>NW_027223762.1:25932153-31832153 GCF_028538775.1 Myotis yumanensis | reverse complement strand
ACATGGTCTTGAACAGTGTTCAGCTGTTTAAAACTCTAAGTTGCAAGTAGCGAAGAAATATAGTTTCCTATAACCATAAGCTTTTACTCACGTGGTTCTATTTTTAAGTGTTCCTTCAGAGAACATCCCTCTCCTCCTCTCTATTTTTTGACTGATAGTGAAGAATGGTCTTTTATTTGGATTCTCCATCTAATTACAATTGTTTTTTTCTAACACAGACACTATCACTTTCTCAGATAGGCCTCGTTTGTTAATTTGGGACTTGCATTAAATATTTACTTTAACATTCTTTTGAGATCCCTAGGGGCTTGACAACACTAAGGAGTTTCCCAATCAGGACTGAGATGTCTTTAAGTGCTTTTTACCTTCTTTCCTAAACAAGGAAGAGAGAAAAGAAGGATCTGCTACTCTGAAAACCGAATCCTATGCTGGATGCACAAGCACTTGTCATCACTCATTTATCAGCCTGTCCCTAAATGATTCATTATTTCATCATCCATCCATCTATCCATCCATTCACCTAATCTACATAATTACTATTTTTTGAGCAATTAGTAAATTAGACATCCTAGTAAGTGTTGAGAACACTAAAACAGACTAAGGTTTATTCTGTCCTTAAGGGAGCAAAGATGAGTCATCAAATTTGCTTGAAATAAACATTGAGTCTTTTAATTAATTAACCAACTTTGCCTGTGGTATACTACATGTCTTTCATCCATAAAATACCCAGCTTGTTAGCAAGGTTGTCTTTCACAGCATTTACTGAGTTTTTATAGAGATTTAAGGAAGAACTATATTACCTTTGGCTTTCCAGATCATTGCTTTGGCAGAGAAAGATAAGGCAGTTAAAAAACAAACAAACAAAACAAACAAACAAAAACAAAGACTGTGAAATAATATAACACATTATCAACTACGAACTCAATGGAAAAGTGTTCACATTTCATCTAAATGTGACCAATGGTTAAGATAGAATGTGCTTCTTAAAATGAGTAAAATCTAAGACTCTATATATTGGCATGTGCTTTTAAAATGCATTTTCATGTTGCATTATGGAAAGATTTGCATAGCTTAATATAGCCACAATGAGATATCAATTTAAGTATCCAGTGAACCCTTCAACCTGTGGAGATTTTCTTCCTGCAAATGAAAGGCTAAAACTGTTACTCACCCTGCTCTCAGAATAGAACCAAGGGGGACACCCAATGGAACTGAAAAAGCATACAAATGCATACAAATGTGGAATGGATAAAAAAGAAAGGCTTTCTTCCTTTCTTTCTTTCTTTCTTTCTTTCTTTCTTTCTTTCTTTCTTTCTTTCTTTCTTTCTTTCTCTCTCTCTCTCTTTCTTTCTTTCTCTCTTTCTTTCTTTCTTTCTTTCTTCTTTCTTTCTCAGACATAGCCTATAATCAACCCAATGGGTTTTATTTCTGGTGAAATAAAGTCACTGAAACAAAAAACATTGTAGGGCTTCAGAAACAGACAGTTATATGAATAAGAATAACATTTTCCAGTTCTTCTAGTGGGATAAAAAATGCTGTAGGGAAGACAACACCAAAGACAGCCTCATGCTTCTGGGTATGATGTCGTAGTCTACAGCAGCAGTCGCCAACCTTTTGGACCTCATGGACCACCAGTTGGCGACTGCTGGTCTACAGAGCCCAGGGAGCAATGCTTCGACACTGCAGCTGTAGAAGCTGCAAGGATCCTTGGCTCCCACACATTGTTCCACACAGGCAGCTTATTGATTCTGTTGGGGGGCATAAAGTGCAGCTTCCACTCAGGGCTTTCTCTTTTTGAAAGCTGGGCCTGTCCAGTATCCCAAGTCCATCTTCCTTAACTCTCAGAGCCCCTCACCCATTTGCTCAATAACAGAGTAAGAGGCACTAGACACAGTGTCTCTTTGGGTTAGGTTTTCTTCACCTAGAGTTTGACTGGGTGATCTCTAAGACATTCCACAGCCAGCCCCTCTCATGACCACTCACTTGTGCCATGAGAACTATGAGCATTGGCCCTTCTTTCCCTGAGATGGCTGTCTGGCCTCTTCTATAGCCTGAGAACATGTGTACTTGAGGGAAGAGAGCTGTTAGTCCAAGAGGCACAGAGACAGTAAGTGTCACAACTGATAGAATACTGAGAATCAGAGGACTTGACATTCCAGATAAAATAATGTAGGAATGCTTTTCTAGTTTTATGACTCTTCATTGAGTGATGGTTTCATTATGGAAAATTTGTACACTAGGCCATAGTGTCCACATAAAGAGCAAGGGATTATTTAATTAAATGGCAATGTAGAACAGTGATATATTTCTCTTAGGAAATGTGGATATACTAAAGCCACTCTTTTCTCCAACTCTGCTCTTTAAAATAATAACTTTTTATTTTATCTACCTAACAATACTAATAATAATGCATTGAGGAAAAATGTAAATAAAAATCAACCATTAACATTTTGGAACATATCCATTCACTCTCCTCTCTTTACAATTGTTCTCTCTTTCACCCATCCATCCATTTATCTAGCTAACCATGTACCAGACTACAGAACCTTAGCACTCTCTTCCAAAAACTATTCAGTTTTAAAAAGCCACAAGGATATTTCCTAAAACTGCATCTGCCATGTTTTTCTCTCTTACTTGGTTTTTGGTTTGATGTCTGGGTCTCAGAAGTTCATTTTAGAGAGAGTGAGAGTGGCTACTGCTGATGGCACCCTTCATGGAAATGTCTGTGTCTCTAGGCCATGGGTTGCCTCTTGGTGTTTCATTTCTTCTGGTAGCCCAAGCCAAAACTGGAATGGCCATCATTGATGTTTCCTTTCTTTCAAATTCTATCTGTGAGTAAATGCTGACCACTCTAGTGTAATATATTATTCCCTCTAGACTTTAACATTAGCTTCTTAGCCAGTCTCCCTGCTTCCTGTTCACCACAAAACATCAAGAATGATGTTTTATTAAACCTAAGTGTGATTTTTGTCACTAGTTGTTACTAGGAATAGAGTAGTCTGTTGCCATGACCCTGAATGAGGCCAATCCCTCTCTCCATATCTGCTTCTGCTTGTGCTTTGTTCACCTTACATGGGCCTCTGTACAGTTCCCAAAGGGCATGTGGAACTAATTTTCTCAGCCTTGAATATCTCCAAAGGTCTTCATTTTCTTCTCATTATTTGGTCAGATTAGTTTAGCTATGACTTCATTACCATCTAACATCAAGTATTTTTGTTCAAAAGGTCAATTATGTTCTGAGAAGACTTCATGAAATTATTGGTCAATATGGCAGGACACTTGGTTATTCTCTTGCCTCAATTTGGATTAGCTCTGAAGAGCCATTTCAGCTTCAGAGCTCCTGGTGGAATCAGCGGAGGCCTCTGTTACACCTGCATCTCAGTTCAACTTCTTTTTTTCACATAGTCATGCAACTTTTATTCCCTCACAATTGTTTTATTTACTGATTGTTGTTTGAGAACACTTTCAATAAACTTCCTGCATCTCAATCTGCATCATGGCTGTTTCTTAGGGCAACTGATCTAAGAAAGTTGGTCACAAGAGTGAACTGAGAAAACAGACCTTAAATTGAGATGTTGGAACTGACTCATTGATGAATGAGAGCAACATCACTGATGGGAGGTGGAGTACAGATAAGCTCTGGTGTGCCCTGGTGTTGTATGTGTTAAAGCTTTTACTGATGGTGAATTGATATGGAGAATTAGGAAAGAATTGCATTGTCAGGTGCAGTATTTTAGGGGCTTGAAAAGTTCAGGGGATGTAGTAATTACAAGGAATATGGAATTCTATGACTCTTAATGAGCACAAGTTATAATTTGGAGAAAAACAATGAAATGTGAAGAATGATTAATCACCAACTTAAAGAATAAAAGTCAGAGGGCTCCTTCATAATATACAAAAGAATGCTAATTTCTTGCAGTCAGATGATAGAAAAAGCTGAAGATGATGCCTAGAACTTGATTGAAAATATAATATAGCTTCATAGAAGGCTGAGTTCTCAATCTGGCAAGTTTGCTGTGCTGTGACTATAGCTGGGAAGGAGAGGGACTCTGAGGCTTGGGGTGGGATATCTAAATCAATACCTTTGACAATATTAAAAGCCCATGTGTGACTGAATTCTTGGGATCTGTAGAAGTGTCCCACTCCTCACTGTTAAATGCCTGAACTTCAACTTGCTTAAATAAAATGCAGATAACTCTGTCCTATAGGGCAAGATGCACGCTCTCTCCTCAAGGATTTACCCTTACTGCTCTCTTTTTATGCAAAGGCAATGTGGCTATTTCAAGAAAAGAATGAGTTGACAATATGGGGTGAAATAAAAATTCTTCTTCTTCATAAGGAATCCAGCTTTCTTATTACTTCTGAAACAAACTAAGGTATCTTTATCTTTGCCTCTCTGGTTTCACATTCACTACTGGGGAAATTTGTAAAAAGATTGGGATGTACTTGCAAATCAGTAGCTACCCCAACTAAAAAAACAGGTACCTATGTAGATATCCTTGTGGGTAAAACTTTATTTAAGAATAAAATGTTTCTAGCATTGTTATTCTACCAGCTGTATGCTCTGTTTTTTTGTTTGTTTGTTTGTTTAAGGGCGGTTATGGTGCTTTGTGTCAACCCAAGACTTTGCTGACCCCACATGACTTTCTGATTCCATTAACCACTAGCCCTTAACCCAGACTCTGATACATCCAAGCCAATTAGTAGGCGGCTGCTGCCCACACTTGATGTTAATTCCAGCCCCTGTGGCATCTCAACTGCCCTGTCTCTTATCCACATTCATCACTTCCTTCAGGAACCAACTCCCAAATTCTCTCCTTCCCTAGAACAAGGCTTGCTTTCACTTTACCTTTTTGAACTTCCTACATATTTAAGTTTTCCTGTTCTTCTTGCTCATATTTATTCTATAGAACTTAAAGCTTCACATTTTATCTATCCCGATTAAACTCAAGGAGCATTATATTGTATTTCCTTTTATCCACCTAAAGAACTCATTCATACTGTGGTAATGTGATACATACTGTTTAATATACATTTATTTCTAGAGATTTATTTTTACCTTGAGTCGAGATGGAGTGAAGGCAAAATAAAATAATTGCAAAGTTTAACTTCTTGAATAGTCATGAACGGAGATGACTATTCATGATTATTTCCACTGCTCCGGCTATACTCTCTCATATATCATTTATGTTTCTCCAAACTCTTCCTTTGTCAACAGTTGTGCCTGACTTGTCTCAGTGCATAAGGTTCAAATGCTGAATCAAAAGAATAGCCAGTCATCAAATAGTGTTGCTACTGTGTTTCTTTAAATTGAAATAGTTGTTGAATGTAGGGCAGGAGATGAGCCAATTATAAAATGAAGAGTAAAATGCTAGACAGAGTTGAGTGGGGAGGCAAGTGTCCACTGTGGCTTATGCAAATCGAATCATTTGATGCTCAATCTCTTAGAAAAATGGGGGGAAAGCTCTAGTGAGAGTTGTGTTCACTGTGGCCATAGCTGTGTGTGGGATGCAGTCTGGAACTTCAAAGGCACACTCCTAGAACATAGGACATGCTCAAACACATTTGTGGAATAAACAATTGAGTGAAAGGAATGAATAAATGGTATTTGTTTCTCAGAGCATCAACCATGTCAGAGAAGACAGGGGTAAACATTTCTGTAATAAGGCAGGCTTAATGTTGACAACCACCACTCGTAACATTAGCAAGGGCGCAACTGTTAATTGCCTAGGAAGCTTACAGAAATAGGATTTATTTCTGTCGCATTGGAAATCTATGTGTGATATATACATATTACCATCTGCCCACTTTTGACAGAAAAAAACAATTTTTAAAAAAATATGTTTTTATTGATTTTTAGAGAGAGAGGGAGGAAGCGAGAGGGATAGAGATAGAAAGATTGATGAGAGAGAAGCATTATTGATTGGCTGCCTCCTACACGCTCCCTATCAGACTGGGAATCAAACTAGGGACCTCTTGGTTCTTGGGTCTATGCTCAACCAATGAGCCACACCAGCTAGGTGAGAGAAAAACTATTAACTGGTAATGTCCTAGTGTAGGAATCAGTTTTTCCTCTGTCTTTTACTGCCATCTTTTCTTCCACATTCCAAAAGTTTCACAGAAAGATTATCGATATACTGACAACAGGCTTTAAATCAAAGCACACAGCTAAGTGGGTCTTTATTTGCAATCTTTCTTTAGTAAACAGCCAAACAATGATGTGTTTTGCATGAAGCTGATATAGAAGTGGAAACAAGTGTTTGAGGTCACAAAATGAAACATGGTTTGCTAACTTATAACTAATGTTTCCAGACATTACATGTTTCTTAAGCACTTATGAGTAAAGTTCTGTCAGATGCTATGGATTAATTTGAAAAGGAGCATATTTAAGCACCTGTTCTTAAAGAGAATGCCATCTAAATTGGAAAATGCAGAACACTTGTGATAAAGACAGAACTTGTGTGTGTGATCAAATTATAATAAAATACAGTAAATAAGTTCCACATAAATAATGCAAATGATAGAAAAGCACAAATGCTGCCGGGCTGTCAGAAGGATGACATTTTGTAAGCAACTCAGAGAAGGTTTGTGCCTTCACAGTAAAAATAGCTCCCTGAAAACAAGAACTGTAAGTCAGCCTTTTTAAATCACCATTTTGGCATGTGAATGATAACAGTATCAGCTGCAATTTTTCTGAATCAAAAAGAGGGGTTAGATGTGATGCATATAGAGGTGATGATATGATGGCAAAAATAATCATTCCACTGACTTGGCCAAAAGCTCAAATGTCAATGTAACTCCTGTATTGAACAAGCAAAACTCAGGGGATGTAATAATAAAACAACTTCATGTTTGGGGCTTCTCTCTCTCTCTCTCTCTCTCTCTCTCTCTCTCTCTCTCTTTTTGTTCCTGGCATGCCCCATAATATTTTTCTTTATTTTTTTTGTTTGTTTAATCCTCACCCAAGTATATCTTCATTGATTTTTAGAGTGGAAGGGACGGGGAGAGACACAGAGAGAAACATCAATGTGAGAGACACATAAATTGGTTGCCTCCCACACCACTCCCACTCCCACCCCCCTCCTCATTGGGGCTGGAGGTCAAGCCTGCAACCGGGGTATATGCCCTTGACCAGAATCGAACCCATGACTGTTCAGTCCTCTAGCCAATGCTCTAACCACTAAGAAAACCAGCTATGGCTCTCCTTATTCTTAAATAATAAAATGTCTTATAGACAAGTTAAATCACAAAACACAGGCCAGTTCAGTAATAAGCATGATCAATACCATTTAAAAAAACAGTTAATATTTAAAACCCCCAATTTATTGAAAAGCTAAACTCCTCTCCTCCCCCCTGCAGCAGGGGGAAGTCTCCTGTCAGGGCAAGGGAGTTGGCTTCTCCTTTCTGACCCCACCTGAGACTTGTCTGCTGCCTCCACCAGCTTGCTCACCATAGTAGTTCCTGACCACTTGGGGTTGGTGCCTGGGGAAGGAGGAGACAAAGGTGTTAGGAAATATCTTACTGTACTGATACAGTCATGAACTGATGGGGTTTGCTGGACTTTGGAGGTATTTAAAGCTAGTTCTCTCTCTCTCTCTCTCTCTCTCTCTCTCTCGCTCTCTCTCTCTCCTTATCCCTATCCCTATCCCTATCCCCATCCCCATCCCCATCCCCATCATCCCCATCCCCATCCCCATCATCCCCATCCCCATCCCCATCCCTATCCCTATCCCCATCCCCATCCCATCCCTATTCCTATCCCCATCCCCATCCCCATTCCCATCCCCATCCCTATTCCTATCCCCATCCCCATCCCCATCCCCATCCCCATCCCCATCCCCATCCCCATCCCCATTCCTATCCCTGTCTCTATCCATCTCTCTCTCCTGAGCTTTTCATGACTTCTTTGGACAGTTCCCTTATTTCTGAGAATTTTTACCTAAGAGTTACTCTGGAAGGTCAAATAAATTACTATTCTTTCTTAATAGTCTCTTTCCTCTGCTTTTAGGAATTCAGTCATACCTCTAGCTTCTCTAGGTTTTCTTTTCAGGTTGTCTTCTTGGACAAACCATGTGAGGCCTGTCCCATAGAAGACCTACACGGTCCAAGAAAGTCATTTACCCATCTATGTGTTCAAGGTTGTTAAACACTACATTGGTGAACACCTCCTTTGGAAAAATTTCATTTGATCTAATCCTTTTTGCAAAGAATCTGAGCCACAGCTGAAAGTACCATCTTAACATTTGTTTGTGTGAGTATAGTATATCGATTAAGAGAATAGGCTATACAATTTTGATCAAGTTAACTCTTCCACGCTCTAGTTTATTAGTTTTTAAAAAATTAATTGATAGTGTATTTGTATAGTATTTAGCAGTCTGTCACATAGTAAGAGTGGCCAGTATGTAGGAGCTATTATTATTTATTAAATCATTGTGCTTGAGAATTAAAAAAAAGTATATTTAAGTATACTCTCTGGAAATGTGTCAATCTTATAATTATCACTGAACCCTGAGAGTTCAAAATAAATATGTCTAGTGATTTGAGTGTTGGCTGAAATGTTTACACTGTACAAAGTTTGGATGTCTTCAATGTATTATTCACTCTCTTAGTTATACATTTTCTCTTCTTCTCACTTTACTCAAAGGGGAAAAGGAAAAGGGTTTATTAACATGCTCTGATGTGTATGTCCTTCCCTAACATTGCTTTTTACAGGAAAAATGCCTTTTGGTGATAGAAACAGAGTGGTGTGAATAGGGCAACAGTAAATCTGTCCTAAAATCACTTTCTGACTGTAAATCATCATTATGGAGGATTGGCTTTCTGCTCATGCTGACACTTCACCCAGTGAAGTGACCGGAAGGATTGGAAGTGATTTCTACTATACCGGCTCCTTTGCCATGATTCATTTCTGTCCCCGTCTCAGCCTGAGCAAGTGGAAACATAGTTTCTGGTCCTGAGGATCAAAACATGGCAGGGCCATCACAATGAAATCTCTAGACATTACTCTACCTCCCACATTGTCAGCTCCCAGTAGATAAAAAATTTTGAAGCAGTTGCCTGGATTTGTCAATGTTGCTTTAAATTGAATCTGTTTTGCATTCCAAGCTTATAGGTGTGAGTGCCAATAAGAATAGGTTAAATCTGCCGAAACCGGTTTGGCTCAGTGGATAGAGCGTCGAGTGGATAGAGCGTCGGCCTGTGGACTGAAAGGTCCCAGGTTTGGTTCTGGTCGGGGGCATGTACCTGGGTTGCGGGCACATCCCCAGTAGGAGATGTGCAGGAGGCAGCTGATTGATGTTTCTCTCTCATCGATATTTCTAACTCTCTATCTCTCTCCCTTCCTCTCTGTAAAAAATCAATAAAATATATTTAAAAAAAAAAGAATAGGTTAAATCTTTAAATTACTAAGATTTCACAAAGGGTAACCTTAAGTAATTATATGCTTCATGCAATTATATTTTTATAGGGCAATTAAATATTTTAAATTAAAATTGATATAAAATATTGGTTGCCACTATGCTCAATTAATATTTGACAAAGGAGGCAAGAACAAATAATGGAGTCAAGACAGTCTCTTCAATAAATGTTGTTGGGAAAATTGGACAGATACATGCAAAAAAAATGAAACTAGACCACCAACTCAAACCATACACAAAAATAAACTAAAAATTGATAAAGGACTTACTAGTAAACATAAGACGGGAAACTATAAAAATATTAAAGGCAAAATATCAGACATATGCTGAAGTAATATATTCACCGATACAGCTCCTAGGGCAGTGATGGTGAACCTATGACAGGCGAACTCATTTTTTTTGGTTGATTTTTCTTTGTTAAATGGCATTTAAATATATAAAATAAATATCAAAAATATAAGTCTTTGTTTTACTATGGTTGCAAATATCAAAAAATTTCTATATGTGACACGGCACCAGAGTTAAGTTAGGGTTTTTCAAAATGCTGACACGCCGAGCTCAAAAGGTTCGCCATCACTGTGCTAGGGCAATGGAAACTAAAGAGAAAATAAACAAATGGGACTATATCAAAAGAAAAAGCTTCTGTACAGCCAAAGCAACCATCAACAAAACAACAAGAAAGCCCACTGCATGGGAGGACATATTTGCCAGTGTTATTACCGATAAGGGTTTAATCTCCAACATTTACAGGGAACTCATATAACTTAACAAAAGGAAGATAAACAACCCAATAAAAAAATGGGCAACTGACCTAAATAGATACTTTTCGAAAGAGGACATAAGGAATGCCAAGAGACATACGAAAACATGCTTAAAGTCACTAATCATCTGAGAGATGCAAATCAAAACGACAATGCGGTACCATCTCATACCTGTCACAATGGCTATCATCAACAAATCAACAAATGACAAGTGCTGGTGAGGATGTGGAGAAAAAGGAACCCTTGTGCACTGCTGGTGGGAATGCAGACTGGTGCAGCCACTGTGGAGAACAGTATGGAGTTTCCTCAAAAAACCAAAAGTGGAACTCCCATTTGTCCCAGTGATTCCATTCCAAGAAACTAGAAACACCAATCAGAAAGGATATATGCACCCCTATGTTCATAGCAGCACATTTTACCATAGCTAAGATTTTGAAACAGCCTAAGTGCCCATCAGCAGATGAGTGAATTAAAAAACTGTGGTACATCTGCACAATGGAATACTACGCTGTGGTAAAAAAGAGGAATTCTTACCATTTGCAACAGCATGGATGGACCTGGAGAGCATTATGCTAAGCGAAATAAGCCAATCAGAGAAAGATAAATATCACATGATCTCACCCATTTGTGGAATATAATGAACAACATAAACTGTTGAACAAAAACAGATCCAGAGACAGAGAAGCATCTATCAGACCATCAAACCTCAGAGGGAAGGTAGGGGAGGGTGGGGGCAAGCAAAGGGGAGAGATCAACCAAAGGACTTGTATGCATGCATATAAGCCTAACCAATGGACACAGACACCAGGGGGGTGAGGACATGAGTGGGGAGGGGGTGGGGGGGCAATGGGGGGACAAGGACACATATGTAATACCTTAATCAATAAAGAAAAAAATAATGGTTGCATATTGATACATTTTTATATTAATTTAAACTTTTATTGTAAAATAAAACAACTCCAGGAAACCACACCAACCAAACAAACGTGTGCCTTACTGACTTATTTCAGTTGAAAACCTTGTAACCCCCACTCAGGTCAAGAAGTAGAATTTTTCTAGCCACCCTTGCTGGATGTGACTTATCTTTATCTTACAACCCTTTCCCCCAGAAGTAATAATGTCTTAACTTTTGTAGAAATCATTACTTTGAATTTCTTTATAGTTTTATCACCCAGTGTGTGTCCCTAGAAGCTATAGTTTAGCCTTATCCAGTTTTTTATTTGTTGATTTAAAAATTTCTGTTAATCTACAATGTTCCCTTCTGTGACTTTCTTTTCTTTCTTATTTATTTGGAGGAAGAACAGAAACCTTTGCTTTGTGGGGTTTCAAAGCCTGAATATTGCTGATTGCATACTCTAGGTATAGTTCAAGTAAGTTCCTCTGTCTTTTATAGTTCCTAAAATTGGGCATCTAGCTGGATCCACAGGATTTATCAGAATCAGCTACAATTGCTTTGGTAAGATTTTAGGTGTGTTTTTTGGAGGGCAAAATGTCCAGTTGTGTTTTTTTTTTTTTCTGTGATTTGAATAGGTGTTGATGTTCCATTCCTAGATTTATTAACTTAGATATTTGTTAAATTTGGTGGTATTCTAATTCCATATATTTTTTATTATTAGATACAACACTTTTAAAAAGGGATCCTCAGGTACAATTTGGCTTCCCAGTGCTTCTGTTTCTATAGGAAAAGTAAGATCATTGCGTGATATTTTACATAATTTCTTAAGAAATTTAGATTCTTATCCTCCCAATGTAACACATCACCATTTACCTTTTCTTTTTAAAATACCTATTTTTTTTTAGTAACTTGTAGTTTAACGTATTTGGGTGGGTTTCACAAGTTATAATTATTATCATGCTTGAAGCTCAAATTGTCCCAACTTTGGCCAGTGGGAGTCACTTCAAGTTGACTACTAGGTTCTTTTGACACAACTCTAGTAGATTTTGTAAAGCCCCTTGTTTAGGATGGAAGAATGCCACAGTTGCATCTTACTTATTTTCTGCCATAGACTTGGAACTGCCATTCTTTCAAGGAGCTCTGGGTTCATTGAGTGGAAACAGAATTTCAAGACCGCCATATGCATCCACTAGCGAGTATTATTGGTCTTAGTTTTTGGTCATTGTTTCTAGGCCTTTTGAGGGGTAGCGCTACAATATGTGCGTGCATGTGCACATGTGTCTGTGCCTCATGGGTGCATACAGGTACATCTAATTCAAATGGAGTCTTTTTATGTAACCTCTCTGGTATGTATTTCTTTCCTTCTATAGGAAACCCTGGTTCTCAAGGAGATAGGGGATGATGGACTTAGAATATCCTATTCTACACATATACAACAGTATAAAAATAACAGGTATATTATCATCCCTGATATGTGAGGGAAATTATTTTTAGAAATTGATTGCATATGCTGTTAACCACCACCCTATTTTTTAAATAATTGTACTGTTTTAAAAAATTCAGAACACACAGCCATATGTGGGCATACATATAGACCATCTTCTCCCTTTAACCTTCATTTATAGCTCCACGTTTAATGCTGACTACCAGTCCTTACGTCAGAGTTTCTCTGATGTGATTTTGAGTATTTTGAATGTCTTTGAAGATTGTTTTCTGTGTTTCAGGAAGAACTCATGGAAATAATATTTTCTGTCTCTCTGCATGTGATAACAGTTAGTCTTTGATCATGTTTGAAAGTTAGTTTTGCTGCGTAAACATATTTTACTCATGTTTTCTTTTCTTGAGTATCATTATGTATTACTGTCAACAAATCTAATAATCTAATTTTATCCCTCTTTTAAGATGCTTACATTTTTTGTCTAGAAGCACAAAATATAATTTTTATTTTCTTATTTTTGTCTGTCACCTAATTCCTGAGTTTTTCTATGTATGACTTATGTTATTCCTTCATATCTTTGATCATTTTTACTGCTTTTAGTTTGTTTTGAAATAGGAGAGTGCAGTGTGATCCATTTTGTGGGCATGTCCTTCTGGAATGCTTGTTTTGATTCTTGTTTTCTTTTATAATAACTTTGAATAGAAGTAGACCTTTCTTTTCCTGTTGCTCAGTTTTCGGTGAAATTAATTCTGGACTTTTAGATAGCTTCCAAATACACACATTCCCTTATTTGTTGTTTCATTTAGTGTTCACCAATATGCCCACTCATTCACTGAGATTTTTTGGTTCTGTTCTACCTCCTCATACCTCCACCTGATTTTATCTGAAATTCCTTCTTCTTTTGTTTAAATTGCCTGAATCCTGCTCAGTTGGATTCTGTTCTCAGCAGTTTCTCCTCAGAGTGGGTCCCAGTTCATTGGGATTAGTTTGCTTTGTTCTCTTCATACTGTAGTGCCAGCACCTTGGACTCCCCCTGGGCTCCTAATTCAGCTGCTGTTCTCAAGTTTGACCACCAAACATCCAAGGAATAGCTGGTGGCAATTTGGGGGTTCTCTTGTTGTGTGATCTGCTAAATATTTGTGCTTTCTTTTGCTTTCTCCTTCACTGGCAATGACCCAGGAATGCCCTGTGGTGGTCTGTCCCCACACGCTTGTTAATGAGGATAATGGGACAACTTCTCACCTCGTTTTGTTATAAATATCATCCAGGGGCTTTTAGTTTTACTATCTAGTTCCACCACTCATTTTGATATGGGTATCTCAAGAAATTCAAAAGCTATGCCACTCTTACCACCTTTATTATTTTCTTTTTAAACATAAAATTTACTAGAATTTTTCTAATACATAGATGTAAAATATACACACGCCAGTTTGCCACAAAATCTACATTCCAGTTGTTATTTTTAAAAATAATGTAAATGTAAGAGTATTTAGAACACAGACTGTGTTTTACTTTTAATCCCAATAAAACTTTAAAATTCACCCAGATACTATTCTTTACCTAAAATTCTCTTAGTGAGTTCACAGATGAAGATATGGTTTCATTCATGTTGAAAAACCTAAACAAAAAGGTACCATGTGGGCATTTTTTGTTGACTTTTCCACTCTTCATATTAGATATATACAGACAACATGTCTTTGATGTCAGTTTTTGAGTAACAACATATTTTGTGAAAATAGGTAAACAGTGGGTTGTGTGAGTACTTTAACATTTGTATTTGTAACTGAAAGGATAGATAATAAACATTGCCTTGCGTATCTTTTCCTTTGAATTGTGAGCCTAGTATATTTGTAAAGTAAAAGCAGTTACCATTTGACATACTATAATTTTTCAGAAAAGCCAACAGTTGCTCCTGTTAGTTACAGTAGGCCTGTAATGAATGCATATCTGAGCCAATTGCCTTATTTTAAAAAGTATAGCAGTTGTAAATGGGTTCTGATGATTTCATCTAGTGAATATTGTCTTGCAGTTGTACCTGTAATCAAAAACAAAATTAGATTTTTGATACTCTCTTTATCCTAAGGTATCCCCAAGAATGTAACATGATGTCATATATCAAAAAGTTTCCCTGGCAACACTCACATAATGTTACCCAGTTTTATATGATTTTTTCCACTCTAAATAAGAGACTTCTATTTAAAAGAACCATTCCACTTCTACTGTGTCACCTATAATGTGTTGTCATGCTTACAAATTATAACCAATATAAACTTATGCTAACACATTTATGCTAAATATTTCCACTTCAATAACTAAAGTTGATAATCAGAATAGATTTCTTTCCTGTCTAATGAAAAAGTAAAATCTCTACTTGGAGAAGTTTGAGCCATCAGTAAGATAAGAATAACCAATTTATGCTCAATATGTTATTGAAGTCAAAATGAGCAAAAAGTGAGGAACCAAAA
This sequence comes from Myotis yumanensis, assembly GCF_028538775.1. NCBI lineage: Eukaryota > Metazoa > Chordata > Mammalia > Chiroptera > Vespertilionidae > Myotis > Myotis yumanensis. The sequence continues at coordinate 31,817,178 of NW_027223762.1, read as the reverse complement.
CTTTTAAACTACCTATTTATATTGTAAGTGCCTGAAGAGTCCCAGAGTCTCATCAATGAGATCATAATCTTTTCCTACATCCTTTTAAACAGGTAATTTTGATACCTGGCAAACTTCAGAGGGCAATTTGTAGATGAAACCATTTCCTCAAATGTGGGTACTGAGTATTACAAAGGAAAACCCATGGGCTTCGGAGTCACAAAGCCCTTAGTTCAATCCTGGCTCAAAGTCTCCTTATGTGACCCAGGATAAGTTACCTTCCTTCTGGGTTCTGTTTCTTCACCTATAAAACAAGCCTGGGAATTTTTTATTTAGAGTGTGGTGTCTAGATTTCAAGTTTGGCGTATTGCATATTATAGACATTTAAAAATATACCCATTCCCTTGTCACATGCAAAATAATATATTTCCCAAAGTGAATGCAGGAAATATATATGATTTGAAAATCTCCCTAGATGACTTTCTGTGCCCCCACTGCTTCTGAAATCTTGGTACCTTAAATTTTTTAGCTTTTTCATCTCAGAAAGCAAGGCTTCAGGTATGCAGGACCAAGCAACTAAACAAATCAATCTTTTGGATACCAGTCACTAAAATATTTAATTAAAATTGACTGTAATTAATCATTGGCACCCTATTTGTTTAAATTAATTAAATATTTGTTTCCTATGTATACCCATTATATTTATAAAACATCTGATTATGATTCACTTAAATGTCACTAATACTTACAAGAGGAAAGCTGCATGAGTCTTTTTTTTTTTTTTTTGCGGACTAATAAGTAATGAACACACTTACTGTTTATACAAAAAACTGATTTATTGTTTTCACTTTAAGGCCCTTAGCATAGGAAAATGTAAACTTATAGAAAGTAGGATTTGTAAAAGTGGAGATTCAGTCGATCAGAGAGACTGCATTGACATTATGCTAATGAGAGACTTGAATCACTGACACCTGCGTTGCTTGGTGGGCCACAATACTGCATCAAGGTCTTTGTCCTTTTGTTGATTTAAAATGTTATCCTTGAAATATCAATGTTATAAATATTAATAAAAATACTAAGAGCTTGGCAAGTGAATTCTAGGAAGACTAATGACTTCCAGTTAAATATCAAGTCATTATTCTAACGGACCTTTTACTAGGCAGCAAAGATGGAACAACACACTGTAAGCCCTTCATAAAGGTCTTAACAGCCATTCAGTTGAGACAAAAATTCCATCAACTAGTTGTTGACCTAAATAGACTGATTGTTTCTGGGTGAATTAATCAGCCTTTGGTTATCATCATTCAATACCAAAAACTCATTGGGCTGATTTTTTTGACTCCTTTAATTGGTTGTCTTTCCAGTCGGGCCCCTGTACATATACACAAACACAATATAACCCTCTGTGTTTTCTTGGCCTCTTATCACCCATCCATCCCTCCAACTATTTCTTAGGCACAAGTCTTGCACACTTAATGTGTATCCTTTCTATTCATCTTTCATATTTTTATTGACACAAATTTCATCCATGAATATATATATATATATATATATATATATATATATATATACACACACACACACACACCATTAATTACAGTATGCCATGAAATGTGTAGTATGATTAATCACAGTACTCCTATATTTGAATATAAAATTAGGATGTTTGTAATTTATCTTTTATTAGAATACTAGAGGTCTGATGCTTGAAAATGCATGCAAGAGTAGGCCTTCCTTCTGCCAGCTGCCAGCACCGGCTTCCCTCTGGCATCTGGAGACCCAGGCTGCTGGCACTGGCTTTCCTCTGGCACTCAGGACCCGAGCTTCCCTCCTCCAGCTGCCTGCAGGCACCTGGGACCTGGGCTGGCTTCCCCTGGGCTGCCTGCAGGCACCTGGTATCCAGGCTGGCTTCCCCCCCACCCCCTCCCCAGCCCTGGCTTCGTCAGGAAGGACGTCCAGAATGATGTCCGGAAGATGTCCGGTCTAATTAGCATATTACCCTTTTATTATTATAGATGGGCACTTTTCAAACTGATTTTAACCTATATAACATTTAAAATGACACAGTATCGTCATTCTCTTTCCTCAGTGTCAAGTTGAATGTTGAAATGGTGGGCATCTTGAAGAAAGCATCACACTTCCAGTTGTTCCTAAAAAATTCTATTCACATGGGGAAAACCAAGATGGCGGCATAGGTAAACACCTGAAATTGCTGCCTCGCACAACCACATGAACGCTACAACTAAAAGACAAAGAAGATATCATCCAGAACCACAAAAAGGCTGGCTGATTGGAAGTTCAATAACTAGAGGGAAAGAGAAAAATGCATCAAGACTGGTAGGAGGTTTGTAGGTGCAGAAGATTTTAGATTGCAAAAGGCCAGGCCATTCATGTGCAAAAGTCTGTGCACAGCTTGGGTGGGGTTGTAAATTGGGTGGGGCGGGGTCAGAGGTATGAAGGTGTGCGAAATGGGCTGGCAACTGGGTACACTGTGGTCTTTTTCAATCAGGAGAGAGATACAAGCTTCTGACTGCTCTGAACTCCAGTTCCGGGCAAGACTCTGGGGACCCAGACTCATGCAGGGAGAAACTGGACTGTCTGCATTGGGCCAGAACACAAGGGCGGCTTTCTCTCAGAGGTGCTCGCAGCGATCATTGTTCCTGAATGGGACTGTGGGACACAGAGACCCAGGGACCTCTCTGGGGCAGGGCTGATGGCAACCATTACTGTTTGCTCCACCCTGGTGATTCCCTAAGACCCCGCCCCACCCAATTTACAACCCCACCCAAGCTGTGCACAGACTTTTGCACATGAATGGCCTGGCCTTTTGCAATCTAAAACCTAACAAACTGCAGCTGGGTCAGAGAGCCCCAGAGCTTCCAAAAGAAGGCCTAAGGCTTGACAGCAGCCTGCATTGCTTCACACTGGGCCTCATCTGGGCACCTCCAAACCCAAAACAAAGAGGAGGAATCTGCAGATCTCTCTGTAGCTCCTGCTGGGTGGCCTCAGGCAGTGACTGACTTTGCACCTCCTTGGAGATCCAAGAGCCAGTGTACCCAGTTGTCAGAGTGAGACCATACCAGATTACAGCTCTTTTTTTTTTTTATAAATTTTTTTTATAAGGACTTCTATTTTCCTCCATTCTTTTTTTTTTTTAATATATATTTTTTATTGATTTTTTACAAAGAGGAAGGGAAAGGGATAGAGAGTTAGAAACATCAATGAGAGAGAAACATTGACCAGCTGCCTCCTGCACACCCCCTGCTGGGAATGTGCCCGCAACCAAGGTACATGCCCTTGACTGGAATCCAACCTGGGACCCTTCAGTCTGCAGGCAGACGCTCTATCCACTGAGCCAAACCGGTTAGGGCCAGATTACAACTCTTCAGATCCATAAGAGACAAACTCAGGGGGAAGACTCAGTAAGCACCAAAGCCCCACTGAAGCAAGTCCTGCCCCTTAAGGGTGTTTCCAGCACAGAAGTTCTCCCACTGTAGACGCAACTGGTTCTCGCAGCCAATTGGTATGGAGGTCAATTCCTCCCAGTGATACCAACAGCAATCAAGGCTTAACTACAATAAGATTATGCACACAGCCCACAAAGGGATGCACCAAGAGTGTCCACCTCAGGTAATTGGGGAGGCTGAGCCACTGGGCCCTAAAGGACACCTAGCACACAAAGCCACCCTATCAACACAGGGAAGCAGCCAAAATGCGGAGACAAAGAAACAGGTCACAAGTGACAGAAATGGAGGAAAGCAAACTACTGGATATAGAGTTCAAAACCACGGTTATAAAGTTACTCAAGAATCTTCTAGAAACCTCCAAGAAACTTAGTGAGACCCTCAAGGATATGAAAAAGGACCAATTAGAAATTAAGCATACACTGACTGAAATAAAGAATAATATACAGAGATCCAACAGCATACTGGAGGATCCCAAGAATCAAGTCAAAGATTTGAAATACGAAGAAGCAAAAACCACCCAACCAGAAAAGCAAAAAGAAAAAAAAATCCAAAAAATAAGAAGATAGTGTAAGGAGCCTCTGGGACAACTTCAAGCATACCAACATCCGAATTATGGGGATGCCAGAAGAAGAGAGAGCAAGATATTGAAAACCTATTTCAAGAAATAATGACTGAAAACTTCCCCTACCTGGTGAAAGAAATAGACTTCCAAGTCCAGGAAGCACAGAGAACCCCAAACAAAAGGAATCCAAAGAGGACCACATCAAGAAACATAATTAAAATGCCAAGGGCAAAAAACAAAGAGGGAATATTAAAATCAGCAAGAGAAAGACAGTTAGTTACCTACAAGGGAGTACCCATATAACTGTCAGCTGATTTCTCAACAGAAACTATGCAGGTCAGAAGGGAGTGGCAAGAAATATTCAAAGTGATGAATAGCAAGAACCTACAACCAAGATTACCCAGCAAAGCTATCATTTAGAATTGAAGGTCAGATAAAAAGCTTCCCAGATAAGAAAAAGCTAAAGGAATTAATCACTGCTAAAGTTAATCATCACCAGTATTATATGAAATGCTGAAGGGTATTCTTTAAGAAGAGGAAGAAGGAGAAAAAGGTAAAGATAAAAATTATGAACAACAAAGTGACAACAAATACATATCTATCAACAAGTGAATCTAAAAATCAAGTGAATAAATAATCTGATGAACAGAATAAACTGGTGAATAGAATCAGGCCCATAGAAAGGGAGTGGACTGACAATTCTTGGAGGGAAGGGGGTGTGGGGGTGTGTGGGAAGAGGCTGGACAAAAATCAAACACCTATGGATGGGGACAATTTGGGGGGGGGGGGGTAAGGGCATGGGATGGGGTGGGAACCGGGTGGAGGGGAGTTATGGGGAGAAAAAAGAGGAATAACTGTAATAATCTGAACAATAAAGATTTATTAAAAAAATTCTATTCACGTGAATTGCACTATACACCTTGGTTAATCTGAGTGTCTATGCCAGTGAGGAATGTTTTCTTATTTCATTAAAATTAGTACTGTAAATTCCATGTACCACTAATAGATGTTGTGTAAAATTTCACAGGATGTCAACAATTTAGCTTTATTAAGAAAACAATAGTTAATGAAACATTTTGTCTGGCAAACTCAAAATAACAGAGCACATTGTAACCCTAATATTTCAGAAAAATATAAGAGTGTTAGATGCATATAGCACTCTCAGTGTGATAGACTGTAATTTGTCATTGTTGTTAGAATATCTCAGGATGAATAAGAATCCATTTATCATTATCCATGTCCTAATCTGTGGCACAGTTAGGAGATCCCAACAGTGCAAATTGATGGTTATTACTTTGTCCATACTCACATGCTAAACCTGTGTTTATATGATTACATTAAACTCTTTTTACATGTGATATACATTTTCCTCTGTAGCTGTTTGTATGAATAGTAACTTTCAAGGTCCATGAGCCACCTCTTAAAACTGGTGATAGGCTTCAAGACTGGTGACACGCACACATACACATATTGTGAGTAAAATGTTATAAACTGGAGGCCCAGTGCACGAATTCGTGCATGGGTAGGGTTCAGCAAGCGTGCCCTGATGGGGGCTGATCGGGGCCAGGTCAGCCAGGGGGAGGGACCATGGGCAGTTGGCTGGCTGGCCCCACCCCCAATCGATGGGGGGAGGCTATTGGGGGTGGGGCTCGCAGCGGGGGAGGGGCTGTGGGCGGTTGGGGGGGGGCGATCGGGGCCCTGATCAGCCGGTTGGCCACTACAGTGTGCATCATAGAGACAGGTCATTCTGGTCGTTCCACCATTCTGGTCGCTGGGCTTTTATACATATAGATAAGTGTCCATTGCTATAACAAAGTTCAAACTTCTCCCTTGAAATGTTGAACCAGCTCAAAAAACAACATTAGGGAACATCCTTGTTTAGGGCTAATTGATGGCTTTGTACTTTTCTCCCTGTTTATTATGTACAATCAGATAGGACAGGAAAATGTTGAAAGCAAAAGGCTGAAGCTAAAGTGAAATGTATACAGCAAATTTATATGTGTTCAGTTTTCATTTTGAGAAGGTGCTAATTTTAATTTCATATGTTATTTCTATAATGCAGAACAAAGAAAAATACAGTTGCTACTCATGCAGGAGCTGCAGGCATTTTTTTTTAAAGGAAAAGCTTTAAGTTGTGTCAAATGTGTTGAGGCATCTTCTACTTAATATACTCAAATGACTGAGTTAATTTTACATTTCAAATTTTAAGGTGGTTAGGTTTTAAAAGAATGTTTATCACTAATGACCCAACAGCAACATAAACACACAAATACATAGTTATACTCAGGTACTCTAAAATGTTTTAATATTGACAGAGTGCTAGAAAATATTGTACAATATAGGGAAAAGATTAACTTTATTTTACTTCAGCGGTTGATGATAGCAATTGACTAGTGAAATGGCTTGCATAAAACTGTTTTCCTGAACGCAATTTCAGGAATATAGACTGTACATTCTGAGAAATATAGGAAAATGTAGGAAATTATTGCATAAATTGCTTTGACTAACATGGACATTGTGATGAAGTATAATCTCTTCAAATAAACAGTGATTATGTTAAGAATGGAGAAGCAATCACACAATTTATGTATTTTGCCTTGGCAGCTCTGCTCTTATTTTTCACTCTGCCTTTCCCTGGGATATGCATTCCTGTTACTCTGCAGCTTACTACAAAAGTAGGCAAGAGGCCAATATATACAGGAATTAAATCTGCTTAGAAAAGACTACTTTTTGAAAAGCGTCTAAATGTACTTAGGCCTAATTTCTTTACCTTGACCTAGAAACTATTTATGGACACTGACTCAGATGAGACATCTCAGTTGACTGAAAATATTTCTGTGACATGAATCACATTGTGCAGCGGATACCAGCCAGGAATCGCCTTTTGGAACAAGCAAGGAGAGAAAATTACAGCAGAACCCACTTGTTAAACTCCTAAATAACCTTCTGGACAACTGTGTAGCAGGCTAAACATCCTTCCCCAACACCTACACTATGTTCTTTTCCTCAAGCTCCCACTTCTCCCACAGTTTTTCAGCTCAAACATATACTCACACCAAGGTAGTCAAGACTTGACTATAAAAAAAAGCATATGTATTTGAAAATGTCATCAGATATCTTATGCATTCCAGATAATAGTTTTTCTTTCACTTAAGTAGTCTCTGATTTTCCTTAAAATATTTTGGGAATTCCATCTAGGGTTTGGCATATATTCTTTTGATTATCTTTACTAATGGTGAAACATGGTATAAACTTGTTTTCAAGAAGAGAATTTGATTTGGAGTGAATTCTTTTCTTTCTTTTTAATCCTCACCCAAGGATATTTTTCTAATGAATTTAGAGAGAGTGGAAGGGAGGGAGGAGGGAAGGAGGGAGAGAGAGAGAGAGAGAGAGAGGGAGAATGGAGCCTGCAAGGGAGGTACATGACCAGGAATCAAACCCCTGACCCTTCGGTTCTCAGGCCAACGCTCTAATACTCTAATCACTGAGGCAAACCGGCCAGGGCTGGAGTCAGTTCTTACAGATAAGATGGATGTTGCAGCTTTGTGATATTCTTCTGATTTAAGAGATGTAAAAGAACAGAGATGATTTTATTTTGCAACTTAGAAACTAGTTCTACAGGTGGTTCCCAAAGAGATTTCCAAAACATTTTGAGTCATTGAAACATTTTGGAACAAATCTGTGGCCTTCAAGTGTGACTACTTTGAAAAACAAGATGGCATGCTTGTCTTTAGGACTCCTTGGTGCTTTGACATCTCTCATAGAAAGTTTCCATTACCTAGGTGTTGAAGATATGTGGATTCTCTGCTTGTTAAACTGTCGTTCACACACACTACATGATCTAGCTTTTGAGGAAACCGTTGAAGTCTGTCACAGCTGCCACTGCTGTGAAAGAAAGAATACACTCAGCTAATCAGTATTTTTAAAAATCTTATTAAATTTTAGCATAAAGTCACATATCTTGAGCCCTAATTTCACCTTTATCATTTGCTATGTGACTTCTAGGCAATTTACTAAATGTTCTTGGCTTTATTTTTCTTCACCTTTAACCTGGGGATAATAATTATCCCTACTTTGTAGGACTGTGATAGGAAACAAATTAATTAATTCATATAAAGAATTCAATCTTGGCACATAAAAAGCAGTTAATAGATATTCGATAAGCTTGTTTATTTTATGGTGAGACTTTGTAAACATTATGATTTAAAGCATTATTCCTCCTGTTTGGCTTTTCATTTTTATAAGGTAACGTTTTTAATTAAAAATAAATCATTAAATTAATACTCAATAAAGGATTGAAAAGTATTTTGAAGCAGAATACCCATTTCTGCCAAGCTGCTTATTTTATACACATAAGCCTGGTCTTTAGTGAAACTATGTGTTGCCGTCTACGGCTTTAGCTGTTGCCCATCTGAAAATTTCTCAATAATTGAGGGTCACTCTTACAAATCAATATGAAGGAACCCAATTTTGAAGCATATTTTTAAGCACAATTTCTCATACTTTTTTCAAGTCTAGAAAGAAAAACCAACATGTCTTAAAAGAGGATTTAAAAAATGTATTGTTCTATAACAAATACTTTTGCTATTTATACTCTGATTTCAATCCAGCGAATTCAAAATATACCATATAAATATATATTTTTGAAAGATAAATTATATATTCATTGGATGTGATGAGTATTACACATTTTTAAGTTGTCACATAGATCTCACAATGCAATTGGTAAAATGAAGAAAGGGTAGATAAACATCTAATTTTATAAGTTAGCAAAATAAGTTTTGTAACCATTTAGACTTCTAGGCTTGATGCTACCTAAGATTTTCTGGTGTATCTTGGCTTTTCAAATGAAGATACAACACAAATATTTCCCGTAGGACTGTAAATGAGCTAGGTAGTTTAAAAAAAGTGTATTCTCTTATTCAAAATGTGCAGGGAGGTTGTTGTGTTTTTTTTGTTTTGTTTTGTTTTTTTTTTGTTTTTTTTTTTTTCTGGATAACCGTCATTGGTTCACAGGATAGGAAAAGATTTTTGAAATTTAAAAAGATGGTGAAAGTTAATGGTAAAATGATATTTTTTTCTGATAATTACTTGACTTGTGAGGTCTATGAATAATTACAACCCAGAATACAGAAATGTAATGTCTTAGCTTGGATTTCCCAGGAAGTGGAGTCTGAAGCAGCAGGCTTATATGCTGCTGTTTTATTGGCGCATGTAATCCTATGGAGCAGCAGTGAGGGATAAGACAGTAAAAGAGGAAAGGACAAGAGCCAAAGTGATGGTGTGTTATTTACTTGGTCACTCCCAGATGATCAGTCAGCTGATCGCTGAATCCCATAGCAGTGCCTTCCTAGAAGCCATAGAAGCTGCACCTTAAGACCGGCGGTGAGGGAGGGGAGAATCATTTGTGAACTGACTTCCTTATCTTACTGGCCAAAGGTTCACCCCAAGAGTGTAGCACCTTGCATGCCTGGTTCCCAGGACAGAATGACACACATAGAAATGGTGTGGTGGTCTGCAGTAAAGCATTAGGATGTGCTTGAATGGGATGGCTGGGCAAAGAGACAGAAGAGGCCTTGTGTTTCTGATTTATAGTGAATTCAGAGGCAAAATCATCGTCCATATTTTTGCAAATCAGAGATAACTACCTGTTAACTTTTAAATATATTTTATCATCATTACTCCACTGTTTTGCTTTTATGGACAATATAGCAAAGGTTGTAACCTTTGTGGAGGTCAGATGAATAGCATCCTACTTCCTTGCCAGGATTTGAAAAATTGAAAATAAAAGGATGGCCAACAGAGATAAAAATGTCAATTTTATTATTGGCAGGTGATAAGTTGAAAGACAGCTTAGTTTGAGGGCCAAATGAACCTGTTAAACAAGTTCCAAATGAGGTAGACTTCACCACATGACAGGCAGCGCTGGACTTAGGCAGTTCCCCCAGTGATGGAAGGAAGGTAAAGGACTGCTCTGGGAGAACAGTGGAGAATAAATCGCTGCCTCTGCGGTCAGTTTAGCACCAAAAGGAAGGGTGGTATTCACTACATAAGTCTTGCTTACTTTTTCAAAAATTACATCCTCAACCCAGGCAAAGTGAAAAAAGTGGTAGAGAGAGGCCAAAGTTTATTCCCACTCAAGAATGGGTAGCGGGGGAAATTACCTTGAGGACTTTTGCTTTGTAAAAGCATATTATTGTCAATGTTTTATATTTAACTGCTTTGGGGGGGGGGGGGCACAAAAATAATTGATGGTAATATTTCTAGAAGTAATTGGAATCCTTAGAAACTATTATAAAACATCTTTTTATCTATATTTGCATATGCAAAAGGAATGAAGTGAAGTATTTGTGTGTGTTTATATTTGGGAGGTCTTAGGGAGTTAAGAGAGGGAGCTTGGCAGTGAAATGAAGCACATGCCTGGGCTTGATAATGAGGAGGAGGATAAAAAGAAATGGTGGAGGAAAAACATAGAATTAAAAGTTTCCTGAATCACCATGGTGGGAACATGGGCTCAGAACAATGGTGCTGGTGTCCAAAGTGAAAAGTTAGTAGGAAAGAGAGAGAGAGAGAGAGACAGACAGACAGACAGACAGACATGCAGTATTCATACAGTGGGTGTTCTCAGTGTCGAGTGATTTGGGCATGGAGTGAACTTAACTTACCTTCACACCATTTCCTTTCCTTCACTACAATGCACATCAGTATGAGGAATCTGCTGCTATGATTTGGACCCTGAAGAATTATGTATGTAAATGAATTCTAGTGTATCCCAAACAGAAAAATAACAATCCTGTCTAATTTTTGCCCTAGGCACACACAGATCATCCTTTTGCTGTCCACTTAATTACTCTAGACAGACAGCTGCTCTTCCAAGCGGCCCCCTAAATAGCAGTCACTCTGGATGGGCATCCCTAATGCACAAAGTGCAGGATTGGGAGCATATAAAAATTATTTTTTTAATAATTCCACTTAAACGGAAGTTTAAGAATACATATCACCTTCCTCTGGATATGTTAACTATTTTTTAATGCTGCTACCTGATATTTAAACAATGTATGCAGCGCCCCAGAGCCTTGAGTGTGTTGTTTAAATATCTTTGATGCCGTGTCATAACAAATTAGTTTCTAAATGTTGCCAATTTGGCAGACAAAGCTGATTATTTCCTGCAATCACATTGCATATGTGCCCAAGATTATCATTAATGATCAGGGATGCCAGCCCTACTTTCATGATGATCCTTCGGTGTTTAGGAGCTGATTAGAGCACCGGGCATTTGTGCCCTCTGTTGGGGCAGAGTGGGGAGAAAGGAGGCAGTGACGATCTATCAGCATCTGAGAATCAATAGTTGCTGTTTTCCATTAGAAGATTCTGGGGGAGTTACTGACAAAGCTGCTGCTGTGAACATTAACAGAGTATTTACGTAGCCTTCACCGAAGCAGAGCAAGTCCTAATTAGACTGGAATTGGTCTTCTGGCAACTTTGCAGTATTTGCTTCCTCAGTGTACCAGTATGCCACATGAGGACTCTGTGGAGATTAGTTAAATATTTCAGAAGAATTTTGTGAGTACAAAAATGCCAGGTTGTCAAAGGTGTTTCATCACAATGAAATAAGTTTTATCAACTCTCACTGCCCAAGATTTTTACCTTTTAAAAGACCGTGTTTTCTTTCTGTTTCTTGGCAAAAATGTGGGCAACAAGTGAATGGTGTTAAGTGAAAAGAATAGTACCAAAGATAAAAATGAGATGGAGAGAGGGAGTAAAGGGATAGAGAGAAAAAACACAAATCTTTATAAATGGAGCCTATGTCAAAAGAGAGTAATCTGAGCCCTGGAATTCCAAAGCAATTCAAGTTCAAAGTGATTCTTCGACTAACCAAAGGATTCTTCCTGGGGAAATTTTAGATTGTTTAGCATTAAAAATAGTTTGATTTGCTTACCATTTAGTAATATCTCCTGTACAAATTGAGGTAAATCTATAGTTCCAAAGACCTTTTTGAAATGCTGCTTACTATGATTCCAACAATCTTTGGATGATGCTTATTCCTCTTCTACCACATCTTCCTATAATACTATAATACATCATTCCAAGGCAAACCTACTCTACTTTTAATGAAAGCACTCTGTGATGATTAAACTCTGGGGTATCTGCAGGTAGTAACTTCAAACAGTACTCAATAAGACCTCTTGTACCAGCACAAATAATGCAAGTCACTGACAGCTAATGTTATGGCACCATTTCTAGAGCATAGCAAGAAAATCACAAGAACCTGCTTTCTTAACCTTGGATTTAGATGGCTCTTTCCTTGGATTATTATATTTATTTATTATTTATTTTTGTTAATCCTCACTTAAGGATATTTTTTTCCATTGAATTTTAGTGAGAGTGGAAGGGAGGAATGGAGGGAAGGAGAGAAACATTGATGTGAGAGAGACACATGGATTGGTTGCCTCCTGCATGCACTGAACCAGGGCCCCAGAGATCAAACCTGCAACCCAGGTATGTGCCCTTGACTTGGAATTGAACCCATGACCTTTTGGCGAGCAGGCTGACACTCTAACCATTGAGAAACACCGGCCAGGTATTTTTGGATTATTTTTAAGCAGGTTCTTGAATTAGAGGACTTATTCTTTCATCTAATTTATCTTTATTCTTTGCAGTGAGAAGGAAGATGTGGGGGTGTTGGATATTCCAGTTTGACCAGGAAGTCAAATTAAAAAAATCATAACAATTTGTTTGTTCATAGTTATAGTTTAATTGAACTAACATATAAGAATAGACATGGAGACAAAATTACTTGAGGATTCCAAGCTAACTCTAACAATCCCTTGGGGTCTCTGCTGGCTCCTCAGGTAGGCTAAGTAGTCCTTCTAGAAACTCGTCAATCACTCTTTCCAAGGCTTTTTCACTCTTCAGAAAGAAATATGAAGTAGAACCATGTGACATCATGGGATCAATGAATAGGACCTTGTGAAAAAGCTAAAACTTTAAAAAATGTATTATTAGTTTTAACAATTTATTTAAGGAATAATTTATGTGCTAGAAATTGCATTCCTTTAAAGCATACAGTGTAATGACTTTTGACAAATCCTATATAATAAAAGGCTAATATGCAAATTATCCCCTTGAGCGGGAGTTCAACCAGGAGTTCAACCAGGAGTTCAATCAGGGGGCGGGGCTGGCCAGCCAACTGCCCGAGGCCCCTCCCACCAGCCAGCCTGGTCCATTCAGCTCTGATTGGGGCGGGCTGGCAGACCCCACCCATGCATGAATTTGTGCACCAGGCCTCTAGTGTATAATAAAATTCTAGAAAATGCAAATTAATATTTAGACACAAAAAGGAGATTTACAATTGCCTCGGAAAGGGACAGAAGGAAGAATCTATGTAATAAAAGCCTAAGCAACTGTTAAGGCAGAACGACCAGAGTGACCAGTCGCTATGATGCATACTGACCACCAGGGGGCAGACGTTCAATGCAGGAGCTGCCCCTGGTGGTCAGTGCACTCCCACAGGGGGAGCACTGCCCAGCCAGAAGCTGGGCTCATGGCTGGCAAGTGCAGCGGTGGTGGTGGGAGCCTCTCCCGCCTCTGCGGAAGTGCTAAGGAGCAACGAGCAGGCGGGTGGTAAGGAGATGGCAGGTGGACATCTCATGAGGGGTCCCGGACTGCGAGAGGGCGCAGGCAAGGCTGAGGGACCACTGCCCCCTGCCAGTGAACGAATTTTGTGCACCGGGCCTCTAGTTGACTATAATAGAGGGAAATGGAAATGGAAATGCACTCTATGTAGGTTGTAGTGGTGGTTTCACAGTTGTGGCAGGTTTTTGATCAAGAACTTTCTGAAGCTCTCTTGTTTGTGTTTATTATTAACTGTGTGAGTTATTGAATTATATTCTGTTTGTGTGTGTATGTATTTTCCAGGTTTTTTCCTCCCAATTTTTTACCCCTTTTAAAGTTTTAGACATTGTCAATAGAAAAGTTCAAACAGGATAATAGAGCTAAGACCAATCTAGAAATTGCTTAAATATGGATGGGATGTATCAGCTTTATCAAATAGGTCTTTGCCAAAGGTTTAATGTAAAATGCTTTGCATAGTTAAAAATTAGACCATGCACAATGAAAGCTAGAGCACATAGAGAGAAATACTATTACACACATCATAAATGTGACCAGACTCTGGAATGCTTCACTGGTGTCAGGGGTCATGTCGTCCTCACTGACATGGCACTTCTGCTTTAGAAATGAAGAACAGCATTATTTTAACTTCAGAAAGGAGAAATAACTAACTACTTTTATAACACACCTTATCCAGTAATTGCCTCATGTTGATAAATTCATTCCTTCTCTTTCTATCTTTTACCTCCGAACTCAAGTAACTTTTCCTTGGAGCACCTTTTTTATTTTATTATAATTATTCTATAGAGATGTTTATATATTGAGCAGTAATCTCATTCCAAATATGTGAACAAAATAATTTTACTTCACTCTGAGCTGATGTTAGAATGGAAGCTGTAATTAACCTGCCAAGAGTAGATTTGGGGAACATTGGGTCTCTGGAACTTCCATGTACAGAATTATACCACTTGTTCTTTCTTTTGTATTCCTACACTTACCAAACTGGATCTCACATTCTTCATTTATACTTATAGATTACTAGTAATACATTTTTAAATGTTTCCCATCCAGCTATATTTACATTTTCATAAGGTTGTAATGCAGGAGCTGAATGCATGAAGCTTAGAAAAGAGAATTTAATGTCTCAGTTCAATGATGAGAGAGGATTTCAAGGTCCATAAAGACTTTTCTGATACCATCATTGGGAATCATGCTGCTGGTACAGGATGTGTTTTATATAGGTATTCTGTATACAAGAGATCTTGAAGAACATTTCAACAGGCAACTGGTACCATGTAATCCTATTTTTGTAAAAAGTGGAGCATAGTATTGCAATCGCATACAAGTTGTATAAGTAAAACAGCAGCACATGTAAACCATTAATTTTTCTTACAACCAAACTTCTTAGGCAAAGTGCATCCCAGTATCTATAAAATACCAGAGGAATGTCTCAATACTGTTTGATTAGCAAGGATTTATTGAGTATTATATGTCCTTTACCTTTCCTAGGAGAAATATTAGACATAGCACTTGCCTTTATACACTTTCTAATGGCAAAGATTAAAAACAACTTAATACTGTATTGAGCTGCATGGAATTTGAGAGAAGTTCAAAGAAAGGGCTGGAGAAGTCTAACTCATGTTGGAAAGTGGGGTTTCCTGAACTGTGTTTGAAGAATAGACATGTTTCCAAATAACCTGAAACTTAGCAGAAAGCAGGTGGGCGTTGGAGAGGAGTCACCTGACAGGAGGAGAGAGTACTGTGGGGGAAAGTGCTGTCCTCTCTCTTGTTCTGAGGCCAGTCACAAATGTACTTGGAGATACTATACTGTTTATGGTGTTCTTTTCCACTTCTGCTGGTATTACCTACCCTGCACAATGTAGCCCATGCACCAGCAGCTTGGGAGTCACCTAGGACCTTGTTAGAAATGTGGATTATCAGGCCCCAGGCCAGCCCTATTAGATCAGAACCTGCATTTCAAAAAAATCCCAGGTGATTCATATGTACAGTAGAGTTTAAGAACTACAATCTAGACAAATGTTGCTGCATCCCAGGAATCGCTTGGGGAGCTCTAAAAACCCTGATGCTGAAGCCACACTTCATATTCATTCAGGCAAAGTCTGATGAATGGTTAGAATCTGGGCACTAGAATTGGTTTTTAAAGCTGCCCAGGTGGTTCTATTGTGCATCCAGGTTGAGCACCAGAGTTTAAGATTCTGCCACCAGGGCACTTCAAGTAGCAGTAGGTAAAATTTAAAAGTATCTCTCAATACATACATTCTGATTGCCTAAATTGCTTTACAAATCCTCACTGAGTATACACAAAGTATTAGCATATCCTTTTAATCTGTGTGAAAATTTAATTAGGCATCACTTGAGCAGCTGCTCTTGAGACTGGCTTTTTCTTTCTCAAGATTTCTTTACAGATCAGTTTGGCTGTGTTAAATACAAAACAGTGAAATTGTTGGGTTCCCTTAAGGAATATTCAGTAATCACATTTGATCAAAGATAAGATGATGAAGTGAAATAGGATGTTCTGTAAAGCAACATATTCTTCCTATATGAGAATTCATCTGAAACTCCCTTTTG
This sequence comes from Myotis yumanensis, assembly GCF_028538775.1. Classification (NCBI taxonomy): domain Eukaryota; kingdom Metazoa; phylum Chordata; class Mammalia; order Chiroptera; family Vespertilionidae; genus Myotis; species Myotis yumanensis. The sequence goes on along the minus strand of NW_027223762.1, from coordinate 31,800,969 downwards.
TTTGGGCAACTTCCCTAATGAATAAGGATATTTTTATCTTTTTAAATAATTGTTCTTTTTTGTAATCCTTGAACCAAAAAATAGGAAAGTATTATTTAATCAGTTATAGCGGTAAAAATAATCATTTTTTAAAGAAAATGATAACTATTTAAGATAGTAAAAAATTTGCATGAAATTTGGGGAAATCAAAAATCAATGTACTGGAAAATAAATTTAATATACCATTTGTCCTTTCTCATGAAACTTACAGAAAAAGTTTATGAATCCAAATTTGAATTATTAATTGCCAGAATCAGCTCTCTTATTTTTCCACATATTGTCGATAGAAATAATTTTGTGGGTTTTGTCAGTTTCACTTACATGCATGCTTGCATTATACTTTAGTAAATTAAATACTCTTATGTATACTTAAGGCCAAAATGAAAAACAAGATGAAACCTTATGATAAAATGCCATATAGTCTCCCAAAGTTATGTTTGGAGATAAAGCCAATGGATATAATTTTTTTCCACAAATCAGATTTTGTTATTTTTTAATGAAATCTATTTATTTGTGTGTGTATATTTTAACTTATTACTTTGAAATAATCTTAGACATAGAATATTTGGAAAAATAGTATGAAAGGGTCAAAACTTTCATAATGGTAGAATAAGGACCTCTGAAAATCTGCAATAAGAAAATTGGCAAGGTTTCCATACTACTATTTTGTAATTAGTAAATATCTTTTGGGGATATACTTTGGGATGGTGTAAAAGTCCCACATTTATCATCATGACCTCACCTACTTAGTTTTATATTTATATGTAAATATATAGTTTTATACTAATATACATGTATTAAAAACACCATAAGAAGTTAGACCAAGGCATGTTTGTGTGCATGTGTATGTTGGTAGGGATGGATGGGTGTAGTTATGAAAGCATAGGATATTAAAATTAAGTGTCCAAACATAAATTTTCTTGTACTGAATATTGAATTGGATATCATATGACTTTCACATCTAAGAAAATTTAATACAGTAACTTTGGACAATGATTTGAACACTAAAAAAAAAATTAAGAGATACATAACACTGAATAATTGATACCGTGGAATAAAAAAATCTAAACTTATATCTTATTTAACTGAGTTCTTCAGGTTTCATTTTATTAAACTCAATATTAAACATTGTGTGTTGCTTCTTAGGTTTCTACACACACGCACACACACACACACATACACACACACTTGAGTATTTAGTTAAGATTATGTCATATATTTAATATACCTATACATGCATTTGCCAAAAGCTAATATTTAATCATCTCAAAGTACATTAATCTGTTCATCTGATATTTTAAATGGTTAATAACTAAGTAGTCAGCAAACCACTGTACCAAAGCTGGATCTTAAGGCACATCAAAATTTTCATAGCAGTTTACATGTGGGATGGACAGGAAGCATCATGAAAGGCACTTTTATCCTCACTCTTTGATTTGTTCACCCATAAAGAAGTCTAGTCTCACGAGGACCCAATTTTTAAAGATTTCCAGGGAAAAAAAGTCTAGATGGTTTCCTGTAATCTGCGTAATAAGTAGGCTAAAGCTACAGACGTTTTGCTGTGTATGAGATGAAGTTCTTCCAGCAGGAAGAATCATGTTTTATTCAGAGCTTAATTCAGAAAGAAGAAAACTAGTCCAAGTAACTCCTTAAAGTTTTTCTTCAACCTGAACTCTCTCTAAAGACTTTAAATATCCCTAACCTACCAAATGAAAAGCTCATTTTGAAGTAATCACCCACCAAGTAGCTAATTGCTTTAGGTTCAAGTTCAGTGTTTCTAAGTACACATCTTAATGCTTCCTGAGGCTGCTCAGATCCATACCTAACAATCCTGCACCTGGATATGTCTATTTTTATGATAATGAGAATCCCACTTTATATTTACATGGGCCTATATCTGAATTTTTATCTGCTTCTGTATCTCCATCTGTATGTCCTTCACAGTGACTGTGAAGGTAAGATTCATTATTCACATTTTACCTTACTTATACCTATTTTAGAAATTTGGAAATTGTGACTCAGTGAAAGCATTTCTAATTATGCTGGAAGAGAAATCCAGGTCTTGTGAATTTGATTCCTGTACTCTTTCTGTTACACAATACTGTTGTTTCACCTCTTACTGACATTTACTAAGATGTTTACTGTATTTTTATCTATGCTGTCTTTTACATAAAATGTGGTAGTGGAGGTGGCAAGACAGTATTAAAAAGCAAGTTATTCCTATGAACCATAACTTTAGAGAAATGACAGCTAGATAAATGAGGTTATAAATATATATCATTAGGATTTCTGTGTGATTGAATTAACATAAATAGGCTAAGCCTTGGTATTATTCTGTGTATTGGTCCTGAATATTTAATAATTCATATTCAATCTGTTAAAACCAATGAGTCCCCGATTCTCTACACTTTCAAGTGTTTAACAGATTTGAAGGAAATTGCAGTCACTCTGCTTCACCTTTCTGACCTTATTGCTATTTTGCCTGTGTGATGTTTGGTTTATAGTTTTTATTCAGACTCCCTCATGTTTTCCAGCCAATAGTAAAGCTTTATTATTTTTGTTATGGAAATGTAGGGATGATTACATAATTCTTTTTTTAATCCTCACCTGAGGATTTGCTTTTATTGATTTTAGAGAGAGAGGAAGGGGGAGAGAAAGAAAGAGAAACATCAGTGCGAGAGAGAACATTGATAGGCTGCATCCCTTTTCTGAATTATAAGTGAAACAGCCTTTTTCTTTTTTGTTTGTTTATAAGCCCCTTTTATTTTTTTAAATATGTTTTTATTGATTTCTGAGAGAGGAAGGGAGAGGGAGAGAGGGATAGAAACATCAATGATGAGAATCATCTATCGGCTGCCTCTCACACACCCCCTACTAGGGATCAAACCAGCAACCTGGGTATGTGCTCTGACTAGGAATTGAACCTGTGATGGGAGGATGTTCCAACCAACTGAGCCACATCAGCCAGGGCCAAGTAATTCTTAATAGTTGAAATGGCACCCTGAACTTGAAAAACATAAAGTCAGTAGGGTTGCCCTTTGGTCTCACACTCCGTGCTGTTTAAAACGTAAGGAAAACATGTTGACTTCAACTCATTTGGTTTGGTTGAAAATCACTCTTATGCCCATTCTTTTGTGGAATAATTAGAACTGTACTTTCCTCCTGGAAGTATGTAAAATATTTGTGTTCAAATAAAAATGAAGCAGAATATTCTGGATGTTTTATGTGGAAGTTCCAGGAGGGCAGGCAGTGGATATGTTCATCTCATATATCCTCAGTGCCTGCCTGACATACAAGAAGTATTCAATACTTATTTTCTAGATAAATGAATGCTCAAGTGAAAAAACTCTTGATGTTTTATACAAACCACATTTGGGAATGAGGATTGGAGACTGAATACAGTGGGAGTGTGGATCATTGAAGAGTCATTCTTATTAATTCTATTGGATTCCATGTAACTAGGCAATTCTGAAGATTTTACTTGATTTTAGCCATTTAATTATTTCTGAACTTCTTATTGCCTGTAGTGTACAAATGACATGAGTTAATTTCTTCCTGTCACAAGTTTCCTTAGGATAGTTCATAGCTGTACTCATCATTTTTCTATAATATAATAGAGTATCACAGTATCTTTTGACAAACTGGTAATTAACCTAGGTCTTCATTAGATGGAGAGGAAGATATATGGGTTTAAAGCATTTTTAATAATGAGATGATGTATTCTTAATCAAATTGGGATATAATATATTAGTGATGAGTATTATAGGTCTTGCCAATTTCACTTCCCTCATTCATCCAACAAATATCATTCACAATTTCAGGCACCTTATTAATGCGCTAAATAATGTTTATTGAAGTATTCCAGTGACCTTTGGATACATTCCCATCAGCTTGACATAAATGTATCTATGCTAGCTGTTAGCCTGTTAAGGGCAGGCATTTAGAATTCTTAAATGTCTACCTTCATTAGATAATAAGTAGGTAATTTTAACCAATAAATTGCTTTTAATTGATAGCTTGCTAGATGCCTTTTATCTGAAATTTTAATAAATTTTATTAGAAAGGATCAGCTATATTATGTGGGAAAAAATAAGTAGCCTAAAGTAAGGTGGTAGGTTATATTATTATTTCCAATTATTTGCTTTCCTTCCTGTCAAAGGATTATACTCCCCTCTGGTTCCAATGTGACTTGCCTATTTCATTGACTTGAGACTAGTCCATTTATCTTGCTTTTGCCAATGGAATATGAATGGGTATGATGTATACCACAATCAGATAGATACTTTAATAGCTATTGTATGGTTTCACTCTGTCTCTTTTCTCCTTAGGATTAGTTCAAGATAGGGTCTGCTTTCTAAGTCTGAATTCTGGGATGGAGAATATGCGCACAATAAAGATTCAGAGCAGTGTCTGGCCCATAGCCATCATAACAACATGAGAGAGAAATAAATGTTTGTTATTGTAAACCACTACAATTTTGAGGTCTCCTTCTCTGCAGTCTTATCTAACAAAAGCTGACTAATATAAATAACAAAGTTATTTCTCACTTGTTCTATGTGCCCACCTATATGTCCATTCTACATGCTCTATGTGTTGTCCCCTCATGGCTCCTTAGGGTATCTTGTTTCAGTTTGAAGAATGCCTTCAGGGGCCCAAAAGACCTGCCAGACTGTGCACCTATTGTAAAGGTACAGGCCTTGTAAAGTGGTCCAAGGCAAAGGCCCTCCATGCACTTGAATAAACTGGGTTCCCCAACATCTTGTTCCATTGACCGAGCTCCTTTTACCTCATCCTGTGTACCTATTTCTCGTCCCTGACACCTGTTTCTGAGTCATGACTCTTATGCTAGGCTTCACACCACAGGCCCAAGCTTTTCTGTTAGGCACCTTACCCTTAATGTCTCTATAACTGCAATTGCTACATATGCTGTTCACTTTACAATTCAGAAGTTTCAGTTTTGTAATGCTCATATCCATACTGTTTGCAAAGAAAATTGCCTGGACATCTTTTTATTGTATTAGATTTGCTGACTATTGAACTACACCAGAGAAGCTCGGTTCTCACAGAGATCAGACTGGAGAGGGAAAATGAAAGGCTTATCTTAGTTAATGATCAACATTTTCGGTATTTCCCATTTCTCAGAAGAGAAAACAAAATCTCCAAGAAACTAAAATATTTTTTTTCTCATTTTACTGTGGTAATATGTCATGAAGTCTGGGTTCAACATGAGTTCAATGTTATTGCAAAGTCACTCATTTTTTTCTGCTGTATCATTGATATAAAACATACACTTTAGAAACAAATTCTAACATGCAAAATATGTTAAAAATAAAACAAGACTCCAAACAGTTTTAAACATATAATAGAGAATGAAATCTGGTACAACAGCCTTAAAATTAAATTCTGCTTTTAGTGTTCCAGGAAGGAGCCTTTGGCATTACATCATTATTCTTTTTTTTTTTTTAATATATTTTATTGATTTTTTACAGAGAGGAAGGGAGAGAGATAGAGAGTTAGAAACATCGTTGAGAGAGAAACATCGATCATCTGCCTCCTGCACATCTCCTATTGGGGATGTGCCCGCAACCCAGGTACATGCCCTTGACCGCAATCGAACCTGGGACCTTTCAGTCCGCAGGCTGACGCTCTATCCACTGAGCCAAACCGGTTTTGGCTATTCTTTCTAAATTTAACTAATTTAAAGGTGACATGAATAAAATATTCATTAAAACTACAGTAGCCATTTATCTACGACCTTTAACAAAGCTTCTATTAACTTTCAATTGACTCATAGTTGTAGATTGAACCTTACCTAATAAAGTATCCATTCCATTTTAAACCTTCCTGGTAGAGTTTTGATTTACATCCAAAAACTGTCTATAAATACTACACCTTAGCCAGCTCCATGCTTCCTACTTCTTATTTCTTGGGTCTCTGTAATGCTTCAAGCCAATATTATTTCTAGTATTTCAGTAAAGAACATCTCTATTAAGGACATCTGAATCACTCTATTTTAATTACTGGTTTCTTTAATCTAGTTTTCCTTATAGGGAATAGCAATGCCAAATGGTTTTTAAAGGATTCAAAAATGTTCCCAGGTGAACTAATTATGCCCTTTTATTTCCATAACGGTTGTAGTAAAACCTTCTGAGGAATTATTTTGATGAATCTGTATCCTTTGCCTCTCCCCAAAACTCATTCCTGATCTCTTACATGAGCAAAATATACATTTATACTTACTACAGAGTTACTCATCATCTGTCTGAACCTAATCAGCCTATATATCCAAAGTCTAATTGATTTGAAACTATATTTTGGCACATAATAATTAAACCTGCAGAAGAGCCAAGACAGAAAAGATGTGATAGCAAAGTTAGAATTCCAAGTCTCTCCTGTTTTAGGTATATCCCACTATCTGCCCTTTCTACCTGCTTTGTTCCGTATCCAGGGAGAGATTGATCTGTAGACATCTGGTGGGTTTGGGCATTGGGGGCCTGCAGGGGAGAGAGAAGGGGATTGGGTCAGCGGATTCTGGCTATTTACTTCCCTGTAGGGGAAACACTCTCCCTCGGGGGTTTCCTTGGGTTGGTTATGACCCTCAAACTAAGGTCGCTGTTCCTCTTAAGATGGCATTCTCTGTATGCCTCTCTTCTGGTTTTGGGAATGGTTTTCCTTTGTGCCGTTAGGTCTAAGGAATTACAATAAGCTTAACTGCTATCAATTTCGGGTTACTGCGGCATTCTTTTTGGAGTGTCTTTGTAAATAACCTGTCCTCATTTATTGTAATTTAAATGTACCACTTATTTCCTATTGGGGCCCTAACTGTTACATACACTTTGAAGTCTAGAGGTGTTTTTTATCTGTGGGTAATTGTAGTCTCCTGGAAATGAGAACCATGATTTGGTCACTTTGCACAGTACTAAACTTGCTCCGGATTTAACAACATCAAGTAACTTCAGAGTCCGTCTTTGGTAGGTTCTATACTTCCAATTTCATATTTCTAATGTCACTATGATGCTTCAAGTCAGGCTCATGCCTGAAATATGCTTATAGATTTCAAAAAACTACCTCTTTATTATTTTAAAACTCTTAACTTTATTTAACATCTTTTAAATTAGTCTCTACTTTTGGGTTTCCTGAGCAAAATAAGTGATGAAATAAGGTGTTTTATTAATTTAACTTTTTAAACAAGGTTTACTTCATTTTTAATAAATGGCAATTATACATTAGTTATAGTACAACACAAGGAATTAGAAGTAAAGTGGGGGTTCAGTTTGTATCCTCTCTGAGTTGTTGTCATATGTGAATTTTCTGGCAATCAAAGTACAGCTTTTAAGTTCCTCAAGAACTCTGCTTTTAAATTAAGTGAATGATAGTAGTGGGGACATCTGCTTCAGGCACACTCATGCTGTGGCAGACAGTGCTTCTGTTGTAAAGAGGTAGAGGAGTTGAGTGAAATATGGCAATCATCTACTTGGAGATGGTGGGAAGCTATTCAGGTTAAGATGCTGAAGAAAAAGAAATCACAGAGAGAAACATTGGAAGCCAGGAGATAAGCAATTAGCACAGTTTCTGCCAGAAACAGACTCATGTAAATATGCCAATTGATTTATGATAAAGGGGCTATGGCTGGCAGTAGGGAAAAGAATGACCTTTTCTGTCGGTGGCCCTAGGTAAATTAGATAATTATATAGGAAAAAATTAACCTTGACTTATACTTCACACCATAGGCAAGTATTTATTCTAGTTGGATCACCAATCTAAATGTGAAAGATAAACCAATTAACCTCCTATAAAAGAACCTAATAGAGCATGTTCATAACCTTGAGGTATACGAGGTTGTCAGAAATGGGACACAAAAATACTAGCTGTGAAGAAAAAAAAATGATTAATTATAATCGGTTAAAAATGAAGACCTGTTTATAAGCATCATTGAAATAGTGAAAATGTATGTTACATAGAACAAATGACTCTATTTAGAAAAAATGAAGAAATTGAACAATTCAAAAAAATCACGCAATCAAAAAAATGGACAGAAGACTTCATGTGCATTTCTCAAAAGAAGATAATAGCTAATAAGTGGATGAACAATTGCTTATTTCCATTAATCATCAGTGAAATGAAAATGTAAATGGCAAAAAGTACCATAAACACCACAATAGCATTCAAATGAAAGGATTGGCAATGCCAAATATTAGTTAGGATGTAGAGCAACTGGAATTTTCTTACCTCACTAGTGGTGTGTAAACTACAAAAACACTCTTGAGATCTGTTTGACAATATATACTAAAGTTGATCATTGTATGCTTTGACACATCAATTCCACTTCTAGTTATATGCCCAAATAAATATGTATATTTGTTTATCAAAAGACATTTAAAAGAATGTTCACAGCAATGCTGTTCATAATAGGTGAATAGAGGAAGTGACCCAAATGTCAATCAACAGTATAATCCTATATAATAAAAGGCTAATATGAAAATTGACCAAACGGCAGAATGACCGGTCACTATGATCAGCACTGTCCACCAGGGGGCAGACACCCAATGCAGGAGCTGCCCCCTGGTGGTCAGTACACTCCCACAGGGGGAGCACCGCTCAGCCAGAAGCCGGGCTCATGGCTGGTGAGCGCAGCATTAGTGGCGGGAGTCTCTCCCACCTCTGCGGCAGCACTAAGGATGTCCGACTGCTGATTTAGGCCTGCTCTGTCCAGCCCCCGAGGGCTCCTGGACTGTGAGAGGGCACAGGCTGGGCTGAGTAACCCCCCCCCTCCCAAGTGCACGAATTTCATGCACTGGGCCTCTAGTGGATTAAATACATTTTGTGTATTCTTTTTTTTTTTTTTTTTTAAATATATTTTATTGATTTTTTACAGAGAGGAAGGGAGAGGGATAGAGAGCCAGAAACATCGATGAGAGAGAAACATCGATCAGCTGCCTCCTGCACACCTCCTACTGGGGATGTGCCCGCAACCAAGGTACATGCCCTTGACCGGAATCGAACCCGGGACCCTTGAGTCCGCAGGCCGACGCTCTATCCACTGAGCCAAACCGGTTAGGGCACATTTTGTGTATTCTTAAAGCAATGAGAATGAAGGATATATTGCTACACAACATGATAGTGAGTGCTATAAGGCAGGACAGTGATTAGTTTTAGAAGGGGTAGTGATAAGGAGATCATAAAGGGGGGCCTCCTGAGATGCTGATAATATTGAATTATTGCTAGTTACAATGGGTGAATCATTTTTGAGCTGTGTGTATGATATACTTCAGCCAAAAAGTTTGTCTAAATAAAAAATAAAAAAGAAGGTATTTTTTCCTAGAAAAATATCACCACCGTGACTGGCCCCTCTGTTTTATAGAAAAGCAAAACAAAAGAAATACCATGACAGTACATTGCATATTCTCTGTTACCTGCCATCACAGGTAATTTTGATATACAGCATCCAATAGTTAAGAGATCACTGCATTAAACAGAAAGTCTTTTAATCAAACACCTCTGTTGCTTGAGGTAGTGGTGTGGAGAGGAAGAATTTCTCTAGTTCTTTGGATGGCTCCTATCCCCAGAGGCTCTGGAGTTTTTTGGAACACAGTTACGTTAGACTTAAACCAAGAACTGTAATGAAACACATCAAGATAGTAACAGTGGATATTGGTGATTAATGTAATCATTAGTAATATTTGCTTTATTTATTATATTTTTCAAATATATTTGTGTGTATGTGTATATACTCACATTTTCAATTTAAGAGAATAAAACTACATAAAAAGTATATTTAATCATAATGTCATACACAATGTAAATATTAATACACAATTAATATATTGATATTCTGATGGTTATTTGGAGAAATTGAGCATCCCCTTTTTGGAAGTATGCTCACTTGTAAATAAAAATTTATTCTTCTGAAACCTAAGAATCTCCAATAAACAGAGAACAAAAAAATTAAGCTGCAAACACCTTAGCATGCTCCAAGATGGAATGCAAATAGCAAAGGAGGTTCCAAAGTAATTTTCACATTCTCAAGTAAATGTATTATTTTCTTGATCTTTTTTTTGCTGTGAATTCTTTCTGTAGCTGAATATTTTATAGAGTTATGCTAAGCTTTCAGCTGCTCTACTCTGGTGGCATAATGTTTGCAAGTCTTTTCTAAGCCAAATCACCTATAATATGCTTTATCACTACACATTAGGTATCATTTAATATCTATTTCATTTATCACAAATTTTGACATGTCTGCTGTAAATTGAAGACCTGGTTTAAAATTGCTCAATACAGGGCTGTCACTTAGTATTAGACCAGGGAGAAGGCAATATGCTGGCATGTAAAGACCTTAAAAACAATTTTCATCTGTTGTTAAGAAAACAAAAATTGCCTTTCATGTTGTGAATTTTAATGAAAAAAAAAAAAAGGAATTATGTGGACTTTGTTTCAAAAAGGTGTTTTTATGGTACGATAGGGTTCATTCCTTCATTTTTCTATGTGCTGACATTTGTCAACTCTCAGTATTAATCTAAAAATAATGTTGTAAGGGATATAAATGGTAAGTAAATGAAGTATGAATAACCTAGTTGAATGTCTTATACAGGATCCTTGCAGGAAGTCTGTGGCAGGAGAATACGATTAAATGCATCTTGTTTAAATTCTACCTGTGCATCATTGCTTCATGACAGAGGTCAGAAATGTTTCAAAGTTTTATCTAAAATTTTTTTTACAGGTATTTCAATTATCAGGTTGAAAACTGGAGGAACACTAACAACTGAAATGCACCTATTAAGTTAATACTTTTCTTCTTTGGTTACCCCATATTAACTTCTTCCAGTTATTCAATTACATAGTCAAAAGAAAAAATATGTTCATCATGACCTCTATACATTAAGCTAGGAGTTTCCTCTGCTTGAAACATTCCCTCATTCAACTTTATTTAAGAAAACCTCATTACCTCCCAAGACCCAAATGAAGCCCCATTATTTTCAGAGTATCTTTCCCATCTCTAGGTAATACCCTAAATTTCTATTGCTTTTTGTGTGTGTATCAACCTGTAATGGAACATATGTTTTGTACATGTATATATATACTTATATGTGTGTATGTACATATGTACATGTGCATGTGTTTGTGCATGTAGATATCTTTTCATTTCAAAAAATTTTAGTAATTATGCTCTTTGGGGGTAGGTATTATGCTCTCTCTCTCTCTCTCTCTCTCTATATATATATATGCATGTATATATAATTTATTTAAAAATATATATATTTTATTTCTTTTTCTGTACTTCCCTTTAGAAGAGGAAAGGGTTCCACCATGGCCAGATGGGCCAGTTGGTTGGAGTGTCTTTCCATACATCAAAAGCTTGCAGGTTCAATTCCAGAGAGGGTGCATACCTGGGTTGCGGGTTCAATCACTGGTTAGAGTGTATATGGGAGGCAGCCAATCCATGTTTATCACTCTTTCTCACATTAATAAGCATATCCTTGGGTGAGGATTAAAATAAAAACAGGAAAGGGTTTCAAAATTCCTAGTTACTGATTTAGTGTGGGCCCAGACCTGTCAAAACAGATGCTGGCTGCCAGCACCTGGTATATCCATGCTCTGTGAACAAGTTATCAGCTCTGCTATAAGGTACTTATATGTGTGTATTATTTGGTTTTACAACATAATAAGACAAGGAACAAAACAGTAAGGAAATGTCAATAGTATACGCCATTAATAAACTTTTATGTCTGATAAAGTTTTAAAGACATAGATCATATGACCACTTTCTAACATAAAAGACATGGTCAAGTTTCATGGGAGGCAAACTCTATACAGTTATCTGAAAGCTGAGTTGGCATCTCTGGTATCAATATAAATAACAGGCAGGCGATATTTGTTTGATTTATCAACAACAACAACAACAAACAAATATTTTCTGTTTGTCTACTTTTTGCTAGAGACAGTGCTAAGGGCTGGGAGGGCTATGTGATGTGTAATCTGATTCAGGGTGTTGTGGAAATTCCTACAAGCCATATCATATAGCTTGAAGCAAGACAGCCAAAAAGAAAATCTAAACCAAGAGATACTGTTCAGCAAAAAATACCCAAGGGAAATTATAGCAGCAAACAAAATCACAGCACACATTGTTTTGGAAACTTTTGTGTCTCATCTCATTCTTTCTCACATAAAAGTACACAAGTTAAAATTGTGTTGTTAGTTCTTTCTCTCAACTTTGCAGCAGTAACAGTTTATGGATTCAATAATTTCTCACATTCTACTTGGAAAATGTTTCTTTATCCAAAGGTTAACTCCTTTAAGAGTACAACCCTTTAAATTTTCTCTGTTGCTGTATTAGTACAACTAGATTCACTAGACTAATAAATCTATCAATTTTCTAGTCTTTAACAGTGAGTGTTATCCCAGAAATCACATAGATATAAATGGAATTGCTAATTTTCAATAAATCTACAGAAACAGATAATAGTGTCATGGGCCCCCAGTTCTAATCATTTTAGCTATAATAAATGACACCCCAAGTGTTCATTTTTGGTCATAAAATGTGTTGATCAGAATACATATTTTAATCCCCAAATTATTTTATAACTTTTCCTATTTTTGCCACTTTAAAGTATGAATTCTAAAAATGATTTTTCACTTAAACTTATTGTAGATAGGAAAGAGAAAAAAAAGGAAACCAAGAGTTTGTCCTTGTATTTGTTATTGAAATGAGATAACACTTAAGTAATATTCAAGAAGTTATAATACGTACACTAGTACATTCATTTAATGGTTACTTAAAATGTAAACATTTGGGAAAAACATGAAATTACTATTTTTATTGTATTTCACAAGAATGCACATTTTACAACAGAAATTCACTTTTATAATGAATGATAAATGTATACTTTTGAAACAGATTATCTAAATATACAACTAAAGATTTTTATTTCCTTAAATAATTATAAAATATTTTCCTATTCTTTAAAAGCAGAGTAATGTACTTTAACTTAATGTTCTTATTCTTTTTTTTCTTAAAAATTTATCAATGTTTAAAATATCTATCACTTGTCCATGGTAACTATCATTAATTCATATATTAAGATGAATTAAAGGTATTGGTTTCGATATATCACAAAGTATTTTTCCTGTCTCTGCAATTGTATATGAAATCACCTCTGAAATAATATGACTATAATTACCTTTTAAATCAACTTAAGGAATCGATTTAAAAATGAAATTATCAAGAGTACCCTAACTGTAACATTTTCATAAAATAATTGTGAAAGGTCTGAGTTGAAATTAATTCTAAATGAATGCTTACCCTGTAGTATTGAAATCTTTAAAGTCTGAGTTTCACAGGATGAACTTTGGAATTTCCTGGGCTAACCTCAAAGTTGATGTGTGAAAGGATGGATTAGCTGTGTTCTTTGTCATATTTTTATAATTACAGACAGAATGAATAGAGCAGTTGAAATGTTAAATCAGTAATCCTTCATATATTTACTCTTATCAGAAATGCACACACAAATCAGATACTGGTCAGCAAAATACAGATCTGGTAACATTTCGGATGCTTTTGAGGACAATTTATAGTAATATTTACACAGTTTCTCTACTTTTATAATGAAAACATCCCTCCTTTCTACATGGCCAAGTTGAGCTGGTAATAGATGCTAAATAAGCTACATAAAAGAAGTACAATATACAGTTGCTTGGGAATAGGTCTTACAAGGCTGGTTCTACTACAAATAAACAGCACGAGAGACAGCTCTATAATAGTTGGGATTCTCAAAGAGAAACCTTTTAAAAAAATAAACATTTATTATTTTCAAAAAAAGGTTCTAGTAATCTTGACAAGAAGATTGGTTTTACTAGTCAGGTCAGTACCCTTATGAAAATGAAATGCTATGTTGTACAAGAGAATCTATGCTGAAACTACAAGATGGATCACAACATGTTTGGAAACTCGTGAATATACTCTTATACTCCCCATCAATATTTATTAACAGCACACATGCTTTTGAGAAATCTATGCTGAACAGCAACTCAAATATATCATATTCAAGATATTGAATAGAGGTGTATACCTTCCTCTAATTAACTCATTGAAAATAGGATTGAGGCCAAATTTCTAAGGCCAAAATCATTACTACCATCTCTGACTTTGCCACTAATGACTGGGCTATCGCTATTAGAATTTGGCAGACTCAGTAATATCTTATTGACCTTTGGAGAAATACAATGTTATTCACTAGTTTTGGTACTGACACTATATTTGGATACAAGAATTTCTTTTTCACTTAGCAGGACCATATGTGTGAATATCACCGCCTCAACCTTTCATTTGTCTGTTATCCAGTCATTTACCTATTTATGTATTCCCATAACCTGTTCCACAAGACATTTGAGCAGTGGCGTATAGGGAGGGCATCTTGAATTCTAAGCTGGAATCACTTGGTAAAGTGATCCCACGATGGCATGCTTTTTGGAAGGTCCTGCCAAACAATACAACGGAGAAGTGAGCAATTTTATGCAGCTGTGTTGTGGCGGTGATGCCAAATGCTAACACATCCACTAGGAAGCTAAAACATCTGGTTGCTTGAATTAAAACCTTTCTTTTCAACAGAGTCCTGTTACTTGGACAGACATTGTGTCAGTGGAAAACCTTTGCTTATTTGTTTAATCTCCTGGAATATACGAATGCAGATATGTGAGGCCAAATTGACAGGCATCTGATTTAAATCCGTGTTCCTGCCCTGACCCCTTTAAAAAATGATCAAACCCTTCCTCCAAAAATCATAGAAAATATATTCAATTGGATGGACCAAATTAAAACATTCATTCTAAAGGACCTAATTCTCAAGTTTCTCTTTTCCAGAGAGGTTATTTTTTTAAATTACCATTTTAATTCAGAGATCAGTGACAAAAAGAATGTAGTATATGAAAAGAGAGTCTGGTAATTATAATCTTCCCTACAGACTGAAGCAGTGTATCACATTGTACATATAAAAACATGAAAATGCTTGCGATATTATTATTTTATATTGAGAAACAATTTAATTATTTAGAACGTGGTTTTATTTTTTCATATGCAGCCAATCATACTCTATTATCAAAAACTGTTGCCATGGTTTCCAGTTTATAAAATTATATTTATTATATTATGACAGCATATTGGACATTTTGTTTTCACATAAAAAAGAAAAGAAGTAAAAATAGTGTTCCAATAAATTAAGTTGTGCTACACAACCATATTTATAATTAGAACTTATTAAAAATACCTATATTGGTTCAGTTTGCATTTTGAAAATTCTCAAGTCAGAAAAAAAGAATCATCCCCTTTTTCTCCATGTTTCCTTGAATTGAGTCGGCTTCATTTTTCACATTGAAATGCCTAGGGATAAGCTGGAAAAACATTTCAGGTTGGATCGAAATGTAGGGCTTGTAGGGAGAAAGGGGCCATGCCTCTGCTCAGAATAAAGAGACGAACACATAAAAGACTGAAAAAATGGACTCTAGAAAGCAATACCTGTTCAACAAGCTGAGGCACTTTAATTTTCTTCAAAATTTGTTTTCCATGGCCCATCAGGCCTTATTGGTTTCCTATGCACCTTCCCTTTGTTCCTTCTCGCCCCCCACCCCTCCCCCATCAAATGTATAATAGTATATAATTCAATTCTATTTAAATTGCTACCTAGTTCACAGTTGAGTTTCAGAACAACCCTGCGAGGCAAACTTTATGTACCTATTTCAGAGCCTGGAAAAGCCCCTCTAAAAGAGGCTGAGGCAACTTGCCCAAGTCAGGGCTGGCGGCTGTGGAGCAGGACTGGGCCTCGGCTCCTGCAGGCTCCTCCTCCAGCATGCTGGCCTTTTGTCCCAGTACCTGTCCTTCCATATCCTCTCCAGCAAGGGTGTGCTCACGTTGTATGGACAACTATTTTAAACATCATTTTGATCATTTGTTTAGCCACTTCTTGAGTCTTTTTCCCCCCTAATATTTAAGAACATCTGCTCTCTAAATCAGGAAATTCTCAGTGCTTAGGGCTGACCATGACTGGTACTGAGGACAGACCCAAAGAGTGAGCAACAATTCTAAAGAGGACAGAGGCCCCGAAAATCAGAAAAGTAAATACAAGGCTCTCCATAGAAGTCTGTTTCTAGCTATACCAACCCTATTTGCATGACAGGGTCAAGAGAGCCAATGACGATTCGAGCCTGGAATCTGTGCAGTGAAATAGAATAAAAGAAGAAGAAAAAAATTGTAAGTTTTCAGTTATGTGTTTTAATGAGAGCACCAACAACCACAGAAAATGCAATTGAGCTCAACTGTGAACATGTGGAAATTTCCACATATTTATGGATCTGCAATTTAACAAAATATAGAAGTATTTTCCTATAATCAGTGTGTGTGTTTTAGTATCTTTTGGATTTACTTTTTTTGTATGCAATATTTCATCTCTCTATGGCCTATTTCAGAAGGTAATCATTCATGGCACAGGTGTATTAGGGTCTCAGGCCAGAAGCCAAGTGGTGTCTAAAGAGATGGGTGTGAAGTAGGGTCTTGAAGAGAGATCCTGCAGTTAAGACTGTCTTCCATTTAAACCATGGTTGATACCCCTCTCCTGAACAGTAAAAGGATATGATTTATATAGTGGTTGGAAATGTGTTTTGTCTCCAAACCGACTATTTTCATAATTCCCTATTTACATAGACCTTGATAGATTTGGGGTGTGAATTTTCATTGTCAAATTCCTAATTTGTGTCTAAGAGCAAAACATGTCAAGATTTCGGTAACCAAAAAGAAAACCCTAGATCTCAAAAAATAGTCTAAATCTCTTTGAGTCACATGTGGTTTGAATTTCAGGATAAAGTAGTTGAGTTCAATATTAAAATATACTTTTTAGTGCCTATCTTTTATCCGTCAGGAGGAAATTATTTAAGCATTGATATTGAGAGAGAGGATTGTAAAGCAAATGCACAGAGCATTTCAGCACCGAAATAAAGATGCAGCTATTCAAAATTGTCAAAGGAAAATGCTCTTTCCAATTTTTCATCTTCACCGTTTGCTGCTGCTGTGTTTGAAAATACTTTACACATTGAGTTTCACTTCTTCAACCGTTGTTATATCTCCTTGATCCCTTTCCCAGCATGGAACCTGACTCAATCTCAAAGATAATATCTTTCAGATGGAAATAGTATTTCTCTCACTGATATAAAATAGATTTCCAATATGAAA
The DNA here is from genome assembly GCF_028538775.1 of Myotis yumanensis. Taxonomy (NCBI): domain Eukaryota; kingdom Metazoa; phylum Chordata; class Mammalia; order Chiroptera; family Vespertilionidae; genus Myotis; species Myotis yumanensis. The sequence continues at coordinate 31,783,718 of NW_027223762.1, read as the reverse complement.
TCAACACCCGAGTATTCTTTAAAGAAGGACAAAACTGTACTAGCATATCCAAAAAGCATTGGCACAGGTACGTGACATTATAAAAAGACTAAAGTCAGTGAACCAGAGGTTTCCTTTGGTGCATGTGCATTATTTCACTGGAGCAAGCATGTTAAATATTAGCAAGAAGAAAATACGCCTCTGACAACTGTGAATTTTAGCTGCTATTTTTTTCTGTAAACCCCCCTGTAGGGAAAGAGTACCCTCAAAGCTCTCTAGGGTGATGAGATTTGAACAAATTCTACATTGAGATAAATTTGAATAAAGAACATTTACAAAAATAAAGTGAATCGAACACCTTAAAAAATCTCAATATAATCTGTAATGGTACATTTGAGGGAAAGGCAGCTTGCAAATGTGGCATAAAATAAACATATCACTTAGAAACATAACACTCACTAACCCTGGAGACTCAATTGAAGTTCATCCCAAGTACAGGGCCTGGGAGTTTGGCCAAGAATATTATCTCATGGGGTCTAGGGCTTGATTTGTATTTCACATAATATGAAGTGGCATTCATTACCTTGTAATCGATATGCAGATAAGAAGAAATTATTTATGGCACAATTAACTGGGAAGGGAAGAGTACCATATATGTACATATGGGAGAACTGAGGGTTTCAGACAGGACCATAAACCATAAAGAGACTTTTGACAGCGATCAGACCTCTGAGATAACCTGCTGCCTTGGAAATTCATCCAGCTTTATGTGCTCTCACATATTTGTAATCATCTTTTAATGCCATGCTTCAAGTGTAAACTGGATGTTTATGAAATTTTCCTCTCCTATTAAAAATAGCTAAAGATGTTTTGATTTTTTGAAACATTAGAAAAGTGTTTCCAAAATGAATATAAGTTCTACGAGATGTTCATAATCAGTTTGGGAGATGCTGGGTTAGAAAAAGAAATAGGACTCCTCAGAGCCTTTAATATTCTAATATATATGTATGTTATGACTCTCCAAGAAGAGAATAAATTATATAGTATTTTCTATCATATTTAATTACAAAAGCCTCTTCTTTGGCATGCCTCTTGAAGAAAAAAAAACATGAAAAAAGGAAAAGAAAGATGGAGTGACTATTTTTCAGAACTTCACTAACACACTGGAATGTGTCTACCTTCTGCCCCAAGCCAACTGCTTTTCATACAAGGTCTTCCCTAATTTATTTTCTCTTTCTTAGCAACATCTGTGAAAAAGGATCCTCAGTGCTCAGCCAGAGCACTTCCTGTTTGGTGGGGTGGCCTGATTGATGGCCCTGTGAGATGCCATTCAGTAGGTTGGACAGAGCACTGCCTTACCCTGCATGCGATTGATAAGATGCCCAGTTAACCTAATAAACCTCAGATCACCAAGGTCTGCCCTGGGCTTCCAGGTCTCCCAGGGCTGCTTTTGCCTATACAACCAATTCAGGGCATTATGTTCTGAGTCATGAACAGGAAAGGCATAGTTCATGGAAATATTTCCAGTATTGAGGATTGCTATAATTTACAGATGTCGACAACACCTCATTAATTTAACATGCTCTTTCTTACTCATGTGGTTTTCCGACCTACGAGGTCAAACCTTTCTATTTTTGTTTTTGAAACAATTTTTTAAAATAGTAATAATAGAAATTTCTAAAAGTTATGAAATGTTTATTATATATTAAGCACAGTGAAAAATACTTTAAGGCCATGTCTTATATTGAATTAATTTCTAAAAATTGATTAAAATTTTATTTTGAGATATTTAAAAAAAATTAGAAACACAACCATTATTGTATGTATTACCCAGAATTTTCAGATGTGTAAAATTATGTCATGTTTCTTTCACTTTTAAATAAAAAACTAAAATATTATAGTTAACTATTGTCTTTTTTTAATTCACCTTCTAACATCCTATTCACCTCCACCATTCCTAGAGGCAAAATTTATTATGAATTTATTGTATCTCTTTATAGTTATATTTATAGATTTTTATGCATGAATATGATTTCATGAAAAATATATGCTATTATTTTGTGTTTTTCGTAAAAATCATACCATATTGTACATACATCATTTTGACACTAGCTGTTTTTCCCTCACCGTTATTTATACCATCCTATTTATATCAAAATAGTACAGTGATTCTTAACCTCTGTTATTCCATACATGCCTTTGGAAGCCTGCTAAAGCTAATGGACACCTTATGGGGTAAATTTAAAAATTTCCTCAATAAAATACACAGGATTACAAAGGAACACAATTATATTAAAGCATAGCTAGCACAACCTGAAAAACACACAAATTGTAATATAGTAACCCTTGATTTTTATTAATTCCTTAAATAACATGTAGTAGTGAATCTATACTATAATTTGGAAGACGTGATAAGAGTAAACAGTATCTCTAGATGTTTGCAACAACTATGATGTTACATGAAAAACATTGATAAACTGTAATCTTGACAGACTCAGATATCACTAATGCCACTCTGGTTTATAGCCCACGTTTATTGTAAAAGAAAATGCTTAAATTTTACTTAGAGCCTTGTGATTATAAAGATGTAATCTTACTTCCATTCAACTGCCAGAGCCTCCTGAATTATTTACATATCCTTAACCTTAATTTTTTCTTACTTCAATTAATTGTCATTGTCTTCCCCCAATCTGTTTGACTTTTAAACAGTATTTATAGAATTTTGATTAAGAAGTTAGCATTTTTGATTTAGCAAAGTGTTTTACTTGTACTTCTGGTCTTTGCCTTTTAAAATATTTTCACCTTTAGGCTTTTCATATACCTGAAAATTTTTAAATGTATCTTGAAAGGAAGAGACTTAATTTTACTTTCTGCAGTATCTTATTTAATTCTTACAGTAAAGCCAACATTTTGGTAATATAGAAAACTATTCTTTTTTTCAAACACTTTTAAACATTTTTAAAAAATAATTTTTAAAACTTACAGATAATTTGCAAAAGTAATCCAGAGGGTTCCTGCATAACCTTTACCCAGAGAGCACAATGGTCAAAACTAAGAAAGTAGCATTGTATTGTTAATTTACTAAAGATTCTATTCATATTCAACCAGTTTTCCACTAGGCCTTTTTCTATCCCAGGATACAAACAGGATCCCACATTGCATGCATTTTCGTGTCTCCTTAGTATCTTCCAATCTGTGCGAGTTCATCTCTCTTTCTTTTTCTATTATTACCTTGACATTTTTGAAGAATACTTGTTACTTATTTTAGAGAATATTCATTCTGGATTTGTCTGATATTTTCTTATTATTAGATTGAGGTTGCATTTTTAAGAAAAAAATACCACAGAGGTGGCATACCTTTCTCAGTGCATCTTATCAATGAAGTGAATTATATCCATATGTCTTTATATTGGTGGTGTTAACCTTGATCACTTGGTTAAGCTGGTGTCTAGTCAGTTCTGTACTTTTATGATTTTTCCATTTTGTATTAATAAATATGGGAGGTACTTTGAGACTGCAAATATGCTGTTTCTCCTCAAATTTTTCATTCATTAATGTCAGCATTCACTAGTAGATCTTTCTTACAACAATTATGATTGTGGTATTCCAATGATAGTTTTCTATTTCTCATATTCTATATTTATTTATATTAGTATGGACTCATTCATCACTTCACCATTTTTTATTCCATTCATTATAACCCAATACTGTTATTACTTATTTTGTGACTCAAATTGTTCTAGCTTTGACCACTCAGAGCTCTTTCCAGTTGGCTCCTGGGCTCTCTGACCTGGCCCCATCCTTTTTGGAGCACTTCCTCCTTTATGGCCACCACAGGATGCCCTAGACCAGTGGTCTGCAAACTCATTAGTCAACAGAGCCAAATATCAACAGTACAACGATTGAAATTTCTTTTGAGAGCCAAATTTTTTAAACTTAAACTATATAGGTAGGTACATTGTTATTAACTTAATTAGGGTACTCCTAAGGCTTAGGAAGAGCCACACTCAAGGGGCCAAAGAGCCTCATGTGGCTCAAGAGCCGCAGTTTGCCGACCATGGCTAGGCTCATCTCATATTTTCTTGACACAGCCCTAGAATCACCAACCCTTCAAGGATCCCTGCTTTGTTTTGTTTGTTTGTTTTTTTCATCAGTGAATGATATTAGACACCAAACACTAGGCATTTAAAGATTAAAATATGTAGTGGTTTCTACCATGCTTTAGAAAAGGGGACAGCAAATTGTATAAATGGCCAGATCACATATAGAGTTTGCAGTCCATACAGGTTCTGTTGCAACTACTTCATGATATTATTGTAACACAAAATCAGCCATAGATCATTGGTAAATGAAAAGGTACGGGTATGTTTCAATAAAACTTTATTTACAAAAGTAGGTGGTGGGCTGGATTTGATTCATACAGCTGTCGATTGCCAACCCCTGCTCTAGAATGACAAGCTATGTGCTGATTTTCACATTATGTTTCACACTTAAAAAATAAAAACAAGGATTAAAAACCTAGTATGTTTCTCTTTTTTTTTTCTGGTGAGGAACCTTCTTAAGGATCAATCTGATTGGTGTCCTCTCCCTTATTCTCATAACCTTTCTGCCCTTGTTAGCTCAGATTTCTGCCTACTTGAATATATCCTACCTCATGTTCTGTGCTGGGCACTGTATACTGCAGCTCCTTCAGAAGCTGCTTCAGTCTTCCCCACCCATAAATGCAGGTGACATCCCTTCTTTTTAATATTTGAGGCACCTCAAAAGGTATATAATTTTTAAAAAATGTTCTCGAATCCCAAAAACCTTGTTCTATGAACCATCTCAAGAATAACTAAGTCTCCACCAGTCCTTGAATGTGGCTGGTAGCTTCCATTCTTCAGCTTACCTCAGATCTCCTTGACATGGCCACCTTTCTTATCAACTCTCCGCCAAAGCCCTACTTTACCTTAAGACTAGCATTGAATCTGAGTCACTCTCTGAGGCCTCTGTGGGTCCCAGCTCCACCATCGTCCTCATTTTCCTGTGGATTCCTGCATGTCTTGTTGGATCCCTCACAAATGCTGTTCATCACTGTCATTGCCCTTTGCATGCATTCCCATCTCCCGCAGCAGGTTTAACATCCCACCCAGAAAAAAACCATGTCCTGGGCCTTCCCACACAGTTTGCAGACTCTGTCAATGTGTGCAGCCAAAGTAGGCCTTCATACATGCCTGTGGGGAGGAACAATGGCATGCCTTAAGCCCTTACTTTCATCAAAGAGGGATATTTAAAATGATTCTCCCCTCTACCTAATTACCTGGAACAATTTTGTATTCCCAAATCACTTCAGAGTTCTACGCATTCATCTGAGGATTATAAACACACAAACAAGTTAGATTGTAGCAAATCAGTACTCATTTTTTAAGCAATGAAATATTCTGTGATATGGAAAGCAAGGGAAAGGAGACAGTCTCTAGTTTAGGGTGTCTGCTGAGAAAGGGAGCATTCATTAACAGGTCAGATGTCTATAATTTTAAGCTTACTGGAAAGCCACATAAACCGAAGTTTATTTTCTTCCAAATGTTTAGGGACCATAACAGATTTCTGCATATGAATTTTTTTTTTTACTGAGTTCTGTAGATTTTACCAAATCCAACAGCATTAGTGTTAAGCATTTGGGACCTACAATGGCTAGTCTGTGCTGTTAAAAGGAAAAGTGATATATAGCCCTATACAGTGCAGACAGGCACACATGACCCCCTGGGATTCAGTGCCGAGTTTCACCTTTAGAGCAAAGGTGTTACATAACTTAAAGACATATGGACTATATTATCACCTTTAAAAGGTGAAATATTTTCCCTGTGACTCATTTCCGGATGTTTCAGCTGTTAGCATGATCTGTCAGGACAACTCATTGGGATCAAGCCAGCTTCTGTAAGATTGTTAATCTAGGTCCAAGTTTCTGAGTGTAAATAAGGTTTCTATCAGAATCTTATATGTGTGTCTGGCATTTACTTTGTAAGACATTAGAAGCACTTCATATAAACTAATTTGTGACTTAAACAATTTATATAGATAATCATAAAGCCCAAAAGAGGTTTCTCTCTTTATGAGCTTGTTTCTTTATGATGCAAATATGTTTCTAATATTAGCCTATTGACAACCTCTTAATAACCACCAGGTAACTCGAAATACCAAAGGTCTTGGGTTTTATGCTTAAGACCTTCACTTGTCTATGTTTTTACCTAAAATTTTTAGACATTTGTGGAAAGAAAAGAAGCCCCATTTTGATTCTTAGTTCATACAATAAGAATAGATCAGAAAATAAGATATTTATATCACACTAGTGAAATTCCTATTAAATCCAATGTTCAGAACCCAGGAGTCATTTTCCTAATAAAATTATCTTTAAAAATGTCCAACTATATGTATATTATCACCTTGTCCAAACCTGTTAAATAAACTTGTCATTTTTACAGCCAATTCAGGGAAGGAGTTCCTACTCCTCTCCTGGGAGACCTAGACATAACCCGCCTGGTCTCTGGGGTCGACCCCCATCTCCTCTGAAAGGCTGGCTGCATGATTTGATGGGCACAGCTGTCATTATCATCCAGCTTGGCACATGCCTCTAGGGTTTTCCCATTGAGCAAGGCTCTGAACTGTGCAGCCCATGCTTCCTCAAACCAATTATAACTTCTGTGCAGTTATCTGAAATGGGGGGAGAAGATGATCAGCATCATTCCCAGCCTGGTAATGAGGAAGCGATTTTCCCTTATTATAACTGACTAAATACGTGCAGGCTGACCCTCAGGGCCCTCATCACCCTCCTCCTGTCCCTCTGGAAATCATGGTCAAGACTCGCTTTTCATTTCAGATTTCCTTGACTCCTTACTTGTGTCATTTATTTCTCTTAATTCCACCCCCGTTCCGGCTTTACCTTGACTGCGCTGAATGTCTTTTCTCACTCTGTGTCCCTGCCCCACCTCGTGCTGATGTGCTGCTCATCCGGACATGATTTCTGTTTCTCATGTTTTGCCGTTGGACTCCCTTGACACAAATTTACTGCTGGGACACCAAAGGAAGAGGATCTTTGAGCTTTAAAAATGATCCAGTAGATTCAATTCTTGCTTCTTTTTATCACTTCTTAGGCCCTTGTGTGGACTATGCTCCCTTTTTGTTCAAAGAATTTATACTGTTGTCTGGTGTTTGTATATATTTTTTTAATTTCCTCTGTTTATGTCCTTGGCAAGCCTTATATGTCTGTTTTAACCCCAAACAGCGACATCTGTTGGCTGTAAGCAGTTGAAGCATCAGTTACACTGATGATTCAGAATTTATAACCCTTTTTGTACCTTTCTATCCCTATGTAGAAGTATAGCAGTCCCCCCTTATCTGTGGTTTTGCTTTCCTGCTGTTTAAGTTACCTGCTGTCAAACATGGTCTGAAAATATTAAATGGAAAATTCCACAAACAAACAATTCATAAGTTTTAAACTGTGTACCGCTCTGGGTAGCGTTATGAAATCTTGCATCATCCCACTCTGTCCACCCATGATGTGAATCATCTCTTTGTCAGCGAATGCATTCTGCATACGCTACCCGCCCATAAGTCACTTGAGTGACTATCTGGGTTATTAGATTGACTATCACAGTGTTGCAGGGCTTGGGTTCAAGTAACACTTCTTTTACTTGACGATGGTGCTAAAGCACAAGAATAGTGATGCTGGCAATTCAGATATGTCAAAGAGAAGCTGTAAAGTGTAGGGGGGAAGTAGCATAGGGTTTGGTACTATCCATGGTTTCAGGCATTCACTGGGGGTGGGGTCCTGGAACCTATTCCCCATGGATCAGAGGGGACTGCAACAATTCAAAGACATTGCATAAACAAGTCAGTGTCCTTCATCTCTGAAGATCTGATGAGAAATTAAGTAAGACAGCACAGCAAAACAATTTTGGACACCCACTTATCCACCAATGGCTCCCTCTTTCTGAAATTTAACCCTTCGGAGAAATCCCAAACTAAGAAAAAGCTCTAGCCTAGTGCTTCACTCTGATGAAAGCTTATGCATTCAGATTTTGGTTTGAACATACGGAAGAGTTGAACTTAATACCTATATAACTGAATATCTGTTCTTCCTTTTTTTCCTTAAGAATACAACCTTCACTTTTTAGCTAGACATATGCCAAGCTGACTAAAACCTACATTTCTGTCTTCTATAAAATTAGCCATGTGCATGTTCTGACAAGTAGTATGTTAGCATATTGAATTTGATCCTATCCATGTGAGCTAATTTTAACTCAGTTACCTCTTTAAAACTCCTGTTCCTAAAATACAGTCACATTCTGAAATACAGGGGGTTAGGATTTCAGCATACGAATATTTTAGGGAGGCACCATTTAGCCCATAGCACCGCGGAAGCATAGAGAAAATGGCAATAAGAAAACAAAGCAAAAACAAACTAGATGGGAGAGGTGGTGACAAGAGACCATTTCTGGGTCACCCATTTAAAAGTTTAAATTGTGTCAATATTTCCAATCTCACCTCACCAGGACCGTTTGGAAACGGTTACCAGAACGTAATTACTTAGCCCAATATAAAACTAACGTTGCCAGATGTTTTCCAATTCCTATTTTACATAAATTCTAATAGCTTAATAAATGAATTTGTTTAGCTGGGATAGTAGAATCATATGTAATTGTAGTCATTCACATATTAAACTGTAAGGAAATGGCAAATCCAATAATATTAAATCCAAGCACATCTCTCTAGGACTCGTGGAAGACATTTAAGCAAAGAGACATGGCACGTTCATAGTCCAATGTGCATGTACCTGTCTACTTGGATTTATTGTGATTTGTCCTTGGTTTGCATGTGTTTATTTGCAGATAACAATCAGTGGCAGATGCAACAGACAACAGTGTAACTTTGAAATATTTTTCGATAATTAACTTAGGTCCAAATTCTAATAACATGTGTGAATTATTATTAGGGTACTAATGGAGTGTGGAAAATATATGCTGTTGCTCTTATCTGGTTTATTCTACTATTTTATGTTGCACATAGAGTCTTCGAGGCTGTTAAAAACAAAACAAACACAGGCAATGATGATAGTTTATGTGAGCCACAGAGAAAAGTGGAGAAGGATTCAATCCAAGCAAATGTAAATTGGTATTGATTTTACGTAATTTATGATTGAGAGTCAATTATTATAAAAAATGTCTCATTCATTAATATAGTAATTATAGGTTGCATATTAGATACAGATCTTAGGAGGAGGAACTGATAGAGTTGGTTTGGCAGTTTGAGCTGAGATTATTATTGTCAACACTGAAGGATTTGCTAAAATACCATCAAGCTGACTATCTAGCGATCTTCAAAGTTGAGCATTGAAATAAGACCATTTGAAAACCAGAGACCAGCTCAATACCAAGGAGGTAATCACTGTATCAGATGGTCCTGATGAATTAGAACCTAATGATGTAATGCCTAACGCCTGTTTATTCTATTCCTGCTGAGTTCTCTCTGACTAATATGATAACTATGGTGGGCAACAAACCCATGATTCAATGTTTGGCTTCTGAATAAGTAAGAATTTTTGCCCTATCCCTTGAATCCTTGTCAGTGATATGTTTTAAGGTCATATCTAAAATATGATGTAAGTATCTCAAACATTCTATTTCAATTCAATTAATTAAATGGATGTAAATTAATTACAAAATATAGAGCTTTTATTAGATGCCTTGTCCAGTCTAGGTGCATGAGACACAGTGATAACCAATTGTATAGAGGGTTATATGTATTAACTAGAGGCCTGGTGCACAGATTCGTGCACTGGTGGGGTCCCTTGGCCTGGCCTGTGCCCTCTTGCAATCTGGGACCCATCGGGGGATGTTGGACTGCTGGTTTCAGCCCAATCCCCACAGGCCAGGCCAAGGGACCCCACTGGTGTATGAATCCATGCACCGGGCCTCTAGTGTGCATATAAGATCTTTGGTTAATCTCTTCTGCCTTCCCCCCACCCCACATTCCTTCTGAGATTCATCAATCTGTTCCATGTTTCCATGCCTGTGCATTGAGCGTCTGCCCCCTGGAGGTCAATGCACGTCATAGCTACCAGTCAAAGGGCTGAACAGTCACTTAGGCTTTTATATATATATATACTGGAGGCCCAGTGCACAAAAATTTCTGCACTCCGGGGGGGGGGGGGGGGGAGTCCCTCAGCCCGGCCTGTGCCCTCTTGCAGTCTGGGGACCCCTCAGGGGATGACCACCTGCTGGCTTAGGCCCGCTCCCCGGGGGATTGGGCCTAAGATGGCAGTCAGACATCCCTCTGGCAGCCCGGCAGCCCTCGGGGGATGTCCACTTGCTAGCAGGGAGCAGACCTAAGCTGCAGTCAGACATCCTTAGCGCTGCTGAGGAGGCAGGAGAGGCTCCCACCACCACCACTGTACTGGCAGCCATCAGCCTGGCTTGTGGCTGAGCAGAGCTCCCCATGTGAGAGTGCCTTGACCACCAGAGGGCAGCTCCTGCATTGAGCATCTGCCCCCTGGTGGTCAGTGTGTGTCATAGTGACCAGTCATTCCCAGTCTTTCTGCTGTTAGGGTCAGTTTGCATATTACCCTTTTACTATATAGGATAGAGGCCTGGTGCACGGGTAGGGGCTGGCTGGTTTGCCTTGAATGGTGTCCTGAATCAGGGTGGGGTTCCCGCTTGGGTGCCTGGCCAGCCTGGGTGAGGTGCTGATGGCTGTTTGCAGCTGGTCACATCCCCTTCAGGGTGGGGGTCCCCACTGGGGTGCCTGGCCAGTCTGGTTGAGGGGCTGAGGGCTGTTTTCAGGCTGGCAGGTGACTGAAACTCCCAACCTCTCCTTTTTTTTTTTTTTTTAATTCTGGGATTTATTTACCTTCTATGGTTGTCACTGGAACTGAGAGCCGGCTTTAGCTCTGAAGCTCGGCTTCAGCTCTGAGACCTCGGCTGCTGAAAGCAGGTATCTGGGTTTGTTTGGCTTCTATAATTGAAACACTGTTGCAGCTCCAGCTCTGAGGCCCGGCTGGCTGAAAGCAGGTTTCTGGGGTTTGTTTAGCTTCTTAATTGCAACATAGTTTCTTAGAGTGCAGCTCAGAGGCTGGCAGCGGCAGGTGGGGAACCTTGGCTTCCTCCATCACTGGAGCAAGCAAGCCTCCTGTTCGCTTCAGCTGCGTGGCTGCCGGCCGCCATCTTGGTTGGCAGTTAATTTGCATATCGCCCCGATTAGCCAATGGGAAGCGTGTCTGAGGTACGGTTAATTACCATGTTTGTCTATTATTAGGTAGGATACTTGATCCTATTTAAGTGAAGGCATGTGTAATGTGCAGAGTGGGTGTAATTATTTTGATTTGTGAACTCTAATGCAGACACCATCACATTTCCGTAGCACTGTGAACATTTAGCAGAATAGGCAGCCTCAGATCATTAACAATGGGCCATAAGCAATCCTGGCATTTCCCAGGAAACCTATAACTGGAAACCTTGAGTTGGAGAGAAGCATCTATTTCCTTATAATTGATTACTTTGTTCTATTCAGAAAAAATAAAAGCATGGAATAGGCCATATTGAATGATTGTTACCTCCTGTGTTCAACTGAGAAATTAGAGAAGAGCTGGTGGAAATACTTCTAGGTCAGTGGTTCTCAACCTTCCTAATGCCGCGACCCTTTAATACAGTTCCTCATGTTGTGGTGACCCCCAATTTCATTGTTACAAATTGAACATAATTAAAGCATAGTGATTAATCACAAAAACAATATGTAATTATATATGTGTTTTCCAATGGTCTTAGGCAACCCCTGTGAAAGAGTCGTTTGACCCCCAAAGGGGTCACGACCCACAGGTTGAGAACCGCTGTTCTAGGTGATGGGGAATAAGAACGTTTGTGAGTAAAGCCAAACATACAAAAGGGACAAAATTCTTTTTTGCCCCCCATGGATCAAAGACCAACATTATAAAAACACAAAATCCTGAATAATAAAATATTCAATAAAATAATTGGAGGTAGTGTTTACCTTTATTTTGACTAATCAGAATCCATATTCCCTTCCCATTTTGAAGGAGTGCCTTATCCCACTATTTAGCCACAGGGGTATGAATTCTTTTCCTCTCTACATCTTAGTAGCTAGAGTAGTAAGTACCCAATTATGGAATTATCAGATTGATTCTGTAACTGAAGTTTATACTCTGGGGAAAGTGATACAAAGAGGAAGGGACAGGATTTATTTACAAGAGCTTTACAGAATCCTGTAAGATGTGCACCAGCAACAGGATTGGCATATGGCCTTGGTTTTAAGTATTCTGTGATAGCTGGGTTCAGCAGGATTGATGGTTATGGTACCAAAAACACATTCTCATCAAATGAGACCTTGGATATGAATTTGGTTGTTGTTATCATTGCTCAGACCTCCTTGGTTTCTATCCATTTTCCTAAGCTTGTTTCTCCAGGTTCCAATCAATGAACCACTAAATAACGAATTTCTTTTAAGTTTGCTAGAAGTGTAGCTGGTGCTTATGGATAAGAAGCTGGATGCTGTGCCAACTTGTTTAAAAATATAAATTATTTAAAATAATTCTTACATGAAATCACATTGATGCATAAAAATCTATAAATATAACTGTAAAGAGATACAATAAATTTATAATAAAATTTGCCTCTAGGAATGGAGGAGGTTAATAGGATATAAGATTTTAAAAAAGGTGAATAAAAAAAAGACAATATTCTATATAATAAAAGCCCAATATGCTAATTGTTCCCTTGGGTGGTCATTCGACTGGGAGTTTTTACCAGGAGACTGGGAGTTCGACTGCTTGGTATGATGTGGGGCTGCGACCTCTCGCTGGCTACCTGGGGGTGGGGGTGATGGGACAGAGGTGTGGTGAGAATGCAGGGTGTCCGCCGAGCTCACGCTCACTCCCTCTGCTACCCTCCCCCTGGATGCCAGGGCTCGCACACCAGGGAAGCCTCTGCACTCAGGTGCCGGGCACCTGTGAGGAGCCCACCCCGTACCCGTGCAGCCTCTTCGGGTAAGCTGGGCCGCAACCACTGGGACCACAGGGGCTGGTCGGGCTCCTTGTGGGTTCACGCAGGAGCCGGTCAGCGAGGCCAGCTGGGAGAGAGCATGCTGCCCGCCTCACTTCCGTGTGGTGCAGCTGGGCTGCCAGAGGTTCACGCTGTACCCCGTGGGGCCTGCGGCGTCTGGCCACACTCACCGCATCTCCAAATGGGAACTCCGGCACGATAACTCAGGTGGAGGGGGATGTGCAAGGGCATGGGGGCCCAGGTGCTGCCCAGGGCCCAGAGGTCAGCTGGGACCTGCCCTTCCACACCAGATGCTCATGCTTTGATCTCTGGCCAGGCTTAGGAACCACACCTGTGCATGATTTTCATGCACCAGGCCTCTAGTTTAACTATAATATTTTATTTTTTTATTTAAAAGTGGAAAAAAAACATGATATCATTTTATACATCTGAAAATTCTGGGTAATAGATACACTAATGGTTGTGTTTCTAATTTTTTTTTCATCTATTACTTCTCTGGAATTATAGCACCTGAAAACTGAGAGTAACTCTAGGAGGCATATTTTTAACAAGTCCTTAAACAATGCATGATACTCTCCACAACATTTCTACTTAGTGGACACCTGGCCTTCAACTTGAATGCTTTCAGTGACAGAAAGCTCACAATTTTTCAAGGCTGATTATTCCACTTTAAGACAACTGCAATTTTGTTCTGTTAATTTTTTTACTAGCTTTCTTTAACTGTAAGATTGTGATGATTTATTTGGTAGCCTCATATAAGTTTTGGCTCATACTGAGACTGCAGTAAATTATATATATACCACATATTACATGGTATGTGTGTCTGTTTTGAAATGGTAAAGCTATATATTCAGTTTCAAGTTTATAGAATTAAATGTATTTTTTAAAATGAATACGGATAAATATGGGCTCCATAGAATTTGGGGGGAGGGGGGGGAAATTTATTCCTGCAGTTCATGATATTTTTAGCTCAGATTTATACCTGGCTTCCTAAATTCAATATAAGTTTGAATCTTATTAGCTCAGACCCATTGGAAAATGCCTCCAGAATCATATTGTTTTCCCCCAAACTGACTGATTTATAATCATATTTGGGTTCAGTAATAAGTGGAAAAGTTATCTAGATCAATATAAGTGTTGGATTGTCTCAAACTTCCTTTAACAAAGAGAAGGAAAGGAATTCATGTATATGAAGATTATGCCAAATGTTTTCTAAAAATAATAACCTGCCAAAGTGAGTGAATAAGATGTAGATGATTCAAAGTTCAGAAACTCCCAGAGTGAGTAATAGTCTCCAATTGGCCTAAAACATGTGGCTAATTGCTGTTTATTAGCAATATGCTTTCCTCTTTTGCAAAGGCCACAATAAATCAACTATTGGAATTTCCCAATAGCTATTTCATGGGCCAAATCCAGGATTTGAATGTCAGCTGTAGAAAACCAATTTCAGTGATGAAAATCACATAGGTAAATAATAAAGACATGCTTGCTTATGTAAATTTCAGAATTTATGTCAGGAATGGAGACCCATGAAAATATTTGCCAAAAGAATGACACCCAATTAAGACAATCCCTCAAATCTCTAACAGTTTTATCACTTCATGTTTAGTGGTGATTTTATCAATGGAGAAATGAAGAAAAATAGAATTTGTTATAAAAATAATACTTTAATTTACAGTATGTCAATTTTAAATTATTTTTAACCCATGTATTATATACTCTCCCCTAAATGCAGCTTAAGTCATTTGTGACTTGGTAGCTGTAACTGAAGATAGCCCTCCAAATTAATATGTATAAGAGTGCAGTATTTCAGAGGGTGTGTCATTGGAAATTAATCTTTGGGAGACCTATAATTTCCCATTAAAACTTACCCTATTCCTCTACTGATGCCTAAGTCCCCTTGAGTAATGTGGGAGATGAAGACACACAGGTGAAGACAAAATTTTAGGGACCACTTTGCCAAATATCCACCCACACACCTGTTAAAATTAGTTTTTAAGATGTACAGAATTCAAAGTTGAAAAACTCTCAGCATTTTTAAAGCACCATGTCCCAAAGACCACTACCCTGTCTAGAATATCCTTCCTCTCACACCTTTCTATTTAACTCTATTTGTTCTTCAATCATTAGTTCAATCACATCTTCCTCTGGGAAGTCTTCCCTCAGCTTAGTGAAGACTGTCTTTTATTCTCTCTCTCTCTCTCTCTCTCTCTCTCTCTCTATATATATATATATATATATGTACTGATTGTCTCAATTCCTGCAAACCCTGAGCAATTTGAGAGCAGGAGCTATATCTGAATTTGCTCACTTAGCACCTCACACAGTAGCTAGTGATCAGTAGGTGATAGATATTGGTCAAATGGATAACACCTTCACACTCTTCTCACAAGCCTGTACCATTTTCTTGCCTCTCTGCTAGTGAGAGAAATAAAGGTTTCTCCTCCAGTCAAGGCAGATCCTTTTCCTGTGTTTTGTGTCACTTCCCCTTCAGACTCCTCCATGGTCTCACTCCAGCAGTCCCTGAGTTTGCTTGTATCTTCAACCTTTCCTTCCTTCCCTTCAGGATGAATGTATTCTCAAGTTTCTTCCAGTTTAGCAAACACATTTTAAAGTCAAAAATAAAAATGAGCCCTAACTGGTTTGGCTCAGCGAATAGAGCATTGGCCTGTGGACTCAAGGGTCCCAGGTTCGATTCCAGTCAAGGGCATGTACCTTGGTTGTGGGCACATCCCCAGTGGGGAGTGTGCAGGAGGCAGCTGATCGATGTTTCTCTCTCATCTATGTTTCTAACTTTCTATCCCTCTCCCTTCCTCTCTGTAAAAATCAATAAAATATATTAAAAAAATAAAAATAAAAATGAAATCATTGCAATTCAATTATTTTTTTTTATGTACTCTGTGTGTATTGATTTGATGTCTTTGTAGCATTTGGACTCACTGACCATTTTTTCTCCTTTGATTGCCTAACACTTGTCTTTCTTGGATTTCCTTCTACTTTATAGAATTTTTTTTAATGAACTATTCTTCTTCTATTCATATTTCATTTGGTGTTCTCTGTGATTCAGTTTTTAACACTTCTCAGGCATACTCTGGGTGATCTAATGGAACCTATTGGCTTAAACTATTACATGCAAGTTTCAATATATACTGCAAAGATCTCTGTTTTGATTTTAATAAAGAAATGGAGGAAAATAGAATTTGTTATTGGTTTTCTTCTTCAATAATTTTCTGGTTTTTTTCTTCACCCGATATCTCACAGATTATTTTCCAAAAAAATTCATTGTCATGTCTTTCCAATCTCTTATTTTCAAATTTTAATTTATTTGTCTTATTCTTTGTTTTTCAAAAAAAATCGTCGCCCTCTTGTCAGTTATTTGAGCCAGAGCCTTGGTTTTTACCCCTTGATTTCTGTCCACGTCTTCCCCTCACTTGCTGTGATAGTCATTCATCAAACAGCACTGATTTCACTTGCTTAAAGTTCTTTAGCTTCCATCTTCTTTCCTCCATGTTCACTGCTACTACTTTCATTTGGGACTTGTCTTGTTTTACCTGGATTACAAGAATAGCTTCCTAAGTGGTTTCCCTTTAAAATCCAGGTTTGACGTTCCTACCGGCATGATTTTTCTATAACATACAAATGTTACCATGCTGTTTTAGTGCTAACCATTCTTATTGGATCACCAAACTGTCAAGTCAAATTAAACCTCCTTAACATTCCATATAAGGCTTCCTGTGCTTAAGCCATTCTTATTTCCCATCTCTTGTGCATGCCTCTTTCAAATCCCACTTTTTAGTCATAATATTCAATTCCTTCAAGACACCATGTTCTCTCTCATGTCCAGGATTTAGTACATGATTCTTCTATTTTTATTCAATTTTTGTTAATCTTCCCAGTATATTTAAGGGGTTAATTCTTTGCCTTTCAATGATAGAATCCCACGATTATCTTTATTGTTTATTTGTCCAGTCTAGAAGATAAAATTCACTAAAAATGCTTCAACTACATGTATGCTTTATCATCACCTCTCACCTCCCACACATATATGTACACAGATATGACGTAAGGGACAAGGAGTTGATAATTAATTTGATTTCCTAGTAGGAACTCAAATTGAATGATTATACCATTTCTTATATCTTCTCCTTTTAAATTTAATTTAATTATATTAATGAAATAACCCATAGCTTTTATTTTTCTAGCTGGGGAAGAATATACTATTTTCTCCTCTCTTAAGTATTGCTTTCTTTTCTTTTTGCTTCTATAGGATTAAGTGTATATTGCTAATGGTTTGTCTCCTGGGGTTGCCATGGCCAACTCTTATTTCTTCTTCCTCTTTCCTGTGGTTCCAACCATAAAAATAAGATTCTGTACTGAGTATGAAAAGTCACCTCTGTTTTCTCATATTAGTGATCAGGTATTCTAATCAGTTTGCTTTTAATTCTTATTATTGGCTCATAAAAGAACTCTTCATATTTAAATTTGGACAAATGTTTCTTTTCTTTTTAAAAAAATTTACTTGTTGATGAGAGGGAGGGAGGGAGGGGGAGAGAGAGAGAGAGAGAGAAAGAGAGAGAGAGAGAGAGAGAGAGATTTGTTCCACTTATCGATACATTCATTGGTTTCTTCTTGTATGTTCCCTGACTGGGGATTGGACCTGCAACTTTGGCTTATAGGGATGACTTTCTAACCAACTGATCCCAGCTGAGCCACCCAGCTAGGGCCAATGCTTCTTTTTATATTTATTAATATCATTGTAGTTTAACTTACCATCTTCTTTCATGTCTATCCTTTGCTTATAATGTTTTCCCATTACACTGAAAATAAAATGCACCTTTTCATAGAGTAAGAGGCTTTATTCTCACCTACCTCTTAAAACTCATTCTTCTCCACCTTACTTACATCTCTCCAGCCCTACTGGCCTTGTTCCAGTTCTTTGGCTGTGTTAAATTCCTTCCAGCATCAGCCTTTGCACATGGTATTTTCTGTCGGAATACTCTTCTCCCCCGACTCCTTCATTCTTCATCTGGCTCTTTGCGCCAGTCTTTTAGATCTCAGCTTACAAGTCATTACCTCATAGAAGCCTCCCGTGCTTTCTTATTTTATAATGAACTTCTCCTGTCATTCTCATACTGCAACTCATCGTGGTACCTTATAAAATAAATTATAATCTGTCCCCTACATTTTACTATAAGGTCCATGAGTCTGGAGACCATATCTGTTTTGTTCACCCCTGTAAAATCTGTCAGACATCTACAGGTGCTCAGATACCTTTATCAAATGTGTAATGAGTGTCATGTTTGCAAAAAGAAGACCTTTCATCGCTTGTATTTTGGAATGGGTGGGGGTGGAGGCTGACCCTGCTGACCTTTGCATCCTCCACTATGGCCCTCGGATCCCTTTACTTTTCTGCTACATTTCTGTTCCCTGAGTACTTTCACTCCAAGCAGCCACCTTCCTTCTGCATCTCCTGGTGAAGGTTGCCCTGAGGCTAGTAGAGATGCTTACGACCTGGGTGCCTGAGATGTATAACACTCTGGGGTACAAACCCTGAACCAAGGTCTGATGAGTGTGGGACAATGGAGTGTGAATATCCCATCTCCCTTGTCCCTGATTAAGACTCTGTCTCCAGTGCTCATGTGTGGAATTGAGCCAAAGTTACTATACCCTGTGGGACTGTAATTAGTTCTACAGTCTTCCTTGATTTCCATTTATACCTTTCTCATGCCACTTTTTTATACTAGTTTTCTAATAAATCACTTTTGCATGAATCCTTGATTTAGAATCTGTGTCGGGAACTTTATTTGAGATATCCAACTCCACAGCAGAGGCTATTAAATGCTTTTCATGTCCTTAGTACATAATGTTGACCGAGTTGTCAGTCAGATCCTAAATTATTTCTTGTTTAAACACACATAGATAGAGAATGTGCTGGAAAGGCCTTAGTGAGCCACTCATCCAATGGCCTTGTTTTATTGATGAGGACTGAGCAGCAGAGGGTGTGTGTCTGATCAAGATCACAGCCTTCATGAGCAACGGGTTGGCAACCAGGATTAGAATCCTGATATTCCTGACACCTAGATACATTCTTTACATCAAGAAGTTTTCATAAATTTAAATTGGGTGATTTAAAAGGGATGAAAAGAAACCACACACTATTAAAGTAAGACAAATTGGCCTGCAGACGAACCTAATTCATAGGGGTATTAAAAACCATTAAAATACAACTTTAGGAGAAACTGAACTGATGGCAACTTAGTGTCCTTTGCTATGTTTTATTCTGCAGTTTTACATAAATGTCATTTGCCATAATGCCTCTTTCAGAGAAAACAACAGGTAAGTAAATAGGTGTAGGATATGTGTCTGTGTGTATATATGTATATATCCCATACATTGAGTTAAATTAATCTTCTTAAAAATAAAAATTTGAAATATTTGCAAAGTTACCATTAAAGGCCACAGTACAGCTGCTTCACAAACTATGATGAGTAATAGCTTCACATGTCTTACTTGAGAGACCTCAAAGTGCCTTAAGTGTATTGTACTTGTGACTTATGAGATTCCCAGACAAGACATAAACCCATAATTTTCTGTAGTCACTGTTACTCAAAATGATGGACTCAAAACCTGGAGTGGAATTGATTTATTAGATTTTTTTATTCAGGTGATGATGCTAACATATAACTCTAAATCCTCTGATTAATGAAAGGTTCTAAAACCATAGCTAGCACATCATCATGATTTGGTCTCTAAAACTAATTTAAGCAAAGTTGTAAATACCACTCAAAAAACACCTATTGCTCTGTGTGTGTATGTGTGTGTGCTCATATGCACATGAGTATGTGCTAATGCATACAGGCATACGCCCATGAAATTTTATGGAAGGTGGAGGGGTCTCTTCTCATGACATCAATTTCATCATTGAGAGCTATTATGACAGTTTTGCTAGAAGGAGGGGTAGGAAATTTAAATGTATTGCCTTGAAGCGCATTCCAATAGCTTAGCATTATTCCAACTGAGATAAAAACATCTTTTTAAACAGTATTGTTTTTATTGACTTGAGAGAGAGAAGAAGAGAGAGGGAGAGAGAGAAACATGAATCGGCTGTTCCCTGTACATCCCCTACTAGGAATCGAGACCACAATATGGACATGTGCCCTAACCATCTTGACTGCCCTGACCACCCTTCAACTGACAACCCTTTGGTGCTTGGGGCAACACTCAACCAACTGAGCCACACCAGCCAAGGCCATTTTTTAACTTCCTTGGTATAGAAATTCAATAGGCTATGGAATCTAACTATCTAATCTGTAGTTTGCAGAATCAGTATCTATTTCTCTGCAGAATATGGTAGTATTCAGTCTGGTAGGACTCCTGCCATTTCCCATGATTCTTAAACATCACTGGCAACGTTTGGGCAACCACAACTGCACGTTGTCTCTCGATGCTTAGGATGCAAGCCCTCTTGGTCTAGTCAATATCTGCAGTTTAGCCTGATGGAAAGGCTGCTCAATTATAAATAAAATTTTAGTTAATTTTGTAAAAATATTAGCCATTTTCATATAGAACTAGTTGGAAATATTTCCTCAGCTATTTGATGATAAGTGGTCAACATTTAAATTACCAGTATGCACAGATGATTAAACAAAATTACCAATAACTGGCCCAATACGTTCAAATTAAACCTATTCAAAATTTTTCTTAAGATACACAGTTTCAAAGTCCATTAAAGTTACACAAGGCAATTGTATAGGACAGAAGCCAAGGCATGGTTCTTGGGGGACTTACAGGATAAAGAAGAAAATACAATACCTTTTTGTTCTTCAGTATGTAGCTGTAAAGCACCTTACTACGAGGTGTTTATTTGCCAATAAATTGGCTAATTGCCAACTACACATAGACCATTCTAAGTATATTTTCTTACAAAACTGGATTCCAAGAAGTGAATGAGTTGAGATAGCTAATGGCCACATATCCTGATTAAAAATTTTGAAAAGATTAAACTACAGGGCATTGGGATGATCCAGTGATGCAAAAACAGACATGAGAAATAATGCCAATGAGCCTCCTATTGTCACCTGAAAGATGTCAGCAATAAGGGGGGTGTCTTAAGTTAAGGAAACATTTCATAAATATCACCTAAGAACAACTCCTTTGAGAAGAAACAGCTGAAAAAGTTACCCTTCCCTTACCCACAAAAAAAAGCAAAAACAAAAACAGTGACCATACCATTTACCTTGACATAGCCAGTACAGATAGAAAGCTAGTCTGGGGTTCGAGGGCAGGACCATGCATAGGACACATTGCCTCCCCCTAAAAGCTAATCCTTGGAGAATATGGGACACTGTGGAACATAAATAACCTGTGATGGAAATGACTCTGTCTGCTTTCTCCTGGAAAGTGGCATTTAATCCAGAGTGAGAAGGGTTATGCTGTATTGCAGATTAAAGTAGTAGAAAATTTAAGGGTGGTATAGGGGTAAAACCTCTGAATCTTAAATTAGAAAGAAGAGCAAGCAAATTAAATTAAACTAGAAAGGCAAGTGAGTCTGGAAAGCAGTTGAGTCAGAAAGGGAGAAGAAGAAGATTAATTAGTTTTTGTTGTTTTTGCTTTGTATTGGAACTGTTTTTTTATTATGTCTGAAAATGTGTTAAGAATCATACATATGTATTCTCATTTGATGTTAGAATAACTTGGGGAGACATCTATTATCGTTCCCATTTTACAGGTCAGTAAACAATTGTTCGGTGATGTTAAATCCTTGCTGGAAATGAACAGTTTAGTCAGTGGGGCCAGAAATCAAACCTGTGCCTCTCTGGCTACAAACGCTGGACTCTTTCCTTTACAGCATGTCAGTTGCAGAAAGTGGAAAGGGGCATTTAACTGCCACAGGCCTGTTTCCTCATCTGTCCAGGTGAATAAAAGTACAGATCTGATATAGTTGTTGAGAGGCATATTTTGGGGTGACCCATGGGAAGGACTTAGGGCAGGATTGTCACAAAGCTAGATGTTTGAAAGGTTGAGCCATGGAGCCCAGTAGAGGACTGTGGTGAAGCCTGAGGCAGGTGCTTTGTCAAGAGATGGTGCCCTTGCTTGAGTCTCCTCTCTCTCTCGATTCTGTCTCTCTCTCTCAATCTCTCTCTCTCTCTCAGGACCATGGACAATAACCTAATTCTATGTTTGGAATTGCTCACCTGGGGGAGAATACAAGAGAATATGATGGAATTGTGGAAAATCCATGCTCACTTCTCAGAACACAGGTCAAACTCTTTTCCTGACTCGGCTCAGTGCCATTACTCTACAGAAAGTACAGGGTGCCCCCTCCCCCCCAAAAAATGTGTGCACACTTTAACAGTTAATAGCTCAGTTTTGAAAATGAAATGTATTTCAATAACACTGCCTTTATAATTATTCAAAGTGTTTGTATACATTTTTGGGGGACACCCTGTATGTTATTAGAGCACAGCAATGTTCTAAAACTACATTACTTACTGCTACTATCCAGCACCACCTACTGGTAAACCGTCAGAATATGGAACACAAACTGCCGTGATAACACTGAACAGATTGGTTTTTTAAAGTCCATTTGTGGTAGGGGAATGATTCAAGAAGACATTGTTCATACACAAAAGAAAACATTACATAGACCTGTTGTAATAGGGAGAATATGCAGAAACGGATTTTGGAACAGTGAGTAAAAAACTAGATTACAATGTTATAAACAAATACACAAACATGTCTGCAGGGGATTAAGAAGTGGGATAAAGAGGAAACGCACCTGATTTGGTGAATTTAAAATTTTTCCTTTCACTTTGTTATTCTGTGCATTAGTCACAAACATATCCTTCAAACTAATCTTTAATAGATTTACAATTTAACCAAAATATGTATTAAATGGGTTACCACGGGAGGGAAAGAAACAAATGTGGTCATGTATTTTGGGTGCATTATTGTTTTTCTTAAACTTTCTATAACCTTATTTTTTTTTAAATTAGAGCCTTGTTTAAATTAAAACGATAACATAAGCACCTAAACAAAGAAACCCAAACCATGCACAAGCCCCCTTGAATCTCAGGATCACAGTTCTTCTTTCAGATCAGGTTTATGAATTCTTGTTTATCTTTCTAAGATTTTTTTTCCCAAGCATATACAAGAAAGTGTATACATTCATGCCATGTCTTGGTCAGGAGCCTTTGGGACATTTTCTGTGTTATTGAATTATTTCAGCCTTAGCTAAAAAGTTTGCTGGTAGACAGATGACAGTGAAAAAATTTGAATTTAGGCAACAGAGGTATGCTTAATATAGCTTTTTAGGATTCATGCCAAAAGGATTGGTGAACTCTTTAAATTCAGTTTTATTTTTTACCAAAGACATACTTGCATGGAGTGTAATGGATTAAATAGTTCTACAAGGCTCCTAGCCAGGATCAGCAGTTCTTTTCATTGTCCTTTGCAACCCATGCAAATTCCCATTCCTCAGAGGAAACCACTTTTAACATTGTAAACCATGTCTATCTTACTTATCTCCTTATTTCTACAAGGCATGTCTGTGAACATGTTTTAGTCAATGTTATATACTGTCTATTTCTTTTCTACTGTGCAAGATGAGGATTTAGCTTCTTAAATTCTTCTCCCAAACACAGGCACATATTCCCTCACCACCTAATGGAGTTATTTCACACATGGCTTAATCAATTGTCAGTGTGTGCAGCATTACAATTATTCAATTACTAGAGGCCCAGTGCATGGAATTTCATGAACTAGAGGGGGGTCCCTCAGCCTGGCCTGCCCCCTCTCACAGTCCAGGAGCCCTCGGGGTGGGAGGCGACCCAGCGATCAGGGGAAGGTGACGCCCCATCACACCTCTGCTGCTGCCACTGCCGGCAGCGCAAGCCTTGGCTGGCCCTGGTTACCTGAGCCTTGGGCAGCCCTGGGCACCTGGGCAGCCACCATCTGAGGCTTGCCTGCACCTCGGGCCGGCCCTAGGCGTCTGGGGAGGTAAGGGGACTGGGGGACTCCGGAGGCAGGTTTGCAGAGCAAATGCCACACGCCTGCCACCCTGGTGGGGCAGAGGGGACTGGGCACCGCCATCTTGTGGCTGTGGGCACCATCATATTTGAGGGCGTGGCATTCAATTAGCATATTCCCTCCTTATTAGGTAGGATTTGCAGATGACACCTGAAAGACCTGGAAGGTATACTATTTTATTTCTTGCACAAATTTTGCTTATCATTGACTTAATAACCATCTCCTTTTAAACTTTGCTTAAGTTTCTATATACTTATCAGTAAATCATCCCTAAGCTCTCAGACATCTGAAATCTCCTCAGTACATTCAAACAAAGGAGATTATCTATCTCTTTCATTTCTTTTTCTTTTGAAACAACCCCTGTTCTCCCACTCACATTTGGGAAGACTGCTCAGCTGTCTTACTGGAAATTTTCTATACTCTTTCCAGTGTTCTATCGCCTGAATTCTGTGTCCTGTATTTTCTTGGGTTAAGCCTTCATTTGGGAAATAAATTGTTTTGAACCCTCCAAAGAAATAAGGTGTTTGGGTATTTTTGTTTGTTTGAGAGGCTGAAAAAGAACTTCTAGTTTGAAAATAATTTTCCCTCAAAATTTGAAAGCACTATTCTGTTTTTTTTTTCTAGTTTCCAGTGTAAATGCTTGCATGTTTGTTTCTGTTTTATTAGGAGAATTCTGACACAATTCTATATCCTGATATTTTATATATGACCAATTATTTTCTCTTAAACTGTTTAGTTTCATCTCTTTGTACCCAGGGTTCTGAAGTTACATGTTTCTGTATCTCAATATGATTCATTCTTAATTAATTTTGCAAAGAACATGGTATACATTTTTAAAAAATATTTCTTCAACAATTGTATTCCCTAAATTTTGTCTTGTGTTTTTCCCCCTCTATTTTTCTAGAGCTTCTTTTATATGTAAATTAGACCTCCTGGGTCAACTTTTGAATTCTGTTTTCTTTTTTTTTTAAATTAAATCTTTATTGTTCAGATTATTACAGTTGTTCCTCTTTTTTTCCCCCCATAGCTCCCCTCCACCCGGTTCCCACCCCACCCTCTGCCCTTACCCCCCTGCCCCCACTGTCCTCATCCATAGGTGTATGATTTTTGTCCAGTCTCTTCCTGCACCCCCCACACCCCTTTCCCCCCGAGAATTGTCAGTCCACTCCCTTTCTATGTCCCTGATTCTGTTATATTCACCAGTTTATTCTGTTCATCAGATTATTTATTCACTTGATTTTTAGATTCACTTGTTGATAGATATGTACTTGTTCATAATTTTTATCTTTACCTTTTTCTTCTTCTTCCTCTTCTTAAAGAATACCTTTCAGCAAGCCAGTCAATGAAGGAAAAATACCACATGATCTCACTCATTCATGGATAATAAAGACCATTACAAACTTTTGAACAATAATAGATACAGAGGCAGAGCTGCCTCAAACTGATTGTCAAACTGCAGTGGGAAGGCCAGAGAGAGTTGGGGGGCAGGAGGGAGGGGAGTAAGAGATCAACCGAAGGACTTGTATGCATGCATATAAGCATAACTAATGGACATAAGACACTGGGGGGTAAGGGAGGGTAGTGGTTTGTCAAGGGCGGGGGGGGGGGGGGGAAAGGATACTTATGTAATACCCTTTGTAATACTTTAAGAGGAAAATAAAAAAATAAAAAAAAAAAAATAAAAAAAAAAAAAAAAAAAAAAGAATACCTTTCAGCATTTCATATAATACTGGTTTGGTGGTGATGAACTCCTTTAGCTTTTTCTTATCTGTGAAGCTCTTTATCTGACCTTCAATTCTGAATGATAGCTATGCTGGGTAAAGTAATCTTGGTTATAGGTTCTTGCTATTCATCACTTTGAATATTTCTTGCCACTCCCTTCTGGCCTGCATAGGGTATGTTGAGAAATCAGCTGACAATCCTATGGGTACTCCCTTATAGGTAACTAACTGTTTTTCTCTTGCTGCTTTTAAGATTCTCTCTGTCTTTTGCTCTTGGCATTTTAATTATGATGTGTCTTGGTGTGGTCCTCTTTGAATTCCTTTTGTTTGGGCTTCTCTGTGCATCCTAGACTTGTAAGTCTATTTCTTTCACCAGGTAGGGGAAGTTTTCTGTCATTATTTCTTCAAATAAGTTTTCAATATCTTGCTCTCTCTCTTCTTCTGGTACCCCTATAATTTGGATGTCAGTTCACTTGAAGTTGTCCCAGAGGATCTTTACACTGTCTTCATATTTTTGGATTTTTTTTTCTTTTTGCTTTTCCGGTTGGATGTTTTTTACTTCTTCGTATTTCAAATCTTTGACTTGATTCTTGCAATCCTCTAGTCTGCTGTTGTATCTCTGTATAATATTCTTTATTTCAGTCAGTGTATGCTTAATTTCTATTTGGTCCTTTTTCATATCCTCGAGGGTCTCACTAGTATTTTTGAGGGTCTCACTAGATTTATTGAGGGTCTCACTAGATTTATTGAGGGCCTCACTAAATTTATCAGCAGTTTCTAGAAAATTCTTGAAAAACCGTATAAACCATGGTTTTGAACTCTATATTCAGTAGTTGGCTTTCCTCCATTTCTGTCATTTGTGACCTGTTTCTTTGTCTCCACATTTTGGCTGCTTCCCTGTGTTGATAGGGTGGCTTTTTGTGCTAGGTGTCCTATAGGGCCCAGTAGTTCAGCCTCCCCAATTACCTGAGGTGGACACTCTTGATACACCCCTTTGTGGGCTGTGTGCACAGTCTTCTTGTAGTTAAGCCTTGATTGTAGTTGGTATCATTGGGAGGAACTGACCTCCAATTGGCTGTGAGAATCAGCTGTGTCTATACTGGGAGAACTTCTGTGCTGGAGACACCCTTATGGGGCAAGACTTGCTTCAGTGGGGCTTTGGTGCTCACTGAGTCTGCCCCCTGAGTGTGTCCCTTATGGATCTGAGGAGTTCTAATCTGGATGGTCCCACTCTGACCACTGGGTACACTGGCACTTGGATCTCTAAGGAGGTGCTAATTTAGCCTCTGTCTGAGGCTACCCAGCAGGAGCTATGGAGAAATCTGCAGATTCCTCTTCTTTGTTTGGGATTTGGAGGTGCCCAGATGAGGCCCAGCTGTGAAGCAGTGCAAGCTGCTGTGGGGCCTTGGGCCTTCTTTTGGATGTTCTGGGCCTCTCTGACCCAGCTGCAGTTTGTTAGGTAATTTTAGATTGCAAAGGGCCAGGTCATTCATATGCAAAAGGCTCTGCACACAGCTTGGGTGGGGCGGGGTCTCAGGGAATCAACAGGGTGGGGCAAACAGCTATGGCTGATCCTCAGTCTTGCCCTAAGAGGTCCTGGCGGGTGTCAGTGTCCTGCGGTAATCGCTGCAAGCACCTCTGAAGGAAAGCTGCCCTTGAGTTCCGCTCGCTGCCAGACAGTTCAGTTTCTCCTTGTATGGGTCTGGGTCCCCAGAGACTAGCCCGGAACTGGAGTTCAGAGTGGGAGCGTGTGTCTCCCTCCCGATTGAAAAAGACAACCACGTCCTCAGTTGCCAGCCCTTTCCGCGTGGGCCTCTGTACCTCTGCACTTTACTTCCACACCTCCTCTAAGTCTCAGTGTGCTTTTCTCTTTCCTTCTAGTTGTAGAATTTCCACTCAGCCAGTCTTCCTGTGGTTCTGGATGATGTCCATTTTGTCTTTTAGTTGTATTTTTGAAGTGGTTGTGCAAGGCAGCAATCTCCAGTGTTGACCTATGCCGCCATCTTGCTTTCGAATTCTGTATTCTTGAAGTTTCTATTTCTTTGTATGCCTCTTTACTCAGCTTTATTTTCCAAGACTTCTGAATTTTTCCCTTTCTTTGTCATATTTATTATTTTTTTTTCCAAGAGCACTTGTTCTCTAAATGTTCCACTTTTTTTGTAGCTATCTGTTCTTTCATGGAAACAGTACCTTCTGTATATAGCTTCCCTCCCTCCCCCCCAATTCTATTCAGCCTTCCATACTGTGTCTCTTTTCCAAGATGTACGTTTTCTCTCTTTTATAATTTTGATCTTTGTATGTTATCTTAGGGACTTTCCTCAACTGACTGGTGATCTATGACACCCATAGCACATGTGTACATATACACAAAAGGATGAGAGATGGGAGAGGGAGGCATGGAGACAGGAGGGAGACTGGTAGGATTCATTGTGGGGAGATGTGGCTATGCAGTTCAGTTAGGAACTCTCCTGTCAGTACCTGTAGGTCTCTCCTGTTAGGATTGTTTTCTCAGAGAAGAATCCTCTAATATTCTCCCCAGTGAATATAAAGCTGGGGTCGGGTTTCTGGGCCCAATAAGAAGGGCACTGCAGGTCCCTCTGATCTGTATACTGTATAGACTTTTATTGTGCCTCTACCCCCATCCTCTGCTGTATCTGGTGTCTTTAAACCCAGACTCCCTCTGTTCTACCTCCTCAGTAATTAAACCCATTGTCCTAGCACATTATAGAGTTCTAGTTGTTTTTAGGCAGACTTGACTTCATTAATCTATTTCTTTGATAAATAGTTACCAAGTGCCTGCTAGATGCCAAACACTGTTTTATGTAGCGTGGAAACGTCCGTCTGCAAAACAGACAAAATTCCCCGCCTCTCTGCCGGGTTTTCATCCCCAACGAAACCCTCACTTTCAGAACTCATTGGTGTCTCCAGATTCTAATTCTGTAATGTGAATTGACTTGTTTTGGGTTTAGCTCTTTGCATGCTCTTATTATTATTTTCTATTTGGTCTGTTGAGTCAAGAACCACTTGCCCTTTTATTTCCGGTTTCAAAATTAGGTATCTTTCACCACCTCTTCATTTCTTTTTGTATTTTGGGGGTTGATTTCACACCCTTTGGTCATTTCTCAGCATTTAGGAGGGACATAGAGATAAACATGTGTGTCCAATCTACCACTTTTGCTAGAAGTACCTGTTAGTAATTTTGCCCAATGAGCCCAGCACCCCAATGTCTGCCAAACTGTGGTGTGCCCGGGTGACCCAAAGTCGCAACGCCATTGGGATCTGGGCTCTCTTCTATGTAGTCATTGCTGTTACGAGTTGTTCCTGCCTGAAAAGGTCTTGAAACACCAGAATATGCCCCTAGTTTGCGCTATGCTTGCAATTGCTGTGCCTCTGACAGAACTGCTGCTCCTCTTCTGGGCAGGAGGGGCCAGATTTCTGAGGACGTGTGGCCATCAGAGCAATGCCTACGCCCCAACCCTACCCCACATTATATATTGCCTGGAACTGAGAGACTCCAAACAGCTCCTGTATGTTTTGTTTTGTTTTTGTTTGTTTGTTTGTTTTTAGTAAGTCTTCTCATATTTTTTTTCCCGTATTGGTCTTCGTAAGCTTTAAAAGGAGACAACATAGAAATTTGTGTTTTTATCACTATTCTGTACATCTGTGGTCCTTGGAGAGGAAATAGACACTTGTTTAAAAGAGGAAGGGCCTTGTTTCTTCTCACTTTAAAAAAAAATTCCTCTTGGGCACTTTTGCAATTTCCCAAGTAACAGAAGGTAAATACATTCTGCCACTCTTCATGGTGGCTGACTGTGCAGCTGAGGGAGGCGGGCTTTCTTCCCCCTTGGGCCATCAAATTCAAGGCGATGTCTCCTAAAATCCAATCCACTCTGCTGTAAGTGACATGCCTAAGCCCAGTGTCAGTTTTGTTCCAAGAGATCAAAACCATGCATTCTTATGTGAAATCTTTGCCTTCAGAGTATTGCCTAATGTCTTCTCATATTATAAGAAACTGATTTCCCATGGTTTTCAAAATAGAGCCTGGTTTCAGAGATTACAGTTGATATCTCCTAGTATTTCAACTCTGAGTGCATTTTTCATTTGAGCATTAAACCTGGAAAATGCTTTTCAGACTGTCTTGAGGGGATTTAGAGGAAGGGAGAAGGAGTCACTCTTTTATGAAGCTGTTAACTGGATTGTAAGTTCTATACCTATGATGGGGAAGGAATGAAGAAACCTAGTGCTTCTGACCTCCTTATTCCTAAAAATAGCTATTGTGTGTGAATAAGGATGTTACAGCTCTGAAAGGAAATCTTTCAAAGGGAACTAAAGAAAATATCAAGAGATTTTCCAACTGTGAAAGTTGGTTATGTGGAAAACTGCAATTAGAACTCTGAACATTGACAAAGCACAATGTTACCTATAACAACTCTTTGGCATTTTTTATATTTCTTTCCAATGCTTTGAAAATTGACTGATCATTCAGAGATTATTTTCATGAAGAAATAAATGCTCACCTTGAAAACATTTATATCACCTGGAACAATATCATTTGGAACAATAGTAAATATTTTCAAATATTTTTGAAAACTAACTTTTAGCTATTTACACCCATGATAAATAGTAAGGACATATGCTCTAAATGGCACATAGAAATGAACAAACTAGCTAGTCACCTATTTAAGATGCACTTGTTGAACATCTACCAGGTGTCAGGTGTTACGATAAGCTTTAGGAGTATAGGAATAAATTAGAGAGGTGTGGCATTGTGTTCACCAGGTTACAATAGAGTGGAGAAGACAGTGATTAAACAAACAATAACTATGGAACCAGTGATACAGTGGTAGAATATCTCCAGGGTTCTTGTCCCAGCATCAAGAAGGGTTCAGGAATCTGGAGAAGGCTGTGCGTAGATTAAATAGGAATCCAGAGAATAATAAAGAGTCCAGAGACGAGATATAATTTTGGAAGGCATTGGGGGTCAGAGGAGCTTAGCTAATGAAGCTAAGTTCTAAGATCTTAAGTCTAAGGCCTTAGGTTCTCCCCATTCCTAGGACCCCATGCTTTTTATTAACACAACTTGTCCTGAGGTGAGGCAGAGATATACACTTCAAAGGGTCAGGGTTTGGTACAGAGTCCATTGTCAGAATCGGGGAATTAGCCTATGGCTGTTCAGGTGTTTAGCCAGTAGGAGACAATAACATGTAGATTAAGATGCCTTTTAGCTGTCTGGCAGCCACAATCAGTTTCCTATTCAGGTGTGGGGAAATGCCTTCAGCCATTCCCAACAGGTGACTACATGTGTGACTCAACCCTGTTGAGTTCCCAAGTATCATCAACCTTTTGATGAAACTCTTGAAATTATGACATGCTGGAATTGGTCTCCAGCAGTAGAATTACAAAGAGTTTGGTGGCATTGTAGCTTGTGGCTCTATCCTATTCCAGAGGTGAGGAAAGGAGTCCCAGCTAAAGCTGCTATTTTGCATAATGAATAGGAGCTATCAAGAAAAAGAAGGAAAATTAGTTTCCCAAGAGGAGTAACTAGCATGTGTAAAGATCTATAAAAGAGGAATAAATTTTAGGGAAGCTACAACAAAGACATTTGTAAGACAGTTGTAAGTGGTGAGAATTAGGATGGACATGTAGGCAAAGATCATATGATTCAGGGAATTTAAAGGCACATAACAGATATAAATTTCACAACAAAGATAATAGAGGGCCATTTAGTAACTTTAGGATGGTAATGATGTGATTGGATTTGCATATTTGGCAGATCGTTTGACTGCATATGAAAAATGGATTTAAAAAACCCAAAATGTTGGAGGTAGGACTTTTGTCCCAGTTTTTTCAGAGAAGCTAACATTACACTTAACTTGTTACCTAAACAACTATAAAACTGGGCCAGTTATGTGAAGCAAATATGTTTAGGCATTGGACAGAAGTCAGTATAAGGCTGAGATCCTTGAGGGGAAAAAGCACATAATTTATTCACCCTGGCTTTTTGCCCTAGGCAATGTCCAGTGCAGGATACATGGAAGCAGAAAGGGGAATTCTCCCTGGGTGAGTGAAACAGAGTCTGATATGTGGGGGCTGCTACCATGGCTGAACTTTGTGGAATATGTTGACAAGGGGAGGGATCCATAGTGAAAGAGCCATGGGATCTGTGAAGGGGTCTGTCTCCACTGATGCTGGGGCTGCAGGGTGAAATTCCACAGGCATAATACACAGAACTGCTGAGGAGGGGTGACGGTGGAGTAGAGGTGTCTGATCACACAAGATCATAGAATGTAGAGAAGACGGAGTTCTGACCCAACTACAATCCATGCACCTTAATAATTAAACCAGGCTTTCAGTTGGGACCCCCAAATAGTAATAAGTACTTTGTGCAACAACTAAGTGCAAATGTGAAATAAATTCACCCTTGAAAAGCCAGAAAGACAAGTCTGAACTATATAAAATGATCCACCTGAAATGTAACTGCCTCTAAACAGGGCAGTAGTATAATCCGTAGTCTCCACATGTATTATCTAGATGTCCAGCACATAATAGTAGAGAGTACTAGTCAAGCAAACAAACAAACAAACAAACAAAACAGGAAAGTAACACCCACTGCAATTTTCAAAATATAAAAGAGCTTAAAGAAGCAGATTTATAGATAAACCAGATATTGAAATAATTAGACAATGATTTTAAAATACCTATTACAAATATGTTAAGGAATATTGATAGGTGTTTCTAAAAAAAATTCTTCTAAATATTTAAGTAAGAAAATGCCAATCTTATATAATACTAGATGCCTGGTGCACTGATTCGTGCACTGGTGGGGTCTCTCAGCCTGGCCTACACCCTCTCACAATCTGGGAACCCTCAGGGGATGTCAGAGAGCTGGTTTTGGCCTGATCCCTGCAGGCCAGGCTGAGGGACCCCCCACTAGTGCATGAATCTGTGCACAGGGCCTCTAGTCTACACGAATAAAAGAGAAAGATGCAAATTGACCATACCTTCACGATGCCCACCAGCCAATCAGGAGTGAGTATGCAAATTAACCCAACAAAGATGGTGGGTTAATTTGCATACACAGGCGCCAAGTGTCCTGCCCCACCCCAGCCTCTCCGGGCTTCTGGGCAGTGTGGGAAGGCAGAAAGGCAGCTCCTGGCCATAATGAAGGCAGTGCCAGCAGCAAGGGGAAGGAAGGCCCATTCTTGCATGAATATTTCTGCATCAGGACTCTAGTATGCATATAACATCTTTGGTTAATCTCTTCCCACCCTTCCCCCTCCCCGCTTCCCTCTGAGATTCATCAGTCTGTTCCATGTTTCTATGCCTGTGTGTTGAGCATCTGCCCCCTACTGGTCATTGCACGTCATAGCTACCGGCTGGTTGGCTGGTTGCTTAGGCTTTTATATATCTATATACATAGATATTTCAGAAAACAGAGGGAAAAAAAACACACCTACGTTTGTTTTATGAGACCAGTGTAAACTTGACAAAGACATGAAAAGAACATTTCAAATTAATATCCTTCATTCCAAAGATTGTTAAAACAAATATTAGCAAATTAAATCTAGCAATATATTTTAAAAGATTATCATGATTAATGAGTCTTATCCTAGAAAATCAGGGTTAGGTTAACATTCATAAATTGATTATTATCATTTACTACAATAACATAATAAAGGGGAAACCATGATTATATCAATAGATTAAGAAAAATAATTTAGTTAAAATTCAAAACTAGTTTCAACTAACTAGGATAGAAATAATTTTTCTCAAACTAACAAAAGACACAGAAAACCTACAGGTAATATTATATTTACTAACAAAATAGTAAATCATTTCCCTCTAATATGTGGAAAAGAAAAAAGTATACTTTCAACACGATATTGTCTTGCAGGTCCCAGTTAGGAGGAAAACAGGAAAGGGAAGGGAAGGGAGAGGGAGAGAGATAAATTTAAAAAGACAAGGAATACACAAGTAAGAGACATAAAATTATATTTATATTTACAATGACAATTTTGTGTATTAAAAATGCAGGCAAAGCCATCTATGAAGAAATTACTATAAATAGTTCAACAGCTTTGCTGTATTAAAACATCAATATAAAAACATCAACGGCATTTTAATAGAGTAGCAAATAAAGAAACTTTGCAAACCAAGTTTTAAAATTATCTCTTATAAAATAGTTTTAAAATGAGAAATGTAGGGTTAAATTTAACAAATGTATAAAAACTCCACACTGAAAACTACAGAATATTGCTGAGGGGAGTTGAAGTCCAAAATAAATGAAGAAATATGCTAATTAATGGATTGGAAAACTTAATTTATTAAGTTTTTAATAAATTTATTAAGTTATCAAGATGTCATTTCTCCTAAATTAATAATTATCTAGAATGCAATGGTAATAAAATACCATGATTAATTTGATGCTAATGGTCAAAAGGGCACATTCAGATGTTATTTCCATAACCAAAGTAGGCACAAATGAAATGTTCTATTAGACTAAGGGGTGGGTGTGAGGAGCCCACAGAGCAGGTGCCGGGGGACCCCGAGTGATGGATGAATGGATTACTCTGACACAACAATTGCTGTGAAAGAGAGGGCTAAGGAACTGCCCGGTTAAAGGAACCAGACAGCCTCCTTCGCCTGCCTCATTAGGCTTTTATTGTACCAGCAGTTTAAGATAAAGTTTATCTTTTAGATACAATCAGTAGGGTAAGTAATATTGGGAGGACACATGTGTTTGTAGTATCCTTTAAGCAAGACACCCAAAGATTAAGCAGAGTTGAATTCTTTTGGGAAACAATGTAAATTCCTTAAAAGGGATAGGCTATAAGTTATATTGTCTATTTTCTACCAGCCTGCTCTGGCCCACAGATATAAATAAAAATAATATAAATGTAAACATAAATATTTTTCTATGCCAAACTTTTTGAATTCTAGGAATTTCTCTCCCTTAAAATAATTTTTTTTTTTTTTTTTTTTTTTTTTTGCTTTTCTCTAGGATTCTATGACAACAATTTTTTAGGGTAGTGTTTGCTAAATAGAAGGTACTCTATAAATGGTAGTGTGGGCTCTTGTCACCATTATAAATCCCACTAAATCTGGATTCTTTCTAAATGTGGACTTTTTATGCAGGGAGCCAGCATTATGCCATTTGTTCTTTGTCCTGGAATTTCAATGAGGTGGGTAAAGGGGAAGCGAGGTGGCCTGAGCTCCTGGATGTATTGGTTCTCTTATTGAGAATGCTTTTGGTGGCTTAGTGAATTTCTGAAGTATTTTAAGATTTACTTTACTCAGCTATCAAATGGGAATACTATTAATATGTATCAATGAGGATTCAACAATAGTGTACATAAAAACTGCTTTGTAAAGTGCAAAGTGTCAAGCATCTATTATTAGTCCATATGGTAGGTTTGATGAATAAATTGTAATGGGAGCTAGTCATTGTTCATTTAAAGGTTTATACCATTACTTTGATTAATCCATAATCAAAATGTGTATTGTAGATAAATACATTGGGAAACAAATACATGACAAATAACTTGTGGATGGCTAATATTGTAATGTGGATACAGGCAAAAGGTTGAAAGCGATCTGGTCTTATGATAAAGACAGGGTGTACTTTTGCTAATTAGCCAAAGAATCCGTGCCCTTGTTTAACCTTCCTGAAGACTAAACTGATAATGTTTTTCCTCTTTCCAAGTTTAAGATTTTCAAGTGAATAAAGGCCGTTTCTGTGTGAAATTTTATTGTCAGATGAATAGATATCTGAAAGTGGATCAGTGAATTTCAATTACTATAAAATCATCTTGATTTTCTGTGTCTGTATAATTGTGTGTTTTTTGCTTTTTACAATCGCAGTGAATTCTGACACCATGACACCTTTGGTATTCACCTTTATATACACTAGGTGGCACTATTGTCAAAGCAATAAAATAGAATTGTACCATGATGTAATGGAGATCTGTCTTCAGTTTGATCCTCTCTTCAGCCCCTTCTATCTCTCTCATTCTTTCCCCTTCTCAGTATGTGACTTTTGCTCTATACAGAAATAAAATTAGGTTCCTAAAAACCATTTGGAAAATAAAGCAGGTTGGTATGTCCAAACCTATATATCACTCTTTGATTTATAGGTTATGAACCTGAAATTTTGTGTTGGAAGGGAAAAAATATAGAATTAGGGCAAAAGAAATGGGGGCTTGCTAACGGTTCTTCAGTATCTCTAAATAAATTTGTGTAAAGAAGGAGTGGGAGACAAAAATGTTTTGTTAGCCTGAAAGAAAAATTTCTGTTGCTTTTCTCATGTTTGATAATTTAGAGAAAATTTATTCTCTGCATTTGTATAAATAACGGAATTCACAGAAAAGATTCCACTCAGAGAGATTCAGCAAACATGGCCAATTAATATTACATCAGAACTCATAAAATTTTACCCTGGGGAAAAGGGGAGGTGGAAACTGTCTGTAGCAATTTATTGGCTAGAAAAATAACACTTTTCAATCATATTTTTCAAAGAAAGAAACTCAGAAACATATATATTTAAAGTGGTTAGTATCTAAGGGAAGGTATATTTTATGGAACTTATATATTTTTTTAGTTCTGATTCCCTGTATTTTACAAAGAGCAAGTATTACTTTCTTATTCGAAAAATGTATATAAACTACACAAAATGCTGTTGTAAAAAAGTAGTAACATCTCTAGCCTCTCTCTGGTTTATAAACAGCCAAGAACGCCAAGTACTGCAGAACTGAGCACTGGCTGGAACTCAGGAACTTACCAACCATTAACCTATTAAAATAATGTTGAAAGAAACATCAAACATATTTTACTGACCACACTTTCTCGGAACCTTGCCTGTTTCAACTTCAAGCCCTGGAGTCATCTGGGCAACTGTATCCTATTATCCTGAAAGAAAAGTCACCAGCCAACAAACTTCAGTGATTTTGTAAGACCCTACTTTTTAGTAAGAAACAGAAATAGACATGAAGCAGTGTTAATTCACAGCAATAAGGAACTAGGGGATGTCCGCTGGGTACATTAACAGAACCACTGAGTGGAGTGTGGCTTATCAAGTGTGGCTGTATCCCTTCACCAAGAGTCACATGGTTACTGGACTCCTGGTAACTTGCTTGCTGGTGATAAACTTCACAGAGCTAGTGAAGAAAACTCCCTAACTGGTTTGCTAATTTAATTCTACCTCCTACTCTCCACTCAAAGGGAAATAAAAAGCGTATGTTGGTTGGAAAAAATGAGGTTTTATAATTATAACTAGAGGCCTGGTGCATGAAAATTCATGCACTGGAGGGGGGGTCCCTCAGCTGGGCTGCCCCCTCTTACAGTCCGGGAGCCCTCAGGGGCAGGAGGTGACCCTTCGATCTGGGGAAAGCGATGCCCCTATCACACCTCTGCTGCTGCCACTGCTAGCAGCGCAAGCCTCAGCCAGCCCTGGTTCCCTGAGCCTCTGGTGGTCCTGGGCAGCTGGGCAGCTGCCATCCAAGGCTTGCCTGCGCCTTGGGCAAGCCCTGGGCGGCTGGGGGGCTGAGGGTGGGTCGGCTGTACTGCATGCCTGCCGCCCCTCCCCTCCCCCACCACAGGTGGGCTGAAAGGACTGTGGGACTCTGGTGGGGCTGAGGGGACTGGGCGCCACCATCTTGTGGCTATGGGCGCCACCATCTTTGTGATGGTGTGGTGGTCAATTTGCATATTCCCTCTTTATTAGATAGGATGTCATGGCAAAATTTAATTTTTGCTGAATAGGTTAGATCTAAGCTTGCTTTATATTTTTCATGATTTATTGAAGAATTGCAACTAGTGATTCTCTTCAAGTGGGTTAACCAAACAAATCTATTTAAATAATGATTCCTTCATTCACTATTCTATGTCCTTGGGATACAGCAGTAAATGAAAGAAGACAATAATCCGTGCCCTCATGGAGCCTATATTGTAGTAGAGGAAACTACAGGAAAACATATACTTGTCATTAATATTTTTAGTTAAACCTAAATTTAATTATGGTATTTAAAAAAAAACTTCCAATAACACTCATTTATTCTTTAATTATTTTAATATTCTGTAACTAGCAGTTCTGTAAAAATATTAATAGATTAACATGAAAAGATAACATTTTATAGGTTTTTATACTAACAGTATTTTCCCATCCAACCACATTTATTTTTATTTTAAGAGTAAAAGTCATCAAAAGGGGATTTATTTATCTATTTACATGAAAACAGACACAAATAAAATAAAAACTATTTGACTCCTTGGTGTTTTTGTCAATTAAATTATTTAGAAGCTATTTTTGTATCTAGCTATTTTGATATCTATAAGGAGGATTTTATTTATTGTCAGTGTGTTTTCAAAAAAGGCAATAGCAGTATTTTCTCTTCTGAAGAGTGTACTCAACCTGCTATATAAAAAAGATTTCTGTTATATCTACTGAAGTCAGGATTTGTTCTAATTAACAAATCTAGTGGTCTTCCCTCAAGTGTTTGTTTGTTTGTTTGTTTGTTTGTTTTTGCAGTAAGAGAATGACAATATGTCTGACTGGATGTGTTGATTTAGATGAGAACACTTAAAACTGTTGTTGACTCAGCTAAGGAGAACACTGATTCTGGAAACAGAAACACTCACTGTATCACTTTTGCTTGCGGAGGTTATGATAACCAGGCTTTACCTCTGATCAGGCACTAGAGAGAACATCAGTCACCCACCTCCCCATCAGGGTCAAAAGAAGGGGAAGGACATGATAATTCTTCAGGGTTTAGAGCTATTCTGTGGGAAGATGTTAGATTTGTACTGTGTTGGTATCTAGCTGAAATTAAGAGCCAGCTGTACATTTACTAATTTTTCTCATTCTAAATTAATAGAAACCTGGGTAGGTAGAAAAATGAATGGAGTCTTCACATTGTGGGATTTCTCTAGCAGGGCAGCTATTGTTCTTGGATGTGCTAACAGGGTAGCAGCTCTCAAAGCTGAGTTTGGGTCAGAATTGCCTGGAGGGCTTTTAAACCTAGATTCCTGGGGCCCTCACTCCAGAGTTTCTGGTTAAGGAGGTCTGAGAACTGATCTTTGCATTTCTAAGACATTGACAGGTGATGCTGCTGCTGCTGCTGCTGGTCCAGGGATTCTTCTTTGAACCATTATATTAAACAACAACACTTAATCTTACATAAGAACTTTGTTTTTAGTAATAATATTCAGATGGTTAGTGTCTGTAGGGCAGAAAAAACTTTCTGCCCCAAAATGTGTCTCTCTGGCATAAGGATTATTTTATTTTTAAGAAACAAAAGACTTAGGAAGAACCTTTGACCTTCCCTCAAACTGCCTGATAGAATTTAAAATAGAGGGCCTGCTCCTGGAAGAACTATCGCCATAGACAATCATGGCATAACCTGAAGTAGGTTGGCAGACAAGGAGGAACCTAGCAAGGCCGGTTTGATCAAAGTGCTACCGGTGACCCATTTTTTCTAGATGTCCAGACAAACATTTATTTACAAAACATTAATTCTTTTAATCTTCCTGTGAACTGCCTTTCTTGCCTTTGAAATCCCAGACTCCTATCTCCTTCTCCTTAGTTTAGAATGATATAATAACATATACCTCATTTTGCTTTAATATCTTTTGAATTTTCATACCTATGTTGATTCCCTGTGCACATACATATTAAAACTTTATTTTCTTCTGTTAATCTGCTTTCTGTCATTTTAATTATTTGACCAGACATAAGAACCAAGAGAGGAAGGGAGGGAGTTTTCTCCTCCCCCACACGTATAACTGGAATATATTCAGTATTTTTGCTGCATCAGGTTGGAAACATGGAGATCAATATACTTTATCCTTATAGAAGAGACATGGCCAGCATCTCATTTTTTTGGAGATACATTCATTATGTCCCTTTCTCCTCTAAGACTCTCACTTGTCCTCTTTTGTCTATACTTCTGATGCCTCATATGGTTTATTTAACAAGCAGATTCCGACTGATGGACAGGAGTTACCTGACGTGCAGTGTTAAGGAGGCTCCTGATCTAGGGTTGCCAGATAAAATATAGGATGCCTAGCCCTAGCCAGTTTGGTTCAGAGGTTGGAGTGTTGGCCTGTGAACTGAAGGGCCCCGGGTTCGATTCTGGTCAAGGGTTCACATACCTCTGTTGCAGGTTTGATCCCTGGCCATGGTCGGGGCACCTGCAAGAGGCAACTGATAGATGTTTCTCTCTCTGCCTCTCCTCCTCCCTTCTACTCTTCCACTGTCTCTCAAAATAAATCAATGGAAATATATCCTCAGGTGAGGATTAACAATTATATATATATATATATATATATATATATATATATATATATATTGCCTAGGTAAATTTGGATTTCACATAAACGTATACTTTTTTGTATAAATTTATCTCATGCTATATTTGGAATATATTTATACTAAAAATTATATGGTATTCATTTGAAATTCAAATTTAACTGGTGTTCTACATTTTCATTTGTTAAATCTGGCCATCCTACGGATGGTGTACCAGGCTAATAGGGAATGTGAGGTGATTGATTTTCTATCTGCTCTTGGAATGGGAGAGGGAATTAATGGCTGCATAAACAAAAGAATTGAACAATCCTTGCATTAAAACTGGAATTCTCCATCAACCTTTCACTCATATTAAATTTGGGGGAGGCTTCTTATCAGTGGAAAAACGAGGGGATATGTTTCTGGTCATAATGTATCTATCGACTGCCTCTCACTGCAACAATCTGATATTTGTCACCTGGAATTCACAGAGTGTAGGATGGGAGAGAAGGAGAATGTTGGCAGCAGCTGCTGTGATAAGTGTTACAGCATTTTGCGATAATGGCACTTGACAGTGGATGCCATCAACTTCTTTAAAATTAGGACAGCTACAACTCGGTCATCAAATGGATGTTTGTCACTAAACCAGCCGCAGCCTCACCAACAGCTGATTTCAGGAAGACTGCATGATGCACTGGCTCTTTAATCCATGGGTTCGACCAAATGATCTGGTACTTTACAGTCAGATACCCTTCTCCCATCAGCTCCGAGTCAGTGTTTGCATTGGTGTTTGCATTGGTGCCCTATAATTTTCTCCATCCTAAGAATTTTGTAAATGAAATTCTTTGTTCTCTCATAGCGTAAACAAAAAGTATAAGCCCAGGTAACACACTTGCAATAAATGCTGTCTATCATTTGAAAAACAGCTGGTGAGGACCATCAGTATAAATTTAGGGGACCTGAATGCAGATCTCCAATGAAGAAAATATTGCTTCTACTTTAATGTAGAAGGCACTCTGCTCTCAAAAATTTTATTCTAAAGAAAAATTTTAATTATATTTTTGAGAATTGATACAATATGGACTACTGTTTTTGATAAGATGAAGGAGACATTCCCTATGAACAAGAAAAAATCCTGGATATTATAAACAAAACAAACACAAGAAAATTCTGAAAGATAGGAGGAGTACAGGATATGGGTATTGAGACTCAAGGAACAACTTAGTGTGAATGCCTTTGGTTTAGTTTTTGTCTCAAACATCCCAAGCCTGACACAAAGGGAGCAGTAATGTTAATTTGAAAATAACATTATACATCACAAAAAGAAAGCCCAACTAAAGCTTGCTGTCTCTAGTTAAATGGCTGGGGGGAAAGAGGCAGCGGTAATGAGGCATCCCCCACTCTCCCAGCTGGGGTGCTGTCAGAGAAGACCTAGTGGAGATTCAGGATTCTCAGCAGTGTCCAGCTAAATGAAATCACCTTTCCCCACCACTGTGGTGGGGGTGGTGTGGGGAGCAGTAACCAGCACTGAGGCACTACTCTATATATCAGACACATTCAGGCTCACCACACACCTCTAAGGAGTTAGGGAATACAGAGTTGAGGAGTCAAGCTTTGGACTAGATGAGTTCCAGTCCAATCAGTGCCACTTACTACCTATGTGGACTTGGGAAAATCATTTCATTTCTCTGAGCATCAATGGGGGGCTAGTAAAGAGGAAGAAATCCAACAATACATTTAACTAAACAAAAGCGAAGATGCCACATATTATAATCTGTGGTGCACACTAAAGCAATCCTCAGAGGGATATTACAGCATTAAATTCATACATTGGAAAAGACAAAAAATGATGCAAATCAGTAATATAAGCTTTTACCTCAAAAACCTAGCAAAAGAAGAGCAAAACAATTCCAAAGCAATAAGAAAGAAAAAATAATAAAGATAAAATTAGAACCTAATACAGTTGAAAACAGAAAAATAGTATAGAAATGTCAATAACATAAAAAGTTGGTTGTTTGAAAAGATCAATGAAATAGACAAATCCATGACAAGATTGACAAAGAGAAGACATAAATTATCATTATCGGAAATGAAGCAGGAAATCACAACAGCTCTTTCCATGTAAAAACAATAATAAAGGAATACTATATTCAACACCACACACATACATTTGGCAATTTAGATGAAATTATAAACAGAAAATACCATTCTCACAAAATATGATTAGATAATTTGAGTAACTTTATAACTATTATGGGAATTGGATTTTTAGTTTGAAAGCTTCTCCAATGAATTTTTCAGACCCCAATGGTTTTAGCAGAGAATTCTGGCAAACATTTAAAGAAAAAATAACACTGATTTTACACAATTTCTTCTGGAAAATTGGAGAGGAAGTAGCATTTCTCCATTCATTATGTTATGCTACTATTACCCTGAGAGCAAAACCAGTCAAAGCCAGTTACAAAACAAACAGCAGACCAATATCTGTCATGAACATAGATGCAAAATTCCTTAACAAAATATTAACAAATAGAACTCGGCAATATATAAATAGAATTATGTGCCATCACCAACTGAGGCTTCTTCCAGGGATGCAAGACTGGTTCAACTTCATCCCTATGCCAAAGGGGTAAGGAAAAATCACTTG
Organism: Myotis yumanensis; assembly: GCF_028538775.1. Taxonomy (NCBI): domain Eukaryota; kingdom Metazoa; phylum Chordata; class Mammalia; order Chiroptera; family Vespertilionidae; genus Myotis; species Myotis yumanensis. Next base: position 31,741,013 of record NW_027223762.1, on the reverse strand, counting down.
GTTGTATCTGTTTATGCAGAGAAAGCATTTGGGGAAATTCAACACCCATTCAGCTATGAGAAAAATAGGAAGAAAGGAGAACTTGTGCAACTAATTGACTATTAGTCATCATCTCATTTAATTCTCCTAAGAGCAAGTAGGAAATAAAAATTCTACTTTTAATGATGATAACATTGGTGCTCTGCAAATTAAATAATTTTTCCAAGGTCATATTTTTATTATAAGGAGTACTTAATTTTTTTTTTAAAAAAAGATACATAAACACAAGTCACAGACAAAATTGAATCAGGATCTTCTGGTGTCACATGTAATGCCCTTTCTATACCACATCCCTTCTCAGGGAGCTCTGTTACTTACTTTTTGGAGTGGTTAGTGGAGAGACATTATTGTAGGAGGTAGAAGATTTTATACGTGTGCAGTGTTTCACCCTCTTAGACCTCTGATTAAGGAGGGTAGTTAACAGTATCCCTATCTGAAATCTGAGGGAACTGAGGCATAATGCTTCCGGTTTCTTGGATTCTGCACTGTGCTGTGCCCTTTGGTTGTAACATCAGCAGGGAAGGCAGAAAGTGGCCAACCACTCACAGGGCCACTAGTGACCGTTTCTACTTAGCTGATTCTTGCATTTGGGTTCAAATTCACTTTTTTCTCCCCTTGTATGAGTGAAATAGAAAATATCATTCTGTCTGTTGTGTTGCCCAAGTCTATCCTGCATCTACCCAGCTTGATTCTTCTCTCAGCTACCACCTCAGGTAACATCACCCTTTTCTCCACCTTCAGTCCTATAACAAACTCTGAATTTAGTGTCCTTTACGTTCTTCTTCATTGTGAAATTACTAATCTTTTGAAAATAGAAGCTGAATCTTCTCATTCCTCTGCTCTGTGGTCTGTTGTATTATTGTTCAGAAGTAATTTCTGCCCCTTTCTACTAGGGCCTGCTTGTGGGAGGACTTCATTTTTGGCTCCTTGTGGTCAGGCTTACCCAGGTGAACTGTTTAGCTGATGTGAGTAGAAGTGATATGTGCCACTTCTGAAGAAACTTTTGAGAGTTTTTGAGGGGCTTTGTCATCACTCTGTTTTCCTTGTCCTCTGGTTAGTGTGGCTTCTCCTTCGGCTATAGTTCTGGAAGGGAAGAGTTATAGAGCAGAGGCCCAGTGGAGCCACAATAGATACTTAATGTGGGGGGAAATGTACCATTGCTTTGATAACTAGCATATTGGTATTTGTTTATTACAGTAGAACTCTGCTTAGACTGCCTGACACATGTGCCACATTCTCTGATAACTCCCTTGTGCACTTAGGATAGAGTAATAAAAACCTTCCAGAGGAGTCTAGCCGGTGTGGCTCAGTGGTTGAGTATTGACCCATGAACCGGGAGGTCACTGGTTCAGATCCCAGTCAGGGCACATACCCGGGTTGTGGCTCCATCCCCAGTAGGGGGTGTGCAGGAGGCAGCCAATGGATGTTTCTCTCTCGTCCATGTTTCTATCTCTCTATCCTTCTCCCTTCCTCTCTCTCTAAAATCAATAAACATTAAAAAAAAAAAAAGAAAGAAAGAAAGAAACCTTCCAGACACTACTCAGTCTGGCCTTCACCGACTACATTGACCTTATCTTCAACCACATTTCTTACTCCTAAAGATTCTCAAAATGCATACAATATACTTCTTTAAAAAAAAATCTATGGTGTTGCTGTTGTGAGAAACATGCCTTCCTTCACTCTGAGTCAAAACTATTAATTCTTTAGGGTTCAGGTTAAATGCCATCCTCTCAGAAAGTGCTCCGTGCTGCAATTTAAATTACGTCTCTCTTTTACACAATCACAATTCTCTGTTGTGAGACTATTCTTCAAATAACTTCCCTTCTACAAAATAACTGTATTCAGGAAATCGTGAGGCAGTCAGATTGCTATTGTTACTAAAGAATGTGATGAGGACTTGATTGAGACTGAGTTTCTTGAATTTATCAGACTGTATTTCTGAGAAAATGTGGGCATTGACTTAACAATTTATATGTTATAGACTTGAAATCTAATTAATAAGTATTAAACAGAATCCATTGAAGCACTAATAATTCATTAAGTTTGAAAATTGAACATTAGATTTCTAAGTTACATAGAAATAGTTTAATCTTAGTAGACTAGAAATGTGAAGTGTTCCCTGCTCCAGACCCACATTTCTATAAAAAAGATCTGGGACCAATGTCTCAGAATTTTGGATATCCACAGGTTCTAGGGAGTCGGAATCACAGAAGCACACACTATATAATTATTGCGTTTATGTTTGTTTATTTGTTTTTATAATCTGTCTTCCCACTTGACTGTAAACTCAGCAAGGACAGAGGCCATGATTGTATTATTATATCCACAGGACCAAGACTGTACCAGCATAATTTAGAAACTTAAAAAAAATATGATAGTGAAGATCTCTCTCTCTCTCTCTCTCTCTCTCTCTCTCTCTCGGTAGAAACACACTGTCCACCTGAATTAGCATGTGCAATTGAGTAACGTTGACATTTTCAAAAATAAAGTGAATACACAATAGTAGTTCTTTCTATGGATACCTAAAACCACAGGGTACTTGATATTTGTTTAGGGAGATATATTTATTCTCCATTATTTTTATGAGGGTTAGTCTCTATGTTAACATTTGCTTTGAGCCAATAACAGTTACTATTTATTGCACATTTTACATGCCAGGCACTGTTGAAAAGAAGAATATATTTTATATTATTTAATATTTACAAAAATCCATGCAAAGTATTTTGTTTTTCATTTGAATGGACCCAAAAAAATATGTTCAGAGAATTAAATGATTTATCCAAAGCTGCATAGGTAGCAAGTGGTGCAGCTTGAAAAGGGGCTCAGCTCTGTACAAATCTAGTGTCCTCCACTCTATGCTGCCTGCTTCCCACAGCCCCATGGCCAAGCTCTTTGTCTCTGACATAGATCTCTGACTGCTCACTTTGGAAGGTTACAGGTTGCTTATAGATACTCTCCTCCTTTAATGCTAAATCAAAGTAAGAAATTATATCTATGTTGTGTGGTTTTGTTTTAAATTTCACTACACAATGATAAAAACAGAAATTTAATAATCTCCAAAATGCTACTTTTTCATGATAAGGAGTCTGTACGGACAATTTAGTTGATACCTTAATTGCTACTTTTATCTAGTGTAAATAGGAAATAGCAAAATTCATTACAGAAACTACCTTTTTTTGGGTAACTTGACAGGATCAATATTCTCTGGGATTCTAGGTTTTAAAGAGAACTAAACAAAGGAGAGTTGGTAAGTGAAGGGCACTGTTATCATTGAGAAACTCATATTTTATTAGTTCTTTTTTTCTTGTTAAAAAGTTCCCAATGGGACTTTCTGAAGGGGGTAGCACAGGTGCCTTAAGATCAGTCAATAAATGAAAAATAGACTACATGGAGTGAATAGGGACCCTAAACACCCATTAGTACTCTCAACTTCTCTCCTCCTAGGAATTCTATCTAATTTCCGAGACATTTTCAAGTAATTATGTCAACATTCTTAGGAAATACTTTAATTTGTGATTTATTTTATAGCATCCAAAATATCATTGCCAGACTATCAATGTTCTCATCCCATTGTCTGCACAAGGATAGACAAGAGCCTTCTGGAAGTGCCACTGTAGCAATAAACACTCTACAGAACAGCATGTCATTGATGACAGTACTAACAGGGGTGGGCAAGAGGCAGAACTATTTAATGATGCCACGGACTCTTCCACATGCCACTTAATGAAGACATTATATCATCCATTTCGACTGTATCTACTGACAAGGATACCACCTTTATAAAGGGCTAACATTTCTGAATCACATCCTGTCTCAGCACTGTGTTTTGCACTTTTAATTTTGGTTTCATTTAATCTACTATAAAATAGGCATAATTAGCTCCATCTCACAGTTGACAAAACTGATGATTTAAAAAATAAATATCAGTGTCCAAAATCACCCTCCTGGCAAGGAATAGAGCTGGAGTAGAAGTAAGAGGTTCTAACTACAAACTCTAAATTGCTTTCTACCCAGGGCTTATTATGTGCAGAAGCTTTTACCAGGCATACAAGTATTACTGCCATGTCTGATGGTAACCAGAGCCTCTGGGGTGCTTGCTGGGCATACAGATTTCTAGGAAACATCTTGAGAATGTCTGATACAAGAGGTCTGGTGTGGCGCCTTAGAACAGAGTACCATTAGCAATCATCTTAGGAGTTTCTGGTCAGCCTATTGAGAGTAACTTTCAGAATGTAAAGGGAACTATAACAGGATTCTACCCTCTGATTTGATTGTTGCAAAGTATATTAGCCACTGACAATGGATTTATACATTTTGAATGTGTTTTGCCTCTGTAGTTTCATACTGAGTAGTCTTTAATGAATTCTTGATCAGTCAGGAGAACAAATGCTTTTTTCCCTGATAATTTTTGTTTGTGTTTTTCAAGATGAGAGGAAAGCAAATTTGCTTTAAATGAGCATTCAAATAATCTTTGTACACATTTTAAACTCAAGAATATCTAAATTCTCTGTGTAAATTTTTCACATTTAAACATATGTTAAATGGCCACATATTATGTCTTTGTAACTGTCATATAATTCCAATAGCAAATGCCCAAGTTGAATGGAAAGGATCTGGTTTTCCTTTACATTTTTACGTATTCATTTAAAAATTTTTATTTTACTTGATGACTGTATATCTATCTGCTCTGGATTTCCTGAGGCAGTCTTTCTATCTCCATTAGAATGTTTATTATGAAAATAACAGTGAATAGTTATTTAAATTCCTTATAGACCAGTCACTTGTTTTCAGCACTTTAATAATGTTAACTTATTTAATCCTCAAAATATTTCTGTGGAGTAGCAACTAATATAACTCCCATTGACATGTAAGGAAACTGAGGCATTCCAGTGATCTCTTGCTGCATTTTAAAAACTGCAGTATCTGCATATGCAACAAGAATAATACAATTTTATATTTCATCTTGGGAACATTAATTTTCTAGGTTCTTCAGCACTGGATTCCAGCTGCGGAAGTTATTTATTTACTGAGTTGCAATGCAGCTTCCTGGAACTTAGCTCCCATAAAGCAGTGGCTCAGTGTCTAGATTATTTACTAGTACTTATTAACGCGGGCACTTTGTAAGGGTTTGTTTTCACACGGAAGAAGCAACATTTAGTCTCTACAGTGAATTAAACCAAATTAGCAACACTTATAAAATCAAGAAATTCTCAGTAGAATTCTGTTCTCATCAAAGGATCTATTATGATTCATGTCATTTTCCCTATAGAATTTTAAGTAAAGTGTGCATATAAATATAGGGTGTATGGATGAAAGTTATTGCATCAGCTAACATTTGTAGAGCAGTTACCATGTGCCAGGCACTGGGTAAATGTGTGTGTGTGTGTGTGTGTGTGTGTGTATTATTCCAATTAATCCTTGCAACTATCTTGATAGGTAAATTCTTGATTCCAAATTTATAAATCAATTTGGAATAAAAACAAAACAGTTCTAAAGGTGTAAGTAATGTGTCTCAGGTCTAATAAAAGATAGTGTTGGTGTTTGGATGTAGACATCTAACTTCAGAGACTGTCTTCTAACCACCCTGCTCAGACTGAAGCCCAGGTATACAGATGAACCCCAACATGGAATATGGGAAACTGTTGGGTGACCATCTTCCCAAAGCCCTGCCTAGAAATCACCTACATGACAACAGGAAAGGGAGATTTGTCTTTATACTCCTTTAGGTGAAAACATAATAGGTGACATTTTTAGGTGGCCACAAGTATAATTGCAGCATTTTAAAAAGCTCATGTAATTTTAAACTGTGCTGATTTTTTTATTTAATACACAAAATGTTTTTAAGCACCCACCACCATCTAGCATTATGCTTGGTGTTGGTTTTACAACATCTTATAAGGTGGGTCCCAGAGTCCCAGAAGGCTGAAAGGACTTGTGTGAAACTTGGACACAAGATATGTTCTGTGAGCACAGAGTCAACAAATACTGATTTCAGAGCTGAGAATCATTAGTTCTGCGGTACATTGGAGAAGAACTGGGGCGTTTTCAGAATGGAAATATTATTCAGCTTGGAGTTTTCCAGCTGAGTTGATGGAATTTCACCCTATGGAAGAACAGATACAAGGGGGGGGGGAAGAAACACATAGTATAACGGGGGCTGGATCCTGTGATGGTGTGGTGAGGTGGGCCACGAGCCTGGGAGGGCAGATTGCGGTCCGCAGATTGCAAAAGGCCCAGAGTGCCTTGCGTTTGGATTTTATCCTGTAGCCAGTGAAAATCTTTTTAAGTAGGGAGTTATCCCTCTAGGGCAGGGGTGGGCAAACTTTTTGACTCGAGGGCCACAATGGGTTCTTAAACTGGACTGGAGGGCCAGAACAAAAGCATGGATGGAGTGTTTGTGTGAACTAATATAAATTCAAAGTAAACATCATTACATAAAAGGGTACAGTCTTTTTTTTTTTTTTTTAGTTTTATTCATTTCAAACGGGCCGGATCCGGCCTGCGGGCCGTAGTTTGCCCACGGCTGCAGGGTGTAGGAATCTGATATAATAAGGGAAGGTAGTGACAGAGCAAAAGGGAACAGCTGTGGAGCCAAAGCAACAGACCTTCATTCAAGGCACTGAATGCAGAAGGAGGAGGATCATGTTTGGGGCAATTCGTTTGATTTTATCATATGGAATTTGAGATGCATGCAGGTCACCCAGGTGAGAAATGTGTGGTCCCCTGTGCGAAGTGCCTGTGAGAAGCTCGGACACAGGTTTGGTGGGCAGAAGAGAGCTCCTGGCCAGGCCCTCATGTGGGTTGTGAGTCCAGATGCCTGGGAAGCAGTATCCCACTGCTGCTTTGCACTGTTTAGACTGAAGCTGGATGAAATATGTGGTTCTGCCTGTCACCTTGTAGAAGGAACATTGGAAAATAGCCCCAGGCAGCCAGGTGATGAGGCACCTGGATGCTACCTTCCCCGAGATAACCTTTGTCTAGAAAAGATAATGCAAAGAAGAAATAAATGCCTTCAACTGTTGGCAGGGCTTGAGGAGACAGAAATCTAGGCAGAAAAATGCAGCTCTAAGTCAGTGGTTCCGTTTAACTGAAGGCTGCACAGGGAGTTGTAGTCTAAGAAACAAGACATGAACTGGTCAGACTCCTTGACTCTGCAGGGGAACTGAAGTGAAAGAAATAAAAGAATTGCATTTGGGTGTGGGGAAGGCAGCCACCACCAGGGGGCAGTCAAGCCTTGAGATCTCCTTGATGCCAAACAAAGCCACTGCACCTGAGGGTTTGAAATGGAATTCAGGAACATCAGGGAAATGCACAATTTAGTCACCCATCACCAGCACATGTGGAGGTAGGAGGGAGAGTCAGAATTTGGAGCTGCAGGTGCCAGGCAGGCAGGAAATTTGATCTATTGACCTAGCCATTCAGAATGAACCAGTTAATTTCTCTACATGGAAAATTGGCTTTTTTCTTCTTTTAAATGTCCCTTTTCTAGTAAGAGAAGCCTCCCTCTTTTTCCAGAACAGGAGGCACTTGATGGTCCAGGCTTAAGTAGCAGCTTCCTCTGTATTTTAAGAGACCTTTGTGATCTCAGTCACAAACAAGTTGTGAGTTTAAGAAAATATTAAAACAGTATAAAGGCAAGACCTGAAGGAATGATGTAGACTCTAACCGTACAGAGATGTCTTTGGGTTTTAGTGATAGCTACTCCCTCTGGAGTGTGAAGGCAGACAATAAAGGTTCTCTCTTTCAATCACCCTTGCAGCAGTACTGCAAACCATGCCATGCTACTTTATTTAATAGTTGAGCAAACCAAAGCTCTACTGTTTCCAAGGTGTTGCCACCAGAAATGGCAGGACTGAGAGTTGAGCCCAGATATGTTTTGTTTTAAAGTCCCTGCTCTTTCCCCACAAGCTCTCTATCCTCCACCCAAAACTTCTTCCAAGAACAACAGGGTGAAGGCAGGAAGAGACATGAAAATGCATCCAGGAAAGCATTTGGGATTTCCCAATATCCTCCAGCTTTGACCCCGTGGCACCTGAAACCTCCTCGCAGGGCCACAGTGGGAGTGCCCTCACTTTTAGCTGAAGGAATCTATGCCGTGACTGATAGTATAAAGTGCTGCCATTGTTCATTTTAATCTCCTTGGTGATGAAACATGCATTTTTCCAGCTATTTTGCATCTGATATTTAATAAACCTAGTCATCTCCAGTGAGGGGAAGAAGGAGATATCTGGAAATCTGCACTAAAGAGCACCCTGTGGAGGAGAAAACAAATATCCTCATCTCAGGTTGCCAGAGGAGAAAAGATGGAACACAAGCTATTCTCTGCACTAACCTGGCTTGAAGACCTGTGCCCCATACCCTCAAGGGAATTCAATAAGGAAACAGACAAAGCCCATGTCCCCTCTGAGTAATGGGAGGCTGAATGCACTGGAGCCAGGAGATGGAAGCTGGAGATCCTTATTTTCTGATTGGGGAGCTACTCTTCAGCTTCACTCTTCAATAACCACGATCTCAATGGTTATAGACACCATCTCAAAGTTCAACCTAAAGAACCTATCCTTCGCACAATACTGAACTCATGTCAAAGGCACGATACTCTCAATTAAAAACAACAATTTCAAACCGCAATGACAAGAAGATAAGTGTGTTTTGAAGTGTTCCCTTCCCACTCTGTTGGGTGCATGTTGGTGTTGTTCCGGTACATCGAGCACCACCACTGATGCAGCTCTTCACTTGGTACACATGTTTTGAAGGCTGGCGTTGCTAAGCTAGAGCTGATTTCAAATGCAAAAATATACACCTCCTGGGAAAGGTGCTTGCTCCAACCTTCACGCCACCTTCAACTATTTGTGGTTTCTAAGTGGAATATGTTCAGTTTAATGCAAAGCTAAAGGAAAAGGAAAATGGAGCAAATACCCAAAAGTATGTTGTTTTCCTTCTCTCCCTGCCTTCAATCATGCATTTACTCATAGGAGAGGCTGAACAAGGTCCTCACATCTACAGACACTGATCCAAGTCCTTCGAGCATGTAAGGTGACATATACACAGATTCTGGGCATTAGGGTTTGTGCCTGTGTGTGTGTGTGTGTGTGTGTGTGTGTGTGTGTTGGGGCAGGGGTGGTTATTTCACCTGCCACACTCACATAATTGAAATACAGTGGGGCCTTGACTTAAGAGTGTCCTGACTAACGAGTTTTTTGAGATATGAGCCGACTCTCGGCCGATTTTTTGCTTTGAGTAGCGAGCTAAAATTCGGGTTACGAGCCAGCTTCAGATACCCCACTGCTAATTGGCGCAGCGAACGTCACAGTGAACGCCACAATATCAGCCCAGCATCACGTGTCTCACTCGTGCACTTTTGATTTGACATACGAGTAATTTGTGTTACGAGCTCCGTCACGGAACGAATTAAACTCATAAGTCAAGGTCCCACTGTACTTGTTAAACATTTCTTTGCTTACACTGTTTTGTGTGCCCCTAAAGTATCTTTTAAAAATGAAGTATTATTGAAGCATTTTCCAAAAAGTGACATGCAGAAGTTTATACCCTTTGGGACTATGCACATAATTCAGTCCAATCCTCTGGGTACTGGGGCAGATCTGCTTGGAGGGAGACTGTTTACTGAGTTCAAATTTTCTCAGCACAGCAACTCAAAAAGTTCTGTTTCTCCAGATAAAGGTAAAGGCTCTCTGAATTCTACTGGATGGTACTCTGGGGATCATTGGCTTTGTGTGTTTAATACAATTAAAACTGTAATTCTGCCATTGCACATATGCATATTAAAATAGGAAGTCAACTTAATATTTTGAATCTTAATAAGTTTTCCCCAAAAGGAGATCATTACTCACAGGCCACACAGTATGAAAGCCAGGAATGTGTGCCTTTGGCAGATGGAGACTTACTGTGACTCTATTTGCATAGAGAATACTAATTCACTTTCAGATGTATTAATTCTCTTATTCCTCATGCACTTTGTTTTCTGAATGAATAAATGGGGGTTTAGCAACTCTAAGGATATTGAGACAGGGTCATATGAACTTGCACCTCCCGGAGAGATCCTTTGGGGTAAGAGAGGTCTGTCAGCCCATTCCATGTTTCCTAAGTTGAGGGAGAGGCCAGAGGGCCACATTCTGAGACTTGAGGGCTTGAGAATTTACTTTCCTCAGCTCCCCACCCCACTAATATTAACAATTTACCAAATTTGCTGATTTAACTTATTCTTCCTGATTGACCTGATGGTCACACTCCTCCAGTACAATAGATTTCCCTTCTATTTAACTCTAAAGTGACCCAAAGGTCAGAGGGGAAAGGATTTCTAAGCTGTGTATCCTTGAAGAAATCAGGCACATTACCAGCTACCTATTCACTTTAACTCACTTTCCTTCAATCTAGTAAGCTTTTTTTTTCTTCCCTAAATAAAATCCTGTACAAAACACAATAGTTATTTAACACTTCCAGATCACTGTTGAAATGATAAAGTTTGTGCTTATTCACACATCCAGCCAAATACTCTTGACCAAGTTCCTACTCACATACTTGTCTCAAGCAGAAATCTAAAAGAGATGTGCATACAGCTTTGTCAATGAAAATATTTAAGCAAAATCTGGCATGTCTGGCCACCATTTTAGTTATGAATACATTTGTACAAACCACAAAGGAGCAAGGCCAGAATTTTCTTCCAGGGGAAAGCTTAGGCCTATATTCATTGGTAGAGTGTAATTTAGAGTTAAACATTTTGTATAGAGAAGTCTCCCAGGTCACTCTTCAAGGAAAGATAAATAGAAATTATTTTCCTTTATTTATATTTGTTAGTTGAAACATACTTCAATTTAATCCACATAATTTTTGAAAATAGAATCACATTATTTTTTAGCCTCTCATTGTGTAGTTCAACTGATTTGTATCACTGATTATTAAAAGAAGAGCACTGAAAAGAGCTTCTATTTAAGTTTATTTTTTATTTTTTAAGGGAAGAAATGCGGAAGAACAGAAAAAAGGATAAATGGAGGCTAAGTGAATAGTTGCACAGAGCCATATCCATAGAGGGTAGATGATCTGATTGACAACAGAAAAATTAGTGAGCTGTAGAAACACGAAACTCACATGCATTCTACAAAGGAAAAAAAAAAACGATAGAGAAACTATGAAATACAATAGCAGCATCACAGGGAAGAAAAATGATCATGTCAGAAACAAAGAGAGCCAAAATGAACAGTTAATAAAAGAATTTCAAAGGGAAGGCCTGGGACAGCATACAAGGGAAGATAAATAGCATCAGAGTGGGTCCCACCCATGGTTGATCAGCCTCAGATGGCTGGCCCCCTAGGTGGCATTTTATGTTTGAGCACTGGCAAGGGGCTGGGTATTAGACCTCATATTATTTTATTATTTTTAAAAAATCTTTACTGTTGAAAGTATTACATAGGTCCTCCTTTTTTCCCTATTAACCTCTTCCAGCCCCCTTCCTCTCCCCTACCCCCCTACCCCCAGGTCCTCACCACTCCATTGTCTGTGTCCATGGGTTATGCACATATGCATACAAGTTCATCGATTGATCTCTTCCCACCCACCCTCCACGCCTTTCCTCTGAGTAGTCCTCATTTTAGATCTCACTAAGGTGTATTAGAATTGGCTTATAGGAGGGGGGGTGGGGAATGTCTGGCCCGCAGTCCATATAAGGCCCAGGAAATCATTTGGTCTGGCCCCGCCAAGGCATTAGGGGTGAGTTAATTAAATGTTTGACCAATTATAGCAGGCTAATGTTTAAGTTGATAATTTTCTATGGCCTGTGAATGATGTTATAAATATCCAAATGGCCCCTGGCAGAAAAAAGGTTCCCCACCCCTGGCTTATAGCATTAGGGATGCTGTAAAGCCATAATGTTAGATTTTCCTACTTTTTTCTAAAACTACAGGGTAGGGCCTAGAGAACATCTTTCAATGATATATACATATATTTTTATATCAAAGATTAACCCAAAGAGAAATATAAGTATCCACAGTGTAAAATGCAATTTAATTATTTTTCCATAAAATTATGGAATTTTCTACCTGTATACCTTTTAAATTAGGTATTCTATCTATGTATTCATTTTCAGAACAAAATGCATGTCATGCATATGCAAATTGTAGTGTACACACACACACACACACACACACACACACACACACTCTTCAGTTCCTTTTTGACACTAGAGAAGAAAAATGGAATAAAGAAGAGGTGGGAGAGAAATAGGCAAAGGTGAGGACGAGAGAATTGGAACAGATACACGTGGCCTGAAAGGAGATAGGCAGCCTCAGGCTCTGTTGTGTTTCTACTGAAACATATCAATATTCTGGCTTATTTCCACGGTCCTAGTTTTATATCCTCCAAGCCACTGTCATACTGTTAGGATAATCTTTGCACAAATCTGGTTACATCATTTTCTTGCTTCATTACTTTCATTGACTCCTTATATTCTCTTGAATGAAGTCAAAATTCCTTAGCTTGAAAACCTACTTTTCTTTCTGAAAATCTACTTTTTTTTTTTAACCATCACTATACACATTCTACCCTCTAGCTACAGTAAAAGCAATAAATAGCTACTTGCCATTTCTTTCAAGCGTGCTGTTACCTCTGTGTGTACCATTCTTTCCTTCTTTTTTTTTTCCTGACAGAGTTATACATGGACATAAAGAGCGAAACCCAGCTCTTAATCCGGAGACAGCTACTTTCATCTCTATTGATTATTTTGGTATTGATCTTAATTTCTAAATAATGCTTATATTGCAGCATTTTGATTTTCTGCCCTATAACATTTTTAGCTGACCTCTCTATATAAGAAGTTGTATCTTTTTAGTTTTCCTATTGCTATCCCCATCACACATGTATGCCCTTCCTATCCCCTATCCAAAATTGTTATAAAGAAATTTTTAGAGCATACCATTCGATATTTGCATTATTATTCTTTTTCACATGTAATATAAACAACATTTTAGTGTGTTGTGTGTCTTCTCCTTGTTAAAATATAAGCCACATGAGCCTATGATTTTTCATATGTTTCTCACAAATGGATTCCAAACCCATACAACAATGCCTGGCACATAGTTGAGGGTCCATACATATTTTTTATTTAGTAAATGAATATATTCTCCATTTCCTTAAATTTTCAAGTGTTTCTGCTAAGTCAAAGGCCATTCTGTTTCTCAGTGGTGTAAAAAGATGGTTATTGGAAATGGCAGAATGGTCAATCCTTGGTTCAAGCAATGAAGGGGTACATTGTTTGTATTTAAAAATGGTGATATAACCAGCTATAAGTCAGCTTTAAAAAATGTCACTACAGAAAGACAATTCTAAGCAATATTGGTGAAAATAATTTCCTCTCTTCCAGTGTGGACCACTTTTGCTACTCCTCCCACCCTTGGTACACCCTAATGTTCCTGATTATTTTTATACCCTGGTTTTTGTTTGTTTATTTGTTTGTTTATAGCTCTGTGTACTAGTAGGGGTGTCTAAAATATCATGATGATTTTTTAAAAATATTTTATTGATTTTTTACAGAGAGGAAGGGAGAGAGATAGAGAGTTAGAAACATCTATGAGAGAGAAACATCGATCAGCTGCCTCCTGCACACTCCCTATTGGGTATGTGCCTGCAACCAAGGTACATGCGCTTGACAGGAATTGAACCTGGGACCCTTGAGTCCGCAGGCCAACGCTCTATCCATTGAGCCAAACCGGGTAGGGTCATGATGATGTTTTTAATGTGAATATATTTTCAACAATTGGGCGAGGTTTGGTACTTAAGATTTTAAATTTTATGACCTTCAGTTATAGAGATTTTCTTGAATTATCTCCTCTGTGGTTTCCTTTCCTCCATATTACTTGTTCTCTCTTTCTTTGTCTATTGTTTTTCAAATAGTGAACCTCTTGGTTTACTTCTAATATTTTATCTTTCCTCTTCCATTTTCTTTCATTTTGACTTTTGCTCTGATTTCTATGAGTGTTTTTAAAGTTTACCTACTAATCCTGCTATTATCTTATTATTTTAAATGATATTTTCAAGAAGGTTTTTTTTGCCCTTATACTATCCCATTTCAAGTTTGTTATTGCAATTAACTCTTTCATCTCCATGGTGATATTAATGATAAAATTCAAATTTTAATTTTTAGCAATTATTTTTCTCCAAGTGTTCTTTTTGAGTAGATTGTTTACCAAGATATATATATATATATATACATACATATATATATATATATACATATATATATATATATACACTGATAAACACTGATTAGCAGTCTGAGCATGTACCAATATCACCCAAGAATAATATTGTTTTTCCATTTAGTGGGGGAATCTCAAATTCCTCTATCTTGAGGTCTTTGAACTGAGCCAATAATTTTCTCTAAGAATCTAAATCTTCATTATGATTAATTGTCAGTATTCTTGTTGCAAAGAGGAAGAACAAAGCTTAGCATCCACTATGAACATGTGTTTTAATTTATCTATTAAGCATATACAGCTACTTTCAACTTTGTCTGTTCACCTCCCCATCCCACAAAACCTCTGTTTATCTGCTTCTGCAAATAAAACATTCTTGCAACATTTGGGGAATAACAATTGGCCAGCTATACAGAGAAGGGAGGGACATCTAAAAAATTCTTTATTAAACAGAATTACAACAAAGTACCATTATTTCAGCCTCTCCCTTTTGTCTTTTTGTCCTTCAGGCAGCACAGAGAAATTAAAACATTCCAAATAAGGTCTTCTTTGCTCTATCTGATTTGAGGGAGGGAACTGTGCACTAGGCTGCCACCTCCTCCGGACCAGAACATCAGCACACTGGGGAGAGGATGGGGCAAGGACAAGAACTACCCCCCGCCCCGAACCCCCCCCCACACACACATAATTCCTACCTTTTCCCCTCGATTTGCCATTTGCTTTGTGGTTGTAAACCTTTGGTGGTTTTACAGGGCTTCTATAAGGTTAATTCATCTAGTTTCTGGTTATTTTTGATGTTTCTGTGGTAGAACAAGAGCTTAGAGATTCCTAATTTACCATTTTGCTGATGTTCTACAGAACCAACTCTTGATTTCTTTATAATAGTTCAAATTTCTAACCAAAATATATTTTAATTTTATATATATATATATATATATATATATATATATATATATAATTATTTTAATGGCTGAGTCTAGTAAGTCATTATCTATAGCTCTTGTGGTGTTTCTCTAGCTCATTTATCTCTTAATTTCTATCAAATTTTTATCACCCTAAGAGTCTCTTATTCAAGACAACTCAAATTGAGGCTTTATATGGTCTAATCTGTTTTTGGTTCTTCCTTGTACATACTAGGAGAAGAAGGCCTTCATGGTCACACTCAAAGCCTTTCTTTGTAGCAGGCCTAGAAGTCTAATTTTTAAGTATATTTTTATAGATTTCAGATAGGAAGAGAGAGAAAGAAAGAGATAGAAACATCTATGATGAGAGAAAATCATCGATTGGCTGCCTTCTGCATGCCCCCTACTGGGGATGGAACCCGAAATCTGAGCATGTTCCCTGACCAGGAATCAAATCCATGACCTCCTGGTTCAATGTTGATGCTCAACCACAGAGCCATGGCAGCCAGGTACTTTTTTTATTTATTATATAGTATGGATCTATTCATCTTTCAATGTTTTTATAGCTACCCTCACTCATTAGGAAAACCCATAAATGTAAGGTTTCATAGCCCTTTTAAACAAAATATAAGTAATATTATATGCTTATATTGTATATAATAATAATAATAAGTAGGTTATATTTTCAGGTGTATTTTGTACAACACAGAAGTTGGGGGAAAGTCTCACAAGTGAATTATGTTATAATATGACTTTACTGAATTAACTTTTATTTTAGTGGCATATGATTAGTCCTGAATTATATTTTATTAGAATTCAACCATCCCTTAAAATAAAACAAAAATCATATAAAAATAAAATAAATTCTATAAAGGGCTATATACATAAAGAGGAGTCCAATTCTCAAAGAACATAATACCTCAAAAACCAAATGGGTTGATATCTTTGGCAGGATAAAATGACTCATTTCAATTTTACTAATGCACTTGAGAAAAGCCAATTGGGGTCTAAGTCAGTGACTCTCAATCCTGGTTTTACATCAGAAATCTGCAGATTTGTGACTCTCTTGTGTATATGTGTGTTTATGTGTACATATATATCTCTGTGTGTATAATATGTTATATATTTCATCAGATTTAGGTTTTCTACTGAGATATGCTTATGTGTCTACAGTTTGCAGTTTTTGACTGATGTGCAGCCAAAGATGGATGCCTCTATCAGAAAGTGGCCACAGGTGAGAAGCTATAGTTGGGTCCTAGGTACCAAATTTTCTGAACACAGAGGTATTCCAATAGCTAAAGTGAATTATGCAATGTCTATACCACTTAAATCAGGCACCCAGGAGAGGTAATCTGATTTGAGAATTCCCAATAACATAAATTTCTTCTTTAGGACATTTTAAGGTAAACTTACAAAAACATGCACACACACACACACACACACACACAGAAGTAGAAAATTGAATCTAGAGCAATTAATAGGAGAAGGCAGGGGGTGGGGGAATGACAAAGGGAGGGGAAAAGAAACGAGAAGAGAAAAAAGAAGAGAGAAGAGAAGAGAAGAGAAGAGAAGAGAAGAGCAATATTAGACATAATTTAGAAAAAATCAAATAGCCAATGTTTTTGGATGACATGATAACCATGTCTTCAGATCTGTACTTGGGTCAGGAGAGTTTTGGTTATAACAAAGAACGAAGCACTTGTTATTCCAGGTCTTTATAAGGACTCTGTGCAGCTGTTTGACCATGTTCTGACTTTAAAAAATATATATCCTTGTGTATTTTTATGTGACCTAAAGTAACCTGAGTACATCTCTATTTTTTGCAACTTGAATGGCATTAATTAGCAGAGTTATGAATGAATATGTCTTTAAATTTAGAAAAGAGTGTTATGTGGGAAGAGTAAGAGGCAACAGATGTGAAAATACCAAAAGGAAATAATATTTAAATGAGATATTTTACATTTTAGAGAGAATCTGTCTTAATGTAGCTCAGAAAAAATTTATATTGCTTTGTAATAAATCCCTGGGTCACATTTTAATAGATAAAATAGGACACTATTACTTCAAAACATATCCTTAATAAGACTATAATTTTTCACTTACACTTTGCCCTCCTGGTACCGATCACATGGACTATTGAAGCAGACTTTGAATCAGTCTTAAACTTCCTCGCTTTCCCCCGGAGTCTATTTATTATACATATGAGATTGATAGTGATGCTTTGAATTTACTTATCAGATTATATCACTC
The DNA here is from genome assembly GCF_028538775.1 of Myotis yumanensis. Classification (NCBI taxonomy): domain Eukaryota; kingdom Metazoa; phylum Chordata; class Mammalia; order Chiroptera; family Vespertilionidae; genus Myotis; species Myotis yumanensis. Next base: position 31,723,621 of record NW_027223762.1, on the reverse strand, counting down.
CCAGATGTAATACCCTCTAATTGCTTGACATTCACTTTGTCTTTTTTTTTTTTTTTTTTACTGTGAGAGGTCTTGTTATGGGTTGGCTCAACGAGATAGACCACCGACTCAGAATTTAAATTTGAAAGCCTTTTTATTAAGCTGGCCAGCTGACCACAGCCCGTACCTTCCCCCTCTGGGAAGCCTCGCGGCATGTGGCAAAGAGCAAGTGTGCATTATGATTTTTATAGCAAAACAGTGTTACCTTAGAAGCTCACAGAAAGTTCATAAGCACAAAGGGGGGGTAAACAGAGTCACACCTGACTGGTCTAAGACAATCTAGCAATTTTTCTTCTATGGTTCCTAACCCTGCAACCCCCCTCCATACGTCAGTCCCTCCTCCCAGCACATACACAATCCTCATATCCTGGCAACACAATTCTTCCTCATACATCCCCCTCCCTCCGAGCACATTCAATTTCTCATGTCTCATTTCCTCCCCTTAGCACATTCTGTAACCCTTCCATGCCGCAGTCCCTCACCCTAGCACAGTCTTTTTTTTTAATTTAAATTCTTTATTGTTCAAAGTATTACATAAGTCTCCTTTTCCCCCCATTGACCTCTCCCAAGCCACTCCCACCCCCCAGCACATGCCCTTACCCCCCTACTATCTGTATTCATTGGTTATGCTCGTATGCATGCATACCACCCCCCCACCCCCTCCCACCCCCACACACGCCTTCCCTCTTAGGCTGGACAGTCTGTTCGATGCTTCTATGAATCTGGCTCTATTTTTGTTCATCAGTTTATGTTGTTCATTATATTCCACAAATGAGTGAGATCATGTGATATTTATCTTTCTCCAACTGGCTTATTTCACTTAGCATAATGCTCTCCAGTTCCATCCATGCTGATGCAAATGGTTAAGAGTTCCTTCTTTTTTTACAGCAGCGTAGTATTCCATTGTGTAGATGTGCCACAGTTTTCTAATCCACTTAGGCTGTTTCCAAATCTTAGCTATGGTGAATTGTGCTGCTATGAACATAGGGGTGCCTATATCCTTTCTGATTGGTGTTTCTGTTTTCTTAGGATGTATTCCTAGAAGTGGGATTACTGGGTCAAATGGGAGTTCCATTTTTAGTTTTTTGAGGAAACTCCGTATTGTTTTCCACAGTGGCTGTACCAGTCTGCATTCACTTTGGAACAACCTATAGACCTACAGACTCCTGGCCATAGCCTGACATATGCTCCATAACCCAGCACCTGTCCTCTTTTGTGACCTAAACTCATGCAATACTCCCTTTATTCCTTACATTCCAGCCTCACTGATTGTTCTTTCTATTCTTAACACACACCAACCCCATCACTGCCTTAAAGCCTCTGCTTCAGGTTTTCTGTCCTCCTGTGTTCCTCCTTCTTTAGCATAACCAGGCTGGTTTCTTCTCTTTCAATCTTCCCAGAGAAGCCTTCTGACCACCCCATCTAAGGTGCCATCCATCCCTCCATCCCTCTAAACACTCCATCTCATTACACTTATAGTGTATTCATAGCATTTATTACTATTTGAATTTATGACATGTATTTCTATGTATTTAATATATATTTTACTTTTTTCAGACTATAAACTACAATAGGGTAGGAAACTTATCTATCTTCTACATAGTATAGTCCCCTGTCTAGAATTATAACTGCACAATCAAAGCTTAATAAATGTTTCTTAAATGAAAAGCATGTTAGATATTGGTTTGCTTATATTTGTACCTGAGTTTCTTTTATAGCTTTGTTTTCCCCCCTGTTTTTCTAATTATACACTTTTCCTGTTCATTATAGATGCAGCATTTACCTTCTTCAGGACACCAAGGTATTCTAGTATATTAAAATGTGATTTATTGTGCACAAGCCTTTCCTTAGGTGTTTTCCCCATAGAACATTTTGTAACAAATTGGATATATTGCTTTCTAGGTTGATGTAAACTTGGGATATTTTTTCATCATTGTCATGGGTTCAAGTTACCCCTTTGTACATTGCAAACATTGAATTTGTTAATCACTATTCTTTTTAAAATAGAAACTGGTAAATCTGATAAAACTTTATTTACATCTTTGCATAATTAAAAAGTCTAACTGAAATAAAAAACCAGGTAAGCAAGCTATTTATGATAATATATAACCCACTGTGACAGATTTGTATTGCCTGTCAGAAAATTTCAGTCCCATCTTTTGAAATGTGTTTGTGTTAGGGAGAACTTTTTAATGATCACTTTGACAATGTGCTCAATGCGTTCCTTATATTTTCATAAGGTCCCTCACTCACTAAATGTTATGGCAGTGTTCCTCATAATTAAATACATGCTCGTTGTCAAGGCCCCAAAGAGACCCACACATACTGACTTTTCTGGTAGTCAATCTGAATTCTTCAAATTTGTTAAATGTAAATCAAACTCCGCAACTCTAAAAATGTAGCTCTATTTAGTTTTTAATCTATAGACAATCTCCATGCTCTAGGCTTCTATTGCTTTCTGTACTGCACCGCCACCCACTGTTTGAGTTCCTTTTACTGTCATTACTTGCTTGGCATCACTGTCTAAAAATTTCTTTCAAAAACTTCAATTCTGTGAAGGCAGGCGCCAGGCCAGATGTACTTAATATCTTTAGCACTAAACATAGGCTTGTGGAACATAATAAATGTACACACAAAATATCTACTAAATGATTAAATGGAGAAAGAATGGATAGAGAGACAAACCACTTTTACTGTTTATCTATTTTGGGTTTTATGACTTTAGCCAGTATCTCAGAGACATCCTCCTGGTGAGATAGTTCACAGTTTAAAGAAAATGTAACTATGGACAAAGTGTGAATGTAAAGGCAGGAGTGCAGTAACTATTGAAAGCAGCATCAAGCCCATCACTACGAAAGCTGAAAATAATCTTTTCATGCCTGTGACATTACTAATGTGAAAATGTGGAGAATGCCAAAGCATACAGAGAAATTCAGAAAACTGAGGATTTGTATTACAAACTGATTTAGCTCAAAGAGCATATATTCAGCCAGAGTTTACCTAGGAACAAGCAAGGGAGCCCAACACCTCCTGGATAGCGCACTTCTGCAGGCGGCATTCATGGGGGTGCCCTTCTCTTCCATTTCCCATTCCTCCATAGGGAAGGCAGCTTACAGAGAGCATTTGGTAAGCTAGTCTTAGGTTTCCAATGAGTATTCATCATAGCAGACACTTTTAAGAGGACCATTGCATCTTTAGCTGCTCATTGGAGGCCCCTGACGAGTTAGCTGACTCAAAGAATTGGGAAAACAAACTTACCTTGCCAGCAAATGGGATCAGATCCGTCAACAAAACCAAACTGCTCCACATGCTGTGACACCTGCTACCATAAAAGAAGATATAATTGCTATTGGGAGGAGATGCCCAACCAGGGACCACAGGAAGAGCGTCAACAGCTGTTGGTAATGGAAATCTGTCATCTTCTATCTGTGCTCAGTGCTTTGAGAGCATCATACAAACGACATTCTCTTAGGCCGTCTCACAGAATTAGCAATGCTTGCCTTTGGGCATTTTACCAACATGAACTTATAAGGAGACATATTGAAAAACTTCAATAAAACTGTTGTAAAGCTCCCAAGTCCCTAAATAGTTTGATTTATTCAGTAATTAATCAGGATTTTGTCTGTGCTATTGAGTCTATTCAGTTGTAATTTAACTTTTCACGTGTGTATGTCAAGTCTTCATCATTAGATCATATACAACTTCCAGGTTGAATTTTGTCTGATACATATATGTGTCACCCATAGCATCTGGTTTTTCAACTAGTATATGCTCAATAGCTATATATTCATTACATTTTTGGTAGAAATAGACTGTGCTCTGTGACATTCTTTACTAGTATTTAAGGCATGCAATTTCATTATTCCTATATCTGATACCAAGGCTTATGTAAAATTGGCCCCCTTCTGTCCTTGGAATGCAATAATATATTTGAAAAGAGGAACCATGTGATTTGATAAGCTCGAGATTTAGGCTAATATCTAAAATCAGGACACTTATTTTGAGGGATATTTTAATAACTGCCATGGCTGCAGCCCAGCGGACTGAGAACATAGTTATAATACATCATTGATGGAAAGATTTAATTATGCAGAATCTGTAATATGTTTCATTTTTTACTTTCTGCATAGCAGGTGAGTTTTAAGATAAAATACAAAGTCATTAAAGTCAGATGGTGGAAATAGGTCGCAGTTATCCCCTTTGATAGATTTCTTTGCTGTACGTTCCTCACCTGCTTTATGGTAGGTCTGTCACTATACATCTAGTTTTTGAACCTAATGCTGTTAGCAAATGATCTTTTCTCTAGTGAAAAATAAATCATGTTTTTAGCTACAGTATGCTGGGAGATATTTGTATCTGAAGTATCCACTATAGCAGAGAGATCACATACAGCAAGTATAACCAAGCTCTCCTGTTAACATAAAAAAATATAATAAATATCACACTTTCAAAAGGCAGGACACTTGCTCACTCTGAATTAATGACAAGACCCCTGATGTGTAGAAAAGTTTAGTTAGAGGAAATGCCTGGATTAGAGTTCTCTTTTTTCCTTGATTTGAAGTGTATCATCGATCAATAGGTCTTTGAATTTTCTCTGAGACCAAGTATCAACATTATGTCAACCTGCTCAAGAGATCACCACTCCCTCAGTCTCATATATAGGAAGTTTTGGCACTAAGAACAGCAACCGCAATAAAAGTTCATGAAGTCTTCAAGTCTTCAAAATAAATGAGTTTTTTTCATTTTCCCTTGCAAAGTGATTTTGGCCCTTTGCCCACTATTGTCTCTAGTGCTGCAGTACCATAGATGGCTTCCCTGTCCTGGTCACCACAACAGGTGCTTTTATGCACATGAATTTTTATCTTAGTTTCACTTGGAGACAGAACGAAATATTAAATTTGAATATTTATAGAGCCTTTCTCTAGAATGCAAATATTTGAAGTTGGGGCTTGTTTTGTTCATCAATATTATCTCTAGCTTTTTAAATGGTTCCTGATATGTAATGGGTACTCAAAAATAATCATTAAATAAATGATTGAATGACTTTTGCTAATTTGGAGTGAAGATAGTTGTGGTGCTGTGGGTGTTTGGAGAAAGGATATACCTTAGGAATATAAATATGAGTTCAGGCAATTAAACATTTTGTTTTGGGTTACCTGCAGCAAATCTTTACTCTGTCGCAAAGAGATATCAAGAACACAAGAAAACAAAAACTTTGTCTTTAGAATAGAAAACCTGATTTGTGTGCCTGTGTCTGTGAGTGCACATGTGTTTCTCCAAGGATTTCAAGCTTCTGAAAGACACAACGATTGGGATGTGTGCAATGAGCCAATTAGGTAAAATATTCAGCCTAGAGTTATAGAAGGAAATGTCATGATTTTATTAATATTTAAATTTGTGAGTTCCACAGATGACTCTGGATGTATATTTCAAATGAATGTATTTCAAATTATAGCGACAGAACTTACAGAATCCTGTTTTTAAAAAAAGAATGAATGATTGGGGTAAAATTTTAGGGGGGATATCTGAGTTATTCAGGACCTCATTCCATTTATACACAAAATACAAACTGCCAATCAATGAAAAGATCCTATTGATTGACATAGAACCAATAGACTGACTGTTGGGCTCCAGTAAATGCTCTGGCTCTTTTGTGACTTGGCTCACCCAATCTAACTTCCTATAAAATTCTTTGTCTTAAACTTTTGGCTTCTTTGGTGAGGTGACATTTAGTATTACTTACTGAGAGAGGTTGCTGAGGTTTTGATTAAATTTCTATAATACTAAATATAAAGCAGTAGTTAAAACTTCACATTTATAAGCATTTTAAGTAAATTGAACATGCTATTGATTAGATCTGTGATCTAAGTACACTTACTATCTCTTGCTTTTCTATTTCTTTTTAATCCTTAACAGATGGTACAGAATTCATTATGGCTCATCCAGAATTACAGCAAATTTTTCCTTGTCACCAGAACAACATTCTTAATTCCTTAGAGGGTGAGTTAACTTTTAAACTCTCTTAGAAAAGACTTAACTTTTGAGAAGGCAGTCATCAAAAGATGCACCTAAGTTTTTTTTCAACATTTCCTTTTCGTTCTGACTTTCCAGAAGCAAGGAATAAATAAACTAAAAGCTCCATTATTCAACAACAATTTATTGAGTAGATATGGTGTGCTTCGCACTCCACTAAGGCACTAATATACAGAAAAAGAGAGAACTTTTCTCCTGAGGGTATGTATTTTACTTTGAGACACAAATATACTAACGTATACTCAAAATATATTGTACTATGAGATGTGATAAAATTGGAAAAAATGATTTGGAACAGTGACTAATTCCTGCCCTGGCCAGTGCGACTCAGTTGGTTGGAGTGTTGTCCTCTGCACTGAAGGGTCATCGCAGGTTCAAGTCCCAGTCAGGGCACATGCCCAGGTTGTGGGTTTGACCTCAGTCAAATAACAGTATTTTAAATCATACCAGAGGCGACTGATCAATGTTTCTTTCTCACATCGATGTCTCTCTCTCTCCCTTCCTCTCCCTATAAAATCAATTAAAAATATCCTCAGGTGAGGATTAAAAAAATAAAAGAGTGACTAATTTCTGTTAGAGCAGGGATGAAGTAGAAAGAAGCCTGGCTGATTATTAATATTTTTCAGTAAGATTTGCCCAAAATGAAAGTGTCCTGTTACAAAGTTGCTTAGTTGCGATCTATCTCTTTAGTGCAAGAGAATAGGGTAATGCTTTATGAAAAGTCATTTAATGATTTAAAATACTGTTATTTATATTCCCACTTAAAGGATCATTTATTTGACCAATAAGTGACTCATTAAAAAAGTAAAATGTCTAACGACATGCATGCAATGTGAAGCAGCAGCTCAGCATTAAAAATAGAAAGGACATTTTTAATGTGGAAAAGGCATTTGATGAAATTCAACAAAAAATTCTATTAAAACTAGTACAAGAGAAAAGTGGGACCCACTTAACTCTAAGAAAAATTGTTTATCAACAATAGCAGCAAACACTATTCCAAATTTAAAATTCTAAGTCCACTTCTATGAAAATTAGAAATTGAACCAAGATGTCAGAATCACAATTATTTGAAACTGATTGAAATAAATATAAAAAATAAAATAATTTTTCTAACTGGAAAAGTAAGTTTACAGTTCGTAAGAAAGAATAAATGCTCAATATTTGACAGGAAGCATATAGGAAGAAAAAGGACAATGTATAAAAAAGGAAGATAATATAAAGCTACATTAAAAATTAATATAGTGTTGGTGTAAATTCATAATAGATGCATTATCTATTGGAACCCATCACAGTTCAAAAATAGATCCTAGTATATATGTGAGAATTTATTTATAGCAATTTTGATATTTTTCTTCTAGTGAAGGGTGCATGGTTTGTTTAATAAAACATATTAACTTGGGGGAGGGTGCATTTCTTGGGAAGAAAATATTCTTACCATACTAATATAGGTTTTTTTTGTGTTTTTTTTTTTTTTTTTTTTGTAAAAGTGAAAATCCTCCTTGTATTTCTTTCAGTTAGTCAGCAGGTACTAATTCAGGTCTTTCCTAAAAGCAAAGAGACTTAACATGAACTTTCTGAAAGAGGAGGGTATGCTTTGCATTACGTCATTTTAGCTTTTGAAAGGTTTCCAAGATGCTCTCCTTTTGGACAGTGGAGGAAACCTGTATTCAAACACTAATCCCAATATCATTATGTAATGTAATGTACTAAAATTATTTACAAATAACCCAGTAGAAAAATGGGGGGAGGGAAGGGAAGACAATATGGAAAAAAGCAAGTGACCATAATAGAAAAGATTCTCTAGCCAGTTGTCTATACAGTGCAAATGAGTGTATCATTATGTACCACTTTGTATCAATTAACAATCATATTGGTGAAAATAAAGAAAAACAAGTACCGTTGGTAGTAAGCCCTCTTGGGAGGATGTGGAGAAATGTTTGTTTTTAGATTTGACTGGATTGCAAATTGTACAACATTTTGGAGGTGTTACCAGGAAAGATGTATTCAAATTGAAAATACATATCCTTTTAATCTATTAATAACTCTCTGGAGTGTCTTGAAAAGAAAACTAGTGATATTTAAGGTCATAGGCTCAAAGATGACTTTTTCAACATTGTTTCCAATGATAAGTTGTGAGAACAAAATGTTGTCCATCAGATATAGAAATTCTTGAATGCATTATGTTATATCCACATGAAAGGATAAGAAATAAGTTGCATCTATGCTTATTTATTGCAGAAATTTTCTAAAAATACTTATGTGTGAAAATTAAGATACAGAAAAATACACAGTGTGATATTTGATACCATTTTTTATCAACAAAGAATAACGCTAAAGCCAGTATATGTATACTGCCTATGTGTGTATGGTTGATTATATATTTTGTGTTTGAGCGTGTGAGAGAAGTATTTTCACAGAATGTATATAGTCATCCCTTTGGTATCCTCAAGAGATTGATTCCAGCACTCCCCACCCCATCCCAGAATCTATGGTGCTCAAATCTCAGATGAAATGGTGTAGTATCTATAATAATAAAAGCGTAATATGCTAATTAGACTGGACATCCTTCCGGACGACCTTCAGGATGAAGCTGGGGCTGCAAGGGAAGCCCCAGCCCTGGGTGCCTGCCAGTGGCCGGAGGGAAGCCCAGGTCCTGGGTGCCAGAGGGAAGCCGGTGCCAGCAGCTGGGGGAAGGAAGGCCTACTCTTGAAGGAATTTCGTGCATTGGGCCTCTAGTTTGCCTATAATCTGGGCACATTACCCATATAATTTAAGTCATCTCTAGATTATTTACAATACTTAACACACTATAAGTACTATGTAAATCGTTATACTGTACTGGTTAGGGAGTGATGACAAGTAAAGTCTCTGTACATGTTCAGTACATAGGCCTAACTACATAGTAACTGTCAGCAAAAACGTAATATTTTCTGATTCAAGGTGATTTAATCCTTAGATGTGCAACCTATGTACAGGCTGACTGTGTACATGTACGTGTGTATATATAAAGTGATATATATACTAGAGGCCTGGTGCATGAAATTCGTGCACAGGTAGGGTCCCTAGGCCTGGCCGGCGATCAGGGCCAATCTGTGGGGCAATCAGCAGGATGATCAGGCCCCCGCCTCCACTTGCACCCTTCTTGGCTGGCCGGGCACTGCCCACTCACTGGACCTGTCCCTTGCTGCTGCCACTGGCTGCCTCCCTCTGCAGGGCCCCCGATTGCACCTGCCTTGGCTGGCTTGGGGCCTGTGGGCTGGGGGCAGCTCCTGTGTTGAGCAACCGCCCCCTGGTGGTCACTGCGCATCATAGTGACTGGTCGTTCCACTGTTCAGTTGATCTGCATATTAGGCTTTTATTATATAGGATTATACAGGTATATTTTATGGAAAAAATAAGATATGGGTTAGTGATATTGGGGGTTGAGGTGGAGTAGTGAGCTGATATAGGATGAGGAAAGAAGAGAAAAGTGTTGCCAAGTAGAAAATGAAAAAAAAAATAGTATGATGAAATATAAAATATCAAAGATATATGTTATTTCTTTGCATTTATAAAATATGTGTGTATGTATAAATATTCTTAAAATAAGTTCTTAAAATGATTACAGATTAGAAAATAGCTAAATTACATTGCTTTGCAATTAAATTCTCTCCATTAATGGAGTATAATGAAACATATATTGGTAGGATATGGGGACCATAATTTGTATAATCACTGGGGGTATTTCAGTTCACAAGTTGTGGTAAGTGTAGGCCCCCCAATAAGTGAAGCTCATATATGAATGAGGTAGTCTGTTAAGTTGCTATGCCAATGCCTGACAGTTTATAGGAACTAAATGATAACACTTTCTCAGGAACCAAATCTCTGGGCATGGGCCTTGGCATCTGATATAGATCAATTCACATCCTAGTTTAGCCTCTTAAAAACTGCCATTTCTTTGTAAAATGAGTATCATTATGCTTAATGCTTCTGCCTGTTGTGATAACATACATAACACATGGCATTCCCAGCAGAGGGCTTGCTATAGAGTAAGCGCTTATAAATGCTACCATAGATAGGGCCTTGCACTATAGAGTGGTGATACAGTGTTATATTGGTGGAAAGTACTTTCCAATGTCTGATGAAATGTATCAAGCTAAAGGAAAATGACATTTGCTATAGAGGAATGAGTTTCAGGGTAGGCTTTTGTTGAATAGAAACTAGTGAAAGAGAGCTTTGAGCCTCTCTTTCAAATGTTCCTCAATGGAAATTCTCTTATCACCAAGGAACACCATATTTTAGGTCTGCAACAGAATCAAGTCTGAGAGGTGTTTGCTCTAACAGGATATAAAGTCATTACTAGGTCAGAACACTCATCTGGAATAAGTGAATTAAAAAGAAGCAAAAGAACTCTTAGATTTTTCCCTTTTTGGCTTTCATTTATTTTCTTGTCACCCAATCCTGATATGTTGAAATATGACACACTGTGGTAATATATCTTATGATATGGAAAGAGAGAGAGAGAGAGAGAGAGGGGGGGGGGAGAGAGAGAGAGAGAGAGAAAGAGAGAGAGAGAGAGAGAGAGAGAGAGAGAGAGAGAGAGATTAGTATACTCACAGTCTTCTTCAGACAACAGGAATGTCTATGGCAGTGGCACCAGTGTCTCAGCTTATTTTTATAGGCACTGGAAAATCTCGCTTTGATTTCTTATTCTGTACAGTCTGTGTAAATGATAATTTAAGAGCTCTACATGTACCTCTGTATTACCAATAAATTGTACGTTCCTCAAACAGGGTGAACATAAACAACACGAAGAAAGGATACTGAACTGGAAGTGAGGAATTTCTGTTTTCTTACATCTGAAACTAACCAGCTCTCTGATCTTAAGAAGTACCTATTATATCTGAGACTTTTTGAGTATATGTTTACATATGTAATTCTCTCACCTATACTTCAAAGGAGAAGTTATTATTCCCATTTTACAGATAAGGAAATTGAGGCTCAGTGAGCTAGGTTCTTTGTTCCAAGTCAATCATCTCTGAGTAGCAATGATGGTATTTTTACCTATGACTGTCTAAGGCCATAGCCCTGGGTCTTTTCTTGACAGAGTTGGTCTCCTCTCCCCTAAACACAATTTCCTCTTAATTAAACAAAGGACTAGGCCAAGTGAACTCTTAAGTATCTCTTCTTTTGCACTGTACTTCTATGATTCATATCCATAGAATTTGGTTGTATCATGTTCTCTGAAAGCCTTAGGATAAGAGATTTTGTAAAACAATGGAGGAATATATGAGAAAATTTTGAACATTTAAAATTTACTACTACCTCCTAAATGATTTTTCAGAATAGGTGTTTCTCTTTCATTTTTTGGGCAGCTGGGCATTGCAATAGAATTAAAATCACCCTTTGAAGTTTTCCTTCTCTTTTTGATAAGTTACATAAAGCAGTTGTTCTTAGGTGAAGGAAGATATTAGAATAATGCCCCTTTGGTGAATTTTTATGTGAAAATTCACATCTTAAGACACTGTACTAAATAGTGGTCTTGCAAAAGGTAAAGGAAATATAGAAACTGGGAAAAATTAATAAAAAAAGAAAAGAACAGATTTCTTTAGTGAAAAGTACATGAAAATGGCTATTTTAGGATTGAAGCCAGAGCACACAATTCAGTTTCTAGGCTTGATTAGATTTCCTACACAGCAAGGGAGAACAAGCCTGAAATCTAGGCAATTACAGACTATAGAATAAAATGATTTTTTTAAAAGTGACTTTTATGTAAGAAAAGGTCCTAAAGGGGCACCTCAAACTATAAAATACTTCGCTGCATAGCGTAATCCTATATGAAACACACATTGAATTGGGATTTAAAAAAAGAAAAGAAAAATGGCATTATTTTACTAAAAATACCCTGTGCAATAAGGGAACATTTTGTAAAAGGAATAACAGAATCCTAAGTTACATAAGATGCTTCATTTCTTTGTTCTGTCATAGACCTACAAAACAGTTGCTATAAGTAGTGGTGTTTATCTTATAGTCTCAAAGAAAAAAATTATTGCCTTATCATTCTTTTCCATTCCTCCTGTCTATTTTAGGGAAAAGTGTACTTATGATTATATGTAAACGTTCAGGTGATAGAGTGGTATACGTTGTCCTTCGTTTCTTTGTCAAATCAACATTCAGCATCCCTGTCTTCATACAGGAAAAATAATAAACTGAGCAGATTTGGTAAATTGAATTATTCTCCATGCTTCTCTGTGTCCAAGCCCCAATTCTTCATCCCTTCTATATCCAAATCCTTTGCCATATACTTTGCAGCTCTTCCCATAAAAGAGGTGTTTATGTCCCTTCTCCATTAACTTTGAATCGAGCCCTAAAACTTTATTTTCAATAAAATGAGGTAGAGGTGGCAGTGTGTCCCTTCTGAGCTTAGGGCTCAATAATCCATGTGGACTTCTGTTTGTGTGATTTCACTTCTGCCCTTGCCATGAGAAAAACTCGCTACACTGTTGGTTCCAGGAGGAGAAAGAGAAATATGAGATATAGAGTTACGCCAGCCAAGTCCAGCTTAGTTCAACCAACACCCAATAGACCCAAGATTACTGAGAATTAATGAGTGCTATTTCAAGCCACTCAGCTTTGGAGTAGTTTGTTATACAGCAGCGTTTGCCACTAGATAAATTATACAGTAGATATATGTGAAATCGATACATGAGATGACTATACACACATATGCGCACACTCAGCAACTACTATGTTTTCATGACAGTGGGGTAATTATTTGAGATCTCAGATGTTTCTTTAACTCAGTTACTTAATGTGCTTTGGCAGGATGAACCTGAATATGAAATGAACTCAAGTTTTCTCTTACTATCGTCTAAATAACAGGAGTGCTTGTTGTATAATAATGAACATGCCAATCTGTTGTATATTCTCAAATATCTGGTAATTCTCCTTCTTGACACATATCACATTTGTGATACATTATTAATTTTACATAATGTTATGCTTTCACAGTATGATGAATAGCATGACAGTCTTTCATATTCACACAATGCTATGAAGAACTATTAATACCACCATTTGACAGATGAAGAAACTGTCAGAGATGCTAAGTAAATTTCCCACCGCCACCCAGCTGGGATGTGGAATAACTGAAGGTCAAATGCAAGCAGCCTGGCTGCAGAGCTGTCGCTCTAAAATAAACCATTGATGGGTAGTACACGGTCTGGGAAGTCGTTGATCTCTGCCTGAAACCTGCCGTGTAGACATGGAACAGTTGTTGAAAGGTTTGAGCATACTTCAGCAAAGGAAGCATATGTACTATGGAGAAAGGAATGCTAATATCATCTTGAAGACAGTTACTTTATTTAATTGACATTTATTGAGTACAACCATGAAGCAGCCACTGTGGCATGTGCTGACGATTTACAGGCACGGTTCCTGCAGTCCTACCGCAGACATTCTAGTGTTGGAGATAGAAATAAATAAACAAGAAGTGATCATTACAGTGTGTGAACATGTTGAAAAGGAAGCAAGGTGATGATAGACAATAATGGGTGTGAGTGAGAAACATTTTATTTTCTTAGTGGTCAGGGAAGGCTCCTATTTAAAAGGGAATATTTAATGTGAGACCTGACAAGTAAGGAAGATGGATGGAGAGAGTTTTAGGCAGAACATGTGAGGGTACTGAAGTAGGAGGAAGCTACCATCTTACTTTGTCTAGATCATTGCTAAAACCTTCCAATGCTCTGTCCACATTTACTCTGTTTGCTTCTCCATATATTCTCTGCACTGTAGCCACAGTGATCTTTCCCAAATTGTTCTGTTATTTTAAGGAAGATAAAAATGACTACTTAATATGGCTTATAAGTTTGGCTCATGCCTTTTCCTCAAAACTCATCTTGTTTTCTTTTGCTTTCTGTCCTAGTCATCTGTCCTTGCATCTGTGAATGCTCATGCCTTATCATACCTGAAATCTGCACATTTAAATGCATGGTTTTCTGCCCGGTCCCTCTTTTTCAGATAATTTGTGCTAAGGAATCAGTATCTGAAGTATCCTTGTTTTGTTTCCTAACCATATAAAATTCCCATGAAGATATTTATAGCACTATTCATTACTCCTCTGTATATTTTAAAGTTAACATTTTGTACAGGTGTGCATGTGTGTGTGTGCATGCATGTGTGTGTGTGCGTGCACATGTATGTGTGTGTGTCAGTATGGAATGAGAATAAATTTAATGAAGTTAGGAACCAAGTCTTCTTGTAATTATCATTATACTAGAGGCCTGGTGCACAACATTCATGCACGGGGGGCAGGGAGGGGGGGTCCCCTCAGCCCGGCCTGCACCCTCTTGTAATCTGGGACCTTTCAGGGGATGTCTGACTGCTGGTTTAGGCCTGATCCCACAGGGCGGATTGGGCCTAAACCGGCAGTCAGACATCCCTCTTGCAATCTGGGACCAGTGGCTCCTAACTGCTTGCCTGCCTGCCTGATCACCCCTAACCACTCGCCTGCCTGCCTGTTCACCCCTAACCACTCACCTGCCTTCCTGACGTCCCTAATCACTTGCCTGCCTGCCTCATTGCCCCTAACCACTTGCCTGCCTGTCTCATTGCCCCTAACCACCTCTGCCTGCCTGCCCGGTCACCCCTAACCGCTTGCTTGGGGGTGGGGCTATTCTGGTCTCTGATCGTTCTGGTCGTTATGCTGTTTCAGTCACTGGGCTTTTATTATATAGGATTCCTGGTGCTTTGAACAATGCTTGACACATAATAGATGCTTAATACATATTTAGTACATTGAGTAAAAGTTACTGAAGAGTTTTAGTCAGGGGAGTTACATAACACAATGTGTATTTTTAAATGTTCACCTTTGCTGCTTTGAGAGGAGTGGATTGGAGAGGGGCAAAAGTGAAAAAGAGAGCATAGTTAAGAGTTTGCTATAGTAGTCCAGGTGAGAGGCCATTGCAGGTGGGTATCGAAGTGATAGTAGAGCAAATCTTAAAAAGTGCTTGTATTTCAGGTAATTTTGCAGAAAGAGTTTGCAAGGTTTATTGGTATTGGCTGAGGAAGGTGAAAGAAATAAATGAAGTAAGCATAATTCCTAGGTTTCTGGAAGCATAGTAATAGTATTTGTGAAGCTGAGGAAAACTCAAATGGATGGACAATTCTATAATTGGGGAAATTAAGTTTGATATTGGCTGTATTAAATTTAAGATGTCTGAAGTATTCAATAGACAATATCAAATTGACAATTGAATTGATTTATCTGGAGATCCATTGGTGAGTTTGTAAATGCAGATATACATTTAGATATTATCAA
This sequence comes from Myotis yumanensis, assembly GCF_028538775.1. Taxonomy (NCBI): domain Eukaryota; kingdom Metazoa; phylum Chordata; class Mammalia; order Chiroptera; family Vespertilionidae; genus Myotis; species Myotis yumanensis. The sequence goes on along the minus strand of NW_027223762.1, from coordinate 31,708,251 downwards.
TATTTAAATTTCATTGAAAGTCATACGAAAGTCAAGGCATGTAAGAGCAGAGTGTAATAAAAGAGAGCTTATGGCTAATTACTAAAGAATATACATATTTAGAAATAAGAGATCAGAGTTTCAAGAAAAAGTAGAAAATATTATTTTTTATTTGTTGTTGAAACTATTAAGGATATCCCTCATTCCCTCACCTTTACCCTCTGAAACATCTGTATTGCCATGTTGCAAAAAATAAATAAAAGGAACTTTGATCTCTTCCTCTCACCATATAAAAATTAATTTAAGCTGTAGCATAGATGAAAGAAAAAAAGCTAAATCTCTAAACAACATAGAAGAAAACACAAGAGTGTATTTTTACAGCTTTGAGTTAGGTAAATGTTTTTAGCCAAGATAAAAAGATTGTACACTTAAAAAGAAAAGAAATCGATCAATTGAACTTGATCAAAGTTAATAGCATTTCTTCTTCAAAAGATCCCATTAAAAACCTACATAATTTTTATACTTGACAAATATAAAAAAGAATATGTACAACTCAATAATAAAAAAGGCAAAAAAAATTAAATACTGGCAAAAGAAGCCCTGGCCAGGAAGCTCAGTTGGTTAGAATGTCATCCTAACACTGCAAGGTTGTGGGTTTAATCCCTGGTCAGGGCACATACAAGAATTGGAATCAACCAACAAATGCATAAGTAAGTGAAACAACAAATCTCTCTCTCTCTCTCTCTCTCTCTCTTCCTCTCTCTCTCTCTCTTGCTCTTTCTCTCCCGCCCTCTCTCTCTAAAAATCAATCAGTCAATCAATAAAAATATTTAAAATATTGACAAAAGGCTTGAAAGATACTTGACAAAAAAATTAAATGGCCAACAAGCATAAAAGAAGATGCTCAACATCATTACTTATTAGGGAAAATATTAAAACTTCCATAAGAAACCAAGTTGTACTCATTAGAAAGGCAAATATTTGTGATTGACAATACCAAGTCCTGATGAAAATATGGAACAACCAGAACTCTCATACATTGCTGGAGGAAGTATAAAGTCATTCTCTTCCTTTGGAGAATTATTAGGAAGTCTCTTTTAAAGTTAAACATATACTTATCTGTCACACAGCAGTTGTACGCCTCGATATTTACCCAAGAGAAATGAAACGTATGTCCACACAAACTTATTCTCAGATGTCCATAGAAGGTTTACTCATAATAGCCACAAAATTGAAGTTGAGCCGTCCACTAACAAGACAATGGATAAATAAACTGTGGGATACAATGAAATTCTAAGACGATCTCAAAGGTTCACATCTGCAGATATAAATGCCCTGAATAATCTCCTCCCCTTGAGTGTGGGCAGAACCTGTGAATCTGATGAGATGCCACTCCTGTGACTGGGCTGTATTATGTGGCTGGGTGAAGGAATTTTTGTAGATGTAATTAGAGTTCCAAATCAATTGATTTTGAGTTAAATGGGAGATGATCCTTGGTACCCCTAATGTAAGAAGATGAAACCCCTAAAAATAGGACTGGGCTTTTCCTAATACTAGAAAGACATCCTCCCGCGGGCTTTGAAGAAGTAAGCTTTCATATTGTGAGGTTTGTTAGAGGGCCATGTGGCAAGGAAATGCAAGGTCCTCTAAGACCTGATAGGAGCCCTGGATCACAGTCAACAAGAATATGGGGACCTCATTCCCACAACAATAAGGAGCAGAATTCAGCTTCCTTGAGCTTGGAAGGGGACCCTAGCATCAGAAAGGAATGTAGCCCAGCTGACATGCAGCTTTCAGCCTTGTGAACCTCAGAAGAGAAAACTCAGTTAAGCCAGGCCCCAACTCCTTACCCATGGAAACTGTGAAATAATAAATGTATTGTTGTCTTATGCCATTACATTTGTGGTAATTTGTTATGCAACAATAGAAAAAGAATATGCTTAGCAATAAAAAATATGACCTACAAGTAAAAACAACATAGATAAATCTCAACAACATTAGTGAAATAAATTAGGCACAGGCCTTAAATTAGGCACAATAGATTACCTATTGTATAATCTCATTTATATAAATTTCAAGGACAAGCAAATCAGATTTATAATGATAGAAATTAGTACAGTGGTTGTTTCTGGGGTGTGGAAATAGTTCTGTTTTTTTTTTTTTTTTTTTTTTTTTTAATTATGTGGTTGTTTATATTAGATAAAACTCGGGACTGTAAATATAAGATTTCTACATTTGATTCTATGTAAATTATACCTCAATTTAACAAATAGGAAAGATAGTGTTACAGGCAGTTAAGAGGCTAAGACAAAGATGGAAAAGAGCTCATTGAATTTGGCAATTTTCAGATAATTGGTGAACTTAGGGAGAGTACATTCTTCCCAGGGTGCTGATAAAATCAGTAAAGAATGCACTACAGTGGGAATAGGTAGAGAAGAAATTGAGCCATTGTGTATAGCAGTGGTTCTCAACCTTGGCTGCACATTAGAATCACCTGGGAATCCTTTTAAAATCCTGATTTCTAGGCCTCATTCCATTCCAGAGGATGAGGCCCAGAAATCAGGATTTTAAAAAGATTCCCAGGTGATTCTAATGTGCAGCCAAGGTTGAGAACCACTGGTGTATAGACAACTCTTTCAAGATGTTTAGTTATCAAAGAACAATAGAAAATGGGGAAGTCTTTTGAGGATAATGTGAAATGTAGGGAGTGTATGCATCCTTTCATGATGGTAGATCCCAGAGCATATTGGAACTAATCAAATGTAGAAGAATTTATCATGCAAAGTTTAGAAGGGATGTATGAATGGATGAATTACTTGAGAATACATTCTTCTAGAATTTTACATAAATGGAATAATTTGAACAAGGCTTCTTTTATTAAACATAGGTTTTGAGTTTCATTCATATTTTTGCCTATATCAATAGTTGTTCACTTTTATTGCTATTTCATTTCATAACTATAACACATTATTTTTATTTATTCCCCAGTTGATGGACCTATATGTTTCCTCAAGTTTTGTGCTATTGTAAATAAAGCTGCTTTAAATGTCCCTGTACAAATTTTTTGCTATACATATATTTTTGTTTCTCTTGGTCAACATCTAAAATTAGAAGTTCTATGTATAGTTTTAGTTTTATAAGGAAATAAAAGACTTTGGCCAAAGTGATTATAACACCCATGTTCCCACGATGTATATGAATGCCAGTTTTCACACCATCTCAAGGATTTTGCACTTAGGGTACCCTCTGTCAGGTACACTCTTCCCTCAGATATCTATGTGGATTCTTCACTCACATATTTTAGGTCTTTTTCAAAAGTCATTTTCTCAGTGAAGCCTTCCTTTTCATCATATTTAAAATTTCCTTCAGAGCATCCACACTGCCACCCACCAACACTGTCTCCCTTACTTGTTTAATTTTCCCAGAGAATTTATGTACTCCTCAGTTGTCTATTCCCCTTAGTGCAGTGGTTCTCAAACTTCCGGCCCTTTAAATACAGTTCCTCATGTTGTGACCCTCAACCATAAAATTATTTTCGTTGCTACTTCATAATTTTAATTTTGCTACTGTTATGAATCGTAATGTAAATATCTGATATGCAGGATGGTCTTAGGCGACCCCTGTGAAAGGGTCGTTCGACCCCCAAAGGGGTCACGGCCCACAGGTTGAGAACCGCTGCCTTAGTGCATTGTGCACTCCAGGACAGCAGGGGATTGGTGCCGTTTCTTCCATATGCATTTAAAAAGAAGGTGTGTTCTGATATTGTTGGGTAGATTGTTCTATAATATTAAAGTGTTACCCCCGCATTCCTTGTCTCTATAAACATCCCTGGCTCACAGTGAGCACTTAATAAATATCTGTGGTACAAGTGAATGCCTGGAAATACTTGTGGAATGGATAAAAACACAGCAAGACTCTCCCTATTTCCAAAAGCATACTTTAATTTGTAGTCAAAAGTCATCTAGGGACACATTTGAAGCACTTGGGTTAAATCGGATCCCCTAATTGTCCAATTAGAGTCTGTTACTCTTTCCCTTTGCTTGAACCTATAAAGGACAGCAGATGTCCTAGTAATTCATCATGACTGATGGCATATGCTTCAATGCCTACCAATATCTTTTTCAAAGCCAACAGCTAAAACTTTTAAGAGAAGTAGTTTTTTTTTTCCAAACTAATTTTAACATGTCTTAAAATGTCTGGAAGACTTTCATGGTAAAAATAAAAGAGTCTGTGAAATGTTTGCAGCCCTTACCTCGTTATGTATTGTGTATCACTCATACAGAGCAAACACATATGGTAGCTTAATTGTATATTGTTTCTTGAAATTGTTTTAAGATCCACTTATTTTCCCAGAATTCTTTGCCTTGTTAATGAGATTCTCTCGGATTATACTGAGAAAAGTTTCGGAATCAGTATAGCTGTTCAGTGAAACACTATTAAACTTTTCCCTCTATCCTTTTCCTCTCTGAGTGTTTTACTTTCTTTTGGGTAGATTGTAACTTGGACTCTTTTCATCAGAATAAGTCCAAAAGTTCTCAAGGTAGCCTTAATAGTGATATATAATATATGTTGGGTTTGCTTTAAAAATTGTTTACATTATTAAATACAGAAGTTCATCTATTAACAAAGCAGTTAAGCTCTAAAAGGCAGTCTGCAAATACATTTATTTCTAAGTCCACAGATTGATCCAGGCAGGGAAGATGGGGGTGGGGTGTGTATGAAACTTGCAGTCCAGGGATATATACTACTGAAGGAAGTCTGTTGTCATTTTAATGTTTTAAAATGTTCTTCTTTTCCTTTGTGATGTAATAGCAATGACATTTAAAAATCACCATTGATGTGATTTTTTTCTTTGCCTTTGTGAACTCATAACATTGAGCCTTTTCTGCCTGAGACATCCATTCCATTTGGAGAAAATGAAGACTTATAAAAAAAGAAATGTGACTTATTATGAAAAGAACGTATAGAAAAAATATAGTGGTGTTAAAAATATAAGTAATAGATAAAATTGATCCTTGGATAACATTTCCAAATCCTTTTCCTTTTTCCCCTTTTCTTTTTAGGATATCTAGGATCAAGTAATAAAGCCCATCTCATAGTTGGAACCACAATGTAGCCAGTATACCTATTCGCCTTGATATCAAGATCATCTCTCTTGTAGAAGGAAATCATGACTTGGGAGAATTAAAAAAGGAAAGCCAGTTTCCATTCCCAAGAATTACGAGCTGGTGGAAGGAGAGAGAAGCAGGAGATGACATAGATGTCCTTTGCTTATCCTAAGAAAATATTTTTAATTAAAAAAAGTAGGTCTAAGTTCTGTGATAATACTGGCATTTCATGTACTAGGTATAAGAATTGGATCAGATTTCAAGCGCCATTTAATTTTAAAAGGTCTAAGAACAAAAGAAGGCACCTTGTGTGTTGGGAGAGGTGGGTGCCAGTGGGTTCATTTATTGAGCAGTCATTTTAAGTACAAGTGAATGAATTCAGTTTTCTAAAATTGATGTGGTATACAGGCTTTGTGGCTGTCACATGCCCTGCAGTTAAGATTACATTTTAGAAGATTAAATAATATCTTGATATTAAGCTGCTAAGTTACTTGAGGGGACTTTTGCCCTTTTCTTTTGGAATAAAAGAATATCTAAAGAACTGTAATCACAATAAAAAGAAATGGAGCATGTTTAGTGTTCATTTTAAATGAAGTCTTCCTTCAGCAGTACCCTTGGTCCTTTGTACTTCTGGGATAGGTCACCAGGTTGTTTATACTGTAAAACTCTGCTATAACTGCCAGGGCAGTAACATAGGTTAGGATAGATTATCTTTGGTTCCAGCCCTCTGCCAGCTCCTGAGCATAAGGGGTAGAAGCAATGTAATGCTCTTATTTTTGGGGGGCAGGGAAGGTTAGGAGGTGAGTAAGTCAGGCAACTCTCTTGTCAAAGCCCTTGTATTGTCCAGGTTTAATTTCCTTGACAGGGGTAATGGGTGTGGCTTGCCAGATTTAGCACTTAAAACACAGAATAGCCTGTTAAACATAAATTTCAGTTAAATCACAAATAATTACTTAGTATAGGTATGTCCATGCAATATTTAGAATATGCTATTAATACAAAACTGATTCATCACTTATCTGAAATTCAGATGTAACTGGGCATCCTGTATTTTCTCTGGAAACTCTAATTGAGATTCCTAGTTGTGTTCTAACTGACCAAAAGTTTCCTAGGAATGTTATCCCTGTCTTGCAAATTACAGCCAGCCACAAGACCTGAGACAACAGGCTGATTCACTGCAAGACTATGGGCTTGGAGCAGGCAGCCCACAGCAAGGTGTCTGGGTGGTCATGAAGTAGGTGATCTGACCAGCAAAGTCGGCCACCTCCTCTACGTGTGTACCACCATCAACAAGAACACCTGGGCCACCCTTAGCAGCAGCTGGCACATGTTGTGCCCTTGGCTGCCATCCACAGAGCCAGAGCAACCAGAAGTCTGTGATTGTGAAAAGGAAGCCAATCTGCTCCATCAGAAGCTCTTGATCCCACTCTCAACCCCCATCCCAAGGCTACACCCCTGAGGGTTCCGAAAAAGATTTCTCTGGCACTTCAAAGGTGTGTTAACCTTGATGCACAAGAGCAACTGACAGGGCTTGCTTAAGACACAGATAAATCTTTAACTAAAAGATTTACATGCCATGACCTAGCCAGTTCGAAATTTATGTTCAGATTACCCCGTGAGGTTACTTTCTGTCACTGAACTTGTCAGCTTTGTTACACAACCCCTTTTTTTGTCCACAATTTGCTACCTTATTTTCTTTTATGAGACCAAACTTTATTATTTTTAACTGTATTTTCATGTTTTTCTTTCATATGAATGCTATATTTGTAAAGATTTTCTCTGGACCCTCATTTGTATTAATTTGTAAATACTCAAACTCTTTAAAATTTAGAATCTTCTTAAATAATTATTTATTCATTGAACATTTATGTCACCTCCTATTTTCTTTTGGCACTAGACAAATGAAGGTAACAAATATGACCTTATACTGGGAAGAGCCATAGAAAAGCACAAGTAATTAGAAGAATACATAAATGAGTTCTATTTGCAATGTGAGTTATGACAAAAACCACAGTGCAGAGATAGTTAATCCTGGGGATAGGCAGGGAAGGTGTTTTTGTGAATGGAGATGGAAGTTGATACATGATATAGCAGAGTGAGGAGGAAGAGCATTAGTGAAAGAGAGAGCAGCTTGTACAAAGATCCCAAGGCTACATATGTTTGGAGATCTGAAAGGTTGCCCTGGCTAGAGCATAATGGGAAAGGAAAACAATCATACAAGATGAGCTAGGAGAGATAAGGCAGCGCTTCAGTCTTTGGTAAGGACTTTGAATTTGGGGAGGCGGGGGAGGAGCCTTATGCAGCTATTAATATTGTAGTCATCTCTGGAACATATTTGTAATTTGCCTGAGAAATTGTTAAAATCACCTCTTGTTTATTTCAAAAATCAATAACCATATCATTTTCCACTGTGAAATAATTTTATTTGATTATTTAAGATGTAAATCCAACAGGGAAAATTAGAGGTACATCATTGAGTCAATGATTCAGTCAGATTATGTTCTAAACACACATTTGAGGGTTTTTTTTTAACTTGAAGGCAGAAGGGGATGGCTAATCAAAAGTTGGAGTTGAGCCAGGACCTAACTGGATCCCTCCACTGAGTGATGGCTCTTGCCCAAAGGAAGTTATCACAAGTGTAATCTTACAAAGACAATTTCTTTTGTGGCAGGAAGCTAGATTTTGAGAACTATATTGAAAATTAGGAAACCAATTTTTGAAAATCCAAGCTGACCAACTCTTATATAAATACTTAGGAATATTTTGTTCAGGAGTGTTTTTTTTTTTTTTCTGAACTGAATCATATTGCTTTTTTTTTTTACTCTTCCTACAGTGGCTTTGATCGGAGAGTTATATAATTACATTCCTAAAATAGAATTGCAGAACTCTATGTCTATCAAAAACAAATACTTCTAGAACCAAGGATTAAAACTCTATGACAACTTCTCTTATAATTTTTTATGAATGCTATTTAAGTAATTTCTACTTTATTAGGCACAGTGTTTTATACTTCTCATGTGTTAGCTTTATTACTCATATCAATTCTGAAAGATAGGAATTGATATTTTCATTTTATATGTGAGGAGACAGGTTCAGAGAGGTGGTATTACTTTCTCAAAGTCACAGTACTATATGTGGCAGAGTCAAGATTCATGCTGCTTATGTTTTTTATGCCAAGAAATGTAGTAGCCTTTGTATTACACCATTTCCTTGGAAGGAAATTCCTATAACATCATGCCTCATAACCAGGGACTCTACTAACCTATATGGCATCATTTTTATGCAAATTCATGAATGTATTCTGGGAAGTCTGGTGTATATCTTGGCAAATAGCAAAGGCTGAACTTGAGTCCCCATTCACTCTCTCAACCAGGACTCTAGAGCTGTGAACAAATGCAAGGACCTTGGACATTATGGAAAGTACAAGACTTCAACAAGTGGTCTAAATTAAAATCTCTACTTGATATTTGAAATTAATTAATAAGTTGAACTGCAATAACACAAAAATAAGCATTTAGTTTTTCAGAGAATTTGATTATTCTGAATATTAAATTTCATCCCCAGGTACAATTCAGAGTACAGCTTTTTGTTATATCCTGACAAATTGTAGATGACCTTGTTAATAGTGTGCTTCCCTGCACTTCATAATGGTATTCAACTCTGATTTTTCAACTTTTCTTTTTAAATTATTAAAGCTAAGTAGAGTATGCTACCCAATTAAATTTTATTTTATAATACATCTTTGTTAATTAAAAAGTTAACTGTAGGAAATTATAGACATTGATAGAGTAACATAAGCCTTAGGCAACTGTTATTAACAGGAATCAAAACATTGGCTTCATTATCTATGAAAACATCATTACTATTGTTTTGCTCAAATCCTTTTGATAGTGAGATATGGAGTGGGTATGAGGAGTCTAGGGCAGAAAGATGATGTTAATATGTCATTCTAAAATGAGATTTAGGTGTGTGACTTCTGAGACTAATTTATATATGTAACAAGACTGCCATCTGCTTTTCTGCCTCACGAGCCATTCACTCTCGAAATCCCACTGCCATGCTATGAGAAAGTCTAAGTCACGTGAAGAAACCACAGGAGTTGTTCCGGCTGAGAACACCTAGTGAGATCCTAGCTCATAGCTTCCAGGTACTTAACTGGGGTGACCTTTGAGATGACTTCAGCCCAGGTGCTATCAGATTGCATCTGCATAAAAGATTCCAGAAGTCAGTTGCCTAACTGAAGTCAGTAACTGCAGAAAAATGAGAGATAAGAATAAAAAAACCTGCTGCTGCTTTTTTTTCTAGTAATTTGTGACTTGTTTCTTAAAACTAGATAACCAAAGCCTTTCTATTTGAAAGAATAACACATATACACATAAACATCTGAGAACAGTAACAGATAGTATTCATAAGAAACAAAAAATGTCAGAGAAAGATGTCATTGTGTCTGGAAAAAGCTTTGTGGAGAAAGTGGAATATTAGCTGGATATTAAAGAGAGGTTAAGTATAAAGTCCATTTAAAAAGGTGTATATCTATAATAATAAAAGTGTAATATGCTAATTAGACCAGGCATCCTTCCGGACGTCCTTCTGGACATCCTTCTGGACGAAGCCCGGGCTGCAGCCGCAAGATCAAGGAAGCTGCCGTGGCTGTGAGGGAGGGATCCAGGCAGCTGCTGCAGCTGTGAAGGCCTACTCTTGCATGAATTTCGTGCATCGGGCTTCTATTGGATTAATCAAATCAAGTAGCATGGCATAGAAGGTGGATTAACATTCTACCAAGTAGAAAACAATAATTTAATGGCTTATTTTGGAGGGGGTAATTTAAATAGTTATGAATTAAAAAATTAGTAAACAACTTTCACATTAAGTCATTCTCAATTTGGAGTCATAAATTTACCTTAAGTCATACTAGAGCACATTGTCTTTATATTTTCTTATAGTCAAGTAATACTCTATGTAAACCAATTCCTAGATGATCAATTATATGCATAACTTCTTTGTATATCCACATTCTGAAAAGAAAAGTAAATGGAGAGAAGGGAGGAAGTTAGGAGAAAGATGTCTATAAAAGTTAAAATAAAGAAGCAGTTGGAGTTATATAAACTATGAATGGGGAAAGCTAATATAAACATTTTATGTAGGTTTTTTGTCTTTGTTTTTGTTTTTCAACACACTTCCCCAACTGCTCTTCAGAAAAGGAGGGGTCAACTTAAGCTCCCTACTTGAAAGTATCAGAGAATTTTTGCTCATTTCCTTCACCAACTTTATTTAAAAAACATTTATAACATTTTTGAGATTCATCAAATATGTGTTTATCAGACACCAAAGGCTCATAGTTGGAAATGGCCTGCCTTGACTGTATTACAGATAGTTACTGCTGGTGCTTTTTTACTATGCTATATTACGTATTCAAGATTTCAATATACAAATCTGTCCTTTAGAATGTGAATGTTATATTACTCTGGGATGGATGGAGCATTGCCGGTTATTTACTAAGTTTGAGCAGGAATAAAGAATGAGTGACCTGGACTACATCTTTAATTGATTATGGACATTGATTATGAAGCAAGATAGGGAGGCGGAGGAGAAGGAAGAGTAGAGTGGGGGTGGGGGGGACTGATCCCTAGGCCTGGAATCCATCACAATCTTCATGGAGTTAGTGGCATTAGAGCTGCTCATTTCTGAAAAGAAAAGTAAATGGAGAGAAGGGAGGAAGTTAGCAGAAAGATGTCTATAAAAGTTAAAAATAAAGAAACAATTGGAGTTATATAAACTATGAATGGGTAAAGCTAGTATAAACATTTTACGTAGATATTTACTAGATATAAGGTTAAAGAGAAAGGTTAAAGCCAGGTTGTAAAGCTTCTAAATAGTTTCAATTTTATCCTGAACAGACGAGAGGGGTCTTTAAAAGGATTTTGGAGTAAGAGGTGACTATATATTTGCCTTAATATATAAAATATATAGTCTTTAATACAAATATATCTTATAAAATATTGCCCTCAAATAAGAAAAGGGTATAGACATCAGGAAACATCAACAACTTTTCCTAGAGAAAATGCTGCCACAGAACTCTATTTCAGACATGCTTGTAGGAGCCAAGCCACGCACTGTAGGTTATCAACTACTCTATTCTAGCAGTGCTTTTCGAAGTAGTTGGTTGTAAGGAAGAGTTAAGGATATAAAGCGGAGATAAGAGTATACTATTACTAACCATGTATTCTTTTGGAATTCCTGACAAGAAAGAGCAAACAAATGCAATTTATTTATATATCAGATTCTTTGAACTATTTATGACCCTAGCTTTTAAAAAAGTTTTTCATATATATTTTATATATTTTTTACTTAGAAAACTGCATATGTGAAAAATGTATCCAAATGTGTTTGGGAAATGATAAAATGAAGCCCAATGCTAATGTGAAATGGATACATAAACATAGTTTTGTTTGCACATCTCTTTTGGGAAACATTTTCCATCCAAAGATATTCCAGGGACTTCATGTAGATACTCACAAGGGGAGACATAGATCTGCTGCAAGGGCTCTGCTGGGCAGTATGAGAATGTCCCCGGAGTCTTGGGAGGCTCAAAGGAAGTACAGTCTGTATCAGGGAGCTATAGAGGATAATAATTCAAAGGTTGGTTTCCAAACTCTATTGAACAATCTTAGTACAGCATTCAGAAACAGAGCACAATAACATATTAATAAAGTTTCCGATTTTTTTCCTCTATTAAAGGGTTCTCATATTACTTAACAGAAAAGTTGTAAACATAGTGAAGAGAATCCCCATATATTCTTCACCCAGCTCTTCCTAATGTTAAGATCTTAAAAACCAATGTAAAACTATCAGGAGAAAATTAACCTTGATACAATACTATGCAATAATGTACTGATCTTATTTGAATTTTGCCAGATTTCCCACTATTGCCCTTTTTCTGATTCAGGACCCAGTCCTGTATCTGACACTCCATTTGGTTGTCATGCTCTCTTACGTGCCTTTAACCTAGGACAGTTCCTCATTTCCTCAGTCTGTCTTTCATGACCTTGACACTTTTGAAGACTCCAGGCCAGTTATTTGTAGAATGCCCGCCAATCTGGGTTTGTGCAATGTTTTCTCATTGCTAGATTGAGATTATGCATTTTTGGCAGGAATACCCCAGCAATTATATGCCCTACTCAGTGTGTCATATAAGAAGTGCATGAGATCAATATGTCTATTGCTGGTAATATTAACTAATCACATGGTTAATGTGATGTCAGCCAGTTTTCTTAACTCTAAAGTTATAAGTTTTCTTCTTGTAATTCACAGTTCTCTTGTGAGGAGATACTTTAAAACTATCCAAATGTCCTGTTTCTCATCAAAGTCTTACCCACTAATTTTAGCATCCGTAGATTGTTCTTGCCTGTCACAACTAGTAATGATAAATTTCTATTTTGTTTTTTCCTCCTACATTTGTTAGTTGCATTTCTTGCTATAAATGAAGAGCCATTTCTTCTCCTGCATTTATTTAACTGTTTATTTATCCATCCATTTGTGTATTGGTATGGATTTATCTATATTTATTTTATTCAGGTTTCTTTTTTATAATCCAACATTGTCATTGCTTATTTTATTGCTAAACTTGTGCCAGCTTTAGCACTTGGAAGCGCCTTTGAGTTGGAACTTGTATTCTTTTGCTATGCCCTCATTTTTTCATATGTTCTTATTAGCAACTCAAGATGTTCCAGGATTATGTTGTTCATTTCTATGCCCCAGCTCTGACAGCAGCCATCTTCCAGGAAGACCTAGTTCCTTTTATTGGAGAATAGTTTCGAGAAGCTAAGATCTGGGCGAAGCAACCCTTTTAGAGATTTTATTGCTGAGGGTTTAAGTCGGAGACATATGGTACTTGATATGAGTCATCTTTAGAGTAATATTTTTCAGAATTTAAATCTCAGAAACCTTGCAGAAACACTAAATGAGTGTGTGAATGTGGCTGAGGGTGAGAAATTTGCAGCAGCAAAACAAACATTATACTGAAAAAATGTGGTAGAAATTGTTATGGGAACTATTTAACTTCATTTGTAGAAGGGAAAACAATATTCACTGAACTTTTGACCTATCAGAGGATAAGAAAGGAGATAAGACCTAAAGGAGGGCAGATTCTTACATTAGAAATTAATGAAAGGTTGCTAAGTTAAAATAAGGGACTCTATTGGCTACTAAAAGAGAAAACAGAGTACTTGATATAATTGTGAATATGATGCTAGTACCAAAGGTTTTTAACATCTGAGTTCCTAAAACTAAAATCCTAGTTGATGAACTTAAAATGATGGTTGTGATAAATTTTTACACCAGTAGGAGAAAAAAATTACATCTCAGTGTCAAAAGTATACTCATGGATCATGGCTCTTTGAATTAATGACAGGTTTTCATATTTGCATTTTTATTTGATTCTAAGACATCAATTATGACTTAAAAAACTTTCATTTATTTTTCAAATGGAGTCAAGAGCTATTTAACCTATGAAACTGTCTTAACCCTTATTCATTTACTGTCCAGTTTTAGCATTCAATGAATGAACAGTATCTTTAGGCCTGAAAAGGATTTTCTGAAAGTGCTTTATTGAAGGGTATTCTTTTTCACATGTGTCATGAAAGTAGAAATTAACAAAATACATTCCAGTATAAAAACAATGTTGCCCGGCTGGTGTGCTCAGTGGTTGAGCATCAACCTATGAACCAGTTGATTACAGTTCAATTTCTAGTCAGGGCACGTGCCTGGATTGCAGGCTCCATCTCTCATCATTGATGTTTCTAACTCTCTCTCCCTCTCCCTTCTCTGAAATCAGTAAAAGAATATTTTAAAAAAATATAAAAACAATATTAACAGTGGAAACAAGAAAAAGTAAGAAGCTTCCATATGCATTCTTATTTATAGACACAAGTTGCTGGGCATCTGTTTCCAAAGAAGGTTGGTTAGCACCAGAACTACTCCTAAGGATTAATTATATGGTATGGATTGAGTTAGGCTGGGAAGAGTTGTCGCTCCCACATATTGCCACTGCTGCATTGCCCCTTGCCTGATCTCCAGCAGTAGTGTTTTGGAGATAATGCATATATATCATCATGAGAGGAGGGGAGCTTACCTGAGAGCCTTGGGTCTGGGTTGTAGAGTATTCTACCAATAATTATTTCTGGTGTGTTAGACATGGCACTGTATACCCCCTATTCTAGATTTCGTTTTGACAAAGTTTCTTCAGGTTTTATCATTCTGCCCCTAGTACATTTTCTAGGGAAGACGCTGCTGAACTTCACAGAACCACTGTGCCTGTACCTTACTCGATTCTCCCTCAATGATGGTGTTACCTCTCCATCTTCTCTGCCATGGATGTAATTCATATGCTAAATTTGAAACCAGTTTTAATTATTTGTATGGCTTCTTTAATGCAGTGAACAAGGAATGAGGTTCAGTAGCCAAACTCTCTTATCAAAAACATACATTTGTCAGAAATAGTAAATATAACCTCCATTGTATATGCTTTGTAATGTATAAAACACTTTACATGTATTATCTAAACAGAACTAAGAAATAGATATGATGCTGATTTTATGAAATTGAATCTGAAAATCAGAGAATGGATCATTGGATTATCTATTAGTCAGTGAGAGTTGGAGCGCATCCAGCTACTCTCCTTTGCACCCCATCGTACTATCTCATGGACATTCTATTGACATAAGTTATTTGAAAGACAGTAATCTCTGGAACTAGATTATTAGCTCTTAGGTCTTTTTCAATGTCTGCACTTAATAATAAGTGGCTGAAAGTAGTAGATGGAGACAAATATGACTTAACATTTTATTTTTAGCCTGTGCAAATGGTGTTTCCTTTGGTTGTTTTCTCTATTATCTCTTCACTGTAATCACATGAAGTTAACAGTGGAAAGTTGGGAAATTCTTTTTTTTTAATATATTTTTATTGATTTCAGAGAGGAAGGGAGAGGGAGAGAGAGATAGAAACATCAATGATGAGAGAAAATCATTGATTGGCTGCCTCTGCATGTCCCACTCTGGGGATCTAGCCCACAACCCTGGTATGTGCCCTGACTGGTAAACCAAACTTGGCCTCCTGGTTCATGGGTCCATGCTCAACCACTGAGCTATGCCAGCCAGGCCTGGGAAATTCTTTTATCAACATATCTCTCTGGACTTTGAGGTACAGAAAGAGAATGGCTTTGAATGACACAATTGAAAATGAATACTGCATTATATGAAACTAGAAATCCATCAAATCGAAAGTGCCTTACTTCTGATCCTATTCATGAAAGGGCTCGAGAAGGCTGAATGGGTCATGTATATGATCTAAATTGAACCCAAAGGAAAACTTCCCAAAATAATCATCGGCTGCCACATTTATAAAGTTACAAAAAGTGAAAAATGTGATTATACAGCGTCTCCTCTTGAAATACTAGAAATTGTAATTCTTAGGAGGTCTAGGGAGTGCACAGGGAAGGAAGATGGGCATGGAAAACAAAGAAAATCAAAGTAAAAATTCTTAGAGCTTAAAAATATTAATTTTAGATAAAAAATAAATTAAATCTTTACTTAGGAACTCAGCATTAATAAAGCTGATTAGTCAAATTAAAACCTTATGGCTTTGTAGTGGCAATCATATGGATATGGGATAAATCCTAGCCAATGGTTCTGGGCAGCTCCTTAATCGCGGTATCAGTTTCTTTATCTACACAGTGGGAATATGAATGTATTAGAAATAATATTTTGAAGGTTAGGGGAAAGGCATATAAAGGAAGTACTACATTACTCTGGCGAATCTTTTATTTTTAAGTGAAAATATGTTACCAAAATTCTTACTAATAAAATGGTTATCCATATAGGTGATAGGTAAATAGATAGATAGATAGATAGATAGATAGATAGATAGATGACAGCTAGCTAGCTAGATAGCTATCTAGATAGATAGGCAGATAGGTAGAATATTAAGTTTGACATCTGTAATACAAAAAACATTTGTTCAGGAAAAGCTGTGAAATAAACACCATACCCCTTTATTACTTCTCATCCCACACCACTATTTTCCCTTTTTACGGTCCGTTTTAGCCTTCATCCACATAACTAGCACAGAGTTTGGGTAATGACTGCCTAGACCCTATCCTGATATCATCCACTTATGAACCTACTGACCTTGGGCAAGTGTCTAACCAGGGGACTCCAGGTCCCTGACCAAGAGTACTAAGGCCAAAATCCATTCTGATTGGTTATTGTCTGTACAATATTGATTATTCAGTATAATTGATACACCTCCAGAATCAAGCACTCTCATTCATTGTATATAAATATTTGGAAGATTTCTGTAAACATATATAAAACATTGATAACAGTTGTTACTCCTAGGGATAAAACTTGAAAGAAGGAAATAGGAGAAATTGATTTTTACCTAAATAATTTTGAAATTTGAACCATGTGTATATTTTATCAAATCAAAACAGTAATTATTTTTTAATTGAGCAAGTTTATTGTAAACATAGATTACATATATATGGAATCTATCTGCAACATTTACTTTTCATTTATGTGTGAGCCAAAAGCCTTCCATTCAATTTAGTACAAGTCACTATGAAAGCATTTTTTAAAATATTGAATGACCAATTGATTGATTGATTGATTGATTAAGGTATTACATATGTGTTCTTATTCCCCAATTGTCCCCCCAACTCCACCCCCGCTTGTGCCCTCACCCGCCTAGTGTCGTGTCCATTGGTTATGCTTATATGCATGCATACAAGTCCTTTGGTTGATCTCTCCCTGTTCCCTCACTCTCCCCTGCCTTCCCTCTGAGGTTTGACCATCTGATCAATGCTTCTCTGTCTCTGGATCTGTTTTTGTTCATCAGTTTATGTTGTTCATTATATTCCACAAATGAGTGAGATCATGTGATATTTATCTTTCTCCGACTGGTTTATTTCGCTTAGAGTAATGCTCTCCAGCTCCATCCATGCTGTTGCAAATAGGAGTTCCTTCCTTTTTGCAGCAGCGTAGTATTCCATTGGGTAGATGTACCACTGTTTTCTAATACACTCATCTGCTGATAGGCACTTAGGCTATTTCCAAATCTTAGCTATGGTAAATTGTGCTGCTATGAACATAGGGGTGCATATATCCTTCCTGATTGGTGTTTCTAGTTTCTTGGGATATATTCCTAAAAGTGGGATCACTGGGTCAAATGGGAGTTCCATTTTTAGTTTTTTGAGGAAACTCCATACTGTTCTCCACAGTGCCTGCACCAGTCTGCATTCCCACCAGCAGTGCACGAGAGTTCCTCTTTCTCCACAACCTCGCCAGCACTTGTCATTTGTTGGTTTGTTGATGATAGCCATTCTGGCAGGTGTGAGATGGTACCTCATCGTTTTGATTTGCATCTGTCAGATGATTATGACTTTCACATGTTTTCATATGGCTCTTGGCCTTCTGTATGTCCTCTTTCAAAAAGTGTCTATTTAGGTCCGTTGCCCATTTTTTTGATTGGATTGTTTCATCTTCCTTTTGTTAAGTTGTATGAGTTCCCTGTAAATATTGGAGATTAAACCCTTATCAGAGATAATGTTGGCAAATATGTTCTCCCATGCAGTGGGATTTCTTGTTTTGTTGATGGTTCCTTTTGCTATGCAGAAGCTTTTTATTTTGATATAGTCCCATTTGTTTATTTTCTCTTTAGTTTCCATTGTACTAGGAGCTGATTTGTATCTTTTTCTTGTTTTCCAAAGTTATAATGTAAAATTATTTGTTAACTATAAATTAAATAATCTATCCTTCTAGAGGTAATTTTTCAAACTTTTGCAGGCCTGAGGGCAACTGCCTATTATAAGGCTTGAATTTATGAATTTAATTTAATATTATAATCACTAATCTTATGTCCTTTTATTTTAAAGACTTTTCATATGAATTCAGACACTTTTACAATGAAGAAAAACACAATGTGGTATAACTTTAGATAAACATACTAGCATATGCTGAGAATACCTATGGGGTGGGAAGAAATATAAACATATGCATGTGAACATCTGGAGAAATTAGCCAAATCAAGTGGGCGTTAGAAGAAGAGGAATAAAAAAGTGGACAAATCAAAAGGACACATAAGAAGACAAATCAAATTATGTTTATTTTTGAAGGTGAAGGCAAGAATCATATTTTTTGTGGTTCTCAGTAGAATATGTATTCTAGTTTTTACAATGCAGAAAATTCTTGTGTCTCTCTAGTAATGAACATCAGTATATATATATATATATGTATATATATATATATATTTGTATTATTTACATCTTCTTAGCATCATATTGTTACATGTAAACCCATGTTATTTTCTAAATTCTTATACTTCTGAAATGTGCTATATGCTTGTATTTCTATTTTTATTTTAATTTAGGCCCTAAACTGAATAAACAGCAATAAAAACAAAATTATAGTTAAGGATTAAGTTATAAGCTTGCTAATATTATATGGTTCTGATGTAAAGAAGTATGAATAATTCTTAAATACTTAAGTTTACGAAAAAGAAAATATAATACACACAGACCAAGGTGGGGAAGCTGGATATACTTAGTACTTAGCTCTTCATTGAAGGCTAACTTCATTGTTTGTTAATATTTAAGTACAAAAGCACATTTTACACCTATGCATTTATGAAATATTTTTATAAATTTTATCACATTTTCCTTAGAAAACAAAATTTACAAGGAATATGATAAAAAAAGAGATCATAGTAAAGTAAATTTAGTTACTGCCTTAAAAATGGTTTTGAATATGGTTACTGACCTTCTTCCAAATGAGCAATGATTAAGCTGGAGAAGATATTAAAAATATCACCTTTGAACTTATTCTATTGTTTTGATATGTCCTTAGTATGAACAAAATAATTTAAAAAAGCATTTCAACTGCAGGATTTTCGAATCATATGATTATTTACAGAGACACTTAAGGTGACCTTTCATTATTGGGATGAACTACTCTGTTATATTAATAAAAATAAGTAATTTAACCTGCCAAGTAAACTGGATGAAAGAACTTCAGAATCTGTAGCATTTCCAATCCTTCATCCCTTTGTTCATCCCTCTGTCCTGGCAAAGCAACCAGCTAATAGCTATAATGGATTACCTTTCAGTGAGGAAGGTAGTTAAAGGCCGGACAGTTACAAAAATAGCTTATGATATGTTAAGAGAATGAGAATTTTTTTTAGAGTACAATATCTCAAAAATGTAATCCAAATGTTGCTCATTAGTTTTAACCCTATAGCTAAATTTGGAGTCGAATAAGTCAGATTATTAAGTTAATGCTGATTTAAATAGAATGCCAGACCAAAGAACTCTCAATTTTTGGAAATAGTGTTTATCCTGATGCAGTACCAATGTGAAGGAAGAACTTTGGGGGAGGGAAGGGAGGATTAGAATATGACATTTAAAATGGTTTTCTGGTTTAAATTTTAATCATTTTTAGATATCTATAAATCAAGACACTCTTTAAATAGAAAAATAAGTAACTGTTAAATTGAGGAGGAAAACTAATTGCAAACACATAAGTAGGAAAATGAACCCTCTATACTTACTAAAGGCTCTCTGTGCTTCAAATGGTTTCAGAGCTACCCCAAGTAGGCAACCTTCACAGAAACTTGCACCTTGCTCCAGTTTTCAGAATAGTTCCATAGAAGTGAAAGACAATCTAGGATGGTATTATGCAGTAGATATTTATTTAGGAAAGGATTTAACCTATCTCCTTATTGGGGGTAAAGGTTCCAAGGGGCTGAAAGGTCTGACTCCCATAGGAGCCTCCTCCACCTCTTTTGAAAGCCTTCCCCAAATATCAGATATTGAGGATATTTTTTTTAACTTTCTGACCCCAGTTTTTATCATCATCAAAAATTAAACTTGTTTACAATAGACACACAGGAAAGAGTGAGTTCAGAATGGTCCTAGGCCTACCACTTAAATTTCTAAGAAAAGGGTAATTATACCAATGACAATTA
The DNA here is from genome assembly GCF_028538775.1 of Myotis yumanensis. NCBI lineage: Eukaryota > Metazoa > Chordata > Mammalia > Chiroptera > Vespertilionidae > Myotis > Myotis yumanensis. Next base: position 31,688,149 of record NW_027223762.1, on the reverse strand, counting down.
AGTCATTATTATGAGCTAGGTAACATTTTTAGTACTTTACATATACTAACTTATTTCATCCTCTCAATAACTTTTTCATTTTTCTTATTTTATTTATTCATTTGTTAAATTTATTCGGTTGAAATTGGTAAGATTACATTTTTCTGTACATCATCTATATGTTGCATTGTGTGTTTACCACCGAAAGTCAAGTCTCCTTCAGTCACCATGTATTTGACTCCCTTTACCCTTAACTACCACTTCGCCCCCTTCCCTCTGGTAACCACCATACTATTGTCTGTGTCTATGAGTTTTATTTGTTTTTCTTGTTTTTTCATTCATTGCTTTAGGTTTTTTGGCCCACTTATGAGTGAAATCATATGGTCCTTCACTTTTTCTGTCTGACTTATTCCTCTTAGCATGATATTCTCAAGGTTTATCCATGTTGTCTCAAATAGAAGTTATTTTCATATTTTCTTATGGCTGATTAGTATTCCATTGTGTATATGTACCACATCTTCTTTATCTACTTTCAGTAGAAGAGGACACTAAGGCATGGGGTGATTAATGACATGCTTAAAGGCAAAAAGCAGCAAATCCAGCAATTCAAACCTTGCAGTCTGGTTCCATGTCCCTAGCCTTTGGTCACTCTTCTACACTGTCATGCAAGAACCTTCCATCTTTCACCTTTAAGATGGTTCCTAATGAAGAGCAAGCATATCAGATCAATTATTGTTCTTTTAACACTAATTTCATGGAATGAACTATAAAAATATTTAGGAATATTTTCAGGTCATATCCTTCTATATATTAAAGCTCATGATAGTAGTATAAGAAAGAAACTTATACAACACTATGTAGCCCAGTTGTTCACATTTCCTTTGATACCATGTTAAATATTTATTTGCCCATACACCTTGCTTTTTTTGAAAATGTTCACATGCTTGCTTTTTAGTCCTTGCTGCATTTTATTCTGTCTGCAGAGAGAAAGCCATTAGAGAGCCAGGGAACATCTTTGCTTTAACGTACCATCTGCAGCTACATCTGGACATTTGTGTTCCTTTGATCTGTAACAATACCAGCTATGGAATGGAACCAAGAAATGCAATAGAAAAGGTCATTTGGCCCTGGATCTTTTTCTCCAATTCTCAATGCAGAACACGAGTTGATAGAAGGGTTTGAACAAGGATTTGCAGTTTTATTTTACCATAATATACCACTCCGATTTATCTAAGGTGAGGGAACGTTTCTGAACATTTTCCTTTTTATTTTTGCCTAGACAATTTTGCTTTCCACAAGCAAGTTTTAAGAAAATTAGCAATTAGTTGTTGCATTGGAAGTCTAAACCTCACCGTATAGTGGATGAGATTACTGCATTTGGCTTGTGAAAATAAACAAGGCCCACCCAAATGAGAACAGCCTCTTTATTCAGAGGTTGCTCTAGGAAGGGACTCAACTTCCATCACTTGGTGTGGCAGGGAATCAAAGTCAGGCAGGGACGTGGGAAAACTTTATAGTAAAAAAAGGGAACACTCATGTATGCTCTCATTGGAGGCTGTTGGCTTGGGAAGCTGGACGTGGGCTCACTAGAAGTGGGAAAGCCTATGAAATGGGTTTGGGGAGCACATTTGGCTTTATCTGGTTGGTCCTAAGTTAGATACAGATGGGAGTGTGGAGAATATGGAAGCTGGCAGTCACTGACCAGGCCCTAGTCATTCTGAAACAATGGCTTCAGAGGCTGTGGGTCTGACTTCTATTAGCATATATTGTCTAGCCATTTTTGTTTGTGTAATCAGTGTCTCAGGAATCACACAAACCCAGATTTGCATCTTGATGGTTTTTGTTTTTTTAAACTGTGTAATCATGGGCAATGTATTGCTCTTTGAGCCTTAGTTTCATCAGCTATAAAATGAAAATAAGTTTGGAGGGTCACTGTAAGGACAAAATGAAAGTTGAAAAGGAATCAATACATGCTTCAAGCATACTAATGAATTAATAACAGCTCTTGATGCTGTCATCATGCTAAAATGTCCTTTTAAAAGTTCATTTTGAAAGTTTATTTGAGTGGCTTCAATAATATTCTCCTTCTAAAGTTGTTGTATGTGAAAGCAAGAGGTCATTAATCCCTGAAGTATTAACAAAATCTCTGGATATTGATAATGTTGTCTTAACCATGCCACCATCACCTCCCTCCCCAAACCTTTCATACCTTTTTTCTAAACCACTCAGATGTTAGGAATGAAAAAAATCACTTCTTTCTTTGAGGAATTTGAATGAAATTCCTGTTTATTTGTTTTTGTGTGTGTTTTTCATAAAGAGAGCCACTTTATGTTGATGTCTGAGTTGTAATACATACATGTTTGGCCCTACTGAACTAGAAATTAGTTTAAATATTCAATATGTTAAAAATCAGGATCTTTCTTAGACCATAAGCTACTTGACTGTAGACCAAACTACTAAAATAGGATAAGAAAGACATCTAATTCCAATTCACTGCCCCAGTGATACCTGATCCCTCAGGAGAGACTAGCTCTCTCAACTTGGGCAGCTGGCAGGAGATGACGAAATTTGCTGAGTCTCTGAGTCCCTAACTGAGATTCCACTATTTGGTGCCTGGTAATTGCTAACTGTAGGCAGTGAATGAAACTGACCAGAGTGGCTTTCCTCCCCACTCCTCACTTGCTCCATCTACAACACTGCTCTCTCTCTCTCTCTCTCTCTCTCTCTCTCTCTCTCTCTCTCTCTCAGCTCTTTGTTCTTCATCCAAAAAGTCTCAGGTAACTACCAGCTGGGTACAGAGCATACCTGCCACTTCCTAAAGGGTGGCCAGTCCATAGCTTGAGCAGCTATGTGCCTGCCAGTTTCGGAGGCAGGCAGGAGCTGGGAGTGGAACAGGCATAGGAGCAGAGGGAGATGCCGTGGCTTGGTCTCTGCAGCTCACAGTACTAAGCTTCTCGAGGAGTGTTCATAGGCAATCAGAAGCAGGCAGGAGGCCAGATTTAACCCATGGGCCATAGTTTGCCAACCCCTGCTAAACTTTCATTTTCTTCCTGATAGTTACAGGTTCTGGAGGGAATTTTTATATTAATTTGTCCTCTATTCAACTTTGTAATTCCTATTGAAATTACATTTCCAAGATTATTTTCTTACTCTGTGTCTGTTTTTAATGCCATCTTGTTTGGGATTTATGAATTACCTATCTTCATAAATCTTTCTAAGAATAAATAGCTATTCTGTGGTTAGGAATATCTGGTTAACAAAAAATAAAGATAAATAAATGAAAACTATTTCGAAAATACAAAACACTCAATATTATATAGAAATACTTATACTGAAAAACCTTGTTGTTTTTCTGAAATTAATTTAACCGGGCATCTTGTATTTTATTTAGCCATCCTTCTGACTCCTGAGATATTTCAGTTTCCTTTTTTTCAATTTATTTTCTATCTTCAAGAAATTTATTGAAATATCTTGGCCACTGAAAGGTCTCTTCAGATTGACTTTATTTTTGTAGGTTTGTGTTTTAATTTTATTCTTTTTTATCTTTTAAATGAATTTTCAGGGGTAGAGAAAATAAATGTGTGTGGCCTGACTTTAATGTTGAAATAGAAATACTGTCAAACAAACCCCAAGAATACAGAGTGTGACTATACACACTACAAATGGTTTTTAAATGTTTAAAACTTGTATTTTTTAATAGTTGCCTTGTGATTTTGACATCATTATGTATCCATCATCTAAAACAACCATTTAATTTATTTAAAAGTATAGATTCCATTTTGTTTTAGTATTTTTTCATACCTATCTAGAAAGAAAGAAGGCTTATATGGCTTTCATCATAATAGTGAGACCATAGGGACTGAGTTCAAGCAGGTCAGGACCCAGATATCTTTCCAATACCAAACATAGTAATTCTTATGGAGAGTATCAGCAATGATATTCCCAATGGCTTAACAAAATCAGCTCAATGATTGTCATCATGCAGATCATGGATTGTATATAACAACAAATAATTATTTATTTTATGATATAAACATGATAGTTTGGAGTTTACACATCTCATTATTAATATCAACAGGGAAAATTTGCCTCTTCCATGAAAAGACTATATTGAAATACAGTTGTCTTTATTTGTGTATATGCACACTTAAGCCAACGTGTAAAATATTTTTATCCTATAGGACCACAATTGAGTTATTTTCTTGATGATACTTCACAAAATGGCAGCTCAAATTTGAATTTGTATTTTTAAGCTGAAAAAGAAAAAGGGCATATTGTGACATTTAAAAACTGTTCTTGCTCTCACAGTTAGAATAATTCATGTTATTCTGTTAGATATAATTTAATAGAATTCTAATCTTAAAGTTACTCTGAGACTAAGATAAATGAGACAAAGCAAGACCACTCTATATTTTTGTTCAAGTGCAGGCAGAAACAAAATCACTCTGCCACTCACAAAATAGCAAACACCTTTGCTCTTGGCCAAAATGAATAACTTCTACTTATTTCCGATGACAATTTTATCCTCTTTCTAATCTGCTCTCCCTATAGATAAGAATTATTGAGATAACTCATCATAGATAACTCATCTGCTTTCTGAGAGCATCCAATCTAGAGCCAATCCTACTTCTCTAGACCCTCCCACAAATCACAAACCAAAGCCTAAATTCTATAATCATTTTTTTCTAACACCTTCTTACTGAGATACCACAGTTACCTGTGTACGTTCTTCCTCCCTGTATTGAGTAAGAAACCTAACTTGCATAACTGTATGTGTGTGCCTGGTGCTGTTTGCCTAAAGCACTGTGACAATTGTTATTTGAAATGTCTTTCTATATTACACTATTGTTACGTGGGGTTCAGGGAGCGCATTCTTCCCCTTGTGGGTTATTGCCTCACGAAGTTTGAAGAATAAACTCATAGACTAAAAGATCTAATCTAATAAAAGAGAAACATGCAAATTGACCACACCTTTGCTATACCACAAGCCACGCCCACAAGCCAATCAGAACAACTATATGCAAATTAACCCGACCAAGATGGTGGCCAGCAGTGACGGAGCTGGAGCAAGGAGGAGGCTTGGTTGCCCTGGAGATGGAGGAAGCCAAGCTTCCTGCCTGCCCTGGCCAGCTGTGGCCTCCATTAACGGCAATAAAGTTTCAATTATAGAAGATAAATAAATCCCAGATACCTGCTTCCAGCCAGCCTCCACTGGGAGCTTGGGTGGCTGGGGGCCATGGCCAGCCTGCAAATAGCCATCAGCCCCTCACCCAGGCTGGCCAGGCACCCAGGGGACCCCCACCCTGAAGGGGCTGTGGCAGCCTGAAAACAGCCATCAGCCCCTCACCCAAGCTGGCCAAACCTCCATGGGGTGAGTGTCCCTAGTGGGGGGGAGGGGGGAGCTTGACACCCAGCTTGGCCAGGCACCTCAGCGAGAACCCCACCCTGATCCGGGACACCCTTCAGGGCAAACCAGCCAGCCCCCACCCATGCACCAGGCATATAATAAAAGGGTAATATGCAAACTGACCCTAACAGCAGAAAGACTGGGAATGACTGGTCACTATGACACACACTGACCACCAGGGGGCAGACACTCAATGCAGGAGCTTCCCCCTGGTGGTCAGTGCACTCCCACAGGGGGAGCTCTGCTCAGCCACAAGCCAGGCTGATGGCTGCCAGCACAGTAGTGATGGCGGGAGCCTCTCCCGCCTCCTCAGCAGCACTAAGGATGTCCGACTGCAGCTTAGGCCTGGTTCCCGCTGGCAAGTGGACATCCCCTGAGGGCTCCTGGGCTGCCAGAGGGATGTCTGACTGCCAGCTTAGGCTCGATCCCCTGGGGAGCTGGCCTAAGCCAGCAGGTGGACATCCCCCAAGGGGTCCCAGACTGCGAGAGGGCACAGACCGGGCTGAGGGACCCCCCCGAGTGCACAAATTTTTGTGTACCAGTCCTCTAGTTTTAAATAAAAATGTGGGAGTTGTAAGCCTATACAAACTGTCCCTGGGTGGGGGTTCCAAAGGGGTCTCCCTGGGGAAGGCTTCCCAAATTGGAAAACCTTCTCTCTCCCCCCCCCTCTCTCTCTCTCTCTCTGTAATGGGAAAAAAATCAATCTAAAAATATCTTCTGAGGCTCTTTGTCTTTGGGCTTATAAAGGCTGCAGCTCTTTGTCTGAACATGACCCTTTCTAATTGGACCCTTCCTTAATTTAGGGCTTCTGTGCTTTTCATCAGTTTCAAAGTCCAAAGCCCAAAGCCCACATGATGCCCCCTGTTTCTCTCCCCCTTATCTTGCAACATTCCTCTATCCTGTGTGAATATGTGCCTTCCTCTTGTAACATTTCTCTATATTCCGTGAAAGTAAGATAAGCATTCTGGAGTCTTGGAGCTATCTTCTTCCCTTCACATGTGCATTCCTTTCCCATAGGCCCCCCTTTTCCCTAAAACTGCCTGTCCTGTCTCTAAAATTCCTTTCATTATGACGCAATATTCAAATAAAATTATAATATTCATTGACCACCTATCAATCTTTTGATGTGAATAAAGGCAATAGGAATCACCAAATAGATTAGATAAAATTTCTAAAACTAGTAGAGTTTGGAGTCAGGATAGGCTGAAAAAGCAAAGAAAATCCAAAATCTTAGTAGCTTAATAAAGTTTACCATTCTCATCCCATCTGTACTCTGAATCAGCAAGGGCTTTTATTCAGGGTAGTCATTTAGAGACATAGGATGATAGAGACTCATTTTTGACACATGTTCCTATGGTTACGGAGGTCAGTAAAATAGGACTTTGTAAAATATGCACTTACTCCTAAATCTTCTTCCAGAGGTGATGTTCCTCGCCAATCAAGATTACATGTCACAGTTGCACACTTAGTCTTTCTTTCCTAAACAGACTCAAAAGACTAACTTGGAAACATCTTCACCCATTGAGAGGTTTTTACTTACAATAGGTGACTAGATGTGACATTTAAAAAAATTTATCTACTTGAATGGATTAGAAAACTGTGGTACATCTACACGATGGAATACTATGCTGCTGTTAAAAAGAAGGAACTCCTACCATTTGCAACAGCATGGATGGAACTGGAGAGCATTATGCTAAGTGAAACAAGACAGTCAATGAAGGAAAAATACCACATGATCTCACTCATTCATGGATAATAAAGACCATTACAAACTTTTGAACAATAATAGATACAGAGGCAGAGCTGCCTCAAACTGATTGTCAAACTGCAGTGGGAAGGCCAGGGAGGGTTGGGGGGGAGGAGAGAGGGGATTAAGAGATCAACCGAAGGACTTGTATGCACCCATATAACCATAACAAATGGACATAAGACACTGGGGGGTAAGGGAGGGCAGTGGCTTGTCAAGGGCGGGGGGGAAAAAAAGGACACTTATGTAATACCCTTTGTAATACTTTAAGCGAAAAATAAAAAAAAATAAAAAAAAATAATCCAGGGGGGTGGAGGAGGAAATGTGGGTAGAAATATAGTCCAAACAACACTGACCAGGATTTGGTAATTTTTGAAGCTGGATGATGTGTGAATGGTAGTTCTTTATACTTTTCTATTGTTGTAAAAGCTTGAAATTGTCCCTAAAAAAAGGTTTAAGACATTGAAAAAAAAAAATTATCTACTTTTGCTAAGAGGCTGAATTTTTATTATACTTATTTTACTATTATTTGCATGTTATTTGACCTATTGCTTAAGGGCCTTTTCTCTTCTAACTGTAAATGACGACATCTGGGGATTTTCTTCTACTCCCTTTTAATACCATTTGAAAACTAAGCATTTATTTTCCAAATGTATATGTATCTGTTATTATCTTGTCAAAAGAATCCTACATCCACCAACTTACAATGTTAACATGCTGTTTTAAAATCTCTTCATCTAAAGTTAGAAGCTCATTGTTAGGTTATGTGCCTCTCAAGTAATTATAGGTAGGGATTTTACCACGACTGTTGTAACTGCCGATCACTGATTATCATCCTTCCATTCTCTAAAAACTGTTGTTTCACTACCTGCCACTCATTGTAATGAAAACATTCCACCTCTAGAACCATTTTATGTATCGATCAAGATAGGGTCTGTAATGTTTCTGGGAATGAATTACCCCCAAATCTTGGTGGTTTAAACAAGCAAGTTTATTTCTCACTCCTTACCTTTACATATCAGCAAGGGGGCTCTGATCCTCATGGCCATATGAGTGCTTCCAAAAGTGGGAAAAAGTAAATCTATGAATATTGCATTTTTGCTCAGAAAAATAAAAGTCTTATTTGTGTTTATATTTTCTTGGCTAACCAAACTTACATTATACCTTATTTCAAGTCAGTGGAGAAGTGGAATTCTACCATGTATAAGAGGAGGAAGAATCAGACTATTTGATGAATAGCTGAAATAAATACTATAATTATAAAACAAACTAGAGGCTTGGTGCACAAAAAATTTGTGCACTCAGGGGGTTCCTTCAGCCTGGCCTGTGCCCTCTCACAGTCTGGGACCCCTTGGGGGATGATCACCTGTTGGTTTAGACCCGCTCCCTGGGGAATTGGGCCTAAACTGGCAGTCAGACATCACTCTGGCAGCCCAGGAGCCCTCAGGAGATGTCCACGTGCCAGTGGGGAGCAGGCCTAAGCTGTAGTCAGACATCCTTAGCGCTGCTGAGGAGGTGGGAGAGGCTCCCACCACCACTGTTGTACTGGCAGCCATCAGCCTGGCTTGTGGCTGAGCAGAGCTCCCCCTGTGGTAGCGCACTGACCACCAGGGGGTAGCTCTTGCATTGAGCGTCTGCCCCCTGGTGGTCAGTGTGTGTCATAGTGACCAGTCCTTCCCAGTCTTTCTGCTGTTAGGGTCAATTTGCATATTACCCTTTTACTATATAGGATAGAGGCCTGGTGCATGGGTGGGGGCCGGCTGGTTTGCCCTGAAGGGTGTCCCGGATCAGGGTAGGGGTCCCACTGGGGTGCCTGGTCAGCCTGTGTGAGGGGCTGATGGCTGTTTGCAGGCTGGTCAAGCTCCCCCCCCAGTGGGGACCCTCACCCCATGGAGGTTTGGCCCGCCTGGGTGAGGAGCTGATGGCTGTTTTCAGGCTGGCCACACCCACTTTAGGGTCGGGGGGTCCCCACTGGGGTGCCTGGCCAGTCTGGGTGAGGGGCTGAGGGCTGTTTTCAGGCTTGCCAAGCCCCCTGGCGACAGAAGCTCCCAGCCTCTCCTTTTTTTCTTTTTTAAAATTTTATTCTGGGGTTTATTTACCTTCTATAATTGAAACTTTGTTGCCTTCAGTGCAGATCAGAGCCAGCCGGGAAGCTTGAATTCCTCCATCACTGGAGCAACCAAGCCTCCTGCTCGCTTCAGCTCCATGGCTGCCGGCCGCCATCTTGGTTGGGTTAATTTGCATATAGTCGCTCTGATTGGCTGGTGGGTGTGGCTTAAGGTGTAGCGAAGGTTCGGTCAATTTGAATGTTTATCTTTTATTAGATTATTAATCAGCTTTTTAAAATCTATATAAAACAAATTATTAATCAGCTTTTTAAAATCTATCATGCAAAATCTCACTAACTTTAAGAAGGGCAGTTCATATATAGATGTACATAATTAATTTTTAAAATATATTTTTATTGATTTCAGAGAAGAAGGGAGAGGGAGAGATAGAAACATCAATGAGAGAGAATCATTGATTGGCTGCCTTCTGCACGTCCCCTACTGGGAATCGAGCCTGCAACCCAGGCATGTGCCCTTGACTGGAATCAAACCTGGGACCCCTCAGTCTGCAGGCCGACGCTCTATCCACTGAGCCAAACCGGTTAGGGCAATAATTTATTTTTTTTTAATAAAAGGAAGCAATAAGCTTAAGAAGGAAATTTGGAAATAATTCTGAGTTCTTTTTAATTATTATTATCTTACCATTCTTTGAAATTATACTGTCAATCCTAATGCAGGTATTATCAAACTGTTTTCTATGAAGGACGATATGTAAATGTTTTAGGCTTTATAGGGCATATGACTTTATTATTAACTCTCACCTCTGCATTAATATGCAAACCAGCAGAATACCTTATGTTCATGAATGGGTGTGGCTATTTACAAAAACAGATGGATGGCTTGTCAAATTTGCCCACAAACAACATTTTGCTGACCTCTGTAATAAGAATCCATATGCATGCACATACATTGACAAATGAGATGTCCAGTAATGGGCAAACATAGAACAATAGACCCTTTAGATTCTGAATGCCAGCAAGACTTACACTGGAGATTTAATTGCATTACTCTAGAAAAAAGTAATATGTAATTTTATGGGTAAAAACATGAAATTCTGGGGGAGTGAATATGTATGTACATCATTTTTGTATTCCCTCTTAAACATGCCATTAGTCTAATTATGAGCTTTCAAATTAAATGACTTTGTGATGAAGAAAGTATAGTATGAATATGCTATACAGATAATATTAAGGGGAACATATTTTGACATGTAATATAGTAAGACAAAACAAAAAGTCAGTTTTCTAGATCTTCTAATGGATCTCTGAAGATAACTTGCTTTCCCCCATAATCTCTCTCTGCAAATGATAGACATCTAGGTGAAATATCTCTTTGTTGATGGAACGCTTCCTTCAGTGTGAAAACCCATAAGCTAAATTATGGTTTTGTACAAATTTTGAAAAATCATTCTGTTCTGCTTATAGAGATCCAATGTCTCCATGTCCATGGAAGAGAAATGAGATTGAAGTATTTAGACATTTGGCAGAATCTGATTTAGCTGTCTGTTATCAGAATCAATTGCTATAGCCCGGTAAATGGGGCAGTGAAGCATATTTGTTATAAAGAATGCCAAAATAATCAAATTAGCCAGGCACTGATTTTTAGAATCATGTCTAATTGTGCAGCACTTCTCCATGTTAGAACTTTGATTTAGCGATACTGTAAGTAATAGAGTGATGTCGGTTTTACTCATTTATTTAGACCATTCTAAACTAGGAATAAAATGAGGTGGCTTGGGAAATCAGAAGTAAATACAGAAAATCATAAAATAATTGTTTCCGTGTTGGCACTTTCTAATACAGTAGAACATGCAGATAGCTTATGACCAGGAGTTCTCCCAGGGGGGAAAAAAAATTGTGTTTGTATAGAAGGCAGATAGAGGAATATTTGTAGTAGTATTTCATCTTAATTCATCAATTTATTTTTAGCTATAATCATTCATTACATTATTTCTTAGTGGTTATCCTATATGTTACAATATTAATTGTTTAAAAATATATTTTTATTGATTTCAGAGAGAAAGGGAGAAGGAGAGAGCGAGAAACATCAATGATGAGAGAATCATTGACCGGCTGCCTCCTGCATGCCCTCTACTGGAGATTGAGCCCACAACCTGGGCATGTGCCCTTGACTGGAATTGTACCTGGGACCCTTCAGTCCACAGACCGAAGCTCTATCCACTGAGCAAAACTGGCTAGAACTACAGTATTAATTCTTAACTTATAACAGACTTCTTAGAGTTAATATTGTACCAGATTATATAAAACTAGAAGCCCAGTGCATGGATTCGTGCACCAGTAGAGTCCCTCACACTGGTGCATGATCAGGGCTGGGGAGGGACCACGGGAGGGATCCAGGGTGTTTCAGCTCATCTCGCCCAGTCTTGATCAGCCGGACCCCAGCAGCAAGCTAACATACCAGTCAGAGAGTCTGCCCCCTGGTGGTTAGTGCACATTATAGTGACTGGCCGAATGGTCGAATGAATGGTCAAACACCTAGCATATTAGTTTTTTATTATAAAGGACTATATAGGACATATAAATATTAAGCCAATATAACTTAATTTATTCTCCATTTTTGTGCTGTTTTGATACATATTTTGCATCAGAAAGCTAGTTGTCTTTTAAAAATTTTTAGATGACACTTTCATACTTACTCACATATTTACCATTTTCGGTGATTTTCTGGCAATCCTCAAGATCATATTTCTCATTTGATGTAATTTTTCTTCTTCCTGAAAATCTTCATATGTCATTTCCTAGAGTGCAAGTCTACCAGTAGCAGGGTTTTACCTTTCATTTATCTGAAAATGTCTTTATTTGGGCTTCACTTTTGAAAAATATTTTCACTACATATAAATTATTTTTGACAGGTTTTTATCCCTTTCATCCCTTTTAAAGATATCATTCCATTGTCTTCCAGCCTCCATTGTCAGTGATGAGAAGACAGCTATCATTTTTACCCTATTCCTTTGTATGAGATGTGTCTTTTTACTCTAGATATTTTCAAGGGACATCTCTCCCTCTCTCTCTCCCCTGCTTCAGCAATTTGCCTATGATATGTTTACTTGTTATGTTCTCTTTATTCATACTGCTTAGGGTTTGCTGAATACCTTGGATTTTTATGTTTATGTTTTCATATCTGTTACCTAATATTATAAAGTTTCAGACATTGTTTTGTTTCTTTAAATATTTCTATGGACTCACTTTTTCTCCTCTTTTTTTATAGATTCCAATTATAGATATGTTTACTCATTGATGTTGTCCCATGAGTTACAGAGGCTCTTTTCCTTCTCCCTCTTCCTATATAATAAAAGGGTAATATACAAATAGACCGAGTGGCAGAACAACCAAACAATCAATCAAAGTGTAATATGCTAATGATATGCTAAGGCTGTTCAATTGCTCACTATGATGTGCACTGACCACCAGGGGGCAGTCAGTCAACTGGTTGACCAGTCACTATGATGTGCACTGACTATCAGGGGGTAGACACTCTAACTGGTAGGTTAGCTTGCTGCTGGGGTCCAGCTGATAGGGACTGAGTGAGACAGGACAGACACGCCCTGGAGATGGGGATGCCCTGGAGCCCTCACATGGTCCCTCCCTGGCCGGATCGTGCACTGGTGGGGTCCCTCAGCCTGGCCTGCGCCCTCTTGCAATTCAGGACCCCTTGGGGGATGTCAGAGAGCTGGTTTCAGCCTGATCCCACAGGCCACTCCCCTTGGGAGGGTTTCAGATGCAGGGCTCATGGCTGGCAAGTGCTGCTGCGTCAGCATGAGCCTCTCCCCCATCGGGACTGATTGGACATGAGCCCGCGGCAGACGCAATGGGGACAGGATGAGTGGGAGCAGCAGGTAGGAACTGCATGCAGTATTGGACTGTGAGATTCGGCCCAATCCCTGCAGACCACCCAGAGGGACCCCACCCATGTACTAATTTGTGCACCGGGCCTCTAGTTATATATATTTGCAGATAGTGCATTTTTGTCATTTGCCTTTAAGTTGACTGATCCTTTTGTTTTTTCCATTTTGTTAACTTTATTTAAGGTAATGTACTTTTCAGTTCTGCCGTTTCTATTTGGCTGTCTTTTACAATGTCCTTATCTCTCTCTTTTGACATTCTACAAACCCTTTAACGTTGAAGTCTTTCTCTTTTTTTAACTCCAGGAAATTTACCTTGCATTGCTTAAAATACTTGCCTATGCATTAAAAAACAAAGAAACACAGTTTTTCACTTTCTGAGAATATTTTTATCTTTTCTTTTTCTTCCTTGTTTCCTTTTGGAACAATTCTTCAATCTAATAGATTACTACTCATTTAGTTGCATATGTCCCCCTATTTTATTCTTAAAATTTTATTCTAATATTTTTACTTGGCGCTTTTTTTGTTTCATTCTGTAACTATTTTTATATCTCTCTTAATATAATTATTATGCTTGTTTTATATATATATATATATTTCTCCCTTTTAATAAAGAAAACACACACACACACACACACACACACACGCTAATTATAATGAGTAAAAGACTTGTGCCCCAAACCATCTGAAAAGGTGCGTAAGCCCAGCCAGCATGGTTTAGTGGTTGAGCATCAACCTTTGAACCAGGAAATCATGATTCAATTCCCAGTTATGTGGGTCAGGGCATATGCCTGGGTTACGGGCTCCATCCCCAGTACAGGGTGCGCAGGAGGCAGCCAATCAATAATTTTCTCTCATCACTGATGTTTCTATCTCTCTCTCCCTCTCCCTTCCTCTCTGTAATCAATAAAAAATATGTTAAAATAAACAAAAAGGTACTTAACATGTTTAGTCTTCAGTATGCATACAAATTAAATTTAAAAATGAGAACTTATTTCACATGAAGAAGATTAGTTAAAAATGTAAAAACTTCTATCATACAATGTTGGCAAAGGCATGGATTAATTGGAACTCTCAGTATATACTAATAGGAATATAAATTACTACAACTACTTTGCCAACCATTCTGGCTATTTTGTATAGTGTTAAGTATATACCTACTCTATGACCCAATTCTCAGAAAAATTAAAACATGTCTGGAAAAAAAATAACTTAAAGATTTTTGCAGGAAATTTCATAGAAGCTTTTTATTTTGTTTTCAACAATAGCCCCAAACTGGAAACTGTCCATAAATCAGAGAATTGATAAACAAATTATGATTTGAAGTACTAATAAATCTGACAGTATGCATGAATCTCGGAAGCCTAATGCTGAGTGAAAATGGGCAAACACAGAGTGCATATACTGTATGATTCCATATATATGAAATTCTGGAATATGCTATACTAATCTAAAGGGACAGAACTAAGAACTATGGGTAAAGGAAGACTGCTTTTACGGGAACTCAAGAACACATTTATGGAAATAATGTATGTATATATTGATTGAGGTGCTTGTTACATGGGTTATAAACACGTATCAAAACTTATCAAATTATACACTTAACTCCAAACACACACGCATGCACCCACACTCCCAGTTTATAAGATGAGTCTCTGAGAACAAATCCTGATATCTTATTTCTATTTCCTCTCTCAGCAGTATTTTTTTATGAAAGTTAAAATAAATTGAAATACAGATCTATTTCCAAGAGTACCATATTAGTGGATCTTATCCTTTTTTTGGTCTAATTTGAAATTTCACAGAGTTCATACCCTTTTGGAGTGACTGATCCATAATTATGCCCCAAACTTCATGCATTTCAATTGAATGGCATTACTTATTTCTTAATCATTTAGGCCTAAATGTGTAGAGCTCTTCACAGTTTCCTATTATGTTCCGTTTACCACATACCCACTTAGCCACAGGGCGTATTGAACCCCTTCTGTGTTTAGTTGTAGCTTCCTCTACCGCAAGCCTCCCGTGCAATTTTGGCTGATTAGTAATTCCAGTTAGTTCACAGTCCCTTCCTTTCTCTAGACCGTTTATGAAAATTAAAATCAGCAGAAGCCCAAGTACTAATTTCAGCAGGATGTCCCATAAGTATGTTCGCAATATACGTGTATCTATTAAACAAGGAAGTGGTGTAAAGGAAAATATCTACTTGAGTAACTGTTGGTGGGAAGTAGAGGATTAGGTTCAAGAGTTGACAGAATGGTATACATCCAGAATGCATAGCAACTAAGAAACCCTGCTGTTGGAAGCCCAAGTTGAAAAGGGAGTTATTGTGGGGAAGATAATTATTAGGCTGGAACATTCAGGCACTTCCAGGTAGCACAGGCGGTGTGATCACCCTGTGGGAAAGCATTTTATTAAAGAGGTGGGGAGCCAGGATGACAGAGAGGAAAAGGTGTTAATGAGGTTGTTTGGTGGATTTGAAGATGCTATTGAAGATCTAACAGAGCAGGTGCAATAGACAGCAGGGCTTATATGATCCTGGATCAGTTTTTCTTGCAGCTCAGCACAGAGATATTTAATGTCTGTAATACTTTAAGAAAGAGGGAAAAGGCTGTGCATTTGAAACCACCTCTCATATAGCTCTCAACCCAAGTTATACAGGAATTCATGTTTCAGAGAATGGCATGACTGATTACACCATATTGGTATTTGTGAAATATATTTAACCATCCAAGGTAGAAGGTAAAACCCTTCTACATTTTATAACCATTTTCAATCAGCCAAAAGTCAGATTCTTCCCTTAAATACTTCTCAGATCATTCTCTACTCACTAACCCCACCATCTCTACCTTTGTTTAGAACCTATTCATGTCTCATATGATCTGTTAAAAAATTCAGAATTTGTCTTTTACTCTGTTATTTAATCCACAGAACTTTCAATGATGACAGAGAAGTTGACGATATACTACAATTTCTTCTACATTTACTGCTTACTGCTACTTATTTAACAGTAACAATAAGCAAAGTGCTTTATGTACATTTCTTCAATTTTTCTGGATTACACATTGAATCATATTATTATCTTGTATTACAATTGGGGAAATAGTAAGTTGAATGACTTACCAAAGATAACACATATCTAGTACATGGGATCATATATTCTACTAGAGGCCCAGAGGAGGCACCCTGCACCCGCACTGTGGATGGCCAGGACCCGCGCCTGACTCGTGCAGGGCCGGCAGCCATGGGAGTCAGGCCTGACTGTGCCGCAGGCAGCCTGGACCCGTGCCTGACTTCCACCCCAGACCTCCCCGGCCCCCCTGCCTGTGTCCACTCTGGGCCGCCGGAGCCACCGTGCTGGCTTGGGCAGGCCCCCCTGTGTCTGTCTCCGTCTCTGCTTTGGGCCCCACCTGCATGCACGACCTCCTCCTGTCTGGTCGTGACCCGTTAAGGTGTCCTGACCTAATTTGCATATTACCTCTTTATATGTACAAATTAGCTTCTCAGTGCTAATGTAACAAACTAGCATGAACTCCATGACTTAAAACCATACCACATGTATTATCTTAGAGTTTGGGATGTTAGAAGTCCAAAATGGGTCTCAGTGGGCTGAGGTCAAGATGTTGGCTGTGCTTTTCTGGAAGCTCTGAAGAAGGATCTATTTTATAGCCTTTTCAAACCTGTAGAAACAGCTCTCATTCCTTGGTTCATGGCCTCCTTCAATCTTCAAATTCAGCAATGGCCAATCAATTCTTATATTGCATTTATTCTGACATAAACTCTTCTGATTCCCTCTTCTACATTTAAAGAACCTTAGTAATTACACCAGGCCCATCTGTGTAATACAGAGTAATCTCTTTATTGTAAGGTCAGCTAATTAGCAGCCTTAATTACCTCTTGCTATGTAACCTAATATATTCATAGGTTCTCAGGATTATTAGAACATATGCGTGTTTGGAGATCAATTATTCTGCTTCCTACAGACATAAACTGAGGTCTCTTAGCATTTGCATTACTAACACTACCCGATTTTAGCAGTACCATTCCAACATAGAAATATGATTGTGCTGTACCCCTGCTTCAAAAACATTAATGACTCCAAATAATATGAAGTGTTAACTCAGCAATGCAGCATGTGAGATCCTTCAGAATTTAGACTCAACATATTTTCCTAGACTAGGTTTTCCACACTCCCCATCATGTTATTACAAATAGCCAAGCGGATATACTCTTCACTAAATTCATTTTTTATACCTCCATAAATGTATGCAATCTAATCTGTGTCATATTCTGTCATTTTTTCATCTAAAAATTCCTGTTAATTCTTTAAGGATGGGACTCAAGTACCAATCCTTTTATGTAGCTATCTTTGACACTGTGGGGGACAGATTAAGTCTCTCCTCAATGTGCTCTTTAGAATTGTGGATATTCTTCTTTTACATAGTGTAATTGTCACACTGCTGGATTTTTATTACATACACTAGAGGCCTGATGTATGAAATTCGTGCAAGAGTAGGCCATCGCAGCCTTGGCTTCATCCGGAAGGCCGTCCGGAAGGTTATCCGGAAGGTTATCCAGATGGTCATTCTGCTGTTTGGCCGTCCGGTCGATTTGCATATTATTCTTTTATTATTATAGATAGGCCCCCCACTAGGTGCTAGGGGTATCAAGTTCGAGGTCATAACTTTTTGTCTTCCTATTTAAAAAAAAAAGAAGAGATTCTTAGAACAAGATGGAAAATAGACTAAATGAATAAGCAAACTCA
Organism: Myotis yumanensis; assembly: GCF_028538775.1. Taxonomy (NCBI): domain Eukaryota; kingdom Metazoa; phylum Chordata; class Mammalia; order Chiroptera; family Vespertilionidae; genus Myotis; species Myotis yumanensis. The sequence goes on along the minus strand of NW_027223762.1, from coordinate 31,670,284 downwards.
AGAAAGTAATAATAGATTATGCCTCCAAACTTTTTATTTTTAAAGTTGTAAATTTTGTTTCTAATTGTAACTTTTGTAAATCCTTACCCCTTGTAGGAGTAGCTAGAAGAGTTAACTAAACTTTGAAAAGGCAGTTCATGAACAAATACAGTGATTTTTACCAGATGGCCATTTAATACACAGAGATATGTACATGTGTATGAGTGTGTGTGTGTGTGTGTGTGTGTGTTCATGTGCATCTCATGCTTTAAGAAAAAACAGACTAATAATTGAAAAATAAATTAACTTGGAAAAATAAATTTCATATTAACCTCAGAATCCTGGTAAGAAGAGTTTAGTATATTATATTTATACAAATATATAATACTTATGGATAATTTTGCCATTCTAACAGATACAATACTATAAATTTTATATAAGAAATTTCTCTAAGAATCCATTCAATGGTTTAATTCTATTTTTTTTATATCTTTTTTCTCAGATACAGGTTTATAATATCTGTAAACAATTTTTATCCAGTTTAAATTTTAAAATTTTGGTAAAAGTTATTATGTAAATAAATGAAGTTCACTCAAATGAAGACAAGCTGAGGTTATTTGTTCAGGACTTGTCTGGCAAAGGAGCAAGCCACCATTACTTGTGTCTGACAGAGGCTCAAAGGTAGGACAGAGAGTGGTAAAAGTTTAGAGTGAAAAAAGGGAAAGATGAAAACTTTGTTTATGGAATAATTAAATGAATTATAAGGACTTCTCCAACCAGTAACAGCACCCCAGTACTGGGGGTGGGTGAAGGGGCTCGCAAGAGTGTTTGCAGAACACCTTTGGTAACAGATAAGAGAAGTGCAGTGCTTGAATATAAAATCTCCAGTCACTGAGATTTGTGATAAGCATCTACAACACAAAATTGTGAGTGCTAGTCCCATTTTTTTCTCTTCCACTCATTTATTTGTTCTAGATGAGGACTTTTAAAAAATGTATCTTTATTGTTGGAAGTATTACAGATGTTCCATTTGTTTTATGTTTTTCCCCCCATTAACCACTTACACATCATACCTGCTCCTCCCAAGCTTTCACCCCTCTATTGTCTGTGTCCATGGATTATGCATATCCTATCTAATAAAAGAGTAATATGTAAATTGACCAACACTCCAACGACAAGATGGCCACCCCCATGTGGTCAAAGATGGCCACCACAAGATGGTCTGCTGTGGAGGGCAGTTGGGGGCAACCAGGCCTGCAGGGGAGGGAAGTTAGGGGTGACCAGGCCTGCAGGTGAGGACAGTTAGGGGTGACCAGGCTGGCAGGGGACAGCAGTTAGGGGTGACCAGGCCAGCAGGGGAGGGCAGTTAGGGGCAATCGGGCTGGCAGGGGAGCAGTTAGGCATCAATCAGGCTGGTAGGGAAGCGGTTAGGGGCAATCAGGCAGGCATGCAGGTGAGTGGTTGGGAGCCAGCAGTCCTGGATTGTGAGAGGGATGTCCCAAATTGGAGAGGGTGCAGGCTGAGCTGAGGGACACACACCCCCCCCCCCCCACCGTGCACGAATTTCATGCACCGGGCCTCTAGTATGCATATAAGTTCCCAGGTTAATTATTCTCTTCCCAGCCCCCTACCCTGCCTTCCTCTGGAAATTCATCAGTCTGTTCCATGGTTCTATGTGTCTGGATCTATTTTAGATGAGAACTGTGACCAGAAAGCAAGATCTTCTCAGTAGACTAAATGAGATTTTGCAGAATCTGTGTTCTGGATTTCATTATCTTCAGTTCTGGTTCTGAGAGTTTATTTTCTTTTGACTGTCTTTGACAGAGAGAAATCAAGGTGTAACACGTAGGCCTGGTTATGGCTCTTCAAGAGGATTTCAGAGGTAACAATTGGCTCAGGGTTCCAACTTATGGCAAAAATCGCATTACGTCGCGCTGTAGGAACAGATCTCTGACGTAACCCGAGGACCTACTGTATATATAATTTGTGATGTGTGCATGTGTATTTATATACTGATAACATCCAGAATTGATAAACATGTAATGAAAGTGAAAATCTTGTTATAGTTTTGTTGGAAGTATAATTCAGAACAAACTTTTTGAATAACAAGTTATTAATATGAATTAAAAATATAAATAAATTAATACCTTTATACTTTGCAGTTGCATTTCCATGACTAATAATATCCTATGAACCCAAGGTTTAATTAATAAAGTTGTTCATTAAGAATATTCAAGTTAAAAAGTAAAAGCAATATTGCAGGACTTAGGTGGAATATAATTATATCCCGTTGCCACGAAGTTTCCCTGTCCTAAACCTCTGAGGTCACCACTATTTATAGTTTCTTAAGTTATCATCAAGAATTATTTTATGCCCTAGCGGGTTTGGCTCAGTAGATAGAGTGTTGGCCTGTGGACTGAAGGGTCCTGGGTTCAGTTCTGGTCAAGGGCACATGCCCAGCTTGCAGGCTCAATCCTCAGTAGGGGACATGCAGGAGACAGCCCATCAATGATTCTCTCTGATCACTGATGTTTCTACCTCTCTCTCCTTCTCCCTTTCTTGCTGAAATAAATAAATAAAAAGAATTGTTTTATGCACACACACAGACACATGTGCATGTGTATATACAAACTTATAAATATAAGCAGGATTATACTATTATATTAGGGCATATTTTCCTAACTTATTCTTTAGGAATGGTCGTATAGTATTCTACATATGAAAATACCAATAATTTATGTAACCAAAGCCAAACAACTTACATAACCAATTCAGTATTGAAATTTAGCTTATTATAGCTTTTTGCAATAATATACTATGCTGCAATAAATACCTGAATGTATATATAATGAGGAGATTTACAAGCTTGAAGGTTCAATGGCTTCCAGAAATAAAATTGCTGTGGCAAAAGGTATATGCCTTGAGGATATGAATAGATATCACTAAATTTCCTTTAAAAACTTGCACCACTTTCTAGTCCTATCAGCACTATATGGAAATACCGCTTTTCTAAGCACTCTTTGGAGCTTACTATTGCCAAATTTTATTTTGCCAATCTAACAGAAAAAAGAACCTCAATTTTAACATGTATATTGAAATGTTGATTGAGGTTGAGGAATATGCATGTGATTTTCCATTGTAATTTATTTTTCTCTAGTGAACATATTTGTGTCTTCTTTCTCATTTTTTTAAAAATCATTTTGTTATCTGTGTGAAAGGACTTTGAATGTTGAGAAATTTAATTCTTGATCTCTCATATGCTACAAATATTTTTCTTATTTTATTATATATATTCTGATCTTTATGTAGAATGTTTTAATCATACAGATTATAGCTTATTAATCATACGGACAGTTAATTCAGAAAATCAAATTGCACGTTATACAAAACAATTCTTCTGATTTAAGATCAATCATTTTAAGTCATTTTAAATTTTTTAACATAGCCTTAGTATCTGCATTTGGTATAAAATTTAATATATACCTCAAATATATGTTGTATTTTGCCTTTTTTAACATTACACTTATCATTAAACTTATCATTTAACATTAAACTTACTTTAAGATTTAAGAAATAGTAGACTTGTTTATTTTCTTCTTTTGTACAATGTTTATAGCAAGTTATTCCTTAAAGAATCATAAGAACTTCTAGAAAATTAAAAAATCAAGTACAGGCAACACTCACAGCTTTATTAAACTTGTTTTGAAGTTTTTGGGGTGACCTTCATGTAAATTCTCTCAGTAGCTGATACTCATGGCCTAGAAGTATGCAGGTACACATGTGTTCAATTTTCTCTTTATAAGTAATATTTTATTTTTTTAATTTTTATTGTTCAGATTATTACAGATTTCCTCTCCTCCCCCAAAGCTCCCCTCCACCCAGTTCCCCCCCCAACCCCAGGCCCTTGCCCCCCCACTATCCTCGTCCATAGGTATAAGATCTTTTTCTAATCTCTTCCCGCACCCCCCATATTCCCTCCCCCCCGAGAATTGTCAGTCCACTCCATTTCCGTGCCCCTGATTCTATTACATTCACAAGTTTATTCTGTTCATTAGATTTTTTATTCATTTGATTTTTAGATTCACTTGTTGATAGATATGTATTTGTTGTCACTTTGTTGTTCATAATTTTTTATATTTACCTTTTTCTTCTTCTTCCTCTTCTTAAAGAATGCCCTTCAGCATTTCATATAATACTGGTTTGGTGGTGATGAACTCCTTTAGTTTTTTCTTGTCTGTGAAACTCTATCTGACCTTCAATTCTAAATGATAGCTTTTCTGGGTAGAGTCATTTTGGTTGTAGGTTCTTGCTATTCATCACTTTGAATATATATTTCTTGCCATTCCCTTCTGGCCTGCATAGTTTCTGTTGAGAAATCAGCTGACAGTCATATGGGTACTCCCTTGTAGGTAATTAACTGTTTTTCTCTTGCTGCTTTTAAGATTCTCTCTTTGTCTTTTGCTCTTGGCATTTTAATTATGATGTGTCTTGGTGTGGTCCTCTTTGGATTCCTTTTGTTTGGGGTTCTCTGCATTTCCTGGACTTGTAAGTCTATTTCTTTCACCAGGTAGGGGAAGTTTTCTGTCATTATTTCTTCAAATAGGTTTTCAATATCTTGCTCTTTCTCTTCTGGCACCCCATAATTTGGATGTTGGTATGCTTGAAGTTCTCTCAGTGGTTCCTTATACTATCTTCATATTTTTGGATTCTTTTTTCTTTTTGCTCCTCCAGTTGAGTATTTTTTGCTTCCTTGTATTTCAAATCTTTGACTTGATTTTTGAGGTTCTCTACTGTTGAATCTCTGTATATTATTCTTTATTTCAGTCAGTGTATGCTTAATTTCTGACTTGTCCTTTTCCATTTTTTTTTACATTCTCACTAAGATCCTTGAAGGTCTCAATAAGTTCCTCGGAGGTTTCTAGAAGATTCTTGAGTAACCTTATAACTGTGGTTTTGAACTCTATATCCAGTAGTTTGCTTTCTTCCATTTATTTAATTTGTGATATGTTTCTTTGTCTCCACATTTTGGCTGTTTCCCTGTTTGTTTCTATGTATTGTGTAGCTGCTAAGTCTCCTTGAGTTGATGGAGTGGCCTTGTATAGTAGGTGTCCTATAGGGCCCAGTGGCTCAGCCTCCCCAGTCATCTGAGGTGGACACTCTTGGTGCACCCCTTTGTGGGCTGTGTGCACAGTCTTGTAGTTGAGCCTTGATTCCTGTTGGTATCACTGGGAGGAATTGACCTCCAGCCCAATTGGCTGTGAGGACCAGCTGTGTCTGCAATGGAAGAGCTGCTGTGCAGGGTCCCCTTATGCAACAGGACTTACTTCAGTGGGGCTTTGGTGCTCACTGAGTCTGCCCCTTTAGTGTGTCACTTATGAATGTGAAGAGTTGTAATCTGGTATGGTTTCACCCTGACCACTGGGTACACTGGCTCTTGGATCTCCAAGGAGGTGCAAAGTCAGCCACTGGCTGGGGCCACCCAATAGGAGCTACAGAGAGATCTGCAGATTTCTTCTCTTTGTTTGGGGTTTGGAAGTGCCCAAATGAGGCCCAGCTGTGAAGCAAGACAGGCTGCTGCGGTGCTGGCTTTTGCCTTCTTTTTTTTTTTCTTTATTGATTAAGGTATTACATATGTGTCCTTATTGCCCCATTGTCCCCCACCCCCCCACTCATGCCCTCATCCCCCTGGTGTCTGTGTCCATTGGTTAGGCTTATTTGCATGCTTTGGTTGTGGGGGTAAGGGGGAGAGATCAACCAAAGGACTTTGCCTTCTTTTGATAGCTTTGAGGCTCCCTGACCCAGCTGCAGTTTGACAGGTTTTAGGCGGAGAAAGGACCGGCCATTCATATGCAAAAACAGCTGTGCACAGCTTGGGTGGGGTTGTAAATTTTGTGGGGCAGGGTCTCAGGGAATCTCCAGGGCAGAGCAAACAGCAATGGCTGCCAGTCAGCCCTGCACCGGGGAGGTCCCAGCTCAGGAACAATGACCATTGCAAGCACCTCTGTCTGGAAGAAAGCCACCCCCGCATTCCTGCCCCAATGCAGACAGTCCAGTTTCTCCCCATATGTGTCTGCATCCCCCAAAGTCTTGCTGGGCACTGGAGGTCAGAGCAAGCGGGAGCTTGTATCTCCCTCTTGATTAAAAGAACGGCACACCTGGGTGCCAGCCTGTTCCCTGTGCGCCTCTGCACCTCCTACTAGTCTCAATGTACTTTCTCCTTTACCTCTCTAGTTGTACTTCCACTCAGCCATCTTTTCTGCAGTTCTGGATGATAGCTGTTTGTATTTTAGGTGTAATTTTGATATGGTTGTGGGAGGCAGCAAGTACGGGTGTTTACCTATGCCACCATCTTGGTTGAGACTATAAGTAATTTTTTTTAAGTTTTCAATGTGGATTTGAATTTTCTGTTTCAAATTCTGAGGCCCAGTGTTATTTTCACCATGCTATTTTTGGTACTTTATCACATATCATTTTCTATGCCCATAAAAGTCTTTCATCCTTTCGTGTTCTGTCCTAGCCTTAGCCACTTGGAAAGTGCATTACATCAGGTATCATGTTTTCCATGAAAACACATACAGACCTTTGTACACTTTGTAATGCCTTCTTCATGGCAAAAATGCTATTTTTTATATTTTGGGTTTACATATATTCTAGTTGACTATTGGTTACTTGAAGAAAGGAAAGGATACTATTTAAATATATTTTTATGTTTTTTTCAAACTAGCCATACCCTTCCATATATTAAGAACTCATGGCAAAGACAGCTAGTAACCTACCAACTATCCATCCTCTTTACCAGACTCCAAGTTTTATCCTGGTCCATTGCTACAAGAAACAAATGTTACATTTCCAATCTATTGAAGCTAGATGTGGTCAAGTACACATAATTGTGGGAGGGAATTCTGGGAAGGTTATTTCAAAGGATATGACTCAGTGGAGAGGGACATCATTTTTAATCCCTATTCTTTCTTTTTCACTAGACTGACAACTCAGATGTGAGAACCAGAGCTTCAGCAACCATCTTAACCTTGAGAATGAACGCCACATGGTAAGAGGGTGAAGTAGACTGTTATGTGGAAGAGCCAGATCCAGAATACTATAAAGCTAATATAATAGGCCAGAGAGAGTTACATTTATTTTTTTTAACATAAGAAATTAAATCCTGGAGTGTTTAAAGAATGTTATTTTGGCATTCTGTTATTCTCAGTCAAATTCAATCTATAATTGACACAGCTAAATTGAAAAAAAAAACACCCCAAAATGTTGTTACATTCAACATTCACTTATTGTGCATATGTGCAAGATAAAAGAAGAAAAAAGGCATGACTGTAATGAATTTTTTTATTTAGTATATAATTGTCACCTGGTGGTTTGATAAAATAAGAACTGAAAATTAACAAAACATTCCTGAAAGTAGTAACATAGCACCATTGTGATACATGGGCTGTCATTTGACAGAGTTGAGTGTGAATTTTTGGAAATGCTCTCTTTTGGCTTTTAGAATAATATCATTACCAGTGACAACTTCTAATATGTGACTTTTTCTTAGTTTTCCCATTTGAATCCACTTCCTCCACATGCCTTCAAATGCTATGTCTTCTTAGAGCTTCATTCTTGACCTTTTCTCACTTAGTATACTGTTCAAAGGATGAACTCTTCAGCTGACAGAATACCAACTACGGAATTTGGGGGTTTATGGGACAAGATATAGACTTGCATGTCTAATTTGCTAATGAGTGTCCTTTAGGAATTTCAAAATCACCCTGGTTATAAAGATCTCATTTATTTCTATTTTCATTCTCTGTCCCAGCCTCTTCAAACTTCTTCTCATATAATATCCCCTATTTTGATTATTTGTACCACTGTCCTTATCAAACTAGAATCTTAACCTTTAACTTTTTCTCTCCCATTTTTGACCAATTAACCAGTAATTGGAAGCTGGATTCTTTACTTCCTCCCTATATAATGGACTTTTGAATTTGATTATTCATTACTGAAGCAGCCTCATTACCAACTTTCTGACACCTATTTCTCCCCAGAGCTCATTCTTCGATCATGATTCATGGCATATTTTCAAAAACCAAATCAGGTAAGCCCTGGCTGGATGCTCAGTTGATTGGAGTGTCATCCTGTACAACAAAAGGTTGGAGGTTCTATTCCAGGTCAGGTGCACAAGATGGGTGATTCCCTTTCACATCAATGCCTCTCTTTCCCCTTTCCTCATTCTCTAAAAATTAATAGAAACATATCCTCCGGTGAGGATTTAAAAATAAAGGTGGGCATCGCTAAATGGTTAGAGCATCAGCCCTTGCACCAAAGTATCACCAGTTTGATTCCTGGTCAAGGACATATTCCTAGGTTGCAGGTTTGATCCCCAGCCCAGTCAGCCCATGTAGGAGGGAAACAATGTTTCTCAAATCAATCAATCAGTCTCTCTCTCTCTCTCTCTCTCTCTCTCTCTCTCTCTCTCCACTCTCTCTAAGAAAATTTTAAAAAGTAAATTCAAAATATAGTCAATATAGTCATATTGTTTGGTTGCTCATTGTCAGAAGCCAGTATTAAAATCCTTGGCAGTGTCATGAACACAATAACATATTTTCAGTGATAGGTTCTATGCCCCAGCCAAACTGAGCTTCCTCAAACACATTGAGTCCTTTCATGCTTTCTGGTCCGTTCTCTTTCCTCCACATAAAGGTTTCTTTTTTTCCACTTTCTTTGCCTATTATACTATTCTTCATAATTCCAAATTCATATTAAAAGTTACTTTTCCTGCAATGCCTTAATTCTCCTGGAAAGTTGTTTTTCCCCTATCTATGTAACATAAACTTTAGAATAGCACCTATTATTAACTATGATTTTATGACTGTCACCCATCCATAGTGATCTTGATATTCTTGAGGAAATTGATATTTTTAAAGTATTATATTTCATATTTTTCTGAGATTTAAGGAAAGATACTCAAGATATTAATTTAAAATATCTCTTTTTCCTTTTTTCTATACAGGATAAAATGGATATATAGTCAGTTATTAGATTTATAAGGCAGGAATTCAGGAATGGTGCACAGGGATATAAATTCTTCTTTAAAAATATTTTTACTCCATGTATTCATGAAAATGTGCTACAACTTTTGAATCGACCTGTAGAAACCATTTATAGCTTTTATTAAAGAAAAATTCATTCATGTTATCTAAGTTTAATGACTGCATGACTAAGCCCACTGCACTTAAAGCAAATATGTAAGAGAAAATTGTACCTACAGGTCAAATTGTCCTGATTATTATGGCATTTCACTGTCTATGGAATTTAAAATGGGTCTTTTCATCTGAGTTTCAAAGTTTGAAGAGGCTGATCTACAAGTTTCCCTTTTGTCTGCACTGATTGTATTGCTCCTGAAAAAGACTATGTTTTTAGCTTTGAAGTCTAGAACTGATTTAGCTAAAGAAGAGGATAAGAGGAACAGCTTCAGTTGGGATTTCATTTACAGAACAACCTGACCTGATTTTGAAGCTGAATGAGTGGAAGGGAGACAATTTTAAATCCCTGTTAATATCAGTTGGATGACGAGGGCACTGTTCCTCTAAAAACAGAATCAACCACAGCAACAATAAAAATGGAACCAACAAAACTTTCACAAAAGCCTAATTGCAGTCATCCATAGTTTGGTTTTTTTAATCATACCAAGCATCTTGCAGAGTCTAAGAAGAAAGCCAGAGAGTTCCCCATAGTAAATCCCCATACCCCCTTCTCAAATAAGTTCATTCCTGTATAAAGCATAATGATTTTCTCAATAACAATCCCTGCCATTTCTTTTCTAAGAAACGTTTGCCACATCAAAATTAATTCAAGTAAGAAAACAAAATAGGCTATAGTATTTTACCATATATGAGGTTATGCTTGTGTTTCAGCTTGATAATATGACTTCTTCAAGGAAACACCTATTTTAAAAATAGATGGATTTAGACCCTAAAAGTAGCATTTTTTACACCCAAATTTTCTGTTTCTTTTACAAGCTAGTACCATATATCAACACCCATTTTATACTAGCTTAGGGGAAAAATGATGATTTGTTTAAAGCTATTCATAATATCTAATTCTGCTTCATAAATTTAAACATTTAAAAGAGTAATATAATACATTATGTGCATTGTCCAGTCTCAGTTACAATGCTCAGTTATGAAAAGATATCTTAATAAAATTTTATTTTTAATCATATAATAGTGTCAAAAACATCTTGAGCTGTATGTTTTAAGAATCAGCTTTTTGGAAACATAGATGTAACTATGTAAGTTAAAGAATTGTGCTTATGTATGAGCATAAAAGTGATAACAAATGCAAAAAACCACCAAAATATGCATGGTTATAATACCTTAATTTTAGATTTTATTTTATTAATATAAAACTATACTTCTTGTTACTTTAAGTATTTTTCCACTGAATTACATTTTGTCTTATATAAATAGTATGAATCTTCCTTAATAAGTAAAACTTTATAAATTGGTAGACTGACTAGACAAAGGTACAGTGGTCAGACCATCTTAAAAATAGAACTGTGACCCACGACTTTCAGCAACCAGCCCCCAAGCCAAATAACTACCTGCAATGACCAATCCAGGAAGTCAAACAATAATCACTGTGACAAGCAGCCCTAAATGGCCAGGACTTGATGAAAAAATGACAGCTTCCCTAATTTTTGCCTCCACATCCAACTTAGGACCAACTGGAAAAAGCCAAATGTGCTCCCTTAACCAATTACATACATGTCCTGATTTTAGTTAGCCTGCCTCCAACTCCTCCTTGCCAAAAGCTTCCAGTCAGGTATACCTGAAGCCTTGTCTCTTTTTCTACTATAAACATTCCCATCCCTCTGTCTTCCTTTGAGTCTCTGAATTGACATAGTTAAAGGAATATACTAGTACTTCCAAAAATGAAAGGTATTTTTCTAGGTAGGCTCTTTCATTCTTGTGGAAATGGCAGTTGAAACTGGTACTAGTAATTGTTATTAGTAAGGGTAAAAGGAGATCAGTTTTCTTTGAGGAATTCAAGGTCATGCTATAAAATGTAGTGAAGTATTTTTTAAATGGTAGGAACATTTTTATTCAGTTATTATAATAATATCAACACATTTTGCCAGTAAAATGGCAAAATATGAAGAAAAAAACAGATCAAAACCATGATAAAGAGAACAGTTAAAACACAGGTTATCTTTATCTATTTACATAAGATCATTGAAATCTATCACTTTTCACTTTGCTTCCCCAAGTTTAAATAACTACTCTAATAAATTCATTGGTTGTAATTTTCATAAATGCTTTTTATAGTTTCACATCATAGTGTGTATCTGTGAATATTATTTAGTATTGCTTAGCAGGTTTTAAAAATTCATATATTTATTTAATTTTTTAAATTGTTATTGCTTTACAGACTCTTCATATTATTAAATATAACTAATTTTAACTATAGTATAATATTCAAACCTATCAATATATGAAATCCATTATTCTAATAATGGGAGTTTTTATTTTTCCAAATTTTTTGTCTATTAACAATGCTTCAATAAATCTTGCACATTTCTTTGTGTTCACATTTCACATGTGAGAGAATTTCTCTAGTGGCCATACTGACTAGTGGAGTTTCCGGGCCTTCAATATTACTTTAGTGTAACATTGTAAAATTACTTTTAATTATCCTAAAATCAACTGTATATCCTTTTAAAATTTAGTTAATCCCATGGTTGTTAAATATATGCCACTGTCATTTTGATTTGCATTTTCCTACTGAAATGATATCATTTTATATATTTGTTAGCAATTCACAATCTCTGGAAAAAGTCATCTGACTCTTTCCTGTTGCACATTTATCTTTTTAATAAAATTGGTTTGTAAAAGAAATTTCACTGGACAAAGTTAAACAGCTAAGCAAGACTTTGTTCAAGTCTATTGCAATAGAGGAGAGATTGAACTCAACTCCTCTGAAACATTATAGGGAAGAGATTTTAAGCCCTGGAATGAGCTACTGGAAAAAAGCTAGAAGACATTATGGATGAGATTCTAAGAAAGGGGAGGTTAGGGACCTCTAGTCGGGAAGAAATTGGTTTAAAGCTTAGTTAACCAGAATAGGGGGTGAATGGATTTAAATAGGGGATGAGTTTTAGAATACCCACATTTTCCCAGATGCAAGACCAATCTAATTTTTGTCCTTTGAGACTACTGTGCTTATTTGTTTGGTTGCTTATTTTCTCTCATGTAGATGTTAATTTCTAAATTTATAATCATAATGTCAAAAAAATCACCCATTTACCCATCTCCCCCAAACAAGCACAATATTGACTTTCCCCACTTTTTTTGCTCTCTATTCCCCAAGTCTATGATGTATTTATTCAATGTTAGAGTACTTTCTAAAAACAAAACTAGCAATTGAGCAAATATGTCCTGGTGTCTTCCAGCAAACTGAAATCTTATAAAAACTTATCTCAGATACATTTTTGACAAATGAGTGCCTGGCTGTCATCACCCTATTGCATTGCCACCCCCTTTTATCTTGCTGCTTTGCAGTTGTCAGGAGGTAGTGACTGTCATCCAGTTTCAATAGGCCTTCACTCAATCATCTGAAGGCAGGGAAGAACATGTCAATGAAAACAGCTTAAAAGAGCTCAGTTTATATGGCTCAAAACAATGCTGTGCAAAGCAGGGGTTTTGGGGGGGACTTTAGAGGTCTTTGTATCTAATTTTTCTGAAGACAATAGTATTGACACATGAAACTCTCCATATCCCATTTTATCCACTGAGTAGAACTTCCTTATGAAAAAACTGATTTGTGGTATTTCATCCAGTGAAAGATTTAAAGGCTCATCCTCAGCCACACCTGAGTGGGGCACTTACCCCCTGAAGCCCCTGCAGAAGGCATTTTGGTTAAACATCGTTCTCCATTCCCTTTGCCAGAGAAGCAGGGAGAAGGGAAAAGTAGTATATAAGACATTGACATTGATCAAAGTTTCCATTATTGAAATATTGAAAATTAAATTAAAATCTTAAAGTAAGTTTCAATGTCATTGCATGTAAAAAACTAATTATCATTTATGTGTTAGAAATGTGTACTATATACCTTCTTTGGAGTATTATATTTATTATTCAATTTTGTCTTCACTTTTGAAGAAACAGTATTACTCTTTGTTTTAATTTTAGTGATTTTTCATTTTATATTGAAATATACTTGACATAATATAAATTTAAGGTGTGCTTTCAGTGATTTTTCTAATGCTTACAGTAAATACCTTTGAATTATCACAGTAATATTACTGATAATATTATTAGTAGTAATAGTCTACATTTAGTAGAATACAATGATTTAGTAGAATAAAATTATTTAGAAGACACTTTGAGAAAAATTTAGCAACATTCTTTCAGTACCCTCTATTTTTGTACTATCATCATGCCTTCTACCACTACATTTGTTACAAACACATGTTGCTGTTATTTTTTGCTTAAAACAATTATCTTTTAAGAAAATCAGGTAAAGAGAAAATTGTTTTCTGTTTTTTGTGTACAAACCATTTCTGGAACTTGTCACTCCTTGTATACAATTATTTCTATCTGCTCTCATTTGCTTTCCATTTGAAGAACTTCTCAACATTTCTTGTAGTACAGGTCTGCTATTTTGCCTTCAAAAGATTTTTACGAGATTAATGGACCCTTTGTAGAAGGTTTGCTGACTTTCTGTTGGCATCATTTTTATCACTTTAAAAATATTGTTTCATTGGATTCTGGCTTGTTTTGTTTCCAACAATAGTTTTCATTCATTACATGTTTTTCCTTATAAGTCATGTGTCTTTTTTTCCCCTCTGCCTTTGTTTTAAGTGTTCTCTTTATGGTTTTAGTCTGTTCTTTTTTCATATTTTGCCATTTTACTGGTAAAATGTGTTGATATCCTATATAATAAAGAGCTAATATGCTAATTAGACCAAAGCCGGGGCTGTGAGGGCTGAGCCCCTTGCACGAATTTCGTGCATCGGGCCTCTAGTTATTATAATAACTGAATAACAGTGTTCCTACCATTTAAAAAATACTTCACAATATTATATAGCATGACCTGAATTCCTCAAAGAAAATTGATCTCCTTTTACCCTTCCTGAGAACAATTATCTGTTACCATGGCCATTTCCACAAGAATGAGAAAGCCTAGCTAGAAAATACCTATTATTTTTTGGAAGTATTTTTCTTTAACTACATCAATTTAGATTAACGACAATCACCAGGTGGATAATCTGTGTTTTTCATTGATTTCAAATTTATTGAGATTATTTAAAATGTATGAAATTTTTACTTTTAGGTTGGAAAAGAGAACAAACACTATTGTTTCAAGAAATATATTTCAAATGGCTGAGAGAATTTTAAATATCTGCTTGTACACCTTATAAGTGGAATGATTTGAAAAACCTCACAAAACCACTCCTCCTAAATGACAGTTTTAATAGTAGTGGCTTGTCACTATATACTGAGTATTTCAGTGATACCGTATTTCTTTTTTATGGTGCTCCTGGTAATTCATGGCACACACGCTATGTATCTACCTGCTTTCCTTTGGGTTAAATAGGTGAAAAATTGCCTCCTTCACAGCAGAGGAGAGAGAAAAAGCTGCCCTATCTGTTAATGAATCCTTCATTCTTAAGCAACCCAGTGGGCTAGAGAGAATTGGAGTCAATCCGCTAAAGGTTGCCCACCTTGCACTAGAGGAGAAGGAATTACATAGGAGGGAAAGAGAATCCTAGTTTAGGGGGAACATTGTTAGAATTGTTATATGTATTATTTTCATCCTGCTATTGTAACTTTTAGTGGCTTAAAACAACACAAATTTATACTCTTAGAGTTTTGGAGGTCAAAAGTCTAAACTCAGTCCATGGGCTAAAGTCCACAGGCTGGTTTCTTCTGGTGGTTCTGAGGGGAGAAATGGCTTCTCTGCTTTTTCTAGCTTCTGGAGATTCCTGTGTTCCTGGGTTTGTTACTTCTTCCTCCTATTAAACCAATCCTTGTTCAGTCATTACATATCTTCCACCTCCTCTATAGTCAAATCTCTCTCTTCATTCCTTTTAAAAAGACACTTGTGGTTATGTTTATAGGCCCAACCAGATAATCCGTGATGATCTTCTCATCTCAAGATTCTTAATTTAATCGTATCTGCAGAATCCCTATTGCCTTTTAAGATAACAGTCACAAGTTCAAAGGTATAACTTGGATGTCTTTGGAGGCAATTATTTGGCCTACCACTATGTAGTATCTTTGTCTAAATATCCTGGGTTTTTTCTGTCAACAAAACAGTCTTTATACTGTATGACTTGCTATTATTTAGTAGTTAAAATAAACATGATGCCCAAAACACTTTTTAAATTTGTGCTGTCTATAATGAAAGAGTAGTTAAGTCATGCTTCTCACAAAACATGATCTTAACCTCTCAAAGGGGAATTGGCATTTTATTGAGATGTCTCTTCTTACTTCTTAAGGAACTGGTTGTCCCATACTTCTATGCCATTCCAAATTGATACTAATTATATTGGATTAAGGGCCCCACACTATTCCAGTGTGATCTCATCCTAATTTAACTATACATTTGAAAGGATACTATTTCCAAATAATAAGAGCACATTCTGAGGTAGTAGGAGTTAGGATTTCAGTATGTAAATTTAACCCATAACAGACTGTGAGGTGAAAAAACATTGACTTAAACCAGCCTCTGTCTTTTCTAAATGAGAGTGGAGCCCAGACAGATTTGGGTTCCTAGCAAAGATTATTCAGTAAGTGATAAAGGTTTAGCTGATATGATAACTCCTAAGTCCCACTCCAGGGCTCCTTCTAAATTATGTGAATTCATTCTATTTTGGATAATTAGGGATAGAAATCTGACATTTCTTAGCTGATTTCAACTAGGTGTGTGTATACTCCCGAATATGCATATTTTAAACAAGTAGCAGAGCCTGAGTTTAACATCTTCTGACAAGAATTTCAACCTAAGAGAATACTTGTGAGATTGCTTCATAAAAAGAATCTTGGCAGCTCATCCCATCTCAATTGTAATTCCAAAGAAATTGCTCATCAATTTTATATATGCCCTCATTTGTGCCAAACAACTTTATCATGTCAGAGGCGGCAACAATGATTAATTTACTTACAGAGCACTCAATAAGTCATCTGGGGAAGATCTTTTTTTCTTTTTTTTTCATCTACAATATTTCTAGAAAGTGCCTACCTCACTCACTCATACTTTTTAACAAAATGTCTATTATACAACAATTTAGCGACTTAAGAATATAATCCTCAGAGGTATCTTCAGAAATCATCAGGAAATTTAGCATAGAATTTAGACAGATAATATAGATTTAAAATAATTTACATGTGACCTGCTACTAATTTGAAATGCCAAGTGACACCGACATTATTTAGATTCCTTCCATCACTTTTCTTTCGATGACAGTCAGAAAAAAATAAGAGATCAAAGTCTGTTGGTTCATAATATTCTATGTTCAGTATGAAACTAGTTAGTACTATTCAGAACAATTGGGATTGTGTTGCCTGGAACTATTAAGTACTTTCCATAGAAACCACATAGGCCTCAAAGTCAGAAAATTTCAGTTGGTGGTGATACCAAAAAAAGTATCTCCTGACCCTCTGACTAGTGCTCTCCCCACTCTTTATTCCTACAAACTAAATGAGGGACAATACTTGGTCATGTTCAGTCCCACAGGGAACCAAGGATGCAATACAATTCAGGCTACTTAAAGTGTTTGTTTTTGTTTTTTTTTCTCTACTAGAGTCAGATTTTTCTTACCAAACTGTGAAATTGGATTTAATTTCTTATCATAAGTTAGAAACTAGAGAATGTTAAACCTGGTACAACTGCAGAACTTTTCATCATTATAGGTTTAAATTTAGGATAACCCCAGGATAAACCGTCTGAATCCACGTACACCAGTTATTGCAAATGCACTGCATTGAGTAATGTTACTTTCAGTTTTCAGTAGATGATAAAATTATAAACACAGGATAGCCTGCTCATTAAATAGTAAATACAGATATTACTTTTCACGTCAGAAAAATAAAAATTATTTTATAGTTAAGTACAGATGTTCTCTTAATATCTTCAAGTGTTGAACAGACTTAAATATTTTACATCAAATTTTCATGAGTTTTAGCTAGAGTTTTAATATAGAAAATTGTCATTCTTTATGAAAAAGATATGTAAGTAGTATTTGCTGCATAGAAATAGTAATTTGACAACCAAAACTCTTTAATCAAAGAAGATAGAGAATGTTTCTACACAAAAACTCTTAAGTCTTTTAAATATCATACAAAAAATAGCACTTATGTAAAATAACATTTTTCATTTTTGGAATATCTGAGATTAAATTGAAATGTAAAAAGGCAGACCTTTCTCACCTAAAGTTTGTTAGTTTCTCATTCTCTTTGTCCATAAGTAAAATTTTTCATTTTCTCTTTTATTTTCAAAAACTTTCATGGAAAAACAATTAGATGTGAATTCCAAGGTGCCAACGCTTGCCAATAACTAGCATTTGCAAAATATGTCTGGGGTGTTCAATGTCCTTCGAAAGTTCTTTGACTACTCTGTATTCCTTTAGGAAACCTTTTTTCTACTCTCCCCCAAATGGGAAATAGCCAAGAAACCTGTGGAATTATTTCCTAAGGTAGCTTCTTTGTATATGTAGCTTGTAGAAGCAAAATTGTATATACTGAAAAAGAAGTGAAATGTGTTTGAGTAATTTTCCCTCAAATTAAAAAGATTTAAAACTGCAGAGAGACATAAAGTTCACCCAGAATCAGATTTTTAGGAATATATGTGGGAGCTAAATTTCCTTCCAAAACTCATAAATCCACAGTTTCCCCTGAGAGTTTTTGAGAAATACAAATACAACAGGTTCTCAAATAGCATTGTTTTGTTCAGTGTCATTTTTGCTATAACTTTGATGAGCTTACTTAAGAACTTACTCTTGTTTATATCAATGAGCCTGTGCTAAAATTGGTTTCTTTTTAAAAAATATATTTTTATTGATTTCAGAGAGAGGAAGGGAGGGATAGAAACATCAATGATGAGACAGAATCATGGATCAGCTGCCTCCTGCATACCCCCTACTTGGGATCTAGCCCAAAACGAGGGCATGTACCCTGACAGGGAATGGAACTGTGCCCTCCTGTTTCATGGGTCACATTGAGCCACACCGGCTGGGCTAAATTGGTTTCTTTATACATCATTTCACTGAAAGTCACAAAAATATCAAAGATGTTAAGTGAGGATTTACTGTACTACACTGAAGAGGCAGAATAGATTTGTGGAGTGGAAAAATTTAGGGAATTTATTTTAAAAACTTATCCTAAATGTGGCCTTGACTGAATGTAGTCATATAAAAGGAGTTAAATTACCTTAAGAACCCTCTAGTTGGTTTTCCTCTACCAACATTGCATGTTATATAACCGAAGATGTTTTTAGCCTAGAGATTTGAGCTGCATCATTAGTGTTTTATTAGACATCAAAGGGTCAGGGATAAATTACCTCTAGGGCCTTATAATCACCTCTTCTATCTAACCCTTGTTTCCTACCTAGAGGTGGTAGACCCAGTGTCAATGTAAGCCATCATTGCCATAAGCATTTTGAGATAGAATTATAACTTCAAAAATGTTTAATTTTTCATCAGCAAAGTGTAGTTCATTTTTCAAAAGTAATAATAGTCCACATCTTTTCCCAATATAACTTAAGGAAGCCTTATATTTTAGGAAATTCTTATATTTGTTTATCAGTAATTTTATTTGTCTATTAGCTATTTCTTTCAACATTGACATATAGATGGGCTTGCTGGAGAGCACAGAAGTTTATTAACTTGGCTCTCATCATTGAAAGTCTGACATTTATGTAAATGTTGGCATTTGGCAAGGTGATCATAGAGTACACAAAGGAAGTGACAAGGAAAGTAACAGAAAATGGGATTAAAAAAGAAGAAAATTGAGTCCTTCGACACAAAATTCCCATGAGGGTTTTGATGCTGTATCAGACTGAATAGGTGATTTCTTAAAGTTCTGTTTTTTATTTCACCTTACCTTAGAGAAAGAGAAATTCAAAAGTGGATGTTGCCATATAATCCCCATTGCTATTATGTATGGTATTTGGAGGTGGGGCCTTTGGGAAGGCTATGTCCTCATGAATAGGATGGTTGTCTTTAAGAGGCCAGAATACTAGCTCCCTCTCTTTCTGCCCTGTGAAAATGCCCAAAGAAGTCAGTAGTCTGCAATCTGGAAGAAGGCTGTCACCAGTACTCAGCCATGCTGGCACTTCTTCTCCTCCCAGCCTCCAGAAACTGTGCTAAATAAATGTCTGTTGTTTATAAGCCACTCAGTAACTTGTTAGAGCAGCCCAAACTGACTAAGACACTTGTGGATCTTTTAATTCACGAAATAGATAAATACAAAACAATCTCAATTTGCTTATTAGACACTTAGTTCTAGGCAGTATGGTAGTACTCTAATTCCAAACTTGATTTCCTATTAGATCTTCTCTCTTAGCCTGGTGACTGCAGGGAATAATGATTCACAATTTAATTCTTTAGGGTACCTCTGTCTTGTGTATCTTCTTCACTCTTCCCAAATCCCTGCCCACTCAGCTTCAGGTCTCTCTAAGGCCAGAGCAGTAGAAGAGAGGAGAGGTAAAGTGCACGAGAGGTCATGCTGCACGCTTTGTACACGGACTTCACTTTCTCTAAGCCAATAGGTGTTGAAATTGACCCTGGAGGGGAGGTTCTTGGTTATATTACTGTTAAATATGAATGTGTGCTCAAATTTTCTGCAGCAGTTAATTAATTCTAATTAATATATAGTTAATTAGTACTAGTATATATATATATATATATATATATATATATATATATAGTTATATATATGTATTTATACATATCCCATGTTCAAAGGCTGTTAAATCACGTTGTTTACCCATATCTTCAGAAAAAAATCACTTCTGTCATGGTAAATAACCTGCTTCCCTGTTTACAATGGTCTGGCCCTCTAGCAACTTCAGTGTGAAATTATAGCCAATTTGCCTACAGGCGTCAGGTGGTCATAATAATCTGTCCACTCAGTGTATATATGAAGAGAGATAGCAATGTATGAAGAAGAGAAAGTACTGGTGATGAACGGGAAAGCAGAACCTGCAGAAGCCAAATTTGCAAGTTTGCACTTTGACCCAGAGCAGTTCTAAAGCACACTTATCTTTGAAGTTCAGAATATAAAAGCTTGCAAGAGAATGCCAACTTAAAATTCAGATTTTAAATTTATTGAAATATAAATATTTGAGATTATCTACAGGACCAGATATTTTACAAATTTAGACATAGAACTTATTCATGTGTAAACGTTTAATTTACATATAGCACACTCATGAGTATAGGGTAACAATTTAATGGTTTAATTGTATTAAATAAAAAATGAACACAGATAAAACTCACCCTCTATGTCTTAGGCATGTACTCATTTGGTCATTGTATCATTGTCTTAAAATGCAATTCAGAATATCTCCCATCACCCAATTCACTCTGAGCTAAACTAAGATTGCTTTCAATTCAAAAGCTCTGAAAATGTATAGAGTAATAATAAAGAGCTCTTCAAAAGAAATAATTAGCATTCTGTGTCTGTGACAGAGTAATTGTTTAATAATGTGGGGTTCATTGTAACATTGTATTTCATATACGATGAAAATTGTCAGGCATTGTCTATATAAATAAGATCATCCCAGAGGGGTGAAATGCACAAAAAGTAACCCACTTTTCAGAAATAATAATTTATTTTTATGTATTTTTCCTCTCCACACCCCCTAAACCCCCTCCACTGCCAGCACCATTTCTGATAGGAGGATAAATTGCTAATGGGCTCATTCTTGAGGTGAACTGTATAGTTTAAAATTATTGCTGAAATTTCACTTTGTCTGGCTTCATATTTCCATTTTTATTAAATATTTATTGTTCTTTCTTCTTTCAAAAGCATTGTTTAGGTTGCATAATTTGCATATATTTCCATTTTCTTCTAGATTACATATATAAAATATTTTTCTTGAAAATAAATACACTCAATCATGAGAGAATCTTAAGTTTCAAATTTCCTGAAGCATACGTTTTTTGAGATTTTATGTCTTTAAATACATATAATTCATTTCCACATTTATGATGAGAAGACATTATAAATATATGCACAAGTCTATACATAATAGGAACAAACAATATACTTAGTTTCTGAATTCTGCCTTTAATTTGGTGAAAAGCTTTTTACATTAAGTGCTAAACAACTAAAAAACCTGTTCTTTTATTCTCACACTGCAGAGATTTAGGAAGAAATATCAATTTAGTAAAATGGTGCTTAGCACAGGCTGTTTTCTGTTTGTTTGTTTTTAAATATATTTTTATTGATTTCAGAGAAAAATGAAGAGGGAGAGAGAGATAGAAACATCAGTGATGAGAGAGAATCTTTGATCTGCTGCCTCCTGCATGCCCCACTCTGGGAATCAAGCCTGCAACCTGGGCATGTGCCTAACTGGGAATCAAACTGTGACCTCCTGGTTCATAGTTTGATGCTCAAAACCTGAGCACACTGGCCAGGCAACACAGACTGTTTTTAATAAATGTTTTGGGATAGATTTTTGAAATTCTGAATTGGTCTGTCCAGAAGCATGGAAAGCATGGAACAGACTGATGGAAGGGCAGTGTGGGAGAGAATAACCAAAGAACTTATATGTATACTAGAGGCCTAGTGCATGAAATTCATGCACTCAGGAGGGGAAGGGTCCCTCAACCCAGATTGCAAGAGGGTGCAGGCCAGGCCGAGGGACCCACCCCACCGGTGCAGGATCAGGGCCAGGGAGGGACGCAGGAGGTTGGCCAGCCTGGGAGGGACCGCAGGAAGGATCCAGGGTGTGTCTGGCCCCATCTCACTCAGTCCCCATCTGCTGGACCCCAGCAGCAAGCTAACCTACCAGTCATAGCGTCTGTCCCCTGGTGGTCAGTGCATATCATAGTGACTGGTCATCTGATTGACTGTCTGCCCTCTGGTGGTCAGTACACCGGTGGGGTCCCTTGGCCTGGCCTGCACCCTCTCACAACCCAGGACCCCTCAGGAGATGTCAGAGAGCTGGTTTTGGCTCAGTCCTGCAGGCCAGGCTTTCATGTACTAGGCCTCTAGTAGGGAAATAAAAAGGGACATCTGTAATACTTTCAATAATAAAGGTACATTTTTTAAAAAGTAGGCAGGTTAGCTTCAGAATAAAGTGAGGTATGAAAAAATAATAAATAATATCAACAAGCAAACAATACATACTTTTTTGTGAGTAGCCAGCGGTAACTCTCCCAGTTGATGATAAACTCTACATTCTGAAGCTAGTTTTCCATTTGGATTTAAAATATTTACTTGGAAAAAAAGATTGTTTAGATCACTAAAATGTAATTTTAGCTTGATGGCTAATCTTCAAGGCTTTTTCAAAACAAGAATATAAGAGTCTAAGGAATATGCCTGGGTAACTGTGAGTCAAAAATGTGCTATTTATCACTATTAGACCTTTTCCCCCCATTAATGGCTTGGTTGACTTAATATATATTTAAACAATGAAGATTTTTTTTTCACCAATGAAAACAAATAATGAAAAGTGCTATGTTGATCTGTACTCTTTTGTCAGAATTTTTGTTACTCTAATCCTATCTAATAAAAGAGAAACATGGTAATTAGCCTACAGCTGCTACCCTTCCCATTGGCTAATCACTGAGATATGCAAATTAACTGCCAACCAAGATGGTAGCCGGAAGCCAGGCAGCTGATGTGAACAGGGAGGCTTGCTT
The DNA here is from genome assembly GCF_028538775.1 of Myotis yumanensis. Classification (NCBI taxonomy): domain Eukaryota; kingdom Metazoa; phylum Chordata; class Mammalia; order Chiroptera; family Vespertilionidae; genus Myotis; species Myotis yumanensis. The sequence continues at coordinate 31,647,438 of NW_027223762.1, read as the reverse complement.
GCTCCAGTGACAGAGGAAGCCAGGTTCCCCACCTGCCTTGCCAGACTCTCAGCTGCAACTCTAAGAAACATTGTAACAAATATAGAAGCTAAACAAAACCCCAGAAACCTCCTTTCAGTCAGCCAGGCTTCAGCCAGCAGGACCGCAACATTGTTTCTAATACAGAAGGTAAACAAAGGCCAGAAACCTGCTCTCAGCAGCAGAGCTGCAGAGCTAAAGCTGGCCCAGATTAAAAAAAGAAAAAAGAAAAAAAGGAGCAGTTGGGAACTTCAGTCACCCACCAGCCTGAAAACGGCCCTCAGCCCCTCATCCAGGCTGGCCAGGCACCCCAGTGGGGACCCCCACCCAGAAGGGAGTGTGACCAGATGCAAACAGCCATCATCCCCTCACCCAGGCTGGCCAGGCACCCCAGTGGGGATCCCCACCCTGATACAGGACACCCTTCAGGGCAAACCAGCCGGCCCCCACCTGTGCACCAGGCTTCTATCCTATATAGTAAAAGGGTAATATGCCTCCCAACACCGGGATCAGCAGAGCAGCGAGGCCACCCGGCACCAGGATCAGCATGACAGGGCAGCGCCCAAACCCCCTGATCGCCCTGCGGCTCTGTGTGTGACGGGGGCGGGGCCACAACCTCCCTATCTGCCCTGCTCTGTTCGTGACAGGGGAAGGCACCCTAACCCCCTGATCAGCCCTGCTCTGTGCCTGATAGGGGGCGCTCCCCAACCCCCTGATCGCCCTGTGGCTCTGTGTGTGACAGGGTAGAGCCATAACCTCCCCATCGGCCCTGCCCTGAGTGTGACAGTAGGGTGCCCCAACCCCCTGATTGGCCCTGCTCTGTGGGTGATAGAGGGCAGCGCCCCAACCCCCTGATGGACCCTGCTCTGTGTGTGACAGGGTACGGAGCCCCAACCCCCCTGATGGGCCCTGCTCTGTGAGTGACAGGGGGCAGCGCCCCAACCCCCTGATGGGCCCTACTCTGTGCATGACAGGGGGTGGCGCCGCAACCTCCCCGTCGACCCTGCCTTGAGTGTGACAGGGGGCGGTGCCCCAACCCCCCAATCGGCCCTACCCTGAGCGTGACTAGGGGTGGCATCGCAACCTCCAGATCCGCCCTGCTCTGTGCATGACAGGGGTGGCGCCCCAACTCCCCAATCAGCCCTGCTCTGAGCCCGACCAGGGGCTGCACTTAGGGATTGGGCCTGCCCTCTGCTACCCAGGAACAGGCCTAAGCCAGCAGGTCGTTATCTCCCGAGGGGTCCCAGACTGCGAGAGGGCACAGGCCGGGCTGAGGGACCCCCTCTCCCCCCCCCCCCCCGAGTGCACAAATTTTTGTGCACCGGGCCTCTAGTGTGTAATATAAAGTAAAAAGATTAGAGGTACTCTTGAAAAACACTTTATGAATACTTATGCAGTTTGCAGAAATCTTTCAGTGGCAGAAATAAACTTCTTAATGTATTTTTTTAAGGATGGACCATAAAATAATACTTTTTCGACTTATTTTCAGTTTTTTCTTCAGCCATTTTGAATGTATTTCTAGGAAATTATTTTGAAGAATAAAACACTCTGCCTCATTAAAACAGCATTTATTCAGACACACTGATTCCAGTTCCTTAATTTATAAAGTAATGCCATCACACTGTATAGGGTTAGAAGAGTTAAAGGGACAAAGTCCATGTTTAGTTGACCTACGCATGTGCTCACATATAAACAGTAGTAGTGCATTTGCAGTGTTGAATAAATGAAATTATAGGTAATCAAAATAAAAACAAAAAAGTCAAATCTTCACATTTTCCTTGGGGATCACCACAGTTAAGACTTTAGTTTAGTGCATAAGAGGTTCTGGAACTGGTTTCCATTATCTCCCAGACGTAATTATGCACATGAGCTGGTTTTGGTCAATAATTTATACCATTCTATTTCAATAAAATTTCATCTCATCAATATCTAAAATTTTTTAAGTTGACATGGAATATCTCCTTACAGCTGATTTGACCTAAAAACCATATGCAGTGTGAGAATTTTTAAACCCCTCCTGAAAAAGATTTTGCTTATCATTTTAAAATATCAGATACTAGAATCATTGCTATCTCAGCACAACCAGATTTGGCCTCATAGTTCTCTTCCAGACCTTGTGGACTCCTGATATAAATTAAGTTCTTTTTATATCAGTCAGTGAAAGGTACTGGTTAGTGTCTGAGGACCTTGAAGTTAGACTCAGCTATGCCCCTTGCTAGCTCTGTGATATTAGGCAAGTTATATAACTCTGCTTTTCCTCTTACAGTTACTTTATGTGTAAGATAGAAATGATAAATACCATCACTAATTTATTGTGAAATATACATTTTTCACTTTCTAATATCTGTTGTATATTAAAATTAATGTAATAGTTTATCAGCTTTGTTTTCTTTCTTTCTGGCACATGGAACTGGTATATCTTAGGTCTTGCAATCAATGGTACAATGGTATCTTAGATCAAATAAGTTATAATAAAGTTCTATACATTTCAGAATTTTATTATGTTTATATAAACATACAAATATATAAGTATGTACAAACCAAGAACATAGTAAACATGTTATTAGCTTGAACTATTTTAGTACTAGTAATACTGATGTGAGTAAAAATAAAGATGTTCTTTTTAGTAGACATTTTCTCAATAAATTAATCATTAAAATCTATGGTCTTTTACAACTCAAAATTTTAACAGAGAGTTGAATCTAAATTAAGTAACTGTTTTAAAGAAATAAGAATTCTCTGTGGATTTTTAAAAATTGTAGGAATGGGTTAGCAAAGAAAAAAAATCTTATCAAAAGAACATTCCTGCAGGCTTTCTTTCAATGTTGCTAAGGACTTCAGTCTCTAATAGAACCACTAATAAATATTTAAAGTTTTAAAGTGGGTACTGTTACTGTCCAATCTCAGAGGGAAGGTGGGGTGGGTGGGTGGGAAGAGATCAATCAAAGTACTTATATTCATATACGCATAACCTATGGACACTGACAGTCGTGTGGTGAAGGCCTGGGGTGGGAGGTAGAAATGGGCTAGAAGGGATCAATTGTGAACAAAAGGGTACATATTTAATACTTTCAATAATAAAGATTTTTTTTAAAATCCTAAACTTAAGAGTTGCTCAGATGCCCCAAAGTTCACCCAGTATACTTCCATCTCATTTTTTTCTATAGAATCTCAATGTCATACTACTTGTCAATAAAGATAACCAATGCAAAAAATAAAATAATAAATTAGGCACTGTTAATGAAGGCACTTAGTAAATGTAGCTATAGTCATATAAAATGAAGTATAATTTTAAAATTTTAACGCTGACTCAATAATGAAATACCTTTATGGCTATAAATTTAAGGGTGGTTTATTGATCTTTCATCACAATTAATGATGTAATTATTTCATCTTATTTTTAAATTATAAAAAGTGTATTGAGACTTGAAAGTTTAGTAAACCTTTAAAACATACAACCAGCCCTACCAGTTTGGCTCAGTGGATAGAGCGTCGGCCTGCGGACTGAAGGGTCCCAGGTTCGATTCTGATCAAGGACATGTACCTTGGTTGCGGGCACATCTCCAGTAGAGGGTGTGCAGGAGGCAGCTGATCGATGTTTCTCTCTCATTGATGTTTCTACCTCTCTATCCCTCTCCCTTCCTCTCTGTAAAAAATCAATAAAATATATTAAAAAACAAAACAAAAAAACATACAACCAATTTCAAGAAACCCAGAAGAGAGTATGCAGAAAGTGAAGATAGATTATTTTCCAGGTTGAAAAATAAATGTGAATTTTCTTTACAATCTAGAAAAAGTTGGGACCTTGATACATTTTATTTATTTAGAACAGTATATATTTATTTTTAAAATTATGGATAACCGAATTAAGCAGCTGACTTAAGTAAAAAAAAAAAATTACAGTCAAATTAGTACTTTGGAATTGTGTTAAGAAAAATGGTAAGATCTATTTAGAGTAGAGTTGATTTGTTTCATGTTTTTGGCATCCTCTGGACATGCCTGCCCTTATTGGAATTATTATTCTTGACATGAAATACAATTTTCCAAAATATTTTAATTGCAATGAAAAATAATTGCATCTGACTACCAAGATGTATAAATGAATCTAAGACTAACCAGCTACTAACAACAATGAGTTTTATACAGCAGATTCAAAGTAATAAATAAAAAAAATTGTCAAATGAGTAGCAAAAAACCTATGCCCTTTCCAAAGTTTGTGGGCACACTGATCTCCTGAGCAGCTCCTAGTGTCACAGACAGTGCACTTCCACGCGTTTGCCAGGAAAAGGTCACTGAAAATGGAAAAGCACGTTCAACTGTACACATCCTCCTGTTAATTTATGCCTTCAGTGGGTTTCTCTGTAGGAAAACCAAAAAAAGAGAAACATATCAGAGGTCAAATATCTGAAAGGAGAATGAAAATGTAGACTCATAATTACTTTTCTAGATTAACATCTGAGTGGATGCATTGAAAGAAAAGCAATCATGAGGAAAATTTACTTTTCTTTGATTAGCCAGAAATGTTACTTGAACAAAGAATGATTACAGTACAGTTGGTGTTTATTCCATCACTATAAATGTTATTTCTTCTTCATTGATCTTTTATTAATTTGCAGCTGCATTACAAGAATACATTAAAAGCATGCAGGTGGAAAGCGCTTCCGGTGCAATGCTTTTATTTTACACATGATGTGATAAAGTACATGAGATGAAATTACCATCACAGGGTCACAATAATTCTAAGCTATAAAGGCAAAATAGGTACATGACTTTTCTGAATTCAAGTTCACTGATATTTTTGCTATTAATTTTGCCAGCTGTGGATACAAATCATACTCATCATCTTGATGATATTTCCATTCGGTCATACTTCCAAAAATCTTGGAAGAGGTGATAGAGAAATATTTTGTAAACCAAGGCCAGAAAGAATTGTTTTAATTAATGTTATGGCTGTTTTCTTTTTTATCACAATTTAACCATGCTGAGACCCAGACTTCTCACTCAAACTAAAAGAGGTTTTATCGAAGACCCTATTAAAGTATAAAATTTTAGGATTCATATCATCTTCTGGGGTTTACTGAAAGAGGTCATGGATGCTTGTCAATGTGACCTCATAGTTAATGTTCTTTCTATATGCCCTTTGGCAAGCCCAGTTTAATCCTTCCTAAAAGTACTCTCAGACAAAGAATAAAGATTCCCTATGATGGTCTGCAAAGCAATGCTATTATACAATTTGTTCACTCAAAAATTATCACTTTGGAAGAGAAAGCTACAGTTTTAGATGATTACATTAATTTGTGTCACATTGAAAGACTATAAATAGAATTATAAGAAGATAATAATATTTGGTTCAATAAAGAATCATAGCATTAATAGACACACTGAACTGCTTCTATATAAAATTCTTACTGGATTTCTGTCAAACAATTGAAAAATATAGAGACTATGTAAGTTAACTTGATTCTGTTCCCATGAAGTATCCATAGTACTATTAAGTAAATGTATAGATTAAATTCTGCTTCATGATGTTTGTGCAGCTTGGTGCCAGCTGTGGACCTCCACAGCCCGTGCCAGCCTTGCGGGTTCCCCTGCTAGGGGATTCAGCCTGCAACAGGGGCATGTGCCCTGATCTGGAATAGAACCAGCAACCTTTGGTGCATGGGAAGACCTCAACCAACTGAGCCACACTGGCCATGGCAAGAATTATAGCTTCTTAATTAATGGATTCTTTTATAATTTTATGAAATGTCTTTATCTGTAGCAATTATTTTTCCTTAAAATTTAATATTTTTTGGTATTATCGTAGCCTTCCCAGTTGTTCCCCACACTGTTTGTCCATGAGCTGTGCATATATGCATATAAGTTCTTTGTTTAATCTCTTCCCATCCTCTCTCCTTCTGAAATATGTCAGTCCATTGCATGTTTCAATGTCTCTAGATCTATTTTCTTCATTAGATTCCATGTATGAGTGAGATCATGGGATACTCATCTTTCTCTGACTGGCTTATTTTGCTTGGCATAATACTCTCTAGGTCCCTCCATGCTGCCTCAAAGGGTAAGGGATCCTTCTTTTCTACAGCTGCATAGTATCCCATTGTGTAAATGTACCTCAGCTTTTTTTATCCACTCATCTACTGATGGGCACTTGGGCTGTTTCCAGATCTTAGCTATTGTGAATAATGTTGCTGTGAACTTAGGAGTGCATATATATTCTTTCTGATCAGTGTCTCAGGCCTCTTAGGATATATTCCTAGCAGTGGGATCTCTGGGTCAAATGGCAGTTACATTTTTAGTTTTAGTCCATGCTGTTTTCCATAGTGGTTGTACCAGTCTGCATTCCCACCTGCAGTGTACGAGGGCTCCCTTTTCTCCACATCCTCACCAGAACTTGTCATTTGTTGATTTATTGATGGTAGCCATTCTGGCAGCTGTGAGATGCACCTCTTACCTCATTGTCATTTTAATTTGTATCTCTCTGGTAATTAGTGATATTGAGCCCCTTTTCTTATGTCTCTTGGCCTTTTGTAGGCCCTCTTTGGAGAAGTGTCTATTTAGGTCCTCTGCCCATTTTTTAATTGGGTTATTTGTCTTCCTTTTGTTGAGTTGTATGAGTACTTTATATATTGTGGAGATTAACCCCTTATCAGATGTATCCTTGGCAAACATGTTCTCCCATGCATTGGGTTCCCTTTTCAATTTGATGCTGGTTTCTTGTGCTATGCAGAAGCATTTTAGTTTGATGTAGTTCCATTTGTTTATTTTTTCCTTTGTTTCTCTTGCCCTAGGAGATGTATCCATGAAAATTCTACTACATGAGATGTCTGATATTTTGCTGCCTGTGTTTTCTTCTAGGATTTTTATGGTTTCACAACTTTGATTTAAGTTTTTTATCCATTTTTAGTTTATTCTTGTGTATAATGTAAGTTGGTGGTCTATTTTGATTCTTTTGAATGTACCTCTCTACTTATCCCAATGCCATTTATTGAATATTTTATACTTTAGGAGTATATATATAATTTAGTTCATACTATTAGGAATATATAAACACACACACACACACACACACACACACACACAACTAAACTAAGCCAAACAAAACTGAACTAAGCCAAACAAAACTAAAAGACAGAGGGCAAAGGAAGGATAAAGACAGATAAAGAGAAGCATGAATTATAAGCAGGACCTTGTGATGTCTCTAATTTTATTAACAGAACATAGATGCAGTTTCCTATTATTGAAGGCCTATAAAAGAAGTTAGTTCTATGAAATAAGGGGTAAAGGATTGAGTCTATCTTGGGGAATAGAATATGGAAAAAGACCTCAGCCATGTGAACTGATTTTCATATTTTTGCCAAGTTAGAAATATTTAAAAGCTTCTACATTACCATACACATTTTCTGGGCTTGTATCAAAGCAGACAGTATAATACTGAAAGACAAAGTATCTCTCTGAACACAAAAGTATGTAATAAATTAAATGAAAAAATGTATATTCATTTCCTGAGTGCTTCTAGTTTCTTATCATTTAACATAATTTCATAGTTTCCTTAGTAACATTTACTCATTTAACTAATTCTTATTGGTACTACTATAGGAATAATTTATTATTCTTTAATATTATATTCAGTAATGGATGTGACTACAAAATTAAGTTTTAGAGTAAAAGATGAAAAAGCAACATGATTGATTTTTAAAAAGGATTCCAATTGGATGCATGGACCAAATTTTAGAGAGATGTCAGGTAGATACCAGTTATTTAGCTTCTTAACAATCTTGTAGATATTTTTCTGAAAAATAAAGAAACTGTGGGGAAAAATTAGGTTTCAAGGAAACTGAATTTGATTGATATATGTGGAGAGGTGCATTTGTCTATAATTTTATATCAAATGGATATGAGTGAAGGAAAAACGTATTATATTTGTCACCACAAACACATTTTTCATACTTAATACTTGAATAAACCTATCTACTAAAATCCATTAGAGTGTAATTATTTTATGTGCAGGCATGTTCTCTTATTCGACACTTTATGTTTCAATTCATTTTTAATGTACATGAATATGAAGAAATTGAAAAAGCAATTTGCCTCAATATCATTCTATTCTAATAACATATTAGACTTTTAAAATAGTACTTGTTACAAATGACAATTAAGCTGGTTTTATTTTTGTTGTTTTATATATGTTGCTGTGTTTCTTAAGAATAAAAAGTCAATGATAATATAGATATCTCTGAACTTTAAAAAAACTTTGCTTATTTATTCATTGGTGATTTCAAATTAAAAATAATTTCCCTATGTGAATATATCTATATCTATATATCTTGATATATCTATCACCTGGCAATGTTTGAGAGTTCTAGTTCTTTCACATCCTTGCCAATATTTGAAGCCTTTATTTGTTTTAAATTCTAATGTGTAGTAGTATTTTATTGTGGCTTTGCATTTGATAATTTTTGAAGCTATTCAAATAGTATCATTTAGTATTTCATTTGCAAATGTTTTCTTTCTAATTGATAGTCAATACAATTTATATATTTTTGTATATTGGCATTTTATCCCACAACTTTGCTATCTTCTTACTTATAACAATGTATCCATAGATATTGCTGGATTTTTAATATATAGTATCATCACATCATCTGCAGAAAATGATGGGTTTACATTTCACTTCTACTTCTTACTCATTTTATTTATTTTTTAAATATATTTTATTGATTTTTTACAGAGAGGAAGGAAAAAGGGTAGAGAGTTAGAAACATCGATGATGGAAAAACATTGATCAGCTGCCTCCTGCACATCTCCTATTGGGGATGTGCCCGCAACCAAGGTACATGCCCTTGACGGGAATCGAACCTGGGACCCTTCAGTCTGAAGGCCGACACTCTGTCCACTGAGCCAAACCGGTTAGGGCTACATTTTATTAAACAAGATTTCTTCCATAAAGGACTGCAGCATTTAAAACACCATCTAGACAAAAAAATGCTTTACAATTTATTTTCCCCTTTTATTATTTCTGTATCATCGTGACTGCATTTCTCAAAGCAAAAACACATTTAAAATGAAAATAAGAATAATAGTTAGTAATGAAGAAATCTATCTTAGGAAGGCCTGGGGGGAACATCTAATGCAGACTTCTCTGTGTCTTTAGAAGAAGACAGGATGACTGATGACAGAAGAAGCTGAGGTCTTCTTCCTGAGACCTGGGCTCCAGGAAATCCAAGGGTTTTCCTCAAAGATCTCATGAAGGCTGACACTGATCAAGAGAGGCACAGGGTGCTGAAACCGGTTTGGCTCAGTGGATAGAGCGTCGGCCTGCGGACTGAAAGGTCCCAGGTTCTATTCCGGTCAAGGGCATGTACCTGGGTTGCGGGCACATCCCCAGTAGGAGATGTGCAGGAGGCAGCTGATCGATGTTTCTCTCTCATCGATGTTTCTAGCTCTCTATCTCTTTCCCTTCCTTTCTGTAAAAAATCAATAAAATATATTTAAAAAAAAGAGAGAGAGGCACAGGGTTTATAGGGCAATGATCCGAATACCTGAAAGCTGTCCTCAGAGGCTATGAGCTGTCTGTGCTTCTTGAAGGAAACCTACCTCATTCATTCCCTGAATCAGATCTTGTCAGAGAAGCCTCGCACAGTTGTTGTTGGGAGAGACTGAACCACTCGAAACACTCGAAGATAGGGGTTATATCTCTGAGATTTTGTCACTCCGGAGAAATTACTAAGCCAAGCATGCAACCTGGACTGAACCTGTTTTTGCTGTTACAGTCAAGAGGCCATATCTTTAAGCAACAACTCTGAATATTTTATTTAAGGTTATTGTGGAGGTAAAATTAAATAACAATTGTAAATCAGTTCCAGTTCTTGGCACATAGGATATATTCAAAAACTCTTAGCTTTTTTTCCAACTTTATTTATTTTTTTCATTACAGAAATTTGAATTAATGCTGTCTTTAGGCTCAGAAGTTTCTGTTTGTTTATTTATTTTATTTTATTGGAGAGAGTAATACAGTGTGACATGACTGTTCTGGATCATTTGATCATTTCATCCAAGACTTGTATTGAACATGTGAAAAACTGAAGAAACACTTGCTGTCGACATGGCATATTGTAGTTCCAAGATCTGCATTTCGGAATTGAAGGAATAGCTGGATCAGAGGTGATTGCTTATACTGCAGATCCATTCTTTACATTCCAACCCTACAATTTTAGGGCTTCACATGGACAAAAGGTCACAATTGGCTCCTCTAAAGGCATTCTTTGACAGAATCAATTTTGACATCCATACAGATACAAACCTAGGCCCCAGGCAATGAGAATACGTTAGTGCAGGTCACTAACATAAATAGAACAGCTTCTCTTATCAGTTCGGCTCATAGCACAAAAGGAAGAGAAATCTTAATATAAGATCATTAGGACCAAAGAGTATTTCAGAATATCTTCATACTCAAGGCCTGGTGCACGAAATTCATGCAAGGGGCTTGGCCCCCACAGCCACAGCGGCTGCCTCGGCCCCCACAGCCCCGGCTTTGTCTGGAAGGTCATCCAGAAGGACATCAGGAAGGTCGTTCAGCCGTCCGGTCTAATTAGCATATTATGCTTTTATTATTATAGATGAGTCCAAATGAAGCGAATCTTATTTAAGTGGGTTTTTATAGAATCAATTTCTTTGCTTCCAAATTCAACTATGAATATTGTACACTGTTGAAAATAAAGGGCCACCTTGAGAGAAAATTCAGCTCTATCATCTAGTTATTAATTCTTCAGCAGTATTTAAATATGCATGCAGTTTTATTTTGCGTTGTATATTATCAGAGGCCCAGTGCACAAAATTCGTGCACAGGGCGGGGAGAGGGTCCCTCAGCCCGGCCTGTGCCCTCGGGGGATGTCCAACTGCCGTTTTAGGCCCGGTCCCCATGGGCATCCCTCTCACAATCTGGGATGCTGCATGCACCAGTGACCATACTTTTCATACAGGTGAAAGGCATCTTGCTGTTGTATGGGCAGCTACATGTTTTTGCCCTAATAATAGAAAGTAGTACATAACACGATCCCTCTGAGGCAGTAGTACCATTTTCCCCATCTTATGGGTGGAAAAACTAAAGCAGAGAGAAGTTAAGTAATTGATTTTGTCACACAGTTATAAGAGTCAGAATCAGGGCTGACCACAAAATGTGCAAGCCAGAGTCCATGCATGTCATCGCTGCATCATCCTGTTTTTTCAGTGTCAGAGTAGCCTTGCCAGCTTTTAATTTTAAAATCTAAGAGACTGTTCCCAATATATAGGGTAGGGTCCCTAGGCCTGGCCAATGATCAGGACCAGACTGTGGGGCGACCGGCAGGAGGGGTCATCAGGGGCCCTGCTGGCACATGCCTTGGCTGGCGGCTTGGCACTGCCAGCTGGTCAGCCCTGAGCCTCCAATTGCCACCACCAGTTGCCTCCTTCTCAGAGGGCAGATGCTCAATGCAGGAGTTGCCCCCAGTCGGGGTTGGGGGCAGCTCCTGTGTTGAGCCTCTGCCCCCTGGTGGTCAGTGAGAATCATAGTGACCGGTCTTTCTGCTCATCGTTCCGCCATTTGGTTGATTTACATATTAGGGTTCTATTATAAAGGATTATGTAATATATAGCATATATATTTTTTCTTAAGAGGTTATATTTGCTTTTTTAATCCATATTTTCTTATTATTTTTAATGGTTTCTTATTTTCTGGCCATGATTTTTCTACTCTCTTGTTTCTTCAAAGATACTAAAGTTATTTATACCCTTTATATATGGAAGTTTTATCTAAAAAAATCTTACTCATAGTTGCTGGTTAGCTCTTCCATTATTTAATTTTTTTCAGTTTATATTTTATTAAATTCATTTGTGTGAAGTCTGAGTTGAAGGTACCTTTCTGCAGAGAGGTTCTGCATTTGTTTCTGCCAGGAGTTAGGGGGCATATGTGTTCATAGTTGGGATCATTTTTTAAAAAAATATGTTTTATTGATTTTTTTTACAGAGAGGAAGGCAGGAGGAGAGGGATAGAGAGAAACATCGATGAGAGAGAAACGTCGATCAGCTGCCTCCTGCACATCCTCTATTGGAGATGTGCCCGCAACCAAGGTACATGCCCTTGACTGGAATCAAACCTGGGACCATTCAGTCCGCAGGCCAACACTCTATCCACTGAGCCAAACCGGTCAGGGCTGGGATCATATTTTTATATAATTTTTGTCTGTTATTATTTTTATCATCAATACTTTCTCATATTATAATACTAGAGGCCCAGTGCACAAAATTCATGCACTCAGGGGCGGGGTCCCTCAGCCCCACCTGCGCCCTCTCACAGTCCAGGAGTTCTTGAGGGATGTCCGACTGACAGCTTAGGCCCGCTCCCTTAGTGCTGCTGCGGAGGCGAAAGAGGCTCCCGCCACCGCAGTTGGACTTGCCAACCATTAGCTCGGCTTCTGGCTGAGCAGCATGCTCCCTGTGGGAGGGCACTGACCACCAGGGGGCAGCTCCTGTGTTGAGCATCTGCCCCCTGGTGGTCAGTGCGCATCATAGTGACCGGTTGTTCTGCCATTTGGTCAATTTGCATATTAGCCTTTTATCATAGAGGAGTAGAGGACCAATGCACAAAATTCGTGCAAGGGGCTCAGCCCTCACAGCTGCAGCGGCTTGCCTCGGCTCTTGCAGCCCCAGCTTTGTCCGGAAGGTCATTCAGAAGGACATCCAGAAGGTCGTTCAGCTGTCCGGTCTAATTAGCATATTATGCTTTTATTAATATAGATGAGAAAGTATTTATGTTTCTGTATAACATTCATAATGTGAATATAACAATTTAATTAAGCATTCTTTCTTGTTGGACATTTTGATTATTTTCACTATTAGAAATCACTACAGTCCTAACTGGTTTGGCTCCATGGATAGAGCGTCAGCCTGCGGAATAAAGGGTCCCAGGTTTGATTCCGGTCAAGGGAATGTACCGTGGTTGCGGGCACATCCCCAATAGGGGGTGTGCAGGAGGCAACTGATCTATGTTTCTCCCTCATGATGTTTCTCTCTAATCCATGTTTATAACTCTCTATCCCTCTCCCTTCCTCTCTGTAAAAAATCAATAAAATATATTTTTAAAAATCACTACAACAGATGCCTTTACTCATTAGGTTTTATTTTAGAGTTTATTTCCTCAAGTTGGATGTAAAATTACTGTGGCAGAGATAATGACTCATTCTCAGGTCCTTGATTGTCAAATTGCCATTCAGAAAGGTTACAGCAATTTACCCTCTTTTAAGCAGTGTATAAAAGAGCCCATTTCAGCCCACTTTTGCTCTGATTGCTAATTTGAAGGTAAAAGAGGGCATCACATTATGCTTTATTTACTTATTTTTGGTTTCTAATGATGTTGAGCATTTTTTATATATGGTATCCATTATGTTTTCTTTCTTTTGCTGCAGACTTCTTGTTAAATTGTTTTTCTTATTTTAGCTTTAGTTTTTATTTCTTTATTAACCTGATCTTTTCTTTGATTTTTTTGATAATAAGTTCAAGAAAAACAAATTTAAGAATTTGTAAAATCCTGGGATTTCTTTATTTCATCTGTGCAGACTATTCTACTTATAATTTTTGGATTTTGGGCTGCTGGTTTGTATTGTATTTAGCTTTATCTAAGTAAGAGGCTAGCCACCTAAATTACCATATACCTGGTGGTTGAATGGTGGTTTGCTTTCCAATGAAAAATAATGCAATCAGAAAAATTGTCCCAATTTTATGAATAAATCCAATTTTGTTAAACTGTGTGTACTTTTCTGTTGACCAATATTAATGTTCTAAAATTAACATGATACTTGATAAATGACCCTTTGTATACTTGCCTATTTTCAAATTTTAGACTTAATCGTCCTCAATTCAGGGTTCAAGTAGATAACTAGTTTTCATTCCTATAATAGTCATAGCTATCTAATGTTTAATAAACTGGTTCAATAGTTTGTGAGATGCATTGGTATATTATTATACCCAAATATATGGGTTTATTAACTATATGTGTTGTGCTTGTCTCTTTGTTTGTATATATGTATGTGGTAGCCTATAAAACATATGCCTTTTTATATGTAATAAATGTAAACATATGTGTGTATAAGTATTTTTCGTTGGAAGTTAACTACCATTTTCTTGTTGTCTCAGAATTTTATATTTCCTAAATGTTTGGACTCTAGATGCTGAACTATCTACTATAGCATTTCAAAACCAGTTTTGTAGCATGTGGTTTATATCATCATTTTGAATGCTTCCAGGGTCATGGAGATGGGTGAGGAGAGGTTTAGAAAGGATTTACATCCTGAGAGTTATTAGAAGTCTGAGTCATTTCTCTCCTTCAGTCAATCCAAGTGAAGGGGACTTCAGAGAGCCATCTGAAAAGTTTGACAAGCGTCACCAGAGTTTAGGAGCCACAGGGAATATAACTGCCTCACATCTTTAAAAGTCTGAAGGCAAGGTGTGGCTAGTATAGCCTCTGATAGTGGGGTAGAGAAAAGATGTGAGTAAATTTTATTTCCACTAACAGAAGCGGTCAGGGGCCTATCTCTCATGGGCTAGATGTGGTGGCCCCTTCCCACTTCCCTTTCCCCTAGACCCCTCCCTGCCCTGCCTTGTCTTCCCCTCCCCTTGTCTTCCCTCCCCTTCCCTTCCCTACCTCCCTACTCTGGCTCTCTTGCTCTCTCCCTCTCTCTCCACTCAAGCCCTCCTGCCTCTTCTCATTTACACATAATTGAGTTAAAAATACACTCTGTTCAGGGCGTATCATGACCTTCAATTTCTACCAGGCTCTTCTCTATTAATTTTCAAACATCCGGGCATTGGGGTCTTCCTAGATTTGTGTTGGCCTTATTGATTTCTACCTTTATTTCTAAGAGGTCAGAAACATATTCTGTATGAATTCAGCACTTTGAAATGTGTTGGCACTGCTTTATAGCTAGCAACATATGATTAATCTTTGTAAATTCTCCTTGTGAGTGTGAAATAAAGATGTATAGTGTGAAAGAGTTGTAGATGCAGCATTCTATATAAATCCTAGGTTTTTTAATAGTCTGTCCTTGATTTTTGCCTAACTTTTCTATCATTTACTAAAAAATGTGTATTAATATTTCCAGAATAATTATTTGTTATGTTTATTCTAATAATTTTAATTTTTTCATATTAAGATCATATAATTAGGGATATGTAAATTCAAAATAGTTTGTTTCCTCATAAAATAAACTTATTTTGATAGGATAGCCTTACGTATCTCTGTAAATGTTTTCTGTCTGAAGGTCATTTTATAATTATTAGTGTGGATATATGCATGTGGAATCTTTATCATTTCTTTTACTTTTTTTTTTTTAATATACTTTTTTATTGATTTTAGAGAAGAAGGGAGAGAGAGAGATAGAGAGATAGAAACATCAATGATGAGAGAGAATCATTGATAGGCTGCCTCCTACATGTCCCCTACTGGGGATGAATCCCACAACCCAGGCATATGCCCTTGGCCAGAATCGAACCTGCGACCTTTTAGTCTGCAGGCCAACGCTCTATCTACTGAGCCAAACTGGCTAGGGTTACTTTGGTTTTTTTAAGATAAACTTATTATTAAAAGTTAGATTTTTTTATAATCCAATCTGATGATCTTTGTCTTTTGATCAGATAATTTAGAACATTCAATGGAATTATCCAAACATTTGATTTCTAGCTCTACAATACATCCTGCAATTTCTAGTTGCCCTCATCAATTCTGTGTTTTCTTTTTTTCATTTCTTGCCTTATCTTAGAGTAGTTATTTTATTAATTAAATTGTAAGCCTTTATTTGCACAGAAATTATACATTTTGATTTTATTACCACATGACTATATATAAAATTATAACATGCATAATTATCATCTGAATATATTTGAAAAATTTGTGCTATTTTTATATCAAAGTAAGCTTTCTTTCAAAAAGGAAGGGTATGAGATGTCAATTTTGAACATCGAATACTAAGTAATTTTGTACTAATGAGCCCTTCTTTAATAATCTCATGGACATTAAACTTCATTGATTCTGGAGATGAATGGGAAAACTTTGGCAAAAGAACCTCTATAAAACACTGGATAAATTGGATGGCTATAAAATGTAAGAACAATGCATACATGTAGATGCTCTGACAAAGTGAAAATAACACAACTTAAAAAGTGGGAGGGGACAGAAAGTGAAAAGAAAAATAGGATTGCATTATTGATTACCATACAAATAATAAAGGAGAGTAATGCCTAAGATTTTAAGTGAACAAACCATTAATAAAATTCTAAGTAAGGCAGACTAGGATAGGGAATTATATAAATACCACACCCAAAGGCCTTGGGTATTTTTAAGCAGTTTGATCAGTAGGAGATTTAATAAAATACAAAGACGGTACATAAATCCCCATCCCCTTCCTTTTTTTTGAGGTTATATTCCAAATTACAGCCCAAATAAAACCTCACATGGGGGCCCAGAGAGTGCAACTACCACACTTAGCCCTTTCATAGCTTGTGTGGTACAGTGGCCAGTGCAGAATTATACCATCTGTGTTTGCTTCGCATTCTACCCACCTCATTTCTCTTTTCCTTTATTCTTGCTGCATTGGGATTGCACTTCCTGATAACATGCTAGAGTATAAGCCTTGCATCAAGCTCTGTTTTCTTGAAAACCTGGGCTAGACAATTAGAACTGTTCATAAAAGGACAGAATCTTAGGCTAAGATTTTAGAGAGCAATTTGCTATGTGTGTGAGAGAATAGGGACCCCATTGATTAGCAGTGGAGCTTCCCAAGCCAGGCTGCATCAGCAATTCTATGCAAGACCATCTGTGGCTCTGGGAGATAAGTAGGAGCCCCACTACCCTGGTAAATGAGATTGTCTGACACTCAGTAACATCACAAGTTCTTAACCTTTCACAAGTGATTAATTCAAATGAGGCAAAGATGGAAGGGCCAAAATCCAGAACCCTGATAATACCAAGTTCTGACAAGGATGTGGGATAACAGGTACTCCTATTTATTGCTGATGAGAATGCAAAATGGGACAGCCACTGTGGAAGACACTTTGTGCAATGTTTCTAGCATTATAGTAAACGGTCCTATATTTGCATTTAAAACTGTGATTGCACAATACAAATAATAAAGGAGAGTAATATATATGCTGTGAAAAACAAATTGTGTAATTTTAGTGATTCCACCAAGGAGTTAAATGGTCCTATATTTGCATTTAAAACTGTGATTGCACAATATAAAGATGAAATAAAAAAAATATCCAAAATTTATTTATTTTTTTTACTTTGAATGAGATTAAATAGCAATAGGTACAAATAAAGAGCTAGACTGCCAAAAAAAGGAAAAAGTCACATATTTTAATATATCTAGTGGCACTTTTCTCCTGCTTTTTGAATAAGATTCCCTGCATTTTGATTTTACACAGAGCATTGCAGTTTATGCAGCTGGCCCTAACCATATGAGTATCAGGTTGTTGTTGTTTTACATACACCGTACTTAAGTGTAAGAAAGTTTTGCAACCCTTTTTCTCCTACCACCAAAAACACAATTTTGGGCCCCTTAGGGGTGCTATCACAACCACTGAAAATACATGTCTAATACTTCCACCAATAGCTGCAGTCATTTGACAGCCCCTGCAAACTTTTTGAGAATGTTTGATATGGGGTCTGAGCTGGCACTGACACCAGAGGCACGAAATGCCATTTTTGTCTTCTGAGTCGAGCTGTAGCTTTTGGAGGGTATGCCGTCATGACCAGCATGGTAATGCATCCCATTGCATTTGCTTCCTGCACTTTCCTGCCTAACTTCCAATTCCCATCACTCACATTGCACTGGGATTGCCCATTACAGTAGTACTAGAACATAAATTTTGCCCCAAGCTCTGTTTTCTAGGGAACTCCGTTATGTGTTAGGTACTTGTTTGTCTCCCATAGAGCTTGAAATTTCACTAGTGACACATTATTTTCCATCTTAGCCTCATATTTCCTTGCAATTTCCAGCCTTCATGACCAATAGTGTTACCTCTGGGAATGTGCTGAACCCTGTGACCTAGCTTCTGTACTTGGTGCTTAGGAAATGGGATGACAGGAAAGCTTCGGGCAATGATATATGCTGCATTTTTATTTAAACTGTGGAAGATGCAAAGGCAAGTCAGATTCTCAGGTATGGGCCAGCTCATCTGCACCTGTTACAGGGCTGCTGGGACCCAGAGATGCCCTGATATTTCCCTGTCAGCCTGGTGTTGCATTGCTGCTTTCTTAGCTTGTCATTGGACAATGATACAAGCAAGGTAATGCAATACAATGGAAATAAAGTTTTACAACCCCATTTCCATCAGCTACAGCTTCTTCTCTAAGCTACCACTTATCTTTCACACATTCTGCATCCTAAGGGGATTTCTGGTTGTTGTTAGATTCTGAGATACCAGAGACTCCCCCTTACTTCTATAGCATTGCCAGGATTGGCTTATGTAGGAGATTTCACAAAATGAAAAGCCATTGATACTTAATTTTGTAAATATTAAAGCAAGGGGGCAAGATAATTTGTAATGCCATGCTCAATTTGTTTTCTATTTAAGTTTTGCTTTAAAAAAAGGATTCATATTAAACTGAGCTTACTTTTTTACTTAGTTTCTTAATTAGATGCTTCATGGTTAATCATTGACATATTATTTTTGCTATCATGACATTATAAGCCAATTTAATATCAACTAAATGAAGGAGCATTGTTTGATGAATGCTTATAGCTTATAAAGTTAATATTCTTTCTATATAATAGCAGATAGCTAAATAACAGAGATTAAGTACAATTCCATTTTAATGTAAAATAGCTAATTAAGGAGTGATAGTAACTATATAATAAAAAAAAAGATGAGAGCAGAAGACCAAAACACATGTATTGCTTTGAAAAATTCCTCATATCCCAGCATTGTTGGTTATAAACTCATTGTATATAGAGAAGCTATAATAAATCAAAACAATCTTCATTTATCATGACAGTAGTTAAACTTTAAAAGCCATATTTTGAAGAAAAGTTTGTATAACAAATAAGGAAACATGCAACAACTGTGAAATATTTGAAACACCTCGTTTAGAAAGGTCTTCATTATGAATTGTTTTATTTTTAAGTATAAAGCGTATACAAGAATTATATCATCCTATCTAAGATTAACTTTCTTGCAGAATTTTAGTGTGATTCCTATTAATCAAAATATTTTATTAGACATTATGTTAGAGCATACATAAATTTAATATAATAAAAGTATTATAGTTATTTTAATTATAAAAAATTTCTATCCTAATTCCTCCCTTCTATGTAGTCAAGCATTCCTTATATGCTTTCAGTAAACATCCAACTATCATGTTATGTTGTTTCAATTAGAAGTTAAAATTTCATTTAATACTATTTTATATAAGCAAAATGAAAAAGCAAGTAAGATTTGAGAAATCATTTCAATGAAAAGTACAAAGGGATTTTGGAGTAGCCTTGGTTTTATGTTACCTGTTCATTATTCTTTAGAATTAACCATCACAATATATAGCTAATATGACATCAATTCTATTTAATCAGTGATTGTTTAAATTATTTTCATCAATTTGTGCTGTCTTTAAACCAGTGAGCAGAGGTTTTCTAAATGGCCATCAGTTTTAGGTCATTTGTGAAAACTACTCAATCTGTTAGAAGATAATATGAATACAAAAATAAGAGCTATGTAAAAATTATACTTAACTGCTATGATTTGATCTATGCTTCATGCCTTTTTCAAATTGTGATTCTAATTCCTCAAAAAAATAAACAAATGGAAATGTAAAGCTACATGTATCTACATGTTCATGAAAGATTATTGGGCATTTGATAGTTTCAGGGGGCTTGGAGCTCCTGACTTACCTCTGCCAACCTTAAGGCCATCAATCCTCTTGTACTTTCTCTGTTGCTTCTTCATTAATTTCACATCAACTAATTACACCATTCATTTGATGCAATCCTGAATGATGTCACATCAATTCAGAAGTTGCAGATAAGGGAGGGTTCAAGATATTGTAATACATGGCTCATGTATTAAAGGCATGCAACAAATATTTTTTTCCTTTTATTTCCAATGAATATAAACTGTTTAGTTTAATGTAAATCAAATATGAGGAAAACTGGTGACTTTAAGCTATTTCAGTTTATGTTTGGAAAGTTATTAGCATTCAGGAGCATGTCTGTTATTCTTTATAATTCTATAGTTACATGACTTCACCAAGTTCCTGACAGGCTTTGGCCCACTTTGAATACATGTATTATTTGATGTCTGTCAGGATATTTCCTAAATATTAGCTTGCAAAAAAATATCACCCAATGTTCTTATAATGATACAGGTTCTATTTCTATTTGTTGAAATGGGCTTATGGGTCTGCATTTCAAACAACTTCCCAGGTGATGTTGATACTGCTGGTCCACACACTGCAATTTAAATAGCTAGGTCCTTCAGCACATAGAACCTGAATGACATAATTTTTTCATTTTATGATTTTCACCTATGTACCCCTTACAAATATCTTCCAAGTGAGATAGCAAGTTATTTATCTTCAAATTATAAAAATGGCTATAAAATATTCCTACATCAATTATGGTAAGTTCTGAGTATATGACATTTGTTTAGTAAAATTTTTGAACATTTTGAAAAATATCTACAACATTTATTTATTTCTTCATTTAACCAATTATATGTCAAGGGTTGTTTGAATGATAGAAGTAGAGTGGAAGAGACAGATCGGGACTTTGTCCTCAAGCTTATAGGTTTCAGTATAGACTCAAGGAAGGAAAGGGTTACCAAATGGGATTTGATTGCACTAGTAACTCAAAGATTACCGACAGCACTGACAATGCAATGAAACAGACCCATGCTTCTGGTCTTCCTCAGGTTGTGATTAACTTTCTTATTAATACTCTACCAGATCAAGAAGCAGAGTGATTTCAGGAATAGAAGGGAAATAAGTTCATTTTTGGTCAAAATAAAGAGCATAGAATGAGGAGTAAAATAATTGGTAAATATGATAAAATGGTGAAAAATCTATGTAAGGTCACTTAAAAGATTATGTACACTAGAATATACAACCAGCATTAACAAATGGAATAAACTTTCTAGAGGCTAGGGAGAGAACCAATTTAAAGGAAAATTATTTAAAAAAAATTCTCTTTTGAAATGGATTGTAAGCCATTTCAATTACTGTTAAAAACTGCAATATCAGAGAGAACATGCAAATGAAATGAGCAAAATCACCTTTGAAGAGGTTTTATTATTATAATATATGCAATTTGGATTATATTTTGCATATTATTCTGAAATTTGTCTTTTTCATTAACAAGAACTTTCCACATATTCCACTTTTTTCCTATTTATGTCAACAACTTAATGCATCTCTTTAATCTCCAAATAAAGCATATTTGGAATATTTTCTATTTTTAAAAGAGTGCACTTGGTACTCAATTGGCAATCATTAACATATATGTCTTCTCCCATTTTTGTATTTCTGTGTGATAAATTGCTTTAAGGAGAATGTTAGTATTCGTTTTCTAGGACAGCCATAACAGGGAACCACCTTCTGGTAGCCAAAACAAAAGAAATGTATTTCTCACAATTCTCGAGGCCAGAGTTTAAGACCAAGATGTTACCAGGATTGGTTTCGTCTGATCCTCTCTCTGGTCTACCAGACAGCCATCTTTTCCCTGAGTCTTCATTGGTCTTCTCTCTGTGTATGTATCCTCATCTCATCTTCTTAGAACAGCAGTCACTACAGTGGAAAGTAAATTTGGGATGTATGTGGAATGTGATAGAAGCATATCAAGCAAGAGTGATAAACCTGTTGAGAATGGGGAAAGATTGGGAAGATGTTTTACAGTGTTCATCTCAGAGTGATGTTATATCTTTTTAAAAAGCAGGAATATTATCAGGAATAGTAAGAAAACTATAAAACAAAGAGTGGAGAAACCAGAAGACCCATTCTAATGAGAGTGCCCATAGAGAACTATACTACATTCGAATCCAGAATCTGCAGTGTAATAGTTGTGTGAATTTAGGTAGCTTATTTTCATCTTTCTGAATTCTAGTTTTCTCAGGTGTAAAATGAGAATTATAATATGTACCTAAGAATGTTATTCCATTTAAAAAATATTCTTTGTGAAGTATTTAGAATGCTTCACATAAATAATTGCTTTTATTATTAATATTATTGATATTGGCACTGCCTTTTCCTCACAATTGTGATATATACAACCTTTTCTCTGTTTCCATTTAAAAAATATTCTTTGTGAAGTATTTAGAATGCTTCACATAAATAATTGCTTTTATTATTAATATTATTGATATTGGCACTGCCTTTTCCTCACAATTGTGATATATACAACCTTTTCTCTGTCATGAAAGCTCCTTCTGAGAAGACTACCCACCTTAAATCAGGGTACACTGTAGCCCCAATCACAAAGTTTTATGCATGTTGTTTTAGAAATGATTATCTTGGAGGTACTACATTTAGGCTAAATGTGGACACATTGTGTGTTTAGACTACAGGAGAATGTATAAGAAAGCCCTACAAGTAAGAACCCAGTACAAATGGGAAATTATTTTTAAGAAGTAACTTTCAATTTTAAAATGAATTGTAAGCTCTGGTAGCCTTAGCATCTTTAATGACTACTCATACACTTTAGTAATCTCTACTTGCTGCTACTGAAACATTTTTCCTCAGGGTTCATCACTTTGAATGTTGGACCTCCTTTGAATTATATCACTCCCTGAATGATTGACAGTCATAGTTCTACCAGGTGTTACTGGAGATACCAAATATTTTAATACTTGGACATTAATATTAATATAAATGTTCAGGGGTATTCCTACATCAAAGAAACTAACCCTGAAAGCGCATCTATTTAATTCCAAGGAATTCTGAAAATAGTATGGTGACTTTTTTCCAATTCTTTGGTTTTTAAACATTTCCATAAATGTGATGAGAAAGGAAGGTAGAGGGAGAGAAATAGAGAGAAACATCAAGGAGAGAATGAAATATTGATTGGCTGACTCCTGCGTGTCCCAGGTAGCCACAGCCCAGGCATGTGCCCTGACCAGGTATTGAACCAGTAACCTTTCAGTGCACTGGACAGCACCAAGTGAAGACAAGCCTACTGAGCACACTACCAGGGCCGTCACCATATATTTGACCCCTTTTACCTTTTACTACTTCCTTCCCGTTTCCTCTGGTAACCACCATACTATTGTCTGTGTCTATGAGTTTTTGTTTGTTTGTTCTTCTTGTTTGTTCATTTGCTGACTTCAGTTTTATATCCCAAATATGAGTAAAATCATATAGTTTTTAGCTTTTTCCAGTCTGACTTATTTCACTTAGCGTGATATTCTCAGTATCTATCCATATTGTCATAAATGGCAATATTTCATCTTTTCTTATGACTGAATAGCATTCCATTGTATATATGTACCACATTTTCTAGACCCAATCATCTATCGAAGGACACTGCGTTTCTTCCCAAGTCTTGGCCACCATGAATAATGCTGCATTGAACATAGGGATGCATATATCTTTACAAATGTTTTCAAATTTTGGGGGTAGAGGGGTTGCTGTGTCATATGGTAACTCTATTTTTAATTTTTTGAGGAGCCTCCATACTGTTTCCCATAGTGGCTGTAGCAGTTTACATTCCCACCAGTAGTGAGTGAGGGTTCCTTTTTCTCCACAACCTCTCCACCAGTTGTTATTACTTTTCTTGTTGATAATAGCCATCCTAAGGGGGTGTGAAGTGGTATCTCATTGTAGTTTTTATTTGACTTTCACAATTTAGTGAAATTAAGTATCTTTTTAAGAGCCTGTGAATTTTGAGCCAAGACACAGTCTCTCTTTCATGTCAATGAGATGGAAAATCCAACCCCAGATTGGTGCAGCCAAGAACATAGACCGGTTCACCACCTGTAGCTCCCAGTCAGAACTATATTCCCAGGACAGGCTGCACATCAGAATTTCTCACACTTCCCCCTGCTACTTGTTTTTGAGATTACGTTCTGGAAATGTGCTCCAGCAAGATTGGGGGTGAATTCTCCCACCTAGCCCTTGCTCATGAGGAAGATTCCTATCTTGGGCATGACAGTGCTGAGGATACTGGGTTCCTGTTCCCTCTTACCTTGGTTTGTAGAGCAGGGATTCCACACCAGGAGTAGGAAGCCAAAAAGACCTGGGGCATTTCCCTTCCTCTCCAACATAATGTTCTGTTCCTAAATTGGGGGTTTCACTCAGAGAGAAGCACGCCATTGTCCCACCCCCAACACCAGTGAAATAGCTCAGAGAGTTTGCCCAGGGAAAAAGCAGGCCAGTAGTACAGAGAACTCCAAATCTCTTTTCAAAGTAATTGACTTAATTTGCAGCAAAATTTGGAGCAATTTAAATCTAAGGGCACTCAGAAAAACAGTGGTAACTGTGTTGAAAGACAAGTGGGATGTGATACATTAATTGAAGATATAGGCTAAACTGTAGGCAGGCTAATTTGTAAGAGCAAAAGGAGGAAAGAGACAGCTGGGAGAAGCTTTGTGAGTGAAGACAAATATCAAACACTAACCATATGTGGAGGAGTGATTGTTCCATGGCGTGACTGCTGCCTGGCCTGCGAGCTGGACTTAGGCCAGAACAGAGATTGCTTAACGCAAGTCCCCCGTAGCGACAGTCTGATTATAATCGATGTTCATTCTGACATAAATCAACACCACTTCCCCGCCTCCTTCTATGTACTGGTTCCTGGAAAGGCCATTGTCCTGTCAAGCATGTAAAGTAATTTTTGTTCCTGGTAGCATTCATGTACTAGTACCTAATGGTATTTTTCCTTTGTATCCTAAATAATTCTTTGTTGCCTGTCAAATGGTATGGAGTACATTTACTAGTACTTTGTCTTGCAGCCACCCATATGTAAGTGTCTTTTAATAAACTCTGCTAATTGCCAGGCTGGTGTGGCCTGCCCCTTTCTCCAGTTTCCCAAACCCTCCACTTACGGAAGTAGCATTTTAGTATTGAAGATTTTCCTTGGGTTTGTGTGTGCTAACATCATAGAACTATCTCTGCAAAGGAGTCTGGATTGGATTGCATCAATCTGTGAACAAGTAATTTCCCAGAACATTGTTGTAAACAGTAGACAACCAGCCAGTAAGTAATGGAGCTTAAAAGGTGAGTGCAGATAAGGAAACAGAGGCCTGCCAAAAGCAATGTGACTATGCTTTCACTGTGACTATGAGTATACCTAAGACTGTGTCCCCTGAGAAACAACATCAAACACTTCATACTTCAGGTAGAAATAGACTTCACTGAAGTAATGAGGAGAAAACTGGTCTTGCAAAGCGTGTCAGGCCATAAAAACTGTGAACAATGCACTGCCCTGGGGGGGGGGGGGAGGTCATTATCACTGGCCCCAGGACAGATCATCAACATCTGGAGACCTTCCTATTAGCCCATGAAAGGGGGCGGAACCATATCTGCAAGACAAAGACCCCAGAGGGTTATAAAAAGCGAAGCCTCTGTGTGTTACTTCACTCTGATTTGGAAATTATTCCCGGAGTCCACTAGTCACTAGTGTTGATAAATGGGGTCCCTCCCTTTCTCTAGGAAGCGTGCTTGGTATTTCTTTGCTCTTCTGTAACAGTAATACAATCACATCAGTTGGATTCTTAATTGAAATTGATCATCTGGTTTTAAGATTCGTATGGAATCACAAGAGACCCAGCATAGCCAAAACAATTTGATAAAGAACAAAATAGGGAAATCACATTTTCTGATTTCAGAACTTACTATGAATAAATGTTAATTAAGACAGTGATGCTTGCCAATGTGGTCCTGGTATAAGAATAGACCTAAAGATCAATAAAATGGAATTGAGAGCTCCAAAATAAACTTATTTGTATCTATGGATCCTAAAGAAATTCAGTGGGAAAATAATAATCTTTTCACAAAATGGTAGTGAGACAACTGGCTAGCCACATGGAAAGAAGGAATTGGACCCTTGCCTCACACCATATAAAAAGATGAATTCAAAGTGTAATAAATACCCAACTGTGAAAGGTACAATTATACAACTCTTAGAAGAAAATATTGGGATAAATCTTTTTGAGCTTGTATATAAAAATTAGTTCTTTAAAAAAATGGATAAACTGGACTTCATGAAAGATAAAACTTTTCTGCTCCAATGAACACCATTCATAGACCACCCATAGAATGGCAGAAAGTATTTGCAAACCATATATCTAACAAAGAACTCTTACAACAGAGTCTGAATGCACATTATTCAAAGACTATGAGCATATGAAGAGATACTTGACATCATAGAAATGCAAATCAAATCCAAAATGAGCTACTACTTCACACCCATTAGGATGGCTAAAACAAAAAAGTTAGAAAATAACAAATGTTGGTGGGGATGTGGAGAAATTGGAACCCCCAGGCTGGTTAGAATATAAAATAGTGCAGCTTCTTTGTAAAATATTATGGCGAATGGTTAAACATAAATTACCATATGATCCAACAGTTCTAATCTTTTGTATATGCCCAAGAGAAATGAAAAATTATGTCCACCAAAAGTGAGTGCATAAATGTTTATAGCAGCATTATTCCTAATAGCTAAAAGTTATAAACAACCCATTAATTGATAGGTATATGAAAAATGTAGAACCATACAATGGAATATTATTTGGCCACAAAAAAGCAATGGATTATTGATACATGGTATAGCAATGTTTATACTTTGAAAACATTATGCTCAGTGAAAGAAGCCAGTCATGGAAGTTCATACATCATATGATACCATTTATATGAAATTCTGAGAAGAGTCAAATTGTAGAGACAAAAAGATTACTGGTTGCTTATGGTTGAGATAATTTGGGGAGGAATAATAGCTACATGGTATAGATTTTTTCTTAGGTGATTGGGATATTCTAAAATTAACTGTGATAATATTTATGTATATCTGTGAATATACTAGCAATTACTGAATTATATGATATAAATGGATAAAGCATATGGCATGTTAATTATATATCAATAAAGCTGTTATAATGGACTCAAAATCTAGTTTAGTATATGGTATAATATACTAGAATAATAGTGGACATATTGTTGGCTGCAGAGAAAACACAGAATACATTCTTTTAAACACAGAATACATAGAAAACATTCTTTTAAAATTAAACAGGCATAAATGAGTGATGAACATGCTATTAATGTGCATCTAATCATGTTCACTTTTATATATTTTACTTGTAGAAGAAAAGACTCATTTTGAGAAACAACATCTATATTTGGCAGTGCTTTATTGGATCAAGTCCACCTAATTTCATAAAGCATTTTGCCTAGAGCACATCAGTAAATTTCCACGCTGATTTCACTCAGAACAAAGAAAAAAAGAAAGAGTAATTTTGCAACTAATATTTGAAGCTAGACTCACAAATATATTTAATTTTTTAGTCAACTTCCTTATTATTTCCAAAGGAAGGCTATTTAGAGTTTTGGCATTCTTTTTTAGCATAACGACTTTAATAATAGCAGGTAAACACTTCTGAGTGACTTACTGAGTGGTTACTGTTAAAATATAAATAGAGGCACATTAAAATTTTAAAGAGTTTATTTATGCAAACATAGATTTCAATTGGGAAGGGCCAAACTGGAAGTAGTTAAGAGCTCTCCACTGATAGGAGCCAGCCTCAGGTTTATCTAAAGAAGATGCAGAAGCAAAGCAAATAAATTATTTGGTTCCCTACAGATCAAGTTTAGTTGGCTGCTTGTGATTGGTTGTTCTTAAGTTTCATTTTCTCAGATTCTAGTGCTTGAGGTTTTGGTTTGCTCCTGTAGGCTACCAAGACACTAGTCAGCTCAGTCTAATGGCCTCCTTGTTTAATTACTTTAACATTACCAAGACTGTGCTATCACTTTTGCTTGGATGCTCTGGTTGTTTTTGCTTTGACAGGTGCAGATTTTATGGTTTAACTTGAAGAACTTGCTTTGTCATATAGGAGATAGCCACTTTAATTTACTAAGAACTAATGCAATAAAGGCGTTAACTTGGCAAAACCTATTGTGTAAAATGTGTTGAGACTTAAATGACACCATTGTCTTATTCCTGCTGATACACAAATTCATACCCTGAACTGCCTTACATTGTCCACTCTGTATTTCTCGTCTAGCTTTAAGCACTGATGCCACAATCTCCAGTCCCTAATTTCCTTTTCTAGCCCCTCAGCATGTTACTGTCTGCACCTAGAACTATGAACTGAGCTGTAAGTGTTCTGTGGTAATTTACATAGCCCTTTCACAGAAAACCTGTGATAATACTTAGTCCTGACTTGATCTGTAGGAAGTTATTCCTCCTCCCTCCTCCTTACCCCTAACTGGGTTGTCTGTAAGCTAGCTAAGAATAAAGACACAAAGCTTGTCCTTAGGGAAATAGAAATGAAGAATAGCGTCATTGCCCACAATTTACATATGTTGGAAAGAAGAATTTTGAACTGAATCATCTTATTTGAGCTCCTTCTTAAAGTGGGGCAAATGAGAAATTATAGAAGTGGGAATATGTCTCTGGCTCATATTTTTATTTACCTAATTTTTTTAACCTAATATTAATAATACTTATTGAGCACTTATGTGCTCTGCGCTATTCAAAGTACTTTACATTTATTAACACAAATTATTCCTCAGGAAGACTATGAAAGAGGCACTATATTGCCTAAGGCCACCCAACTAGTGAATAGCAAAACCAGCTGACTGATCGAATACAGAGTCCTTAAATGGTAATCTTCAGGCTGTACCATTTCCAGACGTGGAGATAGCATCACTTGCTATTTCTGAAAGGCAAAAGAACATTCGGGGCAACATCGTTTCCTGTTTGAAGCTCAGCAACAATATTTGAAGGAAAGCACCCATCATGGAAAGAGAATAGGCTATTTCTCGTGGATTGAAAAGTGTTGCACAAATCAATGTTAGGTTGTTTCAGTGAATGACAAGAATTCAAAAACTAAAAGGGGTCACAATCATGTATCTTAAGCATTTATATGGAAATTAACAAATATTACTGCTTTTACGTTGACTGTCCATGATATGAGTTTGCATGCATTTAAGCTATTCATAAATGATAGCTATGTACTTGTTTCCTTTTAAACAAAAATTATTTTTTCACTTATGGGACTATTAATCAAAATATGAAATAAACCAAAATTAAGAAATGATTATTTTAGGGGAATATCATCTCTGAGATTTGGAAGATGTATTTTGTTATAACATGCTTGAAAATTGTTTATTACTTGTTTTGTAAAATTCTGAGCATGTCTAATATATGCTTCTAGAAATGAATGTCTCTGTAAAGCTCTCATCTAAAATTCCCTTAGAAGAGAAAAAAATGTAAATAATATCTGTGATAAATGTATGTAAAATCAAGTAGATGGTAATGATTAGGAGACTCCTTAATAAAACTGACTTCCTTATTTAAATTCCATATTCTTATTTCTAACACATGGATAATATTAGATTTTCTAAAATTATTGTTATTATTCACTGGAAATATGTGATGACATACAGTTCAGAGTATTTGTAAAATGACACTATTATTATAATCGCTTGAATAGAAGGTTCAAGTGGGAAAAACTACACACAAAAGCATAAACAGGTATTTTAAAATGCCATTTCTTAAAAAAGAGCTTACTGTGATAGGCAATACCTTGTAGTTCATTTAGACTTGGGGATAGTTCCTTCTATTAACCAAAGATGGAAATACAGGAAGAGCCCTAACAGGTTTGGCTCAGTGGATAGAGCGTCAGCCTGCGGACTGAAAGGTCCCAGGTTCCATTCTGGTCAAGGGCATGTACCTTGGTTGCGGGCACATCCCCAGTAGGAGGTGTGCAGGAGGCGGCTGATCAATGTTTCTAACTCTTTATTCCTCTCCCTTCCTCTCTGTAAAAAGTCAATAAAAATATAGTTAAAAAAAGAAATACAGGAAGAGAAGATATTCATGAGGACAGTTTTGAATATGTTGATTTTAAGATGTCCATGAAACATAAAGTGGGAGTGTTCAGTAAGTAAATGCAATTATAGGCCCGAAACTCATGGGTGTAATTTGACCAAGGCTAGGTTTGACATCTTTCAAAGTGTGAAAATTGAAATGTAGACTGGTTGTTTGTCTGTTTCAGGTTTGATAATTGCAAGGTGAGTACTGCATAAAATCCAAGAGAAAATAGAGCATAGCATAGAGCAAAATATACCTATTTTGATTGAAATGAAAGTTCCATTCATCACAGTGCCTCTGAAGTTTACTGATAAATCATGTCATGCCAATTAAAGGTAAATTTTTTTTTTAACTTTGAGAAATTATAAAAATTTTTGAAAATATTTTATTAACACCAGCTGCAGCATACTGACTGAAGTGAAAAGGCCTGAGTCTTTATTTCAAAGCATGTGGAACAGAAAGAAAAGTAGAGCTAAATAAGGAAGAAAGATTACTTGGGATAGTATACCTCATTTTAGCCATTATTTATTTCTTTTCATCAATTAAACATAATTTTAATCAGAGCAGAACTCACCAGAAGGAAGTGACAGTTTATTTCAACAAAGAGGTTTACCACCTTATATTCTTCAGAGAACAGCTCACAACTCACCTGTCCAATTCATATGGATGTTGACGTGACCTTGACTTCACAAATACATTGGGAATTGCTGCACTTCTCAAACATTACATGTGAGAGTGAGGTTGATAGATGAGAAAAGGAAAAGAGAAGTTCCAACGTATTTTGCAACTGTTCAATATAAGGAAGAGGATTTGAGTCCCTCAAAAGAGGAAATGAATTGCCATTTATTTTTAATTTATCCCATTGACAAACATTCACTTCAATTGCCCAAGCACAGGGGCTGTCTGCCAGTCATTGTCAAGGATCACCAACATTGTTACATTGTTTTGTTACTTTGTATCAATGAGAAAAATTCTTCATATAGTCCCCTATTTGAATTAATTTTCAATAGAACAAAAAATTTCAGCACCATCTTAAATCTGTCCAGTCTCTGAAAAATTTATTATACTGAGATAAATCCTCAAAAATATTATCTTAAAACAATAGCTGGCAAAAGATATCATTTCTAGAGTATATAATAAACTAAATTCCTGAACTTGTGTTGAAAAGGCTGCCAATATTATTTAAATTCTTAGATGTAAAATAGGATCCAGAGTCTGTTTGTAGGTATGGGTAGGGAACACTGTGCTTATTTCCTTACCTTCTATCAAATACTGAGTGCAAACAGGAGAAATATAAATCGTTTAGGAAGCTTTTTCCTAAGGCAAGATATATAGACAGAATAAAAGAATTGCTGTACTTAACATGACCCTGTGAGGTCCTTCCAGGTCTGTAACTCACTTGCAAGCAACCCCCCCCCCCCCCCCACACCTAGAATATGTGTATTATATTATGCTATCTGCATTGTCAGCATGACAAGGACAAAGAAGGTTGATAAACATCTATGATTTATATGCAAAGAGACAGCTATCAAGAACAATTACACTGTTTAAAGACAACCTGCTCTTTAACAATTTTACCCAGATTTGCTGGACATGAACAACCTATTTGTCACACTGTGTTCAATAATACTTTAAAATCATAATTACAATGTTGCCTCTACCTTATGATTTTTAAATTGCTGTCAGTAAACAAGGCAAAAATAAAAGAGTAAGCATTTCTCTCATTTAAGCAGATGACTGATTTTGTTAAATGTATTACTAAATATTTTAGAACATATGAGTGAATCCATGGCTATATGAAAACTTGGCTTCTTTTATTTCCAAAATAGATTTAGCTTTTTGCTGCTTTTTAAAAAGTATATATTCAAAGTTGAAATTGACTATGTTTCCAATGAATCATTACTTTCCAGGCTGACTGAGCATTTATGATAATAAGGAGGGAACAAAAATTGGGTAGTATTCCTTCAGGCTTGACACTTTTTGGTTTTCCTTTTTCCCTCAAGTGGGCCTCATTGGCAGGTGGGAAAAGATCTATTTGAAACACTTTATAAAATAAAAGCATTTCTGAGAAATTTAGCTATTTAGAAAGATTTGGTGCTAAAAGGAATCATCTTTCAGTCATGTTTGTAATGAGTACTTAGCTCCTCTGTTCCAGTACAAGCACTGTAGAAGCTGTTACCGAGGAAGCTCTGTAAGACTGTACAATCGAAAAGGGTAGTTAACACTGATGAAGTACTTACTCCGTGGAAGACACTGATTTAAGCACTTTACAAGCATTAATGTATTTAATCATTAGGACAACCCTGAGTTGAAAGTATTGTTAGTTAATGTTAGAGATAAGGACTAAGAGATGCAGAGGAGGTGAGTGACTTGAACAAAGTCTCAACTATGAAACGGTTAGGTTGCTAGGAAGTTCCTGCAGGAATCTGAGAGAGCTAATATATAACCCCAACTTTTCACCTTTCTGAATTGGAAACAGGTAAGAAATAGATTTTTGAATTAAGTGGATATATAGAAAAATCAATTTGTTACTTATGTTGGAGAGTACAGCATTAAGTCTGTTAGCTAGTATTTTAGCCCTAAATTGGACACACTCACCCAGTCATTGTCCCTCTCAGAGTTTAAAAATCAGTGGTTTCCCAGGCTCATCTGCCTGAACAATATATGTCATAAAAGAGCAGAACAGAATGTATGTCTTCTGCAGGCAGGCAGTCATGAAGAGGAAAAAATAAAAAGATAAAGGAGAAAGAGGAGGAAGGAACAAATATAATACAGTCTTCTGTATTGGTTCCTTGTTTCTATGACAATTACCACAAATATATTGGCTTAAAATATCACACATTGACTATCTTACAGTTCTGGAGCTCAGAGGTCCTGAAATGAAGGTTTTAGCAGGGCTATATTCCTTGTGGAGGCTCTAGTGCAGCGGTTCTCAACCGGTGGGTTGCGACCCCTTTGGGGGTCGAACGACCCTTTCACAGGGGTCGCCTAAGACCGTCGGAAAATACATATGTAATTACATATTGTTTTTGTGATTAATCACTATGCTTTAATTATGTTCAATTTGTAACAATGAAAACACATCCTGCATATCAGATATTTACATTACTATTCATAACAGTAGCAAAATTACAGTTATGAAGTAGCAACGAAAATAATTTTATGGTTGGGGGTCACCACAACATGAGGCACTGTATTAAAGGGTCGCAGCATTAGGAAGGTTGAGAACCACTGCTCTAGTGGGAACATACGTCTTTGCCTTTTCTAGCTTCTACAAGCCACCTGCATTCCTGGTTCTTCCCACTTTCCTCCATCATTATAAACTCATCATTCCAATTGCTGCGTCTCTTATTCCATTGTCTTGTCCCTCTTTGACTCTTACCTCCCTTGTATAAGGACCCTTGTGATTACATTGGTCACCCAGATAATCCAGAATTATCTCATCTCAAGGTCATTAATTTAATCATTTCTGAACGTTTCTTGTGACATAGATAAGACAACATATTGCCAAATTCCAGGAATTAGAATGTGGACATCTTTGGATGACCTGTAATAATTCTATCACATCTTATTGAATTCACCACTAGGAAAGCAGGAATATTTTAGAAAGCTTACCCTAGTGTGGCTCTTTTCAAATGGTATCATAACATTAGGGAAAGAGATTCTCTCCTAAATCGTGATACATATGTGATTTGTGTATATTGTTCCTTTCTCAATGGGTTTAACCATTAAACTCATTCTTAATCAAAGCTAGCTTGTCTCTCTCAGAACAAGAAATCGTGAGTAACTTGCACTATATTAACTCAATTTCCCATCATCAGCTACAGTTGCTTTATGTGTCTTTTTGGGCCTCTTAGCATATTATATAATGGAGATTTCAGAGTTTCCAGGATATCTCTTACAAGTATTAGAACAGTACCTTGATTTAATAATCTCCAAGGGCACTTTGTACATAAGACTGAAAATTCAATTCCATATTCTTTTTCTCACCAAAAATTAGGTTCAAAGGTGTAATCCATTATAGCTCAACTGAAGTTATTCAATATATTAAATAAAAATACTTCAGCCCTGGCTGGTGTGGCTAGATTGGTTGAGTGTCATCTCATACACAAAGAGGTCACTAGTTCAATTCCCAGTCAGGACACATGCCTGGGTTACAGGCTCAATCTCCAGTAGGGGTGTGCAGGAGGCAGCTGATCTATGTTTCTCTCTCATTGATGTTTTTCTCTCTCTCCCTCTCCCTTCCTCTCTCTCTCTAAAAAATCAATAAAACATATTTTTAAAAATAAAGATACTTAAAAATTAAATAAATTTAGCCCGGCTGGCATGGCTCAGTGGTTGAGCATCAACCTAGGAACCAGGAGGTCAGGGTTCCTTCAATTCCCAGTCAGGGCACATGCCTGGGTTGTGGGCTTGATCCCCATTAGGGGGTGTGCAGGAAGCAGCCGAGTGGTGATTCTCTCTCATCATTGATGTTTCTTTCTCTCTCCCTCTCTCTTCCCCTCTGAAATCAATAAAAGTAGATTTTAAAAAATTAAATAAATTTTGACACATAAGAATGGCAACAACAAATATGTCTTAAATATGAATATAAATTCTTTTTATTATGAAGTGCTTGGTATATATTAAAACCCCAAAATTAAATTACCTTAAAAATTAATATCTAAAGACATTAATATTTGAACCAATTAATGAGACCACATTATCATGCTTTTATATGAGTTAAACTTACAAATAAATTAAAGGCAAAAATATATTCCAAACAATAGTAAATCCAGCTGACTCAGTTAGATAAATTCTTGATGTGTGAGTAGATTGGATTCTTTTATCATCTTTAGCCTGGGTCACATCTCACTAGGTTTGTATAGGATTTTCAGGGACTCAGAAGTCGTTTTTTATATTAGTCCCAGGTTGGAAACTACCCAAGTATACATAAATTTTAGAATGAATATATCTATATCTATGCATCTATCCAGATGATGTTTATTCATACAATAAAAATTAGCCAAAATATATTATGGTGATACGTACATGCTTTTAAACAATAAATATTAAAGTTAGTACCTCAGCATAAATATGAGGAGAACAAAAGTCACAGAAATGGTAAATACATGAGTGTGCCGAGCCAGCTCAGTCAAGGGTTCCACAAGCCTGAGGGAGGGCAGTGAAGGATGAAGAAATGACAGACAAAGAGAATAAGCTGGGTGGATCTTCCTGTGCCTTCCTGAGGCCACAGACAGAGATCCAGAGGCAAGCTGAGCCTTTATTTTATAGCCAGAGGTAAACAAGGTAGTTACAATGTTCTTGTGAGTTTCACTTGTTTTGGCAGCACTTGCTACATCTCCCTCAGCCCACTAGCTTCCCAGATAAGATCTAGGGAGCACGCCTAATTATGCTAAGAGGAATGTGCCCTCTAAGCTGGGACTTGTTTGTGATTTTGCCAACAGGTCAGTCTGAGGCTTAACCCTATAGCCGCACCCTACATATGGGTATATAGAAATGAGTATTGAATAAAGAAAATAATGTATTTTGGGGTTTAAAGCATAAGGATTTAAATGGATGATTTAAAAAACACATTTTGACGTGGCTGGTGTGGTTCAGTGGTTGAGCATCTACTTATGAACCAGGAGGTCATGGTTCGATTTCGGTCAGAGCACATGCTTGGGTTGTGGGTTCGATCCCCAGTAGGGGGTGTGCAGGAGGTGCCGATCAATGATTCTCTCTCATCATTGATGTCTCTATCTCTCTCTTCCTATCCCTTTCTCTCTGAAATCAATAAAAACAAAAATTAAATAAATAATAACACCACATTTTTCAAGAGAGAGGCAAGTAGAATGAAATGTTCTAAGATTCTAATATTATTATATGGGAAAGTAATAACTGATTCTTGAAAACCTGAGGTTTATTCCAGATTCATGTTTGCCATCAAGTTAAGAATTGGACTTCCCTTAAGTCTTGGTCACTATTAACTATATATGGGCATTTTTAAAATATAGAAGAACTATTCATGTTACACTTCAAAACCAGTGTGTACTATTAAACAGACTTTTAGTACAGTACATTTCCTAGTTTCAGCAAAGTTCTTTTCTGATAGATTTAATCACTGAAAAACTGCTGAGATTGCACAAAACCCACCTACATTTCCCAACATGCACTAGTTTGTTATATTTCTATGTTCTTCCCTAACTGTGAAACTTAAAAAAAAAAAATCAGCATTTCATGTTTCCCATCCCCCCAAATATGAGTAACACCACAAGTCTATCCTTAACTTCTAGTGTGTGTGTGTTGCAATCTACATATGGCTACAGATGGAGATATATTGATGGGATGCAACAAGTGTGAAGGTAGAGAGAAAATATTGTTCTTTCTGAGTGAAAATGAAAGAGAGTGGTAATTGTTTAGTCCTCTTGTTATTGATGATTCTTAGACTGTGAGTTCAAAGACAGAAGGTGGAGGAAGCTCTCAGTTTTCCAGTAAGACTTTTCAGTTTTGAGAACTCTTAGGAGCAAAATAAGTGTTTATCACTGGTTGTGATTTTAAATTCAGTTCTATGCATAGCCTACCTGGTGAATTGTTTGCTAATAGGTTAACTTTGAGGTTGATTTTCCCCTCACTCTTTTGCAATTGTGTTGTTTTCTGTCCTTTTTAGGTATTTTAATGGGCATGGGCAGGCTTTTTGAATCATTTGAAATTTGTTCCCATTTTTTGAGATTCCCAAATTATTAATTTAACATACTGAATTTTACATTTAATTTAGATTGGATGCTTTCTGTAATAATATATAATTAAATTATGTATGATTTATGTAAAGTAAATAAAAATTAATTTTTTATTC
The DNA here is from genome assembly GCF_028538775.1 of Myotis yumanensis. Classification (NCBI taxonomy): domain Eukaryota; kingdom Metazoa; phylum Chordata; class Mammalia; order Chiroptera; family Vespertilionidae; genus Myotis; species Myotis yumanensis. Next base: position 31,610,550 of record NW_027223762.1, on the reverse strand, counting down.
TACATTTAGAACACAGAGAAAAATGTATAAATACAGCTTTAACTCAAACTTCAGCTCTTTTGGCAACCAAATAAAATAAATAATTTTGAATAGAGCAGATTACATTCATTAATAAGTTATTGTCTGTCTCCCCCAAACTAAGAAACCCTGAGTCAATATTTTTTACTTCTCAGTATTCTTTGTTTTTTTAAAAAAGAATGATTCTTTTCATAATATCACAATATGCAGCTCCTCCATGTATTATGTCTTTGTGTTCCAGAACAATAAAGCAGCATTTATCAGCAAACATTCATATGCTTGCTGCTACCTCTGCCTTCTTTTCAGAAAGAAAATCATCCAGAGATAATGGACTCCAGGGAGACAGTAAACAAATTATAGAGGAACAACACAATTCCTCAGAACAAGCTGGCACATAGATTCTACATCCCAGGCTTGTTACACTCTGGTGGGAAATCTGTAGACGGCCATTACTCCTTGTCAGGGGAAGCCTGGAAAAGGTTGATACTCAGCCCCGACAAACTGAACTTACTATTTTGTATAGAAATAGCATTGATCAGAGTAGAAGTACATTTTTAGGGGGATACCATACAGCTTTTGTCACTATGGTTTGCTGAATTTGGATACCAAATATTTACATGGTTTGCAGGGAATGAAAGAATAAAAGAATCTGGATTTCAATGTATAAATTCTGGATTTGAGTCCCAAATCTTATATGACTACGTAGGTGGGCAACTTAATGATTTTTGATATCCAAATCCCTTTGTTGAGTAAAGAAAATACAGATATCACATCATTGAGAAAACTGACATGAGACAATATACATAAAAACACATGGAAACTAAAGAACAGTGTACTGTGTTAAATAGCATTTTTAATATTTAATCAGACAGCTCCATGGTTGAATTCAAGGTGTTTTATATTAGGATAAAATTACACACACACACACACACACACACACGCACGCACACGTGCACGCATAGTTAAAAGGACAAACCTGGTGCATGTTAAATGGAAAGTTTAGTCCCTTCATGTTAATTACCCTAGCTGCTTTTTTTCTCAATGTCAGTGGTGAGATTTACATTATGATTTCTTGAGTTAATCTTCACTTTTTTAAAAAATGTCTCCTACCCAACTATTCTTTTGGTATTTGGCTTCGCCAGTGTTCAGTCAATTTATAGAGTACATTCTAGATAAATAAGTATTGTCTGATAGTTCATTCATTCATTTATCAATTCATTATTTATTTATGTCCTTCTTTCCTTCATTCTTTGAAAATGTTGCCCATTTACATTTCCAATGGAATAGCTATTTAGAGTATACAAATATAAAATGAAATGGTTCCTTCTCTGAAGTAGTTTGCAGCTAAATAAGGAAGGTGAGGTAGGTACATGAGCAACTTGAATGAAAGTGAGAAAGGAGGTGCGTATTATAAGTAAAAGATGGGTTAAGTATGGGAAATTATAAGATGGGTAAAAAACTTCCAGATGATGAGGGATATAAAGACCTAAGTGGTGTTAGAGCTTCTTCCTGGGTATGTAGATATTGTCAGGAAGAACATGCAAGAGTAAATATGAGTATTGTCAAATTACACAGATGGTTGGAAGAAAATAAGCATGTAATGTTGTTTGGATTTAAGTTGCAGATAATGGAACTGTAACAAATAAGTTTGGAAAAAGACATTCGGTATAGATCGTGAATGTTCATGTGTACTAAAATTTTTTATTAAATTCAATAGGAATTATAAAATGGAAAAAATATTCTGTAGGAAATGGAAAGCCAGAGACTGACATGGTAATTAGGGAGTGAGAATGTCATGTGCGAGGCAAAGAAAGTTCATAATCTCTAAGTGCAAGTGGGAATGGAGATTTGAAAGAAGTATTGTCGAGGATGTGGAGAAAAGGGACGCCTTGCGCACTGTTGGTGGGAATACAGAGTGGTGCAGCCTGGAAAACAGTATGGCTGGTCCTCAAAAAATTAGAAGTGGAAATGCCTTATGACCCAGGTATTCCATTTCTGGGGATCTATCCGAAGAAACCCAAAACACTATTTTGAAAGAATATATGCACCTCTATGTTCATTTCAACATTACTTACAATCCCAAGATATGGAAGCAACCCAAGCGCCCATCAATAGAAGAGTGGGTAAAAAAGTGGTGCTACATATACTAGAATACAATGAAATATTACTCAGCCATAAAAAATGAATGAAATCATGCCTTTTACAATAGCATGGATGGACCTGGAGACTATTATGCTAAATTAAATAAGTCTGTCAGAGAACTACAAATACCATAGGGTTTCACTTATATGTGGAATCTAAAGAACAAAATAAATGAACAAACAAAATTGAAACAGACTCATAGATACAGAGAACAGACTGATGCCTCCAGAAGGGAGGAGAGGTTGGGGGACTGGGTGGAAAAGTGAAGGGATTAAGAGGTACAAATTGATAGTTACAAAACAGTTGCAGGGATATAAAGTACAGCATAGAGAATATAATCAATAATATTGTAATAATTAGGTGTGGTGTCAGGTGGGTACAGGAAATGTCAGGAGGAGCACTTGGTGAAGTGTATGACTGACCAATGTGCTGTACACCTGAAACTAATACAAAGTTATATGGAATGTAAACTGTAATTTTAAAAAGTGGAGCTGTCCAGCAGCAGGTGGACATGAAGGATGAAGTCAGGAAAGGGGTGTGGAGAGATATATTTCAGGATTCTTGCAGAGGTGGTACAGGATGCTAGGAAAGGGAATGACAGGAGAGTGACTGGAGGAGAACCAGGCCGAGGGCAGGTGCTTGGGAAAGTCAGAGAGGCAATTGTGATTTCTGCGTGAAACATAAGCTTAATTTTATTACCAGAGAATTTGAAGAGCTTCTAGCGTAGCAATTCTCTCCTACTTGGAGAAGCCACTGCACTGCAGGGCACTGTAAGCCTGTAAATCAATTAAATTCAAATTACAAAGCCAAACGGCATCTGTTCCCGTCGTGACATAAAACCTGCAAAGATTAAGAGTCTCTGGCTGGAATAAGTTAAATTTTTTATAAGTTGCTGTCCCACTGAGCTGTTTTGCTTCATACCATTTCAATAATAAAAAAAAGACAGAGTTGGGGCTTGGAAGGGTCCTTAGAGATTGCCTGGTCTAACATCCTCATTTTGTAAAGGAGAAATCTGAGGCTCCAAGAAATGACCCCAGGTCACCAAGCTAGCTGTTCTGTAAGTGGGTTCATTTATATTCACACTCACTGAATGTTTGGAGACCACACAGTTTGTATTTCATAATGATGATACTTACCTAAGAGCATTGCTGAGAAGTGTTTTATAATGCGTGGCCCCAGAGTTTATAGAGACTTTAACTTGGGTACGTTTTTCTCTCTCTTATCAAGCATGCAGCCATCATTTTGTTTTGTTTTGTATTCCCTAAGGATATTTTTTCTTGCAGGGATGGAAACAGAGATTGTCTACCAACAAATGACTTTTGCGGCTTTTAAGAATATCTGAGTTCCTTGAGAGGATGGGGTGTGGGGAGTGAGAAGTATATTAAGTTGAGAGAAAGGAAAAGTGGAATAGGTTGGGGTGGGGGGAGGTTAGGGAGGAAGCATGAGGAAGGTGTTGGGGAGAGAAACAGACATGTAGGCAGGTAGGTACCTAAGGATTCAATGCCTGTTCTCTGCTCTCCTGAAAACCTCCACTGAGTCTCTGCCCAATAGGAAATAATTAATATTTTACAATTCTTTGTTTTGCAAAAGTTCCTCTCTTCTAGTCCAGATGGTCTCTCCTGACACGCTGACTCGCTATGCCTCTTATTCCCATAATCTATTACGTGACCATTCCAAACCTCATTTTTCCCTTCACGAGGGTTCTATGTATACCCAATAGTATTGATCAGGATCACTATAGCCTGAAAAAATGCATTTATATTACTATATTTGTGTTTGTTATGCAATGCTAATTTTACTTTAAATAATTTTGATTTTAATAATATTTTGAGAAATTTATTATGACCATTGCTGTTCTTCCCAAATAAGGTAAGCTTATATTTTAGGAAAGTGAGCCATGTACAGTGACAACAAAGACCCATACTCAGGATTTTAGTTTCCTCTGTCCGGGAAGTATAGGAAAGAAATCCAAGATACAGTCAGTCTTTGTTAGGTGCTAAAGCAGTGGTGGGAGCAACTTCAAGGTAGGAAAGCTGAAATAATGGGTATAAATAAATAAGTTGACATTTGAAAGACAAAGGTAATACTTTTGAAAGATTCTACAGTTTTGCAGAGAACATGGGGCCAAACTAGGCTCACATACTGAGGAGTGCCATAAACCCCACACGATACCTCTTATTACCACAGACACTACCTATGCTTAGAATCTTCTGGGCCATCTGAGTCCCATTCAAAGTTGGAAGCTTTTCTTGTCATCATATGAATGCTGTGTATATGATTTAGCTGTGGAATATGCTGACAGGTATAGAACAGGCTGCCTTTATATACCAAGTAAACCTACTCACTTATTACAGATTGAACTTCCTTTTTGTGTTGGGGTGTGGGATGAAATGCTCTATCCTATACTTTGGAAGCAATGTCCCAGCATGCTCCAGACCACCAGTCCCCTATAAATTCACTGATTGCAAACCTGTGAATCATCATAGGGCTTATCTCCCACCTCCTGGATCACACATGTCTAAGCAAACCTTCCTTTGTTCTTGCTATTTCCTGCTTATACAGGCTTATCAGCATGATGTCATCAACATTGTGAAGTGCTTTGATGTTCTACAGAATGTACACATGGTCTGGGTTTCTTCAGACCATATTATAACAAAGGGTGGGAGAATTAGCAAAGCTGTGCTCCAAAACTGTAAATGAATACTGCTGTCCCTTCCACCTGAACATATTAACTCTTTCTGTTCTTTCTTTCTGCTAGGAATAGAAAGTAGCATGTTTGGGAGTTCAGTAGTTAAATATCCTTAATATGAGATGAGGTCGGTCTTCTCTAGCCAAGGCATCATATCTTCTATAGTAGCTTTAATTGTGGCTCTGTTTTGGTTGAGGTAGTGGTCATCTATAATATTTTCCAGGATCCGTTTGAGGTTTTTGGGCCAGCATGGTGAAATAAATGCAGATGTGATGGAAACACTGCCTCTGCCTCTTTTATATCTTTAATCTCTGCCATTTCACCTGGAATATTTTCAATACTTTGTGTTGCTGGTGGTGAGATGTGTCAGAGGCTTTCATTTTTCCTTTTCCACCAGGAGAGATTTATATCAATTGCCAAGAATGTTTACTCAAATTATACATCTGGAATTGGGGAAAGGTTCCATTGAGTCATGGAACCAGTGTACACATTTTGAACTGAACTTGCACCAGGACTCCATTTATTACCTGGCATCCATGTGTCCTCACAGGAGGCCTATGAAGATGATTTGTGTTCTTGGGTATCAATGACTCTTTCTTTACTCCTTGTGTGTAGCAATCCTCAGAATGTTTGGTATTCCCCTTCTCTCAGCGTATAGTTGTTTAAATGCATGGCTGTAGGTATCTTTGGGAAAAGATGAGGTGATTATTACACCTGGAGTGCATCAGGGGGATCCAGTCTATTCTCCATTCAATAGGATAGAGCTAGAATAATGGCTCACATCTAAATATTTGACAAGAAATTGGACATTTTTCTAGGATGGCTGCCTTAAGTCTCCTTCCTTAATCATCCTGTGATTTTTGTTGTGGTTGTTAAGGAAATTGAGCAATTATCTTGTTAGTTGTACATCTATCTTGATCATCAGAAAAGTCTATTATATTAGCTGTGCCTATGGCTCTCTGCTTGCAATGCTCCTCTCAGTGTCATTCCCACCTTGTTACCCATGGGGATTACTGAGCCCACATCATTTTAAACTGTTAAGAGCTGCTACATAGACTCCATTATTTTGGGAACTTAATATCACCATTCTTATTAGTGAAACCAGTTCCCTAACATTCTCCTCACATAAATCCTAGCTTAGGCCCGAGGCGCTAACACTGATGGCTTTCTTACCTCCATATTCCTAATTACTTTGAAGTATCTTCCTGGTGCCTACAGAACATAATTACCTGGTAGTTTTCCAGCCTTACATCATATATCTACCGTGGCATGCCCGTTTCTCTGATCCATTTCTTCTCTTTGACTGTCATTTGCCATAGCAATCTTTTTACTTGTTATGGACCATCATTTTCTTTACCTTCTAAGAGATATCCTAGAAACATTGTGGCACCATCTCCTTTCTTCTTTTTGAGAATTTTTTTGCCAGAATATTTCCCAAAAGCAATTATCCTGCTCAATAAATTCTCCCTTATATAATTGTAAATTCTCTCTGAATTTAGTTCCACAGATATAGGGTGTAAACCTCCCCCCCTCCCAAATGTAGAAATACACTTTAAGTAATTATAAAGGCAGTTTATTAAAATACATTTCATTTTCAAAATTGAGCTATCAGCTCTTACAGTATATATACATTTTTGGGACACCCTGTATTTTCCTGATTCTCTATAGGATCCCTTGCCTTGATACTCCAGCTCTATGGGATATACTATTCTTCCCTTAGCAAACCTGTCATTTCCATGGCCAGATTACCTTGTGACATAACTCTAGTTATTGGCCTGGTTCCTAAGAGGAGAGGGAGGTTCAGATCCTGAGGAAGGTACACGAGATCCTGCAGGAGAGAGATTTTCTTTAAGACAAGTGGGAGCATTATCCTCTAACAGAGAGAAATGGGCCACTTCTAGGGGCCAAAAGAATTTAAAGGAATCGGGGAATCAAGATTTTAAAGAGCATGAAACCAAATTACTTCCTCCCATATTCAGGATCCCATTTTCTTTCCCTGTCAGGTCTCTGAACTTGGCATATGAGATCTGACTAGGTTAAGTGCTTAACCTTGTCTGTTGTGCTACTATTTCCCTGGGGTTCTGCCCAGTCCTGAACTTTTTCTGCCTTTAGTATATGGGAATAAAAGCTGTTATATGCTGCCAAGTAGTTCTTCTAGTTATCATAGTTAGTTTTTAATGGAAAATTAAACCCCCAGACATTAATATTCTTTATGTGCAGAATTGTTCACCCCAGAAATAATCATCCAATTCCATGTTCCTTATAAAATACCGTTTCTCCCATATTTCTCCAGCACCTACTACATTGTACCTGCTAGTGTATTGTTTTATTCACCCATTTATCTCTCTAGATAATCACTGATAAAAAGTTTTAACAAGTTCACTGATACCTTGTTCTAGAAGCTGTCCAAGTCCCACCCACCACCAGTGACTTGGCTCACTATCAGCTGGACAGCAAGTGGTCCAGTCCCTCTGCTCTCAGCCTATTATTGGAGGCAATGGTTGCAGGTCAAGTTGCCAGTATAGCAGACCCTAAGATGGAGATTTCCATGCAAGGTGTTTAATAGGCAGTGATCTTAGAACTAACATCTGAGGGGAATGCAAATGGTCAGGCTTGAGCAGCTGGGCTCTGGCTGACCTCGTAGAAGCTCTGAAATTGGATTGGACTTCAGAGTTGTTTTGAGTTGGAGTAATGAGCCAAGTCTTAAACCCTTTATTAAGCAGTCACTGGGTGTAGGTTGTGCCTAGTACGGGGACACGGCCTTGATCAAGGAGGCTTTCTTAAGCTGAAGACATTTTACAAAGGATTGTCAGCAGCACTACCCCAAACTGGATGAAATTATCCTTCAATCCTGATGGGACTATCTCGGCAGCAGAGCAGTGTCCAAAACACATTGCTTGAGGCAATTAAGTTGAAAATAATCATCATAAAGCTGTATCTGTTGGAAAACATGTGATTCCAAAACAGGGAACCAAAAATATATAGTCCTTGTCTCAGGAGAAGCACTGTTGCCATAGCAATGAAAAGCAGATATGTCACCACTACTACTAGCTCTCGAATATTCAAGTCCACTTGTAAAATAATTAGGGAGAAGAAATAAATTGAGACAATGTTCAGTTACCTTTCACTTTTCCCATGACTAAGACTTTATCAGAAGCTGAAGTGTGGAAGGATATCTATAATTTCAAGTATACAGGGAAGTCATGTATACCCTAAGTGTGCATTTTTTATTTGTTACTGCTATAATTATCATCAAAATTTCCACCCCAACCCTTGTTCCTTAGCGGTGCGTGTTGAAAGTTTAACTTTAAACTTGGTGTGCAGTCATGTTTTGATCCCTGGAGATTAAGTAAACTCATTTGGGTAACTCAGCTTCTTGATTGTATTTTATTTTTTCAAATATGTTTTAATTAATTTTTTAGAGAAAAGGGAAGGGAGAGGGGTAGAGAGATAGAAACATTGATGAGGGAAAAACATCGATTGGCTGCCTTCTGCATGCCCCCTACAGGAGATCGAGCCCACAACCTGGACATGTACCCTGACCGGGAATCAAACTGGTGACCTTGTGGTTCATGGGTAGATGCTCAAACACTGAGCCACACCAGTTGGGCTCAGCTTTTTTATTTTGAATGCTGTTTGTGGCTCTTTCTCTTCTTCTATAAAGGGCCTCTGGTGTATGATAGAGCTTACAGGCCTCCACAGCAGGAATGTCCTTGCCTCTTTAGTCACTATTGCTCTCCTAGTACCTACTTCTCTGAAGCTGGTAACCTGCTAATGATACTCTCTAGCTCAGTCAGGCACCACCTTCCTGGCCTGGCTTCTCTGAAGAATGGCTGGACACCCTTTTCATCTTAAACCCAGTAGAGCTGACCTGTAGGAATCTTTCTCTTGAGTCCCAGTAATATCTTGGCTAACTCCTCTCTCTACAGGGCACTTGAGAACTCTGGATACTTACGAGAGGTAGAAGTCTCTGAGGAGCTGCCCTCCCAGGCCCACAGAGTTAGACTCCCATAGACATATAGCATCATAGAGAGAAGTGGAGTCAACACTTCCCTTCAAACTTACATGACACATTATTGGTCCCCTTTCCAACACTTCAACCCATAAATGAGGGTCAAGACATCAGTGTCTTGCTGCAAATTTTTCTTCCCTTGGTGTCCTTTCTCTTGTAAATCTATTGCCTCAGATCTGAATGCCCCTCACTTCCACTTCTGCCCAATAAAGATTTCCCCAGACATCATATCTTTCTTCTTCCCCAGGGTTATCAGCTTCTTTTTCTTTGGATCTGAAATTGTGGAACAGCTGCAAATAAACATGATTTACAAATTACATCTGTATGTATCTAACCCCCTTTTAAATTAAAAAAAAGTTTCTTTGCTTTTATATTTTAAATTAGACTAGAGATACTGGATTCTACAGTGCCCTGTTTAAAAAATAATAATAATATTTGTATTCCCTACCCAACTTCAGATAACACCTTTAAGTCATCCAAAACCAAGGAAAGTATTATATGTTACTTTAAATAGAATATACAGTCTATAGTCTTAAATGAAAATTTTGTTCTAGTGGGATTTTTGTTTCTTTGTTTGCCTTTCTAAATCCTCAAAGCACTTTTTAAATATAAAGAGTATGCTGCTTTACTTATTTTAGGTCTATATCTATTTGTAAATGTATGTACTTTCTAATATTTCATTTACCATAAATATCAATAAAACCAACCTCTCAGAGAAGCTATGTTAAAAAAAGTCGGTAAACTAATAAACAGAGTACCTACTTTCTCCAGTGCCTCCTCAACATGTAGAACAACTCACTAAGCCATAAACAGGGACAATAGCTCAGCTTAGTACATCCAAAATGCTTCAGGGTGAAACTTTTTTAAAAACCTGAGCATAATAAGAAAAAGTAAATAATAATATTTTAGTTAATGACCATCACATCAAACAAAACATAACAATTCTTTTTCAAATCCTGAACTCCAGTTACAATTGACCCTTGAACAACATGAGTTTCAACTGCACAGGGCCACTTATACATGAAGTTTTTTCAATAAATAAATGTATTTTCTCTTCCTTATGGTTTTCTTAATAGAATTTTCTGTTTTCTAGCTTACTCTACTGTAAGAATGCAGTATTCAAGGGATATAATGCATGAAGTATACAAAATATGTGTTGACTTTATGTTATTGGTAATGTGAACATTCAACCTCAAATCTTCAGTAGTTCTTGAATCCCCAAAGTCTGATTACCTGATGTCTAAATTCTCAATGGATAGGTTAATAAAACTGCAGATTAATTACTACAAATTATTCATAATCATGCTTTTTTTAAATCTCATTCACTTTGGCTTTCTTTGTTTTTTCCCAAATTGTTTCTTAACCTTGAGCTTCAAAGTAAATTTTGAGATGGAAATTAATCCACAGAAAATATATCAAGGCAAGAAATATGGGTTATCTTCTTAAAATGTTCAGTTCATCTGCTCAGTAATACAGATAACATAATGTGGTTCTAGAAATTGATATGGTATAGCAATAGAAAACTCACTATTTACTGTATTTAAAGACCCTCGTCCTTAAGAGGAAAATACTGTTTAAAGATTACTTCAGACATATTCTACTTGGACTTGATGAAGAAAAATTTTGTTCACATTCCACTGTGGGACTTTAGTTTTATGAAATACTTCAAAATAAAAAGTTGGTTTATCATTTAAAAAGACATCTGAGATGAATAGTGCCATTTCAAACTCAATTCTAATCTCAAATCTTGTTCTGAAAACCAAATTCATTATTCCCTCTTCTCTACTAAAAGTGAAGATTTTCCAGGCCAGTGAAACAAATAAAACAAGAAATACTTAATTCATAACTTTAAACAAATATGTTTGGGCTATGTTGTCCCATCTCTCCTTGTTCTCTTAAATCCACTTAGCTGACAACTTGACACAACCACTGTCTTTATTGATAAAGCACATGTTGCCCAGTACAAACTTGTGGGTCTAAAAAATGTTCTTATCATAGGAAAAATTATCTCTGGTCTTTGAATTGTAGGTTCAGTGATATTTTATGATTTTGTTTTAGAGCAGTGGTTGCTAAAATTGATGAGTTGTACTGGTACCCACAGCCTGAGCATCCTATTTCTTGAACCAAAAATCCATCACTTTATGAGGAGAATCAAGGTCAGGAAATATGTGAACACACAGACTCTTTTTTACTCAGATGTGGGGAAAAAAGAGGTCATGTAGAGGCAGGTAGGGATGGAGTGCCTTCCTGATTTGTCCTCAAATTTCCCAGATCTGCTCTAACATTCTTTCTAGTGAGAAGCCAAAGGAATGGAGAAGGGCAGGATGCTGAGACCTTAAATCAGCCTTCATTTTCCTAGAGAGTATGAGCTTCTTCACTATGCAGGGCTCTGCAAACTATCGTGCATGTAGATCCCCAGGCATCTTGTGGAAATACAGAACTGTCTAGATAGGTCTAGAATGTGGCCCTCGACTTTGCATTCCTAACAGGTGATGCTGGGGTTGTTGGTCAGAGCACAACTGCCAAATATAATCCATATCCAAGGTCAGCTCTTCAACCCACCATAGAGCCACATGCTTTTCCATGACTAGTGGTCAAATGAAGCAGGGGGGAGCATAGGGCATTTAGGAATTGATTGCTTATTCTCTTGAATGGGTACAAGGGTGTTCCAATCATTCTTAATTAAGCACCTCATTACTTCTGATTAGAGGAAAAAGAGCATTCTCTTCAAATTTCATACCCTGCGCTACCTAGCATATGCCATTAGACCTTTTGCCATTAGAAGATCACATTTCAGCAGAAAATTTCAAAACTGATCTAATGACCTGGTGATAAAACAACCCTTAGCCATTGGAGCAGCTATATTCAGGGTTGAATTAAGGTTTTGTCCATGTGTAAAGAAATAGAGTAAGTGGCAATAAGTTAATAGATTCTGTCACTAGCGGAACAAGCTAACTGCTTTTTAAAAATTAAACCTGAACCTCATCCTCATTCAGTAGTTAATAGAATTGAGAAGTGAAATACTCCATAAATTATTTATAACATTAATAGAAAAATCAAATAATTATTTCTTGGCTTCATTCCTTGCTTATGTTTAACTTCCTGCTTTCATCATTTGGAGATTGCAGTGAATTCAAGAAAGTGACTGTAATAAAGTCTAATTATTACCAAAATTTATAGAAGGTTTTATGTAACCAGGCAGGCACTGTTCTAGGTATTAGCTCAATGAATATTTATGAGATAATGGAAACAATTACTTTTATTTCCATGTTAAAGGTAAGAAAATGAAACAATTTAGAAACTGACCTACATTACACAGCTGGAGCGTGTCAGAGGCATGGCTTGAAGCCAAGCGTTCTGACTATGGTGCCCATGCGAGTAACCACTCTCGGATTCTAGTTTGTGGGTTTCATAGATGCAAAGTGTGATTTCAGAAAGGTTAGGGACGCTCCTCTGACACAGTACAAACTACCTAAAATACCTACCCACTCATGTCCAGAAAGGTAATAAAACCTTGTATAAATCCGACAGCTCCTTTCTTCAGTCCTTACACCCAAGTTGCTAAGTCCTGGAGGTAAAGATCCACGATTGTTTGTTCTAGTCATTATACATTCGTTATCCCCAGTCTTAGCTGTATGCTCAGATTTTCTTAGAAACTTTTCCTTCAATTGGTAATTTATATCATTGCCACTCCTTTCAGCGCTGCCATGCCATCTTCTTCCCACTCTCAGCAAATGCCCTTGACTCTTTTTTCATAATGACCATGGTGTCCATTAGATGTGAAGTTCTTTAAATTCTCCCAGTCTCACTAACATCCCTGTACATTTCTATCCAATCAGGATTTCTCTGCTGCATTTTTGTTTTCTTGGAAATAATTTCCCTCCTCCCACCCAAAACTTGCCCGGCACCTCTGCTGTGGATGACAACCCTATCACCCTCCACTATCTGTCTTTATCCATATTTTATACTCGAGTCTCTCCCAACATCAAAAGAAAAAACTAAACCCAAGCTTATTACCCTTTTGAGCTAGGGCTCTATCTCACCACTCCTCCTCATCAAATTTATTTTATTGTTCAATTGCAGTTGACATTCAGTATTATTTTAGTTTCAAGCTCATCAAAATTATTTTTAAAATAATACACACTTTTATCTATCATTTCTTGTTTTCTCCTCAGTCTTTTTATTTATTGAATTTAGGATATGATATTAAAGTTTAATGGACACTTGCCAAATTTGAAGTCCTTTAATTTCTTCAGCTTTTGGTATTATTATTATTTCCTTATATTTTAAATTATCTCCTCCATCCTTTTCTAGGCTAGCACTCTACCTGTTTTTCCTCTGGTAAGAATGCACAATGGTGATATTGGGAAGGCAAAGAAAAAAGTTGAGGACATGACAATGTCAGGTGTTGCTTTGATATAGCTCCAAAGAATATAAACACATGTAAGCCCAGTGGGCTAGACCATTCATTTTAGTCTTGTTTATAAACTGTTGCTCTGATGTCTTCTTCTAAGTAACAGAAAAGGATGTGAAATGCCTGCTTTTAAATCCCTGTTTCCCTCAGCTATGGTAAACGCTCTACCCCTGGGAAATGGGGCCAGTGAAAAATAACCAGAAAGAAGAAAAAAGCTCATCTTAGCCAAAGTAATGCCTTTTTGGTCCCAGGTGACCTTTTTGTGTGTAGTATCCACTGTCATAAGCAAGGTCAGAGAAGCGCATAGTGGTGTTTACAGGAAAGTGCATAGCACCTCCACATTCAGCTAAGAAGCCAGAAGCCTTAATGTTGAAACGAGGGGTGCCTGCCCAGGAGGCATCTTCCAATTCTGGGAAAATTTGACAAGGTTGTTTTCCAAAATTTCACATGTTCCTGAAGTAATCTATAACTTGAAGAAGCCAGTATAAAAGGTTAAGTAACTGTTTCTGGAAGATTTAAGTTGTCCACTTAAAAAAGGTCTCTATTCTTGCTTGATTTCCAGGCTTATTAATTCTGTGCCTCAGATTTTCCATAGATAAAATGAGAATACCACAACAGTGCACACCTCAAAGTATTGGTGTGAATATTAGCCATGTAAATTTATTTGATTTGTTAATTACTATTATTACTTTCTAATTTCTGTCAACTTCATTTTGGGTCTCAGATCCATAAAAAAATAATCAGAGAACATAAACTTTCTCCTGCTGATTAAATCAATTTATTGAAAGCCCAACCACAGATAGGCAAATAAACACCTTTAATCGTACAAATGATGATAGACTAGAAATCAAGTCAATTCAGTTTTCTTATGACTTGCAAGCACATAAGAAAACTGCCCAATAAATGTGGAATAAATAAATTTTGTGATGCACTCAGCATATAGAATGCTTTATTGTTTTAATTATGGTGGCATGCGATTTGCAGAATTATCATTTAGTGCTGAGATTCCATGTTTATTCTGTTTGCATTAACTGCAGTTAGTAGTGATGGGAGTAATAATAACGGTAAGAGTGATATTTTTATTACTGTACTCTATCAGAGTTAGGGAAAAAAAATTCAATTCAGTCTGGTCATTGTTCTTCTTATGTGCCTGTACTTTTTTTCCCCTATTGATCAACCCCGCTGTTCTTTTTCAGATGCTTTCTCAGCTTCTTATTCTTCACCTTTATACTACTACTCAGGTAGATTTTTCACAAATTTTAAAGAATATACTCAAACAACTTCATTCATTGGTTTTATTCAGATATACATTCAAAATAATTTTCTTGGATATAAATCTTTAGCCTTTTGATGTTTTTGATACTTTGAAAAAATACTACCTTGTAGAGGTTCTAGACTTTATCTTGTTAGCTTGGTGCATGTGTATTTTATTTCTCTCACTGCGGGGGAAGGTACAAGTGTGTGTGTGTGTGTGTGTGTGTGTGTGTGTGTGTGGTGTCTGGAATAGAGAAATAGATTCTAAAGGTGAAGTACTCACATGTCACATTACAGAGAAGGAATAGGTTAACACCAATTAGCAATGCCAATGAATTAGCAGTGACTTGGTAGAAGAAGTCCTTCCTTCTACTTTTTCACAATGCTTTTGCACTACGCTGACTTCCTGTGGGTATCCACTTTTGTGTGACTTCTTTGACATTAGGTCAATCTGTTCTTTATCACTTTAACTCAATTTTAACAATATTCATAGAATGACAACTAGAAAGAAAATAAAGCCACCATAAATAATGTCTCAAGATATGTTAGATAGTTTATTGATATAAACTTAAAAAAACAAATAGAAAGGAAGATTAGGTGGAGATATTCATTTTCTTTAGCATAGCATAGCTTTCCCCTGAAGTGAGATGTTTATCATTTCTGGAGCCAAAACCCAGGAAGTATACAAGGTACTCACCATGGGGAGAGATTGCATTTTTCACACCAACAGGACAAGTAAAGCACATGAATTTCCAATACCTTTCATTCAGGTAGAATGGAATTATGTGAAGTAGAATAAGTGATATTCTGACCAATTTTATCCTGTATATTTCCTTTCCAAAGTTATTTAAAATTGAATATTCATCACATGGAACATTCATGAAAATAATTAACATTTAAATCCTGCAAATACCTTAAAAAACTACACATTTCTTTGAGTAAATATCATGTTATGTAATAATTTTTAATTTTAAGTTATTTTCCTTTTAATTTAAATGTAAGTTTATATGCATAGTCCCAATATTTCATAATCACCACTTTTATTTGCCTAATGATTAAATTTTACAGGACACCTTTACTCTATTTCCCCTTTCTCCTCACACAGTTCCACGCTGTACTGTTTCAGAATCTGAACCTACGTAGCATTGTTCTGATTTGGCTTCCATCTTAGTTTTGGAGGATTTTGAGGGCATGGAGATACAGCCTGTAATTTTGTTATTTCTTTAGCAATATACTCAGTGGGGAGAATTTTTTTTTCTTACTCTTCCATTTATTCATTGATAAAATTTTGGACACTAAAATAATTACCATATTACACTAAACCTTACGCTCAAGCATTAGTACAGATTCCCACCCTAAATCACATGACTCAGAGCAGCAGAGACCCTTGGATGGGTCTACTGGTTGGATTAATCTCATTTTTTAGTTTTATTCATGTGTTATGTTTTCATAGCTGAACATGGCTAATTTTTTCTACTGGAAAATAGTTGATTTACACCATGACCTAGAGTTTGAAGTAAGGCTCCAGTCAT
This sequence comes from Myotis yumanensis, assembly GCF_028538775.1. Lineage (NCBI taxonomy): Eukaryota > Metazoa > Chordata > Mammalia > Chiroptera > Vespertilionidae > Myotis > Myotis yumanensis. The sequence continues at coordinate 31,594,489 of NW_027223762.1, read as the reverse complement.
TAGCACAAAACTTAGAAGTTCTTTCCTTTTGTTCAGTTTTCTCCTTACTTCTAACTTCTTTCTAGTACTGCCCCAGACTTCCCCCTAGATCCATCAAGTCCTGTCAAAGAATGTTGCCCCTTAGTCAGTGTGACTTACTAGCAATCAGTTGTTGCTAGCACACTCATCCAGAGGCTGTGTCTCTAAGAAGAGGAAATACTGAGTTGGTGTTATAAACTCTCCCCTTATTTCATGTGGTTGACCCATCCTTCTGGACCTTCTTGTTAGACCCTTTTTCTACCTGGTTATTATGCTTACCCACTTGCCAATTTCTTCCTGCCCTTGATACAGGGTTGTTGTTTTTTTCTTTTATTTTTCTAATTATTCATAGTTCTCTTTTCTATTTAAATGCATAGCTAAATTTTACAGGTAGAACTATAACTAAATAGTAAACCACAGCCATTGAATGCAACAGCATCTTTCTTATTTGACATGCTTTCTAGGAGGTAGCAATTCCACATTATTGCTACTATTGAACTTGTACTAAAAACTTGTAGAACTTTTATTTCCTTTCCATACAAATTGTTGTTAAAGTAGATTTATTTTGAAGTTTGCGTGTGATTAAAACAAGAATGTGGAAAGCATGTTGTAAATGAACCAATATCAAACCCAGAAATTTAGATGGGCAATAATAAAATTCTGTATTAGTTAAGAGACGTGAATGGGATTCCTTCCACCAGAGTCCCAATGAGAAATGTCCTCACAGGAGAAAGCCAAGTTTCTGTTAATGTGAAGTGACAGTTCACTTAAAGAAGAGACAGAAGATGGGGGGGGGGGGGGGGGAGAGGTAGGGGTTTGAGCATGATGAAGAAAGGAATCCCTAGAATAAATGGTATTTAGACTAGAGTGGCATCGCTCTGAAAAAGGAAGGTAAACAAGACAGAGATGAAAATTTGAGGGAAGACAGCTATCAATTGTGGTTCTTATGTTAGGCTAGCCAGGATGGGTGACTGAATGCAGGCAAGTAGGAGGGAGTTTAAGATAACAGATATGTTAGCAAGAAGGGAAAAATTTGTGGATCAACCAGTTCTAACCATTTGCACAGTGCCTATGGTGATATGCAAATACATTGCATATGCAAATGTGTATAGTATATTAAAGTAGGCAGGGATTAAATCAGGGTTTCAGATGATATCCTACACTAAGCCATCTCATCTTTTATGAACTGACTTCACTTAAATCAGACACATCCAAAAATCCTTTTATAATATGGAGGTTTATCATGACATCATTTCAAAGAGTGGAGAAATTAATCATGTCAGTTTTGTATATTATATTAACTTGTATACTACATTTCCTTATCTAATCAAGATGATGTTATTACATATGAATGGAGACATTCAAGATATTAAAAGGAGAGCCACCAATCCAAAGTTGCTTTAATATTGGTTCGTGATAAATAACACTTCATAAGCCCTAAAAGCACAACAACTTGACTGAATACATTGGCCTAAGTGCTTTTGGATAGTTTTCATACTGGTGTGCCGGTGTAGAATATATGCTATTGTTAATATCTCCTGCTGCCTGTGGAATAAGACCACCAAGATAGTTGAATAATCTATATTCAACTTAAAGGGAAGAGCAACTTGGTTATTAAAGCACTAGAGGCCTGATGCATAAAATTAGGGCTTACCTCACAACCCCGGCTTCATCTGGAAGGTCGTCCGGAAGGACGTCTGGTCTGATTAGCATATTACGCTTTTATTATTAAAGATTATTATTAAAGATAGGGACTATAGTTGACAATATTGCAATAACTATCAGTGGTGCCAGGTGGGCACTCAAAGTATCGGAAGTAACATTTTGTAACCTACATGAATTCTATCTGCTGTGCTGTATACCTGAAACTAATACAAAAAAAAGTGTTGAATGCAAAAGAAATTTTTTAAACAATTTTATGTAATGCCAGTGTTGTATAATAAAGCATTTGGCTGGAAAAAAAATAGACACTGGCGCTCTCTGAGACATGCTCTCCCTGTCAAGATTGGGGAATCTTCAGTGTGGCTCTGAGGTGTCTTCTCATTCCATCTCACATGACTGCAGTTATTCTCATTCATGGCATGTCTTCAGATGTTTGGTCTCCAGAGTTTTAAATAATGCCACATAACTGCTTTCTTGTCAGATGGCACAAAACTCATTCTTTAACAAAAAGAAAATAAACCGCCTCTGCTCAGCTGGGACAGAATACTAGGACATCCATCTAAATCCACTTCAGAGAGCATCTGCCCATAGTAACGTACATAGTGGTGAAGACCTGGAAACTATTAACATAGAACCCAATGCCAACTTCTTCTGTATTTTCAAGGATAATAAGGGTTCGTAATGTAGGCTGTAAAGAAAAAAAAATTAAGCCTCAACCATGCATATATAACTGCCTGGAACATCTCATTCATCTCATCTAGACCTCTTTGAGAGCTATAACCTTCCTTTTCATACTTAAATCATATAAAGACTATATGTAAAAAAAATTTACAGTCTATTTCATTAGTCAACCAAAGACAAACTCAAAATTGGCATTCTTTTTTTTTCTTTTATCTTTCCCAGTGATGGTCAAACATGGGTAACTTTACTCACAAGGGGACATTTGCAAATGTCTGCAGTTTGACTTGTCATACCCTAGGGGCTGCAGTAACTTGCATCTGGTGTGTAGAGGCCAGAGATACTGTATAGTATCTTACAATATACCCACAATGAAAAACCATCTAATCGAAAATATCAATAGTGCCACTGTTGAGAAACCCTAAACCAAGCCTTTACATTTCTTTTCAGGGAGACCCAGGACACCTGTTTCTTAAGTGACGTAGCTCCTCTTTGCCTAGTAATCAGGGAACTCAGAGTTGTTTATGCAGTTATGGTGGCCTTTGCATTTTGATTTGACATGAGGCATAAACCAAAGGATATGTGGTAAGACATTAGTCTTTGTGTCAGAATCACTTAGACTATTTGTTTGAATGAGGCCAGAAGTTGTTTAACTGTGGCAATCCATTAGCTGCTTAGAATGGAGAAGCCAGTAATCCCGTTTAGTGAACACACATGGCAGGACACAGTGTGAAGTGAGTTTGGGGTTGCTCTTGCTACTGAATGTGGAGTCTCTGATGCCCATCAGGGAAGTTTAGTGTTGCTCTAATCACATCCAGGACAAAAAGGTTCTTGGCCCAATATAATATCTGTGATGTCTGAGAATAAAAGCTCTATAGCACCAGCTAGGCCAGTGATGGCGAACCATTTGAGCTCGGCATGTCAGCATTTTGAAAAACCCTAACTTAACTCTGGTGCCGTGTCACATATAGAAATTTTTTGATATTTGCAACCATAGTAAAACAAAGACTCATATTTTTGATATTTATTTTATATATTTAAATGCCATTTAACAAAGAAAAACCAACCAAAAAAATGAGTTCGGGTGTCACCTCTGACACGCGTGTCATAGGTTTGCCATCACTGATCTAGGCCTTCATGGGATTTTTGAGACATAAAAGTTTTTATCTTTGCCTTTCAAAGATGCTATAAATTTGTGCCAGACTGCTCTCACCATTTTTTTTTCACTTATCCCTGCTCAGTGATTACAGGTCATAATCATTCCCAAAGGTTTGTTGTTTTGTTTTCTGCAGCTGGAAGTCCCTGCCCTTCAGCTTTCCATTTATTCAATTTCTAGCTTCAAAAACTTCAGCTCAAGTACAACAAAATTCTCTAATTTGGTACTTGGCCATTTCAACACAAATGAGATTTTCCTCTTATCAAACTGTTTTTACAAAGGTTCTCTGCTTGTGAGGGAGAGCAGGACTAGAGTCACTGGGAGGGGAAGAAAGCTTGCATACTACTGCCCTGCAGCCCTGTGTATTCTGCCTACCCCAGGCCCTCAGTGAAAACCACTCCCCTTCAGAAACAATGGCTTGAAGCACTCCTTTGAGGACTTGTTGTCTTACATAATTATGCTTTGTACGTGTATCATTACCTCCCAAATCATACTATAAATGTTAGAGACTTTATCCTATATCCCCTAGTAATCTACAGCTTGCCTTGATTAATTGTTTTAAAAATAAAAGCATATCAACAATAAATACCTTGTTGAAAAATCAAAAAAGTTATACATGCTGAGTCCCAAGACAAAATATCTATATATCTTGAATGTTTTAGGATAACATTTCCAAACTTACACCAACGCAATTAAACAGCTTGGCTCATTTTAATAAAACAGTTTTATAGCCTGACTCAGGATGAGAAGATGAATGGGAAAGAAAACAGCCTATGTTTGATTGCATTAATATTTTATTGGAAGCAGCTAGGCAAATTATGGATTGATTGTAAACAGCACACAATCAGTGGCTATGGAGAATTTTGGCATTCAACAAGTGTTAAGCTTCCTTAAGAATCAGTAGCAAATTTACAGAAAAATAATTCAAACTTTTAATTTCCTAATTTTTAAACAATATCGCTCATTTATGCGGTTTAGTTGATTATAATTATGAAAACATGCCATGTATTTAACAGCAACTTGCACATTCTCCATGGTCCAGATTACTAATAGATTCAATGATGCTCGTTTTTAATATTAATGTCAAGATTGTTAATACTTGAAACCACTGACACTGAGATCAAGCATTTTATCTAAAACAAAAATGTTTTCTCCTTTTCACTCTATCAATATGACAGGAAGCAAAATGATTACCCATGGCTATTACTTAACTATGCTTTCAAACATATTTTCTACTTAAATTAGGCCGTCTTGAATTAATAGATGCAAATATAGTTTGTAACCAAAATGCTAGCTCTTTATGGAATGATGGTGCTTTGCTGGAGGCTCTAACGTACCACCATCACAGCTTTTATAGGGAAACAATAGTTATGCCTAATTTTATTCCACTTGGAAAGCTAGGAGGTCAAGATGAAGATAGGGTGCTCTCAGTTCCGTTAATGTCAGGATTTACGGAAAGCCCTTCCTATGTCAGGACTGTGTAAAGCCAGGGAAATAAGAGATGAATGAGATGCCACTGCTCTCAAGGAAAGCACAGCCCAGAGCTGAGGTACAGTATCGTCTGGAATAGACATTAGGATAAAAATTGACAAGCAGGCAAAGAGAGGCAAGAGTGATTAAAAGAAAGGAAAAGTAATTTTTGAATTGTGAGGAAGTATAATTTTTTTTCTTAACTCCAAGTCCTAAAAAGTGCTAAATTTCTCTCTTTTATAAAATTCTTACACACAATTAAAGGCATTAATGGATACCAGAAACTATTATTCGGTAACGAGCTTTTGCATTCTTTTTTTCCCCTCCCAATACACTATTACCTTAAAAATAGGCTAGTTTTTCCTTTAATTCTCTCCAACTCTGTACCCCAACTCTTATTCTGATATTTCTTTGCTGAAATTTCTGAGTTCTTCCCCTTCTCCACACTCCCCACTCTCATACACCCTGCTCACTGTTGTCAGGTAACATACAACACTCTCTTTGAAGTATGTCTCATATTTAGGACCTTTCTTATATCCAAACTCTCAATCAAAGTATCTCCTTATTGTGCCATATTCCTCCATATCCCAGTATTCTGATAGGTGAAAGCTAGATAATCTGATGTCACAACTGGTACTGATATGTTCATCCATGTTCCCACTTGACAATTATCTGCTCTTTAAATCTCTCTGAAAAAAATCTACAAGACATTCTTTGATTTTATAAATATTTTTTTAAGACAGGAAGGGCATCTAGGCCCAGACAGGCATCAAACTCACTCAAACACATCATATATTGTCATCCTGAAACTCATCATGTAATCACCCACATGCCCTCTATGCATTACATCTGTTATTTAAGGACATCATGTATATGCCATACACACCTACAATAAACTGAATATATTTTAGCACATACATGAAAACTAGGGTAAATATTATTCAATCCAAATCTGTTCACAATCCTCCTTATTCCTGGATCATATCCATCAAACACATCGGCAAAGAATAATACTATTGCATATCATTATTAACAAATACAGCATGTCCAAAGCATGTACACATGAGTTTAATCTAAAAAGAAAGAAACATTCATTGAGCTATCAGCTGTTAAAGTATGTATACATTTTGGGGGACACTCTGTATATATGTATTATACCACATATTACCTTGGTTTTTGTTTCATTTTTTTAAATGTATTTTTATTGAATGGTTTCAGTGACAAAGGGAGAGGGAGAGAGAGATAGAAATATCAGTGATGAGAGAGAATCATTGATAGGCTGCCTCCTGCACACCCCCCACTGGGGATCAAGCCTGGAACCAGGGCATGTGCTCTGACTAGAAATCGAACCGTGACCTCCTGGTTCATAGGTCAATGCTCAACACTGAGCCATGTCAGCTGGGCTTACTTGGGGTTTTTAAAAGCTATTTAAAATGTCCAGTAGCATATAAAATAATTTTCTGTCATAATGTTTCTCTCTCTAGGAATTTCAAAAGTCCCAGGAGGCCAAAATATAACATATTTGTCTGGCTTGTATATAGTTGTTATAACAATTACTATTATTACAGTGAAACCAGAGGGTGAACAGTTTCTAAGATATTAATCATTTTCCATCTACTTGAATTTATGGGGAAAACAGTAGGCATCATGCAATAATTTTGTGCCTGAAAACTTGGACTTTTATGCAAATATAAAAAATATAATTAGTTTCTTTAAGGAATGATAGCACAATGTTTCTAGAATCTGCTGTATTAGTAGTTTCCAATCATTATAAACACATTAGCAGGTCTGGGGAGCTTTACAAAATTATCAGGTCTAAGCCACACTCCAGACCAATGAAATCAGAATCTGGGAGTGGGGTCATCAGCAATTTTTAAAGTTTCATTGAGGTCAAGAACTTCTCACCTAGAGTGAAAACATGACCAATTATCCTGGTAGACATTCTGGCCTTGGGCATGTGAGAAACACTGACAACTGAGGAATATGCAAGAATAAAAACCCCGCCCCTAGATGGAAATTGAAGAGTGGTCATCTCACCTCATTTCCTGGCCCCAGGTGGAAACTGCAAAGCTAGGTGCCAATCACAAGGATTTGTCAGCAATATTGTAATAGATAATTAGCGGAGGAGCAGAGAGAACTGGTGAGGTTGAAGACATTGACACAGAGAAGGGCAACCATTACCACTCGTGGTAAAAAGCCACATCCTTAGTGACCCACACAATGATGGGTTTGAGCGCTGATTTTGAGGATACATTCACAGAGTATAAAAAAGTCAGGATCAAAGGAAAATAATTTTTGAAAAATCATAATTAGCCTATGGTAAATAGCACAGGGGCTAAAATTACCCTGTTGACATGTGTGGTTAATAGTGAAATTCTGAGAGAACTATGCAACCCACCCAAGATTGTTACACAAACAGTAAAAAGGAGCCCTCCTACTATGCTATTCTGACAGTGAAGAAATTGATACACTTAATTTCACTGTTAGAAGGGAAAGTTAATGTTACTCACTTTAAATGTGTCTAATAAATGCCTAGGCCCTAGGTCAGCCGTGGGCAAACTACGGCCCGTGGGCCGGATCCGACCTGTTTGAAATGAATAAAACGAAAAAAAAAAAAAAAAAAAAAAAGACCGTACCCTTTTATGTAATGATGTTTACTTTGAATTTATATTAGTTCACACAAACACTCCATCCATGCTTTTGTTCCGGCCCTCGAGTCAAAAAGTTTGCCCACCCCTGCCCTAGGTGAATATGATTGTTGGTATGAACCCTGGATTGTCCATCTATGGTGGATATCACTATTTCTATTAAAGGAGTACTATCAAATCATAAAGCAGGAAGTAAAGGATAAAGCAGCTAGGCCTTGAATTTCAGGTAAATAAATGTATTTATTTTATATCAGTGAGGTGGGAACATTGAATTTATAAAATAGTAAATCTAGATCTAGATTTTATAATAAAGAAAATCCAAAGAAACCTGTATGTTTTCCTGACTTATGCATGGGAGATTGGGATTTTTGCAATACTCAACCTGATTATGGCTAAGGGAATGCTGTAGACTAACTACATGTTAGGGGGGATAAATTGTGTTCAGAAGGGAAATTACATATACCCCATCTTGCCAAATTCCATTTGTTCTTTAAACAGGTTTGGTCAAAGTGTATAAAGCTCATCCATTTCACTTGGAGTTATCTACACATATTTTAGGCCCTGTTAGCACTTTTAACTATATATCTGAGCAATAGATTGTCAGTATGAAGCATAATCTTTTATTAGTCACTTTTATCTTTTAGATTTCTTTAATAGATGAACCTTTTTGATAAAGAAACAGATGTGAGCCTTGGCCGGTTTGGCTCAGTGGATAGAGTGTTGGCCTGTGGACTCAAGGGTCCTGGGCTCGATTCCAGTCAAGGGCACATGCCTGGGTTGTGGGCTTGGTCCCAGTAGGGGGCGTGCAGGAGGCAGCTGATCAATGATTCCCTCTCATTATTCATGTTTCTATCTCTCTCTTCCTTTGCCTTCTTCTCTGAAATCAATAAAAATATATTTTTTACTAGTAGAGCTCTACCCAATTGTAAGATTTAGTACTCTTAGAGCTAACCAGGCTTCCAAGAAAAATTATCTCCATATCCTGACTTCACTCTCTCAGCTCTTATTCATGTTTATTATTAAAATATTTTATTAATGTGCATCTCCCCAAGTACTGATTTAAAAACAAATCTATGCATAGTGTGGTTTTATTAATTTAAAACTATAATCATGTAATTATGCTGTCTTTTATAAATGAATTAACTTTACCGTTAACATTTATTAAATGATACCATCTAAAATTTACCTTGTTTCAACAGAAAAAGAGCCAAACTTGAGACTTGCCCCAATTTTTTAACCCTCTAAAGACTTGTAAACATAGGAGAACCATTTCATCTCTCTGAGTCATACTTTTGTCACCTGTGAAATGACAATCATATACATACCAATGTGACTCTTAGATTATATGAAAATGCAGATGTATAAAGTACAATATAATTATAAGCTACCAATTATTATCATTTAAAATAATTAGGTTGAAGTGTGGGATAAGGTTGAAACAAGTATGGGATTCAATTTGGTGAAGGAATGAGCGAAAGAATAATGTCATGATGAAGACACTGAGGACCAGTATTCTTCTAATAAGTGTAGTAATAGAGTTATTGACAACATCCTCCTCCATGACATGTGTGTTCTTTGTGTTCCTATTATACTTGCATAAGTGTAGTTTGCAATAAAAGCAAGTATTTCTACCAGAGTTATATTTTGCCCTATTATGTCTGGGGTTGAGGGTGGGAGCAGTATTTCTTATTTAGATGTATTGGCTCTGGCTTGCTCTCTCTCTCTCTCTCTCTCTCTCTCTCTCTTTCTCTCTCTCTTGTCCTTTGTCTTCCCTTCTGAAGGCTAAGAAAGCAAAAATCACCTCATTTCTTTCATCCTGCAGGTACAGATTTTTGTTTGAATTGTGAGACATCCCAATTTGTACATTGTTTTTAATTCACATTCCACTAAAAGCCAGTGGCCAGAAATGAGTAGAGTTTACACACATGTTAAAACAAAATATCTCAATATTTCTTTTTCAATTGATTGCACTTTTTAAATGAGCTGTTAATAATTTAAATTTATGTTTATTGCCCTTGACAACGTAATAAATGTGCTTTTAAAGTGTGTGAATTTGTCTCATCTTCCTGCATATCCTTTTCCTGTTTATACAAAATTATTTTCTCATTTATCCTTGAATCTTAGCTCTTATTTTTATTTTTATCTTTTTTTCCTTTAACTTTATATCTTGGTTTGGATATTATAGATTTTATTTTTAGTATTAAAATTTCAACATGCATATTTAATTATATGTATTTGTAGCATAATCCAAAGATTCTCACCAAGTACCTTATTCTCAACTACCCTTAAAATACTTCAACTGCCTGGCATCTTGAAAATCATTGTCTAGAAATTTAATTTCAGCATTTAAAAGACACTTATACAATGAGCCACATATTACAGCCAATAGTGAGCATTAGAAAAGAGGTATGTGTCTATTTGTCTTACATTTTATCCAATCACAGAGATTTTCCCACTTTGCTTTCTCCCCCTTCTCAAACTGCTATTCTCTGGAGCATTTTCTCAATCCATTGAGATTTTGCTTCCTGGCAATTGTCCTCAGTTTGGCTCAAATAAACTCATATAAATTCTCCACAGGTTTAAACATTTCTTAGGTTGACAACTTTGGCGTTTTGTGTTTATGATGTTATTTGCTGCTGGTTGCATACTTTTGCATGGGGGGAGGATTGACTGAGGGAATTCTTTCTTTACATCAGCAGAAGTAGTATTTGAGTGAGAGATTCTTTTGCAGATTTATATTTCTGAATCTGTTGGAAGTAGCTTTACCTTCCTTTCCCACATATATTTATATCTTTAGCTGTTTAAGCTACCTGGACATTTCCATCAGCAACACATTGGGTGCATAAAAAAAAGGTAGTATTACACAACTGCTACCAATTTGATGTTATCTAGTTAGAAGGTTAAAAATATGTAGCTCTAACACAGTGGTTCTCAACCTTGGCTGCACATTAGAATCACCTGGGAATCTTTTTAAAATCCTGATTTCTGGGCCTCATCCTCCGGAAATTATGTTTCTTTGTTATGGGGGGGGGGGGGCCACAACATTAGTAACAAAGAAACAGAATTTCCGGAGGATGAGGCCCAGAAATCCGGATTTTAAAGATTCCCAGGTGACTCTAATGTGCAGCCAAGGTTGAGAACCACTGTTCTAACAGGTATTAGATAACCAGCAATCCCAGGCATTAGAGATCACCCAGAAAATCAGATTAGCCGAATTAAACTTGGTTATAAACAGATGACAATAAAAGCTAGTGAAGCCAATTATAAATTGTAGAAAAATTTTAATAGGGCAGAATTAATTCAATGGTTTGAAAAAGGTTGCCTTAACAATTTTATAGTTTCCAAGGCATGTTAATTTGTTTTAGAAAAGTGAAATACAAATAATTGGAGGCAAAAGATATTGAGCTTATAAAATTCTATCATTTTCCCCAAAATAAAGGGCCTGGATAAAAGACTCATGATTAATTTAATACCCCTTATATTTCACAAAAATCCTATATAATAAAAGGGTAATATGCAAATAGACCAAACGGCAGAATGACCAGAACGCCTGCGGCCCCTCGCCCCAGCCAGCCCAGCCCCTGGATTGGCCTCCCCACCCCAGCTGGCCCTCCCTCAATGGACCTCATCGGATGGGAGGGGGGCGGCTGGACCCTACCAATGCACTAATTTATGCACTAGGCCTCTAGTCTATTATAATAAATTGAAGTTTATTTAGGTTTTGGATTTTGTTCTTTATTAGCATTTTATTAGACCATGCTAATTTTAAAATGTATCTCTTCTATGTACAAATAAAGATTTAATTATTTTACTTTTCAAAGTATAAAAATAATTAATTTTATAATGTTCAAAATTGTATAGGATGGGTTAAAAGAGGAACATTCATGCACAAAATTTACAAAGAGGGAATTTATTGCAACATGACTTATAATAAGGGAAATCTAAAGGAAGCAAAATCTAGTGCCAAATAATATGATTTAAATATATCTTAGCATGGATTATTAATGAATTGGTGTTATTCTAAAAATTACACAAAATTTTCAAAAATACTTATAGATATCATGGAATGCTCACATATAACATTACTTTTTTTTAATTTAAGATTTTTCATTGATTTTTAGAGAGAAAGGGAGAGGGAGAAAGAGAGAGAAAACATCAATGTGAGTGAAACATCGATTGGCTGCCCCCAGCGTGCCCCCCACTAGAGATCCTACAACCCAGCACATGCCCCAACCAGGAGCCCATCTGTAAATTCTTCATTGCACAGGACAACCCCAACCAACTGAGCCACATCGGCCAGAGCTAACATTACATTTTTAAAAGCTTGCTTAAAGTTACATATATACATATTAATATGTATACACATATATACATATATATACATACAAAACACATGTACTATACATACACATATATAAACATATACGTGTAATGCTGAGGGATAAAAGTGGAATAAATAATTTTTAAAATATGCCTGTGTATATTCTACAAGAGGATAGTGTCTCCTCTGAGTGCCCTGAGCTTTCTGATCCCTGTATTGCAAGTTGGACTGTCCTCAAGGGAAGGAGAATTCCAGGCAGAGTTGCAAGTGTGGGATGATTATTAGGGCCAAAGGAGATATGTGTTACAATGTAGGCCTGTGGTTTCAGCCAACCCTATAGGGAGCTGTGGAGCTAAAATGATCCATAAGAAATGTCTTGCATTGGGCCAACATGACCAAGCTTTTATGCTTGGGACTCAAGGGTTACTGGTGTGGCCAGCTCTTAGAAGGCGTGAACTTGGGCAGGGCAGCTCTCTATAGCTGAAGCCATTTCAGAAGAGGTGCCAGCACTCCCAGCTACTGGTACAACAATGCATCCTTGAAGGAGCATCTGGGCATCACATCTCCTTCTCCACTACTCTCTATAGCCTAAACCTAGATAAGTGTATATTTACTACAAATTATTATTATATTATTGCACAGTTGGATTGCATGGATAAATTAAATCACACTATTATATCCAAAAATTTAATTCTTTACCTACCCAGTTTTTTTATAAGCATTTTTTTCTGCAAGAACAATATCAATAAACAATGTGTTACTTGTAAGCAACTCTCTGCTATGGCAAATATAGTCCATTATTCATTAAAAATTTTTTTTGCATAGAAAACTATCTGTTATAGGTAGGATATATTACCAGGAAGGCATTTCCCCAAAGCAAGGTAAAATTTCTCTCCCACTATAAACTTATTTGCTACTGAACAACCATCCTTATCTATAAAAGGGGCAGGGAGTCTTGAGACTTTATTGACAGAATCTTATAATTATTGTTTTATTATTTTTAAAGTTGTAACTAATAAATGCATATGATTTAGAATCTTAGATCAAAAAGTAAACCAATGATATTCACTGTATGCCAAATCAAGGATGCTTGTGGTTAGTCAAACATCAGTTTGGTTATCTCAGTCATTAGTAAGTAAAGAGTAAGCGACTAAATTGTAGGTCCATTGTCCATTGTATCATGGTACTTCAGTTTGAAATGAGTAATATGTGTTGTATTTTGTTTTGTTTTACTTTTATCAGCAAATGCCTATTGTCCACATGGGCACATTCATATACAAACACTAAAAGCATAGTATTGATAGGCTCCGTAGAAATATGCAAATAGAACAATTTCAGAGATTTATTATCACAAAAAATTAGGAAACCTCTACTGTGGAATATACATTTCAAAGCTATAAGTGCTGAGCATTAGTTTAATAGATAGCATATTTAATATAACAAAATAAAAATATTTCCTCTTTTAGTCTCAGGGCTAGTGTCATACCATAAAAGGAAACACTATTAAAAACCAACAACAAAAAAAAAACACAGTGAAAATCTAAGAAAAACAATAACAAATTAATAATTCCTAGGCTAAACTAATAATTCTTTTATTTATATGTTTTGTTTAAACATCCAAATTTTTACTTAGTTGAACTATAAAATAGCAAAGATTGAAGTACAAATATTATAGATTCATCAGCACTCTATCAAGCATATTTCCCCTTTTTTTACTTAAAAAATAAATTCTAATTCTGTGTTAAAAGTTTGTGTTGTTGGTTTTTTCTTTCCTGCAAAAATCTTAATTGTTTCCATTTGGCCCAATGCATGGGAGAAGGCTCCAGGGTGGTTAAAAGGATGCCTAGTGGTTTCAGGAAGAGGCTCCGGCAAAAGCCAGACACCAGGGGATGCAGAGGGGCCCTCAAAGGCTCTGGGTTCCAAAGGCTCCTGGTGGTGCTTGAGGGTGAGACTTTTAAAAGAGATACTCGCCCAGCCCACCTGGGCCGGCCAGCCTGTGGAGGTGAGTCAGGTGCCTCCCATCTTCTTGATGAGTTTCACCTCCTCACCCAGGAAGTGGTTCTCCTGGAAGTCACAGACGACTGTCTGCGCCGGCAGAACTCAGGGGCTGCAGCTCCAGAAGGGCCTGGTTCAGGTTCCTCTCAAGGCCAGGGCGGCTTCCCTGGCGTCCTGAGTTTTGCCCACTCATCTTGGGATGACTTCAGCACATCCTGAGAGAGAATGCGGCCTCTGCACTGGTTTGCATCTTTAAGAGAAGCTCCGGGCCCTCCAGTTTCTCCTCAGCCAACTCTCAGAAGCCACATTATGGAAGTCAAAATAGGAGCCCAGAGACAGGTAGGTGTAGGAGGCCCACAGATGCAGGCGGGCCAGGCAGTTGACAGCAGCCTCCACCTTAGTGGAGTAATTCTAAGGAATTTGGGAGCTCACAGTTATTTGGCAATAGAAGTTAAAGTAAAAACAAAACAAACAAACAAAAAACCAACAGTGTAGGCTGGTCTCGGAGGCTGAGGATGCTGTAGGTGGCTCTGAAGGTGGTGACTGGAAAAGAGATTGGAGGGTGGTCAGAGGCTGGAAGAAGGGGCGTCCCTGGATCTGTTGTGTCCAATCACTTTTGAAGCAAGAGTCAGATCCCGGACCGCCGAGGGCACTGCCAAAGTGTTTTATTTGTTTTTTAAATGTGAGTAAACAGTTTCCTAAAATGAGTGGGCAAATAACAGAATATTCAATTTTGCATAATTAATTAAACAAATAAACTATGGAGATAGTTATATTCTCATTGAATAGCATCAATTTCTCAGAATATTGGGCTCCTTAAAAACTTGAAACAGAAATTATTGATTTTTATAGGTGCATTTTATATTTTCTAGCAGATAAATCACTCAAGGTAGCAATCTTTTCTTAAATTTTAGTCTTAGATTAAAGTAGTATTTTAAAATATGAGACAATGGAAACTTTATTATAGAATGGAAAGATTTATTACAGAAAGTGCTGAGGAGATACAGAGTAAGTCTGTCTCTTTAATAAAATGCTTCATCCATCATCCAAAGTACACAATATTTTACTTTCTTGCATGCAAATACATTTTGGGGGCAGTGTCATAACATAGAGATAAAAGCATGGGCATTGAGCAAGATAGACTTGCCACTTACTGACTGAGGGATGTGAGCAACGTATTTGGGTTCTCCCAAACTCTAATTTCCTCATTGGTCAACTAGGACTAATAAAACATACTAACCCATACAGGTTAACCTATAAAAAAAACAACAACATGTACCATCTCATATGACCCTTTCCACTTATTATTTTTATTTGCATTATTTCCTAAAGATATACCAATCTTCTTTTGAAGGAATACATTGTTAATGTAATAGAAAATAAGGTATTTATTAGTAGTCAACCAGTTTCCTATATATTTCCGAATATGGTATATGCCCCGTCATCTCACACCATCTTATTATTCTGTATTTACCATCTATCTTACTGCTAGGTTTAAACACAGCAAAGTAACTAAAAATTCTTTGGAGTTCTGTTTTTTTTTTTTCCTACTATGATTTATTTCAAAGGGAAGTTAACTGTACCCAAGACAGTAGAAACATTTAAAGAATGCAAAATATGTATAGTTTCTGATTATTAATGCTAGAACCTAGGGACACTCTAAACAATGTTAATATATTTTAAGTGGTGCAACTACATATCTGGAAGGAAATAGATATTACACAGATGAGAAAAGTGAGCTCAGATAAAGGGATTTTGCCAAGGTCAAAATGTCTACAAAGAGCCTAATTACACATAAACAAAGGCTGTCTCCTATAAACTACCTGCAGAAAAGCTGTTTACAAAATCATACATCCAGGATTAGTCTAAGTATGATAAAATTCCCAGCTGTTCACAATAATTTGACAGTTTAAATTTGTCAGAATGTTGAGCAATGTGTGTATGTGATTTATTGTTTTGGAGCCTCCTCATACTAGAGAAATAGAATCATCACTCAGAATGCTGTCAGGCCTCAGCATTCCACTTGCAATTGCCCACTGTGGGGGCCTGGGAATTTCCTATGCTATTTTGTGTGGTTGAAAACAAATTAATATGTCAGATTTCTTCTTCTCTTTCTACATTGGGTTTCTATTATTTCTTTTTTAAACAACCTCTTATGGGGATACAAAAGATAAGGTAAATATCCTCACAGTGCCTAACTAAATTGATCTGGATTCCAAGTTATTTGATAAGACCTGAAATAATGAAAAGTTATTTTAATAGCTATTGTGATAATTATTTAATTATTATGGACCTGTACTCACTATTATTCATAGGGTCTTTGATAAATATGCTTTTGGGACCAGCTAAATAGTAAAATCTGTATCTTTCACCTATAAGATGAGATCATATTTGATTCTGTTTAAAAAAATCCTTATATATATATATATATATATATATATATATCATGCTTTTAAATAAATTTCTCTGTTAAGAATTCAATATGTATAGAATATTTTTACAAATAATAGCCGTGCTAACACATTTTGAGGGAGAGAGAACAAACTGCTTAGTGCTAAATTTCTGGGGCATTCAATTTTCTTATTCAGTGAGTGACCATGTGAACAAAATAGATTTGATATCAGCTGAATATGACTTTTTAAGTTTCTAAATAAATAAATAAATGAATAACACCTAGAGTTTTCCAAATTCCATATACCTAAATTATTCAGTGTCTTGAGTTCCAACCAATAACTAAAATGTACACTTTGGACTTTTGTTTTTCTTTCCAGATTTCAGTCCAGTTTGTCATGGTATAAAGGGTATAGAGATTTTCTTTATTTGCATGAAAACTATTTACTGTAACATCTTAGGTTATGATTTTGGGTAAGATAAATTACGTCTTGTTAGGTTCTAGAACTCCATGAACTGTGGAACAATGGCTCAATATCTGCTTGGCCACATGCCTAAATCCAGAATTTCTAAAATGTTTAGAATTTATTTTGATAAAAGAGTAGCATGAAATGGAAGGTCTCAGTCCACCAAATGTTGATCCAAGCTTTAAAAAAAATTAAGCTCTCCATTATTCATAGAATTACTTGTTCTGCAATAGCTACCCCACCACCATCCTCAGCCCCACTTACAGATGGGAAAATAAAGTAACTCTCCTTATGTGGGATAAGTACTAATAGGATAATTTAGAATTTAAGAAATTGGCACAATTTAAACTCTGAAATGCTTGAATGTGCCAGGATGGAACTTTCTAAAAAAAAAAAAAATAAATCTGTTCTAAATACCTCAGAGAGAGCAAGATGAGTAAGGTATGGGCCCTCTTCTTAAGGAGCTTATCAGTTAACGGGGAGTAAGGTCACAAAAAGTGCTCTGGAATTTCAAAAAGGTGTTTATTGATGGGATTAAGAAGGCAGTTTAAGGGAAATACCTGAAGGTTAGGTAGGATTTTGACAGGTGGAGATGATAGTGATAGGACAGATTGTTCCAAGTACGTAAGATGAAGAGGTGGGGAAGTTCAGCGTAAGGAAGCAGTCACTGAAATAGAATATATTTTGGGGGACAGTGACTTTAGGCTAAAAATAGGGTAAAGCTAGAGACAAAGGACCTTAGATAGCAAGTCTAGAAGTACTGGAAAGTGATATATCTGAGCTCTGTTTTCATCTGGAACGGAGGATAGAGGGAAAAGAAGTTCAAAGGACTAATTATTATGGAACACTATTGCTTAGGATATGAATTCATTAGAGGTTAACCAAGAATGAAAGTTTTTGCTAAAGCAAAAGGATGAAATAAAATTTTAAGATGCAATAAGGCCTTCATTCATTCATTCATTCATTCATTCATATATTTTAGTCAATGACTATTTATTGAGTGCCTACCATGACCAGATACTGCTGCTGTTTGGTGTTGGGGAAACAGTGAGAATAAGAAAGGCAGAACCTTGGAGCTTACGTTCTTAAAAGGATTGAACCTTCTAGAGATTAGCCTGGCAAAAGAACCTGATGCCATTATTAAAAATAATTATTAACAATGTATTTTTCTCAGCAAACTGACCCAGAATCCACCTTTAAAAACTCACTCATGCCTTCTTGTATTCATTTAGGTAATAACCAGCCCCAGGGGAATCAAATCTCTAACAGTTTGCTATTGCTATTGTAACAAAATGAGTAACTTAAACACACACACACATTATCTTACACATTATCTGAAGGTCAGAAGTACAAGAGCAGTCTCCCTGGGCTAAACTCAAGGTGTTGGCAGTGTTCATTTCTTTTTTCTTTTTTTTGCCTTTTCCTGCTTCTAGAGCAGTGATGGCAAACCTATGTCACCTCTGACACGCGGACTCATTTTTTTGGTTGATTTTTCTTTGTTAAATGGCATTTAAATATATAAAATAAATATCAAAAATATAAGTCTTTGTTTTACTATGGTTGCAAATATCAAAAAATTTCTATATGTGACACGGCACCAGAGTTAAGTTAGGGTTTTTCAAAATGCTGACACGCCGAGCTCAAAAGGTTCACCATCACTGTGCTAGAGGCTGTCAACATTCCTGGACAAGCCTATCACTACTAGCCCTCTGCTGAGATGATGGAGGGAAATCGTGATTCATGT
Source organism: Myotis yumanensis (assembly GCF_028538775.1). Classification (NCBI taxonomy): domain Eukaryota; kingdom Metazoa; phylum Chordata; class Mammalia; order Chiroptera; family Vespertilionidae; genus Myotis; species Myotis yumanensis. The sequence continues at coordinate 31,575,939 of NW_027223762.1, read as the reverse complement.
GCCTCATCTACTCAAAATGTCTTCTGTGTGATTAAATACTCTCATCTTTGGAGCCCTGAAGGCACTAACAAAAGGTTGTCTAGCTACACCCTTGGCTTTCTTTCCAGAGCATGCTTCCTGACAGTAAATCCTTGATACTAGCATCTTCTGAACTCTGAATAAACTGAGAATTTCTCAGATTATCTAGTCCCAGTTCCTTTTTGCTATACAGTTCATCCCTCAATTTTTACCTTTCCTCTCCCGTATTACTAAGCCATATCTTCAGTACTTTTCTTACAAATCTTCTCAGCCTAATAGCCAAGTTCATCACTTTTTACTTTCTACACAACTGTAAGATACAGTACAGGTCAATTTCTTGCCATCATATAAAAGGATACCCTTTCTTTAAGTTATTTTCTTCTGAACTATCACCAGCAGTGGCTTTAATATCCATATTTATGTGAGTCATATTTTTGTGATGACTTAAGAATTCTCTAAGACAATATAGGTGTCCTCTACTATGCTTCCCACTTCCTCGGAGCCCTCACTAGATGCCTCTTTAAATGCCATACTTCTACTACAGCCTAAGGAAGGCTAGGCTTTCCCTGTAATGCCCCTCAAACTTCTTCCAGCTTCTACCATTATCCAATTGTAATATATGGTGATGGAAGATGAGTTGACTTTGGGTGGTGAGCACACAGTGCAATATACAGATCTTATAACATAGAAGTCTACACCTGAAATCTATGTGATCCTATTAATCAATGTCACTCCAATAAATTTAATTTAAAACAGCTACTTCCACATTTTTTAAAATATTTATTACTAGAAGCCCGTTGCACGAAGATTCATGCAATAGGCCTTCCTTCCCCTGGCTGCCGGCACTGGTTTTCCTCCATCACCGGGGACTCAGGCCTTTGGTCCGGCCACAACGGAAAAGCTAAGCCTCGAGGCTAGGCTTCTCCCCTCCAGCTGCAGCAGGGAAGCCAAGCCTCTTCAGTCTTCAGTCTTCAGTCTTCACTCCAGCCGGAGCCTCAGTCTTAGCTCCGTGCCTGTGTATGCAAATTAACCGCCATCTTTGTTGGGTTAATTTGCATAGTCACTCTGATTGGCTGGTGGGCATAGCGGAGTGACACAATTTGCATGTTTCTCTTTTATTAGTGTAGATAGTAGCATCCCATTTCCAGGTAGTAGCAGCATCTGTATTGCTTTTCTATTATTAATGTAACAGTTACCCCATGGAAGGTGCTGATAGGGAGCCCTGGGAGAGGGGGTGGAGGAGGGGTGCCAAGGGAGAGAAAACCAGATTGCCTGATGTTTAAATCATAAGGCAGACCTCAGTGCTACTGCAGAAATTTATGAATCAGTAGTAATGATGCTTAAATACAGAATGTACAATGAGTCACATGCATAATTTTAAAATGCATAATTAGAGGCACATGAGATTGTGTATTACAAAGGAATCTCTCAACCACTCTCTTACACACCTGAATCAGTCTCATACAAACATAAAGGAAACATTAACACCTCTAATGAATGTGATTCCATAAACGGAAAGTTTCTTTTTACATCGATTTCTTACAGTATTTTATAAACTCTTCAAATATCAAATATGTAATGTATCACTGGGAACTACTACCTTGTAGAACATTCACCAACAATATACCAAACTTCTGATACAATACAAGGAAAGTTGGTAGAACCTTACAGTGGACATTAAAGCTAATTCATTAAAACATAGTAATGAAATTCTAGCTTTGCAATTTAAATAAAAGAGCTAATTGGAAAAGACAGCAAACAAAGAGAAATGTAATGGCATACTAATATATCTAGGTTAATACCCTTGCAGAGTACAAAGGCATACAATTTAATATAAATAAAAATCTGGAAATATAATTCAAGGCTAAAGTGGAAAATTCATGCTAAAAGAAGATCTAGGGAAATGAGAAGATTAAAAAATCATTACTGAAAAAAAAATCTCAATTCTCACTGAATTGTTGAGGAGTAAAGTGAGAGTTATATTTAGCAGTTATCAATGCTAATTAGCAACAAGTCCCAGATTTTAGAAGTTAAAAGGCTACATTGTTCTGAAGTTAACTGTGATTTATCACTTTCAACATTACAGTTTTTGTTTGAGGTTGACTAACTCATGTATGTTATTGAAATTTTACGTAGGAAATGATTTTAATTTCAGCAAACCCTATTTTGGAGAGGTAAGGTCAGCAAAAGACCATATTTGCTTTACTTTACCTTGAGCATCTCTGCCAGCTCCCACCGCTAAGCCTAAATTCTTTTCCAGTTTTATGTTTTGTGTTGTTATATTGAAGGTAAGTTGGAAGAAGGTTAAAAAAATGGAGATTGTGCAAACATTATGACACTATCATAATATCAGATGGTTTCATTATAAAATGCTTTCTAGGGAGATGTTTAACATTTATTGAATGATAAATTTACCTTCTTTGCCAGCAATTTTTGGGGTGCTTCATTTACTACCTAAGGTTTACATAGGCATTCAGTACTTTACATGAAATGTAATGGCTCATGAATGAGATTTCTCTCATTTATCTCATGTTTTGCATTCTCACACCTACTCTCATAGTTTAGCCCCTCATCTTCTCTTAACTGACCATAGCAATAAACTTTGAATAATTTTCCCTGACACCAGCACTAATGTCCTCAATATATCCTCTACATGTCAAAACAGCTAACTTTCAAAAATGCAGAGTTGATAAAAATAGCTTCCTTGCTATAAATATCTGATGTTTACAGAACCATGTAGAAATTTCTAACTATGATCTGACAAGGGCCTACAGCTAGCCCCACCCCATTTTTTTCCAGCCACACATTTATTTCATAGTTCTGTTTCTCTGGAATCCTGACTAATACAACTGCTGAGAGAAGCTAAAGAAGAGGTGTTGTGGGTTGAATCATGTTCCCCAAAAAGGTATGTTCAAGCCTGGATTAAATGTGTCATATTGGATTAGGATGGTCTCTAAGTCCAATGACTGGAGTCCTTATAACAAGAGAAAAATTTGGACACAGGCACACACAAGAAGAATGTCACGTGATGACAGAGGCAGAGATGGGAGACATATTTAGAAGCCAGGAATTCCAAGGTTTGATGGCAACCACCAGGAGCTGAGTAAGAAGGATGAAACACACTCTCCCTGAAACTCGTGGATACAGAGAGCAGTGCAGTAGCTGCCAGAGGGAGGGGGGGATGAGGTGAAGGGGGCCTAATATATGATGAGTCCTTGAATTCCTCGGTGTTCCACTATCAATGATTATCATCTTAAACCAGCCTTCTAGTTACAAGTACTACAGGATGGGAAGGAGTGAATGGCACAGTTAACTGCACCCAATTGCTGGATAAATAATTCAAAATAGTGCCCCTACTAAGCTTGGGTCTAGAAGAGATTAAATGACATATTAGTGTGCAAACTCATGATGAAAGAGAAATTATAATTTGCAGCTTTTACTCTTGTAATCTGTATAGTCATTTCCTCCAAATCATTCCCTTCTCAATACAGATGTGAGGTTGGAGAGCTATAAATCTATAAATATATTACATTGTATATTAGTATATAGTATTAAATATAGCATTTTCTGATTAATATTATACTGTATTGGTACTGGTTTAACTATGTAGTAATTATTAGTTTTAATAATAAATAATTACTAAGTATAAGTAACCATAATAAGTACTGAATTGACTTTAAACTACTTTTAAGGAAAAAAATATTTATAATTTCTTCTAGGTTTTTCACCAAGTTTATACATGCAAAATTATTTTAATACAAATTTTATTTTAGAAAAAATAATTTCCTAGTTACAGAAAAGCAAAAATAGACATGCTGCAGTCCAAAATTTTTAAAGCTACTCTCTTATCACTTAGAAATAGCTGAACCAATTTAAACTAAATTTAAGTTTAAAAATAAAGTACTCCTGAGCCGAATCCCCATCTGTTGAGTTTCTGTCTCAGAGCCTAGTTTTTAGTTGATTACAAACACTGAGAGAAATTTATCATGGATCCTGGGACCACCTAATTTTGTAATAGGAAGTAATGGTCACCAGCAATGAGGGAATATATTGTGCTTAGAAGTCAATCTTTTTACCATTCTAAATTGGTTGGTTTGGACTTTAAAATCAATATTCACATATTTTATTTCACATACTGCTTCATCATAATGCAATATCTTTCCCTGCTGAGGTGGAAAGAAAAGGGTCTACTTTAGTAATAAAAAGTAGGTGGGCAGAAATTTCTAGACAATTTATAGCTTTCCCTAAAAATAAATTGAAAGCTATTACCTATACTATACATAGAAAAGAGTAAAAGAAAAGGGAGAAGAGACCATAGATTTGAGTATTATGCAAACTCAGAAAGTAAGAAATGAAAAAAATCCAAAGTTTTGTATCTTTAGTTAAGCAAAGTATATCACAGGCAAATTAATATCACAAGCATAGTATAATTTCAATTTCTTACATTTTCAGGATATTCTAGGTGTAGTATTTTGGTCAGATTCTAAAATGCTATGATATAACAAATTATATTGATAGTTATAAGAAATCATTTTTTCTATATAAACACAAAATACTATGTCATAGGGTAGGCAGGATGAATATAGTTTTAACATTAAAACACATGTTATAACATCTGTAATGTTCATTTTATTCATCTATTATTGAACATCTGCCACAAGGCAGACCTCATCCTAAATCTGTGAATCCAGATTTTATATTTGAAACTAGATAGATTTTCTCATAGTCTACTATCACCAAATAACTTCTTCATCTCTGGTATAGCACTCAACTTCTTCAAGTTCATTTTATTCTTTTTAGAGTTTAATTTCTTGGCATATTTGTATGTTGGCTTTTTTCTTTTCTATAATCCAGTAAATTGCAACACTTTTCTCCTCTCCCTAATTCTAGTTATGTGAAATAAAAACTTTCCCCAGTATTCCACAAAACAATATTTCAACATAATTAATTTCTAAATCCTCAAGCAATCAAAACTAATGATGTTTAGTGTTGGTGACTGAATGTTAAGTCTAAAAGAATAATAGAGGATTCATGTGCTCATTAGACTTGCCATTTAACTTAATAAGTGGATGGAGCTCTAGCCAGTTTGGCTCAGTGGATAGAGTGTTGGCCTGCGGACTGGAGGGTCCCAGGTTTGATTCCGGTCAAGGACATGTGCCTTGGTTGCGGGCACATCCCCAGCGGGAGGCAGCTCATCGATGTTTCTCTCTCATCGATGTTTCTGGCTTTGTCCCTCTCCCTTCCTCTCTGTAGAAAAATTAATAAAACATATATTTAAAAAAATAAGTGGATGGAACTGGAAAGCATTATGCTAAGTGAAATAAGTCAGTCAGAGAAAGATAAATATCACATGATCTCACTCATTTGTGGAATATAATGAACAACATAAACTGATGAACAAAAACAGATCCAGAAACAGAGAAGCATCGATCAGAGGGAAGGTAGAGGAGGGTGGGGGGGGAGGGGGAGAGATCAACCAAAGGATTTGTATGCATGCATATAAGCCTAAACAATGGACACAAACACCAGGGGGTGGGGGTGAGGACAGGAGTGGAAGGGGTTGGGGTGGATGGGGAGATAAGGATACATATAGAATACCTTAATCAATAAATTAAAAAAGCTAATTAAAAATGTCTTTAACTTGACATTTGATTTTGCACTGGACAATGGCTTCCTTTGACATCAAATTTTGCCTCAGAATCCATTTGAGCATTTGGTTGTGTAGTGAAATAAGCTTCAGTTGTATTGTCAAAGAAATCCTGTTTAACACAGAGAGATATGTAGGGAAAAACATGCTATTTGTCAAAATCCCTTTGGCTTTAGTTATCATAAAACTGGAATAGTCCAGATGAATTAGCTTTTCAAATATTCTACATTTCTTTACTGAATTTTTTCCTCATTGGAGGGAAAGAGAAATTGTGCTCAAAACTCTCCTTCATGTGGGCAGTTATTTGTTATTTGTCTTTTTTTAAAACTGATGCATAAAATGGATTATTTATCATGAGTAGTATATGTTCCTCTAATATGGATGTACACATCTTTCAAAAATATTTTCTTTAGCAATATTTTAATGTGAAGATAAGTCTAACTGGAGTTTATCAGTACACTTGAAGTGACATAAATGCTTTTACCTGCTTCAGTCCTTGGTGAAACCTATGAAATGGAGACATTGATATCACACATGTTTTGAAAACAGTTGATTTCATCCTTATAATATACTCCACTTCCAGACATGGAAATAGCCAATATTAACTCTGTAGATAGAAGTTAGTATCAGGATATACAATTATTTATTTGTACAAGTCTAATAATTACCATTTCTTTTTCTCTTATATTCTAACTAGAGGCCTGGTGCACAAGATTCATGCACTCAGGGGGAGGAGAGGTCCCTCAGCCCGGCCTGTGCCCTCTCGCAGTCTGGAAGCCCTCAGGGGATGTCTGACTGATGGCTTAGGGGGGCCTAGGACCTAAGCTGTCAGTCGGACATCCTTAGCCCTGCTGCAGAGGCGGAAGAGGCTCCCGCCACCCCTGCTGCACTTGCCAGCTATGAGCTGAGCTGGGCTTCTGGCTGAGTGGTGCTCCCCCCATGGGAGTGCACTGACCACCAGGGGGCAGCTCCTGCATTGAGCGTCTGCCCCTGGTGGTTAGTGCACATCATAGCAACTAGTTGTTCTGCTGTTTGGTCGATTTGCATATTACCCTTTTATTATATAGGATAAGTTTTATCTTTAAAATGGTATATAACAAGGGCATTTATTTTTCCAGTATCTAACTGCCTATAACCATTACCTGAGTAGAAATTATATTTTTGCATTTGATGTGTGTGCTTAAAGATTGATAAGATCCAGTTATTTTTTTTGTTCTCTTGTTTAAATTAATCCATTTAACAAATATTTATTGAGCATTACTTAATACAAGGAACCACACAAAAAATATATATGGCCTGTGGCCTCATAGAACTTACATTCTAATGTTAGAGATGGGCATTAAATGTGTAAACATAGCAGTGAATGCTTTGCAGAAAAGTACACTGACACATGCACTACGGAAATAAGATTCACTTTGGATGGGGAAATGACTGAAGCTGAAACTTGAAAGATGCACTAACCAGATGAAGGCAGAGGGGAGATATCTCAAGCAAAGTACAATGGCATTTGCAAAGGCATTTAGACTAAAAGAAGAATAAAAACTTTTGAGAAACTTAAAAAGGCCAGGGTCATTGTAAGTTGTAGTAGGATTTTTTTTTCCTTGTCCTAAAAGCAATTTGAAGTATTGACTATAATCCAAATCAGTGGAGGAAAGACCAGTGCTGGCTTGCCTGGCTTTTTTTTTTTTCCATCAGGTAAAAAGACCCCTTTAAATTGATCCCCAGACTATTAACTAATTAATAAAAGCCTATGGGCATAAAATTCAGGCAGTGAGGATTATGACTAATTACTCATAATGAACATGAGAGTCAACAAGCTGGGAATATCTAATAAAAACTTCTTGAACTTCAGCTCTAGCAAATTAACCTCCTATACAAAGAGAGGCTATATCTCATTTATGGAGAATCTTGTCCCTTTGGGTATATGCACCCTGGTCTCTGCTGATACCACATGAGGCCAGCACATGGTAAGGCTCTCTCTCCCTTGATTGGATAATGACCCAGCATCTTAGGGACCATCAAGCTATGAGCCTAACTCTTATTTTTTTCATCCTCCCCAAGATGTACTGGCCTCTGCCAGAAGAGGAAGATTGTGGGGCTCACCCTCATCTAAGAGCAAGGTCCTTCCCACTCCTCATATACTCTCCTTTATGAGCCAAAGAATGAAGACAGAAGGAGAATAAAAGGTAAGTTTGTTTTTCTGAACTTGCATATGTGTGTGTTTTATCTTTCAGCACCAATCAAATAAAAGAATCTAAGTATGATGAGGAACCAGATCTCAAACTTGAGTGACAGTTTTCAGAACCAATTGCATAATCTGATTTGCATCTTTAAAAAGCTGCCTCAACAGCAGGAAGTGAAACAATTGGAAGAGAGCTTGGGTATATGCAGAGAGGATATTTTAGAGGTCATAATAGTTGTCTTACAGCTTTGAGAGGAAAGAAGTGGGTAGGGAGAGCATGTTTTATTTTGGATATTTTGAGTTTGAAATGGCTTTGAGCATCTAAGTGAATAGGCCACATATGTAGTTGTTTGTGTGAAGTTCAGAGAACAGTTTTGGAACAAATATGAATTTAAAGGTCTTCCATTAGCATCCAGATGAACTTATATTTTTTCAGTACCATGACTCATTCTCAATATAATAAGTGTTACAGTAGAAAAATTTCCCACTTGTACTTGAGAATCTATGAACATAAAAACATATACACAGGTGCATACAAACACAAAAAGTGGCTCAAACACTATAACTGATCTCAAACCCCCACTGAAACAGATTTCCAGTTGCCTTAATCTATAGGCATTCATTGCTGTTACACTAAAGGGGGGGGTGTGTGGTTTATTTTTATAACACTTGTGATATTAATAATAAAGAATCCTTAATAAGTAATTGAGCTGTGAAGAAAATAATTGTGACTTAATTTAGAAGTACTAAAAATATTTCATTCATTATTTAAGGCAAAGAGTCTAAGAAATACATGCTTTAATTCATGCTTATTCATGTCAAAATCAGTTAATTGATACAAGAGAAATTCTTATACATATCAAGGCAGTGAGTTTAAAATACTTTAATAATAATTCTATGTAGTTTTCTATCTTCCATTATTCTTTTAGAATAAGTGAGCTACCTCACTAATACTGATTTTTATTTTATTTTTATTTTTTATTGATCCTCACCTGAGGATAGTTTTCCATTGATATTGAGAGAGACTGGAAAGGATGGGGAGGGACAGAGAGAAACATCAATGTGAGAAAGACACATCAATTTGTTGCCTCCCTCACTCGCCCAGACCAGGGCCAGGATCGAGCCTGCAGCTGAGATACATGCCCTTGACCAGAATTGAACCTAGGGCCAATGCTCTGTCCACTGGCTAGGGCTCCCTAACACTGATTTTGGATATCATATAAAATAAAAAAAAAAAAAAACCTGGTGCTTGATGTTACTTTGGACATAGATGAACTAATTTTGGATAATTGTAGTTGTATGATTAGCAGACCAGCATTTTTCATAGTCTTTTAAAAACTATAAGACTGGAGAAATCTGTGATTAGTTTCTCTTCTCCTTAATCAATCTATGAGCTCTTTAAAAATTACTATCTGCAAGCTATGCTTCGAAAGTCACCAAAGTCATATGCTCCCCTGGATTGATCTTTGAGTGCCATGATACTTATTTGCAAATATTGCTAGAGGCTACTAGCATTAGTTTCTCTCAGAAGCCATTACTGCAACATTAGCTGCCTGTGACTGAATGTGATTGCAGCTGAAATGATTATTGAATTAATGAAATAAATTACTGGTGCATCCAGCACACACCATTAATTGAAACACAGACTTTATCTCCTCAGTTTAAGATAGGAAATACAAATATTTAATCAATTATTAGATCAAATAGATATTAAGACCCAGCCTTATAAATAGTCAATCATGTCCCAACCTGAAATACATGACCAGATAACTACTTAATCTCCTTGGGGCAAAGTAATTTACTAAAACCATAGGATAGAGTTTCTCAAATCCTAGTTTTCCTATCTAAGTAAAATAAAATTTCAATTTATTTTGCACTGTTCATCTATTTATCTGCCTTTTACTTAGAATACCAAGCAAAATGATTTGTCTAATCACATGTTTGTAAATGTGGAGGATAATTGGGATGGTTCCATTTCCTGGTGCAGTTGCTTCCAATGTGCCATTCCCCAAGGTGCCTGGCAACACGTGCTTATGTGTATTGGGTGTTCCAGGTTGAGAAGTGAAATAATTCATTAGTGGTTCATACCAACCCTGCTAGAGAGCCCAGCCAGGGATGCTTCTAAAATATTTCATTTTAAAATATATACTGATATAAGGGGGCTTCTTTAAAATTAATTATTGAATCACATGTGTAGGGCTAAGGAAATATATGAAGAAAAGAAGAGTGGTAGGGAGAGATGAACAGGAAATTGACAAGTAAGTTTTGTCAGTATAAATTCAGGACTGTCTAGAACAGCGGTTCTCAACCTGTGGGTCGCGACCCCTTTTGCATATCAGATATTTACATTACGATTCATTAACAGTAGCAACATTACAGTTATGAAGTTGAAACAAAAATAATTTTATGGTTGGGTCACAACATGAGGAACTGTATTAAAAGGGCCAGAAGTTGAGAACCACTGGTCTAGAACTTCGGAGACATGGAACTTATGTTTATTGGTTTATTTATTTTTTTCACATAAATACCCAGAAGTGGAATTGCTGGGTCACATGGTATTTCTAGTTCTGCTACTTTTTATATGCATGTAAGAAACATTTCATTTCAGAGCAAAATAATTTTCTCCTGGGCCTCAAGCCCTTTAATTATCTACGGCCAATTCACTGGTCCTGATTTGCTATGAAGGTTGTGAAGTATTGGGCCTTGTTCTTTTCTTTGTCAGTTGTATTGCTTATCGATTGCTGTATAACAAATTACCCTAAAACATAGCCACTTAAAACAACAAACATTATTATTTCACACATTTTCTGAGGGTCAGGAATCTGGGAATGGCTCAAGTGGGTGGTTCTGGCTCAGAAAAATCTCATGAGGTTGGAGTCAAGCTAACAGCTAGGGTTATGGTTTGTAGGGATAGAGAATCTGCTTCTAAATGCATTTGTATGGCTGTTGGCAGGACAGTTTGTTACTTGCTACATGGGCTTCTTCATAGAACGGCTCATGATCTGGTAGCTCACCTTCCCCAGACTGAGCAATCACAGAGAGAAAATCAGAGTGCATGCCCAAGAGGAAGGCTACCTTACATTAACAATATAATCTCAGAAGTGACATATCACATTTGCTCTATTCTGTTGGTCATATAGACCAAACCTAGTAAAATGCGGGAGGAGATCATATAAATATGAGACTAATGGGAAGGGTAACTCAATGGGAGTCATCTTGGTTGGAAACTTAACACATGAGTCAAATTAGATCTTTAATACCACAAAGCCCCAAAGTCTAATTGTCTGCTTTTTTTTAGGAGGCAGACTTGGGATTTGAGCCCACCATTTCTTTTTTAATCCTCATCCTAGGACATGCTTAGAGAGAGGAAGGGAGAGAAAGAGAAATTTACCTAAAATAATAGTGTTCAGAATTATTTCAAAATTGGCTATTAATTAAAAATATCTAGTCCTACTTGTTATCCTACATTCTGGGCAATTTTAAACAGTAGTTTTCTAACCGAAGAAATTTACTGAAATCCCTGCTTCACTAAGTCATTTTAGGACATTACATTTTGGAGCCTACTTCCTCCTGCAGCTTTTTGAGGTTTGTGGTAAATGTTCAGTCTTGCATACTATTTTATAGCTGTGGTCTACAGAACAGCAATAATATGGGAGTTCAAATATGGATAGTAAATGTCAGTAGAGCAGTATATAAAGTCAAGGCATAAAACATAAAGTTATTTAAGTTGCATATAAAAAGCCACTTTAGTGTTACATTGAAAATGTTACTTAAAACATTTTGAAAACACCATGCAGTCATCAAGAACAGAAAAAAAGTAGTGTGTTTTTTTAAGGAATAAATTTAAAAATATAAATATTAACATGTAAAGAAACCTTTATTGTTGTGTTAAATTTATTTATAAAACATCAGGCATTTTAAATAAATGTTATTTTTAAGAAAGAAAAGCCACTGGAATAAACTATATAAAGACACAGGTAATGTTCTCTACCTCAGAACCATGATAATGGGACAGCAGTGGTTGTTATAGCAACCATGGCAGGACAGCATATGGTAAGGAGAGGACCAGTTCTCCCCTTTTGTAAACATAGACCCTTACTTTCCAAGGTTAAGGACACTTTGAGGGGATAGCATTGTTTTAAGGCTAGATACAACCATCTTTTGTTTTCTTCTAATGTGAAATTGTAGCTCACTATCTCAGTCTTATAAATAAATAGTGATGAAAATAGAATTGATCTTTAAATACACCAATCTGCTCTGGTTAATGTTATGCCCAGATTTCAGGATCCCCAAGAAACCACATCAGGGAGCCAGCCATGTCCGATGCAAAAGCATAAGAGTCTTTATTCGAGCTAGCTCGGCTCTCCCATCTTGCCGATGCAGGGCAGGAAGCAGAGAGAGAGAACTCTGTGTGGAGAGGGGTTTTATAGGGAATTGGCGTAAGGGGAGGAGAAAGGGCTTTGGCCTTGCCAATTGGCCAGGCGCAAGTCAGTGTCTTGTTCCTGGGTGTGGCTAGCAGAGGCTTAGACTTCTGGGAAGAAGCTCCTTGCCAAGCACATGGCCAAGGTAAGATGGAGGGCGCTCGAAACCGGTTTGGCTCAGTGGATAGAGCGTCGGCCTGCGGACTGAAGGGTCCCAGGTTCGATTCCGGTTAAGGGCATGTACCTGGGTTGCAGGCATATCCCCAGTGGGAGGTGTGCAGGAGGCAGCTGATCGATGTTTCTCTCTCATCGATGTTTCTATCTCTCTATCTCTCTCCCTTCCTCTCTGTAAAAAATCAATAAAATATATTTAAAAAAAAAAAAAAAGATGGAGGGCGTAGCACTTACCCTGGGGCAAGATGGAGGGCTTAGCCCTTACCCGGGGGCAAGATGGAGGGCCTAGCCCTTACCCTGGGGCAAGATGGAGGGCCTAGCCCTCGCCCTTTCAGTTAAATCTATCTAATCTAATAAAAGAGAAACATGCAAATTGACCACACCTCTGCTACACCCCAAGCTACGCCCACCAGCCAATCAGAGAGACTATATGCAAATTAACCCAATCAAGATGGCGGCCACCAGCCATGGAGCTGGAGCAAGCAGGAGGCTTGGTTGCCCCGGCGATGGAGGAAGCCAAGCTTCCCGCCTGCCCTGGCCTGCTGTGGCCTCTGCTCAAGGCAACAAAGTTTCAATCATAGAAGATAAATAAATCCCAGATACCTGCTTTCAGCCAGCCTCCACTGGGAGCTTGGGTGGCTGGGGGCTGTGGCCAGCCTGCAAACAGCCATCAGCCACTCACCCAGGCTGGACACACCCTCATGGAGTGAGGGTCCCAGCTGGAGGGCTTGGCCAGCCTGCAAACAGCCATCAGCCTCTCAGCCAGACTGGCCAGACACCCCAGCAGGACCTCCACCCTGATCCGGGACACCCTTCAGGGCAAACCAGCCAGCCCCCACCCAAGCACCAGGCCTCTATCCTATATAATAAAAGGGTAATATGCAAATTGACCCTAACAGCAGAACGACTGGGAATGACTGGTCATTATGACACACACTGACCACCAGGGGGCAGACGCTCAATGCAGGAGCTGCCCCCTAGTGGTCAGGGTGCTCCCACAGGGGGAGCTCTGCTCAGCCACAAGCAAGGCTGACAGCTGCCAATACAGCGGTGATGACGGGAGCCTCTCCTGCCTCCTCAGCAGCGTTAAGGATGTCCGACTGCAGCTAGGCCTGCTCCCCCGCTGGCAAGTGGACATCCCCTAAGGGCTCCCGGGCTGCCAAAGGGATGTCTGACTGCCAGCTTAGGCCCAATCCCCCGGGGAGCGGGCCTAAGCCAGCAGGTGGTCATCCCCTGAGGGGTCCCAGACTGCGATAGGGCACAACCCAGGCTGGGGGACCTCCCCCTCCGAGTGCACAAATTTTTGTGCACCGGGCCTCTAGTATATATATATAAAGCCTAAGTGACCATTCGACTATTCAACTGGTAGCTATGATGCACACTGATCACCAGGAGGCAGACGCTCAATGCACAGGCATGGAAACATGGAACAGACTGATGAATCTCAGAGGGGATGGGGGAGGGCCAGATGAGATTAACCAAAGAACGTATATGCATACTAGAGGCCTGGCACACAAAATTCGTGTGCAGGTGCGGTCCCTGGGCCTAGCCCAGGGGTGGGCAAACTTTTTGACTCGAGGGCCACAATACGTTCTTAAACTGGACCGGAGGGCCGGAACAAAAGCATGGATGGAGTGTTTGTGTGAACTAATATAAATTCAAAGTAAACATCATTACATAAAAGGGTACGGTCTTTTTTTTTTTTTAGTTTTATTCATTTCAAACAAGCTGGATCCGGCCCGCGGGCCGTAGTTTGCCCACGGCTGGCCTAGCCTGTGATCAAGGCCATCTTCCCCAGCTGCCGGCAGCTGACCCCACCCCCCGCCGCTACCCACCCAGGGTCCCAGTTTTCCATTGGGCAATCAGAGCCTGAAAGCCCGGGGGGGGAGGGGGGGAGGGACTGAGAGGTTGGCTGGTCCCATCCACTCATGGCACCACCCCGCCGTGGGGGAGACCTCTGTGTGGGGGGTGACCAGTGGGGCTGGGGCCTTGGCATGGTGCTTCCTGCATCCCCCACCACCCACCCCTGGGTCCCCGTTTGCCATTGGGCGATTGGAGCCTGCCGGCCAGTAGAAAGGACCTAGAGGTTGGCCGTTCCTGCCTGCTCACTGGCCCCACCCCCTACATCCCCTGAGGGGTCCCAGCTTGCTAGAGGGTGCAGGCCAAAGCATAATATGCTAATTAGACTGGGCGTCCTTCTGGACGACTTTCCAGATGAAGCCGAGGCTGCAGCTGTGGGATCAAGGCCACCACCGTGGCTGCAAGGGAGGGATCCAGGCAGCCACTGCAACTGTGAAGGCCTACTATTGCACAAATTTCGTGCATCGGGCTTCTCTCTTACACATTTATAGATTTATATATTTATATATTTATTTATTTATATTTATAAATATATATTTATATAAATATATAATATATAATATATATGCAAATCTATATCTATCTTACTAAATATGTATATATGTAGATCAATATAAAAAGAAGAAAATAGTAAAAAATTATTCATTAATTTCCATTCATTTATTCACATTTATAGCAATTAATTCAAGTAATGAATATCTCTGTTAGCAGTTTATGAAACATATTTATGTGTATATTGTTTAATTTTTTCAATAATAATTTAACATATATTGAGCAATTAATACATGTTAAGCATTGCTCTCAGTGCTTTATATGAGTTGGCCCTCTTAATCCTTACTTTACCCCTACATTAGAGAGGAGGAAACAGAAACATTAGGAGTGTAGATAATTCAGCTAGGTCACATTGCTAGTGTTACCTTTACGTAACACCAACCACCAAGATTAGTTTGAGATGGATCATAAACCTTAGAGCCAAAATTATAAAGCTTCTAGAAGAAAATTTAAGGTAATATATTTGTGGCCTTGGCAAGGCAAATATTTCTTAGAACACAAAAAGCACTGATCATAAAAACAACAACATAAACCCTAACTGGTTTAGCTCAGTGGATAGAGTGTCGGCCTGGGGACCAAAGGGTCCCAGGTTCGATTCCGATCAAAGGCATGTACCTTGGTTGCGGGCACATCTCCAGTAGGGGGTGTGTAGGAGGCAGCTGATGGGTGTTTCTCTCTCATCGATGTTTCTAACTCTCTATCCCTCTCCCTTCCTCTCTAAAAAGAAATCAATAAAATATAAAAAACAAAACAAAAACAACAATATAATATTGACTTCACCAAACATAAAGTAGCCTTCACATCAGATGACACTTAAGAAATTGAAAATGGTAACCACATATTGGAAAACACGTTTGCAATACATGTTTAATTCCAATTATATGATGTTTAAGAATAAGCAAAACTAATTTCTGGCAATAGAAAGGAGAAAAATGGTTACCTATAAAGGAGCTGAAAATGTTTTTATGCCTTAAAATTTTGGTTATACTGCTTTATAAATTTATCAAAAACTCATTAAATTATATTCTCAAGATGTGCATGTCACTGTATATAAAGTTTATATCAACAAAATTTAGAAAATTATTTTTAAAACTAATTGTTTTGAGTTGCTTGCTATGTGCCATACTCTACACCAGGAGTTCTCAGTTGGTTATAGTTTTTTTTCACCCCTAGGAGTCATTTAACAATTTGGAGACATGTTTTGTTGTCATGACTGGGCTGGGGTGCCACTGAGGCATCTAGTGAATAGAAGACACAGGTGCTGCTAAACATAGAACAACATTCCACAGAAAAGGATGGTATAGCCCCGAATGTTCATAGAGCTGAGGATGAAAAACCCTGCTCCACACCAAGCAATTTACATGTAAAGTGTTCTAAGAAAAATCATAGGCTAAGGTTAATTGTTTATTTGGGTCAATTACAGGCATCTATTCTAAGAACATATAAACATTACAATGTTTCATGGAGTAGGCAAGGGAGATCTAAAATTCAGGAGAATGTGTCATTCTGTGTTGATCCAATTTTTGCCTCAGCCACAATAGATTTGTCAAATGATGTGGTAACAGGACTCCCATTTGCCATAAATTGTCCAAGGAATAAATACCAAACACAGGAATACTCATTGGCTGAGTTTAAGTTTATAGGAAAACTCTGAACATATTTGAAGGGTCAGCTGTGAAGAATAACCAAGTACACTAAGTTAGCGTATCACCAAAGATGCCAACAAAACTAGGTAAAAGTGCTTTCAGACAAGAAACTAAAAATCATGGTATGAAACCATGGTCAGATCAGTCATGAGGGAGGCCAATGAGTTAAGGCAAGAGAGGGTCTGGGTTTAGGGAAATTTCCAAACTAAAAGCCAGCAGACTTTTTATCCATAACCTGTAAAAATGGCAATTTGCACTTGAAATGTGAGAAACCCTAGAGAAGAAACTCCTGAATAATAGGGGCAGAGACTTCATATCTTCCAGTGAAAATAATTTTGCATGTGGAGATGGGAGGCTATGACAGCAGATTAATCCACTTCTGTAGCTCTTAGTCTCTTCGTCTGTAAAATGAGACAGAAGCAGCTGGATTTATGAGGTCTTTCCACTAATTCACCTGTTTTCTTCTTTCTTGGCTTGACAGTATCTTAAAGTATTCAAGGGACACCAAAGATAAAAGGAGAATTTGCCCAGAGAAAAGATTCTGTGCCTCCCCCCCGACACACACACCCTTTTATTCTTTGTTTTGCATTGTGGCAGCAGTTGCAGGACTTCTTATTTATTTATTTTTTCTCACAATTACTCCTCTTTATGCAACTATAACTATTGCGGAGAAGGCTTCAATTCAAACCACATTCTTCTATATTTACTAACAGCCTCTGCTCATTAGAACACAGGGTACTATTTTCTTGCCTCCAGACACCACATAGACATCTTCCTTCTGAATCTAAATCTCTTATTAATCCTTCTGAATCCTAAACTAGTCAGGGCACTTATCCACTGGATTCAAAATCTGTGATTTTAATCAAGCAAGTAAGTGAAAAATTTAATTTTTAGGTTCAGCAACTCAGAAAATCCAAACTAAAAATATAGGCACTTTATTCCAGTATATTGAATCCAGCTATAAGCATGTCACTTGTTTTTATTGATGCTTTTTCATAATATTTAATCCTCTTTCCCTGCTTTTCCTAAGGCATGTTCAGCAGTAGAGACATGGAACCATTATAGAGTCACCACACATAGTCCTGGCACTAATGCTGAATAAATATTTTCAAGAACTCAGGCTCACCAACCGCAGCAGCCCCAAATTAGTCTCATCATGCCCCTTTCTTAGCTACTACACTACAGCACAGTACCTCACAGGACTATGCATTACTAAGCCCTGTGCTTGTCAATCACAATATAGACTTAAAAAAACAACAAAAAATACTCTACTATATAGGACTTTGATATATAATATTTTATAAATGACATCTCATTTGGTATACATTAGTCATTATTTTACATTTTCTATTTGACTTTTTATTATTTCCCTACTTATTCTGTGCCTATAAAGTTCTAGGCACTATGCCAGATGCAAGGGATACAGCGGTGAGCAATAGGACATGGCTCGGCTCACAAGGAGTTCACAGTCTACCGTACAAATCTGGCGTTTAAAAAATAATTTACTGCAACTACAATAAAAAAAAAACTCTAAGATGGTGTTTTATGACTTACAAAATGAATTTCTTGTGGCCCAATATTTTGCTTCTCACAAGACCTACGTAACTGAACAATCTTTCAATTTTTTTTCCTTTTAAAAACATACTTTTAAGATTTCTAAAGGGTTTACCATCTAGTACGCTACCAACAAGGTTGCCTTTCTGTGATTCATTAACATTCTGATAGGGTGACAGTTAATTTTGCTAAGAAAAGCATCTTGGAAATAAAAGGCACTTCTTATACTTGCTACATAAGCCATTTTATTTAATATATGAGTCTAGTCAGTACGGGAGGAATGAGACTTAGTTCCTATCCATGCATATGTAAGACTCCGGGGTCCCTCATAGATATTCACAATAGAATTCTGCTGACTAAGATGCCTTTAGGTATTGACTAGGGAATAATGCTAGTTTCATGCTTGCCATGAAAAGTATCAAGGACTTTGGCTTCAGTTTTAGAAAATGCACACGTATCACAAGGAAACTTCCCTGGAGTTAAGATAATATGCAAAGATAATCCACCTGCTCTTCGAAGGAGACCAATGAATGAAACTTGCATTGACACTTTTTTTAAAAAGTGCATTTCCCATTTCCAACAAAGCACTTTCCAATGTGTCTGTCAAAGACATGTCTCATTAGTGCACTCTGTTAGAAGGAAGCACTCAGGTAGAAGAGATTGTTTTACTCTGGGACTGTGCTGCTTTTGCCATCTACCCAGCAATGGAACCTGGCCTGGGTACTTGGCTTTGCCTTGTCCAAAACTCTGTGCCTGTCCTATCTTGTTGAAAAAATCTTACCTTAAACAATACCAATAAAAATGACAAATAGAATAAAGTACTCCAGCATGTATGAACTCCTCATAAAATATCAGGACCTAAGCTAAATGCTTTGTACACATTAATGTGTTTGTTATTCACAACTTCCTTAACTATTGACTGGAAAGGGAATAAAAATAATACTCAACCCATGTGGTATCCCAAGAACTAAATAAGATTAAATAATTTACATTTGGAGTAAGAGGAGCCATTAGCTGCATGTTAATACAAAGTGGCAGATGAAGTATTTTGTCTATTTGCTAGACATCAGTATAACATCAAATGTAAACACGAAAATGCCATCAGCAGTGGAGCACCATTCATGCATCTGTGTTGCCTGAGTCACCTCTCTGGGCATTTAAGTAGCCAAACTCTGGGATAGCTGTACCTGCTGGGAATTTCCAACTAAGCAAGGTACTCTGCATGTCAGTCAGATCATCAGGCTGCAGACCTGAAATGAGTTAGCAAACACCTCAGTGGACAGTGAGGGTGACCAAGAGTCACCAACTCACCTTAGCTGTAAGAAAATACTGAATCTAAATGTATCTTCAAAAGCAATGAGTACACATAAAAAAAGAATACGGATTTAAAATAGATTAAAGAGAGAGAGGAACACAGGCATAAAGAATAAAAAACAGCAACAAACAAGTACCTATCAACAATAACCTTAAACATAAATGGATTAAATGCTCCAAAAAATGCCATTTCTAGGAAAATAGCAGTTCTTTGAACAATTCCTTAGTAGTGTCTAGAATATTATTTGGGAATTACTTGGTATTTAATAATTCATTGGTTGATAAAAATAACATTACAAATATCCTTGGTGGTTTCTTTAAGAAAAACAACACGACCCATGAGAATGTGAAATGCCATTAGCTGAAAATAGGTGTAACTTATGTTATAAAACAGAGTGCTTCCTAAAATTCGCTGTGTAAACAACAAATAGCTAAGCCAAGACACTATCATCTTGGTTTATTTTTGGCATCTGTGTTCATTGTAGAGATGCTTTATCTTAAATTCTTGTTGCTTTTGATTAGCAAATACTCGTTAATGTTTAATGGGAAGTTGGAAAGGTCCTCCATCTACTCAACTTTTCCTTTCAAGAAATTAAAGAACTGAAAGCATTATAGTATGTATATTTTTAAGGAAATCCCAAGTGATTTTGAAAGTAAAGAACTTTAATAAGAAAGAAATCTTCAATAAAAACCATTTTATGAATGGATCTTCAAAATATATACTGTGGTGTGGTTTACTTCTTAAATCACAATATTTAATTTTACTATTTCTTCTCAATAGCCAGGATTTAGTGGGATATAGGATAACAGTTATCTGTAAGGTTGTGTTTTTTTTAAAAAAACACAACACAATTTTTTGAAGTATAAGATTGTTTTGGTTTCCTAAGGCTGCCATAACCAAATAGCACCGAATGGGTGTGTTAAAACAACAGAAATTTGTTGTCTCCCAGCTCTGGAGTTTGGGTAAAAGGAAATTCTAATTATTCTTTATAGGAAAGCATCTTGATCTCCAAAATCAAGATGTTCCAGGATTGTATTTATAAAATACTTTGAAAATATTCTGAGTGCTCTCTGCACTTGTCTTGTGCCTCTTCACTGGTTAAAATCCTTCTGACTTTGTGTAAACTGTAATTTCCTTAGTATTCTAACACCAAAAGATTAGTATTGTAACATCAAAAGTTAAGTTCTTACTTAGCTGAAATTAAACACTTGGAATTTCATAATTAATTTGCATTTTAACATTGTGGTAAATACATAAATTTTAAAAAGATAATAATTGAGGGCAGGTGTTACAGATTGCACTTGAGACCATATATGAAAGAGTCTAAGACATTTATGAAAGGACAGGTGCGGAGAGAATTTATTAAAGCAGTGAATCCATTAAGAAAATAAATAATTACAGGGTTAGAATACTTTAGATGTCTCCCATATCCAGCCCAAATCACAAGATAATTTAGTTAAGTCAATCAAATGTCAAGTAATGAGTGGTAATAATAACAGTGGCAAATGTTTGATTCTTATTAAGACAAATACCTGAGTTAAGGTAAAATTTTCTAGAACACAGAAGAGTCTCCTTATTACCTATTCACATCAATGGGAGTACATTCTGTCCTCATCCAGGCATTCTGTATTTGGAAATTCCATATTTTCAAATTCTCTTATGCACTAAAAGGTATTAATAACCCCCAAATCAATGCTCCTGGTGCACTTTCATGCTCATGTGCGTGCATGCATAGAGCTGTGAAAAGTTTGAGTTACCTGATGCGTGTTCCCCGTTGGGGTTGGAGAGAGCAGTACTAGGAATTCCCATTGCAGCTCTCACACAGAGATGCCCAGAGCATGGAGCTGGGGTGGGGGTCGGGTGGGGGGACAGTGTAGTGTATGAAGCTCCGGTTCTGGGCCCAGTTGCACTGGGTTTAAATCCCAAACCTGGCACCTATTAGTTGAGTGGCTTCAGGCAAGTCACTTAGTTAACAATTCTGAACTTCATTTTATCTTTTGTGAAGAGAAAAAAAAATAGAATTTGCTAAGATAAAGTGTTTTTAGGATTTGAGGTTATTATTTATGTGAGATAGGTGTACATAGATCCCCTCGGAGCAGTGATTTGGTGCTTGCTAACACAGTGCTTATGGTGACTTTATAGAAAACATCTACGGCAAATGACAATAAGCTGCATTTAAAAAATAATGTATTAAAGCACTATTTCTCAAACTATAAAAATATCTCCATAAGAATTAGACTGAAAACTATGAAAGTTGTTTCCTTATTTTCAGAGATTTTGTGGGCAATACTAAGTGATATGTGATGGGATTAAAGCTCTTTAGGTCTCTGTAACTTGATACATTTTTTTTCATTTAATCAACAAATTTGCATGATGTACTGTTGCTGGGATGGAACACTGAGCAAAAAAAAAAAAAGGCAAATTACTTGTCTTTGCAGAGTTAATGTTTCATTCTAGAGAGAAGCAATAAGCAAAATAAATTAAATTTATATAGTATATAAGATAGTCAAAAGTGAGAAATCCCAAACAAGGGATCTATCTCTCAGTTACTCTTTTCTTTATAACTATTGCCTTTACCAAATTTTAGCCACATGTTCTTTAGGAATCAGCCTATTGCAAAGGACTCCTAATAAGTTTCACATCTTCACTCCCACAGCCTTTCCAGCCAATGCTGCATAGATTTGCCAGAGACATCTCTGGAAATAACAATCCAGTTATTTACACCCTTCGTCCTCCACTCTGACATCTTCAGTGATGCTTTTACTCCATGTAAAAGTAAGACCATATCCTGCGTGTTTTTGGTTCAACCTACCTAGATCAGGTTGACTTGTTCAAACCCGATGCAGCTTTTAAACTCAAATATCCACTGGTCCCCATAAATGCCCTGCAGTTTTTCACTTCCATCCACTTTTTACAGGGCAAGACCTATCTTATTGAAATGCAAATCTAACATATCCCTTTCATTTAGAAAACATTTCAATGATTCTGTATATTCTAAAATTTATATAGCTGGCCATTTATCATGACATGAAGCCTCATTTTCTGCCATAACCCAATTCATGTTTAGCCATGCAGACTGAACTCTACGTCTCTCCCCATATGGGTGCCAGCACCCATATTTTGCCTAATAAACTGCTCATCTTTCAGAATTTAGCTCCAGCCCAGTTGTTCCTTTGGACTCTCTTCTTACTAAAAATGAGATACTCAGCTAGCACTTTAAGTACACATCTGTTCTAACATACTAAAACCTTATATTATAATTTTTTGTTCCATCTCTCCAACAAAAGTCATATCTCCATTTGTTTGTTTTCTGGAACATAGTGGATACTCCTTAAATATTTGCTGTCCTTAAAATAATACATTTCAAACCATAGAAACTTTATGCATATCAACTAAATGACTAGAAGCAGAAGTTGTCAGGGACAGAGAATCTCATATTATGAAAAGTTAGGTGTGACACAATCACTGAAACAGAAGAAGAAATTCTTTATTGAAATGATGTGATGATCAATTACTGCTAGTCTTTTTAGAAACAAAAACGAACTCTGTAGAGGATGTAGGGAGATCATATACTAGAAGTATGTCTAGCAGTGGACAGGCAACACAGAACCATGTTTCTGAGTCTCGCTCTTCTCTATTCCTGTTGACCTGCCTTGAGCTGGCCCAGTTGTTATTAGGCTACCACCATGGTGAGCAAATTCTTCTTTGTGTCCATGTGACTCATTTTCTATCTCTGCTGTATATTCGTGTGTGTGTGTGTGTGTGTGTTGATTTTTAATAATTAGAGAAAGTTGAAAAATGTATAACTTCCAAGTTGCTTCTGACCATGCCTGGAGAGAGGCACTAATTAGAAAATTAAAACCTTTATGCTGTGAGGTACCTTCCTCTCAACAGAGAGGTATTCACACAAGAATAGTTGGATATTAGCGCTGCTAAGTACATCTCATCTGGCAACAGATTCTGCAACTTAACTTAGTTTCTTAGGTAATATTGATGCATTTCTGCTCTCTTCAATGTACCAATAAGTGATCAAGAACAAGTTTTACTTAACTTTTTCTCCCAATAGGACTTACTGGTAGCCCAGTTCTCATCATTAGATAGTTATTTGACTGAATTCATTTAACATGATTCAGTTTATTTAGATGTGAAGTCATGCTTAATTCTAGGGGTTCGCTTTGGTAGTGCTTCTTAAACCCAATTAAACAACTAATGGTGTATGTGAAATGAGAGAAACACTGTATTTAATTGATTAATACATGCGCTTATCTAAAAATACTTTATAAAATAACAAGAAATATAAATAAGGAGCTTATAATTGAATTAGAAATAAGCTACTCTGGTGCATGAATATATGAGCTCCAAAGCATATCATACTGATTTTTAGGGTTGTCTACAGTCACCAAGTGAATCAACAACGTTGCTGAATGTTGTTATGTGAAGCATGCAGTTAAAATTATTTTCATTATTTACAATAGCAATTAATAATTAACATGATTTTGTGCCAGATCCATTTATTCATTTTATCAAAAAAGCCAAAACTTTTTCAGATGGTCCTTGGAAAATCTTCCTAGGTCACATCAGCTAGAATTAAGTCACATGGTCACTTAGAGCTGAGAAGGAAAATATCCTATTCCAACCTTTAATAGAATGTGGGAAATGGAGAAAGAGGTAAGAAGTCAGTGAATTATTCATTAACAGAATGGCTAGATATATGACAGATATCTATCTATCTGTCTATCTATCTATATCTATCTATCTATATATCTATACACATATATCCATATATATACCCACTTATGAATTACAACTATTTTAATATTTTCTATCTGAGGCAAAAGTGTTATTCTTTTCTCTCTCAAATTTTGGCTTATATTTTCACCTTGACCATTACAACAGCACTGCTGTTTTTATAAATTAGATAGTACATGCTATGTTACTTTTATATCAAACAGATTTTAAATTGGATAGCCTTAAAATTTGCTTATTAAATTAAGAAAATCACATAGGCACTTAAAAATAGTTTTATCCTGTATAATAAAAGGCTAATATGCAAATAAACCAAATGGCAGAACAACCAGCACAACCGAACCAAAAAACTGGTCGCTATGTCATGCGCTGACCACCGGGGGCATGTGCGGAACATGGCGGGCATTGGCCGTGGCAGGATGGTGGAGCAGGTGAGCAGGGGCACCATATCAAGGGAGGGCGCTGGTCATTGTCATCAGGGCAAGCCTCTGGTGGTTACTGAAAATTATTTGCCCCTGTGCGCCACAGTCCCGCCTGGTGCTCGCACCTGCTGCCGGTGCCAGAGCTGCTGCTTGCACCCACTCCCAGTGCCTGGCACCGGTCTTGATCACTCGGCGCCATCAGTGGGTGCAAGTGGCGGCTGGCGGCCCTGATTGCTCCACCTCCCCCTGCTCCTGAGGGGCGATTGGGGCAGCAGTTGCTGTTCACATACGCTGCTGACGCTGGCCCCAATTGCTCCATGCCATCAGCGGGTGCAAGTGGGGCTAGAATCATCAGCACGTGGGAGCAGGGCTGCCTGCAGACGGGATGGGGATGGCAGTGGGAGGGGCCGGGCTGGGGTGTGGAGGATGGGCTGAGACCCGCCTCTGTGCCTATCGCAGCCTCGTGGCCCACAGTTGCTTTCAAGGTGCATGAGTTTGTGCACTGGGCCACTAGTATAGTTATAAAACATTAGGCGAGGCTAATTGAATTTTAGCACTTTTGATATATACAATTATATATATAATTATATAAAGATACCTACAATTTTAAGTATGATAAAATGTCCCTAATAAATTTTTATGAATATTTATGAGTTTATATGTGTGTATATAAATATAATTTCTTAAAAAATTATATTGTGTGTATGTCATTTTTATAGAATCAATGTCATTTTTATAGACTCAATGTATGTCATTTTTATAGAATCAATTGAAAATATTTTACTATTCTATTAAAATATGAATGCTCTAAAATAAATTTTACTCCATTGCCTTAGAATTTAGGCTTACACCTGGGTTGCAGAGGAGATTTCAAAGAATTGACAGTCCTCTAAAACCATTACCTTCATCTGTCATTCACAGAATTACATTAATGCAGCATTGTTTTTCTTTGTAGAATTAATAGGGTATTGATGTGAAATTGAAGTGCACTTCTGTTAGTATGTTTCAAAATTTGATCACATAGAATTGCATAGTGAATGCCATACATTGAAGATTTGAGTAGATTATGACTTCTGCAGCATTACAATAAAATTTTTCTGGCTATGCTATACGTAAGTTGATGGTATATACAATTGAATTTAAGTTCCTTGATGGTATATACAATTGAATTTAAGTTCATACTTCCATTTTCTGATTTTGAGCAAGTTCTTTAAGTTCTACTACTCTTGGGTTTCCCATTTGTACAGCCGGTACTAATAGTTTTGCCTTTTCTATACCATACTTTAGAGATTTATACGTTCTTTCAGTGTTTCTCTGCCTACGGTGTTCCTCGCTCAGTGAAGGAGTTAATAAATGTTTGTATAAATAAGCCTGAAATTGGAAAATGGAAGCAGTAAAGATCAAGTAATACACTATTTAGGCTAGCAGCATACAGAACTAGTGAGGTAGCACTCTTGGCGTTCTAAGGCAGATTTCGATGCAGTCTACGCAGGATGGAATCTCTATGAAAAGTTACATGCCTATTGGGCAATCCTTTTCAGCAATGTTATTAAAGAAACTTGTATACTGCTCTGTTTTTATTTAAAAAGAAAAATTATCTTTGTTGGATACTTTTTAGCAACCAAAACAGATATAGGTTGGATTTTTGATCATTTGTGTTCTTCGTTCTCATAAAAGAACCAAAACCTGTTCATTTATACCCTTGTTCAGCACACAGCCCTGTTGGAACAGGAGAGACTACTGTCAGCATTTGCCTGTTTGTGTGCTAAAATATTAATTTTACTCATGGAAAATTTAAGAGTGAGATTCAAAATTCAATTTATTAAAACATTTAGTCTTCTTTGTGAAATATAATCTGTTTTGGCAAAAGGAAAATCCAGGCATTATATCCACACAGTGCATAATTTTCAGCTCTGGCTGTCTCTAATCTATGTACATTTATCAAAATAAATGATAACCAGTCTGGTTTAAAGTGATAATTTTTTAGAAACCCTGACATGTTTTGGAGACAAACATGATGTTTGTCTCCAATTACAACTAAAAATCTGTCTGTATCACAATGAAATGCAAAATATATGTAAAATATAAAAAGATTGGCACTTCTGGCTGAATAATATTATCTCTCAGATGGTTTATGATATTGGTACATTTATCTATCTCTGGGAAAGAAAAATGCACACTGAATTTACCAAACATTCAAGAGTCCTCTGAAGTCTAATCCATATTCTAGAATATTATTTGCAAACTTTTCCTGTGAAAAATGTCTTTATGCAAATTCTCAAAGTGAGCTCTGAATAGTTCAGAATAAAGCTTAAAATCAGTTTGAAGACCTAACTGTGATCCCTAAAATAAAATATGGCAAACTGACCAGATCTAATTTTGAAGGAAGCAGAGCTGACTCAGTAGCAGAGCCATTACTTAAAAGTTAAATAATGGGGTATTTGAAGATACAAATTAAAAACTAGACAAAGAAACAAGTAGGAAAAACTATCATAAATCTTAGTTTTCCTGAAATATTTTATTATATTTTGTCATCACCTGAAAAAAGCATTTTGCATTTACATTCTGTATAAGATGATGAAAATAATTTGTATGTGGAAAGATATATCATTATCTGCCAAATTGACTCAGAGGTCACATATGGTAGTGACAGGTAACTAAAATAAATTGAATATGTCTTTTGTGTGTCATATTTTTTTCTGAAAGCCTAAAGAAAAATGCACTGTATAGGTCCTATGGTAAATACACAAGTCTAAATGAAATAATAGCAGACTGACTTTTGAAAATTAGATTTTATAATTGTTTTACATTCTTGCTCCATGAGCAAAGACATTTTTGGATAGGTATCAAAAATTGTTTGCTTCCAAATTATTTCTTGATTTTTATATCATTGAATATAGGTGAGATAAATTTGATCTTTATAACTTCTTAAAATACTAGGTCTCCAAATCTCTAAAGAAGCCCTTTATTTGTCATGTGATGAAATCTTAGAACTTAGGTATATTTCCATTTATAATACAGAATATCTAGAACAAATGGCTAAAATAAACATACTTAAAATATTTTTATAGTAACTCATAACATTTTCATACTTGATCTTGTCATTTTTAAAAAGTTACATTCAAAGTTATGGACTAAATACACAACTATTTTAAAAAAACAATATAATAACCTGAACACTTTGTTATTTAGCTTTTTTGTTTCAGAACTAATCAAGAACTAGCTCAAGAAAGCAGGCACAGATTTTGGATTGGCACTAGAGTAGGCATAGAAGACACAAAGGTATTTGGGACTAAGGGTTAGATTTGTATGGCAATGTTAGTGATGGGAAGCATGGTGGTCATTTTTTAAAATATATTTTTATTGTTGATAGTATTACAGAAGTAAAACCTATTCTTGATCATTTATTGGTTAATTGAAGAGAGCAGGAATGCAGCTAAATTACCCAAGAAATGACGTAAGTTAAGTTGCAGGGTCTGTTGTCAAATGAGAAGATGTACTTAGCAGTATGATCTCCAACTATTCTTGTGGACATACTGAAAGATAATGGCAAATTTAAGAAATTATATACTAACTAGAGGCCTGGTGCACGAATTCGTGCACTGGTGGGGTCCCTTGGCAGGGCCTGCAGGGATTGGGCCCAAACCAGCATTTCAACGCTGCCTGCCGCTCCTGCTCATCCTGGCCTCACTGCACCTGCCACCACCACCAGTCGGTAGGCTCGCTGCTGCTCTGTTGTGGTCTCCAGACTGTGGTGGCCAGCCATGAGCCCTGCATCTGGCGCCTGTAGTTCAGTTGAACGGTGCTCCTTCTGTGGGAGTGCACTGACCACCAGGGGGCAGCTCTTGCATTGAGCATCTGCCCCCTGGTGGTCAGTGCGTGCCGTAGCTACCAGCTGGTCAACCGATCATTCGGTCCTTTGGTCATTTGGTTGCTTAGGCTTTTATACATATAGATTGGTGTAGCATAACAGAGGGCTTCTGAGGAATGTAGGAACTGTGTTTAAAAGGGGAAATTTGGGCTCTAATTGTGAAAGATCACACTCCTGCTGAGAGGTGTGTGCATTCTGTAGACAGGGAGAAGCTCCTGAAGGTTTATGTGATCAAATGTAGGTTTTAGAAATACCTCATATGACAGTGTGCATGATGGGTGGGGGGATAAAGAGAGACTGGGACAGGAGACCTGTTAGGAGGCTGAGATGCTTGCCTTAATTTGGTTCTGACCTGAGACATCAGCAATGAGATAAGAGGGGGAAGAAAAGAATTTGAGAGCTCCTTAAGATTAGAATGAGCAGGAGCAGGTTTATGGAGGAGCAGAAGGAGAGGGAAACATCTAATATTGGAATATTTCACTTGGTGGATGATACATGATAATCCCATTAGAAATGCAAAACAGGAGAGGAATATATCTGAAATGAAAGGGAAATTTGGTTTTGGATTTGTATCTGAGAGCTATACATATATATCTGATTACATGAGATATTTGCTAACTTCCTCTTTCCTCTATTAAACTCTTACTGTGTTTGAGTCTATGAAAATTTTTGATGTCATATTGTCTGTCACACGCTGAAAAATTATATCTCCAGTCTTAGAGACTTTCTAATTTTCACAAATGCTACCACTGTATAATTGTATCTATCTTTCAAAATGATCAGTAGCAAGAACTGTTTTTAGGCAATGGAGTCAGGTGGAAAATGGACTTCCAAACCCTGTGTGTCTGAGATTGGTTGACACCCCATGATTTTTTTTCAATGTAAATCTGCAAGTAGATCATTTGGTTTCTTATAAGAAGTTTGCGTATAAGATAAGCTTCTATGTTAGAGGTATATTGATTGAGCCAAACAAATGAACCCTAATAATTCAGGGCCCACTCTGACTTCAACTCTTCTCTAGTAACCAACTACATGATTTATATTCATTTTCTAAAAGAAGTTAGCTTCAGAATGACCACTGTAGAGCTGGCACATGCTACAATGTTTTGATTCTAACCCTTGAATATTAAGAGTCAATTCACCTGGGCTGAGTTAGGACAGTAATGTCTGTATTGATATTCTAAGTTCTCTGAATATTATATCAAACGAATAAGTACTAATTTCCCCAGAGCTCCATTAGCCATCTGTGGGCTTAGTTGTATGTGGATGTCTCAATGAATGAACTCTCTTTTCACAAAGAATGACAAAAGAATAGAACCTTCCAATCACCAAGCACAGAAGAGTTTTAGAATATCATGCCACTTATTTAAGTGAACCAAACTCTGTTCTTAGTTTGCATTTTCCTTTAAGTTTCACTCACTTTTGTTTTCTCCTCACCTGGCCAAGGACATAAGCTTCTCATATGTAATATTTGTTCATATCTTTACAAAGATGCTTAAAAGTTCAGACTTATTCAATATCATTGGAGTTCTCTGTGACAAAAGATGTTGGGTTTGGAGAGTTGAGTGTAAGCATATGACAATATCATTAGAGACTTCAAAAAATAGAAGAGATACTATCAGGCCTAGGAAAAGAATTCAAATAATAGACTTTATATAAAATAATAATTCTTCCCTCCCTTGAATTTTGCCTCTTGCGATTCTTGGCTTCACTCTTCTCTCTGTGTGCCAACTTTTCTTTATTTTAGTCCATTTGGCAGAAAGTGATCATTCATAGTTTTACTTACAAATCCGCCATTCACAACATAGTTGGGGTTTCTTAATTCAATTTTAAATTTCCACAAGAGAAATGTTTATTGGCAGAGACCTAGGTTTTCAAATGAGCCAATCAAATATAGCAGGGAGGCATAATTACGCTAAAACAGTTTGGCTAAATTCACACACACACACACACACACACATCTGATTTTGATGATAACAGCAATGAAAAAGAGAATCTCAAGTATAGTGGGGTTTATAGCGTCACCCCCAGAATCCATGTCCACTGGGATCCTCGGAACATGAGCTTATTTGGAAATATGTTCTTTGTAGATGTAATTATAGAAAGAATGAATAGAAGAAATCATACTGGATTAGGGTCAGGCCAAAACCCAATGACAGTGTCCTTCCTTATAAGAAACAGAGACACAGGGAAGAAAATGACATGAAGATTAAGCAACGATTAGAGTGATAAGATCATAAATCAAGGAATGCCAAGGATTTTTTGTGTAAACACCAGAAGCTAAGTGAAAGTTTCCCCCTCAAAGCCTACCAAACCAAAAGCTTGTTAATGGCAAATTTGCAATATTTTGAGGGGATAGAATTATGGCAGAAGTAACCAACCTGCCGACTCCTTAATTTTAGATGTCTGACTTCCTGACTTGTGAGAAAATAGATTCTTGTTTTCTTTTAAGCCACCAGGTTGGTAGTAATTTATTATCACAGCCCTAGGAAACTAAAGACCAAGAAAGGCGAAAAAGAGTGAAGGAGACCAATTGAAGAGTTCCTTTTTTTTCCCCATCCAGATGTTCCCTTTCTATATATCTACTCTGTCAAACACGGCATTCTGTGTTTTATTTTAACCAGGTAAGCTATTCCAACTTATATAAATTTCAATTGTAAAAGGATCCTAAATAACTTAACACAGAATAATGCAATAATAGGTGACTAATATTGCTCACAAATTGAAAAAAAAAAGTAGAAGATAATTACTCTTTATTTCTAATTCTCTACTGATTTATATGTATGCCACTAGGTAGTAATGCTTCTTCACTCTAAGGATGTACTCAGCAGTCCTCACTTAAGCATTCGTCAGCAGGTCTCAAGGTCCTTGCATCATTTGAGATCAATTCAGTCAAAAGGCGACTAAAATGAAGTGCTTGAGCTAGTCATTAAATATTCCACAGTCATTGAATACCTTGGCAAATAACTTTTTAATGGCAAAATTGCCACATTATGATTGAATTCGTACTGAACAAGTGAGGACACATTATCATCTCAGCCAATATTTAAGTTAGCTCAGGAGAATTTCAGCCAAGTTCTATTTTTTTTTTAAATATATTTTATTGATTTTTTTACAGAGAGGAAGGGAGAGAGATAGGGAGTTAGAAACATCAATGAGAGAGAAACATCGATCAGCTGCCTCCTGCACATCTCCCACTGGGGATGTGCCCGCAACCCAGGCACATGCCCTTGACCGGAATCAAACCTGGGACCTTTCAGTCCGCAGGCCGACGCTCTATCCACTGAGCCAAACCGGTTTTGGCCAGCCAAGTTCTATTAAAACGAGCTTGGCTGCAATTCAGTGTCTGGAATAAGATAAATTTTGTTTTGTTTGTTTTTATTCATGTAAAAATGTAAATATATATACCTTATTGGAAAACAATTTTTATTTTATATAGTAGACTAAAAACTAAAATTGAAAAACGCAGCATTTTTTTCTACAGTAGAAAATGCATGGCTTACTCATGTCTCAAGTATCCTGTAAAGAGAAAATAAAGTAGTAACATGTCATTTATCTGAAGGTCATTTATCCTGCACTCTCAGCAATTGAGAGCATTAATGAGAACTAGGGAGCAATCTAGAAAGACCCATAAGTATACAAAAATATACCTGTACATCTTTTAATTTGACTTGATTTAACAAAACACTTAATTTGACTATTCACCAAGAGAGCACTTGATATTTAGTTCAAAATGTTTACTGTCATAGTGATAACTTTATAAATTCCACCAACCCTTTGACCATGAATTAATTAAAATTAATCAGAATTAAGGAACTCTTAAGTTAGCCACAGTGATGAAGTGAAGTTACAGTTAACAACCTGAGAGAAATGGAGGAAACAGGTAAAACTTAAATATAGAAAGAGCTTATAAAATTATAGCAAAAAGACTTCCTGATCAATTTTGCAAACTTCACAACCACTCAAACTTCCCACAATGTCATTTGGACATATATAAATACTAGAGGCCCGGTGCATGAAATTCATGCATTTGGGGGGGTCCCTTAGCCCAGGTTGTGCCCTCTGGAAGTCCAGGAGCCCTCAGGGGATGTCTGTCTGATGGCTTAGGCCCACTCCCCTTGAACATCCTTTATGCTGCCACAGAGGCAGGAGAGGCTCCCACCATCCCCACTATGCTCACCAGCTGTGAGCCCGGCTTCTGGCTGAGCAGCACTCCCCCTGTGGGAGCGCACTGACCACCAGGGAGCAGCTCCTGCATTGAGCATGTGCCCCCTGGTGGTTAGTATGCATCACAGCATTTGGTCATTCTACCATTCCGTCGATTTTCATATTAGTCTTTTATTATATAGGATAAGCATTGCCAAACAAAAATTGCCATAATTTGAAAAAGAGAAAAATGATAGAGACTAGAAGTGAAGTAACACATTTTTTAACATTCTGGGTCAGGTCAAGTACATCAAAGGGCTGGGGGTGTGGTCAATATAACAGAATTTGTGATTTATTTTGGGGACTCTCATGGAGCATGTATGAACATAAAATCAGAAACTATAACACAGTTCAAGAAGCAAAATGAAATTTTGTTGACTGAGAACTTAAGCAGGATCTCTTATACATAAGGCAGATCTAGAATTGTATAATGTATTTGATGAAATAAATCCAGAAATAAGTTAACCACCTGGAATCAGAGGCGAATAATGGCGAATCATGTCAAACCTGTCTTGGGAGCCATGTGTCATAAAAGGTCAAGGCCAAAAATCTTTAGCACAATTATGTGTTACCTGGATATCTAATAAAAGAATATCTGTCAGAAGATCACCTTGCAACCAAGAATCACAAAGTACTAGAGGAAAACCAAAACAAAGAGAGAATAACACAAATTGAGCAAAATAGAGTTGTAACTCAGGACTAGATAAAAGTATAACCAAGAGGCTATTAAACGCTTTTATTTTTTAAAAACATGACTTTGTATGACCCCTATCTTATTTATATTTGTCCCTGTCTCTCTGGATATTTAGTTTATATTGTACTTTAATGACATTGAACCACTCATATTCCCTTGACGGTGTCATCACCATAATCCTTCTTTTCTACCTGATGTCAAATATTCCTTCTCTTCTCTGCTCATATGCTATGAATTGAAGAACTATGGATCATGCAAATATATTAGTCTTCTAACTCATTCATTGGCAAAACTAATAGAAAAGGAATGCTCATATCTACTTGTGAAGGGTGGCATAAGGCATTGTACTTGCAGTAGGCCCTCCTTCTCAATGGCCTCTTATAATTAATCAGGGAATGACACTTCAAAAGTTCCGTAAAGATTGATCAAAATTTTTCCAGAAACTATTTGATTTTATATATATTTATAATGATTTTATATAGAATTCCTCCTTCTAATCTAAAGGCAGTGTCAAAATCAATTAAGACTGAATACAGATATTATTATTACCTTCAACTACAAACCTTAAGGTATTTAATTATTAGCACTCTTGTCTTAGAGAAAAAAAATATTTTTTTATACAGAATAGTGGCTCCCCCAACAATGTTCATATCTTAATCCCAGAACCTGTGAATAAGTCATGTTACATGGGAAAAACGGAATTAAATTTGTATTAAGGGTGTGAAGTCACCTAACTTTAAGATAAAAATGTTATCCTAGAACATCTGGGTGTGCTCCAGGTAACCAGAATGATTATTAAAAGTGGAAGAAGGCCCTAACCGGTCTGGCTCAGTGGATAGAGCATCGGCCTGCGGACTGAAGGGTCCCAGGTTCGATTCCGGCCAAGGGCATGTGCCTTGTTTGCGGGCACATCCCCAGTAGGGGGTGTGCAGGAGGCGGCTGGTCAATGTTTCTCTCTCATCGATGTTTCTGACTCTATCCTTCTCCCTCCTCTCTGTAAAAAATCAATAAAATATATTTAAAAAAAAAGTGGAAGAAGGATGCAGAAAATGAGAGTTAGTAAAGGCAATGTGATGACAAAAACAGGGACAAGGATTGCCATTTTGCATAAAGTCTATTGTTCTATTGTTTCCTGAGACCTGATAGTATCTCCTATTTTTAGTGTGTAATATGTTGTTATAGTCTTACAATAAATTCTCAAAACACACATTCTTTTGTTTCAGAGAGCTAGAGTAGAGTTCTGTTATACAATTCTGAATAAGTCTGAGCTTTTACACAATCTAGAGAAAAACAAAATATGTAAATCAGCAGCTGGGAGAAAACACTTATAAAATACATATTTGACAAAGAACTTGAATCAATAATACATGAAGTATAGCAATTTAACAATAAAATACATTACAATTAAAATATTAAAAAATGGGCAAAAAATAGACAATTCAAAAGAAGATATGTGAATAGCCAAGAAGCACATATGATACATATTATTTTAGTTATCAGAGAAATGCAAAATAGACTACAGTGAGATACCATTCTACACCTGAAAGAAAAGCTACATTTTAAATGATTGTCAATTTGGTTGTCAGTTGTCGACAATCATGCAGTGTTTGTTGGGTGTCTGACTTATATCCATCCTGGAGGTGGTCCCAAATGGTAGGATTTTCTTTTCTTCCTAAGGCTTAGTAATATTCTATTACATGTGTATACATTTTCTTTATCCATTCACCAGTTGATGACCATTTAGTTTGTTTCCATATCTTGGCTATGGAGAATAATGCTACAATTAACAAGGAAAAGCAGATATCTCTTAGGGATTCAGATTTTAATTCTTTTGGACACAAATCCAGAAGTGGGATTGCTGGATCACATGGTAGTTCTATTTTTAATATTTTTAGAGACCTCCATACTGTTTTTAATAGTAATTACACTAATTTACATTGCCACCCCAACAGTGTATAAGGGTTCCCTCTTCTCTCATCCTTGCCAACACTTTTCACTGGTAACAAGACATATCAACACATTATACTCCCTAAACTTATATACTGAGACAGAGATAACATTACTTCTATAGTATTCTCACCAAGAATACATAACCTCAATCTAACATGAGAAAACTTCAGACAATGCCAATTTGAATAATAATCCCAAATTATTCTACAAAATAGTTAATCAGTACTCATAGAAATATCAAAGTCATGAGAAGCAAGGAAATACTGAAGAACTGTCACAAACTGGGGGAGACTAAAGAGACACAGCTAAATGCAATGCAGAATTTTGTATTGGATCCTAAAACAGAAATATGGCCTTAAGGGGTAAAGCCAGTGAAATGCTAATGAGGTTTATAGTGTAGTTAATTATATTGTATCAATGTTAAATTTCCTGATTGTAAATTTGTAGTGCGGTTATGTAGTTTGCTAACATTTCAAGAAGCTGGGTGAAAGATATACATGAATGCTTTGTTCAGTTTTTCAAACTTTCTGTAAATCTAGAATTATTTCAAAATAATTTTAAGAAATAATCACAGAACCCTATAGGATCCAGCAATCTCTCCTCTTTGCTCAAGCATTTATGCTGCATTTTTTTTTCCCAGCTCATGTTTTAATTTGGCATTTCCCTATTCTCCTTTCTACAACTATGTGGCATTATCAAATGAATGAATGGCCAATCTTATCTTTCTTCTAATCGAAAAGGCTTAGCTGGTGCTTTATTGCTGATTTCTACATTGGAGTGACAAGCTGCAGTTCAGGCTGATAAATATCTCAAATTTCTACTTCCAAAATATGATACCTTTGTATTGACCTCTAATTCCCCACCCCTCATTCTCTCACTCATCCTTCCCACCTCCAAAAAAAAAAGAAAGAAAGAAAAGAAAAAATGGTGGTGGAATTCATGGAATTTGTTATCCTCTGCAGAACAAAAAACATCTTATATTACTGGCCTAAAACTAATGCTCTCAAAATGAAGCCCAAGTCTGGCTAGAAAGCCCCTAAAGTCATATATGTCCAACAGTTCAACAAACAAAAGAGCAAGTAGATTCTGAATAAGTCAATAAAGATCTGCCTGAGGAAGTTACTGCCTTCAATAGGAGCAACTGTGGTCTGAAAATACAGCCTGTCTCCACCAACTACTTCTAAAGCAAAAGACCCTACTTCTAGAAGTTTCCCATCACTGCCCCAAGCCCTACTTTGTAAATATAGTTTAAAAAGTCATCTACCAACAACTTTGTAAATATAGTCTGTCCCTGCTATCGCATGTTTCAGATATTGCTTTGAACTGTCATTCTTTATGAACATATATCTTCTAGATATTTAGAATGTAACTTTTTTTGTGAATAGCCCATATCTTAATCCCTTCTGTTTACACATAAGTATGTGGGGAATTATTTATTTTGGTTTTTAGCTGAAGTTATAATAAATTAGAATCCATATATTAGTTTTAAAAATTCATTCAAATTAAAAGGCACTAAAGTCAGTTTTCTGTCTGTTTTTAAAATATCTTTGAGATTTTTCTCAGTTTAAAAGGTTATGAAATAGTCCTCCTCTATACAATGAGAGAGAATAGAAACTTTCTCCTGACATAGTTCATTGAATAAAACTGTAACACAGGTCAATTAACTCATTCTACTCCAGGAAGATAGGCTGAAAGGCCAAATAAACTTCCCCAGTTAGAACAAAGAAAAGTGACCTATAGATGACATATCATACCCAAGTAAAGGACAGTCTATCTTTGACTTCGATTTATTCCTCAGATTTGTTCATTCTGAGGGCCTTGTGCTGATTTACAGGATATTACTCTCTACCTTTCCTAGAGAAAGGTAGAGAGTAACATCCCCTCTGGGGCTAACATGCGGGATGACGGAGAGATGAGGGAGGGGCAGGTACCAAAGCCAAGTGTGACTTCTCTTACAAATAGTCAGACTTAATATCAAAAGCCTTGTAATAAACAAGTGTTTTCATAATCTCAGCAACACACACACACATTAAACATTAAATGCTCATAGAACTTCTCTAGGTTTCTATGGTGCTTTATGCACATTATTCACATACTAATGGTGTTAATGGCCAATTAGCCAGAAGGAAAAGAAATTCCAACACTAAAATAGGTAGTAAATAATACACATTTAAGACTTCTCAAGATAAACTACCGAGGCTCTCTTGAGTACAGAAGCAATTTAAGAAAAAGCAAATTTGTTTTTAAAAATTAATTAAAAATCCACTTAAATGCCTTGAAAATTTTGGCAACTTTGCAAAACATATACTTGCATAGTAGCATCAAGCCTAGATGCTATAAAAGTGAGGTTCAAGAGTAAGTTATATCCAGTGTTTGAAAAGGCACTTCTCTGGTGTAGGAATGCTAATCGTTGCACTGTTAAATGATCTTTAAACTTAAATAACTGGTATGCCTTTAGTGTTAGGATATTCCTAAAACTGTTTTGATATCTTTAATGTTCTTTCTAATTTTTCCTAAGCTGTGTTTGGAAGACATCCAGTTCCAAGCAAAGGATATAGACCAATTTTTACTTAAGGGCCGTGCTTCGTACACTTATTCAAATAAATTGCTTTCAATTTTGTAATGCTATAAATTAAACCCATAGTAGGGTAGCCTTAAAATTAAAAATAAATAAATGACTGTAATAAGAGATTTACCTTATTTACATTTTAAAAAGTTATTATTTTTTCATTATTACATGTAACCTAAATATATATGTAAGTTTATAATAAATTAGTTCATTGTCAGTGTCATTGTCAGGGATTGTTAGCTTTGTTTTTTCTATCTTTGCTATTACTTGTATTTTTGATATTTGAGAAGCACTGATATTAATTTTAAAGTTAGAGCTTTCTTAATAGTGGCTTGAGGTATTTGAAGAAAAGAGCATTTTAAAACCATCAACTGTTGAAGGTATGAGAAGTTGTTTTGTATGTGTTTTTTCCCCAGGATGTCACTAGTGCCTCAAGGAAAATAACTATACAGTTTCTCCTTGAAAAATTAGGGGACCTTAACATAACTAGCCTACCACAGAAAGCCACTTGTTCTGTGATTTCTGATGCATGAGAGTACCTGAAATTGCTATTTAGGGATTTATTTATTTATTTATTTATTTTTTAAATGCAAATCCTGTATTCATGCAGCTAGGAACACGGACGAACGTCAGCTTTGCACAACGTAAATGGGAAAGGCAGCAGCCACCAGACTGCAGTGGGGCTCCGCGCCTGGGGAGGGCGCCCTACTCTGGAGTCTGACCTGTGCTTGCGGACAGAGGAGGGCGCTGTGCTGTCCACTCCGGAGCCGGGCACGTGTGGCCACTGAAATGTAAAGTCAAGCGACATCAAGCATTTAGTTCCTGGGTGTCGCTGGCCGTCTCACTACCGACTTGGGCGGAGGGGACAGCAACCACGTCCGTCATTGCAGGTCGTACCGGGCAGCGCTCCGCGGGCTGATTTCTCCACGGTCCGCAGGACGCCGCGCGCGGCTTTTGGGGTTTGGGTTTGTCAGGTTGTGTCTTCACGGCCGGCTGTGCGTCCTGTTTGCAGGAACAATGCGTTAGGGATGCCGCCCTTCCCTCGTAGGTGATGCCCTGCAACCGCCAACTCCACGCCCAGCTCCGGCCACCAAGATGGCCGCCGCACGAGCTATTTAGGGATTTAATCACATAAAATAACTAACATGGCTCCTTGTAGATTTAGGTTTTTTAGTTGAAGGCACTTTTAAAACAAACCAAAGGACCAAATACCTCAGAAAAAAGAATTCGTGCAGGCCCCCTGGATTGGGAGATTATGTTAGGTAGAGAGGCCATAAGTGTCCTTTCAGCGTCCGGGAAATGAAGGAACTTACACTATGACTTATTCTATGTTAGCAGGGCTAGTACAGTTCTTTCCAAAACAGTTTTAAGAATAAATATTTCAATAAATTTTTGTTAAAAGAATGAATAAATAAAGAGAAACAAACAAGAAGTATATGTAGCTGCCTCAGCAATAACTTTCAAGCCATCATTAAAACAGAAATGCCTCTGTCATTTCCTCAGTCGTGCCCAAAGCATCCTGGGAGTGTCTGCCTGTGTGCTCTCCCAAGTCTTTTCTACATCGAAGTACAAAATTCCTAGAGCTCCCCAAATAGTGGGCATTTGTATGCAAGTAAGACTGTGAATCCAACAAAGAAACCTGTAGGGAGGAAGAATAACTTACTTTCAAGGGAATTCAGAATGCAATATTGTATTTTCTGGAGTGCTTGAAGAGCAGATGGTAAAGGATAAATTTAAGTCTAGAGAAAAAGCAAGTGCATCTATCAAGGGAAACCAGCTACAGCATGTAAAATATGCCGCCCTTTTGTTTTTAGTGTAAACGATAATGTAATTCCCTGAAATAGCAGTGCTGCTATCATAAATATCCTTGTAATTATGAGGTTTTTCTCAGTGTGGATAGCTACAAAGAATGAAGGAATGCTTGCTGCTTTTGAAGGTCCTTTGCAATTAAAGGTGGGGTGGGGGTGCAGGGAGAAAGGAAAGAAAGTAAAAAAAGAGAAGGAACGCCCTAACTGGTTTGGCTCAGTGGATAGAGTGTCGGCCTGTGGACTGAAGGATCCCAGGTTCGATTCCAATCAAGGGCATGTACCTTGGTTGCTGCAGGCTCGATCTCCAGTAGGGGGTGTGCAGGAGGCAACTGATCAATGTTTCTCTCTCTTTGATGTTTCTAACTCTCTATCCCTCTCCCTTCCTCTCTGTAAAAAATCAATAAAATATATTTTTTAAAAAGAGAGAAGGAACAAAATAAGGTAAAGTCAGATGATACTAAAGCCACACACTATGGAAGAGTATATTCATATAAAACTTGAGAAAATGAATACATGAAGATTGCAGGCCTAAAAGGATGAAAGACACATTAGCTTAAAAAAAAATTAACTTTGAAATAAAATAAATAGGCAGGCAGACATCTCCTTTATGTATCACTGCCTGGTGCTGAGAAGCATTTTCAGACCCCTCAATAATAATTCTTAGTATGTGATTTCATGGAATCATTATTTTAAATGTCCTTCATGGTTACATGTAAACTTACTGAGAATTGAACTGTAAATTATTACACTAAAATGAAATATGATGTTACTTATATTCACTATTTTAAATTTTTTAATATATTTTTATTGATTTCAGTAAAGAAGGGAGATGGAGAGAGAGATAGAAACATCAATAATGAAAGAGAATCATTGATTGGCTGCCTCCTGCACGCCTTCTACTGGGGACCAAGCCAGAAACCCAGGCATGTGCCCTTCACCAGAATACCCAGGACCCTTCAGTCCGCAGGTCGAGGTTCTATCCACTGAGCCGAACTGGCTAGGGCTGTATTCACTTTTACTGGTTGTATAGGTGGCAACAGTAAGTGATACATATTTTAATCCAGAATATAAATTCTATTTAAAAAACATTGATTAGATTTTAAGCAATCAATATCTTGAAATATATACACTTACATACATAAATTAGAGAACAGACTTACTAAGTTCTATGTAGATTCCACAACTAGAAGATATAATCTTGACCTCAAACAGAAATACAGTCTGGACTAAATTAGCTTTAAGAAATTTTGTCATACCAAGAATGTCAATATTGCCCGGCTGGTGTGGCTCAGTGGTTGAGCATCACCCATGAACCAGGAGGTCACAGTTCAATTCCCCAATAGGGTACATGCCCAGGTTGCTCCATCCCAATTAGGGGGCCTTTGGGAGGCAGCGGATCAATGATTCTCTCTCATCATTGATGTTTCTATCTCTCTCTCCCTCTCCCTTCCTCTCTCTGAAAAAAAAGAATGTCAATATTCACAATGGCAGAACAGTGTAGGGAAACTTTTATCTATGTTATTTCAAATAGTAAAATGTATAGAGAATAGTTTTGTTGTTGTTGTTGTTAATCCTCTCCTGAGGATATTTTTTTCCATTGATTTTTGGAGAGAGTGAAAGGGAGAGAGAGAGGGAGAGTGAGAAACTTCGATGTGAAAGAGACACATTGATTGGTTGCCTCTGGCATGCACCCTGACTGGGATGGGGGATCAAGGGAGATATCTACCTGAAACTCAGGTACTTGCCCTTGACTGGGAATCGATCCCACCACCCTTCAGTATGTGGGCTGATGTTCTAACCATTGTCAACACCGGCCAGGGCGAGATAGAATCCTCATACTAATAAGCCTTTTTCAATTTACTAAGTGAAAGATTTATATTTCTTAAATGTGTGCCTTTAAGACCTATATAAAAAAGTGACTTAAAATTTAAAAAGCATCATGAGTTATTTCATTAGAGCATGTGTATATAATGTTCTTGTGCATTTACTGTTTGATATCTATAACGTGGTATTGATATAGGCATTGAGAATCTGGGGACCTGAAGGTCTGTGATCACTGTCGGTTCTTGGCTTCGAGCAGTAAAGAATTCAAATGTGAGCCAGCATAGAGTTTGTGGTGAAAGCGAGTTTTTTAGTGGAGCAGTGAGACAAAGAATGAGAGACTCCACAGAGATAGCAGCCCTCCTTTAGCTGAATTTGCTTCCTTTATTGGGGTTCATTTAATGGGGGATAGGGTATTCAATAAGGGGGAGGAATTTTCAGGATCTTCCTGGGAAAGGGGTAGAGATTTCTCAGGGGATCTCCATCAGCCATTTTGTGTCCTTATATGGGTTTTCCCTTTCAGATCATGAAGGCTGGGATGGGGGTGTCTTTAGGGTGCTATTATATTAAAACTAGAAGCCTGGTGCATGAAATTCATGCAAGAGTAGGCCTTCCTTTCCCCGGCTGCCAGCACCAGCTTCCCTCTGGCACCCAGGATCCTGGCTTCCCTGGCAGAGGGAGACCCCGCCCACCCACCACAGCTTGCTGGTCAGTCGCAACCACAGCAGGTTGTCTCTGCCCTCGCAGCCCCAGCTTCGTCCAGAAGGATGTCTGGAAGGTCGTCCAGCTATCTGGTCTAATTAGCATATTACACTTTTATTATTATAGATGAGCATATAATGAGCTAGGGGTTACTATTAGATGAAGTTAGTCTATGTTGGATTGAACTTGTCTCTGTTGGTCTTTGTTTTAATATTAAACTAAAATTGTCACAAATGATTTTAACAGTGTTTTATTCTAAAATAATTTCAAACTAATTTTTAAAAATTGAGCATCCATTTTTACTATAATTTTGGACATTTTAAATGGGCTTCATAATAAAAGAAGATAGTTGGGGCATTCCTCTGGGTTGCTACTGAGAAAACAAACACAAAATAAACCTAAGGAGGGAATAAAAAGAAGGCACCTAATCTATATTTTTCATCTTATAACCATCTTAAAAAAACACTGTTCATTTTCCCCCCTAATGTCCCTCAATAACTCAGTTCAATACATTCAAACCCATAATGAGGAAGGGGCGGGGGGTGTTCTTCCTGAGCTTTCTTTTTCTCCAAATGGGTGATTTACAAGTGGTCATACTTTCGAATATTTATTTCTGCCTATGTCATGTCAATTACATTCTTAACAATGGAAAAGAGAGAAAGGTTATCCATGTTCATGGAGCTTTTATTCTATTAGGGAAGTCAGGCAATAAACAAGTTAATACTGTTGCAGATAAGTGGCCAGGCAGCTCGGGAGAGTCTGTCAGCCCGGCACTCAAGAGGATATTCAGAAAAGTAGCCTTTATTGCAGATTGCACTAGTGCCGTGACTCAGGGGAGTCAGTCTCCAAATCCTGAGCGATGAATATGGACAAAGCTTTCCTTTTATACCCTCAGTTTCTTTGTCCCCCAGATATGGATCAGGATTCTGGACTTTTCACTGGCTTTGCAGCCGCCCCATGAGTTGGGATGGGGGAAGTGAGATTACACTCAGAGGCCTGCCAGCACTGGCACCAGCCCCTCTGGGGTTGTATATGGTTCATGCTTTATGGCCTCTGTAAAATGGGAGTATTCTGGGAAACAGGTCTGCAAGGCAGGACAGACATAACAGATTAAGAATGGAGTTTGATAAGGATGGAGTTTATCGGCAAGCAGGAGTGTGCATCAGACAGCAGGATACTGGCACAGATTCAGATAGCTAGCCCCCACATGTCTTATTTTCTCTTTCAATACAATGTTTGAAGTAATGAAGAAAATAAACATGGTGATAGGTAGGGGGTGGATAGGGTAGGAGTGAAGGGTTCTTAAATGTGTGGTTAGGAAAGGTCTTCTAAGAAGGT
Source organism: Myotis yumanensis (assembly GCF_028538775.1). NCBI lineage: Eukaryota > Metazoa > Chordata > Mammalia > Chiroptera > Vespertilionidae > Myotis > Myotis yumanensis. The sequence continues at coordinate 31,532,443 of NW_027223762.1, read as the reverse complement.
GACATTTAAGCACAGATCTGAATGAAGAGAAGGAGTGAAAATCTAGATAAAAAGCTTATCAAATAGAAGAAATATCAACAGGAAGAGCCCTAAGGTGAAAAGACCTCATATTCTAAACAGCCCAAAGGCTGGTGAGCCTGGAGCTGTGTACACAGTGAAAGGGGAGGTGTTTATCAGAGAAGCTGGCAGGACCAGATCTCACAGGGCTCGGTAGAGAATCTGTGGTGTGAAGGTTTTATTTTAAGTGCCATAGACATATATTAGAGGATTTTAAAACATCACTCTAGCTGCTGTGAAGAGAAAGGTATTTAATATGCCAGGTCAAATGGGCTTCTGCACCCTCTTTAATTATCTTGGCAAATAAAGCTCTATGGTTGTGATAGACTCACCTTTTGTTCTATTTCCATAGAAACACTTCCTACTATACCACGTCATGGGAATACTTTTTAATTTTGTATCTGTCTACTTTTTCTCTGGCAAATAGTCATCGTGTGCTTTAGTCTCTTGAAACATAACTTCTTTATATACTTCTGCCAATGTCAATTAAATATTTTAGTCTTTTTCCTCTAGGGATTAAATGGGAGTTTCTGCCTAGTGTTATCAATATACATAATATGTATGCTCTCTATTGAATTATTAAAGCCTTTGATAGAAAATCATTAACTAGTTTAAAAATAACATTTAGGTAATAGTACTCAATACTACTCTCCCCCCAAATGTCTAGAAAAGAAATTCAGTCCATATGCCAAAATTCCAGCAATTTTTTTCTCATTAAAAAAAAAAAAGGCTTTTTTTTTTCTTTCTCACAGAATGGAAAAAGATCCGTCTGACATTCTTCATTTGAGACATAGAAATCTTCTAGGCAGTGTTGAAAATTGGCTTTGTTACTTTCCCACACCAATGTTGGAGGCTGGTGTGGCTCAGTTGCTTGGTTATCATCGTCCTGTGCATGTGCCCACGTTCTGTGCATGTGCCCTCGATCCCTGGTTGAGGGTGGAGGGGATGCAGGAGGCAGCTGATCCATGTTTCATTCTTGCATCTATGTTTCTCTCTTTTTCTCCACCTCCCTTCCTTTCTCTCTAAAAATCAATTTTAAAAATCTTTAGGAAACTAAAAAAAAAAAAAAAAAATAGGTTTGATGACATCATACTTATTCTTCATGACTCAAAAATAGCCAAAGGTATCTTAGTTTACTTATAGCAAATGAACAATTATCAGATACTATGGCAGAGATATTACTAATCCATTTTCTCTATCCTCTAATATCTCATCTTTAACAATATACTCTGACATTCTGAAAATTAATCTAAAATTTCCAGTAGAGTATGATGCCTATTCAGATATGGAGCTCAGTGAATGTGTACCAGAAGGAGTATATTTGAATTGAATTCTAAAACTGGGATCAGCAAACTATGACCCATTGTTGTGCCATCTCTTTATGTAAGTGAAGTTTTACTGGAACATGGCAATGCACGTTCATTTATGTCTGTGTATGGTCGGTTTCTGGCTAAAATAGGAAGGTAGAGTGGTTGTAACAGAGACTCTATGGACCACAAAACCTAAAATAATTACTATCTATACATTTTTTTAAAGTTCACCCAAGGATGAGTAGGATTTTGATCAATGAGGATATAGAAATCGGGTGAAGAACTAAGAGGGAATTAGCATTTGCAAAAGCTCAAAGAGACAGCTGGAACATTTATGGACTATACATTTTTCCATAAAGTAGTAGTAAGGGTGAGTGAGGCCCAGAGGGTAGTGAAAAGATTTGATTCAATTGGAGAGATGAGTAAGCAATAAAAGATAAAAATAGCCCTGGCTGGTTTGGCTCAGTGGATAGAGTGTCAGCCTGCAGAGGGAAGGATCCCAGGTTAGATTCCGGTCAAGAGCACATGCCTGTGTTGCAGGCTTGATCCCCTGTGGGAGGCATGCAGGAGGCAGCCAATCATTGATTCTCTCTCATCATTGATGTTTCTATCTCTTTCTCCCTCTCCCTTTCTCTCTGAAATCAATAAAAAATATATATATTTTTAAAAAAAGATAAAAATGTATTCTGTGCACCATGCAAAGATTCTGAGGGTGGCTGATATTTAAGTCCTCTTGAAGTTGTAGGCATGCTAATATGACACTTCACAAATGTTTAAATAAACTTTGACTTTTTCATTATCACTCATATTCTTCCACAATAAATATTATTCACTTTAATGGTCTGGTTGCACCTACTTATTTGTAAGAAGTAGGAAAAACTTTATTAATAAATTTCCACATCTTCTCAGAAAAATGTATGTTTTGGATGCTTCTTTCAAAAGTAGCATTTAATTTGAAATATTTGTGTAGATAAGAAATGGCATATCCTGAAAATCAAATTAAACTGTAAGAACTGCTACACTTCACCTTAATAAATTATGCCAAAGAAACAAGACATAAAGTTGAAAAATTCATGGCAAATAAAATGTTTAAAGTGTATTATAAGTTATAGCTACTTTGGAGGTGTTTGACAAAGTATATAAATAGTTGCCAGCATAGAAAACTTTAATAAAAATACTCTATTCCATATTTGATTCAGGTGATATCCCCAACAATGGCAGCATACTGTAAGATGGCTTGCCCTCGTCCACCTCACACAGGCCACTGGAACAATTGCTCTTACACTCCTCCCCTCCCAGACCACTCATTGGCAGGTAGAGGTGAGTCCATAGCCCTCCAGGCTGTTGTCAGAAGCAGTGCCATAGTGCCTGAGCTCTCATCAGCATGGAGTCTATGGAGATCCTCCTCCTTTTGAAGAAGCAGTTGTTACCTGGCTGTTAACTTCTCAATATAATTTTTGTTCTTGTGCTGCCATCTCCAGGTCAAACAATCTTTGTGATGATGTTTGGTCCTTCTTCCTCAGCCCAATCTAATTTACCTTGGATGTGATTTGTTCTCTGTACAAAGGCTCTGGAACTCAAGTACCTCCATAGACCAGGCAAGATGTATACATGAGTGAAGTGGGCTGGGCAATAGTGGAAATGGCCAGGACCAAGGCAAACTGTAGAGTTCAGAGCTAGCCAAAGGCATTTGGTTTCCATTAAAAAGCAAGCAGTATGTTGATCAAATACTCCTCAGGCCTGAATTCGACCAGCTGGATATCGGGTGGTTACTTCTGCTCTTGTTGCATGACAGAAAGTTTCTTTGGGTGCTAAAATGTGAAATAAGTATAAGATTTGGGGATCATCTAAGGGCTATTTTCATTCATATTCAAGATATACTGGAATCAAGTCAATATCTCACTCTCACCGTGGCAGGATACCCCAAAGAGGTTGTGATTTCTCCTCCTTCTGCTTCTAGTGACTTTATTCTGTGGAAACTCAGCACATTCCCTCTCTTTCTCATGTTCACTCCCACTCATGCTCCCTTTTTCTTTCTTCCTTTACCCCATGTACCTCTCTCCTGATTTCACAAAACATTTATTTCCTTACTCAGATATACTTTAAAAATAAAAACACCTGGATGGCTATCTAATGCATTTTGCTAGAAATAACAGTTTTGATAATGGCTCTTAGAAATTATTATCATTCCCTTCTCTTGTACTGCAGGTGCTTATCATTGAGGGAGCTGCATAAAATTCCTAGGGCTGTTCACAAGTAAATAGGTAAAGGAATTCTGCCCTGATCTGTTGTGAGAAATGTATGTATCTGTATCACTGATGCATTTGTAGACTCTGAAAGGTCAACCATGATTAACATAGCACGTGGAAGGTAACTTTGAAAAAAATTCTAGAAGTCATCTTGCTTTAATTGTTTTAATTAAGGGAAATTCTGGTCATATAGTTAAGAGTTGATGTGTTAATAAAAACAACACCACCACTAAATTCCCAACAGGAAGTTAGTAGTTGTAATTTATTTTTTTCTACTCTTCTTGTTTTATTATTGCAAACTATTTCAAACTACAGAATATGAGCAAAACAAATGGATACACATTTTCCTCCCTCAGAATCCACATAGAGTTTTTCACAAGAGAACTGTAAACTCTCTAAAGCAAGATATTACAAAGAAAGATAATGTTTATACTTGTAAGAGTCATGTTTGGGAATATAGCATCCCAGTGTCACAAAAGGAGTGGTAGTTTCTGGATGTGCTTGTATTTCTAATAATTATTTTTTAAGATGCCTAGAGTGACAACCCATATTGAATCTATAATGTCAAGTCATCTTTTTTTCCCTTCTATCAATCTCCAGTCTTCTTATTCCATTTTTTATGTAAATTACAAAACAAACAACACCACCTAACCCACACACCGACTCTGTACACACCAAATAACAACAGACCGGGGAGATTGTTTGCTTAAAGCTGAATGTAATGGCCTTTGAGTAGTCATTTCAAAGTTTCTGCCTGGGCCTCAGATGTGCAAAAAGCCCCATTTGTAAACAGGAGGTAGACAGAGGTCACACAAGTTTTCTTTCTATAGAATATGTGAGGATCTTTTCCTCATAAGAAGCCTGAAACTGAGAAGGAAAGGTAAGAGTGAGGCAAAGTGAACGGACTAAATTCTTATCCTAGGTAAGAGCTCTATCAGGAATGAGTAGACTGACTCCCCTCCTGTAGATGCCTTCAGTCTTCTGGGCCAGCATTTTATCCAGCCATGGCCACAGCAACTAGCTTCATGCAGGTGTACCTAGCAGTAGCTCCATCAGCTGTTCCAGAGAGTTCTTGTTTTCTGCCCCGAGGCTTTGCTGACTAAATGGCTGAAATGCTTATGAAAACCTGCCAAACCCTCACGCAAGTATGGTCTGGATATGCATGAAAGTGATCATGACATGGGGCCACTCTTAACCAGAGCAAATAGTGCTTCTCTCTTGTCATCTTGAAAATAATTCCCTTCAGAAGTCAATAGAACACACTGCTCTTTCCTGATCTACTCAAATTTTAGAGTTCTTTTTATAATATGCGAAGCTATAATTATGAATACTGCTGATGCAGACCATTTGCCCTGGTGGGTTATTCACATTCATATATAATTCTATATAATAAAAGGGTAATATGCAAATTGACCAAATGGCAGAATGACCAGTTGGCGGGGGTGGGACTAGCGAGTAGGTGGCACCAGACCAGCCAAGGCGGGTGTCAGCAGGCAGATGGAGGGGATGGCGATCGGGGGGCAGGGCAAAAAGCAATATTAAAATATTTCTTCTAATTAACTCACTTTCAATGTGCATGAATGTGCATCGGGCCACTAGTAGCAATAATAACAAGGCTCACACAGTTTTAAATATACCTAAAACACTTTTAATTATTAATGTTATATTAGTAATTATGTATAGTTATATACACAGGTCAAAAGTAGGTCTATAGTTATAATACAAATACAATGATTAATAAATAATAATATAAGAATAAATTCACAAATGTAAGCCTACTTTTGTTCACCCTGTATTTATATATCTATATATATATATATATATATATAGATATAGATATAGATATAGATATAGATATATACACACACACATACACACTAATAAAGCAACTACTGTTTCAGTATGGGCTTTGGTTGGAATTTGAGGGTTTAAGTGTCATATAGAACCTAGTGTGTTATTTTTTGTCTTCCAATAGTTGAACCAAAACTGAAAAACTAGCTCAGCTAGTGTGGTTCAATGGTTTAGCATCCACCCAGGAACCAAGAGGTAACCGGTTCAATTTCCAGTCAGGGCACATGCTTGGGTTGTGGGCTTAATCCCTAGTAGGGGGCCTTCAGGAGGCACCCAATCAATGATGTTTCTTTCTCATGCTCCCTTCCTTTCTCTATAAAAATCAATAGAAATACACATTTTTTAGAAACTACAAGAAATACAAATTCTACATTAAGTTTCAAAACTAAATTTTACCAATTTTCTTTTGAAATCACTTTTCTCCTCACATTTTAAAATGTGGATTTTCATTTTACTGTATGAATTCTAGCAAGACATACAATAGATGGGTATCATTTTTATAGCAAAGCATCCACATGTTTTTCTAATGTTACAACAGGGATCTAGCTGGGGACTTGCCAACACATTTGTTCTCAAACTTTATTTTTTCTTTACTCAAAAATATCATGCCTAGAAGCATAAACAAATAATACTGATAGAAGCAGACCTGCTTGGGTAGAATGGTATCATGCTCACCATCTCTCTCTTTTACTGCGGGTGTTTATCATTGAGGGACCTGCATAAAATTCCTAGGGTTCTTCAAAGCACAGTTTTGAAACCATTGTTTCAAAGTAATAGAGAGAAAAATGATGCAGCAGCAACTTTCTGGAAACTCAAAAATGAGGATGAGGGTCAAAGAATGGGAAATTTAAAGACTTGTAAGGGACTAGAAACCTAACCTGAGAGTATTCTTTTTAAACAATGAAGTATATATCGACTTTACATAAAAATTACTTCCCAGGAATTTTTCCTAGTTATACTACAAACACAGGCATTTTCTATTGGAGGGAAGAGAGTTTGTGTATGTTTCAGCAGTTCTAATTTTCACTGATTTCCAACTTCTACTGGAGTGTGTGTGGTCTCACTTCTTTGTTCTGCACCCTGAATGAACCCATTTATAGAATATATTACTTTTTCTTGATTTTACCTCCCCCCCAAAAAACACTAGTCACTAAGTTCAGAGTAAAAGTAAGAGGGATTGGTAGGGCAGGTGGGCTGGAGAGCAGTGGGTAGAGAGGTAGTCAGGAAGCAACTTGAAATTAAGTCAAGAGAGTATATGCACATACTCACCATAAGGAACATCTCACTCTTTATCTCTTGTCTTATTTTGGAGTCTCCAAAAATGTTTCTGCTTTATGATTTCCCTCTCTCAATTCCTTATATATTCTCTCAATGAACTACTTTATGATGATAGTCTCACTTTTCTCTTCATTTATCCATGAAATCTTCTCTTGCTTCATTATACAGAATAACAAGTTCTTTTTGTCCTACTCCTAACCCTTCACAGCTGAGACCTGAAGGCTGTGCCTCACCAAGAAACTGTCTTCTTGTGGATGTTTACTTAGCAGCATGTGGTACTCTACTTAAGGATTTTTGTCCACAGGTTTTAGATTAAAAATATTACTCTTTACTAAATATACTTAAATTGTGGGTATATGTGTGTATACTTAGTTCTATGTAGACTTATCACATGTGTATATTTGGGTGAACACCACCCCAGTGAAGATACAAACTACTAATATGTGGATTCCTCCTGCTACAATTTTATAGTCATAGCTTTCTTCCTACCAATTTTTCTGACTCTGGCAACCATTGATCTGTGCTCTATGGCTATAATTTTTATTTCAATAGTGACATATACATGTTTTCATACTTTATATAACCTCTTTGAGATTGCTTTTTTTCCCCCCACTCAGCATAATTCCCTGGAGAAACATCCAGATTGTTGCATGTGTCAATAGTTATTTCCCATTCACTGATAATTTGTATTTTATTTGACCGTTGAAGAACTTTGGGCCGTTTTCAATTTGGGGTTATTATACATGAAAATTAAAATTATACAACTAAAATACTCAATAAGGAAAATAAAAGCGCAATGGATAGGCTCAGTAGTAGAACCGAGATGACAAAGGATAGAATCAGTGAATTGGAAGACAGATCAATAAAATTTACTCAACTTGAACAAAGAGAAAAGAAAAGGAACAGAGTTTCAGGGACCTGTGAGATGATAACAAAAGCACTAAAATTCATACCATGATTTCTTTCTAAACATCAGGACCAATGGAAAGATTTTGCTCTCACCCCTCTTATTCAACAAAGTACTGGAATTTCTAGCCACAGCAATAAAAAGGGAAGAGAAAAGAGATTTAGCTGTCCCAGGTGGGAACCAGAGGAATAGATGGGTTTATTCTAACATGGCAGGAACTGATACTCTTGTCTTTATTTATTTTACATTTTATTTTATTCATTTTTCATTAAAATCTGATTTTTGCCCCAACTCACATACCTGATCTTAAAAGTTAATGAAATAATATAAAAATGCAGAAAAATACAGAAGATAATGTAAGGAGCACTGAGGCATGATCAAATCTTAATATTTGCCACATGGGCTTTTCATAATTTTTAAATAAATAGGTCATTATAGATGCAGTCAAAGCCCACTCTCCAAACCCATTCCTCTGCTTCACTTCCTTGTAGGTTTTCATACTATTACAATATAAGGCACCTATATACAATGTATTATATTCTATTTGAAGTTTCCAGACTTTGAATAAATTATATTAGGCAATACATAGTCTCTCTTAATCTCCTTTTCCCCTTAATCATTATGTTTTATTCCCACTAAAAATATGTGCATCCCATTTTTCTCCACTGATACAAAATTGAAGCATAATTTGATTTTGATTAATCTAATGGTTTGAAATGATACATTTTTTTTGTTTGTTTCTTTTTAAATATATTTTTATTGATTTCAGAGAGGAAAAGAGAGGGAGAGATACAGAAACATCAATAAAGAGAGAGAATCATTGATTGGCTGCCTCCTGCAAGCCCCACACTGGGGATTGAGCTTGCAACCCAGGCATGTGCCCTGACCAGGAATCTAACCTTGACCTCCTGGTTTATAGGTTGATGCTCAACCACCAAGCCACACTGGCTGAGCTGTTGTGTTTGTTTGTTTGTTTATTTTTTTAATTTACATTTCCCTGATTACTAGTGAGGTTGAGTGTCATTTTAACTTTTATTATTCATTCAGATTTCCATTTCTGTGAATTGTCCAGTCAGAATTGTCAATTCATGAATAAATTTTCTGATGTTTACTAATCTTTTATTTCTGATGCAAACTTTTTATAAATGCCAAATTCAGTTTACTAGTAGTTTACATAAATGCTTAAATCCTTGCTTATAAATGAAGTTCATATGTGATTTATTTTCTTGAATTGTCACTTTGATTTTAGTATAACAATAATATAATATAAACTTGAGGATTCATGCTATCACTCAAATACTATTTATTCATTTTTGCCTCGTGTTACTCTATGTCTTTTAACTGCTCTCACATATTTCTATGTTTATTTGTCTTCTAACAGAATGATGTGCCTACTGTAATGATTATCTTATTTTTATTAACTTGTCATTTTAATTAGAGAGCATTTCTTCATATATGTACATTTTAAGTATGTTGTTTAAGTTTTTACACACTGTCTCCTAAAATTAATTTAATCTGGAGTAAATGTAAATTCAGATTGTTGGTTTTGTTAGCTATATTTTGTAACATGTTTATTTATTTATTTTGGAATTTATTTTGGAAACTTGGTGTGCAGGTTCATTTTGAGTAGTAAGTTTTTATTGTTCTCTTTTTTTCTCTCTCCCCTGCCTTCCTTTCTCCTATGCTCACCTATCATTATTCAATAAGTTTATAGTTGCCTACATTTAGCCTGTGTTCCTTGTCTATCACCAGTTTTCATGGCGGTATTTCTCCCATTTTTTCTCATTGGAGAAATCATAGGTCAGTTTGTTGAGCCAGGGTTGTGGCTTGATTTTGTTCCTGATCAGCAGAAGCATGACTTTATTTTTCACTTACCTAGGCCCATTGCTTCCTATACAGCTGTAGATTCAGGGCATTTTAGATGAAAAGTAACTCTATATCATTTTCAACTTTTATACATCTGAGGACTCTACTTCAACTCTGGATGCAAGCAGGGATCGTGGCCCAGTGCCTAACTTAAGGCACATGGTATTGAAAATCAAACCAGCCTGGCCTGCATGGCTTGGTGGTTGAGCATTGACCTATGGACCAGGAAGTCACAGTTCAATTCCAGGTCAGGGCACATGCCTGCGTTGTGGGCTCGATACCCAGTGTGGGGCATGCAGAGGCAGCCAATCAATAATTCTCTCTCATCATTGAGGTTTCTATCTTTCTCTTCCTCTCCCTTCCTCTCTGAAATCAATTTTTTTTAGTATATTAAAAAAAGAAAATCAAATCAGTGCAGGAACAATCAAGGCTTCCCTTACCCCTACCCCCACCCCACTGGCTTTGCAGTGCTTTTGATCATATACCAGCACAATGCCTGTCATGTGAAGTTTGACAACTATATTTTCCATAATTTTTAAAAAAATAATTTTTAAAATCATATTTTTGTGTTTCACATACACACATACGTTTTGGAATCTCTGCTTCTGTGAGGGACATGGATAAATAGGAATTCTAAGATTTGGTCAGAAATAATTTGTTGTGCTTTCTCTTAAAGGCCTCATTAAAGAGTTGTCGATGTTTTGCTCTGAGAATTGTGCCTGTTAATCCACTGCTCCTTCGGAGTTGCTTTCAAGCTCAGTCTGATTCATCTTTTGAGGAAAAAAAAAACAACAAAAAAAACTCAAACACCAATACTAGTCACCAAAAGTTTTAAATGTTCAAATTAATTTTCTCTTGTTTTTTTTTTAATGAGGAGAAAGTTATGCTAATTGTAGAGGTTTTGTTTTAAACAAATCCCAATGCTTTTTCTTATGTTAATTAAGTAGGAAAACTTCTAAAATATAGCTACTTAAGCTTTTTGAAGGAAAACATGAATGATGGAGTGGCCATAAGAGCTTACATACGAGCTTGATGCTAAGATGAAAGCCTGCGGCGCACACGTAAGAGCTCAAAGCGTGTCTTCGAATACGCAGGGACAGGAAAGGTCGTGGGAGGTCATGAGCATAGAACCTCAAGGAACATGACCCCTGGAGGCTGGGTAGTGATGACCCCCATCATTTAAGAGTTTGATGTTTTCAAGGGCACAGATAGACCCTTGTCCCCATATGTGTGCTGCTGAGAGGACTTCTCCCGCCCTCCCCCTTGGTGGCTGGACTGTGCAGTCTCCAGATGAAGCCTGAACTGTTTCCATGAACATGGAAGTCATGGGTGTACTTTGCAAACATGATGTTCTAGAAACCTGGGGTCACAGCCAGGTTGGGGTGTAGTAGGGAATAAAAACTTTTAGGACTCCCCAAAGTAAAGCATATCCTTAATTTTTCCTTAGAAGGAGAGAACTTATATGGTTGAAGACAGACAGATGGTAAGCATTATTAATTACATTTTAAAGAAAGAAGCAAGATTGACACAGGAAACCAAATAACCAGTCTGAGAGATTATGTCTCAAAAGGAGAAAAGGCCCCTAGTTATATATTTAATAACAGAAGTATGAATTTTGGCAATAAAGAAGAATAAAACATTATATAGATGCTTAGGGGCTATGATAGTGTAAGGATTTTAAGTTACGTTTTCAGGGAGAAATGCTTTAATGGTTTGAAATACATGTTGTCTCTGCTACTGCAATCAATGGAAACTCACTTTCATTTATCCAGTAGGTGTCCAATGGGATAAAACATAATATTAGAATGGGCCAGTTACACATTTGAAAAAAAAATTAATGTGCACTTATCTTTAATAAAATGCTAAGTAAAAATGATAAGTTTTGCATTTCATATAACAATCATTTTAAAAGTAAATGCAACTATTTAGAATTTAATTCTCACTCCAAATCAAATGCATTGTATATAAGCTTTATATTACTTATCATAAAATACCTCTATTATGCAGTACTTCATCATTTTTTTAACATGGTGTTAAGAAAAGAGAAATAAATACATTGTTGTAGAAGAGAAAAAGTAATAAATTGGTAAATATGTTACCCTAATAATGAATATAGTAGCCCTCCCAAACTCCCAAATACATATGTACTTAATTCAACTTCCTTTATACACAACTCACTCAATGTTGAAAGCAGACTGCTTCAATAAAGCAGACACACAACTGTTTTGACCGATTGAATGAATTAAAACATTTTGGAAGGAGTACAGGAAAAGAAAGTGTGAAAATGAAGTCATTAAATGAAAATTTCATTCAGTGCAGAGAGAAAGTACTTCTGTAGCCACAGCATCACAGATGTTTGCCTGCCAGCTTTGCCTCTTAAACCCAAGTCTGGAAAAAAGGAAGTTACTCTTTCTTGTTATTTATTTTCTCCTGGAGGAACTTCAAACATTTCATGTGCTGAATATTTGTTCTATACAATGTGCTAAAAGAAGTACTTGGAGCACAGAACTTGTGTTGCTAAGTGGACATACATACAACAAGATGAATCGTCCTGTTAGAGGTTGGAAGGGGAGTGCTGTCCACAGTCTGGGACAGGGGTCAAGTTCACCAGCCTCAGTTCTTAAGTCTAATCACTGGCACAAGGCTTTTGGACGAGTATTTCTCCTTATGCTCCGGGCTGGGTTTCATTCTCTAGGAGAGAAGGGACCCTTTCATTATGAGGTGGGAAATAAAGCTTACATTCCTCTCTTTTATGGGAATATTTCAACATGCCAATACAAGTAATTTCCGGTGTTGAACTCTACAATGTTATCAGATGGGTTTCTCCACATAATGTTTACTCCCTTTCCTTCACTGATATTATACTTTCTCTGCCTCTTACCGCTTTGCAATTTTTCTTGCAAAGATTATTCATACAGGACTTTAATCAATCTGGATCTCTACTGAGACTTCCAGGACAAGTAATCAATAGATCTTTAATATTTAAGCAGTTGACAAGCAACAATTAAACTCTTTGTTGTCACAGTCTTCACATTTTATCACATTTTTGGAAATCATTAAAAAAAAAAATCAACTCTCGGATTTCTAATGGCAGAGTATTGTATGTTTTAGTAAAAACAACACAACCAAAACTCATTTTAAAATGCTCATTATATTCTTTTAAAGATAATGGAAAATTAATTTTTTTAAAAAATGTGTTAGCAATCACATACAGTAAACTTGACTAAAAATCATGGTTTACTTATTTTAGTCCCATTTTTCAATTAAAAATGCAAATGAGAGCATGTAACACTTGTGTTTTTATTGCTACAATGTTACACACTTGCTCTTATAGTAAAATTCAAAGTCCACATGGCTACAGAACCCCGTGGGTTCTAGCTTGTTTCCCCAAATTCATCTTTCATAACTCTCACTCTCCCTTGTTCCTTTATGATTCACCCATACTGACCTTCCGTGTTACCGAACATGTCATATTCTTTTCTGTCAGGAAACTTGCATTAAAATGTTTGCACATGATGCTTCCTTTGCCTAGAATGTTCTGCCCCTAGATAGCTGGAAACTTCTTTTCTTCCAGATATCAAATAAACACAATTCTTTATCTAAGCATTCTTAACTGTGCTGTGCCCATATCCAGCTATTATTTCTTCCATGTTGCATTGTTTGTCTTCATAGATTTTTTTACTCTGATTTGAAGTCATCTTCCTTTTTTCATTCAATTGATTTAACCATTTATTGATAACTCTTATTACAAGAAATAAAAATTCCATAAGAGTGGGGGACATTTTTGTCTTCTTCACTTCATTCCCAGAACTTAGAGTAATAAATGACTTAATGGTTGCCCATGTTCAGTAATTAAACAAATCCTTCAATAGAAGAGTCATGCTGACGATATGTCAAAAAGGAAAGAAACACAAAATATATTGGCTTTTCATCAGACTACACTCTGGTTTTTTCCTTGAAGAAGTTAAGTAAGCTATCAGTAGAAGGCTAAATGTTTAAGAATTCATTACCACCATTTCACACCCCCAGGAAAAGGTTAGTAAAACAAAGACAAGTTAGAATAAAGATTTCTTGCCTTCAAGTTGATAAAGAAGCAGATATCCATTTTGCTCCCTCTAAACCTGTCTACTCACATCTCAGCACAGTAGTAATTTGAAGAGCATAGGTGAGCTAGAAAAGAATGTATGCAAATGATTGAAAGATAAATATCCAGGTAATAGGAGTGATGGCAACCTCAGATTGATCATATTTTAAGGAATTTCAATGTTTGATTCTAAGTCAACTTTAAAGAATAAAATCTGCAATAAAAATGTCACAAGATAAGTTGACTGGGTTTAATAAATGACTAGCCAAGAAAATTTTGTCTTTAGCCACACATCTTTTTTGAAGTATTTATTTTTTATTTTTAAAAAATATGTATGTATGCCGAAACCGGTTTGGCTCAGTGGATAGAGTGTCGGCCTGCGGACTGAAAGGTCCCGGGTTCGATTCCGGTCAAGGGCATGTACCTGGGTTGCGGGCGCATCCCCAGTGGGTGATGTGCAGGAGGCAGCTGATCGATGTTTCTCTCTCATCGATGTTTCTAACTATCTCTCTCCCTTCCTCTCTGTAAAAAATCAATAAAATATATTTAAAAAAAAATATATGTATGTATATATTTTGCCCTAGTTAGTTTGGAGTGGATAGAACTTAGGGGTCCCAGGTTCGATTCAGGTCAAGGACACATACCTCAGTTGCAGTCCTGAGCCCTAGCCCTGGTCGGGGCACTTGTCGGAGGCAACCAATCAATGTGCCTCTCTCACATCAGTGTTTCTCTCTCTCTGTCTCTCCCCCTCCCTTCCACTCTCTCTGAAAATCAATGGAAAAATATCCTCAGGTGAGGAATAACAAAAAAATATTCTCAGGAGAAGAAGGGAGAGGGAGAGAGAGAGAAACATCAATGATGAGAGAAAATTCTCTATCAGCTGCCTGCTGGGGATCAAGCCCAAAACTCAGGCTTGTATCCTGACCAGGAATTGAACTGTGGCCTCATGGTTCATGAGTCAATACTCAACCACTGAGCCATACCAGCGGGGCTTGATGTGTTCCTATCAATGCAAAACACCATGTATAGGTCCTCCACGCCAACGGCACCTTCAACTCTCTTCCTCACATGACAGGAACTGGACTTTATTTCCCAGGCTCTTTTGCCTGATGGGTTCTAGTTTCGTTACATGAATGACAGGCACTCTTAAAATTGAAAAGGGCAATAGGGAAAGAAGCCATATTCTCTTCCAGCAGGTAGATGTGGGGGTACATAGAGTATGGTAGAATTTTAATGGCTTCCCTGTGAGCTCCTGCAAATGCTGTATCTATACACCATCATCTTCAGCATGAAGTTAATTTGCTTGCATTTCTTGTGCTTCTGTAAGCTGCAATAGTTCACTTTCTGAGTGCCAGCAGTAGCTCTTCCTAATGTAATTATGTTAGTGGAAGCGCCTGCAGGAAGGAAAATGGGACAAGGTCTAGAAAGGCTGAGAAAGCCATTAGAGCAAGATGGTGTGACCCAGAGTTAAGGAGTGGGAAGGAAGGGTGGGTGGACATGCTCTAGTCTGTTGGGCAGTGCAGAGAAGATTATAGTAAACAAATCAAAGCCAGCTATTCTGAGGAGCCTGGAGTTACCTAGGAATGAGCCGTCTGTAGCACTTCTGTGATAACTTTCAGAGGAAGCATCTAAGGCCCTTAGCCAGTTATGCTCCCAGACATTGGAAATCAGCCAGGCACATTCTTACAGACTTCACAAATAGTCACCTAATTCCCTGTGGTCTCATTTTCTTCATGTGACAAAGGGAAATACAAATGCCTACCCTATCTCACAGTGTCCCTCTGATGAGTCTGTGAGTGAATTCATGTCAAATTATTAAAAATGGACAACTTGCCATAGACAAGATGAGGGAAGCTAAAGGGTAGAATTAATGGGAAGGAAAAGCAGATAACTTTCAGATATGACCCAACATACTGTGGTGAAATAATTGTCAATGGAAAAAAAAGAGGTAGATTGAAACCAGTAAGCACTGCAGACGGTGCTCACTTTTATCAGTATCAAAGGTGAGTACTCACCAAGGTACAAAACAAGCAAAAAACCAACAACAAAACAACAAACAAACGAACACACACACACACACACACACACACAGAAACAAAAACAAATAGGGGCAGTGCCCATGGATCTACTCCATGGTCTTGATCCCAAATCTCCCTTGGCTGACTCAGCATCTCAAACCAAGTAAGAAAAACTGGAGGAAAAGGTCCGTTCTCAGAATAGGTGTACCTCTTAAAACCATCAAGATCCCTGTTATGGACTTAATAGGTAATCTATTTTAATAATTGTATTATCCTGCTCATTGTGAAAACGTAAGGCCCTTTGTATGTAACTGATAACATAAATTATCCCCAGTAGAGGTATTTCTTTCAGAATATAATCCCAAACTCTGTGCTCCTCCCCTTTTTAAAGATAAAAATCAAAAGAAAACAAAAAAAAAACACCGAAAAGCAAAAAAAAAAAATTGTTGGCAAAAATTTGCCCTAAGAATTGATAGTCTGGTCTCACATCTACCAGCAGATTAAGAGAAATGATCAGTGAGCTTCCTCCTGGGTCTCAGCACAACGTCCCATCAGGGAGAAAACTCCCTTGTTCTATGGATGCCATTGAGCACTGGGAATGGGTATTAACCAGGCACAATGCAGTAAATCTGGTCACTGACTTTAGGCAAGGTTAGGAGGCTTCCATGGCATTAAACAATAACCTTTCTCTGAGAAACCTTAAGCTGTATTTCCTGTGATAGGAAATTAAAAATAGTGAAAACCAGGATTTATTAAGTATATCATTAGGAGCATTGAGAATTAGTGGTTTATTTCTTTGTTAAAAAAAACACACAAAACTTATCAACAGTAGTTTGCACAGTGGTTGCCTTCTTTTTACCTTATAACTTAGGATATGGAGCAGGCTTCGTTTTTGTTTGTTTTTTTGCCTTGGCAAATAGTCACATTTCTTTATAAATTTTCATCAGCTTTCAACATTTTATCCTTTTTATGCTTTCCGTGTTGTAAAATAACTTCACAAAGTTCCATGATGTGACGTTTTGACAGTGTCACTTCCTCTGCATCTTTTTTATCACACTTTCCCCATTTATGTCTCTAAGTTGGCCTTCACTCAATTCCCCTGGCTGCATATGTGGGGTTTCTCAAGTGATGGCAGTGCCAACATCTCCATAATCACCTATTTCTTTTATGACACCTGATACATTTAATTAAAACTTCACTAACATCATCATGTTTTCTGTATTTACTGAAGTTTCACATTTGTTGGCCTATTCTCCCTTTCGATTATCTGTTTGTAAGTGTCATGTGAGTTATCAATAGGAGATAAGAAGGCAACACAGCTACATTCTTTACTGCCTGTGCATGCCGACTGAATAACAGATGTGTAGTAAGCAGTCACCAATACACAAAGTGTCATGATTGGTCACCGATCATGGTGTACCTAGATATTTGTGGAATGACTAGTTAGCAGTGAAATTTGCACTTTATGCAATAACTCATAATTAATATACAATGACAACTGAAATCTAGATCATGTTGTGGGAGGGCTAGTATTAGCTAAACTAAAGTAACGCAAACTGAAATCCTCACACTTCAGAACTGTCAATGTGAAGACTGCCTCTATTAGAAATAATGCTGCTTTCCTAGAGTAATGAAATTGGATTTTCTCTACTCTTTGGGGTCCGTGCTGTCCCAAGGAAATATAATGAGAGCCACAATTTCAAGTCACATATATAATTTTAAATATTTTAGTAGTCACTCCAAGTGAAAAGAGACAGGTAAAATTAATTTTAATAACATTTATTTAATACAATATGTTCAAAATATGATCATTAAATTTGTAGTTTCTATAAAAATATTAATGAGATAATCACATTCGTTCTCATTCTTAGTCTTTGAAGTTGAGAGCGCATTTTACACATAGGACTTTTCAGTGGAACTAACGCCACATTTCAAGAGCCTCATTCACCTGTGGCGAGTGACTGATTTGTTGGACAGCCTGGATAGAGACACTAAATATTTAATAATGAGTTACTTTTCCCTCTTTGTGTTGGGTTTTCAGGAATGTAGGGTCAGACCTGTTGGCTGCTCCTTGTAAGTGTGTTTGAGTTGATGCCATGGATATTAGGAACTAGGTCTACTCTGATTCTGGGGCACTATCTAACCTAATTTATTTTCATTCATTTTCATACTTATTTAAATTGATTTTATGTTGCTACATTTTATACATATTTATATATCATTTGCATCCTTTTTATAATACAGTGGTGCACAGTAAGAAAGTATATAAACAAAAATTAAACAATTTAATTTATAGTAAACAAAATTTGGTCACCACGCAAAACATGTAAAACCTCAAAATGTTCATTTTTATTGGACAGATATGCATATCAAAACATAGCTCAAAATGTGTCATCATGAAAGGAAGCATCTTAGCCAGTATATTGATTAAAAATAAAGAGGAGAGAAAAAATAATAACTTAATTCCCACTTCCTTATTTTTGCTGTGCAAAATTGTAGTAAATGGGATATGACAATGAATGCTGCTGAGTAATTACTCACATAAACAAAATTTTCTTTTTTCTGCCTTAGATACACAGAGTCTAGAGGAGCTGAGATTATTTTTTGAAGTTTTAAGGGTAATCAATATGTTATTCAACCAAACCTTTAAGTCAGAAAGAACCCTGAAAGAGGGATTGTTTGAAGATAAAACATTTTAAATCCTGGTGATTGTGAGATTTCTTTTCCTGCCTGAGAAAATGTGGTGATATGTTCTTACCTGATGCATCACTTTATATGCATTATAAATTTATTGACAGCATACATGATTTTAATAGTTTCTCACTCAAATAAAAGTCTGTCTGTTGTTATACCCATCCAACAACAAGGTATAAATTTTATGTTATTTTAATTTCAAGCATTTTACAACCAAAAGTTTTGATCTACAAGCAGACATGCTGGAGACAGAATTAGTCTAATGGGAGAATTATTGACTCATTTAGCCAAATAATAATAAGGGCTTTCAGGGACAATTGGCTCTGGTAAACCTAAAGAAATTGAACTTTGTGAGTTACTCTATTTTCTCTATGCCTGTTCACTCGCTAACATCAGTTTTTGTTTAAATATTGGAGTCACAACTGTGAGCAGCTCTTAGCTCATGTTTTCCAGTGTTCAGTATCAGAAAGGCATGATCCCTTTCTCTTAATACCAATTAAAATAAAATTTAGAAGAAACTCTGACTGCTGATTATGGCTTCGTGCTAATGCCTGGACGAATCACAGGAAAGCTTGCAGTCATTGCCCAAATTTGGGTTAGGGGATAAATAGTAGAGAGTGACCAGGGATGATGACACCTCTTACCTGGAGGTGTTTGAATGAGATGCGAACAGATCTCCAAAACCCAGAGGGAGAAGAAGGGCAAGGATGCTATTATTAGAAGAAAGATACAGTTGTGCAAATGTTTTTCACTGTAATGTTCAAATACAAGAATTTTCTTTCACATTTTAGCCCAGTTCTGTGCTAAGTAGAGACAGCTACATCCTAACTAATGACTTAGGAATGTGTAAATAGCATTCTTTAGATTTTAGGTCTAGTATTTATACTAGAGAATACATAACATGACTAGATATGTTAGAAATTATTCCAACACAAACAACAAGGGTCCCTAAAACAATGGCTTAAATAAGGTAATTTCTTTTTCACATAAAAAAATAATCAGACATAGACAAAACAGGACCACCACGGCAGCCCGTCTTCCTCAGGGGGCCACATTCCTTTAATCTTTCTGGCCCCACCATTCTAGCTTTTCTAAAGTCCCACACCACAATTTCTGCCTAAGTTCCTTGCTATATTTTGATCACATCATTACACCTAGCTTCGAAGGAACATGGGGAATGATTAATTTTAACTGGACACATTGCTATACTAAAAAAAAAAATCATTATTCTATAACTAAGAAAGAATAGTTGATGGGTAGTGGGTGATCTGTGCCTCAATGAATATGCTAAGTTTCAAAACACTTAAAACATAAGATAGACCCTGAATGTATGAAGGATGTCATTGTTTTAAAGCTAGTTTGCCTTTAAACACTCCAGATATATTCATATCTATCTGTTTACACATATGTAGATGTATGTATATGTAGACAGATAGATATAAATATATAGGTATAGATACATAGTAGGCCCTTGGAAGTAGAGGCAGATTTTTTATAATATTGACTAGAGGCC
Organism: Myotis yumanensis; assembly: GCF_028538775.1. Classification (NCBI taxonomy): domain Eukaryota; kingdom Metazoa; phylum Chordata; class Mammalia; order Chiroptera; family Vespertilionidae; genus Myotis; species Myotis yumanensis. The sequence goes on along the minus strand of NW_027223762.1, from coordinate 31,512,616 downwards.
TGATGCATGAAATTCATGCATGGGTAGAGTCCCTAGGCCTGGCCAGCGATCAGGGCCGATCTGTGGGGCAACCGGTGGGGTGATCAGGGGCCCCCACTGGCACCTGCCTTGGCCAGCCTGGTGCCACACACTTGCCGCAGCCAGTCGCCTCCCTCTGCAGGGCGACCAGTGGGGCTATTGGGGGCCCCTGCTGGCACCCGCCTTGGCTGGCCTGGGGTCTGAGAGCTGGGGGCAGCTCCTGCATTGAGCGTTTGGCCCCTGGTGGTCAGTGTGTGTTAATGTGACCAGTCATTCCACCAGTTGTTCCTCTGTTCGGTCTATTTGCATATTAGCTTTTATTATATAGGATACTCATTTACCAAGTAATAAATGCACATGAAACAGTTGGAGTAGTCTATTTCTCTTTCTATATTTTGAAAGAAAATTAGTTTCTAACTTTCCATCTCATTAAGCTGATAGAAATATAGATAGCAGCTTGAATAACAATTCAAACAAGTTTCTAAGTACTTTTAATGATATGATTTCAAAGTAAAAGAAAAAAGCTAACCATTGAATTACTCCTTTAATGTGTCATCCTTTTCCAGGCAGTAAAATAAATTAATGAATATCATCTGAAACAAGGGAAAAACTACCACAGGCTTTATGATTATTCAATATCACATGTGTTTGTAATGCTTCATTCAAACTCATATCTTTTTTCATGTATTTAGAGATTTTCCTAGAGAATATGTTAATATTTTATCTATTATTCAATTTTAATTAATAAAAAGAAATAAGATAGGTTAGGCTTATATGCATGCATACAAATCCTTTTGTTGATCTCTTCCCCTTCCCCTTACCCTCCTCTACCTTCCCTCTGAGGTTTGATGGTCTGATTAATGCTTCTCTGTCCCTGGATCTGTTTTTGTTCATCAGTTTATGTTGTTCATTATATTCCACAAATGAATGAGATCATATGATATTTATCTTTCTCTGACTAGCTTATTTTGTCTTAGCATATGCTCTCCAGGTCCATCCATGCTTTTGCAAATGGTAAGAATTCCTTCTTTTTTATAGCAGCGTAGTATTCCATTGTGTAGATGTACCACAGTTTTTTAATCCACTCATCTGCTGATGGGCACTTAGGCTGTTTCCAAATCTTAGCTATGGTAAATTGTGCTGCTATGAACATACGGCATGTATATAAGCCTAACCAATGGACAGACACCAGGGGGGTGAGGGCATCAGTGGGGGCAGCAATGGGGGGATAAGGACACATATGTAATACCTTAATCAATAAAAAAAAAAGAAAAGAAAAATAAATAAATAAAAGAAATAACCTAGTTACTTAAAGATAATTACAAACACAGTGCTAAGATAAATAAATTGAGTTACCAAGCAGAAGCTTATTTTTTATCCTATCTCAACAGATAAGTTAATTAGATTTTATTCTTAAATTTTGAAGGGTTCTTAGCACAAATAATTGATATTATATAAACTTTGCAATAGGATGTCTTGAAATACATTATGTTCCTCAGCCAAGTTGAAAGAAGCATTAAGGGAAAAGGAAAAATTAATTCAATAAAAATTTCAGTGTGGCTAATTCCCCTTGTTAATGCATCACAAGTTGTACTACTTTCACCCAATAGAAGCCCCTTGAGCAGCTTAATCAAGCGGTGTTAATTGTATGTAGGAATATCTCTTTGTGATGTTAGACTAATTCTATGATTTTTTTCCTCATAAAGAATTTATATTCTCTTACCTCATTAGGGCTTTTCTTTTTTCTTCTTTCTAATATAGTAGCAAGTTTCCTTCCAGTCCCTATTTTTCTTCCAGAAATTGTACTTAAAGTTGTGATCATTTCATTTTCACTGACCATATATTCACACATTGCATAAATGCTTCATTATTCATTTAGAAATAGCCCTATTGTTGAACATTTACACTGTTTCCAACATTTCACTATTAAAAATAATGTGAGTTGAATGTTGGTTACATATGGTTTATTCTCTTATGGAAGATTTCTCTAAATACCATTAATTCCTATTGCCATATGAATTCAATTTCAATCAGTATTAAATGAAAATATCTAATTCACTGGCCTAAAGAATGCTGATTTAAACACATTTATTACCTTTAATGTGCAGTATACTGTGTTTTAAGCTGAGGATATATTTTATTTTAGGTTCCTGACTATAAAGGGGCGGGGACTGATACAACAATAGCTGAGAATCATGAGATTTTGTTAGTACTTTTGTTTTCAGTTTTTTAAATTGGGAAAGATCAACATTTAAAAAATGTTAATTGGAGTAAAATTTAATGGAGAGGTAGAGATAAGCAATGGTGTGGTGATAAATGTTTAACATCCATTTTCCTGAAAGTTAAATAAAAAGTGCATACATGCACTTTTTACATTAGGTAAATACTCTATGATTTACATTAGGTAGATACTCCCACTATAGCCAATTAACATCAATTAGCTTTCAGAATTCCAGAATCATCCATCAGTTCTTTAGAGCCAATACAATACAAGCTGGTTTCAGCAAAGCAAGTAGATCATTAACACCACAGAGTCACTCTGGGATTCAGCCCTAGCCAGTCTGGCTCAGTGGATGGTCACACACTGAGGTGTTCACTTATTGTTTTCATGGGATTTAATTGAATGAGATGGTCCAGAATCAGATACCTTTCTGATGTTTAGGACAGGCAGATTCTGGGTCATAAGATAGTACTTAGTTTAGGTTTGGCCTTAAGTTTGGAAAACAGTAAGTGATCTTTCATTTAGACATTTTAAAAGATAGTCATCTCTGATTTGTGGCACTATATTGTTTTGTAATTTCATCATGTCAACCATGAGATGATGTTTAATATTGTGTGGCATTGAAATGGTAACAGAAATATGTCTACCTCATGTTTAAAGAAAGACCAATCACCATGGGGTGCGATCTCTTAAAAAGAAATCACAAAGAATAGGAATTCTATTTTTTAATCTGCTTCATATTGATATTATATGTACATGTTGAATTAATCGTCATTACTCTATACATCTTACACCTATGGTAGAGATAAAAGAATTAATTCAATTATTACTTTGGGGACCTGCACACAGTTTTCTAAGTACGCTCGCCATATATGAAAAGAAGGATTCATGCTATTTTTGGACTTAGTCAAAATATATAGCAAAATATGCACACATTCATCTGTGCCGTAGAATAACTCTCCCCATCATGTAGTAAATTATAGCTAGATAATGTTAAAGAATTGAGGTTACTATCTAGATAATTAAGATCAAAATAGTACTTTGGCCTCTAGTATACAAATAACTATCCTCTAAATATTTTTAATCACATGGATAAGTTTCTAAGCTCTCCATTGTGCTCATAATAAGTGTTTTTGAAAAATCATGTTTTAGTGAGTATTTTTCAAAGATCTAGTGGGACATCATTTTTAAACCTAAATAAAGTATTTCTAAATAATTAAAGCTTATTCTTTTCAATACATTGAAAGGCAGTATACCTTCAGTGACTGAATCATATTTCTCATATCTAAGGATGAAGCTTTAGAAATGCGATAAAACATGCTTATTTTTCTCTATTTTTTCCCATCACCACTTATCCCTCCTATATCCTTTTCCATTTCCCCCTACACTCCTCCCTCTGCCAAATCCCACAGTTTTCCATGTTTGTGAATTCTTTCTTTTTTTGCTTTTTTTTTTGCTCAATCCCTCCATTCCTCCAACACCCCTCTCTCCCTCCCTAGCTTTTTGTCTACTCTCTATCTGTATGTCTGTCTCTGTTTTGCTTCAGTTCAATGTGCTCATTAAACCCCACATATGAGTGAAATCATGTGACACTTGTCTTTCTCTGATGGGCTTATGTCACTTAGCATAATGTTCTTTTTTAACTGGATGGCTAATGTATAAGGAATGCACATTTTTCTTCAGCTGAAAAGTAGTTGATGAAATCAGTTGTTGGATAGTTGACATAAGGTTAAGATTTGCTGAGAGGGAAATGTCTTTGATGAGTGAACAATGGTATTTCCCAGCTATCTGAGGAGAATTGACCGAATAGCTCTGTACATGGATTTTAAAAATAACTAGATTTATATTCACTTTGGGGGAAAAAAAACTCTCTCTCTGAGTGTTCAGTAATATCCAAGACTTACTTTGCATCTGATATTTTTAAAGTACCAAACTAATAGAATGATAGTGCTGCAAATTTGTATTCTCTAATTGTATCTTTTATTGCTCCTACTAAGGAGCACAACACAATCAAATTATATTCTATTCCCTGTAAAACTCTTTTATGGAGAGGAAATTATTAGTAGGTGACCATTAGTAAGTTAATTTTATTTCCAAGGCTGAAAATTATTTAGTACTTTATAATGTTCTTGGAGTTTTTAGTGCAAATAGCTAGCTTATCATATATCAACACTCATGGAACTTTTTTTACAATCTGGAAATCTGTTGCTTTAGGAAATAATAATGTCTACATCTGGTTTCTGTCTCATCAAAATGTACTTACTGGAAGAAGAATTTTCCTTGCATTAGCAAAACATGGAATGTTCTAAAGCAGTTTGAAGAAAGATGGTTCTTGTTTGAAAACAATTGTTGACAGGAAGAATGTTTGACATTTCTTTACCAAAGTAAAGGAGTTTTAACATGAACAACATGTTTTATTTGTAACAAATTTAATTACCAATGTTTTAAACTTTTCAATAAAACTTGTGAAGATTAAAAAATATGATTGAGATTGTATGTAGATTGATGATAAGTTACATTTAATATATTTATAGATGCTGATATTTTACACTTAATTATGTCTAACTGGACATTTCTTGGGAAAACATGTGCTTTACTGTTTTTCTGATTTGTTGGGCTAAGATAGCCATGAAATTTAAATTTTTAAAAAGCCCTTTACCAGAATATTTTTTAAATGCAATTTTTTACTTAGGAGTAAAGTCCTTTAAATAGTACAGCCTTTCCTTTTTAAAGATATAATTTAAAATATAAATGCCAATGGTAAAATTAGCATGTTGGCTTGAATAAAGAGTGTGTCTTTACCTCAAAGCTGGATTGGCCAGAAAAGGCCTTCTCGATAGCAGGATCATAACTCTTGGAGGAATCAGAGAAGAAAGGAATTGGGCACAAAAAGAGAATCCACAAGCCAAAGTTGAACACATATTCATTTTGTGGAGGGCTAGGACTTAACTGATAAAATTGAGGAAGCCTTTGATTATGTAAACAATATCAGGCCAATTTCTATAGAAAAGTAAAATGCAAATAACAATATCTTTAGAAGGCAATAAAAGGCTTTATCTAGTTTCAACTTTGTTTTGTTAGACTGTTTCCGTCTCAAGTGGAACGTAACTGGGAAAAATAAATCTTGTCCTGTCTATTAGATAGCTCCTATAATCCAGTTGATAATACATTTGGCAAACAATGCTCAAGACTTTTGAACATTCCATGTCCTGTTCCCTTAAGAGACAGACACTCAATAGATATGTTAAATTGAATTGCATTGAACTGAATTGTTCAGGTGAATAGAGTTCTCTTAGCCATTCCTTTTACAGTTTTTTTTGTGTGTTTCTTTAATCCTCATCTGAGGATATTTTTCCATTGATTTTTAGAGAGAGTGGGAGGGAGGAGAAGAGACAGAGAGAGAGACAAACATGAATGTGAGAGAGATACATTGATTGGTTGTCTCCCGACTCCCATGTCCAGGACTGGGATTGAGCCTGCAACCTAAGTATGTGTCCTTGACTGGAATTTAACCCAGGACCCTTTAGTCTGAGGGCCAATGCTCTATCCACTGAGCCAAACTGGCGAGGGCTCTTTTTCAGTTTTTTAAAAACCTATTCTAAAAATCTTCTAAGACTTAAACATTTATCACCAGTCTAATTGGGTTCAGAGAAGTTTTCTCATGAATTCATAAATAGGCATTGCAAATAGTAGTCTTATCTCTAGGGGTTTACTGTCTTGCCTTTAAATATCTAGTTGCTCTAGGATATTCTTTCCAATGTATTACATATTTTATTATACTTTTTGTATTATATAATATATTTCAAATACAATGTGTGTTATCATATGATACTAAATTCCAAGTCTCCCAGGATGAATTTGATAAGCTCTTTTTAAACTGGGCCCCTATTAAAAATTGTGATCTGTGAGGTGCTGAGTCTATTGGTCTTCCAAAATTCAAAAAGGAAACACTGGGACGTGATGTCAAAGTAGAAAGAAGATACTATAAGTTGGAAATATACCCTCTGGGATTAGAGTAAAAACTACATTAACGCTATTATTTTGACTGTGTGCCAATGTGTGTTCTTCCTAGTGCTTCAGATACATTCAAGATTAAACTACATGAGTGCTTCCCAACATTTTCATGTCATGGTCCACAGGAAGTGATAACATTCCTGTGGCACACTGGTGCAAACTGAAAAGTATTGAGGGCTTCTATATATACCCCAGAGGAAAAGAATATATATTCTTCACACTTTATATGCTTGAAGTGAGATTAAAGTTGGCTGCTGCCAAGATCTGTACCTGTCAGGAGCTCTACCCACCCATTACCACCTTGGCCTCACAGTGCTTCTTGGGCTCCTTGAGAGCCCGTCCAGCATCTCATCAGATCCATTGTACACACTGGACAGCTGGGTCCTCTGTAGCTGCACCTGTGGCAAGTGGGCAGATGGGAGAGCCTCTCTTGGCCTTGCTACTTTTATAGGGGGTAGCAAATTCCTTCATATTGCTTGTACCTGTTGGCTATGGGTTTTGTTTTTAGACTTTTCTGATCATGTAAATGACGTTATTTACAGACAGACCTATAGCATCAGGGATCTTTAGGTACCCAGAGTCTACCTTGTCTCAAAGGGGCAGAGGGGACCAGGTCTTGCAGCATACCTGTAACCTTTTCATGGAACCCCATAAGGAAGATGCGAATTATTCAATGGCAGAATTTACATCGTGTCCTACTCTTCTGGACTCCATAGACTATAATAGTGAAGAAAATTTGGGGGGTCATTCAAATATACATTACCTGTAAGATGACATCAAGTCCTTGTACTTCAAGTAAATACAACTGTTACAGTAGGACAATATATTGTATAAAGCTTGGTTACATGAAGACAAATATATCCTTAACCATACAGATGCTTAAAAAAAGTTGTTTGCAGAAACACAAAATAAACCACATGAAATGCACTAATAAGCAATTTCAAATTTACTAATGACCAAAGTGTACATTTATCCTCTGAATTAGTGTGATGTCACTTTTGGAGAGTGGTCTCAAAGCTGGTTTTAGCTTTTGCTGCACACTGCAATAGCGTAGGTTCATTGTTTAAAAGACTAACTCTAGGGACTCTGATCCCAGAAACTGGTCATTGCTCTGCTGTGGGACTTGCACATAGGTATTATTTTAAAGCTTTCTAGGTGATGATAATGTGTTACCATATTTGGGAACCGCTGCTTTGGACTTATCTGTTCGTTCTCTCTCTCTCTCTCTCTCTCTCTCTCTCTCTCTCTCTCTCTCTCTCAACAGGAAATAACTGGATATTCTCACATCTCTTCCTTCCTGCAATGCCCAGCCACTCTGGCTCCAGGATCTTTTCTCCTCCATGTTCAAATTACACACATCTTCATTTTGCCTTGGGGTGCCTTTCTTTTTCTCAAAATCCTAGGTATTAGCAGACACATAATCCCTTTAGGCCACATAGCTGATTGTACATATTGCAAGTGCTGCAGTGTGCTACATCCTACCAAAGGGAGCCCCATCCCACTCCACACACCTTGTCCTAAATAAGAAAATAGGTTTTCAAGTTTGAATTCTTGAAATATAATAAAATTGAAACAATGAACTTTTATTCTTGCTCTTTCCTTAACTTGACCTAGAGTACCAGACTGGTTACCAGTTCCTGAGGCACTGGTAACAAACAGTAAGACACTAATTTAGGTGCTCTTTTCTTTTTCCTCAAACATATATGCCTAAATCTCTGAAAATACAGGTGAAAATAAGAGGAGACTGGAGATGATCTCAAAGAAGAGCACAGCTTTTTCATACATAGCTGCTAGATGCTTCTGTAATACATAGACCAGATCTATAACAGAAATACAGTTGACACACTTTCAAGACATCAGTTGTAGGAATCAAGCATTTAATGTCTGACTTTTGCTGAAATTTCACAATTCAACTCTCCTATGAAAGGGGTTGGGGTAGGAAAAGAAGGATAAAAGGAAGGAGGGAGGGGGAAGGGTGGGAAGGAAGAAGAAAGAATTTATTGATTTTAAATGACCAAAAAGGTACATGGGTATTTTAAACCAAATTCTGCTAAACATTAAGATTATTGTTCTTTCAAATTTACATAGAAAACATTGGGCATAGTATTAAAAAAACAGCACTGCATTTTTCTAGAGTATGGTAAATATACACCAATAAAGTGTTTTATGTAGCCATGGAAACCATGCTCAAGCTCTCCAAATTATTTTCACATATTTTATTTTACAGTTTGCAAAAGTATTTATACTATTTATAAAAGGGGGAAATGACACCGTCATGCACAGTGGAAGAAATAATAGAAATGCAGTGCTCTATACATGTATATGTGCTTCATATTACAGCTGTGAAATGAATTCCAATGATGAAATTATGAAAAAATGGGGACACCAATCACCTCCTCACAAAGTTAATGTGATCCTGCCCTTTTCTTCTTTAGGACAATAGTTTCAGAGCAGAGCAACTGATTTAAGGAAATTAAATTATTGTGCTTAAAAGAACTATGTCTTCTGAATAAAATTATATAACATTTTTTTGTTTATGATTTGGGAGGAATATTAAGATACAAATACTGTCTATATGTGAAGGTTAAAAAGACTGACCAGTTCTTAGTTCAATTTCATAGAGTGTATAGTTGTATATGCTTTATAAAGATTTTATACTTCCAAAATTAGGGAATATCTATTTTTCATAAGGTGAATAGCATGATCGCCAAGCTTACTAGTTGGAGAGGGCTTCTTTCCCACTTGTACTTTTGCATGTATTTTTTTTTATTGCCATTACTTTTTGAAATTTTGATTTATTGAAAATGTTACCTTTGTAACAATATTTATTCTTGTGCTCTATCCTAAATAATAAGTTGAAAGATAGAAAAAAAATTGTAACTATAATGAATTATTTCAAGTATTGTCATTGTTGTCTCCATTTACAACTTTTTCTAACCTCAGAATTCAAATAACTCCAGATGTTTGCTTTGAATAAAATGTCCAAATTCTTCTTATGTAGTCCTATATCTGTGCAATAGCATTGATAATTATGTGGAATTACTCTGCAATGGATAAAAAATAAACTCTCCAATAAGATTTCTACTATGGCATAAACCTTTCCATAGTCATTCTGAATTGTATTGCCATTTTCTTAAGAAAGAAAAGACAAAATGCCTCTCAGAAAAGTAATTGCTTGAAATGTAGGAAAAAAATCATGTTTAATGTATTTCATGCCTTGCTTCTCTGTATGCAGGCACTTATTCCTTTCAAGCTGTCTTTGTTACTTTTATCATTCACTGTTACATACTGTGAAAACACCGCTGCATTTTTCTGATCTTAGCATTATGCCTGGGAAATGTTACAACATGGAACTAACTTAGATCTGCAGAGGCAGCTAATTAAAGATCATTGGAAATAACCCTAGTTTCCCTGAGAATGTCCACATCTATTTAAACTAGGAAGACAATTAGGATATCTGTCTCTACCATGACGAATTGCTTACTAAATGTTTTGACAACACAGAGCAGCAGTTTCAGGATGGGGCTCCAGAGAATCATGTTGTCCAACCTGAAAATCTCTGAACCTCTATTTTCTTTTTCCCATAATTAGAGAATTTGATTATATTATCTCCGAGGTCCTTTTCATCCATAATATTCTTTTTTTGATGAAAATAAATCTTGGTTTATGTTTCTTCTGGAAGCCTGAGGCACATTGACTGGCCTCTTTTATTACGGTGTTGAAGTTTGAAGACAGTCATATGGTTATCTCTGCTGTCAACATTTTGAGGTCACTTAAAATGTGTTGATTATAGAAATTTAGAAAGGCAAAATGTCTGAATAGAAAAAAAATACACAAAATACTTTAAGACTTCCTTGAAAAGTACAAAGTAGAAAACAAAATAATAGGCTTCCAATATTTACTAATTAAAAAAAATGAAGACACTCATCTTAAAGAGTTGATAAAGGATAATTTGTAGATGTAAGAAAATAGCCACAGTTTTAAGTCCATATTGATCAGACAGGGAAGTTCTGGTGAGAGAAGATGCCTCAAAAGGTGAATAAGAGGATAAGAGAGTCAATGACAGATTCTAATTGTATTTCACTAATCTATTGTTTGTGCCTGATAGCATTTTCCCAACAATACTAAAAAAATAAAGCCCCAAATTAGTGAGTTATTTTAAAGAATTCTTAGTGTATATACTCCTCTAATTATATATCCAATATTAATAAAATGGGGACTATCTCATTAAAATTATATTTCAAAGACTTTCTCCCTCTCATCTCATGTTAGGGAGTGTACTCTAAGTTTAATTAAGTTGGAATAATCATATTGATCAAAAGTAGGTTTATTTGGGAAAACAAACTTTCACACTTTTGTTTTCCTCAAAATTGTATTTGCCTAGAAAGCAAAAGATACAGTTAAGAACCAAAAGAGTTAAATAATTCCAGCCCATATTTGCTGGCCAAAAATTATTAGACATTAATTTGCACATAAAAAATTTGCAGAATGAAAATAGGCAGTAGGTTTTGTATGCTAAAGTCTGTTGACTCAGCAAATAATACATCTCCTTTTGTGTATTGATTTTTTTCTATCTGCATTCTGAAAAAGTGACTAAGCAATTTATGTAATGAATATAAAATTATCTAACTTATTTTAAAAAATATATTTTTATTGATTTCAGAGAGGAAGAGAGAGGGAGAAAGAGATAGAAACATCAATGATGAGAGGGAATCATTGATTGGCTGCCTCATGCACACCCCCAACTGGGGATTGGGCCTGCAACCCAGTCATGTGTCCTGACTGACCGGGAATCAAACTGTGACCTCCTGGTTCATAGGTCAATGCTCAACCACTGAGCCTCACTGGCCAGACTAACTTATTTAAACATAGTAAATTTACATGGCTAAGGTTTTCAATTACAAAACAAGCAAACAAACAAAAAGACAAGAAAAATTGTCAAGCTATTTTAATATGTCCTAAAACTAGATAAGAGCTTGGGAGAAATGAATTAAAGCGTTTGCCATGTGATTCATTTGCCTCCACATGACTGGTGGTTGCCTCAGAGAAAAAAGGAATAGAATTGACTCAATCTGATTGCCTTGTAAGCATACCAATAGCTGACTCCCTATATAGACTAATAATATTTGCTGAGAGGAAATTCCTTATTTACAAAATATTTCTAGCAGAATGGCCCTAGTTTAGGTTTACTTGTTGGTAAAGGAACATGTAATCTATGGATTAATGAAATATGGTTCCCAGAAAAATGTTTCTTACACTATGTAACTCCCTGAGGCATACAATCAAAATATTTAAAAACCTGGAATATTCCCCATTGCTGAAATTGACCCATAAAACCCAGTTTAAAATAAGTTATGGGAGCCCTAGCCGGTTTTGCTCAGTGGATAGAGCGTCAGCCTGCGGACTGAAGGGTCCTGTTTCAATTCCAGTCAAGGGCACATGCCTTGGTTGCGGGCTGGATCCTCAGGAGAGGGCTTGCAGGAGGCAGCTGATCAATAATTCTATCTCATTATTGATGTTTCTATCTCTCTATCCCCCTCCTTTCCTCTCTTGAAATCAATAAAAATATATTTTAAAAAAATAAGTCATGGAAACGTAATGTACAGCATGATGACACCGCATTGCTAAGAAAGTAGATCTTAAAAGTTCTTGTCACACACAAAAATTGTAACTGTATGTAGACATATTAACTAGAACTACTGTGGTCATCATTTCACAATATTTACAAATATTAAATCATTATGTTGTAACCTGAAACAAAGATAATGTTCTATGTCAATTATACACCAATAAAAATGTCCTTAGTTTAGAAACCCTATGTTCTTTCCTTGTCTTCCTTCTAGTCTCACACTGGACTCTGAGAGCCCACAGGGAAACCTTAGGACTCTTGTCTCCATTTCAGTTCAAACTTCCTAGGTAAGTAATGGATTGACAGAATGACAATTCTTTACATTTTAAGTTTTCTAGTGGTTCTTCTATTTAAAACAATCCCTTTAGTAAATTCATGGCCATACTAAAATCACACTTTTTAAAAAATATATATATTTTATTGAATTTTTACAGAGAGGAAGGGAGAGGGATAGAGAGTTAGAAACATCCATGAGAGAGAAACATTGATCAGCTGCCTCCTGCACGCCCCCTACTGGGGATGTGCCCGCAACCAAGGCACATGCCCTTAACTGGAATTGAACCTGGAACCCTTGAGTCCACAGGCTGACGCTCTATCCACTGAGCCAAACCAACCAGGGCTAAAATCACACTTTTAATTTATGATTTTATTTTAAAGCTGAACAAGCAAATAGATTTGTTTTTAAAAGGCTAACATTGGAAAAATCTTAGATCTTTTAGAGTCAAATTTATAGGTCATTTTAGAAAAAGTGGAGGGATTATTGTCTATGAAAATGTATCCTTTATAATTAAATGAATGTTATTAGCCTACTAGAGGCCCGGTGCACAAAAGTTTGTGCACTCTGGGGGGGGGCGGGGGGTCCCTCAGCCCAGCCTGTGCCCTCTCGTAGTCTGGGATCCCTCGGGGGATGACCACCTGCTGGCTTAGGCCAGCTCCCTAGGGGATTGGACCTAAGCTGGCAGTCAGACATCCCTCTGGCAGCCCGGCAGTCCTCGGGGGATGTCCACTTGCCAGTGGGGAGCAGGCCTAAGCTGCAGTTGGATATCCTTAGCACTGCTGAGGAGGCAGGAGAGGCTCCCGTCATCACCGCTGTATTGGCAGCTGTCAGCCTTGCTTGTGGCTGAGCAGAGCTCCCCCTGTGGGAGCACACTGACCACTAGGGGGCAGCTCCTGCATTGAGCATCTGCCCCCTGGTGGTCAGTGTGTGTCATAATGACCAGTCATTCCCAGTCGTTCTGCTGTTAGGGTCAATTTGCATATTACCCTTTTATTATATAGGAGTGCCTGGCCAGCCTGGGTGAGGGGCTAATGGCTGTTTGCAGGCTGGCCACAGCCCCCAGCCACCCAAGCTCCCAGTGGAGGCTGGCTGGAAGCAGGTATCTGGGATTTATTTATCTTCCATAATTGAAACTTTGTTGCCATGAGCAGAGGCCACAGCTGGCTCAGGGCAGGCGGGAAGCTTGGCTTTCTCCATCGCCCAGGCAACCAAGCCTCATGCTTGCTCCTGCTCTGTGGCTGCCGGCGCCATCTTGGTTGGATTAATTTGCATATAGTCACTCTGATTGACTGGTGGGCTTGGCTTGGGGTGTAGCAAAGGTATGGTCAATTAGCATCTTTGTCTTTTATTAGTGTAGATGACTCAATATTCTAGTTGTATTTTATTGCTTAGTCTCTTCTTCCTTGAATTATGAATGTCTCTAAACCTGCAAGACAAGTAATCATATGTAAATGTTGAATGGCAGAGAAGTTAAAAAAGGATGTAACAAGAGTAGGTTTACAGTTGTTCATATGGAAAATAATGCAATAATTAATAGATAATAATACAAGAACAAACTGTGTTTCATGTATTCACAACTGTAAACCTACTTTTGCCATACCTTCTATAGTCTCTGACAATGGAAATTAGTTGAAAGCATTAGGAGAGACTCAAATCCTACTGAAAGGGCAGTCTCATATATGTGAATGTATATGTGAAAACATTTTTATGTAAAATGAGAACTGATTTTGGAAATAGAGAGCAGGATAAAGCCAAATTAAAAGTATGTGTATAGGCATCAAGTAGGCCAAAAGCTAAATATTTCTTTACAAAATAGCTGTTCGAAAATGATCTTGAACAAAATTATTTTGGAACTGTTTTATAGATAGATAGATAGATAGATAGATAGATAGATAGATAGATAGATTTCAGAGAAGAAGAGAGAGGGGAAAGAGAGATAAAAACATCAATGATGAGAGAGAATCATTGATTGGCTGCCTCCTGCACACTCTACACTGGGGATAGAGCCTGCAAACCCAGGACCCTTCAGTCTGCAGGCCGATGCTCCACTGCTGAGCCAAACTGTCTAGGGCTTATATACATTTTAAAAGTATAAGTAATGCACTAGAAATCAGAAGCTTTAGACGTGAGACATAGCTCTATCATTTTCTCAGAAACATGAACTCAGAAAATCTCTTGATCAGTCTCATATTAGTAGCCACTGTTCTTTCACGTTAAAAATGTGATCATTATACCTAACTTGGAAGTTAGTAACTTATGGGTTTTTAAGTCTATATAAGTGTTTATTATTGGTGATTATATACTTTTCTAGTGATTATTATATAAATAGCAAACTTAGATAACTTATATAAATAGCAAAGCAGAGAAATACCTGCTACTAGAAAGCCTATAAACAATACAGAAAAATCCAATCAGTTAGTCAAAACATAATGCGTTTAGCAAATGGAGACAGAGTGGGAAGCTATTTAACACCATTCAGTACTGTGCTTGTCGAAAGAGCAATGGTTTTTTAACCTGATAATCTGGGATTAATGGAGATAAAATATACAAAATTAAAGACAAAGATTTCTTTCGAAATGCACAGATTAATCCAAATGAAAATTTAAAATTATATTATTTTTCTGATTAATTGCATCATTTGTATCTCATTCTGATTATACAGATAGATCATAGATTTTATTTTGCAGATAAGATTTTGTATAAGTTTAAAAGGGAAAATACCATTAAGAATTATATGACTTAGGAAATAGATGATATCACTAAGGAAGCAAAGGTTGCACAAATAGTATAAAATGTCATTCTTTATTAGTCTACAGACTTGATAGAAAATATAACTAAAGATGACTTTTCTGAAATATTAAAATTTACATTATAAGTGTAATTTTAGAAACTCTTCATTAATTAACTTCTCTTCATTCAAGCTGTTCTCCAAATGTCTACTTTTATTTTGTGTATATTACCAATTATACTAAAAAAAAGTCTTCTCTAGGAATGCAATTTATGCAAATATTAAAATCTTTAAATTTTTCCCCAGAACCAAACTCTTAAGATATAAGGTCCTAGATTATGGTGACATTTATAGGAACTACAAATGAATTCTTAAAGACTATATTCTGACTTGTGATTATCAAATTAGTTCTATTTTACAGTTCCAGTCAGTGATCATTAAAATCTCTTCACTGATCTTCTGTGTCTAATGTTTCATTGTCTCACATGGTGTGCATAGTTCCTCAAAAACAAAGCATCAACATCTATTTCTGAGCAAGAAGGAGTAGGAGGAACCAGATTTACACGCTCTCTAAAAGTAAATAAACACCAGAAAATATATATGATGCAACACTTTTCAAGACACTATGCATTAGGTAATATAGGCTAGTAGATTTTTAAAAAATATTTTTATTGATTTCAATAAGGAAGGGAGAGGGAGAGAGAGATAGAAACATCAATGATGAGAGAGAATCATTGATTGGCTGCCTCCAGCATGCCCCACAAAGGGGATTGAGCCCATAACACAGGCATGTGCCCTGACCGGGAATTGAACTGTGATCTCCTGGTTCATAGGTTGATGCTCAACCAGGGCCTGACAAGGCTAGTAGATTTTTGAGAGGCAGGAAACACATGTGAGGAGCCCCACATTTACCCCCAGGTTACTACTAATACAAAGATTCTAGGTGATGGAGCAGAGAGGAGGAACCTAGCAGAGACTGATGGTCTCCCTGAATGGAGGAGATGAAACTGGGCATCTGAGCTGGTCGAGCCAACCCCAGTACACAGGACAGAGTATCTGAGAGGATACAGATGAACAGAGAGAACCATGTTGATCTGCAAAGGTCTGTCTTCCTTGAATTTTGTGAGGAGTGCAATACAAACATGCATGAACCAGACAAAGAAACATCCAAAAGGTTAGAGTGGAATCTTCAGAACTTACACAGGGCAGGGGATATTTATTCCCACCAGCTAAGATGGAAACTTTATGATTCATTGTCATTGGGGAGAATACTCAGAAATATGTTAATTTTATAATAAAAACAAGATATCTAGCAAATCCTTAAATCAAGAACTGGATGTATCAAACTATTTCAAAGCCTATTAACAACATTCCTGAACAAAGATCAAGAATATTTATAGAAAAAACAAAAATGTGCAGCATACAAAAGGGGAAAATCACAATGACTGGTATTTAATAAACGTTACCAGTAATGCAAAAAAGTAAGAAAAACAATGCACAAAGAAAAGGAAAAAGAAACACAAAACAACCTATTAAAATTGACTCAGATAGGATACAGGTGAAGGAATTTATACACAATGACATTAAGACATTTTTCATAACTGTATTCTTTGTGTTCAAGAATCAATACAGAGATCAAGTAAGCAGAAACATGGAAGTGTTTTTGTTTTATATTTTTGTTAATCCTCACCCGAGGATATTTTTCCCATTGATTTTTATTGAGAGTGGAAGAGAGAGGGAAAGACAGAGAGAAACATTGATGTGAGAGAGACACATCGATTGGTTGCCTCCTGCATATGCCCCGACCATGGCCGGGCCAGGGAGGAGCCTGCAACCGAGGTATGTGCCCTTGACCGGAATCGACCCCGGGACCCTTCAGTCCACAGTCCAAAGCTCTATCTGCTGAACCAAACCGGCTAGAGAAGAAGTGTTTAAAACAATACATATTAAATATTTGAGTGAAAAATTCACTGGATTGGAGTAATAGTAGATTATACATTGCAGAAGATTGATAAACTTGAAGATTTAGTTATAGAACCTATCCAAAGTGGAGCACACAGACAAAGGAGGTTGAAAAAATGTTGCCAGAGAACCACTGGGCTGTGGGACAATTTCAAGCAGCCTACACATAATGACCTCAAGATAGATGGGGCGATAAAAATTTAAAGTAATAATGCCCCCAAATTTTCCCAACCCATAAAACCACAGATATAGTTTGCTCAATAAAGTCAAAGTGTCCAAAGATTTCTCTATTCTGGACTTCAATATGATCCAAAATTGAAAGTAAAATAAAATAAATTAAAAAAAAAAACCACGAAGAACACTATACCAAAGCAGATCATAAGCAAATTACATAAGAACAGTGATAAAGATAAAAATCTAAAAGCAGTCAGAGAAATGAGGTACTGTTTGTATAGAGGAAGAAAGATAAGAAGAAAAGCAGATTTCTCATGTGAACCAAGGCAAAGGAAGAGGTACTTGAATAAACTACCAACCTAAAGTTCTATATTGCAAGCAAAATATCTTTTAAAAATGGGATTGGAATAAACACACATCCAGATATAAAGAGCTAAATCATGTGGGTAACTGAGTTCTCAATTACCTTTACTGAGTTCTTGTTTCATAGTTGAAAAAACAAGGTTAGGCTTCCTTCATAGTTAAAAAGCATCCAGATTTGAGCAACCTGGCCATAATTTGCAGTGAGTAATGAGGCTTGAATAAATGGTATCCCATTTGCTATGTGTCAGATGATTAATCAGTAAATAAAAATAAGTGTATTTAAAATTGCTGTTTGAAGGACTATAAAGTTGGGTGTCATATTATGAAATGTTAATTACCCTTTTTGGGAATCAGTTTATGTAGAAAGACTATACTTTCCAATGCAGCTTTCCTCTCTATTCTGTGTGCCCCATATTACACGCTTGCTTTTTAGCCCTCTCTATTCTCCCACCCCCCCAAAAAAAGATGTTTTTTTCTCTCAATTATTTCCATGGTATAATTTTCTATATATAGATACCCACATACACACATATACGTACACATGCACACACACTTTGAGTTCTATCTATTTTACTTTATCTCACCCTAAATAACACTCAATTGTGTGCTACAGGGTTTACTAATGAAATAGAAAAAAAGATTAGTTCTTGTTTTAAGGAAAATAAACTAAGAATTGGAAGTAAGTAAGGGATGTGGGAGTTATAGTTTCTACGTATTTTATAAGCCCTTTCTTTTTTATGGTGAGACATTTGTATCACATCTTCCAATAATTTTCCCTGGGACATCAGTTAAGGATCCTGTCACAGGACGTGATTCAAGATATTAAGTAAAACAGCTTGATCTCTTACTTAGAACAAAGATTCATAAAAGATTACCCAACCTTTAATAAATGTTCCCTCATTTCAAAGGTAAAAGGTAGAATCATGATGCCGAGAATGCATTGTCCCAAGATAGGTCTCATTCTGATGTGGAGTAGTGACCACATCAAACATTTGGAATTTCATTTTGGAAACACACTAGTAATGAATGGCCATGTTATTTAACTTTTGTGATATTTTCTTTAGGTCTTAGCATAATTTCAAAAGTCCATAACTCTTTTTTCTGTCATATCCTATCTAATAATAGACAAACATGGTAATTGATTGTACCTTTGCTATGCCTCCCATTGGCTAATCGGCAAGATATGCAAATTAACCGCCAACAAAGATGGCGGTTAATTTGCATATGTAGGTGCGAAGTGGTGGAGCTGTGGAGCTAAGACTGAAGGCGGCTCCGGCAGGAGCAGCAAAGACTGAAGGTGGCTCCGGCCAGAGCGAAGGCCTGGGTCCCGGGTGCCGGAGGAAAACCGGTGCCGGAGGAAAACCGGTGCCGGCAGCCAGGGGAAGGAAAGGCCTATTGCATGAATCTTTTTGTGTAACAGGCCTCTAGTTTTTGAAATATCTTGAAAAATTTGAAAGCATTTGGTTTCAAGTTTGAAAATGGCCCCATATCATTTATTTAAAAATTCAGAATATTTTTCACATTCCCAGTCAGGGCACATGCCCGGGTTGTGGGCTCAATCCCCAGTAGGGGACGTGCAGAAAGCAGCCGATCAATGATTCTCTCTCATCATTGATATTTCTATCTCTCCCTTCCTCTCTGAAATCAATAAAAATATATATTTTAAAAAATTTTATTTCTGAATTTTCCTACTGTTAATTCTATAAATGTCTGATGGATTTTTCTTGGTAAGTCTTTCTATCACAGTTTATGTGAGGCTGTGACTGGGGTGGTACCTGCTTCCCTTGGTGCTCTGTGAGATACTGAGCACATCTCCAAAGCTTCTGATAGATCTCCTCTGACAAAGCCAGATACAATGAATCCACAGAGAGCCGAAATCACATGCCAGAGAGACCAGTCTCAAACACCAAACTTGAAGAGTCAAATAAAAGATTGCAAGTCAGTTGTAGAACTAAAAGTTCAGCATCATAAGAAGATCCAGTTATAAAGATCAGTGTATCTCCCCAAAACTGCCTTAACTTGGTTAGAGGAACTCCCCTGTTCATACCACTCAATAGTCTTCTCTCCTACTCTGTTCTCTCTCTCTCTCTCTCTTCCCTCTACCCCCACTCCCTTTCTTTCCCCCTAGTCCTTGATTTGAATTTGCATATATTTCCAATTATCATGTGATTTTGTATTTTCTGTTTATTTGTTTACCAAAAGACAGGGTTAATCATAGGCTTTAATTGGGGCCTACATGTAGAGTCAGGGTTGCAGCCCTGGTATCCAGTTCAGTGCTTGGTAGAAGACTCACATTAAATGTTTGTTGAATAAAAGAATAAATGATGGAAATGTTAAGATTGATACTTTCTGTTTAGAACAAACTCATGTTACAAACAGGTGATGTGGAATATTTGCCTATAAAATTATTCAAAAAAGTGGTTCATGCATGAAATTAAAATCTCTACTACCTGGTATTAAGATAGTTAATTATAATCCAATAACACTTTACCTTCGACATTTCCAAACCTAAATATATACAGTAATGAATAGTAAGACCTTTTAAATTTGTTTTTCACTCTAATGTTTATGCTTGTTATGCATATTAAATATGAGCTTTGGTCCTTGTGAGCTTAATTACCATACAAGTAATAGTAATGCTTAAATTGAATGATTTTTCATTACTAACCACTGCTGCAAACTGCTACATTAAAATATAAGAATCTATAGTACCTAATTTTTATAGTGGCAATGATAATAAATAATATTAATGATTTTTTCAATCCTTTAGGTTTCTAACTAAATTAATTATAAAAACAGCTTTATTGATGTCTCTGACCTGAGAAAAGCAACAAACATTGCTTTACTCATCCTTTTATAAATTCTAAATTTAGAATTTCAATATAACACTACTATTACTAAATGTTCAAAATTTAAATGTTTGTGTATGGGGAAGGCATAACTCACTAGAAATGGGACCATAAAATTATCTGTTGCTCTATTAAGCATGTTATGATATAGGTTTAACTCTTGCAACATTAAAACAATGGAATTGGCACATGAATATGCATGTTAGAAAGACTAATATTGATTGAGTCTTTAATACAAGCTAGAACTATTTCTGGGTGCTTTATATATTTATCCAACACCTTTCAAAACAAAGTTTGATAAAAGAATAATTTCCTTCCTTTTGGAGGTGAATAAACTGGGTACACTGACAATAAATAACTTGTTCAAAGGCACATGGAATAAGAAAATAAGTCTTTATTATAAATAAAACCTAAGCTCTTTCCTTATCATTAGGCAAGAAAACAGCTACCAACTCTAGCAGCTAAAACTAGCATGTGATGGGAGCCATTGTCAGTGATAATTGGGACATCACAGGTGTTCAAACAGCACACCATAGAAAACAACAATAGTTTCACATATAAGGCCCAAATAATTTATACTCAGAAGTCGTATCTCATTCAAGTTAATGTTTGAAACACCAGTTACCACTCTTGTTGAGCCCAAAATTGGAAAGATAAGAACATAAATACTTTCTGTTCCAATGAAGGTCATGTAGTGGCCAATTACTGAGCCTCTGGTACCACTGGCATTTCTTCTAATTGAGCAACATTAAGGAACCAGACTTTTAAAAAATGTCCCAAAACACCATTTTGCAAGCCACGTCACTCTCTTCCTGTTCTCAACACACATTCTCTTAACTAAACACATTTAAGTTGTGGAATAAAGGTGGATTTTACCAGACATTTTTATTTCTAGAGTCTAGGGTGCCTCTTTTAACAGAATCTCTGAAAGCCTAATGTTTAGATACTGAGGAGAAAGTGTAGTCTATAAGCAAGGAAAGCATGGGAGTTACCTGCCATATCACCATATGCTGCAGGTAAGAAAAGACTATTGCCCATGCCTCAGCTAAACTTTGGGGACTACGGTGCACTAAATTGCTATTGTCCTTTCAAAGACTATGAACAAGTTTTCATTAAACTTAATGTCCTTCTCATTTACCTATGGAATCTCAGGCTGTCCTGCCAATCCTTATCTTTCTTTGCTTTCTCCTTCCCTTACTTTCTCATATCATCCCTAAATTTCTTTACCTCTCTTTCTGAAACCTTTCCCTCTGGTCTCTGGAATTTGCATCCTATAAAGCCATCATGTCTACGTACAAAGTTTGTTCTCATAAACTCTCTTCTTGCCTGCAATGAAACAAGCTTCCCTGTTTTATCCCTGACTGCCCTCTCAAGGCCAGGATTATTTTTTTCTCCCATCCTAAAACATCTCAAGTTCAGGAGGTATTGCTGGTATCCTCCTGGCTTCCTACTACCTATTCCAGATGTTTTCTCCACCTTCTCTTTGACATTTGAATTATCTGCCTGTATCACTTTCTCCTCTCAGTTTACTTTTGGGTAAATTCTCATTTATTGAGAATTGGCTTCTGATTTACAGATTTCCATTCCTTCTCTATTTCGTTATTTTCCTTGTTGACTTCAGTATCTAACATAGATAAATCTTTCACTACTCAGCATGAGTAATCATCAGGGAACTGCAAATCAAAACTACAATGAGATATCACTTCACATTTGTCAGGATGGCCATCATAAAAAAGTATAAAAAATTAAAAAGATAAATTCTGGTGAAGGTTATGAAAAAATTGGAAACCTTGCACATTGTTGGTGGAATGCAAGATCGTACTGCCATGGTGGTAAGATAGTATGGAGTCTCTTCAAAACCATTAGAAATAGAACTATTATGTGCTTTAGTAATCCCACTTCTGAGAATTTATTCAAAGAATTGAAATGAGATCTTGAAGAGATATTAGCAAACCCATCTTCATTGCAACATATTCACAACAGCCAAGTTGTAGAAACAACCTAAAAGTACATGGACAAATGAATAAAGAAAACGTGGTATATGTATACAATGAAATATTATTTGGCCTTATAAAAGGAAGGAAATTCTCAATATGTGACTATATGGATGAAACTTGAGGACATTACACAAGTGAAATAAACCAATCAGAAAGACAAATACTACATGATTCCACTTACATGAGGTATCTAAAACAGTCAACAGAATAGAATAAAAAATGAAATGCCTCTTATCAAGTACTGGGGGAGTTAGGGAGTTACTGATCTATGAGCATAAGGCTTCAGTTAAGCAAGCTGGTCTGCTGTTCAGCATTGTAACTATTTTCAATATTACTGTATTATACACTTAAATGTTATTACATAGGTAGATCTCACATTAAGTCTGATTACCACAATAAAATAAAAAATTTAAAAAAGGTAAGAAAAACCTGAACAGTTTAAAAAATATATATATCAGAGAGGAAGGTAGAAGGAAAGAGAGATAGAAACGTCAATGATGAGAGAGAATCATTGATTGGCTACCTCCTGCAGGCTCCCTATTAGGGAACAGGCCTGCAATCTGGGCATGTGCCCTGACTGGGAATTGAACTGTGACCTCCCAGTTCATAGATCAATGCTTAACCACTGAACCACATCGGTTAGGCTGAACAATTTTATATTCACTAGAATTATTGAAAAGTCATTAAATCATCTTATCTTAAAGAAAACTCCAGTCCTACACATGTAACAGTTAATTTTAACAAACATCCATGTATTTTTTCCAAAATAAATAATGCAACATGACTAAATTGACTTCAAAACAAGTATTGAATTTGACTTACATTAGAATATTGATTACTGCAAATCATTGCATTAGCACATTAAAGGATATAATTAATATATGACTATCTTAATATTGCAGAAAAGCATCGTTCAAAATTCAGTATTCAGTCTTAACAAAATTAGGGTTAAAATCTTAATAGCAAATTAGGAATAAAAGGAAATTTAGCCTGACTTAAGTGGTTATAGTAAATCATACTTGATAGCAAACTGATGAAAGTAACTCTGTATAATGTGGGAATAAGGCAAGTTTACCCTACATGAACACTTATTCAATATCATATTGGATACCCTACTGTTATATTAAGAATAATAATTAAAAGGTATAAGGATTGTAAAAAGAAAAAAAGTTTGTTTTTTTGAGGGGGTGGGAGACGGTACATAGAAGTGAATATGATTATCTAAATCAGAGATTAGCAAACATTTTATATAAAAAGCAAGATAGTAAATATTTCAGACTTTGCTATCCATATGGTCTCTGTTACAACTATTCATATATGTATCATGGAAGCTGCCAGGCACAATACATAAACAAATGGGTATGGCTGTGTATCAGTAAAACTTTATTCACAAAACAAAGAGCAAAGTGCATTTGGTCCAGGGGGCTGGAGTTTGTAACTCCTGCTCTACATAGTTGCCCACCCCCTAAATTTTGCATATACATTAGTAGAATTACTAAGAGAGATTAGATTAGTGAATTTTGAATACAAAACCAAAATACAAAAGTAATTGTATTTATCTAAACTAAGAATAAATAGATAGAAATTATAATTTTAGCAACCAAAATATAATATACTAAGGAATAATTATGTCAAAAAATACACAAGGTGTTATAGGTCAAATGGTTAATTTTTATTGAAAACCATTAAAAAACACCTTAATGCATTTGTATATTTTATTTATGGATTATATTTTAAATTACAATAATACCTGTATCTCAAAAATTGAGCTACAAATGAGTAGTAATTCTAATTTTTTAAGAATCACTTTTGTGGAAGTAATTTTATAAGCAGTTCTATAATTTATGTGGGAAATCAAAGTCTCTAAAGGAGCCTGGATACTTAAGAATAAGAAAAGCAAGTGGGGTCCTTGTCTTATCAGATATTAAGAATTATGATGCTGTATTAAACTTAGTATTGATGCAAGGGCTGACCAATGGGACAGAGCAGAGTTCAGAAGCAAGCCCACAGATATACAGAAAACATTTCTAACTAATCTAATATTGCATGTGATGGATGTAATGATGCATTATTGCTATCTAGCAGTATTTAGATTTAACATTAACAAATATAGTATGGTAGTAAAAGAGCTGTCCTTATTTCCATCAAGATCAATATTTATGGGAAGCTACATCAATCTGGATCTGAACAAAATGCAAATGATAAATTATGGGCAAAATCAAACTTTGGATAGAAAAGCGTGTCTTTATAATAGGCATAGCCAATGACATTTGCTGAATATATTGATAATGCATCCAAAATTAAGATGGATCATTTATGAAAACCACCAAATGTGCTTTAAAATCAATCAACCATTTATCACATCTCATTAATCAAATTGTGTTCCTTCTGTTAAGGGCTCTATGCCACATGCTTTGTGCTTTATCATCCCGTCAAAATACTTAGACTGAAGAGCTCTGCATCAACATAACAACACCTCTATGGCTGGGCAAAAATCTCACCTCTGCAAGATTTCACCCCATCCCAATGGCCAGGCTTTTGTCTTACTCTTTATTTCTCTGTCCAAGAAAATTAATTACAAAACATTAAAACACCTAGAAGACAGCCAGGATCATACTATTAGAAATTTGACCCACCAACAGTTACCAGGGGTGCCAAACAACATCAGATGGAAGCATCCCTTCCCTAATCCACCACTAATATTGGCAAATCCAAGGTTGCCAACATATTTTGCAATTCTGCATTTTTTCATTTAAGTGATATTTAAATATTGAATGCTTTCCTGTAACTACTTTGCTTAAAAATATTAATGATAGAAATACAATGCCTATTTTTATTACTATATAATAAAGTTGACAGACCTTTCTATTGCTTGAATTTTATCTCTTCAGACTCACCTTCACCTGAGCAAGTTCTGCCACTTTAATAGTGGGTCAGGTTTGCTTTCCAACAATGAAATTCTCCTTGGTTTTTCTAATCGTAACCCCTGAGGAACAAGAATATATTCTTTTTAAAATTTCCAAATTTCACTTAAGACCCGATTTCCTTTAAATTTTCTCTTACATTATTAGGAGGAAATATGTGTATCTTTTGTGTGACAATATCATTCTTTCATCTGAAAACCACAAAAACTGTGTACCTTGCAACTAGTAAAGTTATGGAGGTTTGGTGGATACTAGATTAATTTGAGGGCTCTGTCCAGTTTAGAATTTAAAGCAAAATTACTTTCAATGTTATGAGCATAAGTCTAGCAATGATATTACCAGTATAGAATGCACCGAATCCAGGACTAGCCAGAAAAAGGAGTTCTTGTTAGATAGTGTGTTTGCATTGTTGATATTTAATCACCCCCTCTTTCACCATATGAAACAGATTCCCCAGTGCTCAAGGTGATCCAATCACTCCTTATAACAGTTACTGCTTTAGGGGTGAATCATATATTCAAGCCTAAATTCATGGCAGTTTCTTAATTTGGCCCATGTAACACAAAACATAGCAGTCCTATTATGGCTGGGCGAAAGAAACCCCCTTTTGTCCTCAGTAAATATGAACAAATAATCATGTTGCCCTAAAACTAGCAATAGGCCCCTTGCTTCTTTGAAAGAAGCCAGCACCCCAAAACAAAAGAACATGGAGAAATGGTGTCTCAGCTTTAGAAATATGTAAAACAATTAAACCCAATGTTTTATCTATGGATGGGTCAGTTGTGTGAGCCAATAGAATAGTTCTTCTTTATGCCGCCTTCATTAGGGTTCTTTGTTATTTACAACATAAAGGAAGATACTTATGTAGAACATTTATTAACATTCTTGATATTTGGTACAACTAGAAAAGTTCATCTGGTGTTACAGACGAGAGAAAGATTCTAATATATTGTAATAAAAATGACAGTCACTCATTGGAGAGGAAAATGTTTCCTAAGCCTCTTGAAGGATGGGTAATTCATGTTCTACCCAAAATTCATGTTCCTCCCCAAAATACAGTGGGGGAAGAGGATTTTCTCAGCTCTGTGTTTGATACTATATTTTCTGCATAGAACATCTTTTATCTTTTCCTTCAAGGATTTTAAAATGTTGCTTGGAATGTGGGTCACAGTTATCCTGTCATATAAAATATTTCAATGAGTTATAAACAATTTCAAAGAAAGATCTCTTCAACAGCCAAAACAAAAATCAAACAAAACAAAAATATTTGGAAACATTTTTACCATGGTAATGCCTAAGATAAAGACAAAATGCCAACTGGTATTCAAATAGGATCCAAATTAAATTCTTTATTACACTCTGTTTACACTTCAAACATGAAATAAAAGTGTTTATTTAGCTAAAAGGCTCAGCCTTGATTATGTGTCATTATTGTCCATTATAGTTTCAACTGTGCTTGACTTTCATAAACCTGCTAAAAAATGAATGTGTTATTTTGGCTATTACTACATGAAATCAGCTTAATTATTCTTTGAAGAATCTAAATATTTAATTTTCTACAAATAAAACAATAATTAAAAGCAATTCCTCAAATCCCTAATTCTTGACTTTCAGTTGGTATCGATATTAGCAAGCTCCACACCAATTGGCTGCAGCTCTTTTGAAATGTAATTATAATTTTATTTTCCTCTCTGCAAAGTGTTAACCTTGACTACCAGAGGAGTGAGGTACTTACTGGTACTGCAGAGCTTATTCCCTTCATTGTTTGATGCACTTTATAGCACTTACATGAACACTTACACTTATTTATTTTGAGAATCATTTTATAGTTGAATGTCAATAGAACGATATCAATGTTTTACTTGTGAAATGTGTAACAAATTTAGGAGTGCATAGAAAAGGGATAGGAGAGGATTTATTAGGTCAGGGAAACCCAGCCTAAATAGGACTTAGAGTTCTGATCAAGATAGTAAAAGCATTAGACTCACAGGAGAAAAAAGTTACCTATTCATCAAGAGAGATCAATTTTTATCTTTCACTGGAGACTTCAAAAAGTTTGATGTAATTTTCTCCTCTGACACTGGTGGAAAATCTAGACACACAATTGCTAGTGTAAGGCATGTGGCTTCACAGAAGATGGTAAGTGGAGGCACCATACTTACCAGTCATTTGTACTGGGATAAGAGTGAGCAGAATATTTCCTCTACTCAGGACCCCTTTCCTACTTTCCTAGTTAATTCCTAGTTAATTGTTATTTATTTTTCAGCTTTCAGAGATCATTCAGGATTTATATAAGCCTTCAGTAATATTCTTCACAGCCCTCAGCAATTTCTTATATAATACATATCATCTTTTAGACTTATACTTATTTCATATTATTTATTATTTGCCCACCCCATGTGCCTTTAACAAAGCTGTAAGTACCAGGAGGACAAGGATCATGTCCCTTTTGACGTGTGTGTGTGTGTGTGTGTGTGTGTGTGTGTGTGTGTATGTGTGCCGTATAGAGGGTGTCCCCCAAAAATGTATACACACTTTAACAGCTAATAGCGCAATTGATGTTTCTTTCTTTTCAGATTCAACCCATTGGGATTCATAATTATTCAAAGTGTGTATACATATAAAGCTTTATACATAACAGATATATATTTTCTGAAAGAAATGAATGATTAACTGACACAGGGACAATATCACTGGACAGATCTGCTTTCTCTCAGATAGATGAAGGAGGATTCCTGAATATTGTGGGAGGTTAAACATAAATGCAAATTCATTTTTTAATAATATATTTTTAATTTTTCAATTAGAGTTGAGGTACAATATAGTTTCAGGTGTATAACCCAGGGATTGGACATTTATGTAACTTACAAAGTGATCATCCTGATAAATCTTGTACCACATAACACCATACGTAGTTATTGTAATATTATTGACTATGTTTCCTATGTTTTATTTTACATCCCCATGACTATTCTGTATCTGCTGATTTTTACTTTTTAAAATTCTTATTGTTGAAAGTATTACATATGTCCCCTTTATCCCCCAGCGTCCTCTTCCAGCCCGCCCCTACCCCCCAGGCCAGGCCTCCACCCCGCTATTGTCTGTGTCCAGTGGTTATGCTTATGTGCATACAAATTATTTGGTTGATCTCTTAACCCCCCTCCATCTCCCGCCCATCCTCCCCTGCCTTCCCTCTGAGGTTTGGTGGTCTGTTCTATATATCTGGATCTATTTTTGTTCATCAGTTTATGTTGCTCATTATATTCCACAAATGAGTGAGATCATGTGATACTTAGCTTCCTCTGACTGGCTTATTTTGCTTAGCATAATGCTCTCCAAATTCTTGCCATGTCTGCTCAGACTATGTAAGAACTTAAGTATTGGTAGATAAAGGGATATGAGAGAATAGTATTGGGTGTATGGATTTTTTTATACATGAGAAGTCCAGGATTTCTCTATGCTTATGTATACCATAGAAAACAAACTTTTGATCTGTATTTTAGGTATTATTTTCTAATCAAACTTCTTAAATTAACCATGGGCCAAAGTACTTGTGGCAGAGAATTTTTTTGTGTTCACAAAATCATTTTCTCTTCCTTCTAGGAACTCAGCAATCTACATTTTCCAACCTTGTGCATTTAGGTCAGGGCCACACAATTACATTCCAACAAATGGAACACGAATGAAAATGAGCCCTATAAAAATATTTTTTTTTTCTTTTTGCATTATCTTTTCTCCTCATTCAGGGTCAGTCTTACAGGGCACATATAGAAGATAATGACAGCACAAATAGAAAGACACTGAGCCCCTGAGTGACTGAAGCAGAGCTTCCCATGCTTCTCTCTCACAGCAATTCCCTCCACTTGCCTTGCACACTGCCACAAGCAAGAAATGAACTTGTATTGTGTTAAGCCACAAGAGTTTGGAAGTGTGTGTTGCAACAATTAGCCACCCTAACTAATAGAGCACTGCACTTTGTTATCGCTACCAAAACTGCAGCAGTTAGGGACAAGTAGAAAGAGGTGAGGTACATCTCTCAACATCCTGGGAAGCAGTCACCAGGACAATATCAAAGGCCGTTGGATATCACTGGTAGTAGGATGGACTCTATTGACTGATATTTCATTTATCAGTCTCTTGTTGTAAGGGTTGGAGATAGGTGCTCATTGCTTTAATTTGTGATGCTCCCAAATTAGCCAGCACGGTGTTAGGCTTTTGGGGAATAATTAATGAATGCTACATTACAGTGTGATTGAAAGGTATTGTGGTATAGAGAAAACAAACAAACAAACATGGATTCTAGAAGCAAAAAATCCTTGCCATGAGGCCTAATCTACCATAGATGGGCAGAAAGAGATATTTTGGCACACCCACAGAGCTAGCTGTGTAAGAAGGGAAAGTTTATTGAGTATCTCTTAAGTTTTCTCATCTTCAAAAGGAATGTTCTAACTTCTTATCATACAATTAAATGGAAGACATATTATTCTTCTCATTTAAAGGCTTAAAAATTATCCAGAGTTATCTTTTTGTTTGGTTTGATTTTTGTTTATATGTTTCTAAAAACATAACAAAAAATAAACAATTTTTATGCATTGAGACAAATGTAGTTACAGAGCTCCTTCCTTCAGATTACATTTTTTTATTCTTGACAGTATTACAGATGTCCCCCAATTTTACCCCTTAACCCTGCTCCTCCCAGGCCTTCACACACTATTGTCTGTTTCACTTTCCTTCTCTCAAACATATTCTAGCACCATGTATTTTTTCCTTAGACAAAGTCTGGAACTAAGTATATTATTCATTCCATCTTCTGATTAACATGATAGAATTGGAGCAAAAGTTATATATATATAGTGATTAAATGCCTCAATGTTTTGTTTTAATATATTTTATTGATTTTTTTATAGAGAAGAAGGGAGAGGGATAGAGAGTTAGAAACATCGATCAGAGAGAAAGATCAATCAGCTGCCTCCTGCACACCCCCTACTGGGGATGCGCCCGCAACCAAGGTACATGCCATTGACTGGAATCGAACCTGGGAACCTTCAGTCCACAGGCTGACCTCTATCCACTGAGCCAAACCAGTTAGGGCTTCAATATTTATTCTAGATCAAATGTGACAAGAGACAAGTATAAAGCAAAACATTTAGTGGATAGTCAGGCTATTTTACCCATTTTTTTAAGTAAGAGTTTAAATCTTTTAATGGAAATTTTAAAATATATTAACAAAAGCAAAATGTTTACTTAAAAGATTCTCTCTTAAGTTAGTGATTCATTTCCTATTTTCAACTAAATTTTTAAATGTTCAAACTTGATTTAAAACTAGCTTTTCCTATAGATGTACATGTACATTTACAAATGTTCACTATTATATTTTACAGTAAAATAATTTCCATGTAGTGAATAAATAGAACACTGAGATTTATAGTTGCCCAGAGTCAAGAGCCAAAGCATTTCAAAGTTTAGTTGATGAATTTGCAAAACCTGTGTGCCTTGTGAATGTGAGACCCTCAGGAATTCCAGTGGCCAACTTTACCTTGTTTTTCTCCCGTTTTTTCATTATGTTTGACATTTCTGAGGCCTTGCTTCATTACAGACAAGCAATCTATGGCAATAGACTGGGGAAATGAGACTTACAGTAGATATGGAGAAAGAAAGAGGTGAACAAAAATGAGCACCAAATTGGAATAGGGCAGCAATTTTCTGCCTTTTCCATCTCATGGCACATATAAACTAATTACTAAAATTCTGTAGTACACCAAAAAAATATATATATTTTTTTGCTGATTTGACAAAAAAATAAGTATACTTTTAATTCATGCAGACTGGACGGCTGTTGTTGTGTTGGCTGTAGTCATTTTTTTTTTAAATTTGACAATCTAAGGGAAAAGAGGTCAGTGCCCCTGACATGTTTTAAAAATTCGTACTGCACAGCAGTTGAAAATCGCTGCAATAGGGCTTTGAAGGTCCAGCACCACTGTGTGATGTGTCTGAGTGAAATATGAGAGACCGCCAGAGAGGGCTCTTAGGATTCAAGAGAAAACAAATTTGTTTCATCTGTTACTCAAGATCAATAATCTGGTTCTGTGGCTAATAGAAAAAGGAAATGACAAAATAGATAAAATATGCCACTTTTTCCTACATTCTATTGATGTACAGTGACAAGAGCCAAAAGGAAAGCTTTGCCTAACCAACAACTAAAATAATCTATAATAATAATAATAATAATAATGCCCAATTTCTCCATCTCATTCTGCTCTTCAGGGAACCTGACTTGTGATGGGATACATGGGAGGGGCAGCAGACACAAGATCAGGATGAGGTGAGTGAGCTGTAATTTTTCTTCCCCTTCAGGAACTGAGCAGGAGAAAATCCAGTGTCCAACTCCAGGGAGACCCCCAAAAAGTCATTATCTTAACGGATTTCTTATCACCTAGGATTAGGCTCTATGATTTTGCCAGGTTCCATTGTTGTAAGTCTAAGGTGGATGAATCAGGTTAATCAACTTTACTAATTTGTAATCATGGATAATATAACTTTCTAACTACAAGACTCATGGGACAACCAGGATGAAATGTTCCTGTTACCTAATACTTTATTATATGGAATTAGTAAACTGAAGGCTTGAATAAAAACAAAGAAAGGTAAGTACACTGGCAACTTAATTAATTATTTCTAACCCACACAGACTGTAATTTTTTTGTGAGTGTATTTACGTTCCCCAGTTGCGTGGTCTCTCCTCAGGTTACTGATAGATACATGCTGCTCGATTCTGGCTCTTTGGACTTTCATGGGTCTATATCAGTGGCTCCAAATGTAGGTTCATAAAAGGGGCACCAGGTTGGCTGCATAAAGATCTATTAAGGATCTGGTTATAATTACAATATTGAGACACCCACCCCCAACCTACCTAACCACAATCTACAAATATGGAGCACTGGCATTTTTATATTTTCACTAGAGGCCTGGTGCACAAAATTTGTGCACTTAGGGGGAGGAGGGTCCCTCAGCCCATCCTGCACCCTCTCGCAGTTCAGGAGCCCTTGGGGGATGTCCAACTGACAGCCAGCAGTTAGACATCCTTAGCACTACCACAGAGGTGGGAGAGGCTCCTGCTACTGCCTCTGCGCTCGCCAGCTGTAAGCCTGGCTTCTGGCTGAGCAGCTCTCCGACAACCCCTGAGGGGTCCTGGATTGTGAGAGGGTACAGGCCAGGCCTAGGGACCCCACTGGTGCACGATCGGGGCCAGGGAGCAACACGGGATGTTGGTCAGCCAGGGAGGGACCTTAGGAGGGCTCCAGGGCATGTCCAGCTTGTCTCACTCAGTCTCAATGGGCCGGACCCCAGCAACAAGCTAACCTACCAGTCAGAGCGTCTACCCCCTGGTGGTCAGTGCACTTCATAGTGAGCAGTTGAGCGGCCTTAGCATGTCATTAGCATATTACACTTTGATTGGTTGAATGGATGACCCGACAACCGGACATTTAGCATATTAGGCTTTTATTATAAAGGATAATCCTCCCAGGACACACTGGACACACTCTCTAGACTGAAATCTAGTTGTAAAGATATGGTTTGTCACAAGAGTAAAATGTCACTAGATTGATTTCCACACAGTAAATTTAAATCATATACCAGTGTATACTCACTGAGATTAAAACCAGGTCATCTCACATTGGTATTGTGATAATAAGAGGTATTGATAGTTTCTAGACACTTTGTCCACATATTTCAATGTTTTTATTTCCCTTTTAATATGGCTGATTATATCACTTGTGGCTAGATTTTAATAGATTTATTTCAGAATCCCTTTTCCAAGTGTATAGTGGGAAATATTAGAGTAATAATGAATCTGCTATTCTTTGAGTTAAAATTACACCTTAATGTTTCCAAAATTTTTCATATTAAGTTATAATGTATGTTATGTCCACAAGCCAGGTATTTTATTATGATTCATGATTTACAAAACAAAGGAATAGAACAAATCACTAACAAATTGATTTGGGAACACTTCTACTTTTATTAGGATTAGAAGAAATACATTTCTCTGAGATTTTATTATTCAAAATTATAATTTAGAAATGTCACAAAGTTAAGTGACATATGCATTGTCAGAATATCTAGACCTGCATTTTCCAATGGGAATCCCATGGTACACTCATCATGTAGGATTCTCTGTCAAAAAGAAAAATGTTCCCATGGTAAAATACACTATACTACCCTGGCTTGGTGATTCATTTGCACATTAGCAAATTAAAGAATCTGAAAAATACTGCAAAAAGGGAACTTTTTACTCAGCATTCCCTAGATATATTTGATGACAAAATATTTTTATCATCTTGGATGGACTTGGGGTAGTTATGTGGAGGAGAAAATTTTAATAGTATGATAGGAATAAGCCATTATGTCTTTTCCAAAGTGGCCTTTGTATATTGTCACATGGAAATATTGATAATGTCCTAATGATAGATTAATGAGAACTTGGTAGTCAATTAAATCAAAGAACGATTTATAGATCAAAGATAACAAAATATTTAACTATTTTATTCATTATCACAAAAATCAATCTCACTCTTCATAAAATATATACAAATTTTTCTTTACCAACTACAAAGATGAAATTTTAAAATTTATAGTTAAGTAACTAAACAGTTTAGGTGAATTAAAAAAAGGCAGTGTTCCTTGCAATTGTAAGGTTTCCCTAGGAAATCCAAATGAAGAAAATAAGCATAAATGATTCTGATAATGCCATTATTACAGAATCATACAGAACAGCTTAACTGCCCTAAAAAGTCTCTGTGCTCTGCCTACTCATCTCACCCTTCGCTCTAATACCTGGCAACTTGTGATCTTTTTACTGTCTTCATAGTTTTGCCCCTTTCAGAATGACCTGTAGTTGGAATCATACAGTATGTTAGCTATTAGGATTGCCTTCTTTCACTTAGTAATATGCATTTAAGATTCTTTCATGTCTTTTCATGCCTTTTTATATCTCATTTCCCTTTAGTGCTAAATAATATTCTATTGTCTAGATGTATCACAGTTTATTTCTTCATTCATCTACTAAAGGACATCTTAGTTGCTTGATGAGTTAATCTCCACAGGCAGGGGGACCAGAGTAAATGGATATGATTAGGTTACTAAAGAGCCACCATATTATTTTTTACTTCTTTTGAAACTACATTCCTTTCCACATAAAAATAAGTAATGAAAAAAAAATAAAGATTCTGTGAATCTCATCTAGAGCCTTATATGTACCCAAATAACAGATAATATGAACACACACACAAATATCACATTAGTAGCACAATATAAGTAGTATATTTATGCAATGCAATTTTAATTCCCTAAAGGTGTTACTGTCACAAGAAAATGTATTCTTCTTTCCCTTACTTCTTGGTGAGAGTGATGTATCTCTTTTGTGATTAAAGAGACACCAGAATGTTTCTTTAATAATTTAATCAAGTGATTAAAGAGTAGCCTTCATCTGACCCTTCTAGCATTCTGTGATTTTTATCAAAGTCAAATTAGTCTTTGTTTACAGATTATAAGTAATATGATGAAATAAAACAAAAAATACTTGAGTCTCTGTCACCTAAATCATAACCTGTGCATACTATTTTTAAAATCCCTTAATGAAAAAAATTTTAGACAAAATTTCTACTTGATAAACAATGTTTGTTTATGCAAATGATAGTCATTAGATTTGGAATAGACATACATTTTTATAGTGTTTTTTTCAGGCAAACATTCACATGTCTAAAGTTTAAGATCTAATCAGTTTGATCTGATCGGTTTTGAGCCTAATTTTGAGAAATATGTTTCAATGCACACAAAAAATATAAACTGAAAGAATTTGTTAGCAGGAGTATACAAATAATATGTACTTCTGAAAGATCACAACAAAATAGTTGTGAGGTTTATTTATTTTTCATTTGAACCTTCATTCCAAACAGCCAAGACATGAAACATCATTGAGATAGTATCTTTTTCTAAGAAATGTTCAGTTCTAATAAAATATATTAAAGGATTCAGGGAAGACTTCTTTTGATTTCCTTTGTATTTGTACCTCTAAAAACAATAAATGTTGACAGTAAAGTTTATGCAAGATAGATATTTTGGGCCTAATTGCATAGTGAGAAGATTTGGATAGAATATCTGAGCCTATTTATTTGAGGGAAGCTTAGTGAAAACAATCAGGGAGTAATCTACTACAGGAAATTGAAATCCTTTTATAACTTTCCTCTTTACCCTCCCATCTCTTATCATTTCCTCCAGTGAGATGGAGAGGGAATAGAGCTACTTGGAACAAATTTAATGTTTAATGGAAACTTATTTTTGGTGAGAGATGAACTATACTATATAATAATTATCCTTTTATTAATAAAAGGAAGAAAAGAAGACAGGTTAGCAATAACCATCACCACTTTCTCATGTATCTGGCCTAATCATTGTCTATTTTGATTAACTTTGATGTTCACTCTTACATTGGCTCTCATTCTAAATTAATGAAATATGTCTTTTTCTCTTTCATTTTTTTCCTCTTTTTTCTCTCTTTCCTTTTTTTGATGGTTTTATTCAGATTATGAGGTGATGACATTTTTTTTTACTGTAAATCTATTTTTTCTAGAAGAAGTGTATAGTGGTTATCAGGAAGGATTCTGATTACAACTCCAGGTAATGGGAGAGAGGAGCATGAACACTAGAATCCACCTAATGAAGACTATAGCAGGAGTCTGAAAGGAAAACAAGATGGAGTTGTAGCAAGTGAAGCAGAGGAGCTAGACAAAGAGATAGCAAAACTGAAATAGTCAGCCAGATAGCCAGTTTGAAATGGCAAGAAGTTTTCATCTGACATCTGATGTTTATCAATTGCTAGAAGCTGCTTAGACTCTGGTGAAGAATGTGAGGTTACAGTCAAGGTCAGCGGGATAGAGTCCTATGATTGATTAGATATCACTCTCATGGATATAAGAAGAGAGAGAGCCATGACAAATATGCCTAGTGTTCCTGATCCCTTGCCTAAATAATGGGAGAATATATTATGGAGACCAAGTAGCATTCAGTTTTGCATATTGGAAGTAATTCTGATCAGGTTATAGTTCCCCACCTTCTAACAGGTCGATGAGGTATCAATTCAGGAACAGTGGGAATTAAAGCTCTAATTTCTGTGGAAGTGAGTTTTCTGAATGGAGACACAGTGAGAAATGACAAGTAAAGCTTACTAGCTTACTATAGATACTCCATACTATTACCCTAAGCCCTCTTAACACCGAGTGCCCAAATGTTATACTTCCATTGATTGATCACTGATAAAGATTCAGGCTGGAGTC
The DNA here is from genome assembly GCF_028538775.1 of Myotis yumanensis. NCBI lineage: Eukaryota > Metazoa > Chordata > Mammalia > Chiroptera > Vespertilionidae > Myotis > Myotis yumanensis. Next base: position 31,476,127 of record NW_027223762.1, on the reverse strand, counting down.
AGATATTTGATGTCTTGAAAGCATCCAGTAATATAAAGTCTTATTGATCAACAGAATGACAGAGCTTGGTGATCAGCATAAAAGATAAAATGTATTCAATGGAGTGCCAAGCATTCCTGGGACATTTAAGCATGATAGCTTACAGATTAGGTCTGGATAAATGATATTTCGGGAACATGTAAAGGGTGAAATGATGGGCAGCAGCCTCTCAAGTTACTTGAAACTGTGACCAAGAACCAACTGGCATAGATGATGGGGTATTGTCACCAGAAACCTCTGCAAGTGGTCTTCAAAGTTTTGAAAATGTCACTTGAAATCTATAATTGCATTAACCAATGCCACCCCAATAAATTTAATTTAAAATGAAAAAAAATGTTTTTGGACAACTGAAGACTCCGATGCAAGCCCAGGTGGGCTCTTTTTCACATACCATCCTAGAGAAAGCCCCCTGGTGCATAGAGTCACACTGTGGCTAAGGGCTTGGTCTGTGAAGTCAGACAACCTTTGAGTCAAATACTAATTCCATCAGGTAGTACCCAGACGAACTTTTAACTGTTTATGTGATCTTTCTAAGCCTGAATTTCCTCCTATGCAAGACGATAAACTCAGCAACTCAGCTTTGAAGATAAACATGATAACATATGAAAAGTGACTAAGACAGTATCTGACATAATAAGACCTCAGTTAAATATTAGATTTAAGACAAACAGACCTGGCCAGTTTTTCTCAGTAGTTAGAACTTCGGCCTGAAGTTCTGATGGTTCAATTTCTAGTCAAGGGCAAGTACCTCGATTGCAGGTTCAATTCCCGATTTTGGTCAGGGCAGGTGCAGGAGGCAACCATGTTTCTCTCTCTATTTCTCTCTCCCCCCCTCCTCCCTCCCTTCCACTCTTCAAAAAAAAAAATCAATGGAAAAAATATCCTCTGGTGAGGATTAAAAACAAAACAAAATAAAACAAACAAACAAAAAGGAATTTCCCTCAGGTGCTGTGAATGTTTAGGTTCTTTATTTATGAGCACTGATGTACCTTATAAGCACATGAGATTGCTTCTGTTGGCTTTAGGCTAGGAAGCAGGACCTGATTTGAGCTGAAGTTTAGCCTCATCACAATAATTCTAGGCCAGATCACACTCTTGTGAGGTACCCAGCATTTAGGAGGTGGCATCTCCAGAATTAAATCTGGATGTGATGGCAATCGTGCCCTTTCCCATTGTGGCTTCCAGAGCTAGCTTCCAAGAAGTAAAGATGTTTGAGGGCCACTAGATTCCCACCTGATTAGAAACACCTTAAATCCTTGCCCCTAACTCTAGGACTGGACTGCCACAGGGTGAGATAAAGTAAACAAGGACTTTGGCAACTAGAAAAGAGAAGCTACCTACAGAAATTATAAACATTTCTCTCCCTTAACATGAATGTTTATACGGAAGAGTCAAGTCTGGTAAATTTACAATGATTTGTCATTAAATCATGATGAAGCTTAAAATCCCCAGAGGTCACGCTTACCATTTCATCACACACATTGCTCATCATTTTCAGAATGCCTACATGGGCTCTAAAAAGTGGCCCATGTGTGTTCACATCTGTAAGTCCAGGAATGCAATCTAAAGTTCCTGGTAGAGTTCTAAAGAGAACAATCAAGGACAAATCTCTTCTTCATTTCTTGAGCTTTTGCTCAAGACAAACGAATAACTCAAGACAAGCAAAGGACCCAAAACCTATAGGGTCAGACTGTGTCCTATTTCTCCTACAAGAGTAACAGAACTCTGAGATCAAGTAGTTCTAGGCTGGGATTTCTAGGAGCTACGATGCAAGAAGATGATAAAAGTAAATTGATTGGCAAAATTAAAAAGCCCAGGTCCAACATCCAAACAAATCACCAGTCCAAAGAGGCCAGGCTGAGAGCATGAATTCATATGTGATTTCATGGGTGGCAATTAGAAGAGAACACAGATTCCAAGGCATGATAAAGAAGAAAGTTGTTAAAAGTGTTGGGTAGCATGAACACCACATTTCCCATATCACAAACTCAGTGAGAGTTTCATTCCCAGTGTGGCATAACATAGCCAGAAAATATGCACTTAACGTAAGTTGTAAGGACTTAGAAATGTGGTAATAGTATATACAGCTATGTCGAAAATCCCTTCTAATGAGGGAGTTCAACCTTTACCCATGGCCATGCTTACTTTATTTCACAATAATAATAAAGTTAGTGTGAAAGTCAAAACAAGCCTCCCATCCCTGCCAATGTTTCCCTTTTTCAAAAGGCCCCTGTATCTCTTTATCATGCATGCCAAATTTGAATTGCAGAAAGTAATTTCCACTAGCACTACATTATAAAAAGTACAACTACCAATGAACCAACTGTTGCAAAATGTCACAAGATATGTGAGAAAACCACATGGTTGGGAACTCGACACCACATCATTGTTCTTGGTGATAAACCAATTTGTTGTCATCACTGTAGGATACCAGGCAAGCTTGTTCCATGTTATTTCTATCAATTTACGATGTAAAGTACAGTCACAGTACTCTGTCTAGGGGAGGGAATGAAGTAGATAAAATGCCAATTCTGCTTAATAATGTGAGAGCCTGACTTCATTGTGGTTTTCTTGTATCATTGTAGGGATTATTATGAATTTGAATGGAGTGAAAGCATTTCTTTGGGAAAAGCAGGGGATGAGGAGTCTCAATTTGGGTAAAGGGAAGATCTCATGAGCCACCATCCTAACTTGGCTTTGTACATCTTTGTTAAATATCACTCTTTGGTCTTAGCCACATTTTGTGGGAACTTTTGTACAACTGAATGGGCCTCCCATTCCTGAGCTAAGGAGACTGAAAAAGAAGGACACCCCAACAGAAAAGCATGATCTTTGCTCAAGGAGAGTATTATATCAGCAAAGATATATTTAAATTAATGATTTTTTAAAAAAATCATTATTGTTGAAAGTATTACATATGTCCCATTTTCCCCTACAATGACCGCTTCTAGCCACCTCCCCTCCCCCACCCCAAGACCTTCACCACCCTACTGTCTGTGTCCATGGGTTATGCATATATGCATGCAAGTTCATTGGTTGACCTCTTCTAACCCTCCTCCACCTTCCCTCTGAGATTCTGCAATCTTTTCCATGCTTCTATATCTCTGGGTCTATTTTGTTAACAAAACAACATAATAATGTTTTAGTATACCAAGTTTAAAAATTTGCCTCTGAGTAAAAAAGTTAACTGGGGCATCCCAAACAAGAGAAGCATGGCCATGATTAAATAGAAGAGAACCCTGCTTGAAATTTGTTTGTTGTTCTGTCAGTTCTATAATGCTTCAACTTAAGCAAACACTCTCAATATATAGTTTTTACTTTTTGTTAAATAATGGTAAGTGTATATCTTATGAGTATGCAACTCCATGAATTCTCACAAATCAAACACACCTATGTAGCCAACACTCAGAAAAGGATACAGAATGTTACCTTCCCATCACTGCCTTCTCATAAGCCACCATCCTAACTTGACTTTGTACATCTTTGTTAATTATCTCTATTTGGTCTTAGCCATATTTTTGGTTCTTTAGTCTTGGGCTAATGACTCCATTGGAGTGTAGTCTAGGGACAATTGTGTGGTTCTGGAGGAGCTGTGAGGGGGCAATACCTGAGACATAGCAGCAGTGGGGTGTGGATCCATAGCATAGAGCACAGGTCAGCAAACCTGCTTTGTAAAGGGCCAGATGGTAAACATTTTTGGTTTGATGGGCCATCATGCCTTTGTTGAAATGCTCAGTGAACGTCAGTGACTGCATTCCAGTAAAACTTTACTTGTTAAAATCAGGCATTGCACCCTAGCTGGTTTGGCTCAGTGGATAGAGAGTTGACCTGTGGACTGAAGGGTCCCAGATTCTATTCCGGTCAAGGGCACATGCCTGGGTTGCGGGTTCGATCCCCAGTAGGGGGCATGCAAGAGGCAACCGATCAATGATTCTCATCATTGATGTTTCTATCTGTCCTCCCCTCTCCCTTCCTCTCTGAAATCAATAAAAATATATTAAAAATAAAATAAAAAATAAAACCAAGCATTGGGTTATACTTTGTTAACCCCTCGTGTAGAAAAAGCAATATCTGTGGGATATGGGATAGTACATGAAGAGCATAAAAAATATCTTCTCCCATTCAGTGGGTTCTTTTCGTTTTATTATTGGTTTCCTGTGCTGTGAAAAAAAAACTTTTTGGTTCGATGTAGGTCCATTTGTTTGTTTGTTTTTTTCTTTTGTTTCCCTTGCCAGAGGAGATATATAGGATTTTTACTTAACCATAGTGTTAAAAAATGTTTTCAGCTAACACTCACCATTTTTTGCTCCTACTGATGGGGGGAAATAATATACACTTGACTGTTTCTTGAAGCTACTTAGAAAAAAAATGATACATGATGTACATTCATAAATGCTGAGTATCTGATTATTAAATAAAACACTGGTAACTATTAAAAAAATACTTCAAGAGGAAAACCATGTAAAATCCTGAACCTTGCTCTAAAAGGCAGTAAACTCATATATTGGCTATCTGGAACTCTACGAGGCAGCCTTATACTTTTATTTGCTTATTTCTATCCTTGGTCTAGTTTCTAACTTTCAAAATAATGCAGAAGTCAGCAGCAAGTTTGGAAATATCCAGAAGCAAGACTATTTCTGTTATATTTAGCAACATCGCTTAAGGAAAGCACTCTGGATTTATTTTATAAATCTCAAATTCATTAAAAGCAAAGTTTTGCTCCAATAAAATAGTCTATTACCAATGGAATTTGTATAAATCTTGAGTATTTCTACATTTGACAATTTAACCATTAATTTGAAGTCCATTATATTATGTATTGAAAAGAGAGACACTGTTAAACTTAGCAACACATTCCTTCCACTTTTTAAAGCCACTGGTCATTTTAACATGCTTCCATTCAATCTGTTTTCAAAAAGCCAATCTTGTTTTGGGACCCGATGAAATGGTTTCCACCATCTTTAACTCAATGTGTTAGATCCTTTATGGTCTTGGCAGAGGGTGTTATAATGTCTGCTACAGAAATACCAATCATGAGAGAGAATAGTGGAATTTCTGTGAACTTCCTGTTTAATCAAAGAATGCTTAACCTACCTAATTTACTTTTTAGTATTCCTTCAGAAAACTATGAAAACATGTAGGGATATCTGAAAATTAATGTGCTTCGACAAAATTCAAACAACCATTGGACATTGCCTTACAACATTTGTTGAGTATCCATTGAGTTAATTTTTGAGGTTATCTTTTACAACTGGGAAAATAACCATATTATTTTCTTTGTCCACAAAACAGATTAAGCATCAGGTTTTTTGTTTTGTTTTGTTTGTTTTATTTTTTGCCATAGCACTAAAAATCATAAGATTACCCCACCAGTATGTATGTCATCTTTGACTCTTCATTTTCTCTTTTCCTGTATTGAAAATATATGTACAATCTATATATTCCTTTTACTAACCCTACTACCTGCTCTCTACTCCCCCAAAATGTCACTTCTCAATTATATTATTGCAATAGACTCCTACCAGTTATCTTGCTTCTAAAATTATTCCCACTGCATTCTGTTTCACACAATAGCTGGAGAGAGACCTTTAAAACACAGACTAGATGTTGTGTTTTAAATCAGTTCAAAGCCCTCTTACGGCCTTCATTTCCTTCCTTATTTCATCTATATGTTCACACTTATTTTATATATAGTTTGTCTTTTCTATCAATTAGAATAAGTTCAGTGGAAGTAAGGAAAGTGGGTATGCAGGGAAGGAAAGGAAGGAGGGGTAGAAAAATCTCCTTAAATTATTAGATATAAACACATTCCTCTACTTATTTGACAATTTGTTTTTTGGGGGATGCAATCTATGCTCATTATTACCCTATCAAGGGAATGAGTCCTTCATACCTTCAAAGGATATGCATTTGAATGGGTGAATTTAGCGTTCTGAGTAGAATGTGCTGCAATTGACACATTTGTTTTTTCTTGGTGGTAATTTTTAAGGACAAGAAAATGCTCACCTCCCCCTCCATTCCAGACACACACACACGTCTTTCCCCAGGTAAACTTTGCCTCTGTCTTTAAGTTCACTGGTATTTTTAGACTACATGGAGACTCTAAAATCTTTCTTTCCTAATTCCAAGTTGATATCCATTGTCATGTTATGTGGAGCATATGGATTGTATAACTACTATTATTCTAGAAAAAATAAATTAATGTAGTTGGTTCAGACTGCTATAAAATATACCAATGGCTGGGTGTCTTATTAGTAAACACAGAAATTTATTTCTCACAGTTCTGGAGACTGGGAAGTCTAACATCAAGATAATGGAGGCTAATTTGGTTCCTGATAAGAGCTCCTTTCCTATGTCTTCATATGGCAGAGAGAGGGGGGTCGGCTCTCTAGTGCCTCTTCTTATAATCTTATAAGGGCACTAATCCACTTACGAGTAGCTAACAAGGCTGGCTGGCCTTATTTACAATTTTCCAGAAACATAGAAATTGTCCCCTGGTAGGATGTTCAAAATATTAACATTTTTCACTTAAGGCCTAATTACCTTCCAAAGGCCCATCACCAACTGGGACCACACTGGAGATTAGGGTGTCAAGACATGGATTTGGGGGGGAACACAAACATGGAGTCCATAACAGTGATCCACTGCAGATTCCAGGCAATAGGATAAAGCAAAAGTATTTACTTAAACATTTCCAAAAAAAATATTAGTCCCTAAGCTCACTGCATTAAGTTAAAAAAAAGCAAAATAATAAAGAATTGTATTTAATGTTTAAGACATTAATTTTAAATGAGATTAGAACAAGCACAGCTTTATATACAGTAATCTCCCTTATCCACAGGGGTTTAAAGAACCCAAGTGATTGCCTAAAGCCATAGATAATACCAAACCTTATATATAGTATTTCCTTTCCTAAACATACATAGCTATGACAAAGTTTAATGTATAAATTAGGCCCAGAAAGAGATTAAGGGAAATTTCAAGAGACTGTAGGATACCAGCCTAGTAACATCACCAAGCTGGGAACCATTGCCATCTTTAGGTCTGAAGAGGTGGGAGTAGAGACAGGTTACTAATGATGGGGTTAGGAGGGAGAGAGAGCACTTCGTGTAGGTGCTCACCAGGTAGAGCTGTGATCTTCCCTTAAGGATTCAGCAAGATAATGAACGAGCTACCACTGTGAGTTGGGGTAATAAATGTCCTGACCTCACTCTCCTCCCTCAGATCTCCTACCAGAGTTCCCCACAGACAAAATATGATGTAGTCCACAGAGTTCAACTCCTGTGGCATAACTCAGAGCAGGGAAAGGTGGAGACTGAATTGGGAAGAATAAATGGGATAATTGTACCATATGCACCCAAATGCAATTAGAATTTGCATTGTCTGTGATATCGAGCAAGTGAATACCCAAGTGTCAAATCATTGTTCATTCACTCAAATGAGCTTGAAAATTGTCAGGCACCCCATAAGTCACTGAAAAAATGTGTGTGTGTGTGTGTGTGTGTGTGTGTGTGTATGTGTGTCAGAGAAAGAGAGACATTATTACCTTCATTACCTTGTGAGTTTTTGTGTGTGAATAGCATAATTTGAAATAGCGGAATGGAATGAAATGGAGAGTAGCTAACAAGGCTGGCTGGCCTTATTCACGATTTTCCAGAAACATAGAAATTGTTCCCTGGTAGGATATTCAAAATATTAACATTTTTCACGAATCAAGTATTTGGTTCTCCCTGCCTGCAACTTAGAGCATTGTTGTCCCAAGTGGAATTCATTAGCTTAAAATAGAACCTTTGAGCCAAATTGCTCGCTTCCATGAGCAAGCAATTCTGCTTTGTTTTGTCATAAATGCTCGAGGAGCAGTTAAACATCTGCAAGTTCAGATGATACTCAAAGCAAATGATCCACAATAATCAGTAACTCCAGGCAAAGATAAATCCAAATTTGTATTATCTTTCCAGGAAATCAACATAAGCTAATCAAATCAATCCCTGAACTGTAGTAAATATTTAATGAATAATTAGGCTTTTTTGGTGTTGTGATGCATTAATGGCATGTGATTTCTAAAGGCTACAATTTCAGTATATATTTTTCTTGAGACCTAAAATTAAATTGATATTGATATTTCTATTTTCATTTCAAAAAGAATATAAAACTTAGAATGAACTGTAAAATATATCAAGAAGGCATTTTTAAAACCATAAGATAACAAGTTCTGGGCCCTTAGAATTGTTTTCTTCCTAGAAACCAAAACCCAATAAATTTAATACTCGGTCAAAATAATCAGTGAGTGAATAGTGAAGGCAAGATATCTGTGACTTCACAGAGCACATAGCAGTGTACATGTGCTGAAAGGACATTCATTGCCAGTGTATAGGCATCAGCAACCATGTAATCTGCATCTCCATTACTTAAAGTCACTTTAGAAAAACCACCTCTACATTTTAATTTTTCTTTTCTTTTTAATTGATTTTTATAGAGAAGGAGGAAGGGAGGAAAGAGAGAGAGAGAGAGAGAGAGAAACATAGATCAGTTGCCTCTCACAATGGCCCTGACCAGGGATCAAACCCACAATCCAGGTATGTGCCCTGACCAGGAATGGAGCCTGTCACCTTCTGATGCATAGAGGAAACTCCAACCATCTGAGCCACACCAGCCAGAGAAAACCACCTCCAGTTTTTGTCAGTCAAAATATTACATTGGATTTTTTTCTTCAGAATCAGGTAGTATGTATGAAGATTAAAATCAATGCATTACTATCTTTCATAAATAAAAAAATTGTTACATTTTCAGTTTAGTGATTCATTATTTTGTTTACTGTATTAAATAAGAAAAATAAGCATACAAGACTGTGCTGAGCTTCACAAAGTTATGTATTTTATTTGTGATTACTATTTGATTTGCAAAGCTTTTTAATCTAGCCCTTTGTGTTCTCCACCAGGACAAAATAGGTTTTTATATTTTAAAATTTATTATATTCTTCTATTCTAAACTTGATTCCTTACTTATATAGTGAAAATAGGCTCACTTAGATTTAATTTTAATATATATTTTTTTCTTGCTTGCAAAACATTTATAAAAGCTTTGAACTAAAACAGAGATAAGAAGCTTGACCAAATTTTAATAGGCTCCCCCAAAATAATCTGAGCTTCCTAATATGACATATAAATATAGTAAGATAAATGGCTGTAATTGTATTGACCTGATCACCTGGCAGAGCCATTTAAACTTGGTTGCCATGGAAAACCATGCTGAGAATGAAAAAGTAGGAGAAATCTAATTTAGTGCTAGGCTAGTCAGTGCCTCCAAGACTGGTTTCCACTCTCTTTTCCTTGGAACTGTTTGCTAGAGGCCTCGGTTGTATCATATTTTCTCCAGAATAACACTTCAGAATGTTCTGCACACAAATATACATTTCCTCTCTTTGCCATTAAACAACTGTGTAATAAAGCACCCTCTTTGACATGAACAACAGACAGTTTTGACTATTTACTTAACTCTACATATAATATCAGCAGAAAATTGCCATTTTGTGGTCTTTATATGTCTTGACTTCTCAGTAGAATTCAATACTGTTAACCACTCTAACTTATGAGAGTCTCCTACTTTGATGTAGGTACTGCTGTGCTCTCCTTTGTCATTTTTACAAGCTTGTCTCCTTGTACTCTCTTGGTAACTCAGAACTCAGACTTAACCCTCATCTTCTACAATTCAAAGGTTGTTTTTTCTCATGGGATGGCATCTCCACTGGCTTTGATTGGCACCCATATACTAATGATTTTCAAAACTTTATTTCTAGGATAGACAATTCTTCAGAACTCCAGGACTACCTATTTCAACCTCTATATATAAGCGTTCTACTGGGATAACTTAATGACCCACATCTAAAACTAGATATGGGTCTCTTTCCCAGTGTGCTATACTTCAGGGAATACTATCAATGGCCATCCAATTATACAAGTCAGAAACCCTGGATGTATTCTGGAGTCCCTTTTCCCCCTCAAGGCCAATCCAGTAATCCACCCTGTTGACTCTTCCTTCAGAATTTATGCCATATCTGTTTCTTTCTTTCCTCTCCCACTACTACCACCCTAGTGAAGACCACAACAATCCTTCTGCCATGCTTCCCTCTCTGATACTATTGCAACAGCCTTTTAACTGCCTTCCTATATCTACTTTCAATAACTATTCAACCTATAGACTAGTTATTTAAAAATCATGAACCTGACCTAGCCAGTTTGGTTCATTGGATAGAGCATCAGCCTGTGACGGAAAGGTCCAGGATTCCATAGTGGTCAAGGGCACATGCCCGGGTTTCGGGCTCGATCCCCAGTAGGGGGCATGCAGGAGGCAGCCGACCAATGATTCTCTCTCATCATTGATGTTTCTATCTCTCTCTCTTCCTCTCTGAAATCAATAAAAATCATGAACCTAAATTTATCAGACCGTACTGCCACCCCTTTATTGGAAGAATCCATTGGCTTCCTACTGAGTTTATGATGAAGACCAAAATTCTTACTATGGTTTTCTAGATCTTATATGGTCTTGCTCCTTCCTCACCCTTGTCCTCTCAGTTCTCTGCATTCTAGTCACACTGGTTTCTTTAAGATCTTGAAGAACTGATGTCTCTTTCATCACAGAATCTTTGGCCACATTTCCTGGAATACTTCCTCTTCCCCTTGCATGTTTTTTCTTCATGTATCAGCTTATTAATAATCCTATCAGAGAAGACTTAATTTTTGTAAGTGAGAAACATCATCAAAGTTGTTGCTGAAACAGGGATGAGAAATAAAGATTGCAGTACTTATACTCAACATGCTGCCATTGTAAGTTTAATTTTTCCAGCCTCAAAAATTAAGTTTAGGAAATGTCTATTCTTGCACAGTATTGCACATCTTACTAAATAATTTGCTTAGATTCTCAAAATTTAACAAATATTTTAATATAGATAAAAAGATTACATTTGTAATAAGTGCAGTATACATTGGATATGGATGAATCATGTATTTTTTTCTAAGCAGGACGTGGTGTCAGAATGGAATGGAATGGAATGGAATGGAATAAAATATAATTAAAATGGTTTATGGTCTCACTTGGGAGACTGGAAGGTGGAAGGTGGAATCCTTCTAAAGGAGAGCTAAGTTGCTTAAGAGGAGGTTATAACAGTCCCAGGCTTGGTAGTCAGAAGACCAGTGTAGTTTCTAATACTTACTTGGTAGACTTTGGCTAAATCACTATCTTTATACACGTTGGTTTTCCACTTGAAATAAGGGACATAAATTGGTTTTAATCAATTTCTTTATGGATATCCCTGTGTAAATCTCTTCATATTTCTAGTGTTTGTGGTTCACTGAGCATCTTGGACCTATGGGTTTATCAAATCTGGAAAAAACCTAACCATTATTTTTTCAAAGAATTTCTGTCCCTTTGGGCCTCCAATTACATTTTTAGATTGCTTTAAATTGTCCTACAACTTAATGATGCTTTCATCATTTTCACCAGTCATTTCTTTCTATTTTATTTTTCTATTACTTATATTATTCCTTTTTTCTCTCTATAATGTGACTTTTCCCTATATACTTTCAATATTTTTTTATTGTTGGTCTTCAGGAGTTTGACTGTGATGTACTGATTGTGGGTGTTTTTATTTTTCTTATTTGTCTTTGTTTGTCCTTGTTTGTTTATTTTAATAATTATCCTGTACAAAGCACACTGAGCTTTTTAGATTTTTTGTTTCATGTCTTCTGTTATTTTTCTGCATTATACATCCTAAGAAGTAGCTACATTCTTTATTTAAACAACCATTAAACAACTGTGCTGCTTTTCCTTTCCAAAAAATAAAAATGAAGAAGTTTCAAAGAAGAAGGTGGAAGAATAAACAAGTATTACCTATTATAGGATATTCTACAGCCAGCTCATTCCAACTGTGGATCAGCTTTATTTAGTAAAGATTATATATATAATTTTTTTCAGGGTGTTATTTTATATTATATATATCCAAATGTATGAATGCTGTGCCCACCTTTCATCATCTCTACAAGTGAAAATGTGATGCAGGGGACATTTTCCATTTTTTATGGTAGCCAATTGCATTCCTAACAAGACAGAAACTAAATTCATGTTTCAAGATCCCATTTAAAACTATAAGACAAAAGCTAATTGCCTTTTAATGTGGATGAATTTTACATCATTCCACATAATAGTCTTAAGTTATAGTATACTACTCACAGGGGTAAAACTTTATCACAAAGTAGTTCCACTATAATAGACCTTATAAGGATAATACTAAAAACTAACCTATAATTTTGGTATTATTTATACTTTTCCTTCAAGTAGCATATGGGATAAAAAAGAACTTTGGAAAGTGTAAAGTGGCATATACATTTAAGAGGATAACTTTGTTGTTTCAAGTTCTAAGTACCCCACCCACAGTCTGCTTTATACACCATCCACATTGATTTCAGGTAATAACTGTTTGTCAACACTCAAGGTTACACCAAAGTAAATTTCTACAAGGAAAGTGTGTTTCATCTTATTTTACTGATTATATACATAAATTGAATTAGTTAGAACTTAATAAATCCCATATTCACTTAATGCAGTTTAGATGGAACTACATTACCAATTCATGCCAAAAAATGTCTCTTATTGCAGTCGAAGAGAATTAGTCTCAAATGTCACACCTAACAGCATTAGCTCTCAAAATACCACAGTTGGTTATGGAAATGAAATACATCACAGATGTTCACAAAATCTACCTAATCATTCCAACATTTTAATTCAAAAGAGAGAACAATTGGTTTCCTAAGGTGAAAGGCTTTGGGGAACAGGATGAACCTAATGAAATGTTTACTAATATTTAGTAAACCCAAAAGTTCTCAACTCAGCTATAGCTAAGAATCAAGAAAAGGTCAGTTTTAACAGAATATCTGCCAGGTGCCTAATAGTTCTCCCCAAAGAGTTATTAAAAACCAATAAATATTGTTTAAATTGTAAAATTTAGAGAACTTCAAAGAACTTGAGAGACAATATGAGATTTTCTTCTTGCAGTTTCATTTTATTAAAAATATTGCAAAGCAGGGGGGAAAAATCAAAACACAGCATATAGACACTCAAAATTCCTATGGGTATAGCCTCCTGTGTCATTTTCAATTAGATAGCACAATCTGACCATTATGCAATTAAGTCAATAGTTTTTATTAATGTTAAAATCATATTGACCCATCTCTATATATAAAACCTTAATATGCAAATAGACCAAACGGCAGAACAGCAGAACAACCAAACAACTGGTCACTATGACGTGTACTGACCACCAGGGGGCATACGTGGAACCTGGAGGGCGTCGGCCACAGTGGGATGGTGGAGCAGGTGAGCGGGGGCGCCAGACCAAGGCAAGGCACTGGTCACTGTCATCAAGGCAAGCCTGTGGTGGTTACTGAAAATTCTTTGCTCCGGCGTGCAGTGGTCCCACCAAGTGGTCACACCTGCTGCAGGCGCCGGCCCCGCTCGCACCCGCTGCCAGCGCTGGTCCTGATCGCTCGGTGCTGTCAGCAGGTACAAGTGGTGGCTGATGGCCCCAATCGCCCCTGAGAGCTTCTTCCTCCCCCCCTGCTCCTGAGGGGCGACTAGGGCAGTAGCTGCAGCTCACACCTGCTGACGGTACTGGCCCTGCTTGCACCCACTGATGGCACCGGCCCCAGTCTCTCTGCACCGTCAGTGGATGTGAGCAGGCAGGTGCTGTCAGCACGTGGGAGCAGCAGCGGCGGCAGGGGCTGCCGGCAGACAGGGGACCAGGAGCCACCGTGTGAGGGGCCAGGTGGGGGCACGGAGGATAGGCTGAGACCTGACCCTGTGCCCACTGCAGCCTTGCGGCCCACAGTTCCTTTTAGGGTGCACGAATTTGTGCACTGGGCCCCTAGTATATAGAGGTAGATATAATAAGTCAGTTTTCAAATGTCTCAAAACTATATTCCTACCAAATACAGAAAGTGTTCAGTAAATGTTAAAATAATACTATCATTATCTTTTGAATTTATGAAAACCTGACTATATCATAGAGTTAAAATTTGCTCAAAAATTGGTTTAAGTTATGTAAGTGCTCACTGATTTCAGAAAAGAATGCCTGATAAAATTTACCTGATTCTTACTGGCAACTACTCAGCCTATAATAAGAAATATTGGCATATTGGATGATTTGCCAATCCTCCAAACTGCTTACAGTTATATAAGAAGAGCAGCAGTATAAAATTGTGGCTCAGAGGAAATAGCTCTGGACCCTGCATCTTCTTGGATAAACAGTTGATGTGGGTGATCAGCTGATCTCAAACCTCCCGTCCAGTTAGGTGATAAGGAAATTTAAGAGTGTGTTAGATACAGGATATTCTACCTACTCCAACAACCTGCTGATCGGTGTCACTCTTCAATCCGTTTCCATCTACCAGCCCAAATTATGTTTTATCATGAAGCTTAATGATCCCACTTTGCTATTAATGCCTCTTGGTGTACTTACTATTGCTTTTAGGATTAAATTTAAATGCTTACTATATCCTACAGGAACTATATAAAAGCATTCATGACTAAGGGTTATAGGCTTAGTTTATGGAGCTAAATGGCCCAGATTAAAATTTTAGTTGTACCCTTTTCTAGCTGAATGAGTTGAGGACTTAGTTAAGCTATCTGAGTCTCAGATATTTTATCTGGAAATTAGGATAATAGTAGTAATGTCTGCCTTGTGGACTTGTTTTATGTTTTATTTTGGTTTGGTTTTAACTTTTTAAAATATATTTTTATTGATTTCAGAGAGGAAGGGAGAGGGAGGGAGAGATAGAAACATCAATGATGAGAGAGAATCATTGATCAGCTGCCTCCTGCAGGCCCCTATTGGGGATGTGCCCTGACTTGGAATCAAACCCTGACCTCCTCCTTCATGGGTTAACACATAACCACTGAGCCACACCAGCCAGGCTGGCCTTGTTTTATTTACTTATTTTTTAAATATATTTTATTGATTTTTTACAGAGAAGAAGGAAGAGGGACAGAGAGTTAGAAACATCGATGAGAGAGAAACATTGATCAGCTGCCTCCTGCACACTCCCCACTGGGTATGTGCCCACAACCAAGACACATGCCCTCGACCAGAATCGAACTTGGGACCCTTGAATCCACAGGCCGACGCTTTATCCACTGAGCCAAACCGGTTAGGGCCCGGCCTTGTTTTATTAAGTGAATCTATCTATCTAATCAATCTACAGATGAGAGATATGCATTCACAATAATATTGCAAGAAGACTTGTTAGAACAGTACTTGGCACACATTAAGCATTTTTTTAAGTTTTAGTTCTATACTTTTAATTGTTTTTATTATGTGTTATTAGTTTCTGTTTGCCTTTCTAATATTTTCTTTTTATTTCTTCCTTTCTTTCTTTCTCTTTCTTTTTTTGTTAACAGCACTGTGCAGTTTTATTAACCATTCAAGTACAGTAGCATCTGGTAAGATCGAGACAGAATTAGGATTTAAAAGTGAATTGATATTCAGCATCTAACAATTTAAAAGAAGCCATTACATACTCTTTCCACAAACATGTTTTCACAGAGCCAATACAGTGCTAACCATTGACCCAGCA
This sequence comes from Myotis yumanensis, assembly GCF_028538775.1. Taxonomy (NCBI): domain Eukaryota; kingdom Metazoa; phylum Chordata; class Mammalia; order Chiroptera; family Vespertilionidae; genus Myotis; species Myotis yumanensis. The sequence goes on along the minus strand of NW_027223762.1, from coordinate 31,460,465 downwards.
CACCAAGTGTACTGATGTAGAAAAGATACAAGAAAACTAGCTACATTAGTCTTTCTAAGACTTTAGAAAAAAAAGTAAAACATTTTCAGTTTCTCCCCTAAAACAACATCATACAGTCTGAATCTACCTAAGGTCCTATAACAGCTTCTAGAATATTTGTCAGGAGGACAAAAATAAAATGACACTGGCGAGTACAGTCTTTGGATATTTAGGAAGGTGAGGGGAAGTTAGTTCTCAAAATGAATTAGTCAGCTTCAGTCTCATCAGCAGGATCTTGGGATTCTTTGTTCTTCCCCAGTGTTTCAATGCACCTCTCCATCCTCTTTGTTGGCTTCCATTCTGTGGGTCAGTTTTTCTGCTATCATTTCCCTGAAGTTCTCTTCTATTGCTTTCTGAAGCACCTCTTTCTCATGCTCTCGTTTCTCAGCAAGCTGCTTCAAGACCTCAGCTTCATGGGACTTGCGTCTTTCTTCTGCAGCTTATAATTTCTACTGAATTTCCTCCAGGGAAAGATCCTTCTTCTTTGGTGGGGAAAGGGGAAATTCTGAGATGGATTATTTTGCTCGAGGGCTGAGAATCAGCTCAAAAGCCTGGCCTGAAGCATGTTTCTTTCACCTGGATATCAGAAGAAGCCATGGTAAACAGAAGATAAGAGCCTGGCAATCAATATATTCTACACAACCCACTGGCAAGGGAAGTATGCCCAGCCCCAGCTGCCTGGCCGCACTGAGCACCAGCAGACCGAGAGCCCACAAAAGCGACAAACAGCAGCACGTGACCTCCCTGCAGGGCTCTGCATTGGCTCGCTGATCTTTTCTCATGCCATTCTTATCCCTTGATATGCTCATGATACAACATCTTTTTGCTCCTCAATTATACCATGTTTTTCCCTATTGCCTTTGCCTGAGGCACAGTCTCCCTCCTACAGATGGTTAACATCTCACCTTCAGTCTCATCTTCTATGATTCTTCCTCATGGAGGCCTTCCATGTTCTTTTCCTTCATAGAGTTTTTCAAAGTTATTATTATTCAACTACTTGTATGATTGTTTTATTTCTGTCTGTCTTACTGGCTGGACTGAAAACTCTCTTATGACTGGCATTGTAGTATCCCCCTGCTAAATGGATGAATGATTGAATGAAAGCCATCATATGGATATGTTTTGAATGAATGAATGAAATAAAAGAGACATTTGTAAAGACAGTTACTTTAAGAGAAAAAAGCAGAGGCGACAAGAAAGGTGGGATAAGCTTTTACATTAGCAAGCTTTGCCTATGGGAGTGATTCTCAACCTTCCTAATGCCGCAACCCTTTAATACAGTTCCTCATGTTGTGGTGACCCCCAACCATAAAATTATTTTCGTTGCTACTTCATAACTGTAATGTTGCTACTGTTATGAATCGTAATGTAAATATCTGATGTGCAGGATGTATTTTCATTGTTACAAATGAACATAATTAAAGCATAGTGATTAATCACAAAAACAATATGTAATTATATATGTGTTTTCCGATGGTCTTAGGTGACCCCTGTGAAAGGGTCGTTCGACCCCCAAAGGGGTCGCGACCCAAAGGTTGAGAACCGCTGGCCTATGGCATCATCTTAGTGACCTACGAATATTCCCTGGACCCTCAAAGATCATTCTTGCCTTGATCCTCCTAGGCTCTCATCCTACTCCCCTAGTCCTGGACTTCTCTGACTCAGCTCTTCCCATCTGTTTAATCCTTTACTTAATCATTTAGCACCAACTCTGATTTCTGCGTCCTAGAATTATTTTTCTCCTATTTCTCTGGTAAACCCTTATGGACAGCATTTTTGCTCTAATGCAGTCTAGCTGTTTACACCTTTGGCAATCTTGCAGTTTGCTTTTGTTTTCACTTCCCATGTCTACATCTAATCTCTCTCTCTAGGGAAATCAGTTCCTCATGTACCAATACATATCCTGATAGCAAAAGGGACATGAGAATAATATCAGAGTTAGCAATCACAACCCAGCTAACAGGTCTAAGATAGGTGACATAATTATCAACCCAGAGGGCCAGCTTTTATTGACATTGGGACAGAAATTGAATCTGAACATGGACTCCCAGTGGAACATATGCGGTAGACTGAGAAATTGTGGAGGGGCTCATGTAGGTCAGACCATGCCCCAGCAAGTGGCACAAAAGCACATGGAACACAACCTTTCTCTCCCTTCCAAGTTGGTCTACAGCTGATCCTAAATATATCAACTTCAAGCTGTATATTGAGTAGGAAATCCATCTCTCTCATTGTCTGAAGCATATCTCAAATTTGACAGAAAATATAACACATGCATACAATTGTGTTAAGGGATCATTCCTGAAATTTTCAATTTCTAGTTATTTCTCATACTCAAGTTGTCTGGAGAGTTTTGGGGCTCTATTCTCATAAACCAGCCTGCCAGGCTTTGTACAAATGATTTTACTTTTTGTTTTTTAATATTAGATTTCTTGCCTAAGCCTTAGCAGCATGAAGTTCCTAATGTGAACTAAACCTGTTCAAAGCCCTTTCCCAGACACTTTGACTCTATTGTTATTGGTGGAGTGCCCTCTGAGTCCCTACCTGTTACCAGAAGTGGAGTTCTTGGGGTGCTGCTGGGAAAAGACTTTCCTGAGGCCCCCCCTACCCCCAGGAGGAGGATGTATTGGGGAAAGCTTTATTGATTCTGTAAAATTAAGGGGGTTCTCTTTCAAGGTTCCATCTCCCTCCATCTCTCCATGGAAAAAGTCCAATCTTGTCTTCAACAGGCTAAGAATTAAAGCCACTGCCCAGAGTTTCTGCTCCTTATTAAAGTCCAGTCCAGTTATGGGTCATGGAGCAGGAGAGTGCAAGGCAGCAGGAGTGAAGCAAGAGAACAGGAGCAAGAAAGAGAGAGAGAATTCTTTGGGGATTATAACTAAGAACTTAACCATTTAACCCTTCAGGATTTCATATACTTGCTTTGGCTCCACCCTTCTAGCCAATGATCTTTGTTCCCCAGGCTAGACTGACAGGCAAGTACCTTCCCTATGTCACCCTGACTTCACTGCACAAGTGCCCATCTCCCCCTTTGTTGAACCACTTCCCCCAATCATTAACAAAGAATGGACCTGTGGTTCCCTGGGGAGTGTGAAGGTGCAGCTTCCTGGTAAAGCTGCCCAGATGACCATGTTTATAATGTCTGGCCTCCCCTTTGCTTTCTTCCCATTATTAATATTAATGACTAGCTAATTATGGTGATAAAACCATCACCTTGGCAAGTCACTTCATTTTTTTCTGATTCTTAATTGTTTTCTTTAGAGAAATAATAACAAAGTTAATTACCTTAAATTATCATTGTGATGATTTATGAAATTAATGAAATAACATACTTAAAATTTCTGATTCAGGGCCTTCAGTACTAATTATAGTGGTATAATAAATGTTAGGTATCTTCAAGTAAATATATATTTGAGATTTGAGCCCAAACTATACATATCATATTGAGAGGATGATAAGAATAGATTATGGAACTTTCAATACAATGAGAGATGTAAGACATATATAAAAGCAATAGTAATACTAACAATAGTAGTTATACCTCATAGTAGTACTGAACCTTCAAAAACTTAGAGGCTACTTTTCTGCCTAGGATGGTTGAAAAAAATAGGATTTTGAACCTAATGATGGTAGCAGGAAACAGCAAAAATACAAAAATAAAGAAAATGCAAAATTAAACGACAGGTTAAATAGACATTGTGTAGACTAGTTGGTGCAGACTACCAATTTATCCAAAGAGGAAAATGAAAATTATGGCTAGGAAGCTTGGTTAGGCCCCGATTATGGGGGGTTGGGGAGGCCAGTTTAAGATATTTGGGTTTTATATACAGGTAATGGGTGCCAGTGATGGTTTTTGAGTAGTGAAGAGGCATGTTCAGAAGTTGTTTTAAAAGATTAGACTTCTTAGTAAAAAGAATGGTTGGAGAAGGAAATCACAATGAGGGGTGTTGTTAGAAAGTGGAGAGGCATAAATATCTGCATCATAATGGAAATAACAGTAATAGCGACAGCAAAATTGCCTGTTTCGTTTTTTATCTGTATTAACTCAAGATAGCAAAGCATTTGAGAAAGTTTACACTCTCTTCCAAAGAACCCAAGTGTCAAATGGTTAGGCTGAGAGCAAGAACCTCTGTATCAGTAATAAAGAAGGAGAGAGCTACTGCCACAAAATGACTCCTGTTTTGAATGACTTTATCTTCTAAGAGTGTTGTGCTGTTTACCTGTTATATTTTCAGAGACAACATCTTAGGTATTTGTACTTTATTGAGAATGAGGTAAATATTTCAACACATTTAGATGTTTTCCTCCTCTTTCAACAAAAGAGCATAGGGTCTTGATAACATGTTACTAAAAACTTGTCTGCTAGTTTGTGATTCTGTCCCCAAGAATGACAAAAAAAAATTAACTTTTAAGTTGAGCACTGAAATTTAGGAAGAGAAAATAGCAGTATATATTTTGGGTGTGTCTCTCTTAGTGACTCAAAATACTTTGCAAAGATAATCTCAAATGTCCTTACAAGGAGGCAGATAGTAACTACCATCATTCTGTTTAGTGGATGTAGATGATCAGGTGTGGAGAAATGAAAGCCAAGCTTAGCTTCATACATTCAATAATTGAGTCATTTCAACACGTGTTCAATACACAGTAAGAATTGAGAGCTGCTGCCAAGTTACACTTTCAGGAATAGGGGGAGGAAAGTTATGCAATAACCAACCCATTCCTTGACTGCTCAGTGATGTTTCCTGCTTCCATTTTTTTTTTTTTTTGAAAGATAGGAAAAATTGGTGGATGTAGAGGTGACTAAGCATTAGACCTCCTCTACATTTCCTTAGAAGTGTGGTTTTAAATAATTTGATCAGCCATTTATTGGCTCTCTGCAATATACTGTGCAATGATATTTACAGAGTAGTCTAGATTCCCTTAGCTTGAAAGCAGCATTATTACTATGTATTGAATGAGTACCAGGCACCAAGGTAGGTACTTGCTGGAAGATGCAAAGATAAATAATGATCAGTGTTGTAACTAACATGCTACAGGAGGTAGAAAAGTGAAAGGCACTTGCATTGGCCTGAGATAAATGAATGAGCTCTTTATGGAAGTATTAGTATGTTAGATGATGAAGATTGAATGCTGTAGAATTTAAGAGTTGAATATAAAACTAGATATTGTATCCAATTGGCCTTGATAAAATACAGTCATGAATATATACCAATATATTTTGAAAACCTACAAAATATTTTCTAATACATATACATATAGTTGGTTTTCTGTGTGTCTGTGTTTATTTAATTTATAATAATTGTATATTTTTATTCTTTTTTAAAATTTAAATTCTTTATTATTGAAAGTATTACATATGTCTCCTTTTTCCCCCATTGACCACTTCCTGGCTGCTCCCACTCCCCAGCACATGCCCTCACTCCCCTACTGTCTGTGTCCATTGTTATACTTATATGCATGCATACAAGTCCTTTGGTTGATCTCTTACCCTCAACCCCCATCCTGCCCTGCCTTCCCTCTGAGGTTTGATGGTCTGTTTGATCTTTCTATGTCTCTGAATCTATTTTTGTTCATCAGTTTATGTTGTTCATTATGTTCCACAAATGAGTGAGATCATGTGATACTTATCCTTCTCTGACTGGCTTATTTCACTTAGCATAATGTTCTCCAGATTTATCCATGCTGTTGCAAATGATGAGTTCTTTCTTTTTACAGCAGCATAGTATTCCATTGTGTAGATGTACCACTGGTTTTTAATCCACTCATCTGCTAATTAGGCACTTAAGCTGTTTCTAAATCTTAGTTATTGTAAATTGTGCTGCTGTCAACATAGGGGTGCATATATTCTTTCTGATTGGTGTTTCTGAGTTCTTAGGATATATTCCTAGAAGTGGGATTACTGGGTCAAATGGGAATTCCATTTTAGTTTTTTGAGGAAACTCCATACTGTTTTCCACAGTGGCTGCACCAGTCTGCATCCCTACCAGCAGTGTACTAGGGTTCCTTTTTCTCCACATCCTCTCCAGCACTTGTCATTTGTTGGTTTGTTGATGATAGCCATTCTGACAGGTGTGAGATGGTGCCTCATTGTCATTTTGATTTGCATCTCTCAGATGATTAGTGACATTGAGCATTTTTTCATATGTCTCTTGGCCTTCTATATGTCCACTTTTGAGAAGTGTCTATGTGTGTGTGTTTTTCATTTTGTCAAGAACTTTAGTGATGTCAGAACTATCATAATCTCAACTTTATGGATAATCAAAATCAAAGAGGAGACAGTCATATCACAATTATAAAATCAAATTGTCAAATAGAAATAATAATCCTATATAATAAAAGCCCAGTGACCAAACAGTAGAACGACCAGAATGACTGGTCAACCAGTTGCTATGATGCCCATCGACCACCAGAGGGAAGACGCTCTGGTGGTCAGTGTAATCCCACAGTGGGAGTGCCGCTCGGCTGACTGGGATGAGCAGTGCTCCCACAGCAGGAGCAGCCACTCAGAGGGCGGGTCCACAGTTGCTGGGCTGACCAGGATGAGCGGCACTCTCACACTGAGCCGAATCCCCAAAGCCACGCCCCCACCAGTGCACAAATCCTTTGCACTGGGCCTCTAGTTTAGATATAAAACAACTCAATTAAAATAATAATTTGAATATGAATATTTAAGATATGGATTCCAAAGCAAGTCTTTAAGATACATTTATGTTTCTATTCTATATTCTTTTCTTTATAGCCCAATCTCTAACTATTTCTTCATTTTTATATCCTGGCTACTTTCAATAAAATGCATAAGGTAAATATCCAACCAATTAATTATGAGATGGCATGCATTAAAATGCAGAGTGAAGATGTTGTGATTTTTATTTGCATCTAAGTTCTCTTCAGTTTTCTAGACTTGTAACACATGCTTCTTGAAGTAATCCAGCCACCAATTTGTTTTTAACTAACACAAAGCAATGACAACTAAACTGTTTAATTACATAAATTGATTACAACATGACATCTATGTAGACTGTAATTTGATTTCAGGTCCTATGTGGTTCTGGTATGTGGGAAGATTCTAGACAAGGGACATCAAGGAGGCTAGAATAAAGTCACTTTAATTTCTCATTGGTTAAAACTTATTCTTCATTGAATGATGCTGGGAGAAAATGGAATCTCTCTCTGGAAATTTAAAAAGATGTATAAAAAGTGAGGTTTGTTGAGCTATCTCTATATATTAAAGGAAAAATAAGGTATCTTTTCCACAAATATTTAAAATGAAAGGACCTAATATTGGTATCTGAATTTCTGTAATTGTATATTAATTATATTCATTGTGAATCAGCACCAGATCAATGAGTTGATGTTAAGCTATCTCTATCTCTGAGCCTTGTAATCTTCACATAATTAGATTTACAAGGAAATTCTTCTAGGCAAAATTTTCAAAGTGAGGTGTGCATTATGCATCATACAATGAAAAAGAAACAGCAAGAGATGGGATTATGACTCCTTTGACTGATAACTAGCTATAGAACCTTAGACCTTTACCTTCACATGTTGAGTCTCACTTTTATCATTTGTGATGCCAGGAGTTGAAATAAATTACTTTACATTATTATAGCTCCTATGATGTTTAAACATTACTGCTATAACTCAAAGAAATATATGTATTTCATAAACTCATCAGATATTTTTAAAACACCTCTGCTTTTCCACTTCTACAGTTGTGGGGCATATCTTATTGCTATTAAAGCTTCAGAATCTCAAATATTTCCAGTTGAGCATTTGATCTTTAAAAATATTATAGCTTCCTTCAAAGTATTTGATCAGCTAAAGAAACATACAGTTGAGTATACAATGCACGTACCCAGAGAGACATCGGAACTAGCTGTTGCTTAAAATACATTTGATTAAAATTTCACACCTCATAGCTCATGAAGGAGACAACCTTAAAATGGGCTTAGAATTAAGAAGTTCTTTAGAACGCTGAGCACACATGATGACCCCAGAAGTGTGGTATAATGAATAGTCTTGATCTTGTTCAGGAGACTTAGGACCTAGTTCCTAGCAAAGGCTTAGTTTTCTCATCTGCAAAATAAATAAAATTTATTGGTCATCTACTATGGTCACCATTATACAAGAAGTATCACATGTCATTTCCTTTAACTCTTCAAAGCAGCATTAAAGGCCATGTTATTAGCCTCACTATGCAAATGAGGAAACTAAGGCATGGAGATGTTTGAATCTTCAACTTAAGAGGCAGAACAGGATTTAGAACCAGTTCTATCTGAAACCAAAGTTCATGCTTTTCACCAACACAGTATCCTAAGAAATAGTAAGAAATGCCATGTATGAGAACAGATTATGCATCACGAAGTGTTATGCAACTATAAAGTTTAATGACATTAGCCAGTCTGATGTCTAGGCAGGACTGGCTCACTGCAGTGAGTTCTATCTCCCCAGTAGATTATTAGTTTGCAAGGAAGCCTGCATCTGACTTTCTATTTCTTTTGTATTATACATCTCACAGAGCAAGAACTAAATTAGTGTTAATAACTAATTATACTATGCTGTTCCCACTCTTTCACATTTAACCTCAGCATCTATTCTATATAATTAAAATCATCCAATGTAAGTCCTATATAGAGTACAATCCTTGTAAAGTATAAAAATTTGGAAGAACATTAGGGTATCTTTGCTAAAATAGCAATACTTTATCTACATCTCATTATTATTTTTAATTATCTTCTTTATATTGGAGCTAAAGTTTCCTATTACAGAGGTTTAATGTCATAGGAAGCCAAGGAACTATTTAAAAAGAGGAAAATTAAGACATTGAGCTACTTTCCTGGTTTATTACACATTAAGGAGATATTCTATAGATCAAGGATTGTTAATGATTGTCATTATCCACATTTGACTTACTATGGCCTCTCTATCCAAAATATATTATTTTACTTAAATTTATAATACATTTTAGTTTTCAGAGATAGAGATAGCTTAAAGTCAACAATTCCAAGAAATCCCTAAAATAGACCTCCATTTACATGTTACCTTTAAGAGATATTTTTTTTTTACTATCTCTTTAGGTGGAATTACTAAACAGGATATAAGAGATGAATGTTGTAAAATTATTAGATTTTTATGTCTGGGGCCAAAGAACTACTTTGTAAGATTTTTGTAAGAGGTAAAAGAGAGGCACCATATTCAGAGGAAGAATGGGGTCTAGGGATAGGGAAAAGAACTGAGCGTGAAGAAGGAAGGAATTCTGGTGCAGATATTAAAGATCTCAGACCTTATTTTCACAATTCTTCATTTCATAGCACTTATGAATATTAATATAACTTGGCTCTCTGGTTTGAAAACTCTATAGATGTCATCTCACACATACATTGGAATGAATCAGATAAACAGCAAAAACCTGATGAATAAGAATAAGAATAAGAATAAGAATAAGAATAAGAATAAGAATAAGAATAAGAGGAAAGGGAAGGGGAAGGGGAAGGGGAAGGGGAAGGGGAAGGGGAAGGGGAAGGGGAAGCGGAAGGAGAAGGAGAAGGAGAAGGAGAAGGAGAAGGAGAAGGAGAAGGAGAAGGAGAAGGAGAAAGAGAAGGAGAAGCAGCCTCCGCCGCCGCCTGGAGGGAACACTGATGTAATGTTTCATTAATATTGCAGCCCATTGTTTTCAGAACAGTCAACCTAGAAGTCATTCCTTTTCCCCAAAAATGTGAAAGTGGGATCTGTAGACTGGAATGCCTGAATAGCACAGAGTGATGATTACTTTCTAGGGCAGCCATAGCTTTTTTTGCTGAACATGTACTGGAGAAGAGAAAATTTCTTCACTTCTAGCATCTCACACAACTTTAAAACAAGAAAATAGTAGATAGAACCTTAGAAATATAGTTGAGAAATGGCAGAAAGAAACTGAATACAATCTGCAATCGCTCTCCCAACCTAACATCTAACAGGGTGAAACTCAGAAAAGTTTCTTGAGATGATATCAAACCAGGACATTCTACAGTAATACAAACAGGACCACAACGGAATCATTGGGACCTGATTAGTAAAGAGTGATTGAAAATGTTATGTAAACAAGTACGTTTACTGTTTAATAAAATTCTTCTCTATCCATACACACACTCATAAGTTGAATATTTAGCAAACCATGTATTAGTCATACCATGATGTACGTTTAGTCATCAAGTAATTCGTTTGTAGGTGTGATGATTCTAAATTAAAAGAATTCTTCCAAGGCTGCTGTCTATACAAGCCCATATTCATTGAGTTCACCATGACTTACAGCCTCAGTCAGTTTAAAAGATTCCAGAAAGGATTTGAAATACTCTTTTTTTCAGATCAAATACAAATATTTTGGGTCTAAAATATTATTTAAACTTGATATAAAGGATGAGAGTCACATGCCTTACCAATGGATCAATATACGTATAGCATTTCAAGTTAATAATTAAAGATGTACAAATCTTTCTTCTGAACAAGTAAACAAAATCCTAACCAAAACAAAAGTAGTAAACATTTCTACAAAATTTTTATAATTTGATTTTGTTCATGTTACTATCTTAAGACATAAAAGCCAAAGCACAACTAGAAATTTTGAAATGCACTACTACAAGAATCTTTGTAGGGCCTGAAGGCATAAGTCAAATGCTAAAAAAGAAATGTTGGGCAAAGAATTTGCTATTATTCTTCATGATTCTCTTCCTCACCCACAATATATCCCCTCACAATTTAATTACTAGGTAATCAGATGCAAGCAAAAGAAACTATACATTCATTTTTAAAATAAAGCACCTAATAACCAAATAGTTATCTTTCTGAGGGACAGCTTGGCTTCTTCTGCTCTACGGTGAGAATTGATTCATTTGGGGATATATTCAACTTAAGGTGATGCAGAAATTTCAGATAATGATAATCAATAGGCAATAAAAGGATGCTTCTTTATTATACTTTTTAAAAAACTCTTTGTTGAGTTATCCCTAAGTTCATCTATTCTACTCTCAAGTTTCTTAAAGGTCCTTATGATCATTTCTTTGAATTGTTGACCAGGCAAATTAAATTACTTATCTTCATTTTCTTAGGGGTGTTTTGTTTGTTTTGTTTTTGGAGACTTTTAATTGCTCATTTGAGATTCTTCAGCCTTTTTATTTTATTTGACATTCTATGTTTGTTTATATGAATTAGATACAATAGCTATCACTCCCAGTCTTAAAAAAGTTTCTTATGTTGAAGTGGCCTCTGTGTAGGGCTGTGTGTTGTGTGGCTTCAACAGGCCAGTAGGAGCCAAGCGGGTGCCTAAGACATCCACATCTGGGCCACTGGGCCACTGAGCTGGAGGGGCACCAGGTCAGGAGATCAGGTGTGTGTAAGTAATGCCCTATTGATCCTGTTTGCTGCCTTTGTTCCTGGCAGAAATAAGCTCTAAGTGTTGGGAACGTGCTGCAGTGACCTTGCCCCTGGATAGAACCCCTGCCCACCGCATGGAGGTGGAAGGGGATATAAACAGTGGGCTCCTCTACAGTCCCTGGAGTCTTAGCACAGCTCCCCAGCCTTCTCTCTCCCATTTGTTGTACTGAAAGTGGTCTTGTGAGGTAGCGACTTCTGTGTAGGCTTTCTGTTCCCTGGTAGTTTTGGAAAGCTGGTTGGAGCACAGAAGGCACTTAGGATGCCTGAGGCACTGGCCTGCCTGCCAGGTGCCTGTGGTGATACCTTGTTGTTCCTGAGAGGTCCCTTTGTTCGGAGTCAACAGGTTCCAGGAAATGTAGCCAAATGCAGCTGTGATCTAGCAGGTAGGCCAAAGCTCCTGAACAGAGCTCCTGCAGGCCCTAAGAAGGTAGAGGGGACATAAACAATGGTGCTCACAGGTTCCTCTGGCCCACAGAGTTCCCGAATCTCCCTGCGGGCCTCTGCAGCTTCCCAAAGCTGTTCATCCAGCTCTCAGTTGTCTCATAGGAGTAATTGCTCTCTATGTGTGGATATTTGAGTTTGTTCATGGGTAGGGAGCAAGTTCAGAGTCCTCTTATGACAATGACATCTTAGACTTCCTACTTATTCTACCTCTTCATTTTGTTATATATATTCAGTTTTCTGATGGATGTTGTTTTTCTTTTGCCTGAGGAAGTTCTTTTAACATTTCTTTCAGGTCAAGTCTCCTGTCAGTAAATTCCTTCAATTTGTGTTTGAAAGATAATTTCACTGGATATTTAATTCTAGGTTGGTGGGGCTTTTTTTTTTTCTTTCTTTCAACACTCTCTTTTGCTTGCATACTTGCTGATGAGATCACCACTGTAATTGTTATCTCTGTTCTGCTACAAATTTGGTTCCCCCTTTGCTTTTTTCACAATTTGTTTGTCTCTTTTTTTTCTGCAATTTTAATATAATATGCCCAGGTGACATTGTTTTTGATCCTGCTTTGAATTTTTTGAGCTTCTTGATCTCTTTGGTGTCTGTCTTTAATTTTGGAAAACTCTCAGTCATTATTACTTCAAATATTTTTATGCTAACTTCTTTATTTATTCTCCTCCTGGCATTACAATTACGTATATGTTACACTTTTGATATTATCGCAGAATTCATGAATACTTCATTCTGTTTTCTTAAAATTATTTTTTCCCTGCACTTTAATCTGGGAAGTTTCTACTGACCAATCTTCAAGGTCACTGATTCTTTCCTTGTTTCTGTCAAGCCTACTGATGTTTCTATCAAAGGCATTCTTCATATTTGTTGTAGTATTTTTATGTATAGCATTTTCTTTCGATTCTTTCTTAGAGTTTCCATCTCTCTGCTTAAATTACCCATCAGTTCTTATGTTTTGCTCATTTTTTTCTATTAAATTCTCCAACACTTTATTAATAGTTATTATAAATTCTCTTGATAATTCCCACATCTAAGTCACATCTGGATCTAGTTCTGATGATTGCTTTGTTTATTTAGACTTTGCTTTTCTTGCCTTTTGGCATGCCTTGTAATTTTTTCCCTTAGAACCTGAACATGTTTTTTTCAGATAATAGAAGCTGGTGTAAATGGGCCTTTTGTGTGAGGTTTTATGTTAATCTGGATAGGAGTTGGGCTGTACAGCAGGTTCTAGAATAATGTCTTTGCATTCAAGGTCATTTCATTATAATGTTGATAAGATGCCTTAGGAATTTAACTCTTGTTTATTTCAGTTAGCCTATGGTAAAATTGTTTTTTTTATATATCCTTTTAAAGTCACAGAATGTATTGATATTAAATGAGGATTTACTCTATTTAATGAATGATTTAGCTGCAGGTACTAGAGACTTTAACTTCTCTTATGCCCAAGTTTTTATCTCTTCTTGACTGGGATTCCCCAAGTACTCATCTTCATCCCCAAGTACAACTCTTTCAGATGTAATCCACTGTTATTATACTGGATCTCTGAAGATGGGAGTTTGGAAGAAAAAAAATGTTCTATAATCTTCTTGTTACATCTCAGAGTTTTAGTGGGCTCAAGGGGCTCTGATCTTCACAAGTGTTTCTCAAGAAGTATAGTTCCTTTTCCCCTACTTCTTACTTCTTTCATTCGCAGCAACATGCTATTGGTTTGAATAGGAATACATTTATTTCCTTGAAGCCCTGATCCCTTTTGACTAATTTTTCCCCTTAGTTGAGACAAGAGGCTAGAGGCGGCTGAATTGGGAGGAATTCCCTCCTTCTATCTGAAATAGGGCTCTACTCAAACCTTTTCACTTAGAGAGTAGGCTTTTGTTATAGAGGAGGTTCTAGGCTCATTTCACAAATATTCCCTTCTCCCCTACCCTCCCAGAGCCACAAGAAAAAATTTTTTTTTTGGATTTTCATTGTGGGAATCTAGTGAGATTTATGGAGATAAAGCCCACAAAAGTTTGAGGCTCCCCTAAATTGCAGCACCTAGATTGTCACTCTATAGCCAGTCCACACTCAGTCTCCAACAGTTCATCAAAATTACTATGTAAGTGTTGCTACCAGTGACTTCTCCTGGTTAGCAAATCTCAATCCTGATTCTTTGGATGCTCTTATTTCTCCATATTTAGGGGTGGCACTTTTCCCTGAGACCTTGGATCTCTGATGGCTCCAAGAAATGTCATTGATTTTCAGTTTTCTAGCCCTTTCTATTGTACTGTGAGTGATATCTTCCAAGCTCTTCACATGTTGGAGCTGAAACTTGATGTCCTGTCATACCATTTCTACTGTGTCTCTAGGTATATTTTTGACTCATCTTAGAATTCAGTTCCTAAAGTATCCTTTAGAACTCACCTCAAATATCACCACTTCAATGAAATCTCTTCTATTTTCCTGCCCACCTTGCCCCCTTAAAGGGTTAGTTGTGCTTTCCTGTGGCTCCCCTAATATCCAAAATATTATAACATATTTACTATAATATTTATTTTGTACTAATGTATATGTTTGCATTTTTCATGGTGACCTATGTATTTAACTCATCTCTGTATCCCAAATGTTTAGTAACACTCTCAATAAATATTTGTTTAATAGTTTCAACATAATGGATTACAAGGCTTAAATCTATAAATCTCTCCATGGTTACAAAACCAGCCTCCCCATGACTTTTGGTCTAATTAACCATAACCCAATATGGCTTAATGAAACTTCCTTCACCTGGATTTCTGTATTCCTTTCAATTAAAAACTTTTAACTATGTATATAGCTGTTTTTAGGTTATGCAAAATATTTGACATGAAGACAACTGAACTTATGTTCCTATTCTTTCTCCCACCTTAGGTGATAGTCAAAAAAAAGAAAGATTATAAAATGAAAGGTTTGATCATAACACAAGTAGCTTTTCAAAAAGCTGTGATGAATTTTTTAAAATATGGCATTTAATTATAATATAATTTACAATGCAAGCTGCTATACATCTTATGGTTTTATTTTGTATATTATATGGATATACTTTGTTTCATTTAAAACAAAGTATATCCATCTCTCGTTGTGTAGTGGGGCTTTTTGGTGGTTAGGACTGTGTTTTATCTCACCTTTCTCTTCTAAAGCACCAAACAGAATGACAGGTGGATATTAAGCACTCAGTGAGTCACTTTCATAAGTTGACATTAATCAATTAGCCTAATGTTCAAAATAAACCGTTTTCTCTTTTTTTTAACAGTATCATAAAACTATTACTGTAAATGCCATCTTACATTTGAAACTCTATTAGATGTCTTTATGCTAAGTAAGGCATTTCCTCTGACCTGCTAATGACTCTAAATAGAGTGTCAGTTTCTGAGCCTGTCCGTTGGGACCATCAGCTGGGAACATGAAAGCATGACAGGCTTTATTGTAAAACACTGGGTGTATTCCCCACATACAAATGCTTTTCTACATTCAATTTCTCAATTGTTTCACAAATAAAAGCAGTGGTTTTCGTGAATCTGCCAGGAGTTTACAATTTGAATTATTTATGGATGATTTAGGTCCTGGGATAATTTCCTGCTTGAATATTTCATGTAATTGACTGTAAATATGGAAGCAGAGAGAATTGTTGGGTTGATTTTTCTCATTCTGAAACAAATCTGTGCTTTTAAATTATATAACTTCCCTTAGGAATATCATGTAAATGAATGTGTCGAATTGCTACATCCAGCGACTGGAAGCTGCAGTTGGATAATGTTTTATTATTTTTTATATTTTAATATCTGCTTCTGTTTATCTCAATTCCAGTCTCTATCACTCAGACATTTCTGTCATTCATGTGTTTCCAGCAAGTTAGCAAGATTGATCTTGTAGTAAAGATCCATCAGAGTAGAGAGAACTTCAGTTGAGCAACATTTATGATTGATTGGTATTTAAGAAACAAGATGACCTCAATATACAGTAACTGTTAAAAATTTTCTAGCAAGGAAAAATCAAAATAATATGAAGAGAAAATAAAATAACATAAAGAGGGGGAGGAAAGCTTATTTGAACATAGAAAACCAAAAGACTATTTTGAAGACTTTAATTAATATTTCTAGTAGTATTTATTTGAACTGAATTCAGGTGGACTTCCAATTACAAACCTAATTGTTTCTTAGTCATGGCTCAATCCAAGCCCACATCCTTTTTCACATTTTGGAACCAGAACAGATGGCTCACCCTCCTTTTTCTTTGCTTTGCTTTTCTTTTCTTTTCTTTTCTTTTCTTTTCTTTTCTTTTCTTTTCTTTCCTTTTCTTTTCTTTTCTTTTCTTTCCTTTTCCTTTCCTTTCCTTTCCTTTCCTTTCCTTTCCTTTCCTTTCCTTTCCTTTCTTCTCTTCTCTTCTCTTCTCTTCTTTCTTCTTGCCTTTCCTTTTCTTTCTTGCTTTCTTTCATTTTCCTTTCTTTCTATCATTTTTTTGGATTGATTTAAATATTTAAAGAACTAGTATTATGGAGATGTATTTTATTGATAGGAAAAATACAAAGTATGCATGTTTAAAGATCACTTTGCATTGACATTATAATAAATAGATTTCTTAAAATAGCATGATTGGTTTTATAGTGCTACTAGTGAGATGCATTCTGCATAAATGTGATTTTACATTCAACCTGAGCATATTGCCCTAACATCAAACAAAGGATAATAAACAGTACAACTGTTAATGGTTTGAATTTTAACAGACCACATCTGATTTATTAAAGAGTAAGTTCTATTACTTACCTCTTCAAAGGAAGTGCTTGAGCAGGATAGGAAAATAAATCAACATGTGTGTGAGTGTGCATGTGTCTATATGTATGTGTGTGTGTGTGTGTGTGTGTGTATATATATATATATATATATATATATATATATATATATATAGTTTTTAACCTGCATTCCAGGGACCTTCCTGGGCCCCATAAATAGGTCAGTATCTATATATATAAAAGCCTAAGCGAGCAGCCCATAGCTATGATGCTCAATGACCACCAGGGGCAGATGCTCAACACAGGAGCTGCCAAGTGATAGCAACTTTGCAGAGTGCCCTCTCACACTCCAGGACCCCTTGGGGGATGTCAGACTGCCAGTTTCAGCCCGATCCCCACAGGCCAGGCTGAGGGACCCCACCTCCTAGAGCAGTGATGGCGAACCTTTTGAGCTCAGTGCATTTTGAAAAACCCTAACTTAACTCTGGTGGCGTGTCACATATAGAAATTTTTTGATATTTGCAACCATTGTATAAAAAAGATTTATATTTTTGATATTTATTTTATATATTTAAATGCCATTTAACAAAGAAAAATCAACCAAAAAAATGAGTTCGCATGTCACCTCTGACACGTGTGTCATAGGTTCACCATCACTGTCCTAGAGGGACCCCGCTCACTCTGCAAACACCCTTCAAGCCCCAGTGCTACCCCAGGTGTGGCCAACTAGGGAGGGACTATGGGAGGTTGGCACCCAATCCTGCCCTGCCCAGTCCAGCCCCACCAGCCACCTTCTAATTAATTTCCTTTCAATGTGCACAAATCCATGCACCAGGCCTCTAGTTTTAATATAAGTGGCTTATGCTTTAATCCAATTTTTGCATGTATTTAAAAAACATTATCCTGGATGCAGTCCACAGACTTCTCTAGACTAAAAATAAAAAAGTTATTTGCACAAATTGGTGGCAAAATTAAAAATTCATTTTTGACTATCATGAAAGCAAATAATGCATTGGCTTATTTTCTAAATAGAATTAACTAATTCATTCTCTAACTACCCTATAGATGCAGCACAATTATTATTGTTATTATTATTACTAGTAGCCTGATGCATGAAATTCATGCACATTAAAAGGGAATTAATTGCCCTAACCGGTTTTGCTTAGTGGATAGAGCATCAGCCTGTGGACTCAAAGGTCCTGGGTTTGATTCTGGTCAAGGGCACATACCTTGGTTGCAGGCACATCCCCAGTGGGGAGTGTGCAGGAGGCAGCTGATCGATGTTTCTCTCTCATCGATCTTTCTAACTCTCTATTCTGTCGCCACCAATGGCTTCTTTTGGCTTCAGAGGTACTTTGTTCCAATAGTTGGTCTTTAAACATATTCTGTCCTCCCTGCTGTCAGGGGCCAGGGTGCAGGTGAATAGGATTGCTAGCTGGCAGGCCCCTGACAGCAAACTGGCCACCTGTCAATTCCGGTGCTCCGGAAAAGGGGCTCCCTCCCCCCTCCCCCCTCCTGTCAGGGTCTGGGGTGCAGGAGAATGGGGTTCCTGGCTGGCAGGCAGATTCTGTGAGGAATAGGGCTCCCAACAACAGATTCTGTGAGGAATAGGGCTCCCTCCTTTCTACTGTCAGGGCCTGGTTTGAAGGTCGGCCATGTCCCCTGTTGGGCCAGACCCAGAGGGTAGTTCTCCACCTCAGCAACCCAGGACTGACTGCTGCTGGGCGCTCCTGGTGCTCTGAGGGCGGGTTCTTCCCTCAGGCCACACGGGAAACAGCTGCAGGGGGAGAAGCCCTTGGCAAAACGACCCAGGATTCAGTGGGTCCATGCTCTGAGGGTGGGTCCTGCCTCAAAACCCACCCTCACTGGAAACAGCTCCGGGAAACAGCTTGGGGGAGGGTGCAGCCGTTGCCAAGACAAACCCTGCAGGACTGACTTCCTTCCGCTTGGTCGCGACGGTTCTTCTGGACGTGATGAACACCACCCATGGTTTTTATGTAAGTAGATAGCCATTCTGACAGGTGTGAGGTGATATTTCATAGTGGTTTTTACTTGCATTTCTTTGATGTTGTGATGTTGAGCATTTTTTTCATTTCTATTGGCCCTCTAAATGGAATACATTTAACATGAATTTAGGGAACAGATATGAATCTGTTTTAGTGCAATGTGTCTCCTATGTTTCCTTAATGCCCACTCATTTGTTTTAGGTTAAGTCATTTTCAGTCTCTGTTAGCAGGCACATCTGTTCTTGTATGGTTAATTCGTTACTTAATTTTATTCTTTAATAATATATCAGTTTGTCTGATTAGCCACTGTACTCTAGAAAATTATTTTTCAATCGTGTGCCATGATCTGTTTCTAGGCTATGAAATCAATTTAATAGACCATGACTATCATTAATTTTTAGTCTAGACTAGATTAGACTAGACTAGGATAGAATATGACATGTCAATTCTATCATATGAATTAAAGATAATTTATAAAAAAATTTGTGAGAGAGAGAGGGAGGTCAGAGAAGAGCTATATGTATGTTTACTGCACTAAAATACAAAAATACTTGGAAATGTCTGATAAATTATAATAGAGCTAAGGGAGAGTCAAGAAAATTTAGAATCAATTAGATAACTTAGGATATGGGAAGATAGGGAGAATAGCAGCTAAGGATTGGCAAAAATAGTATCAAGTATTATTAACGATAAGTATTATTATTATTATTAATTTTATTGATTTTTTACAGAGAGGAAGGGAGAGAGATAGAGAGCTAGAAACATCGATGAGAGAGAAACATCGACCAGTTGCCTCCTGCACATCCCCCACTGGGGATGTGCCCGCAACCCAGGTACATGCCCTTGACCGGAATCGAACCTGGGACCCTTCAGTCCGCAGGCCGACGCTCCGGTTTCAGCAAGTATTATTATTATATCTGATGTTTCTTGAATGTTTACTATGTACCAGCCACTGTTAGAAGAAATTTACAGGCTTCAACTCATTTAATGTTCCCAATGATACTTTAACTTATGTATATAGTATTACTATTATCATTTTACTATTGAGAGAACTAACGTACAGATATACTTAGTAAGTTGGCCAACATTGTTAAGCTTGGTGAGTGGCAAATGTAGGCTCTCCAACCATAAAGTTTATGCTCTTAAACACTATAGTAAATTGAGCCCCATGTTAAATGGGATTGAAACATAAAGAAAAACAACAATTGCCTACATCAAATTTATTTTTAGAGAGAAATATATACAACACTACTCTCTAAAATAATTTTCACACAGTGGACAGACATACAAGCTCAGAGCATTCACAACCACAGTTACTATTGTAAATGAGGTTTTTTGCAAAAGGCTTTAAAACTGTCTGCAGGTTAATGAGCTTGATACAACACAATTGCAGGCTTGTGAGATAACTGCTGGCTGACTAGAGAGCTGCAAATGTAGCTCCTCTAAAGTTGACATGTTGTACAACTCAGATTTCCCAATGTGTTGACTTTTAAAATGACAATGAGATTTAAGAACATTCATTCAAATGTTTTTAACTTTCTTCACAAAGGCGCCAAGCTCCTTAGTAATAAAAATAAAACTAAAATAACTTTTTCAAACTTCAGGCAGCTGAAGAAGACTGCTGCTGCTGGTGCTGCTGCAGCAACCTGAAGTAAAGAGGAAGTGGATCAGTGATCCTTCCCTTAACATATACACACGCTGGAAAAATTATGCTTGCATCAACTGTTATACATAGACTAGAGGTCCAGTGCACAAATTCGTGCATGGGTGGGGTCTATGGGGTCTAATGCTGGAAGCTACAGCTTTTCCCCAGCTGGATCTACTTAGACTTTAAGGATGACCAAAAGAAAACCCACAACAGAACTGTTTTGCATTTCACGTGCCACAGTATGAAATAGTTTATGTGTTGTTTGCAAATGTATATCAAGATGGATGATGGCCCTTTAATGACTTTTGCATTCTTCCCAGAGCTCTGCCCTCAGTTTCCCAATATGATCTTCATGTCTGTTTGTTTAAAAGTTTTTCTGTTTTTGAATGTGCCTACCCTTCGATGTTGCTCCTGGCAGCCTGCGGGTCCTCTTCACTGCCCCCTTTAAAGAGAGATTGAAAGCTCACGTAATCTGCAAGTCACCGCAATTTCATAAAAATCTCCACCCAGACTCTCTATATTCCTCAGCAAAGGGCCGCCATCCCCTAATGCTTAGGTCACCCTTTTGGCTAACTTGGAAGGTCTCCTGGGGCTGCAGGCCATGGAGGGAGAATTTCACACCTTGTCTGCAGTATTAGCAGAGTCCTCTTTTTTTTTTTTTTCATTGGGTATAGTTCTGTCTGGTTGCAGACAGAAGGGACTGATAATTATTTTCTTGTGCTTTCACTAAATGTACATGCACCAGGAAGCCAGGCAGTAATTTAGGGGTGTTGGGGGCTGAGCGAGGGTGGGACCAGCCAGGGTGAGGGGCCGTGGGTAGTATGTTGGCCAGCCCAACCCCCGATCAGGGTGGGGGGTCCTGCTTGGGTGCGGGGGCGGCCAGGGCGAGGGGCCCCGGTCGTTCCGGTCATTCTAGTCATTCCAGTCGTTCAGGTCTTTCCGCTGTTGGTCGCTGGGCTTTTATTATATAGGATTCCTCGGAGATGACTAACAGTCAAAGCAAGCCAAGGTAAAGTGACCAGAAGGTTTCAGAGCTGCTGACTTCAGGCTCGTGGGAGCTGATTTTGTTCATCTCTCTGACATATGCTCTCTGTATATCAGAAAATATTGTTGATCACATCAAAGTCTTCATGAATCTAGTGTGTGTTTTTTTCTTCATCAAATGTTCTAGTCTTTTAGATCTTTGTCAGTGGCGTCACAACTGAATGAACAATTCCTAGTTTTCTGAATTTCCCTGGAGGGCTAAACTGTCAACATCTATATTCATCATGGAACCTTAAACTTGGGAAAATAATCTGATTTTATATGTAAAATGAAGTCTCTTTAGATCTTTTAGTTTTCTGAATTTGTCTCTGTGAATTTAGTTAGTGTAATTTTGCTAAAATGATTGTAAATCCCCCAATAAAATTTTTCTTTTGTTTTTCTTCCTTCCCTTTCTCCCTCATTCCTTCCTATTCTTCCTTCTCTTATTCTCTCTCTCTCTCTCTCTCTCTCTCTCTCTCTCTCTCTCTCTCATACCTGCCTTCACACACTCATTCTTCCTTTTTTCCAGTCTTGCAACATTTATTGAAATACTGCTATGTGCCAGACCCATGAGTATAACAGATGCAGATGTCCTTGCCTGTGAGAGATTGAAATAGACCTCTTGCTAGTCATTCTTACTCATGAAATAAGCAGCTCCCTTCATCAATTGCATTTTATGACATCACTTCTGCCCACCCTCTGTCTCCTGCCCTTTCCACATGCTTGGGTAATTTATGCTAGAGTGTGTGTGTACCTGGTTGGGTTTATCCTGTTTCAAATGCCCAGAAATGAGAATTAGCTAGATTATAACTTTGATTTTGCTTCAGAAGAATGAAAATTGATCTAAGTTTAATGGAAGAGACAATGAAAAAGGAAGGAAGGAATTCAGTCCAGCAGGATGATACTGGGGAGGCAAAATTTCTAGTCTTTAACCTGCTGCAGTCCCTTATTACTGCCCGATTGCTTGCGGTCCTATGTGTCCTAGGAGTATAAGCTTTGGCTGTATATTTTTAAAAGTTACTGAATGCATATTGCTGGTTATGTTTCCCTTATCATTCTTCACCCCAGTCCATTATTTACACAATCATTAAAGTCACCTTTTAACCCACAAATTATGTTGCTCCACTATCATTAACCTTCCTGTTTCTTGTGATTTCCTAAATTTAAAATGCAAAAGTTTACTGGCTTTGAGTGTTATGCACCCATAGTGTGATCCCTCCAACCTCTCCAGCATACACTCTTTTCCAAATATACATTATGCTTATAATTCCCCGAAGTTTCCATGTGATTGCATACCATAAATGAAGAAGAGGATCAAACTTTGATGAGCAGTCTCAAATTTATCAATCTTTCAGATTATGCTATTTGAAACCAGAGGAATTTAACTGAGCTTAGTTATATATATGTGTGTGTGTATGTATTCATAGATTATGCCTATAAGAGAGAGAGATCATACAATGTTTGTCTTTCTCTGACTTATTTCACATAGCTCATGCCCTCATAGTCCATCCATATTGTCACAAATAGCAAGATCTATTCTTTTTCTTTTTTATGACTGAATAATATTCCACTGCATACACATATACAAACACAATGGAATATGTATGTGGTACACACACACACACACACACACACACAATTTCTTTATTCATTCATTCATTCATTGATAGATACTTAGGTTGTTTTCATACCTTGATTATTGTAGGATTTTTAAAAATATTTTTATTGACTTCAGAGAAGAAGGAAGAGGGAGAAAGATAGAAATATCAATGATTAGAGAGAATCATTGATCAGCTGCCTCTTACATGACTCCTACTGGGGATTAAGCCCACAACGCAGGCATGTGCCCTTGACCAAAATTGAACCCAGGACCCTTCAGTCCACAAGCTGACACTCTATCCACTGAACCAAGCCAGCTAGGGCATTGTACAATTTTTTAATGAAAGTAAAGCATTACTAGGATAGGCCATTCATATTTACTGGTTAGTACACTTTCCTTGTGGAGACATGAATTTGAAAATTATAATCTGACAGTAGCTTTAAAAGCATTACTGAATTCAGATGAGGAGAATGTAAATTTCTGCTTCACCCATTTCTCTACAGGTAAAGTTGCCATTAAGATGCGAGGTCACATCCCTGAATATTTGTCTAAATGATTATTCTAATGTTGATTTTGTTCTATGCCATCATTTTTTTTTAGTTTTCAAGGCTGATTTTTTAAAATTAACATTCTCTGTATCAGTCAGGGCCCAGCCAGGATATTAAAGCTACTGTATGTTTTTAATAGAAGGAAATTTAAAACAGTTAATTGATTACATCAGTGATCATAGGAAGGAGAATCCTAAAGAGGCATCGGCAGGATTAGCACTAGGAGGAAGTAGCCACCAATGTAGGGCTAGGAGGATACTGTTTCCAGAATCTGGAAGGGAGAGCCAGAAGCCAGAAGCTCAGCTGGAATGAGGTTTGACTGAAGGGAGATGAGTCACAGAAGAATGGGACTGTATCGAGGAGCCATGGAAGTGATGTAGTCACTGCTGAAAGATACTGCAGGAGGCAAAAAGAAAGCAGAGAAATGCATTGACTTCTCCCTTATTCTCATCTCTGATCTTCCTCCAGTGCTTTGCAATGGTTGTAACTACTTGGAAGCCAGATAGCAGGGATGAAAATGAGGGCAAATAAGCATTGGCCAAAAAGTCATCTTTCTTTAGAAATGTTCAAACATTAAATTTCATTAGCAGGCAATTTGCATAATTAAATCTATTTAGGATTCTACATTCCTTTCAAGTTTGATCAGACTGATATATCTCTCATATTTTAGGGCCTCTATCAAATAAATTTTAAAGGCAATATACATAAGGTTATGGGATGTTCAATACTGTTTTCTTCCCTATGAATGCATCCTACCCAGACCTGGAAGAAATACTTTCTCCTTTGTTGTTGTGTTTTTTGTTTGTTTGAGTCTGCGCATATGTTTAGATTCAAGAAAAGATCTTGCTTTTGGAATTAACATTCTGTTATCCATTCATGCTAATGGATTCTGATTCCTTTATTCAAGTTCTAAGAAGGGATCAGAGGAATATTAGTGGGAGGGCTGTTTATCAATGACTAGCTATCTAGCCACTTCTGGTCAACCTCCCTGGCAGAGAGAAGTGGTCCAGCTGTGCCCATGATAACCTTAATCTTCACAAATTAGGGGTGGACATTAAAGTTAATTTTTAAACAGGGCTACTGAATTCAAAGGAGCTGCCTATTCATCAAGATTTGAGAGGAATAAAAAGGGCCCACTGTCCTAACAATGGGCACTGTCCTACTGCTGATGACATGAATTGACATGCTTAGACATTTATTTCTTTGACAATCTTTTCTTCATTGGTAGAGTGAAAAGATATATATATAGCATTATAATCACGCTTTTCTAATATTCTTTAGTGAGAAGGCAAAAGGATAGCTTGTTTATATGGTATTTTCAAGAAAAAATATCAGTGTGCTTCTTTTGACACTTTATCATTATAGTTATGGAAAAGAAAATAGAATATTTACAATTAGAACTGTTCATAATATCCTGGATGTATATATTTACTTTGCTTAGAAGAGAAGGGGAAAAGACTTTGAAGATTGCATACTTGCCCAGTTGGTATGGCTCAGCAGTTGAGCATTGACCCAGGAACCAAGAGATCACAGGTCCGATTCCCAATCAGGGCACATGTCCAGGTTGCAGGCTCAATCCCCAGTAGGGGCATGAAGGAGGCAGCCAATTGGTGATGTTCCTCTCATCGATGTTTCTATCTGTCTATCCCTCTCCCTAAAAAAAAGAATCAATAAAAATCAATAAAAAAGAAAAAGATTGCATACTTGAGGTTGTGGGTAGGGGGAAGGAAAGGAACACAGAACCTTAGGACAAGACAAAAGTGTGGTCCACAAATCAGCTCTGATTTATTTTAGGCCCTCTACAAGATAGAGAGCTTTCACCGAAAATGTGAATGGTCTAGGTCACTAAGCACAATGTTTTGTTCAGCTCTCATTATGCATGATAAAGTAAAGACTTTAAGTAGCAAGACTTTATGAAGGAAGCAGCATGAGACTCAGTTTAGTGCAAGCTCTTAGCTCATGGCAGACATCACTTTGAATAGCATCACCTCAAACAAAGGGAGAGAGTCAGGAAAGAGCAATATCTAGGGAATCAAGGGAAAGCAGGGCCGCTGCCACTTTCAGCAAGCTCTAGTTGAACATGTTTCTCTATTCAGCTTATAATCCCTAACTTGCATTTACAGGTTTTTATTCTGTCCTGTAACTATGAGACTTCCCTAATTCTTCCCCAACCCTGTCCCGGGCTAAAATCCGCAATTCCTTTCCCAACTCTCCATCATGTTTGGTTTTCAGAGCTTCCATCATCAATGAGCTAGAATAGTGATGGAGAGAGTGAAAAGGAGCCAGTCTTGAAGAGAACGTGGCATTGTGTTCTTTCTGACAATAAAGCACTCCCAGTAGAAATATATGTCTGTATTATTAGAAACTACTCCTTTTTCTACTTCAGTAAATTAGGACTAGATTAGCATTGTGGCTAACCCAGGAGATACAGGGTCATGCATTTCCTGCCTCCTACCAATCTTTGTCTCTACCCTGGATAAATAATTTATTTCTCAGCTATTAGGGGAAATTGGTTCACAATTAGTGTATAGTGCAAATTAGGAAAGTCAGTTCAATTCAAAATAATGATAAAGATGTATTTGGAACATACAAGTTCTTTTTATAATTATTTGTGCCTTTATAATTGAACCAGAGGCCCGGTGCACAAAAATTTATGCACTCGGGGGCGGTCCCTCAGCCCGGCCTATGCCCTCTTGCAGGGCTAGAGCTAGCTCTGCCATGAGCTAAGAGCTTGCACTAAACTGAGTCTCATCCCCTCGGAGGATGTCCACCTGCTGGCTTAGGCCCGTTCCCTGGGGGATCGGGCTCAAGCTGGCAGTCAGACATCCCTCTGGCAGCCCGGCAGCCCTCGGGGGATGTCCACTTGCCAGCAGTGGGGAGCAGGCCTAAGCAGCAGTCGGACATCCTTAGTGCTGCTGAGGAGGCGGGAGAGGCTCCCACCACCACCGCTGTACTGGCAGCCATCAGCCTTGCTTGTGACTGAGCAGAGATCCCTCTGTGGGAGTGCACTGACCACCAGGGGGCAGCTCCTGCATTGAGCGTCTGCCCCCTGGTGGTCAGTGTGTATCATAGTGACCAGTCATTCCCAGTCTTTCTGCTGTTTGTTAGGGTCAATTTGCATATTACCCTTTTATTATATAGAACTTCACGGGTGGGGGCTGGCTGGTTTGCCCTGAAGGGTGCCCCGGATCAGGGTGGGGGTCCCACTGGGTGCCTGGCCAGCCTGGGTGAGGGGCTGATGGGTGTTTGCAGACTGGTCACACCCCCTTCAGGGTGGGGGTCCCCACTGTGGTACCTGGCCAGCCTGGGTGAGGGGCTGATGGCTGTTTGCAGGCTGGTCAAGCCCCCCCCAGTGGGGACCCTCACCCCATGGAGGTTTGGCCAGCCTGGGTGAGGGGCTGATGGCTGTTTTCAGGCTGCCCACATCCCCTTCAGGGTGGGAGAGGTCCCCCCTGGGGTGCCTGGCCAGTCTGGGTGAGGGACAGAGGGCCGTTTTCAGGCTGGCCAAGCCCCCCGGCGACAGAAGCTCCCAGCCTCTCCTTTTTTTCTTTTCTTTTTTTAATTCTGGGATTTATTTACCTTCTATAATTGAAACTTTGTTGCTTTGAGTGGAGCTCAGAGCCAGCCGGGAAACTTGACTTCCTCCATCACTGGAGCAACCAAGCCTCCTGCTTGCTTCAGCTCCGTGGCTGCAGGCCGCCATCTTGGTTGGGTTAATTTGCATATAGTTGCTCTGATTGGCTGGTGGGCGTGGCTTAAGGCGTGGCAAATGTGCAGTCAATTTGCATGTTTGTCTTTTATTAGTGTAGATAATTAATAGCTAGATAAGATTAAAAGTATAAAAGGCACTTGTGTTTGTTATAATTGAAGGTAACTAAATAATATGATTGATTCTTATTAAGCTTTGAGACAAGTAGAATATAGGTAAAGAAGGGTGTAAATTGTGTTCTCTGGCTACTAGTAGTAAATTGATAGAAACCACAAGAATATAAATGCAATATGCCATTAATTGCTTTTTTAATAGATTTGTCATTATATCTAAAACTTTAAAAAGAATAATACCTTTCATGTCCAATGTACTTTATAGCTTACAAATCACACCCTTGGATATTTTTATTTGATCCTGAGAACAATTCTGCCAGGAAGGCACTTATTATTTTCCCAAACAGAGACTCTGAAGAGGTTGAATGAATTTCACAACTATTTATCAAACTGGCAAGTAACAAATGAGAACTTGACACTGTGATTTCTTATTTCTGTGTGATGTTTGCACACCACACCATGCTACCTGAGTCATTATATTAGTCAGGATAGACTAAATTTCAGTGATGCAGAACAAACCATATCTATCTGTCTGTCTATCTGTCTCACACTATCCACCCAGAGCTAGCTGGAGCTGTGCTCTGTTTTCCTCAGTTTGGAAAACCATCCCAACAGAGAAGCCCTGGTCTGGCACATGGTCAGCATGATAGAGGGAAAGAGAACATGACAAAGCCCCTAGAGATTTTGAAAGCTTCTGCCTTGAATGACATAGTACATGTATCTCCATACCATTGGTCAAAGTAAATCACACAAAGGTGGAGCTAGGAAAGAGAAAGCTGGAATATTTATAAATATACTAATTATTATTATAGTTGTTAAAGGTCAAAATTGCAAAAGTAATAAAAATTAGAAAAAAATAATTTTTTGTTGTTAAAAATAAACAACAGTAAGTTTGCCTTTTACTCAAAGCTTACATATGAAATATTTTCTTCTTGTACTTTTTAATGAATTTCTTGGCAACACAGTACAGGAGTTCTCAAAGTGAAAGCTATTATAACTGGGCCTTTGAGGTGCTCTGTGATCCAAGGTTAAATAAGTTTTGAAATTCTACATACCATAAATGCATTTAAAGCCCAAGAAATCCTAATAAAGTCCAAACTCACTTGAAAGCCTGATAAAGTCCAAACTGACTTTGTATGCCTGTGCGTGGCCTGACATCCACACGGGCTCCTTGGGAAATGCTGCCCTGAATCCCTCTTTAATGTTCTCCTTCTCCTCAGTCCCCACATTCAATCCACCAGAAAGTCCCTTCAGACTTCTATTTTCCTGAGTTTTAGACCCCACAGGTTGTAAAAATCATACTAAGTATGGAACATAGCAAGTGACATGTAGAAGGTAACCTTTCTAAACCTCAGATTCCTCATTTTTAAAATGGGTTTAATAGTTGCTGTGAGGATAAAAAAAAAATACATAACATATGCCAAGTACCTGACCCAATGGGCAGTTAATTTTGATTTTCCTTATAGGTTCCTTTCTCATTCATTTACATGTTAGGAAAATAAGAGAATGGAAAAGATTTGCCATTGGCTTTTCTTATTGAACTAAAATGTCTTATTTGGTTGTTTCTGAAAAATAGCCAGCAAAACAGTGATAGAGTGAACTGCCACATGCTTTGACTGTGCTAATTTCTTATGCAGAACATTAGAGACAGAGAGCACTGAGCCAACAGAATATGGAAGTCATGATTTCAGACATTAGCATGTGTCAAAGAGAGTGAAAGCTAAAGGACCTTTGTCAGCATGGCTGGCTGCCACTTTCCATAATGAAGGCACATTTCCAAAAGGTACCTTGAGCCATTCCCCAGAGCAGGGAATCAGAAACATCCCATTTTAACATTCTATTTAGATTTGCTCAACTCTAGTCTATCTTTCTTGGTAACAAGAAGAGAGAACTATTTGTCAGGATAAGGATTGCTTGTTAAAACTCATTTTTTTTAGTGGATTTACCTTTGGGGCAGATATAATGAAGAAGAGGCTGTTTATGGGAAAGGTGAGCAAGATAACAATCATAAGAGATAAAGGCAGCCACCACAATGGAGCAAAGTCAAAGTAATAAAAATAAATATAAGATAATGAAAATGTTATAAAGTAAAGCTTTTCTACTGTACTGCTTCCCAGGAGAGCCAGGCCACATAATTATTTTCTGGATCCCAAACCTGACTTTTCCTTTTATTTTATTTTTTTGGAGGGGGGCGGGGGTGGGTCTCTGGCAAGTTATTTTTCATTCTGTGCCTTAGTTTTTACGTGTATAAAAGAAAAAAATAAATTAGTAGATCAAGTGATAAACTCAAAACTATCTAGCAAATAGTGATTTATACAACACTTGCTAATTCCCTTTGCTTTTCATCTGTCTTTCATTATAGTTCTGGAAATGATGCAGATGTGATGATATAGTTTTTGTCCTTGAGGAACTGACTGAAAATGGATGCCAACCAAAAGTATGGAAAACCTTTCAAATAGATTAGACCAAAGATGCCCAGTATAAAAAGACAGAGGTTATAACACACATGTGGGGAGTAGTCACCAAGGTTCATCACAGTTCCTGGCACTTACTGCTTTCCAGTGAATATTGAATGGATGATGAGCCTGAAAGAGATATAGATCAAATGCTAAGTCATTTCTAATGAGGGAGCAATGATTTCTCTACATAAGGTTGGGCACCTAGGACATAGATTCAGACCAAGACGTATGTGCAGAAATATTATTAGAGAATGGTCTTGGGATTGACATGTACAGGGAAAGGGAAGGAAGCAGGATTGGGCAGAGAGAGAAATTGGGCTGTGACACATTCGGGACAGAAGCTGGGAGCTCAGAAGCTGGAATAGGTTTCCAGGGCACCCTCCATTGACCAGACACGCAGGCTATTCTTGGGAAGTGCATATAACATCTAGCTGAGGGAAATCCCTGGATAGGGCTGACTACTGAGGGCTATCAGTAGTGCCCAGTATTTAGCAATAAAGAGAATGGCCTTTAGTACTGAAGACAGTGTCTACTTCTACAGTCACCCCTTGTTCTGATTAGAGCTCCTCCTTCCTGTGTCTCTTGGAACACCTACTCCAGGATATTGGTGCACCTCTTTTCCTCTGGAAATGTATAATAGGAACGTCAGGGAGATGAATACAGACTCTGTTACTGCAGCTTTTTTTTAATATCACAAATAATATTCATCATGTCTTTCTTCTTTACCCATTCAATCTTCTCCTCACCATCAACTGGAGCCTCTGCTGTGCTCAATAATGGCATGCCTGCTGATGTGACCCAGAATCTCACTTCTGAGGCATCTGGGCTTCTGGTCACCAAGTTCTTCTCAGTCTGTGGCTGTTACATTTGTCTATTTAACATCAAAACTGGATGAATAAGTATCTAGAGAGTGCTAAGTGGATTGCCCAACTGTCAAATACATCCTTCTCTTCCCCTATTACATAAATCAACCTTTTCTTCTTTTTTTAATTAAAAAAATTTTTTTGGTTAATCCTCATCCGAGGATATTTTTTACATTGATTTTAGAGTGGAAGGGAAAGGGAGACATAGAGGGAGAGAAACATTGATCCCAACCTAGTCAGGGATCAAACCTGCAACTGAGGTACGTACCCTTGACTGGAATTGAACCCACGGCCCTCAGTCTGTGGGCCGCGGCTCCAACCACTGAGCCAAACAGACTAGAGCATAGCCTTCTCTTTTTCTAATGACCAGCTGTGCCAGGATAGTGGCTTTTCTTGCCTGCAGGTCCTTGGACATAATATGGATCCTGAGATGCCCGGGTAGCAGCCATATTTTAAAATTTAACATTTTCTCCAAGCCAGCAGTGAACAGATTTGTAGGAAGGGAAGCAAAATTTTCCCCAGTGGCCCACCTTATTTCCCCTGGACCCACATATTCTACCTACTGAGGACATGACATCACTCGATGGCCACTCTTTACAGTGTATAATGGACCCTGGAGAATGGCACTCCATTTCAACAGTTTGATCTTTGAGTTGGAGTCTCAGCTGTGCCATCAACAGGCCCTTCTATTTGCTGTCAGGTTAGCAGCCTATGGTTGCTGAGATTTGTGATGGGACCAGTGGATCTTACAGAGATGTGCCTCCTGCCTACCTCCTCTGCTGCAAAGTGGGTTCTTTGTTCTGACAGAGTGTTATGTGGGATTCGGTCAGTGAGTCAGATACTTTGTAAGCCCTTTCATGGTGGTGCAGACAGAAGACCTGCTGGTAGCAACAGCAACGTCCTATGTGGGATATGTATCTGCTCCAGCCAAATGAATCACTGTCTCTTCCAGGATGAACGAAGTTTGGTGTGATTAACTTGCTCTTGAGTGGTCTGGTGCTATTAACCCAGCACACAGAAGAAATTGAGGGAGGATGGGTTAGTGGGGGTGGGGGAGGGGAGGTGACAGACAGAATGGTCAGGTTTCAGCACAGTCAGAATGAGAGGATTTTAGGGACCAAAAAGATCCTGAACATCACCTAATTCAATTATTTCCTTTAATATAAACTAGATCTAAAGCTCAGAATAAAACCAAGTTCCAGGACTCTTGATTATCATCCCAATCTCCATTTTTAGCTCTTATCTTAATGCCTCTGATGCCTGTTTTGTGCATGTGTGTATGTGTTTTGGGGTGTGTTTTTTTGTTTTGTTTTTGTTTTTGGGGTTTTTTTGTCTAAACCTTAGTAGAGAGAGATGCGCTGAGTTCTTTTTTGGCAGGTTGCTGGTGAACTTCATGATACAACCAATTTAAGGTTTAGATATTTTTCCTGCATGCACATTACCATGAGACCACAAGAAACTGAGATATGATCTGAAATCATACATCAAGCTAGAAATATTGGACAAAGGTAGTTTGTGTAGTGAAAATGAAAGTATTGGTGGTGCTATATATGACAAAAAACAAACATTTTTCCCTCCTCGTTCCCTGCTGAAGCAGCAGGCTGTTTGCTGCATAATAAAAAGTGACCCTTTGAAGCCAGCAGTGCTAGCCTTCCCAAACTTGATAAGAATATTCATTTGCTTTATCACCAGACTGGACTTAAAGGAAAGTATAATTCAGACATAAAGAGACCAGCCAAATGATTCCCAGGCTCTTCCTATTTCTGCTTTACCTGCCAGGATTTTTGGCATGGCATCAAAGAGCCCTGTGTACCCCAGCCCAGATGCTTGTCTAGAGAATGGATGTTTTAAAGAGGTTGCCTTCTGTTCTAATTAGCTGAGTGATAAATGAAGACTACCTGGCAGTGCCACCCTCATGCTCACATTAAAATTACAATGAATATATGAGCATGCAAGGACAGCTATATGTAATGTACATTTGTATTTCTTCATCCACCAAGATTCCACTCCTGCTCCTCCTGATATTAGAACTGCAATTCCCTTTGGAGAAATTATGTTTTTCATATTATGTGTAGTCTGGGTATTGCTCCCTATTGATATATTCTGTACAGTAGGTTGATGCATAACTTAGGCTCAGTCAAAGAAACTCTCTCCCAAATTGTAATCTTCAGTGGCATGATACAGGAAGAAAAAATGAATGGAGTTGATTCATATAAGAGGCTGACTCATTCTAGCACAGTGTTGTCCAATAGGTATTTCTGCCAACAGGGAAATATTATACATCTGTGCTATCTAATAAAATAGCCACTAGCCACGTGGGACCACTGAGCACTTGAAGTGTGGCTAGAATAACTGAATAAGTGAATTTTTAGTTGTATTTAATTTTAATTACTTAAAATATTAAATAGCCACATTTTCATAGTAGCTCCTATAAAAGACACCCAGAGGAGAGACGTAGAGAGATAAGGGAAGACATTTGAAGATAGAAGTTGGAGTTATATCTCCACAAGGCAAGGAATGCCTGGAGTAAGCAGAAGCTGGAAGAGGCAAGAATGGATTCTCCCCTACAAACGTCATAGGGAGCATAGCCCTACAAACACTTTACTTTCAGATTTCTGCCTCCAGAATTGTGAGATAATATATTGAGATTGTTTTAAGCCATCATATTTGTGGCAATTCATTGAAATCTTGGTTATGTCCAAGTTCACTAATTTTTATGGGTGAATCATATCACCATTTATCCAGGAAGAGCACAACCATGGAATTGACTTGGTTACCCCCATCTCAATCCCAAATAGTTTCTAGATTTTACCACCCCTTTGTCAAATCAGAAAATTCTGAAAGGAGTAAGAATAAAAAGTATCATTGAATGGCACTGAAATGATCACATCTTTGTGGAAACTTGGGGCTTTTCCCCTGCTATATTTAAACAGATTGCTTTGATCAAAATATTGTTGGACTAGTGCCAAATTTCTTTATTGTTTTAGACATGCTACAACCTCAAGCATAATCTCAGATTTAAGTTACATCATGCTTTATCCTTCATGCCATACAATTTGTACATTTAATTCCCAGCACTATATTCTAGGAAGAAGTCTTCAGATTCTCATTAGATTTTATTGACTCCTTTCAACATTTACTTTCAGAAAGTTTGATTGTCTTCTTTCTCAGTTCATAAGGCATTTAAGTAGCTAGTTGCAATGACTCATAGGGGTACACACTGACAAACCATAGCCTAATATTGAGAGAAAAGGCAGCTATAAAGTAGATACAGAAAAGCAATATTCAGGAGTCTAGAGCCATTTAATGCAGGCCCTAATCATTCTACATCCCTCAACAATCTACAATACTGCAATGAATGCTTATTAAAGTGATTTAATCATAAAAAAGACTTAGGTTATGCTCCATATATTTTATTTAAGAGACTAGAAAACATTTTTAAGAATGTCACAAACTCGTCAATTCAAAAAACAGTATTTGAAAGGACAAGTCATACTTATGTGGATAATTCTCCTCAGTGGATAACTCTCCAAGAGCTCCAGAACAATAGGCTTGCCAGGTGTGAACCTTGAGGTTCTCAAGACAAAGAAGTCAGGGTATTGCCCTGGCCAGTGTGGCTCAATGGCTTTACCCCATGTGCCAGGAGGTTGCTGGTTGATTCCTGGTCAGGGTTCCTACCTGGATTGTGGGCTCACCCCCCAGCAGTGGGGTGTGCAGAAGGCAGCCAATCATGTATTGCTCTCAGATTGATGCTTCTCTCTCTCCCTCTCCCTTCCCCTCTCTCTAAAAAAATAAAAAAATAAAACATTAGGTTATCATATCAAACTGGAATATATATTATGATTTGAGACATAAGTAGGAATTCAGTGTTGATGAGCCTCTCTCTCTCTCTCTCTCTCTCTCTCACACACACACACACACACACACACCCCAATACATGTAGAAATATCATTCAGGACCACATCTCTGGGGTGTGGAAGCCTTGAAGCAAAAGCAATCTTGTGTATATCTCTCTTTATCCTATCACAAAGACAGTCAGGCTAAGGTCTAAGGTTGCATTATGAAATCATTTGTTCTTGGTTTCAGCCACTTGGCTTACAGTGTACCTACAAGAACCATGCTGCCTCCTTTTCTCTCTCAAGGTCATTCCTCTCCTTTATTGACTCCAGATGTTATTTATATTCTTTCAAATACTGCAATCTCAACCCCCAATAAAAAAAAGGAAGCTCTGAAAGAAAGCATCAACCTAAGTTTACCTGAAACATAATGCAATATTATTATCTTTACCTCTAATCACAGCTTTGTCCCATTAAAGGAACCTCAGACAATAAATGAAGAAGTTGAACTTTTGAAAGAGTTGGAAGAGTTAAGTGTTAAGTAATTTCATATTACCCCACTGGCTGACAAGCAAACAGCAGCGTGGGGGTAAAGACTGAGTCCTCTAGCCTTTAACTGGCTGTGTTAGAACATTGAATATTCCATTACTGTCATTACTGTACCTGTAATGCTGGTGAGGGTGGAGCGCTTACCTATCTGTGGTGTTAGGAAAATTGTGGATGCAGATCTAATAAGGCCGTTTCTGCATTTGATGGTTTGGGGCTCATACTCCATAAGAAGTTACATTTCTCTTCAACTATGAGAAAAATACATAAATATTAAATATGAAATCTTGAGAAATTTTTATTCTCTTCAGTACATTCATAGTTTTAAAAGCCTTTGCTTATACAGCCATCTGTTGCCATTCAGACTAGTATGTATCTGAGGTTTGCTTTCTTGTAATGACGCTTGCTGTCCCTTGTGAGGCACTTTCGCCTGATCATTTGTTCACCTCTCAGTTTTCACCTCAGAGGCATAACAGGGAAAACTGCTTGCTTCCCAGAGAGTGGTTAAAAAATAGTTGTGATATAGTCATTTATTTTTTGTTGTTTCAATTCCACCTATAAGTGAAATTATTTATCTTACTCTGATTTATTTCACTTAGCATAATACCCTTGAGGCCTAGCCATAATAACAAAAAAAACCTTAAAAATATAATTTCTCCTGAGTCATCAGAATAATTAAACCAGCGCTTGGTTATCTAGTTTGTCTAAATATTATTTCCTTTTAATGGAACTAACTTCAATGAATGAAGGAATATATTAAGTCAACTATGTATTCAATAAATATGTATTGATTGCCTAATATGTACCAAATGTCCTGGTAGCAAAAGGAACACAAAAGGGAACAAAACAGATGACAATCTCTGCCCTTATGAATCTTCTATTATAGTGAAGGCAAATACCCAATAAACAAACAAATATTTTACATACAGTCAAATTACTGAATATTTGGCACATCCCCATATTTGCAAAGTGCTGTGATACTTAAAAGTTGATATATCAATGGTCATTTTCCTTAAAATTTGAGGTCTCTCTTAACTCAAAAGAGCTAAGGGTGAAACAATTAGAAAATCAATACAATTTATGACATTTATAACAAGTATAAAAGGAATAAAGGGAATAGCATGGAGAAATAATATGCCCCTGAGAGGAGTAAAGCAGCTGGCCTGTGTTTCATGATTGATAGTTAGCACCGGAGCTGGAAACAAGGTGTGGGACCCATACACAGTATTTGGGCAAGGTGACCGGAGGGAAACGTGTGCCAAGAGGGCCGGCAGCAGCAAAGGCACAGAGCGGAAAGATAACAGGATATGAAAAGAGGTCCCAAGATCTCAGGTTTTTCATGTTTCCGATTTGAAGCAGATAAAACCAAGATCATTCTTAAAGACTCTTCTAACATCCAAATGTATTATTCCTTTTCAAAGAAATATCCTTCCCATTACATACTCTTCAAGTTGGATGAAGCAGATTTTTCCACTCAATCAAAGTATATTTTTGGAAGGCAATTTTCTATTTCTACAACTCTGATCTCTCTTTGAAACTTCTGCCTCTCTTACTTTTTGGAGAAAAATGTCACCTGAAGTTTTTATTTTACCTTCAACCTATTATGTCTAAAGCAAATTCATTATTTTCCTTCTTAAATGAGTTTTTTTAGGGTATATTTATAGACATCATTATTCTCCCAGATGCGAAGGTTGAACACTTTGAAGCCACCCTTGCTGCTTTTATTTTTTATTCTCCCTTTTCTGGGACTGGCAAGTCAACAGTATCTTATGCATTTGCTGTTCCATTCTACTGTTCCCAGACTGAAACAGAATCTCATTACTTCATGTTTGGATGACTTTAATAATCTCATAGTTAAGTTTCTACATCCATTTCAGTTCATCGTAGAATAATAGACAGCAGAACCTTTCTCTCTCTCTCTCTCTCTCTCTCTCTCTCTCTCTCTCTCTCTCTCTCTCTCCAGATATAGAAAATTACTGTCAACCAAAAGTGATACAGAATAAGGAAAGGCTACCAAGGTATCAATGACATTTTCGTTATGTTTTATATCTGCTATAAGAACAAGGATTTTGTCTGTGTTGCTCACTACTCTGCGGACCTGGAACAATGCTCTCCTGGACAGACTCTAAGATGGCTGTCCTGTCCCATGGCATTGATCCACTCTCCTTGTTTGTGGACAAGACCTGTGACTTATGGAAAAGGTGATGAGATGTCATTTCCATGATGGAAGATTGTAACGTCCGTCTTGCTAGCAGACTCTGACTATGAACTCTTCCCATTGCTGGCTGGGATAAAGCATGCTGCCATACGGATAGACCCACACAGCAAGGAAATAAGGGCAGTCTCTGGTCCACAGCCACCAAGTTGCTAAGGCCTTTATCTGGCAGCTCATGAAGATCTGAATCCTGCTGATAATTACAGGAACTTCCCCAGTCAAGTCTCAAATGAGACCCCAGCCCTGGTCAATGCCTCCCTTGATTGCAGCCTAGTAAGAAACAATGAAGCAGAGAACCCAGTAACACTATGTTGGAATGCCTGATCTAAAGAAACTGTGAGATAATCAATGTGTGTGGTTTAAGGCTGTTGAATTCATGTTAGTTTGTTATACATTAATAAATAATGCAAATTTCTTATAGCCATTCAATAATTAATAAACGTCATTTGAAGAAAATGAGTAAAATAACCTCTTTGTATCATTATACATTAATATTCTGTACATACATTCAATAAATATTTCCTAAAAATACTTCTTAACAGTTCAGAAAACTAAATTAATTTTGAAACTTGAACCTTCAGTCTCAAGGCATTTTCTCCAGTGTTCAGTAATAATGATGTGGTGAATGAGGGGGGTTCAGTTATTGCTTTTGAGTCTTGGTTGTTGTTTGATGGCTAAAATCTCTGCTGTCTTTGAACATGTTTAATTAAAAGTGTGATCTACACTTTAGTTCACTAGTTAATTAAACCTATGTTTATAGACAAAAGGTGAACTCTCCTTTTATTTTCTCAAAGAGACTTGGAAGTTCCAAAGTCATTTTTCCCATAATTCTTGAGGAGGATGCTTAATTAAATTTGTATTGTTTTCAAATATCCTCATCACCAACAGCACATTGCACCATAGTGCTGGACATGCAGAAGGAAAATCAAATTATAAATGGAAATGTTGCAAATATACATTAAAAATTAAATTCTATAGAAGCTACTTTACTTGCAAAAGATTAATGTCAGAAGATATACCTTAATATTTCATATCTCCTATAAAATATTTAAAAATCACAGTTCTCTTCTCTTGGGAAGAAGATAAAGTTTCAACATCCACCAAATATAGCGACATATGGGGAGTACATATTTTATCATAAGCATTAAAGGGAAATATCAGGAGGCAATATGTTCATTATCAGATTGGAAGTAGTAGTTATTGTATAGTGCTGAAAAAGTTTCCAAATGCTGATGTTTAAGTGAAGGAAATGAGAACTTGATTTATTCAATTTTTGCCCAAGGCCAAATTTATTAAAGGATTGAACTATATTCTTCAATTTATGTCCACCTCAAATATTAGATGCTAAATTATCTATCCCATATGAGAAGGTAGATTAAAGAGCTTTTATAAATGTTTTTATACAGTAAAAAGACAAAGTTGGCAGTTCCAGGT
Source organism: Myotis yumanensis (assembly GCF_028538775.1). Classification (NCBI taxonomy): domain Eukaryota; kingdom Metazoa; phylum Chordata; class Mammalia; order Chiroptera; family Vespertilionidae; genus Myotis; species Myotis yumanensis. The sequence goes on along the minus strand of NW_027223762.1, from coordinate 31,421,826 downwards.
CTGTCCAAAACAAAAATCTAAAAATTTTAGGACTTTAGCTCCAATAGTTCACTGGGTATATCCTAGGAATGCCTGTTTTGACCTACAGTTCTGGGATCTCTGTGATTGATGGGTGTGGTCTTTGGCAAGTTTCTTAGTATGTAAAGCTCTAGTATGCTTCTGCAGTCCACATTGCCCAGACAGATCGTCATGAAGTTTCTAGTTTTTCTGTTCCCTAAATGGTTTCTACCAGGAGCCTTTCAATTCTTACCAGGTTGGGTGACTTACTTCCTGGCTAGGCTATCTCAGTTGCTGGCCAGGATAAAATTTATAACTGTTTTCTTTAATTTATTTTTTTAAGTCACATTTGTTTACTTAACCTTTTGCTCATTTTCAGCTTGTATATAGCTCAGTGTATAATTTCAGGTGAAACATGACACTTCTTTAGAAAACCTATCCATCTAAACCCAATAAAAACATATAGTTACTAGGTGTTTGTGTGTGTTGAGGGGGGGGGGCTTTATGTTACTATTACCTTTCATATAAAAAGATAAGGACATATACAATATTACTTTGAATTGCTTTTTTAGCACTGGAGATTAGTTGAAAAAAAAAAACTATGAAGTTTTAGAACCAGAAAGGGCCTTAGAAATGACTCAATCCAATCTCTTTGTCTCTTAACTAGGAAGGTTTTCAGTGGCCCACATTCATTTAGTAAAATGTTCAGAATAACATTAACACCTGTTAGAACCTAAATCTCCTATACCCCATCTCTTTCATTTTTCTGTATTCTAATATTCTTGGGTCATTGCCATTTAAACTCCTCTTGACCTCACCTGCCCCTAGTCCATGGCCCCTCGTTTTATCCCACATTCTGTGGTAACTCACCTTGCGTGATGGCACCTTGTCCCCTGCCTGCCCCCTGCATCTCTTGCCTCTGCCCTTGGGGCTCCCTAGTTTCCATAGTGGTGTGAACTGCCACAGGATACACTGGGCACCTATGCATATGCAACCCTGAAATTGAACTTTTGACTGATGGGAATTGGGAGATGGTGGATGTGTTCTTAGTCCTTCTCCTCCTGGACAGACTTGAAATGCAGTAGTAAATATGCCCTCTTAGAAGGCAGACCTACTAGATCAAGCAACCAAGTCCTGCTGGATTTCAAGTAGTGACCAGCTCAGTAATACTTTGTTCTATTTACTCTCCTTCCTTCAATACCTCATTCTCTGTTTCCTTCCTGCCTGCCTCCTTGGGATTTCTCTCACCAATAAAGAACTAATATAGAAAATTTTGCCTTAAGCTATACTTCTAGAAAAACTAAGCTAATATACTACCACATGCCTCAGACATACAGGGTGAAGCAAAAGTAGGTTTACAACTGTGAGTACACAAAACACAGAGTTTCATTTTGTATTATTATTCATTTATTATTGTATTATTGTCCATAGGAACAATTGTAAACCTACTTTTGCCCCATGCTGTATATATCTACTTCTTATGCTTGTACTGATTTTTTTTCCTTATCTGAGTGGGGAACTCCTGATCATTCTTCAAGTCCTAGTTCACTGTGTTCTGTAAAGCTTGATCCACTCAAGCAGAATTAATCATTTGGGTCTATTGTTGCATTTACATAATGTTTCACAATGCTATGTGTTACTGATTAAACATGAACTACTTGAGAGCCATGTCCTATGCTTCTTTGGATTCCCTACACCATGAATGGACTCAACATTGTTTTATGGAATGAGTGAGTTAATTAAAATTTACTATTAAGACCATGTACTAATTTAGTGGTTTGTGTGAATGCAGAAAAATGTCTGAGCTGAAGATTTATACTGCATAAATACTTTTTATGTAATTATATGTGCCTGTTATGTATTTATATATCATAGTGAATATCCAAAAAAATTATTTATACATTTTACCTGTTTAACTATCTGCCTTCTACCTCCTGTCTTTCTATTGTCTGTATATAATATCCTTTGAAGATGAGAAAGAGAACAGTTGAGTGCCATTGATAAAGAGATAGAACATGAGGTTGCTTGGTACCTATGCATCAAAGTCAAAACATTTTACTATGTTCAAAGTCAAAACATTGTAATCTTTGGAGAGATGATTTTTATTGCTTTAGTTAGGAAGTGAGCCTGTACTTTTCTTTTGTTTGAGTCCAGTGTGTTTTGGTTCTGACAGAGATTTTGTTGTTATAATGGTCTCACTGTAGTACTTAAGCTAGAAATAGCAAGTCTGAGAAATGACATCATTTTCCCCAGAAACTGAAATGACAATAAAGAATTTTCATTTGTAGCTAAAATACTTGGAGTTTCAAGTCAATACTGGATTTCTGACCACATATTAATTTATTCTCAGATTCTTCTCTAATATACCCCTCTGTTCCAACCTCCATAACTACCTCGTGTAATTGTTACTGTTCTGATTTGTAGGTGTCACCTCTCATGTTTGTACCACAAGCTACTTGCTGGTCCAAAGCCAGTCATTGCATAACTCCCATAGGATGACAGACATGTCCACCCATATCCACTTTGTTAATTAAAATCATCCAGGGCTTCATAAGTTACGGGCATATGATGCTTCTCATCACGCACCTTTCTTTCAAATTTATCCCTCAGGCTTTTGCCTCCAAAATCACCAAAAAAAAAAAAAAAAAAGGCATCAAATCCTGAGTGCTTCACAAGTACAAGAACTTTGGTTTCTGTGTTCTAAAATACAATAACCACTTATTATATTACTAGAAATGTTCAGAAAATATACAATGTTAATTTTGCATCCATTTGAAAATAAACTATCAGCATGAAATTATTCCCTATTGAGTTTATTTCTGATGTGAATATATTATTTATGGGTAAGAATAAATGGGAGAAAATCATTCCTTGGTTGTTCCATTTACCTCTTTATGATTTATTCAAATTATTTAATTTCGTACTTTTATTTTAAGGTATGTACATTGAGATAATGCAACCTGGGAAATACCTACATTCTGTTTGTCCAAAACATTTATTTAAAATGAATTAAAGCTCTTGAAGGCTTTATTATATTTGGTCTGTATTATGCCTTTAACATATTTCCCAGCATCTGTCAAAGTGCCTAATATTTCTTGTTCTGAGTTTGATGTAAAATGCCATAAAACAACTCTAGGAGCATGTGGGCAGTCTCCATACTGCCAAACATAAGTGATTAAATTATAGCTATTTATTTTAAGCTTATAAGTCCATGTGCCATTCATTTTTCTGTCCAATAATGGTACTTTAAGCAAATGATATATGAATAGATGGATCATTTTATTAATTAAAATAATTAAAAAGGAGACATATAAGTTTAGGAAAACCAACCTTAAAGTTGCATAGTAAGACCTGCAGATTTTTATCTGCATTTCCTATACTCTAAAATGCTAAAACCATAGCATATATGATAGCAGTGAACAAGACTTGTTTGTTGAAGTAATCTACCTACCAAACATGACCTGTCCTGTTTTTTACTTTCTTTTTTTTCTAATCTTTAGGGGCACAGGCTTCTGTGGGCTTCTCAGACAGATTAGGTCCCAGATAGGAAGTGCCTGGGCAAGCAATGAAAAAACTCTGGAATTGGTTGGCTTGATGACTCTCAGGCTCAAATCTGGTACTAGGAGTACAATGGGACAATGAGGACATGGGCATTGAGCTGTTTAAATTCAGTGACAGAAAGAGGAATAGGAGTACACATACTTAAGGAGAGCATGTTACTTCGGATCTTAGGTCCCCCATTTCACAGATAAGATGAAACCAATTTAAAAATGTCAAGATTTAGCCGACCAGTGTAGCTCAGTGGTTGAGCATGGACCTATGGACCTATGGACCAGGAGGTCATGCCCAGTGGTGGGATTGATCCGTGGTGGGGTCACGCAGGAGGCAGCTGATCAGTGATTATCTCTCATCATGGATGTTTTTATTTTTCTCCCCCTTTCCCTTCCTCCCTCAAATCAATTAGGCTCGATCTCCAGCCCTGGTTGGGTATGTGTAGGAGGCAACAAATCAATGTGTCTCTCTCACATCAATGTTTCTCTCTTTCTGCCTCCCTCCCTCATGCTATCTCTAAAAATCAATGGAAAGATATCCTTGTGTGAGGATTAAAAAATAAATAAAAAACAAAACAAGCAAACAAAAAAAACCATGTCAGGTTTAATGTTCTCATTTATGGACATTTCCTTATCCTTCTCTCTGGTATATTCTCCTACATGCCGCATTCTGCCCTATGTTCCTGGTAACTTCTTTCCTCAGAGAATGGGGGCTGAAAGGTCTTCTGCATCATAAGATGTTAAGCAGCATCCCTAATTTTTACTCATTTTAGATTCCAGGAGCACAAGTCTCCTCTACCCCAGTTATGACAACAAAACATGTCTCTGGACATTACCAAATATCCTTTGAGGGGCAAAATTGCCTGTTGTTGAGAATCACTGTGCTAAAAGCAAAAGTTTAGAAACTGCCTTAAATATGGTGATGCTAGCTGTCCTTCTCAAACCTCAGTAACTCAATGCAATAAACATTTTTTGCTCACTTTAGTTAGGTAAAAAGCCTTCCATAATGTACTTATGATCTAAGGAACTAAGACCCCTACATTCACCAATCAACCTTCCTTGGGGATGGAAAAGAAGACCAAGGGAAAACCTGTCCAGTTCTTTACTGCTTTGGATAAGAAGTAATATGCACATTGTACCCCTTTACATTCCACTGAGAAAAGTAGTCATTGGCTTTGCCTAGATGAGCATAAACTGGGAAATCTAGTCCCTAGATAGGCATAAATATAGAGACAATGATTCTATCTTTTTAAAAAAGAACAAAACATAAGTATTTGGGGGCAAAGTGGGGAATAGTTTTTTTCTTCTCCATGTACCCCCTGAGTTTGGGCTGCTGACAGATTTGGGAGAGAAACTAAACTGAGGTGTCACTGAACAGAAGATAGTTTAAGGCATTAACCCTGAAGAGAAGGGGGAAAAACCTCTGAAACCTACAGATATAGTTCCATAATTAGATGAATTATAAACATTATTTTGAGACATTTAAATTCTATGTTGCATATTCCTTTAACCTGAATTATACAATAGTGTGGGTTTAGAAGAACAAAAGTCCAGATTTTTATTTTGACTGTCCTCACTGGCTTGTGATTTGGGGCTAAACACTGAACTTGCCAGAATGTGTGTTCTGCATGTGTCAAATAGGCATAAAACCATGTCTCTTAACTTCCTTACGGGGGATTGAAATGAGAGGGAGTTTACAACTGTATTTGAAAAAAAAATTTATTCTATCAAACTTCAAAATATCATAATTAGATCTCACTACTTATTATGGGTCACTGTGTGGGGCTGGTGATTGAGTCAGATATTGGTCCACTGTTAGGTAGCTGTAGGGATGCTGAATAACCTGAAGACAAGGAGGCTGAGCGGATGCATGGTAATCTTGTGAGCCCAGTGAACATTTGGACATATTTGTGGAGATCCTAGTCAGTCTATATAAAAGGAACCGCTTCTCTTATGTAAGGACTATGAAGGCCTCTGTGACAATAGTTGAACTATACAGAAGATAAACTTTTGTCAGCCATAACATTCTCCGTAACCAACAGTTAGATTTTAATTTTGAATATTGGATACCTCAGTAATGTCTTTGTTACAAGGCTCTCAAGGGAGCTATCTGTGATTCTGATAATCTATTCCTGACTTTTCTGCATCTCAAGGCCAGTATTCCTATTCCTTTTTAAAAAACACATTTTTATTGATTTCAGAGAGGAAGGGAGAAGGAGGGAGAGATAGAAAAATAAATGATGAGAGAGAATCATTGATCAGCTGCCTCCTGAATGCCCCCTACTGGGAATCGAGCCCGCAACCCTGACTTGACTAGAAACTAATCTGGGACCCTTCAGTCTGCAGGTCTATACTCTATCCACTGAGTCAAACCAGCTAGGGCCAGTATTCCTAGTCTTGACCCAATATTTTCCTTGAACATTGTCCTCCTGATTGTAACTAACCTTAACGTTGCTGTCCTTTAGACCAAAACTAATCTGGAAAAGCATTCTTACACCTTGAACAATTTCCAACTTAACTTCCATTAAGCTTCATGAGTTAAGGCGTTAACTTGCTGCCTAAATTAATCAATATGTAGCCTGATACTCATATTCCCAAGATATGCCTCAGACCTACATTCGGGTTTTAAGCTGGACTAGTTACACAATGAAAAATAAACATATTGTGCATATAGTCAATGGCTGGAGAAGTACCTTCATAAAGAATCAATAATTAAACTATAGTGAAAGGTCAAACTAATTTTTATGATTTGTGAAATTTTAAAATATTTGAGAAGAATCTGAATTTGGAACACAGAGAAATCTTTAGTGATAGATATATAATGCAAATAATAATTTAGTTGTAAATTAATACTTCTGCTGATAGTTTAAGTTTCTTATCTCTGCCAAGCATCCCAGCAGACTTATATATATAGCAGGTGATTAAATCATATGGGCTGCTTTGATACTCATTATATTATCTCACATGATTTTATGTCATGTAAATGCCCTCCTCTGGTAATAAGGAAAAAAAAAGATGAGAGGTCTGTTTTCTGCATCATGGTTCGATCATTTTCTTCAATGACCCTTAACAATCTGAGTATATTATTTAAGCCAAGCACACAAGACACATCACCTAAACTAGGAAGAACTGTATTTTGTGGGTTTGATTCCTATTAAAGAGTGAGTTTTAAGAGCTTAGAGAACAAATAAACCAGCTTGAAGCATATTGATCAGGGAGAATTGCAGCATTGGAGCTGACTGGAAAGTCCTTTTTTGCTACAGAATCAGAATCAAATACAGCAGCAATAAAACTAGAGATATTTTTTAAACTATATAAAAAAAAAAAAAACATGTTTCAGGTGCAAATGGCCTAACTCTCATAAAAGTTAGGTTTAATCGGGTACTTTCAAGGAAAGGAAATATGGATAAACTGATAGAGGTATGATTTACCTAACACACATTTTATTTGCATTGCATCTGGCTGACCTTTTCCCAGACAATGTTATAAAAATGTGTAGGGAGCAGCTATAAGGTCAATCCTCGGACTGACCTGTGGCAGGGCCACAAACAAGTCCCAGCCTGGAAGGCAGAGCCCTCCTAGCATAATTAAGCTTGACTTTATAGTCTTCCCTAGTTCCTTCCTAGGTAGCTAATGGGCTGTGGGAGGTGCAACAAGTGCTGCCAAAATAAGGTGAAACTCACAAGAACATTGTAACCATGTTGACCACTTCTCTTGTTTTGCTGTGTGTGATCTGACTATAAAAGAAAGCTTCGGCTTGCAGGCTGGGTCACTGTTTCCTCATCCAGGCATAGTGATCCGACCTAGCCCCAGCTGTATTCTCTTGTCTGTCTTCTTTAATCCTTCACCGCCCCTCCTCATGCTCACCGAATCTGACTGTGCTGGCGCAGCACAAAAATGCACTAGGTTTTTATATGTTTTCATTAATATAAAATAAATATAGATATTTTAATCTATTTCATTGTACTAATACTATAGCATCACTGCTAAACATTGCAGCGTTTAGAAACATGTGTATAGTTCCCCTTGCTCGATTTTCCATGGCACTTAAAAAGAAAACTGAGAGACATAGCAGCCTTTCTATATGTAGCTAGGACCCATGATATTTGAATATGGGAGGGGAAGAATACTACCTAAGTGGTATTAACAAAAAACATATTAATTGGCAATTATTGCTTTTATTTTTATCTTTTCTATACTGGGTGCTATATGAATAGCATAAATAAATTTATTTAAAATTTGGCCTCATTTTTCATGATTCGAATATCAGATACAGGTTAATGGGGAAAAAATAACTCCCAGACACTAGGATGACTAGTCTAGCTTGACAGTAGCCCTAAATTGTTGATTATATGCGTTGAGTTTTTCACACTACTTTCATTTTATTTATACACATACTGGGCTGTTTTATTGTTTATCCAGTGTACAATTAGGTTGAAAGTCCAAGGAGAAAAATATTTTTAAAGAATGCCATTGTTGCCCAGCGGGCATAACTCAGTTAAGTGTCGATCTATGAACCAGTAGGTCATGGTTCAATACCGATCAGGACATATGCCCGGGTTGTGGGCTTGATCCCCAGTGTGGGGCATGTAGGAGGCAGCCAATCAATGATTCTCTCTCATCGTTGATGTTCCTTTCCCTCTCTCTCTCTCTCTCCCTCCCTCCCTCCCTCCCTCCCTCTCTCCCCCTGAAATCAATAAAAAAATATTTTTTAAAAAACAGAATGACATTGTTCACTTCTTAAAATAAGGCAATATATGTCCATTTCTTCCCTGCTTGTCTCTGTTTTTTCTTAAATGTCCTTTAGGCCAGCGCTTTCCAGACTATAATGTGCAAGTGAATCACGTATGCATCTTGTTAAAATGCAGAATTTAAAAGTAGGTCTGGGGATGGAGACTGAGATTCTGCATTTCTAAAAGCACCCAGGTAGTGCTGATACAGCTGGTCTGCAGACCATACTTCCAGTAGTGAGGCATTAGTCTATTGTGTAATAGCTATCATGTGCGCAGCTGTTATAGTCAGCTATTTGACCTTACTTTTTCAGAACTCTTATCTTTACAATAGGAATGGTAAGTGTAATGATTAAGATCGTGGGCTCTGGTGTCAGGTGACCTGAGTTTGACTTCTGGCTTTCACCTTTACTCAGCTATGACTAAATTGTAAAGCCTTCCTGAGCCTCAGTTTCCCATTACTTAAAAAGTTGATAATGTCTGGGCCTCCACTGTGGGATTCTTGTGTGGACTACATGAGATAACATAAAGTATGACAGCAAGCACTATCGTTTATATTTGCATTTATGTACAACTGAAGGGGCTTTCAGAAATTATGTAGTGTAGCTCTTGATTTTTAAAGCTTGGAATGTAGAAACATGTTAGATAAACTGAATTTCTTTGGATCACTCAGCAAGTGTATATCAAGCAGGGTCTGAGGGAAAACTTGGAAGAATAAAAACAATTGAAACAAAATTTATTATTTATGCAGATGCATTAATTAGGAAATGAATACATATGATTTCACTCATGTGTAGAATCCAATAAATAAAATGAACTTTCAAGCAAAATAGAGACAGACCCATAGACAGAGAGCAGGCTGACAGCTGTTGAGGGGGGTGTTGGGGAGATTGGTGGAGGTATATGGAAGGATTGAGAAAGAAAAATAAAGAGAAAAAACTCAACTCATAGATATGGACAACAGAGTGGTGATTGCTGAGAGGAGGTAGGCTGGGGGGAAGTGGATAAACAGTGATGGAAGGAGACTTGAGGATTGAACACACAATACAGTGTACAGATGATATGTTGTGGAATTGTGCATATGAAACATGTATAATTTTGTTAACCAAGTCACCTCAATAGTTCAATAAAAAGGAAAAAAAATGAATCCAAAATATATGGTATTAATAGATTTTTATATTTTTATAATATCACTAGAGGCCCAGTACACAAATTCGTGCATGAGTGGAGTCTGGCTGCCCGTCCTGATGGGGGCTGATGGAGGCCGGGCCAGCAGGGAGGAGGGGACGCAGGAGGTTGGCCTGCTGGCCCCACCCCCGATTGTGGGGGGGGTGACGGAGGTGGAGCCAGCCTGGGGGAGGGACTGTGGGAGGTTGGGGGGGCCATTTGGGGCCCCAGTTGGGCTGGTTGGCCACCACAGTGTGCATCATAGCAACCAGTCATTCTGGTCATTCCGGTCATTCCAGCTTTCCGGTTGCTTGGCTTTTATATATATAGATTTCTATGTTTTCAAATATCATTTTATTTGTGATATTTCAACAATTTATAATATAGCTCATACATTTTAGCAGAAAAAATCTTGAAGCACAAATAGAAATTTATGACATACTTCTTCAACAGAATAATTGTTTGGCAGATATCATCAAATTTATTTTAGTTAAAAATCTTTTGTTCATCTTGAATTGGATGTCTATCACTGTCTGGCACTGAGAATCAAAAAACATGCATTTTAATGCTACCTGTTACTCACTGATTGTAGGTTCATGGGTAAGTCAATTTATCTCTCGCTCAGTGTCATCAACTTTAAAATACCTATTTATCCTCCAAGCATCAAATACAAGTCTAGGTGCTGATCCAAAATATGTTGTTAGTTAGTCATCAATATGAGTTCATTATTATAATAACATACCTTCAGAAAATGACTAAGGCTATTACCTATGACATAAGCACTTTTGTGCAGGGAATTCTATGTCAATGACAGTGATAGAAAGTTAGGACACATTTCCTTAAATCTTAAACACACTGAGAAATTGAGTAGCAGTTGCCAACATTGTACAAGCTAAATTATTAACCATATTTATGGAGACACAGACATTTCCTTTGGTACCCCACATCATGTAAAATATGGTGGCATTTACTTATCTCCAGCTAAATCCTAAAAAACAAACTTCAGTATTATTATAATGTAGATAACCTATGTCTATGAGGCTTTCCAAGAGATGTTCTCATTGTTGAAGTTTGGATTATCTTTTTTCTTAAATTGTGTTTTTTTCTTCTGACTCACAAAAGGACATCTGAAGTCAAACATATATAAACAGAAAAGATGGTCTTCATAAAGTGAGTCCTCAGGTTTTCATCAGAGATGAATTAATATTGATTGAAGTATCTCTCAGATGCATCTCTATAGGAAATGTGTTTCAAAAGTTTGGATTGTCTGTAAGGTTTCTTTATGTTCCTGAGGTTATTTTTCCTAATGGAGATCAGTTCTCTCAGAATTATTTAGGCAACTTTTTTTTTCTGGAGCTTCTACATATAAACTCCATTTACCTATTGAGGATGTCATCACTCCCACAATCCCCATGTGCTTGGCGCTGTGGGATCTTAAAGCCCCATCCCTCCCCGTCATTTGTCCCTCTGTGGGTCACTCAGGAATATGAGGAACAACTGTTGCTTTTATTTGTAAATTTGTCCCACGATAACGACGGTTAATGGAATTGTAAAGAATACCTTGAGAGAAAAATTGGCATTTGGAGTAGAAATATCTTTTAGTGCAATAGTGCATTATCTTTCTTTGTCTATTCCTTAAAAAAAAATGCTGTCATTTTGAATTAACACTTTTATTCAAAGTAAAGAACTGAAAAATGTCCTGACCTCCTTGATTAAGCTCTTTTCTTAAGTTAGACAGTTTTGATTTTTAAATATTTTGTCTAAAACATGTCAAGTAGATAATATACCAGGATTTCGTGAGTCCATTTAAAAACCTGCAGGAGAGGATGTACAAGAGTCTTATTTGTTTACAAATGTTTCTCTAAGCACATCAGCCTTCTGCTTGGGCCCTCGATAACATTTTGAAAGATGCCTTAACCAAGCCTCAACCCATCTAATCAATTAGGAAAATATATATTTTTTACAAGTAAAAATAGGCTTTTTTATTGATCAAAATGGAGAGTTCTCTGAAAAATATTTAGCAAAGATACAAAGTAATAGCTCTGGCCAGTGTTCTCAATGGTTAGAGCATTGGCCTATGCACCCAAGTGTCTCAGGTTCGATGCCCAGTCAATGGCAAGTACCTGGGTTGCAGGTTCCATCCCTGGCCTTAGTTGGGGCACATGGGGGAGGCAATCAATGGATGTGTCTTTCTTACATTTCTCTCTCTTTCTCTCTCTCTCTCTCTCTCTCTCTCTCTCTCTCTCGCTCTCTCTCTTTCCTTCCCCCTTCCCTTCCTCCCTTCCTCCCTTCCTCCCTTCCTCCCTTCCTCTCTTCCACTCTCTCTAAAAATCAATGGAAAAAATATCCTCAGGTGAAGATTAACAACAACAAAACATACACAAAGTAATATAAAGCCCTTTTCAAACGTATTAATTAAAATGAGTTTTGCAATAAACATGAAATCTGTCTTCTTGCTTGATACAGATAGAGACTTTTTGATTTGTGTCACAGGGACAATGTGGGATGTGAGTATACTAAGCAATCTCTCAGAGTACGTGCCTGAAATTTAAGAAACTCAGAAATAAAGGATCTCTACCAGCAAATCACTTTTATTTGACACCTGAACAGTGAACATAGAGATCTGACAGATTTGAAGTTAGCATGTGAATGTGAAAAATATCATTTTTGTAAGTGCATAGGGAAACATTGTTTTGTGACATGGTGATGATCTATTGAAGAAAGTAACCACTGTACCAGAAAGACTTTCTTTCATGTATATATTCGCTGGGGGCAGAGCTTGACAGCTGTTTCATTTAGGAAAAAAACACCATTAATGCTGAAATTATTAAACTTCAGCTGCAACTGGCTTTTAGAGTCAAGCGTGGGCCCAGTTTGAGCTCATATTAGTACAAAGACCCCACAGCTCTACTAGCCAGCCTGCTTCACAGAAGCCATAGAAGCTGTATAATGTGGCTTTATTCTGGAGCTGGCTTTGATCAGAAATAATTTATGTCACATAAAAAATAATTTGATAAGCTTCCTATGTTCCATGATTGTACAGCCATGATAGCTCCTCGCCGTGGAATTATCTGTGGCATGGACTGGGGCCCTCAAGACCTGCTCAATTAGTGTTTTTTCTTACAAGGCGCTCAATCCCCTGGAAAGCAGGAACATGTACTGCTCAAAGTGTATCCTGAGACAAAGCCTGAAAAAACATACCTCACAACAAATGCTAATATTAAGATGTCATTAACTCATTCTTCAGGGGCAATGTTTCAAAGATGTTTTTCCCCCACAGGCTTTGGTTTCCTTAGTAGCAAAGGGATGGTCTCTTCCCTGCCTGGGCTCTAATATCCCCCTGGCTGGGAACCGATGTGAAAAGTCCTATTGCTCCCCCTGACCAAGGGGCCTGTGAGCACTGAGCACTTTACATTCTCCTGGCTTGCAGCTGTTAAAGTAAGGCCAGGTTTCCTGCTCTTCTTCTCACAGTTGGACTCCAACTTAAGATTCACAGAACAAACTGTAGGAGCCAACAGCAATCAGGTCTTGCATTTCTGTACTGGCCTTTGCCTGAGGCACCCATTTTTGTCAAGTCTATCTTTCACCTCCTCTGAATATCCAGGAGAGAAAAAATACAGTAGATCCTAAATGAGTTCATCAAAATTCAAAGGGAGTTGTCAGGAAAAGTAGTTTGTCAAAAAAAAAGAAAGGGGGGTGGGATGGGGGTGGGGAGGAGCTGGAATAAGAGTTTATTTGCAAAATGAAAACGTACCCTGGCTTTCACTTTCCAGGAAAATGTGTGAAGTGCTGTTTTCTCTGACTGACACACCAAACCTTAAACAAAAGTGGAGAATTGAAACTATTGTCTAAATATTATAGGTAGTGGTATCAAATGGAGTTTTTATATCACACACAAACTATTTTGTATGTGCGTATACGTATGATTCTTGTTCATTCCTTTGTTGTACTCCCTTTATGTATCAGGCTCAGAGGGATATATTCTTTAGCAAGCAACCAGAGCCACTCTGATTACAGAAAAAAATAAATTTCTGCTAAAAAAATGAGAGACAGGAGTGCTGTTCTGAGAACCTGCAGCTCTCAGGACGACATTGGGAGACACTGGCTGCTCCGCTCTCCCCTCAAACCTGCAAGTCTCCTGTCTGCCATGTCAGAGAGCAAGAGCATGAGCAACGGGCAGGCGAAATGCACACACCTAGACAGGTAAAGGGAGCGTGCAGAGTCCCAATGGGGTAGCTATGCAATGGGCATGAAGTCCACTAGTCCAGTGCTTCTCAGTGTTGCTCGAGGCCGACCTGGCAGAATCACTTCTCCTCCCTTCAACCTCCGTGGGGCTGTGATTTTTGCCTACACATGGAGGTTGCCAATGGCTGACTCTAATCTAATATTTCTTAGTGATATTGACTTAATATGGTTGTCTCCGCATCACTCTCAGCAGCATCACAACAGCTAGGTTTTATTGAGAATGTATTCTGTGGGATCCTGTGCTTTTCATGCTTTATGTTCTTTAACCTTCACACCAATTCTATGAATTAGGATCATATACGGTAGTGTAAGTAAAAGGACATCGGGCTAGAGAACTGAGGAACTTTCTCAAGGTCACAACAGTCAGGAAGCCATAGAGTCAGAATCCAATCCCTCCGACTATGGAGCTCTCACTCTTGATTGAGTACTTTGTAGATAAAAATCTTTAAAAAGAATATTGCTTTCTGTGGAGACTCTAAAATAGTGCCAATGAATAGGAAATGTTTTAGAGGGAAAATGCAATTAACTCAAATACTTGACAGATAGTCTAATCTCATCTAGTCTGTTGTATTAACAGAAATACTGGAGTCGGCCGCAAGTTAGAAGAAAGGTGCATGGGGATGTAGAACATGAATAAGATGAGCATATAGAAACTTGAAATCTGCATAGACCAATGTCAGGTGAAAAATAGTGAAGGGTCTTGTGGGTGATTAAGTAAAATAACTTCTGTTTGAAATTTTAAATTCTTCTCATTTCCTAATGATTCTTTCATTCTCATTCTTCTTAGTTTTCACCCCGTTTTCTGAAAGTATCTGGAATATTGCTACATCACAGGGTTAGTATTTTAAAAATATTTACATTAGATTATAAACTAATCTTACTTCCCCAAGATAATCAGTGTACAGGAGATATAGCACAACATGGTTCAAAGGAGTCATAGATGAATATTAACATAATTTTGATCTAGTTCTTTCTATAGAGCTCCCCTCTGTTTAAGGAACTCACGCTCTTTTATAATATACTACAGGCCAAGTGCACAAAATTCATGCACTCGGGAGTTGGCGGCAGATCTCTTAGCCTGGCCTATACCCTCTTGCAGTCCGGGAGCCCTCGGGGGATGTCCAACTGATGGCTTAGGCCTGCTCCCCAGGGAGTCAGACATCCTTAGAGCTGCTGCAGCAGGAGAGGTTCCCACCACTGCCACTGTGCTCGCCAGCTGTGAGCCAAGCTTCTGGCTGAGCGTCGCTCCCCCTGTGGGAGCACACTGACCACCAGGGAGCAGCTCCTGCATTGAGCGTCTTCCCCCTGGTGGTCAGTGCACATCATAGCAACCAGTCGTTCTGTTCGATTTGCATATTAGCCTTTTATTATATAGGAATGGAGGCCCAGTGCACAAATTTGTGCACGGGTGGGGTCCCTAGGCCTGGCTGGCAATTGGGGCCAATCGGGGCCATCTCACCCAGTCCTGATCAGGGCTGATCGGGGCCGACCAGCTCAGGGGAGGGACAGCAGGAGGTTGGCTGGCCATGGGAGGTTGACTATGAGAGCACACTGACCACCAGGGGGCAGCTCCTGTGTTGAGCATCTGCCCCCTGGTGGTCAGTGCACGTCATAGCGACCAGACGTTCAGTCAACCAGTCGTAATGGTGGCTTAGGCTTTAATATATACTAGTACAGATGTGATATCATCCATACAGGGTCATTATAGAACTTTGCTATAAGTCCTCCATGTTGTTCCACAGCTTTAGTAGCCAAAGCCCTAAGTTTTGTTGAGTGCCTGGGAAAGTGGTTGCAAAATTTAGTTGGCAGTTGTAGATGTTCCAGTTCTTTGAAAAAGTGCCTTCTATTGGCATGGGTCACACAGGATACGCCTTGAAAAAAAGGGTTTCATGATCACAAACATTTGGGAAATGTTATATAAGATACTCGGTCCCATGCAAATTTATAAAACACATACTTCAGCGTACTAAAAGCTTTGGAAAATCCTTTGTTCAATTAACTTTAGGTTTGCCAAATCCAGGATTTCACAAACTTATTTTATATCGAACTCTTTCTGAGCATATCTCTTACTACCAATTAGAATTAATATCCAAGAAATACCTGAAGGGAGATACTGTGTTGTTATTTTTATATAATTGAGAAGTTTTTTTGTTGGGATTATAGTGCTACCTCTCCCACTCTCTTTCCAGTGCTGGCTTTTATTTGAGAGGCCATCTTGGTAGATTTCAGATCTATCATCATGTCTCAATGGAGAAGAGGCTCCTTACACCTATCATGTCAACGATAAGACTATATTTTAGGTGAAGATTTTATTCAGGGGATGTATGAATGAAGCATTTATAAATATTAAGGGGATCATGGAGATTATCATGAGAAGATGCTAATAGACTTTCAATGTGTGCTTTGATAATAATTTCTGTATTAAAAATTGATCTGTATTGAGATGAGCTGCAGTCATAAACCCAAAATTAAATATTATATAGATGTTAGCACCGTGGATGTGCAAGTCAGAAATATGTAGCTTCAAATCATAATTCTCCATAGTCTTGTATGCCTCAGAACAACACACCTAACCTCATTTATAAAATGTGGATGGGAATGCCTAAATTATAGGGATGTATAGAAGATGTGGATGTCTCCTTTATATAACATCTCAATAGACAGAATTACAGAAGTATAAACAAAAAGTAAATGGAACTAGCTGATATTTTACTACACACAAGCATATTTTTCTTTTGTGTGTGTATAAAACATGTTTTATTACATTAGAAATATAAATTGTTTTTGCATGATACTAAACACCCAGATGAAAAACTAAAACAAAATTAACCAATCATCACTGATTAGATAAACATACAGATGTTTGGCATTGAATAGATGAGACATCTGGCTCATGAATAGAATTTTTTACTTTTCATATGCAAGTCTGGATGACACTACTTGGTGTATATTTCTACAATTTTTCCCCCCAAAGTAACAGGCATACGAGTCATTTAAAATAAAGATATAGAATAGGGAATACATTTCAATTTTAGATGAATTTTAATCTTGCCATGAATTATTATTCTCCATTTTCACACTGTATTCAATTTACTCGATAATCATTTTGAATCTTTTATATAGCATACCTGCATTAGGCAATATGGATTTTAAAACAAACACACAAACCCTAGCTGGAGATAGGACACATTTGAAAGAAGAAAGCAAATGTTTGAAATAATAAAAAATTAGCATCAACATTGAAGGAGCATCGGGGTGCCAGAGGCACACAAGTGGGCCCCCTCCACCTCTCCCAGCTAGAGGAACTAGAGAGGAAAAAAAAACATCTGGGAAGACTTCCAAGAGAAAGATGATATTGGAATAGAGGAATAAAAACAAATAGCTGTGTACCAGGTGAATGAGGAGGTGAAAGTCATTCAAGCAGGTCATGGGTTTACCCCTGGAGCTTAGGATCTACAAGTAGAGTGTTTTATAGATGAGACAGTGAGGATAGGTTCTGAATGGCTTTCTTTTATAGTCAATGTGGTGACAAGGTGATGCAGAATGTGAGGGCAGTAGTGTGAAGGGTGGACTGTTGAATAATTAAATGATATATGGCTTTGTTTATAGTATCAATTATTTTGTGATAGAAATATTTCTGGCTGGAATCCCAAACATTGAACTCATTCCTAACTGTCAACTCTGTTATACCTGACCTTGGGATTTCAGTTCTAATACCGCTGTTATGTGGAACTAGAAGCTGATCCCCATCATCAGAATTCAGAGCCCAAGCCTCAGTGTCATTTCAATTGCTCTTTGGAGCAAAGGAGATTTGAGTTTTGTCAAGAGCTTGGCTAGAGCTATTAACACACAACTTTGAATTAGAAGCAAAGCTAAACATTTTTTAAAATAATATCTCAATTATAGTTGACATACAGTTTTTTTCAGGTATACAACATAGTGATTAGACAACACTTATATAACTTTTAGAGTGATCACCTCAATAAGTCTAGTACCTATTTGACACCGTACATAGTTATTATGAAATGATTAACTATATTCTCTATGCTATACTTTATATACAGCCAATAATAGACCAGAGCTTTGCAACCTTCCACAGCAAGATCTGAGCTGTAATCTCAAATATGATTTCATGTCTTTAGTGATAGAATCTGGAATAATTCTTATTTTTCTGATAGCCAAGATATCTTGACTCCACTTTACACTAACAATATCTGTTATTAATCTCAAAATCAACCTTACTCTGTTTTATAGCTTAACCAACATGAAAAATTAAAATGATAGTGTTTTGTTTCTTGAAGGCTAATGGTAAATTTTAATATCTGGTAAATCTAGTTTACTCTCATAACTCTTATGTTTTTCTTTCCAATGCTTTTCTCTATAACTTCTATTATACTTAAAATTCATACTAAATGCTTTAGCATATACTTCTCAAAAGAGAAAAATTTTCATGTGTGCACAATCATAATACCAGCATTAAACACAATTCCTACCTATTATCTAATATCTAGTTCATATTGAAATGTCCTGGGTTGTACCCCAAATTATACTAAGAGATTTCATGCTTGATAGAAAGAAGACAAAAATAAGTAAGGATATAGAAAACTTGAGCAACACTATGAACTTTACCTAATAGTTATTTTGAGAACCCTCCCCTCAATAATAGCAAGACACACATTCTTTTCAAATGCACAGAGAACTTCTACCAAGATAGACCATATCATTGGCATAATGCATGTCTCAACAAAAAGTATTCAAATCATTCAAATCCATTATATAACAAACATGGGGTTATATTATATTAGAGGCCCAGTGCACAAAAATTCGTGCACTTGGGGAGGGGGGGTCCCTCAGCCAGGCCTACGCCCTCTTGCAGTCCGGGACCCCTCAGGGGATGTCCACCTGCCAGCTTAGGCCCACTTTCCAGGGCATCGGGCCTAAACTAGAAATCAGACATCTCTCTGGCAGCCCGGGAGCCCTCAGGGGATGTCCAACTGACAGCTTAGGCCCAGTCCCCGGGGAGCAGGCCTAAGCCGTCAGTTGTACATCCTTAGAGCTGCCGCAGAGGCGGGAGAGGCTACCGCCACCCTGCTATGCTCACAGCTGTCAGCCCAGCTTGTGGCTGAGCATAGCTCCCCCGTGGGAGTGCACTGACCACCAGGGGGCAGCTCCTGAATTGAGTGTCTTCCCCCTGGTGATCAGTGTGCATCATAGCAACCAGTTATTCCCCATTGTTCTGCCATTAGGGTCAATTTGCATATTGACCTCATTATATAGGATAAGAGAAAGAGATCTGTAAAAATCCCAAACAAAATAAAACAGCAAACTGTAAATAACACTTGGATCAAGGGACCAATCAAAAGGAAAAATAGAAATTATTGGGGACTAAATAAAATAGAAAACAAGACATACAAAATTCTTGGGATGCAGGTAATGCTAGAAGAAATATAGAGCTTTAAACACTTACATTAGTAAAAACCAATGATGAATCTCAGATTAATTACCTAACCTTCCTTCTTTAGACATTAGGAAAAAAGAGCAAATTTAACCCAAAGTAAGCAGGAGAAAAGAAATGACAAAGATAAAAACAAATTTAAAACATGGAAAACTGAAAAACAAGGGAGAAAAAGCAGTAACACTGAAAGCTGATTCTTTGAGAAGATCAATAAACTTGATCAAGCCTTCAGCCAGATTGATCAGGAAAAAGGAGAGATGTTACCAATACCAAGATGAGAAAGGGAGCAATGTCATAGATCCTACAGACCTGCAAAGGATAATAAGGAAAATTTATAAGCAACATTTCACCAACAATATGAAAACTTAGATGAAATAGACAAATTTCTTAAAAAATGCAAACTACCAAATCTCAAGAAGAAACAACCTGAATTGAATTTGTAGTTAAAAAACATTTTCATTCAGAAAACTCCCAGCCAAATAACTTCACTGATAAATTCTATTAAACATTACAAAGAATAGGCAATACCAGTGGTACCAACACCTAGAAAATTTGGCACACAGTAATTATGTAATAAATGTTAATTGAATTAATAAATATATTTTTAATCTCTCTCTGTACAAACATCTTATATGTACAAACTTAGGTATGTGCCATCAAGTTTTTATGTAGAGGCTGATATTTGGTTAGAAATTTCTACAGATTGAAAAATTGTATTTCTTAGATTCAATACTGAAATATACACCTACCTTTTCAATTTCAAAGAGAGATTACACACTGGGATTGCACTTTGCTCTCTCTATATTATTGAATTGCTTATAGTGTGTGTGTGTGTGTGTGTGTGTGTGTGTGTGTGTGTGTGTGTTCTTAACAAGTTGCAGAATCACATCTGACCCAAATAGGAACACTGACCCAATTTCATGGCACATTTAACAAAACCAATTCTATCACCCTGGTATATTTTTGGGCTCCAACAAAGGAGACATAATGATACACATATAAATAATTTGGGATATTTGATTACTTTGCTTTTTACCCTAGTCATGCTCTGCTTCAAAGTTTATCTATGTAATAGCAACTGACTTGGTGTGATAGTTCCTGAAAGTTTCTCTTCTTTTCTGTTACCTTTTCAAAGCAACTCTTGCTAAGGTCATTTAAACAGATGTCAATTTTAATAAACCACAAATATGTTCCCAGGGTACAACTGAAGACATCAATTATAAATGTTCACTAAATTTTATAGTGAACCAGCACTGGTCAATCTCAATATAATAATATAAAGATTATTGTAAAAATATCCTGTATAATAAAAGGCTAATATGCAAATAGACCGAACAGCAGAACAACCAAAACAACCGAACAACCAAACAAGCAAGTGGTCACTATAACATGCACTGACCACCAGGGAGCGTGTGCGGAACATGGCGGGCGTTGGGCGCAGCGGGATGATGGAGCAGGTGAGTGAGGGTGCCAGACAAAGGCAGGGCACTGGTTGCTGTCATCGGGGAGAGCCACTGGTGGTTACTGAAAATTCTTTGCTCCCCTGTGCCACGGTCCCACCAGCACTCACACCTGCTGCCAGCGCTGGAGCCACCAATCACAGCCACTGCCAGCACTGGCCCTATTCCCACCTGCAGCCAGTTCCAGAGCCACCACTCGCACCCGCTGCTGGTGCCTGGTGCCGGTCCCAGTCACTTGGTGCCATCAGTGGGTGTGAGTGGTGGCTGCCGGCCCTGATCACCCCTGAGGGCTTCTCCACTTCCCCCTGCTCTTGAGAGGCAGTCGGTTCAGCTGCTGCCACTCGCACCCACTGCTGGCGCCTGCCCCAATCACCACTCCATGCTGTCAGTGGGTTTGAGCTGGGCTGGCGCTGTCAGGGTGTGGGAGCGGTGGCAGTGGGAGTGGGGCTGCTGTCAGACAGGGTACCAGGGACTGCGTCAGGAGGGGCCAGGTGGCGGCACAGAGAACGGGCTGAGACCTGCCCCTGTGCCTAACTGCAGCCTCGCAGCCCACAGTTTCTTTCACGGTGTACGAATTCATGCACTGGGACCCTGGTATATAATATAATATAATTAATATAATATAATATAATATAATATAATATAATATAATATAATTAATATAAATAATAATATAAAATGTATTGGAAAAATTCGAATATAACCTTTAAAATATGAAATAAGGATTGGAATATTACCACTGAATTTTTTTTGATTTGTGCTAGAGGATGAGATTGGAGTTGTACTTAGATTATATGATATCATTTTATTATATAAAATTGAAGACATTGCTGATTCATATTTCATCAGCTTATAAGGAAGACTACAACACAACAACCTCAGTTATTTAAACTTCCCTGTATCCACACCCTTTGCCATGTGGTGTTGCTATTCCTCTAAAATCAGAAACAGCAC
Organism: Myotis yumanensis; assembly: GCF_028538775.1. Lineage (NCBI taxonomy): Eukaryota > Metazoa > Chordata > Mammalia > Chiroptera > Vespertilionidae > Myotis > Myotis yumanensis. The sequence continues at coordinate 31,400,267 of NW_027223762.1, read as the reverse complement.
CAATTTTCCACCCCTTATAATGGGGCAAGCTTTGTACCTTGATTTGGCCCATAATTACAATCCTAGCATCAAAACAAACTGTGTATTTTCAATTGCTCGTTATTGACCTCTTCTGTGGCTATGATAATGGCCATGATGGTAAAAGACATGAAGGACAGTTCCCTGTCGCCCCTCACCTCAGACAAGGCCATTGTCAGTATGCCAATAGACAGTCCATCCCCACACAAGTGAAAGAGCCAAGCTCAGATCACCCTAGCTCCTGAGTGAGCCCACCTGACACAAGCTGAGCCTTGCACAGATCAGTAAACTTTGAGATAAAGAAAAGTTGTGTTGTATGCCACTGAGATTTTGATGATTGTTTGCCACACCACTATAACTTTTAAACTTTCATTTTGAAACCAGTATAAATTTTAAATTTACATAAGAATTGTAAAGATTGTGCAGAGTTACCCTTCAGTAAGCTTCTCCTAATGTTAAAATCTCAAGGAACCATGTTGCATTTACCCAAACTGAAAATGTAACGTTGGCACAAGACTTGATTCATATTGTACCAATTTTTCCACTCATGTTCTTTCTCTGTTCCATGTCAATCCAAGATATGCCATTGTGTTCAGTCCTCATTTGTTATTATTTAGCAGGTGACCTCTTGAATGCAGTTAATTGTACAAGGGATCAACATCTGCCTGTTCCCTCTTTATAGTTAAAGTTAATGCGGTGCTTCTCAAACTTTAATGTGCTTATGAATTACCAGGGATCTTGTTAAAATGAAGGTTCACAGTCAGTAATTTTAGGGTGGGACCAGAGATTCTGCTTTGCTAACAAGCCCTCCAGTGATATTAATGCTATTGTTGATCCATGGACCATACATGGGATTGCAAGGACCTAAAACATGGTGATTAGGTAGTCTGAGTGCTAGTAAGGAGTTAGTACCAGATTTAGCTTTCCAGCAACCCAGTCTTGTGGCCGACAATTTGAGGAAATAGGAACTGGGGAACTTGCAGAGCATTGTGCTAAGAAAGAAGATACAGCCCATGTGAAGCCTCTAAGATCACACAGCTTGTGAGAGAAAGGGAAATGGAGAGTCCTAGATGATAATGAACATCCCAGGAATCCAGCTATTAGAAATGAGTCAATAAATCCCACGCACACTCTTACGGCTCTATATTTTCATTATAACCCCACTTTTATTTACATTATCATTAATGGGGTTCTTTTTCTTCCTTCTAAACATCCTTATTTAGACCCATATAAGAATAATACACCCCAATAATACAGTGTGACAAGAAAAAGAGGAAAGAAAAGATAAAATAAAATGCCTCTGGGAATATATGGACCTAGAACTATAAATGGATCTCTCTTTAAAACTTATTATAATTTCTATTCATGCAACACCTTTCTCCAGAAGTTCAAAGTACTTCAGACAAAAAAGGGATTCCTTCAAAATCAAATGGTATTTTATCATCTAAAATTTTATAAAATCATTAGAATTTATAATACCAGTCTAGTGTGTGTTTTTTTTGTTAGCTCAGTATTCCTATTAAGATGATGTGTGGCTGTGTAGTAGAACTGAAATTGCAGCCACAGTTTGCCTCTAAGGTAGAAGCATAGACCAGATAGTCCCTCAGAATTGTATCTCTTGTTACTATTATAAAATAAAATGGACAGACATTATGACATGTTAAATAGGCTTTGATCATGTATTTTCTAAGTGAGAGCCATAAAACAACATGTGATATAAGGAACCTGATATCTTTTCTAGGCCCTGCCATAATATTAGTGAGCAGAGAGATCACTATTTGGTCCCCTCCCACCTGATAACTCCCCATCATTTATTATCTGTACCACTTGTTTCCTTCCTTCCTTCCTTCCTTCCTTCCTTCCTTCCTTCCTTCCTTCCTTCCTTCCTTCCTTCCTTCCTTCCTTCCTCTTCTTCTCTCCAACCCTTCTTTCTTCCTCCCCCCTCTCTCTCCCTTCCTTCTTCCTCCCTTTCTCTCTTTCAATAAGCATTTATCAAAGCATATATACTTCTATGAAGTAAGTGAAGAATCAACACCACAAGCCCATTACAAATTTGAAAAACATCACTTGCTCTCTAAGCAATTTGGACTACTTATGATTTCCTCTCTCCTGGAGTGATAAACAAAGTGAATGTGCTTATGGACTCTTCCAAACTAAGGAACCTCTTTCTGATTCTTTTTAAAATAAGTTAATATTGCTAATGAGCTTATATGTAGATTCTGGCATTTCTTGCTACTATTATAGGAAATAGTCAATATTATTTATATCATATCATATCATATGTAGTGTAATGTGTGATTCATACAGGTATACATTTATATAGAGTATTTTTTATCTTTATTGTTGAAAGTATTACATATGTCCCCTTTTTTTCCGCCATTGACCCCTGCTGGCCCACCCCTACCACCCCCAGGCCTTTACCACACAATTGTCTGTGTCTATGGGTCATGCATATATGCATACAAATTCTTTGGTTAATCTCTTCCCACCCAGCCACCCCCACCTTTCCTCTGATATATAGTGTTTTTAATTGTGTGTTTATTTCACAATTTAAATCTGAGTTTGCAGGACTCTTATTTTCACATTTGTTTACCCAAGCATTTGGGATTTGGACCTACAATCAGCATTGTTTTCTACCCTTTTTCTTATTTCCTACTCTTGTGCATCATCTTATCTTATATTTCACAGTACAAATCTGGCCTGAGGGCGCAGGTGACAATCTCATGTGAGCTCTAAATGTCCAGTTGGTCATTGGAAGGCCTATTTCTATTTGTTTTTTATTATATTTCTCTTTATGATCTGTAGAATACAGCTTTGAGCTCTTTTTCCCAATGTTGCCCTGTATAAACCTGGGGAATTTGAATAATACATTCATACATATTCATATTCCTACAGGTACACTTCCTAAGTATACCTAGAATGAGTTGCATTTCTTATCAAAACTTGATCGTGATTCAGTGTTGAACTCACTGCTAATATTGTGTCTGAGTATGCAAATGTTAAGTTGATGTGCCACATAAACTCATCTTTCAGCCACAGGGTCACATTGACATAAATAAGTGTTAACAGCTGCATTGTTAGAAATCAGGGCTCCAACATGGAAAGATGATAATAGAAGCTGCTTGAAATGAGGTCATGAAATATCAATTTAAAATGCAGTCTGTCAGATAGGTGACACTGCTTCTGCTTTCTGTCAGAGAGAAGATATTGATAATCTTCTCTATTTTCCATGTATGTTTTTCAAATCTGAGAGTTTGCATCAAAGTCTCTTAAGGCATTTTCCCCTGATTTAATAATCTAATTTCTCAGCCCTTTGAAAAATGACAACTTTCATTGTGATTGTTTATTCCAAAGCATATTTTATCAGACTGGGTCATGTTTTTGAATAAATAAGGCATTTTATTTATTTATTCCATAAAGCACCCATTATTTTTTTCTCCTGTAGCATAAGGTCCTAGTCTGAGACTCCTTAATATTTCCTGAAGATATAACTGAGAATTGCTGGGGCCATGAAGCCAATTACTCTCTGAGAGCAGCCTGAGCACTGTTAGCTATTACGAAGTCAGCAAGCATGCTACTATCTCTTTAAAACAATGGGGCTCCTGTATTTCTACATTTTGATACTCAGACTTTTTCTTTTTTTAATTTCAGCTCTACTGGAGCAATAATTGACAAACAGAATAGCATGATATTTAAAGCATACACCGTGATGATTTGATATATGAATACATTGTAAAAGTATTCCCCCATCTAGTTAATTAACACATCCATCACCTCACATAATTATATTTCTTTCTTTCTTTTTCTTTCTTTCTTTCTTTCTTTCTTTCTTTCTTTCTTTCTTTCTTTCTTTCTTTCTTTCTTTCTTTCTTTCTTTTGACATTTAAGTTCTATTCTCTTAGCAAATTTCAATTATACAATACAGCATTATCAACTATGTCACCATGTTATACATTAGATCCTCAGACCTTATTCATCCAATAGCTGAAAGTTTGCACCCTTTTACCAATGTCTCCCTATTTCCCCCACTCCCAGCCCCTACTCTCTGTTTCTACAAGTTTGATTGTGTGTATTTTTTATGATTCCACATGTAAGTGATACTGATACTCAAGCATGTTTTCAATCCTCAATGAATGCTTTGATTGCCTACCTTTCCTGGACAGTTGAAAGCGTATTTATTGACAAGTCAAATTTAATCCACTTAAAAACAACTGTGGTTAGATGCATAATTCCACATCGTAACCTACATTTTATTTATTTATTTTTAATTTTGTTTTATTGCTTGAAATATTACAAAGAGTATTACATATGTCTCCTTTTTTTTTCTCCCCTTGACCTTCCCCTGGCCTCCCCTACCTCGCAGTGTCTTGTGTCCATTGGTTATGCTTATATGCATGCATACAAGTTCTTGGTTGATCTCTTACCCCTCCCCCACAACCCTACATTTTAAAAAAGTCATTATTGAGTGTTTATGGAAGGTCTGGTCTGGTCAGAAGAATTTGTTAGTAATAAGCAACATTCACTCACTTCTCTGAATAAAGAAGCCTTCTTAAACATGGCCCAATGTGGTCTAGCTGGCTAATTCCTAAAGAATCAAAGACCCAACATGTGGTGAAAATAGTTGTATGAAGAAGAGCAGCTTTGTTTTGTTGACCAACAGCCTACTATGCCAGCTCTTTTCCCTACATCACAACTTCCTATTTTTTCATCTTCTTGTGCTCAGAAACCTTCCCTTTTGGTTGGAACCAGTATATCAATTTTGCGTTCAGAAAAATAAAGCATTGGAGAGGTTGTATGGAGCAGTGGTTAAGAATGTGGAGTTTGAAGAGAGACAGTTTGGGATTAAATCCTGACTCTATTACTTAGCAGCTAGGTAAATTCATTAACCTCTCTGTCTTAGTTTACTCTTCAGTTCTGTAAACTGGCCAGCTCATTGGATTTTGTGATGATTAAACAATAAATCCATTTGAGGGCCAATCATATAATAAGTATTCGATGAATGTTAGCCATTATCATTATATTCATCTTTTACAGATTACTATAATATTTACTTTTGTTAAATTTCTGAGGGACATGTGGACATTAAATCTTATCTGTAATGAGGTCATGTGATATTTATTCAAGCATTAGGAAGTCAGATAGAGTATTTTAGAAAATTGCCAGGTTCCTGCTATTTGACATATCTTTAATGAGGTGACATAACTATCTCATTTAATTCTTATAGGATCAAGAGGAATCACTAAAGTGATTTTTGCATATTTTCAAAGCAGACATTAACTCTATTAATTTTAGGTCATGGTCACTGGGGATGACCCTCAATATAGGATTTGAATTGGTTAGTATTTATATTCCTCTAGATTACTTTCACCATAATTACTATCTATAGATTTTTAAAGCTTCTCCCCTTAACCCTTCACTTTGTAAGTGACTTCCTGCTGTTCTGGACTAAGTGTTTAAGTCCCACATTTAAATGGTGAACCATTTATTTGTGACAAATGCCATATGTCTAGAATTCTTGTGCCTGTTGAAGAGAGGCCTTGTAGGACCTGACAGGTGGCATGTCTGCATATGGGTTGTGCTGGCATGATCATTCATAATGATTCTCAAAGGGAGTATGAGTAATTTACCTATCAAAGGTCCTTCTTATTAGGGAAGAAGCTCACCAATATTAAATGTTGGATCAGGCAATGTTTTCAGGGGCCATATCTCAATTTTAAATGCAAACAACTTAAATATCTGTTTTGGTTGACAGTGTCACCTTTCATATTTGAAGATGATATGGCTGACTCAGATTCACATCTCATTCAATCTTCATTATAGCCCTGAGTCGATTATTAGGGTCCATATATTATTATGACTCATGTACTCTCGACCATGCCTCATATTCAGTGTCACATTATCCCACTTTGCCTCAAATATTACTCTCCCCTCAGATATTAATTTATAAAACACCAATTGTAAGAAAATATTTATATATATTTACATTTGTATTCCTCTTGGTTACATAAATATATATAACATATATAATATAACATATATAGCATATATACAATATCCTATATAATAAAAAGCTAATATGCAAATCAATTGAACGGCGGAACGACTGGTCGCTATGACAAGCACTGACCACCAGGGGGCAGACGCTCAACGTAGGAGCTGCCCCCTGGTGGTCAGTACGCTCCCACAGGGGGAGCGCTGCTCAGCCAGAAGCCGGGTTTACGACTGGCGATTGCAGTGATGGAGGCGGGAGCCTCTCCCACATCCATGGCAGTTAGGGACATCTTGGGGGATGTCCGACTGCCAGCTTAGGCCTGCTCCTGTATGGGGAGTGGGCCTAAGCCAGCAGTTGGACATCCCCCGAAGGGTCCCGGACTATAAGAGGGTGCAGGCTGGGCTAAGGGACAACCCCCTGCCGCCAGTGCACGAATGTCGTGCACCGGGCCTCTAGTAACATATAATATAATATAATATAATATAATATAATATAATGTAATGTAATGTAATGTAATATAATATAATATAATATAATATAATATAATATAATATAATACTTACATATATATATCCTATATAATAAAAGCCTAATATGCTAAGTGTCCAGTTGTCTGGTCAGCTGTTCAACCAATCAAAGCGATATGCTAAGGCCACTCAACTGCTCACTATGATGTGCACTGACCACCAAGGGGCAGATGCTCCGACCTGTAGGTTAGATTACTGCTGGGATCCAGCCAATTGGGACTGAGCGAGACAGGCCAGACATACCCTGGAGCGCTACTGTGGTCCCTCAGCCTGGACTGTGCCCTCTCGCAATCTGGGACCCCTCAGGAGATGTCGGAGAGCCAGTTTCGGCTGATCCAGCAGGCGAGGCCAAGGGACCCCACTGGTGCACAAATTCGTGCACCAGGCTTCTAGTATATATATAAAATCAAGTAAGAGGGAGATGTTTTGTGGTGGAGAAGTACTTGCATGTGGCCCTGCTTTGTCATAGAGTACAGCGTATCTAGTCAAGTGAGGTTGGCTCCATAGACCAGCTTTGTTTAAGGGTCCAGCTCAGTATTTTCCAGAGTGTATTCTGGAGAACAAAACTAGTTTTGTTGATGTTGTTTTAACTGCCAGACTTCTCAGAAAGTTTATTTTTACTAACATATATATATTTGTGAGTCTTCAGGGGAAAGACATAATTTTCAACATTGCCCAAATTTATTTAACCACAGAATATCTTTTTTCACAAAAACACAAAATAACTTATGGAACTAAGGCTTTATACAATGTACTCCTGGAGAAAACTACTATTAAATTAGGAGGGAGGAAGATAGAGCCTCAGTGAGGCCTAAATATTATATTTCATTGATTATGAAAGTGAGGATAAACATCACTTCACCCACTGTAGTTACTTTGGTAAAAAAAAATGCTAACTAGCAACACAGCTGTTTTTTAGTGTTTGAGTTTTATTCACTTTTACTGTGATGTTATGGAGCCAAGGCCAGTTACTACCATGACTTCCTTTACTTCTGAATTGCTATTATTTTTTATTTGATCTTCCAAGCCATTTTCCTTCTTTTGTCCAACTTCTCACTTTGCTCTTGATCTGGCAAGATGGGGAAGGATAGCTCTTGTAGACACATCCCTGTCTCAGCCATGCATTCTGGCTACTCCTGCTCACTTCCTTCCACAATGCCCCCAACCCCATACACATCAAATTTCAGCATTTAGCTCTTTGGCTGTTTATCTCCAGTTCTATCACTTTAATCCACTCACCTAACTCCCTGCTCCTTCAGATCAAATGACCAAATATAGTGGTAAGTCATTTTTCTTTACAATGTAGAGAGGTCTTTTATTGTCAGTGTTTAAAAATTCACCTTCAACTCTTTTTGTTTGTTTGTTTTCATGTAAATTTTGAGTTTCCTAGTTTTATTTAACTGCAGAGAATTAAATATAAAGAGTAGAAAAAGGCCTTTAAATAACTGTCTATGTTTTCTTGTTTAGCATATCTAAAGTCTATCCTTCCTTAATAAAGCTCCAAAATGATGGATTAAGTTGAGAAACAGGAAGATATGGGTATTGTGAGGTGAGGGCAGTGAGAGTAAAATGAGAGGTGTGCCACAGTTGGCTCCTACTGGCTCATCATAGCTGGTGGGTAGATTGCCATGAATTGTGAAAACTGGTTGTTATAAAATAGAGTCTTATTAAAACTTAAATTATATAAATTAATGATTAAATAAATTATATTAAAAGCAAAGGTAATAAATACTTAAAACTCACCACTTTCTAATTATTTTACTACATGTTATTATTATCATATGATCAAGGTTACTTATGACTGTTTTCTTGGTGGAAATATATAGAATAATGCACTATTTTGCATCTCCTCCCAATATCATGGTCAGTTTAGTGGCTTGAAATTAGCCATGTGGGAGTACTCATATCACAGAGACAAAAAATGTTACACATCAAGGCTCAATTTGTTGTCTTATTGATAATCTAAACCAGAAATTGGCAAACTTTTTCTGCACCTGTGACCTGTGTATCAAACTATTTACCAGTGTGGAGTCCTCCCAGATTTAGTCCAGGAACCCAAGTTTGCTGATCTCTAGTCTAAAGTTATGAAAATAATGCTGAAATGTTTATAATGCATTTCAAAGTTAAAAGTATGTTATACCTGCATCTATTACTTTGTGAGTCATACATAAAATATTTCAGCATTCGAAAACTATTATGCCATTTGGCCAAAAAAAAAGCCACTCACATCACTGACGAGCAAGTGACGTTCTTATACACATTCTTTGTTTCACTTTCATGTCACTCCGTAATGTAAATGAAAATATCATCCAACATTTGGGTCAGAACTACACTTGTTTGTCAATTACAATAACAGATTGGCTATGGACATCAGAATTTGGCAAAAATTGACCATAACATTCTGTGAGAATCATCTGGTTGTATGGAATTGTGTGTTATATTATTTTTATTATTTGTAAATTGTGCACTTCACATTCTTTATCTTGATAAAGGATTTTATGTATCAGAAAGTATATATGCATATTTTTTTCCTGAAGAGTTTTTGTTAAACATTTATCAGTTCACCATTGAGGAAAAAGAAATCACATGTGGGAGCAATGGGCAGTCGCCATGGAAAAGGAATAAGGTAGGCCGACCTCTAGAGCCCTCAGAAGGAAAAGGAAGAAGGTGCTTAGGAGAACATGGGTTTTTTTAAACAAGGACTCTGGATCCCCTTCTAGATTAAGGAGAGGGGTGGCACCATTTTGTTCTTAGCAGGCCAAGGTGAATTTGTTGTTGTTACTTCAGATAATGAAAGCACCAAATGCAACACTTGGCCTTGAGGTAACTTGTCCCAGAGTTCTCAACATAGTTTCAATATGAAAAATACTCTGAGCACCTAACAGACAACTTATGTGTTTTGGGCTAACATATCTATCAGAAAATATTCTGGATTTTAAATGATTTAAGCAAACTCTTTCTTATGCACAGCATGCATTAGAGATTGCACTTTTTCTTTTGTGATAATTGTCTTTACTGCTGACTTCTTTTTCAGAACTCTTCTTATTAGGACATCAATTTCTCTTCACAGCTTCAATTAAAGTGCTGTATGGCCATTTATCAACATTGCATTACACAGCAACCCTGGGATTTCTGCATGTTGATGATCCATGGTGCATAGTACTTGGATTCACAAATTTAATCCTAGGCCAACTTCCTTGTCTCTGACCAATTTTGCATAATGGTGTTCAGGATTGTGTGAGCTCAGGCAGTGCCAATATATATTATCATTTAAACCCTGAATATAGAGAATTATTCTTATTGCCTCAAAAATGTTATCTATCCTCAAATCAAATACCAATGATCTTTCATTTTTATTGGATTGCTGTTTGGATTATTCATCCTCCATCTTTTTTTTTTTCCAATCTCACTCAAAGTTCCCCTCTCCTATAAAGATTATTCAGAATTGACTATGCTACTATTCAACTATCCATCACAATGGCTGGGTACTTTCCCAGTACCTGATTAGTATCACTTGAAAAACAGAGCCTACATATTTGCCCCTCTTCCCCTCCTGAATAATAGCACCTCCAGTTTCAGAAGGAACCATTTGAAATTATCTGTGCACAGTTTTTCACCTAGAGTGTTGTTGCTCAGAGGTGGCAATGGCAGCAGTCTAGCTCCCTAGAGGCTTGGTAAGAGCAGTTTAAAAAGTGTGAATGGTGGTTGCTTCAGGTAAATAAAATGAAGGGCACTTTCCATAGTGTTGTTTATAATAAAAATTAAAATGTTCTGTACTAAATGGTTAGTTCAGTAAAAAACAGTACATACAAATGAAAAATTGAGCAATAAAATAGATTTAAATAAAATGTAAGAAAAAGACAAAGATATATTTAGTGAAACATAATGGAGTTAAGTTATATAGACACACTGATATTATTTACATATATACTAGAGGCCCGGTGCATGAAATACGTGCATGGGGGGGTGGTTGTGTGTCCCTCAGCCCAGCCTGCACCCTCTCCAATCTGGGATCCCTTAAGGCAGTGGTCGGCAAACCACGGCTTGCGAGTGAGGCTCTTCCACAAAATACCATGTGCGGGCACACATGTACAGTGCGATTAAAACTTCGTGGCCCATGTGCAGAAGTCAGTTTTCGGCCTGGGCGAGTCTATTTTGAAGAAGTGGCGTTAGAAGAAGTGGGGGGTGTCGGTCAGTCGGGTGACGGGAGACGTAGCGCAGGTGGGCCGCGGGATACACAGCACGGGGGAGGCGCGCTATTCATGCACGAGTTGAGTGAGCCAGTCAGTCAGCAGTCTCATTGTGCAGTGGTTAGTGCTAGTCGCATCCGCAAATCACGCGCGGGTGACAAAAGTACCTACTCGAAGCATAAAGTTACCTGTATTTTTCCAACCAGCTGCAAATCCTACAGATATTTTTGTCATCAATTTAAGAATTCTAATTCTTTTGTGTTGGTGGCTTTATTATTATAAAATGAAACATTTTTTTAGGTGCCCTGTTTGAGATGGCTACAAAGAAGAAGCAAAGAAACATGGAAGACGAAAACCTTGAATTTAAAGTTGAATGTACCTACCTATATAGTTTAAGTTTAAAAAATTTGGCTCTCAAAAGAAATTTCAATCATGGTACTGTTGATATTTGGCTCTGTTGACTAATGAGTTTGCTGACCACTGCCTTAAGGGATGTCCGACTGCCCGTTATCGGGCCTAAATGGGCAGCCGGACATCCCTCTCATAATCCGGGACTGCTGGCTCCCAACTGCTCGCCTGCCTGCCTGCCTGATTGCCCCTAACTGCTTCTGCTTGCCAGCCTGATCACCCCCTAACCACTCCCCTGCCAGCCCAATTGCCCCTAACTGTCCTCCCCTGCTGGCCTGGTCACCTCTAACTGCCCTCCCCTCTTGGCCTGGTTGCCCACAACTACCCTCCCCTGCTGGCCATCTTGTGTCCACATGGGGGCGGCCATCTTGTGAGTTAGAGTGATGGTCAATTTGCATATTACCTCTTTATTAGATAGGATGTTATGTCTGAATAAAAAGATTAAAAAACACATTGAATAATAATTTTCAAGTGGTAGGATTATTGGAGATTTTAAGTTTTTCTTTGGTCTTTCCTATAGTTTTCAGCTTTCTATATGTGTCATGTTTATTTTTGTAGTCAGAATTTAAAATGTCATTACTACAATAAAAAGAAATTGCCAAAACCAAATAACAGCCTGCTCCCTGGCAGACCCCTCATTTGCTGAAAAGAAGAGGAAGTCTGATTAAACTGATCAAATCTCTTTATGTGCTTTTATGGAACCATGAATTCTTTACAATACAGAAAGGCATTTGTTCTGAGTCTTGAGGAAACAGAAATAAAAAAGAGGAAGGAGGCAAAGATCATAAAATATTGACAAGGCAAATGCCATTGCATTGATTGAGCCATAACTGCATTTCAGTAGTAAAATAGCTAGGAAAATGTGGGAACTTTTATGATCAACATGAGCCATACTCATACCGTCTAACATTCTGATTAAAAGTTGGAAAAGAAAAGGGCACAGTCCATCACCGACCATAACCAAATCTTTCCAGTGGCTTCAGGAAAGGAACTGGCATCCAGAGTCATATTTTCTTTCTCTTGGACTTGCTGTTTCTTTTCCTATTTCTCCCTCATGAGTCCTACTCTTTCCTCCACGTATTTGTGCTCAATCTGACAAATCGGTTTTATGCTGTGTCCACATCACCAAGTGTAATCCCACCCTCATTGTTCACATCCTTCAACACAGTAAAAGCATAATTAAGCCATAAGAAAAGGAAATGTCTCTGACAGAGGAGATCCCAACATCTCATAGCATAATCTGTGCTCACCATGATATTAGAAAACCTCTTCAGAATAGAGATGAGGGTGGAGAGGGATGAAGGGGATAAAAGGAAGAGAGCTCTATTTTGCCACCTGATAGAAATGGGAAGAACACAGGGGGCCACACAGGAATGGACATCTCGCTGTTTTGCATTTGAGAAAAGTGGAGATCTGAACCTTGGTAGAAGGATTACTTCATGAAAAGGGAGGTGTGAGTGGATGACATTTGCTATCCTTTGCTTCTGATCCCAGGCTCCTCTAACCTTGACTTAACCCTTTATAGGGACCTGAAAAACGTTCCTCCTGAGAACATTTTTTTCGAGTATTTGCTAATTCTTCTTTTTAAAAAATATTTTATCCTGCCGTGGCCAGGTGGCTCTGTTGGTTGGTGTTTTCCTGTACACCAAAAGGTTGTGGTTCAGTTCCCAGTCAGGGTACATACCTAGGTTGCAGGTTCAATCCCTGGTCAGGGCGAATATGATTGATGTTTCTCTCTTCCATCAATGTTCCTCTCTCTTTCTTTCCCTTCCTATCTCTTCAAAGTCAATAAAACCATATCCTTGGTGAGGATTACATTTTCTTAAAAATGTATCTTGTCCTGTCTTGGTGAGCAAGCTATGCATTTATTTCTCAAAGATCGTCTCCATAAGAAGCATTTGATATTATTAAGAATTCGTTGTTGGACTCCTGTTTTTAGAAAGTTATGATTTTTATTGATTTTATTGCTGCAGCTGGATTGATTTTAAAAATTAGAATATCTTCTGGTTAATGCAAAGGCTAATGATGACTAAATCGAATGACGTTTTAGCAAATGTTCCTATACACCTATTACATCTCTAAGGTTAAAGGTGAGTGATGTGATAGTAAATAGTAAAGGCGGGCTGTCTGTCCTCTTCATCCACATTCCATTATTATATTTTAAAAGCCATATAAAAAATAAAGACAATCTCTGAGAGAATATATAAGGAGACCATTCTCTCTGGTCTTAGTTGCTGCTAATAACTTAAAACTTTGCTTGCCTACAGTCTAGCAAAAAATAGTAATCTCATTTCCAGCCCAGCTCACAATGAGTGTTGGGAAGTTGGACATGTCTCCCTTGCAACTCCCATCAGGATTTTGGGAGGATGTGGACCATCTTCTGCTTTAAAGGATGACGTGAACTCTGAGATTAGCATTGACCTTTAGATACCTTCATGAAGCAGATGAACAATGGGTCAGGATGGTAAGTTTTATAGTCACTGGTCATAGAAATTTGAATGATGATTTATTTCAACCAACTTTCAGATTAAAATAATTTGTGATTTTCATCCAATGTGCTGGTTTTTATGTCATATATTATGCAACAGCAATTTTTAGGCTCAGCTATTGGTTTTTATTGTCATCCTCTATCCCTTTTTTGTCTAAAAACCAGCTTTTGTCTTTAAATTTTGTTTTTATCCACATGCCTTCCTCTCTCTGAATTTTTCCTTGCAGGGTTGACCACTTAGTTGTTTGGTTTTTTTCCATAAAATGTCTAAGTAAATATTCTTAGTCCTAGGCATCCTTATGCATATTTTTATTTTGTTCTCACACTTGTATACTAGTTTTAAATTGTTTTCCTCAGACCCTTGAAAATAGGATTCCATAGTTTTCTGGAGACTAGTGTTACTGATAAAAATGATCATGTCAATTTGATCCTCATATATGAAGAGATAAGTTTTTATTTTTTTAGGGGAGCTTTGACTTTTTCCCTTCTATTTAGATTTTTGAAACTTCACCACCATATGCCTTAGTGCAGGTTTGTTTTGCACTGATGCTATATACAAATTTCAGGCTTGGGTTTTTATTCATACATAGGATTTGACTTTATTGTTTGTTATTGTTTCCATTCCATTTCCTCTGTATATTCATTCTGAAACTCATAATTGAAACCACTGAACCAAACCTCTCTTTGTCTCAGTTTTTCTCTCATATTTATCCTCCTACAGGCCTTCCTCAATTTTCCATGGGGAAGGATGTGGTGCAGGTGTCAGTGAGTCCTTGGGATTGACTTCTCATATATATATTGATTGATTTCAGAGAGGAAGAGAGAGAAAGAAACATCAATGATGAGAGAGAATCATAGATCAGCCGCCTCCTGCATACCCCAAACTGGGAATCAAGCCCACAACCCGAGCATGTTCTCTGACTGGGAATCAAACCGTGACCTCCTTGTTCATGGGTCGATGCTCAACCATTGAGCAACACTGGCTAGGCTGATTTTTCTTCTCAGTTTGAGAGCTCTTGGTCCCGCCACAAGCTGTAAGCCACCTGGGATGACTGTGGTGCCTGGGTCTTCTCCCATGTCGGGACTGGTATTTCACAGAATACCAGTCCTTCATGACTTTCTGTCTTTCAGAGACTGCTCTCCTCTCTCAGCTCCCCCTACCCCCAAACACCCCATCATCAGAAGAGCTACAGGCTTTCAAGCAGCAATTCTCAGGGCATCCATGGGGGGGCAGCAGACACTGCTGCCATCCCCTGGGCTTGGAACTCAGCAGTTCTGAATGCAGTTCATCTTGTTATCATGCCGGCCTCATGGATTTGTGGACTCAGAGCTTGGAATTTCTCAAATGCTTCATTGAACCTCGGATGTTTAGGCCTATTTTTTCTCTCTGCTTGATTCCAGGGCCCATGCTCTAAACCAGGTGCAAATTAAGGTCTGTACGTTACATTTGACCAGCTGCCTGTCTTTGTTTTTGCTTTTTTAACTCCCCATGAACTAAGAATAGATTCTACATTTTTTAATTGATTACATTTTAAATCGTTATGTGAGTACCTATATAATATCCTCAATTTTGATTCTTGGCCCTACAAAGCCCAAAACATTTACTATCTAGCCCTTTAAAAAAAAATAAAAGTGTGCCAACTCCATCGAGTCTAACCACCAGGCTGTAATTCACACACTTCTGCATTTTATTATAAGTTGCAATTAGTTGGGCATAGCTCTCTGTTAGCAGTTGAGACATGTAGTGGGAAATGCTGCACTGAGTCTAGAGAACAAACACAGGCAATTTATAACTTTTATTGCTTCTTCTTCCCATTTGTTCCTCCCTCATAAATAAGGTCTTAATAGGCTATGTGGGCTTTTTTTAACTATTAGCATGAATTGATGAAATGTCTCCTTCTCTCTTCACCCCTTTCTAAGTGTGCTCAGTTTTCCTAAGGAAACAGTGAAAGGATTGCACAGAGATAGGAAATCTGAAAACAAATCCAGAATTCTGCATCAGGGTCTCAGCAATTCTCCTGGGGGCAGAGGCCCTGAACAGTAGGACATATCTAGCCCAGAGTATAGAGCAGGCCTTCTCTCTGGGCATTACTTTGCAGATTGGTATCATCATACCAACGCCTACATCACGGGCAACGCCCACATCACGGGCATAGGAGTGTTTGCTAATCATGCAGTTAGGGCAGAGGAATTGGTTTATAAAGAATATTTTAACGTATCACAGATCATACTTTCATGGAAAGCTGATAGCTATTTGATATTGGCAAGTCTGATTAAATAAGTTTGAAAAATTCTTGGTTAAACAAAATTCACTATTATTTTTTTACTCAGAAATTTTCCTAGAGCTCATAATATGCTAATATCTATTATCTATCCCTAAGTGGAGTATGCAGCACACAGTGTTTTCTAAAGTTAACTAGATGATGAACTTGGTTTTTTGGTGTTTTGTTTTGTTTTTATTTTTTGGTTTGTGCATTTGGTTAAATGATTTGTGCTCCAGGGAACACAGTTTGGGAAACATTGGGGAACATAATCTATTGCGCTTCTCCACTAGAAGTTTCTTCTGCCCAGTGGATCATAGTAGTTGATTAGAGTCAGCACACCATTTCTCCTGGATATTGTAGAACAATATTTATAAATCCCCATTCTGCCATTCCTATTTTCTATTTTTGATTCCATGCAAATGACCAGCCTTCTGTGTGCATTTGACATACTGTCATTCTTGTCCATTCCAATATACTTTTATAATCACAAAATATTCAAGTTGAAAAATCATTGCTCATTGCTTTTCTTCTCAGTTTAACTGTCTCATGCCCACTCAGGAGTTACCTTAATCGAGTCATCCTGGTCTCACTAAATCACAATGTAATATAGTGCCAGTTAGCTCTTACCATGCTGGTGAGTTTCTGCTAACTTAGATCTAAGAGGCATTCAATAAACTGGTAGTTAGGTTGGGAGGTTTCTAACACCTTGCAGGTAGGTGTACAACCTTTTGGTAACTGACCACATTGTTCATCTACAACATTAAGTGTCACCCAATATCAAATGACAGCGCTTATTTTTGAAGTTCTATTTTACATTCTGCCCAGGATTCTGCTCATTGTCTGAAATGAATTTTGATGGTTTTGTTTTTTTAAAACAACCTCCCGATATAGAAAGTTACTGAATTCTCTAAATAAAGATTAGTCTCACCTGCCCCAACGACCTTTAGCCACCTTGCCCCCTCCTCTGTGTGGAAGAAATCGGCATTCCCAGTTTATAGCAGGGCTTCAAAAATGATAGCAATTTCCTTGTGCACATCAATTTCTCCGTGCAGATGGGCAGTCTGTCTCTATAATCAGATCTGTCAACTCTTTGCAAAAGAACTGGAAAGTGGTCTTACTCATGTGGAAATGTAATAGCGACTTGTCACTCCCTCTTGGTGGCACTGGCCCAGCTGTCAGCGTGGTGTCCTGTGTCCCTGTGTCGTGGTGCTGCAGTGGGCTGGGTCCCTGCCTGAAGAGAAGCTGTTGCATTGGGCCACTTTGCCCGCGCTTACAGAATTCATGTTCTACCCAGGGCTGTCCCTCTCCTGACTGACTTTTAGAAAATGAGGTTGCCAAGCCCTGGTTGTTTTAGTGTGTCAGTAACTAGTGCAATTCTGGCATCAGAATTCACACAATGAAAACCAATTAATGAAGGCAATCCAAGATTGGTAATATATCCATTATGATTTTTCTCATACTTGATTAATGTGGTACCCTGTTTTACT
The DNA here is from genome assembly GCF_028538775.1 of Myotis yumanensis. NCBI lineage: Eukaryota > Metazoa > Chordata > Mammalia > Chiroptera > Vespertilionidae > Myotis > Myotis yumanensis. Next base: position 31,382,893 of record NW_027223762.1, on the reverse strand, counting down.
GAGTTGTATCCTAAGACTCTGTCTATCATTCTACTAGAGATTGTACCAAATGACAAAACTAAGATTTCTTTTTTTACAAGAAATTCAAAATGTATCCCAGGCAGTCATTCTCTCAAACATTAGATGCCAGCTAATTGATTTTTAATTTTTTTACTTTTCAGCATCATTACACTTTATACCTCAGTGTATTTTTGTACCTTCTCACATTTTGTAGAGACAAGATATCAGATTTTAGCTTTTAGTAGAACTCTTCAGTATATCAATTCCTGTTAACACAGCTGTTAAATATTGAGATTAAGCTGCATGTAAAATGGAATGGATTTTCAAAGTAAATTAAATCCCTGAATGAATGTGGGTGTATCTTTCCACATGAAGGAAGAAATGTTAAGAGAGTTGCACATATAAGCAGATCTTGTGGAAATAAACTGAATTGTCTATGGAGCAGTCATAGTGCAATGCGGTAATCCTATCTTTCTCAAGTGCATTAAAAAGTAAAATATATTTTAGTGCAAGTTCAAACATGAAAGACTAAAATCTAGATTTTGAAAATATAATAGTTTTGTCTGACTGTCAGTTGTCTTTGCTTTAAAAGTGCATCTATGTTGGTCTAGAGTTGAATGCAGCCAGAGTAGTCCTCATTCATTCTTCCAAAAAGGAGAGAAAAATTAGGTTGAAGTAAGTAATGTCTAAAAATCAATTATTACACTTTAATTAACTGGCTGTGGCTATAATTTATGGATTGACAGGATTCACATACAACTTTTACAATAGGAATATAATATTCTTCTATTAAACCCATATTGTTTATTGCACTCCTAAAGAAAAAGGTAGCCCTAACCGGTTTGGCTCAGTGGATAGAGCATCGGCCTAGGGACTGAAGGGTCCAAGGTTTGATTCTGGTAAAGGGCATGTACCTTGATTGCAGACACATCCTCAGTAGTGGGTGTGCAGGAGGCAGCTGATTGATGTTTCTCTCTCATCGATGTTTCTAACTCTCTATCCCTCTCCCTTCCTCTCTGTAAAAAATAAATAAAATATATTTTAAAAAGAAAGAAAGAAAAAGGTAGGTTTTAAACTCATATCTCCTAGTTCTCCCCTGTTTACCGAATTTTCTTTTCTTTGAAGAGAAAACAGAATGTAAGAAAAAAACCTTAAGCAATGTGAAAGAATAGTATACCTCCCCCAATTTTCAATTTCAGTTTGGAGAAAAACATATATAATTCATATTCTCATCAAATCATATTGCACCAAAAAAACTTTATGAAGCATTTTTATTTTCACATATTTCTTAATACTATGAAAATACTCATGAAAATATTTTGTCATGTGTGCTTGGGGCAGTATTCGGTAATTCAGGGGAGTGAGACAGTGGAATAGAAGGCACAGGGAGGGTTATCTGGTATTTGAGATATAAAACTTACTAGGGTAAAAATACTTGGAAAGCCTTCAATCCTTTCACAGGGGGAAACCTATAGGGAATATTATTTTGTGTGATTCAAAACACAAATGAATATAATTAAAATTGAGGACTTGAGGTGGAGTGATCAGAGCCAGGGGAGGTAAGACCATTAAAGAGATAAATTTGCTAATAAAAAGAAAAATAGGAAGGTGGGTACATAAGATCTGTCAGCTCTTTGCAAAAGAACTGGAAAGTGGTCTTATTCCAGTCAGAGGAATGGCCTAGAGGAGGTGTTGACAAATTATGACTTATGGGCTAAATCTGGCAAGTGGACAATATTTGTATGACCGCAGTGAGGGATAGTTTTTACTTTTTAAAGCTTTGTTTTAAAATACAGAAAGGAATATAAGATAGAGAATATATGGCCCAGAGCCCAAAATATATTATCTGACCTTTTACAGAACAAGTGATTTGACCCTTGGTCTAGAGCCGTGGTCAGCAAACTGCGGATCGCGAGCCACATGCAGGTCTTTGGCCCCTTGAGTGTGGCTCTTCCTAAGCCTTAGGAGTACCCTAATTAAGTTAATAACAATGTACCTACATATATAGTTTAAGTTTAAAAAATTTGGATCTCAAAAGAAATTTCAATCGTTGTACTGTTGATATTTGGCTCTGTTGACTAATGAGTTTGCCGACCACTGGTCTAGAGTAACCATCTTCAAACTTTCTGTGTCAATGAAAATGTTTCATGTACATATTTTCTTAAATATATTTTTATTGATTTCTGAGAGGAAGGAAGAAGGGGAGAGAGAGATAGAAATATCAATGATGAGAGAGAATCACCTATCAGCTGCTTCCTAAATGCCCCACACTGGGGATCAAGCCCACAAGCAGGGCACATGCCCTGACCTGGAATGGAACTGTGACCTCCTAGTTCATAGATCGATGCACAACCACTGAGCCATGCCATCTGGGCAATTACTGAGCACTTAAAAATGTGGTTCGTGTGACTGAAGAACTGAATTCTTAATTTCATTCAATTTAAAGTTAAATCACTACAAGTGGCTGGTGGTTACCATTTAGGACAGCACAATTCTAGCCAACTGTGAAGGTATGGGCCATTTTACATAAAAGCAAAGGTTCCAGACTAATTCTTATTCCATACTCTAGTGCAGCTGTTCTATTGATGTTAGCTCTGAAGCAAGCTGGGAGTAACAGGACACCAAACTGAGAGTGAGGGGTATTATTCAGAAGCTTGCAAAGTCTTGGCAGGAGGAAGTGGCAGGAAGACAATTTCTGGAGAGTTTCTGTACCAGGAGCACAGTCTAAATTCTAACTGTGATGGCCAGAATCCTTTTGTTTCCAAAACATATGCTAAGAGTCCAGAATTAAAGATCTGATCTGGAGGAATGGAAAACAGGTCAGTGTTTAGACCAGGGGTGGGCAAACTTTTTGACTCGAGGGCCACAATGGCTTCTTAAACTGGACCAGAGGGCTGGAACAAAAGCATGGATGGAGTGTTTGTGTGAACTAATATAAATTCAAAGTAAACATCATTACATAAAAGGGTACGGTCTTTTTTTTTTTTTTTTTTTTTTTTTTTTTTTAGTTTTATTCATTTCAAATTGGCCGGATCCAGCCTGAGGGCCGTAGTTTGCCCACGGCTGGTTTAGACTATAGCATAGAGACACTGCATGTCAGACAAAGGGTGAATCACGAGGAGGAATCTGTTGGTAACAGAAGAAGGCCACAAACATGATTCAAATGTTCAGAAATAGGATTGGCGGGAAAAGGGTGGACAAATAGACCTTTCAAGGGAATTGCTCCTTCTTCCTGGAGCACCAGCGTTCTGATGGGAGGAGGTGTTATGCAATGGATAAATGTTGGTGCCCAAGAAACTCTGGAATAGGATACCCACATGGATTTTAGAAGTGGGTAGGAGCAGGGAGTACCTTGACCGTCTGCCCCATTCCTTCATGGAGCAAGGGTAGAGGGGCCAGGTAAAATGCAGTATACTCAGTTGAATTTGAACTTTACATAAATAACAAATACTGTTAAAATGTAAGTATAGCTAACATATTATGTGGGACATATTTATATTAAAGGAAAATTTGTTGTTTATCCCAAATTCAAATTTAACTAGGCACCCTCTATTTTTCTTTGCTAACTCTAGCAATGCTAGATAAGGGCTATGGACACTGGCTGCTGACCTTCTTAATGGTTCCATGGAAGAGTGGGAGTTTATCAGAGGATCCCTCCAAATGTCTAGAATCAGGCTGGGGTTGACATTTATTAGACATATGCTTTTAACCACATTACTTAAACTCCCTTAGCCTTCTGTTCTTGTTAGTGTAGAGCAAAGAAATTCACCCAGTGAGAGTTATGTCTCTCCTTCCATGAATAACAAAATGTTAGAAGTACATGGGGCATTACTTATCTTCTGTCTAATGCTCTCCTTTTTAGAGGAAGCAGACCTTAAAAGATGAGGTGACTTTTCCAAGAACCCAGATTTCTACCTGTGATGACATGACTATTCCTAGAATCTGGGTATCTTGCCTCTCTGTTCGATGCTTTTATTCTCTATGCTCTACTATCTTCTTTTATCTTCAAACAACACAGGAAATAATGTATATGAACGTGCTTTGTAAATTTTAATATGTGAAATATAAATGTGTAGGATGTTGTTCCTAGACTGATATCAGAGCATAGAAATCACCTCCCTAATTATGCTAATTTGAAATCCTCCTTCTGGCAAAATGTTTAAGTATCAGCACATCAGGAGTCCAAAAGTATTAATCTTCTTGGATTATTTTTGAAAAGCACAACTGTTAAAATAAGAACACAGTTATCAAAACAAGTTACCAATTCTAGATATTTTAAAATCGGGCCCCATGAGAAACCAGCCCAAACTAGTTGACAAAGGAAATATCCTTAGGTGCACACAAACCGGCTTTCTGCGTTCCGTTGTTGACAACTCAGGCTAGACGTACAACTTGTATATTGCTGTCTACCTTGCAGGAGACAGCTTGTTATTGCAAGGCATGTCACATCCCCGCCAACGTTTATAGCTGCTCTGCCACGGCGGCAGTGACAGGCTGGCAAGGTTGCTGCTCTTTTGTGCCATCACAGTGGACTGTACCCTCTCTTTCCTATAATTGACTCATTTTGGCTCAATTAAGAGTTTGAGAAATTTTAATATTACATCTAGATGTATTACTACTGAATGGTACAACTGGTCCGTTGCCTTTGAATATGTTTGAGATTTCCTCTTCATTGGGGGTTGGTTTTATTTTTATATTGCTAAATGTGTTACACATGCAAATGAAATTTTGCCTGAGGAATTTAGAATGGAAATATTTTAAGATATGTAAAGCTTTTAATCCAAGAAATTATTTTGGAAATAAAAGGATCTTCCCTCCTGTGTGCGTATTATTTGCTAAAAACTCTAAATGCCTCACATAAATGCCATGAATTTATTCACAAAGACTTAACACCATCCAAAAGATTCTTAATTTCTTATAAAACTTCTCTTAAGATCATTTTCCTTGTTGTTCTAACAAAACATTTTATATTTTCACAGAAGTCTAGAGTCTACAATTTCCATCTGTCTTGCATTTTGACTGATAAGGGTTTACTTTTCTGAACTTAAGAACCTTGTTAGAAAGAGGCTCCTAGAATTCTGAGCTGTATTGATGACATTTGGGATATACCCCTTGCATCCTACTGGTGGCAGGGCAAAGTCTTTAAGCAGAACTGCCTTGTCTATTATTTTTTATTAATCTATTACAGTCAGTTTTCCTGTGGGGTGTGTTTTGTTCCTTAGAGGACATATGAGTGTTTAAACACACCAGGTAAAGAACCACATACACATCACTAGGCTTCAATCTGCTATAGAAACAACTTGGGGCTGTGTCACTTTGGGTTTATGGCTATGATTTGACTTTCAAAATAACCTATTGTAATCGAATCATTTTATTGAGTAACATTATTTGAATTGATGAAATACTTGCTTACTTGATTGGTTAAACCAGTGCTTGAAGCCTGATAACTTTGGAGCTCTGATAACCCTAGCCCACATTAGAGTTAGTGGGCTAGGGTTAAGATTAGCATTATTAGTGCTTGGGAAACTCGCAAAAGCACACAGATTAGAACTTTGTTTGGAAGGGGTAAGATCTTACTCATCCTTTAAGTAGAATGTCATGGGACTTTTGTTTTGGTATTCTTATGATTTACCCCTCTCTTCTTCCCTACCCCCAAATACATTTTGACCACTCTTCTTAACTGGATCATTGCAAGATCCCTCTAAATTTCCTATCTCCATTCAGGGTCTATACCCGTAAAATCAATTAAGTGCCCCTTCTCATGTCTCTGAATAAGGTAAGGGGTATGTGTTCTTATGATTGATTCTTTCAAGTAATGATAAGCATTCATCCCAAACTTTTTTCAGAAGCAAATGAACTAAAAGTAGCTTATAATCAGAAAGCACTTGACAGGAACTCCTGAAGAATTCCTGAGTTTCATGGAGTACTGATTTTTACATTGTTTTCCACAAACTGCCATAGAAGGGCTCTTTGAAAGCTGATAGGACCGTGTTTGGTGTTTTATTCAAAGCTAGATCTGTCCTCAGGAGGGACTGGGGTTCCACAGACAGAAAAGGAATCACTTCTAGTGCCAAGGTTGCAAACTCTGCAGTAGATGATTGAGGTATTACAGACACTGTGTCTTTCTTTTGTAGATAAAGAAACTAAGAATTAGTGTTATTTAATGTAAAGCTCTTAAGAGGAGTGGAAAATGCTGTTATATAATGATGACTAATGCAATGCAAAGGGATTATTTTGGCATAATGATGATGTTTTTTCCTTGCAGTTTTGTAACAGTTTCCTAGCTATTAAATTACTATGTCAGCGAAGTTGTATTTGATTTGACTTTCAAAATAACTTAAAATAGTTCATTGTTTTTGCTCCATTTTCAAATGAAACCTTTAATTTCTATGTCTTCAATGAAAGTGATTTCACCCACTGTTAATTATTTGCAACGTACCACAATCTATCCAGTCACCCAAGAGAATCCTGAAGTCAGACTCATCTACTCCAATTTTCTCACTATCAAATTACTACCCAAATCTGTGGATCTCCTCTGGGATTTCCCTTGCATCTGTCCCCTTCCCTTTATCAACACTGCAACCACACCCTGCAGGCCCCAATCTTCTCTGGGCTGGATAGCACAACAGGCCCCACACTATCTTCTGGTCTTGGATCTTCCCACAATCCTATTTATTCTCCTCATTGCAACCGCGGCATTTTTCCAAATGAAAATGTGAGCACTTCACTCCTACCCATACAAACTTCCCTGTTGCCCTGTAGCCTTCAGTCTTAAATCTAAGCTCCTCAGAATGTCATGCAAGGCTCCTCAACTTCATTCAGTAGCTCCCCTCTCCAGCTGCATCTTTCACTCTTTATTCCCTCATACGTCCAGATGGAGAATTTTTGAACAATTTATAGTTTCAAGATTCTCTCCTGTTTCTGTGCTTTTTCTCAAGCTGTTTCCTCTTCCTAAAACATTTTCCCCCAGCTACTTGGTCTCATACCCCTTGACCTTGCTAACTTCTTCTCATTTTTCAAAGCCCTCCCAAGCAAGAGATGAATCACTCCTCTGGGAAGAGATGAAAATTGCTCCCTTTTCTGTCTTGAGGCCTTTTACTCGGTGCTCTGGAGTCAGGTCACCTAGGATCAAATCCTAACATCATCTTTTACTAGCTATATTGCCTTAGATAAGTTATTTTTTTTCCCTGTGCCTCAGCTGAGGCTTTGTATTTAAAGTAAGAATGCTTTCATCATTGAGTATTATTAGGATACAATAAAAAAGTAGGACTTTGAGGGCAAACACAGCATTTTATTTATCTATCCTCAGAAGTTTCTCTAAAACCAGGAACATAGTAGACAGTAGGTGTGAAGTGCTTTAAAAGAACAGAACGCTATGTAAGTCTGTAGCAATATTATTCCACCATGAGAAAGCACAAGGGGAATTCAAAATTAGAGATGACTCGAGGAGAGTTAACATCAGTATTGGTTTAAATTTTAAGATGTACCTTGTTTAGGCTAATATCAAACTATGATTCAGCTTGGGACTTAGTGACCCTAATGTTAGAAAACAGTGTTCTGATGGGTAATAGTAAAAAAATAAAATCCATAATTTACATTTTCTATTGACTAACACAAAGTTCATCAACTTTCACAAGACATCCAACTGGTGAATATGAAGGCCCCACTGCACCCCTAAATGCCTGACCCCCTACATTCCTTTTGCCAGGGCCACATTCCTGTGCCAGTCTTGCTTGGCACTCCGAGCTGTTGTACTAATATACCTCGATTCACATGTGTTAACGGACTTTTCGAGACTGAAGATTGTCAGAGACTATGAGATTAAAAATAAAATCATACTCTACTTAAGATGAAGCTCCCTATCACTTCATTAAGGGAGGCAGGGAGATTGGCTATATGCAGCAGCTCTAAAAATAGTTCTTGAATCATTCACATAACAGATTGAATTTGGTGGGATTATTTGATTTTTATGAAAATCAAAGGCAATGACTTTTAAATAGTAATAATAACATTGATAACAATAGCAATAAAAATAAGAGGAAAAATATCCTGACAGTGTTTTAATAGCATATGCATTTTTTAACTCCAAGAAAATCTAGTGATGTACCTGTAATTTTATATTAAATTGCAAAGAAAATAAAAACCCTGAAAATTTGCTATTGGCCTGAGGCACATTCGTGCATTTCAAGCTGTTTTGGATTTTGCCTCAAGGAGAGAGATTATATAATTTGGGATGTGAAAGGTTGTCCAGTGCATTTGCTGTGACAGGATTGCACAGACGAGCACTAAACTGGCCAATAGGAAATTTTGCAGACAGAGTGAACCTTGTTTTACAATCAATTGCTACAATTTTCTGGCTTGGCAATGCTATGAAGTTCCAATATTAATGTGAGGCAAATGATATGAGTAGATTACAAAGAGAGAGAGAGAGAGAGAGAGAGAGAGAGAGAGAGAGAGAGACTCCTGTTGACAGTAAGTAAAGACAACATATGATATTGGGTGCTCACATACCACATGGCTGATTAATCTTCAAGCTCATTTCATGTCAAAAAACAGAGCCAAGAGGGAACAGTCCCTTCCAAATGCAGACAGTCACACAGAAGCCAACAATTCAATGCAATATTATCTCATTAAGCAAAGCTGTTTCCTCTGATCAATGTTCTTGAATAAAATAAAATGATGTTCAATTTAAAAAAAAAATAAGCTGGTAAAATTCAAGAAAGCTGTTGGCATACATTCAGCCTACACCATACCATTGCTTCCTCAGCATGAGCTATTTTCAGGAAAAATAGCAATGATACTAATTAATACTCATTACTCATTATGCTTTAGTCTTTGAATTTTTTTGGCCTTACCAATATGTACTGTTCAAGTTAAATACTTGCTTCAGGACTAGAGAAATTTTTCAGCTCAACCCTAACATGCTATTTTCCTATCAGTGTAAGAAGGAAAAGGAAGAAAAAAATGGGATGTACTTAAGCCTCAGGGCATAAACTTCTTAAAGATTTAGTGTTTTGTTATGGGATTTATTTCAACATATTTTCTATATTGTATAGTTATTATAAATAGGCAACACTGAAGTTATTATTGCTACTATTCTTATTATTGGTACTATCTTTGGTATTGTTCTGTTACTATATTGGTACTATTCACAGTATTTTTAATATATGGTACCCTCTGTGTGTAAAAACCATCATTGACTCTTCATTGCCCACTGTGTTAAGAATAAGATTTTCTATTTAGGGAATTGAATTTTCACAAATAATTCAGTCCAATCCTCCCTCGCCAGCCTCTTCTCATATTATTCCTTTGTCAGATTCCCACTAACTGCACCAATCAAACTACATTCTAAGTGTCTCAGTTTATGGGCCATTCTTTACTTATGCTTGGCCCTTCCATTTTTAGTTTCTTTGACCTGCCAAACTCCTTATGTATAAATAATTTCTTCAACTTTGCAATCCATATAGAATATTATACTTTTGCTAATAGTATGCTTTCATAAAATATATACTTGTGTCTGCTTACTGTCCATCACAATTTGTCATATTAGACTTGAAATATTTGGCAAGTCAAAGCATCTAATGGGTTAAAAACATTTTCTACCCTTTATAAGGAGAAGTATGTGTATCAATTAATGCATTTTCATGGTTTTGATATATTTGCATAATGTAAATACTTACATATGGTTATAGCAGCCATGTTTTTCTGGTATATACCTAAGAGCATTCTCCTGGAACCTGCATATTTGAAGTCTCTCTAAATTTTGTAACTGATATTCTGATTTACTTTAATATTTTATCATGGTTTCCAGCATACACTTAATAAGGACTGCTGAATCAAAATTGATCACCTGACAGCCATAGTGAGGGCTTGGGATTGGGTGGGAAATTTTGTCCCAGCAACTGCTAGTCAGTTATACAAGTGGCAATTCCAATCTCTATCAGACTATAAACATGGCTTTTTCTCCGTATCTGGTCTAGGTTGAAACTAGGACAACTTTCACAGACAGAAGTTTAATGGTAAGCACTTGTAATTTTGTTATCTTAGCATTTAGTGTTAGTTTCTTTTTCCCTCAGGTCTTTACCACAATATAGAAGTTTGTTGTATCTTGTGAGATCCTCCTTGTGTTCTGTGAGATCCTCCTTAACTTAAACACTGTTCAACACCTAACTCTTAATTTTGCCTTCTATGTTAAGTGCATTCAATGCACTCTGTTCCTAACACAATCAGTACAATTCTGTTTAAATAGAATTCGTCACTGTGCCTTTGTTTACATAATGCAGAGTCCCTATTAAAGTAAACTCTTGTGGCCCCACTGGTTTGGCTCAGTGGATAGAGCATCAACCCGTGGACTGAGGGGTCCTAGGTTCAATTCTGGTCAAGGGCATGTACCTCGGTTGCAGGATCCTAGTCCAGGTCGGGGCACATGCAGGAGGCAGCCAATCAATGTGTCTCTCTCACATTGATGTTTCTCTCTCTCTCCCTCTCTCTCTGCCCCTCTCTCTTCCACTCTCTAAAAATCATTGGAAAAATATCCTCAGGTGAGGATTACCAATAACAACAACAAAGTAAACCCTTGTGTATCTAAGGGTGTATGACACTGAACTGCAAATACTGTATGTATGTTACAAATATTCATACACATAATATCCTGGCAGAAAAGTCTGATTCACATACCAGATTCTGTTGAGAAACTTCAATGGATGAGGAGAGTTAAGGGGCAGGAGTTTATAAATATTGATTCTTCCAGAGAGACACATAACAATGATATACCTTGACTGATGGTATAGAAATAGGTATAACAGAAATTGTACTCTTTTCTTATTATTCTTCTTTTTCTCCAAACACTCAGAGAAATAAATGACCATTATGTTGAAAACTAGCAAACACAGCCTGTGTTCCTGAGGTATCATTGCCATTTTATGATTGAACTTGGGCTATTTTTCATGTAAATATTCCTAAAATGGAGCTCTATATGGAGCAACACCTCCAAGATGGCTGAGCAGCATTTAGTACATTTCCTCTCTGAGACACAGAAAGGAGTTCTGTTTGGAACCATTTATTTCCACATGACTGGTTTACGTATTTGAGCATTAGGACCTTATTGCTCTCTGAGAAAGAAATTACTCTGAAGATAAATAAGATGAATCAGTATGAGATGGTTTCAATGGAATAAGCAAGGGAATAGCCTTTATTATTAGTATTTATTCAGAAAGCCATTTGGAGTTTTATAGCCAACTTCTGCTATAACCTCCAAAAAAAAAAAAAAAAAGAGGAAAAAAGAGGAATTATGGGATAGAGTACTTCCCTACAGAAAGACTGTCTATTCTTTTGGGGATTCTAACCCTCAAAATGAGTTCTCTCCAGTACAGTCCAGCAGCTTCCAGGATATCTCTAACTAACAATGTTCTGATGGTAGTTTACATTTATCAACAACTGCAATGAGAACCCAAGATTGAGAAAACCATAAAACTATGGATATAATACTTCTTGTGATTGCTAGATTAATCCATAACATGAGAGATCATGTCTTCATGACTTTTCTTCTCAAACTCACGCATGTTTTAGGAAAAAAAATTAATAAAACAAAATAAATAAAGATCATGGCAGTTGGAAAAGTTCTTCAGAATAGGAATCAATTATGTTATGATTATGGAGGTAAAAGGTGTAGGGGGTGCTGCATTAACACACATGGAACCAGTTGTTATGTCCAAGCACATCCCAATAAGTTAAGGGTTATATTAAACAAAGTTTGATACTAGGAGCAAATCAGCCCCTTGGCAGAACCTCACAGTATTTGAGCACAGAAAAGAATCTTGTTCTCAGCTTTGCTGCCCCAGAATTATTTTTTCTTCCAGGGCACACAGTTTGGCCATTTTTAGAGAAACTGATAGAGGCTAAACAAAGTTAGAGGGAACTAATATGTAAACTAGCCCAATCTAAGGATTTACTAAGTATTACTTCTCATAGAATTGATATTTGTTTGCTCTATAAGACAATCTCTACATATTGGGGTATTTGGGAGGCAAACTCAATAGTCAGAAGTTGGTTGTGGAGATTGTCATTAGAGGTCATTTGTCTTAAGAGCTGTTTCATTCATTTGATAAAAACAATCATGACAACAAAATCTGATAAAAACTATTGCCATCCTAATACATAAAAACCTTGGGTCCACCAGGACCAGAGGCTCAACCAACTGGAAGTCAGTCCTGCAGTCCGCACTGGGTTGCGGTGGTGACCCAGCACTGTCTGCTGCGGCTGCAGGTGCAGTGACCTAGCACTGTCTGCTGAGGGGGCTGCGAATCAGGCCCGGAGAGAGGCCTGAAGAGAGAAGCAGGATCTGATCCGTAGCCTATGTGGCAGCTGTTGATCAGCACTTGCCTCTCTCTTTCTCTCCCTGCTGGGCCAGCAGCCACACCTTCATTTCTCTCCAGGCCTCCACCAAGGCTGCTGATCAGCCCCACCTTTCTGATCAGGCCCCGTTGATAGGCCCAGAGGCGCTGACTGGAATAGACACTGACCAATTAGAACCAAATCTGGGTGAAGTGTGAGGAGCCAATGGCTGCCTAGGAGGCAGAGCTTTTGACACCGACTGGCATAGAAACTGACCAATCAGAACTAAATTGGACGGCAAAGGAGGGCATTTGGGGGCGAGATCAGGCCTGCAGGGGAGGGCAGTTAGGGTTGATCAGGCAGGCAGAGGCAGTTAGGGGTGATCAGTCTGGCAGGGAAGGGCAGTTGGGAGCAACCAGGCCAGCAGGGGAGGGCAGTTGGGGGCGAGATCAGGCCAGCAAGGGAGGGCAGTTGGGGGCAAGATTAGGCCAGCAGGGGAGGGCAGTTGGAGGCAAGATCAGCCCAGTAGGGGAGGGCAGTTAGGGGTGATCAGGCAGGCAGAGGAAGAGGCAGTTGGGGGAAAGATTAGGCTGGCAGGGGAGGGCTGTTGGGGGCGAGATCAGGCCAACAGGGAGGGCAGTTGGGGGCAAGATCAGGCCAACAGGGGAGGGCTATTGGGAACAAGAACAGGCCAGCAGGGGAGGGCAGTTAAGAGCAACCAGGCCAGCAGGGGAGGGCTATTGGGGGTGAGATCAGGCTGGCAGGGGAGGGCAGTTGGGGGTGAGATCAGGCAGGCAGAGGAAGTTGGGGGCGAGATCAGGCCGGCAGGGGAGGGCAGTTAGGGGCAATCAGGCAGGCAGGCAGAGGCAATTAGGGGCAATCAGGCAGGCAGGCAGAGAGGTAAGGGGTGATCAGGCAGGCAGGCAGGTGAGTGGGCAGGAGCCAGTAGTCCCAGATTGCGAGAGGGATGTCCGACTGTCCCACAGGAATCGGACCTAAACCAGCAGTCGGACATCCCCCAAGGGGTCCCTGATTGGAGAGGGTGCAGGCTGGGCTGAGGGAACCTCCCCTCCGTGCACAAATTTCATGCACCAGGCCACTAGTCTATATATATAAAAGGCTAAGTGACTGACCATACGTACGTCTGTCCATCCAGTACATATAATGCACACTGGCAACTTCAAAATAAACATTGACTTGCACATGCACGATGCATATAAAGCTCTCGCTGGCGCCAATCTAGACAGAGTAGGAATATTCCTACCTGAACCCTTTTTGGCACATGGTGAGTTATATATTTCTTTCTCTCGAATTTGAAGAGCATGTGATGTTAAAGTTGGAAATACTTCATCACAACAGTGGAGCACTCTGAAAGAGTTTTTACTCTTAATGTGGTATACAGAATAAATTTAATCAATTTATCAGTCATTGTTTTTATCAATGTTGTTTTTAGATCATGTTTTTATCGTTTTTATATCGTATTTTGTGGTTGTATAAGCTTTTATTGTTTTTATATCATGTCTTTATTGTTGTTATATATATCATGTTGCTATTATTTATTAATCAATTTAATATTATTTTCATATACATTTTACTAATTTTCTTTCCTCTCTGACACTTCTATTATAGAGAAAGGGCAACTAGTGATATTAAAATATTTCTTCTAATTAATTTCCTTTCAATGTGCATAAATCCGTGCACCGGGCCACTAGTCCTTTTATAATTACCATCTCAAAGGACAGGTCTTTGAGTGTCTTCTGCTCCTCAATCAGTGCTGGATAAATAGTTGGATGAAATCTTAGTTTTTGCTCATGGATTTCTAGGATCCTTGCATATATCTAAACTTTTGTTAATATTAATAGGATTGTTCAGCCTCTTTCTTTTTTCCTTTTCTCCAAAATCTATATTTAATTATAATTTTATGAAAAAAGTAAGCATAAATAAAAATGTACATAATATAACAAAATGTAGAAAATATGACAGATACCCATAATATATCAATCTTCCAGCTGAAGCAAATTATAATATTTTGTGATATTTGCCATAAAATGTAGATTTTGAGTAGATTTCTTCTGTCAAATTAAGGAAATTCTTTACTGTCTCTTGTTTGCTAACAATTTTTATCCTGAATGAGCCAATCATTTTTCCATTTGGCACAATGTATTCAAGAGGTTTCTTGTGTTTTTGTGGTTGTTGTATTTTTTACTATGATAAATTTGATTGGCTTCTAATTGGAAGGTATACGGCTATTTCAGTGTGTTTAAATGTATATCTTTTGCATAAATGTATATATTCTGATACTGGATTACATGATCATTGTAGAGCAGGTTGGAAATCTTCCTTTTGTTTTGTAGTCTTCATATTATATAAACTTCATCTATTTCTTAGAAGTTGAGGTTTGGGAAATTTTTTATTAAAGTTTTGTGGCCTAAGCCTTTTGGGAAGGTTTTATGTGCATATGTCTGTATGTGTGCGCAACAGGTTGGATAGGTGAATGGATGAACTATGAACTAGGGATATGGAATTTTATTGATTATTGACTCATCTTTATTACTTAAAATTCTTCTAAAGTCAATTTAACAAATGCTTATGTATTTTAATTGTTTATTTCATCTAAGTTGTCAAATTTATTGATATGAATCATTCACATCATTTTTGTTTTTAATCTTTACTTTGTAGATACCTAAGTTTTTAAACTATACATTGATTATTTACACCTTTTCTCATTTTACTAGAAATATCTATATTTTATAAGTATTAACAAAACTTTTGGCTTTATTAATTTCTTTAGTGTTTTTCTATGTTTTCAATTATTTCTGTTTTATGTATTTTATTT
This sequence comes from Myotis yumanensis, assembly GCF_028538775.1. Lineage (NCBI taxonomy): Eukaryota > Metazoa > Chordata > Mammalia > Chiroptera > Vespertilionidae > Myotis > Myotis yumanensis. Next base: position 31,367,724 of record NW_027223762.1, on the reverse strand, counting down.
TCTCTGGGTTTATTCTGTTATTTTTCTAACTCTGAGTTGAATGTCTAACTTATTTTATTATTTTTATTATATAATGGGTGAATTTAAGATTTTACCTTACTTCTGATTAAGACTTTACCCATTTTTTAATATTATATGTTTGCTTCTGCTTAGGTCTTTAAGTTCTAAGTTATGTTATGATTTTTGTCGTAATTTCCTCATTTATATTTGTATTCGGAGTTTATTTTTATCTGTGTCTAAAAATTTTATGAACATTTTAAGAATTGCCAATTTCTAATGTAATTCGATAATGCAAAGTTAAAAAACAGTGTGACATTTATTCTTCAACATTTGCTATTTGGATGATCTTGAACACTGTGGACCAGAAGACAGATTTGAAGCTATATAAACAGTTAGGTACAAAGACAATCTGCATTCTGAAGGTTAACATAATTTAGTTTCTGGTCCAATCCAAATTGCAACATTGAACTTTTCTCTTTAGAAAAATAACATTTTTCCCCAGTAGTTTTTACTTACTATCAGGGTGAAGAAGTATAGTTGTGATGTAGATAAGTACTGTATAGAGTGGAAGAAAGTGAGCTTTAAGCACCAGACGGTCTTGATTCAAATCCAGCTTTGGTAATAGGGCATTGGGCAAGTAACTTCAAATCTCAATGTTTGCTCTTTATTTTATCAATATGGAGCTTGCACAGTTTTCGTCACCATCTACTCTTGTAGAAATGCATGCAGTGATTCATACGTTGGTAGAACAACTGTGTGGAAAGATCATTTTACTAGGTGAGAAGGTGGGCCTTGTTCATGGCTTTGTGATCTCTCCCCGTGTGATATTATGGTGACATCAGAATTTGAAATGGCTACTTTCCTAGACCAGGTACATACTTTCTAATAAAATTTGCTAGAAGACTTCAAAAGGCAATTTTCTCTCTACTTTGATATTTAATAAAGTGGTAGGAAATGAGTTTGGTGTGTGTTTTTTCTCCACTGTTGGTAACCTAAAATACTGAAATCTGCAGTGCTGTAAGTTTCCCTTCGGGCAGCCATGCAATTAGCTATGTTTTTCTCACATATGAAGCAGTATGGTGATGGTCCATTAGCTTTGGTTTCATCAGCAGCTATTGCTATTTTGGGGATCTGTCTCTCCCCAACCCCAGATGGGGCACAGGACTGTGAGTTCTGAGTCTCTGAGATGCTGGTGGTACTATGGAAACCTGGGAGGCTGACAGACATACCAGTTCACTTGCAGGGCCTCTGCAGTGCACTCATGTTGCTGTGAGACAGCCCATGCCATGATGGTCCAAGGCCCAGGAGCCCACAGCTGTGGCTGATTAGCTGGTGTGTTCTCTGCGACAATCCCAGAGACACTGAGGTGGGTGGAAGTGTGCATATTCAAAATGTGGGCACTTAAATGTTTCTCAGTGACCTCCTATTGAGGGGACAAGGGCAAAGTAAGAGAGCATTTCCTTCCCTTTTTCATGGGTATCCCCACTCTGGGCCTAAAGAGGGGAATAGATCTTAGTCTTTTCCTTGGTTTCAGAAAAAGAAATTGTCATGAGTTTGCCGTATTTTTGTGGTTGCTTTAAATAGTTGTTTTTGAAGTTCTGTGGGTATTTGCCTATCTTGGCAGATTCCACATCAGAAGAATATGTCACTCAAAAATAGCGAGACCACAAATGCTTGAACTTTTTTCTAAGTGACTTATTTTAATGCATTGCATTTATAAATATAATACTAAGGTTTTTATAGTCTCAAGAATGCACTATTTTTTGTGGAATATGGAGAACAGAAATCAAGCAGTTTTTCCGAGATGAAGGTTTATCTATAGCTTTTTTTCTATAGCTTTTAAAGTAATTTTTTTATCCTCAAGAAAATGTATTAAGACCAGCAGGATTGTGGGACTCCAGTAGAGATCATGTGTGAGCAAATACATCTTCATTTGTTGTTTATAACAAGCCTTGCTCTCAGCAGCGGGCAGAGAATTCCTGCTCAACCAAATGTTGCCTTTGCACAATCATTCTTAGCTTCCAAGTGATCAAAAGGACATTGCATATTCATTTCAAATGTGTTATTTGGCTTACTGTGACTAGAGACATACACAACTATGAATTTTTAAATTCATGGATTATTTTTAAAAATTTGCCAATTCTTTTAGAAAAAAAACAACAACAACTTGTGAAATAAAGTATTGAGCTCTGAAAGATAGGATGGGGAGAAGTAGAAGGAAAAAAGAAGTGAATGAGTGTTCTCTGTAGGCAATGTATTTGTCTTAGAAGAAATAATCCTGAAGGGGGAAAAATGTGGCTTCCCTTAAGCCCATGAAAGGTGTCCAGATTTTATCTAATATTAAAACTCATCACAGGTGCCAGGTGGCTGTCAGGATTCTGAGATAATATTAACTTTCATTTCATGGCAGTGCTCTGCCACTACTGGTTTTACATTTAACAGAGTCCAGTTCTTCATCTCACCTTCGGAGCCCCTGAATTCCAGGTTTATTGATCTGGTGTCAATCAAACATGCTTTATTATCTGAGCCCTTGCCTCACCTAACTGTCTACGGTCCCTGAGAGAGGGCACTGTTAACCCGAAGGCCAGGTGTAACTGGGCCAGTGTGGGTGGGGCATGAGTGCTCATTGAGAAAGTTCTTGGTCGTGGAGCTTCTAGGTCATGGTGCTCACCTGCAGTGCCAGTAAGTGTGCCAGAAAGAAATCCTATAAAGCGGCACAAGCCTGAGGAGGGGATGGAAATACCGATTCCAATGCTGGGGAAGATGACAGAACTGCTTTTTTTTTTTTTTTTTTTTTTTTTTTAGTGATATTGCAATATTGGCATTTTATTTAAAAAGTGAACACGGTTTATTTAACAAATTATCAAATTTCATTACTTCATGCTTCCCAAATGGTAACTTTTGAATAAAATGTATGCAATTCAAGTTATAAGAAATAAGAGTCAAGCAAACATGCCATTTAAATATAAATTACTGGACACTGAGTGGCATCTCTGGGCTCTGCTGTTTATGTGGACTCCATGCCCCTCCATCCTGGCATGAATGAGATCACTCGGAGTGTGGTCAGTCCAATTTGCCTCAAATATCTTCCAGTCATTGAGTTCCCCAGTGGAGTTGTCACTGCTATTGCCTCCGGGTAACTTGTCTACTCTGGCCAGAGAGTCTGGTTTTAGCAGATTTGATGGTTTTGCTTGCTATCTCCAAAGAAGTGGAGGTGAGGCATTTGCCTGTGCAGTGGACTCCTCCAGCTAGGGGAGTCCCTCCCAGGACTTTTGTGGGAGGCAGGATAACAAATTTTGAAGGTGGTAAGTGACCAAGAGGAGCAGGAATGGCTTGCATTGATGATGTCAGGAAAGGGGGCTGGGCAGGAAGCGGGAGAAGAGGTTATTAGAGACAGAGAAAAAAATAACCAAAAGTTGCTGACCAATGTCTCAAACGTTTGCATGACCACAACCAAAGTACCAATGTTTCAGTTTTTAAAAATAGCAACGTGAAAGGTTGTGGTTTTCAGTCATGGCTGCACATTGGGAAGCTTTCAAAATATTGAGGCTTGGGTGGCCCCTCTCCTCAGGGATACTGATTCAATTGTTTTGAGTTGTGTGGCTCTCTCTTCAAACATTTAAAAAACCTTCCCAGGAGATTCCATCATGCAGCCAGTGTTACCAACTGCCGTTGTAAATGAACATCAGGATTTTGAAAATCAGTATTACAATCATGAAATGGAAAGTGCAGCTGTTACCTTTATTTTAACCAAAGAAAAACAGGCTCATTTTTAAGGAGCATCTTCCAGGTGCCAGGCATGGTGCTGAGTAGTTATATTTCCTTTTCTCATTTTCATAGTAATACTCTAAAGTGAGGATGTGAATCCTATTTAAAAGGTGAAGAAAGAGGAGCTTAGGAAGGAGAAATAATGTGCCCAAGATGACGCTGTCTGCGGAGGTAAAGCTAGCAGCTAGGACTCAACCCAGGTTTATGTGATTTGTCTGATCCAGTCTACAACCCAGGCATGTGCCCTGACCGGGAATCAAACCATGAACTCCTGGTTCATAGGTCAATGCTCAACCACTGAGTCATGCTGGCAAGACTTTTCTTAACTTTTCTTTAAGACCCAATTGTAAAGTGTAATTTATTGTGGATTGCTTGAAGACCTTTTTTGTGCCTTATATTTAGGGATAAGAAAAAAATCTGTATGTTCTAATTAATATAATCTGAAGGTTGCTCAAAATCAGGGATCAGCAAATTATAACCTACTCTCTGTTTTGCATGGTCTTGAGGTAAGAATGGTCTTTACATTTTTATATGGTTGAAAAAAATAAATAAGGATATTTCATGATCCATGAAAATGATATGAAATTCAATGTTTGTTGACCACAAATAAAGTTTTATTGAGAGATAGTCACACTCATTTATTTATGTATGGCCTCTGGCTGCTTTCACAAGACAGCAGCAAAATTGAATAATGGTGGGACTGAGACCATTTGGGCAACATAGCCTAAAATATCTACTATTTAGCTATTCACACACACAAAATTTTTAACTTCTGCTCTATAGTAAAACTTGATAGAAAATCTTAATGTGCAAAACTGACATATAGTGTAGAGAATGTTTATTCACCTTTAAAACTTTATAACAACACAAAACAATTTGCAAGGTTCTTTGAAGGCATGAGCTACCCAATGCATTTAAGCATTGGTTTAAAAGTCATTAGGTAACCCTGAGGATTGGTGCTTAGATAAATGTAAACTGAAAACACTATGAACCATTATTCCCAAAAGATGAGTCATAGAAAAAGGTAAAACTTTTGCAAATGATTTCACTAGCAATTCATGATTAAATATAATAACTCCATTCATTTTTAGCTTTACTTGTAAATTAAGTAAATAACTGAGGTTTTTTTCTGCTTCTGTTCTAAATTTTTAGTACCAAAATTTCTATTTTTAAAAAATATTGGTATATTCATCAATGTTTTAAGAAATTTACCAACTCAGTGATACATTATCTTTGTTGTAGCAGCTATACCATGTGTTCCTTGGCTCACATGCACCAGAATCATCCTGGATGCTTATTTTAGATACAGATTCCAGGGTCCCAGACCAGACCTGTGGGTTTAAAACCTCGGAGGGCAGGATTCTGCCTTTCAACTAGCTTCCAAGGCGAACCTCATGCACCCTGTAGAGTAATACTCCCAGGCCATATCATGCAGGAGAATATTCATGGTCCTTCCTATGAACAAAGATTTAGAAGAATAGGCAAGCAAGGTGTAGAGATTCCTGCACAGAAATAGAACAATATCATGTCTATATTCCCAGGGTATGTGATTGAAGGCAAACATGGAAACCATGTTGTTATGGGAAGCAGATTCATCCAAGTAGACTGAGAAATAATAGAAATGAGGAATCTCACTAAAAGAATGGAAGTGAGGATGGATTGCTGGTAGGTTTCTTTTGTTTTGTTTTGTTTTGTTTTGTTTTGTGTGTGTTGTTGTTGTTTGTTTTGCTTCATCAGAATATGATGGATTCCTTCCTGACATCCCGTCTTCATCCTAGAAATGGCCAAGTGTGACAGGAAGTTTTCATGTTCTCCTTCAGATCCACTCTCCATCACCTTCCATTTAGTCTGTCTCTGTCTGAGGAGGCTGCACTATATGGAATACATCAAGAGACTGTGGAACCAACTTGGGCTAGCTGGGTCTTTGAACTCAAAGTCATTGCTCTGCTCAAGGTGGCCTTTTCTACACAATACTCACTACCAACTTCTGTCACATGCTTATGACTCATCCCTTTGGTTCTGAGGCTAGTAAGAGTTCCATGGTTGCAAACCCCAGGTTAACTGAAAAATCCTTTATGTTCCTCTACAACCTGCCCACATGTTTATATATTCTAAACTCTCTTTGAGTTATTCTAATTTAACTATGACATCTATATCTTGTTTGGACTCAACAGAAACAGCAGCCAAATGTGTACAGGTAGGATCCAAAGGAGAGGGACATCATCTCCTCCGTGAGCAAAAATTTAGGTTATCAGATAGACAACCCTCGCACATTCTGTTACCCCTGCCTAAGATACCTGTAAATTGATTACTCCTGGTCATTTTAGAAGTCTTACCTTTAATGTCAACTTCTAGATCTGCCTTAAATGGCTTCCCAAAATTAAATTAGTTCCCCCTTTTTAACTTCTTATAATATAGTTGACTTTTCTTTAATTGAACTCATGCATGTTATAACAATTTATCTTTAATATCTGTGTGTATCTCTCACACTGGACCGTGATCCCTGGAAGAGCTTTGACTATTTTGTGTTTAACACCTGCCCTTTGCAAGTGTTCATTCAATTTTTATCGAGTATGTGAATGAGTAAAATATAATTATCCTAGAAAATTTTACTATTACCCTTTTTCCCTGGGAATACCTATGACATACATGAACTACATATATAACCTGTTATTTTCTGTGTCCATACACTCACAGCCTTTCATGTGACCAGTTATGCCAATGCCCAGAGAGATCTCTAAGTCTCAGGTGAATGGTTCTACTTGTCTTCCAGAAGCTGGTCTATTATTTGAAACATTTGCTACAAGAAAGGAGGCAGGAACCTATCAACAAATTGTCAATAATTGAAAAGAAATAATAAATCATACAAAGTAAGAACAATTACATGGCGTATATAGGACTGGTGCTGGGTTAAACTCAGTGAGTGGTCATTTACATTTTTCTAGCAAATGGGAGAAAAGAACCACTGGATTCCCTCATTCCCCTTTCCTTCTCTCCAGAGAATTTCTAACCAGAAACATTAGCAGGCATCTATCTATAGTTAAAGGCTTCTCCTTAGAGAATTAGAGGGTCAGCCATTGTTTTTGTGTGTTAAATTTAACAAAACTGCAAGTTTTCATTTGCTGGTGGAATTGTCTTTCTGGAAACTTAGTAATATTTCCTAAATGAATACTTCATGGACTAGATGAAAAGAAAAAAATTAAGCACTCCAAATATTTAGAGATAGAGCAACTAGTGAGAACGTCTCCTTATAATGTAAATTTCACTTTCTTTATGGCCTAAGACTTTGGGGGACAGAAATGTGAGTAAGTTGTCCCTACAGGTCCATAAGTGATATCAGTCTTTCTTCCATTTCCATTCTCCATTTGCTCCATTCTCAGTCCTTACCCCATTTCAGTTATCCCCTTCATGGAACCAAATGTCTGACTGGCCCCAAGGACTCATCTCTTTCTCTTCTTAAAGGACTGCAGTTGGTGCAGTATTTCTTGCCAGCTGCCCCTTCACACTGAGAAATGCAGATAATACCCTTCTCCAAGTCATCACAAGTCTAGAGCCAATGTTTCTGTATCACACCAAATGCCACTGTGAAGAACAGAAAATCAATCAGAACCTTCCTACATTATTTCAGTATGGGCTGGCTTTCCTCCTTTGTGAGTGATTTCAGGAATCAAGAAAAAACTATTCAGGTTCTCTCTACCAATTTGCTAATATTTGAAATTCTTTTGTTAAAGACTTAAATTTTGTATTATAGGCTCTGTTCAAAAACAATTTCCCTGTGTGAGGTAATGCATAGCACATTTTTATCATTTAGATTTCAATGTGAATAAGACTGTCAGGTGTATTTTGAAAGTACATATTTATAGATATCTACTGGGAGCAAGAAAGCATGAGGACCCTTTAGTAAGCAGAGAGGAGCAGAAAGGGGACATCTTGCTCTGAATATAAGTATCATCTACTTTTGCCTAGGTATATCGCTTACTTTACTCTCAATTTCAACTAGCATTATTACATTTTGTCAAATATGAAAAGCCTTGCAAATAAGAAAATATGAAATGAATTTTGTCTGACTATGGCCAAGTCATAGAAGCATTGACCTCATTATTAATAACCTATAATGTATATTTATATTAAATAACTAATATCAAAATGCATAATGTTTATACCTCTCTCCATCCTATATAATAAGAGGGTAATATGCAAATCGACCGAACAGCGGAACAACCAGTTGCTATGATGTGCACTGACCACCAGGGGCAGACACTCAATGCAGGAGCTGCCTCCTAGTGGTCAGTGCACTCCCACAGGGGGAGCGCCCTGAGCTGGGCTCATGGCTGGCGAGCGCAGTGGCGGTGGCAGTAGCCTCTCCCGCCTTTGCTGCAGTGCTAAGGATGTCTGACTGATGGCTTAGGCCCAGGGAGTGGGCCTAATCCATCAGTTGGACATCCCCTGAGGGCTTCCAGACTGCGAGAGGGTGCAGGCCAGGCTGAGGAGGGCCCCTCCGTGCCCCCTGAGTGCACGAGTTTTCGTGCACCGGGCATATATATATAGTTAAAACAGTACATGAGTACCCTTAACATAAGTTAAAACAGTACATGGGTTCAGCATTATTCAAGGCAGTAGGATTTATAGGCAAGTAAGAACTCAACAGTATGTGTTACTTGGTACCATTACCCTTCAGGAAATGTAAACATGGAACATGTATTAAGCACTTCAAAATTTGTGCCTCCATCTAGTGATAACTGACAGAGATAATGTTTTTCAATTGTTTGATTTTGTAGGCACTAGGAGAAGATGAATAGAGAAGTTCTTGGTCAGCCAGCATCCATGACCAATTCAATTATATTTTAATGAGGAATAGAAAGTACAAAGAAAGGCTAGACATGCGGTCAGCAAAGGGACACCAAGGAACCTAGAACCATGTACAGTAGAACAGGCAAACATTATTCAGGTTGGGACAGCCAGGGCTCCAAGCAGTATTTACCAGTATATAGGGGAAATCTCATAGGACTAAAGGATGGGTGGTTTATTTGAACAGAAAGAATAGGGTCAGGGAGTTACCGCATTTAGTCTCTTTGCTAAGAGCATCCGCTAATGCCCAATCCTTCATCATGGCTTCCCAGAGTCAATCTTCGTGATGATAAAGAATGTTTCTGTGAGAAGTCATTTTGGGATATGAAAGAATTCCTTAATTTTTAAAGTGTCACTTGAAATCCTAGTGATTAGGAATCTCAAGAAAACTTAATCGTAAACACATATGAAGTAAAGGATACTATCTACTTCCAGACTCAGAAGCTTTCAGGGAGAAATGCTTAGTGGAGAGGGTAACTTTTTAAAAAATGTCTAAGTTCCCTGCCTCCCTTTTTCTCAGGCCCTTCTTATATAAATTCCTTCCAGGATAAGGTAGAACAAGTTCCTGAAAGAGATAACCTAGGATTCCTTCTTAATATAAAAAAATATATAAACCTGGTTCCATTTTATCTTTTTTAATGTGATAAAAGAAAGAATTGCTCAAATTTCTCAAATATCAAATTTATCAAAAAGTGAGCTTCTATCAACTATGGATAGGAAAAACTAGTATGCTCATAACTATGACTGACCATAACATTTATAAATTTGCATAATTAAATAAAGTTTATCCTGTTATTTTTGAGTTACCTCAGTGGTGGAAGACTCTAATAGAGATCTTACATATGCTGTTCCTTAGGCTTTTCCTGCTCTTGAAGAGGACAATGACCTGAAAAACCCATTTCTCAAAGAACTTCTCACAGATTCCATATACAACAAGGACAATTTCTCATTTTTTTATCTTATTTTTAAATTTCTGTCTTAAACCATCACTATTTTGATTCTTGACTTGAGTTTGCTTATTTAGTTTCTCACAATATAATAGTGATAATGACAGTAGTCCAATTTTTCTTTGAAAAATACTTCATTCATGTATTCTTTCTTTCACTAATTCTGATTTAATTAGAAGCATTCTTTCTGGATTCAAATTGTTTTTGGCTCTAGCACATAGCTTTGCTGCCTATGCATTTATTTATCAAATGCTTATTTGTTATCTATCATGTCTGAAGTTAGGAGCTGAGGATGCAGTTATAATTTTGGACTAGGTAGGAAGGACTTTGTAGGAGTTGTGTCTTCAAAAATATTTATGCTGACTGGTGGCTCAGTTGATTGGAATGTCATCCTGTATACCAGAAGGTTGGGGGTTCTATTACCAGTCAGGACACATACCTAGGTAGTAGGTTCCATCCCTGGTCTGGGCACAAATGGAAGACAAATGATCTGTGATTTTCTCTTTTCTCTCTGTCTCTCTGTCTCTGTGTCTCTCTGTCTCTCTCTCTCAAAAAGCAAATTCTCAGGTGGAATTCACATACGCACACACAGACGTGTGTGTGTGTGTGTGTGTGTGTGTGTGTGTATGCCAAGTGCCAATCCTTTAAGTTCAGGAAGAATTTCTGCAAGGAGCTAGCTCTCTTTCTTTTTGTAGTTGTAACTTATCCTCCCTGCAGGGTTCTGCCTGCTATAGAAGCAGCATTCCCTACCAGCTCTTACCTAACCAATTCGGTCATTTTGAGAGTAGATCACACTGTTATAAAACACACCCCTAAGCCTGAGGGGTAGCCAAGTGGAGCTGTTCACGGAGATTATAGAGGGAATTTAGGCACTTAGTCTGGGATGTCCACATGGCATCTGTGAGGCCACTGAGGCTGGATACAGCCTGGTTAGGAAATAAAAGATCATGAACAAAGGCCACCAGCCAGGGGTGATCAATAGCCCTCTGTGCTATCAAGCTGAGGATCACATAAGGTAGGATTTTATTGGGCAGTCTAGTAGCTCTATTTACAACTTTAAAATATTCAGATAGATGTTATGTTGACTCCATTTATTCTCTTGCCCCCAACCCTGAAAAGGTTTAGGATGGGCCTGCTCTGCTGGGCACTGCTGCCTCTCACCAGCCCCCTGGCCCTGCTGCTCTTCCTTGGCTGCTCTTGCTGCTTCTCTGAACCAGGGTGTTTACCTTGGTTCTTCTTAGGAAGGGCTGGAACCCTCCTGGTATTTGGGAAGCATGCTTGGCTCCAGGTCTGTCTGTAGTGTTCTCACCTCTCAGAGGGGAGCCCAGGCAACTGTGTGTGCTCTGAAGTTTGGGAGATACATGGAGTGAAATACCTTTCTGAATATGCAGACTTCACGGGACTCAGGTTCCAAAGACAGAAGACAAATTCCCACAACAGATAGTAGCACATTGTGAGGAAATCAAAATTAAGTAATTTGCCTAAAGACATATAGAAATAAGTGGCAGAGCTACCCTTGAATCTGTGTTTCTGATATCAAATCTAGGGCTCTGTACGTGATCCCAGGCTGGCACTCGGTTTTATTTATCAGCACTTAATTACTTCCTTTTGAATTATTCTCTAATTGTTTTACTCATGTTTATTTGACTTGTCTCTTAGGACTGTAAACATCTGAGGGCAAAATCAAACATTTCCAGGGTATTATTTCACCCAGAGTACAGAGAATCATGCTGAGAAAATAGCAGATGCTCAGGATAAATTGTTGAATAGCATAAGCCTGGTCTTTGGGATAATAATCTGCTCTATCAAACATCAAAAGGCTTCAGAGTCAGAAAAACCTAATACAATTCCCTGCAACACCACTTAGTATTTGTGGGGTCTTAGACAAATTGCTTAATCTAAGAACTGGTTTGTTCAAGCATAGTAAAAAAAAAAAATGTACCTAATGGAATGATTAGGATAATTCAAGGATATAGCATAGGTAAAGTGTAGAAAGAATGTTAATATGCTCTTAATAGATATACTAGCTAGCATCATCATCACTTTCTAATCAAATTTCAGAAATTGCCTGACATATTACATTTTGCCTTTTCACTGAAGAGTCCATTTGCCTGATAGCCAGGGACAAGAACTTACTTTATACATGGTATAAGTGTTAGCAAGCAGCTGGCCCACTAACTCCATGAATATTTGAATGCTGTTTATAGCTCCAATGGATTTATTTCTTTATTAACATCAGTGATAAAAATTTAGTAGAAACCAGGGATATGTTGCATAGAATCCAATGGATCAGGAAGAGTTCAAGCATCTTCATTTCTGGACATAGTGGGCATGGGCTCAGGTGGGCTGAGCTGGCATGAACAGGAGATCTATAGCCACAACTTCGGCTTCAACCCACTTCGTTTTACAAGGAAAACCTTCAGCAATACCCAGGGGCATTATCTATAGCACTTGGCCACCCACCTTTTGTCCTTTAGTAAACACCTTCTCAGGATTTAAAATACAAAACCATGATTCTCTCTTATCTAAGAACTTAGTCCTTGTTTCCTATTTTTTTGAGGAAGAAGTTACAAAAACTCTTTTTATTATAAATGACATCCATAGGGGTCCATTTCACCATCTCATCATATCTCTTGAAATTAGCATTTGTATAACACCTTAAAGTCTTTAAAAAGAAGCACTGTTTAAAGATAAATGTTCGTGCATTTCTACTGTGTAATATGTATTAGATTTGTTTGAAAGTTCCTTTAGGACAGAATCCCTGTGTTTTTCCCATTACATATAGCTCATTGCTTAAATACATGCTGTGAAAACCATGGCAGGCAAATGATCCCCGGGCCCCTCCCCATCATGCTTGTAATTTTCTACCAAACATAGAATTTTTTATATTTGATACAGGCCGCAGACAGGCCACCTGCCAGTTGAAGAAACCTATTGAAAGAATTGACTGCAGTTCAGCATCTATCTGTCAGCTCCGGGTATATTGTGCAAAATAAAAGGCTTAGGTAGTCAGCAGACAGAGAAAGTAGAAACGTCTTTGTTTGTTGGCAGAAATAAAATGTGTCTTGTCATAGGTGTTGCTACCACGTATTAATCGCCCCGGCTGGGGAACATGGTGCTCTGTGCTATAAATATTGATAGATTGCCCTGCACTGGCTTGAGAGCTCAGTATTGATAAGGACTTTTATAAAGGATGCTCAATTGTTCTCCACCCTCCTTTTGGATGCTTTGCAATCTATGCATCACCAACTAATTACTTCCCTATTCAGTCCCCAAAAGTCTAAAAAAACCTTCCAGGTATTTCAGGAATACAGTTGAATCCCCTCTCTCTTTTCCCCTGAACACCTAATCCTTTTATCTTTTCCACTATATATAGTGTTTGACAGCAGCCACAGCTTCTGCCGGCTGGCTGCCTGTCTGGTGGAGGGAAAGGTTGTCTGGCATCGGCTGCTGGTAAGCAAACATCCAGGCCATTTCAGCTGCAGGGACAGAATTTTGTGCTGTGATGCTATTTTCATTTCAGGGGACACTTTCCAGTAATCAAGTTGACAGTCTTTCTCAAAGTTACATGCAGACCACAAGAAAATTGTTCTGTTCTGAAGACGGAGCAAATACTGGTGCTCACAATGGCAAAATGCCAGTTGTTTTATAGCACATATATCATTTCACAATTGTTTGCCAATCCTTGCTAATCACAAGACCAGACTGAAGTCAAAATAGGTTCCCATCATACAATTATAAGGATTAGTTATTTAAGCAGACTACATTGTGAACTCTATCTGCAATAATATATGTATATTTTCATCCAACAAACATTTATTTAGCATCCAAAATACGTCAGATACTGCTCTCAGTATTTTTGCATATAATGATGAGCAAGTGAGGCAGACAGACAAGGTTCCCATAGTAGGATCTCCAATTAAATTTTTTAAAAAAGAAACACATCAGTTATAAAGCTTATTCAGAACATTAAAATAGAACAGGAGACCAGCGTTTACTATAGATTGGTAGTCTGCAATAGTCCAAAGTGTAAATCTTTAAAAGTTGCCGGCAGCTTGCAGAGGTATAAGAGATGGGTCCAAGCAGCATGTATAGCTAATGCAAAGGCTTTCATGTGGGAATGTTTGGCATTTTGAGGAACAGTTTGGTAAACAACTTTGTGTATTTTTTTTAATATTAAATGACAAGAGAAGCAAAGATGACTGAGGATATGTGAAAAGAGAATGGAGGACCTCAAAGAAACTGGGTGGAAGTAATTCTTTAGATACATTTCACAAAAAATAACTTTAAGGACTTCTAATAACTAGGACTAAGATGTTATAGATGATATCAGTGAGTAAACAAAGTGAAAAATGTGACTCTTTATCCCAATTTGGAAATATAGAGCAGTCGGAAAGATATGTAGAATGTCTTGTCTTAATCTGTACCATTTTGTCATTCTGAAGAACTTGGAGAGAGAAATGTTTAAGGAAGAAAGAGGCTTATGATTGAGAATATTAAAATTTCTCTTAGATCTTTATTTTATAATATTTGGAAATGAACATGCCATGAGGGAAACTGATGAATTGTAGTAACTAGGCCAACTAATTTGACTTCCTTTTGTGGTCTCATACTAGTAAATATGCTTATTCCCGGAGGACTAAATATTTTGTAATGAACAGCAGAACATGCTTCAGATTACCCCCTCAGGGAAGCATACATTTAAAAATCGGTCATATTGGCCCTGGCTGGTGTGGTTCAGTTGGTTGGATGTTGTCCCATGCACCCAAAAGGTCATTGGTTTGATCCCCAATTAGGACACATACCTGGGTGCAGGCTCCATCCCCAGTGAGAGGGCCTACAGGAGGTAGCCAATTAATGTTTCTCTCTCTCTTTTTCTCTCTCTCTCTCTCTCTCTCTCTCTCTTAATCTATCTTTCTCTCTCCCTTCCCCTCTCTCTAAAATCAAATAAAAGAAACCATTTAAAAAAATAGGTCATATTTACTGAATTTGTTTGACTTTATTTATAAAGGGGAGATTTTATTTCAGGCAATTTTGGGGGTTTCAATATTTTTCCTGGACCTAACCTATCACATTCCCCCCAAATATTTCTGCAAATCATGACTATTATATTTGGGAAGAAATTCCTTTAAGAAATGGTCTGATAAATGCAATTAGTCTTTTTTAGTTAGGGAAGTAGCTCAGGGGATTTTCTGTAATCAAGGTTTGATAAGACAACTGAAGAAAGGTTTTTACATTTAAATGACAAGTGACAGCTTAAGAAAGACAGCTTAGATCCCTATGCCTATCTGCAGTCGCTTAAAGCACAAAAAGATAAAATAATTCTGACTGAAGGCCATATTAAGGAACCTGGCTAAGGGGGGAACTAGATTATAGAATCTGATCACAGGCTTTATGCAGAAAATGAATTTCATAGATAAAATGTGGATTGTACAAAGCAGTCTATCCAACACGGGAAGAACCTCACAGTACTTACAGATTTCATTTGGAAGAAATTAAAAATATGGGGGTATTTCAATTTAAGTGGCCGATGAATGGCAATAACGTAAAAATATTTGGTATCAGGCATTTTGTTTGTTTTTGTTGTTGCTGTTAATCCTCACCTTAGGATATTTTTTTTCTATTGATTTTTAGAGAGAAGTGGAGGGAAGGCACAGGGAGATGAAGACAGAGAGAAACATTGATGTGAGAGAGGCCCATCAGTTGATTGCCACCCACAGGTACCCTGATCCAGGGGCTGGGGATAGTCTGCATTAAGGTCTGTGCCCTTGACCGAGAATTGAACTGAGACCCTTTGGTCAGTGGGCAGTTGTGCTAACCACTGAGTGAAATTGGCCAGGGTGATATCAGGTAGTTTTATTGAAATAAAATTATACTAAATTTTTTTCAAGAACTTTAGCAAAACAATAAGAATTTCAATTAATTGTATTCTTTGCAAAACACAGTGTTTCAGTTCTGTATTGGTAAGGCACTAAACATTTGTGAACATTTTCAGCCTCTGCTGAATTTTGATTAAAAAGAGAAGAATGGGCATTTTGATATTTTTATGTTTTTTTCTTCAGCCTTCTGACCTTTCCAAAATAGAACTGTCAATTGAATTGTCTTTTCTAGTTGAAGGGCCTGTACCTGAAGAAATATGAGCAAAACAAGGTCCTTGCCCTTAAGATGTTCAATCTAGAGGTAGAGCTGGAGTCAACCAAGCAGACCTGAAGAATACAATATCTGGAATGAAGGAATCGACAGCAAATTAGCTAATACAGAAAAACAGATCAGTGACCTGGAAGACAGACTAGTGGAAATCACTAATCAGAGCAGCAGAAAGAAAAAAAGATTGTTATAAAGTAAGGATAGTTTAAGGGACCTCTGGGATAACATCAAGCATTTAAACATTCACATTATGTGTTGGGGTCCAAACCCCAACGGGTCCAGGGATCCCCAAAGGTGTGGACGGAGTCGGCGAAGAAGGAATGACATGGAGACAGCGTTCAGTTGATCAGCAGCCTAGCCAGGATCTCTAGCCAAGTTCTGGTCAGGATCTCCAGCGAAGTTCTGGTTAGGATCTCCAGCCAGGTGCTGTGTCTATGTTCTCTTGCTAGGTTCTCCAGCCAGGTTCTGTCCAGGTTCTCCAGCCAGGTTCAGTCACCAGGTTCTAGTCAGGTTCTCTTGCCATGTTCTGTCTAGGTTCTCCAGCCAGGTTCTGTCCAGGATCTTTTGCCATGTTCTCTGGCTAGGTTCTGGTTAGGATCTGACGTTTATTGTCTTGTTACATCCGTATTTATACCAGCCGATTTTAATCCTGTCAATTTCTATTACAAAGGTTAGGGTGTTTCTTATCTCCATTCCAGGGAGTAAAGATTATGTAGCTTAACTACCTGCCTGGCACTTAATTAAGGGGTTGTATCCCCTCCCTAACCTCCGGGAAAAATTCCTACCTGGGGAAACAACCTTTCTCGGAGAGGTGACCTTGGTTAAAACACATAGTGCTAAAGGGAGCAAACATATTAAGAACAGTATGCCATATACGCCAGGTCCCTTGAAACATATGCTGTGCAGACATTTCTTCTCTGCAGTGACTGTGTCAAGCAGCAAGGATGGACTGGCTCCCGGCAATTATGGGGATCCAGGAGATGAAGAAATAGAAAGAATCAGAAACTTTATTTAAAGAAATAATGGCTCAAAACTTTCCTAACCTAAGAATGGAAATAGACATAAAGGTCCAGGAAGCACAGAGTTCCAAACAAGATGAACCCAAAGAGACCCACACCAAGACATATTGTAATTAAAATGGCAAAAGTTAAAGATAAAGAAACAATCTTTAAGGAAGTAAGAGGAAAAAATGAGTTATATACAAAGGAAACCTCATCATAAGTCTTTCAGATGATTTCTAAGGAGAAACTTTATAGGTTAAAAGAGAATAGTGGGATATTTTTTTAAGTGCAGAAAGAAAGGAACCTAGAATAATTTACTCAGCAAGGTTATCATTCAGAATTGAAGGACAGAGAGAGAATTTCCCTTACAAGTAAATACTAAAAGCTTCCATCATCATTTAACCAGCTTTACAAGAAATATTGAAGGGTCTTCTTTAAGCAAAAACCGACTGGCCATAACCATAAATAAGAAAATATGAGAAACGGAAAAAATATCACCACTATATCCAAATATAAAGATAGCGAATCAGACATAAAAACCTATTATGAAAGTCAAAAGAAAAAGTATTAAACTCCATTCAAAATGCAATAAATAGATAGGATATACATACAACATGATCTAAAACATGACATTAATAACAGAAAGCATGGAGGGGTGTATGAAATGTAATCTTTATAATATATTTAAACTTAAATACCTATCAGCTTAAAATAGACTGCTATAGATATGGAATGATGTACATAAACCTTACAGTAACCACAAACCAAAAACCAACAAAAGATATACAAAGAAGAAATAGAAAGGAACCCAAGCAAAACACAAAGAAAATTATCCAATCACAAGGGAAGAGCTCAAAAGAAGAAAAAAGGAACAGAGGAGAATTATTTTAAAAAATTTTAAATGGTAATAAGTACATACTTATCAACAATTACTTTATTTCTAATATGTTTTTACTGTTTAGAGAGAGAGGGAGCGAGAAATAGAAACATTGATTGGCTGCCTCTGCATGCCGCCTATTGGGATCAAGCCTGCAACCAGGGCATGTGCCTTGTCTGGTAATTGAACCAGTGACCTCTTCAACAATTACTTTAAATGTAAATGAATTATTTGGAAGAAACTCCATACTGTTTTCCGCAGTGGCTGCACCAGTCTTTATTCCCACCAGCAGTGCACTAGGATCTGCAGCTTTCTTCAATACACAATCAGGGTAGAAATTTGCTTTCAGTCTTTGGTTGAAGATTATAATCTAATCTTGTTTTCTACTCCTAACAAAAGCCTGACTGAGAAAAGTTCCTTCTAGGAAAAATAAAATCTACTCACTGCTTTTGGTAATTTAAAACTTTCATAAACCCTTCTGGCATGGCACAGTTGGTTGCTTTTTGTCCCATGCACCAGGAGGTCACCAGATCCATTCCTCATCAGGCCACATGCCCTAGTTTCAGGCTCAATCCCCAGTGGGAGGCAGCATGCAGGAGGCAGTTGATCAATGTTTCTCTCTCTCTCTCTCTCTTCAGTGTTTCTATCTCTCTCTCCCTCCCCCTTCCTTTCTCTGAAATTAATAAAAATATTTTTAATTAGAAATATTTTTAACAACTCTCATTAAAACTGTCATAAATTAGATATCAAGAACTTTCCCTATAAGCTTGCCTAATACAATCACCTTCATTTGGTTGCATTATATATTTAACCAGGTAGCATCTCATGAAATAACCAAGAGTTTCCTGTAAATCCCAGCATAATGTCCATTGGTCTAACAGGATTTCTTCTATGCAATCCCAACTGAAAAATTAAGTCTAGAAGTTATAATTGGAAAATCTTCATCTCATGTAATTAAATGGTGAGTTTCCCACCACACTTCTCACCATGAGTGTAAACTTGCCATGTTTTGCCTTTTATCTGGCTCTCAGGAAGTCCAGAGGCAGGTTCCCAAGTTCAGTCATGTAAACATCATTAACCACCGTGGCTGGTACCTTTGAATTCCTGTGGGGTGTTTGTTTTTGTGTTTTTTTTCAGTTCTTATTTTCCTTACCTGATTTATTAATCTCCATTCCAGTGCCCTCTTTTGTATACTTAATACATAGTTTTAAAAGAATTTATAGTATAAATTCAGGAATTTTTAAAACTCAATATTCAGGCTGCCTTTATCAAGTGACTATCAAGCCACAGGAACAGAAATAAGGAAATTCCAAATCAACCACAATAAGAGCAAAACAAAACAAAAATCCAGTGCAGCCATGAATTAAGGGGTTTTATTTCCTTTTTACATTTGCTTATGTTACTAAACCTTTCATGTAAAGTTTGGAATAAATCATCTATTTTCAATACAGTTAATTTTCATTTACAGTCAAACAGAGATTTACATAATAGGTTAAAAATTACCTAAATTATTGTTTCCTTTGGTGGATAAAGTCAAGCATAGTTCTCATTTTTTCCTCAGATGGCATAACTATTCTTAAAATCTTAGCATGAGGCTTTTATAAAGGGACATCTTTGCAGATAAATATACATCCATTTTTTCCTCACGGGGATGCTCTTCAACTCACAGCAGGGACCCTGATTTCTTTTATCTTGAGCAAAGTTTCTTTAGCTCCCAAAGGGAAGATGGTGCAAGTTGGAGCCAAGGTACCATGATTAATGAACACATCTTTTTCCATGTTACAACTCAAAATTGGCATTTCTATCAGATAAACTGTATTCAACTCACGAGGAAGAATTGGGCTTGAAAAAAGATTTTTATAAAGCAAAGAAGTCAAATTGGTTCAGTTGGCGGTTAAAATTCTAGGCAGGCTAGCAAAGAGAACAAAGAGACTCTGATTTTTGTATGTGTGCTCTTCCCCTCTATATTCTTTGTCTTAAAATTATTCAGGAAATTTACTTGCAACAATTTGGTGTCATTAAGGGACTGAGAGCAGGCACTAAGAATCAGTCAGTTCCTTTCCCTTCCAATGAAGAGCTCCCTGTGTGTGGATTATTGCACAAGTTTTCCCTCCTGTATTTACTGCTCTAATGGCATGAACCATTTGCTAACGTCTCACTTAACAGACATGAGCAGCAGCAGTGGTAAATTTAGGCTCACACCGTGTGTTGTGTCTTGCTGATATTGTTCAAAGAATCATATTCTGGACATCATTCAATTCATCACAGCAGAATTAGAGACTATAAGGGGAAAGAGAGTAGGAGATGACTTTGGTACCCAATGTGATTGGTACCTACTTGATTCCTATCTTGATTATGTCTTCCCTTTTAAGAAAAAGAATCAGAGTAGAACCTAAAGAGAAAGAATGCCCAGAAGGTTGAAAACTGACAAGCATATTCCTAAGGACTTCTGTATTTCAGTAATAAGGCTTGCTTATCTATCTTAGGTAATTCACTAAGTCTACTTAAAAGCAACAAAACTTACCACTTCGACTCCTTTCATCTTTCCTTAAATGTCATAAATGAGGCCTCCCAGTATCATCCTATATAATAGCTGTTCTCAACCTGTGGGTCGAGACCCCTTTGGGGTTTGAACGACCCTTTCACTGGGGTCACCAAAGACCATCGGAAAACACATATATAATTACATATTGTTTTGTGATTAATCACTATGCTTTAATTATGTTCAGTTTGTAACAATGAAATTGGGGGTCACCACAACATGAGGAACTGTATTAAAGGGTCGAGGCATTAGGAAGGTTGAGAACCACTGCTATATAAGATTACAGCCTCATCTCCAGTCTTGTTTCCTCATTCTGTGCTCCATTTTTTCCCATAGTAATCACCTTTTTACACACTACCATATCATTTGCTTTTTATTTATTAGGTTGAGTGTAGAATATAAGCTCATGAGGTCAGTGGCCTTTGATGGTCCGTCAGTGTGCCCTAAGTGCCAAAACAGTGCCTGGAATGTGGTAGGTTTCCAAATATATTTTTTGATGAATAAATTGATTATTGTGGTCTTAAAATAGATTTTTAAAAATCTCTACTGCAAAATAACAATTCAAAATATTTAATGTAGCAGATGAAGGAGCAAAGTATGTCTAAAAAATTTCATTGGGATTGGATTTAAATTAAACCTTCCTAGTGACCAAAAGGAAAGAAACTAAACTGATAACAGCAAAAACAAAATGCCATAAAACTAATAAACAACAAGGGATGACAAAATTCTTCCCTCGTGCTGCCATGGTGTTTTGTTTTTTTTTATCACAACTGTTGATTTACCTTGTATACTCTTCCACTGAAAATGATTTTCATGGGAACATGTCCAGTTTCTAGTTTATTATATGAACTCATTAAAAACAACATCAGAAACACCCCCAAAGCCACAGAAATTCAGAAAAAAATAAATAAAACTTTATAGCATGCATATAATTTACATATATATATATATATATATATATATATATATAACTATAAATAAGAAAGTACATATGAAGTTATACATTATTTTCACTTTAATATTAAGTAATGCTTGAAAAAATACTACGGTCTAATTTTTTTGCAACCAGCATTTGAAATTAAATACTCATAGCATACTGACACTTTATATGCAAGTGTTAACTTATTGTGTCGGATCTGATTTCCTACAAAGACTTCAATTGCAAGTGAAAGAGCAATGGCATCCAGCCGGGTTTTCTTTAATTACTATTTTTTTCGCAATCTAAAGGGACTCTTATGTCTCATGAAGCAACCAACACTTTATTTTGACAGTTGTTTGACTTATAATAAACAATAAGAGGCTCTTACAAATTATACTTATGGTTTTAGAGAAGCAATCTGTTGAGAAATACATTTTGTATAGCTTCAGTAGAATTCAGTGGGGCCACTACAAAAGAGAAAATAAAAGGATTTAATAGAAGATAGAAAAGTTACTTCATATTTAAAGTAATGCTTTTGCTCTTTGATCCAACTAGAGACTCCATCTCTTTATATTCCAGTCTTCTCACCTGGGATGAACCTCTTTTTTCACTGCTAAGTCAAGCCTTCTTGACTTTTTAATCATCCTTTAATGTTTTCTAAACAATAAAATAATTCATTTACCAATCAATTAATTAATTAAAATAATAATATGGGGGGTGTTTGTTTTGTGTGTACACATGCCTTGAGTTTCAGAACAAATATTACTGTGAAGGCTCCTGTCTCTATCTCCACATGAAATTTTTCTTAGAAGTACCTGGGAGGTCATATCAATTACTCTATGATGACAGACTGCACTGCCACTTCTCAAGCCTGTCACCCAATTAGAACTAAATAAGGTAGGATTTGGCACTCTCTTTTGTATGTATGGGGCTTTTCTGCTACACAAAAGCAGCCTGCATTGAATTATAATTCCTCATAAGAGTTTGATCTTTCCCCTTCTCACCCTCAACCCTTCCACTACCCTAGGATTAGAGTACATGGCAGCTGGGGCAGCAGGAAAAAGTGAGCAGGAGACACCACACTACGCATAAGACTTGGTAAATGTGTCAAGCTTGCTGTGACTGGTTCATTCTTGCCTTAACAATGATGTTCTTAATCTAAGTCCAGGGGCTCTGACTGAGTCTGAATGGACTACAGTGGATACATGAGCCTTGTGAATTTGTGCAAACATTTTGTGGGAATATGAATTTAATTAGAGGCTTTCAAAATGCCCCAAAGGTCAATAACCATGGCAGATTATCTTTCTGTCTCCTCATGAAAATATATGTCTAGTTTGCCCACCCCATCAGTTTTATAGGCCTGAATAACTGAATTCTATAATTTTTGGTTCAAACTGGAATTACTCTCCACTTCTACCCCACTCCTAACACCACATCAGTACAAAGTGCTTGGGAGGTAGGTAGCTAGCTACAGCAGGAGATAATATCCTATATAATAAGAGAGGAATATGCTAATTAGCTGTTACACCCTGAGGATCAGCAGGAGGGTGGGCCACCGAGGTACAGGAGGGCTGTGGAGAGCTACAGGAGGGGGCAGGGCAGCAAGCTATGAGGCGGGGAGGCGTAGCTATAGGAGGGCGGGGCAGTGGGCAGAGAGCTTACAGGAGGGAGGCAGCAACCTACTGGCTACAAGCGGGCGGCAGAGAGCTACAGGATGGGGGAGGGCACAAGCTATGAAGGGGAGGGGGAGCGGAGACCTACAGGAGGGCGGCAGCCACCTACTGGCACACGGATTCGTGCGCAGGGCTACTAGTGTGATAATATTTAGGAGTACTCTTTTGGAGGTAGGCAAAGCTAAACTTAAGTACCAACTGTACCACTTTCTACCTAAGTAGTGTTGGCTGAGGTGCATAGCATATCTAAGCCTAAGTTATAAAATGGATATAAGAAGTATACCTATCTCATACTTCTGATTGTGAAGAATCTGAAAAATGTATGCAAAAGTACATGCTTGGATCTCATGGTAAAGTGCACACTTCAGAGTAAAAATAAATACTTAAAAACATATTGATGGATTCATTGACCGATTCACCCCTTCTATCTCTCCCCTGCCTCTTCCATATCCTCAGTAATACTCAAAAGACAGAGAAGAAATAACAGCCAAAGACTGGATCCAGATAGAAAATGCTCCCCTGCACCTACAAAGCTTTCCGGTCCTCCCACATGAAGCAGAAGAAGAGACTCTGGGGACTGAGCGCTAGATATCTAGAAACACATTTATGCTTTATCTGCCTTTTACAAACTCAGGTTCCCTAGGTTGGGCCCCTCTTTATTTCAACCATTTTACTGTAAAATGTTATTCATAATGGATTATACACACATTTAGGGCAAAAATAGAGTTTAATTTAGCTTGTTTTGCAGCATTTTCTTATATTAAGATTTAAACAACAGTCACTGGGTTCCCATACTGTGGGAGGTACATATAAGCATTAAATGTTATTAAGTGTTAATAAGTATTCAAATATTTCTAGAATAAAAGTAAATGAGATCATTTTCCTGGTTGATAACCATTACTTTTTTGTTTAATTTATCTTTATTGTTGAAAGTATTACAGATGTCCCCCTTTTTTTCCCATTGCCCCCTTCCATCCCCACACCCACCCCTCTCTGGCCTCACCACATTATTGTCTGTGTCCATGGGTTATGCATATATGCATATGAATTCCCCAGCTAATCTCTTGCCATCCACCCTCCTCACCCCAGCCTTCCCTCTGAGATTCCTCAGCCTGCTCCATGCTTCTGTGTCTCTGGATCTATTTTGTTTATCAGTTTATTTTGTTCATTAGATTCCACATATGAGTGAGATCATGTGATGCTTATCTTTCTCTGACCAATAGCCATTACTTTTTAAAGACAGGCTCTTCTTTAAATGTCAGCATCATTGGGGAGCCCAGGTGTCTCTGTGCTTAAGAGAACTGGAAGGAGATGTTTCCAGCTGATGGTTTCAGCTTCCCTATTCAACTGTTTAATGGGCAGCTCTTCAGGCCAAACACTCTATGTCCTTGTGCTGTTGCCAGTGGCAGGTGTCTCAGCCTGGCCACAGAATTCCACTGCACCTTCAGTTCTGAGACACCTTGATTGCAGATAGTTGGTGGAGAGTTAAAAACAAGTCTTATGATTAAGGAAGAAAATTATTTTCCAATTGGAATGAAATGGGAAACTTTCTTCACCTGACCGATCCCAGCAGCATGTTACATGGAATCACATCCTGTAAGTCGGCTCCCTCATTACCATCCACTTCTTTCTTAGTCTATACCTTTATCTGCCCCAGATCCTCACCTGTCTCTGTGAAGATCTGGGGAAGATAAAGACCCACATATGAGCTCAATTCTAGGTGGAGTTCCTCACGGAGGGAGGAAATACATCAGTCCTACCCCAGTTAGGCCCAGCCTTAACCACTTGAGTGACACAAATCTGTAGCAATCAGATCCAGAGTTTCATAACACAGGGGCACGCCTCTGGACCTGTTCCATAGGATCACACTTTAGTTGAGATTTCCCATGTTTGATACCACATCTCCCTCTAGAACTGAAAGCTATAGTTGATGGTCAGCTTCTAGCTCAATAGTTCCTCTGAAGTAGGTTTTCATTGTAATGTAATTTTGTTCTATGTTGTAAAAAGTTTGAACATGTTGGGTTGAATTTAGACTAGATATAAATTAGATTTAACTTCAGGTTTTATTCAGAAGATTGGAAAATAAGGATAGTTCAGTCTTCTATTTTAGTAAATGTGCCTTTTTCATATGGATTTGATTCTGTTAAAAGAGAGTCACTACAGATTTTGATTAGGTAATATGTAATGGTCCAGGATAATACTACAAGGTTCAGTTTAGTTTAAATAGCTAGATGGGGACTTTTAATACAAATGGTTAGAGGCAGTTCTTCTCTGTCCTTCTTTGCTTTCGAGCCTCTACTGGCATCACAGATGCATGGCATTAATGATTGGGAGACTGCACATTCTTCATCAGGCAGGCCTGGTACTATGAGGCTATAAAGACATCTATACCTTGAAAATTCAGCCTTAGAATAAAAAGAAATAGATGCCTTTCATATGAAAGGGTTGCCTTTTTTCAATGAGCAAATACCTGGTGTTCTTCCTGAATTTTTGCTTTTTTGGTAAAATGTTGCTAGAAGAGGTAAGGACTTTCTCTATTCTCCAGAGGATTCCACTTGTGCTTCTATTGCTAGCAAAAATCAAAAGACTGACTCCCCAGAATCACAGTAAAAAGCATAAGCATAGTAAATGACCTCTGGCGTGTCAGAGTGTCATTCTTTGGGAAGCCGCAGATTGAGAGAATCACTACAGAGCAGGGCAGAAGCTGAGCCACAGTGTCTGCCATTTACTTCTTCATATGGTCCTCTTGGTAGCAGATGAGGCATAGGTGAGCTGAGGGCCTCTAGGGACACAGAGTACACCAGTTCCGATGCTCTGTTGGATCCTACATGCAAAATCAAAAGGTGAGGGAATCATAACTCTTTGTCTAGGCCTTCCAGCTTGGCTTATGAAGCATCTTGAGAGCCTCTGGGATTTCCTAGTGCAATGTTAAGGCTCTCAGCCTAAGCTAAGAATCAGAACTGAGAAAGTACAAAGAACTTTTTGGTCATGAAGTTGCTGATTTTATTCCAAGAAGAACCCACCAGGAAAGGCTAGCACCTAAAATCAGTTGTTCTTAAATGCTCATGTGCAGAAGAAACACCCAATTCATTTTTCAAAACAGGCCTCAGAGCCAGAGAATCTGGTATCTCTGGTTCATGGCCCACAAATATGTAGTTTGAATAAGAACCCTGAGTGATTCTGACCTGACAATTGAGAACCAGTTTGGGAACCACTAAAACAAACAAACAAACAACAAAAAACCTACAAATGCTTAGGATTTCAGTGGCCTCATTTCTCATTGTGTAGGTGACCATTCTGGGGGAAAAAATATTGTTTTTGATACAGATAATGGAGGACATAGCTCTGAGACTATCCCCAGAAGATTATCAACCTGCAAACTGTTTTATGACTCTCGAAACAAGCACAAGTTGGTAATGTCATGGGAGGAATGGTATTATAGACGTTGGGCATTTTCTGCTACTAAGCTGTCTTCCTGAGGAGCTCTCCATCACTGGACATGGAAAAGTGGCCCAAACTAAGAGTCAGGAGACTTAGTGTGAAATTGAGCAAGTCATTTTACTTTTCTGAGTCCTAGTTTCCTTGTATATAAAATTAGAAGGTTGGGCCCTGACTGGTTTGGCTTAGTGGATAAAGTCTCAGCCTTTGGATTGAAGAGTCCTGGGTTTGAGTCCAGTCAAGAGCATATGCCTGGGTTGTGGGCTCAATCCCTGGTAGGGGGCATGCAGGAGGCAGCAGATCAATGATTCTCGCTCATCATCGATGCTTCTATCTCTCTCTCCCTCTCCCTTCTTCTCTGAAATCAATAAAAATATATTTTTTAAATAAAATAAAACTAGAAGGTTGGTGCAGATAATTTTAAGATTCTTTTAAATTTTGAGTTGAGTGTGTGAGCATGTTTATCTTCCTTTAGTGAATTTTTCTGAGAGAGTGATGGCACTGATATCCCTACATTATTACCATGCCATTGTTGTCATTGTCATCATTTTCTTCCTTAAACAAGAAACTGTATATAATTTTATGAGGTCAAAAAATGACCTCATAGAAGGTAAAGCAGCAAAATCATTATTTGTTTTAGATTAAGCAAATCCCCATCAACTGTTTAACATTTTATTCCCCTATTCCAATTTGATGACATATATTTTGTTGTTGTTGTTGTTGTGGATATGGTCACCATAATCCTATGTGTTCAGACTATGGCAGAATATAGTAGGGATAATATAATTCCTCACCATGTGGACTCTGGTCTGGAGGTGCCGATGTAACTCATGGAGAGCCTATCGGGGTCCTTTTTGGAATTGGTATTATCAACAAAAAAAAGATGCTTATGATGACTGTCTATCACAAAGAAAGAGTATGCCTTAAAATGAAACAAACATGGAAGTAATGAAGAGAGAGAGGGAGGGAGAGGCCTGATGATTACTCTGTGCCTGACCCTGGCCCACCCCTTGGTGTTCCCAACAATGTGAACCTGCCAGTTCCCTTTTTAGCCCAAGCCAGGTGAACAGAATATCTGTCTCAGAGAGTTCCAGTACAATTCACTTCACAGTTTTGACAAGAATTGGCTCTCCACAGGGCAGTAACAATAGAATGTTTTCTTCAGAGTTATCTTGAATAGGCTGCCTCTCTTAACAGAAAAGTTCTTAGGTAACATAGTTCATCCACAAACTATTTGCTTTGTAGTCATTTTTCTATGGTCTGTTCCTCACAATGATCCTGCTCCTGGTGGATTGAAAGCTCGTCAGGTGCATTCCAGATTTAGACCCAGAACAGCTCAATTTGGGGCCTGAGAGCTGTTCCTATCCACTGTCATTCTTTTCAGCCAAGGTAGCTCCCTCAGTTTAATGCGGCCTTGTCACCGGTGCTTGTATAAAAGGTGGAGGAGAGCAGACTCCGAAGCGGAGCAGTCATACATCTAATGATCAGAAGCCCTCCCTGACCTGTCCAACTTCCTCTACAGAGGAACCCAGGGCTGACCTTGTTTGGATCCAGGACTAAAATAATACATCAGGGGCCTTTCTCTGGGAATAGAAAGAGACATACTATTTGTGGCTAGATAGAGCTAATTGCATGTTTTTGAAGAACACTGAAAACTGTTTTTTGAGGAATTTAACCCAATCCCTCACAGGCAGCCTGGTGCTGGAGTGGGTGTGCCCTGTTCCTGGGGATTGAATGAGAGAGGCATGGTTCAGCTTTCTAAGCAGCCCAAGCCAGCAAGAGCCATAGAGTAAATGTCAGACTGAGAAGCGGTTCTTACCAGGGAACACACACAATGTCTAGAGATATTTTGGTTGTCACGTGGGGAGGGGGTTGCTACTGCCATTAGTGAGTAGAGGCCAGAGATGCAGCCTAGCATTTAACAGTGCACAGGACAGTCCCTACAAATACCTGGTCCTAAATATTACTAGTGCTGCAGTAGAGAAACTAGGTTAAAGTCAATAGTGACACCTGGAAAAATGAGGTAATCAAAGACAGACAGATATGTTTTTTTTCAGAGTCAGATGTAAGATTAACCAGGGAGCAAGTGAGAGTTTGTACTAGTACTTAGGGGAAGAAAGTGTTAAAAGGTGTACAGATTAGGAACCCAGAGGGCCTATAATGCATGAGGTTTCTGTGTTGGCTGTTCTTGTGTTGGAAGGTTGAGCTCACAGAAATGTCTAGAGTAGACTTTCTTTCATTGTTTTCTTCACAGTTAACATGCTGAAGTAATTCATACCAAGGTAATTCATACTAAGGTAATTCAGTGAAGTTATTGCAGCAAGGACCTCTTTATTTCTTCCTGTATCCTCAGCGTCTCGCACAGAGTAAACTCAGTAAATGGCTATCAATTGACTGGAAATAAAAGGAATGATACTTCACTCTTTCTGCAAAAAACATCCATTTTTACATATAAATATTAGGATATTTACATATGTACATGCATAGGTATTGTTTTACACACATACTTTGAAGGCATAAAATCTGAGCTAACCAACTGTGCATTTATTAACTTTTGAATCTTTATACATTGTTTGCTTAGATTTAAAATTACTGCTTTATGCAGTTGTTTTTAAGTAAGGTAGGAGGAAAACACTCTTATGCTGTCCTTTATACTTATCTACGTAATTACCTTTACTGTTGCTCTTTATTTCTTCATGCTAATTCAAATTATAGTTTACTGTTCTTCCTTTCAGTCTGAAGGAATCCCTTTAGTGATTTTTGTAAATCAGGTTTTCTATTGATGAATTATGTCAGTTTTTGTTTATCTGGGGAATTCTTAATTTCTTATTAATTTGTGAATATATACTTTTACTGGATATAGAATTCTTGGTTGATAGTCTTTCTTTCTGCATTTTGAATATGTCACCCCACTGCCTTCCGGCATGCATGGTTTATGATGAGAAATCAGCTATTAATGAGTAGATTCTCTCTTACTACTTTCAAGATTCTTTCTTTGTCTTTGATTTTGACAGCTTGATTATAATGATCATGCATGGAGTTTGTTGAGCTTCCTGAAAATATAAATTAATGTTTTTCATCAAGTTTGAAGTATTTTAGCCCATTTTTTCTTCAAGTATTCTCTGCCCTTTTTTCTCTCCTGTTCTTCTGAGACCCCTATTATGAGCTTGTTTGTAAACTTTATGATCTCTGAGGATTTCTTTTTTCTTCATATTAATTTTCCTTCTGTTTTTCCGGCTGGGTAATCTCAGTTAACCTATCTTAAGTTCAATGGTTCTTTTTTTCTCATGGTTCTGTGGAAGCTGTTGCTACATACATAATAACTAGATATACCATCTTTAGCATAAACATGTACTGTTTGAGAATTTCCTCTCATATAGAAAGTCATCTATTAGAATGACAATGTATTTGCTTGTGAAAATGTTGCAGCACAGTCTAAAAGTGGAATAATTGAATTTCAGATTTCTAGCTTAACCTCATTCATTTTATAGACATAAAGCAGAAAAACAGATTAATTTACTTTTCAACAGAATTAGTTGCATAATAATGCTCTGGGGTATTAGGATCTGCTTAATTCAAAGGAAGTAAACAATTTTGTCACAATGTGATTAGTGATGGTAGGAGTAATTCTAATTTCTTTCCCCTATTATACTATCAGTGGCATCTAGGTCTGTTCATAAAGAGAGACTTTTATAGGATTATGTCAGGAGATTTAGTTTAAGATGGGAAAGGGGGGCAGGAGAAGATTAACCAAAGAAATTATATGCATATATGCATAACCCATGGACACAGACAATAGTGCTGTAAAGACCTGGTGAGGGTTGGGGTGGGAGGAAGGGGTAGAAGGGGTCAATGGAGGTAAAAAGGGGATATCTATAATACTTTAAATAGTAAAGATAACTTTTTAAAAAGATGGAATAAAGAGATATTTTTTTATTATAATTCAGTCTAATTTGGTGAAGGAAAGTTCTTAATTCCACAATCATAAGAGCTGATGAATTTAGAAGGCATAATAAAATAGAAACTTACCACTTTGCAACCCCTTGTGAACTAAGATATAGCCACAGATCAACAATAAATGCTACTACATTCTAGAGGGTTGTGGTCTTAGGATCTAAATTGTGGACATCTATGAAAATCAACTAATTTGTCTAATGAGATGTCTAGAGGTGACAAATACTTGGGGTGTAGGTCCAGTTGAATAGTAATAGATTTTGAGTTTGGATTTGCCATATAAAGAGAATGGTATCCAGAGGATAAAAAGAATTTTGCTCAGAGTTACATAAGACTTGGTATTAAAATCAGACCTCCAGTTCAGTATTTATGCCATCTTGTCACATAATTTTTACTTTAAGAAGATTTGATGAAACAGAATTCTAGTTCCTACAGAGAAATTGAATGGGCCTTTGGAGGTTGTTATAATAGAAATCTCAGAACTTGTTGCTTTTTGGGACTAAGTTTAAAGGAAAGAGAATTTCCTCAATGCCTTGGACATAATATACTATTTTGTGACCAAAGGGAAGTGATTTTGATCTTCAAATGACTCTATGACTAGCTACGGGGGCATAAACATCTCTTTAGGAAAAATTTTTGTCCTTAACTCATTGCTGACCAAACTGGGCCATCAGGGATCATTCTTTGTCATCCCTACTCTTATCTTGGCTACAGAGGATGCAGAGGTAAAGCTATCTTCTGCAGAATTTTCAGGAACTTTGTCCACCAAAGAGGGCTGGGGTTGACTTGCCTCAAGGATAAGAATTCACAATTTAACACCCTCACCCCAGATTTCATGGCCATCCCTGTTTCAGGCTGCTTGAAGACTGACTTGTTATTAGACCTGACAGGGCAGGTGCTGTAGAAGAAAGAAGATGACCTGGAGTCGGCTCTGCTGCTTTTTATCATTATTTTGTGCCTCTGAAGCTCTACAATGGGGAGATTAACATCTAAAATGTTGTGATGGTTAAACAAGATAATATATGTAAACACCTAAACATTTGTTTGGTATGTATGTGTAACAGAATAGCTTTTCCCTCTAGCCTCATAAAATATCAACTTGTGGAAGTTGTTTAATTCTCTCCTCCATTTCTAAAAGCAAAGCAAGGAAGCAGTTTGTTTCAAACCTCCTCAGAATGGAAATATTTTCATTAGATTTTTCCTTTGATAATGATATAGCTCAGTATTGTCCTGGTTATGTTGGCAGTTTTCTAGTTGACATCAGGGATGACTAGAGAACAAAGATAGAAAAAAGGGAAGAGAACACCAAGGAGTTTAAATCTGTGATACAATCAGGGATCTCAGTGAGAAATAAGAGAAGGGCCAGGGCACAGGCCCAAACACAATGTCCCATCACTCCTTCAGTAATTATTTACTGAGCCCTTTTCATGGCCTAAACACTGGGTGGTCTTGGCACTGGAGCTACAGTCACAAACCAGTTATAGTTTGTAGTAGTTCAATTGCTAAATTGACCCCTCTTCCCACTTTTCTCTATATCTACACCCTTTGCAATAGGACCTCCTCTTCCATAAGTGGAGAATAATTTTCCACCCCTTGAATCAAACTTGCTTAGGCCAACAGATGAAAAAAAAATAATGATGTACTAGTGAGTACCAAGCCTAGGCTTCAAGAGACCATGCACTCATTCCTTGTTCTTTTGAAATCCTGCCTGGGCACTCAGTGCTGGGGAATGAGAGAGCATGTTGGGAGATAAAAGGTGCCCCAGCTCATTGCTAGTGAACTTTCAGAGCAGAGCTCCTGATTATAGATCCCTAACATGGTCCAGCTGAGATCTGAATTGTTCAGTGGCTTGTAGATTCATGTGCTGAAGTTTTAAGCTACTAAGTTTTGAGGTGTTTTTTTTTTAAGCAGCAAGAGCAAGCTGATTTAGAGTTCCTGACCTCAAGAAGCTTAGAATCCTATAGGTGCAAATTCTGGTTTGCAGAAAAAGAAAACCTTATCAGACACTCTCAGAAGACAATGTAAAGCCATAGTACTTCCCTCATGTAATGGCTCAAGGGACAGAAGGTCAGGTGTGACCAAGCCAAGGAAGCATGTGAAGGATGAGTAAAGCTTTATTCTTCTTTTATATGGACAGGAGGCAGAGAAGTGCTCTAGAAGAAAAAAAATGGCAGAGCATGTCACATTATTAAATGTCCTTTGGTGTGTGCTTGGTAATATTCTTGCAACAAAATGGTCTCCATGAGCATCATTTCAGAACTATGGCCCAGGTCTCTGAAGCCCAGAGGTTTCATGGAGTGATCTCTGTTGTCTCTAGTATAAGTCAGACCTCAAGACCTGGAAACTTTCTTCCCGAGCTTTCTTTAAGAATTTTAAGTGCTGTAGCAAGTTCTTGTTTGAAAGAAGACAAAATATTTTACATTAATTTGTGAGGTGGTATATTTTGAGCCTCGTGATAGCTCAACATAAATACCAACGCTATTCCAAACATGGTCTGATTCCCTTATACTACGCCAGATACTGCAACTCTCTCTAATTCATGAAATTGGGTCAGGTAGACTTCCAGGGAATGCTGTGCAAAACCTCTTATAATGCCACAGTCCATTGTGATAAGTAAAGTTCAAATAATAAGCAAATGGCTGATGGAGGCTTGAGAAGATTTTCTTTTCTGGGGATTTTTATTTTGAATAGTTTTTGTTGTTGAAGGGTTTGGCCAATATACCAATTTCAAGGCTTAAATTTCTCTTTCACTGGAATGTGAAATTTCTCTCTGCTATGTCCAAAAATTACTATTACTGCTACTATTACTACTATTACACACACACACACACACACTTACCTGCTCTTTAACACAATTACATGCCTTGCACTGTGCTGTATACATATGATTTCATTTGTCCTCATGATAAACTTTTGAGATTGGTATAGTATTATTATCCTCATTTTGCAGATGAGGAAATTGATGTTTAGAACAATTTAGGAAGTTGCTTAGAATTACATAGCTAACAAGAGCATGAACCTATATGTGAAGTCAGGATTCCTAGGTCCAAGTCCAGTTTCCTTTTAATGATTTGCTGTCTTCTCTGTAAAACAGAGATGGGATAGCTCTCTTACCATCCTCTTAAGGCAGAATGAAGAGTCAAATTATATAAATGTTTTAGAATACCATTTGAATATAGTGCATTAAATGAGCCTGACAAGAGACTTGAAAAAAGATCATTAAGGGGAGAAGAGAGATGAAGAGAGAAAAAAGAAGAAGGTACCAATAATACAAAGACTATATTAACTGAGCATATTTTATCTGTCAAACACTCTTCTAAGCACTGAAAATGCAGTGGAGGCAAGGATAGACAGGATTCCTGCCTTCATGGAACATTTAAGCCAGACTGTAAATAATTAAATGGGATACTTAACAATTGTGACAAATTCTTTGAATACTGTGGGTCTGGTGATGTGATAGAGACCAACTGACGGGGCCAACTTTAAAAGAGATGACTGCTTAGGCCAGAGGACTTGAGCCTCATAAAAATGTTTCCTTCATAATAAGAATAATGATGATGGCTGTTTTTTAATAGCTTACCACCACTTTCTTTTTGCAGTCCTCTACTCTCCTTTTTTTGACTCCTCAGTTTCACACTTATTTGAATTTCCTCTCTCTCTTAGCCACCTTAAGTGGTATCTCTTCCTCCACTCAACCTTTACACATTGGTGAACTTCAGGAACATGTCTATGTGGACTCTAATTTCATCTTCAAACCTATTTTCCAAATTTCAAAAAATAAGTCTCAAACTTGGAGTCATCCTGACACTTCCCACTCCCTCACTTTTATATCCAACCCATCAGTGTCCTGCCCATTCTAACTCCTCGGGTTATCCTCACTCCTTCTGTGCTCTGAACTCATTAGATGACAGTGACACATCTCTTCCCTGGACACCTGCAGTTGTTCCCCCAAATGGCCCTCTGCCTCTTTTCTTGCTCTCCTTCATTTACTTCGCATCCCTTTAAAAGTATAAATCAGATCATGTTAATACTCTGTTTGAAGTCCTGTAAATGCTTTCCTTCATAAATGCTTTCCTTTGTACTGAGATCAAAGTGAACCTCCTCATGATGGTTTCAAAGATCCTATGTCATCCAGCTCCTGACTATCCCTCTTACTTCATCTTCTATCACTTTCTCCCCTGCTCACCATACTCAGCCAATTTCCTAGTTTTCTTTCAAGGAAAAGTTCACAACAGTCTTCTATTTCTGTGCCTGGTCCTCTTATGCTTAAAGAGACTGTCATCTCCTTAGAGAAGTCTGACTGGAATGATCTAGCTAACGCAGACCATTCCCTCATTCTGAATTCCAGCACTATTTGCTTATTTCATAGAATTGCTTATGACTTGTTCAATTACTAGTATACTGTCTTGCTTTCCTATTAGTTATAAAATCCATGAGAGCAGATACCACAACTGTGTTGTTTACTAGTTTCTTCCTAACATTGGCCATAGTGTCTGGTATATAACTATGCCAATAACTGTATGTTGAATGAGTGAGAGAGTAGAATGCTTACTGTATGCCAGCCACCATCCCAAGCACTTGGTATTACCTTTTTCAGCCTCAAAAGTTTCACTGTGGTAGCTGCCAATCTGACTCTCAATTTGTAGATGAGGGAATAGAGGCATTTAAGTGATCTCCTTAATGACACATAGTAAGTAACAGAGATGGAACCTCAACCCTGGTCTTCTTAATTCCAGAGCTCAGAATCCTCGCCATTGTATTGCTTTCGTAGCCTATCAACTTTGAGACACTAGTTTGCATGGGTTACTTCTTTCTTTCTTTTGCTTTTCTGTTTAGATTTCTGAAATCCTTGGAATTTTTTCTCCTATATTCTTCAAGGTGACTTCCCCAAGCAGAATATATGCCTATACATGTGGGTGGATGGTTACAGTAAAATGTCTTAAATGTTATTGCAAATAGCCAACTGGGAAGCTTACCCTTTTGATCTAACTTTCTTTTTGAAGACCTCTCTCAAAGATGTGTGTTACTGGGGAAGGTTGACCAAAACCACAGCACTGAATGTATTATTCACTGAGAGTCTAGTAGATTTCGGTCATGGAACCATGACTCACGTTATTTATAATCCTCACTCTGACTGAAACGAAGTAGGTATTTTCATTCTCATTTCACAGTTGAGAAATCAGACTCAGAGTAGCTAAGAAATGAGTTTAATGTTGCACAGCTAGTAAGTACTAAAGCCAGGTTTTGCTTCTAGTGTTTGTCAGAATTCAAAGTAAATACTCTTTGCAATAGTGTGA
Organism: Myotis yumanensis; assembly: GCF_028538775.1. Taxonomy (NCBI): domain Eukaryota; kingdom Metazoa; phylum Chordata; class Mammalia; order Chiroptera; family Vespertilionidae; genus Myotis; species Myotis yumanensis. Next base: position 31,332,313 of record NW_027223762.1, on the reverse strand, counting down.
TATATTTTACCTTGCATCTCTCTATCTGCCAAAGTTTCCTAAAAATGTGTGTAAATGTTAAAATATAGATATATAAATATCTTTTCCCCCTCATTTCCCAGCTGAAATATTTTGAAGGCTATTTTTCCACATGTTTTTATTGTCTGTTTCTTTATGTCAGATTACAAGTATCAAAATCAATCAGACAGATCAGGATTGCAAACTTTTCTGTAAAGAGCCAGATAGTAAATATCTCATGCTTTATGGACCATATGTCTCTGTCACAACTACGCAATTCTGCTGCTATGGGCCAAAAGCTTCCACAGATAATTTGAAAACATATGAGCTTTTCTGTGTCCCGATAACATTTAATTGACACTAAAATTTGAATTTTTACAATTTGTTATATGTCATGCAATAATGTTCTTTATTTTCAACTATTTTAAAATGTAAAAATTGCTCTTAGCTATACAAAAGCAGGCAGTGGGTCTAATTTGGTTTGTGGGTCATAGATTTCAACCCCTGAGCTACATCAATATTCTGTAGGCTCCAGGGTAGTTTCAACTTTTTAAATTTTTCTTAAAATTCTAAATGCTCTTGGATGTGTTTTAAAACCCTTAACTCACCAATGAAGTGGATACTGAATTAAAGCACATGATTATATTAATTTGTTCTTCACTTGTAAAGGGGTACAAAGCAATATAGAGGTAAATATTGTAGTGATTAAAATTCAATTATAGTATGATTGTCAATGCTATCTACTGCTTAGAAGAGTCACATCAATGAATTCACAACATTTATATAATACCCTTTTCACAGAGTCCTTTTACCTTTTCAATAAAACCTTTGAATAGAAAATAAATGTCAATGAAAGTAAGTATAATAAAAGGTAGAATGGCTATTAAAATTAGAAATGTCACAATGGTGCCTGGCTGGCATGGCTCAGTGGTTGAGCATCAACCTATGAACCAGGAGGTCATGGTTTGATTCCTGGTCAGGGCATTTGCCCGGGTTGTGGGCTCTATCCCCAGTGTGAAGCATGTAGGAAGCAGTGGATCCATGATTCTCTCTCATCTTTCATGTTTCTCTCTCTAGCTCCATTTCCTTTACCTCTCTGAAATTAATTTTTTTTTAATTTCACAATGGAGACAATTGGATTTGGTGAAGTCAACTAGATCTCATATTGTCTTTAGCTTCTTTGCTAGCAAGAATTTAATTCTTGGACTGCATTTCTTTTCTATAGATGTTTGTATCTACAAAATGGTTTACCTTTAAAGAGATAGATATTTTAACTTATGGTGAGAAAGTTTCTAGCTAAGCCTAAGCCAAGGTTCAGTCTGGCTGTGTCCATGAACTGGAGCTCTATCTAAGCATTGCCCAGGCTACACTGAAGGAGCCAATTGGCTTGGCAGGTAGGTGGAAAGCAACCTGACTAGGAAGAGTATCATGTCAGAGAAAATGGAAGGAAGGGAATGCAAACTGCTGCCTCTTCCAATCCAGGAACTCCTGAAGTCTATGCCTGAGCCTTAACAAGAGAACACGTTCCTCTAAAGTATGCAAAATACAATATGGTTTAGCCCCTTGAGACATGAGATAGACTATATGCTTTACCATATGCAAGGTCTTCAACTTGAAGAATACCAAGAACTGGTGGGTAGAGCGGTAGTCCCATGGAGGCCATGTGTAGCAGTAGCAGCTGCAGGCACAAGCTCTGCCCTCCAGTAGCTCTGAGGGTAGCAGACATCCCCAGAGAGACAAAAGGATGAAAAGAAAGACTTCAAAGTGAGCCCATGTTGGGTCACCCAAATCTCCCAGAAGTTACTGGGTGAGATGACAGAGGCACCCCTATTAAGTATGTGTAGGTGACAAGACAGATTCATTGAGTAAAAATAACTGATGTGATATCATTTAAGACAATAGGCTGGAATGGGGTCAAAAGATAAACAAGGAAGCACAAACCAGGAGTAACTTTTGAGCTAGTAGGTAGTAGAAAACTTTCAAATAAAAAGACAATGTTTTTCCAGAGGATTTGCATTTACACAGACTGGCCATGATTAGTTTTGAGCTTTGTAGAATTTCTTCATGTTTGAATTTGGACAATAATAGTACTTACCTTACAGAATCTTTAGGGGAATTAAATTATATCATACTTATGAAGTTTTGAGCATAGTTCCTGAACCTAAAGATGTTTCATCAAAGCTAATTCTCATTCTTATTATTACTATTATTACTATTAGCATCAGTGATAATATTTTTGCCTATATGGTCCAAACTGATGCAGAGGATAACTAGTGTCTGTCAAAACCTTATCCACAAGTTTGGAGACATTGTTTCTAGGCAGTCAATCGAAAGAAAATAAAAACTTGGCCTAGGTGAGTATCGGAATTCTTGTCTAATAGGCAATCATATGAAATCAGACATTCTCAACCCCATGCTACATCTCTTCACCAGACACATTATTTTCAGATTACGATGTTTACAAGTCTGAATTCCCTGAGTTAATATCTCTTACCTTCCAAGTGCCTCCAACTACTCTCTTTAATTATTATAGTTAGACACAGGCGGTGAAGAGGAGTTGAGCAAACCACATTTTCCAAAGGGAGAAGTTGGTCAAGAAAATGTTAACTAGAATAGGATGTTCATAAAATAGTCAGGACAGATTTCTATGAGACTAGTGGGCCCAGCAGGGCATTCTGAAAGCTGGCAGGTCAGTAACTTCCTCTTGGACACCATTAACATACCTGTTTCCTTTGTGCCAATGCCGAGGAGCTAATCTCCACTTGTTGCCGGTATAGAATTTACATTTTCCTCTCTCTCCAATGATTTGTCTTCATTTCCAACCTTATTGAGACATCCAAGTTTATACCATTCTTGAATTTTATTTTTAATTGGTTTTGAAATTATTTTTTAAATTTTGATAATATGTTCATTATAGAAAGCTTAAAAAAATGCACAAAAATCTTCCATAATCCCAAACCTCAACAATAATATGATCATGTCACATTCTTAATCCGTTTTCCATATGAAAGATTATTATGATATATAATGTATCTTTCATAACAAAATGGTATCATGTGTACATATTTTTTGCCCTGCATGCTGCTTACTTTTCTTACTGACTTATATTATGGTACTTAATGAACCACAGTATTTCTGCACCATTTAATATTCTTCTAGAGCATGATCATTTTCATGGCTACATTATATGAGTGTATCATAATTTATTAACCAATCCCCTATTTTGACATTTAGGTTTTTCAAAATTTTTCACTATAATGACTAATGTTTGAATGAAGACTTTTGTAGATAAATATTTGCACATCCTTGATTATTTCCTTTTAATAAATGTCTGGAAGTGAATTTTTTAAAGAAAGTGTATGTATACATCTAAGGTATTATTTCAAAAATGTTTTATGGGAAGATTAAATCAACAAACATTTCCTCAGATATCACATAAGCATTTGCTGCCTCACACCCTTATTAATACTGGTAACTATAATTTTTAATTACCCATTTGATAGGCAGTAAATGTTACTTTACTGTTTATGCTATTTTTATTTTCACTTTGGTTACTGATGAGACAGGTTTTATTTTCCTTATTTGATTATCATTTTTATTTCTTCCTTTGTATATTGCTAAGCTGGGTCCTCTGATCATTTTGTAATTGTATTAATTTTATTATAATCTGCATGAGTTTTTAAATATAGTAGCTGCTGTTTGTCTGATATCTTACAATAAAATACACATTTTTATTTCCTTAAATTCTCATTACATTTTAATTTTCCATATGGTGTTGTTAGCTATATAAAATTTTAAAGTGTATTTAAAAATATGCTTCATTTCTGACTTTCTTGATCCCCTCCTTCCTGTTCCATCCCCCTCCCCAGGCCTTTACTGCACTATTGTCTGTGTCCATGGGTTAGGCACATAAGATCTTTGGTTAATCTCTTCCCGCCTCTCCCCAAAACCCTCCACTTCCTTCTGAAATTCCTTGGTCTGTTGCATGCTTCCATGTCTCTGGATCTATTTTGTTTGTCAGTTTATTTTGTTTGCTAGATTCCACATATAAATGAGCAAAAACATTCTTTTGGTAGCTATGTGTGGTTGGGCCCCAGATATTTTATTTGTGAGTTTCTTTTAAAAAAATGTAACTTGGGGATTAGCCTTTGATTTCTGGGTGTCTGGGAAACCAAACTAACTTAGTGAGGATAAGTAGTGTTTGTCAGGCTCCCTTAACTAGGCAGGGGATTGGTGGTTAACCTGATCATGGAGTAACGTTTTCCAGAGGACATGATTGTGTAGATTCTGGCATTAAACAATTTCAGCATCTGTGGTGCTCAGCCAGCTTCCATTCTGGGTAGTAGAGATTACAGTTACTGAACCACTGAGTTCTTTCAAATCAAGGACGTACCACAGCAACACAGAATCTTTGCACTAAAAGAGAGATCACCTTTCACTTGGGGAAACTGAGGCTCAGAGAGGTAAATCGATGTGAAATAAGTCACACAGCTGCTTACTGAGGCTGAAGGCCATTATCCAACAGAGAATGATTCACAGAGTGTTCCCCCATACTCTTGACTGAAGGCATATTCTGTTAGAGGCAATGTGAACCAATGAGCAGTAGGTCAGGGGTGATGTGGATGGGAGTGTTATTTACAGCCTGGTGTCACTTTCCACGGATTACTTCAGCTCTGTCACTTGTGCTGCCATAAAACCATTTGCTGATTTATTCTGGGTCTCCTGGCCCTGTCTCATAAAGGCATTTTTGTAATTCTCACCAGAGACCATCCTCTGGGATGACAAATAACATCGATCATTAAAAATGACATCCATAATTTTGCATCCAAGGAAGACGATCTCTTAAAGCTGTCAGTGAAACAAAGGGGATTTTAGGAGATGCTGATGCAATCTCTTTAAAATCTTTGGAAATTCTAAAGAATAAGATGAACTGTCCGTTTTGGAATTGCAGGATTAATTGTGCTAAAGCCTGCCCCCCACACTCCCGCTGTCAGTGGAAGTGAGGTTTGAGGCTTCCAGGGTTCCCTGCAGCTCAGTCATTAACTTGCTGAATAGCCCAGGAGGCAAAGGAGTTAATGGGCTTCATCCAGATCTTGAGGAATGGAAGGCAGGCAGGGGACAGGGGAAAAGCTCACTGCCTGTTGTAAGGAGAGGAGGTGGGAGGCAAAGCCACACAGAAGTGAGGGAGACAGAGACCCTCAACAGCACCAGCTCTGCTTTGAGGCTGGTGGACATTCACACAATGAAATGCAACATGCATCTCAGACCCTCCATTTCACGGAAGCCGAGTCAGTCACCTTAATGAACAGTAGGGTCTCCCTCTCCTCATTAAGTTTTCCAGGACATCAAAATTGCTGAATCGTCCGCCATGTCAATCTCCAGAGCTCTGTGAAAAACAAAGGGAGAGAAAGAAATTAGACATCCATTTAAAAAAAAAAAAAAAATTGGTGGGGAGAGGGAAGAAGAGAGGAGTGATTCTGATCCTCAAGTCCTTTTCTCACCAGAGGCAGGGAGCTAATTAGTCTCAATAAGCAGAAGCTCAGAGCACCAAGACTAATGAACAGACTTGCTCTCTCCAAACGGAAAGCAGGAATCTTGCAAAAAACTGCAACTGCAGAAGAAGGGCTGCAGCTGCGAGGGTGAGTCACCTGTCCCTAGAGGAGTGATGGTGCCTCTGCGGGAAACATCTCCACTAGGAGGCCACATATCAGTGAACACTATAGGCGGCTGCAGCAGCCATGTGGTCTATGGACTCCACCCACATCACCCACACCAGTTTTGCTTCTCCATGTCAATTTCAAGGATGCTACTTGATTTATCCCATTGGATATTTTTTTAAAGGAAACTTGAACTGCAGCAATTCTTGCACAAGAGTCTGAGCAGCTGATGACCTACATAGTTAGTTGCTCTTGGTTCCTCGAAAGCTTTCCCTGTTTTGTTACCGAATTTGATGTTTTGTTTCTCTCTTCTTGGTCAGCAATGAATTGCGGCTTGACCCCTGCAGTCCCATGGGATTCCCAGACTGGGGAGCAGGAGGCGTGCAGTCAGCATGTCAGACTCTGGGGTGGAAGGCAATGCAAGGGGGTGGAATAATTCTATGCCATTGTTTGCTGACTTGGCTTTTAGTGTAAATACCTCCTGTTTCCAAGATATCTCTTCCGTAATTACCAAGCCTGGTTCTATTTTCAGTGCAATAGCTGAGAAGGTGTAATTGGATACCACAGAGGCAGATAATCTTCTCTTTCTTTAAGGGTTTTTTTCCCCCACTATCATCATATAATCTCCTGTTCCCACTCACTCATACCAGGTACTCCTCATGCTGAATCAGAACAGATACTGGTTCTGAGATTCTTTCTGCTTATTGGTTATATTGCTTGAAAACTGAAAAGGTGGTGAAGCATGGTTGGCAGGACGACCTTAACAAACATCCCCCTCCCCCCCCCGCCCCCCCCCCCCCGCCCCGCCCCAACTTGACTACACTTGACAGGATTCTTCCTAACTATAGGCTTCTGACCTCTCTTTTCTTGGAACATTTACTTTAAAAGCTTGCAATTGTGAATTATTTCTCTTCCCCTTTGGGATGGAGATCTTCTATTTTGCAAGAATGTCTTTCTCAAAAACCTGGGAGTCAGCCCTTGAAATGGAATCAAGAAAGACAGTGCCCCATTTCACCGTCTCTGTGGGAGAACAGGACCTTAATTTTGATTAGTGACAATTAAAAACACTGACGGCCAATCATATTGACCTGTCTCACATCCATTTCTAAAGGGTCCTATCTTTAGGTATGTACCAAACTGGAAAGGCTGTGCTAAATGAATTCAGATGGAATTGTTGAGAATTATTGTTCTCTATACTTGTATGCAACAGATGGCAGGGGAAATGCCCTAGTTTCTAGTGTATAAACATTTTGGCATTGAGACAGGCTAGTGGAAGTAAGAGGGCCTTCTTGGTGAAGCAGATTAAATGTCTACTCTACCTGTTTGTGAAAATACTTTCTGTGAGAGAGACAGGGGGAGATTGCTATGTATTCTCAAGCTCCTTCTTCCTCTTCAGTAGTCCTTTCTATGACCTGTGTGCCATTATGCTTCTTCTCTCCCTAATGGAAATCGAGGTGACACAGATATAGGATAGTGAAAATAGAGGTGATCATTTTTATGGGATTGAAATGAGGGTATCTAGTTTTCTTTGAGTACCATTTATCTGTTAATCTAATTAATCATTTTCAATGTAAAATTTTAAAAAGAAATACATTCTTTGGATTCTTTGACAAGGCTTTTGTCATCCACTGTCATTTTATTTCCTTGGGAGTAGTCTTGCTGGTTCCAAGTTCTGAGATAAACTATGCATGGTTCAACTCACTCAACAAAATTAGTTGCTAATGTTTGCCTATCATGGAGAGCAAAGGTCAAAGTAATAGTAACGTTAAACTATATACTGAATAATATGTCATATATAATAACTTTTACCTAAGATATTGTCAAGAAGTTAAGAACAAATCAAGTTGCAAGTCCAAAGTGATTGCAGAATCAAGACATAATTAACACAATTACTTTATATTATAGGATTTGTCTGGATTTAGGGATAGAAGGGGAGATAAAGAAGATGCCTGACAATTATTAATCCAATTAACTTTTGGAAATACAATAAAGCTATCACTCCATATTCTATCTCTATAATATCAAGAAACAAAAATAAACACAAACAACAACAAAAATTGAAAAGAAACACACTAAGCCTAAACCACAGGAGAATTAATGATGGAACAATAGAATCCTACAGTGGCTTATTATCAATTTGCTCTTCACCCATCAATGTCTTTGAAGAAAATTAAAAATAAAATAAGTTTAAGAGAAAGGGCTTATATGTAGGTAAATATGTTTCATCTGCAGATAACCATGTATGTCTCTGGTGATTTTCTAAGGTATGTTGCCAGATGGAATAATTTTTTTAGCCTGTGTTTTTACATAGCTCCCTCTGTTGATATAGTATATAGAGAGAGGGACAGAGTAAATGACTGAGAATAGCTATGTATTCTAGTTCCAAGTTCTGAATTGAACTTGAATAGGCGCCGTGCTTCCTCCTCTCCTCTCATACACACCTTTAACCACATGCACAGTCACCACTCCATTATCCTGACTAGAAAATGAGGACAATGCTAGCCTGTCTCCTGGAGATTTTACTAGGGTTAAATAAATAATTGCGTGATTGCAGAAGAAGGGCTATGAAAGTGTGAAATTAGACTGTGAAGTAATAATTGGCCAGGAAGACAAGAGGCAGAGTTAAATGCTAGATGAAATACGACAACACAAAACGAAGCCTGTTAGTTCATAAAATGCCCTTGAGATTCCAGGAGAACCCAAGGGTCCATGGGACATGACCTGGGGCTCCCCTTCCCAGTGAAACAATCTGTATTTCAAGAAGCAGCACTAATATTTATAAAGAAAAATTGCTTTGTTTTTGAGGAGATAAAATTTCAGGGGGAAAAGATTAAGTTCTTTTTATGGGTGCAGACCTACCAGGAAAAACCAGCAACAGCTACAACTACTTGACATATGGAAGAGAGAAAAAAAGAAATCTAATGTAACCAAGGGTATCTTTTGCTTAGAAGATGTCACAGCTGAGACCCTCAAGAGTTTTCCAATCAGGGAGCAGCTTGCACACATATTAGCAGCATGGGAAGGCCATGCCCTGCAATGCAACTCTCTGGAGATGATACTGTCCTTACCACATAACCCCATCAAAGGTTGGCATGGCACCCCTCCACTGGCTCCGGAAATAGGAAGCATGTTTTCCCAAACTGCTTTGACTGATAGTCCCATAATTTTGAGATGGCCCCTAGACTGTGGCACTAGGAATGGCACCATGCTGTACCTGGCACTTCTCTTTGCTGTTTTCTAAAGGGAGAAAGTGCAGGGTGATCCATTTTCTTCTGTGCCCTCCCAGGCATGTAAGGGGAAGAATACAAGTTTCAGTTACTTTGGGAGGGGAAGAAGGAATGTCAAAGTTTTACTGAACTCAATTAAATCCATTTACCAAGCTGCTCTGGTTTTGTCAGTTTTGAAAATGGGATAAAATTTTGCTGCATATTTCATGCTTGGTCTTAATCAATACAATTTTATACATTATTTTGCTCTTATGCATCAGAAAATAAGACAGGAAATCATTGAAAAATTTTCCATCGTTACTTCGTATTAAAAAATCTATTCTTTTGCTTCTGTGGGCAAGAAGAGTGGAACTTGCAGGAAGAGTGTAATCTATAATAATAAAAGCATAATATGCAAATCGATCAAACTGCCAAACAGCGGAACAACCATCTGGATGACCACCCTATGACACCCACTGGCGCCAGGCCAGCCAAGGCGGGTGCCCCGGCATTGCCCCATGATGCCCTGCAGAAGGAGGCCCAGGCCACTGGCCAACGGGGTGATCAATGGGGGAGGAGGGACTCCACGATTGCCCCAAAGAGAGAGGCCCAGGCCACCGACAGATGGCTGCAGTGGGTGGGCAGGGCCTCCCTCTGTGGGGGCAATCCATCGCAGAGCCTTGGCCAGGTGGGCAAGGCCTACCTCTTTGGAGATACCGATCACTGGGCTCCAGTACTGCAAGAGGGAGCAGGCTGGGCTGAGGGACCCACCCCCTGAGTGTACAAATTTCATGCAACGGGCCTCTAGTACTTCTAAAATTACTTCCCACCATAAGTAAGCAACCAAGATTTTGTGTTTCCATACATAATTTTTTTGAGAAACAAAATTTCCTTTACTTTGACAAAGTGATGTTATAGCAAATAATGTGAATAGCATAGACTATTTCTTTGTTAGCCAGCCATGCTGCCACCGTTGGTACATCACATTTGTGGGCATAATGGTCTAACTCTACACTTAGTTCAAGTGTTGGTTAATAGTTTTAAACTCTTAATAGAGATCCATCTTTCCTCAGAAATTCTTTGAACTTAAAAACAAAGCAAACAAACAAGAAGAGAAAACTTCTGAATGACACAAAGTTGTCAACCCAGTTCCGCGGGGATTCTCACACAGCCTGGGGAGAGCAACATCCCTTGAGGATTCCTACCAGTAATTATCTGTAGAATTATTCTATGAAGTAATTCCTACAGCATGAGGGCACCCCAAATTCACAACAGGGTAATTGCTCATTTCTCTTTGCTACTGTAAGATGACATCAGAACTTGACTTTCCTCATATTTATCTATTAAAAAATGAAAAAAATCATAAAGCTGTCTCAAAAGTCCAGTGGCAGTGTAGCCCAATAGGTTCTGAAATCAGAGCACTTGCCACTGACTCCTGACAACTTGGCCTGTGAGTTGTGTGACTTTGGAAGTGTCACCTCAGACCCCTTTCTTCCCTTGCTCCAGTTATCTTTTCAGAAGACTGTAACCCAGGCCAGGGCCCAAGGAGATGCCCCTGTTCCTGAGCCTGTTACGCTGCACAGTGACTCTCAAACCAAGTCACTACATCTCCAAATGCCACCGTTTCCATTCCTGAAGACACTGAGCAGGTCCCTCTAGTTGTTTTTGCTCAGAGAAATTACCAATAGGCTCCCTCCAGAAAGCTTGGTCCTTTTCCTGCAAGCATAGCATCCATAGCAAACGCAATCTGTTTACCAGCCTGAATTCTCAGCTGCGAGGGAAGCTGAGCTATAAAAAACATGTACCAGGTATTTTGAGTTTATAACAATCAAATCATGATGGCCCCTCACATATCCTCCTTCTGAGCAGTCGCTTTTATTTCTTATGTATTAGACTTCACAGAGCATTTAGTTTCTTATGAATATAAATTCTATCTGTCTTCTCACAGGAGCCATAGTGATATGAATAACAATAGCTGAACTTTATTGGACACTTAAAATGTTTAAGGGTCTCTGTAACTAACATAAATCATTTTAATTAATTCTATCTACAATAGTCTGAGGAAGGTACTGTCAGTTCAGTTACACAGGCAAAGAGACTAAAAATCAGAGAAATTAAGCCTCCACACAGGGCTTTTTACCATTAGACAATTCTGTCTCATGAAAGTCTTCCAGCTTCCATCCTAGCAACCTCAGATTCCTTTCCTTAGGCTAATCTCACCTGAGGGCCAGGATTCTGTGATATTCCAATGCCCCACTCCCAGTAGTGCAGTGGGTTCCATGGTTGCCATTTTATAGAGGGGAAATAAAAATGTGTAAAATGTGAGTTTCATGCTTGCACATTTTCCGTTCAGCCCTCAAAAGGATTAGGATTTCATTTTTAGCATGGATAGAATAAAAACTTGAATTGGGCTTTAAATTTGGAAACTCCAAATAGGGTTGTAATTACTTTTTCTAAAAATGAATGAAATCTGGCAACCACAAAATTAATTTGTCAAATCCTGGAAATAGCACCTTGGTTATGAATATGTCTATCCTTGAAGGCTAATAAATTAAATGCAATTTTTCTGCACCCCCACAACACACACACACACACACACACACACACACAACTTTGTCTCTAGGAACTGAAATGGGTATTGCGCATTCCAATAGCTATGACTGCTAGCCTGGGGTTAGGCTGAGGGAGCTCTATGACACTCTCTGCCAAGGCAAAGGCCTCCAACTCCCTTTCTGATGCTAGTGAGGAAGAACAGGGTTTGAGACTGTCATGGGGGTTAGGGTTTATTCACCCTTACCTGTCAGATGTTAAAAATCCTGGGAAGAACTTCCTTCAAGGCTGTGTGAAGAAGCTGTGAGGAGGGAAAAAGTGAGCAATTGCATTTTCTCTTCCTTCTGCTCTTCTAAGGCCTGTGTTCCTTCTAATTTTCTAAAGGATGGCTGTGTCATGGAGGGGTGAATGTCCATCAAGCCTCACACATCACTCCCATTCTCCCTCCCTAACATGGTTCAGTCACTTCAGTGTAATCTGTTTAAGTTCTGCTTCCTACCAGCCATGTGTCCTTGGATATATCACCAAACCTCTTTCAGTGCCTCAGTTTCTCCTGTACAATGCAAATGCAAAGTGCACCAGGCTTGACATCATCAGATCTGAGTTCTCATGCCAGCTTTACCCCTTCCTGTCTTCCTGACATTAGACAAATCACTTTACTTCTTTGAGCCCCACCTTTCTTATCTGTACAGTAAGAAATGAGGATCTCTACAGAGTTTTTATGAGGCTTAAACGAGGGGCGGGATAAATATAATACTTACATATTTACTAGAGGCCTGGAGCATGAAATTCATGTATGGGTGGGGTCTCTAGGCCTGGCCAACTATCAGGGCTGATCTGTGGGGCGACCGGTGGGGCGATCGGGACAGGTGGGGGGGCCCTGATAGCACCCACCTTGGCTGGCCTGGGGCCTGTGGGGTAGGGGCAGCTCCTGAGTTGGGTGTCTGCCCCCTGGTGGTCAGTGCGCATCATAGTGACCATTCGTTCCACTGGTCATTCTGCTGTTTGGTCGATTTGCGTACTAGGCTTTTATTATATAGGATATGTGTGTGTAAAAGTGTATGCATTTATACATATATATAATTTTTGTGAACTGTAAAGTTCCATGTAGACATGAGATTGAGGTCACATTTGTTGTTGCAGACTTAGTGATACCTAGTCTAAGAAGGCACTCAAGCTCACCCACTTCCTTGTTACAGCTTGTGCTAAAGCAGGTGATAATGGATGGAGAGCCAAATTCCCTGGCTGCCCATTAAGTCAACATCCATAATATTTCATTCCTTTCTCAGCTGTTCTTTTCTCATGAGATTCCTATATAAGACATTAATATGACATAATATGTATGAGACCCCCCAGGACCCCATACAGTAACCCAGGCTGGAACGCCCATATAATCTCAATTCCCAAATCTTAGGTCAGGACTTCTGTGTTGAACTTGTACCCAGAAATACATTAGCATAAACAGAAATGAGAAGTTTTTCTTGAAAGTAACAACATACTGTTATAATGAAAAAAAAAAAAAAACTAGAAGTAAAATTAAATAAATTAAATAGAATGGTGTTTTCTTCCTTCATGATTTATAGGTAAGCAACACTGGCTTTCAATGGCAGTTACTATGAAGAATCCTCACCCAACTCCTTCTCATCTCCTTCCTTTTCTCCCCTGCCTTTCCTTTTCCCTCTCTCCTTCCCTCTCATGTGTTTCTGTGCTTGCTTTTTATGAAGGGCTACTGAGTACTGGGGGTAAACTTTACAACGTTGCCCAGGCAAACTGATTCTATATTTTGATCCTGGCTGGCATCTCCCACTTGACATGCTTTTACAGTTAAGGAATAAAGCATAAACAAAGCTGCCTCAGGCTCTTTACAGCAGGGATCCAAGCTGAAGGAATGAAAAATACATTAACCCTCCTCTATTGTGAATGCATGCATGACAGGATACCTCTCCATCCACTCAGTTGCCCAGCTCGCTGTCTTGTTTTGGGAGGAACTGGCTTTTGTGTTTTTACTGTCTTTGGTACATTAGCAAAAAAAGTTTTTGTCTCTGCGTTTGGTAAAGCTTTTGTGCTACTTGAGTTGCCAGTCTCCTAGGCACCTTTTCACCATTTATTCATGAAAAGAACAGAGATAAATCCTCTGGAAGCATTTAAAGGGGGCCTGATTTAATAGGACCTCTTTGGAAACTAGGATTAGAGATAATTGCTAAAGTCTTTCTTTTTTAAAAAATATATTTTATTGATTTTTTACAGAGAAGAAGGGAGAGTGATAGAGAGTTAGAAACATCGATGAGAGAGAAACATCGATCAGCTGCCTCCTGCACACCCCCCACTGAGGATGTGCCCGCAACCAAGGTACATGCCCTTGACCGGAACCGAACCTGGGACCCTTCAGTCCGCAGGCCAACGCTCCATCCACTGAGCCAAACCGGTTAGGGCACTAAAGTCTTTCTTGAGTCTCAAAAGAACCCATTAAATGGTTTCTAACCAGATTCCCAATAGCCCTCTAACTTGTCCAGGAAATGCCGATATTCCCTAAGTCTGGGCTCAGCAAAGCTGCGAGGTCACCAACTTCGTGCTTTATAGAGCACTAGTCTTTATCTTCCTCAGAACAGTCTTCTCTCTTCCCTTATCAACATGGTTTGTAACACATAGCTTACACATAATAAAACTCAGAAAACATTGTTTTATTTCAGAAAACAACATTCTGATTTGGTAATTTAAGAACATTGTCGATACAGTAAGAGGTAGAAGGTTTTCATCCTAAGCTTCATTTCTAACATGAAATTAAAACATTATCAGGTTTGTCTCTGTGAAAGTTGTTTCAATACAGAGTAGATGGGAGAAGGCTTTGAAGAGTAGAGACACTCAGTGCCTCAAGGAAAAGAGCAGATGGAGGTCAAGTCTATGGCAGTGTTCCCTATTGGAAAGTATTTTGATGCTGAAGGATGGGGGATCTACTGTGGTTAGGTGCTATTGTCTCATTTTCCCTCTTAGTCTACATGAGAGTTCCCCAAAGTATGTTCCTTAAAGCCTGAGGGATGGAAATGAACCTGACCTAGAATAGCACATACTTTAAGGAAGCTAAATTTTAGCCCAGAGCCACAATGTGTCAAGTACCAGTATATTCTAGTTCTCCGAACTTTAGGTGGTTTAAAAATATTGAAGCCATTTAAAAATGGTAATTTGAAGAGTCTTGTAAAGCCTGGTATAAACTCAATGAAGAGAAACATGGGGTCAAGGTAAAATGTTAGGTTGTTGTGCTGAAATTGACCACTCCCATCAATCCCTAATTTGAAAACTAACTAGTTAAGGAGCTGCAAATAGACTCCTGGTTATAACAGAGGTCTTCAGATCTCTCCAGGACACTTTTGACGTTTTTTTCTTTCTAATGTTATTTGGGCATTTCACTACCTCTTTCCTTCAACACTATCCAGAGCTCTGAGTTATTTCAGGGAAACTGGGGATGCACGCATACTTAAAAGAATAGGGCTCATGTCTAAAAGTCCGACAGCTTAAAGGGAGAAGATGAAGTAGGAGGGGAGGAGGTTCTAGGGATGAGGGAAACTCAGCATGAGGATATCAGAGAGGCTGGGAGCTCAGGAGTGTGACATATTCACAGCTTTGCTCATTGGTGATGTAATACCATTGACAATTTATCTCTCAGATAATGAACTTTATATTGATTTTTCAGTGAAGCTTTGTTTTAATAGCCATAGGAGGAAAGTCTATGAAGGAAATAAATATTACCATGCCTATTGTAGGTGTCAGAGAAGCATATATCAGCGAGCTGGTTAGAGTTGAAGTAAAGGCACTCTCATTTTTATCAGAATGAATCCATAGAACCTTTGGCAGTCACTTGCCTGGTATTGATCTTGGCACCGCTCAGTGATCTAAGTGACTTGATTTCCCTCTGCATCCTACTTCTGTCACCTCTCCAAATAACAGAGTGATGTGAGAGTGATTAAACAGCACTGTCAATGTGAGCACTGGGAGAAACTCTCAACCTTCACAATTTGAGATATGATATTATGTCACTAAGGCCATGACAGTTAATCACTTTTAATATGTATCTGAGCACATTGTAATGACTTATCAGTGCCAATGGCCTAACTCATGACAGTGACTTAAAAATAGCACATGGGCAATTATGCAGCCTTCACTGGCCTGTGCATATTACCCTCAGACTGCCCTGGCAGCGTGCTGTCGTGGCATGATTCCAGGGAATTAGTTTCTTTGTACTCTCTGCTATTGGAACATCCCGGAAAAGCATGATTTCAGCTTTTGGTAGCACAGTGCTACTACTATTATACAAAGCGCAGAGTTGGTGGGGCTTAGAGATAAGGTGATCACAACAAATTCACAAAATGTATTTGGTTCATAAAAAAGTGAATCTCCCTAGAATATGTCAGGAGTTTACTTTTACATTACTCAACTTCAAGGAAAAATATACCGAGAATACTTATGTTCGTGTTATGGATGAATAATGGTGTCAAGTAGTTCAAATATGTTTTCAGTTTCACAAATTCAGAGAAATGCTTAAGCCAGCCTCAAGTAGAATGAACTGATATTCACTCCAATTTTTCAGACCAGGGAGCTGGAGACCACGAATAGCTCAGGATTCTCTCTGGCCCAGTGAACTGATTGCATTTAATAACTGTTCAGTATTAAATGCCTCCAAATGTGTGCTGGTCTGAAACAAACCAAGAATGCCAGCTTCTAATCTTTGCCCTTTGCTTCCCACAGTGATTTAAGTGATTCTTTCTTGGCTTTTTCTGTCACATAAACACTGGCACTGACCAAAATCTTTGGGAACTGGATGACTCACAAGGAACTTGATCAGAGTTGCCCTCAATTTCTCAATCTTTAAATGAGATGTACATTTGAATAAGGATTTTAACTATCAGAAGTCTGAAGTGTTTAATCACCCCTCTTTTCTCTATGAGTAAAGACACTATCCTTTGTCTTTAAAATGTAAAAGGAACATTTTTATATCTGAAGTTATCCGGTTGATTTTTAAACATCTTTATTGAGGAACAATTTACATACCAAAATATTCACCAACATTTTAAGTGTACAATTCAATGGTTTTTAGTGATGTTACAGAGTTGTTCAACCATCCCCACAATTTTAGAATGTTTGCATTAACTGTAAAATGATTCCTCTTGCCTCTTTGAATTGTCTTGGCATCCTCATAGAAAATCAGTTGAACATAAATATAAGGATTTATTTCTGGACTCCCAATTCTAGTTCTTTGATATACATGTCTATCCTCAGACCAGTGGCACATAATCTTTTTTATTACAAAGCTTTGCTGTAAGTTTTAAATTTATGAAATATGATTTCTCCAACTTTGTTCTTAATTTTCAAAGTTGTTTTGGTTATGCTGGGTCTCTTGAAATTCCTTCGGAATATTAGGATCAGTTTCCCAATTTTTCCAAAAAAGAAGTTGAGATTTTGACAGAGATTCATTGAATTCACAAATCAATTTGGGAGTATTTTCACTTAATATTGTCTTCCAATCTATGAACATTGAATGCCTTTCCATTTATTCAGGTCTTTTTGAATTTCTTTATATTATAGTTTGTACTTTTCAATGTATCTTTTATACTTCTTTTGTTAAATTTATTCCTAAATATTTTATTCTTAATTTTTTAAAAATATATTTTATTGATTTTTTTACAGAGAGGAAGGGAGAGAGATAGAGAGTTAGAAACATCGATGAGAGAGAAACATCAATCAGCTGCCTCCTGCACATCTCCCACTGGGGACGTGCCCGCAACCCAAGCACATGCCCTTGACCGGAATCGAACCTGGGACCCTTCAGTCCGCAGGCCGACGCTCTATCCACTGAGCCAAACCGGTTTCGGCAATATTTTATTCTTTATGATGCTATTGCAAATAAAATAGTTTTCCTGGTATCATTGTCACATTGTTCATTGCTGGTGTATAGAAATACATTGAATTTGTATCCTGGATTAGTTCTTAGTTATAATATTTTTGTGGATTTCTTATAAATTTCTATATACAAGATCATGACACCTGCAAATAGAGATATTTCTCTTCTTCTTTTCCAATCTGGATTACTTTTGTCTTCTTCTTGCCTAATTGCTCTGGGTAGAATTCCAGTACTATTTTGACTTCATGTGGCAAGAGTGGACATCCTTGTCTTGTTCCTGATTTTAAGGGGAAAGCTTTCCGTCTTTCACCATTGGGGATGATATTTGTGGTTATTTAGTAGATGCCCCTTGTTAAGTTGAGTATGCTTCTTTCTATTTGTATTTTTTTTTAGTGTTTTTTGTTTTTTTAAAATGAAGGGGTGTGAAATTTTGTCAAAATTTTTTTCTGTATCTATTGAGATAATCATGTGGCTTTTGTCCTTAATTATATTAATACTAGAGGCCTGCTGCACGACATTCATGCACTCAGGGTGGGGTGGGGGGCTCCCTCAGCCCAGCCTGTGCCCTTTTGTAGTCCTGGAGCCTGCAGGGTGCAGGCCTAAGCCATCTGTTGGACATTCTTAGTGCTGCCGTGGAGGTGGGCCACTGCACTCGCCAGCCTTTAGCCTGGCTTGTAGTTGAGCACATTGATCACCAGGGGTCAGCTCCTGTGTTGAGCGTCTGCCCCCTGGTGGTCAGTGTGCATCATTGCGACCGGTCGTTCAGACGTTCAGTTGATTTGCATATTACCCTTTTATTATATAGGATGTCTTTAAGAAGTTGCTTTAAAACTTATTGAAGTCTTCTATATCTTCGTTGATCTTCTGAATAGTTGTTCTATTGGTTATTGAAAATGGGTTATTGAGGTCTTCAACTATTATTATTGAACTACCTATTCCTCCCTTTAATTATGTTAATTTTTGCTTTAAGTATTCATGGCTCTGTTCTTAGGCATATATATGTTTATAATTGTATGTCTTCCTGATGAATTGATCCTTTTATCATTACAAATCATTCTTTATTTCTATTAACATTTTTTAAAACTCTAATTTGTTTGATATTGGTATAGCCACTCCTACCTTCTTATGGTTGCTATTCATATGATATGTCTTTTTCCATTATTTTACTTTTCATTTATTTGTATTTTTAAATCTAAAGAGTGTTTGCTATGGACAGCATATGGCTTTTTTAAAAAATCTAGTGCCACATTCTCGCTTTTTGACCAGATTTCTTAACTCACTCACATTTAATGTCATTGATATGGTTGGATTTTTCATCTGCCATTTTGGTTTTTGGTTTTCTATATGCTTCATCTTTCTATTACCTTCATTTCTCCTTTACTGTCTCCTTTTGCATTAATTGAATTATTTTCTAAATGCCGAATTTCAATTCTTGTAATGATTGTTATTTGTGGTAAGTAAAATATTGAACCCAAATGACGTCCACCTCTAAATCCCTGGAACCTGTGAATATGTTACCTTACACAGCAAGAGTGAAGGATCTTGAGCTAGGGAAACTATCTGGCCCTAGGTGAGTGACAACATAATCACAAGGGTGCTTGCTCCACCCCGCTAATTCCTTCTTGAGGAGGATGAGAGGCGAGGATTCTTAAGATTGCATGCCTTCTCTGGGTCCTGGAAATTCAGTCTGAGTCCTGAGAGCCTCCTTTTGCTTTTCCCAGGGCTGTGCCCTGAAATGCTGAAGTTTGTGTGTATTTTTCCAAACCTGCAGTCAGGTTGGCTTTCTGCACATGCTCACTAGCCATCTGCAAACCTCACATTCTCTGTCGTGGTGGTGCACTCAGGGAGTTGGCCATGGGAGCATTACAGAGGGGGAGGGATGTGAGATGCAGAGCATTTGGAGCACCCATGGGCCAGTTGAGGGGTCCACAAATAAGGCATCTTTCTGTGGCTCATTGTGCAGGCTTCTTGATGGAGTCTGCAAAGCAGTAAAATACATAGTCTTTTGTTGAGTTTCAAGGTCTGGTTGCTCTAAGTCCTTGCTGCTCCTCCCTGATCCCAGCCTCTCCCAGCCACTCAGCCATTCTGAGCTCCTCAGTATCCTGGCTGGGCTGATAAAGAAGTAGGGCACTTAGGCAGTGTCCCGCACAAGGAGGAAAGCCAGGCACTTACTCCGGCTCTCACATTCCCACTGGGAGGAATTGAGGGCTGAGGAGGTCTCTCTTGGCACTGAGCTATGCCACCTTGAGGGAGGGGTGACACAGGTAAAGTGAAACTGCTTTTTTACTTTCCCCAAAGAGTTCTATTTTGATTTTTTGATCCAATGATGTGCTGAAACTTACCTGGTGAATTTTTGACTCCCACAAAAGTACTCTCATCCAGGAGAGGTAGTCAAAATCAATACCTTATGGGGAGATGTCACTATAAAACTCCCATTATGCCATCTTGCTGGCATCACCAACACTAGTTTTTTGTGTGTTTTTTTAAGATGTAATTTTTTTTTGTTTTTTGTTTTTTTAATATATTTTATTGATTTTTTACAGAGAGGAAGGGAGAGAGACAGAGAGTCAGAAACATCGATGAGAGAAACATCGATCAGCCGCCTCCTGCACGTCCCCCACTGGGGATGTGCCCGCAACCCAGGTACATGCCCTTGACCGAATCAAACCCGGGACCCTTCAGTCCGCAGGCCGACGCTCTATCCACTGAGCCAAACTAGTTTTGGCACCAACACTAATTTTTAAATATTTTTATTATTAGCCTTTAGGACAGTGAAAATATGATTTTTTTTGGAATTATGACTATAGAACTCACTGAGTTCAGCTTTCTTATCTCCTTTTAGATAACTAACAAATAATTCTGCCCTCTTCCTACTACATTATTCTTTTGTGTAGAGAGCTTAGCAGTTAAGTTTGATTTAACCCAAAACCATTGCCTGAAATTTAATAAAGTAATATGTGCCTTTTAAGCCAGGGGTTCTTTCCTACCACCCAAAGAGTGTCAAAGTTATCACTTCCTCCTGCTGCTCCGATGGTGAAGGGCAGTTTAACTTCACAGGAGGTGTTAACAATTCTAAACATAGTGCTAAAGACATTTATTTTACTTCTCTTCTGGGAGGTGCTGGTGAGGATAGGGAACCAATTAACAAGGAGAAAGGGGGTAATTATTAAGTGCATAAAAGTTTCCCAAATCAAATTAGCACTTAAACACAGAGGCGCATAAACTTCTCATATATCACATGCTCCCTTTAAAAATGAACTTCTTTACCCATATCACAGGTTCCCTTTAAAAATGCTGCATCATCTCCATATTGAGGAGATTTAATTTGTAATTTCAGAGGATTCCCATTCTTATTAGAAAAGTAAGACCCTGTAGTAAATTTGATAAATCTATTAAGTTCAATCCTGGAAAATACCATTTTTATTGTGTTTTTTCCCCTGTTCTTCTGTATGCATAGTCTCTCCTCTTGACTAGTTCAGTGTCTCTGGTGTTGGAAAATTCCTTCATAGGTTATACTAAGAGGAAGCCTCTCTAACTATTTAAATTGTTCCTTTCTTATTTGTCTCTGTGTACTAATTTTATACTGAGCCATCACTATTGAGGTCTTTGAGAATTTTCCACCTTTGCTTAAGTTTCTGTTCTTTGATGGATGTTTCTAAAGCTTAGATTTTAGAGGAACTTACCTACCTATCCAGGGCCACTTTGTTATAGTTGCAAAAATGCTTCTAAATAATTGCTATAGAACTGTTCTTAGTGCTACAGATTTAATTAATCTGTGCTGCTGATATCCTTTCATCCATGCTGATAGTTGCTGGCTTCCTGTTGGGTTGTAAGAAACCCATGACTGGGTCTTTATTTCCTTTCCGGAGTTCTAGAAAGTGTTCTCCTCTGTGAAGTTCAAATGCTTTCTGGGGACTTTTGGGCTATGTCAGTGACTCAAAATTTGATTATCTAATTAGTCTATGAAAACCAGATCTTGAAATCTTACTGTCTTCTTTAGCTATTTAAGCCATTTAGATGAAAAGCTTTATTTCACCTTTTTAATAACATGGCCATCTAAACAGGGTTACATTTATGCCTCTTTTTTTTTCTTTCAGTCCCTAAATTACAAATGATCAAATCCTATGGACCCTTCTAATAAAAAAAAAATCTCTGTAATAAAAATAGCTGCAAGGGGAACTTTTCTTACCAAGAACTCTTCTTTATCTGCTTTGCTGCTGCAGCTGCAAACTTGTCTGAGTGTTTGCAGAATCCCTCCCTATAGCATACTGACTCCTGACCTAGACCTGTTCTCCCTTTCTCCCAATGCCTGTTTTTCCTGGGGTGCTCCAGTGGTTAAAAGGGGTAAAGTGAGGGATGTATGACAAGGAGACTCTACCCACGTGCCACTGAGTGTAACTTTTCCTAGCTCTTCCTGTTGCTTCTCTTACCAAACTCTAAGTGCCATTTGAAGACTGGATTATCACTCAAGATACTGCTCTACCTCCCCAAACTGTCCCTGTTTTTCATTCGCACCACCATCAGCTCCACCCAGTTTCTTACCACCCTGAGACCATCCTTTGCTAGTTGGGAGCCTTTCATTTGCAAATATAGTGACTCAAAACAAACTAATAAATAAAATCGGATATTTAATTTACTATCACAGCACTAAAAGGTACAGGGGCATGAAGTTTGGTCCAGGTGCTCAGATTCTGTCATTTATAACCTGCCTCTCTCCAACTCTACATTCTTATTACAATAGTCTTAAAACTTGGCTGATCAACTTGGATAAGCAGGTTGTTTTCTTCTTTTTAACATACAAAGACAAAAGAACCAACTTTCCCCTCAGTCATTGCCCTAGTATTCCATCTGCCCTCACCTA
Organism: Myotis yumanensis; assembly: GCF_028538775.1. NCBI lineage: Eukaryota > Metazoa > Chordata > Mammalia > Chiroptera > Vespertilionidae > Myotis > Myotis yumanensis. The sequence continues at coordinate 31,310,149 of NW_027223762.1, read as the reverse complement.
GGGGCATGAGAATCTTTCATACTCACTACCCAAAAGACGGGAAAGAAATGTGTGTGGGGCATGGCTGAGTTGGATTTCCAAATGCATCTTCCCACAGAAATCTTTTACTTATTTATATTTAAGTTCTTTCCCGTTCCAAACATGATTTAAAGTGGGAAAGAAAGATTGTTGTACATAGCAGTGAGCTTCAAAGTGCTTCTGAAACTGTATTTCAGATACTTCACAAGTTAAATAGATTTCTGTAGATGGGCTGGCCCAATATCCAATCACCTTCCTTAACCTTTTCTCCAGGGGACACGCTTCCCAAGGAAAAATGATTTACAGATGGAATTTTTTGAGCACAGTCTGGTCAGACTTACAGGGGACTGCCTTTAATTCCTTTTCATGTCAATGGCTAACTGAATTTCACTGGGCATTCTCTGTTAGATTTTCTTATTACTTTTGTACAAATGCTTTATTGAATAAGCACTTGCTCCCATTCTTTTCATGCCAGATCCTTAGTGTAGATGGATCATATTGCTCTGTTTTCTCTCGAGCTCACTGCTTCAGGACTGAAATGTTGTACATATATAGCAGTGTTGACTAATTACTGCTAATGTCTGCATGCTTCCCCCCCAAATATAAAATACATGAACTATGTATTACCCAAATACTCACAGGTCTCATCAATCTTTGGAAATAATGAATTCACATTAGAATGTATACCGAAGTCCTGCTGAGACATTGTCTCACCAGCTCAAGCATCCTGGAAAATCCCCTAATCGTTGCCACTCCACTACCCCTAAAGTATTCTTGGGGATCCCTGGGGATTATTTTTGTGTGGGTCCATAAAAGCCCTGTCCACCAGGAATCCGTTCTTCCACCTGATTTTTCTTTTAAGGAGAGAGGGCTCTGGTACTGCAGGCCCTGTGCTCAAATCCTGGTGCCATCCTTTAGCTGTGTGACCTTGGGCAAGTTGCTTAACTTCTCTAAACGTCACTTGTTATCTGGGAAGTGGATGCTGTTTTAAAAGTAAGTGAGAAACTGCATTTGGAATAGTTGGAGAGTGCCTGACTGGTGTCATGTGCTCCACGAACATTAATCACTACTGTAATCCATGGCATCTTCTGCTACTGCTTTTCTGGTTTCAGGCTCCTGCCCTAAGTCCTAGTACATGATCCTCAAAATCTGGAGTCCTCAGAACAGCCCTCAGTACCAATTCTGTATCATCACAGAACTGGAGAGAAAGCTCTTGTTCTCATTTGTCTCAAGGGCTATTCTTGGGGCTTTTGGGAGTCAGGTGGCTCAAGATATGTGTGTTTCTCATCTCTCTTCCAGGTTCTATTGCATCAAAACTGCCTTCTTGCAGGCACCCTTCATCTCATGAAAATCTATCAGCCTGGGTGGAGACAAGGGTGGGAACTAAAATCTAGTTACGTAACTTCAGGGGCCTCACTTTACTGTCTGCTATGGCCTCTGCAGACATATATATAGATAGATATCAGTGGACTGAATCTTTGAAACATCTTATGTTGCTTTGCATTTATATATTTCAGTACATTTTATTCCTGCAGTCTTACAATGCATTCTGTTTTTATTTGCCTTCAGAAAATGATATTTTTTAAAAAATCTGGTTAAGCAAAATAACTTACTTTTAGAACAAAACAAAAGTGACATTGAATTTAGTAAATATATTTTACAACTATTTAAACCTTAGAATAACTGTTTTTGACTGATTTAATTATTTTATTTATTTTAAACCAGCTCCAGAATATACAATATTTAACTTTAAAAATATTTTAAGATCACAAGAGCAAACTAGACCTACTTGAAATGGCTAACTAGGCACTACTGAAAGTATTTGGAATCTGCTTCAATTTTTGATATCTTATAAATTTTCAAAGCTAGGATAGCATAGTGTCATGGTTGTGGGAGAGGGCTGAAGCCAGTTGCCCGGTTTGAATCCTGGCTCTACTATATAGTAGTTGTGTATCTTGGGCAAATTATCTTACCTCAAGGGCTTTCAATTTCCCCATCTGTAAAATCCTATATAATAAAGGCTAATATGCAAATCGACCGAACAGCAGAAGGACCAGTCACTATGATATACACTGACCACCAGAGGGCAGATGATCAATGCAGGAGCTGCCCCTGGTGGTCAGTGTGCTCCCACAAGGGGTGCGCCGCTCAGCCAGAAGCCAGGCTTACCGCTGGCGAGCGCAGTGGCGGTGGCGGGAACCTCTCCTGCCTCTGCAACAGTGTTAAGAATGTCTGACTGACAGCTTAGGCCCACTCCCCATGGGCTCCGGGACTGCAAGAGGGTACAGGCCGGGCTGAGGGACCCCACCCCCCACCAAGTGCATGAATTTCATGCACCAGGCCTCTAGTAGGAATAATAATAGTCCAAATGTCATACAATCATTGGGAGAATTAAAACAGTTAACATATGTTAAGTAATCACAGTGCCTGGCACATAAGCACTTGGGAACTGTTGGCTAACATTATTAACTCTGTCAAAAATAATGAACAAAAAGAACATTTCTTTGATTCTCTTACTTGATAAATATTTATTGAGCATCCAACTATGTGCCAGGAACTGTGCTAGATTATAAAATAAAAGAGAATTAAAACAAACTCACTGCACTCAAGGAACTAATAGTTTTATGGTCTAAAATTTTCTGTAACTGTCTTCATGAAACATTTCATTTTGGGGAGGACAGATACATTCATGAACCTAGCTTCTCAGAGAGGTGGTTATTTTTAAAAAAAGAGGTATCTCTTGAATAAATGAAGAATTTATATGCAGTAGCCTTTAATTCTCTGTTGTTTAAAATATCTAGATTTTAGACAAATATAGCTATATAGATGAATAGCTTTCATGGGATCCAAGTGTCTAGGAAGAGTTAATGCAGCTGCAGAGAAAGTTCTGTGCTTTTATCCACCTAGAATTTATTAAAATAATTTTAAAATTAGTCTTTTGAAGATAAACCAACATAATTTCCATTTTTAATGCAACATTATACAATTAGCATTTTCCCATTTATTTAACATTTCTGTCCTTCAAATAATGTAAGGGTTATTTAAAGTTGAGTAATATAGCTAAGGTTAAATAACTAGGAACACTACTTTTCTATTTTGCCAAAAAAAAAGAAAAATACATAACATTCTCTTGAGATTTAGCATCATCAGAATTCTTAAAATCACACAAATTGGGAAATAATTCAGCTTCCCAATTATTATTGAGAATTTACGAGAAAGACAGCTAGTCAATTGCCTGGGGCAAATGTAAGTGAATGACAGCAGAGGGTGCATATGTAAGTTTTAAAGAGAAACTGACCTTGTGCCAGTCTCTCAACCTTTACTCTTGAACAGATGAATGTCATTTGCTGAGTCAGTGGTTTGAACTCAATAACCATTGATACTCTCCTTTGGGACCGCTTGTGCTTACAAAGGCAATACTTCAGAATGAGGACACAGTCTACTGATGAGTAAGTAAGTATATCTAATGATGGTAGGAAGAAATGTTACATTGAAGCTCTGAAATTCAAGAGAATTATTGCTGCTCTGTTCTTTTTAGTAGTTATTGAACAATAATGGTGCATAGTTCCCAACTATTTCAAGAAGGGGAAAAGGCTAAATCCAATAAGAATGTTGTGACCCTGATAAGACACTTGGTAGAACAACACCTTTTCAAATTAAACTGTTCATTTATGTCTAGTTCAGAAAGATAGGCAGAAGTTTAGTTTTCAGCACAAATATATTCTCAGATATTAAATGTGTTTTATCATTTCATTGCACCTTGCCTTTGGAGTCCTTACCTTAGCACTTGGTTGCTGGCTTTCTCTCAGCCAATTATGAACATTGGCCACGTGACCCGTGTGGTTTACAAGTGTCGACCTTTCACTGATCACTTATTTTTTTCTCTTGTCCTCACATCTTTCTAGATGCCATATAGTTTTGAAGAAAACATTATGAACAGCTCCTCAATCTTTGGCATTGAGATCTTAGAGTGTCACCAGAACTTGGTGTCAAAGACGACTGGACTGGACAATTCTTGGGTCTAATTCCACAAGGTAATTTTGTTCTCATCATGAAGGTATGAATCTTGGTTCCTAGTAGGAGCTATCAGAATTGGTGATGACCTTCAGATAGGTTAGACTGACCTGGAGAAATGACACATTGAATATGAGCATGTCTGCTTTAAAGTCCACTATTGCCATTGGGAAGAATGATGGCTGTAGTTTAATATAAAGTGTGTGGGTAATAGTTCCCCTTTCCTCAAAAACTGCATTTTTATAATGAAAGGTAGAATTAGTGTTTACTTTTTCCATTGTTTCTCATTTCTCCCCTCAAATGCCTCTTAAATTGAAACATGTGGAATGAACAGAAACCCAATTAGATGAGACAAGTACAATATGCTTCTCTAGCATCCTGTCAGAGCATTTGTCACACCATATTGTAACTTATGTTTTAATGTCTGTCTTCCCCTCCAGACTGTGACCTTCTTAAAGTAGGGAGTATTTTTGTTGCTAAGTCATCAGGATCTGGCACAAGTTCTGTCATGTAGTAGATATTTAATGTTCAATAAATGAATGAAAGAGTAAATTGGAGTGGATCACTTTAAGAAATATTTTGTTATTGTGTACTCTAGAGATGTGTTTTGAATCCAAATAGAAAGCATGATATTTCTCCAACTAATCAGCAGTCAATGTAAAACATGTACTAGTATATGGATGGTGAAAGAAGCAGTTGTTTGAACCTAGAAGCAACATGATATCCTGAAAAGCATGAATGTTTTTGGTTTGGAGCCATTTTATTTGGGGGATAGTTAAGTTCTATCTGAACTGAATATATTTGCCTCAATAATAAGAATCAGTTTCTGAGTTTGGTTAGTATGAATCAACTCCATAGAATCTGACCACCTTCTGAAAAACTGATGGAATTGACAGTGTGGATCAAGAAACCTCTGTTTAAACACCTGTCTGATGTACCAATCAATATCATTCAGATCTCTGTATATTCAATACAGAGTGTTTATAAACACATTAATTTTACAAGCACCTTATATTATTCACTTAAATCAAATTAATCCAATGAATTTCCCTTCAATAGATAAAGAAACTGAGTTCAGGTAAACAATGACATGAGTAATAATTGGAAGCAAATTTCCAATAAATACTAGTATTTATGGATACCTTTATTTAATTCATTAAAAGACTTAGTCATCTCACTGACTTTCCATGTCCTTAAGTGAAATAACCAGGTAATGGAACTTGATCTGATATATTCGATTGGTTCAGCAATTAATTTATGCATTTATCTGTGAGAATATGTAGCAGACTTGCTCAAGATCAAAATAAAGTTAGACTAGTCTGATAAACAGTATTTTTGAAAAAAAAAATTCTAACTATTCCCTCTTGAGTCCTATAATCCTATCTAATAATAGAGAAACATGGTAATTAGCCGTACCTCTGCTACCCTTCACATTGGCTAATCAGGGTGATATGCAAATTAACTGCCAACCAAGATGGCGGCCGACAGCCAGGCAGCTTGAAGCGAACAGTATTATGTTGATTTCCTATAAAACTAACTTTGATTTAGTTTTTCAAAGTATTAGATATATTTAACTTTTTTGAGATAGGTGTTTTAAATGTAAAATGCATTGTGTAATTTTATAGTAAATCCATATGAAATATGTAAAAGCTAAATTATTCCAGTGGAATAGCAAATGACCTCAGAGAATCTCAGGGAGGGGCCTCTAAAAGTCATTTAGACCCTGAAGCCCCCCCAATGCCAAAAGAGTCTCTTTCACTTAGCATAGTATTCTCCTGGTCCATCTGTACTATAGCAAAAGGTAAGATTTCCTTTTTTATGATTAAGTAATATTCCATTATGTAAATGTGCCACAGATTTTTTTCCCCCACTTATCTACTGTTGGGCACTTGGGCTGCTTCCAAATCTTGGCTATCTATAATAATAAAAGTGTAATATGCTAATTAGACTGGACATCCTTCCAGACGACCTTCCGGACGAAGCTAAGGCGGTGGGGGCAACCCCCCTTGCACGAATTTCATGCATTTGGGCCTCTAGTTGTAAATATCACAGCAGTGAATATAAGGATGCGTATCTTCTTTCAAATCAGTATTTTGGGTTTCTTCAGATATATTCCCAGAAGTGGAATCTCTGGGTCATAAGGCAGTTCTATTTTTTTTTTTTTTTGAGGTAATTTCATACTGCTTTCCACAGTGGCTGCACCAATATGCACTCCCACCAACAGTGCATGAGTGTTCCCTTTTCTCCACATTCTCACCAACACTTGTTGTTTGTTATTTATTGATGATAGCCATTCTGACAAGTGTGAGGTGATACCTCATTGTGGTTTTAATTTGTTTTTCTCTGAGGATTAGTGACATCAAGCATCTTTTCATATGTCTATTGGCCATCTGTATGTCCTCTTTGAAGAAGCGTCCATTCAGGTCCTTTGCCCATTTTTAAATTGGATTGTTTGTAAGTTCTTTATAAAATTTGGATATTAACCTCTTATCATATGTATCATTTAGCTCATATGTCCTCCCATTCAGTGAGTTGTTTTTTCATTTTGTGTCCTTTGCTGTGCAAAACCTTTTTGTTTCATGTATCAAAAAATTATTGTAAACTTCTAGGTCAGCAGTGTTTTGAATGATTTAAGTTGCCAAAATTTAACCTCTTCATGACTGGGTACTTGATGCATATGTTTTCTTCCTTATATTCAGTTGTATATTATAAATTTTCTATAAGTATGTAATACCTTTTAAATTAGAAAAATACATTTTTTAAATGATACCATTAAATTAAGTCAAAATTATTTTCGCAGGGATTCTTAGCTTAATTGATTGGTTTAAAAAGCATTAAATTCATTTCCCCAATCCCTATGGACATAAAGCCTTGACACTCTACATTAACAAAACTCATGGTCAATGAAGAAAATAGTGGGAGAGTTGTTGTTGGTGGTGGTGGTGGTAAGTAAAAAGGTTTGGAATATAGTAGGAACCGAAACTTTTTTATAGCAAGAGTTGTTGCAGCTGCTGTTACGAATTATGGTATCCTCTGGTACAATCTGGCAAATCAGGTAAAGTTATAAAAAAGATCTGGGTGTCTGCATGGGGCTTTCTGAATATATGCAGTCAGATTCTTTACCCCACTTTTAAGTAATACTGAATTTTTCAAGTTGAATCTTGAATGCTGTTCTATTTGGTTTTCTTGCAAATCATATGGATGCCTCTTGCAGGAAGAAATGTGATACATTTTAAAATTTGGGGGTAGGGTATGAGAAAGGAAAACATCTTCGTTGACACCTGCTAAGGGATATTCTTGTGCGCTCACCCCAAGCATTTGAAGCATAGCTGGTGCCTGAAGTTGTTTGGCCTTTATAACACCACCTGGGTCTTTCTGAGAGGAGGTCAATAGAAGCCCAGTGATTGGCCTTATTTTCACTTGAAGCTTGACTGAAAGTCTAAACCACAATCTTCCTGAGTTGTCTGAAAGGCTTGGGTTCTTTGACTTCAAAATCTCTTTACTCATCTAGAGGATTTTCCCTTTCCTTCTTCTTTAATGTCTACCCCCCATCCTTTGTCATTGAACTTCAGGGCTATGTGTCCTCCGGGAAGGTAGGCTGAAGGAAGGAGGCTGGAAATATTGCCAATCGGCGGACTCTGAATCTGCTAAGCTTATTTTTGTGGAGAGGAAAAGCGAGTGTGTTCTTGTGCTGTCACCCCGAGCATTTGAAGCATAGCTGGTGCCTGCAGCTGTTCGGCCTCTATAACGCTGTGCAACATGCCACCTGGGTCTTTCTGAGAGGAGGTCAATAGCAGCCCATGGTGTTCTTTACCAGGCTTGTGTCTTTTAAGTACCTATTGATTGTAGCAAAATGTTATCCCCCTTATCTTTAGCTTCAATGTTCCATATCCCATGTGTTATGTTAATTCATCTTCTTTACAATGATCACTTCTCCTCAAAAGAAAATCCTTAAGGACTGGATATACACAAAGTTAGTAAGCTTTTTTAGGAGGACTTTTTAGTTACCTTATAACACCATACTCATAGTATCTTGGAGGAAGGAACCAGTAATCATCCAGTCCTATGGCTCATTGATGAAGGTAAGGTCTAGAGAAGTGAAGTGCCTTGTCCTAGACTTCAGAGCTGGACGTAACATACATCTTTGCATGCCATCCCGGGCTTTCCCTCACTACCTTGCACTGCCCTCGGTGCATCTTCATACTGATTTACCCACCTCAAATAAAAAGAGAAAACATTTCCCTTAAAATATTTTATGACATCAAGTTTTTGTCATAAATTTTTAGTACCACAAATCTAAGTAAACTATGGAAAACAATCATACTTCAATAAAGAAAGTCAACATTCGCTTGTTAGCACATGAAACCATTATCATTTATTTGGAACCTGAAAAAAATTATTTAACATTTACTAAAGATATAAATAAAATTTGCAAATCTACAAAATGCACATATTCCTGAAGAAGAAGGTAGGAATGCAAAGAAAAGACATCTGCTGATGTTAGTGCCTGCTTTCTCAGCTACCTGCCTACCCCCCGTTCCACTAATGAGCTTGTTCTTGCCTTATCCTTTCGCTGTCCCTTCTTAGCTTCCCAGAGCCTTATGAAGCCAAGAGGTTATTGTCCAATCAAGTTCTGCTCAGCATGAACAAAATAGTTCTTTAATTAAATGCCACTGTCATGCATATGTCACAGATTATCTTCATTTTTTTGGCTATGACTATGTATGATCTTCACTGCTTTCAAATCTTAAAGTGATTTTCTTGGCATTTTGCTTCTGATTCAGAAGACATTCATTCACCTTAAACCAGTTCTCCTTCCTCACCCTCCTTCCTCAATATTTACTCTGCAGTAGCCTTGGGGCTGGAAGTATCCAGGGTGAGGATGTTTTGTATAAAGAGGAGGGGGTCGATATAGCAACATACTGTCTTAAAATTTTAAATGTATATTTTTGTAAAATAATCCTCTGTGCTGCAAGTTGCATTCCCTGAGGAAAATATTCAGATTGAGATTTTTTTTTTTTTTTTTTTTTTGCAAAGGAAGTTTATTGAGGGAACAGTGCTCTTAGGAACCACACCTGTGGGATTGAAGAAAGCAGGATGGATGGTCAGAGGGAGAAACAGAACTGAAATGTACTCAGCGTGAAGGCCTCTGCTCTTCCAGTGGGGAGATCTGGAGTACAATGGCCCTGTCGGGAAGGGAAATTACAGTTGTGTCTCTGCTTTTCTTGTGCATTTATTTTAATTTTGCCACTTACAGCTCCGTGATTTTAAGCTAGTCATTTAACTTCTCTAACCTGAAGATTATATATCACTAAGTGTATCTCTGCCCTTTATTGTGAAAATGTCTGCACTCGACAAATATGGAAGGGATACTTTTGTAATGATGTCATATCTAGGGATGGAGAACAGTACGATGGGGAAAACTAGAGAAAAATAAAACCCTTTCTCTTTTTCTTTAAAAATGTATTTCAATTTGCTTTGTGTGAGGGTCTTATACATTTTACAGAGAAATGAGAAAAATACAACTCATTAGTTTTGTTTCTAAACACACAGAGACTGCGTCTACATAGCAACCAGCAAAAGATGGAGAAGGGCAAGTTTCAGCTGAGGTCCAGATGCTTGCTGATAGTCACAGTGTAAACGAAGCAGCTGGGGGGGTCACGGAGTCTCCTGTTCATCACTAAGATGCTTGGCCTTGTGTGGACGTAATTGCAAGTTGCTGATGGGGAAGAAAAGATCCATATAGACAGAAAAGCAGCATTATACATGATTCCAGTCCAGTGTGTTTGAATATAAATGTCTCTCTTTGTACTCTCATGATAAGTGGGAGTCTTAGGCAGCCAATTATAACAGCAGGGGCAGCCATAAAGACAGTAGGGATATGAATGATGACAGGATAAATAGTCTTCCATTCTGTTGCAGATAATCAGAGAGGAAAGCTTTAAAACATAGTATTCTGTGAGCCTTCACAAGCTGGTATGTCTTAACTTATTTCATCTTATGCTTTTTACAACCATGGTCTCCCTAGAAGGCATAAATCATTGTAATGACTAGAAGGGGAACACATACACCCTTGCTTCTTTTTTAAAATAATATTTTTTTATTGATTTCAGAGAGGAAGGGAGAGGGAAAGAGAGAGAGAAACATCAATGATGAGAGAGAATCGTTGATCAGCTGCCTCCTGCACGCCTCCCACTGAGGATCAAGCCCACAACCCAGGCAATATGCCCTGATAGGAATTGAACTGTGACCTCCAGGTTTATAGGTCAACATTTAACCACTGAGCCACACAGACCAGGGAACCCTTACTTCCTTTCATGGTATCTGAGAACAAGACTGGAGACCCCTCAGGATGTGATGCCATTGAGTTAAAACTCCCAGGCCCTGCCTTAAGACTTCAGTGCATCTAGATTCCAGACTGGAATGGGACTCTTAGGGCCTTTAGTCTCATTTATCCCCTACCTTCAACTCAGCAGAGAGGGGAGGAGAGCCAAATATTTGTCTAAAGAGAGGAGGAAGTAAGCTTTTTCAGTTCCTCCTTCCTCTTTCTTCCCCTCCTCTACTTCTATAGCCTGTGTGAACATTGGAAAGGCAATTGCTTATTTTAAAACTGAATTTATCCAGTGTTATGATCAACCAATCTATCTTTTCTTTTGAGGTTTTTCATCTGCTTTATGTGTTAAAAATACAAACAATATAATACACATGTAATAACTTGAATTGAAACACAATATAACATTTCATAAGTATTTGTTAATCATTCAGTGCATGCTTGTATACGTACTAGGTACCCCCAAACCCCACAAACACCTGGAAAAAATAGTTCCTGGTACTTGTTGCCTTCTTATCTCTCACTCACTCTTCAACCTCCTGCAGTATGACTTCTACTCCTCCAAGTTTATTGAAATTTCTCTTGCCAGGGTCAGTGACCTCTTTTTTGATAAATTCAATAGACAGTCCTTACCTAACTAGTGAGAATTCCGCAATTCTCACTAGACTTTCCTTCTTGAGAAGATTCTTCCCTGGATTTTGGGATGTGATGCTACCTGGCTTTCCTACTACTTCTCTCTGGTGTTTCTTTCTTCAGTCTCTGGCATGTTACTTACTCTTCTGCCAATCCCTAAAATGTTGGTGGTCCTCAGGATTCCTCCGTAGGCTTCCTCCCCTCCCCTTTCTTCTCCTCTCTTTCTCTCCCCTCCTCTCTCCTCCCCTCTCTTATTCTACTCAACTTCCCTGAGTAAGCAGAGCCATTCCATTGGCTCTGCCATCCCTAATTTTATATATATCATATGGCTCCTTACATATGTGATTGTTTTTAAGATTTGTACTTTCATCTGAATCTTCACACTTGGACACCATTCCATACATAGGATTGCCCCTTTGATATCTTGACTCTGTTGCTTCATAGGTATTTCTATTTTAGTATAGTCAAGGGAAAATTTATCATGCTCTTCCACAAATTTGACTCTTCAAATTTAGTGTTCTTCTTAACTGAAGAACACACAGCATATATCAGAGATATAGATGGCATGGTTACCACTTATTTCTCTCAATCTCCACACATTCAGTTAATCACCAAGTTCTGTGGAATTTAACTAAAAAATGTTCTAAAAGAGATTCACATTCTTTCTTTTCCCTACTAATACCCTAATCTGAATCTCAACATTTCTTTCAAGATTACTATGTAACTCCTCACTTAAGCATGCAAAATTTGGAAGAGAGAATAGATTAGTAGGAAGAAAGTCTTAATGGTTGCCAAACTGGGATGACCAAGGGTCCATAGGATATGTGACAGCATTTCTTTATGTTTCTACTAGTGGCCCGGTGCACAGATTTGTGCACATTGAAAGGGAAATAATTAGAAGAAATATTTTAATATTGCTATTTGCCCTTTCTTCCTCAGTGCCTGGGAGCCAGGCAGTGGCCCCCCTGCCCCGCCCCCTGCCCCCTGCAGCTGGTTGCACCTGCCTTGGCCTGTTGCTACTGGCTCACCTGCTCCACCATCCCACCGTAGTCCTGCTTTTGTCAGGGTCCATTGGGGCCGGCAACGCCTCCACTGCCGCCTGCTGCCAGTGCCGTGTGGTCAACGCCATCCTGTTCCATGCCGCTCCCTGGTGGTCAGTGCACGTCATGGCAAGTGGTTGAACCACCATCTGAGGGAACAATTTGGATATTAGGCTTTTATTATATGGGATTATGATCACCTTTCAGTTCACAGAGAGTTGCTGTCAGGAGGAAAATTGTTAATCACTTCCACATCTGATCTTGTCATCTCTTTCCTCTTCCAACCATCCCTTTGGCTCTTCTCTTGCACCCTCACCTCAAGTGCCTCAAATCCTATGAGGTTCTGATATGCCTTCCATTTCCATCCTGTCTGAGTGTCTGTATATCCTTACTGTGTCAGAGATGGAGAACTTTTAGGTATTTCAGATGCTTCAGTCCATAAACAAGACACATTATTTTTTTGGGGGGGGGGGGGTTGGGTAGGAGGAGGAGGGGTGTTAGCATTGAGTGGCTCCTTGGCATAACTTTTCTGTCTTATTATATTATCAAAACCTTTCTCTCTCAGAACTAGAGGATGGAAAAACAAGGTACGATTTCATATTCGGTTAATGGTTCTGCCCACCTGCTGATTTGCTCCTGTTCAATACACTGTCCCTTCTGCAGAGTAAACCTTCCAAAAGGTAGGTCCAATCATATCACTTCCCTGCTGAACACTTCCATGGCTCCCCATTGCCATCAGGGTAACTTCAACTTCTTTCCATAGAGGCCCTGTTCATTTTCTTTCCTATTTCTTCTCTTGCCATGTCCTCTTCCCGGCCCCAACTAAGCTGGATTTCTTTCAAGCTCCATGTCATCTAGTTCTCTGTTCCCTCTATTCTGTTGTGCGTGCTGTTCCCTTTGTCCCGACACAGACCTTGGAACCATGACAATCTCATTTTTTTGTTTAAAGTGGTCTTTCTTTACCATCTCTAGTTCTCCTTTCCACAAGCAGATCGGTGAAAATGTGAATTTGAGTCTCGTGAGGGTATTTATTTATATCCTTTTATTTTGTTTTTGTTTTGTTTATTGAAATCTCCCAATAGCAGCAAAACTGAAGTTGAATTCCCAGTCTCCTGGAAGTAAGAAATGTGCCTCCTGCCCAGGGAGCACTGTTCTTTCCTGTGTTTCTGTTGGCTGATAATTGTCTTTAGGTGGAGAACGGAGGGGTGTGATTTTTAGTTCCAGGCTCCCAGCTGTGGGAGTGAAGTGAAGGGCTCCTCCTCTGCAGGTGCATATGAGGACAGCCTCAGTGAGGCGGGACCTGGTATTTAATTTTCAGAGGTGGTGTTACAGAGACATAAATGAGGGATTGTTTTAGCATAAGGAATTAAGTACCTGTCAAGATATTCTGTGGCATGAGCATGGAAAAAAACTTCACTCCCAGCAGTTTTCTGGGCTTAGATTCAATGAGTAGTTATTGGCATCATTATTTAGTAAGAAATTTTCTATCAACAGAGTTGATATATTTCTGGTTCCTAATTTATTTATTTTTTCTGTTAGCAAGAAAGATGTCCTTATCTGTTAGATGTGGTGCTGGAAGCAAAGCAGAAGGATGCAGAAAATACAAGAAAGTGAGTTTAAGCAATAATAATATTTAGAAAAGGAAACAATCCCAGGAGAAAGAATTGGGTAAACTTGATAGGTTTTCTGATTTATCTTTTTTTTTACATTTTAACCAATTTAATTTTCTCTCTACCACCTTCTTCATGGTATGCCTTAAAAATAATTTTAACCCATAAAAAAGCAGAGTTGGCACATCAGCCACTAGTATACCAATATTTTTACCAGCTTTAGAAATGACCCTCATAATTTTTTCTAAAGTTATGGTGGGTCTGAAGGAAGTTAGCAGCAGAAGACAAAATAAGAGACACCATTTTACTTTGAGGAATTCTTATTTAAATTCTTACTTTTTTTAAAATCCAGCTAATCTCTTTCTGAGGAGGTGTTGGAGGATGAAAAAATATGAAGAGGTTTTATCTATTTATTTATGTTTGTTTGTTTTGCTTAGAAGGTTGTAATGAACCCTAACTCATCAGCAGTAGGTATTTTTGAACCCTGTTTGGTACATGGCATTGCAGGCGCAGACTATACAAACTTGAGGGTATCTGTTTACCAAGAAGATTCAAGTGATCCTTGAAGCTCCCATCCACCTCCTGAGAATCTGCAGAGGTGAAGTCTATATTCATTTTATGATTATATTCCTCAGAGATAGTAAGCTAATATGGGCAATGAAATCCAGAGGCATTAAGCATGTTCATTTAGGCAGTGATTTCTGTCTTATCTATTAGCAACCTTTATTAGAGTGGTTAGCAAGTAATTAAAATGAGACTGATCTGGCTTGCTTTTATCTCATTTCCCTCCTCTTCACTTAAATAAATGGTATTGACTAGCAATGAATTGACCAGTCCTCTGAGAGAGGGATCGAAGGAGAAAGAAGAAAAGCAATGGTTCAGTTTTGCCCTGAGACTAGACAAGCCATCTCTAGGTCATGGGCATTGAGTATCTTTCTGAGAGAAGCTGCAGTTTCATCTGGAGAGTACAGGAAAATACATTAAAAGAAATACTAGCAGATACCATATATGTTTTCATTGCAGTTGAGACCGTCTTAATCATTGTTCCTGCACTCCATAGACTCAGGGATGACAGGCGACGGGGGTGGGGAGAGGGGGGCATACAGCTTGAGAGTAGGCTGGAGCATCTGGGCAGTATGTACACAACACTGTGCAAAGTCTCATATGCCCACACTTCAGACAGTTCTGACAGCCACTGGGACAAACTGTTTTGCCAGCGTTATTGTACAAAGCCAAAAGCAGTCAGCAATTGTATTTACCACTGATTTGTTTTCCAAATCTTATTCTCTCCGAGGTTCTCATTTTAATGAGCCAGAGTTGCTCAGTTTAAAAATACAAGGTTTTCTCTGGCTGGTGTGGCTCAGTTGAGTTCACGAGTTCAATTTCTGGTCAGGGTACATGCTTAGGTTGTGGGTTCAATTCCCGGTCAGGGTGCATGGGGAGGCAACCAATCAATGTTTCTCTCTTCTCTCTCTCTGGGATTGTTTCCTTTCCTCTCTCTGTCTCCACCTTCCCCTCTCTCTAAAAATCAATGAAAAATGTCCTCAGGTGAGGATAAAAATAACATAAAGATTTTGCATGTAAGCATCTTCAAAAAATGTTTTTACTGTTTGGTAGCATTACCACATTTCTTCCTGAATATATTTTGATTCCTATGTAAGATCTTGCTATAGCCAAAATTCAGTTCTCCAGTATGCCAGAGTACTCTGTTATAGTTAGTTCTTGAGAACTTGTTGCCTTGATCTGCAAAGAATAGACTGAATTTTGGGAATCATGGCAAATAGATAGGATCACTTATATTTGTTTTCAATTTAACTGAAGAATATAGGTTACCAGATGAATGAAATGACATGACAATAAACTAGATTTTTTTTCTGCTTAACTTTCTGAAACCAAGGGTTCTATAAGGCAGAGAAAGTTCAGAAATGAAACTCTCATCAAATTTATATATTATTAATTTTAGATTTTTTTTGCTGCCATTAAATTTCTTGTTCTTTCTGCCACCTTGTAGGAAGAGCTAGCCAATGGCATGGATAACTAATGACAGAGCTGAATAAGGTGCCCTTCTCTTGTGTGCTCATTGAGACTTGTGCATCCTTGCATTGTGGCCATAAATTTGTTTTCTTATAATTGTGTGTCTTCCCTAAAGATCAGGGGTTGACATACTATAATCTGCAGGCCAAATGCTGCCCATTTTTTTAAAATAAAGTTTTATTGAAACACAGCTCTATATTCTGTTTATATATTGTCTATTGCCAGTTTGTGCTGCAGTGGCAGAGTTGAATAGTTGCAATAGAGACTGTCAGGCCAGCAAAGCCCAAAGGTGAGGCCTCAGGGGGAAGGAAACAAGGAGGGCTGCTTGACTGTCTTTGGTAAGGTGTCAGTGCTTTTTGAATTCTATATTGTTCAGCCTGGACTCGGGGATAGGGAACAGGTGAGTATTTAGTACGGAAGTCCCAAGGACTGCACATTTGGCTAGTTTGGATCCTGTGTCATATCTCTTGGGAATCACATTGAGCCAGTGAGGAGTGGGATTGGGGATGATACTGCTGAACCAATGGAGCCCGGATATCTGATTGAGCCAGCAACAGGTAATGAATGACCTGCAAATACCGCCTGCCTCAAATTGCAATAACGACAGCTTTGTCACATAGTGGGTAGTTGATATAAGAAATTTACTGACTGTGCTAGCCACCAAAGACTTTTATGAGAAGAATAAAATAATGACAGATCCAAGAAATATGTCAATACCGAAAGCAGTTATTAAAGGGGAATAATGAGCTCAGAATACATGTGTAAAATGACTAGATAGCAGGGTCACTGAGTTTACTGACTGGCAAATACTCAGCTTCCTAACAAAATATCATTTATGTAGCTAAGCATATATACTAGTTAGCATATATATAGCAGGATTGCTCATTGATTTGGCTCAGCATAGAATTTAATTTTCAATTGTACACTTTTTAATTTTTAAAAAGATGAGCTTGAGTTCTAATATTATGCGTCTTGACCAGGTGTTTGAAGTATTATAATCAATGACTTGATTATAATCAAACAACCTGAAGCTATTCCCAGATTGTTTACTGATTCCTTCTGGTTTATTTTTGGTTCTGTTATTCTTCTTGTTTCCCATTGTTTTTTCAACAAAAAAGCACTGTGGCAGTGTATATCCACAAGTAAGCACGGAGAGGAGATGAGAAACCTGGAAAGCTTCATTAAATTTTCAGGACACCAGAGTAAGAATCGCTGTGCCAGATTAGTCATTTACTGGCAAAACCATTTGCTTTAGATGCTCTTGTTACCACCTCAGGGGTCTATAGAAATCTTCGGAGTCCTTTGTTGTTCTCACTTGTTCAGTTTTTGTTGAAGGATGCGTGCACTAGGTTTGTTTTTATATACAATTTTGCTCAATAAACTCTGAAATTACAATTTGGAAAACATGTAATTATGAAAGCAAGCAAAGCAATAATCATTTTGTATAAAGCACTGAAAGCCTGCAACTGTGGCAATTAGAGTGGCACACCTAGCTAAGCTCAAATGTGAACAGTGTTGATGCCAGAGTGATGCTTCCAGGTGGCTCAAAAGAACGGAAGTTCTTTAATCTCAAATGAGTTGCAAATGTTAAGGGACAGAGAGCCAGCAGGGTCTCTTCAGGGACCTGGCCAACTTACGTATCTTGCCTTCTGAAAGCCCTTGCTTAGCTTTTTCTTTCATTTGTCTAATCATCAAGGACTGAATGACTTTCATATTATTTCTACCATGAGCTTGTAAAGCATTGTTCATTTTGATAAATGGCATATATTTTATTTTGTTCTCATAACAACTCTTTAAGGCGAATCTAAAGATAGTTTTGCTTTCAAATGGCTTCAGTGTTCTAGATAATTCAAGTGATTTGCCTAAAACAGTTTGAAAATATTGTTATTGCTGAGTGACATAAACTCAGCTTCTGAATTTTCTTTCCTTTTCCTTAGTGCTGGGAAAATCTCCTTTTACCTGCCCCTAAAGTCCTCAATTTTCTTGTTTGTTTGTGTTTTTTTTTTCATCTTCACTCTAAATAGCTAAATTAAAAAAAGATGACATATAGGTTACTTTCACAATGTGAGTGGTGCAGGTTTTATCTGAACCCTCTCAGCTTTGATTTAATTACTTTAAAAAGTCTTTGGAAAATAATTTCTGCACACTGTGAGAACCTTTCATCAATGACACCAGTGTTTAACAATTAGAAATTTACTGCTTGATAATACTCTACTGAACCCTATCATGGAGGTTGTACAGATGAGGAAACTGAAGTTTAAGTTTGAATTATGCAGAGCTGGGATCCACCTGCCCCTAGGGCCTAGACATTGAACATTGCTTTGCTATAGCTTGGCTCCATTTTGTACATCTAGCTGAGTTTGGGTTTCTGTTTAGCCAAGTGGAGATAGACAAGCAGACGGGGTGTATGGTGGGGAGTATATGTGGTTCCAGGATGCTTAGCAGCCAATGGGTGCAAGAGGAAGGGAGTGTCAGAGTTTCTACATGTTCTTACAAAGCTCTTGTAAACCTCATGGTCATCCTGGAGAAATCAAAAGAGATAACAAAGAGCAGCTCCCTAGCTCCGGCTATCTTATTTTTATAGTGCTAATTAGAGAATATTGTGCTTTTGAGGGATTGATGTTGGTCTTCCAAGTTCTCTTTTCCCATCTCCACTGAACTGTGACCAATAGCTAATGGCCAGTTAGCACCATATAAGTGCCTGAAGTTTGCGTTCTGTTTTGACAAGTCTTGGTGGTAGTTGAGTTCTATATAAACATATAACCTATTTTTTTTTTTTTGCTTTTTTATTATATTCCCCTTCTGTTCTTGTCTTTTCTTGTTACATTGTCATGCAGATGTTATGCTAAACAGTAGCAAGGGAATGAAAAGAATCCACAGGGCTTGTGTAGCCACCAGGATAACTCTAGCAGGCCATCATGCTAAAGCACTGAACACGATGGGGCCATAGACCAGACACTGACATAAGATTATTCATGCTTAGCAAGGCAATGCCCAATAATGACAGCTCAGTGATCCCATACATGGAGAACAGTGCACAAGTACTTCATACCTCCTTATTTATTTAGACAGGCCTACTTTAATGCCATTGGGAAAAGTAAACAAAAAGTATTTTAGGGCTGTGATAAAGGAATTCCATTCTTAAATAATGTTGCTCCAGATGCCTCCTGGTGAAACCAGGATTCTAGTCAAAAGTATTGCTTCCACTTTCCAGGCTTATGCACCTCTTCATACTGTCCTTGCGGTGATATTTTTTAATGTGTAGTGGACCTCTCTCATGTAAAAATTAAGCTCTCTGGCTTCATCATGGGGTTCTGTCCTAGCCCTGTAGCAATTCTATAATTACCAGCTAGCAAATGCCTGCCCTGCTATGCACTGGTGTTTACCTGACCACAGGTTTGCAAGAGGCCAAAAAAAATATGAAGAGGCCAGGAAAATATAAAGCATCCTCAAAATGATCCAGGTTTGATATTTACAAAGAAAAATATCGTGATATGATTGTTCCAAAGAAACACACACTTTTATCCCTGCAAACCACACTAGAATTCTTGTCATTCCAATGACGCCAAGACAAGAAAATGCCTATAATTTCTTATGGCAGTAGACCTTCATCCCTGGAGCATTTCATATAAATGATCTTTGATAAGCTCAACCTGAAGTTATACTTATTTCAAAGAATTTGTAGCCTGGCTGGCTATGCTCAGTGGTTGAGCATCGACCTATAAACCAAGAGGTCAGGGTTCGATTCCGGGTTGGGGCACATCCCTGGCTTAATCTCTAATGTGGGGCATGCTCTCTCATCATTGGTGTTTCCATTTCTCTCCCTCTCCCTTTCTCTCTGAAATAAATAAAAATACATTTTTAATAAAGAATTTGTAAACCTTGCCTGCTGTTTAAAAGCTACAAATAGGTCTCTTTTTATTATGGCAACTGAAAAGTTTGTTTGACCTTATACTCAATTAAAACTGGATCTTTTTTATACCAAAACATTGCTCTGAGATGATTTCTTACACCTGTCTGTATTGGTGATGATGTTTTGTATTGTATTATTTTGAGGAGACAATTTGGTGTCTTATCTTTCAAACCTCTAAATATCTAGTTTTATTCAGGTATCTGGCCATCTAAAATGGGGCCTTACTCTAGGCAGTATGCATTTTTCACTATAAATTGTATAGATTGGGTAATTAGATTATTTTTGTACAAGTCTATTTATTTGGAAGATTTGTGTCTCTAGTTCTAGAGGATGAAAAGAACTAGTAGGAAGAAGATCTACCCTTAACACAATTGGAAAGTTACATTTAAAATCTTAAGCTTTACATTTCTTTTCCTGGTCATTCAATAGGGCCCCTTTTAAGTCACTGGGAAACATCAGCAAAAATATATATCTGTTATGTCATAAGCTTTTTTCACTTTTACCCATTACCCCTTGTCTCTGTCTCTCTTTTGGGTTTATCACTCAAAGAACAAATATGGATTTGAGTATCTGTAATGTACCAAGTGCTAGCCCAGTTCTCCAGTGGCCTTGCAGCTTTCTCAAACAGATTTTAGAGAAGGTGTGATAAGTCACATATTCCCAAATGAGTATTGAAGCCAAATTTACCTCTTTCTCTTCCAGAGGTAATAACTTTGAAGTCTTATTTAAGCATAGAGCTACTGGATTTTACTAAGAGAATTTGGCATTATTTAGGAGATGGCTCAATTATTGGTCTTAGACGATACTGTCCATGAGTAGGTACAGAGCCTCCCAGGTATTCACAGCTAATCAGAAACTTGAGTTAAAAGAATCTCAGGAGTCTTGCTCTGTTCCACTTTTACTTAGCAGAAAACTGAGGCCACAGAGGTTTTGAATTGCCAAATGCCTCACATTAAATTTGTATCAAAACATGCATCATTTTTCTGACTCAATCTGATGAGTTGTACTCTGCCATGTTGAGTATAGAGAGAGCCTAAAGCAAAATGAGCCCAGAGAAGACTGAAAAGCTGAAAATTGGACCCATTCTGGAATTTGCAAGTATTTGACCTGGACAATAAGAGGCCAATGGAAGACTTCATAGCTAATTGCATTTAAGGGTATAAATAGCTTTTATAATAAGAATTGTGATGACCAACATGTAGTATTGACTGAAGGCATAAAAAGAACATATATTAAGTTGTACTATGAAGATTAGGATAACGTATAAAAAATCTCTAATGTTAAATGTAAAAGATATATGTGGAGGGGGAGAGCTAGAACTATGTTTTTTTAATTAAATTTATTAGAGTGTCATTGGTGAATAATATTATATAGGTTTCAAGTGTACATTTTTCTATGATACATCATCTGTATATTGCATTGTGTGTCTGCCACCCAAAGTCAAATCTTCTTCTGTCACCATATATTTGACCACCTTACCCTTTACAACCCCCGACTCTTCTTTCTTCTGGTAACCACCATATTGTGGTCTGTATCTATGCGTTTTTGTTTGTTTTTATTGCCTGTTCATTTGTTGCTTCCTGTTTCCATGTCTTGGTCACTATGAACAATGCTGCAATGGACCTATATTTTTAAAAGACAGTGATTCCTAAAGATAGTTTTAGGAAATTACCTAGACCCAGTGTGTATGTGTGCCTATGTATTGTGTGTTGAGTTGCAAACCTCCTGTCCAAATGGGAGGAGTCCATTATATATATCAAGTGAAAGTAGAGCTGGGCTTAGAGCGGGTTCCACCTGCTCCTGGGAACCTCGAGTTCCTCAGAGCACAGGCTGAGTGAAAAGGACTGAGCCCGATCATCATTTGCCCAGAATGGGTTTACTTCAGGGCAGAGAGTAGCTTTATGAGAGTCTTGCAGCTTTGACATTCCTGGAAGAGCTCTCTGCCTGCATGTTAAGAAGCAGTTTGGCGATGTACATGATAGTCAGCAGTCATGGACTCATGCCCTTTCATTTCAACTAAATTAAAGAATCAATGCTCAACATAAGGCCTTGCACACAGTGGGTTCTTGACAAATATTTGTTGAATAAATGTCATTCTTTGGTCCAGTAGAGTGCTTTAGTTCTCTAAATGAGTTGGTGAAAAGCAATGACAAGTCAGAGTTAATTTTGGCTTCCCTCCCTAGACAGTGTATTGGATTTCACCCCCATGGGATGGCTGCCAAAGGGACAATTTTCCAGCTCTGCTTGTGCCGGTAGCCTGGGCAGAAGCTGGGTTGGCTGTGGCAGCAGAAACATGAGACACAGACCTGGGGCCAACCTGAGTCAGTCAATATCTCCCTGCTCAGCATCTCAGAAATGTTTCCTGAGTTAATCTCCTTGGACAGTAATGAAGGAAGGAAGGACATTTTTAAAAGAGTAACATCAATATGAAAGAGATGCCCAAGTGTGCTCTGGATTGAACATAGTTTATATCAGAACCTTCTAAACTGATTTTTTTTGGTTTTGTTTTCCTGGCCTTTATTGTGGGGAGGTGACTCCACAACATTATAGATTTTTGGATATTGACAAGTCAATCTGCCATCAAATGTGTGGCTTTGAAGAGGAGGAAGTAATTTTCCTGGGTTTACTGACTTTCAGGGACCTGACAAATGTTTTGAGACCTGCCATATAAGGAAGAATGGGTCTTTACAGACCAAACAATTTGTAATCCCCTCACCCCACCCCCAGGAAGTAGGTTTTTATGCTGCTTTCTTCAGCATTTTTTCTTTTTTATTTCATCTTGCAAATAGTATACAGTAACCCAGACATAAGTAAAAAAAGAAGGACGTTGTCTGAAATTTCACCACCCAATTAATTATAGAAAATATTTTAATTTTTTAGTTTTTCCATATAGTCACTGTTTATAAAAATAAAGTGCTGTACAAGGTGTAGATAGAATTATGTCTTCCATTTTATGCCAGAATTAGTGTGATATATATTTTCCATGTTAAATCATTTCATCAGTCATCATATCAGTGTCTATATTTTTTTGGTGAATGTATTACATCTTAAAACTTTCTTTATTGTTTAATAATAATTTATAGTGTCCAGGTTTTTCTACTTTAAAACAACTGAAATGAGTAGTTTATCACATGTAATTTTTTCCTCTTTTAAAAGCAGTACAGCATAGAGATGATTCCTTGCCTAAAGATAGTTACATTTTAGTGGAACTAGACAAAGATGAAATAAAACAAGTGGGTAACAGTTGCTATAGCATCTGAGTACCATGAAAGAATGATAATGGTGAACTCCTGATGGGTTATGCTGTTCCAAATGTTGAGAATGTGTCCATTTTAGCCAGGTATGTGAACGCAGAAGGAATTACAGACATAGGGAAGAGCTTGTACAAGGGCATTAAGGTCTGGTAAATTCTTGGAATGGCTAGTCATTAGGAACAACTGGAGGTCAGTGGGAAGGAAGCTCAGTTCCAGGGCTAAGATAGGACTCAGATGATGAAGGGCCTTGTGTGCCCATTTTAGCAACTCAATATTGTCCTGTATGCAACCACAGTATTGTTGAAGGATTTTAAGTAGATGACAGATGCAATATAAATTCTGCTTTAAAAGATCTTTTTGTCACCCTTATGGAGGAGGGATTGGAGAATGGCAAATTGCTATAGGTAGAGAAACCTACACTTATGATGACAGTTCAGGTAGGAGGTAAAAGGAGCTTCAGGTACATTGAGTTTTCTGTACTTGCAGACTCAGCAGAGAAACAAGATTTTAAAGCCAATTGTATACATGACATTTGAAAATACTGAGTGGATGACATCACCAAGGGAGATTGTGTAGAATGAGAGAAGGCCAAAACCAGAGGCTTAGAAAATAAGGCAAGAGGAGGAGGAAAAAGCAGAAGGGAAGAGAGAGCAAAGGCAAAGGGCAATACATGCAGTAGAAGGTAAATCAAGTCAGTTGCAGAATTTAAAGTACTTATTGGTTATATGCGTTTAGATTTTTAAAAATTGTCTACTTGAATATTGTTCATCATGTTCTCTCTGGCTTAAAATACACTTATCAATCCATGTGAGTTTTCCACATCATGTAAATATTAGCTCTTTGTAAAAGTTAAATTTGATATTCATTCTTTCTAGTGCATTTTTGTGGTTTTAAGTTTTCAATTATATCTATTAGAGAGTTCAACAATTTTAAAACAGTTGAATTGCTTTTCCTTTGTGGTTTTTCTCTTTTGCTTGAAGTCTAGGCAGATTAATTAAGATGGATTGAAGGGATGAGGGCTAAAGGTTGACAGTCCAGTTAGGAAGCTATTATGACAAAGAAATGATCTGAGAGTCTGAACATGGAAGGAGCAATAGGAATAGAAAAGAGAAGATGGATGCAAGTTATCATAGAATTAAAGACTCCACAATCAACTAGGCAACGATATTTGGAGGATGAGGTTTTAGACAATGTAGAAAGGGAAGAAAACCAGAATTTTAAGCTTTTAGCATATTTCAGGAAATTTCTGGATGATTTTCTCTGTTGAATCATTCAAAAATATTTATTGAACACCTGTGATGAGCCCAATACTGTTCTATGTGCTTGCAATGTTTTACTCTCTCTACTCTCAAATTAGACAAATCACTTTGGGAATCAGAGAAATTGGGTTACAGTCTTAGTTTGTTGCTGATTTGTTGTTTGACTTTGGGGATGATAATTACTGTTAATGCATATCAACACTGTAATCTATAGATTGGAGATAAACATATTTACCTCATGGGATTATTATAAGAATTATAGAACACACACACATGTCAGGAATGCACTAGGTACTTACTAATTATATGTTTTTCTTTCTTTTGAAAAAATCTATTTAGTTCATTCATTTTCATTCCTTAACTTGTGTTTTCTTTTTTGAATGCAAAATAGAGACATATATGCTGGTTGGTATCAACAGTAAAAAAAAATAAAATAAAAACACTGTAAAATTTCATTAGATAAAGTATATTGAACTTTATGAAGAATTTTGGCAATTAAATTATGGCAAAATAAACATATGAACAAAGAAAAATGTCATTTTATCCAAATTTATTACTAAAAATTTATATACTGCAGCATAATTTTCCTCTTTATGAGATCTGAAAAGATGCAAGGTGAAGTCAGTCTATTTTTATTTCTGCTTACTGTAATGGGCGTATTGTTGATTATATTGATTAAAAGCTTTGAATTTTCCATTAAATATCTTCTTATCTGCCTTGCTTTATTGCACAATCATTTCTCACTTTTTTGTTGTTGTTTATGACATTTATCTAGAGATGAAGGGAGAGAAGAAATGCCAACAAGTCTAAAGGTCAGAGTGTTTACACACACACATGCACACACATGCACCAAATTTCACTTCTCAGAATACATTAACCATTACAAGTCTGGTATCTCTTTCAGCTTTCAGATATCAAATTAATGTTGTACCGTTTTCTCTTTTGAAGGCAATTTTTGAGGACATAAAAGTGCTCAAGGGACGTGCAAATGGAGCCTGGATGAATCAGAATTGAAAGCATTTTCAGCTCATGGTTAGTGTGAAAGCATCGAAGATGCTGGTTTTATGGGCTGTTTGTTTTTGTAACACTTCAGGTAATAAAAGCATCAACGTAAATTCTGGGTAGGTGTTGCTCCCCATTGAAGTTCTGCTCTAGGGACTGATGAATCTCTTTGCATAGCCGTGTAAATACTATGCCACCATTTGGCACAAATGGGATGTTGGTCTAGAAATCTTCACTTGTGAAGAACAGAATAAGCCCAGGGACTAGAAGAGGGGTGGGTTCACAAGAGAGGAGCGCGTGCTCTGCCTTCTCAGGTGTTCCTAACAGGTATTTGCTGCTGTTGTCTGCCTAGCATATTTTTACTTGGGTACTGCTCTCCGTCGGCCACATAGTTTTGGTCAAGCTGTCAAGTAAAGTACTCTTACTTCTGCCCAACAGGGTAGATTCTAGTGGTGCAACAGTTGTAAAATCAGAGGCCATGAGAAAAAGTACTTGATAAATTTGACTATATGAAACATTTTTATTTCATTTTATTTATTTATATGTATTGTTGATTTCAGAGAGGCAAAGAGAGATAGAAACATCAATAATGAGAAAGAATCATTGATTGGCTGCCTTCTGCACACCCCACACTGGGGATCGAGCCCACAACTCAGGCATGTACCCTTGACCAGAGTTGAACCCGGGACCCTTCAGTCTACAGGCTGATGCTCTATCCACTGAGCGAAACTGGCTAGGGCTAAAAAAATTTAAATGCATCAAAAAATCATGATCAAAATCAAAGACATTTGATAAATTTGGAGGAAATATTTTCACGATATACTACTTATAAAGAGTTAGTATCCATAATACATAATAAACTCTTAAAATTACATTGCAAATAATTTTCAAAATCTAGTAGAAATTAGGAAAAGATATAAAAGATAATTCACAATGAAAATAGCCATTAAACATAAAAAGGATTTCAATTTCTCCAGGTCCTCGCTACAACATTTTATCTTTTATTGTTTTAATAATAGCCATCCTAACTGGTGTGAGATAGTATCTAATTGTGGTTTTGATTTGTATTTCCCTGTAGATTAGTAATGCTGAGCATCCTTTCATATACTTGCTGGCCATTTTATATTTCTTTTAAAAAGAACTATGTATTCAAGTCACTTGTTCAGTTGGGGGGGGGGGGGAGGAGGGGTTGATATTGAGTTGTCGCAATGAACCTGGAGGAGATTTTGCCAAATGAAATAAACTGGTCACTGCAGGACAAATATTGCATATTCCTACTGAGATGAGGTACTAAGAGAATAAAATACATAGAAGCAGAGGGTACACAGTGGTTACCAGGGGCCAGGGATAGGGAGAAATGGGCAGTTATTCAATTGATAACAAGTTTCAGATGTGCTTTTAATCTTTTCCTATACTGTTGTGAACACCTATAATACCTTCTCTTTCTTTTCTAACTGGAGAATGCTTGCTCATCTTTCATAATCCATCTTAAAAAGACTCTAAGATTCCCCCCTCTCCCTCCCCCCGGATCCTCCCTATTTCTAACCTGGGTAGATTAAAACATTCTCTCATATCCTCAGGACATCTCACGCATTTTGTTATTATCAAATTCATCAAATTATATTGTTATTATTATGTCACTTTTTCGTTCAATAGATACATAGCATAGTTACCAACCTCAATCAATGTTAAACTGAGAGATTATAAATGAATGAGTGCATAAGACATAAGGGGAGTATTTTTCCTAGAGAAAAACCTCCTGCTATCACTCAAACCTTGTGCATCATTATAAAACAGTCTCCTCTGGTAATGAGGATGACTCTTCTCCAGTAGTTTATATGACTTCTATGTTGTAAATAAATTTACTTTTAAAACTGAGTTTATTTTTGCTCTATATTTTGCCAAGGATGCGTTGGGTTAAAAAAATAAATTCTAAGTTGTAAACTACATTCTCTTCATTGAGTCTATAGCAGTAATATAAAATGGTTGTAGGAAACTGTATATTTAAATAGTAACTAAGTCAGATGATAAGAACAAGAAACTTTATTGTAAAGGTCTAACAAATTTAATAAGATTTTTAGTTTCCATAATATATTATACAAAATGTTATAATACATATAGTTTTTAATAACATATCATAATAGCATTTCACTTTAACCATCAGTTATGCTTTTGAATGTTACTATAAAACTAACTGAAAAAAACAAAACTCCATCAGATTCTAATTTTTGAAAACCTATTTTCGTATATTCCTGTATTAGAAGTCGATAACACCATTTTCCAGTCTGAAGTTATAAGCCAGTACACCTCCACACATTTCTCAAAGAAACTGAAAGGCAATCATATTGTACAGCTCTATGTGCTAGCAGCTTGCCAGATTTGAGTGGACTGTATTGTTTTCTAAGAAATGATTATACTTTTATCTTTAAGATAGAGAGCTTCTTACTCTAAACTGGCTTGTAAAGGATTTACACTGGAATTGCAACTGCATCTGTAAAATGTGTAGGGACAAAAGCCAGGTTTGTTTAATGTCTCATATTGATCTTTAGGTACTTAGAAAGGCAGAGAATGCATTTCCCCGTGTCTTCTGTTCATGAAAGCCTCACAATGGTGACTTTAGTATATAGGACTGTTTATAAGCTTTTTTAAAAACATGTGGATGTGGATGTTCAAGACAACACAGATGTTTGCATGTTGCTAAGTGCTGTCTTACCTTATTAGCCCTCAGCCTCTGGATTTCTATTCTTATTTTAAGAATTGAACTTGTGTTAGAGAATGATTGCATTGGGCTGGAGGGGCATGATGGACCCTCATGCAAAATGAAAAACTGGTAAAATTGCAGTGGCTTACACTGATGTTCACAACATTTCATTCTTTTGGCTCTAAACCAGTCTTGGTCATACATTTCCTACTTGAAGAGTAGGAAAACATTCAATATGTCTTTTTTTTTTTTTTTTTGTCTTTGCAGATATGGTTTGATCTTGACATAGGCAGAAAAATAAGCCAAAATAAGCTGAGGGAAAACAAATCTGTTGTCTTCTTTGTCAAAGTCTCTTTTGCATCCTCCCTCTAAGAGGGTATAAAATCTCAATTCTTTTCTGTGAAACAATAATCACCACAATGAAAAATGAAGCATCCAGTTGGTCTATGATCCATAATAGTTTGGTAATATGCTGCGAAGGAATTTTATATGCTCAAAGTTTTCTTCACATTTTTAAGGAAGGAGTCTTTAGTGTGGTCTCAGAGATAAGGTAAAAAATGCCTCCGTGCCTCCTAAAAGTTTTAGTGACTGAGAAGGTTTCTTAACTTTTCCTGCGGGTGTTAGTGTTTCAGCAAAGCACTGATGCTCAGTGCCCGGGAGCGTCACTGACCCAGAGAAACAGGAGGCCAGAACCAGGGATTACATTTTCCATTTTTAGTAACAGTGCTCTGTTCTTTCAGAGTCTGCCGGAATCTTTGTGTCGAGTGAGCTCAGCAGGTTGGAGATTTCTGGAAGGGTTTCACTGAGGAAGAGGGTTGAGATTTATATTTTCACTGAAAACAGTGTTTGAAATGATGTTGCTTCTACTTACTTCATGGGAAGAAAGTATCACCAACTCATCCCCGGTGCAGAGATTAGTGTCAGATAGAAAAACTTTTTCTTCTATTTGAGAAAAGAGAGTTAGATGTAAATGTCTCTGAGACAGGGAACCTTTTGATTCAGACTCGCGCTAAGGTATAACAGATCTTTCCCCAAGAGCAGTGTTTGATGGATGAAAGAAGAGTAAAGAGAACATGGGTGAGACAGGGGGAAAGTATAACACTGGGAGAAATAGAGGCTGGAGCACTCACAAGACAGCCTTGATGACAGTTTTACACATGGGTAGCCTGGCCTTTCCACACCATTTACACTAATAGCTGGCTATCCACTCTGTGGCTATTAGTTAAATATTAGACTCATAGATGGCTTGGAGTGGTTGCTAAGCTGGTGCCAGAGTGGGCTAACTTTGGTAGTCACCACCGCTCCACCCCACTCCACCCCCCCCCCCCCCCCCCCCCGCCACACACACACACATAGACTTGGACACATTTTTAAGTAATTATACTTGAGGACATCTTTTTAAGGACTACTTTCTGCTTGAATTTACCCTTCATACAACTGTTAACACATACAGTGCCTAGAAAATTCATATTATAGCTGACATGGCAATTGACTAATTATACATAAAGATGGGGATCATGATTCTTTTAGACCTCTGAAAGCTATTTGGACAGGGTAAAAAATTCAAGAATCAATTAATATGTATGAGAAACATAAGAATTTAAAAATGTTTTAATTGTAACATAAAATTAAGAAGACTAGGTCCTATTGATGAGGAAGTCTTTATACACAAAATTGTCATTTAAAGGTGAAGGTTACCCTTAAACTATGTGTAATTATGTTCTCATTAGAGAGGTTTTTTGTTTTGTTTTGGGTTTTTGTAATTAAGCAGTGGGCTTTTCCTTTCACAGAATTAGAAATCGTGGAACCTGGAGCCTATGCTATAATTTTTCACCAGCTTCCTTTGCAGCCTTTGATTGTCCCCGTACTTTTTTCTTCTTCAGTCTCTTCAACAGAGGAACTCCTACTGCCTCTCTCAATGAATTTGTATACATTCTAAACTACACAAGGCCCCACTCACTGATCAGCATTTCCCATTTTTCCTTGTATTTTTAGCCTGCTGTTTAAAGATGCTGATAATAAGGGCAGATATCCATCCCACAATTTTTTGAGTGTTTGCTATTTCCAGGCACTGTGATAGATGTCCAAAAATAGAATATTCTTCTTTTCTGATAGCTGAGAGCTGGGAGAGGAAGCTAATTAAAATATTCATAAATAACTTGCTTACATAAGCTGAACATGATACAGAACAACCAGCTATTTACTGAGCATCTACTGTGTACTCTACACTATGTTAGGTGCTGTGGACAACTGGGCAGATGTTGCATACACACATGAAACACAGGCTGGGATGAACCAAAATAAGGGAGCAGAATCTGATAAGAGTTCATCAGACAGCTGAACTTATAGTAATTAATAAATGTTTAGAGATGGATTAAACCAGAGGTCATCAAAAACTATGGAGTAGCTCTAGCTGCTGCTTTAAGAGTGATGGTCTGGTAGAGTAGGAAAGGGGTAAACACTGGGTAGGGAGGGAATTGACAACAGCAAAGGTAAGGGACATACAATTCTATGCTATTATCGGGTTTCTGCTGAAGATGCTAGGTTCATAAAAGGAATACTTTCAAGCTGAGATAGAACTTGTTTGAGGTGCTTATTATATAGGAAACTTGTTTCTAGCATTCTACATAAAACAAATAGTGAGTGTTATGGATTGATTTGTTTTCTCCAAAGTTCCTATGTTGAACTGTGGCCTCGAGGGTGATTGTATTTGGAGATAGGATCGTTAAAGAGGGAATTAAGGCAAAATTAGGTCATAAGGGTGGGGCCCTATCTGATAGGATTCTAAAGAGAAGAAGGGACACAAGATCTCACTCTCTCATCTCACACAAAGGAGAAAGGCTGTGTGAGGACACAGTGAAAAGGGGGCTGTCTGCAAGCCAGGAAGAGAGCTCTCGGGAGAAGCCAACCCTGATGGTGCCTTGATCTTGGATTTGTGGACTCCAGTTCTGGGTAAAGATACGTGTCTGTTGTTTTAGCCACTCAATCTGTGATATTTTGTTATTACCGCCCTATCAGACTAAGACCATGAGTATTTGTAAGAAAAAAAAAAAAAGAGCAAGAAAACAGAATCCTACCTCTGAAATGACAAAAGGGAAACTGAGGGGAAATACAGGATACCTAGAAATATGTTATCATCTAAGGAGGCAGGAGGTCCTACCATGGAAAGCTCGTCTTCATGGGCTGTCTGGATTGACATGCTGTGAAATATCAGGAAGTAACTTAATAGGTCTTTTCTGGAACAAGAACCCAACCTGAGAATTATACGCAGGGTCACTTGTGGTTACATTTGTTTAAAAATAAATGTAATTGCTGCCGATGAGAAATACTAAAAACTATTGACCATTTTTTTGTTTCACTCTGCTGCCATTTATTAACACAAGTTTTAATTAACTCAATTGACAGTATTATTTTTCTCTTGCAGCAGCTGGCTAAAAATCTAGGACAAATTCTAGCAATAATTGTGTTGAATCTCTTCAGGGAAAAAGTAGGAGCAATAATACTTATTAAACTTTCCAATGGTTTGTGTTAGCAGAATTTTTTCTTCTCTAAGATTGAATATTTTCACTTTTTGCTCAGTTGAAAACAAGCAAACCTTCATTGTCTGAACTGGAAGAAAAGTTTCACTTTTCAGAGGAATAACTTCTTAAAAGAGAGAAATTATTTTGAACAAGATGCAAATTCTTTAGTATCCGTGTATCTAAGCTCAGTAGCTCAATGTTGGGTGATGTGGCATCTTTTTTACTGTATTCAAAAATACTGAATTGTTCCTCAGCATTGCAATGGACACATGACACTGTATTCTTTTCCTAATTTTCATAGACTCTAAAAAATTTAAGTCATGCCAGTATTAAATAAAAGACTTGAAAAATTTGCTCCAAATCCATATAAATTAATCTAAACCACTTGAATTCTCGTATAAAAATATTGATAATTGAATTTCTGACTTTATAGTATAGATGATACATAAATTTTTATATAGGGTGGAGCAAAAGTAGGTTTACAGTTGTGAGTTCACGAAACACAGTGTATTCTTGTATTATTATTCATTAATTATTGTATTATATTCCACATGAACAACTGTAAACCTACTTTTGTCCCACCTTGTATATAGTACTGACAATACAAGGGTTATGAGAGCGCTTATTGTTTCCAGATAGACCTTATGAAGAAAAGGGCATTTGATCTGGCTTTCTAGGAATGAATAGGATTTCAATAGGTGCTTATGGGGTCTGGAAAACATTCAAGGGATAACTTCTGGAATAAACAAAGAGGCAGAGTGAAGTGTGTGTGGTGGGATGTCTTCGGGGGAAATCATAGAGTTGGTTGTGTAGGGATTTAGCAAAGGGTATGTCCTGAGTGAAGACAATGAAGATGGGGTGTGGGACTAAGATTATAAAGAGACTTCCTTTGAAGGGCTTTCTTTTGAAATGTATTCTTTAAGGCAGCAATTTCAAGGATTCTCCAAGGAAGTTTATTCTCCAGTCCTCATTTACAGAGATTCTGATTTTTCTGTTTAAGATAGAGCCTAGAACAGTGATGGCGAACCTATGACACACGTGTCAGAGGTGACATGTGAACTCATTTTTTTGGTTGATTTTTCTTTGTTAAATGGCATTTAAATATATAAAATAAATATCAAAAATATGTCTTTGTTTTACTATGGTTGCAAATATAATAAAATTTCTATATGTGACACAGCACCAGAGTTAAGTTAGGGTTTTTCAAAATGCTGACACGCTGAGCTCAAAAGGTTCGCCATCACTGGCCTAGAATCTTGCTCTTAACAATAACAAATTCAGGTGATGTAGCTGGTCCCCATATGACTTTTTAAGAAATACTAATCAGGTCTCATAATACATTGTCACATAATACAAGTCCAAATGTATGACATAGGGACAATGAAACAGCCTACCTCCACTATTGCCTAATATTATTACCAAATAATATGCACTCGTTCTTGTGTGTAACAGGCTCTGTCCAGGAGCTGGAGATACAGTAGGGGACAAAACACAGTGCCTGTGAGCACAGAGCTGTGTCCTAGATTGAGGCAGGGTAGAGACTATCTTGCACCTTATGTTTTCATTAGAAAGAAAATAAAAACAAGGAGATGTGTTTGCAAAAGGTGGTTGTTTTTCATAGCAGTGATCCGGAAGGGCTTGATGATGCTGTGATACCTGAGCAGAGTCCTGAAGGACATGGGGAGGGAGTGAATCTGAGGATGAACATTCTATGCTGAAGGAAGAGAAGGTCTGAAGGCCCTGAGGGAGGATTTGTGCATTATGGCTAAAGAGGAGGGAGAGGAGAGGAGCTAAAGAAACACAGTTTAAATAGGTAAAAAATGTCTGATAGGCTCATCCTTAGAAAGCCAGGTCTTCTTATCCACGGTAAAGTGAAGTGTTTGTGCTCTTAGCAGTATGGGAAGGGTATTTTGAGCAGGTGATTTCTGCTTTTAAATGATCATTCTGACTGCTCTGGGCAAAAGAGATTGTTGAGAGGTGGGAGATGACAGTGGCCTAGACAGGTTGGACAACAATAACTACAGGATAGCTGTAGTGATACTTCAACACTTTTACATGATATAGAATTTCATTTTAAAGGGTTCTGTGGTATATCCTAACACCAACAACCAGTTCTCTGATTCTTTGGACACTATGTGGATCATTACATATTAAGGGGGGGAAAGTTTTTAACATCCTATAAGAGTATACTTTGTAATGTCTATAATTTAAATAATGCCTATCAGGAAATAAATTTACCCCACATTCTTCTTGATGAAATGCAATCTATTGCTTTCTCTATTACCATATGCTTCTTTTAGTGCAGTGGTTCTCAACCTTGGCTGCACATTAGAACCACCTGGGAATCTTTTTTAAATCCTGATTGCTGGGCCTCATCCCCCAGAAATTCTGTTTCTTTGTTACTAATGTTGTGGCCCCACCCCATAACAAAGAAACAGAATTTCCAGAGGATGAGGCCCAGAAATCAGGATTTTAAAAAGATTCCCAGGTGATTCTAATGTGCAGCCAAGGTTGAGAACACTGTTTTACAGGATATAATGAAAGGACCTCAAAATTATGTTTGGATTTCAGCTGTGTCAATGGCAATTATATTAAATATGTCTCAAGATTATGAAGGTCAAAACTACCAAAGGAAATGAAGATAGTCAATCACATTTATAGAGCATGAACAGTGATTTGATTTAACTTTACAATAATGGTCATTGAATGTGTTGGTTTTTCAATAATGGCACAGGGAACTAAACTTATTTGTGTATTGCTCAATGTTTTCCACAAATTAGAGAATTGGCATATAGGTAGGCTTTTCTTTTAAGACTGAGTAAAGGCAATTTTATACTTGTAATAAAGAAATGAAGTTGCTAATGATAATGATTGCAGTCAATTTGAGAAACTATGATGCAATGTTCGTGATGTTGAAAAATGAAACATCCAGTTGGGGCATTATCTATGGCCCATATCCAGTGACATGCTTCAAAGGAGATTGAATGTGACTCCTGTAGATTATTTATGAATTTATGAAAGAATAAAAGTGGGGTGGTGGGAAGTTAGGCAAAATTGTAATACAATAGTCTCTTCCTCAGGAAAATCTAGAAAGAGAAGAATGTAACAGGATGTGATTGATTGCACTGATAGTTTTTTTTTCCTTTTTCTTTTTCCATTTTTTAAAATTTGATTACAATCTAGAATCCAAGATTTTTTAAAAATATTTTTATTTTTAAAAAAATGAGGGGCAGAGAGAGAGAACCATCATGATCTGCACGCCCCTGTTGGGGACCCGGTGCATGTTCCCTAACCGCGAATGGAACTGCCAACGTCCTGGTGCCTGGGTGGGTGCGCACCCACTGAGCCAGATCGGCGGGGCTGCGCTGGCAGTTTTCACTTGGCCCTGAGCTGAGGGGAGCCGGCGCCTGTGAACTGAGCCTGCGCTGTAAACTTCAGGACTGGGCCTCCACCTGCAGCTGGTGCACTGATGGAGCTGGAAGCCCGGCCCAGCTGATCAGCATGATCACAGAAAAGCCAGCCAATCGCCATTTTCGCCAACGTGCTGGCCCCGGGTGGGTGTTCTGGCTGGTCGTTCTTATCACCTAGTGGCCGTCGGTGCCCCCAAGAGAGACTGAATGCGGCGCTTCTCTGTCCCGGGCTCCTGGGCACAGTCTGAGGCTGACAGCGGGTAAGAGAGCGACTGAAGGTGTGGGGGGACTTCACGCTTTTTGCCCTTTCCACCCACCACCTCATACAGAGCAACTTGCACCCGCGGTTTCCCAAACAGCTTGTATTTTCTCGAAGCTTTTCTTAACCTGGTGGACCAAGAAGCCGTCACTGAGTAGAACCTAGTACAGGGGCTGCTTTCTTTCCTCATCTCTTCCCCCCAATATAAAAACAATGTGCGTGTGTGTTGGGGGAGGGAGGGAGATACCTATGATTAATTCTCAATGTATTTAACGTGCAGGGAAAGCTTGGCAGTAAGGCGCTCAATACAAGCCCGGGGAATACGGTTAACAGCCCAGGCTCTGGAGTCTGGCTGCTGGGGTTTCAGTCGTGGATTTGCAACTTATTAAGAGCATAACTTCAGGGAATGTGATGGACAGAATGTGTGTGTCTCCTTAAAGTGCATTTGTTGAGGCCCTGACCCCCAGTGTGGCTGTGTTTGAAGGTGGGACCTCGAAGGAAGGAGGCTTAGAGGAGGTCTAGGGGTTGAGGCCCTGATCCCCTAGGATTGGTGTCCACAGAAGTGCCACCAGAGCAAGGTTTTCCAAGTCAGGGAGAGAGCCCTCCCTGAAACTGGATCAGCTGGAATCTTGATCCTGGACTTGTAGTGTCCAGAATTGTGAGAAAATAGATTTCTGGTGTATAAGCCACCCAACCTATAGTTTTTGTTATAGCATCCTGAGAAGACTGATACGGGGAATTACTTCTCTGTGCCTTAGTTCCCTTACTGTAAAATGAAGATAACAAGCATGCCCACCTCCTGGTGTTGCTTTGATGTGCTAAATCTAATAAGCTCACCTAATATTAATCATTCATATTATAATTATTGAGAATGTAATTTAGTTTTCTTTTATGTATCTAGAAGAGAATCAGCAAATTTTATTTGTTGAATGGGTCTTTTTAAAAAATGAATTAAACGGATTAGGTATAAATATACTTAGATTGTATGTAGAAAAATGTGTATGAGCTCGAGGCACTTAAAGATATAACCAAGAACGCTAAAAACAGGTTTGTGGCATGTAAGAAGAACTCATTAACACAATTTTTTCTAAGTGAGTTTTGGCTTTTTTGGAAGATGTGACTCAAATGTGACCAAACAGACTTGGATGAATATTGTTTTTTAAATTTCAGGGACCCTCAGATTGTATTCCAAATAACTAAGTGCAAATTATGAGTCTGAGCTATTTTTTCAACAATAACAGGAAGAAGGAAAAAAAATAAAGAGTACAGAGTATATGGTCTTTCTTTAGCCCCAAACTCCAACATGATGTTTTGACTGTAGCCAATTCGATTTTTTTTTTCCGATGAGTTGAAATTTCACTGTCCTAGAGACACAGATTCAGTCAATTTAGTAAAGCAAAGGTTAGAGCTTTACTGAAGTAATTCAGTCAATTACTGTGGGTGAGGAGGAGGGTAGAGGTAAAGCCAAGTGTCTTCAATCATTTGATGGACCTAATGAAGTTCCTACTCTTCCTTAAAAAAATCCTTAGGTTGTTGCTGATGCCTTTGAGGTCAGAATGCAATTTCTGTAAGAAAATACGAAACCCAAGGATCTGGAAAGAGAATTGAGCAAAACTCAGAGATAAGGTAGGAAAAACAGATTTCTCTGAAAAAAAAAATCTGTGTTTTTAATTATTCCTCTTTCTTTTAACCACAATGTCTGGTTAGTTAGAGGTAGAATAAGAAGAAGATAGGAGAAAATACAGAGTTTCAATGTCCTCAAAAAAGTTGTGTGTCTATTTGCATATTTTACTATAAACCCATAAATTTGGGGCTTAATAGGAGGAAATTCTATATTGGATCATAAATATAGCATTTTAATTGTATAAATTGTATTCTCATGATGGTTATAGTAGAATAATAAAGTCTTTTAATAAGCACTAGATAAATCCTACATGTAAAACCAAATAATGAAACACTATAGTTTAAAATAGTATAGTAATTTGTTTGGCATCTTAATTAAATAATTATCTGAACTTAGTATTATAAGTCCAGTGTGTAATTAGATAATTTCTCTGCCTAAGAAAAGGGGAATTCTTAAGTCCTTTCTCACTTAAGTTGTTATGAATAAGAAAATGTTAATGTGTATCATATGCACTCTATTAACTAGGGCATAGGAAGGGACAGAGAGGAAAATTGAAAATTTTGTTCAAAAAAATGCATGCTGCCCTAGTTGGTTTGGCTCAGTAAATAGAATGTTTTGGTCCTGAGTTTCAGTCCCTAGTTATATACTCTATTTTTTATATAAAGCCAAAATACTGAATTATCAAAAACAATTAAATATAACATGTGCACACATAAACACACACACAGCAGTCAACCAACCAGAGAACAAAACCTAGTGTTCCAGTTCATATCATTCTCTTGCTTCACCCTCCTACCTATCCATCCATCAATCTACTGATTGATTCATCCTTCTATGCATACATATTACATAGTTTATTGACCTTTAAGCTGGTATTATTCACCTGTTTCAGCCATGGAAGCACACAGAGTTAGCACAGAGAGAGTAGGAAAAATAGAAGAGTATTGCCATGAAAGCCTTAGGAAAAAAAGAGTTCTAAGGAGTTGAGAGGAGTTAATGGAGGTGAGACAGATATTTTGTCTGGGTAGCTTTCTATTGGATTCATTGCTTAGGATGCTACTGAGGAATTTCAAGAGAGCATTTTCAGCAGGTTTATCAAGTACAAGCCGAAGTCACATGGACTGAAGGTAAGTGGGCTGAGGTGGAAGTAAGGAGATAAAGATGTGGCATCCTTATCAGTACTGCTCATAACTGGGAAAGAGTGGCCCCTGCCCTAAGACCTTCATTATAAAAGGACACGCACATCGTAAGAGCACAGACTCACAATTCTGTTCAAGGACTCGTGGGCAGTGCTGTTATCGGCGCTCTCCTAGCCTAGGCAGTGAACCTGACATCCTCTTTTGGGACACACCAGTCAGTCTCCAAGGAAATGCTTCTCTCCATCTCTTACACCATGTCTTTGAAACAAAAAGTGACAGTGTCTGCATGCCTTGAAGATGTGTGTATCAGATAACTGTCACAACCATAGGTGAATATACCTTCAAAGTGACGGAATGATCTGAGTATCAAATGTTCTTAAGTAAAAGAAAAAAATAATTTTCCAAATTCTTTCTCTCACAAGGAAAAATGTCATAGATTCTTACATGACCAAGTCCCATTCCCTGCAGTTCTGAGTATCCATTCTCTGTTCCTCTGTGTTCCAGTTCCTGGTTCTAGAGGCACTTAAAAATAGTACCAAAAAAAATAGTACAAAATTGACAGCATTGGCATGGCAGCTGAGAAAACACGTAATGTTAAACCACATCACTATGATGATGTTTTAATTATTTATTTTTACTTAATTTATATTTTTGATGAAAATAATACTCAAAATTTGGATGCTTTGAATACACTAACATTTAATATTTTAATTCATAGATCATTCCAGTCAGTAGAACAAAAATAACACTATAATATTACTTATAAAAACAATTTGTGATTTTGATGAAATAAAAGCAAAAATATTTTAGAATATAATGTGTAAATTAGGTATCTTTTGTCTATTACATCTTTAAACATTGCCAGCTCAAAAAGAGAATGTCCAGAAATATATAATATTGATTAAATATAATATTTGATATTTTGCCTAATTTCAATCACATAAAAACATAGTTTTATAAATAATCTTCAATTTTTAAAATTAGGAATTTAGATTTGTCAAAGTAAGAAGAAAAGCATCTTTATTTAACAGTTTGCTTGGTTTGTAACATTTAAACATTTAGACCTGGTATGTGGGCTTCATCTGTCCTCTTTCTTGCTTGGTGTCTTCCAAATTTTAGGGGTGGGTCTAATGTGAATACATCCTTGAGCATTTGTTCACTTACATAGTTTCTTAAGGTGAGAAGGGAAAGCACTTTTTTTGTGAGCATTATTTAGATCTGTGATACTTTCCTAGCAAATACACCTTTAACAAATGAAAATATTGTTTACTGAGTACTGTTTACTATCCTTGTATCAAAATCTGGCTCCCTAATTCATATTTTTACATTTTCCAATTTTTAAATACTAGTTTAGTGTAAGTATAAATCTAATGAATATAGTTTTAAAATTCAAATAGTTCTAAGCAGCTTATAACAAAAACTGCTTTCTGTATCCGACTATACAGAAGCAGCCAACTTCATCATTTTTAGTTATTGGGACAGATATTTGCCTGCATATTTCTAAATAATATATTTAAACATCTCTTTCTGATCTTCAAATTTTAGATATTATAACTTGATTTTTTGGTAAGACAGATAGGCTTTAATTCTCTTAAAGTAACTCTTTTACACACACACCAAACAACTACACTTCTATATCTTCTCAAAATTATAATTTTTGTTTAAATCATTGTTATAGCCATTACCCAACGTTTCTCAGTATCGGCACTATCAACATTTGGGGCTGGATAATTCTCTATTGCCCTGGGCACTGGAGGTTGTTTAGCAGCATCCCTGGCTTCTAGCCATCAGATGCCAGTAATGCATTCTAGTGGAGATAACCAAAAATATCTCCAGAAACTGTCAAATATCTTCTGCAAGAGGACAAAATTGTCTCCAGTTGAGAACTACTAATTTTATCTTATAAATGATGACTCTTTAAATATTGTTCACTACTGAAATTACATGTTATACAATTATTTTACTACTCATGCAAAATTTGCTTTTGATTGGAGTTAATAGTTGCCTCGTGTGAGCATGTGTTTATTTTATGTGTACATTCACTGACAGAGTTACAACCCACTTCTTAATATGTCAGAGACAATCAGTTAATCTATCAGTTTGATTTTCTCTGGGAGGTGCCTCTGTCTTCCTGCTCCAGTGTGGATTAGTTGCTCTCTGTCAGTGAGATATACTGTTATCAACTTGCACTTTCCCTCACACTAAGAATTTCCTTGGCCTCAGTAATCTGATAAAGCCCGTCTCCTGTATTCATGTGTATTGGTATAAATTGCACTTGGCCTTTTATAAGAGACACCAAAACAAAAGTGGCTTAAACAAGCAACCAGTTAACATTTTGCTGACATACAAGTAGTGGAAAGCTAGTTCTGTGCAGTTTGGTAGCTACGGAAGTCCTCGGGGATTGTGGCTCCTTCTCTCTGTGACATCATGGTCGTGCAGGACTTGCCTTCTGCTGGTCAGAACCTGTGTGCTGGACCTCTGACATCACATGTGTACTCAGAGCAGGCAATACAGGGGGAAGGTGGGAGAGGACAAAAAAGGATCTTGTATAAAATTTGGTTTGGTATATATAAAATTCTATGTTGGAAATTGTGTCCCCTTCAGTGGTTCTAAACCTTCCTAATGCAGCGACCCTTTAATACAGTTCCTCATGTTGTGGTGACCCCCAGTTTCATTGTTACAAGTTGAACATAATTAAAGCATAGTGATTAATCACAAAAACAATATGTAATTATATATGTGTTTTCCAATGGTTTTAAGCGACCCCTGTGAAAGGGTCTTTCGACCCCCAAAGGGGTCACGACCCACAGGTTGAGAACCGCTGCAAAATGTTGAAACCATTCCTTCATTGTTTTTTTGGTTTTCAGTGTTGCTACTATAAAGTTTCATATTATTCTGATTCCTGATTCTTTGTCATCCGTTTTTGTTTCCTCTAATGCTTTTAGGATCTTTGTTTACCTTCTCTGTCATGACAGTCATCTTGATTTGGATCTTTTTCACTCATTGTGCTAACCAGGGGTCCTCAAACTTTTTAAACAGGGGGCCAGTTCACTGTCCCTCAGACCATCGGAGGGCCAGACTATAGTTTAAAAAAAAAAAACTATGAACAAATTCCTATGTACACTGCACATATCTTATTTTGAAGTAAAAAAACAAAACAGGAACAAATACAATATTTGTATTTGCATGTGGCCCGCGGGCTGTAGTTTGAGGACCCCTGTGCTAGACAGTTGGAGGAGCTTTTCTTTCTGGAAACTCAATTTTTGGACAATTTTTCTTATGATATTTCTTTGATAATTTATTCCCTTTTTCTGTGCTTTGATTATGGAAGTTAAAACTCTAATTAGTTGAATGCTGGAACACCTGGAATGATCATATGATTTCCTTTTTTTTTTCTTTTTTTGCCTCTGGTTTTTAGTTACTTTCATTTTGGTTCTGTGTCTCTGCAAATTTTTTTTTTCCCATTTTAACTTCAAGCCCATCTTTTGAATTGTTTATTTCTGCTGTCCAATTATATTTTCTTCTCTGTTTCTGTTTTATAGCAATCTATTTTTACATCATGATTTCAATAACGTCTCATCTCTCTAAGACCATCAATGATAAAGTCATAGTATTTTCTCTGCTTCTCCAAGATGCCCTTTTAACCTGTTTATCTTCTTTTCTATTTTTCACTAAAGGAGATTTCTCAAATATCTTGTAGTGCACCTCCTTAAGAGAGATGTGCTGGAAAGGTAATTGGAAGCCCTCTCTTTGTACAGGTTTTTAATATCGCTATAGCACTGTTTGGTAAGGACTTGACCATTTCATTGGGAAAAGCCCAAAGTCATATCTATAGATATGGGATTTCCCCTAGTTTTATTGAGATATAATTGACATATAACCTTGTAGTATTTTCAGGTGTGATTAGATATATGTATATTATGTTTTCTAGTTCTAATCAGACTCCTTGGACGACTCTTCTAACCCACTGCCCAAAATACGTGTTAAAACTTGATTGTTAACATTCTGGTAGTGGAGTATGAGGACTGGAGAGCAAGCCTCCTTTCAGGATGTGTAATTCAGTTACTTTTTCTATTTTCAAAATGTCACAATATCCCTGCCCCCATCCATGCAGCCGCAAATCCACAGGTTCTTAATTTCAAAATTTTCAGAAACTTAATTCAAATTTTCTATGGTAATAGGACAGATATAATGGTCATATTCCCATTATAAAGACTTCCAACAAATCCTCCCTTTTTCCGACCCATCCTCTACATCTGGCTTTATATCTGTGCGCACAAGGACCCGCACCTTCAATTATAGAGTCTCAGGGCTTCTCTGCTTGGAATTGGTTTCAAGTGTCTCCCTTGACTTGAACAGTTAGTTACCACTTGTGAATTTATTTTCATCTTCCGCATCTTTAATGATATATCTTATGTGCTCCAGTTGTCTTTCATTTACTTTTCCCTTGTATTTTATCCATTTTTACTGATTTATTTTCATTTTGGTGGTATTCTCAGAGGCAGAAGATAAATATGTTCAATCTGCCAAGCTTAACAGAGTTTCTATTAATTTGTTATAAATTCCATGGGTAACATTTAAAAGGTCTCAAGTGTATAAAGAAAAATGGGAGGTTAATATAGCTAAGTGAAGACAACAGAACTAGTTAGCCCAAGTTGACTCTAGGGTCTGGTCTAGGTGATTGGGCTTTGACAGTTGGTGCCATGAATTAATTCCTGCTTTGGGTATTCCCTCTCATGGTAACTCTACACCTGCTACCTTTATCAGAATGAGTAAGTCAAATGTACCAAGATTTAAAAGATGCGTATGTGGTTATCTGATAAAATGTGAGTTGGAGCTAATGTTCTTTTATATCATTTCCACCTTCCGCTTTCAAACTGATTTTCACATTAGCTATCATGAATAAATAATACTTGAGTTATCTTATCTCACCCCTAATCTTGAATTGGAATTCAATGAAAACCATTGGGGATCATCCAAATAGCTCCTTCAAGTGGGGACATTCCAAATGAACAGGTTAAATGAACAGGTTACCCCTCACTAATATAGCATGGTATTGCTAGGAAGAAGTAGGGTTAGGAGAAATAGGGAAGAATAGATCTGCATGGGTCAGAATATATTTTTAATTTTCTAACACATAACTAATGGAGGATCCCCTCTCCCAGTTATTTTTAGGAATCGCATTGCCTGACTTGTGAGGCACTATGCAACCTGCCTTCAGTCATAAGTTTAATGAAATGGACTTACTATTTAGATTGTACTGAATCTGTAGTGCATTTTTCACTTTGTCTCCACTTAGCTCAATATCTGCCAGTTAACTGCAAATCACTTCTCAGATGATGCAGCATTTGAAATGCCGTTATAGGAATAAATGGTTGCATTTGACTTCTGGTTACTTCCAAATTCATCAGTGAAAAGCTGTGATAACATATAATAAGGTTTAATTCCTGAGAAAAGAAAATTACTTTATTTCAGTAAATGTATTCTGTGTCTTGAAGAAATTCTAACTCATATTATTAAGAGTTACATTGAGTTATATGTCTCAAGAGTGGAGGATTTTTTGCACCCTATTTAAATAAGTTGCATACCTTGGATTAAGCAAACACAAGATAACAGCAATGAGATTTGGCTTTAAGTTTTTTGATGTTAAGAAAAAAAAGAAATTCAGAGTTTAACAACTTTTATTTGTATTTTTTTAATAAGAAGATGTGAGAACAATTATTTTCTTTAAAAATAAAAGGAAATTTGTTTCCTGGGTCTTTACACAGAGAAAATCTGTGAATAAAATCTTCAAACATAAAGAAACATTGCTCAAATTAATGGTTCTTGTATCGACCTTCAATAGAGGCAAAGAACATTACATTAAGTTGTGCCTCAGTGAAAGCAGTTCTTTGAAAGGCTGAGATAATGTTGTAAATGTGTTTTACTGTCTGATGGTTTAATACAAGAATGGATCTTGAGGAATCAGACAAATGGATGTCAGCACGTCCATTAGGCTCTTTCCAGAATCATGACTAGAAGAAAGGTAAAGATTCTATAGGATTTCTATAGGAAATTCAGTTCTTCCTTAGACATCAGGATTATAGAAGGGTTACTTATTTCTGAAGAAATTTTCATAACTGAAATTCTTTTATAAAATGTGTTTCTATTTATTTTAGAGAGAGAGAGAAAAGGAGAGAGAGAAACATCTATGAAAGAGAAACATCAATCAGGTGCCTCCTGCATGCCCCCTACAGGGTATTGAGCATGCAAAGTGGGCCTGTGCCCTGACCAGGAATCAAACCGGTGACCTTTTGGTTCATAGGTTGACTCTCAACCATTGAGCCGCACCAACAGGGCCGTAACTGAAATTCTTTATGATGTTTAAACCTTTATGATGTATATGTCATATATTCTCAGATTCATTTCTCATTTTCTTTGACATGGGTAAATAT
The DNA here is from genome assembly GCF_028538775.1 of Myotis yumanensis. Classification (NCBI taxonomy): domain Eukaryota; kingdom Metazoa; phylum Chordata; class Mammalia; order Chiroptera; family Vespertilionidae; genus Myotis; species Myotis yumanensis. Next base: position 31,265,953 of record NW_027223762.1, on the reverse strand, counting down.
ATTCATTTTTATTTGTACATATAGAAAATTTTGTTTTTATTGATATCCACAGGAAGCTAAATAATCAGAAAGTTTTAAACATTTTAAACATACTTATGTTCTCTTTAATCTCCCAATTCAAAAATTTAAAGATTTAAGGCTCTGCAATTTATGGCATAATTATTTCTTCCAAATTAATAATTAATTTTAAAAACTGTATTTGTCTACTTGGGCTGCCATAATAAAATACCATAGGCTGGGTAGCTCCAACAAAAGAAATGAATTTTCTCACAGTTTGGAGTCCGAAATCATGGTGCTAGCATGGTTAAATTCCGGTGAAGACTTTCTGTCTGACCTATGGATAATCATCCTCTCTCTGTATCTTCACATAGAACAAGCTCTTTGATATCCCTTATTATAAGGGCACTAATTCCATTGTGCGGGACCCACCCTCATGACCTAACTTAAACCTGATACATCCCAAAGGTCCCATCTCCAAATATCCTCACATTGGAGATTAGGGCTTCAGCATGCAAATTGGGGGAAGCACAATTCAGTCCACAGCAACAATATTACCTGAGTTTTCATGTTGAGCATTCTAGATTCTTCTAGATGTTCATGCAGTCAGTGTTTGCAAACCATGATGTATAGCCATCTGTCTCACTGAAAGTAACTGGGCTCGTTCAAGAGGACCTGTGTCTCTTATTTTGGCTGCCCCACCTTATTTTTTCCAGAAAGAACATGGCTAGAAGTCTCAGTTTTAAAACAATCTAGGAATTCTTGGTTAAATGACTGGTAGATACAATGGAAAAGGAGGAGAAAGGGACAATTCAGAAGCAATGCAAAATTTTTAAACAGATTTTATATCAAACATATTTTCATACTTCCTTTTTATCAAACATAAAACACCCATATCCATAATTCTAACTTCTTATGAAAACTTTTTATCTACTTTATCTACCTAAACATATACATACACATAATGCAATAATAAAACATATACATACACATAAAATAATGTCCTCCTTTCATTTTGCATATTTCATGTGAATCCACACATACAGTATAAAATTATACCTTCATGTATTTAAACAACATTTCAATGTATTTTACTTCTTTGCCATTAACTACAACTGGACGCTATATTAAGTATGCTATTTGTGAATGGCCTTTTGTCCCCAGAAAAAGGGCATGCATCATGTTGTCAACAGGATTGGCTGCATGTAAATATAATGTTAATCTTTGGTGTAGAAATTAGAGTGTTATCTCTGAAATATGCTTCTATCCCTTTACATTTTAAAAAATACATTATTTAAGTTTTTGAGACCAAAGCAAGTACATATGAAAGTGTGTAAATGGTTTCATTTCTGTGTGTGTTACCCCCAGATTAAAGAACATTGTTTTGTGGGTGGCAATAAATGTACATTTTAGAATTCATGTACTTAATTTATTATTTTTGCTTATAGGATACAGCTAGTTAGGTTGGAAGAGACTGGGCCATATTCATATATACATGTCTCCCTGGGCTGTGAGCTCTTTGAGGGCAGGCTCTTTAACATGTTTCACTCTGTGTCCTCAGAACAGTATTTGCATAAAATAAGGACTCTATAAGTGCTTACTGATGGACTGAACATATATCTCCAAAATATATGGAACACAGCATAATCAATTCAATATTTTAATTTTACTTAATTAGTAATCATAGCTCATGGTCAAATAAATTGATGTGCATCAAATTTGCAGCAAAAATGGTGAAGCAGCTTACATTGTTTCAGTGGCAATTATTTATAAGACTTCCTATTCATTTGACTTCATATTTCAACCAAAATATTAATTATGGAGCTTTACATCCTTATTGCTAGTTTATTTCATTTCTTTTCTATTTCTTCATTTTTGAAGATTGCCCTGAGCTCAAAAAGTATTTTCCATCTCATTGAAGATTCTAGATGACAAGTCCTTGATTGAAAAATGCCAACAGCGGTTAGTTTGGGTTGTTTCTAATGCACTGGCAGAGCATTAGAAACCTCAGGGGGTTTTTATTTGTTTTTTTAAATCAAGTACATTTTCCCAGAAACTTTAAAGATAGACCAAGATGATTACAAAGTCAAGGTCATTTCGCAAGGGTAAACTTCCTTATTGAATTCTGGTTAACCTGAGGATTCTGGTCAAATGCCAAGTTAGATAATTGCTTTATGCTCTAGTAAATTTCCTTCTTGTGTTAGAATGCATTTGCTTGATCTTATTATTTCTTCTAGGAGTAGGTAATTGGCAAATATTGGTGATGTTCATCACAGACATGGTTATAATTTGGTTATGTAGGAAGTGATATGTATACAAGAGTAGAAGAATATTGTGGCTTTATGTTTAATTTCTGGAAGTTAATGAATTCATGGCACTGTGTTTTTAGTGTGGGGAAGTAGAATCCAGAGCAAAATATCATGATGCTTTATCTTAAAAAGAAGAATTGGGATACCTTCAGATGAAATGACATAATATACCATAACAATATCATCATAGAATTACTTATAAATGAAAACAATCAACCATCTGTGCAGATGTTGGTTGTGGCATTGTCAAGAGTGAATGAGGCCCCTAATCGGTTTGGCTCAGTGGACAGAGCGTCAGCCTGAGGACTGAAGGGTCCCAAGTTTGATTCCGGTCAAGGTCATATACCTTGGTTGTGGGCACATCCCCAGTAGGGAATGTGCAGGAGGCAGCTGATCGATGTTTCTCTCTCATCGATGTTTATAACTCTCTATCCTCTCCCTTCCTCTCTGTGAAAAATCAATAAAATATATATATATATATTTAAAAAATAAAAAAGAGTGAATGAGAAGCGTTTCCTGTCAGTTCATTAGATGACTAAGTAGTGCAGGTGACCTTGCCTCCTGGTAGAGTATCAGTTTTGGAGTCATACAGCGTTACAGCATCAGTTTCATCTTAGTAATTGGGTGCATTCTAGCAAGCTAGTTTTCAGTGTCTGGCATGTAATAAATCCACAATCAATGGTAGTTATTGTCATCAGCTAATAACAAAGATGTCTTTCTGGAATTTTCAGCTTTTCAATCAGCATTTGTGTTGAGTATTTCTGGTTATTGCCAGGCTGAATGTTTTGTTGGAGTGAAGTCTTTTGTGATCTACTCTGCTCAATTAGCCAGATATCCTTCACTTTTAGTTTAAAAAGCAGAAGCCATGAGGGTTAGAGACATAAGCATTTGCTTACTATATCTCATTTTTGTTAGGTATCTTACTAGAAATATTTTGTAAGTGCACTAGTAGTAGGATCATGGTCCTTCCAAATTTTGGTCATATATTCAGAAAGATAGTGATGGTAGTTGATAGAGAAATTGGGACTTAATGGTCCCTGAAATGCTGGTCTATGCAATTTGGGACATATTCAGATTTACCTTGTAGTCTATACTGCCTGATTAACTTTTTTATTTTATTACATTTATTGAGATAACATTGGTTAGAAACATTACATAAATTCCAGGTGTATGACTTCATGATAGGACATCTGAGTACTCTGTTGTGTGCTCGCCACCTGAAGCCCAGTCTCTTTCTGTCACCATGTATTTGACTCCCTTTACCCTATTTGTCCTTCCCCCACCCCCTTCCCCTCTGGTAACAACCATTCTATTGTCTGGATCTGTGAGTTTTGTTTTTTGTTCATTCATATATTCGTTTTGTTTGTTCATTTGTTGCTTTTGGTTTTATACCCCACATATGAGTGAAATACTGTGGTTCTTGTCCTTTTCCATCTGACTTACTTCATTTAAAATAATACTCTCAAATTTTATTCATGTTGTCACAAATGGCAATATTTTATCTTTTTAAGGCTGAGTAGTATTCCATTGTATATATGTACCACATCTTCTTTATTCATCCATCAAAGTACAGTTAGGTTATTTCCATGTCTTGGCTATGGGGTACGTGTGTGTGTGTGTATTTTTTTTCAAATTTTCTGGGTAGATACCCAGAAGAAAGATTGCTGGATCATATGGTAGCACAATTTGTAATTTTTGAGGAATTTTACATACTCAAGGCACAGGGAGGTTTCTTACTCACTGTTTCTTAAGGACAACGGATGCCATATAGAAATTAATTAATAAAGTCTAAAATATATGTTTGATCTATTGCTGAGATTATATTGAACTTCCCTCTGTTTTTGAGGTCAAGAATCTTAGTTTTGATATTAGGTGTGTGACCTGTTATGAATTACTGAACTTCTCTGACCTTAGTGTCATCATCTGTAAAATGTAAATAACATGTCCCACAGTGTGATAAGTTTTATCTAGAACCCTTTTACCCAGATTATGCAGGGGAGTTCTTGGTTCAATTTGTAGTGCAAAATATCTGTTCAGTAAATACGTCATGGCCTCTGAACCAAGTTTTCAAAGTGTGAGAATGCAAAAAGGTAACCAACAGTTGTTGAGTAAGCATATGTACTCTGTGTGAGGTAAAGGTAAGACAACTATTACATAAATTTATCTCATTCAATCCGCATAGCTGTCACATTGAGTAAGTCTCATTATCTTCTTATACCAGCTAGGGAACTGAATTTAAGGCTGGTTTAGTAACTTAAATCACATAGCTAGAGGCTGATAATGCCAAAAGTTTGCTCAGTTTGTCTGTTATTGGACACCAAATTCCATTCTTATGTAATGTGCTATGTTCCTGGGTCAGAGTTTTTTTCTACCACCAAAATACCTTTGTTTCCTATTGATTAGCTTATTCCTACTTACACTGAGCCTGTGTGCTTTATTTTAACCTACATACCTGCTTGATTTAGGGCTGGTAAATATGTACATATCCATTTCAAATGTCAGGAAGTCAATGCTATTGATTTTCAGGTTAGCAGGTATAGTAAAGAGGGATGAGATTTACACAGGTGATTTTGCAGCATGATTGTTTAACTTCAAAAGCAAACACACCCATTTTATATGCATTTAATAAGCAAATGACCAAGGATCTTAGATTTCTTGACATCTTCTTGAAATGACATCAAATATAACAGACTTACTAATATTTTCCTCATTAAATCACATATGGATTTACTCTATACAAAGGCAAGGTCTGCCTATCTGTAGCAGAATCAGGCATGGCTGAAAGATGAAGTCATTCATTCATAGTTGCCAGGGATTATTAACAATGTGACTTCCAAGAGTGGAAGTGCCGTTATCTCTGTGTCCACCTGCCAAAGGCTTGCAGAGAGGGCACAGAAAAGCAGAAATTCTGCAGCTGCATCAATGTGACAGCTCCAACATGATCTGGAAGTAGAGAAAAGCAGAATTATTGATTTTGAGATATCCTTATATGGCAGTCCCAGTCTTGACTAAATCCAGTCTTTAATGAAAAATGGAGAATTCAGACATGGAGTAAGTTAATTTGTCATTCTCCCTCCCATTCATAGCTAAATTTATATTTTCTGTTTGAAGATGGTTTATAGGTAATGTGAAGCAAATATTTCATAAACTTAGACAACCCTTTGTATACAGAATGCAAATAAATTTGGTGTTTACAAGAGTGTTTGTCCTGGCTGGGTTGCTCGGTTGGTTGGAGCATTGTCCCATACATCAGAAAGGTTGCAGGTTCTATTCTTGGTCAGAGCACATACTTGGCCTGCAGGTTCAATTCCTGGTCAGGGTGCATATGGGAGGCAACTGATTAATGTTTCTAACTCACATAGAAATTTCTCTCTCTCCCTTCCTCTCTCTAAAATCAATTAATCTATAATAATAAAAGCATAATATGCTAATTAGACCAAACAACCTGCGAGGGAAGCCCAGGTCCCAGGTGCCTGCTGGCAGCAGGAGGGAAGCCTAGATCCTGGGTGCCAGAGGGAAGCCGGTGCCAGCAGCCGGGAGAAGGAAGGCCTACTCTTGCACAAATTTCGTGCATTGGGCCTCTAGTGTGTGTATATACACTGCCCTTTACCACTCACATATCCTGCCCAAATTGCAGCAAATGACCTGATCTCAGAAGAAAAATAGGAGCTAGCCACCATAAATACTCTCAACTTTCTTCCCCACAATCTTTAAATTTATTCCTCTACACTCCATTTACAGAGAGGGTGGGTCAAGGATGGTCCATTTTCTGATTAAAAAAAACAGTGTTTAAGTTGAAAACATTGAGAATCTTTAACTTTACTTAAAGACAAGATAGGCAACACAAAAATAAACTGCTTTTAATTTTCAGATTATAGACAGAATGAAAATAAAATTGCCAATCATTCCAGAGTTTTACTTTTAATGCTTCATGGATAGTGTATAGGAATATGGTTCTTTAAACTTGTGCCTACCACTCATTAAGCAGAATTTATGTAACTCAGAACACAAAGGTGAGCTTGGCCCTTTAGATAACGTCCTTTTGATACCCTGCCCTTTACCATTCATATCCTGCCTGAATCGCAGCAAATGACCCGATCTCAAAGGAAAAATAGGAGCTACCCACCATAAATGCTCTCAACTTTCTTCCCCACTATCTTAGATTTATTCCTCTACACTCCAGTCACAGAGGGAGAGGGTCAGGGATAATCCATTTTCTGGTGCTCTGTACCCCATCCCTCTACTACCTCTCATTCCTGATTACATCCATTATCATTGGCTCCCTTCTCTGTTCCTCTTCACTGGTTCCTTTTTTCAAATTTAAATATTAATTAATTCCACAACTTCTTATGCAGAATATTTCTGAATTATTGACACATGCCAAACCACAGACCAGGAAGCTCAGAAGACACAAACAGAATAAATATAAAAAAGAGTCAAACACACATATGTGTTTAATACGGTATATCATATTAAAACTAACGAATACCAAAGGCAAAGCAAAAGCTTCAAGGCCTTAAGAGAAAAGAGACTTATTACATGCAGAAGAATAACAACAATCAAAACAGACTGGGTGAGAAGTTATGCAACCAGAGGACATTGAAATAATATTGTTAAAATACTGAAAGGAAAAAAAAAACACCTATGAGCTCACAATTCTATATTCAGTGAAAATAACTTTCATAAGAGAACAGTTAATAAATATTTTCCCAGGCCAAAAATAAAGTACTGAAAATACTTTAAAGTACTGAAAAACTCATTGCTTGGAAATCTTGCATAAATAAAAGTTAAGGGAAGTGTTGTAGGCAGAAGGAATATAATATTAGGCAGAAGTTTGGATTTTCACAAAAAAATGAAGATTGTTCAAAATAAATGAATGGAAGTAAAAATAAAACAGTTTTTAAAAAAATTTCAGTTGCTCTAAATGATAACTGAATATTTAAAGCAAAAATTATAGCAGTGTATTGAGTATTTAGAGCACATAAAAGGAAAATATATGAAGAATGTTGTTGGAAGGTCAAAATTGGAGAAATACTTGTGTTTGTATTTACCACTGATGATGTGATCACCCCTGAAGTTACTCATTATAATACTAGCCTTGTCTTCAAATTCTATACTATGTTTCTTTCAGTCATTAACTACTATAGAGCTTACCTCAAACATCTATAATTTTTCTCATCCTGAGCTAGTGCAATAGTTTTCTAACTAGATTTTTTTCTCAAAGTCATCCCTTACCATGATTCCAGAGGCATATTTCCAAGATGCAGATATAATCCCATGTTCAAAATACATTGCTCATTCTCAACTGAAAGCATGCGAAGCCCTTCATTGTGTCCTCCCTCTGAGCAACCAGGCTCATTGCTGATCACTTCGTCAAGTGCCCTCATCAGTGTCATGTTACATGCAGTTCTTCCAAATTGTTTACATCATTTTGTTTTTTCACATAATTTTTCCATATGAAAGTGCTCAGAGCCCTAGTTGGTTGGTGTGAACACAATTTAAATGCCACCTCATTTTTAAAAATATATTTTTATTGATTTTAGAGAGGAAGAGAGAGGGAGAGAGAGAGAGAGAAACATCAAAGTTGAGAGAGAATAATTGATCAGCTGCCTCCTGCATGCCCTACTGGGGATTGAACCAGCAACCTGGGCATGTGCCCGACAGGGAATCGAACAGTGACCTGCTGGTTTATAGGTCAATGCTCAACCACTGAGCCACGCTGGCTGGGCAATGCCACCTCATTTTTAAAGCTTTCACTGATAGCTCACTGCCATTTTGTCCTCTCTAGTGACAGAAGTCCACATATCCCATCCTATATGACACTGCTTTTGGTACTTAACAAGTGTGTTATTACTTTATATTCATACATCTGTTTTCTCCACAAATTGTGAATTCCTTGAACTCAGGCATGGCTGCCATCTTATTAATCTGTGTGTGTGTGTGTGTGTGTGTGTGTGTGTGTTTTAGAACCCCTTTCTGAACCCTAGACACATGGAAGTTTAGTGCAAGAATGAGTAAATAGAATGAAATAGAATTAGTTGAAGGTTCAGTAATCTCCCATGATTCTAAAATACATTGAAATTGATTGAAGACAAGGATCAACTTTAAACATTTTTTTCAAATAAATCTGGTATAGAAAACATACCAAATGTTATGTATTTTCTTCATTTCCAGAACTTAAATTCATCAATAATTCTTTGTATTTTCTAATATTGTATCACACATGGTCTGTAGATGTATTTGGATTTAACTACTAGTATTCTGAACTTTATATCTGATTTATTATTTTTCTTCAAAATAATGGTAGAAGTTAACTATCAATCTTGACATAAAATGCCTTCTGTACATAAAATGTAATTTTATATTGAGAGTGTTGAAATATTACCTACTATAAATTTGAAAATGTGCTGAAAACATGGTCAATGATGAAATCCCTAAGCAAGAAATCTTGAACTAAATGAGATAAATTAAAATACTCTCAAATCATTTGTTGCTTCTCAGGGGCTATTTAACTTCTTGATTTGGTCATATCAAGTTCCAAAGTTTTATCCAGAATGAATTGCTACTGGGAGTATCCTAATTAATATTACTTAAGCAGATATCTTTTTGATATTTTATGATTGGCTTATAGTTCTTGCTTCTGAAGAGTTATAATAGCAATATTACTGGACTCAATAAATCAACCAAACTTTTTGGAGTTTCTACTATGTGCAATAAATTTGAGGGTGGATTGATTAGAAAGAAATTCCTGCTTCTAATATGCTTATAGCTTGAGGTCAAGACAATACTATTATTACTGCTCATAATTTTGAGACCATCAGCACAATAATACATGTTGTTAGGTGTCTGACCCTATGCCAAGGAATATATATATATAATTTAATCATCACAAAAACCCTACTTAGTAGATGTAGTTATTACCCCTATTCAACCTCAAAGCAAACTAAGACCTAAAGATTTTTTTCCTTTATTGATTAAGTTAGTACAAATGTGTCCTTATCCTCCCATTGTCCCCCATCCCCCACTCATGCCCTCATCCTCCAGTGTCTGTAAAAGACCTAAAAATTTTAATGAACTTATCCAAGAGCACACCGTTATTAAGTAATAGATCTGGCATTTCTGCCCAGTGTTACAATAGAGCTTGTCCTTTTTATTTTAGCAGCCTCCATAACTTTTACAAGCAAAAAAGTAGATACAATAATAACACATGAACTAAGTCAAAGTTCAATGAAACAGCCTAGAAATATTATGGGCAGTACATGACTAATTGCCAAAAGAGCAGTAAAGGCAAAGTCTTTAGGTTAACTAGATACGAGTACTCAAAGACCACTTCTTATCTCATCTCTTGTAAGTATCTCTTCTTTTAAGCACTCCCCTTGTAACTCCAATTTGATAGCAAAGTCCAGAATTATGCAAATTCACTCTATGTATTTTCCTATACATATTTTAAATATATTTATTAAATGTGTGCTCTTTTTTGTTTATTTTTGTTTTTTTTTGTTTTCATTTATTTTAAATATGTGCTCTTTTGAAACACATACACAATCTGATTCCCTGCTTGCATATATAAACCAATTAGCCTATCTACTTATAAATCTAGCTTAAAATAATAGCGAATGTTGAATTTTTGCAGAATTAAGTGGACTAAAATATTCTCAATATCTATCAAATGCGTGTTAATCAAATCGCCATATAGTAATAACAAGTGTCTGGCTTGACCTGTAAAGAGCAGCTTCTTTATATATGTTCTTACACTGCACCTTAAATTTTTTTCCTTATTTTAAAGCTTCTTCCCATGGTACCTCAGAGGGTCACAAAATTCAAAAGTAACTGCATTCACTCTGAGTGAATAGGATTCTGGAGATTTATGATGAGCCCATATGACTATAAAAGTGAAGTCACATGATAATGATTTTCTTTGATTGTAAGAAAATGCTTTTTAGAAAATCAGTTGAGCATTTCTTCTTCCCCGTTTCAATGTAGATCATCACTATTCTAGTTATAGCTTACATCCGGTTTTGTATAGAAAGAGAAAAAAAGAAAGCTTTGTTTGGAAGTGCTTTCAGTGGTTGATTTTTTGAAAGAACAACCCCAGGAGGAATAATTTTAACTCTGGCTTTCCCAAAGAATCAGCGATTTTTAAATCTAGGTAATCTTCAAATGCAGACTTATTAATTCAATGAATATGTATGCTAATGCAAACACATTTAAATCAAAGTGGGTCTATCTTGAAGAAACTGAATTCATATTGTTTTATATACAGGCTTCATAAACTCTGTAATACTGATGGGGAGATAGTCAGGAAAGAGGAAATCTCAGCCCCCTGAAGTAACTTTTGTTAGGAATACAAACAAGATTTGAATGCGGTGGCACAAAACCACAGGCACAATGTACACAGTCAGGTTTGTGATTTTATGAGATTGCTTGACTTTTGGAGTTTATTTTGATCATCTCTGATTTGATTTTCTCTTTGTGAATCTATTTACAGAGAAGCAAGAAGCCTTTGATATGAGCAATGTGTTAGCTTTCAGAGTATCTTAGTATGTTTTGATATGGTGGTGATGCCTGATTAACTCCAGTGTCTACTGTAATATGTAATTTAATTTCTCTCCCCCTTAGATTATATTAAACATTGAACAAATGCCACATTGTTTGTTTTTAAATTAAAAAAAGCTCATCCATAAGAATTTCTGAAGTGCATGTTCTTGCCTGTTAGGTTATAAGTGTAGATGCAAAACTACTGATTTGTGAGTCTCATGGCCATGGTTCTAATCCCGAAGTATTCGCCTCACTGAACTTTTGTTTCTTCTTTCCTAAAATAGGATACAAACATAAAATATGGCTGTTTCAAGGAAACTTTTAAAATATAAATCAACTAGCATTGCACATTGCCCTTATTAGGCAAGTGTGTGTCATCCCAGTCATTTTTCATAGTAATTATATATTATTAGCTTAGTCTTTGTTCAACCAGGAAGTCATTTCTACTTTCCTTTTAATATGCATTTTTTAAATGTTTTGCACCTGCATAAGGTTTCCAGATCTGGTTAATTCATTCTTTGTGATTAAAATCAGCTCTTCACAGTGGGGCACTACTGCCTTGATCCCCTCTTTTGAAAAAGTCCAAACCTCACTTATCTAACTTGGGTAACTTCTAGTTGAGTTAAAACCTACTAATATATGTTTGAGACAACCAAGTGCTTTACAAACACACTCCTTGCAATATGAGAAGGAATCCTAAAGAGAGAAAAATTAAATACTGAACTTGTCATCTTTCTCTCAGATGTCATTTAATATATTTTATGGTTGCTTATTTGATGTAGAAAAATATTTTCATAATTAACAGATCCTAACTATCTTTTGTAAAGGATTGCTATAATAACTTACTAAAAGAATACTATCCAAAGACGTTTTTATTGAATTCTCTTTGATCTGAACATCAGTTGATAGATATAAAGAGACCTGACATGTCAAAAACAATTGTAAAATAGTTGATTGTGCACAGAAAGTGATCCTAGATTAAATAAACAGTAAAATCAAGTCAGAGGGAGCAGCTGAATTTGATAGATTTAGGAGCAAGCAGGAAAAATCACAATTTTATGAAAACATTTTGAGGTCTTTAAAGCTGATACCATGTTTTAAAAATGCCTTTCTTTACCACAGGAAGTATTAACAGAACACAATATTTATCCAAAATAACACCTTTATAAGTAAGTAAAGCAAAAACCTACCTTGAAGTGCCGATATTAAAGTATCTCAATATGAGCATTTTTGATGTGACCCACCTTTATGTTTTACTCATCACAAATGCACCACCAGATGACACTGACTTATTGCACCACCAGATGACACTGACTTATTGAGCCAATTAAACAAATTCTGAAGCTTTGAACCCCTTGTGTCTAAATGTGATGGCATCTGTTGAGAGGGGTAGGAGAATTCTCTGGATGGTATTGCTTAGTTGCCTAGCCATCAGTCACCTGATGTGTTTGAAGAATCAGGCAATGAGCAAGAAGTCTGATAAAGGGGAGAAGCCACAGGATCTTTTATGAAGGCTAATTATATGTACAGTAGCATCTGTTTTAGCTTCTGCTTGAGTGTATAAAGTAATTGAAACTAAGCGAGTAACTTTGGATAAAATTCACCATGGAGAAAGAGGGATCTTGCAATAGTTGTATTGAGTTGCTCATATGATTTTTTTGGTTGGGGAGGACATATTCTCAGGGGACTTGTAAGAATCCAATATGTTCAAATGTTCAATGTCTATAATATGAATTGTAATGACCTTGTGAAATAACATTTTGAAAAGATGTTCTTTAGCATTATTATAAGTAGAAAAATTTAATTCATATGAATGGTTACACTTAATTAAGCAAATGCTTGTTCTTAGATTAATTCTCATCAGATAGAGTCCTTTTCCAGAAATGTTGTGACTTCTTGATAATAAAGTTTTGGGACAAAAATACAAAATCCATCTAACAGGATGCTGCCTATTACACTGTTACTGTGTTTGAATTGAGTAATGCTAATATTCTTAGACTCATTTCTGTAACACTTAAACATAAATTACAATTCAAACTCTTCTCTACCAATGAGTGTCTGACGGATAACTGAATCAAACACAATAAGGTCTATTACTACTTAAGGCTTTCTTAAATCTTGGGGATAAGACAGGGTAAAAATAAAGAACTAATATAAAAAAATAATTGATATGGATGTGTAGTTTCTATAACAATTGTCATGTAAAGGTATATAAAGAAGTATTTAGTAAAACCTCTAGTCCAGCAGTACTCAACCTGTGGGTCGAGACCCCTTTGGGGGTCGAACAACCCTTTCACAAGGGTCGCCTAAGACCCCTAAGACCATCGGAAAACACATATATAATTACATATTATTTTTGTGATTAGTCACTATGCTTTAATTATGTTCAATTTGTAACAATGAAATTGGGGGTCACCACAACATAAGGGACTGTATTAAAGGGTCGCGGCATTAGGAAGGTTGAGAACCACTGCTCTAGTCCATAATGTGCTACCTTTGCAACCATACTATAAAAGAATTTCAGAACATACACATTTCCCTCTCATTAATATTAGACAACCATTTTATTTTAAAGTTTTTTATTGTTGACACTATTATAGATGTCCCTCATCTCCGCCCCCCTTTGCCCACCTCTACCCAGTCCCCGCCACCCCTCCACTGGCCTTCACCACTCTGTTGCCTGTGTCCATGGGCTATGCATATATCTTCTTTGGCTACATCTTCTTTTATCCAGTCACTCCTTGCCCCCCTGACCTCCATCAGTCTGTCTCATGTATCCATGCCTCTGGTTCTATTTTATTTGTCAGTTTATTTTGTTCATTAGATTCCACATATAAGTCAGATCATATGGCATATGCTGTCTCTGACTAGCTTATTTCACTTAGCATAATAATCTCCAGATCCATCCATGCTGTTGCAAAGGGTATGAGTTCTTTTTTTTTTTTTATAGCCGTGCACATTTAACTTTAATGTTTAATTTTTAAACATAATATTAATTGAGATAATACTTACATAACAAAATTTATTATTTAATAATATTAAAGCATTCAATTCAGTGATTTTTTTGCATATCTACAAAGTTGTGCAATCATCACTGCTATCAAATTCTAGCATATTTTTATCACCCCCAAAAAGTAATCTTACATTAATTAGCAGTCACTCCCATTCTTACCTCCCCCCAGATTAGCAAGCACTAATCTATGCCAGTGGTTCTCAACCTTCCTAATGCCACGACCCTTTAATACAGTTCCTCATGTTGTGGTGACCCCCAACCATAAAATTATTTTCGTTGCTACTTCATAACTGTAATTTTGCTACTGTTATGAATAGTAATGTAAATATCTGATATGCAGGATGTATTTTCATTGTTACAAATTGAACATAATTAAAGCATAGTGATTAATCACAAAACAATATGTAATTATATATGTGTTTTCCGATGGTCTTAGGCGACCCCTGTGAAAGGGTCATTTGACCCCCAAAGGGGTCTCGACCCACAGGTTGAGAACCGCTGATCTGTGCCAATGGGTTTGCTTATTCTGAATATTTCAACGCAATGAAATCATACAATACGTGATATGTTATGTCTGGCTTCTTTCATTTAGTATAATGTTTTCAAGATTTATTCATGTTATAGCATGTATTAGTAATTCAGTCCTTTTTAGGTCTGAAAATACTTCATTATATGGATATACCACATCATATTTATTCATTCACTGGTAGATGGACAACAAGGTTATTTTTACATTGTGGCTATTATGAATAATGCTGCTATGATCACTCATGTACAGATTTTTGCATAGATGTATGCTTTTATTTTTCTTAAGTATATATCCAGAAGTGGAATTGCTGGCTAATATGTTAACTCTATGGGTTCAAGTTTTTAGAAACTGCCAACTTGTTTTTCATAGCAGTTGCACCATTTTACATTACCACCAGTGATGTATGAGAGTTTCAGTTTATCCACATCATTGCCAATAATTTTCGTTTCCTGTTGTTGTTGTTTTAATTTTTAGCCATCCTAGTGAGTATGAGGTAGTCAGCTTATTGTTTGACTTTCATTTCCCTGATGATTGAAGATATTGAGCAGCTTTTTATGTGCTTATTGGTCATTTGCATATATTCTTTAAAGAAATGTCTATTCAGAAACTCTGCCCATTTTTAAATCACATTGTTTGTTCTTCTTGTTAAGTTGTAAGACTTCTTTATATATTCTAGACACTAGACCCTATTCAGATACATTATTTGCAAATATTTTTATTCCATTTTGTGGGCCATCTTTGCCCTGACTTAGTAAGCTTCCTTCAATGCACACAATTTTTTAAGTTTGATGATGTTCAGTTTATTTTTTTCATTGGTTACTTATGCTTTTAATGTCATGTTTAAGAAACTGTTGCCTAAGGTCACAAAGATTTACAGAGCTATTTCCTTTTAAGAATTTTATAGTTTTAGCCTTTACATTTAGGTCTTACATTTCTTTTGAGTTAATTTTTGTGTACTGTTTGATGTAAGATTCTAAGCTCTTCTTTATGCTGGTGGGTATCCAGTTACCCCAGATCCATTTTAAAAAAACTATTCTTTCCTCATTAAATGATCTTAGCAACCTTGTTGAAATCAATTCTGTGGATTCCATTCTGGATACTCAGTTATATCCTACTGACCTAATGTCTCTTCTTAGGCTAATACTATACTGTTTGATTCTCTACCATAGAATGCCTTGAAATTGAAAAATGTGAGTCCTCCAACTTTGTTTTTCTTTTTAAAGTTTGTTTTGGCTATTCTGGGTCCCTGAATTTTTTAGGGTCAGTTTGTCCATTCCTGTAAAAAAAAAAAAAAAAAAAAGGAATCTTGCCATTTAATAGGGATTGCACTGAATTTGTGGATTTGCAGATTATCTTCAAATATTAAGTCTTACAATTAATGAAGAAGGAATGTCTTTTCATTTATTTAAAGAATTTCAACAATATTGTTTACAGTGTCCAAGTCTTGGTTAAATTTATTTTTAAACTTGGTTAACTTCTTGGTTAAATTTATTTTAAAATAGTTTTCTTTTTGATGCCTTAGTACAGTGGTTCTCAACCTTGGCTGCACATTAGAATTACCTGGGAATCTTTTTAAAATCCTGATTTCTGGGCCTCATCCTCCGGAAATTCTGTTTCTTTGTTATGGGGTGGGGCCACAACATTAGTAACAAAGAAACAGAATTTCTGGAGGATGAGGCCCAGAAATCAGGATTTAAAAAAAGATTCCCAGGTGATTCTCATGTGCAGCCAAAGTTTTGAGAACCATTGCCTTAGTAAATGAAATTGTTTTCTTGTTTATATTTTAGGATTGCTTGCTGCTATCATGTAGAAATACAGCTGATCTTTATGTTGATCTTGTATCCTACAAAGTTGCTGACTCATCTACTAGCTATAATAATTATTTTGTGGATTCTTTAGGGTTTTCTATATATAAGATCATGTCATCTGTGAACATAGGATAAATTTTCTATTTTTGCAAAACATGTTATTGGGATTTTGAGATGGATTGCATTGAGTTTATAGATCACTTTGGGTAATTTGGACATCATTTTTAAAAAATATATATATATTTTTTATTGATTTCAGAGAGGAAGGGAAAAGGAGAGAGAGTTAGAAACATCAGTGATGAGTGAGAATCATTGATTGGCTGCCTCCTTCTGGGGATCGAGCCCGCAACCCAGGCATGTGCCCTTGACCAGAATTGAACCCGGGACTCTTCAGTCTGCAGGCCAACGCTCTATCCACTGAGCCAAAACAGCTAGAGCAATGTGGACATCTTAACAGTATTAAGTTTTCAACCCATGAACATTTATTTGTATCTTCTTTAATTTGTTTCAGCAATGTTTTATAGTTTTCAGTGTATAAGTCTTTCATCATCTTGATTAGATTATTCCTAAGTATTTTATTCTTTTCAATGCTATTGTAAATGGAATTATTTTATTAATTTTCTTTTCCGAATGTTCATTGTTAGCATATACCTATTTCTCAGTTTGGTGAGCTATCATTCTCATGATTTTCTTTCCTTGATTGGGCATGGTTTTATTTAGTTTTTGAACATATTTAAAATAATTATATTTTAAATTTTTGTCTAGTAAGTCCAATGTCTGAGTTTCTTTGGGGAGAGTTTCTTTTAAAATTTTGTATGGTGCATAATTTCTTGTTCTATTACATGCCTTGTAATTTTCGTTGAAAAAATTACATTTTCAATAGTTTGATAGAGCAAATTTGAAAATCATATTCTCCTTCCCCCCTTCACTTTCTGTTGCTTCTTATTGTAGTTGTTATTGTTCATTCATTGGCTTTTCTGAACTATTTTGTACAATCTTTATTCTTTTTTTTCCCTGCAATAAATGTTTTTATTTTTAATTTATCCTAAAGAAACTCACAATCAGGAGGAGGGAAAACAAACACTTTTCAAATTCCATGTTCTAGTTTTAAGATAAAGAATCAAAGTTTGCCACAGAGAACAAGAATCTCTATAAGCATTAAAGTTTTAAGGATATAGAAGCCCTTTGTGTATACTAGTATTTCACTATTTTTATTATCAGCTTACTTTTTTTTGAATGACCTATACTATGGTCCAAATGTTAACTTTTAACAGGACTCACTAATCACTTCTATATGCTTAGTCACTGGCACAATCCATGTTTCACCTTGGCTTCAACCAAGTCTTATTATTTTGTTGTTTTATTTTTATAGCAGTATTAAATGTTGTCCTATAGAAGTATTTCTCCTAGTTCTACTTGAAGGTCTGTATTAGAGAACAAGCACCAACAGACTCATTGACTACCCACATACTCAGGCTTCTCCAATAATACTTAAACCCCTCTGCCAAGAATGCCTTTTTTATGGCAGGTCTGGCCTGGGGAGATGGTAGCAGTAATCAATGAAGTGGACCTGTCCTCTGACAGTCTGCCTAACAAAGCCAAGGACCTAATGGGCAGTAGACATAAGGGAAGTCAATTATTCTTCCATCTAGCCACTCCCACTTGGTCTTCAACTCTCACCTTCTACAGGCACGTGAACTTAGGGTGTCAAAAGTAGTTCCCATGAGAGCTATCCCAACAATTACCTGCCTTACCAGCCTGTCATTGACCAGGCTCCTCCAGGAAATGATTACTCTGGTAGAATTCTTAAAACACAAAAATTTCCTCTTTGCCTCAGAAGAGTAAGAAAACATGTACAATATAAGTGTAAAGCAATAAATTCTAATCAATGCTGCAAAAGACTGTGTTATTGTAAAATCAATAAGCTCTAACTTTCTGAAAATATTTTTTTAGAATGAGCTAGCTAACATTAAAAAATTTGCCCATTCTATTTAAACATTTCTAGAGCAAGTAGTTACTATAATGGGAGAGAAAATAAAAAAGATCATATATTTGGACCTAAACCTAAATATGAAAATGGATCTTACCGTTTTCCAAAGAAATATGTTTAAAGGGCTTTATTTACCATGCAGAGCTATGGCTTCCAGGAAGGGTTGCAAATCCATCTCTGCAGATGAGCTAGTTTCCCTGGAAGTAGCCGGGAGAGGACAGGACCGGCAGCCTTGGGGGAGCTCTAGAGTTTCGTGGTGGGGGAACTTTCCCACACAGGAAGCTGATCAAATCTTCTCTACAAATAGTTCTGTGCTTTTTAACCCAAACCTACGCATCCTTATGGTGTCGCTGATAGCCAATCTGAATTCCAATATCAAAACTTCGCTGATTGGTATCCACGCTTCCTTTGTAGAGGTTGGCGGTGGCGGTGGCGGTGGCTGCGTTTTGGGGGGCGACCCAGAGAGAAAGTCCTTGTGCTGACACACTGGGTCTCTGTAGAGCCGGGCCACTTCGGTGGCTCAGTCCTGGAAGGGACGCCGCAGCTCCTGCGGCTTGTGCTCGGGCCCCCGCCGCCTCCTGCAGCTCCGGGGGTAGCTGCTCGTCCTGCTCGGCCTCAGCCAGGCACTGCCGCTCCCACTTGAGAACCAATTATCAGGCCTTGCTCCTGGATCTCGCCCTCGTCCTCTTCCTCCCGCTTCTCCATCCTTCAGGCAGCCTAGGCCTCCTGATCCCACCTCTGGGCCCCGAAGGTCGCCGCCACCCCTCGCCTCTAATTCCAAGCCCGTCTACTGTCCCCCCAGGGCAGCCGCTGCTGACAACCTAGACCTCCCCGCAGCCGTACCAGCCACAATCTTTATTCTTTATCATTTTTGGCCACTGAATTCTCTGTTCCGTTAACCTGGTGATCAACTGGCGATTGGACAAAGGTTTCTTTAGATGGCTGAAGAGAAAACCTCCCAGTGTGGAGGTGACTGTTTGTGAGTTTGGACATGCCTTTAATACTTAGCCAGGAAGGTTGCAACTCCGCTGAGCCTTCCCTTCCTGCTTGTGTGCCACACAAAGGCTGGTGAGAGGTGAGAATTTAGGGCCTTCTCCTGTCTTTTCTGAATGTGCACACACTACCTTCTGGGTTCCCAATATTTTGTAGCTTTTCCAAACCCTTATTCTTCAAAGCATCTCCTTCTGTAGCCTTTCTTCCTTGGTGTGTTATCTGCCCTGTCATCCATCGCCCTTAGCTATGACTAAACTATTTGCTTGGCAAAAATATTTTGTGCAGCTATTTGAGGATAGACTAAAATGGTAAACAGGGATTTTGCTACTTTGTTTGAACATATTCTATGTGTGTATATGTGTGTATGTTTAAAATAACTACTGACTTCTATTAAAACAAAGTTCCAGAATACTGTTTTAACTAATTTAATTCCAGTGAAAGGTTTTGAAAATTGTTTCTATCTATAACTTCAGAAAAAAAGTATATAGCCTAGTTAACAGTAACAGCAAGATTGATACATAAATTTATGGTTTATAAATTTATGGTTATACATTGGTACGGTTTCTCCATATACTGTCCCTTCAGTTTTTACAAAAATGTATTCACAAATGAGAAGAATGTTCAGAAATGTTGAAATAACCTGGAGCCAGGGCTCTGAATCTTTACAAGGATTGTAATCAGAAGTGTTCTGTGTCTCGTAATTGGCCAAACTGGCACTAACTGCAAATCATATACTTTTTCCCAATACCATGCATTTATTAGTAAAAATAATGTGCTTATGCTCCACTGGCAGGTACTGAGTGTGAACCATTTCTATAACTAAGCACTTCATGGAATTGATTCAGGGCAAGTCTGGAATTTTACCTTCTCCCTCTGCCTGTCATCATTGAAATCATTCCTAATGTAATGGCATAAATGGGCTTTCCAGTATGTTCGGCTGGTCTCTGAGGAGGGACTTGCCTGAAACCTTTGATGTTTTATAATCAGAGAGCCTTTTTGATCTTGCTTGGTTAGACCAATTTTGCATAATATTCCCCAGTCGATAATAATTCTACCACATTAAAATTACTCAGTTTTATGCTTGATGGTCATCAAAGAATATTTGTTTCAGCCAAATTAATTGCCTGTGATATAAATGCAACCAAGGGATGCGTTTCTGTGAGAAGTTTAAAAGCTGGTTCACTATCTAGATTTCAAATGTCTATTGGGTTAAATTCGTTTAAGCCTTTCCTCCCAACCTTGGAGGAGAACAAGGGTCATATATCAAAAAATTATCTTTAATATGTGTCAGGGTTTAGAGATACTAAAACAAATAAAAAGTCTAGACAACCAAAGGGAATAGACGTGTGCTTGATTTTGAAGTTAGCTGTCACTGTTGGAGACTTGCAAGATATGAAATGCCTCTGTTTATGAACCTGAAGAACACTTACTAAGCAGTCGGGGTTCTGAATCTTGACCAGCACAATCATCAGAAGCATTCTTCTGTATGGATGGATAGATGGCGGGGAAAAGTGGGTTTCAAGCCAGCCCCTTTTGTCTTGGCTTGCTGAACAGTTTTAATTCTTTGCAGGTTTATTTTTAGGCTTGTTTATATTGGCAGAATAAGTATGAAATACATTTTTTAAAGTGAACCATAGACAAAAAATATTTTTATCGCCACACATTAATAATTTTTAATAATTCTTAATAAAATGTGGCAGTGTGCCTCATCAGGTGTAGGTATTGGGCGCAGATGCCTCTGTCACCCTTTCTTAAATTGTCCACTGTCACTGCAGCATTCCCAGCCCTGTCACTAGACAGGGGAGAGGAAGTCATAATCCTTAGCTCTCCTCATTCAAGTGATGTGGTAGGTTCAAATGCCATAAGGTAGTCTAAAGCCAAGAAAAAGAAAAAGTGTTTGAGTCACGTAGCCAAACCTCTCACACTGTGTTGGCAGTGGCTGTGGGAGAGCTGGAATCCAGACTTAGACACCATTAGGATTTTCTCAACATTTGACTCTGATTCTCACTAAATATCAGCTTCTTCAGATTGACTTCACCCTCACGACCCCATCTAATCCTAATTACCTCTCAAACACTCTAGTTCTTAATACCATCCCCTTGGGGGTAGGGTTTCAACATATGATTTTCGGGAGGACACAAACATGCAATCCTTAACATTTCATTGCTGGCCCCCCAAATTCACGTCCTTCTCACAAATTCCATTCCAACAACTCCGGGTGTTTTAACTTGTTCTAGCATCAAATTCCTCATCAGCTGTGAAACCAAACATGTTATGTGCTTCCAAAATGCAATGGTGAGACAGGCATAAGCTATGTAGACATTCCCATCCCAAAAGGGAAAAATAGGAAAGAAAAAGGAGTAACAGCTCCCAAAAAAGTCCAAAACCTAACAGGGCAGACAACATTATACCTTAAGGCTCAAGAATAATGTTATATATATTATATACTGTATTCTTGCAATACAGCAAGCTAGAGGAACAATTCTTTTTTTTAAAAAAGAAGATAAATTGATAGTATTGTATTTATTGATACCAATATTATATAAAACACTGGATGTTATGTGTATTACTAACACTAGATATCAAAATGAAAAGACAATCTGAAAAAAGTTCACACGAAGAAGCAGCAATATGAATGCTTAATGGTAGCCTATTGTAATTAATACAAGAGGTGGCTATAAAATTATTACAGTAGTACAGTATGCACTACAGTTAATTTTATATTGTTGTGATTTAATCCACATCTTTAAGTTTGTTTCTCTCAGCTGTGAGTGGTGGCACCATGTGTAGTCTGTAAGTGTGTGTGTAAGCTTTGATAAATTTGACGTTTTATGATAGATTTGTTTATATTTTATGGTAGTAAATTATAAAATAGACTTGTATCTACATGTACTTTATACATTCATGAAAAGCATATTTTTTCTTAATTTTCTTTGGTATTTCTAGGCTACATGGTTTGTCTGCCAGTTTTTTCAAATTGTTGCATAACTCCAAAATATTTTCAGAAATATTTACTGAAAAAAATCTGCATATGAATGGATCCATGCAATTCAAGCCCATGTTGTTCCAGGGTTAATTGCACTCATTTCCTAGCCTCTCTTGTATATTCATTCATATACAAGTTTATTTATACATATACAAGCAGTCATAGATTTAAAAATTCATGCATGGGAATGGTGAATACCAAATTCAAGACAATGTTACCTCTGGGGTAAAGAAGGGAAGGAGACAGGGAAAGAAATGCATAAGGATTTCAATTATTTGCAATATTTTACTTCCTAAGCTGAGAGAGCATTTGTTACATGGATGTTGCTATGAGTCTATATGCCTAAAGTGTTTCACAATGATCTGTCTATCCTGTCCTTCCTGTCCATCTACCCGTCATCTGTCTGCCTACCTATCATCATCTATCTTTCTCTACCTATCTGAAGCATGCAAGGCAAAATGGGTAATCTGGAAGTTGTATGTTTATTCTCCTGACTTTGCTGACTATTTAAAAAATATAATTTTCTAAAAGGTTATACTTACTACTGTGTGGATAATGGATAGAGGAGATACAAGGAGGTGTGAGATGTCTCTGAGTCTTAGCAGTAGCGGAGAGAAGAAAAGAGTGAATCTGAAAACTGATAGGAAACTGAATGGGTGTCCATAGAGGCTACTGGAAAGTGCTGGTGCAAAGGTGGTTCTCCTGTTTCTATCATGAGCCTCCCAGGGGACAATAAAGTGGCTTTTCTGTTCCTAGAAAATACATGTCAAAAGGGTGATGTTGATAGTTGGGGCAAGATGAGACCCAGTCTATCTGAATTTTAATAGTGATGATTTATATTTTATTGCACTTTCCTTGATGTGTTATCCATCCTAACAAGTACATCCTGGAGCCTTTGCTAGTGTCCAATAGAATAACTTTTCTGAAAAGTGCAAGTTAATTTTTTGATTGTTTGTGTGTTTAAAGATGAAGTATACTCCTTCAAGTGGCATTGTGACAGTTTATGCTGCACCGGCTGGTCCAGGAGAAAGCCATTATTGGTTCGGCTGGTTGACAGTATAGGCTGTGGACTGTAGAAATGCTGACTGGATTGAAACAGTGCTTGCAGCTGAGAATCATCTGTTAGGAAAGAGATGTTGCCTGAAGATGCTCGCTGGAGGTTGCAGAATGTGCTGACCTGTCCACTGGAGAAGGCCCGAAAGAGGGCAATGTGCAAGGCTTTCAGGTGAAAAATGTGTGCTGCAGGCACTTTTACCCCAGCAGGACGTCTGTGGAGGCTGCTAATTGATCAGAACTTGCTGCATGCTGCATTGTGTCATTATTGTTTTCTGCATTAGTTCTGGGTGGAGGATTTTTTTACACTGCTTACCCATGGTGGGAAGGCACACCTATCAGTTCTTTCTCAACTTCATAACCCAAAGTTATAGTTAAGATTTTGCCATTGGACTGTTTTTTGTTTCTTGGTGGTGGTGGTGGTAATGTTTTCGGTGCCTGGTCAAATTCTTGGCATGTAGCAGAAACTGATGGTTCTATTTTTTTTATTGCTGATGCAAAGTGTTATAATAGGGTATGAAAAGAGTTCGTGGATTAGTATTAATCCACAAAGTATGAATCAACTGAGCAATGATACTGTTTAGGGGCAAAGGCTCAGCTTAGGAGACAGCCTAGGTTCATCTATATCACCCTTATTGGAGAGGTGCCACTTTCCCATGGTTGATTTTTATGACCAATCCTTTATTCTGAATTATAAAAGGTGCGTATATGTTTAAAACTAAAGTAAATATATTTATTTTGAGCAGTTTTATAACATCTATGGAGAACATAGACCATCCTTATAACCTGAGGGTTTGTTTTAGTTAAGAATAAAAATTTTACTAATGTCTTTATTCCCTGAGACCAAACACAGATTACATATTTTTTTTTAGTTAGGTTCCAAGAATCCATCAGTGGGAAGCGGGAAACAAAATAGGACAAAACAGAACAAAGCAAAAATGAGATCTTGATAGAAGAGAGAAATACTCAAAGGCCTGTCTATCCCTTCCTTATAAGAAAGTAGACCTTCCGTAAACTTCATATGAAGAACGTTTGAAAACTGTAATCGGACATTTCCGGGGAAAGGTGGTATTTCTGATTTGCATTCTCAGCAATCACAACAGTATCCAGTTTATTAAAGGAGAAGCTTCAAGAAAAATTTATATATATATTAGTATTCCAGGGCTTTGATCCTAGGTTATCAAAACTGTGAGAGAGCCTTATAGACCACTTATTCCTGCTCCATTTGTCATGGTGAAGGCTCTGGCTTTATCTTCTCTGAACCTCACATTGCTAGCACTCACAGAAAAAAAGTACAACTTTACAAAATAGAACTCATTGACCCCCAACCCGTCTCCTTTCAAGTCACAGTCCCATACCTGCCAGGCTCCTATGCTTGCCTTTACCTGTTATATACAGTTGGTTTTTTTAGAGCAGTTTCTCAATCTTAGTACTATTGATCTGGAGTTGGAGAATTCTTAGTTGTTGGGGTCTGTCCTATGCATTGTAAGGTGTTTAGCACCATCCCTGGCTTCAACCCAGTAGGTGCCGGTAGTACTCACCCATACAGTGACAACCCAGAATGCCTCCAGAGCTTACCAAATGTCCCCTGGGGCAAAATTGCTCCTAGTTGAGAACAACTGTTGTGGAGAGAATGTTTCTATGTGTCTCCAAGGGGAAGCAATGGTGAAATACTGGAATTCTGTAACCTCATTAATATTTGGATGTTTTCATACAGATAGATGTATTTTTTAGGAATTCATGGACAGTGCCTAAAAAATTCATGAGGCAGGAACCTCCTTTTGTAGAAGCACCATTCTGTCATAAGATTATCAGCTGTGTACTGACTCTGACAGCAGCATCCAAACATGGCTCACTTTTCTACGCTAGGGCTGAGATACTAATGTGAATGAAAAACGATTTCTACTCAGGAGTAGGCACTCCAGCGATTCTTGGTAGATCCTTGACCAAAATGAAACTTAACATACGTCAGCATTAACAGTGGACCCTGTTTCAGTAACAAACATCACTGCTGGCTTTCATTAGTGAAAGACACCACACGGATTTATATTCATTCCTGTTTGTAAGAATCTGCTTCACTCTGCTATTTTTGTATCATTATGAAAGGATGAATAAGACCCAGAGAGGTAGTTAAAGCCACTTAATTGGCACGTGAATAAATAAAATGTTCAATTAAGAAGGCCAAATGCCAGGGATTTGAATAAGTTGAATGCTTTTCTGTGACTTGACCTGACGCATTACTGGTGACGTGCATTCACAAAATGTTCTGCTTTATAAGACATGGGGATAATTGTTAATATTTGGGTTAAACCACTTCATTCTTTTGTTACCTTGTTTTCTATTTTCCCAGTTTTTTCATTGCTTAAATTCATGAAGAATAGTTCTGTT
Organism: Myotis yumanensis; assembly: GCF_028538775.1. Taxonomy (NCBI): domain Eukaryota; kingdom Metazoa; phylum Chordata; class Mammalia; order Chiroptera; family Vespertilionidae; genus Myotis; species Myotis yumanensis. Next base: position 31,240,349 of record NW_027223762.1, on the reverse strand, counting down.
TTAGTAAATATTTTCCTCATCTTAGGATCTTCTAAGGCTTTATTTATTCACTGACGCTCTCATTAGATGTGAAGTGCCATATGTTTTAATATACTGTGCAGCTACGAGATTGAATGATTTTTTATTGGCATCTTTCAACTTCTCAGCAGCTTGCACAAATTGGGAAGATTCTACTCTGCTCATCAGGAGCAAGCTGGTTGTAGCTTATCACATCTGTGCTGATCTTAGAAATTATCAGACATAAAATCATTTATTGTCCAATCAAGTAAATCAGAAAGCTTCTACCACTAGCTAAATGTTCAGAGTTGTTTTTTTAAAAAATGAAATAATAATGAATAATAGAATTGTAATAAAAATTAAGTGTACTTATGCATGATAAATATTTTTATTGTTCTTACTTGTTCTGCTGGTCATTTCTCCTGCTACTTATTTTAGAAAGAGTCATTTCTGAATGTTATGGAAAATACTTCTTAAAAAGAGAAGAGTTTCTCTTTATTTTGATGCATGAATATTTAGAATTCTTTGATTACTCAAAAATAAGAAAATAGATGGAATCATATTATTTAGAAAGATAGTGTCTTTATGGTTAATTCAGCAAAATGCCTTATTTTTCATGGAAGAACACTGGAATTCAGATAGGTCAAATGACTTGCCTAACATGTCTCAGATAGGAAAGAAGAGGCAGAGTAGGCATAATGATACAGAATTACTAATTCCTGGTCTAGTGGCATATTGGTTTTCCAACATATTATCTTTCTATATGAACTTCAGAATTATATTTTCTAGTCATATGATTATATTAATTAGAAATTGAGGATAAAGGAGGCTAAAATAATCCTTTATCCACAGCCCCCAATTTTTTAATATACATTTCAAGGGTTGCTTTAATAATCCTTGGTATTTTATGGTCTCTGACATTTGGAGATTCACCATGTACCTCACAAGTGCAAATGGATACATGAATCGTAAGAACCAGTTGTTCTACTTGAGTCAGATTCCTATTTTTATAGGTTTACTCTTTGATACACATTTAAAAGATAGCTTTAGCATTGTTCACATACATACACATAAAATGTGAAAAAGTAAAATGATACGTTTTCATATGTTAAATAGAGGTTTATTACAGGTAGGAACAAAAATGTTCTTTCTATAATAAAGTCAGCGTTGCAGAATTGAGTATTGTTTTGTTATGATAGATGTTCAGTGAAATGTCAAGTGATAGGAACTTGCTGCAGTGAGCACTCATATAGAAAAGAATTCTATCATAAGTTAGTAATATTAGTGACAATGTAGAGACCTATATGTCTACAGATTCCTAATGTTTTTGTGTATATATATATATATATATATATATATAGAAATACATATATGTACACATATATGTGTATAATATGTGAGAAGTACCTTATGTGGTTGTGATTTGCATTTCCCTCATACCTAATAATATTGAGCATCTTTTCAGGTATTTTTTGGCCATTTGTCTATCTCCTATTCAAAACCTCTACCCATTTTACAATTAGGTTATTCCACTCCCATGTATATACCCCAGAGAAAAAAAAACAGGAACACACAAAATTTGGTGTGTAAATGTTCATATGAACTAATCCATAATAGCTTAAAGTGGAAACAGTCCAAATGGCCATCAACCGAGGAATAGGTAAACTGTGGTATATTTATAAGGTTAAAAGCTATTCGGCAGTAAAGGGCATGAAGTACTGACCATGTGATAACGGGATGAACTGTGAAAATACTAAGTGAATAATCTCAATACTAAGAAGTCAATCACAAAAGACCAAATATCATATAATTCCACTGATACGAAATGGCTAGAATAAGCTCCCAGAGGGCGCCGGCCTTCTCTCTTCTGTCTCTTTCTCTTGTTTGTTGTTTAGAAGCTGTTTCTTCAGCTCTCAGGTATCTCGCAGGAGTCCTTGTTCTTTATATCCATGTTATTTGAGTTTGCTCATGGGAGGGGCAAGCTCAACATCTTCCTGCTCTGCCACCACCTCGGACCCCACCCATGAACAGTGTCCTGTGTTTGCATGCACTTATCCTATATAATAAAAGCCTAATATGCTAAGTGTCCAGTTGGCCGTTCAACCAATCAAAGCATATCATATTTAATGATATGCTAAGGCTGCTCAACCACTCGCTATGACATACACCGACCACCAGGGGGCAGACGCTCTGACCAGTAGGTTAGCTTGCTGCTGAGGTCTGGACAATCAGGACTGAGCGAGATGGGCCAGACATGCCCTGGATACCTCTCGTGGTCCCTCCCCAGCTGGCCAACCTCCCACGTCCCTCCCCAGCCCCGATCATGCACTGCTGGGGTCCCTCAGCCTGGCCTGCATTCTCTCACAATCCGGGACCCCTCAGGGGATGTCAGAGAGCTGGTTTCAGCCCAATCCCGCAGGCCAGGCCGAGGGACCCCACCGGTGCACTAATTCGTGCACCAGGCCTCTAGTTTATGTTATAAAACTGTGAATGCAAAGGATACATGCCAGCTTTAGAACAGGTTTTGCCTTTAGGTTGGGAAGGAGATAATAAGGAAGGAGGTTCAAAATCAACTTAGATGGTTTTTCTTAATATTGAATCAAATATAGCAAAATGTCAACATTGTTAAAACATTTCTCTATTTTTGCTATCTTTGAAACATTTCATAATTTGGAAAAATTGGGGAACTCCAAATCCAGAGTCCTGCTAACATCTCTGGTGCAGTTTTATTCTTGGGAACTCTAGAATTCCTAGGATGCCTTCCCTTTCTTCCCAGGGGCATCTTCACCCACATCAGCCTGAGCCCACCATCCTGGCCCCTCCGTCTCCCCCTCCCCCATGCGCTGCATCAGCAGTCTCCCTTTACTGTTGAGACTCTGCCTCAGCATTGTTTCCTACCTTTTCTCCCAGGGGATTAGAGTAGGGAGGGGTCGGGATAGGAGTTGAAAATATAAGTGAAAATAAACCAGCAGAAGAAATGAGGAAACCCATGAAGCCCCATTTGTTATTTTCTTTTATTCCATTACTTAAAGATAATAAAGAACCTTTCTTTTATGACAGTGGTTAAAGGAATCAGTTGTTTAAACACACTCTAAAATATCCAAAACTGAGCCACCATCATTTAGAGTATTTATCCTCTAATTTACTATATTATGAGAACATATATCCAATTTGTAATATTTAAAGTGTACAAATTTATTAGTCGGATTTGAGGCAGTAGCAAAATCCCAAACCATATTTGTTTATAACAATAAGAAAAAAATTAATCTACCTATTTGAGAATCCAGACGTAGAGTGGATTCTAGACAAAGTGTAACCCATGTTTTAGCTCCCTTTCTCCACTATTCTCTTGGCTCTCTCTACCTTTTCCTGTGTGTATGCTTTCTTCTCAGGATGACTTTGCTAATGAAAGCCAGTATGGCTGCAAGTAACAAACAAATCTTTCTTAGCACATCGAACAAGAGAGAGAAGTAAACCTTGTCTCTACCCATAACATTTCTTCCTTACGAGCTTAAATGAGCCTTTTAGGTCATGTGGCCACTTTTGGACCATATGCTGACTTGTATAAGATTCCCTTCCTGAACTAATTATTGGTGGCAGAGGAGAATACCAAGGCAGACTTGAGTCTAGGCTTTAGACTAATCAAGATTCAGCTCTGGAATTGGAAACAGCTTCTCCTGAATCTGTTGGACAGTGTGAAAGAGGGTGTATTTCTAAAGCAAAAAAAAAAAAAAAAAAAAGGCTCTCTACCAAAGGAGGAAGGGGAAAATGAATCCCTGGGTGGCCAATCAGTGTGATCACTATTTATTGGAAGGGCTAGGTATGGGTATAAAATACCCTAGAGACATCTTTTCTGGCCTGTAAGAAACCCATTCTTACCAAACTAGATTCTTGCAGGGAAAACAGATTTTTATAAGATCTTTCTGAAATGCTATATTAAACTCATGCAGCTTGGCCCATACCCAACAATGGTTCTTAGAATCAAAGGCCAAATTCAGACCTTTTATGCTTCTATAAAACTGCATTGCTGATTAGCATATGAATCTGTTGCCATGGCAATTATGTTGTTCTGTATTGTATGCTACCACTTTAGAACAGGATCTAGAAAAATGAAGAACCTAGGAGAGGAAACAAAAGGCTTCTTGGTAATAAGACCAAATGGAATTATAACTTGGGCATCAAAACTATGAGAAACTCTATTGCAAAATGAGAATATCTGTGTTTTAAAGGGGCAGTATTAAACCTCAACAAAATGAGACTATATTTCACTTATTTATCATTATTTCCAAAGGGTTCTAGGTAGCCTTTGACATTGAAACTCATAAAATATGGCAATTAAAAAACATTAGGAAAGAGAAGGAGGGAAGGATTAAGGGAAACGGTAGAGAGTATGTGAGAGAGAAAGCACAGTGAAATCTTAAGACAAAGCCTCCATTTTTCTTAACTTCCAGACTTTAAAAGATCTGCTAAATTCTGGCAAAGTTTCTTGGTCTCAATCTCGCTAAATTGCTCTCAGAGTTGTCCTTTCTGCTATATAGCTAATGTATTGAGTTTTTTTACACTAGCATTTTATTCGTGAGATGTAAAATTCTTTTAAATGAATGCAATATTTACCATCTTTCTGAGAATATTGGCTGTACTTCTGAAGTCTACTTAATTATTTTACTTGGTATATATTCTTTTCTTGGTTGAGTTTTGTGCTTTTGATTCATAGTTGTGGCTTCCCTTCAATGTTGGGTGAAATTTGGTTGTATATTCATTTTAGGATTGAAATTTCCTTATTAGCCTGCTGTGTTTATTGTACAACTTACCTGTAGTACAAGCAGGACAGGATGCTGGGTTTGGGAGATATTTCAGCTTTGCTTCATCTATATATATAAAAGCCCAAGCAACTGTTAGGACTGAGCGACAGAATGACTGGTCACTGACTCACACTGACCACCAGGGGACAGATGCTCAGTGCAGGAGCTGCTCCCTGGTGGTCAGTACACTCCCACAGCCAACCTCCCATGATCCCTCCCTACAAGGAACCCCACCCACACAGAATTCATGCACTGGGCCTCTAGTTAAATATAAAGGAGATAGTGGGACAACTTTTGGGCAGGCTGTGTCAAGCATGTGAAACTTGCAGCCCACAACCAATATTTTTGCGGCCCAGCCAATATAATGGTATGTAAGAAACATTTTAATAAAAATTGTGTAACTTAATTTTTACAATATCCTGTTATACATAATTATTAATAACGAACTACAACATTCACTAATGATTGATTAATCGTGTTGCATTCATTTCCCTTACGTGCCTTACACACAGGTGCACCATTTCTCTCCACTAATACTAGAGGCCCGGTGCATGAAAATCGTGCACAGGGGGATGGGATCCTTCAGCCCAGCCTACACCCTCTCCAATCCAGAACCCCTTGGAGGATGTCTGACTGCCTCTCGCAATCTGGTGCCATTGGCTCCTAACCACTTGCCTGCCTGCCTGCCTGACCATCCCTAACCACCTCTGCCTGCCTGCCTGCCCCTAACTACTCCCCTACTGGCCTGATTGCCTCTAACTGCTCTCCTGCTTGCCTCATCGCTCCTAACTGCCTCTGCCTTACCCCACACCTGGGACCCAGGATTCCCTCCTCCGGCCAGTAGCAGGCACCCAGGACTGGGGCCAGCTTTGCCCAGGCTGGCCACAGCCGCAGGGGACTGTGGATGGGTGGCTTTGCCCAGCCACAGGTGCCTGGGACTGTGAAGCGGGTGGCTTGTCCCTCTCCCGGGCCACAGCCTGGCTGATCCCCATTCCTCTCTCCCCAGTGTCGAGTGTCTGAGCAGTTCCAGCACGAGGACGTGATGTCCATTTGCATATTAGCTCTTTATTATTTAGGATTCTTGGTTCCTTTGTTGAATATTAGTTGCTGATATATGTGTGGGTTTATTTTTTTATTTTTATATTTTTATTGGTTTCAGAGAGGAAGGCAGAGGAAGGGAGAGATAGAAACATCAATGATGAGAGAGAATCATTGATTGGCTGCCTCCTGCATGGCCCCCACTAGGGATTGAACCTGCAACCTGGGTATGTGCCCTTTACCAGAATCGAACTCAGGACCCTTTAGTCCTCAGGCTGATGCTCTATACACTGAGCCAAACAGACTAGGGCTGTGTGGGTTTATTTCTAGGCTCTTAATTCTATTTTCATTGGTCTCTGTGTCTGTTTTTTTTATCTGATACTATACTGTTTTGATTGATGTAGTTTTAAAATCAGTTTTAATTCAGGTGTGTGATAACCTTTGGCTTTGTTCTTATTCCTAAAAATTGCTTTGGCTATTTGGAGTGTTTTGTGGTTTCATAAAATTTCAGAATTTTTTGTTATATTTCTGTGAGAAATGCCATTGGTATTTGATAGGGATTTCATGCAGTCTATATATTGTTTTAAAATATGTGGCCATTTTAACAATGTTAATTCTTCCAATCATGAACCCAGGATATCTTTCCATTTCATTGATTTTTCTTATATTTCTCTCAACAATGTCTTGAAGTTTTCAGTGTGTAGGTCCTTCACCTCTTCTGATAAGTTTATTCCTAGGGAGTTTTGTTGTTGTTGTTGCAATTGTAAGTATAGTTTGTTAGTATATAGGAATGCAACAGATCTTTATCTTTTGATTTTTGTACCCTGCAACTTTACTGTTTATTGTTTCTAATAGCTGTGTGTGTGTGTGTGTGTGTGTGTGTGTGTGTGTGTGAAGTCTTTAGGGTTTTCTATTATATAGAATCATGTCATTTATAAACAGTGACAGTTTTACTTCTTCCTAATTTAGATGCCTTTTATTTCTGTTTCTTGACTAAGTGCTCCGGCTAGGGTTTCCAGTATAGCAGTGGAAGAGTGGGCATCCTTGTCATTTACCTGATCAGAGAGGAAAAGCCTTAAACTTCTCACCATTGAATATGTTAACCTAGGCCTTGTCATATATGGCTCTTATTATGTTGCGGTTCTTTCCTTTTATAGCCATTTTATTGAGTTTTGTTTTAATCATAAATGGATGTTATATCTTGTCAAATGCTTTTTGTTCATCTATTATGGGGGTCATATGATTTTTATCTTTTATTTTGTTAATGTGGTGTATCACATTGATTGGAAGATACTGAAACATCCTTGCATCTCTGGAATGAACCCCACCTAATCATGATATGTGCTCTTTTTTCTAAATTGTTATTTGGTTTGCTAGTAATTTGTTTAATATTTGTTCATCTATGTCATCAGAGATACTGGCCTATAATTTTTTTACATATTTATTTTTTAATATGTTTAAATTGATTTTTTTTTTTAATGAGAGGAAAGGCAAGGTATAGAGAGATAGAAACATTGATGAGATAGAAACATCAACTGCTGCCTCCTGCATGCCGCCTAGCCAGGAGTCGAACCAGTGACCTCTTGGTTTATAGGTTGATGCTTAACCACTGAACCACACTAGCCAGGCAAATTTTCTATTTTGGAGTGTTGCCCTTGCTTGGTTTTGTTATCAGGGTAATGTTGGCTTTTTAAAATGAGTTAGAAAGTATTCCCTCTTTCTCAACTTTTTGGAAGAGTCAAAGAAAAAAAATGGTATTACATCTTCTTTGAACATTTGGTAGAATTCACCTGTGAAGCCATCTGATCCTGGACTTTTGTGATTTTTTTATTACTGTTTTGATTTCCTCACTAGAAATCAGTCTACTTATGTTTGTCCACTTCTTCATGATTCAGGAAGGCTGTATACTTAGAATTTGTCCATTTTTTCTAGTGTATAACCCTTCATAATACCCTTGTACAATCCTCACTATTTCTGTGGTGTCCCTTGGAACTTTTTCTCTTTCATTTCTGATTTTATTTGAGTAGCCTCTTTTCTCCTTAGCGAGTCTAGCCAGGGATTTGTCAATTTTATCTTTTCAAAAAACAAGCTCTTTGTTTCATTTTTTCCCCTACTATCTTTTTGTTCTCGGCATTACAGTCTGATTTTTAATTATTTCCTTCCCTCTACTGACTTTGGGCTCTGTGTGTTCTTCTTTTTTTCAGTTCTTTAAGGAGCAATATTAGATTATTTAGGATTTTTCTTGTGTCTGGCTGTAAGCCTGCAAAGGTATAAACTTACCTCTTAGTACTGCTTTTGCTGCATCTCAAAAAAAATTTAGCATGTCATATTTACATTTTATTTGTCTCTATCATTTGATCTCTTATTTAACTATTCAATTTTTTATTTTTCTTGATTTTATTCAGGGGGGCACATTGGTCAATAAAATTATACAGGTTTCAAGTGTACAATTCTATAATACATCATCTATATATTGTATTGTGTGTTCACCACCCAAAATAAAGTCTCCTTTGTCACCATTTATACCCTCCCCCCAATCCCTTTTCCCTCTGGTAATCACCATACTGTTTATTTTAGTTAATCTCTTCCCCCTTTTCACCCAGTCTCCTAACAACGCCCCCTACCTCCAGCTGTGAGTCTGTTTCTATTGTGTTTGTTAGTTTAATGTTGTTCATTAGATTCCATATATAAGTGAAATCATATGGTATTTATCTTTCTTTGACTGGCTTATTTCATTTAGCATAATGTTCTCCAGGTCTATTCATGCTTTCACAAAAGATAGTATTTCCGTTTTTTATGGCTGAGTAGTAATCCATTGTGTAAATGTACCACAGCTCTTTTATCCACTCATCTACTGCTGGGCACTTGAGCTGCTTCCAAATCTTGGCTATTGTAAATAACACTGCAATGAGCATAGGGGTGCATTTATTCTTTCTAAATCGTGTTTTGGGTCTCTTCACATATATTCCCAGAATTGGAATTGCTGATTATAAGGCAGTTCCATTTTTAATTTTTTGAGGAAACTCCATACTGTTTTCCACAGTGCCTGTACCAATCTGCATTCCCACCATGGTTTCCTTTTCTCCACATCCTCACCAACACTTGTTGATTTATTGATGATAGCCATTCTAACAGGTGTGAGGTGATATCTCATTGTGGTTTTAATTTGCATTTCTTTGTATGCCCTCTTTGGAGAAGTGTCTATTCAAATCCTTTGCCCATTTTTTTAAATTGGATTGTTTTTTGTTTTGGTTTTGGTGATGTGTTTATAAGTTCTTTATACGTTTTGGATATTAACCCCTTAACAGATATATCATTTAGCTAATATGTCCTCCTATTCAGTGAGTTGTCTTTTCATCTTGTTGATGGTTTCCTTTGCTGTGTAAAACTTACTTTGATGTAGTCACATATGTTTATTTTTTGTTATTTTTCTTGCCCAAGGGGCAGAAAAACTATTGTTATGAGAAATGTCTGAGGTTTACTGCCTATTTTCTTCTAAAACTTTTAGGATTTCTAGCCGTACATTTAAGTCTTTATCCATTTTGAGTTTATTCTTGTGTATGGTGCTAGAAGGTGAGATAGCCCCTGCCCCCCCGCCCCCCCCCCCCAAACATAGATCTGTCCAATTTTCCCAGTATGATTTGTTGCAATGAGGCAAATGACAGTCTATTCATGTTCTTGCCTACTTTGTTAAATATTAATTGACCATAAAGGTGTGGGTTTATTTCTGGGCTCTCTATTCTGTACCATTGATCGACATGTCTGTTTTTATGCCAGTGCCATACTGTTTTTATACTACTATGGTCTTATAGTAGAGTCTGATATCAGTTACTGTAATGTCTCCAACTTTGTTCTTTCTCCAACTTTGCTGTGGCTACTCAGGGTCTTTTGTGGTCACTCAAAGTGCCTCTGGCAGTACCAAGTTGCATGAGGTAGGTTCTCAGTGATTGGCCAGGTAGGGGCAAGTGGTGTTCACCAGATTGATACAGGTCCAAACTCACTGCCAGTGCTGGGTTTGAGGCCACTCAGCAAAGTAGGCCAATCTAGCTGCTCCTCCTGTGAGGTGCCCATAGACTCTGGTGGTGGGGCAAGGTCTTGGGGAGGCCAGCAGAGTTTATCAGGCCCAAACAAATCAAGATTTGGCAATGTGAAGGGAAGGCTCTGCACTGGTCAGGCAGGCGAGGGTAAACCGGCCCCCATCTTAGAGCCACACAGCCCAGTCTGTCTCAGATTCTGCTGGGAGCCCAAGCTCAGCAGAGTGGGGCCATCAGGAGCTGGGAGGGTGGGGCTAGTGTATCTCCCACTTCAGGGAGGCACTGCCAGGCAGGGTACCTCGGGGTGAGGCTATTTCTCCCTCAAGCTGATGCCCTAAGGAGTGGAGTGCTCCACCCAAAAAAGATGGCGTCTGCCGTGTGGGAGAGGGACTCAGTGAAAGGATCCTGGTGGCTGTCCCTTCATCTCTCTTCCCAGATCCACAAACCCATCTCCCCTTCCTTTGCCAGAGCCTAGGGTGAGTGACCACACATGAGATTTTGTGCACTGGTCCTATAAGAGGGCACCGTGTCTCTAGCAGACCCCGCCTCCCTGGCTGGACAGTATCTCTGATTTTCACAGTCAGATGTTATGTGGTCACCTCTTCCCAGCTCTGTAGCTCTGGGCCGGGGAGCCCAGGCAGCTGAGATATCCCGCTGGGATTTCCACTGTGCAGCTCTTTTCATGTTTCCACCTGCATCTCTGCCCTTCCTGCCAGTGTTGATGGGGCTGCTTCTGTCAGTTCTTGGTTAGAAGGCCAATTCTGTGCTTAGGTTGATTGTTCAGTACTTTAGCTGTAATTCCAGTTTGGTCCTGGCAGGAGGTGGGTGTAGCTTCCACTTACTCCGCTGCCATGGTGGATCTTTTTTTTAATCCAGTTCAGTAGCATGTTGGTTCATCTCCCCACATTTGTGTAAGTTTGCCGAAGGAGGAATGCATGCGGCCAGAGTGGTGAGGGATTATGAATTTATTCGATCATCCGCACACCAGCTGGCTGAGCCTGGATGGCTCCAGCACCCAATGATGGGAGTCGGAGGCTTTAAAAGGACTTTTGGCGGCCTTTTTTTCTGGGCGGAGAATTATTTGTGGATTCCCAGCAGGGAGATAATGGAATGTGGTCATCGCAAGTGAAATGTGGTCTCAGCAAAGGGACTGTCCATTGTGAACTGGCCTGAAAAGCCAGTTCCTGGGGGAGGGATACCAACTCAATTGCTTGATCAAACCTAACAATTTGTGGTTTTCCTAGCTTTCTTCCTATAGTTGATTTCCATCAACAAGTTTGAGCAAGCTAGAAACTTAAAATACTTGGATTCTTACGTATCAGCTTCAGAGCTGGAAAAAAATATTCTTCCCAGAAATTAACATTTGTTCTAGGGAAAATAAAATCATACACTGGTCATATAAGAGAACAGTGCCACTCATTTTTATTGATAAACATAGTAGGCAATTGGCAAGATTCAGGCCCTGGACTATACATCTACTACGTCATTAAAAGTTGGAGCTAATGCTAAATGTAGGAAGCCTTATTCCACAATCTTAATAGTCATTTTTAAGAAGTATGTTCTCTTATCATGCATGTCGGTGCTTTCTGATTTATGTCTTGGTTATATTACTGCTTCCTAAAATACTAAAGAAATTAAAAACTTAGCCTCTGTATTTCCCTTCCAGTAAATTTCCTTCTGATAATTTTTAAATAATAGAGTTGAGTTAGGTTTAATTTTAATCTATATGAATTAAAATAACAAATGAAGTTTTGTAACAAACTAATTAAAAATATTCTAAAATTTTTACTACATTATAATAGAGAATAGTGAGTTATATCTGAATACTAAATCCCTCGTCAGCATGTTTAAAAACATGACTTATCTTAAATATAAAACAAAGGCATCCGTATTACTGTCATCACCACACAAGAGCATGATGGTATTTAGTTACTACAGAAAACTCATTTAGGAAAAACATTTTGAAGAAGAAAAAAAAAACCACCATGAGATTAAATAATTTATTACCAGTGCTAAGATGAACACATACTTAATACTCAATTTTATGCAGAACTTTAAAAAAATAGTTTTAATACAGTATCAAAATTTACACAAGTATTTTGTCAAAAGACCAGTGTTCCTTGTATTAGCTTCTGCAGGCACAAAAACTTATTTTAAATGTCTTCAGAGTGTAGGAATACAACAACGTAAGGATGAAAGCTTTTTTTCTAACAAGAGAAGGTGTAAATAAAACAAGCAATTTTCTTTTACAAAGTAGTAATACTTAAAAGATATAAAGGAAAGATAGCCTTAAATGGTAACCCAATTACGAGAATTAGAGATTATTCTATAGTAAATTAATTCATAAATGTTTTCTGAAAGCAGAGTACTGGTTTTTCATCACAACATTCTAAAAACTGACAATTATTAAGCTAAAGAGCCCATTTAAAAACAAATAGAGTAATTTAGAAGAAATCTGAAAACTGGGAATTGTTGCATTTCTACTTTTATAATCTTAAACCACAGTAAAAGCTTAGCATTCTGTCACAGGCCTTTTGCACATTCATACAGGAAACTGTCATTGCATTTGATAAACACAAAATACCTATCATAGCATTTCCAATACACACAGTCTAATATTATATATACCAAAAATAAGAAACTAAGCAAAGCTAGCACACCTCTTTTTCAAACCTCAAGCAGCCTGAACAAAGCTTTTAGCCTCAATAATCAAGGGCATGCGCCAGTTTCATAAAACATTAGATAGCTGCTGTAGACAAAGAAAGCTTTTCATAAATGCAGTGCAATATTTTAAAGTTTACATGAAGTTTATTAAATATAACAGCATGTCTAGAAACTAAATTGTAGAAATTGACATCTCACAGCTGAAAACACTTAGAAAAATTGTTTGCTTGTTCTTCAATTGAAATTGGTAATATTAACATCAATGGGTACACTGAATATGGACATGTCCCCAAGGTGTGTCTTCATGAAAAATACATCAAGATTAAAAGAAAAGATATATTTATTTTGATCACTTGAAATAAGTGGTACTCTCTGATAATCACTCTATATAAAGTCTTGCTACCAGCTGTTTAGGAGAATTTATGTGACATTTTAGCACCTCAAAACAAAACCGCAGAAACCTTATCTACCTTGCATCTAAATTATGCGGCAGGAACTAGTATTTTGTTGACTAAAATATAACACTTAGGTACTCAAGTCTCAAACTTGGGAAGCTGGAAGACACCTACCTCTTCTTATTTTCAATACAACATGGTAGGAAACTCCCACATTAAATGCAATGAGTCAACTCTATCAACCACCAAGGCTCTACTGTACCCTTCCAATCATGCGTTTTTCCCAATTATAATCTAAGGAGTCAAAAACGTTTTAGTTCTAATGAAAATATTGGTACCAAAATGGTGATTTTCAAAGCTACCTTGTTTGAAATTGACTATTGTAGACATCAAAGCGAGAGACATAAAATACAGCTTTAGTTATACTAAAGGTTTTTAGAGGGAAAATATGTGCAATCACTCCATGAGTTCAGGTTTGCGGAAATCCACTCTTTTCTTCTTCTTTCCTGTTACCTATTCCTGGCAGTGGCGATCTCGTGTTTGAAAGAGTGTTTCTCACATTGGTCCTTTGTACTGGTTGCCAGACAAGTGCTGCCTAATCCCAGGACACGAACCTGCAGCATCTCCAAGTTTCCTCCACACAACCTTTAAAAGAAAACAAAACATCTTAATTGTTCTCTTCCAGAAAGACACGTGTGTTTTTACCGGTAAGGGAGAGGGGGGCAAAGATGAATGTGAAGACAAGAGACAAAATAGCCACATGAATGAGCTCAAACACAAAGGAAGATGAATGAGCTCAAACACAAAGGAAGTAAAATGTGGTACAAGCTTCTAAATCACAAGAATTACTCAGTTGTTGGACCACCAGGTTTGTTAGGAACCAGGGTCAAAATTAAAGAATGATGTGCCAACTTAGTCTAGGAACTCCCACCCTCGGAGGTTGACTGCATTGGTGGAGGTGAGGTGCAGGCATCTGTATTTTTTAAAAGCTCCCAATGGGATTGATTCTAATGCATAGCTAGACTTAAAGAATCCTTAAGCAAAATCATCCTGGTCCCTATATTATACCTCTATTACAAGGGATATCAAAGGAAAATGAAGACGCTTTGATCTTGAGCTATTTAAGTCCTCAGCTGATAGCTTTAGGGCCACTAGTAAATTTCCCTGCTTCTCCCCGCAGAGTTTTGGGGCTTCAAACATAAATCTTAGCTACCAAACAGGACTATTTCTCAGATTACCAAAACAGAAAGCATCCACATGCAGGGAAAAGATAAGAATAACTTCAAGAATCACTGAACTAGATACAATTACAATATGTTAAAAAAAATGGGCTATTTTAGAGGGACAGTAGTAAAGGTGAGCTGAAGAATAACATAAGTATAAGGTAAAACTATCAAAATCACCAATGATATATTAATATAATAACAGTAATTGGAAAACATGCATAAACACACACAGTAACGATCATAACCCTCCCAAGGTGTTTCACTATAAAGACTATGCTCACATTGATTAATTCCACAAAAATTTACATGACTATATCATGAACACAAAGCCAGTTGGTTCATTACTTATTCAGAGACTGTGTTTGTTTTCCTTTTAAGTAGAGCAGATACTACAGATATACCCAGTAAGAATAATACAGGGTCTGTCTTTCATTTGTAAGCCAATGCAACTGTTAGTCTCTATGTTCTAGCAGATACTCTTATGTGACAGAAATGTCCTGTCGCATTTGGAGAGTTGTTATGGTCCTCAACTATTGGAAAGGAATGTCATAGCAATAGATGGCTCACGCTGTACTCAAGGGAATTAGGAGAGTCTCAGTCTTAATAGCTTGACTGCAAAGAGGTACAAACATCTAATCAGGAAGCCAAGCTAGCATCTCTTTCTTGCCCTTAAATTGTAAATATAATTACATCTCTCCAGCATGCTTTACATTTCTGGTTTAGAAGTGGAGGGTAAACTCAAGACCTCAATCACAGACACAAAGCATTAGATGGTTACAACTCAGTGCAACCCGTCTTCAAGTACTCAGCTGTAGACTGCAATGGGCTATGTGGTAAAAGGAAGCACAGAGCAGGCAGAATTGAGCTAAGCCAATGAATGATTGACCTGTTAACTAAGAGGAGAACAGGTTGATGACCAATCAAGTATTTGTACTGTTCTCAGGGAATTTGTGAGTCAAACAGAGAAGCCTAAGATAAAAAAACAGTATATGTATTTCTGTGGTAGTTTGGGAAGAGAATAGAGCCCTTCATGCTAGTAACATGATATGCAGTGAATAACAGGCTTTCATTGTATAGATGTCAACAACCTATCTTCAGGAGGACGATCAGAAACTGAGGCAAAACTCTGTTAAGTTCTGAGTTTTATAACTGATCTTACATCATGAGAAAGTTCTGTATGTCTGTGACATTATAAAAGCACGGGGTTCCACAATCTTAGCGAGTTTCTAAGAAATTACTTATCTATGCAAATGTATTAAACATTAAAAAAAACCATACTTTTCTTCTCCAGTATTTGCTCTGTATTTTCAATGTTCATATAATTTATAATGGTGATGCCAATATTTTAAATCAACACTTTTTTCTCTTGGCTTTTAAGTAGTTTCCAAATATATGAATGCCAACTGTCAGACTTGGGCTGGCTTATTTTTTTTTTTTTTTTCAAATTATGGGCATCACAACAATTGAGAGTTAGAAAAGCTTTCTAGAGAATGTTTAAAGGCAAATGAGGAGGGTAAGCTTTTAGCTCCAGGAAAATATCTTCTTAGGGGAAAAACCACCACCAGCTCACGTAGCCTTTTGACACATTTTTTTAAAAAATATAGGTAAACAAAAAGATCTATACAAACTAATCAAGGTACAAACCATGAGTAGGTCTCTGCTGTGATTAAGAAATAAAATTTCTAATGTCTTGAAATCAGAAATCTTTCATCTAAAAATTTAAAAAGAGGCAAGAAAAGGGACAATCCTGGCATTTCTTTACAGAATTTCTGGCATTAAGCACAATGGAGATGTAAGATGCATTGCTTTTCATTCTTGAGGAAAGAAAAGGAGTCCCCAGCTTTACTTGGGGAAGTGGAGAGAGCTAGTCCTCAGAGGAGATCTGGGTCTAATCCTGCTCACTTAACTGTTCCTTAGCGAACAATCTGGGCAAGTACCTTAATTTGAGCAATTAACAAAATTTGGGGATCTTCATTTCTTTAAACATAAAATGCAAGTGTGGGGTTCTTACCCAGTAGTTGCTATCCAAATTGTCCATGGTCTGGGGCAAAACCCAGATCTCTGAATTATGAAGGAGCTCCACATACTACTCTGTGGAGACCCACTGGGGGGGATGACCCCTGTGGCCCCCTCTAGTTCTACAATTCCTAAAGTCTGTCAGAACTTTCTCATTCCAGAGACAATAGATGAGAGGCAACAGGCACCCCTAGGTGTGTGGCCCAAATTCTTTTTTTTTTTTTGTCATTTCCCAGGAAGAAATTTTATTTCATGTTGTGAATGTAAATTTTAGTAACAATTCTGTTGAAGTTCCTTTTCTAGGACTGTTATCAAAGTATTATTTCAACTACTCAAGATAAAACACATTATTTATCAAAATATGATAGTTCAAAATGTCACAAGTGAGAAACCACTTGACAAAAGGTAACACATTTGTTTAATTTCACTAGTTACAAGTGAACTGGTGGATAAGTCATGATTTTAGGTGTGTATGATATTTCTATTAAGATATCCACGTTACAGGGATGATCAGAAATGGGTATGGCTATAGAGAGATTCGAGGTGAGTCAGTGGATTACCTCTGCGGGCCTATTGGGCCCACCAACCCAAATTCTTAAATTTCTCTGAGGGAAATATTCAAGCTGAAAACCTTAAGGACAGGCTGAAAAGCTACAGAAGGTAAACAGTGACGCATTTAGGAAATCATGCCATCTAAAACTAATGATTTTTAAAAACAGATATTCATGAAATAAAGAAAAACAACCAAAACACAAAAAGCAGGAGACTAAACACTTTCCCAGCACATAAAATCCCATGGGACTTTGTAACTTTTACTGGATTCCAAGACCTCAAAGGGATTGTTAAGTGTCTGAGATTATCTGGTCCTAACAGCCTAAAGCTTAAGGGTATTTCTAAGCAATTTTGATATCTTAATGGACAAAGAATCTAAGGTTAAAAAATTATATATATGAAGCCAATTAAAATGAGTGATTAATATAATCTATGATTTTTTGCTTTTAACAAATGTGTTCCTCTGTAACATTCTATTTAGCTTTCTAATAACCTTCACAATTATATTCTTGATTAAATGATACATCTATGCATATTACTGAAATAGTTAAAATTTAGTCAGCCATATAATGATCATATTGAATATGTATCATGAAAGGAGCATGTCATTTTTTTACTGTGTATATCTATCTCCTATAGCTATATCCTGAACATATGTCAACCACTGAAAGGTAAAGATAATACTTTGCATGACATGAAGCACACATATTATATGCATGAACAACCCAGCAAATATTACCTAGTAAGATGATGATTCTTTTCCCCCAAGTAAATTTACAAACAAATCCGAAGAAGTCTGTTTTATCACAGGTTTTAAACACTGATCTCTAAGGACCTTCTTAAAAATATGAAGCAGAAACCCATTTATTTTATCAAAACTAGTAACACATTTTAGACAACAGACAATTTAATAATTCTGGAATATGTTGGAATATATTGGCTTATTGCTTACCTGAATATTTTATAACATGATTGTAGTGATAAAACATACTAAAGATAAAAATAAGGGGATTTGATTTTATTTTCACATAATTAGGGCACTTGTCCAGCATTTTTTAAAGTAGATATTCATAAAGCAA
The DNA here is from genome assembly GCF_028538775.1 of Myotis yumanensis. Taxonomy (NCBI): domain Eukaryota; kingdom Metazoa; phylum Chordata; class Mammalia; order Chiroptera; family Vespertilionidae; genus Myotis; species Myotis yumanensis. The sequence continues at coordinate 31,222,546 of NW_027223762.1, read as the reverse complement.
TAACTACGCCATGATGGGGCTTGGAACACAGAATACACAACAAAGCACATTAAACTTACATTGCACATTTCTCTGACTATAGCTTTTTCTGTCTCACTAAGGTCCTGTTCATACTCTTTACCCTGTTGACGATCTATAGTTTCCTGAACATCCAAGACCTGGATTAGTTGAAAAAGAGAAGCAAATTTCACATGGAAAAAAACCTTGTTAGTTATAGAATAAAACCAGCAAGCAGCTCCACTTGGTAAAACCTTTAGTTTTCTCCATGTCTGCATATCAGAGTGGATACATATATGGCAAAATCTTTTAATTATTATTGTGAAACCTATCTAGAATCAATTCTACTTGATTTCAGATGGCCATTAAAAGCAATCTATTGCATCACTAAGAGTCTATTGAATGTATTAATGTCTAAAATAATTAGATACATTAGTTAATTGGGTCATTAAGATAACCTGTCAATGATTTAGAGTCAATAATTCTTGCTCCACTGTAAAAATGAGCAATATAATTAATTATACACCAGACAGTCCAAATGATATGTAGACACGGCCTATAGAAAAGATGATAGTGATGGTGAAACTGGTCAGAATCCAGGAATATGTACATAAGAATTTTTAATATTAACACTACTAACCTCACAGTTCTTGCCTGGGCATTCTCAGTGGCTAGGAAAGGAATATGGGGATGGTTCTTTGACATTAGCAATGAGAAACACTGACTCCTTATACTAGTAGTGACAATATTTGAGCAACACTTTATAAATATTTTTCATTAGAGCAACGTATTTGGGGATGAGATGCTTTTAAACAATTTTAGATTCCATTTCTCAAAATTACTGCTTAATAGAGTAAAATGATATTCCTTTAAAAATGTCTGTAAAGTTTTCATGTCAATACTTTCTAAAGTACAAAACTTGGGCTTTGAGTGCAGTTTGCTATTTTCTTCTGTCAGCTTATAAATCAAAGCATTAATGTAGCATAAAAAAATACTTTTCCTAAAAGCCCCTATAGAATCCACCCTGACATTGTTAAACTCCTTGTTCTGTTGTCCTCCCAGTCAGTGCTAGGGCCACACCTAAAGGTGTCACCTGCAAATTAGCACCAGTGAACAGTTGAGTCAAAATAAGTGACTTAAGCGTGAGGGGAGCCTTTCTTTTAAATTCATATATACTGCGACTGCATGGATTTTCACTAGAGTTCATGCTGCAATAAAGAATCTAATTCACAAACTACTCTCTGGTTAACTCAAAAGTTCTAGCCATTGTTATTATGTAGATATTGCTTCTTTAACATAGGATATGATAGTAGTGAGTGAAAGGCTGACCCTTTTACTCAACTCAAATTAGAGTCAGTTTACAGCCATTAGAGCAGTGGTTCTCAACCTTCCTAATGCAGCGACCCTTTAATACAGTTCCTCATGTTGTGGTGACCCCCCAACCATAAAATAGTTTTCGTTGCTACTTAATAACTGTAATTTTGCTACTGTTATGAATCGTAATGTAAATATCTGATATGCAGGATGTATTTTCATTGTTACAAATTGAACATAATTAAAGCATAGTGATTAATCACAAAAATAATATGTAATTATATATGTGTTTTCCGATGGTCTTAGGTGACTCCTGTGAAAGGGTCATTCGACCCCCAAAGGGGTCGCGACCCACAGGTTGAGAACCACTGCATTAGAGGAAATTCTTAACTATGCTCAGTGAATATTCATAGAAAACTTATGGAACTCTTTGAACAAGCTCATTTACTTACAGATTTGATTTATTATGCACCTCAGAGAAGAGTACTTCAAATCAGTTAATTTCTACTAAATGAAGTGAAGCTCCAATTAATAGCATGAATTTTAAAAACAAAAAAAAATGTGGTGTTATTTTAAGTGAGCTAATTTCTCACACTGCCTTCAAGCTCTTCCCCCATCCTTGACCAGAGTTATTAAATCCTAGAGAATATTTTTGAAATCTATCAGAAGATGAGAAACTGAGCCACTGTCCTAAGTATTCTTTTCAGAACAGAAAAATCTTATGATATAAATATGCTCTAGATCAGTGGCTTTTAAAAACAAAATGTTGAATGATTGCATGTTTTTAACATGGAGATAGTGTTCCGATGCATTTCCCACAGGCTGTGTTTGCACATATTTCTGTTTCAGACACAGTGAACTCATGGAAGCGAACACATTCTCTATTCAAAAGCCTCCAGTTATCCAATAAAGATACGTTAGTTGCTCAGTACTAGCCAGCTTGCCCAGTGAGGACTTGTGTGTTCTGATTATCATATAACATCTTCCTTTCTAGAGGTAAAATTTCATATGAAAATTAGAGAATGAATTCAGAGAAAGTTGAAGAGCGCTTCCCTGCCTGCCCCATTCCTTTTCGGCCCTCCTAACACAGCTGTAGTGAGAAATCTGGGGAAGAATGCAGTGCGACCCACTCAGCCGATCTGATTCAAACTGCACTTGCCCTTTACTAAGGCAGCGGGCTGAATCATCTTTCAATCGGAAAATGTGCTACTTGGGGAATATGTACCGGCACTAACACGACAGGATTGAAGCCACTCTCATTTTTTTTTCATCTCTAAAATGCTTTTCAGGTAGCTAGAGCCTGGCTTATGCTAAAGTTACAGCACTGTCCATGCTAAGCAGCATTCAAATGCTGAAGCAGAGAGCAAGTGTTCCCCAGTCGATAAACCAGCACCCACCAGAGGGAGGGTGCACCCCTCATTCTGTTGTGCCTTCCCATGAATTCCTCTCAGTTGCTCACTTTGTGTTATCCCAGCCAACACAGGAGATGCCAGGTGCCTTGCCATTGGCCACCGGCGTGGTTATACTACCTTCCCTCATGAGCAGCCAATTGATGCCTGTGAGACGCAAGCTCACTTCATCTAAGGGACAGTAAAATATAAGGAGGGAGCTAAAGCTGCTAAAACTAAATCATCTCCCAATAACTATTTTGAAGTTCTCATCTATTTATTTGCTTTATGCATGCCAGGGGAAAATGTGGCCCACTCCAAAAGGATGCATCATTCTGAATCCAAAACAATTTTAGAAAAATTGTGAAACTCATGTGGCAGGCTGAAGCACTCTACCTACTTCATGCTCAAAATACTTCATCAGGCTACATGTTATGGATTATTAATTTAAAGGACAGTGTTTTATACTTGGAAACTGAAAATTTCAAGGAATTGTCTCAATTTTAAGATAATTTTTATTGCATTTGTTTCTACTCTGAAATATTTTTATTAACTTTACTTATGGTACTTATTGGAAAGCTCATTATTGGTAAAGAAAATTAAATGATAAATTTTAGCCAAGTCTTTTTTGAGGCCATTACACAATTTGAAGTAAAAGCCAAAAATAAAATAGCTTTATGAGCAAGACCTTATACCTATTTTGTAATATTCTATAAAGGAACATTAACTAAAGTTTGAAGACCTAATTTCTTTTAGTGGAGGAGGGAGTAGGTTTTGTTTGTTTCAATAGTTTCTTTTAGTAAGTTGCACAATGTGCTTCATTTGCATAAAGAAAGGAAAATATGGTATCCTTCCTTCCTTTGGCCAACTATTAAGTCCCTCTATTTGAAGACACCCGTGCTACAAACATTGCACATAAAATACCTGTAACAATATTTTACACAATGAATATACATGCATATCAGACTTCAAATTCAACTCGATGCAGATAATGAATCACATTACTCAAAACAAAATAACACTAGAGATTCAACCATAAGTACTCAAACCCATTGTTAGTTAAAAAATCAAAATCATAGTTCAAAACTTAAGATAAAGTTACACCATTAGGGGTAAAAAATAAAGTATATATGGTTAAAACAAGACTGTGAGGACTACTAGACTACAGCAAACAAACCACAACACAACTGATTTTCTTGATAAATGGTTGTACACAGTTGGTTACCTTAAGAGAATGTACCACGGGTTCAGGCTGCTGAGAAGGTGTGGTATGTCCACTGAAGCTAGCTGGAGAGTTGGGTGAACTGTTATTCCCATCAGCCCCTGATGACAACCTAAAAGAACCCTTAGTAGAAAATCAACAACTTTGTTATTAAAACAAAAGTCGTTTATAACTGCACAGATGTAATTCAATTTCACTGCCAAATGAGAATCAGCCATTTTCATAATTTTTTTTCCAAGACTGTCCTACAATACTATCCACCTGTTAACTGGAATGTACTTGCTGCTTGACCAGCAAGAAAAGTTAACCAAGGACCATCTCTATGCATATCCAGATGTCATTTCTAATTTACCAAAGAGAGCAAAGCCCCCTAAGGAATAACCATTAAGCATTTCAAGAATGACTTTTTGAAACTTAAACATACTCAAGTGTGGGGAATTTGTGAGTTACTCCGCAGCTGAGTTAACATGCTCATTCAGCAAGACAAATGCCTCATTCCATATGTCTCAGAAAATGCAGACACATCACATTCTTATAAAACACTCTCTCTTATAAAACATTTCTTTGAGGAAAGACCTGTAGTGGAACATATTCCAAAGAGATTTAACCAAATTCAGTATTTTCTTTCAGAAAAAAATCCTTATTTTCTGGTCTTTTTGGATATGAAAAACAAAATGGATCAGATTACATATTTGTAGTTCATTGACTCTGCAACGTAGTTGCTGAGAAATCAGAACCTGCCATGATTAATTTGGCCTGTGAGAGTCACAATCACCCATACGGGAACTGAGGGAAAATCAAACCGACTTTTTCTAGGGGATTACTTGCAGAAAGACTAAAGGATCAGGAAAGAAAAGAGTAGCAGTTATCTAAACTCCCACAAAAAGCAGTCTAATGGGACTTTCACCTGTGTTATGGTGATCATTACACTCAGAGGGCCTGAGAGATTTTAATTTTTGTCCAACAAACCTAGAGATTTTTTCCATGCCTATTAGACTAATAACTGCTCTGTTTCTCTTTGATCCCCTGAATCTAATCCCCGGGGAAGGAGCATTATGTGTGGTTTGGAACTTTTCTTTTCCAGCATCTCTAAGAGAGTTTCTATGTTGTGCATTTCAGGGATGGGAAGGGAAAGCTGAGAGCAGCAAGTCTTAGGTATGGGCTTTATGCAAACCATGCTATTTTTAAAGAAATTGACAATTCCCATTGATTTTTACAAAAATTATTATGCATGCAATTTGGAATATGTTCTCTCTTCCGTGTCGCTGTCACTGCTTACCTCGTTGCAGGCTATCCTCACCACCTCACAAGCCAACGGAGACCGTGTGCTTTTCCGTGCTCAGAGAGTTATGGAAACACATCAGGTCCTGCCCAACCCTCACTAGCCAACAGGGAGAAACAGCCATAGATGTGACATTTAGGTGACCTCCCCAGTTTCTGTCCTTCATTGCTACGAATAACTAAATTAATAGCAGGTGATGACACAGGGCAATCAATTATAATAGTCCCAACTCTCTCTGGGGAAAAACATTTATAAGATATGTTTTCCTATATTTGTACTTCAGACAAAATCAGGCGTAGTACCTGATACAAATAATAAAAGGGAAACTATTTTAAGTTGGCTCATGGGGCACACCCTCCCTCCAACTCCATCACCACATTTTGGACATCCTCCTCTTCTGAAGAGATCAAATGTTTCCCAAACAAAGGAATTATAAAGGAAGATCTAGTCCCCCACCGTTTTCTTTCCCTGCTGTCACCACGCTCATGAACTCGTGTGAAAAGGCTTCTGAGGTACGCAGGGTTCACTTCAAACCTCTCATTTAGGACCCACCACTGCAGTTTTGTCTGTCTTCTGACTGGTAATCTGACTTGGCTGGCAATACCACTTCCCCCTCTGGGCTACTCTCCTCCCAGTCCTTCTCTTTCAAAGGTTCCCTTCCCAGACCTGGCAAACTGGAAGGTATATCAATCCTTGTGCGCTTTTTGCTTTGGAATGGGATCTCCATCTTTCAGGCCATTTTGGTTTAAGAAAATTTCTAGAATCAGTGATAAGTAGCTCCCCTTACCACAAATCCTCTAATTTAGCATTGTTTAAACTTGAGAGTCCTGTTCTACCCTTATCTATTCAGAAAAAAAAAATTTTTATTAAAGAAATTTCTTTAAATAATGGGATAATAATAATAAAGATTACAGTAGGGGGAAATGTATCATTGGGGGATTAAAGTTCAAATCCACTTTGTGAGCGATGGACTAATAATCACAGGAAGGTTCAAGAGTCATGATTTATGTGGTTTTTGTGAAGCCACAAAGGTAGCCAAGTGCCTGGTAAGGTTGTACACAAACAGGTTTCTAGATGGTAACAGAATCAAGCAACTCATTCTATCACATCTCATTTAGTTCGTATGAAACAAAAGGTCAAATTTATATGTGCTCAGTAGAATGAGACCAAAATTTGGAGGATTATCTAGGTTCAATCAATACAAAGTTGACTAATATGTTTTCACTGAAGTATTTTTTTAAATGTGCTACTCAGTGAAACATATTTTAATAAGATTGAGCCCATTTAAATTGTAACATGGCTGGCTCAGGATACAAGGAATTTAAAAAGAGGAAAACCTTAATGAAATTAGACACGTGACTCCCAGTTTCAGGGAGGCTTGTTTTCAAGGTACATGTGATCCACACAGTGTACCACTTTCTCCCGGGGCAGTCAACTGGAAAGGGCATGGGATAATGTCCTGGGCTGGTGTTTAAGAGTTCATTTTCATGGCCACTGAACTCTTAAACGCCTTTTCACGAAGGTGCAGGCTACCTTTGTTCTCCAGTCACTCAACTTTCACCCTCAAGTTCAGGGGGAAAACACTAGAGATGACTGTGCAGGAGATGAAAGACGACTCCCAGCGTCCCTCCCCAGACTTACACCCACAGCAACTTTCATGTACACAGATTGTTCTCTACCCCCAGCATAACTTTCCTCGAGCAGCACAAGCCACCTGGGTTACACACAAGCAAATGCAGCAGCTGGCTTGTCTTCACTCACCGGGAGAGTGGGCAGGCAGCGTCCTATTCCTCGGCACCCTTGCCACCACTGCAAGACCCGCCGGGCTCTGGGCCCCCAGCCTTTCTCCATATTTGAGCTGTTTCTAGTTGGAGGTTGCCTTCTATTCTGGGTGGCCTTATATTTGGAACAATATAGTACAATCACTCAGAAAAATACTGTTTCCCAAATCTCAAGAAAGCAGATAGAACAAGAAGCGTAATGAAATGCACCACAATGACCACAATGGCAAGCTGTAACATGCACCTGTGACCAGGGAAAAAGTGAACATAAACTGAAGTCTGTGTATTAGAGCTAATGCTGATTTTTAAAATAGATTTTGGTAAAGTTTTAACTAGTTCTCAAAGTATCAAAAAGTGGTAGATGATAAAAAATTGAAGCTACATAGACAAGTTTATTTTGTGGGTTTTACTTGTGAGAAACAGAAGTGCCATAAGTCTTCCAAGTATTTAAAGCAGTGTAACTTCAGGACTTAACAGAAATTATTTGAAATGTATTTGGGAGCATGACGCCCTTTTGTGCAGAAACTCAAGTTGGGTGGATATATTTAACAATACTCAAAAACTGATGCTGCATCAAATTCTCAACAAAATTCCTGAACATTTAAAAAATGCAGGGTGGGGCAATAGTAGGTCTACAGTTGTATTAATTACTGTATTTTCCATACAAACAACAATAAACTTTCATGTATTCACAACTATAAACCCACTTTTGCTGCACCCTGTACGTATGAGCTAAGGGGTCACTATTGCATCATAGTAACTGTTTTTCATGGGACATATTCACAGTTGTCAAAATGTGAAATAATCAAGTTGATTCCCTAAATTTCTGTACTAGTTGGAACTAGAGATATCACGTAACTAAAATAAAAAGAAAAAAATGTCCTTAAATTCCAGTTTTTTCCATGGCCAAACTGTAATTCTACTAAAAATGATCAGAACCAAAATGAACTTATTTGAACTTAATTTCTCCTTCCTGCCAACTTTCACTAAAACCTTCAAGAATGCTATGTCCTAAAGAATAGCAACATTTTAAAAATAAAATATGGGAAATTCACAAAATAGTCCCCCAGATTTCAGTGTCTACATGTTTAATTTTAGGAGACAACAAAAAATAACATTTTTTTAGTTCTCATCAATCTATTTTCCTAGAAGTAGGTGCTCTACTGTGATAGTACTGGTCTAATTTTCACCCTTTAACTTTTGGAGGCTGAATAAAGAAATGAGTAGCAATGATGATCAGTAGTTGTTACAAACTCTTCCCTGAATCTATGAAATAGTAGCAATTATCTATTAAATAAGTCACACATATTCCTCACATAAGAGAAAATTACATATTTGCACTTGAACCATAATGATCATTTCAACAGAGCAACACTGATTTGAACACTGCTCTTTTGCAATAATTTCATATGTCAGTGTCTACTTTATTTTCACCATCAGAAGAATTAAATCCAGTAATTTATAATATGATTGATGGCTTAAAATTCACCTCCCACCCCAACTGGCATAGTTAGATTTCTGGGACGATTCTTATGCTTAATGCAGTATTTTACAAATGAGTTCTCTTCAGGATTTGGTTTTCTCCGTGACTTCCACATCTCTCAGACCTTAGGTTTTTCTGATTCAACAACTGGGTAAAACTTAAGAATTCCTGGTGTCATATTCCATAATGTATAGTAAGACTGAACCCCAATGCCTCTCCATTGCAACAAAATTTATTATAACATGAAATCTAAGGTAACACCTATTACCATTTAGAAGCACCTGGAAAGAATAGACATTCAGTTACTATGCGGACAGTGTACAATATTTTCCCACTTTCAGAAAGCAGATAAAATATGAAATATACTTTTCTCAGGATCTTATAAAAGGTTCTTTTTAAACATTATATGTAGAGTGCATAGTATTATTAATCTCCTAAGAGGGGGCAATATACGCAGGCCAGATTTTTGTGAAAGAAAAACTACTTGGTGATATAACCATTTTAAAGGAAAAGGTACTCTTTTGGAATCAGGAGTAGTGACTTTCTACTCATGTGGGCAACATAATTTTTGTTTGTTTTTTAAAATTCTGGTCTTGGAAAAGCCTGTCCTGGACCGGCCATCATTTTTGACCTTCAAGTAAACTATACTTGAATGGTATTTATGTACTAATGAAGGCTTAGCTCTTTGCAAGCTCTACAATTACCAATCACACTATTTTCTGAAGACAGCTTCATAAAACATAGTAAGCCTCCTGTAACTCGGTGCTTGGAATTGTTGTTGGCAACTTTGGAACTCAAAACGGTGGAAACCCAGATGCTGGCCATCAATTGGGAGAACAATTTCAAACAACCTTAAGAAAGTCACTTTCTATTTTCTGAGTAATCCCATTTTGCTTAGCTTTGTTTTCTGCAGTTTTTAAAAATTCTACATTCATGAAAAAATACTTGAATAACCCTACCATTCCATAGGAATCTGAGTACTCATTAGCCACTTTCTATACAGGTAAAGTAATCCACAAATTATTGTAGGTACCAGGACAGTCCATCCTAAATGACAGCAAAGTAATGCTCTGCATCAAGACTGTGTGGGAGGTAAATGACAGGTTACTTACCCAGAGGCAAGTACTCATTATAGAAACCGTGAATTCTGTGGTGTGAGCAAACAGACTGGATAGAGAACAAGAGTTATCCCTTCGTACCACTGAAAAAGATAAATGTTTGGTTCTGCTATCCCTTGTAACACAGCATTTCTGGAAAATCTTCCACGAAAAGTGAGATTTAGGACATTTTCTAATATTGTCCTTAAAATCACTGACTTCTTAAGAATTAAGAAAAAATGAAGCCATTCAAATTTTTAAAAGGAAATGTATTACTCATAGTCTCGCTGTGTAAAATAATTACAATTCGCAATATGACTTTTAAGAGAACTGATAAGATGAAGCTATTGTGAATAAGTTGTCTTCTGGCTATTTTAGTAACATTGTTTTAATTAATACTTTGGAAGTTTCCATTCTTTTGCCTTTTAGAGTACACATTAAAAAAAATCTTTAACAAGAATGACAGTACTGTCTTTACATTTTATTATGTAAAATGCAGGCTTCCCATTTCGATATAGATCAGACAAGTGCACTTGTAAGAAACTTTAGAGCCCAGCCCTCTTATCTATTATAGGAAGCCAACTATGGAAGTCTGAAAATTGATCGGCTAAAGTGGTTTCCTGTTAGTTAAAGATGTTTAATTTTTTATAAGCCCTGAAGGTAGGTCAAACTATACCTCATCAGAACACATACCTAGTTTAAGGGAGAGGAGGAATTCAGTATTTCCTTATCATAGGGCAAGAGCGGATGGTTTGTGTAATCTCATCAGGCAAATAATATTTTGTTCCATTTTACCAATCTTCATTCTGACATTTTGCAGAACTGCAGTACCACACAAATCAAAGCCCAGATAAGAGACTTTAAAGGTCACCTTGACAAACTTCTTCCAAAAGATTCCTGCAAATGGGCTTAGAAATGCTAAAAGACTTTCTGCTTTGCTCTAATAGAGAATAGTTGATTGTATTCAAAGAAAAGTTTAGTTTTTATTTAATTAGAGAGTCTGAATTTACTCAATACTGATTTAAGACATTAAATAATTTCCTGGATTTGTAGATATTCATTCATTAAAATCATTTTTGCTGAGCACCTAGGAGAGGTAATACCCCATACTATGTGAGGTGGGTATCTATTCCAAGGTTTGCTGAGCGAGCAGCACAGTAAGTCCAGCTCATTGACTCCAAGGCCACACTGCCTAGGTTCAGATTCTTGATCTGGCACTTAGCAAGTCCATGATCTCTCTGTGCCTCAGTTTCCTCATCTGTAAAATGGTATAATAATACCTACCTCTCTGAGTGAGGCTACTTATATGAAAAGAGCTCTTACAACAGTGCCTAGCCCACATTAAGCACTCTCTAACAATGATTTTCAACCTTTTTACTCTCATGGCACACATAAACTAATTACTAAAATTCTGCGGCGCACACAGAAAAATATTTTTTGCAGATCTGATCAAAAGAAAAATAGGTATAATCAGGTGTTGGCTGTTGTCATGTTTTTATTTGACAATCTAAGGGGGAAAAGGTCAGTGCCCCTGACTAAATAGTCAGATATTGCATGTTTTCAAAATTTTTGCAGCATACAGGTTGAAAATCGCTGCTCTGTAAGTATTTGCTACACATTTTATAACTTGTTTGTCAATTTATATTCAGATGTTTATTATTTGAGCAGCAGTTCTCGGGGTGATTTGGCCCCCCAGGGGGGACACTTTTAGCTGTCACCATGGGGTTTCTGTGGGCATTTAGGGGGTAGAGGCCCAGGATGCTGCTGCACACCTGGCAGCACAGGACAGTCCGCACAAGGGATTATCCAGGCCCTAATGGCACGAGTGCTGAAGCTGAGAAAGCCTGATGTCGGAAAACTGCAAAGCAAAATTTCTGTTGATGGCTCCGTAGCAGATTTTGCATATGAGGACAAGTGGCCCACAGGATTTGGAGCTCTTAGTGATTTCAAAGAAAACTCTCTAAGCTTCGGCCCTCCTGTGGTCTAAGAAGAAAGAGATCCATCTTTCCACCTCCGAATAGGAAATTACTCTTTTTAACAAAAGGAATAGAATTAAAAAATATCCAAAACATCCTACTGCAACAATGCCAGCAGAACCAGAATACAAAACGGGCAGGTACAGGGCAGTGGTCCAAAGAACAGATTGCTCTCCGAGTGGAGAGATGCAGCATGCTGCCCCCATGAAAACCCAGACACCATCCCACAGAGAATAAAATTGGCAGAAGGTGGTTTGCGGAAATTACGGAAGCAAAATAAAGCTTTCTTAGCAACACAACAGGTAAAGATTCTGCACTTAACTTTAGGCAGACACACCAGGAAAGAATAAAATTGCCAGGAAATAGAAATGAGGGCCCTGACCCATGAAACAACAGCTCAGAGCAGGTGAGAGCATTGTGTGACAGGCAGAGGCACACCAGAGAGACAGAAATCTGGATCAGAACAGTGACCATTCTCTCCTTCCCAGGAGGCTAAGGGTTGCAGTCTGTCACATGTTTGTCTCCTCAGTGGGTGGAAGACTCCTGAGAACATATCTTAGTCATAACAGCTCTCTATTGCTAAGCTCCTGTTACATGTTAGGAGTCTCCTAAATGCGGTCCATTAGAAGATTACTAAGGCTGGCTAATATGAGCTCCCACTACGCGTTAATACCCATCAAGACACTAACTGTGGGCCTGGTACTATTCTCAATCATTTACACTACATGATGATTTCTTTCTTTTTGTTTAGGCCCTAAAGGTCTCTTCCTGTTCTGTGTGCTCATCATGCAGCTCCAGGGCCTTCAAGGAGACCAGGGCACCCTGGGAAGATGAGGATGGTTGGAGTGGCCCAGGGTCTCGGGAGGATCAGAGGAGAGTGTTAGTCACTGCAGCACAGCGGCGTGGCGTGGCGGTGACACTTACAAAACATTGCATCTGTAACAACATCCCAAGGATTTTGAAACTTGGGATATTACAAAGTAGCCTAAGACATATGTTGAAAGTTATTGACAGCTCACTTTGAAATACTGTGAGTCATGACATAAATGAAATACAATAGGCTCCAGTTATTTTATCAAGAGAATAGTCTATTTCCTGTTCCTCTTTCTCTTTGGGTTTGGGTTCCAGTGAGACTTTTCCAGATCCCGTGCTTTTCTTGTCCCCTACTAGTGTGATCCAGGAAGTCACTGTCTTACCTCTAGTTCCTGCTCATTCATGTTCATATTCATTCTCTCTCTCTCATCCTGTAGTAGGTGTCTAAAGAACTCGCTTCACTCATGGTTCCACTAAGGAGTCAGGATCACATAAACTTTACTTTTCATTATTTAACAGATGGGTGTAGTCACCTTGACCATGTGAGCTGACAAAAACCCTTCCATAACACAGCTCTAAGCTCTCTCACATTTTGCAGTAATATTATATATATTGTGGAGCTCCCCAAGGTCATTGCACCTGACTTCCTATCTCTGTAATCAGGATGACTAGCACCCTATCTGCTCAATAAAGTTAACATGTCAACGGATTATCAAAACCAATCTGTGACTTTTCCTCTGTCATCTCAAAAATAGTTGTATAAATGCTTTACTGTGTGCCTGTCTACTTGGTAATTAGTAGGTTCCAAACTATTTGTCAAGTAACTACAACACACTTCTAGAGCACTAAAATGGCCGGAAATATGTGACACTGACATTTTTGTGAGGTCCACACAAATTAAATTCCCACCATGTCCCCCTCTCATTAGTCAGTTACCATTATTCTAGTAAAATAAATCTACTCTGAAAATCTTGAATCACTTCCACCTATTTCTAAAGCTATATGTTAAATATGTTACAACACTAACTGAAATGATCATGAGATGGTACAGACCAAAAGCAGAAATAGACTTTATCACGGGGACATCCAAAGTATGTACTGAATCCCATCCAAATGGCAAACATCAAATGGTGAAAATAAAAAAATACGTATCAAAAGGGATATAATTCTCTACTTCCTTAAGGGTAGGCCAATCCATAAGTATCCAGATGTTAACCAGCTAAGAAAATCAGAGGCAATATTTATTCACTCACTCATTCATGTTGCCAAACAACAGCTAAGATTGAAGTCTATGGAGTCACAGGAGTGGTGGTAAGGAGCTTCCATTCAGAGAACCTGGATTTTAGATAGTTGTCTTGTTCAGGGAGATGGAAGCAGTTCAGAGGAACTTGAGCCTAGAATGTGAGGGACAAGAGTAGCAGGACGGAGGCTGACATGAAAGGCAGCAGTCAGATGGCTTTGAAATTCATTCTAAACTGAGGCATGAGCCGTGGTAAGACCCGATTTCAGTTTTATAGATCACTCTAGCAACGTGGAGAATAATTTGGATGGGATAAGACTAGCTGAGATGAAGTCCAATTAGGGTATTAACAAAGAAGTTCAAGTGAAAAATGATTACTCATGGTGTACACTGGACAACGGCAGGAATAATGAAAAGGATATCGATGGATTAAAAGACAGGCTGAGCCCTAATGTGTATCTGAATGTAGGCAATGAGGTTGAAAGAGGAATCCAGAATGGCCCCCAGCTTTCTGGCTGGGTACCAACTAAATAAATGGTCATGCTATTGACCAGGGTAGGAAGTGCCAGGAAAAGTAATATACCTAACTCTTTCATCAGATTTTAAAATCAAGATCAAAGAGGGAATTAACAATGTATGAAGCCCCAAATCATCTTTTTCATGGAAACCCACACAAATGGGTTTCTTCTGACTCATAAGAGTGCAAACTATTTCAATTGTAATAACTTTACCCTCATGCCATGATGAAAATATCATCTGACCAAACAATATAATGTTCTTGGAAGGAAAGTAATTTTGTAATATCAGTGAGGGCAGGTAAAGCTTGAAGATATATATGGTTCTAAGAAAAAAAATGACAGTAATTACAGAGATTAGCCTTTTTACAAGAATTAGAGAGGGCCACCCAGGAAGGAGAGAATTAATAGCCTGAGAGGGCGAAGGCAGCACCCACCCAGCGTCTCTGTAGCCAGAGTGACAGCAGGCAAAGAACAGTGAGGGCCCGGTGAACAATAGCTGAACAATAGCTAGGAAATGCGGATGATCGGATGTGCGCACTTTCTGCCTCCAGTAATGAGCTCTGTGCTTAATTCTAGCCGCCTATTAACCACACAACTCCCAGTGAGGAGCACTGAAATGTGCAGAGGAAAAAGAAGAAGAGTACATCTAAATGGCTTAACAATCAGGTTGACAATCAGTAGTGCAAGTTTACCACACATGTGCATACTTTTAGGTCTTGGGCTTATAAAAAAGGGAGCTCAGGGGAAGGAGGGCGCATGAGTAGGACTAAGAAGGCACAGAACTGAATTGCCAATGTAGACACAAAAGCAAAAAACATGCTAACAAACACTGCATTCGAATTGCAAAGCAGAGCTGATTCGTGCTTGTGTTAAGTACCTCAGCACTCCCTCAGAGCCCAGTGGAAGACATGCACAGAGCTTGCGCCCTTGGGACTAAACAGCCATGTAAGATGCATGCTTGCCAAGTTGACTACAAAATGCTCCCTGGTAAGGTGGTGGTTGCTGCCCTGGCTTTAGCACAAGGAAGGGCCTTCAGTTTCATCAAGGACTCTTCCAGTACACAACGCTCCCCCACAAAACAGGAAGGTCAAGATATGAGGTGGACAGAGGGACAGCTTCCTACAAGGGCAGCCACCTCCCGGGGAGACGTGTTGATAATACAAGTAAGCACAGCCGCTTGTCAGCCTGCACTTCCTAGGCCATTTGCTGGGAGCTCTGTCTTGGCACATACACAATGACCCTACACTTGGCAGTTTATAAAAACCCCATGGCCAACTGATGTGGACAGGGTAGCCTCTGCATACGTGGCAACAAGACAGTCGCCAGCGGGAGAAATGGAGTCTCCCGTCAATGAGAACAGCACACAGGAAGCGTGGGGAAAGCATGAGCTCTGATTTCACAAACAACTCTTACTAGGAAGGAAGAAAGAAAGTGACTTAAAAATAGGTTTAAGTCACCAACAAATAATTTATGATGGAACATGCGATTTTCAGATTCAAACTTATATATGCTCATTTGGTAAATAATGCTCAAAAAGGATGTCTAGGACCTACTAGAGAGTTAAAATAAAACATAAAACAACTTTGTAGCATCAGCATAGAAAGGAAGTTCAAAACTCACCCACAAAATATGAAAGATTAAAAATGTTAAATGTGCCGCTCCTTTCCGCTTGCACTGCACCCCTGCCCCATCTTTAAATCTCAGTTTCCCAGGGCACAGTCCACAAACCTCTTCGTTTTCTCAACATTCTCACAGGAAGTCCCAATTCAGTCCATTAGCCATTTTTTCTCCCACAATTTTACCTCTAACCCTGAACTCTCCTCTGAGGTCCAGATGTACCTATCTAACTCCGTATGTAACATCTCAGAGACGGCCAACATCTCACATTTACCATGCCTCAAACAGCTTGATTCCCCCGCACCCCCAAAGCTGTTCTCCCAGTCCTCCTGTCTCAGCACACAGCACCACCTATCATTCAGTTGCTTAGCTCAAAATCCAAGGAGTCACCCTTCATTCTTCCTAGAGCTACCTCACCCCGGGGCTGCCATGCCCTGCACAGTCTACGTGAACAGTTCCTCCAGTTCCTCAGTGCCCACCTCATGAAGCCACATGGGGTCCCTTTCCCGTATAGTCCCCATCCAGCCTGTCACGGAGCACCCTGGGTTCCACGTCTGTATTGTGAATCCAGTGCCTCTCCTCACCATCTCCACCCTTCCTCTTAGTTCCAGCCACTGTCAGCCTTGAGTCAACCAAGCTAGCTCCCTAGTGAGTGTCCCTCTGTCCCTGCTCTCGCACTGCCTCTGTCTTCTCTACCCAGCATTGATGGTGACCTTTGCAATGTTAACAGATGATACCACAACCTTGCCCCATTCCTTCTATGGCTTTCCATCAAGTCAGACTCAAATCCCAACACTTGACCTTGGTCAACGAGCCCACAGGGTCTGTTCCCTGCCTGCCTGTCTAACTTCATCTCTGGTTACTCTCCTTCTTACTCGCTGTGCCAGCCACACTAGCTGTCTTGCTCCTGTTTCCTCAAACATGACTAGTTTATTCCTACCTAAAGCTTTGTCCTTGCTGTTCTAGCTGCCTGTAATGCCCTTTTCTAGCCATATTGCTTTCTTCCCTCACGTCCCTTCAGATGTCACTTCCTCAGGGTGGGGGAGGGTTCTAACTCCATGTAAAAGGCCCTGCCACTCCGATTTTCTACCCTGCTTCTGTTTTCTTCATAGTGATTATCACTCCCAGGCATTACATATTTTTGCTTTTTTAAATAATGATCCACCTACTAAAATATAAGCTGCATAAATTTCTTATTCAAGGCTATATAGCTATTATCTAAAACAGTATCTGTACATAAGAGACATAAAAAGTACTTGAGGAATAAAATAGTAAATGAATGGCCGAGACTTCCTCCTCTCATTCCACATTTGTTAAGGTTCTTTGGTTACTAAGAAAAGCAGTGGAAGCCCACGAATCACTTCCCATTGAATGAATATCCCTGTACCCATCTAATGATAAATGTAAAACTTTTTCATTTCAAATAGTGAGGTCACTGTTTTTGCCTAGCCTAGATTCTGGGGATGAAAGATCGCATAAATAACTGAAATTCAAAATAGCTCTACCTAGTCCCTCCACGTAAACTTTGACCACAGCTAATGGCACAAACCAAGTCTGCCCGGTTAAAATTTTTTGCTTTCCTGAAGTTTCTGGGTGAAGGACTTAAGAGTAATAGCAGGGCCAGTATTCTGAGTGCGTTATCCAAACAAAGGACCTGACTAAACTTTAAAATGCACAGCTAAAATTTTCCAAAAAGCTGACTAAGAAATTCTGAAAACTGACATTGTAAAACTTTAGGAAAGGCAGATTTTAAAAAGGAACTTTTTTAAAAAAAAAATTAGAAATGTTTGCAATAGTATCATCCTGGAAAACAACCAGGTTAACCAGTAAAAAAAAAAAAAGTTGTTAAGGCTGCCTAGAGATGTCTTAAAAATAAAGTATGTTGCCTATTCAAGAGAAAAATGACCCAGAGACTAATGAGCTCCATAAGCTACTCACTTCCTGACCCTCAGCAAGTCACTTGTCCTCAGCGCTGAAATGGAGAGGCCTATCAATTAGCCTCATGTGGCGGCGGTGAAGGGTGACTAATAGACTTGATCGCAAGGCGCTCGGAACAGTAATTGCTATAGGAGCTTTGCTATCAGTCCCCGCCGAAGCACTGCGAACACCTTTGGCCCTTTTCGAGCTCTCTTCTACCCCTTGGCTCTTCTGGTGTCCGTCAGTCCTAGTGACAAAGACAAGTGAGGATCCTTCTTGCTTTTCCTCAGGTTCCAGCCTGACGCCCAGGAAACACGCTGGACACAGGAACGAGCCTTTGTTCTCCTCCGAGCTCCCCTAAGCACCTTGCAGATAAGGCTCTTCCTCTCCTTCCTTTCCACGCACGCCTACACCATAATCAAAACCACAACTGGACAAAGATCACGGAAAAGGACCTGAAAAATACCATTCACTTAATTCTTACCAATAATCTCCTGACTTCTCACTCTTTCACAAAATGCCCTCATTACAAGAGTGATTGATTGCTGACCTCCGCCTAAGCTGGAAATTGATTTCCTCCTCATTCCCTGATAAACATGGATTTAGAATTTCACTCGTCTTTGAAGGACTCTATAGAAATTCATGTTCTTCCCGAGCCGCCAGCCATGTGGTGTCTATTTTAGAGACAAGCCTGCCCCACGTTATCTAAGCAGCGATCTCTCTGAGATGCAAGCACAGCCAGGACACAAAAGCAATAGAATCAATCACTCACTAACGCATAGCTTCGGTAACCACTCCTCTGTGTTTCAGAAAAGTGCTATGTTTCTAGCTGGTAGAGCCACACCAAGTATTGTCCTTCCTGTAGGGGAGGACTCGCCTTTTCAAGTCAAATGCAAGCGTTTTCATCTCCAACAAATTTTTATCCCAAAGCTCAGTGGTTTGTGAGGAAAAAATACCTTTGCCTCTTGCTCAATGCTTCCTCTGGTTCCATCACAGCACATTTCAAAGATACTGATAAGTTAGGGCAGGTTTGGGGATGATAGGACAAAGGAACTTAAACCAATGAAAAAGTAAAATATACTTATTGAAGAAAGTACATGTAAATAATAAATTCATTATGTACAAATGAAAATTTATGTAACAATATGAGAGACCCCAATTAAAAAACACATTGACAAATTATTCTAGTGTGGAGCAGGGGTCAGCAAACTACTTGCAGAGTTAAATCCAGCCCCTTTCTCCGGTTGTGGAAATAAAGTTTTATTAGAACACAGTCACACACATTCACATAGATATTCTCTGTGGCTATTTTCAGCTGTTCTCATGCTACAATTGCTGACATGGAAAGTTGCAGCACCATGTGGTTCACAAGTCTGAAAATGCTATTGGGCCTTTTACCAAAAAAGTGCCAACCCCTGGTAGAGAGGATGAGAAGGTCACTGCAGACGGCAATGGTCTGGAAGATTCTGGAGAAGGAAGCAAGCGGCTTAAAGATAGCGATTAGACAAATATTCTTCCCTATGTTATTTATCTAAAGGCTAGAAACATCCTGAAGACTGATAAAAGGATGAAGTCTTCCCATGCTGAGAAAATCTTTAGAGCGATGAAATCTCCCAGTGAATAGCAAAACAGATGGACTAGAAACTAAACCGAGTTTCTTGGCTAATTCCAAATTCAGAACCCAAAGATACCACACCAGAGGTTTGCTTTGGATGATGGTGCTGTTTTCATAACTATCTTGCTTCTACAGAAACACACTTGCCACATGACAGGTTTCAGAAAAAAAGAATTGCTAGACCAGTGATAACAAAAGCTGGACACAAATCTCACCTCTGCTCATTAGTAGACATTCTCTCACCTACAAATCAGTGATACCCACAGGGGCCAGGGGCCCATAGCCAGGACCTCAGCTGATACTCAGGTTGCAGTCAGAGCTTGTGACAAAAACAAATATCCACCCCATCATTTGAAAGAAAGAAGAGCATGTGAAAATAAAAGAATTGGACATTATCCTTTTCATGGCCTGCTGTGTCTCTCCTTGCGTCCTAAAGACTTAAGACTCTGAACGCTTAAAACAAGTAGGATTGATGTCCTCAAACAAAATTAACAAAAGATACATTTGAAATAAAATGTCATTTCTTAAAGCAAAAGGTATTAAAGATCAGTCTGCTAACATCAAGCATTTTTCTACTGGTTTAAAGACCAATTAAATTCTTATTTATTCCTAACATCCTACTTATTACTTATTAAAATTTCTATGGCATCAATTTATACCCTGAGAAACCACCCAGAATGGAGAGATGTCTTATCCTATTCTCACGACTGATTCTGAAGAACTCTGTTACTATCAAGATCCTGTGCAGGGTACTTATTTTAAGTGGAAAACACTGGAGTGGCAGCTGCCCTTACCTGCTCTCAGGCCCATCTTTATCTCATTCTCAAGTGCCAAAGACAGGATAACTGGTTTCCCTAACCAAGAGAATCCTCCTCCTCAGAAAAAGTGGATGCCCAACAGCTACACGAGCCACCTTCTTCACAAGTGACCATTTCGAGGCTCAAGGCTTAGACCTCTCCAAAGTCCTCCTACGCTGGCAGGGAGCCTCGCTGCCACCACCAGCTATCTTACCATTTGCAGAACTCACTGACAAAAGCATGTGAGTTTGGCAGGTCAAGGAACCAAGTAATGAAATAGGAGTGGGGTAGGAACAGGGAGTGGAAAGTCAATGAGGCTGGTCCCAAACAAGATAACCATGTTCAAAATGCAAAGTTGCTAAAGCACCCTCTGTCTAAAACTCTTTGCCAGAAGATGACATCCAAATTCTAACTGTAGCTTCTGCTAACCTTTGGCACCCAACAGAAGCGTGGCACCCAAAAGTATAAAGACCCATCATTCCCACACAATTATTTGTGGATAAATTCACTGGAATTGAGATTTGTTTCTGAGTGTACATTTTATGCTTTTTTAAAAATGGAATTTCTATAGTTGTGTATATTAAATTCCTAGCATATGAAAATGTTTAAATACATTTAAAAACCCCTCTGTTGGCATGATGACACACCTGCCTTGGGTGTCAGAACAGCTGACACATCTTGGCTATTGAAAAGCCTCCTGTCCAAGAGCCAGGAGTATGTGATTCGGGGATGGCTCCATCTGGCCCCAGTCTTGCTATTTGTTATCTATCAAACGTTAGAACTTCTGCCTCCCAAGTTGTTCTGTTGCAAGTGAGGCATTTTGGGTGAAGAAAAGAGAGTACCACATCCTTTATTTGCTATACTACATTTGAATCAGATTTATATTTCTTCTGTGATCCTTACATTTCTATATTCATTCTTTTTTTTCTAATATAACTGCTAAGAGCAACAGCTAGATCAGCGATTTTCAACTTTTCATCTCTTGGCACACATAAACTATCACTGAAATTCTGCGGCACACCAAAATATATATATTTTGCCAATCTGACATATATATATATATAAAATTTTGATTGATTTACAAAAGTAATAATAGTAATCACTTGCCCTTTTTGTTCCAAAGTAACTTTAAAAAATCAGGTGCCTATACTTGTAAATAAGGATTTTTGATACCAAGATTAATCAATCAGACACAATCATCTTATGCAACATGACCATATATGACCTATATATTCATGGTTCAAGTCAGGGCATTCACACCGGATGGCTATTGTGTTGGTTGTGTCATTTTTTTGACAGTCTAAGGGAATAGAGATCAGTGCCCCTGACTAAATGGTCAGGTATTGCATGTTTTAAAAATTCATGCAGCACACTGGTTGAAAATCACGGAGCTAGATGAACAAAACTACTAAAATAATAATTAGTCTAAGAGTTTTAAGCAAGTAGGTTAGCTGCCTCCTTATTCTTTCATTTTTCTCTTTAAAAAAATGACAGTTCAAAAGTTGCTTCTACTCTGTTAACCTATATTATGCAAACTCCAAATATCTCAAAGAGGATAAAATTCTGAAACAGGGCTTGCTATCATTTGTGTGACTCAATTGAGCACTCCTGCAATCACAGATGTTTGAGGTACTGAGAAGTTTGAGGACACGAAGTTCTCCCAAAGGAAAGAATTAGACCAGGTAAATACACTGTCATCAAGGATAATGGAGCACTTTCAAAACAGAGGAACAATCTTTGAATTGACTGTCTCTTTACTAATATAACACTTCCTTCTCACCTCCATTTCTGAACTTAACACTAGAACCCTGTGGTATGAAGTACTTTCTCTACAGGCTTTGGACCTGGAGCAAGGTAGAACCCGTGCATAGTTGGGGTTGTCTCAGCCCAGAGAATGTTGGGAGCTACTGGGGCTAGACATCACTGCAGCAGCCAGTCAACAGCCCAAGTGAGGACCAGACTTAGTATATACTTGAGGAGGGTATATAGGTGATCCCAAAGGTAAGCTGACTGGGTTGAGAGAGCAGATTCCATCTGTTTCACCAATCTGCACTGGTATGGCCTAAGTAAACACAAGCTACCATTACTTCCAGTAATGCCACATTTACAAATGTGCATGGGTTGCTTATCAAAATACTCCACTGCTTATTGATACAGAAACTACTTTGTAAAATTTTTAGAATAAACGCATAAACCCAAATCAGGGGTAGGAACCTTTTTTCTGCCAAGGGCCATTTGGATATTTATAACATCATTCACGGGCCATCCAAAATTATCATCTTAAAAATTAGCCTGCTGTATTTGGTTAAACATTTAATTAACTCACCCCTGATGCCTTGGCAGGGCCAGACCAAATGATTTCCCAGGCCTTACATGGCCCTCGGGCCGGACATTGCCCACCCCTGCAAATCTTTCTCTTACTAAGAATGATTACTTAGCCACCAAAGGCCCCTAAGTTATAAAACAATTAAGACAAAGCCTGTATTTCAGATGCTCTTTCTTCATGCTGTTTCTCTACACCTACTTTAATTAGCTCCTTAGGTTACCATGCTACCAGGTTATACAGGCTCAGTGGCCCGCAATCAAACATATTATATAAACGCTCCATATAAACTGTAAAAGCAGCCCTGGTCACTGTCTCACAGGGCACCTACACTCCCTCTTTCATTTTCTATGTCATCCACAACACCTAAAGAAAGGCCGAGCCCACTTCTTGCTGGCTATTATTTCAGATGCTTTAGTCTACAGGATGAATCCAATAAATCAGAAATCCTTTGAAAAAAAATATTTTCTTCTTCTGGACATTGTTCCTTCTGTGTATCACAAGTAAAGACTTCGATTTATATGCAGGCACTCTTTTGTTATTCTCAGTCTAGTCAATGTAAAAATTAATGTATGCCAACTCATGTCTTTTTTTTTCTTACAGTAATTTATTTTGGCTTATCTCTGAATGGAATTACTGAAAAATATATTACATTTTAAAATAAAGACTATACATTCTTTCGGTATAGAGGTAAATAAGTTAATTTTCTAACATGTCCTGTACTGTTATTCTCTCATAATTTAACTTTTTCTCTCTCTGAAATGTCATGTCTCCATTCATTACATGAAATCATTTGAAATATTTTTACATGTCATTTAAAAAAATTGTTTACATTAGTTTATGTACTCAGAAGAAAATATCCTAAATTCAGGGGATCTGTAAAAGGCATTTCCTTTTAAAGAAGTAGCAAGACTTCATAATTTTGGGCTCTCTGAGATACTGTGTTTACGGACTGGATTGAAAGTCCAGCTCCAGGATGCATGTAGGATACCGCAGAGACCATGGCAGAGCGAAGAGCCACGGGCAATGACAATATTCCACATGTGCTTCCTGTGAGCACCTCTCTACCACTGGAGAGAACCAACTCAGCCTCCACATGTTTCTCTATCTGTTCTTCAGTAAAGACCCCCCTCATTCTGGGACCTGGGAACTTTGCATGGGGGATAAGACACGGCCCTGAGCTTTCATTTATCCTTGGGCTCAGACTATTCAGGACTGGAAAGAACCACACTTACCAATAAAGCACCTGACCAAAGAGAAAGCCATAAGGACTTATCACACTCATTTTATTCTTAGATAAGCATATTGGTAGGGAAAACTAGTGCCTTTCTGTTCATTACACATAATTTTATATAATGAATAAAAATAAACCTTAAAAGGATGCACATTATCTCTCAAAACACACAAAAGCTAACCTGGCTGAAGACTAGTACGTGAGCTCCACTATACACATATTTGATGTGATATCAATCTCAAAGATATAAACCCCCGGCTGTATGGGGTTTAAATAAATGTAATAGCTATCTGATGAGATTTTATTAACATCAGAACCCAAGGAGGTAGAATAGCCCACAATGACATAAATCAGCAGCTGTAAATAAAAGACCAAGTATGGTATTACGTTGTAGTTTTAAGAAATTTTACATCAAAATAAAAAGGGGCACCCCTATCTTGTGTGGACATCACATATGAACACAGACTTTCTCCAGACAGAGTCATGGATTACAGAACTGAGAGCTGCCACATCACCTAGGACAACCCTCTCCTTTAGTCAAGGCACAGGGGCCACACAGAGGTCAGAGGCATCCTGGCCCGGCAGCCCCAGCATGTCACAGGGCCACCTCTCACACTGGCTACCAGCAGTCCAAAGTCACTGCTGACTATGTCTCTGCTTTCTAAAATGACAGTTATATTTTGCTTATTTTTCACACAATAATAGCCTTTTAAATATACTTTAATAAAATCTCAAATCACTGAGAAATTTATTTAAACAGCCTTATTTTTCCAAGCATATAATTATTTGTCTACATTACATCTTTTATATATAATATATTTATACTAGTGGCCCAGTGCATGAAATTCATGCACGGGGGAGGTGGGGGGGTGCTTCAGCCAGCCTGCACCCTCTCCAATTGGGGACACCCTGGGGGATGTCCAGCTGCCCGTATAGTCCTGATCCCTGTGGGCATTCAGACATCCCTCTCGCAATCTGGGACCGCTGGCTCCTAACCGATCACCTGCCTGCCTGATCGCCCCTAACCCCTCTGCCTGCCTGCCTGATTGCCCCTAACTGCCCTCCCCTGCCTGCCTGATCTCACCCCGAACTGCTCTCCCCTACCGGCCTGATCACCCCTAACTGCCTCTGCCTGTCTGATCTTGCCCCCAACTGCCCTCCCCTGCCTGCCTGATCTCGCCTCCAACTGCCCTCCCCTGCTGGCCTGATCTTGCCCCCAACTGCCCTCCCCAGATGGCCTGATCACCCCTAATTGCCTCTGCCTTGGCCCCCACCACAATGGCTTTGTCCGGAGGAAGCTGGACGTCCAGAAGATGGCCAGTCGACTTGGTCTAATTAGCATATTACCCTTTTATTAGAATAGATTATATAGGATAAGATTGCTTAAATGGGGGAGAGCCTTTTTAAGCAGGAGGAGATGCTCTTGGCAAATAAAAATACATAATCCCTATATCTGACTGATAGCCAGACATATACACTATACTGTCAAACCAGTCATTAAAAAATTGAACCACTTTCTTACATCTTACACCAAATAGCTGTTGCCCTTAAAATCCCTCCTCAGGCCCCACTTTAGGTTCTGCCTTTGCAGTTCACCCAGATTAGGTTCTGATTGGTCGGTTTCTATGCCAGTGTCAAAAGCTCCGCCTCCTAGGCAGCCATTGGCTCCTCACAGTTCACCCAGATTTCGTTCTGATTGGTCGGTTTCTATGCCAGTTAGCATCTCCAGGCCTATCCTTGGGCCTGATCAGAGGGGCAGGGCTGATCAGCAGCCCCTAGGGCTGCTGGTGAGGCCCAGAGAGAAAGAGAGGCAAGGGCTGATCAACAGTTGCCATGGAGGCTGCAGATCAGACCCTGCTTCTCAATCTGGGCCTGATTCACAGTCAGTGCTGGGTTGCCGCAGCAACCCAGCACTGACTGCAGGACTGACTTCCGGTGTTCAGTCATTCGTTCAGTGGTTTTGGACGTTACAGACCCTGGCTCTTTATATATATATAGATTTAAGCAATATAACTACTGCCTATAATACACTTATGTTTGTCTACTTTATATTTAGAGGATATAGGTAATTACCAATTATCAAGAGGCACCAACTTTAGTTTCTTATATGTTAGAAGCATCTTCACTTTGCTCAGGCTTATACAAAGAAAGAAACTAGAAGCACTTTTACATGAAAAATGCCTAACGCCACTGTAGGAAAGGTTTGAACCAGAATGAAGAAGAGAATGGCGTGGTTTAAATGTCGCTGTAGATACATCAGCCATGGAGGTAGTGACCTCCAGCAGGGAATGGAGATTGAATGGGCTGTGCGATAAAATTTACATTTAATTCTGAAATCAAACACTACCCAAGAGTTTCCACTTTCTATTCCTTACCCTATTAGAAAAGGACTGCTTCATATTTATCTTTTAAGTTTTGACTTTACTTTTTTTTTAAAAAGCAAAAAAGTGTAGAAAACCATTTTGACAAAGCATCATTAATGTCTCTTATAGTTCCATCTCAAAATTCCTCCATATTACTTTCATACAACTGTGATTCTAGTTGAGATGACTACACAGCAAAACCTGATGCTCAGAGTCTCATCATTTTTTGTGTGTGACAAATTCTGCCAAGGACAAGTAACAGGAATGCTGCTATTTTTATGGCTACTACAAATAAAAAACAAACAAAAAAACAGTTTAACATCCACTAGTGATAGAATTACTAACATGCCAGTGTAGATATACAAAAGGCAACACTGTTAAACATTATTGATACCAATGTCTGTAATAACTTTTAAATTCAGTAATTCTAAGTAATAAGTTTAATAAGTGATATAATTATATTTTCTATGCATTGCAACTCACCTATTTTCTCTCTTTAGAATGAAGACTTCTTATCACGCATCGGATCCTCAAACACAAGCCCTCAAGCATGAGGGGAAACACAGACGATGTACATCTCCTCACCATGAGAGCCTTCCATGTCGCCTTAGACATTACCCTATCAATTTTACTCTTTGATATTTTCTCTAAAAGACTTTAATTTTTCCCTTAATCCAGTCTCTATTTATTTAGGTTCTCCAGCATGACCTTTCCCCCATAAATCTATTTTCCAAATCTATTTGTCTATTTTATTCCACTACACCCACACCCCTGGGGTAGCTCCCACCTATCCTCTGAAAACTCTATAGAACTATACCTAAAAGCTGTCTTTTTTTTTTTTCTTTAATTATATAAATCATGGCGATTTAGAGAAAATGGGAATCCACACGCACGATTCCTCCGGTGGAGTCCATTTAAATCCTTAATGGGTTTAACTTTTTTTCTCTTATCAGTAACATCCAGATTCTACTCAGGTTGTGCAACATAGAAAAAAAAATTTTTTTGGCACATATTACTCCTCAGGAAGGCCAAGAAAGGTAATTTCCATGAAAATAACAAAGAACACCACCACTTGCTTTAAGTATCCTGGGAAGCATTACCCTATGCTACTTTTTTAGAGCAATTCAAGCCCTATATGAGCCATATATTTATGGTCCCATAAGACAAAAGTGACTTGCAAAACAAAGTCAGAAAAATGTGCAAAGGAGAAAGGGGAACAACCATAAGTAAGTATCTCCACAGCAAAAAAGCAAAAGCGCCCATGGGGGGAATCCATGCGCCAGAGAGAATCCGCCCCTCTCTGCCCTGAGCACGGTAATCTGCATCAGCACAGGACAGAGGGAGCTTTTCAGAGACTTGATCAGGGATCTGGGGCGGTTGCCATGGAAGTGAACTACTCAGTTTCTTTAGCTCCTGTGCCCCCTCCCCGGGCATTTCTGGCAACAGTTAATAAGTTCTTTCCCTTTGTTCAGAAACTGCTCTGGACTGGCCCTGCCTCTTCCCCATGCAGTGCAAGGCCACACTGTCACCAAATTACAAGAGTGGGAGATTTTTCATTCCCATTCCTAAAATTAGACTCTTACTTGCGTGCTAGCACAACAGAACTGGAACCACTTGCTCAAAGGGGCCCCTTCAGTGGTGCTCCAGTTGCCATGGCTCTCAGACCCATTTGCTGAGCCCCAGCCCCGGGGGCAGGCACAGGCCCCTAGGCAGGCAGGCAGGGCACCTTTACTGCTCCTGGGAACCTCTCTCAAATGCTGGTCTCAAGAGGAAGGTAGTTTGGTTTGGAGAGGGCCTCTGGGGCACGGAGGAGATAAGAGTGCTTTCCAAACAGATGCTGGTGCCAGAACCCTGGATGAAGGGAACAGATGTCCCGATGGGACTTTTAACAAATGCACTTAATTGACTTTGGCATCTCAGCAAACTTCTTGTTTCAAGTCTCGAGCCCTACTAATGATGCAAAATCGAAACTCAACACAGAAGAGGTGATAATAGTTTTATTTAATAGGTAAAATAGTTTTTACCTCACTGTTATGTCTGAATAGTGACTAGTGTCTTCAAAAGACAGTATTATCGCCCTGACTGGTTTGGCTCAGTGGATAGAGCGTAGGCCTGCGGACCAGAGGGTCCTGGGTTCGATTCCAGTCAAGGGCATGTACCTTGGTTGAGGGCACATCCCCAGTAGGGGGTGTGCAGGAGGCAGCTGATCAATGTTTCTCGCTCATCGATGCTTCTAACTCTCTATCCCTCTCCTTTCCTCTCTGTAAAAAATCAATAAAATATATTTAAAAAGCCGAAACTGGTTTGGCTCAGTGGATAGAGCGTTGGCCTGCGGACTGAAAGGTCCCGGGTTCGATTCCGGTCAAGGGCATGTACCTGGGTTGCGGGCACATCCCCAGTGGGAGATGTGCAGGAGGCAGCTGATCGATGTTTCTCTCTCATCGATGTTTCTGACTCTCTATCTCTCTCCCTTCCTCTCTGTAAAAAATCAATAAAATATATCTTAAAAAAGACAGTATTATCTATAATAAAATCATCAGAATGGTCTTCTGTATCATCCACGTTACGGTATTTCCTAGCTAAGAGATTTCATTGCAGATTCCGTACATAATCATATGGATGGCACATATTACTCCTCAGTAGCATAGGGTAATGCTTCACTGGATTCTTACAGAGACATCTAAGCAGGGTGTCTGAATTTGGGCTAAAATATAAAACTTTATGGGTATATACCTTGAAAACTACTACTGTAACTATTTGTGCCCCTACCCGCCTCCCCCCTGCCCCCTCTGACCACATACTGTTAAGTATGACTTTTTCGTGCAAATTTAAGTATATGTGTTTGTACAACCAAACTTTGATTCTAAAGTATTTAAAAAATGTGTCAGAGCGAAGACTACAACGAATTTTTACAAATTTAAGAAAAATAGAATATTTCCCTTAAAGCAGAAACAGAATAAATGTTTAAGAAATCTTAGATGGCTAAGCAGATACCAGTTAATTTTTAAGACATGGTTTAAAAAAAGAATTTGACAGTAAGATAAAAACAGATTGAATAAGTTAATACACTGAATTTTATAAATGTCATGAAGTGACTAAAGGAGGCACTGTGTATGTGCTAGAAAGAACACTGAACAGACCTATGTCTTGGCCCGAGATGGCCCTTATTCAGCTGTCTCCTCCCCTCTGAACCTTCTATGCCTTTACTGAAAGAGAGAATTGCCCGATGTAATATGTAAGGCTTTATCCAACTCTGAAGATCTTTATCCACAGAAAGTTTGTGTTTATGTGTAAAAGCATACAGGTAATACAGGTAATAGGTATGTTCCGTTTAAACTTGATATAAAATTCCAAACAGCCAGTGTGGCTCAGTGGTTGAGTGCCGACCTATGAACCGGGAGGTCATGATTTGATTCCTAGTCAGGGCACATGCTTGAATTGCCAGCTCAATCCTCAGTAGGGGGCATGCAGGAGGCAGCCAATCAATGATTCTCTCTCATCACTGATGTTTCTATCTCTCCCTCTCCTTTACTCTCTGAAATCAATAAAAATATAATTTTTAACTTGATACAAAATTCCTTACAATAATTTTACACCATATTGGGTCTTTTATTTCATAAATTCCTACTTATGTTACTGTGCATGACTCTACCTCACCTGATTTAAAAGTTAGACAAATTTCATAGATAGCAACTATATTTATTTAAGAAACACACAATCTTCATTTAGTGCTCATCTCATATTAAATATACACAGAATGGAGCTCACAGACCAGTCTGAGAAGTTTTAGTATTTTGAGAGGTTAGATGCAATTCTTTGAAATATTTTTATAAGTGTAATTTGTAAAACATGTATATGTGTTTAAGACAGAATACCTAAGTTCAAGTGATCATTAGTGATCATTTGCCCCAACTTTCAGGAAGGACCTTCAGGGATCATTCATGTTGTCACATATTGCAGGATTTCCTGCTTTTTAAAGGCCGATTCCTCTCCCATTGTATGTATATACCATATTTTATTCATCTGCTGATGGACAGTTAAGTTGCTTCCACATCTTGGTTATTGTAAATAGTACTGCAGTGAACATGAAGTACAGATATCTCTTTCAGATTCTGATTTCAATTCTTTAGGATAAATATCCAGAAGTAAGATAGCTGGATCACATGGTAATATGCCAAGTGAAATAAGCTGTCACAAAAGGACAAATTCCACATGATTCCATTTATATGAGATCTCTAAAATAGTCAAATTCATTGAAAGAAAGAACAGAATGGTGGTTGTCAGGGATTGGGGGGGGGGAGGGGGAGTTGATAATCAACATGTATACAATTTCAGTTATGGAAGCTGAATAAGTTCTTGAGATCTAATGACAAACTCATACCAATAGAAAATAATACTGTACTGTACACTTAAAGATCTTTAAGAGGGTAGATCTCATATTGTCTTCCTATCAAAATAAAAAAGTTTTAAAAAAAGGCATTTCCTTTTCAAATAATACATACCAAATACACTGCATTTTTCTGAAAATAATGAGACTGTTCTTATTTTAGGACACCTTTGAAAACTGTGTTCACAAATTAGATTTAAGGTACAGCTCAATTGTCTTGTAGGATACTCTAGAAACCATGGCAGAGCAAAGAGCTCTGTGCTCCCTGGGTAATGGCCTGCCATGGAACATATTAATATTCCATCTACACTTCCTGTGGGATCCTATGTACCAGTGGGTAGAACCAACTCAGTCTTCACTAAGTTTTTCTCTCTGTTCTTGCATATAAACCCTTCATTCTAGGACTTGGCAACTTTGCATGGGTATAAGACTGGACCCAAACTTTATTTACACTCAGGCCTACAAAATTTAAGAGCTGGGTGGAACCTTGTCATGTATAAATTAAGAAATGGAAGCCTTTGCATCTAACCAGAGAGAAATCCACCGCATTTATGACACTCACTTTGCTTATTTTAAAATATGCATAGCTAGGGAAAAGTTGTGACTTTCTTTTCATTATATGCAATTTTATATAAGGAATAAAAATGAGCACGGAGGAGATTTTATCCTCCGGGAAAATGCTTTACATAATTATTCTAAACACTAAATTATCAGCAAAGAAACTGGACACAGCCACAAAAGATATTTGATATACTTGGAATGTCAATTGCCAACTATATTCTTATTCCTATTTATCTAAAGACAAGTGGTCATATTTTTTAAAACTTGGGAACAAAAAATAATTTCTTCTAATCAACTGCACAGTGAGAAAGCTCTTAACTGAAAATCAAGTTTTCAGATATTGAGACTATTTTATGCAGTGACGTTAGCTTGTTGCATTGAATTGACCTTGCAAATCAGCTAACATCATGCAATCAGAAATAGTTTCTGCGGGGAAATCACATAATTATCTCTAACAGTCCCAGTGACGTCTAAGAAATTGCACAGCCTGTGTGTTTTCCAGCCCCAGTCCCAACCCTCCACAAGGATTCCCTTTTATGACTCTGTCTGTTCATTTCAGTGTGTTTCTACCAATTATTGCAAGTGCTGATTCTATCGTATGTATTTTTGCTGTAAATGAAAACACTAACAAGTACCGAAATTTAATGGAAATACTGCTTTTGAACTAAGAGAGAGCTATTGTTTTCTTTGCATATTATTTAAAACAATGGATTTTTCTTTGCATTAAAGTAATTTGGGCACAAACATAGCTGTTTAATTTTATACATTTTTCCATTTTACCATGTCTAATATTAGCAAGAATCTGACTAGAAATGATTGACATCTTTTTTTTTTTTCCTCTTTATGGTACATATGATACTGGGGCATCTCACATCAGTAACACCTTAGATTCAATAAAATACAATCTTTCCTAGCCACTTCTTGTGGAGAAATAAACAAAACAATGTTTTTTGACAGAAAGTAGCAGAGAATTTTAAAAACATATGCTTGAACACTTTATACCTTGAAAAGTTTTTTAATCTCTTCTACGCTTAACTGTGTAAGTACTATGTATTTAATTACACACACATATCAAGTATAGGTGAAGACTTCTGATTTCTTTTCAAGACCACTAACACTCACGTTTGCAGATTTTTAGAAATCAATCTTGTCATCATTTTCACATTTGTAGTCCCTCTTTTTCATTAAGATAGCACACATGTTAGCATTTTGATGTTGATGCTAGCATTTCCACTCACAGGAAAACTAAGAGACATTCTTTTTTCTCTTTCTTTTCATTTACATTCCCAGTTGCCTCTGAGATGGTATAACCATAGTGTCCATAATCAACTAATTATATTTTTTTCACTTTTGGAACAGGGCCCTAGCACACTCATACAGTGAATCCAATATAAAAGGAAAAAATGGCAAAGAAAACTTGAAAATGAAAAGTATAGAAGAGCAAAGAAAAAAGCTCTACATATACTTTATTCCATGGTACAAATGACCCTTTTAGTCATCATGAGTTTTAACATATGTGTAGTTTGAGAAGGGAGATAAGTAGATGCATATAATTTCATGATTTCTAGCCAGATGGTTGGCCAATGGAAGAGACAGGCGTTCTCACATGCAGTACCTGATAGCCCAAATCATCGTTACTGACCAAAAATCACTTAAAAAAACAAAACAGGATTTAAAAAAAGACCTAAAATGTCTTTCCTAAGCATATTTGCACTAATGTTTCTGTATCTCCTCTTGCACTGTAACCAGGGCTTTGTATTTCCGTTTAAACCATTTGAGTTTTAATTTTCCCTAAGTCACTTATGAAATAGAAATAATCACCAAAATGTGGAAAGAACAATAGCAACTAAATAGTTACAAAGTTCACTTTCATAAAATATTAAAATATGTTGCTGCCTACATGTCTGTAAAGGGAAGCAACCTAGAATCAGATTCGTTCAACTCTTCACAGAACATTTCCCAAGAACCACCCCCTCAAAGGACCAATATCATTTCACCAAGATATTGGCCATGGAAATAATTTTATAAGAAAAATATGTGGCAGGCAGTATACCCCAGACAAAGCCACACTTTACATTCACCGGGGAAAAGAAATGAGGCCCCAAAGTAAAAACTGTCAATTACTGTCATCACCTTGTTGTGCTGAAAGGTTCAATCATATCACAAAGAACTTTAGAACGTGCTAATTTAATTAAAACATGACAGCTTCAATCTACCTAAGCTTTCCCTACCTCACAAATTAGCAAAATTTTTCTTTAAATACAAGCCCCTTCTCTATCTTCACCAACGACATGCATAATGTATATGAGCAGTGCTATCAAAGTACTTTCTATTTCCTTTCATTTTTCTTTTCTTCTTCCTTCCAAAATTACTTTACATTCTTATTTCAGACATCTGCATCTTTTATTGTCACAGTTTAAGAACCTGCATAATAGGATGGTCATTATGAAAAGTAATCACACTCCACACTGATGAATGACTACTTACAAAATGATTTCTATCATTTAAAGGAGGAAATGTAATTGAGACTTCAAACTCCAAATAAAATGCTACAACTCAAATGACACTGACTAGCTATGAGCTTCTGGAAGTCACCCACCTGGGGCAGCATGCGATTCTCTTCCTCCAGCTGTCTTACTCTTGCCTCCAGCTGCCTAACATAGGACAAGGTTGATTCTAAAATTGAAAAGAAAGAACTCACATTATACACACAGGTCTTGTTCGGTGCACTGTCAGGATATTTCTGGCTTGATTTATTCAAATCAGGTAGTGACTACAAATCTGTTATTTAAAAAAATTAAAGAAAAGAAAAACACAACAACAAGTTTCCTCCCCAGAAAAAAACAATAACAGAAGCTATTGAAACTACAAGCAGTTTGAACAACTGGACAATGTTAAGGAGAATTCAAGAAATTTATATAGGCGGTGAGATTGTAGGCTTTTGCGCACTATGTAGCCCTCAGAACATTAGACATCTTGAAGACAGTTGTTTCTTCTTTTCGACTTATTTTGTACATTTTGGGTTTTCAATGAGCTGCACCATGCATAAGACTTTCGTAATGTTAATTATAACCAAAATAAATTACAAGGTCATATTAAAAATAGAAAATAATATTTCAAATATCCAATACCCTTCATTATACCAATACATATTTCAAGTGTTAAGACCAACATTTTGATCTTGTCACAGATCTACAGATATTAAGACTGTAATTCAAAGAATGGCTATGAAAGGGCTAAATAATTAGAGTTAGGCTGAATTTTGACTGTCATTTTGGCTGTGTGTGACAAAGACCCAAGTTTCCCCAAAATCTCCAGGTTAACCAGGGGCAGACTTGAAATTAATTCTTGTTTTAATTTCATCACAAACTCAGGTGTATACTGAGCTCACAGTCAACATCATGCTTTTCCTGTTCCCTAGTGAAACTCGAAAGTTCACAGCTTTACATCAGGAAATGGATTTCATTTTGAGGAACAATCTGACAGTGATATTTTTCATAAAAGTGAAAGTATTTAAGCACATCATAGAGAACACAGCTGCCATTCATTACCCAAGAACAAACATTTCAGGTAAATGTACATAACACAGAATCCAGAGCATGTCTGCAGAGTTAGCATTAAAGTAGCAGATCTTCCTCGGTGCAAGTAAGAGGCAAGTGTTAGGAGCCCCTAACAGCCTCAACATAGGATGAATATTGATGCAAATTAATACCTTAATCTGAAATTCATCATGGAAATGCTATAATTTTTATATGGAAATTGATTATATGACCTCAATTTCATATTTGTGACCTCCAAATCAACATTTTATTTTCTTAAAATACATAAGAACCTCCAGTTCTTAATTCACAAATGTAGCACCTAAGCTCATCCCTGACCACTTTACACAAGCCTGTTTTCACAAATATTTACAGAAAGTCATTATGGCTGACATGAACATAACCACCCACTAATCTCACACCAATGGAGAACATAGCCTTGAGCGATCCTTATGCAACAGGAAAACACAAGAGGAAGGAAACTGAAGACATTTGCTAGAAATATGCTCTCATTTTTTAGCTCAATGAAATGTTAAGAGTTTGCTTTATAGATTCTTCCAAATGGAAAAAAAAAAAAGCATAAGGCATAAATGAATAACCAACGTATTGATTTCATGAATCTGCTTTATTCTAGCAAATGAATAAGTAATTTGCGGATCAAGATGTGAATGTAGATGCCTGATTTACAGTTTTGCAAGCCCCACTTTCAACTCCACAAAAACAGCCACTTAAGAAGGGCCATTCAAGTGAAAAGTTGTCCAGAAATATTCTATTTAAACCATGAACAAACACATTTCTTTTCTTTTTTTTTTACATCTTACCTTTTTACATCTTACCTTTATTACCTATACTACACTGTGCCTGAGGCTGTAATACTTAAAGCAGCTGAAATGACTCTATACAGAGTGCTTCAGGTGGGATTTGAAAGATGACACTAAATGGATTTTAATTCAGTTCGGTCTCTTTCATCTATTTCTCTTTTTTAAAATCTTTGCAGTTTACATATTTGATGTGATGCTTTCACTAAGTTTCCACTTATATTTCAAAAGTTACATCAGTATAAAAAAGGGGGGGAGTAAATTCCTGAATTTGGAAAACATTCCTTTCTCCAATTTTCAATGTCAAATTATAGTAGGTGAAGTTCAGAGCTTTGTTTCAAAGCATTCACTGCAAATATAGGAAAAGCTAGGGAATATTTTACACAGGTAAAATAATGGAAAAAATTAGCTTTATGATAAAGACAAAGCTAAGAGGTGTTGTGAGTTCATTCATTCAAAAAAATATTTATTGTGGCACCGATTTTTTTCAGGTACTACTGCTCTAGAGTTGGGATGAAAAGATGACCAGCTATCGTAAGTCTTAGGTTCCTCAGAGCACAAATTCCACTTTAGGATTCCATGCCCATATGCTGTGATCCAGAAGGCCCTGCTGTTCCAGGCTCAGCCCTAAGTCTCTGCTGCAATTACTACTATAGGTTGAAGGGATAGAACATGAGAAAACTTCTGGGGGTGGGAGGGAAACAGGAAGAATAGCTGATCTGCATGCATAAATAAGAGAACTCATGCTGTTAGTTGTTTTATTCATCAGGAAACTGATTATATAATCATTAAGTGGGAGTGGAATAGACAAACATTTTTCTAAAATATACTATAAGGTCATCACTGAGCCCCCGAATCCCTTTATGAAGAGACACTGGGAAAACCACCCAATCCTTTGGGAAGTGAGAGAAAAACAAATACTTATTTTGTTAATCCCTTAGGGTTTCAAGGATTATTTGTTATTGCACCATAAACTAGCTAAGCCTAACTATCAGTACATAAGGAATAATGGGATAGAAAATATGTAAACATTTGTAAATAAAACATAATAGGATGAGGTGTAAGAAGCTCCATACTTTCAAAATATTCACATCATAATCCCCATCCTCATCCTAGGTGATCATTATTTAAAAAACTTGAAATCTTATGCGTGAGAAAGGAGCCCCTTCTGACCCAGAGGGACATATCTGGCTATGTCTGCTGCAGCACCTTCCCTGTGCTGCTGCCTTTTTCTTCCTTCCTCAGGGGACTTCCAGAGAGAGTGGTGCCAACTGTAAAACAGCGGCTCTTCCATTGCTCTTCCACAGCACCCGGAGAATGTGGAGCCCGGTTGTGCACTGACCTGAGAAAAGTGTCTGACAAAGACTGGCGTTCTTTCCACTTATAAAGTACACTCACTCGCACACACAACTGCGTTAGGATATCCTATCACTGGAATTGATCCTTATGCTTTATACCAGTGGCTCATAGCTGGTAACACTGAGATTTCAAAATGCCATTTTGGCTTTCAGAACTCTGAGAATGAGCATTTCTCCCCCTGAAAAACAGCCAAATACTGAGCTAGGCAACAAATAAAACAATAAGGTCAGATGAAATTCAGTGCTAAAGCATGTGAAACAGCAGTACAGGAGAGCAGTATCGGTCATAGTTCTTCGAAGGAGAAACCTGAGCTTAATGGATCAACAGCAGTTTGATAGCCAGAGAGATGGGAGTAGAGCCACAAGATGGACAAGGGCTGGAAGCCAGGAATAATCCTGTTGTAAACAGGGAGAGAGGGGAGTCACAAGGAGGAAAAGGGAAACACTGGGAGCAAAAGGAGGAAAGGCCAGGTTCTCCCACAGTCAGGATCTGAAAAGCCAATGTCAAGACACTTATGCAGGCAGTGATTTTAATTTCCCCCAAAGTTATTCTATTTCTCTTTCCACCGGGGAAACCTATGGACAGATACACATTAGAAAAGCGAGTTAAGCAAATGATACCAATGTGAAAATCCAACCATGATCAAGATGTTCTTTGGGTAAATCTTGTGCATATTTTCAGAGCAGAAACAATTTCTCTCCATGTATCTCACTTTTATTTGAACCTACATATAAAGTCTACAGCACCTTTTGCAATTAAACAGTCATAAGAATTCCACTAAATTCATGTCTTCTAAATGATTCCAATTTTAGAACCGGAGTGCACCTTAGGGATTTCCTCACCCAATCTGTCCTCAATCCCCTGCTCATTTTGTAAATGAAAGAATAAAGGCCGGAAGGCAGTGAACTTGGCCTAACACTGAGAATCAATCAAATATATTCAAAAGATTTTGTTTCATTGCTGGGTCATCATAGTTATTCCCATCTTGGATCTTCTCATCATCACTATGCCCAGCTTCTTGCATAGATAAATTCTAAGTTCTCTCTTTTTCTTCCCCCGTTTAGATATTCTGAAAGGATATTTACATTTACAATAGCTTGATATTTCCCTTAGACAGATATCCTGCACTTGATTTCACTTCAATTTACTCGCAATACATTTGATCATACAAAGTAGCTCAACTTTTTCCTCTGCTAGATCAAAAATTCTCTGATCAAAATATTAAACCCTCGTATTTCCCCTTGGTTTGTAAAGTGGTGTTTCCCTCTGTAGGCAAACACCCATCCTTAAAACCACCCATGAAAGACTCTAATTGCTGTACATAAAAGGTTTATTGTTGGTAATTGCAACTGTCTAAGGTTTGTCAAACTTCTGAGTGGTTTTGATTAGACAAAATGCTGTCTGGTTGCCAAAATTTCAGGGAAGAAAATAAAATCTGGTGATGGTCCATTCCAAGATAAATTACAGCATTTGGAAGAGTGTACAAGAGAACAAACATCTGGAGACTACAGTAGCCAGGGGTTTACAGATGTAAGTTTTTCTGTGGCTAAGAGTCAGTCCCCTTGGGCCAGAGAGAGTCCAATGAACTGACTTCAAATCCGGAGGCAGTCTCTTCATTCAACCCCAAACTCTAAAGACACCAATTGCATTAATCCCAAATTCATCCCACCATCCACAGGCTCTACACATTACAAAGAAAATTACTTCAGAATTATATTTCAAAAATTATTACTGTTCCAACTAAAAGTGTTTCTCTTCCTTCCTCAGGCAAGCAAAGATTAGCCTCCTACTTCAAATTGATATTAGCTCCAGAAGTATAAGTGATTACATTTCTCACTATAATTTGATACTTTTTTTTTAATCTTGCTGGGATCAGCATTTTCAGATTGGCCTGGATATTTAACTCAGACAGCTTTATTGACAGAGAATGAGTCAGGTACCGCTCCAGTCTATTATCTGCGAAACTAATACTGCTCTTCCCCAGCCCTTCTTTCTGTGCCTGCCTAAAAGAAATATGAGGTAGCTATTTGCTATCCAACTCCTCCCATGTTCCTGGTTATTTACTGTCCTCAACTTCTCTTGGCTCTGGGTCTCTGCCTACACCTCCCGTGGCCAAATACTCAATCCACTCTGCCTAGTGCAGAACTTCTTACGCATGGTATGAAAAATAGCTTTCTAATAGATAAACTATCCAATGATTGGAAAATATGATCATGTACTTCATGTTAATGGAGGTGTTCAGAGAAAGATCAATGAGATTCTGCCAAGATTTCTACCTGTAGATGCTGTTGGGCTGATCCCTTTAACTCTGAAGTTCAATAATTCTACAATCTTCAATTCTTCCCACTCCATGGGTTTCTTTTAGTTTTCCTTATTCTTAACTCATTTGTCAACACATCATATATTGAGTGACTTACGATGACATCTCTTTATTAGGTTACTTATTTTCATGTCTTAATTTTTCTAACAAATACTTGCTTTACTTTAATATCAAGACTTCTTCACATAATAGTGACTGCCTGCTGTGTGCTAGATACTGTTCTAGATGCTGGGGACATGGCAGCAAGTGCGGTCTGTGCACTGACGGAGTTCACATTCCAGTGGGGAAGATGGACCATGAAAAGCAAATAGGATATTTTGTGAAGGCGACATGTGCAATAAAGACAACAAAACAGAGTCCCAGTCTAGAGAGGTTTGGGGAAGTGCAGCCGCATTATGGAACATGGCCTGGGAAGAGCTCTCTGAGGACTTAGATCTGAAATAGGCCAACGATGCAAAGATATTGGAGAAAAGAGTTTCTGGCAGAAGGAATGATGAGGCAAGTGACAGCAGTTGGAGACGGAGATATTTGTCTTGTCACCTTCCTCCGCTGCTTAAATTTTTAAAACCTTGTACTCTTTTTGGCTGTTTATACTTAGACCTCGACTTAGACTCCTAGATTATTATTTTCTTCCTTGTGACAAAAACCCTAGCCTGTGTTTGGCTGCACTTCCTCACACACCCACTTTCCATCCATTGGGAAATTCTACTGACCCTACCTCTAAAATATCCCGAGAATCCAACCTCACAGTAGTCTCCTAAGTGGTGTCTCTGCTTCTATTCTTGCCTCCACCCCCAAGTCTATTTTCATTCAAAGTCTATTTCAAATCCACAGCAGCCAGGGTTTTCTATCTAAACACTAAGTCTGAACATCATTCTCCATGCAAAACCCTACAGTAGCTCACTGTTTTTGCACCACATAAGAGCCAAAGTCCTTAAAAAGTCCAGCAGAGCCCACATGCTCTGGCCACCTGGTACCTCTCCCATGTCATGCCATCACACCCTCTGCTCAAGCCACGCAACCTCCTTTCAGTTTTTGAACACCCAAACATGGTCTAGCTTCCTGAAATGCTCTTCCCCCAAATAGATGCTAACTTCCTCACCTCCTACCAGTCTGTTCAAATCTCAGCTTCTCAATGAGACTCACCAAGTCCACCTCATTTAATCCTGCAACCTTCCCCCATCTCCTACCCATACTCATGATTTCCCTTTAGCCTGTTGTACTTGTCTCCTTCAAAAATCCTCAATCACTTTGTTCATATGTTATGTTTATTGTGTAAAATACTTCTCCCCATCGGAATGTAAACTCCACAAAGCAGGGGTCTTTGTTGTGTGAGTGATATACTCCACATGCCTAAAATAGTGTATGGTACAAAGAAAATGTATTGAATGAGTCAACCAATAAATCAATTACGTAGCTAGTGCCCTGAAAGGAAATATTTCATAGTATGGGTCCCTTCAATCACTCATGGAAGACAGATCAATATTTAAATGGAGCCTAATATCAATTCTGTTGTGCCATTTGAAAAACATTCTTTGGTACATTAAACTTTGGATGAAAACTTTACGGACGTCCTCAAATTATGTCAGATCAAATCACTGGTACGTCATTTCAATAAGAAATCTGAAATGTGCTTTCATCACGTTCCAAAAAATATGTGCGTGTGTGTTTGTATACAATTGGGAGGGAAAAAGAGGGAGAAGGAGAGAGCAGAAGGGGTGTTGAAAGCAAAGAAAAGAGAGATAAAAACAGTTGTGGGGGGTGCAAAATATGTTTCTACCACTAATATCTTGGAATATAATAGAAAGGCCCTTCGGCTGGATGTCTACTTACTAAGGTTTCCTTTGGGTTACAAATACCCACTGGAAGGGATGTGAATTTCACCCCAGACAGTCTCTTCCCAGCCACTCCCTGCGAGGTTGTACTGGGGGCCAGGAGAAAGCACAGGTGGGGAGCCCTGGGCAGGTGTTGACTGGCGCAGAGTGAGGGGCTCAGAAGGGCATGGGCAGTGGTCCACATCAAAACAGGCTATTTCTTTATGAAGAGAAAAATAATCTCACTCTTCAAAGGAA
This sequence comes from Myotis yumanensis, assembly GCF_028538775.1. Classification (NCBI taxonomy): domain Eukaryota; kingdom Metazoa; phylum Chordata; class Mammalia; order Chiroptera; family Vespertilionidae; genus Myotis; species Myotis yumanensis. The sequence goes on along the minus strand of NW_027223762.1, from coordinate 31,181,513 downwards.
AAGAAAACAGAGCAATGTGCTGTCCTAATTTACATCAAATTAGAATGAAGGCTGTAAATATCGAATCATTTTCCAAGGAGGCTTTAACAGAATAAAAAAAAGGGTGATTCTCCTAACCATGTAAGTGCTATATTTTTTAAACAGTCAGATTTTGTTTCATTTATTATTTCCTAGAAGAGTAAACAGTTAAATGGACATTTAAATTCAATGACTTTAGTATAAATCAATCAAGAAATCAGGGGGAAAAAAATAATGGTCTGTGTCCTAACATTTGTATCAGAAAATAATCACCATAAATTTGTTCAAGTCCCTCCTCTCCCCAAACAAAAGTGTTTTTAAAATGGAAGAAAATGGCATTCTGTTGCAGGTTTGCTATCGGCCACCTGCACCTACTCCTTGTGAACTGGCACCATTTCCCTCTAAGTTACAGACTGCCCATGGCAAGGCCCCTTAACTCTTTTCTGAGCAGCCCTATGACCAGCACAGAGCTGTGAGCTAGAAGGTGTTCAATGACTTATTGTCGACGGAGCGAATGAACAAACCTCTGACACTGTTCCCAACTGCTTTGGCTGCTGCTCAGAGTCCCGCGCCCCCAGGACAGGCAGAAGCAGTTAACTCAAAATGCAGTCGGTTTTACCCAGAAAGCACACAACGACAAGCAATCTAAAATGCAGTCTGGTTTTCAGGAACTTTTTATGCCCTAAAATTGCCTTCACTTTTACTATTTCCTTTGAAAGCACCAGCCCTGCAAGAAGGTACTAGGTAAATAGCAATAAATTGGACGAAAGGACTGAGAACTATAGGGAAACTATTTCAAACTCCAAAGAGCTGTTTAACACGAATACCATTTTCACAGCTATTTGGGGTTAAAATGTGTCTTTCCACTGTGACATGGCTGCTGTTGTCTTTTCCCAGGGAAAATAACTGCCTTTCCCAAGGCCAGAGGATAAAAAATTGATGTCATTTTAATAAACGTAACAATTTTCTTAAATGTATGTGGCCCCCTTCTAAGCGCCTCTGTTCATATTGTCAGTGAATGCACAAGGAACTAAATCTGTAAAACAAGTCTTCAAGAGACAGTAAACCTATAAAAATGTATTTTCTTTTAGGAAAGTTATTTATATTTAGACGTTTTTAAAATCCTATAGATAGTCGTGTGTTTTTTTACTGCCATGCTTTTCAGCAAAATAAAAGTTTTATCAAATTATACAACAAAGCATCATTAGCTTAGACTCCATCAATTGGGAATTCATAAAAATGTCATTGAATTTAGCCTATAGATACTGTCTGCATTACAATGAAACACACAGTGTAACAATTCAGAACTAGTTCCCCTACATAAGAAAGCGAAGTTTTCCCAATGTCTTAGCATTATATATCCGCACATAGAGTAACGTGAGTAAATGATGGACAGATCTAGTTAGTTAAGATATACAAAATGGGAAAGACCGTATATTTTGAAACCTTTTTTTTTTGTATGTTCACTATTTTGGTATATTTTTGAACAAGTATTTTATAATCACGGTCACTTAACGTATATTTATATTGAGCACTTACTATGTTCTAGATATTCCACTGAAAATAAACAAAAAGGGCTCCTCCACTCAAGGAAAATTCTAGAAAGGAAGACATATAGCCAGACATGTGTACACAGACACATAAATAAGTACACTATTTCCCTGAACACCTCGCCCCCTATCACTTTAGCTTAGATGTAGATGATCAGTGAAGATCTGGGGCATCCAAGATGAAACCTGAATATAAAGATCTGGAATGAGCTTTCCAAAGACCAAGAATAGAATTTGCAAAGTCCCCAGCTTAGATTGAGCCTGAGGCACTCCAAGCACAGAAAGAAGGCTGCAATGACCAAAGTGGAGTGAAGAGAGTGAAGGGAGAAAGGAGAAAGTCAAGTTGGAACAAGGAAGAAGTGACAAAATCCACTCCTCAAAGTTACAAAGCTAGTAGAGTTCAATTCTGGAACTCAACCTGAGGTCTGACCCAGAAAAGCCCAACATTTGCAGCATTATGAATAAGTCTCACTACTAGAGAACATAGACCCTGTGAAGAGACAGAGTGAAGGCCATATCAAGCAATTATCAAAGAATCTCATCAGCACCAATAGTCTGATGGACTTAAATTATTTTCTTATACTTGAGCACTATGCCATCACTCAATTGATTCATTTGTTAAAAGAATAAAAACTGTATTTTTCCTAAGATGCAAATAACTACATAATTTTTCCAGTTTATACGGTAGTGACTTCAAGTAACCAAGAATCAGCCTAAGTTAAAATAGCAAGTTTCATAGTCACCACCAACCAAACCATCCCAAGGGAGGTGGGTGGATAAGCTAAGTCAATAATGGGCTTAATAAACAAAGATGGCTGTTCACAATGCAACCTTGGGAAAATTTCACAAACTTGTTATAACCCAAGTCTCAGAAATCTACGGGCTTAGAAAAAAATGATGGACCAAAACAAAGGGCAATTTATTCTGGCTTGTAAATGTCTAATTTTAGTTTTCAAAGCAGCTGCTTTCCTGAATCTCGCCTGGATTCTCTTCCTGACATCAGGGGAACCAAGTTAATGTTCACTCTGCTTAATTTAATGCTGTCATTCTTCCTGGTGGTAACAAAAGAGAACTGGATGCATATAATCCAACAGAGGTAATCACAGGCATTTGGAGAGAAGTTGGTTATAAATATTAAATATCTCAACATACTGTATTTAAAGTAATCACCCTTGTCCACAAAATCCTATGGATTCTGCAAGTATCTATCAATACTTCTAATACATGAGAACCTGGAGTGGATACAATAAACTTCTACACCTAAAATAATAGTAATCTTCAATTAATGGTTTCTCAAGCTCCCTACAGCCTGAAATTATACACACAATAATCAAGAGGATATTTTAAATTTATTTTGGCCATACAATGAACCTATTAAATTCTGTCCTGCTAATACTAATTTTCAGATTGATTATAAAATAGCATTCTTAAATCAATGATTTTTATTCACCCTTGAAAAACACAAGAGTGTGTTTTGTTTTGTTTTTAACTTTCAAAGCAGATGAAATTGAAAATCTTTAAGTTTTCACTTGAGTTACCTCTTGTCAGAGCATAGTCATTCTGTTTAGAGAAAACCTTAACTTATAAATAGGAACTGTGTAAATCAACATGCAAAAGAAGGAATAAAATACACTGTGAACACCATGTTCCTTAAAGAAGGGACTGTATTTTATTCCTCCTTATAAACCACTAGAGGCCTGGTGCACAAATTCATGAATGAGTGGGGTCCCTCGGTCTGGCCTGTGGGATCGGGCCAAAACCAGTGGTCCCGGACATTCCCCGAGTGGTCCCGGACATTCCCCGAGTGGTCCCGGATTGTGAGAGGGTGCAGGCCAGGCCGAGGGTCCCCACTGGTGCACAATCAGGGCCGGGGAAGGACCCGGGAGGTTGGCCAGCCAGGGAGGGACCACGGCAGGGTTCAGGGTGTGTCCGGCCCATCTCACTCAGTCCCGATCAGCTGGACCCCAGCAGCAAGCTAACCTACTGGTTGGAGCATCTGCCCCCTGGTGGTCAGTGCACATCATAGTGAGTGGTTGAGCGGCCTTCGCATACCATTAGCATATTATGCTTTGCTTGGTTGAATGGCCAACCGGATGACCAGACACTTAGCATATTAGGCTTTTATTATATAGGATGGTTGGACACCAACATTAAATTCCAGAGAGTTGTTAAGCTAAGGTACATGCCTCTTCAGCATGAAACTAACAACCTTTGAGTATTTTAAGAGTTAAAAATATCTTTATAAAAGTTTAAGTCTATGATAGCTGAAGGAAAATGCAAGCAGTTGACTTTAAGGAAGAATTATAACTGAATAAAGTAAGTAGAAGTAACAATGAGAACATTCCTCTTTAGGACATATTATGATTTAAAAATAAATAGTATACCATACCTGGTCCCAAATGGCTTGAGTGAGGCAATGTAATTAAATAATCACTAAATGATGTCTTTACACATTTGGGAAAATTCCATTCTAGTAAGATATCTCAGGGAGCAATGGGTTGAGGAAGGCTAGTCAAAGAGGTGACTCCTGCTTGTGTATTCCTTCCATTAATAATTAACATTATTCTATCCTGGCTCCTCTGGGAGTACATGTTATGGGGGCACCATCATTATTTAAAGGGAATTACAAGTCTATTTTCTCCGTGAGAATAAACAGTTATGTAAGAACTTATAACAATGTGGAGGATCTACTAACATAACTGCTTATACCTACACCCTTCTGCCCTCTGTGGACAGCTCAGCTTTCTACGTTTGTACCAACGACTCAACCAGGACTTCTGTTTAAGGCTGCTGGCTTAGCACATTTACTGAGAAAGGGCTTCTCAAATCAGATTAGGCCCATGAATGTGACAAAATGAATTGCTTTTAATTTTCCGTCTGTCCTTAAGAAGTACCTAGGATTATTATGTTGGAATTAAACAATAGGCCGGTGGCCCATGTAGATTCAAATGCATGGAAAATGATGGACACCGCTTACATTTACAAATGTGTGTATCCTTCAGTAATGATCATTTTAAGCAACTGATCTACACAGGTAAGTCTTCTTAGTCTAATAACAACTTACTTGAAATTTATTTTCCTATTGTCTGTGTGGGGTACTGAGAAATCAACCTTCAGGAAACACCAGCTCCTCTTATCCTTTCATTTCTATCAAGATAACAAACATTTCGAAGATAACATACTTGGAAGGAATGCATATAATAATTATGAAGACAGTGCTCCTCAATTCTGTGCGAATAAGATTAAATGAGCCTTTTTTTTAATAGAGGCCTAGAAAATAACTTGCTGTGTGATCACCATCATCATTGCATATTTGATACATTTTTAGAAAGGAGGGGGAAAAAAGTTAGCAGCTCTGTCAAAACCTCCACATCAGCTCAGAGAAGCTTCTATCCCAGGAAGGAGTATCAAACCCACAGGGTGAGGGAACTGTCTGATAGGATCTCTGCTCATTCTTACCTAAACAGTAGCTCCAAGTTAACTTCAATACAAAACCAGGAGCTCTAGCCCTATGTCCTTCACAGTAGCTGGGTTTGGCCTCCATTTCTTACACTTTCAGAAGCTAAGTTCTATCTGGCTGGGCAGTGTCTCAGCACCTGAGGTCAAGGCGCACTGCCCAGGCACTTTGTATGTGGCATCCAATGAATTCCCTGGCCAATTTCCAGGACATTTCACAGGGCCCTTGCGTCTTCTGCGTGACTGCGTGACTGCAGCATCATAACCATTATCAGCTGTGTCCATTGTTTCTTAGCTTAGTCTGTTGCCTTTTCCACATTTTTTATTCCACTTTTATCACCTGAAAATTGCACTCAATATTTAATTCAAAACATTTACCAAAAGCTAATGTATTCTTTTAAAACGTTGACCCCTTAAAAGTTGCTCTTAAACAAAAGCTTTCTTACTTGCAAAAATCTATGAATGTATGCTACTGCATTGTATGTTTTATGTATTGTTTTTACGGTAAAATAGAGAATGTCCACCCCAGTCTTGGGATAATCTTTCCTGGATAAAGGATTATGGTCTGGGGCCAGAAGACTGCCCCACTCATTCGGGCCTGCTGTACTACGGAGAGCCTGCCCACTGGGGATGCTTGCAATTTGTTCTGATAATCTAGGACCAGGCATCTTTCCTGTTCATTTGTTTCTACTAACTTGAACTAGAAACCGGCCAGACAGTCCCAGCTTTTATCTGACCCTACTCTACCTAGCCTTCCGAAGACACTCCCCTGGGGTCCAGCACAGACCAGTGGTTACGAGCACGGATGCTGGGGTCGGACTGCCTAAGTTTGACTCCCAGCATTGACCCCTTACTCTGTAGCCTTGAGCAAGTTATTAAATTCCTGGGCCTCCATTTCCTCATTTGTAAAATGATTAATAACAGTGCCTGCCTCACAAGTGGAGGATTGAGTTACTTTGTATAAGGCACCAGGGACAGTGCCTGCTCACAGTAAGCCCTACCTATTATTGCCTCCCTCCCTCCTAGTGCTGAACGTGGTCTTGAAACCACCACCCCCGCCATGTCTCTGGCCCTCTCCAGTGGATTCCTTGGCTTGCTTTGCTCTGCCCTCCTACTCCAGCGCCCTGAGGCAGACAGGCCTATGCTCAACGTTTGTGTAATCTGCTACCCCACTGCAGGCCACATGGCTTTACCTGAGCTACCTGGGCTATTTGGTTTCAGCCACCCACACTAACAGTGGCAAGTAACAGCAGCTCTCAGTGGTTGTGCCCTGACCACTGAACCTCAGCAGAGGGAATCTGTTAAATGGAAGTGAAAACCAGGTGAATATAAATGGATAAAAAGATTCAGAGGAAAGTCAATGCCTGTGTTTTAGAGCAGGACTGACTAAATGACTAAATGTGCCCCAAATGACTGACTAGTGTTATTAAATTAATTACACTCTAGCCCAAGCATGTCAAACTCACGGCCGGTGGGCCGCATGCTGTGAGTTTGACATGCTTGCTAGTAGCAGTTAATAAACACTGAGTTTAGACCAAACCAAAGGTCACATATAAACAGTATATGTGTTCATTCAACAAATATTTCAATGTCCCAGATACTGGGATATAATGGAGAACAAACAATAGATAAGAAACAAGAACATAAACAAATGAAATCATTTCATATGTACAAAGGGGGCTGAAGGAATGACTGGATGGTAAGGAAAGGCCTCTTTGGGGAATTAAGTTGATAAATATTAAATGAACAAAAGACAGCCTGGTTAGAGGATGAGTCTTCTAGACAGAAGCAGCAGCATATGCAAAGGCCCTGTGGTAGAGATGAGCACAGCATTTTTTTTTTAACAGAGAGTACAATTAGAAAGAAGAGTGTTAAGTATCAAGTCCAGCTGCCTCAAACCAGCTTGGTGATTAGGGTCATGTGATCACTTCCAACCCTAAAATTCTCTAAATCTCTATAGGAACTGATATATTGATAGGTATAGATAAGGCAGCTTAGATTGACTCTAGCACTTTGCACTGAATATATAAAAATGCCAAGAGAAAAGCATTTCAGTCAATAACATGCATAGCAGTCATCAGCCTTCATTATAAGAATAAAGAAGATGGATTGAAATTTAGAAACTTTGTGATGATCTGATTAGTCAAAGAAAGAATAAAGTAATTATGGATAACTCCCCATCTTCACAGTGAAAGGAATGCAGGACTTGGTGGAGATGGGGTGGACAAGTGGGAATTGAAGATGACATAACAACAGGCAAGCAAGTCCATGAACGACTTGGAGTTTAAAATATTATTTTCATTCCTTTTTAAAAGCTTAGATGAAGATATTAATATTTAAACTCTGCAGGGAACTTGGAAAGAAATGCCCTTTATAATTCCCTTCTGAAAAACTCATTTCCAATTATGAATACAACTCCAATATTTCCTCTTAATGAGGAACGATAGAGTCTGAGGACATCTGAACTAGGATGCCTGGCTAAGCATTTAATTTCCCATTTAGCTTTAAGGCAAGTTGAGATAGGCAGCCTTAGTTCAAACATTCATATTTATGAAAAATGGTATGAGGTTTCATTTGGAAAGAAGATTTGGGGAAAATGCTACATCTAGCAATGCCAACCTAGACATTTTGGACTGCTACATACAGGCTGTAGGTTTGCTCCTCAGTACAGAAGGTAAGCCTCCAATTAACATGGAATTGATTTTGTGAAAATGTCTTTACAGATAAATTGCTCAAATGGATAGCTTGGAAACCATAGCAACTATATATTTTAATTAAAGGTTGCTTTTTAGAAAGAAAATTTTAACTACTTGGTATTACAAGTCTTAGCTGAATGGCTTAGCTGTGGGAAATAGAGGCTTTTAATAACAGGAAAAGAGAAATCTTCCACTTTACCATCTTCTACTATATGCCTCTCTCATAACATGAGATAGCCCGAGTTAATTCTCTAATAAATGAAGCTAAAAGTTGTTCTATGAATAGAAAGTCCACTTGAAGAAAAACTATTACAGTTAAGGAATGTTTTCCCTGATATTGCTAATACACAACACACACACACACACACATACTTTAAAAACCTTTGATAACTGTTATTAATACTTTCAATTTACTGAATGTTAATGACATGTTTACCATTGAAAAGTGACAGTTTGCCATTTTGTGAATAACTGCCTGAAACAGAAGTGGGAATCTTTAATCACTCATTTATTCAACAAAATTTACTGGCAATTAATCATGCATCCATCCTGGGGGGGGGGGGGGGGATTCTAATAGCGTATATTTAACAGAACATTCCCTTTCTGTGCCCTTTCTGGAGAGTTTTATCCTCACAATAGCATCATCACTATTCTAACAGATAGAGTGGGTGGGATCTAGCAAAAGGTTAGTGGCTTCTTCTAATTCAAATACTAAGATTGTACCTTACACCTGCAAACCATTTCAAGGCTTCAAAAGAACTGACCAATTAGCTTCATCAATAGTCAATCTTTGTAAATAACAAATCCGAAACCAAAACTCAGGTGAATCACTGAACTGGTCTATCTACTCACTCAATGTGACAGAGGTCCTCTGTGACCTTGTGCACCAAAGTCAAAAGCAGAACCAAAATTCTGAGGTTTTGTCTAAATATATGAGAAAAATAACCCAAGCTGGGAACATATCACGTTTGCCCCCGAAATTCAAGGACAGGTTATAAGAGAACCATATAAGTGTCCATATAACAATATAAGTGTCCTGGAAAAGACTGATTGTTAAAGCCAACCAAACCAAATTTAGCACTGAGGCAGTTCTTAAGATGCTTCCAAATGAAAACTACCAATATTTTATTTGAAATTTATAATCATTAGCTGTCAACTAATTCAAATCTTGAAGTTCTTCTGACAAATACGTCTCAGGAATGTACTGCAGCATTATTATTTTTGCTATTAACATTACAGTCCTTTGTCACCACCTCCCCCCTGCCCCCCCATCCGATTCCTCCTGGCTGGTCTGCGCATCCCTACCACCCCACCACGCTAGGAAAGTTCCAACTGAAAACTCAGCAGGGAAGCTGGGACTCTGGGATTTCTTATTCCTTCAGTCTGCGGTCACCCTACACACAATCATTCTCCCAGGACCTACACATCCACTTGCCACCTCATAGAGGGAGTTCTCATTATCATCCCGGGCACAAAATGCACTGCCTACCACACACCAGGATTCCAAACATGTTTTATTTGAGGGGGGTTGATTTGCTTATGCTTTTGCCCACCTAAACAGTGTCTCTTTTCTTTGCATAATTTACAAATCTCAACCATCTTTCAATAGCTGCCCTCGAGTCCTTTCATCTCAGCAGAGCCTCCTCTAAGTTAGCTTGTGATGGTCACTCCGGTCATTGAATTCAGGCCGTGCTTTCCCTCAACTCAATGAAATACCATATAGGTTAACGCTAGATTCCGTGCTAATGAATGCATATGGTGGTCTTACATCCTCAGTTGCAGACATTTCTTGAAGACTGGAGCTTGTTTGAAAAAAAAAAAAAATTCTACTAGAGCAGTGGTTCTCAACCTGTGGGTCGAGACCCCTTTGGGGGTCAAACGACCCTTTCACAGGGGTCGCCTAAGACCATCGGAAAACACATATATAATTACATATTGTTTTTGTGATTAATCACTATGTTTTAATTATGTTCAATTTGTAACAATGAAAATACATCCTGCATATCAGATATTTACATTACGATTCATAACAGTAGCAAAATTACAGTTATGAAGTAGCAATGAAAATAATTTTATGGTTGGGGGTCACCACAACATGAGGAACTGTATTAAAGGGTCGCTGCATTAGGAAGGTTGAGAACCACTGTACTAGAGCATGTTTAACAGAACACCCCCTTTGTCTGGCACAATGTTAGATATGTGGTATAAACGACATAAGAATTTGCTACTTGAGTAAATATTTTTAGCCTTCAAATCATTACCATAACTAGATTCAATCACTAAAAAACAGTCACATTCACTTCCATCAGGTTTATTTTATGAAATTTCACCGCTCCCAAAAGGGTGCTGGGAAAAAGTCAAGCTGTTCTTAAGTTATTTATGCAAAATGCAGTCTGATAAAACAATTAGTATCTTTTCCTACTCTTGATTACAAAATGTTTAAACAGATTACATTTAAGGAATTACCTCAGCCAACCCCATGGGAGGTGGGGTGGGTGGGCAGGATTCCAATAGTTTATTTGTAAATCAGTTGTTTGGGAGGCGGAAACACTTGCCCGGCGGCAGAAATACTGCTCAGAGAGGGCGTTGGTTTCCAGAAGGCTGCACAGATGAAGTGGAAGGGGCTGGGAGGAAGGAAAGCTCTGGCCAGGGGACAGACGCAGACCCGGAAGGCGGACTTGACCCCCAGCACCAAGGCTCTGGGAGGGGAAGGAGAACAAGTACAGGCTCTCTCCACACCCCTTCTGTGCTGTGATCTGGGAACCAGGGTCCAGAGCTCCAGTGCCGGGACAGGAAATCCCAAACAACAGTGCAGTCTCCACTATAACGTTCAGGAGGAAAAAGGAGGAAATACCAAGTTAAACTTGAAAAGAAGGGTCTGCTTGTGGCTACCCAACGGATAGGCCATTTGTGTATCAACAACCTCATAAACGAGGGTCTGGCAAACGGCAGGCATCTGAGAAACACTGAGCCAGTCTTTCTCAATGTGTGTGCTTCCAAACTCTATTCCCTCACCAATGAACAGCTGCTTTGGGAAAAAGACATTCATTCCATGGTCTATCAGTTTGCAAACCACTAGGCTAAACAAAATCAATCATAAGTCATCACCGGCCTTTAAGATAATATTGTAAATCTGGGCAATGTTGGGGAAAGATACACTATGCAGCAGTTCCAAAGTATTTTAAAACAGAATGCTTTTTGCAAAGGGCAACATTATGCAGGTCATGGGTTGGGAAATGTACATCAGCCTATCCTTTGAATTTTACAGATGGGGAAACTGAAGGAGGCCTAACAAAGCAAAATAATTCCTTGAGAGAGCAGGGCCAAGATGTGGAAGAGCAGGGACTAGAACTCATAGTGTTCCTATTCCAGGTCAGCATCCTTTCTTCTGCAGTCCCCCTCACCTTGTAGCTCCAGCTCCGACCACAGGTTCACTCTGGTAGGCGTCTGTGCCCTGGCCCCATGTTCTCTCCTCAGCATCCTGAGGCTCTGCCTTCCCCCTTCCTCCATGGCTGAGGGTCTGGGCTCATTCCACGCTGCCCTTGACTCTTGTCCCTAATCTACTCTACTTATTACAAAATTCATTTTCAAATGCCAGCTCACAGGGATCTTTGCAGATTATCTGCCACTAGAATCCCCATCACAACACAGCTGATCACTAGCCCAAGCACACCTGCTGCTCTCAATGGGCCTCTTCAATGCTAATTAGTGCTTGCAGCAACACCTCCTGACACCACACACTCCTCCGCAGGCCCTGCCCTGGCTACTGGCTGGAATGTCCTCCCGAGGCTCTGCAGGGCCCAACCAGAGTCCCTGCCCTCCTTGCGAATACCCGGTACTCATGTCCCAGCCCTGTTCCTCTGCTGCCCACCAAGCTGTTTGTTGCCACAGGCAACATCTCGTACCAGTGTGGGTAGGGCAACCTTCTGCCACAGCAAGTATCCATGGCAACCAGATGGGGCCAGCAAACAGAATTAAAGTCCACAGTAATTCCCCAAAGTTAGCTTAGCCAATAGATGATTGATCAGAGCAGTGAACAATTGGCAAAACTGAGTATACTGGGCTCCAAATCCTCTTTGCTGCACTATGGTCTGCTGGGCAATGACATGGCTTAAAGCGAGAGCCCAGAGAGGAGAGTTAGCAATCCCAGCCTTGCCTGGACCAGAGAAAAAACAACAACAAAACACTGCCTAGAAAATGAAACAAATGAGTGCAGGATGCAAACCAGGAGCTCCGTCCTCCTTACTCCAGCTTCAGATTCAACTGAATTTACTGAGGGCCTAGGGCAGTGATGGCGAACCTATGACACGCGTGTCAGAGGTGACACGCAAACTCATTTTTTTTGGTTGATTTTTCTTTGTTAAATGGCATTTAAATATATAAAATAAATATCAAAAATATAAATCTTTGTTTTACTATGGTTGCAAAAATCAAAAAATTTCTATATGTGACACGGCACCAGAGTTAAGTTAGGGTTTTTCAAAATGCTGACATGCTGAGCTCACCATCACTGGCCTAGGGTGTGCCAGGTAATATAAGGAATATAAAGAAATATAACACACATGAGATTTGCACAGACAAGTTGGGAACATAAAAGTGAAACGTATAAAAATAAATATTATTTAAATGATTATTGAGATAAAAATCCGAGACTACAAGTGATCACCAACAACAACATGATTATTGCCAACTGGACTGTACAAACAATAACAGCCACGAATGTTCAGAGCAATAATATGACACTTCCTCATTAGTGAACATAACAGAAGACTCTTGGGATGCAAAAGGCAATAAGATCATCCGACTCATCCACCCTTCCATAAAATGGGCACTTTAAGACCTGACCGATGCAAGGATTAAATAAGATGGGGTATATCAGGCATTTTGAAAGCATAAAGAGCTATCATGATTTTGTATTTCAGAATTAAAACCTAGACTAACAACACTACCCTTTTTATATAAAACCCCAAAGACATGTCATCAAATCAATTTCAGGACTTGTGAATATTGTCAGATCCAAAATTAGAGGTGAATGTAATCAGTACTTAGTAGGCACCCAATAAATGTCAAATAAATGAACGTTAACATGAAAATTCTGTACAGATAGTATTTCCTTTTTGTTAAGTTAAAATCCTCAAAATGAGTTTATAAACTGGATGATCATAAATCAAATCATGTTTTCCCACAGAGACTGTAACATAATTGGGTGTTTGTTTCTGACCATGGATTCAGTATTACAGCTATCACAAATATGATCTACAATGTCATAAAAGCAAAAATAACAATCACAAATCTTTATAATCTTATAAAATACTAAAGTTGTTCTCCAGACCCTATAATATGGGCATTATGCATAGTACACATTGATTATACAAAGGGCCCTAATGCATCATACATTGTACCTATATCACAAAATACGACCCTATTAACATTGTAAATTCAAACCCAGACTAAAGTTCTGACTTGGACTCCCATTTTCTCCTGATAAATGTTTCATAACAGAGGCATCCGAAATCAGTTCATTAACTGACAGCTGCCAGCCCAAGAAGAAAGTGTTCGGTAGATGTTTACTGTTGATAATGACAGTGATGGTGGTGTTTCTCCACTTCAAGAATTAGTCTGTAGGTCCCCATTAACACAATGCTTCTCTTCTTCATTTTCTCCTACCTCCCGCTTCAGTCAAAGATGAAAAGAAAGAGAGATGTCCAACATCACACCTACCGTGCCAACAGGGAGCAAGTTTCCCTGGCCCTCCTTACCTACTCCAGTCTCCAATTTATCTGAACTTCAGAGCAAAGTGGCGCTTCTCACACATTAATGTGCATTCACCTCACCTCTGGATTGCCTTTAACTGTAGGTTATGGTTCTGGAGGTCTGAGCCAGGCTGGCCCTTTCAAATAAGATATTAGTGCACTATGCATGCTTGAGTCCCTGCTCTGCCCTGTACCGGGGGTGAGGCCTTAAGCAAGTTACACAGCCCTTGGAGGTAGTTTTACATCTGCAAAAGGGAAATTCTGTTGCTAACATTTTTTAAATTATTGTAAAGGTAAACTGCTCACATAAAAGCACGATGCCTGACATACAGTTAGGTTTTCCTAAAATGTTAGTTACCTTCACTTTATCACAAGGTCATTAAAAACAACCACAACCATGATTAATAGATCATGAGCTTGAGCTTTGAGACAGTCTCAAAAGGACTCTCACCAGAATGGCTAAAAGCCAGCAAAAGCCAAAACTCTATGTTTAAGCATTGAGGGAAACTGTCAAATAGAGAAAGGCAAGGAGGCCTGAGGAATGTGTGAATTATGCAGTGTGAATGCTGGCAGGAGGGAAGCAGGGAGCAGCCAGGGAGAAAGGCTGCCCCAAATGACCAACTCTGGAGTTTGGGCTGCAGTTCTAGAAATTTTTAAATGCTTAACCATATCTCCAGCTTAAAAATATCTAAATTATTAAGAGAGTCACATAAATTTTGAATCTAGCAAAACCACTCATTCTAAATTTTCAACCCATCAACTTGAACTAGGCAAAATGTCTTCCTAACATATTACAGCTGAGAAAGGAAGGTGTAGCCCACTTCGGACCATAATCTCAGTGACTCTGGCAGTACCCTACTAGATCATCTTGTCCACAAGGACGGGTGTTGCACACTGCTCACTGCTGGAACTCAGCACCCAGCCTGGGCCTGGCCCACAGTATGTGTTCAATAAATATCTAGAGCCTAACCAAGTGGCAAATGTGCTTGCTTGAAATGTTAGCATACTTGGCAGATTTCCAACTAGAGCTAGGAACAGTAGGGGCTGTGGTATGGACTGAATGCCTCTGTTCCCTCAAATCCCTGAGGTGAAACTTAACCCCCAATGCGATGTTTAGATGGTAATTAGGTCATGAGGGTGGGGCCTTCATGCATGTGATTAGTGTCCTTATAAGAAAAAATACAAGGCAGATGATCTCACTTTTTCTCTCTCTCTCCATCATGTAAGCTTCCAACAACCAGGAAGAGGGCCCTAACCAGAATCTGATGATGCTGGCACCCTGATCTTAGACTTCTGGTCTCTAAAACAGTAAGGAATGAAGTTCTGTTGTTAAGCCACTTAGTCTGTGATATTTTTGTTATAGCAGCCCAAGCTGACTCAGACAGACCATGGTCTTGGGGTTACTATATGCAATAAACATACAATAAATAAAACAGTCTAATTCATACTTTTCACTAACAAACTTATCTATATATACTGTTCACCATCATTGCAGCCATATCATTTGGCACAGCTCTGGCACCTGGAAAATATTGAAAAGCAATCTTTTATGAAGAAATTAAAGAGAAGAAGACAGCATGAGACAGGAGGAAATCTCTTCTCAGAACAAGTTTATAGGTCAATTAAAAAAAGTGTCAATCATCAAATTGTCATTTTGGTTACCTAATGTCATTATCTTAGAAACAGAAGTACTTGATTATTAAATTAGCAATGCTGATTACAAAATCAAAAGTACTCTATGATGAATTAAATTCAGCAGTTAATCAAAGCCAGTATACCCACTTGTATATATCAATATTGAATTTTAAACATATACATTAGCCCAATAAAACCGAGAACATGACTTTAATCAGTGAATGCTGAGATACAACTTGCTGAATTCTACAAGTAATGAAACTTAAATCATTGTTTAAGCCTAATAAAAGGTAAATTGAGGCACAATACAATTTTTGTAAAGGTGGGTTGGGCAAACAACGATTGGAATTGGGCATTGCAAAAACCGAAAGTGGTTAAAAGAACCCCACTAATAGAACAAGGTTTTTATAGTGAAGATGTGGAAGCAAAGTGAAGAAATTATTTTATTTCTTAAAGCTTAAGCAGTTGCCTTATTTGGGAAAATCGAGTTGGCTCTTTATGATTGGCGGTAGTTAAGTTTCAATTTCTTGGATTGGAGTGGATTAACTCTGGCCTAAGTTTTGCTTTTTATATCATCAAAGGCATCAGAGCCACCTGAGTCTAGTAGTCTAATAGTCTCCTTGTTCAAACACTTTAACAAGTCTGATCTTGCTGCCTTTAAGGCAGACACACAAATCACAGAATCTCTTGGAGTTGTTATCTACTGGCTGTGCCCTTGCCTTTTGGATAAATCTTGCAGTAGAGGTTGTGTACTACATAGAGCACTCCCCCAGATGCAAACACAGAACAGGAACTAGAGACTGTTCAAGTTCAAATCCCAACTCCACTACTTATCTGTTGTGTGATCTAGGATAGGTTACTTGAATTTTCTATGCTTCAGTAAAACGGGAATAATAATAATAATACCTAACTCAGATACTTGTTGGAAGATCAAAATAAGTTAATACATATGACACACTTAAAGTATCTTTCAAAATGTAACTGTTCAGTAAATGTTAGCCATTACTAATAAATGTATGTATTCACCTTCATTCATTAAAGTGACAATGCGTCAATTGCTTTATGTCCTAAATATATTCATGACAATCATTATATCCTTTTTTAAAAAAAATTTCCTAATAATCTTGAGGACATTCTCCCATGGATTATTAAAACAAATATTAAAAAATTATAAACATTAAAAAAGCATATTTTAAGGAAGTTTACTGAAGTCAAACAGTTTCTTTAAAATATTTGAGAAATATTTGCTACTTCAACATTTCTGAATTCCGCTTTCAGCACAATATTAATTTGGTGGCCCAACAGTTCTTCCCATAATTTTAATTTCCTATTCAGCCACCAGCACTGATGCAAATAAAATCACACAGAATGTTATTTCACCTCATAATTAAGTCTATTTGGCCCAGTGAACTCTCATAAATAAATGCACCAGTTCTAGAGGAAATTATCAGTGCCACTGCACAAAAGTCAAATTTGCAGGCATGTCCTACTCCTCAGATTTAAAAGTCTACTCGGGACCCATCTTCAGAGTCATTGCTTTGTGTGAAATGAGAGCGTTTCAAAATAATTATTTATTTGAAGTGTCAGGTCTGTGAATTTTCCTTAAGTTCAGAAGCCCAGGTAATATATGCTAATATTCAATTAGAACCATAGAATCCATGGTGGACTTTACTGTCAGTGGCATTAGCCATGGAATAGGATGGTATTTCAGATAACGTCCTATTTCCTAATGAGAACACACTTACGCCAGTCCAGTTCACGCAATGCAAGGAGCCATCACAATCGCTACCTGATTGAAATAACTTACATAACTGCATTCATTTGATGAAAATCATTAGGTCATAGAGATGTAACATCCACTCTTTCCCCTTTTTTTGTTTTGGTCTTTATCGCGCACAGCTTTTCCTGGCTTTACTTGATATGATAAACTTCCTCAAATAGCATCAGTTCCCAAAAATGTCCTTGCAGACTTAGTTTCTAAGCAACTTTCATTAGGAGATACTGACACCAACCAACATGTTGCTTGTCGATTAATGATGCCAGACATAACAGTCTAAATCAGCGGTTCTCAACCTGTGGGTCGCGACCCCTTTGGCGGTCGAACGACCCTTTCACAGGGGTCGCCTAAGACCATCCTGCATATCAGATATTTACATTATGATTCATAACAGTAGCAACATTACAGTTATGAAGTAGCAATGAAAATAATTTTATGGTTGGGTCACAACATGAGGAACTGTATTTAAAGGGCCAGAAGGTTGAGAACCACTGGTTTAAACCATACTTTATACTTATCAAATAATTTCTCCTTGCATTCAACAAAGACAGTTCAAAACTTTTATGAATATAGTAATTTTCTTCCCTCCACACACACAAAAAAAAATTTAAAAAAAAATAGCCCGGTAGTTTCTCTGCACTATAAATGCAGCAATCACTCTTCAGAGACGAAAAATAATGACTCAGCTCCCATAAAAACACACTTCTCATTCTCCCAAGTCTTTTGCTCATAGCAATTAGCATCCTTAGAATGCCTTCCTGGCTGGTGCCCTTCAATTGTTTATCCTCCCAGGCTCAATGTTCATATCAAGTTCTTTCCTACTTGATGACCTTCCTCCATTTCTTCATCTAGCAAATACTGATTTGTACTCTGTGCCAGGTCTTGAGCCCAAAATTGAGGGTGCAACGCGGAGGAAAATAATAGTTGATACCCTCCTGGGTTCCTAAAGTCTAGTATTATGTCTTTTGGACTATTTTTGTTTTGAACCACAAAATAATGCACATGCTTTCATTTAAACATTATGCAATGATTACTTACTTTGTGCCAGGGCTTGGGGAATATGAAGTACAGAGGAGACATAACTCTGGGCCTTATTTTAAGCAGCTTAGTCTGAGTTAGCACAGGGGATAAACAAACAATCACATGAAGAATTATGATGCAATGATAGGTTTGTAAGAGATAATGGTATAATGTGAATGAAAATACAGGGAAGGATCTTTTCTGGGTTGAGGAAGAGGATGGAGAGCCTTCACAGTGGTAGCACACATACAAGATGGGTGCGGGGCACTGTATCTTAACGCGGGAGTGATGGCACGAGACACGGAGCAAAAGCAGGGCCAGGGCCAGGGCGGTGGCAGAGAGGCCAGGCAGGTGGGTAGAGGCCAGGTGATGAAAAACCTCTGCCTATCTCCACCATGTCCCTTGGCCAAGGCAATGGAGAAAAGTAATACATGGATGAAGACTAGACCAGATTTGCATTATAGGAGAATAGGAATATAACAAGCTAAGAGACTAGTACAATAGTTAAGAAGACAGTATAATTCTGTAAGTAGCTGATGGGGAGGAAGAAAACATTAAAGAAATACTCAGAGAACTGATGGGAATTAGGACAGAGTCCATATGAGGGGTGCCAGAGGAGGGTGATATATGGAGAGACCTATGTTCCCTCCACACTTTACATTCCTTCATAGTGGGCACCAGGTTTCAAACATCTGACCTACTGAAGTATATGTACAGCACATGGGAGAGGCCTTTAATAAAATGCAGCCAGATGAGCATTTTAGAAAAAAACAAAAAACAGCAAAACTTTTATTTGACCTGGTTTGAGCGAAGCCCATAGAAAAACAAAAGAACTAAGATATGGTAAAATAAAAATAATGAGGACAGTCAAGTCTACTAACAAGATATTGAATAATATCACTTCCAAATGGTTGAAATTTTATTTTCACTGGGAAAGAAATTATTCCCTGGGAAGTTTAAACCTCCTTCTTTATTTTCAGCCCCAGAACATAAACATTAAAAACGTTATGGTAAGCTTTTAGGGACGTGTAATGTACAATACTGTATGGTACGTCCCAAATGCTTTACTATGAAAGTTACTAAGTAAAACAGGAAAGATTTCTGTGACACTGCAATTATCAGAAGTAATTTCAATTAGAAATCTCTAAATCCCCTAAGTTTGTCCACTTTGCTGCGATTGTCATTCTGTCCTACAAGTTAGACACTATAATCAGGATCTCAGGAGACAGACAGCACACAAGAGAAAAGCCACACAAGAAAAATAAAGGCCCACTGAGTGCTCACATTAACAACATTTTACTCCAACCTAGCTGACCCCAAACAAGCTTCCTTGCCCAGTTACCTTCCTTGCCCCTGGGCAATATTAAACAAGTTACTCAAAAAATTCTGGGTCTCTGTTTCTTTGATCTCTAAAATGGGGATGGAAATAGTTCTTACTTCATAGGGTTAATGTAAGAATTAAGTAAGTCAATATGTATAAAGTATTTGGAAAACCACTGTAAGTGTTCAATATTTCTTATTATTTTTAACTAGAGGCCCGGTGCTTGAATTTGTTCACCAGTGGGGTCGCTCAGCCTGGCTTGTGGGATCAGGCCGAAACCGGCTCTCCGACATCCCCTAAGGGGTCCCAGATTGCGAAAGGGTGCAGGCCAGGCCGAGGGACCCCACCAGTGCACCATCAGAGCCAGGGAGGGACGCAAGAGGTTGGCCAGCTGGGGAGGGATCATGGGAGGGTTCCAGGGCATGTCCAGCCTGTCTCACTCAGTACCGATTGGCCAGACCCCAACAGCAAGCTAACCTACCTGTAGGGGCGTCTGCCCCCTGGTGGTCAGTGCACATCATAGCGAGCAGTTGAGTGGCCTTAGCATATCATTAGCATAGCACGTTTTGATTGGGTGAATGGACAACCTGACACATAGATATTAGGCTTTTATTATATAGAATGATGAACCTTATCCTACGACAAAGTCCAAAGAATGTTCCAAGCCTCTGTATTTTGTGAGAAATCTCTAACTGGGAACAAAACTACCATTATTGCCAGCAGCCTACAGGCTTCACACCTATGTCAAGGATGGACTATCCCTGGAGTTCCAGAAAACAAATCAGCAGGTCCATTCAAAGGAGGCCTGGAGAACGGACATGCACTGGCCTGGGAATCAGAAAGCCTGGCCAAGCACATGGCCTAACTTCTCGCACACCCAGGCTCTCAGCTTAAATGTTCTCAACAAAGCCTGTCATCTTTCCCCTCAGCCCCACAACCCCCCTCTGACAGTCTGTTGTTCTCTGTCTATGGCTCTGTTTCTATTTTGTTTGTTGCTTTATTTTGTTCATTAGATTCCACATATGAGCGAAATCATATGGTACTTGTCTTTCTCTGGACATAATATACAGATGATGCACTAATGAATTTTATACTTGAAATCTATATTAATTTTATTAATCAATATCACCCCAATAAATAAAATTTTAAAAAATAGTCTGTACAAAGATAAAAGAAGAGAAAAAAAAAACCTGTTGATTTCATCTGTCTCACAAGGTTCATATGAGCATCAAATGGGAAGAAAAAGAAATGCAATTTCCTAAGACCTTGTTCTCAATTCTCTTACTAGGCTGGCCGTAGAGAAGGGGATAAAAGGAAGGCTCAAAACAGCCTGCCTAACATCCCCAAATAAGCATTATAATGCACATGCACGCAGTGAGTCTGACTTAGATGTTTGTAAAATGAGCTTTACGTGGAAATTACTGCATTAGTCTAAGATCCGGTTTACGCCAGAAAATATGAGAACATAGATGTCATTATATGGGAAAGATGGTCCAGACCTCCTTGTACTAAGCAAATAGTACAAAACCAATCCATTTCTCCCATGTAGTTTTCCTCCTATTATCATGTGGTTAGTTTTTCTGGCCCCAAATCCTGGAGGCCATGCCTATTCCATCTCTGACAGGTGGGGTGCAGGAAGAAAACCTATGTGTGCTGAAGTGTTTCAGGTTATTCTCAGTGGTCTTTCTTACAACCCAGCCTCATTTCCCCCCAAGCTCAACCCAGTCAGCTTCTCTCTGAAGCCCCTCATCTTACCTATCCAAGTATCTTCTTCTACTGCCCTGGTGAAACAAAGTCTTCAATCTGACAAGCAGGTCTGTTTTCTTTCTTTTAAACTCTACCTTTTGTTTTAGCTATTCTTTATGTGTAAATTGGCTGTCTCCTGCCCAGCACCAGGAAAATGCAAATTCCATATTGTCTATAAAGTTTTGCTCAACATCCCAAACACCATCTCCAGGGTCCTCCTCCTTTTTTACTTTCTGTTCTTTTGGTGTTAATCACATTGTCCAAAACAATTATTCAGCCCGATATCCCCTGTGTAACAGAATCAAAGGTGGCAGGATTATTGTTTAAAATAGAGATTCGCATACTCTAGTCCCAAGAAATTCCAATTGGAAAGGTGTGGCCAGAGAACTACATTTGAACCAGCACCCTAGGTGATTCTGTCTCAGGTGGGAAGAAGGTCATACTCAGAGAAAGTGTCCTGCCACAGATTCATCCTATGACAGAATTCTACACAGTCACATGTGTACACTTATACATACAACACACTCAGGCACCACATACCCCACAACACACCCCCACAGCACACACTCACACACCCATATACAACACAGTCATGCGCCACACCCCCTCAAAAACATACAATACACACACAATGCACTCACACACCACATACATACCACACACACAACAGACACAAATACACAACACTCACAAATATACATCACACACAAATACATACCACACACAACACACTCACTCCAGACACCCACAACACATACACAACACATGCCCACTACACAACAGACAACCATACAAACACACACAGAAACACACAGCACACATTTAGTGACCACCGAGTAATTTGATTTGCCTCATAAATACTTTGTACAACACAAACAAATACTATGTTGAGTGGGGAAAAATTCTAGGGTAGAGCTTTTTATTATTTCAGGAAAAGCATCTAAAGTCTAGATTAGCTTCTTTTACAAAGTTTCTGGTGCAAACATTATTTCATTTGCAGCTTGTTCAGATAATTTTTCAAAGGGGAGAAGGTTGAAAATTACTCTTTCCATTCAGTGCTGCTTATAAAACAAAATCAGGGTTTCGAAATCTAGATTACTTAGATGGTATTCTAGTTTGAAGTTCATAATTTGTGTTTGTAGGAAAAATTAATGTGATTAAATAAGGTTCAAAACTTAAAGCTGTAAAGGAAGATTCACTAACTTCCAGGGTAAACTTCACAAATGCAGTCATACTCCAAAAACATTTCCCCAAATGGAAGTCCATAAGAATGGGCCAGCCCATCCACACTGAGTGAGGCCCAATACTGTAACCAATTTTTATTACAAGAGGCTATGTTACATGTACTTTGATAGCTTCCTTAAATCCTCTGGGAAAAGAGTATATATAAATTTATTGAGTTTATAAACTGAAAATCAGGCAGTGGTGTACTAGAGTAACCAGTATTTTCTACCCTTACACTTCCCTCCCACCCCACTGGGACCACTTGATCAGAGGCTAATAAGCTCCCTTCACCCGACCAGGCTGAGCCCTGGCCCCAGGAGACTAAAGCTGCGCCTGGTTGGGGAAGGGAGTGGAGGGAATTGCTGGGAATACCTAAGTGGACTCTCTAATTAATTAGCACCAAATTATAGCACTCTATAAATAGACTACAAGTCTATTTTCAGCATCAAGGAATAGTTTTTTTCCATGTTCATTTACCTATTCAACAAATTATTTCTTTAGAACCTGCTTTGTATAATGTATATTTACCCCTCAAGGGTTTTATGATCGAGATACTAAAATCCAGCTCCACCCACCCCTCCCTATAGGAGAATCATATCCTGTCTTATTCTCCTAATACCTGATGCTATGTCTTGATAACTGGTCCAACAAGCCAGTTCCTCTAAGGCAGTGGTTCTCAACCTTCCTAATGCCGTGACCCTTTAATACAGTTCCTCATGTTGTGGTAACCCCCAACCATGAAATTATTTTCGTTGCTACTTCATAACTGTAATTTTGCTACTGTTATGAATCGTAATGTAAATATCTGATATGCAGGATGTATTTTCATTGTTCGTGACCCACAGGAGTCCTTTCTCTGAATCAGTCACCTGAGGCATGGTCTGCATGGATCTCTGTGCACTCTGTTCCTAAATGCTGGTCACTCCTCAGGCCACCGCTAGGACACACCTTTGTGTAACCCGGTGCCTCTTATCTGCCACCATTCTCTCCAGACACTGTGCTCCCTTCTTCCCTAGAGCAGAACCTATGGACTGTGACAAAAGGCAAGTCTCCTGTCCAGCTGCTCACCTCGCTCAGTCTGCCCCAATCTGGTTAACTCTTTTAATCCCCATTATGTCATCTGAGTCACTGCACCTGAGATCTCTAAGAAATGTGTCCTGCTTGTATTCATATTTGAAAGGAATCGCTGCAGATCTTTAGTTAGTAAAACCTCACTCCCCAGCCCCATGTCCAATGGACAAATACAGCTGCACAAAGCAGTGGGACAGGGGACAGAAGCATCCACTGATTTCCTAAGACAATGGCAGGGAAGCACAGCCAACATGACTTCAGGGATCTGATTCAGTCTGTCATTTTGCTCACAACGATCTGTTCCTCACCTCCCCCAGCTTCTTGTTCAGGACGAGTGTCCACTGGCTACTGTCCCTTCTAACCTCCCAGCCACTGGAATCTCCGCCTCTGAGTCAGACGGACTGTAACTGACCATCCTCCGGGCCCAGCGTTTTCTTTCTCATGTTCATGCTGTTCATCCAACCATCGGCCAGCTTGCCAGGAAATTTGTTTACAGTGGCAAAGCTAGGAAACAAAAGACGTCTGGGCTCCAGAACAGAGTACAGCCTCGGGATCCCAGAGAGAGATTATGAATTTTAATTCTCAATTGCAGCACAGATGCACCGAGGCAAGAACACGAGAAAAGACTAATCAAGGAAGAAACCAGCGGGGGGCATCGGTGCCGTGGCTCAGTGACAGCACTCTAAACTTAGCACCGCCAAGCCTAATGGCCTCCTTATAGCCTCTCCTCCCATTAAAGGTGCCCTGGAAACTAGCTACCCAAAGATATTGCGGCAGTTATCACAGTGTGCAAATTGGCAGGCAATATTCTGTAAGTGCACACGCCAAGAGCTCAGGATTTCCTGTGCGCCCTTTACCAGACTGAGTGCAGTTATAAGAGGGGCAAGAGCGGAGGTACAGGTACAAGCAATAAATAATGCATGAGAACGACAGGTGCGGGAAGCCTTATTCCTCCCTGTCACGCTAATGCATGCCCATGCCTGGCAATGGCTACGATGTGACTGGACTGGCTACTCTGTGGGTCTGCAATAGTAGGAGATGGCAGAGTTGAGGAAGAACCTGTACCTCTGATCCAGTCCTTAGCTTCTCTCCGGCCGTTCTGTCCACTCTGCATTGCAACCCCCTCCCAGGTCTCTCCCCTCCAGACCTTTAAAATCTGGCTGATAAAACCACAGCATCTGAAAGGCCACGAAAGACAAACAGAACTGATGTGTGTGGTTAAATACTTGCTCTGTTAGTAAGACCCCAAGTGTGCAACCTTGCAAAGCTTATTTGCAATTAAATTAGATGCCTTTCCTCATTCCCAACTGTTCTCTACTCTTCAGATTAGTGATGTCACCATAAACCATTCAGGTGACCTCCTGGACTCCAGCTGTCCCAGAAAAGAGTTGAAGAACTTTTGAAACTAGAAAAGGGATAATGGGCTTACGAGATTCCCTAAACTCATCAGGGAATGCATGACACCACATATAGAGGGCGGGGCAAAAGTAGGTTTACAGTTGTTCACATGAAAAAATAATAATTAACAAATAGTAACAGAAGAATAAACTCTATGTTTCATGTACTCACAACTGTAAACTTACTTTGCTCCACCCTGTATTGGAAAGATTTTCCTTAAGGATTTCTGAATTAAAAGTTCAGCTGAGCCCTGAAACAGAATTCAGGACCTAAAGACTAACGGAAGGTGTGGATAGTTCCTTGAACCAAATCTGGAACAAGACCGTCCTTTCTCCACAATGCAGTCAGTCAGGTGGTTGAAATGAGGACTCTCCTGCATTTAGGTCCCTTTCAGATCTGAAATCCCATGATGCTCCTGAAGGGAACCCACGTGTTGCCAACCCAAAGCTGCTTTAAGGAAAACTGATGCTAAGACTCAGAGATGGAGCCTTTGACCCGCCCTCCTTTCCTGCCCAAAAGAGTCAGACACAGAAATCTGCTTCTGGGGGAAGCCATTAGCATGTTCACCTCAGCCTAATGTGCATCAGGTATGGTAAATAGAGGGCTTCGGACAGTGGCCTGTGACCTAGATACACAGGCCATTGTCTCTGAGTCGCCTAGCAAGGACTTGCCTGCCATGGGTGTTCCACTCTTCCTCAATTACCTGTGAATTGCCCACTCTCACTTCTGAAATCTAAGGCCCCATGCCTCCTCTTTTCTCCTTTGTCCAAAATGTCTTAACTACCCAATGTATTTAAGTTCACTGTCTTGGGAACTGGCATGCTTATATGAATTCTCCATGTGCATGTATTAAAACTTGATTTTCTCCTATTAATCTGTCACTAAGAACTTAGAAGATGGGAGAAAAGTATTAATATTTTTTAGCCTCCACACTTCTTAGCCAATGCAGGTGCCTGGCTAGAACTTGTTCACACACCAGAACCCTCACTTCTACTGTTACCTCCGTAGCAAACACAGAGCAGTGGGTATCACGCTAGTCTTGCCTATCCTCTCTCCTGCTGCCATTCCTCAAGCAGCTTCAAAATACTTCCTGGAACAAGGTGCCATTCAGCTCTTTCATTCCCAAACAAGGCATCATCATTCCTGGACGTACCATCAACCCCGGAAGGTTCCGTGGCTATGCAGGATGGTGTGGGATGGCACAGCCTGGGAATCACAGCTGAAGCCTTTCCCAGACATGAATATATTGCTGATAGCAGATCAGAGTGTCTCAAACATGGAACAGGTTGGAAGGTATTACCATTCCACAGCCCTACACATTGCCAGTGGTCGGTGCCAAGTTCCAGCGAACCATCTGCCAAGTGTCATCCAGTTTAGCCAAATGAAGGAGGATGGAGCTCTGGGCCCAGTTCCATGCACCAGCATCCAAAGTCCCCGAGTCATCACAAGCAGAAAGCTCTGACACTCGCCTGGACTCGATGAACAAATCTTTCCCTCCCCCCTGTGCTTTCAGAATTGACTGGGAATGGGGTATGCTCTTGTCCGGGGGGCCTGGCAATTTAACACAGGAACCTACCCATGAGGAGCCACTTTCCTGGCCCTGCACCGTGAGTCCACTAGAAATGTATCACCATTTAGTCCATTAACTCTTGCTTCTTGAGTAGCTACATCACAAATGCTCCAAATCTTGGCCCTAAAACTTGAGCAATCATACCTACACGATTTCAAAAAAGGAAAATATACGTCACGCAATGGGAAACAGAAGCTACTAGAAAGGCTGGTGCACAAAAACCCCAAGAGAAGCATGAGGTTTTCTAAACACAGAGCTAGAGGAAAGGCAACTCCTCGCTGTTGGCCTGAGTTTCCCCAACTCACGCATACTCCACTTAACACCCTATAGTAAGAATCCACTTGAACGAGGCAACCTCGCCGGGCTGGCTTCTCATTTCCCTGATCATTTCAGTGCCACTGCGGAAAGCACTTGTCATGTGTTTACAAATAAATGCCCTGCCTCTCAACAAATAAGTATTTCCTGGGTGAATCCCCCTGAGAGTGCGCTCCAGAAAAGCAGTGCTTGCAAAACATCTCATGTTCATTTTTCAGAATTCAGAATGAAGTGACTAACCCCTGATATACAATAAAAATGATTAAATGCAAACACTACCGAGCCTCTGTAATAAATATTTTATACATTAATATGTTTCCAAAAGTCTTATTTCATTTTACTGCTTTTCTGTATGGCATTCTTCCATTTTTTTGTACATGCAATGAAATAATCTTCCATTAAAATAAAGTGGCATTTCTGGCCCATTTTAAATAAGCAAATGGATGATTATTGTGCTATTAATTTGCTATGTAGACTGTTTAAATTGCTAACTCTTTCCTCTTTCCATAATTAGAGATGGTTCATTCTTTCCCAAAGAAAATGCAAAATTTCCCACCAAAGTAAACTGCTTCCTCCCTCATGTCCAAGATATATAATCCAGCCCTGGTCAATGTGGCTCAGTTGGTTGAGCATCAACCCATGCATCAAAAGGTTGCTAGTTTGATTCCTGACCAGGTTGTAGGCTCTTGTCTCTCTATCTCTATCTCTCTTTCTCTATCTCTCTCTTCCTTTCTCTCTAAAATCAATAAAAAAATATTTTTAAAAAGATATACAATCCAGGTACTCTGTCCTATGATTCATTTATAAAATAAGCTATAGCACTTTGATGAAAAGCATTCAGTACATTGCCTACTTAATGCTCATTCAATGTCAAAATGCACCAAAATTCCCTTCCCTCCTCTAGGAAAAATCACTGTGGGGTTCCCCTGAATACCTCGTACAGTAATGACAGGGCACCTGGTGACAGCAATGCTGCCTTCTCCTCGGACAGGCTTCAGTGTGCTTCCACAGTCTCCTTTTCTCGTTTCCATTTGCTGTTTACCAAGAAGAGGAAAACTATCGCATTCCAGGGACTTCTCAGTAGACATGTTATAGACAGTTTAAGTTATTTCATAATACCCTGACACAGCGTAGCAGACAGAAATCCTTTTCTAAACTACGAATAACTCTTTGGGATGGACCTTTTATGAAGGTTCTGTAATGTAGCCAAAGAGGCACCCATGGCCACTAGACACACACCTGGAAGCTTCTGTTACATGGGAAATATTGAGGGGAATAAAAAGGCAATGACGCTGTCCCTAGGGATCCTGCCGATGTGCAAAGTTCCTGACACTGTCATCACACAGAGGAAAGGAAAATGCTGCCTGTAGATTTCACAGTTCAAACACTGCCCTTTCCCCTCCCCTTTCCAGGGCTGCCTGCCTCCCCTCTCCTCATTGTGTATGTAAGAAAGATGTCAATACTTTACAGACTTAATTGGAAAGTAGTAGAAAACCCTGTCAACTAGATTTGCAGAATCCTGACAGAAATCCTCAGACATGCAGCACCAGGGCAGGGACACAGGTGGCTCCGCACCTCACCCTCTCACCAGGCCTTTGCCTGAAGCCAAAAGCAGGTAAGGTGTGCAAGGGCAAGGGATTCCTCCAGGCACATCCTTCTTCCTCTTATTCTGTCGCCCACAGACTTTCCTGACATTAGATAATGAGGCTAAAGCTCAGGGGGAGAAGTCACTACAGTCACCACCTTCTTAATTTGGACAGAAATGATCTGGAACGGGAGTGAGTGGCAGCAGAATCCCGCATCCTAGCGAAAGAGGTATTTCTCCTTCCTGCAGCTGGGCACCTGCCCCCCCACACCACTGCCAGCCCCCTGGGGGCCCTAAGGGTGGACTCCAGCAACCTCCTTTCAGAAAGAGGTTCTTTCCATGAACCACATGTGGGCCGAGTCTCTGCATTGCACAGTGAAAAACTATCAGCAAGTTACGAATCAGCCCGCTTCTGTCGTGGCCTGTGTGCAAAAGGTGGTAGAGATGCCCTCCATGCAGCTCAGGTGCCCTTGCTAACCTCCATCAGCTCTTGCCCCCCTGCCCCCAGTCTTAGAGTCATTCTCCTCGGGACTGTCACATGTATTCTTCTGAAAAGCAAATATGATCACGTGCTATTCCTCATCTACAATATGAAGCACCCAGGATCCTTGAGGATATGGGTCTTGCCTACCTCCACATGTCCTCACATGCTGACCTAATCTCAGCCATGCCAAGTTGCTTGGGACCTCGGGGCCCCTCTCGAGTTACTTTCCCTGAATGCTGCTTTGTCTGCCCAATACATCCTTTCCTAATACATCTGTTCGAGTTACTCCAACTCATTCTTCCTACACTAGAGCAGGAGCCCCCGCTCCTAGAAACTGTGCAGAGCTAAGTGCCACCCTCACTCATTGTGTTGTTTGCAATGAAGAAAATACTTAGGGCAGCTTCTTAGAAGACCCTTGACAGTCTAGAGTAGTGGTTCTCAACCTTGGCTGCACATTAGAATCACCTGGGAATCTTTTTAAAATCCTGATTTCTGGGCCTCATCCTCCGGAAATTCTGTTTCTTTGTTACTAATGTTGTGGCCTCACCCCATAAGAAAGAAACAGAATTTCCGGAGGATGAGGCCCAGAAATCAGGATTTTAAAAAGATTCCCAGGTGATTCTAATGTGCAGCCAAGGTTGAGAACCACTGGTCTAGAGCCTCATTTTATTCATGTTAGCATTTCCTATGCTGAGCAGAGGTCTTGTACTTAGACGGTACTTTTACAAATGTTAGCTGGAAGAATAAAAATGACTGAACCAATGAAAATAGGAATTCTGTCAAGAATTTCTTCCAGAAAATTCTAAATGTAATATATGAAGCAATCTATATAATAAAAGCCTAAGCAACCATAACAGCAGAATGACCAGAATGACCAGTCGCTATGATGCGCACTGACCACCAGGGAGAAGACGTTCAACGCAGGAGCTGCCCTCTGGTGGTCAGTGCGCTCCTACAGGGGGAGCACCACTCAGCCAGAAGCCGGGCTCATGGCTGGCAAGTGCAGCAGTGGTGGCAGCGTTAAGGAGCAGCGAGTTGAGCGGTAAGGAGCAGTGATCAGGCGGGCAGAAAGGAGCAAGGGGTCCCAGACTGCAAGAGGGACAGGCCTAAGCCGGCAGGTGAACATCCCCCAAGGGGTCCTGGACGCCAGAGGGTGCAGGCTGGGCTGAAGGACACGCCCCCCTCCAATGCAGGAATTTCATACACTGGGCCTCTAGTCATATATAGAAAGTCAAATTTTGAGCACTACCCTATGACTCTAAATAAGCCATGTAAGTTTTTTTATGCTTCTGACTCCCATGTCAAATGGAGAGATTGGTTAAATAATCTCTAGAGAACTGTTTTCAACTCTAAAGTTCATTGGTGCTATGATTCTATGTTAATGCAGAATCGAGAAGAAAAGGGGCTAGATTTAAAGCAGGAGAGATCTAGTTGGTCAGAAGAAAGAACATCTTAACAAGGAAGAAAAGAGAGATGTTTGGGGGTTTTTGTTCCTAGAATTTTCAGGAGGAAGACAACCATTTGCTTTACATGGTTTAATCATGCCCCCCAAATAAGGGGCCATGCAAGATGATTGTTCATTTTTACTTCCTTTCCTCCTTCCCAGCACTGACTACAAGCTGGACACAAAGTCAGTTGCTAAAGCAGAGGATGCTTGCCTAAGTGATCACTACTTTGCATGTACAATCCAGATGTATATTATCCTTCAAGTTAAAATACAATCACCAAGAATTAAAAACAACCCCTTGGCCCTGGCCGGCTTGGCTCAGTGGATAGAGCGTCGGCCTGCAGACTCAAGGGTCCCAGGTTCAATTCCGGTCAAGGGCATGTACCTTGGTTGCGGGCACATCCCCAGTAGGGGGTGTGCAAGAGGCAGCTGATCGATGTTTCTCTCTCATCGATGTTTCTAACTCTCTATCTCTCTCCCTTCCTCTCTGTAAAAAATCAATAAAATATATTTAAAAAAAAAAACAAACAAAAAAAACAACCCCTTGCCATTCTCACCAGCCATCCCCAAAGCTGTGTACCATGCAAGAGCCAGTAAGCAAATAAAAATCACGATAGAAGAAAAATAAATGCCTAGGTCCATAACCTTGTTACCTGATCTGGGCATATTCTTGGGTATAATTCTACACCCACAATTTCCAGTAGTTAAAAAAAAAAAAAGAATGAGTTTCCAAATTTACTAGTAGGAATATTAAACAAGACACTTATAGAGAATGAAAAAACATCATGAGGCTGCCAATAAGATTAATTTTTCCAACTCATTGTATGACAAATTTTTTTCTCCCTTTTTAGCAAAAACTAGAGCTACAAAAGACACTGAAACAAAGGACACATTTATTTAGAAGGTTCACAATGAACTTTTGCCTCCTGTTTCCCAGAAATGAGAATTTACATTTTGTTTGCTACAAACTAAATATGTTCCCTCAAAATTCCTATGTTGAGTCCCTAACCCCTAATGTGCAACGTTTTAACAGCTCTTGATTTTTAAGTGGAAAATCAACTGCTCAGGTTTACACAATAATTGACACATATTGCAGGTATCTACAAAGTATCTATTACTTTTAATCCCAGGTGTTTAAATGGAAATGGTAGGAATCTATTCCATTCAAAGCTCTTCTTGCTCTTTAGTATTTTATGCTCACATTTTCTTTGGAAATCTGAATAGTAGCAACATTCTACCTCTTAAGAGACTTTTCAGGACTCTTAAGAATCAGCCTTCAGGTGGCCTTTTCTAGGAACTCATCAGCACCACCACCCAGACTGGTCTTGGACACTGCCCGTGACCGTGCAGCCACTACAGCCAAAATCCTGCTGCCCCACCCGCAGACCTGCAGACCCTAGGACGTCCACCTCCAAGGGTGCATGGCTCCCCAGCAGTAAGTGCGATTTCCCCCTCCCCAGCTGCCGACCTCCAGATACCTCAGTTGCACCTCCTGATCCCATGCCCCAAAGGCCACTCTTAGGTGCTGCAGTGAGCCTCCACTGGGCATGCTCTTATCCAAACAAGAATGCATAGCCCCGGCAGTAGAAATTCCTAACTCCCCCTTCCCGGCTGCCTGCCCACAGACACATGGGTCACATGGCTTCAGTGCCAGGGCCCCTCTTAGTGCATGTGTGTGCCACCCTGGCAAATGGACCCCGGGTGCCTCTGTGATCCACCACTGGTCGTGCGAATCCAACCAAGGACGCAAGGCCCCGGCAGCAAAAACTGAGTCTTCCCACTCTACAGCTACCGAACTCCAGACACCACAGTCACGCTTTTCCAGTATGCAGGCCTCCTGAATCCACCGCCCCAAAGACAGCTCTTGGGTGCCTCTGTGAGCCCCCATTGGGTGTGCTTGTATCCAAACAAGGACACACAGCCCTGGCAGTAGAAATTCGAACTTCCCCCACTCCTGGCTGCCTGCCCACAGACACCTCAGTCACGCAGCTTCAGTGCAAGGGCCATCTGAGTGCACGGGCCTGGTAAAACAGCTCCTGGATGCCTCTGTAAGCCACTGCTGGGCACACGCAAATGCAACCAAGGATGCAAGGCCCTGGCAGCAAAAACTGAGTCTTCCTCCTCCACAGCTGCTGATCGCCGGACACCACAGTCACGTCTTTCCAGTGTGCAGGCCTCCTGAGCCCCACCACCCCAACAGGTGGATCCTGGGTGCCTCTGTGAGCCCCCGCTGGGCACATGCCAATTCAACCAAGGGCACAAGGCAGCAAAAATTGGGACTTCCCCCTCCCCAGCTGCTGACCTCCGGACACTGCAGTTGCGCCTTTCCAAAATGCAGTCCTACTAAGCCTGCTGCCCCTAAAGGCGGCTCTGCGGTGCCTTTTTGAGCCCCCACTAGGCGCGCTTGTATCCAAACAAGGGCGCATGGCCCCCGTAGTAGAAATTTGGACTTCCCCCTCCTGAGCTGCCTACCCACAGACACTGCAGTTGCATGGTTTCAGCACGCAGGCTCCCTGAGACCGCCGACCCAGCAGGCAACTCCCAGGTGCCTCTGTGAGCTGCCATTAGGTGCACTCGTGTCCAACCAAGGGAGCAAGGCCCCAGCAGCAGAAATTCGGACTTCTGCCTCCTTGGCTGCTGACCTCCAGTCACTGCAGTCGTACCGATTCAGCGAGCAAGCCCCCTGAGCCCGCTTTCCCGCCAGGCGGCCTCTGGTTGCTTCTCTGAGCTGCTGCAAGGCACAACCCCACCTACTGGCATCCAGACCCTGCAGTAGCGCTGCTCTAGCACACAGGCCCCTGAGCCCACTGCCCCAGCAGACAGCTCCTGGGTGCCTCTGTAAGCAGCCACTGAAAGCACATATCCAACCAAGGGCGCACATCCCCTGAAACAGAAATTGGGACTTCTCCCTCCACAGGGCTGGTGGCACACCACAATCGCCCTGATCCAGCATGTGGGCCCCACGAGCACACACACCCCTTGCAGACAGCTCCTGGGACCCTCTGTGAGCTACCTCTGGATGTGTGCCTCTCCAACCAAGGGCACATGGCTCCTTCAGCAGGATCCGCGACATCCCCCTCCTGGCTACCTACCTCTGGACAGCTTGGTGAGTTGGCTGAGGACTTGCCTCCCTGGACAAGGTCACATTGTTTCAGTCACAGACTCCAAGATTCCCACATCCCTAGCTGCTGGATCCTGAACCCCCTCATGATTCAGAGAGAGAAATCACTGGCTAGAGTCCCTCTGCCTCAACCACAGACTACAAGACACCGGCCCCCAACTGTCATGGGCTCTGGCCCCTTGTAGTGAGGTACAGAGTGATGCTAATCCAGCAAAAGTCACACCACACCGGCCAGTCACAGTACCTGACCTCAGGCCCCAAGACTCCTTCCTCCCAGGCCGTGGACTCTGGGAAACCACAGTGAGCACATACCAGTGAGACCTCTGACAACCTTTTCCACAAGAGCTGGAACCATGATCACATCCAAAATAGCTTGCACAACGAAGCCGGGGGTGAGTCACATTGCCAATCTGTGACGAGAATTCATCCACAAATAAGAAACTAACATTCAAGATCCAACTACATCAAGAGAACCCAAATAGGTCAAGTAGGGAGTTCCACTAGATCACCAAGCCCAGGAGACCTGAGAGACCACACCACTAGCACCACCCCCAAAAGAACCTGGGTAGCAAAGCAGTTGGGTCTAAGACACAGAAACAATTAAAATGTTACAGTAAAAAATGGGGAGACAAAAAACAATTCCAAAAGGAAAGAAAAAGGGGAATCACAATAAAGGAAATTACATGAAATGGAGGCAAGTAACATGTCAGAGAAAGAATTTAGAGTAATGGTTATAAGGATGCTCAAACCACTGGATGACAAATACAACTCAATGAGAATTATAAGGAGCTGAATGAGAATGTCACCAACATGAAAATGAACCAAGAGGAAATGCAGAATGACATAGCTGCAATAAAGAACACAATGGAAGGCTTAAACAGTAAACTAGAAGAGGCTCAGGACAGCATCAGCAAATTAGAAGACAAGGTAGGAAAAAACACACAAACACAGAAGCAACTGGAAAGAAATCTTAAAAAGCAGGAGAACCTAAGAGAGCTTTGGGACAACATGAAATGAAACAACATCTGCATAATAGGGGTACCAGGAGGAGAGGAAGTGAAGCAAGGAATAGAAAATCTGTTTGGAGAAACAATGACAGAAAACTTCCCTAATGCTAGCAAGAAAAAAAAAACAAAACAAAAAACACAAGTCCAAGAAACACATAGAGTCCCAAACAAGATGAACCCAAAAAGACCAACACCAAGACACATCATAATTAAATTGGAAAACATCAATGACAAAGGAAGAATCTTAAAGGCTGCCAGAGAGAGAGAGAAAGTTACCTACAAGGGATCTCCCATTAGAATATCAACTGATTTCTCAACAGAAACACACCAGGCCAGAAGGGAATGGAATGAAATATACAAAGTGATGCAAAGCAAGGGACTGAATCCAAGAATACTATACTCAGCAAAGCTATCATTCAGAATTGAGGGTGGAATCAGGAGCTTCACAGACAAAAAAGGGCTAAGGGAGTTTATTATCTTCAAGACAGCAATGCAAGACAAGCTAAAGGGACCATTGTAAAAAGAAGAAACAGAAAGTCAAGAAGGAACACAACCATAAAGAATAAAAATGGCCACAAACAAGTACTTATCAATAATAACATTAAATGTAAATGGATTAAATGCTCCAATCAAAAGACATAGGGTAGCTGAATGGATAAGAAAACATGACCCATATATTTGCTGTCTTCAAGAGACCAACCTCAGAACAAAGGATTCACACAGACTGATAGTGTATGGATGGGAAAAAAATTTTCACTCAAATGAAAATGAGAAAAAAAGCTGTGGTTGCAATACTTATATCTGACAAAATAGAACTCAAAGTAAAGACCATAACAAGAGATAAGGAGGGCCACTTCATAATACTAAAGGGAGCAATTCAACAAGAAGCTATAACTCTGATAAACATATATGCACCCAATACAGGAGCACCCAAATACATAAAACAACTTCTGAAAGATATCAAGGGAGGGATTGACAGCAATACAATCATACTAGGGAACTTTAATACCCCACTGACACCACTGGGTAAATCCTCTAAACAAAAAATCAGCAAAGACATTGCAATCCTAAATGAAATCACAGCTCCTAGGGCAATGCAAACTACAGAGAAAATTAAAAAAATGGGACTACATCAAAATAAAAAGCTTCTGCACAGCAAAAGAAACCATCAACAAAACAATAAGAAAGCCCACTGCATGGGAGAACATATTTGCCAATGTTATCTCTGATAAGGGTTTAATCTCCAGCATTTACAGGGAACTCATACAACTTAACAAAAGGAAGATAAACAACCCAATCAAAAAATGAGCAACGGACCTAAATAGATACTTTTCAAAAAAGGACATAAGGAAGACCAAGAGACATATGAAAACATGCTCAAAGTCACTAATCATCCGAGAGATGAAAATCAAAACAATGAGGTACCATCTCACACTTGTCAGAATGGCTCTCATCAACAAATCAACAAATGACAAGTGCTGGCGAGGATGTGGAGAAAAGGGAACCCTAATGCACTGCTGGTGGGAATGCCGACTGGTGCAGCCACTGTGGAGAACAGTATGGCATTTCATAAAAAAACTAAAAATGGAACTCCCATTTGACCCAGTGATCCCACTTCCAGGAATATATCCCAAGAAACTAGAAACACCAATCAGAAAGGATATATGCACCCCTATGTTCATAGCAGCACAATTTACAATAGCTAAGATTTGGAAACAGCCTAAGTGCCCATCAGCAGATGAGTGGATTAAAAAACTGTGGTACATCTACACAATGGAATACTACATTGCTGTAAAAAGGAAGGAACTCCTACCATTTGCAACAGCATGGATAGAGCTGGAGAGCATCATGCTAAGCGAAATAAGCCAGTCAGAGAAAGTTAAATATCACATGATCTCACTAATTTGTGGATTATAATGAACAACATAAACTGATGAACAAAAACAGATCCAGAGACAGAGAAGCATTCATCAGATGCTCAAACCTCAGAAGGAAGGTGGGGGGGGGGGGGGGGCGGGGGGGGGGGTGGAGGTAAGGGGGAGAGAGAAACCAAAGAACTTGTATGCATGCATATAAGCATAACCAATGGACATAGACACCAGGGGGGTGAGAGCATGAACAGGGGGCAATGGGGAGAGATAAGGACACATATGTAATACCTATGTAATACCTTAATCAATAAAAAAATAATTAAAAAAAACTTTGGAGGACATGTTTCCTCCTCTATTTTCTGAAGAAAAAAAAAAAAAAAGAATCAGCCTTCTGCCTTGTCTGGGTGGCTCAGTTGGTTAGAGCATGCATCATCCCTTGCATATGGGAGGTAACTGACCGATGTTTCTCTCACCTCAATGTCACTCTCTCTTCCTCTCTCTCTGAAATCAATAAAAATATACTTTCGGGGGAAGATTTTTAAAAAATCAGCCTTGAAAGATATCTAGTGAAGTAATAGGAGAGTAAAACTAATTATTTTAGGTACTGTTCTTTGTTATCAAATTATGAAATTATAGGAATACTTAACAAAATGATAACTGTACACAATTCCTATAGTGTTGTCAACTTCCAATCACTGAGCTACATCATCCAACCTTTCTGGATCCTACCACTAATTCGTGTAATGAACAGGTCAAATCCACCAACCCAGACTGACACAAACGGACGTATACATTTACCCGCCAAAATTTTAATAATTCCTTCAGTGGAATGAAAACAGGTGAGGCAGATCTGACAGGTTGTTTCCGCACAAAATGAAATCTGACACTCACTTAGCCTGACAGTGCCATTACTGTGGGAGCATTTAGCAGACAAGATTCCTCACAGCAGTCCCACTGACAGATATGCATACTCCCTGTCGAGTATAAAATAAAAATCACCAGCAAAGCCAGTGTGGAAGGAAAATATAATAGTGCTATTTATGGTAATGAATCATCTGAACTAACCCAAGGGAATGAATGGGTGTTAACTCCATCACTGTACCCACAGTCAGCCTAACATTAGCATACCCTCATTAAAATAAAAATGACTCTCTTTCCCAGTACTTTGTTAGTGAGGGGGAGGGTGGTGCCAATGGGAGGAGTGAGACAGCACCATTAAACATGAGATTTTCCAATCACAAGCTTAGATGATGAGAACGGAATATAACCCTGGGGTTGGAGCTGCTGGTGAGGGAAAGCGCCACACTCTACTCTGGCGAGCACGCCCTGTGATGGATTTGATGAATCATTAATACCTATTAGCAAAGGCAGATTTACTGCGGGGATAATGAAGCTTAAGCTTTAGGGCTCTCACTTGCCTGGGCCTCTTCCAAGGACTTGGGAGGAGCACTAACAATGTGTGCACACAGACTTACATTTTTGGAAATTCTGCAGAACTGCGATCTAGTACCACTACCATTAAGAGTGCTTCCTTCTACTCCAATATTTCCTCCTTTTATACCCTGTCCAACTCAGACACCTGCCAGGTGGTGTGGTAACATCTATGGGCATTCTGGCACCCAGCTAAGGGGCAGCTGAATTGGGAGTACATTTAGTTGGGAGTTAGCAGTACACGTTTCTGTGCTTCCACGTGAGGCAGGTCATGGCAAGGGGTCCTACTAGAGAAATGTCTTCCAGGTACAACCTGCCACACACAGTCCCAATTCCCGTGTCATGACCCGGAGACGCAAGGCCAGAGATCACAAAATAAATGTGGCCCGTATTGCCCTGCACCATAAAAGGAATGGAGTGGGGAAGGAGAAAACAAGGCTTGAAATAAATGTTCAGAACCGGAAATCAGTCTACGGAAAAATCTTCCAAATCTTACAGAAAGAAATTTACAGTGAAAGAAATGTGATTCAGTTTCCTTAATTTGACAACAATGCTAAAAAATGTATATGACATTACTAATAAACTCTAAAATGCGGCTACACTAGCAATAAATACAAAGTCTAATCAACGTTAGTAGAGGGAAGACAATGAACTTTCTAAGCTCTCTGTAGGAAATATTACAAAAATTACTGTCATATCAAGTAATAAAGACTCTACAGCCAAAAATGTTTTTCAAAAAATGAAGGCAATTCATTAAAATATTACATAATTTTTATGGGTATTATAGGATAATGGTGGTACTTAGCAGTTGTTTTAAAATCTATAATTTGTTGTGATTTTTTTTTCTCCTTCTAAATACTTCATTTGAAGCTAATCTTTTGTTTTTCTTTAAGAGGTTCTCCAAAGTTTTATATTTCAGGTCCCACAAAACCAGGATCTGCCGCTACATATTAGATCTTTGTCTTCAACATTCCATAGGATAATTAAATATTATCCTATGTATGTGACAGCCACAGGCACTTAGAAACTTAGTGTTAGCCTGAATAGCTTGTGTATATATTCCAAAAATATTGAATACATTAACCTGATAAAAGCATAATCT
Source organism: Myotis yumanensis (assembly GCF_028538775.1). Classification (NCBI taxonomy): domain Eukaryota; kingdom Metazoa; phylum Chordata; class Mammalia; order Chiroptera; family Vespertilionidae; genus Myotis; species Myotis yumanensis. The sequence goes on along the minus strand of NW_027223762.1, from coordinate 31,142,915 downwards.
GATGTGAGATTTCTTTAATTTGTATATAACACTTCAAGGGAATCATTTAACCATCATACAAAAGAGTCGAAATAGAATGAGATTTATCCTGAAATTGATTTTTAGGAAAATTGTTGATGTAGGTTTTCTGAGCCTAACAAACTTCCCACCAAACATCAAAGCTCTAACACCACTACCCATTTAGCCCGTTTCCCTAAACTATGTTCAAGGAGAAAGTTCCGATATTTCTAAATCCTGCTAGTTAGAAGCTTATATTGTCACTGAAATTTGCTTGGGGGAGGTGAGGCAGTTCAAATTAATCCTGAATTACACTGGATCCCACCCTCGCGTGTGCCTAGTGAAATCCAAGTCTATTTGGTTGTCTTCCAAGGTCAACTATGTAAAACATAACCAGTTTTATGCTCCATGGGGGCTGCGAACACTCAATAAACCTGCTCAAAAGCCGCCTGAGCTCACACTGGGGGTGCCAACATGCCTGAGCCATGCTGGCATCTCATATCCATCCCATCTGGTCCCGCTCAGAATGAACGCGAGGGTCTGTGCACTGTAATGAATACACCAATTACTTTTTTGAGGAAGAATCAAAAACTGAATGAAACAAAAGATAGTGAAAATAATTTCAGTGTGTGCCTTGTGTAAAAAGGCAACCAGCACTTGAAACACTGTTTCCCAATAGGTTTAATTAATCTTGTCACAGATCAGAATTTTTGCTTAAAAAAAAAAAAAAGATCAGAAATAGCAGTACTGGTGGTTAAAGATCTGCCCGGGGAGCTGGCTGATGCCTGTTCTGGAGCCTTGGCCAGGGTTGGTGAGAACTCGGGAACTGGCAGGGAAGTAGGGACTGGGGGAGGGGGGAGGGAGGAGGAGGAGTTAATCTCTATTTTTAGGGCCTGCGAAAATTGTTCCATTTTAGAACAGCTTCAGCTTCTCAGTTGGAAATACCACAAACCAAGCCTATAAGCGTACTTCATTGTCCATAATTGCATACTACACTATCTCTACATTGCACATTAAAAAGATAATAAGGCTGTCCTCATGTGTACGAGCACACGGAGATTCACAAATAGAAAAATCTTCAAAGATCTTGTTCTCGGCTACTCACTTTTTATTTAAAGCAAACAATGCTCTAGCCCCCTTTAATGGTAATGATCTTTGTCCTAGTCTTCATATAACAAGAGCAGAGAATTCCTAATGCACTGCTAATGTGTCTTAAACATCCTCATATGTACAACTGGTTAACTGTCTTTCCTAATGAGGAGACATAACTAAGGTTCAGGACAGCAGCAGCCAGAGAGGCAAAGGGACAGAGAAGCTTGAGTAACAAGGAACCAGGAAGCTGCTTTACCCACTGAAGACTCTCAGTAAAAATTCAAAGCCATGAAGGATAAATTGTAAGTGTCAAGGCTTTCTTCATTTAATATGAATTATGGCTAATCCTTACTGGTAGGTGTGTTAGTAGAATTGTTCTCCACAGAAGAGAATGCTCTAGTAAACTGATTCAATTCCAGGCAACTCTGACACTTCTGGCATCAGAAGGACAACTCTTCTTTCTATAGCTCTTCTCTCAATGCTTCCTTTCCCTTCTCTCAATGGTTCCTTTCTTTTTGCCCCTCTTCCTACTTCTTAAGGCTTGGGAGTGCCAGCAGTATCCAGGAGCACTGCCTGCCCCTCCCCTCCCCCCTGGTTCTTTAAGTCATAGTGGTTTGGACTATGGAGAAAAATAAAGGTAAGGGGCAGAGGTCATGCTAGGATCAGGAGGTTATTATTGTGTTATTTTACATAGGCAGGTCCAGGAAGGCCTCCTTAAAGAGGTGGCATTGTACCAGAGATCTAATTTAGGGCCCAACCATGCAAAGATGAAAGACAAAGGGAACGGCACAAGCAAAGGCCCTGAGGCAAGAGCCTACTGGGTGTGACTAAAAAGACGGGATGCAAGGCCGGCCTAGAGGGGTGGCAGAGAGGTAAAGTGTGTTGGGAGGTGAAGTCAGAGAGAAGGCAGGAGCCAGATCACAGAGGGTCTGCCTTTTCAGTCCTTTAAGAACTGAAATAAGGGAAGCAACGAGGAGGGCTGTGAACAGTCGAACAGATGCACAGATGCGTGCTACAGTGACAGGACCTCACTGGTTGCTGTGTGAAGAACGGATTCTCAGGATCAAGAACACGCACATGCAGGGAGATCAGTTTGGAAGCCACTGCCAATAACCCAGGAGAGAAATGATGGTGATTTAGAACAGAGTGCTCGTAGGGTAGGTGTGGAAGGTGGATGGATCCTGAATGTTTTTGAAAACAGAGCCAATAGGATTCAATTTCGGATATGAAATTTCAAAGTAAGTCAGGATGTGAGCAAGACAAGGGTGACTCCTAGGTTCCTGGTAAAGAAGAGATGGCTTTACTAGCTACAAAGACTGGCCAGGCAGCCAGAGGGGCAGGTTTGGGGGGAAAGGGGATAGTAAACGTTTGGTTTTGGACATGGTAACTTTGAAAACTGATTGGATATTCAAGAAGAAATATCCAACAGGCAGGTAGATCAAGACTCTGGAGTTCTGGAGGGAACATAGAGATGATATTAAGACGGTATGAACACTGTGAAAACTGGATAAAACCACCTTGGGAGTGAGTGGAAATAGAAAAGGGGAGGGGGCAAGCACTGAAACCCTGGGCAGTCCATGCTTAAGTGTAAGTTGGGGAAGATGAAAAGAAATCAGGAAAGGGGTCTGGGAAGGAGCCGTCATATTTTATCCTATTTGCCCCACTGTAAGGGAGGATGAATCCGTTCTCAGCTCCCAAGAGCCACACTTTCTATGGTAGGAAGAAGGCTGCTCAAGGGTCTAACGGCCCACTTATCTCACATTCCGACACACGTTCCTCCTGTAAGGAGACACAGACTCACATTCTTAAGAACACACATGCCCCCTCACATCCAGGTTGCACCTCCCAGGACCAGCCCATTAGACAGCTAGAGCGCAAACTTAGGAGAACACACTAGGGATGACGCTGGCCAGGGCTCTATGGAGCCAAGAGCAACCTCAGAGCATCACTCCCCTCACCTGAGATCGCAGGCAGAGTGGGGGAAGGGAATGGGACACTCACTATGAATTTCAAGGTCCTGTCCTGACCCAATTGCACAGAATGTTTTCCCAAAGGGGATAAACCCCAAAAGTAAATGATTCTACTTGTCTCTAAACATTCAAGTTGTAAAGAATTTATTTCTTAATCGAGTCTTAGCACTTAAACAGAAACTAGCAAAATGTAGAAGCTCTCCTTTCAGTGTGTGGGAGTGTCAGACAAAGAGCTCCGGGACATCAGCTTCTCTGGGCGCCAGGACGTGAGCCATCCTGGGGGCTGTGCTCCCTGGAGGACCTCCTGCCTCCGGATTCTACTGCACCACGTTTCTAGCGTTTCTACAGGACGCCTTGTGCCTGGGAAAGGTCAAGTCCTCGGCTCTCCAATTAAGTACTTTCACTTGCTTTGTGCTGCTTGCACTATTTCCAGGGCTGTTCTGAACTACGCATTCATCTGGTCCCCTCTGGTCTCTTTGTTAATCAAGGCTTTAAGTGGTCTCGAAAAAAAATGTTCTCTGAGGCGCCTCTTATTTTCCAAGCAACGAAATTGAAGCCTTATAACTACAGCTCTGCCAAAGTAATGGAATGACCCAGTCAGGGGAGAAGCGGGCACACCAAGTGTCCTGTTTGGAGACACACGGCCAAGTACTTAAAATTTTTTTGTGAGCTGCTGTGCTGGCGTCGCATGGACATTCTCTGTGCCTGGAGCCTGCCTGTGATGACAATGCTGAGACGAGGGAGACAGCAATGCCCTCCCTGCCTTAACCTTATTTCAAACATGAGGTGTGACTCTGCCGCTGTCTCTCACAGACACAACCGGCCCTAGTTACCAGATACCGCAGAGAATTTAATGAACCCTCAGCAATGTGTGGATTGTTTATCGATGGCCACCGCTGGAGAGGAGCATCTCCCAGGGAGATGAAGAACGCTCTTGATTACCTGGGGCACTTGAGTGGCACCAGTTTATCCAGCAGGACCTAATCGCCTCATCCTAGCCTTCTCAGGCAGGAAAACCCTTAGAAGCCAGGAAGCTGGGTGAAAGCCAACTTTGTATTAGAGAGATATCTAGCAATTAGTTATGAAAAGAGCGGAACAAGTCTTTATGAGCAAACCTTATTATTCTGCTTGAAATAAATTCCCAGAATATGCTGCCCTCTATTCATAATTTTTTAAAATCCAAAATCAACATTAAGTTAATTCTGTATAACCCACCCTTCAGTTATCTGAGCCTTAATCAAGACTTAAGTAAAAAAAAAAAAAAAAAAGGGAAAAGTTGTCTCATTTGTGAGGACATGGATGACCTTGAGGGTATTATGCTAAGAGAAACAAATCAGTCAGAGAAAGAGAAATATCATATGATCGCCCTAGCTGGTTTGGCTCAGTGGATAGAGCATCGGCCTGCAGACTGAAGGGTCCCAGGTTCGATTCTGGTCAAAGGCACATGCCCAGGTTGTGGGCTTGATCCCCAGTGGGGGGCATGCCGGAGGCAACCAATCAATGAGTCTCTCTCATCACTGATGTTTCTATCTCTCTCCCTTCTCTTCTGAAATCAATAAAAATATATTTTTTAAAAAAAGAAATATCATATGATCTCACTTAAATGTGCAATCTAAAAAAAAGGCTCATAGATACATAGAACAGACTAGTGCTTGCTAGAGGCTGGGGGTGGAGGGTAAGCAAAATGGGTGAAGGGTATGTAAGAGCCTCCAAATTATGCCCAAACCTACCATAATCCCAATTGCTTTTTCCTATGACTTCTCTACCCCTAGCCCTTGCTTCTGCCAGACATGTGACCACATACACTGTACCCTTTCCCACCTCGTTTCTGCCCACTGCTTCTGCCCTTCGTGTACCCTCACCCCCACCCCCTTTCACTATACCATCATTTGGATTCACCTTATGATGTAGGGTTCACTTTAAATACTGCCTCCTTAATAAAACTTTGCTAATCTCCTCATTCAAAACTCTGCCTTCCTATCTTGGACTCCCATAGTACTTTGCATCTCATTTGTGTCATCCATCACATTCTGGGTTGCATTTTTATTTATTTACTAGAGGCTCAATGCACGAAATTCATGCAAGGGGCTCAGCCCTTGCAGTTTCAGCATCTGCCCTCGGCCCTGGCAGCCCTGGCTTCGTCCAGAAGGTTGTCGGCAGGTTGTTAAGCTATCTGGTCTAATTAGCATATTAACACTTTTATTATTATAGATGCCTTGTCACTATCTCCCTTATGCACACATACAATAATATGATACTATAAGCTCTCTAAAGAATTGAGTCTTAAGTTTATGCTTCCAGAGTGTACATTTCATAGCACCTTGCAAATGGAGGGCATTTATTAATTGTGTGTACACTGAGGAAAATCAAACTGAGGTCTATATGGTAACTTCTAAGGTCCTGGGTGTACCTCTCATTGGAGGTATTCTGCATGGATAGTATTGGGAGGGCGGTACTAGGTGGACTTCAGTTCATGTTCCCCTGTGAGCGAACTCTCTCCTTTTCCTTCTCAAACATTCCTGACATGTGGAGTCTGTCTGAGATTACTACGAGTTATTTTTAAAATGCTCCAGCACAAAGGAAAAAATAAATGGCATTCACCCAGCAACACTTTACAAGTGCCTGATTTTTTTTTTAACAACCAGTGTCTGGTCTTTTTCAATCTTTTCTGATAATTCTAGAGAGCTGTTCCCTCTTTTAGCAACTTCCGAAGTCACCAAATGTATGTGGCAGTCACTCCCACAGCTTAGGCATTGGGCCAGAAGGCCCACGGTCATCGGGCTGGGCAGGAGAGTCACATCCAGCCAAATCGTACCTAAGTCAACTGTGTGGCTCTTAAATCAGGATAGAAATGCCCTGCCCTACTTTGAATTTTCAAAGTGAGCACTGAAGGCCTAATCCTCTAAAAAAATATCTGACTTAGTACTGCAAATGAATTCTGATGGGTGTAATTCATTCCCTCCTTATGCATGAGTTATTTTAGTCAACCACCTTGTAATTGAATTTTCTTTAGGCAATTCACAGCGAGGCTGACTGACAGGTGTTAAACTGCTAACACTGATCAATAGGTCACCTAGGACACCCTGTGGCCACTTAATAAATAGTAACAATTAGCAGGTGCCTGATATCTGAAAGATATTCTCAATTAATTTTCACAAATAGTCCTACAGGTACCTTGACTCTGCTTAGAAAGTTCTGTAGACAATTCCACCCAGCAGCCTGGTTCTAGGTTCCCACAAAAACAGCACAATAATAAACGCACAATGGTACCATTCACCCAGATGCTAAAGGCCACCTCTCCTTCTCCTTGACTCCTTCCCATCCACATGTTGTCATTCTGAGACATCATTTGCATGGAGACTGATATGCTTTACTCCTTAGACATAACTATGATCATTACTACTGTGAATGTCTAATCCCCTCTCTTCCACACTTCCACATGATACATTTCTCTCATTGACACCACTACTAACCAACCACCCCCACCCCCAGGTACAGGGAGATAGCATCACTATCTCCCTGCTTTAGTTTCACCCATCACTCCTAATTTGTACTTTTCTCAAAATGCCATCTCCAATCCTCACTTCTACAAGTGATAGTCCTGCATTTCCAACCTCCTGTTGGACATTTCCTAACTAATACCCCAGACTAAACGTAAAATAAAAGCTGCACAGCAACACCAAAGAGACCACTGGGCCCCTCTGAGAGTTAACTAAGGGTGTTTTATGAGCTGCGAACAGGAGCGAGGCATTAATCCTTTCATAGTCATCAAATTCAACAGCCCTCATCATTCATTCAAACACCTGCACAACTGCTCCAGCTAACTCCTGCCTGCTAAGAGGAAAAACACACCTAAACTACACATTGACATACTTACATATACATGTACATGTGATGGGTATATAAGTATAGATGTAGGTAAGTGTATGTGAACCTCCTCCTTGAGCAGAGTTGGGGGGAATAAGTTAGGAGTAAATGTGGCACATTCTTTTAATACCCAAATGTACCAATCTGTGCTTAGAGCTTTCACAGCCAACATTTGCTTGGATGGGCACACAACTAGTTACATTTGTCCTTTGTTCTGCCAACTTTGTCCCCAAAATACAATCTGCAGAGGCATTTTAATTGACATGGCAAACGATCTCAGCACTGGCATCACCACTCCTTCCAAACCAGAAACTTCAAAGTCTTCCCTGACAGCTTCCTCTTCTGACCTCTGTGGCAACCCAGCAACAAGTCCTGTCAATCTTTGCTCTGAGACATTTCAGACCCATCCACTTCTCTACATTGCCACCACTATCCTGAACCAAGCCACCTCCTCCCCAGCTTAGAATACAGCCTCCTAACTGGTCTCCCCTCATTCACTCTGACCTTTCTTCAATCTACTTTTTACCCTGCATCCAAGCTGATCCCTTTATTAAACACACCCAATCCCCTCTCCACCCCACCCTGTGATTGCCCCTCCTTCCAACTCCACTGATTTTAGAATGAGACAAAACCCCATACATACAATGGTCCATGAGAACCGGCCTTACCTTCCTCTCCAGCCTCATCCAATACCAGGAGCTCTCTCTTCTCATCTCCGTTTAGTCTCTCAATTGCTTCCTGCTCTTTCCAGTCACTGGGCCCCTTATCTGGACACTTCCCTCAATTTTCACCTTAATTCCTGCTCTACTCATCCTGGTTTTTCCCTAATTCAGTGGCTGCCAGGCCAGAAACCCAAGGAGGGCTTGTCCTTACTTCTTCCTGGCCAGCTCTGTAACCATCTTATTCTTGAGATACACTGCAGTATCCTTCTCAACTATGTTCCCAACATAAAGTTCCCACTGTTTTCTAACTTCAAAGTAAGAATATTTTTGAAGGTTGTACATATACCGGCCTGGGTGCATGGAAATAATTATAAAAATCCACAGTAGTCTCTACGCCAATTACAAAACAGAGGCCAGGGGACATCTCTATGCTAATGCTCAGAAGAACATTCAAATTTAAAATCGACAGATTTTAAAATCTCCCCAAAATCAAACAAATCCCTACCAATCCCCTAAATGAATTAACATTTGCTTCCAGAGGCCTCCTGCTGTCCCACTAAGACCCTCCCATCCACTTCACCCTCACAATAACCCCAGTGTCCTCGCCTGCACGCTGTAGAGAAGCAAAGCCTGTGAACACATAAATCTCATCTACTAAGCCTGCCTGCCCTTCATGGTGGCTGGTACTCCAAAAGCTTTTACTACCTCAAGATACTCAAAAGCAAAGACAATGCAAAGAGTGGGGCAACAAAGCCATTTAAATGTAGCTGTGGCAGGGCTTGGCAATGTTACGGAGAGTTCTATTTTAATGAGACAAGGAAAACGCTGAACATTCGGAAAGTTCATCAGAGGAAAGGGCATCTGAAGGACACAAATGCCCCAGGCCCAGGTGGAGACTTAGAGGGATAACTACATGCCAGGGCTACTCAAGGTCACAAATTTGCAAACTACACAGACATTCACATGAGGGAAGACAGCCCTCTGCAAGTATGCAGGCTTTCACTCAGAAGGCAAAGCAAACTGATGCAGGCTTCTCAGAGAAGGCTCGGAGAAAACTGATTAGTCACAAGGTCAGGTGAAAGAGGCTGAATATACAAAGCAAGTGACCTAAATACAGCTGCTGACCAATGGCCCAGTGACCTTGGAGCTTCCACAGTGCATCTTCTGAGGTTGTTCTTCAGGGAAGGATTTGCAGATGAGCCATGAGCAAGATCTTTTCTGCCCCCCCCCCACCCCCCCGCCCCCCCATTCATTGTACCCTCCTCTGCCCTGCTCTGTGCCCCAGGAGGCTGCAAGACCTCGGCTTGCCTGCCTTCCAGCTTCTCACTGAACTCAGCCAGTAGAGGTCCTGGCAAGAGATGGGAGTAAAGAAAAACAGGGGTTGTTTCACTGCCAGGCTGTGGTTTGGCAGTGTGTACATCTCTCACCTAAGGCAGAGCTTATGTCTGCTGGTCCCTCACCCACAGTGACAGCCACCTCCTCCCCTTGTCCCTGCAGGTCTGATCTGCATGGACTGCAGCGGGCAGTCCTCCCACCTCTGGCTCCCCCTGGGCTTGGTCATTGAGCAGCATCTGCAGGAGCCGGGACAGAGGGAAGAGACAGGTCCTGGGATTTATTTCCCTGGCTCCTCCCTCCAGTGTCACCTGGGGCTGGTGAGTTATTCCCCTGACGATGAAGGTTACAGCCCATGCCCTTAGCTTTGCAGAGTCCCACCTGTTCTTAGGGGGCCCTGACTGATGCTGCCACCCACCGGATATGGTCTTCAGGACAGCTATAGCGAACGGTGTGGGTTTTGGTGTCCGACTCCCTGATATAAATTTTGATCTTGCCAGTCATTATCTATGTGACCCTGGATTAGTGATCTGCCCTTTTCAAGCTTCCACACCAAGGGGATTTTAATGGAACCCAGCTCAGAGTGTTGTCATCACAATTGAGTCATGTGTGTGACATTTAGTTCAGACCCTGCCATGTAAAAGTGCTCGTTAAATGTCATTATTATTACCATAGCTATTATTTACAATGATCGCTCCCTAGCTCTTCCTCACTGACTGGTCTAATTGCCTGGAATCCCTCACTTGGTGATGAAGCTCTGCACTGCTAGACGCTACTTGTTAGAAGAGAAACACCTGGGAGTAAATGGAAAATCTCTACCTTCTGTTCAGTTTTGCTATGAATAGAAAACTGCTCTAAAAAAATGACTATGTAAAAAAATAGAAATATCTCAGGTAGACATAACACATTCAACATCTATGCTCACCCATCACCCTAAGCAGGAATCCACCCAGAAGGACCAGCACGTGGACCTGGACAGGCAGGGCTGGTTGAATTGCCACAATGGGAGCCTTCAGATGCCAGAGTCTTCAAGTGGAAACTGAGGCCTTGAAGGAGAGGCAGTCACAAGGCAGAGAACGGCACTGGAAGGGAGGCAGCAGGCACTGATGGGGTGCAGGGCAGGCTGCCCCCAAATATGCCATATCGATTATTTTTAATAAATGTTACTTGAGAAACAGCTGGAGAAAACACTCTGATCCTCTTTGGTTCCCACGAAAGCAGGAATTAAGTCTCCCATGTGAAGATACCCTCCCTGTACCAGGAGGAGAGAAAGCGTCCTTATCACCGCAGATGGGGAATTCAAGGCTGAAAAGGCGGAATAAACAAACTCTGTTGCTTCTTCACTAATTTGCTATCCCAAGTAAAAACCCCAGTGTTTTGTCAAATAATAGTTTCATTGTCTAAAAGGTATAAAAGCTGCCTGCTTTGGTCACTTTTGGAGCTTCATATATTTGGGGCTCCCATACATACAAAATTAAATTTGGTTGTTTTTTTCCTGTTGATCTATCTTTTGTCAGTTTACTTATTAGATCAGTCAAAAGGAACCTAGGGGGGTTAAAGAAAAATTTTCCTCCCCTACAGCATCAAGGGCCTATGTTACCTGCTTCCCCACTTTCCTGAGCGCAAGTCATACTGGTCTAATGAGCTTGTGCATCTCCTGAGCATACTGCACCTGATCAGGAGGCCAGGGCTGTCCCCAAAACAGAAGTCCCTAAGGCTGGAGACCAGAGCAAGGGAGCCCCTTTCAGGGCCATCCATGCCCAGAATAGGCCCTTCACCCTAAATCCATCATCCTTCCCACAGGTGGCAGGGCATTCTCCCTCCAGAGCTGATGTTTCTGTGGAATATTTGGAGAGCAGAAGCATTTATCACAGTGATATATCCTGACTTCCAGAAATTGAGACATCTAGAAACAGCCATCTGAGTGATATCACTTATGTCCCCTGTCACTTTCTGAAATGATCCAGTGAGAGAAAAAGATAAAGTTGCTGTAACTTTCTGCCGAGTAGGTAAAGCAAAGTACACCTGGCATGTCTCCCTGCTCCCCAGCGAATGAGTGGAGTTTCTGAAGAATTCTCTTTCCTCTCTAGGTGGCTTGTACCTCTCTAAATAGCTCCTGATATCAGCAAAACATTGGTCCCAATTCCAGTATCCTCAGAGGTTCCACACATTTACTAAATCAATGCATCCCTTCCTTTCTCTTGTGATCTAAAGGAGAATTAAAGTATTGTACAAAACTGTATCAGAGAGGAAAACGTATCTTCCATCTGCAGTGTCCTTCATGGCCTCTATACTTTTTGTTTACATTTTTGATCGTCTAGTCTTTTTCATTTTATAGTTTTTCAAAGCACAAAAGGAGACACTTACCAGTTGCCATCAAAACAAGATTCAGTTTGGAGATACCCAAACAAAACACTTCAAATTTAAACAAGGTGGACTCAAGGACACTCTTTCTCTCTGTGAGCTCCTACTGGATTAAAAGCCTAAATATTCTGAAGGGGGGGGGGGGCGAGCAGGACAACACTCCAATTACTTTAAGACTGCAGAGAATCACGCTTTGTAATAGTATCAGGTGCAACCCATGCAAGGCAGATTTGCAGAAGTGACATGTATCTTCCAAATTCCCTTCCATTTTCTGCCAGGAACAAATGTATCTGTCATATTTTATGCTTGTAATCCCCAGATAAGTATTAAAATAAATTTAAAATTTTCTCAATAGTCGTTATCACTGGATACCAGTGGGTTATTGTTGCTCTTCCCAAGCAACATATCCTCACTGCAACCCAAAGTCAGAGAGCCCCAGTGCCGACCCAAATAAGGAATCTAACACAGACAGGAAAAGTTCTGGAAACCCACTGTGTTCTGGTCATCTTCAGATCATCCCACATTACAAAGTCACCCTCTTCACATACCCAGGCCAGTCTTGGTTTCTGAGAAGAACCTATACTACTGTGGCATAATCATTTTTTGAGAAAGCATCCTTTAACATGCAGCATATTTGACTCCTCACAATAATAAAAATATAGAGTGGCATTTCATTGAATTTTCATGAAAAAATGTTGTTGAAAATTATAATAATCACAACTCCAAATCCTCCATACATACTTGGGTTGCAAGGTGAGATGACTGGAATGAACGGTTCTTTCTCAAAATAAATGTATTTTAAAAGCCTAAGTTAGAAGTGAGATGTCTTAAAAGTCATCAACCTTCAAAAAAGAGAACAGGACAAATTCAACAAGTCTTGGGGGTTTTTTTGTCTTTTTAATCCCAATGAAAGAAGTCTATGTGTACATTGGAAAGTAAAAAGTTCAAATCTAAGCTAACTCTCCTACCATGTTTTGAGTCCCCTCTTCCTTGTATGTGTCCTCCTTCCTTCATAATTTACACTGATCTTTCCAAGTTGTTTTTAAAGTGATAAGAACAAAAGACTCCTGTCCTTTCTCCAAGTGTCACCACCAAAGATTTTGCAGGTGGGTGCAGTTTACTAGTAAAAGAGAAAAACACATACACTAGGGAAACGTTTCTAGGTGTTTCTTTCTACCTTCAGGACAGCCTGGCTTTCTAGTAACCCATCTAAAACCAAAGGAAGCACGAATCCTCCCATAGCAGCCCAGTGCTGATGCTATGACTTGTTTTCAAATGCCAATTCATATCACACACCTCCATCATCTCTCCTCACAGCCCAATGCTCAGTAAATTATGTGAGAAATGATAGAAAACATTCCAGTGAAAAACCTTATCCTCACAAGACAGCCAGAACATCAAGTTGAGTTTAAACATAAAAAGGATTATACACCATGACCAAGTGGGATTTGTTTTAGGAATACAAGGTTGGTTCAACATTTGAAAAATCAGTGTAATAAACTGTACTAATAAAATAAAGAACAAAAGAACACATCTTATAAAATCTAATACCTTTCCATAATAAAAACAGAAACTAAAAATGAAAGGAAATGTCCTCAAACTGATGAAAGGCATCTATGAAAAACCCATAGCTAACATTATCCTTAGTAGTTAAAGTCTGAAATGTTCTCTCTAAAAATAGGGAAAAAATAAAGATGTCCCCTCTCATTACTGCCATTCAACATTTGAAGGTTTTAGGGAGGGAAACTGGGCAAGAACATGAAAAGCATACAGATTGGAAAAGAAGAAGTAGAAATATTTCTCTTAGCAGAGGACGTGATTTTGTATATGGAAAATCCTAAGGATTCCAGAAATAAACTATTAGGGATTATAAGTTCAGAAGTTTGCAGGATACAAAAATCAATTATGTTTCTATACACTAGCAATGAACAATCCAAAAATGAAATTAAGAAAATAATTCCATTTACAAAAGCATCTAAAAGAATAAAGTACAGCCCTAGTTGGTCTGGCTCAGTGGATAGAAGGGTCTTGGGTTCGATTCCAATCAAGGGTGCATGCCTGGGTTGCAGGCTCAATCCCCAGTAGGAGGTGTGCAGGTGGCAGCCGATCAATGATTCTCCCTCATCATTGATATTTCCATCTCTTTCTCCCTCTCCCTTCTTCTCTGAAATCAATAAAAAATATTTAAAAAATTTTAAAAGAAAGAATTAAATACATAAGAATAACTAACAAAATAAGTGCAAAACGTAACATACACTGAAAACTATGAAACATTATTTAGGACTTCTTTTATTTCTTTCAACAAATGGAAGACATCACACGTTCATCAGTCAGAAGACTTCATATTGTTAATACAGTGATACTCCCCAAACTGACCTACTGATTCAATACAATCCCTTTCAAAATCCCAGGTGGCTTCTTTACAGAAATTGAAAAGTTGATATTAAAATATATATTGAGCCCTAGTCAGTTTGACTCAGTGGATAGAGTATTGGCCTGTGAACTAAAAGGGTCCTAAGCTCGATTCCAGTCAAGGGCACGTACATCGATTGCAGGCTTGATCCCTGACCCTGATCAGGGCAGGTGCGGAAGGCAACCAATCGATGTGTCTCTCTCACATCGAAGTTTCTCGCTGTGCCTCTCCCTCTCCCTTCCATGATCTCTAAAAAATCAATGGGAAAATATCCTCAGGTAAGGATTAACAATATATGTATATATACATATATATATATGCATATGTATGTATATGTATGCATATATACACATGTAAATATGTATATATATGTATATATATGTATGTGTGTGTGAGTGTATATATATATAGATATAGATATATATCAAAATTCAAGGGACCCAGAATAACCAAAATAATCTTGAAAAAAAAAAATTGAAAGACTCATACTTCCCAACTTACTACAAAGTTGCAATAATCAAGACCATATGGTACTGGAATAAGAACAGATATATATATATTAAAACTCAGAGTCCAGAAATAAACTCCCACATTTATGGTCAACTTATTTTCAATAAGGAACAGGGTCCAAGACAATATAATAGAGAAAGAATCATTTTCAGCAAACAGTGCTGGGACAACAGGATAGGAAAAAAAAAAATGAAGTTGAAACTCTACCTCACACCATATACAAATATTAACTCAAAATGGATCAAAGACCTAAAAGTAAGAAGCTACTCATCTCTCTAAGAGGAAAATATAGGCATAAATATTCATGACCATGGATTAGACAGTAATTTCTTGGCTGTGACACCAAAAGCACAATCAAAGTAAAAAATAAACTTGATTTCATGAAAATTAAAATTTTGTTGTGTTTCAATGGACACTAACAAGAAACTGAAAAGACAATCCACAGAATGATAAAAAGTATTTGCAAATCCTATATATCTGATAAGCAACTTGTATCTAAATTATATCAAGAACTCATGACTCAAGCAATAAAAAGACAACCCAATTTTAAAAATGGGTAAAAGATTTAAATAGAATTTTATTCAGAGAAGATATGAAAATGGTCAGTAAGACATGAAAAGATGTTTATTAGCATTATAGAAATGCACATCACCTACAAGAGATATCATTTACACCTACTAGGTTGGCAATGATCCAAAAGATGAGCAATAACAAGTGTCAGCAAGGATGTGGAGAAATTGGAACCCTCGTAGATTGCTATTAGGAATGTAAAATGGTGCAGCTACTTTGGAGAACAGTTTGGCAATTCTTCAAAAAGTTAAACATAGAGTTACCATATGCTTCAGTAATTCCACTCGTAAGAGAATATGAAACATATGTCCACACAAACATTTCTACAGAAACATTCAGTGGCATTATTTGTAAGCCAAAAAAATAGAAACAGAAATATCCATCAACTGATGAATGAATAAGTAAATGTGATACATCCACACAATGAACTATTACTCTGCCTTAAAAAAGGAATAAAGTACTGATACATGCTACAACATGAATGAACCTTGAGAGCATTATGCTAAGTAAAAGATACAGACAAAACATTAGATACATGGTTCCATTTATAAAATGTCCAGAATAGGCAAATTCATAGAGACAGAGTGTATAAGTGTTGCTAGGGATTGTAATAGGAGGAAATGGGGAGCAACTGCTAATGGGAATGGTGTTTCTTTTGGGAGTGATGAAAATGTTTTAGGATTAGATAATGTTGATGATATACAATTTTTAAAATTTACTTAAAACATCAAATTGTACACTTTGAAAGAGTGAATTTTATGGTTTGTGAATTACATCTCAGTTTTTTAAAATTGATTATTGGTATGCAAATTTTAATATGCACATTTTGATAAAAAGAAAATCAAGCAATTCCATTAAAAACTTACCATGGAACAGAAATAAATACACTAAATGACAAGTTGATAAGAAGATCAAGCTATGATGATCCTTAAAACTGTGATTCTAAAAACCTTCTGAGAGAATTCTACAAGTTACACCATATTGCCAGTAGCTACCACTAAATGGTCAGGACAATGTGCTTGCTAAATGAGGCCAGACCATGTCCTTTCCAAAATCCAAAACCTGGAAATAACCAGTAGCTGGATCTAAAGACTCTAACGCCATAACTGTTGATGAAGGCCTTTAGTAAAGCAAAAATCACACCAAAATTGTTTAGTGAAATCTTCAGCATAAAAATCAATGCTTTCAATTTATTTCTCAAGTGAGTTAGTTATATGCCTCAGTCTACTTCAGAGCTGGTTTTCAAGGCTACAGACTCTAATCTACCAAGCAATTTGAAATGAAATGCTCTTGGCTACCTCCCAGCAACATGTAGTTTCCCACAAAGTCATCTTGAAGAGGAAATACAAACAAGCTAGATAAAACCTACAGAGAGTAATCTGTCAGCCAACACAAGGCAGTAGGCAGCCTGGCTTCATGAGTAGATCACTTTATGCCATTTCTCTTTTGGGTTTCATCACCCAGAGATTTCTCTCTCCTGCCCACTTTCAAACATAAGAGAACAGTATGACATGTACCTTGAGTACGAGGACATGTATCTCTCTTTCTGATCCAAACAAGACTGTCTGGCTATCTTTGCAGACTCCATAGTCACAGAATGACCTCGACATCTGGATCAATAAAAAGACAGTGAAACATCTATCTAGTCAGGGTACTTCTAAAGGCACACTTTTCTCTCTTTAATATTTTAAATTTCAGTGTACTTCGCAGAGGAAACCTGTCTCTCTTTTCAAGCTTCTTTGCATCTATTTTCAGCTTCCAAGAAAATTCGTGAGTATAGGGGTCCATTTTGCTCTTAGATAAGTACCAAACATTTGAGTATGCTGTTTCATCTCATGGGTAAGACATAAAATACAAAGCAAGATTAAAATAGTTAAATAACCTTTAGCAAGCACCCATTTCAGAGCCATATAACCACAATGCCTACCAAATGAGTCAGCCCTCCATGAAAGGGCTTGCTTTGTGTAGATGGAACCCATGGCTCAAATAGTACAAGCTTACCACTCTTGCATAGCTCCTAATTAAGTGGTACAGTACAAAGACATGATCAACTCTTTGAAGGGAAAACAAATCTCTGATTATGTGAACAAATTGCACAACTTGATCACTGCTATTAACCAAGTAGTCCCATAAAGACAAAGCCTTCTAATAATTTTCAAAGATTCTTTTAGGATTCTAAATGTATTTATTTGTACATTGCTTAACGAACCAAAATATGGGCTTCCCAGTCTATGCCAGAAGTGTTTCACAATTAATGAGACCTATTTTTAACAAAAGGATAGATCAACTATTATGTTTATTCATTTCTAATGAAAAGTTGAATGCTTAGTGCTGCTTTTATATGATGCTGCTACCCCATGGCAGCATGGCACCGCAAAAAGAGCAGAGTGAAACTGGACAGTCAGGCAGACCCGAGCTTAAAGCCCTGCTCTGCCAAAAACTGGCTGTGCGTGAACTTGAAAAAGCCACTCTACCTCTTCAAACCTCAGCTTTCAGCTCTAAAATAGAGATATCTATCCACTAAGTTTCCATGTGGATACAAGTAAATATGTACACAGCACATGGCACTGGAGAGCAGGCCACCAATCCTTATTAGACCACCCATACTAGAAACCTAACCAACATTTTTCTCTTCATTTACAAAAGAAATGGCACGTTATTAAGCACCCTACCATAGCAACATTTGTTTTTCTTTATTGTTATTCAATGGTTGCAGGGAGTCAAGCATCACAGTTATGAGTTCCAGTAAACCTAGGAGATTTGAGTTTGAACCTTAGCTCCACTGCATACTGGTGAGTAGATCTGGACTGAGTTTCTTAACCTCTCTAACTCAGTCTCCCCGTCTTTAAAATATCGATGAGACATTCACAACAACTACTTAACAAAGTGCTTGAGACACATTTAGTGACTTACTATTATATATCAAGATTCCTACGGATTTTTCTCCTACTAAATTCCTTTAGGTATAGATGTGCTGAATCTCCAACACATTACACAAAAGCAACATCACGACAGGAACACCTGCAGACCACCTGCTTTCTGCCTCCCGCACCCAACCTCCCCGGGCAAATGAGCTAGGCCTGCCTGTTTTATGAATTATAACTGTAATAAGAATAAGCTTGAAGAACTAATGGTAGATGGTATGCCCTCTCGTAGTCATGCCAGGAATCTGGAGAGGGTGTCCAGCTTTGGCAAAGTGCACCCACCACATCTGGGTGAGGGGTTCCCCACGCCGGGCGAGGTCTGAGGTCAACCCATTCAGCAAGGCCATCAGATTCCAGGTCCATCCCCAGTGAAAAGCCCACTATGACAGAAGTGCTGAAATAAGCACCACTTAGAAAGGTCCCTTTGCATCAAAGCAGCATTTTGCATGGATTAGCAACCAACTAAAAACATTTTGATGAGCTATGTAAATGAGGAAATCTGGACAAGATGGGAGAATCTGATAGAATCAACATTCCTGCAGTGGACAAAGGTCTATGTGTGATGCCCCTGAAAGAACCTATACCTTTCGGGTAACTCTGCATCTTTCTATCTTTCAGGCATGAAAACAGAAATGAGAATGAAGGGGACACAATTTGCACAAACGTGAGGCCAAAATACTGAAGCAGCCACTTACGGAGAGAGAGGGACTGATTGGGGCAGCCGTGGGCAAACTACGGCCCGCGGGCCGGATCCGGCCCGTTTGAAATGAATAAAACTAAAAAAAAAAAAAGACCGTACCCTTTTATGTAATGATGTTTACTTTGAATTTATATTAGTTCACACAAACACTCCATCCATGCTTTTGTTCCGGCCCTCCAGTCCAGTTTAAGAACCCATTGTGGCCCTCGAGTCAAAAAGTTTGCCTACCCCTGGATTAGGGAGACCTGGGTCCTATTCATTCCATCCCAAGGTAAGTGGGATGTTCATTTTATCTCCTCTGCCCTGAGTCACCACCCCCTGTGACCACACTGCACAGGACTTTAGAATCTGAAATGGAATGTTTTAAATGTGGATGGAGAGTCAGAAAATGTAAACTGACTTTCTCATAAAAGGTCAAGAAGTGTGATGTCTCCTACCTCCTCTATCCTTCCTTAGTTGCTCTTCTTCTTTCCTCCACAGTAAATCTTCTCACCTCCTCTCATGATCATCTGAACCTGCCTTCCGACTCAAGAAAGAGGCCAAGTCCATAAATGATTACAAAAGTCAGATGCAGATCACACCTTCTGATCTGCCTGGTCTCCAGCTTCCCCAAGTCTCTCCATACTCCATTCTGTCAGGGCCATGACTGCATCACTGCTCTGCTCAAGCACAGAAAAGTGTTCAACAGCCCCTGATACCAGTCAGACTAAGTCAGTACATACTCGGGGCCAGGGACGGGGCAAGGATGTTTTCTTCGTTATTTCCAATTCTTGCAATGCCCTGGAAGGAAGTTACTATTCTGTTATTATGGTTATTGTCTCCAGTATTATTCAAACTCTGTATCTGACCAGATCTGTATCTTTAGCATCATTCCTTGAACCCCAACCAAACTGAACTTCTGTTTTCTATTCATGCCTTTTAGTTCTCCCCCTTTGGTTCTTCCTTATGGCTCTCCCTCCAACAGAAATGCTCTATTTACCATGCACCTCCTTTTTAAAGGTTCCTCCTCCACAATGCCTTCTCATGCCTCTTAGTCAAAAATAGTGTTTTCTCTTTTTATCACAGACCAGTGGCCCGGTGCACGGATTCATGAACATTGAAAGGAAATTAATTAGAAGAAATATCTTAATACTGCTAGTCACCCTTTCTCTATAATAAAAGTGTCAACCAAATTCACGATCAACAATGACAAATCGAAACACATGCGATTGGCACCAGCAAGAGCTTTATATGTATCGTGCATGCATGAGTCAGTTTAGCCTTTTATGTATATAGAATAAACTTGCTTAATTAGACCTGCTTTCTGATTTAGCTAAACTTTTTCCAGCCCAGTGAAGCACCCCAACTTCTCTTTCAGGTAATTGTCAGCAACACAGCAGTAAATATCAACATGAAGCAGATTATCATTATAGATCACGCAGGGAGAACAAAGGGTGCAGCTGTGTTTGACTATATTCTGCGCAGTGAGAAAACTTAAAGTCATTTTTAAGGTCCACCATTTCTTACTTCTATTCAGTTGGGTCAAGTTTCTAAGCTTTCTAAATCTCCATTTTCTGGCTAATGTAAAGAAAATAGGATTCCACCGAGTCTCCTATCAACCTACTCCAGAACTTCTGTGAGGATCAAATGAGATGAGGCACAGGAAAATGCTTCACAGACATTTGGTTAAAGGTGAAATGTTTGCACCTGGCTATAAAGCAAGTCATGTTCCTGGGCTGAAGAAACTGCAAGGAGGCTAGTTGACACTAGGGAGAGGAAGCGGGCGTTGCTAAGTGACATCATTACCTGGACAGATACTTAGCATATTAGCCTTTGTTATATATAGATAGTTTTTGTACCACCTTTATGGAACTTCCATTTGGTTTTGTCATCTCTGTCTTCTGCTGATTGTCCATTTTTCCATGCTTGGCATTCAATGCGCAACATGCATTTGCTCAAGGAGTATCTTATCAATTAATACTAACTTTGAGAAACAAACAAAAAAAAAACTATCTCTTTTTGTATCATATGAATTCTGCTTTTCTTACTGATTAGTTTTGTCTCTTCCCTAATATACCTTTGTCATTCATGTGTAAAAACCAGTATCAAAATAAGCCTCCTATACTATATTATTTTTCAAAATACATCTAATGATGGTTTTTTAATCAAAGCTCAAGTTGGTTCAAGTAAATGGAACTTGACAAGAAATTAAGGGGGGAATCTATGCATAAAACTTCCTTTGCCTACTCTATTAACCATTCCAAGTAATAAGATTATCCACATTTTCATTTAGATGAGCTTGCAGATTGGGAGTAATAAATTAGTATTTAGCTTTATACTTTTTGCCTATCACATAGCACACTCTGTAACATGGCAATTTATATAATTCACTGAAGGTATTTTTAGCTCGTTCATGGGTCTCTATGGAATTTTAATGGAAATTAATGATCCCAAAACCTTACATCTGTTTTGATATGTTTCAGATTTTAGTAAATATTTTTTCACAACCTTAAATCAATTCATTTATGCTTGGGCTTTTAGGTATATGGGAACAAGTACTAAGCTATTTTTAGCAGAGATGATAAAAACTATTCAGCCTTTTATAATGTGGTAATTATCCTTCAAATAATTAAAACATTGTGTCTTTCCTAAGTCAGCAAACAGGCAGGACAAGAAAAGAATGTGTAAACACTCCAGTGAAGGGAGATGAATACATAATCAAGGGGCAAGAAAGATTAGATCAGTTCTGAGTATCTTTAATAAGAAAGGTCTAAGCTGGCTCTGGAGAACATGCATGTTTGAAAGGGAAATGAAACCCAGGCAGGAAAAAAGGTAAATGATAAATAATGAATGACTGACATGAACAGGCAAATCTGAGAAAGAAAAAATAACTGAGGAGTTACAAGAGGAACCAGGATATAAGTAACCATGAAATATGAGAGAAAATGAAAACCCATAGAGGTTTAATTTTTTATTAATATCAGAAAAGTACCTGTAACCAAGACATTTTTAAGTGATAAGACCAGTAGCTGGAAATAAAAGGCTAATAAGCAAGCTCAGAGTGGGGCCAGGTTCAATTCCACAGTTACTTACGGAGGTCCTACTTAGGGCAAGAGGCTATGCTGAGACCACAGAGAAAAAAGAAAGACCCGGCCCCTAGGAGCCCAGTGAAATAATGAGAAAAACAAAGCTAACACTATACCTAAAACCAAGATAGAGAGCAGGAAGAGAGGACCGTCAGGAGAGATAATGAGAAAAAGGAAAAAGTTCCCCAGTGAAGGAATTGACTCATTCATGGAGGAAAAAGAGTTCAATAACCACGCAAAAAAAAAAAAAAAAAAAAAAAAAAATTAACCAGATCGAAAAACCCTTGTATGAATAAGCAAAAACTAGACTGTCTCATTTCAATAGGATTAGGTTAGGAAGAATTTAGGAAAAAAGAGGACCAGAACAAGGACTACCTGTCTTGTACGTATAGTGTTAACTACAGGGACAGATACCTCTGTTTTAAATGCTGATGAGTAGCATCACGAAATGAAAGACATTCTAGCTAGCCTTCGTGGAGAAAGCATTTTTCAGGTACAATGCCACTTAACCTTTAGTGTAAATTTTACCCCTGGAAATCTTAGCTCAGAAGTTTGAAAACATTAAAAAAAAACAACTCAGCCCTTACTGCATTTCCAATGTGATTATACACCAGCTGATTTTTCCCATATTTTTTAACCTAAAATGAAGGCAGCATCTGTTTTTCCACACAGACGACAAACCAAGACTCAACAAAATGGGGTCAATTTAAGCAAGTATCAGTAAAAGAATGTGGTGAGAAACACATCACATGGGCCTTCCCTCAAGGAGGTTACAGAGGCTGCAACTGAGGCCTTAGTCACAAAGGCCATTCTCAGATTCACAAATACAGCGAATGAGAACTCTGAAAACATCCCTGACAGCAGGGGCAGCCAACCAAGGCCCTTGGGCTAAATCCAGCCCACAAGCTAAGAATGAGCTTTATGTTTTTAAATGGTTAAAGAAAGTTTTTTAAACATATTATTTTGTGATAGGAAAATTATATAAAATTCAAATTTAGTGTCCATAAAGTTTTATTGGAACACAGTTACATCCATTTTATACCTACTGTCCATGGTTTCTTTGGCACTGTAACAGCAGAGCTGAGTAGTTATTACAGACCTTTTGGCCCAGAAACCCAGCCTAAATATTTACTATCTAGTTTTTTACAGAAAAGCTGGCCAACTCCTCCTGCTTTAGA
Source organism: Myotis yumanensis (assembly GCF_028538775.1). Lineage (NCBI taxonomy): Eukaryota > Metazoa > Chordata > Mammalia > Chiroptera > Vespertilionidae > Myotis > Myotis yumanensis. The sequence goes on along the minus strand of NW_027223762.1, from coordinate 31,120,271 downwards.
GTGCCAGGATTCCTCAACACAAATGTTCAGCATGAATTCCCTCTGTTGTTTCTCAAAGGATGAGACAAGAAAGCTGTTACAGAACAGACTCTGTAGTGAGAAGGACAGGGTTCCCCTCTAGGGCCCTCACTCACCGCTACGTAATCAGCCAAGTTATTTAACTTGTAAGAGCCTCAGTTTCCCCACCTGTTCAGGAGAGTGCTACCATCCACACCAACCAATCAGCAGCCAAGGTTTACTAGGAACTGAACAGGCTGGTGAGTTCTTGGTCTTTCCTTCCAGCTCACAAGCAAGTCGTTCTTCTTTCACATGCTTATTTCTGGGATACTGCAATCACACAAAAGGCATTGCCCATACAATGGCACAAAAGACAAATCCTGAACCATGAATCAACAGTATCGCTGACATCAGTCATTCTTACCGCCTTTTCTAATCACAGACCCCTTTGCATATAATCATGTATTCATTCATTCAAAAAATAACTGAGATCTCTGGATGTACTGGGCATATTATACAATAGGGACAGAGCACTAAACAACTGACATTCTGTGGGGGAAACAGACAGCAAACACAAACATGGATCCTTATAACATTCATACATTCATATACATATCTCAAATTACACACACACACACACACACACACACACACAAACACACACACACACATCCTATATAATAAAAGGGTAACATGCAAATCGACCGAACAGCAGAATGACCAGAGCGCCTATGGCCCCTCGCCGTGGCTGGCCCCGCCCCCAAGCAGGCCCCCCTCCGACCCTGATTGGGGGCAGAGCTAGCTGGCAAACAGCCAGCGGTCCCTTGCCCTGGCTGGCCCTCGCCCAATGACCCCCACTGGGAGCAGGCCAGCTGGACCCCACCAGTGCACGAATTCGTGCACCAGGCCATTAGTACACACACACACACACACACACACACACACACTGAGTGGCCAAATTATTGTGACCACCTGACATTTGTAGGCAAATTAGCTATAATTTTGCACTGAAGTTGCTAGAGGGCCAGACCATTATAAATACAGAAGCAGCTTGTTTACCATGACAGAAGTGATTTTTTTCTGAAGATATGGGTAAACAACATGATTTAACAGCCTTTGAACGTGGGATGATTGTTGGCCTTCGGAGCCATGGAGCAAGTATCAGCAAAACAGCCGAAGGCCTGTTCGAACACCTTTGCTGTCTGCAGTTACCAAGATAAAACGTCTCCAATTCGCACAGGAACACAAGGATTGGACAGTTGAGCATTGGAAAAAAGTCATGTGGTCTGATGAAGCATGTTTCCAGTTGCATCATGCAGATGGCAGAGTGAGAATTTGGCGGAAACAGCATGAAAGCATGCACCCCACATGCATGAGTACAACCCTTCAAGCTGGTGGGGGCAGTGTTATGGTTTGGGGCATGTTTTCCTGGCATGATTTGGGCCCTTTAATTCATGTGGAACAACGTCTGAATAGCACAACATACCTAAGTATCGTTGCTGACCAAGTTCATCCTATCATGTTGATGGCATATCCCAATGGAGATGGCTTCTTCCAACAAGACAATGCGCCATGCCACGGTGCTCATATTGTGCAGGAGTGGTTTCAAGGACATGAAGGAGACTTTATCTTGCTTAGGTGGCCCCCACAATCACCAGATCTCAATCCAATTGAACATTTGTGGGACAAAGTTAAAAGAGCCATCGGGCAGCTGGTTCCACAACCATCAAATCTCACAGAACTGGACAGTGCTATTCATTAGGCATGGTGTCATATTCCTCAAATCACCTTTCAACATCTCATGGAGTCAATGCCAAGAAGAATTGCCACAGTATTGAAGGCAATAGGTGGCCCAACGAAGTACTGATGGGCTGGTCATAATAATCTGGCCACTTAGTGTAAAATATATATATATATATATATATATATATATATATATATACACACACACACACACACACACACACTCACACATACACACACACATATACATATACACACATACACACACACATACGTATATACACATGTATATACACACAAACACACACATACACATGTATATATACATATATACATATATATATATATATCATGTTCAAAGGCTGTTAAATTGCGTTTTTTATCCATATCTTCCGAAAAAAATCACTTCTACTATTGTGGTAAACAACCTGCTTCCATATTTATAATGGTCTGGCCCACTAGCAACTTCAGCATGAAATTATAGGTAATTTGCCTACAAACGTCAGGTGATTATAATAATATGGACACTCAGTGTGTGTGTGTGTGTGTGTATCTATATCTATATATATATATATATATATAGAGAGAGAGAGAGAGAGAGAGAGAGAGAGAGAGAGAGAGGCAGACAATGGGTGAATGTGGAAGGTGAGGAAATGCAAGAAATTAAATGCAAGTAGATTTTTTGGCTTGAGCAACTGGAACCCTTTTCTAAGCTCAGCAATTTCTTGGGAGAAACAGCTGTGGGGGAGAAATCCAGTGTCTGGTTTTGGGCAGTTAGACATCTAGTGACAATGCTGAATATATATTAGATATCAGAGTATGAAATCTTATAGAGAAGTCATGACTTTAGGTACAGATCTTGGAATCCTCTGTGTTAAGTTAGCATTTGAAGCCACGGGGCCAGAAGAAATTACCTAAATATACATGTAGAAAGAGGAGGTACACAGGAGAATGCCCTGGGGCCCTCCAACACTGAGGTCAAGTAGGGGAGTGAGACCAAGAAGAGAGAACAGCTAAAGAAGCAGGCATGGGGAACCTGATGTCAGGAAAGCCACAAGATAAAATATTCAGGAGAGAATGGCCACTCCTGGCCAGTGCTGCCAAATGGCCAGAGGACAGTGCCCTCTGGAATCACAGCCTGGAGGTGGCTGAGGACTCCAATGGCGTCATCTCAGTCAAGTGTGGGAACTGGGGTGAAGTGAGGAAGTGAAAACTGTGGTTAAATATCGCTGATGAAGCTAAGAACCTCTGCTCCAGACCAAAGAAATGCACGCTAACACATGAAGCATCAGATATTAGGAGGATTATATGACACATTTTTCTAAAGCCATGAACTCTCCAAGGTTCTAGGCACCCATCAAAAAGCTCAGTACACAGTGAAAACATACTAAAACTTCCTTCACCCAACTGAAACCAAGAATCATGCCTCCAACAGACAATTCATTATTCATGAGGTTTCCTGTCTTTCCCATGTGGCTCTTTTCCTTTAGAATATGTCTCTTTTTCATGAAATGGAGTCACCCAGATTCTGAAAGCACCACAGGCTGAATTATGGGCAGCAGTAGAGTCAGACTGGCTCCAGCTATCCCACCCACCTCTCCAAGAGACAGGCTAGACTGACATGCAGGAACCCAGGCCCCTCAGAGACTGATTCAGAGCCCATATACCTCACCCTGGTACCTACCTTGCTTCTCCTCCCATCTTGGGCTGGGAAGATTATATTTAGTGTATATTGTTTTACCAAGTTGAGATGCTATTTTTCCAAATTCTGCCAGAAGAGACTCTAGCGTCATGCTAATTGAATGAGCAGCTAGGGTATCACACCATCAGATCCCACAGAGTCACAGGCGGAAAACAATAGTGTTCAAGACCTAATTTTTTGTATCTCTTGTTTGCTCTTAAATCTCCACTTTGGTTGGCATGTTGCCCTTTCGTGCCTGTCTTTATTTCCTACAGCATTCCTCCACCAAGGACTTACTGTGTCCTTTCAGAAGGCCAGTGGCATGTCCGTGGCCAAGAACCAACTGTCGAGGGACAACCAAGGTCCCCCTATTCATGGGGCTCACATTTTAACAGATTGGAGAACATAATAAACAAGATAAACAAATCTATATGAAATTTTCAAATGGGATGACTGCTTTGAAAATAATTAACAAGAGTCAAAAGCAGAGAGGTTTATCTACCTTGGGTGAGTGGTCAGAGGACAACCCTTTCAGGAGAGGTAACACATGAGCTGAGACCTGAATGACGAGGAGGTACCAGCCATGGGACAGCTGAGGAAGAGTCTTCATTGATGCTTTTATTTTTTATTTTTAAATATATTTTTAATGATTTCAGAGAGGAAGGAAGAGGGGGAGAGAGAGATAGAAACATGAATGAAGAGAACGAACCATCGATCTGCTGCTTCCTGCACACCTCACACTGGGGATGGAGCATGCAACTGGAGCATGTGCCCTGACTGGGAATCGAACCACGACCCCGGTTAATAGGTCGATGCTTAACCTCTGAGCCACGCCAGCCAGACTTCATTGATGCTTTTAAAATCTCGTGGCCAACACCAAAGTTAAAACCACTGGAAAATAATGTTCGTTTTGCAGTTTAGTAATAGCAGGAAAGGAAGTATGAACTCCTGGGATCACTTATAAAAAGGAATGAGTCATTACTTCTTTTATAATGTTTTCAATGACTAATGATGAGAGTCAAGAGCACAGGAAAATAACAACTGCTATACTTTTACTGCCTGCGTCCAGGAATTACATCATCTGCCCTAGGTAAGCATCCTTAAAGGAAACCTATGTTCCTAAATCATGAGTCATGAGTTACTTATGCTGCAAGCAAGCAGAGAAGGGTTCAGTTCAATTAGTCTATGTAATTTGAACAATTTAGAAAATTTCATCCAGCCTCAATAGAATGTCTGAAACACAGAAAATCAGAGTAAACATGAGATACAGAAAGTAGAATGTTGAATATGCTGGGCTCAATGTTGCTAAGTACCGTGTTAAAATTTCATTGGCTGAGTCTGATAATGATACTGTACAATATTTTTGTAAAAAAAAAAAAATTGGCCTAGCAATACTTACTCCAGCATAATTTTACTGACAACATTAATATCTGCATCAACTTCACCAAAATTCTCTAACAACAAAGAAACAAATTATCCTAGTGCAGTGGTTCTCAACCTTCTGGCCCTTTAAATACAGTTCCTCATGTTGTGACCCAACCATAAAATATTTTCGTTGCTACTTCATAACTGTAATGTTGCTACTGTTATGAATCATAATGTAAATATCTGATATGCAGGATGGGCTTAGGCGACCCCTGTGAAAGGGTCATTCGACCGCCAAAGGGGTTGCGACCCACAGGTTGAGAACCGCTGTCCTAGTGTAATCTCAGAGTCAAAATTCAGATACATCTTGCTGCTAAAGCAAAGTTAGTTCAAAGTGAAAGTCATATTGATTCCCAGGTGAAATCCCATTTGTCAAGACTGATTCATCTTTGCATTAGATAGAACAAGACAGTGTATGTAGGCCCTTTAACCCTAATTTGTATCATATTGTTTTGAAAAATTGACCACTTTTCATATTTCATCTGGAAAACCTCTACATTTATAGATTTGGCTATAACTATGCTTCAACATGGTTCTTCTATATTTAAAAACAAACAAATAAATGAAACAAGTTAATGGTCTAAGATACCAGCAAATGTGCTGATCATTTTTCTCTTTCTCATACCCTCCTCTCCTTTCCTCTTCTTACTTTTGCTCTCCTCTTCCCTATATTTCAGGCTTGCCCCCAATACCATCTTATAAAACTTTGCAGAACTAAAGTCTAAAGTGACTGGCAATCACTGACCCATAGCTTTTGCCACTATTACTAGCTACACTGATAATAATATTACCTAAAAAATGCTTCTTTAAGGTCCTCTCTTAAAAACCAGCAAACACATCACACATGTCCAAAAAACTCAGCCACTCAAAAGGAGAAAATAAAATAGATGTAATATCCTATATAATAAAAGGGTAATATGCAAATTGACCCTAACAGCAGACCGACTGGGAATGACTGGTCACTATGACACACACTGACCACCAGGGGGCAGATGCTCAATGCAGGAGATGCCCCCTGGTGGTCAGTGTGCTCCCACAGGGGGAGCTCTGCTCAGCCACAAGCTAGGGTGACGGCTGCCAGCACAACAGTGGTGGGGGAGCCTCTCCCACCTCCTCAGCAGCGCTAAGGATGTCTGACTGCATCTTAGGCCCGCTTCCCGCTGGCAAGTGGACATCCCCCTGAGGGCTCTCAGGCTGCAAGAGGGATCCCAGACTGCGAGAAGGCACAGGCCAGCCTGAGGGACCCGCCCCGCCCCCTCCCCCCACCGAGTGCACAAATTTTTGTGCACCAGGCCTTTAGTACATACATATTCACTGACATAAGTCTTTGTCTTGATCAGGTAGGATTAAGCCCCTTATAAATAATACTAGAAGAATTTTTTTAAAAAATCACTGGATATGAAACAAATGAAACTTTAGATACATTCACACCCTCTCCCTTCCCCCCCCACCCCCCTGCAAAAAAAATACACCAAAATTTTCAAACAGATGGGATAGGTCTTAATTCTGCTGGTCACAGCAATCCTAGACTATGGTAGGAAACCCTGTTCTTGGCTTGGTTTTGCATAAAAACCAAGGTATTCAGAAGCCTTTGCAATCATCACAGGTATCCAGTTCTTTTATTTCAGTTGTGCATTGAGAAAGCCTTAATGTGAAAGTCATCATTTAAACATATTAGTACACTGAAAGTATAGTTTTGAAGGTAGATAAAAGCTTCTCTTCACTTAATTTTTAATCTTAATATGGTCAAATAGAGTGGGATTAAAAAATAAAAGGAGGGAGAAGATAATGCAAGCTTTTATGTTATTGCCTTTGACTACTAATATCAATAATATCACAGGGGAAGCTCACAACAGAGGGATAAGCACTGCATGAAAAACAATGCTGTGCACAGTACTGAGACTTCCACTGTTCTTGAAATCAAGGTGAGCATACTCCAAAAAGGGCAACCAGACCATCAGCAAACCTCGTAAGAAGCCCACAGGGACAGGTGGGGCACTTAAAAAGGCTTTCAAGAACCTTGAACTCTGACAGGAGAGAGAGGTTAGGCTATCACATAGCCACCCTGAATACACAACTATTAAAATACAGGTCCTGGAGTGTCACACAATGGGAATGGCTAATTCCAGGTAAGTTACCTAGAGAAAGTGGACATGAGGATGTGGGCTGTAACTTTTTAGATGGAAACAATGAAAAGAAAACAATATATTCCTCCAAACACATGAATGGGGAGACAGAGCAAATCTGTAAACCATGAGCCTGAGCTCCAGCCGGAGTGTATATATAGGTTGGAGGGACAAAACCAATTCCTGCTTAAAACATTTTTCAGAAGACAAATACAAGAAAGATATTGATGCCATGGTCTGTTTTCTTCTCCCTCCCGGCTATTTTTCCACACAAAAATGAGATCATTTTAATAAAAAAAAAAAAAAAAAAAAAAAAAAAAGAATGATAAAACCCTGGATTATTTTTAAAATATGAAAACATTATATCTCTCCTTCTGTTGCCAAGCAACACACTTTTGCTATGACACAATCTTGAGACCTTGATCAACATTCTCAGTTGTATAGAAAGGATATAGAAACAGGATATCTGAATTACAGAATAAAGTTTTTAAAAATGAATAAAAGAAAAAAAGAAATAGGACTCATATGAAGTAATTTGATTTTATACTGGAAACAGCAAGCCATGGATTCCTCAATTTCAGAAAACTCAGTGTGCAGAGCTAATAATAAAGGAAAATTCCATGCAGCTACTAAAATTGCTGCAACTATGTAAAACCATAGCAATACCATTCATACCACATTAGCCATAACTATGCGTTTTCAATTACTAAATGGTTTTTGTTAGCTTTTGCATCTTTAAGTGCTGGAATTTGCCTATTGAAATTACTCAGGATGTATCTCCATGGGTTAAGCCACCAACACTTAGGTACAAAACTCCAAAACTGCATGCCCAGTCCATCTTAATAGCCTTCTACCTGAACTAGGAAGTCAGATATGAAAACTGTGGTCAGAAATTTTAGAGAGATATTGAAAGATGTGACTACCATGGTCATTGAATTCTATATGAATGTTTAATCCTGTAAAGACAACGGGAAAAGTGGGAAGACTCCAGAATGGTTTCCACTAATAGATTGGGAGATGCAAGAATTCAATAAAACAAAAGAGAGAATTCATAATACCTAAGTAGTTAACAAACACCAAATGTAATGAAGTGCACTGAGGTTAAAAAGACCAAAGTGGGGAAATATGATTTAAAATATTTCATCAATGAAGGATCATGGGCTTTTAGTTGAATGGAGGTTTTATGTCAGTTAAAGTTGCAATACAGTTGCTTAAAAAGCATTTTTTAAATAACTAAATGCTTGCTAAGTTCTAGGCATCATGCTAAGTACTTTCAATCTATATGACAGGCATCCATTCACTCATCCATTCCACTGACACTTAATGAGCATGTACTATGGTCTACAGACACTGCTCTAAGAACTGGATAACTAATGATGAGCAAAGCAAAGCAGATGCAGTTCCTGTCCTCATGAATCCACAGCCCAGAGGAGCTCCCATACTTAACATCTTTATTTTATGGGTAAGGGAGTGAAAGCACATTTAAGTAACTTCCCCACAGAGTTACTAAGTGGCAGGCTTGGAATTTTAACTTAAGTTTGTTTAACTTCAAAGCCTAGAGTCTTAGCCACAGTTCCTTGCACAGAGCCTGACTTAGGAGGTGATAATTCCACTGCATTTTGCAATGATATCATACTTGTCAATACAATATCACACTTGTATTCAGTTCTATATGACTCATTTTTAGAGAGTCACTGAGTTCTTCTAGATACATTCCAGTGTGCCAATCAGGATAATGGGTAATCAGGAAAACATGTCAGGAATAGTCTCCAGATTGTTTAACCATGTGTACACATGATAAGCACATTTATATGACAGAAGGATTTTTAAGTAGAAAGTGTGAGATTTACTCTCTAAAGCCTTAAAACAAAAGTAGAACCAAAGAACGAATATAATGGGAGGGCAGCAAGGGAGCTAATTTCCGTTCAACATAAAGAACAGTTTTTTTACACAAAATGTGTCCCAAATTGATTATAGGTGCCTTTAAAACAATGTAAGGTCCCATGAACTAAGATTCCTCTACTAGAGAATGGCCAATAAACCACTGACTGCAATGTGGATGACATGTGTGCCTGGAGATTGGATAAAATCCTTTCTAAAAATCCATCCACTTTAATATCCTATCATCCCAGAAGAAATTCATATACTTTATTTTCTGACACACAAACAAACAAAATTGTGTAACTGGACATATTTCTGTATATAGAAAGAAAAACGTGCTACTTTTATTTTTAATTTTCTTTTTAAATTACGTCAACTACATAAATGAGAAAACCTCACTCAATTAGATGCCCATCTATTTTTAAAACTCCCTTTATACATTTGCTGAAAAACCCAAAACAACATAATCTCCAAGAAATGGCAGGAGTGGGCTGAAGCCAACCCAAGCACTAGAAATCTAAGATGAGTTGATGAGTATAAATGAATATTCAAAACTCTGAATTCTCTACCAGCAAATCTGAAAGGTTCCAATTCTAACAATATATTTAATTCTATCTCAGGACCAACAGCACACAACTGTGCATTTTAGGCTACGTGAACTGCACTCCCTGGAGTTGTTCAATGCACAGTGTGCCAGGCCATATGCCCAACCCTGCCTATCCTTCATAAACCAAGAGAACATGACTGCCCCTCTTCCAGTTACGATGGACACACTGAGTTCCATTTCCACAGTGCCCAAGCCTCATGAGATCATCACCATCTCATGACAGATGATGGTACTTATTTAAAAGACTGTTTAACACAGAATCTAATTAATGATCCTGATCTCACTGGCCCTGCTCCAATGAAATAATCTAAGCAAGCAACTTGTTTGGCTATGATCAAAATAAACAAGCAACTCCCCACCCCAAAAGCTCACAAATGAGAAAAACAATAATTTACCTTTAAAAGCCCCCACTACTATTCTGATCTTGGAAATTTTTACAAACCAGATACAAAAGATGAAATTTTTATTTTTTCGGCCATTCCTTGACTTGTTGTGGTTAAGGTCCTATTAATGTAAGATTCCTTGAGGTTTCCCTTTGTCATCCATGCTGAGAGCAGAGGGTGCAGCTGCTGGGAAGGAGACAGCTATGGTGACAAAAGTCCAAAAACAGTCACAGAAGGCAACCAAGTCCAATAAAATAGATTATTTAAAAAACTCCTAATTTGCAGGTGATATAATCTCACATGTAGAAAACTCTAATGAATTCATTAAAATATAAGAATTTATAAATGAATTCAGTAAGACTGCAAAATATAAAATCAATACAACAAATCAATTATATTTCTATAGATTAGCAATGAACAATCCAAAATGAAATTTAAAAATTATTCCATTTACAAAGGCATCAAAAAGAATAAAACACCTATAAATAAATTTAACAACAGAAGTGGTATAAGGCTTGCACACTGAAAACTTTGAAACATTATTGAAAAAGTATGGTAGTTACCAGAGGAAAAGGACTGTGGGGGTAGTGAAGGGTAGAGGGAGTCGAGTGTGAAGAGACAGGAGATTTGATTTTTGGTGGTGAGCACACAATGCAATATACAGATGATGCCATTATAGAATTGTACACTTGAAACCTATATAATTTTATTAACCAATATCACCCCAATAAATTTAATTTTTAAAAAACACAAAGAAATTAAACATGATCTAAATAAATGGAAAGGAATTCCATGTTAACGAATCAGAGACCTAATATTGTTAAGCTGGCAATATGCCCAAATCGATGTACAGATTCAATGTAATCCCTATCATAACCTCAGCTGCCTTTATTGATGTAATTAACACATGCGGATGGATCATGAGAATTCTCGCTTTATATTACACATTGTTTTACAAAGAATCATACTTTAAAAAGATATTAGCTTGTAAGAACATGTAATAAGTAACTTCAAAATGCAATGGGTATTTAATTGTAAAGCATGCCTTTAACATTTATGTAAACTGATTTTTGTACTCGTTCAATAGAAACTTATCTGGCCACTGGGTAAAGCTAGCAATAAAACTACTGGTCTGCAATGTGTTAATAAGCCGATACTAAAATACATATGGTAATTCAAGGACCCAGAAGAGCCAAAATAATCTTGAAAAAGAACAAATTTGAAGGATTCACATTTCTCTGATTTCAAAACTTACTACGCAGCTACATTAATCAAGAAACTATGGTTCATAAGGACAGACACCTAGATCAATGGAAGAGAAGCAAGAGTCAGAAATAAATCCTTAGTTTTATGGCAATGGAGAATAGTCTTTTCAACAAATGGTGCCGGGCAACTGAATAGCCACATGCAAAGCAATGAATTTGGACCCCCTACCTCACACCATACACAAAAATAAACACAAAATAGATCATAGATTTAAATGTAAAAGCTAAAATGATAAAATTTGAAAAAAATAAATGTAGACCTTCATGACCTTGGGTCAAGCAGTGGTTTCTTATATATGACATTAAAAGCATAAGCAACAAAAGAAATATAAATTGGACTTCATTGAAATTAAAAACTTTTGTGCTTCAAAGGACACTATCAAGAAAGTAAAGACGGCCTAAAGATTTGAGAAAAATTATACAACTCAATAATGAAGACAAGCAAAATTTTAAAGTGAAAAAAGCTTTAAACAGACCTTTCTCCAAAGAAAATAATCAATAAGCACATAAAAATATTCAACATCATTAGACATCAAGAAAACAAAATCAAAACAATAAGATACTACATCATATCCACTAGGATGGTGCTTGACTACTCATGGGTTAAATATAAATTCTTTTTTAGGTGATAGTAATATTCTAAAATTTTTTGTGGTGATGATTGTACAACTGTGAGTATAGTAGGAACCACTGAACTATATACCTTAAATGGGTGAATTTTGGTATGTAAATTATATCTAAAAGATATGAAAGGAAAGGAGAAGAAAGATGTTAGAAGGAAATGGAAGGAAAGAGAAGAAGGGATGATGGGAGGGTGGGAGAGTGAGAAAAAAGGAGGGGTAGAAGGAGAGACAAATAGACAGTTGAAATGGATTCCAGGAGACTATTTAAGGAAATGAAATACCCATGTCATCAACATCTTCCTTAAATCCCTGATGTAGCCATTCCAGACATTAGTATGGCCAATATTTGGGGCAGCAACAGTGGTGGTCAGATAATACAGTGGGAGTGGGCACTGTTAACTGATTAGATATAGAAGTAAAGTCTTTAGACTTCTTCTTTAGGCTACTGGCTAAGAATATCAGATTGTAATTATATGTTAGCATGGTCAGAATTTTTTTTACTCTTTGATATTAATAGCTGTCCATTATAATAGCGATTATTGCATCTTTTTCAAAACTCTATAAAGCAATAGTTGACAATCTATGGCCCATGGGCCAAATTCAACCTGCTGCCCATATTTGTAAATAAAGTTTTATAGGAATAGAACCATGCCCATTCATTTACATCATGTCTATGACTGCTTTTGTGCACATTAAATAGTTATGAAAGAGACCTATGGCCTGCAAAGACTAAATTACTTACTATCTAATCCTCTATGGACTAGATATTGAAAAAGCCTGTTGATTACTGCTCTGGAGCAATATGTCTAATTTGTTGAAACAAATAATTACACATTCAAATTAACACTATCATCTGCAAAGCATTCACATCATTAGATTGTTCATATTTATTTCAGTGATGCCACCATGGCTCAAAGCTTTTTGAAACTCCCCTCTGGGCAGGTCTTTAAGACCTGAAATGCAAGCTCTGTAATATCCTAACAATGAGAACCCTTGGCACTTATAAGTAAGTTGGCAGCCATTTGGACCAAAGGAAACAAATCAAGATGGATAAAACTACCATTGTTTTAAAATCAGGTATGACTCTGAAACAATTTAGCTGGAATTACCATAAAGTTTGTAAATTGTCTTCAAAAGCAATTTTAAATTGAGTTGCAAAAATGTTTTTTGAGTAGAGACAGCATCTTTGAAATAATTGTTCAACCCCCTATTTTGAAAAAGGAAGCTCATCTGGATGTATAAATTCTGGTATATTGGTTAAATCTGTCTCTTTACCTCCTAGTCACATCTCATACCCTGGACTTAGGATACATTTATTATCAAAAGGTGAGGAAATGTGTCTGCTATGCTCCTGAATAGAATGTGCCAGGAAAACAGATTTACAAAGACATTAACTCTCCATGGTTCAATTATCCTTGATGGGCTCCCAAATAGCTGAAAGGTCTGCACATCTTCCCTGATGAGGCCCAGAAATTCATTCTCCTATAAAGAGAAGTGTTCGGGCCCAGTGGCCCTAACAGGAAACATTCCATTTTGCAGACTGCACAGAAAAGAGGGCAGGGGTGTCTCTGTATTTCAGATGCTTCCCAAGTCTTTTTGCCTAAGAGACAGCATAACTGGGGTTATCCCATTGGTTTCGAAAGTTGGGAATCATTTTTAAATGATAAATATAGAGAAAGAACCTTTTCTCAGAGTCACACTGTAACGGTTGTAAAAACCCAAGCAAGTGTATTACCTAGATTTTCTAGTTTTGCTTTCTTCTTTAAAGTATAGTGAGAAAATATCTAAAAACATTGAGGAGTCAGAAATCTGTAATCTGGCAAAATCTTTCTAAATTTTTATGATTCTGCTTTCAAATATTTTACCATTTTCTTGTCCATCTCTAATTTGACAGCAATTTCCAGCAAACAACCTTACACCTTTACTGAGTATTTCCATCGCATTTATTTAGTTTTCATAGAAAAATAACTCACTTTATAGGCACAGGACATCAATCTATGCATTACTTCATTAAATTTCAAGATTACAATAACAAGTGCCACTGACACAAACAGGTTTGGTATATACACAACTAACTCCTAAGCCAGCGGTGTGCAAACTTTTTGACTCAAGGGCCACAATGGGTTCTTAAACTGGACCGGAGGGCCGGAACAAAAGCATGGAGTGTTTGTGTGAACTAATATAAATTCAAAGTAAACATCATTACATAAAAGGGTACGGTCTTTTTTTTTTTAGTTTTATTCATTTCAAACGGGCCGGATCCGGTCCGCGGGCCGTAGTTTGCCCACGGCTGTCCTAAGCCAACTATTCAACTAGTGAGAGAAGTACATGAGCTTCCCAAAGAGTGTCCTTCTTGCTGCACATGGACACCAGTCAGCATGTTTTCTAGCACAATGGGAAGCACCAGTTAGTCTGTTAAGCAGGGTAAGTGGAAGTAGCTTAAGTGCACACCGACCACACAGTAAGTGTATGTGTGATGCACAACTTCTTGGTGGGACATAAATGCCTTGACAGAAAACAGTTTCAAATGTCAAGAGAAACCTTGTACACAGGCTCATTCTACTGTAGTGTGGCCTTCTATGAGCCCAAACCCATCTAAGATGTTTCTGTGAAATAATGTGGCTCATCTCTTATTCATAAGCTAATGCTTGTTATTGGTGTACCAGGAAATGGAGTCAGAAAAGCAAAGAACCACAGAAAACATCAACAGAATTAGGACAGTAAATGTAGATGTTTTCACAAAATGGGAACTTGTGAAAAGAGAGGAAGAGGTAGTCCAATCCAGCAGGTCAATGTCAGAGATGATAGGGGACAGAGGTGGTGAAGGCAGTGGCGGGAATGAGGAGGTCACATAAAGAGCCAATCAAGAGACCCTGACTGCTTGGCTACCTGCATATTTCTTTCCTTCTAGGTTCATGGAAAAAGTTATTAAATGCTATTCTTGGTAGCCAGGAAACCAAAGAAGAGGTTATCAATGGAGATGAACTTTTATTGCTATTTTGTTAGGTAAAGGCAGTCTTACTTAGCTTTTAGACAACCCATTTGTGGTTTGTCCTATCATTAAGCACACTGACATTCTGAAGAGTGATCTTCCAGAATGCCTCTTAGCTCTGAGAAAAAATGATGAAATATAAGCTGCCTTCTCAGAAATGTCTGGCCTGCTAAATGGTCTGCAATGAAAAGAATATTAAGTGATAGAGTTTCCGGAAAACAAGGCACTGCTGTGTGTGTGTGTGTGTGTGTGTGTGTGTGTGTGTTGGCCTAGTTTATTCTTTGAAATCAATTTGTCTTTCTTTAGAATCGTTATTATAAGGGTAAGCCATTTTCAAAAGCTTGGTGACAGCTTACTGATTGGCTATAAATAATCATATGTTATCCTCTGCCATGTCAATAGTTTAGTATTTTGTCTTCATGTTATACAAGCTTGCCTTTACTTTTTAAAAATCCCTAAAATAGTTATTCAACACTTTGAGAGTACCTGATTTACCAGCCTTTTAAGGAAATAATATTGGTAGGCAATGGATTTTAAGATTAAATATAAATGGAATTAAAAGGGATTATAGAAGAATATTTGTGTTTATACTGACAAATAGACTCAAACGAAGAAAGGTTCTTCCAAGAACACTAGCTTCTCGGAATTCCCTGAATATGTCTTAACTTCAGAACACACGTGTTTATACACACTCTTCCTATACTCTTATGGCCTGGACTTCTCTGTGGAGCAAATCCCAGACACTTTAAATCTTTGGAATTAACCTCCATGAAGCACTCCTTCTCCCCACATGGTTGATGGCTCCCGACTCCTTGCTCCCATAGATCACCACACTTATCTCTATGACATTTATCATACTGCATATTGTTTCTGCCACCCCCAACTACATTTCACCCCATGAAGAAAGAAACAAAGTATTTACAAAATAGGTGAAAAAGGAACAGAGGGCAAATGTAAAGTTAAGATATTGTTTGGAGTGGAAGATATCATGTAGACACTTTCTTTGGTGAATGGTGATATACACAAGGAAGTGAGAGCACTGCGGAGCAGTATGCAGCCAGGTGTAAGCTAAAGGTTGGGGAGCAAATCATGCTAAAAATAGTGGGGTAAAGGGCATTCCAGACAGAGGCAAGCAGCAAAGCCATCCCCAATAGTGAACAGTTGGATTAGCAAGAGAGTGGGACTTGGAGAAGACTTTACGAACAGTTTGTTACTGGAGCAAGATGAAGTAGGAGGTGGTCAAAAAAAATGAGGCTAGATGCATAAAATGAGTGCATTTTATTATATGTAAATGATACTTCAATACAGACAATTTTAAAATGCAAGACCACGGAGTATTTTTAATACCATCTTGTTTACTGCCCCATGGGTGTCCTCTAACATTGTACTGATTTATGTTTTCATATTTCTGATAGATCTTTTCCCCACAATTATTCTATAGAGACCTCTGAGGGGCGAGACTGTGCTATTCATCTTTGTGTTATTTTTCTTTATTCTCCTTTACCTCCCATAACATCTAACAAGGCATAATACATTTCAGGTACTTTATACTATTGTTTACAACAGTGGGCCTCTTGGCCCAGAAAAAATATATATCTGGTTGTGTGCACATGCATGCACACATGTACATATGTACACATATAGTCAGGGTGAAGGAAATAACAGTCTAAACAAAAGTCACCAAAGGCACCCCTGTATTACTGACAACTGCTTTAATATATTGATGCTCATGATCAGCCGAGTTAACAATAAGAAACGGAAGACGGGCTTGGTGAATTCAGAGCTTCAGAGTCTTGGAGACAACATCCCTTAGTCTAAACATGTAAATAAAAAATAGCATATCCTTGCAGACAAAAGGATTCCTTCAGTTCAGTAATATATTTAAGTCTACCTTACCTCTACTCTTGCTTCTGGTCCTCCCTAAATCTCATAAGAGAGAATTTTTAATGATTTAAGAAGTCAAACATTATCTCCAACAAGCTTAATATTCTAATATCTATGACCACAAGACACTTTGCTCATTTCTTCTTGCCTCGCCTCTTTTAACAAGTCAGTGTCATAGAAAAAAATTTTTAAAAGGTGGGGACTTCACACCTGGATGCTAGAAACTTAAGGGACATAACAACTAGAGGTAAATAGTGGACTGGGTAGAATCCTGACTGGACAAAAAATCAGAAGGTTATTTTGTGTGCAGTTGTTAAATTTTGAATATGAACCAGGTTAATATGTAAGATGTAAATTTACTGACATGAAAAGCTGGTGATAACTCAGAGGGGGGGAAGCAAATTATAAAATAGCATGTAGAGCATGGGTTCTTTGGTTAAAAACAGATATGTGTACACAGAAATGGATATGGAAAATGTGCAGTGTTAATGATATCACTGGTGGTAGGAAGATGGTGTTTTCATTGTCCTATATTTTCTAATTTTCTACAGGGTATAACTATTGCTATTGTAATAATACAGTTATTTTTAATTTAACAAAAGAGGGAATTACTCAGCTGCTTCTTTAACAAGTATAGTTTTGCTCTAAAATAGTTTAAGTGACTATATTAAGACTATAGTTCCCTTTTTCAAGTTCATTTTTAAACTCTTCTTTCACACAAACAGAAGATATTTAGCACTGTATCCACAATCGCATGTATGATCTATTTGCTGAAATTACTTGAAAGCATTTTGACTGAGGAAAATTTTATGTTTCTGAAGTTTATTCTAATTTTTTGTAGCTTTTGTTTTGTTGCTTTTGTTTTGTTAAGATTTCTTCACGCAAGATGTTGTATCAGACAAGATGCCATATGTCCCCAAACCTCAGCAGGAACAACTCAGAGTCTGTAAAACAAATTTAATGATGCTTTTTCATAAACTGACTTCCCGATGATGCTTAAAATATGCACATATTTTAAGAAACCAATAATCAGGCAAACCTAATTAGGAGAGAGATCATTATGACTAACAAAAAAGGTTGGCAAATCACGTTCGGAGATGTATATTCGGACGTCTGCCATGATTTCAAGTACAATTAATATAATAACTGTACATTGTGTGCTTTAATCCTTGGATAATTAAGATACACTACATTAAGCTTTTAGAAAGAACATTGTTATTTGGAGTATTTAGCTGTTATTCCATATATAAAAAATGTTTTCCTCCCATTCTAGATGTTTATGCCTTTGAGAAGAAAATGCCTTACAGCCCTGACAGAAGTGTCTCAGTTGTTAGATCATCAGCCCACACAGTGAAGAGTTGAGGGTTCGATTCCCTGTCAAGGGCATGTACCTGGGTTACAAGTTGGATTCCTGACCCTAGTTAGGGCCCATATGAGAGGCAACCAATCAACCATGTCTCTCTCACATAGATGTTTCTTTCTCTTTCTCTCTCTCTCTCTCTCTCTCTCTCTCTCTCTCTCTCTCTCTCCTCCCCATTCCCTCTCTTCTACTCTCTAAAAATCAATGGTAAAAATAGCCTCAGGTGAGGATTAACAAGAAAAAGAAAGAAAGAGAAAGAGAGAAAGAGAGAGAGAGAGAAAGACAGAAAGAGAGAAAGAGAGAGAGATAGAGAAAAAGAAAGAAAGAAAGAAAGAAAGAAAGAAAGAAAGAAAGAAAGAAAGAAAGAGAGAGAGAGAGAGAGAGAGAGAGAGAGAGAGAGAGAGGGAGGGAGGGAGGGAGGGAGGGAGGGAGGGAGGGAGGAAGGAAGAAAGGAAGAAAGAAAGAGGGAGGGAGGAAGAAATTGAAAGAGAGGGAGGGAGGAAGAAATTGAAAGAGAGGGAGGGAGGGAGGAAACACCTTACACATGCTGGCTCTCCTTACATGAACACATGTGCATAAAAAAGGTGAAATTATTATCCACTTATTTTTATCTTTCTAACACCAATCATTCATGTAATTTATAGCACCAACAAGATAAGTCGTGACTTCCAGTTAAAAATGGCTAAGCAAAGGAATTATTCTCCTTGAAAAACAACCTAAAAATATAGAAGAAAATTTTCTGGAACAAGGACACAGTGACAACTCCCAAAATGCAAACTATGAAGCACACCTAAGCAATGGAGGGTAATTTTACTACCTGTACCTCTTCACACACTGATGGGAAAAGGTTTCCCTAAAACCTTCCCCTCCAGGGAGAGGCCCCTCCAGTGCCCTGCGAGGTATAGGGCAGGTGGAGTGGATGGTAGGGAATATATCTGGAAGCAATAAAGATACAGAACAAGACACAGACACAGAATGTCATGGGAGATATAGCTAGAACAGAAACCATTTTTAAAAAATTTTTACTGATTGATTTTTAGAGAGAAAATGGAAAGGGAGAGAGAAAAAAACATCGATTTGTTGTTCCACTTATTTATGCATTGATTGGTTGATTCTTGTATGCGCCCTAACCAGGGATCAAACCCACAACCTTAGAGTATCAGGATGACACTATAACCAAATGAGCTACCCAGTCAGGGCTAAACAGAAACACTTTTTAAACATTACATTTCTGTTACCTCTGACCTAACCTTGGAGGAGGGAGACTGCCAGAGGAAAATCAGCCAAACCAAGAAAATACACAGTCAGTGACTTTGCTGTGTTTCCTATCTCCTATTAAAGGCTAAAATCTAAGGGAAGACAAATTCACAGGACAAAGAAAATAAACTATTTGGTGAGGGGACTTTTGAAACAAAATCATAACTTAAACTTCAGGCTGTCCCAGTTCACATTCCCCTTGCCCCATGAACAAAAGATGAAGAACATAAAAACACAATGAAACAGAAAATTGAGGCAACTAGTTTGAAAAAATAAGGCAGTAGAATCCAGATTTTAAAAAAATAGAAGAGAAAAATGAAAATATTACTGAGATGAAAAACATTAGGAGAAAAAACACACAGATGGAATGACTACATATAAAAATCACAATAAAAAACACGGTGGGCAGGATTGAGTAAGTCACTGTAAAAGTGGGTGGGGGAAGAAAAGACAACAGACATATAAGGGGTGTTTTGGAAGAAAAGAATTAAAGCAGAAAAATGCTAAAAATATAATAGGCCTCATTGGTGGTCAGGAAGGAACAAATTAACACCTAAATTAAGTACTCATCAAACTGACAAAAGTTTTAAGTCATATAAATAGCAATTATTAGTGAGCATATGGAGCAATGAGGAGTTTCATCTGCTAGTGAGAGTGTAATTAGAAATATCCACCCACCCAAAACACAGACACACTCCATGACTCAGCAATGCCGCTCCCAAGTATATACCCAGCAATGGTACACATGCTGACATGCACCCGTACACACAGATGAAAATGTTCACGATGGCTTTTTTTTAATAGTTGCAAACAACCAAGAGCACCCTAAGCCCATCAGTAGTAGAATGGAAACATACTTTGTGGAATACTCATGCAATGGATGACTATATTGCAGGGTCAGCAAACTTTTCCTGTAAAGGCCAGATAGTAAATGTTTTCCACTCTGAGAGCCTCTGGTCTCTGTTGCAACTACTCAACTCTGCCACAGAAGCACAAAAGCAGCCACAGACCCTACCCAAACAAATAAGTGTGGCTGTATTCCAATTAAGCTTTACTCATGGACAATGAAATCCGAATGTCATAATTTTCACATCACAAGGTAATTTTCTTTAGATCTTTTCAATCATTTAACAACATATAAATCATTTTCAGCTTCCAAGTCATAAAAACAGGCAGCTGGCTAGACTTGCTATTTACCAATCCCTACTAAATAGCAATAAACATGTACAAAGCACACCCACCTGTACCAGAAGGATGATCTTCAAACATAAGATTGAGGTTTTTTTTAAAGTGAGCAAGTTCAAAAAGAACATACACTAAAGAAAAATCAGATGATCATATTGATATGGAAAAAGCATTTAACCAAACCCAACATCCATTCTTGATAAAACTCTTAATAAACTAGGAATAGAGAGGAATTTTCTCAACTTGATAAAAACAATCTACAAAAAGCCTACAGTTAGCATATTGGATCCTTTAACCCTAAGATCCAGAACAAGGCAAGCCTGTCCTCTCTCACCATTCCCATTTAACATTATACCAGAAGTTCTAGCTAAGATGATAAGAAGAGGAAATAAAAAGTATACAAACTGGAAAAGAAGAAATAACACTATCTTTGCTTGCAAATGACATGACTGTCTAAGTAGAAAATACCAAAAGGGGTGGGGAAACACCTCCTGGAACTAATAAGCCAGTACAGTAAAGGTTGCAGGATACAAGACTAATACATAAAAGTCTATTGTGTGTGTGTGTGTGTATATATATATATATATATATATATATATATATATACACATACTAGAGGCCCGGTGCACAAAAATTTGTGCACTCAGGGGGGAAGGGGGGGTCCCTCAGCCCGGCCTATGCCCTCTCGCAGTCTGGGACCCCTCGGGAGATAACAACCTGCTGGCTTAGGCCTGCTCCTGGGTGGCAGAGGGCAGGCCCAATCCCTAGGTGCAGCCCCTGGTCGGGCTCAGAGCAGGGCTGATTGGGGAGTTGGGGCGCCGCCCCTGTCATGCACAGAGCAGGGCGGATTGGGAGGTTGTGATGCCACCCTCAGTCACGCTCAGGGTAGGGCTGATTGGGGGGTTGGGGCACCGCCCCCTATCACACTCAAGGCAGTGTCAATGGGGAGGTTGCGGCACCACCCCCTGTGATGCACAGAGCAGGGCCAATCAGGGGGTTGGGGAGCTCCCCCGTCACGCACAGAGTAGGGCCGATAGGGGAGTTAGGGCACCGCCCCCTGTCACACACAGAGCAGGGCGGATCAGGGGGTTGGGGCGCCACCACTGTCACACTCAGGGCAGGGCCGATGGGGAGGTTATGGCTCTACCCTGTCACACACAGAGCAGGGCCTGTGGGGGGTGGGGGGTGGGGGGTGGGGGGCCACACCCTGTCACACACAGAGCCGCAGGGCGATCAGGGGATTGGGGCGCCTTCCCCTGTCATGAACAGAGCAGGGCGGATAGGGAGGTTGTGGCTCCGCCCCCTGCCACACACAGAGCCGCAGGGCGATCAGGGGGTTTGGGCGCTGCACCCTGTCATTATGATCCGGTGCCAGGAGACCTCTCGGCTCCGCTGATCCCGGTGCTGGGAGGCATATTACCCTTTTACTATATAGAATAGAGACCTGGGGGCCGGCTGGTTTGCCCTGAAGGGTGTCCTGGATCAGGGTGGGGGTCCCCACTGGGGTGCCTGGCCAACCTGGATGAGGGAATGATGGCTGTTTGCAGCTGGTCACACACCCTTCAGGGTGGGGGTCCCCACTGGGGTGCCTGGCCAGTCTGGGTGAGGGGCTGAGGGCTGCTTTCAGGCTGGCGGTCTTGACTGAAGCTCCCAACCACTCCTTTTTTTCTTTTTTTTTTTTTCTTCTGGGCCAGCTTTAGCTCTGGCTCTAGCTCTGAGGCTTCCGCTGCTGGTTTGTTTGCCGTTCTATAATCGAAACAATGTATAACTTCAGCTCTGAGATCCCAGCCGGCTATATTTGTTACAAAGTTTCAAACTGCCAGCTCAGAGGCCGGCAAGTCAGGCGGGGAACGTTGGAGTCTGCAGTTACTGGAGCAAGCAAGCCTCATGTTCGCTTCCAGCTGCCTGGCTGCCGGCCGCCATCTTGGCTGACAGTTAATTTGCATAAGGATACGCTGATTAGCCAATGGGAAGGGTAGCGGTCGTACGCCAATTACCATTTTTCTCTTTTATTAGTGTAGATATCCCTAATATGCAAAGAGACCAAATGGCAGAACAACCAAACAACCGGTTGCTATGACATGTGCTGACCACCAGGGGGTGCACAGAACATGGCAGATGTCGGCCATGGCAGGATGGTGGAGCAGATGAGTGGGGGCGCCAGACCAAGGCAGGGCACCAATTGCTGTCTTTGGGGTGAGCCTCTGGTGGTTACTGAAAATCCTTTGCTCCCCCACACTATGGTCCTGCCAGGCACTCACACTTGCTGCTGGTGCCAGCCCTGCTCACACCCGCTCACACCCAGTGCCGGAGCCGCCACTTGTACCTGCTGCTGGCATCTGGCACTGGCCCCGATCGCTTGGTGCCGTTAGCTGGTGAGAGCGGTGGCTGCCAGCCCTGATCACCCCTCAGGGCTTCTCCACCTCCTCCTGCTCCTGAGGGGCGATCGGGGCTGGCAGCCACCTTTCACACCCACTGCCAACAACGGCCCCATTCACACCCAAAGCTGGCACTGGTGCCGATCACCCCTAAGGGCTTCTCCATCTGCCCCTGCTCCTGAGGGGTGATTTGGGCAGCAGTCACCAATCGCACCTGCTAACGCCGCTGGCCCGACTCGCACCCACTGCTGGTGCTGGCCCCAATCGCTCCGTGCCATCAGTGGGTGTGAGCAGGCTGGTGCTATCAGCACATGGGAGTGGCAGCAGTGGGCACAGAGCTGCCAACAGACAGGGGACGGGGTGGGGGACAGGGACCGCGGTGGGAGGGGCCACGGCAGGAGGGGCCGGGCAGGGGTGGGGAGGATGGGTGGAGACCCACCCCTGTGCCCATCACAGCCTTGCAGCCCACAGTTCCTTTCAAGGTACACAAATTCATGCACTGGGCCCCTAGTATAACAGAAATGAACAACTGGAATTTGAAATTTACAATACAATATCCTTTACAATAAATGGAGAGATATCCTGTGTTTGTAGACTAAAGATTTAGCATTATTAAGACATCAATTCTTCCCAATCTGATCTACAGATTCAATGGGATCCCAATCAGAATCCCAAAAAACTATTTTGTGGATATCAACAAACTGTTTCTAAAGTTTATGTAAAAAGATAAAGACTGAGAATAGCCAACATAATACTGAAGAACAAATTTTAACTAGACTCATACAACCCAAATTCTGTGAATAGAGAGCTATGGCAATCAAGACTGCAGAATTAGGAAAAAAAAAACAAATAACCAGAAAAACACATTAAAGGAACAGAATAGAGAGCTCGGAAATAGACCTGCATAAATACAGTCAACTGATCTTTGACAAGAAGCAAAGGTAAATAGAGAAAGAATGGTGCTTCCAACAAATGGCACTGCCCACATGCAAAAGAAAAAAATTAGCATTAAAATTAACTCAAACTGTATCATAGATCAAGAGTAAGAAACTCCTAGAAAATAACATAAGTGAAAAACTAGGTGACCTTGACTTTGACCATGAATTTTTAGATACACCACCAAGAACAATCCATGAAAGAAAGAACTGGTAAGTTAGAATTCATTAAAACTAAAACATTCTGCTCTGCAAAATACACTGTTAAGAAAATGAAAAGACAAGCCACAGACTGGGAAAAATATTTGTACAACATATATTTCATAAAGTACCTGTAACCAAAATATACCAAAGGAGAGGTTTTGATTGGGAAGGGATAATGGTGAGTTTGGGGGGAGCCATTTACAATTTGTGTGCTTTATGAACAATTCTTGGAACTGCACAATAAGACTTAAATATTTTAACAAAATAGAAGATAATTTCCTGCAATTAAAAAGTGACCACATCAACAGGGCTCACTCCAACCCAAGAAAAACAATTCTGAAGCATCACCATCAAGACAGACATGGGGGGAGTGGCTGAAAGTTTTCTAGGCAGAAAAAGGCAAGTCCAATTCATGGGGAGGAAAAAGTCAGACTGGCTCATATTTCTCCACAGCAACCCTCATAAAAGGCAGGGGGTATAATTATCTCAGTTTGTAAAACAATTTCAATCCATCTTCATCTCTATTACCCATGGGGAGATGTGAAGAAGTTTCATAAATCTGAATGGTGTTTATTTCTGGATGATACGATTTAGGCCCTTTTTTTTGCTTTATTCTTTCTGAGTTGCTTACCTTTATTATAATCATGTTCCATTTTTACAAAACATAAAAAATAAAGAATATTCTTAGGGGGCAGGGAAGAGGGAGAACTATATCACCTTCCACTTTGATGAGTTTGAAAGTTCAGACTCTAGGCTCAAACTACGTGAGTTTGCAAGCAAGTCTGCCTTTGACCAGCAAGTCAATACAATGGATAACCATTATTTGTTTACACATGTTCTTCCTTTCCTTTTTTTCCCTTTAACTGGACCACCTTCAGCTTATCTTAGAGACCAGCATCTATCTAGGAAATAAATACAGTAATTTGCCCAGCAAGATGAAAGAAAATTCACCCACTGGGGAATTAATACCCAGATAAAGCTTTTCACCTGTACAACCATTGACCCTCACCTGTGGCAATTGGTGAACATCCTAATAACTCATCTTAGACATTTATGCAGCACTTACTAAGGGCAGATATCAATCTAGTTGCTTTATATACGTTGATTCTCTTAATGTTCACAAAATCCCCATAAGGTAGACATGTTTACCATCCTCTTCCTATAAATAAGAAGCTGGGGCCCAAAGAGGTTACATACCTTGTCAAAGGCCATTCATGTACCAAGTGGAGAAGCCAAGACTCAAAATCTTGTCTGGCCCCAGAGCACATATTCTGTGCATGTTACATATACTGATGTCAACTATTCCCCAGGAGACTGTGCTTAGCTGTGTAGTCTTATCTCAGTCGAGTGAGATCGCCACCTACTGCCGGGAGCCGGTCCATCCTTGCGGCTTGACACAGTCGCTGCAGGAAAGAAACATCTGCACAGCATATGTTTCAAGGGACCTGGCATATATAGCATACTGTTCTTAATATGTTTGCTCTCCTTAGTGCCATGTGTTTTAACCAAGGTCACCTCTCCGAGAAAGGTTGTTTCCCCAGGTGGGGATTTTTCCCTGAGGTTAGGGAGAGGATACAACCCCTTAATTAAGTGGCAGGCGGGTAGTTAAGCTACATAATCTTTACTCCCTGGAATGGAGATAAGAAACACCCTAACCTTTGTAATAGAAATTGACAGGATTAAAATCGGCTGGTATAAATACGGATGTAACAAGACAATAAACATGAGATCCTCATCAGAACCTCATCAGTTCCTAACCAGAGCTCCGACCAGAATTTTGGCTGGAGATCCTGGCTAGAGGTCCTGACTAGGCTGCTGATCAACTGAAGGCTGTCTTCGTGTCATTCCTTCTTCGCCGACTCCGTCCACACCTTTGGGGACCCCTGGACCCGCTGGGATTGGACCCCAGCAACTGGCGCCCAACGTGGGGCACGAAGGTAAGTCCCCCCGTACTTTGGACGTACTTGGGACGGATAGGACTGCACAGTAGGGTGCTGAAGACCCCTCGTATAGAGGATAAGTAGGGTAAGCAGGTAGTTAGTACAAAACTTAGATTGACAAGATGGGTCATACTGAGTCTAAAGAAAAAAGACTCTGTGTTAATCTTTTGATGCATCTGCTTGCTAGCAGAGGAGTTGAGATTACTCCCAGTCAGATAGAAAGTTTTATAGAATATGCATGTCAATGGGTTCCTGAGGATGGAACTGTTAATTTAACAACTTGGACTAAAATAGGAGAGCAATTTATGAATTATCACACCTTCCATCCGCAGGACCAGAAGGTCCCGGAAAATGCTTTTCCCCTCTGGAATTTAATTCGTGGCATCTTGGCACCAGAGGCAGAAACTATTGAACGTTCTCAAACTTTAAATAGTCCCTCGGATCCACCTAGAGAAGACACATCATTATTGTCTCCAGCTCAATCTAAGAGCAATTTAGCTATGCCTACTGATCGGAAGGAGAATAAATATCATAAACATGATCATTGTTCCTTTCCAGTCAGTAGAGAGGAGAGAGGCCCTCCCATTCAAAACAGGCTCCCTAAATTAGAAAGAAAGCCTAAACCAGGTCCTGCGGCTCCTAGGAGCTCCATGTCTAAATTTCAAAGGGCGATAAGAGAAGCTGAAGCTAATGGAGATCTTGAGTTCTCACTCTGCTTCCCAGTTGCATATGAGAATGAGTTTGATGAGGACGAAAGCCCCACCTGGGAGGCTATACCTTACAAAATACTTAAAGAATTAAAATTGGCCTGCTCTGAATATGGACCTCTAGCTCCTTACACACTAACCTTGGTAGAAACCCTAGCCAATAAATGGATGACTCCTTATGATTGGTCACAGGTTTGTAAATCCTGTCTCTCAGGAGGCAATTACTTATTATGGAAAACTGAATATGACGATCTTGCTAAGAAAGCTGTAGCCACTAGCAAAAAATCCAGAGGAGGAGTAACCCTAGACATGATATTAGGAGAAGGTGATTTTAACACGGCTCAGGAGCAAATGTATATGCCCAAAGAGGCACTTATTAAAGTAAACAGTTGTGCAGTAAATGCCTGGAAATCCCTACCTTATACAGCAGGAAAAACAACCTCCCTTACAGAGATTAAACAGAAGTTCGAGGAACCATATCAGGATTTCCTTTCTCGCCTCATACAGGCAGTCAAGAGAGTAATCAATAATGAAGAGGCTGCCGATATCCTAATCAAACAACTGGCTTTTGAAAATGCTAATAATACCTGTCAGGCTTTATTAAGGCCGATTCGCAGAACGGGAACTATAAATGATTTTATAAAACAGTGTGCTGATGTAAGTCCAGCATTTATACAGGGTGTAGCTATAGCTGCAGCTCTCAAAGGGGAGACATACCCTCAATATGTACAGGGCATAGGACAAGCCAGCAATAATACAGGTAATAAAAGAAATATGAACTGCTACTCTTGTGGCTTATCTGGGCACTTTAGCAGAGAATGCCCAAATAGAAATAATAATACTCAAGCCAGATGGCAAGCTCCTCGACAGCCTGGAAATACATCAGGGAATAATATTAATCCTCCAAAAACCGTTTGTCCCCGATGTCAGAAAGGATTCCATTGGGCAAAAGAATGTAGATCGAAATACCATAAAAATGGTCGGCCTTTAAATTCTACAAATCGCTCCCAAGGGGGTTATATCCCATCACCTCAATTGGGAAACTTGAGAAGGGGCCGGCCCCAGGCCCCTGCAATAATAGGGGCATCGACCCTCAACCCCTCTGCTGCAAATTTCAATCCGTCAGTGACCTCTTCAGAGCAACCCCAGGCAGTGCAGGATTGGACCTCCATTCAACCACCCACGCAATACTAACCCCAGACTCGCCAGTAGCAGCCATTCCTACAGGAGTGTCTGGGCCGCTGCCTGAGGGAACTGTAGGATTAATATTAGGGCGGAGCTCCACCTCGTTACAGGGGATCTTAGTCATCCCAGGAGTTGTTGATGCAGACTACACAGGAGAAATACAGATTTTACTTTCCCCACCCACCACAACTATACAGATTCAGCCCAACCAGAGAATTGCCCAATTACTCCTGTTACCAATACATAAAATAGGGACAGCTGTTACCCAGGAAGCCAGAGGGGCCGGAGGCTTTGGATCTAGTGATGCAGCATTTTGGATACAAGAAATCCATGCTACTAGACCTACAAAAATTTTACAAATTCAGGGAAAACCAATTGAAGGTATATTGGATACAGGAGCAGATGTTTCCTGCATAGCAGGGAAGGATTGGCCCTCTTCATGGCCCACGCATACCACCTCCACTTCCCTAGTAGGACTAGGCAAGGCATCTAATGTAAAAAAGAGTTCTCAGATTTTAACTTGGGCTGATGAAGATCAACATTCAGGAACCTTCTGTCCCTATGTAATTACGACTATCCCCTTTACATTATGGGGAAGAGATATCTTGTCTCAAATGGGAGTTCTATTATATAGCCCCAGTGATAGAGTAACATCACAGATGCTGCACATGGGATTTAATCCAGAAAAGGGATTAGGAAAAGAGAGTAATACCTCACACTCCTCGACAGGATTTATAATTGGGGCCATTGCCCATAGGACTGCTGATCCCATAGTCTGGAAATCATCACAACCAGTATGGGTTGAGCAATGGCCCTTAACATCTGAGAAAATATCAGCAGCCCGACAATTAATTGATCAGCAATTAGCAGAGGGACATATAGAGCCATCAAATAGTCCCTGGAACACACCTATATTTGTAATAAAAAAGAAATCAGGCAAGTGGAGACTTTTGCAAGATCTAAGAGCCATAAATGACACCATGGAAGATATGGGCTCCTTACAACCTGGATTGCCCTCCCCTGTGGCAATTCCACAGGAGTATTGTGTTGTTGTTATTGACTTACAGGATTGTTTTTTCACTATACCTCTTCATCCAGCTGATTGTCAAAGATTTGCATTCAGCATACCATCAGAAAACTTTAAACAGCCTTATCAGAGATATCAATGGAAGGTTCTCCCACAAGGGATGAAAAATAGTCCTACATTATGTCAAAAGTTTGTAGATCAGGCATTGCAAGTTATTAGAAAGAAATTTTCAGATCTATATCTTATTCATTATATGGATGATATTTTACTAGCTCATAAAGATCGGGCTACTTTACAGGAAATTCTTACTCAGACCGTCCTTACTTTAGAAAATTATGGTCTAAAAATAGCCCCAGAAAAGATTCAGACTGAACCTTCTTTTTCCTACTTAGGCAGAATATTACATACCTCTACTATCACCCATCAGCCTTTACAATTAAGAAAAGATCATTTAAACACATTAAATGATTATCAGAAACTATTAGGTGATATCAACTGGGTCAGGCCATATCTAAAAATAACCACTTTTGACTTAAAACCTCTATTTGACATTTTAAAGGGAGATTCTAACCCTAAGTCTCCCCGACAATTAACTGTAGAAGGAGAAAAGGCTATAGCAAAAATAGAACAGGCCATCAATAAACAGCAACTACAGTATCTAGATTATTCCAAATCTTGGGCCTTAATTATTCTAGCCACTAAATATACTCCTACAGGATGTTTATGGCAGGAAGGACCATTAGAATGGATACATTTACCTGTCACTCCTAGGAAGATTGTACCATCCTATCCTTCCCTAGTGGCCACTCTCATTATCAAAGGTAGACGCCGCAGTATCGAACTCTTTGGAAGAGAAGTTACTGAGATAATAATACCTTATAAAAGAGAACAATTAGACACACTATTACAATTTGAAGAAGAGTGGCAAATAGCTATAGGTAACTTCCCAGGACAAATTTTACATCATTTGCCAAGATCACCTATATTGCAATTTCTCTCCCTACATCCATTTATATTTCCTATTAAATGTTCAAAAGAGCCATTATCACCTCCTGCCTCCTTAGTATTCACAGATGGCTCCTCTAATGGTAAGGCAGTAACAATCATTGATTCAATAACCCATGTTCAACAAACCCTAGAGACGTCAGCCCAGAGAACAGAGCTTTTGGCAGTCATTTATGCTTTTGAACAATTGCAACAGGTTCCCTTTAACTTGTACACTGACTCTCAATATATAGTTAAATTATTTCCTCATATTGAGACCGCCTCTCTCCCACAAGGAAGAACAGCCATTTTCTCTTTGTTAACTCAGCTACAAACTTACATTCATAAACGAGAAAAGGCTTTCTATATTGGACATATTAGAGCTCATTCCTGCCTACCAGGACCCTTAAGCGAAGGAAATTATCAGGCGGATCTACTAACTCGCCCAGTAGTTTGTACAGCTCTAGAAGAAGCCCGGCGGTCTCATGCCATTCACCATCAAAATGCTTCTGCTCTCCGTCTATATTATCACATATCTAGAGAAGCTGCTCGAAGTATTGTGCGTGACTGCGGCCATTGTCCTACTCATTTTCCTAGCCCTGCTACTGGAGTTAATCCTAGAGGACTTAGACCCTGTGACTTATGGCAGATGGATATTACTCATGTCCCATCTTTTGGCAAACTTTGCTATGTGCATGTTTGTATTGATACCTTTTCTCATGTTATCCTTGCTTCTGCACGTACAGGAGAAGCCTTTAAAGATGTAAGTCAACATTTATTCCAATGTTTTTCCTACCTAGGAATACCAAGGGCACTTAAAACAGACAATGGGCCTGCCTATACCTCTAGAGCTTTTAAAAACTTATGCTCTACATTTGGCATCGCACATACTACAGGAATACCTTACAATCCTCAAGGCCAAGCAATAGTAGAAAGGGCTCACCAAACTTTAAAAACACAAATTAAAAAATTACAAGAAAATGAGTTTAAATATTCCTCTCCTCATCATGTTCTACAACATAGTTTATTTGTAATTAATATACTAAATGTAGATTCTGAGGGAAATTCCCCGATGTACAGGCATTGGAACCCTGATCTAACTAAACCTAAAGTCCTCGTCAAATGGAGAGACTTGCTTACAGGAGCCTGGAAGGGACCTGATGTACTTTTAACCTGGGGGAGAGGATATGCTTGTATATTTCCACAGGACGCAGACTCACCTGTGTGGATTCCAGACCGTCTAGTCCGACCTTATGTCTCACCGCCCTCCATCTCCGCCTCAACCTAGCACACCTGACCAGAGCCCGTCTGCAGTAGATGTGCAGCCCTGAGCTGGAACCACCTGTCCATTGGAAGGATCACATGTGCCCCCTTTTTGTCTGTCCTTATGTTCCAGCTTTGCCCCACATCTCCTTTCCTTTTTCCTTTTTTTAAAATCTAACTACTTGTTTGCTGGTTCTTTGGCCTTTCTCCTTCTCTCCTGAACACAGCCTTTTCTAGAATCTCCCTACCCTACTGTTCCAGGAAGGGCACCTCCCTTTTATGCCGTGACTATGGATGTTTGGTATATGTCCCATACATGGAGTTGTCTTGTGCCAAGAGCCTGACATCCTGGGCTGAGAAAGCCCTGTCCCAGGACTCTCCTTTTTCCTGTATTGGCCCCTCTGACCCTTGTGTCAAGAGGGACCCTCTTCTTACAATCCAATTGCCCACAGCTGTTGCCTGAGTTCTCTGTTAATGCTGAGGTCACGGTGACTGGTACAATGGATATGTCTCTCGCCCAATGGAGTGAGCTGGGTTCTCTCTGGAGAAGAAACCTGGGTTCCCCAAGATATGTGATCAATGCCGGGACCCCGCCAGCAGGCGAGGGGATCCAAAGGCAGTTGCTGGGCATGGAGGCCAGAGGGACATAGACTACCAAGGAGACAGAACTGAACCTCACATTACCCTGCTTGGCCCCGGAGCTTGGCTGGTTAGTCAAAGACGGGTAAGATTCCTCAGGGAGGAACAACCTAAGACAGGCACAGTCACAGAGGGGCCAGTAGGAGAGAACTTGGGGTTCAACAGAGGTGGGGCACAGATCCTCACCCCCCCAATGGTGCAGGGGCTTGAACACTCGCCCCTTCTGAGGAAGGTCTCCTTCCCCCATGGCTGCTTCTCGCTTCCCATGTCCAGCCCAGATAGGGACCCAGATAACGAATAGAGACTTGGTCCAGCTCAGATCGGGAACAGAAAGAGACTTGGTCCAGCTGAGATCAGTACCTAGATAAGAGACCTGGCTGACAGCAGCTGCCCTCTCACTGCAACAGGACTTGTTTCCCATTTCTACCTTGGACCACAGGGAGAGGGGCAGCTGAAGGAAAGGGCTGGAGCAGGATGCTGCCTTCTTCCCTTTCTTCTTCCTCTTTTTTCTGAACGCTTCCATGCCTTGTAGTTCTTTTGCTTTCTTTTCTTTTTCTCTCTACTACCCTCCATCCTCCATAACAGCTGACCCAGAGAACACAGCTTACTCCTCCTTGGACGCAGACGCCACCATCAAGCACGGCCCTGATGGACCCTTTGATGCAGCCCTTCAACTCGCTGACACGTCGGGAAGCCCGTCGCCAGTGACGCCGCCCGCTAGCCAGACCAACAAAGACAACCAAACCAACAACTTGAGGACAGCTGAAATCTCTTGACTGAAGAGGCCAGCAACCTCCTAAGGAACGGGGCTCCTTGTGCGCTCCATCCACTATGTTTATAGCTATGCTTGTTGTCATTGCTTGCC
The DNA here is from genome assembly GCF_028538775.1 of Myotis yumanensis. Classification (NCBI taxonomy): domain Eukaryota; kingdom Metazoa; phylum Chordata; class Mammalia; order Chiroptera; family Vespertilionidae; genus Myotis; species Myotis yumanensis. Next base: position 31,087,735 of record NW_027223762.1, on the reverse strand, counting down.
AGTCTTCTTCCAAGTCTTAAACAGCCCAATCTGAGAGGTGGCCACTGATTTGCATGCGCTATCATTTAAAAAATAAAAAAGGGGGAATTTGCCGGGAGCCGGTCCATCCTTGCGGCTTGACACAGTCGCTGCAGGAAAGAAACATCTGCACAGCATATGTTTCAAGGGACCTGGCATATATAGCATACTGTTCTTAATATGTTTGCTCTCCTTAGTGCCATGTGTTTTAACCAAGGTCACCTCTCCGAGAAAGGTTGTTTCCCCAGGTGGGGATTTTTCCCTGAGGTTAGGGAGAGGATACAACCCCTTAATTAAGTGGCAGGCGGGTAGTTAAGCTACATAATCTTTACTCCCTGGAATGGAGATAAGAAACACCCTAACCTTTGTAATAGAAATTGACAGGATTAAAATCGGCTGGTATAAATACGGATGTAACAAGACAATAAACATGAGATCCTCATCAGAACCTCATCAGTTCCTAACCAGAGCTCCGACCAGAACTTTGGCTGGAGATCCTGGCTAGAGGTCCTGACTAGGCTGCTGATCAACTGAAGGCTGTCTTCGTGTCATTCCTTCTTCGCCGACTCCGTCCACACCTTTGGGGACCCCTGGACCCGCTGGGATTGGACCCCAGCAACCTACTATCAACCAAGCCCTGTTCCCAATGCCAATTCAAGCCTCATTGGGCACATGTCTGTGTGCTGCCTGAGGGCCTTCCATCCACCTGCCATTTCCTGCTGCCGACTGGGTGCCCTCTCCCCCAAATTCCAACTCACTACCAGTTTCAACTGCCCCATCCAAACCTTTATCCACGGTCAGGTCATACTTATGAGAAGAGACTATTTTTGGTTGTTCTATTTTCAGTTATTAGATTTTGTTACTTTTTGGGAGAAAAGAAAATCACTTCGACAGCAACTTTTTTATACTTGAAATAAATACTCTTTAATATCCAGTCATTAAAAGTGCATTAGTCTCTTTTCAAAAGGTTCCTAGAGTGCATAATAATAAAAATTTTAAGAAGCAGCTCAACCCCTGCTTGGCCCAGATCCTAGAGTGTGGGTATTCAAATAAAAGTCATCTCTTTCCCCTCTTCCTCCAACCTCCTTAATAAAAGGCAGTTCCTAGAGGAACTCCTTTTGTTTTGACACACAGGTAATTTTAGCTACAGTTCTTGGCAACACAAAGAATCTACTGCCAATTACAGCAAAATAGACAGAGATAGTGGATCCCGATTGCTACCGTACTGCCTTACCACCCAAGCCATCCAAACTTGTATCTACAAGATGGGGATGAAATTAAGGTAAATGTGATATGCTGACTTAATACCCTAATAGCAGACAACAGGGGGCCAGAACTAAGCAGTGAGCTTAATACTGTGACATTCTGGACACACTCAAAGCACATTCAAGTGTTTCTTTCTTCTTTTATAAACAACAGTGACCACGGAGATTCATTAGGAAGCTGTCAGCTGATAACAGTGTAGAGCCCTCACCTAAGACTGGAGAGTCAGTTGAGAGCTCTTCACCTCTCATTCCCTTGATTTTTGATGTTATGTCCTCTTAGTGCATAGTTAGTGACAATTAGCTTACAACATGAGGTTTCTCGCTTCTAAATTGCTGAGATTAAAATGACTAGTAAGGAGCAAAGAGATGACTGAAATGGTTATGCAACTGTGAAACAAACATGGAATTAGGTGCACTACTATTTCTCCTCCAGGAGGAAGGAAGGGATCTAACATTTGTCAACTGCCATTATTATCTGCTACCTACATTCCATTAAAATGGTGAGGCTCTGAGAAGTGACTTAAGCTGTCCCCAAGGACATGAAGCTTAGGAAGAAACTAGAAGCAGGATTCACAGAGTGTGCCTGGTTCCAAGCGCATGACCTATCCACTATACCAGGATGCTCCTGACAATGTATGTGAAAATGCAGGCTGCTCACAAAGGGGACTAAGAAATGTATCACAAGTGCAGGTACATTCAAAGCAAGTTTTTTTCTTGACATTTAACAGGGATGGCTAGATTTTATACTTACTATACAACATATACAAATATATCATCAAGATATATGAATTTCAGAGAAAGATCTTTCACTGTTTTCTTCCCAAATATATATTTATACTTTCCCTTTCAGTGTAGAGAGTACAGAGGATGATGCCTCCCCGCTGTCAACCATGAGCCTGGAATGTGGCCCTCTATCCCAGTGCAAGTCATCTCTGAACACTGCCGTTCGGCAAGAGTAATTTTGGAATGGAATCACTGGTGGGCTCCAGTCAGCCAGCCACTCTGCAAGTTTCTACCAAGAAAGAGCCCCACTTATATGTCAGGCATTGATATACAGAGAGAGAAGATGGTTTCTTCCCTCCAGAAATCTGAATTAGAATTGGGAAGACAGGGGGTAAATGAATGATTACCCTGGATAAATGCTCTAAGATGTTACAGAAACCCAGACTTTGGCACAGAATGGGAAAGCCAGAACACCAGGACAGGCTTCCAGTGTAGGATTTGGCCAGGTATTCCTAGCAAAGTACTCAGAAGCAAGTTAGGACCAGAGCCTAGGGTGTGAATGTACTGGAGGGAATAGGAACAATTTGGATGTGAGGTCCAGGAGCTAAGGTGGGTGCAGATCTTATAGGACCTGCTGTGCCATTTACAGAAAAACACTGAGTTTTATCCAGGGGCAAAGATATGTCATTGTGAGCTGGTGAGCAGAGAATTAACATGACCTGATTGAGGTTTTAGTAAAATCACTCTAAAATAGAGGACAGTTTGAAATGGGGAAATATCAGAAATGAGGGGAGCATTAGGTAGATGGCCTACTACCAGAAGTCCTAATTATGAGGGTCTGGGCTAAGAAAGTGACAGTGGAGACAGATAAAAGGATTATTTAGGAGAATAAAGTGCCCAGTTTATTGAAAGTCTAGGGATGACGGACAAGTGAAGGTTAGGTAGCACCCAGTATTCCTACTAGGGCAACTTGATACATCACTAAAAGAAGAGAGGTTGGTAAAAATGAAAAGATGATAATATTTGGTTTAGATACTTTTCCTTAATTGGTTTTTAAATTGTGATTGCTTTATTTGTAACATTCCTAGTAGTGTGGCACTACTAAATAAAATTTCATTATTTAACAACAGTAGTAACACCCACAAGACATCTTTAAAATGATCAAATAGCTTGGCCCATTTTCCCCAGAATAAGGTAATGCATGAGGAAATGCAGAAATCCAACGATAAGAAATAACGAATACATGACCAGATAATACATTTCTGCCAAGTGCAAATACAGCACATGGCCAACACAAGCACGAATCATACCTCAGTGTGTTCTCGGCCAAAAATCATACACAGCTTCCCAACAGGAGTTTGCAGTATGCGTCCACACTGCTCTCGCCTCTTTGCCCAAAAGGCAACGCTTAGATTTATCCCTATGGATGTTGACAGATTAAACTCTAACTAGAATGTAGAGTTCATCTACACTTGGAGATACAAAGGACAGTAATCCCCAACTCAAATGCCCTCAGTGAGTGTCAGATAATAGGAATCAAGAAAGTAGCCTGGATGGAACATAGTGGGGAGTGGTGAAGACTGCAGCAAATGGAGGCATGTTTACCCCATTTGGTGTTTTAAAACATAGTTGCAAATTTCTTGACACTTAGCCCATGGAGAGGTGGGGTCTATAGCCCTTCCTCCTACATCCTGATGGGCTTGAGACCACTTCAACCAATAGAGTAAAAGAAAAGTGACAGTACAACCTCAACAATAGGTCCTTGTTAAATAGAAAACTACAAGCCCAAAATGGTGTCACTAGTGCTAACAGCCCATGATACCAAATTTAATGCCTGATCCAATAGTAGTGTCAACCTCTCCTAGAAATATAATCTTAAATCAACCAGTCTGCAACTTTCTGGTCAAGCATCACAGGGTAATCTGTTATGTGGGCCCTCTTCCATTTCCTTTTCCCCCAAAAGATGTCCTGGCCTAAAAATAATCATCCCTTTTCTTCTGTTATTAGCTCCCTTGCCCCACTCTTATTCCTATAAAAACCTTCTAGTTTATACAATCTCTCGGAGGTCCTTTTAGTTCCTAGATGGGATGTTGCCTGATTTGATGATCACCTAATAAAACCAGATTTACTCGGTTGATTTCGTTTTAACATCCTTAACGGCCAGGTGGCTTTTGCCTTGTTCTGCTGGAACATTTGCTCTTGGATCACTGAGCTGCCCTGTAGGAAGGACACTGAGGCTTCCATGTTGCAGAAGACACAGAAGAGGACCACACAGAGAGAAGGAACGCTGCATAGAGACTCAGGGAAGCCCAAGGAGCCCCAAGCCATCCCAGCTCAGGCACATGATACATGAATAACGACACCTCCATGTGACTCCAACCTCCAGAATGTAAGTCTTCCAATTGAGGTCCTGGACACTGTGGAGTAAGAACAAACCATCCCCACTACACCTTGTCAAATTCCTGACCCACAGAACCCATGAGCCTAAAGAAAGGGTAGCTGTTTTCCAACACTAAGTGCTGAGATGATCTGTTAGGCAGAATAAAAACTAGAAGTCCTGCTGCCATGTGGGGGTGCAGGGCCAGTGTCAGAAGACCCTCCCATGTATCAAAGCAGCCAGAAACTTAGATTTGTATGTGAGTTTTCTAATTGTTAGAACACACGTGGGCCAAGTAAAACATGATTGTGACCACCAGTTTGCAACTGCTCGCATGTATACAGATTCTTTGGAGCAAAGAGCTGTGACCTTGATGACAGCCCCTTTCAGGAAGTATGTAGTCAGCAGTTCAGTCCACTGTGCCAACACCACTCTACACCGTGCCAGTTTTATTGTCACTTTTCCTTAGACCACATTAGACAAGAATCAGCTCCAGTGAAGACTAAGAAATTCCCAAAAATTATTCCTAAAAGCACTCTAGGATTTGCTCTAATGTTAAATCTCCAATGGATTTTAAGTTCTATATTCGAATGCCTCAAAGCCATGCATGACAATAGAAGTCAAGGCCAGTAAGTTTGGAGTCACAGATGTGAGCTCCAAGGGCATGCCCATGGTCCATAACCCAACACCGACCAGAAACTCAGCTGTAGAATAAAGGGGCGCAGACCTAGTACATTATCTATCTATCTATCTATCTATCTATAAAAGCCTAATATGCAAATTGTCCCCACAGGAGTTCAACTGGGAAACGGAGTTAGATCGCTCGCTATGATGTGCGGTGTGGAACGAAGGAAGGCCCCGGCTGGCAGCCGAAAGGCCCTGATCGCCCTGATAGCTGGCCAGGCCTAGGGGCCCTACCCATGCACAAATTTCATGCACCAGGCCTCTAGTAGGTCAATAAAAGATAAATGGATAAAAAACCACCTCAGTAGGTGATCTGTCTGATCTTTCTTTCCATTATATGTTGGCATCTTCTCTCTCTCTCTCTCTCTCTCTCTCACACACACACACACACACACAAGCTAATCTAGGTTCACTTAGGTCTTAAACTAATGTAAATTGTTAAGCCTCTAAAACATAATTTGCAAGTTCTCCTAAGTTTTTATACCTGATGGGGAATAGCTAGTTCATTATGGTACACCATAGAATACAAGCTTTGCCAAAAATGAAAAGCCTTAAACAACCCAAAAAGGCCATTCTTATTTAATCTACTAACCAGGGAGGTTTGTATACAACATTTAGTTGTGAAAGAAAACAAAAAACAAAACAGACTCCTATTTGTATCTCTGTAATTTTTACCAAATATCACGCAGACCTAAATTAATCTTCTTGTAAGTGACTAGGGCTTTGTTTGTCTGCTTGTTTTAATTTTCTTCATAAGGAACAGAGACAAAAGTCCTGTGAAACTACACAAGAATGTTTACTTACAAATACATGGCATTCAACAAATTAGCATTCTATTTACTTCCTGTGAAATCACTGTTGCACAGCCATCTGTAGAAATGAGCTATGATATAAATTACCAGATGATGACTTGGACATGAACTCACAAAGCAAGTTCAAACCCACCACCATTCTGTGATCTGCTCGGGAGGCGTTCGGAGTAGGATGGCTGAGAATGGCCAGAAGTTGATACCATGGCCAGGAGATTCCTTCCCTTCCTTTCTGCCCGAGTTTCACAGGCCACAGGCCTGTGTGCACAGAAAAGTGCTTGAGACATGTGAAGAACATGTGCTACCTCGTCTGGATTATAAACGAAGGACTCTGAGAATTGATGTGGGACACCCAAGGAAATTCTGGTTTCTTCAGCATTCATAAGTGGATATTCAAGACCATGAAGTGCTAAGAGTTTACAAGAAAACTGGAGGGGATATCCTGAGACTTAGAGCCAAGGCCTCCAGTTCTCCTAATAATGTTCCCTCTCTCCCACCTTCTTTTTATCGCATGTACAGGGTGAGCCTGAAGGCGGATAACAAGGTAGAAGCTTGAAAACACTATCATTTTGAAGCCTATAAAATCACTGCTCAAGCTTCTCTCTGGGAGTTAAGCTGGGCAAGTGGTTCATCATGTGCCCAATAAGTTCTGAGACTCCACTCATCAAACCAGGCTCTTCTCCGTTTCATTAACCCAGGACTCCAGGAGACATGGCTTCAGGGAAGAAAGGATCTTGTGTTGCTGTAACATTTATAATTGCTTCAAAATACTCTGCTACCGTGAACGTCTGAGTGTGTAAGAGTATGTGAGAAAGAGAGAGAGAAAAGACACAGAATAAAACTTCATTTTATTTTAAAAAAAGCAGTTTAGCTTATTTTTTTCTGAGCTAAGATATGTAGTATCCTGAATACTACTAAAAGTTAGCTCTTACATTAATTAATAAAGCTTCCTATAGCAATTCAGAATTGAGGCAGGCAGGCAACTAAAGAAACCAAAAACTCAAACTTGACCTTTTGGAATGGCAACCCACTGATGTCACGATAAGGATAACACATATCTAACTAAGATATTGAAACACAAACTCTACCCATATGGTTCCATAGTAAATAAAGAAAAGATGGAGGTTCAAACAGGACAGAGCTCTGGGTTGGTGGGTTCAAGGATAAACATTTAACTTCTATTTCTCTAGAAAAGTGTGTTACTTCCTATAAAAACCTTTAAAAATTGCCAGCATCTCACCATCTATATGTAGAGATTAGCAAAAGCTTTATTTCCTTTAAAGAATTTCTATTTTGTTTCCTCTCCAGCCCCAGAAGGCAACGCAACATAGAGAACAGATGGTGGGAACTAAGTAGGAGAAACTAAAGGTGAAAGTTTTCAAAGATGCACCAATTTAAATGTCTACCTCTGAAAAATAAAACCCTGTGCCTATAAATTAAGTTGATTTTATGTTTTCATAGCATGCTTATCATCACAGCTGAGATCCAGAACACATGCTCTGTGACAACAATCAAGAAAGGGTGTTCCCTGGGCCCATCCATTGACTGGTCCAGAAATCCAGCTCACACATCCAAAATGTTTGCTTCTTCTGATGTCTCTGGGTTAGACCATAGGTTTTCAAACTCTATAAAGTGTCGCTTTTGTTCAAATAAAATATTAGCAAAAGTGTGAACAAATCAGCTGGATGCAGACTTGCCCAGTGAAAGGGTGCTTGTGGTCGGGTGCAGGGGGTGGCAGAGTCTGCCTACTTTCCCTCTTCACCCCTGAGTGATGGTAGGATTCTTCTGCTTGAGCAAGGCTCAGAGGGAAGACTGCAGATGGCTGGTTTTGTGTGAATTGTGTGCATTCCGTGTCCAGACTCTTACATATTTCCCCACATTGCTCAGTGAGACAGTGCTCTGGAAAATCAGGCTGAAGGATTTCACTTTCTACTCTGCTGTAGATGGGATGTTCTCATCTCTTTGCCATCTATGCACTAAATGGGAGAGTGTGGCTGTTAATAAAACTTTGGAAGAGAGCAACGCCATCACAAGGCAGTGGCACCAGGCTCTTCGTGTGCTTTTGCAATCTCCCAACTAGCCAGATTTCGGTGGTCTTTTCCTGGAACCTTTGGGCAGAAGACATTTTCTTCTTTGTTTGGCACTTTAATCCTATTACTTCACACCTGGTGTTTGAATCAGTTTGGAGTAATGCTGGTCAGTGAAATAGGGAGGGTAACACTAAGTGAAGGGAAGGGCAAATCTATTGCAATTTCATTGTAAATCATTTCCTTGACTCAGGCAGCCAGGCATTCTAAGCAATGTCAGGGATAATAGAGATTTATTACAACAAATTAAGGGCTAAGCAGAATGTGTTCTGAGATAAACAACATAGTAAAGCAAATATAAATGTCTAAGAGGAAGCGCTGAGCCAGTAAAAGACTCATCTCATCAGTGTAGGTGGTAGTAGAAAACCAAATTCTGTTCAGATTTCACTTTGTATAAATTTCTGCACTGTCCCATGTGTAGATGAGAGAGTGTTGAGAATAATACATGTATTATCACACACTAATTTATTCAACAAATATTTACTGTATATTCCATGTGGGTGCAACATGGTGATAGACACTGTATGGGATAGAGAAAGTGAGTCATACTGGGAGTTCATGGCCTGATATGTCCATGGAGGAAGACAAATAAGAGTGAAGGTTGCAACTAAGAACCAAATGCACAGGATGAGCTATTGGTACCATGGGCCTCCGTGAGCCTGGGAGGTGGGTCACAGGATGCTGTGCCAGGGATGGCAGCTAAAAGGAGGCTTGAGAGGTTGAGTCTGGGGGTGTGATTGGATTTGGAGAGTCCGGCAAGAAAGGTGAGGATGTGTAGGAGAGATGACCTAGATGTGGACATCAGGCAATGGTATTCAAGGAGCAATTAGGGTATGAGTAGGTCTGAGGTCTTTGTTAGGTTGTGGCAGAGAATTTTGGAAAGTGCATAGAGGCTAGATTACATAGGGCATGAAATGTTATCTACAGGTGTCTTCCTGATAGCAGCATTAGTTTCTCATAGGGGAAGGAATATAAAATATTCTCCATTCTTCAGACCTTGTAATTAAACTAAGTGGGATTTATAACTCAATTTAATTCTAATTATTTGTTTTTTATTCATTTTCTTAAGGCTTCCTGAAGAGATTTTATAATAATCAGTGCTTGATGTCATTATGTACCTAGATTTATGACATTATTTAATCATCTTCCATTATTTTATTTTTCATAACCAAATGTTATGCTGAATTCCTGTTCTTTCATGGGGGAGTTTTACAATGAGGGTTGCAAGTTTAAGAAAATCCATCTTCTGACTAAGATCTTCTGTGTCAGTAACAAAGATGTTACAGTATAAGGTTTTTAGAGAAAATATGGCCTAATTGCCTGGAAGGCAGAAATACACTGCTAAGTGAAAATCAATGAGCTAATTCTGTTAAAATAAGGAAGGGCGAAAAATAATCTTGGAACCTGTTGACTTTGGTTGGTTTAGTGTAATAAAAATTAACCTAATTTAGCCTTTACATTTCATTCATTTTGATACTTTTCCACATCAGTATTGTGATATCATTTTACCCTGTGGTGTTGCATATTAAATCTCCCTACTCATGTCCTCATTGTTCCTTGAATACCATTGCCTGATGTCCACCTCTAGGTCATCTCTCCTACACATCCTCACCTTTCTTGCCAGACTCTCCAAATCCAATCACACCCCCAGACTCAACCTCACAACAAGCCTCCTTTTTAGCTGCCATCCCTGGCACAGCATCCTGTGACCCACCTCCCAGGCTCACGGAGGTCCATGGTACCAATAGCTCATCCTGTGCATTTGGTTCTTAGTTGCAACCTTCACTCTTATTTGTCTTCCTCCATGGACATATCAGACCATGAACTCCCAGTATGAGCAATACAGTGTAACCATACAGTGTCTATCACCATGTTGTATCCACATGGAATACACAGTAAATATTTGTTGAATAAATTAGTGTGTGATAATACATGTATTATTCTCATCTACAATATCTCATCTACACATGGGACAGTGCAGAAAGTTATATAAAGTAAGTGAAATCTGAACAGAATTTGGTTTTCTACTACCACCTACACTGATGAGATGAGTCTTTTGCCAGCCAATGCTTCCTCTTAGACATTTATATTTGCTTTACCATGTTGTTTATCTCAGAGCACACTCTGATTAGCCCTTAATTTGTTGTAATAAATCTCTATTATCCCAGATATTGCTTAGAATGCCTGGCTGCCTGGTGAGTCAAGGAAATTATTTACAATAAAACTGCAATAGATTTGCCCTTCCCTTCCAATTTCACTGAACAACATTACTTCAAACTGGTTCAAACACCAGGTGTGAAGTAATAGGATTAAAGTGCCAAAGAAAGAAGAGAATGTCTTATCTTCTGCACAACGGTTCCGGGAAAAGACCACCGAAATCTGGCTAGATAGGAGATCATTAAGCACATAACAGTCTGGTGCCACTGCCTCGTGATGGCCTTACTCTCTTCCAAAGTTCTAGTGCACAGATGGCAAAGAGACTTGAGAACATCCCATCTCCAGCAGAGTAGAAAGCGAAATCCTTCAGCCTGATTATCCAGAGCACTGTCCCACTGAGCAATGTGGAGAAATATGTTAAGAGTCTGGACACAGAATGCACATTTCACACAAAGCCAACCATCTGCAGTCTTCCCTCTGAGCCCTGCCCACGCAGAAGAATCCTACCATTAGACCGACTTTAGAACTCTACAAATCCCAAGCCATCTCCACTGCAGCCTCTTTAGCACCTTGTTAACCCATGAGGTGTTCAGACTCATCATGGTAGCTACTTCAATTGGGATTGAGTCCATCTATCTGACCTTTCTAGAAGAGATACAACCCTGACAAGTTCCCTGCAAGGCACATTGGTGCGGAGAGGATTTAGCCCAATGGCTCTCAGATAGAGCCTTCCACATTGAACTTTCCACCTAAACACAGACTCCCTCTTGGATAATATCTTCACTGTTAGAAGCCCAAGCCCACCTATACAACCTCTGGAGGAAGTTGGGTGAGGTGGCAAGCAAGGAAGAGAGTCCCCAGTCTAAGCTGTCAAACGCCCAAAAAACTGATGAATCACCTTTCTTCCTGTCTCGGTAAGAGGAGGGACAAGAAGCTGCTAGCACTCTATGGGCTGACTCCTGGCCTCCATCAGTTCACCCAGACTCTGCCAAAGTGAAGCTCATTTAACACTGGATTCTGTTTATCAACATACACACTGTGATCTTCTACGATGACTGAGGTAAATATAATGTTCCAAAAAGGTTGGACACTAGAAATACATTTACATAGCATTGTTGAATCTCAACCCTGGGCTATATGGTAGCATTATTATTCCAAAAAATGTTTAATGGAGACATATTAATACAATGTTGGCAGCTGTTCCTTTGGGGGGAAGGCTACCCTTAAGGTCTTAAATGTTCAAAGGATCTTGTATGAAATGAGAGTGTTAGTAGATAAAGTTTGTTTTTATTATTTTACTATCCATACCTCACAAAGGTAAAAAGTTGGCAAATCCAGGTTTATTCTCAGGTTTTATGTATCTATTTGTAAAATCCAAATTCTGGGACTACTGACTTCGATCGCCAGTCCAAGCCTCTTACTTGAGGGATACGTTATTTTGCCTGCAGAAGTCGGTGGTGTGCTAAAGGCCAGAGAGCAAGAAGGAGGCAAAGCCAATTCTATATCCAAATTTCTAGCTAGGCAGTGTGCCATGATGCCTTTTACAAAGTCAGTGCAATCTTGACCCCCAAAAGCAAGGGAAATAAAAGCAAGAATAAATGAATGGGACTACATCAAACTAAAAAGCTTCTGCAGGGCAAAAGAAACCCTCAACAAAACAGAGACATTCAACCAAATATTTGCAAACAATACCCCCAATTGGGGGCTAATATCCAAAATACATGAAGAACTCATACAACCATACAATGCAAGAACAACAAAATCTGATTACAAAATGGGCAGAAAAGCTGAATAGACACTATTCCAGGGAAGACATATATATGGCCAACAGATACATGAAAAAAATGCTCAACATTACTAGCTATTAGGGAAATGCAAATCAAAACCACAATAAGATACCACCTCAAACCTGTCAGAATAGCTATTACCAGTAAGACAAGAAGTATTGGAGAGGATGTGGAGAAAAGGGAACCCTTGTACACTGCTGGTGGGAACGTAAACTGGTACAGCCACTATGGAAAACAGTATAAAGGTTCCTCAAAAATTTAAGGATAAAGCTACTATATGACCTAGCATTCCCTCTTCTGGGTATCTACCTGAAATATTTGAAAATCCTTATTCACAGAGCATGCCCCTACGTTCATCATAGTACTATTTACAATAGCTAAGACATGCAAACAACCCAATTGTCCTTTGACTGGTCACTGGCTAATGTTGTGGTACATATATACAATGGAATACTACTTAGCCTTAAAAAAGATAAAATATCACCATTCACAATAACATGGATGGATGTTAAGAGTATTATGCTATGTGAATAAGCCAGAAGGAAAAAGACAAGAACTGGATAATTTCACTCATATGTGGGATATAAAAACAAACAAACAAAACTGAAACAAACTCAGATATAGACAATAGAAGGGTGGTTACCAAAGGGAAAGGGGGGAGGCAGGAATGGAGAGGGTAAAGGGGGTCAAATACATGGTGATGGAAGGAGCTACACAATGGTAGTGAGCACACAATGTACTATACAGATGTTGTGTTATAAAGTGTACACCTGAAATTTGCTATTAACCAAAGTTACCCCAATAACTAAAAATATAAAAATAAGTTAGTTCATCATATTTTTTGAACTCCATGAAAAAATTATATTTTAAACTATTTTAAGATAATTTTAGATACATATCACTTTTATTCACAATTAAAATAGAATTTGACTGAAGGAGGTTTATAAAATTGCTTCATTGCTTTACAGCCATAAATAAAGCTTGGATGCCAAATGCCAATTTAAGGATGGGTATCTACATATTGCTTTAACATATGGGTGAAATTCCACAGACACCTACAAAATAAGAATGCTTTGTGAATAGGTTTCAGTCTAGCTCTTTTGTTAATGAATGCCTATCATATAATGTGGCTGTGTAGATTCTGGCAGGAATAATGTTTCCATCAAAGACAGATTTATGTGATAGGCCAATAAACCCCAATGTGGGCAATTTTGAGATTGCAACAGGAAAAAGACAAATAAATTTAGGGTAAAAACAATTTTAGGAAAAGAAGTATTGAAGTATTGATCTCCATTTTTTCTGCCCCCGCCTTTTTATTGAATTTATTGGGGTGACACTGGTTAACAAAATTTTACAGGTTTTAGGTGCACAATTCTACAACACACCATCCATACACTCTATTGTGTGTTCACCACTCCAAGTCAAGTCTGGGACACTAAAAATAAGCATTATTCAAACCTTTTGAGAAACCTGATTCCAAACTGTTTCTCATGAAAATCTTTGTAACTGGGGGAGCTAATCATGGCAAACCACGTGGATAATGTTTATTTCTAGACCTCTAATTGAGCATAGTTGCAAATGTGCTATCAAAGTACCCTCACGTATAAAATAAGCAGCTAAATTCAGCAGTCCCCCACCCTCCCAGCTCCACAGCCAGGACAATTCTGGTTGGCTCCTATAGCAATGATGGGGACTGTCCTGCCAATCAACATAAGATAGGTCCCCATTGACAACATCACTGCCAAACAGACTGATCCTTTGAAGTTCTTCATGGCACTGCCCCCCTCACACTGCCTGTGCCTGCCATTTTCATCCTCTCTCTCACTCACTCTAAGTTGTCTCTTAGCTCACTTTCCTGTTAGTTGTCATTAGTCATATCTGCAGATGATGGATTAGACACGTGCCTTTCAGGGTCTCATTATTCTGTTTGGGTAAATGGTGAATTGGCACTTGCTGTCTAGGGAAATAAAAGAGATGCTGAATTAATGAGCATGGTTAATTTGAATTCTCAAGAGTGGCTCAACAAACCAGGCTGCTTTGAACAGAAATCTGCAACTCAGATATTCTGACCTTTTAAATGCCATCAAAAGTGTAATGTAAGTATACTTTACTTCTGCTACAGTAGCATAAATCAGAAAAACTGGCTTAATTAGTTTTGTTTGCAGTAGCTGAGTTATTAAAAAATACAAGTCCTTGAGAGCAGTTGGTGTTGCCATCTGGCCCATCCCTTTGCTGCTGGTCTCTTTCCCTTCTGTTTCTTGCCGTCCAGAAGCTGACACCTCTCCAGACATACGGCATTTGGGCTGTTATTACAAGTGGATGTGTGAGGACAGGACTAAGGTCAGTCCACCTTCACAAAAAACATTTACCTAGAAGGAATGTGGCCTCGGAGTGGGGAGAGTCTATGTGGAAAGAAACGAGTAGTAAGGTTGTTGGCCTCTCAGGCAAGGGGCAAGAATACTTCTAATAATGCATCTGAGCAGCTGTCCATCAGCTGTGAACTGTGCACCCCAACTGGCCTAACCACAAGTTCCCAGATCCAAGCTCCTAAATCACCAGGTCTTCTAAGCCATAGTCTATTGACGTTCTTCTTGTCCCACTCTCATCATTTCAGATCTCTGGTTCTTCGGAATTTCCAACAGGAAAGGGTAAAGGATGTTTCTGTATTCCACTTAGAGTTTTACTAAACACTAGAGGTCCGGTACATGAATTTGTGCACGGGTGGCGTCCCTAGGCCTGGCAGGTGATTGAGGCCAGCCAGCCGGGGTGAGGGACCACGGGAGGTTGGCCAGCCATGGGAGGTTGGCCGCGGAAGCGCACTGACCACCAGGGGGCAGCTCCTACATCGAGCGTCTGCCCCCTGGTGGTCAGTTCACATCATAGCTACAGGCCAGTCATATGGTCGTCCAGTTGTAAGGTCACTTAGGCTTTTATATATATTGATTATCCCTTCTTCAGTGGCCTCCGGGTTTAGATTAAACGTCTTCCTTATAACACTGATTCCATGCCTTGGGAGTCAGCTTGATTCTAGTCCTCTAGTCACTTGGCAACTGGCCTTGTGAATTTCTCTGGAAACCAATTTCCTCAATCAGAAAATGGGAAAGTTGAACTGGATAAAATGTAGAGTACTTTACAGATTGAAGTTCTATGACTCTGTGACTTCTTGAACTAAATACAACTACAGTGTCCTCTTTCTATTTGTGAGTATTAAAATCTATTCTCAGTTAACTGAACTAATAAAATATACACACACATGCATGTAAATATTTACCACTAATTGGTTTTTTTTCCTACTGATAAAAAGCACACACCATGTTCCCAGTGCAATTCATGCTTCTAACCATTTTTGAACCAGTTAGCAATTATGGACACTCAGGAAGCTGTAGTTACACACAACCCAGATCAGGGATTTCCCCTGAAATCCAAAGAACCCCTCAATTTTGGAAGAAAGATGAGAAGACCTTTCAGTTTCCTTTGCAACCATGGCTAGAAGACAAAATTCTCCGTTTAAAGTAATGATAAATACACCTGACTAGAAAAGCCAATTCACTCAGGAAGCATCAGAGAACACCTTTGACTTCTTGGTCATCGAAAGTTCACCAAAACATTTATGCCTCAACCGTAGCAGCAGGCATACGTGGTGCTACAAATGTTTTGTTTGCAAGATTTTAAAATGTAGGAATTCATAGTACTTTATGTAGCTGAAAATAAAAGTGAAAGGGTTTTTTAAAGGTCATTCAATATCTTCAAATTCAATGTATTTAATGTTCTATTAAACACTGAATAGTGTGTGTGCGTGTGTGTATAGAAAGCTTGAATAATTAAATCACTCTTTTGAGCAATCACCAAACCCAACCTTTGTGCCTGACATTTCTGTCTCATAGAAAAGCCTAAGGAAGGCCTAAATAACTGAGGATATAAAAAACACTAATAACTATTATTCCGGAGGTTGTTATCTGGTAAGTGACTGTGTGCCTGGTTTCACTCCAGGCCCATGACCAGGTCCCAAGACCTGCTGCACCCTTCCATAATGATTCAGGTACAGAAGCTCTGCTCTGTAGTACATAACTCTCTGTTACGTGAAAACTGTAAATTATTCAACCAGATGTGAATAACCCAGTTACTGCCTTTTATCTCAGGGAGGACAAACCGGTATTGCCTTTATAAGGACGATAATGCAACCTGCTGTTTCTCTGCCACTTTCCCTTTTCTAAATCCCTCTCTGCCACTGCCTGGCTGTGGCTTAAGGATCCTCTTTCTCAGAAAGAGCAGCCATTCTTCCTACTGGAGGCTCCAGAAGGGCGCTCTCAAGAGGAGGTGATTATGTCAGGCGCCGCAGTAACCTGAACCTCGCCGTTTCGCAGATTAGACAGACACTTCTAACTTAGAGCTGAGATTTCGTATCTTTATTCTCAAGTGTCCCATGGTCTATTCTTGAAATGGAATCTCCAATTTCCTAGAATTCTTGCA
The DNA here is from genome assembly GCF_028538775.1 of Myotis yumanensis. NCBI lineage: Eukaryota > Metazoa > Chordata > Mammalia > Chiroptera > Vespertilionidae > Myotis > Myotis yumanensis. The sequence goes on along the minus strand of NW_027223762.1, from coordinate 31,071,358 downwards.
ATTCAGCCTATTTCAGAACTTGAAATTATTCTCAGTGTTTCCCAGAGTCAAATTCAAAATAATTTTTTTTTCTTAAGTATGCACAAATGCTTGTCCTAAACATTAGGTATTAAAGTACTACTAAGAGCAACCTGGCTGAGTCAGAGTACCTAAGAAGCAAATATTTCTGAGTTTGTTTAGAAAGATCTCAATTCTCCGAAGCATAGTCAAGACCCCCAAAATAAGCAAAAATGAACTTTAGAAAGCCAAAATAATTACAAATGCATGGCACATGGCCAGGCACTAAAGCTCATGCACTTCATTCATATAAGGACACTTCAAGACCCTTCACTCTTATTTTAAAGAGTTCTCATGAGTGTGGTTTTTCACTCTCCTGAGGTATGACCAGCCATTAGCAACAGCAGAACAGAATTTAGAAACAATGAGAAAATGAGTTAAGTCAGACCAGCTGAGGATAGCAAGGAATACTGCTAACAATAGACTGGGACTTGAAGTGACTTAAAATCTATTACTTTAAAATAGACATGGTGGGAGGAGAGAATAACCACCCAGTGCCCTTTAATGTAGGAACTCACAGCTCTATCTAGCATAGGAAGCCCTGGGGTCTCTAAGCATCAGGAGTGCCTAAAATCTGAGACAGTTTAGAACCTAAGGTCATAAATTTCAGTCGGAAAGACACCATCAAGCATACATTGACCCAATGCTGATACACAAGTACAACCTTACCCTTTTTTTTTTTTTAACTTCAGCAAAATATGGCTTCACACTCTTATTTCAGACCAACAGGGCTTTACTGAGATCCCTACCCGTGGTCGGCAAACTGTGGCTCGCGAGCCACATGCGGCTCTTTGGCCCCTTGATTGTGGCTCTTCCTAAGCCTTAGGAGTACCTTAATTAAGTTAATAACAATGTACCTACCTATATAGTTTAAGTTTAAAAAAACTTGGCTCTCAAAAGAAATTTCAATCGTTGTACTGTTGATATTTGGCTCTGTTGGCTAATGAGTTTGCCGACCACTGCTGACACCAACGCATCCAGAATAATCTATCATTACTATGAGTAAATGCATAACCTTATAGCAAATCACTGTATCTGCACTCATTTGACACTTGTGAAGTTATCTCATGCAGTAGAATACTCGCCCTAACTTTTCACTTCCCCTGTGCTTCATTCTAAATTCTTTCTATTAAAAAGATAAATGCATCACTAATTCAATAATCATACTTTTTCTATTGTATCTTCTGGAAAGTTGCAGTAAATAGGAAAGTACAAACATCTGATTGATTTCAGTTGGATCCAAATGACACAACCATAATCAGCTGAAAGGGATTCTGGTTGACCACAGCAGCAACTAGCTTAGTGGCTGGATGCATTTGGACATTTGTTTGACTAAACAGTCAGTCAACTGAATGTTTGACATTGTTCAGATGCAATATTAAAGCTAATAAAATATACATGTACACGCACATATACATAACAGATTATAGATACAGAAAATCTCCTTTGGAGAAAGATGAAAAGGATCCCCTAGAGTTAAAGAATGTGTCTCATTTTGTGCTGTTATTACAGTGGAGTTGAAAACCTGACATTCTACTAGAAAATTCCTTTCCAAGCCATCTGGGCTTTCCAGTAATAGTTTGACTCTCAGATATAGTTTAAGAAATTTCAAAATATTCCCAATAGTAAGTTTTTATGTCATTAAATAAAAATGTAATCTAATACATTCTTATGATAAATGCAATATTCACACACAAGTATGGTACAATAATTGATTCTATTTTTCAAAACATCTTAAATTGACGTCCTATCAAAGTGGATATAAGGCTACCAAGTTACCATATTAAAGTTTGAAGATCAAAAACTATTATCTAATTTTTTAACCATTTCCATCTCAGTTCACACAATAGAAAATATACTCAGAGATCCTCAATTAAATCAGTTCTGGTATACTGTAACCATTGAAACTTTTCTCCCAAGAGATATTCAATTTCTGTTGTCCAAATTCCTTCATAAGGGATGCTATGGCTTTTTCTAAGCAAAATATAAGATTAATGAGAGCAATTATTCATGCTATACTGCAGCACTATTTAATTTACAGATGACCTTGCTTCAGAAAATTCTGCTGGGCTTCTCCACACACACGGGTTCTTACCCCTCCATAAACGAGGCCATTTTGTGTTATCAGCATTTTTGTTCACTCATTAATAACCTCAACAGAGAATAAGGAGCAGCCCTAAGACCCAGGGTAAAACCTATAAACAGGGAAACAGGCATTCACATTGCAGACGCTGTGTGATCTACATGCACCACTGGTATCCACCGGAAATGGGTTAGAAACTCACGTTCTCCCTTTTCCATCCGGATGCAAAGGCTTTAAAAAGTAATCTCGAACTATTCGTATACCAGGGTTTCCCAAAATTGCCTAATAAGTCCACCCGCCCAAAACTCAAATTTTCAAAACATAGCCCCCCCAAAGTGCATTATAATACAGCCTTGCTCTGGGGTGGGAGGGGTGAAGTCTTACAGTACCTGCTGGGGTCAGTCCTTCTCAGTCCTGGAGTTCATTTCAGCAAAAAAGGGAAAAGTTAACTTTCTTCTCCCCAGGAGGCTTGTGTGTTTGTGAGCTTCCCCCACACCAACCATCTTAAAAAGCCTGGGGCAACAGGCTTCACCTGAGGAGCTCATTTTGCAACGTGCCCAGGCCCAGTGCCAGACCAAGTCAATCTGCATTTGAGTGTGGGGCCCAGGCATAGGTGTTTTTTCACAGCTACCACAGTGATTTTAATCTGTAGCCAGATTGGAAAACTCGGCTCCAAAGCACTGATTCTGGATCAGGGGCAATTCTGCCCACACCCGGGAACATTTGGCCGGGTCTGGGGACATTTTAATTAGTCACACCTGGGGGTGGTTCATGGGTACAGCCCAGGTTGCTGCTAAATCTCCTACAACACACAAAACGACCCCTCAAAACAAAGATTTCCATGGTCCCAAATGTGAACCAGTGCTGCTGCTGAGAAACTGCTGCTCTAGAGGAAGAGTTAGTGGGAGAAACAGCACGCTCTTTCTATCTCTAGAGATACTCGCATGAAAGAGGAAAAGAGGTGGTAAGAAGCTTTCAGGAGGAAGACTCGAAACCCTGACACTCTGTCCTGCAAGGCCAAATGCAGTTCTAAAGGGACCTTGTCTAAGATAAGCAAATAATGCCCTGTGTGTGCTCTCTTTGGCTAGAACCTGATGTCGAAGGAAGGTATGAAGCTATTGTTCACTGGAACCTGCCCTCAAATGTCAAATTAATAATAACTGAGCAATACTTTCAGGAGAAAGAAGATAAACAATAAAATAAGGAGTAATGTTTCTTCTACAAATTTTTTCTCAATTGCTGATAACCAGAAATATGTGCTTCTAGAATTAAAGTAAAATTCTTGTTATTATTTTTTGACTGGGTTCATAATGTCCCAGGGGTGGACTACTTGTAAAGAAAGGCCTGATGATCAGAATCATCCCTGTCTGGAAGGTTAACAATAAAACAGCTATTGCTGCTGAAAGAACCTGAATCATCCATGGCTTCCATGACCTGAGCGAAAACATTTTCTGTTAAAAAGCAAAGATCTGCCAGCTGATAACTGGAAGCAAAAGCCCTTGGTCTCCTTGTGAAAGGGAACACTTTCACCTAAAAAAGCTTAATCCAACCTTGGATTTCAATGGAGTCAGGTAAACGAATCCCCCATTCTCAAGGAGGCTATCAGTTTGTGTACATTTATAGCTAGAAGTGGCTATTCAATTACTTAATTTACAAATCTGGAATACAGCAAGTAACTTGAATGAATAGACAAATGCCTTAATGTCTAGATGTGATAAGTGTTGAATCTGCTTCATCTTTGCAAATGGAACTCTCTACAAATTGAAAACAAATAGTTGAATAATAACTTCTAAACAAGTAAATGCATTCATGAGCATTTTGTTCAATTTACAGATTTTTTTTTCCCCTGTGGTTTTTTTTTTTTTTTTTTTTTTTTTTTTTTTGGTCTTTGCTTTTGAATCAGCTACTAATTGAAAAGTGGCTATATAGCCTTAGATGTTTTTAAGAGAAAACTGCCTAAAATTTGTCTTTGCATCCAGTTGGAAATTAAGCCAACTGTTTTAACCGAAGGAAACTCTTGGAGGTCAACTTCATCTACTAATTAATCCAGTAGCTTGCCACTGAAGGCACAAGAAGAGTTAAAGATGCTCAAGGCACAGTCAACTAAAGCAATTGTTTTCACTAACGTTCCCTCCATGTATATACTGTGTCTTCTTGGACGGATGTATATTCTTACAAGTAGGACAATATCCCACCATCTCTGTTTCATTCTGCCGTATAATGCAGACACTTCCACCTACTCTCACCTCCTTTCTGTTCATAATAAAAGCATGCAAGTGCTCATCCAAAACACTCGGCTCTCACACCAACTGCCACAGAATGACTCTGTAAGTGACTTGGCAAATCTGCAATGTGAGATTAAACTTGCTACTGGTTCCTATCTGTTTATAAACCAATGACTCGAGCAACGTGTGTGGTGATTTGTAAGTATAAAAGATCATGTCTTCCATCCATATCAAAAATTAATTTGTAACAGCCGGATAAATACAAGCTGCCAGTGCCTTGTTTATAGACCGATGATCCATGAACATTGTGCCACTTCATTTTCCAATTAATTACTGAACTAAAAACATAATGCAAATGTGCTACAAATATACCTTGGTGAGGATATCAACTGTCAAAAGATTTGTCACTTTAGGATGAGAAAAGAAGTAAACACACATAAATTAAATATAGTGACATTCTAAATGACACATCAAATTTTTAACTAGATAAAATGGCTACATTTTAAAAATCATTTGCCTGACCCACGATGTTTATCTGAATCCAGGAAACAGTAAGCCATGATGTAATGTCATCCTTCTCTAGAGACAAACCTTACTTTATGCCAGGCATCGTTTAACAGTCGCACCTAAAAGCTTTCCTTGTACACTAAATCATACATTGATTAAACTCAGTGAGTTCTTTACTTTAAAAAGTCATTTTGTAGAGAAAATAGTTGTGTAAGTTAACCACCTGCCCCTAAGTATTTCTTTTTGTTCAACATACATTTTCCTTAAAACAGTGCACATCATTTACTTTTCAAGTTCATCAAAAAGTAATCAAGAAATGGAAAAGCCATTAACGTCACCTTCCTGTTAACCCATTACCCCCTGAAGACAAGCTTCATGTCAGTGACGAATCCTTGGTAGTGACACAACAAAAATATCTTTCTCTATGACTTTCATCCCTGTGAGAGCTGCACAGCCAAGGCTGCCCTCAGCATCGCGGCAGCATCTCTGCCTCTCCTGGAAAGAGTGAGTGATGTGCAGTGAACTTAAAAGCCCCAGCCAGCCAGGAGGCCTCTACACAACGAGAGAATTGGCTTCTCCCTGTCTCCATCTCCCAACACAAACCACCAACCATCCGACCTTTCCCACCCTTTCTAGTTCCACCTGTGTTTAAGAGAACATTGGATGCATTAGAAGCCAAGCTTCAGGAGTCAATTTTCAGCACTACAAGAAAAGGATTAGGATGAAATGGAATCCAACAGGTAAATCCTCAAGCACAACATTGAAAATTTACCCCATTGTGTTGCTGCTAAAATTGGAAGCCACCACAGCTCAAAGCTGACTGCCACTGACTCCTGAGCAGCTTTCAAATAGAGTGAGAAACCTCAGATATTTTGAATGAAAAGAGCCCACAGTTCATAAAACCAATCATTTTAGTTCCAACTCAACCATAAGTAACATAACAGGATGGTAAGGGGTTTTTCATTTGTTTTTTGAAGAAATTATTTTTTTCCCCTCTCGAGTTCAAGGTGGTTTCAGAACCAAGATGCAGAAAATTAAACCTCTTCCAACGGTTTAAAAACTTGGGTTTAGAGCAACCTCAGCAAATGCAGTGCATATTATGCTGTGGAAACCAAAGGAGTGTCCAAACACATCTGTACATTTTTTTAAAGGAACATTTAGACAACCGAAAAATATTTCTCATGTTAAAGTCAAAGAGTGTGCTATTCAGAATACGTTTCAGGGAGTTTGGTTGGGAGGGTTGGGTGGTTTTGAGTGAGTAGAGAAGGGAATCATTTGACACATTTTAGATGCAAAGTAAAATCACATATTCATGCAAAGGCCCCCAACACCATAAAAAAAAAATCTTCAAGGTCAAGTAAGGCATATTTATAGGCATTCAGGCAACCCAGCATCAAGCCTGTTTAGGGACACCATATTTCCTTTTAAATGATATTGGTTTTCATAATAAATAATCATATATATGTATATATAAAAACCAGCAACCAGAATGCCTAACGACCAGTGGCTATGACGCCCACTGTGGCTAGCGGGCCGATGGGGGGGGGGGGGGGGGGGCGCCAGCTGGCCAACCTCCTGCAGCCCCTCCTCCTGCCCAGCCCCACCCTAATCGGCCCCCCCACCCTGATCAGGGGCAGGGCCACTGGCCAACCGCCTGCGGCCCCTCCTCCCAGCTGGCCCTACCCCCATGGGCCCCCACTACCGTAATCAGCCTGCGGCCCCTCCCCCCAGTCAGCTCCGCCCTCCCCCTATCGTCCCCCCCACTCGGATCAGGGGCAAGGCCAGCAGGCCAACCACCCATGGTCCCTGCCCCAGGCCTCTGGCCCCCATCAGCTCCCCCCACCCCATTCAGGGGCAGGGCGGCTGGCCCACCACCCACAGCCCCTCCCCATGATTGCCCTGCCCCCAATTGGCCCCCCACCCCAATCAGGGGCGGGCCTGCAGCCCCTCCCCCCAGCCGGCTGCCCCAATTCGGGCCAGGCCGGCCAGACCCCACCCCTGCATGAATTCCTGCACTAGACCTCTAGTTTACTATAATTGGATTAGAAAACATTTTGGTCACCTGTTTCACCAGTGAGCCCCAGCAAGAGACTGCACACAAATAGGAAAATGCTCAAGTTCAAGATGGAAGAATCTTAGACTGGGTCTGGTTTCATCTTCAGTTCCCATAAATCTCATCCCGACTACTCAGGGCCCATAAGAATTATTGTTCCTCTCCCTCCCCTAACCCCTCCTCTTCTCCAAGCTCACTTGACTCATAACTGTATAAACTAAAACCAATCGAGGGAAGAAGCACACATCATGAATTAGGGCAAATATTTGCTCCTCCCGCAACCCACCCCCTGGCCAGCGCCTGCACTTTCTAATCTGGCTGGGCCGCCCTTTATCATCCAGATCTCTCTACAGAGCTGCCCGGCCAAAGCAATCCCCACACGTACTGACCCACCGTTCATGCCACTGTAGACATTCCTGTGATGGGGCGACACTTCCTCTTGCGCCTGTCTTCGGAGGGTGCCCTCCCTGCTGCCTCCTCCTCCGCCTCCGCCGCCCACATGTTTGTGGTCCGGGCTGCCCACGTAATGCTGTTTGAGGTGCTCCGGGCTGGTGCCCCTGACCCTGGGGAGGTGCTCCAGGCTCCCACCGAGGGCGTGTTTCTGCAGGTGCTCCGGGCTCCCCCCGCTGTGCCTGGCGTGCTCGGGGCTGCCCCCGGCTCTGTGCTTCTGGAAGTGTTCGGGGCTCCCGCTCAGCACGTGCTTGGGCAGCGTCTCCGGGCTGCTGCCTGGGTGCGGGTGCCTTTGCTGTTCAGGGCTGCCCTTGCACAGGGGTTTGTGGTGCTCGGGGCTGGGTCCTTTGAGTGCTTTGGGGTGATCTGGGGTCCCGGGGGCTCTGGGTTTCTGTAGGTGCTCTGGGCTGGTGCTCCTGTGCTTGGTGTGCTCGGGGCTGCCCTCCGCCCGGGGCTTCTGCAGGTGCTCGGGGCTGCCGCCACTCGCGTGCTGCTTGTGGTGGTCCGGGCTGTCGGTGCTGCCCGCGCTGGAGGTGCTGCTGCCGTCGCCCACGTCCCGCACGTAGGGTGCGGTGGAGGCGGTGAGCTGGCACAGGCTGGCCTGGCTGTCGATGGAGCAGCGGCTGCCCGCGCAGCCCGCGCCCTTCTCCTCGTCCAGCAGCACGCAGAGCTCCTTGAGCTCCATGTTCTCCTTCACCACCTCCTCCTGCTTCACCTCCAGCTCCTTCAGCTTCTGCAGGTATAAGGCCACTTCCTTGTGCATCACCCCGGCCGTGAAGCGGCCCAGTCTCTGCCACTCCCGGGACACCCTCTTGCCTTTCTGCCGGTCATCATCCAGGAAGCAGCAGAGGTCCCGCAGTTCCTGGTTGTCCTCCTGCAGTTTCTGGTTGATATCCTGGAAAGAGAGAGACAACCACTCAGGAGCCTGTGCGTGAGGCTGCATCAGACTTAGGCTCAGGAGAGGCAGCCTAGAACTGGCCGGTTCTCCCTCCTGTTACTAGAGGAGAGGAGGTAAGAGGAAGCATCAGGTTGGTAGCTTCCATAAAAGTAAAAATAATAGGTATTGGTTGTGCTCCCTGTCTAATGCTTTCCATGTATTATCCCATCTAATTTTCACCAAAACACTTAGGGGACAATGACTATTACGGTTCTTTTACAGGAGAAAACACTAGACCTCGCAAAGTTTGTCTTGTCCAAGGTCATCCATTCAGTGTTTAGGGAGCAGCTTTGAATTAACAGGGAATCAATAAAAAATATTTAAAAAACTGCTCTCCTGTCCCACCTTCAAGGAAGAAAGATGGCTGCTCCCGACTTGTGAAATGCTTAAAAGGCCTTTCATCTCACAAACAAGCACTGCCTAGGCTTTCAGCCCATGGCATGTGATTCCCAGCCCCAATTCCCCCTCCAGAGGGAACAGCACAATTGCCCTCTGGTGGCTCTTCAGTCCTGCACATCCAACCCGCCACTGGCCACATCCCCTACACATCTCCCAGGCACCGCACATGAAACACAGCAATGCTGAGCTCATGTTCAAACTGCCCTCCCCAAATCGCACCTCTCAGCAAATGCCACGGCCACCCATCCTGTTGTTCTTCAGAAGAACCTGTCGTTGTGCTGGTGCCTCCTTCTCCCTTGCCTTCCACTTCTGAGCTAAATGAGTCTTCTGAAATCTAACTCCAAAATGTATCTCATCTCATCACTCCTATGCTTAAAACCCTTAATAGCTTCTCACTGCCCTTAGGATAAAGTGCAAAATCTTTCAAGTCTCCTGAGGCCCCCAGTCCTCTGGGCCTGCCTACTTCTCCAACATGAATGGTGAGTCATTGATTCATTCACAAGTATTTAGTAAGCACCTACTATATACCAGATACCAGTCCAGCTGGTGTGCAGCAAGACCCTGACATCCTACAGCTTTCATTCTAATGGGAAAGACTAGCAAAAAGCAAATACAGAACATAATGTCCTGTAGAGAAAAGTGCTGGGAAGAAAATTAAAACAGATTAAAGAATACCTTTTTTAAAAAGGTGGAGGAGGAGGAGGAGGAGGGGGAGGAGGAGGAGGGGGAGTAGGAGGAGGAGGCAACTCTGCAAAGATGGAAAAGAATTCAGTAAAGGCCTGAGTGAAATGAAGGAGCAAACATTTGAGAGATGATCCCAGGTAAAGAAAATGCCAAGTATAAAAGCCCTGAGACAAATGTGTCTCCTGTTGCAGCGAGGCTAGTGTGCCACAGTGAGAAGAGAAAGGAGGGCAAGGTGGGAAAGAGGTCTGAGAGGTATCAGGGCCACGTAATGCAGGGCCTCGTCAGCCACGGGAAGGACTCTGAATGGGTGAGCACAGGATAGAGGAATGACAGGATATGATTCAATTTGTAAAGAATCACCAGAGTTTTGTGTGAGCAATAGATTGGCTAGGGGGTGGGGGGAGCAGGTAGAAGAGAGGGAGACAGGCTAAGATGGAAGCCCAGAGACCAGCTAGGAGGCTACTAGGCTAGTCCAGATAGAGGGAGATGATGTTGGCTTTGACACATAGTAGCAATGGAGAAGGTGAGAACGTCCCGTTCCCATCATGCACTGAGCCCCACCAACATGCCCTGTTTCTGGACCTCAAGGGACAAGCCCTTCCCCTCCTTCATTGGAATGCTTTCCCTCAGGTTTTTACACAACCATTAGGTCTTACTTTGTTACCTCCCCATAGGAGCTGTCCCTGACCACTACCCCCTAAGCTCTACCATTATCCCTTAGACTTTGTCTCTGTTTCACTTATTACAATTTGTAATCATATATGGTTGAGTGTGGCTATTAGTCATGTCTTCATCCTCATCAAACTGGTCATGAGAGTGGAGACCTCCCCCTGCCCCCTCGCACCAGCTATTCTGTTCACCTCTGTGCATCCAGAACACTGCACCCCCACTGTAGATACCTGAAACCCAGGAATTTAAATATTAATTGAGAAGTCCCCATTTATGCTCCATTCACACAAATAGTATAAAAGGGGTAACAGTTTCTTAAAGCGCCATGGTTTAGTGGGGGTGCGACAGGGGTGGCTACCTAAGACTTCCCCTGCTTTACAAAGCCTGAAAACTTTTGGCCTTGTGACTCTGTCATCTAATCCAGAACTAGAGGTACTCAGAGTGGGGCCTTAATTCTCTTAAATTCAGACTGATTCCAACACTTTCCCTGCTACTGACTTAAAAAATAAACTAGAAAACATCTGTCAACCACGCCCTGTGCCTCCAAAGATGATGTTCAAGGCCTGAGGAAGAGGAGGATCTGTGCAGCTTAGTGTTCAACTCCACTGCCAACTCTTGGCATTACCTTCACCTGTTTCCTTGTCTCTAACACCCATCCATTCCTTTGTTTCTCAATGCCACTTTCTGGAATTTCCAAAAGCTTCTCACCTGTCCTCTGTCTTGGTCTGCTTCTGCCCCTTGGTCTTCCCCATTCCCACACCTGCTCCAGTCCAAGCTGATCTCCAAAAACACTCCCTGCAGGTTATGTCTCTCCTGCATATGAACCCTTTTATAACCCTGCACATCACCTCCCCTTTGCCAGGGAAAATGAATGAACCCTTGGCCACCTTTAACTTCTTCTAGGTCTGCTCATTCTGAACCCTGATTTTGTCTAGTTTTCCAACTAGAAAATATGATCCTCTTCCTTATATGAACTTATAAAAGGAGAAATTCCTCTAAGAAGACTCCCCCAACCTTAGAACAATACCTGGAGTATAGCAGCACCAGGAATGAATGAATGAAGAATTTTCCCACTCTCTGCTTACTGCCTATAAGATACACTAACTAGAGGACTCATTGGGCATCTTTTTTTTTTAACGTAGATATCTTAGCTTCTGGAGGCCAGAGTTCATCCCTATGTCCTTATTTGCATATTTGACACATCTGGCAGGGTGCTTTGCATAGAGTGAACACTTAATATGTTTATGGACTAACCAACCCCTTAAAGCCCTAGGCCTGTGTTTAAATAGAATACAGCTCTAGCTACTGCCATGTGGAGTCTACAGTAGTAACGGAATAAATTATCCCTTGACATTGATGCTTTAAGGGAAATCAGAAGCTGTGGACATTTTGAGAAAATAATACTAAACAAAATTAACCTTTCTAAGCTTCAAAAATTATTCCACATTTAGTTCAATCCTGGCATTTCATAGAAAGTTCAAGTCATGTTCTTCTTCCTGTAACTAAATTTCCATCTGAAAATACTTCCCTCTGATTATCCTACAACTATTCTGATTTCTCCAGAACTGGGAAGTAAACAGGACTTGTACCACTGCAGGCTTCAAGGAGTTAATGCCCTTTCCAAATGAGTGAAACAAATACTTCTCAGAGTTCCAGTCGGGGAAGAAAAGGATGGGTATTGGCCCATTCACTTTCCTTCAGCACAGCTCCTTCTTCCTATTATTAGTTTTCCTGAGAATAGTATTTACTCTTCAATGTTGAGCTATTTCCTTTGCCTTCTGATGGACAGTTAAGCAACCAGCTTGATAACAACCTTGTGAGCCAGCTTCTTCAAATCTGCCACATTAAGACCTGGGCTTTCTTTTTCAAAACACGAAGTGTCCTTGTAACATTGCCACATGCCACCAGACATTTAAAATGGACTTTTAAAATTCTGTTTAAAATGGACTTTTAAAAGATTAAACCATCTCATAGCACACAACCCAAAATTTTATTCATAAGACTCTTAAGTAATGTTTCTTTGGTTAAAGGAGAATCGTTCTGCTATTTTTCATCATTGCAGGAAGGGAAATCGGTGTTTTGGGGAGCAAGGGGGGAAATTAATGTGCTGCCAAGATCCAGTTCCCCCAAACCCACCCCACTTCCTAAAATGCCAGGTCATAGCAGCTTGAGTGTTGGTACATGGTCAGCAATGAACAAATGTGCTTCTCAGAAATCCAGTTCCTTATAACATCAGAACCCTAATCTCTTTCCAGAGAATGTCAACCAGCCAAAGAAAAGAAAGTCAGCCTATGTTGAACATTTGTATCAGTATGACCTTGAGAAAGCTATTTAACCTCACTGGCATGTCCTCACCTATGTATCAATCCCCTATTAGCAGATGAGAATATTGAGGCTCGAAGAGGTTAACAGTTTGCCCAAGCTACCCAGATCGCAGACTCCAAATCCTTTGTCTTTCCACTGCCCCATCCTGCACTGCCTCCCAAATGTTTAAATACAAACAAGTCAGCCAGTGACTGGACAGAGTCATAGGCCCCTCAAAGAAAGAGCACTGATGCTCCCATCTCCCTATGTCTACTGCTGCAGTACACTGAGCAGCCTTGAAAATATATAGATCCAATTTCAAAGATAGCTCACAAAGGGCATAAAAAAGAAAAAGTGTTATGGCCTTAATTACCCTAAATTTAGTCCTCACTTGAGAATCCCAAACATCAAAGGCAAAAAAAACAAACTCTTCCTTCCAGAATTATTCAGCCAACCACATTAATAGATCACTTTGGTGTCCAGCTTCCCTGGACAAGATGATGAAGAGAAGGGAGATGACTGGCCTCTCAGCAGGGTCTAGAACAGCCTCTTGAGAGGTGGGTTAGAGGTCTTGCAGATACCACCTTGCAGCTGTTCAGGGATGATGGGAAGGAGGAGTAGAGGCTATGTCAGAAAGTAATCAGACCCCATCATTTTTTAACTTGATAAGGAGGTGGGCTAGGAAGTCTTTTAATGCCAGGTCACAAAGCTAGGCCACCAGGAGACCTCCCTACTTGGGGTGTGACCACTTTTAACTGGCCTAATAAGTATTTTTCTGGATGAGGCTAGAGGAATAAAAACCAGCCCTCCCCCTCCCCCGCCCCCGCCAGCCCACCACCACCACCACCACCACCACTCACACAGTGTCACACATACACAATCAATCTACACATATTAAAAGAACTTTCAAGTATTTCTGAGCTATTATGTCAATGAGCCATGTTATTAATTGACTAATAAATTTAAAATTCTTCCAAGTCACATTATAGTTCAAACCCTGGAAGATTAAATTGGTGGGTTCCAAGTTACATTATAGTTTAAACCCTGGAAGAAGATTAAATTGGAGGGTTCCAAGTTACATTATAGTTTAAACCCTGGAAGAAGATTAAATTGGAGGGTTATAAACCATACTTTTTCTTTTTCAACTTTGCCTAAGAAACTGAGATCCTGGAGATGTGTCCTCTCCTGGTGAGAATAACTACCATTTTTTGTAGTCACGTCCATGGTTAAATCTTCCCCTACTTTATCATAACTTATTGTCACAACCCCAGTTATTTTTTTAAATAATTTTTATTTTTCAATCACCAGTTGACAACAATATAATATTAGTTTCAGGAGTGCCCCCAGTGATTAGACATTATATAACTTACTAAGTGATCATCCCAATAAATCTCATAGCCATCTGACACCATACATAGTGGTTAGATTATGGACTATATTCCCTATGCTGTACTTTATACCCCCATGACTATTCTGTTACTACCAATTTGTACTTAATACCCTCACCTTTTTCACCCATTGCCTCAACCCCCCTCCCTTCTGGCAACTGTCAAAATGTTCACTCTATCTATGAGTCTGTTCTGTTCTGCTTATTTTGTTTTTTTAGATTCAATTGTTGATAGATATGTATTTACTGCCATTTTGATGTTCATATTTTTAAAATCTTTTTCCTTTTCTTCTTCTTCTTAAAGAAGACCCCTTAACTGACATTTTATGTAATACTGGTTTGATGGTGATGAACTCTTATAGCTTTTTCTTGTCTGGGAAGCTCTTTATATGCCCTTCGATTCTCACTGATAGCTTTGCTGGGTAGAGTAATCTTGGTTATAGGTCCTTGCTTTTTTTTTTAATTATAAGAATAGTTTATTGACAATTTATATATATATATATATATATATATATATATATATATATATATATATATATATATATATTGGAGAGAGAGAGAGACACCAATGATGAAAATCATTGGTCAGCCGCCTCCTGCACACTGAAGGGAGCAGGAGAGAAACATATATACAAGAGTGCAACATTGTATAGGTCCTTGTTTTCAATCACTTTGAATATTTCTTGCCAAACCTTTCTGGCCTGCAAAGTTTCAGTTGAGAAGTCAGCTGACAGTCTTATGGGAGCTCCCTTGTAGGTAACTAACTACTTTTCTCTTGCTGCTTTTAAGATTCTCTGTGTTTAATCTTTTGCATTTTAATTATGATGTACCTTGGGGTGAGCTTCTTTGGGTTCATCTTGTTTGGGATTCTCTGTGCTTCCTGGACTTGAATGTCTATTTCCTTCACCAGATTAGGGAATTTTACTGTCACTATTTTTTAAAATAGGTTTTCAATTTCTTGCTCTCTCTCTTCTCCTTCTGGCACCCTGATGAAGCAAATATTAGAATGCTTGAAATTGTCCCAGAGGCTCTTTATACTATCCTCATTTTTTAAAATTATTTTTCCTTTTTGCTCTTCTGATTGGGTGTTTTTTGCTTTCTAATATTCCAAATTGTTGTTTTGATTCTTGGCTTCATCTACTCTACTGTTGATTCCCTGTACATTATTCTTCATTTCAGTTAGTATATCCTTCATTTCTGACTGGTTCTTTCTTATGGTTTCCATGTATTATTTTATACTGACAAAGTTTTCACTAAGTTCATCTACTCTTCCCCTAAATTCATTGAGCATCCTTTCAACTAGTGTTTTGAACTCTGCATCTAGTAGATTATTTATCTCCATCTTGTTTAGCTCTCTTTCTGGAGTTTTGTTCTGTTCTTTCATTTGGGACATTTCTTTGTCTCCTTATTTTGGCAGCCTCCCTGTGTTTGTTTCTATGTGTTACATACAGATGCTATATCTCCCAGGCTTGGTAGAGTGGCCTAATGTAATAGGTATCCTATATGGTCCAGTGGCACAGCCTCCCCGTTCACCTAAGCTGGGCACTCCAGGTGTGCTTCCCCTTTGTGGGCTGTGTACTGGTACACCCTCCTGTTGTAGTTGAGCCTTGATTACTGTCGACACATCAATGGGAGGAATTTACCCCCAGGCCTATCAGCTGCAAGGATTCGCTGCAACCACCATGGAGGACCAGCAGTGCAGTGGCCCAACCTAAGGAGCAGGAATTACTTTAGAGGGGCTCTGATGCCCACAGAGTTCAACACTTGAGTGTGTCACTTGTGGAGGTGGTTGGGTGGTGCTTGGATGTGGTCTAAAGCTGTCCACCAGGTTCACTGGCGCTGGGTCCTCCCAGAAGGTGCAGGCCAAGGGTAGCCACCACCTGTGTTCTACCTGGAGCCATCTGGTATGAGCTACAAAGTGACTGCAGAGGCCTGACACTTTTCTGGGTTTGGAGGTGCCCAGGTGAGGCCAAGCTGCAAACCAAGGCTGGCTGCCACTTGTGCTGGCCCTGGGGACACTTAGAGGGCAGTACAGGGCATACCAAGACCAGATGCTGCTTATTTGAGAAATTTTAGGAAAGTCAGAAGCATGAGCCAAAGCAGGCCATTCACATGTAAAAAACACTGGAAACAGCTTGTGTGGGCCCAAAAGTTGGTGGGGCAAGGTCTCAGGAAATCACCAGGGTAGGACAAACAGTGATAGTCAGGTTGATAGAGACTCTGATTTGACACCTGCCTGCCAGGTCTGTGGGGGAAGGGCTCAGAAAAGGCACAACGGCTTCTGCCAGAACTTGTATCTGGGAGAAAGCTGTCCCTCCAGCTCTCGCCCTGATGCCAGACAATATAGTTACACCCTGTATGTCCCTGGTGCCTTTCCAGCTGCTTCCCCAGTGCTGGAACTCAAAGGGAGGGCATCCAAGTAAATCCATGTTCAGATCCTCTAAGAAACTGCCTGGGACTCCAGCAGCCCTCCTTCTCACTCAGCCAAAATCCCTGCTGCATTTTACAGCCAGAAGTTATGTGGATCTCTCTTCCCAGCACTGGAAATCTGGGCTGGGACGTTCTGGTGTGCAGCTAGGAACCCTCGCTACTCTGGGTACTTCTGAAGCTGAGCTATCCCTCCCAATTTATATATACCACACCTGAGTGTGGGACCAGCCTGTTTGGTGCCTACCCCTCCTACTAGTGTCAATATGGCTTCTTCTTAAAATCCTTACTTGTAGGACTGCCATTCAGCTAGATTCCACGTAGTTCTGCATGATGGTTGTTCTGTAGTTTAATTGTATTTTTGATGTCTGGAGATGATTATTATTATTGCATTTTATTGATGAGTAAAATGAGGCTCTGAGAAATTAATTACCCAAACTCACCCGCCTGGCAAATGAGGACTCTAAATACAAACCCACCTCTGAGATGATACTCCCACTACACTAGCCTGTCTAATCTCACAAGAGTCTGGCACTTAATAAATACTCCATTAGTAATGAATTAAGCCAAAGGAAACTGCCTTGGTATTTTTCTGACTGTGGGATCTTCCTAATGGCACCCACTCTAGGGACTATATGAGAGTCAGTTGGGGCCTCAGGGAAGGACCAGCTCCACCTGGACTGGGTCCAGCACGCAGGTGAGCATCTGCATTCTGCTCCTCCCACTCCTCTGAGCCCAGGAATCCCAGAGCAGGAGCGCTGAGGCAGTGAAGAAAGTGTCTACAGCCTGAGAAGTGGGTGGGAGTGGAAAGGGGACAAGAACAGCATGTGCCTGCGGGAATTTGCTCCCTAAGGTCCCTGCAGTGATTGCGTTTGTGTCTGGCTTCCTATAAACAAAAGCAGAACAATGAGAGGAAGGAATACCAGGAGGCACCAGCACAAGCAGTCAGAGAGGAAACTCGTTCCGTGTGCACGCCCGCAGGGCGGTTCCAGGCCACCGGTGAGCGGCAGCCAGCTGCCGGCAGGCACACAGCCGGCACATTCAGAGCTCTCCAAGGAGAAAAGAAAGTTGGGGAGGATGGGTGTTGTGTTTCCTTTTTCTTTTTCTTTTTCTTTTTTTTTTTCCCTAGTAGCAAAGCAGGGAGGGCGGGCTCAAAAAGCAAGCATCACTGACACTTGGGGTAACCTTTCAAAATCCTGCGCCTCCAATACTGAGTCCTTTTGCTGCTCCCACCATGGACGGTTAAATTAAAATAAAACGGGGGGGGGGGAGGAGGGGGCGCTTCCTGGGAGCCTGACAAACCCAGATGACGCCATCCGAATTCAAGGAGAAGGCAGGCAGGGGAACAGGTAGAGAACGTGAAGGCAGAGCTTAAGCTCTTCTGCACCGGGTGATACAGGCCAGCTCCGAGGGTGGCGCCCGCAGCTTCTCCCAGAACGCCCCGCCAGCCCCTCGCCCCGGCATTGGCACCTCGTCCTCACCCTCCGCCCGCCAGGGTAGTCGTGCGCCGGAGCAGCCTTTTCGTATGCCCGATCCCCAAGGGCGAAGATGCCCTAGACTAGCTCCCTCACTTGCCTTTTCCCTGCAGGTATGTAACCCAGCACCGTAACCGAAGCATTCCGCGTACCCATCACTTCCTCCCAGCCTCTCAGCATCCCAGGCGCCCGCTCCTCCCGCCACAGAGGACCCCAAGAAGGAGCTCGACGCCGGGCGTCCCAAATGGGAAAGAGCTCGACGCCTCCAAAGTTTGTAAAAGTTTCCAAAGGGCAGGGATGGGGAACAGGGGGTGCTGACCTGAAGAATGGGGAGGATCACCTGTTGACGGAGGGAGGGAAAGTTAGCCTGGCCCCACCTTCCCGGGGCGCCCCGCTCCCCACTCTGTGGAGCCTCCCCTCCTCTCCCCGCCCCGCCCCGCCCGGTGCTCAGCTCACCTTGAGCCCGCGGATCTCGCCAAGGTGCAGCTGCAGGCGGCGGTTCACCTCGCGGATGAGGTTGCTGTGGTCCAGCATCGCGCTCACCTTCTCGGCCTCGGCGCGCCGCAAGCTGCGGATCAGCTCCTCCTTGCTCCACTGCAGCAGCTCCTCGTCCGACACTTTGGACAGGTCCTCCACGGCCGCAGATGGGCCAGCAGAGGCTGGGGGACAACTTTCCGCCGCCGCCGCCGCTCCGCTTCCGGCCGCCTTCGACATGGTATCCGCGCGGTGGCAGGTGCGAGTGGGTGGAAGAGGCAAAGCGACACCCAAAGGCGCGGGCGCGGCGGGGCCGCCTCCGCCCACACCCTGTGCGCTCCGGCGAGTCAGCGGCACCGCCCGGGGGCCGCTGGGTTGGGGCCACAAGGTTCGCGCTGGGCGGCCATCCTACCTCGCCATCCCTGCGCGCGCGCCCGCGCACCCCCGGGGCCGGGCAGCCTCCCGCGCGCGGCTGCCGAGGCGCGTCCCAACTCCGCGCAAGTCCATGGTGAGGGGCGCCGAGGAGCTGGCGCCGCCGCGGTAGAACCTCCGGGACGGCGGGGGCGCAGAGGAGGGCGCCCCACCCCGGTTCCCCTGACCTCTCCTCCGCCCTAATTCGAGACTGTCGCCCCCCACACTCTGGCACACACACGCGTGCTCCTGCCTCCCCCTTGCCCAGTTGCAGCCCGCGGCTTCTCTCCTCTCCCGGTCCTGCAAGGGCGCGTCGGACTCCGCGGCACCTCCGGGGCTGCTCTCGGGACGCCGCCGCTGCTGCCCGAAGGCTTGGCGCGGCCGGCAGGCTGCGCTCCTCCAGTCGCCTTTGCTGCGCCCGCCGCCGCTCCTAGGCTGCTAGGGGAAGCCGGGGATTCGCAGAGTGGAGCCGAGGGGGAATGGGGTGGGGGGAGGCTGGGGGTGGTCTGGACCGGCGGGAGGAGGAGCCTGGAACCGGGACCGTCCGCCGCCAGTCGCCCCTCCCGCGCCGGCCGGGCGCTGCAGCGGCTCTACTGCACCCCGGGCTCCGGGGGCGCGCCCCCCGCTATCCCGCCAGGGAAGGTCGGGGGCGCGGCTCCTCCTGCGCGGATGAAGGGGAAAGGGGGGGCGGGGGTGAAATGTGTGTCGGGCTTTGGGAGGCTCGCGCGCGCCACCGTGTGGCCAAAGAAGCTCCCTCCGCACACCAGGCAGGGGGAACAGCTGCCGACCAAAATGAGAGAAGCTTGGTATTTGGAGGCATTGGGATTCAGGAAAGACGGGTAGCAGGGCCTGAGGGGTAACCGTCTGTTTGTACTTTGGAGAATAAAGAAGAGATCGGTGGGGGAAGAAGGGGGTGGGGTGTTTGGGAGAAGGCACGTTTTTAAAAATCCTCATGCTCTGAAAAGGGGAAAGAGAGGCCTCAGGGCACTGCTCTTCAGACACCACCCGCCCCCAGGCCTTTGTCTTTTCTAAAAGCCCACTACTTTGCTAAGAAGCTTCAGGGGAAGGAACTGGGTCTTTTACATTTTTATGTGAAAAACATCAAAGCCTTAAAGGGGAAAATAAAATGCCTTCATCTCCTCCTTCCCCAGGCCTGGATTTTAAGGTCAGGCCACCTCCCCTCTGAGAAAAGCATGGTCCCTTAGGCAAGCTGAAATGCCAGCCAAGGAGATTTCCATTTTCCTCTGTGTGGCAGGCTGCCCGTACTTACCGTTCAGCTTATTATGGTGGTAATTCCTACTAGGGGTGCCCTTGTCCCTGGGTTCTATCTTTGGGCTACAAGAGTCCCTTCCCCCCTCCCCATTCAACCCACTTGTGAAGTTATATGGAATCATCTCTGAGCTGAAAACATCTCTTGGATTTGGTCGTGGGCATGTCACTTAGGTGAGTGCTCTGCTCTCCAGGATGGAGACAGAGCCAGAAAACTGCAAGAACTCACCCCACGGAGCTTCATGGAACCAGGGTGCAGAGGGAATCATCGCCACCTGGATGCGCATTTAAATTCGAGTCCCTCCACCAGCTAGTCTGTGTGTCCCCTGACAAAGCAGCCACCTGTTAAGAGATGAACTTCTGAGACCTGGTTCCTGGAGAGCAAGGAAAGCTCCTCTGACCCAGACAGCCTTCAAGTTCCCCTCAGCCTGACTAAACTTTAGGCAGGTTTCTTCCTGGCTCTAGGTCCCTGCTCACCCTTTCCTTACAGCACTTACTCTAGAAAACTTTCCCTCTGCCCTTGAGATGTAGATCTCCCAGCTTCTCACCAGTTTTACCACCCAGGAATGTTTCTCAAAGGACAGGGAAACCGTAAAGGAAGATAGGGCCGCTATATCCCAGTCCATCTGGGAGGGGAGACGCCTAACTTCTAGGAATGCTGTTTAGCAACACAGATGGCCTGAATACGTTGACCAACTCCTTCTCCTGCTCCCAACGGCCTCCAGTACTTTCCCAATAGCTCATCTCAGGGCTTAAGAACCGCTTGCTTTTTTATGTCAGTAGAGTTAAATTCTCTCTCCTCCCCGCCGCCCCCGTGTGTGTGTGTGTGTGTGTGTGTCTGTGTGTCTGTGTCTGTCTGTCTGTCTCTCCCATTGCAATTGTCTTGAATAAAGCCTTCCTTTCCTGTTTAGCTATGTCCAGTGCAGTAGTATTTCTTCGACACCTCCCTTTCTCTCATATACACAAGAGGCTCTCAACACAGTTCCTAAGATCACTTTGGGCACAGGAAGGGAAAATATAAGTCAGAAAAATTTGAGCTCCCATCCCTGTCACTTAGTTCTCCTCTTTGAACAAATCATCTAACCTCAGGCGGCTAATGAGATAATGTACATGAAGTGCTTATCAAGTTACGTAGAAATGCAACTTTATCATTACTGATACACATTTGGGTAGCTCCTTATATGGAAATAGTCATATCTACATCTGTGTTTCTGTTGTTTTTCTGCATCACATGTTTGTTCTTCAAGAGTCCTATTCTAAAACAAAACAGTCAGCCCCCTTTGCTGCTAACTCTCTTAGATGACTCAACACCCAGGTAGACGTTATAAGGTAGATAGGTGGCTGAGAGGAGCATTTGGACTTGTGTTGGGAGGACAAGGAAGAAAGAAACTGAAGGAAAATTTCTCCACAAATTTACATAACTAGCAGCTGCTTACTGTTGGACTAGATCGCCTTAATGAGGTTTTAATGTTTTGAAGGGGAACAAGTTTTGCCTTTTGGGATATTGCTTTTAAGCTGTTTATTAAGAAACAAAAGACTCATTGTAAAAAAAAAAAAAAATCACTCAAAAGACCTTTGACTACCACCCTCCTTTCCTGCCCAAGAGAGTCTGTTAGAAAAACTAGGATGTTCCCTTAGCCTAATTTGAATTATAAGAGGGCTTTAGGCAGGGGCCTGTGACCTAGATATCCCTATGTCCCATTGTTTCTGAGTTGCCTAGCAAGAATTTGGCTGCCATGTATGTTCCACTTTTTTAAAATATATATTTTATTCATTTTAGACAGGAAGGAGAGGGAGAGAGAGATAGAAACATCAATGTTGAAAATCACTGATTGGCTGCCATGTATGTTCCACTTTTTTAATATATATTTTATTAATTTTAGACAGGAAGGGAGAGGGAGAGAGAGATAGAAACATCAATGTTGAAAATCATTGATTGGCTGCCTCCTGCATGCCCCCTACTGGGAATCAATCCTGAAATCCCACCATGTGTTCTTGCCTGGAATCAAACCTGGGACCCTTTAGTCCGCAGGTGGACGTTCTATCCACTGAGCCAAACCAGCCACTTTTCCTCATCTACCTGTAAATTGCTCATTCTCACTTCTGAAATTTAGGACCCCTATTCCCCGCCTCTTTTCTCCTTTGTCCAAAATGTCATATATATTAAATGTTGCCTCACTGCCTTTGGAATTTTCATGCATATGTGAATTTGCCATGAGCATATATTAAGAATTGATGTTTCTCCTGTTAATCTGTTAACTTGACTATTAGCCCAACTAAAAGAACTTAGAAGGTGGAAAGAAAATGTTAATTTACTTTAGTCCCCACAGTTTCTAGATTTGGTCATTGATCAAGATAATTATTAAATGAATAATGTGTCTTCACGTTGGTAAGGTCATATGTGGTGACAGGAACTTTACTTGGCTATTAAAAACAGACAAAGAACAGCCCGGCTGGTGTGGCTCAATGGTTGAGTGTCGACCTATGAACCAGGAGGTCACAGTTCGATTCCCAGTAAGAGCAAATGCCCTAGTTGCAGGCTCAATCCCTAGTAGGGGGTGTGTAGGAGGCAGCCAATTATCATTGATATCATTGATGTTTCTCTCTCCCTCTCTGAAATAAATAAAAATATATATTTTTTAAAAACAGACAAAAATAGTCACTTAAAAGAGGGCATTTACTTTCTCTCACATAACCAATCTAAAGCGGGCCGTGGAGGGATGGTATGGTATCTTTATGATGTCATCAAAGACAGGCTCCTTTTCTGCGCTCAGCCATCTTTAGCATAGTTGCCTACTAGCCACAGAATACCTACTGGAGCTCCAGGCATCCATCTACACTTGAGGCAGAGAAAAGATAGGAGCAAATGATAAAAAAGCACATGTCCTGATGAAAAGTTTTTCTGGTAATACAACCTAGTGAATCTCATTTATATCCAGGGTTTGCCATTTATATCCAGGGTTTCCCTTCTAGCTGCAAGGGAAGCTAGGTGAAAAATGTTTAATTAAGCACATTAATGACAAGTAAAATCAGAGTTGTTTTGATAAACATAAGAAAATAGATATTGGAGAGGCAACTGCACACCTTAGCAAAGGACTCTTTACGGTAAATGGAGGTATCTAGAAACCAGCCATAGATGACTAAGTCATTAAGTCCTGGTGGTTTTATCTCACATGTTATTCTGAAATAACTATTCCATTGTAGCTCACTATTGCCCAGCCCACATTCTTCCAAGGTCTCACCTGAACCTCACAACTCTAGCATCTCATCTCTCAAATCTGCTTTCCACACAACTATGCAAGTAAACTATATAAAAAAGTCAAGTCCAGCTGCTTCGCCCCTAAGAACCATTGCTCATAATTCTTCACGGACTTCCCTGTATAATTCATACCACTCTGGCATGTGACTTTGTAGAAGCTCCCACCAAGGGGCTGAGTGAACTCCCTTCCCTAATGACACTGTGCTTGGCCTTGGGACTTGCTTTGCTAATGGAACGTGGGTGTGTTCTATCTGATGAGGCCTCCAGAGACATCTGTCTACTCACCCTCCAGTACACTTCACGCTTCACTGGGAGAAGAGCTAACCCTGGTAGCTGCTGTTCCTTCAGCCTGTGTCCCAGCCAGGGTCACCTCGGGCAACCTGAAGTGTAACCACCTTCCCTTCACAAACCACATGTGACTGGTGACTACCATACTAGACATCACAGCTGTATGTGAAGGGGGAAGGGAGTGGAAGAATGAGGGTGGCACCTGAATGTCTTCCCAGAAGATACCCATGTGCTAACCCCTGGAATCTGTGAACGTTACCTTCCATGGCAATAGTGGGCTTTGCAGATGTGTTTACATTAAGCATCATGAGATAGAACAATCATCTCGCCTCATCCCAATGGGCCTTAGATGCAGTCACATCTATTCTCATAGGAGGGAGCTGCGGGGGCTTCCACAGACAGAGAAGGCGATGTGACCACAGAGGCAGGGGTTGGAATGATGAGGCCACAAGAAATGCTGGCAGCCACTAGGAACTGGGGGAGTCAAGGAACGGATTTTCCTTAAAGCCTTGGAGGAAACAGCCCTTCCAACGCCTTGATTTTAGTCCAGTGTGACTCGCTTCAGATTTCTGCCTCCTGTGAGAAAATAAATTTCTGTTGTTTTAAGCCACTAACTTTGTGGCCACAATCGGAAACCAATACAGCGCCATTTATATATAACAAAGCACTTCCTTTTTATCTGTATTGTTGTAGTTATCACAGTCTTTCTTCTTTTATAGCTAGTTGGATACCTATTGACTTTTTCTTTCTGGAGGGCAGGAACCTGTCCTTCATCAGTGAACCCTCCACCACGCCCAGCAAGTGTTTGTTGTAGGAGCACAGCCACGACTGTTCAGGTGCATCTGAAGCTCAGCCTCTGGGGCGCCCAGGTTCTGGTGTGAACTCAGGAAAAGCATGAAAATAAAAAGGCCACCTCCTGAAGGGATGGCTAAATGGGAAAGCAGCAGATCACAAACATCCCAGAAGTCCGAGTTAATGCTGCCTGGCCTGGTCACTTGAAGTGTCTTTGAGAAGCCATAACCCCAGGGGTTAAGGAAGGAAGAAAGTGCTAAAAGCAGTCGCTGCCTAGCAGGTCTGAACTGTGAAACAAACTCCAGTGGAACTGGCCCACCCCTGCCCCGTGCAGACCCACCAGGATCTGGAAGTTTCCAGTCCCTTTGCTAAGCTGCCTGACATAGTTAAGCGTCTCACAAGTGAAAATGCCTCTTCACACATTTGCTCATTATGATTGCTTTTCACCTAACACAAAAATCAGCTGCCCTGAGGGTGTGCAAGTTTGATTAGGAAGACTGCTCTTCAGCAGACAAACAATCTCCTGGCAGCATTAATATCTCCTGGGATTTGGGCTTATGATATGCCCCCATATAATTAAAAATGATAAATGACAGCAGAAGTTGAGGCACACTCATTGTCTTTCCGAATGGAAGCTTCCAAAGTACCATATCACACTGTGACTGGACAAGAACTATCAGGTATGAGCATGCCGAGTCCGAGGCCCAGGCCAGACTCCCCTAGTGAACATGGACTGTCATCCTGAGGATCACCTTCACCAGCAGAAACAGGCAGAGTCTGAGGACTGGGCAGGCGGCTCTCAGCCCCCAACCTTCCAGGCAGCCTTCAAAGAGGAGCACAAGGGTCCCCAGTGGTGTGTTCAGTGAGACCCAGGCTTTTGGCGTTAGCCTTGGAGCAAGCGGGGTCTGAAGGTGGCAGAAAGGGAGTCTTTTGCCTTTGTCACCTGGGAGAGAATCTCTAATTTCAGAATAATTTGCAAGGAAGGGAGCTGTGAATTGTTTATTTGGTTTGTCTGGTAGCATCTACAGAAGTTGCTAGAGCATGCATAGAGATAGTCACATGACATCTCTGCCTAAGCACCTCTATGCTGCTGGGAAATTCCTACCCTGCAGGTCTCCGCCTCCTGCCACTGCCCCAGGGACACCATCACTCATCAGGTGGTCTAACCGGCCTACTTCTTCATTGTGAGTTCATCATCTTGTTTCCTTCATAGCACCTAGCATTTGTGATTATTTCTATTTTGTTTACCTTCCACTTTCAGCTGGGAAAGGCACGGAGGGAGGAGCTGTGTTTGTCTTATGCCTGACCCATAGTAGGTACTCAATAACTCTTTTAGTGACTGGATAAATTGAAGGTGTTTAATATTTGCTCATCAGCACAGCAAGTCCCTAGCCAGTCTGCTTTATAACAACCTAATTTATACATTAATTTCTGGGTCTTTGGGAAGCCTGAGAGTATCCTTTGAATTCTATTTGCATATCCATGAGAAGCCATGAATAAGATCGTAGGACTAATGTTACCTCCTATATATCATGAGTTAACATTCCCCAGCAAGAAGGAGAGACAAAGACCACCACAGTCTTTGGGGAAATATTCAGCATAACTGTAGAATTCCACTTTTATGGAAACATTCCAAGTTCCTTAGAACTTAAAAATGGCATCTTTGCGGAGCTTGCAAAAGAACCAAAAGCTAAGCCACAGAACATTGGCCAAATGAGCTCAAAGCAGGCTTGAATGGTATGAGACCAATCTTAAATGCTCTTTTTAGCAATAGGTGGGGAATGAGACTGGAAATAGTAGCAATAGTAGAGGCCACACTCATAGTGGTGGCATCATAAGAAAGAGCAGGAAAGGAACTGAGGTCCTAAAATATTTACTCTGAGTGTTTACTACTCATTGTGTGGTTTGTGGACCAGCAGCCTTAGTTTCACCAAAGACCTGGCTGGAAATTCAGGATCTCTCTCCCTACTCTAAAACTACTGCATGGAAATCTGCCTTTTGATAAGATCTCCAGGTGATTAATAAGAACGTCAAAGTTTACGAAGCACTGACCTAAACCAATGGCAAGGTTTGGTGAATCATAGGACATTCCTTAAAATTTAGGAATTCCTCAGCATGCAGGAAATTCCACTGTGGACTTACTCAAGCCTCACTAATGTCTAAGGGTAGTGTGACTAGGGAGACAGTGCCTACCACCCCTTTATTCCTGATGCCTCCTGTCCTTAAGGAGGATGTCAGCCCATTGGAGCCAAAGAGTCTTCACTAACCTCCTTCCTGTTGCTCACAGGGTTCAGCCTTGTGAACTAGAATTGGGTAGTTGGTAAGCAATAATTCTGAAGGGTTGAGATCTGCTTCTACCATTGTCTCCTAAACATCCTTGACCTAAAACTTCAGCTAACCATCCTAGAAGGATGTGTGAATATAAAGATCACAAGACTTTAGAAAATGGTTTAGGAACCTGTTATGACTGATCATAAGTATAATGTGACATTCCTCAGAGGGGGTCCTTCCAGAGTTGGAGCTGTGGATGACTGTGTTGCTTTAATTGGCATTAAATGCCCAGAGGAAAGGTTATGTAAAAGTGTAAGAACTCATGAAACCAATTTGGGTAGCAGCTGAAAAACAAAACACGGTTCACTGACTTCCACCTTCTCCCTACGGTACAAGGAACTCTCAAGTGCATCATAGAATCACTGCTATTTTTTCACCATCCAGCTGTGCGTGAGCAGCAACAATAATTTTCATTTTGAGGACAATGTGTCAGGTACTGCGAATATTATCTCACATTTACCCTCTACTGCAGTGATCTGTGTGATACTGAGTATGTGCAGTCTGAGTACTTTTTTAGAAAATTGATGAACAAAATAGCCCCGAGATACATGCATGTGAGAGCACACATTTGTATATGTGTGGATTCTTGCCTTCACAGTTCTTAGAAAAAACTTTGGACAGTGAGAGTAGAGAACTGAACTAAAATACATAATTACAACCCAAATAAACATGGTTGTTTTCTCAGTGGGAAAAAAAGTATGTTCTAGTGTCTGTCCTTTAAGGAAGTTATGCTCTGATCATACTATTCTATTTTTTCTAAGAAATGAAATGCTTAGAAAGAATGTACTAATGTTCTAAGTGTTCTGTCAGCCCTGTGAGGAAGGCTGGAAAGAACCCAGGAGCCCAAACAGAAGCTCAACTAGAGAACAAACCCTGCCTCTAGCCACCCCACCCCAACCCCCAGGCCCCAGGGATGCCCAAGTGCCCCTCTGCAGCTCTGTTTCCATGCCTTTAAAATAAGAATGATACCCACCAGTCATACCTCTTTGTATCAAAACATTGAAGGGAACATGTTTTAAAAAGCACACCTTGCTCCACCAGAAGATAATGTTTGGGTATTTTTTCTGGATATCACTCATTACTATATTTCTCTCCAACCAGCAAAGGCATTCTCAGGGATAACCAGGAATTTAGCAGAGGAACTAAATTGTTTCTATCCCTCTGGAGTTGTAAAATCACCTATATTATAAGACTCATGCTTAGACACGGAGTTTTAAACCACAACCAAACTCTAAGCTACATGGGAGTGCAGGGGGACATAACTTTTTAAATTATATGTATCAGCCCCATTCCTACCTCTTCACACCCAACTTTACACACATTACCAGGGCCTTAGTTAGCCCAGAGAGAAACTTTGTGTGAATTAGCAAAAGGCACCTCTTCTTTGGGTGGAGTGTCAAGTACTGTATTAGTGTATCCCTTTGAAGGAAGTAGCTCCCATAGTTAAGGAGGCTGAGAAGTCCCAAGATCTGCAGTCCACAAGCTGAAGATGCAGGAGAACCAGGGGTGTTGCTCCAGTCTGAGCCCCAGGACTGAGAACCAGGAGAGCTGATGGTATAAGTTCCAGTCAGATTCCGAAGGCAAAGGACCACTGTCCCACCTGGAAGCCAGTCAGGCGGAGAGAATTTCTCCCTTGCTTGTTTTTGTTTGATTGTTTGTTTGTTTCTTGTTTTTGTTTGTTCATTCAGGTATTTAGTTGATTAGATGAAGCACACCCACATTCAGGAGGGCAATCTGCTTTACTCAGTCTACTGATTCAAATATTAATCTATCCAGAAACTCTCTCACAGACATACCCAGAATAATTCATGGCCAAATATCTGGGCACTCCATGGCCAAGTCAAGTTGACATATAATATTAATCATCACAAGTAGAAGCATGGTAGCCCACAAGCTGCATTGCAGCCCCCATCTGTCCCTCAGCTGGGTACCCTAGGGTAGAACACTGTCAACACAAGCACATACAGTGGCCCTGCTCATCACCACGTTAACAACTGATCTAAGAAATGGCCTCTTCTCCAGCATCAGGGACCTGTAGTCTTGCCTTTGGCTCCCTCAATCCACTGTAGTTTTTAAACTGGTTATAGCTTTGGGCCCCATATACTACTCCAATAAAGAGTATTTCACAGTTTATTCAAATTAAACCTTCTTTTAATCTTTCACTGGGGCCACCCAGGCAAGCATCTGAGTTGTGTGACTTACATAGGTCAAGGGTACAATGCTAAACCCTTTCTTTCAGTGGGGGAAGCACAGCTCTCCCCTAGATTGGCATGGCAGGTCTGTGCAACACATCCAATTTCCACTCAGTGAGGAATAAGAGAACAGAGAAAATCAAAGAAGGAGAACAACAGGAAGTAGTCAAAAAGCAAAATGAGTCCACAAAGTAAGAAAGCATATAAACAAACAGGGAGATAAACAGGAATAGCAACTGACAAAGCACTCAGTGAGGTCTGCATCTCAAAAATGACACGTGGAGCATACGGAATGCATCACTGTTTGCCAGCCATGGACAGGATGCTGTCAAGTTCAACACATGTGCGACAACTGGGAGTGGAATGTGAGGCACCTGCCATGGGGCTGACATCAGTCACTTTAAAAAGAAGAGGGGTGGCATCTGAAATTATCCCATATATTGTATTCACACATGCAATGTATAAATGTTTCACAAAGCAAAGGGTTGGAATAAACAGAAGTTCTAAGTGAGTAAAAAAAAAAAGGTTTAGATGTTGTTGGCTAAGAAATATAAACAATGCAACCAGGGAAAGCTGGGAAATATTGTTCTTGCTACGCTAACAGATTTAGAAACCAAACACGGCTCTGATGTGGAAATGCATTTTTTTAATGCTGGAAGAATAAGCATAAATTGCCTTGTCTTAAAATATACTTTCAGTGTTCATCCCTGGGATCTGAAAACCAAGAAATGAATCTGAAACTCAAGGAGGCAGAGCTTTGAGAATGATGGTTTCAGATGATTTTTCATAGAGTGTGAAATTCTGACATTTTGACTGCCAAATGGATAGCTCTCACATGGAAACATGTTTGCTGCTAGATCAGCAGCTAATCTTGTAGAAACTCAGCTTAATCATAGTAATTGGGAAACCCAAATCCAGGCCAGCCCACCCACCAGAAATCATGGAACAGTCTCCCAAATGTCCTTAGTATTTGAGTCTCCACTTAGGGGCGTTGATCTCCTAGGTAAAGGTGTCACCATCCCTGTCATTCTCACCAATCCAGTATCCTTGCCAGCGTACTCTGGTGAAATCTCCCTTCATCAACACTTGCATGTAAAATAAGCATCTCAAACCTAGCCCATCCCAACCTGAAGTCCTGATAGTCTCCCAAAATTGCTCTTCCCATCATAACAAATAGCAGCTCATTCTCCCAGATACACTGGTCTAAATCCATGGAGTCATCCTGGACTTTCTCTCTCATACTCTTCACCTAATCTTTCATTCTATTGGGTCTATTGGGTCTGCTTTCAACATATACCCAGAATTTGACTGCCTTGTACTACTTCTATTGTTGCCACCCTAATTCAAGCCTCCACCATCTCCTGCCTGGACTAGGGGCTGTGTAGAGAGCCCCTCTCCCCACCACCTGCCCATCCTGTCAATCTACACTGGGAGGGAGTTGGGAAGTGTTGGAGAGGGGATTACATATTAAGTAATACGGCCCTGCCTCTTCCCTTTCCTACCCTGGGTCTATTCTCAATTAGATTAAATATAAATCAGATCATGTCACTCTAACATGTAAAACTCTCCAATAGCCCCCATGTCACTCAGAGTGAAAGCCAAAGTCCTTACAATGACCTTAAGACCTTACATAATTTGTTGTCCCCCACCTCCAGACAGCTGTGTGGCCTCAACTCTATTACTTTCTCTTTTGTTCACTCTGCTTCAGCCACACTAACTTTGTCCTGCTTCCTTTAACCCACCAAACTCAGTCTCTCCTTAAGGTGTTTGCACTTGCTGCGCCCGCTGTTCAGAATACTCCTGTCCTAGCTGCCTCAACTCCCTCACTTCTTTCAGGCTTTCAGGTCTGAACTTAAACATCTCTGTAAGGGCTTCCTGGCCATATTACTTAATATGCAATCCCCTCTCCAACACTTCCAAACCCTCTCCCAGTGTAGACTGACAGGATGGGGGGTGGGGGGAGGCTCTCTACACAGTCCCAAGGCTAATGTTTTGGCATCATGTAGCCACACAATCTGAGACATGTGACCTAGGTTGCCAGAGAAGGGAAAAGAGAGCTCAAGGAAAAGAAAGCTCGGAGGTGGCACCCTGACTCTTACCTGCTTGGACATATAAGGGGCACATATCTATTTCATTAGCTTCAACTAGTCAGTTTCACCTAATTGAAAAGGGACTAGAGAATGCAGATTCTTTTTTTTTTCATGCTGTATTACCTTTCATTAAGTACAAAATCTTCAATAATGTCACCTAGAGCTCATTTCACCAACTGTTCTATTTGGCTGTCAATCTCTTTCTCTCTTCAGCAATGATGAGGTGGATGCCCTTTCCATGAGGAAGGGTATCCACATTTGTTTGTTTGTTTGTTTGTTTTTTGCCTTTGCTAATAACAAAAATGTTGGAGAGCTGGGTGGCAAAGCTGTTGCCATTGGCATCTTTCACATGAACTATACCAAAAGACCCAGGGTGTCTCTCTCTGTTGGTGATCATGCCAGTTCTTCCAAGATTAGCACCTCCAGTCACCATACACAGGTTGCCAGTATCAAACTTGATGAAATCAGTAATTTTGCCATTCTCCAATTCAACCTGAATGGTGTCATTCACCTTCACGAGGGGTATCAGTGTAGTGGATGGTGTGCGCATCATGGGTTACCAGACGAGGGATACCTTTTGTGCCCACAGAGATCTTTCTCACTATGTACAGCTTATACTTGGCCTCCTCAGATGTGATACAATGAGCAGCAGGGCAACTGTTGGTGTCATAGATCAGACAGAAATTCTCTCCCCTCTTGGCAATGCTGATGACATCCATAAAACCAGCAGGGTAGGTTATATTGGTTAGGGACGTTGCCCTCAATCTTTTCACTTTTTTATTTTAGTTTATTGATTTGAGAGAGGAGAGAGCGATGGGAGGAGAAACACCAATTTGTTGTTCCATTCATTTATGCATTCATTGTTGCTTCTTGTATGGGTCCTGACCAGGTATGGAACCCACAACCTCAGTGTATCAGCATGATGCTCTAACCAACTGAGCTGCCCAGCCAGGGCACCATCAATCTTAATAAACCTGCTGCATGCAGATCGTCTTCACTTCCTCTGCTGTTAGGGCATACTTATGTCTGTTCCTTAGAAAATGATGAAAGGGAGGCGTTCTTTCATCTTGCCGGGATCAGTAGATGGATGAAGAGCACGCGCACTGGCCAGTTTATCCAGCATCCAAGCTTTCAAGCTGCTACAAGCCTCAGGTGCTTCTTGGGCCCAGGAATCATGGTGGCGCCAGGGTGGAAAGAGGACATGTTTCCGGTACATATTTCCGGTAAGTGTTTCCGGTGCGCCCAGAAAAAAAGGGTCAGAGGCTACAGTGCAACCTCGGAGGTTCCGCCCCGGAAGTATGTATTCTAAGTGCTCAGGAAGGAAAGGACAAGGCACGTGAATTCTGTATGCAGAACTACAAGTTGTTTCCTTGGAAATCCCTCACTGCTTGGGCAATAGGGATCCTTGTCTCCTTATCGTATCGCTCTGAAATTAATATTTGATTCCTTTTCATTTATCCATTCCACATTTATATATATATTTTTAGTGGTTCCTAGATGTCAGACATTGTGACAAATTCAAGATATAAGGCACGAGGTAGTGTTGTGTTCCTGGCTGCGGTGCCCATGGCAGGATGAGAGAGGCTCACCACAGTATGTGACACCACTGGCCCAACCCAAAGTCAATGGCCTGGTGCACATGCCCCCTGGATGTATGTGCTGGCTGGACATTTTTACTTCTCTCAGAATTGCTGATGTTCTAAGAGGGTGCTACTAATTTAAGCTTTCCTAAAAGTTCTTACAATCCTCTCAGCAATTTACAGATCCATTGTAGACATATGTAACCACACAATGAATCATGATATCCTTTATTTAAAAGTAACGTGTAAATGTTCATTTGAGCATCCCATGAACTGAGCACAATTCCTCCTTGTTTAGACCTCAGGTGTACACCGTGGAATTTTTTGCATCAATTAGAAGCAAAAATCTAAACATGCTCACAACAACAAGGAGTTTAATTTTTTAATATATTGTTTAATAGTAGAAATTTTAAAATAATGCAACTTTGTGAATAAAATTTATGTAAATTAAAACTACTATCTCAAAACCACAAAACACAATATATTCTTCAATAAAGCATGCATATCACATATATATATATATCCTATACTAATAAAAGACAAACATGCAAATTGACCGTACTTTCGCTACACTTTAAGCCACGCACACCAGCCAATCAGAGCGACTATATGCAAATTAACCCAACCAAGATGGCGGCCAGCAGCCACAGAGCTGAAGCGAGCAGGAGCTGGCTCTGAGCTCCACTGAAAGCAACAAAGTTTCAATTATAGAAGGTAAACAAACCCCAGATACCTGCTTTCAGCCAGCCATGGCCACGGAGCTGGAGCGAGCAGGAGGCTTGGGTTGCCCCGGCGATGGAGGAAGCCAAGCTTTCCACAGGCCTCCGCTAAAGGCAACAAAGTTTCAATTATAGAAGGTAAATAGATCCCAGAATAAAAAAAAAGAAAAGAAAAAAAGGAGAGGCTGGGAGCTTACGTCGCCAGGGTGCTTGGTCAGCCTAAAAACGGCCCTCAGCCCCTCACCCAGACTGGCCAGGCACCCCAGTGGGGACCCCCCCACCCTAAAGGGGGTGTGGCCAGCCTGAAAACAGCCATCAGCCCCTCACCCAGGCTGGCCAAACCTCCATGGGGTGAGGGTTCCCACTGGGGTGGAATCCTCTGAGGGGTCCCACACTGCAGGAGGGCATAGGCCGGGCTGAGGGACCCCCCCGAGTACACAAATTTTTGTGCACCGGGCCTCTAGTGTGTATGTGTGTGTGTGTATATCTACACTAATAAAAGAGAAACATGGTAATTAGTGTACAACCGCTACCCTTCCCATTGGCTAATCAGCAAATCCTTATGCAAATTAACTGTCAGCCAAGATGGCGGCTGGCAGCCATGCACTGAAGCGAGCAGGGAGGCTTGCTTGCTCCAGTGACGGCGAACTCCAACGTTCCCCGCCTGCCGCTGCCAGCCTCTCAGCTGCAACTCTAAGCAACTATGTACTATGTTGCAAATAAGAAGCTAAACAAAACCCCAGAAACCGGCTTTCATTCAGCAGGGCTTCAGCAGGTCGGACCGCAACATTGTATCGATGTTTTCATCAGCGAGGCCTCAGAGCTAAAGCTGGCCCAGAATAAAAAAGAAAAAAGAAAAAAAGGAGCGGTTGGGAGCTTCAGTCCCCCACTTCCGGAAAAGAGCCCTCAGCCCCTCACCCAGACTGGCCAGGCACCCCAGTGGGGACCCCCACCCTGATCCAGGACACCCTTCAGGGCAAACCACCCAGCCCCCACCCATGCACCAGGCCTCTATTCTATATAGTAAAAGGGTAATATATGCTTCCCAGCACCGGGATCAGCGGAGCAGCGAGGCTCCTGGCACTGGGATCAGCGTGACAGGGAGCAGCGTCCAAACCCCCTAATCGCCCTGCGGCTCTGTGAGTGACAGGGGGCGGGGCCACAACCTCCCTATCTACCCTGCTCTGTTCGTGACAGGGGAAGGCACCCTATCCCCCTGATCAGCCCTGCTCCGTGCCTGAGAGGGGGGAGCTCCCCAATCCCCTGATCGCCCTGCGGCTCTGTGTGTGACAGGGGGGAGCTCCCCAACCCCCTGATCTCCCTGTGGCTCTGTGTTTGACAGGGTGAGGTTCCCCCCCCCCCCCCCCAGGGGCCCTGCTCTGTGTGTGACAGGGTAGAGCCATAACCTCTCCATCAGCCCTGCCCTGAGTGTGACAGTGGCGGCGCCCCAACCCCCTGATCGGCCCTGCTCTGTGGGTGATAGAGGGTGGCGCCCCAACCCCCCTCCACGGGCCTTGCTCTGTGTGTGACAGGGTAGAGCCATAACCTCCCCATTGGCCCTGCCCTGAGTGTGACAGGGTGCAGCGCCCCAACCCCCTGATCCGCCCTGTTCTGTGTGTGACAGGGGGCAGCTCCCCAACCCCCCAATCGACCCTACCCTGAGCATGACTGAGGGTGGCATCGCAACCTCCCGATCCGCCCTGCTCTGTGCATGACAGGGCGGCGCCCCAACTTCCCAATCGGCCCTGCTCTGAGCCCCACCAGGGGCTGCATCTAGGGATTGGGCCTGCCCTCTGCCACCCGGAGATATTAAGTTATCTCCTGAGGGGTCCCAGACTGCGAGAGGGCACAGGCCGGGCTGGGGGACCCTCCCTCCCCTCCCGAGTGCACAAATTTTTGTGCACTGGGCCTCTAGTGTGTATGTGTGTGTGTATATATATATATATATATATATATATATATATATATATAATGACACACTAGAATGGCTGCTTATGGAAGAAAAGGGAAACAGAGTGGGAATCAAGCTAGAAAGAGAGGGAATAATAAAATAAGAGAGCACCCTGGCATGAACTATGCTAATGTGTCATCAACTGAGAAATATTACTAACTTGTCAAATATTAAATTTTACATTCTAAATTTTTCCCTTTTTTGAGAGGCACTCAGAAAACATTTGTTGAATGAATTAATGAAAAGGTTTCCATTTAAAATTAGTCTTTAGAACAGGGGCCCTCGAATTTTTTAAACAGGGGGCCAGTTCACTGTCCCTCAGACCGTTGGAGGGCCAGACTATAGTTTAAAAAAAAACTATGAACAAATTCTTATGCACACAGCGGCGGCAAAAACACCCGGCGGGCAGGATAAATGTTTTCGGCGGGCCGCATGTGGCCCACGGGCCGTAGTTTGAGGACCCCTGCTTTAGAACAATAAGACAGATTGACAGGTTTCCTTCTACACTTCTATGTTCTGATCTAAGCCCAGAGTTAAGTCTATAAGTGGATAAAAATTTGACAAGCATAAAAAATGATAATACTCTGTATTGCCAAAGGAATGAAGAAAGGGGCACTTTCAAATTACTGATAGGAATGTAAAATGGTACATCTCTCCGAAAAGCAATATTTATTCAGATCCATAAAAATATTCACAGTCTTTAGCCTAAGAATTTCACTTTTAGACATTTATGATAACAAAAGTAATTTATGTATAACTATATTTATATAAGATGATTTTGAGGCAATATTACTTGAAATAACAGAAAATTGCAAGTAATATTTAGCAGGTTGGTTAAATAAATGATGATCTATCCATATGATAGAATTATACTTAATCAATGTGTAATAATAAAATAAAATGTATGTGATACATTATTAAGCAAATATAGCATTCTAAAATATGTTAGTAATTCCAATTTTGAAAACAGAAAGAATGTAAAATGTTAATGGCAGTTATCTCTGTATTAATATATAAGTTCAGTGAATATTTATTGAGTGTAGAATTATATATAATTTTTATATTCTTTTTCCTAATCTATTATGGATATTATTTTAATTGGGAAATATTATTGTAACAAACATCAATAAATATGTTAGATTATAATTTCATCTATTATACTATATTTTGTCTCAAAGGCATGAAAAAGAGATTATTTCCATGCTAAATTCTGAAAATGATATGCTTTCCTATTTACCAAACTCTCAGAAATTTTTCACATGCACATTTTAATCATTACTCAGTTATACTTCACTGTGTCACTTTGAGTGACTATATCATTCCCATGATAATAATTAAAGAGAAAATGATTTTGAGATAGGAATATGGATAAACAAAATCTCCCCTATAATTTTCTAGATCTTAACCAAGAATTCATTAAGCATTTTAGGAAGGCTGTGTTTGTGATTAAAATCAAATGAATCCATTTTATCATCAGTGTGGGTTTCTACAGTTCAGTCATGTCAGGACACAAGAGAAATGACAAGGCATAGTGATCCATTTGAAGCCAAGAGTTATAGTAAAACTCAGATTGGCTTTTATTTTAGCAATAAAGAATAAATGCTATTTAAATTTTTTTATTCTGAAATATAAATCCCTGGAGGAGTGGAGAGATAAGCAAGAGCTGGATGGTGTCTAAATTAAAGTACTGATATACTTTCTATTTTTCTAGGGGATATATTTTCTAGGGGTAATAGCTAGTTCTAATATCTTATTGCCTCAATAATTGAACTTTCGGCGGGGGAGGGGCGATAAAAAAACCTCACACACAACAAAAACAAGCCTGGATCCAGACTTAAATTTCACTTATAGCAAATGCTACCTTAAGAAAATACATTTTTTAACATTACAGTGTAATGGATATAGCCATAAAAATCAATGTGATGTTTTCAATCTATTAAGTACACACCAATACAAAAATAAGGCATGTTGGTTGGTAGAGGAATAGAAGCATATTCCAAGGTAAAAAGTTTACTGTTAACATCATTTGGAAGATTGTATTTTTTGATGTTTACTTATTATTTTAAGGTGAGACTAAGATTTTTAAAAGTACATAGTTTTTTGTTAAATGTGCATTTACAAACCCGTCTATCACCTGTTACTTTGAATTATATTAACTTCTTTGATATAATCTTTAAAATTGAGCTATGTAGATTACTTGAGTTATAATGAACAACCTATAAGATCAAATGTATTTAAAACTAATAAATGCAGCTAATGTAAAAAACATTAAGAAATTGATTTTGTTCCTTTTATAATAATAAACCTGTCTATCTCTACAACTCCTATGATATGCCCTTCTCCAACTAGAAGACATAAACCTATATTTTACACAACTTATTGCTATGTATGGACTGAATTTATCCTTCCAAAATTTATATGTTGGAGCCCTAACCACCTAATGTGGCTGTATTTGGAGATGGGGCCTCCAAGGAAATAATTAAGGTTAAAAGAAGTTATAAGGCATGGCCCCTAATTCCATAGGCCTTATCACTCTCTCTCCTCAAGAATACAAAAACAGGCCAGATGCATACTAAAGTTAGTTATCTATAAGCCAGAAAGAGAGATTTCACAAGAACTGAACTGACCAGAACCTTGGTCTTGGGCTTATAGCCTCCAGTGTAAGAAAATGTTGTTTAAGCAACCCAGTCCATAATCATTTGTTATGGCAGCAAAAGCAGAGTGATACATAATGATTTCATATAATTTATATATTTGATATATTTTGTACCAAACAAATTTGATTAAGGTATTGATTGATTGGATTCTACTAAATAGAAGATTCTTCTACTCTCAAGACTTTGAATTCACTCTGCAGATTGGGGTTTGTGAATATGTGACACCCATTCTACTGGTCTCCATTCCTAAATGAATGGTAGACATTACTGACTGCAGCATTCTTTCCTACTGAATCTAGACCAGACTTCATAATCCTTGTCAGCAATCCAAGATGCCACCACCAATAAAAAGAGGCAGACATTTAAGCTGAAGTCTATTTACCACTTATATGTTACACTATAAACTCATTGAGTGCTTGGATACTATTTTATTTATTTTTAAAAGCCTATAACCTTTCACATGATAGCAGCTCTGCAGATACTTATTGAATTGAATAAACTTTATTTTGAGTATAAACCTTCTATAAAGAAAGTTCCTTTCACAAAAGCTTTGAGTTTTGAATCAAGACAAACTTGTCTTGACTCTACACAAATGCATGGGAAAGATAACATCATGTGTAGTTTTAATGTTGACTGGATTTTCATCAAGTATGAATAATGAATCATAATAATGATCAGAATAATAATTCAATACGATAATGTATAATTCACAATAATGAATGGTGTGTTATGCAACATTACATTTAAAGTTCAAATCTGGAAGACTCAAGGACACAAAAGAGAAGGGAAACTCAGTCCTTTGCCTTAAGGAACTCCCCATTTACTTGAGAATTAGATTCTTGCACATGATCATTTCATTCATGATAGGAACAGAGTGTGACAAGTGCCCCTGCCAAGTAAATGGTTTTGGCAATAGGAGCAGAAGTGTTCAGAAAAAGGAGGGGAATATTTTTTTTTAAAAGCTAAAAGGAGATGTGACAGATGAACCAGTTCCTACAGAGTTCAATTATTCTTCCTCTATTTTCTCATGACTAGCTCCCTGTGGTCTTGGGGTTGAATTATCAGATTAGCTATTCAGGATAGTTGCATATTCCTCAAAGAGTTGCACACCGTCTACACTGTCCTGCCTCATGATATGCAAAGCAAAGGGAGGAGAATTATTTTCTAACTCCTTGAGTACCCTGGGAGATGCAACATGTCCTCCCTTTGGTGACTCTGTACCTCATGCTCAAAGTCTTGCCATCCTGATTCAAGATGTTCTCACCACCAATAGAAATTTGCAGCAACAAAAAAGATGTAAGGCTCCAAAACTATCTTTGAGGCCAAAATTCTAAAAACTAACAAATTGGTTGGTTACTTACCCTCAGACAGGCACTTCTTAGGGTTATACCTAACTTACTGA
The DNA here is from genome assembly GCF_028538775.1 of Myotis yumanensis. Lineage (NCBI taxonomy): Eukaryota > Metazoa > Chordata > Mammalia > Chiroptera > Vespertilionidae > Myotis > Myotis yumanensis. Next base: position 31,032,286 of record NW_027223762.1, on the reverse strand, counting down.
GTTACATCAGGAGGACAGAAATTAAATTTTTAACAAAAAAGAATTTGGTCTGCCTGGACTAATGGTAATGAATCATCATAATTCTCAAGATTACCAAGAAAATAGCCTATCACCCATCACATGATAAGCAATAAGCAAATCAGCAGTACATTTAACTGATGCAGACATTTATTAGCATTTGATTACAGAGAGTTTCTAAATCATTCTGGCAGCCTGTTAGAAATTTTTTAAGTGGAAACTAGATGAAGACAACAAAGTGTCAAGCTTCCCATGCATGAAGACTCAAAATACCCTTTAAGACCGTAAAACTCATACCAAGTGGCGCCTGGAGTTTCCAGAGTAGTTCAATATAGTAGACACTAAGAATTGTGTCCCAAATTACTTTCCCCTGGCAGTCATCCCGAGTTTTTTACAATGAAATAAAATAAAATAAATAACCCAGGCTCCATGCTGGGCACCATAAAGAGGTATCACCCATTTTCCTCTAAATTAAAACACACACACACACACACACACACACACACACACACACACACACACTTGTTTTCAAGGTGTCGAACCACATCCTCCCATCTTCAACCCCACTGCCCCAGGTGTCTCTCAGGATAAGGGGAAACTAGCATCTGGCTGATGAAGCCACATATTTTTAAGAATGAAGGTTAAATGACTTCATTTTTGAGAAGGGCTGGAATTGGTAGAGCTTTTCCGGCTTAAATAGGAGAAATGTTTTTATTACCAAGTTAATCACTTTTTCCAGGTGTGAACAAACCATTGAAACAGCACTAAAGCCAGAAATATTGCAAAAGGGAAGAAGGAAAGGCTGAAGGCTACTCCTCGTATTCTGATTTTTGAGGAGGTAAATAAGCACAGGACTCTTTCTGGTCCCCTCCTTCAGGGACCTCCCCGAGCCCGCAGTGGGCAGAGGGGCAGCAGCAGGACTGGCAAGAATGTGTGTGTGCATGATGTATTGTAGAATTGTACACCTGAAACCTGTATAATTTTATTAGCCAATGTCACCCCAATAAATTCAATAAAAATAATAAAAAATAAGGTTTCTACCAAATTAGAAAAAAGAGAGAAGTGTGTTCAGTTCTCCATACTACCAGCTCTCTCTCCCACCACCTGCTCAGTTGGAGAAATCATTGTGTGATTTCCTGGCTCTTCTTGAAAGAGAAATTCCTAAAGGAATTTTCAACAGATGAAGAGTTATTTGGCTGGAGTCCCAGGGATGAGAAGGAGGAAGAAAAAGAAAAGAAGAGCAAGAAAATCCACATTATTGAGCTCTTAGTAAACGCCAAACATGTTATATTCTATTTAATTCTAGCAATCAGACGTGAGACATGGGACTTACACCTAACTATGAATTCTAGCGATATGACTTTAACGTCTCTGAAAGCCAGCAGTTTCATCTGTAAAGTAGGGTAGCTAATAGTAATAATCTTTAGGGTTATAAACAAGATTATATGAGATCATGCTTGTAAAGTATCTAATTAATAAATGGTAGCAACAATTTATAGAGATTTTACACATGAAGTATGTGACTCCAAAGGGTAGGCAACTCTCCCAACCAAATGATAGCCTCCTGAGATGATGCTTGACTAGTTCAAAGCATTACACAAGAATGCATATGGTTTTTAAAGACACATGCATTCTTTATGCATTCAGGAATAACTTATTAAACTCCATAATAATGTGGAACAATTATCTTTGAAAGTAACTTTCAGATCCTGCCTGTCAGCCCATCCTTGTGATCAGAATGAGAGAACTCAGCTGGCTGAGGGCTCCAGAGAGCTCCTCTCTGCCAGACCAGGCTCTCCCCTTGCTTTCCTCCACCACTCTTTTGGACGAATTCCTTTGTGCTTATTTCTCCAAACTCCTGGCCTGAAATTCAGCAGCAAAACCCTGTCCCACTCCTGATGGGATCCTTGCCCATGGATCTTGTGACAGAGACAGAATTCTCCCCAAATATTATACTAGCTCTCCTACATTTTCTGACCCTCTTAAACTTACAGAACCATCTGACTAGTTCTAGCCAATAAAATGTGACCAGAAATGACACGTACCACTTTGGTACTGAGGCAGTGTAAAGCCCTTGCCAGACTCTCCAGTTTCATTTCTCCTGTTGTGGAGTTTAAAGTCTACATGACCCAGAAGGTACAGATACTAAAATAGCAGGGCCTTGGTTAGCTTGAATCCCTGAGTGACTGTGTGGAGCAGATCATCACATCATACTACACTGGATACTTTGTATAAGAAGTAAACTTTCATTTTGTTAAAACACTGATTTGGAGATGTGTTATTATGGCATAATCTAGCACAGTGATGGCGAACCTATGACACGCATGTCAGAGGTGACACACGAACTCATTTTTTTGGTTGATTTTTCTTTGTTAAATGGCATTTAAATATATAAAATAAATATCAAAAATACAAGTCTTTGTTTTACTATGGTTGCAAATATCAAAAAAATTCTATATGTGACACGGCACCAGAGTTAAGGTAGGGTTTTTCAAAATGCTGACACGCCGAGCTCAAAAGGTTTGCCATCATTGATCTAGCATATCCCAATTTATACAAAATCCAATCCCTGCCAGTACGTTAGTTCTTGGCCACCTTGCCAAGGCTCCAAACTGGCTCTCATTTTGCCTTTTTTGATCCTAGCACATTTGGCAGCAGGTGTAGAACCTGAAGTTCTATTCTCTTCTCAGGGGTTAATTACCAGAATCTCTTCTTCACCCCTGAATCCTACTTTAACCCAGAGAAGGTCAGACGCTGAACTAGCTAGAGATTAGCTAAACCACCAGAATAGGAAATGAAGCAGGGAGTTTTTAGCTGAAACAGGGAGAGTCACTGGAACAAGGCAGGTAAAAAAAGAGAAAGAGCTAACATCTCAGAGATCAGGGGTAAGTGTTCAGAGTCTTGGAGTGAAGTGACTTAAGATGGAAAGATGAGGCCAAAGGGGAAGTGAGTCATGATTAAAGGTTGAATGGTTCTGGGCAATTATTCCCTCTAACCCTGTTTGGTGTACATGGCTCAGCTCTATTGGGTCAGCAGGTGAATCTGCAGAAGCAATTCTGGCTGGCTTCAAGGACCAGGTATCTACTAGCACAGAAGCACTGACCAGCCTACTATGCCAGGTGATCTGGTCAATACTATAATGTTTCTTAATGCACTGGGAAACTTGGTTTATTCCATGTCCCCACCCCCAAATCCAACAATTCATGCATCTCTCACCAGGAGGCTCCAATCCAACATGCTTAATAACTTGCTTCATATTCTAAAAGTTTACAACCTGACTCACTTATATAATTTCTCCAGAATTAACACAGAGCTAATTGAAGAACTTAATGACTAATTTCTCAAGCTAAACAAGACATGTTCACATTACCTTTTAACATTTAAGTTTGTAACCAACCAGGTTATCTGATTTGACTATGAAAGCAATAATCATACCTTACACCCCAGATAACATTAAAAATCAATGTGCAGTGAAAAAGTTAATTAAGATGATAAAATATTAATTATCCTTTTTGATCTTTTCATTAAAAAAAATCTGTTCTTCCTTCATTTGCTCTATCTTCAAAGCCAAACTGTAGATGATGTATCTCTGAATTTACAAGGCCATAACCAGTGATATTTACAAGATAAATCTTCATATCACACACTGAATATTCAATGAGAAGCAGCACACTGCCCAGTAGCTCCTCCATTATTGATATCCTACATATCTGCTGTTGTACTTTTAAGACATTGGGTTAGGTTGAATCACATAAAATTGCCAATATTTGACAATTTATGGCCAAACACACACACACACACACACACACACAGACACACAAAAAAAAAACCTCAGCAATTCCAAGTGTTCATATGGTTCAACCTTAACTTTTAACAGAAATTTAATTTTTAAAACATTTTTAATGAAAGAAAAAGAACTGCAATCCCCAGGCAACAGCTCTGCCCTTTCTCTCTGGTGGTTTGTGTGCCTCCCTGGGTCCCCTTGTACCTGTGCTAATGCACTTGTACTATCCGGTGTTTCCACAGCCCTGCAGCCCTCCCTGGGCCTGTCTTCCCCTCAAAGGTCTGACAACTTGGAGAGGGGGATTCTATTCATCAGGGTCCCCAGCAGCACAGCAGCAGGCACAGAGTAGGACCCCAGACTTTTCTAAAAGACATTGCCTTTGTCAACAACCTTTGCTGGGTGCTTGGTTGGTTACTTCCTTTCCAAGGTATTTTTAATAATCCTGTAGTAGTCTGTTTTAGGATTTTACCCAGAATCACATCAAGCTCACTACTTTGCATCTTGTAGAATCTATTACAGTCTCCCGTTTTCTAAGGATTAAAAAATAAGAGGAAGTTTAAAAACAGAAAACCTATTTTTCACTCTTGGATCTCCAACTGCTCACCATGGTCTACATGACCCATTTGCAAGTTCTCTCTGAAGCTGAGGTGTGATTTGTCTTCACCTTGAGACCTGACCTCCCTTCAGAGCTCCGGAGGGTGAATGAGAACTAGCTCAGCTCTCAGGCGCAGATCGGAGAGCCAACGCATGCATTGTGCCCCTCCTCTTCCCCTGATTACATGAAACTTAAACAAATACTTTCATCTCTCTAAGTCTAAGACTCCTAATATCTAAATAAGATAGTGCCTAAAACCATAGAGTTATAGTGCAAATTAAATGAGACCGTGCAGGTAAATCATTGAACATAGAAGCCTTCAAATGTGTTACCATTACTCTCGGACATGGATTTTCTCCAGGCTGGACTTCCATTTCTCTTTTGTCAGTGTTTGTTTGTTCTATGCTTTTCAACCCAAAGATTATTCTTTGTTGACTAAAATGAAGGTGAACAGAGGTGGAGGAGCTCTGGTTTTTTTGTACTGTTGGTCAGCACACAAGAATCCTTCCAAGGAGCAGGCCCAGGTCCTCCCCTACACCTTGAGGGACTTCCACTGAATATAATTTTGTGAGTTTTGTTGCCCTGAGCATTTCTCACCAGGCTCGTGGGAATGAAATCTGGCCTAATACAGTCTTGGCTCTTCTGTCTGGCTCCAAGCACTCATTTCTATCTTTTGCAAATCAGAACTCATTAGAGAGCTCCTGCTGTAGCCATCCTGGTTTCCCTAAGCAGCCATGTAATTACCCCTCCCTTGGTGGGTCAGTGTTGGCATAGTCTGAGCACTGTGGTTTTGACAGCTTCCCGTCTCTATGACCTTCCCTCCACGTACCCACTTCTCCGGGATTTGCCTCACTGGGTCCAGCTTTCCTCCCTGGCTCTCACTGCCGCAGGGATACCATGGGCACTTCTCACAAGGCTCTTCTCACTCTTGGTTAGAATTAGATCTAAAGCAGCAATTCTGCTGGTTACTTTCTAACTAAGCAGGAAAATAGCAGATAATCAGAAAATCCTCTTTGTGTGATGGTGACCGTGGAGACTTCTAGTGCAAAAGGGTGAACACCAGTTTCCACCGAAAGAGCAACTCTAACAAAGGGACTTCGAACACCCTGTAGCCAGCAAGAGAGATGATGGTTTGGGCCCTGGATAATTTTGCATCCCTTAAATCATGTTTATCCAAATAGCCACTTCATCTAAGTGAGGACCGTCTTGGTGCTGCGAGGACACATGTCCTCCCCTGTTGCCTCCCTGGAGAGAGAGCCTCAGGAATCCCTTCTCGGTGAGCCCATTTCTCATCCGCAACATGAGGGTGTTGCATGATCTCAAAGGCCTCATCTGTATGAAAGTTTGGGGATTTTAAGTATAGACTAAGGGTTCCTCCTTATAGCTAATGTTTAACCAAATAACAAAACAAAATATATATCAAAGAAGCACATTAGAATTCAAACAAATTTCAAGTATTAAGCAAAATATAAACTTCCTATCTCTTTTCTTTTATGTATTAATCAAGTTCTCTTTTTCTAAGTATTCATTCCTTTGCAGTGAGACTGCCATGAAGTCTGTTTTTTTTTATCTGCTATTCCATTTCCCCAGTAGGTGGCACTCCATTACAACTTTCAATTACTACCTTCTGCCTACAAAGTACACAGTCCAGAAAATAAGGATGAAGACAACGTGGGGAGCATTTGTTTAGCAAACACAGATAAATAAGAAACCTTTATATTAATTATGCACCTAAAAATTCATTGATTTTCTAAATTTTAAACAACTAGGTTCTACTTGTAAAGTGTCATAATCAGAATGTTTTGATATAGACATGTCAGATATTTATGATAAAATTATGATACCTTTTAAAGTGATGAAACTTTGAAATTATGGGTCATCCAAATGATGCTGCCACATTGCTATTTAAAGAACATTTAGAAAATACTCCCAGGATTGATTTCTTGCCCACATGAGAAAAATAACTTCAGTGCCTTCTTTTGGACAATCCTTCCCCAATAGCATCATCTTCCTGGGTAATACTCACATTCAAGAGTTGTTTGAGTCTCCTTTTCCCCCCTGGAAAGGATTTGGGTTTTTTTTTACAAATATTCTACACAATAAAATTTGACCACCCACTTTTAATTATTTTGGAAAGATCAGAACGTGGCGACACATTACCATATTTTCAGCCCATGCGTTTTGTCTCTCAGCTAGTTGCTTTTGCCCTGGTGGGTAGAGCATGGCCCATATTGTAGGGAGATTTATTCTGGTATACCGGCAAGCAAAGGAGCCAGTAATAAATGAGATTGGAAAGGCCTGTAGCATCAGGAAACATGAGTTTTACAACTTTGAATTTAGCTTCTGAGAAAGGTGAGGTGAACAACGATCTCACCAGCCTCAGGTCATGAAGAATCAGACCCTGCTTCAAGCCTGGAAATGGATTAGGAACCTCAGTCCTACCCATATAGATCTTACCAGGATGGTCTTGCTGCCCTTGGTCCGGATGCAGGGCCTGGGACAGGACTGGCTACCTGATAGATACTGTTGGAGCTAGAACCATCCCCAAACCTAACCTGCATGCATTCTTGTTCTCCTATTGGAAGGGACAACCTGAATTTTGGTTATCGGCGAAAAGCATTAGGCTGAGTTAACCCTGAAGATCAGTTGCATGATATTCTTTAAACTTCTAGTTACATAACAATTGTTTCCTAGTTGCTTAATCCAGTTTGAGTTCGGTTTTCTGTGACTTGCTCCTTCAGCTCCCTCTGATGGGCAAAGCCTCACCCACAGGCCACCGCACAAATTAGTAACTGAAGCTTGGCTGGTTGTTGTCACAGTTCTGATGATGCAGGTTTCGGTGGAGTGGTGGAGAACCATGCCATCTGGCTATCAGGTGAGGATTCCTTGGGCAAGCCCTCACTGACTGAATGACTTTCATTTTAACCTTCAATATGCTTTCTCCTCTGCTTGAAAATCTTCTACCATGGGAACTTGAAATTAGGATGACAACAACAATTCTGTCAACAGCTCTGTTTCTACAGTCCTATTTAAGTTTTTCTTATTCCTAATATTTGTTGAGCATTTACTATAGGCTGATCCCTGTTCTAAGCACCTTTCTTATATTGACTTATCAAATCCTTAAATCAACCTTGCAAGGTTAGTATGATTATTATCTCCGTGTTTTAGAAGAAAAGGTTGTCATACATTATCTCATATGCCACAAGCCAGAGAGAACAATATATATTCATCTCTTAGATTCATCCACACAAGTTTGTGATGTAAACGAGCTGTTGAGTCCATAAAGAGGCATCAGGCTTATGGCAGTGGCCCAGCCAGGCCTTGTTCCAGGAGCTATGAGGCCAAGGGGTGTTTGGTTTGTGGGGGCCACTATCACCAAACTTCCCTCAGAAATGTCAAACCAGGACTTTCAGGAAGTTAATCAGTAACACATGGGTAAGGGCCAGCTTCCAAACAGACTTGGGAACAGAGAAGAGAAAGGATCTGGATATGCATATGACATCTGCGAGGGCCGCACTGTGGTCTTCCAGCAGGGGACCAACTGTCCCTGTTTGTCCGGGACGGAGGGGCTTCCCAGAATCTGAAACTTTCAGTGCACACACCAGGAGGTTTCCAGGAAAACCAGGACGAGTCACTCTATTTTTCAGAGGAACTCAGTCCTGCTTCAAACTACCAGAGACTCCAGGGGCCTCCTGTCTTACCTCAGAGTTCTCAACACTCCTAATTTGGTTTCCTTCTCCCTCCATTACTCAGACAGGGATGGGATCTATGTGTCAAGCTCTATGTCACTTTCAAAGAGCTTTCCCAGTTGGTTTTAGTACAAAGAAAGAAAAGCCCTGCTTCATGCAAGTAATGAACTTGTGGAACTTATTAGCTCTAAAAATAGAACTGATAGAAAAAAAAATTAAGTTTGGATGTTTTTTAAGTTCAGAACACACTACCCAAAATATGGCACTTTGGCATACTGATTAGCTTGAGTAAAAGGAACTTAAAACACAGTAGATACAAGAAAGGGACTCTGGTCTTTCTTTTTCCCCAGAAAACAGGAGATAAAGTCCCCATGTGACAGGTGCCTCCCCTTTACCAGGAGGAAGAAACATTCTTACCACCAGAAATGTGAAGTCAAGGCTGACAGAAGTCTGTATAAACAGACCTTGTTAAAGTAACTCTTGTCTTCCTTTAGTCTCCCCATATATTTTAGTTACTTTTCCACAGTCCCACTATGTGTTCAACCTAGTATATATGCACTTAGGCCTAGGCACTTCTTTGGGTCTTCTTTGTGTGTGTGTGTGTGTGTGTGTGTGTGTGTGTGCACGCGCGCGCCCACAATTCTGTAAATAAAATCCATATTTTTCTCCTGTTAATCTTTGTCTATATCAGTCCAAGCTGGAGACGCCAGAAAAGTGGAGGAAAATTTTACTTGCTCTATAGGTGAACTAATGACATCCAGATCTCTAAAAGATTGGGAACATTAAGATGGGTGTAAGGAAAGGAAGGCTTTCACCTTTTGAATATCCCTCAGGCCCCTGTTAGCCAATAAGATAGTAGCCCAGGTGGATCATGCGTTTGACTCGGTGTTGCTGTTCTTATATACAGCAATGCTTATTGGTGTTTTGGGAAGAAAACAAGGAACAAATAACCTTGACTAAAATAAATATATAACTGAAAGAAGTTTTTAAAAAGAAAACCAATATGATAGAGTCAAGTGAGTTTATTTATCCTTTCTTCCATTTTGCCAAATTTAAAATACTCATAAGAACCAAGAAGAAAGATAATTCCAGTCACTCATTTTTTTAAATCTCCTTCTTATACCTTAACTTGTTAGATTCATATGACAAGTCTTCCTGAGTGGGTAGGCATATAAAATTCTGTAGAGAAGGGGCCTGCCCAAGACTTGCCTCCTGGAGAGCCATCTTTGGCTATTTAGAAAACCCTGCCACCCAAGTCCCACCCAGCCATGGTTTCAGACCATGAACCCTGAGCATTTCCAGTTTGCCACGCCTAAGTCCATCTTCTCCTAACTTGACTTTTGGCTCTGAACTCTGCATGTAATCTCTGCCTTTAGCCCCTGTAGACATGGTGTTTAATCTTCTTCAGTCATCAAGAGTTTAGCTACACACTTTGTTTGGCTTGTCCTTTGGGTTTCTGGAGTTCTCTGTGGGTCCTGATAGGAAATCACAGCCTTAGCCTTGACCCCTCAAAATCTAATCCCCTACCTAGTTACTTAGCTGCATAATATTGGCCTCTACTACAGGGAGTCAGGCCTGAGACTCAGGTGATCTAGAATCTGGTACTAAATGTTCAATGCCACGGGACTCAGTATTTCAGATTAAAATAGGGGTAATCCCTACCCACCTCTTAAGGTTCTTGGAGTCCTCAGAACAACTTCATAAACCCATGAGGAAGAGTGTTATGATTCTAAGAGCCTCTTTCCTCATAACATTGTCCTTGACTGTGTTTAAAAATAGGCCCTGCCCTGACTGGTTTGGCTCAGCGGATAGAGCGTCGGCCTGCGGACTCAAGGGTCCCAGGTTCGATTCCAGTCAAGGGCATGTACCTTGGTTGCGGGCACATCCCCAGTGGGGAGTGTGCAGGAGGCAGCTGATCAATGTTCCTCTCTCATCGATGTTTCTAACTCTCTATCCCTCTCCCTTCCTCTCTGTAAAAAATCAATAAAATATATTTAAAAATAAAAATAGGCCCTATGATTTCCAACTTAAACAAACCAATGCTGATCCAGACAAGCAAAGCAATTAGAGAGTATAAATAAATACACCCTGTTCAAATGAAAGGTGCTGTTTAAAACTGATTCCCAGGCTTGATTTGTATTCAGAACCAATCAGTAGCACAGCATTAGGAAACCTCTGATAAACCCCATTTGATATAATAAAACGATGATCATCATTGTTACTCCAAGAGAGAAGACATCACTGCCTCCACAAAACTGCTAAACAGGATTAATAAACTTAATCCAGGCAATTCCAGATTTCTAGAATCAACAAAATCACGTCTCTGCTCAGCACTTTATCCAGAAGTATCTGAGTCAGCCCTTGGCTAGTTCTCAAATCCCCAGGTTCAGACATGTGCTTCCTGGTGGGAAGGGTCCTCATTCAAGAAGACAAGCTTTCTGATTAGACACCCTTTACACCCGCTGCCTCCCTTATATCTCTCCGGGATAAAATTCATTCAGTCTTTTAAAAATAAAACACATCTGCTTAACCCTGCCCTAAAGAAACTTCCATTACCCTGTTTTGTTTTGTTTTAATAGCCACGTGATGTACTGACACTGAACAGCAGAGACTACACAGAAGAAATCTCTCCCCACTGTTGCTTTATCCATTTAACACGTGTGAATCTGTGATCTCAGCGTTCCTTGTGCCTGGTGACTAATTGAGTTTGAGACAGTGGCTGTCAAATGCTGGAAAAGGAATGATTTATGCTAAAGATATTTTTGGTCTCTGATATGCCCAGCTTCAGAGGGAATAAAAGAAGTTGTTACCATGTCCGGATGGTGACGATAGGCAGAGTCTAACAATGGAACTACACTCCTACAACTAGCCAGTCTATTAACTGAATGCATCGAGTTTCCATCTTTGCTTTCACCCTTTGCTCCTGGGTAGGTGATCCTGCAGATTTTTATTTGCATTTATTTCAGCTGCACCATTTATCCCATTCCCAGTTATCCTGCCCAGAGATCTTATTGAAGCTGCCACTGGGAGCCATGGAGATAAGCAATAGCCTCAGCAAAGAGCCAGCTGCTGAGCCCAGCACCACCGTTTAGATGATGTACGCTCCAGCTCCGCCCCTCTCTCAGAAACAGTGACTCAGAAATGTTCCCATTACCCTTGGAGGAAACTCATTTCCTGCCCGTAATCTGATTACTATTCTCTCACTTGGGACTATAACTGATTTTATAATACTACCCTCATGGGGGGGTGGGCGGGGGGGTGGAGCATGGAGCTGGTTTTTAATTGTTTTAACATGCACAGGGTGCACAAGTCAGACCGAAACATGTCAACCTGTGAGCTTTAGAAATACCAATAACATTTCAATGCTGAATTCTGGTGACTATGTATTTGCCTGTTTCATCACAGGGATAATTTCATCCACTCGCCAGATCTGAAAGACTGGCATGGATCATGATGCTAGGGGACTCTGACTTTCTATGGCATTGCTTCATCGGATCTTCTGCTGCCCCTGGGACTTGGCTCTCATGGACCCAGGAACTGTTTTCCCATCTGCAATCTCCTCCAAGCTCTATTGATCTAATGCCATCTGTCCTGCCCCAGGTAACGCAGATAGAGCACCTTCCAGCTCTGAAGATTGAAGATACCCTGAGGACGTACCTCTTTCCACTTCCCACCTTCATGTTGCTCTCAGCCCCAAACACTGACTCCTACAAGGTTTTCTGCTAATGTGTTAGCTGGGTCTTTGGTGATGTACATAGAAATGGAAGCAAAATGCCTCCAAGGGTGTAGATACCTAGGAGTTGGGAATTCAAAGGACATGTATTCACACCTCAAAGCAACAGAGGAAAAGAAATCTCACTTCCCTGCTCTTTCATGTTCTACCCTCCTGTCTCCCATCAGGTATCATTGCCTTCCAGCTGCCCCCAGAGCTCTGCAGCCCCTCTCACTTCTGGTTGCTTCCCTATGAAAAAGGCTCCCTTCTTTTTTCTTTCCCCAGCCACTATGCTCATAATATTTACCTGGAAGAATCATGCTGTGATCCAGCTATGACTCTCAGCTACAAGAAATAGAAACCCAACTCACACTTAAACCATGAAGGGAATTCACATAGATGGGAAGTTCACGGGCAATCTAACTCCAGGAATAGATGGATCCAGGCTTCCGACGATGTCTTCTGAGATCTATTGCTATTTCTAAGCTCTGCATTATGGTCTGGGCTTCATTTTAGGGCTCTGCCTCCCTATGGCAGAGAGAACCACCAATAGCCTTAGATTTACTCCACTCTTACAGCTAGTGGTCCCAATAATTTGAGTGAAAATCCTAGGTGGACTCTGACTGGCCTGGTTTAATCTTGTTTCATCCCCCAACCCTTTATCATGGGTGGATTGTGGCAGTTGGTATAGAAGACATTGGGAAGGGAAGACTGTGGGGATGTGAACTGCTGACTTGTTTCCCCACTGCTGGCTTAGGTACTACCATCTGACTCCCAGTTTGGGCATCAGTTTAGTGCCTCCCATAACTTCTCCACCACCCAAAGGCAGGATGTGACATGGTCTAACACCACAACACAACCATTAAATTTCTATTTCTCAAAGCGAGCCATATGGACAGCACAGGTGCTTGTTAAAATGCTGATTTCTGGGTCCCACCTCAGACCCTATTAAATCAGAATTGGGAGAGAGAGGGGCCCGAGAGTCTCTAGTTTAACAATGGCCCCAGGTGATTCTTGTGGACTCTGAAGTTTCAGATCTACTGCCCAGATCTCAGGGGTTGAAAAATGGCCACTAGGCATTTGATCCCGTCCATCCACTGGCTCAGTGAGAGGACTCACTGGCGCCCCCTACCACATATTCTGTATATGGGCCCGAGGCAAATCTCAAGCATGCCCAGAGGACACTGAGAGTGAGGCCTGGAGATGAAGGTCAGAAATTGGTTGTTAGGAAAAGGAAGTCTGGGGTGAATACAGGAAGCTAAAGTGCTGTCATTAAGGGGGTTGGAGCTGGAGAAGCAAAAAGTACGCCACTATGATGGCTGTGTGGCCATAGCTAGGAAAAATCTGGCTGAATTCCAGAGATACAGGGCAATGCTAGCTGGCTTTTGTTTTGTCTTTTTAAACTTGTTCTGACTGGGTACTTATGTATGACTAGCTTATGTTTGCAGAAGCAAAAAAAAAGTGTTTATACAGCAAAAAATTGTTTATACACAATGTAGAGAGAGAAGAAGTTTCTTATTTGTTCTACTGGGACTTGTAACAGAGTAAAATAAAAATAGCAACAAAAATTTTCCTAATAAACAGAAAAAATACATACAGAATTAAAGAAATATAACTAGGAATCAAAACAAGTATCTGACCAGGCACTCAAACTTTCTTAAAGGGGACAGGTCTTCTCTAATTTCATCAGGTCTGCTCTCCACACTTGGTCACACTATTACTCTGGCACTTCTGGTCCTGCTAGTCTCCTTTGCATTCTGACTTGTGGTTCCAAAAGTTTAATGTACCCTAGCTGGTTTGGCTCAGTGGATAGAGTGTTGGCCTGCAGACTGGAGGGTCCCAGGTTCAATTCCGGTCAAGGGCACTTACCTCGGTTGCAGGCTCCTCCCTGGCCCGGGTCCTGGTTGGGGCTCCTGCAAAAGGCAACCAATCAATGTGTTTCTCTCACATTGATGTTTCTGCCTTTCCCTCTCTCTTCCACTCTCTAAAAATCAATGGAAAAATATGCTCAGATGAGGATTAAAAAAATAAACAAAAGTTTAATGCACCTGAGAATCACCTGGAGGGCTTATAAATCAAGGTTTTCTGGGTCTACCCACAAAGTTTCTGATTCAGGGGGACAGGAGTGGGGCCTGAGAATTTGTTTTAAATTTATCTTTATTGTTGAATGTATTGCAGATGTCCTCCCTCCACCACCCCATTTCCACCCCTTCCCCAGGCTTTCCCCACGCTATTGTCTGTCCATGGGCTACACATGTATGCATATAGTTCATTGGTTAATCTCTCCTCACAACTCCCTTCCATCTGAAATACATCAATCTGTTGCAAACTTCAATGTCTCTGGATCTTTTTTGTACAACTGTTTATTTTGTTCATTAGATTCTGCATGTAAGTGAGATCATGTGATACTTGTCTTTCTCTGACTGGCTTATTTTGCTTAGCATGATACTCTCCAGATCTCTCCATGCTGTCTCAAAGGGTCAGAGATCCTTCTTTTTTACAACTGTATAGTATCCTATTGTGTAAATGTAACACAGCTTTTTAATCCATTCATCCACTCATGGGCACTTGGGCTGTTTCCAGATCTTAGCTGCTATGAACATAGGAGTGCATATATTCTTTCTGACTGGTGTTTCTGGCTTCTTAGGATTTGCATTTTTCACAAGTTCCCAGTGCTGCTGCTGCTGCTGCTGCTGGTGGTGGTGGTGGCGGGGTCCTCCTTTTGATTAGCACTGGCCTAATTTCATCCTTTTGAGCCACTTAACCCCTTTATGTCTCAGGTGCCTCATGTATACATTGGGGATAAGAACACCTATTTGATAGGGTTTTTTGAGGATTAAATGAAGTTATTCTTCATAAAGTGCTTGGAACACTTTCTGAAATTTATTAAGCCCTCAATACATGTGGACCAAATGAGAGGGGGTTGTGATAAGGATGCACTCAGCTATGTGTGCTATAAAATCCTCCACACTTGCATTGCAGAACTCAATGGGTCTCTCCAAATGGGTTCTTTTCTCCTCCTTGTCCTCATCAATACATCCTTTCAAACTATACTACAAATAACGCCTAATCGTGATTTGGTACCCACTATGTGCTAAGAATATGAAGCACTTACCATGCCTCTTTCTGTCACCTTCACAACAATCCTGTGTGACGGGACTACCATCCCACTGTTGTAGGTAAAGAGAATGAGGCTGCAAGAGAACCTACGTGTCTTAAGCATGTTTCCCTATGTCTCACAAGCTCTTAGTGGCAAAGCTGGAATTTGAGCCTCCTAATAAGCCCATTGTCTGCAGAGTCCATGCCCTTCACCACCCCAGACATAGCAAATAGGTTTTATCATCCAGTCATCCCATCTGCTAGCAGCTGCCTAGGGCACAGGATTCTGAGGCCTAAATATCCTGACTCAAGGGAAAAGATTGCTGGAATTGATTAGAAATATCTAGCTGCCATGCAAGCTAGAGAGGGGAGCCAAAACATAGACCAGATATTTGCTGCCCCTGCACTTTGCTATGGCAACACAGATGGGGGTAAAGGTTTCCTAATTGTATTGAAGATTATATTTAAATACACACAAATCAGGTGAGTGCTCCCAGGAGGTGCTAATGATTTCAGATCTGTAGTCCAGCTCCCCTGCTCACTGTAATTGAATTTGAATGCTATTTCAGTGCACACCAATGAAGGCGAATAGTTGTGTGACTACACCATATCTGTAGACGATCCCAACCCATTTTTCTTTGGTTTTAGAGTTCTAACAGGAATATGGTGCTTTAAAATTGTCTGTAGACTAACTGACATGATTGATAGAGACTCTAGCAAGTTTCTGGACAGTACACAAGGATTTAAAGAGGAGAGAGATATTCCATTTTCAGGTAAAACTTGAAAAACACCAAGGCTCTAACTTTCTGAAGGTGACTCCTGATTGTGTGAAGGTATTTCCACTTCCCTTAAGGCCAAGGTTCTCAAGCTTCAGTGCATGGGAAAATTGGCATTGGGAAGTTTGTTTCAAAAGCCGATTGCCAGTTCCCTGCCTTATCCGGATCGTCAAGGATGGAGCTGGGCAGTCTGCACTTAAAACAGGTACCACAAGGTGTAAGGACCGTACCTGGGAAGCCCTGCCTTCAGCAACAGAACAGCAATTCCCTGTTTTTTCAATATGAGGAAACTGTTTCTACTCAAGTTATTTCTCAGATATCACTTGATAGCAGTTGAGAAAATGCAGGATGGCAAACCCCCCCCAAAAAAACAACAACAACAAACAAACCCTGCCATTCATTTTGTAGATTATAAATAAATGTTCTATTTACCACAATAATGTGCACATGAATATTTGAATATGAGTAGAAACTGTGTATGAGATAGTGTTCAATCCATCTATATGCAATGTTCAGTGCACATATAGATTTAAAATATTTGCAGATAGCCCAGTCAGCGTAGCTCAGTGGTTGAGTGTCAACCTATGAACCAGGAGGAGGTCACGGTTTGATTCCCAGTAGTGGGCTTGATCCCCATTGTGGGATGTGTAGGAGGCAGCTGATCAATGATTTTCTCTCATCATTGATGTTTCTATCTCTCTCTCCCTCTCCTTTCCTCTCTGAAATCAATAAAAACATATTTTTTAAATATTTGTAGATAATTCTGCAAACCTTTCATCCACCCATCTCACAATAATGCCTGCCCACAGAGGTCCACAGGCCAAGATGGGGAACCATTGGCTACAGTTTTGATTCCTGCTTACTCTTTAGCACAGCTGTCACTGGGCATGAAATGGGCCATCACTCACCTGAGTGGGAGGGGAGACTTATATGGCAGGAGTGGATCCATATTAGCAGCTTTATGTACATATTTTCACTTAAAAGCAGAAGTCCAATTCCTTCTTCTGTCATCTACACTAACAGAGTAGAAACACGAATTTGATTAATACACTCTCATTTTACTATAACATCAAAAATCTCTATCTCTTACATCTCCATTCTAGTAATTATGCTTTATGTGGCTAAAACCCACATTTGTAAACAATATTGAACCAATAAAAGATGTTGGGCATCTACTGTGAGCAAAACACTATACTGAGTACCATAAATACCTCATTAAAAATTAACTTGGGCTGAATACAGGGGAAGTTCTCATCATTAAAGAGGTAAAAATTTGGATATTTTTGGTTGGTACCTTGTCTCTGTTTGCCAAATTCAAAACTTTTATCAAGTTTAGAAACTGAAAAACAGGAAGGCAGGCTTACTAAAAAGTCACTGGTTCTAACAGATGTGGCTTAAATAAGATTATGATCCCAATTGCCTTTTGCTTAAGCACATATTCAAATTCCCTGAGAAATCCCTGAGTAGATGGTGGGAGATACTGGTCTCCAATTCAAAATTCACAGAGAAAATCTATAAAGCACATGTGGACAATAAAAAAACAAACAAACAAACAACCCCCCCCCCCAAAAAAAAACAATGAATACATATGTATAAGACAAAGAAAGACATCACAATTATCAATATCCAAGAGGTGTTTGCCCAGCGTCGTGGTCCTGCCCAGCACTGAAGGACGGGCTCAACATTACTGCCTGTTTCCTTGATGTTGTCATAAACGGTAACAATGAGGACCGGGAGTGTGGTAAAAGCCCAAACTTAACAACACAAGGACAAAGGCACTCAGAAAGCGGGCTTCATCGACTCAGTTCTGATCATTTCTAGCGAGGCTACGCTTGGATTTAAAACCTAGATGATTGAGCTGTAGTTCATTAAGAAATGCTTGGAGGGTGATGAGAAAGGAGAAAATGAAAACTGCTTCATTGGAAGAATTTTTTTTAATGCCATTTGTCTTCCTGACACCAAGGAGAAGCACAAGGAGATTCAGCGGCTGCATTGAGTTCGCAGTGACCTTTCACCTCTGTTGATCTCTGACCCGGCTGTTTCAATCACACAGACACAGACACTAGGATGCTCGACAAGATGTTTTAGGAGACAGTTTCTCTTTGTCATGTGGCGGAAGGGAAAGAAGTTGAGAAGAAAATCTCTCCAGCAAGACAAATTGCGCCTGTGTGTTAGCTGACAAAGGGTTAACAGGACATCAGGGCCACTTTCCTGCTAGCAGTTTAATTGCTGCAGGCCAAGGAAACGTTTGAGGGAGAGGGAGCTGTTAGTGGGGACCTCATTTTTCAAAGGCCTGTCAGAAAGCTAGTCTGCTGAATGGGTTTGATACAGAAAACAAGAATTGGGTCTGTTTCCCAAATTCGAAAGGCAAGGCCCCTACTGACTTGTCCCTAGCAAGAATTCGCTAGCTGGTGGCTACCGTGGTTCTTTCATCTGTTAACAGATTGTTTTCCAAAAGAGGTATACCGAAAAGAAGGGTGGGGGCGGGGTGGGGGATGTGCGTGATTTGTAAAGCAGAGTTCCCAAAATTGAGTGGGTGTCAGAATCACTTGGAGGGTTTGATTCGGTAGATGGGGTGGAGCCCAGGAGTTTGCATTTTTAACAATTCCTCGGTAGTGCTGCTGGGTGTGGTCTCAGAACCAGAGTGTGAGAAACTGGTTCTAAAATATACTTCCCAATTCCTCTTTCTGCCTTAAAAATCACACTCACTCACGCACACTCCAGCATAATAAATGCTGCATATTATGTTATAAAAGATCAATTATATCCTAGCTGGTTTGGCTCAATGGACAGAACATCAGCCTATGGACTGAAAGGTCCTGGGTTCTATTCAGATCAAGGGCAAATGCCAGGCGGGAGTTGCAGGCTCAATCCCCAGTAGAGGGCATGCAAGAGGCAACTGATCGATGATTCTCTCTCATCATTGATGTTTCTATCTGTCTCCCTCCCTCTTGCTTCCTCTCTGAAATCAAGAAAAATATATTTTAAAAATATCAATTATTATTATAATTATTACTGTTATTAATGGCTACTTTGAGTAGCAACTGTGTGCCAGTGTTAATCTTCTAAGGCAGGTATTATTGACCATTTTACCAATTAAGACCTGATCTAGCCCAAATATCACTCCTAAAGTCATGCTCTTCATCACTTTAATACTCTCTTAACAAGTAATAAAACATGAGTCAGAATTAACCAACCTACAAGTAATTTTAATCAATGAATTTTCTATATTCTAACAGAAGATATACTAACTCTAAGTGGAAGAATATAAACTTCCTTTTTCCTTATGTCACTTAGAGCCAAAAGAAGGAATATCTGAAGAATACTGCAAAGTCAGCCAGCCCCCAAATGGGTACTGACTTCTCCCTAGACGCTTGAGGACCACAGGGCAAGTCAGCTTCCCCACCCACGGCACCTGAGACAATATGGGAAAGGCTCCAAGGTCATGGCAATGTCAAATAGGAGTGCCACGGGCTCTTCCTTCTTTTTTCTCTCTTGCTTGACAAATAGTAGTTAATTGCAAAAGGTAATGTGGCACCAAAACAATGTCCGAGAGCAGAGTGTCCAAGCTCTACCCCCGCATCAGGCCACCTGGAGGGCTCGCTGAAACACACGCGGCTGGCTGCCTCCCGTTTCTGATTTCGAAGGACTGGTGCTGAGCCCAGGAATTTGCACTTCTCAAAATTTCTCCAGCAGTGCTGGAGCTGCTGGTCCAGGGACCACCCTTTCAGAACCATTGTTTTAGAACAAGCCTTCCTGGATTCCAACCCGTCTTTATTCATTGATTCAGGAGAGACTGCTATGTGTGAAACCCCTTTCCAGCTCTGAAGATAAAGCTGCAACCCAAGCCAACAAAAGCTCTGCCCTCACAGAGCTCACCATCTAGAAGGAAAAACTGACCAGAGATGAAAATCCATAACGTAAGAAGAAAGACAAAGCAATAAACCTGGGCAGCTGAAGGGATTGTTTTAGCAGTGTGTTCACCTGTCTGAGGAGATGGTATCCATCAGAGCTTTCACCTGAAAGGTGAGGGAGCAAGGCAGTGTGGATATCTCAGGGAAGAGAGGGCCAAAGAGGATGTACAAAGGCCCTGAGGCAGAAATGTGCTCAGTGTGTTTAAAAAAGAAAGGAGACCAGTGGCAGAAGGAGAGAGAGAGAGAGAGAGAGGGAGAGAGAGAGAGAGAGAGAGAACAGTAAGAGAGGAGACTCCAATTCGATAGGAATCTTCATTTTCAAAAAGCTCTCCAGGAGCTTTGGAAATGACTTCTCAGATGCACTTATTTCTAAAGTTCATCCAATAGTGTTAATGTGCATCAACACTATTTTGGTACCTGACCTGAGAGTAGACACAGCTCTGGAAGATGAAACAAAGAATACATCCTCAGAGGGTAAGGCTTATTGAGCATGCCCAGGGACTGAGTTTTGCATAATTTTTATTCAAATAAATCCTTTCTCTCCCTTAAACAAGAGCCTGAGCCAACCTTATTATATATTGAATGTGGAAACAGAGGGAAAGGACTGAATCCAAAGAGAAAGGAGCAGCTCTTGGTGGCAGACAGGATATGGAGGGCAAAGGGGGGAAAGAATAGCCATGCATGACTCTGAATGGGAATTTAGAGAAGGAACGGAATTCACATGGACAACGATGAGTCTGATTTTACACGTGTCTATGGGAATCAAATAAAAGTGTGTGTGTGTCTGTGCGCACCTGTGTGTTGGGGTGAAAGTGAAATATTGAGACTTGGAAAAAAGGTCATGGCTGTACACAAACAGGTGACAGATGAAGCCCCAAATTAAATAAGTTCCCTGGAGGAGTAACTGTGGGATGTTGAGCAGGGAAGGCCAGGACTAAGCCCTGGTGGGAAGAGATGACCAGGATCAACAGAGATACAGGATCAACAGCACAGTACAAGAAAAGGGCAACAGCCCACCAACCTGTTACCCCAAATGACTGTTTCTGACAGCGCTGCAGCAAACACAAAATGGGCAAAGGTCAGTCCTCCTGTCCATCAAGCACATAGGTATGCAGCCAGCTGGCTCTGCGAAAGGGATCTCCCATTATGCAGAACACTTTACCCCATAAATAAGTCAGACTCAATTATTTTATATCAAAACAATATCTTAGCTTTTAACGAGCACAACTGCCAATACCCAGAGTCACGCATTATAAATCACTATTTGCTCCTTCCTACACTTTCTAATTTCATGCTAAGGAGACAGGGCTGAATGGGGTCATTAATCTGAATTAGAAATACTGTGACTGGCTCTGCACTCTGCTTGCTAACATTGTGTGGCTGAGCTGGAGCTGTAGGGGTTTTACTTTCCTTATAGTTCTGAGGAAGAGGTGGGGAGAGGAAAATGCTGAGCTAGTCTTAATTTTTAAAACCCTTTTCATTCCATTTGGGCATCTCACATTGGGCTTTAAAATCATTGCTATTATTGTAATGCTTTTACTGAAGCTCTGGTCAAATGACAAGCTTTTCCCAGCCTCTTCTGGAACTCTAGAAGACTCACTTATGCAGCCTAAAATGATGTTCCCCTCTATGAGAAAAGGGGGGCTTGTATCTTTTTCTGGCAGAAGTGACATAACTCATAGATGTTTCACTGGTGAGGCCGTGGAGGGAAGGCTCTGAATGAGGCAGGTGCTTCTGCAAGGCAGCGGCGAGTTCAGTGAGTCTCTCCACCACTGCCTGCTTGCTTTGGAGGAAATGCAATGGATGGTCCTTGAAAACATGTAACTGCAAAGCTGTCAGTCAGAGCTATCTGATATTTATTTCACTTGCATTAACTATTTACATGTGGTTTGGGGAAATAGAAAACTCAAGTTTATTAATTTACCTTCTTCTTTAGGATTCTGTTAAGAATATTGATGAAACTGCTGGGGCTAACAGGAATCGGGGATTATCTGAAGATTCAGAAGAACATCAGCCTTGTTCTCCCCACTCCCCTGAAACAGCACAGATGACAGCAGACATCTAGTGCAGTGACTTTTGGTCAAAATATGCCTTTCTTGACTCACCCCATCTTGTTCTGACCCCTGATGGGTCACAGTCATTACTGCTAACAATATTATTAGTGGAAATGCACTGAAAATGAAAGTGGGTTCCAAAAGGGCTGGATACATCTCCAGCAGGCAGGTCTGTTAGGGTGTGTCTGCAGGTGCAGCTCAAACTTCTAAGATCATCATGGAGAACATCTACACCTACCCCCCGCCGCCCCCCCCCCAAGTCACATGTCCTCCAAGACCCAGAGTGCAGAGCTGAAGGAACTGGGTCTGAGCTAAGGGTCATTCATTTGTCTGTCTTGTCCGCCAGGCCCCATCACAACATTCCAGGGTCCTTAGAAGCTGGGAGTATGGGATCCTCACATTTTCTTTATGGCTTGTGCTTGAAAAATGTTCCCTCTGACTCATCTCCTGACCCCCACCCTCCCTCCCATTGTCCTGGATAGTGAGGTGACTGAAACAGTCCCAGTTGCCACTTTGTTCAGAACCTCTCAAGCTGGCCAGCATGCCAGTGCCCCCTCCACCTGCCCCACCTCCTCCTGGAAGACCCACAGATGACTGTAGTCAACTTGCTTTGGGACCTTGATTAGACTTTGGGTGTTTCGTTGCTGCTCTAGAGCTATGGAAAATTGGAGTAATTTTCTGTGATCACAACCCCAGGGTCCCAAGTCAGTGTAATTATAAGTCAGTCACTTCCCCTCCAACTCTGGTTCCTCTTCCCTTTGGGCAGGTAAAGTCATTACCATAGCTCCTTTCTCCTTGCACAGGCCATTTACCTCCTGTCTCATGAATCTTCTCAACTGAATGTTCTTGGGGGGAGGGGGGCAGTGGTACTTATCTGTCATTGACTTCCCCACCCTCCACAGCCTACGGGCCTTCTGCTTCCCTGATTGTGAGTGTAGGGCAGGTGATACCCAGAAAGAAACCTTCCCAAGGCACAGCCCTGAGGCCCCAGCATGCAGCTCTCAGCCCACTACAGTCAGAACTGGAGATGCCCCAGGGTATAGCAAGGCCAGAGGAAGCAACACTCTTTTCCGGGGAGGCACCAGGGGCAGGACCGGGAGGGAGAAGGCTTTATGTACACTGAGAAATGTGAAGATCCCTTTCCAAACAGGTCCCCAGCTCCCTCATACACTAACAGCAAAAAAAAAGAGGGAATGCCTTCTCCAATTGAATGAAGCAGTTCCAAATACAGGATGGGCATTTATGAGTTACTTTGATTGAGTCAGAGTCAAGGAAGCTGTTTAAATTCTCCCAGGACACCCCCTAATGGCCTTTTCCCTCCTTGTTACATGAGTGATCCCACCAAACAACCCCACAGAAAGTGTTCAAACTAAGGACTCTTCATGAGGAAGAAGGGATTCCCACCTCGGCCTAAAGCCAGCCCGCAGAGCTCAGCCCTGGGTGAGTTCTGTCCCTGGAATGCCCCTCCATCTCTGAAACTTAAAAATCCCCCTTTGAGTGCATTTCCTGGCTTCCAGGTTTGCAAGTTTCCGTTTCTGATGGCACAGTTTTGCAGTGAACTTGGAACTGAATTCACTGTCCATTCCTGCCCCTATGGCACATACTTCAGAGGCTTGTTGCATTTTTAATTAAGTAGTTCAGCTGTTGTCAGCATTTCCACAATCATTTCTCATGCTCCTTCCTTCTGCATTTTACAGTGTAGCAGCAATTCCCTAAAGATGATGTCAATAAAGCAGCATAAAGCAGAAGGAGAGCATGGCCACAGTCTTGGGGGCCTGGGTTCAAATCCCATTAGCAGCGTATGAGCTGTGGGGCCTCAGGCAGATTATTCAACCCCCCAAATTCTAGTGTTGCCATGAATGAAACAGGAGTGATACTAGTACCTACCTCACAGAATAGCTGTGAGGATTAAATAAGAAAATGAATAGAAATATTCATCCTGGGTTTGGAGCAGCACTACCCAATTGATATCAAATGTGAGTGAGCCACGTATGTCATTCTAAATTTTCTAGTAGCTTCAGTTGTTTGGTTTTTTTAAATAAAAAAGGAAAAGAAGCAGGTGAACTTAATTTTACTTATATATTATAAAATATTATCATTACAAAACACCAATATAAAATATATAAGTGAATCTATCTTTAAATTCTTTTGGTCATACTAAATCTTTTGTACTCTCCCATGTGTTTTATCCATTCCAATGTGGACTAGCTACACGCCAAGCACTTATGGATGCTGGCTACGGTATGGGCAGCACAGGTCTAAACCCTGGTAAATATTCAGTAAAGGCAAGTTCCTCTCACCGAGGCTGTCTTTCCATGCCTCAGAGTTTAGAGATATTTGGAAATAAACTCAGATCACCTTTAGCCCCAGTGCTGAAAGGCTGCCTTTGAGTTTCAATGTTGGTTTTTTCCTGCAGGAGAGCAGGCAGACTTGGTACCCAGCCACTTCTGTGCAGATAGAAAGTATTGTGGATTCTCTACTCTCCTGATCTTGCCAAATGGGTTGCTGCTGCTACTGTCCTGGTTTTCTGGAACCCTGTCCCTCCGTGGTCTAGAGTCTAGACTCTAGACCAGGGGTGGGCAAACTTTTTGACTCGAGGGCCACAATGGGTTCTTAAACTGGACTGGAGGGCCGGAACAAAAGCATGGATGGAGTGTTTGTGTGAACTAATATAAATTCAAAGTAAACATCATTACATAAAAGGGTACGGTCTTTTTTTTTTTTTTAGTTTTATTCATTTCAAATGGGCCGGATCCGGCCCGCAGGCCGTAGTTTGCCCAGGGCTGCTCTAGACTAATCTCTTATCGGACGCCTGAGCACCTTATACAAAGCCCATGCTCATCCCTCAGCCTCTTGAATGCTGCCAATGATGAGCAGCTCACCACACCTCTGGGAATGACCTTTTCCCTTTCAGATGGCCATGGTTTTAAGAAACCTCTTTTAGAAACTCCTCCTTCTCTGTACCTTCTATTCATTGTCCTAATAACCAATCACTGGAAAGAGAAAGGTCAAAGTCGCCCTCCGTATGACAACTCTACCAGTATTTTAAGTTGGCTCTCAGGTACGCTCTAATTCCCACTGTGGTGAGGATAACCAGCCCCAGTTATTTTCATGGTGGCTGATATGACAGTATGTGTAAGTCCCTCTTCATGCTATGTGCATGTGGTAGTTGTTATGTGTCCTTTGCAAAGTGCAGCCCCCAGAACTAAACATACAATGTGCCATCTGGGCCTTACAGACAAATGTTCCTGATTATGGGCAACCTCATCACCATTGCCATCTTTGCCACAGCCTCACTGCACCTCAGCACCTGGTGGCAGGCAGCCTCTCAGCCCAAGTGAGGCCCTGCATGCCCGCTCCATGCTGGAGGCCAGGCACTCTTCACCTACCAGCAGGAGCGTTGCCCTGAGGCTGGCTTCTCTCCCTTCCAGCGCATTGCAAGGAGAACCAGTGCCACCTCTCCTCCCACAAGCCAGGGTCTCAGAGCCCTTTCCAGCAACTTCAGTTTCACACAGAGGCAGGGAGCCTGGAGCTGCCTCAAAAAGTCCTTTCTCTGGGGACTTAAGGTTGCTTCCCTGCACTCCTCTGGCAGTGGGCAAGCCCGTGGCCAGCTTCCCTTATGTGATATGGAGATTCCTGCCTTGCCAGGATCCTAGCACTGGGGCTGCAGGTTTGGCCCCTTCTCTTTCGGGGGTCTCTAGATAGCTCTCTGCCACCATTAAATCACACCAAACTCCCAGTAAGGTCTCGTTCAAAGAGTAGGGTGAGCAATGTGCAGGGATGTTGGATGAAGCTAAACACGCTTCTTCAGAGATGTGGAAGAAAAGGAGCAGCTGCAAGAGAAGATTACGTTCAGCCTCGCTCCCATCAATCAATAAATCAGTCAATCTTTATTGAGCTCCTCTGCCTGCACATGCTCATTAGCCAGCATGGGCCCAAGAGTTGCAGCTCTGATTCTGGCATTTGAGGGGGAGGAGAAGGCCTCTGGCCAAAATATTTTCACTTCCCAAAGGTCAGTGGTTTCCCTGAAGGTCATTAGCTAACTCATGCTAAGGTGTTAATGACTTATAAGCTTTCATTCTTTCTAAAGGGACTCCATCTTGGGGGCAAAGGGGCTGGGTAAGGATAAAGGATGGAAAAGTAAAAGCTAAAGGCAAATGTCTCTTTCTTGCCATTTTCTCTAAGGCTTGGCATGCTGAATTTTAATTAGGATCAGAACAGGAAGTAGGAACTGGGCTCTGGTAACAGTACTGTTTTCATTTCCCGGCTCTTCCCTTACCACATGTGACCTACAGCTGGCTACTTAGATTTTTCAAGCCTTTGCCCCCTAACCAGTGTAAAGGGAGTGTCCACCAAATAGAGTTGGGAGGATAAAGCACTTAGTACAGCTCATAGTTTAAAATAAAACATAAATCATGGTGGTTGCTTTGGTTCATACTGAATTAAACCTAGACTAACAAGAGCTATGACCTTCAGAAAAGGGGATGGACGGTGGATCTTCCCTGGCCTTCACCTATAACAATTCCTGTCATCCTGGCCTCATTTGATGGCCTTTTATGATACTGCCATTTGCAAAATTGTCCAAATCTTTTTTATATTCATTCCCATTCATTTATACATCCTCCTTAGGTTACCTCTTAATTAATGTCTCACAAGTTTGTTGTTCTAAAATCACCTCCCTGAAATGTCAAAGGCAGTTTCCCCAGCCCAGTGTTTTGGGATTTGGTGACCAAACTGCAATTGTTTTAATTCATGATTTTATAAATTCTGCCAGTGTCTTAGCTCAGGCTTTTCCTTTTGCAGAGCCTAAAATGTGCCTACTTCATATTATTTATTCTTCATTCAATAAATATTTACTGGGTTCCCTTTAAGTGTTGCTGATAAGGGAAGGACCACAAAGATGGTCCCTTTCCTCAGAGTCATTACATACTAGCAGGCAAAGACAGACAAGAAATAGGTAAACAAGCAAATGAGTAAAATAACTGCAGTGTAATGAAGGGTAAAAATGTATGATGAAGAGAACAAACAAAAGGCTGAGATGGAGCCCACTGGAGAGAAGGCTGTCCCCACTAAGGAAGAGGTGTAGGAGCTCCTGAGACGCTGTAACTCAGGGGCCTACAGCCTGGTGAGCTTGGGGAAGGAGGACAGCCAGTGGGGTGAAGGATGGGCTGGGGCCAGATTTCAAAGAGCTTTGTATCCAGCTTCTCTATTTATTTTTCAAAAGGAGCCTGAACTTTATTTTAAACATGTTGAAAAGTTGTTGAAAGATTTCACTCATGGCAGTAACACAATCAGATGCCTGCTCTGAAAGATTAGCTTGGCCATCGAGTGGAACATGGGTTAGGTTTGGAAAGAGGAAAACATTGTAAATTTGGAGTCTGTTGCCTTAATGTAAATGAAAGTTGATGGTGGCCAGGACGAGGGAAAAAAAGTAGGTAGCTTCCGAATCAGGAGAGAACTGACAGAATTTGCTGTTGGAAGGCCACCAAGAAAGTTGGATGAGGGGAAAATGATCAAGGATGAAGCAGGATGAGGGAACAAACTATCAAGGGTGATTTCTGAGTTTCTCTGTGGTGTCAATATGTCAGTGTATGGAGGTGTCATTAATGAGATGGGAAAGATACAAAGCAGGGGGTAGAGAATGAAGACACATTAATTTTGCGATGTCTGACAAGTGTGATGTGTCAAAAAGGTGGATGGGTATGTGAGCCCGGAGCTGATAAACCTGACCAGACATGAATTTGGAAGCCATAGCATGAAGATGACCTAGTAATCCACAGGAGTTGATCCACTCACCTCTCTCCTGCTAAATATTTCAGCTCGTCTAACTCCTGAAGACACAATCCAATGCTATTATATTTGTTGAGTGGCCACCAGGGCTGGGCTCACAGATCTCAAGGTCTGACCAGGGAGTCTTGCTATTACTTGAATTCAGTTTAAATACCATATAAACCTTAAGTCTTTGAATTTTCCCTATAAATATGTTACTGTTTCTGTTTGAAAGACTTAACTCCTCATTTATTTCTTTTCACCTAATTAGATATTTTTTAGCTTCTGATGTTTGGTAAGTTGCTTACTCTCTAAGAAGATTCCTAACACATGCCAATTTAATATAGAGATTTCTAATGTAGTCATTTTCTAGTTAACATACAAAGAAAATGTGGGTGAAAGAAAGATTTCTTATTTTTTTTTCTATGGTAGTACATGTGCTTAAGCAAACCAGAAGCTAAAATTAGAAATGTTCTCTGACTCCACAAAAAGTATACAAAGTCTATAAGAGGCCTGGGAATTGAACAGAATGGGAATAGAAAACTAACAAGCCATGATAAGGAAACACTTGCTGGCCTGGTATGAGTTCTGTGGAGATGCTTGGGTTCACTCTAGTTGTATAGAAATCCTTCTTGCTCTCCTGGTTTCTATCTGAGATGTTGATTACAAAATCATAATCATAACATGCAGGTGTCTCAACATAATTGCGGGCTTTTCATTTCAACTCCATTAAGGGAAGATTTTTTTTTTCACAGTCAGAGAAGAAGGAAGCATACTATCCAAATCATCCAAAAGAAAAACAAACAAACCCTTTAAGAAATATCTCAAGAAACTTTTCTCAGAAATGCTTCTTGACACAAAACATCTTAATAAGAATATTAATTCAATAGTGGGTCAGAGACAAAATGATGAAACAAAAGTGTTAAGAAAAAGAAAATGAAGACCCGTGGAAGCAAATTGAAAACCAAAGCAGTATAATTAAAGAAATAACCAAAGATTGGAAAAGCAAGGAGCTGTACAAATATCACTGATAATCAAATTATGGCATAGAATAAAGGCTTGAGATAATTAGGGTACATGCATATTTAAAAAGATAAAGCAATAAAAAATACAATTGATATAAAAGACATAGGATAACTGATATTACTGAAAAAAACTAATATGTGGACTAAATGTTAAGTATTAAAAACACAAAATTAAAAAGAAAGTTTATCTGAGTTGAAGAAAAAATTTTATAATTATCTATAGTTGGAAAGAACATGTGTTCTGAGAAAATGTAATACAAGACTCTCTTCACCAAGAAACATTCTGGTTAAGCTCCTGAATTTCAGGAATAAAACAATTTCAGGCAACTGGACAGAAAAAGCAAACAACCTACAAGGGATGAAAATCAGGCTTCATTTGATAAATCAAAGCTGTAAGACAATGGAACAATTGTTCTGAGGTGAAAATAGCATGACCCAATAATGTTATACCCAAGATGGCAATCAAATATAAAAGCATTATGAACTGTGAAAGGACTGAGGTAGCATGCTGAAAAAAATCTAGATAATGACAACCTGCCAATTCATTTGTAATCAAAATTTAAAACTCAGAAACAGAGGTCTGATTTAAAAAAAAAACACTAATGGTAAGCATTCAGTCCACCTAAATATTAACTAATAAACAAAGATAAATTAAAGTTACAGGGAAAATATGTAATGTCATAAAGCCAAACAATGTAAAAATAATAAAACACAAAAATTAAAGATAGAAAAAATTTGTGAAAATGTGTGATAATATTATTCTCCTATTCTTTCATTGCAAGAAGTAAATTCAAAATGTTGAAAATTAAAATATGTAACTAATATTTTTAATTCCAACATCCCTATTTTTCATGTTTTCTTAACTTTAGAAAGCCCTCTTGTGAAATATTTCTTGAGATGAAGAAATAAGTATTTGAAGTTCAATAGTTCCTCTAGTCTTAATTTCTATAGATTTAATTAACATTAAATTAAATAATTTTTTATTTTAAAATAGCACTTACAATTTTATAAACATAATAATAAATTACTTTTTTATTTTTAAAATGACTGGAAGCATATATGCCAGGATATTAACAATGGATCTTTTTAAGTAATAAAATAGAGATTATTTTATTTTTGCTCTTCTTCTGTAATTTTTTTAACTTAAAAAAAATTAAAGCAAGAGTTAGAGCTGTACTAGAGGTATCTGATAAAATTTTTCTCAGATTTTCCCGATTCTAGGTAGAATTTTTGTCTTGAGCAACTGAGGAACTTGTAAAGCTAATTATATACTTTGTCATGCACATATTATAATATGTATGTATGTATGTTTGTATAAATATTTTTACTACTGGAAAAAATAAGTTTTCACTTAATGTCTACTCCTCCTACTCTCCCTCACTCTTCAAATCATGACTTATGCCTGTTCTTCCCTTTGTTCAGTGGATTGAAGAAAACACAGGGTGGTATAATGGAATGGCTGGCTTCCTACTTCCTCACTTAGCCTCAAATTAGTAGCTTCTCTTTCCAGGCATTCTGCCTCGTCTATAACAATGCCTGATGATAGGACTTCAGTAAACTACTCTGAAAAGACACTTGGGTTGGAATTAGGGAGCACAAAAAAGAACTGAATATTCTCAATCGAACTACATTTCCAATCAGCCCCAAGTGGGGCACCAGGACTGTTGGTAGGTAGCTGGGCTTGTGGCTCAACCAAGATGCTTAGCCTTGAAGATGAAGGCCAACAGCACAAACACATTGGTTACTTTTTTAAACTCTTAAGTTTTCCTATTATTTTTCTTTCTTTTTTAACTTTAGTAATACATTTAATTTAATTTCCTATTCTTTTTCAAGGACTTACAAGGGGCTAAGATTGGGAGGACATAGTACAGAAAGCAAGAGAGCATATTCCATAACTTCATTATTATGCAAAGAAAAGAGAATTTAGGGAGGGAAAAAGGTACAAAGTAGCCATTTGAGAGCTCTTTCAGTAAAATCCTTGCTTAGCTCAGGACTTCACCCCTGCACCCTCCTTTATCCTCACAACAAAGGGTTAAAGAGAAGTGTCATCACTGTGGTCCCCACTTTATAAATTACAGGGGCTCAGCCCAGTCAGGGATTTTCCCAAGGTCACTATGATAGTGAGCGAGATAGTAAGGATTCCAAGCCAGATCTGCTTACACCGAAGATGATGCTCTTTCTTGTACTGCCATCTTTTATATATAAAGCCATCACAGCCCTAAGTTCATTTGGCAAATGAACAAAGCAGAGAACCTGAAGAAATACACAAAAAAAAGCTTTCCCAATTTCCTAGTCCCCTGTAGTGAAACCTCTCACTCAGCGGTTTTCAACCTGTGGGTCGCGACCCCTTTGTGGGTCGAACGACCCTTTCACAGGGGTCGCCTAAGACCATCGGAAAACACATATATAATTACATATTTTTTTGTGATTAATCACTATGCTTTAATTATGTTCAATTTGTAACAATGCAATTGGGGGTCACCACAACATGAGGAACTGTATTAAAGGGTGGAGGCATTAGGAAGGTTGAGAACCACTGCCTCACTCCTGACTTGACCTGTACCTTTTTCTCCAGGGAAAGCATTCCATCCACCTGCTTGGGAGTCCTCCACACACAGTACACAGGGCTCGCTGGAGCTGATGCAGAGGAAGTGAAATTGCATGTGGGGAGGCTGTGGAGTCGGACACATGAACTTGCCCCTGAGAACTTCATTCCCCATATCCTCTCAGGTCCATATGTATATGACTTAATTCATCTGCTTGCAGCATCGTCAGCTCACCAGTACGTACCATGGAATTATTCTTACATCTAAAGAAAGGAATAAAGTTTTTAGAAAATATTGATGTGCTATATATTTCTAGGATGATGGGGGAGACTTTAGTTCTCTGTCTTTTCAAGTATCCCTTTTACACAGGGGTTTTTATATTTAAAAAAATAGACCCTAAGACCACAATTCCAAGCTTTACTCACACCATGGCTTTTGGAGATTAGAAACCAGGTTAGATTAGATTAGACTCACCACAGATAGATTCTTTTAAGAAGTTAAATACCCATTATTTAATTTCAAGTTGGATCCCAAGTGAACAAATGACCTTTGACCTTGATTTGAGCACCTCCACCACCATGACACAACTAATTTAAATTGCACAATTTTAGAAGCTTAATTATTCTTCCCGATATTATGCAAGTACTTAAGAATCTGATCAGTAAAGACTGTTTTACTGATTGTCATTTCCTTCTCTCTCCCTTTTTCTACCTGTTTCTAACTTATGGCCTCATTCCTTAGCCAGCAAATGGTCACATGCTCAGAAACACCTGTCATCATTAAGATATTTTTTTTTAATTTTTCTTTTGGTGCCCAATTTATAAGGAAAGGCCAGCTAGAAATGGTGATGAAAACAGAATGGAAAGAGGATGGTAAAATTCAAATTCAGGATAAGGGTGAGACAAAATTCAATGAAAGGCAGAAAGTTTGGAGTACAGATGTAGCCAGCCCTTAACAGTGTACAGAATTAGCATCATCAGTACATTGAGCTGAAGATGGACTTAGCTGCTTAAAAATCCATTCCAATCAACTTTTTTCCTTGGCCAGATAAGCACAAGCTGGTTGATATTGCTATGAGGTTTCCTTCCCTCCATTTCTCATTTTCTAGCTAATTTCTATCTTTGTCCAATATGTTACTGATAATTGCTTTGGCTATTTTCAGATAGAGTGTTGTTCCACTGGGTCCTATTCAAAATTTCTATGAGTGCTTTGAAAGAAAAGGGGCTGGTCACAAGGCAGAGTTCAGATTGATCTGGAGACCTTGGACTCATAATTGTGATATTTTGGTCTGGGTGATATCAGAGGAGACAATTTTCTCTGACACAACAAATAGAGCCTTTCTACCTTTAGTGGATTTTCAAATGCCAATTGTACATTAAGTGGCTAAAAACTAAGGCTGATAAACTCTTTATTCTCCCAAAACAACAACAAAAAAAGTAGAATACTCATAATAAAAAATTTCAGTATTCAAATGTCATTTACAAAGAATACTATATCCTTATAATAAAAAAATTAAGAAATGAACAGTACATCAGAGCTGTGAAATATTTTTCTTTTTCTTTCTTCAAATTTTCCAAATATAATAAAAAGACTTTCATGTTTAGGTTTACCTTCTTTTAGTCCTGAAATGATTCAGTCTGCCTGGTTTATACTCCCAATCCCACCTTCCAGAATTCCACCCCACCCCCCACAATATAATTATTGAAAGGAAGTTCTGTTGCCTTTAATCTATTTAGAATGTTACATTTGGTCTCCAGATCTGCAGTATTGCATAGGTGATCCCAAATATGTGTGTCTGATACAAGAGACAAACCATAGAGCAAGACCACTAGAAGTGTACCCCATATTGATAGAAAGCCAAACAAATCTCATTTCCTCTTTTACTTAACAAGTAAACATTTGACAAAGATGAAAGTTATTGTTCCCTTGGATGGCATCAGCAAGTTACATATTCAGGGAGGAATGCATTTATATAATGTGTGGTTAGAGGTTAATCAATATTTCATTTCTATTTCATGGCAACCAAGTGCTCACATAGGTTATTTGGTTGTTCTGCATTTTTTAGTTAAATGAAATTAATTTATTCCACAACTATGTATTAAGTGCCTACAACAGTCCTTGTTACACAGTAGGCATTTAGTCACTGTTGATACATAGAGTATTTCTTGAGAACTTGCTAGATGCAGACTCAATATTGAGTTCCCTGGCTGAAATCATTCATAAGCAGGCATGGAAATTTTCCCCTGTCAGAGTCCAGAATCTATGACTATGAAATCATTTGCATATCGAGCATTTCTGGCCTCTTCCTTCTTCTACCCGTAGCCATTCTCACCACTGCTAATGAGACAAGTGATCTGATTGCTTGAGCAATGTGCCTGTAAATCCATCTCTAAGATTCTGCTCTATAGTCTGTCCTCCCCTGGGCCCACTGCAGGAAAATAGGCACCATTTGAAACCTGAACCATCCGCTGCCATAGAAAAGCACATGAATCAAATGCCCACAGCAAAGTCTGATGCTCACTGGCTCATTCTCTGTGTAAGTCCAATCATGGATGTCATATTGGTTTGTTCAAAAGAGCAGACTCATCAAAAGCTACCACCCCAACAGCTCTTGTGCTATTGGGGAGCTTAGAGGTGAAAATAAGCCTACTACTCCCCTCAAGGATCTCCTCACGTGGGGCCTTCCTGGACCCCCCCTTTTCTTCAACAGACACCCATGTGTTCTTTGTGTCTTCCCCTGCACTTCAAAAAACCCTCAGAAATACCAGTCATCACATTCTAATAAAATTGTTTGTTTGCATGCTTCTTGAGAACAGGCACTTTGGCTTATTCATCTTTGAAGCTTCAGCACCTCACATGGATGGTTTTCAGATAGATTGTCTTTGTTCTTAATGAGCCAATGAACAAATATCACTTAGCCAGAGCCCGAGAGCCATATAGACATTGGAAGTATCTATTCAACCTGCTGCCTACCCACCTAACAGACCTAACGGTCCTCGCTATGTCATCAAATTATGTAAAACCTAGAAAATATTTTGCTTGATTGTTCTATTAAAACCACATAACTTTTTAACAGGTATGACCTTGGATCTACTACAAATCCCTTAATTACACAGATGAGGAATCTGAGGTCCCAAGAAGTTAGATCAAGGTCATACAGCTAATGAATGGCAGAGAGAGTATAGAATGCAGTCCTTCCTGCTCTCTGCCCAGTGCTTGGCTTACGATCCACAGTCCAGAATCAGCCTATTGAGGTTCCATTTCTGAAGGGGCTTAGGGAAAGCACTGGCAGTTGAACTAGATTCACAAAGAGAGAGACAACCTCCCCCAGATTCTCTATTTGTTTTTCCTTCCCAAAGGCATAAACACTGGCCAAAAAGCTATCTTAGTGCAAAGAATAATAAAGAGGAGAAATCATGGAAATCTACATGATATGCAGCTAATGACATCTAAAGAGGCACCTTAGGACAGTTTTAGGTTTATAATCAAAGATCAAGATGGGCTGTCTCTGGGTCAGATCTTCCATAGTAACTGAGCTCCAGGAAAGAACTTTGGACCTGCCCTGTTATGAATCTGTGTTCCCGAGGTGGATCTAAAATGTGTATAGCCCATAAATTTTGAAAAAAGGAGAAGGAAACACTTCCTGAAGCTTTCATCATGCCATACTTCATCCTTCAACTCACCAAGTGTCCATGGAGTATGTACTAAATGCCAGGCAAGGAGCTGAGCACTGTGGCTACAAAGATGAATAAAACAGAATCTCCCTCTGCTCTCAGGGTGCTCATGGTCTGTGACATCTCCCACCAAGAACTCTTTAGAGGGCCTAGTATACTAGTAAGTCACACATGTGCACTCACCTGCAGATACACATACACATGCACACACATACATACACCTACACACACAATGTATTAAAACACATTAGAGTCTCGCTCACAGCTCACTATTTGATACTCAGCACCTACACCCAGAACCCTAAGCTTTCTGTCTCACTGCTTAGGCTTCTCCATATCTCTTGTCCTATGTCCTCAAAACAAAAGGCAAGTGTGTCCAAATGGTGTGAAGGTTTATGGATTGTGTCACTGCAAAGGTCAAAATGGACACTGCTTCAGAACAGAGGAGGATGTGAGCAACAGAAGTTCTTAGGCAAAAGAAAGGACAAGTTAATTCCCTTATCAAACCTTCCCTCTCAGACTGAATGAATGTAATCCTAACATAACTGAGAGGTACTGCTTCTCTTCAGATATCAAATTGTGATTCTGGAGGTATTCACAATCAGCACTATACTAGTATTTGCAATAGTCGCAGACAGAAGTTGAAGAATATTTCACAATATTAAGCAATGCTTGTTACTCTTGAATTTATCCTTATGTAGATATGGACATAATACATGTGACGTATAATAAAAATTATATTGGCAACCAAATGAACATTATGGTGTTTTTATATTTATAAAAAATAGCCAAATGTAAAAGTAAAGTTTAAATGCCAGCTTTATCTAAAATTTGTTATATTCATTGATTACAATTGGTTTTTACCTATTATTTTTAATAAATCTTGAATATTTTAGGGTGAATGTAATTTTTAAAACATACATGATAATTTTATTTTTTCATCTTTACATGTACTCTGATATTTTTTCAAAATGTAATGAAATTTTATACTTCTGAGGAAAAATACATTTTATCTCTAATCCTTTAGTTCATTTCTATAAACAGCACTTTAATTATGAAAAATATTAAGTAAGACAACATAACTAGTGATTTTCCTATAAAAAGAAAGATATCTTACAGAATAAATATATTATAATGATGAAGTATGCATGTGTTTTATTCAATCAGACATTAGCCCATAATACCAGGACATGCACAGTCATAATTAAATTTAGTCATCTTTAATGTCATGCCAACTTTTTTATTATATAAAAACCATGGCTTCACCCACATTAATTTTATTCTGTCATTAAGAAGGTATATCTGTCAAAGTAGAAAGAACTTATTTCATTTCACAGTTTGTTAGCTTGATTTGAAACCTCTATGCATGTAGAAAAATGGTTTGTGGGCTTCTGTTTGTCCTCTCATCCTTAGTGCTAAAATGTTAGGGGCGGCCAGTGAAGGAGTCACCAAAAATTAACACAAAATGATTGAAGCTCCAAAGTAAGAGAACAAGGTCAGTAGGAAAATAAGCCTCTTCCCTCTTCTTGAATACTCAGAGGAACCTTACAGGCACACAAGGCCTCGGAGACTGTTACATCTTAGAGCCAGTATCAGAGCAAGACTGATTGGCTTTGCCCAGTGTTCCTGGGAGGACTTTCTATGCAGACAGATGTAGTCTGTGTAGTTTAAGGGTCCCACAAAGTACAAAACATGCAAAAATAACTAAGGGATTTTCAGGTTTAGAGGCTCTGCCAATGGTTTCCGTGTCTTGATTGTCCTGGGACTTAGAAGTGATCAGCTCTGGAAATCCCCAGCTTGGCTCTAACTGGGTGGTCTCTGTGGGTCTGTTCCATTGCAGCGTTCAGAGTATATAGAAAAATCCCACTTGCCTGCATCACCCTTATAATACTTATTACTTTCTATTTTGCATTTTATAATTACTTACAGAGCCAGATCTCTCTTGCTGTTCCACTTAAAGAGGAATGGTATATGTCTGATTCATATTTCTGTTTCCCCACAATGCCTAGCTCTGTAGTCAACACATTTTTCTTGGATAGTTAAATGAAAATAAGAATAATTTTTTTTACATTTTCAAATTGCAAAGCCTTCATCCCAGAGCAAACATAATCCTGCTAATTATCAACTAATTCTTTTCTTTAAGAATATTCCTCTGTCTTCCTCTTACAGTGGCATTATTACCAACATCATTACTAACCTTGTGGTCAGCCCAAATTTTAACCGAAGATGGGAATTATATACCAGGAGTCAATATGATTTAAGAAATTAATGTTTTAATTCCAGACAAAAATATTCTCTCTTTTATTTTTTAGCATTATTGAGGTATAACTGATTAATAAAATTATAATATATTTAAAGTGTACAACATGATGATTTGATATACATATACATTGTGAAATGATTTTCACCATAAATTAACATATGCATCACGTCAGATAATTACCTGTTTTAGACACGGGTTCTACTCTCATCAAATTTCAAGTATACAATCCAGTATTATCAACTGTGATTACCATTATATATATTAGATCCTTAGAACTTAACATCTTATAACTAGAAGTTTGTATCCTTTTACCAATCTCTTATTTCCTCCATCCCCCAGCCCCTGGCAACCACCATTCTACCCTCTGTTTCTATAAATTTGACTTTTTTTAAAGATTCCACATGTAAGTGATACCATGCAGTATTTGTCTTTCTTTATCTGGCTTATTCACTTATAAATGAATAAAGAGTAATTACATTTTCTTTATTCATTTATCTATCGATGGGCACTTTGGTTGTTTCCTTACCTTGTGACTACTATATGCAATGAACATGACAACAGATACCTCTTTGAGATAGTGAATTTATTTACTTTGGATATATACCCAGAGTGGGATTGCTGGATGAAATGGTAGTTCTCTTTTTAATTTCTTTTTTTTAAATATTTTGTTGATTTTTTACAGAGAGGAAGGGAGAGGGATAAAGAGGTAGAAACATCGATGAGAGAGAAACATCGATCAGCTGCCTCCTGCACACTCCCTACTGGGGATGTGCCCGCAACCAAGGTACATGCCCTTGACCGGAATTGAACCTCGGACCCTTCAGTCTGCAGGCCGACACTCTATCCACTGAGCCAAACCGGTCAGGGCCTCTTTTTAATTTCTTGAGAAACCACCATATTGTTTTCCATAGTAGCTGTATCAATTTACACTCCCACCAATAGTATTCAAGGGTTCTCTTTTCTCTACATTCTCGCCAGCATTTATCTCTTGTTTTGTTTTTTTTCAAAATAGACATTCTAATTGATGTGAAAACACATCTTATTGTGTTTTTTAAAAATATCTAAAAACAAATTATTTACTTATTTTTTAAAATAAATTTATTGGGGTGGCACTGGTTAATAAAATCACATGTATTTCAAGTGTACAATTCTATGCTACATCATCTGTATGTCCACTACCAAAGTTAAATCTTCTTCCATCACCATATATTTGACTTCCTTTACTCTTTACTACTCCCCCAACAATTCCCTCTGGTAACCATCATACTGTTTCTGTGTCTATGAGTTTTTGTTAGTTTTTCTTACTTGTTGCTTCCAGTTTTATATTTTACATAGTATGAGTGAAATCATATGGTTCTTGACTTTTATTGTCTGGCTTATTTCACTTAGTATATTGTCAAGATCCATCCAGGTAGTCACAAATGGCAGTATTTCATATTTTGTTATGGTTGGATAGTATTCCATTGGATATATGTACCACGTCTTCTTTATCCAATCATCTATGGAATGTAGAGGGCTCCCCAGGGAAGACACATGGGCATGCTTCCTAAAATATTGTCAGCTGAACCCAAGGTGACTGGCAGGGCCGAGCCTTGGATACACATCTAACCAAGACAGCGATGTGTTCTCAGCATTGACTCTTATCTTTTCTGCCCAGGTGTCGGGGAGTGGGTTTTATTTATTGTCAATCCAGCCAAGCACCAGGAATGAATAGGACTCTCTTCCCTCTGACTGGCACCGCCCTGTGGGAGGGGCCCTGAGGTGGAGCCACGCCCTCGGGTTCCTGACTGCTCATCACGCCCACCAGCCGGGCTGCCCAGAACTGACTTAACTTTCTGGTATTTGGGTATAAATTAAACATGCGGTTCCGGTGCTGGAGCTCTGTTCATCTATCGGAGGGCAGACGCCACACCCAGGCCCAGCTTTCCCCTCTATTTCTGTCTCAGTCTCATTTTTCATTCTTCCTTAGCCCTCGTTGAATTCTACTCAAGATTCTTGAATGCCCTCATTCTCTCTTTCCACGCTGGTCACCGGAAGAGAGAACGTACCCCCATAATGGAAGGACACTTTGGTGTCTCCATGTCTTGGCCACCGTGAATAACGTTGCAATGAACATTATTGTGGTTTTGACTTATATTTCCCTGATAATTAGTGATATTGAGCATCTTTTCATATACCTGTTGGTTTTTTGTATGTCTTCTTTGGAAAATGTCAAGTCCTTTGCCCATTTTTAAGTAGTTTTGTTTCTATTGAATTGTATGAGTTCTTTGTATATTTTGAATAACCACTTATTGGATATGTGGTTTGCAAATATTTCTTCCATTTAATACCTTTCCTTTTCATTTTGTTAATGGTTTTTGTTTTTTCTTTGCCGTGCAGAAGCTTTTGGTTTTATGTACTCCTACTCATCTATTTTGCTTTTGTTGCCTGGGCTTTTGGCCCCATATCAAAGAGCTTACCCCCTATGTTTTCTTTTAAGAGTTTTACAGCTTAAGGTCTTACATTCAAATATTTAATCCATTTTGAGTTTATTTTTGTTTATGGTTTGAGTAGGAGTAGAGATTCATTATTTTGCCTATGGATATTCAGTATTCCCAGAACCATTTATTAAAGAAACTATTCTTTCCCCATTGTATATTCTTGGCTCCTTTTTTGAAAATTAATTGACTATCATGCATGAATCTATTTCTGGGCTCTTTATTCAGTTTCATTGATCTATTTTCTGTTTTTATGTCAATTGCATATACTACTTTTATTACTATAACTTTGTGATGTAGTTGAAATCAGAAAGTATGATGCCTCCAGTTTTGTTCATCTTTCTCAAGATTGCTTTAGCTATTTGGGTCTTTTATGGTTCCATACAAATTTTAGGGTCATTTGTTCTATTTCTGTGAAAAATGACATTGGAATTTTAATAGGAATTGCATTGCATATGTAAATCACTTTGGGTAGTATGGACATTTAAACAATATATATTCTTCCAATGCATGAAGGTATGAGCACAGATGATCTTTCCATTTATTTGTATCTTTTTCAATTTCTTTCATCAATGTTTTATAGTTTTCAATGTGCAGATCTTTCACCTCCTTAAATTTATTTATCAGTATTTTATTCATTTTGATGCTATTATAATTGGGGTTTTCTTAATTCCTCTTTCAGATAGTTGTTAATGTAGAGAAATACAACTGTTTTTGTAAATTGATTTTGTCTTCTACAACTTCACTGAATGTGCTTATTAGTTCTAACAGTTTTTGTGTGTGGAGTCTTTAGAGTCTTATGCAAACAGAGACAATTTTATGTCTTCCTTCCCAATTTACTTTCTTTTCCTTGCCTGATTGGTCTGGCTAAGACTTCCAGTGCTATATTTTAAAAAAACAAGATGAGAGTACACACTCCTGTCTTATTCCTTGTCTTATTCCTGATCTTAATCTCTTCCAAAAAATAGAAGAGAAGGGGACACTCCCAGACTTATTTTATGATGCCAGCATTACCCTGATATCAAAGCCAGACAAGGACACTACAAGAAAAGAAAATTACAGGTCAATATCCCTGATAAACATATATGCAAAAATCCTCAACAAAATATTAGCAAAACAAATTCAATATTACATTAAAAGGATCGGACACCATGATCAAGTTGCATTTATCCTAGGGATGCAAGGATGATTTCACATACACAAAACAAGTATGATATACCACCTTAACATGTGAGTGATTAAAATCTTAAGATCATATCAATAGATGCAGAAAAAAATTGACTAAATTCAGCATTCTTTCGTAATAAAAACTATCCAAAAAATTGAGTAAAGAAGGAACATACCTCAACATAATACAGGCCATATATAACAAGCCCACAGCTAACGTCACCTTCTTCCTGGACTTTACATTGTTTTTTAGGACACAATTTTTATTCTTGAAGCTGGAAGGAACAAATTCAACAGTTCGAAACAAACAACAGCAACACATGCTCCTTTTCCAGTAAAGATCCCTATCTGACAAAAGCCAAACTTCTTGGCTCTGTCTGGTGGCTTCTATAATAAAAAAAAATGTTGCACTTAAAGTCCTTGTCAAGAACTATCCTCTGGCCCTGGACAGTGTGGCTCAGTTGGTTGGGCATTATCCCGTGCACCAAAACATTGCCAGTTCGATTCCTGGGTTGCAGGTTCAATCCCTGATAGGGGGCGTGCAGGAGGCAGTCGATGGATATTTTGCTCTCACATAGATGTTTCTCTCTCTCTCTCTCCCTCCGTCCCTTCTTCTCCCTTATTCTCTCTCCAAAATACAATTAAGAAGTCTTAAAGAAAAAAAAAAAGAATGTACTCTGCTCCCAGACAACTCTGAAATTGAAGACATTGAGCTTCTTCTGATGATGAAATGAGTTCCTATTCCCAGTACTTAGGATAATGGTACATGAGACAAATAAAAAAACTTTGCAATTCCATTAATTTCAGGTAGTGTTTTCATTCCAAGTAAGTTATGAGATCAAATATATGGAAATGATCCTCCAAATTTAAAACAGAACTTTCATGCACATGAGTAAATGCTTCTTCTCTAAGTTAAGGTCTGGGGGGAAGTTTTAGATTTCAGATGCATGTTTTCCCTTTTGATATCAATGTCTGCCAGTAAATAAAAATTTGGGTTGCTCCCAAAATCAATATATTGGATCTAGAAAACATTTTACCTCCCTCTCTTTCTCAAACCCATTGAAAGGACAACAAAGATACACGAAAAGAATAGAAATCATAAAAGTTCTAAGAACTGAAGAATAGGACATAAGTGGGCCAAAGATTTGGTAAATTATCTTGAAAATGAATGGCATATGAGATTACACTAATGGATAAAAGAGAAAAGAGAAAAGGGTACAACTTGGAGCATAAGAAAAGGCATGAGAGAAGGTACAATGAATGTGGGAGCTGCTACTCCACAAAAAGACCTCTGAAATTGGAGGTCTGGAAGTGAGCAGACACTAATGCAGCTGATTGAAGAATCTATGGGCTGGGCTTTTAGATGGTGCATAATGAAGAAAGGCTATGTTTCTGATGTCAACAAGAAAAATGAAAGGAAACTAGAAATTCCAATAAAAACAAAATGCTGTACAAAACATCATGGCAAAAATATGAAGTATGATTACAAGAACTTTGCAGAATATAAGAGAATATTGAACTTGGAACTTGAAATATTCTACTTCAAACAGTTTTGATTTAAGAACATAAATTATATTGCCTCTCTAATCACACTCTGGTTCTGCAGTGAATAATATTGAGCAATATCATAATATTGTCAATGATCCTGATTACTTTTTGGTTTTCAGACTCAATATGTAGATAAAGCATGAAACATTTAAAGTTACCATTCAGAATGTAAATGTTGTCAACCTTGGCAATGTAAAAATAATAGAACTGACCAATAGCAGGTGTTGGGGATGGGGTGAGAAATGGAAGAGAATGTAGAAGGGATCGACTCCATCACATCTTACACCATGGGTAGTTACTCAGTACATCTGAAGCTGATGGAACAAGGAATAAAAGTATAAACAGTAAAAGAGACAAAAGAAAAAAGGGGGGAGAAGGTACAGTGAAAAGGAGTGGTCAATGAGAGCTGATTAGTCATTTCAGTTATTTTTTACAGCAAGGAATTAAAAGACAATCTTGAATTTAAAGCTAAAAAATAAATGTTTAAAGTTCCACGAAATAGATATTTAGAGGTAACCTCTAGAAGGCTAAAAACCAAAAACATCACAGCTGGTGGTCTCCTGGGAATTGGGCTATAGCTAATGGAAAGACACAGACTTTTCATTTGGCACCCTTATCCCTCAATCAATGAGAAAATGATTCCATATAATAATAGAAACTTGACAGCAGGTTAAATTTCCATGGTCTTTAACCCCAAGGTCAGTGGCTACCTCACTGGAATTCTCCAAGTCTGGTATGTGTAACTTTTTGGGCTGTAGGAACAGGTCTTCTGAAATATCACCAACTGTCTGCTTGTTTTTCCTGCCAGAATCACCATTTTTCTATGGATGCCAT
Organism: Myotis yumanensis; assembly: GCF_028538775.1. Lineage (NCBI taxonomy): Eukaryota > Metazoa > Chordata > Mammalia > Chiroptera > Vespertilionidae > Myotis > Myotis yumanensis. The sequence continues at coordinate 30,989,342 of NW_027223762.1, read as the reverse complement.
CTTATCTTAAAACCAAGCACCATAGCCCTAACTGGTTTGGCTCAGTGGATAGGGCATCGGCCTGTGGACTCAAGGGTCCCAGGTTCGATTCTGGTCAAGGGCATGTACCTTGGTTGCGGGCACATACCCAGTAGGGAGTGTGCAGGAGGCAGCTGATTGATGTTTCCCTCTCACCGATGTTTCTAACTCTCTATCCCTCACCCTTCCTCTCTGTAAAAAAATAAATAAAATAAAATAAAATAAATCAATAAAATAGATATTTTTTCAAAAAGCATCATCATAAATCTCTCTGTATTTCTCTTTAATAAGGTGTGCTGCTCAAGTCCAGGAATTCCTCACTTTTGAGCTACCAGAAAAGAAAAAGCTGCCAGAACTGACATCCTAAAAATAAGACATGTCTACTTTGAGCTCTAGCAGAGGGTACACTTCTGGAGCACTCTTAGAAACTTCTGAATCCTAATGACAAGGATGGAAGAATGGCTATTAAATTCTAGAAATAGTCCCTCTGCCTAATTTAAATGCCAAAGCCAAGTGCTAAAGAAGCAGAGGATAAAATGGAATGCTGTTCAATCTGCTTCAGGAGATGAGAGGTTGCCCTATTTTTCCTCCACTCCATCTTCCTCCAGCCTCTAAGCATACCCCTAACTTCACTTGACCTTGCTTGGTTTAGCATACTCCTAGCATCACTTCACTTTGTTTGGTTTAATTTGTCTTAGCATCATGTCAGCTTATTTGAACATATGATATAATTCTGAGAGAACAAATTAAATTATCAACATTTCTTAAAAGAATAGACATTCAATTTGACAAAGTTGTTTAAAAGCACATAGATTTTTAAGGAATACAAACTTATTGTAGGGTTTCAAATTAGAAAGTTTAAATAAGTTGGGTAAGAGCACACAGCCTGCAAGTAGTAGAGTACAGCTCAGAATTGTTGTCTTAACTAAATAATGATTAGGAATACGAAGAGATAATAATCCTCAAACCTATATATCTACAACAGACTTAGCGAGCATTGCCTGACCTGAAAATTGATGATGGTACAAAGTTTTTTATACATATTGGAAAATTTCTACTGAGGTTTATTCTAAGCTTTTAGGGGCTACTTAAGTTCAGGGAAATAAAAATTTGGATTTTTTTCCCCCTTCAGATAAATCACAAAGAGATTGGGACAAAAAATCATTCCATCTGATTATACCAATCCCTGAGAATATTAAACACCAAAGAGTTCTATTCTGGAATAAAAAAGGTTTTTTAAAAGGTTAACCTATTTTCATTCTAGTATTGCAGAATTAACATAAAATATATTTTTCCTAAAATATGTCAACCTTTTAACCCAATTTTCCTTCTCTTTATATGCCTAAATGTAATACATAATGTCTTAATTATTATGGACAACAGTAAAAAATTTTAAGAACACTGCCCTAAATCTACACTGACCATTTTCATAATGTAGCTCTCTCTCTATTTTACCTTAAACCTGGTCTATATTACCTGGGAATTTATATTGCTTGCTAGAATTAATCTGAAAATAGATTACGTTTTACCAGGCAATACCAAGTGATAATTTTAGTTGCTTGGAGCACTGTGTTAAGATTTTAATGTTCCAAGTTCAGTGGTAAGAAAGACCCTAATCAATTGATATATTTACTATGGAAGCAAAAAGAGTAAAATGACAGTATGTTCTTGTTATCTCTGTCAGGTGGTCAAATCTAACACAGTTTTAAATGTTAGATAGTTTGTATTTTCTAAAATAAAACACAATTTCATAAATTGAAATTCTGTAATATAAAAAACTATACTGAGCCTTCAGAAATCACCAAATTGTCAGTTACCCAACTGCCCCCAAAAGAAGATGGAAGTAATCCAATATAAATATCAACTTGTCATTCAGAGTCCTGGAAGTTAAAGTCATAGGAATCATATAACATGGTAACTTAAGCCCTCTAACTTAACACCGTCTTTTTCTAAATCTAGTTGATTTCTCTAGGGATTATTACTATCATAGGCTAGAAATATTTTCTTTATTTTTAAAAAATATTTTCTTTTGAATAAATACGGTTGCCTAGTAACAGACCCATGGAAATATATCTAAACTACATATGATCAAGGAGATATCACTGATCAGTGAGAAAGGGGAGGATGACTCTGGGACAACTAATTACTAGCATTTTTTTAATGTTTCAGTTAGATCCTCATCTCACAAAAATATTAAAATTAATTCCATATGGATTAGATTTAAATGTGAAAGGTTATGTCATTTATTTCATACCTACAAAAAATAGGTGAATTTTTAGCTAATCTCTGGTTAGGGAAAGAATATTTAAGTTGAAATTCAATGGATGTAATGACAAAGAAAAAGATCAAAGATAATAACTGTCAACATTGTTTTTTCTTTATAGAACATTTTATAAATAGCTGTCTCAAATTATTAAAAATGTTAACGCATATAGATTTTTTTCAAAACACCAAAAGCAAAAACTGAAAACACACACACCTAAAGGTTAAATAAATTGCTCTAGTTAAGAATGTTTTGGTTTAGAGGAATGGTTATCTATTCCCAAGGAAAACTTATGGGGAATCTAACTGAAATGAAGTACAGGAAGTATAGCTAGATCTCATGGCAAGAGGAAAATGATTAGGTAGCTCTTCTCTCCATCTCCATCTCTCTCTGATGCACTTGGTCTCTTTTCTCTGTCCTCAGCACACCTCCTGTGCTTTTCTTCTGAAGGAAACCATGCCCGCTCTTCCTCTATAATTTCAATTTATGTGGGGCTTGAATTGGTCTTGGTGCCAATTTTAGCTCTAGAACTCATTACCATCATACTGACTCGGTCTTTCAGTGTCTTAGTCCCAAACTTATGGGAAGAAGATATAATAGGCCCAACTTGGTCATGTTTCTACACATGGTTCAGCCAGGTATGCCCACTGGGTAAAAGGGTCTCTCATGGACATAGAACTGGTGAGGTCTATCTATTATTCAGTAGGTCTGGGTACAAAGCAACTCCAAAGATAGAGAATGGTGGGCAAGCACCAAAGACACATCTACGACACATTTGATGGTACTGTGATGTTAACATAAAGCTTCACAATCAGTAGTTAAGCAAGAAAGCCTACTGCAAAGTTTTATGGTCAAAATCATCTCCAATGTGTGAAGAAAAGGAGCATGGCTATGTTAGCAGTACAAGACAAGGGTGACATTTTGTGTTTTGGGGTTTTTTTTATACTTGTTTGTACTTTTTAAAGTTTGTACCCCAAACATGCATAATTCTAATAATCAGGAAGGCAATAAAGTAAAAGACCAAAGAAAAGCCAAACAATGTTAGAAAAGAAGTGCCAAGTATTCATTAGGTGGAGTTCTCAGGTCATTTTTTGTGACATGTCCCAACTTTCAATCCCACCATCCACTCTGCCATTCTCGTGGCTTTCCCTGACCAGTGGATGCTCCTCATCCCTCAAGGCATGAATGAAACAGTCAGCCTTCCTCCACTGCCATTGTCCCAACAAGACTCCTCATCTGTGTCTTTTAATCTTGAATTCATAGCTCTACTATAATCCTCATCCAAACTGTGTTTTTGTTGGCTGTCTATGCCTCTGTCCTCCCAGCTACACTTGCAACTCCTTTTAAGGAGTTAATAACGTATCCTATTTTATGTTTCATCAGCAGCTAGCACAAGATGTGAGAAAAATTAGATTCTCAAAAAATGTTTTGCCGAATAAATGTTGAAAAGTCAGAGTTCTTTCTGTTAGGTCGCCGAAGGAGGAACGTATGAGGTCAGAGTAGTGAGGGATTATGAAATTATTCAATCATCCGCATACCAAGTGGCTGAGCCTGGATGGCTCCAGAATCCAGTGACAGGAGTCAGCGGCTTTTAAAGGACTTTTGGCGGGCTTTTTCTGGGCAGAGAATTATTTGTGCATACCCAGAGGGGAGATAATGGAATGTGATCACCACAAGTGAAATGTGGTCTCAGCAAAGGGAATTTCCATAGTGAAATGGCCTGAAAAGCCAGTTCCTGTGGGAGGAGTATATATTCAATTATTTGATCAGACCTAACACTTTCTTTATTAGTGTCAGAGACTTTAATTGTTCTCATACCAAAAAAAAATTTTTTTTAATAAGAAAATAAATGAGATGTTTGTGACAAACTAAGAAAAAAACAAAACATGGACTTCAAAGTCCAGCAGGCAGGCTTTGAATCCCAAGCTCCATTCCTCACTAGTTGGGTAAATTATTAAGTTTTCCTGAGCCTCAATTTCCACATCTTTAAAATGAGGATGATAAAAAAAAAGCTGTGGTACATTTGCACCATGGAATACTATGCATAGTAAAAAAGAAGGATCTCTTATCCTTTGAGACAGCATGGAGGGATCTGGAAAGTATTATGGTAAGTGAAATAAATCAGTTGGAGAAAGACAAGTATCACATGATCTCACTCATATTTGGAATCTAATGAACAAAATAAACTGATGAATAAAGTAGATCCAGAGACATAGAAGAATGGAACAGACTGTCAAATCTCAGAGGAAAGACGGAGTAGGTAGGTGGATGGGAAGAGATTAACCAAAGAACTTGTAAGCATATATGCATAACCCATAGACACAGACAATAGTGTGGCGAAGGCCTGGGGCTGGAGGCAGGGGTGGGCTAGAAGGGGTCAGCAGGGGAAAAAAGTAGACAACTATAATACTTTCAACATTAAAGATTAAAATAATAATAATAAAAAATAAATAAAATTAGGGCAAAAACATCTTTTACACAGAGTTGACCTAAAGATTAAAGGTGAAATATTTAAAATGGTTGGCACATAGTAGGAGCTTAATAAATGGCAACTATTATTCATATTGGGGTTATTAACTTGACAATGAAATGGGCAGGCAATACCTAGAGATTTGTATAGTAATGGAAAATACATGGCATTTGAATTATTTTTCAAAACTGATTAAAAGGGATTTTTTTCACCAAAGTCACTAATCTATATATATAAAAGGCTAAGTGTCCGTCTGACCGGTAGCTATGATGCACACTCACCACTAGAGGGCAGACACTCAACACAGGAGCTGCCAAGCTGTGGTGACTTGGCAGCGGTGGTTCTCTGGTGACACATCCCAGAACCAGAGAGGAGGGGCCGCACTATTCCACCTTAGGCTATGGGGGTTATGTAATTGCTGCCAGCCCCAAATCTGGTTTACTGCACACTTGCATTTGTTTTCCACACCCCAGTGCTGCCCCAGGTGCAGCTGGCTGGCCAGAGAGGGACCGAGGGAGGTTGGCTCCAGGGTGTGTCTGCCCATCTTGCCCAGTCCCGCCCCACTGGCCACCTTCTAATTATTTCCTTTCAATGTGCACGAATCTGTGCACCAGGTCACTAGTATATTATAATGTAAAGAAATGCCAGTACCTCTAGTCTAGAATGTACAAAGTTGGAAAAGTTATGTGAAATCCTAGAGACATTAGCACTTACAGAGGCTGTGTGATCAAATTTTAGCCCTTAACACACTATTTCAGACCACCATTTTCAGCTGAGAGGCCATTAATCCATTAAAGCACATTATTTCAAACAAATCTCAGGTTGTCAAACTCTGCTATTGCACTTTTCTGTTAAGTGGGGTCAGATTTTTTCTATTTTGTTAGCTGTGGTCAAAAACACAATGGATGGCTCATCAGTAAGGACATTCTAAAAGAAAGGAACAGGCCTGGCTACAGAATGCAGAGAAATTCATCTTTGCCTGGAATATGATGAACTGAAGAGGGGGGGGGGGGGGGAGGGGGAAACAAAAAAAATTCTGGTCTGGATCAAGTGGAATCTCCAAAAAGCATGGTTCTGAGGAGACAGCACCCACTTGCTGTGGGTGAACTTGGTGGGAATCTGTGAGTGGGGCAGGGAATCGCTTGGTTGTGCGCTAAATACTTTGTGTTTTATTATATTTATGCACTTTTTAAATACATAGCTATTGAGCATCTACTGTGTGGAAGACCCACACTGAGAAGTGACCAGTATACAAAGGCAAAGGTAAGGCCCAGGCCCAAGGGAGTTTCCACTCCACTCGGGAAGCATGACAAACTCACAAACAGCACCAGCATCAGGTCATGCAGGTTATGTGTCATAATGCATGCCTCTTAAGCACTCTGCAAGCATCACCTGGTTTCAAAGGACTCTTGGAAGCTCAGACATTATCAAAGGTTCAGAACACTCACTGAAAAGGTATTCATGAACAAACATGGTAGTCCAAGGACTGAATAAGACTTTACAAGGAACATTTCCCGAAGCATATGCATGCTGTAAATATTTTTCTTCTAGACTTTAAATTGCCTCTATTAATGACTTCTATTATAATCTACACTAATAAAAGAGAAACATGGTAATTAGCGTATGACCGCTACCCTTCCCATTGGCTAATCAGCATATCCTTATGCAAATTAACTGTCAGCCAAGATGGCGGCCGGCAGCCATGCACTGAAGTGAACAGGGAGGCTTGTTTGCTCCAGTGACTGGCGGACTCCAACGTTCCCCACCTCTCAGCTGCAACTCTAAGCAACTATGTTGCAAATATAGAAGCTAAACAAAACCCCAGAAACCGGCTTTCAGTCAGCCGGGCTTCAGCCAGCCAGACCGCAACATTGTATCAAATACAGAAGGTAAAGGCCAGAAACCTGCTTTCAGCAGCGAGGCCTCAGAGCTAAAGCTGGCCCAGAATAGAAAAAAAAGAAGAGCAGTTGGGAGCTTTAGTTGCCCGCCAGCCTGAAAATGGCCCTCAGCCCCTTAGCCAGACTGGCCAGGCACCCCAGTGGGGACCCCCACCCTGATCCAGGACACCCTTCAGGGCAAACCAGCCAGCCCCTACCCATGCACCAGGCCTCTGTTCTATATAGTAAAAGGGTAATATGCCTCCTGGCACCGGGATCAGCGGAGCAGCGAGGCCTCCCGGCACCGGGATCAGCGTGACAGGGGGCAGTGCCTAAACCCCCTGATCGCCCTGGGGCTCTGTGTGTGACAGGGGGCGGGGCCACAACCTCCCTATCTGCCCTGCTCTGTGTGTGACAGGGGAAGGCACCCCAACCCCCTGATCAGCCCTGCTCTGTGCCTGATAGGGGGGAGCTCCCCAATCCCCTGATCGCCCTGCAGCTCTGTGTGTGACAGGGTGCGGCGCCCCAACCCCCTGATCAGCCCTGCTCTGCGGGTGATAGAAGGTGGCGCCCCAACCCCCCTCCACGGGCCTTGCTCTGTGTGTAACAGGGTAGAGCCATAACCTCCTCATTGGCCCTGCCTTGAGTGTGACAGGGTGCAGCACCCCAACCCCCTGATCTACCCTGCTCTGTGTGTGACAGGGTATGGAGCCCCAACCCCCATGATGGGCCCTGCTCTGTGAGTGACAGGGGCTAGCGCCCCAACCCCCTGATGGGTCCTGCTCTGTGTGTGACAGGGGGTGGCGCCGCAACCTCCCCATCGACCCTGCCTTGAGTGTGACAGGGGGCGGTGCCCCAACCTCCCAATCGGCCCTGCTCTGAGCCTGACCAGGGCCTGCACCTAGGGATTGGGCATGCCCTCTGCCACCTGGGAGCAGGCCCAAGCCAGCAGGTCGTTATCTCCCGAGGGGTCCCAGACTGCGAGAGGGCACAGGCCAGGCTGGGGGACCCCCCTCACCCCCCCTCCCCAGTGCACAAATTTTTGTGCACCGGGCCTCTAGTAGTTATATAAGCTCCCTCCTCGGGGTCTTTGCACCTACCATTCCTTCCTCTTAAACCTCTCTCCCCGCCCCCAATTTCACAAGTCCTGCTCCCTCATCCATTCAGATTTCTGATCAAATGGCACCTCCTTAGAGGTGCTTATCCTCCCATTGCTTCTCTCTCTCTCTCTCTTTCTCTCTTTCTGTTTCTCTCTCTCTTTCTCCCTCTCTCTCTGTTGCCTCCTTTCTGCTTTATGTATTTATCTCATGATATATGTTATTACTCAAACTGTATTATTGTATTTGTTTACTTTCTGTCTCTCTTTGCAGAAAGTCATGAACACTTCTGTCTATTTCACCAGGATCACCCGAGGCCTAGAATATTAATTACCTGCTCATAGAAGACACCTTATAAAATTTTTTCAATGACTAAAAGGATGAAGTGCCTCCTTAGGAACATTATATTCCTTTAAATAATCTCAAGAATGGCAAATCTTGCCCTAGCTGGTTTGGTTCAGTGGATAGAGTGTCAGCTTGTGGACTGAAGGGTTCCAGATTCAATTCTGGTCAAGGGCACATGTTGCAGCTCGATTCCCCTAGTAGGGGGTGTGCAGGAGACAGTCAGCCAATGATTCTCATCATTGATGTTTCTGTTTCTCCCTCTCCCTTCCTCTCTGAACTCAATAAAAATATATTTTTTTAAAAATAGCAAATCTTTATCTAGAGGATGTGAATTTGAATTTTTGAATCAATCAAGTTCCCTTAGAGCTTTCTGGTAAATAAGATGGGTGAAGAGACTGAACTCATCCACTCATTCATTCAACAAATACTTATGTTGACAGTGACTGTGTGCCAGGGACTATTCTAGGTGCTAGATTATTTGATCTGTCCAAAAGAAAATGTGACTATAAAGCAATATGATGGGCTTTGTTATGTGATGCTAAACTGAATCTGAAGGGTTCCAAAGATGTCTCACACAATAGCCGCACAACCAAAACGGAAGTAAAACTTGAGAAAATGATCACTCAGGGTGCAGATGTGGAGATCCTGGCATGTTTATTTTTAAAAGACAGGTTTCAGCCTTTTATGATTCACTTTCTATAAATAGATTCTCTTGGGTTCCCAAAGAGGCAGGAAGGGGAGGGGTGCTATAGTGAGGTCTCCTCCAAATTATTCTGGACATCGCAATGTGGAGCAGACTCATCTCCCACAGCTGTTTGTGTGTGGAAAATGAGTGAGCCTGCAAGTTGAAGCTGAGACAGTTTTGGGGTTCACAGAGACAGGGGAAAATATTTTCAGATATAAGTAAAGATCCTAAAGACATACCTGTGAATAATATATATATGCAAATAAATAGCTCATATTTGTTGTTGTTTGTTTCTTTCCACTCCGGGTCCAGAACAGAAATTACATGGTTAGTATTCCTGGCTTATAATACAGTCCTTTAGAACAAGATTATCTAAATTGAATCCTAATGGTGTTTAATACTTATCTACACCTAACCGTGCTTGAAAGTTCTAGTCTATTGTGTATGTGGTAAATTCTACAGCCTGGCCAACTCAGCATTCATCAGTACCAAATTGTGAAGCACCAGATTTTGCTTTGCCTTTCTCTAAATGACTATCTTTGCAGGTTCTTCATTCCCAACAACACCTTGAACTTTGTGTTTAGTTACAATAAATATTTCCCCAGCAACTCCACAGGGGAGCCTTCTGGTAGAAATTATTTTTGGTGGCTCCCCTGCTTCCACAACCTTTTGAGTACAGCAGACCCCAAGAGCCGGATGTCCAAATTATAACAGTTAAATCCACGTGGCTGCAGGACCCATACAACGGTGGCTTCCGTCAGCTCTTAAATAAAATATTAGATGTGTGCCTATTGTTTGTGAGCTGTCCACCATCCCTTGTTCAGCTGGCTGGAGTTAAAGGGTATGTAGATTAGTTGACCAGCTGTTTGGTGATTGTCAAAGCCAGTTACGTGGTAACCCATAGAATACCATTCTCTGGAGGTAGAGTCTTTGTTGCTAAGCAGTAAATCCAGGTAAAATAACCTTTCTCTAGTTCTTATGTCCAGTTTTAAAACACAGGGTATAGGTTGGCTTGTCTCTCCTACAGGCTGCCCACCCCTTTTGTTTTTTTTGCCCAGGCCATGAAATGAGTGCTGATAATGTGGTCAGCCCTCATGTGCTGGAACTAGTTCACTGCTGGTGCAGGCTGGGAAGCAGGCAAATGGCAGGGGGCAGGTTTTGTGGATCATGGTATCTCCCCTGCCAGGTAAGTATGGCAGGGGGCAGGTTTTATTCGGCTGCACTCACGGGTTGCCACTGGCATAATGTACCTTCCAGATCTTGGTTTGTGATTTGCCAATATATCAGTCAGATGGGCACAGAGAAGATCAAAACAATTACAGAGATTTAATGAAAAGGAAGGAAAGTGTGTGCCTGATGATATAACAACTCTGTTGCTGTTATTATTGTTATTATTTGTTCCAATTTAAAATAGCTTATTGCCCTCAATACTTACACAAATGTTTGTTTGTTTGTTTTGTGTTGTTGTTGTTGTTTAATGAGCAAAAGCACTGAGAAGGAGGGGACTCAGGCAGGAAACCCTCACTTCAGTCTCCAGAGACTGAACCGACTTCCACCTCTAAGGGGTTGATTGCATACAAGATAATCAACCCTCCACAAAACAACTATACCTCTTACTACCTCAGAATTTTTGAGGAAGTCAGGAAATAATGTTATAGGTGAATATCTCAGGTAAATTCCACTCACTGTTTTTATTGTCTCATCTGGCAGCATTTGAGTAGAAGAGAAATAAGAAAGTGGTGTTTTGGTTTCCTTAATCAACTATGAATTCAAGGACATTATGTTAACTGAAATAAGTTAGATGGGAAAAGACAATACCTATGATTTCACTTATATGTGGAATAAAACAACAAAGTAACAAACTAACAAAATAAAACAAAAACAAACTCACAGATACAGACCAACAGAATGGTGGTTGAGGGAGGGTGAATTGGGGTCAAATATATAGTAACAGTTAGAAACTAGACTTTTGATTGTGAACACACAATAGAATATATATATATATATATATACACACACATATATATAATAAAAATACAGTGCTGAGCGTGCTCTCCCTCCCGGCATAGCAGCACCCTCCCCTCTTTTCCTCTTCACTCTCCTCTCTCCCCTTCCCTCTGCCTTTCCCCTCCTAAAAAAGAAAAAAGAAAAAAAGTATATAGTGCTGTACACCTGACATTTATATAATATTAACCAATGTTACCTCAATAAATTTAATTAAAATAAAACCTATGAATTCAGCTGAGCATACTTGCCACTTGCCTGGAAAGTCACTGTCCTCAAAGGCAGCGTTTGGATGCTGCCTGGAATTCTCATTTGCTGGGGTTTTACCTTAGGCATATCCCATTCATTAGTACCAGACCTTTCTTAACAGATAATTTAATAGGCAAACATTTTCTTTCCCAAAAGTTATATTCATATTCAAAAGGATTCACAAAAATTCCTTCCAATAGCAATTTCCACTAATAGGTTTAAAATGTGTTTCCTCTTTTTTGTTTTTTTCATTGTAAACTAAAGTGTAGAGAAGGGTAGAAAAATTATGGGCTTTCAACATAGTCAGGGTCAGTACAGAAGCCATTTCCATAGGGATAGCCTCTCTCAAGACTCCCCGCTGGAAATGAAGGACCTCTGCCAGCTGCCACTGCTGCTCCACACTGGGTGAGGGTTAAGAGCAATAGGCACTGAAATGCAATTCCCCCATTTATTAACTGGACAGTCTTGAGCAAGTTACTTGACCTCTCCCCACCTCAATGTCTTCATCTTTAAAATGGGAATAAATATATTTTTTATTTAAAAACAGGTTGTTGTGAAAACTACATGAAATAATGCATGTAACGCCCTCACCACATAATAAGTGTCAGCTTTGATTATAATTACTTCTCCTTTGGTGGCTACATTGTTTCAAACTAACACTAACAGATGCTTATTGAGTGTGCACCGGGGGCAAGTCTCTGTGCTGATCACTCAGAATCATGCTAGAGTTAATGAAGATAAAACATTAAAACAAAGACTTCTTTGGGCATTCATTACTTAATGAAATTACATGGGGTTTTTTTTTGTTGTTGTTGTTTTTTTAGAGAAATAGGACTGCAAAGAGAGCACAAAGGAGCAACAGGGCAGAAGCCTCGTTGGTGAGTGACACTCCTCCACCTGGGCAGCAGCAGCGCGGACGCCTGTGCTTGCTCAGCAGGTTCCCTGTACTGGGAGAGGACACCAGCACTTAGCTTTGCAGCTTCCTCCCGCCCAGGAAATCACCAGCTCAGAGTAAGTGGTCAATAAACATTTGCTCAAGATGTTGAGTCAGGGAAAGATGAGGCAGAGAAAAGCAAGAGGCCAGGTTCAAAGTTTTTCCTATAGCTTTTGCTGTCCTTTTCTTGTCTATTTCCTTTTTGAATCTAAAATGCTCACAGTCCTTTATGGACTCCTTTGCAATATGGGTAAGTAGAGAGGCATCTTACTATCCCCAGTGCATGGAGGTAAGATTATTGAGACAACACGCAACTGGACTGGAGCCCCAAACTCTTAGCAACACATTAATTTGAACAAAATTCCATGCAGGCCTTCTCCCATATCTTCACAGAGTTTCCCCTGAAATGGCAATTTAGATAAACCAGTGCTTTGTGCAAAAATAGAGATACTCAGAGACTTTCAATAAAAGAATCCTAACCATAAGAAGAGAGAGAAGTATTTCTCTGTGCACAGAAGGGCCAAACGCCCAGATGGGCTGACCGAACTCCACATGGACATTCCCCCTGCAGCTCCGCTCTACAGAATCTTCTTTGGACAGACCCTATTAAAAACCTGGAACAAGGACAAGGGCCACAAAATAAAGCTGACAGAGGAAAAAGGCAGAAAGAATTCCCCAGCATAGAGTAGTTGTTTTTGGCTAAAAGGAACTCTTTTAGCCATGAAGTAAGCTAACGAAGCCATTATACTTCTCATCGGCCATGGGTGCCTGGTGAATGTGTCGGTTGATGACTCTATGTAGAACCCAAATGAAAAAAAAACCCTGTCACCTGCATAACATACTCAACTGTTTTTGTTCCAAAACTTCCCCCTTTGTTAGATTGATAATCAATTGTCACATAAGATCACAAAAAAAATTTTTAAAGGGCTTTTACAGCCTTTTCATGCCCTATATTTGCACTATAACCTTCTTATAACAATTTACTCGTTGTAACAATCTCCTTGTATATTGGGATGAGCCTTTGAGGAGCATTACCTCATAAAGAAATCACTTCCCTATTTCAGGAATAAAACTACCTTTGGATAGAGTCCAAGAGCCACTGCCACTTTAAAAACAAATTGGTCTTTGTGACAAGTCATATATTAAGGCTCCTGTGTGCTTTAACGCGAGTCCTAAAGACCACTCTATCTCTGAGGCTCAAATGTCAGAATCCCAAACTAAGACGTTCACTTTTGCTATGTCCTGTCTCCAAGCATTAAAAGCCACAATATCTGGACAGTGGAGGCACATTCTATATTTATAATTCACACAAACAAGGCACATGTGCACATTTTAACACAAAATAAACCTAGATAAATATCCCTTTCTGCCTTGTGCATGTCATTCAGCCAGGAGGCATAATTTTTGCCTCCTTATTTTAGTTTTTTGAGCAAGTTGCGTTTTCACTAAACTTTCTCCTTTTTTCTGGAGTTAGCAGTGTCTCCTTGCCCTGCACAATTAGAGGGCATAGCCCTCTCTGTATATCATTTCTACTTCCTGAACCTACAGCTCTTCAGAGCTGGGAACAATTCTTTCTTATTTTGAGACACGGTATATTAAGAGACAGTAAAGGGTCTCCCAAAAAGTGGGGTCTTTTTCAAACACGCTTATCCTTAACATGTTACAAATCTGCTTGACTATTTTTACCTACACAAAACACTGATAAGGATATTTTTTGTGAGGTTGAGGTTTTTTGTTTTTCCTTTTTCTGTCTCACAAAAACCAAGTGTTCTCCAGCAATGAGGCAACGGAAAAAATCAATACTTGCCATGTACCATGTAACCAATAGAATAAGGGGAATGATTTATGTATGGATGGATGCAGCCTGAATCAGCTGGGGCCTCGCGCAGAGAGTGAGAAAGAGAGAGAGAGACCGAGAGAGAGAATAGGGGGAGGTGGGGGGTGAGCCAAACTGCAGAGATTATTCCTACAGTGTGGCTAGATTTTTTTTTTCTGCAGTAATAATCCCCTTCTCCAGCTCTGCAGGACATAGGGAGAGCCTGCAATCTGTGGAATAGATGATGGCTCAGCTCTCCCTCCTTCCCTCAGAGTCATGATGCCATGCTCATATTAAGGCACACAGAGAAGAAGAAAATAATGTATGGCCTGCAGCCCTTCAACCTTCCAGTCATCTCCACCCTAAGAAAGGCTAGCGATGGGTCGCAAGCACTAGTTGACAGAGAGGCAAATTATCAAGAGGATTAAAGAAATGTTCCAGCACCGCTTCAGGAGAAGACCTGCGGGAAGGACTTACAGAGGAGAACTACTCTATACCCCAGGAGTTTCTGCTGGAAATAGAGTTTGGAAAACTGGAAATCCAGGTGCTGCAGCATTTAAAGGTATTTCATCCTGAAGGTAACTTTTAGGGGAGCTGAGACTCTTGCTCAAAGCTTAGATATTAACTGGTTACGTGCTTGTGGTCTGAAGGTGCAAATAGCACCAAGCCCAGCTACCTTCCGGCTGGATACATGGTACTATTGTATATTATACTCTGTGGTTGTGACTTTAAGCTAATCCTTTGCTTTAGAATTGACATTATATATGTTTTTAAATGACAAAAATTCCTACTTCCTGCTTCAAACTCGGGTGAACCATATAAGATTGTGTAAAAGGCATATTTGACCATTTCTTTGGAATAACTTTGCTTTTTTGAGATGTGTTTAAATAGATCTAAATGTATAAGTTACCCTTCTTTCTACATTGTACTTGAAACTACAGGAAAGCTTGACAGCTTTATATTTCCATCAGTCTGTTGAAGAAGACTGAATTATGTGCTTTTATGAGGACACGGATACTGTGTAATTTTTTACAATGTTTTTGCATCCGTTAAGCCAGTTACAGTGTCAGTGACACAGTTAGGCATGCCCCTAAAATATCCAGTGTTCTATATATGATTTATTACACTGTACATTATGCATAAAAATATATGTCAAATATAGAGTGTGGCAAAATAATGCCATCCCATTCATGAATGCTTAATTCGGTACTGGTTGTATTAATACCCATAAGCTATTAAAATAGCATTTCCTCCCCTTCAGTTGAAAGTGTCCATTCAACTCAACATTATTTGTAAATTTGCCTTAAAAAATGCTGTTATTTTAAAAACATATATGTTAACCTTAAACAAAGTATGTCGAACTCTCTTGATAAAATGCCATATTGTTTTTAAATATGCATGTCAACCCTATAAAAATTATCTTAAAGTCTCTTAACAAAATTCCATGTTGGTTTTTAAATACACATATTTAAAGTGTACTGGATGGCAATCTTTAACATTTTTCCTCATGTATGTTCACTTTTTAATTTTTCTTTCATTTAATACATAATTATCTTTTTTGTTTCTGGCATATTGTATTTAGTTCCTTATTTACATTGCACAGTTTGTAAGTTTATTTAGTAGTTAAGTGTGCATACATAGGATTAAGGATTAAATGTAAAGTGTAGATAACTAAAAAAATATAAAGAGCTAGTCTCAGCAGTCCTCATTTTTTAAATGACTCTTCATACTTTAACACATTTTTATAGGTGTTATTGAAGAGGCGTTAAGTTGAAGCACTATTAGTTACAAATGAGTAAATATTATCATGCCTTCACTTAAATAACTAGTCAAAATTATTTTGGGAAGATTTCTATAGAAACTAAATAAATATATATGATATCTTTCTTCTAAAGAAAATTAGAGTAATAAAAATGCACTCCGCAAGTAAACTACATGTAGTAAAATAGCTTTCAATAGTTGTAATACAGAACTGATTACCCAAACCAGCAGAAACTACACATAACCCTTTTGAAAAGGGGAGACCAAGTAGATATCTGCTGCCTCCACTTATGTACAAAATTGTTTTACATTTTGATCTTGATATCATTTTCTCTCTCACTCTTCTTTTGGCCCAAACAGGTAAAACAACAGAAACCCACTACCATCTTCACTTTTGGTCCTGCTGCCTCAGACAAGCTGTCCAACTGAGGGTTAATAAGCACAGAAAACCTGGAAATGGTCCAAATATAGTGAGGACCATGAAGACCAAGCTCAACCCTCTGCCCGAAGGAACGTTCTTCGCACCTTACAAGTACGTATGGGCTCACCAAAAAACGAAAGCACATGGAAATGAAGAAGTATGGTCACAAGCAAGGTGCCCCTGGACTGTAAGGTAAGCACAAGCAGGACCTTTGTGCAGGTTTATTTTTAGAGATGTGTTACTGCCATTAATGAAAAACTGTTAACTGTAGCAGAGAAAAAGATTAAAAGGCTGCCAAAGACCACAAATAGTGTTTAATGAGTCTAGCTGCGTCTGGTATATTATTTCAGGTGCGTTTTATGAATACCTGGCACGTTGGCCCTAACAATAGAAGAAATGCACAAAATGAGTGATAAACTAATGGTAGGCAGAGACAGCTAAATAAGAAGCCCAGGAACTGGATTTCATTGTTGGTTAACAGAGTGCCAACATCAGCTTTTTGTTTAAAAAGTTTATGTCTATGAAACATAACTTTCCAAGTTCTAACAAAAGCCAAATAATCCTTTCCCCAATATGAGATAAATTTCCTATATAAATGTCTGGGTTAAAATGCACAAATGAAACTTACATTGGTGTCTTCTGCTATGACCAAACACACACACACACACACACACACACACACACACACACCCTTATTGTGAATAGGGTCTCCAGTGAACACCTTCTATGGTTTATTCTTTTTCATCGGTGGTTACAATTTCACTGGTGAAATACTCATTAAAAAGAAAATCAATATCTGAGCTTAACCGCCTGCTTTGTTTTAGTAACTCAAATTATTTTAAAAACTGATTAACACAAAGAACTCACTATTTAGGAAATATAAGTGAATGTTTCACAATGCTATCATTCCTTAAAAAGAAAGAAAAGATAAGGTTATCATTTACTTAACAATTCATTCATCCACTTAATAAAAATAAATGAAAGAACTAATAAAAACATGTACATTTTTACCTCCCAAAGTCTAATTTCATCCTTGCATTAATATAAAATAAAAATGAAAACTAAAATGAATATAAATAAAAACATTCTACTGTCAAAAACAGATATTATTACTTCTAAATATGTCTGCTTATACCTAAGAGATAACTTTCAGGCTCTCCATAAAAAAACAAAACAAAACAAAAAAACACCTGCTTCCCACTCACTTTATTTCTTTTTCCTTCAATTAGTCTCTAGCAGCCAGAGCATTTGGGTGAGCATAGTTTAATCTGAACATAATTGGATAGCAAGTTTCTATTTTCTAACCTAAACAAACTCACCTTAAAATGCATAGAATTTGGATTCTATTTAACAGAAAAGTTAAATAAGGACACCAAAATGTGACATTGCATTTCTGTTCACTGATACACTGTTTAATATGATTCCCTATACTTTCTAGACCTTACCAAGGCATAGAAGCACAGACAACAATCTACTAAAAATATTAACAGATGGATTCCCAAGCCTGCACCTCAACCACTAGCATGAGGTTTCTAGGCCCTTGTCCTGGCTGCTTGCATTTGCATCCTTATAGATTATATGGAGATATAGATCCTTTCATCTCTCAAAAAGCTGTCTAGTTCTAGCCACAACTTACATGGTTTTACTATATGGGCTGCCTCATGTATTCGAGCAGAATTTTTCTCTCATAAGATCTAAATGAGAGCACATCTACCTCCTCCCCAGGGAATAATCCAAGAGAAAGGAGGTTCTTAATAAAACAATTAATTGTGATAAATTTCTGATTTTTGCTCCTTCGTCCAGGGCTATTTCCATGGCAACATCCTCTCATCCTATTGTTGGGTTGTTCTTCATTCACACAGCAGGTTAAGCCCAGGGCAGCCAGGGCAGGCCGATGGTCAGCCTTTATTTTCTCTGGCCCTTCAACAAAGGTTAGTTGAGGTCACCAGAAGCCAAAGGGTAATTACTTTTTCTCCACAGGGTTAAAGGTACACAGATTGCTATTGGGACAACTGTATGGATGACCTTCAGCTTTTAATGTTCAATCTTCTTTTCTTTCATCAGAGTGAATAAGTATGATATAACAGTGGCAATGCAACCCCACTGTAATTTCTATACTGTAATTCAGAATAGAAAGCCAAATGTCTTTTTATTTTAGAAAGCTACTATGTATTAGCATAATATACTCTTGGAATCAATTGGAAAACCCAATGTATAAAAGATTTTCTATCCCTGAAATAGAAAAAAAAAAAAAAACACGGCAGAAAATTACAGTCATTTAGTAGTGCCCTTATTCAGTTAATCTGATATTCATAATTTCCCAGGCTTCAATCATTTTCCTGAGAGTGTGTTCTTTAAGACTGAGAAGAAAATAGAAGCTTTCCTGGCTCCATGAGCACCTGGGGCTCTATTTTTTTCCCCTTCAAACACAAACTGTGGCCTTGTCCCTCTGAATTGATTAAGAATTAAGTCAGATTAAAATTAGTTTTCTCCCTTTGCTTTTCTGTTCTCAAAAAAAGACAATAGCCCTAACTGGTTTGGCTCAGTGGATAGAGCGTCGGCCTGCGGACTGAAGGGTCGCAGGTTTGATTCCGGTCAAGGGCATGTACTTTGGTTGTGGGCACATCCCCAGTAGGGGGTGTGTAGGAGGCAGCTGATCAATGTTTCTTTCTCATCGATGTTTCTACCTCTCTATCCCTCTTCCTTCTTCTCTGTAAAAAATCAATAAAATATATTTTAAAAAAGGAAAGAAAGACAATAGGGCAGAGGAGATCTTTTGAAACTGAATACTTAAAACATTTTTCCCACTCAATTTGAAGAGCCATATGGATATTTCAGTGCTTTAATTTAATCTGGAATTTTTAAAATGTAATCATTAAGGCTCCAAAAACAGAGCCAGCCACCAGCCCTATGGATGTATTTGCTATTGTTCTACCTGGACATGATGGCTTTGCTGATGGTTCATCTCAACAGATGCACTGAAGGGAGTATGAGCCCCTTCCTGAGGGAGGGACCACGATGATTAGAAAGAGCCAATAAACCCAGCCAGCATGGGGCTTAAGGCAGTATCAAGGAGAGTTTTGGGTTCACACAAGGTAAACCTTAGGAAAATGATTCTTTTCCTTTCTGCATAATTTCTCCCCTTTCTGATTCTCTCCCTATCATCCCCAGATGCCCCAGCTCCCCAGACTCCTATCTCACATGGGGTTTTTATCATCAATAGACCATATTTTCCTCAGATCTGTTAAGAAAGGCACCTAGATGAAATAGACATAAACAATGCATCTCTAATAAAGGCATTTCAGGCATTTTGGATTTTGGTGAGGGAGATATTCAGAAGTATCACCTTCCCAGATCCTGCCAGATCACTCTTTGAGTGCTCTCTGGGCCAGTGACAAATGGAAAGCAAAGTACTTGAGATGTAGTAGGTATAAGCTTCAGGCAACCAACAGGTCACACACGCATTCATTCCAAAACGGACATGAACACTCTTCCTCTTTAGGCAAGAAATAGTAAGGGCCCATATATACTCCCCATGTGGAGTAGTCTGCACTGTGGTTGATTTCGTTTGTCTGAGTTTCATGCATCGCACCTCCAAAATGGACCACCATTCCATTGGTAAAAGGGTTTCTGGCCTGTTCAGAAGTGCTTGTCATTTCTAGACACTGCTCTTCCATTTTCCTGCCTCTCTGTTCCAGTTTTCACTTCATTTTGACATAGCCCTTTCATTTAAATGGATTATATGGACCCTTAAGAATAGTGCTTTTCATATTTTTATTCAACCACAAGGCAACTCCTGTTTTTTGCCAAGACAGGGAAATAGTCTTGGTCATCACCAACCTTCTGTATCCTGAGAACCCTTTTCCACCAATTCCAAATCTTCTCTATCAACCCTTAGGTGATCCTTTCTCTTCTTATTGAGGAATCTCCAGATGAGCTAAGAGATTCCCAAAACATAGCAGGAGACATCATCCCTTTCCCAGAAAGTTTGAACTGTTGGGTGGTAACTTGGTATAGTGGTGAAGTCAGTGCATGGGCCCCAGGTTTGGTTCAGGTCCCAACTCTGCCTTTAATTAGCTGTGACCCAGACAAATAATTTAGCTTTTCTTAGCCTGTATTTACTTTTCTACAAAGTGGAAATAATGATACTAATGTATATCTCATGGGGTTATGACAATATTGGAATAATATAATGTATATGAAGAGTTTATGCCCAGTACCTGGGACACAATAGGACCTGAATAATTGGTAGCTATTATTTGTATAAAGCCCACATTATGAACAGATGGTATCAGCTTTAACAGTCCAGCTCAGCAGCTTTCTTGTTAGGTAATTTTAGGCAAACTAATATATCTTTGAGCCTCAGTTCTTCATTTTTAAATGGGGATAATTCATCCACCCTCCAGGATTGCTTATGAGGCTTAAATTTTCTAGCACTGTTCCAGAAGATAACCAATGACGACTACAAATAGTAGTAGTATTTAACATATTTTCCTTTATCCGGTTAGGGTCAGAATATAAGTCCTGCCTTTGACTTTGAACACTAGGCTCTGAAGAGCTCCCTTGACGAGTTTCCTACAGCTTTCAGCCTCCAATTAAAGTAACACCACCACTTAATTCCTGTGTTCATGGGAGCCTAGCCAAATCATTTTCATGGTGGTTCCAGATTTTGGGATTTCACACACCAGTAAACTTATATGTGTTTTCTTTGTGTTTTTTTAACATGGGGCTTAAAATGGAGAACTGACATTTTTCCCAGCAAAGAGGTTTTTATTTTTGTTTTAAATACCATTTATGATAACTGTAGTTTCATGAAAGAAAAGACATTTTGTCATTAAGAAGTAGAAACACAAATCAAGAAAAAAAAGTCCACCTTACACACACGCGCGCACACACACACACACACAGTGTGGCCTTTTTATTTTACCATTGATAGGGAATATGTTACCATGGAATGCCAAGTGGTCCACAAATTCCACAAATGTGAGTGGGATCCCCTGACCTACATTATCTTGGAGCTGGCCTCACCTGCACACTAGGGTTTTTCCTTACTGTTCCATAGCATAGGTAAGCAGGACAGGGATATGCTTCTTCCGGGTCCTAGACCCCTTGACCATCTGCCCTCCAGAGCCTCTAAGGAGTGGAAGGGTTGAAGTCCCTCTTCTCTGTAGTTGTGCAGTGTTCTCACATCCTCTCTGAGGTTGACTCCCCTGTCCAACCAGGTGCATGCTGCTCTTCTATTTCCAAACAGTTCCCATGCCTCCCAACAAGTCTCACATCTGCTCGTTAAGCATTTTGCAGAGAGATGCTCACTTATATGCAGGATGTTGTCCATATTATTATTCCCCTTTCATGATATATAAATTGAGGTCCTAGGAGGTCAAGCGGCTTTCCACAGGGACCCAGAAATGAGTCCCTCACGATTTCCGATCTGGGTCCCAGGACAGGGTAAAAACAATAAGAAATGGATGTCTAGTAGGCAACAGTGAGGCTGCATGAGCACAACTTTTGTCCAGTGTCACCAGCCAATACTATTTTGTTCTGTTCAATCTATGGGCATTTACTGAATCCCTGTTAGATGCTGTGCTAGGCCTAGAATACAATATGAAGAAATATACACTCTACTCTCAAGGCAACAGTCTATAATTTATTTCTTCCAAGGCCCAAGGAGAACCTTGTGTAATTTTCATTCAATATGCCAAAGACCCAGACTGGCAGGTGTGGCCAGAAAAGGCAGCCACAGGGAGTAGACTCAGCATGAAGGGCTCTTAGGAAATTTCTGTGGTGTTAATCTATGTGTAAGGACAGATTTTACATAGTTTTTTTTCTGAAGGGCTCTTTCTTCTCCCTGAAGACACATGATTTCCCCCCTTAAAGATATCTGAAAGATTTTGGCAGAATCTTCTTCATGTTAATATTTTCATCAAAAGCAAATCCTACCGACTGAATAAACAGAGGACAGTTGGAGGAAGTAGAAAGACACTAACCTGGGGTCATGTAAACAAGTTCTACTCTTGGCCCTGCCACCAAGCAAATTAATGCCTTGTGCAAATCAGTGTACTTCTCCAGACCTCAGTTTCCTCATCTGAAAAATGAGTCCATTGAACAAACTATACTAGTAACAGTTACTATATACAAACAGATAGCACTTACTATGTGCAGATTCTCAGGGCTCTGCACATATTACCTTACTTAATCCCCACAACTCTATGAGATAGAGGAGACAAGAGCAGATAGAGCATTTTAGTCCCTACTTTACAGAGATATTTTTAAAAAATAGTCTTGCTCAAAGTCTTGTAACTAGTAAGTAGTAGAGATAGGATTTAGACACAATCTATTTCTAACTTGATCACAATGATGAGCTGCTTTTCAACAATCGAGAATTAGATGGTACTAACATCCCTTTTACTAGTATTGTTTAAGTTCTGTTGATCTATGAGTTTAAGATGGCCCCCAATGGCTCTGATTCTATATTTTAGACCAGTGGAGCAAAGAGCCTCTAAAAAACAATATATAATCTAAGAATCAAAACTTGCAGCTCATACTACATTAGAAATAAAAATGTTCAAAGTGCTTTCACAGATATGATCACTTAAGGGCTTAATTAGATATTGTATACTTAGGGAAGGTAAAAGCACCATCTCTGAGACCTGAGAGAGGAAGCCCAAGGAGGCTGGACTTACTTAAGGCACTCAGTAAAACCAGGGGATGAGTCTTACTTCTCAAGCCAGACTGTAGCCTTCAGGCTGGTGTCCTGGGCCCAGCCAACCTGAGTCACACATTTCCTCCAGGACTCCCTCCTGGCTTCAGAGAGACCCACTGAGTTCTGAGTAATGACAGAGAAAGGAGCCCTTTCCTCAGAGGCTCTGCTCTGTGCCCCTCCAGTGCTGGGACCCTCATGGGGACACCAAGATATCTGGCTCTGCAATCGGGGGTGGGGGCGAGGGAGCGGTCAGCTCACACAACCCTTCACAATTCAGATGCATATGGGGGTCACTGCAGAATGAGCTGCTCTGGCCTTAAACTTCATTCCAGGCCTTTTAAAGAGCTGGCTAACCTCACAGCCTCTGCTAGCTCTGCTCCTCCTTCCTCCAGGTCTACAAGGCAGCTTCTGCCCTCACCCAAAGGAAACTGCCAGTTCAAACATCACCTGTGACTTTCTGGTTTAAAAAACAGCTGCTTGTTCCCTTAACCCCACCTGGTGCTTTCCCAGCATTGAGCTTCTGATTACATCTGCTCCTCCCCCGGGAATATGCGTCCCACCATCCTGCCTTCAGATCCAACCCAGGTTTGCAGACTGACCTCAGACATCACCTCTTCCAGGAAGCCTCTCCTGGTCCTTCCAGTCAGACGTGATCTATTTTTCTTTGACCGCCCACAGTACTTGCACCTTTCTTATCACACACTCACCTTCTGCTTTTTCTATTGCAGTTGGGCTTTTACTTTCTTATCTCCTTCACACCCCGGCTGCTTTTGACTTCTTGGGAATGCCAGGAGCAGTGCCTCGCACTGATAAATATCTGCTTGACCTTAAATTAATCTTCTCTCACTCCACTGAAGGGTTTACTCTGCAAAAAATATATGGCAAAGAAAAGGGGTCATTAGACTTTACCGTCTTTCCCAAATTTCACCAATTGATTTTTTTTTTTTTATCAATTCCTGACTGACAGAGCTCAGCCCCAGAGGTGAGGACATCCTTTCAGTAACTGCCATGTAGCCGTCTCCAAAGAGGTTTCTGAGTGTGAACATGTCAGTCTGAGACTCTGTTAATTGGACCTGCAGCTGCTCAAGGTCCACACAGCACAGCTGCTGTGTTACCCCAGAAATGGAGAGCTTGGGATGACGTAGGCAAAGGACACAGGATCAGGAAAATGTCCTTGCTCTTTCAGGGCACTCAATTTTCACTTAAACTCATCGTCCTTACAGAGGGAGGAGGTGGGACCAACGAAAGGTTAGCTGATGTGTTTTGGTCTCCCTTTCCTCTCCCACGCTTCATAGTTATAATGTATTAGAGAAGGGAGACTGTTATTTGGAATTTTGACATTTGCAAAGAGTTTAAGTTTAAATAATTCTGGTGGGAAAAACCCCCCAATCCTTTCTCCTAAAGACAGTAAAACTGGCCAGAATACAAATGCTCCCAACACTTTCAAGAGTCTCTTTTTACAAATAACTATGTATGCTATTCTATACAGTAGCTCAAAACACCATGACTAGTATTTGACTGGTTTCAGCTCACAAACACGTGGATCTGGAGAACCAGAACCAGAGCTTTGGGGATTAGGTTTGGTGGAAAAGAGAGTCTCCCAGGTCTGTCTACCTGCCCTAATCAAGGCAAACCCAGAGCACCTCTGGGACTTAGACACCATCCACCAGAAAGTGGGTGAGTATCTATTGTTCACTTGGTCAAATCAGGTGCTTGGGAAAAAGTTGAGAAAAAAGGCAAAATGGGTCATCCTTCTTCCTCACAGAGTAGTGTTTCTTCATCCTTTTTTTCTTTATTACTCCAAGAAGTCTTTTTAAATTTTTTTCCTGATTGCTCCTCCTTGACAATTTCATGCCACAGCTATACTGCATAGCTGTGTGCTGTGACTCTTGGATGCCACAAGCCATTGTCATGCCTCAGAATTTTGTGTCCCTCAAACACTGATCCCACCCCTACAGCCTGGGGGTCGTAGAAGGGGGTTGGCACCCTTCCCTTGAGAATGTATGTCACAGACCTGCCCTGTGGGTTGACAAGCAACTAGACCCTTCCTGGGAACCACCCCTGACTTCCTTTTCCTCTCACTCTTCCCTCGGACCCATTATGATCCTTGCAGACACAGAGCTAGAAGTCCAAGGGGACTGGGCAACTGCTCTATGGAACCCCAAGATGACTGGGAAACTGTTCTGTGAAATGCCAGGGCAATGTGAGGGCATCAAGGCAGAGAGACTAACAAGTCCAGAGAAATGGCATGTTTCAGTAAAACCCTAGGTTCCACAGTAGCAAGTGTTGTGCTAATAAACACAAGACATGAATTAATGGGTAAAACTCTGTTGTAAATTCATCCAAAGAATAGCATTACAAGTTTCAGCAACTGGTTATCCCATTGCCCCTTTTATCAGCAAAAGGTTATTAAATTGGGTTTTTCCTTCCATCTAATTCATTTTTCCAATATTACAATTAACTTGAAAAATGCACCTCAACTTCTGCACCTTCCCTTTTGCCTTGAACACTTTATAGGCACATCATAATGATTCCAGTTATTAGCTCACTTTAGGCCAAAAAGAAGAAGGCTAACAATACATTAACATTTCCATTATCAATCATAAAATTGCTGGTCAGCTCTTTAAATGATATATTGTTCAGCACATTAAATTCTTGAACTCAGCAAAAATGTATAAATACTTTTACTCCTGAAATTATGGTTTAAGAGAGACACATGGCAAGGTAAATGGGAAGTGAAGATAATCAATTTAGACTGGTCTAAATGGAAGAAAAATGGATTGCTATTTTTTCCTTTATCTAATATAGTAATTGAGTGCCCATGGTACCCATTTTGATACTCATTTGATACCCATTTTGGTATTAAAGAAGTAGCAGTGAGCAACCAATCAAAAACTTCTCAGCCTTTGGCTTTGTGCTAGTGGTTAAGCATCTGTTCTACACATGCCACCTTGGGAGAGAGCCAGGGGACATTTACCAACTGGTATCAGTAAAACGGGGTTATTCTCCTCTCACCTGTGCAACAGAGGCCAATTTTCCTATTTGAAATTCATGCCAGCTCTGTACCAGTCACTGAAGATTCCACAGGCTTATTAACCTCCTCCTAAACATTCCTTACTGCCAACATTGTGAGATCTCAATAGTGCTCCCAGGCGAATCTCCTCCTTAACACTAGCTTTCTCCACAAAAATAGAACAAAAAATGTTTTTGTTGTTTTTTTGTTTTTGTTGTGTTTTGTTGTTGTTGTTGGCATTCCCTTAATAGTGTGTGTAACAGGGGTAAGCAAACTAAGGCCTGTGGGCTAACTCCAGTCACCCACATTCGCTTCCCTATTGTCTTTGGCTGTTTTCCCTACAAGAGCAGTGCTCAGTAGTTAAAACATAAACTGTTTGACTTGCAAAACCAAATATAATTACTGTCCAGCCCTTTACAGAAAAAGTTTTTTTTAACTCCTTTTTGTGACATGGATTTTTTTAAATAAAAATGAGAGGGGGGTTAAAACTTGTTTCTTCTATAGTTTAGAATTCATATTTTAGGATTAATTTTAGAGCAGAATAATATATGATTGTTTTTCTACTCCTGGGAAGAAATGAAATTTGGAAATATAAACCCAGAAACGTAATAAAAACATTATTGGTAATGATATGAGTTGTATATCGGCCATCTGTTATTTTTATTGAAAAGCAATATTAAGTTTTCTCTTTGAACAATAACCATATAAGCCCATTATAGAACAGACTGGCATTTTCCCAAAGCATAGATGTTCTCTTCTTAAGCAAGAAAGCATATTTGAGAAATGGACATAAAGACTTTTTTATACCTGTATATAAATTTAACAGTAATATTCCAAATGATCTCTTAAAGAATATCAAGGCAAGAATATAGTGCAATTAATGTTATATTGTTGTTGAATGTGATATTATTTAAGGAGAATCAGAGATCTGAGAACATGAATATAGCAGTCAGTGGTTGTACTTACCGGTTCAATAGTATGTTTACATCTAAATTTTTTAAAGCAACATATATACATGTAACCTGCTAATCTTTATTAAATATCTGCTATTAAATATATTAAGTATATTAAATATCTGCTAAGTAGCACTAAGACACAAAGCTATAAGACATATTCCCCTGCTCTCAGACAACTTAAAATATAGCAGAGATGCTGATTTGCAAACATATTCTCTAAATGCTATTTTACATACTTTTTAAAATTTCAACATAGTGAACAAAGCTAAAAAAGCTTTATGCTTGAGTTAAACAATTACTTGATTATCATAACTTTAACACTATAAAAAATGCCAACTGCATGCACCCTTAAAAAATTTATCTTTCCTTCCCAGGTGCTATAGTGACTAAAATTCTACTATAGTGTAGAAATTCACTTCCTAGGCATATTTAGGTACTGGCATTTTTTAATATAAAAATTGTGCAACCAATTATTACAATAGATTACTTTTATTTTTTCTGGTAATCTCACCTAAAATGGAATTGCCTATAGATGATTTAACATGTCATGTAATTTATCAGATCACTTTCCACTATGAGAAATAGGACTCCAGCTCCAGCTTTATGTGAGAGATCATGAAAGAGACAACATATACAAAGTGGGGGTGGAAGGGGGGAACCCAGCAAAATAAGCTTAACTCCTCACAATTTATCGAGACTGGGTGTGTGTAAGGAGTTAATGTTTCCAAGAAAATCAAGAGTCAGAAGCAGAGAGAAAGGTGATCTTCTCAGTTACCCCCACTCTCCTAAAAATCAATCAGAATCAATAGTTGTATCGAAGTGGGATGATGGTGATAAAGGAATAGAGAAAAAAGAGAGATTTCCCATAAATTGTACGTTATTGATCACTGACCACACAGAGGCTAATATCCACAACAGGAATAAGCATTTATAAATTCATGCATTAAAGCTCTGTTTTGCTCTAATGCAAAAATAACCCCTTGTTAACTTAAAGATGTTTAAGCCCAAAGCATAATGCAAGGTACTAAAATCAAAATATAGTTATAGGGAATTCAAATGCCTTATTATTCATTAATAGGTATTAAAAACTATAATAATGTAGAAGACTTCAATGAACCTACTTTAACTGACATTGAGTGTAAATATGACTTGATTAAATGACTGTTAATTGCCTGTCCAGCTATAGCTAATAAGTCTCTGCCAAATCTTAGCAATACATGTTATTTGCTTTCTACTTATTTGTTGTATTTATGCATATTTGATTATAACATATAATTAGCTTGCTGGGATTGTTTTTCTTTTTTTTACTTTCTTTATGTCCATGTTTTTAGCTCTATGAAATTTTGTCACATGTAAAGAGTGATGTAACTATCACCACGATCAAGATACAGAACCACCAAGTGTTCCCTGTCTACCCTTCATAGTCACACCTTGCCCTAACACCTGGCAACCACTGATCTT
Organism: Myotis yumanensis; assembly: GCF_028538775.1. NCBI lineage: Eukaryota > Metazoa > Chordata > Mammalia > Chiroptera > Vespertilionidae > Myotis > Myotis yumanensis. The sequence goes on along the minus strand of NW_027223762.1, from coordinate 30,961,269 downwards.
GTCTCCATCTCTATAATGTCATCATTTTCAAAGTTATATAAATGGAATCAAACAGGAGATATCTTTTTGTGAAGATTCAAATATTTTTAAAGTACATATATAGCATATACATATATATATGTATATATATAATCACATACATATATTTACTTGGTATAATATTGCCTCAGAATTTATAAAAGTGTTGTAAGTTCAGTTTGAGTCTATGTACAAGACATTAGAGACAGCCCTGGGGATAAAATTGTCAGTGTGGACTGAAGGGTGAATCATTCCCGGACAAACAGCAGAGCTCTGTGCTTTTTTTTTTTTTTTAAATCGGGGAAGAGCTTGTAACTGAGGTACATACCCTTCACCAAAATTAAACCTGGAACCCTCTAGTCCGCAGGCTGATGCTCTATACACTGAGCCAAATCAACTAGTGCAGAGCTCTGTGATTTAAAAATGGCTCATGTGCTGGCTGGGTAGCTCTGTTGGTTAAAGCATCACCCTGATACACCAAGGTTGTCAGGGCACATACAAGAAACAACCAATGAACACATAAATAAGTGGAATAACAGCTTGATGTTTCTCTCTCGCTCTCTCTCTCTCTCTCTCTCTCCTCTCTTTCCTTCCCTCTCTTCATCTAAAATCAATCAATCAATAACAGACTGTCAAACTACAGCGGGAAGGCTGGGGAGGGTTGGGGGGCAGGAGGGGAGGGTAAGAGATCAACTGAAAGACTTGTATGCATGCATATAAGCATAACCAATGGACACAAGACACTGGGGGGTAGGGGAGGCCAGGGGAAAGTCAAGGGGAGAAAAAAAAAAGGAGACGTATGTAATACTCTCTGTAATACTTTAAGCAATAAAACAAAATTAAAAAAATAAAAATAAATGGCTCAGTAGCTCTGAGAAATTCAATTCTATAACGAAGCTCAAAAGCACCTACTATCAGAGTATCTGGAGCAAACCTCTGCCGCCTAGAGCGCTACCTTTGGGAGGTATCATTGGAGAAAGGCAGCTCTGCTTCCCAAGTGTCCACCTGCCTTCACTCGGATTTTCTAGCAACGGAGAAGCCCCATGAGTGGTTTAGTGAGAGAAGGTGAAGATAAAGAGTTAATGACTTCTAACCTGGCCATAAATTAACCTGTTTTTTAACAAATCTGAAGAAAGAGGTGCTCAGCAGGACTAATGAATACACACATCTAAAAATAGCTCCTCATTTAATTAATGGACCACTACACAGTCACTCTAATTAAAGCTGCTGGCCAGCCTAAGGACAATCAGTTCCATGTTTTTCACCTTAAAAACTTCACTGAAACACTGAAATCATTTGAACTTGATGTGAAAATAGAAGGCAGGCGGCTGAAGAGAAGGGTGTCAGAGGGGGAATTAATTTCATTTTAAGCAAGAAAGAGTCAGTAGACTGAAAGTCAAGCTGTGCAGGAGGTTAGGGTGATAAAGGGAGCCAGAGTGGCAAAAAGCTGATGTCCATTTTTAAGCGATTCCCTCAGATGGTCTTTGAAGGGGGAAGGAGCCACCTGACACAGGAAGTATCCACCTTCGCCTTTGAGAGCAGTCCTACTTGGAGGAAGAATAGGTAGCTTTTCAGAGTGTAAGGATTTCAAGACTCTATTCTAAATGACAATAGCCAACATTGGTTGAGTGCTTATTTTGTGCCAGGAATTGCATTAACTGTGCTTATGCATATTACCTAGTGTAATACAACAAACCATTACACAGATGATAAAACTGATGCTTTAAACGTTATGTTCCTTGCTGAAGGTCCACAGCAAGTCAGTGGAGGAGCCAGGAAATAGATGTAAGCCGATTGAGACGCTGTGCTGCCTTACTGAATAGGAACAATACCTATTTCCAGAACTCCTATGACAGTTCAAGAGGGCCTGAAACCTTCTAGGTGTTCAATAAATGTTCCCAAAAAATCTCCTCCACTGGCCTATGTTAAACCCTGAAGAAGTCTGCCAATGAAATTTGTTCCCTTAGGAGCAGTCTTTATGTCTCTAAAAGCACTCCGAAAAACAAACAAAATACAAGCAGTATATATTATTAGCATAACATGTTTCTGAAAACTCCTACCAGATTTGAAAAAGGAAAGGTGGAACAAAAGACATGTGCTCTCGGAGCTTTTCCATTTCCAGAAGACTAAAATATTAGGAAATATACATACCTCTTGCAGACCTGGTCTTTGATGGTATCTTTTCTACATTTGACACAGTCTCTTTAAGTTTCCAGCTTAAATCCCAATGTGTGGCTAAACCTAACAAGTATTGCACTAAATGCCTTCAAGCTTTATAACATCAACCATAGCTTTTTATTGTTTCCACTCATTTTTATAACATTTTAAATTGAAGAAGTAAAAGTTAGACAAATGTTCATATGTCATCCAAATACTGAAAAGATAGTAATAACCCCAAATATAAATTGGCAGTGCATCAGCTTAAAATTTTGCTAATCATCTTAATTCTACAGAAAAAAAATGCAGTTCGGATTTACATTTTTGAGGTTACAAAAGCAAATGACTATAGATTCTAAACAAAAATGCAAATAATAAGGCAGATCAGATAAAAGGCTTTAGGGATGGGTGGAGACTGGCAAACTTGGGCAGCACCTACCTCTCTGAGGTGGACAGCTGATGACTGCCATTAGGAAGGTAGGTACAAAGATGCATACCATTTTCTGGATTTTATGTGAAATTTCTTGATTGTTAAAACTTATTAACTAATAAACTAAAATAATTAAAACCTGTGCCTGCCAAAGAAAATACTTCTGAGGCTAGATCCAACCTGTAGACCAGGAACCTACATCTTCTAGTTGAAAGGCACCAAGGATAAATTTTGATTGGCTGAAAAGGAAGAAAAGGTAGGCAGAGGGGATGGTGCCAAGGACCTGGAGTGACTGTGAGCCCTCCTCTTACCCCATGTAAGAGCATCTCTAAGAAGGGGCAGAGAAGGCAGAAGAAATAAAAGGTGAAAAGACAAAAGAAATGTTTTGTTTCTACAATGCATATTGCTAGCAACAGCTAGGGATGTTGAAAGAAACATGTAGATGGAAAAGACTAGAGATGTCTGTGAGCATGTTCAATATTGTGAAGAACAAGTTGGAGGAGTGAGAGAAAGCACATCAATTTCACCTGACGGTGAGCTGATGACAACCACAGCAGTCGATGTTTCTGGGCAGCACTGTGTCTTGCTCCGTACTGGGCGCTTTATTGGGATTATCACACATTCAATCCTGATAACAAAATCAAGTAAATACTAGTCTCCCTACTTTGCTGATAAGGAAACTGAGGGCTAGAGACATGAAGTATCTTGCCCAAGATCATAAAACTGTCAAATGGCAGACAAGGCATTGAACCCAGGACTGTCTGACTTCAGTGTCTGAGTTCTTTCCCAGTGTCCACTATTGTCTCGCTCTTGCTGGGCTTGAAATGGGGCCAGAAGATGGAAGAATGCAGTACTTCTGAAATGTTGCAGGTGCTCAACCCTCCAGGAGCTTAAAAGTCTAGAGCGAGCGAAGGAAGCACATGTTCTCTTTTCCTGATGGAGGTGAGAGCAATGTACCAACACGCCAGCATTCCAGGGGCCCTCCCTCCAGTGCCACTTCTGTGTTGTGTGATCCTGGACAGTTCACTGGAGAGCCTCTGAAGCTCTCTGGGATGGTTCCTCATCTGTGCAAGGAGAACAATACTGCTTTAGTTGCCAAAGAAAGGGGGCTCCAAGAGGATTTCTCAAAGTCCATCACAGTCAATTTTCAAAAAAGGCAAACGCCAGTATTGCTAAGTTCCTTCAGCATCCTTCTGTTACTCTTTAATGCCCCCAAAGAGTTCACTGCAGTGTGCTCCCTACAGATCCCAACTGATTCAAGAGACCATAACCCAGTCAGCAGTCATCTCTGAGTCTGAATTTTAGCTTTGCTTCCTTTTAACCAGAGGAACGGTAGAAAGCTTTACAGAGCGTAATAAAGGCGAGTGAAAAAGGCACACACGCAAAATTGGTTTTTAAAAGTTTTGCTAACATACCAAATCACATCAAAATATCCACTTAGCCACCCTTTCTTGAAGTGAGGAAATGAGATTCCCTGAGAAAAACCATTCTTAAATCAGCCAAAATTAAAGACCTCAATGGTAACCCAGTATAATGACATACAGGAATATCCAAAAGTAGAAGCTTAAATAAATGTATGTTGGTGGTGATTAAGATAAGTAATGCTAAAGTTCAACTAATATTAAGATATGTGTCATATTTAATATTCAACAGCACCAGTAGTTTTTGAGAGCTTAATATATTCAGTGTTGAAATTTAAAAACCGACTTTATCCCAGTTTTTTCAACAAATGTATTGGGAGAAGAAAAAAGAAGAGAGGAGAAGGGAAGCCTGTATATGAAAAGAAAGATTGAGAAACAAACAGAGTGCAATGCATACCAAAGTCCATTAATTATAATTTTTAAAAATTATGAGGCAAGGAAATTTAAATGTGTCTGGATATTTAATGATATTAAGGAATTACTTTAATTTTTAGTTGGGATAATGATATTGTGCTTATGTTTTTTAAAGAAATTTTAATCCTTTAGAGATACATGCTAAAATGTTTATGTATTCAATAATATAACATTCAAGTTTGTTTCAAAATCATCCTGGGACAGAGGAGAAATGTGTGGGAGTGGTTTAGTCATCACAAGGTTGGGTATGGGTTGAGAATTGGTAAAGTGAGGTGATGGTAAGAGAGGGTTCTTTACACTATTCTATCTCTTTTGTATATATTTGAAATTTTTCATAATAAAAAGGAATAAAAAACTTTTTGTCAGTTAGAAGAGACATTTGAGAGTCCGGGAATTCTTATAAAAAGGATGCCCATACATTTTATGTAACCTATGGCTGATTTCGCATAAATTAAAAATGAGCTTTTTCTTTTTTTTTTTTTTTTTTTAAGTGACTTAGGCAGAGATTCTCCCTTTGGGCAGGCAACCTCCCATAGATCTGAGCTACAGATCTTCCCAGTGGCCTGTCTGTGTATCTCCACTTGAAGGATGATCTGAAGGCAGAGAAACTCATGTCAAAAACGGAATTTATTATTTTCCAACCAAACCTACTCCCTCATTCCTTATCTTAGTATAGCAAACTCTATCCACTCAGCAGCCCAATCTATATGCCTAAGAGTTATAGTCAATTTCGCCCTCTCCCTTATCTTCACATCCACTTAGTTGTCATGTCTAGTCAATGCTAGATCAGAACGGTACATCAACAATGGGATAGCCTAGACTCTGAGAGTTACAGAACTGAAGGAGGAAACAAAGGCTCTGTTACTCACCTGGCCATGTCTAAACAGCCCAAACCGGTGTAGTCAGCTGCAAGGACACGGAACTACAGGGAAGATCAGTAGTGACGATGAGCCTGCCACTTTGAGTGAAGGTACCCCTAACCTCTCTGAGGGCCCTGATACTGTAAAGGCATGACCCCACTCCCCACTTACCAGAGAGCTCATGATGAAAATGTGTATCACTCAGAGAGTGATGAAAGTGTGACTCACTCAGAGAGAAAGAAAAAAACAAAAACCTATCCCATAATAGGACTAAACATCAACTTGCACACTAAAAAATAGAAGAATGAAAAATGCTGAGCTACTCTATCGGCAAAGGGAGACATTAACAAAATATAAAAATAGCTAGGAGAGTAACAGTCAGAACTTAGTTGCTATCTACAAACAGCATCTGAATCTATGTGGCAATGCTACCCAGGATTCATCCCCGCAAGTCAAACTTAGAGCCAAATGAGCAAAAGAAAAAAATGCCATTTAACAGGAAAGATGCTTGCAACACATTTAATTTTGCATAAGCAATGTAAATTTCCCAAGGATTTGACCTATAGCATAAAACCAGCCCATATATTGTTCTAATCAATTAGGCTTTCCTGCATCAGCACTTTTTCATTACAAACAGCTAAAGCCATCATGTTCTCTAATCAGAAGAAAAAATTCATACAGACTGGGTTATTTCCAATTGTTTTTTATTATAGTTCTAGGAGGGGGGGGGGGGAGGGCAGAGAATAACCTCTAAAATAGATTTGGAGATCTCTGAAAGTAGAAAGGATGAGTTGTCATTAAATTGCACCCATTTGAAGGGGAGGAATGGCTAGATGCTACTTAGTGTTGGTCTTGGGGCTTGCCAACATTTTGAGATTTTAAAATGTGGATTTCCATATATGGAAGATTCATTTAGAATTATCCACGTCCAAAAAATAAAGCCTTCAACACCATTCTGATGCTTACATAGATTTACAAAAATTACAAAAGTATATATTTTATAGCTAGAATAAGCTTAGAGATCACCTGTTCCATTCTTTTCAACCTCCCTATAGAAATGCTGCAACCTTTATGGTAGGATCTTTATTAATACTATTAATCAAGTGTTTATTGAGCAGTTACTATGTGTCAGGGGATATGCAAAGCTCTTTCTATACTTTATCTCATTCCGTCCTCACCAAATTCTATGAGACTGTCACAATCACTAACTCTATTTCATAGATGGAAAGACTGTGGCTCCCTATAAATGAATATTCCATTGACTCCTTCTATAAATTCTATAGATATGAGAGTATAACAGCAATGAATACCTGAAAACAAAATCTTCAGAAAATTGTTTTAGTCATAAACCTCAATGAAACAACAATTTCAAATTTTCACCTCTTAAAGCCTCAGAAAATATCTTCATACGGAACAAAAGGTCATATCCAAGTATTTTCCTATGAAATTTTGATTCTATGACCCTGGGGCTTATTCAGAATCTCCTTCAGCATTTAGATCACGTCATTGTTCATTAAACTCTCTAGAATGCAAAGATACAAATTAGACTAATGTCTTAAGGGTTTTCTGTGTACCAGATATTATGCTAGATATTTTATTTAATTTTCACAATGTAACTGTGAGGAGGCATCTTTCATATTCTGCAGGTATAAACCCACAGCAAAGACAAAAGAGGTTGTGACTGGGAGCAAATCCAAGTTTTCTAATTCCAAGAGGAGGGTATAAAACTAGGACTCAAGTTAATTGGCTTGCAAATGTGGGGGGAGGGGGAATATTTTCAACAAAAAAATATATTGCAACAAAGAGTCAAAGGGTGGATCGTTTACGAAAGGTTTTTAACAGTTATTTATTCAATTCCTGGATCTGGATGGCAAGACAGAATGTTGTCATGGTCCCCAAGTTTCTTTTGAAAATTTCAACATACATCACATGAGAGTGAATTCTAAAAGTTGACCGCCCAGTGCTCTTGCTTTCAACAACATGGAATCATTTTCTCCTCATATTTCTATTCAGGTTGGCATTAGGAGATATTTTAAAAAGGTGCCTCAAATTTAAGCAAAGAAAAGGGGGAAGTGAGAAATCACACCAACAGGAACACTCACGATTCCATTGATTGCTTTTTAATCTGTGACTATGCCCAATACTATTATCATGAATTTATAATTCAACCATGAAGTCAATAATGCTAAGTGACCTATACTGTTGACATTTCGCAACAACTAAATTTAGCATTCTGCTATTCTAACAGAAGTAGCGGCAACCACTCAGAAATGTATAGTATGAATGTATTCACTAGTGTCTTCTCGTTCTGAATCTCCAGAATTGATCTCCCAGTTTCAAAAAGCATCCGTGAACCCCAAATACAAGGTGAACCATACAATGTAGATCAATAGATTTTTCAAGTGCAATAATTGTTTCTCTCTGGGAGATTCCCATTAGTCCCAGAAGGAAAAATACTTTGATTGACCTCGAGGAACACAGCAGATGTGGGTAGGCTGTGTGTGCTGCTGACCTTATCAGAAGAAAGCCAGGCCTTGAAAATCACAGGGGAACACCCTGGGCATGTGCATGTTGGTGTGGGAAAGAAGGCAGCTGGTCAAATAACCAAACAAACGAAAAAATGCAGACCATGAGAGGGGAAAGGGGGAAAAGCAGTGTGTGAATTAACAACACTTCTTTATGTTTAAAAACATTCTCAAGAAATAGTCATATGAAGGACAAAGAGGAGATATGTTGTCAGCATCTGGGAATTTTCAACCCACTAATATAAAGATTTCCTAGATAAAATGTTGGTGGTCTAGGTGCTTAAGCTCCTGGGGACAGAGAAGTTAACTCTGTTACCTTTGAATTCTACATTTCCTGCTCTGTTTAGGGGCTCAGTAACCAAATAAGATGGCGAGAAGAAGGTGGAGAATTAGCAAGATTGATTTCTCATAGATAACTATAACCCAAAGAAACAGGTTCAAATTAAGAGGGAATTGGGAGAGGGAGAGAAAGAGGGAGGGACGGAGGGAGGGAGGGACAGAGGGAGGGAGGGAGGAAGGGAGGGAGGAAGGGAGGGAGGGAGGGAGGGAAGGAGGGAGGAAAAGAAGGAAGGAAAGGAGGAGGGAGAGAGGGAGGAAGAGAGGGAGGGAGGAAGAAAGGAGAATCTAGGACACACTCTGGGAAGTCTTGACTTTGGAATGAGAAGAGGTTTTAGTTCCATTAATATCACAACCCAACACCAATGAGGCCAGACATCACTGGGCAGAGGCAATCCCTCGTCCCCTGCCATGAACTGCAAAAAGAAGCTGAGTACATTTTGCCTGTATAGAAGAATCACAAGCTATTGCACCCTGACATCTCTGAGAAAGCAGCATGGACACAGCATAGTGACAAGAGTTCATGAAACAAAATTTTACAATCTCAGGTTAAAATTATTCCAATTGTGCATCAGAACCAATGCACTACTGAACACATAGAACAGATGCGGAGACATGAGCATAAGCCCTGGTTCACATGCCAGGAGAGGACTTAAAGGAAGCTCCCGGAGATACCTCCTAAGGACCCACAGCAGATGTGAATTTGGGAAATTCAAAATATCAACGTCTCTCTGATAAATTCCTCAGAACTTGTTTAGAGGCCTCCATTCATTCAACTGGTACTTAAGGCAGGCCTATAGTGTGTCAAGCAATATATTAGATGCTTAGAGACACAGCAACAAAATAAGACCAGGATCCTTGCTCACAGCTGAGCAGAAGAAAACACGGTGGCATTTACTCACCACAATGCAGTGTAATGGGCACACTATGGTTAAAGGAAAGGATCAGGGTGATGGAAATGAAGAGGGGGCAGGTGGAAGAGCAAAGGCCAGAAGATGGAATGGGTGATCCTGTAACACTAAGGGAGCTGCAAGGAGTTAAAGCCTGTTAAACTTTTATTTTGGAACATCTCTGAGCAAATCATGCATATTTCCCTAGCAAGCACAGGTCACACCACTCCCTAATCTCTTACATCGGGTCAGATTAACACATTTATGTTATCTGACTAGCCTCTGTGCAAATGATTCCTGAGTTAGGTCATGACCAAGAGACATGCTACCTACCTCTACAAGTCAATTGCAAACGTGTGAGGGTGTTTTTCTTTGTCACAATAACTGCAGGTGCAGTTGTGACCCAGGAAGTTGTGACCCAGGACTAAGGTTGCTCCACGTCCTGCAAAGCTTGGGGAAGTTGCTCACAAGGAAGACTTGCCTGTCCCATAGTGCCCATAGCACCTCTTTAGACACTCTCGGCCAAATCGTGTCATGCTACACCATTTGCACTGTAATCTTAATATTTACTGTCTGATTTATAATGCTGGCTCGACATGAATTATTAACCATTCTATATTGCTAATAACAGGAGAACACATACACAAAGAAAATAATTCCACAGAGCTTTATGTGTAATTGATGCTGAGAAAGAGAGGACGCATTTTACTACATTTGCCACGAGGGCAATGTTTTCTTCCCTGAAAGAGTAGCAGTACCTGGTTTCATAATGAAGAGAGTCTTTGTAAACAAGATGTTCTCTTCCCACTACGATTTCATACCAGCGCCTCATTAGAGAAACCAGAGGTAGAGCTATCCAAAACCGCCTTTAAGGGGGTAAGCTTTTACGTGTGAAACGTCTGGCATCGCCCTCCTTTTGATGGTAGTAAATGCTGTATTGGGGACGAGGGGCTACTTCTCGCACACAGAACCAGAATGATGTAATGGAAGTGTCTCTGGTTGACCACGCAGGGCAGAGACCACAATGGGGATGGCTCAGAGCCCCTCACAATGACACTCACTATTTCTCTGATCTCTCTCCTGGTGTGAAACCCAAGAAAAGAAAGTATAATTGTAATGCTCTTAGAAGCTCCCAAGCATGTGTAGAAAGGACAAATGATGCTTTTCCTGGGATTGAAAGGCAAGTTACTGGTACTTTATCTAGACTTCATAATGCCACAGAAAGTGATAAGGGGAAGTCTGTTCCCCCAAGGATAGTCCTGGGAAATGACTGCCTACGAGTACAGCCTTGGTTGACATGCATGAAGATGGACAATAATCCTGTGGTCAAACCATTATTTCAGGTTTTCAGCAGTCAAATAATTGGGAAAATGAGACAGAGATGAGTCTTCACATATCTGTAATTATTAAAGAGCTGCAAAGGGGCATTCTTAAGTTGCAAGGGTGGAGGGTTCCTATTGAAAGCATCCCCTCACCCTCTTACTGCCAATCTTTTTGGAAACTGAGCCCACTCTTGATGTCCCCACTCTATTATTCCCATTCTTATCAGTCTGGCTTCTGTTGCTGGAGGGATTCTCATACCACATTCAGTAGGGAATCACCCCCCAGCCAACAACTTCTTCCATGCTCACTGTCCCTGCTGCCTGTTCTCATTATTTATGCAGTATTTATTGAGATACCACTACATGCAATCATTATTCTAGACCCAGATGAAAACAGCAGTGAACAAGAGAGGCAAGGCCCAGCCCTTATGGAACACACGGTCTAGTGGAGTGGAGGTGAGATAGATAGTAACTAAACAAAACAAAAAAATGAAGAGTTTATCAACTAGCAAACAATGCTACAGAAAACATCAAATAGGGTACTAGGCTAGACAGTGACAAAGGAGGGGGCTATGAAAGACAAAGGAGCTTTTGAGTACTGGGCCAGACCACCAGTGTTCATACCCTGGCTGTGCCACTCACTAGTTGTGGGACCTGAGGGGAGTTATCACTTTCTTGTGCCCCAATTTCATTGCCTATAAAGTGGAATTAATAATAATACATTCCTCTCAGAGTGGTTTTGAGGGTTAAATGAGTTAATAAGTACTTTCTATAAGTGCATAGAATAGTGCCTGGCATTAAGAGTTTAACTGCTGGTCCACCACTTCTATTACTATTCTCATTAATACTTACACTAGAGGCCTGATGCATGAAATTCATGCAAGGGGCTTGGCCCTCACAGCCCCAGCCGGCCCTTGCAGCACCGGCTTCGTCCGGAAGGTCGTTCAGCTGTCTGGTCTAATTAGCATATTATACTTTTATTATTATAGATTGGGTGGTGAAGAGAGACCTGTCTAAGAAGGGGGCATTTGAGCTGAAATCTAAATGGAAAGCAGCAAAGGAAAGATATTGGGGGGGGGGAGGGCAGGGACACGGGGGCGCAATTATTCCAGGCTAAAGAAAAGCCAAGATGGGAAAGAGCTTGAGAGGTTCCCAGGAATAGAAGAAAGAGCAGTGTGACAGGGTCCTGGATGATGGGCAGAGTGGCGAGAAATGAAGTCAAGGTGATGAGCGAGGCCAAATCAAGTGGGGGCTTATAACAATATAGAATGCCTCTGTGTTTTGTAAGTAACTGAAAAGTTTGCCCATCCACATAGACTTTGGCAGGCTATTGTCCCCACAAAGGCAACCCAAGTAATAACATAATCACCAGCATCTGTGTACAGTTTTGCTTCTTACTGGCGATCATAAAACATGAGATAGGTGGTCAAGGGACTTTGATGTGGTCCTTACCGGTTAACTGGCAGAAGACTAATGAGTTAATTTCTCTACATTTATTTCTCAATCTGCAAAATAAAATGGATTGAATTAGAGGTCCTTTCCAATCTGTGATTTTATATTCCCATTCTTGCATTTCTACTGTATACTGAAAACAGATCTAGGTCAGTAGACTACAACATACTTTACATAAAGCTATATATCCTTTTTCTACTTTCCCTATTGATGGGTCTGTTAATTAGAAAATAGCAATCTTCTGGAGTTATATGTAAAAGTAAAAACCACCACCAAAATCTGCCTTCTCTAAGACTCTGATTTTGTAAGAAAATCTTACCTTCTGGTAAATACAAGATCTGACGGGAAGATTTTTCCCTCCTTCCTATGTGCAATTAACAGCAATCACCTCGTCATAAACATTTTTGAAAGGTCAGAGATGGCAACAATTTGCTAGAGATAAATAATCAAATAAAACACTGCCCTGGTAATTCCTGGGCTTCAAAAAACAGCATAAATCTGATCAATAATGAGACACACAAAAGGGATTGTGGGATAAAGGGCGGGTCCAATTTGAGGTATTAAAAACTTGCCTAAGTCATTTTTCCCCAAATACATCTTGTGCTGCAGCAGATACTGAAGCTGTTAATGGTAAATTCATACTTACAATGTTAGAAAAATAAGATTCTGATTATGAAACAAAAGATTGTTTTAGGTTGAAGAAGCAAATAATAGTAAGAATAAGGACTTTTGCAAAAACCAAGGTAAGAACATTTTACCTCTGTAATAAATCAACTATTGAGCTCAAATTCTAAATGTTATTTTCAATTGTATTTGCTGACTTTTACCCTTATTATAGCACAAACCACAAGAGTTCGAAGCATGCTAATTTATTCCTAAAATGTATATGTATATATTTTAAGTGTGCCTAAGTAATAGCATCTTTTATTTATATGTTCCTATCTATTGCTGTTGTCTTAAGAGTAAATTTAACTTTTTAACTTTAACATTGAAGAGATAAGTTTCCTTTAAAAGTTTTTCATAGTAAATTTTAATTTTTTAAATCAAAGCTTTCATTTCCAGTTCTTCGGGAAGATTTTTATATTCCTAGCAAAAGTATTTTATCACTTAAAATGCATTACACATTGATTATCTATTGCCTGCTCATATTAAGAAGCCTCTATTGTCACTTAATGTTTACTAAACAATCAATAAAATCTAACTGAAACCAGAATAAACTCAAACAAATAAGTGGGCTGAAATTCAAAGAAAATTGAGACCATATCCACTTTAGAAGGGCAACCTTTGTGAGAACTCATTTCTGGCTAAAAGAGCTAATTTATCTTTTTTAATACCATCAAATTTAATAATGGATGACATGTCTTATAGCTTCAGTGATGCAGCAACTTGTCGATAACACAGAGAATTTAGAAACCAATTCATCAATTCATGATTTTTTAATTGGACCGTGGATGGTTAATTTTAAGTCATTAGACTCTCCGATAATAAAACCCTAGAAAGAGTGGGTTAGTTAATACAGAATTGGGTAGCTGTCCCCTATCTCTTCGATGAAAACTCAGAGCTCCTGTTCTGCCTCAATAACAGGTGGCACTTTTCACTTTGAACACTTTTGGGGCAGGTTGGGGATAAGTTGTATGAAGTGGGAAAAAGTTAAGTAGGAAAAAAAGAGAGAAGGGCCTGTATACAAGTATAAATAATTATATTGTGAGTTATTTATACTTATAATAAATTTACATTTTTATTTATTGTATACATTTTACATGTTTATTTACATATAAATATATATTTTGTGATATGTATGTACACTTAACAAATACCCCTTTTACAGACACCCACAAGGTGTCCAATATATTCTGGGAAAAACAAAAAGAATACAACTCTCCCTAACTTCTTTATTCAGAGGGGGGTAGGATGGTCCAGAGATTTCCCCATGTCTCGGTTTTGCACTTATTGATTGGTAAAGGAAATAAGAGGCTCCAGGACATTAAGAGACCTTTCCAAGGTCACACAGCCAGTTAGAGAAAGAGTCAGCCATCCTCCCAACTCCCACACCCAGCAATCAGTCCACTCCACCAAGCTTCTCTCATCTCCTCTGGCCAAGAACCTATCTTCTGACACTCACAATGGAGAAATTAATGAGCCTGCAAGTTAAAGATTCATTTTAAACAAATTGGTTCATTATTATTTAATTGAGGAGGCTTCAGAGCAATAAAAACCTTGCTTACCAAAACTAGATAAGCACCTCATGAAACATTGAGCTGAAGAAATGCAAAAACTGTCACAAGTCAATATGTGCTGCCTTTCTGTTTGATAAATGCCACCCAATAGCCTCAGAAGTATCAGAAACTAATGGCATCCCGGCACTCTGTAGGCATACATTAATGGGATCAGGAGCATAAAATATAAACAATAATGTATATATTGATTATTCCGGACACTTGAAGCCCAACAAACATTTGAAAGGTCAGTCACTCTGCTTGCATAAAATTACAGTTAAGTCATTGCTCGAAGCTGGAAAGTTGGCTCTCCATGTAAATTTAGCTCGTGACCTATAACCTTAATCATGTCATACCTCTGTTATCTCCCTTAAGTTGTCTGGCATGAAAAATATACTGTAAATGCTTAACCCCATAAAGTATATACAAATAAATAACCAAATACCACACCTTCCTGGAAAGGATATTATCTGGGTGAAATCTAGTCTATAGGCTGAATAAACATCATGAAACAGCATTTTACTCTGACAAAACATATCCAAAGGTTTCTGTAAGTCAATTACGACATGGGCTTACAAATTAAAATGTACACTTTGAGGATGTTTCAAAAATATACGAGTTTAGGAAATACAATGTCAGAATTATTTTTACTTTTACCTAAAAACTAAAATCTGGTTTGACCAGGCCACACAAGTTTAGGCGATTTTTTCTACAATGAAAGATTTACTCCTTTTCAGAGCTCCTCTAAAACATCTTAAAAGAGGTTGTGTGAGTTCCAGGAGAGGAGCCTTTTGCTGGCGTTTTCACACCCAAAGGCTCCTCTCCTCCAAAGATGGGCTTCTATCTAGCATGCTCACTGGTGCCCCTATATCTGGACAAACGGAATAGTGGGAGACAGTTCACAACCCCACAGCCCCAGTTCCTTTCCTGAAGTGATAGGTCCCTCTATAGAGTCAATATTCCCTTGCCAACTTTTAAAAAGGGCAAGAGGGACTTGAGAGGTTGAAAGAAAGACGTGCAATGTATGTCCCTTTATGAGAACAGGTAAGGGTTGGAAGTATTCCACCTCTCCTTTGACAAGGGCTCCAATTATCCTCAGCTTGGAGAGTTCCCCATTTGCTGCTAAGGATCATTGTCAGGGTGAGAACCAAGCTTTCAGAAAGGTCTCCCACTCAGTAGGGGGGTGAGGGGAACTGAAGCAGGGCAATGCCATCTGCAAGAGGCCTTGCGCTATCCGTAGAAGAGTGAACATATACCCGCCTTTAGCTGACAGTTTTAACCCTAAGTATATGTAACTGTGCCCTTTAAGTAAGGTGACCAGATTTCTTCTTTCTGAATTTTACATTTTATGAATCTTTCACACTGATTCATCCCAAATTCTTCAACAGCTAAAACCAGCCATTTTGAAAATCAGATTTCCTTACTCATGATTCACACCAGTTTTAAAAACACTTTAAAAATTCATATTACATTCATTAGCAATGGATAAGCATTGCAAAATCATATATTTGCAATTTACATTAAAATATAATAATCCTAATAATACAGCAGAATTAAAAACTCCAACAGGAAGTAATGGTGATTTACTTGGGAGCCAAATGACCCGATTTTAATATTGAAGACATCATTTTATAGTTTACTAATAAAGTATTATCTATAAAAAAGATTATTCTATTTTAAAATATACATAAAACCTTAAATGAACCAATGAAATTAATAGATACCAATTTAACCAACATTCAATTATTATACTGGTCGAAATGGGAGAGCATTTAAAAGACCTTTTATTTCCTCTTAAAGCAGATTTACTGTGAATAAAGTTTCTAAATATACATTATATTCCATTAAAATAAATAAGCTTACACTATGTTTTTCCTGCTATGTAGATTTTAAAAGGCTCCAAAGTCCTGAGTATCTCTAACATCTTTTAAAACTCAATTAGGTCATTCATATTAATATTTTGAGGAAAGAAAATTTGGGATTTCCATTTTTGATAAATGTTATATTCTGAAATTCAGGCCATAACATCCTTTTGTTCTAAAGCCATTAGAATGGTAAAGAAAGGCAGCAGCTTTTAATTGCAAACACTATTTTTAGTATATTAAAATGTATCTTTACTGAGCAAACTTTTAATCACAAAGATCTGACTAAGCATACCCTAAAAAGTAGTTATCTGTATTTCAAAAAACTATTTTCTGCACTGTAAATTTTAAACCAAGACTTTGATGATCAATGAAGAAAAACTTTTAATTTGAGATACACACAAAAAAATCCCCATTGCTTATAATACATTAAAAAACTGTTCACATATTCGAAAACACAGGCTTATAAGGACATGTAAGAACAGAGCCCTTTGAACTATCAAGTTGAAATAACTGCAGAATTCTACCAAGGACATCTGCAGAACAAAAATAAATAATAAAGGTACATGTATTACATTCTCCCTTTAAATGTTTCCTCAAAAGCTATGCTAATTTTTCAAAACTCAGGTCTAATGGACAGACTATTTTTTCTCTACTCCCAACCTAGGAATATTTCTTTCTTATTGACAACGTATCACAGGACCCAATGGCTGTGTACCTCCGATTACTGATCATGACGTTTCAGTTTTAGAAAAATGAAACGAGGCTATCGATGCCACCTGAGTTTGAAAGGACCATTGTCTGCCACAGTACCTAAATGCAAAGGACTTCCTTCTGACACGAGGCTTGTGGTGATGTGAAAGGGAAATGAGGGTCCCTACTGGGACTGGGAACATCATCACATTTGTGAGGCCAACTGCCACACTCCTGCTTTTCTTGTTCCCTGACAAGACTTGTCCCAGTCCTTTCTCCTGGGAAGCCTTTGACAGCAATTGCAAACAACAGAAGCCAGCAGGACCATGTAAGAACAGGTGCTGGAGCCTCCCGGGGCAGCCTGCCTGCAGAGAAAGGGCCTCCTCAGCGCAGCCCTGGGACACCCCACTGCGGAGGTGCCCTCTTGCCCCCAGCCACTGCAGGATCATGCTGCTTTTTACACAACAGATGTTTGGAAAGATTGGTGACAATGCATTATGGCTTCTGAGTTGCTGCTGGTAAATCTTCTTGGTCATCTTTTAAGGGTACTTGGGTGAAAACTCAACAATATAAAATAAGGATGGAAAAGGTCATTCATGGGTTTGTGTTCAGATAAAGGAAATGATAATAACGAAAGGCTAGGACCTTTCCCTAGTACTCCATTATTCTATTACTGCTTTCCACTTCCTTCCACATCTCAGCAAAGGGGACATTCCTAGGTTCGGGGGATCTCCAGCTTTAGACAGGAAACATATCAGATAGCACTTCCTCCACATGGTAGACCCCACTCCAGCATGGTAGACCCCACTTCAGGAGCATCTGGCCAACTACTATGAATCCTTAATCTTTTCCTTTATTAAAATTGCTTTGTGGTCAGTGTGCTCTGCACCATGGAGACAGTCACTTGTGCAAGTGAACAACCACTCAGATGGCTGCTATGGCTGCTTCTCAAAGTGTGGTCCATGGACCAGCAGCAGCAGCAGCAGGTGTCACCTGGGAGTTTATTCGAAATGTAAAATTCCAGACCTATCCCAGACCTACTGAACAGAATTTAAGGAGATGCCAGGCGATTTATATGCAGATTCCAGTCTAAGAAGCCCTGTACCACAGTTTCTTACAATAGCTCCATACTCAGGATTTAGTGAGCAAGATGCTGCCCTACACCAACGCAGTGATTCACTCTACTCCAAGAGCACTCAGGTGCATTATTTAAGCCTCAAACTCTCCACACAAAATACCAGCAAGAATCAATGAGTCAATGTTACAGTTGAAAAGACCAAAGTTAAGCAGTAGATAATTGTTGGTAGTAGGACTCAATTCAGAACTTCCAAATCCTACACTCTGCCCTTTCTGCTACCTCAGCTAGTCCCTAAGGAATGGCTGGTTCTTTTCTGTCTGGGCTTTGAGCAACCCTCCCTCCCCCACCCCACACCTGGCACCCCTCCCCCTTCCTCATTGGTATCATTGTTATTGTAGAAAGAAGACTTCAAGTCTTGGTTCTGAATTACTCACCCCCATTACCTTAAACACATCAACTTAAAAAAAATAGGTTGGAAAACAAATAAAAGATATTTATAAAACAAGGTGAATAAACAAAATAAGTAACAATACTATGAAAACATTAAAGTTCTGCTCTAATCTGTAATCTAATTTCTGAAATTGTATCCTAAGGAAATACTCCCAAGGAAGAAAATGTTGTATGCACAAAAGTAATCATTAGAGTATTATCTATAACTGGAGGCTGCCCGCTGCTGGCTGCCAGCTGAGGCCTCCCTCCCTTCCCCCCGCCAGCCCCACCCCCTGGTCAAACTCCTGGACGAACTCCCAGTCAAGGGGACAATTTGCATACTATGCTTTTATTATATAGGATAATGAAAAACTAAAAGCAACCAAAATACTCTATGCTTAAGATGTGGCCAATTAAATTATAAAACATTTAGTCATTTAAAATGATATTCACCAAGACTTGGCAGCAATATGAAAAAATCTGGAATAATGTTACGGGGAAAAGCAGGTTATAAAATTATGGTACATTATGATTCCAACTATGTAAAGATAGGTACTCTTTTAAAGAAATGGAAAACATTTACAAAACCTAATCATGTTCTGTCAAGATAAATAGGATATAGGATATTGTTTTCCAAATTTTCAGTAGTTAAACTGTTTTTAGTATTCCTTTTTAAAAAGCAAATTATGAAAAAATTAAAACAAATATAATAGCCATGAGACCTAATATAGTAACTATAAATTGTCATTAAATCTGACTTTGAATTTAATAGATAATAATAACAAAAATGAACAATTACTGATTCATCAGCATTGCTCATTAAATCCTCTGAAGTCAGTAATATTATGATGCCCATTTTTCAGAATAGGAAGCCAGAACACACAGCACTCAGCCTCTTTGAACCTCAGCTTCTTCTTTTGTGAAATAGCGGCAATAATAATAATATCTGCCTTGTAGTTTTCTTATGAAAATTAAAATATTGGCTTATTAACTTGTATGGTTCCATGTAAAGGTCGCAAAGGGAGATAGAAACTAAAGTTGGGGGAGGGGGCGGGATTGGATACTCTCCACTTTTCTGTCAAGAAGGGGACAGAAACAACTCCCTGATTGTGGTGGTCCTTATACCCTGTCACCACAAGGCTGCCTGCCTTAGAGGAAGGTATGAATTCAGGTGGCATCCTCAAACATCTTGAAGCAATATTATTTTCAGGGCACACATGCTAAGCAACAGAAATCTGTGTTACATTGAAGGTTGGATGGGTCTGCCAGCAATACAATCAGGAGACGTGGAACCTGAACCTGATTATGTCATTTCTCGAGCCTCAGCTACCCATTCTTTACAATGGGGACATGTGTTGGTATTGCTCACCCAATGAGCAGGTCAGCTCCTCCCAGCCAAAGATCTAGTCTTCCCCAGCCAACCCTTTCCTACAATACTGCCAAAGTGGTTATCTCAAAATTCAACTTAATCAGGTTACCACATTATTATGCAGCTTCAAACAATCCATTTGCTTCCAGTTGCTCTTAGGATAAAGCCCAATTATCCTTACCATGGGCCTCACTGCCCTGTAAGATCTGCACCCCCCCACCCCCACTCTCCACTTCACATTCCATGCTGCCCACATACCACCTTTTTTGGGGGGTCCTCACACTAGCTTGTGAGACCTTTGCATTTGCCCATGGTGTTCCCACTGTCTAGGAATCTCTCTCCTCTCTGCCCCACCCCAGTGTACCTCAGCTCAGTCATAACTTCCCCAGGGCACCTGGTAGACCTGTCTGACAGAAAAGCTCACATTTCAGAGCTTTATGTCTCTTCCTCATTCTACTTACAGCGGTACCAATTTTATAATATTTCTGTAACTAATATCTCTGTATGTCTTGTCATCGTCCCCTCCACCTGCTAAACTGTAGCCTCCATAAATGCAAAGGCTTTTTTTCCAATTGTTATCACATGACAGGGCTTTGAAAAATCTTTTTTTTTCATTTCTCTGTATTATTGAAAGTATTACAGATGTACCCTCTTATTTCCGCCATTGACCTCCTCCACCCCGCACCTACCTCTCAAAGCCCTTCACCACACTATTGTCTGTGTCCATGAGCTATGCATATGTGCATATAAGTTCCCCAGTTAATCTCTCCCCACCCCACTCCTGCCTTCCTTCTGAGATTCAACAGTCTGTTCCATGTGTCTATGTCTCTGGATCTACTTTGTTCATCAATTTATTTTGTGCATTAGATTCCACATATGAGTGAGATCATGTGATACTTGTCTTTCTCTGACTGGCTTATTTCACTTTGCATAATACTCTCCAGGTCCCTCCATGATGTCTCAAATGGTAAGAGATCCTTCTTTTTTACAGTTGCATAGTATTCCATGCTGTAAATGTACCACAGTTTTTTATCCATTTATCTACAGATGGGCACTTGGGCTGTTTCCAGATCTTAGCTATTGTAAATTGCACTGCTCTGAACATAGGGATGGATTGACTGAATGAATGTTATCATGTGCCTCCCCCCAGATTACCACAGACCCATGTGACTAACAGATGCTCAATGAATCCAGTAGACTTGAATTGACTACAAACATAACAATGATATGACATTTAGATTCTTGTCCTGTACCAAAAAAAGAAAAAAGAAAAGGTATTATGCCAGATCAACTAAGAAAGTAAGAAAGTCAATGCAAAAGAATATGTTGCAAATTCTAAATTACAGTGTAAACATAAGGACCTGCCTCCACTCTTTTTAGAAACAGCTGTAATATAAATATATACATAAAATATAAAATACAGGGTATTTTTGTTACTGGCAGACTATGGAGCAAATTAATAAGTTAAATTCTCTAGAAGGATTTAAACACAGTCAAATCCTATTAAAATATAGCTTTAAAAAACAAACAAACCAAGGTTTAGGTAACCAAGAACAGACTTGTCTGAGTCTTGGTTTCTTCATTTCTAATGAAGGAATCCATGAAACAATCCTTACCATCCCTCAAACTCTGAGGTTATGACAACTAACACTATAACGGTGAAAAATCAAGAAAGTCTACATATGCTCTTTGCAAAGCTAGTCTACTCTATGCACACTGACCAGCCTCCATAGGTGAAACCCTGAGGAAGCCCAAGTTCATCTCCCTGGTCTACACCCTCTTTCATCTAGAGGTGCCTTCCTTCCTGCTCACCTCAGCTTCTCTTTGCTCTCAGAATAACTGGCAGCAAGATTAGTGTAAGTCCCTGTGCTACTTTTCCTTTGGGGCATTTGCCTTTGAATCTTCTCTCTCCATGTGGTGAGCACTGTGTCCTAAGCCTAGGGGAAAAGAGTCCAGGCATTAACACACCGGTGGAAGATGTGTGTACAGAGCAGGGACCCTGTCTGCCAGCAAAGGCTGCTTCCTTCCTCAGCTTCCAAATGAGATCAGCACCTCTTAGGACAAAGGGCAGGTGAAGGAAGCTTAGAGAAGGGGCAAAGCTCCACCTCAAATATTACCTCTTCAGACTTTGTTCAAATGCATTCATGCATATGTCCACGAAAATCTATATGGCTGAAGTCTCTTGTAAAACAGAAGCACAAAAACCCATTCTTGTAATATTTGAAACTATTTGTTATTATTTAACACATTTTGGCCTTGCAAAATAAATCATTTCTTGGTCACTTTAAACAACAAAATCACCTTCTGGGTGTGCAATTTTTAAAAAAATAATTTACATAAAGTATTTCAAGCATTTATATGGAGGGCTCTTAAATTTTTGCAAAATCTACATATGAGCAAAATGCAAATTTTAAAAGTACACACGTAAACATAATCATCAAGTACTTAAAATACTTCTTCACAATATCTTCTTGACAATGATATTATCCATTAAACAATGAATAATTACATGCTATAGTATACTATATCTAGTACATATATTATATATTGCATTATTATCATGACATAGTACCTTAAATAACTATTTTCAGCATTTGGGAACATTGGAAGAAAGATTAGATAAAACAAAGAATAAATCCAAATAAAGAACAAAATTTAACTGAAAATTAAAATTTGGAATAATTCTACTACAAAAGACCTCACTTTTTTCAACTTTTAAATTCTAAAATATTAATATTTTATGATTCTGTGTTTATGGAACTTCCTCTACATTTTGAAATGAACTGTATACACTAGAAATGGTATTCTAAATATAAAGATTTTAAATAATACCTAAAAGTAGTCATTAAAAATACAAAAAGTTTAAGTATAATGCAAAATAGATTCATACTTCTAATCTAGAAAGATGTAGCATTTTGATAGCATTTAGTCAAAAGCAATGCCTTTCTAGTTCCTTTATATTATCAATTGATATATTGTCTTCTATACAAATGCAGCATGAGCTGCTGTACCACACTTAATTTAATTGATTTTATTATGATTAGGCTTGTTCATTTTTTTTTTTTTTTAGAATTGATTATGCTAGAGAGAGGAGAGAAAGAGGATGCTTTGAATGCAATTTCTTTTTATAAAGCAAGAGCTTAACACATTAAAACCTCTATTTTTTGGAAAGAAGTAAATTTGTTGTTTTTATACATTTAATTAAACTACATTACGGAAAAAAAAATCCTGAGAGTTGAGAACTTTCCAAAACATTTATCATTTTAACTACGAAGTTGACAAAAACCCATACCAAATGACATGCAATTTCCTTATTTTGTAGTATTAGTCATTTGGAGTGTAATTATGGAGTTCCTCAACCCACACTTTCTTCTGTTGATAACCATTAAGAAAGGACCTACAATTCCTCATTCAGTTTACTCAAATTTGATAGATTGCAGAGTAAATTTCTTACCCCAACATTACTGTTACAATGCACAGGAGTTTAACTGTAGTTAGCGACTTCCATTCAGTGCTCTTTTTAGCATCTTATAGTAAAGGCGTGGATGAGAAGGAGGGAGAAATAAAGCTTTGACAGATGGTACTCAGCGTTTGACTCCTGCTGAGCTCAGCAGGACCTGTGGTTTCTAAGGTTAGGGCTGTCAAAATGGCTCTGTCTATCAAGTGAATAACAAAGTGTAGACTGCCTGTCTGTTTCCTACAAAACTTAGATTACATGTGCCAACACTGTCGGTCTTTCTGCTGATTTAATAACTTCCAAGGAGAAGGACTGAGGGCTCACTATTTAAGAAACTACATGGAAAGAAAGTCTCAAGGGCTGAAAGAGGTAGGTTCAGATCTCATTTCTTTCTCTTTAGTTTCTCTCTAAGTTTTCACAACTTGAAAAGGATTCAAAGCCACCAAAGGTTCTCTTTAGGCTAAAAGCTAAATGTGAAACTTTCAAAATGAACTTAATGATGACTCCTTCTCAAAAGGGTAAAATGTTTTTATTAAGAATCCTTGGGGTGGTTATTCAACTAGAAATATTAACAATGAAAAGGAAATGTTTCTGTTATGAAATACATTTATGTGTTTAGATGTGTTTGTCAGGGCTTGATTTTTCACCTTTCATAGCTCTTAATATTAACACCACCCCTTCTTTTTTTATTTCACCTCTGTCTAAAGTCTTCAGATGATCAGAGAAAGTATTTGATGGTGAAAGACAGAAAACTGAATAATGTCATCAAAATTTGCCTTTTGTCTTGCGCTGTTGCAGCTACTTTTCTTGGTAAGTCTGTTTTTCTTTATGCATATTTTGTGATTTCAAGATTGCTATGGACCTCCTGGGATTCTAATGAAAGGCCTATTGGTGGATTCACAAACCCAGGCTTTTGATTAAGAAGATGCTAAAATTAGGATTGTGGTAGTGCCCTTGAATAACATACTTATTATATTTCAATGTTTAGCTTATAACATATAAAACAAAATTTCTGATTGTTATGTCAAAAGGACAAAGTAAAATTACATGTGGAATTTTGAAAGTGACAGGGTTAGACATGCTTAGTCTTGTCCTGTTACGAAGCTATCCGTTGCTATTTTTGACAAGCTGATATAAATACACATCTTGTCTTTTTTTCTGCTGGCTTGAGCAGACACATCCACTCATGTGGTGGTTGTTCCATACAGCATGACTGAGAGAAGACATTATTGCTGTACTCTTTCTTCAGTTATAGTCTTACTATAGCTGAAGAGTTTTCCCCTGCAAATACTTAATTTATATTAGCCCCATGATCATAATGGCAATGTTATTTAGATTAATCACTATTACTATTCCTAGTACATTTAGTTACTTTAAACATTTTAAAAAGTTTTGAAGTATTTACCTTCTTTTAAAACTTAAAAAAAATTCCAACCCAGCAGTCTCCTCTCTGAGACACTACATAAAAGATATTCAGGAAATGTTTCTGAATTGAAATAAATAGAATATGAAATATTAAAAAGAAGAATTCTTGAATTGAAATAAAAGGGTACAACTTTTACATCAGATTATTGTAAGAAATTATCAAATGCCAATTGAGCATAAACCCTTTCCCAGTTGTGCTTTTTTATCTTGGAAATGTATGATGCTTTTAATCAATTCTGTGGACAATAATGATAACCAGAAATTTGAAAAAAAAATCCTAAATCAAGATGTCATTTTCTTCTTTTTCTTTCTCTACCTCTTTGCTTGCTTTGTTCAATAAGGCAGTTTCTAACCTTCTTTCTAACAACCTATAGCATCTCCCCAAAGGAGTTTTTATTAATGGTAAACTTGCTGAATCATATTTGCTTTTCATGCATTTGCATTTTTGAAGTCTCTGTGGGGTTTCTTCATGTGTCTCTGGGGAAAGTATGCTTGTGTAATTTCATTTGAGTTCATAAACTACAGGCCCTGGAAATTAAATCCATCCTTGGCAGAAAGTCAGCAATCTTAGAGAAAGGAAACAGAACTAAAACAGATATGATGTTTGAGAACTGTTATCATACACTAAACCACCCACCAAAACCATTTTGGATTTAACCTACAGCACTGGCCAGAACTCTGGGGCCAAGAAGTCAAAATGTCCAGGCTTAATTAATATAACTAATATGCTCTAATTATACTAGACCCTTCAGTTATTTCTATTTAGTTTTAAATTGTGGTAAAATACACATAACTTAAAATTTACCATCTAAACCATTTTTTAATTTACAGGTCAGTGGTGTTAAGGACATTCATGTTGTTGTACAACCAATCTCCAGAACTCTTTTTATCTTGCAAAAGAAACTCAGCACTCATTAAACAACTCCCCATTGCCCCTTCCCCAACCTCTGTCAACCATCATTCTACTTCTGTCTTTGAATTTGACTACTCTAGCTATCTCACACAAATGGAATCATGCAGTATTTGCTTTTTTGTGACTGGCTTATTTCATGGTTCATCCATGCTGTAATATGTGTCAGAATTTCCTTTTTTTAGGCTGAATAGTTTCAGTGTATGTACATATCACATTTTGTTTATTTATGCATCCACAGATGGGCACTTGGGTTGCTTCCACCTTTTGGCAATTGTAAAAAAATGCTGCTTTGAATATAGGTGCACAACCTTTGGTGGCTTTATTTTTTCATTATTATTTCTTTTAATCCTCACCCAAGGATATGTTTTTTTAATTATTTTAGAAAGAGAGGAAAGGAGAGAGAGAGAGAAAGAAAAAAAAAACATCGATAGGAGAGAGAAATATTGATCAGTTGCCAAGTAGGGATCAAACCGCAACCTGAGTATGTGCCCTGACCAGCAATTAAACGAGTCATGGGACAATGCTCCAACTGAGTCACATAGGGCAAGGCACCTTCACTTGTTTTAGAATGTGATTGTTGCATGCTACAGAGTAAATAAAGATCACAGCATATACTGGATTTAAAAAATCACATAAAATTGCAATAATAAAAACATTAGCCAATGTTTGTCAAGTGCCAGGCACTGAACCATGAACATCACCGGTATTAGCTCTTTGAGAAATGTACTATTATTATCCTTATTTCATAGAAGTGAAAAGTGAAGCACAGAGAGGTTGGTTAACTTGTCCAAAGTCACTCAGCTAGTATGTCACTAAGATGCAAATCTGAGAAATGGGAGGCAAGAGTCTGCCCACTTGGTGGAGGAAAAAAATCACAGCCAAAGCCAAGTAATGAAGAACTCCTGGACCACTGCAAAGGGTGTGGCCTGGCCAAAAGAGCATTCAGACAGGAGCCAGAAAAACCATTTCTAGCACCACCTACCTGTAGGACTCCTAACAAGACAACTACTCTCTACGGGCTCAGTGCTGTGAAAGGGAAGTTGAATTGGGTGTCCTATGGTCTGTGGTTTCTAACAATCCTTCATTCCAAATGAGATTTACTACCTAATACTTTATAACTTGGAGTATTGTTTCACCTACTTGGAGATAATGATGTAATTTTAAATTTTTAAATGTGTGCTTATGTCTCTAGGTTTTGATAATGAATAGTTTCTGATTCTCATTCCACTATATCCAGTCGTACCTCTCTAACGAAACTAAAATGTAAGAATGCAATGACAGGACCCACAAGAATGTATGAGGTAAAATGAGGTTTCTCCTCCAGAGGGTCTCTAGGTGTGTCTACCCCAACAAAAGCAAAGTAGAGAATTGTGACCAGTGCTCATTTAATATAAAGTCACATAATTAGGATCATATAATCCCCAACACCCTGCCACTGAGTCCCCAATGAGAGGAGTGAATCTGAACGAATCCACGTTTTCCTCTTCACTGTCAAAATTTATCACTTTATTGTATCTCTAAAAACATGATTGTAGATAAGTACCCTCACCATCATAAATAGTTTTACTAGCTCTTTTGATTCTATGGTGATGAATTTATGTTATAGATCTTTCTGTGTTCATCTTCAGAGCACAACCCTAATTCTTATTGTAGTGATTAAATTGGACCCAAGGAAACAAAGGAAAAATATTTCTCAAAGAAAAAATTTTAAAGCATTTTAAAAATT
The DNA here is from genome assembly GCF_028538775.1 of Myotis yumanensis. Lineage (NCBI taxonomy): Eukaryota > Metazoa > Chordata > Mammalia > Chiroptera > Vespertilionidae > Myotis > Myotis yumanensis. The sequence continues at coordinate 30,934,276 of NW_027223762.1, read as the reverse complement.
CTGACATCCTAATGAAGAGCATTTGAATGTCATTGACCTAATTTATAAGTAGATGCATGTTTGGAAACTCGTGAAGAACACTTGCCAGAAAAGGCCTCGTAAGCCAGGCTCCAAAGAAGCCTTGAGTTGTTTGAATTCTGTGCAAATCAAGTGACAAATGCTTATTTAACCAAAGTCCATGAATTTCAAAAAGAGTTCAGACAAGTGATTGATCAGGTCTGTATTTTTTATAAGTGATACCTGCAGGTAAAGTACAATATTAATTTTTAAAAATGTTTTCATTTACTTTCAGCCAGCATTTACAGCAGGGTTGATGATTTTATTTTAAACCAAATTATTACAATGGAAGCATCCTCCATATTCCAAATCATGAATTGCTATTTGACAGACAGTAACTACATTCATCCTTTAGCCAAATTAGAGGATTCTGTGATACATACTGTATCTTCCATTTGTGGTTTCAGAAGGTGCAAATTCTCTAAACCAGACAGAAGAGGGAGCTAACCATCTGAAAATTAACTGATCCTTTCAACCATATGTCAAATAAATATAGAAAAAAAATTCTAATATGATCAAGTCTTTCTTTGTTTGGTCTTGTATTTTATAGCAAAACTATAAATTTTCTGGTACATAAAAACAAGAAGAAAAAAAAAACAGCCAGCAAAGGCAAAAAACATTGAACTAAATTAATGAACAGGCAAAATAAACAAAACATTAAAAGGTCAATTAAAAATACACTCAAATTTTATGATTTGCTCTCACATTTTATAGTAAAATGTAGAATCAGACTACCTCCCCAAAAAAGGCCAAAATAATATTGTATTCCATACACATCATCAGTATTTCCTTGCAATAACTCCTGATCATGAATGAAACTCTCACTTTAAAATTGATAACATCTGGAAATAATGGCAAAATTGAAAAACTTTTGGGCTGCATCTGTCTTGAAAATGCTATGTAATAAGATTTACTTAATATATTTGAAAGGAAAAAAAATGTTTTGTTCCCCAATTTGTTGCAACATCTGAAAGTTCATGAGGTTATGACCCCTCTTTAAGAAAGCATCTCCCACCACCTGCAAATACCCCAGGAAAAGCAGTTGGAAACAATAAAACACGTGCTAGTTAACTGTTACCAAGGAAACGGTTCTGGTTCACCAATCTGAGCGCCTGCGCTTCCAGTGGCTTTGTCCGAGGGAGACATGGGCCAGCTGTTAGTGAATAGCCATTGTTATAGATCATCAGGAAATCACAGTCAGCAGGCAACCCAGCCCCACTGGAAATTTATTTCTCATATTTGTTCATTGCCAGGGCAATCCCCCATCTTTAAAACATCCCCTTAGGCTGGGTTAACTAAATAACACCCTATACCAGCAGGGTCGTTTAAAGGAGCAAGTTGCAATATGGTCTTTTAGTGCAGCAAACAGGAATCTAACTTTGATTCCAATTGCATCACTCTCCACTGGGATTACAGAGCAAATATCTGAAGTCAGTACCCCTTGCCTTGATTGGCCACTTAGATACACCCGTCCCCTCCCTTCCCCTCCCCATGCCCCACAAGAGCTTTCAGAGAGCATTGGCTTAGCCCTTGCTAATGAAGGACTCGCAGAGGCAATTTGGAACCGCCATCGGGGAGGGTCTGAAAGGATAAAACTCTGGGTCTCGGCTTCACCAGCACACAGGCTTCAAACAGAACAACCCCACTTTTATGAGTATTATATTTTCTATTACTTTATAAATTCATAGATTTTCTTTGAAATAAGATGGCATTGCTTTTTTAAAGTTTAAAAAGCAACGAGCTCCAAATACACCCAATTATCAGGCTCGTTTTGATAACGAGACTTAAAGACTTCTAGTTTTCCATGTGGCATCTAAGGAGTTTAAAGTCCCCATTCCATCTTAACAATAAGTAATAACATGAATAAACTGAAAAATCAACAACTCATCTCAGATTCATCGGAGAAGTGAGTTCACTACCCCCAAGTATTGGAAAGACACGTGAAAATAGAGAATCACAACTTACTAGAGAGAAACCTGCACTGGAACCAGTGCCTGGGGAGGGGAAAAAATGCAATTGATGAATTGCTGGAGACTCACTGTAGACAAGTCTGAGAGTTAAACACTCCAGTCATAGAGGGGCCCCCACTCTTGTGAGTTTTACCTCTGGGAGCTCAACCAGATACTCACCATGTATATTAGAGAAAAATGTCCTCATGCTTCCAGCAGGGGAAAGAGCAGGGGAGAGGAACCACTTTGAAATACTCGAGAGCATTGTGTTCTTCTTAACGAGGCCTACCCTCGGGGAAAACGATTTTATCAGAGGTCTAAGCAGCTGCTGTCTTATCAGAGCCCAGCTGAACTGGGGAAAAGGAAATTGGACTCCCTCTAGCCAACCTGTTCCACCTGGACTGGGAAGCACTGGTGAAATTCACAGTTCAGGGGGACAGGCTCACCAAAAGTCTGAGTGTTCTTGACTATAGAATACTTCCTCTCTCCCCACACCTTACCATCATCTTTGTAAATGCCTATTTTCCAAAGTTTCTTTTATCCAGTACATTGTGTCTACCTTTTAACAAAAATATGACAAAGCATACTAAAATGTAAAACACACAGTTTGAGGAGACTAAACAAACCTGAGAACCAGAGTCAGATATAGCAATAGTGTTTGAATTGTCAGACCAGGAATTAAGAAACAAACACGCAAATAATCTATGATAAGGGCTTTACTGGAAAAAATAGACAACATGCAAGAACATATGGTCAATGTAAGCAAATAGGTAGAAATTTTAAGAAAAAAAATCAAGAAGAAATGCTAGAGTTCAAAAACATCATAGCAGAAATAAAGAATGCCTTTGATAGGTTAATTAGTGACTGGACACAGCAGAGGAAAGGATCTTTGAGCTTGAGGATATGAAAGTAGAAACTTCCAAAAATGAAAAGCAAAGAAGAAAATGACTAAAATAAAAAAGAACAGAATATCCAAGAACTGTGGGATAAATACAAAGAATATAACATATGTGTAATGGGAATACCAGATGTAAAAAAAGAAGAGAATAGAAGCAATATTTGAAGCAATAATGATGGAGTAATTTCCAAAAATTAATGTCAGACATTTAACCATTAATCTAGGAAGCTCAGAGAATATCAGCAGGATAAATGGAGAAAAAAAAAACACCAATTATACTGTCCGGCTAGTGTAGCTCAGTAGATTGAGTGTTATCACCCTACCGACCAAGAGATCCCAGGTACATGCGCCAGTTGCAGGCTCAGTCTCAGTAGGGGATATGCAGGAGGCAGCTGATTGATGTGTCTCTCTCACTGATGTTTCTATCTCTCTCTCTTCTTCTCTAAAATAAATTAAAACATATGTTTTAAAAACACAACTATACCTAGGCATATTATTTTCAAAATTCAGAAATCAATTTTAAGAAAATCTCCAAAAGAAGATAATAATTACCTTACCTATAAATAAGCAAGGATAATAATTTTATTAGGCTTATTCTTAGAAACCATAAAAGCAAGAAGAGAATGGAGAAAATGTTTAAGACAGACTATCAGAGTGTATCAAAAAATAAAACCCAGCCCAGCCAGTATGGCTCAGTGGTTGAGTGTCGATCTATGAACCAGGAGGTCTCAGTTCCATTCCCAGTCAGGGTCATGCCCAGGTTGTGGGCTCGATCCCCAGTGTGGGGCATGCAGGAGGCAGTCGATCATTCTCTCTCATCATTGATGTTTCTATCTCTCTCTCCCTCTCCCTTCCTCTCCGGAATCAATAAAAAGAAGATCTAAATATATATCGTCTATAAGAAATCCACTTTAAACATAGATATACATATAGATTAAAAGTATAAAAGGAGGTGAGAATAGCTATATTAATTTTAGACAGAGTAGACTTAAGAGAAAAGGAACTTATCAGGGGTAAAGAGGGATAGTACATAAGGATAAAAGGGTTAATTATCCAAGAAAACATAACAATATTTAATGTGTGTGCACCTAACAACAGAACATTAAAACACAAGAAGCAAAATCTAATAAAAATGCAAGGAGAAATAGATGAATACACTATTTTAGTTGGAGACGTTAACACTATCAGAAGTAGACAAACTCAGCAGCCAGAAAATCAGTATGAACATAGTTGAACACAATATCACTAACAATCAATGGGAAATTATTGACATCTGTATACTAGTTCATTCAAAAAGAGAAAATTACACATCCTTCTCAAGCTCATGTGGACTATTCACCAAAATAGACCACATTGTGGACCATAAAACACACTTTATCATATTTAAAATAATACAAATGTGCTCTCAGGCCACATTGAATTAAACTAGAAATCAATAACAGAAAGATAACTGGAAAGTCACAAAACACATGGAGATTAAACAACATACTCTTAATATATGAATCAAAGAAGAAATCTCAAGAAAAATCTAAAAATATTTTGAACTTAAGCAAAATGAAAACAAAACTTATCAAAAATTTTTTGCTGCAGTGTAAGCAGTGCTTAGAGAGAAATTTGTAGCATTGAATGCATATTCAATTGGCCCTTAAACAAGGGAAGGGGAGTTAGGGGTGCCAACCCCACCCCATGCAATTGAAAATCTAAATGTAACTTAAGTTGCCCCTTCACATATGGAAATTCCCAACATTGAATCGAAAATACAATTGGCCCTTGAACAACACAAGTTTGAACTGCATGGGACAGTTCAAACCCAAGTTGTGCAAGGATGAACTATATTAGAAAAGAAAACTCTAAAATCATCATGTAAGATTCCACTGTAGAAAACTAGATTTAAAAAAAGTAAATTAAATCCAATGTAAGCAGAAGAAAAGAAATAAAAATTAGAGCAGAAATCAATAAAATTGAAAACAGGAAATCAATAGAGAAAAATAAACAAAACCAAAAGCTGTTTCTTTGAAAAGACCAATAAAATTGATAAGCATAATGAAGAAAAAAAAAAAGAAGACACAAATTACTAATATTAGAAATGAAAGGGAGGACATTACAAATCCTATGAACATTAAAAGTATAATAAAGGAATATTATGAACAATTCCATGCCCATTAATTGGATAGCTTAGATAAAATGGACTGATCTTCCAAAACTTACACAAGATGAAATAGATGATCTGAATGACCTATATCTACTGAAGAAATTAGATCAATAATGAAAAACTTTCCAAACAGAAAGCACCAGACTCTGATAGGTTCACGGGTAAATTCTACAGAAGATCTAAGGAGGAAATTATACCAATTCTCTATAATATCTTCCAGAAAATAGAAGGCGAAATACTGTCTAACTTATTCCATTAGGCCACCATTACTCTAATACCAAAACCGGACAAAGGCTTACAAGAAAATAAAACAATAGACCAATATCTCTCATGAGCATAGATGCAGAAATCCTCATCAAACATTAACAAATTCAGCCTTGGCTGGGTTGCTCAGTTGGTTAGAGCTTCGTCCTATACATAGCAAAGGTTGTGGGTTCAATTCCCAATCAGGGCATATAAGCAGGTTGTGGTTTGACCCCCGGTTGTGAGGCGGACAGAAGGCAACCAATGGATGTTTCTCTCTCACAGCGATGTTCTCTCTCTCTCTCCCTTCCTTCCTCCCTCCTTCCCTCCTCTCCTTCTCTCTCTAAAATCAATTAAAACATATCCTGGGGTGAGGATTGAAATAAATATATTAGCAAATTGAATGAACAATATATAAAAAGAATTATACACCATGACCAGTGGGATTGATCCCAGGAATGCAAGGCTGCTTCAACATTCAAAAAAATCAATTAATGTCTTTTATCACATCAACATACTAAGAAAAAAATCTCATGATTATATCAGTTGATGCAGAAAAGCATTTGACAAAATTTAACACCTATTCATGATAAAATCTATCAGCAAACTAAGAATAGAAAGGAACTTCCTCAACTCTATAAAAAAGAAATCTGCAAAAAAAAAAAAAAATGTACAGCTAATGATAAGAAACTTTAAGTTTTCCTAAGATCAGAAACAAGGCAAGGACCTTCCCTCTCATCACTCTTTTGAACATTGTACTGGAAGTCTTAGCTAATGCAGTAAGACAAAAATAAAATAAAATAAAAGTACACAGAGTTTGGGAGTGGGGGAATAAAACTGCCTTTGTTTGCATATGGCATGATTGATTACATAGAAAATCTGAAAGAACTAACTCTTGGAACTAATAAGCAATTATAGCAAAGTTGAAGGACACAAAGTTAATAGCTAAAAGTCAAACACTTTCCTATATACCAGTAGAATTTGAAATTAAAAATACATTGACATTAACAATAGCACTTCCAAAAGTGAAATACCTAAGTATAAATCAACAAAAAATATATATGGGGAAAAAATAAAAAACTCTGATGAAAGATTTTGAGAAAGAATGGAATAAATGTAGAGATATTATATGTTCAAGGATAAAAAGATTCAATAATGTCAAGATGTTAGTTCATACCACTTCATCTATAGATTCAATGCAATCCCAATCAAAATCCCAGCAAGTTATTTCATGGATATTGACAAACAGATTCTAAAGTTTAGTATATGAAGATGCAAAATAGCCAGAATAGCCAAGTCAATATTGAAGGAGAAGAACAAAGTTAGAGGACTAACAATATCCAACTTTAAGACTTACTATAAAGCTACAGTAATAAAGACAGTGTGGTATTGGTGAAAGAAAAGACAAATAGAAAAATGGAACAAAACAGAGCCCATAAATAGATCCACATAAAGATAGTCAACTGATTTTTTACAAAGGCACAAAGGCAATACAATAGAGCAAAGGTAGTCTTTTCTACAACTGGTTTGGAACAACTAACTGGACATCCACATGCAAAAAAAATTAATCCATAAACATACCTACACCCTTCACAAAAATTAACTCAAAATGAATCACAGACCTAAATTAAAATATACAGCTGTAAAACTTCCTAGAAGATAACATAGGAGAAAATTTGGGTGACTTTGGATAGGACTTTTAAGATACAACACCAAAGGCACAATCCATGAAATAAATAAGTGGGCTTCATTAAAATTAAAAACTTCTGATCTTCCAAGGCAATGTCAAGAGAATAAGAATACAAGCCACAGACTCAGAGAAAATATTTGCAAAAGACACATCTGAGAAAGCACTGATACCTAAAATATGCAAAGAACTCCTAAAACTCAACAATAAGAAAACAACCAGATTAAAAAAGAATGGGTTATTTTTAATCTCACCAAAGATACTTCACCAAGGAAGCGATACAGATGGCAAGTAAGCACACGAAAAGATGTTCAATATCATATGTAATTAGGAATTCCAAATTAAAATAATGGGAGACCAATACACATCTATAAAATAGCCACAATCCAAAACACTGATTACCCTAAATGCTGATAAGGGTTTATAGCAACAAGAACTTTTGTTCATTGCTGGGGGGAATACAAAATGGTACATCCACTTTGGAAGACGGTTTGAAAACTTAATGTACTCCTACCATATAATCCCGCAATCATTTGTGCTCCTTGGTAATTACCAAAATAAATTGCAAACTTTTGTTCACACAAAAGCCTGTATATGGGTGGTTTTAGCAGCTTTATTCATAATTGCCAAAACTTGGAAGAAACTACAAAGTCTTTTATCAGTAGATAAATGGATAAATAAACTCTGGTATATCCAGACAGTGGGTATTATTCAGTGCTAGAAAGAAATGAGTTATCAAGCTTTGAAAAGACATGGAAGAAATGTAAATGTATGTGAAAGAATCCAATCTTAAAGGGCTAAAATACTGTATGATTCCAACCTTATGACTTCCTGAAAAAGACAAAATTATGAAGACAGTAAAAAGATCAGGGTTTAGGGAAGGAAGGATGAATATGTGGAACACAGACAATTTTTTAGGATATTGAAGTTATCTATATATATATAAAAGCCTAAGTGACCATTATGATGGAACGACCGGAATGACCAGAACGACTGGTCGCTATGACGTGCACTGAGCAGGCAGGCAGGCAAGCCATTAGGGGTAAGCAGGCAGGCAAGTGATTAGGGGTAAGCAGGCAGGCAGGCAAGTGGTCTCAGATTGCAAGAGGGTGCAGGCCAGGCTGAGGGACCCCCCACCCCCATGCACGAATTTCGTGCACCAGGCCTCTAGTCCTACATAATAAAAGCCTAATATGCTAAGTGTCTGACTGTTCAACCATTTGGCCAGTCGCTATGCACGCACTGACCACAAGGGGGAAGATGCTCTGACCAGTAGGTTAGCTTGCTGCTGGGGTCCGGCTGATCGGGACTGGGCGAGACGGGCTGGACATGCCCAGGAACCCTTCCACAGTCCCTCCCAAGCCCCAATTGTGCACCAGTGGAATCCATCGGCCTGGCTGTGCCCTCTCGCAATCTGGGACCCCTTGGGGGATGTCAGAGAGCCAGTTTCGGCCAGATCCCCACAGGCCAGGCCGAGGGACCCCAGATTCATGCACCAGGCTTCTAGTTCTGTATAATACTACAATGGTAGATATATGTCATCATATATTTGTCATAACCCATCCAACAGTAAGAATAACCCTAATTGAAACTATGGACTTAGAGTTGTAATGATGTGCCAACTTCAGTTCACAGATTGTAACAAATGTATCACTATGATGCATGATGTCCATAATGGAGGAAATTGTAGGTGTGTAGGAATAGAGAGTAACATTGTTTCATTGCATGAGACACATAGGAACTTAACTCTTGTTTATATCAACTAACCTATGGTGAAATTGGTCTCCTTACACATTTCACTTAAAGTTGCAGAACCTATTGACAACATTAAGTGCAGACTTACTGTACATGGGAACTCCCTGTACTTTCACTCAATTTTGCTGTAAACCTAAAACTTCTCCAAAAAATAAAGTGTATTAATTTTTTAAAAATAGAGACTTCTCAACTTTACATCTTGGAAGTTCAGATTCAGGAGGTCTTGGCGGGGGCATGGGAATCCATCTGTTCTATAAAGTCCAAGAAGATTCTGATGTGCAGTCAGGGTTGAGAACTACTGGATAGATCTCGGCTTGCTGATCTTTCAAAATGTAACTGTACTGTTCGTTATTTTTAGACCTTTTATATCTTCTGGGCACAGTCTTATAAATTTATCTGTACTGATACATTAATGTCAAATAATGCTTACATATAAAATATTTGCATTTCTAAAGAAGTCTCACTCTATATCAGCAATTTTTAATTGGTATGCCAAAATAATTTTTAAAATATATGATACCTGACTAGTCTTGGGCACTGACCTCATTTCCCTTAGATTGTCAAATTAAAAAAATGACAACAGCCAACACAACAATAACATCCAGTGTGAATGAATCAAAATTATATCTTTTTTTTAATCAGATCAGCAAAAACATATATATTTTGGTGTGTCGCAAAATTTTAGTAATTAGCTTATGTGTGCCATGAGATGAAAAAGGTTAAAAATCACTGCTCTACATAAGTGCTTACACTAACAAGAGCTCTGTTATAGGCTGGCTATCTCTAAAGAGCCTAGTCACAGAGCTAAAATGATAACGCTATTCCAAAGCTCTGTTCCATTCATTCCTTCCCATGGAGCAAAGAAACAAACAAGATATCAACAATCAGGAGCATGGCAACTATGATTCCATCATTCACAAGTTCATTTTTTTCAAAAGAACAAATAATACTATTAACTGGGCCCTGCAAGCACATATAACACAAAAAGCATGATTGGAAAAGGGAAAATGAAAATGGCATAAGAAGCCTTCTCATTCTCCCATAACCAAAGTATACTAGTCCCACCCTTTGGAACTTAGATGAACACAATGAGGATCATGGAGTTCCTAACACTAGCCCCCTTTTTTTCTACATAACCCAGAATGATGCAGCTATTTAAAAGGCAGTAAAAAAAGATGAAAATGTTCTCCCTTGAAGCCCAGATGTTTTCTATCTTGCTAAACTCCAATTATTTCAACACATTATTTAGCTCCACTCACATCGGATCAGGGCCACCTGTTATATCCTCTGCACACTTAGGACAGATTTAATGTTAAGTTTGTATTGATGGTAGAAAGTCAGAATGCAATTGAGAGGATGCTTTTAGAGTCATCTTGAGGTCAAAGGATGTGTATATGGCAGATTACCAGATAATCAAGACACTATTGTGTAGTGTAAACATAATCAAACCTAATTTTGTTACTCACCATTACATGAATTTGGATATAATCCAGGACTAAAAAACTCATTATCTGGAGTAAAACTACATGTAAGAGAGGTATAATATAACACTATAAGACTATAAAGTAATTCTTTTTAAAGTTCCATTACAATGTATTTTAACATAGGAATATTCTTTATTACCAAGATGGATTTTTCATATTTAAATGCCCTGTTTGTTTTTATCTTATCTGAAATCAAATATATTCACTCTGATATGAATGAAATATGTGATTTGATATATATATATATGTGTGTGTGTGTATATATATATATATATATATATATATCCATTCTAATGGTAAATAAGCACTTGCAAAAAAATAAATCCTAAGTAAATTCATGTCTATTCAGTAAATAAATGTTATTTACTGTTCCAGGAATTGTTCTTTGTGCTGAGATACACAAAGAATATACAATGGCCTTTTTGTAGCCAAATGTTGAAATAAATGTATAGTTAACACTAGAAAAATAGTGTTCTGGCAAAGAACAAAAAAAACTGATATCACAAAACTAACAAATTAGATTATTCTTGAAGCTTCTGAAATAATTATGACTAATTTTTCATTATTCCAACACTTGAAAAATTAACAGCAGATGATATCATAAGACAGTGACTGGGTAGAAAAAGAGAGGAGGAAATAAATGTGAGAAGCACATATTCTCATTCTACTCATCTTTCTTGTGATTAGTTAGGCTTAACTGTAAATTAAGAAAGACACTGAGAACTCCAATTGCAAAGTTTGACCTTTAGATAAAATTGTTTGAAATTCAAGGATATTTACTTAGATTGACTATAAGGTTTTTCAGTGTAGCTAAAACACAAATAAGATTGGTTGTGGCTTTACTTTTCCCATTTCTCTTTATTCTCCATGGGATGTGTGGCAGAATTAGAGTATCTATTCTCATTTAGTCTCCTATCTGAACCTTTATTATAACTCCTTTTTCCCATTCATCTTTAATCTTAGATAAACATAGTTTTAAAATTTAACAGTCCTGGAAAGATCACTGTAGAAAGAAGAAAACTTTTTTCCATCTTATATACAACTTCAAAGTGGCAGACTGGAAAATCTCTGCAGGCAAATGTGATGTCGCTAAAGAAATCACACACTTACCTGTAGAGATTCTACAGTCTGACATCTTCAAGCATCAAACCGTTTCATCAGTCATGCTTTCCTGCATGCAGTTTCTGGACTCAGAATAAATCTGGAGTGGTCAAATAACCACACTATAGCTAACTTATTGAACTTCAGCTTCTTCTAAACCAAGGGGATGTAGCTGCCTCATGATGATTTAATCTTACCAAATTAAATGGTAAAATAATAAGGTTAGAATGGTTAAAATCAGTTGTTACCCAAGGGAACCTATTAGACATGCAAATTCTCACACCTACCCTAGGCCTCCTGAATCAGAATCTCAGAGAATGAGGCCCTGGAAGGTGATTGAGGACCACTCAAATCAAAGAACCACTGGCTTAAAGAAAACAAAAAGTTCTTGCTGGAACACTGAACTCGGAGATCTTTTGGTGTTCAATAATAGGCGAAAAAAATCAGACAAGCCCTGGCTGGTCGTTGTTCAGTGGTTAGACCATCAGCCCACAGACCTAAGGCTCTCAGGTTCAATTGCTGGTCAAGGGCATGTGCCTTTGCAGATTTGATCCTTGCTCAGGAGGCAACCAATCTCTCTCTCTCTCTCTCTCTCCTCTCCTTTCCATTCTCTCTAAAAATCAATAAAAAAATATCCTTGGGTGAGAACTAATTTTTAAAAGTCGAACAAAATAATGTCTGCATAAAAAATATTGTCTAGTATACATTTTTCTAAAATGATTATCTTAAAAATAAGCATAAGAATTAATAATGAAGAGAAACATATTCCTTTAACTCTTACTTTGCCAAAGGAATTGCAGAGCTCTGCTTATTTCCTTAGGAACAAAGAGTTAAGAAATCTAATTTAGAAGAAAACGTTTTCATGTTTGGGAGGATTAAAAGAGTACTGACGTCATTCAAATCATGAGCCATAATTCTTATTAGATTTTATTGCTACATTCTTCACACAGCTTTGGAAACTTATTCCTAAGAGCACAAAATATGTACTTAGACTGCACACAGAGAAGGAAAATGCTCTCACAATGAAATTATTTTAGCCTGACCCAATAATATTTGAAAGACTCACAACTTGTTCTCTATGTAACATATCATTTCAAAATAAAAGATGAGTTTATATAAATTTGCCTTTTGCAATATCCTTTATAATTTTCTCACTTAACAGCTAAATTTGGCTATGAAAGATCTAATTTCTGTATATAATACTAAAAAAAATTTCTTTTCCTCTCTGGTATTATAAAAATCTCATGGATGAAGGGTTAAAAATAACAAAAAACAAAAATTATAATTTAACTTGACTTTGAATGACAATGAATAAAATACACAATTAAATTCTTATATGTCAAAATGTAGTATCTGAAATGTTGGTGTGCCTGTTAATTAATAACTTCTGGTAACATGTTAAAAATTTATCTTCAGTTTCATTCTTAATGAATTCATTTTTATTATTTCTGGACCACACCAATTTCCCATGATGTGATGGAAAAAATTGTAACATTCATAAATTGAATTAGATCACACACAAAATGTCAACTCACTCAGATTATAATAATAAAGTTTGGCTTATTCATTGAAAAGTGAAAGCTCAACTATGTCCAGATTCTGCAATGACAGTGCCAGAGATCAGCAAGATGTCTTAGATACTTCAAACAACCTGGAGGAAGTACATTTATTTAGATGAGGATGAAGAGGCTCTCTAAATATCAGGTTTCTTTGCTTTTATTACATTTAAATCAAGTCAGTAGTGATGCAATTGCTGATCAGAAGCTCCAACTGGCAGCCTTAAATGCCTTTGATAATAACAAAAAAATTATTAACCAATATATGCAATTTGATACACAAAAGCTTTCAAAACATGGGGTTCACTGGAGGAAACCATAAAGAGGAATTCTATAAATTTAGCACCCTCTCAGGCAGTAAGGGAGCTATAACTATCTGATATCAACAACTAATAGCGACTACTATTTATATTAAACATTCTATACACATTTATCTAATTTTGTCCTTACACAAAACTGGTAAGGAAGGTATTATTAGCAGTTCCATTTTACAAACAAAGAGACTGAAGCTTAGAGAGACATAGGCCTCTAAGGAAAGGAAAGACATTATCTGAGTCTGCACAACTGTACATCTGAGACAAAATGGTACAGAGGAACAAGCATAGAGCTGCAAGTCAGGAAATCTGCGTTTTGAATATGCGACCCCCTACCCCACCTAAGCCTCTCTGGGTCTCAATATCCTCATCTTTAAAACAAGCAAGGTATCCTTTTTCTTGTTTTCTTTCCATGGCTAGGGAAACACTTGCCAGTGATAAATAACTGGAAAGATATAGGATGCTGTTATTATGCTTGGGGTGAACTGGGCAAGCTTTGGGGATGGCCTGGTCTCCTACAATACACTGTCTCTCCCCCCTGCCCCCCCCCCCCCCCAAAAAAAAACCCACACCTGCATCCACCGCTGTGGAAACCTCTGAAGGAAGTCTTCATTTGCCCTGGTCATAGCCCCACCCAAGAACACTGGCCTTCTGTCTTTGTTCATCCTCCTTCCCAGGTCTTGCCATGCACCTTTGTCCCAACTTGGTGATCCCAAAGCCACTCTTGCTTAAAGCAAGCAACAGCTTCTCTTAAAGGACTGTGCCAGACAAGGCCACATGGTCTTTCTCTTTTGACAGGGGTAGCAGAGTTCCTCCTCTTTCTTTCAAAGGATGACAGGTTTTTCAGTAAATGTGTGACTAAAATAGCCCAATGCCCCAGGGCCTATGAAGAAGTAGAGCCTGGCTGCAATGTGCCACACCTCAGGAAACTGAAATTCCTCACTGGATACAATCCTGATAGACACTTCAGAAGTTCCATCACTCACAGAATCTTAACACTTCAGATTTGGAAAGGAAAAGAGTGGCTACTTAACACCACTCAACTATTTATTGAACAATGACTATGCTGGGCATTTCACATGCACTGTCCCATTTAATCCTTCTCCCAAATTTATATGAAGTGGAACTACTAATGGCTCCATTTTGGATTTGAGAAAACTGAAGCTCCTAGAGGTTTAATAAGGTTCTTGAACCAGGTTTATTTGATTCCAAAGCCCATTTTCTTAAACACCATCCAGTTTTAGGATCCAGAGGTTAAGTGGCCACAGGTCATACAACTGGTTAGTGATAAACCTGTAGGTAGACTTCAGTTTTCTTTACACCTAAATAATTTACTTGTAAAGGTGCCTTAAAGAATTATTCAGTTTGTCATATAACTGAAATGACTGACTCAAAATGAAAAATGCTAAGTTATAATCCATTGTCTATAGTGGACACCAAGGAAGAAAGGTTCATACGAACTCTGCATTTATTTACACTTTAACCACAACCAGCAAGTGCTAAAATTGTGCCTTTCTATAGCTGAGAACATGACAAATCATCAAATTGACACATCCTTATAAAATAGGTGCCTTATCCTTTCTTAATTTCTGCTGGCAACCTAAATAGCAAGGCCAAACCAATCATTAATATATTTGTAGCACAGCATTTGGGAGTTTGGGAGGTTTTGTAAAACCAGGCTTGATTTATTACTTATAACAGGTAAATGTTACCACTCATGGTCAAATTTACACATCACTTGTCCACTCTGTCTTCTGTAAAGTTTCAACTTAAGGTCCCATTAAGGATATTACAGCCTGTAAAAAAATGGACTATCTTTTCATCTGATAAATAGCTTTTAATTTTCTGTCTTAGTGGTCACCCACCATGGTGGCTGCCACGGAGAACTTCCTTCAGCTTACAAATGATTATCTACCAAAATAAAAGTAGCACATAATGAAATCTGATGTAATAAACGGCGTCATTACTTGCTATGGTAAGTTATGTCAATAACTTAAAGCAAAAGTGAGTGGCTGTAACTCCTGTTTGTATCCCCTCCTATACTTCTGTTCCCCATCATCTTGCCTCTTATTTTCTCCTCTCCCTCAACTCTGCAAAACTCAAAGCTGTGTTTGGTTGTGGGAAAGGGAGGTGGTGAAAGGCGAAATCATTGCAACCAGTGCATAACACATCACCACTCATTCACATAGATTATTCTCTCTCCCTGAGGCTCCAACCAGGGAGCTTCAAAAAACTAAAAGTCACATTTCTTTTCACAAGTTATTGCTTTAGGGAAACCAGGGATCTCTATGTATTCTATGAAAAAGGTAACTTATTACCATTATTATTATAGCAAATATTTGCTGCGCACACCATGGGCTTGGAAAAGTGCCAAATGCTATATGTTCTTTAAGGTGCTAGGCAATGAAGACAAGGTATTCTATTTTTTAATGGGGACTCCCCTTTGAACCTTAATTTTCAATTCCCTAATGGGTTTGGGAAGTGCATAAAATTATCCCTTGCTTCAGGATTTAATTATACTTTATTCAGATTTTAATATCTAATTTTATGGAATTTTGTGGGTTTAAGTATTTTCTCCAACTAATTTTTTAGAACAAGCTCTTTTCTCATTTTATATATCAAACATCCTAACTGGCCTCATTTGACTTTAAATATCTATGTTAGAAGGACACAAATTCATTTAAGAAAGTAATCATGTGAGTAGCAAATATTTATAAAGATGGTAATGTTCTCTTTCTTGACCTGGGTGGTGGTTTCATGGGTGTGTTCATTTTGTGATAATTCCTCAAGTTGTACACTTATGATTTGTTCATTTTATGTAAGTGTACTTACCTCAATAAAATAATTTAAAAATTTGTATTTATGAAGAGTCTTGACATCTCCTCCCCAAACACATGCAAACCCAGAGTTAGAATAATGGATTTCACAAGGGAATATTTGTTATTCCTCTCCTAGAGCCCCCATTTCTTGCCAAAGGGACTTTAATTCTTCAACTTCAATCCTAAAAGATCGTTTTTGTTTGTTTTGTTTTTTTGTTTGCTTTTTTAAAATATATTTTTATTGATTTCAGAGAGGAATGGAGAGGGAGAGAGAGATAAAAACATCAATGATGAGAGAGAATCATTGATCAGCTGCCTCCTGCACGCCTCCTACTGGGGATTGAACCCAAACCCAAGCATGTGCCCTAACCTGGAATAGAACTGTGACCTCAAACACTAACCCACACCAGGCAGGCCTATGAGAATATTTTCAGGGCCTCCTTCTCATTAGATAGTCTGCTTTTAGGCCAGCGGGTCTCAACCTGTGGGTCGCGACCCCTTTGGGGGTCGAACGACCCTTTCACAGGGGTCGCCTAAGACCATCGGAAAACACATATATAATTACATATTGTTTTTGTGATTAATCACTATGCTTTAATTATGTTCAATTTGTAACAATGAAAATACATCCTGTATATCAGATATTTACATTACGATTCATAACAGTAGCAAAATTACAGTTATGAAGTAGCAACGAAAATAATTTTATGGTTGGGGGTCACCACAACATGAGGAACTGTATTAAAGGGTCGCGGCATTAGGAAGGTTGAGAACCACTGCTTTAGGCTTTTTCCTCCTGGGCTTTCTTCTGTAGAGTGGGCCCCTATCTTCTTGAATAGTTTTCAATCTTTTCTTAATATCTCAAAAAAAGTGCAAAAAGTGTTTCCTTCATTTTTTTCCCCTCATAGTACTCCCTCTAGCTACCTTTGCTGCTACTGACAAAACTCCAGGTGTCCTTTCACAGGTGCTGACTAGGAGGCTTTCTCAGGCTTCCCCTCAAAAAAGGTTCATATGATTAGAAAATGACTTGGCCTCCTCTCTCTCCCTCTCTCTCCCTCTCTCTCTCTTTCTCTCTCTCTCTCCCTCCCTCCCTACCTATCTCTCTCTTCCTCCCTCCCTTCTATCCTCCCTCTTTTTCTCACTATATTTCTGAAACTTGTTTTTCTGGAAAATATGTCCCAAGTTGCTTTACAACTGCATGGAAAAGTACTGCTATTGAACATTCTGCCCTTTTCCATTTAATTTCTATAAAAACCCTCCTGGTAGAATTGTTGTCAAGATCAAATGAAATAATCTACATAATATACTTAATACAAGGCTAGAAACATGGTAATCACTCTTTAAATTGTAGCTCGTATTGTTATTACTAGCAGTAGTATGATTAGCTAAGGTTGTTTTTCTGTTTGACAATAGGGCCAACTCAAATTTTCAACCTATGCAAATTATTGTAATGCTGAGGGAATAATCAAATAGTAGCTATTATTTATTAAGTCTTCTATATCAGGCATTATTAGGCACTTTACATAAATAGTCTTATTAAAGCTCCTAGCAATTCTATGAAATAGAAATTGGGATCCCATTTTAAAATGAGAAACCTGAGCACTTGTAAGGGTTAAGCCACTTTGCTGAGTGACTAGCTAATTAAATTGACCACAGGGATGCATTTGCTACTGCAATAACCATCTTCTTGCAGGATGTGCATCCTGACAGATTGTGGCGTGGCACTCGACCCCTCAATAAGAAGCTGCAGGGCCCCAGTTGGGCACTGTAAGAGTTACAGAAGAAGTCTCAAACTGGGCTCCAAGGGGCTGACAGTGGGTAAGTCAACCCTGTTGCAACCTTGCCCAACATGTTGTCATTGAGACTTAAAAGTTTGCAGGCTTCAAGTACCTAATTATCTTCCACTCTTTTTATGTTTTTTGCCTTTAGCATCTCCTTCGTCATCCCAAACCAAGTATCCTCTTTAAAAACCATGACAAACTTACAGACTGAAGTTTATGCTCCGTTGCAAGAATCTTCAGAGTTCTGATATTTTAGATACCCTCTCCTAAAAATTTTCAGGGTAAACTTTCCTCCTTCTTTGACTGCAGGTGTACTCTACAAAAGAAGATAGGTTTATGCTGATTCAACCACAACTGCAACCCTGATGGCTATGAACAGTGCTTTACTGAAGCTACTTATTGCTATGTCTCTGGTGTGCTTCAAAATATTTTCTTTTATTTTAAAAAAGAAAGTGTGGCATAAACCAAGTCTTAAAGGTTGCAACCCAGTTATACACAGGCAACCTCTAATGACTGTTCTAACAGCAACCTCTTCATGTATTTCTCTTTAGTTACTCATGTCAGTATCCTTATCCAATTTGCTAATGGCTTTCCTTGAAGAGGTTATTTATTCATCTGCTTGGCTCCAGTTATGAAGGATGCACAATGTCCCTTGAAGTAGAGCTGGCTTCTTTCAAAGGCTTTGTAAAAACTTGAACTAGAGAAGTATAAAGCCTTTTTTATGGAAACCATCCTTTCTATCAATTACACTTCTGCTCTGTCATGAGTTGTGACTGCCTATTCAAGAATGTCTCTCCCATTCAGAATGTGGAAAACATGTCATTGGGGAGCTCAGCTCAATGGCAGTTCTGGCTTTGGCCTTGGGCTGGACACCACTGATTCACAGTATGACTCAGACTCCCTTCTCGTAACGCCTTATCTCTAGACACCATTCTCCATGAATCCCTTTCTCTATTTGTAATCACTTGTAATCCTCATGCTCCTCTATCTGACCTTCTCTTCCCACAAAAATTCAGAAAATGTGCACTTAATAAACAAACAAATCTATTGACAAAGATAGATGTAGTCAGGGAAGCTTTACCAAAATTTGCTTCAAACTGGTATTTAACAAAACTCTAGCCAAAATGCTCATTTGTAACTCCAGCCAACTATTTTATTGAAACCAATTCAAAGCCAAACATTTTCTGAATACCTACAAGGCAACAAAAATAATAAATAATGTTTTGCTATCTTTCAAACCTTGAGTCCCAATCCCAGAAGAACATGGAGAAAAGGTAAAAGAAAGCAAACCTGAAAAAACGTATTGCTTTATAAGTGACTCCCACTCTGAAATCAAAGACAGGAAGTTTCTTGGGGAACCTTCAGATTATCACCACAACTGCTAAGAAATTGGGATGCAGAAGACAAGTCATATTAAATAGGTTCTTATAAGTCTTCTCTCCCACCAGCACCTTTTCCATTATTTTTTGTAGATTTTCTGCCTTTGTTTTGAGTTAATTTCCAAAAGGGGACTACAAAAGACATCCAAATGTGACAAAATTAGTACTACTCAAGCACCTGTGTGAGTTTGAATACCCAAAGTCCCAAGATGTTTCATAATTTAGACTTAAAGGTTCAAAGAAGACAAGATTTCTAAACAACATGACTCATATGGTAGTGCTCCTATCCATAAAAAAGAGAAAACTGAATTACATATATATATATATATTATATCAACTCAAGATACCATGTGGTTCTGACAAACCATAAATACCATGTAAACTCAGAATTCCTTCAGTGTAGAAATAGAGACACCTCTTAAACTACACCTAGCACACCCTGGCATATCAATAATAAGTCAGTAACTCAAGCAATGCATAAAAGTAGATAAGAAAAACTTCTAGGAAGGAGGAAAATGACAAAGACAACATAAGCATAAAAAATGAGTAGAATTTGGGTACCTTTCCTAAATCTAGAGGTTGGGAATTTGGGGGGGGCGGGGAGAAAGAAAAGAAAACCTGATTGAGTTAACCAAAGCATATGGCAATAAAATAAAAACTAGAGTTTATTGAGTATCTACCAGATTCTGTACTAACAAATATTATTACATCTAATTCTTAACAATCTCAAACAAAATAATTTCCTCTAAAGCCCACAGCTAGTAAGTGGTAGAATTAGGAATCACACCATGTCTACCTCATTCCAAAGCTCATGTGCAACAGGAAGAATAATCCTCCCGAGTTTTCAGAAAGTACCTAGATAATTCCAGCTTTGAATAAATAAATAATGCTGGTTTTCAGGGAAATAATAAAATTGCCACAATCTGAACAGATTCAATGACCTGTTTTTGTTACCTCCAAATACAAATCTGTAAAAAATCCAGAACTACTGAATAAGATCACAAATGCATATATTGCCATGCCCTCAAAGATGCCTGCAGAAACCTCCTATTATAGATTTAGAGGCTCCTTTCCTTTGGTAAAATCCCAAAAATATTTATACAGGATGTATGGATAGTATTAGAAATATCTTACTCCTTGATGCTTCCTCTGTGACTACGTTTTCAGTTTATCTGGCCTATAGACTATTTGGCACATTAGCATAACTTTGTTACCCAAACTACTTCATATCAGTTTCCTCCTTTTTCATTTAATTTTTATGTTTTAGTCCTCACCAAGGATATTTTTCCATTATTTTTAGAGAGAGTGGAAGGGAGGGGGAGAGACAAAGAGAGAGAAACATGAATGTGAGAGAGACATATCAATTGATTGCCTCCCACACAAGCTCCAACCGGGGCCAGGGATCAAGATTGCAACCTAGGTACATGCCCTTGACCTGAATCGAACCCAGGACCCTTCAGTACACAGGCTGATGCTCTATCCACTGAGCCAAACCAGCTAGGGCTCCTTTTTCATTTTAATTGACCATCACAACAATCCAGTAAGGTGCGCAAGGCAGAAAAGTATGTGTCTATGCTTTCCCTTAGAGCCCTTCCCACTATGGGCATGACACACACCCTATGTCTTGGGCTATCTTATCTTCCTCAAAAATGTACAGTATTTCCATTTATGATCTTTTTCTAACATTTTCCAGTAGAGGGAAGAAGAACTACATCCTTATTCTCCCTACCTCTTTACAGTCACTTTTCAGAATTGAATCTTCTAGGGCGAAGGGCAAATCAAATTTAAGGTTAAGAGAAAAGAAAAAATGAACTATCAGGCATGTTACTTTGAAATTGGGTTTGATTTTTGAGAGAAAAGACATGAGAAGTGACAAGCCCTTGTTATTTTTATTAGGAAAAATTCTATTTATTTTTGATCCTGAGCAATTTGACTCCAGAAATAAACTTAGAATGTTAAATTCCAGTGAGCAGACATTTTTATTTTTCATAAAGTAGCCTTTTACTAAGGAGCTCATATGAAAAATGAAATTATAGCCACTTGTTCTTTCTCAATTGTTCTGTAATTTTATATCTTCCTGAGGTGTTTTTTTTACCATGAAACGCCATTTTTCTAACTCAGCAAATTATCACTATCCTAATTCAGTCAAGTCTCGGTTATTTTAAAAAAAAGTTATGAACTGGAATCCATAATTCTTTGCATCAACAAGCATTTGATTTAGTTCAACAAATTTTTATTGAGTACTTATTAAATACCAGATGCTATGCTGTGAATTTTATGGCTGAGACTATAAAGATGAATAAGCATGGGCCCTACATTTAGAAGTTCACAGTCTAATGAGGGAAAACAGCATGTAAGCAAGCAAATACCATGTGTATAATGGGTGCCAAAACACAGAGAGTACAAGTTGGACATGATTAAAGAGAAGGGAGACTGAAGAGAGAGAGAAAGCAGTGTCTGATATGATCTTAGATTCAGCATGTGTGTCAGTCACACAAGGTGTGTATGAGTGCCTGTGCACATGTGTGTGTGTTAGAGGAGGGAGAGAGAGAGCAGAAACCATTCCAAATTAGTGCAAAGGCATAATACAGCTCATTGGATTCTTGCAACTTCAAGTGGTTTGTTATAGCTGGAATGTATAATGGAGGGGAAGAAATGGTCTAGTATGAAATGAAGCTGGAAAGACAGGGGAAATCCCTACCAAAGGTCAAATCCTAGCTTCTAAACCAGAACTACTGAATCAAAACCGGAATGTGGATCCTGGGGATCTACGTTTGTAAGGAGTTCCCCTGGTGCTTCTTATGCTCACTGAAGTAGAATTCCTCACCACAAGTGATGAAGAACCTCTGCAGGCATCTCCTCCTCCCTCCTTCCTTGATCTTTATTTCTACCATTGATTTGCAACACCCAGTGGGCTGAAGGGGCTAAGACTCATGGTTCAATTCCACTCAGGTATACTAAAGCAGCATGGGCAAAGGGAAGGACATGGAAGCTACCATCTAGAAAAGATAGAGACCTGTACCCCCATTGTCACATCTGCCTCTTTGGTGAGTATATGGTCATTACTTTTTTAACTTGTATAATTGGTGGTTTTCTTGCAATGAGGAAGTATTTTAGGGTGTTTGACTTTAGTATTCCCAAATTCTTTTAAAAAAATGAATTGTTTTAAAATGGTTTGCAAGTGATTGGTTTTACATTTTCCTATACTTCTACTTGATTATGTAAGGATTAAATAGAACAACTCCTTTCTAAATGCAGAGATTATACTTTTACAACATTACATGCAATGATACATATGCCAGAAGTATGTGAAAATAAGGTTTTAATTCAGCAAGAGGTGTAGCTTGATAAAGTCTCATCAAGAAAAAAACAAGGAGATAGGAAACTTCAATGTCAGGTCTTTGGCTGGTGCACTCAGTGAATGACATGCTCCTGACCAAGACACTGTGTGCCTCTGCCTACATGATTTTCTTCCTGCAGGTCTAATGTGGATGGCTGTGAATTGGCTTAATCTCAGCTGGCAACTGTGAGATGTTCATACAATCCCCCACAGTGGTCTCTGGGATTATGCTAAACAGAGCAATTTCCTTGCCTTAATGGATCAAAAGACTTCATGACCACCAACATTAGAGCACCAAATTCTGCTTTATGATCAAGGGGGGAAAGCTGCTATAGTTACTGTTTTGTGCTTAACCTCTTTTAGTCTTACTAACTACCTTTTTCTGAAACCCTGTTGTACTAGAAAGGCAATGGGTCTTGGGAATTAATTTGCCTTTAATGGATTCATGTGCTATTTAAAGTGCTCCTTCAATGCTGCTTGGTTTTTTAAAAAATTGCAACCAAGGGATTTTGGGTATTAGAAGTTGAATCTAAAATATTTTCTTCTGAAAGCTTCTCCCACTCTTTTTGTGGGTGCTACTAGGTTAAATTCCAAGCAGTCCAAAAGAGGATGATCTCCTGCCAGGCCCTCCTCAAACTTCAACTGCCCAGATTATCACAATGAATGGCCTTTTATTATTGCCTCTGTGAGTGTTTCCCATTCACGGTCCTCATTGATATTGAAATTTAAAATCAACTGTGGCTCAAGCTAAAGTAGCTACAAGACTTGAGCTGTACCTAGTTCTAATTCTTCCTGACTTCTAAAAACAGGAACAAAAAATATGTATTCTGTAAAAACAATGAGAACAAATGGAAATTCTCAGGGTCAAAAAATCAAGGCCTGTTCTCTTCCTCATTCGCCCAGCAACACAAAACAAATTAGATGGTGCAAATGTATAATTAAATGTAAGATTAAGTTTAACAACAAAAATTATTAAAGATGCTATTTCAAAGATCTTGAATGGCATATAGCTTCTTGGATATCTTCAGGAAGACAAGAAGCCCATGTTTCTATCTAATTAAATTACATTTCTGTCATTGAGGCAGGTTAGTATAGTATGATATATTAGTTTTTCTTGACAGTCATTGATGTTGGGTAGCAGGAGGTGGGTTTGAAGATTAATTTTCCTAGACTAACAGGATAAACTTTAACCCAAAAAATAAGTTAACTCTGGTAAGAAGAGGGGTTCATATTTTTTTTAAATATATTTTATTGATTTTTTACAGAGAGGAAGGGAGAGAGATAGTTAGAAACATCGATGAGAGAGAAACATCGATCAGCTGCCTCCTGCACATCACCCACTGGGGATGCGCCCGCAACCCAGGTACATGCCCTTGACCGGAATCGAACCCGGGACCTTTCAGTCCGCAGGCCGACGCTCTATCCACTGAGCCAAACCGGTTTCGGCGAGGGGTTCATATTAATTCTCATGGTTCATTAAGGTTGCTGAAACTTTCCAAATGTCATCTATATCTTTCTGCTAGTTGAAATAACCTTTTTTCCTAAACATTAAAAAATTCCCAATTCCAACTCTTGGTGACAATTTTTCAAACAGGATAGAAAATTCTTTTTTATTAATAGGTAAGAAAAGAAATGCAATTCAAGAGGATCAGAAATATTTTATTTTTTAATATATATATTTTTATTGTTGATAATATTACAGATGTCTCCCTTTCTCCCCCTCTTACCTCCCCCCAAATATTTTTAAATAAATGAGTACATACTATATGTCAAGAACTGTGCCTGTTAGCATGCTAGTACATGCAGTAAGTGTATTGTTGCTGTCTATAAATGTTTGCAGTACTCTCTACACATCCAGGCACCAGGGGAGCTGGTAGAAATGCCAATGTCAAGGATTGCATTCACCACAGATGAAGGAAATCAGAATGCCTAGCATCACTATTGAGAGCTGCCCAGGGGATTCTAATGTGCAGCCAGAAGTGAGAACCACTGTATCTGAGCCCAACAAGGAGACTGTGGATGGAATGGAGAGAAAAATTGGTAGGAAATGAAGTTGGAGTTTGAGGTTTAATGTGAATTGACTTGAGAAACAAGTGGAAAGTTTTAATTGGAGAAATGGCAAGACTTGTCCTATATAATAAAACCCTAATATGCAAATTGACTGGATGGCAGAATGACCGGTGGAATGACTGGTTGCTATGATGCACATTGACCACCAGGGGGCAGACGCTCAACACAGGAGCTGCCTCCTGGTGGTCAGTGCGCTCCCACAAGGGAAACACTGATCAGCCAAAAGCCGGGCTCATGGCTGTTGAGCACAGCAACGGTGGCAGGAGCAACGGTAAGGAGCAGGGGGTCCTGGACTATAAGAAGGCACCTAGATCCCGGCAGTCAGACATCCTCTGAGGGGTCCCGGACTGCAAGAGGGAGCAGGCCGGGCTGAGGGAAACCCCCCCCCCCCCCCAGTGCACGAATTTCGTGCACCAGACCTCTAGTTTATATATAACATAGATCAAATAAAATTTTCTCAGAACCTAATCATTTATAAAGAAAAATAATGATTATGGGTTCTAAATAACTTCCTTGCGATTAAATTTTAGGAGTGTAGACCACCAGATAGGCAGGTTCCTACCAAGAAGAAAACTAGTATGAAAGATCAAAGAGAAAACTGGCTGAAGAATCAGGAGCCCCAATATTAGGCAACTAACAGGCTGTGTTGCTGTTTTAAGACAAAAATCACCTATCTTTTCAGCCACCTATCAAAGATTCTAGAATTCCACCCAGGTAGTAATTAGCATCAAAACAAGAAAAAGTATTTCACATCTCTGCCAATGAAACATTTAAAACATTGTCATTAGATGGAGTTAGTTTTTGCCACCCCTAACTGAAGGTAGAATACATCAGGGTCCCCAGCCTTGTAGTAATGAGTCTCTGTCTTGCTCACTATCTGAGACCTTGTTAGGGCTCCAGGGAACTAAGTCCTTGCCTCAGTTGCCAGCACCAGCAGCAACTTGCTACTCCTTCTCCACATAAGCCATAGTACTCCATAAAGTCAAAGTGGAAGCAGTAGGCCTCTCTCCCAGAGCAAGCAGGCAGAGCCTATTACCATTCTGCAGGCCTGCACCCTAGATGTGTGCTGAATCTGTGATCCTGAGCTATTTCTATAAACCAATTTCTATTTCTATTCAGTATCAATATCTTTACCCTCCAGCCTGTATGTTCCTGTCTGACCATAGATCTCAATGCACTAAGGCTCTGAGTATTGCTCATGTGAGACCTCACCTCTAGGCTTGGACTTGGCTTTGCCCTTAGGAGCCACAGTGATCATGTATCTCCCATAGCCCTTGGCTACTTGAGATCGCATGCATTGGGCACCCCAAAACTGCTTGTTTATATGCTCCTTGATTCTGCCCTCACCTGGTGTCCTAGCATGTATTTCACATCAAGCTGTGGTGCTCAAAGCTTATACTGAGTGTTTTCTACTGACTTTCTGGCTTTCCATACCACCCGTCAGTTCCCCAACTGAGCAAAGGTCTCCACTTGGCCTCCTTTCCCCAAAAAACTCTTGAATGAGCCTCCTTAGTGCTAGAAATCAACATTTCAGTCCTGGCTTAAAAAGTGAAGGAAGATTTCCATCCCTATTAGACAGCTGGTGCTGGGGGCTCAGGAGGCTGACTTAGCCCTTCAGTTGCTGCAATGAGCCTTGTGCTGTGAGGAAGCCCCAACTTGGGAGCAGTTAAATGGTCATCCTTGTGCCATCAAAGGACTTTATTGTCCTCCACATTTGAATGGATGTGATAAAAAATGTGGGCAGGTTCAAATCAGGCCAAAGTTCCATTTGCCACCAAGAAAGCCTATGAAGTCACAAGTCACTGAGAGTAAAAGCAGTTGGAGACATTCCAGCAGCAAACCAATAAGAGCTGCAAAATAACCCCAGGCTCACAGTGTCTGTCTTCTGTTGGACATCCAAATTAGAACTTTCTGTTGTCCTCCCAGAAGGACAAACAGTTGTTGAATGCTCAGAAAGTACCATTGTTGAATTCCTTTGGCAAATCCCCACTCCCCTGCCCCCCCCCCACTCACACCAAAAAATCAAAACAGTAACAAAGCAAAATGAAAATGAGTTATGCTTTCAGTGATCATTACAAAGTCTCTATGAAATCCAAACCTGCCAATCCTATCCAAGCCACAACAGTCTTCTGTTTAAAGCAAGATTAAAGAAAAATTTCCTGGCTACAGACTCAATCATATATTAGCTAGAGCCCCCAAGTTTGGAACCCTATCAGGTACCCACTTTCCTGGGTAATCCTTAAAGGCTGAACTTCTAAATATATAACATTATTTAATTCATATTCTCAAAACTTACTGCACTTGTGCCACACACTCTACTAGCAATGAACATGGTTGTCTGAGGGGGTAAGGATGGGGAAGGTGCTAAACTCAGCCAACTTGCTTGACCAAGAAGAAACTCTAGCTTCAAGTTCTGCTACTCCCAAAATATAGCTGCTTTTTATTTTCTACTAAAAACAAACAATCAAAATGACAGTGAGGTACCAGATTCTGTATTGGGAATGTAGCTGTGAGCAAACCATCCCTGCCCTCAGTCTAGTGGAGGAGTTAGTTGTTAAGCCAATTATGTAAATATCTCCATTGTGATTATAGATGTTTAACTGCCATAAGCAAAGAATGGAGAGATCTCATCTGGACTGAAGGTGAGATAGAGATTTGAAGAATGAGAAGGAGCTATGGGAACAGTATGGTGAAAATCGTGGGAGAAGAGAGGAGTTCAATCAATTCTAGAAACACACAAGGTTGCCCCCTATCTGTCTGACAATCTTGTCACCTGGAATGGACTTACCAGTACGATCTATCTGGAAAAACCTCAGGCAGATGCTCTGGAAAGCATGATCCTCCACTTTTTAGTTCTATTATGGACACCTCAATTACTGGAAGATGCCTTTGCCTATACAATGCTCCAAAGATTGCTCGAAATTGTGACCTGGATTTTAGGATTCCCCTGTTTTATGATGGCCCATCTCCACAAATCCCTCTTCCCTGCAGTAGTTTGTAATGATAGATGATATCCCCTTATCTAACCATCCCAGCCCCCATATCCTAGTCCTCGGGACTTTTAAAACTTGTTACAGTCTTATACTAAGTGCTCCAAATAGTCAATAGATGCCTAGAATCTTGATATGTGGGCAACTGAACTCCTGTCCCATTGCTTTTGATAAATGATGCTACTTAGAGAAGATCACACAGAGCATATTTGCAACAATAAAATCTTGAAGGACCCCCTTCTTTGCCTACTTTTATTTCCTTATCATGTTCCTCCTACTCACAGAATGACACAATACCAAGTAATTTCCCAGCCACTGTTAGAGTTAACTCAGTTCCCTTATCTGTCAAATCTAGCCGTAAAAACTAAAACTAGCTACAGAAAGACCATGATATAGGGGAATATCATGACAGGCTGAATTTTTGGTTCCTTCTCCTGGTATTCCTTCTCCAATAGAAGTCTTTAGGGTCTCCAATAGCATTCTGCTTACAAGTCCTTTGGCTTACCTGCATATTCTGTATGAAAAGCATATAAACTTTAAAGAAGCATCTGTTTTAAAAACTGAGACAACCCACTTGATCATAGATAAGAACTCTATTTAAAAAGAGAGAGAATAAGCTGGAAATTATGTACCTGAAGTACTTTAATATATTCCAAAATTTCACCATCTGTAAAATAAAAATACAAAAGAAACCTTAACTCTTAGTCCTATTTGGGATCCAGATAAATGACGACAAACAGATAGCAATCAGGGAGTGAACTCTCCAGTCTCCATTTTGATCCTCAACATTCAGCCACCTCTATTATACTTCCAAATCCCCTACCCAATTACTTTCTACCATTTATGTCTAAAATACCCCATGTAAACCAGAAGTTCCATTGGACAGAGTACATATTTGCTAAATAATATTGGAGGCCTTCATTCATTCTATATTTGGGGGAATTCTAGAGGATTAATTAGAATTATCTGATAAGATCATTAAAAAGCTGACCTGAAAATGATCCATAAGGTAGGAAACCAGTAATGTTCTTGGGGTTGTATGTTTGGCCATTACATTCTTCTTGGTGTCATGTACCTGCTATATCTACTAATTCTAATTCAAACCTTTAGTGAGCTAGAATTCAGTATAGTTAAAAGACATGATAAACTTACCTTGAAAATGTACACGCAGTTTATGCTAATTAATGAATCTAAAATTATCATCAGATTGTTTCATTCATATGCACCTTAAGATTTTAATAGTTTTTAAATTATCATTAGAAATCAGGAATGAGTGATTTAAGAAAACCTATTTTTCAAATATCCTCTCTAAAAAAATACTTATCCATACTAGTTTGCCCTGAAATAACTGATTATACTAAATGAATGTTATAAACATTAGATTTATAATGTTTCTTGGTAAAATTGGAAAAATAATTCATTAGTGTGACTTCAAATTGATTTATTATGCGACATGTTAAAAATTTCCTTAATTGAAATGTTCACATGTAGGAACAAAACGGAAAAAAGTTGCCACATTTGGAAATAAATGAGACTTAATATAATGATTACAGAGTTTTTGATGTCGCAGATACTGCATCAGGAACTGATTGGATAAGAATCGGTCACCATCAGTTCCTAATGCATTGCCTTCAGCATCTAAACAAGCATCAGTAAGGATTAAGCAAAAACAAACAAACAAGTCTCATAGACACAGGCAACAATATAGTGATTACTAGTGGGGAAGCGGGGTGAGGGAAGGTAGAAGAGGGGGTAGAAAAATGGTGATGGAAGGAGACTTGACTTGAGATGGTAAACACACAACACAATATACAGATGATGTATTATAGAATTGTACACCTGAAACCTATATAATTTTATTAACCAATGTCACCCCAATAAATTGATTTATAAAAGAAACAGAATATTGCCAGTATTTTAGAACCACAAAAAAATAAATAAATAAGCATCAGTAAGCACCTCAAGTTAGATTTGCTGTGATGTGTTTATGGTTATACAATAAAATAAACACTTTTAATTTAACCCTGAAGAGAAAGTTTCTAAGAAAGGTGGTCCCAATCTGCTAAAATAGTGATCATTAGCCTACCACTCATAGATTTATCACCGAAACCAGAGAAGTTAGGATATTTCCACGTTTATGCTTGTAATACACTTGTATCTTCCTTGCTAAATTTATTATGAAATAAAACAACCTAAAAGTTGCTGGTCATTTTTATAACTTGGGAGGAAAATGAGTAGATATTTTTGTTTGCTATCTTTGCTTACCTTTTTTTTTAACTTAAGAGTTTATGAAGTTTGAATAGGTATTCCTATTTGAATAGGGATTATCTCCCATAATTACCACTAAAATTAGTGTTATAAGAGAAAAATTATATGAAGCAATTGCTATAAAAGATAACATGCTAGTTAAATTCAATATTAACTAGCCTAAATTCATTTGTATTTTCAGCATTTTCTAGTTGAAGGGTCAAGGTGCATTGATGAGCAAGTTCATATTACTTCACTTACTAATTCACCTCTCAAGCATCTATTGAACATCCATTATGTGCCAGTAATTTTTCTAGGCACTTGCAATACAGCAGTGAACAAAATTACTACCCTAATGGAGTTTACATACTAGTGTAAACTATAAAAACCAATTTATAATACTCTGTGTGAATTCAAAAGTTTTCAGGAGTAACAGTCCTGAAATAGATATTCTTTAACATGAATTGAATTATTATATACCATATACTATACACTATACACTATACATATATTTGTTTCATAGGCTCAGGTGAGTATATTCCTCAAAGGGAGAAAAGACTAAACCCCTCTCTCCCTCTCTCCTTCCCTCTTACGACCTTACAGAATGAGACCGCTGGCTTCACTTTCAGTCAGTTACTGACATTCTTCCTTGCTTTTCATAATCAACCTGCTCCATTCTCCAGACGTTCACATTGTTAGCTCCCTCACTTCAAATCCCTACTCCTTTTCAGAAGCACCTTCCCCAACTACCCTATTTAAAATAACCCCTTCAATTCATCCTCTTACCCAGCTTTTTTTTTCTTCATAATACCTATCACTACTTGACATTTGGTTATATACTTGTTTGGGGTTTTTTTTTATTGTCTGTCTTCCTCATCAGTATGTACAGACCTTGAGTTTTGAGACTGTGTAGTGTTCACTGTAGTAGCCCTAGCACCTAGAAGATTTCCTGGCACATAGTAGGCTCTTAGTCATTGTTTGAATAAATGAGTTGCTTGTACTGGAAATCATCATTTTAATTCTTCTTTCCGGAGCAATGGTGCATACCTGAATATGAAAGTTTAGAAACTTTCCTAATTAGGTCCTCAAGCCTTTTCTCTATCTATAGTGTCTCCTGAGAGGTTGGAGGTTTCAGCATATCTTTAAATACTATCTACATGCTAGTGAATCACAAATTCATATTTCTAGCCCTGACTATTCCCAGAGCTCTAGACCAATATATCCAACTCTTGGATTTGTTTGATTGGAATAGGGTCTAGAAAGTTAGAAAGGGGTTGTGTGGAAAGACTCTGATGAAGCTGAGGATATTTAGCCCCTAATTTCTGAAGAACCTTCTTTGCCAGCAGGAATGGCCTCTCCGTCCCCCTCCCCTACCACGTCTGAGGTGATTAACCCTGCACTGCCTGAAGAAAACCTAATGGCTTCCACTGTGGCAGTTTTCATGCAAGACAATGCTGAGTTTCCACATGACCTACCCCTACCTTGCCTAATTTCCTTGAATTCCATGAGTTCTTGTGCTGCTCAAAAATACTTTAAAAAAATAACAAAATTATTTTTAGAGAATCTATATACCAGGTACTGTTCTTGGTACTGAAGAAATTATACAAAGTCACAGGCTTCATAGAGTGGGAGGAGAAATAGAATAAATAAGGAAATAAAAAAATAATTTTAGAGCATGTGAAATGCTAGGAAGGAAATAGAACGTGAATAAAATAGAGAGTGATTGCAGCTGTGGAACTAATGCATTACTTTATGCGGGTGATCATGGAAGACCTCCTGAAGAGGTCACATTTGAGTTAAGTCCATAAATAAGAAATCAGCCTTGAAAAAAGTGAAGAAAGAACACTCTAGAACAGGTTGTTTATCCATCAGGCACTAACTCTTCATATTTAAGGGGTTCAACTTCCCTTCACAGCCAGGATCAATCACTCTAGCCAGTTCAGTAAATCTCTTCTTTGCCTATTGATTAAGAGGCATGAGGAGTGCAAAGTGGTTAGGCAACAGTTTTAACATCCAGTTCAATTGAATCATTGTTGTATCTCTTGAAGGAAGCATCCCTCCTTTTGGAACTAATATCTCTAGGCCAGCAGAGCAGAAGTCATGGGAATAGGAAGCAGAAGTTTTGCTAGTGGGTTTCTAAGGGTAATAGTGAGTGGTGCTCCTCTCATTTCCATTCTTGATTCCTAGACCCATGAATCCTAGCTATTGGAGAAATAGCATCATATATTGGATGCTGATTCAGAGCCTATATAGCCTCTGGAGAATCTTGCCCCAGCCCTACCAGGTATTTCCATCTAGCTGGTGCTATAACTGAGTCTTCAAAGGGTCATTTCAACATTCTGTCAGGCCAGCTGCTTCAGGATGGTGGAGAGCATGGTAAACATTCCATAAGCATGGGCCTGATGCAGCACTTCTATTGCTGTGAGGTGAGTTCCTTGATCAGAAGGAATGCTGTGTGATACCATGAGGGTGGATAAGGCATTCTGTAAGGCCACAGGTGGTAGTTTTGGCAGAAGTGCTGCATGCAGGGAAGGCAAGTCCATATCCAGAGTGTCTATTCCAGTAAAAACAAAACACTGCCCCTTCCATTACAGAAGCAGTCCAATGGAATCAGTCTGTCACCAGGTAGCTGGCTGAATGCCCTAGGGCCGTGGTCGGCAAACCGCGGCTCACGAGCCACATGTGGCTCTTTGGCCCCTTCAGTGTGGCCATGAAGTTTCAATCGCACTATATGTGTGCGCCCACACGTGGTATTTTGTGGAAGAGCCACACTCAAGGGGCCGCAGTTTGCCCACCACTGCCCTAGGGAATGGTGCCTATTGGGGACTCAGAGTTGGTCTTCGCTGCAGTGACTGTATCCAGGTCAGTCATGGTGAGTGGAAATCCATATCGCTGAGCCCATGCAAAACCTTAATCCTTGCCATCATGGCTACTTTGCTTATGAGCCTTTAGGTTACTAAAAGGGGAAAGAGGCTCACTGGTACCCAGAAAACAAATCATCTTATTGACTTGGCTATTAAAATCCTCTTCTATTAAGGTCACCTTTCAGTGAACATTCACATAGGACACAAATATCTTCATGGGTTTTTTGTTTGTTTTCCCCATTCAGAGAGGTTAATTCACATACTTCTTCCCCACATTTCTTTGTCACTAGTTCTCTGATCATGTTCCTTCTAGATCCTTGACCAACCGCATTGGCCATAGTCCATGAGTCAGAATATAATCTCATTTCTGGTCATTTCTCTTTTCAACCAAAGTAAATAACCAGGTACACTGCTTGAAGTTATGTCTCCTAGGAGGATTTTCCTTTACTACTTTCCTTCAAAATGTCCCAGAAAGAGGCTATAGCACTGTAGCTGTCTACATTCATGTGGTGCCTGCAAGTCCTGCAGAACCATCCATAAACTAAGTCTGAGTCTTCTCTTCCTCTGTCAACTGATTGTAGGGAACTCTCCATGAAGCCATAGGTGCAGTCTGGGAGGAGAAGGCAATGTAGCAGAAGAAAGGACCATGGGCATTTGGGCTGCCTCTTCATGTAACTTACTTAGACCCTCAGGCCATATCATGTATAGGTATACTAGAGGCCTGGTGCATGAAATTTATGCACAGGGGGAGAGGGTCCCTCAGCCTGGCCTCTCGCAATTGGGGACCCCTCGAGGGATGCCTGACCCCTACGGGATTAGGCCTAAACTGGCAGTTGGACATCCCTCTCATAATCCAGGACTGCTGGCTCCTAACCACTCTCCTGCCTGCCTGCCTGATCACCCCTAACCACTTGCCTGCCTGCCTCATTGCCCCTAACCACTCACCTGCCTGCCTCATTGCCCCTAACCACTCACTGCCTGCCTGATCACCCCTAATCACTCTGCCTGCCTGCCTGATCACTCCTAACCCCTCTGCCTGCCTGCCTGATTGCCCCTAACCACTCTGCCTGCCTGCCTGATCGCCCCTAACTGCTCATCTGCCTGCCTGATTGCCCCTAACCACCTCTACCTCAGTCCCCACAGCCGTGGCTTCATCCAGAAGGATGTCCGGAAGGTCTTTCCGCTATCTGGTCTAATTAGCATATTATGCTTTTATTTTTATAGATTATGGATATGCCACTTCCATTTGAGGGTAAAGTGCTTCTGTGCATGCCCAACTTCATGGCTTGGTGGATCAGATAACAGTTCTTGATGGGAAGTTCATGTCCAATGTTAATTTGGTGGCATATGGTTAAGCATGAAGGCTCAGTAGTAGGTCATGGGTTATTTCTCAAAGGAAAGTAGTTATTTGTGGAGGATAACAGGGCTTTGTTCCAAAATTCTAAGGTCCTATACTGTGTTTTCCTTATAGGGGCTTGCCAAAGGCCGCACACAACATCCCTATCTGCCATTGACACTTCAGGTACCATTGGATCTGCTGTATCATATGACCCAAGTGACAGAGCAGCTTGCACAGCCTTCTCTTGTTCTGTTTCCCACTCAAAACTAGCAGTTTAGGTTACTTGGTAAATGGGCTGGAGTAACATACCAAATGAGGAATAGGTTGCCTCCAAAATCCAAAAAGGCCCATAGGTATTGTACCTTTTTAAAATTATTATAGGATGGGCCAGAATCAACAACTTACTTTTCACTTTACAAGAGCTTTCTTGACATGTCCCAAACTACTAAGGTCACCAGTTCAATTCCCAGTCAGGGTACTTATTGGGGGCAACTGATTGATATTTCTCTCTCACATAAATGTTTCTCTCTCTCTCCCTCTCCCTTCCTCTCTCTCTAAAAAAAAAAAATCAATGAAAACATATTTAAAAAATAAGAAGAACAGTATTATATGAAATGTTAAAGGGTCTTCTTTAAAAAGGATAAAAACATGAACAGTAAAATGGCAAAAAATACGTATCTACCAACTATTGAATCTAAAGAAACAAAATAAACAAACAAGCAGAACAGAAATAGAATCATATGATAAAGAGAACATTTTTACACTTGCCAGATGAGAAGTGAAGGGATTAAGAAGTACAAATTGGTTGTTACAGAGAATAGTCATGGGAATGTAAAGTACAGCATAGAGAATATTGTCAATAATATTCTAATAACTATGCATGGTGTCAGATGGGTGCACAATTTATTGGGATGATCATTTTGTAAGTTATGTAATATCTAATCATGGGGGTGTATACCTGAAATCAATATAATAATGTATGCCAACTTTAATTGAAAAATGACTTAAATTTTTTTTAAATATTCGGTAATGATTGTACTCTCTGTCTTAAACTAATAATGGCAGTATACAAATTCAGAAGGGAAGTCTTTAAGCCTAGCATTTTGATTTAACTATGGGGACAAAATGAAAATATGGATTTTTAAAAGAGCACTAGAAGTGACCCATATTGGCTCTCAAGTAGTCCCTCTTTAACAGAGGAAAAATGCAGTGAGTGTAGCTTGAAAAGGACTTGCTTGCATTGTAAGGACTGTGAAGAAATTTGCAAGGTCATGTGTCTTATTCCTCTATGTATCATGCCATCACCTTGCAAAGCTCCTGGCAGTAAGAATGGAAGGTAGAAGCATTTGAGGAACTTTGTGAAATGCTGAGCATCCACATCACAGAACTGAAGTCAGGCCACACCCAGAAACTAACTGCCACCATCTGAGGTGACTTTCAAGCGGCAAGTGACAAACCACAATGCTGTAACTTCTCACCCATTTGATTAAACAATCCCAATCTTGTGTTTATTTGGACCAGAGGCATAGAGTAGGCCTGTCTGTTCCCATTATTTAATTCACTTAACTGTACTTAGAAACAATTTGGGAATGGGGAACATGGCCCATATCACATGTCACAGATAAACACACACACACACACACACACACACACACACACACACACACACCCTAGTTTATAAGTAATAGGCCATCCGAGAACCCACATGACATCCCAAGTGCTGGATGGTACTTCTGAAAGCTCCGAGAGAGCTGAAAATCACACACAGGCAAGTAAGTCCCTGATGAATACACATCTAAGGAGCTGTGCATGCATTGTTTATTCCAACAAGTTTATGGAAGAAATTACACACAACAAATTAGTTTCAGATGGTAGGATATGAATAGCTGATGTGCAGTATAAAGGAAAATGAAATCCCACTTTTGACCCAACTACTTCCAACCTCAAGCATTTCAGACTCAGAATCCAGATGCAATTCATTTCTGAAAATGCAAAGAGGATCAGAAAGTTAATAAGTGGTGAGGATTAGAGATTTTGAAAAGCAATTTATGAATATTGTTAACTCATTATGTTGTCCTATGATGTTTGGTGGTTGTTATATGTGAAGCCATGGGTAAAATTGAACTCACCCTTCTTCTTTCCCTTCATTTTGCATAACAATCATAAATAAATCTCTCCCTGACATTTCCTACCTGTATAGAAATTCCATAATAGATTCAAATCAACACACATTTTAAAACCTCATGGCATACCATTCTGGGACAATCATTTATGTTCCTGAAAGAGACATAATGTCTTATTTCATCTAACCAATCTTTTATTTTTAATTAACGCAGTAAAAGTGACTTCGTTGGGGGTACAGTTCTATGGTTTTTACTACGTGGATAGAGTCATGTACCACTGCAATCAAGGTACAGAACAACTCTATCACCCCCAAAATACCCTGATGCTAATACTTTCACCACTGCCAAACCACTGGTCTATTCTCTGACACTATGGTTTAATCTTTTCAAGAACATCATGTCATCTTTGTCATTTAACTTTTCACTCAGCAAAATACCTGTAAGATTCATCCAAATCATTGCTTGTCTTAATAGTGTGTTCCTTTTCATTGCCAAGTACTAGTAGTATTCCAATGTATGAATATAGCACAGTTTGTTTATCCAATTACCCATTGAAAGATACTTTAGTGATTTCCAGTTTGAGGCAATCTATAATAATAAAAGCATACTATGCTAATTAGACTGGACAGCCAAACGACCTTCCAGACATCCTTCCAGACGAAGCCACATCGGTGGGCCATGGCAGCGAGACTGGGGGCAACCAGGCAGGCAGGTGAGTAGTTAGGAGTGATCAGGCAGGCAGGCAGAGTGGTTAGGGGCAATCAGGCAGGCAAGTGAGTGGTTAGGGGCAATCAGACAGGCAAGCCAAGTGGTTAGGAGTGATCAGGCAGGCAGGCAAGTGGTTAGGGGTGATCAGGCAGGCAGGCAAGCAGTTAGGAGCCAGTAGTCCCCGATTGCGAAAGGGATCCCGGATTGTGAGAAGGTGCAGGCTGGGCTGAGGGACCACCCCCCCCCCACACATGAATTTCATGCACCAGGCCTCTAGTTATGAATAAAGCTACTGTAAATATTTGTGTACACATTTGTTGTAAACATAAGTTTTCATTCTTCTAGAAGTGGGATTACTGGGTCATATGGTAAATGTATGGTGTGTGTATCTTTTACATAAGTAAAATAATAAACTATTAGAGGTGACCCCTGATAGACAGCTTGTTCACTTGTGTTTAGGTAATTCCAAAATGTTATTCGTCATAAGATATTGTCCCTAAAATAAATAGAAACATTTGATTTCCTTTTTTCTCTTTTCACTTTTAAAGCTTTAACCAAGTAATTATTATTTTAACATAATTTTTAAAACAAAATCAGATGCTTGACAATTATACAAATGTAAAGCCTGATTAATCTACTTATGAGGACATTTTAATGAGAGAGGAAGAACCAGGGGAAAATTTCATCATAACTAAGTTTGAGCAATTTAACCCAGTGTCATAGGCATCAAGTCCAATTTTCAATTCATAAATAAGCCTCCCTCTCTCTTCCTCCAAAACCTTCCACCCCAGGCTAACTACAGAAGAAGAAATTGGAACATGAGCACCTGCCAAAAAAAGATTCACAGTTGCCACTCTTTAGTTGCTACTCTAATGGAAAACACATGTGCAAAATACCACCCAGGAGACAACTGACCAATGTGCTCGGCAAAAAGGAATATCACCAGAAAATGAGCCACACAAGATGGCTTACTCTCTTGGACAGGCTGAACCCAGGAAGAAGGTTGATAGAATTTTTGTTCTTATGCAAATTATGTGCTGATCCAAAAATGAGATGCTTGGACACAATTAATCTGTAACAAC
The DNA here is from genome assembly GCF_028538775.1 of Myotis yumanensis. Taxonomy (NCBI): domain Eukaryota; kingdom Metazoa; phylum Chordata; class Mammalia; order Chiroptera; family Vespertilionidae; genus Myotis; species Myotis yumanensis. Next base: position 30,896,338 of record NW_027223762.1, on the reverse strand, counting down.
AAAGTTGAAAGGCAGTGACGTGAATTAGCCCCCACTGTTTATCATCTCAGCCACATGCCCTGCAATCAGTTTACCATCAGATTTGGGGAGTTCTTAGAAAAGTTTATATGAGTAAAAATCCTGCAAAGGACTTGAAAGAAAGGGCATAGTGATGAAGTAATTATTAAATAATAATGCTACTACTCATTAGCTGCCTCCTACTGGAGGTAATCAGCACTGATCCATGAGCTCTATACATACCATCTCATTATATCTCTAATTTACAGGATAGGGGTTGTCTCCACTGTATTAGCTTAGGCTGCCATAACAAAATACATATACTGGTAACTTAAACAACAGGAATTTAATCCTCACAGTTCTGGAGAAGAACAAGATCAGGGTAACGGACAATTTATATTCTTTGAGAGAGTTCTCTTCCTGACTTGCAGAAGGCCACCTTCTTGCTGTGTTGTCACACAGCGGGAGAAAGGGAGAAGGGGAGAGAAGAAGGGAAGGAGAGGAGAACACTCTCTGGTCTCTTCTTATAAGACTAATCCCATCATGAGGCCTTCAATCTCATGACCTTATCAAACCTAATTAGCTTCCAAAGGCCTCATCTTTCATCTCCAAATACCACCACACTAGAGGTTTCAACATATGAATTTGAGATCATAGCATCCACTTTACAAATAAATATTTTGAGTGGTTACAGAATTTACAATGGATCATTTAATCAGAAATCAGCAGAACTTGAACTTGAGTCCAGGGCTATCTGACTCTAGAGAATATCTACTATTTCTTGACTGCCCAATAAGGTCTGGGTATATCTACACAATATCGCTAATCTTCACAGAAAATCTTCCAAGTCTTCCTTTAAGAAATTCTGGCCCAACTTTGAAACCATCTGAACCTAATTTATTGCACATAATGTATCCTAGTGGTTCTAAAAGTATAGTCCTCAGACCAGGATCATCGCCATCATTACTAGGAAACTTGTTAGAAATGCAAATTCTTGGACCAAACAGCAGATCTACTGAGTCAAAAACTCTGTCTGCAATCTGTGTTTAAACATGTCTTATAGGTGATCTTGATCCATGCTTAATGTTTTTTGTGTGTGTGTGTTTTTTATCTTTATCGTTCAGATTATTACAGATGTTCCTCTCCCCCCCCCAGCTCCCCTCCACCCTGTTTCCACCCCACCCTATCCCCTCACCCCACCCCGACTGTCCTCGTCCATAGGTGTAGGATTTTTGTCCAATCTCTTCCCGCACCCCCACATCCCCTTCCCCCCAAGAATTGTCAGTCCGCTCCTTTTCCATGCCCCTGATTCTATTACATTCATCAGTTTATTTTGTTCATCAGATTTTTTATTCATTTGATTTTTAGATTCACTTGTTAATAGATATGTATTTGTTGTCACTTTGTTGTTCATAATTTTTATCTTTACCCTTTTCTTCTTCTTCCTCTTCTTAAAGAATACCCTTCAGCATTTCATATAATATTGGTTTGGTAGTGATGAACTTCTTTAGCTTTTTCTTATCTGTGAAGCTCTTTATCTGACCTTCAATTCTAAATGATAGCTTTGCTGCGTAGAGTAATCTAAGTTGTAGGTTCTTGCTATTCCTCACTTTGAATATTTCTTGCCACCCCCTTCTGGCCTGCATAGTTCCTGTTGAGAAATCTGCTGACAGTCCTATGGATACTCCCTTGTAGGTAACTAACTGTTTTTCTCTTGCTGCTTTTAAGATTCTCTCTTTGTCTTTTGCCCTAGGCATTTTAATTATGATGTGTCTTGGTGTGGTCCTCTTTGGATTCCTCTTGTTTGGGGTTCTCTAAGCTTCCTGGACTTATAAGTCGATTTCTTTCACCAGGTAGGGGAAGTTTTCTGTCATTATTTCTTCAAGTAGTTTTTCAATATCTTGCTCTCTCTCTTCTTCTGGCACCCCCACAATTTGATGTTGGTACACTTGAAGTTGTCCCAGAGGCTCCTTACACTATCTTCATATTTTTGTATTCTTTTTTCTTTTTGCTCTTCCAGTTCGGTGTTTTTTGCTTCCTCATATTTCAAATCTTTGACTTGATTCTTGGGATCCTCTAGTCTACTATTGAATCTCTGTATATTATTCTTTATTTCAGTCAGTGTATGCTTAATTTCTGACTGGTCCTTTTCCATTTTTTTTTTCAGCATTCTCACTAAGATCCTTGAAGGTCTCACTAAGTTCCTCGGAGGTTTCTAGAAGATTCTTGAGTAACCTTATAACTGTGGTTTCGAACTCTATATCCAGTATTTTGCTTTCTTCCATTTCTTTCATTTGTGAAGGACAGTCCCTGAGAATTAACAATGATGCTTTCCACTGACCAAAAAATATTTTGTAGTATGAACTGAAAACCAAGCTTTGGGAAATGGGAAATTTTTATTCAGGCCTGACAATTATGTATGTCATTTAGTGAAAATGAGAAATAACCTAGAACCGTGGTAGGTAAACCTCGGCTCATGAGCCACATGCGGCTCTTTGGCCCCTTGAGTGTGGCTCTTCCACAAAATACCACGTGCGGGCGCGTATGTACAGTGCGATTGAAACTTCGTGGCCCATGCGCAGAAGTCGGTATTTTGTGGAAGAGCAGGTATATTGTGGAAGAGCCACACTCAAGGGGCCAAAGAGCCGCATGTGGCTCATGAGCCGCAGTTTGCCAAGCCGCAGTTTGCCGACCACTGATAGAATATGAAAACAGTAAGTGTGGAGTAGTTACTTCTTTAAAAAAACCAAACCACTACTTTATCTACATATAGTTGCTGTATAATTATACCATTTTTCCCCTTGAAGAAAAAAGACAATAATACATGACATTTTGGAAGTCTGGATAATTTACAGAAAGGGATAGAAGTCGTCCTATAATAGAAATAGGTAATTTCTGGAGAGTGGTGAATGAAGGTTCTTGATATCACACTAAGAACCTTTAAAAATAATATACAAGTCAAAGCACTTTGAAAGAGGTTATTTCCAATGCAAATATGATCACCTGCTCTTGTGAAAATATCACCTCTAAAACATTTTATTAACTATTATGAACATGCGTTAGTCACTACGCTCAGCCTTTTACATGTGGTAAATCTCTTTTAATCATCACAAATATGTGAGGTAGGCTCTACGATTATTTCCAATATGCAGATTAAAAAAATTGAAACTCAGGTTAAGAAATTTGCCACCATTCCTCAGCCAGGAAATACAGGACTCTGGGAGTAAGCCTATTAAAGAGCACTAGCTAAACTTTCATTCAGACAGGGACGCTTGGCTCTGATGGATAGGCTCAGTGTTGCTCCGTATCTGGATTAATTCCAAAGGTCCATCTGTGAGCCTGCCTGACCCTCCGGGGCGACTCCATCAGGATAAAATGAAGAAGAACAGCAAAGTGATAAAGACGCATCAGACCTGATGGAACCCTCAATCTAGTGAAAGACACAGATCAAAGTGATAAAGGAATACAATGGGCACTGTAGTTCTATTTGCTTGTTTGTTTTCCACTTGACTCTTGGAAAACAGACCTTTTAATCACTTATTTGCTGGTTTCTCTAATTTCACTGACTCCTAACACATTTAAATCAAGGAGGCAAGGATTAGCAAGGTCTCTGGATGTTCAAACTTCTCATATGGAAGAGAAATTTGAAACCCTTTGAAAACATCACAAGCCAGCAGAAAGATTTTAATATTTTTCTGCCTCAGAGCTGTAAATGGATGTGACTTAAGCCCTAATTGGGAAAGACTTCATGTGATTTATAATAGCAGATACTCTGTTGAGTAAACTTCTCATACTCCTTTATTCCATCTAACCAAAAACAAAAGCTGTTGAAAGCAAATCTGAAAAAGAGAACATGTTGAGGTGAAAAGGGCATTTTCCAAAGAAACTGTTGTGTGTGATTTTTTATTCTGTCCTGATTTGGGAAGTTCATCTGAGCCTAAGATCATTTTGTGCAGCTGACAGGAAGTTTGCTCAATGGCTTTTGCCTTTCTCACCCCCCACTCTCTTTATCTCAACAGGCAGATTTCCCACTTTCATTCTTTTCTCCTTTCCACTTCCTTCCCTTCACACATGCCTCTACTCCTCCCATCCCTCCTGATTTCTATTCATTGACACTATAAAGAACACTGTTAGGAAAGGAAGCAAGGTGTTTTATATATTTGGGGGGTTTTAGTGCAGTAATTAAGGGCCTATACCTGGCCTGACTAGACTTATCATTGTAAAAATGGTGTAGGTTGAGAGCCTCTTATTTTGAGACTCTCATTCATTCCTTTGTAAGCATTTGAGCTCATTGAAAATGCTGGGGACTTCCAATAGAGCGGACTTAGTCCCTGTCCTCAAGGAGTTCATACTTCCTTGGCAGGTATAGTAGGTGTATAGGTAACAAAGCTCTCCCAAATTCATCTTGACCCAAGTTGATACATTTAAGGCAATTTTACTTAAATCCTTTTATGAAAGATGTCCCATCACGCATCAGATTCACAACACATTTCCCTGGGTTGAGGATGTGAGCTTTCTGGTAAAATGATGGGTTTTGGAATCAGATCCACTTACATCCAAATTCCAACTCTGCCTTGGACAAGTTACTAAATCTCATAGAGTCTCAGCCCTCTCTACTGTAAAATAGAAATGACACCTATCTCAAGAGTCTGTATGAGGATTAAATGAGAAAATGTCTACAAAGTACCTGGCATAGTTCCTGGTACATAAGAGCTGCCCAATAAAGGTCTCACAAGTTTCTTCATGAGAGGACACAAGGAGACTCTAATAATATTAAACACATTGATTTCATCTACTGTGTCCCAAGCACTACTCTAAGCACTTTATATATTTAACTCATTTGATTCTTCCTAAAAAATGCTATGCAATAAGTACTATTATTATCATCATCATCATCATTTCATTGATGAAAAAACTAAAGCACAGAGATGCCAAATAACTTGTCAGGGTCACACAGCTAATATGTGGTGGGGCTGTGATTTGTATTCCAGTTGTCTAGCTCTTAACCATCATGCTATAAGGAGACAGATCAAGAGAGAGTAGTTAACACAGCTGGAACTAGGGTATACAAATTGGCAGTCCTCAAATAATGAACTTTGTTTGGTTTGTATGATGTTTTAAAAGTCAAGGGAGTTCGCATTAAAGCCTATATTTCTGGCTTCTTTATTTTAACAAAATGGAAAGTCCTGGCATAGCAAACAAGCCTCTTACTGGTGACTCTTCTCTGGACTGAGCAGGTGTTCTTTAACTCACTCTAGTTACCAATAAATAGGGTCTGTTTCACTTCTGATCTACAAACACATTTGTAGTTTGTGATCCAGAATTAGGCAACACTCTGTATGTAGTCCTGTCCATAAAGATATAAGAACTATGTTCAATAATGTACCCCCAATGCTTGAAGTGTTTGAGTGAAATGAAAGAACAAATGGATGGAGGAAAGAGGTCTAAGTAAAAAGCAATCAACAACCAGGTTCAAATTACAGCCACTGATTTATGCTTGAATAAGCCTTTGAGCCATATGCGCAGGAATTGTAAAGCCCTGCTCCCCACAACCTCACAGCAAAACAAAAAGCCAAAAACCCAGGTTTCTTTATAGGCCATAGGGGAAAGGCCCCTTTGCTTTCAATGTAAAAAATAAAAATCTTTCTTTGTTTGGTACAGCTAGAATAGGTAGTTTAATTTTCAGGCACTGCTTAACCCAGGGGTCCTCAAACTACGGCCCGCGGGCCACATGCAAATACAAATATTGTATTTGTTCCCGTTTTGTTTTTTTACTTCAAAATAAGATATGTGCAGTGTGCATAGGAATTTGTTCATAGTTTTTTTTTAAACTATAGTCCGGCCCTCCAACGATTTGAGGGACAGTGAACTGGCCCCCTGTTTAAAAAGTTTGAGGACCCCTGGCTTAACCCAACAACAACACCTAACCAATATTTTCTTCATTTAGCTCTTTAGGACTCACTGATTGCTATTATCTTGGAAAACAGATATACAGATGGTCCTGACTTACCATAGTTTGATTTACAATCTTTTCACTTTGTAATGGTGCAAAAGCAGTATGCATTCAGTAAAAACCATATTTCAAGTTTCAAATTTTGATCTTTTCCCGGGCTAGCGATATACGGTATGATACTCTCTCACGATGCTTGGCAGTAGCAGCTCCCCATCCGCCATGGGATCACGAAGGTAAACAACCAATACTCTATAGCAGTGACTTTCAATCAGTGTGCCACAATAACTTTTAAAACCTGCAATACCTGATTATTTAGTCAGCGGCACTGACCTCTTTTTCCTTAGATTGTCAAATACACAATACACAGATAATAGGGTGGTGAAGGCCTGGGGTGGGAGGCAGGGGCAGGCTAGAAGAGGTCAGTGGGGGGAAAAGGGGAGCATATGCAATACTTTCAACAATAAAGATTTATATAAATAAATAAAGTGACAATAAAAGCTAAGCTCAAAAAAATTTTTTTAATGACAACAGCCAACACAATAGACATCCGATGTGAATGCCCTGTCTGGAACCATAACTATATAGGTCATATAATAGAGTTGCATCTTATTGGTCATGTAGCATAATAAAGTTGTGTCTGATTGGTTAGTTCTTGGTACCAGAAATCCTTATATACAAGTATAGGCACCTGATTTTTTTAAAAAGTCACTGTGGAGCAAAAAGAGTAGGTAATTACTATTATTTTTTAATAAATCAATTAAAATTATACCTCTTTTTGTCATATCAGCCAACAATATATTTTTTGTGTGCCACAAAATTTTAGTAATTAGTTTATGTGCGCTATTAGATGAAAAAGGTTGAAAAATTGCTGCTCTACAGTGTACTGTGTTGCCAGTGTTTTTTGAATATTGTGTTCTGAACACATGTAAGGTAGGTGAGGTTAAGCTATGATGTTTGGTAGGTTGGGTGTATTGTAAGTTGAGTAGCATTTGTATAGCAAGACTCTCCTAGAAACCTAGAAAATGTGGAGAGAGGAAGGCATGGAGTCTTCTGTGAACAAGCCTATAAGAGAAGAGGAATCATCTTTACAGGTAAAGAAACAGGCTAAAAGGTTATCCAAAACCATATAGCCAGCTGACCCAGCATAATCTGAATCTGGTCCATTCTTTTAAAGACTTTAGACTACTTTTCTCAGAGCCTAGCTACCTGATAATCATATTTTAAAAAGTAATCTATAATATCCACTATTTGTACCAAAATGATATGACACACCTTGCATTTAAAAGTCTTCCTAGCCCTGACTGGTTTGGCTAAGTGGATAGAGTGTCGGCCTGTGGACTGAAAGGTCCCAGGTTTGATTCTGGTCAAGGGCATGTACCTTGGTTGCGGGCACATCCCCAATAGGGGGTGTGCAGGAGACAGCTGATCAATGTTTCTCTCTCATCGATGTTTCTAACTCTCTATCCCTCTCCCATTCTCTCTGTAAAAAGTCAATAAAAAGTATTTTTTTTTAAAGTCTTCCTAGCTGGCCGGTGAGGCTCAGTAGTTGATCATCAACCCATGAACCAGGAGGTCACGGTTCAATTCTCAGTCAGGGCACATGCCTGGGTTGTGGGCTTGATCCCCAGTGGAAGGTGTGCAGGAGGCAGCTGTTGGATGATTCTCTCTGATCGTTGATGTTTCTATCTCTCCCTCTCCCTTCCTCTCTCTGAAGTCAATAAAAACATAAAAAATATTTAAAAGCCTTCCTAACAGACAGATCTTTGGTCAAGAGGGAGCTCTAATATTACTCATCAATGAACTTGCCTTTGTAAATGTGAATTTTTTTTTGTTTTCCCTTCTCAGTTTTATTACACTGAGATTAGAAAAAGCCTCATCTTTTTACCAGTTCATGATCATTTTATTATGATCCTGCAGTAATATTTATTATATTTACAAATCTCTAAGTAAAATTTTTAAAACTATTTTCCTCCTGTAAGCTCTCCCATCCTTCCTTCTTAGAAGTACACAAAGCATTTCAACCACTCCCAAATTTCCTCTTGTAATACCCTAAATGATTCTGAAATATTTTGTTATTCCCTAAACACCACCCTAAAGACAAATCATTGGACTCCAGGCTCTTTACACTGCCAAGTTGAACAGAGTTCAAATGTTCTATCTAACCAAACACTAACTTATAACAAAGACACATATAGTAGATGATGTACAAGATATTCTAAAAATACCAAGGCAACAGGAAAAAAAATCTGTGTCATCAAGAAGTCCTCCCAGAACTTCTTGTAATCTGGAGCAATTATTTTTATCAAGATTCTGTAAACTGATTATAGCACACATGTGTATAGCCATATAACTAGTAACGTAAGTCAACTTTCATTTTAGAAATGTATAGCTGAAGATTTCTCACATCCAAAATAATTAATGTTTCAAAATTTATTATTGTTTCTCTGTTTTACATATTGGAGTATGTACAAGGACTTGAGAGGAAAACAAGACATGAAAAATGATCTTAACATAATACAATAAAAAAATAAAAGTATAAATCATTTAAAAATAAATCTTGCTTTTTTAATTAACCATTCCACATCATGATATGAATGTGAAAACAAACACAGAAAAGGCATTTTTCAAAAAGGATATGGTACCTACTAGGATTTCTTTTTATGTTAAAAAAAAATAGCCCAAAAAGAACAGTTTTCAGAATGGCCAAAACATAGCCAGGCACCTCTTCCACTAGAAGCTTCACCAAAGGGCATACTTATCCTGACCTCAAAGTTTTGATTCCAGACCCAGGTTTTGCCCAAGTTTACTGAGAGTTTTGCTAAACTTTAAGCCAATCTAACCTAGATAAAAATGTAAAATTTAAGGTAAGTTCTTCGTAATATTTTCAGAATCATATGAATGTAAAAGCAAACTGTGTAAAATCACATAAAAATGATTGAATTTAATTTTTGAAAAACTATATCTTAAAGACAAATATTCTTTCCCCCATCGCTATTGTATTACTTGCACCTTGAATAATGCATAGCACATAGCAGATACCTAATAAATTCAGTACTTGTGTATTAATAAACAAAAATCTCACATGACCAATGGGGCAATCCTAAAAATCTTCCTATGGCTCTGCATTTTTCAAAGGTTTCATCACACAATTCCCCTATTGGCTCTTTTAGTTCACTAGTCATAAAGCCACATAACTAGAAAGGAAAGAAATTCCAGAGACAGGAAAACAGTTTGTCCTGTTCATCAACTAAAACGAGCCTGAGAAGTTACCCTTGAACTCTCTCATCTTACATATGAGAAAAATGAAGCCTAAGCTAGCTCCCAGGTTAGGTGACTTAGCTTTGATTATTCAGCTGAGATTTGCCAAGCGTTTCCTATTGTTATTTCCTACTAGAGGCTTAATGCATGGATTCGTGCATTGGTGGGGTCTCTTGGCCTGGCCTGAGCCCTCTCTCGATCCAGGACCCCTTGGGGGATGTCAGAGAGCCAGATTTGGACCGATCCTCACAGGCCAGGCCAACGGACCCCACCAGTGCACGAATCCATGCACCGGGCCTCTAGTATGCATATAAGATCTTTGGTTAGTCTCTTCCCACCTCCCTCCTTCTCTCTTCCCTCTGAGATTCATCAGTCTGTTCCATGTTTCTATGCCTGTGCATTGAGCATCTGCCCCTGGTGGTGAGTGTGCATCATAGCTACTGGTGGAACGGTCGAATGGTTGAATGGTCGGACAGTTGCTTAGGCTTTTATATATATAAATATCTGTCCCTGAAGTGAATTCCCACTGCTTTCCCCCAAAAGGTATTTGTGGACTTGAGGATTTAATTCTTAAAGTCTTCTCAGAAATCTCAAGTGACTTCTCTTAGGTATGGTGGAAAGGGCCTCTAGTTTTAATATAATCCAATAACCAGGAGTTTTGCTCAACTGAAAAGTATATATTTACTAACCTGCAAGGTCCTTGCTTTGGGGGAAAGGTCCTTTAGCCCATCTGAAAACTTGAAATGTTTTATTACTCTTACACTATTGCATTAATAGCTCCAGGTGGTGAAAATAACATTTTTCCTCCAAGTAATGAGACATAGAGGGGAGGAGAAAAACCCTAATTTGGCCACAAGAGGGCAGCTACATTTCTTCCTTGATCTCTGCAGTTCTAAACCAGGAGGAACAGAGCATTTTAGATTCAGCCTGCCATAAAAATCCCTGATAGCACCTTTTAACTAAATCTTCAATATGTCACAAAATATTCTCTCATGGTGCTTCTTGGGATTTTTTTTTATTTAGTTTTTAAACGAATTATTTCCCAACTTATTTCCAAATCTAGAGAGCCCTCTTTTAGAACTCTAGCCAAGATTACCATCTACAAAGATCTTTGGAAACCAATAAATCATTAGGTTAATTTGGAAACTCACAGAAAATGTTTTATTTTAATTATGTTTGACCCCAGATAAAAATAAATACAGTAATGATCATCTGATTCTGCCACACTTAATAAAGCTTACTCTAAGTGCTTTACAGGATTTGCCAAATATTTGTCTCATCTCGTAGCCTTCATTTGTCTTTCCCATTTTCGTGATATCCTAAAATTTTTCAAGTCAAAATTTATTGTAGAGTTTTATCACTGAGATAAACAGTGGGAGGTCTGCAAACAAAAAAAGCAGAGATTAGTGATAGCTAAATTCCATATCCTTATAATTCTACAAAAATATAAGGTCAGATTTATTTCTCTTTTTTTGGGGGGGGGGCGGGTAAATAGAGTTGGGAGTTAATTTTAAAAGTAAATGCTAGTTGTGTGTGTGTACTTACTCGTAATTGATAGGTAGTTTGAATGTTTTCTTTTTTTGTATTTTTTGAAGATTTACAGATTTCCTTCAAGTTTCTTATGGGTCTTCCCCTAAATATTCTATTTAAAATTTCAACCTTCTCCTCACCCCCACATGTCCTGTCCCTATTTTATGCTGCATTTTTCTCTATAGCATTTATCAATATCTGACATACTTTATATATTACTTGGTTTCTGTTAGTCTCCTCCACAAATACTCCTGCCTCAAGCAGAACAAAAGCCCGGTGACAAAGAGAATTTTGTCTGTTTGTTTATTGCCATGTTCTCAGAGCTTAGAAGTGTACTTATCACATTGTAGGAACTCAATTCAATGGTGAAATCACAAAAATTGGGTCATTTTTACTAGAAATTAATATAGTTATATCTATAGTATTGCTAATGTACTTGAGTACATTTAAGGAAACCTCCTTAAAATAGATAATAACCCACTCAATCAGAATTGATGTATATTTAAGCAAGTATCAGAGGTTCCTGATTGTTGATGGGAGTAACATCTCTTGGATGTTCAAACCCAGCTGGGTTCTATTTCTCAGAAGTCAATCAAACCTGAACTAATCTCAGTGAACAGGGTTCTCCAAAAGTTGTCACAGCATCACATGAGCAAAGCAGTGGCATAAGGAAAACAGCAGTGACTTAGCAAAAATGAGTTCAAAGTTCTAGTTCTGCTTCTGCCAGGAGTTACATAATCCACTTAAACCATTAGTGACTAATGTGCTCATTAAAAAAAAAAAAAATGGGTATAAGCCACCCCTGCCTATATCAAAGAATTTTGGGGTTACATGATATAGTGAAATGTGAAAGTATTTTGGTAAGTATGGAGTATTTCTCAACTGCAAGATGTTATGAAATCAGGGTTTCTTGCTCTCTGCTATCTAGTGCCACCATTTGGTATGGCCAGTCAATTATATTTAATGGCTCATGGACAGTCATAGGCTGGATGTAGTTCTATCAGTCAAGAGGTGTTTGTCAGGCCCTTCTTGGAACCCAGCCCCCAGGCCTTCTTCTCATCACAGCTGGGTTTACTTGACCCTAGAATCTCTGTCCCATCCTGTCCTCTCTCTGTCTCCAGGATAAATCCTGATCAGAAACAGAAGGCTTAATTCAAGGGAGCTCGAGGTCTATACCAAGGAATTCACCCTGATCATGGGCACCAATGCTGGCATCTAGGCATGTTCCTTCTTCTCCTACTAAAAACCAGATCAAGAATTCACCTCCTCTTGGAAGCATTTTCACAACAGGTATTTTTCTTCATCTGTCCAGGCTGCTATAACAAAATACTTTAGACTGGGTGGCTTAGAAGCAATGAAAGTTTATTTTTCATAGCTCTGGAGACTGGGAAGTCCAAGATAAAGCGCTGGCAGATTTAGTATCCAGTAAGAACTTGATTCCAGTTTCATAGATGGCTGTCTTTTACCTCTGTCCTCAACATGGGTCCTATTTTATAAGAACACTAATCCCATTCATAAAGGTTCTACCCTCATGACGGTTCTAAACACCTCCCAAAGGCTCCATCTTCAAATACTGCCACATTGGGGATTAGGTTTTAACTAATTTAGGGAGATGCAATATTCCAATAAATATCTGCTGAAAAAATGAATGATAAAAGGCCTGTGCCAGTGTCCCCCTAGGTTTAGATCTCTGCCAGGCCCTTGCCAGTACTCTCTTCACATGAAACCTCTCACCTGCTGACAGATACCCTGATGCAGGTGGGCCAGTTTGCAGTCTACACTTCTGAGGATCACCTCTTCCTCAATCCCTATCATTATATTCAACCACCTTTAGGATGTCTCACTTATTCCATTAGACTCTGTAAAAGTCAACTGTTTGCCTGATCTGTTCCTGGCTGTCATATCCTATGGACACCATGCTCTACTTGCTACTTTGTACTTCCCTAGAATGTCTAGAGCAGGTCTGTATCCTCAGGGCCTGCCTCACTTTGTTCCTATTCCAGCTCATGGCTTATCCCAGACCATACCACCCTAACTGTAGTTCATTGAAAGGATGCTATTTAGTCATGCCTATCATGGGCAGAGCCGTGAGAGCATACAAAACAGTGTCAGCAGTCCCCAACTTTAAAAAAATGTTATGTTCCAAAGTTTGTAAACAGGTTCTCTAGCACTTGGGAATGCACTTTGCAAGCCATCACAAATAACTAATCTATTTTAATAGTCATTCTTTCAAAAATATTCATTGAGTTATCTCCCTACTTTGTACTAGTCACTGAGCTTGGAACAGGGGAAATAAAGAAATGAGACTCAGTCTCTCTCCTCCAGAAGTTCACAGGATAACAAAGGAGACAGGGTTAGAAGCAAATAATACATGTGTGATGCAGCATGTATAAATGTAGAGGACTGTCCACTGTACAGCAAGGACAAGAAAGAAGAGGTACCTTCTGCCTGGGAGGATCAGGAAGGTTCCACAAAGAAACATTCCTGCTGAGGCCTGAAGAATGAGGAAGTGTACACCAGGCAGATGTGTGGAGAAGGGTGTTCCTGGTATGTGATTGTCAGGCTGCCAAACCAACACCCAAGCACCAATTTAACCCCTGAGGTAGCTCTGCCAATGCTGTAGTACTGTCAGAGACAGAAAGGGAGTAGGTTTTTGTAGGCTGGCCTGGGAAAACTTGTTTCTGTTAAGAGATTAGTTTTAAAACCTTCAATAAAACAGAATTGGCCCTAGGCTCATGCCAGCATTCATGCACCACTACCTACTACCACTCATCATTTGGGGCAAAGAAGAAAAATAAGTCAGTGACAGAAGGAGAAATTCTTGCACTTTTGCTTTCTTGCAAAACATTAGCTGATCCTGTGAATGCAAGGTCATGCGTAAGGCTTGTTAGGGACTGCACACACTAGACAGGCCCACACCCGAGGAGCTTAACAACTAGCTGTATAGACAAGACTCATGCTTATAAAGGAACTAACAGCCCAAGGCAGTAGCTTCCCAAAGTAATGACACATACTATAAGCACTATATTCCTAGCCATAGCTGCTTTCTTCAGAGAATAATTCAGTTTAGTCCAACAAGTGTTTTATATGAAATGCCCACTGAAGGTCTGTTGATGATATAAGGTTGTATTCTGAATTTCACAGGGCAATGTCCACCAAGTTCTATAAATGCAAATAAATTTTTCTCTCAGAGGTATTAGGTTAAGTCAACTCTGGAAAGACTCTGGGGAGCCTAATTAATGGGAAATTTGTTTTACTCAATACGGGAAACACATCAACACTGAATAGGTATGAGAAAGAATTTCCCACCAGGCAGAGCTGTCCAAATTAGAAAGAACTGCCTTGGGAGGTAATAAGTTTCCCATCAGGCTAGATAATTATTTGGCAGTGATTTTGTAGGGGTGACTCAAGCCTTCAATGACCAGTAGGCTCCCTTCCAAGCCTGTGATTGTGTGAACTTCTACAGCTTCCCCTTGATAGCACAACAGATGAATCTGGAAATCCACACTATAAAACTGTCACATGTTGAAGATTACCCATGAGTTAGGCTCATTCAGGGTACCAGGGCTCACTGTGAATGGTGGTAGTCAAACAGAAAGAATGGGAATATATAACTTCTACCAAGAGCCTGACTAAACTCCTGGGGTCAGAGTGTCTAAGAGAACCCCATGATGCCAAAATTCATTAGTACTCAAAGAGGATTGTGGCTATTAGACAAAGGGCTCCCCAAGATAAAGACTAACTAAAGAACTAAAATGTAGCCTCTTGAAGAAGAGATATTAGGATTCTAGAGTATTTTGAAAGGCCCGTCTGATACTGACTCTCCTGGTCCCCACTCTGAGGAGCCCTCGTGCACATTAAAACATTAAAATTCTTGGGAACCTCCAAGCAAAGGTATTGTCAAAAACATACCCAAGAAGACAGCATTTCCAAAGTGAAACAAGCAAGGGGTAGACAAAGCAGAGTTATACAGGAATCCTAAGTAAAATATGTAGCCACAGGATGGTGACTATAACAGAGAGGCAACAGTATAAAAGTCCTGGACAACTAAGGAACAAGCTGTTTAAAATCCTGGCATCATGCAGTTCATCAGAACAGATTGCAACGGATGTAATTCACTGAGCTCCAGGTTTCCTGAATCAGAAACAAGGTTGCTGTGTTGATGCAGACAGGTTGGCTAACACACTGTCAAGTAAGAGAAAGAGCTCACATTTGGATCTCTATTTAACCAATTCCTGGCTCTGTGACTGAAACAATTTACTACTATGAGTTTCAAAAAGTAGGAGACTGAATTAGAAAATGTTCATCAAGTGCCTTCCAACTTTAATATCCATAATTCCAACACACAAAGGAGAATGTCTTAAAGTAGAAGAAAACAGTTATCAAACAGGTCATCCCAAAGACATGCTGGAAAAAAACTAAATAAAGCAGAAGCCTTGATTCCAGAATTTTCATCTGTGACTTCTCTTTTTAAAAATCCTTTTTGGACTAAATTGTGATTTAAATAGTTAAGCCAAATGAATGAAAGTAAAACCAATATACCACACACCGGCAGCATTCTCAGTTTTGTGGGAAAAGAAAGCAAATATGTGCTATTTGATCATGTAGGAAAGCTCAATCTACAAAGCTCCCATAGACAAAGTCCCATGAAATCAACAGGGGTTCTACCCAGTGCCCAGGGAAACCCATCAAGGGCAGCCAAATTATTTCTTTTTTTTTAAAAAGCTATCAACTTAACATTACAAATCATTTGCTAGTCTCAAGAGAATCACCTAGTATTGCAAAACTTGATAATTACTGATTCATGACTGATTTAGAAAAACATCGGCTTAAGTAATCAGGCCAGAGTACTGCTGCTGACCGCAATGCTGGCAGGAAACCTGCCCTTTCTTTCATCGTTCCTTTCATGAGTGTTTAACATTCTACAAAATCTAGCTTTCAGCATATTAATAGTGGTCTGATTTTTCCAAACATTGGGAATATAGAACATACCAGTTCCATGTTATCAAGCACCTATATTTTCTCTGACTTTCATTCAAGTATCACTAACTGGAAACCCAGAAAGCTGTAAAAAAGTGATTCCAGAAATCAAATTTGGTAAGACATGGATTGCTTTCTGTAAAATATCAGATCTCAGACTTTTTGAAAGGACTTGACAAACAAAAATATCTCTTCTATAAATTGACACTACGTTTTGTATAAACTAGCAGGAAGAATGGAATTAATGTTTTGAGCAGACCTTACACACCACCAGCTGCACATGCCTACATTAGGGTAATGCAGGCTTCTTTCATAATAAACTTTGCTAAACAACCACTTCATTCAGCAAGCAGCTAACAAGCACATGAGAATATGTTCATCTGTACATGCCTCTGGGAAGAGGTTGTCTGTAAGGATATGTGAATCTATCTGCAGAGAGAAATTGTTTTTCTGCTTAAAATTAAGAAATTAACAATATTTTCCTTTCTGCAGAGGAATGACAGAGAAATTCAAGCCAAAATACTGTCCCACAGATCTGAAGAGATTGCCTTTCAAGACATATCAAATTTTCTTTCCAGATCTTTCCTTTTTTGAGATTCTGCTTTCCAAGTAAACATGCTTTTGTTAGTGAAAGGCGAACCCTTGTCATCATCTTAATTTCTACTACCAGCCCTTTAATGCATGTATCACAGAAATATCTGAATTGTAGGTCTATTCACTAAGACACACCACCAGTGTTTTTGAAGGGAAAAAGTCAAGTTTGTAAAGAGTGAAAAATTTAAGTAAACATTCTTAGTAGGGGTGTGGTAAATAGGTACTCTTATAGATTGCTGATAAGCAAGTTGGTAGAATTCTGTTACAAGCAACTTGACAATATAAAGTTTTAAATGTTTATACCCTGGATCCAAAAATTCCATTTTAGGGAAGTTAATATAAAAAATCTAGACTAACATAGAGCTTTGTGCACAAAGATATTTATTGCAGTGTTATTTGTAATAGAAAAACATAGGACATACTGAATATAGGGAAATGGCTAAGAAAAAATTAATGTAACCTCAACAGAATGCTATGCAGCCATGAGAAATGTTTGTGAACTTTGATAATAACATGAAAATGTTTGTATTATAATGTTAAGTTAAAAAACAGAAGACAAACACATATATTATAGATACACACACACCTAACATTTGCTTTTAACTGTGCTTGTAAAAATAAACTATGAATTTCTACATGTAAAAAAAAATAAAAGGAATGCCCAGCCAGTGTTGCTCAGTGGTTGAGCATCGACCTATGAACCAGGAGGTCACCATCAGGGCACATGGCCAGGTTGCAGGCTCAATCGCCATTAGAGGGTGTGCAGGAGGCAGCCAATCAATGATTCTCTCTCGTCATTGATGTTTCTATCTCTCTCTCTCCCTTCTTCTGTGAAATCAATAAAAATACATTTTTAAAAAAGAAATAAATAAAAGGAAATATTGGGTAATTATTTTCTTTTCACATTTTCTATATTTCCCAAATATACTCCAAAGAGCTCCTTAAGGAAACATTTTAAATAAAACAAGAGGAATTCTAAAATGACAGATTAGAATTGATACTCAATATTTCTGACCAAAATTAGATTAGGCTGAGGGAGGCCAGATGTGAAAAAGGGATTTTGGTGTCATTAGTATGTATGGAATGAATTCATAATTAATTCATTTAATGAATAGATGTAAAAATTGACTGTGGGAAGGAGAAAGGGAATCTTAGAAGTCATAGTCAAACCAAGAGAATCATCTAGTCCACATTATGCAGTAGCAGCGGGGAGAATGAACCCTGGGGAGACTGAGGTGTAATTTAAGAACTGGAATAATATAGCAGCAGAGAATTTATGGGAAGAGAAACTTTCAACAAGGGAGAGAAGATCAGAAATGTTAATGCTACATAGATGCAGGGAGGTCAAGCCTAATGAGGAGAGGGAAAAGGCACTGAATTAAGCCAGTTAAAGGCTAATTGGGAATCTAAGGAGAGAAATCAAATCTTAGAGGGTGAATAGTGAGGAAATGGAGGCCATAGGTACAAAGGGAGATGAGAAAGGGCAGCAGGTTAGACCTAGGGTTACTTGTCTCTCTTTTTTTAATGTGTTTATTGATTTTAGAAAGAGAGGAAGGAGGGGGAGAGAAACATCGCTGTGAGAGAGAAACATCAATCAGTTGCCTCGTGAATGCACCCTGCCCTGGGATTGAACTCACAACCTGGGTATATGCCCTGACCAGGAACAGAACCCGCAACCTTTTGGTGCACAGGAAGACCCTCAACCAACTGAGCCACACATACCAGGGCTAGGGTCACCTGTACTTTACAAACTCACCAGTGTGAGTTTGGAGGCAAAAGGAAGAAAGCCCAACCTTGACTGATAGAAGAGTCAAGATGTGGAAATAGCCCTAACCGGTTTGGCTCAGCGGATAGAGCGTCGGCCTGCGGACTCAAGGGTCCCAGGTTCGATTCCGGTCAAGGGCATGTACCTTGGTTTGCGGGCACATCCCCAGTGGGGGCGTGCAAGAGCCAGCTGATCGATGTTTCTAACTCTCTATCCCTTTCCCCTCCTCTCTGTAAAAAATCAATAAAATATGTTAAAAAAAAAAAAAAAAAAAAAGATGTAGAAATAGCCCAGAACTATCCTGCCCACTGTCTACTTCCAACAATCAGAGGCTAACCACATACCTGCACCTCAAACTGTTTTTACCTTTGGGACCCTTTTTCTAAACCACCCCTAGACACAAGTCATCTCTTCTAGTCAAACCATGCTTACACTACTTCACACATGTGCTCACATGGTTCTTTCCTCCCTCTGGGGCTGTTCCTTCTCTTTCAAGGGTCCTCCTCTGCTACCATGAAGCCAGGGTCCATCCATTGTCCTTGTATCAGTCTCCTAGGACTTCAATAACAAAGTGACACAAATTGGCTAGCCTAAAACACACACATATATATATATATATATTCTTTCACAATTCTGGAGACTAGAAGTCTGAAATAAATCCATCTTGTCTCCCAAGTGAAATACCTTGGCATTATCTTCAACTTTCTTTTCTTCCTAATCATTTTCCATCACATCTAAACAGACAATAGATATATACATTTTATCTCACAAATCTCACTCAAATTTGACCTCTTCTTCCCACTCCTACTACTAAGGCCTTACTGTGGGTTCTCAACCTTTTCTCAGACTATTCAGGCAACAAAAAGGCTCAATTCAGTAAAATATTATAGAGCATCTACCATGAGATGATGCTAGGCATACCAAAAAGGATTAAACACAACCTGTCCTTATGTAGCTTTCAGTTTCAGCTGGTCTCTCTGCCACCAGTGTTAATGAATTTTCTAATATTAGAAACCAAATCTGATAATGTTATGCTGTGGCTTATAACTCTCTTTTGACTCCTTTTTTCCTAGTCATAAAAGACATTTCATAACCTGCCTCCCCATGTACCACCCCCTCAGCCCTACTTGCCTGTCCACTGCCTTGGTGAGCTTCTTGCTCTTTGCTTATCCATGGCAAGGAAGAGTGTTTTCTTTGCCCTATTGTGCCTTTGTCCCTCCTATGCCCTGGCAAGCCCTTACCTACTTTTAAAGTGAAATTCAAATGATGTAAGAAGGTGGTCTAGTTTCTTTTTTCTTTTTCTTTTTTTTTTTTTTTTTGCATGTAACAGTCCAATTTTCCCCAACACCATTTATTGAATAGACTGTCTTTACCCCATTGTATGTTCTTGCCTCCTTTGTCAAATTTTAATTGAACATATAGGTGTGGGTTTATTTCTGGGCTCTCTATTCTGTTCCATTGATCTATATGTCTGTTTTTATGTTAGTATCATGCTGTTTTGATTACTTTGGCCTTGTAATATAGTTTGATATCAGGTAGCAGGATTCCTCCAACTTTGCTCTTCTTTCTCAAGATTGCTGTGGCTATTCAAGGTCTTTTGCGGTTCCATATAAATTTCTGAATTATTTGTTCTAGTTCTGTGAAATACACTTATTGGTATTTTGATAGGAATTGTGTTGAATCTATAGATTGCTTTGGGTGGAATGAGCATTTTAACAATGTTAATTCTTCCTATTCATGAGCACGGCATACGAAGTAAGAGGTGACTCCACAGGTTTAATTAAATATCTATCTTATACTGATACTCAGCCCTTATTAGGAGCGCTTGCCATTTATATTGCTCATTTTGACATTTAGTCATATGCTGTCTTATGTTGCTACTTAATTGCTGAATGTTCACACATGAGTATGATCACTTCATCCAGATTGTAAATAAGTTGGTGACAGTCATCACATCTTAAGGTTTTATAGCCCACAATGTATATGGCACAGTATCAAGGACAAAGCAAAAGTATTTAATTGTTGAAAGGCCATTTTATCAATGTCACTTTCTCTATAACCAAACTCAGGGTCTAAAATCATTAAATGTGTACTTTTGTACTTTTTAGGGTACACTTACAGCTTCAAAATGACTGGCAAAAAAAAAAAAGCCCTTGTTTTACCTAAAATTAGTTATTAAATGTTAAATAATTGGCTGTTACCATATTCAATTGAGAAGGCATGGAGAGGTTTAGTGTAAAGGGTAATAAAAAAAGATATTGTCATCAGCATTTTTCTAGAAAGATAATAATAATAAAAAAAGTCACTTGAGGAAGAGGCCTGCCTTTATTAGTGGCCTGGGAGAGAACATCAAATTAAGCTAAAGCCCAATCACTCCATTAGAGAAAATTGAAAACAACAGAAGAAAATCTCCCAGGATTTATCAACAAAATATAGATATATGAGGAGATTAATCAGGATTTCTTTAGGTTTAACTAAATCATCATGTAGCATCTCTAATTTAAAAACAACATTTTAAAAGTAAGATGAACCTTTCCCTGTTGGTTCCTGCTATTTCCTTAAATCCTTTCATTTAATGACTATAACTCTACCCACAGGCAGCAGGGATCCAATGAAGGTTGAGCAATTACTGAGTTGTCATGGGATTATAAAGATAAGCTATTTGGATAATTTAAATTAAAAAATTACTCTCCTTTATCTCCAGAGTGGTTTTGAGGACCTGGTTATTCGGCAATTTGGCAGGCCTACAACTCATATTCTCAGAATAGACATTTTAAATGTGCTTCTAACACTAGAAAATTATTTCAAACTGTTTTCAACATGTTCAGTGATGAAACGATGGAAGGCTAAATATCATCCCAGTTAAAAAGTAAGTTTGCTGCTATTTTTACTATATTGGTTAGCTAGCTCCTTTTAACTCTTGGGTCAAAGTTTTTGGATATTAAAACAAATAAATTCACTTTGTTTTTTCAAGCATGAATGATATGCTTAATAAGCCTCAGAGAACAGAGGTTACTCATTCTGGTTATGTTTTACTTTCTTGCAAACACATACTCATGTTCAATTGAACTTCCTCCAAGTGATTTTTAAGTATTAAAGGTTAACACAGCCCTCCTTTTTCAAGGATATTTTGAGCAACTGTTGTGAAACAAAATGCAAATTATTTTTAAAAAGCTGGTGTTAAATTTAAAAAGCACTAGTCAAGAAATCACCCAAAGTTTAAGCTCACATAAAAACCAACTAAAATTACTGATGGGTAAGCACCTCATAATGTTGAACAGGAAAAACATTCAGAACTCTTGACAACGGGTTCAAATTTCCTGACCTGCTGGACAACCTTCCCTTTCCATGTCTTTCCTAGATTCCATCAGGCCCTGTTTTACTCTCTGCAAGAAACTGTCGTTTATCTAGAATGCAACCAACCAGAAACTTAAAATAAACAGGACGATGTTTTCCTATGCTCCCCTTTCAGTTAATTTACAGGTGTATAGTGAATGCCTACCACATTCCTGACACTGTGTATCATTTGCCATGGGCATATGAAATATGTCACAAATGTTAAATTGAATTGTGTAACTTCTTTTTTTATGATGAAAAAATAGCAAATACCAAGCTTCCAGAAATTTAGTCTATAAAGCAACTTCCAACACATGAAAAGGATAATTCTGATTCAATCTCTGCCTTGTTCATCTATAACCACAGCAAATACTCTGATGGTAAGAGAAAAACACTATAAAATCTGAAAGCTCCAAAGAGTCAAATTTCTCCCAGATACTTTTAGTTTCTAATGTATTATATTATTTGACTTTTCAAAAATGTAACTAATAATTTATATGTCCTATTAATAAAAATAACCTATTATCCCACATAACAAATAAATGAGAATTTGAATCTCTTCTTATTATATGCAAGACCCAGGATAGATTTTGAAGGGTCAACAAAAAATTGCTGAATGATTGAGATTGTGTGCATAATGCAAATCCCCTGTTATTCCCACACAGGTCTGTGGACATGTGAGCTATGAGTTGCAATTAGAAGTTTAATTTTCTCAGACAGTGAATTTCTAGTTTGCATGGAAATAATTCTACAGATACAGGGAAGCTTGACTAGAAACCACAATTTAATCTATGAAGAAGAGTCTAATACTCTTCCATGGAGATTATACATGCACCCTTCTCTTCACCCCCATAGCCCACATCCCTGGGGAAATAAAGGTTCATTTTTCCCTTCCAAATTAATGCATGTCTGTTTCTAATTCTCTACTAGACCACCAATAATTGTCACACAGGAAATTCAATATATACAAGATTCTGATTATAGAAACACAGAAAGATTATATACATGGGGTCAGCAAAGTTTTTTGTCTCCACAGGGTTTCCTGTTTTATTGCCCTATATTAGAGTATCCTGAGAATTTTTAAGAAAAAAGATATCTGCCAAAGCAGGTACTAGTAAATAAAACCAAGGAATTAAAAGTCCTGCCTTTTTTAAAAAAATACATTTTCTTGATTTTTTTACAGAGAGGAAGGGAGAGGGATAGAGTTAGAAACATTGATCAGCTGCCTCCTGCACACCCCTACCGCAACCAAGGTACATGCCCTTGACCGGAATCCAGGGTGGGGTGAGGTCATGTGACAAGGGTTAGGGGAGGCTGGGAGGTCAATGGAGAAAAAAAGGAGACATGTGTACTACTATTTGTAATACTTTAAACAATAAAATAAAATTTAAAAAAATGTCCTGCCTTTTTCCAAGAGTACAAAGACAAGTAAGATCTATCCAGTGATGTCAGTCAGGTGTTAAAGTCCCCTACTATGATTATAATGCTGTTGATCTCTTCCTTTAAGTCCTCCAGAAGTTTTTTATATATTTGGGTGCTCCTATACTGGATGCATATATGTTTACCAGGGTTATATTCTCTTCTTGTATCGATCCTTTTAGTGTTATGAAGTGGTCTTCATTGACTCTTGTTATGGCCTTCATTTTGAAGTCTATTTTGTCAGATATCAGGATTGCTACCCCAGCTTTTTTTTTTCTTTTCCATTTGCATGGAAAATGTTTTTTCATCTCTTCACTTTCATCCTGTGTGAGTCTTTTGTCCTGAGATGGGTCTCTTATAGACAGCATGTATATGGATAGTGTTTTCTTATCCATTCAGCTACCCTATGTCTTTTGATTGGAGCATTTAAGTCATTTACATTTGAGATACTTTTAAAAACAGAAAATCATTTATTTTTATAATTGATTTTCCATATGAAGTATGATTATAACTTCCATTCAAACACAACCATTTTTATTTGTGATATTTACTTCAGCTTTCATTATTTTGTATTTTTATTTTTGGCAAATTACTTTGATGTTAGGACAAGTTAACTATCTGAGAAAATATTACATTTCTACTTCTCCTGTTTTATCAAGATAAATTCTAAATAAATTATATATTTAAATATTACAAAATGAAAATATATATGGATATTTGAAAACTCTTGAAGTAAAGCAAGACTTCCTAAATTTAACACCAAAAAGAAAACCCATACAAGGGAATGTTGATAGTTTGACTACATCAAAATTGTAAATTTCTAGATGTATAATTCCATAAGTATGGTGTACTCCAAGTACCAAAAAAATTCTGAATAAAACATTTTTAGAAAACATTTTAGAAAAATATTTTAGACTAGAGGCCTGTTGCACGAAGAGATTCGTGCAATAGGCCTTCCCTTCTCCTGGCTGCTGACACAGTTTTCCTCCGGCACCTTGGACCCAGGCCTTCGCTCCGGCCAGAGCCGCCTTCCGTCTTCCATCTTCGCTGTTCCCGCTGGAGCTGCCTTCCGTCTTCCGTCTTTGCTGCTCCGGCTCGCCTTCAGTCTTCCCTCTGCCGCTTGGAGCCTAAGTATGCAAATTAACCGCCATCTTTGTTGTCAGTTAATTTGCATATCATGCTGATTAGCCAATGGGAGGCGTAGTGAAGGTATGGTCAATTACCATGTTTGTCTATTATTAGATAGGATGGTAAGAAAATAAAGGAATTCTTCAGAAGCAAAAATGTCTGAAATGGTGGAATCCAGGAAGGTACTCAAGCACTAAAAAGTGTAGTTGCCTGGGGGCATTTGCTGATTTCTGGCAGTTTGTAGGTTTCAATGAGGAAGGAAGGAAGGAAGGAAGGAAGGAAGGAAGGAAGGAAGGAAGGAAGGAAGGAAAGAAAGAAAGGGAAAGACAACCCAATAGAAAAATGGTCAAAAGACATGAAAAGGCAT
Organism: Myotis yumanensis; assembly: GCF_028538775.1. Lineage (NCBI taxonomy): Eukaryota > Metazoa > Chordata > Mammalia > Chiroptera > Vespertilionidae > Myotis > Myotis yumanensis. The sequence continues at coordinate 30,872,011 of NW_027223762.1, read as the reverse complement.
TCTTCAGAGAAGCACCCACAAATGTCCAATAAATTTATGAAAAAGATGCTCACCTCACCTCATCAATAATCATCAAAATGTAAAAGATAACCACAATATATCATTTTACAGCCACCAGTGATTTTAAAGTTTAATAATATAAAATGTTACAATATTACAGCAATAATGTGGAACAATAGAAGCCCTTAAACACTAATGGTGGGAGTATAAAATGGTGCAAGCACTTTATTTCTTGTTGTTGTTAATCCTCACCTGAGGACATTTTTCCATTGATTTTCAGAAGTGGAAGGGAGGGAGACAAAGAGAAACATCAATGTGAGAGAGACACATTGATTGATTCGTTGCCAACCACATTCACCCCAAACAGGGCCAGGAATTGAGCCTGCAACCTCAGTACATGCCCTTGACCAGAATGGAAGCCTGGATGCTTCATTCCATGGGCCAACGCTCTATCCACTGAGCCAAATGGACTAGGACAGTACAAGCACTTTCTTTCTTTCTTTCTTTCTTTCTTTCTTTCTTTCTTTCTTTCTTTCTTTAATAACAGCTTTATTGAGATATAATTCACATACTATAAACTCCACCCTTTTAAAATGTACAATTCAATGGTTTTTATTATATTCAGAGTTGTATAATCTAACAATTACCACTATTTAATTTTAGGATCTTTTCTTTTTCTTTCTTTTTAAGCAGACATGCTCAGCCCTAGCTGTTTGGATCAGTGGATAGAGCCTGAGTGTGCATACTGAAAGGTCTAGGGTTAGATTCTACCTCAGTTGCAGGCTCCTATCCAGCCTGGACCCTGGTCAGGATGCATGCACTAGGCAACCAATCAATGTGTTTCTCTCACATCGATAATTCTGTCTTTCCTTCTCTCTTCCACTCTCTCTAAAACTCAATGGGAAAATATCCTTGGGTGAGGACCTAAAAGCAGCAAGAGAAAGAAAGTCAGTTACCTAAAAGGGCATACCCATACGACTGTCAGCTGATTTCTCAACAGAAACTTTGCAGGCCAGAAGGGAGTGGCAAGAAATATTCAAAGTGATGAATACCAAGAACCTACAACCAAGATTACTTTACCCAGCAAAGCTATCATTCAGAATTGAAGGTCAGATAAAGAGCTTCACATATAAGAAAAAGCTAAAGGAGTTCATCACCACCAAACCAGTATTATATGAAATGCTGGAAGGTATTCTTTAAGAAGAGGAAGAAGAAGAAAAAGGTAAAGATAAAAATTATGAACAACAAATACATATCTATCAACAAGTGAATCTAAAAATCAAGTGAATAAAAAATCTGATGAATAGAATAAACTGGTGAATATAATAGAATCAGGGGCATAGAAAGGGAGTGTACTGACAATTCTGGGGGGGGAAGGGTTGTGGGGGGTGGGAAGAGAATGGACAAAAATCGTACACCTATGTATGAGGACGGGGGGGGGGGGGGGGGTTAAGGGCAGAGGGTGGAGTGGGAACCGGGTAGAGGGGAGCTATGGGGGGATAAAAGAGGACCAACTGTAATAATTTGAACAATAAAGATTTAATTTAAAAAAAGCTGTGACACATTTACACAATGTAATTCTATGCTGCTGTTAAAAAGAAGGAATTCTTACCATTTGCAGCAGCATGGATGTACCTGGAAAGTATTATGCTAAGTGAAATAAGCCAGTAAGAGAAAGATAATCACATGATCTCACTCATATGTGGAATCTAATGAACAAAATAAACTGATGAGTAAAATAGAAGCATGGAACAGACTGACGAATTTCAGAGGGAAGGCAGTGGTGGGGGGAGAAGGTGATTTGATAAACTGGGGAAATATATGTATTCTCCATGGACACAGACAATAGTGTGGTGAAGGCCTGGGAGGGGCAGGTGCAGGGTGGAGGGGGGTTAATGAAAAAAAAAAAAAAAACAGAAAACCAAAGGGAACATCTGCAATACTTTTAACAATAAGTATAAATTTTAAAAAAGAATTCATTATAAAAATAAATAAATAAATAAATAACAATTTGACTTTTTTTTTCAACAGAAAACATGCCTACCCTATGACCCGAAATTCCAATAGTAAGAATACACTTTTTACACATATGCACGAGGAGATATGTATAAGAAGATTTAAGGTAGCATTTTTGTGTGTAAAATGCTACCTTAAACTGGAAACAACAGAAGAATGAATAAATAAATTATGATATGGCCATAGAGTAGAATACCATATATGCATTAAAAAGGATGTTCTCAATGGATAATGTTTAGTTTTAAAAATAAAAAGAAGTCACAAAAATTTATAAAGTATAATTCTAGTTATCTATAGTCCAAAAATATAAAAAATTAAATAATACTGTTTAAGAATTGCCTATATATGATAAAACTATAAAGACAATAAGAACAAAATGAATGAAATTGGTTACTTCTGGAGAAAAGAGAAAATGTGATATGATAGGAGCTCATACAAGCTTCAAAAGTTTGGGAAATGTACTATTCTTCAACTGGGATGTGAGTACAGGATTACTTGCTTAATGATTATTATTATTCAAAGGGTATATATATACTAGAGGCCCGGTGCACAAAAATTTGTGCACTCGGGGGCCGGGGGGAGGCGGGTCCCCCAGCCCGGGCTGTGCCCTCTCGCAGTCTGGGACCCCTCAGGAGATAACGACCTGCTGGCTTAGGCCTGCTCCCGGGTGGCAGAGGGCAGGCCCAATCCCTAGGTGCAGCCCCTGGTCAGGCTCAGAGCAGGGCCGATTGGGGAGTTGGGGCGCCGCCCCATCATGCACAGAGCAGGGCAGATCGGGAGGTTGCGATGCCACCCTCAGTCACGCTCAGGGTAGAGCCGATTGGGGGGTTGGGGCACCGCCCCCTGTCACACTCAAGGCAGGGTCGATGGGGAGGTTGCAGCGCCACCCCCTGTCACGCACAGAGCAGGGCCGATCAGGGGGTTGGGGCGCTGCCCCCTGTCACTCACAGAGCAGGGTCAATCAGGGGGTTGGGGCGCTGCCCCCTGTCACTCACAGAGCAGGGCCAATCAGGGGGTTGGGGCGCTGCCCCCTGTCACTCACAGAGCAGGGCCCATCAGGGGGGTTGGGGCTCTGTACCCTGTCACACACAGAGCAGGGTCGATCAGGGGGTTGGGGAGCTCCCCCCTGTCACGCACAGAGCAGGGCCCATCAGGGGGTTGAGGAGCTCCCCCCTGTCATGCACAGAGCAGGGCTGATCAGGGGGTTGAGGAGCTCTCCCCTGTCACTCACCGAGTAGGGCCAATAGGGGAGTTGGGGCACCACCCCCTGTCACACACAGAGCAGGGTGGATCAGGGGGTTGGGGCACTGCACCCTGTCACACTCAGGGCAGGGCCAATGGGGAGGTTATGGCTCTACCCTGTCACACACAGAGCAGGGCCCGTGGGGGGTGGGGGGGTTGGGGAGCCACCCTCTATCACCCACAGAGCAGGGCCGATCAGGGGGTTGGGGCGCCGCCACTGTCACACTCAGGGCAGGGCCGATGGAGAGGTTATGGCTCTACCCCGTTACACACAGAGCAGCGCCCATGGGGGGGTGGGGAGGGTTCGGGCACCGCACCCTGTCACACACAGAGCAGGGCCGATCAGGGGGTTGGTGTGCCGCACCCTGTCACACACAGAGCTGCAGGGCGATCAGGGGATTGGGGAGCTCCCCCCTATCAGGCACAGAGCAGGGCTGATCAGGGGGTTGGGGTGCCTTCCCCTGTCATGAACAGAGCAGGGTGGATAGGGAGGTTGTGGCCCCGCCCCCTGTCACTCACAGAGCCGCAGGGCGATCAGGGGGTTTGGGCGCTGCCCCCTGTCACGCTGATCCCGGTGCCAGGAGCCTCGCTGCTCCGCTGATCCCGGTGCCGGGAGGCATATTACCCTTTTACTATATAGAATAGAGGCCTGGTGCATGGGTGGGGGCTGGCTGGTTTGCCCTGAAGGGTGTCCTTGATCAGGGTGGGGGTCCCCACTGGGGTGTCTGGCCAGTCTGGCTGAGGGGCTGAGGGCCGTTTTCAGGCTGGCGGGTGACTGAAGCTCCCTGCTCCTTTTTTTCTTTTTCTTTTTTTCTATTCTGGTCCAGCTTTAGCTCTGAGGCCTCGGCTGCTGAAAGCCGGTTTCTGGCCTTTGTTTACGTTCTGTATTTGACACAATGTTGCAGTCAGGCTGGCTGAAGCCCAGCTGACTGAAAGCCAGTTTCTGGGGTTTTGTTTAGCTTCTATATTTGCAACATAGTTGCTTAGAGTTGCAGCTGAGAGGCCGGCAAGTCAGGCAGGGAACGTTGGAGTTCGCCATCACTGGAGCAAGCAAGCCTCCCTGTTCGCTTCAGTGCATGGCTGCTGGCCACCATCTTGGCTGACAGTTAATTTGCATAAGGATATGCTGATTAGCCAATGGGAAGGGTAGCGGTCATACGCTAATTACCATGTTTCTCTTTTATTAGTGTAGATATATATATATATATATGGCATTTACATGTTCATTTGTACAAATGATATATTTAATTTTTTAAATAAAAAATAAAGGTTTAAACTATATATCAAAAAATATCAAAACATTAAAAGGCAAGTGACAAAGTAAAAAATATTTTATAAAATCTAAGAGACAGAGTTATTACATTTTTAAAAATCCTATAAACATATTTAATCAAAGATAGGCTAAACACTAAAACAGACAATCCATTTTAAAAATTATAGATGTGCAAGTAAAGACATAAAAAAGTATTAAACATTACTTCTGATTATTGAAATAGAAATTAAAGGAAACATGTGATGACATTCAACTGTGGAATGTCAAAGATAAAAATAAAAGGATACTATAGGATAAAAAAAATCACTCATTCCATAGAAGGGACTATTCATTGATAGATTATTTCTAGGGAACAATTTGGCAACAGATACACAAGCCTTAATGTGTGCTTACTATTTCACTTAGGAATTATGCTTCTAGAAATTCATCCTAAAAAAATAAACAGTGTCTTTATGTATGAAAAACTTTTTATAACAATGTAAACTTGAAAACAGTTTGAATATCCAATAATTAAGGGTTGACTAAATAAATTATAGCAATCTATAGAACATCACATTAGTAACCATTAGGTCATAGCATAGATACCTTATTGTGAGAAGAAAAATGTGTTGATAATAATATTAAATGGGAAAAGATAATTGCAATAGAAGTGGACATAATATAACACAGTGTCCCCCAAAAATGTATGCACACTTTATTATAAAGTCAGTTTTTATTAATATACAGTTCATTTTCAAAATTAAGTGAGCTATCAGCTGTTAAAGTATATGTACATTTTGGGGGACATCCTATATATTCATTATATATACTAATATGTTTGTGTATAAACAGAGATATTAAGTGATAGACATCAAAATGAAAATGTTAAGACTTGTTACCTCTGAATGGTAGGATTTGAGTTATTTAAATTTGTCACTTTGCTTGTCATTATTTTATACAATAATTATATATAATGAATAATTTTAAAAGAAAACATTTTAAATGTAGGACTTAGAAAAATAATATTGTGTATAAACAGCACCAGAGATAATACCATTACAAGTTTTTTAAACTTCACATTTCTCTTTATGGTGAATCTGGCACTTTTCAAAGGGAAGGTGCTGAAGTTCAAGAAGTAGGAACGTGGAATCTAACACAAGACTATCTAATGACAGAACATAATTAAAGTCACTAGTGAAATGGCTTTTAAATGCCCTATTGTGGCCACAATTTAATACAACAGAGTAAGGAAGTCATAAAAATTAAAATCCAATATCAGGGAACAAATTAGACAATCTGCAGAAATCTAACATATTTTTTTAAAAGTTATCTGGAGTTCAATGATAGTATATGTTATATATGAGAACCCTACATATAGGATAAGGAATTTTTAAGTTATAAATTGTTTATACGTTGTACTTCCATTATGGGAGTTTGATATATCCCCTGACGTTATACAGTTAATAATGTAATGAGAAGAAAAACAAAAGGAACCTAAGAGACCATGGGGATTAGTAATAGGACGTAGGGACTTTCACCTCTAGTTCAGTGTTTGGAACTTAGCCTACATCAACAAATGACTAAGAATTATAGCCTCACTTAATTCCCAGTGGTTACATGCCCCCACCCCTTGCCTGGAGAAAAAGTATTCAACCCAAAGAGCAACCTACTAAGGTAGCATTTACACTAGGACCCTGTAAATGCTGTTGAAATTAAAGATCGACCCTGATTTTTACCTTTTCTCTAAATAACTATGCATGTATAAAAAGAGGAAATGAGAAAGTAAAAAATTCAAGTATACAGGTGGCTTAAATTTCAAGTAAAAACATCCAGCTCTGACTTTCACACAAGTGCTTGTACATTTCCCTTAAACACACTAAACCATGCTGTAAATTAGAAGACAAACTTGATCGGTCCTAAATATTTTAAATTTCATTTCAAATTTGATGTCCCTACTATCAAAAATGTCCAAGATTTCTGTTAGTTTTAAGGCATGGTTTACACCTCCCAATAAATAACCCCAGTTCATATATTTTCTAATAAAACATTTTCCTAATAGAGTTAAGAATTTTCTATCAGAGAATGAACAATTATGCCACAACTTGCTAACAAATATTCTTGACTGTGAAGACCCAATTAGTTATGTCTGTTTGACTCATTCTGGCTTTCATTCAGAGACTGAATTTATGTGGCGAGACCTGTTCTTTCCTAGAGATATGACTCCGGTGATTGAATAATGCTAAGTATACATGGCTAAGATCCCAAAATCTGACAAATTGGATTACTGCTTGTAGAAATTTAAATTCCAGTTGAGAGCATCTCACAGTTCCCAAGGGCCATCACAAACTGTAATCATAAATGTTATTTATTCATGACTAACTAAGACAAAATTAGTAGGTAGGGGGTTGAAGGGGCAGGGGTGGGAGGTTATTGGAAGAATAAATCTGTCAGCTATTTAAGTTAAACATAACATCCAGAAGCAACTTATTCAGCTATAAAATGATTTGGTAAATTTCTAACAGCAGATTTTTTTTTTAATTTACCAAATGCAGAGACCTTATAGTCTTATACAGTAACATTATAAAGTGATAAGAGCTTTCAAAAATTCACTTGTTTCAACCCCCTTTCCTACCAAACTTCTGAAGAAAATTTTATAATCAGAAAAGAATAAGAATAAAAAAGACAAAATCAGCTAAAGCCACTTGAAAGAAAAATTTACTAAACTAAGCAGATTCTGCCTGATCCAATATGTTGATTTTTTAATGTTTTTTAAAAGATCAGATTTCAGATTTAAAACATGAAAATAAACTATGCTTTGCATACCAGGTGCTCTTTAAAATATATATATATTGTGCCCAGCCAGTGTGGCTCAATGGTTGAGCATCAACCTATGAACCAGGAGGTCATGGTTTGAGTCCCAGTCAGGGCACATGACCAGGTTGTGGGCTTGATCCCCAATGTGGGGAGTGCAGGAGGCAGCCAATCAATGATTCTCTGTCATCATTGATGTTTCTATCTCTCTCCTCCCTTCCTCTCTGAAATCAATAAAAATATATTTAAATATATGTAGTTGGAGTGGGGATAAAGTAGGGGAGGCCTTAATGGTCTGGGGAAAGCCTGAAATAAACAACTAAACCCTTTCCAGCCTTCTAGAAAGAATTCTTAAGATAAGATAAGAGACCATTTACCACAGGAGGATTCAATTAAACATACTCTGTTTCTATGGAATAACATGACACCATTTGGGTAACATAAATGCTTTGACAACTGGATGAAAAAATGGGATGCTCTGATCTTTAGCTACTCATGGATGGCTTTAGAATAGATGTAATTCCAGACTCTGGTTATATTTACCACAAGCCACACACACACTCAATATTTTAGTGACAAAATAAATCTTAGCCTGTTTGTATAACAACAGGTATATTGGTCCTATAAGAAACTATTCAAGGAGAGTTTTTATTGAATGTTTTTCCCCCCATGGCCATAGTTAATTTAATTCCATACCTTTCATTTTATTTTGTCAGATGACTATATATAGCTTTAGCCCTCTTTTCTTAACAAGTCAATTTCCTGATAGCTCTTTAAATGTTAGACAAGGAGTGGATTTTTGAGTGATTTAATGCTCTCCTAAGGTAGAAAATCAATAAAATACTTCAGCTAGACAGCTTTTTAAAATATGCCAAAATAATAAGCTATCATTCATATATATGCTAATGATGCCACAGACAGACTTATCCTTGGGTGCTTATTCTTGTGTGGTCCTAGATGTGCACTGGTCCCTAATGACCAAGGGCATTTGCCTTTAGATATATTTCTCTATGAAGAGTCCATTTTGTTCAGGTATCAAACCTGACCAAGTGAACAGTGTGTAGTGACTATTGGAGCAATACAGGACAAAGTTAAATGCATCCTTAACAGGCAGCCCCAGATCAGACTCAGCATTCGAGACCTCAGCTTCCTCATCTGTACAAAACAGACAGTAATACCTCATAGCATTGTTGTGAAGATTAATTTAAGTGTAGTTCACAGTAAGCCTCAAAAATGTGGCCTTTTACTAGATCAAAAAAGCCACACACAGGAAAAAATAAAATTATTTACATGTAAGAATTTTTTGCTTGGTTGGTTTTCAAGAATATTCTCTACTAATTATCACCTGTTTACAAATTAGGTGTATGTGCTTCTCCCTCCAGTAGTTCAGTTCTCCAATTTTCTTGATAAAGTTCCAGGTAGAAGTTTCAAATCCTTGCCATGAAATTCTTTATACAGGGATTATCAATTACAGAGAAATCAGGGCAGACCCAGATTTTTGTTGGTTTGAAACTTATACAATTTGGAGGCTTTCTTTAAGAAAAAGAATATGAACTATGAATACAAAATTAGGTAGAATGTTGTGCAAGTGAGGGGTCTCTGAGGTTTCATTAAATGCATAGTAAATCCACCCCTGATAGCAGTTGTAGCATCAGAAGCATCATGTATTATTTTCATTTTTAATGCTTATAGACAGAAAAAAAAAATTTGTGCTGAAAGGTAGGCAGCATGTACTTACAGTACAGGTGGGCTGTTTGCATAATATTATGAAAGCAGAATTTTTGTTAATCAAATAATTTCACATGTATAAAAAAGTGAAAGAACTCCTGCAGCCAATGTCTTTTATAATGTCATGAATTCTTGTGTAAAAATGAATAAGCTATTTTCAAAAGTTAGATTCTTGCAACCTGCTTTCTTTATTGCAGTAACTGTAACTACTTTTAACTTCTCTCAATTACTAACTATGAGATAGAACTTTGTAGGAACTTATCAGATCTAACTCAGATACACCATAATTCGTAAGTTAGCTTTGATCATAAAAAGACACTTCTGTTTGGAGGAAACATTTTTATCACCTAACATTATTTTCTTCACAGTACTCTGGTAAAATAAAATTAGCCTACATCAAGAGAGGTATATGATGGCAAACCTGTTATTGTAGCCAACCTAAAATTCTAAACTAATCCTATATATTTAATGACATACAAACTTTAAATGTTTCATAAATTGACTTAACTTCTTGACTTGACAGCAACCACTGTCTTTACTCTGTCATATTTCATTCACTCTTCAACCTGCTGTGGTCTGTTAGACACTCCCACTCCTCCCATTAAACTGCTCTCTTCAAGATCAAATAGGACTTCTGTTTCTAAATTCAGTCAACACGTTTCAATTTGAAACACATATACTTGAAACTCACCTATATAGCACCATGCAGCCCAGAATGCCTACTATGGCAAACAATAGCCTCATGACCCAATCCCAGCTTCTTTCTCCAACCTCAACTCCTTTTTCCACCATCCTTGCTCTCTCTACTCCATTCATACTGAACTGCTTACAGTTCCACTGGAAGCTCCCTGAGCCTTTTACGAAAGGCCAATTCCTCCCTTTCCCTGGCTAACTTGACTCTAAGAATTTACCTTAGATATCATTCCTTCCAGGAAGCAAGCCTTCCTTGACTTCTCAAGGTGGGGTTAATTGCCTCTTCCTTACGCTTTCTGTGCTGCTCCATCCCATGGAATTATAATTTCCTGCTTACGTGTTTGACAACCCTCTGGACTATAATATCCTTCAGAACAATGGTGGTAAACTCAATGCTTAATACATAGCATGTGCTCTACAAATATTTGTAGAAAGGCTGAGAGACCAATAAAAATTTTAAAAACAAACTATTTTAAAAGATAAATAAATAACACACATCGATATACACAAACCAACCAGATGATTTTACATAGACATTTGGATAAGTTTTACTTCCTATTCATAAATTTCAATTGCAGCAACAAAATGCATTTAATCATTTCAAATAAAATGCATTACCAGTTAATCAGCACATAATCACCTAATTAAAACTAATCAACACTTGTATCTCTGTATGGAAATAAAACCAATAATTTAGTCTACATTACTGTCCATAAGTGGTTTGGCTATTAAGTTTACTTTCTATAGAATTACTGACTTAGCAGGCTACTTGAAAAGCATACAGTCACTGGCTTTATAGTGACTTTATAATTTAGGAACCTCTATCAATCAGTTTCAGATACATGATTAAGAGCTTCCTCATATAAATGTTATTTCCACATATTGGGAGCTAGTATATTATCAAGAAAACAGGATTCCAGACTGAGCTCTGTTATTAAGTGTATGTGTGTGTATGTGTCTGTTTTCAAGTAAATTTCTTCATCTGTATAATAAAGGAATGGGTCAAACCTCTAGCTCTGAAGTGTAATCATAAGAAAAACATGAATGGCAGAGAAAGTCAAAGAATTAAAGATTTAGGGCCTGTTTAATGCGCAGGACCTTTGATAAATATGAGAATCTACCCTAATAAAAGACAAAGATGCTAACTGATCATACCTTTGCTACGCCCATCAGCCAATCAGAAGAGTATGCAAATTAACCCAACAAAGATTTGGGGTTAATTTGCATACTTCAGGCGGGGAGGGGCAGTGCAACCTGCCACCCGCCCGCCGCCATCCGGGCCTGCCGTGTGCGACCTGGGGTGGCGTGGTGGTGCAGCGAGATCAGCCGCCTGCCCCGCCACCATCTGGGCCTGCCATCTGCCACCCGGGGAGTGGGCCTAAGCCAGCAGGTGGTTATCTCCCGAGGGGTCCCAGACTGTGAGAAGGCACAGGTCAGGCTAAGGGACACCCCCCCCTGCCAGTGCACAAATTTTTGTGCACCAGGCCTCTAGTCTATATATATAAAAGCCTAAGTGACCTTTATGACCAGTTGACTGAATGACCAAACGACTGATCACTATGACACACACTGACCACCAGGGGGCAGATGCTCAATGCAGGAGCTTCCCCCTGGTGATCAGTGCGCTACCATGGCCAACCTCTCGTGGACAGCCAACCTCTTGCGGTCCCTCCCTCTAGCTGCGCACACTCCCCCCCCCCCCCCCAATCGGGACTGGGTGAGACTGCCCTGATCACCAGCCAGGCCAAAGGACCCCACCTGTGCATGAATTCATGCACTGGGCCTCTAGGAATAAGATGGGTCTGAAAAATTATCATCAGGCTGAAATATAGAAGACAGGAATCCAGTTCCTTTTATGTGACTCCTAAATAATTTATTCCATTTAAACTAATTTTTAACTTGTTCAACTCCAGTTTAAGGATCTTATAGAAAAGTGAGTAAGACTGAAAGGGACAAGAATACCCTTATTTTTTTTACCTTGTTTTTACCTATCCCATGTAAATGCAGTGATGTTGGTTTAAGATGTCTGGCTTTCCTCAGAAGCTAGAAGAAAAATAAATGAGGAGCTAAAAGATGGTAGAGAGAAAAGACAAACAGTAGATACTTATGCAGAAGAGAAGTGATAGTGATTAGACATACCAATAAGAGCCAGCATGTAGCAAGAATAGCAATTTTTCAAAGATTCTTTACTCTGTGGTGGAAGTTCAAAATCTTTTCTAGCTTCATGTCCAACCAGCAGATCATCCTTGCAGACTAACATAAAATTTTTAAAATATATTTTTATTGATTTCAGAGAGGAAGGGAGAGGGAGAGAGAGATAGAAACATCAATATGAGAGAGAATCATTAATTAGCTATCTCCTGCACGCCCACACTGGGGATCCAGCCTGCAACCTGGGCATGTGCCCTGACTGGGAATTAAACTGTGACCTCCTGGTTCATAGGTCAATGCTCAACCACTGAGCCACACCAGCTAGGCAACTAATGTACAATTTGACATAGAGATACATATGTCATATTTTCCATTGAAATTCAGACATTGAGTTTGGTGAATAGGGAGGGTGGGCCTGGTGGAAGGTGATTTGCATTGGGAAACTGAGAAGCCTCCTAGGGAGAATTGACGCTTGATTCAATAACAAAGACACAGTAGTTGGAGAGGAAGAAAGGAGGGTAGCAGTATGTCCTAAGGTAGCATGATGACTCAGATTTGTACCCTTTGCTAAAGCCTCGGACATTGATTCCTATGAAAAGGCACTGATGAGAGAAACTATTTCTGCTATTGAATGTGTAAGTATTGATGCTCAATGCAATGCCACTTTGGTGCCCATGTGGCAAAATGTAGTTCAAGAGGGAGCAAGAGACATTTCCCTCACTTTTGCATGGGTCCAGGGACGTTTCAGAGCATTAGAGGCTCCAGAAAACAGCTCATTTTGGAACCTCGAGGGCTCTAGCCCAACTGTGGGAGCTGCAGTGCCCAATGGAATACCTCAGACTTCATCCCCAAGAGAATTATGCCATTTTGCAGGTCCAGTAGCTCTCAGTTGTCAGCAGAAGTGAGAAGGATGCATTCATAAACCCATGTAACACCCCAACACCCTACCCCAGGCTGTCCTGCCCACAAGGAGAAAATTTGGGATTGAGGTCATTCAGTAAAAAAACAGACACAAAGACCAGAAAACAGATTATTATTATCAATGTAGGCATGCTGTGGCCTGGAGTAACTTCAGTAACAAAGCAACAGACCAGCCCTGCCCTCCAGCAAAGAAGTATAGACAAATCCTACACTTTGGACAACTTAATGTCCCTGGGGCTCCATTTCTCCATTTTTCTTTAATAAACACATATGAAGCACAAACTAGAGCCACTCAGCTGAGAGCTGAGCGTATCAAGATTAATATGACCTGGCCCCTCAAAGAGCTTTTGGTCCTATAGGGGAAACAGACATACAGATACACTACTCTGTAGAATCATAGACAGTAGGTCAGTGTCATGAAAACAGAAATACATGTGGTGCTGTTATAGTGTAGACAAGTACTTAACCCAATCTGTAAGTATCATAAAATGGAAGCAATAATTTTCCTCTTAGAGCTGGATTTTCAACCAACTAAAGTGGAGCATGATTATTATCCACGAAATAATGGTTGTCCATCCAATTCAGTAATGACCAGAACCTAGGACTAAAGATTATGAGTAAAGAAAACCAAAGATAAGTTTTACAAAACACTACATGATATGAGGAAATGTGTAAAATACAATGCTGAGAAACAAAAACCAATAAAAACTTGTAGGTATATATAATATATATGCTTCAAAACAACATTGTTGATATTTACATGTACACTGAGAATAAGTATGGGGAGAGAGAGTGAATGAAAATATAGACAAATATAGAAAGAAATACAACCAAATGTTAGTAGTGGTTGTCTCTTAGGGTGATAATATTGAAGTCATTTTCATTATGGAGTATTTTAATTTACATCTTTATTTTCCCTATATTTTATTAAATGTCTACATTGAGCATATATTATTTTTAATATGAATAAAACAAATACTATTGTGTAAAAGAGTCATTAGGAAGAAGGAAACTACAGAATGTTTAGAAAAATAGTAAATTCATTTGTAAATGTTAGTAAATCACTAGGGAAAAAAGTTGCTAATCAAGACAATTACTTTTAAACCTATTGTTATACTTCTTTTATATACTTCTGCAGAAGAAAAATAAGTACCAGTTTGTCTAAAATATAGCTGACTCACACATTAATTTTTAATTGCTATTTATTAGTTAGCTTCAGCCCAAAATTTCTGAGTGTTTGAAAGAAGACTACGTGATAGAAATTCAGCATGTGTATATAGTACAACTCTGTTTACTTCACTGACTAAATAGTTAAAATTACCCATTAATAGAGCAAAATCATATCCAAATTAAGTCTTCACAATACACAAAGAAGGATAAAAATCATGTTATTCATAGAATTTTCCAGGTATTTAAAGCAGCTATGTGATGAGTAAGTTTTATTTATGTATCTAAGTGTGATCAATTGAATCATGAGTCATTTTACATCACACATGGTGCTTAACATTGTCTCTCCAAGTTAATTAGTCAATGAAAAGATGAAAAGGATAAGGACAAAGAAGACACTATGAAGTGTTTTTGATATTCATTCCACAAACATATGTTGAATATCTAACAAGTGCCAGGCTATCCTCATTTCTTCAGGAATACACATATAAAACTATCAATTACAGCTCCCAGACAGGTAGGACCTAGGCATTAGTATAGTCTGGGCAGTGATCTGGAAGCTTAAAACTTAGGCAAATATCGGGGTCAGTTGCCCATGGTCTGCAGAGAATAGTGGCTAGCAGAAATAATATAAAAGATAATTTCTAGGAAAGATACAAAAATAAAAATCAGGCTGACCAGGTGAATTGTCAGTCCAAAGGAGGTATAGGCTCAGAGGAGGACTCCTAGGAGGAGGCAATGGGATAGAAGTTAAAAAAAAGGGCAGGTGGAATTCCTGAGGCAGATTGGATTCTGCATAAAGCTTCATAGAGCATGTTCTGCAATGTGGGCTGGAAGAGGGGTAGACAAACACAGTCCCTGCCTTCAAGAAAATCACAGCTTAGCAGAAGAAAGATACCAGGTAACACCCATTTAATTCTGCACAAGTACATGTCAGCTCCACCCAATAGCTCCCTAAGCCTGGAAAAATGCCTCAGCCAAATTCGTGTTATATGGATGGATAAAGATAATGAAAATGATGTCAAATACACAAAGGAGGTTGTAGATAAAGAGATAGGGCAGGGAAGTGGAATGCCCCAAAGATGAGAAGTCAGACACATGGTTCTAGTCCTTGGCTCTGCCATTAACTGGAGTTAACTGGGACAAGTCGTCTGACCTCCAAGTTCTGTGATGGAGTTGGAGTAGATGGTTGCTAATATTCCCTTTTTCTTATTTTTCCTTTTCACCATAAAATGAATTCATTTATATTAAATCAGATTGGAAAATCCTTTTTGATCCTGCCATCCTTCCAACTAAATTGAACAAATTCAAGTGTTTTATAACTCTTGGCCCTTTTAAACATTAATTACAATTGAAGCATCTGCTTGAACAGAGTTATTTAAAAAAAAAACAAAAAACACTTAAATCTAAGCAATATCCTTGCAATATCTCCCTTGTGGATATGTAAACTTTTAACCTCTTACCTTGAATAGAGTTTCCACATTTACCCTATTCAATCAACAATAAAAGTCAGATATGTCATTTCTTATATTTTTCCGTTAGCAGCATGCTATAATTCCAAGTAGAAAGGGTTTGAGGTGTGGGTTTTTTCTTTTTTTGCCTTTTTACATTCTACAGTGAGAAAAAAGTTAATGCTAGTTTATCAAAATAATTTATGCCTTAAAATTCCTCTAAGAGCAGAGAGAAAATAGCTTTCATTCCATTTTAGGCTTTCGTCTAAGCAGTTCCATTGCTATAGGATATAACATACTAAGAAAAAAATTATAAATCAGTATTCCTGACGCTATTACACACTTTTTAAAATTCTAAATTTCAACATACACAATGTCTTTGATTTTTTTTGAATCCCTATTCCCTACAAAATTAATTTTTTAAGATATTTAAAAACCAATTGGAGTATCTGTAATCAGTTTCAAGGTGCAAGATTAAGTATACACAAAAAGACAGATGAGGATAACTTTCTATTCTAATAATAATCCACAAAGTGAAGAAAAAAAATAACTCAAGTATGGTAAAATAAAGTTGGAGAGTAGGACATCAAAAATTCTAAAAGTGAGCAAAACATGGAAAGATTCCAAACTGGCAAAAGTAGGAGAGTGATAATCCGTTTCTTTAAATTACACATTAAAATAAAATTAACAATTTTCAGAGGGTATTATTTCTAATTTTATGCTTTATATAACAATCATCTTGAAACCCCCTCAGCCTTGATTAGCCAAATAAAGTTTCCGGAAAAGCTAAGTTTGAAAGGAGAGAGGGAGAAACTTGTAACCAAAAACAAAAATAAAACTTCACATCTGTGTCTGCATCTGAAGTTTCCCTGTAAGATCTGATAACTTATTAGAAAGCAATCTTTTTTGCAAGTGGATTTACATCATACATTTTATCTCTCCAAGGAAATTCTAATTACTGACTCCAAACATTTTTGATTGATTTGCTTTTTATTCATCCAAGGTATTCTCTGCTCTATGATGAAATCAAGCCTTCAATAAAATTCCAAAAATTTCAGAACAATTTACAAGCTCCAGATGACTGAAAGTTTTCTCATGTCCATTTGGCATTCAGGAATAGAGTTTCACCAAATATATTCAGAAGAAGAATACATCTGGCACTCACTAAAACAAAGAACTCACCAATGACATACTTGAGGCAAATGAATGTCACATAAATGCAAATTTGCCAATATTCTTTGAGGCCAGAGCTGCAATCCAATCTCCATGTACTTCAATGAGCCCGCTTGAAAGGCACAGGCCACCAGTTACATGGGTTAATGTTTGGGGTATTTTAGAAATTAATTTAAAAAATATGTATTATCTTTCGTGTATAAGTTTATAATGATGTATGTGTGCAAGTGTGTGTATGTATGTGCATTAGAAAAGACTTAGCATCTGCTGAAAACCAACTTAAATTCATCTTATCTCTTAGCCATATGCTGACTCCAATTCAGTGACAAAGACAAGACAGAATCAAAATTTTAGCACTAAAAAGAATATTAGCAGCTACTTCTTCCGAGGGCTTGTTTCAATAATGGCAAGTAAAACAGAAATCCATGTCTAGTCACCAGAAGAGTATTTCCATGGGTAATAATGGTAAACTTAGCTTTTTAAAAGTATTAAATTTTTAAGCATCAACAGGACAACAGCCCAGTAAAATAATTTAATCAACATTATTGTTACAAGAGTATGTTACAGAGCTACAATAGTCAGTTGTCATTTTTCATCATGTTACTAAGAATGCTACTATTTAACAAATGAACTCTTTCTATGAAAGATTTGCCCAAGATAAGGTTTTTTTTTTTAAATGGTACATAAAAAGGACAAAACATAAAAAAATTAATAAAATTAAAAATGCTTGCTCTAAAAGACATTAAGAAAAGAAAAAGACAAGATAAAGCCTGAGAGAAAATATTCAAAAAATATATATCTGACAAAGGTCTTGCAGGAAGACTATATTTTTAAAAAACCATTACAACTAATAATAAGACAAAAAACAATAAAGAATTGATTTAAAGATTTGAATGGGCTCTTCACAAAAGAGGATATATTGATAGTCAATAAGCATATTAAAAATGCTCAACATCACTACCCCTGAGAGAAATCCTATATAATAAAAGCCTAGGTGACATTGCATGATGTTGTCACAAGATGGCTACTGTGATGCCATCCCAAGATGGTCACCACAAGATGGCTGGCAGGGGAGAGCAGTTGGGGGCAACTGGGCCTGCAGTGGAGGGCAGTCGGGTGCAACCAGGCCTGCAGGGGAGGGCTGTTGGGGGGGACCAGGCCTGCAGGGGAGAGCAGTTGGGGGCAACCAGGCCTGTAGGTGAGGACAGTTGGGGGCAATCAGGCTGGCAGGGGAGGGCAGTTGGGGGTGATTGGGCCGGCAGGGAGCAGTTAGGAGTCAATCAGGACAGTAGGGGATCGGTTAGGGGGCGATCAGGCAGGCAGGCAGGCGAGCAATCAGGAGCCAGCAGTCCTGGATTGTGAGAGGGATGTCCCCCAAGGGGTCCCAGATTGGAGAGGGTGCAGGCCGAGCTGAGGGACACCCTCCCCTGCACAAATTTTGTGCACCGGGCCTCTAGTCTATATATATAAAAGCCTAAGTGACCGAATGATGTAATGACTGGTCACTATGATGTTCACTGACCACCAGGGGGCAGACGCTCAATGCAGGAGCTGCCCCCTATTGGTCAGGGTGCTCCCACAATGGGAGCACCACTCAGCTAACCAAGGGGGGCCAGACTTCAGGCTCATGGCTGGCAAGTGCAGCTGCAGCAGCGTGAGCCTCTCACACCTCCACAGCAGCAATACCAAGTGGCAGTAGTGGCAGGTGCAGCAGGACTGGGATGAGCCAGAGTGGTGCCCGGCCCGAGCTTGGGCTCCTCCCCAGCAGTCCAACATTCCCCAAGGGGTCCTGGATTGTGAGAGGGTGCAGACCAGGCTGAGGGACTCCACCGGTGCATGAATTCGTGCACCAGGCCTCTAGTATAAAATAAAATCACAATTAGATGCCACTTACACACCCCTAATAATAGCTAACATTATAAATGACTGACAATACTAGGTGTTGGCAAGAAAGTGGAGCAAATGGAATCTCATACATTGCTGACAGGAAAATAAAATAGTAATCTCTGAGAAACAGTTTGATACTTCCTTATAAGATTAAACATAACCCATACCGTATGACCAAGCAGTTCTACTCCTAATTATTTACCTAAAAAATTGTAAAACATGTCCACACAAAGATTTCTATGTGAATATCCATGACAGCCTTATTTATACACAATCCAAATATCCATCAACTAGTGAACAGATAAACAAATCAGTGTACTGGTATGTCCACACAACGGAATACTACTCAGCAACAACAACAAAAATGAGCTTCTGATCACCTAACAGCAAGGATGCATTTCAAAACATGCTAAGTGAAGGAAGCCAACACAGAAGAGTACACACTCTAGTATTCCATTTAAGTAACTTACGCCGAGAAAAGATTGCAGAGGAGCAGGGAACAAGCAAGGAGGCCTATTAGGAAGCCATTGTAATAATCCAAGTGGAAGATGGTGGTGGCTTAGACCATGGTGCTCACTAAAGAACTGATGGTTGAGCATCGACCTATGAACCAGGAGGTCACGGTTTGATTCCTGGTCAGGGCATATGCCTGGGTTGTGGGCTCAATCCCCATTGTGGGGCATGCAGGAGGCAGCTGATCAATGATTCTCTCTCATCATTGATGTTTCTATCTCTCTCTTCCTCTTCTTTCCTCTCTGAAACTAATCAAAATATTTTTTTAAAAGTAATTGATAAGAAGTCCAATTCTGGATATATTTTGAAGATGAAACCAACAGAGTTTTCTGAAGAATTGAATGCAGGGTGTGTGGTAAAAAGAAATCAAGGGATGATTAAATGATATTGGACCTGAGCAAATAGAAAGATGAAATTGCTTTTAATTGAGGTGGTGAAGCAGCTGGGAAGAGTAAGCTGGGAGAGAGGGTGAGAATCAGCAGACCTGTACAATTTGAAATGTCCAGTAGGTGTACAGATGAAGATAAGAAGTCAGCGGTTGGGTACACAGGAAGAGTTCCAGGCTAGAGATAGAAATTTGGGAGTTTTAATCCACTATTTCTGAAGAATGGGTTGAGGATAGGTAGAAATAATTCAAAAGAAATAAAAGAGTCGTTATTTGCAGATGACATGATATTGTACATAGAAAACCCCAAAGACTCCATCAAAAAACTGCTAGACTTAATAAATGAATTTGGCAATGTAGCAGGATACAAGATTAAAACCCAGAAATCTATGGCTTTTTTATACACCAATAATGAACTCACAGAAAGAGGGGGGAAAAATCCCATTGCACCAAAAATAATTAAGATCCCTAGGAATAAACTTAACTAAGGAGGTAAAAGACCTATACTTGGAAAACTATAGGACATTGAAAAAAGAGATAGAGGAAGACATAAAAAATGGAAGAACATACCATGTTCATAGATTGGTAGAATCAACATCATTAAAATGTCCATACTACTCAAAGCAACTTATAGATTCAATGCAATCCCCATTAAAATACCAACAGCATATTTCACAGACCTAGGACAAATTCTCCAAAAATGCATCTGGAATTTTAAAAAAGACCCCGAATAGCCACAGCAATCCTGAGAAAGAAGTACAAAGTTGGAGGGATCACAATACCAGGTATCAAGCTATATTACAAAGCCACTGTTCTCAAAACTGCCTGGTACTGGCAAAAGAACAGTGGAACAGAACAGAGAATCCAGAAATAGACCCAAGCCACTATGCTCAATTAATATTTGACAAAGGAGGCAAGAGCATACAATGGAGTCAAGATAGTCTCTTCAATAAATGGTGCTGGGAAAATTGGTCAAATACATGCAAAAAAAATGAAACTGGATCACCAACTTGCACCATATACAAAAATAAACTCAAAACTGCTAAAGGACTTAAATGTAAGACGGGAAAATCATAAAAATCTTAGAAGACTCCATAGGCAGCAAAATATCAGACATATGTCATAGCAATATCTTTATTGATACAGCTCCTAGGGCAATGGAAACTAAGGAGAAAATAAACAAATGGTATTACATCAAAATAAAAAGCTTCTGCATAGCAAAAGAAACCATCAACAAAACAAGAAAGCCCACTGCATGGGAGATCATATTTGCCAATGCTATCTCAGATAAGGGTTTAATCTCCAAAATTTACAGGAACTCATACAACTTAACAAAAGGATGATAAATAATCCAATCAAAATGGGCAAAGGACCTAAATACACTTTTCGAAAGAGGACATACAGAAGGCCGAGAGACATATGAAAACATGCTCAAAGTCACTAATCATGTGAAAGATGCAAATCAAAACAACAATGAGGTATCTCACACCTGTCAGAATGGCTATCATCAACAAATCAACAAACGACAAGTGCTAGAGAGGATGCAAAGAAAAAGGAACCCTCTTGCACTGCTGGTGGGAATGCAGACTGGTGCAGCCACTGTGGAAAACAGTATGGAGTTTCCTCAGAGTTAAAAATGGAACTCTTATTTGACCCAGTAATTCCACTTCTAAGAATATATCCCAAGAAACCAGAAACACCAATCAGAAAGGATATATGCACCCATATGTTCATAGCAGCACAATTTACAATAGCTAAGATTTGGAAACATCCTAAGTGCCCATCAACTGATGAGTGGATTCAAAAACAGTTGTACATCTACACAATGGAATACTACACTGCTATAAAAAAGAAGGAACTTTTACCATTTGCAACAGCATGGATGGAACTGAAAAGCATTATGCTAAGCAGAATAAGCCCATCAAAGAAAGATAAATATGATATGATCTCACTCATAAGTGGGATCTAATGAACAACATAAACTGATGAACAAAAATAGATCCAGAGACAATGTAACACTGGACAGACCGTCCGACCTCAGAGAGAAGGTGGGGGGGAGGGTTGGAGATCAACCAAAGGACTTGATTGCATGGATATTAGCATAACTAATGGACACAGATATCGGGGAGGTGGGGGCTTGTCCTAGGGGGTGGGAGTGGCTGGGAGGGAGGTCAATCAGGGAAAAGGGAGACATATGTAATACTTTAAACAATTTTTAGAAAAGGGAATAAAAGAAAATCTCTCTGGACAGATCTTTTTACTGTACAAAATCAAATATCTAATTTTTAAAAATTTTGGAGATCATTAATGACTAGGAAAACAAACATTCATATTTTGTTAGTAAAAATCTTCAGTACTATTAGCAAAATTGCATATACTCAAGTAAGGTTCAGGCATGAAGCTCCTCTGAGTTTGCCCCGTATCGTGTGGCTTGCAACCAAATTGGCAATGTCTGGGCAACCCACTGCATACTCCAAAGATAAGGAGAGAGGCTTCCACCTGATAGCCTGGGTCTACCACCTTTCCCACAGCAGGGAAGGAAAAGGAGCTGTTCCTCTCCCTCCCACCCTCTGCCTCCAGCTCTGGGTCAAAGTTCTTAATACCTCCGCTTTATACATTGTCTCATTCATGATATTGTGTTTGGCTGTTTGCTTTTTAGAGGACATGACTGCCTTGGAAACAAACTATTAATCTGATTTTAGATTGTAGGCTTCAGAGATAACTGCAATCTGTGTGGTATGATTTGAAGAAGCCAGGGGAAAAAAAATTGTTTCCCCTCCAGATTCCTGAAATTCCACATTAGAATGAAAGGTGAGAGTGCAATGCCCAACTTGGAATGACCAGGACTGGGGACTCTCCCACAAATGAACCAGTGAAGAGAAGAAAGGCAGTAGGTGAGAAAAGGGGCCCATAAAAAAAGGAGGTTTGAGAAAACAAAATCAAACTCCACCTCACATTTTTGTTAGTGTGAGTTCTACTTGGCCTATTCCCAACACCTGGAAGATAATAGGTCACAAATATTTGTTGAATGAATGAATTAACTCTTTCCTAGGTTTGAGGAAGCAGACCCTCCCCCACTCCCAAAAACAAACAAACAAACAAAGCATCTGAAAGAAACGACAAAAGAATCAGTTCTATGAATGGGATTAATTTACTCTCCTAGAATTCACTTGGGAATTGTGGGGGGGGGGGGGGGGGGAATAAGCAATTTTCCAGGACCCTCAGAAGCTCTCCTCCAGAGAGTATCCCCCTCCACAGGCACCAGAAATTGCCCCGGAGGCTGGAGCATCACAAAGGCTGATGCAAACCCCATATGCCAAACGTGCCATCTTCGACCTGGGGTTCCAGCCCATGAGAACTGTGGAGGAGGGATAGGTGGGGTGCTAGAGAGAGCCCTGGGCCAGGGGGTGCGGACCCAGCCCCGCAGCGCGCTCTCCCGCTCGGCTTGCAGTGCTAGGCTCAGCCCAAGCGCCTCCCTCAGCTCTGTCCTCCGCCCTCCTTCGCCCTCCCCCTTTCCCTCCCTTTCTCCTCCTCCTCCTCCTGCGGCTGCAGCCACTGCCAGAACTCGCCAGTTCAGACCCACGGGGCTGCCCTCCCCTGCACTCTCCCCTCGCTGCCCGGGCCCGGAGCGCTGCGCTGCCGCGCAGGTAGGAGCCCCCCGACGCGGGGGTCACACCATTGCGCCTAGTGCCCGCAGGGCTGCGCGCCGGCGAGTAAGTGGGGTAACCTGAGGGGTGCAGTGTACCCGAGAACTGACCCAGACTTTGCAGGATCTCTCAGGCAGAAAGGGAGGTGGAGGTGTGCGGTCTGGGAATGCGATTTGTCAGCATGTGCCGGTACCAGGGTGACATCTGTTTGCATGGGCATATGTGTGCGTGCCAACAGTCATCAGACAGGGCTTTGCCCCTAAACGAGATTTTGAAATTTTCAGGGGCTAATGTGCGAGATTTAAGACGCACCTGGATTCCACAGGCGCTGGTAAAAACTGGAGCGCTGAGCAGCTCCAGGGATTGCCGCCTGTTAGCCTACTGTTGAGAAAAGGGACCTCACTTCACTGGGGGCGCCAGGCCCGCCACCCCGAAACTCAGGCTTCGGTGTGGTCCCCGGGTTCAGGCCTTAGGCAACCCCAGTCCTGAAGGTAGCGCGTCGGGACCGAGAAACTAGCGAGGCACAAGGGAAGCAGACGCTCCTCCACACAACCTGGCGCTTTTAAACAAAGCCGCGCGCAGAGAACGGCGTGGAAATATCACTTTTGAGAGTTGGTGCTGGGGGACGTGAGAAGGAGCTCTTGAGGGGCAGGTATTCTAGAACTGGGAAGAGATTGCCAGGTTTTGTTGTGGTGTTTTGTTTAGTTTTACGTGTGAGGCCAAGGTAATTCATATTGGTTCGCAGGTATTTCGCCTGAGCTGTGCAAAGAACTTCACTAGCTGGAGGTGAACTTATAGGGAAAAGCCTTAATGTTCAAGGGGATAGGAGATTTGCTGTCCCACCTTCACTCTTGCTAATAAGTAATTAAATAAACAAATACCACCTCTTTTGAAATTAATTACCTCAATTCTTTTCCTTCTGCCTCATTCTGGAGCCTGTTGTGTAGGTGCAGTATGAAAGGTACGCTGTGTGTCCTTTGTATATGTTTAGCACAGCCGGATGGAGTGAAGTGAAATGTAACTCTGCAGCCCTGTTACAGACTTTGGTGCCTCCTTTGGCCACTGGAAGGTTGAGGAGGGGGTGGGGAGTTGAGAAAGTAGATTGAAGTTGGGTATCATGGAGCCTCTGCTTTTCCCCGCCCTCCTTCCTTACTTGTTACCTCACAGCTAAAGTTTTGTTATTTGCCCTGCAACTGATACTAAGGATCTCTTTGTCCTGTGTTTTCTTGGAGATTCACGATGTTGAAAGCCCTTTTCCTAACTATGCTGACTCTGGCGCTGGTCAAGTCACAGGACACTGAGGAAACCATCACATACACGGTAAGGGGTGATGGAATTTGAGATAAGTGCTGTTCAGCGGGATTCTGTGACACAAGGGAGACTTGATCCACTCTTGCCAGTGTATGTGGGCTGCACTCGCAGAGGGTAATAAACAATGCCTTAGCATGGTTCACGTTTGATTCCTTGTAAATTGCAGGTGGTCCTTTCTAAAGTTCATTTAGATTACCGATTGAGATACAGACTAAAATGTAATTAATGATCTGTGTAAGGCAAGAGAGAGAGAGAGAGAGAGAGAGAACCATTTTAAAATGAAAACCAAAGTAAGCTACATGTTTCCAACACATTCAATAAATTAATGGGTGTCAGGAATTGGAAAACCAGGATTCCTACATATATGCAGATGAAACCAAAACTGGCAGAGAAAGACTTTAGTCAAAATCAGTAAACATCAGAAAAGCACTTTGCCTCATGTATACATGTGACTTATGTTCTCAGGTAAGTGGCCTTTATTGACTTTATAAAGGCTGATATTCATTTATAGTATAACTGATAACTCATATAAATGCCCTTTCGATAAACTATATGTGTTACCAGGATGTGGAATTTGCTCAAGTGGTTTTGAAATGCATTGTGTGAAATTTGATTTTGCATTTTCTAATTAGCATATCTGATATTTCCAGATAATATCTGATTAATTAGTTAATTGCATGGGTATGCATAACTAATGTTTACTAAAATATTGAAAATATCATCTGACCTCTCCCACTGCCAGGAGTGGATGTGGTGAGGACAGAGGATGGTACTTACCTCACTTCTGATGAGTTTGCACCTCTGTTTTGTGTTCTTTACTCTTTAATCAGTGTTGTGAGGCAAATGACATTTGTCCTGAATCAGAATATGAAAAACACATTTTTTTTACTTGTTTCCAATTTAAAATTAAGTAATCTTAAAAAAATAAAAATAAAAAAAATAAAATAAAATTAAGTAATCTTACTTAGAAAAATGTGAAATTTTTTTTAAACAAAATTCTTAAAAGTGAGCTAATGTCAATTACTGATAATAAACATTATATCACTTTTTGGTACCATATTATCCCTAGAATGATAGTATTCATCTGGCAAATGTTCCTTGTTGTTGTTCAAATCAACTATCAATCAAATAGGGTTTAATATAAATATTTTGTTAACCTAATGGTAAATGTAATTGCTTCCTCTGCTGAAGATAAATAAAGCAAGAGAAATGAATACATGTGTTGTTTATCTTCTACTGAAAATGTTTTGTTATGCAGGCTAAATTAAACCTTCTTAGTTTAAGTTAGGTAGCTAACATTAAATTAGCTACCCACTTTCATATTCATCTAATAAAAGATTTTATAGCTTTTACAATTTCTTGTTTTATACTCCCTCCCCTTTGCTAATCACTAAATCTTATTCATCTTTAGCAGAGAAAGTTCCCTGTGGATTAAACACAATTGTTTTAAGATTACACACTAGAGTTCACTATTATGACAACAGATTTCCCAGATATGTCATCCTTTTTGTGCTAAGATTAGATCTATTCTCTTTTTTGACTTGTGTATGCCTAATGATTAGTGGTTGAAGAATAAGATGTAACTATTTTTAAGTATCCCACGGTGGAGACATTATCTCGTTTCATTCTCACAGCAAAGTGTAAGGTAAGTAGCATCATCTTCCCTCTGCTGGGAGTAGAACTGAAGGTCTGGGAGAGTATCTCACTTGCTTAAGGCTACAAAGCCAGCAAGTGGTTAGCTAAATTTACTCTAGGCTTGTATAATAGTAGATCCATATTAAAGGTACTGGAACTAAATACCTATAGCAAACTGAAGTTTTTTCTATTAACATGCAGATTATTTAAGTGAACTGTCATTTTTCGTGGCTTGAAAGAGGTACTTTTCAGAAGGATGGGCGCATATCCATAAGATAGCATTCCCCCTCCATATTAAAGATAGGGTGCATTCAGTTAGTTACTCACCAAGTATCTGCTATGTGCATAAGCAGTTCTCATTACTATCAAAAGAATTTAAGTTTATTTGTTTACTAAGAAAATCAGACCTTAACCTCAGGGATTTTACCCTGGGAAGATACTGTTAAAAAGCACAAAGTTCCTAAGCAAGTACAAATAATATTTTTATACAGGTTATACAAGTTGCTAAAGCAATAGAAAAGCAAGGAGGTAATTAATTTCAGTGGTGGAATATTGGAGGAGATAGAACTCTGTGCTGGTTCTTCAAGGAAGTAATAACTTTGGATTAATCCAAAAAGGCTGAAGAGGCACTTGAATCAGGAAGAAAAGAAATTGGCATAATCAAAGTCTAGAAGTGTAAACAACCGAGACAATTCCAAGAGGTGACATGGTCAGATGGGCTGGAGCTAGGTAGAGGGAGAAACAGGAGATGATAATGATGAGAGATGAGAGATCTGCAGGCCACTGTGAGCTCTTAGAGCAGTGGTTCTCAACCTTCCTAATGCTGCGACCCTTTAATACAGTTCCTCATGTTGTGGTGACCCCCCAACCATAAAATTATTTTCGTTGCTACTTCATAACTATAATTTTGCTACTGTTATGAATCGTAATGTAAATATCTGATATGTAGGATGTATTTTCATTGTTACAAATTGAGCATAATTAAAGCATAGTGATTAATCACAAAAACAATATGTAATTATATATGTGTTTTCCAGTGGTCTTAGGCGACCCCTGTGAAAGGGTCATTCGACCCCCAAGGGGGTCGCGACCCACAGGTTGAGAACCGCTGTCTTAGATGGAGTAACAACATAACCAAGAGAGCAAGAAAGATTGCCAGGGAGGCTGTTGTGCACCATGTAGAGATATGGAGACCTGTTAAGGAGCCTTGCCTGCTCATGAGGTCAGGAAGGCTTATACTAATTGGTAGATACAGAAATGGACACAAAGTCAACAGAACTTGAAGGAAAATAATTTGAAAAGTCAATACTGATGTCAAAATTGTAATCCTGACTCCCGAGAATGGTGGTAGTGCCTTTCTTGAACAATGTTTGGGAAACTTGGAAAAATTAGTTTGGGAGATAAAGTAAATTTAGTTTTTCCCCGCTAAGTTTCAGATATCAGTAAAATATCTACACTGACCTCTCTGTCTCCATTCAGCTATTTACTTGCCAAGCATCTGTTGTGTGCATAAGCAACTCTCAGCTCTATTAAAATAATTTATTTTTTTGTTTACTATACTTTTTCTCAATATTTCCTGTCGCATCTTTCTTTTCTCAAGAAATAGCCTCTGCTAAGTGAAATAAGCCGGTCAGAGAAAGACAGATACCATATGATTTCACTTATATGTGGAATCTAATGAACAAAATAAACTAACAAACAAAATAGAAACCAATTCAGAGATACATAGAACAGACTGACAGCTGTTAGAGGGGAGGAGGTTGAGGAGAGGGGAAAAAAGGTGAAGGGATTAAGCAAAAAACAAAAAGCAAAAAAACTCATAGACAGACAACAGTATGGTGACTACCTGAGGAAAACAGAGGTAGAGGGAGGTAATAGAGGGTAAAGGAGGAATAAACCGTGTTAGAAGGAGACTTAACTTGAGGTGGTGAACACATAGTATAATATACAATATATAGATGATGTTTTATAGAATTGTACACATAAAACTGATATAATTTTTAACTACTATCACCCCCAATAAATTCAATAAAAAGTAAAATAAAATAGAAGTAGCACCTAGATGATCTGTATCAGAATCATATGGGATGCTTGTTAGGAACTCAGATTCCAGGCCTCCTACCAGAATCTGATCTTTTGGGTGGAACCAGCACATTGGTGATTCTTAACCATAATACAGTGTGATATTCACTGACCTTCAGTAAGAATTCAGTTTCTGTCTGTCCCAAAGAAAGGTTTCCCAGATTTGGCCCTGTCTACCTCTCTAACCTTATCCCCACCCACCCAAGACTACTTGCAGCTCCATCCCCTCTTTAACAGTTTTACTCTTCTAAGTCCCCATTCACTTGTGGCCTCCCTCACAGAGTCTTTCCTTCCATCCTGTTGTGCCCACCATATCCCTGGGCAGAGTCCACAACTCCTACCTACATGTATACTTGTGTCATGGCACCTAACATATTGTTCCAATTTGTCTACCTGTCTGTCTCCTCTTCTGGCCTATGAACTGCTTGAGGGCAGGGAAAAGGGCTTCATGATCTTTGCATTCCCAGGGATTAGAATGGTGCGAGAAGGTACTTGATAGATGGTTCAGTAAGTGAACCAGAGGACCTGTGGGAACTGAAACTAGGAGGCAGGCCAGGGTGTGAGAGGGAGGCTCTAAACCCAGCTGAATGGGAATCATAAGGAACACCAGGTGCTGGAATGTTTTGGAGAAAGAAGAGAAGAGTCAAGGGCTGAAAAAAAGAACTCAGTTGGATTTTTTTTTTTTTTTTTTTTGCGGGAACGGGGGGGGGGGAGCGGGGGGGGGGGGATTTACAATGTGGAAGAAGCAGCAAATAAAGCAAAAAAGACCAGAGCAGTCAGAGAGATTGGAAATTAGTATCAAGACAGGGAAGAATTCCAAGAAGATGGTCATGGGTAATTATATCAAACACAACAGTAGAGTTGAGGCAGCTGATGATTGGGAAGGGATGCCTCAAGCGGGACAATGCATAGATTTGTCTTTAAAAAAAAAGAAAAGCTAGAGAATGTTAAACTACCCATCTCATCATCTATCTAGGAAGCTAGTGCAAAGATTGTTGCCATAAGAATGACACTTTTAGAGTGACTTCCTAGGGACTGGATACACCAACTAACTGTCTCCTGGCCCCATCTTGATGTTTTCTTCACAGCAATGCACAGATGGATATGAGTGGGATCCTGTAAGACAGCAATGCAAAGGTGAGCCAACTTCAAAGACTTCCCATCTGAACATAGCTTTCTGTGTCACTCTTCATCTTATGTCACTCTTCCTGTACTGTTTGTATTATACCAAAAAATAGATGAGCATATATGTACATGTTCAGGTTTCCCCCTAAGAAGATTCCTGACTTTATTTTATTATTCACCACAGATATTGATGAATGTGACATTGTCCCAGATGCCTGCAAAGGTGGAATGAAATGCGTCAACCACTATGGAGGATATCTCTGCCTTCCTAAAACAGCCCAGATTATTGTCAATAATGAACAACCTCAGCAAGAAACACCAGCAGCCGAAACTGTGGGTGCAGCTGCAAATGCAGTTGCAACCTCGGGTGCAGCTGGGGGTGTAGCAGCCAGTGGCATGGCATCCAGTGGAGTGGTGCCTGGGACTGGTTATGTCGCCAGTGCTGCTGCAGTTGCAGGTCCAGAAGTGCAGACTGGCCGAAATAACTTTGTTATCCGGCGGAACCCAGCTGACCCTCAGCGCATTCCCTCCAACCCTTCTCACAGGATCCAGTGTGCAACAGGCTATGAGCAGAGTGAGCATAACATCTGCCAAGGTAAGCGTGACTTCTTTTACTAACAAATAGGTTCTTGCCCAAGTGCACCACGTGGTGAAAATAACAACTCACACATTTTCACCATGTGCCAGCTTCTCACATATGCCAGACATTGTGCTAAATGCTTTGCCTGCGATAATCCTAAAAGGTAGTTGCTGCCCTCATAGTCGTCATTTTACAAATGAGAACTCAGAGAGGTTCTCACCAGTGGTTCTCAACTTTAGCTGCACATATTTAGAGTCACTTGGGAGCCTTTAAAACTCCTCTACGTTCAAGTCACACCCCAGGCCAATTCAATAACAATCTCAGGCATCAGTATTTTTTAAAGCTCCTCACGTGGTTCCAGCATGCAGTCAAGTTTGAAAACCCAGGGTCACACAGATAGTGAGTGCAGAGCCAGCCTTAAGACCTGGCAGACAGGGCCAGAGTTACAGCTGTCAGAAGGAGCAGTCAGGTTATCCATGGGAATTTGACATTGTTCTGCCAAGCTACTCCATACTAGTAAATATCCACCTTTGGGTTCTCAAGTTTTCTTTTCATTGAACTTACCACTGACATTTTTTTCCTTATTATGGGATAAAGAAATGGGGCTCCTGCTTCTCAGTACCATTTTCCCCACTCTTACTCACATGTCTTTTAAAACTCTCATTTGAACACATTTTGCATATGAAATGGCAACATCTGTCTGGGTTTTTCTGTTTATTGTCACAAAGAGTACACATCGCTGTGTATTCTAGAAACAGCTGTAGACTCATGCTAGCAAAGCAATAAGAATCTTGGGCTTTGAAGACACATAGGATAGTAGCTAATTGGACTGTGCTAAGGGATTGTTTCCCTCTTCCTACTTGGCAAACCCTTTCAGATCTGCTTGATGTGGAGATTGTGTTACTGAGCTAGGCCACAGGAGTCCCAGACTCCTTTTTCATTGCAGGGCTAACTGAGTAGACCTCCTATTACACCATAAATGCCAGGGACACATTGGTCAATGGAAAGGGCCAGGAGTTCTTACCTTCTACCTCCTCACGAATGAGGAAGAGAGCACCTTCCTCCCTCAACACTGTGGAGTTCAATTGGGATCACCTAGCTGCTGCATTAAGTGAAAAAAGCATCTTGTGGTCTCCTGGGATGCTGCCCCTCATTCGCCAGTGTTGAGTTTTATCTCTTATATAAGAGGTAGTAGATTTTAAATGGAAATCTATCATGTTCTGACTTTTATTATTTTACTAGGGGCCCAGTGCACGAATTCATGCACCTTGACAGGAACTGTGGGCCACGAGGCTGCAGTGGGCACAGGGGCAGGTCTCGGCCCATCCTCTACACCCCTGCCTGACCCCTCCCACCTCAGCCCCCAGTCCCCTGTCTGCCAGCAGCCCCATTCCCACCACCTTCGCTCCCACACGCTGACAGTGCCGGCCCTACTCGCACCTGCTGATGGTGCAGAGCAATTGGGGCCGGCACCAGCAGTGGGTGCGAGCAGTGGCTCCAGCGCTGGAATCAGGTGTGAGTGGGGCTATCGCCAGCAGCAGGTGCGAGCAGTGGCTGCTGGCCCCGATTGCCCCTCAGGAGCAGGGGGAGGTAGAGAAGCCCTGAGGGGTGATCGGGGGTGTAGCCGCTGCTCACACCTGCTGATGGTGCTGAGCAATCAGGGCCAGCACCAGGAGCTGGCAACAGGTGCGAGCAGCAGCTCAGGCGCTGGCAGTGGGTGCAAGCAGGGCTGGCGCCGGCAGCAGGTGTGAGTGCCTGGCGGGACTGCAGCAGAAACAAAGAATTTTCAGTAACCACCAGAGGCTCGCCCCGATGACAGTGACCAGCACCCTGCCTTAGTCTGGCGCCCTTGCTCACCTGCTCCACCATCCCACCACGGCTGATGCCTGCCATGTTCCGCACTCTGCCACCTGCTGCTGACGCCTGTCATGTTCTGCACTCACCCCCTGGTGGTCAGCGCACATCATAGCGACCAGTTGTTCGGTTGTTCAATTGTTCCACCATTCGGTCTATTTGCATATTAGGGTTTTATATATATAGATATTTTGTGTTCAAGTTTTAAGTACCCCACAACAAGAGCTGTGATGGTGTCACTTTCCAGAGAGCCCATCGTATGAACATCTGTTTTGTGTTACTGTCATGAGTCAGAATTCCAATATTGATGATGAATGCCTCAGCATCTGCTTAATATTCTGATATTTAGTTTAGGATTATGTCAAGGAGATAACCTCATGAGGTTATGTGTGTGTGTGTGTGTGTGTGTGTGTGTGTGTTTGAGTGAATATTGATTTTAAAAATACCTGCGTCTATTTAAGATACCAATTTTACTTGTTATTGAAATATATAATTATATTAGAAGGTTTGGTGATATTTTTCCTAAAGCGGAAATGTTTTTCTGAAATGTTTTAAGTATAACTTTTATATGCTGAATTATTTTTTATACTTCAGATGTATATTTCACTGGTACTTAGGAGAAAAAAACACACAAATAAATGAAGGGTTATTTCCTAAAGTAGTTTATAGTCCATCATTGACAATTGTGGTTGAATTAAAAAAATGATACCTATAACCAAATGAATAAGTTCTAGAATAAAATATATTCAGAACTTACAACATTCATTGGTTACAGTAGAAACTGTATAATAATATGTGAGTAATAAAAATGAGACCTTTTCTTTAAAAAAATCGAGCCTAATCCAACCAGTGTGGCTCAGTGGTTGAGCATCAACCCATGAACCAGGAGGTCACGGTTCGATTCTGGGTCAGGGCACATGCCCAGGTTGCAGGCTCAATCCCCAGTGGGGGGCATGCAGGAGGCAGCCAGTCAATGATTCTCTCTCATCATTGATGTTTCTATCTCTCTTTCCCTCTCCCATCCTCTCTGAAATTAATGAAAATATATTTTTAAAAAAGATTTAGGCTATCTTACAAAGAAGTTACTTTTCACATATTAAAACATTTATAATTCTTACTTCTTTGGGAAATTTGTATAGTGATAAGCTAAAACTATTAAATGCCTTTCTTATGGTAGATGCTATATAATTATTGGTTGTACACAGGGTATTTCCCAAACTATTCTGCATAATTCAACCAATTTCTACAACTTGGGATTGAGGGGATGGGGAGATCTGTATAATTAGAAGCAGGGTTAAAAGGTTTTTGGCTGACTTACAACTTAAGTTGGATTTTCCAACCTCACAGATTTTATAAAGTGCCCACAAATGTGGATTTACTTAATTGTTGATAAAAGGGGGTTATTTCATATGATAACAACAGGATAATCTGTCTAGGGAATCTGACTAACAAGTCGAGTCACACTTATGCTCGTTTATTATTGAGCTAATCAAACATGCAGTCCAGCTTCTTCTAATTGCCTACAGATGTATGACATTCTCATTTCAGGCCAGCAACACAAAATAATGTTTTATAACCGATGTGAAATAGTGGGGATCTCTGCTTAAAACAATAATGTGGACCTCTATTACTGACATCATTGTGGAGTTTGAGGAGTCTTCTGTTTTAATAAAGATCTCCACTCCCTTATAAATGATGCATACTTATGCCCAGTAATCCAAATACATTTACCATGGTCGCTGGATTAGAATAAATGAATGCCTCCAGATGAGTCATATTTGTATTAAAATTATTTCTTTTTTCCACATATATTTTTCAACAGGTACAATTTATCATGACACAACTTAAAGTTGAGGACATCTTTATGTAATGTCTGAAATCTGTACTGTTTCAGCATTAAAGTTAATTGTGACTTTGAATGCACTATTACCAATCATAGGTGGCACCTAATAATTTAAATAGCACCAGATATTTTTAAATACATTCTATTTTATAAATATATATTTAACCAGCGGTCTATGTTTTAATATTTCGTGAAAACATGTTCCTTTTATTCCTTTTCTTAAAATTTTCCAGAGTTTTTAAATTTTGTGCAAAAACAAGGGGTTTAAAATGCAACATAACATCCAAATATCAATTCATATGAACAGGTTTTTTTTCATGTAATTTTTGTCAATTAATGATAATGCTGGGGGAACTATTCCAATTTCAAAGATCATGTCATTGTTACATCCCTGGAGTCTTGGATAAGTAAAGTTTTATAAATTAATAATTTCTCCATGTGCTATCATCTGCCTCAAAGACAACAGATATTCATCTCCTCCAAAGAGAGCTGGACCTTTGATGACTCACTTTATTTTTCTACATCTTAAGTGCATAGACTCTATGTAATCTTCCTCAAAGGAGATGGAGTTAGAAATCACTAGTTCAAGTTGAGAAAGGATTTTGAATCATATACAACTTTCTAAGAGTCCCATTCTTGTAGGAAAAAAAAGCATTTGGAAACTGACAAGAGAAGACATCGATTGCCCAATTTGAAGGAATTTGTTTACATAATTGAACTTTTGAAAAATTTAACGTAGGATATTTTGTATAACTAGTAATTAATCGACTACTAAACTTATTGAGGATTTATAGGTATCATTACTAACCTGCTAAAGAAACTGCTCCATCAAAAACTGAACTTGCCCAGCCAGTGTCCCTCAGTGGTTGAGCGTCAACCTATGAACCAAGAGGTCATGGTTTGATTCCCAGTCAGGGCAACATGCCTGGGTGGTGTGCAGGAGGCAGCTGATCAATGATTCTCTTTCATCACTGATGTTTCCTCTTCCTTCTTCTCTGAAATCAATTAAAAAAATTATTTTTTTTAAAAAAAGAACTCACTACAAATGCTTAATGAAGCTGATTATGGACCAAATCCAGAATGCAGTTCCTGGCTTGTATTATATAAGGTGAAAACATACCGTACCCTGTCTACCCGAGACTGTTCTGTTTTGAAAACAGAAAGCCCCACAACCCTGGAAATGCCTCAGTCCTGGGCAAATGGGATAGCTGATCACCCCAGCACACCCCCAATAATCAAATCTCCTATACTTCACAGACAAGAGTGAGAAAGTCCCAATATTACAGCCTTTTTTGTTTAGGTTAAGGTATTGTTTGTCCAATGAGACTGTTTTTTTAAGTTTGTTTTAAACTTTCAAAAACTAAACCTCATTTATTTTTATGCTGGACAGAGCCTTTCTTTTCCCACTTGCCAATCTATCCATGAGCTGTTTCCACATTGTTCTAGATCACATGTGTAGGATACCTAGACATCAGTACCTACATACTTAGATACATGTCACACAGCAGTTAGCTCATCTTACCACATTACTGCAGGGAAAAATCTTATCACACAATTAAATACCATGCTTCAATTAATTTTCCCCCAAATGTTTACTTTTAAAAATTTTAACTATGTTTTCAATTATTTTATTTTGTTTTTATCTTTATCATCTAAGACACAGAAGCAATTAAAAAACTAAAAAGGAAAAAAAATGCCTTTGGGAACAAAAATTATACTCATGGTTAAAAAACTACCTCTTGGGGTAGTTTATCTTCCACACGCTTCTTCATAAAACATAAGGATAACTAAAATACTATTTTGAAAAAAAAGTTATTCTCTATACATCCACTTTAAAAAAGAGAAACTTGAACTAACATATACAGATTCTCAGATGCTAGGAACATCTTTTTTTTACTTCTTTCATTTGAAACTTCAATGATCTCATATCCAGAAGAGGATTTGTAAATTATAGTGCAACCAATTGGCTCAGCATACCTTGCATTGTCATTGCCAAACAACTTCCAAATGCTACCCTTTTGTTGATCCTCACTAATGTCATTAGAATCTCTGGTTGCTTTTGTTAGTTTGTGAGGAAATGTTTAATTTTTGTTACATATAATTATGCAGTCTCCTCCCAAAGAGCTTTGATCTCAGAAAATAGATATTTTGCAAAAGGAACACTATAATCAAGTCAATTACAATATTAACAGAAAATAAATACTTCAAGCAGAAAGTAAAATGGTTATTTAGCCTGCTTACAATTCTTTGTTGTTTTTAGTTCTTAATTACCTTTGAGTACCTGAAAATTCTCTAAAGCCCAT
The DNA here is from genome assembly GCF_028538775.1 of Myotis yumanensis. NCBI lineage: Eukaryota > Metazoa > Chordata > Mammalia > Chiroptera > Vespertilionidae > Myotis > Myotis yumanensis. The sequence continues at coordinate 30,836,241 of NW_027223762.1, read as the reverse complement.
CAACAGATACAAGTTAAGTTTATAGGGAAAGCTTGATTCCTTTTTAAATAAGCTGATGCAGTATAATAGAAATGATTGATTTCCTCCTGAAAAATCTAGCAATGTTTCATAACTTACCAAATATTGTAGTCATTGAATTTGTAATTAACTTAAGACTCATTTTTAATCTACATTTGTGAACACTATGTACAGGGATCTGATTCATGCAAGTCAGAAGGTATCCTTAAAATTCCTTCATAAAAAAATGAATGACAGTTATTTGAGATGGAAGAATGGAAGAGATCAGTGTGATTACTCTTCCACGAAAGATTATTCCATATAACCACCTAACTCAATGATTCCCTAAGTGTGGTCTCAAACTAGAAGCATCATCCGGTAACTTATAAATGCAAAAACTCCTGGGCCACATCAGACCTACTGAATCTGGTTAGGACTCTATCCCTAAACCAAGGACATAGTAAGTGCAATCTAGAGGAAAAGGCAAAGAAGGAAAATGAGATCTTACACCTCTCTATAAAACCTGCAAATGTGAAATACTATAACTGCCCTTAAATTGTCAGTAGGTAAAACTCTAAGCTATGTTATGGGTATGGTAATATGATTGGTGTAAAGAGATATCCATCCCCTCCATAGGCAGACTGTTTATGCTCATGGCATAAACTTGTGAGATGAGGCAATGCTGTTTGGAGGTTCAGTTCATGAGTAACAAAAGAGGAGGTTGACTCTGACTGTGTTTAAAGCATTTTTTGGTTATCAAAATACCATCTGCACAGCTGACATTCCATTCTATTTAGACTCTATGAATATCATCAGATACTAGAAGAATATTCACATAAGTATCTTTTCAACTTAAACTTAATCAAAGATTTACTTCCCACCAAAGACAAGAAGATTCTTGTTAAAATTAGTTAACACTTAATCTATGAAATGAATTTCCCCTCCTCATAGAAACAAAAAGAAGCAGATTAGAGTAGAATTGTAAGCCTGGGTGACTTCAGGAATGTGCACTGGTACTAGCTCATTATTTCTTTCTCCAACAGAAAGTCTCCGACTCTCTTCTCTGAAATCAACAAGTTGCCCCATTTGTAAAGATTGCCTTTGCACTTGTTGAATTACTGGCACAATTTTATTCTTTGAAACCAGAGTAAACAAAATTTGCCACAAATGCGTTTGATTTTGCATGAATGTACAAATAAGTAATTCACGCCACATCTGAAATTCATTAGCCTTCTTTATTTTCCAGGAGGTAACTGCAAATTGCGCACTCAAAAATAAAACTGATCAAGAAAACTGCATTCAAATATTGGCACAAGAAAACAGCTATCATTGCAAGCATTTACCCACAATTACAGGCTTTCAGCTTGAACCTAAATGATTTGTAAACATTTAATAAAAAAATGAAGAAATTACATGAAAGGAAGGCTGAGTGCTAGGATACTGGCAGCAGCATGGACGGCTTATTGCCATCAATTTCATATGACCACAGATTAAAAGAATCAATGTTATGTAAATGTGTACTAAATAGGGTAAAAATTTGAGATTGGGGCTAATTCAAATTCTAAAACTTGAACTACCTTTAAAATAATTGTACATCTGTACTAGTCAAGGGTAACCAGGCAATATTGCAAGTGAAGTTGATCAAACAGAATATAAAACCATTCAGTTAGTATTCAATAAATTTGATCAAGTTTGAGAACCACTTTCTGTTGCAAGGCACTTTGATAGAATCAAAGTAGAAAGAAGGAGTAGTCATAATCCTTATGGAACTTTGCATCATTGACCCATGAGTTAGCAAATAACAATAAAAGAAATGAACAGTTCAATAAAGTAAAGATATGGTACATCACAAGAAGTACATGACAAATTGCCAAAAAAGAGAAGTAAAACAGTGTGTGACATAGGTCACCTTACAATTTACTAAAATCCATATTTGGATAGAAAAAAACCCCCACATATGTCCCCAGAAATGTGGTCAAGAGCAAAAGTCCGGTTCCTCCCTAGAATGGCCCATTTAGGAGAGGATGATAAGGGGAAATTGGAAGGTCTGATGAGGAAACTGAGGTCCAAATAGCAGAGGAAGTAACCATCGTGTAGCCAAGCAGAACAACACAAAGCAGCATTGTGTCCAAGTTCCGTATGTCTTAATAGTGGTTTCCCAGGAAAGTCCCCCAGAAGCAGTGTGCTGCTCATAGGAATGCTAACAAAGCAAGGGTGGGGTAGGCGAGGGAGACCAAATCAGAAAGTACACATGATACGGAGCCACTGCACAGAAAACATCTATTACGAGTTCCATCTTCAGTAACTCCCCAACAAAACACTAGGGTGTTCCACCAGCTCTGTCTAAATATTTTCTCAAATTGTGTCCCATTTTACTTATTAATGAATAGGCACTAAGCAAATGTTTGGTGTGTATATGTATGTGTGTTTGAATAAATGAATGGTTTTTATTCATTTTTTAATCTTCAGCCAAGGATATGTTTATGGATTTTAGAGAGAGAGGAAGGAAGAGAGAGAGACATAAATTGGTTGCCTATCACATGCTCTGACCGGTATGTACTCTGACCTAGGTATGTGCTTTGATTGGGAATCAAACCCTCCCAAGACCTTTTGGTGACACTGCAACCAACTGAGCCACCCAGCCAGAACATGAATAAATGAATGGTTTTTAATCATCAGAAAATGCAGGCTTAGAGTTCACTGTGAGTTCTAAAACTACCCTTGAAAATCAGCCATAGAGTACCATATGGATATAAAGTATATTTCCCAACTATATATTTTCAAATTTCTCATTAATTTTGGAAGGCTTGGATATTGTTCCCATTTGAAGCTTAAGCCACTTGAAAGAAGAAGCTATAAAGTCTATTTTTTATATCTTAAATTGTTAGGTTTTTTATAAACATTGGTGAATAAACAGGTTGCTGTTATTCCTAGAGCAAGATTAGTAATTGGAAATACTTAAAATCTGTTAACTCTTTGGCAAGCCATTTAATGAATCTCTGTGTCAAATATATCCTTCCTAAAATCTAATGGTGAATAATGATGATACAGTTGAATTGGGGAAATGTTAATATTTATGATATTTGAAGTGAATAATCATAAGGCTGGTAAATATTTATGTGAGCTGTCTGATATTATGAAGAAATGCAGGACACTTAAAGCTCTACACAATAAGAGTAAGAAAGGAAGAAGGAATCAGAACAATCTATATTTGGGCATTTCCCTCTATTGCAGGACAGAAATTACCCTTTCAAAATCAACTTTCAAATGCTAAAGGGTAGAATCCAGAAAAGTCACTTAGTTGGATGTAGTTGACTTTAAGAAGCTCAGTTCTGAGCTAGTCCCAAAGTAGGAAGAGCTGAGTTGCTAGAGAAGGGAGAATGAAATCCTTAGACCCCAGGGGCCCAGGAAAAAGAAATCAGATTACTGAAGACCCCTTGAGAGCTGGTAACTAGCTTATACTTGAACTGTAGGGACTGGAACTAGAGAAAACCATTAAGAGCTATGTGTATAGCTTTATGTATGCCCAGCTAAAGTGAGAATCATGATGGGAATTGGAACTACCTTTGTGCATATATAGTTAAATCTCAAAAAGCTCCAGGGACTGTAGTGAAATAAGTTTTGCACTCTAAGGATCTGTGTGTGCTGCAAGGAATCTAATCTTACTTCTTTGAGTTCAGGTGTGAAACACAATCCAAAATGGGAAACAACTCCAGAGGTCCTCTTCAGTGTCCACCCTGGAGACCAGGTCTATCACAATCCTTATTAGGGCAGAATTTTTGTTTAACGGTGATTGGTTAGATTTCACTTGTGAAATACTTTGTAGCAAGTCCTCCTCTCATACGTGCATTCACAAAACAAGCATGCCTTTACATTGTTGTTGTATTCACTGAAAAAACTTAAATATTTCAATATCTTTTAATACAGCAAAATTAGAAAGAGCAGTATATGTCTGTTATTCAGAGTCTGCTGTTGAATCTTTCAAATTGTTGTTGATTTCAAGAGCCTTCTTAGAGAATTAGATCAACTTTAATCATTTTCCTAAAATATGTGAGCAATTTAGATATCGGCATCATTTGACTTTGCAAAACCCACCAGTGAATTTTTTTTCTAATCACTGCTTTCTGTAACTAAGGTCTAAGGAGACACTGTTGTGTAAGATTCTTTTCTCTCCTTATCCATGTTCTCACCTGAGCGGTTTGTGATATCAGATATACCTCATCTAAAATAGGAAAGGAGATTCCAAAGGAAGTCGTTAAAAGATACTTTAGAAACGGGTCTATGCAAGCTAAATACACCCATTTTTGCCTAGATATAGTTTATTCCAACTATTAATACCCACACACACATACCAGTATACCCACTCAAGTTCATGCCCATATATGCAGAGGTGCACAATCACAGAGTGTGCCATTATTTTTGGTAGGAAAGTAACAAGTACCAAAATTAAACTAATCAAAGCCGATAAAGCTTCTAAAATGGTTCAGAACACAGTTCCCCTCTCATTCTTCTCATAAAATCCACACTAGAAACTGCTTTCTAAATTCTACCTATCACAAGAGAATAGGGCACCTTGGACAGCTACTACACAATTAAATCAACAAAACTTTGTTAGATAGAATTTAGAAAGGGTCCACTAAACAGAAGTGCAGGTATTAAGACATAATCTCTAAGGCTCTCTTGGCTTAACACTTCTGCAACATCCTGGCCATTTTTTTTTACACTAATCTTTCTTAAAGATTTATCTGGATTCCATCCTGACCCACCTTTGTCATCTATAATGAGCAACTGAATTTTTAACAAAACTTTTTAGGTACACCATCATAGATTGGATTAAAAAATAACTTATTTGGGACTGATACTGAATCCCCAAGCTCCTTCATTCTCAGAGTTCAGTAAATTATATTAGTCGGGAGATGGCCCAGAATAAAATGCCACTGAACAAGCAAAGCAGAAATGTCTAGTCATTCATGATTAATTAAACTTTCCCAGTAAAAACTGTGGGCCCTTTTTGTAAAAATAGTTCACAACCTAGCTTATCAGAAGAACCCTAATCCAGGGAAGTAACCAGAGAAAAGAGTCCTCCCAAACAGTCTGGCAAAGATGCAAGGCTTTGTTCTGAACTTCAACTGCGTGACCTCCTTTATTTAGTGAATGGGGAAAAAAAAGCTAATGATAAAATAGAAGCTAAGTAAAAGAAATAAATTTAATTGTGGTGCAATTCAAGCAGGTAATGATTGTTCTGAAAAACCAGGAAAGATTATTTGGTGAAATAGCTCATTCAAAAAAATGTTAAATAGCAAAACCATTGTAAATTAGAAATCAACTCTAAGTAAACTAAAAAATCTTCTCATTGATTTTTCAGTTTAAATCAGAAAAATTGATTGTATAAACATGCCAGAATAATAGTTTCCAATAAAACAAGCTATCACATGTGGTCAATACCCCAAATAGACTATCAGAATATCACTCTATTAGAAAAAGAGCTTGGGCTATTTAGTTGTCATTGTAAAAACCTGGCCACAAGCAGTATTGGGGTTCTGATGAAGAGTTTTAAAGAATTGTTGGAAAATATGACCATAATATCAAAGTCAGGAGTAGGAAGAATTACAAATTACCAAAAGTATTATGAATCTATTACAAAGTGGTTTTAACTGTGTATTGTAAAATACACAGTTCCCTGGTCTCATCTTTAGGGAACAGTTTAGAGTGACAAGAGAAAATAAGAAAGTCTGCAAAAAGGAAGATTACATGAATTATTTGATTAAATATGAATATTTTTTCAATTTTTTCATGAACTTAAAAAAATCAAGGAAGGTCGTGAGAAGTGAACAAAACTAACTGAAAGCAATGGGTCTGCCTATTTCTCAGTGTAGATCTCAAATTAGAAAAAAAAATCAGTGTACATTCAAATTCAGACCTAGTCTTTGCAGTTGATTTGGAGAGCTGCATTTAAACATTATTCTAATAGAGGACACATCACTGTTATGTCAACTAACTCAGCAGAAAGGCAATACCACTTTCCCTCTTCTCCGTTACAGTTAGGTGAATCTTTTAACCACAAAGATCACAACTGGGCAACTGCCATCACTAAAAATTCACTATCTAAATATTGCTTGCCCATTGATTAATTTTAAGTATATATACCCCATGTTATTAGGATGAAACTGTGAAGCCAGCTATGAGACTTCCCTGGCTCCTCTGCTGAGTGACTCAAGTAACAGTGACACTCTCTCCTCAACACCACCTACCATCACTACACATCACTCGGTATAAAGATGAATCAAGGAAAAACAAAAATGCATTGAATACCTGTTAGGGTAGAGGCCAAGACTGTATTCACACATTTGTGGAGAAAAACGCAAAGTAAAGCAAACAGCTGAGCCCTATCTTTCTCTTCTAGGAACTAATTCTTACCCTGAGAGATTGGAACAGCAAACTGTAAGAGGAATAAGAGGCAGGGGAAAAAAGATGTAGAGTGGAACTGGAAGATAAAAAATGAGCAAGATAGGAGAGTAGAGGACATTGAGCAAGCATAAAACTGTACTAATCAAAAATAGGTCTACTGCAGTATCTCATAAAATGGTATTGTAATGACCAACTTTCCACCTATGTATGTACACATAAATGCATTTATTTTCCTAAGAAAACTGATGAAGGAAAAAGAAAAAATGACACCTGAATAAATCAGTTTTTCTGTTTTTACAAAATTGGCTATGGGAGTTTTTTACATTGTGATTCATTTGACTAATATGTTTTGGAGAATCTCCTATATATTCTGTGTGATAAACCAGTGCTTCTCTAACTTTAATGAACATGCATATATTCTGGGGGTCCTATTAAAATGAAGATTCTGAATCAGTAGGTCTGAGAGAGGCCCAAGATTCCACATTTCTAACAATCTCCCAGAGTTTGTTGATACATACAGAGCCCATCTCCTAGTAGCTCACAGTTTGTTCTTCCTGACAAGAAGCTGATAGGTCTAGTGATTCCTCATTCTCTATTTTCTGCATATACCAAAATGTGGTATAATTTGGATAAAATTAGATTTGCATGTAGTATTTTCCCCAAAAATATATTTTTCTCCTCTGGTTACATACTCAGTTTCTCTGATATAAATTCCATTGTAATAGCTACAGCTGTAATACATAGATATTTCCCTTCCTTCTTAATTAATAGAATTTTCTCATGTAGTGGAATGTTTTTAGTGCTTGAGTGCTCAGGAGGATCCCAGAAAGTAGTCCTTGGCAGCAAAGAGTGGCAGAACCCCATGAAACTCAGCAAGAGACAAAGGTTCCTATCTGCATCATGCCCTAAGTGATTCTGACCATATGAAGCCAGTTAATCTCTCTGGGCCTCTGGTTTCTCAGCTGTGAAAAATGAGTTGTCCTTTCCACCTCTTATTCAACATAATTTTAGAAAGAGAGAGAGAGAGAGAGAGAGAGAACACTTTGTCTAGATATATGGTTCTTGATTGATACATGCCTAGAATTTCAGCTGTTTTTGTTGATGGTAGTTCTTTGTCTTTCAAATGGTTTATCAGGAAAGCATACCAGAACAAGTTAAAATCTGCACTGGGAAGAATGCAGGTGAATTCTGTGATTATAATAGCATTAATGACTCAGAAACAAAAAGCAGACAGTTCTAAGAACCTGAATCTTTATTGACAAAACAGTTCACACCTTGTGCTGGTTGTTTGCTAAAAGAAGTCTAGACTAAATCACTGGAGTCCTTTCCCTGGGCAATGACTTGGGTAATTATTATGATTCATGCCGCAGCCCAGGACTCCATTTCAATCCTAGCTTAGAAAGGAGTTATTTTTATTTTGGTATGTAAATATACTTTTTGCATGCATTAAACTCCTTTAAAATGTAAAGATGATAACACTAAATGTTATAGGCTCATTATTATTAATTCCTTGATTTCAAATTGATTTCCTACTGTCATCGGGGAACATGAGTACCTTTCAGCAAAGAACAATCTGTTTAAAGTTTAGGAGTTTGTTCATTTCACATTTTGGGATTTTTTTTTCAGCCTCAGTCTCAAACTATGCTTATAGTCAAAGCAATCAGTCTTTTCTGAGCTTATGCATTATTACCCATCACAAAAGGAGATCTATGAGCCAGCTATCTGTTGCCATCTAAAAAATTACCCTAAAATGTAGGGGCTTAAAACAGCATTTATTACCTCACAGTTTCTTAGGTAAGGAATCCAGGTATGGCTGAGCTGAGTCTTTAGGCTTTGGGTCTTTCCCAAGGCTGCAGCTGTCCACTTCCTAGCTCACTCACTAATAGTTGTTGGCAGGATTCACTTCCTGCCTCTTTTCCTCCTTCAGTACCTTGCCACATACACCTCTCCAAAAACCATCTTACAACATGGCAGCCTTCTTCATTAGAGTAAGCAAGTGAAGGGCAGGAGAAGATGTCAGCAAGAGAGAAAGTACTAATGAGACTGAAGTCACAGTCTTCTGTAACTTAACCACTGAAGTGACAACTGATCACTTTTGCCATATTCTGTTCATTAGGAACCAGTCACTAGATCCAGCCCACAAACAAGGGCATGGATGCCAGGAGAATGGGAACATTGAGAGCCATGTCAAAAGCTGCCTACCACAATCCATAACTAAAATTCCCCCTGAATTGATTCCAACCAAACCTTTAGAGTTAAATCTAGAATTTTAAATAGTTTCAAAAAGCAAAATTTAAATTAAAAAGCAAAATGTACCCACCCCCCCAAGAGTGTAGGAGACTGGATGACTCATTCAGATATGCAGCCTGATGGGTGTGGTTGAAACAGGCAAACTACTGTCCAAAAGGAGAACCTTGCTGCTTCTCACAGCTCCTTTTGTATGAATTTACCCTTTTCTTCTTCATGGACTTAGGACTTCTAAAACGCTATCAATCCTTTCCAAAACCACTCCTAAATAACTATGGCTATATCCTTTGATTTTAAAACTTCTTTTTATTAAAATCCTCCTTTATTCTACTCTACAAATAAACAATATCCATGAAACAAAAACTTTATGAGCAAACAGAAAACTCTCTTTATTTTGCAGATTAGCATGTACCCACATGCCTGTTACATAAAAGAAATTTAAACTGTTCTTGCTTCATGTTAACTTTTGTCCTAGACATCTGTGATATTTTGTTTGTTAGGAAATCATGGAAAATGTTCTCCATCTCTCCCATAGAAATCTATGTTCTGTTTTGGTCACATTTTTCCTCCTACAGTCTACTCAAAAGCCTGCTGCTATAATCATCATTTTTATGTTTAATGGTGTTTTTTATTTTATTTTTTTGCCTCAGAAGTCTACTAGAAGACACATGCTGAACACAATCTAAGTTTATAATAAATAGGTTGTGTAATAGTTAAAAATTCAGAAGCCAGAAAATCCAACATGAACTCTCTTGGGATTCTGAGTAGGTATCTTGATAAGGGGCTTGTTTTTCAACCAGAAGGCAATAAGGAAGTACACTAGCACGCTAAGAGAAAGGGAAAGATAAATTAGCCAAAATGGGGAAATCAGTGAAGGTAGAAACCAAGAAATTGAATCATGTATAGGAAGACCTGTAAAATGGTGACATGCAGGAAAGGCCACCAGCCACATTCAATTTCCCCTTCAAGAATATTCTAGTAGTTAGATTGTGAATTAACCAAAGGGAAAGAATAACGGCTAATATAACTATTAAAAGGAATAAGTAAAACCCAAAGAAAGGTTTTTTATTCCTTTAAAAACATGGGAGAGGACCAAATGTTCTTAAATTGCTTTTTAAAGTACATAATGTAACATTATGTCCATTTTCTCCTTGGTTCACCCTCCCCAAGAAGTATTTTCCAGATTTGCACAGGTGTCTCTGATGCTAATAATAAAACCTCTGTAGACCTGTGGAGTGGGTAGTAGGATAAATGTGTGGCTCAACCGCCAGGTAGAAGCCATCCTCTGGCCTCTGGCCTGGAGCATCCTGAGGAGGCTGGTCTGGTCCATGAAGCAGGCAGTGAGAGCTAGGGCAGCCTTCGGGGGGGCTCCCAGTCATATCTGGTTCCCTTCACTGGGAAGTCCAGAGGGAGAAAAAGCAGTATGCTCATAAGATTTCCTCATATCCAGTCATCTATTTACTAATACATTCTCTTGACATAAGTAGCCCCAGTAAATTCCTCTTTCCTCATCACTAACTCTAAAATGACAGTTTAGGGATTATCTTTTCTGCCACTTACCATGAAACACGGCTCCAAACCAGTTTGTTGTAGGTTTTTGAGCTTAACCACATAGCTCACAACTGAGTGGATAATCAATCATTCTATGACTAAATCCATCTGGAACAAATTTGAAGAAGTGGCCATGTAGGTTTATTTTGAAGAAAAAAAATTTAAACTGAAACCAGGTTGATCTTTTAAATGGTTCAGAAGAATATATATATATATATATATATATAACTCAGCAATGACTTTTCCCCCCCAGAACTGGTGCATGCTCTCTGAGGAAGACTGGGTCTGATTTACCCCTATTTTGCATTTGCTTTGGAGGAGAGTCCACTTCCCAAAGAATGAAGTCACAAACCCGCCTTAGGTGGAAGGGAAACACTATGTGACCAGGTTCTCGCTATAACGGTGTGCTGATCTTAAATTCACACACACACGTACTCAATAGAGGGTTATGGGACCAAAATAGCCTGTTTCCAGCCATTCTGGTTGGACTCACAACTTTTTGCCATGTAGGCATTAAAAGATAATTTAAGTTTCTAGAGCATTGGCTTTTAATAACTCTGCCTTTTGCCCAGCTGGCATGGCTCAGTGGTTGAGCATTGACCTACGAACCAGAAGACCATGGTTTGATTCCTGGTCAGGGCACATGTCTGCATTTTGGGCTCAATCCCCAGTGTGGGGCGTGCAGGAGGCAGCCAATCAATAATTCTCTCTCATCATGGATGTTTCTATCTCTCTCCCTCTCCCTTCCTCTCTGAAATTAATAAAAATATATTTAATTTTTCAAAAAAAGAACTCTGCCTTTCTTTCCCTCACTAAACCCAGATTGTTAATATAAATTTAGGATATATTTTTCCATGTGTGCTCTTAAATCTGTACCATTCATGCATTCATTTGTTAAATTTTTAGTCACTTATTCATCAGTTCATACATCAATGCATTCAGTTAATGTATGTTCAAATTGTACTAGATGCCTACGAACCACCTGTCTTGCAAGGACTTTTCAATCTATCTGAAGAGGTAGATTAAGGTCAGAATTTAAAAATTAAATGTTACAAATAATTCAGTTCAACAATTCAAGTGAACAAAGCCCTAGTTGAGAATCTCATTCCAGTGTAACCGATGGCCCGTGGTGGTTACTGAAAAGCCCTGGAGGAGTCCAGGGGAAGGATTGGTTGCTGCAGCAGAGGCCAGTTAGGACTTTGTGGAGAGAGTGGAAGTGACCCCCTGGATCATGAAGGATGAATTAGATGTGAATAATCCTGAGGAGAAGAAGGCAGGCTTTGCTGGGTGGACACTCTGTATACAAAATAATGGTGACAGTATTGTATCCTTGTTTGGAATGGGGGAAAGGAGGGCTACTGTGAGGAAGCAGGAAACAAGTTAGGATAAGTCATTGGAGTACAGTTATGTAAACACTGAATTCTTGGTTAAGCCATTTAGATTTAGTACTGACATAACTAGTAAAAGATTCTGAGCAAGGAGTGGCATAATGAAAATGCTGCTTCTGGATAGTTGTAGGATGAGGAAGAAAAATAAGTATATACATATAGTTAAATTTGTTAAGTCATCCTAACAGATTGGGGTGCGGAACGGGGATGCAGAGGGCATATGTTAGTCTGATGTATTGAAAGGCGAGTAAGTTTCTTAAGAAAGAATTGGGTTAATGTTCAAGTGCTGTACATATAATAACATTGCTAATAAGAGGCATAAAAATAGAGTTTGATCCACAAGGACTATGTTCAGGACTTAATAATTTGTTTAAACCTATTTCTAACAGGCACATTTATTATTTTTGTATGCAAGTGCTTCTCCTGAGTTAAATGATGACTCTATATAAGTTCCACTTGAGGAAGGGTAAACTCTACATAATATTGTTTAGCAATATATTCCTTTATAGGTATTACAAAGGTGAGCACCAATTTATAAATTAAAAAGAAATTGTGTAATTTCAGGTCCTGTGCCCCTGAAATAACCAATTAGGAGTAAAATAAGTACTTAAATGATCTTCTGAACAATCAGCCTTCCTGACTTCCACCCATACCCATTAAACTGTAGAAGGTTCATTAGTCATAATATGACTGAAGAAATATGGAGCAAGTCTCTATCCATAAACTATGTCTAAACATAGATCTTTAGCAACAGTTATTCTTGTTTAAAGATGGTTAAGGATATGACACTGCAAAATATAATGAACACAACCTGAGCAGAATCATGCTTTGATTATAACAAGGTTTTTGTAATTATAGGAAATTATAGTAGGAGGCAATTGTCCATAGGCCCACTCTCCCCTATGAGTCCCTTACAATCTAACATGCATGTAAGCATGAACTAAGCAATGATCTGGTTGTAAGTATTGGAGAGCAACAAGTTCTCCTGACCTATTTAGGGGAAAGGAATCTTCCAGTTAAAATTGTATTTGTTTAACAATAAGAATTTAAACAAAAATAGGAAAGGCTGTTTGAGAGTAGGGGTGAGGCTGGACAGCCAGGCTAATAGATTGAGAACTTAAGAACATAAGAATATATAATTTAGTTTATAGAATAATTCAAAGGAATTTTAACTGGATTTAGATCTCACTTCACTAAGCCACGATACTGGTTTTTGTTTTGTTGTTTGCTTGTTTGTTTTTGAAGACTTGCCCACAGCTAGAATTTTGCAAAGGTTGAGCATCTGGTTTGTCCATTGTTTGATCTATTTAAGTTTCCACTCTGGAACACTTCATAAACAAGTCATGCCTAGCCCTAGCCGATTTGGCTCAGTGGATAGAGTCGGCCTGCAGACTGAAGGGGTCCCTGGTTCCATTCCAGTCAAGGGCACATGCCCGGGTTGCAGGCTCAATCCCCAGTAGGGGGGCGTGCAGAAGGCAGCCAATCAATGATTCCCTCTCATCACTGATGTTTCTGTCTCTCTCTCCCTCTCCCTTCCTCTCTGAAATCAATACAAATATATTAATAATAATTTTTTTTAAAAAAAAAACACATGTCATACTTGGGGTCTGAGGAAATGACTTGTCAGTTGTCTGGATTTACTTTCTTATTTTATACTAGATTTATACGAAGATTCGCGCAATAGGCTTTCCTTCCCCTGCCTGCCGGCACCGGTTTTCCACCAGCACCTGGGACCCAGCACCTGGCTCAGGTTGCAACAGCAAGGCTTGGCTTCTCCACTCGGGCCGCAGTAGGGAGGCTTGGCTTCTTCACTGCGGTTGCAGTGAGGCTTGGCTTCTCCCCTCCGGCTGCAGTGGAATAGCCAAGCCTCTCCTGTCTTCAGTCTTCAGTCTTCAGTCTTCAGTCTTCAGTCCGGCCAGAGCCTTCAGTCTTTGCTCTGCGCCTGTGTATGCAAATTAACTGCCATCTTTGTTGGGTTAATTTGCATAGTTGCTCTGATTGGCTGGTGGGCGTAGTGGAGTGACACCAATTTGCATGTTTCTCTTTTATTAGTGTAGATTGGATTTGGGAATAATGACATGGGGAAGAAAATTTTAACGTTTTCTTTGTTATTTACAGTTTGGGAGATAGCATATAACCACAGATTAGGTATGCTAGAGCTGGAGCCCTAAACATAATTTCAAAGTGAGAGATTATTCAATAAACCTGATTTGAGTAACAGCAGATGCTGAGAATACAAGATAAAAGCGTATAGTGCCTGCCCTTAGAGAGTTCCCAGTTTAAGAAGTGGACAGTAATTACAATGTGGCATTTTGAATTCCATTTTAGAGACTTCCCAGAGAAGGTGACACCAGGCCTGTTTTAGAAAGTTGTGGGAATTAGTCTTAACAAACTGGGGGAAGGCAAAGGGAGTTGGGAGAATGTTCCATGCAGAGGGAACAACATTTGCTAAGGTTATAAGTAGAAGACAGAGAGGAAGGGAATGAGTGTTCTATAATATAGAATCTATATGATTCAGTGTGCACAATGTGAGGGTAGGCGAGACTCAAATCATGAAGGGCCCCTGCATGGCATCTTAAAAAGTTTGGATTTTGCCCTAGTTGGTTTGGCTCAGTGGATAGAGCATCAGCGTGCAGACCAAAGGGTCCCAGGTTTGATTCTGGTCAAGGGCATGTACCACAGTTTCAGGCTCCTCCTTGTCCAGGGCCCTGGAGGAGGTAACCAATCCATGTGTTTCTCTCACATCAATGTTTCTCTCTGTGTTTCCCTCTCTCTTCCACTCTCCCTAAAAGTCAATGGAAAAATATCCTAGGATGAGGATTAATAAAAAAATAAAAATAAATAAAAGTTTGGATTTCATCTTGAAGATACTAGAAAGGACATAATCAGATTTCCTATGCACCAAGTGAAAGATGCCCTAAACCAATTTGAAATATATTTATGTAAATGCAAATGAAGTCCACCCTCTTTGTTCACAAAAGAAGTAAACACATCATTTGCTTTTAAAACTTACTTCTGAATTCTAAATTTGTTGACCCAGTTAGGTAATTTTATTTAACTAATTAAGACTGTTTTTATTCTCCATTTATAACAGTGCTTCCAATGCATATTAAGTATGGATTTCATTCTACAAATAGCACAGCTCTGTTTGTAAGCTTAAGTTTTTATCAAATTAATGCCATGGAGAAAATGTCTTAGCTCAGGAAAAGCTGTAAAAAAGTCAAATCCAGTCTTAAAAGTCTACTCAGCATATAGTGCATCGGTCCAGGCCATTATGATTTTACCCACACAGAATATAACTGTAACTCAAATGATTTTTACTGCTTGGGGTTTGTTCCACCTTAAAGTTTGTACTAAAGCTTATTGGGAAACTAGTTTGAAAGTAAAATTGTAACTCAGCCTTTGCAGAAGCTACAAGAAATTGTGCATATTCTCTTTGTTTGGCACAGCATCCCATCATGTTGTAAAGTTTTTGTTGTAGTGACAATATAATTGTATAAATACTATGGAAGCACTGAGTGTTTTGCCAGTTTATAATATAACAGTGATAGAATTTACACATCAAACCTAATGGAGAGCTCAACTGGTACTTTCAACAAACCTATCCTATAAAAGTATGTAAGTCACTGATGTGTGCTTAGGATTATCCAGCTGCTGATTTCCTAATAGGGAAAATGAGAATTCAGTAGTCTGGGCAGAACTTGTTTAGGACCCTGAGCCAAACAAAGTGCCAGGGGCACTCCTTCATCATTAAGGTGGCTCTAGTTAAGGTGAGATGGGCAACAGTCATCCAAGACCTCTCCAAGGCAGTTGACTTTCCAGAGCTGGCAAGTTTGCTGCTACGCTCTTTATTAACAAAGTTAATTTGTGGATACAGCTCTCCCAAAGATCAGCTGGACAGCTATTTTATGTCGTGATCTTGCATTGGTCAAAGGAACCTGAAAAAAGAAGCATAAAGAAGGTGGGCATGGACTGGACCTTGAACGGGGGGAATCCATTCTGTTGAAGGGGTTGGAGAGAGGCTCAGAGGCAAAGGTAGATTAGTGGCAACATGTATGTTGCATAAGGCAGTATGTAGCCTGGCTGATGCGTGGGATCATATAAGATGGCATTGATAAGTTGGAATCTAAGGAAGAGACTAGCTTTTACATGAAACCACTTCCTTTGTTGCAGTGAGGTTCAAACCAATCATACAGGACCTCCTGCATTTTATTGATATCTACGTGCATAATCACAAGATTAGCTGGCAGGTGTTGAAGTCCTGAGGGCCTGGACAGCAGCCCAGCCTTACTGAGGAGATGGAGATGGCAGGGGCAGCCTTGCTGAGCTCCCAATGGTGGGGGGTGCACTGAAGAGCCACAGTGTTGAGCATGAAACAGTACTCACAAACCACTGCTGAAGCACTCAAGGTCTACAGACCAGGAGGAGATGGTCCTAACACTACCTTGGATATGGCAGCAGTCAGAGCAGAGCTCTCAAGTTAAAAAGAATTGTCTGTTTGATTATGGTGAAATTGAGAAAGGGCAAATGCAAAATCAAATATTTAAATAGGAAGGAGTCAGAAATGCAGAATGGAGACAGGTAAGTCAACCACCTGCTGATTTGTCGTATTGTCACTATAAGCACAGTGTTTTTCCTGGGCTTTAAATTATTCCATTTTCTTGTTAATTCTCTCTGTTATCCTCTTAATATAGGAACAAGAGACTATCATATACACATATATAATTTACCTATGGCTATAAGGAAAGCATTTGGAGGAAGTTATTTAGTGCTCAAAGGAACCAAAAGAATATTTCCCTAATAGGCTATTGTTTTACTCTATTACTAGCATAGCATTTAAAAAACAAAAGTTGACTCTAAATCAAATGCTCCTGTATGATAACATTGAATAAATGCTTCATTAGCTACAAATGATGTAGAAACTCCTTGGACTTGTTCATTTGGGAAGTCTGGCATCCAGTTTTGTCATCTTAAAGTCTAACTCTGAGCCTTGTCTTTATGAACAAACAACCAGAAGTAGTTGTCCTGACTTTCCATGCAGTTATTTGAAAATATTCCCCATCTGTTCTCTGGTTCAGATTTATAATTTTATCACTGTTCAAAAGATAATGACCATACTGTCCTTGACATAGTCGATATAATAAGTAAAAATTGCTGCTGACATTTACATTTTCATAGCTAGAATTTGTTCACACAAAATTTTGTCTCAGAGTTACATATAGGTTCTAATTACAGCTCTAGTTAAAGCTATGTTTGCTAAGCAATCTTTATAAACATTAACACCCCATTGCCATGAGGTGTTAACAATCAACTGTCCTCTCACATCACAACATATTATGAAAAGAGTCCTATAGCAATCAACTGTCCTCTCACATCACAACATATTATGAAAAGCAAAGGATGTTAGATTCTTTTGTTTTGACAGACCCCTTTTGTTTGAATTTTTGCAGTTTCTCTAATGAAAAGTAACTTTTAAAAAGAAAGGCTGATTTGCTGTTCTTGAATCCATTCATCTGGAATATGCCAAAGCACAGGAAATCATTCAATGCTTTGGCATTTCTCCTGATTGGATTTCAGTCATGATGGACCACATTAAAAATTTGACACTGAGCAAGGGAATGAAGATAAGATGTGTAATTAGAGTAAATAGAAAATTATATTAAGAGCTCTAGCTTTCTACAGTTTCCTTGCTTCCTTCCACCTGTATACAACAGAAGTACCAACATGATATACACCAACTTACAGTCATTTCACAATGTTAAATATAGCTTACTGAGCCCTTCATGTCAACCAGGTACCGTTTGGGGTGTGTATTATTTCAGTTAGTGCTCACAATAACATTATGAAAAGTTCTTGATAGATATGGTGGTGAAACTTGGAAAAGTTAAATAATTAACTTTTACAGTCACCTAACTAAAATGTGGTATTGCCTGAATTTGAACTGAGATCTATTTGACTCTAAAACCCATGATCTTACCCACTCGTCTGTCTCAGTCATACTTTATATCTTCCTGTTAGTGAGTTGCATAAAAAAAAATTGTATTCTGTGGTTCTCAGACTTTCTAAGAAGATCAACAAGTCCTCCCATAAATTCTAATTCCTGGTATAATAATTCTTGGCATAAGGCTAACAGAAACCTAGCATAAGCAACTAAAGAAAGATACAATCTCAAATAAAGCAATTTAGACCTTCAAAAGACTATGCAGTGAGAAAATAGAATGATTATTCTAATTCTGAATGCGATAGAAAGAGATCCACTGTTGAAGGTCACTGACAAAGGACCTCCTTACACCTATCTGGAAGCCTCACAGTTATCCATCCACATCAACTACATATATGCCTGAAGCCAAGGTTTTCACTTTAAGGTTTCCACAAACAAATTACTGCATTTCTAAGGAAAAATAATTCTGGGCTAATTTTAAAATGAACAATGTGAATTGCTCAATTTTTCCATTTTCTTCTAAAATGAAAACTTGGAATATGATAGACTCCACGGATGTGCTTCCTACAGTAACCATTTTAAGCATATAAAACAGATCTAAGAACATAGATTTTTTTTTCTTATCTGTGTTTAGTAATGCCACGAAATTCTCTTAAAGACTGACTTAGTTTGGCATCTACCTTTAGCATGCCAGCTGCATAACTGGTGGGGGTCCATTTCCTTTTGTACTTTATAGACATTGAAACCATGTGCAGGGCATCTTTCCCCAGGAGACATTTTTTTCAGAGTTTACGCTGCCAAACAGGCATTAAGCTACTCTAAATTCCTGACAAGTATGTAACCTTACAGGTACACAGTAGTGCATTTAAACATTCAGGAGAACTTTCTGTTCATCTCACTCTGCTAACGGAGCCATTTAATCCTGTCCAGAAAAAATGAGTCCATTTTAGGCCCTTCATTGAGTCTATAGATTAGAGAGACAAGTCACTGCTGAAAAATGAAAAAGAGAAGAAGATACAGAGACCTATGATCATGGTCCCCACGAAAGCAAGAGCATGTATTCATGTTTCTTCAGATTTAACATTTTAAGTTAGGGGAAGAGAGAAGAGCCAAAGAATGAATAGTTTCTACAACAGCAACCAGGAATTCAGCAGAGTGAGTTTTAATTTCAGATTCTTCAAGCTAAGGGAAATCTTTGAGTATATATAGTTCAAATTTGTTTTTGCCTCCAATGAAAATGTAAGGTAAAATGCCCACAAACTCATTTAAAAGTCCAAAGACCATTTTATATGCTTGCTTAAGAAATCTTTAGAATTGAAACCCTCATATGGGCCCATAATTTTACTAAACAGAATCTTATTTTGTCCCCTAGTGCCTTTAGGTACTTGAACTAACATTTAGGTATTTTTTTGAATGCTCTGGCTTTACAACACTGAAAGTGTTTTAACACAGAAAGGGGGTGGAGGGGACCTTACAGCTTATGTGTTTCAAACACAATTTATCAGCAAATTAAATTCAAGTATGCATGACAATCCATGAATAACTTAGGAAAAATGGTTACTATAGTATCAATTTGGAATAAAACCTTACTTGGTTTAATGTTATAGTAAAGATTTGGGCACAAGTCGATAGTTGCTCACATTTGATATTTTGATCATTGAATAATCTTAAGCCTTAATATGTTAAAGGCTGCAGAGTCTTTCTTCATGAAATTTTCTTAAAACAGAACAAGGAATAATAAGTCTACGATTTTTGTTTAATTTTTTAAGGTTGCTAATCAATTGACTATTTTTAATTGAATTTATGGGGTAACATTAGTTAATAAAATTATATAGGTTTCAGGTGTACAGCTCTATATCATCTGTATGCTGTATTGTGTGTTTACCACCCCAAGTCAAATCTCCATTTATGCCCTCCTTACCCTCTTCGGCCTCCCCCACCCCCTTTCCCTCTGGTAATCACCATACTATTGTCTGTGTCTATGATGTTGGGGGTTTTTTTTTATTTTTTTCTTGTTGATTTTTAGAGAGGAGGGGGAGGGGAGAGAGAGAAACATTGGTGTGAGAGCAAAATATTGATCGGCTGCCTCCTGCACACCCTTTACCATAAATCGAGCCCAAAACCCAGGCATGTTCCCTGACCAGGAATTGAACCAGCAACCTTTTGGTGCATGAGATGATGCCCAACCAACTGAGCCACACTGGCAGGGCATGCGTCTATGGATTTTTGTTTTGTTTTTGCTTAATCTTTTCACCTTTTCACCCAGCCTCCCAATCCCCCTTCCCTCTGACAGCTGTCAGTCTGTTCTCTGTATCTATGAGGCTGTTTCTATTTTGTTTGTTAGTTTATGTTGCTCATGAGATTCCACATATAAGTGAAATCATATGGTATCTGTCTTCCTCTGACTAGCTTATCTCACTTAGCATAATACTAGCCAGGTCCATCCATGATGTCACAAAGGGTAAGATTTCCTTCTTTTCACATTTGAGTAGTATTCCACAGCTCTTTTATCCACTCATCTTGGTAGGGTAGCATTATGTAGTAGTTGTCCTGTGGGACCCATTGGAGCAGTTTCCTTCATCACCTGAGCTGGGTTCTTTGTGGGGGTTATGTAAGCCTTCTTGTCATAATTGAGTCTTAATTGTTATTGGCCCATTCATGCATGGAGTCCACCCTCAGGCTGGCTGACTGTGAGGGTCAATGCTCACGGTCAGCCAAGTTTAGCTGGGTGCTTGCACACAGTGTATGAGCTGCTGCTGACCACACAAAGTGAAATTCAACTCAGCAGGTTCTGGTGTTGCCAAGATCAGCCTTTGGATATGCCACTTGTGAAGCTAATTGGAACCTGCTCTCATGTTGTCTGAAGATGGCCACTGGGTGTGTTGGTACCGGGCCTCTTGGGAGGGACTTTGGTGCAGGCTATTGTCAGTTGCTGCTTGTGACTGACCCTCAGCAAACTGTTTGGAGCTACAAAGTAATCCACTGTGGCTGCCTCTGCTGGACCTGAGTGCTGGAGAATCAAGGCTGCCTTTTACCAGCATCGGGCCCAGGGGCAGGTCAGCAAAAGTCCCAAGGTACCTTGAGATCCACCTCTGCCTACTGGCTGCCTAGCCTCTGGCAAGTTGCATGAGGTAGGTTTTCAGTGAGTCCCAGGTAAGGGTAAGTTGTGTTCACCAGATTTATACAGGTTCAAACTTGGTGCCAGTGCTGGGTTTGAGGCCACCCAGCAAATGTCACAGGGTATACCAAGTCTAGCTGCCACCCGCTGGGTGCTCACACACCTTTATGGTGGGGAGGGGTCTCAGGGAGTTGTTAAGGTGAGGCCAGCAGACTTTATCAAGCCCCAAAAGACCAAAATTTGGCTATGTGGAGGAAGGACTTTGCACCAGTCAGGCATGTGAGGGGAAAAATGTCCCCCGTTCTAGAGCCACACAATTCACTCTATCCCAGATTCTGCCCAAAGCTTGATCTCAGCAAGGCAAGGTCACCATGAATCAGGAGGGTGGGGCTTGTGGATCTCTCTTGAGGGGGAGGGGCTGGTCAGGCTTGGGGGAAGATGAAGGAAGTGGCCCTCACTCCAGAGCCACACAATTCAGTCACTGACACTTCCTGAGTCTGCCCAGACCTCTATACCTTGGCCCAGGCAGCTGATTCCTTAGCAGGGTGTAAGCTCCATAAGTGGGGCAACAGGTGATCCAGAGAATGGGGCTATTGCATTCCCCAGGTAGATGCCCAATGGAGGGGAGTGCTCCACCCAAGAAAGATGTCTGCAGCATAGGAAAATGACTATCCTGTTCACTTTCCCTTCAGATGTCTCCCCAGAGCCACAAACCCTAGTCTCTCATGCAACTCTAGTCTGCTCCACCCTCCCTCCACCAGAGCCCAGGCTGACTGGCTGCAAATGAGATTTTGTGCATTGGCCCTAACAGACCCCTGTCTCTCCCTGGCAGACAGAATCCCCATTGATTTTCACAGCCAGATATTATGTGAGTGCCTTTTCCCAACTCTGGTGCTCTGGCTGGGGAGCTCAGCTTGGGGGTGAGACCCCACGCTTCTAAGGGGGAACTTTACAGCTGAGATAGCGCTCTAGAACCTCAGCCACTGCCCATGAGAACGGGGCTAGCCCTTTTCACATCTCCACACTTCCTGTCAACCTCAATGTGGCTTCTTCTGTAAATCCTTGGTTATAAGATTTCTCTTTCGCTAATCTTCAATTGGTTATTCAGTGATTGTTCTACATTTTAATTGTAATTCCAGTTTGGTCCTGGGAAGAGATGAGTATAAGTAACATCCACCAACTCCACTGCCATCTTGGATCCACCAAGTTTAGGATTTTTTTTTTTTAGAAAGAGAGGGAGAGACATCAATGTGAGAAAAAAAACATTGATCTATTGCCTCCTGTACATGCCCTGATTGAGGATCAAGCCCACAGCCTACTTATGTGCACTGACCAGGAATCGAACCCACAACATTTTGGTATACGGGACAACATTCCAACCAACTGAGCTACCCAGCCAAGGCTAGGATTTCTTAATTGCTTCCTTGTTTAAGGAAGAGGGAAAGAATAAAAAAAAAATCACTTAAGATGAGATCTTTCCTTGCTACACTTTATTATCAACTAAGTTTTTCAGATGTTAGAAGATAAATTGTAAAAATAATCTCTACAACTGTACAAAGAAATACATGTGTGTATGTACCACATGTCTAAGAAGAAGTCTCAAATTTTCATTTTCTTTAAGCCATAAGTGGTTTTGAAGTATATGTCTTCTTTTCCAAAATAAGGGGATTTTTCTAGTTTTGTTGTTGCTGCTGTTGTTTCTACCTTTTTTTAAACTTACCATTTACCAGTTTATGATAAAAGAATATGACAAAGGATACAAATGAACATCCAGCTGGAAGGGTTGCATAGGGCAAGGTATCCAGGCCTGGCTGAAGGATTCTCATGACCTCTCTGGGTGCACCATCTTTCCATGTTGTTGTTCCTATCTAATTCACATTGTAGTTAGAGAATAAAAACTGTATGTTGCAATTTCTGAAATTATTTAAACTTGTCTTAAGGCCAGCATATAGCCTTTTTGTTTGTTTTCTCAATACTTGAAAAGGTTGTGTATGCTGTACAGTGTTCTATATGTCAATTATTTCAAAAATTTTAATCATGTTATTTATATTTTCTAGTCATTTCTGAAAATGTATGCTTATTCTTTTAGTTACTGAAAGAAGTATGTTGCATCTCTTACTGCGATTGTGTGTATCCATTATTCCTTTTAGTTTCATCCACTTTTATTTTATCTATATTGGATCCAGGTGATTAAGTTTAGTTAAATTTATAATTTCCATATTTTCCTGGTGAACTAAAACTTTTATCATTACATAGTGTTACTTTTTATTCTCTAGTAATATATCTCTTAAAGTCAACTTTGTCTTATATTAATACTGCAAAGCCAACTTTCTTTTGGTTAATGTTTGCATGGTATGTTTTTTATCTTTTTTCTTTAACCTATCTCTGTTATTATATTTAAATTTTGTCTCTTGAAACAGCTTATGTAGGCTGTGTGTTTTTAATCAAACTGAGAATTTGGGGGGGGGGGGGGGTTAGTAAGAGCTTTTAACCCACATACTAGTACATATAATGTACCTAGTGATATAGTTAGGCTTAAACTACCATTTTAGTATTTGCTTTCTATGCATTCAGCACATTTTAGTTTCTCTTTTTTTTCCTTTCATGCCTTCTCTCTAAAATGATAGAATATCTTGCATTATTCTATTTTCCCTTGAATTAGCTTTGTAGTTTCATACTTTTTATTATTATTACTTCTTTAGTGTTTTCCCTGGGGGTTACTTTCACTTGCATCCTTAACTTATCAAAGTCTAAAATAAATTAGTAGTTTTAACTCTTTCTAGAGGTGTAAGGACCTTAAACTGCTTAAACTACATTTACCCTCCTGCCAATCTAAATGCTCTTATTCTCTGTATTTTCATTCTATACATTTGATAAATTCCCAGAGACCCTACTATTATTGTTTTATGTATTCAGTATTCATTTAGATTGATCTACATATTTATGCTCTCATTGCTTTTCATTGTGCTGAAATTTTAAATCAAAAAGAAAAAAGTAAGAGGTATTTAGTGGAAATTTGGTGAGTCACCCTCCTCCTCCTTCTTTCCACCTCTCTGCTCCATTTGGAATTCAGAAAAACATAAGGGCCCTGAGGCATACGGGAAAACATTGTACAGAAACATCATAGGTAAGATGTAATGAAATGGGAAGAAAAATACACACAAGAAAAGTAACATGCTCTAAGAGTAAGAGGCACAAAGATATACTTTATTTCAAAGCCTTAGGCAGTTAATGATTTAGAGAATTATTGCCAAGTTACACTCAGCAAATTTAGTAGTATGCCTCAATTTAGTGAGCACAAAAGCTGTTTATTGTTGAACGAACAACAACTGTAATGTAATTGGTCTCATACATTTAGGAGGTCACCAAGCCATGCTTGTTGTAATTGGCACTGCCATAGCCAGGGGCTTATGTGACCTCAAGTGATGATTTGCCTGAAGGAGTAAGCCAGGAATGTGTGTACTTTGGGCTAGAGAGACTGACTAATCTGGCTGTAAGGACTCAGGAAAAGGGGCCAAAAATCAAATCACAGCACTTAGGCAGGCATGGTGGACTCAGTTGAATATAGTCAGTCTTCATTCAGTTCATCACTTTTCAGGGATTTGAGATGGAGCTGGGGATGGGAAGGGGTGGGAGGGTCAATGTGAAGTGGTGGAGCACCAGGAAAAGACAATTAAAATGTCAGTACATAGGCATCCCTTAATAAGTTGGGGTCCTAATTCCTCCAAAGGCCACGTCCACAGCTTGTATGAGATGGGCTCATACTTTCACACAGAGGTTTTTAATTCCTGGTACTAAGCCACCCTGGAACAAAGACTGATGGTGCTATTTGTTACAAAATACAGTTTTACCTCCAAATACTAAGACCATCTTTTCCCACACATTTGCTTGATGGATAATTAAGTTTGAGAATAAAAAAGGAAGGTTAGCTGGGTATGACATTTACAGAGATGCCAGAGAACATCACCGACAATTAACAATTATTTATTCATAGAAAATGTCTTTTCTTTAAGATTTTGAAAGCAATGAGCTTCATTTTGCAGTGTGCAAAAAGACCTGAAGAATAAAAATTAAGGTCTTTGTTTCCTTGCTCGTTCTCCTGTTTTGCCTGTGATTGATTGGTTCATTTGTGTGACGGAGAATATAGATGAGTCATGAGTTGAGTGTTCATATGCATCGGTTGGTTTTCTCCTCCACAATCACAAACCCTATATCTACCCTCAATCATTCTGTACATGAACACCACTACCTATAGAGGATACCAGGTAGGAGAGGGTTGATTTGTAGTGCAAATCCATCATCATTGCTGGAAAAAGCAACTCCAAGTACATGTAGCATTTTTCCATATGAGAACAGCATATTTCAAGGTCCTGATAGAACACAGTGCAATGCCAAGGACACTTGACTCACTTTCTAAAACAAAAACATGAACTATCAGGGAGGCTGATATTTGTTGATTTTGGTGATATTTTTGTTTATCATTTAAAGCACACCAAATCATTAACAATCTTTTTTGCCAGAACAGATAAGAATCTAGAACTATAAATCTACTGCTGGCTATGGATGAAGACAGTCTTCTCTTGTTACTTAATATCAGTATTTATTTTCTCCACTAGAACTGCTTAGCTTGGGTGAATTCTGGTTGATAATTTCAGAAGGGTGAAAAGCTAACTAGAACTGGGCATTTGGCCCAGATAAATCTGATTCCAGTACTATGAAAGAAGCAGCAAGAGAAATAGAAAGTCTTTGACAGAAATTGTTGATAATTGGCTAAAGAGTGGGGAGGGAAACAGAAGACTTGGAGAGCTATGAATGTTATTCTAACATAGAAAAAAGATGCAAGGGAGGAACCAATGTGCTACAGATTAACAACCCTCTCTTTAATTCTAAGAAAAAGTAAATATGTATAACTACAATAAAACTTCTATTTAAAACTCTTAGAAATAAGTTTTTCTGGAGACCTAAAATACAGAGGCAAAATGGAAATTTTGGGTTTGAATTCCTGCTCTGTGTGACCTTGGGCAGGTTACCTCACCAATCTACATTTCAGTGACATCCTCCTGCCTCACCCATAAATTGTGGATGAGGTAACCACTTATTCCACAGGGCTCTTATTAGGATTAAGTCAGAGGTCTGTAGATCTGATTTCCTAATCAAATAATAGGTGTTTAGATATTGCTAAACATTTATCAATTTTTATACCATTTAATTTTAGAATTTTAACAAGTTTGTATAGGAAGTTATATAAAATATTAGACATCTTAATCATATTTCAATCAACACAATATTCTCAGTTTTTTGTTATCAATAGCCATTAATGAATGAGGCAGCAGTAAAACAGCAATGCCCTCAGCTCTTATTGAGATAGTTCCTACCTTCAAGGACTATATTGAAAAATAGGATGAATACCCCAAATAACTATAAGATCTTCACCCAATGAGTCCCTTTTACTTAAAGGTTTCATAAAGTATGTAGAAAGAGTACTTTCCTGGAAACTAATTTATTGACCTGTCACTTGAAAGGATTAGGACCAATCACTCTGAGCCAGATAGGTATCTATCTAAATCATTAAAAATGTGAAGAAAAAAGAGAAGAAAATAGAAAGAAAAGAAAGGAGCCAGAAGTAACTCCGCCTTACAGCAAGCATGAATGCTTGACCTTTTCCCCCCTACTTTACTTCTATTATGAGATTAGATCAGCATGATTGTGGAAAATATAACAAAGTTTTAAGTCACAGGTCAAGAATTAGCAACTTGAATGTAACCATTACCTTTTCTTTAACCACAGATGTTCAAGGGACAGCACCAACAAATAAATATTTCCAAAGCATGCACAGTGCCCACACAGAACTAGTAAAGATATGGTTATTTTACTCTCAGGTTTACAGTCTGGATAAAAAATACATATTTTTTGAATATTCTGAACATTTTTTAAAAAATCTGTGAACTATCATCAGGGATAGACAGCCTCTTTTACAGATGGAGAAGCAGAAAGAAAAAGAATTGATATTGATATTGATACCATGGCCCTGGATCACATAAGCAGTGACAGAGTCAAAATAATTTCAATCCCCTTCCTCCTATTTTAGTGCATTCCCATTACTGGGTGATGGTAGCTTATTCCAAAATAGTTCTGAATTATTCCTTAAACCTAAAGCAGCAAAAATTAGAAGTCTAATTGGTAATCTACAGCATTTAAGATACAGAAAAGTTTTGTCCATGAAACACACTAAGTGACTTCATGTCGTGGTAAGTTATCAAATTGTGGAAAGAACATTGCAGAAATTAAAATGTTACATAAGAGAAAAAAAGCAGCATGAGTCAGGGGTTTGGGAAATATGAATCAGACTAAAGAAAAAGAGCCAAAATCATAGAGAATGAGGGCCTAAGCAGGGACTTCATGGACACCACAATGACATGGACATAGTTACCTCCATTAACTTTGAGAGAAAACTAAATATGCAATTGCATAGACTGGGGGTCAGTATGGTAAAGAGGCTAGGAGTGTGAGCTGAGCAAAGATCAGACTATTATTTAAAGCAATGATGGTGCCAAAGTCAGCAAGAGAAGGACCTGCAATACTATAAATCACTAGGAGGGAGAACGTGGGCACATTTTTGAAAAATGAGGGAATCACCAAATATTGCCATTAGCTATTCTTAATGCATTAGGATGATGAAATGTGAGTTGATTTATGTGTTGTGATATTTTAGGAAGCACACTATTATTTTGTTCTTTGGTGATGTTTACATTAGGCTATGTCTACATGAGCTGTTCCTTGTGGTGTTCAATTCAAACTCTAATCCCACCTTTAAGGTCCTGAATTTTGCTCACAACTTGAACTACCATTTTTTTTTCTTTTTTAGATTCTTTGTTGTTTAAAGCAAGCATGTCAAACATGCGGCCCGCCAGCTGCGAGTTTGACATGCTTGGTTTAAAGTATTACATATGAATCCTTTTTCCCCCATTGGTACATCTACACAATGGAATACTACACTGCTGTAAAGAAAGAAAGAGCTCTTGAACTACCATTTTATGAGCGCCTTCAACTAGGCACTTCACCAGACTCCCCACAGGCAGCCCCTCCAGCCATGCTAACTCCAGCTCTCAGCCATTCTCATGCAAACCACTTTTGTCTTGTCAGTGTTTTCTAATGTGACCTGCCTTCTGCCTAGAAATAGCCTCCTATTTCTGTCAATTCCATGTACCTCACTTTCTTCAAAATGCCACTCAAAACTCATCTCTTCCGGCAAACCTTCCGTAGCCATCCTCATCTGATGCTGCCTTATTCCTCATAGCTTCTGCACTTCTCAATCCCCTTGCTCTACATCCTTTTCCATTTGCTGACATCGTGCTGGTTCTGTTGTTTTTCTCACAACTTGCCTGTTAACCTATCTTGTAAATGTTTAGTTCCAGGAGATAAAATACTGGTCCTACTTTCCTTAAACTCTGGACCTCAGTTTTCAGCAATCATGATTCAATCATCCATGTTTAAACAAATATTTATTGAAAACCCACCATGCTTCATGCATTCCACTAGGCACTAGAAATACAGAGAGACAGAAACACATAGACCCTATCCTCAAAGGGCATGGGTCCAGGGAATGTGTTAACTGATGGCCTAAGAACTTAGTGAGCTTAACTGTCAAGGATAAATTATAGTTTAAAAACAAAGCAAAAACTCCTCTCCCCAGAATACTTCTTAAGTTATCAGGAAAATCATGACTGACCTGAGTAATCTACTTATATAAAAACCCTGGGTGTAACATCACGGCCAGAACTGCGACCAACCAGAAGGAAGTCATCCTGCCGGGGTCATCTTGGAAATGGCTGTGCCCTCCCCCAGCTGTTTCCTGGAGGGTGAGGTTTCAGGCAGGAACCTGCCCTCAGAGCAGAGTGTGGAAGTGAAATGATTTGTAATGGATCTATTATTGAAGCTACCTTTGGAAATACTATATCTATAGATCAGTGGTTCTCAACCTTGGCTGCACATTAGAATCACCTGGGAATCTTTTTAAAATCCTGATTTCTAGGTTTCATCCTCCAGAAATTCTGTTTCTTTGATACTAATGTTGTGGCCCCACCCCATAACAAAGAAACAATTTCCAGAGGATGAGGCCCAGGAATCAGCCAAGGTTGAGAACCACTGCTATAGATAATATTAAAAATATATGTAAATGTGCAATTCTTTGTCCAAAAAATGAGCATGTTCAAAAATTAAATGAAGAAAATTTGGATATACTCAATGGAGATTTTCACACATATTTGAGTGATGATTCCATTGACTCCACAGATGATGCTGAAAAGGAAAATTTTCCCATCGAATTTCTTAATAGTATTACTCCTTCAGGAATGCCGTGTCATAAATTAAAATTGAAAGTGGGTGCAATCATCATGCTATTGAGAGATCTCAATAGTAAATGGGGTCTTTGTAATGGTACCAGATTTATTATCAAAAGATTACGACCTAACATCGAAGCTGAAGTATTAACAGAATCTGCAGAGGGAGAGGTTGTACTGATTCCAAGAATTAATTTGTCCCCATCTGACACTGGCCTCCCATCTAAATTGATTCGACAACGGTTTCCTATGATGCCAGCATTTGTGATGACTATTAATAAATCACAAGGACAAACTCTAGACAAATTAGGCATATTCCTGCCTGAACCCGTTTTTGCACATGGTCAGTTATATGCTGCTTTCTCTCGAGTTTGAAGAGCATGTGACGTTACAGTTAAAGTTCTAAATACTTCATCACAAAGGAAATTAGTCAAGCACTCTGAAAGTGTTTTCACTATTAATGTGGTGTACAGGGAGATATTAGAATAAGTTTAATCACTTTATCAGTCATTGTTTGCATCACTGTTGTTTTTATATCATGTTTTTGTTGTTTTCAAATCATGTTTTTGTCACTTTTATATCATGCCTCTGTTGTTGTTATATCCTTTTGTTACTGTTTATTAATAAATTTATATATTACTTTCTTTTTTTTTTTAATTAAATCTTTATTGTTCAGATTATTACATTTGTTCCTCTTTTTTCCCCCCATAACTCCCCCTCCTTCCAGCTCCCACCCCACCCTCTGCCCTCACTCCCCACCCACTGTCCTCATCCATAGGTGCACGATTTTTGTCCAGTCTCTTCCCGCATCTCCCACACCCCTTCCCCCCCCCAAGAATAGTCAGTCCATTCCCTTTCTATGTCCCTGATTCTATTATAATCAACAGTTCATTCTGTTCCTCAGATTATTTATTCACTTGATTCTTAGATTCATTTGTTGATAGATGCATATTTGTTGTTCATAATTTGTATCTTTACCTTTTTCTTCTTCTTCCTCTTCTTTTTATTTAAATATATTTTATTGATTTTCCACAGAGAGGAAGGGAGAGGGATAGAGAGCCAGAAACATCGATGAGAGAGAAACATCGATCAGCTGCCTCCTGCACATTCCCCACCGGGGATGTGCCCGCAGCCAAGGCACATGCCCTTGACCGGAAACGAACCTGGGACCCTTGAGTCCGCAGGCCAACGCTCTATCCACTGAGCCAAACCAGCTAGGGCTCTTCCTCTTCTTAAAGGATACCTTTCAGCATTTCATATAATACTGGTTTGGTGGTGGTGAACTCCTTTAGCTTTTCCTTATCTGTGAAGCTCTTTATCTGACCTTCAATTCTGAATGATAGCTTTGCTGGATAAAGTAATCTTGGTTGTAGGTTCTTGGCATTCATCACTTTGAATATTTCTTGCCACTCCCTTCTGGCTTGCAAAGTTTCTGTTGAGAAGTCAGCTGACAGTCGTATGGGTACTCCCTTATAGGTAACTGAGTTTCTTTTTCTTGCTGCTTTTAAGATTCTCTCTTTGTCTTTTGCTCTTGGCATTTTAATTATGATGTGTCTTGGTGTGGTCCTCTTTGGATTCCTTTTGTTTGGGGTTCTCTGCGCTTTTTGGACCTGTAAGTCCATTTCTTTCACCAGGTGGGGGAAGTTTTCTGTCATTATTTCTTCAAATAGGTTTTCAATATCTTGCTGTCTCTCATCTTCTGGTACCCCTATAATTCTGATGTTGGTGCGTTTGAAACTGTCCCATAGGCTCCTTACACTATCTTCGTATTTTCGGATTCTTTTTTTCATTTTGCTTTTCCGGTTGGGTGTTTTTTGCTTCTTCGCATTTCAAATCTTTGACTTGATTCTTGCACTCCTCTGGTCTGCTATTGGGTGTCTGTATAATATTCTTTATTTCAGTCTGTTGGGGTCCAATCCCAGCAGGTCCAGGGGTTCCCAAAGGTGTGGACGGAGTCGGAGAAGAAGGAATGACACAGAGGCAGTGTTCAGTTGATCAGCAGCCTAGCCAGGTTCTCTAGCCAGGATCTCCAGCCAAGCTCTGTCCAGGATCTCCAACTAAGTTCTATTGCCAGGTTCCCTAGGATCTCTAGCCAGGATCTCCAGCCAGGTTCTGTTGCCATGTTCTCTCGCTAGGTTCTCCAGTCAGGTTCTCCAGGTTCTCCTGCCATGTTCTGTCTAGGTTCTCTAGCCAAGTTCTGTAGCCAGGTTCTGTCCAGGATCTTTTGCCATGTTCTCTGGCTAAGTTCTCCAGCCAGGTTCTATGTCCATGTTCTCTCGCTAGGTTCTGTCTGTAGGTTCTGTGTCTAGGTTCTCTCTCCAGGTTCTGTCTAGGATCTCCAGCCAAGTCCTGTCTCTAGGTTCTGTGTCTAGGTTCTGTGTCTAGGTTCTGTCTAGGATCTCCAGCCAAGTCCTGTCTCCAGGTTCTGTCTAGGATCTCCAGCCAAGTCCTGTCTCTAGGTTCTGTTTCTAGGTTCTGTGTCTAGGTTCTGTCCAATTTATATATTACTTTCATATATATTTTACTAATTTCCTTTCATCTCTCACACTTCTATTATAGAGAAAGGGCAAATAACAATATTAAAATATCTCCGCTAATTAATTCCCTTTTTTAAAAAATATATATTTTATTGATTTTTTACAGAGAGGAAGGGAGGGAGATGGAGAGTTAGAAACATCGATGAGAGAAACATCGATCAGCTGCCTCCTGCACACTCCCCACTGGGGATGTGTCCGCAACCAAGGTACATGCCCTTGACCAGAATCGAACCTTGGACCCTTGAGTCCGCAGGCCGATGCTCTATCCACTGAGCCAAACCAGTAAGGGCAATTAATTCCTTTTAATGTGCATGAATTTTGTGCACTGGGCTACTAGTTTTCCTTATGAATACAATATTGCTTTTGCCACTACAGACATCCTCACCACAGAGGGCTTTCATAATCACACCTGGGGGAGGCAGATATTCTGGTACATCTGCACAAGGATGGATATTCTGCTTTGGGTTTCTGACACCGATGTATATTTTAGTGATTTTCTTATACATTGAACTTTCTGACATCTAAGACAAATAGAAATGCAGACAGGTAGAAAAGAGAAGCATAAAAGAGTTTAACAATGTATAGAAATTCTTATATGACTTTGTATTTTCTTATATAACTTTCTAATACAGCTTATATGGTTTGTGAATATCATAACAATATTTCCAAGTACAATTTTAAAAATAATAAAATTGTTTTATTTAAATAAACCAATAAATTGGCAGTACAATTGAAGATAATTCAAAGAAATCCAGTCCCTCTCTCTCTCTCTCTCTCTCTCTCTCTCTCTCAGCATTAGATAACCTGCTAAGAGCAAAGGAGATGATAAATATTCTAAACTCGAGTCAAAGAAGCCATAAATGAAAATGTCGTCAGATCATGTACTAGCAGATGCAGCTCAAGGTGTATGATGAAGCATGCATTCAACTCTTTGGGAATAATGTCACAAAGGGAATTTCATACAGCTGCATTTTATCAAATTTCAGAAAGTTTCTCCTCTGAAAGAATTAAATTAAAAGTGAATCCATGTAAATGTGTATTAAAAATATTAGTAGTCAATGCTAGGTGAGATGAGTCCTACTGCCATTTTGTTTGTTTGATAGAGAAAGGAAAAAAATGGAGAGGAGGCAGTGGTATTTTACTTGTTTTTTGTTTGTTTGTTTTTATTAAATTACTTTAATGCACCCAATTTTTTATTAAATAACTAGAGGCCCAGTGCATGAAATCGCAGGAGACCCAGACCTGCTGTGCCGGCGGGACCCAGACCCCTGCCGCACTGCAAGACCCATCAATGCACCTCCTAGTGACCGGTTGTTTGGTCATTATGGCGTTATGGCCACTGGCCTTTTATAATATAGATCCTTCTCAGATGTAAATGGACCTGTCCTTAAGGAGAAGTAGGTCCATGGGGCACAGTTCTTATGTTTAAAATCTACTTAATGATCTATTAATTCCACTAGAAATGTTACCCTATTTATCAAAGAGACAGAACTGACAAGAAAGTAGGAAAGAAATTGTAGGACATCAGAAGTATAATGGGGTGGAGGCAGTTTGCAGAGAGAAGACTTGGTCACTGGTGAGGCCTCCTTTAGAAAATGCAGCAGCCAGCCAGTCCTTGATCTTCTGCCAGCATGTACTGAGGAAACCTGCCACAACTGAATATCACATTGCAGTATCTCTCAGGGCTGTTATCACTGTAAATGCTGTCAAATGTTCTTGACATAAAACAATAGGAATTCTGTTGTCATTACTGCATTAGCTAGTCATAAAGCTCTGAAGAAACCTCAGTAGAAATGTTTTCATCACGTGCATATGAGAAAATAATAAAATACACAAAAAAGAACAGATAATTTCAAAGCAAGATTGCTGCACTTTTGCATAGTACCCAAAAAGGATAGTGATTTGAAAATAATAATAATAAATTTCAAAATAAAAATAAAAAATAATAACAAAAATAAATTCACCAAAACTTAAAAACCAGGTTCAAAGAACTATGTAAGTAGATGCTTTAGTAGATTATTATCCAATAACAGCCATATATCCCTTGAGTATTTTTCATCTCCCCTCCCTCATTCTTTTGGAATCTCCCATATCATCATTTCCACACCCAGCTAATTTAAGCCCATATCTGAGGACAACCCACTCTCTTATGACCAGAACTTCCTACATTATTACACTGGGTACTGTAAGTGCAATAAATCTCCTTGGAAATATTAGAAAGATGAGTTGGCAACATTCTGAGCTTCTTAAAGGGAAGGGCAGGAATTGAAGAATAAATTCTAACCAATGGCTCATTTTTTTTTATTATTGATTCTTAGCCCAAAGCACCACCCTGGGTCTACCACAGTGATGTTCTAAGACCCAAGCTTGTTGCAGTTTTTATACTAAATTTGTCATCAAGGAATTATAAGGCTATATTTTTTGGAATGATACTTAGAGTCTTAACTTGTTAAAAGAAGCCAAAATCACATTTATATTATGTACACACACAGATTCACATCACATTTTGATCCCACAGAAATTTATTGTAACATGTTTATTATATTATGACTGAGCATTTTTTACTTTTCTAAAACTTTAACCTACCTATTACTTAAGTCACCTTTACTATATTGTTCCAGAACTGAAATGTTTTGGGAAAATATGTATTTTACACTACACCAGCCAATCTCTCCTAAAGAAATATGACCAAATTAAATCCTTTCTTTCTAAAGTTTGAACACACACACACACACACAAACAGCAACAGGGAATGCATAATATTAAAGTTTGATTTATACCCTTTTATTTGGCAGATTTTTAGAGATTTGTCAATAGAAATTATTTCAAAGGCAGTATGTTGGGTGGAAAAACAGTATCATATAATTTATTTACATTTTAAAACACAAAACAATACTATATATTCTAATGGGTGCATAACTGTATACTAAAAGTATAAAACATCTTGGGGAAGGATTCACGCCTACTCCAAGACAGTGGTAGGATGGAGTAAGGCTTTAGATATATCTGATATATTTCATTTCTTTTTTTAAAAAATATAATTTTATTGATTTCAGAGAGGAAGGAAGAGGGAGAAAGAGATAGAAACGTCAACGATGAGAGAGAATCATTGATCGGCTACCTTCTGCACACCCCCCACTAGGTATCGAGCCCGCAACCCAGGCATGTGCCCTTGACCCGAATCGAACTTGGGACCCTTCAGTCCGCAGGCCGACGCTCTATCCACCAAGCCAAACCGGCTAGGGCTGTTTCATTTCTTAACAAAATAAAGTGAGCTAAGGCAAGCAGAGCAAAATGTTAACATTTCTTAAATCTGAATGGTACACATTGGCATCTATGAAATTATTTTTTTATTCTATTGAGTTTAGAGCGAGGAAGGGAGAGAAAAGAACATTGATGTAAGAAAGAAATCAGTTGCCTCCCATAGACTCCCCAGGAATTGAACCTGCAACCTTGGTATGTGCCCTGACCAGGAATCAAAATCTGCCACCACCTGGTGTACCAGACAACTCTCCAAGCAAGTGAGCCACCCGGCCAGGGCCCACATTATTTTATGAACACTAAAAATAATTTATCATTTTAAACATTTCCAATATAACAATATTGCAGAGTAATATTTTAAGAATAAAGTAAAAACTCAGTTTATTTAGGAAAAGTATTATAACAATGTGGAGGAAATATTAACATCTTCACAACCTATTCAAACCCTTTCTATGTTGCGTGTCTTTAACAGATATAGATGAGTGCACTGCAGGGACGCACAACTGTAGAGCCGACCAAGTGTGCATCAATTTACGTGGCTCTTTCGCCTGTCAGTGCCCTCCAGGCTATCAGAAGCGAGGAGAGCAGTGTGTGGGTAAGTACAACAGTGCAGTAAGCAAAATCCTGTCTTGAGCATCTTAATTGTTAAACCTCAGGCATTCAAAACAAAGCACTTGTATTTATTTGGAGAATGATAGCCAACAACTGTTTATTCTTTCATTGAATGCCAATCCATTTTCCACATTCACAAGAACGAACTAGCCTTGCAAGTTTGGCATATTCTGGCTATCAAAGTGTTGGTTATATGTTAGACTAAGCAAAAGCAGAAATTTGGAGTATGAATGAGACCATAAAAGCAACTGAGAAAATAATTTTAAATTATCTATTTGGGGACCATAGCACTTAAACATTGATGATACAGGCTTCATTCACTGGTTTCATAGTTTATAAGGCAGATGGTGAGGTTCAAACCCCATCATCACCCTTAACTCACATTGAGGACTTGGGTGAGTTACTGACATTCTCTATCTCACTTTTTCACTGTGTACTATAGAGATAATACTAGCCCCTGTTTCAGAAGCTCATGTGTGGGGATGCTTAGAAAAGTGCCTGGTCTTGGATTGAATAGTTGTGTGCTATCATTATTCAATGAGTTAACATACTAAACATTCTTCATGCTGCAGGTGCAGTGCTAGGAATGCAAAGCCAAGTGTAGCATGTACCTCTACTTGAGAGCTCTACTTGAGCTCCCTCCAGGCAGGGGCGGGTCTGGTTTGTGTTACTGCTGTCTTCTTAGTCCCTGAAGAGTGCTCACCACGAAGATGCCCTAGACATCTTTTTTGAAAACACAGTATGGGAAAGCCGACTGGCAAATAAGAGATAAACTAAAGTGTCTGGGCTTGTTTGTGAGGCATGAAACTCATTAATTGACCACCTCTGTCCATTGATTTGCATACCATCTCTTACCAGAAAAGTGAAGAGTCCTTATTTTCTCTTAGAAACAGAGGATTGGGACGTGGGGACTGACAACCAGTATCCATTTTCTCCAAAAAATGTGAGCTGTTGATGTCAAGATGTCAACACTGAGCTCCTCATGGGCCCCAGTGGAGTTCTGCCTGCCATGGGCTGCTCCTAGATGCTGGAGTTACTGCCCAGCCTCTGAGGAAGGCCCAGGGTTTGCAGTGACTGAAGCTGTGATTTAGGAGATTGTGTGGAAAACTTCACAGACACCAAAGTTTTGCCCACTGTTTTAGTCAGGAAAATAAACAATTAATAGTATAAAAAGTACAGAAAAAGAACTAACCCAAACTACCGTGGGAAGAACCAAAGAGAATGGAACATATGGTTATGGCTCTTTATGAGATGATAAGAGGAGACATTCTTAAATTCAATCTAATCATGTGGCATTTCTCCCACCCATAGAACCAATTCTACATTCCTAAACAGAGCATATAAGGTCTTCCTTAACCTGATCCTTGCCCAGCTCTGAACACCTCTCTCCCACCAAAAAACAAAAAAACAAAAACAAAAACAAAACCACTCCAACTTTACCCTACTACTTATAATTCCCCACAATACAATACAGCATATAGAGTCACATTTTCATGCCTTTACATAAGCTCTTTCAGCACCAGGAACATGCACTCCTGGAAAACTCCTATTTAACTCTCAAATCCCAGCTCAGTAATTTCCTCTGGGAAATTGTCCATGATCTACCCCAATATAATTAGTCACTCCCTCCTTTATACTATTATTTCTCAAATTTTGATGGATCCATTTTGTAAATTTTCTATCTGTTGCAGATTAATTTTTCTACAAACTACAGTAATGATGTGGTAACATCAAATTGCTATTCCTAAACAACTACTCTCATTTTCTATACTTATCTGTTACAGTCTGGTCCAAATAGTCCATGGACCAGCAGTGGCCAGCAGGCCACACTTTGAGTAGCCCAGTGTTCCTTCTGTCCCTTATGCAACTTTCTATTTTTTATTTTATTCATGCAGTAATCTGTTTTCATGCCCACCTTCCATAGTAAATAGGGATAGAACATATGTATGTTGATCATCATTATAAACCTGCAGCATTAAACACAATGCTAGCAAATAACAATGGTTTGATGAGTGTTTACTGGTTGTAAAGACACACATCATTTATTCATCAAATATTTTTTGAGGGCTGACTGCGTGCCAGGAACTCTTCTTGGTGCTAGTACATCATGGTGAACAAACATATTGTACAGAATCACAGCCCTTGTGGAGCTATTAGAAAGTACCATTTATACAAATAGCTATTGAGACTAGCACCTGAGTATAATACTGGGTACTAGGAAGAACTATGATAAAATTGCTCTTAGTTGGTATGGTGTTTCCGTTCATTCAACTAATGTTTATTGAGTACCTACTATTGCCAGGCCCAGGTATTAAGATATAGCAGTGAACAGACAAAAATACTTTATCGCCACCTCAAGAGGAAGAGACAGGTCTTATCTGCCATGTATTATAGTGAGGGAGACAGACAAGAGGCAAATAAAAACATAACACAATGTCAAGGCATGTCAAAGGCTGCAAAGAAATACAATAGATAATGCAGAAGAAGCTATTTTATATGGATGGTCATAGATGGTCTTCCTGAGGTGACATTTGAGACACCTAAATAATGATGGGGAAACCATGTGCCTATCATTATCATTTGTTTCAATACTCAAGCTAAATCAAATAGATTTTGCAACTTATCAATAATAGCTCCATTTGTTTATACCTGTTTTGTGTACGGAAGTTTTGCCTACATTATGTCATGTAATCCTTCCAACAGTTCTACCACAATGTTATACTATTTCTTACAGAGGAGGAAATTGGAGCTCAAGAGATTAACACCAAGCTAGTAATTGCCAGAAGACTCAAACTCAGATTACTCTGAGGCCACTTGAGCACAATGCCTTCTACACTATTTGTTATTAAAGTACCAGAAGAGCTCAGCATAAATTTTTGGTTTTGCTTTTTTCTTACCATAAGATAGTATCACTACATAGTCTTAAATTGTGCATTCATAATTGTTATTTTAAATTACACATGCCATGTTGGAGTTGTCACAAAGTGTAGAGTCATGAGTCAATGAAATTTTATTATGCTTCTAAGATACTAATCCTACTCTGCAAGTTCTCAATTGAGCACTTTATAGTTGGAAATATTTATATGAGAAGGACACGGGCTGGAACACTTCATCAATGTGTTAGAAGGGCACTTTTGGTTAGCAGCATATTCCTTCCACCATGTTCTTTCATTTGATTCTCACAGAAACATCATAAGATACACATAGTAAGCATTACTATCCACATTTTACAAAAGAAAAACCAAGATACTGAACCTTTAAATGACTTCACCAAAGTCACCAACTAAACAGCAGTCTACCCCTTCTTTCTCTTCGTTTTATGTGCATCACTCGAGTCTTCGATAGTTCTTTTTTACTTCTGTCATTAGAAATAAGCTTTAGATCCTCAAACTGATTTTATATATATATATATATATATATATATATATATATATATACACATATATATATATATATATATATATATATACATATGTATGTATATATATATATATGAAATAGTCTTACTTTTCTCTCTTTTACATCTCAAACCACCCAGACAGGTTTATGAAGTCTTTGTTCTGAACATCTTGTTTAATTGCAGATTGCAGACCAAAGTATATTACCCTAATTAAAAATAATAATAATAATAATAATCACTTTTAAAATGTCTTCTCTAGATAGTTTTTCTAAGTAATGTTTTTCTGAGAACTTGAGAGCAAACAGCTGTGGATAATCAATAATATAGTTTTCTTTGTGTGTGTCTGGTAACCTAGATATAGATGAATGCACCATGCCTCCATATTGCCACCAAAGATGTGTGAACACTCCAGGATCATTCTATTGCCAGTGCAGTCCTGGGTTTCAGTTGGCAGCCAACAACTATACCTGCGTGGGTAAGCCTTTTGAGAACCCCCCATCGTGACTGACTAACTTCTGTCTTCAAAAAAAAAAACCAAAAACCTCATGCCACATTGCAGTATTTCTAGTTTTCTATGTTCTTGAGTGAACTGGTTTCCATCAACTTCCCTGAATAAAGCTGAAAAGACAGTAATCAATCTGCTTCTTAAAATACATCAAGATGTGAATGGAAAACTTTGTTAACCTTGGTTTTAGTTCTCCACCGTGGGTGTATAAAAAGAAAATACAGATCCACTGATATGCACACACCAATTAGTCAACAATGTGTGATATAAAAGCTGAAGGTGCCAACGGGGTTACTGCAAGTTCGAGTACATAAACTTTCCACTGAAAGCGCATTTGATTTTTACATGCTTCTTCTCCCCTTTCAGAATGCAATGTCACGGCACACAATTTTAAGATTGACATGACATGGAAAGAATCTAGTGCAGAAAAAAATGCCTTTTTCACAATATTTTCAGTGCTTTAGAGCATTGCAAAACTCTGTATGAGTCTCAAAAGGCTTATGTTATAATTGTAATGGAATTTAACAGAACCCATTTAAAAAGTAATAAATAGCACAGATAAATCTTCACTACAGCATGCTGAGAGACCATATCAGTACAAGTGTCTTACTAGTATATCAATTATTTATAGACTTGGCATTTTGCATCTGAACAACAATAAAAGAAAATAGATACTGGAATGTATATTTATTAGAATCATTAAATTCTTTTGGAAAGATTCATCAAACCCCAAAATAACTGTCATTCCCAGAAAAAAAAATTCTCGTATTTCTAAAAGAAGTATACAACAGATGCTCGAAGTTGTTCCAACAAATATGAAACCTGAATGGATGTTCCCCAATGAGCTTCTGCAGGGCAAAGAATCCACCTGGGGAATTATTCACTTATCATCAAATGACATGGGTACCAAAGAGCAAGGATATGTTTAAAGACACAGATATATAAATTCATATAACTTTTCCTT
Source organism: Myotis yumanensis (assembly GCF_028538775.1). Lineage (NCBI taxonomy): Eukaryota > Metazoa > Chordata > Mammalia > Chiroptera > Vespertilionidae > Myotis > Myotis yumanensis. The sequence goes on along the minus strand of NW_027223762.1, from coordinate 30,795,973 downwards.
TCAGACATAAATGAATGTGATGCCAGCAATCAGTGTGCTCAGCAATGCTACAACATTCTTGGTTCATTCATCTGTCAGTGTAATCAAGGATATGAGCTAAGTAGTGACAGGCTCAACTGTGAAGGTAAAATATTTTCCAAATAATTTTTAATAAGACTCTTGATTGCTGTTCTTTTATTTGATTACTAGAGGCCCAGTGCACGGATTCATGCACCAGTGGGGTCCTTCAGCCTGGCTCGTACCCTCTCACAATCCGGGACCCCTTGGGGGATGTCGGACTGCCAATTTTGCTCCTCCTCCCCCACGCCCTCCCCTCCCTGCACTGGGCCTCTAGCATGCATATAAGATCTTTGACTAATCTCTTCCCACCTTCCCCCCCACCTTCCCTCTGAGATTCATCAGTCTGTTCCATATTTCCATGCCTGTGCGTCTACCCCAGGGGTGGGCAAACTTTTTGACTCGAGGGCCACAATGGGTTCTTAAACTGGACTGGAGGGCCGGAACAAAAGCATAGATGGAGTGTTTGTGTGAACTAATATAAATTCAAAGTAAACATCATTACATAAAAGGGTACGGTCTTTTTTTTTTTTAGTTTTATTCATTTCAAACGGGCCGGATCTGGCCCGCGGGCTGTAGTTTGCCCATGGCTGGTCTACCCCCTGGTGGTCAGTGCTCATCATAGCTACCAGTTGAGTGGTTGGATGGTTGCTTAGGCTTTTATATATATAGATGTACCTGTTTATGAAAACAAATTTTTATTCATGAAAATTCTATTCTAAAATCCAGTTAATTTAGTTGCCACATTGACTTTTTAGTATGTTATCAGAAAAAGGAGAAGAAAAAATGACTGAAATATTAAATGCAAGGGGGGTCTAATAATCAGAAGGGTGTGCTAGTGTCTTGCTTCTCAAAGTCTGACCCAACAGCAAACAGCATCAGCACCTCCTGGGAGCTTGTGAGAAATGCAGAATCTCAGGCCCCAACACAGACCCACTGAGTCAAATTTTGCATCTAATTCTGGGTGACTGGCACACACATTTAAGTTAGAAAAATGCTGATTGCCTATCAGAAGCATTAGAATAGAAACCAAGAGACCTGGCCCCTAGTCTTATTCCTGCCAGTGTGCAACTTGGGCACATATCTTAAGTCACTTTCCACATAAGCATACAGGCCCATTTAACAAAAGGGATGACCTTCAGAGTCCATTGCACATGCATGTTACAGTGTAATTTAAAAGGCATAAGACATCCTGGGGGAATGCCATCTGCAGTTGATGTCCCTGACTTCTTTGTGGACCCTCCCTGTTTTACTTGGGGCCACAAAGAGGTCATACCTCACCCAGAGAGGCCTTGCATCATGCTGCTGTGCTCAAAACCAAAAGGGCCTGAATCTGGACACCTGCCTCTACCCTTCTAAGTAAACAATAAGGGCATCACCATTGAGAAATGCAAAGCTTTCTTTCCCTGAAGGCCAGACCCTGTCAGGATGTCATCTCTAGAAGCTAGCACAGTGATGGGACTTGAAGTTCAAAGCTCAGATGAACTTGGGAGCAAAGGTACCCAATTTCTGAGAATGCAATTGTGCATCTGCATCATGGGTGGTTCTGCAGACATGAAAAGCAGCAATCATAAGCCAGTTCATTCATTCTGCTTAGTTCATATCGTTAGGTCCAGGATTTGACAAACTGTCAGCAAGATTGAGTAAAACTAATAGTAAGACAAACTCTTTGTGCTATGAAGTTCTAAGCAATGATTTTCAATGGTATGCCACAGTACACTGATGTACCATAAGAAGTTTTAAACCGTGCAATACTTTACTATTTAGTGAGGAGCACTGACCTCTTTTGCCTTAAATTATCAAATTTAAAAATGACAAAAGCCAACATAACAATAGCTGTCCAGTATGAATGAATCAAAGTTATACCTATTTTTGTCAGATCAGTAAAAAATATATTTTTTTGGTGTGCTGAAGAATTTTAGTGATTCATTTATGTATGCCATGAGATGAAAAATGCTGAAAATCACTGTTCTAGAGGAAATGAGCTGATATTGTTAGAATTTGCCCTTGAGATTCTTACAAATATTGTATTTCTGTTTCAGAGTTTGCAGTGTTTTTACTCTATTACTTCTAAAAAATATATTACCAAAGTAGTTTTTCAATTCTGTGTCCTTGCTCTTCTCTGATTCAACAGACATTGATGAATGCAGAACCTCAAGCTACCTGTGTCAGTATCAGTGTGTCAATGAACCTGGGAAATTCTCGTGTATGTGCCCCCAGGGATACCAAGTGGTGAGAGGTAGAACATGTCAGGGTAAGTTTATTTTTGTATTTGCTATGTTCAGTTTAACCAGGAAGAGCAGGGAGGAATTATAGGATTCTCTACCCTAGACTTTTCATTTTTTCTACCCTGAACATACAATTTGAACTATTGCCCCCCTCCTGTTCATTATGAGATATGCACATCTCATAGAGTATTCACTAAAAAATAGAGGGTATCTATACTAATAAAAGGGTAATATGCTAATTAGACCGGGTCGACCAGAAATCTTTTGGACATTCGATTTCCTTCTGGACAAAGCCATGGTGGCGGGGGCTGAGACAGAGGCAGTTGGGGCCAATCCCTGTGGGCCTATCAGACATCCCCCGAGGGGTCCCAGATTGCAGAGGGTGCAGGCCAGGCTGAGGGACAACAACCCCCCACCTGTGCACAAATTTCGTGCACCAAGCCTCTAGTTTACTATAAATACCTACTTTCCTTGAAATTTAAAGTAATTGTTTTTCTTTCTTAAAATATAATTTTCATAAAATACTGATATCCCTTCTATGTAGCCTACATAATCTATATGATATGTCTCCTAAGCATCCACCAGAAAAGATTTGATTATTAAAATATTTCATCATGAATTTAAGTCCAGAACATAAACTTAATATGTGGGTTAGGCATACCTTACACCAGTCTTGGGTCTCTAAAACACCAAGATTATAAATTGAGAAGTAGTTTAGATACTGAAAAAATCAGCCTCATGGCAAAAAACTATTGATTCAAAAATAGTTAATGTTCTTGGGCCCAGTTTTAAAATAAACATTCAGGTGATCTTCACACATACACACAAGTGGAAGAAGCAGCTCTCTACATGGTATGATTTCAGTCAGAGTCTCTCCAGAAGATCTGAAAATATGCACCCTCTTCTCCTACCATCAATGGTACATGTAGCTTGACAGGGAAAATACTGCTTAGATAAAACAAAAAAAAATGGAGATAATCTTGGAAAAGATAGTACAAACACATTCACATGAAGCAATGAGAGAATGAAAAAAATGACTGAATTTGAAGACAGGAAATCTGTTTGATTCCTAGCTGTACTACATTCTATCGATACAATCTTGAACAAATTATCAAACTTCTCTGAGTCTCAGCTTTTCTATTTGGAAAAGAAGTTGAGAGAGGAAACAGAATAAAAAATACTTGTAAAGTACAAACACTACATAATTCAACAAATTTTTATGAAAGTTACCTAGCAACGTAAATGACCAGTAGCAAATCTTCTCTAGGGAGTCCTTTTTAATCAAAATAGAGAGAGGGCACACAGTAATCAAATCTTGTTTAAAAAGGAGAAGATTAAGGAAAGGAGACACGGGATTCTCAGTCTGTATCATGATTTTACAGAAAAAATACTAACTCAGAGGAACATCTATTGATCTGCAATTTATTAGTATGCATATGATCATTCAACTAGGTTCCAACCAACAAATATGAGCACAATTAGAATGTCATTCACCTCACAATAAACATCTTTACACCCCTTTCCAAGTTACTAAAGACTCTGTCATGTTAATTGTGGAAAAACATTGCATTCCAATGGTTTTACTCTCTGAACCCTAATTGAGACTTTTAACATGAATATTACATGCTAAAAAATGTTAGCCACTGGGACATCTTAATTTTCCCTGGAGTCCTTCAAACAAATATCTATGTGTTTCTTATCATAAATGGATTTGATAGTTAGCAAAAGACAGAAGCAAATTAATGTACAACAGAATCTTACCTGTCTAGTCTGTATATCTGAAAACATTAATATCTGTTATAATTAAAGGGGAAAATGCACTGAAATTTTAAATAGGAGATTCATGAATGTTATATCTTTCTTAATTTTTTTATTTATTAATTTTAGAGAAAATAAAAGAGAGAAAGAGAAACATTGATTTGTTGTTCCACTTATTTATGCATTCATTGGTTGCTTCTAATATGTACCGTGACCAGAGATTGAACCTGCAACCTTGGCGTATTAGAACGACACTCTAACGAACTGAGCTACCCAGCCAGAGCTAGATGAATGATGTTGTGTCTTTAAGATATACAGCTTCAGAATGTTTGGCTAAGCCAAAATGTGTGTGTGTGTGTGTGTGTGTGTGTGTGTGTGAGAGAGAGAGAGAGAGAGATTCTTTTAAAGTTCAAAGCAATTGGTTTTCCCCACCAAAACCATCTCTTCCCCACCTCATCCACATACTTAAGTAAAACTGAAAGAGTTAGAATTCTTACATTTCTCCACAAGGCTTATTTTGAGGGTGAGATAACTTTTCTCATTTCCATGGTCTTGCAAAAATACAAATGGGTTGGCAGTGGGGAGTGGGGAGTGAAAAATACGAGAATGATAGAGGAAAACAGAAAAATAGAGACAGAGAGAATATACATAAACATAGACACACTTATAAAAATTTTTAATACTATTAATAATTTCTGGAAAACCTTCCAGAATGATTAAGGTGTAAATTATGCTAGGCTCTAAATTCAATAACATTAATTGAATTAAAATACATTAAATTATTACATAAAATTTATTTTTGCTGCTGTTAGACTCCATATAACAAACCAGTCTTAGTTTTCCCTGTAGCTAAACAGCATCATTATTTTTTTAAGTGAAAAATAATGAAAAGACAACATAATTGTGATTTCTTCTGAGGAATTTAAGTTATTTCGTTAGCACAGTAAGTCCAAAAGAAGACACTTTTTATAACTGACTCTTGGAAACCTCAGAGCTTTTCCAGTCTTCTTTTGGATTCCAGATAGCTTTAGCCAGTTTGGAAACTATAAGAAAGTTGTTGCATGGTCTTTTTTCTCTCTCTCTCTCCCTAAAAGACAAGGCATGGAATTACCTTACGCTGGAAAGGATGCAGTACCTTGCAGTGGAAAGTTGCCTTTCACTAACTATGAGCTTGGGTCAGCTACTTAACCCTTATTTGTCTTTCCTCCATGTCAAGTAGAGATAATACCTTTCTCACCCATCTCCATGGGATTTGTGTGAAGAGCAACTTAGTTCAATTTAATGTTTCTTAAAAATTCTAGGTGATAAAGAGATATAAAGATACATTTGATAGCAATTGACCTTGGGGAGTTTACAAGCTAGTAGAAGGGTGAAGACAAATATGCATATTTCAATAATGTAAAGCAGAAAGCAACAAAGGTCCAAAAATAAAAACATGAGGTATGAGAATTCAGAGAGGAGAAAGAAATCATATCCCATCAATTAGCCCATGTCTGGCTTGCAGCAAGGATTCAATTAATTACTTGTGGGATGAATATATTAACAAATGAAAATATCCAGTTGTGGGTGAAGAATGATTCAGAAAAAGGCTTATATTGGATAAAAATCTAAATCACTATTCAAATGCAAAGGGCAATAGGCATTAATAGGAATGTAGATATTAATATAATTGTTGCTGTTGTTAATGTAATAGCTCTGCAGTGAAACTGTTCTCTCAGATGTTATCTGGGAGCTCCTAATTCCTAAATCTAAAACCAGTCTTTGTGTAGTGTGGCCTGTCCACAACCCTCCTTCCCACTACTCTCTCCCCACCTGCCTTTTCCAGCGTTGCCTCTCACTACTGACAGCCCCTTCCTTAATTCTTACTCTTCTGTCTTTATATAGCTACTAGAGGCCCGGTGCATGAAAATTCAGGCACTGGAGAGGGGGGAATCCCTCAGCCCGGCCTGCCCCCTCTCACAGTCCGGGAGCCCTCAGGGGCAGGAGGCGACCCGGCGATCAGGGGAAGGCAAACGCCCCCATCACACCTCTGCTGCTGCCACTGCTGGCAGTGCAAGCCTCAGCCAGCCCTGGTTACCTGAGCCTCGGCTGGCCCTAGGCAGCTGGGCAGCGCGATCTGAGGCTTGCCTGCACCTCGGGCCAGCCCTGGGTGCTCTGGCGGAGCTGAGGGGACTGGATGCCACCATCTTGTGGCTGTGGGCACTGCCATCTTTGAGGGTGTGACAGTCAGTTAGTATTTTCCCTCCTTATTGGCTGTGGGCGCCGCCATCTTTGCGATGGTGTGTGGGTCAATTAGCATATTCCCTCTTTATTAGATAGGATGCTCTACAAAGTGGAACACTTCATAGCTCCATTCTTGTGCTTTGCTTTCTCTGGAGAGTATAATCCACTCCCGGAGAACTTACTGAAACCACATCTCTAGCCTCTACCTTTCTCCGAAGCTTCTGAGACAGTGAACTGCCCTCCCCATAGTCTTAGCTTGCTGCTTTCTCAGCCTGGAAGGCCCCTTCCATCCCAACCATGAAAATCCCACCCAACCACCACCCTTCAAGGCTAAGTTGAGGTGCCTCCTCTTCCTTCAGCTTTCCCTAGTTCCCCAGGCATAATTAACCAATTCTGCTTCTAATCTTCTAGTGCACTTTTCAATCTCTTATTTAATTCCATTTTATTTTATAACTAGAGGTCCAGTGCAGGAAATTCGTGCACAGGTAGGGTCCCTAAAGGCTGCTGGCTGCCAGCCAGGGCTTCCCTTCATTCCGCGCTGCCCCCTGGTGGTCAGCACACATCATAGCGAGCGATCAAACTCCCAAGGGGACACTTTGCATATCAGGCTTTTATATATATAAACTAGAGGCCCGGTGCACAAAAATTTGTGCACTCGGGGAGGAAGAGGGGGTCCCTCAGCCTGGCCTGTGCCCTCTCGCAGTCTGGGACCCCTCGGGAGATAACGACCTGCTGGCTTAGGCCTGCTCCTGGGTGGCAGAGGGCAGGCCCAATCCCTAGGTGCAGCCCCTGGTTGGGCTCAGAGCAGGACCGATTGGGGAGTTGGGGCGCCGCCCCCTGTCATGCACAGAGCAGGGCGGATTGAGAGGTTGCGATGCCACCCCTAGTCAAGCTCAGGGTAGAGTCGATTGGGGGGTTGGGGCACCGCCCCCTATCACACCCAAGGCAGGGTCAATGGGGAGGTTGCGGCGCCACCCCCTGTGATGCACAGAGCAGGGCCAATCAGGGGGTTGGGGCGCTGCCCCCTGTCACTCACAGAGCAGGGCCCATCAGGGGGGTTGGGGCTCCGTACCCTGTCACACACAGAGCAGGGCCCATCAGGGGGTTGGGGAGCTCCCCCCTGTCACGCACAGAGCAGGGCCGATCAGGGGTTTGAGGAGCTCCCCCCTGTCACTCACAGATTAGGGCCGATAGGGGGGTTGGGGCACCGCCCCCTGTCACACACAGAGCAGGGCGGATCAGGGGGTTGGGGCGCTGCACCCTGTCACACTCAGGGCAGGGCCAATGGGGAGGTTATGGCTCTACCCTGTCACACACAGAGCAAGGCCCATGGAGGGGGGTTTGGGTGCCACCCTCTATCACCCACAAAGCAGGGCCGATCAGGGGGATGGGGCGCCACCGTTGTCACACTCGGGGCAGGGCCGATGGAGAGGTTATGGCTCTACCCTGTCATACACAGAGCAGGGCCCATGGGGGCGGGGTGGGTTGGGGCACCGCACCCTGTCAAGCACAGAGCCCCAGGGCAATCAGGGGGTTGGGGAGCTCCCCCCGTCACACACAGAGCCACAGGGCGATCAGGCGGTTGGGGAGCTCCCCCCTATCAGGCACAGAGCAGGGCTGATCAGGCGGTTGGGGTGCCTTCCCCTGTCATAAACAGAGTAGGGCGGATAGGGAGGTTGTGGCCCCGCCCCCTGTCACACACAGAGCCGCAGGGCGATCAGGGGTTTTGGGCGCTGCTCCCTGTCACGCTGATCCCGGTGCCGGGAGCCTCGCTGCTCCACTGATCCCGGTGCTGGGAGGCATATTACCCTTTTACTATATAGGATAGAGGCCTGGTGCATGGGTGGGAGCGGCTGGTTTTCCCTGAAGGATGTCCTGGATCAGGGTGGGGGTCCCCACTGGGGTGCCTGGCCAGTCTGGGTGAGGGGCTGTGGGCTGTTTTCCAGGTGGCGAGTGACTAAAGCTTCCAACCGCTCCTTGTTTTCTTCTTCTTTTTTTTTTTTTTATTCTGGGCCAGCTTTAGCTCTGAGGCCTTGCTGCTGAAAACATGGATACAATGTTTCGGTCCGGCTGGGTTTCAGTCTGCCGGTTTCTGGAGTTTTGTTTACCTTCTTATTTGCAACATAGTACATAGTTGCTTAGACTTGCAATTGAGAGACCAGCAAGTGAGGCGGGGAACGTTGGAGCCCGCAGCAAGCAAGCCTCATGTTCGCTTCAGTGCCTGGCTGCCAGCCACCATCTTGGCTGACAGTTAATTTGCATATACTCACTGATTAGCCAATGAAAAGGGTAGCGGTCGTATGCTAATTACCATGTTTCTCTTTTATTAGTGTAGATTACTATTTGCCATATCTATATTCCTAACTAAATTATAACCTCCCTGAGGGCAAGAAGTGTTTTTCCCTTTAACATAAGCAGGATCAATGACCAGCATTTGGCTTTGAATTCAACACATTAACAATAGGTGCTTGATAAAGTATCATGAAATGACACATATCAATTTTTCTACAGTGGCTCAGCTGCATCTATGCTGAATTAAATGCAATAAACTGAAATAAATGCAGTCTCTTATCTAAAAACATATTAAACACTGTCCAGATCCCTTCCTTAAAAACCTGAACCTGCCACTTAAACAATTTACTTAGATCAGTAAACTCTTTGACTCTATGTCTCTACAGATATAAATGAGTGTGAAACCACAAATGAATGTCGGGAAGATGAAATGTGTTGGAATTATCATGGCGGCTTCCGTTGTTACCCACGAAATCCTTGTCAAGATCCATATGTTCTAACATCAGAGAAGTAAGAAAAATAAAAACTTCAGAAAGTAAGAATTTTCTGGTCTTACCAAGCCAAAATGTTGAATATGTTTGTTTGCCTTTGCAGCCGATGTGTTTGCCCAGTCTCAAATACGGTATGCCGAGAACTCCCCCAGTCCATAGTCTACAAATATATGAGCATTCGATCTGATAGGTCTGTGCCATCAGATATCTTCCAGATACAGGCCACAACTGTCTATGCCAACACTATCAATACTTTTCAGATTAAAGCTGGAAATGAAAATGGGGAATTCTACCTAAGAGTAAGTATCCTGAGGGCAGCCTTCGCTGTTGAGAAAGTTTCAGGCTTGTTGTTGTTTTTGTTGTTATTGTTTGGGAGTATTCATATAGAAGAAAAGCTACCATTTAAAGTGTCTTTATGTGCAGGTATTATCTAAGGCAGCGGTTCTCAACCTGTGGGTCGCGACCATCGGAAAACACATATAGCATATCAGACATTACGATTCATAACAGCAGCAAAATTACAGTTATGAAGTAGCAACGAAAATAATTTTATGGTTGGGGGTCACCACAACATGAGGAACTGTATTAAAGGGTCACGGCATTAGGAAGGTTGAGAACCACTGAAGGCCTTCCTGTGTGCATTAACTCATTCAATCCTCTTGTTAACATTGTTAGATATTAAATATGTACCTCCATTTTTTTTTTTTTAACAGAAAAGTGAGACTTGGAGAGATTAAGTAGCTTCTCTAAAATCATTCAGATAACAAGTTGTAGACTCTAATGGAGTTGTATGTGACCACCAAAACACAAGCCTACACACACACACACACACACACACACACGCTCCAAAAAGATACCAAAAATTAGTGATAGTTATTTAATTGTACCTAGAAAAAATAATTCCTGGAGGGCTTTTACAAATTTCTTATTGTTACAGTCACAGGAGTATTTACATTTTTATAGAACTAAAACCTGGAATCTCAAAGAAGTGATTCCAACCTCCTGCAACATATGTGTCAATAATTGCACCCCTCTTTTTTTAATATATTTTTTTTTCTTTCAGAGAGGGAGAGGAAGAGAGAGAGATAGGAACGTCAATGATGAAAGAGAATTGAACCCAGGACCCTTCAGTCCCCAGGCCAACGCTCTATCCACTGAGCCAAATCAGCTAGGGCAATAGTTGTACCACTTTTGAAAACCTCCAGGCAGACAATTTGAGGTCACCATTGTGTTTTCCCTTTTTTTTCGTTGCCTGTCTGAAATCTTTCTCTGAGTTTTGCCATTTCTTTCTTCAGTGTCTCCCGGGATATTTTTGCTTCCCCATGCCCCTGCCTCTCTTCCTTTGAACTTGCTCTTAGCACCTCCTCAATCCCTCCAACAGATTCCAAGTAGATCTCCCTGACTTCAGCCTTCCAACACCTCCCCACCCACCCCTGCAAAATCTCAGCAAGTTCATTTTAGGTTAAAAGTCTGCCATACTTTAAATATAGCTCACCACTGCATGTGAAAATGATGGCACCCCACCAAACAGTTTACAGGGTTACGGTAACTGTTTCGCACTAAGGATGTTATTCATCCAGTTACAATTTTCTCAAAACTCCTTTGGGCACTCTTCATTTTTAATCAAATTTTAAAGTCAATATTTCAGTCTGAGAATATGAAAAGTAAATTGGGAAATTCATCCTTGTGGTAAAAGTTTACAGATTTTTAATGTTTACACGTTTATGCTGTTCTTCACTATATTAAGTTCCCTTCCAGTTCCAGAATTATGTGATTCTGTTTCTTTGCCAGTAAATTAGAAATGATTAATTTCTCATGACCAACTTCTGAAGAGGAAAAACAAACCCAAAATACAATCTATTACTATTCTTTTTTCTCATAGCTAAGAATAAATTTCTGTAACATTTGATGTTTTAAATTTGAGATAGAGTAGATAATGTAAGTTTATTCTAAATGAATTTCATACAGTTTAGATAATACCAATTTAATAATTCTAGCCAAACAAATGACATTATTTGTAACCCATGGTAATAAAATAGGTTCCTCTAAAAATCTTCTTTAAAAATAATTCCCCATTTTGAACTCTTTAGCTATAATTTAAGAAAATACAATTTCCTAGTAGAATCAACAAACAGTGAAGTAAAGTTTCAGCATGTTTTTTCCTTGCAATAAACATGGTCCTTTAAAAGTTTTATGATTCATATCAATGCATTAATCGACTTGATGTTTTCAAATATACTTTGTGTTTTTTCCAAGTAAAATCCTTTTTTCTTATGAATGTTCTAAAGCATATCAATTTTTATAATCCTAGAGTTAAATAGTATTAAATTATTTGAAACAAAAAACTATTGAAAATAAAAAGACATTTCAAGATGATTTCTTATCACATAATTCAAAAAGTATTTGGATAAAAATCCTACAAAATTTCTCCACTGAAATTCCACTTGTGAGGAGTGCATTTAATGCATAATAATCAATTAGCAGACTTTAATTAAGCATCTACTTTTTGCTCAGCTCCAAGTTAGGTGCATGTAATACATAGCTCCTTATTTCAAAAAGCTTTAAACATGTGGTAAAAGTTAACATCTACAAAAAAAAAAAAAAAAGAAAGAAGAGGAAAGTATGAATTTAAATCTGTGGTTCAATATATCAAAGAATTAATGTGGGCTGGAATAGTCAAATAATGTTTCTTGATAGTCACAAGACTGGACCTGAATCTTGAAAGGGACTGTAGTAAACAAGATTTTATTTATATTCCTTTGGGGAGAATACTGAGAAAATCTTCTTCCCTAGAAAAGGGGACATATTGTACAGAAGTACTACATGAATTGGAGGTAGAATACCATCCTCCTCTCATCCCACCCAATATCTATCCTCCTTTTCTGAGCTTTATTTTTCTTCATAGATTTGCATAGTATTCATTTGTCTATGTAACCCACTAGTCTGTGAGTATAATGAGAGCAAGACTTTAGCTGTCTGTTCACTCTTCTATGCACAGCACATAGAATGGTACCTAGCACAATTACAGGTGCTCAAAAAATATTTTAAGTGAGTTTAATTCAATCAATGCTTTCAAGATATACTGTTACCTACAAGGGGCAAGCACCATGTTAGGTCCAGAGACACAACAGTGAATAAAACTAAGCCAATTCCTGCTCCAGTGGAGCTTGTAGTCAAGATGTAAAACAAGTTTGCTGAATGTTACAACTAAGCATTGCAAGTTGCTCATAAATGCATAACAAGTCAACCCCTACCCAAGACAGGAGTGGTCTGTGAGCCTCTTAGCAGAAGTTGATTTAAACTGAAGACCATAAATCAGAGACCAACAAATGGAAGGAATAAAAAGAAAACCAGTTGGTCTGGAATTCCAAGTACTATAGGCAAAGTGGCTTGAGAGGAGCATGGAGAGATGAACAAGGCCTAAACCACACAATTCTTTACAGACCATAGTAAGGGTTTTAAGAAAAGGCATCACTATCAAGTTTTCATGTTTAAAGGGGTGTGGCTATACTGTAGAACCTAGGTTGTAGTAAAGCAAGAATGGAAATGGAGAAACCAGTAAGTAGTTCAAGAGATGGGAGACGAGGTTTGTAGCAGTGAGTCCATCTCATCCCCCATGATGTTTGGCTTCATGCCACTCTGCCACCAATCCCACGGTCACACGTTGGACTTAGTTATCATTCAGAACAGTTTCATATCAGAATCGTAGTCTCTAGTGACACACTTAATGACTGACTCTCCTTCTCTCTCATGCCCTCATTCCCACTCTGTCTTCTCTTCATACCCAAAGTGATGCTAATCCCCTGACCCCTCACCCTCCACTTTTTTCCAGTCTATCAACTATTTGATGGACCCTTGCAGTACTCTGTCACCAACACCTCAACTTCCTGACCAGCAACCTGGATCAATCCTATAATCCATATCTATTTTCATACCCAGCTTGTCAGCACAGATTAGTAATACCATAAGCCTTCAACTTCAGATGAGTCCTCAACAATCCTATTATTTTCTTTTATTTCTTCTTTTCAGCTCTTGATTTCAAATGTTCCCACACTCTTTAAATCCTTATACCCATCCTTTTCAGTTGCCTCTCTCTCTTCCTCCTTCCTGGCCAAGGTTCTTAAAGCACAGTCTGCAATTACAGTCTCTGCTTTCTCACTTCCTATCCTCACATCTCTATAGTCTGTTCCACTACTCTGCTGAAATTTCTCTGGGAAAAAAACCAACACCAACATACATACTGCTAACTCCAGGGCTACATTTTTCAGTTTCAGTCACCCTCAGCCTCTCCTGCTCAATTAGACACTGCTGGCCACTCATTTGTTTTCCACTCAATCATCTATTTTTTCGCAGCTTTCTTCAATGCTTCTCCTCTGCCCACTTCCTAAATGTTGGCCTCTGTCAGACCCAGTTTTATCACAGATATATTCTCTCCCTTGGTTTAATACACTCAGTGAAGTGACTGCTAAATCTTAATCCACTGTCTCTAACCCTGACTTCCTCTTGGTGTTCAGATTCACACATTTACCTGCCCCTCCAGCCTCATCTCCCTCTACTCTTCAGCACCCATCACATTCTTTATCAAAATGAAATTGCATCTTCTTCTGAATATACTTCTTTACAAAACTTCCATTTATTCTGGGTGACTCTCCTCAGTCATTCAAAAGTCTTCCCTTAGCTCTTGAGGGTCCCTCTTCATACATGCCTTGCATTTCTGCATATAAATTAGCATTTTCCACATTCTATTGAAATTACTGTTTACATATCTCTTCATCTACTGGAATGTAAATTTTGAGAAATGAAAGATGACAACTTTTTCACCAGTTCAAAAATTATCAGATTCTCGCCCAGCTGGCGTGGTTCAGTGGTTGAGCATTGACCTATGAACCAGGAGGTCAAAGTTCAATTCCCGGTAAGGGCACATGCCCAGGTTGCGGGCTCAAGCCCCTGTGTGGAGTGTACAGGAGGCAGCCAATCAATGATTCTCATCATTGATGTTTCTATCTCTCCCTCTTCCTTCCTCTCTGAAATCAATAAAAAATATATATGTTTTTATTATTTATTATTATTTATTTATTGTCTAAAGTTTTACATATGTCTCCTTTTTCCCCGCTTGACCCCCTCCCCCAGCCATTTCCACCCTGGGCAAGCCCCCACCACCCCAGTATCTGTGTCCATTGGTTATGCTAATATGCATGCATACAAGTCCTTTGGTTGCTCTCTAGCCCTCTCCCCTCCCCTGCCATTTGTCTCTGGATCTATTCTTGTTCATCAGATTATGTTGATCATTATATCCCACATATGAGTGAGATATATATATATAATATTTATCTTTCTCCAAAATTATTGAATTCTCACCTGAACTCCAGTCTCTATAAAGGCTGAAATACTCAAAAAAAGTGAAGAGAACATTAACATAGAGCGCAAATAGAAAACATAGAAAAAAGCAGGCTCCTTCCTTGGAATTGATGACTATGTGTGGACAAAGGATAAAGCCCAAAAAGAGTTGGAACCAAGAAAAGACTAAGGAATGACTTTTATCCACCCTTAAAATGCTTCCCCTAATTCTTTTAGGGGGTATTCTCCCAAAAGAATAAAAACTTCAATTTAAAAAAATTTATTTTCTCCCTTCCTCTTTTTTCTTTTATTTTAGCAAACAAGTCCTCTAAGTGCAATGCTTGTGCTGGTGAAGTCGCTATCAGGACCAAGAGAATATATCGTGGACCTGGAGATGCTGACAGTCAGCAGTATAGGAACCTTCCGCACAAGCTCAGTGTTAAGATTAACAATAATAGTGGGGCCATTTTCATTTTAATCTTTTAAAAGAGTTCACTGAGGCATTTAAATCAGCCAAAGAATATTGTTACCTTAAAGCACTATTTTATTTATAGATATATCTAGTACATCTACACCTATACATTGTACACTCACCAATAATACAAACAATTACACCATGGTATGAAGTGGGCATTTAATCTGTAAAGATTCAAAGTTTGTCTTTATTACTGTATGTAAATTAGACATTAATCCACTAACGTGGTCTTCTGCAAGAGAGCTAAGCATACTGTATCCAGTGAAACTTGGATTCTTTTCTGTAAAAATGGGACCAAGCAAAGATCATCTTCTGTGGTGCTTAAGGAAACTTACTACAGCTCCACTGACAGTATCACAAGGAGGCAGCCATCATAACATTGAATAGCATGAATGAGGTTTTTATAACTGCTTTGTAAGAAAATGGAAAAAGTCAATAAAGATATATTTCTTTAGAAAATGAGGATCTACCACATTTGTGTTTATTTTCATGATCAGTCTTAATATGGTTACTTATTACATAGTAATAAATCATTATTGTAGGATATTTTTAATTTTGTCAGAAACTTTTGATTATGAATGTAAAAAAACACAGTAAGCAAAAATCCCAAAATAAATAAGGTATCTCCTAGAAAATTATTATATTGAGAAATCTACAGGGAGGAGATAAGAAAACAAATTCTTTCTAAATCACATTAGAGTTGACCTGAAGACGCAAATAGAGTATCTTAGTTTGAGCTGCTAAAACAAATTATAGACTGGGTGGCTGGTAAACAACAGCATTTATTTTTCACAGCCTGGAGGCTGGCAGCCCAAGATTAGGGTGCCTGCATGTTCAGGTTCTGGTGAAATGCCTCTTCTAGGTTGAAGACTTATAACCTATCCTGGTAGAAAGAGAGGGAGAGCTCTCTGGGGTCCTTTTTATAAGAGCACTAATTCCATTAATGAAGCTTTCACCCTCATGACCTAATGACCTCCCAAATACCCCACCTCCTAATACCATTACATTGGGAGTTGGGATTTCAACATATGAATTTCGAGAGGACACAAACATTCATTCCATAACATGCAGTAAATATAATAACATTCCTGAATTCAGAAATTCCTCAAGATGTGGAGCAAAATGAAGAAAAGTTATTTTACTGAAGAAGTTTTAATTTATGAATAAAATGTAAACCCTAAAACTTTACTAACTTATCACTAAATTTTTCAAGTTTATATTTGATGCTCACAGACAAAGAAAATGGTGATGTTCTTATTGTTGGCCTCCAGAATGACAGTAAACTAAAGCAAATTACCCTCCCTCCCAGTTCTGTGAAAAATTTTTATGTCTTATTTGTTTAAAATGTAACTGCTTTACTTTGATGTACCATAGTTTTAAATAAAAACAAATATTCTTTTAGAGGATCACCCAATCTTTGGAGGTTTTTTTTAATGTAACCAATAACATCCAATATAAATTATATGTCTGGGGGAAAATTAGTTTAAGCTGTCAGAGCAAAAACAACCATTTGATTTTTTTAAAATTAATAATCTAGGAGATGAAGAAACAAAAGGACCATTAAAATCATGCCACAAAAAGATGTGTAGCCAATTTTCTCTTACATCCAATTTCAAAATACATGTGAATAAACTCTGACACCAGGTAACCTTGACATTGAAACAAACATTTCTTAAAAGTTGACTAAGTGTGCAGTAATTGTCAAAAAGAGATCACCAAGAGACCAAGATACAAAACAAACTTCTTGTGTGAGTAGAGCAGGGGATGGGCTTTTAAAGGTTGAAGGGGCATAGAAACAATGGTGAGAACAGGTCTAAACAAGGCTGAGACAAGGAGGTAGAGTTAACAACCAGCCACAACACAGCAGGACTATTGATGGTGTTCCTGTCACTCTGTTCACATGATTACCTGCAGTCCAGATAAATTAAGGCTTCATCTAAATTCTTCCATTTTTAATCAATATAGTAATTTTTCTACATATAGACACATTTCTCAAGTCAGAGTTAGGAATGGTAAAAGTTTTGTTTTTAAGCCTAAAGCCTTCTTAAGATTTTTTACTCTTAATCAAGAAGCCAGGATTTTATCTATAACTCCTGGGCTCTGAGACTTCCATGCTTTCTGACTGGACAAAGTTATTTTCTGACAATATTTAGGAAATCTTTCTTGGTTGTCAGAACTTCTCACACGGAGAAAACTTTCCTTCCACTGCCAAATTTCCCTCCCAACTAGGTCATTTGACCACTTGCAACCTCTATTCCCTCCAAGCATAAAATCTCTTACTACATACACTTTTTAAAAAATAATAACAGGATTCCAAAACCATCTTATTTTTAAGACTTGCTCAAGAGTACAGTCTGTTGAGCACAAACACTGTGCCTAGAATGCAGTCTTATGACTTAGATTAGGGCTCTTCATCGTCCATACTCCAAATTTCAACATGAACAAGCCATCCTTTCCTTCCAAGCTTCTTCCTGCACAGTGTCCACCCCAAATCATAGATCACCCTTGCTGGTTGCCATGACCAGTTGTCACTGCTGCTGTTACTTACATGCAGCGAGGTTGAAATAACACAGATACCAACCTGATTCTTATTATCTCTCTTAAACCTTAGCTAATTTGTTCTCTTTAAAAACTCCAGAGCACAGACGTAATTGTGTTACACAAAATACTCCTGAACTGTAGAAACTGAAACTCAAGAACCAGTCATATGTGTAATACTCTTGGTAATACTTTAAGCAATAAAACAAAATCTTAAAAAAAAGAACCAGTCATATAGACCTTTCTATACTTGAGAGGACAGCAATTTCCAAAAGAAAAAAAAAAGCTATCACTAAAGATGCAAATGGACTTGGTCGACCAAGATGGCGGCGTAGGTAAACACCGGAGACCGCTGCCGCAAACAACCATTTCAAAAATACAACTAAAAGACTGAACGGACATCACCCAGAACCACAGGAAGGCTGGCTGAAGAGAGACTCTACAACTAGAAGGAAAGAGAACAGCAAATCGAGGCTCAGAGGCGGCGCAGTGTGGAAAATACAAAGGTACCGAGGTGCGCGCGAAAGCGGGCTGGTGGCTGAGGGCGCGGTTGTCGTTTTCTGTCGGGACTGAGTCTCAGACTCTGGGCTCCAGATCCGGGCGAGTCTCTAGGGACCCAGACTCAAACGGGAGAAGCGGGATTACCCGGCATCAGTTGGAACCTGAGGGCAGCTTTCTCTCCGAGGTTTGCAGCGGCTGCCGGGGTTCTGAGAAGCAGAGCCTCTGGGAACGGGACTGAGCGTGGCCATAACTGCTCCCTCCGCCCGCCCTGTTGATCCCGCCCCGCCCAAACTCTGCGCACAGCCATTTGCCGATCGCCTCAGGCAAAGGCTGGATTAGCGCCTCCCCAGAAGGCAGACGTTTTCCGTACAGCTGATTCCTATAGCCAGCCCGCCTGGGGGTCAAATCCCTCTAGTGGTAACTACAACAATTAAGGCTTGGCTAGAACAAGACTGCGCACAGAGACCACAAGGGGGTGCACCAAGAAAGCATAAAAGATGCGGAGACAAAGAAACATGACAGAAATGGAGGATATGGAGCTAAGAATCGCAATTTTGAGGGCTTGCCATAAATTTGTGCAGAGCCTCACGAAAACTAATGAGACCCTCGATGCTACAATAAAGAAATTAGAAAGTAAGCATACACGGACTGAAATAAAGAATATTATACCCAATAGCAGACCAGAGGAGTACAATAATCAAACCAAAGATTCGACAAAAAACACCCAATTGGAAAAGCAAAATGAAAAAAGAATCCAAAAGTGTGAAGATAGTGTAAGGAGCCTCTGGGACAGCTTTAAGCGGACTAATATCAGAGTCATTGGAGTGCCAGAAGATGAGAGACAGCAAGATATTGAAAACCTATTTCAAGAAATAATGGCAGAAAACTTCCCCCACCTGGAGAAAGAAATGGACTTACAGGTCCAAGAAGCGCAGAGAACCCCAAACAAAAGGAATCCAAAGAGGACCACACCAAGACACATCATCATTAAAATGCCAAGAGCAAAAGACAAAGAGAAAATCTTAAAAGCAGCAAGAGAAAGAGGCTCAATTACCTACAAGGGAATACCCATACGACTGTCAGCTGATTTCTCAACAGAAACTTTGCAGGCCAGAAGGGAATGGCAAGAAATTTTCAAAGTGCTGAATACCAAGAACCTACAACCAAGATTACTTTATCCAGCAAAGCTATCATTCAGAATTGAAGGTCAGATAAAGAGCTTCACAGATAAGGAAAAGCTAAAGGAGTTCATCACCGCCAAACCAGTATTATATGAAATGCTGAAAGGTATCCTTTAAGAAGAGGAAGAAGAAGAAAAAGGTAAAGATACAAATTATGAACAACAAACATGCATCTATCAACAAATGAATCTAAGAATCAAGTGAATAAATAACCTGATGTACAGAATGAACTGGTGATTATAATAGAATCAGGGACATAGAAAGGGAATGGACTGACTATTCTTGGGGGAAAAAGGGGTGTGGGAGATGCGGGAAGTGACTGGACAAAAATCATGCACCTATGGATGAACACAGTGGGTGGGGAGTGAGGGTGGAGGGTGGGGTGGGAGCTGGAAGGAGGGGAGTTATGGGGGGAAAAAAGAGGAACAAATGTAATAATCTGAACAATAAAGATTTAATTAAAAAAAAAAAAAAAAAAAAAAAGATGCAAATGGAGCTGTTGGCATGGGGGAAACGTGAGAGTCACAGTGGTGAAGATGGAGTGGGGCTAACTCCTGGTTCAGAAGCTGGACCAAAGGGCTTACAGAGTCCTTCCTTCCAGTATTAGTGTAAGGTAAGGGGTTAATGTAATGATTACTGACATTCCTTGACATTGGTTAATATTCATCAGGTGATTTTTGAAGGGGCAACCAATGAACATCACCACCTAAAGCAGTGGTTCTCAACCTTCTGGCCCTTTAAATACAGTTCCTCATGTTGTGACCCAACCATAAAATTATTGTCGTTGCTACTTCATAACTGTAATGTTGCTACTGTTATGAATCGTTATGTAAATATCTGATATGCAGGATGGTCTTAGGCGACCCCTGTGAAAGGGTCGTTCGACCGCCAAAGGGGTCGCGACCCCTAAAGAATTCTTGCTTTACAGGCCTGGAATAAGATAAGATATATTTTATTAACACCTCAGTTCTCAATGGGGCTTTTAGTTCTTTCACAATACGTTTAAGTGAAAATAGCAAAAATAGGTAGGGATTTTTTTAATGTGATTTAGAAATCAGAAAGAAACCAGTCCCCGTATCTAATAAATGTAGTCATCTCTCCTACTCTGCCTCTACAAGATGTTTTAGTGAATCCAAATGACGGAAATACCACCTGAACACGGCCCAGTGGGATTATTATTTGGGGGAAGCTTCACAAATAAAAGTTTATTGTTGTATCTTATTTCCATAATGCTAAGCAGTTGCTTATGTTTTAAGTATCCATGAAAGTTTTTAACTTTCTAAGTCTTTTTTTAAAATATAGGCCAGCTGCTAGTCTGCTCACATGTTATGCATAAGAAGCCCACAAGGGACAAAGCCCTTCATTGATATGTTGAATTATTTTTTTAACACACTTATATTTCTATCCTGAATCATCATCTCAAAAAGATGGCAAGTTTCCATCTTCCCAGCTGGGGGGAGCACCTGCAAAATACAAACCCAAACTATGACACATCTGGTACCAAAAACCCAATCTGGCCAGCAGATTAAAATATCAGGATCATTGCACAGAAACAAGGCAAAAAGTTAACTACTTCTTATATGCCGTCAACACAGATGTCTAGTTAAGCTGTTTATATTGTAAGCACATGTATATGTTAATGGAGCACAGAGCCATTTAATAAGCCAGAGTTGGAATATAAATGCAAGAGAATGTTAAAGAGCTGAATGCAATAATTCATTCTTTTTTATCTTCCCATAGACATAGAAACTAAATTACTTTTTTTCAGAACCTCAACATTATTTTTAAACAGATGCATATAGCACAAAAAATATTTTGTTGCATTTTTGGGGTGTCTCCAAATTATTTATTTTCTTTAAAAACTGTAGTCCATGTTTTTGTATTTTAATATTTAGATTATGTTCCTTTAAATGGCAAATTACTTACTTAAACCAAGTGTCTTGGTTTTTGTTGCCCCCAAAGCAGACCCTGACACAAGAATTGAGTGTGGGTAGTTTGAGAGGTTAACTTAGGAAGCACAGGAGAGGAAGTGAGGAAAATGAGTCAGGAAAGGAAGAGATGCCAATAAATGAGTGAGTTAATGAATTGGTCACTTCTATGGGCAACTAGCACTCAGTTTCTCTCGGAATCCTCTGGGAAATCGTGTGCAATCCACCTCAACAGCATCCCACCAGAAGCTGCCTAGGCTGATCCATTTATCTACCAACTTCCATCCTTGTGGTGATGGTTGCCCCAGGGACACTAATGCTACACCCCCTTTGTAAGTGCCTGCAGGGGGGCAAGCTCTCTGGCACTAAAGAAAGTCCTCAGGCATAGGGGGAAGAGAGACAGGGGCTTAAGGTGGGATGCTGTCAATGAGCTAGACGTTTCTACTGCAGCCCCCAATAAACTCAAGAGGCTGATAAACTCAAGTGGCAGGCATCAACATCTGCTGACTGAGGTTAGTGCACTTTTTGATGAGTCTGACACCTGAATCTGGAGTAACTGGCCTGATGGCTTCATACCACAATGAGCCTCTTCCTTTACCTTTTTCCTATTGGTTCTCCACCTTTTTCTCTCTCATCCTCTATCTTTCCCTTTTTTCTAGTCTAGTTTCTCCTCTGAGTTTCACTCACTTAGCAAATCAGGTACCAACCATGTCCAAGACATATGATTCTGAATTAAATACAAAGACACATTAGATAATATGTAAAGTAGCATCTTATAGTTAATACTATGAGCCTATCTAATTCTAGAACACATCACAAATCCATCTAGAGAGTCTTATATAAAAATGGTTGCCCTTCAAAGGTGAATTTTCAGAGAAGCTAATGAAGCTCAAGCTTCAAGGCCCTTCCCTTGTATCAGTTGCTTCCAAGGCCCTGAAGAGACCCTCACAATGTGTCACATGGTCATAGTATTTTTGTAAAATTTGCATAATTGTTTAAAATCAGTCTTTCCTCTTAGGTCCCTCCTTGCCCCTAACCCTTTGTCATATCACACTTACACTGGGTAGCACTGGAGTGGTCACAGTACTTTTGGAAATCCAGCCCAGGGAAGTTGACTTAACAAGGTGCATTTAGTTTGGATTTAGTGAGATATATCTATGCAATTCACAGTCACTTCTACTTATAGTTAATTTTAGTTCCTGTCTGGTATAGGAACAGCTTCTATAAATATTCCTACCACCCTTAGCGTTACCTGACAGCATGCACAAAGGTTCAAGGCCAGGGGTCTTATCACAATATAATACGTCCCACAGCATTCATAATTAGAGTATATAGTAAAGGAAAAACAAGTTTTTATAGACTAGAAAGGAATGGGGAGGAGGGGTACAGAATGGATGTGTGTTCGAAGGCTATGCCAGCAGTCCAGGGAAAGATGATATGTCAATTTGGACAAATGTGTTGGTGGAAAGTATGAAGAGAAAGGAACAGATTCAATATATATATATGGAAGACAAAATAAAGAACTTAAGGGTGGATTGGATGTAGAGAGTGAGGGAGGACATGTCAGAAATTACCCTGGTTTCTGTCTCCCATAACCCAATAGGCAACTGTTTCTAAGTACAGATTCAGGAATCCAAGCTCCTAACATTCAGGGGCTCTACCATCTTCAACAGATGGCTTCCAAGGTCACTGTGCTCAACTACATTAAAAAGTGGATCAATGGCAGATAGAACATGAGAACTCTTTATGGGGCAGGCCTGGAGTAGTTTACATCACTCTCTCATCTTCCATTGGCCACTTTTGTGAGGAAGGCTCAGAAACAGTCTAGCTGTGTGTCCAGGAAGAAGAGCAAACAGGTTTGGTCACTATCCAGCAGTCTCTGTCTCCATGGGGAAGCTAGGAAATTCGTATATTCTTTATTCTGGGAATGGAAGTACTCCACTACAGCAGATAACAGTTTTTGAATTCCTATATTTATTTTTAGTTTCACTTATTTTTTTCTATATGCCTTCTCTTTAATGTATTTCTTGTATTCAAGGGTAAGTAGGATCCTTACTGTTTCACTTCCATGTATTCACTTTTAATGAGGGCACATCTTTTTTAAAACACTTATTTATTAATCCAATAGATATTTAAGTGTCTACAGCTGCCTCAGCCTATTGTTTACTCCTTGTCTAAGGATGACAGAAAGGGAAAAAAACGTATTGTTTTACTCAAAATAAAAGGGTATTAGAACTTGGTTTTAAATTTATAAGAAAAATATTTATGCACAACTATGATTACTTTAGTGTTATTTCTAATAACCAAACAAATAAAAACAGTTGAAATGTACAATAACTTAAACTATGGTACATCTATATAATAGAATATTGTGCAGTGATTAAAATGATTATAAAGATAATTTTTTATGGATTAGGGACTGTTTATGTGTTAAGCAGAAAATGCAGGAGGAGCTATATCAATTACATAAATATATGCACAGAAACAAAAGAGTACTCCAAATATTAAATGTAGTTATTTCTAGGATACAATTAAAAAAAACAACAGTGTATTCTCTTCTTTCTATATTTTCCTATATTTATCATTTACTTTTTTCTACAATGAATTTCATATCAGATTAAGAAGTTCTTTCTTTAAAAAATTCAAAACTAATTCAAGGAATCCATAGGAGATTTGGAAACATGACAGGTAATCATAGCCAGGCCATATTAAAGCTTCCTAAGCAAAATGGACATTAAACTAAAATTGGAGGCTGAGTCCAAAATCTGGGAGTGAGTCACCAAATCTTCCATGTGAATGCTTGTTCAGTAGTGTTTTGGTATAAATCCATTAACTAAGAATTTTAACACCTTGGTGTCCTATATGCAGCCCATAGGATGGGTCTATCATTGCTGACCTAATAGGGCAAAGCCAAAACACAGAACTGGATCCAGAGGGTCAACGTGAGTAGATGAGGTGGCATAACAAAGCCAAACCTCCTGGTGATAGAGAATCAGGGGGAGAGGCCAGATTTTGGCTGCCACAGCAGCAGAGACAAGAGGCACCAGACATCAAACAGTAGATGCAAGAGGCAAAAGCTGCAAGAGGATGTTAGGTTCGGATGTATTAAGTGAGGTTCTAGAGCAAGAATTCACATGTCGGGCAGTTCACATTAATCTCCTGAAGTGGAATTTAGACTATTGCCTCTGTTGAAAATCTAAGGTATGCTTTCAAGCATCTTAAAAGTATAGCTTATGGTAGCCTTTTCCAAGAAAGGCATTTTTAATGCCTAGGTATTTAAATAATAATAATGAGAGCTAACATTTACTAAGCCCTTATTATATTCCATGCTCAGTGGCCTCATACTGTGCTGAACCCTTGATGAGCTTTACAAAGATTATTTCACTTTATGGCATAGGCATTTTCATTCCATCTGAAAGATGAAGAGACCGAGACTCAGAAATATACTCCCTTAGTCACACAGATTGGAAGTGGTGGAGCCATGTCTGTAACCCAGGTCAGTTTGACTCCAAAGTCCATATCCTAATCACCTCATTTCTCATCAGTGACTAATTCTGTGTCCATTGATTTTATCTGCGCTTCTTTTTAAAAGCATGTCTTTAAAAACACAAAAACCATCTTCAGGGTAAGGCTATTACTTACCATGGGTAAGTAAATCACATTATTATCCTTGATGTCTGATAAAGAAATCTATCTATATCTATAAAAGTCTAAGTGATGATTACAACCAGTTGACTGGTCGCTATGATGTGCACTGTCCACCAGGGGTCAGACACTCAACACAGGAGCTGCCCCCTGATGGTGAGTGTGCTCCCACAGCCAACCTCCTGTGGCCAGCCAACCTCCTGCGGTCCCTCCCCCTGGCAGGCTGGCCCTTATCAGGTCCCATCACGTGCACAAATTCGTGCACCGGGCTTCTAGTATTACTAATAAAACATTATTGCATATTTGAAAGTTGCTAAGAGAGTAGATCTTAAAAGTTCTCATCACAAGAAAAAAAATGTGTAACTATGTGTAGTGATGGATGGTAACTAGACCTATTGTGGTGATCATTTTGCAATATGTACAAACATGGAATCATTGTGCTACATACCTGAAACTAATATAATGTTATATGTCAATTATACTTCAATATAAAAAACTACTTATGAGAGTTAATTTGGGAAAAATGAGGTCTTCTCAGCACCCTTAACATCACACCATGGGGTCTGGATCTGACTCTTCTTCCTCTCTAGCCAAAATAATGATGTCGGAAATGAAAAGTTTATAGTAGGAATGTTTAAGGCAGCAGCAAAAATTAGACTAAATTCAGGAAGGATCCAAGTGGAGTAAGTAATGCATTAAGCAATTAAGATTTCTAATTAACACTGAAAACACAACTTACAACCCTTGTGATCTTCTTTGGATCACTGAAACATACCCACTTTGGACCAAATATCTAAAGGACACTTTAAGTTATAGTGCTGTAAACATGTCTATGCACCAAAAAATAAAATCAATTGTGCAAATTTGAACAACGGCTAAAAAGAGTAAATACTCCTTTGTTTGCTTTTTTAGAGATTAATGTGAAACTGTTGAATATCAGTTGCAACTTAATCACATGCTCAGGTGCTTTTTTAAAATATATTTTATTGATTTCTTACAGAGAGGAAGGGAGAGGAATAGAGAGTTAGAAACATCGATGAGAGAGACACATCGATCAGCTGCCTCCTACACCCTCCCTACTGGGTATGTGCCTGCAATGAAGGTACCTGCCCTTGACCAGAATCGAACCCAGGACCCTTGAGTCCGCAGGCTGACGCTCTGTCCATTGAGCCAAACCAGTTAGGGCTCAGATGCTTTTGTTAATGGCTCAAGAATTGACATATTTTCTTCTGTTCAGTGAAAGCTCATGCAATTAGCTGTGTGGAAAGCTACAGACACGTTTAGGTCACTTTACCTTGACAGAAGTAACTAGTCACAGGTCATCAATTGCATACTCCATCACTGGTCCTAAATCTAGCAGGCAATTCCAAAAGTAACTATGGAGCTTCAGCACATATCATTCACCTCCTCCTGTTTTGTTTTGTTTTTAAGTCACTTCAGCAGGAGTTCTAATCCTTTTCCACGAGATGTTTCAAACCCTCTGTGATGTAATTATTATGTAAAGAAAATAGAAAGGCCGTAACCGGTTTGGCTCAGTGGATAGAGCGTTGGCCTGTGGACTGAAAGGTCCCAGGTTCGATTCCGGTCCAGGGCATGTACCTTGGTTGCGAGCACATCCCCAGTAGGGGGTGTGCAGGAGGCAGCTGATCGATGTTTCTCTCTCATCAATGTTTCTAACTCTCTATTCCTCTCCCTTCCTCTCTGTGAAAAATCAATAAAATATATTTTTTAAAAAAAAAGAAAATAGAAAGTAACTGATGCTGTGAATGTTAAAAATTGGCAGTGGATTAGTCTCAAAACAACCCATGATCACTTTAAAGGAGGGTGAAATGAAACATCTGCTCAAAGACACAACAGTAATTTGTGTGTGTATTTTGTTTGTTTTTAAACAGTCTGAGTACCAATCTGAAGATTCCATTTTCAAGTTATTGCATTGATAGCAAGATATACCCTTTCTATCCTATGAGTGTAGTATTTAGAAGAGGGTGGGCAAGCTTTAATATCAAACAAATCTAAATAGAGTATAAATAAAAAACAAGACATGAAAGATGATGTAATACAAAGCTATTTAGCTCTGCCAGATGCTTCTGTAGGAAACAGGGATCCCAGCAAGTCAAATGCATACCCTGTTATCTTCCCAATAGCTTCAATAATGAGCTACTAGTATTTAATGTGGAAGCCTGCTTGGGCCCCAGCTCTTGACAGTTTTATAGCCTTTGGTCAAAGCTTTCAACAGCATTGGGGCAGGTGTGACTAGGCAGCTAGATTGCACATACTGGCTTCCCACTTGCAGATACACAATATTTGCTTTTCAGGGTGAGCCTGTAAACCAGCTGACCAATTAGGCTGCAGATTTCTCATGCCTCATGAAACCTAAGCCAAAGCTGTGAATATAAAAGCCTCAGAAACACATGCAAACTGAACTTTCCTTTAATGTCTTCATATAATCTCTATGAAAAAGAATTCCAGTGACCAGTGGTCTTCTACATCAGAGCCATAGACACACATTCAGACAGTAGATAGAATCAAACTTCAGAAACAGAGACCAGAAATCTCTTGAATTCCTCTAACCTTCCTGTCATTCACCCTGTCATTCAAATCCCTCCACAATCAATTTTCCAACTTTTAAAACCAAAATCCTTCAATGAATCCTCTCTCCTAGCCAAATTGTTCTTCTCGTGGTCCCCTGAACATATAGTATGTATCCCTACTTCTCTGCCTCTGCTCAAAGTATTGCCCCCTTAGAATGTCATCATTCCTCCCTCCCTATCTCTCCTTCCCAAACAGAGATCCCTCACCTCCATCTACACATAGATCCCACTCAAAAGCCCCTTCTTAAATAAAGACTTCTTGGCACAGTGATTTCTCTCTCCTATGACCTCTCTTAGCATTAACTGTTTGTATATCCACTTAATACTTATACTGCTGCAGGACCAACTTCATATCATTATATAACTTTATTTATGTGTATTTTCCATCCTGGAAAACTTTCCAGCCATCTGTAGGTCACTTCTACTTGAGTGGCTGTCATCCTGCAAATTTAACATCTACCAACAAACCTATATTCTTTTTAAAATTCTATTATCAACACCACCATTCTTACATTTCAGCTAGGCTCAAAACCCTGAGATCACCTTTGAGTCTTCTTCCTCTTCCATATTCCCCCATATTTGATCAGTGGCCAGGGCCTGTGAATTCTAGCATTGTCATAGCTCTTGCAACCTACCACCTGACCCTTCCATTTCCACTACCAATGCCCTTTCTCAGGTCTTTATTTCTTTACCTGAAATATTTCAAGTTTCCCACAGTCCTCTCTATCTCAAGTTTCTCTACCTCCAATTCAAACTAAATACCTCAGCCAGATTAATCTTCCTAAATACATCTCTGAATCCCAATACTTCTCTATGCAAACACCTTCATTTAATTATATCATAAATTCCTCAATCTGACATGAAGTATGCCTACTGTCGTGGATGCTGTGGTGTGCCACCCAGATCCCCCTTGGGTATTCATTCCCCAAATGCCACAGTTAGCTTCCGACAGGTCATAGTTAAATTCCTCCCCAGAAATTTCTCTGGCTAAAAGGAGCTATTTGGCACAAATTTTGCTCCCTCTCCAGAGGCAGCCCTCACCCAATAACTAATTGCTATGGGTATATAATGGCCCAGCCCCGTTATCTCGATTCAGGACAACTTTGTAGGGTTAGGCTAGCTTCTGTATGCCATGTGGGATTAGCTGAGAGCCCCATTGCAGCTTTGTTTCAGTCCAACTTCTCTGTCTGCCACATCTTGCCTTCCTAAATCCCTTACAAGAGAGGACCCCAAGAGCATTCCCCAATTAACTTTCTGCACTAGAATCTTTATCTCAGAATTTGTGTTCAAGGAACCCAACCTGACACCTAACCATCTTTCTTTCATATCTTTCACTCCCATCCTTCATATATCCTAAATTCCAGTTAAACTAGTTT
The DNA here is from genome assembly GCF_028538775.1 of Myotis yumanensis. Lineage (NCBI taxonomy): Eukaryota > Metazoa > Chordata > Mammalia > Chiroptera > Vespertilionidae > Myotis > Myotis yumanensis. The sequence goes on along the minus strand of NW_027223762.1, from coordinate 30,767,352 downwards.
ATCTGCCATTCCTTAAAGATACCTCATGCATTACCACTAACTCATACATCAAAAAAAATCTATTGAATATCTAAAATGTTCCTGACTGTATAAGAAGTATTGACTGGCCTAAAGAGATATAGACAATTAAACAGACTATTAGAATGCAGTATGAACAGTGATTTCCCAGCTGAGACCACAGAAAGAGCAAGGAAAAGAGTGTGCTAGATAGGGAAAGGCATGCACCAAGTCCTAAAAATATGAAAACTCACCTGGTGAATCGGTGGGCTGCAAATGCACTTCAGAAGGCTGAAGTTCAGGGAGTTTGAGAGGTGGTAGCAAGAGATGAGATGTGAGAGGTCAGCAGGGCCAAAACAAGAAAGGCAAGTAGACTTAATTATGGATCTGGATACTATCCTTAGGGCAAAGGCAAATTATTAGAGCACTTTAAGGAAAGAAACAACACAATGCTCATATTTGTGTTTTAGATTCATTTGACTACAGTGTAAAGAAAGCATTAGCTGGAGGAAAGAATTAAGGTAGGTGGCTACTGCTATCATCCAAGCAAAAAATGATGGAGTGATGGCCCAAGAAGGTGGTAATGATAATGGAGAGACCGGACAGATTCAGGAGATATTAATAAACTATAATATAAACGGCATGATGATTTATCATATGGAGCGAGGGAGAGAAGGAGGAATCAAAGATTATGCCACATTTCTAACTTTAATAACCAGATGTACATTATTCACTGACATAAGAAAACCAAGGCCCCGCTGTAGTGGCTCAGTGTTTGAGGGTAAACCCATGTACCAGGAGGTCACCAGTTCAATTCCAGGTCAGGGCACAGGCTCCATCTACAGCCAGGGGTGTGCAGGAGGCAGCCCATTGATGTTGGATTGATGTTTCTCTTCGATGTTTCTTTCTCTCTCCCCCTCTCCCTTCCTCTCTTTCTAAAAAATAAATAAAAACACGTAAAAATATTTAAGAAACACTGTTGAAGCTGCAGAACTGGGAAGAAAGATAGTTCAGTTTCAGACATGCTGGACTTAAGGTACCTAAGTTAGAATTGGGTATGCGAGTTTGAACAGTAGATAGTTAGATATATAGGTCTCACCTTTAAGAGAACAGCCTGGCTAGAGGCACAGGCCAGGCAACATCAGTATGTACCTGATCATAGAAACCTGGGGATAAGATTAGAAAAAAAAGTTTTCAAAAAAACAGGAGGAATACATTGCTCAGACCAAGTACAATAAAGACCAAAAAGAGTGTCCACTGATTATAAACACCGTTATGCCTTTGCACAAACTATTCTATAACCAGAAACCATAGACACTTTTCCATCTTCAAGGATCCACTCAATTGCCTCACATTTGCATAGTGATTTACTAAACACCATCACATGTCATCTCATTTACTGACTATAGATTTTTGAGAGTTAAAAACATCTCTTTTGATGCAAATCAAAACAACCATGAGGTACCATCTCACACCTGTCAGAATGGCCATCATCAACAAATCAACAAACGACAAGTGCTGGAGAGGATGTGGAGAAAAAGGAACACTTGTGCACTGCTGGTGGGAATGCAGACTGGTGCAGCCACTATGGAAGGCAGTATGGAGGTTCCTCAAAAAATTGGAAATGGAACTCCCATTTGACCCTGTGATCCCACTACTAGGAATATATCCCAAGAAACCAGAAACACCTATCAGAAAGGATATATGTAACCAGATGTTCATAGCAGCACAATTCACCATAGCTAAGATCTGGAAACAGCCTAAGTGCCCATCAGTAGATGAATGGATTAGAAAACTGTGGTACATCTACACGATGGAATACTATGCTGCTGTTAAAAAGAAGGAACTCCTACCATTTGCAACATCATGGATGGAACTGGAGAGCATAATGCTAAGTGAAACAAGCCAGTCAATGAAGGAAAAATACCACATGATCTCACTCATTCATGGATAATAAAGACCATTACAAACTTTTGAACAATAATAGATACAGAGGCAGAGCTGCCTCAAACTGATTGTCAAACTGCAGTGGGAAGGCCAGAGAGAGTTGGGGGGCAGGAGGGAGGGGAGTAAGAGATCAACCGAAGGACTTGTATGCATGCATATAAGCATAACTAATGGACATAAGACACTGGGGGGTAAGGGAAGGTAGGGGTTTGTCAAGGGCGGGGGGCGGGGGGGGGAAAAAAGGACACTTATGTAATACCCTTTGTAATACTTTAAGCGAAAAATAAAAAAAATAAAAAAAATAAAAAAAAAAAAATCAAACAATTAAATGCTGATGCAACTCCAAAAAAAAAAAAAAAAAAAAAAAAAAAAAAAAAAAAAAAAACATCTCTTTTGTATCTTGGCATCCTCCCCAGCTCATTAAAATGTGGATGCTGTAGATTCAGAAAAGAAGCCAAGTTTGCAGAAAATGATTCATAAGAGAAGAAAACCTACAGGTAGGATAGACCAGAACTATTATTTGTGCCTATCAACAAGATGCCACACTAAGTCGAGCCCGTGTCTTTGTGGGAAAGAGTCATGAAAATATGCCCTTGATTGTTTAGGAAGGAACATTGAGACAGTTAGTCTTCAACATTATATAGAATTTGGTGAATGAAATAACAGTGATGAAATCATCCTGCCATTACACTGTGACATTAACCTCAATGACCAATTTAGTGCTAGATCTAGAGCAAAATGCCCACATGTTCTGGACCCTGACTGATCTCACTCACCCCAAAAGGAAGGTCATGAGCAGCCACTGATGAAGAGGCATTCATCTTCTCACTGTTCTTTCTTCTAGAGTGTGAACATCTTTTTTAAAAAGCCTATTTGAATAGGTGCAACTGCCAACTTCACTTATCCCTTCATATTTAATGAGCCTATTTTGTTTTATGGGTGCTTCAAAAGAACTGACAGAGAAGAGGTGGCTATAAATGGAAAACATGAAGCAACTTGCTGAGACCTCATGGTGAAGTTGATGGCTTGCCTTGTCATGCCTTTGCAGACCGACATTTCCATAATTCCCTTTTCAAACACAGATCAAAACTCAAAAGAGAAGAGGAAAATTCTTGCTCTCCAAAGTGTCAACATGAAAGAATATTTCCAGGCAGTTTGAGGGAGATGCAGCCACCAACACAGTAACAGTTAAAACAGTAGAAATGTGGTAAATTTTTTTTGGAGACATTCAGCCCAGACTTCCAAAATTCACTGCACAACTGCAGAGCCAGAAATTATTCCGCCCTACCCCTATCCCTGCCTAAGCAACATTCCTCTTAAGTTCTCAAGAGGTCCTGGCATTTAGAACATTTGCAAATATTTACTCAACGCCCAGAAGAGTACCTTAAAAATGGTGGGTCCTTGATATGGTGACACTCAATACTGGTAACAAATAGCCCTGTAAGAGGTAGCTTTTTATAAAAAGTAAGAGGACAGAATAATGAAGTTGAAAGTTAAAGGTAAAACTTTGCAGCAGCTTCTATCTGGAATATGTTGCCTAAAGAAATTTCAGTTCAGTAAGACGTTAGTAAGTGCCTATAACATTAAACACTGCAGGTGACCCTTCTTTTCATCAAGTCATTTTGTCAGTCAGCACTGCCTCTATAATAATACTAGAGGCCCGGTGCACGAAACTAGTGCACTCAGGGAGGTGGGGGGTCCCTCAGCCTGGTCTGTGCCCTCTCAACAGTCCGGGAGCCCTCAGGGGATGTCCAACCAACGGCTTAGGCCTGCTCCCCTCCTAAGCTGGCAGTTGGACATCCTTAGCGCTGCTGCGGAGGTGGGAGAGGCTCCCGCCACCACTGCTGCGCTCACCAGCCATGAGCCTGGCTTCCGGCTGAGCAGTGCTCCCCCTATGGGAGCGCACTGACTACTAGGGGGCAGCTCCTGCATTCAGGGTGTGCCCCCTGGTGGTCAGTGCACGTCATAGCAATTGGTCGTTCTGTTTGGTCAATTTGCATATTAGCCTTTTATTATATAGGATTGCATACAGTATTGCATACTTCACTCCTGGATGCCCTTACCCCTTATACTGTGGTTCCCACTGACAAGCTGAGTGGGTTAAAAACAGATAATCCACCTTACACTGATCCATCATACAGGTGTCCAAGAATGCACAGCCTCATTAAATTGAGACCAGCTGTATATAAGGAGAGCATTTCAGACAGGAGGAAGAATACAATAAATCTTAAGCTTAGAAAGAAAATTAGGGATTTATTTCAATGCCAACATTTTACATGATTTAAAAAACTTTTTAAACAAGTTGAGACATGAGGGAAAGTACTTTATCAAGGTCATCTATAATAATAAAAGCATAATATGCTAATTAGACCAGATGTCCTTCTGAACATCCTTCCTTCCAGACAAAGCTGCAGTGGGCAGGGGCAGTGGCAGAGGCGGCAAAGGCCCCCCGACTGCAGTGGCAGTGGGCGGGGGGCGGGGCCAAGGCCTTTGCACGAATTTCATGCATCAGGCCTCTAAATGAATAAAAAGGACTGAAAAAATTAAACACCCTTGCAAAAAACTCTCAATGAACTAGGAATAGAAGAAAAATAACTCAACATAATAAAAACCATATATGAAAAGCCCAAGGCTAATATCATATACTATGACAAAAAACTGAAAATGTTTCCTCTAAAATTGAGAACAAGGCAAGGACACCTACTCTCACCACATATGTTAAACATAGTACTGGAAGTCCCAGCCAGAGCAATTAGACAATGAAAAAATATAAAGTAAAAGGCATACAAAGTGAAAAGGAAGAAGTAAAATTATTCAATTATCCCTGTTTGCAGATGACATAATATAGAAAACTCTGAATATTCCTTTAAAAACTACTAGAACTAATAAAGAATTTCAGTAAAGTTTCAGGATCCAATATCAACATACAAAAATCAGTTGCATTTTTATATCCTAACAATGAACTATCTGGAAAGGGAATTAGGAAAAATGTATATACTGAAAACTACAACACATTGATAAAATAAATTAAACAAGGCACAAATGGAAATACATCCCATGTTCATCAATTGGAAGATAATATTGTTAAAATTTAGTTACTAGTAAAAGTGATCAACAGATTCAATGCAATCCCTATAAGAATCCCAAAGACATCTCTTTAGAAAAACAATTCTACAACTCATATAAAACCACAAAATACCACAAATAGCCAAACAAATCCTGAAAAAAAAAACAAAGCTGAAGGCTTCACATTTCTTGATTTCAAAATATATTATGAAGCTACAGTAATCATTATACTAGTATAAAGGCAGGTGTAGACCAGTGGAACAGAATAGAGCCCCAAAATAAATCCACACACATACAATCAACTGATCTTTGACAAAGTTGCCAAGAATACACATGTGGAAAAAATAGTCTTCAATAAGTGGTGCTGGGAAAACTGAATATCTATATGCAAAAGAATGAAATCAGGCCTTTATCTCTTATACCATAAAGAAAAGTAAGTTCAAACATAAAACTTGAAACTGTAAGTGGTCTTAGCAATGATTTTATGACTATGACACAAAAGGCACTGGCAACAAAACCAAAAATAAACAACTGGGACTACATAAAAAAAGAACACTTCTGTACAGTAAAGGAAACAATCAACAGAGTAAAAAGGCAACCTATTGAATGGGAGAAAATATTTACAAACCATATATCTGAAAAGACTTCATCTCCAAAATATATAAGGAACTCCTACAATTCAATAATTAAAAAAAAAAACTAATAATCTGATTTCAAAAATGGGCTAAGGACCTGAATAGACATTTTTTTAAAAACATACAATTGGCCAACAAAGATGTGGGGGAAATGCTCCTTCTCACTAATAATCAGGCAAATGTAAATCAAAACCATAATGAGATGTCATCTCATACTTGTCAGACTAGCTATTATTTTTTTTAAGGCAGCAAGTGGTGAGGATATAGAGAAACTGGAACACTTGAACACTATTTGTGAGAATGCAAAATAGTATAATCACTATAGAAAATAGTATGGAGGTTCTTTTAAAAATTAAAAATAAAACTACCAGAGGAAAAAAAAAATGGCGGAGGCTTAGACGGACGTGTTGGTCCTTCATCCCGGAGCAGATAGGGGCGAGCAGCTGAAACGGGTAACAACCAGCCCGATCAAGCTGGGGAGGTTCAGCTGAGAGACAGTCTGCAGCCAGGAAAGACAGAGAACTCCTGAAAATTGCGGATGGTTAGAGATTGAGGCTGAAACTTCCCCCTGGGCGCCAGCGCAGCGGCGAGACCACGCCATCTTGGGAAGCGGTTACCTACCGGCATCCAGAGATCGGCTACTAACCCAGCGGCTACTAACCCGGAGGCGGCGACTTGCGGGCGGCGCGACTGCGGGAGCCCAGAGGAGGCCTGTGCCCCTCCACGGAGGGGCGGACACTCCTGGGTGGCCAGCAGAGGCACAGCAACCACGCCATCTTGGGAAACAGAGCTGCTTGAGACTAGGATCCGGGCCTCAGCACCACCCAGTCTGATCTCAGACGCATACCAGGACCCTGCAGCCACTGGGGACAGAGACCTGTGACCACAGCTACAGACCTGCAGACACGGAAAGTTCGGAGATCCCTGCTGCAGATCCGTGAGTAGCAGAGCCCATCCCCCCTTCCCCCAGGATCGCGGGCAGTGCCAGAGTAACTAACTGATAGACCTACCCCTTGCCGGGGCCTCAGCGCTGCAGAAACTTTGGCCTGAAAGTGCGCGAGCACCTTAGAACTGATCCTATGCGCACTTCGGGCTTCAGAGCCCTGGGCTGGGAGCAAAAACGCGCACAGCACCAGGAACTAATCCTGTGCGCACTGCTGGCATCAGAGCCCTGGGCTGGGAGCAAAAACGCGCACAGCACCAGGAACTAATCCTGTGCGCACTGCTGGCATCAGAGCCCTGGGCTGGGAGCAAAAACGCGCACAGCACCAGGAACTAATCCTGTGCGCACTGCTGGCATCAGAGCCCTGGGCTGGGAGCAAAAACGCGCACAGCACCAGGAACTAATCCTGCGCGCACTGCTGGCATCAGAGCCCTGGGCTGGGAGCAATCGCGCTAACGGGAGTTCGTCCGCCTAGCACAGGCCCAGAAACCCCGTTTCTCAGGGCAGGAGGCAGCACCAAGCACCAGTGACTTGACTGTGTTTCTTATCACCTGCGCCTGAGATCCTGATTTCCTGTGCATTCATACTAAGAGCCAGTGAATCCAATTCCTGGTGCAAGGGCACACAGGGACCCTGATTCTCAAGGTGAGGTTGCGCGAAGCAACAGAGACTCTGATACTGAACTCTTGGGGAACTCTGACTCCTGGCGCAAGCTAGGGGGCTCTGCTCTGGTGCTAAACACGCATCAGGGGGGCCTCTATTTCAGCACAGTGCAGGCAGGGTCCCTAATTCTAAGGGCACGCGCGAGGCCACATTGAGTGTTGGCAACACTGACACAGAGCGAGCCTGGTTCCCACCAACCAACAACAACCACACATCTTAGTGTCAGAGCTCTTCAGTGACACTAGGGTGGTGGGAGCCTCCCACTGCGCACGGCCCAGGCCCACGCAACTCAACCTTTGAACCATCAGGAGATAATCAGAATGAAGAGACGACACAATACCCAGAGGAAAGACAATGAAGAATCACCAAGAAAGGAAATTAATGAAGCTGAAGCATGCAACATGACAGAAAAAGAATTCAGAATGATGGTTGTACAATTCATTCACCGGATGGATGAGAAAATCAACAACCTATGCAAGAATCAGGAAGAAATGAAAAGTGATATAGCTACAATCAAAAACACCATGGAAAGTTTCAACAGCAGACTAGAAGAAGCAGAAGACCGAATTAGTGAGTTAGAAGATAAGGCAGAGAAACAAGCTCAATCTGAACAGCAACTGGAGAAAAGAATTAAAAAACAGGAGGAGAGCCTAAGGGAGCTTCAGGACAACATGAAACGAAGTAACATACGCATAATAGGGCTGCAAGAAGGACAAGAAGAGCAGCAAGGATTAGAAAATCTATTCGAAGAAATAATGACAGAAAACTTCCCAGATATGGGGAAGAAAAAAGTTACACAAATACAGAGAGTCCCAGGCAAGATGAACCCCAAAAGACCGACACCAAGACACGTCATAATAACGATGGCAAATGTACAAGACAAAGAGAGAATCTTAAAGGCTGCAAGAGAGAAACAGAGAGTTACCTACAAAGGGTCCCCCATCAGATTATCAAACGATTTCTCAACAGAAACACATCAGGCCAGAAAAGAATGGACGGAAATCTACAAAGTGATGCAAAGCAAAGGACTGAATCCAAGAATACTCTATCCAGCAAGGCTATCATTCAAAATTGAAGGGGAAATAAGAAGCTTCACAGACAAAAAAAGGCTAAGGGAGTTCATCACCACCAAGCCAGCAATGCAAGAAATGCTAAAGGGACTGGTGTAAAAAGAAGAAATAAAAAGCCCAGAAAGAAAGCAGCCACAAAAAAATAGAAATGGCTACAAACAAGTACCTTTCAATAATAACTTTAAATGTAAATGGACTAAATGGTCCAATCAAAAGATATCGAGTGGCTGAATGGATAAAAAAACATGACCCATACATTTGCTGTCTACAAGAGACCCACCTCATTAGAAGGGACTCACACAGACTGAAAGTGAAGGGATGGAAAAATATCTTTCAGGCAAATGGAAATGAAAAAAAAGCTGGGGTAGCAATACTTATATCCGAAAAAATAGACCTCAAAGTGAAGGCCATAACCAGAGATAAGGAAGGCCACTTCATAATACTAAAGGGATCAATACAACAAGAGGATATAACCCTGATAAACATATATGCACCCAATGCAGGAGCACCCACATACATAAGAAAACTCCTGGAAGGTATCAGGGGAGAGATCGACAACAATACAATCATAGTAGGGGACTTTAATACACCACTAACATCACTGGATAAATCCGCTAGACAAAAACTCAGCAAAGAAACAGCAATCCTAAATGACTCACTAGATCAGATGGACTTAATTGACATCTTCAGAACACTTCACCCCACAGCTGCGGAATATACATTCCTCTCAGGTGCTCATGGGACATATTCAAAAATAGACCACATATTGGGTCACAAGCAAAGTCTCCACAAATTCAAGAAGATTGAAATCATAAAAAGCATCTTCTCAGACCACGATGGCATAATGTTAGAAATAAACCACAATAAAAACAACCCAAAATACTCAAACACTTGGAAGCTGAATAGCATGTTATTAAATATTGATTGGGTTACCGATGACATCAAAGAAGAAATTAAAAACATCCTGGACACTAATGACAATGAAAACACAACAATCCAAAACCTCTGGGACACAATGAAAGCAGTCCTGAGAGGGAAGTTTATAGCTCTACAGGCCTACCTCAAAAAACAAGAAAAAATGGTAGTTAATCATCTAACTCTACAACTCAAAGAATTAGAAAGAGAGCAACAAGAAAAGCCCAGAGTGAGCAGATGGAAGGAGATAATAAAGATTAGAGCAGAAATCAATGAAATAGAGACCAAAAAAACAATACAGAAAATCAATGAAACCAAGAGCTGGTTCTTTGAAAGGATAAACAAGATTGACAAACCCCTAGCCAGGCTCACCAAGAAGCAAAGAGAGAGGTCCCAAATAAACCAAATCAGAAATGATAGAGGCGAAATAACAACAGACCCCAAAGAAATACAAATGATTGTTAAACAATACTACGGACAACTCTACTCCAACAAACTAGACAACCTGGAGGAAATGGACAAATTCCTAGAAAAATACAACATTCCAAAACTCAATCAGGAAGAATCTAAAAATCTCAATAGGCCAATAACGATGGAAGAAATTGAAGCAGTCATCAAAAAGCTTCCAGCAAACAAAAGCCCAGGACCAGACGGCTTCTCAGGGGAGTTTTACCAAACTTTTAAGGAAGAACTGAAACCTATCCTCCTCAGATTACTACAAAAAGTCCAAGAGGATGGAACACTTCCAAACACATTTTATGAAGCTAGCATCACCCTAATACCAAAACCAGGTAAAGACAACACAATGAAAGAGAATTACAGGCCAATATCCCTCATGAACATAGATGCCAAAATCCTCAACAAAATCTTAGCAAATCGGATCCAGCAGTACATCAGAAGGATCATACACCATGACCAAGTAGGATTTATCCCAGGGATGCAAGGATGGTACAACATCCGTAAATCAATAAACGTGATACATCACATAAACAAATTGAAAGAAAAAAACCACATGGTCATATCAATTGATGCAGAAAAAGCATTTGACAAAATCCAACACCCATTTTTGATAAAAACTCTCAGCAAGGTGGGAATAGAAGGATCATACCTCAACATAATAAAAGCCATATATGACAGGCCCACAGCCAACATCATACTCAATGGACAAAAACTAACACCATTTCCCCTAAGAACAGGAACAAGACAGGGATGTCCACTCTCTCCACTCCTGTTCAACATAGTCCTGGAAGTATTAGCCATTGCAATTAGACAAGAAGAAGAAATAAAAGGCATCCAAATTGGAAAAGAGGAAGTAAAACTGTCCTTATTTGCAGATGACATGATATTATACATACAGAACCCTAGAGACTCCATCAAAAAACTACTAGACTTAATACATGAATTTGGCAATGTAGCAGGATACAAAATTAACCCCAAGAAATCCGAGGCATTTCTATATACCAATAGTGAACTTTCAGAAAGAGAGATTATAAAAACAATCCCATTTACCATCGCACCCCAAAAATTAAGATACCTAGGAATAAACTTAACTAAAGAGGTAAAAGACCTCTACTCAGAAAACTATAGGACGTTGAAAAAAGAGATAGAGGAAGACATAAACAGATGGAAGAACATACCATGTTCTTGGATTGGTAGAATCAACATCATTAAAATGTCCATATTACCCAAAGCAATCTATACATTCAACGCACTTCCCATTAAAATACCAATGGCCTTCTTCAAGGATCTAGAACGAACTCTCCAAAAATTCATCTGGAATAAAAAAAGACCCCGAATAGCTGCAACGATCCTGAGAAAAAACAAAGTAGGTGGGATCTCAATGTCAGATATCAAGCTGTATTACAAAGCCACTGTTCTCAAAACTGCCTGGTACTGGCACAAGAACAGACATATAGATCAGTGGAATAGAATAGAGAGTCCAGAAATTAGCCCGAACCAATATGCTCAATTAATTTTTGACAAAGGAGGCATGAACATACAATGGAGCCAAGATAGTCTCTTCAATAAATGGTGTTGGGAAAATTGGACAGATATATGCAAGAAAATGAAACTAGACCACCAACTTACACCATACACAAGAATAAACTCAAAATGGATAAAGGACTTAAATGTACGACAGGAAACCATAAAAATTCTAGAAGAATACAAAGGCAGCAAAATCTCAGACATATGCCAAAACAATTTCTTCACTGATACAGCTCCTAGGGCAGTTGAAACTAAAGAGAAACTGAACAAATGGGACTACATCAAAATAAAAAGCTTCTGCACAGCAAAAGAAACCATCAACAAAACAACAAGAAAACCCACCTCGTGGGAAAACATATTTGCCAACGTCATATCTGATAAGGGCTTAATCTCCAAAATTTATAGGGAACTCATACAACTTAACAAAAAGAAGATAAACAATCCAATCAAAAAATGGGCCAAGGATCTAAATAGACACCTTTCAAAAGAGGACATTCAGAAAGCCAAGAGACATATGAAAACATGCTCAAAGTCACTAATCATCCGAGAGATGCAAATCAAAACAACAATGAGGTACCATCTCACACCTGTCAGAATGGCCATCATCAACAAATCAACAAACGACAAGTGCTGGAGAGGATGTGGAGAAAAAGGAACACTTGTGCACTGCTGGTGGGAATGCAGACTGGTGCAGCCACTATGGAAGGCAGTATGGAGGTTCCTCAAAAAATTGGAAATGGAACTCCCATTTGACCCTGTGATCCCACTTCTAGGAATATATCCCAAGAAACCAGAAACACCAATCAGAAAGGATATATGCACCCCGATGTTCATAGCAGCACAATTCACCATAGCTAAGATCTGGAAACAGCCTAAGTGCCCATCAGTAGATGAATGGATTAGAAAGCTGTGGTACATCTACATGATGGAATACTATGCTGCTGTAAAAAAGAAGGAATTCTTACCATTTGCAACAGCATGGATGGAACTGGAGAGCATTATGCTAAGTGAAATAAGCCAGTCAATGAAGGAAAAATACCACATGATCTCACTCATTCATGGATAATAAAGACCATTACAAACTTTTGAACAATAATAGATACAGAGGCAGAGCTGCCTCAAACTGATTGTCAAACTGCAGTGGGAAGGCCAGGGAGGGTTGGGGGGGAGGAGGGAGGGGATTAAGAGATCAACCGAAGGACTGGTATGCATCCATATAACCATAACTAATGGACATAAGACACTGGGGGGTAAGGGAGGGCAGGGGTCTGTCAAGGGCGGGGGGGAAAAAAGGACACTTATCTAATACACTTTGTAATACTTTTAGCGAAAAAAATAAAAATAAAAAAAAATAAAATAAAATAAAATAAAATAAAATAAAAATAAATAAATAAAACTACCAAATTATTCACCAATTCCACTTCCATGTATATATGCCAAAAATTTTGAAATTAGAATCTCAAGGAGCTATTAGCACTCCCATACTTATTGTAGCACTATTCACAATAGTTAAGAGGTGGGAAATACCTAAATGTCCATTGAAAAAGAATGGTGGGGGGTGGATATGAGGTATACAAATACAATGGAATGCATTTCAGTCTTTTTTTTAAGAAAGAAAATTCTGTAAATTCTGTAATATTTAATAACATGGATAGACCTTGAGGACATATGCTAAGTGAACTAAGCTAGACACAGAAAGACAAATACTGCATGATTCTACTATGAGGTAACTAAAATAGACAAATTCATCAAATCAAACACTGAATTGTGGTTACCAGAGGCTGCTGGAAAATAAGGTATTGATCAGCAATCATAAAGTTTCAGTTAAGTAAAGTGAATAAGCTTGAGAATTCTGGTCTATAATATTGTGCCTATGGTCAACAATAATATATTGTACACTTAAAATTTGTTGAGGAGATCTAATAGTGTGTTCCAATCACAATAAATGTTTTAAAAGAAAATATATCTTAGTTGAAAATGTTTTAGTACTCATAATTCATAAGATGCTTATTATAATATCTAAATAAAATATTTTTGATGGCTTCCACAACATGGGAAATGGCCCACAACATAGCCTTTGAGCCCCTGGATGATCTGCTCCTGCTGTCCATTCTCACGTTGCCCCCTGATGCTGCCTCAATCTCCCTTATTCCAGCTGCACTGGCCCTCTCTCTCTATCCTTCCTATCATGGAGCTTTGGCACTTGGCAACTTTTCTAGGGAACTGCTCACCACACTCACCAACTGCGTAAATATTCTTCTTCAAAACTATGTCAAACCCACCTGTTTTGTACTCTACTAGCTCCATGTACTTCCCTTTTTTAGCTCTTATTGCTAGACCATTTAAATATATTTGTGTGATTATGTGGTTACTGTCTGTCTCCCCACTGGACTCTCTACTCCATGATGGCAAGAGCCCTATATCTGGCTTTACTAACCATTATTCAGTTTAACAGTGTGCCTGGAATAGGGTAGGTACACTATGAAACAAATGAACAAATATGATTTTGCCCCAACAAAATAAGTAGATTTGAATTTATGCTTCAATGGCTCCCAGATTGGGGATAGTCTCATAAAAGCAGAAGCTTTTTCACACCAAATAAAGCCCTCAACACAGAAATATAAAGGAGGGCATGGAATTCTACAGATATCAATTACTTCTAGTTGCCCTGGGAAAATATAAAGTTGCCACACAGGTAGGGAGAGCCCACCTATTACCTTCATTAAAAACTAATCACTCCAGCCCTGGTTGCTTTGGCTCAGTGGATAGAACGTCAGCCTGCAGACTGAAGGGTCATGGGTTCGATCCTGATCAAGGCATAGCTCGGTTGCAAGCTCTATTCCCAGGAGGCAACCAATCAATGTCTCTCACAGTGATGTTTCTCTGTCTCTCCCCTTCCCTCCACTCTCACTTAAAAAAAAAAAAAAAAAAAAAAAAAAGAATTAATCACTCCATAGCTACTCTCCTTTCTGAAAATAAATCTTCTCTGAGATATTATAAAGATTTCTGTCCATCTGACAATGTTGATCTTTTGGCCAAAGAAAAAAAATTAAAATTTTTATGTCTTGGAAAGTTTTTGTCTTTGTATTTTTCAGCTCAGCATAACTTAACTTCAAACTATAATGTTTGAGTTGGTAACTTTTAATGCCCAAAAATGTTTACCTGATCCACCAATCCCAAGAGTATCTCTTCATGGAATCATGACATCCTTAGAGTGGAATGGAGCTAAGAAAGCATAGCCCATTCCCTTCACACCCCACCCACTATTCCAAGTCATTCCCTTCTCAATGGAGTGTTTCTTTAAGCTAGCGCAGTTTGTTCCACATAGTTCTTGGAACAAAACCTCAAGGAAGTTCTGTGATAAAGAAGGTTGTATCTCTCCAAGGTCTAGAGAAACAGGAAGTGGTGGTGGAGAAAAGGGGGCATATGTGGAAACAGGAGTTGGGAGATGAATAACATGAAAAGAGAAGAAATAGGTAAAATACTGAAAATAAAAAATATGGAAACATGCACAAATTGAGATAGCTCAGGATATAAGTCAGAAGAGGCATGGTAAAATATATATATATATTAAAGACAACCAAAGAAAAAAATGGGAAAATTGGGATAGCTTTGCTATTTTTGTCATTGTTATTCTCTTACAGTTACTAAATAAGGCACAGTTGGAATTGTTATAGTGTACTGTATGTTCAGGGAATGAAACTTTTGAGATAAAATGTGGTAGTCCAAGATATATGCAAATCAGATGAAAATATTCAACATGCAAAATAATACCTTACGTTTGTTTTTAAAGAAATCACATTGAGCAGCTAAGAAGAACTCCTCCAAAATGTTTAATTTTCCTTCTCTTCACCAGCTTCCTCACAGTGTAACTTACCCACACACCCTGATGTTAGTGGCTCATAAATCAACCTTCCATAAAAATCAGAAATAAAAAATGTGTGAGCAAAGGAGGTTCCTGATATTGGCAAGACTCCCATCCACATGTACTACTGGGCCTAATTCACTAACACTTTTTTTAAATTGAATTTACTGGGGTGACATTGGTTAATAAAA
Source organism: Myotis yumanensis (assembly GCF_028538775.1). Lineage (NCBI taxonomy): Eukaryota > Metazoa > Chordata > Mammalia > Chiroptera > Vespertilionidae > Myotis > Myotis yumanensis. The sequence continues at coordinate 30,752,074 of NW_027223762.1, read as the reverse complement.
TTATATAGGTTTCAGGTGTACAATTCTATAATACATCATCTGCTGATCCACTAACATTAAGAAGCCACTTTGTTCTTAGTTCAGTAATGGGGAAGCTGCTACCCACCTACATTTACATGTGCTAATGCACTCTCTATAGGGAGCAAGATGTCTCTAACAAATTACTTCAGAATTGTCATATGAGATATTGTGCAAAATGTGTAAACTCTTCCTTACTTCCAATTTGCCACCAGATTGTGATTGAAGTATCAGATTTAGGAAATCCGGCTCATGTATTTGTGACCAATAGCAATGTAAGAGCTGAGGAAAGGATGTGTCATTGTATGGATATGACATCTGTACCAGAGAAACCATCTCTCAGGACAAGAAATATGCATGCCATACAAGACCCTTCACACCTCAGGCAGCTGTAGTGCTGATCAACAATAAAGAAAATAAGGGCTCTCTGCAAACAAACAAACAAACAAACAAAAACTCTTTGGAATGGACAAACTGCAGATCATATAGAATAATCTTAGTTTTAAAAATGTCAAATAGGAGGCACAGTAACTCCCTTTCTGCCAAAGTCTGACTCCCTGGGAGGGGCTCCCAGAGCAGTCTTCAAGTCTGTTGACTTGTTTTTTTTTCAAGCTGTTAATGTAACTTGCAGCTACGTTGGTTTGTTTTGTTGTTGTGACATGGTCTCCATAGATGTGCTTTGAAATTGTGCCCAGCTACACTGAAGCCAAGAACCATGCAATCTGGAAGTTGTGCAAGCAAGATTACAAGGCTCCAAGGTATCCAGTGCCTGCACTGCTCATCTCTTCCGCTTACCTCGAAGCTTGGCTTGTCCAGCCTGGGCAACCGAATGCTGCATTGGGAACAGATCCAAATATTTGAGGAAAGTGGCTACATTTGCAGAGAAGGAACAGAGATTGAACTTCACATCGGGGCTTTGTTTGCACGCATGGCCAGGAAGTGGTCGATGAAAACCAGGACCAGTTTGGTGCCTGTTTGTTTTCAGTTTTTCTTCTTCCTTTCTGTAGATAACCCAACTTGCTCATCTTTATTTTTCTCAAGAGTCCATTACGCTCATATTTTTTAATCCCTTGTCCCTCTCAACAAATGGATTCTCAAGAAATAACTTGATCAGTTCATTCACACCAGACTTAGCAAATAAAAATACAGGACATCCACTTAAATTTGAATTTCAGATAAACAACAAGTTACTTTTTAGTATAAATATGTCCTGTGCAATATTTTGGACATACTAATACTAAAATTAGTAATTCTTTATTTGAAATTTAAATTTAACCATTTGCCTTATATTTTACGTGGCAATCCTATACTAAAGAGTAAATGACTTGTGATATTTTTACCTCTCCTAATGTATTTAACTTAGGATCAAAGTCCCCATAGCTTAACACAAATTAATAATTAGGAAATTTTAGTAACAAACTAGAAGAAAAATATATCAAGTAAGCAATCACTTATTATGTACCAGAGGATATGTTTTTATTGATTTGAGAGAGGGAGAAGGAGAGAGAGAGAGAAACATCATTGTGAGAGATAAACATCAATTGGTTGCTTCCTGAATGCACCCTGACTGGGGATAGAACCAGCAACTTAGGTATATGTGCCCTGACCAAGAATTGAACCCGCAAGTTTTATTTTTGCTGTACAGGATGACACTCCAATCAAGTCAGGCCCCCTTTTTTTAATTGCAAAAGACTATCTAACATAAAATCAATAAATAATAATTTTTCAAAAATTGTAAAAGACTGTAACTCAGAGACAGAAATCATAGCTTGAGTCTTATCCACTTGGGCTTAAGGCTACTGATCAACATTTACTTTAAATCAGGCAATGTGTTTGTTCATATGAATTGGTGTTCAATTCTTCTAGATGGAGAAAATATGATTCAAAAATGCAATTCTCTGCCGCAGAATATCTATTCCCACAGTATCTTGAGTGGCTAGAGATACAGGTGGTGTTAGCTGAGTGTCCTAGGCCTCAGCTCACATCCCATCAACACAGACTTTTCACATGTAATGTCTATTGACATGGCCAGGTATGATATATAAACGCTTCAAGCTCGCAGAAAACCTATAGTTAGTGTCAGGGAAAGGGAAGAAGTGTGAAAATAATGGTCACCTCTAAGGAAATAGGAAGCAGAGTGGAGTAAAAGAAACTCAATATAAAAAATGTAAATGGGAGCAAAGAAATTTGATATAAAAATGTAAACGGAGAGCAAAGAGGACATTTGGACCAACCCCAGCTGCCTAGAATAGGTGGTTGCTCAGCGGATGTGAGTCAAGAATCTCTGGGAAAAACCTGTGGAAGATACTAAAGATGAGCTTATTCAACACCTATTCCAACCTCTTTCTGGAATGCCTGCCTGTATATTACAGAGGCTGGTAAACTAAAAACTAAAAATCGCTTTTTCCACAATTCCTTCTAAATGGGGTTCTGGGTATGATGTAGGCTCCAATGTAGACTCCGTCATCACATTCCCTTTCAGAACATGAATTCAGACTGAGTGAAACAAGGAGGAAGGCTAGACATGAGGCATCATTCTGCTGCTGTAGATGGAGTGTTGACTCCCCAGTTCAGCAGAAGTGTCTTCCTGACCACAACTTCTCCATTTGACAGTGTACAGATCAAGGCAAGTACACAGTTCCTTTGATGGCTCAGTTGTGGTATGGCTTCAGGATTCATTTTTGGAAGCTCACCAACCTAGAGTCTGCTTCTTCAGCCACAAACCAGTTTTGTAAACCAGTGAATACCCTGTCGTTAACACATTTCAGCTTAAGAAACTCAATATAAAAAATGGGGTTTGTTCTCTGCAACTGAACACTAACTGATACAAGCTGTGCCTCCCTATATATACATATATATATATATATATATATATATATATATATATATATATATTTCACTAGCCTAATGATTCTCAACTGGGGATAATCCCCCCAGCCTTCCACCCAGAAGACACATGGCAATGTCTGGAGACATTTTTGATTGTCACACTGGAATGGGAGGTACTACTAGCACTAGTGGATAGAGGCCAGAGGTGCTGTTAAACATTCTATAATGCACAGGACAGCCCCCCACCACCACAGAGACCTATCTATTCCAAAATGTCAATAATTCCAAGATTGAGAAACCCTTCTCTAACCCAGAATCCAATGTGAAAATTTATCATTAAATATGCAATATTTTGGTTTAGAAAGTACTCTCTTTCACAATGCAAAAACTCCTCAAAAAATACAGGTAAAGTTTTGCTCTCAGCCAATATTGCATTGAGAACCATATCTCTTTATTCTAAGATTTACATCATTTTAATATTTCTGAAACCATGTCATGACCTAAAATTAAGGTGTAATTTTCATGTGGTGATGTTTTTCTTGTTGTTTTTATTTTGTTGTTTGTTTTAAATATGTTTTTATTGATTTTAGAGAGGGAGAGAGATATAGAAACATCAATGATGAGAATCATTGATCAGCTACCTCCTGCACGCCCCCTACTGGGAATCGAGCCCGCAATCCAAGCATGTGCCCTTGGCCAGAATCAAACTTGGGACACTTCAGTCCACGGGCCAACGCTCTGTCCACTGAGCCAAACCAGCTAGGACTGTTGTTTTTTTGTTTGTTTGTTTGTTTTTTAATAAAAAAGCTGTTATTAAGTCTATAGTCTATCTTAGAACTGATATTATCTGCAATCAAGGAACTAGGATAGTTTAAGCAAGTATTTTCCTGAGGGCAAACTTACCAAACTGCACGTGGAGGAGAATGGCTGATGTGTACAGGGAGCACCATAGTCTCGACCCTAACTGTACAACAGAATCCTTTCTTTCCATTGATTTGGGCACCACATCTTCTGACAAAATAAAAAGTGCCTCTGTGGTCCAAGGAAACCACAGAAGGCCAAGTTCAGCCATAAATAAAGAGTTAGAAAGAAAAGGAACATGGGAGGTGGAAATAATTGGAAGCACTTTCTAAAAAAAATAAAATAAAATTTTAAAATGAATATTTTTAATGCTCTTTGTACCAGTTTCAAAAACTACTAATTTAGGGCACCTTTAAGAATCTGGACCCCTGAAGATGGAGGAAAGGGTATAAAAGACGTGTCACTATTAGAATAGATATGCAAAACAGTGATGGCAGATAACCAGACAAACTTCAAAACCTCACTCTTCTGCCCAGCACCAGACCTCATTACTATTGCCAAACAATTTGCTAACACTCCAGCATTATAGCTCTTGAGTAACTTTCACAAGCTCTCTGGGACTCAAAGAAAATCACAACCAGAGAATTTAACTAGTAATGGATCCTGACAAAAAGAAATAGAAGATGCTTTCATCTTCTCCAAAATTTAGCACATATTTACAAGAAAGATGTATCTTACAAATACGTTTCCTTTAACTTACGAACATCTCATTCCCCTATAAAGTCTAGCTCCTGCCTAGAATGAAGAGGTGCTCAGTAAATATTGGCTAAATTGAATTAAGCTCATTGCCTAAAAGTGCTACTAACTTAAAATGTATAGGGGAGAAAAATAAGCCCCTTTTATTTTATTTTTATTTTTTCCCTTTTTTTAGATATTCTTTTTTTTTCTTTATTGATTAAGGTATTACATATGTGTCCTTATCCCCCCAATGCCCACCCTACACCGCCAACCCCCTCCCCCACCTCATGCTCTCATCCCCCTAGTGTCTGTGTTCATTGGTTGTGCTTATATACATGCATACAAGTCCTTTGGTTGATCTCTCCCCTTTCCCCTCACCCTCCCCTGCCTTCCCTCTGAGGTTTGATGGTCTGATTGATGCTTCTCTGTCTCTGGATCTTTTAAAAGGAAGAACAAAAATTCAAGAGACAACAGTAATGGGAGACAAAGGAACTCGCCCATTCCAATTACCTCTTCTCTCCAGCAGTGGGAAGTGGTCTACACTGGTCCCAGTAAATGTTGCTTCACAGGTTTGCTACTACTGCCAATCTAACATCCCTATTTTTTGCTAATTTTTTCTTAAAGTCAAAATTGACAATAAATTCTACAGTGTCCCTAACTGCCTCAAGATCTAGAGTATACACTTCTAAAGCCAGATCCTGATAAAATCCCAAAGATATGCTCTGTTACACTCAAAATGTGTATTTAGGTGACAGACCATTGCAGAGGAGTTAATCTCAAGCAAAAAAAAATCTGAAGCCTTAATCTATCTTTTGAGAATCACTCTCATTATTCCAGCAGAATCATTTTACCCTTACTTTGAATTTATTTATTCAGAGACTTCTAAATATATGCTGGTCTGTTGAAACAGCCTCTGGGCCCATGTACAATAAAAACATTAATTAAAACACACGATTAGAAACACCCAGCAGCAAGCCTGGAACAGCTTCAAATGTCGGTCATGTAAGATAAAGCCACCTGCAGGTGACCTGTACTATGCCCCCTGGCTTCCCAATGGATTCCTGACCGGCCAATGCTAAGGTGGGTGCTCTCTGCCTATAGATGGCCACACCCAATTAGTCCACTTCTCTCCTAACTCTTGATTTGGCACAGTTTCTACCTGCCTCTCCTTTCACTCTGCAACGGACTAACAAGAAATTCACAGAAACCCCAATTTTGGCAGAGATCTGGGCACGGGAACCTTACATAACTGTTGGGCTTTGGCAGGGCAGGACTTAAAGGCTGGGTGCCCTCTACTGAAATGTGCCCTGCACTTTGTGGGCAGTTTAACTCTCCCTGAGGTGGTCTATCCTTGGTTCTGGCTCTGAACACTTCTGAATGCAGAGGCCACAACCAAATTAACATTGAATACACAATGTAAGAATCAAAGGGAGCCCACAGAGAATAGCATGAATTTCAGATAGTGAGACACTACGAATTGGGGGTGGGGGAAGGGAACCCATCTTCAAAATAGATACTAAACCTTCACTCCCTTGTGACATAGAAAATTCCCTAAATTCCAAATTTGTTTACACAGTTAATTAGGCATGAAAATTTTGATTCTAGCACAGGCCTGTTAAGAAAATCTTATTAAATGCAGACATGTTCCGTCAAGGGCATGTATCCAGCGAGGGATGCCATTTATGGGTCATATGACTTTATTATAAGTTCTACCCTGTTCTTAAAGGTTCACAAGTAAAACAAAAGCAAAAGATCTTGGCTTTTTTCTTTTATGTATGCTTTTCCCACAAATCTCCCATTTTAGAAAAACAAGAAAAGAGATTTGAAAGAAAACAATAGCAGATCAATGCTAGGTAGGAATAGTATTTCAAAAGCAGTGGGGATGTATTATTTGCTGTTCCACTGAATTGTGTATTATTCATTCCTCTTCTTTTCTTTACTGACAAATCTGCCCATATCTTATTACAAAGAGGCTACCACCTAAGAAGATAAAAATGCCTTTTAGCATGCATCTGCCCCAAATTATATCTCTGGAACCCCTTTATAATCAGCCGTAGTGTTTTTCATAATTCTGTGATTTCGCCAAACTGGCTGACTCTCATGCACTGCCTGCTACTACATTCTGAAGGGCCAGGCTGGTACCTAAGAGGAAAAATAACATTTTCCTTCACTCTTAACCCACATTCTGACTTCTCATGCTGAATTCAATCCCCAGCTAATTAGTTCAAGAGCAAGCAACTTTAACCAAGATTCCGTATTACTTTCCTGTTTCTGAGAGCTGGGCTTTCCCCAAATGTAACTCTCTTGTTACCCTTTGCATTTTAAATAAGCCATTTTGGAGCATGGCTCTTGTTTTTTCTTTAATATATGCGCCCCTTGGGACTGCACGAAAGCTTGTGATGGCTCTCTGCCGGCAGTCAGGGCAACAGAATGTCTACAAGATCAGGCTTTGTCCTACTGCAAGCATCCACTGTGCAGCCCCAGCTGAATAGGGAAATTGCAAGGCCATTTTCTCAGAAATGCAGGGTCCCTAGTATTGTAACTAGAAGCCTGAAGCTCACATGGGTTCCTCCGTTTTGTTTGTTTTAAATATGCTGGAACATTTCCATAATTGTTGATTCCTGGGACAAAGTATTCCACAGCAGTCATTTTTTTCTTTCAGATAACTAAAAAGTTTTTAATGCCAGAGTTTTGATTAAAAAAAAAAACTTTCTAAAATGTTCATTAGTTCTTTTGTGTCTCAAACAAATTACATATTTGACTTTTGTATTTGGCTAAATGTATTTGACTTTTTCTTGATGATTTAGGATCCTCTTTAAACTATCAGTTTGGGGTATAAAACAATAACAGATGCATGGGATTATTTGCCCCTACATTAAATAGGCCACTATCTTTTCTTGGTTACTTTGGTAAACTTTAAATTTTATTTCTGTCTCTTTCCAAATGATCAAAGTATCAGTGGTCACTTTGCACTGATTTTCATGTCAGCCCCTAGAAGCAAACTTTAAGTTTATTGCTTTCAGCTTGCTAGAAATCCAAATAAGTTTGTTGTAACATCTATATTAAACCTAAAGCAGTTCTTAAGCTTACCTATCTGATCTAAATGCATAAGCATCCATACATGAATGTGTGGCACCTATTCTGGTTGCTTAAAGCCCTTTGAGCTCTTCATCAGCTCTTCATCTGTCTCTCACAGAAGAGGGATTACCAGACACTTGTTTTTGGGTGTTGTACAGTGAAGTAAAGCAATCAGCAATCAATTTGCTCACTCTAAGAGTTCTTTTTCCTTCTTGTTCTTGTCTTTCTTCATCCTTATGATTCCTGCTTTAAGCCATTTCAGTAAGCATTAAATAATCCACCATAAGGAAAGAAATCATAACAGAAAGAGCAAAACTTTTTTCTTTTTTGATAACAGTTGACATTCAATATTATATTAGTTTAGCATAGTGTTGGACATTTATATAACTTATGAAGTGATCCCCTGACAAGTCTTTTAATCTATGCAAACTGAACTCTGATTTCAGGGGGCAGAGGGTAAGGGGTTGGTGAGAGAAGAATAAAAATATTCAAAATGAAAGATTTTACTTTTTAAATTTGCCTCTCATCAAAATGGAAGTATGAACTTAGGCTAGATTCATATAAGCACCTGCCACTGTTATATGAAGCAATCTCCCCCAGTTATAAAATCTCAGCCTCTTTAACAAAACCTCCAACAAGTATTTGAAATGCCTGTCCAAGATGACCCAACCAAAACTGACTCAGAGTGTTAAAAGAGCCCCCGCCAACAAGGAAGATAAAAGCTCTTATTCAACATCACACTACATGAGGTTGGCACTGGTCGGTTTACTGAGGACCATCTTTGTTTTGAAACCCAAACTTCCACATCCAGGGAACCTTCTCAATCCTATGCAAATAGGGACATTTGGTCACCCTAGTGGGAGATGATCCCTCAATGGTTTCTCATGTTTTCCTCCAGGTGGTCACCTTTACTTTCTAAGCAAAACTTTTTAGATTTAACATTTCCAAGAATTCAAAGACTCCTGCTGCCCAGGCAATCTAGATAATTCTTTGTTCATAGCAACCCTATCATCAATCTCCTCTTTTTTTATTAACACAAGCTTGGACTTTATCCCCTGTTCCTCGACTACTGTAAAACTTCCATGAAGATGTACATATGCATGTCCTCCTCAGATTAATCTTTTCAAAACCCCGTTTTGCCCAAGTTTCAGTTGAAGTCCCACTTCCTCCATGAAGTTGATATCTTCCCCAGCAGGAAGGGTAACATGACTAGGATGGGAGAAAGGAGTGGCAGGAGGTGACAGCTGCTCAATGCTGTAGGAGTGCTGGAGGGCCAGTGCAAGCTGTCACCTCCCAGAAGCTGCTAAGGAGCAAAATCAAGACAGGCTGCAGAGCACTGAGGTCAGTAATACAGAAAAGGTTGTCTGAGAGTCAATCACCAAGCCAAGGAGACCCCCACAGACAGAAAATGCAGTGTCCATGTTGGATATCCAACAGCCAGATGTGCTGGACTCAGCACACTAGAAGCAAATCCCTGGGAAAGTCGACTTTGCCTTATTGCTAGTTCAAGATAGGGCTGGCTGCATGAGAAGGGAGAGGGAGAGGGAACCTCCTGTGCCATTCTTTCTACAGTTAGCAGATTCTAATTTGGAAAAGCTGTTAAAGTTTTAATGCATGCATCCCTTAAATGTAAACACTACATCTTATAACTTTCTGTATTACCCACACCGAGCAAATTATGTAGACAATAAATATTTGATTTAAATAATAATAAAAAAAAATGCTCTTATGTTCTTAAGGCCATGTGCATAGGAAACTATGAGAAGGTTACAGCAACTCCATTTTTTTCAGGAAGTCTGGAAGTCATCTGCCTGGTTTGGGTTTAAGATGCACTAATCAGCAAGTGCAGAGCAAACACAAATCCTCCCTTTTCTCTTTTTAAAACTTCAGAGCAAAGCATCAACTCTCCTACTTCCTTTTGTATCTTAGTGCAAACTCTAAGCACAGAAACAATCTATACTAATAAAAGGGTAATATGCTAATTAGACCAGACATCTTCCGGATGCCCTTCCGGACAAAGCCACAGTGGCGGGGGCCTAGGCAGTTAGGGATGATCAGGCCAGCAGGGGAGAGCAGTTAGGGAGCAACCAGGCCAGCAGGGGAAGGCATTTAGGGGGCAATCAGGCAAGCAGGGGAGGGCTGTTAGTGGGCGATCAGGCCGGCAGGGGAGGGCAGTTAAGGGGCGATCCAGCTGGCAGGGGAGCAATTAGGGGCATCAGGCCAGCAGGGGAGCAGTTAGAAGCATCAGGCCAGCAAGCAGAGGCAGTTAGAGGCGATCAGGCAGGCAAGCAGAGGCAGTTAGGGGTGATCAGGCAGGCAGGCAGGCGAGTGGTTAGGAGCCAGCAGTCCCGGATTGCAAGAGGAATGTCTGATCGGGCCTAAACTGGCAGTCAGACATCCCCCGAGGGGTCCCAGATTAAAGAGGGTGCAGGCCGGGCTGAGGGAACACCCCACCCCCATGCACAAATTTCATGCACCAGGCCTCTGGTAATAAATAAAAGAACAAAGCAAACTACCTTTCACCAAGACTATAGACCAAGCTCCAAACCCAAAATATCTTCATGTTTCCATGCTATAGTGCTTATTAGTACTTGAAGTCCAATCAGAAAGAATGAAAAATTGATCTAGTTCAGCTTCTCAACATGAGAATTCTCAGCACACATGCTAAATCATTTCTTGAGCAAATGCCATGGTGTGTTCCTGCTGAGAATCCCTTTAAAATGCTCACATCTTAAAAAGACTTTGCTAAGAATATATTTTTCATTCAATAACATTTTGGGGGAAAATCTAAGTTAAAATGAAGGCTTATTATGTTAGCCTTATAAATGCAATCACCTTTCTTTATTCACTGATTTATGAAGTCTCTTGAGTAAATGGGGTGGGGAGTGATATTAAAATTTATAAATAATGTACTATTGAAAATGCTTCAAGCAAGAGCCTTGTTTTAGGTGCCAAAGTAAACACCTGCAACTATGAAGGAGGCTGCTGTATTTTGTTTTCTATCAAATAAAAAAAGTGTCAGTTGTAATTTTGGAGAGTCTAGGGGAAACTGAAAGGGAGGCTTCAAAATGAATCTCTGATAGGATCTATGTGAGCTATCTAATGCTAGAAATATTACTCACCTAAAGAAAGTGACTACCCTAAATTTTATAAATCATCTAAACCAGTATTTCTCAAATTTATGGCTAAATAACATCTAATGTCTTATCTATTCTATAAAGTATTTGTGTTTATTTAGTTAATTAGAGGCCCAGTACATGAAAATTCATGCACTGGAGGGGGGTCCCTAAGCCCAGCCTGCCCCCTCTCATAGTCCAGGAGCCCTCAGGGGCAGGAGGTGACCCAGTGATCAGGGTACGGCGATGCCCCATCACACCTCTGTTGCTGCCACTGCCGGCAACACAAGCCTCGGCCGGCCCTGGTTACCTGAGCCTCAGGCGGCCCTGGGCAGCTGGGCAGCTGCCATCCGAGGCTTGCCTGTGCCTCAGGCCAGCCCTGGGCAGCTGGGCAGCCACCATCTGAGACTTGCTTGTGCCTTGGGCCAGCCCTGGGCAGCTGGGGGGCTGAGGGAACTGGGGGACTCCGAGGCAGGCATGTGGAGTGGCCGGGCCTGCATGGGGTGGGCCTGGCCTTGCGACATGCCTGCCACCCCAGCAGGGCTGAGGGGACTGGGCATCACCATCTTGTGGCTGTGGGCACCACCTTCTTTGAGGGCTGGGCAATCAATTAGCATATTCTCTCCATATTGGCTGTGAGTGCCGCCATCTTTGAGGGCGGGGCAGTTAATTAGCATATTCCCTCCTTATTGGCTTGGGCGCTGCCATCTTTGCAACGGTGTGTGGGTCAATTAGCATATTCCCTCTTTATTAGATAGGATGCTCTACAAAGTGGAACACTTCATAGCTCCATTCTTGTGCTTTGCTTTCTCTGGAGAGTATAATCCACTCCTGGAGAACTTACTGAAACCACATCTCTAGCCTCTACCTTTCTCCGAAGCTTCTGAGACAGTGAACTGCCCTCCCCATAGTCTTAGCTTGCTGCTTTCTCAGCCTGGAAGGCCCCTCCCATCCCAACCATGAAAATCCCACCCAACCACCACCTTTCAAGGCTAAGTTGAGGTGCCTCCTCTTCCTTCAGCTTTCCCTAGTTCCCCAGGCATAATTAATCAATTCTATTGTTTTATTTGTAATGTTGTCTGCAAGAAAAACACTTACATCCAAGTTACATTCATTATGGTCCTTATGTATTTGGGAGTTAGATTAAGGATCCTTTGAGCTAACGTGGGAAATACATTAAGGCATACTCAGAAATATTTGGAATACAATTCCAGATATCTTCTAGGTTGGAATAAAAACCTTTCAACTATAACTTACCAAATGGTCAAAGCCTGTCATGTCTGTAAGAGAAACATGGGTTATTACCCTGGTAGTTAATAAAGGTGATTTCTTAGTACACATTATTAGTAGAAATAAATATGGTTACTATATAGTGAAAAAATAGACTAACAACGAGACCTAGTAACACTGCATAGCAAAAGCATACATAAAAAAAATTTTGGCCTGACCAGTGTGGCTCAATGGTTGAGCACCAATCTATGAACCAGGAGGTCACATTTCAATTCCTGATCAGGACACATGCCTGGATTATAGTCTTGATCCATAATAGGGGGAGTGCAGGAGGCAGCTGATCAATGATTCTCATTATTGATGTTTCTATCTCCCTCTCCCCTCCTCTCTGAAATCAAAAAAAAAATTTAAATTTATAAAAAGAAAGACATTTTGACCACAAAAAAAAACAAGAAGAAATTGAAATAAAATTATAGCTACAGAAAAGTCACATAAATTATTTTTTAAAGAAAGTTAAGAAATAAATGATCAAGGGAATGGTAATGAATGTGAGATATCAGTCATTTTTTGAAATTAAACATTAGTTCAGGTTTGTGTACTTACAAGAGATTTAGAGGAGAAACACAAATAAATTTTAAAATGAAAATTTTTAAATCTCAAAGATGCAACTAAACAAAATTGAAAAAGAACAGAATTAAAAAGACCAATAGTTGGCTGCTTGAAAACAGCCTTTCCTGATCCCTCTCCAGTCACCTCATCAGCCTCATTGTCTCTTGACCCAATCAAAACAATGTACCACAAATACTGAACTCTTTTTAATGCCTCACTCTTAAAGATAATAAATAGCCAAAAATTGCCAGATATTTTAAGAAAAGTTCTAATAAAAAGGAGACGAAGACAAATTCTGAGGAAAAATAATTTTCAATATCAAACTATGTGAGGGTAAAATAAAGTCATTTCCAGACATACAAAGTCTCATGCAAACTCCTAGGCACCCTTTCTCTGGAAGCTACTGAAGAATATGCTCCACTAAAATGCTGAAGTAAACCAAGGAAAGGGAAGATTCAGCACCACTGAGAGAGAATGCCAGGAATTCTCAAGATGGTGTCAAATTTAATCCTAGCAAACAGTATAATGCCTTTAAAAAGCAACCAAGGACCTGGCCACTGTGGCTCAGTGGTTGAGCATCGACCTAAATATATATATATATATATAAAATCTTCTAATATATAAAAACCCTGAGTCATAACAACCTGTCACTACCAAGGCTCGACCAACCAGAAGGCAATCCTTCAGGTGCAGTGCCCCAGCACAGACTGCTGAGGGGGCTGCGAATCAGGGCCAGAGAGAGGTCTGAAGAGAGAAGCAGGGACTGATCCATTGCCTCTGTGGCAGCTTTTGATCAGCACTTGCTTCTCTCTTTCTCTCCATGTGGCTAGCAGCCGTGCCTCCATTTCTCTCCAGGCCTCCACCAGGGCTGCTGATCAGCCCTGCCTTTCTGATCAGGCCCTGTTGATAGGCCCAGAGATGCTGACTGGCATAGAAACCGACCGATCAGAACCAAATCTGAATGAAGTGTGAGGAACCAATGGCTGCCTAGGAGGCAGAGCTTTTGACACTGACTAGCTTAGAAACTGACCAATCAGAGTCAAAACTGGGTCAACTGTGAGGAGCCAATGGCTGCCTAGGAGGTGGAGCTTTTGATTCTGACTAGCATAGAAACCAACCAATCAGAACCATATTGGCCGACAGAGGAGGGCAGTTGGGGACGAGATCAGGCCAGCAGGGGAGGGCCATTGGGGGCAAGATCAGGGCGGCAGGGGAGGGCATTTGGGGGCAACCAGGCCGGCAGGGGAGGGCAGTTGGGGGCGAGATCAGGCTGGTAGGGGAGGGCAGTTAGGGGCAATCAGGCAGGCAGGCAGAGACAGTTAGGGGTGATCAGGCAGGCAAGCAGAGGGGCAATCAGGCAGGCAGGCAGAGGCAGTTATGGGCGATCAGGCAGGCAGGCAAGCAGGTGAGTGGTTAGGAGCCAGTGGTCCCAGATTGCGAGAGGGATGTCCGATTGGAGAAGGTGCAGGCTGGGCTGAGGGAAGCCCCCCTCTGTGCACAAATTTCATGCACCGGGCCACTAGTATATTTATAAAAGCCTAAGCGACCGTTAAGACTGGACAACCAGACAATTGGCCAATAGCTATGACGTGCACTGACCAATAGGGGGCAGATGCTCAAAGCGGGAGCTGCCCCCTGGTGGTCAGTGTGCTCCCACAGCCAACCACCTGTGGTCCCTCCCCCAGCCAGCCCGCCCCAATCAGCTCCGATTGCCGGCCAGGCCAAGGGATCCCACCCATGCACAAATTCGTGCACCAGGCCTCTAGTAAATAAATAAAAAGCAACCAAGGCCTGTCATAACACTTAAATTCATAACACTTCAAAATTTTAGCTAATTCTTTGAAAAGAAAATGAATTTTCTGGGACTTAACTCATGTAATACAGCCTTTCTTAAGACCTTTTGGAACTTAAGTGAACATGAATATTTTTCTCGAACATTTTATATATTGCAGTGAGGCTCAGTTAAAACTTTCCATAAATTGCCTGGCCTGTGTGGCTCAGTAGTTGAGCATCGATCAATGAACCGAGAGGTCATGGTTCAATTCCCAATCAGGGCACATGCTCAGGTTGCTGGCTCAATCCCCAGTGGGGGTGTGCAGGAGGCAGCCGATCAATGATTCTCTCTCATCATTGATGTTTCCATTCCTCTCCCTCTCCCTCTCCCTTCCTCTCTCTGAAATCAATAAAAACATTTTTTTAAGCAACCAGTCCGGCATGGAAAGGGAAGATAAAAGGTAACAGGATAGATTTCTCTAGGAAAGAAATAATATAATATTGCAGATTATCTTACAGATTTTATCCTGTGGAATGCTGTATTGAGAGCCACTTCATAGAAAAGAATCAGTCACAATTCTAAATATATAAAAAGCAAATTAAAATATAAAATAATTACTAGCTCCAAAGATACTTAGAAAATATCTAAGAAATGAAATTATAGTATAAACTACATATAGACACACTTCAGTATGTTTAAACTTTATGTAGTATATGTACACTGTATATTGTACATATAATATAGTTTATAATATAATCTATATGGTATAAACTATATATTTGTATTTGACTAAATAATATAGTACATATAGTATAAACTATATATATAACATCTATACTAATAAAAAGGGTAACATGTTAATTAGGGTGGACCTCTTCCAGATGACCTTGCGGACATCCTTCCAGACAAAGCCGCAGTGGCTGCGAGGGCTGAGGTGTTGCTGCGAAGGGCCCAAGTTCAGGCCGGCAGTGGCAGCAACAGCAGGGTAATGGGGGCAACGCCTTCGCCTGATCCGCCAGGTCACCTCCCACAGAGGGAGGCCATACTGCAGCTTAGGCCGAGGGTGGAGGCAGAGGTGGTTAGGGGCGATCAGGCAGGCAGGGGAACAAGTTAGGGTTGATCGGGCTGGCAGGGGGCAGGTTAGGGGCAATCAGGCTGGCAGTGGGGCAAGGTAGGGGCAATCAGGCCAGCAGGAAGGCAAGGTAGGGGTGATCAGGCTGGCAGGGGGGCAAGGTAGGGGCAATCAGGACAGCAGGGGGGCAAGGTAGGGGTGATCAGGCCGGCAGGTAGAGGCAGTTAGCCTAAACTGGCAGTCGGACATCCCCCAAGGGGTCCCCCAAGGGTGCAGGCTGGGCTGAGGGACCCCCCCCCCCCCCCCCATGCACAAATTTCGTGCTCTGGGCCACTAGAATGTAATATAAGCTATATACATAGCACATATAGTGTACCTCTATGATTATACATACATAGTATAAACTATATACACTGAGTGGCCAGATTATTATGACCACCCCACCAGTACTTCGTTGGGCCATCTTTTGTCTTCAGTACTGCGTCGATTCTTCTTGGCATTGACTCCATGAGATGTTGAAAGGTGATGCGAGGAATCTGACACCATGCCTGATGAATAGCACTGTCCACTTCTGTGAGATTTGATGGTTGTGGAACCAGCTGCCTGATGGCTCTTTTAACTTCGTCCCACAAATGCTCCATTGGATTGAGATCTGGTGATTGTGTGGGCCACCTAACCAAGGTAAAGTCTCCCTCATGTTCTTGAAACCACTCCTGCACAATACGAGAACCATGGCATGGCGCATTGTCTTGTTGGAAGAAGCCATCTCCATTGGGATACACCATCAACATGATAGGATGAACCTAATCAGCAACGATACTTAGGTATGTTGTGCTCTTCAGGCATTGTTCCACATGAATTAAAGGGCCCAAATCATGCCAGGAAAACATACCCCAAACCATAACACTGCCCCCACCAGCTTGAAGGGTTGTACTCATGCATGTGGGGTGCATGCTTTCATGCTGTTTCTGCCAAATTCTCACTCTGCCATCTGCATGATGCAACTGGAAACGTGATCCATCAGACCACATGACTTTTTTCCAATGCTCAACTGTCTAATCCTTGTGTTCCTGTGCGAATTGGAGACATTTTATTTTGGTAACTGCAGACAGCAAAGGTGTTCGAACAGGCCTTCGGCTTCCATATCCCATACAATGCAGTGTGCGGCTAATTTGCCTACAAACGTCAGGTGGTCATAATAATCTGGCCATTTAGTGTATATCACATATATATGCAAATTATATACATATATAACTACATAACAGATACAATAAATCACTGACAAGGATTCAACCAAAAATTGTGATTCCACTATTCTGGAAGGAATGGAGTGGGGAAAGGAGTTGTAAGTCAAAATAAATAATGTCTAAAAATGTTGAATCAAACAATAGTAGTATATGCATAGTATTTTGAGATAAGAAGTCAATACTGGATAAACAGCTGAAGATTTTATAAATGGTTACCTCAGAAAGTCAGGGGGAGCCAGAAGAATGAGAGGCACTTTAGGGTGGAGAAATTAAGAGAATATTGGTTTTTGTTTAAGCCTCTTACCATTACTTGACTTTAAAAGTGTGTACTCAGATCACTCTGATGAAAAAAGGAAAATATTATTTTTTTATAAAACAAAAGATAGAACAGAGAGAGAAAAGAATGAAGTTACTACACTTAAAATAGATATATACATACTGTAGTATTATAAAAATATTTATACAGCAATTGTTCTAGGTACTGCAACTCTAGAAAGCAACTGCTCCCAGCTTTTCAGTTAATAAAAAAAAACTCACCCTCATCGTTAAGGTTTTCAAGGTCAAGTTTAATCTAAGTGGTCATATTAAGTCCAAAAACACTGGTTGATGGTTAGTAGGAAGAAACCCTGGTCAATGAGGTTACAATTACTTCCTCACATACTATCTCATATGATTCAATCACATGTTCCCAAAGGGATTGAAGACCTAGGTCACATCTTCCACTGCTTTGGCAATTCTCACATTTCAGTGTACATAGTAAATAAACCAAAATTTTAATTATAGGGACACGAGGGTTTAAACAAAGCTATTTAATTGATGAGGGTAGGAGGGTGAAAATTAGTATAGTATCTTATTCATAGGCATACAAGAAGAAAAGCTATCATTCATAAAATATCATCATAAGCATTCCCAGGGATAAGTATGCATGCACACTACCCAGTAATCCAGAAACAAAACAAACCTTTGTTACATAACTCATTTTACCTTTCTTAGTCTTTGAGTAATTAACATTGAAAAAGTTGTTTTCCGGGCCACTCAACAGACAAATAGTTTCCCAGCAGAAAAAGACAAGCAAATAGGCCTGAGCATGTGATGAACTTGGAAAGCAATGAATCTTAACAAATTGGCAGTTGAATTACTGAACTGTTAAAACAGCAGAGTTAAACAGAAAAGATTTGGATGGATAAATGAGGTTTTGTTACCTTTGCTTCTTTGCTAATTTTGTTTGTTGCAGCTACTTGTTGCCATGAGCACCAAAAGTTATGACACTGCAATTCACACTGAATATTTTTATTTGGAAAATAAGGTTTCACTTACATAGTTGAGGTTCATCAACCACATGAACTGAGAGTGGGAGGTTTACACACATACCATAGATTTATTTGCTAAGCTACTGATCTTGTTTATTTTTAGATGAACTACAAAATGGTGCTTCTTCAGTTTATAGAATCTTTTCACTGATTTATTCAATGAATAATTTTTTAGTATTTACTTACTATGTGCTATGTGCTACTTATGTGCAAAACAGAATTTACAATCTAGTGGATTACTTAGATAATTAAGCAATTAAATAAGCAATTATAATAGGATTGTTTAAATGCTTGGAATACATATAATAGAAGCAAAATATCCTTGGGCTCAAGGGTGGGGAGGGCTTAGTCAGGAAAGTTTCCTAAAGGAAGTGACATTGAGTGGAGCTTGGGGGATGACTAGAAGTTATCCATGCCAAGCAGGATGAAGATGAGGCAAAAAGGCTGAGGAAGCCCAGCAGACAAAGACAGCAATGAGGAGGCCACTGCCATAATGGAGGGAGAGATGATGGTGGCCTGGACTTGGGTGATGACAGTGGAGTCAGAGAAAAAGAGATGGGGGAGCTATTCATGAGGTGGAATTGGTAGGATTTCATGACTTATTAGAGGTGGGAGAGGAGGAGGAACAAGGAATGAAACACCACTCCAGGTTTCTGGCTTGGACAACTGAGTGCATGGTGGGTACCATTTACTGAGCTAAAGGCACACAGGAAAGGCAATTTGAGGAAAGAGATAATGAATTCAGTTATGAAAATGTTGGCTTTGAGGTATATGGCAGATAGTTATTTAGAAATTTCTAGTAGGTAGTTAGAATATAGTGTCAGTGCTGCAGATATAGATTTGGAAGTCATTATCTCAGAGCAGACAGTTGAAGCCACAGGTTTAGATTAGATCATCCAGAGAAAGTCTATGAGGTGGAAAAAGTAGGGGCCAAAGGACAGGCCCCTGAGGCCTATTGACATTTAGGGAATTTGTCTAGGAAAGAGAGCAAGAAAGAAGCCTGAGGAAAAACAAAAAGAAGAGAATTATAAAGTATCAGATGCTACAGAGAGGTCAATTTAATTCAATAAATACCAATTGAGCATCTACTATGTACTACTGAGTAATAAGAATAGAGCAGTGAAAAACACCGACCCAGTCATTATCATGAAAAGGAGAAAAAGTGGCCATGGGATTTGGGATTGTAAAAAACTATCATTTTGCAATAGCAGTTTCAGTGGAGAGAGAGATGAAAAGCAGGGTTATAGTGCATTGAGGAGAGACTGAGAGGTGAGGAGGTGTAACTGGCAAATGGAGACTAGCATGACCATGAAGAGAGGCAAGAATAAAGAACATGCCCTGGCCAGTGTGGCTCAATTGGTTGGAGCATCATCCCCTACACTGAAAGGTTGAGGGTTTGATACCTGATCAGGACATATATTTAAGTTTGTGGGTTTGACCCCAGGTCAGGGCACATACAGGAAGGAACTGGTTTCTCTCTCACAACCATGTTTTCTCTCTCTCTCCTCTCTCTCTCTCTCTCTCTCTCTCTCTCTCTCTCTCTCTCTCTCCCTCTCTCTCTCTCTAAAAATCAGTAAGCACATCTTTGGGTGAGGATTTTTTTTTAAAATAAGAATAAAGAATAGTAACCAAAGGGACAGAGAGTTGAGGTTGAGGAGTCATATTGCTGGTTTTGTTTTAAATTATATGAACACTTGAACATGCTTATATGCAAAAAGATTGTTCCATGGAAAAGAAGAGGGTAATAGTACAGGAAAAAATGGAAAAGGGGTTGATGAAGTTGACTCCTGGGAGAAAAATGGAAAATGGGATAAGGGAGTATGGAGCCTATTTTGCAAGTCTTCCCCATATTCCTGTCCTGTCCTGCTCTAGCCCATGTCAGCTCTGAAGGGAGTATTCAGTAATATAAAGACTGCCCCACTTCACTTCTAGAATCACTGACCAAGAGATTTAAATCCCTAAACCAGTAAAATTTGGAAATAATTGGTAGAGCTCTTATGCCTCAGAGCCAAAGACTCAGGCACTTCATGGTGCCATCAATAGCAGACCCTCTTGCCCTTCCTCACCAATCCCTAAACTATAAATTGACCAGATGTTGCCTAGCCTGGTCTACTCCCTGTTGCCTAGCCTCTCTTGGGGCACAACAAAATGTTCCTCTATTTTTCTCATATTCCAAGGGCACTAGTAAAAAGAATGGGGCAGAAAGGTGAGGAGAGAACCCTCCCTTATATCCCAGGTACCTTATTTAGGCACACACACACACACACACACACACATTTGTGACTTGGGTCTGGAATGTATCGTTCCTTGCCTTATTTTGAGACAGGTTTCCTAGCATAACACTGCTTTGCCTGGTTCCTTCCCTACTGCTATTCTGCAATTTAAAGTCATCTCCTATGCCAGTCCCCCTACAAAAAGCTTACTTTGGGCCTCCAGTACCAGCATAGAACTGGACTACATTTACTTTACATTCATTCACCTGTCCTCTAGCTTATTCATCCCAGCTCTTGCTCTCCTGGGTTCCCAGCATGCCTTCAGGTTAGGCTCTGTGGCACCTCCAACGGGATTCCAGGGCTGATAAGGAAGTTGGCAAGGCCTTGATTCTAAAGTCAAAATCTACACCAATAGAAGAGAAAGATGCAAATTGACCATACCTTCATGGCACCCACAAGCCAATCAGGAGTTAGTATGCAAATTAACCCAACAAAGATGGCGGGTTAATTTGCATGTGCAGGTGCCGAGCTACCAGGGTGGGGTGGGATGATTGCGTCGTCGCCACAGGCATTCCACACCACCCCAGCCACTCAGGGTCTCTGGGCAGCGTGGGAAGGCGGAAAGGCGGCTCCAAGCCAGAGCGAAGGTAGAAAGGAGGCTCCAGCCAGAGCGAAGGTGGTGCCGGCAGCCAGGGGAAGGAAGGCCCACTCTTGCACAAATCTTCTCGTGTAATATAAGGCTCAAGTGAAATCACCTTCTTTTGTTAGCCTAAAATTGGGATTATTACATTCTGTCTGTGTTGGTAATGAGTTGAGACTTGATTAATTCTTGACTGGTCTAAAGTAAAAAACACTGAGTCAACCACAGCTCAGGTTTGCACTTGCCATTTAGGAATTCTTGGATTTGGGGCTTAAATTCTGTCTGTCTTACTTTTCTTATCTGCAAAATGGGCATGATTACAGCCAATATTTTGTGTTCTAAACACTTTATGAATGACCTCATGTAATCCTCACAACAACTTCATAAAGAAGGTTCTATTATTAACAATTAATACCTGATGAGTAAAATTTAAACCGGATAGCCTTATTCCAGAGCCTACGTCATTAACTATTGTGCTCTAGTACCTTTCCTCCCACTTTTAGAACTATAAAGAAGAGCCTGAATAATGAAATAATGTATGAGAAGCACAGTACATCATTGTTAATGGGTACAGAGTTTTAGTGTTGCACAATGAGAAGAGTTATAGAGATGGATTATGGTGCTGGTTGCACAACAATGTAAATATTCTTATTATTACTAAACGATACACCTAAAATTATTAAGATGGTAAGGCTTATGTTCTGTGTAATATTTTTTAGTTTTAAAAAATGAAATTACTTGGTAGATTATAAAGTGCCACACATATGCAAACTATTAATGATGTTTTTAATTATTTTTTGTGTATAAAGCAGTGGGTTCCCCAGAAGAGGATTTTATGTGACTTACTTAATCCTCTTCTGAATATCTAGAAAAAATTATGGAAAGAAGGGAAGCCTCATGCAAAATGGCAGTATCTGTACTTCAGCAGCCCCAATGGCAGAATAGAAAAGAGGAGAAAAAGTGGGTCAAGGTTGGTTTTTACATAACAATCGGAAGGTTCCAAGCCTGGCTGAAGATGCATTCTCTGGCCAACCTCTGCACTGTCCAACTAAGAATAGAATATGTATTCAAGGGTTAGAACCATCTTCCAAAGGGAAAGACCAAAGTTGAGGGTAAAGAGATCACATCATTGCAAGCCCTGGTTTTAAATCTGCCCACTCAGGTCCATTCCTCCTCAGGCTGAGGCTGAGAGCTCCTCCAAAGATTGCCAGAGTCACTGTGGGTGATTCCCAGCCGTGTGCACATTCCCTACCCTCACCTTTACCACAATGGGTCCTTATGTCAATTATTATACTTATGCCATTGTATTCCTTGTATGTCTTTCTTCTAAGAATAATTTTTTCATTATAAAAAAATCAGAAAATATAAAAATCAAATGTTTTTAGCTAAGTATTAGAAATTGGCCCAGTAATTCCAAAAACTTGTTTTCCTATTCTCTCCAGAGAATAAAGAAAAGTGAAGTTCAATCTTGTTGTGTGGGTGAATTAAGTTCTGAAGTTTTCCTTGAAGGTTTATTGTCTGGCATTCTGATTGCATTTCTCCTTTAAAACAATGTCATGCATATGCCGAAGCAATTTCTTCACTGATACAGCTCCTAGAGCAGTTGAAACTAAAGAGAAAATGAACAAATGGGACTACATCAAAATAAAAAGCTTCTGCACAACAAAAGAAACCATCAACAAAACAACAAGAAAACCCACTGCGTGGGAAAACATATTTGCCAACGTCATATCTGATAAGAGCCTAATCTCCAAAATTTATAGGGAACTCATACAACTTAACAAAAAGAAGATAAACAATCCAATCAAAAAATGGGCAAAGGATCTAAATAGACACCTTTCAAAAGAGGACATTCAGAAAGCCAAGAGACATATGAAAACATGCTCAAAGTCACTAATCATCCGAGAAATGCAAATCAAAACAACAATGAGGTACCATCTCACACCTGTCAGAATGGCTATCATCAACAAATCAACAAACAACAAGTGCTGGAGAGGATGTGGAGAAAAAGGAACACTTGTGCACTGCTGGTGGGAATGTAGACTGGTGCAGCCACTATGGAAGACAGTATGGAGTTTCCTCAAAAAACTGGAAATGGAACTCCCATTTGACCCTGTGATCCCACTTCTAGGAATTTATCCCAAGAAACCAGAAACACCAATCAGAAAGGATATATGCACCTATATGTTCATAGCAGCACAATTCACCATAGCTAAGATCTGGAAACAGCCTAAATGCCCATCAGTAGATGAATGGATTAGAAAACTGTGGTACATCTACACGATGGAATACTATGCTGCTGTAAGAAAGAAGGTACTCTTACCATTTGCAACGGCATGGATGGAGCTGGAGAGCATTATGCTAAGTGAAATAAGCCAGTCAATGAAGGAAAAATACCACATGATCTCACTCATTCATGGATAACAGAGACCATTATAAACTTTTGAACAATAATAAATACAGAGGCAGAGCTGCCTCACACAGATTGTCAAACTGCAGCGAGAAGGCCGGGGAGGGTTGGGGGGCAGGAGGGAGGGGGTTAAGAGATCAACTGAAGGGCTTGTATGCATGCATATGAGCATAACCAATGGACATAAGACACTGGGGGGTAGGGGAAGCCGGGGTATTGTCAAGGGCGGGGGGGAAAAAAAAGGACACATATGTAATACCCTTTGTAATGCTTTAAGCAATAAAAAAAATAAAATAAAAAAATAAAAATAAAATAAAATGAAAAAAAAAATTAAAAAAAAAAAAAAAACAATGTCATGAAGGGTTATTAGGTTTACAGATCAGCCAACAAAGTCCTACTTAATGTATAATGGAGCTGAACTATAGCTTGAGTAGAGCTATGACACCAAGACACCTGAGGCTAGGCTCCTTCTAGGAGGCAGGGACTTTGCCAGATATTTCTGAATCACCAGCACTGGCACATATTGGATACAAAGCAATGATTATTTCCAACTTTGACTTGGAAGGAACTGGCTTTGTGGGCAAGTCCTCCCTCAGGTAGCACTAAGAGCACCCAAAATTTCCATACTGAAAGGAAGATGAAACTATCTGGGAACAGAAATCTTCAGTGTGTAAAGATCACTGGTAGACTGCATAACAAATTGGAGAACTGTTTACTAGAATGTGATGAAGAATGATCTCAGCATCTCCTATTTATTAGTGGTACACACAGTCAACAGCCAGTCATATTGATTAGATAGCTATCTACTATTTATTAACCAGCATACTGGTGTTAGGAAGGAATACAAAAGTATTTCTGAAGGCAACGAATCCACTAACTCCAGTAAACTTTCCCCTTTGTGGGCCTACAACAGTATTGGAAAATAATGAATGTACAAAGCAATACAGTTTAATAAAAACACAATTTAAGCAATGCAATCTTTGCAATGGATTGATTTATTAAAAGTTTAGAGTTCATTCACTAGTACATTTCCTTTTTTAAAATCCATTCAACAAATATTTGCCTATACAGGTGCAGCTTCCTCTCCCTGTAATACTTTTCACTCCTTTCCCTTTAAGTAGGTCTCTCCTGTTACTCCTTATCACAGAAATCTATCATCATAGATTGGAAAAATATATTTATTTGTTTGAGCCTTGCTCCCTCCCAGTCTTCTCCTGACTTCACTAGTCTGAAACTTCGTGGGGACTGGGATTACAGTTGTGTACCTAGGGGAAGCAGGGAAAGTTGTTTTGTTTTGTTTTAGCATGAGATCACAGCTCTAGTTTTTTTTCTGAATAGAAAAAGTAAAGAGAAAATAGTAAGTGCCAAATATTTCATTAATTCTGATGAATCAATATCAAATTCAAAGTTACAGAGAGGAGGCCTTCCACGGAAGTGGGCAGGTAACAGAGGAGGCCTTCCCAGGTATTCTAGGCAGCTTTTTGAGGCCTCTTGGATGCATGAGTTCTGTACTACGTTACTTCCCCTACCTTCATATCCTCAAACACAGTTTGGAAAAGCCTTCTCCAAACCGTTAGCTTTTCTCTAGATCCTAAGATACCCAAATAACAATGAAAATCTGCTCTAGATGTTGACCACTTGATGTTGAGTGCTTGATGCTGAACTGTACTCCCACTGATGAACCCACTATAGCAACTCAAGATGAAAGACCTGATCTCTCTCCCTGACTATCAATCCCCCGACCCATCTTTTCTCTTTGACATGAAGATGCAATAGATTGTCCCAAATTTAGCAGATGCTTGTGCATTGTCCAGAACCCCTTCCTTTACACACTCCCTGGCAATCTAGTGTGGAAGAAACAGCCAGCCTTGGCTGACAGCTTGGTCGACATTACAAGGCACATGAGGCAGGAAGAAGCAGTGCCAAGATTTCATTTCTGTTTTTGCTGGTCTCTACTGTGGTTTCCAATGAAAAGAACAGTTTTAAGAAGGTAAAGTTGGCAGGGCCACACTGTGTCAATGGCTACTTTCAGCTTTGAGGAGCACAACCTTTTTCTTTTTCTTGAGGTAAAGTCCTCTGGAAGGTTGGAATTTATTTCTGGCATAGTACTTCACTACAATCAGTTGTGCATGTTTAAAATTGTGCTTTTAATGTTATTTTAAGTACCTATTTTATAATTTCAATAAACTACTCTCAAGCATGATGTAATGCTGATTAATGACACTTCTCTGGTACACCAAGAGCTCTCAGTTCTGCCTTGTGCCTTGGTGCTCACCTGAGGCATCCTATTAATCACTGTTATGCCACAGTCTGCCCTATCATATTGCTTAATTACCATTTCTGTTACTCATTCATCTACTCTATTAATCCCCACAGAACAAATTCATCAAACCCTGAGACCCTGAAGCCAGGGTGTTCCTGGCCTTGCCAGAACCTAGCCCTAAAAGCAGTTTATCCATAAAAGATGGAAGGATCCCAAGTCTCTTGATACTAAAAAACAAAACAAAACGAAACAAAAAACAATAACAACAACAAAAAACCTAACCTTAACACAATATGTTAAGGGAATCTTGTTCCTCTTTCTTTTTTGCAGACCTAAACCTTACCCACCTTTCAAGGTTCAGCTAAATTCATCCATCCACCATGAATTCCTCCTTAGTTATAGCTTTTATTGCCAATATCACAATCTACATTATTCAATTTTGTTATTCTGTTCTTTGTGGTTTTGTATGTGAATATTGATTCAGCTGAATTGTTAATTTCCTTGGGACAGGCTACATGTTTAATACTCTTAAATAATAATGAAGAATAAGAATTATAAATAAATAATAACTATTGACTATTTATTGTGTACCAAGCACTGTGCTTAGTGGTTTACATAGATTATCTCATTTAATTATATCAACAATACTTTTAGTGTCATCTTTACTTTACAGAGGTGAACTTACCCATGTACACAAGCTAGTAACTCAGGTATACAAACTCAGGCATCCTAAGTCCAAAATCCAAGTGCTAGACCAGTAAGCTATACTACCTCTTCTCATAATCTCACAGTGCCCGGCAGTGTACTAGACACATTATTAGTTCGCTTAATTGTTTAATTAATTGATTAGCTTGGATGAAAATCTCTATTATTCAGAATAAAAAGAAGAAGAAATGTGGGTCCAGATTATAAGAAGAGAGAAGACGAATCTATGCCTAAGAGACAAAAAGTGATTGGCAGCTATTTCAAGTGAGAAAAAAAGTATTCAAGAGGTCAGGTGTACAGAATTCTATGTTCCAAAGACACATTTTCATATAAAATTTTAAATAAAGTTTTGAAATTTAATAGGAGATGGTGACGCCATAATATAATTTCATGCTATGGAAGTCTGTTTTAGGAGACATAATAATGATTGAACCAATAAACTAGAATCATAGAAGTTTCTAGTCACTTCACTGAGTCATACCAATGTTTTCTAACCCTTTTCCTTACCTCTTTATTATATAGGATGTGCATAGGAAAGAAATTTCATCAAAGTGTTTGTAGT
Organism: Myotis yumanensis; assembly: GCF_028538775.1. NCBI lineage: Eukaryota > Metazoa > Chordata > Mammalia > Chiroptera > Vespertilionidae > Myotis > Myotis yumanensis. Next base: position 30,725,459 of record NW_027223762.1, on the reverse strand, counting down.
GGTTATCTTTGGGAAATGGAATTTGGGATGTACTTATCTATACCATTTGAATTTTTATAATGATTGTGTATACATTTTTACAAAGATAGTGCATCTCTTTAACTTGTATCTTTGGCTTAGGAGGTGGTTGAGACTATTTGAAGAAAACATGGTGGAGGTCAGGAACATTGTGAGGTCAGCATTAGTCTCATGTGCTTTATTGTAAAGGTTGAAAGAATAGGTTTTGTCAGTGAACAAGAAGACTTTGGCTACCGGGAGTGAGTTGAGGATGAAAATACCACCCAAAATGAGAAAGGACCTGCCATGCTGAGTCCAGGAACACCAACGATTAGCCTTGACAATATCATATTACTATGAAAGCCTGGAAACTGACATTGTCAGAAAAAAATGAAGTGAGCATATTCAAACTCTAATTCAGATTCCAATACTCTTTCCAAAATAATTGAATTTTGAAAATTAGAGACTGTGAAGCCAAAGAGTATACTCTAAGTGAATGCCAGAGAGGCATTTTTACCATCCCCTTCCTCAATTCAACACATTTTCATCTATTCTGTATATATAACAGTTGTTTGCACATGCTCACAATGGGAGTACTAATTACTCACATAATCACTCAGTGTTTTGGTTTTATATTGCTTCTTCTGTATATGATTTTTTTTTTAGCTATTGTCTTCAGAACTGAATTAGAGATCTGAATAAAGCAGATTTACCTTAGATGCCTCACACTAGCTGCAGGAGTACTGGTCAACATAAGCAGCACAGGGTAAATACCACTTTTCCTTGACACCTTAGGAAAAGAGTTTACAACTTCTTCAGGAATAAGAATGAGGAAAAGAAAACTAAAGAGAAAATTGAATTCCACAAACAATTGCTGTAAACCAAACAAGGGAAAAGCATCGTGCTATAGCACCTTTTTGTAGTACCATCCTACAGTGGTGATAAAATGCTTTCTAGATATCATCTTCAGGACACTCTGGTAAGGTAAATAATTAGCAAAAGCCATGAGGATCCACAGCAAGTAGCAAAGCTAATAAAGAGAAAACTTATCCTAAATATTTTAGGACTCCTATATCCCAGATTTATAGTCTATCCACTTCAAAAAACCTTCTCCAATTCCAATTCTTACCCAAAATCTATCCCAGGAGTCATTTATACCTAGTGACTCCTGACATTGACAAAATTAGAGAACCCCTGGAAAAACTTCCAAACATTTGCCTCTTGTTTAGAAAGACTCATTCAGAAGACTGATTATAAATGCAGGGAGACTTTGCTGATAACATGTCTACTTTGTTTAAATTATTATTCAATGCTCCCATTTTCCATAAACTTTTCTTGAACCTCCTATAATTACTGTAGCTACAAAGCAGCCTTGGATTAGCTAACTTGTGCCCTCTAAAGGCTATAATGAGAACCTCTTTGACCAAAAATAAAAAATAAAAATTTAATAAATAATATTCACATCAGGCTCTCTACAAAATGAATTCAACAACACTGTTCTGTGTGAGGCTAAAATACAAAACAGATAATAATGGGATGATAATGGGCAGATATTATTGATATTATTTCTAATTAAAATAAAGGATAAAATCAAGAAACCTCTGGGATCTTGGCTCAGCTCTACTGCCAACAAGCTATGAGACTTTAGGTAAGTTATTTAAGCTCTCTGGACCTCATATTTCTCATCTATAAACAGAAGGGTTGAACATGATTTCAAAAAAACTTGACAATATAACTTTTTATGAACTGGAAAACTTTATAAATAATCACATGAAATTTAAGAAAATTAGTAGATTTAAAGAAGGGTTAGTGAATTAAGAGGGAAGTTAAATAAGTCAGAGGATTTCAACTATTCCTCTTTTTTCTGGGTATACAGAAGTATGCATTTTCCAGGCTCCCACATAGATTTTTGACTACGTAACTGAGTTCTAGTCAAATGACTGTTAGCAGAAAGATGGCTGCCACTTCCATTGTTAGCCTATAAAAATTAGTGTGTGTGAACCATATAATGCTCCTCTGCCAACTTGATGTGGACATGCATGACAATGTTGAGAGGAACTAAGTGTCTGAATTACCACTCAAAGTAGAACCACTTGTTTCCCAGAAACACTGATTTGGGCTTTTATATGATCAAGGAACAAACTTATTTCATGTTTTAGCTATTATATATCATTGGGTTTTTTACTACTTCACTATAATTTACCTAACACAATTCATTCAAATTGACCAAGATCAGATTTGTGTTTATTCTTTCGAGATCCCTTAAAACATACTAGATCAAAAATCATGTGAAATAGATAACTTTCTAATTTTACTTATGCTGTGAACTTAAAGAAGAATGTGCAAACCTTGGTTGTTAATGAGAGACAGAGAGAGAGAAAGAGAAAGAGAGAGAGAGGGAAGGGAAGGGAAGGGAAGGGAAGGGAAGGGAAGGGAAGGGAAGGGAAGGGAAACACCATGAACCATGATAAACAGGATGACATAATCATAGCTAAAAGAAAGGTCGAGACCACCTTCAAAGGCAGCCCGGTGCCGAATACAATATCTTTTTTTGCACATAGCTCATGTTCAATTTCTTGAATGAAACAATGAGTGAATGAATGAATGAATGAATGTTCCACAAATCTAATCATTTCTAAAGTGGTATGTGAAATTACCTATGCCATAGAATGGCTAGATTTAATTCATTCATGACCAGACTGTTATTAGCAATGTCTGCAATGCAAGAGAAAAAGTCTAATACTGTAGACTCTACTGACTTCTCTGTTGACCAAGATGTGATATTTGGACATTAATTCAATAAACACAGCCTAGGCTTCTATGATGAGCCAAGCTCTCTGTTCTACCCCAAGAGGTGCATGTCCTCTGTCTCTAGCATAGTTCCTCACTCAGGACCTGAAGATTATCCACGAAACCTCAGCAGGTCCTCCTCTTGCTGTTTCAGCACTGTCACCCTCATTCACATAGTAGGACTAGCACAATGATTAAGAGCACATTCTCTGGAGTAGAAACTCCTGGGTGAGAAACTGTCTCTGAAATTTTTAATCTTGGGAGTTTGGGAAAGATACTTAAGTTCTCATTCTCTGTAAACAGGAGTCCTAACAATACCCATTCCACTAGTTGTTATTGGGATTCATTGAGGAAATTCCACATTTAACACACTGCTTGGCACACACTAAATTAAATCTCAATAAAATTTAGATATTTTTATTTCTTTCCTTAAGGGTATAAGGTGTTAAAATGGCAGGCACCAGTGGAAAAAACATGCGACAAGTCAGAATTCCTAGACTGTAGGTGCAGTTCTTTCCTAAGTAGATATTTTAACATGAGCATGTCTCTTAACATCAGTGAGCCTCAATTTTCTTATCTTTCAAGTGAGAGGGATGGCCAGATGATTTGTATTTTCCCTTCCTACTCTATGATTCCATGTCTCATATCTTATTCAGATTTCTGTAACCTAATACTCAATACTTTGTTGTGCACATAAAGAACAGACAGACAATTCCATAAACTCCCTCTGACACCTAATCCAATTATTTTAAGACACAAGAGTTCACTCCTGGCATCTTTGCCATATGGTGAAGTGTGTAACAGGAAAGGCAGGTGGAGCCAAACAGGACTCAGATGCCCTATCAAACACTCTGAGAGCAGATGTTATGGCCAAGAGTGTGGGATCCATAGGCACATCTGCAGAGAATATCAATAACAGAGACTATCACATTTATCTCCTACCAAAGTACCTCAGAGATACATAGCAGAATTCCTAGCACGAAAGGCAGTCAAGAAATATCTATTACTTTGTTTACTTATGTAGAACATTCATTTCATAATCCTAAAGGACTAAATCTGAAGACAAAAATAATAAAGTATGTTTCTTGCTTCAATAAGGGATTATATGTTTTGATTCCCTGGGGCCAGCACATAGATTCTCAATATATGTATGCTTGATGAATAATTCATTCTGGATCATCTAGTTCTGTAGTTTAAGAATGCAGGCTGCTGGAATCTTATAAATTAACTAGAGGCCTGGTGCACAGATTTGTGCACCAGTGAGGTCCCTCGGCCTGGCCTGCAGGATCAGGACGAAACTGGCTCTCCAACATCCCTTACGGGGTCCCAGATTGTGAAAGGGCACAGGCCAGGCTGAGGGACCCCACCAGTGCATGATTGGGGCCAGGGAGGGACACGCTGGAATCTTATAAATTAATATTCATAATTTCTCCTAATGTGGTAAATCAGTATAACAATGCCCTCCCCCCCAAGGAGTCACTTCTCCCTTTGCCTATGCCTCTTTTGCAATATGATATTGTTGCTTCTCCAATATAAAGGTGGGGGCTCTTTTATCACCCTTTGAATTTGGGCTGGTCTCATGACTTGTTTTGACCTTTAGAATGTGACAGAAGTGACATTTTGAAAGTTCCAGAGCTTAGACCTCAGGATTTCCTTGGGTCTTACACCTTTGCTCTCTTAGAACTCCGCCACCATGTAAAAGAGCTTGGGTTTGAATACTGATGAGAGACAATATGGAGAAAGAGATTCTAGCAACATTACAGTTATGAAGTAGCAACAAAAATAATTTTATGGTTGGGTCACAACATGAGGAACTGTATTTAAAGGGCCAGAAGGTTGAGAACCACTGTGGGATTGTGGACTTGTATTAAATATCTTACCCAAAGGCTTAGACAGAATTAGCTTCCTTATTGCTTCTTTATGGGTTCTGATTTCACTTTCTAACATTATTTTTCATAACCTTATTGCACATGTATTTTTAGTATAAGCTCTCTTTTTTTTTTTTTTTTGTCAATAGGGTTGTGAATGCCAGCCTCCAAAAGAATCCATAATAATCCTGCCTTTGTGTAATCTCCTCCTATATTAAATCAGAGCTGCTTTGCTCTGCTGTTCTTTTAACCACTAAGCTTTTGGGTGATTTGGTATGCAGAAATAGATAACTAATGCAATGAGTGAAAGCTAATGAGCAATTAATTCTATAAAAGCATTTACTATTTGGAAACTTTTCTGCAGGGCCCAAACCAATAAGTAGATTTAATGTAGTATTTGATCTCTGCTTTGCATTTCTTGCATAATTTCCATATTGATGAAATCTAGGATTTTATCACTTATAATACATAATATTTACATATTCTTCCTCTCTTCTTTCCCTTTCTCCCTCTGATAGAATTGCTGACATAATCTTATTTCCATGAATAATATGTTCATTCCAATTAGGAGTTTTATGAAGCTGTTTATTGTGTGACTATTCTGATTCTGGTCTGAAAATAATTTTCTATCAATTATGTATTGCTGTGTAACAAGCCACCCCCAAACTCAGTGTTTTAAAACAATGACAATTGACTCTTTCTCATGATTCTGTGGGTTGGCTGGGCAGTTCTGCTGGTCTTGCTCAAACTACTCACGGTAGGTCTGTTGCAACTGGAGAGTCGAGATAATCTCATCCTCATGTATCGGACCTTGGCAGAGATAGTTAGAAAGCTAGAGTGTCCACTTCAGGTGATTGGGGAGGCTGAGCCACTGGGCCCTATAGAACACCTACTACACAAGGCCACTCTATCAACCCAAGGAGACAGAGCAGCTCTACCCAATACATAGAAACAAACACAGTGAAGCAGCCATAATGTTGAGACAAAGAAACATGTCACAAATGAAAGAAATGGACGAAAGCAAACTACTGGATATAGAGTTCAAAGTCACAGTTATAAGATTACTCACGAATCTTCTAGAAATCTACAAGGGACTTAGTGAGACTTTCAAGGACCTTAGTGAGAATGCCAAAAAAAAAAAATGGAAATAAACCAGTTCAGAAATTATGCATACACTGACTGAAATAAAGAATATTATACAGGGATTCAACAGTAGAATAGAGGATCCCAAGAATCAAATCAACAATTTGAAATATGAGGAAGCAAAAAGCACCCAACAAGAAGGACAAAAAGAAAAAAGAATCCAAAAATATGAAGATAGTGTAAGGAGCCTCTGGGACAACTTCAAGTGTATCAACATCTGAATTATGGGGGTGCCAGAAGAAGAGAGAGAGCAAAATATTGAAAACCTATTTGAAGAAATAATGATAGAAAACTTCCCCTACCTGGTGAAAGAAATAGACTTACAAGTCTAGGAAGCACAGAGAGTCCAAAACAAAAGGAACCCAAAGAGGACCACACCAAGATACAACATAATTAAAATGCCAAAGGCTAAAGACAAAGAGAGAATCTTAAAAGCAGCAAGATAAAAGCAGTTAGTTACCTACAAGGGGGTGCCCATATGACTGTCAACTGATTTCTCAACAGGAACTATGCTGGCCAGAAGGGAGTGGCAAGAAATATTCAAAGTGATGAATAGCAAGGACTTACAACCAAGATTACTCTACCCAGCAAAGCTATCATTTAGAATTGAAGGTCAGCCGAAACCGGTTTGGCTCAGTGGATAGAGCGTCGGCCTGCGGACTGAAAGGTCCCAGTTTCGATTCCGGTCAAGGGCATGTACCTGGGTTGCAGGCACATCCCCAGTAGGAGATGTGCAGGAGGCAGCTGATCGATGTTTCTCTATCATCAATGTTTCTAACTCTCTATCTCTCTCCCTTCCTCTCTGTAGAATTGAAGGTCAGATAAAGAGCTTCACAGACAAGAAAAAGCTAAAGGAGCTCATCACCACCAAATCAGTATTATATGAAATGTTGAAGGGTATTCTTTAAGAAGAGGAAGATGAATAAAAAGAAAAGATCAAAAATATGAACAACAAATGGCAACGTATCTATCAACAATTGAATTTAAAAATCTAAATAAAAGATTAAAAAACCTAAGAACAGAATAAACTGGTAAATAAAATAGAATCAGAGGCATGGAAATGGAACAAACTAACAATTCTCAGAGGGAAGGGGGGTAGTTGGGGTAGGAAGAAATTAAACAAAGATCTTATATGCATTACCTATGGACACAGAAATAGGGTGGCAAAGGCTTGGGGCAGGGTGGGACCAGGTGGAGGGGGGCTATAGGGGGAAAAAAGAGGAACATCTGTAATAATTTCAACAATACAAATTTAAAATCTATATATATAAAAGCCTAAGCGACAGCAATGACTGGTTGACCAGTTGCTATGATGTGCACTGACCACCAGGAGGCAGGCACTCAACACAGGAACTGCCCCCTGGTGATCAGTGCGCTCCCACAGACAACCTACCGCAGCCAGCCAACCTCCCGCAGTCCCTTCCCCCAGCCAGCCGGCCCTGATCAGGACTGGGCGAGATGGCCCCAATCGGCCCCAATCACTGGCCAGGCTAAGGGACCCCCCCCCCCTCCTTGCACAAATTCGTGCACCGGGCCTCTAGTGTATATATATATATATATATGAAAAGATTCTTGACATCAGTAAAAATAAGGAAAATAGAATTTTTAAAAATGAGACATTTTTTATCTATCAGATCAGCAAGAATTTAAAACTTTCATAATATTGAGTTTTTACAAGGGTATAGAAAACAGCACTCTCATACACTGTTAGTAGAAGTAAAAATGGTACAATCTTTGCAAAGGGTAATTGGGCAATATCTGTCCCAATGTTAAATGCAAATACCTTTTAACCATAGATTACACGTTTAGAATTCAATTGGCACACATAAGCAAAGACATGAGTAGTAGAATTTTTCACTGCAGCATTGTTTGAAATCGTGAAAAATGCAAACAACCTGCCAATTAATAGAGCACTGATTTGGTATTTTTTTTAATTATGGTATAGATCAGGAGCTTGCCATCTTATAAGACTTTGGGCCACATGTAGCCTCAGCCTATTTTGTGCTAAAAATGGTTTTTACACTGAGGACTGAGGAGAAAGAGGAAAAGGATAAGGGAAAAAAGAATACGCAACAGACACCTTATGTGACCTAGAAAACCTAAATCATTTATCAGGCTTTTGCCGAAATAATTTGATATAACTAAATTGTATAATGCTAATCAGACCATGAAGATGAAGATAAAATAAGGGGAACATGGGTAGAGCCAAGCAGTGAAACTGACAAATGTATCCTATGCTTATCCCTCAGGCCTCTGTACCAATATCCAATAGTACACACACACACACACACACACACACACTAATTTACATACATGCAAATTGATCACTATCACCAGCAAATGGCTATCCACTTCTCTCAGTTAACCAATGTTCACATCACAAAATCATAGCTTCACAGGATCCAAAAATGCACCTAAGTCTTAATTCGATGCATGGATCGCTCCACCGCTTCCCTAACTAGTGGCTGTCAAGAACTTGAAGTGATGACGACCATTCCAGCACAGAGCAGCATTAAATGTTGGAGTGATACATGGAGATACATACACCAAGTATAATCAGAGACTTGCAAATTGTTTTCACATTTTAGTTGATTGAATGATAAATAAGATAGCAGGCTCTAAACACCTGAAATGAAAATAGTGGCTGCTGAAGGAACTTTTGTTGAAAAGCAATAAGCAACCTAGTTCTGAAACCAGAGGATTTATCCAAGTGTTCTGGATGTGGTGATCTGGGGCCAGCAGATGCACTGCAGATGTTTTAACATCTGTGAGAGGGAACTGTTATGCAATAGCCTTTTCCTTCAGAAAGCTTTAGTTATTGTTTTAGATTGAAGACAGTGGTTAATTTAGAAAGCCAGAGGAGGGATCATTCCCTTGTTGTGGAATGCAAAACCAAGTGCTCCTGTAGGAAAGAGATAGCTCCAAAACCAGACCTTACTTTGGTATTTTGCAGCAGGAAGATCATTGTACTCAGTGGTGGTTCTACTCTCTACTCTTCCCTCCCTCTCTGTGGCACCCCTCTGTGACCTTGGACAAGTTGCATAACCTTTCAGTCTCTGTCTTACACATAAAGTAGGATTGAAACCTTGCCTTCCCAAAAGTAGGACTGAGCCAGATCATTTCATGAGGACCCATGTACCAATAAAACCTATAATACTGGATTGAATCCAAAAGTTATGACACTTTTTGCTTTCTTGACACAAAACAGGTGTCATGTATATTCTTTCCTTGTTTTAGTTCCATGGCACCCTAAGCAAGGGAGCAGACATGGGTTATGCTGACTATCCATGTCTTCTTCATTCATGCAATTGTGAATTTTAATAGTAACCACTTTCCACCAGGAATAGGGGATTAAGTAATGTAAGTGGCAGAAGGAAAGTCCTAAATTGTGTTCTTTCTATCTCACAATAGAACTAGGGTTGAAATTTTCTTATTCTGTAATAACACCATGCCTATAAATAGTGCTTTGCAACTGACAAAGCCCAGGTAAAGCCAGCAGCTGTATCTCTAATTTCACACATGAAAACTAGGGCTATCTCCAGAACCTAGATCTCTAACACTGAGAAGAGCTCTCTAAACTTCAATTAAATAATCATAAACTGTGTGAATAAAAATATAATTGTTGGAGAGTAAGAAACCCTCAAAAACCACCTAGCTATTGCTGTGCTGAAAAGAACATAAACCTTGGGGAAAGACAGGTGTGGTATTGAATCCTGGCTTCCCGACTCTCAGTCACCTTAAGTACTTCTAATTCCAAGTGGGTTTTAAAAAGATTTTATCTATAAAATGAGGAGTATAATACCTCCCTCCTGCGGTAGTTAGCAGAATTAAATAAAATGATATATGTGAAGTATAGGTAGATAGTGGACTCTCAATCAATGTTAAATCCCTTAATCTCAGCATTCAAGAAATTTCACCTTATTCTGAGCTTAAATCTTTCCTTCCACGTTTTATCCTTTAGTTCTTTTCACACTGTGGAAGATAGATAGATAGATAGATAGATAGATAGATAGATAGATAGATGATAGATAGATGATAGATAGATCTTTTATCTATATTTATAAAACTCTAATATGCAAATAGACCGAACAGCAGAACAACCGAACATCCCATCACTATGACATGCGCTGACCACCAGGGGGCACGTGCGGAACATGGCAGGCATCGGCAGCAGGCTGCAGAGTGCAGAACATGGCGGGCACCAGCCACGGTGGGATGGTGGAGCAGGTGAGCGGGCACACCAGACCAAGGCGGGACACCAGTCGCTGTCCTTGGAGTGAGTCTCTGGTGGTTACTGAAAATTCTTTGCTCCCACGCACTGCGGCCCCATCAGGTGCTCCCACCCACTGCTGGCATCGGAGCCCAGAGCTGCCGCTCACACCTCAGGGCTTCTCCACCTCCCCCTGCTCCTGAGGGGCGATCAGGGCCGGCAGCCGCCTCTCACACCCACTACCAGCTCTGGAGGCAATGCTTGCACCCACTGATGGCACCAGCCCTGCTTGCACCCACTGCTGGAGCCGGCCTCAATCACTCCATGCCATCAGCAGGTGCAAGCAGGGCTGGCGCCGTCAGTGCATGGGAGTGATGACGGCAGGAGTGGGCTGCAAGCAGACAGGGGACTGGAGACCATGGTGGGAGGGGCTGGGTGGGGGCATGGAGGATGGGGTGAGACCTGCCCCTATGCCCATCGCAGCCTCACGGCCCACAGTTCCTTTCAAGGTGCACGAATTCGTGCACTGGGCCCCTAATACATATATAAAATCTTCAGTTATCTTAATGTATTATAAATTATAGACTATGAAAGGGAGAAAATATGAATATAAAATAAAGCCTAATGAAGTTAGTGACCTTGCTCTTTAGCTTAGTGTAGACAGAATGGTACCACCATATAACTATCGCAGAAAAAATTCTCTCAAACACCAACATGATTGGAGCATCATTGTACCATATCAGTTGCCCCCACCCAAGTATCATGAATACACAGGGAGAGAAGCCCATTTCTGCAACTCTGGTAAAAGATTTTACTCTGAATGACCAAGAGATAAAGAGAAGTGACCTGAATTATGCTTTGATAGGAAAATAATGTCTTTTTAAAATATATTTATAGCAGGATAAAATGCTAGGATTCTAACATAAGCAAAATACTACCCATTTACATTATGTATAGCATTGCTTTAAGTGTGAAAACATGAGGAACTGATTCATCTGCCCAGCTTTCCCATGATAGTGGTCACTTAAAAATAAAAATAAAAACACTGGACTTGACTCTCACAAAATAATTTTCTTAAAAGCCTTGCAAAAGATACTAAGGGTTTCAAAGGCCGAGACTGACTTCTTAAAAGCAAAGTGATTTTGCAAAGCCATGTCTGATTTTGTTAAAACTACCACAGCCAAAGGAAAACTCTATAAATCTTTCAGGAATTAACGCAGCAGAATACCAAGCAAGTGGCAGGCTACAGTAAATCTACTTAGATTGAGAAAATAACGACATTTCAGAGTTAAGCTTTATTCCCAAACAGAGACTCATTAAGCACATAGTGTACTAACCACAGTGTACCCTACAGGGATAAATTCAGATCTTGGCATATGAGATGTTAGAGCTGGAGCAGCTCTCAACTTCTTTTATAAAGGCATGAAAAACATGAGAAGCATGTCTCTGAACCTGAGCCAACTCCCAAGGCTGCCATGCCCTCCTGTTTTGGCAAGAAAATGAATAATGCTTAACCTCCAAGTGGTTATCTGTCCTCATCAGGTTATTCTAATCTGCAATATTCTGAAGTTAAAAAATTAAAGGTAAAGCTTGAGAAAACATGACTAGTCACTCTGGATGAGGAAGACCCCATATCTAAATCTAAGGTCACATTGCCAATTATTTATCATTAATTTTATTTCTCTTACCTTACCTGGCAATAGTCTTCAGCAGATACTACAGATTTATTTGCAAAAAAAAAAACAAAACTATTGCATAGTCTGCTTTAAAGGAATATATTATGTTTGAGGAACAAAGGGTGCAAGACAACAATGCTTGTTGAAAAAACACAATGAAAAGAAAAAGTGAGAGGGTAATCCAAAGATATTAAAAAACTAGGATAAAGTGAATGATGAACTCATACAGTGGTGAAATCCATAAAGCAGATTAGGATGTGCACATAAAGAAAAAGTAGAAAATAGAATAAGAAAGAAGAAAGTGAGAAGTAGATATAAGTAAAGAAAAAGAATGAAGAAAGTGATACTGTTGTAATTAGCTAGTTATTAATAATAGGAAAGGTGCAAAGGGAAGGCCAGACATTATAGGCATGTCATTTGGGCAGCTTCACCGGGAAGCTACAATTTCACACTCCCCAGAGAAATCATCAGTCCATTCCCTACAGATCACTGTGGGAAGGGGTCCAACAAAGGGGAGATAGGTGCATTGTGCAGTGAAGTTGGGATAATGTAGTGAAAGTACTTGCTGTCAGTCTAACCTGGGAACAGAGATCATGGGCCAGAGAGGGTGAAGCCTGAGAAAATCTAGGAATACATAATCCCCTATGTTTCTTCCATAGCCATGTGGCCCTGTGAACCCCACATGCAATGGACAGGTGGTCTGCAGCAACACAAATTAAGCTAGCCTGATGCTATACTGGATTGCTCCAACACAGAATGGAAACTCCAGACACTGGCTCTGATTTTAGCCCTGCTGAAGCACCAGCTACACTTCTTCCTTTGGGGGACAAAGGGAAATAGAATCTTGGAAACTCGGGAATTTGATTCTGCAGAAATAAAGCTTTCTACCATATCTCATCCTCCCGTGTGAGTCCCAGAAAATCCTTTTTCTTGTACTATTGTAAGAATTCCACTCCCAGCCGAAACCGGTTTGGCTCAGTGGATAGAGCGTCGGCCTGTGGACTGAAAGGTCCCAGGTTCGATTCCGGTCAAGGGCATGTACCTGGGTTGCGGGCACATCCCCAGTGGGAGATGTGCAGGAGGCAGCTGGTCGATGTTTCTCTCTCATCGATGTTTCTAACTCTCTATCTCTCTCCCTTCCTCTCTGTAAAAAATCAATAAAATATATTAAAAAAAAAAAAAAAAAGAATTCCACTCCCACTAGCAACAGGTGGGGATGAGGACCTCTTCCCTCTGGTAACAAAAGGAGGAATGAAGAGAAAAGGCATACATAGTAAAGCAAGGTTAGAGGAAGAAAGAATGATCACTCATGGAGCAAGAAGAACACACTTATGATCATCTTGAAAAGCCCCTGGGTAATGGGGTAAGATGATCTTGGAAAATGTTTGCCTCTGAAATGTTTTATATTTGCATTGTTTGGTACTATATTAACTGTAGGGTATTTTTAAACTGTATACTAGGCAGTAGAAGTCAGACCTTTTAAACTATCAATGTATGATCATGCCTCAGAATTTTTTCCCCATTGAATATGTAAGAAAGTAAACAAATTCAATACAAAGGTGCACTGATAGAAAAATATGATGTGCATTAAAGAGTTATGTGGGGGTAAATGTGCATGAAGGGACACAGAAACACCTAAGATACCTAAGAAATTTCAAATAGAGTATACTAGTATAGTCTAAGTGTTAAGCAAGCTTAATGTATTGGCATTATACATGATAGGCACAGAACTAGTACCTGAATAATTCTTTACAGTGTGATTCTTTCAGTCATACAATTATCTAAAGCTATCTTAGTCATAAAAATTCTAAACAGGTAAACTCAGAGACTGCAGCCAGCAATGTGAACAGTTAAGAACATATTATAACTTCTCATGATGTTTTCCCAAAGCAAAATTTGAAGCCAGTATTTCTTATTTAACTTCTAAAACTCTGGGATAGGCAGAATTTTAGCCTCTATGATTTCTGCTCCCTGGTATTATTTCTTTTTAAAAATATATTTTTATTGATTTCAAAGAGGAAGGGAAAGGAAGAGAGAGAGAGAAACATCAATGATGAGAGGGAATCACTGATTGGCTGCCTCCTGCACGCCCCCTACTGGGGACCGAGACCGTGCACACAACCCTTGACCAGAATTGAACCTGGGACCCTTGAGTATGCAGGCTGATGCTCTATACACTTAGCCAAACCGGCGAGGGCCCTGGTATTATTTCTCTGGTTATATTATATTGCATGGTACAAAGATGTTGCAGATATAATTAAGACTACAAATCATCCCTTAAAATAGAGAGATTTATTCTGGATTATCCAAGTGGACCCAATGTAATCACATGAACCCTTAAAAGGAGAAGAGGGAGCAAGAGAGAGCAGCAGCAGAGGATGCCAAACTAATTCAAACCATGAGAACGACCTGATGTGCCATTGCTGGCTTGAAGGTGGAGGGCCATGTGGAAGGCATGAAAATAAGTTTGTATTTTTAAATGTAGGTTTTATTATTATTCAGATATGGTGAAGACAACAAATCGAGACAATTGCCATTGAAAAGATTGTTACTCAGAGTTGCCAAAAGCAAGAGCACACAACACTACATAAGGTGCCAAGGTTGGTCGGGGGGACAGAAGAAGTGGGGTGACGGTGAGAGTGGGGATAATTGCTTTTATTGTGGTTCCCATGAGACAGAATGGCTAAGGCAGGGTAAGCAGGTTTAGGATAGACCAGTTTGAATAGTTTGAGCAGGCTCAGAGCCTAGGGGCTGTCCTTAGTTGCTTAGTACCTGGCCCTGAGGTGATGGGGCAGGGGTTCTGGTGGTTAGTTTGCATATGAAAAGCACCCTTGCAGGTAAGCCATCTTACTACCTCTTGAAATTGGCTATTCCAGTGAGGGGCAGTCTCTCCAGAGTCAGATGTCAAAGCAATACAGAAAATAAAAAGGCATAATTAATGCAGCTTACATAAGGATTCTTCCCAATCACTGCCAGAAAGGAATGCAGCCCTCCCAACACCTTGATTTTGGCTTTGTGAGACTGTGAGTAGAGAATCCGGTTATGCCAACAATTCTCAACCCTTTTCATCTCATGGCACACATAAACTAATTACTAAAATTCTGCAACACACCAAAAAGTATATTTTTTGCCGATCTGACAAAAAAAAAAAAATAGGTATAATTTTGATTCATTCACACCAGCCATTGTGTTGGCTGTTGTCATTCTTTAATTTGACCATCTAAGGGAAAAGAGTGCACCTGACTAAATAGTCAGATATTACCATTTTAAAATTTTTTGCAGCACACTAGTGTGCCGTGGCACACTGGTTGAAAATCACTGAGCTCATGCCATGACAGACTTTAGTTCTACACAACTGTAACCAAATGGATGCTGTAAGCTGCTACATTTGTGGCAATTTGTTACAGCAGCAAGAGAAAACTAATACATATGCCAAATCCTTCTTGGTGGCATGTTTCTAATTAATTCTCTGGGCATGTTATACTCTGCAGAAACTTCTACCATGTTCACAATTACAATCATACGGAATAAGGCTAATTAGACAAACTGTCTTCAATGACTATTTTTGGCATGTTTCCATCAAGCTAAATCTAATGTGAAATTGTTAATGTTATCCACCATGAGGGCATGTAGGAAAATTAAATCAAGATGTGCTTTAGGAAAATTGTTTGAGTTTGTGGAAGTGAAATTTTTAAAACTTTAAAGCATTTTAAGGCTGTGTGAGACATAAGTACTAATAACTACAGTATGCACTATTCATTTCTATTAGGCAAATAACTAACTGTATTAATATATATATTTGGCCACAATTTCAGATCAAGATAATGTAATTTCATGCTTTGAGCCACTCTCCACCCAAAATACATGTATAGCAATGAAAGATAAAATGTAAAAAGTGAAAATCTACGATTAAAAAAATCTATAATAGCTGTGGCTGGTTTGGCTCAGTGGATGGAGAGTCGGCCTGTGGACTGAAGGGTCCCGGGTTCAATTCTGGTCAGGGGCATGTACCTTGGTTGCAGGCACATCCCCAGTGGGGCGTGTGCAGGAGGCAGCTGATCGATGTTTCTCTCTCGAGCAATAAACAATTATTGCAATAAATAACTTCTCATGATGTTCTCCCAAAGCAAAATTTGAAGCCAGTATTTCTTATTTAACTTCTAAAACTCTGGAGTAGGCAGAATTTTAGCCTCTATGATTTCTGCTCCCTGGTATTATTTCTTTTTAAAAAATATATTTTTATTGATTTCAAAGAGGAAGGGAAAGGTTCCTTTATACTATCTCAAAGGTAAGAGATCCTTCTTTTTAACTGCTGCATAGTATTCTCTGGTATAAATGTACCACAGCTTTTTTATCCACTCAGCTGATGGGCACTTGGGCTGTTTTTTATTATTGTTTTTAATAGAGGCCCAGTGCACAAATCTGTGCACTGGTGGCGTCTCTATCTCTCTCCCTTCCTCTCTGTAAAAAAATCAATAAAATATATTTTTTTAAAATCTGTAATAATAAAAGCATAATATGCTAATTAGACCGGACATCCTTCTGGATGTCCTTCCGGACAAAGCCGGGGCTGCAAGGGAAGCCGGGGTCAGTCCCGGGTGCCTGGTGGTGGCTGGAGGGAAGCCCGGGTCCCAAGTGCGGTGCCAGCAGCCAGGAAAAGGAAGGCCTACACTTGCATGAATTTCGTCCATCGGGCCTCTAGTATATATATAACCAAACTTATAAAAAGCTAAACATCACTGTGGATCAGTAACCAAACATTCATTCATTAATTTATTAATTCATTCATTTTGCAAGTTTTAATTCCTTACCTACTATGTGATGGACACTGTTTTAGATACAGGATACTGCACTAAACAGAACAAAGTCTCTGTCCTAATGGAACTTATAATTCAACAGAAAAAAATTCTAACAGAAGCACAACAGATAAATCAGATGGAGGCAGCAGGCAAAGGCAGCCAGGAGCTTATATTATTATAGGTGATGGAGAGTAAAATGCCCATCTGAGGCAGAAGACAAGAGTCAGTCTGATAGCTTGAAATAAGAGACTGGGATGGAAAGGAGGCTGGGAAAGAGCTATAACTGACTGTTGCCTGAGACTCCAGCTTGTATAAAGTAATGTACTCATCCACATGAGACAAAGCAGTTATCCTGACAGTCAGGACCTGGCTAAGCTGCCATTGGCTAAGCGATTTTCTCTGTGCTTATTCAAATCACCAGTGATGATAAATGGCATGAGCTGTCCCTAAAAGACCTAATTCTGAACAGGAGCCAATAGGGGCTATGTACAGATAACTGTAATCAAGTAGAGAGAGAGTAATAAGCAAATAGAGGAAAAAATTTGCACTCAGATGAGTCTACAAATCGAAATTTTATAACACATGAGGAAAACTAAGCAACAAAATGAAAATAAAAGAGAAATTATGACACAACTTTAGGATACTCAAAGAGATAAAGGAATAACACTTTTATGGAAAAGAAAAAACAAGAATTATGAAATAAAAAAGCAGCAATGAGAATAGGCATTTAAAAAAAACAGAAATCCTGGAAATAAAAAAATAGAGTTAAAACTTTAATAGGTGAGATGGTAAGGGAATTAAAAAATGGAAGAGTGCTGAGAAATTTACCTAGAACCTATTACAGAATGATAGAAGTAAAAACATAAATATGCAAAAGCAGTTTAAAAATATGGAGGATCAACTGGGAGTCTCCAACATGTATCTAATGGGAGTCTCCAAAATATATCTAAGGGAAGAGCCACAAAGAGAACATTGAGGAAATGGTATAAACTTTTCCAAAATAAAAACATACAGAAATCTTCAGATTAAAAGTGCCCACCAAGTACTACACAGGATAAGTGGATATATTTGGCCTGGAATTGTTTATTGCAATAAAGATTTATTTATTGCAATAATTGTTTATTGCTCGAGTAAAAAAATCCTATATAATAAAAGGATAATATGCAAATTGACCAAACAGTGGAACAACCAGAATGCCTGCAGCCCCTCACCCCAGCTGGCCCCACCCCCAAGTGGGCCCCCCACCTCAATTGGGGGTAAGGCCAGCCAGCAAACTGCCCGTGGCCCCTTGCCCCAGTCGACGTGCCCCCAATGGCCCCCATCGGGCCAGCCAGCTGGACCCCACCAGTGCACAAATTTGTGCACCAGGCCTCTATTAAAAACAATGATAAAAAAACAGCCCAAGTGCCCATCAGCTGAGTGGATAAAAAAGCTGTGGTACATTTATACCAGAGAATACTATGCAGCAGTTAAAAAGAAGGATCTCTTACCTTTGAGATAGCATAAAGGGACCTGGAGAGTATTATGCTAAACAAAATAAACCAGTCAGAGAAAGACAAGTATTACATGATCTCACCCATATGTGGAATCTAACGAACAAAATAAACTGATAAACAAAATAGATCCAGCGACATAGAAGCATGGAACAGACTGTCAAATCTCAGAGGGAAGGTGTGTGTGGGTGGGTGGGTGGTAAGAGATCAACCAAAAAACTTGTATGCATATATGCATAACCCATGAACACAGACAGTAAGGTGGTGAAGGCTTGGGGTGGCGAGAGGGGGCGGGCTAGAAGGGGGGGGGGGGGTCAATGTGGTGGAAAGGGAGACATATGCTTCCAACAATAAAGATTTTTTTTTAAATCCACCTGTAAAATGTACTATTTACTTAAAAAATCTTTAGAAGTCTAAACATAAGAATTCATACACTGACTAAAATGTTCCTCAGCAGCTCTGAAAATCAATGTAAATAAATTTGGAATTTCTAGCTATAACTGTTATAAGAATTGTATCTAACAATATTCAATTACTAGAGGCCCAGTGCACGAAATTCGTATACTTGGGGGGGGGGGGGGGGCCTCAGCCCAGCCTGAGCCCTCTCGCAGTCCAGAAGCTCTTGGAGGATGTCCGACTGATGGCTTAGGCCCGCTCCCCTTGCTCGGCTGACTGGAATAAGTGGTGCTCCCACAGCGGGCCTATCCCCACAGGCCACGCCCCACACCAGTGCACAAATCCCATGCACCAGGCCTCTAGTATTTTCATAAACACTAAAATTCAATAGAAGTCATGCCTAGTCTGTAAATCAGATATATGAATCCACTCAATACAAGCTTTATTCATAAAAGGTTTCTACCATATTTGTTATTTCAGATGTGTCAAGTACAATGTCAATACCAATAATAGTATAATTGTGGCTTGGATCTCCTAAACCAGTGGTTCTCAACCTTCCTAATGCCGCGACCCTTTAATACAGTTCCTCAAGTTGTGGTGACCCCCAATTTCATTGTTACAAATTGAACATAATTAGAGCATAGTGATTAATCACAAAAACAATATGTAATTATATATGTGTTTTCCGATGGTCTTAGGCGACCCCTGTGAAAGGGTCGTTTGACCCCCAAACGGGTCGTGACCCACAGGTTGAGAACCGCTGTCTTCAATGGAGTAACAACATAACCAAGAGAGCAAGAAAGATTGCCAGGCATTCCTGAAGGAGTAATACTATTAAGAAATTCAAAGGGAGAATTTTCCTTTTTGGCATCATCTATTGAATCGATGGAATCATTACTCAAATAGGTGTGAAAATCTCCATCAAGTATATCCAAAATTTCTTTATTTAATTTATGAATGTGTGAGAGCTTTATATATATTGCACATGCGCGAGTCAATGTTTATTTTTAAATTGCCAGTGCGTGACATATGTACCGGCCAGTCAGTTGGGCAGGTGGTCGGACGGATGGATGGTTGGTCACTTAGCCTTTTATATATATATATATATATATATATATATATATATATATATATATATACTGAGTGGCCAGATTATTATGACCACCTGACATTTGTAGGCAAATTAGCCACACACTGCATCGTATGGGATATGGAAGCTGAAGGCCTGTTCTAACACCTTTGCTGCCTGCAGTTACCAAGATAAAACGTCTCCAATTCGCACAGGAACACAAGGATTGGACAGTCGAGCATTGGAAAAAAGTCAGGTGGTCTGATGAATCACGTTTCCAGTTGCATCATGCAGATGGCAGAGTGAGAATTTGGCAGAAACAGCATGAAAGCATGCACCCCACATGCATGAGTACAACCCATCAAGCTGGTGGGGACAGTGTTATGGTTTGGGGCATGTTTTCCTGGCATGATTTGGGCCCTTTAATTCGTGTGGAACAACGTCTGAATAGCACAACATACCTAAGTATTGTTGCTGATCAGGTTCATCCTATCATGTTGATGGTGTATCCCAATGGAGATGGCTTCTTCCAACAAGACAATGTGCCATGTCACGGTGCTCGTATTGTGTAGGAGTGGTTTCAAGAACATGAGGGAGACTTTACCTTGGATAGGTGGCCCACACAATCACCAGATCTCAATCCAATGGAGCATTTGTGGGACGAAGTTAAAAGAGCCATCAGGCAGCTGGTTCCACAACCATCAAATCTCACCGAACTGGACAGTGCTATTCATCAGGCATGGTGTCAGATTCCTCACATCACCTTTCAACATCTCATGGTGTCAATGCCAAGAATTGCCGCAGTATTGAAAGCAAAAGGTGGCCCAACGAAGTACTGGTGGGGTGGTCATAATAATCTGGCCACTCACGTTCAAATATATCCCAGTTCAAAGGCTGTTAAATTGCATTGTTTACCCGTATCTTCAGAAAACAATCACTTCTACTGTCATGGTAAACAACCTGCTTCCCTATTTATAATGGTTTGGCCTTCTAGCAACTTCAGCGCGAAATTATAGCTAATTTGCCTACAAATGTCAGGTGGTCATAATAATCTGGCCACTCAGTGTATAGTATGTGTGTATGTGTATATATATATATATATATATATATATATATATATATACACACACACACACACACACGAACACACACATATATATATAAACTTTTATAGGAATTTCAACTATTTGGAAGGATTTTTTTGTATATGGAAACAAAAATATAAATAATACAGGTGAGAAAGAAACAAAAAAAAGAGAGGACACATGAACAAAGGTTGTCAAAAGTCCTAGAATATGAAAAGCATACAAAAATTTCTAGAATGATATAGCAAAAACAATACAGGAATTTGTGCTTTTCTCATCTAGACTGTTATGCAATATTGGGGACACTATTTAAACTTTGTATTTTTTTAAAAAGACAGTTTTAAAATAAGTACCCATCCTTCTTTTTTTTTTTTTAACAAACCTGCATTTTTTTTTCTTTCAAGCTTTCATTATGAGTTTTTGATGGAAGTAATGGGGGATTTTTCTCAATAGAAAACAAGTGAAGCTTCAAAGACAGTTTTGACCTTATTCATAAGACCCCTATAGGACACTAGAAGTCCTACCTGTCCAAGTAGCTTATCATTATCCAAAATTTCCACTAATTTGATATAGTAGCAGAGTTTCTTTAGGGATAAGGAGTTAATTCTAAAATATTTCTATTGTTAATGCAAAATATTATATTAATGCTAATATTTTTCCAATCAGCTACCTAGCTGTATTAGCTGGGAGCAGATGTGTATAAGAGAAAGGGACACTAAATTATTTCAGGTCTGTGGATATCCATCCTTACTATGGATGGTAAGGATGAGGAAAAATTCAGAGCATGGGGTATTGCCTAAAAGCAAGTCTGTGGGGGCTCTGAGGCAAAGCCATGTGAACAAGAGTTGTTGTCAAAAATCCTAGAATACAAAAAGAATAAGAAAACGGCCATGTCATACCAAACATTTGGGGATGTAGGACCACCAAAGAACCACATTTTCCTTCTTCACCATTTGATCTCCTAATTACTTTCCATTATTGACAGTATAATAGCATGTTAAATGTACCCCCAAAAAAGCAACATGGTACTGTAGATTTATGCCTTTTAACATTTGGTAAAAGGGACTGTTTCTTCATCTATATCTATACCCTGCTTTCTGCCTTCAAGTATTAATTCTGCTTATCCCCAATTCCTTATCTGCCTAGTCCTGCAGCAGGCCAACCATAAAACACAAGACCAGTCAGGACCACTCCACTTGAACACTAAACAAACCAGGCCAAGGGCAGGAGGGAGCAGGAAGTAGCCGTCCTTGTGTATTTCTAAAATCAAATGCCACAACTTTCCTTATTGGAAGTGTCAAGCCATCCCATGGACTAACAGTAGGATCAAAACCAGATGATTACTCTTTTTAAAGATTACCCTGTTTTTCCTAAGAAAAAATACACCCAAGTTGGTTTAAAAACCAAAACCTAATTTTTATCTTGAAAAAAAAAAGCACTTTCAAGCAAATATTTCCCGAAAAGAAAACCATCGTAATTTACTTGGGTGGAGGGGAGGAGAGGGAGAGTAAAGGAAAAGAGAAATAATTTAAGGTTTGCGTGGGGCATAAGTAATTTGAACTCTGGACATGGACATGGATCTTTACCATTAGTAATTGTTCTGCTATTCCGGGGGAGAGAAGAGATGAAGCTGGGGTTGAAAACAATTTAGGATTGACCAGAGATAAAAGCACTAATTCCAATGCGGGTGGGGGACAGGATTCAGAAATACTGAAAAGCTTTGTTTTCCTCACTCTGTGTCTTGGAACCGCCAGATCAGAAGTTGGCAACTCTAGATTAAACATCATAACAGCTGGGATGAGGAAACTCTTCACAGAAGGGCCACCCCAAAAGTCAGGAATGAAAAAATGCTAGAGGAATAAACACAACAAAATCCCTCAGGAAAACATATCTGGCCACTGGGTGGGTATCAGCCTTGTGTCATACTTGATATGCACTGGAATTTTCTTCCTTTTTTTCCCTTTCAGAAAGTTGCCTAGTTTTTAGGTATTCATGCATCTCTCACAGAGAACTTCAATTCTAAGTATATTGTTCATAAGACTTTTTATATTTAGGGGAAATATTAGCCCATTCCTTTGCTCTCTGGTTTAAAAATATTACTTATTTGTCACCAGATAGGGAGAAAGAAAGGAAATGTTGAATAATTTCTTCAAGAAGAAGGTTGGTTTTCTGTGTCATTTACCCTGAAAGGCATATAACTCTACTGTTAAGTCCTGGGATGTCTCTTGGTAGAAGTACAATAGTTACCCTACCTTCATTCTGCATCACTTTCTTTTGTCTCAAACTACTCAAATTCCTTCCCTGATACCTCAGCATCCAAAATTCTGTCATCTTTCCCCAAAATTTATAGCTTTTCTTTTTTAGCACAGATAAGCTATTTCTACACAGGAGAAGTTGTACATTCAATTTGGCCCTAAATGTTTATACCTTTGCCTACACATTATTTATTGACCCCCTTTCCACCTTCCTATCATCTCCTATGCTCATCATGTGGCGTGAAAACTGAGAGCATTTAAAAACTACAACAAAGTGGGAACCTAACCCATGAGCAGGCAGTCATGGGACCCTGGAAAATAATTTTGAAACAGGATCAAAGTCAAGGGCAGAAAGAGTATCCAAAAGACAACAGAAGATTCAGTTCCATAACACAGCTTTTTAACATTAAAGAGAAATGCAGAAAAATCAAAGCTTTCATATATAACTTGTGCTTTTTTCCCCCCATTGAGCAATGAATTATCCAAGTAAAAGTAAGAGAAAACCCTGAGCTGGACTGAGTTTAGGTTGCCACATGGATAGATATGTTTTCTTCTCTATACTAAGGAAGAAATAGAGTACAAGTGAAATAGATGAGATTTGTGTTAAACCTTTTTTCTAACAAATTTTAGGGGAACAAGTTATTGGAATATGACACCAAAAGACCTCCTCTGGAAACTTTGAAGAATCTAAGCTAATTATTGGACAAAGTTTCCTGAAAAAACTAGTGAGAGTTCCTTTAAGCCAGGGACAGGCTATGTAGACTAATATATTTGAACACTGGCTTGGCAGTCAAGCATATTCGGAGTGTAAATTCTGCTTCTACCAATCAGCACATTAATTATCTCAGTCAAGTTACTGAACCTCTATAAAGCCCTAGTTTCTCAACTATAAAAATGAAGGTAATACCAACTTCCTCAAACAGGGTTGTTATGAAAATTAAATGAAGTAATGTAAGTTCTGGCAAATAAATAATAATAATAATGGTAATAACAGCTAAATTTTCCCTAGACAGTTTGGCTCAGTAGATAGAGTGTCAGCCCTCAGACTGAAGAGTCCCAGTTTCAATTCTGGTCAAGAACAGGTACCTTGGTTTCAGGCTCAATTCCCAGCTCCTGTCGGATGCATGCGGGGAGCAACCAATCAATGTGCCTCTCTCAAATTGATGTTTCTCTCTCTTTGTTTCTCCCTCTCCCTTCCTCTTTGGGTGAGGATTAACAAAAAATAAAATAAAATAAACTGTATCTAGTGATTACCAACTGCCAGTACTGTTTATATATGTTACTTAGTTAATCCTCACAGCAATCCTATGAATTACATGCTATTTGTAGCCACATTTCACATATGAAGAAACTGAAGTAAAGTAAGTTGTTTGTGGTCTGTCAGTTAGGAAGTGGTAAAGGTGGGAGTCAAATCCAAATACTCATACCCACTATGCAACTTATTACTATCGTACTACTACTATTACTGCTACTATCATTCATTATTCATCAATATATCCCCAGTACCTAGCACAATGCCTAGCATAGTAGACATTCAATAAATATTTCTTAAATTGAATTGAATTTTTAGCATTACTTATACTCAGGCAAAAAGTGAACAGTCCAGTCAACCAAATAAATAATAGTTATTCATCTTCACAATATCTATCAAAAAGCATGACTGTCATTTTTCATTGAATTAACCTGTTTTTATTAAATTGAGTGAACTGAATGGGAACTTGGGTAAACGAAGTACACTCTAATATCTATAAATGTCAGAAGATTGTAAATAGCCTCAACAAAATACTAACCAACTAGCTCCAGCAACATATACTGTGGGGTCAAGTAGGATCTATCACAGGAAAGTAAGGTTATTTAACATCTGGAAATCAATATAATGATCATGAGTAGCCTTGAAGATGTTACATGTAGCATATGTCATTTTACTAAGAAGCAAATTTGAACCACATACAATGTGTGAGGACCAGTTGTGAAGATGTGCTTGGTGTGTGCACCAAGAGAGTACCTGCTGAGAAGGCAGATTTTCCCTTTTCTACATCATTATCTTTGTTGTAACTCCTATAAAGTGAGGAGAAGTCTTCTTTGTGGAAAAGTGGGCCCAAAAAGTCAGCCAACAGACAGAGCTATAGTAGTATTCATGAATTTGGGAGTTCAAAAAGGACTTGGGACAAATCCCAGGTAGATATCAAGAACATATCAGATAGAATGTGATAACTGTGGAAACTAAAATCAGATCACATGAAAGCTACCCAATGCAAGACCAAATACATTCTCAGAAATTGAGCAAAATATCCTGGTATAAACTTTCAAAATCCAGTTTAACTTTATCTTATCATCTTCCTAAGTTGTGATATGTTCATGATTTCCTGTTTAATTATCTTCAGAAACTTAAAAAAAAACTTTTACAATGTTTTCACTTTTTACAAAATTGTACAAGCAATCAAATGTCAAGCTTATCACAATAAAAGTATTTAAAATGTGCAGGCAGAAAATATGAAATTGCTTTGCATTGTTTCATTAACTTAACCACATAAACAAAGGAAATATTATGTTCTTTTAACATCATAAGAGTAAACTAATGGCTCAGAAACAACATGAGTGCCCTAACTAAATTAGTGTTACTATGGAAACTTGATATTTTTAATTTTCTGACCCTTAAGGTTGATTTCAACACTGCAATATTCTGGGTTTTTCATTTTGCTGCTATAGTTTAGTACAATAGGAAAGCATGCTGCAAATCAAAATTATTAAAGACTCCAAACTAAAATTGAGAAAGAAAAGTAGGAAGAACTATATTCTTCTTTAAAATATTTCAGTCATATGTCATCTATGGTTCATTCCATAACCCAAGTGCTCATCTGGCTTGTCTTTATTTTTCCCAACAGTTTGCTGGCAGATTCACAAACTCAAATAGAATTTTTCCACTATCTAATTCTAAATTTGGCAAAGAAACTCAATGATGAATCTATTCCTACCTCAGAAATGTTTTCTTTTATACATTTCATTCACCCATCCTCACTCAAATCTGAAAAAAAAAACAATTTGATATAGGGGGTATTTCCATCATATGTTTCTCAGGATAAGTCAAATCCATATTCAATCCTAATACCTGAAATTTCAAATAGAAATAATCAATTTTCCACCACTTTCCATCTTGAATTCCTTCCAGGCCATCTGAGGAAACAAAGCTGATAGTTTTTATCATCATGAAGAGGATATTCCTCCATATCCTGAACTAGTAAAGGCCCTTCACAATAGCAGGTAGTGAAGTAGGCTCATGGCTTTACTTACCATCATTATTTATTTATTTATTTATTTATTTATTTATTTATTTAAATTGTCACTCAAGAATATGTTTTTATAGATTTTTAGAGAGAGAGAGGAAGGGAGAGAAATATAGATCGGTTGCCTCTTATATGCAACACGCCCCCCGCAAAAGGGATCGAACCCACAACTGACCCACCTAGCCAGGGCCTTCATTCTTTTTAAAAATACAAATACTTCACAGCCTTTACAATCTTTTAACCAGCTAACTTATATGGGACTTACAGCAGTAAAATAATTTAAATTATTTTTACCATTTCTTGCACAGGTAAATGAAGGGCTATTCTTATCTAAAAATGCTTTCCCTGCTAACATTTTTCTCACTTTTTCAAGTTAAACTTACCCCTGTCATTCTCTACCTATTACAAAACTTTTCAAAAACATCTTAAGAGCTCATTCATTCAGTTTTGAATTAATGCCAGGGAAGTGACACAACATGAACCACTGTTTGTCCCATGTAGGTGCCTAGAAACAACTTAAAATCTCTATCTGAAAAGAGAAAAATCTGGATTATACATAGACTTTTACTGTGGAAGCTGTTAGCATTTCTTTTTCAAGCATCACTTTCAGTTTATGTGAGGAACTTATCCCCAAGGCATTATTTTAAAGGGATTTATGAATTTATACTGCATAGCACTTCTAAATTAATTGTACCAGAGCAATTTTGATCATGTCACTACCCTACTCAAAAATCCTTAATGATCCTCTTTCTTCATTGCCTTACAGGCTTAAGTCCTAAAAGCCCCTCAACAGTCTAGAAGCAATTAGCGCCTGGGACCTCACTTCCTATCCTCTCTATCCAGTCTCTTTCTTCAACCAGAGCAAGGAAAACTTGTAATTCCTACCCAGTGATCCTCTCTTTACCTTCAGTCTGGTGTTCTTAATTGCAAGATGCCTCAGGTGTATGAGTTATCTCATGGTGTATGCTATGTAACAGGAAAAGCAAGGTATTGTTTTGGAGCTTCCCTTATCCAATGGGAGTTTTATTAAAGTTATCTTGTTTTTTTTCTCCACAATTCCATATTGGTTGTATTGGAAGTGGACCTCTTAGATTATTAGACTGTGAAGAGTTGTATTCATAACTGATGTAGAGAAGAGGACAATACCCAGAGATCCTGAACTTGGAGCTTAAATTAGGTTTCCAACTGTCTCCCTTTGGAGAGAGGTTGTAAATGTAACTGTGTGTGGGTAAGGAGAATATATATGGATGCTGAGTAGCCAGAGATAGACGGTAAAGGACTCTGTGGGTGCCTCCTCAATATATTATCCACTCTTTTCTGTACAGCAACCATGCAGTTTGGTTGGCAGCATCTCCAGCTTTGGGTGGACCCTAATTTGTCTAAGCCAATCATTTCATCCTATCCCAGGTCTAAATCATTCAGTAGCTGTTATTCTCCCAAGCACTGTGATTGGTTTAAAGATGGTACAATCAGAGCAAATCTGAGAACTTTTCTTCAATGGCTTTAAAAAAAAAGTAACTCTCATCTCCTGGATATAAACAAGGAATCATATAGGCTAGATGTGGTAGCCAGACTCCAAGATGGTACCCAATGATTCCAGTCTCCTGACAGTCACATATTTGTACCAGGGTTGATCTGCATGACCAACAGAATAGGGCAGAAGTAATGGAACATTACTTCTTTAATTACATTATAACATGCTGGGTTCTCTCTCCCTCTTTTCTCTCTCTCTCTCTCTCTCTCTCTCTCTCTCTCTCTCTCTCAACACTTCTGGGGGAAGCCAACTGCCATGTCATGAGAAACCCATAGGCAGATCCATATGACAAGAAACTGAAGCCTCCAGCCAACAGCCATATAAGTGAACTGGAAAGTGGATTGTCCAGACCCAGTGAAGCCTCAGATGACGACAGCCCAACTATCTTGATTGCCACAGCCTTGTGAGAAACTCTGAGACAGAGCTACTCATCTAAGTTCTGCCTAGAGTCCTGTCACACAGAAGCCGAGATAATAAATGTTTACTGCTGATCTACTAAGTTTGGGGGTAATTTGTTATACTGAAAGAGATAACTCATACACCTGAGGAATTGTCTTGCAACTAAGAACACCAGACTGAAGGTAAAGAGAGGGCTTCCATCTTGCCTTCAAATGTGAACACTAATCATGGAAATTCCAAATCTTTCTATATCCCTTGCTTAAATAAGGTAGAAAGTATATTCCAAAACTAAATGTTTTTTAAAACAATCTATTTAATTTACATTCATTGGCAAGTCTGTCAAAAATATCTTGCATCAGCCAATTGAAATTTAGAAGAAATATCAATCTAAGTTTCTGTTGTCATAACTTACCATGAAATTGAAGAAAACTTTCCTATGTCTGCTTTAAGGAATAAAATAGTAGTTAATGTGTTCCTGCTATTTAAGACATTTTTACTCACAATTATTTCTAATTATTAAACTCTGAAACAGGAGATTCTCTTGGGAACAGAATCGATTTCAAGTTTGAAAGTTGGAGCCTCTGTGCCACTTTGCAAGTGGCTCTATTTATCAAATCAAGCAAATGTCTTCTGAAAGGTCTGCCATACTTAATTTGAGAAGTATTTTCATATTATTGTTTTATGTGATATGTGAAATTCCCTGGGAGAGAAGCAGAGAAGATAAGGAAAATGTGGCTCAGTGAAGGTCAGTGAGTTGTTCACAGGAACTGGCAGAACAGAAAGATGAGTGTGGGTCTCTTGTTTCTCATCCCAGGGATCCTGCAACCAAAACAGACTGCTTCAGAAATATACAGAGGCCTCTGAAGTCCTGAGACAACATGTCTCCTATCACCCTGCCATCAATAAGTTAAAACCATGACAGTTAAAATCAGCCATTCAGCTCTAGCCAGCTTGGCTCTGTGGATAGAGTGTCAACCTGCGGACTGAAGGGTCACAGGTTCGATTTCGGTCAAGGGCATATGCCCACATTGCGGGCTTGATCCCCAGTGAGGGTGTGCAGGAGGCAGCCGATCAATGATTCTCTCTCATTATTGATGTTTCTATCTCTCATTCCCTCTCCCTTCCTCTCTGAAATCAATAAAAATATATTTTAAAAAATCAGCCATTCAAAATGATCATATCTAGCATGGGAAAATATTTACGACCTTTTTCATGTACACATTTACTCATTCAAAAACTATTTGTTGTGGGCACACTAGTGTCCAGCATTATGCTGACGCTTGGAATGAGGTCGTGAGTAAACCAGACATGGTCCCTACTCTCCTGGAGCTTACAGTTTAGTCATGAACTGTAGCTTACAGATTAGTCACAAAATCACATGAGTAAATATATCAGTATGAACTGGGAAAATGCTGTCCAGAGCGAGCACAGCACACTTTAAAAGTGTCTAACAGAGAGACCTAGCTTCATTGGAAACATCAGGGAGGGCTGGGATAGGAGGAAGAGGTGGAGATATAAGGAGCATCCCAGGCCACAGAAAGATATGCCAGGCCAGAGAATCACACCTATAGAAGACCTGAGGCAGGAAGGATAATTGATCATGATAGCAATTTTATATAAGCAAAGGGGGAAATCTAACAGGAAATACACTAAAATATTAATGATGTTTTCTTTTGGAGAGGAATTTGGCAATGTTCATTTTGTCATTTGTGCTTTATTGAATGTTCCAAATATTTTGCAATTAAAAATATAAGCTTATTGATCGGGGGGGCGGGGGGAGGGGGGAGACTGTCAGCCTAAAGAGAAGGGAAAGAGCTGACCAGAAAATCTGGCCTAAAAGGCTCCTGTGTGAGAAGGAGGGAAAACACAACTGTCCCAGTCACTCCAGGCCAGAAATCTAGGACCTGGAGTGTGAAGCTGAAAGTAAGCAGTACAAAAAAATAATTAGCTTTGGTGATTTAAAAAGTCCCAGAATACTTAAAGTGTATAAAGCTATGAATAAAAAGGAACTAATGTGCATTGAGCCCTCTTATGTGCCAAGCACTATCCTATACTCTTTATTGCATTTCTTAGAATAGTAAAATAAGATAATGGGGCTTTATTTCCACAATTTACCCTCTAATTGTATTCCTTTCTTTCACACTGACCCTATTAGATGGTAATCCCCATTTTACAAATGAGAGAAAAAAATGAAATTTAAAGAGAGGTCAAGTAATTTGCTTAAAGTCAGACATCTCTTAGGGGAGAGTTAAGATTAAAAGAAAAGGTCTATAGCCCTGGCTGGTTTGGTTCAGTGGATAGAGCATCAGCCTGCGGACCAAAGGGTCCCAGGTTCAATTCCAGTTGAGGGCACATGCCTGGGTTGCAGGCTCAGTCCAATGTGCAGGAGGCAGCTAATCAATGATTTCCTCTCATCATTGATGTTCCTATCTCTCTCTTCCCCTCCCTTCCTCTCTGAAATCAATAAAAGTATTTTTTTAAAAAGAAAGAAAAGGTCTGTATAACTCAAAAGAAGCTCCTAGGGCTTCTATCTCCTGTGTAAATGTGATAGGGATTGTTTATATTAATATTTTTCCTTAAGAATTGGGAAACGATATGATTGTGATTGTTTTGTTGCTGTCCCAAGAAGGTAGGATTGTGCTGACAGGATGATAGAAGACCTGTGCAAAGCATAGTATTTTTAAACACTTATATAGTGCCAGGGACTGTTCTAAGTGGATTAGAAATCTTGTCTAATTTAATCCTCATAACAACACTAGAAGATAGCATTATTATTATCCGCAGTTTGCAGATAAGGAAACTGAGTTACAGAGAACTGTTATTTAAAGCAGGCAAGGTGGACCTGGAATCTATAAGCCTAACTAAACTCTTTTTTTTTTTTTTTTTTTCGCTTAAAGTATTACAAAGGGTATTACATAAGTGTCCTTTTTTCCCCCCTAACTAAACTCTTAACTGACTTTCTTGATCCCATCTAAAGTGTGTGATCTATTTCTAAAACTTCTTTCCATGGGCTGGTGGATCCTACTTAGATCAGTGAAAGACAAATTCCTTTAGACCAGCGGTTCTCAACCTGTGGGTCACAACCCCTTTGGCGGTTGAACGACCCTTTCACAGGGGTCACCTAAGACCATCCTGCATATCAGATAATTACATTACAATTCATAACAGTAGCAACATTACAGTTATGAAGTAGCAATGAAAATAATTTTATGGTTGGGTCACAACATGAGGAACTGTATTTAAAGGGCCAGAAGGTTGAGAACCACTGCTTTAGAAGCTTGAAGCAGGTAGAAAACTACTCTGACATTGACTACCACTTGCCTAAGGGTCTGAGACCTACTCTGCAAAGAAATCTGCTGCTGATTCTCAGAGCGGGGAATAGACCATATTCTGAGGCTCTGCTTGCCCAAAGCAGCTTGTCTTATAAAAACCAAGTGTCTAGCCTGGTGGTTCTCAAACTGTAGTGTACATCATAATCACCCAGAGAACTTGTTAAAACACAGATTGCTGGGGTCCACAGCCAGAAATTCTGATTCAGTAGGTTTGGGGTGGGGCTCAAGAATTGGCATTCTAACAAGTTCCCAGGTGATGCTGATGTTGCTGGTGGGGAGACTTTGAGAACCACTGGCACAGCCTAATAGGAGGCAGGATTGTCCTGGGAAGCAGGACTCAAATGAGTGTCAGCACTTTGCACCCAAGCCCTCAAAACTGAGTGTTCCTATCATCTGGCCCCAGCCCACCCTCAGTAACCTGGTTCCAGAGTAGGTGGATGAGATAGAGAAGTAAACGTGACTCTCCAACCTACAATAAACCAGGACTGAAAGTGTTTGCTGAAAAACAAAAACAATTTTTGGGTGTGGAAGTATTGGGGGGTTTTTTGTTGCTGTTGTTTGTTTGTTTGTTTAGGAGTACTGATGTAACTTGGGTAGCTGTTTTTAATCTGAAAGGAAAAACAAGATATATTCAAGCTTTAAAACATGGAGTAATATTAACCCCAAAATCTCTAACAAAGTTCAGCTACAAATACAAAGATTTCATTTTACATTTTTTTCTTCCCACTATATTTTTATTGTAATTTTTAAAAATTAATCTTTATTGTTGAGATTATTACAGAAGTCCCTCTTTTTTCCCCATAGCTCCCCTCCACCCAGTTCCCCGCCACCCTATTGTCTGTGTCCATAGGCAATGCATACATGCATATAAGATCTTAGTCTAATCTCTTCCTGCACCCCCCCACACTCCCTTCCCTCTGAGAATCGTCAGTCTGTTCTAATTCCATGCCCCTGATTCTATTCCATTCACCAGTTTATTCTGTTCACCGGATTTTTTATTCATTTGATTTTTAGATTCAATTGTTTATGTATATGTATTTGTTGCCACTTTGTTGTTCATATTTTTTATCTTTAGCTTTTTTTTCTTCTTCCTCTTCTTAAAGAATACCCTTCAGCATTTTGTATAATACTGGTTTGGTGGTGATGAACTTTTTATCTGACCTTCAATTCTAAAGGAGATCCCCAAAGCTAAGGACGTGACTTAAGTAACACCCAAGCGCCCTCTGGTGGGAACTGACTTCTCCATTATCCAAGCAGGAGTGTTTTACAAGCTCAACAATAAATGAAATTACCATTATTTTTTGAACCCTTTGAATTTGATGAATGTTTTGTGTATTGAGAAAAAACATTAAAAATATATTGACTACAGGAAAGAGATTATGGAGATCACTGATATTAAAATAAAACGAAGATAAATTTTAGATCAGGTATTAATCTAAATCAAATCTGTTACTCCTCACATTTTTATCCACTAGATTTGGCTCCATTGATGATTCTTGCCTAAATCAATTAATTATTATTATGATGATATAAAACATGTTTATTTACATTATAGTTTCCAAAGCACTAGAACAACATGTTAATACACA
The DNA here is from genome assembly GCF_028538775.1 of Myotis yumanensis. NCBI lineage: Eukaryota > Metazoa > Chordata > Mammalia > Chiroptera > Vespertilionidae > Myotis > Myotis yumanensis. Next base: position 30,692,540 of record NW_027223762.1, on the reverse strand, counting down.
AAACTATGATTCTGGTGAACTCTTGAATATTCTGCTGGTCTCACTTGAAAATGTCAATGACTTTTGTAGAAGTCACCAGCCTTCTTTCCATTTACTTGACATTTTGTAGTTATCTCATATATTTTGTAAAGTGTCCTCACTCATGGCATGGATCTCTCTGGATTCATAGTACATACCTATTAAGTTCAGAGCCAGACCTAAGGGATTTAGCTCAGGACATCTCTAAAATATTAAGTCCAACAGGTAATCTCTAGCACTGGCATGGTTGTTAGTAACCACCAGTGCTCATTCTCACAACACACATAGGATATACTAGTAATGTGATCAATAGTTTAATAATTTAATTATGATAGAGAGCTAATGCTGAGTGAATAGAGAAAATGTATACAAAGCATAGCACTCAGAGGCACTTTGCTGGAATGGCTGACTACTCTGTTGGCATGCCCAATATTTATTTAACTGATTATTCGTTTGCTCTTATGTTTATGTTTGGTGTTTGCAAGTGTGCTCAAGCAAAATTGCCAGGTCAAAACCAAAGATTAAAGAGGACAATGAGGCTTATAAGTGAATGGAATGTAAAAAAAATGAAGAAGTTTGCTTTTTTGGCTTTATTATATTTATTATTTTATCATTTAATAACTAAATGTACTTATATTCAAAATTCCTGTATTTATGACATCCCTGCAGCAAAAACAACTTGGTTATTGCCAATCTAAAACTCTCTCACCCTTAATTTCCTTTTTTATTGAAACAGTTGTTTTAATAATATACTTTAAGTAGTGAGAAGCATCTTAGGAATGATACTACTGAGTTCTAGCAGAATATATTATATTTAATAAATGGTGTTGGGACAACTGGTTGCCCAAATGCAGCTTACAGACTACAGGGGAAGGAAATTATTGGACAACATCAACATGACCAAACCTGAACTCATTTTTTTCCCCAAATCTGGCCTGCTTCACACATCTCTTAGCGAAGCACAGTTGCTCACACCTCTCTAAGACAGGCATGTCATATCATATTTGACCCTTCTCACGTTCTCTCACCAATATCCAATGTATCACCTAGTCTTATCAATTCTACCTCCTAAGCATCATGTGAACTTGTCCACTTTTCTCCAATGAACTTCCAACACCTCCATCATTTCATATCTAGATTTCTCCAATACCCTCTTAAAACATAAGTGATCATGGTTCTTTTTTTTATATATATATATATTTTTTTTTTTTTATTGATTTTTTACAGAGAGGAAGGGAGAGGGATAGAGAGTCAGAAACATCAATGAGAGAGAAACAACGATCAGCTGCCTCCTGCACATCTCCTACTGGGGATGTGCCCGCAGCCCAGGTACATGCCCTTGACCGAAATCGAACCCGGGACCTTTCAGTCCGCAGGCCGACGCTCTATCCACTGAGCCAAACCGGTTTTGGCTGATCATGGTTCTTTAGGAAACTTAAAGCAGCTAATATGGCTGAAAGCCCCCATGAAGTTCAAGCTTCCATGAAGTTCCTGTTGCTGCCCCTTTCCCACCTGTTTGGGTGTTTTTTTTCCCCTCTATCTAGACCCATGGTCAGCAAACTGTGGCTCGTGAGCCACATGCGGCTCTTTGGCCCCTCGAGTGTGGCTCTTCCTAAGCCTTAGGAGTGCCCTAATTAAGTTAATAACTATGTACCTACCTATATAGTTTAAGTTTAAAAAATTTGGCTCTCAAAAGAAATTTCAATCGTTGTACTGTTGATATTTGGCTCTGTTGACTAATGAGTTTGCCGACCACTGACTAGGGCACAGATAGATCCCGCAGGGCCTTCGGGGTCAGGCTAAATGGGCTCGCCTAACTAGGCAGCAGCTGCTACTGTGTAAGCAGTTCCAGGAGGCCGGCTCATCCTCAGAAGCCTAGTGTTTTTAAGGGGAGAGCTACTGTAACTGGGAGCCAGGCCTCACCCCCACCCAGGGAGCCCTCAGATAACAGCTGGGACTCTACAGACACCCCTGCCAGGAACCTGCTACCTTGGCTGTGATCCCACAGTCAACGAGTCTCCAGCCACCCTGGGCACACGCTCCTGTGAGTTCTGAAGCATGCTCCCTTCTGACTGGCCCAATGCCTTAGCCCGGGGCACTGCAACCACGCAAGCAGCAGACACGTGAGCAGCCCACTCCTGTCCAAGGAGCAGCAGCTGCACGAGCAGCCTGCCCCCATACGAGGAGCAGCAGCAGTGTGAGCAGCCCATACCCATACGAGGAACAGCATCACCACGAGCAGCCCACTCCCATTCAAGGAGCAGTAGCCACCCGAGCAGCCTCCCCCAGTCCGAGGAGCAGCAGCCACACGAGCAGACCACCCACATCTGAGGAGCGGCAGCCCTGCACAGTCCACACTGGTCCGAGGAGCAGCAGACACACACAGTCTGCACCTGTTCGACGAGCAGCAGCTGGGTGAGTGGCTGCCCCCATCCAAGGAGCAGCAGACACACATGCAGCTCGCTCCCGCCCAAAGAAAAGCAGCCACGCAAGCAGCCCATCCCCCGTCTGAGGGGCAGCAGCCACGCGAGCAGACAGCCCCCGTACAAGGAGCAGCAGCCACACATGCAGCTCACTCCAGCCCAAGGAGCAGCAGCCACCCAAGCAGCTCGCCCCTGTCCGAGGAGTAGCAGCCACACGAACAGACAGACCAACCACATCTGAGGAGCGGCAGTCCTGCGCAGCCCACACTGGTCCAAGGAGCAGCAGCCACACGCAGTCTGCACCTGTCCGACGAGCAGCAGCTGGGTGAGTATCCCGCCCCCATCTGAGGAACAGCAGCCACACGTGTAGCTCACTCCCACCCGAGGAGCAGCAGCCATGCAAGCAGCCCATCCCCCATCTGAGGAGGAGCAGCTGCGTGAGCAGCCCGCACCCGTACGAGGAGCAGTAGCCCTGTAAGCAACCTGCCCCTGTCCAAACAGCAGCAGCCTCACGAGCAGCCCACCCCATCCGAGGAACAGCAGCAGCGTGCAGCCAGCCCCAATCCAAGGAGCAGCAGCCACGTGAGCAGTCTGCGCCCATCTGAGAAGCAGAAGCCACATGAACAGCCCACTCCTGTCCAAGGAGCAGCAGCCGCCCTCAGCCCGCCCCCACCTGAAGAGCAGCAGCCTCATTATCAGCCCACCCCTGTCCAAGGAACAGCAGCTGTGTGACCAGCTTCACCTACCAGCCAGAGGAGACACCACTGCTGCAAACAACACCCACCAGAGGAGCCGCTGACAACTGAGGAGCAGCCACTACTGCGACCACTTGAGGAGCAACTGCAGCCCGAGGAACCACTGCCACCCAAGGAGCAGCCCCAGTATGACTCAACATCTAGATCAGTCTGTGAGACCAAAAATCGGTAGACAAAGAAACCCCCAAAGGAAAGGAAAGAAGGACTCGCCAGAAAAGCGGCTAAGTGAAACAGAGGCATGCAATATGTCAGAAAAAGAATTCAGAATAAGGGTCCTAGAGTGCATAAACTGGTTGGAGGAAAAAATCAACAACTTATGTAAGAATCAAGAAGAAATGGATGAAAAAATCAATAAATTATGTAAGAATCAAGAAGAAATAAAGAGTGATATAGCGGCAATAAAAAACACCATGGAAAGATTCAACAGTAGACTAGGAGAAACGGAGGACCGAATTAGCGAATTAGAAGACAGGGAAGCAAAACACACCCAAACTGAACTGCAATTGGAGAAAAAAATTAAAAGACAGGAGGAGAGCCTAAGGGAGCTATGGGACAACATGAAACAAAGCAACATATGAGTAATAGGGGTGCCAGAACAACAGGAAGAGGAACAAGGATTAGAAAACCTATTTGAAGAAATAATGTCAGAAAACTTCCCTTCAGTGGGAAAGAAAAAAGTCACACAAGCACAGAGAGTCCCAAGCAAGATGAACCCAAAAAGACCCACACCAAGACACATCATAATTACCATGGCAAATGTTCAGGACAAAGAGAGAATCTTAAAGGCTGCAAGAGAGAGACAGAAAGTTACATACAAGGGATCTCCCATTAGATTATCAAATGATTTCTCAACAGAAACACATCAGGCCAGAAAAGAATGGACAGAAATTTACAAAGTGATGCAAAGCAAGGGACTGAATCCAAGGATACTCTATCCAGCAAGGCTATCATTCAAAATTGAAGGGGAAATAAGAAGCTTCACAGACAAAAAAAAGGCTAAGGGAGTTTATCACCATCAAGCCAGCAATGCAAGATATGCTAAAGGGACTGGTGTAAAAAGAAGAAATAAAAAGCTAAGAAAGAATACAGGCACAAAAATAAAAATGGCTATAAACAAGTTCCTTTCAATAATAACTTCAAACGTAAATGGACTAAATGCTCCAATCAAAAGACATCGAGTGGCTGAATGGATAAAAAAAACATGACCCATACATTTGCTGTCTACAAGAGACCCACCTCAGAAGAAAGGACTCACACAGACTGAAAGTAAAGGGATGGAAAAATATCTTTCAGGCAAATGGAAATGAAAAAAAAGCTGGGGTAGCAATACTTATATCAGACAAAATAGACATCAAAGTGAAGGCCATAACAAGAGATAAGGAAGGCCACCTCATAATACTCAAGGGATCGATACAACAAGAGGATATAACCCTGATAAACATATATGCACTCAATGTAGGAGCACCCAAATACATACAAAAAACTCCTGGAAGATATCAAGGGAGAGATTGACAACAATACAATCATAGTAGGGGACTTTAATACACCACTGACATCACTGGATAAATCCTCTAGACAAACAATCAGCAAAGAAACAGCAATCCTAAATGACTCACTAGATCAGATGGACTTAATTGACATCTTCAGAACACTTCACCCCAAAGCCACGGAATATACATTCTTCTCAAGGGCTCATGGGACATATTCAAAAATAGACCACATATTGGGTCACAAGCAAAGTCTCCACAAATTCAAGAAGATTGAAATCATACCAAGCATCTTCTCAGACCACGATGGCATAATATTAGAAATAAACTACAATAAAAACAATCCAAAACACTCAAACACTTGGAAGCTGAATAGCATGTTATTAAATATTGATTGGGTTACCAATGATATCAAAGAAGAAATTAAAAACATCCTGGAAACTAATGACAATGAAAACACAACAATCCAAAACCTATGGGACACAATGAAAGCAGTCCTGAGAGGGAAGTTTATAGCTCTACAGGCCTATCTCAAAAAACAAGAAAAAATGGTAGTAAATCATCTAACTCCACAACTCAAAGAATTAGAAAGAGAGCAACAAGAAAACCCCAGAGTGAGCAGAAGGAAGGCGATAATAAAGATCAGAGCAGAATTAAATGACATAGAGACCAAAAAAACAATACATAAGATCAATGAAACCAAGATCTGGTTCTTTGAAAGGATAAACAAGATTGATGAACCTCTAGCCAGGCTCACCAAGAAGCAAAGAGAGAGGACCCAAATAAACAAAATCAGAAATGATAGAGGTGAAATAACAACAGACCCCACAGAAATACAAATGATTGTTAAAAAATACTATGAACAACTCTACTCCAACAAACTAGACAACCTGGAGGAAACGGACAAATTCCTAGAAAAATACAACCTTCCAAAACTCAATCAGGAAGAATCTAAAAATCTCAATAGGCCAATAACTATGGAAGAAATTGAAGCAGTCATCAAAAAGCTTCCAGCAAACAGAAGCCCAGGGCCAGACGGCTTCACAGGAGAGTTTTACCAAACATTCAAGGACGAACTAAAACCTATCCTCCTCAGACTACTACGAAAAATTCAAGAGGAAGGAACACTTCCAAGCTCATTCTATGAAACCAGCCTCACCCTTATACAAAAACCAGATAAAGACAACACAATGAAAGAAAATTACAGGCCAATATCCCTCATGAACATAGATGCCAAAATCCTCAACAAAATCTTAGCAAATCAGATCCAGCAGTACATCAGAAAGATCATACACCATGACCAAGTAGGATTTATCCCAGGGATGCAAGGATGGTACAATATCCACAAATCAATAAACGTGATACATCACATAAACAAATTGAGAGGAGGAGGTTTTTGGAGAGGAGGAGGTTTTTGGAGAGGAGGAGGTTGAGGCTCTTCCACAAAATACCGACTTCTGCGCATGGGCCACGAAGTTTCAATTGCACTGTACGTGCGTGCCCCCACGTGATATTTTGTGGAAGTGCCACACTCAAGGGGCCAAAGAGCGGAAGGTGAGGGGGAGAGGAAGGTGAGGGTGTACATATGAAAAAGAACTAATACATGCTATCATTCTTCTTGCATCAACACTGGCTCTGTTTCCATAGCCTTGGCAGCGTCTTTCTCCTCAGAACTCAGACCCAGGCCTTCTCTTATTTTTTCTATCCTCTCTCTGGAAATATCTGTGTTTCCATGGCTTGTGATGTCATTGGTATGCTGATTACTCTTATATTTATATAACTCTAGTCTTCTCCTTGAGTACTACAGTCAAATCCAACTGTCTTTATGGCTACTCTTGGGTGTCTCAGATATTGTATTTCCAACCCATCTAAGTCTGTTAATAGTTATTTTTCTTAAGTTTTTTAAAAATTGATTTGAGAGAGAGAGAAAACAAAATAAAACATTGATTTGTTGTTCCACTTACTGATACATTCATTTGGTTGATTCTCGTAAGTGCCCTGTCTGGGGATCAAACCCGCAATCTTGGTGTATTGGGACAATGCTCTAACCAACTGAGCTACCTGGCAAGGGTGCCATATAACAGTCCTCTCTCCCAGTGTCCAATTCATCAACAAGTCTCCTATAATTCCAATACTAAAATATATATTCCAAATCTGTCTATCCTTTCTCCTTGTCACTGTTGTCACAAAATTACTCTACATTTCTCTCTTGTCCTCCTCCAATCCATTTTGGATTCAGCATCCAGAGGGCCCATCTTAAAATGTAGATTAGATCATGCTACTTCCTTGTTTCAACTTTCCAGTACCTTCCTCTCCTACCTCATCTCTTCCACACTTCTGCTTACTTTTTTCTAGCCACATTGGCTTTTCCACGTCCTCAGAGAAGCAAAACTCTTTACTGACTCAGGAGTAACCCTCCCCTCACATGTTACTGCACCCACCTGGCCCGCATGTTTCAGAAGCTATCTCCTTCTCATCCTTCAGGGTGGCTTAAATGTTTCTTCTTCAGGAAGGCTTTCCCTAACCACCTTATCTGAAGTAAGTTCTCCCTCCTCCCACCATTCCCTATCTTAGCACCCAGCTTATTTCCTTCTTAGCAATATTTTTTATAAACAAACTCTAATTTTTCTGTTTATTTGTTTGGTTATGTTTTTTAGTCTCTCATACCAGACTGCAAGCTCCAAAAAGCAGGGATTATTATGCCCTATGGCTGTCTCGACATTTATCTATACTAATAAAAGCCTATGTCGTCGTCACACCCTCACGCCATGATGCCCTCATGCCCTAACAATCCATCACCAGGAGGCTGCATGCACAGCGGCACACGCAGCTGGGTGGGGCTGCATGTGCAGCGAGTCATGCACGGGTGGGCAGGGACAAGACGCTGTGTGCACAGCGGGGGAGGCAGGACCCCTGGCTCTGGCCTACCTCTTTGGGGCAGTCCATTGAGGAGCCCCAGATGGGTGGGGCCTACCTCTTTGGGGAGATTGATTGAGGGACTCCCACAGTGTGAGAGGGCACAGGCCAGGCTGGGGAACACTCCCCCGCTCCTGAGTGCACGAATTTTGTGCACCGGGCCTCTAGTTTATAAATAAATAAATAAATAAATAAGGCAAAAATAGGTTTACAGTTGTGAGTATGTGAAACACCGTGTTTATTCTTGTATTATTATTTATTAATTATTTTATTATTTTCCACATGAACAGCTGTAAACCTACTTTTATCCCACCCTGTATTATAACACCTTATTTTTATGTACCAGAGACTATGCTTAGCTCCATACAAATAAAATTGCATTTAAATCTGCATAACAACCCTAAGAGGTAAGTATTATTATCATTATTTTACAAATGAGGAATCTGAGGCATAGAAAGGGTAAGCAATTCACCAAGAGTAAAATGTTTAAGAGGTGACAGAGTTGAGTTTCAAACCTAAATAATCTCATTCCAGAGCCAACATTTTTAACCACTATGAAATACCCACTGCCACATTCATCTCCAAAGATGAAATAATGGCTATATGAATTAATCAGTAAAGTGAAAGGACAGACATAGTTTGTATCATAAGTCAGCCTGGAGAATTAAGAAAGGATAGTACTGAATCTGAGACCTGATTGACACATGGGAGGGAATGTGGGCCAAGCACAGTGAATCACACAGGCAGGAGACAGGGTGGGATATTAGAGGGGAACAGGTAGTTCAGTTTATTTGGAATATAAAATGAGGAAAGGGAAGAAAGGAAATAAGATAGTAAGTCAAAATTGATGAGGCAAAATAGGAAAGGCTTATAGTCCACAGAAAGCAATTTCAATTTTATCCTGTAGCATGAAGATTTAGGAATCCATTGAAGAAATGTAATCAGGATGGAGACACAATTAGGTTTTTAATTTAAAAAGATCCCTCTGGCAATGATGTAGAGCTATCTTTCTTAAAGGTAAATACACTGCATTCTTTCAAGAGAAAAAATTTTCATGGACCCTCTCAGTGTTCACTGATACTTTTCATTATGTTTTTTTAAATGTGTACATATATTACAAGACATAAAAACTTCTTATGTATTGTCTAAACCAAACTACAAGCCAAATTAAATTTTAATTAACAATAATTTAATGTAATAATATTTTATTTAAAATTGCTACTCAGAGTGTAACTATTTTGATGCAAGTTCATTGGATTAAAGTAAAGAGAAAAGGAGAGCTAAGAAACATTGCCTGTGGATTTAAATTGGATCACCTTTAATGTCCTTCAAGAGTTATAGGTAAAGAAATTTCCTTTAAATTATATTTTGTCTGTCAAGCTATATTTGGAAGAACTCTATTTCTAGAATGTGACATCTCAAATCAGACCTTGGAGATCATGCTGCAGTAGTTACAATCACAAGAATTTAAACTTTTAATATTTTTGTTTCTCTGTTAATCTTAAAATGTTTACTATAAAGGTAGCTTGAATCGTCTGTATGACTACTTCATAACAAAAGTCTACACACATTTGCCTTTGAGTTTGTGATCCAATAATTAACTAACAATTATTTTGGATTGGTGTGAGAAAACAGGTGGGCTTAATGTATAAATGCTGTTTTCCAACATTTCCAGCTGGATGAAAGCTAACTGATCCATGGGGATCTGAAGGAAAGAAGATTGTTCAGTATCTCAAACAGAGGGAACCAGAGGGAAAATTAAGAGAAGGCTGGATCAAATCTACCATTTATTAAGTGCTGACAATGTACCAGGTTCTGTGATAAACATCTTACATCCTCTGTTATGTTTAACCTTTACAAAAACCTTATGAAGTTCATATTAATACCCATTTCTATAGATGAGGAAACTGAGGCTTAGAGAGATAGGGATGACAACTAGTAAATGACAGCCAAGACTGGGACCACTCAGCACTAACTTCAGGTCTATACTCTAAATCAGTGGTCGGCAAACTCATTAGTCAACAGAGCCAAATATCAACGATTGAAATTTCTTTTGAGAGCCAAATTTTTTAAACTTAAACTATATAGGTAGGTACATTGTTATTAACTTAATTAGGGTATTCCTAAGGCTTAGGAAGAGCCACACTCGAGGGCCCAAAGAGCCGCATGTGGCTCGAGAGCCTCAGTTTGCCGACCACGGCTCTAAATGATTAGGCAATACTGCCTGAATGAAAAAGATTATACAGTATTAAGTACATTACCAAAAGGATATATCCCATTCTTAGTTTATAAGTCCAAAGTCATGTTGAATTATGGCAAGTAGATTCTGATAGATTTGTTGTCACAACAGGTTTCAATGGATTTGAAAACACTGTTACAACATAAACTAAAATCAAAAGTAGAGAAAGAGGCAAAAACTACTTTAACACTAAATACCCATAAATAGAGTTCATAGTAATCCCTTCTACTAGTATGGAAATTCCAAATCAGTAATAATAGATCACAAAAGCAAGGTGTCAAGGAGCTACTTTATCACCAAAGCATTTGTCTGTTTGGAGTTCAACATTTTTAGTTCTTAAAATCATATTTGAGTGTGTGTTGGGTTTTGTTGTTCCAATTTGTTTTGGGAAAGAGTGTTATAACCTTAAAAGAAAAATATGACCCTCATAATAGAAAAACAATCATGGGTTCATTCAATGACCACATAAAGATTTTCCTATAGACTGGATTAGGAGGGGGTGGAAGAAATTTATCCACTCGCTAAATATTAATCAAATTCCACTTCCAAAAAGATTTTTTTCATTTTCCAAAATTGAGTTGGCTTAGCAAATATTAACATTTGACCAAGAGGGGCAGAGAAATACTAACAATGAAAGTAAAGAAGAACCAGAAATTATGATATAAAGATATCTAAAATGATATAGGTCGATGAGAAATTAACTTACTAGAAATAAAAGAACACAAAGCTTTGCAGCAATATATTTGTTCTGTGAAACTTATAAAATGAAAACCAGGGCACAGTGGGGAGAGAGAGATCTTTTGCACCACCACCAGTTCTCCTAATTCTCAGCTCAAAGAAGACAAATAACAATAATATGTTTTCTGATGACTTCTATTATTACTCTATATTTACTCTACTTATTAAACACATTATTCTAGGACTTTCTTTTAAACTACGATAGCAAAAGAAAACACCAAGCATTATTTTTCTAATTGCCTTTCATTGGCAGATACTTAGAGGCCGGCAGAATCGCGTTCTCAGAGGTTTGACCCTCTCTGGTTTCCGTAGGAAGTAGCCAAATTATTCCAGTCCCCTGCGTTCCCCCAGCACTACGGAAACGAAACTGGAACAGGCTCCGCCCGCCATCTGAAAGTGAGCCAATCAGAGCGCAGCCCGGGGGGATCGCGTGCTGGGTGTCATGGCGGCCTGCAGGCACTGCTGCTCATGCCTCCGGCTCCGGCCGCGGGGCGATAGTGCCCTCCGTCTGCCAGGGCGGGATCGGGCACTCACCCAGTTGCAGGTGCGAGCACTATGGAGTGGCGCCAGGTCCCGTACCGTGGCCGTGGACTTAGGCAACAGGTAAGGGAGGATGTGCGTTTTCTGCCCTTTCACAGGCATTCTGTCCTGTCAGCAATTAGTACATTCATCTCCCAGGATAGGAATCTGGCAACCCTAGCCTCTTTTCCCTCTGTTCATCCCAAACCTAAATGCCAAGTTCCCCTCTCCGGGTTTGGAGTCTGTCTCCCTGCACCCTCACTCTTCCCTCCCTGTCTCAGCCTCGGGTCCTTTGCTTCTTGGTCCTCCTCCTTACCCTGTTCCGGGCTTCCTTTCTTCAGTTGAGTCTGACCACCTGACTCCATTCTCTTTAATTTCGGGGACTCCTGGACTCTGAAATATAAAACATTCCACCTCAGGATAATGAGCTGACATCATCCAATCTTAAAAACGTGGCCAGTATGACCCTAGTTATGAAGGGAAAGGAAATGTAAGTTTATTGAACACCAGTTATATGCTACACTCTTTTTAAACCTGTAGTAAAGGTACTATTACACCCATTTTTATAGTTAAGAAAACAGATTCAGAAATGCTCAACAAAGCTAGTACTATGAGACTAAGTGGATTTTGAACTTGTATTTCTGTTACAAAGCCCCTACTTTTTCCAGGGATCCTTTTGCCAGAATTAACATCTAAAATCACTTTTTAAAAAATGTATTTGGCCCTGGCCGGTTTGGCTCAGTGGATAGAGCATCAGCCTGCTGACTGAAGGGTCCCGGGTTCGATTCCGGTCAAAGGCATGTACCGTGGTTGCAGGCACATCCCCAGTAGGAGGTGTGCAGGAGGCAGCTGATCGATGTTTCTCTCTCATCGATGTTTCTGACTCTCTGTCCCTCTCCCTTCCTCTCTGTAAAAAATCAATAAAATATATTTTTTAAAAAATTGTATTTGAATAATTTTTGAAATAAATGAAGCTGCTGTTTATACATATATATATACATGTATGCACACACACATATGTATACACACACACACACACACATTTTTTACATGTACTTTAAAAAATTTTTTGCCCTAGTTCATATAAAAAGCCAGAACATATGACTTTGAATCCAGGCCTTCCTCCGTTACTTATTGAATGACTGATCTTGAACAAATTACTTCACCACTTTCTTATTTCACAAAACGAGGAGACTGGGCTAGATCAGGAGTCTGTAAACTTTGTAAGGAAACAGATAGTAATTATTTTAGACTTTGTGGGCTGCATACTGTCTGTCACATATTCGTGAGAGAGAGAAAGGGTATGTTTACAAACCCTTCAAAAATGTAAAAGCACATTCTTAGCTGAAAGACTATACAGAAACAGGCTATAGTGTGTTGACCTCTGCACTAGATGATCTATAAGGCTCTTCCACCTCTGGCATTCTTTGATCCTGATTTTTTTTTTTAATATATCTTATTGATTTTTACAGAGAGGAAGGGAGAGGGATAGAGAGTTAGAAACATCGATGAGAGAGGAACATCGATCAGCTGTCTCCTGCACACCCCCCACTGGGGATGTGCCCACAACCAAGGTACATGCCCTTGACTGGAATTGAACCTGGGACCCTTCAGTCTGTAGGCCGACGCTCTATCCACTGAGCCAAACCGGTTAGGATGATCCTGATTTTTTGAGGGAGAGGATATCTCTTCCATTCTTCAAGGACTGAACATTCTTCTCTGAAGAAATGACCCTGAACAGTAGATTCAACAGACACCTATTATGTGCTAAGCACTCAGACTCAAAGCAACAAAATCAGCCCCTGCCCTCCAAATTTTCCATAAATGATCATTTGTCAACCTGGAACTCTTTTGTAGCTAGTTCTTTTTAAACCTGTATCATGTTTGTAACAAGTAGGTTCATAATTATCATTACTGCTGGGTGAGTACATTTTTTTAATCTTTGTTATAAGTTCGTTGTTTGCAGCATATAGTATGTGACTGCTATGTACCATGCACTTTATATAAATATATATATATGTGTGTGTGTGTGTGTGTGTGTGTGATTTTTTAATATCCTCACCCAAGGTTATGTTTATTGATTTGAGAGAGAAAGAGAAACATTGTTCAGTTGCCTCTAGCACACCCCCCAACCAAGAATTGAACCTGCGAGTGTATGGGACAGCGTTCCAACCAACTGAGCCACCTGGCCCAGGCCATGAACTTTATATTTGTTATCATATGAATTTACTGTACCTGAGAAGGTTTTATATTATTGTATTTTTCACATGTATTTAATACTCATAGTAACCTTTGAGGCAACTGTTTAATTTTCATTTCAATAAGCTTTTTTGACCATCGACTGTATACAGCGCTCTTGTATGAGGAACTAAGATAAACACAGGTTCAGTCTTGGGAAAATCACTGTGGGAAAGGTATGAACAGGTGCTAAGGTAGCACAGGCATATTTATCACATACTAAAACTTGCCATTGAGGGTGAATCTTGAAGGGCAAGGAGAAAGCAGCAGAGAAAGTGGCAAGTGCATTTCAGAGGTGAGAAAGTGCATTTGAGTAGCTACAAATAACTTACTGTGGATGGAGCAAAAAGTGAAATGTGAGTTTAGCAAATGACACAGGCAGAGGCCAAACGATAAGGTGGTTTGTTTGCTTGTTTAGTTTTTATTACTGAACGTTTTTGGAAGAGCCTTATAAATCTCTCTCGCTGTATTTCTACTTTCTGTGGCTCCTCTCTACTCCTCACTTCCTGAGCTACATTGCTACATCTTCCCACTCTTCTCTCCACCAAAAGGATCTCCTTGCTCATCTTACTCTTTTTATTATTTATTTCTTCAAAAGTATTTTTTGATTAGGTATTCACTCACATGGTTCAACATTTAAAAAGCTCAAAAATCTCCTTCCCATATAGTTCCCATATAGCCACCCAGGTCTAATTCACAGAAGCCACTGATGTGTTGTCCATCTTATATGTAGTATTTGGAGATGTTTTATACATAAAATACTAATTTCAGCAACAGGTTGGTGGGAGTCTGCTTGATGCTACAGTGTGACTGGTTCTGAGCATCTGATTCACGTACTTCACCCTCACCTCCTTCCCGCCCCCGCCCGCCCCCCCCCCGCTGCCCCCGCCCCGACTACTTCAACTCTAGCCTCATCTCTTCACCTCATCATTCATTCCATCTGTCAGGGGATACCATTTTACTGTGGGCTGTCATCATAACATCTGTGTTGAACAATAGAAACCCAACTGGAATTCCCCAGATATTTCTTGTGGTTAAAAAAAATCCCTGTAAGATTTCAAGATCAGAGCTGATAGTACAATGTACATGCTTTATTCTGACTTTCAAATTTAACAAAATGAGTCTTAACTGAATAGATAAACATGCTTTTCATGAACTCAGGCTTCTGGCAAAAGAGTGGTTGGAAATATTAAGGATTGTCCCTTCATCCCTCTGACATGTGATGGACAAAATAATCTTACTTGGGGTGGGGCACTGGTGTGTGTGTATGTGTGTGTGTGTGTGTGTGTGTGTGTGTGTGTGTGTGTATGTGTTTATTTTCAGCACTGGACTGATAGAAGCCGAGCTCATGGGTCTGAACATCTTCCTAAGTATCTTCAGGAATCACTGAGTTGGTTGCCTTCACAATACTTTTATGAATTATGGGCTCTGACAAGTTTTGCTGGTCTCTTTCAAGCCCTCAGTGACCTCTATTTGTACTCTCTGCAGAATCTGGGAAATAAGGCTGACATGCTGCCTATTTCATGTACAGACATGGGCAAAGTAGGTTTACAGTTGTGAGTACATGAGACAGTTTATTCTTACATTATTTATTAATTATTGTATTATTTATTTGTATTACAACTGTAAACCTACTTTTATGCACCCCAGTATATAAGCTTTATCAAGATATAATTCACATATCATACAATTTACCCATTTAGAATGTACAATTCAATGGTTTTTAGTCTATTAATATAGATTTGTGCCGAAGCCGGTTTGGCTCAGTGGATAGAGCGTCGGCCTGCGGACTGAGGGGTCCCGGGTTCGATTCCGGTCAAGGGCATGTATACCTGGGTTGCGGGCACATCCCCAGTGGGAGATGTGCAGGAGGCGGCTGGTCGATGTTTCTCTCTCATCGATGTTTCTAACTCTCTATCTCTCTCCCTTCCTCTCTGTATAAAATCAATAAAATATATTAAAAATATATATATATATATATATAGATTTGTGACCATCACCATAATCAATTTTAGAATACTTTCATTAACTAAAAAAAGAAATCTCTCATTCATTAGCAGTAATTTCCCATTTGTTCTCAGACCACACAGCCCTAGGCAATTAATAATCTACTTTCTGTCTCTATGAATTTGCCTATTCGGGGCATTTCCTATAAATGAAATCAAATGATATGTGGTCATTTGTGACTACCTTCTTTCACTTAGCATAATGTTTCCAAGGCTTATCCATATTGTAACATGTATTAGTACTTCATTTTTTAACGGCTGAATAATATTCCATTATATAGGTTATACCACATTTTGTTTATTCATTCATCAGTTGATAGACAATTGGGCTGTTTCCATTTTGAGGCTATTATGCATAATGCTGCTATGAATGTTCATATGCAAATGTTTGCATAGGTATATGTTTTCATTTCTCCTAAGTATATACCTAGGAGTAGAGTTGCTGGGTCATATGCTATGTCTGTGTTTAACTTTGTGAGGAATTGCCAGATTTATTCCCAAAGCAGATGCACCATTTTACATTTTCATCAGCAGTATATGAGGATTCCCAGTTTCTCCACACCCTCACCAACACATAATCCTAATAGATATGAAGTAATATCTCATTGTGGTTTTGATTTGCATTTCCCTGGTGGCTAATGATTTTGAGCATATTGTCATGCACTTACTGGCCATTTGTAAATTTTTGGAGAGACATCTATTCAAATCCTATGCCAGTTTTTAAAATTAGGTTGTCTTTTTATTGTTGAGTTGTGAGAATTCTTTACATATCCTAGATATAAGTCCCTTATCACATATATGATTTGCAGATACTTTCCCTGTGGATTTTCTTTCAGGTTTTTTTTTTAAATAGATTTTATTTTTTAGAGCAGTATTACTTTGAAAGCAAAATTGAGGGAAAGTACAGAAATTTCCCATTTACACCCTGCCCTCCACATGCATAGTCTCCCCAATTATCAACATCTCCCACCTTTCTTTTACTTTCTTGATGATATCCTATGAAGCATGAACGTTTTTAATTTTAATGTTCAGTTTATCTGTTTTTTTCTTTTGTTGCTTGTGCTTTTGATGTCATATAAAAGACTTACTCCTATTATTTTTCTTACAAATTTTATAGTTTTAGCTTTCATACTCAGGTTTTGAATTAGTTTTTATTCATCGTATGAGGAAAGGGTCCAACTTTATTAACATTTTTGCATATGGATATCCACTTGTCTAGCCCCATTGGTTGAAAAGACTATTCTTTCCCCCCATTGACTTGTCTTTGGCACCACTGTTAAATTTGAAGGTCTCTGTAAGCAATTTTTGGAGTATAAAGCAATGGGATTTTAAAGGATTTTAAGTAGGGAAATGATCCAGACTGCTTTAGTCAACAGGCAAGGAATGAAAAGAGACTAAACTAAGATAGTAAATGGGAATTAGCATCTAAAAAGCGAGCTTCTATACCCCCCAAAATACTTCATTCAGATTACTCCTTTGCCTTGGTTTCTATATTTTTCCTTACACAGCGCTTAAATTCCCTTTGTACTTTTTTCCCCCTTTGTACTTTTAATAATGATTATAAACTCCCTTTTTTGTTTGCTGGATGGGGTCATGTGGGGTTTGGTAACCTTTAGTTTGCTCATTAGAATCTTTGATGATGTTCTACTAAGCTGTGAATTATACTGATGACTTAAGTTCTTTTGTATTGAATTTTTATTTTTTAAACAGAAAACTGGAAATATCTTCTGGAAAACTAGCCAGATTTGCAGATGGCTCTGCTGTAGTACAGGTAAAAAGTCCAGTTTTTTACATTTTCATCCTCACCCAAGGATATGTTTTTCATTGATTTTAGGTAGAGGGGAGAGAGAAAAAAAAAACCCATGCGAGAGAGTAACATCAATCGGTTCCCTCCCATACATGCCCCAACCAGGGATTGATCCTGCAACCTGGGTATGTACCCTGACTGGGAATCCAACTCCAGACTCTTTCATGCACGGGACTATGCTCCAACCGAGCCATAACTGGCCAGGGCTACATTTTCATCTTAAAAATTGTTATGGAGACTGGTACTGAATATTTTCACATCATATAACTTTTTAGAATTGTGGCATAGGAAATTTATTCAGACCATTTCTAGTGTCAGAATCATTCTAGATAACCAGGGAATCATAGGGCAGGATTTATTAAATGACCTTTAAGATCTCTTCCAAACTTATTTATTTATTCTATAAATAACTTCTATAATGCTTTTGTAGAGAAAGTGATTTTTCTTGTTTCTTTAGTAGTAATACTTGGGATGTTTTTCTTTATGGATAGTCTACATTTCCTCTTAAGAAGTAAAAATTATGATTGTGTGAGTCTTTTTCCTTTTAGTTATATTGCTTTTGAAAAGCTCAGTGGCTATTCTAATACAGAACATGATCATGCAGAAGGGATCAAAATTGGACTACTTGTGAATAATTATTTTCATTGACATTAGGTCAAGGGATAACAGTTCTCTTTACTTGGGTTTAACTGGAGTGAGGATTCATTTAGTCACTAATTATGTGTTAATATCTGATTTTAAAGGAATTTACTAGTGTTGTTTATTTTTAATAAGTCAGGTGACACTGCGGTGATGGTCACAGCAGTCAGTAAAACAAAACCTTCACCTTCCCAGTTCTTGCCTTTGGTGGTAAGTATTTGCTGATTTGCCTGAACTATAACATAACATAAATGTAGAATTTGTAATATTTAAGTGCAAAATGTGAACTTCCAACAAAAAGGATTTTCCTTTGTTGTTTGGTACTAAGTAATTAAAAGAATTTAAACTGATTGCTTCATAACCAATTCTTATATTAGTAGTTAGCATACTTTAGAATGCCCATGTTCAAAAGTTGACAAGAACAGTGGAAGTACATGAGTACTTTGATGAGTACACTGAATGCATTGCTTTTATAGGATTTCCTTCAGTATGAGTCTGCAAGTATATGTTTGCTGAAAAGTGAAAAGTTCATTAGGATTTTATGGCTTCCCTCTTTGGATACAAAAAAAGAAAAATGTTTGACCTGACTAGAATAAGCTACTGTGGGGAGTAATGGAAGGCTTTTAAAAATCAATTTGCTGAAACATTTCTATCACCTCTCCTTTGCCTAAGTGATGCAAAACTCTAAAAATAAATAAAATATTCTCTATTCTTAGTCTGGAATATGTTGTTTACAACCTCAGGAGAATTAGCATCATCATAATAATTCTTAGGGAACAGCTTGTTACTGCAAAAAGCAGTCAAATGAACTTTGTGTTTTTTTTTCATTACTACTTCAGGTTGACTATAGACAGAAGGCTGCTGCAGCAGGTAGAATTCCCACAAACTATCTTAGAAGAGAGATTGGATCTTCTGATAAAGAAATACTTACAAGTAGGGTAATAGGTAAGATTAAAAAAAAAAAATAGAAGCATTAACCCTCTCTGTTAGGCCTGTTTTAGCATCTCTTTCATCTGTGTTCTACAATATCTCTTAAGTTTTCTTTCATTACATCCCTTGGACCCAGGATACTGCCTGGCACAAAATAGGCATTCAATAAATATTTGTTGACTAAATGAATGAGTTCTATTGAGTATATAAATTCCATGGCTCATGCTTCTACTCTGTTGAATCTATTCCTAGTAATTTTCATTTTTATATTTAACATAGTAATTCTTAAAAGCATTATATTCATTAACTACTGAAAATGTCTAATCTTTCAAATCTTTGGCATCCTTTCTTTTCCAAAGTTTTTACAAAATTTTATTAAGACTATCAGTCTTTGGATTGAAGAAGCTTAATGAACCCCAAACAGAATAAACGTTAAGTTCAAAACCACATAAAACCAATCACTGTTTTAAGAATAGATACATATATGGTACATACAACAAAGAAAAACAAAGGCAAAATTAAACAAAATTCAGGATAGTGGTTACCTTTATGGAGAATGATGGGAGGATGAGATCATAGAGGGGAGCTCATAGGCTTCAAATGTATTAGTATGTACTTTTTTTCAAGTGACATAAAGGGTACATAAGTTTTAATTATTATTCTTTAAGTTGCCTATATACAAATAGTATTTTTGCATGTATAACAGATTATAATAAGAAATAAAAAATAAATTAATGAAGTTATCTTTCTTCTTACCTATAACACAAGCCAAAATCTTGGGATTCATCCTTAACCACACCTTCAACCAAATCCAATTAATTATTTCTCAGTCTTTCTAATCTTCCACTGCCATTGCCAAGCCTCCTTCAACTCTCGCCTGGATCACTGAAACCCCTTCCTCTCCCTTACAGCAGAAATCTTTGACATCTTTAAATATTGTGGATTGCTTGGATTTTATAGTTCTCCTACCCAGAAATTGCTAGTTTCTGTATATTTATATGCATTCATCAGACAGAATACTAAGGCAGGATTTTCTTTTGGTCTATTGTTTGTAAGTCTCTTTCCTCTGCTTATATTAGTAACTGATACCTAATGAAATTAAAAGCTGCTGCCCAATTTTAGATTTGTGTGTTCCTACTTTGCTAATTTTTTGTTGTTAGGGCCTGGTGTGTATTAATTGAAGCATTGACATTTATCTTTGTCCTCTTCAGTAAATCAGTCCAAGGGTTTTTTGTGGTGGTTTTGTTTTGTTGTTTTACATATTGAACAGCTATCGATATTATTTTTTAGCCTGATGTTTAATAGGGAAAACATTTCGAACTGTAAAGCTACTTCTGTCAGTACTATTTAATATCTTTTCTCTTTTCATTGGCAGATCGTTCGATTAGACCTCTTTTTCCAGCTGGCTACTTTTATGATACACAGGTAGGGTGGTCTCCTTTAGGTTTATTTGTTTCCATCAATCAAAAATTATTTAATGAATTTCTATAATACGTATTGACTAAATATTATATAAAGAATACAAAATAAGAATTAAGTGTCAATTTTAGCTGATACCTGAATTATTAATAGGAGTTAGCCAACCCAGGAGTGTAGGGAAAGCATTCCAGGCAGATGGAATGGGAAACACACAAGCCCTGAGGCAAAAAAGAAATTGGTGAGTTTGAAAGTTAGCGTGATTGAGATTGGTGGGGGCAGATTAATTTGGGCCTTGTAGGTCATATTAGTAACAGAGGCTAGGACAATCAACATAACTAATTTTTTTTTAATTCTTTATTGTTTAAAGCATTACATATAGTATTACATATGTTTCCTTTTTCCCCCAATGACCTCTCCCTGGCCACCCCCACATAACTAATTTGTATTACTTATTTTTATTATTAAGTCTTCTAAGCCTCGACTTCATTATATGTAATACTTTCTGAATATTTTCTTTCAGAATGACCAAAATACTTTAATTAACTACAGTTTTTTATTTATTTGATAAAAATAAATATGCCTTGTAAATATGCTTTTGCAAGGATGTCACTGCCTCAAGAAATTTTCTTTAAGTATAAGAAGTAGGTATATTATTGTAGTGTAAAGTAATTCATTGGGTTGTTTTGTCTGTGCTTGTAAACAAGAGGTAACATTTTTATGCAATAGAAATAGCTAACATTTATTGAATACTTTACACACAATATTTCCATTAATTTTCATAAAAATTTTTAGGAAGATACTATTATTTTTCCTTTTAAAAATGAGGAAACTTTTAAGGTTTAATTTAAGTAATTTGCCCATGGTCAAGCATGTAGTTAGTGATAATCAGAATTAAGGGGTTTGACTACAAAGCCCATGCGTTTAATCATTTAGTGCTCCTATGTTTTAGGCCAAGATGTTAACTGAAATGATAATCCTCCCAAATCAAGTATATTTTCTTAAGTACTTTGAATTTTTTCCCTTGTACCAGGTTCTTTGTAATTTGTTAGCAGTAGATGGTGTTAATGAGCCTGATGTCCTAGCAATTAATGGTGGTAAGTATAAAAATAGAGATCACAATTATCACTGTTGATTTTTTTAAAGCAATGAAATATTTTTATTTCAGCTCTTATTTTTTTCTTTTTTTAAGCTTCTGTAGCCCTCTCATTATCAGATATTCCTTGGAATGGACCTATTGGTAAGTTAGTATTTGAAATAAACATTTATGATTTTTTCAGGAAAATACTAGTGAGCAAGGGCCTAGGTTTATTAGCTCTGATTTATTATCTATTATTATCTTGAATTAGGTAACATTCTAAAACTTCTTTCAGCTCTTTTTGCCATTTTCATCCTTGCCTTAGATTTTGTTTCTGATAGCAATCTTAGGGTGTTAGAGATTTTGTGTCCCTAAATACTTCTTAGTTGCTTCTTCTGTTTGAGGACTTTTCTTTTTGCCTGGGAAATTGTCAGAGTACATACCCATTCAAGATAAAAACAAACATGTTTGTAATTTACAGCTCTTACAAGTTTTAATTATGCAATATAAAAATGATTTACGGAGTAATTATTGAGTGTCCTAAATTCCAGATACTTAGCTAAGCACTAAAGGAACAAAGGCAAAGTAGGCACCAGCAATTCAAAGACATAGGTGTGGAAGAAATTGTATCTTTGAGCAACTCAGAGTGATTCAGTGAGGCAGGAAAGTAGGGTGGAGTGGGATGCCCTTTGGGCCTTAAATACCATGATAGAAATATGGACTTTATTACGTCACAATTAAAGACAGGGATTGAGACCATTACTGGACTAATGTCTTGAAAACTGATTGTTTTTGTTAAACAACTGCCAATATTTTAATATATTTTAGGGGCAGTACGAATAGGAATAATTGATGGAGAATGTGTTGTTAACCCAACACGAAAAGAAATGTCTTCCAGTACTTTAAATTTAGTGGTTGCTGGAGCACCTAAAAGTCAAATTGGTAAGTAGTTTAAGTACTAAATTTCTTCTGGGTTTTACTTATGAGTTGTTGCTTCTTAAAGATGCATTTAAACTTTTTTTTTTTTGTATGTGTTTTTTGTCAATTAGTCATAAGTATTTTTGTTTTGTTTTATGGCTGCCTTATTTGGTAGTGCTCTTGCCTCATCAGACAATAGCTAAAATTATAGAATGTTATACAACTTTGAAATATACAAAAATCCTGAACAAGATAATTTTAGTAATTATTTTTAAATTGATAAGCCAGTTTATAAATTAAAATTCTAAATCTGGTAATAAAAATTGTTTTATTAGTTTAAATATGTTAATTTAGCTAATTCAGTCATTCCAAGCCTGGTTTTATATCCTCTAAGAAGGTGGTGAACTATTTCTGATGTGAAAAACTAGTAATAAACAGGAGTGAGAGGCTGGGGAGAAAGATTAACTGGGGAACTTATATGTATGTATGCATAGCCCATGGACACAGACGATAGTGTGGTAAAGGCCTGGGAGGGGTAGGTACATAGTGGATGGGGGACATCTGTAATACTTTAAACAATAAAGATAAATGTAAAATTTTTAAAATTTTAAAAACTAATAAAATAGAAGAAATTCATTGGGTCATCTTCACTTCTTGTAACAAAATGTCATAAATGCATAGATGAAAATTAGAGCCTGGTTCTATTGAAGGAGAATGGGCTTTAATAGAATAAGCTGGGTTTGGAATCCACCATCTGCTATATGATAGCCATATTACCTTGGAAAAATTAATTAAGTTATCTTCTCAGTTTAGTCTGCTACATGATACTTGATGTCTGGGACTTTTTGACATGGGATCTTCTGATGTGGCAACATTTTGATGAAATATAAACTATTTAACTATTAGTGCTTTTTTTGTACACTTAACGTGTAGCTTCTTTTGGATTATTGGTCAGTAAGGAATTAGAATTAGGTATTATATGTTAGAACACATGTAGCAGGGGTTGTATGTTACTTACATATTAGTTAGGGATTGTGTTGGTAAACAAAATAACAAGGCTTGGGTTGGGAATTTATTTTTCTCAGGTAAAAGAAATTCAAAGGTAAGTGAATACAGGATAGTTGTAGCAGCTTAAGAAATTTAGATTCCTTCTAGCTTTCAGCTCTGCTATTCTCAAGGTGTGGCCCTCATCCTCATGCTTATGAACTGGCTACCAGAGCTCTGGACAACTTATTAGACTTAGGGGCAGAAGGACGGAAAAGGAGGGGAATAGCACAAAGGTGTGTGTCAGCTGAGTGAGTTACCCTCCCTTTTAAGGAGCCTTCTCATAAGTCTCCACATAGCAGTTTGCACTTACAATGCATAGGACAGAACTGTGACACATGACTGCATACTTGACTACCAGGGCAAGGAGATGGCTTTTGGATTCTTTCTCCAGAAAGTGGGAATCATAGGAAAACTAGCACAATGTATAAAGGGTATTCTAAAGATTTGGGGAAACCACGAATAACAGATGACCCCTACATCATATTTGAGCACCTCAGAAAGGGCCTTGAGCAAAGTATTGGTTTATTGCTTAAAGTTCACTTGGTCTACATCTGAATTTTTATTATTTATTTATTTATTTTGCTTAAAGTTACCATATCAGTTAGTAAATTGATCTGGCTACTTTACAAAATTGTGGTAAAGATTAGAGTCAAGTTTTGTAAAGTGCCCAGCATAATACCTAGTATCTAGTAGGCATCCAGTTAGTACCTGCTATTATCATTAAGACACAAAAAATAAACTTCTAAATGGTCATATAGCCTCTATCTGCCTTAAAGTTTTAGCCTCTCTAATTTTAAATAGACACTGGAGGAATGAACTAAGGATGTTTACTATATCTATGGCATGCCATACAAATCCCATAGGCAGCCTTTCAGCTAGCTGTTCTCACCTTTGCTCTATAGGTGGAAGAGTGAGGCTCTAAAGACTGCATAAACCAGCAGAGGGTAGTCTTGAGTAATTAGAGGGAAGCTGAGAATGATTCAGAACCATTCTGTAAGGAGACTGGTTTCAGAAATGACCAGCTTCCATACTATGACTTTTGCATCACTGTTCCCATGAAGATATTTAGCCATCTTTCTATGCTTTCATAAAGGTATACCAAATACACATTTGATCCCATCTTCATGTTAATATTGGGTCCAAATCAAATACCACTGTCATGGAACTTCTGAGATATAAAAAAGTAATTGCTACCATTTCATTATTAAAATACTGAGTAATCAGAACCCTTAAGGTTCTGAATAATTTCCTTGTGCTGTCAGCTTCTAGATTACTTCAGCAGCCATTATTCTATACAATGCCATTTAGATACCTTTTTTCAACTGGCACATACAATATCACTAGTCTTTCTGTGAATGCTAGGATACACAGAAAGATTAGTAATATTGTAACTAGAGTGACTGAAGAACTAAATTATATTTTACATAATTTTAATTTATTCAAATGGAAAAAGCCATATTGGGCCAGTAGTTACCATATTGGACAACACAGATCTACACACTCCAAACTATAAGGAATGTTCTTATAAGCATTTTTTTTTTTTTAAAGAATCGACTCTAAAGACTGCATAAACCATCAGAGAGTAGTAGTCTTGAGTAATTAGAGGGAAGCTGAGAATGATTCAAAACCATCCTGTACGTTTTAAAGTTTAATTGGTGAAAATAAAGTTTATTTTAGGATTATTCATTTTCTTTACCATAGTCTTCATATTCTTTTATAAACCAGTTTATAGAGGTATAATTTATATACGTTAAGTGCATTTTTAAATCTCCAATTTAATTTTGCAAAAGTGAGAGGGAATGTAATGGGAGTACAGATGAGTAAAAGAATACAACCATCTCAGTATTGTGGTATTGAGAAAGGTTCTTCATGCCTCAAGTTACATATTGAAACTTTACCTCCCTTTACATCCCTCCCCTTAATAATATAATTGTTTTAATATTCCTCTACATTTAGAACCACGACATTGATATAATTTTTGCTTTTGACTCAGCCATCAAACATAATTTAGAAAACTCAAGAGAATCAAAGTATATTTACCCATATTTTTGCTTAACATGTTCTTAATATGGTGGTTTTTAACATGGTTTCTTTCTTTATTATTTCCTTTCTGTTTAGAGAACTTCCTTTCACCATTCTTATAGGGTAGGTCTGCTGGTAACAAATTTTCTTAGTTCTTCATGTAAGAGCTTTGATTTCTCCTTTATTCCTAAATATTTTCACTGGGTATAGAATTCTGGGTTGACAATTCTTTTATTTCAGCATCTGAAAAATATTAACTTTTCCTTCTGGCCTCCATGGTTTCTGATGGTAAATGTAATGTTATTTTAATTACTTTTCTCCATATGGGTAAGGTGTCATTTTTCTCTGGCCTATTTCAAGATATTTTTCTTTAGTTTCAGGAATTTAATTATATGTCTTTCTTTGAATTACCCTATGTACAGTTTACTCAGCTTCTTGAATCTGTAGGTTTATGTCTACCAAATTTGGGATGTTTTTAGCTATTTTTCCCCCCAGTACTTTTAAGTCCTGCCATCTTTTTCCTGCTGTCTCTTTCCAGGACTACAATGACACAAATGTTAGATCTTCATTATAGCTTCACAGGTCTGATGGAATTGTTTCAATTGACCCATGGAATTCCAACATATAAAGCACATAGGAGATTTTTCCCCCCATTCTAGATTACTATACCTAGAAGCCATAGAAATGACTTATTATGTAATAATAAAGCTTAATTACAACACGATGAGGTTAGATTATTAGATATGATACTACCTATGCATATGACTTTTGGCTTTGTGCAAGTTGAGATGCCAGAAATGACACACAAGTTGGCAGGATTCTATTCAGTTTTGGAGAAATCAAAACTGAGTAAGATTTTAGTGAGATACCATGCTAAAACCCCTACTTTGAGCTACTCTGTTGTACTTAGGAGTTTTATTATTACAAAACCATAAAAGCAACCTTTTTATGATAGTAGCTGGTGTTCTCTAGTTGGCTTAGTTGCACTACAAAAATTTCCCCACTTGTGCAAGAATTAGACAATGTGACAATGACAGAATTAAGTGGGAGTTCATATCAAATAATTCTGAACAGGAAACATTTATTGGACACCTACTGTGCTGATACTTTAAAGTTTCATTTTAAGTACATATTAAGAATCAATGCAGTTGTACACTTTAAAAGGTGGAATTTTATAGTATTTGAATTATATCTAATAAAGATGGTGGTTTGGGGGATTTTTTTATTGTTGTTAATCCTCACCTGGGTATATTTTTCCATTGATCTTTTAAAGAGAGTGGAAGAGAGAGGGAAAGACAGAAAGAAACATTGATGTGAAAGAAACAGATCGATTGGTTGCCTCTTGCATGCGCCCTGACCAGGGCTCAGGCCGGGGAGGAGCCTGCAACCAAGGTATATGCCAGTGATGGCGAACCTATGACACGCATGTCAGAGGTGACACGTGAACTCATTTTTTTGGTTGATTTTTCTTTGTTAAATGGCAATTAGCCGAAACCGGTTTGGCTCAGTGGATAGAGCGTCGGCCTGCGGACTGAAGAGTCCCGGGTTCGATTCCGGTCAAGGGCATGTACCTGGGTTGCGGGCACATCCCCGGTGGGAGATGTGCAGGAGGCAGCTGATCGATGTTTCTCTCTCATCGATGTTTCTAACTCTCTATCTCTCTCCCTTCCTCTCTGTAAAAAAAAAAAAATCAATAAAATATATATTTTTTAAAAATGGCATTTAAATATATAAAATAAATATCAAAAATATAAGTCTTTGTTTTACTATGGTTGCAAATATCAAAAAATTTCTATATGTGACACGGCACCAGAGTTAAGTTAGGGTTTTTCAAAATGCTGACACGCCGAGCTCAACAGATTCGCCATCACTGGTATATGTATGCCCTTGACTAGAATTGAACCTGGAACCCTTTGGTCCCCAAGCCAACGCTCAATCCACTGAGCCAAACCGGCTAGGGCAATATGTTGTTTTTAAAAGTATGTATAGTTTCTTTACTTTCTTTTCTGTTTCATTTTGTATGAAAAATCCCTCATTAAATTTAAGAATATAAACCTAACTTCAAATATCAATGTTTCTTTATTCATTTAATACTGTTTACATTTTGGAAGTATAAAAAAGGTGGATATACCATTAATAAAATTGAGCTGTACAATTTATGTCATGTCATGTTATTTGAAAAAGTTATATTGGCAATATGTTCAATAGCAATCTTTTTTTTTTTTTCCTTCTTTAGTTATGTTGGAGGCTTCTGCAGAGAACATTTTACAGCAGGACTTTTGCCATGCTATCAAAGTGGGAGTAAAATATACACAACAAATAATTCAGGGCATCCAGCAGTTGGTAAAAGAAATTGGTATTACCAAGAGGACACCTCAGAAGTTATTTACCCCTTCATCAGAGATTGTGACATACACTCATAAGTAAGAACATCTGTGCAAAAGAAACTGTGAAAGCTCTGGCTGGGTGGCTCAATTGGTTGGAGCATTGTCCCATCCACCAGAAGGTTGAGGGTTCAATTCCCAGTCAGGGCACATGCCTAAGTTTCGGGTTCAATCCCCAGTCAGGGTGCATATGACAGGCAACCAATTAATGTTTTGCTTTCTCTCTCTCTAAAAATTAATGAATATATCCTCAGGTGAGGATTTTTTATTTATTTATTTATTTATTTATTTTTATTTATTTATTTTTAATAATTTTTATTTCTTAAATTATTACAAAGAGTGTTACATATGTCTCCTTTTTCCCCCCCTTGACATTCCCCCGGCCCCTACCCATCGCCCCCCCCCCCCACCCCGTGTCTTGTGTCCATTGGTTAATCTTATATGCATGCATATAAGTTTTTCGGTTAATCTCTTAATCCCCCCCCCCCCCAAACCCCCCCAAGACTTCCCACTGTAGTTTGACAGTCTGTTCAATGTTGCTCTGCCTCTGTATCTACTCCTGTTCATCAGTCTATACTGGTCCCCTTTATCTGTCCCAACCTCACTGGAGTAGTCTCAACCTCACCAGGGCCGTCTGAGCCTCACCAGGGCCGTTACAGCCTCACCGGGGTCGTCCTGACCAGGTGAGGATTTTTTAAAAAGAAACAAATTGTCACCAGATTTAATCTCCTCTCAGAAAAATACTTCACATGGAAGCACTGTCCATGTATTTCTCAAGTAGCACCCTTCTAGTTTTGTTTATTTGTTTTGTTAATCCTCACCTGAATATATTATTTTTTTCCACTGATTTTTAGTGGAAGGGTGGGAAGGAGGGTGAAAGAGAGAGAAACATTGATGTGAGTGAGACACAGCAATTGGTTGCCTTCCACACATGCCCAACGGGGGCCCGGATCAAATCTGCAACCCAGTATGTGCCCTTGATCAAACCTGCAACCCTTTGGTGCTGGGCCAATTCTAACCATTGAGCAACACTGGTCAGGGCAGCACCCTTAAAAGTCATTGCATAAATGTCAATCTAATGCTTTAAAAAGGATAAACCCACATACCTCTTCAGTGGCCTAAGTGTGAATTTTAAATGAAAGGGGAGTGAGTTTATTGGTCAAGATTCAAATAATTCCCATATCCGTGTCAAGGAAAAAGAGAATACAGCATAAGGTATTTGAGTAAGGAAACTATTGAGGTTCTCAAAAAGAAATCAGGTATAACCACACTATATGCCAGTGCTTAGAACAATGCCTGCACAGAGGCAGGCACTCAGTAAATATGAATGAATCGCCAGAAAAGTATTTCACTTATTTAAAATAAATTGAAAAAGTTAATATTTCCCTTAGTATCAGCCAGATTAAAGAGTATATAAACTGTCCCCAATAAAAGAGTTGTCTGCAATAACAGCCTGAATGGAGAGAAGAGAAAAAAAGCAAGAGGTTAAAAAAGAGAGAGTATAAAAAAAATCTAATACCATGTGTGATTCCCTTGAGAGGTAAGGAGAAAGAAATTTGTATTCTGTATTGTATTATAAGTAGCAAACATATTAGCAGTGTTAAAGAGCACAAATACATTTTTAAATTCTTTATGCAATGTTTAAATATTTTAGCTCATTAAATATTTCAGTTTTGTAATAGACACTGCCTTGTGTTTCCAAATATTATGCTGATGTTTATCTTGTCTTAAAATAGACTTGCCATGGAAAGACTCTACGCAGTTTTTACAGATTATGAACATGATAAAGTAGGTATACATGGATTTTGTCTTAAGTAATTGTCCTGGGAATTCTTTTTGTCATAACTCACATAAATTGTAAATGAATGTCAGTCCTATTTTTATTAAAAAGATGTCTAAACAGAAAGCTAAATAACAGCCTAGCTATTTGCTTCTCTGTTCTCCTTTTGTTCATTAATACAAGCTATAGGGACGTGTAAGTATATTTGAATGTATTTATATACCGGTAATATTTCTTATAAATCAATAAACAGTTCTAATCTTTTAAAGAATTCTACCATTAGAGAAATCTGAGTAGTTACAATTTGTTAATTGTAAAATGATTTTAAAATAGAAATGTTGAACATTGCTATGTATTTATAAGAACTGAACCTCAACTTTCTTTTAGATTTCCAGAGATGAAGCTGTTAACAAGATAAGATTAGATACTGAGGAACAACTAAAAGGTATTCTTTTTTTTTTTTTTAAGGTATTTAAAGGAATAGATTTTTAAATTTTTGGATGTGAAACCTTGAAGAAATCAGTTATTCTTATTGCTCCTTAGTTTTACCTTTAGGAAATTTGTGATAATGATACATCCCAATGTTACTGTTAAATTCTATGATTGTTCTCAGCACTGCACCTGACACAGTGGGCACCAATAAATGTTGAATGTGAAATATTCCTGATCTTTTCTGGATCAAATTATTATACTCTAATAATAATTAGATACCTGAAAACCTGGAAAATGTTCTTTAAAATTCTTGAGTTCTTAATCTGTGAAACTGTAATACTAATAATATCTGGTTTATGAGGATTAAATGAGTGAATCATTTACATCTGTGCCTGGCATATAGCAAGGGTTCAATATATGTTAACTGATGCTGTTATTAATATCATATAGAATGGTGAAATTTACATTTTAGAGAATTTAGCTCTCTAGAAATTAAGCAAAGGGTTTTATTGTATAATATCAATCACACAAGCTGAATATATAACAAACATGACATATAGTTCTTATTAATTTTTTCTGCTAATCAAATGACCTGTCATCTAGCTATCTATATATATAAAAGCCTAATATGCAAATTGTCCCCTCGGGAGTTCGATCTCTCACTATGACATATGCTGACCACCAGGGGGCAGCGCAGAACGAAGAAAGGCCCCAGCCGGCAGCCGGAAGGCCTCGATCGGCCCTCATCACTGGCCAGGCCTAGGGACCCTACCCATGCACGAATTTCATGCACTGGACCTCTAGTTTTAAAATAAAACTGCTGTTAGCATTGATATTAAGGCCATTACCCTTGAAAAGGTTTGGTCTTCTCTCACTATGTTTCATCCTATTAAGAATGAAAGTTGTGTCCAGCTGGTGTGGCTCAATGGTTGAGCATCGACCTATGAACCAGGAGGTCACAGTTTGATTCCCAGTCAGGGCACATACCTGGGTTGCAGGCTCAATCCCCAGTGGAGGGGGAGGTTGCTTTTTCTCTCTTCATTCATGTTTCTATCTCTCTGTCCCTCTCCCTTTCTTTCTGAAATCAATAAAAGTATATTTTTTAAAAAGAATGAGAAGTTGTATAATACCTATTACCTTATTTAAAAAGAAAAGTTATTTTGTGTTTGTATTATACATAGTAGAATATCTTCATGACTCTCTGGGTTCATAGGATAATATTTTAAATGCTTTGTTAGTAATTATTTTCCTCTCAAAGTGCAACCCAGTTAAAGCATAAAAGTTCATATTAAAGTATAATAGTTAAAATCATTCTTGCTTGACAAAGATACAATACTTAATATATATCTTTCTGTGACTATTTTTTATGTTCCAGTTACTTTAAATTTATATTTCTAAATCAAGTGCTTGAGATAATAGTGCTTAAAGCTTGACATAAATCAATTGACAAAGTAAAGTAGCTTAACATTTAAAAGCATAAGCCTAGCCCTAATCAGTTTGGCTCAGTGGATAGAGCATCAGCCTGTGGACTGAAGGGTCCCAGGTTCGATTCCAGTCAAGGGCATGTACCTTGGTTGCGGGCACATCTCCAGTGGGGAGTGTGCGGGAGGCAGCTGATCGATGTTTCTCTCTCATCGATGTTTCTAACTCTCTATCCCTCTCTCTTCCTCTCTGTAAAAAAATCAATAAAATATATTAAGTAAATAAATAAAAGCACAAGCCTAGTCCTGGCTGGGTAGCCCAGTGGGTTAGAGTGTTGTCCCACAATGCCAAGGTTGTGGGTTCAATATCTAGTCAGGGCACATGTAAGAATTAACCAATAAATGCATAAATAAGTGGAACAACAAATCAATATTTTTCTCTCACTCTCCCTTCTTCTAAGATAAATGAATAAAAATTTCTAAAAAAATAACTAAATCAAAGTATAAGCCTAGGGAGACAGATCTATATTCAGATCATAGCTGTATCTGTTACTACTTATCTCAGGCAATCTATACCACCTCTTTAGGCCTGCTTTGTTTTCTTCTGTAGAATGGAGATAATAATAGAATTTACCTCCTTAAGTTCTTAAGTACCAGGGTCATGAAAGAACTTGGTAAATGTTAGGGATTTGCAATATACAAAGAAAATTATTCCTCTATTTGCAGACTAAGATAAAAGTTCCTCAGGCAAAACAGTGAAGGTGACTGCTCTTAAAGGTGTCATTTAGACTTTTTCATAATACAGTAGCTGGATTTGTCAGGTAACAATGCAATAGAGAGCTGATTTCAAAGCACTATTCTGGTACAAAGCAAACTAAGTTCCCAATAATAGTACATTTGAGGTATAATACTTGTGTGTCTCCTATTTGAGAACATTTAATTTATCTACTTCGTTAACCTGAGGACTAAATGTTCAGAGTTAACTCCCTTGGTTTACTTCCATAGTTAATTGATTTGATACTGTGAACTTACAAGAAATCCTATCTTCCAAAAAAAGAAAACCTTTGTTTTGTTTTTCTTTCTTGTATAGAAAAATTTCCAGAGGCTGATTCATATGAAATAATAGAATCGTTCAATGTTGTTGCAAAAGAGGTTTTTAGAAGTATTATTTTGAATGAATATAAAAGGTAAATATATCATTTTTTAATGGAATTGAAGCATGCACTGTCTCTGCAAGTTGCCTTGAAAATGGCAGCTTTCTCAAAGCAAGGAGCTGTTCTTTAAGTAAACAGGAGAGAATTATCGTATTTATTTTATAATTGGGTACCTGTTGAAGGGTGTGTGAATTTTGTGGATGTGTTTGACTATCTCTCTGTGGGCCTTGTGCATAGAGCAGTGCTTTACAGCCCTAACTGCATGTAACAATTACTTGCAGAGCTTTTTAACATACAGGTGTATGGGTAACAACCCCCAAGATTCTGATTCAGTGGGTCTTAGGGTGAGGCCCAAGTAAAGTTCTTAAAGTTCTACAGGTGATTATGATATGCAGCTGGGATTGAGACCTTCCTGATAGGGATAAAGTAATATATTATTTTTCTGTTTTCCAACACGGCCTTATACACTTATTTCCTTTATTGCTATAGGTGTGATGGTCGGGATTTGACTTCACTCAGAAATATAAATTGTGAGGTAGATATGTTTAAAATTCTTCATGGATCAGCATTATTTCAAAGGGGACAAACACAGGTAATATATGTAAAAAGCTATAATTATTTGCTGCATCAGGATTGCTTAATTAGATCTAATAGAGGTGCATTATGTGGATGCTGTAAGTTTTTATCATATGGAATGTACTAATCAGATTAATATCTAATTTTTTTAATTTCTTAAAAGCTTTTTTGAGGTACATATAATTGAGTTGCTCAGATTCCTTAGTTTATGGGATATTGTCTATTCAAGATCCTCAATTTATTTTCTCCGTTTAGTATGTACCTCAGTCTATTCTTTTCCCTTACATGGGCACCCATTCTCTTGTATTTAACATGTATGTGTATCTGTTGTTTTGTGTATATTATGCTTTGTACCTCCTTTTTCTTCTATTAATCCCTAATTTAACTTTGCCAATCTAATGGGTACAAAGTGGTGTATCATTGTTTTCATTTGTGTTGCCCTAATTATGAGTGAGATATTCTATAATAATAAAAGCATAATATGCAAATTGACTGAACGGCCGAACACCAGAACGACCATCTGGATGACCATGCTATGACACGCACTGGTGCTAGGCCAGATTGGTCGGGAGGCCCCACCATCGCCCCACGAGTGCCCCGCAGAGGGAGGCCCAGGCCACCAGCCGGTGGGGCGATCAATCGGGTGGGTGGGGCTCCGCGATCACCCCTAAGAGGGAGGCCCAGGCCACCCTCTGCAGGGCAATCAATCAGGGGGCTCCATGATCAATCGCCCCGCAGGGGGAGGCCCAGGCTACCCGGCCAGCAGCGCTGTAAGAGGGCATAGCAGGGCTGAGGGACATCCCCCAAGAACCCCCCTTTGCTCCCGAGTGCACAAATTTCATGCACTTGGCCTCTAGTCTTTATGTAATAGCCAGTCACTGTATAAACCATACCTTGGGGGGCTGTACACCTCTAGGACCCTATTTTCACATAGTGTCCCTGGAGCTGTGTGCAAAGTGGTAGCACTGGTTCAGGTTTGCTCTTTTTTGGTTTATCTGTTCATATTCTTTGGGCAATTTTTTTTCAGTATGGTTAACTGTCTTTTTTCTGCTATTTTTCAGTGATTTCTTAAGTGTTTCATAAGTTACTCCTTTCAGTAACCAGAATTTGTATGTATTATCTCCCTCTTTCTCATATGCCTTTTAACTTTTTTTGTGGTAGCCTACTATGTGTCTACTACTGTATGTCTACAATGAACCTGAAATCTTTAGTTTTGATGTAATTAATCCTTCCCTGTTCTTTTGTGGTTTGTGTTTTTCAAGTCATATTTAGGAATTTCCTTCCTTACCCCAAAGTCACAAAAATATGCACTTACTTTCTTGTCTATTAATGTTATAGTTTTAGCTTTCAAATTTAGACCATAAATCTATCTTGGAGTTTATTCCTGCACATGGTGCAAGGTGATCAATCGGGCGATTGATCAATTTTACAAAATTGTTTTTTAGTATTTCATTTTTTTTCCCATTGATTTGCAATGTCACCTTATTTTCAAAGTTTACAAATACATTTTGAAATATATCCTCCATTTTTCTATGCGTTTCCTGGCCCATTTTCAAATTGTTTTAATTATTACCATCTTAGTATATCTTAATATATGAAAAGCAAATCCTTTTTATTCTCCCCTCTCCTTCTATTATTGTCTTAGGTATTATGTTACATTTGTGCCTTCGTTTGAATTTTACTATTATATCAAGTTCTGAAAAATATTTAGATTTAAATTTCACTGAATTTATGAATTCATTTGAGAAATGTTATTTTTACAATTTAAATCAGTCTTTACAATGAATATAGTCTACCTCACTTTTGAGTCAGGTTTTTTATGCCTCTTAATAAAGTTTTTTAAATAACTCCATTAGGATATTACACATACTTCTGCTAACCGTTCTGACACTCTCTGCCTTTTAATTGGAATGTTTAGTCCATTAATGTTCAGTTTAAGTAGTGATGTGATTGAACTTAGGTCTGTCATTTCATTATTAGTTTTGTTTGGCCCCTCTGTTTTTGTTTTTCTGTTCTTTCTGACTTCTTTTTGGATTAATCAAGTTTTGGTTTTTTTAATTTCATTTTAATTTGTCTATTTGCATTTTAGCTATACCTCTGCATTTTTCAATGGTTACCATAGAGATTACAATATACAACTTTAACTTTTCAGTCTTTCTAGAGTTAATTTTGTACCACTTCACATATAATGAGGAAGTTTGCAACCATTTAGGTCTATTTATTCCTTCTTCCATTCTTTATACTGTAGTTGGCTTAAGAGCTACATCTACATGTTATAAACTCCACAAGGCTATGTTAAAACTTTTATTTCAGTCATATGTATTTTAAAGAAGGTAAGAGGGAAAGATTTTTTTTATATATATTGACCCATATATTTACCATTTCTAATACTTTTTATTTCTTCCTGAAGATCCATGTTTACAACTAATCCTCCGTTAGTATTGTCCTGTGGGTTTTCTGACAATTCAAATAAATTTATTTGAAATGTCTTTATTTTGCATTTAAACACAAAGAATCTTTTTGCTGGATATAGATTTTGTGTTTTGGAGTGGTGGGTTTTTTTGGGGGGAGGGACTGTTTGTTTGTTTGTTTGTTTTGCACATAAAGATGTTCCAGTGCAGTTTTCCCCTCCATTTTCAGCTGATAAAAAGTTGGGACTCATTCAAATCATTGTTCATTGTACATTATTGTTTTCTTCTGGGTACTTTCAGGATATTGTCTTTCGTTTTCAGCAGTATGACTGTGAACAGTGTGGTTTTCTTTGTATTTATCCTGCTAACAGTTTCCTGAGCTTGAACCTATAAATTTGTCTTTCATTTAACTTGAGAAATTTCAGCCATAATTTCTTCAAATATTTTTTGGTATCTCACTCTCTTTTCTCTCCTTCTGGGATTGCAAGCACATCTGTTAGTCCTCTTGAAATTGTCCCACAGGTCCCTGAGACTATGTTCTCCCTCCATTCCTTCTATTCTTTAGATTGGGCAATTTCTATTAATCTGTCTTCTTGTTCACTGACTCTTGTTATCTCCTTTCATTTATGAGATAACATATTTTTCAGTTTTAGAATTTCCATTTGGGTTTTTTTTTATGTCCTTGAATATAATAGCTATTGAAAGTCCTTGTCTGTTAATCTAACATCTGAATTAGCTCAGGGTTAATCTCTATTCATTGTCTTTTCCTCTTGAGGATGGGTCCCATTTCCTATTTTTTTGTAGGTTGTATCCTGAATGTTTTGAATGATATATTGTAGAGTCTCTGGATTATGTTAAGTCCCTTCAAAGAAGATTAATTTTTTTTAATGCAGTTTTATTGGCTGGACCTTCATTGAGGCTTTCTTTATGGTCAGGTTTTATGAATATTCCTTCCTCCTCCCCTAGCACTTCTAGTACAGTGCTTTACATATGTAGTCTATGTGATATTAGACCTTCGGGTTATTGATGATTATTGTATTAAGTACCATGTGTAGATTTGTATAGATTATACTTATCACATTTCTGTAAGAGCTAATTGGGTTCTTCAGATATTTCTCATTTTCATCTTTGCTGTTAGTAAACTAAAGCCTGACAAATTTTGTTTCTTCTTTAGGTGTTTTGTACTGTCACATTTGATTCATTAGAATCCAGTATTAAGTCGGACCGAATTATGACAGCTATGAAGTAAGTTATGTTTTTAGGTTATGATGTCCCCATGTATAATTGAAGCTCATGTGGTATATTATTATTCATTATTCTTTTTTAAGACCTGTACCTCTCTACTTTTTTCTATTTACATAATTGTAATTTCAAGGGACTTTTTATATTATCTAACTCATTGGTCAAAACAAATATTGGTAAAGAATTTAATTCTTTAATATGGGTACATTTAGTTTATTCTCTGTCTCTAGAACCATTCCTCAGGACAGATTTCCGAGTTAATCTTTAATGGATAGATTTTTCTGTTACGAAGAAGAGAGCAAGTAAAAAGCAGGAATCCAGTTGCTGAAATGAATCTGATGGCTGTTACTAAATGATAAAACCTTGTCTAATCCCAAGGCACATTTGAATTTGTGTTCAGAAATACTTGGCTCTCTTCTGTTCCTAAAACATCAGCAATAAAATCCTATTGGCCAATTTCATATGATAAGAATCTATATTACAATCCCCACTAGCATTACTGCATCAATGTCCTAGGACTCATGGCCACCAAAGCTCTTTCTTTTCACAGTGCCTAACAGGGTTGCTTCCCTTTCCCTGGTTAAGGGTTTTGAAAGACTACAGGACTGCCTCCCTCTTCCTACTGCCCAACTGATGAGGATAATCTCCTGTATCTTCATGATAGCATCACTAATTGTTTTTCATGTATCTAATAAAATTGACAGTGAAGCTGTTTGTATAATATTGGAATGTTCATCATAATCATAATCCTTTGGAGGAGCTCTTATACTTTGTATTATAAATTCTCATCTGGGCCAAAACTTGGTTGCCCTGCTCTTCTTCACACTGACTCTTTTTTTAAGGAGCCAACACAGCTTCAAACCCTGAAAAGATCTTTGCCTGTCAGCTATATCATTTCAGTTACTGATCTTCAATTCACATTTGACTGGGAGAAAGATCCTTAGACTTAACTAATGAGTTTATAACATTTATGATTCTCCCAATAGTTAATACTTTAAAAGATGGTTTTCGTATTCAAATCTGGATATTTAAGTGCAAAACTGTCTTCCTAAATCTGTGCAGAATTCAATCATTAGCCCCAGAAAAAATACTGTCTCTGACATCCTTCTAATTCTCCTCGTTTTCAGTTTCAGACCAACTCTCTAATACCCAATTGTGTTGTTTTTTAAATCCCTTTTAATTATTTATTGAAATAAATTTGTATCTGTATAATGGTTTGAATATTATGCTTTTTGTTTGTAGTGGAGTAAAAGATAAAAATTTCATGCTGCACTATGAGGTAAGGTGAATTTTTTATTATTAAAATATTTTATGAAAAATGTTTAGGATACAGCAAAGTTGAAAGAATTTTACAATGAATATCTGTATACCCACTACCTAGGTCCTACCATTTACATTTTACTATGCTAGTTTTATCATATATCTGTTAAGGTGGATTTGGGGACTTTTACTTTATTGCATACAGAAGGGATTTAGAAAGATAAGTAGTAGTTTTCCAATCAGCAACTTCTGTTCTGAGTCATACATTAAAGTATAGTAGGCAATATTGTTTTAGTCAAGAAAGAGTTGTACTTATTCACATGTGTCAAACAACAATCGGGCTTTTCAAATACCTCAACTGGCAAATTACCTTCTCTCTTATACTTCATTTATATGTTCATATTTTTACTCAGTTGATTTGCAGTCAAAGAACTGATGTATTTAATATTAAAGCACTTTGTATGAAATTATTACATCTAATTGAGTTTGTGATTGACTTTATTCACAACTTATTGTAAAGGACCAGACATGACATATAATACTTTAATTTTATTATTTAAAGCATAGACACTGGAAGGCTATTGTAAAACAGCAAGTCACTTCACCTTTGAGTGACTGTTGTTGGCTTCCCCAAATCCCAATATCTCAATTTTGGTGAACCTATTATAATTAATAGAGAACAGTTCATGTAATATGTGCTAGAAAATATCCATAAACCTGGTGACTTTCACAAATCAGGTGTCCCTTATAAATGTCCTCTTGTGGATATACCCAAGTGCTATAGAAGCACATCCTCTATCATGAGCTAAAGAGCCCATAGCAATCTATTTTAAAAGGGCAGCTCTGAAATGTGTAGCTCTAGCTGATATTGGGAAAGAGGTAGGGGAGGGCGTAGGACAAAACTATGGGCTATGTTGTATCATCACATTTTTTTAAATAGTTTTATTGTAAAGTAAAATACAGGTAATGAAAACTATGTAAAACGACATATGGTTTAATGAGTTTTTATAAGGCAGGCACTCATGTAACCTCCACACAAATCAGAAAATAGAATGTTACCATTCCACATTTTTCATCCCAGTCTCAACACCCTTTTTCCCCTAAAAGTAACTTCTCTCCTGAGTTTTCTATAATCACTGCCTTGTGTTTTTAGTGTACATGCCTAGCTACTATAGTTTAGTCTTGCCCATTTAAAATTTTTGGTATTTCAAGTCTCTTTTAACCCACAGATTTCTTCTTCATTACATTCATTTCTTTATAATCTGTCTGAGGCCTCAGAGCCATTTGAACTATAGAATTCACCAGTCAGGGTGGTGCTGCACTCATGGTGCAGTTCAGGACGTTCCTCTGTCCTCCTATCTCCTGCAAATTGACTGCTAAATCCAGAACTTAATCAGATTCCTTTAATTCATCACTCCTTAAAAATATTTTGTTTCGAAAAACTGGAATTCCAGATTTTTATGGTTAATTTCCCAATTTTTTAAATTATCACAACTAATTCATATCCCTTAAGACAACATAATCCTATATAATAAAAGAGTAATATGCAAATCGACCAAACGGTGGAACAACTGGTCGCTATGATGCGAACTGACCACCAGGGGGCAGACACTTAACGCAGGAACTGCCCCCTGGTGGTCAGTGTGCTCCCACACAGGGAGCTCCGCTCAGCCAGAAGCTGGGCTGACAGCTGGTGAGCGCAGCAATGGTGGTGGGAGCCTCTCCCACCTCTGCAGCAGCGCTAAGGATATCTGACTGACGGCTCAGGCCTGCTCCCCGTGAGCCGTCAGTCGGACATCCCCCAATGGCTCCCAGACTGCGAAAGGGCACAGGCCGGGCTGAGGGACTCTCCCCCCCCCCCCCCCCCCCCCCACCACCACCACCAAGTGCACAAATGTCATGCACCAGGCCTCTAGTAATCAAATAAAAGTTTACAACCTCTGTCTAAAGTAAAACCCTTACTGGAAAAGATCTGTTTCCTCCAGTGTGGATTTTTTTTTTAATCTGGCCTTGTTTTGGATTGTGTTTTTTTTTTGTCTTATTATAAAAATATATTTTGCCCTGACCATTGTGGCTCAGTTGGTTGGAGTATTGTCTGATAGACCAAAGGGTCACATATTCGGTTTCTGCTCAGGGCACATACATGAGTTACAGTCAGATCCCAGCTGGGCGAGTACAGGAGGGAGGCAACCTTTGTTTCTCTTACAGCGGTGTTTCTTTTCTCTTTCCTCTCTCCCTCTTCCTTCCTCTCTCTATAAAAATAATAAAACATATTCTCAGGTGAAAAAATATATACTTGTTATTGTTAATAATTTAAATTTATGGTATAAATTTCTATAACTATTCACTTCCCACCTGATTCACAATACACTAGAAATACTTGCTTTTAGCAATACAGTGTATATATGGATGTCCAGACATTTTCTCTGTGTGTGTATGTATCTATATCCTTTTTTTATTTTAACAAATTGGAATGCTACAGTTTTGTAACTTGTTTTATTATTTTGGTAATATATCTTGGATATCTTTCCATGCCAGTTATATATGTATGTGGGTTTGTTTTGTTTTGTTTTTAAGTTTCCTCCTTATGCAACAAATGAAATTGGCAAAGTCACTGGTGTAAATAGAAGAGAACTTGGGCATGGTGAGTACAAATTTGTAAACTTATATGGTATTCTTACAGAGACATTTTTTTTTGCTATTTTTTTTTATTTTTATTTTTTTTTAATTAAATCTTTATTGTTCAGATTATTACAGTTGTTCCGCTTTTTTCCCCCCCCATAGCTCCCCTCCACCCGGTTCCCACCCCACCCTCTGCCCTTACCCCCACCACCCACTGTTCTCATCCATAGGTGTACAATTTTTGTCCAGTCTCTTCCCACACCCCCCTCACCCCTTTCCCCACTGAGAAGTCAGTCCACTCCCTTTCTATGCCCCTAATTCTGTTACATTCACCAGTTTATTCTGTTCATCAGATTATTTATTCACTTGATTTTTAGATTCACTTGTTGATAGATGTGTATTTGTTGTTCATAATTTATATCTTTACCTTTTTCTTCTTCCTCTTAAAGGATACCTTTCAGCATTTCATATAATACTGGTTTGGTGGTGATGAACTCCTTTAGCTTTTTCTTATCTGTGAAGCTCTTTATCTGACCTTTAATTCAGAATGATAGCTTTGCTGGGTAAAGCTTTGCTAGGTCTAGATTGTAGGTTCTTGCTATTCATCACTTTGAATATTTCTTGGCACTCCCTTCTGGCCTGCATAGTTTCTGTTGAGAAATCAGCTGACAGTCGTATGGGTACTCCCTTGTAGGTAACTGATTGTTTTTCTCTTGCTGCTTTTAAGATTTTCTCTTTGTCTTTTGCCCTTGGCATTTTAATTATGATGTGTCTTGGTGTGGTCCTCTTTGGATTCCTTTTGTTTGGGGTTCTCTGTGCTTCCTGGACTTGGAAGTCTATTTCTTTCACCAGGTAGGGGAAGTTTTCTGTCATTATTTCTTCAAACAGGTTTTCAATATCTTGCTCTCTCTCTTCTTCTGACACCCCTATAATTCGGATGTTGGTACGCTTGAAGTTGTCCCAGAGGTTCCTTACACTATCTTCATATTTTTGGATTCTTTTTTCTTTTTGTTTTTCCAGTTGGGTGATTTTTGCTTCTTCGTATTTCAAATCTTTGACTTGATTCTTGCGATCTTCTAGTCTGCTGTTGGAACTCTGCAAAATATCCTTCATTTCAGTCAGTGCATGCTTAATTTCTAGTTGGTCCTTTTTCATAACCTCGAGGGTCTCACTAGATTTCTTGAGGGTCTCACTAAATTTATCAGCAGTTTCTAGAAAATTCTTGAAAAACCTTAAAAGTGTGGTTTTAACACATTGTATTTGGGAAACGTATTTATACGTTCTACCAGTGTAGTAGAGCACGGGATAAAAACTACCCACAAACAATGTGTTAAACTCTATATCCAGTAGTTTGCTTTCCTCCATTTCTGTCATTTGTGACCTGTTTCTTTGTCTCCGCATTTTTTATGCTTCCCTGTGTTGATACAGTGGCTTTCTGTGCTAGGTGTCCTATAGGGCCCAGTAGCTCAGCCTCCCCAATTACCTGAGGTGGACAC
Organism: Myotis yumanensis; assembly: GCF_028538775.1. Lineage (NCBI taxonomy): Eukaryota > Metazoa > Chordata > Mammalia > Chiroptera > Vespertilionidae > Myotis > Myotis yumanensis. The sequence goes on along the minus strand of NW_027223762.1, from coordinate 30,650,566 downwards.
TCTTGGTGCACCCCTTTGTGGGCTTTGTGCACAGTCTTGTTGTAGTTAAGCCTTGATTGTTGTAGGTATCACTGGGAGGAATTGACCTCCAGGCCAATTGGCTGTGAGAATCAGCTGTGTCTGCAGTCGGAGAACTTCTGTGCTGGAGACCCTTCTGGGGCAAGACTTGCTTCAGTGGGGCTTTGGTGCTCACTGAGTCTGCCCCCTGAGTGTGTCGCTTAGAGATCTGAGGAGTTGTAATCTGGATGGTCCCACTCTGACCACTGGGTACAGTGGCTCTTGGATCTCTAAGGAGGTGCTAATTTAGCCTCTGCCCGAGGCTACCCAGCAGGAGCTATGGAGAGATCTGCAGATTCCTCTTCTTTGTTTGGGGTTTGGAGGAGCCCAGATGAGGCCCACCTGTGAAGCAATGCAAGCTGCTGTGGGGCCTTGGACCTTCTTTTGGAAGTTCTGAGTCTCTCTGATTCAGCTGCAATTTGTTAGGTAATTTTCAGGTTGCAAAGGGCCAGGCCTTTCATATGCAAAAGCCTCTGTGCACAGCTTGGGTGGGGCGGGGTCTCAGGGGATCAACAGGGCGGAGCAAGCAGCTATGGCTGCTCCCCAGTCCTACCCTAAGAGGCCCCGCGTCTCAGTGTCCCGGTAATCGCTGCAAGCACCTCTGAGAGAAAGCCTCCCTCGAGTTCTGCCCGATGCCAGACAGTCCAGTTTCTCCCCGTATGAGTCTGGGTCCCCAGAGACTCACCCGGAACTGGAGTTCAGAGCAGTCAGGAGCTTGAGACTCCCTCCCAATAGAAAAAGACAACCGTGTCCTCGGCCACCAGCCCTCTCCTCGTGCGCCATGTCCTCAGCCGCCAGTCCTCTCCTCGTGCGCCGCATCCTCAGCTGCCAGCCCTTTCGGCGTGCGCCTCCATACCTCTGCCCTTTACTTCCGCACCTCCTCTGAGTCTCAGTGCTTTTCTCTTTCCTTCTAGTTGTAGAATTTCCACTCAGCCAGCCTTCCTATGGTTCTGGATGATGCCCGTTTTGTCTTTTAGTTGTATTTTTGAAGTGGTTGTGCGAGGCAGCAATTTCCGGTGTTTACGTATGTCGCCATCTTGGTTTCTCTCTTGCTCATTATTTTTTATTCTAATTTAGGTGCTCTTGCTGAGAAAGCTCTGTATCCTGTTATTCCCAAAGATTTTCCTTTCACCATAAGAGTCACATCTGAAGTCCTGGAGTCAAATGGTATGATATTGAAATATATTATTCCTAGTCAAAAAGATCAGATTCCCTGTTATATTCTTTTTTTTAAAATACATTTTTTATTGATTTCAGAGAGGGAGGGAGAAGGAGAGAGAAACATCAATGATGAGAAAGAATCATCGACTGGCTGCCTCCTACACACCCCCTGCTGGGCATCGAGCCCTGACCCCAAGCATGCCCTTGATCGGAATTGAACCCAGGACCTTTCAGTCCACAGGTTGATGCTCTATCCACTGAGCCAAACCAGCTAGGGCACCCATGTTATATTCTTAACTTTTCAGAACTAATGTTACATTGTTTATTACTACAGTGTGTTTAGTTAATCATAGACTTGACTGAATCTGTTTTACCTAATTAGATGTTTTGAAAGCAATGTAAAACAAATATTTCTCTTTATCTGTTACTAGAGGCCAGGTGCATGAAATTCATGTACTTGGGGTGGGGAGGTCCCTCAGCCCAGCCTGCACCCTCTTGTAGTCTGGGACCTCTCGCTCCTTACCGCCCGCCTGCTCACTGTCCTTACCATTAGGCTTGCTGCTCCTTAGCGCTACCAAGGAGGTGGGAGAGGCTCCCACCACCACTGCTGCACTCGCCAGCCATGAGCCCGGCTTCTGGCTGAGTGGCGCTCCCCCTGTGGGAGTGTATTGACCACCGGGGGCAGCTCCTGCATTGAGCGTCTGCCCCCAGGTGGTCAGTGCGCATCATAGCAACCAGTCGTTCCACTGTTCAGTCGATTTGCATATTAGGTTTTTAATAAAAGGCTAATATGCAAATAGACTGAACGGTGGAACAACCAAACTGGTCACCATGACGTGTGCTGACATCAGGGGTGTGTGTGGAACATGGTGGGTGTTGGCCACGGCGGGATGGTGGAGCAGGTGAGCGGGAACACCAGACCAAGGTGGGGTGCCAGTTACTGCCATCGGGGTAGCCTCTGGTGGTTACTGAAAATTCTTTGCTCCCATGGGCTATGGTCCTGCTGCCGGCGCCAGCCCTGCTCGCACCCGCTGCCAGCGCCGGAGCCACCACTCACACCCACTGCCAGCATCCGGCACTGTCCCTGATCACTCGGTGCTGTCAGCTGTGCAAGCAGTGGCTGCCAGCCCCAACCACCCCTCAGGACTTCTCCACCTCCCCCTGCTCCTGAGGGGAGATCAATTGGGGCCGACAGCCACCTCTCGTACCCACTGCCGGCAATAGCCCCGCTCACACCCACTGCCAGCACCGGCTCTGCTCGCAACTGCAGCCGGTGCCTGGTGCCAGTTCCAATCGCTTGGCGCCACGAGCAGTGGCTGCTGGCCTTGATTGCCCCTGAGGGCTTCTCCACCTCCCCCTGCTCCTAAGGGGTGATCGGGGCAGCAGCTGCCACTCGCAGTCGCTGATGGCCCAGCTCCACTCGCACCCGCTGCTGGCACCGGCCCCAATAGCTCTGCGTCTTCAGCGGGTGCGAGCAGGGCAGGTGCCGTCAGCGCGTGGGAAGGGCAGGAGTGGGAGCGGGACTGTCGGCAGACTGGAGCAGAGGCTGCGGTGGGAGGGGCCAGGCCGGGGGCGTGGAGGATGGGCCAAGACCCACCCCTATGCCTACCACAGCCTCACGGTCCACAGTTCCTTTCAAGGTGCACAAATTTGTGCATGGGCCCCTAGTATAGGATAAGAAATCCAGTTTGGGTTGTTTCTTTATTTTCACGAACCACAGAGCAAGGGCCAAAACTGAGTGATCCATTAGGCAAGGGGCACAGATATAAGTAAACCCCACAGAGAGAGGCTAGGTCAGTGATGGCGAACCTATGACACGCGAACTCATTTTTTTGGTTGATTTTTCTTTGTTAAATAGCATTTAAATATATAAAATAAATATCAAAAATATAAGTCTTTGTTTTACTATGGTTGCAAACATCAAAAATTTTCTATATGTGACCTGGCACCAGAGTTAAGTTAGGGTTTTTCAAAATGCTGACACGCCAAGCTCAAAAGGTTCGCCATCACTGGGCTAGGTTAAAAGGTCAAATTTAAATTTTTTTTAAAATCAGTCCATAGGTCAAGGCAAGGTAAGTCATTAAAGGCAGAAAGGGTACAGAATTCTCAAAGATGTAGCAGACATAGATCAGGTGGTCATAGATTGTTTGTTTGTTTTTTAAGCAAAATAAAGCAAGCTCAGAATTTAAACTAGAGATTGTTCTTTACTGGGTGTGGTTAGGCTCCTGCTTATGGTCCAGTGAGAGAGCCAAAGCCCTGTATCTTTAACTACTTCTGACTAAGCAACAAAAGAGTCATGCTAGTGGTTCTGGGAGGATTCTTAGAATCAGAATCTCTAGCACTGCTCTCTCTGATGATAAAAATTTTCAATTTCTTTGCTCTTCATTGATGGACTGAATTTACTTCAACTTAAATTTAGTAGCCAAATATAGCTAACAGCTATCATATATGCATCTTTATAGTTCATGATTTAAGAGAGCTTGCCTTAAGTGCTTTTAAAAAGACAAAAAGATTATTAAATTTCGTATTATAATTGAGTATTTATAAGGAAATAACCAGTACCAATAATTTTGTGTACATATGTATTTTTTAAATCAGTATATTATAAAGCAAATATTTTTCTTTTTGTAGGGTCATCTTCTATGGCATCTGCATGTTGTGGAAGTTTAGCATTAATGGATGCAGGTAAAAGAATTATGTCTCAAAACTTCTAATGCTTTATTATACAGTACTTGGTTAGTATAAAATACAAGATTTCTTTCAAATTGAATATTTATTAGTAAGACTTAGAGAAGTGATATTACAACTTACCAAACCAGGCCAGAAGCAAAGTAGTCACAAATATCTGCTGGCATTCCTATTTTTTTTGGCTAAAAGCACTACACTGAAATTGTTTACTTGCCCTTGGTGACCCAGTAAGCTTTCTCACCTTCCAAAAGGTGGAGAGCTCCACCTTTCACTAAAGTTGATTCCAGTAGTAGGACTGATAAGGGAAAATAACCATGTAATCATCCAGCCACTTTGTGTAAGTTATGAGAAGAACAATGCCACTCATAGAATGTACACATAATTTTAAGAAGGAAGACTACAAGTGGTTAAATATAATCTTTGAGTCTGAAACATTAAAAGGGAAAGAGTCAAAAACTTAAGAGTCTCTAATAACAATTATTGCCAAATAGTCACTAATGATGCTATTCGAGAAAGAAAAAGGAATCTAAAGTCACTCAAGAGGCCACACAAGGAGTTCCCCTATAAGTTTACACATTTACAGTACAAGTATGAAAGATAGGACAACCTATCGAAGGACAAAATAAAAGAATGGTGTGAATATATAACATTATCTAGGGAGATTAAAATTTAAGCCAAAGGGAAAAAAGCTAAAAGCAATTAAAGGTGTTTTTCTAGTTGTGTTCCATGGAAGGGAGACAATCTGATATTTAAGGTAACTAGTAGAATACTATTCCTATTTTCACCTTCAGGCATTCATTCAACACATCTTTATTGTATGCCACCCTTGTACCGATCACTGATCTTAGTAGGACACAAAACAAAGTCCCTGTCCCTGTGGAGCTTGCATTCATCAGTCTTGTAATCTCAGTTTGGAAAACACAGAACAAATTCTGAAAAAGGTGAACTGAAAAGAGATTATAAGAGTTTTCAACTGTTTTAAATGAATTCAGATCTTTTGATTTAGACAAAAATCCATCCCAAGTATGACAAGTACTTCAAGATGAGATAACTGAAGTGTTTGAGAAATCACAGTCTAGTTAGTATACCAAAGACACAAAAGTTCTTACTTGTGAAAGCAAAGAAAGGTATTTTCTATAAAGTATAACTCAGTGAACCTGAAAGTGACCCTCAGCAAGACTCTTAGGTACACTATAAAAAGAATGGTTTATAAGGATTTTGTAAGGGAAGAGGGCTGTGGAGAGTAGGAACCAGAGAAAGTCAAAATAAGTCATGCCATAGTAAACTAATATTTTGTTTTCAAAAATATTACTAGATTTGGAGTGAGGAAGGAGGGTACTGCTTATGCAGTGTATCTAAAGTTCAGCCTTTATGAGCTTTGTATAAATAATGCAGAAATTGAAACTGGATGCTAGGTGCACATTTCATAACTGGTTGAAGGATGAGCAAAGGGGTTTTGTTAATCTGATGGGTTGGCAGGAGAAGGGTCTCAAGTGTAATACTTCAGGATGTGTCATCCTAAACCTTGTTCTTTTCACTATCTTTGTTCATGAGTTGACTAAGAACACAGGCCTACCAATAAAAAGGATACTGATAGAAACCAATGAATGCATAAGTAAATGGAACAGTAAATTGATGTCTGTCTCTTCTTCCCTCCTCCCCCCTCTAAAATCAATCAACAAAAAAAAGCGTTAAGATTACTATTATTAGAGAGAGCTTTGTGCTAAAAAGAATTATTACTTGTTAGAATTGTTTTTAAGGGGCTTTTATTGTATGTTTAAGAAAAATGAGGTAGTTAGATGACTTATTAAGATCTTTCCACCCAGTGTGGCTCAATTGGTTGAAAGATTGCTGGTTTGATTCCTGGTCAGGGCACATGCCCAGGTTTCAGGCTCAATCCCTGGTAGGGGGGGCATGCAGGAGGCAGCCAATCATATTTCACTCTCACATAAATGTTTCTCTGTCTCTCCCTCCTTCTCCCTTCCTCTCTCTCTCAAAAATCAATTTGAAAATCTTTAAAAAAAAAAAGGAAGGGAGGGCGGGGTCTGTAACCAGAACCCAGAAGGAGTCAGATACCAAAGGACACAGCCAGGTAGGGTGACCTCACAAGGAAGGAAATTTTTTTTTAAAAAAAGACCTTTCCAAATTAGTTTCGGTGACTGTCAATTTAGAATACCATCCACTTACATTAAAATAAATGTCAAGAGAATGATAAATGTATGTGTTAGGCTGATGTATATATCACACAGAAGTTCTTTCTCTCAATTACAGGGGTTCCTATTTCATCTGCTGTTGCGGGTGTGGCAGTAGGATTGGTGACCAAAAACAATCCTGATAAAGATGAAATAGAAGATTATCGTTTGCTAACAGATATTCTGGCAAGTATATTCACATTTTCCAATACTTAATGGTAAAGATTATACATACTTTACAAGCATCTTTGCTTAAAAGAATGCTAGGACTCAAGAAATAGAGGTCCTTGTTCTTGATTTCCTCCTCTACATTTTCTCCTTGTTTTTTATAGGATGTGAGTTAAAAATATATATTACATATAAATATCCATAGTTTAGCTCACTTTAGGATAATCATAAATTAATCTTTATGCTTTTAGGGAAAAACATGATCTAAAATAGTGATTTTTCAGATGAAATATTTGTAACTTGAAAGTCACAAATTGGAAGCAGTTAAAATATGTGTGTCATCTTAGAGGACACAGTTTACTATATCTAAAGCTATTTTTTAAAATTTCTCTACAATGACAATGAGTGAATTTTGTTTGTATTTAAAACTAAATCATAATTTCTTAAATTCCTTAAGGGAATTGAAGATTACAATGGTGACATGGATTTCAAAATAGCCGGCACTAATAAGGGAATAACTGCATTACAGGTATTTTTAAACCCATTTTGTTTCATTTTTATAATATTTAATAATGTCGTGAATCAGTATTTATATAATATTTGGCTTTTCCTTATTAGGCTGATATTAAATTACCTGGAATACCATTAAAAATTGTAATGGAGGCCATTCAACAAGCCTCAGGTAAGCCAAGCCAGTGTGCCTCATTCTCCTTTCATCATTATCTACTTTGTTAATGGAACTCTAATTCCCAGTAGGCTTATTATAAAAAATAGGCTTATTAGAAAGCATTGCTTTAGAAAATGAAATTTCATGTAACACCCTCGATCAAGAAGTATTAAGTTATTAGACACATAACTAACCACCAAAGTGGGAGGCCACTAAAAATTCAAATTTTTCAAATTAAGTAACTTTCGAAGATAACAATAATAGAGAAGGAAATACAAGTAGAATTGTCAAGGTAACAAATGTGAAGAGCTTTTATTATTAAGCTAAAAAATTTGAATTTTATGCCATAAAAACTAAGACAACTGCTGCCATAACTTATCATATTTAGTTTATGTAGTTATTATTTTTATTATGTTTTTAATCTCTCCTAGTGGCAAAGAAGGAGATACTACAGATTATGAACAAAGTTATTTCAAAGCCTCGGGCATCTAGAAAAGAAAATGGACCTGTTATAGGTAATAAAATTAATACTGCTTTCATGATAAGATAAATGTTAATATTGTTTTTCAATATTTGTAACTCCATACACAAAACAAATCTATTTTAAAACTTTTATGATTTAAATGCTTTAAATTTGGGGGAATATTGATATTAGAACTTTCAGTAATTTTAATCAGTAGCAAATTGTTTTCTATTTCATACTGAAATATTTGTACATATATCTTAGGCCAAAAAACTCTTAAGTAACCAGGACATGTTTTAGATTCATATATGTATTTACTTATATTTTTGTCTATACTACATTTCAGAAACTGTTCAGGTTCCATTATCAAAACGAGCAAAATTTGTTGGACCAGGTGGATATAATTTAAAAAAACTTCAGGCTGAAACAGGTAAGTGTTATATGAAGTTTGGGTTTTTTATGTAATGCTAGGCCATGTAAGTTTGTCACTTCATTTCTATTGCGTTGCTCTAAAAATATATGTTTGGTAAATGAGAGGAAGACCAAAAGAAAAGAATATAACATAGATATGGCTTTACTGTAAGTTTTCTGTATGCCTATTAATAAATTAGCAAATGATCATCCTTAACTGTCTTCAAGAAGGATGACCTAGAATTCCTAGTTTTTTTGCAACAATTTAAAATCAAGCATTTAGAAAAATGTTTAGTTTTTCACTTTAGAGTTCTGCTTTAATTTTCTCTTACAATTACTTCTGCCATTTTTCACATATCGTTACTCTTATTTTTAAAGAGTAAGTGTAGGAATAGTAAGCTTTAATTTGTTTTTTTCTGAAATCAATCTCTGGGTTACCTAGTACTTACCAGCTTTGAGATTATTGAAGGAGAGTGAGGAGAGTCACCTTAGCCAGTTAAGATTGAGAAACTGACATGATTTCTTCCCTTATCCACTGTTCACCACTCTAAAGGAAAAGAGGGAGAGAGAAGAAAAGTTGAAGAAAGAATTCTACTATCGTCTTTACTCATAATTAAGAGAGCAAAACTAAAATCTCCAAAATTAGAACTTACATGCTTTATCCCACCAGATTATGGGCTACAAGAAAGAGGGGATATTGGCTAGCACAATCTGGATACATACCAGAGATGCAGGGTGTATTTGTTGGTAAATAAATCCCTTCATTCCTAAAGCATTGATTAAACATAGCACAACCCTGCCCAGCTACTTCCAGGTCACTTTCCTTCACTCACATCTTTTCAGACTAATCTCCATTGGAATGAGCAAGTTAACTTTAATATGTTAAATTATCTTTTTAAAAGGTGTAACCATTAGTCAGGTAGATGAAGAAACATTTTCTATATTTGCACCGATACCCAGTGCTATGCATGAAGCAAGAGACTACATTATGGAAATCTGCAAAGATGATGTAAGTATGGATCTTATAACAGTTATTTTTTTCTACTTTTTGTTGCTGTTTTCTTAATGAATCTTACGGCTTATTTTGCACTTACAGCAAGAGCAGCAATTGGAATTTGGAGCAGTATATACCGCAACAATAACTGAAATCAGGTAATATCAAGTAATATGTTTTATTGGGTTTTTTAATAAGATTTATATTCTAAGCTTCATATGTTTGCTTTATTTATTTAGAAGTTATGTTTAGACTATATGTCAGTTACCATATAATCATTAATTATTTTAAGGTATAAATTTATTTTCTACATCAGTTTGTAGATTTTCAGTAACATGGTTCTGTAATTACAAATTATAATAATAGATTCTTTTAACTGAATAGTTTAACCAAATTTCCTATCTTTTTAATTTTCCCAATAAACAGTTAACAAACCCAAAATAGACTATTAGCAGTATTTAATTTTTTTTTCCTTTTGCTTTTTCTTTCTTTGGTATTTTTTTGTTGGTCTTAAGTACTATTTATTGCCTATGTAGTACATTTTATTTTTACTAGATAAAAAGATTGATTTTAAGAATCAGAAAATCCTTTTCTACAAAAAAAAAATAAATTATCAGATGTAGCATGAATGTTCAAAGCAATTTGAAATGAATAATAAAAGGCAATGGGATAATGTAATATTAAAGGTGAGAACTATGAAGTGGAATGGCTGATTTTAGATTATAGAAAATAAGAAATTTTTAAATAAAATAAGTATACCAGTTATCTAACCTCCTTCCTTAAATCACTGTGTAATAAGTTGATGGTAATTCTTAAAATATTTAATGTCATTTCAAAATTTTTTGGAAAATATTAAGAGAAATACAGAAAAAGAATACATAAATATATGTGTGTATATATATATTTTAAAGCTTTTCACTGCATGATTTTCTGTTATCTTTTCTCTGTCCTTTGATACATAGTATTTAAATATTTAAATAGAGTATATTTTTAATTGAAAAAAAGTAAGTATCCCTTTTAGACAATCATACTTCTTATAGTTATAAAAACATGTACTGAAACCTTAAACTTATACAATGTTATGTGTCAGTTATATCTCAATAAAACTGGAGGAAAAAAAGAAAGAAAAAACATGTACTGGAGGGATTTTTGTTTTTTTATTTTGTTCTCTTAGGAAAACATAATCACAGTTTGATTATCAATGGATACATAGATACTTAATGTTTTAACCAGGCCTATTTCCTTTTTTGTAGAGACAGTGGAGTAATGGTTAAACTATATCCAAATATGACTGCAGTACTACTTCATAACTCACAACTTGATCAACGAAAGGTAAAAAAAAAAAAAAAAAAAAAAAGACATTTTATTTTTCAAACTGCCTTAAAATAATCATAGTGAAATTTACTGGGCTGGTGAGAACTGTACACTCTGTCTACTACTGGCCTAATAGAGAAAACCAAAACTGATAGAAATGCTGCTGACAAAAGGTTTTACATTATTTATCACAGATATTTGTTTCTCCTTCCATGACGGAATAGAAACGGCTCTTGAAAGTTTTGGGGTGAAATAACATCTAGAGTTTACACAAAGCAATTACTTAAAATAGCAATAACCCTGTTTTCCCAATTTTCTTGACCAACCAATCAAGGCAAGATAATTCTTAGGATGTTTTTAAATTTACTTAATCTTTGTTATAGTTCATAGGCAGAATATGAAAATACTCAAGAAAACAATGGGATGGAGGGCAGAGGAATAATAGGAGTATCTATTTTTACCATATATTAAAGCATAAAGCTATAGAGAACAAAACAGTGTATTACTGACCCTGAAATAGATGATGCATAAAACAGAAATAAACCCAGTTATGGACAGGGGACTACATAATACAATGTTTACATTGTATTTTCAGTCATGGAAGAATCAGAGATTATTCAATAAATCGTATTGTTACAGCTGGTTATCATAAAGAAGGATCTCTACTCTTTTAATACCAAAATCCCATCTGGATCAAGGAGCTAAATGTAAAAAAAAAAATTTTTTTAAATTGGGGCATGGAAGGCTGTTGAGAGAGGACTAGAATATTTTAATCTTCTGCCTGGGTAAATATTTCTCAGCACGGTATCAAAGCCAAAATGTAAATAAATTAATAATACTGTATCTCATTATATTGCAAAATTACAATAAGATTGAAAGACAAGCAACAACTTAAAGAAAAAATGCTTGTAACATATGACAAAGATTTCATATATAAAGATCTTGTATAGGTCAGTAAGAAAGATGAATATCAATAAGAAAATGAGCAAAGAATATGACAGACCAATCATTTTTTAATGCCAACCAAGATATTCAAAGTTATCATTTTTCAAATTTATGATAGTTGAAAATTCCCAGTATAGATAAGAATGTGGAAAAGAAATAGACATTCTCATACAGTGCTGATAGGAATATAAATTGGAGCCAACTTCTTGGAAAGTATTTGGTAAATATATATGAGTACCTTTGGACCTAAGAGTTCTACATAGGTCTTTGTTCCAAGAGGATAATTAGAGTAGATGAATACTTAATCATTTCAACACTGCAGTTAATTTTTTGTCAACTTTTTATTTTGGAAAATACACTGAAACCCATATCGCTTTCACCTATATTTATCAATTAGCATTTGCAACCCTGGAATTTTAAAACAAAGTAAGTGACCATATATAGGGGATTGGTTATACAAATTACATCATTTCAGTACTCAACTGTAATGTTTCATTTATTGATATGAAAAGACATCTTCAACACATTGAATGAAACAACAAGCTCAGAAAGGTCCATTTTAACAAATGCAATACAAACACTAAATAGGGAAACATTTGAAAAGATACTCATTGGAGTGTTAGCAATAATTTATCTACAAGTAGAAGGGTTTTAGATGCTTTTTACTATCGTCTGAATACTTATGTATTATTTTAAATCTTTATAATTATGATTTTATAATCAGAAAAACCAATAAAGCTATTTTCCACTTGGGGAAAAATGGGTATTTCCATAGATATTAAGTAATTATAAGTGACAACTAATAGTTTAACATGTTCTCTTTCAGATTCAGCATCCCACTGCTTTAGGATTAGAAGTTGGCCAAGAAATTCAGGTACTTGTATTCAACCCTTTAGCCTAGAATTGTAAATTGTACTTAAAGTTTCAATTATTGTTTCAAAAAGTAAGCTGAAAGAATCAAATCAACATTTGTTGTTCCACTTATTTATGCATGCACTGGTTGCTTCTTGTATGTCCCCTGACTGGAGATTAAACCCACAACCGTGGTGTTTCAGGAAGGACACTCTAACCAGGGCAATGTTTGTGATTTGTATTATTTATCTGCTGTGCTTCTTTTTTAACCTTAGGGTTGCTTAAATAGACTCATTAAGGATTTAAGACAATTCGTTCCCTCAAGGAGTTTATAGTTTACAGTTTAGTTAGAAAAATAGTTCCATTTAGAGCTTTTAAAATTACACAAACAAGTCAGTGATGGCTATGCAGAGTCAGTGATTTAGTGACAGGACAATAGAACCCTGGTAACTCTGTTAAGGATCTTGAATGTCATATTTAAAGAGTTGGGACTCTAATATACTGCTTGAGGATAAAAGTTTTTGAGTTTGATAAAAGCCATATTGTTCAGTTCCAGAATTGATAACAAAATTGGCCTTTTTTAATAGTCCTTTTGGAGTTGATGAAAGAACTTATTGCCAGTCTGAGTTTCTTGGGCCACACCACCTTTTGTTCCAGTTATACCTAATACCCATGATCTGAGTAACTATGGCTTCTAATTTATTCCCAGTCTGCAAGCCCATTGTTCAAGTAGCCTCTAGGGAAAGATGAGAACTAAGACATAATATCTCTGTATAAGACTTTTCTTTTAACATTATAAGGGATTTTAAATACTGCCACAGTTCCCCCTGACTTTCATTGTCTAAGATCAAGCCAAATAATCTCCAATGTGATAGTCCTTTGAGCAGTAGTCTGAGTGACCTACGTGTAATCCTGTATAGTATGTAGCACAATTAGGCTCAAAAGCCCTTGTAGAATCATTTATCATGACTTTCACTTGATTTCTAGTGTAGGGACCTGCCCTGGAGAGAATAAGAAGGCACAAATTAATCTAACAGAAGATTATAACTAGGCAAATAATACCCCGTCTCTTTTCCTTTGTTATAATCACTGCTTAACCAAATTATATTTATTAGAATATACCCTCACTTAGCACTGAGCTATGGTTTCAGTAAACAAGGAAAAACTTTAAAAGTAAATTTGTTTCTTTAACACAGGTCAAATATTTTGGACGTGATCCAGCTGATGGAAGAATGAGGCTTTCTCGCAAAGTGCTGCAGTCACCAGCCACAACTGTTGTCAAAACTCTACATGACAAAAGCAGTATTGTAATGGAAGAATCTGTTTCACAGTCATCTTCTAATTCTTCCCCATGATATATTTTTTTAAAGAGAATTAATTCTAGAGTAATAATCTGTAGAGCAAAATTTCAATATTACCTTCTAATGTATAGATTTATATATACTATAAATATATTCTAATGATTTATATTAAAATGCTCATTTACATGTGCCATTTTTTACTTCATTACCTAGTGCCCTGGCCAGTTTGGCTCAGTGGATAGAGCACTGACCTGTGGACTGAAGGGTCCCGGGTTCGATTCTGGTCAAGGGCACATGCCCAGGTTGCGAGCTGATCCCCAGTGGGGGGTGTGCAGGAGGCAGCAGATCCATGATTCCCTGTCATCATTGATGTTTCTATCTCTCTACCTCTTCCTTCCTCTCTGAAATCAATAAAGAAATATGTTTAAAAAAAAAAAAAGTTACCTAGCCCTGGTCAGGTGGCTCAGTTGCTTTAAGTGTCATCCCGTACACACCAGAAAGTAGCAGGTTCGGTTCCGGTCAGAGCACAAACCCAGGCTGCTGGTTCGATCCCAGTCAGGGCACGAGCAGGAGGCAACGCACGTTTCTCTCCCTCTCCCCCTTCCTCTTTCTAGAAATCAATCTTTTTAAAAAATAAACCATTCATACATATATGCCGGAAACCAATTCCAGCATGTACAGCAGGGCTGGATCTGGGAATGGCTAAAGGCATTTCCTCAAACCTAAATAGGCTACATTAAATTGATTCTTGGCTGCCAGACAGTTAAAGGGCATCTTAATCTACATGTTATTGCATCCTAATGGCCAAACACCTGAACAGCCAGCCATAGGCTAATTCTTCCATTCTGACAATGGACTCTGTACTAAATCCTGACCCTTTGAAGGGTATATCTCTTCCTCGCCTCAGGACAAGTTGTGTTAATAGAAAGCATGGGGTCCTGGGGACAGGGAGAACCTAAGGCCTTAGACTTAAGACCTTAGAACTTAGCTCCTTTAGCTAAGCTCCTCTGACCCCCAAAAATGCCTTTCAAAATTATATCTTGTCTCTGGACTCTTTATTAGTCTATGGATTCCTATTTAATCTACGCACAGCCTTCTCCAGATTCCTGAACCCTTCTTGATGCTGGGACAAGAACCCCGGCACATATATCTTAGAAAAGATTACTAACCTTTCCTGTAATTCTGAAATATCTGAAAAACTTATAAATAATAGATTATATTTGCTACTATCATGGATCTCTTCCTACATATTTACTCTTGGTCATCTTGTGGCTCACCTCTTTGCCCAACTTGACTTGCCTACAATTATTTTACAAACTAGAACTTGCCATAGTCAAAGCTCATACCTATTTCCTTTGTATAGTTACCAAATATAATAAGGAATTGAGGGAGTTACTTTGAGCTGTTTTTAATGATATACTGCCCTTCTAATTGGCTGCAAAACCATAAACAGTGGAGTAAATATTATAAATGGGAATCTAACTAGAATGAGGCAGTACATTTTTCAAATTTAGGAAATATAGAAAAGCATTTACTCATCAAATAGAGGTCATATTTTGATTGTGTATGCATGGATGTGCTTGGTATAAGAGATGGAGGAATCATGATTTTCAGTTAATGCTTCAAACAGATACAGAGGCTGTTGATATAATTATTAGTAACAACAGATGGAAGGGCAGTAGTGAACTTAGCAGTTAGAACCTAAATAAACAGAGAAGAAAAGAGAAAAAATTATATCCACAAAAAATCAGAAAGGATCAGGGCTGAGAATTTGAGGGCATGGTGAAAGTCTATATGGAGAGGAGCTAAATGCCCACACAGACAAGACATACACTCATTCACCCCCTTGTAACACTGCCACTACTACCTCAGGAGTCAGATTTATTTTCTGAAATAGGAGAGACTTTTGACTTGGGGACACTGTCACAATAGAGGGTTGTAAGTGGGGATTAAGTGAAAGCCTGAATACCAAAGAGTTGGATCTCTAACCTCCTTCTTCTGCCTTTACCCAGGCTGGATATGGAGGGATATCTGGAAACTACATTCTCTCAGAGAAAAGACTTCTAAAAACATTTGGAAAGGAGTGAAAGAGAGCTATGATTGAACAAGAAAATCACCCCAGAGAAGGCCAACACTCTATTGCCTTGCTCTTGACAGTAGAATCAGGATTTAGTAGGGGCCAAATCCTGAAGAGCTTTGCATGCCATCCTAAAGAACTTTATCCTACAAGAAATAAAAAGATTGAAAGACATTAATATCAAATTTCTTCACAGAGACCACTCAGTGGTTAAGTCTAGAATTGGTTACAAGTTTTAAACTGCACAGGTCCACTTAATACAGGCATTTTTCAATAAATACTGTGAATGTATTTTCAGAATATTTTCTTTAGCTTACTTTATTATAAGAATACTAGAAGCCCGTTGCACGAAGATTCGTGCAATAGGCCTCCTTCTCCTGGCTGCTGGCACCGGTTTTCCTCCAGCACCCAGGACCCAGGCTTTTGGTCCAGCCACAGCGGAGAAGCCAAGCCTCTTCAGTCTTCAGTCTTCACTCCGGCAGGAGCCTTCAGTCTTCGCTTTGGCCTGCGTATGCAAATTAACTGCCATCTTTGTTGGGTTAATTTGCATAGTCGCTCTGATTGGTTGGTGGGCATAGCAGTGTGACACCAATTTGCATGTTTCTCTTTTATTAGCGTAGATAGTAAATAAAACATAACATACAAAATACATTAATCGACTGATTATTATTGATAAGGCTTCCGGTTGTTAAAACTCTTCAAAACCGAAAGTAATCCTGAAAGAGTTTATTGAGCCATGTTATCCAGAGAAAGGACCAGGGCCTAGGGCAGTGATGGCGAACCTATGACATGCGTGTCAGAGCTGACACGCGAACTCATTTTTTTGGTTGATTTTTCTTTGTTAAATGGCATTTAAATATCTACACTAATAAAAGAGAAACATGGTAATTGGCATACGACCACTACCCTTTTCATTGGCTAATCAGTGAGTATATGCAAATTAACTGTCAGCCAAGATGGCAGCCGGCAGCCAGGCAGCTGGAAGCGAACATGAGGCTCGCTTGCTTCAGTGACTACGGACTCCAACATTCCCCTCCTCACTTTCCGGCCTCTCAGTTGCAACTCTAAGCAACTATCTACTATGTTGCAAATAAGAAAATAAACAAAAGCCCAGAAACCGGCTTTCATTCAGCCGGGCTTTAGCAACATTGTATCGATGTTTTTAGCAGCGAGGCCTCAGAGCTAAAGCTGGCCCAGAATAAAAAAAAAAAAAGAAAACAAGGAGCGGTTGGGAGCTTCAGTCACTTGCTTCCGGAAAACAGCCCTCAGCCCCTCACCCAGACTGGCCAGGCACCCCAGTGGGGACCCCCACCCTGATCCAGGACACCCTTCAGGGCAAACCAGCCGGCTCCCACCCGTGCACCAGGCCTCTATTCTATATAGTAAAAGGGTAATATGCCTCCCGGCACCGGGATCAGCGTGACAGGGGGCAGCGCCCAAAACCCCTGATCGCCCCGTGGCTCTGTGTGTGACAGGGGGCAGGGCCACAACCTCCCTATCTGCCCTGCTCTGTGCCTGATAGGGGGGAGCTCCCCAATCCCCTGATTGCCCTGCAGCTCTGTGTTTGACAGGGTGCAGCGCACCTACCCCCCCCCACCCATGGGCCCTGCTCTGTGTGTGACAGGGTGCGGCGCCCCAACCCACCCCCGCCCCCCACGGGCCCTGCTCTGTGTGTGACAGGGTAGAGCCATAACCTCCCCATTGCCCTGCCCTGAGTGTGACAGGGTGCAGCGCCCCAACCCCCTGATCCGCCCTGCTCTGTGTGTGACAGGGGCCGGTGCCCCAACTCCCCTATCAGCCCTACTCTGTGAGTGACAGCGGGGAGCTCCTCAACCCCCTGATCAGCCCTGCTCTGTGCGTGACAGGGTACAGAGCCCCAACACCCCTGATGGGCCCTGCTCTGTGCGTGACAGGGGACAGCACCCTAACCCCCTAATGGGCCCTGCTCTGTGCGTGACAGGGGGTGGCGCCGCAACCTCCCCATCGACCCTGCCTTGAGTGTGACAGGGGGCGGCGCTCCAACTCCCCAATCGGCCCTGCTCTGAGCCTGACCAGGGGCTGCACTTAGGGATTGGGCCTGCCCTCTGCCACCCGGGAGCAGGCCTAAGCCAGCAGGTCGTTATCTCCCGAGGGGTCCCAGACTTTGAGAGGGCACAGGCCGGGCTGGGGGACCCACCCCCCCCCCCACCCCCCCCACCCCCCGGCCCCGAGTGCACAAATTTTTGTGCACCGGGCCTCTAGTATAAAATAAATATCAAAAGTATAAGTCTTTGTTTTACTATGATTGCAAATATCAAAAAATTTCTATGTGACATGGCACCAGAGTTAAGTTAGGGTTTTTGAAAATGCTGACACGCCAAGCTCAAAAGGTTCGCCATCACTGGCCTAGGATGTGCAGTCTAAACCTCCAGCAGCAGGGCTCGATGGAGTAGACAAGTCTTATATAAAGAGTTTGGGGAAGATGTAAGTTGTTTTGAATGAATTTACACTGCCTATAGATAAGACCGGGTGGGAAAAGGCGAAATGGGGAAAGTTCTTGGATAGGTGAATAGTCCCTAAGGAAGAACTACTTGTTGCTTTATGGATTGGTTGTGGGCAATGGTCCAGAAAGTTCATGAGTAATCAGGATGCAATGTTGTCTGGAGGTCGGCTATTTTTTTTAGATTGATCACCTTCAGGAAAAAATGAGTGAATATATAGCAAAAAACTTTCATAAACGTTATTTCATTAAAAAAAAAGAAAGCTTCACATTTCAAGGACATGAGTCAATGAGATTGAGAATCCAGTTTATCCTGTAGAGATTAACAATATATATTTTTTAAATCCTCAAGAATTTTTTTTAGGTGGGAGACCAAGATGGCGGCGTAGGTAAACACTGGAGACCGCTGCCGCAAACAACCATTTCAAAAATACAACTAAAAGACTGAACGGACATCACCCAGAACCACAGGAAGGCTGGCTGAAGAGAGACTCTACAACTAGAAGGAAAGAGAACAGCAAATCGAGGCTCAGAGGCGGCGCAGTGTGGAAAATACAAAGGTACCGAGGTGCGCGCGCAAAGCGGGCTGGTGGCTGAGGGCGCGGTTGTCGTTTTCTGTCGGGAGTGAGTCTCAGACTCTGGGCTCCAGATCCGGGTGAGTCTCTAGGGACCCAGACTCAAACGGGAGAAGCGGGATTATCCGGCATCAGTTGGAACCTGAGGGCAGCTTTCTCTCCGAGGTTTGCAGCGGCTGCCGGGGTTCTGAGAAGCAGAGCCTCTGGGAAGGGGACTGAGCGTGGCCATAACTGCTCCCTCCGCCCGCCCTGTTGATCCCGCCCCGCCCAAAGCCTGCGCACAGCCATTTGCCGATCGCCTCAGGCAAAGGCTGGATTAGCGCCTCCCCAGAAGGCAGACGTTTTCCGTACAGCTGATTCCTATAGCCAGCCGGCCTGGGGGTCAAATCCCTCTAGTGGTAACTACAACAATTAAGGCTTGGCTAGAACAAGACTGCACACAGAGACCACAAGGGGGTGCACCAAGAAAGCATAAAAGATGCGGAGACAAAGAAACATGACAGAAATGGAGGATATGGAGCTAAGAATCGCAATTTTGAGGGCTTGCCATAAATTTGTGCAGAGCCTCACGAAAACTAATGAGACCCTCGATGCTACGATAAAGAAATTAGAAAGTAAGCATACACGGACTGAAATAAAGAATATTATACCCAATAGCAGACCAGAGGAATACAATAATCAAACCAAAGGTTCGACAAAAAACACCCAATTGGAAAAGCAAAATGAAAAAAGAATCCAAAAGTGTGAAGATAGTGTAAGGAGCCTCTGGGACAGCTTTAAGCGGACTAATATCAGAGTCATTGGAGTGCCAGAAGATGAGAGACAGCAAGATATTGAAAACCTATTTCAAGAAATAATGGCAGAAAACTTCCCCCACCTGGAGAAAGAAATGGACTTACAGGTCCAAGAAGCGAAGAGAACCCCAAACAAAAGGAATCCAAAGAGGACCACACCAAGACACATCATCATTAAAATGCCAAGAGCAAAAGACAAAGAGAAAATCTTAAAAGCAGCAAGAGAAAGAGGCTCAATTACCTACAAGGGAATACCCATACGACTGTCAGCTGATTTCTCAACAGAAACTTTGCAGGCCAGAAGGGAATGGCAAGAAATATTCAAAGTGCTGAATACCAAGAACCTACAACCAAGATTACTTTATCCAGCAAAGCTATCATTCAGAATTGAAGGTCAGATAAAGAGCTTCACAGATAAGGAAAAGCTAAAGGAGTTCATCACCACCAAACCAGTATTATATGAAATGCTGAAAGGTATCCTTTAAGAAGAGGAAGAAGAAGAAAAAGGTAAAGATACAAATTATGAACAACAAACATGCATCTATCAACAAATGAATCTAAGAATCAAGTGAATAAATAACCTGATGTACAGAATGAACTGGTGATTATAATAGAATCAGGGACATAGAAAGGGAATAGACTGACTATTCTTGGGGGAAAAAGGGGTGTGGGAGATGCGGGAAGTGACTGGACAAAAATCATGCACCTATGGATGAACACAGTGGGTGGGGAGTGAGGGTGGAGGGTGGGGTGGGAGCTGGAAGGAGGGGAGTTATGGGGGGAAAAAAGAGGAACAAATGTAATAATCTGAACAATAAAGATTTAATTTAAAAAAAAAAAAAAAAAAAAAAAAAAAGAATTTTTTTTAAAAGTGTAATGTGTCCTCAAGGGACATTTGGTAATGATGGGAGATCATTTTGGTACTCACAGCTGGAGGAGGGGGTACAGTACTACTAGCATCTGGTGAGTAGAAGCCAGGGATGCTGTTAAACATCCTGTAATGCACAGGATGGCCTCTCACAACAAAGAATTATCCAGCCCAAAATATCAGTGGTGCCAAGGTTTAAAAAATCTGCTCTAGGAATTTAATCTACAAATATATTGGCACACATGAAATAACTTCCGTACAGTCATTTCTATTTGAAATACAAACTATTGAAATGACACACATATACATAAACAGATGGTTTAAATACACTAGGGTTAATTTGTGCAACAGTGCATGTTATATTCCATTATTCGTGTTTTTTAAAAAGTGGTAGATGTACTAGTAAATATATAAACACTAGAGACCCCATGCATGGATTTGTGCACCAGTGGGGTCCCTCGGCCTGGCCTGCGGGATCGGGCTGGGCCCAAAACTGGCTCTCCAACATCCCCCAAGAGGTCCAGGATTGCAAGAGGGTGCAGGCCAGGATGAAGAACCCCACCGGTGGACGATGGGGCCTAGGGAGGGCCACGGGAGGTTGGCCAGCCAGGAGGGCTCCAGGGCGTGTCTGGCCCTTCTCGCTCAGTCACGATAGGCTGGACCCCAACAGCAAGCTAAACTACCAGAGTGTCTGCCCCCTGGTGGTGAGTGCACATCATAGCAACTGGTCGACCGGTCGACTGTCTGCCCCCTGGTGGTCAGTGCATGTCATAGCGAGTGGTTGAGCGGCCTTAGCATATCACTAACATATTACGCTTAGATTGGTTGAACGGATGACCGGACACTTAGCATATCAGGCTTTTATTGTATAAGATTATATATAAATTATATAAATATATCTGTCCTTGGAGTGGAACTTTGATGACTGAAGAAAAGAACCTTTGCTGGGAAAAACACATTGTTTCAGTGCAATATTGCCCTCAGACCCACGTAACCACTGGGCCCTGTTCTGGCTCTCTATCCATGCTTCTCCCCCTGGGGTGATTAAGTCCATGGAACCAAGGGATGTGTCCACCCCAAAGGCCAGGCCTGCTTCCAAGGTCTACACAGTCCTCTTCCCAAGTTCTATCTTCCTGAAGAGTGGCCAAGGGGGGGATTGATTATATTCAGGAAGTGTAGACAGAGCTTGGGCAATAGGCTGGTGTATCCTGTGTGTGCAACTAAGGACTGTCAAACTGCAGGACAGAGCTGAGGTGTGAGAAGAGAAGGAAGGCATACTATACGGGCCCAGAGGGACTCTGGAACTTAAGGAAATCAAGAATTCTAGATTTGACTCTGGCTTCCAGGTCATTATGAAAATATATTTGTCAAAGTATACCAAAGGTTGGAGAAAATATATTTCAACAGTTAGCTTGATTTAAAACTTACAAATATTTAGACTTATGGTATACGGTCTTCCATTTGTATACTTGCCCTGGCCTTGCAAATATCCATCTCTACAAATGTTAGGTGGGCCTACTGCAGTAGGTGAGAGTGAATCCCTCTGACCCACTGCAGTACTTGTACTTGAGGATCTAGTAAGGCATAGGGATGAGTCCTAGGGATTTAATCTGCTCCTTTATTTCTCAGTCACCAGATCTCAGGGGCTATAGCAGAAAAGAAATTCTGAAGAGAAGATGGGAGAGTTGCTTTGAAACATAACTTCAAAACTCTCCAATAGATTTGCAACTCATTCAAAGTAAAATCCAAGGCCCTTCAAAATATCCCCTGTCCCAATTCCAACCTTATTTTTCACCATTTTCCCCCTTTTCTGCCCCACTTCAGTCACACTGGTTTCCTTGCTATCCCACTCACTTCTTCAACATGCAACAGCCATAAGGCCTTTGTACTTGCTTCCAGGTTCCTGGATCTCTCTCTCTTGCCCTGGGGAAAAGTTTGGCCCGATTGCCCCTTCCTCAGAGGACTTCCTGAATAAACAAGAAGTCCCAAATTCACTCTCTAACCTTTTTGTTACTCTATTTTTGGTCATAATGTTTATCATTACCTGGCATATATTTGTTTGTCTTCTTATACTAGAATATAAGCTCCAAGAAAAGAGGAGTTTTTTCTATTTTATTCACCAATGTCTACTGTATAGCATATGCTCAACAAATATTTATTGAATGACTGAATAAATTCAGAAAATGATTCATATTATTTCCCAATTTTGCCCAGAGGCTATTAACCTCTTAACACATAAAGTGACTTCTGTATAGTTCTCATTCCTTTGACATATACAAATTTATATGTTATTTTGGGCCAGTAACACATTATTACTTTGTTTGCCCTATCCCCTCAGCCTTGAACACCTTTGCAAACTAAACTCCCACTCAGGGATCCTCCAACATCAGGCTCAAAGTTATCTATGTGAAGCTTGCTCTGACCCACGCCAGAAATGTTTTCTCGGAGTTCAAAATGCCTTTTTTCCATATCAATCATAGCAATGAATGGGTTCCGAGGTCCTCTTTAAATTTAAAAAACAACCCTGTGTATTCAGATTTTGATATTAGGATTTATTTTTTATCAGGCGCCTGCTCTGTGTAAAACACTGTCTCTCGTTTTAAAGTACCGCGGAAGGGTGTCCACACAGAGGAGCTAGTCAAAACAAAAGCACGTTTTGACAAGACCATTAAGTAATGACTACAATTCCCAGAATGCCCTGCAGGGTCAACACGTGCATCTCGCCTGCCTGATTTTCACCTTTCAAGCTAATGGATTGCAGAGAACTGGCGGCGGAACAAGCCGAAACTGTCTTAAAGAAGGAATAAAAGGATTCTACCAAGAACGAACGGGGATTAAAATAAACAACTGCGCAGTGCACGTCTTGTCGCCACCAATGTTTGACAACTAACGTGAATTGCCCCGGGAATTCCTCCTCCGCTTATTCAGTGCACAAGACACCCCAATACGTAGCGCAAGAAATGCCCACAAGAGACACTTTTTTAAAAAGCCAAAACAATGCTCTTGGATGTGTTAGAAAGGGGGCTCTCAACCAGTTCCTTAAACTTATCTTACTAGTAAGGCTCATTTTCTGAGGTTACACCACCATAAGGGGTCTGTATTTTCATGAAGCAGAAAGTATGCTTCCCAAGGGCCAGCTACCAAAGTTAACGGCGAAACGCTTTGGCGGGAAATAGGAAAATGTCAACACTTTTTTTTTTTCGGTACGACGTTATAATCCTCAGGAGATGCAGAGAACAAACACTTCCTGAGGAGATGCTTAACTGTAACAGACTCCAATCTGGTTTTCAGATTGCCTGAAAATACTCCGCGTTCCTACATTTTCACAGAAGTTTCAACTATTTTCCTCCCAGAGCTGACAGAGGGAGCTTCCACTACGGAGTGCGAGCACATCTCCTTCCTTTTTGCTCAGGGTTATTCCCGTCCAAGGATGCGTACCTCCCATGTTTGTTTTGCTTTTCCTCGGAGATGGGTCGCACGACTCGTCACGCGCCGGGTGCAAAACGGGCGAAGCGAGACTAAGACTCAGTCCTCCCCGCCTACTCAGAAAGTCTCGCGTCACCAGCAGGGGGAGAGGATATCGCGAGAACCACTACCTCGGCCGAGATCCCGCGCCAGCAGGCGTGGCCAAGAAAGGAAGAACGCGCACCCAGGCCCGCCCACCTCGGTTCAGCACCCCGCCTCGCGAGAACGCCGAGTGCTGCTGGCCCTGGAAGCGCGAGCAGAAGCTGAGCGGCGGTGCGTTGGCCTCGTCGGCTGCCGTAGCCCCTGCTAGGACAGCCCGTGCGAGCCTGCTGGAGGAGGAAGAGAAAGACAGAGAATCGGGTTACAAGATGGCGGATGTGTAGTGCTTACCGCGGCGGCGGCGGGAGAGCGAGCGAGCTCTGGGGGGCAAAGGGAGGGGAGGGTGGGTGTGTGTGTGGGTGCAGTGAGAGATACCGGGACTCCGGCCGAGAGGTCCCGGTGGCTCTTGTTGCCCCTTTCCGCGGCTGAACCTTGAGAGCCATGGTGAACTTGGGCCTCTCCGGAGCCGCCGCCGCCGCCGCTACCGTTTCTCAAGAGTGAGGGGCGACGACGAGGGGGACGTGGAGGCGGCGTCTGGACCGGTGGGGACAGCGGCCACGATGTCGGATACGCGGCGGCGAGTGAAGGTCTATACCCTGAATGAAGACCGGCAATGGGACGACCGAGGCACCGGGCACGTCTCGTCCACTTACGTGGAGGAGCTCAAGGGGATGTCGCTGCTGGTTCGGGCGGAGTCCGACGGTAAGGTTTTTGGGACGGTAGGCTGGGGGGGTGGGGGGTGCTTCCCGGTAAGGCACAGCCCTGCGGGGGAGGCCGGAGGCGGGGTGCCGGGACTGCCGCCTCGGACACAGAGCCTGGGTTTTGTTTCCGCACTTCTGTCCGGTAAAAACAAACGACTTTGTCCGGATTCACCCTCAGTCCGACGCCTGTGCGCTGTTCCCCCGCCTCCTGTCCCGGTTAAGGACTTGACCCCTTCCTCTCCGGTCTCTGCTTTTGGAGAGAGGAGAGGACACGAAGCTCACGGGGTGTTGATCGCTCCTCGTTGGGGAGCCCCTGTTCTCTCCTGTCTCCGTTGTTATCTAGTCTGTGTCTGATACCAAAGGTTCAGCGGAACTTTCCTTTCCGAGTCTTTGTTCTTGAACGGATGTTCCCACCGAGCCCCCCGTTGCCACAGTCGGCAGGTGCTGGGGGAAACCTGAAGGCACCTGTGAAAGCCGGGGTCACGGCCGGCTGTGGCCACGGTGCACGCGCGCGAGCACAGACGCCTCCCGGCGGGGTCCCTGCGGGCGGCCTCGGGGGGTGTCTGTGGATTCTTGCCCCCCCTCAACCAGTCGGGGCGCCAAAGCAGACAGTGCACACGTTATTCGTGGACTTATTTATTTATTGTATACGAGTCCTGGGGCAAGTGTTCCTAAATCGTGAAATGTACGGTCGTAGTTAAAACGCCTTTCTCGTTGTAATCTGGAACTATGTGCAGACAGTGGGAGCATAAACTACCTTAGATTGCTTCGTGATGTATTTTGTACGCTTGTACTTTTCCTTTAAAAATAGTCACGGGCGTTTGTGTCTAACATGCAGTGTCCTTTTTGTTCTTAAGGAGAAAAGGAGAAAAGCAGTTCTGTAATTTGTGTATTTGTTGTGGTCCTTTGTAATTTGTTTTATTTTGTTGAACTGGAAATGCAATAAAATAACTGTTAAAAAAGAGTTTGGCTTCAAGTGGTCATTTAGACCTTAAAATTTCATTTCAATAAAACTTTAATAGTCATCAAGTCTCCTTATAGTCTTTTATTTATTTGTTTATTTAAATTCGTTATTGTTTTAAAGTATTACATCCTTATATTCTTGGTCTGAATGTTTATCGTAGGTGGATTCCCCCCTTTCCCCCCCCCCCCCACCCCCCATTTAAGGGTTTCTTGGAATAGGATGATATGCTCTAAATTAAATATGAAGTTCGGATCTGGAGAGAAAAATGTGAATACTTCAGATATCTAGCTGAGTGAAGGGAACATGCAATGATTTTTTTTTAATGTGGACTCTGATTTTTTATTCAGGTTTTATAAATTGAAATTTATACATGTTATTATTTTTTTTATCTTTCAGGATCACTACTCTTGGAATCAAAGATAAATCCAAATACTGCATATCAGAAACAACAGGCAAGTAGTTGTTTATCTTTAATTTGAAAGACTTCATCTGTGATCAAGGAAGTATTAATCTGACAAAGATGGGAAAGCTTTCCTGACAAGAAAAAAAATGTTTGGTAAACAAAGTAACAGACCATATGTATTTCCCCTTACAGGTTAAAAGTTTCAAACTGAAAAGTGAAAGTTTATGTACTGGAAATAATTTATTATCTTTGAATTGAGCCACTGTTAGTTTATATGAGAATACAATGTATTCATTAGTCTTATTTAACTTACAGTTAGCTAGGTCTCTGCTATACCCTGTTGTACACTAAGCCTTTTATTCTCAACCACATTTAAAGGAAGTGGCATACAAGAAAATTCAAAGGGGTACTCTCTAAAGCAAGGAGAGCCTGTTTGTGGTGTGAAATTAGATCCTCTAACTCAAGCAAAGGTAGAGTTTTGAAGTAGAAGCATTGAAATCCTGTTCTTTAATTGTATTTTTTAATATAATAGTCAGTGATTCTTTACAAAAGTGTACATTGTCAATTATATAATGTTTTCTGTTAATATTTATTGTCTTATTTGGGAAAAGAAAACCTGTGTTGTGTTTTAGCATACCAAATCATTTAATCTGGAAATGGCAGCAGTGATTCAACTTTTTCTTTATTCTGTGAATGTTTTTATTTTCATTATGAAAGATTTCAAAATTGAAAAGTATAGAGAATAATATAATGAGTTTCTGTGTAACACCACCAGATTGAACAATGTTAACATACCATATTTGTTTCAAATCTTTTTGTAATTTTCAACTTTGTGGGTAGAGTTAAAGCCCCCTTTGTACCCATCTCATTCTATCCATTCTCTATCTTCCCTGTAGGTAACCACTATTCTGAAGTTGATGTGTATTATTTCTGTACATGCTTTTATACCTTTTCTGCGTATGTATGTATCCATGAATAATATGTAGTCTTTTGTGTGTTTTTAAACTGATACAATTGACCTCGTACTCTTACATGTATTCTGCAACTTTCATTTTTCACTCAACGTTATTTTGGAGATTTGTTCATGTTAATAATGTAGATCTAGTTGTGTGTTTTTTAAAAATGAAAAGCCACTGTACAGTATTCTGATGTATGGTATATACCTATTGTTAGACATTTGGATTATTTTCAGTTTTATTTTTGTGTGTGTGGTATGTAAAGTGAATATGGCAGAGATTTCTGAAGGGAAAGATAAATTATGTTAACATATTTACATCATCGATGCCTACTTTCTACAAGGCCAATGAAAATTTCAGTACCCAGAAACAAATACTTCCTGTTGGAAGAATGAAACTATGTCTGTTGCATAATGCATAATTAGTAAAAGTCTTACTGTAAACAATTGTTTTGTGTATGCAATATATTCTTCATCAGTTCTTTGAAATATTTTTCAGTTTTCAATATTCATTTAAACTAAATGATTTAGGGGTTTTTTTTCCCCTCTACTTAGAAAATATTATGTGTCCTTCCTAATGGAGAATCAAATTAAACATTTGTCCTGTTTTGAACACTTGAAGACGTTTCCTATACCTTAGACATTTTAAGGTATAGCACATTAAATTAAATTTAATTTCTAAGTCAGCAAGACAGATGGTTTCTCTCCCTTTGCCCTGAATTTTGCCAGATAGCCACTTAAGAGGTTTTTTGTTTGCTTGCTTGTTTGTGGGGGAAGAAATACTAAAATTTTGTGAATTTTTTTTTTCCTATCTGTATGAATATAAAATTCTCAGGAACTGTGGTTTTACATGTGACTCCCTACAAACTAGTTATAATATGGATTCTTCTCAGATTGTTTTCAAGATCTTTTGGCTATTGTTAACTATTGGAAAGAACACATTATGGCAGAGGTTGGTATATAAAATAGTCCCCCCAGCATTAGTCCAAAAATACACAGTGGTATTTAGAAACTTTGGGACATGGTTTTGTTTGTAATGTTACGCCACTAGAAAATTAAAGTGTTGGAGGGGAAAAAATCTTAATTAAAAAAAAAAAATGTGCTATTAGGAAAATGTTTTCTGTAATTAATCAACATTCAAATAATACACTACTGGACTATATATTTTTTTCTAATTGAGGTACTTTTACTTAAAACATTAAAGTTTAAGAAAACTCTTTGGCAATAATAATATGGAAAAGCTTGAATGTAAGAATGATAAACCTGTGTAAATGGGATCACTTGTTTTTTTTTGTTTGTTTGTTTGTTTTGGTTTTTGTTTTTTTTTTAAATATATTTTATTGATTTTTTACAGAGAGGAAGGGAGAGAGATAGAGAGTTAGAAACATCGATGAGAGAGAAATATCGACCAGCTGCCTCCTGCACATCTCCCACTGGGGATGTGCCCGTAACCCAGGTACATGCCCTTGACCAGAATCGAACCTGGGACCTTTCAGTCCGCAGGCCGACGCTCTATCCACTGAGCCAAACCGGTTTCGGCTGGGGTCACTTGTTTTACTTTATTTTTGTTTAAATTGAATGCACTTTTCTAATATAAATCCAAGAGCCATTTAGGGGTTATGTTAAACTTTGAACGATTTTTCATATATTCATCAAAATCTTGTTCCGTTTGCACTTTTTACCAAGTTACACAAATTGGGATTTCCGAACACATTGCTATTTTTCTAAGTTCTACCTTTTGTAGAATGTCATTTAAGTTATTCAGTAAATTAGTCTAGAAATTATTTCTTTCCAAATGTTTATATGAAGTATATTGATCATTAGTGGATTTTAATTTTAAAAAACTGAATGAATGAGACATCCATAGTTTATAGGATATTTTACAATATTTAAAATACATTGAATAAATTCAGAGAGGAATATTCTTTTTTTAACATAGTTCTAAAATGAGCTAGGTAATTAATTGTGTGTTCAAAATAAGTTAGAGTTTAGTTGAATGTCAGATACTCAATATCGGTAGGCTATCATGATTCACATTTTTCTTCCATACTGTGGACAATACTGAAGTAGTAAATGGGAAGGAGAAGATACACTTACCTGAAAGGAGCCAATACACACATTGGAAAGGGAAGAGAATTACCATACAGCTTATTTTAAATGGGTAATAAAGTGCCTGATGCATATGCGAACAATTTTTTTAAGTTATGTAGACTCAGCCCTGCTGGTCTTGAAAGTGTCATTGAGATACGTACCTCTTCTATATAGCACAATTTGTGTTCATTGGGTTTAGGAAAGAAGTATAAGGAAGTTCTTATCCTTGGTTTTATTGGGAGACAAGACCTAACAGGTGAAACAATGAAAGAATTTCACAGATACAGCAACTAAGGCACAGAAAAGCTAAGTTTAATGGCTATACAGTAGGTATATGCCAACACAAAATATTATGAAAAGCAACTTGTATTCCACAGTATTGGGCAGTAGAAAATTAGAAGGAAGAGATTGACTTCAGCCAGAATTATTAAGAAAAACTTCACTCTGGTTGGTGGTACAGTATCTGCTACAGGAACTGTGATAGAGAAGGAAATAGTACACCTAATACAAAAGGTATTAAGGCTATTTGCAGCCTAGGTTTCTTATTTGAGAGCTTGGTTTGCTAAACAAAAGGGACCCATTATAGGTTCTTCAGTAGGGACCCAACATGAAGAAAGTGATACTGTGTTTCGGAAGGGGTATGGCAAAGTCATCAATAATGAATTGGGATGTGGAGGGAAACAGCTTTAGGTAGCAAGACCTTTTACAATACTTCAGATTTAAAAAAATGAAAGTCTGTTTCAGTGTAGTAAATGGAATGGGAAAGGAGGAGAATTCCACTATATTTCAAGAAAGTGCTGGAAGATTTGGTGAATGGTTATATATGAAAGAAAAGGAATCAAAAGTTACTGGTAGTGTTTTTGAATCTTGGAACCAGGAAAATGATGGTTCCCCCCAAAAACTGGGAAGTTGAGAAGAAAGCAGGTTTACATTAATCATTTGGTTAGAGGCTTATTTTAAATGGATAATATATTCACATTATTAACACATTAAGTGTCCAATCAGTCACCGGTGACTGACACTATACTTAACGTCCGGAAGACAAAACAGGCTGGGCGCTTATTGTGTTAAAAACTAGAGGCCCGATGCATGAAATTCATGCAAGAGTAGGCCTTCCCCTGGCTGCCGGGCACCAGGTTCCTCTGGCAGCCAGGATCCAGGCTCCCCTCACAGCCCCGGCTTTGTCCGGAAGGACATAAGGTCTAATTAGCATATTATACTTTTATTATTATAGATTAGGACAGTATTTGGTAAAACCTCCCATCCTGGACTCCATCCATACAGTTTCCCTTGCTAGAAGCTACCAGTGTTACCATTTTCTTGTATATCTTCCTAGAGGTTTTATACATATGTAAAAAAATATGTATAGTCCGAGATACTTCTTTGATTGACATATATGTAGCATGCCATAAACTGTTCAGTGCCTTGCTTTTTTATTTTAATTTAAGCTTTAAAATGATTGTAGAATAAATGGAAAGGTCTTATAAAGAACACCCAGGACTAGAAATACAGTAAGAGTTTGTTGTAGGAGATTCTAATTTGAGAATCATTAAATGATATTTTTAGCTGCAAGAGGGGACCACCTTTGCAAGAGCATAGAATAGAATAAAGCTTAAGACTGAGCTTTGCTGAATTGTCCACATTAATTTATTCATCCAGTAATACTTGGGTGAGTGATGTTTATGGGTTGGTCACTATCTTTAATTTGGTTTTTTTAAAGTCCATTTAAACATTTCTGACAGTTTTCATTCGAGGAATGACATGATCCAAAATAGTAACATTAATCTGTGGAATGGAAGAGGGCCAATAACTGGGATGGGATACTAGTTGAGAGATCGCAGCATAGTCAAAGCAAAAGATAATGTTGAGTCAGGTTAGCAGTGATGGCAGTGGAGATGGAAAGAGATGGATGGATTTGAAACATGTATTGGAGGTAGAATTGACAGGGCATACTGCTGGATTAGGTGTTTGATCATCAGGAAGAAGGAAGATTCAGTAAAAGAAGATTAAGCAATTGGAAAAAGTAGAGAATCAGGAAAATGTCTTCAAAGAAGAACAATTTTGGTAAGGAAAGAACAATCATTCATTCAGCAAATGGCTGTTCCATATCCTGCAAAAGTAAGATTGCAAATATTCTAGGTTTTGGTTAGTAGAATGTCCGTTGAGATGAAGGTATGGATGAAAATGATCATACATTTATTGTACCTAGCTCTTAATTGGAAATAAAATAAAATAAAATTAAGGATATTAGGGTTTAGCCTGAGAGTCATTATGGGGAGTGAACTAATGAGTATACAAGGGAGAATGAGATTTCTATAATTTTGAATGATGCTTTAAATGACAGCATGAATTTGTAATGAGTAGAATTCACTCTGTACTTCGAATTACACATCAGTTGCATGAATAGAGGATGTGAATAATTAGCTTTGGAGGATTGAGTAAGGTGATACGTAGAATTGTGTTCTGGGTGTTGGTTTGGAGTGGGGCCAAGGAGGAATCTGGGAATCAGATGGAGACAGATTTTTCTTATTTATGTGTTTAGGGAGATGCCTAGATAAACAATGCCACAGGGGAGAAGCTTGGGAAGCAAAGTTGTTAAGAATTTTATGGGGGTTTTTAGAATTTGATCATATTTATCATGTGACATAGTAATAGGAATGTGGGTTTAATTTTATTTCTAGTTGTGTGATTTTGAGCAAATTTTCTCTGAATCTCATCTTTTAGAGATACTACCTACATTGTAGAATAGCTATGAATTAATGTATGAAAAACGCTTTAGCATAGTACCTGACAAATAAGTTCAGTGAGAGAACTATATTCATAATAATATAGTAAGCCCAATGTAGGCAGCATTTCCCTCTCTTCAGTGGAAATAAGATCAGAGGTGAAATACTTCAATGAAAGTCGCAGAAATAGTGGACCGTGAAACTTGGAGTTGGGTCCTAATTCTAGTTGAGGATTATTCTACTTGTATTCATATATATCACTGATTTGGGAAAGATAAACTATTACTACTGTTTATAAGTAGTGTCATCATGACTGTCTTGGCCTATATGTTTTACCATACTATATTTTAAAAATGCATCCTAGAAGAACTAGGTTAACTATTAGGAACTACTAGAGAGTTACATGCTACATTATCTGGATAAACTCACTCGTGTTCATACTTTTAAATTGATTTTGAATCTACAAATTAAATTCTGTAAACCTGATATTTATATTTCCCTTTTTAAAAATTCCTTTTGGAAAACTTCAGCTCTCTCTATATTGAATTTTGTCAGAATTAATAGGGTTGGTCTAGCAACTGTGGTATTTCATGACTCTGGATTTATTCATGTTAATGAAGTGGATCAGTACTGGAGAAGTAAACTTAGACAATCCATTGGTTTGTAAGATCCTTTTAAATGTGTCTTTGTGAATATGATACTAAAAACTGGAGACTCTACCCAAAAGAGATGTGATACAGTTTTAAAGTATCATTTAGACTCTGGATTAAGAACCTCTGATTTCAACAATATATGCTCAATGATGTGTATTAATATATAAGATTGAAAATTACATTTTCTTATAATAATACTACATTGTAAAAACCTGATTTGGTAAAGATTAAATTGTCAAGTTTCTCTAACTCTTGTCTTATTATAGTATATATCCTGGGCTTGGATGGGAATAAAACATGGAAAATAATCACCTTATTTTTTTTAAAGGATGAGACCAAATATAACTTTTTCTATTCTCCCTGAAAGCTTATTTTAAATCTGATTTCCACAGGGATATAGTGGTGATTAAATGTTTTCGTTAATAGAGGAGGAAAAACTCTAAGCTTCTCTTGGTTTAAACAGAGGCATTAATAATGTCCCAAAGATATGTCTGCCACACAAATGAGCAAAAAATATATCACAAAGCACAATGGTAAAAAGCAGACCTTACTATGAAAAAATTGTACTTGGCTCTATCTAGACTTTTTGGATAGGCTGACACTTCTCATTCTGTTTTATATATTTTTGTGCCAACGCTGTAGTCACATAGGAGCTTTTACACTAACCCATGGAATAAACAATTCTAAGAAGTGCTTCTTCCCAGTAATTTTTTCAACTGCAACAACAGTGTAGAGAAGGGACAGAAGGAAGAATGGAGTTTTGTCACCCATTTGGAGTAGATACTAGAGCTGAAAGGTGCCTACTCCAATGGCACTTCCCTATCCTTGGTTTATCAACTAGAGATACACTAAGGTCAGGTTCTCAAATTTGACCTATCCAAAGAATTACCTCGGACCCTAGTTAAAAATAAGGGTTCTTGGGCTTCGCTCCAGATCTGCCCCCTAAGAAGAGGCATTTCCCAAAGTCAATCCTTTCTGCATTGAAAAAAAGATTCTGAATATAAATCCCATTTAGTTTTAGGGATTTTGACTGGCTTAGGGGGGAAAGTTTCCATTAGGAATGGGAAGGAAAGAACAAAAGAAAATGATTAAGAGGAGGATTTGGGTAACCTTAATTCAGACTTTGCTGCTTACCTGGACTTTCTCTTAGAAGGTAGATTGGAACCAAAATTGAAAAGGCTTTGGTGCCTGGAATAAAGGTTTTGGATTTCGTTCTCTCCAAAGTGGAATGCATAGATTGAAGCACTAGAATTTGAGAAGAAACCTGTTTTCAGAAATTGTTTTGCTAAATATTTAATATAAGGTCACATGGTCAAGAGTCAAAAACAGATACGGTATTCTGAAAGAAGAGTAACATTTCCATGAAAAGAGTTCTTCACCTATTGTGAATTATTGTAGCCTATCTGTGCAGATAACTGTTTACAGGTATTTTTCAATTTAAACTAACCTGTAACCCTAACAAAAGAAACAAGTGCCTTAAAAATGGTTGGTAACAATAATGTAAGTGCAAGTGAACAAGGTAATAATTAAACTGACATTTATACTCCTAGTGTAATTGTTCAGTCAAAAAGAAACAATGATAACATAGATGTTACAAGAAGTTGCCCATTCCAAAAATTCAGAATTATTAAAACAGTGATGTTAAATATGAATTTGTGTCTACTGTCATTTGTGAGTATACTGTGCCTTAAATGTATACTGCATCTTAAAATGTTAATAATGGTAGAGAGAAATTATAATTCAGACATTTAAAGTATTTATTTTATCTTTATGTAAACCTTTCTATTTCTATTTTAGTGTATGTTTTTAAAAGTATTGCTATACTAATATTATGTTCCTGTATATAATATAAGTAATTTGAGCACAGGTAAAGATGTTTTGAAGACCACTGTTCAGGAAGCTGTTTTGAAGAGGGATCTAAGACAATTCAGAGACTGAGGAAAGTACATAGACCCTGAGCAGGTGTCTTAGTGCTTTAACCTAACTAACACTGTTTTTATCTTTTATTTTTTTAACATGGAGATTTTTAGTAAATTTTGTTTGTAAAAAGAGTTTTGCTGGGTTTGTTTTAAAAAAAAAAAAGGTTTCAAAACCTCTCCTGTAGATGGGGGGAGCCACTGAGACTTTTTAAATAAAAGTGTGACTTGATAAAATTTTATAATCTGGTGGCAAATTTCCCTCCCAAGAAGCATAGCTAGGCAGAAGCTAGAAAACTGATTTCCACCTGTTCTTTTTACCTGATCACACAGCAAAATAGCTAGTCATCTGAGGCCTGGATTAATTAAAGAATTTTTTTATTTATTTACTGGTTAGAACTACCAGAATATTGAAAAGTTTTTATTTTGAAGACTTTGTCTTTATTAATCTGGGACTCACTTTCGATTTTATATTTTTTAGTACAAGGTCAGATGAACAATTATTAAATACGGTGTTTTTGTAGATTATATTTTTGCTAATTAGGGTGTAAATTCAAATATTCATATTTTGAAAATTACAGTTTTAGCCATATTAAACTTTCATTATGTATCCTAAAAGAATTTTCATTTTATTTGAGTGTTGCAGTGATTTTAGTGTTTAAACATGTATGTGCATTTTAGTTTAAACCCAGACCTTAGTTTTTAATAAAGGGATTGACAACTTTTTCCTAAATGCATAACTAACCTTTTGGTGGGGATATAATTAAGGGCATTCTGGGAAAGTACTTACCTGAACCGGTGGTTCTTAATTTTT
This sequence comes from Myotis yumanensis, assembly GCF_028538775.1. Classification (NCBI taxonomy): domain Eukaryota; kingdom Metazoa; phylum Chordata; class Mammalia; order Chiroptera; family Vespertilionidae; genus Myotis; species Myotis yumanensis. The sequence continues at coordinate 30,615,773 of NW_027223762.1, read as the reverse complement.
CTACAACCTAAGCTGCTGAACTAGGTGCTATTGGTAGTACAGATAAAGCAAGTTTTCTTCATTTCACCTTCATTTTATATTTCTTAATATTCTGAAGGCTTTTCCAGATTTTTTTTTAAAAACAAAAATAGAAAGGGTTAAACCTTAAGATATTTTTAGCTATTAGCCTATTTACAACCAGTTGACAACTGGCTTAAGGAAAAAATAAACTTGTAGGTGGTTAGTGAGTGGAACAGCTGACTTTCTGGAAACAATAGAAAGTAGATGATTAGAATATCTACTTATAGTTTAGCCAAGAATGGCTAGACTTTCCATTAAACATTTCTTGGTAACATGAGCCAGAACCTGCTAACCTGTTTTAGACTTTTTTGTTTTACAATATTGCTCAATGTCAGTTTTAGTGACAAAGCTACTAAGTCATTGCCAGTATATTACTAAAGTTTCAATGGATAACAAAATAATTATATGATGTCAATCAAGTGTCCATTAATTGCACTTATGAGAGGACATTTGTCATTGCTGTGCTGTTTTCTGTCTTTTTTATATTTTGTTTCTTTTCAAGTGTGATGATCTAGAAGTCTTTGTTTTTAAACAGGATACATTAATCGTTTGGTCAGAAGCTGAAAACTATGATCTGGCTCTAAGTTTTCAGGAAAAAGCTGGCTGTGATGAGATCTGGGAAAAAATTTGTCAGGTAAGGGTCTTTGAATAATATTTAACTTAACATTTATATGCTTTCTTGAATTTTTTTTCTTTTTACCTAGAAGATGTATATGTGGAGAGGTAATGTCTTCATGTGAGATTTTGGTAACCTAATCTAGAAATTTCTTCTATATTTTACAGCAAAATTTTTTACTTAAAAATTTTTAGTTGTCATAATTTTGTTTATCACTTCAGATTTTAATACCCAGTAAAATGTCAAGATCTTTCAACAACAAACAAAAAGTTAAATATTTATGTTCTAAAGCTTTAAGATTTTATATATTTCATCACCCATTTGCCTAATGTTCATGAATACTGTGTACCAGAGACTAATGATCGAAAGTGCTCACAGCTTCAACTTGTGAAGAACTTACATGATATAGGATAAATGGTAACTCTCAGATAACTGGAATTTTTTTAAATAAAGTTTTTATTTTAAAAGATTCAGATTTACAGAAAATATGAGCAGAAAGTAGAGTTTCTGTATACTCCCCTCCCTGACATCACCACCCCTAGTTCTTCTGTTATTAGTATCTTACATTAATATGATAAACTTGTTACAATTAATGAACTAAACATTTATTATTATTATTCATATACTATTATTAGCTAAAGCCCATTCTTTAATCAGATATCCTCAGTTTAAAATCCAGTATCCTGCCGTGACCGGTTTGGCTCAGTGGATAGAGCGTCGGCCTGCGGACTGAAGGGTCCCGGGTTCGATTCCGGTCAAGGGCATGTACCTTGGCTGCGGGCACATCTCCAGTGGAGGGTGTGCAGGAGGCAGCTGATCGATGTTTCTCGCTCATCGATGTTTCTAACTCTCTATCCCTCTCCCTTCCTCTCTGTAAAAAATCAATAAAATATATTTAAAAAAAAAAAAAATCCAGTATCCTTTTTCTGTTCCAGGATCCCATTCAGAATTCCACATTACATTTATTTCTTTTTCATTTTTTATTGAATTTATTTAGGGTGACATCTGTTACTAAAATTACATAGGTTTTAGGTGTACAATTGTGTAGTACATCATTGATATATTATATTGTGTGTCTACCACCCCAAGTCAAGTTCCTTCCATTACCATTTAACCCCTTTCTACTTCCCCCCATTCCTCTTTCCTTCTGGTCACCATACTATTGTCTATGAGTTTTTTGTTTTTTGTTTTTTTGTTGTTGTTTTTTGCTTGATCCCTTCACCTTTTTCACCTAGCTCAGCAACACCTCTCCCTTCTGACAGCTGTTAGTCTGTTCTCTATCTATGAGTCTGTTTCTATTTTGTTTGTTAGTTTATTTTTGTTCAATTAGATTCTGCATATAAATGAAATCATATGTTACTTATCTTTCTCTAATGGGCTCATTTCACTTAGCATAATCCTCTCCAGGTCCATTCATGCTGTCAGAAGGGGTAAGATTCCCTTCTTTTATATGGCCAATTAGTATGCCATTGCATAAATGTACCACAGTTTTTTAATCCACTCATCCACTGGTGGACACTTGGGCTGCTTCCAAATCTTGACTATAGTAAATAATGCTGCAATGAACATAGGGATGCATATATTCTTTCAAATTAGTGTTCAGTTTTCTTCTGATATAATCCCAGAAGTAGAATCGCTAGGTCATAAAGCAGTTCCATTTTTAATATTTTGAGGTAACTCCATATGCTTTCCACAGTGGCTGCACCCACATTACATTTAATAATTATGTCTCCTTAGGTAAATCTTTGCTGTGAACAGTCACTGGAATTTTAAATTAATCATAACATTCATTTTAGCTGCCATCCTCTATAATAAAAGCCTAATATGCTAAGTGTCTGGTCGTCCGGTTGCCTGTTCAACCAATCAAAGCATAATATCTAATGATATGCTAAGGCTGCTCAACCACTTGCTATCATGTGCACTGACCATCAGGGGGCAGACACTCCAACAAGTAGGTTAGCATGCTGCTGGGTTCTAGCTGATTAGGAATGAGCAAGACAGGCCAGACACGCCCTGGAGCCCTCCTGTGGCCCCCACCAGCTGGCCAACCTCCAGCATCCATCCCTTGCTCCGATTGTGCACTGGTGGGGTCTCTCAGCCTGGCCTGCACCCTCTCGCAATCTGGGACCCCTCGGGGGATGTCAGAGAGCTGGTTTCGGTCCAACGGTGGAACAACCTGTCGCTATGACACACACTGACCACCAGGGGGCAGACAATCAATGCAGTCGCTGCCCCCTGATGGTCTGTGCGCTCCCACAGGGGGAAGCACCGTTCAACCAGAAGCCGGACTTAGGGCTGGCAAGCACAGCAGCAGTGGTGGGAGCCTCTCCCACCTCTGCAGCAGCACTAAGGATGTCCTACTGATGGCTTAGGCCTCCTGCAGGGAGTGGGCCTAAGCCATCAGTTGGACATTCCCTTAGAGGGCAGGCCAGGCAGAAGGGACAACACCACCCCCTCCCCCCCACGTGCAGGAGTTTCATGCACCGGGCCTCTAGTTTTCTATAAATTGGTTGCCTACTATGATATCCTATTATAGTCTACTAGTGGCCCGGTGCATGAATTCGCGCATGGGTGGGGTCTGGCTGGCTTCGCCCCCAATCAGGGTTGGAGGGCGATTGGGGGCGAGGGGGGAGGCCATGGGCAGTTGGCCAGCCGGCCCCGCCCCCTGGTTGAACTCTTGGACGAGAGGACAATTTGCATATTAGCCTTTTATTATATAGGATTTTGACTGTTGTCATTTTCATTGACATCAGCTTTTCCCTCTAGTGATTCTTCTCACTGAAGGTTCTTAGTAGTTTTATGCATCTGACTGCAGTCATTTTTTCCCCCTAGATCTTTCCAGTAATAGTGCCACATAGTGTAATAAAGTGGCCAAAGAAATTGTAGTGTGAATCTTCTGATTCGCTTACTTGACGTATGGCTCTAAATCATTAGACTTTTCTTAACTGGGAGTAGATAGTTTCTTTATTTTTACTTAAGCTCAATGGTCAGTAATATGATTTCCAAAAATTTGAGTGTATTTATATTTTAAGGTAACCAGCTATACTTGAATATTTTCAGGTTCAAGGTAAGGATCCATCAGTGGAAGTCACACAGGACCTCATTGATGAATCAGAAGAAGAACGATTTGAAGAAATGCCTGAAACTAGTCATCTGATTGACCTGCCCACATGTGAACTCAATAAACTTGAAGAGATTGCTGACTTAGTTACCTCAGTTCTCTCCTCACCTATCCGTAGGGAAAAGTTGGCTCTGGCCTTGGAAAATGAAGGCTATATTAAAAAACTACTGCAGCTCTTCCAAGCTTGTGAGAACCTAGAAAACACTGAAGGCTTACACCATTTGTATGAAATTATTAGAGGGATCTTATTCCTAAATAAGGCAACTCTGTTTGAGGTAATGTTTTCTGATGAGTGTATCATGGATGTTGTGGGATGCCTTGAATATGACCCTGCTTTGGCTCAGCCAAAAAGGCACAGAGAATTCCTGACCAAAACTGCGAAGTTTAAGGAAGTTATACCAATAACAGACTCTGAACTAAGGCAAAAAATACATCAGACTTACAGGGTACAGTACATTCAGGACATCATTTTGCCGACGCCATCCGTTTTTGAAGAGAATTTTCTTTCTACTCTTACATCTTTTATTTTCTTCAACAAGGTTGAGATAGTCAGCATGTTGCAGGTAAGTAAGGTGTGCTTTATAATTTTTTTTTCAGATGTTTAGTTTCATTAATTGTTCAAGCTGCTGTTCATTCCTTCTTTTTGAAAGATTTCTTTGGTTTTACCTCATGGCTTTCTGAAGGAGAATCTTAATGTGACCTTTTATATTTTTAAGTGTCCTATGATGTAGCTGGGTTTTATTTAACTTTTTTTTTCCTTTTTAAAAATTGTGGTAGAATACACATGACATGAAATTCACCATTTTAACCATTAAGTGTACGATTCTCAACATTAGGTACATTCACCTCTGTCCATTTTCAAAACTTTCCCATCATCCCAAACAGGAGCAGCTATTTTTAAATCATCTTTTATTCCATTTTGTTAGACTTAGTTATTATTGGGATATGTATAAGTATGAGTGCTTAAAACTGCCCAAGTAATTACAATATGCAGCCAGGATTGAAAAATATTCGTTCATTTTCAGCAAATAATAATTAGATTATTTGCTATGTGAGGTTAATTTTATTCTGTCTCCTTGAGTTGTAAAATAGGAGTTTTATACCACATTTATCATGTTTATCTTTTATACCCTAACAATGTAGTAAACATGATTTTGAAGAGTTTTCTTCACTTGTGATAGTATGCTGTATGCACAGTTTCCTATATAACTGTCGCTGTTATTTCCATATGAGTCACTAAGTTTATTGAGCAGCAACTATATACTTAGTGTACTGGTTCTCAAGTATGGCCCGTGGACGACTCGGGATCCCTGGAGCCCTTTTAGACAGGTCTGTGAGGTTTTCATTTTTCCAGCTTCATGTCAGTGTCAGGCTCTATTTTCTTCATTATATTTCAACCAAAACAACACATCACAGCAGACTGAATGCTGAAGAAGATATGTGAATCTAGCTGTCCTCTGTTAAGGCAAACATTAGAGAGATTTGAAAAAATGTAAAACAGCCATTCTTTCTAAATTTTTAAATTTTGGAGTCATATAGTTCTCATAAAAATAATATTTATATAAACATAATAGCTTGCTTTTAAATGAATAACTTTTTAAATGTATCAGTTATAAGTATGGTAAATATTGATAAACATAACCCACATAGTAAAAGCTCTTTGGGCCCCTCAGTAATTTTTAAGAGTTTAGAGGTCTCTTGAGACCAAAGAGTTGAGAATCTCTGGCTTAGTATTTAGTAATGAGATTCCATTTTATGATACTTCCAACCATTATTCACCTTCCTATTATTATTACTTTACCTTTCATGTAGCGTTTACTTCTCCAGATCAATTTTTCACTGAGCAGTTTTTTGTTATCCACAGTAATAAATGTGAGGAAAGTTAGACTTACACATTATGTTTCATTTACAATGCATGGGACCTGCTTTTTTTTTTTTTTAATTTCAGAAAGGAAGGGAGAGAGAGAGAGAGATAAAAACATCAATGAGAGAGAATCATTGATCGGCTGTGTCCTGCATGCCCTCTACTGGGGTTAGAGCCCGCAACCCGGACATGTGCCCTTGATGGGAATCGAACCCGAAACCCTTTAGTCCGCAAGCTGACGTTCCATCCACTGAACCAAACCAGCAAGGGCTATGGGAGGTCATATTTAAAAATCATACTGTACAATTCAGGATGCCATTTCACTTCCTGATAGAAAAAAAGTCAGAAAGTAGACCCACAGTCAATATAGCTGTTGTAAAGGACCCAGTGACAAAAGCTGAAGTGTATCTTTCAAATGACTGCTTTTGACTTCAGAGCATTGATTACCAAAATCAGTGTTTTGGAAAAAAATAAATTATGCAAACTAATTTATAAATATTTATAACATTTTGTATGTCATTTTATATATTTTATCATAGGCTTATTTGTGAAGGCTATAATTATATAAATCAAGTGTAGCTTTAAAAAGGAAAGTTATTCATTTCTGGTCCATGAGATGTATTTGATAAAATAGCCAGATACTGGAAACTACTTATTGTTTAGGGCTTACCACTTGATTATCTCTTATGTGCCAGCCATGATGCAGAATTCTATTTTCAACAGTGTGTGAGAAGAAAGTAATTAAGCTTATGGCCATTGGCCTCTTAACGGCTCATTTCTTACAGCCAAACTCTGATTTCCATGTAAAAATTTTGTGGCTTGGTAGTAGGTATTTCCAAATAACCCTTCTTGTGATGTACATATCTGTAGCTTCTTAAATGTGTATTAACCTGCTGTTACATAAGTTATATAAGGCAAGTGAACATAAGAATTTTAGCTAACTGGACCAAAATGAGGTAGTGTGAAGGGACATAACTCCTAGACTAACAAGTTATTTAACTGTGAAATTATTTAGTGTAGTCATTGGCTCCTAGTATGTACTGTAATACATGTTGAGATTCTCTTTAGCATGATAGAAGCATAATATTTTAGTTGACCTGAATTTTTCTAGTTGTTCAAAACCCCTTGTGCCCAGAATTCAGAAATATACTGTAAAATGTTTGCAAATTAAATTCCTAAAAGCCAAAAAAGTGAAGTAATTTCCACACAGCTACAGATTAAGAACCTGTTTAGAATAAGTTTTAGGACAGCTTTCTCAAATGTTGACATTTTAACATGTTATATGTAATTCCACTATTACATAGATGAGAGTTGAGCTAAAAACAAATCCAGTAAAATCAAGGATTTCATTCTTTTTGACATATTTTTGCCTATGTCAAGATTTCAGCACTGAAAGAGAAATTTTTAACTTTTCATTCCAGTTACTAATTAAATATGTAAAATCTTCCAATACCTTTTTGAAAACAACTGATGATAAACATATGGCCCTTCATTTTGTTTTAGATGTTTTGGGCCTCAGCATATTAAATGTTACTTAATAGATTTGTCCCATTCTAGTGTGTGTGTGGGGGGGGGGGGGGCGGGGGGGACTTTGATTTGTTTCATAACTTTGTAGTATTTAGGGTCCTATCCTGTAGTTCATTTTATTGGGTGGGAATGACAAAAATCTCATTATGCAAGAGACTTGGATTCTAAATCTATGTCTGTCACTAGCTATTCACAGGTAAATCCACTCTTTGTAACTTAGTCTTACGAAATTTAAAATTGGACTAGGTAATCTTTTAAAGCCTGATCTAATTCTAAAAATGGTATGTGTTCAGTATGAAAAACAGTTATGGTAGTATTGTCATTTAGCTGTGTCCTTACATGTAAGACTCTACACCAGCGATTTTCAACCTTTTTCATCTCAACAGTATGAAAGGCAGTTATTGTAGTGTTTTCTTGTTCAGTGGTATCCTTGGAGACCACAGAACATGTAAGACTCTACAGTACCAATGATTTCCAACCTCTTTCATCTCATGTTACATGTAAGCTAATTACTAAAATTATGCGGCACACACACAAAAAAAAGTTTTTATCTGCTATGGGTTAAAGATCTTCAAACTTGTTTGAATTATGTTTAAATTGAGAGTAAATAGACCCCAAAAGGGAGCTAAAGAGGCTCTAAGTCAAAGTAAATGAGTGTTTATGCATGACTTCTAGAATATTTATTTTTGTTTTCCAAGAGTTCTTTATAGTTGACGTTTCTAGTTACATGAAATATTAATGTATTTATAACTAATAATGAATGGTATAGTCAAGTTTTGAAAATTAAAACATAATTTGTATATATCATATAAATGAGTATAATTCATACTTTTAATATTTCATAGTAATTAATGTTAATTTTAAAATTAACATTTTTTCTCATGTAGGAAGATGAGAAGTTTTTGTCTGAAGTGTTTGCACAACTAACAGATGAGGCTACAGATGATGATAAACGGCGTGAATTGGTAATTTATTTATTCTTGAAATTCAAACCCTTAAAGAGCACTTGCTCTTTTGGCATACAGGCTTTTGATTTTGAATTTGTTAAGAGAAAATTTTTTTATAATTAGAGTATGAGATAAAATATATGTACTTAAATTATGCTATAAATAGTTATTCTCAAACTTATTGTTTTATATATTTTAAAATTTCTTAAGATATTTTGATGTGGGTTCCCCTCTCCATGAGGGAAACTGTGTGTCTTACAAATTCCAAAATCAGACATGTGGGTTATGTGAGGACAGAACTACAAACTCATGCACTTTCTTGGTTGTAGATACAGTATAGAGATGCTTTTCTTTTTAAACAAGTGGCAAGGGGACTGCTTCTTAAATAGATGAATGATAAATAATTGCTTCTTGGAAATTTTTTTCTTATGAATGTGTTTATAATAACTTTCTTGAGATAAAATCTATGCTTTGAGGGAAGAGAATAGTAATTGCTGTTTACCAGCATTTTGTTAATTTTTCAAACATAATCAGGTACTTGGGTTTTAAGAAGTAATGAAAGATTGCTGACTTAAAATCCTTGAGAAGGGTGTTGTTTATCTCATTACAGTGTGCCTTAAGTTTACATTTATGTGTATCAATGTCTCACTATACTTTCTAACATTACAGGTTAATTTTTTCAAGGAGTTTTGTGCATTTTCTCAGACATTACAACCTCAAAACAGAGATGCATTTTTCAAAACTTTGGCAAAGTTGGGCATTCTTCCTGCTCTTGAAATTGTAATGGTAATTATACAGCTTTTCTTCGTGTTTTTGAAATTGAGAATTTGTAATAGATTTATATTATGGATTGAAAGTATTTATTATAGCAATGCATATTGAATTTTGTAATTTAATTTATGCTTCTCTTGATAGTGAATTATACAAGTGTATTCAATCTTCAGATTTTTATTAACTTAAATTTATAATATTACTATATAATCACTTGCATGTAATATGGCTTCAGGTGAATAAAAATCCCATATAAGACTTTCTCTTCTGTAACCATATTAAGTATGTTTCATAGAAACAAAATAAAAATCTCTTTCCTTTTTAGACCAGTGAGTGGAGTGAGGGCAGACTGAATCAAAGGTGCTCATGTTGCAGTATGGGATTAGGGCAGTGGTTCTCATACTTTTGTTTATTAGTTTTATCCATTGATATTTATTACATGAAAAATTAAAACTGAGAGTATTTTAAGTATTAATTTATTTTAAAATAATAACCACCCAATTATATGTTAACATAAATAATATAACTTTCATGAAAAAATAATTTTTCCAAAACAAAATATATTTAAGTGAAAAATATATTTCACTTAAAATATATTTAAGTGAAAATGGCATTGTTTCATATTTTTTAAACAGAGGGAATGAGAGAAACATTGATTTGTTGGTCCACTTATTTATGTAGTCATTGATTGATTCTTATATGTGCCTTGACCAGTGATCAAACCCACAATCTTGGCATATCCAGACGAGCTACCTGGTCGTGGCCTGTTTCATATTTTTTACCAATACCTTTAATGTCTGGCTTAGTAGAAAATAGGGTCTCATAGTAGCTTCAGCATTTAATTTGTTGTGATACCACGGGTTGTGTAGCCTCTTAAAAACCCAACTATACTTGTGATAGACTGAGAGTGAAGAGGCCATTAATGCCCTAGTATTATTTATTATTATGAAAATAATTTTAATCTCATACACTTCCTGAAAAGAGTCTTAGACTCCTTGTAGGGATTCCCTGCACCACATTTTGAGAACTGCTGAGTCATAGAATGTTTTCAGAATCTCCTGAAAATTTTGTAACTTATGAATCATGTATTCTTCACATGTTGAAAGAGGACAAACATTAAGAATCACTACCTTAAAAAGTTAAGTTGTGGAAAAGAGTAAAAATACCCAAAGTGTTTTCAAAAGCATCCTCTAATAGGAGAATCATAATTGAGAAATCAGTTACTAAGGTGTAAAGTAACTGGCAAATCCAGGATCAAAGACAGATTCTGTAAGGTTTTAAAGACTTAACTAGGAGACATCATTCACATTTTTTCATATATTTAAATCAATAATTCCCCCCCCCCGCCCCCCCAAAAAAACAACAAACCAACCTTTTGTTACAGTGTTGCTTTATAATCCTAAGCTGATGCTTAAATTTAAATTCTCTGAGCATTTATTTTTGTGGTGATAAAATCTAGTGGAAACTAATCATTGAGCTATCTAAAACTTTTTAATATTTGAAAAATGATAGAGAGGCTATGTATTTTGATTCCAGTACAATTAAATCCAAAAAGTTGGAGGTGTACATAGATTTGGGAAAAAAAATACAGCATAACATTTGTTAACAATCTCCAAGTAATCTATTTTCCTTTCATCAGGGCATGGATGATTTGCAAGTCAGATCTGCTGCTACAGATATATTTTCTTATCTAGTAGAGTTTAGTCCATCCATGGTCCGAGAGTTCGTAATGCAAGAAGCCCAGCAGAGTGACGATGTAAGTAATAATGCTTTGGTTCTATGTGAATTACCTGTAGAATAGTGTTTGCAAACTTTTGAGAGAAAATTATGGCCATTATTTTAATCTTTTATGAAGCAAAATAATAAATTTCTAATCATTTGTGACTATGGCAAGCCCAGAATATGTGCCAATTGATTTGCATAGTATTCAGTTGGCAATTGGATTGACTGTTTTAAAAAAAAAAAGCATATTCAAATTAGTATTGAGATTGAAATAAATGATTATCATAGAATCAAATTCTTGCATACTAGTCTTAAAAAACTTTTCAAGTGCTAATGAAATATAATTTCAAGCCTCATAGGTCAGGCACTTACCGAGTATAACTAATAAGTTACTTTCACTATGTTCAAATGTGTATTTTCTTTTTAGTGTGGATGAATGTTTAATAATAAGACCAATATTGTGTTTTCCCACTACAGAAATATTTACACTTTTCCCTTAAACTGTTTTTAAGACAATATGAACATATAGCTGTAATTTTAAGTACTCTTTCTTATTTTAGTGTTAAGTAGAAAATAACAAATATTATGTCCCTTCATTTTTTAAATATTTTTTTATTGATTTCAGAGAGGAAGAGAGAGATAGGAAGATAGAGAGATAGAAATATCAATGATGAGAGAGAATCATTGATCTGCTACCTCCTGTACTCCCCCCACTGGGGATTGAGCCCACAACCTGGGCATGTGCCCTGACCCGGAATTGAACCTTGACCTCCTGGTTCATGGGTTGACACTCAACCACTTAGCCATGTGGGTCAGGCTAATTATTTCCTTCTTAATGGTTTTGAATCCCAGTGTTAATTTGATCCTTATATTATTGAATTAAACTATAGTTGTTTCATATGTTTTGTGCTTAATCTCTTAACTTAGATTTTTATGTCTGTCTTTCATAGATATTGCCAGTGTTTTTTTTAAAGCAATTTTATTTAGAAATGGTTTGGGCTAATGGCATAGTTTAGGCAGTAGAAAAGAAATAAAAGACATATTTTGTGTTAAGTATTTTAAGGTATTTTTTTAAAACCCAACTAATGCTAATCTGACTTTAAAGAACTAAATATCTAGTTTATCTCACTGTTGATATTATTATCTTAGTGCCATCCTTTACAAAAGGTAATTTTGAAGTTAGTGCTCAGTACTACATCCTTAGTGATGAGTATGATTAAAGGTATTCATTATAAAATCAGGCCATGAGAAGAATAAGCAACTAATTCTAAGAATTCTTTCTGTTTTTATTAGAAACAGAAAGGTTTTTTTTGTAATTTTTCAATTACAGTTTTTTGTTTTTTTTATAATTTTTCAATTAAAGTTTGCATACAAAATAAAGTATTATTTTGTATTAGTTTCAGGTGTGCAGTATAGTGGCTAGACAATTATGTACTTCCCAAAGTGTTCCCCCAATATTTTCAGTAGTCACTTAGCATAGTTATTACAATATTATTATTTTTTTTTTTTACAATATTATTTTTTAATATGTTTTTATTGATTTTTAGATAGAGAGGGAGGGAGAGGGAGAAGGAGAGATAGAAACATCTATGAGAGAGACACATCTATTGGCTGCCTCCTATATACCTCCTACTGGGGATCGAGCAGCAACCTCAGCATGTGTCCTGACCGGGAATCAAACCTAAGACTTCTTGCTCCATGGGACGATTCTCAATCCACTGAGCCATACCAGCTGGATGATAATATTATCGACTATATTCCCTATGCTGTACTTTACATCCCTGTGACTATTTTGTAACTACCAATTTGCACTTGTTAATTCCTTCACCTTTTTCACCCAGTCCCCCAACTCCCCTCTGCCAGTCTATTTTCTCTATCTATGAGTCTGTTTACATTTCATTTATTCCAGTGGTTCTCAACCTTCCTAATGCTGCGACCCTTTAATACAGTTCCTCATGTTGTGGTGACCCCCAACCATAAAATTATTTTCGTTGCTACTTCATAACTGTAATGTTGCTACTGTTATGAATCGTAATGTAAATATCTGATATGCAGGATGTATTTTCATTGTTACAAATTGAACATAATTAAAGCATAGTGATTTTAATCACAAAAACAATATGTAATTATCTATGTGTTTTCCGATGGTCTTAGGTGACCCCTGTGAAAGGGTCGTTCGACCCCCCAAAGGTTGAGAACCGCTGGTTTATTCATTTATTTTGTAGAACTATTTTCTTTTTTACATTTAATTGATGCATGAGACTTAGAGAAGCAGTTATTGATTTTTAACTATAAAAAGTCCCTTTCTCAATTTTTTTTCTTGCAATCATAGTCTTCAAGGCCTTTCATTTCCCTGAATTTTCTTATATCTAACAATTTTATAATTTAAAAATCTTGTTGCCTCAAAATAATTCTTAGCCCACAAAAGAATATAAATTATATATTTTTTTAAATTTCAAAACAAAGGATCCTGCATGCTGAATTCTATATTGGGTTGGCTGCAACTTTTAAAAAGAAAAAAAAATAACTTACATGTGTATTCAGTGGACTGTTGATATTTTGATGTTCTTTTAAATGCACAGCATTCAAACTCAAGTTCTTCCTGATATGAATATTAACATATGTGTTTGAGACACTAGGAAATATTAACATTTTTTATTGTAGTCATTTCTGTCCAAGCTGTTTGGGTGGATTTAGCAGTAACTGCTGTCTTTTTTTTGTTATGCCACAGATTTCACATTTTTATGCTAATGGCCTTTGAAACATCCAGTAAAACTTATTTTAGAATCTGACTGAATAAGTAATACAGCTATTACTGAACTGCTTATTTTGGCAAGTATTTTCAGTGTATTTCTCACTTAGGAATAAATTCATGTTAATTTTTTTAGATATGACAATAGCATTGGGATTTTTTATTTTTATTTAAATATAGTTGTTGGGTTTATTTTTTAGGATTCCTTATTTTCATTTTTTAAAGGACTCTTAAAACACTTTTAAATATTTTATGCTGAATTATTTATAGAATTATATATCTGGAATTTGCTTCAAAATAATTTTGGAGGGTGAAATTTGCCATAATAAAAAGTTTTTAAAAATACATAAATTAATCTCCATGGGTTGGTTGAATGTTCAGTATTTTGTATTGAACATATCAAATTTTATTTCCTAAAATTGCATCAGTTTTTTTTTAATCTTTTATTTTGAAGTAATTTTAAATTTATACAAAAGTGATAATAGTACAAAGAACTCCCATATACACTTCCCCCAGATCCCCTAGTTATTAACATTTTGTCTCCTATTTACTTTATCGTTTTTTCTTTCCTCATATTTGTATATACACATTTACATATACATAAAATTATTTTTGTTCTGAACCATTGAAGAATAAAGTACAGAAATGATGGCATGATATCCCTTTATCCCTATTTACTTCAGTGTCTATCTACTAAAATCTCTGCATACATAACCACACTATAATTATAAAAATCAGGCAATTAACATTTTTACTTTATTTAACTACAGCCCTAATTTCAGATTTTATCACTTGTCCCAGTAATACCCTTTTAGCCTAGACTAGAGTCTAGGGCCCTAGACAAAAACGGAAAGTTTCTGGTCTAGTATCCAACAATTTAGATTTGTCTAATGTTTCCTCCTGATTCACTTTAGGTTATGTCTTTGTCTCAGGAATAGTACAGAACTAACATTTCATTCAGTGTATCATATCAAGAAAATCCCCCAACTTTACAAAGAGTTTTGGTTCTGTTTGTCTAGGCTGTTTTGTCATTCCACAAATGTGAGGAGTTGAACCATTAAGTTCTTCTGTCTGATGTGAAGAGCTATTGTTTCTTTTTTCTAACATGTGAGAATGGATTGAAAGAACTATTGGTTCTATATTTGTAGCCTTCATTCAAGTTGCTGCAGAGTAAATTTCATGTGCATGACTTTTTTAAAAATTATTATATTTATTTATTTTTTTTTAAATGGAAATGTTTTCACAACATCCATCAGTTATTTTTATTCTACTTCAGAATATTCTTCTTGCCCTTGCCATTCTTCCTTCTCTTATTTACTATATATAGCTAATGTTTTCTTTTTTCTTTATTGATTCAGGTATTACATATGTGTCCTTTTTGCCCCATTATCCCCCCATTCCCACACTCAAAGTGTCAGTGGAAAATTTTCATATAACTTTGTCATGATTGCCACTGTGCTGACAGTAACTGTCTAATTCCATAGATTATAAAATATATCTCAATATTAAGAAGTTAAATTATTTTTTCTTAGAAGCAATGAAATAAAGTTTATTCTCTAGCTTTCCCAATCAGAAAATAGAGATGTCAGCTCTTAATCTGGATATTTTTCACAGTATAGCAAAATTCTTAAATCCACTTACATAGACTTTTTTTTTAAGTATTTGCTTCTAAGAATAGTATGAGTTTCGAGTATAATGAAATGGGAGTATCATTTCTCTAAAACTTTGATTTAGAAATAACTAAAACATTGAAATATCTCCTAGAAACTGTAGTTACTCACTGAAATGTTATTTAGGTAAGGAATGCGCAAACTTTTCTGCAATATCCTTAAGGTAAATAAGACTTGCTGGGTCGTATGGTCTGTCAAAACTACTTAACCCTGCCACTATAGTAAGAACTGTCCATAGACAGTTTGAAAATGAGTAGGCTTGGCTATGTTCCAGTATATGTACAAAATAGGCAATTAGCCAGGTAGTTTTGTAGTTTGCTGACCCTGGATTTTGACCCCTATGTCAGAACATTTCAGGTAAATGATGCTGCCATTTACAAGCTGGTTCTCATTTGAGGGTTATAATTGCAGGAGTTACTATGGTGGTACTGTATATATAAAAAGAAATAAAACAAAAAGAGACCATAGGGATAAGCAAGCATTAATGGGAAGGAAGTTTGGGAATTATTTTAAGACTATACATTAAAAAGAGTGTTCTCTAAAATATTTATTGATGCCCCAGCATTGCAATAAATTCATTGCACTTACTCTGTAATGACATGTATGTATGTATGTATTTTCCTTACCTGAGGATATATATTTTTTTATTTTTGGAGAAAGAGAGAAACATTGATATGAGAGAAAAACATCAATGTGAGAGAGAAACATTGATCGGCTGCCTCCTATTACACATACCCACTGGGGATTGAACCCACAACCTTGATATATACCTTCAACGGAAATCTAACCCACAGTCTTTCGGTGTACAGGACAAGCTCCAACTAACTGAACCCCCCAAACACAGCTGTAAATTTTTAGATCAAGTTATCATTTGACATCTGAAGGAATTTTCTGGTAGTTTGTCTTAACAAATTTGTTATTTTGCTGCAATTGCTTGAGCATGAGTTTTCTAGCCTAAGTAATGACATTGTTGGATAAGCAGATTAAGGAAAATTGGATTTGTACTTGTGTTTTACTGTCAGTAAAGAACTCTAGCAGACGATTAGCAATGCTAGCTTGAATTTTGACAGAGTGGTCCCAATTTTGGTCATCTTCTGTTCCAGTTCCCTTGTTATGCCATTAGAGAAATAGGCCTGGAGGAGTTAATAGGGCCACTGAGATAGCTGGTTATGGCAGTACTGCATTTAGAGGCTGGGTCTTTTGATTTAGCTATTTATTCAGTTCACCAGGCTTACTCTATTGTGTTAATTAAGAAATGAAGCATGCCTTACAGAATCCAGGTGAGAGGTTATAGCACCTTGGTGGAGCACAGAAATGAGAAAAGATGCATTGAAGGGGTAATAACAGTTTCACTTTACCCACGTCCTTCCTTCCCCAAGCCAATACAGAACTATGCTGAGAAAGATCCCCTGGTCTGTAAAGACTGGGCAAGATAACTGCTTCTTAAGATGTGCAGACACCAACACAAAACTATAGAGTTCATGAAGAATCAGGGAAATTTGACACCACCAAAGAAACAAAATAAAGCTCCAGTAGCTGACCCTAAAAAAATGGAGAACTATAGCATAGGGAATATAGTTGATAATCTACACTAATAAAAGAGAAACATGGTAATTGGTGTACGACCGCTACCCTTCCCATTGGCTAATCAGCGTATCCTTATGCAAATTAACTGTCGGCCAAGATGGCGGCCGGCAGCCATGCACTGAAGCGAGCAGGGAGGCTTGCTTCCTCCAGGAACTGCAGACTCCAACGTTCCCCGCCTCACTTGCCGGACTCTCAACTGCAACTCTAAGCAACTATTACTATGTTGCAAATAAGAAACTAAACAAAACCAGCTGTCAGTCAGCCCCGGACCGCAACATTGTATCCATGTTTTCAGCAGCGAGGCTTCAGAGCTAAAGCTGGCCCAGAATAAAAAAAAAAAAAAAGAAAACAAGGAGTGGTTAGGAGCTTTTAGTCAACTGCCAGCGGGAAAACAGCCCTCAGCCCCTCAGCCAACCTGGCCAGGCACCCCAGTGGGGACCCCCACCCTGATCCAGGACACCCTTCAGGGCAAACCAGCCGGCCCCCACCCATGCACCAGGCCTCTATCCTATATAGTAAAAGGGTAATATGCCTCCCGGCACTGGGATCAGCGGAGCTGCGAGGCCTCCTGGCACCGGATCAGCCTGACAGGGGGCAGCGCCCAAACCCCCTGATCAGCCCTGCTCTGTGCCTGATAGGGGGGGAGCTCCCCAATCCCCCGATTGCCCTGCTGCTCTGTGTGTGACAGTGGCGGCGCCCCAACCCCCTGATTGGCCCTGCTCTGTGGGTGATAGAGGGTGGCGCCCCAACCCCCCTCCACAGGCCTTGCTCTGTGTGTGACAAGGTAGAGCCATAACCTCCCCATTGGCCCTGCCCTGAGTGTGACAGGGTGCAGCGCCCCAACCCCCTGATCCGCCCTACTCTGTGAGTGACAGGGGGGAGCTCCTCAACCCCTGATGGGCCCTACTCTGTGCGTGACAGGGGGGAGCTCCCCAACCCCCTGATCGGCCTTGCTCTGTGAGTGACAGGGAGCAGCGCCCCAACCCCCTGATTGGCCCTGCTCTGTGAGTGACAGGG
This sequence comes from Myotis yumanensis, assembly GCF_028538775.1. Lineage (NCBI taxonomy): Eukaryota > Metazoa > Chordata > Mammalia > Chiroptera > Vespertilionidae > Myotis > Myotis yumanensis. The sequence goes on along the minus strand of NW_027223762.1, from coordinate 30,598,119 downwards.
GGCAGCGCCCCAACCCCCTGATTGGCCCTGCTCTGTGTGTGACGGGGGTGGCACCGCAACCTCCCCATAGACCCTGCCTTGAGTGTAACAGGGGGCGGTGCCCCAACCCCCCCAATCAGTCTACCCTGAGCGTGACTGAGGGTGGCATCGCAACCTCCCGATCCGCCCTGCTCTGTGCATGACGGGGCGGCACCCCAACTCCCCAATCGGCCCTGCTCTGAGCCTGACCAGGGGCTGCACTTAGGGATTGGGCCTGGCCTCTGCCACCCGGGAGCAGGCCTAAGCCAGCAGGTCGTTATCTCCCGAGGGGTCCCAGACTGTGAGAGGGCACAGGCCGGGCTGGGGGACCCCCCCCCCGAGTGCACAAATTTTTGTGCACCGGGCCTCTAGTATTGTAATAACTATCTATGTATGGTGCCAGATGTGTACTAGAATTAATGGGGGCATCACTTGGTAAATTATATGATTGTCTAATCACTATGCTGTGCACCTGAAACTCATATAAAATAATATTAAATGTTAACTATAATTGAAAAATAACATTTAAAGAATTAAAGATAAATACATAAGTAAATTTGGGGGGAAATGGAGAACTTTGAACTGCCTAACAAAGAATTCAAAATAATTATCTTAAAGAAGAAGCTCAGTGAGCTACAAGAAGACAATTAGATAACTAAATGAAATCAAGAAAACAATACATAAAATGAATTCAACAAAGAGATAGAAACCATAGAAAAGAACCAAAGGAAATCCTGGAGCTGAAAAATAAAATGACTGAACTGAAAAAGATCAATAAATAGCTTCTACAGCAGAATCGATCAAGCAATAGAAAAAAAAAATCAGAGAACATGAGAATGAAAAAAAATGAAGAAAGCATACATGAATTAATGGAACACTGCAAAGTAAAACAATACAGGATGGGCAAGAGTAGGTTTACAGTTGTAATATGAATCCTATCTAATAAAAGACAAAAAAGGTAATTGACTGTACCTTCACTAGGCTTCCCATTGGCTAATTTGCATACTGCAGGCAGGGCTGGCCAGCACCAGACGCCATTCGGGCCCTATATTCGGCCCTGGGTGGCCGGGCTTAGGCGGCGCGATCGCGTCACCTAAGCCCCACCCCAGCCGGAACCCCCCTGTGCCACCTAAGCCCCCGCAGCCTAAGCCCGGCCCCCAGCCGGGACCCCCGTGTGCTGCCTAAGTCCCACTGCCAGCTGGGCCTGCTCCAGGCAAGTGCGGAGGGCGGCCAGCCCCCAGGTGGGCCTGCCATGGCGATCCCAGAGCAGGCAAGTGTGGAGGACTACCGGCCCCCAGGTGGGCCTGCTCCTGGGATCGCCATGGCAACACCCCACCCTGGCCATAGCTCAAGGGAGAAAAAAACACGCAGTGGAGGCCAGGAGCCTGAGAGATCAACACAGAGGGGCGCCTGCTCCAAGCCTCCACAGTGTGGCTGCGGGCAGGCCCCCAGCAGACACACACACTCACACACAGCGCCTGCTCCGAGCCTCTGCTGCCAGACTGTGGCCGTCAGTAGGACATCCACTGAGGGCTCCTGGACTGTGAGAGGGGCAGGCTGGGCTGAGGGAACCCCCACGCCCCAGTGTATGAATTTTGTGCACCAGGCCTCTAGTAAATTATAATACAATTTAAAAAATTTATTTCCTCTGAAAAAATTTCATTCTGTCTCTATTGCCATGATAGAATTTATTTATTAGTGTTCAAATTTGGAAACATGTTAGAGGGTAGGGTTCTAATATTTTTTTAAGTATATTTTTACTGATTTTAGAAGGAGGGAGGGAAAAGAAGAGAGAGAGATAGAAACATCAGTGATGAGAGAGAATCATTGATTGACTGCCTCCTGTATACCCCCTATTAGGGATCAAGCTCGCAACCCCTGCATGTGCCATGACCAGGAATTGAACCAGTGACTCCTGGTTCATTAGTGGATGCTCAACCACTGGGCCACACCAGTCAGGCTAGGGTTCTAATTTTAAGCAGTTAAGTTGCTATGACATGGTTTTGTTGGTTCTTTATTGCTTTAAGTTCATAAATAAACAATTCACAGGGATATGTTATTTTTGGATAAAAGTATATTAAGTTTGGACAGGGCTAGCAAAACAAAATAATAACATAGACTGCTTTATTCTGAAGCTTTCTATTTATTACTTTCCAGAATTCTCCCAATTTAAGACATTTATCTTCATTCCATGCAGTTCCCTTATTTCATCTCCTTCAGTTACTACCTTTCTTCCCCCAATAATAAACATATTTTCAAATCCACGGAGTTGATGTCAAAACTTTTTGACATGAACAATCAGTTTGTATCCTAATTTAATGCTTAAGATTTCTGCTTTTAAAATACAAGCAGAAGCTGCTTTGTAGCTCTGTATATTAAGACCCAAGAGCATGTTGCTAATATAACAATAAATTTATTTGGTATTAGGTCATTATATAACATGTGCATCCATTCACATGTGGAGAATTGTGTACTGGGTTATTTTCTCTCGCTCTCTTTTTTTTTTTTTTTTTTTTTTTTTTTACTAGAAAGGATTTTCTAGTTAGAAGCTGAGATAAGCTGTGTTTGGGAGTGGAGAAGGTATCACTGTGTAATCTTGCTTGTTTAGTCAACTTCTAAATTCATACCTGACACTGAAACTTAGAATAAGAATGTTAGAACCTCCAGTGAACTAGAATCATTGATAAATGGCTTTATTTTCCACTTCTTTATATTAATGGTATCGTAAGGTGTAGCATGCTCTGCTTTTTTTTTTAATATAAGTGGGTTTTTTCTCTCCAGTGTGCTTAAATAGAACTTTAGAAAACATTATTAGGAAGAAAAGAGCTTAAATAAGTTCATATATTCTTTGTGGGGTATTTTCTATGTGATTCTAATTTTGTTCTTTCAGCTGGTATATTTGTCATATTTCCAAACCAGGTCTAATGGAAACATTTTCTTTCAGGATATCCTTCTCATTAATGTAGTAATTGAACAAATGATCTGTGATACTGATCCTGAGCTAGGAGGTGCTGTTCAGTTAATGGGACTTCTTCGTACTCTGATTGATCCAGAGAACATGCTGGCTACAACTAATGTAAGAAATTATTGTGAGATTCTTTTTTTTTTTTTTTTAAGTTTTGATCTAATCAGCTGTGGGTGTTTTTCTTAATGTAATTGTAAATATAGAAATTTTGAAAACGTGTACAATATTGAAAAACAATAAATAGTTACGTATTTGTATACTTGGTATTCAAGTAGCAATGGTATTCCTATAACAGTTCGCTTGGCAGAATACAATCATGTAATGTATAAAATCTTAGTGAAACGTTAGCACTTCTGTTTTGACCCTTGGCCTTTAAGAAGTCTGTTAACTTCTTAAAAATTAATATACAACAATGTGAATATATTTAACAGTAGTGAACTATAAATGTAAAGGTGGTTAAATGGTAAGTTTTGTTGGTTTTTTATTATAATAAGAAAGGAAAAATTATGCAACATCATATAGTGCATGTACACAAACCTAAATAGTATAGCCTACTACACCTAGGCTATTTGGAATATCACCATCTTGTATGTTTTTTGTCATTGACCAAACTGTCATTATGTAGTGCATAAATAAAACATTAAAAATATATCCTCTTTATTATCTAAATAAATTTATACTTATAAAAGTACTTACAATTGATATAAGCTATAACATGAATTGTTTATTAAATCATTCCTTCATAATTTTTTTTTAAAAGGAAAACTGTGTATTGAATGGTCTCAACTGCATAGTAAAAAAAAGTCAATGAAAATAGAAAGACTTAAGAAACTATCCCAAAATATTAATAGTGATTGTCTCAAACTAATGGGATATTTTTTCTTTATAAAATGTCCTCATATTTAGAAAACATGTATTACTTTTAAATTATATACAAATATATTGGGCCAGTTTTATAAAAAATTAGTAGCCCAGAAAATAAAAAAGCATTATTTTCCAAATTTCCAAAAACATTTTAAAAGTAGATCTAAATTCTATTCTGTTCTGTTTCTAGTGGCTTGATAAATTGATTTGGTAGATTTCCAAATTTGGATATATTGTGAAATATGGAGTATCAAATTTTAAATAGTTAAGTTGCTCTTATATTGCTTGATAGATTCTTCATTGCATTTCAGATCATAACATATTTGAAAAAAATTGTTCTGACTAATTACCTAAAAACAAATGTTTTTAATACTATCTGATCTTTTTCTTGCTTTCATTTTTATTTGTAATATGAAATAGATTTGATTTTTTAATTCTGCAGAAGTAAGATTAAGGTGAATATAACTAGTTTTTTGGTTCTTTCACAGTATCCTAAAGTGTCTGTTGTTTGTGTATGACCCGCTAATTTTTTTTTCACACTGCTAATTCTTGAAGACATGTTATTAATTATAAAGGTAATAAAGTATTTTTTAAATTCTTTGTTTCAGAAAACTGAAAAAAGTGAATTTCTAAATTTCTTCTACAACCATTGTATGCATGTCCTCACAGCACCACTTTTAACCAATACTTCAGAAGACAGATATGAAAAGGGTAGGGTTTCTTACTTATCTGCTTATGATTTCTGTTTTTAAAGAGTAAAATAAGTATTATAAGTGACAAGCTATTTACTTAGTTCTTTATTTGGTGTAGTTTATATATTCACAAATCATCAGCTACAATTTCTGGCTTCAGTTTATTGAAGTGGAATGATAACCTAAAAATTTTTTTTTAATTAAATCTTTATTGTTAAAAGTATTACACATGTCCCCCTTTTTCCCCCACCCCGTCTAAAGTTTTTTTTTAAGTAGTCTGAGTGCAAAGTGCAAATCCTACTATGGTTTTATGTACTTCCCATTAAGTATTCATAGTTGTATATATCTATGGCAACAGTTTTTATTGATTTCTACTGTATTTCTGTATTCTGTAAATCTGTATTTCATCAGTTTGCAATATTTATTTTCTTTTTTTTTTTAATATATTTTATTGATTTTTACAGAGAGGAAGGGAGAGGGATAGAAAGTTAGAAACATTGATCAGCTGCCTCCTGCACACTACCCACTGGGGATGTGCCCACAACCAAGGTATATGCCCTTGACCGGAATCGAACCTGGGACCCTTGATCTGCAGGCTGATGCTCCATCCACTGAGCCAAACCGGTTAGGGCAGTTTGCAATATTTAAATAATGTAATCATACTACCAAATATAAGTATCATAAACAAATCATTGACTTACCAGAATATCACTCAACTTATGAAATGAGATATGTGAAGGACATATTCTCTTAGACTGTTGGTTAATTTGAGTCAGTTAAGAGAATTTGTACTAAACTAATAAAGTTGTAGAAGAGGCATACCCACATAATATCATCAATTCTATTTCTGAGTATATATTCTAGGGAACATTTATGTATATGCATGATAGTTACAAGAGTATTGTTGCTTTGTTCATGGTAGGAAAATTAAAGTGTGGTGTATGTATATATTCGCAGTTAAAATAATTGAATATATATTGATCTGTCATCTGACTAGTTCTCAAAAATGTAAAGTTGAATGGGTAAAAAATTTATTGCAGAATGGTTCCATTTACATAAATTAAAATAAATACGCTTTAAACATTCAGTTTAAAATAAAACACTTCCAGCATATAGAAATATTTAGATAATAGCTTGACAGACATCCACATACCTCCTATTGGCTCTCCATTCTCATTCCACCCCACCTACCAATATCCCTCAAGGAATGCTGAATTTGGAGTTTATCACCCCTATGCTCGTTTATGTTATTATGACATGTATAATGCATTACTTTTCATGTTTTCAAACTTGATATGCATTGATTTCAATTCTGTATATTCTGCAATTTTTTTTTTTTTTACCCACTGCTTTTTGTTTTTTTTTTGGAAGGAGGAAGGAGAGAGAAACATCAATTGATTGCCTCTGTATGCAATCGATTCATATAAATATATATATATACTAGAGGCCCGGGGCACAAAAATTTGTGCATTCGGGAGGGTCCCTCAGCCCAGCCTGTGCCCTCTCACAGTCTGGAACCCCTTGGGGGATGACCACCTGCTGGCTTAGGCCCGCTCCCCAGGGGATTGGGCCTAAGCTGGCAGTCAGACATCCCTCTGGCAGCCCAGGAGCCCTCGGGGGATGTCCACTTGCCAGCGGGAAGCAGGCCTAAGCTGCAGTCGGACATCCTTAGTGCTGCTGAGAAGGTGGGAGAGGCTCCCACCACCACCGCTGTACTGGCAGCCGTCAGCCTGGCTTGTGGCTGAGCAGAGCTTCCCCTGTGGGAGCGCACTGACCACCAGGGGGCAGCTCCTGCATTGAGCGTCTGCCCCTTGGTGGTCAGTGTGTGTCATAGTGACCAGTCATTCCCAGTCGTTCTGCTGTTAGGGTCAATTTGCATATTACCCTTTTATTATATAGGATATATATACACACACACATACATACACACACATATATATAATTTTTATTTATTTCAGAGAGGAAAGGAGAGGGAGAGAGAGATAGAAATATTGATGATGAGAAAGAATCATTGATCAGCTGCCCCCTGCATGTCCCACAGGAATCAAGCCCACAACCCAGGCATGTGCCCTGACTGGGAATCAAACCATGACCTCCTGGTTCATAGGTCAACACTCTACCATTGAACCTTGCTGGCTGGGCCCGATCGATTCTCTTTAATCATTGATGTTTCTATATCGCTCTACCTTTCCCTTCTCTCTGAAATCAGTAAAAACATTTTTTTTTAAAAAATCAAAGCATAAATCATCTATTATTAACATTTGTGTTATTATAGAACTTAAGAAATATCTATATGGATAGACATATTCAGATTGTTGGAGGATGGCTGAGAGAAGATAAAAGTTGACATATCAGTCTTATCTCTGGTTGTAATCTCATTTTTTATCAGAACATTTATAATTTTCTTTTAATAACTTCTTGTCTATAACCAGTTCTATAAAAGACTGCAGATAAAGGTATAATATTGAACTGAATATAATAACAACTAATTCTTAGTGTTTATTATGTAGATAAAAGGAGATTATGTGCTTTCTATATTGTAGTGCCAGGGAAGTATGAGATATTATTACTGAAATAACTGATTTTAAATTTTTTTATTAGATAATATAGTTGGATCTAACAAAAACAGCATGATTTGTCCTGGTAAGTATATGTTTTTATTTTATTAACTAATGCAAATAGTAAACTTTTTTCTCCTCAGAGTATAATATACTTGTACAAAGCTAATAAGAAAAGCATATTTTCACCAAAAACAGAATCCAAAAATACTCTTTTTTTCTTTATTACAAATAAAATATTTCTCTTTCTCCCATATAAAAAAAATGGAAAACCATTTGGAATTTGGTTTGTTTCTGTAGATTTAGAACTTGTTTTTTGATATTTTTTGAGAAGACATCTGGACATTGGTGATTTAGTTTATGCTTATTTTTGAAATCTAGTAAACTAAGACCAATTAGTTAGGAATTAGTGTTTATAACAGCCTTGTGTTTAAAATTTATTTATAAATCTGAGTGGAAACACTTGCTTTTACTTGTAACATGCATACCAGGTATGGGCTTGGTAGTACAGAAAATATGCCTGTGTACCCAGCATCCTGTCTGTTTTACCTGGTTCATCAAAGCTGTAGAAAAGCCAGTTTCAAAGGAGACAGTTCAGATATTGGATGAGTAATTTTAATTAACACGGTAGATCATTGCCACAAAATCTTTTATAAGTAAAATTTGGGAATTGAGAAATTAAAATAGTTTAATTGTAAGGTACTAGTTCAAATGTTGGTTGATATACAAATTGGTCCGGAGCAAGTAAGACTCTTTACTTGATTTAAAGTAGAAAAGATCTTTGAAATACCAGAATTGTATTTTGTATATTTAATGGTCATCCTGTTATTTAAAAGAATGTTAATTTATTCCTGAAAAATAAAATAGTTGTACCAGGTGATGTCAGTTATTTTTTTTCTATTTTACAAGACTGTGATTCCATAAATTGCTCACAGTTTAATATTTTCTTATCTAAAATTTTCATAATAGGTGTAGATAGTTACCTATATAAGCCCTTCAATTATATTCAATTTTGAGCTCTGGAAGCAGTTTGAAATCATTCCATGAGTGTATAAACCAAAGCCTCTTGAAAATAAAGCTAGTATATTTCAGTAGACCTCTCATGGGTATTATAGTTTGATGTTAAAAAGACCGGTGTTAAAAAAAACAAAAAACTTGATGGAACATTTTTCACTTGATATTCAAATAGCCAAAAATGTTATTTTCTTAAAAATATTTTTAAAGAAAGCATATTAATTTTTCTTGGGAAATTTGCATTGCAACATTTTAGGCAAAAAGTTTGAGGTACATTCTCCTTTACTGTGGACCCTTTTATAGATTTATTAATATTAACCACTACAATAGTATGTATTAAAGAAACATTACCAAGAAAATCTCAGTGTATTGAGGGTTTTATTATCATATTTGTAAACTTTTATTGAGGGTTTTTTCCCTCTTAACATTATTAAATATACAGGAGCTTTAGAAAAGTATCTAGTAACTAGGTAAAATTTACAATGCTTCTGGAGAGTCTGCCTAATGAAAAAGTAAAAATCTATAGCTTCTTTAATTGATATAAAAATGAGAAGGAAATATAATTTTACTTTTGTTCTAAAATATAGGATATGAGCTTTATTCTTTTTTACTGAGATGTATTGCAGTATTTGACTTTCATGTGATGACTTTCTTTGTAGATAATTATCAAACAGCACAGCTGCTTGCTCTAATTTTAGAGCTACTCACATTTTGTGTGGAACATCACACATATCACATAAAAAACTATATTATGAACAAGGACTTGCTAAGAAGAGTCTTGGTCTTGATGAATTCAAAGCATACTTTCCTGGCATTGTGTAAGTAACAATTCAGGTGAACAGTCTAGTAAATCATTTTAAGGAACAACATTTTTAATAGAGATAAAAGCCAAAGTTACCCATGTGAATTTATTTTTTAGCAGTTTATTTGCTATTAAAAAGATGATTATGAGAAATACTGATCTTTTATTTAATGGATAAGAGGAATAGATCCTAGTGCTTCCCCACCCACATATATTTGTTCACATTTAAATTTAATTAGCTTAATTGGGATCCCTGTGCAAAGATAGTATTTTACTAATAGAGCTAGTCTTACTATCTTTTACATCTGCTTCATAAAATTGTTATTTAGTAGTGACTATATTTTTGAGATATGGGCCTTGATATATTTTTGTTGTGTAACTCAGGTTATTTATTGAACTTGTAAAATATTTGCAACAATGTTGATTTTTGGAAATTTTTTTCTTTCCTCTTCATAATTCCACTTGCAAATAGAAATAAATAAGCTTTCTTTTCCTTTCAAGTAAAAAGAGTTGTAAGGGTTTTTTCTGAGCATAAAAATTATAATTTAAATGTAAGCATTAACTTAAATTATAGAGAAAAGGTTAATCTCCCTAATACTTCTTTTATTTTTAAGGCCTTAAAGTCGCCTCTACCTGTACTGTTTCTTTTCCATTCCTTTTTCCATACTTGTCAAGATTTACATAAACATATTCACACGGGTTTTTTTGTTGTTGTTTTTTTACAAAAACAGGCTTATACTAACATACTTACAAGTCCCTTAATATTATTGTAGGTCAGTGGATATGGTGTGAACCAATTTTTGTTTCCTAAACACACTTGAGTAATATTTCTTAGAGTGGCTCTTCCACATTTATTTTACCATTCTCTAATACACGGATTGCAAAATTGTTTGAGTATTTAGCCACTCCAAACAACACTGTAGTAAATAGTCTAATATGTAAATCTTTTATATACTAGTTGATTTTTTCCAATAATGGGATTGCCAGGACAAAATGTTTATGTATTTTAATATGTCCTTTTAAATTTTAATTAGACATACAGCTTCCAGATTTCTTTCCCAAAGATTAAAGCACTTGATATTCTTCTAGCACTTGATGTTTGTTACTGTTTTTTTTTTTTAATGTTATCAAACTAATGATGGAAAATGTGGTATTCCCTTTGTGTATTAATTTACATAAACATTTTTCTTGACAACATTTTTTTATTTTTTAGTGCTTTTGTATTTTATCTGTTATACCCACACTGTTCTGAGTATTACCAACATTTGTGTTTGAGGTTTTAGTGTATTTTTTAATCTCTTTACTATGGAGCTACCTGCCTAGGTAGTTTATTTATCTTTCAATAGCCAATTATTGGGGATTTTTTTTATTAGCTCTGGCTACTAATTTGTACAGGTTTTGAGTGGTCTTTCCCTATTTTTTTCAAAGCCCAATAATTTTTAGTGCACAATTTTGCTTTTCATTCTAAAAGACTATAAACATTATTTTATGTAAAAATACTTATATAATGATTAATATTAGTAAGACCATTGACTTACTCCGTCTTATTTTTAATCAGGTGCTCTTCGTTTTATGCGGCGGATAATTGGCCTTAAAGATGAATTTTATAATCGTTACATCACGAAGGGAAATCTTTTTGAGCCAGTTATAAATGCTCTTCTGGATAATGGAACTCGGTACAATTTGTTAAATTCAGCTGTTATTGAGTTATTTGAATTTATAAGAGTGGTAAGTTTATACTAAGTGATTCTTAGTAAAGTAGAATAATTATATATTTAGTGATGTTAATATTTTAAATTGAGAAATTTAGCATAGTCTTTGGACCCATATTTATTCTATAATCTTCTTAGTTCCATTTATTTGCCAGTGTATCAGGATGAAATTTGGCATATGTGGACATTTCAGTCAAGCATGCCATTCATGTGATCTCTTTGATCAATTGTAGGGATAGTGATAAAAATGAATAGGAAGATTGAAAATAATTTCTTTGTTAGACACTCATATGAGATGCATAAAAATAGGTTATTATGGAATTTTAAGTTGAAGAAATCAGAGAGTTAGATGGATTACTCCAATTGCCTTATTTTACCGATGAGGGACTTGAGATGCCCAAAGTAATTAAGTGACCTATTCAAGAGCATCCATTTGGTTAGGAGCACAGTCAGGGTTTGAAGTTATGTTACAATTCAGTTTCAGACAACAAAAGATTTGTGATGCCACCAGGGGAAGTGGCCACATGGTTAGAAAGAACTTGAAAAAAGAAAGTCAAAGCTAGAAATTCATTTTCTAGTTTTGTTTCTGACGAATCAGATTTCTAATGATGACATGCTATTTTCACATCAAGATTATTTGAGCAATTGGATTGTTTTTCTAATATTGGTCACTTGCCAAGAGTATGATACTCAAAAGGATGAAGAGGATAGAACTGCTATCTTTAGCCTTTAGAAAAGAGGAAATGTGGGTTTTTTTGTTTTGTTTGTTGTTATTGTTTTTCTAAAAATATTGTTAACTAGCTCAAGCTCACCAAGTATCTGAACCCAGCTTCACAGTACACTGTTCTAATGAATCAGAGATTTATTTTTACTTTTTTTTTTCTTTAAAATTTTTAATGAGATACTAATAAATCATAGGGTTGACAAACCCATTTCTATTCCTGTGGTTGATTTTTGTCTTTCTAAAAATACAAATGGTTGATAAATGTACATTGAATCCTAAAATTTATCTTTTTGTTGAGTGTACAACACAGACCATTTTACATAGATTTCTAATTTTTCTTCTTGGCTTTTTTTTTTTTTTTTGAAATGTCCAGGAAGACTCATTTAAAGACTTAAAATACTTTATGCAGTCAGATTATGGTGGATCATTTAAAGAAGTGGCCTGTGTATTTCTTACGATAGTATTAAAGTCCTGAATCACAACTTTAATTATTTTTAATAATGAGCCTGCTTTGTACCCATTCATTGCAATGATCATTTAAAATGGTTCATTTGGAATTTAGAAGTTGTTACTACCAGTTTATTTCACAAATATTATACCATTGGAAGGAACACGGAGAATAAACTATTCGAGTTAATACTTTATCGGATCTGTTTAGGTAATGTAGTCTGAGGAATCTATGTGTATATTTTAGGCAAGGCTTATCCCATTTTGATAGGATGTCATGTTAAATGAGAAGTCCTTAAGTAATACCTAACGTTTATTGAAAATATAATTTCAAAATCTGCTTTCTAATTAGTTTTGTGCTCTTGACCAGGCCATTCAACTTCTCTTAGTGCCTCAACTTTCTTTTCTATAAAATCAGTCTAATAAAGCTTATTACATGAAAGTGCTTTTTAAATTGTAAAGTGCTACATAAGTGTGAAAAATGAACAGAAGGCATAAATTAAATCCATTTACTTTTGAAATGTTCTTTATAATCCCCCAGAAGGGCTCCAGTGAATTGCTGCTTCTTTTTTCCAAGTTTTCTGTGGAGTCCTGGCTCATGTATAAAGAAACTAGAACATTTATTTTTGGAAGGTGATTTTGAAACACCTTTTTTGATCAGTTTTGGAATTATTTTTAAAATTTTTAAGTCTTTCTCCTAACAAGCATTGTATTATATTTGAAATCTAAATTTTGTGCTTATACAGGAAGATATCAAGTCTCTTACTGCACATATAGTTGAAAACTTTTATAAAGCACTTGAATCGATTGAATATGTTCAGACATTCAAAGGATTGAAGACTAAATATGAGCAAGAAAAAGACAGACAAAATCAGAAACTGAACAGGTATTGTTTAAGTATATTGCATTTATAGCATATAAATTTATGTCCAAAATCACATATAGTTGGATTTGAAATTTACCCAGGAATTTTCTTACCATCATTAGATAGGACAGGATTATATGTAGGAGGGTAGGATATTCTCCCTATCCCAAATTTTTTATATGAAAAATTACTGCTCCATATTGTAACTCAAGATAAATTTTAATTAATAAATATTATCCAACTAAAATTATTTCAGCTCCTCTAGGTCATACATAATTATTATCAATTTTAATCATAAGAATTTTAAGTCATTACTCAATATGTATGGTATGTTTCTTACAGTGTACCATCTATATTGCGTAGTAACAGATTTCGCAGAGATGCAAAAGCCTTGGAAGAGGATGAAGAAATGTGGTTTAATGAAGATGAAGAGGAGGAAGGAAAAACAGTTGTGGCACCAGTGGAAAAATCTAAGCCAGAAGATGATTTTCCAGATAGTTATGAAAAATTTATGGAGACTAAGAAAGGTATTAAAATTTTGAATTTTTAAATAGTGCACCCTCTTATAACTAATACATAAATTATTAATTTGCTTGTAAAGGTCTGTCCATGTTTATACAGCATAAAAGACATAAAGTTTATGCTGAATCATAATTTTCAAATTATGCACTTTTTCTAAATTTGTTTGGGATTTCTTTTCATGGTTTTTTTGAAGCTTGCCATTTTACGATAGTCTTCATTTGCTATTTAGAAATTGCATTGCCTACTTATGCTTTTCCTTCTGTGAATAGTCTTGGCTTCTTTTCTATTCTGAATCTCCAATAATAACAAACACCATACAGATCCATAGAAACTTTCCAGAGCTCTCCACCTTTTGCTGCCAAGGAAACTAAGCTTGGAGTCACTTTGCTCTTTGAAATTTTAAAATCATTATAAACGTTACTTTTTATTTATTTTTTTGGGGGGTGACATTGGTTAATAAAATTATATAGGTTTCAGGTGTACAATTCTATAATACATCACCTGTATGTTGTATTATGTGTTCACCACCCCAAGTCAGGTCTCCTTTCATCACCATTTATCATCTCTATACTCTCTTCTACCTCCCCCCACACAAAAGTTTAATAAAGATACAATATCAAGAGAAATAAAAGTAAAATTTCCCATCTTTCCAGAGAATTAATCACTATAATTCTATGTCCTGAGAAATTACCATTATTGGAGTACTGTCCTGCATATATCATCTAAATGTTTAATAAAAATTTATATCTTGAAAAGGAAAAAAGCATTTTCTAAACTTTATATAAATTTGTGATTTTGAATATGAGATTTCTAAAGGTATTTCTTATTTGTTAGGTTTCATTGAGTTATTACATTTTTCCCTGAAATTTGTTCTCAACCTCATTCATTTTCCAATCATTAATACCATAAGTTCCATTTATTTTAGGCTTCAGGGGCAAATAGCCTATTAAAATGTCCTAAGGAATAGGCACCTTTTAATAGCCAGATTCTTCTACTTTTACTCATTATAGGCACTGTGCTGAAAGGGGCAATGAGGCAAAACTTGAAGTACTATGTCCAGTTAATCTTATATAATAAAAGGCTAATATGCAAATTGTCCCCTCAACCTGGAGTCCAACCAGTGGGTGGGGCCAGCCAGCCAGCCACCCGCAGCCCCTCCCCCAGCTAGCCTCACCCCCGATTGCTCCTACACACACCCTTATCGGGGGCGGGGCTGGCCAGCCAACTGCCTATGGCCCCTACCCCCAGCCAGCCTGGCCCGATTGGCCCGATTGGGGCAGGCTGGCCAGACCCCACCCATGCATGAATTCATGCACCAGGCCTCTAGTCATATATTTAAAAAATAGCAACTAGGTGCTAAAGGATGGTAGACACCTATCTCATAAAAGAAACCCACACAGGAACCTGGTATAGTCAGGAAATAAAAGGCTAATAGACATGATCATATCATTTTCTTTAGGCATTTGAAATACTAACTTGTGGGAAAGATTATTAGGTATTTACAATAGAAGTATAGAGTCAGAGAGTGAAAGCTGCAGGGAGACAAGGAGTCAGGCAATTAATGAGTCCTTGGAAGTGTCTTGGATCCAGCTGTGTAGAATTCTTTCATAGGATGGCTGATTTGTTATATGATTCTTAAGGTCCTTTCTAATCCTGAGATTTCTAAGATTCCAACTAATAAAGACATCACTATACATATCATACTCTTCTACTCCTTTAACTCTTATAAAGCAAAGACAATGTTTTATAAGTTTTTAAATTACTGTTCTTTTCGAATGCTTTGACTTAGCAATATTTACTGATACAGGTTCAAAATTTTACTTTTGTTTTAGCAAAAGAAAGTGAAGACAAGGAAAACCTTCCAAAAAGGACATCTTCTGGTGGCTTCAAATTTACTTTCTCCCACTCGGCCAGTGCTGCTAATGGAGCCAACAGTACAAACAGTAAATCTGTAATGGCACAGACACCACCAGCAAGTTCCAATGGATCCTCTTCCAAAACGGCAACCTTGGCTTCATCAGTAACAGCCACCAAGGTATGTGAACCTTCTCTGCATATAAATAAACATTTCTTGTTTTCATCTGTAAAAATTATGTTTACTGAAGAAAATTTGGATAATAAAAATAATCCCAAAGAAGAAAAAGTTGCACAAGTCATCAGATAATATGACTGCTAACATGTGATTGATTTTTCTTTAGTATGTGGGTTTCTTTATCTGACATATAATTGAGGTCTTTCTATAAACAGTTTTCTATCCTGCTTTTATGTCTTTACTGTAATAACTTATGTTATTAAACATTGTTGATGACTGTAGAATTTCATTTTACTTATCTGTATCCTAATGTTTGTAAGCATCCCCTCCCTCCAGTAATATTTCAGATATCTGTTCATAGTCTTGCCTTTTAAAAGTTAGCTTATGTTTTCTCCTCCCCCCCCCCCCTCCGCCTGCTCGCCCGCACTGCCCTATGTTTTCTTGATATGAATGAATCTTTAGTTAAAGATATTACCTTTTGCCATTAGCATAGCAAATGTATTTCCCATTGGTTACTTTTTTTATGAACAAGTTTAAATTTTTTTTTTAAATATATATTTTATTGATTTTTTTACAGAGAGGAAGGGAGAGGGATAGAGAGTTAGAAACATCAATGAGAGAGAAACATAGATCAGCTGACTCTTGAACACTACCCACTGGGGATGTGCCCGCAACCAAGGTACATGCCCTTGACCGGAATCGAACCTGGGACCCTTGAGTCCGCAGGCCGATGCTCTATCCATTGAGCCAAACCAGTTAGGGCAACAAGTTTAAATTTTATATGAAACTTTTTTCTTTCATTTACGTTTTTATTTAATGTAACCATCCTTTTCTCCAAAATGGAGTAGCTTAAAATAAAAAGGCATAAACATAGGGCAACTGTTAGTGAAAGGGTAAAAGGACAAGATGTGGGAAATGCCATAGTAGAAAACCTAACTGAAGTGATGCTTTTTGTTTTGAACACAAAGTACAAGTCTCAGGTTTTTGTACTTTGTGTTCAAAGTACAAACTAGAATCCTTATTCAGTGTTAGAGTGAGGTGTGCTCTTAAATTTTATTTACAGAAGTAGCATTTTCAATGGGATTCTGCTTTTAAAACACATTTTATGATTTTTTTTTACTAGAAATTTTACAATTAATTTTCACTTTTTGGTAGGACAATTTAGTATAATATTGTGACACTGTATTAAAGATATTTACTGTGGAGTTATATTGTTTGGGTTCAAATCTTGGCTCTGCCTTTTACTAGCTGTTTGATCTTAAATAAGTTATTTAATCTCCCTGGGCCAATGAGAAGAACCTATTGATACGGGCTTCATATAAGGAACTACAGCAAGGGCTCTGCTTTTTTCAGGGAGTGTTATGTGTAGTTTGGTTTGTTTTTTTCCTGGCTTAACAGCCTACTATACCTGGCAAGTAGGAACTTACCTGTTGGTGTTCGGAGAGCCTAGAGAGGAAAGAGAGCTTAGAGTGAGGGTGGGGTGTCTCTGCTCAGTATACAAAATTTCAGTTCTTCCATTTTCAACCTGGTGCTTTACCCTTGTCCTTTCCTGTGCCTGAAGTGCAGAGCCTTTCGGGTTCATTCTCTTTGTAGTTGGTGGTGATGGGAGAGCAGAAGTCTCCTGGAGAAGGGGGATGCAGGTGAGGGAATGAATGGATTGTAGAATTGAGGACTCAGCTGTCTGTTTTACTGACATGACTTAACTGTCTTCCCTGCTTTCCCCCGTGTTTTGGTGCCTTTACTTCCTATTTCTTTCTTGGATTAAGTCAAATCAGATCTTTCTTGACATTTTCCTCTGTTAAAAATGAGTTACTAACTCTTGCCTCTGATTTCTCTTTCCCAAAAATGCCTTGATAGCTTTTTTCTGTTTTCTCCTTTCCTGTATCATCTTTGTTAAAATATACTTTTTCAAATTTCTTTTGTATTTGTGTGTGGTGATATTTTGTTGTTGTTGTTTCCTTTTTTAATTTCTTTGATAAATGCATTTATTTCCATTGTTTCCTGAAATCTCACTAAAATCAGTCTTCCAGCAAGTTAGCTTGACCTCTCCTCTAATTATACAAATGTTATACTTTTTAAAAGTTAGCACTAAAAAGAAAAAAGTAGATGAATTTTATTTATGAATACAGATGCAAAAATCCTTAACAATTTAACATATCTATGATATTCCATATACAAAGATGATTCTCAATCAATGCTGTCTGATATTTGTTTAAAAACAGCACATTTATAGCTATATATTAAAAATCTGGAATCCATTCAATTCTTCAGAGTATGCTTTTTTTTTAAGTTTTTTTTTTGTTTTTTGTTTGTTTGTTTTTTTAATTTCAGAACATCCAGGGTGGTCACTTTAGGTGTCTGAGTTTGCCAGGCCAGGCCAGGCCTCCACACAGGCCTCCCCGGAGTGGGTCAGGTTAGCATGTGGGGTCCCCCCCCCTTTTTTTTTTAAATATATTTCGTTATTGATTTCAGAGAGGAAGGGAGGAGAGAGAGAAACATCAATGATGAGAGAGAATCATTGATTGGCTGCCTCCTGCATGCCCCCCACTGGGGCTCAAGCTTGCAACCCAGGCATGTGCCCTTGGCCAGAATCGAACCTGGGCCTCTTTAATCCGAAGTCTGATGCTCTATCCACTGAGCCATGCCGGGCAGGGCCAGAGTATGCATTTTGGATTATAGGCTTTTTACTTCCAATTATTCACATTTTGTATTTTTATTCTTTTTTATAGTAAAATGAGATTTTTTAAAAATGTATATGAATTTGTTTATGGTGTGTGTGTGTAGATAAGAGATACAACTGAAAATTAAATTTTGTAGCTGTGTTTTAGATAGAATGTTAATCTTAAGCAAATAAATTTTATTTTTAAAATTTTTATTGAGTTTTAGAGAGAGAGAGGAAGAGAGAGAAATATCGATTTGTTGTTCCACTATTTATGCATTTATTTATGCTTCTTGTATGTGCCCTGACCGGGGATCGAACCCACAAGCAACCTTGGCATATCGAGGATGACCCTCTAACCAGCTGAGCTACTCAGCCGGGGGAACATTTTAAATGTTAACCATTTGGAACTGAAAAGTTTGTACATTATGATACATAATCCTAAGCATAATTAAAAGTTGCCTTGATAAGTTGCTATCATTTTTGTGAATAATTGACTGTTCGTCTTTTTTTATGCTGAAATTTTGTTTTCTACTTCCTCCCATCCAACTTGTTTGACGTAGAAACCAAATAAACAAATAATAATGATGTCAGTAATAGCATCTAATATCAGTTATTGAACTGACTATACAACAAGCACTGTGCCAAGGACATTACATGTTTTCTTTTCAAAATAGTTCAATAAGGTCTAAGTGCTACTATTATACTAATTTTATAAATAAGGAATCTGAAGCATAAAAATCACTTGCCCCCAAGGTCATGTACCTAAAAAGTGGTGGCATTGGAATTTGAAGTCAGGCAGTCAGACTACAATCAATATATTCTTAACAATTTAGCAATACTACTTCTTGCTTATCAAACGTAAGACTTGTGTGTTAAGCTGAAAATGAAGCAGAATGATTCTCACATATGTTTTATTTAGTTCATAGACTTTCAGCTAACCATTTCCAGCTGCTCCCAGGCCTTTGTTGATTACAGTGTTTTAGTTATATTCTGGTAAAGTGTTAATTCCAGATACCTAGATTCTTTAAGTACTTAGTGCTTGAAATAAGTACAGTGCTTACAGTTGCCCCTTTAACCTGTAGGACAAGTGTATAAGTTTCATGTGACCCATTTAAAATGAAAGCAAAACAGACGACATACAATTTTCTGGGTAAAGTGTCCAGGCCTTCAATAGGATTTTCAAAGGGGTTCATTACTCATAAAAGGTCGAACACCTGAATTACCTCATTCTTACTTTTCTTTTGGTTAGAAAGAGGTAGCCCTAACATTTTTATTCATTAGTGTTTAGGACCCATTTCGTGTGTTTACTATTGTCTGCCATTTGAAATCACTATACTTAGTGATAAAATATATAATGAGGAACAGAGTCAGAAGAGATTTCTTGTCACTGACTGGCTATTCTCTCTAGTTTAAAATTAGAGAAATTAACTAGTTCCTCTCCAAAGTCCTTCCAGCTCCAAATGTCATGATTCTTTGTCCAGCCCTACTGTTTAGAAATACTTTTCCACAGTAAAACTTTGCTAAATTGAATTGTGAGGTATCATTAAAAATCCAAAAGAAATAGAAAGGTTGAGGATAATTGAGAGTGCCACCTTTTATAACTAAGTGTTCATCATTTCAGGCAGTTCCTTTATCAAATTCAGTATATCTATTTAAGTTACATGTTTTAAAAAAAAATTTTTATTCTCCAATAGGGAAGTTTGGTTGGTTTAGTGGATTATCCAGATGATGAAGAGGAAGATGAAGAAGAAGAAACATCTCCCAGGAAAAGACCTCGCCTTGGCTCATAAATACTTACTGTGGACCTCCTACATGTGGTCTCACTAAAATGCTGCAACTGTTCAATGAGCTGAAAATCTGAATCAGAAAGCTTTCTCACTTGAACTTACAAATATACAAGGAGTAGCAACAGACATTCGGTATATCAGCAAGGAGAGTTTACTTCTGTAAAAAAAAAAAACAGGCTTCCCAGAAATTTGATCGCTTGCTAGTAATTAAGGGGTTTGCCTTATAGGCTGACCAAAAAAAAAAAAAAGGTTAATAGCCAGAACCTGGGAGATAGCTTCTCAGCAAGGAAGCTCTCAGGTTTGGGGATGGTTTTAGGGGAGGGACAAGGTTGATAAAATAATATTAATACAGGGTTGCTCCAGGGAGGTATCAATGTAGAAACAATTATAAAACTTCAGTTGAAAACCCAACTTATATAATGGTGCTGGCCATGTTCTTTTAATCAGTTGCCTCTTTTTAAAAGAAATTTTTATGGAAAACAGATTCAACTATCATTTTAAAAAATGAAGCTGTTGAGACCATTTCTTTGAAGATTTAACAGAAATTCAGCCTTTCCATGTAGGTGGAGGGAAGTACACCCTGTATTACAGCACATGTTGAGTTTTCTACACCAGGAATTTTCGTATGTATTTTGATGAAAACAAGCTGGATTCAAAATGGACAGTTTTGTTAATGTAACTTGAAAATCAGCACTTTCGGAGATAACAGATGCCAAGAATCAGTACAATAGTATTCCAGAATGATTTTCTCCGGAAATGGAAGTAGATTGAACAGAATGTTTTCTACTGCCTACCAGTACAGTCTTTTGTGGAAGACATTTTGAAGTTACTTTCTGCTTTTTTAGTAAATGGTCTCTCCAGAGCTGCAGGCAATTTTTAAAGTGTAATTTATAAAGACTGACATACAAAGAACAGTGCTGAATTAAGCAGAATTTAATATCTAGAGACCATGTTCATCCAAGAAGTTACTTCATTGTCAGAGTCAGTATGCAGCACATGAAGCTTTTCCATAAACAAACAAGGGTGTAATATGAAAGCTGCTTTTTTTAAAAGAGTAAAAGCACATTCCATGTACGTAAATGATTTTAAAATAAGTTGAGGCAAACAGTTAAGAGGTTTTTATTTTTAGAACAAGCAAGTTAACTGTAAATATTTTAATGTTAGTTTGCTCATTTATGATCTGAGATAATGCTGAGGAAAAACATCCCCCTAACTACAACTTAATGCATTGGGGGAAAAATTAAAAATAGTAATTCCAGCTACTATCTTCAGGTCACCTCTGTAATGTGTTATGGGTCCATTTTTCTTGGAATAGTTTAAACTAAAGCAGTTTTCCCTGTTTTGGAGATTTTGTAGTTAATTTTAATTTTGGCTATTGTTTGGAAAAGATGGGCTGTCTGTGTAGATATGAAGTATAGTTTTTCCATAAAACAGATGTTTATTTTGTATTAAAAATACCACTGTACTTGTTTTACACCATTTGTATACATGTGGTGATATTAATGCTGAACTGTACAATTCAGGAATTAAAATGTGACCCTGTAATTCTATGATTGTTGTTTTTGTTTGATTTGTTGTAAATATAAGTTAACGCCATTTGAGATATGTCCATTTTACAATTAACTTTTGAAAGGCAATAAATTATCCATATTTATTATAAACCAGTAGGTCACACACCAGTCTGAATGAAAGAATTCTAAACAAACAAGGGTCAGCTGCACTTTAAATATCACCAACTCTACTTATATAAGGTGTGCCTCGGGCAAACAAAGTCCCAGCACAAAGCATCACAACATGGGGCTGTTACAATACCCTTTTTTGATTATAGGTACACATAATGAAAAAGACCTTCCACCTCATAAGGCAAGTGACTTAAGATCATTTGAACCACGATCAGTTGCATTACCATATGAATGCATTTTCTTTCAAACAAGTTTACACTTGACTTTTCCTGATTAAGTAGTTTTAAGTTCCAATAGGAAGTATTATCTTTATAGCTTATGAAGAGTTTAATTTTCCTTTCTGAAGAACTGTCATGAGTCCTAAACATTTAAATCATCATCGTCATAAAAACCTTTTCTTATAGCACAAATGTGAATTTTTTTAATTACAGGTTAACACTTTCCTTAGTTCATATGCTCATCCACAATGATATGAGAACAAGACTTAAAACAGCCCTTAAAAGAATAATTGTTTAGATACATGTTAGCTGCTCTTAAATGACTACCCTCAGGCAGAGCAGGGTTTGTCTACCATTACTGTCACTCAGTGAAGCAAGCCAGAGCCCACTTTTGTATGCACAGCCTGAGGTTCTCTTAAAATTATATCTGTAAATATGTATCAAATAAAAAACTATTTTTAATAAAAAAATAACATGAAACAGATTTCTGTGTTTTAATCACTAGTTTTTCCTCTTGTCCACTAATAAAAATGTAACAAATATAATTTAATACTGGTTTTCTCTGCAGGTTGAAGGTTTGTAACTAAACTTATTTTGGTATCCCTTTTTAAAAGTATTATAAGTCAAACCTCAGAAGTGGCCCATAAGTAGCAAAAGGGGCCGTTTGTGGGATGACACAACACAGAAGTTTCTGAAAGAAAAATCTCTTCTACATAGTCCCCAACTTATGGTGGTCCCCAACATATGGTGGTTCAACTTTTACTTTATGATGGTGCAGAAGTGATAAGCATTCAGTACAAACCATACCTCAAATTTTGAATTTCTATCTTTTCCCGGGCTAGTGACAGGTAGGCATATAGTCCCATGATATTGCACAGCAAGCCATGAGATCACGAGGATAAACAATACTACACTGTACTGTGTTGCCAGTGTTTTTTGGGTACTGTATTTTATGTTTTCACATCCCATAATGTCTATAAAACGCCCATCTAGCCCTAGCCAGTTTGTCTCAGTGGATAGAGTATCAGCCTGCCGACCAAAGGGTCTGGGATTCGATTCTGGTCAAGGGCACATACCTTGGTTACAGGCTCCTCCCTGGCCAGGGCCCTGGTCAGGTGCGTGCAGGAGGCAACCAATCAATGTGTTTCTCTCATTGATGTTTCTGTCTTTCCCTCTCTCTTCCACTGTAAAAAAAATAAAAATGCCCATCTGTGTCTCATGCTTCTGGTGAGAAGCAGAGGAAAGCAATACTCTTAACATGAAACTTAAGATAATTGCCCAACTGTAGTATAAGTGTTCTGAACACATGTAAGCAGGGCTAGGCTATGATGTTCAGTAGGTTAGATATAGTAAACACATTTTCAACTTACCATATTTTCAATCAGGGTATCAGGATGTAACCCCATTCAAGTAAAGGAGCACCTGTACTCTGGTTATCTGTAAGCTAAAAGACTACTGAAAACCATCAAGGATCCCTTCACATACAAAAGATCACTCATGACAGCATTCCCCTTCATGGGCTCAGTTGATTGTTCCTGTTATCTGTATTAATAGTAGCTTTTCTAGAAAGAATGAGTATTTTTAAGACACACACACACCACCTCATCTATTTTTCAAGTCCTGTTTGCTCCTGCCTCAAATGCAAGATGCTAAACACTATCTTAATACTGTACAAGATAACTACTCTTATCACTGAATTACCTTAAACCTGGTATACCCACAGCTACACTAACACCAGACTCACCCAATAGTATCCACACAGCAGCCACACATCTTTTTTAAAATGAACATTATGATCACATAACTTCTCTGCTTTAAAACTTTTCAGTGACCTCCCAGTGCCATAAGATTAAAATCCTCACGTCTACAAGGACCTGCAAATCAGTGTCCCACCTACCTCCAATTTCATGTTAACCCTCTCCATTCTATGTGTACTCCAACCATTCCGACAGCTCCTTAGTATGTGCTTTATTACTTCCTGCTGCAGGACCTGAATGGGTTCCCCCCAGCCCCCTTCTCCCTGCAATTAGCCTTCCAATCATCTTAAACATTGCTTTCTCAAAAAGGCATGGCAAGCCCTGCTTATACCACTGCACTTTTTCCTTCTAACATTGCTCTCTAGGCCTTCACTAGCCCCATAAAGGCAGAGACTCTATGAATCTAGTTAATTACTGTATCCTTAGTGCTTAGCACAGTGCTTAGCAGAAACAATAGGTAACCAAGTTTGAGTGAATGAACACACTATCAACTAGTTTTCTATACCTTCTCTCCAAGAAATATTATTCAAAAATTTATATTAAACTGCTCAGCATAAGTAGCTGTCTTCTCCAACCGCCCTTTACCTTAACTGTTCAATAAAACAGTAATAATGAGTTTGAATCTGTGTTTATAAACATAAGTATTTGAAACTAACAGGTTCAGTGTAAGGATTAAATAATTTATTTTTAAGAAAATTTCAATTTCTGTTTTGCTAAATTGGTTTTAAATTTATTTATTAATAACTTCTTCTTTAAGTTTCTCTGCAAGCAATCTCCTCTTTAGTAATGTTTGCATCTCCTCTGCTGTCATTTCTGGTTTCTCTGTCATTTCCTTAAATAAAAAGAAAAGAAAAAGAAAAAAGTTGGCTACAGTATAAGATGGGTTCATTTGTCGAAAATTCCCAACATACTGCCTTGAACAAAGAGCATTTTTAGTGAAATTTTTTTAAAAGTCACACATGGACTGAATTCCATAAATCTCTTCCTTATAAAATCTCTTCTTGGGGAAGCCTCTTAAAGGTGGTGGCTAGGATACTGATGCTGCTCTGTGGTAAAATATGTCAAAAGGCTCAGGTGAAATAGACTGCTGACCCTTACGCACTCAGAATAGGGCAAGTAAAGAAATAAGGACTGTATAATGAAACTGCTATCACTTCTACCTCACAAAATCCTCATTACATAACCATCCTACTTCCTAGAAAAGACAGAAGGCTCTACACTAGCAGGGAGGTTAATATAAATGGATCTACAAGCAATGTTGATTAGTAAGGCTTTCTTCCACATTATCTGATATTGAGAATCCCACCTCTAGATTTACTAGTTTTGACATACTAAGATCAGCCATACCTCTACCTCCCCAGCAGGTTTTCCCTTCTGTTCTGTATTTTGCATCTGCTTAGTCTTCATATCCTTTCTCATGGACATCAACTTATCTCTCTTCTGCTTGAGATAGTGCTCCCGTTGCCGCAGCTCTTCTGTTCCAAGTGTTGATAAATTCTGGGCCAAAAAAAGGAACTATTTTAAATTTAAGTTCATATAGTAAATGGCAAAGATATCTGATTGATTCAATTAGAAGTTTGAGCTCAAGATAACAAAAGTATATGACTGTTAACATTACTTGCTCCTAGTACTCTGTCATTTTGTTCATAGTTCTTAAAAAGTAATGTTACTTACTGCTATTGGCCCTTCAGTGCTTGCATATTCAAAGCCAGGAATCTTCAGGCCTTTTTGTGGGAGGGAAGATGTTTCAGGCAACATTTCCAGCTTTCCTGCCAAAGGTTCCACTGATGAGTTAGCAAAATGCACTTTCGCTTCTGGCAGTAGATAGAGACCAAGCAGAATATTATATTAAGTATTAAACTAGGTTCAGCAAAATGAGCTAGTGTTAATAACACTTGTTTTTTTCTCACACTCAATCAACACGCATTGATTCAGTGCCTGTACTGTACCAGGCACTGGGTAAGAACAATAAACATGGTCTCTGTCCTCAAAGACCAGTTTCTTACAAACAATGACATTTTAATACCAAATTCCTGCTGTTTGATACTACAGCTACAAAAAGATAAAATTCTCATCTAAAAATGAGAACTCCACTATAATGTAATACAAGATTGCTACATAAGCCAAATAAACAGTACTAAAATTCCAAACTTTTGCTCATGGATAAAAACAGTAAGTGAACCTATATTTTCAGAACTGTTAATGTAAAGCTATAATTTTTTGTAGAAGAGTAAATACCAATAATATCAATAAATTTTGTTTGTAATACATATTGAAGATAACTATAAACCTACCAACACATTAAGAAAATGTAAAGATTTTAAGAGAGACAATATGGCGGCGGAATAGACGAATGTGTCCCGAGCCTTGTCCCAGAGTAGATAGAACGAGCAACTAAAGGGAATAACATCCACCCCAAATTGGCAAAGTAGACACAGCTGGTGAGACAATTGGAAGCCGGGAAGGACAGAGGACGCCTGGAGAATGGTAAAATCAGGGATCTGGGCTGGAAAGAACTGCAAGACCTCCGAGCCCAGAGGGTCAGAGGGAAACCGCACGGGTAAATACCAAACCCGTATTATCTCAATTATAAAAGCTCTTTTAAACTGAAGTGTAAAAGAACACAAGATTTGAAGTCAGAAGACCAAGCAGGGTAAACACAGCTTAACCATTTAATAGTTTAGTGATTTTGGACAAGTGACCTAATTTCCTTAAATTTCTTGTTAAAAAAAGAAGGCAGCCAAAACCGGTTTGGCTGGGTGGATAGAGCGTCGGCCTGCGGACTGAAGTCCCAGGTTCCATTCCGGTCAAGGGCATGTACCTGGGTTGCAGGCACATCCCCAGTAGGAGGTGTGCAGGAGGCAGCTGGTCGATGTTTCTCTCTCATCGATGTTTCTAACTCTCTATCCCTCTCCCTTCCTCTCTGTAAAAAATCAATAAAAATATATTTTTAAAAAAAAGAAAGCAATATCATAATATCTACCTGACAGAGTTATGTTTTTATTTTTTAATTGAGAAAAGGATGTTTCTTTAAAACAGAAATCCATGATAAAATAAACTGAATTCATGATCATTACTCAATTTCTATTTCAGAATTACTTGTTTTCATATAAAGGAAATCAGAGCATATTGAAAGTGGATTTACTACATGTTCAACAATTTCATCTGCTAACATTTCCCACACAGAATCTCAGTGATTTTGCTTTCAACAACAGTTTCTGACTGAACATCTGGAAAAATTAGCTACCTCTTATTTTCAAGATGTGTTTTAATTCAATTGGAAAATAATATTATCATTCCAAGTTTAGCTTCTTACTTACCACATAATTGTGGTCAAGGGTGAGAATACCAAATGTTATATGAATACATTTTAGATGCTACAGATGTGGTACCAAAGGCCGGTGGCAGGCTTACTGCTCTGGGTTCCAGGTTTCACTTAGAAATTTGGGAACTATACCGTTTCTGTCAGCTGGGTATTTCCTACCAGCAATCTCTTTAGCTAAATTCACAAAGAACTTTAAATACCAATGGCCATTCAACACTCCGTCCCAGGGTTTTAGAAGGTTAAGTATGTCAAAGAAAGTTGCACACTCTTTACAATTTTATGTATTCATATTATTAGAGAAAGTTTAGTGACACATCAAGCTTACCTAAGGGTGGGTGTGCATCACGTTCACCATCCCCCTGGGAATTACTCATTTTTGCAGTTTCATCAGCATTCGTCGTGGATTCTTCTGTTTTAGCCTCTGATAACTTCAGGAATTCATTATACAATTAAAAAAACATTTTAGATTAATTTTTACTAATTCACTACTTAAAAAATCCAAAGACACTAGTTTTTTTAAAAAAT
This sequence comes from Myotis yumanensis, assembly GCF_028538775.1. Taxonomy (NCBI): domain Eukaryota; kingdom Metazoa; phylum Chordata; class Mammalia; order Chiroptera; family Vespertilionidae; genus Myotis; species Myotis yumanensis. Next base: position 30,570,948 of record NW_027223762.1, on the reverse strand, counting down.
TACTGTTCTGTTTTTCCAAAGTTTTTAAGATTTTTCCAGTAATTTATATCCTCCACTTTTTTAAAATAAGTTTTTATTTATTTCAGAGAGAGGAAGAGATAGAAACATCAATGATGTTTCAAAACTGAAGAAATCAAGGAGAGTGGGGAAGTAAAATATTTTTCTTAATCTTCTTTTATTCATAAAATTAAGGGGAATTTTAAAAAAGAATCCCCCAAAATATAAATGGCATTACAGTGTTTTGGAGTTAATAATGTAGTCTTTCTTGGAAATTTAAAGGTAGATTGTTGGATTAATTATAAAATTATAAAGTTAAGTATAAATGCTTAGAATTGCCAAGATAATATGAATACTTTTAGGAATGTGTAGTCCCACATAAGCTTAAATTTTAACAACAAAAACTAGGTTAACAATAATAAATACTTCTATTATATTAATATATTCTGTAGGCACCTGCTTTTTTCTCTTCCTTTCTTCCTCCTGGTCATATTCTTCTTTTGACTTTCTGAGATATATAAAATAAGGTAGAAAAGTAAATTTTCTTTTTTTGTCAAAGAAAAAATATTCAACAAGCAACATGCTAACCTAAGCTTATAATATGTGCAAGGAATTTTGGAAACAAAAATGAAAATAATTAAGCTTTGCTTAAATCAGTTTACATCAACTGAGAAAGATATACGTACGCTTATACAGCATACAGTTAGTAATATAAAATACAGGCATGCCCATTTCTTCTGGAAATGTCAATGACCTCTTGATAAAGAAAGATCAACAAGTTTAAAACTCTAAACCCAAATTTGAATGGAAAATCCCGTTAATATAGACTCTCTCTTTAGTTATAGCCCTCTTGATAAAATCCACTTCTCCCCTCATTCTACTCTTCCCAGTGGCACCTGAGCTATCACAAAGCTTTCCTAATACTATTATGCCAAAGCCTTTACAGCTTTTATAAGCTGCTGGGCCAGTCTGATTTAGGAAAATAGCCATCAACTCTCTTACGTGTTCATAACTAAGCTCTACTACTTATACAGTAGTACACACCCCTCAAAAACCCTTAGAAAATAACATTTAAAAGTACAGTGTTGATCAGTTTTCAGACCGTCAATCAACCAACAGAGGCAACCAGGGTAAGTCATAACTTTACCAGTCTTCTAAACCTAACACCAAACATCCTTATCTCTTCAACACTGTAAACTCAAAGCATTCTGTGTTATCTCGGGCTCCCCTTTGCCCCTGCCGTGGAATGTAGGCTCTGGCAGGAAAAGGCTGGGTTCACTGACACACCTGCCTCCCTCCCCACAACCACTCAAATCCCCTGAAATTAAGCAGTGAGTCCTAGAGCTCCTTACCATCAACCAGCCTCTCCTCCCTTCTGCCTTAGAGTAGGGGACAAGGTGAGTAGGTGGGGGTACAACAGGATGCTAGAAGATTTGTGGTTAGAGCCCTTCCTCTCTACAGGTGACACAGTGGATGCAGGCTTTTGCTATATATTTCTCACGGATTTAAAAATTAGGTGCTGAAACTGCCGCTCCAAACTTCCCATGGGGTCGGGGACAACAGGCCCAAGGGGGGGTGCGGGGGGAATGCCCCTTTAGTGAACTGCACACTCTGTGTCCGGCATTTGGTTGAGAATCATGTAACTGGGCCAAGGAAGAGAGGGGAAAGACAGTCATCTGGATAGGCACCTCCCACTGTCCTCTTCCCCTTGCAAGTTACCTGCCACTCATTCAGCTATTTGGTCTCTGGAGTCTGGATGTCTAGCCTCCTACTGTGAGACACATGGCTTGAGCCACCTCTGATACTAACATCCAAAAGCCATGGAGTTTCCTGGTCAGCTCAGGCCACTACACCCCTTTCCAGGCATGGATCTACTGCATCTTGTTCCAATTTAGCCTCCTATTCCCACCATGGAAGTAGAAGACACTCCCATTTGTGTTGATCTGGTATGAATCATCTGAAAATAATTTTTTCTGTCCATTAAGATATGTAATATATACATAGTTATAAACAAAATAAAATGACAAGTCATTTTCATGGTCTTCAGTAGAAAATTTAAATATTTTACTAGTTCAAAATATTTTGGGGGTGAAAAGCATATATACAAGTCATATTACAAAATTCTAGTGATTCACTCAAAAAATAATTAAAGAAGGATACCTAAGAACTTCCCTCAGGATTTTCATCTCTTCCTGTTCAAGATCACTGACCACATCAGAACCATCTGTTAAGCAGTCAGGTAATACACCTGTTCAAAACCAGACCACATGAAAGAACATCAACTCAACTGAAAACATTTATTTCTCACTATCCTAGTTCATCAAGAAGTACAAATAATTTATCAATATCTGTCACTTTAAAAAAGGTTCTAAACTATTATCTTTTTAACTATGGTCTTTTTTACTTCTTCTCCTTTCAGGTAATCAGCAGTTCCCAACCACCACCACCCCACCCCACCACCCCCCAAAAAACCACACAATTTTACCTAGAAATGTCTCTTATTTGTATTGCTTATTAAAAGTAACAATTATTATATATGGTAGTAAAAATTGATTTAAGCCAGAACCGGTTTGGCTCAGTGGATAGAGCGTCGGCCTGTGGACTGAAGGGTCCCAGGTTCGATTCCGGTCAAGGGCATGTACCTTGGTTGCGGGCACATCCCCAGTGGGGAGTGTGCAGGAGGCAGCTGATCAATGTTTCTCTCTCATTGATGTTTCTGGCTCTCTATCCCTCTCCCTTCCTCTCTGTAAAAATTCAATAAAACATGTTAAAAAAAATTAATTTAAGCTATTTTCTTTCATAATCACAACTAGCAGAGGGTATAGCATTGAACTCAGTAGGTTCCTACTAATGAAACTATGCTCTCAAAAGTATCCCTCAAAAGGGGAAAGAGTTTACAAATAAAATATAAAGTACTTTGTTAATTAAAATAGCATGTTAATACTCTTCAATCATATTACAACAAATGCTACTGAAAGGGGCCCTGCTTACTACATGCAAAAAAGCCTGGTGCTAAGCACTTAGGGGTAATATAAAGATGAATAAAACAATCTCTGCCCTTGAAGCTTCTATGCAAATATTGGGCTAATAACTATAAACCAGGGCAGTACCAACTGCAGCCCAAGGCAAAAAATAATTTATAGCAAGTAATTTTAAGTATTGATTTAATTTACTTTATTACCTATATCTTCTTAATAAGCAGGTAGGCTGGTAATAAGTGTTCTGTTCATATCTATAATTACATTCTCATAACATTAGCAGCATGTCTCAAATTTTTACCTTCTATTTTTCTGTCCACATATGACAATGGGCTTTTGGATCTAATCTAAATTAAAGTAGCTTTATTATTCTAATCCCCTTGTTGTTTAAATGCATTTTTAATTAAACTTTTTATTTTGAGATAATTACAGTTTCACACATGGTTGCAAGAAATAATACAAAGTGATGCTATGTACTCTTTACCCAGTTTCTCCCAATGGTAACATCTTGCAAAACTACAGTACAGTATCACAATCAGAAAACTAACATCTATATAATCCATTAATCTTAAGTGCATTTTTGCTAAATCAAAAGACATACAATTAGTATTCTCCTAATACATTTTGTAAGGAAAATAAAAAGAACAAAGGAAAGAATAATGTAGCAGTATGCAATTCTTCAAAACCATCAAAATAATGCTCTGATTTGCATTTCCCCAAAATTCTTTGAAAAGCTACAACAAAGAATCCAGAGAGCTTTTGGGTTTTTCTCATCACAAATACAATTTCCAAATGGTCTACAGATTTGAGTAAAATCAACATTGCTCTAAGGTCCTCAATCCCGGATCTAAATTATTAAAATTCTGCAGCACACCAAAAAAATATATTTTTTGCTGATCTGACAAAAAAAATAGGTATAATTTTGATTCATTCACATGGATGGCTATTGTTCTGTTGGCTGTTGTCATATTTTTATTTGTCAATCTAAGAGGAAAGAGTTCAGTGCCCCTGACTAAATAGTCAGGTATTGCATTTTTTTTCAATTCTTGCGGCACACCAGTTGAAAATCACTGTTCTAAGGGATTGAGTCTCTACTCACATGAGACAAATTAGAGGAGAATCCACAAGGGCCCTGCAACATTCTATTGTTGAGAAACTCTATGGTTGCATGTTCCAGACCCTTAGAAGCACACAGTATAACTGACCTATAGCTCTCATACCTTGGAGAAACAATCAAAGAAAAGGTACTGCTGCCAACCCATTAAAAAGTACATAGGCATGGTAAAGAATATCAGTGGCAATCTATTGAGCAAAGGAACACATAGGTTATTAAGGTCAGGTTATGCCCTATAACAGTAGTTCTCAGTGTGGTCCCAAGGCCAGGAGCTTTAACATCATCTGGGAACTAGTTAAAAATGCAAAGTTTTAGGCCCTACTCCAGACTTACTGAATCAGAAACTGAGGGACATATGTATTTCTACAAGCTCTCCAACGGCTTCCAATGCTTTAATCCCACAAGTGCCCCGACCAGGGTTGGGGATTGAGCCTGCAACCAAGGTATGCACCCTTGACCAGAATTGAACCTGGGACCCTTCAGTCCTCCGTCCAACGTCCTATCCACTGAGCCCAACCAGCTAGGGTTAGAAACCAGTTTCTACATTGGTTTCCTAATGTCCTAACAATGATAAACCAGAGGAAGGGTAGTCACATTCTCTCATCTGTAACTACAACTGTGATCACTCAAAAATACTGAATTTCATAAACTCTTTGGCTGGACAGAAAAATCAAGCTCTCTGAAACCTAAATCATCCTTCCATCAAATTCTGGTCTGCATTTGAAATGTAAAATATGCACTGATCAGGAAGTCTACACTCTTGAATCTCTTAAGTCGGCCATAGACTTTCAAACTTGGAATAAATATAAATATAAAGGCAGCTACATTTAAGACTTGGAATAAATATAAAGGCAGCTACATGTTAGAATCAGCATAGTCAAAATTGCAAAAAAAAAGTGCATTTAGCACTTAGATTTCTAAAGTCAACATTTTACCATTTCTCTCTTGAATTATTCGAATGGCTTGCAGCTGCATTTCAATGTTTTTCTGGACCATCATTGCTTTAAAGATAGTAAAATCTTCTGCGGCCAACACAGGTTGCAAAATGGCCTGTGGAAAGAAATCTGTAAGTTAAATTCACATTTTAAAACTACATGCATTTATTTATTGCACTTCTTAGACAATGCATTTTCATCAACATTGAGGCAAGACCTACCAAAACAAAAATTACAACTTGCTAAAGGCTCAGATGATGTTAGCATTTTTTAGCAATAAAGTATTTATTAATTAAAGTATGTACATTGTTTTTTTACACATAAAAACAGCATGTGAATTTGTTTTTCTGCCTAAATAATCTATTTGGTTATATTCTGTCGCTTGAAATGTACTGTTTAATGATAAATCATTAACTACAATATGATCCCTTAATTAATAAAAATACTCATTTAAATAAAAGTAAATCCCAAAAAATGGAATATGACAAGTAAGTGTAATATGTTATTAGTAATGTGAGAATGCAATTGTAACTGTCCTATATGTAGAAAGTTTCATGAAAGAGGTAGAATTAGAAATTAAGATGTAAAATCCTTTTCTGGCTAAAACTGAAGTATAACAAATCAGAAGAAAATAAATAAAGGTGTCTACCCCACAATACCCAAATTAACATTTCCTTAACGACAGAAAACTACCGTTATATCAAAGAACAAAACAATTCCCAAGCTAACCAATAAGAAGTAGAATAAAATTTGAAAAGTGTAAAAACCCAAACGAAAACACTCAGATGTGATCCATGTTACTAAAATCTTATTTCAAGTTCTATATGATATTGTGGAAAAGCTAATCACACAAAATTGTGGAGAGGCAATGAAGGGTGTGCTATTATTGTTCACCAGGTAGGTGGCAGCAAGGTCAGACACCTTAACAAAAGCGCCATCAAAGAGCTCTTAAGCTAAGAGGAAGGAGCCCTTCCCAGAACAATCAGCTCACATCCTAGACTCCCCCAGTATCCTATCTAATAAAAGACAAATAGGGTAATTAACCGTACCTCCGATACGCTTCCCATTGGCTAATCAGGGTGATATGCAAATTAACTGCCAACCAAGATGGCGGCCGGCAGCCACGCAGCTGAAGCGAACAGGAGGCTTGCTTGCTCCAGTGATGGAGGAAGCCAAGGTTCCCCGCCTGCCGTGGCCTGGCTCTGAGCCTGAAAGCAACAGCTCCGAAAGCAACTATGTTTCAATTATAGAAGCTAAACAAACCCCAGATACCTGCTTTCAGCAGCCGAGGCCTCAAGCTGGAACGGGGCCTCAGAGCTGGAGCCAGCTCTCAGCTCCAGTGACAGCCATAGAAAGTAAATAAATCCCAGAATAAATTAAAAAAAAGAAAAAAAGGAGAGGTTGGGAGTTTCTGTCGCCCACCAGCCTGAAAACGGCCCTTAGCCCCTCACCCAGACTGGCCAGGCACCCCACCCTGAAGGGGGTGCGACCAGATGCAAACAGCCATCAGCCCCTCATCCAGGCTGGACAGGCACCCAAGCGGGACCCCCACCCTGATCCGGGACACCCTTCAGGGCAAACCAGCCGGCCCCCACCCATTCACCAGGCCTCTATCCTATATAGTAAAAGGGTAATATGCAAATTGACCCTAACAGCAGAACGACTGGGAATGACTGGTCACTATGACACACACTGACCACCAGGGGGCAGATGCTCAATGCAGGAGCTGCCCTCTGGTGGTCAGGACACTCTTACATGGGGAGCTCTGCTCAGCCACAAGCCAGGCTGACGGCTGCCAGTACAGCGGTAGTGGTGGGAGCCTCTCCTGCCTCCTCAGCAGCGCTAAGGATGTCCGACTGCAGTTTAGGCCTGCTCCCCGCTGGCAAGTGGACATCCCCCAAGGGCTGCCAGGCAGCCAGAGGGATGTCTGATTGCCACCTTAGGCCCAATCCCCCAGGGAGCATGCCTAAGCCAGCAAGTGGTCATCCCCCGAGGGGTCCCAGACTTCGAGAGGGCACAGGCCGGGCTGAGGGACAGCCCCCCCAAGTGCACAAATTTTTGTGCACCAGGCCTCTAGTAGCAAAATAAAGTGCAAACGTAGCTCTCTGTGACAATTATAGAGTCAACTATAGGAAAAATGTTTCTTTTCCCTTAAATTAAATAACACTATTTGAAAGGCCCAAGGCAGAGATGGCAAATAGGCTTCATCTGTGTTTGAAAGTTGCAGCCCAGAGCTCAGTAATTGTGGGCAGCCTCTGATAGATTAGTGATGTCTACCAGGGCCTCTTTATGGCATTAAGGCACTACATAACTTTGTTCTGGGGCTTCCTAGACTTCTTATTAGTAATATCAAATACTTTAACCTCATCACTAACAAACACTTGCAGGGCACTGCTATTGAGGGCAATGTGTCAACTAGAGCTTCTTTTAGCAAGTCAGTTTGAGTTGATACTTAAAAGCATAATGCATGGCTTCTCAAAGTGTGTTTTAAGAATACAAGAAGGAGGGGTTAAGTGCATATTCCTAAACCCTACCCTAAACATAATGAATCTAAATTTCTGAAGGATGGGTGCCCATGTATCTCCCCAGATAATTCTTATAATATTAAAGTCTGAGAGCTACTGGTACATTGGTGAAAAAATGAGGCCTTGACATCAAAAGCCTCTACTATCAGCTCAATTTTAGGTAAACTTAAAACTGCTCTAAGAAAGTCTATTAATTTTTTAAAGTCTTACACAAAATATTGTTAATTACCCTGTGTGTATTTTTAGGAAATGAAAGTTACACCACATATGTTATCTTTTCAATGATCCAAGTTATTGAGGGGGAAGTATAATTTTCCCAAATTACTAGTATTATAAATATTAATGTAATAATAGTATATTAATAATAATATAATATAGCATTAATGTCTTTCTTATAAATGTCAAGAAAATCAGGTGAATAAACAAAAACGAAAGCAAAAAATAGTTTGCCTCTTGCCATATAGAAGTCCCTTGTTTTGGCAATACATTGATATCAATTCTCACCAAAAAAAATCACAAGCAATGAAGGAAGCCACTTTTGCCTATTTCAATTGGAAAATAGCACATAATTAGTAATATTACTGAAGACAAGTGAAATAATATCTCTGTATTTATTATACTGCCATAATTTTCTAAACTATTTAGAAAGATAATCTAAGTCATAAGCATTTTTATTAAAGAAACCACACATATAAAACAGAAAAACATGCTCTTAAAAAGTCTTTTTTTTTTTTTAACTAGAGTTCTTCATTTCATTGGGGTCATTAGACCCCTTACCACTCCTGCTGACTTTAATACACAGAATATTCCAGGACCAGTGGTTTAGGTCTAAATGATAACCAAACCAGGTAAAAAGAATCTTTCAAGTTGGCTTTAGCAATACAACACAATGGGAACTGGAAACTGATTTAAAAATCAAAATCAAACTAAAACAAAATAAAAATTACCTCCTAAAATTATCCAGGGTGCCCTAACCGGTTTGGCTCAGTGGATAGAGCGTCGGCCTGCAGACTGAAACGTCCCAGGTTCGATTCCGGTCAAGGGCATGTACCTTGGTTCGGGCACATTCCCAGTAGGGAGTGTGCAGGAGGCAGCTGATCGATGTTGCTCTCTCATTGATGTTTCTAGCTCTCTATCCCTCTCTTCCTCTCTGTAAAAAATCAATAAAATATATATTTAAAAAAATAAAAATAAAATAAAATTATCCAGGGCAAGCAATTGGTTTCTTGAATTCATTCTTAGGCACCCCATTAACATAATGGAATTACCTTCTCTTATCTTATGTATGAAGATTATATGATTGCCCTGGCCGAGTAGCTCAGTTGATTAGAGCATCCTCCCAATACATTAAGGTTGCAGGTTCGATACCAGATCAGGGCAAGAATCAACCAATGACTGCACAAATAGAACAACAAATCCATGTTTCTCTTTCTCTCTCTCTCCCTCCCTCTCTCTCTATACAATAAATAAAATTTTTTTAAAAGATTATATGATTGCTGCAAAGCAATATGTAACATACTTTGAGCTATTTTTCTGATAACAGTGACAGACTTAGCTGATTCAATCATGTTGATATTCAGTATCTGGTGCTAAGAGTTTGCCCCAAAAGAGAATAAAGCTAACTAGTGCACATGGGGATTGAACCCATGACCCTGGCCTGATTAACACAGTGCTAATCAACCACCAAAATAGCCACAGATAATTAAGAGGCGCTTCCATATACACCACCCTTATATATGTCAGGTATTGTGCTAAATGCTTTACGAACATTGCCTCTGAAATTTCACAAAAATCTTTCAAAGTAGATACTATCCATATTTTATGGGTATGGAAATTTATAATCAGATTGGATAAGAAAGGAAAACTAAAATAACTTTTGTCTGAGGTCTTAGAGCTACTAAATGAAAAATTTATGACTTAAATCAAGTTCTGTCTGTGTCAAAAGGCTTGAGTCCTTGTACCAATCAAATCCAGATAAATCAAAAGGTGTTGTATAATAGAACAAATGAGAAAGATGTGTTACTCTTGATCTGAAAGCAATATTTTAAAATTCTGGACACCTTCATTCAAATAATTTAAACTTACCCTGATAACAAAAACAAAAGATGGATGTGTCTAATATTACTTTGAACATCTTTATTCAAGAAATATTCCAGAAAAACAAGGAAAATAAAAACAAATACCAATGTCGTAAAAATAAATTTAAATACTACTTAATAAGTTTCAAATTCTTCCTATTTCACAAAAAGGAGAAGAAAATAGTGTCTATTATTATTCCTTAAACTAAAACTATAGTGCATCTAGAACAAAAGCTACTGCTGAACTGTAAAACAACTTTTGTTTTTTATAATTATTAATCAACAAAATCATGTTTGCTTACATTAGTGTTGTTATATCAATAGCATTTAATATTTCTTTAAATGTCATGTGATATTAAAGATTTTCTATCTTTAGAATCAGCGGTGATCATTCAATGAGCAAAAGTTGTGCAAAAGAAAACTGAAGCAGGACGTGCTAAACAGTAGTTAAAGCAAGCTCTTCTAAGCCACAATAAAGAGATAATTTAAGTTAACAATAATTTATTAAGAACTACCTATTAGGAATTAAGTTCTCATCTCTGTGATAGATACTGGGAATGCAAAGATACTTAAAACAGCTCAAAGGACTTACAATCTAGTAAAGCAAACAGAGTTGTAAGAAACTATAAATAAAGACAGAATACCAAAAAATGTAAGTGCCCAGTGAGGCACAATGAGTGTTAGTCAGACTAGAAGGTTCAGGAAACCTGCCTTAAAAGAAGAAAATTTAAGCCAGGCCCTGATGATGAGGATTTTTCTAGGTAAGGAAAGGATGGTGGCGTGGGGAGGTGGGAGCCAAATATTCCAAAGTAAAGGAATAGCATAAGCAAAGTCACTTACAAGCGCAAGTGGCCTGAAATGACTGTAGTGCATAATGTATTGGAGAACTACAGCAGGAGAAGAAGGCTAAAAATATCATTTGGGGTCACATCATAGAGAATCCTAATTACCATCTCACTGAGGAATTATCATCTGGTAGATGCTGGGAAGCTAAAGCAACTCTTTCAGAAGAAGGCTACTTGGTAATAGTAATATATCCCGATCCTCAGCCTCTGAGCAAGAGGCTCTCAGGTGGGGGCCTGGGCTGGTATCCTGATTCAACTACCTACTTAGCTGTGGACTTTGCACTAGTTGTTTAATGTATTTGTGCATTCGTTTTCTCAGTTCTAAATGGAAGTAAAATATTTCTTAAGGAATATCAGGAAAATTAAATAAAATAATACATGTCAAGTGCCTAAAACAAGCAACAAACATCAGCCCTCAATAAATATTAGTTATAAATTCACATGATACCTACTTCAGCCCAGCACTGCAGAACTAATAAGATAATAAAAGTAGTTCCAAAAGAAGGAAGCCCCAGGAACTGTGTTCTGTGGATTTACTAGATTAAAAAAGGAGCAACTACAAAACTGTCAGTGACCTATTTTATTCTAAATTCAGAAAGTTCTTTTTTAATTGCATCAGTTCATTAATGCCTCAAATTATCATTTCTCAAGGTATTTATAAAAAAGAACTCATATGCGATGACTTACTACAATGTCAAGAATAATCTTTGACAATCAAACATAGCAAATTTAAGTGAAACCCTTTTTTGGGTCATTTTTGTCAAAACCATAAGTTATGGAATAACATGAAAGCAAAAACCTGTGATGTCCGGGTCTTTGCAAGAGGAGAAGTGCATGCTTCTTGAAATTGATCTTCATTAATTCCAATTTCTTTGAGATAACCTTCTAACAGCTTTTCAACCTAAAAAGAGAAAGTTTAACTTTTGTAATTTACATAGAAAAATTCAAAACGATAGTTTTCATGTTAAGTATGAGTTTAAGAGTATAATCAGCCGAAGCCGGTTGGGCTCAGTGGATAGAGCGTCGGCCTGCGGACTGAAGGGTCCCAGGTTCGATTCCGGTCAAGGGCATGTACCTGGGTTATGGACACATCCCCAGTAGGAGATGTGCAGGAGGCAGCTGATCGATGTGTCTCTTTCATCGATGTTTCTAACTCTCTATCTCTCTCCCTTCCTCTCTGTAAAAAATCAATAAAATATATTTTTTTTTAAAAAAGAGTATAATCAAATGTTTGTTTGTAATTATTAATCTACATAAAATTATACTACATGAGAGTGGCAATGTTTTTCACTGAAAAAACAAACAACAAAAAATTAAAAATTTTCACAGAGTATCTAATGAAATTTTATTTCTTCTACTGAAAATAACTGAAGTCAAGATTATGAAGTTTAATGAGGTACAAATCTTCTGCTACCCAGAGGAGTCATTTTTAAAAATCACAAGACAACTGACTAAGTTAATAACACTTCCCAGGATGCATCAGCAAAAGAAGAATAAAATTTAAAGATTAGATGCAAGGTTCCTTTACATAGTCATCCTAAACCATTCCTTAGATTATAGAGTAAAAGAGATATGAAGTCATAAGAATGAGATGCTTGCCGAAACTGGTTTGGCTCAGTGGATAGAGCATCAGCCTGCAGACTGAAGGGTCCCAGGTTCGATTCCGGTCAGGGGCATGTGCCTTGGTTGCAGGTGTATCCCCCGTGGGAGATGTGCAGGAGGCGGCTGATCGATGTTTCTCTCTCATTGATGTTTCTAACTCTATCTCTCTCCCTTCCTCTCTTGTAAAAAATCAATAAAATATATATTTAAAAAAAAAAAAAAAAGAATGAGATGCTGAAAGAACCCTTGGAGCCTGATGCAACTAGTAGTATTACTAGGATAGATTGAATTTTTTAAAGAATTAGGATGAACAATTCCATATTTTAATTTATCTTTTAAGTTTATTTAGTTATTCATTTTGTATTTATTTTTGTCAATCCTCACCTCAGGATATTTTTCCATTGATTTTTAGGGTGAGTGGAAAGGAGGGAGAGAGACAGAGAGAAAAAAATATCTATGTGAGAGATACACATTGATTGGTTGCCTCTGAGATAACATGGCTTTGACAAGAATCGAACCCAAGACCATACAGCCGACACTCTATCCACTGAGCCAAACCAGCCAGAACACCATTTTTTAATTTAGAAGAGCTAAAATTAATATTAATCTAATTACCTTTAAAAATCAGTAAAAAATATAAATAAAAGTACTTACTAGTTCTTTGTATTCCTGATGAATCTCTGTATAGGTCAATTTGCTTTCTTCTTCATCATCAAAAACTAAATTGAAGATAAAATATTGCATAAAAAATAAATGATATCATTAATGCTACTATAAAAGTCTACTCCTTATATCTTACAAATAGATACTTGTATATGTACTTACAAGTATATACTTATACATACACTAGAGGCCTGGTGCACTGGGGAAGGGGGGTCCCTCAGTCCGGCCTGTGCCCTCTCGCAGTCCGGGACCCCTCGCTCCTTACCGCCCACCTGCTCACTGTTCCTTACCACCCGGCTTGCTGCTCCTTAGCGCTGCCGTGGAAGCAGGAGAGGCTCCCACCACTGCCGCTGTGCTCGCTAGCCGTGAGCCCAGCTTCTGGCTGAGTGGCGCTCCCACTGTGGGAGCCTACTGACCACCAAGCAGCAGCTCCTGCATTGAGCGTCTTCCCCCTGGTGGTCAATGTGCATCATAACAACTGGTCATCTGCTTAAAGATTGCTTAGGCTTTTATTATATATCCTAGAGGCCTGAAGCATGAAATTTGTGCAAGGGCCTTGGCATCCACCACCGCTGTGGCCGGGGGCCTCTGCTGCCTCTGCCTCAGCCCCCGCCTGCTGCAGCTTTGTCCAGAAGGAAGGATGTCCAGTCTAATTAACACATTATGCTTTTATTATTATAGATACCATACAGGCATGGGCAAAAGTAGGTTTACAGTTGTGAGTATGTGAAACAGAGTTTACTACTATATTATTATTTATTATTGTATTATTTTCCATATGAACTGTAAACCTACATTTGTTTGCCCACCCCTGTATGTATCTGTGAGTCCTAGATCTTTTTACCTTTACCTGGCCTCCCCGGTCCCAACTTCTTCAAGTCATTATATATACACTAGAGGCCTGATGCACAAAATTAGTGCACGGGTAGGGTCCCTAGGCCTGACTGGCAATCAGGGCCAATCAGGTTCCCCCCCTCCCCACCTCCTCCTTCCCTCACTCCCTCAGTGCCACCTCAGTGCCCCGCCGTCACCACTGGTGGCCCACCAAGGTCCCCACTTCCCCCTGTGGTCAGCACACGTCATAGCGAGCAATCGAACTCCCGGTCTCCCAGTCGAATTCCCGCAGGGACACTTTGCATATCAGTCTTTTATATAGAGAGATTACATATATAGATAGTACTAACTGTAAACAAGTTATTTTTCTTACTTAAAATCTAATTCATATGTAAGACAAACACTAATTTGCTACTTTTCAATCAATAATATAAGGCAACAATTTCTTTATAAATTTTTAATGGAATATTATTGTTAACAATTTTTAAACAATAATTCTTTCACAACGGGCTCCATATTTTATAGTACTGGACCTTTGCTGATTAAAATTTTACTGAAAAGCTACTAGACCATTTTTGTTATCTATAAATCAATAATGAAGTTAAATAGAACCAAAACAAATTGTTTAACTGAATGATCATATGTGTGAAACAATGTAAATTAGAAAGACATATTTTCCCTCAAAAAGCTAACAATCTAATTAGAGAACCAGGGCAAATTCAAGAATTGTAAACAATAAACTTATTTACACACACACACCCCATCTTTCAAAAATACAAAACTAACTTCTGTAATTTTTTATTTAAGACTCTCGAATGATTGCTCTTTGCCTAGAGAATAAGTACAACATCCTTAGAAGGCCAGACAAACCCCTCCAAGATTGGATCCCAAGCCTCATCTCCTACCACTCCAACACCCAATCTTTGCACTCTTAATAATACAATTACTTGGAATACCACCAAATACAGTGCTTTGAATCTAATGCCTTTACTCAAGCCAGTCCTAGATCTTTTTGCCTTTACCTGGCCTCCCTGGTCCCAACTTCTTCAAGTCATTATAAGTGGCACACACTTCATGACCTGCTACCCTCTCCTAGCTCCTAGGCTGGTTAGATACCGTCCTCTGAACCCTTACAATACAGCACCATGTCCCTACCTTTATTATAACACCTGTCATTTTGTATTTAAATCCCATTTACTTGCCTGTCTTCCCCACTTCTTAAGCACAATAATTGTGTCTTATTCATCTTTTTATCCCAGCTTCTGGCCCAAGGACACTCGATAAGTGTTCGTCGAAATAAATGCTGATATCACCAAGTTGTACAAAACTAATCTTTCTCCTAAACGAGGTCAGAATTCCACATGCTTTATCAGTTTCAACAGCATTTTAAATTCTTTAAAAGAGCACAAATGCAAGTTATTTTTCATTTCTTTAAAAAAATTGCCTGTAAAAACAATATGTAATAAATGCTATTTGAATTTTTATTATGGTGATGAAAAGATTCAGTGGTCAAATTAAACTTCCTCTCCACCACATTCATGGAATCTGAGGCTTGAAAGGACTCTTCAAAGGGCACCCAGGATAACCAACCATTTGGTAGTTGAAATCCCCCTCAAGTTGCTGTCAGATCCATTCAAACCCTAGTGCCTGGGGAGCTCATCACCTTCTCAGGAAGGCTAACTTACCTGGGATGCATTGCCTTATGAAGCACTTCCGTCATAGAAATGTGTTTCCCTGTAGCTGGTACCCACTGAGCCTAGCTCTAACCCACTGAACCTCACAAAACAAGTCTCATCCCTCCAACATAAGACACAAGTTCAAATGACTAATGGATTACTACCATCAAAGTCTTGTCCAGCTAAACAACCAGGACAACAGTTGGGCATTCATCTGTATGACAGGTTTCTGGTTCCTAATGGGCTCCAATTTGTCTCCAAGGACTGAACGCAGAACTCCAAGTGGGAACTGATCAGAACCTGGGGGTGACCTGCCCTCACAGGGAACAGTACGCCACGTTTATGTACCTCATTGGTTTGAAACCCCCACCAACGCCACCCCTTTTTGGTAAAGCTGCGAGCCAGAGCTCAATTCAGTAAAGGGAATACGGGCCACCAGAATCACCGGTTCTGCGCCTGCAGTATTCACATGCCCCTCTTTGCGGTCAATTGTGGGGATCAGGCCCAACTCAGAGGCAAACTGACGCCTTCCTTCCTCCCCCCCCCCCCCCCCCCCCCCCGCCCCGGCTGCCCAAGCCCCTGGGGAAGTGGCGGAAGAAGCCCCCTCCCCCCGCCAAGCAGTGCACCTGCCCAGACCAGAAACGTGCAGGATGCGGGGAGAGACCAAACCCGGGATTAAAGTCTAATGCGTGTTCTTGGGCCCAGAGGGAGGAGAGTCTCGGTCCCGTTTTCAGTTCTGTCACAGACAACACTGGCGTGGTGACAGCGAAACCGCCTACACACCCAGCTCTCAACCTGGCGGATAGAGTTTGGAGACTGGGGAGATGGAGATGGTTTGTGGGGACCACCTCCCTGTCGACTGCTGGTGCGAGAGCGGCAAGAACGGAGGGTCAGTTCGGGCTCGAGTGTTTTACCTTCACATTTCTGCTCCACAAAATCCAAGATGGGGATGGACCAGTCCGGGCCCCGCAGGAATCCCGCGATGCTCTCCACCACCCATTCTACCTCGTCCTCTTCCTCCGCAGCCATCCCGCCGGGCGGAGCGCCGCGGGACCTTCGGCCAGACCCCCGGCGCCAGTTGAGGCCCTTCGACCGCAGGGAGCTGAGAGCAGATGGGTGAAGAACTGCCCCCGCAGTGGCCCTGTCACCTGGATGATAGCGACGAACTAGTTAACGTAAAATGGTCGCTATGGCAACGCCAGCGCTCCCCGCAGCCGTCCGGAAGTGAAGCCAGCTTCGCGGGGAGCCTGCGCATTTTAGAGAGGGGCATTGAAGAACGTTTCCTATTGGCTAGAAAAGAACAGTGGCGGATCCAAGATAGCCTTCCGCCCATTGGTCCGGCGTTGCTAGGGCTGAGAGTAGACGTGTAGTCATTGGCTGGCGGTCCTAGCGGGACTCTCCACGTTCCCTCTTCCGAGAAGTGCGTGGAGCCGAGGCTTGGAAAGGAGGTGGTGGGGTTCCTGCAGGGACCGGCCTCCAGCCGAAAGGGCTTTGAACCCAACTAAGTGCCAACCATTTGCAAATGTGCAGGCCCAGAAGCATTAGTAATTAAAGGGTTGTTTACCAGACTTGCTGATTGGCTCTGCAGTTTTTGCCTCTTGTAGCTCCAAGCGGGTCTTGACCTTTCATGCATAGATAGAAAAAAAACTAAAATTAGGAGCTTTTCAAGGGCAAAATCAAAGTTATTCATTTAAGTAAGTGTTTAAGTAACCAATAACATCAAATCAACTATTAGAGGGGTGTTCATGGTCAAGGTGCTTGGAGTCCCAGAATGTCTTCAAACAACATTATATATTTGTATTAGAAGAGACATAATATATGTACAGTTATGGAACTTTTAAAAATTTTAATATATGGTCACAATTTCATATAAAACTATAAAATCCTTTCTTTACAGCTGCATAGTATTCGATAACCTACCATTCAATCCATTTTTATTTCCCTTGTGTATATACATACAGTATCTTACATGGATGCATAAATGTGATCATTAGTGTGCAGTTTTTTTTTCTTTTCTCCCTCCCTGATGTGGGTGTACTGTGCCATTTTTCCCTTCTACAAATTGCTGAAATAAAAATCTTTGTTTCTTTAGAACATGGTTTTAATGACTATTCCAAGGGGTAGATTCCAGCAGAATTGCTAAATGAAAATTGATATACTTTGATTTGACCAATTCTCAATTGCTGGATGAAATTCAATTTTTTAAACTTATAAACAATTCTATAATGAACACACTTGCACATATAGTTTTTAACCCATCTCATTTCCTTTGAATAAAGTCATTCTCATTCTCGAAGGGAAAGGTAAAATTACTGAACCCTTTTTTTTTATTCTCACCCGAGAATATAGTAGTATGTATTGACTTGAGAGAGAGAGAGAGAGGATATGAGAGGGAAATATCAATGTGTTGCCGCTCTAAGTACCTGGAAGGGGATCAAACCGCAATCTTTTTTTTTCTAATATATGTTATTGATTTTTTTACAGAGAGGAGGGGAGAAGGATAGAGAGTTAGAAACATCGATGAGAGAGAAACATCTATCAGCTGCCTCCTGCAGACTCCCTACTGGGGATGTGCCCGCAACCAAGGTACATGCCCTTGACCGGAATCGAACCTGGGACCCTTGAGTCTGCAGGCCGATGCTCTATCCACTGAGCCAAACCTGTTAGGGCTAACCGAAATCTTTTTGATATACTAGACAAACGCTCCAGCGACAACTCTCCAACTGTTGTAGGCAACAAAAGGGCACCAGGTGTCTGACTGTTACCGTCAGACCAAACCTGGGTTCAGCAACCTCGGTACTTGGGTTCTGGTTAGGACAGAATTCAGACCCAAGATCCAAACTATAAGAGAACGTTTATTTGGTAAATCACAGAGGTAGAAAAAATAATTCCTAGAAGAAATGGGCTTAGGAAACAAGTTATAGAGGTAAAGGAAGGGCTCTTGGAGCTTGGGAGTGAGGAAGCTAATGGTAAGGTGCCTTGGGGCAGGGAGGATGAGGGGGAAGGGGAAGAGAACGGCACAGGTGTGCTCCCAGGTGCACTGGGTCTTGTGTCCTAAGTGTTTTAAGGGTGAAGATTTTAGAGGAGGTCCCAGGGGAAGATCTCAATAGAAGATTCAGCAGTTTTCCAGGTGTGTCCTTTCAGAGTTGTGGTCACCACTGACTTATTGGTCAGCTCAGGTCAGGGGGTCATTATTCAATGCAGCTGGTCCTGAGGTCAGCCAGGTGTAGATTGTCTGGTTTTGCTGCTTTTCTGAGCCTGGAGCTGAAACACAACTGAGGCCTAGATGTTATCTCTAGGGAGGAAAGGGTGAAGGGGTCCAAACCTCAGGGCCAGGGACATGCTAGGGGAGAGAAAGTCACCCTGGGAGAGAAGTCCCCCCCCCCCCCCCCGACTATAATTGTTCTTTGCTAGGTACCTGGGGCTTTCCACCCTGATAACCTCCTGTACCTGGCCCATAGTTCATGTTCTACTCATGTCTGTCTAACTGCCTACCACACAACCAACTGAGCCACCCGGCCAAGGCTAAACCTATTTTTTAAATATGTTTTTATTGATTTTTAGAAAGAGGGGAAGGGAGAGAGATAAAAGCAACCATAGGCTACCCCCTACATGCCCCCTACTGAAGATGGAGCTCAAATCCCCGGCATGTGCCCTGACCCGGAATCAAACCAACAATCTCTTGGTGCATGGGTCTACATTCAACCACTGAACCATACTGGCTGGGCTGAACCTATTTTTTTTTTAAATATATTTTATTGATTTTTTACAGAGAGGAAGGGAGAGGGATAGAGAGTTAGAATCATCGATCAGCCGCCTCCTGCACACCCCCCTCTGAAGATGTGCCCGCAACTAAGGTACATGCCCTTGACCAGAATCGATCCTGGGACCCTTCAGTCCCCAGGCCAACGCTCTATCCACTGAGCCAAACCGGTTAGGGCTAAACCTATTTTTAAAATCATTTCAGTGTGTTTTTGCCAATCTACTAGGTTAAATTAATGCATAATTTTAATTTGCATATTTTAAATTAGAAAATGAGCTCTAGTTCATCTTGATTAGACTTTGTGTTTCTTTCTGTTATCTTTTCATCATTTATTTGATCATTTCTTACTGAGATGTGTTTTTTTTTACCTTACTGATTTGTAAGAGCTTATTACACATTATTATAATAATTTTAACCCATTGTCACATGTTACAATGACATGTTTGTCATTTGTCTTTTAGTCATTATGTCTTTCGCCATATAGAAGTTTTAGATTTTCCAGGCCTACTTTAAATGGGAGGTAATAGGTTAATTATTTTCCTTAGTGGATAGCCACACTCCAAACACCATTTGCTTGAAATCAGTGTGGTAACGTGTTGTAATTTTTCTATTACTAAGAAGAGGTAAAAGGAAAGAAGAACCTCATCATCCTTAGGGTAAAATATTGTGATACCAGAGTTGGATTACTCTGATGTGTTGCTCTGTTTTTCTGTTTCCTAAACCAGCCTAAAATAGAAATTCTACTTTGTTCTGAGAGTCTCCTCTTTTCATAAAGAAGTTGCTTGTATGGTTCCTAATGAGCCTAGAGACTATTGGAAACAAAGTGCTATTCAACTGGATTGGCATTACTTGGCATGGGCGTCCTTATCTGCAATCTCTTCAAAGTGCTTCCCAGTTCCACTCCACGCAGATGATAACTGGTATGCACAAGTACTCCTTTAGTTAATTTTCTCAGCCTTGTTCCTGGATGTGAACAATGTGGATTCCCTCGGGCCTGTAAATTCTCTCATTTATTTCAAAACATCTCATTATTTCAACTGAAGGCTTTTCTTTTTATTTACTACCTAGGATTCTGATAACCAGGGTGTTTATGCAGGTTTAATACAGTATGCTCAATAGGCTCATCATGAAATAAACAAAAATTCAAAAGAACAGTGCGTTCACTCTTAGGACAATGCATATCATACACTGGGTTAGGAGTAAGAAGATGAGGTGGGTGGTGAGTGGGCATTGTATATTTTACTATAGGACACTCTGTTCCATCAGGTAGTGTTTCTACATGTTTTGTGGTAGTGCGGATATAGTCATTTCTTGAAAAATCATGACTTCTCATTTTGGCAATTTTATTGCTTTTTATCTACTACATAGTGAAAGGGCCAGCGGGGCACGTGGCCCCACAGGCATCCGGCAGGGAGGATGACGGGCAGCCATGGCCGAGGCAGCGCCTGACCAGGTAGGCGCAGGCCCGCGGATGCCCAGAAGGACCCGGGCCGCCCTCCTCGGCCTCCGAGTCACTTTCGGGCCGAGCAGCGGGCGACCCAAGGGCCAGGCGGGGTGGTGGGCGGCCTGCCTCCCGGTGACGCCCACGGCGGCAGGCCTTGCATGGGAGCCGAGTGGCCGGCTTCCCATCCATTAAGGGACCTCCATTTTGTATGGAACCATGTGCTCAGCGAAGGCTCCTTCCCCCTCGGAAGGAGCCTCTGCTAGCCACACCCACCATTTCTCTGGACTAACCAATGGTAATCAAGGGAAGTGCACGCCATCGCTATGACCACATCCTGTGTAATGGGTCACCAGCTCGCACCTGGCCAATCGGCGGGGGGCACAGCCCCCTCTCCCACCCCTACTCCAACCCTCTATAAAACCCCTGGTTCGAGCAGACTGCTCTCTCTTTGCCACCTGCTGCTGCGTCAGTAAGGAAGGTAGAGGAGCTAAGCCCGGGCTTAAAATAAAAGACTCTTCGCTTTTGCATCGGATTGGATGGCTCCCTGGTGGCTTCTTGGGAATCTTGAAATCTGGGCATAACACATAGCAAAAAATTTTCATATTGGAGATATATGTTGTAACAGAAGAGACTAAAATAGATAACATACAGACACAGACAGACAAAAAAACATATCTACACACACACACACACACACGCACACATACATCTGTGCTTTTACTATAGAGTTGATAGATTTAATTAGGGAACATATATAAAAAACACCTGAGGCCATGTGTGGTAGTAAATACTCAACGCATCTTAGCTATTATTATTATATGTCATCTAGGTGGGTTGTTGTTTTGTTTTTACCAGCTTGCAGCATGGATATAAGAAACCATTCTCTTTATTTTGCCTCTCTCCTTTCTCTGGCAAGTTGTTTGTGTTCTTTACTGCAGTCCTCCTTAAGTCTCCTGTTTTTCTCCATCTCCTATATGAGAACTGAGCCTCTGCCATACTAAAGGGTTAAAAAGCTCAGTCTTAAGGAGAAGAGTGCATTCCTGCAGGTTGTTCAGCTACGATATGAATAACAATTACTCTCATTTCTGTAGTAGTTTAGAATTTACAAAGGGATTTATATCTTTTTGACTCAGTGCAACCTTGAGAGCTAAGTGAAGATGTTTTTAAGATTGTTTTCCATCTGATAAATGGTATTCTGTTTTGCTAGGACCGCTGTAACAAAGTACCATAAACTGGGTAGTTTAAACAGCAAAATATTATTTTCACTCCATCCTAGAGACTGAGAAGTCTGGGATCAAGGTGTCAGCAGGGTTGGTTTCTTCTAAGGCCCCTCTCCTTGTCTAGATGCCACCTTCTTGCTGTGCCCACAAGGTCTTCCCTCTTTACCCATCCATATTCAAATCTTTTTTCAGAAAGTTATCAGTCAAAGGAGATCAGAATATGACACCCTCAAATATGCCACTTTGGCCTATCAATTGTTTTGAGCTGAAGGCAACTGAGGAACAGCAGGCGCAGGAAGAGCTCTCTGCTATCTGAGTGAAAGCTGGGCATAGATCTCCTATGAAAAAAGCACAGTCCCTATTCCAGGAAGAGAGGATAGGAGAGCACTCCTATCTCTGGAGGAGTCAATGCTGAGGTGAGCCTGCATGAACAGCCCTTACTAAAATAATCTTATCTTCCACAGTGGTTCTCAACCTTCCTAATGCCTCAACCCTTTAATACAGTTCCTCATGTTGTGGTGACCCCCAATTTCATTGTTGCAAATTGAACAGAATTAAAGCATAGTGATTAATCACAAAAACAATATGTAATTATATGTGTTTTCCGATGGTCTTAGGCAACCCCTTTGAAAGGGTCGTTCGACCCACAAGTTGAGAACCGTTGCATTAGAAGATATCTTAACCCACCCCCATGTATTTCCTAGTCACTCTCATAGTTTACCAGCTCTAGAAGCCCAAATGCCCTTTCCTTTGCTACTCACTTCTCCACAATTTATCACCCTTTATTAAAATAGTATGTAAGCTCCCAAGTCTGTCTGCTGTTAGACTTTTTCACTTCTTTTTTGTGAAGCCCATACACATAAAACTTTAAATATTAATAAAAGTGTATGCCTTCTCTCCTGTTAATTTGTCTTTTGTCAGTTTAACTCACAGGACCTGG
This sequence comes from Myotis yumanensis, assembly GCF_028538775.1. NCBI lineage: Eukaryota > Metazoa > Chordata > Mammalia > Chiroptera > Vespertilionidae > Myotis > Myotis yumanensis. Next base: position 30,548,334 of record NW_027223762.1, on the reverse strand, counting down.
TGAATTAAAGGCCTTAGTTAAACCTAAGAGAATAGAGGAAATCTTTTTCCCTTCCCTACATAGTCATATTGGATTAGAGCCCCCACTAAAGGCTTCATTTTAACTTAATTACTCCTTTAAAGGCCCTATCTCCAAATACAGTCAAACTCTTAGGTACTAGGGGTTAGTTCTTTGGTATATTAATTTGGAGGGGGAACACAATTCAGATGGGAAAACTGAGACTATATGCGGTCAAATCTCTTGCCCAGGGTCAGAGCCAAAATAGGGCTTACACTTCCCTGTATTTGAGACTTAAGCAATAAGGTAACTTCCCATTTTCACTTTATATTACATCACAGAAAATTTTCCATTTCCAATCAAGACATTTCTACATGATCCTTTTTTTTTTTTTTTTAATTAAAAATATGGAACGCTTGGCTGTGGAAGCACCCGGAGCGGCTCCTGACCCAGGCCCTGAAGGAAGTGCTCCAGAGAGAGGGCCCAGACTGTGTGGTTAGAACACAGAATGAGGTGGTGACTATAGTAACAAGTTTGAGAAGGGACAGATGCTAAACCACGAAGTTCTTTACAAGACGTATTAAGAAGTTCAGGCTAAAACCCAAGGGCGTTGGATTTTAATGCAAGGGAAACAGATGAAGAGCTGTAAACAGGTGACATGACCTATTACATTTTTGAAAGATCACTCTGGTGGCAATGTTGAGGATTGGATTGGAAAATGCAAAGATTAGCCCTGCTGGTGTGGCTCTGTGGTTGAGCATCGACCTATGAACCAGGAGATCACGGTTCGATTCTCCGTCAGGCCACATGCCTGGGTTGTGGGCTTGATCCCCAGTGTGGGGTATGCAGGAGTGTGGGAAACCGCCTATTGTCTTCACTAGCAGAGAGGTGTAGACAGAGAACCCGGAAGGCTGGTGACCTTTGAAGCCCTAGCAAAGGTCAGAGCTGTGCACCACCTCTGTTAATCCAGATAATGGTAGCTGAAGCAACCTCCCCACCTTTAGTCATGTAAATCCTTATTGATAAGAATAGTCTGTGTGTCACTGGAACCTCCCTGCCTAAGAGCTATACTATGGGTGGATCCCAAACCAAATAAAAGGTTGGTGCGGCCTGAGCACCAGTGGAAGTCCTTCCTCTTGAGTTGGACTTACCCGCCTGGCCCCCCAATATTTCCAAATTAAAAAATATATATATGGAACACTTCACAAATTTGGGTGTCATCCTTGCGCAGGGACCATGCTAATCTTCTCTGTATATTTCCAATTTTAGTACATGTGCTGCCAAAGCAAGCACTACATGATCCTTTTTGATGTTACCTAGTATCTTAGCTCAGGCTGCTATATCAGAACACTATAGACAGGTGGCTTATAAAGAACAGAAATTTATTTTCACAGCTCTGGAGACTGGGAAATTTAAGACCAAAGAGTCAGCAGATTTACAGTAGTGTCTAGTGCAGTGATGGCGAACCTTTTGAGCTCCGAGTGTCAGCATTTTGAAAAACCCTAACTTAACTCTGGTGCTGTGTCACATATAGAAATGTTTTGATATTTGCAACCATAGTAAAACAAAGATTTATATTTTTGATATTTATTTTATATATTTCAATGCCATTTAACAAAGAAAAATCAACCAAAAAAATGAGTTCGCATGTCACCTCTGACATGCGTGGTCTAGTGAGAGCCTGCTTTCTGGTTCACAGGTGGCCATCTCTCTGTGTCTTCAGAGGTAGAAAGGGTAGGGGAGCTCTCCAGGGCCTCCCCCCCCCCCCCCCCCATTATTTTTTTCAGTTGATCAGCATAGCCAGATTCTCTCCTTATTGTCCTGTTACAACTGTATTTATACCATTAGATCCTATAAGCATGCCTCTAGTTACATCATGGTATGTTTTGGGTCCTTCTTTGATCTTCTACAGTTCCTTGTTTTATGTTTATAGTTTATCTGACCTTTGATAAAAATCTTATCTCTATCTAGCTCTGTTGATTTTTTTTTTAAGGGGGAAACTTTATTTGATATTAAAGTTGGGGAGGGGATCAGAGGGGAGGTTGGCTTCACTTGGTGATGGTATTCGCGTTCATGCTCTTGCCGCTGCCGCTGAGCACGATGTACGTTGTCTTCTGGGCCTTTTGCTTTTCCTGGAGCAAAGCCACAGTGCCCAGGGGTGTGTCGCTGGAGCTCATCTTCGGGAGCACCTCCTGGACCAGCTTCTTCATCCTCCGCTTTGTCTTCATCTTGCCTGAGCCTTTCCCGTGGAAGCGGTGGGACAGCTGTCGGAAAGCCTCCTTGGGTGTGAGTATTCGGCCCGTCTCATCCACACACTCGATCTTAACATCAGGCTTATAGTCATCCTTCTCCTTGAAGTCCTGGGTGAAGCCCCGGTACTCCTCCCGCCGGCTATACTTGTCATCGATGGCCTTCTTGTCCTCAATGCAGTACACTGCTGACAGCAGGGACTTTTTGGGTGCCTTAACCTTGGCCACCTTCTGCACTGTCCTCTCCAGCAGTCCTTTGTTCTGACACAGGAGCTGCCCGGCTGCCAGCCCTCTATTCACGATGGGCTCCTCATCCAGGATGGGTGGTGGTGGAGGAGGCAGAGAAATCCCGATGCTGCTTCTCCTCCTCCAGGTTGACTGTGCTCCAGCCAATGTTCTCCTCCCCGTCAGACTCAGAGCCGCCGTTGGCCGAGCGTTCCCGTGCCGTTCCAAGTCCATGAGCTCCTCCTGCTCCTCCCAGTTGCCGGCCAGCCCGTAGGTGGGAATCTCTCCCAAGGTACAGCAGAACTCCGACGTGGCGCTGAACACGATGGTCCCCTTCCGCTCCGGACCCTCCTCCTCCTCCAAGCCCCGCTGGTGGGACTCCAGCTTCTTCACAATCTCCACCACCTTCTCGCCGCTGTCCCGCAGCTGGTGTAGCTGCTGCAGCTGCCGTAACCGGCGGCCCTTCTCCAGCTGCATCTGCAGCTCCAGCTCCGCCTCATCCTCCTCCAGCAGCTCTGGGGACCCAGGTGGCAGCCCATCCTCCTCCTCATCACTGATATCCATGTTTTCCACCCGAGTGTCATCTGACGGTGGGGGCTGAGACGCCGGCTCCTTCTCTTCTTCCTCCTCCTCCTCCTCCTCCTCCTCCTCCTCCTCCTCCTCCTCCTCCTCCTCCTCCTCCTCCGGGGCTTCCTCATCTCCCTCGGGCACTTGGCGCCGACCCCGGCCCCGGCCCCACAGTCTGGAACCAAAGTCCCCATCTTGAGTCTGGTCCCCAAGAGGCAGCAAGTCGTCAGCCCGCACTACCACCTCCTTCTCCTCCTTTCGGATCTTCTTCACCTTCCGCTTGGTCTTTTTAAAGGTCACCCTCTCCTCTGGCGTCAGGTACTCGGAGGCGAGCCGCGGCCCGGCCATGCTCAGGGACTGAGCTTGCAGCCGCAGGTGGTGCGCATCTCTCCCAGCTCACGTTCCCGAAGGCCATGGGCAAGGCCGCCCTGCCCCAAACGGAAGGAGGGCGGCCGCTCGCCCTCCAGCTCCTCGTCGTGCTTGGCCAGGACAGAGAGGGGTTTTTGCTGCGCCAGCTCATCCACACTCTCATCCTCTGCATAGGGCAGGTAGTCGGGCTTTTTCTTCCGCAGCTCCACGTTTTTCTCCGCCCGCGCCTTCTCCAGCAGGTTCACGTTCACCAGCACGTCTTCCTCCTCCCGCAGCACGCCTTTGTCCTTCAGGGTGAGGGTCATGGTCTGCCCTTCTCGGAAGGAGTCCATGGCATGCTCCACAGTGAGGCCCTGCAGGTCCTGCCGCCCCCGCCCGAACTCCTCCTCCACCAGCGTGCTGACCCCAACCTCTTGGTCCACCTCCTCCAGCAGCTCGGTCCTCTTCTCTGCCAAGTCCTGCTCCTCCTGCAGCTGCCGGCTCCTCTCGACCCAGGCTGCGGCGTCGTCCGGCCAGGGGTCCTCCTCCCCGAGAGTCTTGATCTTCCCCAGCTTCCGGTTCAGGAGGCGCTTTTCTTTGGCAGCTGCCAGCTTTTCTCGTAGCTCCTCTCGTTGTCGCAAGGCCATGGGGTTGGTGACATCGGCTGCCACGGGCTCCTTCTGGGTGCCCGCCTCCTTCTCCACGGCATTGACTTCCAAGGGTTTCAGCCCCAACTTGGCCCGGAGTTTATTGGTCTCCTCGATGCTAAGTGACGAGGCCTCGTAGCCATCGTCCCGCTTCACGCGCCGTTCGGAGGGCTCGGCTTGGCCGCGCTCCCGCCCGGGCGCACCGCTGTGGGCCTCGGTCTCGCTCCCCGCGCTCGGCCCCCCGTTCCCGGCTCCGCTTCCCTCGTTGTTCCCGGCTCCGCTCCCGTCGTTCGCCGCTGCTGCCGCTGCTCCGGTGCTTGTGTTTTTTGTGCTCTCGGTGCTTGTGTTTTTTGTGCTCTCGGTGGCGCCCCTGGTGCCGGCCGCCGCCGTGGTCATGGCCGCGTCTTCCTCCCTGAGGTGCTTCTTTGATGACCCCATGGCGGCTCGTCAGCCCCCAGCCGGCCAACAGGGAGCCCCAATAGGCAAAATGGGAAAACTTCTGGGTCGCCCTGTGGCCGCTGTCGCGTTGCTGCTGCTTCCTTCTAGCTCTGTCCTCTAGCTCTGTTGATTTTAATCTTCTCCAGAGCCCCTTTTATAAGGGCATTAATCCCATTTATGAGGGCTCCACCCTCATGACCTAATCACCTTCCACAGGCCCCACTGCCGGAAGCCGGTCCACCCTTGCTGCTTGACACAGCCAGCCGCTGGAGGGAAGAAACATCTGTTTCAAGGGACCTGGCGAATATGGCATACTGTTCTTAATATGTTTGCTCCCCTTCTTAGCGCTATGTGTTCTATCTAAGGCCACCTCCCAGAAAGGTTGTTTCCCCAGGTGGGGGTTTTTCCCTGGAGTTAGGGATTAACAGGACTAAGGAAGGGAATAAATCAGTAAAACCCCTTAACTAAGTGCCAGGCGGGTAGTTAATCACCTTAACTACAAACAATCACGCTTACAGCTACATAATCTTTACTTAGGTCCTAAGTCTTAGGATAAGGTGGGGTGAGGCCACAACATTAGTAACAAACAGAATTTCCGGAGGATGAGGCCCCGAAATCAGGATTTTAAAAAGATTCCCAGGTGATTCTAATGTGCAGCCAAGGTTGAGAACCACTGATCTAGACTGTTTCTTGTACTATTTTAAAAATAAATTTACAGTGAGCATTCTTGTAATTAAATCTTAGCACCCAATCTTTAACCTTCCTAAAAGTAGAATTGCTAAATTGCACAGTGTGCAGTTTTTAAAGAAATTTGTATCTATGTGATTTTTTAAAGAGAAAGTAATGCGCATCCTGCAATAATCAGGCTTAAATGCTAAGTAACTCGTATCCTTGTTATTATTTTTACATCCATGTGTATACATATGTATACGCATGCACAAATATATCTCTGATACTTTGGAGATTGCTGATTTCATCAAGGGAGATTAGAGAAATGATTTCGAGTTCTTCAAGAAGCAGAATCTTTAATTGCACAAATGTGTTTAAAAGGCCTACACAATGCTTGGCACAAAGAGACCCATAATGAACATTTAATGAATATGTGAATGATGATCTCACAGTGTCTCATATTTGCCTAAAAATAATCCATTTCCCTCTTCTGCTCCTGGGGAGAGAGTAAAGGTTTGAGTCCTGGAAGAGCAGATTTTTTTTAACTTTAACAAAACACGCTTGCATTTTAGATCAGATGGCTTACAGTTATTATTAGCAATAGGCCTAAAAATACTGATGCAATAGAAGTGTCATTTTCATATGTAATTTACAGAGCATATAAAACATCACTAATCAACTACCTAATTGCTACTCCAAAGTCAGCTTTCAAGTAAAGAGAGAAAAAAAGGTCACTATAAATTACTTTTATTCTGGCTATAGAAAGACTTTTAAGAAGTTCTAAATTATAGGTTCTTTGCAAATATTCTTACTTGATTATTTGGTTTATATAACAGCAAAGGGATGGAGAAAATTTCCATGAGTTGGCAAGTAAATAATTACCTGCCATATCTTCAAGTTCTACAATGAATTTTTAGATTTTTATTGCATTTGCAGATATAGCACTAGAGAATTTCCATTCTCTTTTCAATGTCTTTTGTTTTCTATTCCTCATAACTTATAAAATATTCAGCAGCTTGATTTGTATTAGTAGGAAAGAAATAATAAAAGTACAGTAACTTTTCAAATCATGACTAAATACATTCATTTGGTGTAAAATGACATGACTTAAAAATCATTTCTTTATTCATTGAGTGCTTACTATGTGCCAAGCACTATGCCAGATTCTGAAATAAAGAGCTCTAAATATAGTACAATTCAAGTTTGCTTATTCATGTCATCTCTAAATATTCAGTATCTTTTGTGAATTATTTCTTCTTTTTATTTCACCTCCCTTTCTTTGTTATGTTTTTCATTGTTTTATTTGTGTATGTGTAGAAAATTTTCCTGTTTTACTTTCTTTTCTTTCCTTCTACCTTTTATTACCTAGTAAGTTGACTCTTGCATTTGTCTTTAATTATATTTTCTCACTTATTTTCCTGTGGTTTTTTTTCCCTTTTCACTACTATATTGGTGACTTTGAGAGGAAACTTAATTTGTAGAATATGTTTGTATGGACTTTAAATCTGCTTTTAGTTCTCTTAAAAGCAGCTATAGAAGATTAATGGCCTCTAATTTATTTTTGGCTAGATACTTCATCAGTAAAAAAAAGTTTTGAATATTCCCCTTAATATGTGAATATATATTTACTAATGAACTATTTACATGTACATATACATATGTGACTAAAATAATTGTATAATATACAATTAAAAAACAAAACCCAAAATTTGAAATTAACAAAGACTAAGATAAAAATGCATAGATTGAATTCTAACACTTTTTCCTGAATGCCAATGAAGCATTTTGTGCACCCCTATGGAGGCCACTAGTTTGGGCTTGATAAACCTCATAGTTTGGGCTTCTGGCATAGTAAGGAAGCCAATGAGTCTCTAACTTGCTCTAGTTTCTTTTAGAATATTCTTGGAGAAAGAGTAAAGAAAATTTCAAGATTCATATATGGAGCCCAGGACATTGAGGTCAAGACTCTCAAACCAAAAAAGATGACAAAAGCCTCTTCTACCTTCAGAAGAGGTGAGATGATCCTGACTGGGAACCATCTGATGTGGGAGGCAGTAGAGAACTTGGCTTAAAAATGGAAGTTTTTTTTTTTAAGGATTGCAGGAAAACACTCTTTAATTTATTTACTTTAAAATTTTATCTTTATTGCTTTTTCTGTTGGAGAAGTATTATTTGTACACTAGCGGCCCGGTGCACGAAATTTGTGCACTGAAGGGCCCACGCCCTCTCGCAGTCCAGGACCCCTCACTCCTTACCACCGCCTGCTTGCTGCTCCTTACTGCTCAGCTCGCTGCTCCTTAGCGCTGCTGCAGATGCGGGAGAGACTCCCGCCACCTCTGCTGCGCTTGCCAGCTGTGAGCTTGGCTTCTGGCTGAGCAGCGCTCCCCCTGTGGGAGCACACTGACCACCAGGGGGCAGCTCCTGCATTGAGCATCTGTCCCCTGGTGGTCAGTGTGCATCATAGCGACCAGTCGTTCCGGTCGTTCCGCTGTAACGGTTGCTTAGGCTTTCATTATATAGATTGTGAGAAACTAAAACATCATAGAACATACACAATGAAGAAAGCAAAAGTCTCCTGTTTTGATTACCAACAAAGAAAACCACTGTAATTGTGTGGTTTTTGGCTTCCAGATTATTTTAAATGCACTTATTAACACATGTTATCTTACTTAACAAAAATGAAGCCATTCCCATTTATACAACTTATTTTTACCTCATTTTCCAATAATATTTTCAATATTAATACAAAAATTGTTCTTTTAAATTGATGCATGATACTTAATTATATAAAAATAACTTTCTTCGCCGAAACCGGTTTGGCTCAGTGGATAGAGCGTCGGCCTGCGGACTGAAAGGTCCCAGGTTCGATTCTGGTCAAGGGCATGTATCTGGGTTGTGGGCACATCCCCAGTAGGAGATGTGCAGGAGGCAGCTGATTGATGTTTCTCTCTCATCGATGTTTCTAGCTCTCTATCTCTCTCCCTTCCTCTCTGTAAAAAATCAATAAAAATATTTAAAAAATAAAAAAATAAAAAAAAATAAAAATACCTTTCTTTAATATCTTATTCTTGATCATTTTTAATATTTTGCTCTTATAAACAATGCTACCGCAAACATCAGTGTACACTTATTTTTTCATTCTTGCTAGAGTCGTTTTTTAAAAGAGAAGTAGAATTCTGGGTGTAAAGATATGAAATATTTTTGGAACTATAAAATTTTCCAGCAGTGTTAACTAAATTGCCTTCTAAATTCAGTAGCCGCTCATACTCTCACCAAAAGATTGTGTTTATTTTTTTACATCTTTTCAGTACTAAAAACTATGTGTTTTAATGCTTTTTTACATCTGAAAGGTAAAAAAATATTTAATTGTTTTAATTTGCCTATGTTTAATTGTCAGTGAGATTGAGGACTCTTTCATATAATAATTGACCAACTATAATTGTGAGAAAAATGTGGTTTTTTTTATTCTGTTTCTATTTTTAACACAAAAGAATTTGTGTATATTTAGGTAAATATACACAAAAGAAGCACCATGCTTCAATAATTATCAACATTTTTGCAAAACCCAGGCATCATGCCATTTTATATAGGGGTGATTTTAAGTAAGACTGGAAGATGTCATTTAGTGTCCTTTGACCCATGCACTCACCTCTAATTCCTTGGCTAACCAGAGAAAAGTATAAACTAAAAGAGCAACAACAGCCAACCTTAGGCTACTTGCAGCAGAGAAAACATAGTTTCTGACTCAGGCCACCAGATGGCAGACCACAGAAAAAAAAGAAAAAAGAGAAGAAATCTACACCTACCAAGACCCAGCTTCATGATGGCCCAGATAGATGTCTTTTTTTTTTTTTTCCAGATAGGTGTCTTAAGGAACTTGGTTTCCTATTAGTATCAGGAGGTGGGATGTGAAGGGGAGGTTAGTCAAAGGCATTGTTTTTAACCATAGTAATATTTTAATTATACAATAGTAATATAGTTTATAAACTGATGTATTTTATTATCAAATACAATATATCTTATGTGTTTTTGTTTTTTTCCTATGAACTTAGGCCTCAAAAAATAATGTTTTAATTAGAATTGCATCAAACCTGTAAGTTAATTTGAAAAATATCAAGATCCTTATGATATTTATTTTTCCCATGAAAGAACATGATATTTTCCCCATTTTCTTTTTTTAATTAAATTTTTATTGTTCAGATTATTACAGTTGTTCCTCTTTTCCCCCCCCCATAGCTCCCCTCCACCCGTTCCCCCCCCCCCCCCACTGTCCTCATCCATAGGTGCACGATTTTTGTCCAGTCTCTTCCCGCATCCCCCACACCCCTTTCCCCCCCAAGAATAGTCAGTCCACTCCCTTTCTATGCCCCTGATTCCCCATTTTCTTAAGTCTTCATTTTAGATCTCTCAGTTATAGAGATCATAGATGTCACTCATTAAGAATTTTACTTGGAAATGGGTTTATTTTACAGATATTCAAATAGAATTTTGTCGATTTTACAGAAATATATTGATCTTTGCAGAGTTAATCTCTATTTTTTATTAAGAAATAACTTTGAATTACTTCTTTTTCATTTTCTTGCTATGCAATTACGTAATCTGAAAAATATCATAAAATTCTTGTATTTGCCTTTCCACTGTTTATTGCTCTTATTTCATTTCCATACTTCATTACATTGGCTAATGGCATAAAAATATAAAAGAATGATAAATAATATATCTCTGCTATATCTAATTGACTTTTATTTGGAATGCTCATCATGTTTATTTTAATTTTACATAGTAATACGTTTTTAGATTATAAATGGGGCCCTGGCTGGTTTGGCCCAGTGGTTGGAGCATAGGCCCCAGGACCAAAGGGTCACCGGTTCGATTCCAGGTCAGGAGCACAAACCTTGGTTGCAGGATTGATCATGGCCCCAATGGGGGCACGTGTGGGAGGCAGCCAGTTGATGTGTCTCTCTCACATTGATGTTTCTCTCTGTGTGTGTCTCTCTCTCTGTCTCTCTGTCTCTCTCCCTTCTCCCTCCCTTCCACTGTCTCTCTAAAGATCAATGGGAAAAACATATTTTGGGGTGAGGATTCAAAAAAAGAGTATAAAAGAGTGTTGAATTTCATCTAGTAGCCTTTCAGTATCTACTGAGAGGGTCATTTTATTTTTCTTATTTAACCAACTGAACTGATATCATTATTTTATTAATAAGTTTCCTTATATTGCTAGTTTTCCAGCCTGAGGTAAATTCTCCTTGACTTCAATGGGTTAAGGTTTTAGTGTATTTTGAACTAGATTTGCTAGCATTTTATTTGTTTTGTGTCTAATATTCACAAGTAAGGATTGTCTATAAATGTTTTTGGTGTGTCACATCTTTATTGGATTATAGTGTCAGAGCTATATTTAGCTCATAAAAGAATTGGATAGCATCCAGCCATTTTCTGTGTTTTATGTGCCAGAATAAATATTTAATGACTTTTATCTATTTTATTATGATGTTCCTAAAGCAGTTCTGAAAAAAAAATGTTATTTTTAAATTTTTTAAGTGAAAATAAATAAATGCTTATATTACAGTAAAGATATTTTATAATTCAAAACCTTAAAGATGTGTAATAAAGGTTTTTTCCCCCCACACAACTGTGTTAAAGAAATGCCTGCCAAACCCATTATAAAATATCTCTGTCTAGAATGCTATGGGTTATACTATTACATAAAGCGGACAAAATCTTTTAGTTTTCTCAATTGAACTACTCAGTTATGGAGAGAATGAAATTATGCCTAGGGATTCAGCATCTGAAATGTTATACCAAGTCAAAAGTGGCTTCCTATATATTTTTCACAATAAGTATTGCATTTCTAAGGTATTGGTAGTTAACATTCCAAAGAAGTCTTTCTGGGAGCGGGGAAGCAATAATGAATTTGGCCCTATTTTATCTAGTTCTATATCTTGTCTCTACAAGTAACTCATGGCTTGGATAATAACAAAAGTATTTGTGGTAAACTTCCAGATGAATAATATTGATAAAGCTCCGTTATGATGCTTCTCCTCATGATGGATCACAGCATTGTTAAACAGAACTTGCTACTCTGATGGAAATGTTCTATTGCCATGTGTCCAATGTGTCCCTGTGTACACCGTGGCTCTGAGGACTTGAAATGTGGCCAGTGCAAAGGAGGGGCTGAATTTTTTTAAAAATATATTTTATTGATTTTTTACAGAGAGGAAGGGAGAGGGACAGAGAGCCAGAAACATCGATGAGAGAGAAACATCTATCAGCTGCCTCCTGCACACTCCCCGCTAGGGATGTGCCCACAACCCAGGCACATGCCCTTGACCAGAATCGAACCTGGGACCCCTCAGTCCGCAGGCCGATGCTCTATCCACTGAGCCAAACCGGTCAGGGCATGAATTTTTATTTTAATTAATTTAAATTTAAGGAGCCACATGTGGCTAAAGGCTATCATATTGGACAGCACAATTTCAAAGCATAAAATTTAATCAGCATGGGTACATTAAAAACCCAGAACATTTTCACCACTAAACGTTTTCTTATTACACATAAATAAATTCCACTCGCCAGTTTTTTGACAACTGATAGTCAATATTAGTCTTTGCTCACTTCTGCAAGTTTATTTATACTTGCATTTTTAAAATTTAGTTTCATACTTACCTCCTATCTGAGCTACTGTCTTTTGCCATTCCAAGAAGTAGCTGTTCTTCCTGTCATTGGCATTTTGCTGTTTTTGTTGTTCCCTTTTGTTTACATGCTTTGAGCTGCCATTAGGTGTCTGTGATTTTGCATCCAAACCTACTGAATTTTGTTAGTTCTTTTAAAAAGAAGTAATTTGGTTCAATTATTGGACATGAAAATTTTGCCATGTATAATGATGGATAATTATATCAATAAAATGGTCATGGGTGAAAAATGATCAAGAAGAGCTTGCGAAAAAAAAATGTAATGAGAACTTATAAGAATAGAGTTGGCGCTTTAGTATGGAAATTGCAGCTATATCATTGAACTGCCTTTCAAAAATGAAGCCATTTTACTGAACCCATTACTGTAATTACACTTTAAACTTGCTAAAAATATACACTTCAGTATATACCAGTTTTACATGCAGTCTCCACAACCAGCTCCATTATTATTAAAATTTTAGGATTTGGAGGTTATACTATTGTAACAATACTGCATGTGTTGCTTCTTGTATTTCTGTGGGAGCAATTTGAATGTATACTTGAAAAGCTTTATGGTTTCAAAAAACCTAATAGGATTATGGAATAACTTCAGGGAATTATTTTTTAATTAAGAAATTGAAAAGTACTATTTTTACAGAGGTTGGAACATTCATTTGAAGCTAAAGCTTCATCATTTCATAAAATAATTCATCATTCAAGTATATCCTCAGTAGTTACGAATAATGGCAGCTGCCTAAATAAATAAAAAAATTTTTAAAAATATATTTTATTAATTTTTTACAGAGAGGAAGGGAGAGAGATAGAGAGTTTGAAACATCGATGAGAGAGAAACATCGATCAGCTGCCTACTGCACACTCCCCACTGGGGATGTGGCCACAACCCAGGTACATGCCCTTGACCGGAATTGAACCCGGGACCTTTCAGTCCACAGGCCGACGCTCTATCCACTGAGCCAAACCGGTTTCGGCAAATGAAAATTTAAAAAGCTAATTTTCAATGAAATCATCCATGGCTGGAATGCAGTTAGTGAAAATATTGAAATCTTGTACTTGCTGAGTACCTGAAAGAACTCAAGTTTCTATAAAGACACTGAGCCTGGTGTGGAGGTCTCCTAATAGAGGTAAGAGAGGTGACTCACAGACTCTTCAAGAAGGAGCAGGAACAAGATGCTATACCTCCCTCAGCTCAGTAACCGAGATTAGTCTAGAATCTTAATAAAATATAATCTTATTGTCTTGGTGCCCACCAACTCACAGCTTAAGTTTGCATCGTTTCTTAGGAAAACATTTTACTAACAAAATAATAATGTGAACTCAAGAAGTAATATAAAACAGTGGCAGCGGTTCTCAACCTGTGGGTCGCGACCCCTGAAAATACATCCTGCATATCAGATATTTACATTACGATTCATAACAGTAGCAAAATTACAGTTATGAAGTAGCAACGAAAATAATTTTATGGTTGGGGGTCACCACAACGTGAGGAACTGTATTAAAGGGTCGCGGCATTAGGAAGGTTGAGAACCACTGGTCAGGGTATCTCTGAACAGCATAAACCAAGCTACAGTATTTCTATTTCCCATAGGCCAAGGACTTTGTTGCCCATTACCACATTTCCAAGTGTCTAAACTACACACGAGGTATCCCATATGTACCCCTGAAACAGGACTCAGACTCCACGGTCCATTGCAAATGGGCGGAGCCTTGTGTGCTTAGGACTAACAACTGCATAAAATGCCTGATAACAGTTTGTGGGGAGGGACAGTTTCCAGAGAAACGTTACACCATTTTCACTTACAAAGCTCTGGTAGTTTAGGAAATTGTTTGGTCTATAATCAGTCCAATCAGCCCAATCAGGAAAACAGAAATCACTGGACATAGTTCAAACAGAAAGGGATTTAATTCTAGAAAATGGTTACAAGGTGTTGGAAGGGCTAGCGGAGAAAGGGGAAGAAAAAAAGGAACATTACCCAGAGATGAGAAGCTGCTACCACCACTCTCGGGCTGAGGCCCCAGCTGCATTTGGGGGTGGAGGTTACGATGTGGCCAGTGTAGGACCCGAACCCTCACAGAAGGGGCATCATGTCCCCAGTGCCCATTGAACCACCCCTACCACTGCTGCCAGACTAGAATGGCTTCTTCTCTTCTCCCACCAGTGACTCCCATTGTGCAGACCTGACTGGAAGCCAGTTGGTAAAGGATTCTGGGAAATGGCATTCCAGGCTTCCAGCCCCTACAATGCTAGAGTACAGAAGGGAGAGTGTGGCATTCTACCAACAGAAAAATAACCGGCATAATAGTGTTACCAGTTAGGTAGATGCTAATCATTTGTAATCAGTTACATTCAATAGAAAATTACTTTTGAATGGCTTGTGTAAGTTATAGCACTAATCGCTTTCTTCCCTATCATCTCTTGAGAAATCTTGCGGCTGAAGCTTAAGACAGCAGCAAAAGATGGAGATAGGGAGCCAGGGATGGTTGAGAAGGGGAATAACAGACAACAGAACAGGTCTAGGGGCAGACATATGAATAATTAACTTGATGAAAGGCCAGAAAGGACTTTGAAAAACACTCAATCTTTCTAATTAGAAAACATTTTGTCTTGCCCTGGCTGGGTAGCTCAGTTGGTTAGAGCATCGCCATAATAAGCCAAGGTTGTAGGTTCTATCCCCAGTCAGGACACATACAAATGGATGTGTTCTCTTTCTCTTTCTCTCTCTCTCTCTCTCTCTCTCTCTCTCTCAAATCAATAAAAACATAATAAACAAATAAATAATAAAATAAAACATTTTGTCTCTAAAATTGAGGGTAGAGATAGGGGAACAACAATAAAAACCCTTTCTTTTTATCTAAGGAGCAAGAGCCAATGAATTTCAAAAGCAGAAAAAAATCTAGCTCACCAATTACATGTAAATTCTCCTTTATAAGGGAAGAAGAATGAGTCACCAAAAACACAAAAGCTACATAAATTAACATCCTTTAATGCCTTTAGACAAGTGAATGAAACAGCATAATAGAGTTATGTCCAAAAATTAGCCTCCGTTCATATTCCACCCAAGCATATACAGTAGCATTTGTAAAAGACTCATATTACCATCAGTTGGTACCTGATGTGGAATTTTTTTACTTCTTTATATTTCCTCCATCCTCACTCTAATTCACAAAATGCTTTGTTAGAGTTCATTGGGGTTTTGTGGCTTATATGACTCAAAAATGAGTTAATTCCTATTTTGTTAGTTGGCATTCAATGAGCAATGTTGAATACGATGATTACTCTATGAAGAAAGATGTAGAAGTCATTTTAGAGACTGTTTGGAAAGTTTTACTCTATAATAAAATACTTAATTTTTTAAATGTATGAACTTTAAAATATTAGTTTTTAAAATGAACTTTGCTACTTGACAGGGTGTGTGTGTGTGTGTGTGTGTGTGTGTATGTGTGTAGACTTCTTAAGTTCATAACTACGGTTTGTGGTGTACCACTCTGACATGCTGTTTTAAATACTTTTTTTCAGAATCATGAAATATTTTAGAGTTATAAAAGTCAGAATGGATTTCTGGAACTTAATTTTTTTTTTTAAAAAAAGCTGCCACTTGTCATCATGAAATGCATACTATGTGACTAATAAAATTAGTATAAAAATAATAAAATAACTTCCATTTTTCACACGTGGTAAAAGGGGGGAAATTACTGTCAGATATTTCCTTAAGTTTGTGAACAATTCTTTTCCAGTTCTCCTAGATCTGAAGTAGTCAGCCCATTTCATAGTTAATTCTCCTAGGAAAATACTGGAGAGGTGAAGGCAGTGGAATAAGTTATGCTGTAGATTAACTGTTTCCCTTTCTTCTCTTGGAGATTGTAAGGTGAACATTCAAAACACATTCACTGAGTTCTGCACAGAGAATCCAAAGGGGTCATTTCACAGACGACCTCTATTCAGTTACAATCAGGCAGCATGCACAGGTTTGGCTGGGCTGCTTGTTCAAATAATGAAACACTCCCGTGTCCATTGTGGCCGGCAAAATAATGGTCCCCAAAGGTGTCCATTCTCTACACCTCCAGAACCTGTAAAAGAATGCCCTTACATGACAAAAGACTTTGCAGATGCAATTAAGATTTTGAAGTGGAGAGATTATTCTAGAATATCCAGTAGGCTCAATCTAATCACATAAATCTTTAAAAGCAGACTTTTCCCCAGCTGTGATCAGAGAAAGATGTGCCTGTGAAAGGAGGGCAAGAGGGAGATGTAATGTTGGTGGCTTTGAAGACAGAGGAAGGGGGCCACAAGGCAAGGAATGTGGGCAGTCTTAAGAAGTTGGAAAGGGCAGGGGAACATTCTCCCTTAGAGCCTTCAGAAAGGCATACATCTGTGTCACCATCTTGATTTCAGGTCAGTGAGACCTGTGCCTGCTTTCTGATCTACAGAACTGGAAGATAGTGCACTTGTGTTATTTTAAGACACTATGTTTGTGGAAATCTGTTTCTGCAACAATAGAAAACTAATATACCTGTAAAGCCACTGCCCCAAGCCCACTGCTGCCTCTACCGTCTTTATGCTTCCTTGGAACTCTCAATTCAGTAACAGAAAGGATCATCCTGGCATAGCAGATTTCCCTGGACACCTGTTTCAAACAGCAACCAGCTTTAGTTCTGACTGAGCTATGCCCTAGCTTTCCCAGTTGTGAACATTACGTTTTATTACAGGGACCTAAGTCAGTGACTTTCAAATTTTTTGACTTCAACTACCTACAGTGAAGATATACTTTTTGATTTCAAACTAGGACACACATACATCCTCCCAAAACACACACCTCTATAATAATAAAACCGTAATATGCTAATTAAGCTGGGTAGCTGAACAGCGAAATGACTGTCCAGACAACCTTCCGGAGGAAGCTGGGCCTGCGAGGGCCAAGCCCCTTGCACGAATTTCGTGCATCGGGCCTCTAGTATATTATATTACTAAACTAACATTTCATGTAATGGTACTTATCTTTACTACATGTATTGTACTCTAGTAGTTTCAATTCTATGCTTTTCTTTCTTTTTAAATATGTTTTTACTAATTTTAGAGAGAGGAAAAGGAGAGAGAGAGAGAGAGAGAGAGAAACATCAATGAGAGAGAAACTTCAATCAGCTGCCTCCCGTACGCCTCCAACCAGGGATGGAACCCAAAACCTGGGCATGTGCCCTGACTGGGAATCAAGCCAGTGACCTCTTGGTACATGGGTCAATGATCAACCATTGAGTCACACCAGCCAGGCATATTCTCTTCTATTTTTTCATGTAAATTTCAACCCACTAAACTGATTTCATGATTCACTAGTAGGTTGTAACCCTCAACTGAAAAACACTGACGTGGATCATAAGAACTTTATGGTCAAGATGTAGAGTTTGTGGTAGAGAATATATTGTTTTATTTTTAAAGGAAGCATAAACATTTGTTCAGAATTTAAATTGTTTCTGTATGTAAGTTTAATCTCTTATTAAATGTTTTATTAACACACCAAAAATGTATTCGTTTTCTCAAAGTGAACATCACACCCATGACAACTGGTAAATTAAGTCTAATAGTAAAAAAGCGGGCTCACAAAGTGGACCAGCTATATTCTAGAAACAACCCTATATAATAAAAGCCTAATATGCAAATTGTTCCACTGGGAGTTCGACTGCTTGTTATGATGTGCGCTGACCACCAGGGGGTGGTGTGGAACATGGTGGGGATTGGTGACACAGAGCTGGCAGCAGGTGGCAGTGGAGGCGCTGCTGGCAGCAGGTGGCAGTGGAGGTGCTGCTGGCCCCCATGGGCCCCAATGAGAGCAGGACTGCGGCGGGATGATGAAGCAGGTGAGCAGGTGGTGCCAGGCCAAGGCGGGTGCAAGCAGGAGCCCGATTGCCCCACTGATCGCCTCACAGAGAGTGACCAGCAGCGGTGGTAACGGGGGATGGGCGCCCGGCCCCGATTGATCACCCCGCAGGCAGGATGGTGGAGCAGGTAAGGGGGCGGCACCAGGCCATGGCGGGATGCCAGGCAGGGCTGCAGGGCTGCAAGGCTAGGGGCATGAGCTGGGGCTGTGAATCTGGGGGCGCAAGCTGGGGCCCGATCCCCATAGGCCACCCCAAAGGACCCCACCCATGAACGAATTGCACCGGGCCTCTAGTTTTCAAATAAATATAGTCATCAGGTACGTGTATTTAGGGTTCTACATTCCTATTACTCAACTTTGTTCATTTCTGCTTTTGTTTTTAACATTTCCTGTTTTCTTGCTTGCCTTTAAGATATTACCCATTTCCTTTTCTAGACTTTTTAATTTATTACATTTCTCTTTTTTTTCTTGTTACTACTTATAGCTGCAGCAACATTTCAAGCACTTACACTTGTCTCAGTTAATTTAGAGATCCTGAAGAGTTTACATATGCACTTAAAATTGTTTGCTGTAATTCAACTAGCTTTCCTAGGTGTTGATAGCAAAGGGTTTGAAGATTACAACCTATTGTATATCAGTTAGCTCTCATGAGGTTATGTTGTAGAACAAACAACCCCCAAGTCCCAGGGGCTTACAACAACAGAGGTTTATTACTCACTCACTGCACACGTTGGCTACTGCTCTGTTCTGGGGTCTTCTTCACTCCAGGAGGAGCAGCCTCTGTATGAGACACGCTGGTTCATAGCTGAACCACAGGAGTGTCCTAAAGCTTCTGCTCAGTGGGGCATCCACCACTTCTGCGCACATTCCATAGGCCAGAGCAAGTCATGAGGCTAAACTTGATGGCAAATGGGTGGTAAACATAATCCTTTTATAGGCAGGGCAACAAATAGTAGGGAACAATAATATTATCTACTCCCATGTTATCCCCATAATGCTGCAACCAGGAAGGTTTGCCCTCGCGTCTCTATCCATTTAAAACTCCATTTTATTGTTATATCTGGGATTATATCTGGGACTTACCATTATAGCATTTATGTTTTCATTTTAAATGTATCTTTTCTCGTAATATAAAACTGTGTGTCTCCCTTAGTGCATTTTGCTACAAAATTAGTTGTGCTGATCATGTTTTTATAGGCCACACCAGGCTGCAGCCACTATGGGTTATAATAACATTAAGAAAACAGTATTTTTCTAGCTTAGCCTACACCCACAGCAATGCCAGCCCTTCTCTCTCTCAGAATTTACCAGGCACTGCATGTGCTTCTGCAAGGAGTCCCCTGGTCCCAGGAGGCTCCTTCTTGGTACCTGTCCAGCCTGGGTTTCCAGTCTGCCGAGAGAGGAGCCGCGTTCCCTGCCACCTCCAAAGGCAGAGCAGTGCTGTTTTGTGCATTTCACACAATCAGAGACTCCAGGGATTTCACTCTTTTCAAAATTAATAGCCATCTTTCTCTAGAGCTTTGGCTCAAGTTCCTAGTTGCTGGGACACCGCTGGATAGAGAATAATATGATTACTACACTGAACCATTCTCAAAATTACTCTGACAGCCAAACCTTATATTTCAATGAGTTTATTTCCCTCCCTACTTCTCTTTCTTCCCCCTCCCTTTCTCCCCTTTTGCTCTACATGAGGCTCCTCTGCTGTTCACGCTGATAGATCCTCTAATAACCAGTCCCACCTGGAAATCTCTGTGTAACTGATGTAATTTAAATATCAGGTTTCTATTGTGCTTATGCAGGCATTAGGAATTGTAAGCCATTCCCTTGCCTTATTAAAATGTCTTTATTTTAAAACATTTTATCACAATAATCACATGCATGGAAAAAAAAAAAACGATAACACAGGGCTTATCATGAAAAACGGCAGTCTACTGGCCCACTCTCTCCCAGCCCTAATTTGATTACCCAGAAGGAACCACTTTTAATTGTTTCTGTTTCTAATGGCTACTTTCCTAATTCTGAACAATGCTGTTTCTTTTTTTTTTTTAATTCAATGATTTTAAAAAATATATATATTTTAATTTATTTTTTTTAGAGAGAGAGAAAGAGAGTGGGATAAAGAGATAGAAACATGGATAAGAGAGAAACATTGATCAGCTGCCTCCCACACAACCCCTACTGGGAATTAAGCCCACAATCCCAGCATGTGCCCTGACGGGGAGTCAAACCAAGACCTCTTGGTTCCTGGGTTGACTGCTCAACCACTGGGCAACAATGCTATTTCTTGATTTACTTGGTAAGTCACTGTATTAGGTAGAAAGATGAGTTCTCCTCTTCCGACTCCTCTCCATCTTCCTCTTGCTTTCTGTGTTTATACATTTGCTTTCACATTATAAAGGTTTGCATTTATAATTTCTCTAGTAACTATATTTAAGTTTTACCTGTTTTGTGCATAGGCTGCTTCTAAAAGTCCAAAACCACGAATAATCATTGATTTATTATAACTACATAAATATTGTTAAAAAAAATTAGATAGTAGGATTTCATTTTCCTCTTCCCAAGGGCTCTACAGATCATTTTAAAACTGTTCAAATTTAATATCACAGAGTTTTACTTGGCTGGTTTGATTTTATATTTCCATCTCTTTTCACTTATGCAGAAAATCTTGGTTCCAATGACAATGACATAACAATCAGAAATTGTCGCCAGAACCGGTTTGGCTCAGTGGATAGAGCGTCGGCCTGCAGACTGAAAGGTCCCGGGTTCGATTCCGGTCAAGCGTATTCCCAGTAGGGGATGTGCAGGAGGCAGCTGATCGATGTTTCTCTCTCATCGATGTTTCAAACTCTCTATCTCTCTCCCTTCCTCTCTGTAAAAAATTAATAAAATATATTAAAAAAAAAAAAAAAGAAATTGTCAAGCCTACAGAGAAAGTAGAATAGTAGGATAAAGGCCTGAATGCCCTTTATCTAGATACACAATGGTTAAAATTTGCCGCATTTGCTTTCTTTCTCTCTCTTTTTGCTGAGTCATTTGGAAGCACATTGCAGACAGCATGACAATTCACCACTTGCATGTTTCTCCTTTATTGTCCCTTACTTTTATTTTATTTTTTGTCTTTCATGACATTGATATTTTTTTTTTTATTGATTTCAGAGAGGAAAGAAGAAAGAGAGATAGAAACATCAATAATGAGAGAGAACCATTGAGTGCCTGCCTCCTGCACACTCCCCACTGGGGATCAAGCCTGCAACCCTGGGCACGCGCCCTTGACCGGCATCAAACCTGGGACCCTTTGGTCCGCAGGCCAACGCTCTATCCACTGAGCCAAACCAGTCAGGGCAACATTGACATTTTTTAAGTCCAGATGTTCATAACCTGGTTTCAAAGGGAAGTAGCCAAGGAGTCATCCAGCCTCAGGGCTCAAGAGCTGAAAGTAACTTAGATTAAGATGTCCTTATCTTTAGCCTGCCTGGAGTTTAAACCGTGTGCCCTTTAGTCAAAACCTGATTATTGTCTTCTGCTGCTTCAGGAGTGAACAACCACCAAAGACAGAAACTAAGGCTAGGTCAGTGAAGTGTGCTGAGAAGAGAGACGGAAAAAAATGATCTTTTTAAAATTATAGTTTAGCCCTGGCCAGTGTGGCTCTTTGGGTATCTTTCCATGCACTGAGAGGTTGCCAATTTGATTCCTAGTCAGGGTTCTTGCCCAGGATGCATAGGGAGCATGCAGGAAGAAGCTGACAATGTCATCGATATTGCTCTCTCTCTCTCTCTTTCCCTTGCCTTTCCTTTCTCTCTAAAAATCAATTTAAAAATATTTTTAAAAATAAAACTACTGGCCGAAACCGGTTTGGCTCAGTGGATAGAGCGTCGGCCTGCGGACTGAAAGGTCCCAGGTTCGATTCCGGTCAAGGGCATGTACCTTGGTTGTGGGCACATCCCCAGTGGGAGATGTGCAGGAGGCAGCTGATCGATGTTTCTCTCTCATCGATGTTTCTGACTCTCTATCTCTCTCCCTTCCTCTCTGTAAAAAATCAATAAAATATATTTTAAAAAAATAAAATAAAAAAAATAAAACTAAAAAAATAAAACTACTGTTTAAATCAAATCAGAATTACAAGGACCCTCGATTTCAGTTTTCAAATCCATTAATGACCCATGTGTGAATCAATTACAATGAGGTTTTTAAATTGTGATTCCCCCCCTCCTTTTTTAAATTAAATTTATTGGGATGACACTGGCTAGCAAAATTATACAGGTTTCATTTGCTCAATTCCACAACACATCATCTGTACACTATATTTGTGTTTACCACCCCAAGTCAAGTCTCCTTCCAGCAATATTTATTCCCCCTATAGCCTACTAAAATGGTGATTTTCTAAATCATTTTTTGAAATGGCTGCTAATATATCAGCCTTTACAGTTGTGTCATAATATACTAATTAAATCCCCTATTGATGGACATTTAGGTTGTTTTTACTCTTTTGCTGTTACAAATAATGCTGCAAAGAACATTCTGGTATCTTTTACCCACGTCTCAACTATAATTGTCAGGTAAATTCCAGGAAGAAAAATTACTAGTTCAAAGGCATTTAACATTTGGTAAATATTTCAATATTACATCTCCCCACCCCACCCCCAAAAGAGTGATATTAATTTACATTCCTACAGTCACTGCATTAAAACTGCCTATTGCCCGGCTGGCGTGGCTCAATGGTTGAGTGTTGATCTATTGCCGGAAGCCGGTCCATCCTTGCTGCTTGACACAGTCGCTGCAGGAAAGAAACATCTGCACAGCATATGTTTCAAGGGACCTGGCATATATAGCATACTGTTCTTAATATGTTTGCTCCCTTTAGCGTCATGTGTTTTAACCAAGGTCACCTCTCCGAGAAAGGTTGTTTCCCCAGGTGGGGATCTTTCCCTGAGGTTAGGGAGGGGATACAACCCCTTAATTAAGTGCCAGGCGGGTAGTTAAGCTACATAATCTTTACTCCCTGGAATGGAGATAAGAAATGCCCTAACCTTTGTAATAGAAATTGACAGGATTAAAATCGGCTGGTATAAATACGGATGTAACAAGACAATAAACATCAGATCCTCATCAGTTCCTAACCAGAACTCCGACCAGAACTTTGGCTGGAGATCCTGGCTAGAGGTCCTGACTAGGCTGCTGATCAACTGAAGGCTGTCTTCGTGTCATTCCTTCTTTGCCGACTCCGTCCACACCTTTGGGGACCCCTGGACCCGCTGGGATTGGACCCCAGCAATCTATGAACCAGGAGGTCATGGTTTGATTCCCAGTTGGGGCATATGCCCAGGTTGTGGGTTCGATCCCCAATGTGAGGTGTGCAGGAGGCAGCCCAACCATGATTGTCTCACATTATTGATTTTTTTTTCTCTCTCTCTCTCCCTCTCCCTTCCTCTCTGAAATCAATAAAAATGTATTTTTAAAGAGATATTAAAGAATTTTGCTAATTTTGTTAGACATGTTGTTAGTGTGAAAAAAAGTCTTTGTCAGTGAGGTCCAACAAAGTATGTATGACTAAACTGACATAATATCCAAAATTTTCTTTTATTGATTTCAGAGAGGAAGGGCGAGGGAGAGAGAGATAGAAACATCCATGATGAGAGAGAATCATGGATCGGCTGCCTCCTGCACACCCTACAAGGGATTGAGCCTGTAACCCGGGCATGTGCCCTGACCGGGAATCAAACCGTGACCTCCTGGTTCATAGGTTGACATTCAATCCCTGAGCCATGCCGGCTAAGTCAAAATTTTCTTTTAAAGACTCAGGGATGAGTCAAAGATTTTTGGCTTGAGCAACTGGGAGAGCAGGGCTGTTATTTGATGAGATTTTTGAAGATTTCAGGAGGAAGCAGTTTTGCAAGGATGGAAGTGGGAGAAAATTGAAAGCTTGGTTTGACATGTTAAACTCGAGATGTGTGTAGATACCAGAGTAGAGATGTTGAGTAAGAATGGAATTCAGGGAAGAGAACTGGTCTGGAGATAAACATCTGAGAGTTATTAACATATACATGATAATTAAAGCCATTGGTCAGGATGGAAACATCTAGGAAATTGGATTTTTGAAAAGAGAAAAAGGAGAGGCCTGAGAACTAAGTACTCCACAATTCAGAGACCATAGATAAGGAGAAGTCATTAGAGGACTAGGAAGGAGTGGCCAAGTGAGGTGGGAGGTGATCAAGTATGGTAGCCTAAGAGCCAAGTGAAGAAAGTGCCCCTCCTCCCAAGGATTCCAAAAATGGTGGTATAATGACTATGTTTAACAAGTGAATACAACACAGTGATTTATTCCCCTGCATCAAAATATATAGCAACTGAAGATAATCAATTGATATAAAATGCCAGAACTTTTTCTGTTTCAGAAACCCCACATTTTAATACATGGCCATGCACATAAGGAAACAAGGAATGAGGATACAAAACAGCCAAATGTACAAAACGATAAAGCAGATGTTCAGGCCTGATAGAGATCGTGCTCACAGATACTGGGGGCCAAACATTTATACAGTGTCAAAATGCCAGAACTTTTGGTAAAATCATATTCTTTTTGATTTTTTAAATGAAATAGCCATTATTATGCAAATTGCGCATTGAATAATAGCTAAATGTCGCTGTAATCTCAAGATTTAACTCTGTTTTACATTATTTTAGTGAATACTATTGTGTTTCATCGAGGATCAACATTCTCGTCCACTAGCTGCTGAGCATATTAACTGCTCTTGGCTCTCAGCTGAATCCCTTGCTGGGAACACCCCTTGGGTGTAAGGAGCTGCCTCTCTTAAAGTTATACCACCTGGTAGGGGGCAGCTCATATCAAATACCTGGTTGAGGCAGGAATACAAAGCTTGGCCCTCTTGCCTCCATTTGGGACGACTATGAAGGATCATCCCTGATCCAGAGCTCCCCATTGGATCAGTGAGGCCTCAGCTGAAACCTTACTGGGGTCAGCTTCTCTGCTGTCCAGTCCTACCTTCCTCACTTTCTCAGAGGTATCTCTCCAATAAACTGCAAGCAACTCTCCACCCCAGAATTTGCATGTAGGGAACCCAGCCTAAAATAATGTTCTATGGCACTCTCCTCCAAAAGGAATTGTGCCATTTATAATATAACTATAAAATGTATTACCTGTTAAAAAACAAGCTGGGTCATTTGCTCTGTGGAATTGTCCTTATTCTGGAGTTGGCTGATTATATCCCAGCATGCATTCTATCTGATACTTTCTGTAAACTGGCAGTAATGCTAGAGGCTTCATTAGATTCACTTCCATCCGTTAAAACCTGGTATCCTGAAGCTTCTTTACTGATCTTTTCCTACCCCGTAAAATTTAAATATTGATTATATGATTCTAAGAGGAGGAAAATATCAAAGTTTCCTGGGATCAGGAGAGATCATTTATGACTGCACCTCCCCCAACACCCACTCCCACACACCCACACACAGACCTGGCATATGCAACGAAAAGGCTTTCCAGATACACACTGAGATTCCGAAGGAATGGCTGGAGAATGTGCTTACCCAGGTTTACAGCCTTAGATGCGAAGTACCCTCCTCCCACAGCAGAGTATGATGATCTCATGCTCATCTAGGAAAGAAATCAAAGACAGCAACAGCGTCTCTGGATTATTTGCATGTAGAATTCCACATTGTTACTAATTTTAAAAGCCATCCTGCTTTTCTTCTGTCAAATGGTTTGATTGTGGATCACATTTTTTCACCGACAGCTGGTGTATTCTAAGTCAATTAATCAACATGCATTTATCAAGCACCTGCTGTGTGATCAACGTCATTCTTGGAGAATTCATGCTGATTAAATTCTCTATAAAACAATTAGGAAGCTGTATCTTGTTTCTGTTCTGCCCCATCCCCCAATTCACATAAATGTATTCCAAAATCAAAGAGATGCTCTTTCCGTATCAATTTACGGTTTTGAATTATCTACACCCTGCTCCATTCTGTTGAGGGTTGATAACACCCTGGACAATTATGCATAAATGTATATCCTTCTGCATAATTATGTTCTCCTATGTATCTCCTTTTAAAAAAATTTAAGATTTTTTTGTTTATTTTACTTTTTTTATTGCACATAAGAGAAACCAGCTTGAGCTGGCTCAAGGGAAAATAAAAACTTACTGGAATTATATTAGGCTTTCTCATGGAATTCAAAAAAAACAACTGAACTACCAACCAGGCCTCTGGAACGACAGAAGACAAGGAAGGAAGCTCTGGGGACCCTCACAACAGCTGCTCATGACCTTCACTTTGGAATTCTGCCACTAACATGACTCAGAGCCAAATTTCTCCATTCTCTGTGTATTTCAGTTCAAAATTCAAATTCCTGAGAGGAAGAACCTGATTGGTTGAGCTGTGGTTTGAAGCCTACTACAACTCCAATCAATTATGACCATGAGACAGAGTCTTGTGCTCTAAATTCAAACTGTCCCATACACTGGCCACGTGTGCCTATGGAGCATTTGAAACGTGGCTAGTACAATTGAGGAACTGAATTTTCATTTTATTTAATTGTTATTAATTAAACATTTAAAACTGAAGCAATGTAAAATATTTTTTTTCATTACATAAAACTTTAATATTTTGGCAGAAGTGCATTTCACTTTAATTGTTAAAATTTGCCATCTGAATTAAGATGTGCTGCCAGTGTAAAATACTCATCAAATTTCTAAGACAGTACCAAAAAGAAATAATGTAAAATATTTCATTAATAATTGTATTATATCCTCAGGTGAGGATAGAAAAGAATAATAATTGTATTTACATTATATTGGTTTCATGTTGAAATGATAATGTTTTAAATATCTTGGGTTAAACAAAATATTAATAGTTTACCTATTCTTTTTACTTTTACAAATGTAGCTACTAGAAGATTTTAAAGTACATATGTGGTGCTCAGTACATTTCCACTGGACAGGGTTCTTCTATCCATTTCTGAGGACCAAGGGCAGTTTCAAGATACTGGTTAAAAGTTCTGAACGGAATAGACCCCTGAAAGCAGTCAATTACACAGTAAAAAAAAAAAAAAATAGAGAGATTTCTGGGGCAACCTAATGTACTCAAACAACAGTGGAATGCATCTCTTCAGCATTATTTGACCACTTCATTGCAATATTTGTTATATCATTAGGAAATTGAAAGCTATTATCTTTGACTTCAATGTTTAATGCTACAAATTTCCATCCAACCACATTTATTAACAAAGCCTCTATCCTCATGGAGGTGAAAATGTGGTAGAGGGGAGAGACAATAAGCAAAGACACAATGCCCAGATAATTAATAGGCACTCGGCAAAGCAAAAAGTAAGGAGGTAGAGAATGACAAGGGATGCTCTTTAGCTGGGTGGTTAGGGAAGACTCTGATCTGGTGATATTAAAGGGGAAAGGGTGAGACATGTGACTCTCAGGAAAAGCAGCCCCTGGAGTCAGATTATTCAGGGCCCTCGAGACAAGGTAAATGTGAACGGAAACCTTTGCAGTGTTGAATGCAAAACTTTAAAAAACTGCCAAACACACAAAGAAACAGACACCCATAGAACCTAAAGACAACCATAAAAGAGACATGAATTCAGAGCCACATCAATACCTAAAACTTGCTAAGCATTTGCATAAATAATTTATTATTTTATTTTCATTATTTTTAATCCTCATCCAAGGATGTTTCTACTAATTTTTTTTTGAAAGAGAGGAAGGGAGAGAGAGAGAGAAAAACATCGATGTGAGAGAGAAACATTGATTGGCTTCCTCCCATCCCATACACACTCAGAGATCAAACCTGCAACCTGAGTATATGCCCTGACTGGAAATTGAACCCGCCACCCCTTGGTGTGTGGGACGAAGCTCCAACTAACCAAGACACATTGGCCAATGCATGCATAAATAATTTATATACAAGAGGTATACTGTACATATAATAACTGCCAATTACCTATACATATAAAAGCCTAAGTGACCGGTCAACTGACTGTTCGACCGATCGACTGGTTGCTATGATGCACACTGACCACCAGGGGGCAGACGCTCAATGCAGGAGCGCCACTCAGCTGACCAATGGATGCCAGACACCAGGCTCACAGCTGGGGAGCACAGCTGCAGCAGTGTCCACAGTGGAGCGGCAACTGTGGCAGGCACAGCTGGGCTGGGATGAGCGGGAGCGGCCGCCTGCCACTTTGCACACTACTATATCCCTTGGGGGATGTAGGACTGCTAATTTCGGTCGATTCCCTCAGGCCAGGCCAAGGGACCCCATTGGTACATGAATCTGTGCACCAGGCCTCTAGTACATAATAAGTACCATTTTTAAAGCACTTACTATATGTCATTTAGTTTGTATTAGTTTGCTAGAGCTGCCATAACAAAATACCATACACAGGATGATTTCAACAGAAATTAATTTTCTCACAGTTCTGGAGGCTAGAAGTCCAAGCTAGGTGTCAGGTTTGGTTTCTTCTTAGACCTTTCTCCTTGGCTTTCAGATGGTGCCCTTCTTACTGTATCCTCATGCAGTCTCTCTTCTGTGCATGCTCATCCCTGGTGTGTCCAAATTTCTTCTTTAAAAAAAAAAAAAAAAAAAAAAATATATATATATATATATATATATATATATATATATATATTTAAATTTATTTCAGAGAGGAAGGGAAGGGGAGAGAGAGATAGAAACAATAGAAACATCAATGATGAGAATCATTGATCAGCTGCCTCCTGCATGCCCCCTACTGGGAATAGAGCCCGAAACCTGGGCATGTGTCCTTAACTGGAATCACAGCTGGGACCCATCAGTCCGTAGGCCAAGGCTCTATCCACTGAGCCAAACCGGCTAGGGCCAGAGGCAGTTACTTTTGAAGTGGCTTCAGAGGACAATTAGACATTGCATACCTTCTGCCAGTAACCATGGCAGCTGTGCCTAAAATGTAGTCACCAGTTAACTATTCAATATATTATATATGAACAAATGGTTAGGGCAGTGGTTCTCAACCTGTGGATTGCGACCCCTTTGGGGATCGAACAACCCTTTCACAGGGGTTGCCTAAGACCATCGGAAAACACTTATAATTACATATTGTTTTTGTGATTAATCACTATGCTTTAATTATGTTCAATTTGTAACAATGAAATTGGGGGTTACCACACCATGAGGAACTGTATTAAAGTTCATGGCATTAGGAAGGTTGAGAACCACTGGGTTAGGGAACAATAGGTGCTACGTAAATACTATTTTTCTCGCTTTTTCAAAATAATTAGTTAAATTACAATATTCCTTATTTCTCCAGAAAACAAATGGTTAAATAAAAATCTAAACACATAAGATCCTATTTGCCTCTATTTATACACTAATGCTTGGCAAAACATTTCATTGTTTCTTGTTGCTTTTCTCATTTATCTTGCTTTCTTTGGTTGTTACAAAATAATTATTATAAGTCTTGAATTTCCCCCCCTCAGATGGAGATAGAGAGAGACTTCTTCAGGAATTGTACATGTCATCTGTGATTGATGACAGTACCTGAAGATAACTATTAATTGTGGCAGGAACTAGATGAAATCAGATGGAATATATACTTAGCAAAGTTCTGTATTTCTCTTAGATTGGATAAGTCCTTGAATTGACTTCAAATAGAATTCTTTAGAGCTCTTTTGTTGTAATACCTACAATATTGTTCTCTTAAAATATAAACTTAAAAAAATCAATCTTATATAAAAACTAGAGGCCTGGTGCCGATTGAGGCAGATTGGGGGTAGGGCCTGCTGGGGGGAGGGGACGTGTGAGGTTGGCCAACCGGCCCCGCCCACTGGTTGAACTACCGGTTGAACTCCTGGTCGAGGGGACAATTTGCATATTAGCCTTTTATTATATAGGACTAGAGGCACGGTGCACAAAAATTTGTGCACTCGGGAGGGGAGGGGGGTCCCCCAGCCCAGCCTGTGCCCTCTCGCAGTCTGGGACCCCTTGGGAGATAACGACCTGCTGGCTTAGGCCTGCTCCCGGGTGGCAGAGGGCACACCCAATCCCTAGGTGCAGCCCCTGGTGGGGCTCAGAGCAGGGCTGATTGGGGAGTTGGGGCGCTGCCCCATCATGCACAGAGCAGGGCAGATCGGGAGGTTGCGATGCCACCCTCAGTCACGCTCAGGGTAGGGCTGATTGGGGGGTTGGGGCACCGCCCCCTGTCACACTCAAGGCAGGGTCGATGGGGAGGTTGGGGCGCCACCCCCTGTCACGCACAGAGTAGGGCCGATCAGGGGGTTGGGGCGCTGCCCCCTGTCACTCACAGAGTAGGGCCCATCAGGGGGGTTGGGTCTCCGTACCCTGTCACACACAGACCAGGGTCGATCAGGGGGTTGGGGAGCTCCCCCTTGTCATGCACAGAGCAGGGCCGATCAGGGGGTTGAGGAGCTCCCCCCTGTCATGCACAGAGCAGGGCCGATCAGGGGGTTGAGGAGCTCCCCCCTGTCACTCACAGAGTAGGGCCAATAGGGGAGTTGGGGCACCGCCCCCTGTCACACACAGAGCAGGGCGGATCAGGGGGTTGGGGCGCTGCACCCTGTCACACTCAGGGCAGGGCAATGGGGAGGTTATGGCTCTACCCTGTCACACACAGAGCAAGGCCCGTGGAGGGGGGTTGGGGCGCCACCCTCTATCACCCACAGAGCAGGGCCAATCAGGGGGTTGGGGCGCTGCCACTGTCACACTCAGGGCAGGGCCAATGGAGAGGTTATGGCTCTACCCTGTCACATACAGAGCAGGGCCCGTGGGGGGTGGGGGGAGGGGTTGGGGCACCGCACCCTGTCACACACAGAGCAGGGCGGATAAGGGGGTTGTGGCCCCGCCCCCTGTCACACACAGAGCCGCAAGGCGATCAGGGGGTTTGGGCGCTGCCCCCTGTCATGCTGATCCTGGTGCCGGGAGGCATATTACCCTTTTACTATATAGAATAGAGGCCTGGTGCACGGGTTGGGGCCGGCTGGTTTGCCCTGAAGGGTGTCCTGGATCAGGGTGGGGGTCCCCACTGGGGTGTCTGGTCAGTCTGGGTGAGGGGCTGAGGGCCATTTTCTGGCTGGCTGGTGACTAAAGCTCCCAACAGCTCCTTTTTTTCTTTTTTCTTTTTTTATTCTGGGCCGGCTTTAGCTCTGAGGCCTCAGCTGCTGAAAGCCGGTTTCTGGCCTTTGTTTTTCCTTCTGTCTTTGATACAATGTTGTGGTCCGGCTGGCTGAACCTGGCTGACTGAAAGCCGGTTTCTCGGGTTTTTTTTAGCTTCTATATTTGCAACATAGTACATAGTTGCTTAGAGTTGCAGCTGAGAGGCCGGCAACTCAGGCGGGGAACGTTAGAGTCAGCCGTCACTGGAGCAAGCAAGCCTCCCTGTTCGCTTCAGTGCATGGCTGCCAGTCGCCATCTTGGCTGACAGTTAATTTGCATAAGGAAATGCTGATTAGCCAATGGGAAAGGTAGCAGTCATATGCTAATTACCATGTTTCTCTTTTATTAGTGTAGATAGCCTCTATAGATCTGAAAATATTTCTATTTAAAATTGCAAAGTAACGTTCACTCCCTCCTCCCCCAAATGACTCCAGATATTACTTCTAGAGTAGTGGTTCTCAACCTTCCTAATGCCGCGACCCTTTAATACAGTTCCTCATGTTGTGGTGACCCCCAACCATAAAATTATTTTTGTTGCTACTTCATAACTGTAATGTTGCTACTGTTATGAATCATCATGTAAATAACTGATATGCAGGATGTATTTTCATTGTTACAAATTGAACATAATTAAAGCATAGTGATTACTCACAAAAACAACATGTAATTATATATGCGTTTTTCGATGGACCCTGTGAAAGAGTCGTTCGACCCCTAAAGGGGTCGAGACCCACATGTTGAGAACCGCTGTCCTAGAGAGAGCTTTCTTTTCCTAGAGAGAACTCTTGGCTTTGGTGGCAAATGTCTTTCTCCTGAGAGAAGTTGAACAAGAATCTGTTTTTGTGTTCTTTTGTGGTTTCTGTGGCTTAGAGCAGCAGTCGCCAACCTTTCGGACCTCACGGACCACCAATGGTCCACAGACTGCCAGTTGGTGACCACTGGCTTAGAGTGTGATGATCATATCATACCTGTAATGTATTCATAAATTATATTTCTGCCACCTTTATAGCATGTCACTGGAATAAAATCCTAAATCTACTAATTGTATTAGGAATAATGAAATTGTTTTCCACTAAGAGACAAACTGCTTTGCATTCTCTTGGACTTCTCTTAACTTGTACTGCTGTGAGAAGGACATCCTGCAGAGAATGTATGAAACTATGGACAGCTAAAATGTGCCAAACAAGCCCTGACCGGTTTGGCTCAGTGGATAGAGCGTCGGCTTGCTGACTCAAGGGTCCCGGGTTCGATTCTGGTCAAGGGCATGTAGCTTGGTTGCGGGCACATCCCCAGTAGGAGGTGTGCAGGAGGCAGCTGATCAGTGTTTCTCTCTCATTGATGTTTCTAACTCTCTATCCCTCTTCCTTCCTCTCTGTAAAAAAATCAATAAAATATATATTTTAAAAAATAAAACGTGCCAAACAAGTAATAGTTTTCCCCAGAGAAGCTCCTAACCACAGAACGTGGCATCTTGGCAGCTTGTGTTTTGGCTAATGAAGAGTTTATATTAAATATTAAAATGCCACATTCACAATAATTGTCATAGCTTAACTAGAAATAACTTGAAAAATGGTTTGTTTTAAAATTTAGCAGATTCAATGCAATGTGCTACCCTGGATTGAATCCTGGAATAGAAAAAACATCAGAGGAAAACTAGGAAAATCCGTTTGAAGTCTGAAGTTCAGTTAATAGTAATGTGCCAAATTTGATTTTCTAGTTTTGACAAATGCTTCATAGCTAGGTAAGATGTTAACATCCTTATTGGATGAAGGATACAAAGGAACTCTCTGTACTATCTTTGCAATCTTTCTGCAAATCTAAAATTACTCTGAAATTTAAAATTTAAGTTTTTTGCCCTGGCCAGTTGTCGCAGTGGTTAGAGCGTCAGCTCTCTGACCCAAGGGTTGCAGGTTCTATTCCCAGTGAAGGGCACATACCTCGGTTTTGGTTTGCTCCCCACCCCTGGTCAGGGGCACGCAGGAGGCAACCAAGTCATGTGTCTCTCTTACATCGATGTTTCTCTCTCCCCTGCCCCCTCCTTCCCTTCCACTCTGTCTGAAAATCAATGGGAAAAACAATAGTTTATTGTTTTAAACTTAAAACAATTTAACCGAATGTTAAAATTATATTTTCTAATCTATTTCCATGAATAAGGGCCAGACCCACAATTCCAGGGATCTGGATTAGCTTGGGAACTGTGGGGAAAAACAACACAGAACCAAGATGCAAAACTGCAAAGGCTGGAAACCAAGAAAGCTAGCAGAAAGCTCTAGAACTGGAAGGGAAATTCTCTAGGCTATGTTTTCATATGTCTCTTGGCTTTCTGAATGTCCTCTTTTGAAAGGTGTCTATTTAGATCCTTTGCCCATTTTTTGATTGGATTGTTTATCTTCTTTTTCTTAAGTTGTAAGAGTTCCCTATAAATTTTGGAGATTAGGCCCTTGTCAGATATGACGTTGGCAAATATGTTTTCCCACGCAGTGGGTTTTCTTGTTGTTTTGTTGCTGGTTTCTTTTGTTGTGCAGAAGCTTTTTATTTTGATGTAGTCCCATTTGTTCATTTTCTCTTTAGTTTCAACTGCTGTAGGAGCTGTATCAGTGAAGAAATTGCTTCGGCATATGTCTGAGACTTTGTTGCCCTTGGATTCTTCTAGAATTTTTATGGTTTCCTGTCGTACATTTAAGTCCTTTATCCATTTTGAGTTTATTCTTGTGTATGGTGTAAGTTGGTGGTCTAGTTTCATTTTCTTGCATATATCTGTCCAATTTTCCCAACACCATTTGTTGAAGAGACTATCTTGGCTCCATTGTATGTTCTTGCCTCCTTTGTCAAATATTAATTGAGCATATTGGTTCGGGCCGATTTCTGGGGTCTCTATTCTATTCCATTGATCTATATGTCTGTTCTTGTGCCAGTACCAGGCAGTTTTGAGAACAGTGGCTTTGTAATACAGCTTGATATCTGGTTTTGAGATCCCACCTACTTTGTTCTTTCTCAGGATCGTTGCAGCTATTCAGGGTCTTTTTTTATTCCAGATGAATTTTTGGAGAGTTTGTTTTAGATCTGTGAAGTATGCCGTTGGTATTTTAATGGGAAGTGCGTTGAATTTATAGATTGCTTTGGGTAGTATGGACATTTTAATGATGTTGATTCTACCAATCCATGAACACGGTATGTTCTTCCATCTGTTTATGTCTTCCTCCATCTCTTTTTTCAATGTCCTGTAGTTTTCTGAGTAGAGGTCTTTTACCTCTTTAGTTAAGTTTATTCCTAGGTAGCTTAATTTTTTTGGTGCGATGGTAAATGGGATTGTTTTTCTAATCTCTCTTTCTGCAAGTTCACTATTGGTGTATAGAAATGCCTCAGATTTCTTGGCATTAATTTTGTATCCTGCTACTTTGCCAAATTCATGTATTAAGTCTAGTAGCTTTTTGATGGAGTCTCTAGGGTTTTGTATGTATAATATCATGTCGTCTGCAAATAAGGACAGTTTTACTTCCTCTTTTCCAATTTGGATGCCTCTTATTTCTTCTTCTTGTCTAATTGCAATGGCTAATACTTCCAGGACTATGTTGAACAGGAGTGGTGAGAGTGGGCATCCTTGTCTTGTTCCTGTTCTTAGGGGAAATGGTGTTAGTTTTTGTCCATTGAGTATGATGTTGGCTGTGGGCCTGTCATATATGGCTTTTATTATGTTGAGGTATGATCCTTCTACTCCCACCATGCTGAGAGTTTTTATCAAAAATGGGTGTTGGATTTTGTCGAATGCTTTTTCTGCATCTATTGATATGACCATGTGGTTTTTTTCTTTCAATTTGTTTATGTGATGTATCACGTTTATTGATTTGCATATATTGTACCATCCTTGCATCCCTGGGATAAATCCTACTTGGTCATGGTGTATGATCTTTCTGATGTACTGCTGGATCCGATTTGCTAAGATTTTGTTGAGGATTTTGGCATCTATGTTCATGAGGGATATTGGCCTGTAATTCTCTTTCATTGTGTTGTCTTTACCTGGTTTTGGTATTAGGGTGATGCTGGCTTCATAGAATGAGCTTGGAAGTGTTCCTTCCTCTTGAATTTTTTGTAGTAGTCTGAGGAGGGTAGGTTTTAGTTCTTCCTTGAATGTTTGGTAAAACTCCCCTGTGAAGCCGTCTGGCCCTGGGCTTTTGTTTGCTGGAAGCTTTCTGATGACTGCTTCAATTTCTTCCATAGTTATTGGCCTATTGAGATTTTTAGATTCTTCCTGATTGAGTTTTGGAATGTTGGGGAAATTCTCTAGGCTATGAATATTGATATTCACTAAGTGCTAACATAAATTTAGTAATCAGATAATGTTATAAAAACAAAACATATATGTAGATGAGAATAATGAATATAGCACCTTCTAAAAGTACTTTGGAAATTTAGATTCCAGGTCCCAGCCAGATAGTTCAGTTGATTAGAGTGTCGTCCCGATATGCCAAGATTTGATCCTCGATCAGGGCACATACAAACACCAACCAGTGAATGCATAAATAAGTGGCATAACAAATCGATGTTTCTCTCTCTAAAGTCAATCAATCAATACAAATAAATAAAAAATAAAAGAACCCTGACTGGTTTGGCTCAGTGGATAGAGCATCGGCCTGCGGACTGAAGGGTCCCAGGTTCGATTCTGGTCAAGGGCATCTACCTTGGTTGCAGGCACATGCCCGGTAGGGAGTGTGCAGGAGGCAGCTGAAAGATGTTTCTCTCTCATCAATGTTTCTAACTTTCCCTTCCTCTCTGTAAAAAATCAATAAAATATATTTTTTAAAAAATAATAAAATAAAAGAAATTTAGATTCTACCTGTCAAACATGGGTAAAGCTGCAGGTTTTTTTTTTTTACGAAAGCCAAGGAAGCCGCTGAATATTTTTACAGGATCAGTTCTTGCATTTCTGATTGTGCAAAGAAGGGGTGAAAAGTCTCCTGTTGTTTTCCTTGTTCTCTGGTTCTGGCTCTTTTTCATTCTGTTTGAGATCACCTTGCAATTTTTAAACATGAGGGTGTGATCCTAAGAATCTTTTCTACTCGTACAGTTTTAGATTCAATGATTTTTTTCATTTCTTCTTTGTTTATTTTCATGTTATGCAAACTTCTAAAAAATGTATTTATCTTTAGTGTTGAGGGTATTACCGATGTCTCCCATTTCCCCCCAGTGCCCCCCTCCACCTGATTCTGGCCCCACCCCAGGCCTTCACCACTATTGTCTGTGTCCATGGATTATGCATATATGCATATAAATACTGTGATTTATAGATGAAGTACTAAACTCCTTTAAAAATAAAGGTTCAATAGTAGCTTGTGGTCTACCCCACAATGGATTTCGACCCCTCCCCTCTTTCTCCAGTAAATCCCACCGCCTCAGAGGTGGGAACATGACGCAGGTCAATCAAACAGGGTACCCCATTTATCCAGACCTACTGACAAATTGGGATGATGGGAACTTGGAGTTGCTAGAAAGAAATCCTGCTAAGCTAAGAGGAAAGGATAAGCTGAAAGCACAAAGGCAACAGCACACAGGAAGGCCCCTTCTGCCTCTAGCCAGTGATCCAGGACCACTGAGGGTCAAATAATAATTCTTGCTGCATTGAAAAAGCCGAATTCTATGCTCCCATCTAAAATGAATACAAAGGTGGGAGGCAGGAAACATACCAGAGTCTTGATAAAAATTAGGGAACCCTGTGTCCCTTGTCGCTTTCTCTTAAACAATTGGGCTATTCCCTGCCAAATATAATTAGAAATCGCGCCTGTGGTAAAAGACTGTCCACTGAAGTACAGCCTAGGGGCACGTTAGCC
This sequence comes from Myotis yumanensis, assembly GCF_028538775.1. Taxonomy (NCBI): domain Eukaryota; kingdom Metazoa; phylum Chordata; class Mammalia; order Chiroptera; family Vespertilionidae; genus Myotis; species Myotis yumanensis. The sequence continues at coordinate 30,511,640 of NW_027223762.1, read as the reverse complement.
ATTACTGGAGACTGTAAATTGAGAGCTTATAGACTAAGCAAAGCTGAGATCTGTTACTAAGAGACAGAAACTGTGAGGGTGGGACAAAATTTCTGGTATTGCTGCCTGGTTTATGGAAGTCCCAGGTATAAGTTTGGCAAAAAGCCAGCAGAGATCTGAAGGGAGTCATATTGCCACAGAAAAAAAACGACTTGAAAAGAAGTTTGTGAATGTTCAAAACCTAAGACAACACAGAGGCTCCATAATCAGGCCAACAAGAAGATGGTGGCTAAAGTGGTTCAATTCTGCAATGTGATGGGTGAGGGAGACTTGCTTCTCACATGTACAGACCCAGAGGTAGCAAGATCGAGTCGCTAAAGAGCTCCAGAACAATAGGAGCCATGTGGATGATATTTGCATTACAGGACTAGAAGGAGTCCTGTTTTCATCTGACCAAGAAGAAAGCATATGGCCCAGATTTTGCAGACTTCACACAATGTGGTCACCGGACAGGACTTCGGGTGTCTTCCTGGGAGATGAACTGTACATGAAGGTGTTGCATTTAATCCAGTATGGGAAATTTTTGGAATTGCACGTTTCAAAAGGCTAGAGCGTAGATGAAACTGGTGCACTGTGATAGTATACTGTGCTGCCCATTATCTTGCTTTCTTTTATTTATTTTTTTCTCAGTTTTTAAAATTGAATTTATTTGGCTGACCATTACTGTTATTTCTCTCTTCCAGTACCAGATCCTGGCTTCTGGAACATGTCACAAGCCACCCAATCTTAATACTCCATTTCCCCAACAATGTGATTAGCCTAGGGGTGGGCAGGTGGCCCAAGCAGGGCCCATTATAGTCCTTCTCTGGAAGTGACACGTAGACACTGGGGGAAAGAGTCCTCTTTCCACTAGGATTCCTAAAGCAGACGATGGAAGCCTGGAGGTGTGGGCAACCTACTTCTCTGGCAGCCTGGAAGATGGAAGAAAATGAGGTTACTACACAGAGGAGGCTGAGCTGAGCTACTGGGGGGAGGGTGAAAGAGGGAGAACTGATGATACAATTTCCACCTTGGACTGAAGCCAAACCCTTCTATGAACTCCCTCCCTTTACATACTCTTCCTTTTTGGCTTACATTAATTTGAGTTGTGTTTCTGTTAATTTCAACTGAATAATCTTTATATTTATTTTACTTTTCTAAATATAAAAGTAATATATACTGTAAATGAAATTTGGAAATACAGATAAGTAGAAAGAAAATATTCTATTATGCTTAAATAGATTAGTAGTTCAGAGGTTTTGGAGTATTTTAGATGTTGGTTTTGCATAGTTATGATCATAATAAATATTCAAGCTTAATATACTTTCTATTTAACATTATAACATTTTCCCATGCTCTTAAACCACCTTATAAATGAAATTTTCATAAATTTTATCTATTATTGGATAGTCTTTAAATATTATAATCATTTTAGGTTATAGCCCTAGCATTTATCTTCAGAAATATAATTACTGGGCCTAAATACTGGAACATTTTAAAGCCCTCATGGTATGTTTCAGATATGATTTCTTATTTAGTTGAATACAAGTATACACATATAAGAAATATGTTTTTCATGGGCAATTGGGATTAAGTGATTCAAATATGTGGAGTTAAATAAGAGGAAGACAAGATATGATCAGGCCTTCAATAAATAGTTCTTTTTTAAAAGAAATAAAAACACTGATATTCAACCATGGCACCTGGTATACATTCCTCCCTAATTGATAAAATCTTTTAAAAATACAATTTTAGCATTTTTCTACTATAAAAATAATATATAAAACAACAGAAGATATAATTGACAGATTTTAAACAATGATAATGTCCATTGTCATTGAAGGTACAGGTACAATGCTGGGAAGAGTGCAAATAGATATAACCCTATAGGGACAAGTTGGCAACTATTTTATTTTTTTATGAATGAATAAATAATCAGGCATTTAAATTGCTTTATAATATTCCATTAAGTGCCTGTGTTTACTTAACCAATACTCTATTTTTAGAGATTTAAATTGTTTCCAGTGTTTACTATTATATATTCATTCATTTATATGAGTTTTAATATATTATAAGTTATTTACTTTGGACCAATTCCCAGAAGTGAGATTACTGAATCAAAGGTCAATGAATCAAGATTACAAAATTAAACATTTCTAGCTCTTGATGGAGCTGCCAAATTATTTTTCAAAGAGAGTACATCAATGTACCATTCCAACAGCAATAAATGAGAGTACACATTTCACCCCACTTTTCTAATATGTTAAATTAGTTTATAATGTTTTCTCATTTAAGAAGTAGAAATTGACCTGGTTTTAATTTAAATTTTAAAATGACTAACCAGGATGAATATATATGAATATTTGTGTGAAATTTTGTTAATCTTCCAAACATAACCTTTTAACCAGTAAGAAGACATCCTTTCTTCAGGGTGGCCTCTGTCATATTAGGAAGAAATATGCCAGACTCTTCCATCACTTTGCCTGAAGTGGGGGGTGGGGAGGGGCTGACTAATCAGGCCCACAGTCTATTATTACAATTGTCCTCAAATGCCTATTCAAAAAAATGTGCCAAATCACTTCAGAAATAATAGCTAGGGAATCTATTAAAAATGCAGATTCCTGGATGCCAGTCTCAGAGTATCTGACTCTGCAGGCCTGCAGTAGATCATATTTTTAACAGGTGAGGATGATATGTTGTCAGATTTGGACACCAGTGCTCTAAAGCAGAAGTTTCTAAAGTGTGGTCCTCAGATTAACGGTATCAGCATCACCTAGAAACTTGTTAAATATGTAAATTCTCAGGACCCCACCCAGACTTACTGAGTCAGAAACCCTAACGGTAGGGCCCAGAAATCTGTACTTGTAACCAGCTCTCAGCTCATTCTGAGCCAGAATCATTGCTCTGACTATTATTGTGAGATGAAGAGTTGAGAACCATTAGAGATGTACCACCGCCTGCTTGGAAAGTGAAAGGAGATGACATCTGCAGAATGAGTAGACGTTCATCGGGGACAAGGAACAGAAGGGCCTATCGGGCAGATATAACAACACGACAAAAGGTACCGAAGCAAGAGAGAGCAGGGAGCATGACAGCACAAGGTGGATGGCCTGGCTGGAACGTGGGGTGCAACAGGTGTGACAGGAGATGAAGGAGAACATTTGATAAAGTGCCCAATGGTAATGCAAAGGAGTAGACATTTGTCATTATTTGGCCACTCAGTCACCATCCTTCTTCCTAATTGCATCTCAATGTCCATTGAGGGAATTAACTCTTCCCCCCGGGCCTCATTGACAGGATGGTATATGCAGGTGTTCTCCTGGTACAGAAACCAAAGGACCTTTTGGAAGGTCCACCCACTCACTGACTTTCCTCTCACCTCCCTGATAAGTCAAGGCGTGAGCATGTGACCAAAACTAAACCAACCACACTCTCTGTCATGGGGCTTTTTTTTTTAAAGGATTTAGTCATCTTTTCATTGTGGAAAATTCAAATATGCACAAAAGCATAATGAATAGTGTAATGAATCTCCATAAACCTCAACTCATTCTCAACGATGATCAGTTCATGGCTAATCTGCTTTGTGAATACAGTTCTTCATTTCCTCCAGTCCATAGGTCTTTTTGAAGCAGATCTTAGAGATGTAATATCACGGAATATTTGCCCAGTATTGTTAATGGAAGCCATTCGACTAATTTAAGTTAGTTTGATGAAAATACTGCTTTGTGCTAGAAGTGATACTTTCTAAAATCCTTTTATTGCCTAGTACTGAAATTGACAATGCCTGAAAAGAGCATTTACTTCATTGGAGGAAAGAAGAAATGTCTAGGTTTGGTCACCTTCTGTGTTTCTCTGCCTTTGTCTATCTCTCTGTTATCTCTGAAATTAAACACAACTGTATCCATTTTACTTAATGTGATCACATTTATTTAATTCCATATATTATCATGTGCCATCTAATTCCTATAAATATTAAAAGCTATATTTATGTTTCATTGGTTTAAAATTACTTTCCTGAATATCTTCAGCATTTGGCTACATCAAGATCATTGTTAATTTTTGTTTATGTGGTAAAATGTATATAACATAAAATTTGCCATTTTAACCATTTTCAGTGGCATCAAGTACATTCATAATGTTGTGTAACCAAGGATTTTGTATTTTACAGTGTAACATATGGAGAGAAAGAGCCCATAGAGTCTACTCATTGCAGAATAAATACCCAACCAAGACCAAATAGGGATCCCTACTATTAAAACCCACAGGAACTACCTCATTCCAAGCAGGTTTTCCTTCCCTTCAATTCCATTAGCTCCCCAAAACCCCTTAAGATGGCCTTGAAAAAAGTGCTAATATGCCATTGCAGTGAATATCATAACCAAAATAAATTTTCTTAGTCATTGCAATTAATTGAATCTGGGACTAAAGGAAAACAGCCTGTTTACTAATTTAATCACTGTCTATAGGTAAGAAGCTCCTGGACTTTCCAGGTGAATGATGCTCCTGGTAAATATCTCTCTGACTTGTGGACAATAAAATGATTCAACAAATGCCATATGTAGTATTTAGCTCTCAAGGAGACCTACGGCTTAGTTGGAACACATCCTATTAGCTGTGCCTACTGGAGGGTAGAATGAACAGATTGCTGGTAATAGCTCACTCCACATAGTGCCTGTCAGACATAACGTGCCAGGCCAAAGAGTGACCACACGCAATGTGGACACCATTATTTTCCCACTTCTCTCTACTAAAAGTCTTCAAAGAGGAACAAAGAGAACAAATGGCAAGAACACTATTCAGATAACAATAAATTGTGATATGAGATCTGACCATTATATTATCCTATATAATAAAAAGGTAATATGCAAATTGACCCTAACAGCAGAACGACTGGGAATGACTGGTCACTATGACACACACTGACCACCAGGGGGCAGACGCTTAATGCAGAAGCTACCCTCTGGTGGTCAGTGCACTCCCACAGGGGGAGCTCTGCTTAGCCACAAGCCAGTCTGACAGCTGCCAGCACAGCAGTGGTGGTGGGAGCCTCTCCTGCCTCCTCAGTAGTGTTAAGGATGTCTGACTGCAGCTTAGGCCTGCTCCCTGCTGGCAAGTGGACATCCCCTGAGGGGTCCCAGACTGCGAGAGGGCACAGGCTGGGCTGAGGGCCCCCCGCCCCCCCCCCCAGCCGAGTGCACAAATTTTTTGTGCACCGGGCCTCTAGTAATAAATAATAGCTGATTAAAAATGGACAAATGGTATCTTGTAATTTTCAGTGTTAACAGAAGCAATTTGATGTAATTATTAGCAACTTTCAGGGATGAGATTCTATTATTGAATAGTTTCTGAAGAGGAGTATCATTGTAGTAAAAATACTAGTAATATCTTACTATTAATATATGAAAGATAGTGGCCTCTGGTAAGTGGATAAGACCCAAATAAAGGTGGAATGGTGAGTGATAAAGTCTAAATTCTGCTACTTAGGACCTCATTGGTTGCTGAGAATTGCAGTTAGGGTAATGAAAATATATACTGTTGTGTGTACATGAGTGATATAGTACCTTGATACTCAAAGTATTGTATGTGGACCTGCAGCATCAGCATTACCTAGGAGCTTGTTTAAAATGTAAATTATTTGGCCCTACCCTAGATCTACTGAGTCAGAAATTCTTGGAACTGGGCCAGCAATCTGTGTTCTACGAGCCCTCCACATGCTTCTGGTGCACCCTAAAGTTTGAGAAGCACCATCCTAATAGTTATGAGCACTCTTCTGGTGGCTTGTGCAACTGCCCAAGCAATAGGACTTGTATTGATGATGTAGACATATGTGACGCACAGATCTCTCTTGTCTGGGTCACTACCTGCAGTGATAAACCAATTTAGTAGACCTCCAGTATTGCAATGACTTCTTTCACCTAAACCTCAAACCCACACATTAGGTGGGTTGAAATAGTCCCATTTTGCTCATCAGTTTCTTTAAAGTTGTCAACAGGACTTCTCAGATTACTCTCACTTCTATAGTTCTGTATTCTGCTATCATGTAACATACACAGTGCTCTCTCTGATAGTTATTACAACTAAGGCATTTCTTTTCTATAACATATTCTTTAAAAATTCATTTTCCCTTTACTTTTCCGTAAGACTGGAAGACTTGAATTTTCTTTTATGTCACCTTGTTCTAGGACAAAGGCCTTTCAGCATGTGTGCTAGCCAAAGCTGCATAATGCACTCCTTGTATTCACATATTAATTAAAAATAAAATTGTTGGAAGGTACTTTTGAACCACTGATTAATCAGCATCAACAAATATTTAGTAAGTGTATGTTACAACCAATACTCTGTTCTAGGAGCAGTGGAATATACAGTGGCCTTAGACACGATCATCATTTAACGTCTGGTTAAAGAGAAAACATAAATTTGAAAATTTAATGGCAATATCAGATAATAAGATAAAAGATATACCTAGTCATTACATGATTAATTGTAAAAATAAGTGGGAAATTCTGTGAGAAGAAAGAGATCATCAGGTTGAATAGATCTGGGAAGACTTCACTCAAGCTTTCTCTACTGAGCACATGTTTAGGACGTAACTGCTCCAGGAAAGGCCACATGCAGGTGCTGGAGAAAATGTGGAACTTGAGCTAGGCTTTTGAGAAAGGCGATTCAAATGGCATGAACAAGGAAAGGTAAGGTGTGAGGAGTTAATAGAGTAGTTCTGGTAGCCCTCTTCTTGCATATCTCTAAGGAAGCCTGGATTCATGACTGACCATCGCCAACCCCTGGGTATGTAGTCCTTGGAAGTTTCGTTATATTAATTTTGATGATTTTGATGTATTTGATGATACATCTAGAACAAGCATGTCAAACTCGCTGCCCACAGGCCACATGCCTTGTTTATTTGGCTTGTGTTAGCCTTTGAGTTTGACATGTTTGATCTAGAGCAACGGGCCATGCTCTACCAGCTTGTCAGAATTGTTTTGTCCAAACATCAAGGTTACTGATGTGCACTGGTTTCATTGTTAAGGTCCTGAGTTTCATTTGGCATGAATGGTCATGTGCTAGAATGTGCCTGTATAATTAGCCCTCCATAAAAGCCTTGAACCCTAAGACTTGAGCTGACTCCTCTAGTGGAGGCTTTCTGCAAATGTCCTCTACAAGAGAAAAAGCATAACCTATGTGGCACTTAATGTGGAAGGACTGGAAAGCTTGTATCTGGTCTCTCTGGATTCTGTCCAATGCATATATTTTTCCTGTTGCCTTTGCTGCAATAAATCTAAGCTGTGAGTATAACCTGATATTGACTCTTATAAATCCTCTAGTAATCACAAAACATGGGTGGTCATGGGCCCCCTGAAACATATTACCATACATGCAACAAGATTAAAAATACACATGAAATTTGGGGGGTAGAGACAATAAATATTTAGATCTGGTAGGAAAATTCAATTCTTGGTTGCTGAATATAGGTGAAGTGTGTGTTCATTGTACTATTCTTTACAGTTTCCTGTAAGCTTTAAATTTTTCAAAATACAAATTTGTAGAAAAATTAATAATATTGGGGAAAAACTAAGTACTAAGGAATGTTAACAATTAAAAAATCAGTTATTGCAATATGCAATGGACATGTGTGTACCGGTATAGAACCATAGAATTGTGTGTTGGTTGTATTGAAGAAGGAAAGTTTTACCCTTTAGTCAAACCTATCCATCTTTTCTTTTTTGTGTGCAAGTGTGTTTTCCATTACTTTTTGACCACAGACTCCTGTCTTGGACATATGGGGCCCTGAGAGGCATGGTAGAGCCGTGATTTTCTGGGCTGAAAGTGGGCATGAGGCTATGGTAAGTGGAGCCAGGAGGATAATTACCAGGGCAGTTTCCTATGGAGATCCTGGGTCAGTGGTGCCAAGACCAATAGCGAAGGGTCAGGATGCCAAATTCAGACAGGACAACGAGAAGAGGAAGCTCTGATTCCAAGCTGGTCTGTTTGACAGAGAAGGCAAGGCAAAGATAATTCAAACGGGGAGGAAGGCAGACAAGTCAAGAGTGACCCCTGAGAAAAAAAAACAGTATACAGCTAAAATTTCCTTTTAACCACAGCTGAAAGAGGGAGTATATCCTGAAGTGACCGACGCAGCTGAGGATTGGACAAATTGCAAGGTCACAGAGTCCTCTCTCATCCTGAGATTGAATAAATATTTACATCTATTTTCTTCTGGTTTTATTATATGAGATTTTACGTGTATTTTAAATCTCTCTGGTTACACTGTTTCTACCTATATGAGTGAGATCAGCTCGTATTGTGCTAGCTTCCTCAGGTTTTATTAATAGGATGTACATAGTGGTCAAGAACATGAATTCTGGAGTCAGACTCCTTGGGTCCAAATCTTGGCTCTAACATCTAATAAATAATTAGCACTATTACTTAACCTCTTAGTATCTCACTCTTCTTTTAAATGCAGATAAAAAATGCTTCATACCGTAGGGTTTTCATGAAGATTAAATGAGAGATGTACGTAAAGCAATTTGCACAGTTCTGATAGAGACTAAGTGCTCAGTAAGTTTGCAACAACAGAAGAAGGAATTATAAATAAGGAAAGGACGAAGGTTAGAGTGACCCCTCTGGTGTTCGATTGGAATAAAAAGTATGATGAGCAAGGTGGCAGAATAGGAGTTTTCTACTGTCATCCCACCACAGAAGATCAATTTTGACCATCACCCACAGATGAGAGCACCTTTGGAGGGGTCTGGGAGTCTAGGGGTGAAGCTCCAGCACATTGTTGGAGCAAAAAAAGTCTGAGACTAGACACAATGAAGAGAATAAGAACAGTTTCATTTTATTTGCATAAGATCTGGGAATCTAATGTACAGCATGTTGAGTATAATTAATAATACTGTGTTGGATACTTACTAAGTGAATGGATCTTAAGCATTTTTAACACATACACAAAAAAGATAATTATGTGACGTAATGTATGTGTTAATAACTTAATTGTGGAAATCATTTCACAATTTATACATATATCAAATACGTTGTACAATTTAGATACAATTTTGTTGGTCAATTTTACGTGAATAAAACTGGAAAAAGTATCAGTATAAATTAATGATTTTGAATAAGTATAGAAATAGAGGTGTGTGCATGTGTATAAATGTATATAAATAGATATTAGTGTATGTATATGTACTGAGAGGGCCTAGAAGCAATGATATTTTAGTAGTAACAAACATACCCGGTGCTCAGATTTTGTTCTGTAAATACAATATTTCAAAAAAAATAAAAGCAAACCCTAGTTCCATAGAGAAATAGCTGGTTCCAGTGCTGGAAGGAACATCTTATAATGCCAAAAGATAAATGCTCCAAAAATGATGGGAGAATGTTGAAAGAACATAAAAACCAATGGCTAAAAAAAGGGTAAAAAAAGTATATAGCTAAAAGGGGATCCCAATGGCTAAATCTAAAACAATTTAAGCAACAAAATCAATAATGATAGCAATATATTATAACCCATGGAATAAAACCAATGTCTATAAGACCACATGATAAATAAATAATTGATACAATTATACAAATAGTTAGTTGGGTAAGAAAAAAATTCAGAATTATAGTAGAATTCTAAGTAATAAATGTTGAAGAAGTGATGGAAATAGAAAATAACCATTTGCCAAACACTATAGCAAAAATTGTTTCAGGCAACAGTCAATAATGGATGCTAAAACTGTTTGGCTTAAGTTTGGAGAAATGGGACTTTTACATAACTTGAAAGTATCTTCCCAGAGGAACTTATTAATCACAAAGAGAACAAGTGTCAAGGTCATGAAAGACAAATGAAGATTTAAAAAACTATCCTAGATTAAAGAGTCTAAGAAGACATGATAACTAAATGCATTATGTGATCCTGATTGTCCAGGAAAAGGATGGCATTAGTGGAGGGACCATTGGCAAACTTTGAATATAGCCTATTGATTAGTTAGTGGTATTTATTGGTGTTATTTCCTTGGTTTTGATCTTTTTTTGTTGTTGTTAATCCTCAACCGAGGATATTTTTCCCCCATTGATTTTTAGAGAGAGTAGAAGGGAGGGGGAGAGACAGAGAGTGAAAAACATTGATGAGAGAGAGACACATTGATTGGTTGCCTCCTACACTCACCCCAACTGGGCAGGGATTGAGCCTGTAGGGTATCCTTGACCAAAATCAAACCTGTGACCTTTCAGTCCGCAGGCCAATGCTCTAAGCACTGAGAAACTGGCTAGGGAGTTTTTGATAATTTTAATATGGTTACGTAACATTTAACATTTGGGGAAGTTGAGGTAAGAGTATACAGGAATTTTATGTACTATTTTTGCAACTCTTTTGTAAATCTGAAATTATTTCATAATAAAAAGTTAAAATATAAATGTCTTTTTCCTATTCACTAAAGTCTTTTCAGACTCTTCCAATATATGCATTAGCAAGAGACATATATTTGTATATACACAGTTTTGTTCTGTTTCTATAGAAATGGGATTTATTATACATGACTCTCTTGTTTCCACTTAACAATTGCATTTAACTCTCCTTGGGTGTTGGCTCATTTCACAGTGATCTAGCTTAACTTCCTTTTCCTTAAAGATGGGCCCCAGACAATCATATCTCTATTTATATGACTTCATTCCTTGGTCACAGATGATCAGACCATGGGTAGAGATCTGACACAAACTGGATCTATCAGATTCTTTCTACCAGGAATTTGAAATTGGGTCTATAATATTCTTATTCAGACGGAGCTACTGTCTTGAGTGAAGGAAATTTAAAAACGTCAGAGCTGGACTATAGCTGTAACCTAAATGTGTGAACTGAGTAGCAGAGACAGTTGATCAGCAGCGAAATGAGAATTAAATAGAGAAGCAGGAACAGGATATGAGAAGGCATTTCCCAGGTTCCTGGTTGCTAACCATTTTATTATCCCCTCTCCTTCCCTGCCCTGCACTCCTCTCCTCTCTACTCTTCTCTCCTCTAGTCTCTTCTACTCCCTTACCCTCTTTTCCCCCTTTCTTTGCCCCCCCTTTCTGCCCCTCCTCCTATTTCTCATTCTTCTTCCACAAATAAGCAGATCCAGATATATTTTATTTCCCTTCTTTTCTTGTTTTCACACTTAAAGATTTATTTTGAAGTTAGTTCATAGTGATCTTCCTCATTCACTTTTACAGCTCTGTGATATGACTTTGTGTTGCTATGCAATAGTTTATTCAATTATTCTAGCAGAAGTTATTTTTGAATCATATATAAAAAAATTTAATAGAACTATACACATATGCACATATCAAATTATATGCACATATCAAAGTGTACAGCTCAGTGGATGTTCATAAACTGAACACACAAGGGTAACCAGTAACCAGGTCAAGAAACAGAACATTACCCCAAGGGCCTTCCTTGTGCTTTCTTTTTACTTTTGTCAACCTCTACCCCACCTCCCACCTCCCTGGGTAATTAACCACTATCTACTTCTAAGAATAAAGATAGCTTCACCTACTTTTGTTCTTAATATCAATAGAATTATACAATATGCACTTATTTGTGTCTGGCTTCTTTCACTGAATATTATATTGTGAGAATCATCTATATTGTTCTGGGTAGATCATCCTTTTTGCTATACAGTATTCTATTTATGTATCCATTATGGGCATCTGGGTAGTTCCCAGTTTGGGGCTACTACAAATAGAGCCACCGTGAACATCCCAGCAAATACCTTTGGTATACACAGACATACATTCCTGTTGTATATTTACTTAGCGGTGGAATTACTGCGTTATGGAATATGCACATTTGGTTTTAGTACATGCTGCCAAGTAGTTTTTCAAAGGATCAATTTCCACTCCCACCAGCAATATGAGAACTCTGTTTGCTTCGCATCCTCCCCAACACTTGATAATTTCATTTTAGTTTTTCAGGTGGGTGTGTAGTGGTATACCACTGTGATTTCAATTTGTATTCCCTAATGACTAATGAAGTACAGTACCTTTTCATATGTTTATTGATCACTTGGATGTGCTCTTCTATAAAGTATCTGTTTAAACCTTTAGCCATTTTTTTTCCTATTAGATAGCTTGCATTTTCCTATTTTTTGAAGTGCCTTAAGAAAAATTGATATTATGAGTACAAGTTGTTTCTTGATGTCTTAAAGTTTGGATTCTCTGGAAACAGACCATGAAATGAGGATTCTAGTGCAAGTGATTTTTCCAGAAAGTACTGCCTGGAGAAAATAATGTGGAGTATGAGAAGCAGGATAAGGACAGGAAGAAGCCAAACAAAAGTGTGACTTCAGGCAAAGTATCACTGAGGGTAGCTGCAGCCTGATCCCACAGGGGAACTCTGAGATGTTAGTTATGCCTCAGAGTTTGTCCCGGATTGAGACAGGGGAGCGGGGCTTTCATGCTCCTAACATGCAATTCTGATACATGCTACAACATGGATGTACTTTGAAGACCTTATGGAAAATGAAATAAGCCAGACACAAAAGGGCAAATATTGTATGATTTTATTTATGAGGTTACTAGAATAGTCAACTTTATAGAGACAGAAAGTAGAACAGTGGTTCCCTGTGACTGGGAAAAGGAAGAAATGGAGAGTATTGTGTAATGGATTTGGGATTGTGGTAGGAAGTTAGATAGATATGAGCAGAGCAAGAATGATGCGCCAGGAACAGAAAGTCACAAGGGTGGAAAGTCCCAGGTGCCTAGCAATTGTAGGGTGGGACCTCATTCCCAAGGTGACCTTTCCTCCCCTAGCATATCGCTGATCTGTGGTTTGGACCCCCTGACCTTTCCTCCATAGAGATAACATCTAGACCTCAGTTCCATTTCAGCTCCAGGCTCAGAAAAGCTGCAAAACCAGACAAGCAGCACCATGCCATGGCTGACCTCAGGACCTGCTGCATTGAAAAACGACACATACACCATCACCACCCCAACCCCACCATCACTCCGCCCCAGGACCGGCCATCCAACCAATTAGTGGAGACCCTGACCCAGAAAAGACATACCTGGAAAGATGCTGAATATTCTATTGAGATCTTCCTCTGGGACCTCCCCTAAAATCTCTACCCTTAAAACCCTTAGGACAGAGGACCCAGAGCTCTCAGCCTCCTGAGAGCATGCCAGGGCCTTTTACCTTCCCCCACCCCGACCCTATCCCCCTCAGGCATGTCACCTTTACCCTCCTCACTTCTAAGCTCCAAGGGTCCTTCCTTTACCTCTATAACTTGTCTCCTAAGCCCATTTCTTCCATGAAGTACTTCTACCTCTGTGATGTTCCAAATGAAATTTCTCTTATAGTTTGAGTCTTGGCTCTGAATTCTGTTCTAGCTAGACTCAAGTACCGAGGTTGCTGAATCCATGTTTGGTCTGACTTCACTGGTCTAACTCCAATTCTCACTGCCCCCAACAGGATGATGAAAAATTTTTGGAGATGAGTAGTGGTGATGATTGTACAAAAATACGAATGTACTTCATGCCACTGAACCACCTAAAAATAGTTTGGATGGTAAATTTTATATTATTTATATTTACCACAATAAAAACATTTAAAAAAAACACATTAAAGAATCCATGATCAAGTGGGATTTACCCCTGGGATGCAAGGATGATTTTAACATATTCAAATCAATGTGTGATTTCTGACATTAATAGAATGAAAGAAAGATAAAAAATCATATGATCATCTCAGTAGATGCAGAAAAGGCATTTCACACAATTCAGCATCCTTTCATGATAAAAACTTCTTCACAAATTGGGTATAGGAGAAATGTATCTCAATGTAATAAAGGCCCATACATGACAAGTCCATAGCTAACACTATAGTCAGTGGTGGACAGTTGAAAGCTTTTCTTCTAAGATCAGAAACAAGACAGAGAGCTTGCTTTCATCTCTCTTATTCAACATAGTAATGGAAGTCCTAACCTAAGCAATTAGACAAGAAAATGAAATAAGAGCATCCAAATCAGAAATGAAGAGGTAAAACTTTCTCTGTTTGCAGATGATATGCCCTAGCAGGTTTGGCTCAGTGGATAGAGCGTCGGCCTGTGGACCAAAGGGTCACGGGTCAAAGGCACACAAGTTGGTTGCAGGCTTCTCCCCGGGAACATGCAGGAGGCAACCAATTGATGTGTTTCTCTCACATCGAAGTTTCTCTCTGTCTTTTCCTCTCTCTTCTGGTCTCCCTAAAAATCAATGGGAAAATATCCTTGGGTGAGGATTAACAAAAACACACACACACACATACACACACACACACACACAAACAAACAAACAGATGATGTAATCTGATATATAGAGAAAACCCTACAGACCACCAAAAACCTCTTAGAACTAATAAATGAATCTACTAAAGTTTCAGTACATAAAATCAACATGCAAAAATCAGTTATGTTTTATACACTAAAAATGACAACCTGAAACAGGTTGTGGGTTCAACCCCCACTCAGGGTTCTTATGGAACGCAATCAATCCATGTTTCTCTTTCACATTGGTGTTTCTCTCCCTCCCTTTCTCTCTCTCTAAAATCAATATTTTTTTAATCCTTGGGTGAGGATTAAAAATAATAATAAAAGAGAAGTCTGATATTTTCTTGAAAGCTTCAATTGACCCCTACTGACCATAAAATAAAATATGATATTTGAGTTTTTTCACAATATGACTTTAACTTTCATTTCTCACCGTTTTCCACAACCTCCAAAACTATGTTCCTTAGCCACGCAAACCTACTCATGTCTCCCCAAACACATGACACTCTTCTGTAGTTAGATGTGTTGCTTTTGTTGATCTTCCACCTGAAATTCCCTATACTTCCCCTCCCCGTTGAATAACTACTTTTCCTTCAAGGCCTGGATCAAGTCACCTTTTTGTGAAGACTTTCTATTAAAACTTTCTTTTTTCTCCCTCAAATATCACACACCACCCATTGCCCTGTTAGAGAATAATCAGTTTGTCTGTATTTCCTGACCATAAGATCCCTGAGGGTTTGTGTGCCAAAAGGAAACATCTTATTTATCTTTGTATCTCCCATGCCTGGCATGTAATAAATACTCAAAATGTTTATTCACTGAATGGATAAAGGAAAGGAACTAAACAGGAAGTTCATATTGGACAAAACACCTTGAATAAAACTTTGGACTATGGATAACTTTTGGCGTATGGATAGTGTTCCTCACAACTTCAGGAAACATCAGATATTAGTAAGAGATTATTTTTTAAATATACGGGAATTTTTTTTTTTAGTTGTCAAGATGGGGTCCTTTAGTGCAGAAGTACTGGGATGTCATGTTATTTGGAGAATCCCTGGTAGCACCAGGTCACTTGATTTCTAGGCCAGGTGGAATTCTACTTTCCTGATTCTCTGGAGACAGGGATGATGTACAATCTGTGTGTACTTGGCACACTCGATAACCAATTCCAGTCTCATTTACACTTTTATGCTGAGATCAGCATGCAAGAGTGTCATGAGGGGAGAAGAAGCATTCATTTCATAATTCTACCTCTGTCTTAAGCACCACAGTTTGTGTAAAAACACTTGATATATATACCAGTAAGTAGACACAGATGATGTTTTGTAGAGGTGATCATTGCTATACCATCTGCCAGGGTCTGCAGTTTAGAAAAAGAAATTAGTTTGGCAGGATTTGCTCTTCACAAAATCATGCTGATTTTTGCCAATTCCACGTAATTTGATACGTCCCTGCAAAATGAGTAAGAGAAAAGTGCTTTTACATTGAGCTACAGGAAAAACATGGCCATTGTTCTTATGACCCTCGTTCAAAAAAATTAAAGTATTAGTTAGCTAAGGCCATAGTAAATAAAAGAAAATAAAGAAGACAAAAGACAGCTGGGTTGCTAATTCAAAATTACTAAAACTTGAAAATTGTAGCTGCAATATAATTGACGTCCAATTGCCATGTCTTAAACTAAAAAAGGGATGAAATCTAAAGCCTTTTCAGATAAAAAATATGCCCAATCCAGGACTTGAAAACCTGTCTTTTTAGACTTATGCTAGTAAATTTCACAGAGGTTGTGTATGAGTTTGTGAAAGTTTACATTTACACATAAAGGATTTCTTCCTAATTCAGAGCCAGAGTCTTCACATGATTAATATATTGTGAAATATAGGCGATCTAGTTGGTATTACCTACAAACAGTATTTCAGGCAGTACCCTGGCTGTCTACTATGTTGATTTCACAATGATTTTGGGAAGAGGCTACTAGAACTTTCTCAAATATAAGTAAAGGGCATGACTCCAATTTGTTATCAATTTTGCTTTTATTAAACAAAATGATGACTGATTTCACATGGGGAGATATTCTAAATAAATGTTGAATGAGTGAGTGTTAGTGAAAGTTAGCTTGTGTGTACAGCTTCCGGGTTTTGCTGTGAGTGAAGGATACAGGTAAGAGAATCACAAGTGCCCCATAGTCATGTTAACCCAATTTTGTTATTTTTCAAAAATAATGTCTTTTAATAAATTACATTTTCTGCTTCTTAATAATCATTCTTTAAATAAGTAACAAAAATATTATTTTAACAAATTTATTCATTCAACTACTATAGAGCAAATACTATGTACAAGACATTGCAAGGCACTGATATTTTATACTGGTATTTGTCAGTCAAAAAAAAAAAAAATTGGGGCCCTGTCTGGGTGTCTTACGTGGTTGGAGCATCATTTCATTGCACCAAAAGATTGTGGGTTTGGTTCTTGGTCAGGGCACATACCTAGGTTTTGGGTTTGATTCCCAGTCAGGCATGTTCAGAAGGCAACCGATTAATGCTCCTCTCTCACATCAATGTTTCTCTCTCACATCGATGTTTCTCTCTCTCTCTCTCAAGTCAATAAAAACATATCCTCAGGTGAGAAAAAAAAAAGGTTTGGTTTAAACCTTTCATTAACAGATCATATATGCCAACCTATATGCCACAAATGTTATGGCATTTTACTGTCAACATTTATCAGGTTCCTCTGTTTTGTCGTGGCATTTTGGAAAGAATTTCCATCTTGTATGACTATCGAAGAATCTATAGACATGGATCTAGGTATTACCCACAGTTTTCACATGCAGCTCTGGGCTAGATAGTTTTTCTTGCGGGCATTTAGTTCTGACCTCTCTGCCTTTCTCTGCGATTTACCACTTACTCCTCACACCTGTCTAAGTCATCCCATCATTAAATTCTCTTGTTAAACACTTCAAAGTTGCTCCCTGTTTCTTGCAGAGACTCAAGAGAATTCCCCCCAAAATGGTTTTCAATGTTAAGAACATGAGAAAATGAAAGCAATTTGAACTATACCTGATACACTAGAATAACGAAATCCATTTTCAAACAACTTGTAGACCAACTCTTCCGCATATACAATATAGTTGGATGGTTAATTTAATTATTTATAAAATTAATTGACTAGAAAAACCTTCAATCCTGTTTTCTGTTTTGCGGATCCAGTGTAAATACAGTGAATACTAGTTTAGAGGTCTACAAACAATGGCCCACCATCTCTTGTTGCAAATAAAGGTTTACTACAACACAGCAACGACTATTACTTTATGTATAGTCAATGGCTGCCAAATGCTACCGTGGCAGTTGCAACAGAGACCTTGTGGCATGAAAAACCTAAAATATTTACTATCTGGGTTTTTACAGAAAAAGTTTGCCAACCTCTGAGGAATTGATTGAATGATATATTTGCCATTCTATTTCTTTTGGCTTCATTTAGATACAATTTTCTATGGTCTTGTATGTCAATATGCTATCTCACACATATGGTAGCTCAATAAATATTGATTAATGAAGAAAGTGAGAATGCACTGACAAATATAGAATTCATAACTGCAGTTATACTTAAAATCCAGAAACGACACCTTTATTCTTCTGCAAGATGTATTAGTCAAATTTAGATATGGTTCTGGGAATTTGGTTCTGGAAATTTGGAATTTGATGTTTTAGAAATTGGTAATCTGGGCCCTAGCTGGTTTGGCTCAGTAGATAGAATGTCAGCCTATGGACTGAAGGGTCCCAGGTTCAATTCTGGTCAAGGGCACATGCCTAGGTTACAGGCTCGATCCCCAGTAGGGGGTGTGCAGGAGGTAGCAGATCAATGATTCTCTCTCATCATTGATGTTTCCATCTCTCTTTCTCTCCCTTCTTCTCAGGAATTAGTAAAAATATGTTTTTAAAAATAAAAATAAAAATTGGTATACACTTAACATATAATGAATATTATTAAAACACATTTGAAGTCCATTCATTAAAAAGTTTAAACTGAGAGGTATGTCCAAATTTTAATTATTGTTGTATTTTCTAATGTGTTATGATAGTGGTACAATTTTTTTAAAAAAATATATTTTATTGATTTTTTACAGAGAGGAAGGGAGAGAGAGAGTCAGAAACATCAATGAGAGAGTAACATCGTTCAGCTGCCTCCTGCACACCCCCCACCGGGGATGTGCCCGCAACCAAGGCACATGCCCTTGACGGGAATCAAACTCGGGACCCTTCAGTCCGCAGGCCGACACTCTATCCACTGAGCCAAACTGGCTAGGGCACAATTTTTTAATAAATTGAAATAAATGCAGCACTATATTAACCTCTGAATGGTAGAATTAGAGGTTTGATTTTTTTTTGTTTCTTCTTTATGTTGTGATTTATCCAAATAGGACAATGAAACATTATTTTTATAATCTATCATATATAATAAAAGAGTAATATGTAAATTGACCCTAATGGCAGAACGACCGGGAACGACCGGTCACTATAACGTGCACTGACCACCAGAGGGCAGATGCTCAATGCAGGAGCTGCTTCTGGTGGTCAGTGTGCTTCCACAGGGGGAGCGCCACTCAACCAGAAGCTGGCTCACAGCTGGCCAGCGCAGTGGCATTGGTGGAAGCCTCTCCCGCCCCTGCAGCAGAGCCAAGGATATCTGATTAATGTCTTAGGGCCGCTCCCCACAGACATCCCCTGAGGGCTCCCAGACTGCTGGAGGGATGTCCAACTGCTGACTTAGGCCCAATCCCCTGGGAAGTGGGCCTAAACTGTCAGTCAAACATATCCCAAGGGGTCCCAGACTGCGAGAGGGCACAGGCTGGGCTTAGGGACCCCTCCCCCCCACCAGTGGAGGAATTTTCATGCACTGGGCCTCTAGTATATATAAATATATAAGCCTAAGCAACCATTATGACCAGTTGACCAGTTGCTATGACACACAATGACCACCAGGGGGTAGACGCTCAATGCAGGAGCTGCCTCCTGGTGGTCAGTATGCTTCCACAGCCAACCCCCCGCAGCCAGCCAACTCCCATAATCCCACCCCCCGGCCGGCCGGCCCTGATCTGTCCCGATTGCCCCCTCAATCAGGACTGAGTGAGATGGCCCTGATCGGCCCCAATTGCTGGCCAGGCCAAGGGACCCCACCCATACAGGAATTTGTGCATTGGGCCTCTAGTGAGAACATAAAATAATTTTTAAAATATGAAATGTGTTCAGTTTCATGCAACTGAATATTTTTTATTGCTGTTTTAGTAAGAAACCAAAGGTAGAGCTTTAGGTTAGAAATTCATGGAATAAAATTGAGGTTGAGAATCTTCTCAAGCTAATATGTTAAAAGATTCAACTGTCACATGGTGATTGAAAATTAGTAAATAAAACATTTACATTTAAATTTTTAATGTTTCATGAAAATGTTAACTTTCAACAGCAGAACATCAAATACATACTCTCATATCAGTATATGCATTTTATTTTTTTTAAAATATATTTTATTGATTTTACACAGAAGAAGGGAGAGGGATAGAGAGTTAGAAACATTGATGAGCGAGAAACATCGATCAGCTGCCTCCTGCACACCTGCAACTGGGGATGTGCCCGCAACCAAGGTACATGCCCTTGACCGGAATCGAACCTGGGACCCTTCAGTCTGCAGGCCAATGCTCTACCCACTCAGCCAAACCGGTCAGGGCAGTATATGCATTTTAAATACACCTTCCTACTGCTGTTCAACAGAAGGAAATAAAATGTCCTCATATTTCCCCATTTGTAATACTTATTATCATTTGTAATTGATTTTTTATATGGAAGCAGATCTGAATTTTTCCTTTGGTTACAAATATTTCATTGTTTTAGTCCACATTTATTCTCAGTAACCTAAAAGTACAAGTTGTGCTTTATGTGAAAAACTACTTGCTGATTTACCTTAAATGGAAAGCAGTGTGGCAAAGTCAAAGATACCCTAACTATGTTATCATTGTATCAAGAATAGCCAGTTTGTGATTCTTTTATTAGAAGGTTTTAAACTTGTGTATCATAGTATATAATTTATCAATTATATTTCTGTGGTCTTCACTGTGAGAAAAGTGCCTGTCACATGAAATTCTTGTCTATTTTATTAATGATCCATCATTTGTTCTGACATAGGTGAGGTTCTCTTTTAGTTAGGTATTGCCAATGTCTGTCTGCAGGATGGAAATGGATAGATAGTAGAGGCTTGGGCTAGGCTTATCATCAAAATAGGAGAGTGATTTTTTTTTCATCATTTAAAATTCCATTTCATAATAATATTTGTCCTTTTCTATACATGTTTTTATTTTCTCCTCTAGCTATCAGGTTTCCATTTTTTTAGTATCTTCCCATCAGCAGCATTGTAAATAGGAATGAATGAGTCACCATCTATTGCAGATTTGAGTTAAAGGAGGAACTGATCACATGATAGGAAACTCATATTCTGGAAATACCTGGTAAGTAGCCATTCATTTATAAGAGTATTTCATGTCATACCACAGCAAAGTAGTCAAAGAAATAGGATAGCACCACCTTACCTAAGACCAAGCAACTGACAGTTAGCAAAAACATTACACTAAAGACACTTTTAGGCCTATTGCCAATTCACGGACTTTGCTCATAGAAGATCCATCAGGTCCTCACTCAAAAATTATTAAATCCTTCAGACTGCTTTAACAATCTGTGACTTCCCTGCATACAGTAAATTAGAAGCAGCAAGTTAGAATGGGGACTATTGATACTGATATTGTCAGCAGCAAAAACCAAGACCCGAGAGAGAAAACAGAAAAACTACTCAAGTAAAATAAAAATTTAAAACATAGTTGTCTGTGACCTGTGAGTGTAGGTCAAATATCCTTGCACTTTTTAAGAGCCTCTGAATATATCATTATACTAAAAGTGCAAAACAATTATTTAAGTCAATTGTGATGACATATTTCTATACTAAAAGGTCAATTTCTGTTCAGAATATCCTGTGCAATAAAACCTTGATAATTATAACACCTTTCTAGAATATTTCTTTCAAAATGATACAAAATGTAAAAAATAAACTTATTGGGTGTCAAAAAGGATAAATATCATTATATAGTATCTGAGAAGTAAAAGATTATGTGATGTTTATGTATTCCTCCAAGCTTTTCTCTCAGAGAAAAGATTATATAGAGTCAGGAAAAATTTGTCCTGAAAGCCATTTATTTCATGGTCTCAGTGTCTTTTTAGTTCTTCCAATTCGCTGGCAAGCAGTAATTGCTCGTTAATGCCCCTTCTAGGTCATTAGTTAATTAGAATAGTCCTTTTCGGAAGTTTCTTTGCTGTGAGCTCTTGCCAGTTGTTGGGAATTTAAACTGGTTGAAGGAAGACTCTGAGATATTGACTGAGATGCTGTCTTAAATGTCAGGTATACAAAGATGAATAAAGCAAGTCACTCTCCAGGAGTTCCCCATCTACTCAGAAAAAGAACATGTGAGCAAAAATAAGGGAAAGCCTGGCCTGTGTGGCTCAGTGGTTGGGTGTCAACCTATGAACCAGGAGATCACAGTTTGATTCCCAGTCAGGGCACATGCTTGGGTTGCAGGCTCGATCCCCACTGGGGGGTGTGCAGGAGGCAGCCAATCAATGATTCTCTCTCATCATTGATGTTTCTATCTCTCCCTTCCTCTCCCTTCCTCTCTGAAATCATTTTAAAAATATATAAATATATATGAAGTAAAGAGATTAGATACTATGCAGGCACAAAAGAGGGAGTGGTCAACTCAACCCAGAAGAAGAATGCTTCACGGAGAGTGACACTTGAATCCTGAAGGAGGAGTGGGAGTTGACCAGGATAGAAAGCAGGAAAGGGTATTTCAGCTGGGAATGGTAGCATGAAATATAATGGTGAATTTGTGATGGTTCACTTTGGAGCATGGCACTGAAGTATTTGAGCAGAATAAATGAAGATTGGACTGAAAGAAGGATCTTTTGCTCTGCCCTGTCATCTCTTTTTAACTTTCTTTTCCCCTGCCTAGTTGAGACACAGGACAGAGCAACAAGTCCACTGACTAAGCCAGTGATGGCGAACCTTTTGAGCTCGGTGTGTCAGCATTTTGAAAAACCCTAACTTAACTCTGGTGCCGTGTCACATATAGAAATTTTTTGACCTTTGCAACCATAGTAAAACAAAGATTTATATTTTTGATATTTATTTTATATATTTAAATGACGTTTAACAAGGAAAAATCAACCAAAAAATGAGTTCGCGTGTCACCTCTGACACGCGTGTCATAGGTTCGCCATCACTGGATTAAGCAAATGTCTAGTAGGGAATGAAATTAGTATGCTCATTTTACAGCCGAGGCTCAAAGAAGTTAAGCATGTACTTAAATTCTCTCTCTGTCTCATTGTATTATATTTCCTATTAAAACTATGTCGGATAATTAAAGCATATGCATTCTATGTTTTAGGTGAGTTAAAAATCTTATTCATTAGATCAAGAGGACTTGGAGACTCCTTTGAAAAGTCTATGAGAGCCTGGCTCAGTGGTTGAGTGTCTACCCGTGAACCAGGAGGTCACGGTTCAATTCCCAGTCAGGGCACATGCCCCACATTGTGGGCATGCAGGAGGCACCTGGTCAATAATTCTCTCTCATCATTGATGTTTCTATATCTCTCCCCTTCTTCTCCCTTCCTCTCTCTGAAATCAATAAAAAAACATATGAAAATAATAATAAAAGAAAAGTCTGTGAGAGATTGGACTTATAAAAATTAATGAGAGAGAGAGAGAGAGACTTATTTCACTTATTTATGTATTTATTGGTTGATATTTGTATGTACCCTCATCAGGCATCATACCCACAATCTTGGTGTATTGGGATGATTCTCTAAACAGCTGAGCTAACTGGCCAAGGCCTGAGAATGGATCTTTTGATAGCATTTAAAAATAATATTTATGAGTCAATGGTGCCATTTTTTTAACAATTTTTTTTTAGAAATACTGTAATTGACAATTCAGCCATTTAAGGTGTTCAATTCAATGATTTTTTTAGTATGTTCATAGAATTATGCATTTATCACCACAGTCAATTTTAGACTATTTTCATTTTCTCAAAAAGAAACCCCTTACTCTAAGCTGTGAACTCCCCATATCTTCCCAATCTTCCCTGGCTTAGACATCCACTAATCTACTTTCTGTCTCTACAGATTTGTCTCCTGTGGACATTTCATATAAATGGAATCATGCCAAGATGGTCCTTTGTGACTGGCTTCTTTAACTCTGCATGTTTCCACGGTGTAGCATGTATTGGTACTTCATTCTTTTTTATTGCCAAAAATATTCCATTGTATGACTTTACCACATTTTATTTATTAATTTATTAGTCAATGGGCATTTGGGTTATTTCAGTTTGGGGGTATTATAAACAACTAGGGTCCCGGTGCATGGATTCATGCACATTGAAAGGAAATCATTTAGAAGAAATATTTTAATGTTGCTATTTGCGTCTTGCTAATGAAAGGAAAATAGGATTCTACTGAGTCTCCTATCTACCCACTCCAGGACTTCTGTGAGGATCAAATGAGATGAGGCACGGGAAAATGCTTCACAAACATTTGGTTAAACTTTAAAATGTTTGCACCTGGCTACAAAGGAAGTCAGGTTCCTGGGCTGAAGAAACTCCAAGGAGACTAGTCGCTAGGGAGAGGAAGCCAGGCGTTGCTACGTGATGTCATTACCCGGTGCCCGCAGCAACCGTTTCCGGCTGGGCTCGCTGTGGGCCTCATTTTGCACCATGGGGTCTTGGCAGCATTGGCTATGATTTGGTGGGGTGTCGCTCCGGGGTGGTGGCAGGGCCTGTGTCCCACTTAGGGGAAGCCGAGTGTTGGTTTGTCAGCATCAGGTCTGTGGTGCCGTTTATTTTTAAATGGCCAATGCGCATCATGACAGCTCCTGCATTGAGCGTCTGCCCCCTGGTGGTCAGTGTGCATCATAGCTACCAGTCGGATGGACAGATACAGCCTTTTATATATTTAGATAGATGATACCATTTTGCAGATGTATTTGTTGTTTGCATACTAGCTTATAGATGTGATTAGTTTTACAAATATTTATCTTTGAGGAGCCTGGTTCAGTGTAAGTCTATCACCTTCCATAGTGTAGATCAAGATGGAGGTACACATGTGTGCTTTCGTACATGGGCAATGTTTTGTATGTGTAACCTGCAGTGGGAGCCTCAATTATAATACATGGGGAGGGATAATCTTTCTTTTGTGACCCCTAAATGGGATCACGGTCTATTCTAACCATTTAAGTTCTGATTAGAATAGAGCAGAGCAAATAATGTAGACCCTAACCAGATGGGTATGATTTTCACAAAGTCCTTTCCTGCCGGACTTAACATTCTAAGAAAAGATGAATTCAGGACAAATAAATGACTACTAAGTACGAAACAAAACTACCTTGGAGAAATCTCTTCCTAAGTGAAAGGAGGATTGGAACAAACTTTTGAATTTAATCTTACAGGACGTTGCAATTCAAAAACCATTAAATTGTGTAAATGTACAATCCCTCCTTTGCCAGACGGAGAAGTTTCCTGATTGTACTCTTGAGGTATTACAAAGTATTTCTAAGGCTGCTGTTAAACTAGAGAATTGTGAATTGGTAGGTTTTCAAATAAATTGCTCCAGACCTCAGTCTGGTCTAAAGCTTCCTGTTTTTACAATTAACTCCTCATGTTTCTTTGTTGAGTGTGTGTGTGTGTGTGTGTGTGTGTGTGTAAAACCTAAAGATAGACCAGGAAGCATGTGGGGCCATCTGGCTTTAGAAGGGAATCCAGATTTCTGTGCGGGCTAGCTTCTAAATGTAAACTGGATAAACAATGCTATTGTAATGTACAACTCCTGTGCTAACCGTTCAGTCATCACTGTCCAAAGTGCCCTTAACTTCGTGTACTTTGGTATCAATACTTTATGGGTCTTTCATGTATGAAGGAAGCAGGTTGGTCTGTCTTAAGATAAACCCCAGTATATGCACGGACACTGCCATGTTGTTTAGTCCAGCTTCTGAGGGATTACAAAGAAAAGTGAACCTCTCAGGCATTAGGCTGCTCCTGAAAGCAATGCTTCCTTTTTGGTGTCTGCTCTCTCTTGGTCTGCATTTCCAAGTAAAGGCTTGTGATTCAGAAAGAGTCATCAAGAGGAGAAGGAAATAATTGCTAGCAACCAGAACGATCCAAGGCTTGTGTCCTGGCCAGGACAATATGAGATTTTATTCTGCTTACCAGTTAGCAAAGCGTGCTACGAATGCATCCTAGTATTAATTGGGATGCATTTCGGAAGGGCATTTCTCTTCTCTTCAAAGCAAGAGCCATTCTCCTATAACTGAAGTAAAGTAGGAGAGGTTACATTTCAAGTTTCTTCCTAAAGATTCTTCATTTGGCTGGGGGTGGGGATAAGGGGAATAATGATGAAAGCAACTTCAACAACATTTATAGAGCACTCACTATGCATTGCGATTTCATTTAACCCAATTATCATTCCTGCTGCACATATGAAGAAAGTGAACCACAGACAGGTTCAGTAAGTTGCCTCCGCTCACACAGCCGGTGAGTGTCGGAGCCTGGATTTGAATTAGGTAGGAAGACGAGCTCAGGCTCTCAACGACCTAATTAAGAAATGGTGCTGCTTCTTAATTAGTGTTATGACAAAACCATTTTTGCTACTAATTTAAAATACCATATAAGTAATCAAAAGTAGATGTTTGTGTAAACATTAAGAGTACACACTGCAAAACTATACTATATTTATAAGTTTCCCCTCTCAAAAAAATTTTTTTATATGCCCATGTTCTCCCAGGGAAAAAGTCTTCTTGATTTTTCCTTTGAAAAGTAACATTTGATTTTGTTGGCGAACTGCTAAAATTACTTTGATGGTTCCAGTCATGCATAGCATAGAGATTTATGGCAAATATGTAATCTATTTATTTGTCACCCAACTTGGACGACTTCCAAATGTTTCTTCTTAGTAGCTCTTGATTTTGTTTGGATTTTTTTAAATGGCCAAATAGTCAAACAACGTCTGAATCACGTCTGCTCCAGGCAGGGAATACCAACGTGTTGAAAGACAGCTTTGGTTATTTAAAATCCCGCTACATTCACTTGCAACTTTGAAGAGAACTCACGCTTTCGTGGACTGGATTTTTAAAAGGAGAAGAAAACATAAAAAACAAGTTTGCGGCTCAAGTCCCTCCTTGGCTATTTGCTGCAGTGAGTTTTCCCATTCCGCTTTGCAGGCAAAAGGCACGCTTCCCAGATCAAACCAAACTGTCCGAAAACGCTGTCTGCATCCCTCATGGTTAAAAGCGGAGACTTTGGTTCCCTTTCCCTCACACATCAAAGAAGGCGCTCGGGGAGGAAATAAACCATAATTAGGCACGAGCGAGCAGACAGACCCTTTCCTCTGCCTCCCCGATCCCCGCCCCCAGACCCTGGCAAACGGCCTGGGCGCGAGCGAGGCGCCGGCCGCCGCAGCTGCTGCAGCGAGAGCGCGCCCGCGCCCGCGCCCGGCGCCAGGACCTGGGCGGCGGCGGGGCCGGCCGGGGGCGCGCGCCCGGGAGCGCGCTCATGCAGCGGTTTTCTTCTCCCACAATCCAGAGGCTGCGGCGCGGGAGGGGCGGGGAGTCGGCGGAAGGATCTGCGCGCGGAGGGAGCGGCGCGCGCCTGCCGACGGCGGGCCGGCGGCCGGGGCTGGGCGGCGAGGGCCGGGGTGTGATGCGGCACTGCGGTCCTCCAGTCGTTGCTCCCGCTCCTCCAGAGCGCGCCGAAGACTAGGCTGGAGCGCGGCGGCCGTTTTGTGCCCGGGCTTCCCAGGGGCGCCCTGGCAAGGCTGGCGGGGCTCCGAACACTGGGGGGTTAGAGACACACAGTCAAGCCCCCACCCCCCCGGGAGGGGACGGGGGCTGGAGGCGAGGCGCGAGGGCGGCCGAGGGATGGTGTCTGCTGGGGAGGAAGGGGCGAGCCCTGCCTGTCGTTGGTGAGGGGCTGTGGGCAGGGGAGGCGCCGCGGTTCGCAGCAGCTCCGTGCGCGCTGGTGGGTGGAAGGTGTGGAGCGGCGCGTGGAGGGCGAGCCCGCCCGGCACCCTCCCCGTGACATCCGACGTGGTGGTCCGTTTAGCCCGCGTTGCGGTTAATTCATTGGGGGCAGCTTCGCGGATCGGGCTCCTGCGGGAGCCGGGCGACCGGGACGGGCTTTTTGTCTGGCGGCTCCAGCCCCCTTTCCCTTCCTCCTCCTCCTCCCGATGCCGTTTCCCTGCCCCTCCTCGCCCGGTACAGACATTTGCAGCGCAGCCTGCGGCTCGTGGCTGCTGCTGTCGAAGCCGCTGCTCGGGATTTCGGCTCGTTTCCCGCTGGGGTGTTTTTTGAGGAGGGAGAGCGTTTCTCTCCCCTCCACGATGGGATTTTCTTCCCGTGCCAGCATAGACTTTCATTGATTTCTACTTCAGCGTTTAGTGACCGATTCCCCTAGGCGTATTTCTGTGGTGGTTCCTTTTTTTTTTTTTTTCTTCTCAAATACATGAGCTGTAAAATGGAGAACGAAATTTTTACTCCCCTTCTGGAGCAGTTCATGACCAGCCCTCTGGTCACTTGGGTAAGTGGGTGTTCTTCATTGTACCTTTTGCTGCATTCTCTGTGGCCGCAGAGATGGAGGTGGGCATTCGTGTCGTGATGATCCTTCTGTTGTAGGTGAAAACGTTTGGACCTCTGGCTGCAGGAAATGGGACCAACCTGGATGAATATGTGGCTTTGGTAGATGGGGTGTTCTTGAACCAGGTCATGCTCCACATGTAAGTGTTCTTCTTTTTTTTTTTTTTTTTTTTTTTCTTTTCTCGGTAACTTGTTTTTCTTTGAAAAATTACATGCTGTGAACTTTAGAGATGTTATGTTTTAAGCTCCTAATTTGATTCTTTGGCCAGGAAAAAAAAAATTCAGGCATCTTAACAATTGGACCTTGAAAGAGGTGATGATCTTACATGCCCAGCCTATTTATCACAACCCAGAGATTAAAATGATGAAAACTTTAATTTTTCATTCCGTAAACCATGTATTGTCACTTGATTGTCTTCAGTGCTGAAATTCAAACCACATTGTGCCCCTCTGGTAATTTGGTAAAATAAGAGAAAGAATAAGAATAGTTTCCTAGGGGGGGGGGGGGGGGCGCCTTTACTGTGAAGTTATGTGCAATTGATGCAGAAGTGTTTCTTATTAACCTTTGTGTTTAAAAATAAATGTCTCAGAATTTGAAACTAGTGAAGTAACAGATTTCAGAAGAGAGAATTTCAAACAATAGTTCTGATTGGTGAGGGACTGTTGCTCACCAATAATTTAATAAATAGCAAATAATTTAAATGCTACTAAATCTGAGTAGATGATTTATTGTGTGAATTATTAGATTAATATTTGGGGGATCACTTTAAGGTGATAGAGCTAGTTTTGAAATTCAGGTAACTGAAATCTTGATGACAGCTAGGTAATGATGTGGTAGGCATATCTTTCTTTGTCTTTTATGTTTATGATATTGTGTTTGTATTAAGTAGGAAAGTTTTTGAGATGGGAATTGAATATTGAAATCATGTTGGTAGCTGGATCTGTGAAATAAAAACTTCAGTTTTATCATTGTGGCATACATGTATTGTGTGTACATTAGTGGAGGTTATGAAACTGAATTTTACAACTGTGCTCAAAATAATGAATATTTAGCCTTATTTCTCTTAATAGAATCTGATTACAAGAGTAGTTTGGAACTTTTAATTTAAAAATATTCTAATCTTTTATGTGAGAATCTCATGCATTATTAATAAATGTTACTAGAGAATAAGTCTACGATTAATAGTCTAATAACCTAAGGTATCAATTCTGTATTTTATTGGAAAATTTTTTTTTTAGATTTTTCTATTTAAAAGAGGGTACAAATCACACCCATAAATAATTGTTCCAGTGGTAACTCCTCAGTCTGTGTGTTCAAAGAGTTTGTGTGCTGTTTTTAATGTACGTGTTGATCCTACAGGAAGTATCATAGTAGTAGTATGTTTTCCAAAAGTGTTTTATTTGTATAGTCACCCAAAGAAATATATATGTTTTCTAAATGTGTGTATATATATATATATATATATATTTTATTTTTCTTAGGAAAGGTAAAAAGCATGTGGACATTACTTATTTTCAGGTTTAGTAAAAATATACTTTTGGCGGCTCTCCTATGGAACTATGTTTTGTCTTTGAAATATCCCACTATTTCCTAAGCAAAATGGTAGACTAATTAAATTGACTTCTATTTTAGGGAACACACATGACAGGAAGAGTAGCCATTACGGTAGATACTTAGAAGTTGTTCTCCTGTTTCTTTTTGGCTTGTTTTTAGACAGAAAAATTTGAATTTGTATGCTGACCTCTTAAAAAAATAGGTGTGTTTACAAAAATAGGAAAATACATTACTTAAGTTTTCCACTTTAATAGTTTTTATTTAAATGATTCTTTTTCCAAAAAAATATTTAGTTTATTTTGGAGTCCTAACTAGTTAGCAAAGATGCTAAAAACACATTAGCTTGTTTCCACTTTGAGTACAGTTAAAAATATATATGTATATTTTGAAAGTAATGGTGTTCCAAAATAGTGGTTGCCAAGTTGTTTTTGAGGGAGAACCTCAAATCTGCTTCTGTTTTCAGTTCCACCTCTCAGTTTCTTTAAAAGTTTTTACAGTGTCCTAATTCTGTTCTGAATGACCTATATTAATTAAAGGAAAAGAAAATTAAGAAAAAAAAAGTATGCTTTAGCTTTTTAAAAATAATTTGCTAAAATAAGACCAACACAAACTGTACTCAGTAAGTTAAACTAAAAGTTAGCCTTTGTCTAAGTAATTTCTACATGACATTTGGTTAATAGAATTTGTAAGAGTCCTTTGTAAATGAATCTTTATTTTTCTTTGTTTCTTGTGCTTATAGTTCATTGAGCTTCTTGGATCTGTGTGGGTTTGTAGTTTTTATCAAATTTGAAAAAGTTTTTACCATTGTTTATACACACACACACACACACACACTTTATTTTTGTCCCTTTTTTTCCCTTTTGGAAATCCAATTACATGTATATCAAGGCTGCTTGATGCTCACTGATGTTCTATTCACGCCTTTTCCAGTCTTCTCTGTTTCAGTTGGATAATCTTGCTAGGTCTCCAAGTTCATTAATCTTTTTTCTGTAATGTGTAATGTGCTGTTAATCCCATCCAGCATATTTTTTATTTCAGACATGGTTTTATCTCTAGAAATACAGTCTTTTAAAAATATCTTCCACATCTATAGCTTTCATACACTGTCTTTTTCCAGCTTCTTGAACATATGCTAGTAGAATTCAGGTATAACTGGCTGAATGTGCAGGTCTACAGTTCAATCTGTGTCATTTCTGAGTTGGTTTTGATAGATTTTTTTCTTACTATGGATTGTGTTTTCTTGCTCTTGCATGCCTGGTAAATTTTGATTGGATGCCAGGCATTTGGAATTTTACCTTGTTAGGTGCTGGATATTTTTGTATTCCATTAAATATTCTTGAGCTTTGTTCTGGGATGCAGTTAACTTGGAAACAGTTTGATCTTTTCAGATCTTGCTTTTAAGTTGTGTTAGGCAGTACCTCTGTTGTACTATTGAGGCAAAACCCTGCATAGTCCTCTAGCTTGTGGGAACAAGAAGTATTCCTGGACTTGTGTGAGCTGTAGGTGGTGTTCCTTCTAATCCTTGTTGCTGGTTCTTTCACTGTCCGTGGGTAGTTTACTCAAATACGTACGGATAAGTACTCAGCTGAAAACTTGAGAGGTCCCTCTGCAGATTTGTGCAGCTCTGTCTTAACTACTCTGCCTTGTATATGATCGTCACCTTGCTATCTCCAGACTAAATTATGTCTCCTCAACTCAGGGAGACCACTGTGCTCTGCTTGGGTTCCCCCTCCCTGTTCTGTGGCCTAGAAGTTCTTTCAAGGCAGTGAAGTAAGCTAGGGCAATTGTTAGTCATCTTGTGTGTTTCCCATCTATCGGAAATCTACTGTCTTTTGTGGCCTAATGTTCATTGTCTTGAAAAAATGCTTTCTGTATTTTGTCTTTTTCTTTTTCCCTGCAGTTGTTTCAGGCAGGAAGGTAAATTTGGTTCCAGTTATTCCGTCTTGGCCAGAGTGGAAATCTGTTTATATACTTACTAGAGGCCCGATGCACGAAATTCGTGCAAGAGTAGGCCCGCCCCCCCCCCCGCCCCCCCGCCCCCGTCGCCGGCACCAGCTTCCCTCTGGCTGCTGGCAAGCACCCGGGACTCGGGCTTCCTTCCAGTCACCGGCCGGCACCCAGGCTTTGCTCCGCCCGCTAGGAGGCACCCGGGATCCCGGCTGCCCTCAAAGCCCTGGCTTCGTCCAGAAGGTCATCCGGAAGTATATTACGCTTTTATTATTATAGATAATTACATTTTTGCCCTGCCACTCTTGTATTTCTGCTTTCACATGTGGCATAGAGTTTTGTTACAGGAGCCTTATGGTAGACTTTTATTTTCATGTAAAGTGTTAATTAAGAGTAAGGATATTGATTAATTTAGTGACTAGATTTGCCATTTTGGACCTAGAATCTGAAAGTAAACAGTTGATTTTTTCATGCCAGTTTACTGACTGCCTTATAATTTTGGAGTCTTTTCACTGACTTGGGATTCACTATATTCAGAGATGAATCGGGATTTCATTGAGTAGCTCCTTGAATCAAAGAATCTCTGTAAGAGCTTGTGACATGGTGTCAGTCCTCTTTAACTAATGGGAAGAGGAAGCTATTTAGAGATCTGGAATGATGGGCCAGCTCTTCTGCATGCTGCAGGGCATTTTCCTACTTAAACGGAATGAAAAAAATTTTTCTCAGTGCTGGTTATATACTTAGGGCTCGGTGACAGTGAAGTAGAAATAATCGTTTTTCTGTTTGAGATGTCATTCAGTTCTGTAACCAATTTTGAATATTACTTGCTATGAATTTTTAAGGAATTTGTGACAGCAGTTAATTTCATAATCTTAATGTTCACAAAGTATGCTATTTACATTACCTAAGCAGTTGGATATATGGATATGTTAGTGTTTTAAGGACTGAGAAAATTGTTATTAGTATCAAAACAATATTTGGAGTTACTCTATGATTCAATCCCATTAGATAGCTATTAAAATACTTAATAAATATGATATACTGGTGTGTAAATTTGTATATTTTTGTTTTTCCCCCCACGTCCCTCGTGGTTCAGGGTTCAGGATCTGGAAGAGGGGCCGCACACAAATGAAAGATACAAGACAAGAGATAATTTGGAAATATTGGGGGGCCAGGCAGGCAAGTCCAACTCAAGGGGAAGGACTTCCACTGGTGCTCAGGCCTCGCCAACCTTTTATTGGTTTGGGAATACACCCATAGCCCTGAGGCAGGCAATTTCCAGTAACAGGCAGACTAGCCCATCAGCAAGGATTTACATAATAATAAATGGGAAAGTTGCTTCAGCTACCATTGTCTGGACTAACAGTGGGTGCACAGCCCTGACCTTTGCCAGGGCTTCAAGGGTCACCAGCCTTCCAGGTTCCTTGTCCACACCTCTCTGCTAGTGAAGACAATAGGTGGCTTCCCACATACTGGTTATGGCTTTTCTTCTTTTAGATCGAGAGTTTGAAGGGACTTTAAAAGTCATCTACTGTGAAAACAACTTTTTAAAAAAATTTAAATTCTTTATTGCTTAAAGTATTACATGAGTCTCCTTTTTCCCCCATTGACCTCTCCCTGGCCACCCCCCGCCCCCCACCACATGCCCTCCCCCCCCCACTACTATCTGTGACCTTTGGTTATTCTCATATGCATGCATACAAGTCCTTTGGTGAGGGGTTAAGAGATCAACGAAAACAACTTTTTTAATGTTTTTTTAATTGATGTTAGAGAGAGAGAAAGAGCTATGTGAAAGAGAAACATCAATCCTATCTGCACCCTGACTGGGGATTGAACCTGCAACCTAGGTATGTGCCCTGACTGGGATGGAACCTGCAACCTTTTGGTGCCTGGGACAACACTCCAACCAACTGAGCCATCCGGCTAGGGCTGTGAAAACCATTTTTAATTAAATCCCTGACACATGGTCATCCAACTTCTGTTTTTCCTGAGAAGCAGTTTCATAAAGTGTAGCTATAAGTAACCATTTAGAGGAAGTTGACTGAGAAATGTTCCTTAGGTCTATCAATGCTTATGTTTAAAAAGTATATTTTGCCCTGGCCGGTTTGGCTCAGTGGATAGAGGATCCTGGGTTCGATTCCGGTCAAGGGCACGTACCTTGGTTACAGGCTTCTTCCCAGCCAGGGCCCTGGTCAGGGTGTGTGCAGGAGGCAACCAATCAATATGTTTCTCTCACATCGATATTTCTCTCTGTTTTTCCCTCTCTCTTTCCCTCTCTCTAAAAATCAATGGAAAAATATTCTCGAGTGAGGATTTAAGAAAAAAAAAGTAGATTGTCCTATCTCTATGACTATAATAACACTAACTTGACTTCTAAAATATATATAGGTTGTCTTATCAAGTATGGCATTGACTCAGAATTTTGATATGGTCACTCTGAGATTTTCTCATTGGACCTTCTGGTTTTTGTTTGTTGCTTCTTTAAAAACACACTCATGATGTAGTCAGAGTTGATATCTCATTACCAAGTTTTGTGACTTACCTCCCAAATATTTCTCGGATGTGTCCCTGACTCTTGGATTAATGCTGAAGCCTCTTAACTGGTCTTACCTTTGGGCATACTCCCTTCAACTTGTCTTCTCATCTGTGATCATATGAACTTTCTAAAACACTCTTTTTTTTTTTTTTTTAATATATTTTATTGATTTTTTACAGAGAGGAAGGGAGAGAGAGATAGAGAGCTAGAAACATCGATCAGTTGCCTCCTGCACATCTCCCACCGGGGATGTGCCCGCAACCCAGGCACATGCCCCTGACCGGAATCGAACCCGGGACCCTTCAGTCCGCAGGCCGACGCTCTATCCACTGAGCCAAACCGGTTTCGGCAGAACTTTCTAAAACACTCTTATCTTTAAGATGATTTAATAGCTTCTGCTTTTAGAGTAAGCATTATATAAGCTTCCAGATTCCTTTGAGATCTGGCTGATGCCTACTTCTCTAGTTTTATCTCTGCTTAGTACCACTCCTCAGTGCATAGCCTGCGATTAAGCAGATTTATAGATAAGCTGTGTTCTCATAGGTCTCTGTGCCTTTCGATATTCTTCCGGTCCCCAGAACACTCCCCTACCTCCTCACTGTTACTTTCCTGACTGCTGCTTACTTACCGACACTGCTTCTCTGCTGTTCCCTGGCTCATCCTAAGCTTAGTAGTACTCCAACTTGTGCTTCTGTCAAACCCTATATATCAGCGGTTCTCAACCTGTGGGTCGAGACCCCTTTGGCGGTCGAACGACCCTTTCACAGGGGTCGCCTAAGACCATCCTGCATACCAGATATTTACATTAAGATTCATAACAGTAGCAACATTACAGTTATGAAGTAGCAATGAAAATAATTTTATGGTTGGGTCACAACATGAGGAACTGTATTTAAAGGGCCAGGAGGTT
This sequence comes from Myotis yumanensis, assembly GCF_028538775.1. Lineage (NCBI taxonomy): Eukaryota > Metazoa > Chordata > Mammalia > Chiroptera > Vespertilionidae > Myotis > Myotis yumanensis. The sequence goes on along the minus strand of NW_027223762.1, from coordinate 30,476,706 downwards.
GAGAACCACTGCTATATATACTTTGGTAACAGCATTTCTCTCATTGTATTGCAGTTCTTGGTATGTTTGACTCTGTTGACTACTTGTGAATTTCTGGAAGGTAGGGGCATCTCTTTCATCTCTCTATTCCTAGCGTAGTGCTTAATATACAGTAGGTTCTCGATGCACTTCTGTTGTACGAATGAATAATAGAGAGGGTATGTGGTAAAGTGGAATGAATTTGGGCTTTGAGTCCGAGAGACTTGAGTTCATTTCTCACTGCTACTTATTAGTGTGTGGTCTTAAACAATTTACTTACTATCTTCAAATCTTAGTTTCATTTTTAAGATGGGGGATAATGTTTCCTTCCTGGAGTAGACATAATCTGTACTAAGGGAGGGATAGTATCTATTTTCTGTTTTGTTGACCATGGTACCCCCAGGGCTGGTTACTGTCATTAGTATCATCCTGTGCGCTACCATACCTACCTATTTATATTTCTTCAAACAAGTCATGATCATTCACAGTGTAATTTTGTATGATCCCTGTTGTCATCACCTCTATATAGCTGTATGTAACTTTATCAAGTTACTTAACTATTCAATTTCCTCCTTTATAAACAGGATAAAAAGAATCATAGGGTTATGAGAAATCAATAGGATAATTTGTGCATAGTGCTTAGCATATAGCAAGTGTTCAAAAACTGTTAGCTGTTGATATCTTTATTGTTTTATTTCTATTATAATAATAATTTCTTCTAGATTGCCCTTGACCTCTCCTTTTTTTTTTAATGCTCACCCAAGGATATCTTTATTGATATTAGAAAGAAAAGAAGAGGGAGGGAGAAAAAGAGAGAGGGAGGGCGAGAAAGAGAGAAACATTGATGAGAGAAAAAAACATCAGTTATTGCCTCCTTGTATGCGCCTGACCAAGAATCGAACCCGGTGTTCCAGACAATGCGCCAACCAATTGAGCCACTTGGCCAAGACCCCCCCCAGTTTTTTTTGGCTTGCAAATTATGTCTATTCTTTTTTGTTGTTGTTAATCCTCACCCAGTGATACTTTTTCCATTGATTTTTAGAGAGTGGAAGGGAGGGGGAGAGACAGAGAAAGAAACATTGATGTGAGAGAGACACATCGATTGGTTGCCTCCCACATGTGCCCCGACCTGGGCTGGGGATCGAGCCTGCAATCAAGGTTTATGCCCTTAATTGGAATTGAACCCTCACCCTTCAGCCCACAGGCCTATGCTCTCACCACTGAGCAACCGGCTAGGGCTCTACTTGTTCTTTAACACCCTGTGAAGTCCCTTGGGAGAGTTAATTGTTCTTTCCTCTATGATCCCATACCTACCTTCATTAAATTGTTAAAGTGATATGACTACTAGACAGCATTTAGAGGCTAGAGATTTTATGTTGCATATCACCACCACCTAGCATAGATTATCTACACTAATAAAAGAGAAACATGGTAATTAGCGTACAACTGCTACCCTTTTCATTGGCTAATCAGTGAGTATATGCAAATTAACTGTCAGCCAAGATGGCAGCCGGCAGCCAGGCAGCTGGAAGCGAACATGAGGCTTGCTTGCTGCAGTAAAGGAGGACTCCAACGTTCCCCGCCTGCGCTGCCGGCCTCTGAGCTGGCAGTTGGAAACTTTGTAACAAATACAGAAGCTAAACAAAACCCTGGGATCTCAGAGCGGGAGTTATACATTGTTTCGATTATAGAACGCAAACAAACCAGCGGAAGCCTCAGAGCTAGAGCCAGAGCTAAAGCTGGCCCAGAAGAAAATAAAAAAAGAGAAAAAAAAAGGAGCGGTTGGAAGCTTCAGTCAACAACCACCAGCCTGAAAGCAGCCCTCAGCCCCTCACCCAGACTGGCCAGGCACCCCGGCGGGGACCCCTACCCTGAAGGGTGGGTGACCAGCTGCAAACAGCCATCATCCCCTCATCCAGGCTGGCCAGGCACCCCAGTGGGGACCCCCACCCTGATCCAGGACACCCTTCAGGGCAAACCAGCTGGCCCCCAGGCCTCTATCCTATCTACACTAATAAAAGAGAAACATGGTAATTGGCGTACGACCACTACCCTTTTCATTGGCTAATCAGTGAGTATATGCAAATTAACTGTCAGCCAAGATGGCGGCCGGCAGCCAGGCAGCTGGAAGCGAACATGAGGCTTGCTTGCTTCAGTGACTGCAGACTCCAACGTTCCCCGTCTGACTTGCCGGCCTCTGAGCTGGCAGTTTGGAACATTCTAACAAATATACAGAAGCTAAACAAAACCCCGGGATCTCAGAGCTGGAGTTATACATTGTTTCGATTATAGAATGTAAACAAACCAGCAGAAGCCTCAGAGCTAGAGCCAGAGTTAAAGCTGGCCCAGAATAAAAAAAAAAAGAGAGAGAGAAAAAAAGGAGCGGTTGGGAGCTTCAGTCAACAATCACCAGCCTGAAAGCAGCCCTCAGCCCCTCATCCAGACTGGCCAGGCACCCCAGTGGGGACCCCCACCCTGATCCAGGACACCCTTCAGGGCAAACCAGCCAGCCCCCAGGCCTCTATTCTATATAGTAAAAGGGTAATATGCCTCCCAGCACCGGGATCAGCGGAGCCACGAGGCCTCCTGGCACCGGATCAGCGTGACAGGGGGCAGCGCCCAAACCCCCTGATTGCCCTGCGGCTCTGTGTGTGACAGGGTGCGGCGTCCCAACCCCCCGATCGGCCCTGCTCTGTGTGTGACAGGGTAGAGCCATAACCTCCCCATCAGCCCTGCCCTGAGTGTGACAGTGGCGGAGCCCCAACCCCCTGATCAGCCCTGCTCTGTGGGTGATAGAGGGTGGCGCCCCAACCCCCTGATCTGCCCTGCTCTGTGTGTGACAGGGGGCGGTGCCCTAACTCCCCTATCGGCCCTACTCTGTGCGTGACGGGGGAGCTCCCCAACCCCCTGATGGGCCCTGCTCTGTGCGTGACAGGGGGGAGCTCCTCAACCCCCTGATGGGCCCTGCTCTGTGCATGACAGGGGGCAGCGCCCAACCCCCTGGTTGGCCCTGCTCTGTGCATGATAGGGGGCAGCGCCCCAACCCCCTGATGGGCCCTGCTCTGTGCGTGACAGGGTACAAAGCTCCAACCCCCTGAAGGGCCCTGCTCTGTTCGTGACAGGGGGCAGCGCCCCAACCCCCTGATTGGCCCTGCTCTGTGCGTGACAGGGGGTGGTGCCCCAACCCCCCAATCGGCCCCACCCTGAGCGTGACTGAGGGTGGCATCGCAACCTCCCAATCCGCCCTGCTCTGTGCATGACGGGGTGGCACCCCAACTCCCCAATCAGCCCTGCTCTGAGCCTGACCAGGGGCTGCACCTAGGGATTGGGCCTGCCCTCTGCCACCCAAGAGCAGGCCTAAGCCAGCAGGTCATTATTTCCCAAGGGGTCCCAGACTGCGAGAGGGAACAGGCCGGGCTGAGAGACCCCCCTCCCCCCCCCACCGAGTGCACAAATTTTTGTGCACCGGGCCTCTAGTATAGTATAAGGGTAATATGCCTCCCAGCACCGGGATCAGCGGAGCCACGAGGCCTCCTGGCACCGGATCAGCGTGACAGGGGGCAGCGCCCAAACCCCCTGATCGCCCTGCAACTCTGTGTGTGACAGGGTGCGGCGTCCCAACCTTCTGATCGGCCCTGCTCTGTGATAGGGTGCGGCACCCCAACCCCTGCCTCCTCCTCCCCCCACAGGCCCTGCTCTGTGTGTGACAGGGTAGAGCCATAACCTCCCCATCGGCCCTGCCCTGAGTATGACAGTGGCGGTGCCCCAACCCCTTGATCGGCCCTGCTCTGTGGGTGATAGAGGGCAGCGCCCCCCAACCCCTGCCCCCACGGGCCCTGCTCTGTGTGTGATGGGGTAGAGCCATAACCTCCCCATTGGCCCTGCCCTGAGTGTGACAGTGGCGGCGCCCCAACCCCCTGATCCGCCCTGCTCTGTGTGTGACAGGGGGCGGTGCCCTAACCCCACTATCGGCCCTGCTCTGTGCGTGACAGGGGGTACCTCCCCAACCCCCTGATGGGCCCTGCTCTGTGCATGACAGGGGGGAGCTCCCCAACCCCCTGATCGGCCCTGCTCTGTGCATGACAGGGGGCAGCACCCAACCCCCTGATTGGCCCTGCTCTGTGCATGACAGGGTACGGAGCCCCAACCCCCCTGATGGGCCCTGCTCTGTGCGTGACGGGGGTGGCGCCGCAACCTCCCCATCGACCCTGCCTTGAGTGTGACAGGGGGTGGTGCCCCAACCCCCCAATCGGCCCTACCCTGAGCGTGACTGAGGGTGGCATCGCAACCTCCCAACCCGCCCTGCTCTGTGCATGACAGGGGGCAGCGCCCCAACTCCCCAATCAGCCCTGCTCTGAGCCCGACCAGGGGCTGCACCTAGGGATTGGGCCTGCCCTCTGCCACCCGGGAGCAGGCCTAAGCCAGCAGGTTGTTATCTCCCGAGGGGTCCCAGACTGCGAGAGGGAACAGGCCGGGCTGAGGGACTCCCTCCCCCCCACCCCCCCCGCCCCAGTGCACAAATTTTTGTGCACCGGGCCTCTAGTCTATAATAATAAAAGCATAATATGCTAATTAGATCAGACATCCTTCTGACGGCCTTCCAGATGAAGCCGGGGCTGCGAGGGAAGCCCGGGTCCCGGGTGCCTGCTGGTGGCTGGAGGGAAGCCTGTGTCCCAGTTGCTAGAGGGAAGCTGGTCCCGGCAGACAGGGGAAGGAAGGCCTACTCTTGCATGAATTTTGTGCATTGAGCCTCTAGTGTATGTCATAAGATTCTAGTAAATGTCAAAGGAATGAATGAAGACATTTTGTAATTTTACTCATTTTTGAAAATTTGAAAACACTCTCTAGTATTGTAGGATTTACTTTTTAGTTTGTCTTCTATTTCTCTCTCTTTTTTTTTCCCTCTGTCCCCTTGCTTGTCTTAATTACCTTTATTGGATATTTTCTCCACCTATGTTATGTCTTGCTTGAGGTGAGGTAAGAATAAGTCATAGTCCATGGTTTTGTCTGGTATTAGAATACTTAGTTCCTTCAGTTTGGTTTCTAGTAACTTTCCTGATGAAGTCCAACATAGTGAGATTTTTGTCCATAGGCTTGTATTAGATTGATGTCTTCAAGAGCAATCTATACTGAATGTCTGCTTCTTAGTATGACATATACCCGGTGAAACTATAGAAAATGATGAGAACCTAGAGAGAAGAACAGTTGAACTAGTTGCTACATATGGGAGTATTTTTAAACTTTTAACTGAAATTTTTCTTTGTAATATGTATTAATTATGGGAAAGCGGTCCTCACAGGATAGTTGGAAAGGAAGACCAGTTCTTAACTATACTCTTTCAGAAGAACACGAGTTGACCTTCTTTTAAGATTTATGAAACAGATTGGTACCACTCTTAAGCACATTGGTGAGACCCAGGGCAAGTATTTGCCACAAAAGGCCTAAATATTTAAAGGTTCTAAACCAGGCTAACAAATTGTCAAATATGTTCTGGTCTTTTATCTTGATACATATACCTTCATAATGACTTAAAATGAAAGATTCCAATTTTTAATTTGTGGAATTTAGAATTCAAAAGCTCACAGTTTTACATCCTCCTATTGTCCCTGGTTCTGTCTGGCACCACAGAGAGGTTTTATGTGCGTGCCTGTGGGCATCCTGCATGCATGACTGCAGTCCAAGCTCTTGTACTCCCTCCTCCAAACAACTGTTTCTCAGCCCAAGGGTGTACACGTCTGTAGCACAGTCCATTCTTAGAACAGACCTGGAATAGAGGCTGAAATTAGGTTAGAGATATTTGGGCAAGAACTTCCAGGATCCCTGATAATTGCAGTGTCATCTAGAAGGGGCATGTATGGGTACATCCTCTTGTTTCCTGGACTCCTTGCCCAGTGGTGAGGGGCATGGTCTGAGGAGGGCCAGAGTGGGACTCAGGCCACAGACCTTTTTGCCAGGATCTAAATACAGTATTCAGTGAGAGGAATGAAGGGATGGTTCATCCAAATATCTATTCAGTAAATCATTTCTGCGGGCTTACTTTATGACAAACTATCTGCTAGGTACTGGGGATATGATGCTGAATAAGGTGTAGTCTTACCCACTGGTAAGGGGGTTGAGCATGTAAACAAATGGCAGTGTGATATATGTGCTATGTGACGCAACTATGGACTTGATCCATGTTGGCATAAAGAGAAGTGATTGTTTACATGGAGGGAAAGCTTCTTTGAGGAGGGAACATTTGTACTGGGACATGAAAGTTGAGTAGGAGCAATCAGGTGAATAAGAGCCATAAACAGTGAGAGTAGAGGGAAGGACATTGTAAGCTAAGAAAGTAGCATGAAGATATAAATAAAAATGGTTGAATCAGGGAACTGTAGGGTATTTTGTATGGCCAAAGCAGAGACTGTATACTTTTTACACTTGGGAAATGCGTTTGAAGAGGTGGGGAGTGGAAGATACTATGTAGGTAGATACCATGTTTAAAAGATTAGATTTTTTTGTGTGTGGAAACATGTATTAATTAGTTCACATTCTAGCTGGAGAAACACAACCAACAAGATGTGTTGTGTGTGTGTGAAGATATACACACAAGAAGGGAGATGGGGAGAGAGAAGGGAGGTCGAGGAGGAGGTAGTGTGATGTTAAGAAATTGGCTCATGAAGGCTTGGCTAGTCCAAAATCTCATGGGGTAGGCAAGCAGGCTGGAGACTCGGAAGAATTATATTGAGCTAAAGGCAGTTTGTTAGCAGGTCTGTACCATTAATGCCTTCAAATGATTGGGTGAGGTCCATTCACATTATGGAGGATAATCTACTTTATTCAAAATCCATTTATTTAAATGATAATCTTATTAAGAAAACACATTCATAGAACATTCACCATGGTCCAGCCAAGTTATACATAAAAGTAACCATCACAACTAGTGTTTCTTAAACTGGGCCCACAGATATTCATGGGGGTCCATGAGTACTTTAGGAATGTTAGTTTTTGTGTTTTCATTTCAGTAAGTTATTTTTCAAGAGATAATAACAAAATTCTTTTGCAGCAATAACTTATATTTGAAAGTGTTTTTCATATACTAAGACTAGTTTCTTAGGCTGCTTTCTCAGACTGGGCCCACGGACAGTTCCTCACAGATTTTTGATATTGTTCTTTCCTTAAAAGCCATCACTGCCTTACTCTAGCTTGGAAAACAGTAATATGGGTTATGTAAATCATAGATAGAACTGAAACAAGGTGTTTGCATTTTAGAAGGATTGATGTTGGTGCTGATGAGGGTCAGAACAGAAATAACAGAATTGATGTATTAGTGATATGGAAGAGAGATAACACTGCAGTGATGGGACGTGGTCACCAGTTTGACTTGGAGAATGAGAGGGATGAGTCTAGGGTTATTACCAAGTTTTTTACTTGGGTGGAGAGGAGATGGGCACTGCCTTTTGTAAGACATTACAGGTGACTGAAAAGTTGAGGGGAGGGGAAGTGTAGAAAATAAGTTCTGAGTTTATTTTGGATTGTTTGGTGAACAGTGAGAAAAATACCTTTTGTGGGCAGGTGGAAACAGGTCTGGTACTCAGGGAGAAACTAGAATAGAGATAGAGATATGGGAATTAGCTTTTTAGTTTGTAACAGAAACTAAGGACATGGATGTTAGGGGAAAAATGTAGATGAGGGCCAATTGCAGTTCCTAGGAAACAGCAACATTAAAAGGTTGGAGGTTTAAGGAAAGCGGAAAAATTACACTGGGAAGAATCACAAAAGGAGTCAGTTATAGATGAATACAAGTATTGTCATGCTGGGTGATGACTTGAGACTTGGAAACCACACATTTGTAGTGGAGCCAATTAGCATGGTTTGAATAACTTATTCAGTAATGCTTAGCTGCTCAGAAACTGACAAAGATATCTTGTAGAGTTTATTCAGAATTGGGGATTGACATGTAGATAGATATGAGATGGGATATTCTCAGGTGCATAGTGAAATGAACAGAGTGTGAGCATTAAAGTGAGGAGGAAAGTTGGAGTCAGCAGAGGTTGTAGTAAAGATGAAGGAAAACAGTAAGGATGAAGGGGTGAGAAGGGATAGAATAGTTTGAGGTCAGGGGATTTTTAGAATTTGATATTTTTGGAGGTTGCAATTCTGAGTGGTGAGTTAGGGCCAAAGTTAAACGATGCTAATGGGTTGATAAAATGGAATAGAGTGAAAAATAACTAAAGTAGAGAAGGAATTTACTTTCTTATTCTTTATGTAGCTATAATCTATTGATTACCACTAGAGATAGAAATTAGTATTTTGAATTAAAATAGAAACTGGAAAATAAATAGCTAATAAAAAAGTTTAATAGTAATGTTAATTGTAACTTTTTATTTTAGCATAATCCTTGTATTAAAATCAAACTCTGGGAATATCTCAGTAGTTTTTTAGAAAGTTTTTTAGTGTGAATACTTTCCTAGTGATGGCTAGAAAAAAAATTGAACTTCACATCATTATTGACAATAATGACCCAGAGCCTGACTGTTTCCTTTGCCTGGGTGATAAAGGACTAATGAAGATGGTTTAGTCTTAGGTATTGAGTCCTAGTCTAAAGTTGTGGAGGATGACCAATAGAGGCAATACTTCAACCCATTTTTGTTTTGTTTTGTTAAAACTGGTTTAAAAAGGTAAATCATAGTAAAATCTCAGTTAATTTGAATGTTCAGAGAAAAGAGTGTTGAGTTTCCTCATAATTGACCGCTAACTTAATTTTTTCCAGCTCCTTGTTTAAAATCTTCGCAAATGAACTGTTTCCACTTTTGTAAATAGAATATGCATATGATGATTCAGAATCTTGTAGTATCTAATTTTATTGTTTTAAACTTAAGTATTTGTATTAAGTATTGAGTGTATATAACTAAGATGAATCATAGTAAATAGTGATTGATCCCAAGCATGTATTTGAGAACAAATCTCTAGTTATTAGCTTGGTTTTTTTTTACCTTTCTTTCTTTAATTTGTATGAATTTTATGTTTTCCTTTAAGGGAGGGAGAGAGAGAGAGAGGGAGAGAGAGAGAGAGAAGAGAGAAACATTGATTAGTTGCCTCCCTCAAACGCCCTGATCAGGAATCGAACCCAAACCTTTTTGGTGTATGGAACCTTTTTTTTTTTTAATGTAGAGAAACTGATGATGATAAAAGGATTTTCTTATCAAATTTTAAAACTTGCTGGGTACGTTTTTATGACTGTATACATTATTAATTAGAACAGATTATACTTTGGAAAATATTTTTTAAAAGTTTTTCTTCATTTTGGATGGCTTTATTGCTTCTCAAAAATGACAGTGATACTTGTCACTGATAATTAATCAAGTGAACTATGTCAATTACCTTAGGAGGCTTTATGGACTTCAGGTTAAGAATCTGTAACTCTGTTGAATTGATATTATGGGAGTGAAAGCATAAGTCTGTCCCTAATCATGGAAAATACCTCATTTATATATCTGCTCAGTTTGAGATTTCTTGAGTCTCTAGGATTGACGCGGGTCTGGAGCAAATACTGCCTTAGAATACTGATTAAAACAAATCTCTGTGACCCTGTTGTAAGGATTAAGGACAAGGGGTGAAAGTTAACATCACAGATTAGTGATGCCTATTGGTGCTATAAACAATCTTTGTTTTAATTACTGGCCATGTGGTTGACCACCGTATGAATGAAGGTTCTGTTACATTATGAAGGCACTAATTAGCATAATATTAAGTACTCAGGTCTCCATAACAAGAACAGGAATTGATTTGCCAAATATAGTGTTCTCAAAGTGAGGTCACAGGTTGCTGGAGGTGTGCTTGTTTGTCAGGTCAGAATTATTTTCATAATAATATTAAGATGTCATTTCCTTTTTTGGTCTGTGTTGCAAAAGCATTGATGGTGCAAAGCAAATGTGAATAAAACTGCTGACACCTTAGTATCAATCAAGGAGTGGAATCGAATTGTATGGGTAGTCATTGTATTCTTCACACAATGTACTTGTAGTTAAAAAGAAATCCAGTTGCACTTAAAAATGTCCTCGATGAAGCAATAAGTTATTTTATTGAGTCTTGATCATTGAGTACATATCTGTAACATTCTGTAGGACAAAATGGGAAGTATGCTTTAAACATATCTGTTGCAGAATGAAGTGTGATGATTATCTCGAGAGAAAAATACTTGTGATTTTTTGAGTTGCAAGCTGAACAAGTCTATTTTGTGGAACACTATTTTTACTTGAAAGAACTAAAAAAACTATAGTTATTCAGATTTGAGCATTGGGCAGACATTTTCTCAAAAATGAGCAAAGTGAGCCCTGGCTGGTGTGGCTCAGGCGATTGGAGCACCGTTCCATGCACCAAAAGGTTGTGGGTTCAGTTCCTGGTCAGGGCACATACTTAGGTTGCGGGTTAGATCCCCAGTCAGGGCACATAATGGGAAGGCAACCTATCAGTATTTCTCTCACATCAATGTTTCTTTCTCTCCCCCCACCCCCCCTTGTCCTTGGGTGAGGGTTTAAAAAAAAATGAACAAAGTGAGCCTGTCACTTCAAGGAAAACAACTGATAGTATGTGTTATCAGTGATAAAATTTGAATTATAGAAAGCATGAGCTTAGTAGTTCTCAATATTAAAGACCTTTCGGATAAGATATTAACGTGGTGTGGGTTTTTTTTGGTATTGAATAATAAAATGTGCAAAATTTGGAAGATCTCTATATAACTCAATGAACCAATATTTTAAAAATGACCAATGCATAATAAGCAATCATGGATATGCAAAAGATTTATTCAATGTGCCTGAGAGACCAGTGGAAGAAAAGGTCATTGATACAATTTCAGACTCCAAATTACAACCAACCTGTAAGAAAGTACCACTTTCCTGAATTTGGTAGCATCAAAGAAGAATATCAGTAATTATCTGAAAAGGCTATTAAAATACTCTTCCTTTCTTTTGTAAGTTTTCTTTATGTACATTGAACAGAATAGTGTATCATTGCACGTTGAAAGCAGAAGCAGATTTAAGAATCCAGATGTCTTCTATTAAGCCAGACATTAAAGAGATTTACTCAGTTGTAAAAGAATGTCACTTCCCGCTAAAATTGTTTGTTTTTTGGAAAAAATGCTCTTAATGTTAACATACAATGAGTTTGTTATTTTTAGATGGTTGAATACAATATTTTCAATTATTAATTTTTAATGTAGTAAATATATAGAGATATAACTCATATAAAGAAAAGCTCTTTGGAGTCCTCAGTAAATTTTAAGAGTGAAAAGGGATCCTTAGACCGGAAAGTTAGAAAATTGCTAGCCTGATATTTTTTTTTTTTTTTTTTTTTTTTTTTTTTTAAATATATTTTATTGATTTTTGACAGAGAGGAAGGGAGAGAGATAGAGAGCTAGAAACATCGATGAGAGAGAAACATCGATCAGCTGCCTCCTGCACACTCCCCACTGGGGATGTGCCCGCAACCCAGGTACATGCCCTTGACCGGAATCGAACCCGGGACCTCTCAGTCCGCAGGCCGACGCTCTATCCACTGAGCCAAACCGGTCTCGGCTAGCCTGATATTTTAAGGGCTCATGTTGGCCTGTTCTAAAATGTAAAGGGTAGCTCTTCAGTCATTTTATGCAGTTCAGATATTCAGATAAAATCAAGATTAAGTGTAAGTATAGTGTTAGATTTTATTCTTTTTGTGTCCATTTGCAACTTTTATATCAAAACATTAGTTCTGTGTTAAATCAGTGAATATCACTCCATACTGCTAACCCAGTCTTGGGCTAACTAGAAGATGTCGTAGATATTTCTTCAACCCTTGAAGAGGTAACAATGTATCATAAGTTATGAGAAAGCATAAGAGGGGGGCTGTGTAATGATCTCTATGTGGTAATTACATGTCACATGCAAGAATGATTGTTTAGTCATTATAAAGATTTAGTTAGTAATATATGTGAAGATATTCTGTAGATATATAAAATATTAATATTAGGTTTTATTGTGGTCATCATGCACAGTGATACAATTTGTGAAAAATGGGAGAAATTAAGGTAAAGAGATACTTTTTAAAAATAACAATTCTTCTCCCTGATTATTCTCAAGGCTAAGATAGATACCTTACTAAGATAACCCTAAATGGAGGTGATATTTACCCAGTTAATTATTTTTCATAAAGCAATCATTCTGGTATAGTTACTTCATTTGTTTCATGCAAATGTTACGTAATTATGTGCTACCATACAAGATATCTCAAAAATTAAAAAAAACCCTCTGTATACAACTAGTTTTAAGTTAGAGTGGCATGATCAAAAACATGAGCACATGTAGTTGTTAAGCACCAACACTAAACAGATGGTCCAAGAGGATACATAACAGGTTTACAGTCTGGTTTGAAGAGCATAAAGCCATTAAAACTATCAGATTTCTGTTTCTCATAGATACTAGTCAATGAATAAGTAAAGACATAATCCTTGGATCTAGAAGGACCAAATCTTAGAATATTAGTGTTGTAGAATTGCTAACATTTCCTTCATCTATTACCCTAATTTAAAAATCACTATATACCGTGGTGGATAATACCATTGCCTGTTTATTGAAATTAATGTGTCTTGTCATAAGTAGGTCATTTATAAATGTGAAATTGCTTGAGGCTCTCTTTTGCTGCCATGTTGCATTTAACTTCTGGCTGGACAGATTTGAGCTATATTGCTAGGCTATTTGCCTCTCCAGCATTTTTTAATTTTTATTTAACAAAAGAAAATGGTTGATTTGAGATTGTTAGTTTGGAAAGAGCTATGTGTAATCAAAAAGGTACTTGCTCATATATCACATGTATCATTCAGTTGCTCATCTTTTATTTTAGAGAAAGACCATTCCAAATATAAATTATTCTTTTTTAAGGTATGTTTTCAAAGGGAATAATCAAAACTTTATTAATTATGACTATTCTGAGTTAATGTTATTTAGTATTTTAATATTGAACATAAAAGAGAATGTTTAGAATACTTAGTAGACTACAATATCCTTTTAGAGAATTTTGGAGTCATATTGTACTACATACTGTTTGTTTAATTACTGTATGTACTGTGACTGTTATTGTATAAAGAAGTAAACCTGAAATTACACGAAGGAATGGAGTGCTTTCGTTCTTTACTTTTGACAGAATAAATTATTTATATTGTTTTCTTTTCTTTATTGATTAAGATATTACATTTGTGTCCTTATCCCCCCATTGCCTCCCCACCCCCCTACTCATACCCTCACCCTCCTGGTGTCTGTGTCCATTGGTTAGGCTTATATGCATGTATACAAGTCCTTTGGTTGATCTCTCCTCCTTACCCCCACCCTCCCCTCCCTTCCCTCTGAGGTTTGACGGGTCTGATGGATGCTTCTCTGTCTCTGGATCTGTTTTTGTTCGTCAGTTTATGTTGTTCATTGTATTCCACAAATGAGTGAGATCATGTGATATTTATCTTTCTCTGACTGGCTTATTTCGCTTAGCATAATGCTTTCCAGTTTTTTGTTGTTGTTTTTTCTTGATTTTTTTTGTACTTCCTAATCTGCTCCATATTTATTTATTTATTTATTTTTATTGTCTAAAATTTTACATATGTCTCTTTTTCCCCCAATTGACACCCCCTGCCCCCAGCCATTCCCACCCCGGGCAAGCCCCCACCGCCCCAGTGCCTGTGTCCATTGGTTATGCTAATATGCATGCATACAAGTCTTTTGGTTGCTCTCTAAGCCCTGCTTTCCAGTTTTATTTTCTTATGTTTATGTGCAGTCTCACACATCTTACAACTGAATTTCTAGCATTGAATCCTACGTATATATAAAATGTGCTTCGGCTAAGTAACAGATACAATTACTTATTTTTTCCCTAGAAGTAAATAAAATGACCAGACTTCAGAAAACATAATTTTTTTGTGGGTGTTTTGTCTCTCTTTTAAAATACGTTTTAGCCCTGGCCAGGTAGCTCATTTGATTAGGTAGGGGTCCTCAAACTTTTTAAACAGGGGGCCAGTTCACTATCCCTCAGACCGTTGGAGGGCCGGACTATAGTTTAAAAAAAAACTATGAACAAATTCCTCTGCACACTGCACATATCTTATTTTGAAGTAAAAAAACAAAACGGGAACAAATACAATATTTGTATTTGCATGTGGCCCGCGGGCCGTAGTTTGAGGACCCCGGGATTAGAGCATCATCTGATTCCATCTCCAGTCAGGGCACATAGAAGAATCAACCAATGAATGCATAAATAAGGGGAACAACAAATTGATGTTTCTTTCTCTCTTTTTCTCTCTCTCCCCCTCTGCCTTTCTCTCTCTAAAATCAATCATTAAATAAAAATGTTTTACATGATTAAAAGGATTATTTAATACCAAAAGTTTCATAGTGAAGAACAGCAGTCCTACTTCCTTTTTTTAAAGCAGTTTCTTCTTTCACTTAGCCCCATATACTATGGTGATAATATGCTTACCCTAGTATTTTTTGATTTCTCCCTTTTGGACATTTTCTATTAACTTCCTGATAATGATAGATGAGGTTTTAGCTTTTTAATGCCCATCTCTATTTCTTGCCTTGTTTGTTTTTCTAATGTATTTTAAGTTCAGTTAAATCAGTAATCAGTATTTACATTAGTATAACTATACAGGATGGGGCAAAAGTAGGTTTACAATTGTTTATATGAAAAATAATACAGTGATTAATAATAATGCAGTAATAAACTCGTGTACTCACAACTATAAACCTATTTTTGCCCCCACCCTGTTATGTTTCCTGCAGAGCCAGATAATATATCATTACATTGTTCTTTTTAAAAAAGTACTATTTTTCCTGAAGTTAGTAATTTTCTTGATTTACATAATTTTCAGTAAATCTTTCCTTTAAGTATGCAATTACAGGGTCTCCAAAAAAATGTACACACACTTTGAAGATTATAAAGTCAGTGTTTATTAACATACAGTTCAATTTCAAAATTTACAAGAATTTATATAGAATAATTTGTTGTCAGAATAATTTTTTTTGGTCAATGCCCGTTTTCAAACTGATCAACCTTGTGGTCTAGGCACTGCTAATAACATGAAGCACTGGAATTTCAGACATCAAGAATCATTTCATTTGGTATTTGTGTGCCTTCAATTCATTGACTGTTGCCAGTTTTGTACTGGAAACTTTTATGTTTTATGTATCTCCATAAAAAAAAAGTCTAGTGGGACTTTAGGATAAATTTTCTTTGTTCAAAGCTTAGTCTGGCTTCACCCATTATTTCAAATCTCTTAAACCTGAAAAGGAGTGAAAATTAAGTGAGTTATCAGCTGTTAAAGTGTGTGTACATTTTTTGGGGACAACCTTTATTTTTCATAGGAGTGGAGATGAGGACCTTTCAGGCAGTTTCACCTGAGGTTAGTTTCTCTCCCATAAAGAAGATCATATTCTTGGGGTGAAAGGGCTTGTTTTCCATGATCCTAACATATGTCAGTTTGACCCTAACTCACATTAGGCATGCATCAAATGAGAAACCCAAGCCTTGTAATTGAGAGTTTATTGCTCTCTAGGTCCATGCCTAGAGTGCTTAGCAGTTATGCTGGTATCCAGGTCCAGAGAGTTGATAGATAGACTGTGATGTGATAGCCAGTGATTCTAAAGAAGTAGGAACTTTCCAGTTCTGTTTGCATATTGAAATAACGTGTGAATGGTACAGTGTAGATTAGAAATTGAAACTGAGGCTCTGAGTATCAGCCTGTTCTACCAAAGAACTCCACTATTCTATTCGATTTCCTTATGAATATACTAGATCATAGAAATCCCCTCAAAGTCCATGTAATTATAGCAAAAATTTGTAAATACAAAGCACCACAGTTTTATAAGAGAATACAGAAAACTTTATTCTCCTACCTTGAGACCCTTGTTAAATGTGAGAGTTTTAGGTGTTGAAGTATTTTTCCATAAATTTTTCAACATACTTTCTCTAGCTTATCTAAAGTGTATTTTTCACTTTTCCCCAAATTCCTAAAATATTTTCATCTGATATCCTTAGTATATACTAAATAGTTTCCTCTTTTTATCTTCAAAATTGTCTTTGTTACAAGCCATCTTTCTCAAAGGCTGAAAAAAATGTGAAACTTAGATGTAAACTTTTTTTACAAAAAAAATTTTTTTAAGATTTTGAATAAGCCAAAATTCTAAATTCTTAAAACTTGCTAATTCTTAGAAGACCTTTTGACAAAGGAGACTACAGGCTTTTGGGCAACTGAATAAATTTCAAAGTATCATATGAACAATGTTGGACATAAAATTTTAAAAGAAACTTTAAAACTTTACTTTTAAAAAAATCACTTTAAAGAGCACAAATTTTATAACAAGTGTCAGGGGCAAATATAATATTTACTTAGTAAAATTTTTAAAAGTAGCAATGAAATCACATATGTTTATTAGAATACTAAAGGCCTGGTGCACAGATTCAGCACTGGTGGGGTCCCTTGACCTGGCCTGCACCCTCTCGCAATCCAGGACCCCTCAGGGGATGTCGGACTGCTAGTTTCGGCCAGATCCCGCAGGCCAGGCTGAGGGACCCCACTGGTGCACGGGGCCTCTAGTATGCATATAAGATCTTTGGTTAATCTCTTCCTGCCCTCCCCTCTCCCCCTTACCACTCAATTCATCAATCTGTTCCATGTTTCTATGCCTGTACATTGAGTGTCTGCCCCTGGTGGTTGGTGTGCATCATAGCTACTGGTCAGATGGTCCCTTAGGCTTTTATATATATAGATTGACATCCATCCCAAAGTATAATCAAAATCATATAGTGTCATGTAATAATGGATTTGTACTTTAAATTTGTAGTTTAGTTTCTATACATTTTCAGTTACAATATTGAAATCTTTTTTAAATATTTGTTGTCAGAATTAAATACCTAGGTTTATAATTAAATATTATTGTAATGAAGTTAGTGGGGAAAGGAAATAAATCTTCTTTAGTTTGATTACTGTGAAAACAATTAGGAATATGCTCAAATAATACAATCTTTGTTTTCTTGAATTATTCTATAAGAGAAAATGCTGAAAGAGTAAAAGGATAAAATTTAGGATCTTAGACAAGTTATTACTTTGGACTACCCAGACTAATGGAAATTTCATTTGCAATCATAGACGTTCTGTAAATATCTTCCCTTTCTAGCCACCTTCCATCTTTTTATTGCTATTTTCTTAACTCTATATTTGAATCCCCTTTTGTACTTCACTTTTTTTAAAAATCTTCATCTGAGGATATTTTTCCCATTGATTTTTTAGAGGGGGTAAAAGGGAGGGGGAGAGACAGAGAGAAAGAGAGAAACATAAATGTGAGAGAGACACATTGATTGGTTGCCTCCCACACGGGCCCTGACCAGGGCTGAGGATCGAGCCTGCAACCAAGGTACTTGTGCCCTTTATCAGAATTAACCCTCCACCCTTCAGGCTAGGGGCTGACAGCCAAACCAGCTAGGGCTATTACCTCACATTTTTTTTCCTTAGTATGTGTGTGAACATTTAAGTTCCACTCTTAGCAAATTTCAATTATATACAGTGTTATCAACTATTGTTATCATATTTTACATTACATCTTCAGACCTTATCTTACAATTGAAAGTTTGTACCCTTGCCCTGGCCGATTTGGCTCAGTGGTAAGAGTGTCAACCCTTGGACTGAAGGGTCATGGGTTCGATTCCTGATCAAGGACATGTACCTAGGCTGCAGCTTTGATTCCCAGCTGCAAGGGGAGCATGCGGGGCGGGGGGGAGGCAACCAATTGATGTGTCTCTCTCAAATCAGTGTTTCTCTCTCTCTCTGTCTCTCTCTCTCTCTCTCCCTCTCTTTCTCTCTGCTTCCTTTCCACTCTCTAAAAATAAATCAATGGGAAAAATATCCTTAGGTGAGGATTAACAACAATAACAACAACAAACAAAAGAAAAGAAAATTTGTACCCTTTTACCAACCTCTTTCTAGTCCCTTCACCCACTTAGCCCCTGGCAACTACTTTTCTATTTTCTGTTTTTACGAATTTGACTTTTTAAAAATTCCACATGTAAATGGGAACAGAGTATTTTTCTGTCTCTGGCTTATTTCATTTAACATAATGCTGTCAAGGTCCATCCATGTTGTTGCAAATGGTAGGATTTTCTTTCTCTCTCTCTCTCTCTCTCTCTCTCTCTCTCGATTTCAGAGAGGAAGGGAGAGAGAGAGATAGAAAATCAATGATGAGAGAGAATCATTGATAGGCTGCCTTCTATATGCCCTCCCACTGGGGATCAAGCCCACACCCGGGCATATGCCCCAACCAGGAATCGAATCAGTGACCTCCAGGTTCCTGTGTCGACACCCAACCACTGAGCCACTCCTGAGTGGACAGGATTTCCTTCTTTCTTATAGCTGAATAATGTGTGTGTGTGTGTGTCAGATCTTTATCCATTTATCTGTTGATGTATACTTAAGTTATTTCCATATCTTGGCTATTGTAAATAATGCTGCTGTGTACCTGCAGAGAACAATTTGAAATCTTGATTTCACCTCCTTTGGATATATACTCAGAAGTGGGATTGCTGGATTATATGATAGTTCTATTTTTAACTTTTTGAGGAACCTCCATAGTGATTGCACCAATTTACATTCCCACCAACAGCACACAAGGGTTCCCTCTTCTCCACACACCAACACTTGTTATCTCTTCTCCTTTGATGTAATAGCCATTGTAATAGGTATGAGGTGATATCTCATTGTAGTTTCAATTTGCCTGATGATTAGTGGTGTTGAGCACCTTTTCTTGTACGTTAGCCATTTGTTTATCTTCTTTGGAAAAATGTCTATTCAGTTTCTTTGCCCATTTTAAAATTGGATTATTTGTTTGTGTTTTGCTATTGAGTTGTATGGAGTTCTTTATATATTTTGGATATTAACCCTTTATCAGATACATGATTTGCAATTTTATTTTTCATTCCATAGGTCGCCTTTTCATTTTGTTGATGGTTTCCTTAAGAAGCTTTTAAGTTTGATGTTATTAAATCTTTGCTTTCATTAAATCTATAAAGATTATCCAAGATAAGAGTGTTAATCTGTGTCATCACTGCATTCTTTAATTTCCCTGGGATGTTGCCTGTTCACATATACTCTTCATTATCCAGTGAGAAGATAGGACATTTATTGGTTATTAGCCCATAGTTTACATTCTTGATTTAAATAGCTTTATTTTAGGTTATGGAAAAAAATATATTTATTCAAGGAAATAAGAGGTTATTTATCCAAGGAAGTTGTAGAGACAAAATGAGAATGAAGGGCAACATCTGACTTGTGTTTCAAATTTATTTTGCTATTGTCTTAGAAATATCAGATGCATTTTTATTCATTAGAAGCACAGAATATGTTTCAAAGTAATCATCTGTCCTTTTGAATCATCTCTCATAATGTAGATGAATGTACAATTTGTTTAAAGAAAAATATATGATTCTTTTCAGTCATCTATAGGTTGATAGTATATTTCAGTATAATTTTAGTTTAAAGTATTTTTTAAAATTTCTTTCAGTAATCCTAAATCGGAGAGTCAGAGAGTAAATAAAAAAGTCAACAATGATGCCTCACTTAGAATTCATAATCTATCCATTTTGGTGAGACAGATAAAATGTTATTATCAGGTAAGTGTTTTTTCTTTCCATCTATTATATTTTAATATCTGCTCACATACATTGTTGTGTTACTTAGGATGAATCACCTAACAATGCTTATTATATGCCAGGTACTGGTCTGTTTCCTGGAGATAGAACAATAATGACATAGTTCCTTTTATGCAATGTTAAGATACAAGTAAGCACTTCATCATTATCTAATTTCACAAATAATTATTATATTTTATAAATTTTTAAAACTAGTTATCAGTTTCCTGAGATTTGTATAATGCAATATTTTGTTAGCCTGCTCTAATTATGCCTTTCAAGAGTGTACTTTTTATATTGTTCTTTTTAAAACTTAAATTGGATGCGTATTTCACAATTTAAATATGAGCATTCTCAAGGTTATCAATATACCTCTAAGAATTGCTATAGCTGCATCAGACAAATTTTAGCATGTTGTATTTTTTAAATGTTTATTCTGTGAATTTTCTAATTTTTGTTATGATTTCTATTTTCAGTTATGAGTTATTTAAACTATGCTTTTAGATTTCCAAAAATAAAGGTATTTTTTAAGCAATTTGTTGAATTTTGGTCAAAGAATTTGGTTTGTATGATACTGACTTTTTGACATTTGTTAAAAATTATTTGACTTGGCCTAGTATGTTGTCAGATTTTATTAAAATTCCATGTGTGCTTGAAAGATATGTGTATTCTTTAATTGTTTGGGTGCAGAGTTCAGAGCAAGCTTGTTTGTTAATTGTATTGTTGAAACCTTTTGCTGCCTGATTAATTTTGTCTCTTGATCTCCCAGTTATTGAGAAAGATGACTTGAAATCTCCCAATATGATGATAGATTGGATTGGTCAAGTTTTCCTTTGTACACTTTAAAGCTATGTTATTGGGTGCAAATGAGTTTCCTCACAATGTTTTGCAGATTTTATTCTTCTGTCTCTGGATTCTTTATTGTTCTGGAGAAGTCAGCTATCAGTCTAATTTTTTAAATGTTTTCACTCCTGGCTGCTAGTTTTGTCTCTTCTGATACTGACTTTTTACTATTCTGTTACCAGATATACTTCAAATATTTCTATTAAATGAATACAAGGCTTTCTTAACTCTATCCTCCATGTTTATTAAATTTTCTTTTAACCCTAGCTGGTTTTGCTCAGTGATTAGAGCATTGGCCTGTGGACTAAAGGGTCCAGGTTGAATTCCAGTCAAGGGCACGTACCTCAGTTGCAGGTGAATCCCTGGCCCTGGTCAGGGCATGTGTGGGAGGCCAATCACCGTATCATTCTTACTTCGATGTTTCTCTCTCTCTCTCTGTCTCTCCCCCTCCTTTCCACTCTCTCTAAAAATCAATGGAAATTAACAAAAAATATATTTTTTCTTTTATATTCAATCTTGTGCTAAATTCTGAGAAGATTTTCCAAACTATCTTTTCAGTTTGCTAATTTGCCCTGCATATTTGTGAAATCTGTTTTACCCACTGATTAATTTTGATCCTCAATAATTATATCTTTCCTTTCTAGAAGCTCTGTGTGATCTTTTTTCATGTTTTTTTTCTTCATTTTGTTTATTAATTATTCTTTAATTTCTTCATTTACTTTTTTAGAAATTTAAAATTTTCTATTTTAGATTTTGTGTCTGATAATTCCAAAATCTGAAATCAGATCTGTAGGGATCTGAATCTGCCTTGTGTTTTCTGTTTGCTGTTTCTCATGGTGGTTGGTGGTAGCAGTGGTGGTAATGGGGTGTGTGTGTGTTTTAATTGTGAGATCATTTTGGGAGGAAATTTATCTATGGGAATACTTTTGTGTCTGGGCCAAGTATTCATTGCTTCAGAGAAGATGTGTTGCTTTTCTTACAACCAACCCAGAACTACTTTTAATTTATTTTAAGCAGCTTTATATTATTTTAGAATCAATAGTTGTTTACTGTTGAAAACTAGAAAAAATGTAAATTATGAACAGTTCCAGTGTCTTATAGAGATTACCACTATAGTGCCTGAATATATATACTTCTGGATCTCTTTTTCTGCATCTTTGTATAATGATGTACTTAAGTGTTTACATATATCTTTTTAACTGGTACTATGTTATTCCAAATCCTTAGGGAAACAAACCTCCTCAATATCTACCAAAGGCTAAGAAAAACAGCTTTTTCCTTGCTTCCTGAGACAGGACTTAATTTTTTCTGTTTTATCTTTTAACTGAGAAATTATCTTTTTACCTTGTTTTGAACTTAGTCATATATTAAAAAAAATTTTAATCATTCAGCATTTTTAGATTCCTTTCTAATATCTAGTACTCCTTGTTGCCAGAAATAAAAGTCTATGCTAATTTTTTTATAAATGTTTTTAAGCCCAGATGTTAATAGTGCCAAGATGATATTAATAACGATTTTCTTTTTCTTTTTTATTTACTTATTTATTGATATGAGAGAGAGAGAGAGAAACAATGAGTTGTGGTTCCACTTATTTATGCATTTATTGGTTGATTCTGTATGTGCCCTGGACTGGGAATCAAATCCGCAACCTTGGTGTATCAGGATGACACTCTAACTATTGAGCAACCCAGTCAGGGCCAACTTGCTTTTTCTTGACTGTCACTCTTTTTTTTAGACATATCTGTATGTATTTCATTAACATTTGCTGGGTGACTAGTTATACCTTTTTCTTTTTTTTAAATCTAAGTTTGAATACCGGTGGGCTAATTTAGGGCTAGAAGTGATTGAATATTATAACATTTTGTCAATATTGTTTCAGATATTTAAATCATAAAATATCACTGATAATTGAAATTCTCCTTGTACCACTCTCCTATGCCCTTTCTTTAGAACCAGTTTACCAAAACCATCTCTACTTGCCTCCAGGTTTCATATTCTTAGGTAAAATGTTTCAAAGGCACTTGTGTTGTATCTTCAGAAATAGATCAATCATCTTATTTACACAATTAATAGACTTACTAAAAATATTTTTTATTCTCACATGGCCTGCTTTAATATGACAGATTTCAAGTTAACAAAGTTTAAATTAATGCAGTTCTTGTCACCTGTTAAATTACCTATCTTTTGGAAAAATCAGACTCCCCCCCGCCCCCCAAGAGTCTTTCTAAAGCAATTAAAAATATAAATTTGTATATCTTATATACCCCTAAGAAAAAATATTTGAGGTAGAATATTTGATATTCAAAACTCAGAAGTACATTTAACATGAAAGCTTCTTTCCTCCCCAGCATGCTGCTGGTTAGGCTACCGAGGGGAGAGGTAGCCTATTCATCCCCTTGCCTTCTGACAGACATGAGCAGAGCAAGGGGCAAAACTGGGAAAACAAGAACCTCACCCCCAGGGTAACCTATCCCCCCTAGCATATCGCTAGTCATGTGGTTGAGCCCCCCTGACCTTTTCTTTCCTAAAGATAACATCTAAGCCTCAGCTGTATTTCAGTTCCAGGCCAGAAAAGCAGCAAAACCGGACAATCTGGCTGCCTTAGGACCAGCTACAGTGACTAATGACCCCCTGCCCTGGCACTAAATCAGTGGAGACCATGACCCTGAAAGAGCACACCTATAAAGCTGATAAATATTTTATTAAGATCCTCCCCTAAGATTTCCACTTGCGAGAGAGAAATACCCTCAGGACAAAGGACCCAGTGCACGCTCTCCCTCCAAGGAGCATACCTGTGCCATTCCCTTCCTTCTCCTCTGCCCCCACAGCCATGTATCCCCTAACCTCTAAGGAACTCCATGAGACTTGCAACCAGGGAAGCCACGGACAGTGGCAGCTCGTCCCAGGTAGCCCCTGAACCTGTCTCCAACGCCCCCTTTTCTCTGACTTCTCAGTGAGCCAAAGCAGCCCAGCCTGGGCTTTCCTGTTGCTTCTTTTTTTTTTTTTTTTTTTTTTTTTTTTTTTTAATTAAATCTTTATTGTTCAGATTATTACATTTGTTCCTCTTTTTTCCCCCCATAACTCCCCTCCTTCCAGCTCCCACCCCACCCTCCACCCTCACTCCCCACCCACTGTGTTCATCCATAGGTGCATGATTTTTGTCCAGTCACTTCCCGCATCTCCCACACCCCTTTTTCCCCCAAGAATAGTCAGTCTATTCCCTTTCTATGTCCCTGATTCTATTATAATCACCAGTTCATTCTGTACATCAGGTTATTTATTCACTTGATTCTTAGATTCATTTGTTGATAGATGCATGTTTGTTGTTCATAATTTGTATCTTTACCTTTTTCTTCTTCTTCCTCTTCTTAAAGGGTACCTTTCAGCATTTCATATAATACTGGTTTGGCGGTGATGAACTCCTTTAGCTTTTCCTTATCTGTGAAGCTCTTTATCTGACCTTCAATTCTGAATGATAGCTTTGCTGGATAAAGTAATCTTGGTTGTAGGTTCTTGGTATTCAGCACTTTGAATATTTCTTGCCATTCCCTTCTGGCCTGCAAAGTTTCTGTTGAGAAATCAGCTGACAGTCGTATGGGTATTCCCTTGTAAGTAATTGAGCCTCTTTCTCTTGCTGCTTTTAAGATTTTCTCTTTGTCTTTTGCTCTTGGCATTTTAATTATGATGTGTCTTGGTGTGGTCCTCTTTGGATTCCTTTTGTTTGGGGTTCTCTGCGCTTCTTGGACCTGTAAGTCCATTTCTTTCTCCAGATGGGGGAAGTTTTCTGCCATTATTTCTTGAAATAGGTTTTCAATATCTTGCTGTCTCTCATCTTCTGGCACTCCAATAATTCTGATATTAGTCCGCTTAAAGCTGTCCCAGAGGCTCCTTACACTATCTTCACACTTTCGGATTCTTTTTTCATTTTGCTTTTCCAATTGGGTGTTTTTTGTCGAATCTTTGGTTTGATTCTTGTGCTCCTCTGGTCTGCTATTGGGTATAATATTCTTTATTTCAGCCCGTGTATGCTTACTTTCTAATTTCTTTATCGTAGCATCGAGGGTCTCATTAGTTTTCGTGAGGCTCTGCACAAATTTATGGCAAGCCCTCAAAATTGCGATTCTTAGCTCCATATCCTCCATTTCTGTCATGTTTTTTTGTCTCCGCATCTTTTATGCTTTCTTGGTGCACCCCCTTGTGGTCTCTGTGCGCAGTCTTGTTCTAGCCAAGCCTTAATTGTTGTAGTTAACACTAGAGGGATTTGACCGCCAGGCCGACTGGCTATAGGAATCAGCTGTATGGAAAACGTCTGCCTTCTGGGGAGGCGCTAATCCAGCCTTTGCCTGAGGCGATCGGCAAATGGCTGTGCGCAGGCTTTGGGCGGGGCGGGCTCAACAGGGCGGGCGGAGGGAGCAGTTATGGCCACGCTCAGTCCCGTTCCCAGAGGCTCTGCTTCTCAGAACCTCGGCAGCCGCTGCAAACCTCGGAGAGAAAGCTGCCCTCAGGTTCCAACTGATGCCGGATAATCCCGCTTCTCCCGTTTGAGTCTGGGTCCCTAGAGACTCGCCCGGATCTGGAGCCCAGAGTCTGAGACTCACTCCCGACAGAAAATGACAACCGCGCCCTCAGCCACCAGCCCGCTTTGCGCGCGCACCTCGGTACCTTTGTATTTTCCACACTGCGCCGCCTCTGAGCCTCGATTTGCTCTTCTCTTTCCTTCTAGTTGTAGAGTCTCTCTTCAGCCAGCCTTCCTGTGGTTCTGGGTGATGTCCGTTCAGTCTTTTAGTTGTATTTTTGAAATGGTTGTTTGCGGCAGCGGTCTCCGGTGTTTACCTACGCCGCCATCTTGGTCTCCTCCGAATCTCCTGTTGCTTCTTTTATACCCTTCCTTGTTTTACGGCCCTAAGTATATTTTTGCTGCCATCGTGGGCCCAATACCCTTTGGCTCAGTGCTGTGTCCCCTTCCCTTTGGATATCCCCATCCCCTTTTCCTTAAGTAAATTCAGTTTTTCTTTATTCACCGCATGAGATGGCTATTTAGCTTGCTCACACACCACTGACTGTTCACCTTCGTTTCATTTTCTAGATGAAAGTTGGAAGGAACAGGTACTTTTGTATTCTAATTTGGCCTCTCTGGAATTGGTATTCAAGGCTGAATAGATCTTTTGTAGGATCCTTGGGTAGGGGTGCAGGGAAGGGGCGGGGTAACTCAGCTTTTCCCTACCAGGAATTCCTGATGGCTGCTCCCTTGATAGACCGTGCCTATACTCACACTACCACCCCAGCCTCTGCTTTGAATACTACACCTCCAGCCTCTTTCAGCTGAGAGAGACTAGCCCAAAGCAAGAAGACTACGTGGATGGGATCCCTTTTAAAATGACCACAGGTCCAGATCCTACACTCCTGTCACATCTAATTGTGGGACTTATATCTCTGCTCTATCATTGATAGAAATCAAAATTTGCTCAGAATTGGCAGACATTATTCAGATATCTCCTGCTGCAGTTTTGCCTTTCTACTTTCCACAGGAATGGGTCTCTCCCAGCTTCAAGGAATAAATGCCAGCTCTCAAAGCGGTTCTTTTAAATACCCTCTTAGTAGGCATGAAGTGAAGGGGAAACACCTCTCTTCTCTCTCCCATGGTGGGAGGGGGGCGAGAGGGAAAAGCCAAGGGTCTCCAGTAACTTTTCCCAAAGAAATCCTCTTGAGCCTGAGGTAGGTGTTGGGCTAAGGATCTTAAAACTGGTTTCAGCTGGCTGGTGTGGTCCAGTTGGTTAGATCATCGTCCAGTGCACAAAAGGGTTGCACGTTCGATTCCCGATCAGGGCACATACCCCGGTTGTGGGTTCGTGCGTAAGGAGAGCAACCAATTTTTCTCCTCTTCTCCTTCCCTCTCTCTCTAAAATCAATGAAAATATATCTTCCAGCGAGGATTAAAAAATAATCATAAAATCCTTAAAAAGAAAAGAAAACGGAACAGAGCTGGTTTCAAAACATCACTTTAGCATGGCATTGGTAGTCTAGCATCTCATCTTTAAATCTGAGCCACGCCGGCTGGGCACTCTGAATTTTTTGAGGTTTGAAAAGAACACTTTACAATTAGACTAGAGGCTAAAACAGTATAGCACACGTGCTGAGAAATGTACAAATTGTAAGTTATAGCTTGTTGAGTAATTACCTAGTCAGCATTTCCTATGTAACAACCTTTGGATGTCTTTTTATAGGAGACTTTGCAGCAGTTGATCATGATGTCATTGCCAAATATCTTAATTATTGGCAAAACCCCCTTTTGTGGTAAGTGTTAACTTTAGCATAATGTGATAATAAAGTCTTTGCCTTTTGTAATACTAGAATGCTTGCCCAGATCTTGCTTATTTACATCAACAGACCAAGTTTTTCATGACTCTATAGGGAAAGCTGGAGGTAATATTCCATTTTATATAGAGAAAATAAACTCAGAATATTTGTAAGTTGTGGATGGGATCAGACATAAATTTTCACTAAGTCTGATGTTTTTTCTACTATACCAAATTGATGGTTTTCTGTGATAAGTTTTAGTGTGTCATAAACAAGGATAGAAGATAATGTAGCTGTAGGCTTCAAGGAACATAACCTTAGAAGTGTTTTTGACATAATTTTTAGGTTTCTTTTTATATATCTACTATGTACCATTGCCATAGTTGTTTGAGTCTAAGGTTTTATTGATTGATATGCTGTAATTTATAAATATAAATTACTTCTGAATGGAAAGATGAGAACCAGTTTCTTAGATCATTTAAATTATTTTTTTCAAAAGTTCCTGTACTTTACTAGGTTTTAAATGTGACATATTTAGAGTTTTAATTTTTGAATAATTGAAATTAGCAACTACATAACCATTTCAACAATGGACTTCTTTAACAGGCTGCATGTAACCCAAATAAAGTTATTTTCTCCAAATCATACCTCCACCAAAATAAAAACTAAAATCACATAGCTGTTTTTATTGAAGAAACTACCAGTTAGATGGGGGTGATATTCTGGGGTATTTGGCTATACAAATAAAAAATGAAAAAATATTTTATATGTAGAATGGAATTATTTTTACTTCCACATGTATTTAGTAATTGCCTACCAAGTAGGGACCAACAATATAAAGAAAATGGTCTGTGCTCTTTAGGACCTCGTGTTTTGCTGAGAGATATAGATTACTGGGAAATCATGTAAGAATTGGTACAAAATAGAGATATGTAAAAATGTTAAGACCTAAAATATGGAGCTATTACTTATTCAAGTTGGCAGATTAGTGAGGTTTGGGACCATTGATGGTTAGTTAGGTCAGAGAAGACTACACAGAGGTGTTACATACAGCTGTGCCTAGGATTGTGATTAGTAAGTAGAGGAACAAGGGGGAAGGGAAGAAAGGCAGAGTAACAGAAGTTAAGGCAGTTTGTATGTATTTATATTGGGGGAAAGGTGATTAATGTAGCTAAGAAAGTAGGCTGTTTCATGGAGAGTAGGAGGAAATGTTTGAAAAGAAGATTGTACTTTATCAAAAACCAGATTGGCCTGATGGTGAAATTCTGCTCCAAAGAATTGACTTTTTTTTGTCTGCTGAATGTTTTAAGCAAACCTCAGTTGAATTGGATAGCAAATGTGTTCTTCAGTTCTGTTACAGACCATTAATTTTGTCCAGCTCATTATATACATTTATTTTGACCAGTTTCGCTGTAACTGACAAGGTTTTGATCCCCATGAACCTACACAGTGTAAAGCCATTTAAATTTTACTTATAGATGAGTCATACAAGATATTTTAGAAAGAAAACAATAATAGACCTAAATACAGTGGTTCTCAACGTGTGGGTCGAGACTCCTTTGGGGGTCGAACGACCCTTTCACAGGCGTCGCCTAAGACCATCGGAAAACACATATTTTCCATGGTCTTAGGAACTGAGACACCGCCCTCTATCCGTCTCCAGGTGGGTCCGCCCACATGCAGATACGCCCACATACGAGTAGCCGGCATATTAAAGGGTTGTGGCATTAGGAAGGTTGAGAACCACTGGCTTAAAAGAAGCCTGATATGTTGGGAACCATTTTGGCTGATCTTGGGGTATGTCCCTATATCAACAGTTTTTAATTTAGTATGCTGGTGTAGTATAATCATTTATGGAAAAGTAGTGGATTTATAGTTAGCATACTTTATTGCACAGAACTTTGAAGCCTATTTTATCTATACTGTAGCTCCTCAAAATTGAGATCCTTGTCCATTCCTCCTGCTGTTACCACATTGTGCACACACAGCTGTTTTTTTAAATTTTTCATTGTACTTACATTCTTAATCTTTTAGTCAAGTTGTGAATATTACCTATAGACGTGCTTCTATCAATATAAGAAAGAGAATTGAACTAATGTAAAATGTTATACTCAGTTATTGTTTTTATTTTAGAACAAGGCACAGAAGAAGTTAAAAAGTTGCTTTTACTTTTACTGGGTTGTGCAGTTCAGGTAAGTTTGAAATGTCTTCATATTTCATTTTGGTAACTTCTTTATGCTTTTTAGGCTCTAGTTTCTGGAAGACTTCAGGATGGGCCATTGGTTTTCAAAGTCTGTGTTAGAGATTTTAGATTTTGAAGAAAAAGAGTTATTCTCTTATTTTATTTCAAATTTCAGTTGTATTACCAGATAGTCATATGATCTAAAATCTTTAATTATTCTTTATTCTGAGGCTTCTAAGGGCCCCAAGTTTTTCAAGTTTCCTTAAAGATACCTTTAAAAACCTCTCTCAAAACATCCTTATGATTAATGCATGCATGTGTGTGTGCTACTGAAGAAAAGTGAAAATGGCAATATAAAGGAGACAGAAATTATGAAAAATGTTTTAGGAGTCTGGGTTATTGTTATATTGCCCTTTTAATCAATGACTAATGATAATAGCAGCTATTACCTTAGATAGGTTTTCTTATAATATCTCTTTTTCAGATAAGGGAATTGGAGTTTATGTAGAATGATATTTAAGTTACCCAAAATTAAAACACTTATGAGAGTCAAAAAGGGGTACTATTAACAGTTAGAGTGGCACTGCTTGTATAAACTGGGACTGCCCCAGACAAAAGTGGTCGCTCTAGATTTAGGTCATATTGTTAGTAGGCCAGAGAGTTGAGATTCAACTTCAGTCTGATGTTTCCTTTAATCAGCCAATATTTGGATGGTTTATCACAATGATACTTTAAATTTTTCTTTAAATTTATTGATTTTAGAGACAGAAAGAGAGACAAACCCTGAGAGAAACAGAGAGAAACATCAATTTGTTGTTTTACTTATTTATACAGTCATTGGTTGATTCTTGTATGTACCCTGACCAGAGATTGAACCCACAACCTTTGGCGTATCAGGACGATGCTCTAACCAACTGAGTTACCTGGTCAGGGCACAATGTAAATGTAAACTATCTCAGTTCTTTATTGAATGAAGTGTTGGTAAACCAATAACGTGGCCACTAATAATGTTTTACACACGTATGTTAGAAATAATACACCCAAAAGAGTGTTGGCTTTTAGAGCTGACTACTTGGGAGCTGTATATACAATGTATGTTATTAAAGTTTCATGCTGTATAATGTACAGGTGTTTACTTCATAATTGATTTCATATTAAATGAAATACAGTGTTTGTAGTCATTGCTGTTCTAATTTGGTCATCAGATTCTGAGTTAGAAACAGCTCTAAATTATTTACAGACAGCCTTTGTGTACTGTATTTGCTTTTAAAAATAACTCTATTGGTGAATATTATATAAATTTGGACAACATAGTGACATACATTTGGTTATTACTTCTGGCTACCATTTAGTTGTTATTGCTGGTTACTAAAAGTGATAGTAGCAATGGAGCAGAACCAAGGACTTTTAAAATGAACAGTTTAGGGAAAGCCTAAAATATTAAAGAAGCCATCATTGCCGAAACCGGTTTGGCTCAGTGGATAGAGCGTCGCCTGCAGGCTGAAAAGTCCCAGGTTGATTCCGGTCAAAGGCATGTACCTGGGTTGCGGGCACATCCCCACTAGGAGATGTACAGGAGGCAGCTGATCGATGTTTCTCTCTCATTGATGTTTCTAACTCTCTATCTCTCTCCCTTCCTCTCTGTAAAAAATCAATAAAATATATTTTAAAAAAAAGAAGCCATCATTATCACCATCTGTAAAGGCAACAAAAGAATATTATAAAAATCTAAGCTGCTTCCCCCTCCCTTACTATTTTCTATAGTTCACATGATAGTATCCCAGATGCTGGAAAATGAAAAGAATGCCATGGAAATAGTGGTCCTTTTTCTTACTAAGATAAATAAAGCATTTCATAGGTTACTAAACCCATTGAGTGTTTCCTAAAAAAATTTACCAAGACTTTTTTTACATTTGATGTTCATGTCATTTTCCTTTATTACTAAAGTAAAGCAGAACTATGTAATGGGCCTGTTTTTTAAAAAACTACTTAATCGCCCTAGCTGGTTTGGCTCGGTGGATAGAGTGTGGACTGAAGTGTCCTAGGTTCGAGTCTGGTCAAGGGCACATGCCTGGGTTTCGGACCCCATCCCCAGTAGAGGGCATGCAGGAGACAGCCAATCAGTGATTCTCTCTCATCATTGATGTTTCTATCTCTTTCTTTCTCCCTCTCTGAAATCAATAAAAATATATTTAACAAACAAACAAAAATACTACTTAATGAAGCCATGCTAGAAATCACCAATTATCATATTAGATATGTACATTTTAAATATGTACATGCAATTAAAACGGGATTTTCTAGCAATGCTAAATATTCTTAATTTTTCCTATTAATATATCAGTTGGTTATGATTCCCTGTACTTTAGATTCACATAATCTGGGAAGGGTTTATAAGGTAGATATTATTTCAAATAGTCATGGGAATAGGGAGGAAGAATAGTTGAGGAGATTAAGGCATAAGAGAAGGCACAGAATGGGAAAGTTGTGTAAAAGAATAATTATAAATATGCATCAGTATGATATTGTAAAGTAAGCTAGAAAATAGAGGGTATTATTTTCTTTTATTAATTTTTAAAAGTTTTTAAATTATAGTTTACATTCAATATTGTTATTTTTTAATTTTGTATTTTGTACAGCATTGTGGTTAGACAATAATATACTTTACAAAGTATTCTCCCTGATATTTCCAATATCCACCTGGCACCATACATAGTTATTACAATGTTATTGACTATGTTCCCTATGCTGTACTTTATACTACTTTGTAACTACATATCTGTTGTTCTCAATCCTTTTACCTTTTTCACCCAGTCCCGCAACCCTCATTTCCTCTGGCAACCATCAGTCTATTTTCTGTTTCTATGAGTCTGTTTCTGTTTTATTTGTTTGTTTATACGTTCTTTAGATTCCAAATATAAGTGAAGTTATTTGGTATTTGTCTTTCTCTGTCTGACTTATTTCACTTAGCATAATACCCTCTAGGTCAGGGGTGGGGATCGTCTGGCCCGAGGGCCCTATAAGGCCGAGAAATCATTTGGTCTAGCCCTGCCAAGGCATTGGGGGTGAATTAATTAAATGTTTGACCAAATATAGCAGGCTAGTTTTCAAGTTGATAATTTTGTATGACCCACGAAAGATGTTATAAATGCCCACATGGCCCTTGGCAAAAAAAAAAATTCCCATCTCTTCTCTAGGTCCATCCATACTTAGTAGCCATGTGTAGCTAGTGATTTCTGTGTGGACAGCACTGATATAAAACATTTGGTCTGATTATTTAACTTCAGAGTTTGAATCTTCTCTCATTCTCTTTTCCATCTTGATAATCTTTCTCTTTTCTGCCCTTCAAAATCCTATGACATTCATTCTATATTCTTTAAGAAAGCCTAACCTATTGATAAAGCATTTTCAGCATTCTTAAGACTTTGTGGATATTTTAAGTGTGAAGGAAGAATCTCATTGATTTGTGTTATGACTGTGTTAAGGGCTGAGCTCCTGAAGGTAGTGTAAATAAAGAAACAGCGGCTTTAGGGCTTAGGAAAGGAAAGAGTTTCTGTTTAGTTTAAATTGAAGGCAGACAGCAGGGCCGGCGTGGCTCAGTGGTAGAGCTTCGACCTATGAACCAGGAGGTCCAGGTTAGATTCCCGGTCAGGACACATGCCTGAGTTGCGGGCTCCATCCCCAGTAGGGGGCATGCAGGAGGCAGCTGATCCATGATTCTCTCTCATTAAAAAAAAAAATTGAAGACAGACAGATATGACAGTTGAATTGGGGGACTGTCCCTTTAGTGAGTTATAGTCTCTCACTATTTTATATGCTCATTAGCTCAGACACTATGTATAAGTTAACATTTTCAAAAGTATTAAATTGAAATTTTATTTTATATATGCTACATAAAAAGTGATTTTATATATGCTGCAAATGTAGTATCCAAAGTCATTCTTAATTGTTCTTACTAGGCCTGTCAAATATTACTTATACATAAAACTTATTGTTTTTAAACAAATTTTTGTTTTATATCCAAATTTTGGCTTCCTTCTCTAGTCATAGCTAGGAATTACATGTTCCTGGTCATTTAATTTTAAATATTATTATGTCATCCTAATAATTTTGTTTTTACACAATAATAGAACTTTGTGCATTATGGAAATGTGTTTAAGTTAAATTGTATGGCAATAGAAATAGGATATTATGATTTGATATAATAAATATATAAATATAAATCAGAATTTTGCTAAGTTTCTTAATGATCAAAGAGTTGATTTTCTTTTTGTGTGTATATAGTCTTCACTGGTGTTCAGTAATTGGCCCAGGAGATGCCACTGGGCTAGACAAGGCAGTGCTGGTTATTTTGTATGCACTTCTCATTTGGTAGCTGGAGGAATACAGTTACGCTGGCAGTTGGAGTGCAGTATAAGAGATGTAGAGGGGAGGCAGAGATTAAGGTGCCTGTTAAACTGCTATTTAATACTGTTTAGAAAGAAAAAGTTTGAGTTTGCATTTTAATATCTTTAATTTCTATAATGTCTTTAAAATGTTACACAAATGCTGCCTTTATTCCACTTGACACTTGTGTACTTGTATATACATTCTTAAATTTTGCCCCTAGTCACTTTGTTATAAATAAGTCAAATATTTATTGTATTACCTTATAAATGTTGAACTGGTATACAAAAGTAGGTTTCTTAGATTGATAGGCTAAAGATGTGAGAATGAATTGTAAGCTTGAGGTAAAAATTGCTTACAATTTTTTCCCCAAGAAGAAAGGCTGTGTTGTTTGATGATAGCCAAAGACTGACTGAGCATTTTGGCTGTATTCCGAATTCTGCCACTGACTCACTGTGTTTTTTGGCAAGTAACTTATCCTCCCTGAAACAAGTTCTTGATTCTTTACTTCTCTGTTTATAAAGTTAGCATAATAATATTGTACTGACCTCAGATGGGTTGTGTAATGGTTTCCCACTTTAGAACTTTGAGGCATAAAAATAGTATGGATTTTCAATGCCTTGCCTTTTAAATAAATACTTCTAAATTGTTATCTTTTTATTAGGTAAGCATATTAAAGAGAACATTTACATGCAAAACAAAACAAAACCCTCATTGTACTGTTCAAAACATAGCCAAGAGTTTTACCCTGATGAGTTTTCAGTTATTTATAACATATTAAGTACTATACCCTATAAAGTATAAATGATCATTTTATTCATTTATTTTAGTGTCAGAAGAAAGAAGAATTTATTGAAAGAATTCAAGGTTTAGATTTTGATACAAAAGCAGCAGTTGCAGCACATATTCAAGAGGTAATAAGCTGTGTACAGTTTTTATGAAGCTCTGGTGTGTTCATATATCTCCCAAAATCATAGGATAAGCAAGAGCAAATCAAGGTCAAATATACATGAACCCTGCTTTTAGACAAATTGCCATCTTCTCTTTAGAGATAGTTTCTTAAATGAAGCAGTCATCTTATATGTGGTATAGTGCTAATCATAAATGTACTATTGTGTTTATACAGAGAGACATAGACAAAAATGTTATTTGAGGAATGAAGTATATGTCTTTTATATATAGCACAGAATAAATAGTATAGTAAACGGAAGCAGCAGAAAGTGGATCATTGCATGTAATTCGAAACTGAAGTGAGGTAAGATGATAACTGTAGTATTTTGTCATTCAGTGATTTTTCTTTGGATGAATGGACACAGCGTAATTTTTATTGAAAATATTATTTGAATTATAAACGGTGATTTGTAATATCTTTATAAAAACTTAAATCTAGTATATATTGTCTAGTACATATTGTGCAATGTCAAGTAATTGAAGTTACATATTTATTTGTTAAGAATGCTTTTAAAAGCTGCTGTTTCTGCATTTATCTAGAATTGGTCCTTTAATCATGTATACTTTACAAGACTTTTTAGAATTAGAGCATGCTAAATTTTGCAGGCTGGTTAGAAAGAGAACTAAGGGAAAGGGAAAGGAGAGAATTTTTAAATAGTGAAAATTCGTAGTGTTTAAAATATTATGTATTTAAATAACTTTGTGTTCCCATATGTCATCTTTTCTTTTATTTAACATTCAGAGATCCCAGCTTTCTTGTCAGTAATATTATTATCAACAGTATGCATAGTAAAACTCTATAAAGTATAGTTTTATTGATAGTTTCCCCTTATATGTATTTGTTTGTTTATGCTAGCTCTGTCTCTTGTATCTTATTTTGGATAAATGCTAATTGTTGCAAGTCACTAAATTTGCCACCATTCTTGAAAATGTTATTTTTGCTGCTTATTGCGAAAGTTAAGGCAAAATATCAGAATCATGGTGAGGAAAGAAAAGCAAGAACTAAGTATTTTACTTATATAACTTTCATTTTTAAAAAAAATCTTTATACTGGAAGTTCTTTTCTCCTTAGGTTCTGTAATGGTGTCATCTTCAGAATCTATAACGAATTAGCTTTTCAAGTATAAAAATACAAGAACATATATCCTATATGATTAAAAAACTTTTACTTTTAGATTAAAGTACAGTACATTTAGTATTAGCTAATAAAAAGTTAAATTGATTTTGTTAAAGCAGTTGTCAGACATCAATATTACCTTCCTTTAAGAATGCTTTGAATGAAATATCTTTTTAAAAAATATATTTTTATTGATTTTTTTACAGAGAAGGGAGAGGGATAGAGAGTTAGAAACATCAATGAGAGAGAAATATCGATCAACTGCCTCCTGCACACCCCCTACGGGGGATATGCCCGCAACCACGGTGTATGCCCTTGACTGGAATCGAACCTGGGACCCTTCAGTCTGCAGGCCGATGCTCTATCCACTGAGCCAAACCGGTTAGGGCTGAATGAAATATCTTATTTTTTTAATTGGAAAAGAAATAGAAATTTATTTAAAAATTTATATTTAAAAAATAATGTTTTTAAAAATAATTTTTAGTAGTAGCTTTTTCATCATTACTTTTAAATGTTTTTTTAAACATATTTGCTTTTTATATTTTTATTATATGGGACATAATATTTGAGCTAATATTTTGCTAAAATGAAATAGATTTTAAGTATTAGCCATTTTAAAAGTTATGTATTCTGGTTGTTTTTCTAAAGGTAACCCATAATCAGGAAAATGTGTTTGATTTGCAATGGATGGAAGTGACTGATATGTCTCAAGAGGAAATAGAACCACTCTTGAAAAATATGGTGTTGCATCTAAAAAGACTTATAGATGAGAGAGATGAACATTCAGAGGTTTGTAAATTTCTTTCAGTATATTACCAAAGTTTGATTTCCAAAAAAAGAGAAAAAATAGCATTTAGAAACACTTCAGAATTGATACTTTATTTATTAAAATACGGTATGCTTTTTTTTTTTTTTTTTTTGTGCGACATAGAAACCAGAATGGACATATGGGCCCCAGATTAGAGAAATTTAAACAGTAAACTAGTAAACAGATTACAATTAGGGTTTCTTTCTTCCTTTCCTTTTAAATTATTATTCTGATTTTTTTCCTATGTGTTTTCTTAAGTCATCCCCATAGCTCGGCAACAGTACAAAAGTGTGAAACTGAAAATATCGTTGATGTAAGTGGAAAAATCATTGCCTTGAAGCATAAGAATTTACTTAAGGATAATTTTTAGTTTTATTACCATGTGAGGTTGGAAAAATAAGTGTTAATAAAAGGAGAATAACAGGTGTTTTGTATAAAATGTCCCACAAAAGTTCTCAAATTTTTGTAGTCAGTATAATGAGGTGTGATTTAAAAAAAAGAGAATTATTATAAACTTGTTTAAGACAGTACTTTCCTTTTTAAAAAGAGGAAAAATTGCTCCAGAATTTTTTGCCTGCACTCTCTGAAAGCAGCTTGTAATTCTTAGAGGAGTCTAGACTTCAGTGCATGTGGTGGTGAGTAATATTTTCTGGGTATCAGACCAAAGTACTCTGCCATTCAGGAGAATGTATAGCTTTGATCATTTGTTCCATTTACATGGAGACAGTTTTGAGCTGATTTATACAGAATTTGATTACCCTTGGGACAAATAAAAGACTATACAGAAAAAATTCCTAAAGACTTATTTTTATGAACAAAACTTTCATGTCTCTTTAGAGTATATTCAGTTCTGATGAGAATTTTCAGTTTTTCTTCAGTCATTGAAGAAGACAATATAGGAAATAAATATTTTAGAGCAATAATTAAAATTTTTAAAAAGCTAATACAGTGAGACCAAAGAAAGGAAAGAGTAAATTGAAAAAATCTCTAGTATATATCAAACTTATCCTGAATTTTGTTTCATTTTTAATCTGATTTTTGAACCATATGCTGTACCTTTTTTTATATTAGTATCTTTTCATCACTTTATTCATTGCTAGACCATCCCTTTGTATTTCAAGATATTAAAGATATTTTGTTAAGGTGTCCTCCAACTTCTGAGAAATTACTTCTAAAAATCTATACTTTGGCCCGGCCAGTGTGGCTCAGTGGTTGAGTATCAACCTATGAACCAGGAGATTGCGGATTGATTCCCAGTCAGGGCACATGCCCGGCCTCAATCCCTGGTAAGGGGCATGCAGGAGGCAGCCAGTCAATGATTCTCATCATTCATGTTTCTATCTCTCTCTCGTTCTTCCTTCCTCTCTCTGAAATTAAAATTTTTTAAAAAATCTATACTTTGGTTTCATATGACTGATAAATTAATCTCACTTACACGAACTGATTAATATGGTATGAAGCAGTACATTATTTTTGAAAAATGTGAACAAAATACTTGTCATTACGTTGTCTGTGTTAAAACTAAAAGGAATAATAAACACTATAGATTATTTGAAAAGCCTTTTTAAAACTTGCCTGATTAAGCATTTTTGTTGAATTTGTTTTTCTAACAAGGAAAAAAGAATCAGTCTTATTCTCCTGTCTATAGTATTCAGGAAACAAGTTGCTAGCTGATTTAATCCCAGTTCAGTTCTCTTGGGGGAACGGGGAAAGGGAGAATTTTAATTTGGGTCATCAGGACTAATTAGAAAAGATAATTTTGAAAGTTATCAATACCAAAAGATAACATTGAAAGTTATAAATACCAAAAAGAGACATGTACCTAAACACTATAGGTATTTAAAGAAAGAAGATATTACTTGCAGCTGCTCGTGGAATGTCTAGGATCCGAAGGATCAGAGAAGACTTATTTAATTAAAGTTATGCTTTAATGACATTTCCTGTCAGATTTTGGGAAAATGTCCAGAGGCCTTCAGCTCAAGAAACTACCATCATTAGAGAAAAGTCCAAGTGTTTACATAGTCTTCAATGGAAAATACCTCTAGATGCTCTTAGTTCTTAGTAACAAGTTTCTTTCTTTCCTTTTTAAAAATATTTTTTCGGCCCATAGTTCTTTTGTGCTCTGTGCATTGGCATCTGGAAGCTCTTGATATCTCTATTTCACCATCTTTTTAGTTCAGTTGTAGTATGTGTCTCCAGTACTTTTCTTGAGTTCTCCATTTTATCAATTACTCATTTATAATATGTTTGAGCAGCTCATTACTATGCTGGATATGATCAGAGATTTAAAGAAGGTATAAGAAAGATTATTTGGTTTACTGGAAAAAAATACATTGCAAATGAAAAATAAAAGGTAACATTTAAGTTCTAATTTATTTGTGCATGAAACAAATATTTATTAAACATGTGTACAGGTTAGAGTCAGGAGATGTTAGGAGACAAAATTACAGATAATTGAGACAGAAAGAAAATTAACCAATAAAAATTGACTCAGTGAAAATTGAGCCTGGGCTACTATGGAGATTAATGACGCTATGCACAGTGACAGGGAAGTTGGGCTAGACACACTGGATGAGTGGATAAGATGAATTATTGTCAATGAACATATAAACTATTTTTCAAAAAATACCATTGAAAGAGAAATAGAAGAGTAGTAAGAGAGAAATGGGATTTTTTTTTCCTATATAGAAGAGACTTGTATGTATACCTTTGAAGAACAAAGAAAAAAGCCAATTGAAAATGTTATAGAAATAAGGACCACGTGTAGGGAGCAAGAGATATGTAAA
This sequence comes from Myotis yumanensis, assembly GCF_028538775.1. Lineage (NCBI taxonomy): Eukaryota > Metazoa > Chordata > Mammalia > Chiroptera > Vespertilionidae > Myotis > Myotis yumanensis. Next base: position 30,437,638 of record NW_027223762.1, on the reverse strand, counting down.
AATGGAGGCTTTAATCTCAAGTGGTTTTGTTTCTTAGACAAGTTGGAGGAGAGGTCATTTTTTGGAAGTAATGATAGCTGTTTGCAGTTGAAGGCGTAAGTAAAGAAAGGGGATTATATTTATAATAGCCATTATGGGGAAATTTGCCAGGAAATCAGAGAGATTTTCCATAAAAGGATGGATGGTCATTGGAAAGAGCTTAATTGAAAATAGACCTGTAGTTGGGCTGTGTATTTGTTGTTTTTCTCTTGAGTTCTTTATTACCTTGGAGCAGGAATGAAAAAAAAAAAATGATGGTAGGTAAGGAAAATAACATCGTGTTAGAGTCAGATTTGAAATTGAATTCCTTTTATATATATTATTAGATGTGTGACTTTGGTTAAGTTATTTAATCTAAAATAGACATAATACTTATATTACAAATTATAGTATTGGATGAGATCTTGTTGGAAAATCTCTAGTTAGAAGTTCTGTAAATATTTCCCCTTCCCCTCCCCCCCCCCAAAAGAGTGAGCCATAGCCAAAGATGGCATGGTAGTGTTAAATTAGAAAGTAAGGGTGACATTTATGGACCTAATTGTAGCTCCAGGCTGATTAAGAACTCTAGAGTAGGCAGGAAAAGTTTGTTTGACTGGATAAAAGGGGGGAGTTGAATGATTAAAGGTTCAGGCATAGGTATGGTGATATGGGAGTAATGATAGTTAAGGAATCATGGCACAAAAGAGGAATGGTGCCTTCACTGTAGAAGCCTGTATCTACCAAATAGGGAATGGATGAGGAGTTGTAGAGAGAAAAGAACTTGGGAAGTCACATTCTGTGGTTTATCAATAGACAAACTAGAATCTGTGAAAGCGATAGTTGGATAGACCTTCATTCAGGTGCTGAAATATATCTCAAGGATAAGGAAATGAATTCCGTGTGTGGTTTAAAAAAATAAAAGAAGAGGAAAAATAATGATTTAGTGAGGGTGGTGTAAGATTTGGTAATGAGAAACTAAGTGAGGATGGTGATCTCATGGTCCTGAGGTGGTAATCCCACCCATTCTGTCTGATATAGGACAGTTGAAATTTCCATAGAAGACAATTTCTGTTTGCCAAAGAAGTTTGAAAAAAAGGCTGAGAAATTGGTAGAATAAGAGAATTTTCCAATAAAAGGAAAATTGGGGGAATGGATGAACATGATTGAGTGAAGTACATGTAGATTAGAAAGCCCTTAAAGTCCAGATTTAGGATAACCAGAAGGAGATTTGTGTTTTATAGAGGGTTTCTAGAGAAAGTGATTAGGGAAGGAAGCATTGAGACGGGAAGCAGATTGGAACTATTGTAAGAGAGAGTGTAAGATACAGAGTTGAGACTGGCTTGGAGTCTTGGCATTGCTACTAGCTAATTGTGTGATTATGGACAAGTCAATCTCTGTGCCTCAGTTACTTTGCAGAATTAAGGGACTGAATGAGACCTCTGAGATTCTGGTAGGTCTCTCTGAGATCCCTGTTTACAATTCTAGATCATTGTCCAATTCTGTAATGATGGCAAGATTATATTTCTGCACTATCTACACTAATAAAAGAGAAACATGCAAATTGGTGTCACTCCGCTACACCACCAGCCAATCAGATGAGTATGCAAATTAACCCAATAAAGATGGCAGTTAATTATTTGCACACACAGGCAGGGAGTGAAGACTGAAGACAACATAAAAGGAAGCCAAGTGCTGCAGAAGGGAGTGAAGCTGCGGAAGAGCAAGCAGGGCGGGAGGGAAGCAAGCAGGGCGGCGGAGGCGGGAGTAAAGGCTGCCTCGGCGGGTTTGGCTCCCTTCTCTGCTTCGCTCCAGCCGCAGGAAGCCCTATTCTTGCAGGAATCTTCCTGCAACGGGCCTCTAGTCCAATATAATAACCATTAGCTACATATGGCTGTTGTGCACTTGAAATGTGACTAGTGTGACTAATGAACTGTATTTTTAATTTTTTAAATTTGTACTTCAATAGCCACTTGTGCTGCTGACTACCATATTTGACAGCACAGTTGTAGATATATCATTCTTGGGTTAATTTCTTTCCTACGACAATGTCTTTTATGCCTTTCTGGCAGTTGCCATCTGGTCGAGTTATTTTACTATAATTGATTTCTTTTGTTAAACTAAGAATGGAAAAGAGTATTGTCGTCTTCTACTATTATCTTCTACTATTACTAATAGCTTGTCCATGACCTACTGATTCAAACTTTTAAAAATGACAACTAAATATGACAGAGTTAAGTTTTTTTTAATCAATGAATTGTTTTGGTATTATAGTATAGTACTTAGAAACAGTGAATAGTGTTAATGTATTTAGGTCTTTGATATGTAAAATACTAAAAGTGATTCTGTGTTCATTTCCACATTTCCTTAGACCATCATAGAACTCTCTGAAGAACGGGATGGTCTTCATTTTCTACCCCATGCGTCTTCATCTGCACAGTCACCCTGTGGTTCTCCAGGCATGAAGCGGACAGAAAGTCGACAACATCTGTCAGTGGAACTGGCAGATGCTAAGGCCAAGATAAGAAGGCTGAGGCAGGAATTGTAAGTTGCCAATTTTCAAGCTTCATTGAATTTATATGGTTGAAAGGTGACCTAAACGATATTTTTAGGCTTATGGCATATAGATAGTAGTTCTTAATTGCTGGCCTGAGTCACAATTTTTACTAGTTTTTGTCAAAATGAGAAAAATGAGGAGACCAGCGTTAGGTTTTTTTAATGCTAAATCTTAAAAATCTAAAGGATGCCCTTGATTCTGGATTTATGCCCTACTTATCTAGTGTTAAAATGCCCTTTCTTTTATAAAATAATGTTCTTCCTTGGCAGATTGGGATCTCCTTAATATTTTTATTTTTACATGCTTTAAATACAAAACATTGACAACCACTGGTACAGATCAATAAGTTTAGCTCTTTTAAAATTAATGTTGTAGCCCTGGCCTGTGTGGTTTCAGTTAATTGGAGTATCATCCTGTGCACTGAAAGGTGGTGGGTTCAATTCCAGTCAGGGCACATACCCAAGTTGTGGATTCCATCCCTGGTCGGGGCATGTTAGGGAGGTGGCCAATCAATCTCTCTCTCTCTCTCTCTCTCTCTCTCTCGCTCTCTCTCTCTCTCTCTCCTCCCCTCTCCCTCTTTCTCCCCTCCCTCTCCCCCCCTCTCCCTCTCCCTCTCTCTAAAATCAATAAAATATACATATAAAAATAAAATTAATGTTATAAAAGACTGAATTGTTGACATACAGTTTTACAAATAATTTTGTGTGTGTATCTTCTGCATTGAGTAATTGAAATGCCTGACTCATGTACTTAGCAGTGGTAAATATTCAGATTGGTTGGTGCTGGTGAAATTTATCTTCCAAAGAACATTACAGAAAAGTCAGTATGTGTCACATAGGCATTCCTTGGTGAATCACATGTAAAGACATGACCAATCCCTGCTGGGGATTTTTTATTTTGCACTTCAAAAAGAACAAAGGATTTTTGTATTTGGACTTTTTCTTTTTGTTTTCTTCCCTGGAATTTGGGCTTTAGAGTATAGGTTTAAATTTAAAGCCACAATATAGCGATTAAGTTTATTTACTGATTGTTTAAAGCAGTTAGTTTAAGAAAGTGATTAAATATGCAAGGTAGAAAAAACACACAGTTTATAGAAAAATGTGAAAAAAAATAAATACAGCCTACATTGTGGATGTCTGCATTATTATGTATCTATTGCAGTGAACACGCCCAGGATATTCTATAAACAGCTGCACCAGGAAAATTAGGGAAGCGATTGCTGTTATTAGTTTGACTGGCAGTTAATGGATAGCCTAAACAGTGAACACTAGTTTGTTCCATATAATTTAGTACCATCTTCTCCAGTCTTTAGATAAAGCATGCAATTAGAACTGCAATGCTGGCTGTGAATTCATTTAACATTTTGCACTATAGAATTAGAATTTGATTTTTAAATAAAATTTACTTACCATGGAGTTATTAAAATTCCAAACATCTTAAAAGAGATTGATAAGATTTGATCTTTCATATGCTGATTAGAAAATGTAAAATTTTTTTTTTAGTAAATAAATATGCTGTATATAGCAAGTATTCCTACAAACTAGCATTTCATCAGATACTATCTAATATCTTTGTTGTCCTTAAAAATGTGTTCCTTGGTGGATTTCTTCTATTAAAATTTATTTTACATCTTTTTGCTGGGACAGATCTTTACTAAAGTGATGAAGTATGAAAATCAGGATGGATAAAAATAGTTCAGATGGCCTTAGACCTAATGGAAATAAATAATTATAATGAGAAAATGCAAATTAACTAATAACATACTTATGGGTGGTACATTATAATATAATTGCTTTTGACTTATTAACATACAGAGTAAAAGTATTATTTGCATTTTGGCTGGAAGAAGTAATTTCCTTAAAAATTACATTTTTATGCAGTAGTTAACACTATCAAAAGCTTTCTTTAATAATTTTTCTGCCTTCATGAATCCCATGTTTTCAGAGATTTTGTGTCACACAAATTATTCTTTTTAAAAATAACTTTATTGAGATATAATTTATATATCAGAAAATTTCTTTTAAAGTATACAATTCAATAATTTTTAGTATATTCATAGAGTTGCACAACTCTCACACATTGATTTCAAGACATTTTTGTCACCCCAAAGAGAAGGGCCATACCCATTATCAGTCAGTCCCAATACCTCTTTGCCCTTGACAACTCTTGGCAAACACTAATATATTTTCTATTTCCATGGTTTTGCCTATTCTGGAAACTTCATATAAATGGATTGTACATTATATGCCATTTCGTGACTGTCTTCTTCACTAGCACAATGTTGTCAAGGTTGATCCATGTTGTAGTATGTATCAGTGTTTCATCCTTTTTATGATTAAATAACATCAGATGGATATATACCATGCTTGGTTACTTATCAGTTGATGGGCATTTGACTTGTTTACATTTTTGGCTATTATGAATAATGCTCCTATGAACATTCATGTGCACATTTTTGTGTGGACATGATGTTTTCAATTCTCTAGGGTATATACTGAGAAGTGGAAATGCTAGGTCATATGGTAGTTCTATATTTAACATTTTGAGGAACTGTTAAACTATTTGGCTGCACCATTTTGTATTCCTACCAGCAATTTCTCCATATCCTCACCTATACTCATTTGACACCTTTTGATTATAGCTATCCTAGTGGGTATGAAGTGATATCTCATTGCGGGTTTGAGTTGCATTTCCCTGATGACTAATGATGGTGAGCATCTTTTTCTGTACTAATTGGCCATTTGTATATCTTCTTGGAGAAATGTCTATTTAGATACTTTTCTCACTTTTAAATTGAGTTATGAGGTAAACTTTTAAAAAATATATTTTTATTGATTTCAGAGAAAGGAAGGGAGAGGAAGAGAGATAGAAACATGAATGATGAGAGAGAATCATTGATTGTCTGCCTCCTGCATGCCCCCAACTGGGGATCGAGCCCACAACCCGGGCATGTGCCCTTGTTCAGAATTGAACCTATCTAATATCTTTGAACCTATCTAATATCTTTGTCCCTTCAGTCCACAGACCGACGCTCTGTCCATTAAGCCAGACTAGACCGGCTAGGGCCAAGCTCATGAGCTTTTGATACATTCTGCCTGAGTGTCACTTCTGGCTCAACACTTCTTAACTGAGTCACTCTGACCAAGTTAACCTCTTTTTTAAAAAAATATATTTTATTGATTTTGTATAGAGAGGGAGAGGGATAGAGAGTTAGAAACATCGATGAGAGAGAAACACGATCAGCTGCCTCCTGCATACTCCCTATTGGGGATGTGCCCGCAACCAACATACATGCTCTTGACCGGAATCGAACCCGGGACCCTTCCGTCCGCAGGCCACCGCTCTATCCACTGAGCTAAACCGGGTAGGGCTGACCAAGTTAACCTCTTTAAGGCTGCTTGGTTTCATAGCCTAATAACTAGGAATACTTCTGCCTATTGTCAGATTGTTATGTGAGGTAAATATGTAAAGTGAACAGTGTCTAGTATTACTAGTAAGTGCTCACTAAATGTGAGCTGCTATCAGTGCTATTATTTCTTAGAAGGCTCTTGTAAGGATTAAGTGTTTAGCAAAGTGTGAAGTGCTTAGCGAAAATGCCTAGCACAGGTAATGAGAGCTTGACAATTGTTAGCCAAAAGATAGGCCCAAAACATGAAATCAGCAAAAGAGTCAGTAAAGTTGGAAAACCCGAGTGTGAAGTCATGGAAGCCAGTGGAGAGATTGTCAAGAACAATGGAGTTAACGCTACTAAATTTTTCAGAGAGATCTGAAAATAATCCACTGGATTTGGGAATAAAGATGTAATTGACTCTATGAAAACCAGTGTTAGTGGGGATGTGTGGATGGAAAACCTTATTGCTATAAATATAGTGGTCAAATGGGTGCACAAATATTTGAACTCCTGGATAACTGTTTTGGAAAATTTATTTAAATGTATACCTCACATACACCAAAGTGAATTCCACATGGATTAAAGCAGCGGTCACCAACCTTGCAGACCTCACGGACCACCGGTTGGCGACCACTGGATTAAAGAGCTAAATGTAAAAAATGAGATAATGCTAAAAGAATCAGAAAGTAATATGCAGATGAGTATATATTTGTTCTCTAGGTAGGGAAGAACTGTACACAAAAGCAAAAAAAAGTATTTGTAAAAGGTGGTTGCTCTATTTGTATAAAAATATAAATATGTAAACATCCAGAAAAAAAATAAGTAAAATTAAAAGCATTTGACAATATTTCTCAGAAAGTAAAACAGAATTTTTATATGACCCTGCAGTTCCACTCCTAGATACTCTATATCCCCCCAAAATTTAAAACAGGAACTCAAACAGATACTTGTATGCCATTGTTTATGCAGTATTATTCCCAAAAGCCAAAAGGTAGAAACAACCTCAGTGTCCACGAACTGATGGATGGATAAACAAAATGTGCTATAGGCATGTGATGGACTGTTATTCAGCCATAAAAAGGGATGAAATTTTGATACCTGCTACAACATGGATGAGCCCGGAAAACAATTTGCTAAGTGAGAAATCAGATACAAAAGGACAAATATTTTATGATTCCACTTAAATGAAATATCTTTAATAGACAAATTCAGAACAGAAAGTAGATTAGAGGTAGAGGCTGAGGGGGTCTGGGGGAATTGGATAGTTATTGCCTAATGGGCACAGAGTTTCTGTTTGGGGTAATAAAAGAGTTTGGAAATAGATAGTCATGGTCGTTTAACAACATTTTAAATGTAATTAATGCCACTGAATTGTACACTTAAAAATGGTTAAAAATTGTACACTTAAAAATGGTACACTTAAAATTGCAGTTTTATGTCATGTATATGTCTGTATATATATGTATATATATTACTATAATAATAAATAGAATTTGTTTATACTTTTTGAAAAAATTGATAATCTTAATCTATAAAGAAATATTTGTAAGAAATCTTATAAATTGCAAAGTGTAATAGCTTTTTGTCATTTTAATGCCACAAACGTAAGAAAACAAATTTAGCCTTTCCTGGTGTTCAAATAAATGTAAATTAGAACAGTGACAGCATTTTTCAGTTGTTAAATTGTTTCACATATAGGCACTTTTATCCTCTGTTGTTGCCTTATAAATTGATAATGACTTTTCTGGAGGGCAGTTTGACAATAGTATATCAAGTACCTTTAAACCTATCATTTAGTTTTAGAAATCTGTCCTGTATAATGTACACTGAGTGGCCAGATTATTATGACCGGCCAGATTGTTATGACCACCCCATCAGTATAATGAAGTGAATTAGTTATGCAAATAATAATAATAATAATAATAATAGTAATAATAAAACCTTTAGAGTATTTGTTTAGGAAGTTTTCAATATTCAGTATTTTTAGAAGTGTCAATGAAGTACTGATGGGGTGGTCATAATAATCTGGCCGGTCATAATAATCTGGCCACTCAGTGTATAATGTATAATGAGTTCATTTACCAAAACATTATTTATTACTGTAAAGGATAAAATCCACTTAAGTAAATTAATTATGGTTCCTCTGTCAAAGGGACTATTTCTCCATTAAAAATTATAGTTTTGAGTATACCTGAAACCTGTATAATTTTATTAACCAATGTCACCCCAGTAAGTTCAATTTAAAAAACATTAAAAACATGAATTGGATATGCTAAAAAAATTATGGTTTTTAAAAAATGTATGGGTGTGAGAGATGTCAACAGCAGATTATTTTCTACAATGAACAGTTATCTTTTTTACTAAAAAACCAGAAAGTTGAAAAGTAGAGATAATGGAAACTTGATTTTGAGGAGATTGGCTCTGAAGGGCAGATAGAAAACTGAGAAAGTAAAGCAGTGTTAAGAGAAAAAATTTGGAGAGATTTGAGGATGTTTATAGGCTTCAGGAAAGAAACCAAGAGAATTGTAAAGATTTAGGTGTCTGTGTGGCAGGGTATAATTTCCTTTAGGCCATTGTGAATGTTGAAAATAGTTTGGAGACCTTTATAAGTCTCAGACCCAGATAGTATTGCATTGCATAAAAATTTGTTCAGCTTACTTGGTTTTGACTATGCAGAAGAAGAATGGGAATGGGAGATGTCAGGAAAGATGTAGAAAAACTACCTTATGAACTATGAGGATGCTAATCATTGAGGTTTAGGGGGAGTTTTATTGATGACATCTAATCATATAAATTCCTACAATCCATTTCCTTGTCTTTTTCCCCTGTGTTGGAGTCATGGCTAATACTATGTTCAACTAGACATTTAGTAATAATAATTTGTATTCATGAAGATGATTATAGTTTTTTAAAGCAGTAAGCTTACTTTTTAATAAATGTTTTTTGCACTTAAGGGAGGAAAAGACTGAACAGTTACTGGACTGCAAACAAGAACTTGAGCAAATGGAAATAGAACTAAAAAGGCTGCAGCAAGAGGTTTGTACCTGAAACTTTTATTACATAGGACCACTAAGTAATTGGAAATTGAAAATTGACTTTTCTCCTTATAATTTATAACGTTTACCTTAATACTTTCTGAGGTTACTGAGATTTCAAGAGATCTGATTACTTTTTCAGTGTTTTTCTCTTCAAAAATGCCAGAGCCAAAACTAGAAATCATAGTCTGTGGGCTTTTTTTTTTTTTTTTTTTTTCTGTATCAGTGCTGTTTAAACTTTGCTAAGATTCAAAGGAGCCTCAGGATTAGGACGGTTCCAAGTTTCTCTTTTTTATGTAACTGGCTTCTGTGGGCTTGGAAGCTGAAACAACTACACTATAAATTGTGGCTGCTAATGTATATATCTCCTTAGGTCTCCACTCTCTGATGGTGCTTTATGTTATATAAGACAGAATGCCTTTAATTTTTCATTCTTTTCCTATTAAATAAGGTAAAACTTTTTACTTAAAAAAAGGTTTTTGTTTTTTTTTACTAAAGTGTGTTTTCTTTGCATCTTTAACCAAGATTTGTTTAAGAAGTTACTTCTTTTAATCACTGTATAGTGTTTTGTTTTCATTGGTATGGATTGAAGTAAAGATAGACAATTTTCTTTACCTTACCTCCCCTAACCTGCATTTTAAATTCAGGGAATACTGCACTTGCAGGGTCATAAACTGGGACTTTTCTGTTCTCTTCTTTTTTTATTATTTGTCCTTTCTAGATCTGTGAGATTGGACATGATAATCTTTATTTCTAGATATGCTGTGGCTGCTCTCCCACGTCTTGGTAGCAGGGTTTTTTTGTATCAGTGTTACCTCCAAAACAGTGGTTCTCAATCTTTTTGGTCTCAAGACTTTCTTCCACTCTTAAAAATTAGTAGGATTATATCTACTGGTATTTACCAAATTAGAAATAAAAGCTGAGAATTTAAAAAATATTTATTAATTTATCTTAAAGACAATATCCAACCCATTCCATCCTATATAATAAAAGCCTAATATACTAAGTGTCCAGTTGTCCAGTCGTCCGTTCAACCAATCAAAGCATAATATGCTAATGATATGCTAAGACCACTCAACTGCTCGCTATGACGTGTACTGACTACCAGGTGGCAGACGCTTCAACCGGTAGGTTAGCTGGGGTCCCACCGATCAGGACTGAGTGAGACGGGCTGGATAAGCCCTGGAGCCCTCCCGCAGTTCCTCCCTGGCTGGCCAACCTCCTGTGTCTCTCCCAGGCCCCGATCATGCACTGGTGGGGTCCCTCAGCCTGGCCTGCACCCTCTCGCAATCCGGGACCCCTCAGGGGATGTCGGAGAGCCGGTTTCGGCTTGATCCCACAGGCCAGGCCGAGGGACCCCACTGGTGCAGGAATTTGTGCACCGGGCCTCTAGTGTTAAAGTTTAAAGTATAAAGTTTATATTTTAAGTAAATATTATTTTACAAAACAAAAACTATTTACATTTTTGCAAATCTCTTTAATGCCTGCCTTAATTGAAGACTACTAGATTCTCGAATCTATTTCTGAATTTATTCATTTATGATACTACATGCCATGTAGCTTCAGAAAACTCTACTGTGCCCTCATGGGAGAATGAGAATGAAAAAGAGAAATAATGTATTAGGATTATTTTGAAAATAGTTTTGACCTCATGAACTCCCTGAAAGGATTTCAGGAAACCACAGAAGTCCCTGTATCACACTTTAATAACTAGTGTTCTAAAGGATTAAGGATTACGAGAAGGTTTTTTTGAATTTTAATATTTGTCTTAAATGGCATTAAGATATGCATTAAACGTATGCACTAATCATTTTACTTGGAAGCATTAAAAAACCAGCAGGGTTTTAGTATGTTATAGTATATCTGAATAGAACCATTATTTCTCTAAAGTAACTAATGATCAACTTTAATAATACAGTTTGGCTCTTTTTTGTGTTCCCTGTCCTGTATTTTAAAGTTAACTTTCTTTTAATCTTAAATTAATTGCAAATGGTTTTGTTAGGTAAGGTTAACTTATTTTAAAACATCCTGAGTAATTTTTACATTCCAGATTTTTTAGAGTGGAAGGGGGAGGTGAGGCGGGAGTGGGGAAAGGGGGAACAGAAAGAGATAGAGCGTGAGAGAGAGACAGAGACAGACAGACATGGATGTGAAAAAGACACATCGAATGGTTGCCTCCCGCACACACCCCAACTGGGGCAGAGATCGAGCCTACAACCCAGGTATGTGCCCTTGACTGGGAATTGAAACCAAGGCCCTTCGGTGCATAGGCCCAGGCTCTAACCACTTTGTCACACTGGCTGGGGCTATATCTCCCCATTTTAAAAAACAACTTAATGGAGGTATAATTTACATACCACAAATCCACACTTCTAAGGTACATAATGTATTGATTTTTTAGTAGATTCATCAAGTTGTGCGACGAAGGAAATAGAAAATACTATTTAAAATATTAATATTTATTTATGTTTAGAACATGAATTTGCTTTCGGATGCTCGTTCTGCAAGAATGTACCGAGATGAATTAGATGCACTTCGAGAGAAGGCAATCAGAGTTGATAAGCTTGAAAGTGAAGTCAGCAGATATAAAGAAAGGCTGCATGATATTGAGTTTTATAAAGCAAGAGTTGAGGTATGTTGCATAATTTAAACCATTCACAATTTATTACTTTAAAAACTGTTTGATTTTCAAAATTCAATGAAAATACACTTAATAAATGAATGGAATTGTTGAAATGTTAGCAAACTAAATACATTTAGATGTTTATTTTATGATAGATCAGCATATTTCTTAGAATTTACAAAGGGATATTTAGACATTATTAATTTTATTTAAGTCTTTGGGGCTCTTCTTTTATCCCTTTATTTAACATTATAGGTAGAGCAGATTTTTGAAGTCCTTCCCTCATAGTCAAAATAAAGTATTTCTCTCTACTAATTTTAAACTTGTTCCTAGGAGTGAAAACAGACGTATTTGCTGACTCAACTCAGAATGCTAAATTAGGATCAACGAAATCACTTGTGTTTGCACACCTGCTCATAAACTCTTTCTCAATAAATCATATAAACATCTTATATAAACAAATTAGAAGAAACATTTTTCCATACTTAATGATTATTGTACAATGTTGCATGAAGTTGAGTTTGACATTGACAGCAAAAAATTGATAATCTTTGCATCTGCATCCTTTTTTCCTTTCTTAGTTAATTTCTTCATTGTCTGCAAACAGTGGAGATCTTGGTCATGTTTATTATGGGGATAAGAAGGAAGGAGTATGCAAAAATTAAGAAGTGAAAACATTATAAGAAATCATAGAACATTTGAGCCTGAAAGTTATAAAAAATAGACCAAATAGACTATAAAAATAAGGTACATATTAATTCTTTGCCAATTTTTTAAATGAGTATATGGCACTGTTAAAGGATCCTTATAGATGCCACTGTTTTAATATACTTTCTCTTGAAGTTAGCTTATAAATTACAGGCATAAAGCTTAGCAAGATAGATTTGTGAACATATGTCTTCAAAACAGATGTAGGGGTTTAAAACATGTCCTCAAGATGCTATGTAAAATATTTATTGATAAAGCCTTTATTTATGATTTATGTGAGTATTAGTTCAAAGTCTTGGAATTTTACTCAAAAACCCCAAACCCTTCACTTCTAAATTACAGTTTAAGTGGAGAGAATTCTTTAAATCTATTTCAGTAAATAAATTAAGTTCTAATTCTATGGAGATTTATGTGTTAAATATCTGCAAGACTCTCTATACTTAGTTTTTTCTCCTTATGATTAAGGGATTTAAATGTACCCTGACAATTTTATGTGAAATTATAGTAGTATTACTCATTCTAATAGAAGTACTGAGTGTTTTGTTTGCATAATAGCTTAAATTTTGGGGGAGAACTAAAGCCAAGAAAATATCAACTGTATTTTTATTAGTTAGTAGCTTTACTCTTGCACAGAACTGTTAATAAAGACAGATTAATGTCTTTTTAAATAAGTTTTTATTGGTTTTTTGTAGAGGAAGGGAGAGGGAGAGAGATATAGAAACATCGATGAGACAGAAACATCGATTGGCTGCCTCCTGCATGCTCCCCAAGGGGGGTCAAGCCTGAACTTGGGTATGTGCCTTGACTGGGAATAGAATTGGCAACCTCTTGTGCATGGGTTGATGCTCAACCACTTGAGCCACTCTGGCCAGATTAATGCCTTATTTTACAACCAAGAATTTTTATGTTTCAGACTTTAAAAAATTAACAGAAATTAACATGTTTGTGATACAGCCTGTTTGAAATGTTTATAGGAATTAAAAGAAGACAATCAAGTTTTACTAGAAACAAAAACCATGTTGGAAGACCAATTAGAAGGAACTCGAGCTCGTTCTGATAAATTACATGAATTAGAGAAAGAGAATTTACAACTAAAGGCCAAACTGCATGATATGGAAATGGTAAGTATTGTAAGGGAGATTAATTGCATGACCTCTGAGGAAGCATTCTGAAATTCATCTGACTTCCCTATAATGACAAAGGACAGTAGTGTCCTAGATGCTTTAACAAAGAAGAGATGAGCTAAATAAATTCAGTGCTTGCAATTTTGTGGACGTGGGGAGTAGTGGAAATTTCTGCTTTTGTTATAGAGGGGTGTTATTGATTTTGCCTTGTATTTTAAAAATAAACTCTAATAAGCTATTTGGTAAAATGCCTTTAAAATACAGAAATAAAACTATTTAGCATTGAGTCAGAATCTCTTGTTATATTACTAAATTAATATGTTGACTATGAAGAAATGTTTTCAGTGTCCCCAAAGCTCACTTTAAAAGGATATCAGACACCTGGTCAGTATAATGACCAATTGTGATTATAATAACTGGTGATTGCCTTTAAACTGTGAAAATTTTAAGCAACTCAAAATTTATCCTCATTATTTAGTTTCTGATAAATAAAAGTTATAAGTAATAAAATATTAGCTTGAGATTATACTGTTTCTTAGCTTTCTTTTTTCTCCCTACTTCCTGCCAACAAAAAAGGAACGCGATATGGATAGAAAAAAGATTGAAGAATTAATGGAAGAAAATATGACTTTGGAAATGGCACAGAAACAAAGTATGGATGAGTCATTACATCTTGGCTGGGAGTTAGAACAAATATCCAGAACTAGTGAACTTTCTGAAGGTATTCCCAATATTGTTTTACTTAAATGGGTTGGTGAATAAATAAAGTTGAATTTATGCTTACATTTCTGGATATTTCATTGCAGTTATTTTCCCTAGCTGGAGATGTCTCGGCAGGCCAGCTGCCCCTAGCTATGATTTCACAGAGCAGTTTGTTATTTCCACATTGCTGGGTCTGATTATCTTTGCATGTCTTACAGCAAAACTTTTTTTTGAGTGCAATCACAGATTTGATCAGTTGTTTAGGCATTATTTTGTTAGTATCATAAACTAGAATACCAATTTACTAATTTATTTTGAGAAGTATAGCCATCTACTAAATAGAACAGAAAAGTCACATTAACTGATCAGCTATATTTTTACTATATTCAAACCTAAATAGGAAGTCAAAATTAGTGGGAAGAGTTTTAGGTGAATATGTAGCCAGAATAGAACAAGTTAAGGATCTCCATGGCTATGTTCATTAGTATATGAGAATTATTATCCCCATTTTAGGATTATATCTACCAACCAGTTTAGCCCCAGTTATACCCTGGAGATAATGAAAGATGCCCCCTGCCCCCAGAAAAAATTTTAACTCTTGACTTTTTTTTCTTAAGCTCCACTATTGACTTATCTTCTGTCTTAAAACTGGGCATATACTATACAATAAAGTTGTGTTATAGCTGTGATTATGCTAATACTGATATACTTTCTTGAAATTACACTCAGGTCCCATTTATTTGAATTAGACAGGTTCCATAATTCCTCACTTACCCAATATTAGATTCTTCCACCTGCTTTCCTTCAGCAGGTATTTTTATTAAGCACCTACCATGTGTAAAATACTATACCAGGCCCTGAGGACATAGTGGTGTGGTAGACGTAAAGTCTGAAGACGGTTTATAGTCTGGCTCTTGCAGAATAATTACTTTTACACATGTCTCATATTTGTTACCATTATACTTTTTCTAGTTTTACACTTGAGAACCTACTTGCAAATTCTAGGACCCTAGTTAAATTCCCAACGTAGTAAGTGATATTCATCCAGTGGGTTTGCTGAGATGTAACTTAAAATAGTTGTGGAACTTCTTTTATTGTATTCCTTGTGAATTGAGTTACAAAGAAAGCAATTCAGACTTCAATGTTTTCTACTTTGAAAGTAGTTAAAATTACACTGTTAAGAGTTTCATCTGTTAAGTGAGGACAATAATAGTAAGTACCTTGAAAGGTTGTTGTGAGGATTGAATTCTTAATACTTAAGAAAATGTACCGGGTATATAGTAAGCATTTGAATGTTAAGCATTATGATGATGATGATCATTATATCAGTAGCTTTGCAGTTCTTAGCTGGGGTCACATACCTGAATATTTGTTTTAATGTGGTGTCATTTTTGTTTGTTAGTTTTTTAAATATACAAGGGCTTTTCTTTCTAGAAAATTTGTAGAATATGGAAAAATGTAAAGGAGGAAATCAGTCACTAATAATTTCTTAAATCATTTTCACATTTTAAAAAACTTCTAAATTTTTCTACACAGACATAGGAGTTTAGACATCAGATTAATGTATATGCACAATTCGGATTCCTTTTTGTACCTAAGACTATATTACAGGAATTCATTAATATTATTAAAAATGTGTTGTAAGCATTCGTTTTAATTCTCATAGTCTGACTTGAAGCTTCTTTGAAGTACATTCGTAGTATTCATGGTATTCAAAGTATTATTGAGGTATATCATGTATTTTAGCCTAATTTTTAAAAAATTTAAATTTTTTATTGTTTAAAGTATTACATAAGTCTCCTTCCTCCCCCCCCCCCACCCCCCTAGACCTCTCCTCGACCACCCCCACCCCCAGCATATGCCCTCACTCCTCTACTATCTGTGTCCATGTGTATGCATATAAGTCCTTTGGTTGATCTCTTACCCCCTCAACCCCCGCCTTCCCTCATAGATTGGACAGTCTGTTCGATGCTTCTGTGACTCTGGTTCAGTTTTTGTTAATCAGTTTATGTTGTTCATTATATTCCACAAATGAGTGAGGTCATGTGATACTTATCTCTCTCTGACTGGCTTATTTCACTTAGCATAATGCTCTCCAGTTACATCCATGCTGTTGCAAATGGTAAGAATTCCTTCTTTTTTTTACAGCAGGGTAGTATTCCATTGTGTAGCTGTGCCACAGTTTTCTAATCTACTCATCTGCTGCGGGGCACTTGGACTGTTTCCAAATCTTAGCTATAAATTGTGCTGCTCTGAACATAGGGGTGCATATATCCTTTCTGATTAGTGTTTCTGTTTTCTTGGGATATATTCCTAGAAGTGAGATTACTGGGCCAAATGGGAGTCCCATTTTTAATTTTTTGCGGAAATGCCATGCTGTTTTCCACAGTGGCTGCATCAGTCTGCATTCCCACCAACAGTGCAAGAGGGTTCCTTTTTCTTCATATCCTTGCCAGCACTTGTTGTTTGGTTTGTTGATAATAGCCACCCTGACAGGTGTGAGATGGTACCTCATTGTTGTTTTGATTTGCATCTCTGGGTGACTAGTGACTTTGAACATGTTTTCTTATGCCTTCTGTATGTCCTCTTTCGAAAAGTGTCTATTTAGGTCCTTTGCCCATTTTTTGATTGGGTTGTTTATCTTCTTTTTGTTAAGTTGTATGAGTTCCCTATAAATGTTGGAGATTAAACCCTTATCAGAGATAGCATTGGCAAATATGTTCTCCCATGCAGTGGGGTTTCTTGTTGTTTTGTTGATGGTTTCTTTTGCTGTGCAGAAGCTTTTTATTTTGATGTAGTCCCATTTATTTATTTCCTCCTTAGTTTCCATTGCCCTAGGAGCTGTATCGGTAAAGATATTGCTACAACAAATGTCTGCTATTTTGCTGCCTATGGCTTCTTCTAGGGTTTTTATGGTTTCCCGTCTTAGGTTTAAGTCCTTTATCCATTTTGAGTTTATTTTTGTGTATGGTGTAAATTGGTGGTCTAGTTTCATTTTTTTGCATGTACAAGTATCTGTCCAATTTTCCCAACACCATTTACTGAAGAGACTGTCTTGACTCCATTGTATGCTCTTGCCTCCTTTGTCAAATAGTAATTGAGCATAGTGGCTTGGGTCGAGCTCTGGGTTCTCTGTTCTGTTCCATTGGTCTATATGTCTGTTCTTGTGCCACTACCAGGCAGTTTTGAGAACAGTGGCTGTGACCTAGCCTAATCTTGTTAATTTGAAATGCATAACTACAAGTCATTAACTAGAGTTTTACTAGAGAAGACGTGGACAACTAATAGAATTTTAAAAGTCAATGACTGTCTAGTATACCAGCTTTTGATAAAAGATTAACAATATGTGACTAGAACAAAAGCTGGAAATAAGAATTCTTTACTTAAAATCTGGGGAACACCCTAGCTGGTTTGACTCAGTGGATAAAGCATCGGCCTGCGGAATGAAAGGTCCCGGGTTCAATTCCAGTCAAGGGCATATGCGTGGCTGTGGGCTTGATCTCCAGTACGGGGCATGCAGGAGGCAGCCAATCAATGATTCGCTCTCATCATTGATGTTTCTATCTCTCCCTCTCCCTTCCTCTCTGAATCAATAAAAATATAAAAAAATAAAATCTTTGGGATATTTTACCATACCTAATTTTGTAAAGAATGTATGCTTGTGAGGATGTGTGTGTGTGTGTGTGTGTGTGTGTGTGTATTTATTTGCTTTTCTATGATGGAGAATTTCAAACATACATAAAAGTTGTGTGTGTGTGTGTGTGTGTGTGTGTGTGTGTATGTGTATGTGTATTTATTTGCTTTTCTATGATGGAGAATTTCAAACATACATAAAAGTTGGCAGACCTAGAAATGCCCTCCCATACTTCTACCCTTTGGCCTTCCTAAAATCTAGGGTTTCAAAATAAGTTCTAGGCATCATATTTCATTTGTAAATCCTAATGTTTTTATATCATCAAAATATTCCATGAGTCTGCTGTAAGATTATTAAAACATAATTCTTTGTGGCTTCCTGGAGAGTATCATTTACAGAATTAGAAACTGAGTTTTCTTATTTTAAAACATGTAATGTTGTAATCTACTTAGAAAGATGGTTTTCCTTGACAAAATGGAGTAGATGTTGCTCTTTACTCTTAATTTAATAGGGATTCTTTAGAGAAAGACTTTTGCAAGGTGACCGTGTATACTGTCTTGCCTTTTTCAGAATTAGATAAGGATTTCCTCCCCTTAAACTGTCTTTCTTTAATTTTTGAAAGTGTGGTATGGGATATACTTTATACTTCTTGTTGAACCATACATGACTATAGATACACAGGACCATAAATATTTGTACAAGTAACCTAAGACTCATTGAAGTTAAAGTGGCTTGATATTATCAGTTTGTTAATTTCTCATGGTACTAGAACTGGAACTCTAGTCTCTTCGGTCTAAATTTGTGTCTGCCCCCCCCCCCCCCCCCCCGAATGCTTAAGGATGCATTAAAATTTAGTATTTACCTGTCTTTTATCTCTGTTTTTATCATTGTGTCTATCTTGTATAACTTTATAAATTTTTTTATAAAGGACCAAGTGATGTACTGCATATACACTCAACATTTTAAATAGTAAAGAATAAATATAGGTTTACCAATGACTTATTTTTTCAATATTGTAGCACCACAGAAGTCTTTGGGCCATGAGGTGAGTGAGTTGACATCAAGTAGGTTACTGAAGTTGGAGATGGAAAACCAGAGTTTGACAAAAACTGTAGAAGAGCTTCGAAGTACTATGGATTCTGCAGAAGGAAACACTTCCAAAATCCTGAAAATTGAAAAAGAAAATCAAAGACTAAGTAAAAAGGTAAATAAAAATGAATGTTTGATCTTTAAAAATGTATGTAAAAATATAAATAAATAGCACTGTAGTAAAACATTTTCCAGTTTCTAATGTGCCCTCATTTATTATTTTAACTTATTATGAAATTTTTAACATTTATAAATGTAAAGTAAGTGAACTCCTATACTTGTTTTTTTAATGTGTTTTACTGTAGGCCTAATTGGGTTCAAATTGAGTTTTTAGTAAGTATTCATAAGGAGTATGTACATATGTCAGTCAGGAGGCACATGTCTGGTTGTCTGTCTTTTTGTGATATTGTCATGGAAAATCATTTGCGTGGATCCCTTAATCAGAGATTGCAAAATCCTGATTTTCTAATTATATCATCCCTTCCTAATGTGGTAGATAGGGTGTTCCTATAAAGGAAAATCTTGTTTTAAAAGCTACTAGTTTATAGAAAACACCATTGGTTATTCTAAAGAACAGCCTATGGGAAAAGCAGGATGAATGTTTGACCCTGTCCTTTATTTTCCAGTTTCCTAATAATGACTTGGTTGTCTCATATCCTCCTGAGATAATTGAGTGAGTTTGTTGTTTTAGTGTCATTATTAACTCGTAGATTTAAGAATATTTAAAGTGTTTCAGTCCACTGCATTTATTTTTCTTCCTGTCCCAATAAAGCTGCTTCCTGCATCGTTATGACACAACCTTCGCATTCCTTGGGAGCTGCCTTGCTTTCTGCAATGACAGAATGTTTTGGCACCTAGCCATGTCTAATTTTCCCTTTGAAATATTCTGGGTTTCTAGACTTTGTTATGAAAATCGCCCTAACCTTTAAACCAGTGATTTTTGAACTATAGTATGCATCAGAATCACATGTAGAACTTGTTAAAACACAGATTGCTGAGTCTCATGCCTAGAGTTTGTGTTCTTGGTAGGTTTGGAGTGGGGGGCTAATAATTCTCATTTCTAAGAAGTTCCTTGGTGATGCTTATTTTGGAACCATGCTTTGAGGGACCACTGCCTTAGATAATGAGAAAGATCCCTTGATTTTCTTGCAAAACCTTTACTCTTTTATTTTTATTTATTTATTATTGACTTCAGAGAGAAAGGGAGAGGGAGAGATAGAAACATTAATGCAGAGAGAGAATCATTGATCGGCTGCCTCCTGCACGCCCCCTACTGGGAATTGAGCCCCAAACCAGGGCATGTGCCCTTGACCAAAATTGAACCCAGGACCCTTCAGTCCACAGGCTAAAGCTCTATCCATTGAGCCAAGTCGGCTAGGGCTAGACTTTTACTCTTTTAAATCATTTTGTATCATCATTAGTCTATTAACCAAATAATCTTAGTAAGCATTTGACAATCAATATAGTGTTAAAGTTGGAGTGGCCATTTAGAACTTGGATCATTTCTATTTTGGTTGTCATTATAATTGGATCTGTGAATTATAATTTGATTTTGAAATTAGCTTTGAAGTCTTGTAAGTTCTTAAGGATTCTTGCAATTTTTCATAAATTCATTGGATAAAAGATGTCTTTTGTAAACTAAATGTTTCACTTGAATTCCACTAATATAAAACAACATATGAACTTAATTAAATAACTGTTATCCATATATTTTAATCGTGATTGGAGAACCAGATTTATTAGTTATTTATAACTAAAAGCTTCTAAAACATGTAAATGAATGTTGAACTGAGTTATTGGATAAGATTTGTGACTCGATTCTTTTGAGGCATTATTGGGAGATTATTTTCCATGTGTGGTTATCTTCCATTGATGTTAAAAGGAAAAATCCAGCTTGCTTTATATAGACTTAAAATTCCTAGAGTTCTTCAATATTGATAAAAAGATGTAATATTAAATATTTTTATATAGCTAAATATTTTATATAGAATATTTTATATAAATAAATCTTTTTTATTTTTTAAATTACCTGGCTTGATGAATATCCTATATAATAAAAGGTTAATATGCAAATTGACCAAATGGCAGAACGACTGATCACTATGACATGTACTGACCAACAGGGGGTAGACACTTAACACAGGAGCTTCCCCCTGGTGGTCAGTACACTCCCACAGGGGGAGTGCCACTCAGCCAGAAGCCGGGCTCACGGCTGGTGAGCGCAGCGGCAGTGGTGGGAGCCTCTCCCACCTCCGTGGCAGCACTAAAGATGTCCCACTGACGGTTTAGCCTGCTCAGTCGTACATCCCCCAAGGGCTCCTGGACTGCGAGAGGGCACAGGCCGGGCTAAGGGACCCCCCCCCCCCTTGGGTGCACGAATTTTGTGCACCAGGCCTCTAGTGTTGTATAATAATGGGAAAATCAGTTATAGCATATTTTGAACTTAAATTTGTTTTTTCATACTTACTGTACTTATTAACCACATATTTTATTGTATCTTCACAATGTACAAATGAAAATAAACTTAAATCAAAATATAAATATTTGTTGAAGTTTTGTTCAGCCTGTCTTTCTCCAGTATTCTCCTTTTTCCTCATTTTCTTTTTATTTTAAACCAGGTCCCTTCTTGTTTCCTCATTAAACTTGTACCATTATTTTTCATCTTTTCCTTCATGCTTTTTATATTCTCCTCTTACTTCTTCTACACCAAAATTCCTTGACTATAAAATTTTACTTTACAATTTTACTCGAGCCAAGAGAGCCTTTCAGTAAGACTTGTACAGTCTTCACATAGCACATAATTATCATATATTCACTTGGACTGTCTTTGTGTTTACAAGTAGATATTTACTTTCAAAGATGCAGAGGATAAGAAACGTAGTCAGATCTGCATATTTTATATAGCTGCTAAAATTAGCATGGTATTTTACTTGAATTTCTCTACTAAGTTCTTAAATTTCACCATTTGGGTATTAAAACTGTATTTTACCTTTTAATTCAATGGTTATCTTTTGTTTTGATATGTTCCACTGTTTTAAAATACTTAATGATATATTGTTTTGTGACTTATTTTCTCCAGGTTGAAATTCTTGAAAATGAGATTGTTCAAGAAAAGCAAAGTCTTCAGAATTGTCAGAATTTAAGCAAGGATCTAATGAAGGAGAAGGCACAACTTGAAAAAACGATTGAAACGCTTAGAGAAAATTCAGAGCGACAGGTTCATAAATTTCTTATTAAGCATTGTATTTTAAAGTTTATTAACAAAAGTTAGTTTATGCAAATAAAATGTTCATATAATATTAAAGGGAAATACTTTAGAAGTTTTTTTTTTTTTTTCGCTTAAAGTATTACAAAGGGTATTACATAAGTGTCCTTTTTTCCCCCCCACCCTTGACAAACCCCTACCCTCCCTTACCCCCCTAGAAGTTTTTTAAATTTTAAAGTAACTGGTTTATCTCACTTTCTATGTTATGTATTTTAGGAAAGTTAAAGAGAAAGATTAGAATTTTTTAAATTGCCAGTATGATTAATAATTGTATAACATTTTGCAGTACATGTGTCTTCAAGTATCTGGAAAATGGCTGTGGAGGAGAGAAATGGGAGCGAAGTTGGGAGAAATGGGAGTGGAGTTGGGAGAAATGCCACTGTGCTCTGGCCCCACTAATAAAGGGAGAAGTGGTGGCAGCAACCGTCTTGGATACTGTCAGATTTATTTTCAAGTATTTATTGATCAGTCTCGTGCTTGAGGAAACAGAACTGGATAGATTGACTTTCTATTTTAATATTTGTATTTATTTTTTATATGTAAAATGATTTGCTTTATATTATCTAGGTATAGCCTTAGGCCACCTATAAAATTAGAGATTTCTTTAGAGCTACAGAACAAAAATTGTAGAGTTAACTATGAATCTGTACTTTTATCAGGTTCTCAGGAGCTTGTTCAAAACACTAAATGTCGAGAACTATTACTAGTATATTAAGCCATACCATGAATTGAATGGATTAGTTTTCAAATGTACCAGGGGATTTTGATGTTTCCAAATTAGCATTCTTTGGGGGGTTGAATACACACACACATATATGATACAGCAAATATTTACTAAAGACCCTCTGTGTATAGGCATTGAAAAATTTATTTGTGCCCGGCTTGGTGAGGCTCAATGGTTGAGCATCAACCTATTAAGCAGGAGGTCATAGTTCGATTCCTGGTCAGGGCATATGCTCGTTTTTTGGATTCCAACCCCAGTAGGGGGCGTGCAGGAGGCAGCTGATCAATGATTCTCATCATTAATGTTTCTCTTTCTCTCCTCTGAAATCAATGAAATATATATTTAGAAATTAAAAAACAATTTATTTGTGTAAGGTAAAAGCTTATATTCTCAAGGAGATATGTATGTATATTTCCCTGATACTCATATTTGAATTTGAAACATGCAATTAAGTAATCTGAAGATCATTTTTATTGATATTAAACACATCTCTCTTAACCATTCCTTTATATTACGAACTCCATAAAGCCACAAACTTTAATGATCTGGCAGTACACGTATACAATGGTCTCTCAGTAAATATTTGTCAGAATTAACAGTAAGATAGACAATGCTAGCACCCTTTTATGTTACAAGTTCCCTGTTAGATTTTGAAAAGAAATAACTATAATTTAAAATATTTAGTTCTTGCCCTAGCTGGTTTGGCTCAGTGGATAGAGTGTCGACCTGCGGACTAAAGGGTTCCAGGTTCGATTCTGGTCAAGGACACATGCCCAGGTTGTGGGCTCGATCCCCAGTGGGGTGTGTGCAGGAGGCAGCCAGTCAGTGATTCTCTCTCATTTTGATGTTTCTTCTCTCTCTCCCTCTTCCTTCCTCGCTGAAATTAATAAAAATATATTTTAAAAAATAGTTTAAAATATTTAGTTCTTATTCAGTTAGGTTTTTAATTTTCTCCTTTCTCTTTTAAAATTAGATTAAAATCTTGGAGCAGGAAAATGAACATCTGAACCAAACCGTGTCTTCCTTAAGGCAGCGCTCCCAAATAAGTGCTGAAGCAAGGGTGAAAGACATTGAAAAAGAAAATAAAATTCTCCATGAATCTATCAAAGAAACAAGTAGCAAGTTAAGCAAGATGGAATTTGAAAAAAGACAAATTAGGAAAGAATTAGAACATTATAAAGAAAAAGGAGAACGAGCGGAAGAACTTGAAAATGAGTTGCATCATCTTGAAAAAGAAAATGAATTGTTACAGAAAAAGATAACCAATTTAAAAATTACTTGTGAAAAAATTGAGTCCTTAGAACAAGAAAATTCAGAGCTAGAAAGAGAAAATAGGAAATTTAAAAAAAGATTGGATAGCTTTAAAAACCTTACTTTTCAGTTAGAATCTCTAGAGAAAGAGAATTCCCAACTTGATGAGGAAAACTTGGAACTGCGAAGAAACGTGGAGTCTTTGAAGTGTGCAAGCATGAAAATGGCTCAACTGCAACTAGAAAATAAAGAACTGGAAAGTGAAAAAGAGCAGCTTAAGAAGGGTTTAGAGCTTATGAAAGCATCATTCAAGAAATCAGAACGCTTAGAAGTTAGCTACCAGGGTTTAGATACAGAAAATCAAAGGCTACAGAAGGCTCTAGAGAACAGCAATAAAAAAATTCAGCAGTTAGAGAGTGAACTACAAGACTTAGAGATGGAAAATCAAACATTGCAAAAAAACCTAGAAGAGTTAAAAATATCCAGCAAAAGACTAGAACAGCTAGAAAAAGAAAATAAATCATTAGAGCAAGAGACTTCTCAACTGGAGAAGGATAAGAAACAGCTGGAGAAGGAAAATAAGAGACTCCGACAACAAGCAGAAATAAAAGATACCACATTAGAAGAAAATAATGTGAAAATTGGAAATTTGGAGAAAGAAAACAAAACTCTATTCAAAGAGATTGGTATTTATAAAGAATCTTGCATTCGTCTGAAAGAATTAGAGAAAGAAAATAAGGAGCTTGTCAAAAGAGCAACTATTGATATAAAAACTTTGGTTACATTACGTGAGGTAAGTATAGTTACTTAAATTTAAGGCAAATATTTTTTATATTTTTAATTCAAGGCTTTAAGTTTTATTGGGACCCATTAGTAATTTGTATCATCTTCTTAGGGCTCTAAAGTAAAAATTTAGAATTATAACTAGAAAGTCTCCAACTTTCCTGCCTTTGTTAAACTAAGAAGTGTATGTATATTATATTTTTTAAGATCTTGTACTAATTAAGTTTCCATATGGTATCTGACTTATTACATTGTAATTTTATTTCAAAATAATATTAAAAATATGTGATCAAGACTCTTGACTGAATGCTAAGTATAATGGGACCCATGACAGCCACTATTTATTGAACGCAAACTGTGCCAAGTACTGGGCTAAGGACCTTGTAAGATATATATATATAAATTTTATGACCAGTTCTTTATAGGTATTATCTTAGATTAGAAAACAGGTTCAGAGACATTAAGTAATTTTTTGAGGATCACAGTTAATAAATGGCAGAATTGGATTACTGGATTCAAATCCAGATCTTTCAGACTCCAAAGCCCCATGGATTTTGACCTCTAAGCTTAAAGAATACAAATCAGGCTGAACTTAAAGGTCAAATTGAACAATTGATAGTTGCTCAGATCTGTGTGTTGAGGAGAAATTTGAAATTTCTAGGAGTATACTGGTAGCAGGTCTTGTAAACGTGGTTGGTATAGATCCGAAGATAACATGCTTGGCTTGTTTTTGCTTTTACTATGCTATACTATATATAACCCTTTAAGTTCAATTTAAAAGTATCTTAGCATTCTTGTAATAAGTCACATTGGAAAGTCTGTGTTTCTGCTAAAGAGATATTGAGAGGAGAGGGACCATTATGAGACATTCATTTTTTCCTTTTGTTCTATAGCCTCACAGACAGGAGCAACAGGTTCCTTGTGCCTGCACTTCTCAGATTGCCCCTAGTTCTTCAGACCTATATCCTCTTCCACTGGGAGAAGGGTGCATGTGGGAAAAGGGTGTTGTATAGGAAGAAACATGCATGAAGGTCCTAGCTTATTATTGAAAAATTAATGGATATGCGTTTTTCCCCACAGTTCTCAAATGTGAGGTGTGGATTCACAAGGAAAGAATAAATAGTTTCTCCATTGGTTTTAAACATTAAAAAGATAAAAAGAAGTATTAGCCAAAAAAAGACAAAACTATTCTGTTTGGACTATGTTATGTTGTTTCATAACTACTACTTAATGAGGAAGGGAAAGTCCAATCACATTTCTGTCTTTCCTGCTTCAAGTTATATGTATTGCTGGGTGGTGGTAATTAGAATCTTGGCTGAATTTCTTAGACGTTTATGTTCTTGACACTTATGTGAGTTTTGCATTCTTTTTAAAATAAGGATTTGGTTAGTGAAAAATTGAAGACACAACAAATGAATAATGATCTTGAAAAATTAACCCATGAGCTTGAGAAGATAGGGTTAAATAAAGAGCGACTCTTACATGATGAGCAAAGTACAGATGACAGGTGAGTATTAAGTCACTGGTTCAATTCCCAGTCAGGGCACATGCCCGGGTTTCGGGCCCATTCCCCATTAGAGGGCATGCAGGAGGCAGCTGATTGTTGGTGCTCTCTCATTAATGTTTCTTTCTCCCTCTCCCTTTCTAAAATCAATTTTTAAAAATGTTTAAAAAGTAAAAAATCAGGGTAAAGACAGCCTAATACTGTCTAAGAAAAAAAATGCTAAAATGTTACATAAATACAGTTTGTCAGTGACGTAGCAGAAGATCTAAGGCTATAATTGCCTGTGAAAGTAGAATGAGACATTAACAACAAACAAACCCCTCTCTGGTGAAATACGCAATTTAAGCAAGTTATATTTTATTTGATTATGTGCTCAAATGCCTCAATTGTTTCATTTATTATTTATTTTTAAATCTTTATTGTTGAAAGTATTACATATGTCCCTTTGTTTTTCTTTGACCCCTTCTAGCTCGCACTCTTACCCCCACACCACACCAGGCCTTCACCACCCTATTGTCTGCATATACTTTATAGCAGGGGTCCTCAAACTTTTTAAACAGGGGGCCAGTTCACTGTCCCTCAGACCGTTGGAGGGCTGAACTATGGTTTAAAATAAAACTGAACAAATTCCTATGCACACTGCACATATCTTATTTTGAAGTAAAAAAACAAAATGGGAACAATACAATATTTGTATTTGCATGTGGCCCGCGGGCCGTAGTTTGAGGACCACTGCTTTATACCCTGAAGACAAAGTCTTCAGTGAGTTTCAAGTCTTAACTATGAATATGTTCTTATATAAATACTTTACACTTAATAGTGTAGACAAGTGTTTGATAATATAATAATCCTTTACTTTCTATAGATTCTATTCTTATAAAACTAAAATAAATGTTTTGAGACTTATAAAACTAATAGAAATATAATGCCTGTTTGAGTATTAGATCATTTTTGCTTTAGACAACTTAGGCTATAATTTAAAGCTCTGTTTACTTAGTGATTTTTGTTTCTTCATTCCCAGGAATAGTTTAAGAGGGGGAGACTGGGGCAGTAAGAGGAGAATAATTTAATTTGCCACTTAAATTATAAGATCTATTTATGGCACCAATATCTGTAGTCATAAATTATCTTTAAAAATAATTTTCTGACCTCCAGTAACAAACTTTTGCTATTTTTGTACTTGGATAGTAGGTACAAACTTTTGGAATCAAAATTAGAATCCACTCTAAAGAAGTCCCTTGAAATAAAAGAGGAAAAAATTGCTGCTTTAGAAGCTCGATTAGAAGAATCCACAAATTATAACCAGCAATTGCGCCAAGAACTTAAAACAGTAAGTGATTTCTTTGGAAATAATTTTAATTGTTAAATATTTGGAGAGAAAATTTTAAAATAGAAAAGAAAAATTTAATATTTTATTAATATTTTGTTTTTTTCTTAAATTTGAGGGTGTTCTGAAACAAATTTTTGCCATGTAGTTTATGACAAACTATATTTTGTCTATACACTGTAATTGATTCAATCCTATTTCATGCGTGTGTGTGTCCCCTATGCAGTTAGGAACAACCAGAATTGATATATTGGGATAGGGAAAAGGCAGGTTTATTTTATGGGTAAAAGGTCTCAGTGAGAGACAGGCACTTTATTTTGACACCCTCTTCCGATTGAGAATCAAGGTAAAAGTTTGATAGGAAATTTGTAAGTGTGAGAACACCAAGTAGAGGGAAATCATATGTCATCCTCTTATAAAGTTGAGGGTATTTTTCTAGATCTGTTTTCTTGTGATATTTAGAATTATTTGGTGAATTAAACAAAACTGTTTTCTCTACATGAATAAATTGAATATGAAGAGACTTGCCCTATATTGAGTTAATATAATACTAGATTGGGAGTATCGTATTCTGATTTATTTTTCCTCTTATCGTCTCTGCATTGCTCCCTTGAATGGTTTTATAGTAACTAAACATTAAAACTTGTAAGATTACTACAGGCCACATTTAGAACCATTTGTTCGGAACACTATAGGAAATACAAGTAGCTAGCAGGGCACTGTCCAGTGTTCTTCACAGGGGTTGTCTGAGAATCATCTTCCTACCAGATGACAGTTCAGGTGCAAGTGAGATTCGTGTTGGGTGTGTGTTGGAGCTGCCCTGGCTTTAAGACTTCATGCTCCACAGCAATTATCATCTCTTGCAACAACTCCAGAGGTATAGATTTAAGATCTCCATAATAGTTGTTACCAATTTTAAGAGTTGCTGCACTTAGAGAAGTTCAAAGATATGGCTTCATATTAGGTATTTATGGTTCTCTCAGCCCAAATACTATTTACCAATCAGGGATCTTATTTCCCTTCAGCAAACCTGCCTAGTAACATAGAACATTCCAATTTTATGAGGTTTCTGGAGAAAGTTAACTGAAGATGAATTTCTCATGCAGAAAGGAAAAAGGTTTTGTTTCCTATTTGCCCTTACCATCACTGCTGGTATTCATCTCAGACATTACCATGAAACAAGTATTTATGTAGAAGAAATTCTAGAACTTTGCTTAGTTAACATAAAGGATTATCCAAAAAATAAAGTACAATTTGGTGCCATATTTTATTAATCTGCTTTATTTCCTGAATTTTTTTTTACCCTATTGAGCGGTATAACTAGGTTACAGGTAAAGTCAACTCATGAAGCTACTCAGCTAGAAAATAAGTGGGTTTGGATATGGGTTGGTATATATCTATTTCTAGTCTAAAAGGTGGAGACTTAAAAATCCATCATTATCTTTTACTTCCAGCCAATTTGGCATAACTACTATTGGACTAGCTTACTGCTATAAACATGTATTCAGCTGTAATTATACTGTTCTAACTTTTAGTACTATACATGAAGAGGAATATCACTTGAAGATAGACTGTGAAAGTTAAATATGTATAGTATAAATTCTAAAGTACTAGTAACTACAAAAATAGCATGTCAGAGAGGTATGGTTAACATGCCATCAAAAGAAATAAAATAGAATTATAAAAAATCCAAAAGAAGGAAGAAAATAAAAAAGGTGGAGCAAAGTACAGATTGGACAGATAGAAAATAAATAGCAAATGGCAGGTTTAAATAAAAACATACCACTGGTCACATCCTATCTAATAAAGAGGTAATATGCAAATTGACCATTACTCCAACACACAAGATGACCATCCCCATGTGGTCAAAGATGGCTGACGGGATGACAGTTAGGGTCAACCAGGCCTGCAGGGGAGGGCAGTTGGGGCGGGGGGGGACCAGGCCTGCAGGGGAGGGCAGTTGGGGGGCACCAGGCCTGCAGGGGAGGGCAGTTAGGGGTGACTAGGCCTGCAGGGGAAGGCAGTTAGGGGCAATCAGGGCAGCAGGGGAGCAGTTAGGCATCAATCAGGCTGGCAGGGGAGTGGTTAGGGGCAATCAGGCAGGCAGGCAGGCAAGCGGTTGGGAGCCTGCAGTCCTGGATTGTGAGAGGGATGTCCCAGATGGAGAGGGTACAGGCTAGGCTGAGGGACACACCCCACCCCCTGCACAAATTTCGTGCACCGGGCCTCTAGTTAAATATAAAAGGTCTAATACCTCAGGTAAAAGTCAGAGATTAATGGATTAGATAAAAAGGCAAATCCTACCTATATGCTGCTGCTAAGAAACCTTGATGAAAAATCATATTTTATGTTTGTGTGAACATAAATTAGAGATTCTGATTAATGATACATAAGGTAAAGAAACCATTTTTGAAACTTAGTTGTAAGAATAATGGTCTAAAAATCAGAAGTTTTTTTTAAAAAAATATATTTTATTGATTTTTTACAGAGAGGAAGGGAGAGGGATAGAGAGTTAGAAACATCAATGAGAGAGAAACATCGATCAGCTGCCTCCTGCACACCCCCTACTGGGGATATGCCCGCAACCAAGGTACATGCCCTTGACCGGAATCGAACCTGGGACCCTTGAGTCCGCAGGCGACACACTCTATCCACTGAGCCAAACCAGTTAGGGCAGAAGCTTTTGAGTTTTATTCTCAGTTCTTCTTACTAATGGCATATGTCTATAACCTTTCTAAGCCTACGGGTGAAAAGACCTGTGGGAAATTAATGTAAAATAGGAGACTAGAAATGATGTCACCCATCTATGTTACTAGGGTGTTAAAAGTAAGGGGGAGGGGGGAGCTGAATCCCAGAACACCTATTAGATCACTTGCCAAGGTTTAAATTACATTCTATTTTGGCATCTTTTTCTTTAGTCTCACATCATTATTTTCTAACTCAATAGTAGCAAATTTTATTGTTGAATTATAAGCTTTCTTAAGGTTTCCAGTAAATGTTGAATTATTTTAAATATTTATCCTTGCTTTAATATAAAGTTTAGATTAATTTAGAAATTTATGATAAATGTCTCCTGGGATAAACTAGTGATTCAGGATAAGTATAACAATAATCATTTCAAATTGAAGAGAACTATTTAAGTTAATCAGCAATTTTGGTAATGTAAGATGACCAAGTTGCTAGTTTTGAGTTGGCTCTCTTAAAGTAGGATCTGGTTGTAGTCATACCAGAAAACCTTGGATTTCTCAGTCTTCATAAAATAAATTATAGTAATTATATGTGATAGATGAAGGTCTCAATAAAGAAATCATTAATTTATTTAACACAGCTCGTTCTGGCAACATATCCTTCATAAAAGGGCAAGTGTCTACATATAGATACTTCCTCAGTTTTAATTTAGACCTCTTTTAAAGAGGAATTAATACTGTGTCAGATCTTTAATTGTTGTTTACATGGGGATCTCTGAAATCTCTAAATCAGCTATAGATAGAGCTCTAAAACAGTTGCTATTATTAGCAGCACGTCTTGATCTTTAGCAACATTTTCATCATAAACAATAGGATATGAAATTAGAGAATATATTGTAGGAGCATTACAGATAAAAAAAAAAAGTGTATTTGCCCTAGCTGGTTTGGCTCAGAGGTTAGAGTGTTGGCCCAAGGACAGAAGCGTGGTGGGTGCAAGTCTGGTCAAGGGCACGTACATCAGTTGCAGGCTTAATCCCTGGCGCCGGTCAGGCACATGCAGGAGGCAACCAATCGAAGTATCTCTCTCACATCAATGTTTCTCTCTCTTTCTCCCCCTCCCTTCCACTCTCTGTAAAAAGCAATGAAAAAAGATCCTCGGGTGAAGATTAACTAAAAGAAAAAAAAGAAGAGTATATTTAATATTTCTAAGAGGGAAGGATTTGTATTTTACAGAGCATAAATTGTGATTATGCTAATAATGATAATTATACATATTATTTACCATATTTTTTAATAAAGCGTGTCTCACATTCACCAGAGCTGTGCAAAGTCAAATTAATTGTAAGAAGCAGATCTGGGATGATTTATTTTCCCCATTAAAATATTTTAAATAAAATTTTAGGTGAAAAAGAATTACGAAGCCCTTAAACAGAGACAAGATGAGGAAAGGATGGTACAGAGCCCTCCTTCAGCTTCCAGTGAAGATAACAAATGGGAGCGAGAAAGTCAAGAAACAACCAGAGAGCTTCTGAAAGTTAAAGACAGACTGATTGAAGTAGAAAGAAATGTAAGTATTTTTAGTAGGAATAAAGGGTTTTTAGAAGTAATATATAACTAAGAAAGTGTATCTGTTCTGGTTTTGTAGCTTTGTTCATTGTATACTTTCTTGACCGATTTGTTTCGTAATATGAATAATTCTCAATTTACTTTTCTCCATCACCCTCACACAAGACCATCAGTAACCTTTATCAACTCCCCAAACCCATTTTCTTTCTCTCCATCTTTGCTGCTACCTCAGTTGCAGGCTCAAGGTAGCATCATCTGTCATCTGGACTATTAAAATATGCTCCTAACTGGCCCTGCCTTTTCCATTTCTGGCCCAGTCTAACCCATTCTCAACACAGTAGTCAGTTATTTTTTAAAACATAATCCAAACCATGTCACTTTCTTACTTAAAATCTTCAATAGCTTCCCATTTTAATTAGAATAAAATCCAGATTCTTTACTGTGTCCTGTAAGGTCCTTCCTGACATTGTCCTGCCTGACCTTACCATACCACGTTCCTACCCACTCTGTTTATTAATCTGGAGATAATATTATCTGTTAATATCTGGAAAACACAAAACAGTGCCTGGCACATAATAAGTAACTTAGTTCTAGTCATATTGGCATTTTTCTTCTTGTTCCCACCTCAGGCCTTTCTGTTTGCCTCCCCTGCTGGCTTCCCTCAGAATTCATGTCTCAGGTCACATATCGCCTGCAAGATGTCTTCCTTGATCGCTTTCCTCAGTAAAGGAGCTGTCCCCAGCCTAAACTGTTCTTCACTGTCACACCACTGCCTTACTTAGCTTCCTCATAGCACTTTTCACTTATGAAATGACATTATTTTGTTCATTTATTTGTTCTCTACTGAAAAAAAGCTCCTGGAAAGCAGGTAGCTTGTCTTTCATTTTCTCCACTGCCTTCAGTATGTAGAATAATGCCTCTTATATAGCAGACACTTTGCTGAATGAGTTACGTATTTGACAACCAACAATAATTGAATGAATTCAACAAACATCCTACAAAGTTGAATAAGCCTTAGGAACTTGCATGCTAACAAGTAAAATAATTGAAGTTGTTATTGTTATTTAATATAACATGAATTAAAAGCTTTAAGCCATAAAGCCAAAAATTAATACTGATTTCTACTTTCTCATCCAAAAATAATTACTGTAAACATCTTTCCCAGAAAACTGTTTGTGATTTACGTATATATAGAAGTATATTTCTTTTACAGTTTTATACCTGTGGACTATTAAAATATGCTCCTAACTGGCCATTAATAATAGAATGTCTATTTTTAATTATTCAGTGATATATACATATGTACCTCTATCATTTAGATTAATAATTATACCTCAAACAATTTGGCTGGCATATAAAGTCAGCCAAATTGGCTGACTATAAGATAAATCTCTTTCCCATTGACTTCCTTTATAAATTTCCACTGGAGAAAAAGTTGCTTGGTTGTCATACTTTAGCCATTTTAGATAATGGGTTTATAAAGATGGCTAGCCCAATATTAGACAGATAATTTTTGTGTCTCTGCCATTATATTTGCTAACTACATACTTTCTTAGTGTAAATTTTT
The DNA here is from genome assembly GCF_028538775.1 of Myotis yumanensis. Classification (NCBI taxonomy): domain Eukaryota; kingdom Metazoa; phylum Chordata; class Mammalia; order Chiroptera; family Vespertilionidae; genus Myotis; species Myotis yumanensis. The sequence goes on along the minus strand of NW_027223762.1, from coordinate 30,404,086 downwards.
CCTGCTCTGAGATATTCTTTCTACTTAGCTATCTCATCTGTTCGTTACAGACTATAGGAATTTTTGTTATTTCTAGGATCATTAGAGCTTGTATATTTTGATTTCTAAAGAGCTGAACTACAATAGTACTTAATATATCCAAGGGAAAAATCGCTTACTTCTTTAGTGTATCAGGATGGTATTCTAGGCCCTGGCTGTTTTTGCTCAGTGGAAAGAGCATCGACCTGCGGACTGAAGGGTCCCAGGTTCGATTCCGGTCGGGGCCACATGCCCGGGTTGTGGGCTCGATCCCCAATAGTGGACATGCATGAGGCAGCCAGTCGATGATTCTCTCTCATTATTGATGTTTCTATCTTTCTCTCCCTCTCCCTTCCTCTCTGAAATCAATTTTTATCCTTTGTATTTGAACAAATGAACAAAAGAAGTTCAGTATCAAAAACATCTTTGAAACATTTAGGTTCTTTATCTTTGATTTTTATGGTATATGTGGGTTAAATCCTGACTTATCTTTTATACAGTGAGGTAGTATATATAACATGAAACCCTATCAAGTGAATATTATTGTTATCCCCTAAATGTAGATAAGATAAAAGTAATTTGTTGGGATTCAGTTGTAACTTTTTTGTTGTTGTTAATCCTCAGATGGAGATATATATATATATTGATTTCAGAGAGGAAGGGAGAGGGAGAGAAAGAAACATTAATGATGAGAGAGAATCATTGATCGGCTGCCTCTTGTACGCCCCCAACTGGGGATCGAGCCTGCAACCAGGGCATGTGCCCTTTATCAGAATCGAACCCAGGACCCTTCAGTCCGCTGTCTGATGCTCTATCCACAAACTGGCTAGAGCTCAGTTGTAACTTTTTATACATATTGCAATTATATGTAAATTCTGGTCTTTTATATATTAAAGATTTTAAATTTGGTTTTCTAGAGGATTAGTATTCTAAGTTTATACCTTTTGATGCTATGTTATTTATGGTATGTTATTTAGAAGTAATCCTGAAAATATAATATTCATGACAAACATTTTAATATCTAGAACATTAACTATGATTTGCACAGTAATTCAACCGTTTAACTATAAAACTGAATTATGGCCATATGTACTGGAAAAATTGAAAATGATATGTTTTGTTTGGATTTGCTCTAGAAGTCCTATAGATGAAATAGAGCTATAGTGAGTGTTTTATACCATGAAAAATAATTACTAAAGAAAATATGTAATATCTGTTAGGTTTGTAGGCACTAAAATTTTTAAACAGATGGTTAAGATTGTTTCTACTTCTCTTCCAAATATTTGTGTTTATAAAATACTTCGTTTTGCTGCTATCCTTGTGACCACCACATATCTGTCTGTCTGTCTGTCTATCTATCTATATTTGCCTTTGGGCATTTAGAAAAGAAGCACTCCATTTCCTAGAAACACTCATTCTGGACACACTGGGCACACTGGGCACACTGGGCACTTTTGAGCAGCATGAAAACCATACAACTGACAGTCACATTCTAGTTTTTTGTGTTAGTCAATATATTTAGAATGGAGTATTTTATTTTTCAGGTATTATAAAGCAGACACACAGATACAGTAGTCTGTTAAGATTTTATCATTATTGCTTTCTTTTCTTAGATATCTGTTTACCATTTGGGATAGAGGGAATATTTTCTTTTCTCTTTTAAGATTATTAGGGTCATTTTTTATTATAATGGTAAAAAATACTTGTACAAAATTCCAGTATCTGTTAAATAGAAATAGTTTGATGTTGCTTTTATTTATAATATGTGTGTTTTCTTTATTAAGAATGCTACACTACAAGCAGAGAAGCAAGCACTGAAAACTCAACTGAAGCAACTTGAGACACAGAACAATAATTTGCAGGCTCAGATTCTTGCACTTCAGAGGCAGACAGTGTCATTACAAGAGCAGAATACTACTCTTCAAACACAGAATGCCAAGCTTCAGGTTGTAATGTAATATGTGGGGGATATGCAACCAAAGTCTTGAATTATGCTATTAAAATAATTCAACCTAAAACATATATATGATATAGGTCCCCTAATATATATCATATATATATAGTAGTAAATATATAATAACACCTACCAAAAATCAAAATTAAATGGTAACCTTGTTCTTTGGGACATGAAAATTCAAATTTTCTCAGTATAATGTGCATATATCTGCTTTGATTTATTTATAACTTCATAAAGTTAATGTAATCTTATTTAAAAAAAACCAAAAGAACAATATAAGCTATTTTCCTTATGTCTGATAACAATATACATTCTTATAGGTTGAAAATTCCACACTTAATTCCCAAAGTACCTCTCTTATGAACCAGAATGCACAACTCCTAATCCAGCAGTCTTCCTTAGAAAATGAAAATGAGTCTGTAATCAAAGAGCGGGAAGACCTGAAATCTCTCTATGATTCTCTGATCAAAGATCATGAAAAACTGGAACTTCTTCATGAACGGCAGGCTTCGGAGTATGAATCTCTCATTGCTAAACATGGAACTCTAAAGTCTGCCCACAAAAATCTTGAGGTGGAGCATAAAGACCTCGAAGATCGGTAATTTATTATATTTTCTGTGTTTTAAATTTAAAACCTATTTACTTTGGGTAATAAAGTAAATGTTGAGTTAAACACATCTAAGAGATTATGTAGGACATTTATATAAATTTACATGTTTTGTGATACTGGCATGTAATAAATTACTCTTTTTTTTTTCATTTTAAAGTATTTTTCCCCTTGAGGAAATATTATAAACCAAATATCTAACTTTTTCCCCCAGTTATAATCAGTTACTAAAACAGAAAGGACAATTGGAAGATTTGGAAAAAACACTGAAAGTAGAACAGGAAAAAATGCTGCTTGAAAACAAAAACCATGAGACTGTAGCTGCAGAATACAAGAAACTTTGTGGTGAAAATGATAGGTAGGTAATAAATATTTACATATTTTAGTTTCGTATTATTATTCATTACATCTAAAGTATATACTACCTCTTTGCAGTACCATCCATAAATTAGAATTTTAAAAACAGACCCCAGCAGTAAGTAAATTACCAACAAAATCATGCAGCTAGTTATAGAATGGCTCAGACAAAAACCTAGATCTCCTTTTCTCTCTCTGTTCAACTGATTAAGCTTTTTTATTTTAAACCCTCACCTGAGGATATGCTTAGAGAGAGGGAAAGAAGGAGAGAGGATGAGAGAGAGAGAAAAAAACATCTAGCAGTTGCCTTCTTTATGCTCCCCGACTGGGGAGCAAACCCACAGCCCAGGTGTGTGCCCTGACTGGGAAGTGAACCAGCAACCTTTCAGTGCATAGGACGGAACTCTGCCAACTGAGCCATTCAAGTTGGGCCAAGTAACTTAAGTTTTTAAGCCACGTTACATAATGAAATTTTTGTACCTTGACAGCATTTGCATACTTTATTAAGACAGAATGTAATGGACCTGATTCTTTATGTCTTTCTCTTTTTTTGCTAGTCTGGTCAATTCCTGTCTTTTGAAGTTGCTACAAGTGAGCAACCTTATGATTTTCTAGCTGATTTATTCATACTTTTATTTTTAACAATCTTAGGTGTTAATAGCCTCATATTGCCATGGAGCAATTTTTTTTTAACTTGAAGCCTTGGGAAAATCAAAACTTGCCACTGGTAATCAAGTTACTTCATAAGGGTACATTTTCAAGATTTTTAGAAACCTTTGAAAAGTTTAAACAGCTTAAACCAACCAAGCCTGTCAAACCCATGGCCCGTGGGCCACATGCCTCATTTATTTGGCCTGTGTAGCCTTTGAGTTTGACATGCTTTGCCTAAACATTTTCACTGCACTTACATTGCCATAGTTGAAGTGCTAAAAGGCAGCACACAAAATTTTGCGTGTCTTTATATCTTCAACATATTTAAGTGCTGAGAGTTTTCATTTCAAGGGAAAAAAGTACTCAATATTTTAAAAATCTAGTTTTTACGAAATAGAAACTGATTCTTGATCAGTGTAGTAATTGGCAGAAGAATTCTTTATATTCTCTAAAGTATGTCTGAATGTGATTTACAGCATTTTCACATTATGTAAATGACAATGAAAGCTATTAAGAGAATTTGATTATATTCTATTATGATTTCTAATTATAGGTTGAATCATACATATAATCAGCTTTTAAAAGAAACTGAAGTTTTACAAACTGACCATAAAAACTTGAAAAGTCTTCTAAATAATTCCAAACTGGAACAAACAAGATTAGAAGCTGAATTTTCAAAGCTGAAGGAACAATACCAACAGTTGGACATTACATCCACCAAGCTAAATAACCAGTGTGAGGTGAGCTTTAACAAGTTTAATCACTGTCTCCCTTTCGTTAGGCATCCAGACACATCTAAAAACTAAACAGTGATATTATAGTGACCAGCAGTGTATATTTAGTGGGATGTTTCTAAAAGAATTGGTCAGGGATAATTGAAATTCCTAAGTAATTCAAAAAACTTCCTTTATTATTAATTTCAATTTTTTTGTTTAAACTTCTATGTTCAGGTACTTTTACTATATATAAAACCATTTTTACTATTATAAAAAATGTTCCTGGCCACCTGGCATGTACAGAAAACTAAATAGGTAAAACTCTCTCCCCCTGTGTAGTTTATATTCTGGTGGAAGGAAACAGACAATAAACATAATAAGTAAGTGAAATACGTAGTGTTTCAGTGTTTTGTTACATATGGCTGCATAGCAAATTACCCCAAAACTTAGTGGTATAAAACAGTTATTTATTATGCTCACAGATTCTGTGGGTGGGAATTTGGACAGGTACAGGGAGCCAGTTTGCCTCTGCTCCACTTGCCCCTGGGCCCGCGGCGGGAAGATGGAAAGGCTGGTAGTGGATGCTGGCTATCAGCTGGAGGGAGGTATCAGTTTCCTCCCTGTGTGATCTCTTCCCATGGGCGGTTATTGGCTTTCTCACAACATGGTCAGAACCAGACGAAAATCATCTTTGTTTTAATGATCAAGCCTCAGAAGTCATGCAGCATCATTTCCCCTGCATTCTATTCATTGAGGCATCTAAGTCCTGTCCAGATTCAAGGGGAAGAGAAATAGACTCAGCCTCTTGATGGAGAAAAGCAAGGTTCTGGAAAAGCACATGGACTAAAAATACTGGTGCAACCATTTTGAAAATTAGCCTGCAACATATGGTATGTTAAAAAGTGATAAATTATGTGCAAGTACAAATGGAGTAGGGTAAAGGTGGGTAAGGACTGTCAGGGAGCGGGGTAAGGGAGTGCAGATTGAAATTTTAACTAGGCATCATTGAACAAAGATTTGAAGGAGATTAGGGTGTTATCTGGGAAAAGATATTCCAGGCAAACAGCCAATACACTGACGCTAAGGCCAGGGGAATCCTGGTGTGTTTGAGGAACACTCAAGGAGGCCCATGTGGCTGGAACGGAATGAGCAAAGGGGAGAGTGGTAGGAGTGAGATCAGAGATCTGTGTGGGCCAGACATGTTGCCTTATAGGCCATTGTGAAAACAAGCAAACAACTTTGACTTTTATTCTGAATAAAAGTAGGAGCCATTGGAGGGTTTTAAATAGAAACGACATTATGCCTATGTATACAGTTTTATTCTTAACGTAATTTCATGGCTCTTACAATGGTTTGATAAAGTGCTAAATGTTTTGAAATATAAAAATGATACTGAAAGTCATAGATCACCCTTAAATTTTATGGTTGGTACCTAAATAATTAGTTTGAATATAGCTTAACACCTGAATTTCATGGAACTTTTAGGGAACCAGCACTAAAGCAAACCCTTAAATAGAGTTAGGAATAGACTGTATAACAAAAGTAATACCTAAAAGCCTTTTGTATTAAATTATAAACCAATAGAAGGAAAAATTAGTTTGAAAGCATATACAGGGTGGGGCAAAAGTAGGTTTTCAGTTGTGCATATGGAAAATTAGTATAATAATTAGTAAATAATAACATAAGAATAAACTTATGTACTTACAACTATAAACCTACTTTGCCCCACACTGTACATTTAAATACTCAAAGCTTACAATGTATAAAACACTCATTCTGCCTGTGATTTATAAAAGTCTTAAGTAAAATATGATTGGGGTAATGGACTTACAAAATGGTGGAGAAGCATGAAGAATTAACTCCCCAAGAAACAAAATTCGACAAAACTGTCAAAAATTATTATTTTAGTACTGTGGAACTCACGCAGAAGCAAACAACACATTGAGAAGCATTTATTAAAAACTGCTCAACTTTGGGTAGGAGCTATAGTTGTCTGAGGCAATGTGACTTCTCCCATTCTCATTCCCATTCCCTCTCCCTCTCCTTGATTCAGTACCCGGTAGTTCTGCCTGGGTCCAGGGCAATCCATGAAAAGCAGCACCTTTGCTACTGGAGGGCACTGGCTTGGTTTGAGCAGAGCACAGAAAAGCCCCAGGCCCAGGAGTGCTGTCAAAGGCCAACTCTCAGATAGCCTGAGGTTGGAATATTGGTTGGGACAAAGTAACAGATCAGCAAACGCGTCAGAAATTTTACTGTGAGATCCAAGCAATGAGACAGTCAGCCATAGTGGGTCTTGATAATGTCCCACATGTCACTAGTGGTCTGGAAGGCTGCCTAGGAGAGACCAGAAAAAGTCCTTCACTACCTGCTTAACCCTGGCTGACTGTCCCAACTTAAAATGTTAACCCTTGGCTATGGGCTAAGTCACATAACTTAATTTGGAGACAGTGAAAAAATGAATCTGTATCTTTGTGGGAAGGGATAGTGACTGGAAGAGAGCACAATGAGTGTTTTTGGAATACAATTAATATGCTGCTTCCTTGGAACTCCCATTTGACCCTGTGATCCCACTACTAGGAATATATCCCAAGAAACCAGAAACACCTATCAGAAAGGATATATGTAACCAGATGTTCATAGCAGCACAATTCACCATAGCTAAGATCTGGAAACAGCCTAAGTGCCCATCAGTAGATGAATGGATTAGAAAACTGTGGTACATCTACACGATGGAATACTATGCTGCTGTTAAAAAGAAGGAACTCCTACCATTTGCAACATCATGGATGGAACTGGAGAGCATTATGCTAAGTGAAACAAGCCAGTCAATGAAGGAAAAATACCACATGATCTCACTCATTCATGGATAATAAAGACCATTACAAACTTTTGAACAATAATAGATACAGAGGCAGAGCTGCCTCAAACTGATTGTCAAACTGCAGTGGGAAGGCCAGAGAGAGTTGGGGGGCAGGAGGGAGGGGAGTAAGAGATCAACCGAAGGACTTGTATGCATGCATATAAGCATAACTAATGGACATAAGACACTGGGGGGTAAGGGAGGGTAGGGGTTTGTCAAGGGCGGGGGGGAAAAAGGACACTTATGTAATACCCTTTGTAATACTTTAAGCGAAAAATTAAAAAAAAAATATGCTGCTTCTTGCTAGGGGTGCTGGTTTCACACATGTTCACTTTGAAGATTTTTTAAAATTGATTTTGTGAGAGAGAGAGACATCAATGCAAGAGCTGAACATATATCGGCTGCCCTATACACGCCCCCTACCGGGGACCATGCCTCAACCACCCTGGCATATGCCCCAACTGGGAATCGAACCAGCAACCCTTTGTTGCACGGGATGACACCCAACCAACTGAGCTACACTGGCCAGGGCCATGTGTTTTCTGTAATGCTTCATTGAGCTGTATATACACTTAAAATTTATATATATATATATATATATATATATATATATATATGTTTTAACCAATGTCCATTGACATGATAATGCTGTATAACAATAATGATGGACAGTAAACATTTATTTTTGCTCATGAGTCTATGGGTCAGTTGAGCAGATGTTCTGATCCATGAATTGCTGTGTAGGCCAAGATCAGTTGATCATAGTCGGGCTTGCTCCTGCATCTGCGGGTGTCTGGCATGTACTCTGAGGGCTGGCTGGTGTAGGGGGGCCCCAGCTAGCATAACTTCACTGTTTACTCCGTCTCTCATCCTCCAGCAGGCACATAAGCCTCTTGAGGTCTGGGCTTGGAACTGTCACACAATCACTCCCATCTCCTTCTCTTGGCCAAAGGCATTCCAAATACGAGAAGAGAGAAAATAGATTCCTTTTTTTGATGGGAAGAGTGAGAAGTCACATTGTAAGAGGATATACATATAGGGATGAGGATAACTGGATTCAATTTTGCAATGAATCTGCCACATGTTATATTTCAATTTAATAATATATAGATAAATGAAAGAAACTTAGCACAATATTGGCAGTTGTTAGATCTAGATGACTGTTTATGGATATTCATAAATAGCTTTTCTATAGGTTTTATTTATTGATTTGAGAGAGAAGGGAAGAGAGAGACACACACACACACACAGACATCGATTTGTCCCACTTATTTATGCATTCATTGGTTGATTCTTGTATGTGCCCTGACCAGGATCGAACCTGCAACCTTGGCATGTCGAGATGATGTTCTAATCAACTGACCTATCCAGCTAGAGCCTTGAGAATTTTTTAAATGTTTGTTTTCTTTATCTTATTTTTTTTTGGAGGAAAGATTATTGTTGGCATATATTTTTTTTAAAAAATACATATCTCTGGGCTCTACTCCAGATCTGCTGAATTCAAATGCTAGCACCCAGAAATCTACATGTTAAAAAATATACTTTATAAGTGATGTTAAATTTTGAGAATCACTACTGTGGGCTTTCTGATTTCTATTGGAACCACTGGCCTAACTAAAGCATATTTCCTTCCAATTTCTATTAAGAAAAAGCAGCCCAATGCTGCTGGCAGCCCAACTACAAGTAACATGAGCTAGCAATACCAATCACTGACAAGATTACCTGCCTCCTTTGTTCAAGCCACAAAAAGTATATAGCAACTTATAAGGTTCCTTGAAAACAGTGGTTGAAGGTAGAAGGGGGTTTATTAAGTATCTATTGGGTGCCATAGGCATGACACCAGGTACTTTACATGTATTATTTAATCTTTGCAAAAATCTTACAGGATGGGATTATCCTCATTTTATAGATGAGATCATTGAAGCTCAGAGAATTAACTAACTTGTTCAGTGTTTCATAGCTACTTAAAAGGCCAGAGATTTGAATCTAGCTTTCAGAATATAAGTTAAACAATTTTTAAGAAAGCAGTGTTTTTGGAACTAACTAATTTATGATAAGCCCAATGTTTGTGAGAATTATGAAAACATAGATGTATAGCACATAACCCAGTTCTTTAGCTGTCATTATTACTAAACTAATCACTCACATTCTGACCAAAGTGTGACCATCTAATTGTTCAAATAGCAGGAGATCGAAATCTGTGAAGTACTCTATTTTTCAGATGTTTTGGGTGATTTATGTTAAATGTAAATGTTGATATTTTAAAAAATATCTGTGTTTCAACAGTTGCTAAGCCAACTTAAAGGAAATTTAGAAGAAGAAAATCGGCATCTACTAGATCAAATCCAGACATTAATGCTGCAGAACAGAACACTGTTGGAGCAGAATATGGAAAGCAAGGATCTTTTTCATGTTGAACAAAGACAGTACATGTAGGTACCAAATAATTTTGCATTGTGAAATATTAGTTATGATTTTATAATTGCAATTTCTGGTGGCAGAGAAAACAATCTAATTTTTTTTGGCTTTCAACATTATTTCAACATATATTTTTTTGAATGCTTATGTCTCAGGTTCTATGCTGATAACTAGAAATACTAACATGAAAACATGGGTACTGCTCTTAAGGAGCTAGTAACATAAAGTGAGAAATACAAATAATTGCCATAATGGAGGTATGTGTAGGAGGCCATAGAAATATATCATAACTGTACAAAATATGTATGTTCTAAAATTTAATTTTTATTTTTATAGTGATAAGTTAAATGAATTAAGACGACAAAAGGAGAAATTAGAAGAGAAAATTATGGATCAATACAAATTTTATGAGCCATCTCCTCCTAGAAGGTACTATTAACCAAAATTTACTCATTTTTATTCTGAAAAAAGAACAGAATATTTTAAACTTCTAATTTTTTGAAGGATTTATTTTAGACTAATAAGAACTTTTTAAATTATTCTATCAGGAGAGGCAACTGGATTACCCTAAAAATGAGAAAATTGATAAAGTCTAAGAAAGATATTAATCGGGAACGTCAGAAATCTCTAACATTAACACCTACCCGCTCCGACTCCGGTGAAGGATTTCTTCAACTCCCACATCAAGATAGTCAAGATAGTTCTTCCGTAGGTTCAAACTCCTTAGAAGATGGCCAAACTTTGGGGACCAAGAAAAGCAGCAGTGAGTGCTTAAACTCTTTAAACATTTGTTATGCCTAGTATTGATTTAGAATCCTTTCTAAAAGATTTTTTTAAAATAACTTCAACACTCCTTTGAGATAATAGTCTTAATTAATGCATTTCTTTTTAACTCTATATAATTATAAAATTCATTACATACTACAAAATACATAACTACATGATTTTCTATATTGTGTGTGTAAAGATATTCCATACACAGGGATACCAGCATTTGGCCAGGGAGGTAAAACAGTGTAGAAAGAACATTGAAATAAGAGCCAGAAACCTCTGCCATTTGCTAGTTCTGTTAATATGGGCAAGTGTTTCACCTTTGGGTCATACTTACCAGGGTGATTATGAGGAGCAAGTGAGAAATATTTATAAGAGCTCATTTTCATCATTAGAATAGAATAAGGCATTTTATAATGAGGTTTTACTCATACTTTTGTATCAAATTGGAACAAAGTTACATTGGGCAAAGCAAAGAAATAGGTATAAATTTGAAGAGAATGCTATTTAAAGATTTAAAAATAATTGATAGTTACGAAAAGTACTGAGTGACTGATAAAGGATTGGTTAAAATAGGGGAGGAGATATAAATGTGTGTATAAACTTGTGATTTAATATTTTTTGTCTTTTTGTTAATCCTCACCCGAGGATATTTTTCCATTGATCTTTTAGAGAGAGTGGAAGAGAGAAATACAGAAAGAAACATAGATGTGAGAGATGCATATTGATTGGTTGCCTCCTGTATGTGCCCTTGACCAGAATCGAACCCGGGACCCTTCGATCTGCAGGCCGACACTCTATTCACTGAACCGAACCAGCTAAGGCTGATTTATTATTTTTAATTACAAATACAGAAGTCACATCATAATGTGCCCTATATAATTCATAATCTTTTCATTTCATTACTAGTGTGCTTAGCTAAACAGGAAGAACAGAGTAAACGGCTAAAGAAGTGCATTTTAAGAGAAAGAGAAAAGAATCCAATCCTGGGCCCTTACAAGATGTCCAAGAAGTTGACTATCAATATTCTTATAAAAGATAGTATTTTCTTATAAAAATTGAGTATACTTCGAATCTACTCAATCACCAGAGTCATTAAATTTTCAGTATTCTTATAAAATATAGTATTTTCTTATAAAAATTGAGTATACTTTGAATCTACTCAATCACCAGACTCATTAAATTTAAAAAAAATAATAAATATATATATATTTCATTACTATTCTTTTAAGTGAATAGCAGGCAAAAACAGCTACTACTTCCCTTAGAGGTAGACATTCCATATGGGTAACTTTCAAAAAACTATAGACAGTGTTTTGGCCTTGGGAATTACCTTTGAAAGGCAGTATTTTCAGGTGTAGGAGATTGGACATTCATTATAGGGTATATTTTATTTTATTTTTTTATTATTTATTTATTTATTTATTTAAAATATATTTTATTGATTTTTTACAGAGAGGAAGGGAGAGAGATAGAGAGCCAGAAACATCGATGAGAGAGTAACATCAATCAGCCCCCTCCTGCACATCCCCTACTGGGGATGTGCCCGCAACCCAGGTACATGGCCTTGACCGGAATCGAACCTGGGACCCCTGAGTCCGCAGGCCGACGCTCTCTCCACTGAGCCAAACCGGTTTTGGCTAGGGTATATTTTAGAATGCAACTGTAGCACCTAAGAACTAGAATCTATAATCAAGCAGCAAATCATATACATACATATGTACATATTCATGCATACAGACACGTGTGTGTGTATTTATATAGTAGGCTCAAGAAATTTGTTTAATTCTATGTCCCCACATAAGAATATTATTACCTGGGTCTTTTGCTATCTAGTCTTTTCACCCAAATCTGCATGAAATGTCTGAGTATTGTAGAAAGATCATCAAGTTTTCTTCAAATGTTTCCAGATAATTTACTTTTATCTCTATCTTTAGATATAAAAATCTGACATTTTGTTAAATGAGAAATGGTAGTAGATATACTTAATTTTTTTAATTAAAGGAAGATATTTCAATTCAGATATGAGAGCCTACACCAGAAAGGCATGACAGTCTTTTCTGAGACCATCTTGTTTGTTTTAAGTACAGGATGGGGCAAAAGTAAGTTTACAGTTGTATGAGTTTATTCTTGTATTATTATTTTTATTGTATATTTTCCAGGCAAACAACTGTAAACTTATTTTTGTCCTACCCGTCATTCCTTCATACTCTCTGCTGAAACCTTCAAAATAAGAATCAAAAGGAAGTAATACTCTCTTTTCCTGCAATTGTTCAGTTTTAGAATTTTTAAAAAAATACATTTTTATTGATTCTTTTTTTACAGAGAGGAAGGGAGAGGGATAGAGAGTTAGAAACATCGATGAGAGAGAAACATTGATCAACTGCCTCCTGCACACCTCCTACTGGGGATGTTCCCGCAACCAAGGTACATGCCTTCAACCGGAATCGAAACCGGGACCTTTCGGTCTGCAGGCCGACGCTCTATCCAGTGAGCCAAACCAGTCAGGGCTAGAATTTTTTAAATAAACACAAAATCCAACAATGCTAATGTTCCCTTAATTTCAGTATGGTTTTGGGGGGGAAAACGTTGTGTATCTAAAAACTAATTGCCATAACAAAGATCACATTCTACCACTGGCAAATTTGAAACTCCTGTGGTCCTCTCCCTTTTGTAAGAGTGTCTGTCAGTAAAGCAGTCTTTGGAAAACAGTTGAAACAGAAAAAGAAAGTAAAGACAACATGTGCATGTTGCAACCATTCAGCTTTGGTTTAGCTAAGTGTCCATTTTTACATTGTTTTCAGTTCATTTATTTTAATCATTGAAAGTAATTGTTCTATACGAAGCTAGAAAAGAAATAGGTCAAATTAAAAGCTTAAATGAATCATGACTTTGTTTTCCTAATAGCAATCAAATATATAAGTTAAAAAGCTGTATGTACATTCTCCTTAATGAATGATTCTTGTCAGTGTGTCAAAGAGCTTTGATTATTTACAAGACAATGGTAAACCCTGAGAAAGAGCGTAATTATTAGGGCTGTGTACACTGTTTTTAAGTCTATGCAAGTTGATTCATTAGTGCCTGAATTGTAGTTCCAAAATAAATACATTTTTTGTATTTACTTACTTTTTTTTTTTTACTTACTTATTTTTAAAAAGTTTAATCCTCACCCAAGGATATATTTTTTGTTTTTAATATATTTTATTTATTTCAGCGAGGAATGGGAGAGGTAGAGAGAGATAGAAACATCAATGATGAGAGAGAATCATTGATCGGCTGCCTCCTGCATGCTCCTATGGGGGATCGAGCCTGCAACCAGGACATGTGCCCTGACTGGGAATCAAACCGTGACCCCGCCCCGCCCCCCCCCATTTCATAGGTCGACGCTTAACCGCTGAGCTATGCTGGCCGGGCGATGTGTTTTGTTTTAATTGATTTTGAGAGACAGAGAGAGAAACATCAATCGGTTGCCTCCCATATGTGCCCCAACTGGGGATTGAACCAAGGGGTGTGCCCTGATCCTAGGAATGGAACCCTCAACCTCTTGGTGTATGGGATGACACTCGAACCAACTGAGCCACCCAGCCGGGGCTTTTTGTATTTAAATCTTATTAAAATATAGTTTAGCAAGATGTAGTTCAGTGATTGACCATTGACCCATGAACCAGGAAGTCACAGTTCGATTCCCAGTCAGGGCACATGCCCCAGTTGTGGGCTCAATCCCCAGTAGGGAGTGTGCAGGAGGCAGCTGATCAATGGTTCTGTTTCATCATTAATGTTTTTATCTCTCTTCCTCTCCCTTCGTCTCTGAAATCAATAAAAATATATTTAGAAAAAAAATATATATATAGTGTAGTTTAAGAAAGTTAGTGACTCTAGTGAACATTTTTATTTTTGTACTAATGACTCCTGTAGTTATAACCCTCATTTACATTCACAAAATCTTCTTGCACAGTACTATCTTTGATTTTTTTTAATAACCTCACTGAAAAAACCCTTCAAAATAAATACCTAAAAATGTAATATACACTTTTTTGGGGTCATTTTTGCTTGCTTTAGGATGCCTTCATATCTTTTAGCCTTATCAGGACTTAGTGTTAGCACTTACTACTGTCAAAAGCTTTTTTCTCTTTCCCCAGACAACTTTTTGGTAAAATGAAGTTTAATATAATTGCTCATTTCATCTTTTGAAAGACTGTTCAAAGAATATATATTTCCATCGTGCTACTACATATTGCACCAAGAAGCAATTTGCTATTTCTTTATTAAAGTTTAAGAAAGTATTGAAAATTTTTAATGAAAGTTTTAAAAGCTTTAGATTGTTTAAAACATCCCATAGGCACTTTAGTTTTTGGTGATGTATATTACTAAAATACTCTTAAGTGCATTTGCTTAAATTACTTTTTCCGTAAAACCTTATAATTTAAAAAATTAAAGAAAATAGAGGATTGAAAAGCCTTGTACATTTTTAGCACGTATACTCTGTGTCCCACCAATAGTTCTAATTTTAAAGGTATACATTTACAACTTAACTAGGAAACTTGTTCCATAAGTAATTCTAACCAGTTCCTGTATTTATAGGACTTTAGCTAATCCAAGCTTTCAAAGTATATGTTCCTCATCATTGTCTTCAGTGCCATTCCAAGTATTTTAAAGTATCAGAGTGCTTATTTCATATTTCATTATCACTCAGCAGCACGAGAATAATAACTTTGATATAGCATACATAAGCTGAAACTCAGACATTCATTTCTGTCCTTAATTTCAACATTTAACTCCCATCTGTTCTTCTCCCTTTTTTCTGTTTCATTTTTCTGTTTCTGTTTTTCCTCATGCTCTGACATTAAAGTGGTTGCACTGAAAAGACTGCCCTTTTTGAGGAACAGACCGAAGGATAAAGACAAAATGAAGGCCTGCTACCGTCGTTCCATGTGTAAGACTTTATGACAGTTCAGCTTCTTTCAGTTGACTACATTGGCTTCCATTACTAATTTTCACTAACCTTTCTCTGGACTGTGCCAATTTTCTTATTTTACAAAGTGCAGTCTTCCTCTAATACAAGGAGCTGGAAGAATTTTTTTTTTTTTCAAAACTGGCACTGAATTTGCATTATATGTATGTTCACTGATACATACATATACATGCATATGTATAGTTGTACGTGTAATAATATACTTGTAAATTTCCAGTGCTTTCTAAAAGTTGGCAGAAATAAAACCCTAATTTTATGCCATTAGAGACTTTTTCCCAAAGAAATTTACTTAAAGAAAATATAACAGAATGTTTAGCAATAGACATTTATTTCCTTAATGAACTAGATTAAATAAATAAATAAAATGGCCTGTAACCCTTAAAAATGTTTGTCATTCTTTATATAATAATACTCTGGTTTTCCTTTTTTTTTTTTTTTTTTTAAGTGGAATGGGTAATTACATAATCACATTAAATGTCTGTCACTTTGACTATCGTCTCTTTCAGGTTTTTATTAATGGTATACTTATTTGGTTGATAAAATGAATAATTCCT
Source organism: Myotis yumanensis (assembly GCF_028538775.1). Taxonomy (NCBI): domain Eukaryota; kingdom Metazoa; phylum Chordata; class Mammalia; order Chiroptera; family Vespertilionidae; genus Myotis; species Myotis yumanensis. The sequence continues at coordinate 30,388,205 of NW_027223762.1, read as the reverse complement.
TCAGAAACCTGCTCTGACCAAGGACTCTTTATCATTTTCAATAATGATGCTGTATAAGAACTGCTCTCCATCTTACCTTTATTCATTCCATTTTTGTCACCACAAAACCACATTATGAAGGCTTCTAATTATATTGCACATCACTGCGCAAAAGCATGGCAGTTGTACAGAGTAAAATTCCTTTTCCCATCTTTAAATGGGGTGGAGATGGGATAAAAATATTTACTGAAATTTATTAGCCTTTGGCCTATTCATTTCATTGAGCTGAATGCATGTCATAATTTGAATGACATTGTGGTTACAGTTTTTTGTTTTCACTTGCATTAATCCATAGGGAAAAACCCCCAGATCATTTATAAGACAAAAGAGAAATAAGAGCAAGAACATTAACCGTGCTGATTCATTTGCTTTCATTTGCATCCCAGCCATGAATGACCTGGTGCAGTCCATGGTCCTAGCAGGAGGACAGTGGACAGGTAGTACTGAGAATTTGGAGGTTCCGGATGATATTTCAACGGGTAAAAGGAGAAAAGAATTGGGAGCTATGGCCTTCTCTACTACAGCTATCAACTTTTCAACTGTCAACTCTTCTACAGGCTTCAGATCCAAGCAGTTGGTTAATAATAAAGGTATAGGCCGTCTGCTATTTGCACTGTTGTGGAACTGTTGGCAACAGAAATTTTAATTTGACTTTCCCATGTGTATTTTTTGACAGCAGCAAACGGAAATAGTTATCAAAACAATCTGGCTTTGATTGGAGGGAATTTTTAAAGCATTTCAAAAAATTTAAGACATAAAATAACAAAGTTTTTCCTAAGCTTTTGATAATAAACAGCTAATGAACTGACAAGAAAAGAAAAAGTAATGGAAGTAAAGTTTGAGAAAAGGAGAGAATAATAGAAGCTTAAAAAAAACACACACCTGAAAACACTATGACTTCAAACAGAGAAAAAAAAAAACATGTAGAACAACCGAGGCTCTTGCTTTGCGGGGTCAGGGAGACTGTTCTATTGGCGAGTAAACTCATCAGAGCTATTCTTTTTCTTGCTCCAGTTCCAGTTTTTTGTTGAGTCTAGAAAGATATTAAATAGAGATGTATTTTATGTAATTGAAAAAGAGTTTCCATATTCTGAGTAAATAAAATTTTACAATGTTTTTTTGTTGTTGTTAAGAAATACTTTTATATCTATTTTGCTATTTTATGTAGATGCTACATCCTTTGAAGATATAAGTCCACAAGGTATTAGTGATGATTCTAGTACGGGATCAAGAGTTCATGGTAAGATATGAACTTTATTTAGAGAGTCCTTATTAACCATAGAATGTTGCATTGAATCTGAATGTGCATTGCCAGCAAGGATGTTTTATCTAACCTGCACCTCATACCTCTGCCATTTCTTCAAACCTAATACTCCCCTTTGCCCCTTTTAAGGTTACTGCTTCATCTGAATAGTCTCTGTTTTAGCCAAGGTCATTTATAAAGTATTCCTGCACAATGATTAAAGGTAATTTTGTTGTCATTTTGGTATAAGTTTAAAAGTTCTGAATTTTTACCATATTTAAGAAAATAGAAACTTTAAGAAATCATATTCTGCAGAAGCATCGAACAGACTGTCAAATTACAGCAGGAAGACTGGGGAGTGTTGGGGGTGGGGTAAGAGATCAATCGAAGGACTTATATGCATGCATATAATCATAACCAATGGACACATGACACTGCGGGGGGGGGGGGGAATAACGGAATGTGAGGGGGGGGGGCGGGGTAGAAGAGGCCAGGGGAAGGTCATTGTGGAAAAAAATGAGACATATGTACTACTATTTGTAATACTTTAAACAAGAAAATTAAAAAAAAAACATTCTGCAATGTCAAGCATTCAGGTTTTTAAATTTCTATCTGAAAAATCGTATCTTACCAAACTAAATTATTAACAATAAGTGGATAACATGTAAAAGGAATTTCATATGAAAGCAGGATTTTAAGAAATAGGATAGGGCCATGTTAACTGTGCGGTTGTTTCCCTTCTATGGATAGGAATACAAAACATTAACTGCAGGTGCTCATATTCCTCCGGTTTGTGGCATCTCTGCAATGTGCAGGGTTCTTTGTCTGATCTGTTGTAAGTGACCTAATCACTAGCACCTTTTTTTGGCATGTCACTCTATTAATCTAATACAGTCCTAGTATCCTTTTAGAAATCATATTCAAATCTAATATGCAATTTACCTTCTTTTCTTTAAATTTCAACAATTGTTTCAGACGTGCCCTGTCTTACTAAACTATGTGGTAATGAATGTCTTTGCTCTCTAATGTATACGATTCAGCTGTCGGTGGGCATGCTCGGTGTGTGCAAGTATGCATGATTACTTCCTCAAAGCATTCTGTGATCAGAATGTAAAGTTCAGTGTCAGCAGCTGGAAGTTTTATCACACTGTCTCCTGATGTTTTCATTTAGCTTCAAGACCAGCCAGCCTGGATAGTGGCAGGACATCCACTAGCAATAGCAATAATAATGCTTCACTCCATGAAGTCAAAGGTATGCTGTAGGTAAATTTATTAATATGTTCATCCATTTCCACATTTAAAAGGGAGATGGATGAAGTTTCTAGGGTAAAGTGTGAAATCCAAATCATCTGTTTGGAACATAGTTCCTTGGAATATTTTATACTTTCAACATTGTAGTACAAATGTATTTCAATGTATATAAATGTAAAAACAGGAGCAGTTATTTTGGTTTCCATTTTTTATCTTTCACAGGTAAAATATTTTTATTATAATTTATACTTCAAAAATATCTGTAGTTCTTATTTTACTTATGTTTTATCTTTCTCATTAACATGGTTGTCCTTAATTTTTTCATGATGCATGCACATTGAACTCACAGAAGGAGTTTTACACACACAAAACTTATCCACGAAATAGGGGGAAATATATTTTTTAATTTGATAAGGCAGTTGTGTGTATATATGTGAAACAAGAGCCAAGTGGATGCATATAGCTCATCTAAGAATTATTTCAAATATTTTCCCTTAGTTTTTATTTTTTTATTTTTTTAATACATTTTATTGATTTTTTTGCAGAGAGGAAGGGTGAGAGATAGAGAGTTAGAAACATCAATGAGAGAGAAACATCGATCAGCTGCCTCCTGCACACCCCCTACTGAGGATGTGCTCGCAACCAAGGTACATGCCCTTGTCCGGAATCGAACCTGGGACCTTTCAGTCCACAGGCCGACGCTCTATCCACTGAGCCAAACCGGTTATGGCTGTTATGTAATGTCTGTCTGGAAGCCTTCACTAATACCTTTTTCCTTAAAGGTATACTGCCTACTCAGATTCTGGAATTGTTTAATAGATTATAAAAGTGTTAAAATACTATTCTGTACAGTCTAGAATTGCCAAATTAGAGTCAATGCATTTGTTCCATTGCTCTTTGCATTATAAAATCCTTTTGTCTCCATTTCAGTTTATTTCTATCATTAATGCTATGACTTTTTTGCTATGATCTGAAAAAAAGGGATTTTTAAATTTTTATAATCATGTTTGTATAGCCAGTAGGAAAAAGTAGTCTGAACATATGAAGAAGTATTTGAAAATTTAAGAAAATCTTATTTCTATAAAATTGTTACAGAACTTGAGCCAAATTCTTTCATGACGTACTTTACTCTTTTGTGATTGGAAAACCATGGAAAGTTGCATTTATTATATACTGTATCAGTTTGCTTTTGATCAAAATAAATTAGCACTCTTAAGGAATAGCATAAACTTTAGATAGCTCTTTTCCAGAACTAGTAATTTGCATTCTATACAGTTATTCAACTGAGTGGCCACCATAGCAGCTGTGGAAAGCATGACTTCCCTTATATGCCTATTTAAATTTAAAATTTTTTTCTTTAAGGTCATTTATTAAGGATGAACAGATAAAACTTTAAGGAATAAAAACTTCATAGAAAGGCAAACCATTAGAATTTTTAGCATTTAGAATAGTTTTTGGTTTTAACATTCAGAAATAATTTAAAATTCCTACAGTCACGTTTTGTTCTAAATTGTGAGGTGGTTTACAGTTATAGTTGACTCTTGAAAATATGCGGAGGGGGAGGGGGTCAGCACCCCTAATCCCATGTTATTCAGAGTCAATTTGTATTTAAACCTGTATTTTTAAAAAACATATTAACCATGTATTTATTCGTTCATTTCCTCATCAAATGCATTAAGTGTCTGCATTATATGTTTAAGCTCTGAGTATGGTGGCAAACGTGCTTATATTTGTCAAATTGACAAAATAAAGAAGCAGGCTATGATAGACTGATGAGTGTATGGTAGACAAAATAATCTGGCAGTTGTTAGACTAGTGAAAGATAAACATAGTTACTAAGCATTTCTAAGTAAAGCTTGAAAGTGCCTTCGGCTCTTCGTAAGAACCCCGTCAACAAATCTTTTTACTTATGTAGTTTTAATCTCATTTCTATTATTGAACTCTTAACACACCATTTACTCCGAAAGCAGGTGCAGTTACTATCCAGAGCAGGCCACAGAGCCATAGCAGTGGGGAATTTAGCTTGCTTCATGATCATGAGGCTTGGTCCAGCAGTGGTAGCAGTCCAGTCCAGTACTTGAAAAGACAGACCAGATCAAGTCCAGTGCTCCAGCACAAAATGCCTGAAACTGAGAGTCGAGCACATCACAAGGTCAAAACTGGTTCCCCTGGAAGTGAAGTTGTTACTCTACAACAGTTTTTGGAAGAAAGCAACAAGCTTACCTCAATACAGGTTAGTTTTATAGGTGACCTTAATTTAGATGGGCATTTCAAGTTAAATATCTGTGACTGAACTTTAGAGTTTTTTTGTTGTTGTTGTTAATGCCCGATGATATTTTTCCCATTGATTTTTAGGAAGAGTGGAAGGGGAGGGAAGGAGAGAAACATCTGTGTGAGAAGGACACATCAGTTGGTTGCCTCCACATGTGCCCCCACAGTGGGGGGGGGGGGGGGGGCAGCTAAGGAACAAACCTGTACGAGACCTTGATTGGAATTGACCCCGAGACCCTTCAGTGCACAGGCTGATGCTCTACCACTGAGCCACACTGGCCAGGGTGAACCGAGCATTTTTTTTTTTTTTTTTAAGTAAAGGAGTGTTTAGAAATACTAACAGTTTTATATTATGCAGTCTAATATATCAGGAAAGTAAAAGCATGCCTGATATTCATTAATCTGCTTTGTTTTTTAACAGATAAAGTCCTCAAGTCAAGATAATCTTTTAGATGAAGTAATGAAAAGTTTGTCTGTCTCTTCTGACTTTTTGGGAAAAAGCAAACCCGTTAGCTGTGGTCTGGCCAGGTCAGTAAGTGGAAAAAGCCCAGGAGACTTCTACGATAGACGGACAACTAAGCCTGAACAATTTGTGAGACCTGGTCCTCAAAAGACTGAAGATACCTACTTTGTTAGTTCTCCAGGAAAACCTACACCAGGCACTCAAGGAAAGATAAAATTAGTAAAAGAATCTTCTTTGTCACGACAATCAACAGATAGTAATCCTTATGCCACTTTACCTCGTGCAAGCAGTGTTATCTCTACTGCAGAAGGGACTACTCGAAGGACAAGCATCCATGATTTTTTGACCAAGGACAGTAGACTACCTATGTCAGTTGATCCATCACCAGCTGTTGCTGATAGCCACATCACTGCAGCATCTAGTGAGTACCGTTTACACCAGTGGTCTTACCATAAACTTCACAGCCCAACATATTCTGTAGGTTCTCATGCACAAATTGATTTAGTTACAGATGAGCCTGAGTCTCTATATGCCCAGGCTAGGAACTCAACAACAGAAAGGTCACATTTTCTAAACCAAACTTTTGCCACCATTAATATGTCTAATGACACACTTGTAATATCAGCTAAAGATAGTATAGAGTCATTTACTCATCCTTCTCAGCCATTTTTATCCCTGAATACAGAGTTAGTTAGTAACATAAGTGGGTTACCTCCCAGGCCAGTCACCAGAGTAACTGACCAGGCTTCTGCCTCTTTGGATAAAGCTTCGCAGAAAGATAATAAACAGTTTTCTGATAATCAGATCCGTGGTAACTATAACCCACAGTCTTCTGTAGGTAGCAGTAATCTTATCACTCCTGCATGCCTCTGTCCTGATGACACAGAAGCTGCATTGTTGGTTTCTGAGGATAATCAGACTGTTTGGTATGAATATGGTTGTGTATGATCAAAACTGCACAGTATAATCCTGATGTCATTTGATATGTACTATGCTTCTCTAATCTGACTTGAAGAGCTGCTGTTGAAAAGTATTTGGCAAGGTTCATATTTTTATTTTCAAATCGTGGCATAGTGTTTGGCTGTACATGATGGCTTGTATATAAATGTGAATGTGTAACCACACCAAAGCTTGCATGAAATATTAATTGCATTGTATATTTTCTGCATGACTTTAAAAACCTTAACAATACATGCTCCTCTTTCACATTTCTTGCTGCCTGATAAGAGATTGTTACTTTTAGAAGCATGTTAAGACAGTTGCATGCTATAATTACCAAGAAAGCATTTCCAAGTCATACTTTGTTGCTTCCAAAAAAGAATGCTCATTTCCTCTCTTCCTTCTTCTCATTCCTTTCTTTTTCTTTTTCTAAGAAATATTTCTTTTAAAAATATATATATTTTTATTGATTTCAGAGAGGGAGGGAGAGGGAGAGGGAGAGAGCGAAACATGCCCCCCTACTGGGGATCGAGCCCGCAACCCAGGCATGTGCTCTGACCTAGAACTGAACGATGCCTTCCTGGTTCATAAGTCGATGCTCAACCACTGAGCCATGAAGGCCAGGCCCTTTCTTTTATTTCCAGAATGTGCACCACATATTGCACATGTATAGGAAAATATGTAAAAAAAAAAACAAACTCCTTTTCCTTTGCCATTTAATTATGCCTTCTGTCCTGTTTTATTTTCAAAGAAATAGTTAATAACTCAATACTTTATGTAGCAAATATTAACTACTGCCCATATTTATAAAATTGTTCAGATTTAAAATATTGTTAATATTAATAAAGTTAGTGTAATTCTTAAAAAAAACCCCATCACATTTAAATATGACTTTTACAGTGTCTAGGAGCATTTTCTATGTATTCTATTTCTTTTCTGCACTTTTCTTCATCTTCCTTCAAGATTAATTTTTACTTAGAATCAGAGTTTTTCTAGTTCTTTTTTATTTTAATAGAGTCAGAGAAATAAACCAATCATACTCAATGTGTTGAAAATTTGCATTTTTACTTCTGTAAAAAAAGGTAGCAAGTTTACAAAGTGGTGAAGATTGGTACTTATATAATTTTATAATTTATTATTAAATTATATGTCTGTCCTTAAAAAAGTTTTCTAAAATGAATACATTGTGCTAAAATAAAATATTAGGATTTGTAACCACTTAAACTTAATAGGTGTACTTTTAGTAGAACAAATTTTAGAACTAAGAATAAATATGACTTGTAGCTAAAAAATAACCATATAAGTTAGAGAAAATATTTGCTAACTTTGACCCTGGTGTCATAAACTTTAAAATTGTCTCTTGCTGTGGTCCTTTAAAAGCAGAATCAGCTAAGCTTGAATCTCCCAGAATAAAACAAAAATAAAAACTCATAACTCTCACTTATCTCTGGAGGAGTATATCTTCGCTCTGTCTCTGGAATGTTTTTGCCATTTTGACTTAGCCTAAATATATCTGTTAGTAACAGCCTGGCATCTGAAAGGAATGCTTTGAAATGTAACTTTCTAAAGATGAAGGAAATTATTATTTACTACATGTTGATATATTAATTATTGTTATTAATTGAACCAAAGAACAATCTATAGAGAATCTTTGCTTAATGAAATATGTATCTTTTGTAATTTAAGCCATCCGTTTGTACTTACACAAGCTCATTTCAGGACTAGGCCCCTTCTACTTACACCTTTGACCATACTATTTTTCTCATAGCCAGCTATTACTAAAAGTAGTACGAGAGCAAGTAAATCAGAAAATTTTCATATTTTTAGTACCTCCTAATATATTTTCTGCGTGAATACATCAATCTATTTTATTGTCATTTGTTTTATACTCAATTCTAACATTTTAAATGTTTTTGGTATGCCTTCTTTTATTTTTTCATAACCTAGTAATAAAAATTAATGGCAAATACAGGTGAGATTAGATGGAGGACATATATCAGGCAAATGTAATAATTATTATTTCTTTTCCACATTGAGTCAAGTTTTATTTCTCAACTATTTCAACTTTTTAAATATTATAAATCTGGCCAATTTTTTAATTTAAAATATTAAATTTTAAATTTCATACATTAAGAAATCATGTGCTATTATATTAAAAACTGTGATTATTTTTAAAAATTACTTTTACAGTAAAGAAGTATTTACAACCCAAATGGCTATAGTTACATATACAGCACATTTTCAAAAAGAAGTCGCACAGTGTGCATGTGAGACAGATACATACCATGCCCATGTGTCTTGACGGTTGTCTAAGAATACAGACTAGATTTCCTCCAGAAACTATCAAAAGCTGTGGAGTCATAAAAGTCTCTCGGAACACTATATTCATATAAATGAAATCTTAGAAAGAGGCCCCCAATTAAATACATTTTTTAAAGTGAAAGTAAAACTCTGACTCAATTGAGCAGCTACATGTTTTTTTTCTAAGACATCTCCATAAAAATCCTATGGCTTCACAAAAGATTATTTGAAAAACTATGTGAGATTCAATACCCTAATTTTAAATGAAACTGCATAGTTTCCATTCCTGGCCTAGGTTTCTAGAAATTATACCAATATTATTTGTATGACATTGTAAATTTACACTGTTATGTATTGGGTCCCTTTTAACCAAAACAATTCTAGCCATTACAGTGTAATGAGGTATATTATTTGCCTACAAAATATGCCTCAAGCCCAGGTTTTCTTAGTAATACAAATATTTCATTGTAGATGTTTCTGCCACTGCATGCAAGATTACTTTTTACTTTACAACTATATGTGACCATTTAGTACATAAACATAACAAGTAAACCTTTTTGACACTAGGAGGCATATTATTTCTAGCTTTTAAACTATGAAAATCAGTCTTGAAGTAATGAGATGTCTATCAGATTAAAGAATTTCCCAGAGTTAGATTCCTTCTCCTTGCCCTATTCAATGAGAGCTCTTTAAGTTTCTTATCTTCATGAATTGTATTCTGTTTAACTTTTGATTAAATAACATGAAATGCTTTTTTCCTGCAGATGTGGACAAAGTACAAGAAAGCAGAAATTCAAAAAGCAGGTCTAGGGAGCAACAAAGCTCCTAATTCTATTACCCACTACATGACATGTGGGCCAAGTGGTGAGTTTCTTACTCAAAATGTAAATGAGATTAGTCTCATTTATACAAACTAACAGCATTAAGTATAAGAACAAGTGCATATTGCATTAACAGATGTAAATATTGCTTGCTTAATTCATGACTTCTGTCCTATTTACTAGTAAAGCAAGATGATTTATTTGATTGCCATTTTTTTTTTTTTTTTTTTTTTGCCTGTCACACAGGAAGCAAACCTTTAAGAATTATTTTTCCTCAATTTAAATTTAATTTTAGTAGTGAGTCATGTTTTAGGAATTCCTGTTTCAGTGTGAAGTCTTTTCTTTTTTGTGGTAGGAATACAACTTTGCCAGTGTTTTTGGTAATTGAGGGTAAACTAAATGCCTCTTGAGGAAAACTTACTCTGACTGTCTGTCACTCTCATTCCTATAGAAATATCTGGTGCATGCTGTTCTTGTAGTGGCTGCTCTGTATTTTATATCTCTCTTATCTTCAAGCTTTTCTTATATTTTCTTTCTTCTTTCTACCTTTCAACTAAATACAGAGAGAAAAGTGTCCTTCATTTTCTCAGTATGAAGCCTTTATATCTGAAGTAACAAGACACCCAACTATAGAAATCATTTTTTTAAATCTTTAAGGAGACTTTATACAATTCTGCGTGACTAGAGCAGGCAAGAAACACAAACCTTCATTCCTTCCTTGAATCAAGGAGCACTACTGGAGTCAACTGCCAAAATTTTTAGAAGGTTTTAGGACTTACTATACATTGTACTATTAAGATCTACTGAATAAAGGATGTTCTCTCGCTAAGGACCAAGTGTTTTGAGGTTTCAAGAAGTTCTCCAAGAACAACCTACTTCTTTCATCATTTGTTTATGAATTTATCCATGTTTGCTTAATGCTTCTGCTAAATATTAGCGAAAATCTAGTGATTTATATTTAGTTGTATAATCTAAATCAAATGCTGTAGTATGTTGTGGAATGTAGTATATATCAAGATACAGAGAACCTTGTTTTGGCATGCCAGAGTCTTATTTGATTAGCAGACTGCATGTGTTGGTATTTTTTTTAAGCCAATTATTTTGGTGCACTGAACAAGAAATTCAAGTTTATATGATAAATCTGAAAAATCCATAATGAGATAGGAGTTAAAAAAAATTTACAGTGATATTAATCTTTCCATATTCCCCAATAAGCAACACTAAGCATTCACAAGTGGATCCAAGTTAAGTAAAGAGTGTTTTCCTGAAACATTTCAGTAAGGTGGTTTTCCAGCAAATGGCATTCCCAAGATAAAGTTGTTGTATTTTAACTCATTTCCCTTCTTTAGTATTGGGTTATGTATGTTTGTTTTTTTAACTTGAGAGCTGACTGTTGCTTAAGAAGTTTTCTTATGGCAAATATAATGTAAATAATTTACTATGATCTGCATTTTGCCAGGAACTCACTTATTATTAAGGTTATCACTTAATAAGAATTTTTCTGGTTTTGTCCTTTTTAATATTACATTAAAGTTGGTAACTATTATTGGTACTTTTGACATATTTGTATGCATTTGTTACCTTAAACATTTGAAAGAAGCACAAAAAAGTAGATTTAGTTAATTTAACCCAGGGAAACATCAATTCTTTTTGTAGTTCCAATTTTATATCACAGTTTTATTTTCTTATGAAATCAAAAAAAATGCATTGATACCTGTTAATGGAAATTCATTATTTAACATAAATATCAGAATAATCTTAAAAGTCTTAAATGAGGAAGATACTGACTTTTTAATTTTAACAGTGTACTTCTTAGGCTCTCATTACCAGCTCTAAAAATCTTTTTAGAATAATTCATATTCCTGTGTGTGGTTTATGTGAACTGTGTATCACTAACCTAGATGTCATGAGAAATGTGTTGTTTTTCTCTCCCTCCCTTCCTCTCTCTTCCTCTTCTCCCTCCTCCTCCTTTATCTCTCTCATGTATATTTATCTTTTTGGAGGGGGTAGGCCAGTAGTTATGTTGTAATCAGAGTCTTCTTTCAGAAAGACCATTAATGAAAAGACAGAATGTATAGTTGACCAGAAATTAAATGGAAATTAGCAAACTTGGTTAACTTAGCCACTATTTAACTTCGGTTTGCCACCAAATAGTGCTATAAAGTTAAATCACGTTTAAACTCTTGGCTGAAAGGTGCTGTGTAATGTAAATACAAAGGATTCTTACTAAAATATAGATATTACACAACAGACATATTTAAAACCTATTCTCTAGACTTTGAAAGATCTCTCTCCATCATGACTCCCTAGATTCAAGTATCAAATTGATCATGGGCATCATGGCAGTCTAGAGACACTTGCATGTAAAAAATGTAAATTCATTTTTAGGTGGATAAATGGAAAATAAATATAGAAATTATGGTTTAGCTAAAATACAGTAAGTGGGTAATTTAGGTTTATATTAACTAGCTTCTAATTTGCACAACTAGGACACATCCCAGGACAGTTATTGAAATTAATGAGTAAGAGGTGGCCCAATGAGGGTGAATGATATCACAGCTTGACCTCTCCAGGATACTGATGTCCTAAAATAGAGAACTGCTCACTTAAGCAGCACATTATTCCTTCAAGTAGAAGATGCTAAGGGCAGCCTATAAAGTACTGAATCTGAGTAGGCTGACCTCGAGAAAGCCCAGTTAAAACAACAACCAAGGGAACACTTGAGATTGCAAAAGTAGGAATAGTCTCAATTATATTCATCCCCCTTTTCATAACAATTCAAAAAAGGACTAGATAATAACCACATGAATATTTTACTTTCTCCAGAAGGTATCATTGGAAGCAAACTTAGTAGGAAGTCACTCTTTTTCTTTAAACAAAATAGTATGGCCAACTAGAAACTAACTGGGGCCTTTTTACTGGTGCCTGACATGCTTTTAATTATCTGGTTTTATTCTAAATCTACACCTAACCCCCCACCTGACCCTACCCCCAAAAAACACTGAAGAATTTAATATACAGGGTAAGAGTTTCGGCCTAGAACTCCAATAAAGTGCTTCAGATCTGGCCATGTGGAAATTTTGGTCCAAGTTTTTGAACTGGTGGTTACCAAAGAGTTCATGAAACAGGTTTGTTGTAGCACCTTTCATGCAAGGCATGGTAAGAGCCTACTTAAAAATCACTGTGCATATTACAGAATTGCAGCCACCTCACAAATGAAATACTACAGCCTGCACTGTCTTAACAGTTTATGTCAGTAAGTGAAAAAGATAATTATACCAAATCTGGATTACAATGTGGAATAATGTATGCTAAATGACTTGTATTTTAAGTTACTTAGGAGAAAAGTGATTTTTTTTTTTGCTATACTTAGTCCTGAGATGTATTTTTTTTTTAAGTCTTGAATGAGTAATACAAAAGGAGCCCATTTTATAATATCAAACTTGATGTACATGTTGAAATATTTGGACAATGAAAATGCCTTAAAAGGAATGCTTATAGATAAAGTTGCACTTATAACACCCTTTAACAAAACCTGATTATAAATTGTCTTTTTCTTTTCTACTAAGGTTTCTCTTTTGATGTTTGCCATTGTACTTATAAATGTTATTAAATACCAAATCAAATAATATAAAAGCTGTAACATTTCCTTTCAGAGTAATGCTACTGAGGGATTTGAAGTTGAATAGCAAAATGTTTGGCAGTACCTAATATCAGCCACAGAAATCCAGTTTATAATGACACCATTGTTTATCTTTTTAAAAGCATCACTTTTTATTTTAGTTTTTAACTTTATTTTTTAAAATTAGGTTGGCTTAACATTTGCTTATCAAACTGATATAAAAAAATAAAGCAAAGGTGATTTTTATAACAAGTGGTTAGTAATCATTTAAAATTTGTAAAATATGAGTTAGCCAACTATTCTTTCCTTTCCCTTTGCCCTGGAAAACCAATTTTCACATAACCCATAACCTTATTTAGATGATTGTGTCCTAATCATTTTGGGATGGGTTTTAGAGGTTTTGGGAGAAAGAGAAAAGAGTATCAGTTGTCAATTCCCAAGTAGGTTTCAATACATTAGTAGATTGTTCAGCCCTGGCTGGATTGCTCAGTTGGTTGGTTGCAGGTTCTCTTCTATCCCTGGACAGGGCACATACAAGAACCAACCAATGAATGCATAAATAAGTGGAACAACAAATCGATGTTTCTCTCTCTAAGAAAAAAAAAATCAATAAACAATAGATTGTACAAATCAGTATCTTATTTTCACTCATAGCCATTGGAGGCAGAATGTTAGAGATGGCAACCAGCCTTGTATCCTTAAGCAAGGACATTCTTTGCGGACCTGTTTCTATCAGAGGTGGGGAAGGGCAGTTAGACCACTTATCTAAGGTCTTTGGGTCTATTCATTAAATCTTCATTTTATATGCAAAGCAACCTAAAACATACTGTATCTTAGAGATACAGTACAGAGTAGGTAAAAACTAACATAGCAAATCAGGATAAAGTTTTCATTTATGAAAAGCCTTTCTTATTAACTCCGCATCTCTCAAATCTGTTGTATATTTTATAAAAACTCTGTCATAGACTTGTAGCTTCTAATCATCTATCTACACTAATAAAAGACAAGCATGCAAATTGACCGTACCTTCGCTACACCTTAAGCCATGACAACCAGCCAATAAGAGCAACCATATGCAAATTAACCCAACCAAGATGGCAGCCGGCAGCCACGGAGCTGGAGCAAGCAAGCAGCAGCCTTGGTTGCCCCAATGATGGAGGAAGCCAAGCTTCCCGCTTGCCACGGCCCGGCTATGAGCTCCACTCAAAGCAACAAAGTTTCAATTATAGAAGCTAAATAAACCCGATACCTGCTTTCAGCAGGCCATGGCCATGGAGCTGGAGCTAGCAGGAGGCTTGGGTTGCCCCTGGCAGTGGAGGAAGCCAAGCTTCCCTCCCGCCCGCCCTGGCCGGCTCTGAGCTCCTCTCAAGGCTACAAAGTTTCAATTATAGAAGGTAATTAAATCCCAGAATAAAAAAAAAAGAAAAAAAGGAGAGGCTGGGAACTTCTGTCGCTGGGGGGGGGGGGGGGGGGGCTGAGGGGGGTGGGGAGGGGTATTGGCCAGCCTGAAAACGGCCCTCAGCCCCTCACCCAGGCTGGCCATGCACCCCAGTGGGGACCCCCACCCTGAAGGGGGTGTGACCAGCCTGCAAACACCCATCAGCCCCTCACTCAGACTGGCCATGCACCCCAGTGGGGACCCCCACCCTGAAGGGGGTGTGACCAGCCTGCAAACACCCATCAGCCCCTCACCCAGGCTGGCCAGGCACCCCAGCGGAACCCCCACCCTGACCCAGGACACCCTTCAGGGCAAACCAGCCAGCCCACACCCATGCACCAGGCCTCTATCCTATATAATACAAGGGTAATATGCAAACTGACCCTAACAGCAGAATGACTGGTCACTATGACACACACTGACCACCAGGGGGCAGATGCTCAATGCAGGAGCTGCCCCCTGGTGGTCAGTGCGCTCCCACAGAGGGATCTCTGCTCAGCCACAAGCCAGGCTGACGGCTGCCAGTACAGCGGTGGTGTTGGGAGCCTCTCCTGCCTCCTCAGCAGCGCTAAGGATGTCCAACTGCAGCTTAGGCCTGCTCCCCGCTGGCAAGTGGACATCCCCCCAAGGGCTCCCAGGCTGCCAGAGGGATGTCTGATTGCCAGCATAGGCCCAATCCCCCAGGGAGCGGGCCTAATCCAGCAGGTGGTCATCCCCCGAGGGGTCCCAGACTGCAAGAGGGCACAGGCCAGGCTGAGGGACCCCCCGCCCCCGAGTGCACAAATTTTTGTGCACTGGGCCTCTAGTATATATATAAAGCCTAAACGACCATTAGCTATGATGTGCACTGACCACCAGGGGGCAGACGCTCAACACACAGGCATGGAAACATGGAACAGACTGATGAATCTTGAGGGGAGGGGGCAGGAAGAGATTAACCAAAGATGTTATAAACATACTAGAGGCCTGGTGCACTGTGCACCAGTAGGGTCCCTCAGCCTGGCCTACGGGGATCAGGCCAAAACCTGCTCTCCAACATCCCCCGAGGGGTCCCGGGTTACGAGAGGGTACAGGCCAGGCCGAGGGACCCCCCCATCGGTGCACAGATTCGTGCACCAGGCCTCTGGTATATAAATAAATGCCAAGTGTTTACTTGTACTTTGCCTTTCAGTAACACAAATTAGTATAAATTAAGTACAATATCTCTACCAAATGGGAATTATTTTTTTGAGTGATCAAACCTAGAGGAAAATGAGAATTCTCATGACAAGACCTGTAGACTATTTCTGTAGTCTAGTCTATGCCAGACCCTCAACTGATGGTTTTATTTAAGTGAGGTGGAAAAAATGTCAGTTTTCCTCACTATTTTTTAACTACCTTCTATGTGACAACTGACAATATATAATCCTGGCATCTTACACTTTTCGTATGCCATAACTGAAAGGTGATGAGTAAAATACAATATATTCCAGAAGACAGAAGAAACTTGTTCATATTCACATTTCTAATCTTTGAACAAAGACTAAATAAATCCTTCCAAGGGCCTGTGTATATTCTGCTGCTGAGTTTTAGAATTTCAATGGTATGATTACATTTTCCATCCCTATTTTGAGTGTTTTTCTAGATGAAACTTTTCTAAAGATACACTTTTATAAAAGTAATAATCTTATGTTTTCACTGAAGAAAAACCACTTCTATATTTTTAAAATATATTTTTATTGATTTCAGAGAGGGAGAGAGAGATAAAAACATCAATGTTGAGAATCATTGACCTGCTACCTCTTGCACGCCCCCTGCTTGGGATAGAGCCCACAACCCAGGCATGTGCTTTTGACTGGAATCGAACCAAGGGCCATTTAGTCCACAGGCTGATGCTCTATCCACTGAGCCAAACCAGGTAGGGCAAGAAAAACCACTTTTAAAAACAAATACTCAGTAACAGGATTTTTTAGCTCTTGTCCTATGCTTGTTTCAATTATCTTGCTGGGGAGTTTTTATTCCTTAATTTTCATTCCCAAAAGAGAACCATTATCAACAATATACTTATATTCCTCTTAATTTGTCCCTATATGTGCACTATCACATGCATAATTTTATATATGCTGTTTTGCCATTTGCTTTTTTCAAGTACAATAAGTACCTGTCCAAGATATGTTAATCTTAGTTTTGATGTTAATTTATTCTTAATTTTTGAGGGCATTTCTGTAATGAGTCATGGGGAATGGAGGATGGGGAGTGGAGAGGGATCTGACCTAACACTACCTCAATATATCTTTTTAAAAACGGCTTTAAGATGAAATACCCCTCCTAAAATGACTTAAGTAGTCACCAAATCAAGGTGCTAAATATTCTTATTACTTTTAATGCTTTTTACAAATTAGAAATAAGAAAAACAGCTTTCAGATGTAAATGTATTCTAAACATTGGCCCAATTAGTTGTTTTTATCAAAATTCAGTATTATGGGATCATGTCCTGTCTTCTTCACAAATGTAAGAAAGTCTTCAGGGCTCAACCCCATGGTTGCAGCATTGGTCATGGGATGAAAGTACACCTTTTCATGTCCACCTTCCAAAAAAGCAGAGTCCAGAACAAATTTCACATCTCCATCATCACAGAATAGTGCCAAGGGTGTGGCACAGCCTGAGCCAACTTTTAGCTTTTCTAGCAAGGCTGTTTCATCAGCGAACCGCAGATTTCCACTCCCGACACCTAACTGCTTGGCAAGGTCATTTAAATTAACTTGTCGATCATGAAGCACTGTCACCAGCCAATAGCCTTTTTTCTTTTTGTCTTTAAGAAATAAGTTCTTACTGTGTGCTCCTTTCAAATGTTGGACATGAGGCATCATTTCTTCAACTGTAAACACCTGTAAAATGTCACATGAGGAATTTAAAAATAATATGCATGTATACACACACAGTTACAATGTATTTTGCTTGCTGGGCAAAAACAGCAACGTTAGGAAAAAAACAGCAAGGTTAGGAAGCACTCAGTGCTCTGGATTTCACCCATTATGAAATACAAGTCTTTACCAGCTCAATTCCTCGTATCGGGACCTCAAGTAATTTATCTTAGGTCAGTTCTCTATTCCAGTGTGCTGACTGACCAAGCCCTCACATTCTTAAAATACTTTTTGTCTTTTTTTTTTTTTTCTTTAAATTGAAAGTTTGTAACAGTCCAGATTCCTTAGCATTCCATTACATCTAGATCAGGTGACAACCTCCAATCTACAGGTATGTAACCAGGGTGAGGGTGAGGGCAGGGAATGAGACCCCGGACTGACAGAGAACAGCAGAAAGCTGGCAATATGCACAGGTCAAGGAGCGTGTGTGGACTATATGGGAGGGGAGAGGATCAGAGAAAACGATAGTTCCTGCGTTAAATTTGTAAAGTTAAGAAGACTTTTAATGGACTTCTCTAACCTTTGGAGATTGCCATATTTAGCTATTACCAGTAGCTTTCACGGAAGCTTTGGGTAAATACGTTATGGACCCCGCAGCTCTCAAGTTACAACTGGTTCTGTGAAATATTTGCAAATCTTCATGTACACTAAATCGTGAAAAATACCAGACTCTCACCCTGGTGTCCTGCCGGGGTGCGTGATGCCTGATACGTCGTAGCTACTGCAGAGACAGTTTTCTGCTGGGTGACTTTACACAGAAAGTGGACAAACTGAACAGCATCTCGCAACAGTTTACAATCACCAGTTCTCGGTATGTTGCACTAGTTCTCAATATGAAATGTGAGAAAACGAGAGGAAAACAAGTTTTCTCACAGAACATCATAATCCCAAATCCAGAGGCCTTGGATGCTGTTGGGTCCTTTCCGTACTAGACTTAGACCGTTGGAGGGCCGGACTATAGTTTAAAAAAAAAACTAGTCGGCTGCTAAGCAACAGGCAGCGGCGGCAAAAGCACCCGGCGGGCCGCATGTGACCCCCGGGCCGTAGTTTGGGGACCCCTGCAAGATGTTCGTGTCTGCGGCCTCGCCGGAAAGACGCTACAGCATCGCCCACCCGCCCCGGCCCGGCAGTCCCGGCGGGGGCGTCTCACCTCCGGGTGCTCCACGACCTCCGCGCGGATGGCGAGGGCGTCGAGCCTCTGCTCGAGCGCTGCCCGCAACTCGGCACCCGCCATGCCGCTGTCGTGGCCAGCGGGAGCGGCCGTGGGCGAGGAAGTGCCTGGCATCTGGAGGCTGATGAGAGCGCCTATAGGGCCGCCGCTGGAAGCCCAGTGCCCGCGCCTTCCGGGGTGGGCGGGGCCTTCCGGGGGGATGGGCGGGGACTTCCGGAAGGGGCGGTGCCATCTCCGTGCGCCCCTCCCTGCACGTTCCTGAAAGCGGTCCCTGGACGCAGCCTTTCAACACCTGCGCCGGAGGGAAGATCAGAGAACATGAGAGTTTTGATGTTAAAGTTTGCACCTGAGGGAAGCAACCTTGAAAGAGTAATGTATTGAGACCATCTGGACAGTAAAGGCCACTGAACCGTGTTATGGCCTCTGTATAACATACTACAAACTATCTGGATGGAGGTCTTGTCTTGCAGCCTAAGACAAGCCGCCTAAGTCCCCTTGCTTATTAAACCTGTCACCTGCCGACATGGAGCGGCCTGCCTCTGCGGCTTCTGCTTGTCCTCTGTATAGGGGACGGTTTCAGGTTTCACCAGGGAAACTCCCTGAGTTTGTGAACCATCAGGGAGAGAGTTGGGGGCCAATCCCTATCCTTTTAAGACTTACCAATTTTTTAATTATAATTCCTCTTTACCCTTTCTGCAAGTTAACTTTTGTTATTATTCATCTGTGAATAGTTAGCTGCGGCAGCCTGGACCCAGCTTTTTCAGAAGCAGTTTGCCTGCCTCTGGTGGGGTGGCTTCTGCTATCCTTAGAAACTTCACTGAACCCTTGTATGAGGCCTGAAATGTCACGTTAGGGTTTCATTTATGAAATTAGATTAAGCCTCAAATCCCAAATAAACATAGGTAATCCAAGGGACGTCTAACTCCAGTGAGAATAGATTTAGGTCATTTCTGGGGTGCAAACTGAAGGCCTGGAAAAGGAAGCCCCTTCAGAAGACACAACAAAGTATCTATCTGGGTCCTCACTGCATAGGCCTTGGTGGAAACTGCAAGAACTGACTTCACAATTTCACCCAGGTTGGCCTTGGACAGCACATGATAGCACTTCTCAGCTTGCCCTCGCTTGCATGGTTCAGTGGATAGGGCGTTGGCCTGTGGACTAAAGGGTCCTGGGCTCAATCCGGTCAAGGGCACATGCCCGAGTTGTGCGCTCGAGTGTGCAGGAGGTATCCAATCAATGATTCCCTCATCATTGATGTTTCTGTCTCTCTCCCTCTCCCTGCCTCTCTAAAATCAATAAAAATATATTTAAAAAAATAATAAAACTTTTCAGTTTAACCACTTCTAAAAGCTACTGAGCCATGTTTCCCTACTAATTATTGTTTCATCTAATTATTTGATCTCTGATTATGAACCAACGGGCTACTTACTACTCATGGCCACCTAAATTCAGGTCAATAACAAAAGCAAACATACTAGAGGCCAGTGCACGGAATCCGTGCACTCAGGGGGCGGGGGGGTCCCTCAGCCCAGCCTGCACCCTCTCGCAATCTGGGACCACTGCTCCTAACGGCTCGCCTGCCTGCCTGATCGCCCCTAACCACCTCTGCCTCAGCCCCCGCCACCGCAGCTTCATCCAGAAGGACGTCTGGAAGGTCATTCAGCTGTCTGGTCTAATTAGCATATTATGCTTTTATTATTATAGATTACTGAGTACTTAGAAAACAGACAAGGGATAGAGGCTTACCTGGAACTTTTTTTCATGTTTATTCTTTTATTTCCCCATTTGTGAATTAGCTTTGTGTATGTCTTGGCTCATTTAGCTACTGTATAAATGTTAACGACTTTCACATTCAACCTAATTTTTATTAAGAAGACTCAATTCATTAAAATTTATTTTGGCATGTAAGGTTGGTGGGGCTCACTTTTTTTTTATTAGCTTTTCCTCTAAGAATGAAAGTAGAAAGCAATCAATAACAAGATCACCCTTTGGAAGATAAGGCATAGCCCGAGTGAATGTCCTTAAATATTTGAAGACTTTGAAGACTAAATATCCAAATCCAATCACAGTGACTAGAGAGTAAGCAAGGAAAGAATAATTGGAATCTGATTGTACCTAAGCAATGTAAATTATGTCCCAAAAGTAGGAAAACATTAACCAAGGTTAGGATGTCCGTGGTAGCTACAAAAGAATGAAAAGAGATAAAATTGGCAGTGCATCCAGCACATCGTCTACCCAGAAACCTCATCCATCAGTTATGCAAGGCATGAATCCCTCCCCTAAGCCCACCTCCACTCCCCACCACCACCACCACCACCCAGCCACCCCATAGCTAATCCATCATAATTGCCTCCTTTCCCTTTTCACCACCTCCAGCACGACAGCCCAGCGATTTTCAACCGGTGTGCTGCAAGAGTTTTTAAAACATGCAATACCTGACTTAGTCAGGGCCACGTTCCCTGGTATTTTTTCCTTGTATGTGTCTTATAAGAACCTATCCTTTCTCCCACATTTCCGGGTTTAACTTTCCTCGGAGGGTAGGCGCTCACAGCCCCAGAAGAGCAGTAATAAACTTCTAGAAAAGGAAGGGACCTGCAGAAGCGATTACCGACGCGCGGCTGACCCCGAGAAGAGGCTACACATTGAACTAACGCCTCCCGCGCTGGGCAGCGCCCACCCCAACCCGGTCCTGGCAGCAAGAGCTACTATTCCGGATGCGGACCTCTGAATTCGGGGAAGAACCGCTTCCGGCGGTACCGGAAGCCCGGTGGGGACCGTTTCGGAGACGGACTGACTGACCGTCAGTTTCCCCAGGTCCAGAAGGTGATCTGCGCCTGGTCTCAGAGTCCAGAGCCTGCAGGCCTTTTGCAGGAGCTGAGTGAGTGGGGTCCCCCAGCCGGTCGTCCGGGTGGCGTATGTTATTTGACCTAGAGTGTCAGTGGCACAAGTCATACACATTGCGCTTTTCCAGGATGCATTTCTCCCCTGCGTGACCCTACTTCAGGCTTCCGAAGCCGTCTGCAGCCGGAGCGCCGCGGCAGGTGCGGACCCCAGTCCCAGCCTCCCGACTGTGCCCAAGGTGGTCGGGCTCGGGTTCGAGGCCGCCAGATCCGGGCTTTCTCTACAGTGACTTCTTTTTACCTTTCAGATAAGTCCCAAGGCTTCCAGTTCCATTCAGACGTGCCCACCAGTTCAGCTGCATGTTGGATATTTCCAACATCCTTTTCCAGATTCCATGAATTTCCTAGCGGCGCGAGAACGCCGAACTGGGTGTCAGAACGCCTGGGTTCTAGTCCTGACTGCCATTAACTAGCGGTATGACATTCGAGAAGGTTCTTTTTTCTTCTCTCTCTCTCGCTCGCTCGCTCTCTGGCTTTATTTTTCTTTTCTCTAAATTGAGGGGGTTGAAATTAAGTAACAAGTAAGGTTCCTTCCAGTTTTGATATTTGGGTTATTGCACCCAATGTGTTTGTCTAATTCTGGCCTTAATTACGTATCTGTGCTTTGGTTAATCTCTGTGCAGGGCCTTTCCTCCTGTGCGTCCTTGTGAAATCTGGTTTGGGGCTCATTAAAATTATTTTTTATTTACTAAGGGGTCCGGTGCTTCCTGAGCACACTCTAGTGCCTAAAGAAGGTACTGTAAATGTGCCGCTTTTGAGGTGTTCAATGTGCCTGAGGATCATTACATGGGAACACCTAGAGACTGTGAACTCTGAAGGGGCTCTGGCTTATTAAACTATGAATCAACAACCTCAAACACACTGCCGGAAGCTGGTGCTCAGAAAATGTTTGCTGAGGAGAAAACATGCACTTCTTACATTATTGTAGTTGCTCCTCCCCTTAAAAACTGAAAAGAAAAGCTGTAGAAATGCAGTCTTGGAAGCAGAAGGAACAGAAGACTCAGAAGGAATACTGCTGAATTGAATTCTGTGGCAGTGTTCTCCCAATAAATTCTTCCATTCCAAGAATGATATTCAGAAGGCATTATTTAATATATTTTATTGATTTTTTTACAGAGAGGAAGGAAGAGGGATAGAGAGTTAGAAACATCGATGAGAGAGAAACATCGATCAGCTGCCGCCTGCACACTCCCTACTGGGGATGTGCCCGCAACCCAGGTACATGCCCTTGATCGGAATCGAACCTGGGACCCTTCAGTCCGCAGGCCGACGCTCTATCCACTGAGCTAAACCGATTAGGGCATCAGAAGGCATTATTTAATAGATCTTTATGGGGTGTCTTCTTCCCTCTCTAAAGTATCTGGGGCCGGGGCGGGGCAGGGGAAGATGGTGAATGTTGAAGGACAATTTCACGTAGAGGGAGTTTATGCAAAGGTTCAAAATTAGATGACAGGCTCTGGCCAGGTAGTTCAGTTGGTTATAGCGTAGTCCCAATACGCCAAGCTTGCGGGTTCAACTTCTGGTCAGGGCACATACAAGAAGCAGCCAATGAATGCATAAATAAGTGGCATAACAAATTTCTCTCTCTCTCTCTCACTCAATAAAAATATTTTTTAAAATAATAAAAATATATTTTAAAAAATAAGTGGCATAACAAATTGATCTCTCTTTTCCTCTCTCTAAAATCAATAAAAATTTTTAAAGATAGATGAAAAACCTTTGGAGATTATAAGTAGGTAAGAATAGCAAAAGCCTGGGAGGAAGGAGTGAGGGGACTATTAAGAGGGTAGGAAATGAAGTGAGATTAGCAGAGGGCAGATATAGCATGTTTTGAAGTTGTACATTAAACCGGGGGGGCCATTGGTAGTTGTTTAGCAGAGAGCTGATGAGTTCATATTTGCATGTTAGCAAATCACTCTATTTTTAATTTGATTAGCTGATGTTTTTCAAGAGTGAAAAAAGCCCTTTATAATTTTGTTACTATATTTCAGTTCTATCATAGTAGGAACATTAACAATAATAATACTTAACGTCTAGAGAGTAGTTAGAATGGAATCCCAACTCTTACTGGACTGGGAGCTCTTCCAGGACAGGAACCCACTTTTATTCATTGTCACTCCAGTACAGTGGTTCTCAGCCTGTGGGTTGCGACCCCTTTGGGGGTCGAACGACCCTTTCACAGGGGTCCATCGGAAAACACATAAATAATTACATATTGTTTTGTGATTAATCACTATGCTTTAATTATGTTCAATTTGTAACAATGAAAATACATCCTGCATATCATATATTTACATTATGATTCATAACAGTAGCAAAATTACAGTTATGAAGTAGCAACGAAAATAATTTTATTGCCCTGGCCGGTTTGGCTTAGTGGATAGAGCGTCGGCCTGCGGACTGAGGGGTCCGGGGTTCGATTCCGGTCAAGGGCACATGACTAGGTTGCGGGCTTGGTCCCCAGTGGGGGGTGTGCAGGAGGCAGCCAATCAATGATTCCCTCTCATCATTGATGTTTCTAGCTCTCTCTTCCTCTCCCTTCCTCCCTGAAATCAATAAAAAATTTTAAAAAAAAATTTTATCGTTGGGGGTCACTACAACATGAGGAACTGTATTAAAGGGTCGCGGCATTAGGAAGGTTGAGAACCACTGCTCTAGTACTTTACTTTGTGTAGAGGAGATACCAATTACTATCTGCTAACTTGATTTAAATATTAACCAAAATACTACTTTAAAACTTTTTTTTCTAGGAGAAACATGAACCAGAAGTTCCTGAAGTTGGAGAACTTGCTACGATTTCACACTGTTTGTAGACAGCTGCACAGCCTAGGTCAAAGAAGAACGTTAGCACAATGGAGGCGTGTGTTTTCATCTGCTTACCCAGTGCGGCCAGCTCCGCAGCACACCGGGTCCTGGCAGACAGACTCGCTCTTTGGGGCTGCTTTATCTCAATATAGGCTTCTAGTAACAAAGAAGGTAGTTGTTGATTTCTGGCATTACTGTATTATTTGGTCTGACATGAAAGTGCCTGGAGCCATGAGTAGAAGTCCATTTTGAGTATTTTGTCATTTACAGACTCTTTATTCCATAATGCTACACTCCAGGTAATAAATCTTTGTGAAGAAGGGAAGTTCTAGTTGTTCTGTAATGCTGATGAATTTGGTTACTTGGAAATTGGTGTAGAACAGTGAATTAAGGATGCAGGATTTTAAAATTTAGTCTTGAGATTTACCTGCTTATGGGAGTGTTAATTCTTAGTAGAAGCTGTGATTGTGGTAGATATTCCAGAATAAATATAAATTGTCACTTAAAAGTTGTTTCTTACTCCTTCATGCATTCTGATTTTTTAATAGGAAGTAAGACCACGGAAGTCTCAGTTATCTTCAACAAAATCTAAAAAGGAGGTGGAGGTATGGATTGGAATGACTGTTGAGGAGCTGGCCAGAGCAATGGAAAAGGACATAGGTGAGCCACATAATTTTATAAGGAAAAATAATGGGAACATGGGATACCTGGAATCTTATTTGCAATGAGACTGAGGCATTCAAGTGTGAAAATTAGACTGGTAGTTTAAAAAGTTGTCATTATAATATTCTTCACTAAGTCACAAACTATAATTCGTTTCTTGGCTCTTTGCCAAATGTAGTTCTCCAACATTTCACTTCTAATAAAAGTGGAAATGATTTTATCTGAACTAACCTTTCTCAGAATTTAGTGAGATACTAGATTAAGTCCAAATAATTTTTTTGGACTGAGGAACCATATTTGTATTCATTTACTTCCTCTTTGGTTTTCTATAATTTTATGAATTCCCTTTTCCACTAATTTTGACATTATAGGTAGTATCAGCAGAAAAATATTCATAGTATTAACTACAACTTTTAATAATACTATTTCTATTTGTAAATATATAGCATTACAGTCATATTTATCCCTATTGCACCATTGATGTATTTAATACCAATTTGGGATTGTTGGAGCAGAATGAGTCTTTATTATTATAACCTGACATTAAAATTTAGTAAACAAAAATAGCCTATGATTGTAATAAAATGACAAGCAAAATAAAATGACAAGTAAAGCAGAGTCTTGGAAAAAGGAAAGAATTAATAATAATAACATATTCATTGAACTGCTACTATGTATTAATACTTTATATTTATTAACTCTATAATTTTCACAGTGCACCTAGAGGTAGGTATGATTATTATCCCCATTTATAGGTTGAGAAACTGAGGCATTTAGAGGATACATAATTGCCCAGGATTTCACAGCTATTACATGATAGAGCCAGGATTTGAACCCAGGGATTTTGGCTCCAGAGCCTATGCTTTTCTTATTAAAAAACCAAATTATCTCTCAAGAATTGTTATTTGCACCATAGAAATAAGGAAATACAATAAATCAGAGAAAATTTTTTTTGAGAACCTTGTGAGTAAACTTACACCAGCACATTACTGAATAGGTTGTTCTTTTAGTGTAATGGTCTGGTTATGTGAGGATGGTTTTATTTCATATCTTTCTTCCAAAAGCTATATTATAAAAGGCCTGTGGCCCTAACGTTGTAACGACCAAAGACCAGCATGGGTGGGTGGGGCCGTGTTATTTTACGCTCTGGGCTTCTAGTATATTTATAATTAACATTTATATTTAAATGTTCACTTTCTGAACATTTAATTTCATGAACCTAAAAGGTTTTATCTGTTCCACCCAGATTTTATTTATGAAGCTTTATTGAACACTACTATGGACATAGATTCACTAGAAGCAGACTCACATTTAGATGAAGTCTGGATCAAAGAAGTGATAAAGAAGGCAGGAATGAAGTTAAAATGGAGCAAATTAAAACAGGACAAAGTCAGAGAAAATAAAGATGCCGTGAGAAGGTAAAATGTAACAATATATATTGGGGGAAGGAGACCACATAGTTTTATTCACACTTTTTAGTAGAAAGGGTTGCCTTAAAATTTCTTTTGCAATTAAAATGATGTTAAACTTTTCTTTGAAGTGCTTAAAGCATCAGTATATTCGGGTTATTATAAAACTCTTAAGGGTTATTTTTCTAAGTTTATATATTGATCCTGAATCTTAAAATTTTTTATTCAGTTCTCATTGTTATGAAGATGTCAACTGTAGGTGTGTAGTCACATATTTTGCCGTAAGTTGTATGCATAGAAGAGGAAAATACTTTGGTCTAAGGAATGCTGAATGTTAGGTTTTATCGTTAATGGCAGTTCACATAGATAACTGCAAATCAATTCACTGGCTATCAACTGTTCTGATGCATAAAAAATGAAATTCCTTTGCTGTTAATTGTAGGCCCCAGGCAGATCCAGCTTTATTAACCCCAAGGTCCCCAGTGGTAACTATAATGGGCCATGTCGATCATGGGAAAACGACGTTACTTGACAAACTGCGAAAAACTCAAGTGGCAGCAATGGAAGCTGGAGGCATCACTCAGCACATTGGTGCCTTTCTTGGTATGAAGACAAATTATCTTACAATGTGCTTGGGAACTCCATATATTCTTCCTTAAACCTAGTGTCAGTATGAAATGTACAAATTCAAAGTAAAAGGAAAGGCTAAAGGTTAAAGCCATTGGTTTGATGAAGTGTAGAGCAGGTGGTTAATAAAGTTTACTTTGTACATTCTGTAAGAAGAAAATTATATTATCTTTCTATTCTAGCCCATTCTTAGTTAATGAGCTTAAATTCTTCAATGCTAGGTTGTGGCAATAAATAATAGCTACCCTTTACTGAGCACCTAGCATATGTCCAGCACTGTGCTGAGCACCTTATATATTTTATCTTTTTTATCTTCAAAAACTATCATTAGGTAGCTATCAATATTCCTACTTACAGGTAAGGAGGCTGAGGCTTGTTTAAGTTAAGGTACTTAACACAGCTAGTAAGTGTTAAAGCCAGAGTTTAAACACAAGGCTTTTTGGACTCAAATCCTGAGCTACCAATTGTGTACAAAATAGCCTTTGTTATTCAAGGCAGTAGTGCAGCTGATGTTTGCTATGCAGGGGTGGCTACCTATGTAATCCTCAGTGTATTCTCTCTCCAGAATAGGTATTATTTGGTACATTTATGAAAGTAGTTATATTCTAGAAATATGAAGAGTTTTAGTTTGAAATTATTACATGCAAAGAAAACCCTATAGGTTTCGCCGGTACATTATCAATTGTTCTGATTAAGATTAATGGAAGGAATAAAATTATTTTAAAGAATTAGTTGTGTTTGATAATGTCACATATATTTCTTCATGTTGAGAAAGTACCTGTTTGAGTCCTTAGTGTTCTTGGACTTCTGTTTCCACAGTCTCTCTGCCTTCTGGGGAGAAGATAACCTTTCTCGATACTCCAGGACATGCTGCGTTCTCAGCGATGAGAGCCAGGGGTGCTCAGGTCACCGACATTATCATACTGGTTGTAGCTGCAGATGATGGAGTGATGAAACAAACGGTAGAATCCATTCAGCATGCCAAAGATGCTCAAGGTGCTATGGCAAGAGCCACTGCCTGGGATGGTGCCCATGTTGCTCATTTAGTCTTCATGGCAATCTCAGGGTTATTATAGCTGTTCTTACAGATAAGGCTCAAAGACAGTTGAATTGTTTTCCCACAGACGTTACTACTCAGAAGAGTGTAGCAGGATTCAATTTGGGACTTGTGATCACAAGTACAGTTCTTTCTCTACTGTTTATTTGGCATCTGATCTTCTAGCTTTCAGTGTTACTCTCTTTCCTTTTTAATTTCTCAAAATTGCCTTTGTGCAATGGACTCTGTTCTTAATGATTTTAGGGAATGTAATAAAAAGAAGAGAGTGATAAATTTGCCAGGGATCCCATAACAGAGCAGTTGGTTAAGATACATGATATTTTTAAAAAATATATTTGTATTGATTTCGGAGAAGAAGGGAGAGGGATAGAGAGATAGAATCAATGATGAGAGAGAATCATTGGTCAGCTGCCTCCTGCACCCCCCACTCTGGGGATCTAGCCTGCAGCCCATGCATGTACCCTGACCAGGAATCAAACCATGACCTCCTGGTTCATAGGTCAACACTAAACCACAGAGCCACACTGATATATTTTTTACATCATGCTTTCTATACCTGTTCTTTTGGTCTTATCTATATGGCATGTACTTTTTCACAGTAGTAGGTTATGGATTGCATAGTTTGTTTTGTTTTTAATCCTCACCAGAGGATTTGTTTATTTTATTTATTGATTGATTGGTTGATTTATGGATGTATTTATGTATGTGTGTATGTATGTATTTATTTATTTATTATAGTAGGAGGGGAAGGGGGAGAGAGAGAGAGAGACGATTTATATGACAGAAAACATCGGTTGGTTGCCTCCCATATGCACCTCAACTGAGGGTTGAACCTGCAACTGGGGTATGTACACAGGATGACGCTCCAACCACCTGAGCCACCCAGCCAGGGCGCAGAGCTTTTTTGTGTGTTTGTTTTCAATTTATGTTCCTTTGATACCTGAGAAAATTACAGTTGGTGAAACCCAACAAGAGAATTATCTGCTAGAATTTTGTGTGATTTCTCTAATGAGAGGGTATGTTTAGTAATAACAGGTAGATTATAAGATTGGTTGGTCCATTCATTAAGTAAACATTTATTGAGAATCTACTATGTATCACCAAGCTAAATGTATGAATAAAGAGTTGCTGTAAATCCAAAGGTAAGTTCACGGTAATGATTCTTAATTTCACCCCAGGGTGAAATGTTAGGTTTTAACAATGAGTCAGTAGCTCCTAGAAAGAATAGGCAAATCATCTAATGACACCCGAATTCAGTTAGAATCTTCTCTTGATCTTTTTCTGGAGATTATCTCCCGTATAATTGCTGATCTTGCTTTCAGGTTTAAGGATAGGCCTTTCTCTACTCAACATACCTTTTTGTTTTAAATCATCTTAGCGTCTATTCTTAATTCAGAATCTGCTTATAATTGCAGTTTGACATCTCACAGCTGCAATCCTTTGTGTGCAGAAAGTAGAGTACAGTGGGTCTAAAGCAGCCGTGGGCAAACTACGGCCCGCCGGATCCGGCCTGTTTGAAATGAATAAAACTAAAAAAAAAGACCGTACCCTTTTATGTAATGATGTTTACTTTGAATTTATATTAGTTCACACAAACACTCCATCCATGCTTTTGTTCCGGCCCTCGGGTCCAGTTTAAGAACCCATTGTGGCCCTCGAGTCAAAAAGTTTGCCCACCCCTGGTCTAAAGAGTGGGTCTTTTTAGGTCTTTTGTTAGGTAAGTACATCCACTGAGTAAAGAGAAAGCCAGAACAGGTTGGTGTCTTCATTGTGAACACCTGGGATTGAAGGTGCCATTTGCCCTCTTCTTAACTTTGTCTCTTTCAGTGCCTATTGTCCTTGCCATAAACAAATGTGACAAAGCTGAGGCTGATCCTGAAAAAGTGAAGAAAGAACTGCTAGCTTATGATGTGGTGTGTGAAGATTACGGAGGCGATGTACAGGCAGTGCATGTCTCTGCACTTACGGTAAACGCATAGATGATGTGTTCAGATGGGAATACTTATAGTGCATTATGCCTGAAGAGCATTTTGACATATATAATTTCTGTTGTTGTTTCAGAATTCTCTGGGTACTAGGCAAAACTGGTATCTTCCTGGTTTGGCAGATTAGAAATTAGGCTCAGAAAGGTCAGTCACCAAACCAGGATTACATAGCTGATGGTAATGGGGTCTAAACCTAATACTTTTCTTATTATGAGATACTTAGAATGAGAAGAATAAATAGTGAATGATTTGGGTAGGGTTTGAGTTGGCTAAAGACTTTTTTAAGCAAAAATGAAATACAGTTGTTAATAAAAAGTGCTTGCTTTTATAGTGAAAAACTATCAAGGTCTTAGGGCACTTAAGAAAGATTTAAACAAATAAAAAATTGTCACTAATGCAAAGAGGAAACATTTGGGTTCAGTTTGTAAGTGATTGACTCAGTTTTTTGGGGAATTAAATTGTTATAAGTTTTATAATGTTATTTATGATGAATTCTGTTTTCTTTTAAATTACCGGTTATTCTTTTCTGTTTGAAAAACACCAAGGAAACTCAGTACCTGCTTTGTGACAGCATTTTAAATTCTTTTATGCTGTGCAGCTTGCTGCTAAGTAACAATTTCCATTTTTTATCATATTCCATCATTTACTCATAGTACAGACTTTTCCCCCCTGATCATTCACTGAGGGATGGTGCTGTATTTGGCCACAATTTTTCAATTAAGTCTCATTTTATCTTTATTTTTCCTAACTCTGTTACTTCCAAGATGCTTAGAAATTATGCATTCTTTAATAGTATAACCACGCTATTGACACTCATAAAATGCCACCTTACTTTGTTATCTTTCCACTATACCTGGATTGCTATTGCGCTCTGAAAGTCATAGAGTAAGATTAAAGCATTTGAAGACATGGCTGCCTTTTCTGTCCAAATACCTTCAAATGAATAGATAGATGTAAAGCTGCTTAGGCAAATCTGGGGACATGGCAGAGATGATTCTTGGGACAGGGAAGTAAGATGGGGCCTCCTTTTTCAAGGCTGATACAGAGGTCTACGTTATGCAAAGAAACAACCCCAGCATTGTTTTTCAGAGCAGCATTTTATAAATTAGAATAAATACTAGGAATAAGTAGAGGGGTACGCAAAGTATTTTGTTTACAGTTGTCTCTGTTGTTTTATACTCTCTAACAACTGCGAGCAATCTCTTAGCTGACAGGGAGAATGAAAAATCCCTTACCCATCAGTTCCAGTTCCATCACCAGTTAACAGCTGCGTGATCTTTAAACTCTAGAGAGCGTAGTAAAGATAGGTCATGAAAGGTGGAAGAATCATGTAATCTAGTCCTTCATTTGAGGAAAGAAGATCCAGGGAGGTGAAGTGAATTTTTATTTTTGCACAGTTGGGTAGTTACAATGGATCAAATGAAAAAATAGATGCGAAAGTTTGTCACATTGAATAGAACTTCAATATGAAGTATCATTGAAAAGAGGGTTAGAAGAAGAAATCACAGTTATAGAGACAGATGGAGGAGAAAAAGAGAGAATGAAATATGTGTTTATGAAAGGGTATTAACAAGCACCACTAATGGCCTTAAAAAAAAATAGCCACTGTTCTTTGCAATATCTGTCCCTGGATCAAGTTTTCTTGTGTATCTCTCTCTCCCTTCCTCCCTTCCTTCCTTACAATTGCATAATTATGCTTTTAATGCTTAAAGAGAAAAATATAATTGTCAAGGATTATTTGGCTTTCTGACTGTAGTATTTACATTTACAGATGATATTAATGTATATTAACAACTTCTTTTGTTGTTAAGGGGGATAACCTGATGGCTTTGGCAGAGGCAACAATTACTCTTGCAGAAATATTAGAATTGAAAGCAGACCCCACAGGTCCAGTGGAAGGAACAGTTATAGAATCTTTCACAGACAAAGGAAGAGGGTAGGTCTAGTAAAATGCTTGCTTTTTAATAATTTTGTTCTATTGTTTTTGTGAATTGATCATATAATGTTATTTTTCTTGCATGTTATGGTTAGTCCATGAATAATATTTTCAAAGCATTTTTTGAAAAGCATTTTATTGCACTAGCACAGAGAACATAAAATATAGTTATTAGTAGACCATAATATCTATCTGTATGCACCAAGTAGTCACATTTACATGACTTAAGTATTCGATTTGTTTGATTTTTTTTTCCGCACTGACATGACTGAGCTGGTAAAACCTGATTAGACTAACATAAATTGGAATGAAATAGCAGTTGTTGCATTTTAAGGATTCTAAATTCTTTATGTCCTTGCCCATTAATATAACATATAAGAAGGTCTTTGGAATGGTGTTGCTGTCTTTAATTTTCCTCCCTATCAGCAAAAAAAGTCTTCTCACTGCTTAACAAAATAAAGAAAGGGGAGTAGGATTCTGTCAGAACACTCAGCTATCTACACCCTCCACTACCATCTATAATAATAAAAGGGTAATATGCTAATTAGACTGGATGGCTGAACAATGGAACGACCATCCAGATGACCAGAATGACCTTCCAGATGAAGCTGGGGCTGTGAGCGCCGAGCCCCTTGCACAAACTTTGTGCATCGGGCCTCTAGTAACTTTATAAGAAATGTGTTGTTTTTTTGTGGTAAAGATACGTAACTATCAAATTTACCATCTTAACCATTTTTCAGAGTACAGTTCAGTAGCATTAAGTATATTCACATTGTTGTGCAATAGAATCTAGAATTTTTTCATCTTGCAAAATGGCAACTCTATACCCATGAAACACTAATTTTCTCTCTCACTCCCCCTGTCCTTGGCAGCTACCTTTCCATTTTCTGTTTCTATGACTTTGACTACTTTAGATACTTCATGAGTAGAATCATATGGTATTTGTTCTTTTTGACTGGCTTATTTCACTTAGCATAAATGACCTTGAGATTCATCCATGTTGTAGCATGTGACAGTATTTTTTTTGTGTTTTTTTTTTAAGATTGCATAATATTTCATTTTATGTATGTGTATGCTACAGTTTCTTTATCCTTCCTTATCATTCCAACATTTGGGTTGCTTCAACCTTTTTAACAGTTGTGAAGAAATGTTTTTGTAGTATGAAAAACTGCTTGAGAAATTGAAAAGTGGTAAATACATAATATTATGTATTTTTAAGTCTCAAAAAGATATTCTTGCTCACCCTGGCCAGTGAGGCTTAGTTGGTTGAGCATCATCCCATGCACCAAAAGGTCACCGATTTGATTCCTGGTCAGGGCACATGCCCAGGTTGCTGGCTCCATCCCCAGTAGGGGGCATGTGGGAGGCAGCCAATCGATCTTTGTCTCTCTCCTTTCCTCTCTCTAAAGTCAATAAAAACATATGTATATTTTGTTAATCCTCACCAGAGGATATTTTTTTCATTGATTTTGTAGAGAAAATGGAAGGGAGAGGGAGAGACAGAGAGAGAAACATCTATGCGAGAGAGACACATGGACTGGTTGCCTCCCACATACACCCTGACCTGGGCGGGGATTAAGCCTGCAACCAAGGTACATGCCCTTGACCAGAATCGAACCCACGACCCTCAGGCCAATGCTCTAACCACTGAGAAAACCAGCTAGGACAAAAACATTTTTCTTTAAATGAAAAAATAATCTTTGCTTTACTAAGAAAATACTATTACATCCTGATTATGGCATTAAGAATTAATAACTTTATTTTCATTTTAGTCCTGTTACTACAGCAATAATTCAAAGAGGAACATTGAGAAAAGGCTCAATTCTGGTTGCTGGGAAGAGTTGGGCAAAAGTGCGCTTAATGTTTGATGAAAATGGAAAATCAGTTAATGAGGCCTACCCCAGCATGCCAGTGGGGATTATAGGCTGGAAAGACCTCCCTTCTGCAGGAGATGAAATTCTTGAAGTAGAATCTGAGGTATATCAAGCTTAATTCCTATATATTAGCTCGGATATAATGATTTTAAATAATCTATAATGTTATACCAAATTAATGTTAACTTATTAATTATTCTAGACTATGAGGGGGCCAGTGGTGCCTTTTTAGAATTTGGCTGTAGAATTTTTTAAAATTTGAGATAGGGTTTTTAAATGAAATAATTTCATTTATATACAAAGCCTTCAAATGAAAGTTTTATAAGTTTCTTGAAACTTACAAAATTAGTACTTTCATATGAGTTAAACTAATTTCATAGTGGAAGAAAAACAAAGCTTGTAGTTAAATAATGCCTGCTTTTTCCCTGTAAAGGCAAGGGCACATGAAGTTGTTGACTGGAGGAAGTATGAGCAGGAGCAGGAGAAAAATAAAGAGGCTCTAAAAACAATAGAAGAAAAGCGAAAGGAACACCAAGAGGCGCACCGGAAGGACCGTGAGAAGTATGGCAATTTGCACTGGAAGGAGAGATCATTTATAAAGTACCAAGAAAGAAAAGAACAAAAATTATTAAGGCCAAAAGAGAAAGTAGAAAGAGATTCAAATATGCTTCCTATAATTATTAAAGGTAACTTTTTAAAGATTTTACTTAACTCGTTTTTGGAATATATGTATTTCTTCATTCTCACAGTTAATTTGAGCAATTAAATTTAAGCCAAAAGTATCTCAGTGTTTTGGGGGGGAGACTTTTATTTTTATTAAGGTAGAATTGACATGTTATATTAGTTTCAAATGTACAACATAATGATTCGATATTTGTATTTACTGTGAAATGTTCACAGTAAGTCTAGTTAACATTGATCACCATACATATTTACAATGTTTTTTCTTGTGGTGAGAACTTTTTAAAAAAATGTATGTTTTTATTGATTTTATACAGAGAGGAAGGGAAAGGGAGGGAGGGAGAGAGAGAGAAACATCAATGTGAGAGAGAAACATCGATCGGTTGCCTCCCATATGCACACTGCCTGGGAATTGAACCCACAGCTGGGGTATGTCCCCTGACTGGGAATTGAACTGGCGACCTCCTTTTGGTGCATGGGACAACACTCAGTCAACTGAGCCAAACCAGCCAGGTCATGATGGAACTTTTAAGATCTACTTTCCTAGCAACTTTCAAATATACAGTACAGTATTATTATAGTCACCACCTGTACATTACATCCCATGACATTTTTTTATGGGATGTAATGTAAGTTTGTACCTTCTGACCTCTTTCGCCCCTTCACCTCCTCCCTCTTGTGGAGATTTTCTTTTTTTTTTTTTTTTTTATATATTTTATTGATTTTTTACAGAGAGGAAGGGAGAGAGATAGAGAGTTAGAAACATCGGACCAGCTGCCTCCTGCACATCTCCCACTGGGGATATGCCTGCAACCAAGGTACATGCCCTTTGACCGGAATCGAACCCGGGACCTTTCAGTCCGCAGGCCGACGCTCTATCCACCGAGCCAAACCGGTTTCAGCCTGTGGAGATTTTCTTAGTAAATATTTTTCTAGCTGATTTTGTTGTAAATGTACATTTAGTTATATTTTATTAAATTAAGTAGATATTTATAATGCTAAACCTAAATTAAAGTGTATTTAGTGGTAACTACTATTCCTATTGTGGTCTTAAATAGATTATCATCATTTAAATGCCTAACTCTTAACACCAGTAATTTTAAACTTGCTTCATTTAGGTGATGTTGATGGTTCTGTTGAGACCATTTTGAACATTATGGATACCTACGATGCTTCACATGAGTGTGAACTTGAATTAGTACATTTTGGTGTGGGTGATATTAGTGAAAATGATGTTAACCTTGCTGAAGCATTTCATGGTAAGGATTCCGTTCCTGTTTAACTGTGTTCCCTAAAACTCACTGAACCATTTACTTCTGTCTTTTGTTGCTTGGCTCGTCGCACCTGACATTTGCCCATCAGCGTCACTATTCCTGTTGTGGTGGAGTCCCTGCTAACAATTGGGGTGGATGGATTGATTGTGCAATATTTTAGCCACAGCTCCACTTGTCTTTTTTTTTTTTTTTTTGGAAAGTACCATTTCTGTCCCCTCTTCCCACTCCTCCTGGTTCCCCACCCAATTTAGATTAATGAGTATTCCTAACACTGTAATCAGCCTATTCAAGTTCTTTCCTTGTTCACTGATAATTTTACAATCTTCGATAAAAAGCTCCTTTTAGTTTTAAATGCCTAGAAGGAAAGGGGACTATTTATTAGTCGAACTTATGATACACAAAAAGGGAACTCATGACTACCTCTAACTAAGTCTATCACTTAGCAAAGCATCAACACTGTTGAGTGATTAATGAAATCATTAGGAAGGAGCTACTTCATGACCTGACTTAATTAGAATTAGATGTTAACTACTACTGAAAAGGTATTTTCAGTAATGCTGGTTAACTCAAAGTATTTTATGGACATTGACTGGTCTAGCACAGCGATTTTCAACCAGTGTGCTGCAAAAATTTTAATTTATATATATATGAGAGGCCCGGTGCACGAAATATGTGCACTCAGGGTCCCTCAGTCCGGCCTGCGCCCTCTTGCAGTCCGGGAACCCTCAGGGGATGTCCGACTGACGGCTTAGGGGAGTGGGCCTAAGCCAGTAGTTGGACATCCTTAGCGCTGCTGTGGAGGCGGGAGAGGCTCCCACCACCACCACTGCGCTCGCCAGTGGTGAGCCTGGCTCAGGGCTTCTGGCTGAGCGGTGCTCCCCCTGTGCGAGTGTGCTGACCAGGGGGCAGCTCCTGCGTTGAGTATCTGCACCCTGGTGGTCAGTGCGAGTATTAGCCTTTTATTATATAGGATTTTTAAATATATTTTTTATTTCAGAGAGGGAGAGAGAGATGGAAACATCAATGATGATGTTTCTCTGCACGTCCTGATCCTGCAACTCAAGCATGTGCCCTGACTAGGAATTGAACCATGACCTTCTGGTTCATAGGTCGATGCTCAACTACTAAGACACACCAGCCAGACAAGAATTTTTAAAACATGTAATACCTGACTATTTAGTCAGGGGTACTGACCTCTTTCCCTTAGGTTGTCAAATGAAAAAATGATAACAGTCAACACAATAGCTGTCCAGTGTGAATGAATCAAAATTATACTTTTTTTTGTTAAATCGGCAAAAAATACAGTTTTTGGTGTGCCACAGTTTTTAGTAATTAGATAAAAAGCTCTTTTTAGTTTTAAATGCCTAGACCAGGGGTCCTCAAACTTTTTAAACAGGGGGCCAGTTCACTGTCCCTCAGACTGTTGGAGGGCCGGACTATAGTTTAAAAAAAAAACTATGAACAAATTCCTATGCACACTGAACATATCTTATTTTGAAGTAAAAAAACAAAACGGGAACAAATACAATATTTGTATTTGCATGTGGCCCGCGGTCTGTAGTTTGAGGACCCCTGGCCTAGACGGAAAGGGGACTGTTATTTTGTTGTTTTTTAAAAAATATATTTTATTGATTTTTTTACAGAGAGGGAGAGAGACAGAGAGTCAGAAACATCAATGAGAGAGAAACATTAATCAGCTGCCTCCTGCATACCCCCCACTGGGGATGTGCCCGCAACCAAGGTACATGCCTTTGTCCGGAATCGAACCTGGGACCTTTCAGTCCGCAGGCCGACGCTCTATCCACTGAGCCAAACCGATTAGGGCAAGGGGACTGTTTATTTGTCAAACTTATGACACAGAAAAAGGGAACTCATGACTGTCTTTTTAGCTGTTTGTCACTGAGATGAAAAAGTTTGAAAATCGCTGGCCTAGTATTGTACTGTGTAATACAGTGTATTGAATGCTTTCTTAATGATGAGACTCTCAAGGTGGTTGTTTTGCTCTTAAGCTGTTTGCATTAACTTTTTTTCATGTAAGATTTTCCCCCAAGGTTTTTGTTTTGCTTTTTTCCCCCAAGGTTAAATACTTTAATTTTATTTATTATTATTTTTTAAATATATTTTATTGATTTTTTTACAGAGAAGGGAGAGGAATAGAGAGTCAGAAACATCAATGAGAGAGAAACATCAATCAGCTGCCTCCTGCACACCCCCCACTGGGGACGTGCCCACAACCAAGGCACATGCCCTTGCCCGGAATCGAACCCGGGACCCTTCAGTCCGCAGACTGACGCTCTATCCACTGAGCCAAACCGGTCAGGGCAATACTTTAATTTTAATTTGGCAAAATGTACAGCTTCATAGAACTTCTTTCATTTCTTAAATAACTTTTGAACTTTACCAATTAAGTATTTTTGAGCAGCTAAAATCCTAAGAGTAAGTAAATCGCAAAAGTTGTGGACAATAAGATTATAATAATAGAGCTGTTATAAAAATAATGTATATTTCAACCCATTTTTTTTTTTCTTATATCCCTGGTTATAAAAATCAAAGCTTTGTTTAGCATGCTGCCTACACATTATGGCACTTAAAATAATGTTTCTTAGATGAATGGATGGATTTTTAAAAC
This sequence comes from Myotis yumanensis, assembly GCF_028538775.1. NCBI lineage: Eukaryota > Metazoa > Chordata > Mammalia > Chiroptera > Vespertilionidae > Myotis > Myotis yumanensis. Next base: position 30,349,903 of record NW_027223762.1, on the reverse strand, counting down.
AATAAAGAAATTTTCCTTGTTAAGCCACAATCCTATAAAATAAAAGGCTAATATGCAAATCGTCAAAACTGCAGAACGACTAGTCGCTATGACATGCACTGACCACCAGGGGGCAGATGCAGGAGCTGCCCCTTGGTCGTCAGTGCGCTCCCACAGGGGGAGCTCCACTCAGCCAGAAGCCCTGAGCCGGGCTCACAGCTGGTGAGCGCAGCGGGGGTGGTTGGAGCCTTTCCTGCTTCTGCAACAGCACTAAGGATGTCCAACTGCCAGCTTAGGCCCACTCCAGCGTCAGTTGGACATCCCCTGAGGGCTCCCGGACTAGGAGAGGGCGCAATCTGGGCTGAGGAACTGCCCCACCCCTCCCGAGTGCATGTATTTCGTGCACCGGGCCTCTAGTAGAATTTATAAAGTCCTTTTATTAATTTGAAAATTTACTAGTTTTCATGAGAAAAAAAATTAAAGAATTTCTTCTCTCCCCAACTAGCTTTTAATTACATAGAAGGAAATAAAACAATTTAGATTTGAGTTTCTATTCAAAAGACACACTGTTTTGTACAATAGTTGTGCTATTTTATTGATTATATTTCTGATTGCCAGGTGTTATATATGGCTTCAATGTGAACGCAGGCAAAGTTATCCAGGAGTCAGCTGCAAAGAAAGGAGTAAAAATTAAACTTCACAAAATCATTTACCGTCTTGTTGAAGATTTGCAGGAAGAACTGAGCAGCAGATTGCCCTGCACTGTGGAAGAGCACACAGTAGGTGAGTGTTCACTGACTGTTACTTTTAAACATTCATATCTGAAGTGCTGTAAATGACACTTGAAAGTAAAGTTTAGGGGAAATGTATTTTACTTTTGAAATGTTCACTGTTCTAATACATATCCTGTGTTCTAGAAAAAATGAATACCACACATGGGAATTCAAAGTAACTTCATAGGTGTTATAAATGCTTGCCCTCTGAAAAACTTGGGCCCTGAGGATACAAGGCACATAAGGCAAAAAGAACTTGCCCTCAAGTTTAGACATGGACAGCTAATTATGAAACAAATTAGACTAGGGTGGGAGGCATAAAGATTATTAAGGTGTCATGAAGGAGCCATTGATTTTGTCCTGGAGCTGGCAGAGACATCAACCATGAGAAAAAAATGTACTTCACATTTAAATATTAAATATTAAAAAGATTCTCTAGCATACTCCTTGGGCAGATTAAAGGCTAAATTCATGATGACTGAATCATTTTACATGTTCTTTCCTCCCCATGTACAGATATTTTACACTTTTTATTTTGATGGTAGTTTTAAATACCCAGAAAAATTACAGGAGAAGTATAGGGAGCTCTCTCCTATATACCCTTTACACAGTTCACCAATTAAACATGATCATACAGAGGTTTGTATGTTCTTGTGCTAAGAGCAATTTGTAAAACCAAGTTATGAGGGTTCCTAGCAGTAAGCAAGCACCAAATAACACTAACCCTAAAAAATTCATTCATGTATTATAATGTATTATTGGAATTTAGTTTTCAGTTAGTGAAAAAGTTAAGCTAAATCACAGAATTAGTATATAAATGACCAGTGATGGTATTAAAAATAAATCAGGTGATTTAGATGACATAGACTAGAAAATATATCGAGGGACAGCTGACAACTATGTTTTCATGAAGATCTAGACAGGAATTGTACTAAATAATCTTTTGATCAGTTATCACCTTCTAGTGCATTTTACTCAGCCAAAAAAAGGAGTCCCATTTTTCTTTTATTCACTCTTTTGGTAAGCACTTGTATTTTCTTTCCCAAGAATTTTCTGGGTTTTATTTCTAATATTAGTCAGGAAAATAAAGTTGGCGGAGTCAAAGAAAACCAGGATTTCTTTGCACGAGTTTGTATTTTTATCATCTTTCTTACTTTACAAAATGTTAGAAATTATGTATTTTTCTGAAATTTTTACTTTCTGTACTTAATGTTCTCTTCTTCCTACAGGTGAGGCTTCTATACTAGCTACCTTTTCCATAACAGAAGGGAAGAAAAAAGTTCCTGTGGCTGGCTGCAGAGTCCAAAAAGGACAGCTAGAAAAGCAAAAAAAATTTAAGTTAATCCGTAACGGAGATATTATTTGGAAGGGTAAGCAACATCAAAATCTGTTTTGATAACATATCCAGTCACTAAAACCTGACAATTCTCTGTAACTGCCTGAAATCTTTTACTTCTTGCTGGATTCCCTCCCTCATTTGGTCTGATTCCAAGATTGTTAGTCCCCCAGTCTGATTTTTTAAACTTCTAAAAAAACACACACAACTACCTTTCCAGTCATGTTTCCTCTACTCTGCATCATATTTGCTTGCTTCCATCCTTTCTTGATTCTGCTTGCAATCTTTTATCTTGGTTTATCTCACTCAAATCCTAACACCAGACTAAATAGCACTTAGTGAAGTGCCTGTTATTTGTTGAATGTATGAACCATGTTTTCTTTTTTTAAAGGCTCATTAACCTCCCTGAAACACCACAAAGATGACGTTTCAGTCATCAAAACTGGAATGGATTGTGGTCTCAGTTTGGATGAAGAAATGATAGAATTCAAAGTGGGAGATAGAATTGTTTGTTATGAAGAAAATGAAGTTCTAGCCAAGACCTCTTGGGATCCAGGATTTTAAAATTGTATTAAAAATATAAAGATTAAATATTTTGCTTTTTAATAGAACTAGTTTTGCTTTATTGGAGGGTAGAATTCACTATTGGTAAGTGCCCAAGTAATTCTGTCAAAATAGGAAAACTTAAGGATGCCTTCAACTAGAAATCCTGGTGTTAATACAGTAAAAGGGAATTACTGGAATATCACTGAAGGTAACTTCAAATGAATGTTTTTACTTAAGAGTGGTACCAAAAGAAACAATCCTCTCTGAAATGAGCTTCAAGGATAAGATACAGTACCGATCAAATACTGCTTGAAATCACATTTCTCAGTGCCAACTGGACTAATAAGCAGAGTTTGATTTCGAGTTCATGCCCAACATTGAAGGTAGTGTATTCCTTAGTTCTGCGGACAGCAAACATCCCAGCCAAACCACCTAGGAACTCGGGATGAATTTTTGAATTGTCAATTTGCAGCTCAGCCTTTTAAATTTCCCATGTATGCAATCTATCATCGCCCCTTTTTAAGGCAGTGTTTTAACACCAACCCACAAATCAGTGTTTCTCAATTGGGGGAGGGGGTTCTCACTCACCCAGGGGTTATGTGGGAATGCCTACATACACTTTCGGTTGTGGTAATGGAGATGGGAGTGCTACTGGCATCAAATGGATTGAAGCCAGAGATGCACAAGGCAGCACCCCCCAAATTATCTGGTCATAGTACTGAGGTAAAAAAGAAAAACTGACAAACACAAACTTGTTTATTATCTAGAGAGCTGATACCTGACATCTTCTAGACATCCATCTGGACAAAGCCATGGTGGCGGGGGCTGATCAGGCTGGCAGTGTAGGGCAGTTAGGGGCTATCGGGCAGGCAGGTTGTGAGCGGTTAGGAGCCCGTGGTCCCGGGACAGAAGAGGGTGCAGGCCAGGCTGAGGGACCCCCCCACCTGGGCCTCTAGTTAAATATAATGGAATTCTTCTGCCAAGGTATAGTTTATCAATTTGATCCATCAACTTTTGATGCTTAAAAAAATTCACTGGAATAAAATTAATCAAATGTTAGCTCATGTCTTTTATTAACCCAAATACAATTACTTGTCTTCTGGTTTGTTGAAGCAATAGGTCAGACAACATTTGCCACAATAATGTCTGTCAAAGTGGCTGGCCATAAAAACCCCAGCACCACATTCATCTGAAGGGCACTCCCGACGAAGGCGACTGATTTTGCCATTCTCATCCACCTAAAAAGCACAAACCTGCTGTTAGATAATCTTACAACATATTTTGAAGTCTATTTTAAGTGAATCAAAATACGTCCTTTTAGTCACACAAGGGTAGTTTTTAGTACTTACAAACCCAAAGCATCCCAAACCCTCACAGATAATTACTACACCAAACAAGTTCAGAGCTCATTCAAATCAAACCCTGCAAGTGATAGACTAAGCTAGACCTGAACCCAGATCTGACTTCAAAATCAAAACCCTCCTTTGGAACAGCAGCTAAAGCTAATCCCCATTATCTAAAGTTCAAGTATTAAACAGGAAAAGAAATTTTATGCTAGGAGTTTGAAACCAGAGATACAAACACAATTTATTAACCTATAGGCAAAAACTTATTAATAAATTGGCTCACTTTGTAGTACTTCAGGACAGCCAGCTTGACCTTCTTTCTCTTATGCTTGTTCTTCTTGGGAGTGGTGTACGACTTCTTCTTCCTTTTCTTGGCACCACCTCGAAGTCTCAACACAAGATGAAGCGTGGACTCCTGTTAAGGCAGCAGCATGAAGCAAGCTTTAAAACAATCGCATTCACACTCACGCTCCACCAAGGATGGGACGCCAGCACCACGCATCCTCTAATGAGATGCAATAGGGAGCCTTGGGGGGAGAGCCTGATTCTTAGCTGGCGCACAGGGAGATTAAAGCACCAACTTACTCCAGGGGACACGACGGTGAGAACCTGGAGCAGTGCTTCCCAAATGTTCAGGTAGGAGCTACCTGGGAAAGCTGAGTCATCGAAAGCTAGTCTTAGCATTAGGGATCTGTCAGAAATTTTAAGATTTATACTTAAAGGGCCCCTCTTTCTAACAGACCTTTTGAATGTTGTAGTCAGACAAAGTGCGCCCGTCTTCCAGTTGCTTGCCAGCAAAGATCAGTCTTTGCTGATCAGGAGGAATTCCTAATGAAAAAAACAAAACAAAACACCAACAAATTAGGTCCCAGCAGAACCAGCCTCTGCTCAAGATTTACGAAGTGATCATCCTGAATCAATGGCACCAGCAGCCCTGAGTTCTCACTGCCGGCCGTGCAGGCTGGCTTCCAGGCTCACTAATGTGACCCCATGTGATCGCCGGCGGTACTTAACAGGCACACGCTACCACCACCTTCATTTGCAGACGAGGAAACCGGCGTAAAGAATTAAACAGCTCGGCCAAATGCACACTCCGTGGACTGCACTGCAGCTCGGTTCCCTGCTCAGAAACGTTCGTCTCCCCGGCATTTCACTGCCCTCCCTGACCCCTGCCCACCCGCCAAGCGCCGAGGCCCCCGGAGGTTACTGTCTCTAAACTAGAAAATAGCACTTGCCTTCCTTATCCTGGATCTTGGCCTTGACATTTTCTATCGTATCCGAGGGTTCAACCTAAGAGTTTTAAAATGCAAAGGTAATGGTAAGACAGGAAGAAACAGGAATAAACGCCCCATTCGAGTGAGCCGGGCGGGGCGGGGGGCTGCAGGCTCCCCAAGAGCTGGTCCCTCACCCGGTGGACGGGCCACCCCCCCAGGACCGCATCCGGCGAGCACTTCTCAGCCCCGCGGGGGCGGCGGCGGCGGCGGCGCCACACGTGCTGGGTCCGCCCGGCCGGAGCGCCTCCCGCCCCTGCCGGGACCCCCGCCTGGGTCCGCGGGCCGGCACCACCGAGGCGAGGGCCGAGCCTTTACACGTGCAAAAGCTGCCCAGACCCCTGCCCTGCTCGGCAAACGGCTCTCAACTCAGGGTCAGGTTTCAGAACCCGGACTCGGGAACACGCTCTAAAGCAGCGCCGGTCCGAGATCCACCTCAGGGCCTCCCTCAAGCCTCGGCTCCCTCACGCCACCTGGCCCGCACCTCGAGAGTGATGGTCTTCCCCGTGAGGGTTTTCACGAAAATCTGCATCTTGGCGGCGACCCCACCTGAGGGGAAGGAGAAGGAAGAGACGGGTTACACCTGGGGACACAAGAGGGGCAGGCCGGTAGGCCGTCGGCCACGGAGCGGACGAGAAGCACACACTCACCGCAGATGGCGGATCGGAAAGGAAGAACGCCGCGCAGGCCCACACGGTTCCCGGGGCCGCCGCCGCAGGCCCCACCTCTTAGGCGACCACACCAAATGCCTGACTGCTATCACCGCGGCTGCCTAGCCACATGCCAGACTAGCTCGTGGACCTCATTTCTTCTCGTTCTAGGCCGGGCTTATTTCTCACTTTAACCTCCAGAATGCTAGACTCTAGAGATAGTAGGTTTAAACAACTTAAAATGTCTTTAAAAGGCTTGTCTCCTATAGGGGACGTGGCTAAGAGGGTCTTAAAAGGGGGGTGGGATTGAGGGGGCCTCATGGAGGAAGAGGAGGAAACGGAAGTGTCTTCTGGGAGTTGTAGTTTCCACTGCTTTCTTTGGTCTGAGACTACTTGTCCCAGGATGCAGTTCCACACCCCCGCGTGCCGTAGTTAACTAACTCCACGCACTGGAGTTGGGGTTTTTGGAGAAAGGGAGTAAAGTGAGGAGGGAGGAAGGGCGGAGCGAAGTGATGCTTTCAGGGAAGGTGGGAACGGGTCGGAAATGACTAGGAGGAAAGGGCAAGAGGCTGGGAACGGGTAGTGGAAAGGAGGTAGTGTTCACCTCCTCACGGAGGCGGTTAGGAGCGGAGGATCAAGCCATCTTCCACCGCTGCTCCCCCGGCCTGCAAGGGAAGGAGTTCTGTGGCCAACTCCAGGCAACCTGAAAAATAGGTGATATCTTCAAAAGCTCGGGTTCATCCTTGTTTTTTTTGTTTTTTTCTTTTCTGCCCTGTAGTCCCTCCGCCTTCAGCCCCCAAGTCTCTGCTGGTGTAAGGAAAGTTCTGGGCCTGGTTTGCCGTGTGAGACAGTTTAATATGTTGCAAATCTCAGGCCCGGTTTTCAAAAGTTAAAATGAACCCATACGGGAAAGAAATCTGCGGGATGAGTATTTAGTTGTAGAATTTCCCAATTTGTTACGTTGGCGAAGATCCCTAGAGGAAGTATGTGTGGGACGCGCCTGGCAGGCGGGAGTCAGCAGGGAGTTGTGTCCTTACCCGCCTTCCTCCACTGCACAAACCACGGACTCCTTCCAGGGCCCCCTCCTGATGCCCTCCTGTTTTTATCCCTGTGCCTGCCCCCTGTATGCCCACCCCCAAATTCAAGCCCTTCTTAATCTCCTGGAAGTGTTCAGTACTGGCTTCTAACCTGCCTCTAGTCCTCCTCCTTTTCTAACCCACCTTCACTCTTGTCTCCAAATAGTATTCTAAAAAGTAGGTTAGGTCATTATTCTATTTCACCTTCATAATGAGATCCAAATCCCTTACTCTAATATTCAGCCTCCAGCTCCCTTACATCCTAATCTGCCAAACGCATTACTTGCTTTATACCAGTGGTCGGCAAACTCATTAGTCAACAGAGCCAAAATATCAATAGTACAACGATTGAAATTTCTTTTGAGAGCCAAATTTTTTAAACTTAAACTATATAGGTAGGTACATTGTTATTAACTGAATTAGGGTACTCCTCAGCTGGCCTTTGCTAAAAACGTCCTCAATCTGAGGGGTCGACCTCAGCGAACGTACCCCCACTTCTTCGAACGCCACTTCTTCAAAATAGACTCGCCCAGGCCGAAAACCGACTTCTGCGCAAGGGCCACGAAGTTTCAATCGCACTGTACGTGCGCGCCCGCACGTGGTATTTTGTGGAAAAGCCACACTCAAGGGGCCAAAGAGCTGCATGTGGCTCGCAAGCCGTGGTTTGCCGACCACTGCTTTATATTGTTGCATGAACTGAAGCTCCTGACACGGGCTCCCTCATGCTGTGGCTCTGATGAGGAATCCACTTCTCCCTGGAACATTCCTTGTCCAGGTGCTTCCAACTAGGCTTCACCTTTACAACAGACCTCCGTGCAAGAGCCGTCTACACTCACTGTCTCCAAAGCTTCCCCTTTCTTTGACTGTACCCACTCCTTTCAGGCTTTTGTACCCACCATTCTACTGCAATAGCTTCTGTGGTCACTAATCACCTCCATGTTGCTAAATTCAATGGTCAATTGATCTTATAGGATCTGTCAACAGCATTTGACACAGTTGATCACTCTCTCCTTTGAAACACGGTCTTCACCTGACTTCCAGGATTCCCCTCTCACTTGTACCTCTGGACACCCTTTTAGAGGCTCTTTTGCTGCTTCCTCCGGAGCTACCAGACCTCTAAACTTTGGAGTATCTCCCCCAGGACTGGTCCTTGGACCTCTGCTCTGACTTTGTTTACATTTCCCAGGTCAGTTTCATTCTGTCTCATAACTTTTGAATACCATTTATTATGCAAATGGCTTATAAACTTACCTCTCATTCAGGTTACCCACCTGAACTCCAGCTTCACAAAGCCTGCTGTTTATTCAACATCTCCAGTAGGCAAGCCCCAGACTCCTGATCTCATGAAATTGCTCTTCGCATCTCCATAAATGGCAGTTCCCATCTTTCTGATCTGTAAGGCCACAAACTTTACGGTCATCTTTGCTCTCTCATACCTACATCTAATCCCCTCAGCAAGTCCTCTTGGCTTTGTTTTTAAATACTAGTCTATATGCAGAACACTTCTCACCACTGCCACTGTTACCATTCTGATTCAAGCCACCATTATCTTTCTCCCAGATGGTTGCAGTAGCCTCCTAGCAGTTCTTCAGGCTTTGGCCCTTTTCTTCACAAAGCAGCAAGAGCAATTCTTTGAAAATGTGTAAGTCAGCCGACACTCTTGCCCATAGTCCTCCAATGGCTTCCCATCTCACTCAGAGTTAAGCCTAAATTCCTGTAAGTGAGGCTGCTGCTCCAGCACTGGGGTGACTGGAGCCTCCAGTCCTCTTGCCAAACCTGCCCAGACGCAGTGGTTCTCAACCTGTGGGTCGCGACCCCTTTGGCGGTTGAACGACCCTTTCACAGGTGTCGCCTAAGACCATCGGAAAACACCTATATAATTACATACTGTTTTTGTGATTAATCACTGTGCTTTAATTATGTTAAATTTGTAACAATGAAATTGGGAGTCACCACAACATGAGGAACTGTATTTAGAGGGTCGCGGCATTAAGAAGGTTGAGAACCACTGGTCCAGAGAAAGGGCACCTTTTTCTAAGCTGCACAAAGGTGCCCATGTGCAGGTAGTGGTCCTGCCTTCAAGGCCCTGTACTTGATCTGGCTGCTGCAGCTCTGACCTCATCTCTTTCTTCTCTGCCTTTCTCATTCTCTTCCGGCCCCACTGGCCTTGCTGTTCCTCAGACTTGCTTAATTCCTTGAGGCCTCTGGACTTGCTGCTCTCTCTGCCTCAACCACTCTTTCCCGGGAATCTACATGACCTGCTTTTGTCAGATTTCTGAAATGCCACTTATCAGTGAGGACTTTCCTCTTTTCCTAACTTAATGCTTTATATGAAATTGCACCCTCCCACCCTCCTAACTCTCTCATTCCCAGTTTCATTTTTCCCCATATGACTTATCCCCATTTGTCATGCTATGTTTTTACTTTGTGTTGTCTCTCTTTCTACTTGAACATAACTTCTGGGAGGTTAAAAGCTTTGTTTTGTTCAATGCTCTTTCTCTAGCATCTAAGATAGTGGCAGACACACAGAAAGTGCCCCTAAATATTTTTTTAACATATTTTTATTGATTTCAGAGAGAAAGGGAGAGAGAGAGAGATTAGAAACACCAATGATGAGAGAGAGAATCACTGATCAGCTGCCTCCTGCACACTCCACACTGGGGATCAAGCCCACAACTCGGACGTGTGCCCTGACCTGGAATCAAACCGTAACCTCCTGGTTCATAGGTTGATGCTCAACCATTGAGCCACGCTGGCAGGGCCTAAATATTTATTGAATAAATAAATATGGCATAACTTAAGCATTGCCCTAGTTGTGATTCCTTTAGATGTTGTCCCTGATGTTTGATGTTTTCCTGCTCTTTCCCACAGGCTAGTGCAGGGGTCCTCAAACTACGGCCCGCGGGCAACATGCAAATACAAATATTGTATTTGTTCCCGTTTTGTTTTTTTACTTCAAAATAAGATATGTACAGTGTGCATAGGAATTTGTTCATAGTTTTTTTTAAACTTTAGTCCGGCCCTCCAACGGTCTGAGGGACAGTGAACTGGCCCCCTGTTTAAAAAGTTTGAGGACCCCTAGGCTAGTGAGATGCTCCTCTGGGCTTTTATAGCCCATTGTGCCCATCTCTGTCTCACTGCCTTCTCCGCTCTACCACTAGATTTTTTTTTATGGGGATACCTAAAAGATAAGGTTTATGGTACAAAACCAGCAACAGTCAATGAATTGTGGGCCCACAAATACCGAAGGAAATGATTCTTGATGTTTGCGATTCCATTGCATTGTGTTACTTGCAGTGCCTGGACCAGAATGGTCACGAGTTTGAAAACAGATGTTGACAAAAAAATTATTTCTGTAAATTCTTTTAAATTCTGAAAATGAAAACTGACTTTATAATCATTCAAAGTGTATACGTATACATTTTGGGGGATACCCTGTACATGCTTGGTTAATAAGAAAAGAGCTCCTTATTGACTGGTGTTAATTGTTTATCTCAGATCCATGGCACATTTTTTTACATTTGCTTTAGATGAATATTTGACAATTTATTTTAAGCTTTAAATTAATTGATGGTCTTTTTTTCTTTCAGGCCTATCGAAAGTTTTGGCTTTGTTGCAAAAGCAAGTCAAGAGTTAACTTTTCTCTGTTGAATAAGTATTGCAGATTATGCCATGTCGGTTCAAGGAATAAATAAACATACAGTTATCCCTCCTATCATTAGTAGATGTGATAAGGAATTTTTGGAAAGTATGCAAAGATACATAATTACAGAAACTAAAAGAGTGGGCTGCAATGAGGAAGGACCTGCTGATGAATATTACATCATATACCGAAACGTTTTTGATAAGGTATCAATGCTTTTAAGACAATGGATTTTCATGGGGAAGAAATGGTCTTTCTTTTCTTTTCTTTTTTAATATTTGTATTGCTTTTAGAGAGGAAGGGAGGGGGAGAGATAGAATCATCAATAATGAGAGAGAATCATTGATCAGCTGCCTTCTGCACACCTCACACGGATTGAGCCCAAAACCCAGGCGTGTGCCCCGATCGGGAATTGAACCGTGACCTCCTGGTTCACAGGTCGGCACTCAAACCTCTGAGCTCTGCTGGCCAGGCAGAAATGGTCTTTCTTGATGACTAATACTCCTGTTTTAGTAACACCACTGCTTGTTTAACTACATCTATCAGTTTTGAAAAGTTCATCTCTTTTGTTAGAAAGGGGTGAAGGGAGAAAATGCAATGCTGCACTTATTACTAGACAGTTGATGAATGTTTCAACTGTTTTGGCTTAAGTGCAAGCTATCAGTTTTAACATTTTTATCAGTTTTTGAGCAACACCTAGCAGTGCCCTCTAACATTTTGACCCTCCATCTGAAAGTATTAACTGATTTGTGAGGGATTGGGCTGTAAGCAGGAACCTTGTTTTGGGTTTATGTGTGGTATCATTAAAGTCTTGGTCTAGATTTGATCTACCACAGCTATTTTCAACTTTTCTCATCTCACAGCACACATAAACTAATTACTAAAATTCTGCAGCACACCAAATAATATATTTTTTGCTGATCTAACAACAACAAAAAAGGTATAATTTTGACTTATTCACACTGGACGGCTATTGTGTTGGGTGCTGTCTTTTTTTTTTTTTTTTTGAGGGAAAGTGGTCAGTATTGCATGTTTTAAAAATTCCTGTGGCACACCGGTTGAAATTGCTGACCTAGCATATTAAGTTGAGATCCTTTGTAGATTAGAAGTCTAGGTAGATAGGCACAGTAAACACGGGGTTTGACTAGACTGAACATTGGAAATATGGAGACGAGATTAGAAAATGCTGTGGCTTATATAACATTTGATTTTGTTTTGCAAGGTTTTAGCAATACCCATTTTTCTTTTTGTTTTTAAATATATTTTGATTGATTTCAGAGAGGAAGGAAGAGAGAGAAACATCAATGATGGGAGAGAATCATTAATCAGCTGCTGCCTGAATGCCCCCTACTGGGGATCGAGCCCGAAACCCAGGCATGTGCCCTTGACCAGAATCGAACCTGGGACCCTTCATTCCACAGGCCAGCGCTCTATCCACTGGGCCAAACCAGTTAGGGCATGAGGCTGTAAGAGAATGAGGAATCATGGAGACTGGTAAAATGAAGAACCAGTCTAAAATGAAGAATTCAGTCTAAAGCTCTTGCTGTTTGTTGCCGTTAAGGAATGGTGGTTCCAAGTATGTAGATTTTTCATAGTTTTCAAGAGAAGCTGGAAATATGGTTTTCAGGTGAAATTTACTAAATTTTACTAATTAAAAAATTTACTAATATTTTGTGAATCAAGCAAAACTATTCTACCTGTGGCCTGCCAGTCTGTCTTCTTTCTTTTAATGTAATATCTACTAGTATGCATTCTCCAAAGTTCCTATGAGTGTTCTCCTGATACCTATTTCTTCTAGCAGACAGATATGGGAGCTGATCAGTGTATCACTACAAGTCTATTTTCTATCCACTAATGTATCCAAGCTGTCTTGGATTGTTGTAGCACACCCCATAGGTGTGTGGAGTGGACGATGGCCAGGAACAGCAGGGTGCTTAATTTGAAAAACCACAGAATCATGGCTTCTATTTTATTATGGGTTCTTGGGTGGCAGTCCTCCTAATTGGGCTGATAGGTAGTATAGTCATGTAAAAAAGACGCCTAATATCTCCCACTCAGATATCCTCTCCTGGTACTTGTCATTGATCAATTAATCTCATACCATTTCTTGAGAGACCAGATGTCTTCCTGGATAATTTTTTCTAGATATTGTCTAGCTAACAGAGAACTAGTAGGGGATACCAGAGACTAGAGATGCGGCAGGAGTAGAATGCATAATTGTGGCTTTCAGAGAAAATTTGGATTGATCACCTCTGTTCTCTTTATACATTGGTCCCTTCTGAAGTCCTTGTGAGCACAATTTGAAAACTGTAAATTTTTAATTATTTTAAATGTTTATTTGTTTTTGCATGGGTATTGTATACACAAGATTAGCAAATAAATAAATAAATACATAAATAAAAAGAACCAATAAAGGAAAGTATACAACTAAAGGTCAGCTTGTTCTCTTTCCCTTTCCTTTTCTTCAGGCATCCACTGTTTTCTATTTTCTTCTGTTATCCTTCCAAAGATATTCTGTACTTTCACACCATTGGAAGCCATGAGTGGATAGTGATGAGGGATTTCCTACAGTTTTACTTGATATCTTGGGAATAGGAATGCAGTATTAGGCCTGGTATTGGTTTTAACTGATACTATATAATGTATGTGTTCATACCAAATAGAGAAAAATATGATATTTTTTCTCTCGTATTTAAGCTCACAGGACTGTAATAATTTACAAAGAGCACATATTCAGGAAATATTCTTTAATACTCAGTGATATTTGAGACTTCTAATTCCTCATCATGTTTTATTTAAAAAATAATCTATAATGTACTTTGAAAGGCTTTTGATCCATGGTGTTCCAGAAAAAAATTCAAAACTATAGGCAGAAAAATCATATTTCAGGTAATAGAATATGTCACTGCATACAAATCCATTCTTACTTCAATCAAAAAAGAATATGATGCCATCATTGATACAATAAAAAGAGACCAAAGAATTGCATTTTATCTTCATGGAAGACTTAAAGTTTTTGCAGCAGAGCCCACAACATTGGTGTATCACAGGAAAAGAATAATCCAACTTGAAGCAAAGTAAGTGTATTAGCAAGTAGCCCAAAAGGTGATCATTGTTACTTGGTTATATTAACTAACTAGTGTAATTATAACCAGTGGTTATCAGTCTTTTTTGTTATTTTATTTTAAAGTCATGTTTCCATGTTCCCCTTCCTACCAACTTGAAGTAACTATTTTTTACTTAAAACTCTTATTTGAGAATTTTATATCATTTAGGATAATTGAGGCACGTTGTAGTATCACAAAATGAGGGATGCAGTTAGTTGCTTCCGGTAATTTCCTGCATGGAAGATTTGATAGTACAATTTCATGATTACCATCTGAATTAGAGCACTTAATTCTGTATGCACAAAGGTAAGCCTACTAGGAGAGGATAAGATGCCCACTCTTGTTGCATAGTCTCGTATTTCCAATGTTTCTTCCATTTGGAAAATGATGGGCACATTATTTTTATAGATAATTTCAAGCAACTTGGAAAATTATGCAAAGTTTGACCTGGCAATATGGCTGGCTAGATGTTGGATCTTCCTATTGGGGAAAAATGCTGCATAAAGTAATTTTTAAAAATCTTTCCAAAAGCAACAGGAAGCCGACAAGATAGTAACAGATCATTAGGGCAAAATCAGAACAGAAGACAAAAGATAAAAGGAGCACAAATGATTCTATGGCCCTGAGAGCATTTATTAAAGTAGTGATCATAAGCTTCAGTTTTTAGTGTGGCACTGGGACAAAAGACAGAGCCTCGGAACTGCTGCCCAAGGGGTTCAGTCTTCTGGGAAATCCTCCCCTTGTAAAGCTGGGAGAATAAAGGGCTACAACCTTGTAGCATGAACCAAAGGCGAACTGTCCCAGCCTTGGGGATTGCATGGAAACTTACCTTCTGCTCAGCAGACTGCTGATGGGAACAGGGCTAGTTCTGGATGAAACGTTCTGGAACTAGAAATGGTAGTGGTTGCACAACTCTGAATATACTAAAATCCACTGAATTGTACACCTTACAGGGGTTAATTTTAAGGTATATGAACTCTATCTAAATAAAGCTATTATTTAAAAAGCTATGAAAAAGCCATATTATGTTTAACCAAAACTCTAAGGAGATAATATGGTATATGGACAATATTTGAAGATATAAAGGCAAAGAATTTTCCAGAACTGGTGAAAGATAGCAATTCACAGATATGAGGCCCAAAGAATCCCAAGTAAATAATCTTCAGCAAGGTTTATTGTAGTGAAATTGTCAATGATAAAGAGATTGTAAAGTGGCTACAGAAAGGGACAATAATTAGATACTTCTCAATGTGTTGTGGCATATAATGGGACTTCATTCCATTTTCTGACTGAATAATACTCCGTTGTATGTATATACCATATTTTGTTTACTTATCTATTGATGAATAGTTGGGTTGTTTCCACCTTTGGCTGAGGTGGAAATAGTGAATGGATAATTACATTTTTCAATGTAATGTTCTTAGTGAATAGTGTCACTAAGAACATTCATTCTCTTCAAGTCCCTGCTTTCAATTCTTTTGAAAGACTGTTGACTTTTTTTTTTTTTTTTTAATCTCAGAGAAAGGAAGAAAGGAGGGAGGGAGAGACAGACATCCATGCGAGAAACAAACATGGACCAGTTGCCTCCCATACGCACCCCATTCTGACTTGGGCTTGAACCCACAACCTGGGTGTGTGCCCTGACCGGGAATCAACCCCACCACCTTCTGGTACATGGATAACGCTCCAACCAACTAAGCCATACCAGCCAGGGCAGAGAGTCAATTTTAACATTGCTTTCTTTCACAAGCATAAGTTTATTTGGATGAAAGCCAAAAGAAATTTTATTTTCACAGTCCCTCTTTCATAAATACTGTAAGCTGTTGTTCCAAGCAATCTGTACTTACCAAGAGCTCTGTAATAATCAGATGCAGACAGCCCTTATCTACTGACAAACTTGTTATTAATCTGCCAAAACCGTGTGACATTTATGTATCTAATTTATTTTAATCTGTTATTTTCTCCCTGGGCCACATAACAGTGATAAGTTAGGAAGTAAACTTCAAATAATGCGTGAAAGAAGTTTATATCTTCTTCTTGGTCTTTAAGATCCCCATTGCAGGAGGAACTCAGTTTTCTCTCAGAGGAGTGCTTTCATTCCTCCAGCTCTAGGATCAGAATTACTACAGTAGGCTGAATAATGGCTCCCAAAGATAGCAGGTCCTCATCCTGAGAACCTGGAAATGTTACTTTATTTGGGAAAGGGGTCTTTGCAGATGTGATTACATTAAAGATCTGGAAATGGGGAGATTATCTCAGATTATCCAGGTGGGTGTTACAAGTGTCACAAATTTCCTAATCTCAATCACAAGTGTCCTTATAAGAGAAGGGCAAAGGAAGTGTTGACAAAGACAAGGGGAGAAGGGAATGCGACCGGGAAGCCAGAGATTGAAGTGATGCAGCCACGAAGGCAGCTGGAAAAGGCCAGCAGCGAAGTCTCCCCTAGCTGGTCTAGAGGAAGCATGGGCCCGACAGCACTCTGGTTTTGGCCCAGTGATACTGATTTTGCTGGTCTCCAGAACAGAGAGAAAATAAATTTCTGTTGTTTTAAGCCACCAAGTTTGTGGTAATTTGCTGTGACAGCCCTACGAAATGGATAATTACTTTGAAAAATGAATTTTCAATGCAAAGGTAATTTTCAACTAAAGGGAATAGATAGTGCTTTGTGGCCAGACTATTATGTTTAACATTACAAATTTCCAATAAGGTTGTGAGTCATAGTATTGCTGCTCTGAAAGAAAATTGTTCCTCACTATGAGGTTAGTAAACTTTTTATGGGGCACTGTTTTGTAAACTTCCACCTAAATCCATAATGGTTCAAAATGACAATTAGGCAAAATAAAATAATGATTTAACCTGTTTTATTACAAATCTTATGATTAAATAATTAAGTTAGTTGAAAGTAACATAAGAATGCCTTTTTGTTTTCCAGAATGAAGGTTATTGAAAATAATTCCTCAAATATTCAATTGCAAATAGACAAAATAAAACAACTTAGGGCAGAGTATGATGTGGAAGAACTAAAACATTTTCCTTTCTTCAAAGACCCTTCAAAACCTATTCCAGGTACTATATTTTGTGTAAAATATTTGAAAGAAATTCTAATTACCTATTACACAAGTTAATATGTATGTGCCATGTATAGATCTTCCGAGTACAACAGGACTTTATCCATCCTTTACAAACAACTTTAGCCAGGACTCTAGATAGAAACAAGAGAATGAGAAAATCCTAAAAGATTAAAAGAGTTCCAGACTGACTGGACTATATACAGAATATTAAATTGTGGTTCCTGGTCAACATCGGCATTAACTGGGAACCTGTTAGAAATGCAAATTCTTTGACCTCAGTGCAGACTTACTGTGTCAGAATTCTGGGCATGGGACTGGGGTGAGGTGGGGGTAGAGCCCAACAATCAGTGTTTTAACAAGTTCTCAGGTTAGTCTAATGTACTCTAGAGTTTGAGAACCCATGGTATAATACATGAAAAAACTGTCGTGTGTTAGGTTCTGTGAATATTGTTGATTCATATTTATGTCAGCATTCACTGGTTCCTCATCTTCAGCTAAGCCACATTTTAAGAAATTGTAGTGTATCCTGGATTTTTTTTTCCTAATATTTAATCGGGAGATTTTCTCAAACAGGCTCAGGAAACTTTTTTTTGCTGGGTAAATGAACAACTAAAGGAGACAAAAGTGAGGACAAGTGTATCTGGGGAAGTGTAAGTAGCATTCTGTCTCCTGGAATTTATTCGGGAAGCTGAGAGCTTTATATGATGAATATAGAGGAATTATAAATATTCATCCTGGGGAAAAGGATGACTTTGAGAATAGATAACTGTATTCAAAACTTTTATGGATGTCAACTAGTGTTTACCCAAAAGCAGAATCAATAGGTGGAAATTTTAGGAAGTAGGATTTGGATTCAGTGGAAGAAGCTATGTCTTGAAATAATAAGCTATTCCACACCAGAGGATTTCAACTGAGGTTGAATGATCAGTCAGCCTGTGTTAGGCGGAGGTAGGGGATAGATTTCCTTTCAAATGTAAAATTATAACTAACAAAACATAAATAAGATACATATGAATAAGTACAGAATAACAGATAAATTGATTAAATGCCTAGAGGATTCAGGGTAGGGTAATGATCAAAATTGAGTAGGATTAATCCAAAAGGGGTTCTGGAGGAGAATTTTGAGATATACCTTTAAAGGCAACAATTAGCCTGAATGAGAAGGGAAATCATTTGGCGTGTGCGTGTGCGTGTGCATGTGCATGTGTGTGTGTGTGTGTGTGTGTGTGTGTGTGTGATGAATAATGAGTAAAAGGGGCAATTTGAGAGGGAGAGAGGACTGAGATATGGCTGGGATTTATAAGCTTTTCATTGCAGAGAATAAACATTACCCTGGGGTTAGCAGGAATAGTTTAATGGAAGATTTGGTTAGAGAGAAATTACTGGTCAGAAATCCTCTTAGTGTTATTGAGTAACAGTAATATTTAGGGGTTTGCAGGGTATGGTGATGGGGTCGTTCAAAAATTCTTTCTTAAGATGCTAAAGTGTGGCCCTAGCTGGGTTGGCTCAGTAGATAGAATGTCGGCTTGCAGACCAAAGGGTCCTGAGTTTCATTCTGGTCAAGGGCACCTACCTCAGTTGCAGGCTCCTCCCCAGCCTGGGCCCTTGGTTGGGGCTCTTGCAGGTACAAGAGGCAACCAATTGATGTGTTTCTCTCACATCGATGTTTCTCTCTGTCTTTCCCTCTCTCTCCCTCTCCCTAAAAACCAATGGAAAAATATCCTCCGGTGAGGATTAACAACAACAAATGATGCTAAAGTCTTTCTAGAATATTCACTGGTATGTTTAAAAACTGCTAGCCATTTGAAAATTGTATGCTAATTCCAATTATGTTCAGTAAATGACAAGTTCATGCTACCATTTCTTAGTCATTTCCTGACATAGAGAACTCACTGACATATTTTGCACTTTTGCACAAGAGTCCCACCCATGGCTTGGCTGGTTTGATTTGTTCCCTTTTCCCGTAGGCATGATTCTCGAAGAATCCTTCAATTTAGATGCTCTCAATAAATACCTGAAACATCTGGAAGATAAATATGCAGAAATTAAACAACTGATGTCAAAAAAATATGTCCCATTTCAGAGGAAGGCAGATTTAGAGGAGGAAATGATTGTGATAGTAAAACGGCAAAATGTAGCTGAAAGTCTGAACAAAGAATTAGAGTTTCGGTATGCAAGTTGATTATTTTTAAAGTTTGAAGTTTTTATATGTGTTTATTCTAATATTACATTTTGATTTTAGATTCAGTCTGTTGTTGATGTTTTTATCTTTATAGTCATCGAAGACTGCAGATTATTTTATATGCACTTACTTCATGGGTAAAATCTGATAAGAGCAGTTCATTTGAAGACTTCGTGAAGCAAATTGAGCAAATCCAAGATTTACATGGTACTTTATTGATATATTTAATTAACACAAATAATGGAAAACATTACTTCTTCCCCCAGTGCACAGAAAGCTAATGAGTGGGAATTTTCCTAGATAGAGTTTAAGGAAAGCAAAAATGTACTTATTTCGGTTAGGTCTCTGTTATCCTATGGGCTTCTTCCTTCAATAGCTGACAGATAATTGGTAAAGAGTAGACTTGGCGAACCAAAGATATAATACCTGAAAATGTACCTTAAAATAAGAAAAAAGGAAAGGGAGGCACTCAGTTTAGAAGAGGTTGATGCTATTAGAAACTATAGCATTAAGTGGTTGGTATTAAACATCTGCATGCTTAATATTTTCTATTAATGTATAACCTTAAATATCATCTGGTGGATCTTTCGATATTTATAGGTAACCAAAGCTTTATTGAAGAGCTATTGGAAGATGATCCAGGCAAGGCAAACGAAGCTGAAATTTTGCTTTCCTACATTGAAAGGCAAATATTTTAAAAGCTTGGATTTTCCTTGTTAAAATAATATTGCAATCATTTAATATGTATTTAAATACTTATTAAATACATCTTTAATATTTATTAATTAAATGTTTAGCATTTATTTAGCATCTTGATGAGCTATAGTCTCTAGCTTTTGTATCTTTAAAATTTTACCCTAGTACTTCCCATTTATTTGTTGTCATAGTCTTTTCAATGATCTGAGCAGTTATATGCATTGGATAAAATAACATTGGGCCATTGTAAATTGAAATGTAATAACTGTTTCATTTCTTCTGCAGGCATGGACTAGACATTGCAATTTTTTTTTTAATTCTAATAGACAAATTAGAAAATAAGGTAGAATTTTAAATGATAATTCTCTGTGATAAAATACTAGATTGGGCCCAGCCAGCGTGGCTCAGTGGTTGAGTGTTGACCTATGAACCAGGAGGTCACAGTTCGATTCCTGGTCAGGGCATATGCCCAGGTTGTGGGCTTGATCCTCAGTGTGGGGCATGCAGGAAGCAGCCAATTGATGGTTCTCTCTCATCATTGAAGTTTCTATCTCCCTCTCCCTTTCCCTTCCTCTCTGAAATCAATAAAAATAAAATTTAAAAAATACTAGATTAGTAGTCTAGGAAATATTTCAGAGAATATAGGTGGTTTGTAGTGTTGATTTAAGTTTTATTTATACTTTTCTTGCATTCCCTCATCATCAACTTGATATTAAAAATATTTTCCTAAATATGTTTTTATTAATTTTTAGGGAGAGGGTAAGGGAGAAGGATAAAGAGATAGAAACATCGATGAGAGAGGAACATCCCCTCATATGCTGTCAGGGCCAGCCTGACAGTGTTGAGCCGGGCTGAGGCAGGGAGGTGGGAATTGAGAAAAGAAAGAAAGACAGGAAAGCGGGATCGGGAGGACCCCAGTTCTCTTGATGAACTGAAGTAACTTTATTAGCCACACAATACTATTTATACATAACATACTGAATAGGAGGTCTATCAAGAGGAATGTATTCTTTGTTCCTCTTAATCTCTAAGGGAAGGACACAGCAGAAGGACAAGTTCTCAGTACAGCATATCTCAGTAAACAGTTACAGACTTCTTAGTAAGCTATGAGAGGCTGTTCTCATTCTACAAATGTTGCTCTTATTCTACTGATAAATGCCATCCAAACAAGTCTGGGAAAACTGTGTGGGTAAGGATCCCAGCCTTGCTATCCCCTACAGGTGCAAGGACCTTGCCAGCTTACATCTGGCTCCCAACAGATCCCCCTTCTTTGTTTTTTTTAGGTGAAGTTCATGTTTCAGTGTCCGACAGTTTTTTATGTGTACATGTCAGCAGTAATATTTCAGTTCTGGATGGTGGACAAATGGTGGCAATGCAGGTCCGACCCTCTGTGGTTTGGTCCTGGGCAACTTGCAGCAACGCACAGCTGCTGATTGCTAGCATGATAAGGTGTTGTCACTATCTTCACTTCTGGACTGCTTCTCTTCTTGTTGTCTCACGGGGCCACTGCTATTCTGTGGCTGGAGTAGTCCTGATAATTCTCTTCTGTTGCAGGAATCCACATGGTCTTGGAGTTGTTTTTTGAAAATATACAAACGTATTCTCGACCAAAGGTTAATAAAGGAATCATATCTATAATTTAGACTTGGGATTTTTTTAATTTTTGTCCAAACGATTTTTCTTTGGCTTATTTGACACCATATGTGTTTTTTATGGGTGTCTTGCTGTTAGCATTACAAATAAAAAAAATTTTTCTAGATGTAAATTAGTTATAGGATATTTTTCCTTACATGGTATTTTTCCACTATCTTTCCACTATCCTCCCCCCCCCTTTTTTTTAATAAATTTAATTATTAGGAGGCTTTTGGAAATTTTATAATGTAGTCTAGATAATTTTAAATTTTAATTTTTTGTACAAAAATATGACTGTTTTAGGTTTATTGTATGTTAAGCAATTTTACTATGAAATGATAATTATAGTTAATACTTTTTGAATAATTTTAATTAATTTGAAAATTTGACTATTATTTTATTGTCAAATTTAATATTTTAATAACAATTTTAGTTTATATTGTAAATATTAATGGAAAGGATTATTTTGCATTCTTGAGAAGGCCCTGAGCATTTCTGGTGTTAAGCTGGATTTAGATATAGGGTAGTTGCTGTTAGCCAAGTCTCTGTTTTTTGGGTACCGATTTCGGCTGGATCAAGTTTTTTTTTGTTATTTAGGTCCCGATTTGAGCTGGGCATGGGAAGAGCAGCAGCCATGGGGGCAGGAGACCTTCTTCAGAAGGGGCGAGTGTTCAAGCCCCTGTATAGTTGGGGGGGGGGTGAGGATCTCTGCCCCACCTCTGTTGATCCCCAAGTTCTCCCCTGAGGCCCCCTGCGACTGTGCCTGTCTTAGGTCGCCCCTCCCTGAGGGGTCTTACCCGTCATTGACTAACCAGCCATCCTCTGGGGCCAAGCAGGGTGATGTGAGGTTCAGTTCTGTCTTCTTGGTAGTGTATGCCCCTGTGGCCTCCATGCCCAGTAACTGCCTTGGGAATCCCTCGCCTGCTGGTGGGGCCCCGGCATTGATCATGGGGAACCCAGGTTTCTTCTCCAGAGAGGGCCCAGTTTACGCTATTGGGCAAGAGACAGATCCATGGTACCAGCCACCATGAGGCTTCAACCTCAGTATGAACAGAGAGCTTAGGTAACAGCTATAGGTAATTGGAAGAGGGATCCCCTTGGCAAAAAGGTCAAGAGAGGCTAATATAGAATGCTTAAGTGCCTTCCCAGGGGGCCTTCCACACAGTGGAAGGGATAAAATCCTTTCATGTTATTAAATTGTTGCCAAACAATTAGTTTGTAAGCTTGTTTGGAATAAATGTATAATATGCTGTTGTAAAATATTAAAAATTATTAACGAGTTTTTGTTATTTTAAAATATATTTTAAAATTCTATTGTTGTATTTTAAGAAATATTAAATAAGATAACTTGTTTTTCCCTTTCTTAGAGGCAAAAATTTAAAATATATATTTATTAACTTTTATTTGATAAAGTTTTCTATGTGATTTCAAGTATATTAAATTGCCTTTATTAAAAAATTCTTTAAGAAGAAAGAATAAACTTTTGAAAACATTTCAGGGCCCATGAAATGTCCTAAAGTTATTCTTTGATTATAGTTTTAAAATCTAACTTAAAAGACTATTAAATATATATGTGTATATATAATTTAAAGATTATATATCTTTTATAATTATTAAAAGATATCAATTAAATTAAAACTGATCTTTGTATATAAAAATTTTGATTGGGATAATAAAATTTATCCTCTTTTTTCAATTAGACAAATGTTGAAATTTTATTATAATTATATGATTTTTTCTAGTTTATTTAACTAGAACTATAAACTCTTAACTGGCAAGTTAAATATTTAGCATTTCTCAATCAGTAACATTTTTAAGAATAAACTTTAAAAATACATGACACAATCAATAGATTTAATTTTATTCTTTAGATTTTTCATGAGGGAAATTTAGATTAATATTTTAGTATTTAGTTATTTCAAAATATTTAATTCAATTTAGTAAACTCTCAAAGCCTTGGGCTGCCATTGACTGGAAATAGGTAACCATTAAAATGCAAATTAGTTACATTCTTTCTACTAAGGATGGGAAACTGAGAGGCAAACCTCTCTTTAAAAGTTGTCACTGGCGAGAAATTTTTGGCCTTCCTGCTCTGTTGGGGGAAGGGAGGCTAGCCCTTCCTCTATTAGAAATTGTTTTGGGAAGCCAGCCTTAATTAAAGGGTGTAGCTGTCTTTTATCTGGGCTATTTAGATTTTTATAATTAATATATTTCAATAATTCTTGAGATTTAAATCTAATTTATTATTTTAAGGCATATTCTTTAGCAAATTCTTGTAACAGAGATAATTTTACTGAATTTCCTTTTCAGCCTTGAAGTTAACTTTTTAATATTCTTTATTAGTATTTAAAAACTGTTCTTTATTATGGAAATGCCAATCCTGCTGCTAGAATCTAGCCTGTATCTTTTTTCTTTTGGGTCAAATTTTGCTAGTTTTGTTAGGAAATAATCAGTCTTGGGTTTTATTTTGTACATTTGTAAAGAGATTTCAGCTTAGAACTCTATCTAAATGTCCAAAATCGGACAATGGGTGCCTTAGTTCCAAGCTAGTTTTCTCTTTACACGTGTACAGAAATCCCAGACATATTTTTAAATTTCAGATCCGGTGGCATTTGCTGTAGCTGTATCAGAAATGCAAGGAAATCATCATTTCTTCTCTATGTGGGAGGTTTTAAATCTAATGATATTTTGTTTATTTTAATAAGCAATGGCAGCACCCAGGGCAGATAGAATGTCTCATCTCTATGGATCCAAGGTCCAGCCCGGTACTTCCGGGGGTTGCTTGGAATAGCTCTTGTATCTATTTTGTTTTCTGTGGCAGGCTGGATACTGTGCAGCCTGCTGGCCTTGAGATGGCATAGAGACAGAAGGGTAAACAGACAATGCCCCTGTTATTTGCCATGGCTGGGCTGGCCCCTTTTGGTAGTTTCCCGACTGGTGTTGAGGCAAAGAATTTCTCTGGACATCCGTCTTAGATTTACACTCATTTGCCCAATGTTTTCCTTTTTTACATGTAGGGCATAGTCCAGGTTGTTTGGGACCTCTGCCATTTCCTTTATTAATCCCTTTATTAGAAGGACACTGATTTGATATGTGTCCTGTTCCTCCACAAGTGTAACACTTGTATGTTGGACTTTTCCCTGTGCTAAATTGTTGCTGAAGAATTCCTTCAATGGTGGTTCCCTTTAATGCAGCTGCAATGGCAACTCCTTGTATATATGAGGGACCAATATCTGCACAAATGCGGATATAATCTGAGAGAGTCCCCTGTCTTTGATAGGGCCGCAGTGCAGCTTGGCAGGCAGTGTTGGCGTTTTCATATGCCAACTGTTTAACTATTAACATGCCAGCCTCTCCATCCACCACTACTCGGCCAACAGCCTGTAATAGCCGAGAGACAAAATCCTGATACTTTTCATCTGGCCCTTGAATAATTTTTGAGAGCTCCTCTGTTTTTTGACCAGAGGTGGGCAACTTTTTCCAGGTTTTAATTCCAGCTTCATTAATCTGTCCATAAGCTTTCTGGGGGTATTGAATTTGATTATAGGTATCAGTATAGACTCCTTCATTTATTAGCATTTTATAAGAAATATTAATCTGGGCAGCTCGATTACGAGAAGTTTGCTCCTTAGCCTTTTCATTATATTTTGATTTCCACAAGAGATAATCCCCTCCTGATAAACAAGCCTTGGCAATAGCTCTCCAATCATTAGGTGGGAGAGCCTCTGAGGCCATAGTTTCCAAGATGGTTAAAGTATAAGGGGAAGTGGGCCTATACTGAGCACAGGCTGTTTTTAACTCCTTCAAGGTTTTAAAAGGAAGCGGGTCATAAGCACGTTCACGTTGTCCCGTGTGAGGGTTCACCTGTTCTATAACAGGGAAGGCATGAATGCCCAATTCTTCACCACATTTTCGTGCCTCCTGTAAAGCCATCTGGAGAGGGGAAAGTGGAACTGGTGCTGCACAAGGCAGCGGAGAGCGGCGGGAACGGCCCCCGCAGCTTCTCTTTTTCTTGCCAAGAAGCTTTAATTTTTCTAAAAAGCATTCCAACATATTCTCTATATCATTGCCCTTTTCAGTTCCAGCAGAAAAACATTTTTCCTCCTCTTTTGCCTGAACAATATTTGTATTATCATCATGACAAAGAGCAGCAGCTTCCTCAAAATCCTTCTCATCTTGAGGAGTTAAATTGTCTTTAAAAGTTATATTATTTCTTTTTAATATACTGTCTTTTTTAGACCTCTGTTTTGTGTTATCACACTGCTTCTCTTTTTTTTCTGGCTTAAGAGACAGTTGATTATGGTCATGCCTGGGATCTAAATAATTCCGTATTAAATCCGATAAGGAAATGCAGACCTCCTGAATGAATTTTAAAAAATTTTCTACTTGCTTGTCATTAACCTTAGTTCCTTTACTATTGAGCATAAACTTTAACATTTGCCCATAAAGAGCATTTTCTCTAGATTCTAATTGCCCCATGCTTTACTCCCGATTATCAAAAAATTGCTCCTCCTTTACCTTAATGAGTGCACTCTTTATCCGGAGGAGTTTCTCATCGTCGTCTCTCCAAGCCCAACGGAGTTCTTCACCGTCTTTTTCCCAGTTCCTCAGTCCCTGTTCGGGCGCCAGATCTGTCAGGGCCAGCCTGACAGTGTTGAGCCGGGCTGAGGCAGGGAGGTGGGAATTGAGAAAAGAAAGAAAGACAGGAAAGCGGGATCGGGAGGACCCCAGTTCTCTTGATGAACTGAAGCAACTTTATTAGCCACACAATACTATTTATACATAACACACTGAATAGGAGGTCTATCAAGAGGAATGTATTCTTTGTTCCTCTTAATCTCTAAGGGAAGGACACAGCAGAAGGACAAGTTCTCAGTACAGCATATCTCAGTAAACAGTTACAGACTTCTTAGTAAGCTATGAGAGGCTGTTCTCATTCTACAAATGTTGCTCTTATTCTACTGATAAATGCCATCCAAACAAGTCTGGGAAAACTGTGTGGGTAAGGATCCCAGCCTTGCTATCCCCTACAGGTGCAAGGACCTTGCCAGCTTACATCTGGCTCCCAACAATATGCCCCCCACGAGGGACCGAGGGTTGAGGCCACAACCTGGGCATGTGCCTGGACTGGGAATCAATCTGGTGACCTCTTGGTTCCTGGGTCAGTGCTCAACCACTGAGCCTCACTGGCTGGCATATTTTTGCCCAATACTTAATTTATTATTTATAGTGTAAAATAGAGGCTTAAAGAAATTTAAGACTTTATTCTTTAAGAGGTTACTTCATAGGCTATAAAGTCCATATGTAATGAACATATTTAATGTTCCTAATCTTAGATGTGAAAAAGTTTTCAACTGTTGATTTGCATGTTGATATGATACAAATAAGGAGTGAAGATTATTTTGTGGGGGTGAGGGGGTACCAAAGCCCATTATATTTCCTTACACTATGTGCTTCTCTAAGTCTGCCAGCTCTAGATATGAGAGAAAAAACCTTGTTGAGGTTAAACGTTTTATGTATTTTACTTAATATTATTTTGATATTTCTCCCCTCTGGGATTCCACATTCATTTGCAACACTGTGTAAATGGGTGTTTGCCATAGTTTTATTAATTGTGAGGTAAGGCCTGATTTGAAGATATTTTGCCCTAGGAAGAGGAGTAGAGGCTTAAGTTATTTGAACTATTATCTTTTCTTCTTGTGTTAATCTCATATTTAATTGGGAATCTGCAGAGCAACATAAATTCTGAATACCAAGGGTACCTCTTGATCTTCAACTTGGCAGTCTTTGTGTTCATTAGATGAGCCTCTAAGCAGCTTGCCCTTCTTTTCCCTGACACCCCCTTTTATCTGGAGACGATATGAGAGAAAAAAATCTGAGCTCATTGTAACTTCACCTCAAATTCTGTTTATTTTCTATGGCTTGCTATAAAGTAGTATAGGAATAAAGTACAGGATCAGGTTCACAGTCAGCTGGCAAATGAGAGTTTTTTTCTGAGGGTACAAAAATGATAGAATATTAGGGAAAGAAGTGAAATAACCTCTTATAGAGTAAATGAATCTCCTTATCATTTATTAGAATTGCTTTTCTATATTACTATGCAACTGTGTTTAGTGTATGTTAGAGATTTCTAATCAGTTTTCTTTTTTGTTTACTATTTATAATGTATAATGAAATGTAATGGCTGTAGGTTCAATGAATTAATCTCACTTGGTGAATATGAGAAGGCCACTTGTTTTGCAGCAAAAAGTCCTAGAGGAATTCTTCTAAACATTGGGACAGTGAATAAATTTAAGGGTAAGCATTTCTCTCTGAACCTTCTATATGTATGCAGCTATACTTTCCCCCATGATAGAATGGAAAGAGTATTGAACTGGGAGACGAAAGATCCAGGCTCCAGTCTTATCTCTATCTACTTTTTACTCAGTTTCCTGAGCTGTAACAGTACAAGGGAGAAAGATGGAGAAGAGAGGGAGGGGGAGGAGAAAGGCTCGGGAGGGATAGTGTGCAGTATTTGTGTTTTTATTAATGAGTTGCAAGAATTCTTTCTATATTCCCTTATCATATAGATGATATAGAAATATTTTCTTCCAGTCTGTGGATTATTCTTTTACTTTCTTGATGGTATTTTTTGAAGAATAAAAATGTTTAATTCTGATGAAATTCAGTTTATGAATTTTTTCTTTTATTTCTGTGCTTTTGCTGTTGTATCTAAGAACTCCTTGCCTAACTTAAGATCCTGTGTTTTCTTCTAAGAGTTTATGTATTTAGGTCTGTCATGTAGTATAAGCTCATTTTGGTGTATAGTGGGACGTAGGGGTCCAAATGCATTCCTTTCTAGATGTGGGTATCTAGTTTTCCCAGCACCATTTGTTAAGAAAAAGACTTTTCCTTTATCCATTGAATTTTTTGGCCCCTTTGTCAAAAGTCAATTGGCCAGGGTTTATTTCTGAACTCTTGATTTATCCTATTGCTCTAGATATTCATCATATGCCAGTATCATACTACCTTAATTACTATGGTTTTCTAGTAAATTTTGAGATTAGAAGTGCCAATCCATCTTTCTTTTGATAAATCTTAGTGTGTATATTTTTCATACTTTTAATTTATTTGTGTCTTTATTTAAAGTCAATGCTGTCTAGATAACATATACTTGGGTCCTACTTTTTTATACAATCTGACAATCTTTGTCTTTCAAATGCAGTGTTTAGATCATTTATATTTAATATGATTATTGACATGGTTCAGTTTTGTTTGCTGTTTTCCTCAACTCTTCTTTGTTACCTTCTCTCTCTTTTTCTGCCTTCTTTTGGATTGGTTCAATTTTTTTATGATTTCATTTTTCTCCTTTGTTGATTTACGAGCTATAAATTTGTGTTGATTTATTTTGGTTGTTACTTTAGGGTTTATAGATTAAATATTTATCACATGCTACTCTCAGGTGATATTGTACAACTTAACATATTATATAAAAAGAATATATTTCTAAATTCTTATATTCAGAGCATATACCATTTTTGGTCTTCATTCCTTTTGTAGATTTGTATTCCTCCCTGGGATCATTTTCTTTCTGCTTGAAAGACTACCTTTATCATTTCTTATAGTGCAGATCTGCTGGTGGTATACCCTTTCAGCTTTTTAAAGTTCCTTTTGGAGGCTCTGAGAGAGATTACCTTTCATGCTTTTCTCCTAGTTTCTAGGTGGCCGACAACAATGTTTGGCATTCCTTGGCTTATAGTCACTCCAATCTCTGCCTTGGTTTTTACATAGCTTGTAATGTTTAGTCATTATCCAAAATAGAATGTTTAATCCATAAGCATTAGTTAAAAATTACAAATATGGCCCCAGCCGGTTAGGCTCAGTGGATAGAGCATTGGCCTGCAGACTGAAGGATTCTGGGTTTGATTCCGGTCAATGGCACATACCTCAGTTGCAGGTCCAATCCCTGGCCCTGGTCGGGGTGCATGGGGGAGGCAGCCAATTGATGTGTTCCTCTCACATTGATGTTCCTCTCTCTGCCTCTCCCCCCTCCTTTCACTCTCTCTGAAAATCAATGGAAAAATGTCCTTGAATGAGGATTAACAACAGAAACAAACAAAAATTACAAATATGTAATTTTAGATTAAATTTTTTTAAAAATGCAAAGAGATGAAAATGATATGAAATAAGACAAAACAAACTATTAAAGTATTTTACTTAAAAACTCTATTTTTCTCTGTAGCTGCTGGAAAAATTAGAGGAAAGCCTTTTCCATTACTCTCATTTTTTGAGGCTATCTTTAGCACAAGTCATGCTAATAGACGTCCTATTAATGCAGAACTAACCCTGGAAGGAATCAAATGTGGACTTTCAGAAAAACGTTTAGATTTAGTTATCCACTGGGTCACTCAAGAAAGGTAAGCAAAATTGAACTTAATTTTGGTATTTGGTTAATAAAGTTGTTTATTCTCAAAAATTTAATAGTTTTCTTTGAGATAGCATGGAGGGACCTGGAGAGTATCATGCTAAATGAAATAAGTCAGTCAGAGAAAGACAAGTATCACATGATCGCACTCATATATGGAATCTAATTAATTAAATAAACTGATGAACAGAGAGGATCAAGAGACATGGAAGCATGGAACAAAGTGCGGAATCTCGGAGGAAAGGCGGAGGAGGGTGGCCAGAATTTTTGTTTACCTTATATTTTGAAATCCCTCCAGTCTTTCCAGGAGAGTTTTAACATTGTTTATAAGTTTTTGAATAACTTGAGCTCAGTTTTGCCAAAATGTCTTCCTCCAAAGGAGTATATGCTAATTGTTTTTCTTCTTGCTATTAAATTTTAGATGTATTTAATTTCTCCGACATTAATTGCCTATTAACTTGGAATTCTTATAGACCATAGAAGTTCCAGTTCTACTGTGCTGAGTTTTCCAAGACTTCATTTTTATCCTCTCATTAAGAACTCAGTAATGTGTGCCTTATTGATTTCCTTGCTTTAGGCTCACATTTTCTGAGGAGGCTGGGGATGTGATTTGTGATTATGGAGATCAGGATACTCATAACAAGGCCAAGTGCCTGGCTTTAGCTCAGATCATCTACAGTAAATGTAACCTGTTCAACAAAGTTATTCTCTGCCTGTGTAAACAGGATCAGCTTCATGAGGCCATGGAATACATACAACAACTCAAGGACTTTACTTCTGGTAAGTAATAAAGCCTTCTTATTTATATATGTTTGAATTCTGGACTTTAATTGTAAGATCACCTGTGTTAGTAGGCAATATTTTGGCTTTACATTATAAAGTCCATTTTGCATATAATGATAAGTACTAGTAGATTTCTTTTGTAATTTTCAGTAAAACAGTTAAGCTTAAGCTGTTTGACTTCCATTCTTGACCTTCAAAGATATTACATGTTTTCTCAATACATAAACATTTAATAAACTGGATGGTTCTGAAATATACAGTTTTAAAGATACATTTTGCAGATATGTTATGCCATACTACTTAAAGGATTAAAAAACTGAACTTATTTATTATATATATAAATGTTCTGAATTATGATATAAGCATTAGAAATGAAAAATTGGTGAAATAAAATTCATTTCAAAATTTGAAACACCTAGGTTGCGACTGGGCAGTGATCTGAGAATTGTGGACTTTTTAGGGTGACCCTAGTCTAACGATCTGATCTCTTACTATGAATCTGGTTCAGCAGTTAAGTCAATGTACAGGCAGTCCTGACAGCTCCCCATATCCCTGGCAGCGGCAGTCCCAATGTGCAGGCTGTGTACCCCAGTTGCAAAATGAAATAAAATATAGCACTTTTAGGTCACATTTTCCCAGGAAAAGGATATTTTATGGCTATTGAATCTGGTAATTTTCAAACAATAAATGGACTTTTACTTAGAATTTCTTTTATAAAGTTACTTTCTTCATTCACTATATAACAGCATGCCTGATACTATTACTGTAAAATAGATAATAGTTCAGCTTTTTATATGAATTATCTCATTTAATCCTTATGTTAACTCTATGAGGTAGGTTTTTTTAAAAAAAAATATTTTATTGATCTTTTCACAAAGAGGAAGGGAGAGGGATAGAGAGTTAGAAACATCAATGAGACAGAAACATCAATCAGCTGCCTCCTGCACACTCCCTACTGGGGATGTGCCTGCAACCAAGGTACATGCCCTTGACCAGAATCGAACCTGGGATCCTTGAGTCCGCAGGCTGACGCTCTATCCACTGAGCAAAACTGGTTAGGGCTATGAGGTAGGTTCAAGTATGATCCCAATTTTATAGATGGAAAAAAAAACACACCTATGTGCCCAGAGAGGCTAAGGACAGAAAGGTAAGTAATTTGCCTATATGCACACAATAACAGAACAGAATCTGGCATAGTAGAAACTACTCAATATTCATTTTATGTACACTTTCCAATGATATATTTTATAATTATCTAAGTATACAGATTCAGTTTTTGTATTATTATTTTTCCATTGGTAAGAATTATTTTAGTCAGGGTTCAGGCATGGAATATAGGTTTTTAATTACTCTTAGAACATGATTATTCTGTTCCTCTAGAACAGTGGTTCTCAACCTTTCTAATGCCGCGACCCTTTAATACAGTTCCTCATGTTGTGGTGACCCGCAACCATAAAATTATCTTCGTTGCTACTTCATAACTGTAATGTTGCTGCTGTTATGAATCGTAATGTAAATATTTGATATGCAGGATGTATTTTCATTGTTACAAATTGAACATAATTAAAGCATAGTGATTAATCACAAAAACAATATGTAATTATATATGTGTTTTCCGATGGTCTTAGGCGACCCCTGTGAAAGGGTCCTTCGACCCCCAAAGGGGTTGCGACCCACAAGTTGAGAACCACTGCTCTAAAATAATTAAATATAGTATAATAATTAAGTAATAGCACTCTTAAATAATTAGAACCTTGATATTTATCTGCAGAATTTATTTAGTATAACATCATCAGATGAAAATAATAATAACCTGAGAAAAATTAAACTTAAAAGATACAAACATTGTTTTGAAAATTACTTTGTTCATTTTACTTTTTTAAAAAAATATTTTTATTGATTTTTTACAGAGAGGACGGGAGAGGGATAGAGAGTTAGAAACATCGATGAGAGAGAAACATCGATCAGCTGCCTCCTGCACACCTCCTACTGGGGATGTGCCCACAACCACGGTACATGCCCTTGACCGGAATCGAACCTGAGACCTTTCAGTCCGCAGGCCGAAGCTCCATCCACTGAGCCAAACCGGTTAGGGCTCATTTTACATTTTAATGAGAAACAACTATAGCTTTCAAAGGTATCATCTTTCCAAGGCCTCGGAGGACAGGTATAGTTTGGTAATACTTTCTGGTTTCAGAGAAAAATGTTCTCCTTCAGATTTAAATTATCAGCTTTACATTTACAAATTAAAAACACACACAAAAACAAAACCAGAAAAGTCTTTTGTTCCCAAAGCATAAAGCTAATAGAGTATCTGTTTTAGAAGTAAAGAATCATTTTGGTTTTTTTCCTCCTAATAATTTCTAGAATAAAGCCTGAAATGATTTGTGTGTTCACCTTCTTCATTATCATTAAACAAATAAATGTACTTCTCTGGAAACTAGCTTATTCTAGATCTGAGGTGAGGCTCTCAAGCTTTCTGGGCTCAGTCCTCCTCTACACTTTTAAAAAGCACTGATGATCACAAAGAGCTTTTAGTTATGTTGGTAATATCTATTGATATTTATTTTAAGAGAAATATAAAATTTTAAAATATTAATTTATTCATTTAAAATAAATCTTTACATATTATAAATATTTTTTTAATGAAAAGTGACTTTCCAACACCAAATAGTTTCATGGAAAGAGTGACATTGTTTTATAGTTTTGCAAATCTCTGTAATGGCTGGTTTAATAGGAGGTATATGGTTTTCCATATTTGCTCCCATATTCAGTTTGTTGTAATATCACATGTCGTAGCCTCTGGAAAGCACCCCTGTGTCCTTGTGAGAGAATGACAAGCAAAAAGGCAAGTAACAAGTTCGCATTTTCATGAAAGTAGTTTTGACTTTATAGACCCTAGACCCGTGGCCGGCAAACTGCGGCTCGGGAGCCACATGCGGCTCTTTGGCCCCTTGAGCGTGGCTCTTCGTAAGCCTTAGGAGTACCCTAATTAAGTTAATAACAATATACCTAACCTATATAGTTTAAGTTTAAAAAATTTGGCTCTCAAAAGAAATTTCAATCGTACTGTTGATATTTGGCTCTGTTGACTAATGAGTTTGCCGACCACTGCCCTAGACCATATTTTAAGAACCACTGTTCTAGGTATTTATGAGTTAAACAAATACCATATCTTAGAATTTTATTAAAACAGAACATTTATGAGATAAATTACGATGAATAATATATCAAACCAAGGGGTAAGGAAATGGGTTCTGAAGTGTCATAAGCAGTGGGGAAAGGTCAGGATTTGAATTTGTGTCCTTTCTGATTAGTCGGAGACCATATCTTGCATATAATTGAGTAAATATTGATTAATTAATGAATTCATAGAGAAGGGGATTCAAATACCTGATTGAATGAAAAGGAGAAGACGGGTGAGTTAGGAAATGTTGGAGGCTGGGGATGCTATAGAAATAGCTTCACCTTACTAGAGGATAGTCTGAATGACCCAAATCATAAATTTATCTTTCATCCCTAGGGAATTTCTAAAAATTGTTTAACTGCATTGACATAGAATGATATCCTGTTATTCCTTGTTTCCTCTTTTACAATTTCTCTGTGTTTGTGTGCATGTATGGGTATACCTGCATACATTCAGTGCACACACACATGTAATTATTGTTTTGGAGGAGCAGCACTATGGATTGGAAGGTCATAGACTCTGGGGATCATATGAATTGTTCTACTTTATACCATATGTATAACCTGGGAAAATTAACTTCTTTAAGCCTGCTTCCTCACTTGTAATGTGAGAATAATAATATCTCACTTATACTACGTATTAAATGCAGTGATCTAATATATATAAGTTTCCAGTACAGTAAGTAATAAACACTAGGTTACTTTACGTTGTCTTTTGGAGTTCAGATTGTGTTTATGATAGTTCTTCAAAATCTATCAGAAATTATTCTGAAAATTACCTGTGTTGCGATCCAAGAAGAACATTTTTACTTTAAAAAATTTAGGAAGTTGCCCCAGCTGGTTTGGCTCAGTGGATAGGGCGTTAGCCTGTGGACTGAAGGGTCCCTGGCTGGATTCTGGTCAAGGGCATGTGCCCAGTTTGCAGGCTCAATCCCCAGTAGGGGGCATGCAGGAGGCAGCTGATCAATGATTCTCTCTCATCATTGATGTTTCTCTCTCTCCCTCTCCCTCCCTCTCTGAAATCAATAAAGAAATATTTTTTAAA
The DNA here is from genome assembly GCF_028538775.1 of Myotis yumanensis. Lineage (NCBI taxonomy): Eukaryota > Metazoa > Chordata > Mammalia > Chiroptera > Vespertilionidae > Myotis > Myotis yumanensis. Next base: position 30,315,177 of record NW_027223762.1, on the reverse strand, counting down.
AATTTAGGAAGTTAACACAAAGTATATATTTTAAGAATATAAATCACAATTGTAGCTTTGGATTACCTAAATTACCTCAGTGGTTAACCAATAGATTAAACCATATGAAATTGCTTTTTTTGGAGTAAAAAATGGTCAACTGTAAGCAACTTCATCTGGCTTAACCTCCAGCTACTTAAACTAGCTAATGGCTTCTTGAAATCTTCATTTTTTAGTTTCTGAATACTTTATATTGTTAGGAAAAAAATTATGAAGCCCTTTTTCTGTGCAGACACGGAAAGAATGGCATTATATTCACTAGAAGTTGGACCAAATATGAGCATCAAGATATAGCCAAACAGCCCTAGCCGGTTTTTGGCTCAGTGGATAGAGTGTCAGCCTGTGGACCCAAGGGTCCCCGGGCTCAATTCTGGTCAAGGACATGTACCTTGGTTGTAGGCTCCTCCCCAACTGGGCCCTGGTCAGGGTGCATGCAGAAGGCAACCAATCAATGTGTTTCTCTCACATCGATATTTCTCTCTGTCTTTCCCTCTCTCTTCCACTCTCCCTAAAAACAATGGAATCCTCGGGTGAGAATTATAAATAAATAAATATATATGTATTTTTTCTTTCATTTTTGCTTTCAGATGACCTGATGCAGCTAATAAAGCTATGTCCCCACTATGGATTAATTCAGTGTCTAACTAAAGAATGGGATGGAAAACCACCATTTTTACCTTTTTGTCTCGCTATACTTTATCTGTTCTCTATAGATATGAAAAAAGTTGGCATTAAACTACTTCATGAAATAAATAGAGGTGGGAAAGGTAAGTAGAGGTAAAATGTTGTAGAAGAAATAGTAGTGGCTTATTTAGGGAAAGGTTCTAGATTATTATGTTTGAGTTATTCAATCTTCTAATAGTTCCTTCTTGGTAACAGTTAACTTTAGTTTATAAATGTGGAGATCACCATGTCAATGAGTCTGTTTTGAGGGAATTAGAATGAAGAGAGAATCTTTATGAAGCTTCAGGGGAACATCATATATAAAAACCCAGGGTCCGTCATGACTGACCGAAGGCTCGACCGACACCGGAAGTCAATCACTGACTCCTGCTGGTGGAGGCGCAGCGACCCAGCACTGACTGCTGAGGGGGCTGCTGATTAGGCCTGGAGAGAGGCCGGGAGAGAGAGGCAGGCTCTGATCCACAATTGCCTCTCTGATCCACAATTTTCTCTCCGGGCCTCCATGGGGGCTGCTGATCAGCCCTGCCTCTCTGATCAGGCCTGGAGATAAGGCCCAGAGATGCTGACTGGCATAGAAACTGACCAATCAGAACCAAATCTGGGTGAAGTGCCAGGAGCCAATGGCTGCCTAGGAGGTGGAACTTTTAATGCGGACTAGCATAGAAACTGACCAATCAGAACCAAATCTGGGTGAACTGTGAGGAGTCAATGGCTGGTTGGAGGTGGAGCTTTTGACGCTGACTGGCATAGAAACCAACCAATCAGAACCAAATTGGCCTGCAAGGGAGGGAAGTTGTCGGAGAGATCAGGCCAGCAAGGGAGGGCAATTAGGGGTGATCAGGCAGGCAGAGGCAGTTAGGGGTGATCAGGCTGGCAGGGGAGGGCAGTTAGGGGTGATCAGGCTGGCAGAGGAGAGCAGTTAGGGGCAAGATCAGGCCAATGCGGGGGCGGGGGGGCATTGGGGGCAAGATCAGGCTGGCAGGAGAGGGCAGTTGGGGGCGAGATCAGGTCAGCAGGGGAAAGCAGTTGGGGGCAACCAGTCTGGCAGGGCAGGGTAGTTGGGGGTGAGATCAGGCCGGCAGGGGAGGGCAGTTGGGGGCAGGGAGGGAAATGGGTGGTGGGAGGGAGATGTGGGCAGGAGGGAGAGCAATTAGGAGGGGAGGGCAATTGGGGGCGAGATCAGGCCAGCAGGAGAGGGCAGTTGGGGGCGAGATCAGGCTGGCAGGGGAGGGCAGTTAGGGGTGATCAGGGAGGCAGAGGCAGTTGGGGCTGAGATCAAGCCGGCAGGGGAGAGCAGTTAGGGGTGATCAGGCAGGCAGAGGCAGTTAGAGGCGATCAGGCAGGCAGGGAGGTTAGGGATGATCAGGCAGGGAGGCAGAGTGGTTAGGGGCAATCAGGCAGGCAGGCAGAGGCAGTTAGGGGCAATCAGGCAGGTAGGCAGGTGAGCGGTTAGGAGCCAGCAGTCCCATATTGCAATAGGAATGTCCGACTGCTGGTTTAGAAATTCCCCCAAGGGGTCCCTGATTGAAGAGGGTGCAGGCTGGGCTGGAGAGAGGCCGGGAGAGAGAGGCAGGCTCTGATCCGCCATTGCCTCTCTCTTTCTCTCTGGGCCTCCATGGGGGCTGCTGATCAGCCCCCCCCCCCCCCCCCGGCTGCCATGCACGAATTTCGTGCACCGGACCACTAGTCTCTCTCTCTCTCTCTCTCTCTCTCTCTCTCTCTCTCTCTCTATATATATATATATATATATGCCTAAGCAACCAGCTGACCGGTGACCAGGGGGCAGACAATGCAGGAGCGGAAACCACAGGCATGGAAACATGGAACAGACTGATGAATCTCAGAGGGAAGGGGGAAGTGGGGAGGGCGGGAAGAGATTAACCAAAGATCTTATATGCATACTAGAGGCCTGGTGCACAGATTTGTGCACCAGTGGGGTCCCTCGGCCTGGCCTATGGGGATTGGGCCAAAACCGGCTCTCCGACATCCCCTGAGGGGTCCCAGATTTCGAGAGTGTACAAGCCAGGCCAAGGGACCCCATCTGCATGAATCCATGCACTGGGCCTCTAGTAATAATTATAATTGCTAACCCTGTAAAAACTTTATATTAGTATAAGTGTATATTAGTAATTTTTATATGTATTTTAAATGTTTAGGTATAAAATTCATTTTTTTATTCTTATATATGTAAATAACAATGATATATATATATATGTATATATATATATTTTTTTAAATATATTTTACTGATTTTTTACAGAGAGGAAGGGAGAGAGATAGAGAGTCAGAAACATCGATGAGAGAGAAACATAGATGAGCCGCCTCCTGCACATCTCCTACTGGGGATGTGCCCGCAACCCAGGTACATGCCCTTGACCGGAATCGAACCTGGGACCTTTGAGTCCACAGGCCGACGCTCTGTCCACTGAGCCAAACCGGTTTCGGCAACAATGATATATATTTACTCTGAAGCTATTCTGTAGTGGGATCAAAAATAACTAATTATATCTTTCCTCTTTCCTTTCTCTAATTCAGCAATTTTCAACCTTTTTCATCTCATGGCACACATAAACTAATTATTAAAATTCTGCGGCATGCCAAAAAAAATACTTTTTGCAGATCTGAAAAAATAAAGGGTATAATTTTGATTCATTCACACCAGACGGCTATTGTTGTATTGGCTGTCATTTTTAAATTTGACAATATAAGGGAAAACAGGTTAGTGCCCCTGACTAAAGAGTCAGGTATTTCATGTTTTAAAAAATTCTTGTGGTACACTGGTTGAAAATTGTTGCTCTAATTTAATATAGGAACGTAAGCAGACAACTTGATTTTAAATTATCATATGGGGTCATAGAACAGTAAATTACATGAAAACATTGAGGAAGATAATTTTGAAATTACCATTATAGATATCAACTAAAATATTTACTTGATAGAAAAATAATGATCACGGGTAGAATAAAATAATAGTGATTACAGTATTCTAAAATGAAAAACTTTCATTACTTATCATTAAGCAATACAAGAAGTAGATAAGAAATGAGTTTCATAAATAGATATCTCCCAAGGAGGTCACTATAATGGATTTATAAAAGTAAATAATATTATTTTCTTCAGAAAAATGTTTGTTATAGAAGCCCCATCATTAAGAAGTCCCTATCTAGAGATAGGATGGAGGGTTTGCCAAAGAGTTTCTTCAGCCTTGGGTGAGCACTACTAGGGCATTTGTAAAAGTGTTTGAAGGGTCATGCAAAGTAGACCCATAACTCTCAGTTATTTGATAGTTTCTAGTGGTACCTTATAGACTCTGCATAATCCTGAGCCCACATTATTCACTCTCTGAGCTCCCTTTCTTGTAGCCTTCAGTATCTGCTACTTTACCAAGGAGGAGGTGATTGGAGGAGTGGGGAATGTGAGAAATGCTAGAGGGTTGAATTGAGGCCTGAAAAGATTAATGAAAAAAGAGAAGAAGGTATTACAGTGAGCTGGATTAAGCACTCCACATTAAACTCAGGCACAGGAATCATAGTAACTGAGTTAAATAATACCCCTTTCTATTTTTGAACATTTGCTAAGTGTGGATTATCAAGTAAGAATAAGTGCCATACTTATTATTATATTTTTTTCCCCTAGATGCAATAGAACATCTTATGGTAAATGATCCATTTTGCTCCCTAGAAAGGTGGCAAGAAATGGCAAATATATGCTCACAGAATGGCTTTGACAGATTATGTAATGATATCATGTCCATTCTTCGATCTCAGGCTGGAGTTATAGAAATTTCTGAAGAGGATGATACAGTCAACTTAATGCAACATGTGTTTTGGTAGTTCTGTAGCTTAACCAGCTGAGGGAGCTTCTGCAACATTTTGTGTATGTTGGTTGGGCAGACTGATTCTGAAATAACTAATATAAATAAATCTGGAATAGGAAGCTCAGAAATAAATCATGTTTCTTTTGTTATGATTTTGAAACATTTACATTGTTGCTTCTTTTTTTGTCCATATGGTTAGTTCTTGTATTGAATCTTGATAAAATCCACGAATATAACTTTGTATAGAAATGTTTAGGCATTTCTATCTAAGGGCATAAGGTAATGTGCAGATGTGCTCCATTCTGATAATCTAATTTAATAGCAAGAACTGAGGAAGGTGTGATTGTATCCTGTCTGTCTGACTTCCCAAATATCAAATGTCATAGTGTTCTTAGGAGGATGGCCCTTTAAAGAAAAAAATGTTACTCTACATTAAAATGTTTTAAAATTCTAGCACTCTTTTCTCTTTGAGCTTTTCAGTTGGAGCAGGAATGAGGGCAGGCCTGCAGGTGAGGGCTTTGTTTTCAAGACATTTCAAAGGCCATATTGTAGTAGGATCCTGCCTGTTCTGCAGCGATCCTGCACTGTTATATGCTTAAGCAGGCCCTTATGACTTGGCTGACTTTTCTGCTGTTCAGGGTTGAAGCACAAGCTGGCTGCAAAGTTGTTGCTAATACCATAATTTTAGCTTTGAAAAATGTTAACCTGTCCAGTCTGTTCTTCAGAAAAGAAATGTAATCACAAAATATCCCAGGCTGATCAATTTACTGCCAGATTGTGGACAGTCTGTTTTGTCAAAATCATTGAGATGGCTTGAAAACCAACTGGAGAGGGTCCTGGTTATTCTGCTTACACAGTGTTCAACCTTTGATTCAAAGTGGGGAGATGAGATTACTACGAAGCTGGGAGCTAGACATCTCTGGGTGTTTCTGAGCAAGACCCAGACCTAGGAAGCAATTTTGAGAATCCCTTTTTATTTTATGATGCAGCTGGCCCCTCACCGATCCCCACATAGCATATCCCTACCTTTCGAAGGGAGCCCATGAGCCAAGGGCAAGCTTGTTTTCACCTCACAGTTGGGTTTTACTTGCCTTTGGTACACTGAGCTTGTCCACCAAGCAGCTTGTAATTTCTCCAGGCCGGTAGAGTGTCGAGAGGAGGAGAAATAGCAATGCCTGAATCTCCTGAAGAGGTGAAAACATGTAGGAGGACATGGAATTATTTGTACGTTAGGGTTTCTCAATCTCTGCATTATGAATAATTTGAACTAAATAATTTTCTGTTGTGTGAGGCTGCCTTGTGCACTGTAGGATGTCTAGCGGCATTCGGGCCTCTATCCACTAGAGGCCGGTAGCGCTCCCTGTTTCATCCCAACTAGTCCTGCCTGACCAGCCGAAATGTCGCCAGGCCCTCTTTGCCAAATGGTTGAAAACCACTGGTTGTCCGAATGAGTACAAAAATTGTACCAACCCACAGTTAAACATAATACTAATTACCAGGTGGTTCTCCTGCAAAGAAGGTCAAAGATAGCGAAGAAAGTGAATGTACCTCCTTGATTTTTTTCCTCCTTACATAAATTGTTATTTGCATGCAGATCCAGAAAGCATCCTGAGGTAAGTGCAGGGAAACAAGTGAATAACATAAGACTTACCTTACTTTCAATTCATAACTGAGAAATCTAACTATCTCAAGAATTCTTGGCAAGAAAGAAGTAACTAATGTGCTCAGATTTCTCTCAGAGACAGGCGAACATAACCTCAAACACAAGCCGCCTGCCTCTAGCCATGTTGGGCAGAACCTCCTCTCCCCCTGTCTCTGGGAACCATGCAGCCTCGGGTTTGACCTTTCTTCTTCTCAGCTCTTAATCCCTCCCATCTCTTCAGTTAGAAGGCTGTCCAGGTCTGCAGGCTGTGGGAATCCTGGCTTTGAAGGGTGGAAGCTAAGGCTGGCTTGGAGATCATGACTTGTTATCTACTTGAGTGCCGTTTGCCACACAGTATGACAAAGTTGGCTCTAAAACGTGAGAAATTGGCATAGCCATTACATTGACTAACACTCAAACCAAGATTTGAAAGGTTCTTTTGTGGCCTTTCCAGAAAGTCAGTTAGTGAGAGGATGGAAAGCATGACCTTTTGCAGAAAAACTAGTGAAATGAGATCATTCACCTTGAAAAACAGGTGGAAGATGAATCATAAAGAGTTCCTAAACAGAGAAACTTATGTTGTTGTTTTTTTTAACTCTGCCTAAGGTAACAAAAAGGTATTAGTACAGGGTATGAGAAATTTAATTTATTGCAGGGAACATTTCTGATAGTTAAGGTTTATCAGGTTTACAAGGAGTGTCAGTAGTGAGGGTGGTTTTAGAATCTTCTTTAAGGGTCTTTAAGAATTGCCTGAACTTGGTCCTGCTTGGGAAAAGGCCTTTTCCGTTTCATTGCTCTCATACATGGATGGCTCAATCCCTATGTTGTGGCTGGCCATGAGGTGACACTCTGTCACCTGGATAGAGTTTAACTCAATTCTCTGAATCAGGGCTTGGGCAGTGTTCTCCCACAGGTGTGAGGTATTCCACCAGATTCAGCAGATCGAGGTTTCCTCCCTGCCTTCAGTGGGACTCTATATTTCCTTAGATAAGCGTGTCACTTGGGTACAAATGACTGTGAGGTGGAGATTTGTGTGCGGGCTGTGCTAAGGTATCAGCACTGTGGAGGGAGAGCGAGACAACGGGACTAGGCAGAGGGAGAAGGTAAGCTCTGGAACCATCCCAACGAGATTCGGCTGACCACATGGGAAGCTCTGAATTGTTGGGGTCCAACCCCAACAGGTCCAGGGGTTCCCAAAGGTGTGGACAGAGTCGGCAAAGAAGGAATGACATGGAGGCAGCGTTCAGTCAATCATCATAGCCAGGTTGTTCTTCTTCTTTTTTTTTTTTTTGTCCTATTACATCTGTATTTATATAGTTTGATCCTATAAGCATGCCTCTATAATCACATCATGGTATGTTTTGGGTAACATTCTACAGTTCCTTGTTTCTTATCTGACCTTTGTCAAAAATCCTGTCTCTATCTAGTTCTGTTGATTTTAATCTTGTCTAGGTTAATCTCTGTGTTCCATTACAAGGGCTATTCCAAGGTCACCATTCTATTGCTCTACTGATAAGCTACAAGGAAGTGACAGAAGGAGTTTATCCTACCCAGTAAAGATTATGTCCTCCCAGCCTCACTGCTTGCCTTCCCTGGGACTGCCCTGTGTTGGTGGATCTCCAGGGGTATAGGCTTTGGTGCTTTCCCTGGTGGGCAGACCCCTGGGGATGTGAGCCCAACAAGTCCCAAATTTATTGCCAACAGTCTTAGTCCAAGTTCTTCATAAGTACTGTATAGTACATGGTATTTCTGTAACACTAGGGGGATTTACTGATTTATTCTCCTCCTTAATCCTGTTAATCCCTAACCTGGGGAAACTACCTTTCTCGGAGAGGTGGTCCTGTTTAAAACACATAGTGCTCAGAGGGGGAGCAAACATATGTCATATACGCCAGGTCCCTTGAAACATAAGCTGTGCAGATGTTTCTTCCCTGCAGCGACCATGTCAAGCAGCAAGGGTGGACGGGCTTCCGGCACTGAAGCAGGAGTGGTCCCTCGGAAGTCTCCCCAGTTGGGGCAAGAAGGCCAGCGTTTCTACTCTTGTGGATGAGCCGCTGGATGGGGGCTGCATGACCTCGGGCAGTGCTGCTTCCTTTGGCCTAGCACTCCCCAAAGAGGGCTGGCAGCTGAGGGTCTTCCTCCAGCAGCATTTGCAGCATGTAGGGGAATAAACCCTTCACTCAGGAAGGGGGCCCTGGTGGGCCATCACTGCATCACCAAAAGCTGCTTTCCCTGTCTGCTACTCACGTCTGACATTTGCCTTTACTCTTATTTATACTAGAAGCATCTTCCCTTTTTCAGGAACAGATTTCCGGTACCCTCATTCCCATCCGGCCCTTGCGAACCTAGCGCACAGAGTAAACGAGATGTTTTCTCCCCGATTCCCACTCTCCCTCCTCTACCTCACTTCCCTCCTTCAACTCTCACCAGGCAGGTCCACCTGCTTTCCACTGGAACTGTGTGGCAGCCAGCCTAGATAGCAAGCTAACTGTCAGCTGGTTTCTTCCTCTTTGGGGCTTTCCCATTATTCCCTTCATGGGCACTTATTCCCCTTCTGCCCTCTGCCAATACCTTGGGCATGGGTTCCCCGGGCAGCAATGTGGCAGGCAGATGGCTGAGCTGCAGTCCGGGTCTGCTCAGCCACCAGCTGGTGGGGCTCTGATCACGGCCTGTCTTCTTGATTGACTCTCTAAAGCAGTGGTTCTCAACCTTGGCTGCACATTAGAATCACCTGGGAATCTTTTTAAAATCCTGATTTCTGAGCCTCATCCTCCTGAAATTCTGTGTCTTTGTTATGGGGTGGGGCCACAACATTAGTAACAAAGAAACAGAATTTCTGGAGGATGAGGCCCAGAAATCAGGATTTTAAAAAGATTCCCAGGTGATTCTAATGTGCAGCCAAGGTTGAGAACCACTGCTCTAAAATGAGGGGAGGCCATGGGACTAAGTGGTTGCCAACATCGCTTCTAACTCCAACATCCAAGGACTGTTTGATCCGAAGGATTTTCACAAAAGGTAATGGGAACAAAAAGGGATGCCAGGTTCCCCGTTTAGGTTGTGCTTACTCTCTCTCCCACACAGCATATCTGAGCCTTCTTTCCCCGTCATTGCAAGATGTGGGATTAGTTATGGCAGAGTCTGCCGAGCTTGGGAGTGAAGGTTTAGAATCCCCAGAACATAGTGGAAACCAGTCTGAATTGAAACTAGCAGCCCACCCTGCAGCAGCCCTTAGCCTCCGTCCCTCCAGGTGAGGCATTGACGGGGAGCCGGGACTGTACTGAGCTGGGTTTCAAATGCTCAGGGGAGTCCACTGCAGCAAGAGAGCTTCCTGCTGCTTTCGTTCTTCTTTTTTATCTAGATGGGTTTAGCTGGTGCTGTGGTCTCTGTGGCAGTTGTCTTTGTTTGTTTATTTGCCTGAGACCAGCCAGGGTAAACGTTGGCCCTTGAAAGGAGCTCAGGCTCAGGGACACCTGGTAAAGGCCTGGTAAAAACTGTCCTTTCTTTTCCAAGCTGGTTGTCTCCTTAAGTAATGACAGACCAGGAGCAATGAGTTGTGTAAATATGCGCAGAGGGAGAGAAGAGCTCATGGAAAAGTGGGCCTGGCTGCCCTGGGCGCAGAGCTGAGGGTATCTGCATAGCAGCTCAGGTGTGGTTACTTATTGATGAAGCACATTTCCTCGGAGGTGTGGAAAATAGGCTATCTGTGAACCCGATCCCTGCCCCAATGCTCCCGGTCAGCAGGCCAGCCCCGTGGCCCTCCCCCCTCCCCGGTGCTCCTGTTAATTCCCCGAGCTTTGTCTTATCTTCCCTTCTTGCTGCACTCTGAGGTCCTGGGGGCAGGGGCAGTGTTTGGTCACCATTGTTTCCATGTGCCCTGCGTCTCCCCTGGCACATGGCAGGCCTTCGGTAAATAAACGTGTAAGGAACGGCACTTGGCAGTGAAGCTTGCAGCTACCTGGAAGCTGCAGGGGAGTCAAAATACAAAAGAGGAGGAGAGGCTGTGAATCTTGCAAACCAGACGTGCACCCTGCAGCAAGAGGAGGCAGCGATGGTAAGAGGCTGAGGGACAGGAGGGCCCCCTTTGAGGAAGGGATCAGCAGAAAATCCCAAACTTGACCTTCTTCCAAGTGCATGGTGTGACTCCTCCAGGAGGAAAAAAAACCAAACACCCCAAACAACCCCCCACCCCCACCCCACACAGCAATTCCTCCAGACTCTTAGTGGTGCCCTAGTTACACAGCAGAGAGAACAAAGAGGTGATTTAAGCATCTCAAAATTGAAATAGCTATTGCCAACACCACAGGCTCAGCAGAATCATTAGATTCCAGAAAATGCAGAACCTCTGAGGCCTCTGTATTCTTCCACCCTGATGTCAGCCTCTGGCAGCCCACGCCCCCGCTGGGTAAGAATGTGCAGCAAGGCCGCTGCCTCCAGAAAGTCGGAGGGAGGGGGAAGGTCTCGCTCCCCCTGCCTGGAATTTGGAAGGTCTGTGTTGAGATCATTTCCCCAGCGCTGGACGCTGAAGTTTCTCAGCTCCCAGTGATGAAGGAGGGCAAGGCCGTCCCTTTCTGCTGATCAGACACAGAAGTGCACGTCTCTGAAAGTCAGGGGCCTGACAGGAACACAATTTATCCCAGGTGTTCAAATACAAAGACGTCACCAAGGGGATTCACGGAGATGCAGCAAGGGTTAGGGGAACAGTGTGGGATGTTGAGGTGCCCAGAGACTTGCATTCATGGGGAGCTGTTACCTCCCTGGGGCTGAAGGGCAAAGGGAGGAGGAAATCTTGGAGCCTGAACCAGTGAGGGAGGTGGGGGGACCTCGTGCCTCCTGTTGGCCCAGCCAGAAGCCAGCCAGCATGCCTTCCTCAGGGGTCAGTCTCCTGTGGCTGAGAACAAGGGGTTGAGTCAAAGGGAGAATAACAAGGACCCTGACAACTAGAGCAATTACCATATTATATATACATACACACACACACACACACACACACACTAGAGGCCTAATGCACCAAATTCATGCACTTGGGGGGGTGTCCTTCAGTCCAGCCTGCACCCTCTCGCAGTCCGGGAGCACTCAGGGGATGTCCGACTGATGGGGAGCGGGCCTAAGCCAGCAGTCAAACATCCTTAGCTCTGCCTCGGAGGCAGGAGAGGCTCCTGCCACCTCCGCTGCACTCACCAACGATGAGCCCAGCTCAGGGCTTCTGGCTGAGTGGTGCTCCCCCTGTGGGAGCGCACTGACCACCAGGGGGCAGCTCCTGCATTGAGCTCCTGCCCCCTGGTGGCCAGTGCACGTCATAGTGACTGGTCATTCTGCCGTTCAATTGATTTGCATATTAGCCTTTTATTATATAGGATATACCATATATATATTAACATCTACCATATATGACAACTAACCCAATTACTACATATCATATATACGTACATAAATTTTTAAATGTATTTTTAGAGAGAGAGGAAGGGAAAGGGATAGAGATAGAAACATCGATGAGACAGAAACATCATAATTGGCTGCCTTCTGTGCACCCCCTACTGGGGATCAAGCCCAAAACCTGGGCATAGGCCCTAACTGGGAATTGAACCAGTGACCTCTTGGTTCATGGGTCAATGCTCAACCACTGAGTCACATGGGCCGGGCTGCCATATATATTTTAAACATTTCACATAGCTTCTTATATGTTACCACATTGAATTCTCAAAATTACTCTAAAGCAGGCTGAGCCACGGCTCTTCAGAATACCGGGGCTAGTGGGCATAGCGCCCACTCAGGCGTGTTCAGGCTGGTAAGCAGAGGAGAGGGGGTGTGTGCTGAGACCGACCTCATGAGCTTGAAGCCAAAGGGTCGCTGGACACCAGCCAGCAGGAAAGTCACTGGGACAGAGACTGTGGCACTTGTCCACTTTCCTCGCGTTTGTAGTTTCCTCAGTTAGTGCTTTTATCCTCAGTGTTTCCCAGGAAGGCTGTCTTCTGCCCAGCGGGCAGTCCCTTGGGGAGAAACCCTGTGGGTGCCGTGGCAGGGATAGTGTTGAGCAGGCCGGTGCCCTGGCTCCATCATGGAGGGAGGAAGGGAAGCAAAAGGCCAGCAGCCAGAGGGTCCTGAGGAGCCGGTGTGGCTGGATGGAGGGTGCTGGGCTACAGGTGTCTCTAGCTGCTCCGAGGTACCGGTCTCCTCCTGGTCCCTGTCTGAGGGGCTGGGATGGGATGCAGTGGGAGCAGCTACCCCTGGCTCAAGTGCGGGCTGAAGTGAGTGACCCTCCAGCAACTCGGGCAGCAGACACTGACGCTGGCTCTACCGTGTCGTAAGGTAATCCCGGCAAGGGCAGCCATTTGATCTGAAGGGCAAGGTCTTATCACCAAATAAATATTTTATCATTCGAGGCCCCAGTGAGCCGAGGCATGGACAGGGCTTCGTGCACGCCCGAGTCCTCTGTCCCTCTCAGATGTCCAGTACCCAGGGAAGGGGGGAGGAGGGCCTGTGGCTGAGCCAGCAGAGGAGGTGGGGGAGGGGTTCCCCTCACATGACCCCCACAGACACGCTGTGTCCATCAGCTAGATCACCTCTCTGCACCTCAGTTTTCTCAGCTGCAAAATGGAAACTATTTCCCAGCCCAGCTCTAGTGCCCTTTCTTGCTGCAAAGATCAAATTCAATAACCCATGAAAGCATTTTGGAAGGCAGAAAAGGAAATACCAAATGTACCAACTATTAACACCATGTTTTGTTTTCAGAAAATGTCCCTCAAGAGGCCTAAGCCATTCTTGAGCTGCTTTCAGTTACTAATTAAATGAATATTCAGTTATTAATTGAACACACATTTATTGAGCACCTGCCATGTGCCAGGGTCCTCTTTCCTGCCTTACAGATTGGCAGGCCCTTTGTTCTTGGTATGTTCTTCCGCATTCACCAGTCCTGCCCTCTAGAGGTTTTATTTTAACCTCTGCTCTCCAGGGTTGACAGGAAGTATAAAAGGAAGTCAACTGCTCCTTGGGGTTGATGAGGAGTCTACCTCTAGGCCGATTGCTGGTCTGCCCAGCACCCTCCATCCAGCCACACCGGCTCCTCAGGACCCTCTGTCTGCTGGCCTTTTGCTTCCCTTCCTCCCTCCATGATGGAGCCAGGGAACAGGCCTGCTCAACACTATCCCTGCCATGAAATGAGATTTCAACGCCCCTGCTCATTACCTCTAGGCCGATTGCTGGTCTGCCCTTTTTGCCTGAGGAGCTGCAGGCTGTGTCGGCATAGAGAGCCGAGTGGCCCTGCAGGGAGCCATGGCAACCACACCAGGGAGTTCACATCAGGTGGTGCCTTAAAGCTCACCAGCAGTGGGCAAAGCAGAAGAGAAACCCTTTCCCATCTATGAGCTGCAGAAGGGGAGAGAGGCAGGTGCGGTGGGCGTAGCTCAAGCAGGGCAGGCGCTATCAGCAGGAATGGATGCATCTGAGGGGACTTCTCAGTTTCAGTGGAACCTCTGTTGCTGGGAGCTGGGAGGCCAGGACCCGGCACAGAGAAAGGCACAAATGCCTGGCTTAGGTTATCAAATACTGGGATGTCCTCTCAAGACATGAGCCCCGGAGCAACAGCCTCGGAGCAAGGAGTAGAGGGGCTCCCACAGGGCAGGCACTTCAGGATCCCCTGCCTGTCCCGAAGGGGAACCCACTGAGCTGGTCCTAGATAAACCTCACGCCGACCCCAGGTCCCGGATCCATCGCCTACGGGTGTGTAACATTTTCTTGTTCTTGTCTTTATTTAATAGGCCAACCCTCCTACAGCATTCATCTCCTGTGGGACGTGGTGGTGGGAACCAGCTCTTCTATGGAAGAAAACTGTCTGCAACGTATCACTAAATAACCACAAAATAGTGTCCTTGCTGAAAGAGGACAAGCTGTGGGCCAGGGCCTTGTGAACTTGATGCCCCTTGGTACTTTCAAAATATGCCCAATGCAAGGGTCCCAGGGCAGGGAGTGCTGGTAGGGGGCAGACAGAGGCAAAGCCCTTGCTTTATCCCTCTTCCCCGCCACATTGCTGGAGGAATCAGCAGGGTCTCAGATACTAGATAGTAGTAGGCTTTGTCTGCTAGGAATTTGTGCTTCTGCATCTCTCTTCTTTTTTAAAAAAGTATTTTTATTGATTTCAGAGAGGAAGGGAGAGGAAGAGAGAGATAAAAACATCAATGATGAGAGAGCATCATTAATTGGCTGCCTCCTGCACACTCCCTATTGGGGATCAAGCCCACAACCTGGGCATGTGCTCTAACTGGAATCTAACTGTGACCTCCAGGTTCATGGGTCGAGCCTCAACCATTGAGCCACGCCAGCTAGGCAGCATCTTTCTTCTTTTATCTTATTTCTTGTCACCCCCAAACCAGCACCTTTATACAAATCTAGCCTCTGCAGTGGTTCTCAACCTTCTGGCCCTTTAAATACAGTTCCTCATGTTGTGACCCAACCATAGAATTATTTTCGTTGCTACTTCATAACTGTAATGTTGCTACTGTCATGAATCGTAATGTAAATACCCGATATAGTCTTAGGCGACCCCTGTGAAAGGGTCGTTCGACTGCCAAAGGGGTCGAGACCCACAGGTTGAGAACCGCTGCTCTATTGCCTCATCCACTTGCAGGCAGGCCCAGAGGCTGAGTAGGAGCCAGTGTCCAGGGGTGAAGGTGGCCCATTGCCTGATGACGGGGTTGATGATGAGGACATCACAGCCTCCTCCCCCTTGTCACTGCTAAGAGTTAACAGGGGCCATCGTGATGGTGGTTGACAGCCCTTCAGGGGATCATCTTATTTTAGCTCCTCTTTTTATAAAGCCCCTCCCTGAGCCCCGGTGATCTGTCTTTCATTGTTTCTTAGGCCCAGGAAGCTGTTTTGGTTCAGAAAGTTCCCTTGCTTATGCTGCAGCGGTGGCGGCTGCCAGGTCCTCGGAGGGGAGGGCCCGTGGTTGGCTGTTTTCACAGGTGCTGCGCTGGTTCAGTATTGATGTTCACATGGCTCCCTGCCGTCACATTGCATTCTGCTGCCCTGGCTCGTGGCCTGTGCAGAGATTTTAACTGAAACGTCTTGGCTTATTCGCTGGAAGCTGCTGACACTGTCTCCTTTGGCTGCCCCCGCCCGGGTTGGGGTGGGGGTGCAGCTTGTCACTGACATCTTCTTACTATTGAATTTGAAAAGGTCTGAGAGGGGAGGTGTCCACACATAATCTGCAGGCAGAGCCGTTTGGCTTGAGCTGGTGAGGTTGCTTCTGTCTTGGACTGTATGATGGGAGGCGCCGAGCCAAGGCAAGTTCTTAAAGAAAGATAACACATTAACATCAGAAAGCTGGAGAGTCAGACTTTGCAAACACCTGGTGAGAAGAAACGTACTCTATTTGGAAATAGAAATAAGGGTTAGTAGCCACGTTTCCCTTTGCCAAATTAGCACCTCGGGCACGCTCTGGGGAGCACTGGACGCTGTGATGACTAAGCGAAAGGGGTTGCACCTGGGGCTGTCTTGCCTCCCTTCTCACCCCCCACATGCTGTGGGAACCTCTCCTTTGTCTCCCCCAGTGCGTTGTGCTGTGCTCTTGAGGAAACTGGATTTGTAATGGTCGCAGGAGAGTGCTGTCGTAGCAAACGCTCTTTAAGTGCTTGATAAGTAAGATATATGGCAGAGCTGAGGGCCAGAAATGGGTAGGAATCGGCAGCTGGGTAGAGAAATGTGTTGGGTCCTGGGGTCGGCTGCAGTGGACGACCCAGGACAAGACCTAGGAGGGGCCGAAGCTGCAGGAGAATTCAGGACTGTCCGGGAGGAAGGGAATCCTCACGTGCCTTTTAGATGCGAGTCCACAGTATGTCCGGGCTGTCGGGGGCTTCACACTCTCATTTCACCGTCACAGTATCCTATGCAGTAGGCGTTGCCGTCACGTTTTTAAAGGTGGAGAAATTGCCCGGGGTCACCCCTTTCCCAGGAGGAACAGGAGCAGACGATGGATTTGGGCCTGTTCTCTGGACACGTTGCTGGGGAGGTGGGGGGAGGAGCAGCACACCCTCAAACCCCTGCCCCCGAAACACCACCCTTGGGCTCAGGAAGCCGCATGTCTGCCCTGGGAGGTGGGGCTGAGGCACCCTCTCCCTGGAACCCTCGGGCATCCGGGCAGTGAGGGGGACGGGAGTTCTCTGCGCTGCCCCAAGTCTTCGCTTTTCCTCTCTCCAGGGACTTTTTGGCCAGAGGCCCAGGCTGTGCTGATAGAGAACGGACAGTTTTCCTAAAATAGGAAACCGCGTCACCCGCCCATGATCTCCCTTGGCTGAGCGGGTGGGGTCCCCTTAGTAGAAATCTCTCTTGCAGATTTGTTTTTACCAGAGAAGCTTTGGCATAAGAGTGTGACCGAATGCATGCCTGTGGTTCAAGGGCCAGTTCACAGCCGTCTAGTAGTCTGTTGAGCTCTGGGGGTTAACTAGAGTAACAGGGCAGGCTGGGGGTTGGCCAGGCATCTGCTCTCACTTCCTGTTTGAAGGGCTTGAAGAAGCCCAGGGGGCCTCACTGGCTGCCCCGCTGAGTTCCTTCCCGTCCTGCAGAGGCCCAGGGCCATGGGGACAGTGCAGGGAGTTCTAAGCCTGGTGTTAGAATAGCCAAGTTCCGGTTTCATTATTTTACTGATTAGAAGACCTGGAGTAAATCTTTCTGGGACTCGATTTGCTCATCTGTGCAATGGGTGTAACATTATACCCACAGGTTTGTAGTCCCGATGGGGGTTGGGCAGCCTCTCTGTGCTTCAAGTGTTGGGTCAACTGGGCCAGTCCACTCCAGGTGATAAGAGACAAGCTTTTGTTTGCTCAGAGATAAGAACAGGGCTGGGAACAGGAAAGGTGAGCCCAGCTCAGCTGTCAACTGGAGAGCTGTTCTCTGTGGCTGTGACTCTCACTCACATTGATCAGAGAACCAGCCACACCGCCTCCGCTTGCTGTTTGGATTTTGCTTGGCTGGTTTATTCACTTGCTACTGGGCTTTTCTCGCCTTCTGCACTCAGTGGGTCTGAGATCGATTTCACTTCATGGAGCAGAATTTCCCATTCTGTTGTTTATGAGGAGTGTGGGTTTTGTATCTTGTTTTGTTTCTTCTTTTTTTTTTTTTTAAATATATTTTATTGATTTCTTACAGAGAGGAAAGGAGAGAGACAGAGAGAGTCAGAAACATCGATGAGAGAGAAACATCGATCCGCCGCCTCCTGCACATCTCCTACTGGGGATGTGCCCGCAGGCCAGGTACATGCCCTTGACCGGAATCGAACCAGGGACCCCTCAGTCCGCAGGCCGACGCTCCATCCACTGAGCCAAACCGGTTTCGGCTCTTGTTTTGTTTCTACTGCTCAGAATCCCCCTGATATGCTTAGCTTTCCAGCCTTGCACATGGTTAGGCGGAGAGGCCAGTCATTGTAAGAAGAACAGTATGATAGTAACTTTCCTCTCCCCGGGTGTGATTCTGACTCGAAAAATAGAGAGACAGGGCAGACCCAGTCCCCATGGTGCTCAAACCATGTCCGAGCTCCATGCACTTGGCGATGGTGAGTTTGGCAGGAGTCAGAAGGGGCTGTCAATGCAGATCTAGTGTTCGGCCCGTCCCTCTGCTGATGGGAGAGTTATGAGGGCATAGCTGCCCCTCCCCAGGGGCAGAGGCCTGGGGAAGGCTTTTCGGAGGGGTCTCTGCTCCCCTCTTGGCATGGTTGGCTTTGGGTGTTTTGGGGGCAATGGAGGAAGGGATATGGCTGGACCCACAGTGGTGTCCCAGCCGCCCTTGCTTAACAAGAAGCAGAGTATCCCCTGAGCCCCTGTGACTAGTGAGGTGACACCCTCCACACCTATCTTGGAGGTGGAACCAGTGGCCATTCCTCAGGGGTAGATACAAAAATAATAAATAAATAAGAGCAGATAAAGTCCTTGTGCTGCTCAAGACCTAGCAGAGAGATTGAAGAGCTCCCCAGCGCATTAGAGATGAAGTAATCGTGACCAGAGAGCGGGCTGTGTGGAGAGTGTGGGTGGGTGGGTGTGAGGAGGGCAGCTCACCTGGGCTCATTTTGCTCTTCTGAATCGACAGAGGGGAGTGGACTAACAATCCACTGTCTCCTTCCCTCTTTCCTTTCCTTCCCTCTTTCCGAGGGGAAATCTATCTGTAAAGCACTGCACTAGGTCCTGGGTAGGGACGAATGTGTGACTAGGGATCCCATAGTTCCTGTGGGAGTGTCAGTGCGGAGTCAGGGAGCACTCCTAAGGGCCAAGCATCCTGCCTGAGGGGCAGGACCTGGACTTCCAGTATCAGTGTTGGAGCAAAGGGGCCTTGTCCCAGCAAGGGCCTCATGCCAGACCACCCACAGTGGACCTGCTTCTGCTCCTGCTCTATTGCTTTGCTCCTGCCTTAGAGCCCAAATCATTCATGTAGATTTCGCTTCCACGTGGGCATCTTCCATTTGTGATCCCAATGTCTGTTTTGGAAAGACCCCAACCTCACCCCTGACACAAAGCTTTGGTACTGGACCCCTTTCTCATCGGGGTCTGCCTACTTGTTTTGTTTCTGGCAAATTGCGTCAGCTCAGACGGAGAATAGAGGACTTCAGATTAATCGAGGAGAGAAGACCTAGACTCAAACTGATTTTAAAAAATACAGTATGCTCATTGCCAAGAGAAGAGGGTACTGTATGGTCTCAGAGGACTTGGTTTTGGTCCCCAGGGGCAGTCAGGGTTTGCATAACTGGAAAAAAGCAGAGAGTGCGCTCCTGGCAGGAGGCGAGGCTTCAGCAAGGGCTCAGAGCTGGGAACATGCCTGCGGAGTCCAGGGAGCAAGGGGTAGACGGGCTTCCTAAAAACATTTACCACACGCCTCCTCTATACAAAGCACGAAGAAGCTACAGAGAAAGAGTGACCGGAGGTCTGTGTCCCCAAGGACTCAGTGGGCTCTGACTGACATTCCCCCATCAGAATGGAAAGGCCTGGGGAAGTCCAAGGAATGAGGCTGGAATAAGAGCCGAGGGTGCAGGCGAGTGCCAGCCCTCCCAGCAGAGGCACGGATGGCCGAAAATGTGTGCGCAGGACATGATTTTAGTAAATCTGCAGATTATGTTTAAAGCAAACATTTACAAAGAGGATTGACACGAGGAATGTGCAGGGAGAGGCAGCAGTTCTGCGTTGCAGAGCTTCTGAATTGCAGTCGAATTAACCGGCAAAAGAGGAGAGAAATCAGGGCCAAACACAGTGGGTTTTATAGCAACCCCTCTGCAGGCTGATGCTCCTGGCATTTGTGATGTTGCCATTGTCTTGGTGGCCGTGGCAGCACAGTCTTCCAGGCCCAGGAGACCTTTCTAGGTTATTGGATTCTTTGGCTTTTATGAACTTGTCACAAGAAGTTGCTTTAATTTCCTCTCCCTGAATACAGAGGAATGCCTGTGGTTCCTGAAAGAGGTAACAGTCTGAGTTGCTTTAGTGGAAAAAATTACTAATGAGACAGATGATTTTGGTCCTTGCATTGGCTCTCCTGAGTGTGTCTCGAACAAAGCTAAATTCTAATGTTTTCTCTAAAAGCACTTAATTTGTATTTATAAAAGCTGGCATATCATCCCTTAAGGTACAATTAAAAAGTAGCAAGACAGCCCTGGCCGGGTGGCTCAGTTGGCTGGAACATAGTCCTGTACATCAAAAGGTTTCGGATTCAATTCCTGATCAGGGTACCTACCTAGGTTGCAAGTTCAATCCCCAATCAGGGTGCATATGGTAGGCAACTGATCAATGTTTCTCTGTCTCACTGATGTTTCTCTCTCTCTCCCCCCTCCTTTCTGTTTCTCTAAAAATTAATAAAAACATATCCTCGGGTGAGGATTTTTTAAAAAAGTAGCAAGACATGAAATAAGAGCATAGGAATGCTGATAAAATGTATATTGATTCATTTATTTAACAGATATTTTTGCCCCAATTATGTTCAAGACACTGCTAGATACAAAACCAAGTGCCTGTTTATAAAAGCCTCACTTGTATGATCCTCTTAAATGTACAAGATCAGGACACTATCCAACGAAATGAGCAAGGACTCCAGGCTCCCGTTCTTCCGGTGGAAACATGAACTGTCCACCTAATAGGATGGACATGGAGAGAAGGGAATCCTTCAGCGGTCGCTGGCAGCCATTTGGCCACAGGCTTCAGCCTCCCGCTCCTCGGGATTTTGTGAGACCACCACCTTTCAGAAGGAAAGGCCCTTGTCCAGGGGTGTGTACGCAGGAGGCATGAGAGCAAGAGAGGGGAGAGAATAAGGAAGCGGGAAACAAAGCCCATTGGGGAGCCCTGCAAACCGGTGAAACGGGCTCGCCTCTGATGAAGCTGGTTCCTTTTACACAACAAGCAGGGCGCTCTGCCTGCTGTCAACCCAGGCCGTGAAGCTAACGTGAGTTAGCCTGCTGGGGGGGAAGGTGTGTTCCCAAGCACTGCGGCGGGACACAAGAACCAAGACCTGAGAGACAGGCAGATGCCTGGCGTGGACATGGTCCCCTGTGGGACCGGGTGGGCCACTGTTAGCTGAGTCCATATGGCCGTAGGCAGGAAGGTGTGCTGTAGGGTTTGCTCACTCCTTTGAGAACCAGACTCAACCAAGAGAGGGGAGGTTGACACAGATGGTGTTGGACCGTGTGCTGTGGAGGACCAGCTGGGCTTCTGCAGGTCACCCTCCTGGTTGCCAAAACCATAGGGATTGATATTGTAGGACTAGCCTTTGCTTTTTAATGGGAATTTCCACCAGCATAAATAATTTGTTGGAACAGTGTGAGTCCAGAAAGAGTAGAGACCATGATGCCTGTGGTTTATTTTCGGGTGGTGTCTCTGACTCACGCAGAGAATCGGTGATCTTTTGTACCTCAGTTTCTCCTACCCACGAGAACAGGATGAAACTTGCCTGCTGCCAATCACAGGCTGTGGGAAACTTACTAAACTTCAGTAAAGAATGTTGACATAACTCTTCATGCCTCTGACGGAGGCAGGATTTTGGCCTGGTGAACATTTCCTATGGGGGAGCTGCAGGATAGTTTGAACAATTTTTCTTTACAAGTGAAGCCCATTTCATTGTTGGTGCCAATATCTTTTTTTTCCTACTTCCCTTTTAATCACTCCCACTTAGTAATGGGCATTAGTATTAGTTACTAATAAATGATAACTTCTTAGTAATGATAGCTACTATTTATTAAGCAAATCCTATTGACAATCACTGTGCTAAATATTATATTATCTTGAATTCTAAAGACAGATATGAAAGCTGGGTATTATTAGTCACCCCTTATACTGTGGAAACTTAGGTTTAGAGAACTTAGTGGAAAAGATATAGGCAACTCAGCCAATAAGTGATAGAGCCAGGATTGTAATCCTTCCCACTCCACCCCACCAGCTCCTGGCCACTCTTCGCAGATTTCTGAGCGTAAATGAGTGGACTGTGCCCAGGGAAGGCAGCTCCCAGTGTTGTAGGCGGCGGGAATGGCACCGGTTGGGTTGTATGACTGGTGAGGTCAGACCAAACCTGGGTTCAGCAACCTCAGAACTTGGGTTCTGGCTAGGGAAGAATTCAGAGTCCGGACCTAAACTGTAAGAGAGCATTTATTGGGTAAATTACAGAGGTAGAAAAAGTAATTCCTAGAAGAAGCGGGCTTAGGAAACAACTTATAGAGGTAAAGGAAGGGCCCTTGGAGCTTGGGAGTGAGGAAGCTAATGGTAAGGTGGCTGGGCAGGGAGGGGGAGGAGGAAGGGAAAGGAGAAGGCACCGTGTGCTCCCAGGTGGGAGAGTGCACTGGTCCTCCATCCCATGGGTTTTAAGGGTGAAGATTTTAGGGGAGGCCCCAGGGAAAGATCCGAATAGAACATTCAGCAGCTTTCCAGGTGTGTCCTTTCAGAGTTGTGGTCTCCATTGGTTGATTGGCCGGCACCAGGCAGGGGGTCATTATTCAGTGCAGCTGGTCCTGATGACAGCTGTGGCTGGTTTGGCTGCTTTTCTGGGCCTGGAGCTGAAATACAACTGAGGCCTAGATGTTATCTCTGGGGAGGAAAGATCAGGGGTCCAAACCTCATGACCAGCGATATGCTAGGGGAGGAAACGTCACCTGGGGGCGAGGTCCCATCGCTAGGCACCTGGGGCTTTCCACCCTGGGGGCCTCCTGTACCTGGACCATCGTCCTTTCTCTCTCATGCCTGTCTAACTGCCTACAACACTAGCAGAAAGGGGCCTGCAGAGTGCTTGGTGATGGGCACCGCACTGACAGTGCCAACACTCAACCCAAGGTGTGTGCTTGGGCTGGTTGTGGTGGGCACAGTACACCTCCCTTTTCTTGGCTTTTGGCTGAAATGCCATCTGAGACTGAACCCACCCTTTTTTGTACAGATGCCTGGTTCCCACCTATGTGGAGGATGACAAATTCAGAAAAAGAAAGAATTTGCCTGGGGCAGACTTACCACACACCCAGGTCCCTCTTCCTTCTTGCACAGGGGGAATGCAGCAAGGCCCCTACATCCCATCTGACCACTCGTTCGGAGGGGGGGGGGAGGGGGGGGGTGCGGCGGGGGTAAAGGCAGGTGGTTTCCTGGGCCCGGAGATTGGGCCTTCGTCCCGCTGCTTCCAGAAGGCCCAGTTTTCTGACAACACGGCTTATCTGGAAGCTGTTAACTCTGCCCTAGTTCACTTTATTGCACGCGTGCTTATCCTTCTAGCATGCTTTTGGACAATGGGTGTGGTGGGTGAGGAGTTGAAACTTGTCTTAATTACGCACTGATGCTGGCTTTAGGAGTGTTACTTGCCTAATGTTAGCAGCTTGCAAAAACAGTTTCCATGGCTCCCAGCACAGCCAGGCCTGCACGGTTGTACATCTGCTCCTGAAAAGGTTTTGCCATTTGGAAACGGAAGCATTTGGCTCTAGCAAATGCTGCCCCAACACAATCATTCTAGTGTTTGATGTCCTCTAAATGTCATTGTCTAGTGATCAGTATCGATTTGGGTAACTCTTTCAGAGGCTGGACTGTCAGCACCCCTTTGGGAGGGTCATAGGCTTTGACACCAGAGAGTAGCTGCTGGTGTTATTGATGCATTGTCAGGACCAGAATGCCCTAGGGCCGAGCATTAGCTCTTCAGAGTTTTTGTAGACAACATTCGAAATGCTAGTAAAATTTCCGTATTATGTAATCATCATCAATATTGTATATGTAAGACTTTTTTTCTTTTTCCCATTTGTGGAAATCACCATCTGATACTTAGTTGTATAGATAAAGTTGCACAATAAGGTAGACATTTAGAGCCAGTTCTTATATATGTTCACATTCTATTTTCCCCCAGTTTTCCAGCCTTCTCAGGAATGACTTATTCCAAATAGCATATTTTTTCCCTAGGATCCAAAATTTACCTCTTGACAGAAAAAATTCAGACTTTAAACTTTTGTAGTATGGTCTTGGTATCTTAAATTGGCAAATTAAATATATGATTTCTATTTTTATGACTTGGGGCCATCAATACCAGAATTGTACAATCTTGCTGTAACACAATGATACTCTCTCAAGGCGGCAGAGATATATGGGGGTGGTCTTTTGTCTCCCCAACAGTCATACTGCTGTGTCATTTATTTCCCTGGGCCTGTGGCCCTCTCCGCCTTCATTTCTCCCACTGCCTTCTAATCCGCAGGCTCCTTTCTCACAGCAGGAGGAACGGCTTGGAGATAGCTCTTTTCTGGAGAAGGGCAGCACGTGGGTTTTGTGACAGCAGCCGGTTGCTCGGAGTTCTCTTCGCTAATCCCAGGATTCACAGCTCCGCTGGGCTGCGGATGGTGGAGGGAGCAGGAAGAGGGAGCCTCCAGAGTGTTACCCGTGTTGACATTGAGCAGAGCTGCCCCTTGGGAAGATGCATTTCACCTCTAGGCGGAACTTATAGGATATAGATTCATCACATGCATGATGAGGCTAGTCTTTATTTCCTGGCCGCCTTTGACAGATGCCACGGCTCCGATTTACTGTTTTACCAAGTAGCTGATGGTGGAGCAACCTAAGCTTTCCCCTCGTCTCCAGAGGAAATGAGATGTGCTTTGCCTTGTGTCCTTTTAGTTATTTCCCCAGACTTGATTTGTACAGAAAGCAAAGATCAGGCAGAGAATAATAAACTATGACCCTCGCCCTCAGAGAGAATCACGTTGTGATGGGTGGTTAGGGAAACTGACGATACACACATCACACAGGGGAGTCAACAGAGTTGGGGCGTTGGTCAAGGAGAGAAAGTGTTGACTGTGAACTGACTATGGGATTGGCCAACCTTAAGGGCCAGAATGGGAAGAGCAGTGTTGTGGCTTCTAGGAAATCCTTTAGAGCAGCGGTTCTCAACCTGTGGGTCGCGAACAATGAAAATACATCCTGCATATCAGATATTTACATTAGGATTCATAACAGTAGCAAATTACAGTTATGAATTAGCAACGAAAATAATTTTATAGTTGGGGGTCACCACAACATGAGGAACTGTATTAAAGGATCACGGCATTAGGAAGGTTGAGAACCACTGCCTTAGAGTGATTGATGGTGTTTGTTTTTCTTTGGTGCCTAAATGTTCTCAATCATGGGGATGAGGAGACGATGATTGAAACTTCCTCTTTCATTCTAACCAATGAGAACGTTCGTTTCCCAGACCATTTTCTTACTTGTTTGTACTGAAACCTCTACCCTGACCAGTGCAGAGGTAAATGCTAATGGCTCCATGGAATTAAACTTGACATGGTTCAGGGAAACCAGCTGTTGGAGGAGGGTGGGTGGTGGAGCCTCGACCATTGCTCAGGACACTGTTTCTCCACAGAGCTGGCCTCACTGTAGGTGGTGCCGAATCACTGAAGACCAGTGGTGGTAGGGATTATGCAGATAACTGAGTACAGCTTTCCTCCTCTCCCCAATGGACCTAAGGCCCAGAGAGGATAAGTTCTTGCTCAAACCCAGAGTTGCAGAACCAGGGAAAGAGCCCAAGTCCTCCAGTTGCTGGGTCAGGGTGTCATCTCTTTCTCAGTGTTGCTTCAGAATGTAATATCCTCCAGCCCTAACTGGTTTAGCTTAGTGGATAGAGCATCATCCTACGGACTGAAGGGTCCTGGGTTCGGTTCCAATCAAGAGCACATACTGGTTGTGGCTTGATCCCCGGTCCTGGTCAGGGCGCATGCCGGAGGCAACCAATTGATGTGTCTTTCTCACATCAGTGCTTCTTTCTGTCTCTCCCCCTCCTTCCCACTCTCTCTAAAAATCAGTAGAAAAATATCCTTGGGTAAGGATTAACATAATAAATAAATAAATAAGTAAATAAATAAATAAGAATAAAATAAAAATAAAGAATACAATATCCTCCAACTGGAGTGGACTAAAGCATTTTACTCTAGGAGCCCCCCAATAAAACATAAAATGAAGCCATGCGTTTAGCTCTGGTCAATAATACTTCAATGTGGACGGTTATAATTTTCTTACATCGACCAGGCCAATAGGGTAGGATTTAAGACGGACTTGCTCCCACCCCTACTACTGGTAAAAAACCTTTCGCCTTCTTTCCCCATTCCGTTCTGCCCTAAAGCACACGCCCAGCTTGGCCAGGGCAGACCTTTGTAAAGGGTTAGCGTAGAAGGAGACCATGTTGACTTTCCTTTTTGGGCCACGTCAGGGTTTCCTACACAAGGCAAATCTCTGGGCCTTCGCTGTGTTCTTCTAGTTGCCATTTCTGTAATGGACGTGAAACTCAAGATGTTTCAGAAGAAACCTCATAATCCCTCATCTCCGCTCACCACTTGGGTGATCCAGAGTGGAGGAAGAAAAGCTATGAAACATCCCTCCTGCCAGCCAGTGGGGTCATTGATGGCTACCATGAGAAATGTCTTCAGAAAAACTGACCCTAAGACAATGCATTTTTGGGTTAAGAACTCCATTCTAGAGCTTTATAAATGGCATGCTTTACCTGGTAATTTAAAACTTTTGATGTTCCGTTGTTCTATTAGGGGATGCACATTTGAGAAGCACTGGACTGTAGCACTAAGTCCTCTCTGAAACCTGCCAACAGAGGGACCTCATGTTATGGCTCCAAGCCACTGTCCAGCCTCCTGGTGCTCCTGGCACACACTGTGTACTCTGGTTACACTGAAGAGGTTCTTGCCTGGTTGGTGTGGCTCAGTGGTTGAGCATCGACCTATGAACCAGGAGGTTGAGGTTCGATTCCCAGTCAGGGCACATGTCTGGGTTGTGGGCTCGATCCTCAGTAGGGTGTGTGTAAGAGGCAGCCGATCAGTGATTCTGATCATGGATGTTTCTAGCTCTCTCCCTTCCTCTCTGAAATCAATAACAATATATTTAAAAAACAAAAACTGCAGAGGCTCCTCCTTTCCATGCCTTCCTGCCTTTACTCATATGGCCCCTTTGCCTGGAATGCCCCTTCCTTACCCCATATCTGTCTGCCAATTCTTTTTTTTTTATTAAAAAATTTTAACATTATAGTTGATATACAATATTATGTTCGTTTCAGTTGTACAACATAGTGATTCAACATATACATACCTTACAAAGTGATCACCATAATAAGTCTAGTAACCCTATTCTTTAAATAAAAGCTTTGCCTGCCTTAAATGTTGGGATGTATGTATCTGATGAGGGATGTTTTCCAGCTTTAGAAGAAAGATGGCTATCTCCGGTGATTCACAGGCTCAGTAACCGCTCTAATAGAACCCCAGCAGCTCTGGAGGGTGTCTCCAGGTGATCATTTGTAAACATCCTCTAATCAGCATGTAGGTTAACTAATATTTGCACGTTGTTTTCTTCTGGGTGCCTCCAAAGGCCAGTGTTGTGACAGAAGAGATGATTCAGTCGCGACCTGATGGGAAAACAGGATATAAAATCCAATTCACCACTGACATGG
Organism: Myotis yumanensis; assembly: GCF_028538775.1. Taxonomy (NCBI): domain Eukaryota; kingdom Metazoa; phylum Chordata; class Mammalia; order Chiroptera; family Vespertilionidae; genus Myotis; species Myotis yumanensis. Next base: position 30,288,091 of record NW_027223762.1, on the reverse strand, counting down.
GCGATGAACAATAATGACAGCCTATACTTAAATGGCAGGAGGCTTGATAATTACCTGTTACCATATCTAGTCTCCCAGCCTGAATGTATCATTAGGATGTGAAACTCATTCTAAAAATTTAAGCACTGGAAAGCACTGGTAGGCTCGTAAAAAGTATGCACTGCAAGTACATGATGTTCTGAGCAATGTATTCACTTCTGCCTGGCTCCATGTGCCTAAATGACCACCTGCATTAAAAAACAAAAAACAAAACTGCAAACAAATTTTAACCAAGAGTCTAAAATTTTCAGCTAGTTTCTGTAAGGCATTGATCAAAATAGTTTCTGCCAATGTGGTCCATACTGTCTTCGAGGTGTCACTCATTATGTCTTAGGCCATTTGCAGTGGGAGAACCTTGTACTGTCCAAATGGATGGTAGTGACTGACGTGGCATGCTTCCTTTGCAGGGCTGCTATGAAGATTAATTGGATTGTAGGTCTTCCTGTAAATGGGAAAGTTTAGTGTAAATATTAGTTATTATTATTTTCTCATCCATCTCCTGCTGCCTATTCCAAAGCTAGAGGCCTTACAGCTTCATTTAACAAACCGAAAAATCATTCTTCTTAAAGTTAAGTTACAAATACTTAGTTAGTCCTGTATTGTGGCCATAGGCACCTGGGACTTGCTTGAAAACCGGCACTAGCTTTTAGTAAGATGTTGTGATTAGGATGTGGAAGGAATTGGAAAGAGCAAATTGGTTCAAAGCACTGATTTTTCCCAGTGTGGTCTTCAGACGGTTCTCTTGGTTCACACCTCTGGGCTCTTTGAATTGGAGGGGACCACAGAGGTGAGCTAGTCTTACCTTTTACACTTTCCAGAAATACATACCACAGCACCCTGACAGACATCATCTAGATCTTGCTTGGACACCTTCAGGGTTGGATGGGCTCATCATCTCAACGGCTCATTCCATTGTTAGCTATTTGCAGTCGTTGAAACATTCTTTCAACTTTTGAGCCAAAAATATGCTTCCACCTTACTTCCAACTACTGGTTTTCATTCTCAGCTCTGATGGAACATACAGAAGACCGCTCTTCGCAATATGGCAAGGCTTCCTGGAGAAATAACACACAGCTAGCAAGCTCTCACCAGGTCCCGTCTTCTCTGAACTGGTGTTAGTTGATGTGGTTTCCAGAACTGTCTCACAATTTCTGGTTCCCTCTCCAAAATGAAGAGCGTGAGTGTTTAGAATGTGACTGTTGGAAATAAAACACCGGCAGGGAGCTCCTAGGTCTTCCCTGGTCTTATAACAAAGCGAACATTCCTCTGATGGTGCCCCTGTCACCCTTACTGCATCACACGCTACAAGAGTTCAAAAAGGAACCTCCAAGGTTCCAAGTCTCCAAGTCTCCAGGAAGCCAGCAGGGACATTGGGCCACAAGGGGCAGCCCGATACTGTATGTTGTGCAGAGTGAATTCACTTGGTTTAGTTCCTACTGATCATTTCTTTATCCAAAGAGGTGGAATTCTTCCCAGTCATTCTGTAGGAGTGCTTTAAGCAGCAAGCAGTGCAGTGAGTGCAGTGAGAAAAGCACACAGGCTGGCAGATCGAAGTTCCAACTTGGCTCTGCCACGTCAGCAATTCACTCACCATCTCTCAGCGTCTGTTCTCGTGTGTGAAACGAGGATGCTTATGCCTTCCTGACAAAATTGATGTGAGGGCTACACGCAGTGATGTTTCCAAAGCAGAGCCTGGCTCTCGGGGGCTTTGGGATGCACCCTGATGTCCTCCGTGTGTGGACCTTTTGTTGGGGTTTTGGCTTCCTCCCTCCGAAGCAGGCCGCGTAGAAATGTTTGCCACATTCTGGGGTGGTGATAAGAGCTCTGAGGAATCTAAAGCAAGGTGTGGCCAATTCTTTTGTACAGGGCCAGTTGTAATTACGTGTACATCGAAATAGCCACGTGATCCTGGTGACTACCTCCCTGAACATAGCAACCTTGGAGCATGTGACTTAGAATCCCGGCAAATAAGGCTAAACCCAATCTGTGGATTGAGTGAGAGACTAACAGGCAGCAGGGAAATGTTTTACATTTTCCAGTAGGAGAATATCAAGGACAGAAATGTGGAAAACACCAAGATGACCAACAGCGGACACCGTCGTATAGGGGTCAGGAGTTTCAGCCTTGTGGGTCACATGGTTTCTGTCGCAACTACTGAACTTGCTATTGTAGTGTGAAGGCAGCAGCCATAGACAACACATACATAGATGAGTGTGGCTGTGTTACAATAAAGCTTTATTTATAAAACAACAACAACAAAAACAACAACAACAACAACAATAAACAAGCAGAGGGCTGGATTTGACCCATAGGCCAGAGTTTGACAACCCTTGGTCTTAAGTCTTATTTTGTTTCATTTCTTATTTTCTTTCATTTCTCTCTCTCTCTATCTTCCCCTCCTTCTCTCCCTTTCTTTCCTCTTTCTCTTCCTCCGTCTTCCTTCCTTCCTCCCTTCCTTTTATTGTGGTAAGAACACTTAACATGAAATCTAGCCTCTTAACAAAATTTTGAAGTGTTTTGAAGTATTGTTAACTATTGTCACAATGTTGTCCAGCAGGTTTCTAGAACTTATTCATCTTGTATAACTAAGATTTTATTCCTATTGAACAGCAACTCCCTGTTTCCCCTCCCCCCAGCCTCTGACAACCACCATTCCACTCTCGGCTTCTATGAGTTTGAATATTTAAAATTCCTCATCTGAGTGGACTCAAGCAAAGCCTGTCCTTCTGTGACTGGTTTGTTTCACTCAGCACAATGCCCTCAAGATTTACCTATGTGGTCACATCTGGCAGGATTGCCTTCTTTTTTGAGGCTGAATAATATTTCATTGTATACATATGACACATTTCTCTACCCACTCACCTCTGATGGACATTTAGCTATTGTGAATAATGGTGCAATCAACATGGTGGGGGAGGGCAGAGATCTCTATGAGATCCTGATTTCAGTGCTTTTGGATAAATGCCCACAAGTGGGATTTCAACTTTTTGAGGAACCTCCATACTGTTTTCCATAGTGGCTACACCAGTTGACATTTCCACCAACACTGAGAATGTATAATTGTGTTCTCCACGTCCTTGCCAACATTTGTTCTTTGGCTTGTTTGATAACAGCCATCCTAACAAGTATGAACTGGTTAGAGTTTTGTTTTCTGATCTCTGCCCTGCATTCCTCTTTCCAAGAGCATCTCTCTCCCACCCTGAGGGGCATTGGGATCCCCTCTGGGCTCATTGGGCACACAGCTGCCTCACCTGTCTGAAGATTTGCTTCAAATACTCGTAGCTCTTAAAGGGGCAAGGACCTCCATCCACTCTTCTTGAGAGAGAGGGAAAGTGTGTATAAATGCTGAACACGGGATTCAGCATATAACTTCCCTCTGCTGCCGTTAATGTTTACAAAAGGAAAATCCCTCCATAACCCACTGGAGACCCACTGGAGATTTCATTCTCTTTGGGGCAAAGTACCTGTGTCCTGTGTTTCCATTTAAATTATCTGTTGGGGTACAAAGTACCCCGTTGTATGCCTCCATGACACCCAAACGTTTGCTTTGTAGCATTTAGCTCAATTACAATTATTTGTGTAATATTCAGTTTAATGGCTCCCTTCCTTTCTCCATGAAGGCAGGGACATGTTTGAATTGCTGTCTATGGCTGCATCTCTAGCATCTATTAGACTCTAAGAGTGACCAGCACAGGTACACACTCAACAAATATCTGCTGAAGTTTGTACCCTTAACTCATCCACAGAACTTTTTTTAGACCTTATTTGCCGGACTTCCTCTTCCTAATACTGTAGGAGAAAGTTTGACTTTCAATTGTTAATGGACTCCAGGCCTGAAGACAAGACATATACTGTAGACGTGACCTTGACCAAAGACCTACAGTGTCAGGTCTCGGAAGTTTTCTTGGTAACTATCACTGACACATCTTCTCTGTTTATTTATATGATTGGCAGGGACTTACTGGAGGGAGGTGACATTAATAACTTAAGAAACTGTTCTTTTGAAACTTAGGGATGGTGACTCATTCAATATTTCTTCCTTAGAGAAAGAAACTCTTGTAATTTTTGTACCCGATATACTTTTTTCTGATCTTTAGGTTGGGTTTTGTTAACTAAGTTATGGAGGGATTTTCTTTTTGTAAACATTAACGGCAGCAGAGGGAAGTTAAATGCTGAATGCCGTGTTCACGAGCCAGTTGTGGAAGGGCAGTCACGTGAGCAGTCCCAGCGTGAGCAGAGTTGGCTGACCTCCACGAGGCAGGAGGGCAAAGTGCTGGACAGAGAGGCTGCTGGGAGAGTTTCAGGGCTCAGCCCAGGCTGCTCACACCCCAGGAGGGTAAAAAGCTCTGGGTTAGCCGTAGCTTACCCGGCAGGCATAGTGAAGTGGGAGGAAGGGTGTGTGTGAGTGGGAGAAATATTGATGACGTGGCTCTTTCCCTGTGACTTTGTGTTTCCAGCCACCTCGTGCCCTCTGTGGGTCTCAGTGGAGGGCAGATCCCGAGTTAGCACCCCTTCTTCCCTTCTACAGCCACGCTAAAGGCTCTTTCGGTATCCTGTGGCCCTTCTGGACATAGGGTGGGCCCTAGGTCCAATAACAGGTGCCCTTATAAGAGGAGAGGACACACAGACTCAAAAGAAAAGATTATGTGAAGTCTGAGGCAGGAATGAGAGTGATACAGCCACGGGCCAAAGGAATGCCAAAGATTGTCCCTGGTGGAGGCATGGCACGGCTTCTCCTTCAGAGCCTGTGGAAGGCACCGATCTTGCTGGCACCTGATTTGGGACTTCTTGAAGAAAATAGCGCCGGGTCATGTGCTGTTAACCACAGCCCTGGGGTTTCTCCTCCTCTAAAGCCAGGGGCTGTCCATGGCAGATAACACCTCCCTTATCCTTATCAGCTGGGAAAATGGGAGACTAACCATGCTTAGTGACCACCGGCTGGCTGGGAGGGTGGAAGGCCAGCCTGGTCACGGGACTTCCCTGTGTCTCTCCTCTCTCTACTCCTCCTTTGCTTCTTAGCATATAAGCGGGGAAAGCACAGCACAGCTGTTTACAGCAGCTGCCGCCAGTTAGACCACAAGCACAGTCCACGCTCTAAATGATGAAATCTTCCCTAAAGGGGCAAAGTAAAGCAGCATTTAACTTCAGAGAAGAGAAACCCTCCCACCCTCACTTCTCTGGTCTTCCCTCTCCCAGGCACCAGCCTTTCCATGTGGTGTCAGAGCAGTGGGGCCGGAAGCAGAAACTGGAAGCAGAGAGTGAGTACCAGGCACGTGCGCCTGAGACAGCCTGGGGAACCACTAAGACAGTGGTTCTCAACCTTCCTAATGCCGCGACCCTTTAATACAGTTTCTCATGTTGTGGTGACCCCCAATTTCATTGTTTCAAATTGAACATAATTAAAGCATAGTGATTAATCACAAAAACAATATGTAATTATATATGTGTTTTCCGATGGTCTTAGGCGACCCCTGTGAAGGCGTCGTTCGACCCCCAAAGGGGTCGTGACCCACAGGTTGAGAACCGCTGCACTAAGGGGTCAAGGTGGGGGATGGCTCGCTGGGGCTGTTTTAGCTTCCATCATTTTAAAATGTTGCAAGTTCATTTTGGTGTTGCTGTGCGAGCTCTTCATCTGTCCTATTGGCTGAAAAAACAAACAAAACCAAAACAAAGCATTGATCTCATCTAACAATAAAGAGGGATGCTTTTGGCAGTCACTACATGGCCCAGTGCTCCAGCCTCAGTCAAGACATTCCTGTTACTACATGAGCACCATTGAGAGTTGCTCCCATGGGCTTCATTTTCATTTGGGGCTCCCTATAGTCCGTGAGGTTAAGTACGGCAAGGATTATTATCCCATTTTTAAAGCGAGAGAACAGAGGTTGATGAGACTCAGAGGATACAGGTGGGCAGCAGGGAAATCATAGGGAATTCCAAGCTTGGGGAGGAGCGTGGGCTGGAGGATGAGTGCGAAGGAGTGTGAAGGAGTCTGGAGCAGTGAGGAAATCTCCATGGCTGGGGAGCAGGATGGGGGAGGGTGGTGGTGGTGAAACGTGCCGTTGGAGAGCTCTGCCATTTGAAGAGGTCCTTGGAGTCACATAGCTGTTAGGAATGTCAACCAGAGACAATGAGAGAATCCTGTGCAGAGGTTGGTGTGCAGAGGTTCCCCCTGGAGCCTCAGTGTTTAATAAGAGGTGGATTTGGGTAAAACAGTGTCTCCTCACCCTAACGATGGCCCACCACACTGATACTTCATGATAGTCCAATGAATGAACTCTGTCCCCTACAGGAAAGAGTGGAGGCTGCTATGGTGGCGAGTATTACATCATGGGCTTGGCTGTTGAATGGGGTCCCCCTGTGCAAGGCAGCGTTTTGGGAATTTGGCTCTCTCCGGCCCTGGGAAGCCTGGGCTGGTGGATGTGATGGTTGGGCTGTCATCCGGCGGCGATGAGCTGAGAGAGGAGGAACTTGGCACCTCCACAACCCTCAGCGGGAGGCCTGTCCTCAGCTGGTCTGACACATCACATTTGCTTTTTGATTTGCACACAGAAAATGAATTTCCCCAACGACCCTCTCCCCAGAGCCGCACCAGTTAGAACTGCTTTTGTCCTTCGCCTCCTTTTGTTGACCAGCTGGGAAATTAGTTAGGAGGGAGAAGAAAGGCAAGTTGTCTTTGTGGGCCGTGGCCCTGGAGAGCTGGCTGCTAATGAAGAGGCCCTGAATGGTCCGATTGTGCTGCTGTTTATATAGTTTTCATTTTAATTTGCATCCGTACCAGGCTCGGATCCCAACAGTCATTTGGCCTTGTTTGGGGCTTTTATCTCCTTTGTAGAGCCAAACCTGCCAGCTTATCATTTGCCTCATGGAAATTAATGGGGGCTCCCCTCCCTTCGCTTTGACCATGTGCCGTTGAGTTGTTTACACATGCCCCAAGGGAAAGAAAGGCTCCCAGAACCGTAGGAGAAGGTTTCCTTCCTCTTGTTCATGGATCATCTGGCACTTGGTCCTCTGGTTAAAAGGTTTCTAGAGCCAAGGACTGAGAGCGAGGCCTGGATTGAATCAAAGGGATGGAGGGTGAGGGATGGGGACCCAGTTTCAAGGAGCTGAGCTGCATCAAGTAAGAAGTGAGAGCAGCTGTACTCCATTTCCCCTTATCCCTCTGGGTCAGTGGTCGGCAAACTCATTAGTCAACAGAGCCAAATATCAACAGTACAACAATTGAAATTTCTTTTGAGAGCCAAATTTTTTAAACTTAAACTATATAGGTAGGTACATTGTTATTAACTTAATTAGGGTACTCCTAAGACTTAGGAAGAGCCACACTCAAGGGGCCAAAGAGCCGCATGTGGCTCACGAGCTGCAGTTTGCCAACCACGGCTCTGGGTGAATGTACATTGCTTACCCTTCTACTTTTCCTGAATGTGGCAGCAAAATCTGACACAAGAACCAATCCCAGCTCACTATTCCCCTTGTAAATAGATTGGAACTCCTCAGCCTGGCATTTAAGACTCCACATACCTTAGTCCCTTTTAGTTCCTGCTGCTGGTTAATGAGAATTTTCAGACCCAGTGTATTGACTTCCTGGGCTGTGGTTCTCCCCACCTGTGAGCTTACCTGTGCTCCAGGTCACTGCGCAGGCCACGGCCCCATCTGGAACGCCTCTCCTGCCTTGTCCAGTTCATCCTGCCGCAGGTCCCAGCCATGACCTTGTGTTGATGGAGCCTTCCCTAAGTGCTCCAGCTTACCTGCTTCTCTCCATTCACAAAGGTCCTGGCCACTCAGCAGCCTCTTCTCAGAACGTGTGAGAAATGCAGAATCTTGAGCTCTCCCTGGGACTCCTGAGTCAGAATCTGCATCTGAACAAGACCCCTGGGTGTTTTGCGTGCACATTCAAGTTGAGGAAGCCCTGTTCCAGACACCTATGAGTTTTTTCAGCTGGTGATCAATTTATTCCCAAATGTCTTCATGTTTGTGGATCTTGCTTCCCCCGTGTGAGTATTAACAGCTTTAAACAAGGATGGGGGACGTAGGTTCACTTGAGGTACCTCATAGTTCTCGGACAACACTGGGTAGATTGTAATAACCCGATAAGCACTTGGTTAGTTAGCTGCTGATTTGCCCTGTAAGTCATATTTACTTGTTGCTCCTTCTAAAACGCTGGGAAAATCATTGGCCATCCAATGTTTGATGTCCTTCTATGTATGCTTGTTCTGTCTTCTTCATCTCAATTATTCAGGGCAGAGATCTCTTGCTGTTTATTTCTTATCGCCATACAGCTTTTTTTTTTTTTTTTTTTTTTTTTTTTAAGATTTTTGTATTGATATTTAGAGAGAGAGAGAGAGAGAGAGGAAAGGAGAGGGAGACAGAGAACCATCAATGTGACAGGGAAACATCAATTGGCTGCACACTGACCACCAGGGGGCAGACGCTCAATGCAGGAGCTGCCCCCAGCCTGCAGGCCCTAGGCAAGCCAAAGCAGGTGGGGGGTGGGGTGGGGCAGGGAAGGGTGATTGCCCCACAGGTTGCCCCACAGAGGGAGGTGACTGGCAGTGGTGATGGGGTGTGGGGCTGGCTGGCAAGTGGGCGCTGGTGGAGGGCAGGGCCAGCCGGCAATCACCAGCCAGGCCTAGGGACGCTACCCATGCACAGATTTCATGCACCGGGCCTCCGTAATAAAGAATGTGTTCGATTTTCCTGATTGACTTAAAGAATATAATTTTACCATTGATTTGTTTGAGTCATTTAAAGACTACTTAAGAGCTTTAAAAACATTTAAAAATACTTTTAGGAAATGTGCTTCCCTGGCATTGACCAATGAACCAGGAGGTCATGATTTGATTCCCAGTCAGGGCACATGCCCAGGTTGCAGCTCCATCCTCAGTGTGGGGTTTGTAGGAGGCAGCCAATCAATGATTCTCTCTCATCATTGATGTTTCTATCCCTTTCTCCCTCTCTTTTCCTATCTGAAATCAATAAAAAAATATATTTTTTATAAATTTTCTGGCCGTGGCCCATGAACTGTGTTGCCTGAAGGTTGTATTCTGGTCCTGCCTGGCCCTGTGCAGGCTCATTGGCTCATGGGCCCTCAGAGTCTGTGGAGGGAGAGGCCACACAGTGACCACGCGCTTCCCAGCCAGGCCTCTGGGGAGGGACTGGTACGGAACCCGAGGCCACAAGAAGCTGAGGAGGGGAATTGGTGTTCTGGGTCCTCCACTTTCTTTAGAGAATGGACGGCTGTGGAAATTCAGGCCTCACTGGGCTTTTCCCCCTGAAAGCAGTGTGCGCTTCTTTTCTGGTTTCTGCACCCCCTTCTCAGCTGTACCTGGTGCAGGAAGACTGCCCCAAGCTCTTTTGCAACAAATCCTAGGAGGAGGCAGGTTGGGTCATCTTTAGTCCAGGAGAGCTAGGGGTGTCCTCAGGGACTAGCAGAGGCCCTGCGGCTGGTGGTGGGGCCAGGTGGAGCCTGTATATTTGTCAAGAGAAGCCTACTGTTCTGTGCCCTCTGTGAGGGGAAGGTTGTGGTAGAACAAAGGGCGGGGCATTGAGAGTACCAGGGGTACTTGGGGGAGGGGAGGCACAGTGATTGGCAGTTAAAATCTGCAGAACAACCTGGCTCATGGGCCACACTCGGACATTTTAAAAAAAAGAATTTAATATATATGAACCACATAAACAAAAAGGTATTACATAAGAAAAAATAATGTGACAATCTGTATAAGTACCTAATATATGGTGAACATGCTCTTACATCTAAAACAAAAGAAGATAACATTGGTACTATATATACAGGGTATCCCCAAAAATGTATGTACACTTTGAATGATTCTAAAGTTTATTTACATACAGTTCATATTCAAAATAAGTGAGTTATCAGCTGTTAAAGTGTGTGTACATTTTTTGGGACCACCTATATATTTGACAAGTGAACTTTAAAAAAAAAACTCTCTAATATCAAACATTAAAAATGTGGAGGATGCTTTTTCAAGATACAGAAGACACTTGTTAAGATAGGCACACCTACGGTTCTTATAAAAATATGCTGATGGAAGATAAAATTCATCTGCACACTCATTCCTCACGTGTGCAAAAGCTATGAAGTTGTTAATCACTGGAGATTGGTTCCCACTTTGCACAGTTTGCGTTTCAACCTGCTTGCTATGAATTACGAATTGCACAATTAATTACTGCCATTTTCCGTGTTTCTCCCAAGGTTCCATATAGAATGCTTCTATTTATATGAATACTTAAAACAGCAACATTATCTGTTTATTAAAGTCACTTCCTTTGTTCTTTTTCCTTTTTAAAAAAAGGCACCATATTTAGAAAATAGTTATAACAGCAAATAGTGCTTTGAAAAATCTGAAACTCGAAATCAATGTGCTCCAACCAGGACAGTTTTTAAACCTATTTTTTAATGCTTTTTTAAAGCTCCAAGCATTCTTTTACTGATTCAAACAAACCAATGGTAAAAAAGATATTTTTAAAGACCATCAGGAAAATCAAACACATTATTTATTATATGTGGTGTGCTAAATGGCATTATTTTGTTAAAAATCCTTATTATGTACATATTATGTACATGCAGGATTGTAAATATATTGGTGAAATATACAATCCTGCATGTACATTACAGATGTGTTTATCATTTCTGTCCTATTTCCATGAGAGATCAAGGTGACATACAATGAAGATAATAGATGCATCTGTCATTGGAACAGACTGCAGCCTTAGCACATTCCTTGCACAGACTCACCAGTCCTTCTAAAATAAGTCTTTATTCAAGAACTTGCAAATTTATTAATGCATACTTTCTATTTTTAAGCCATACAATGCCTCACATTAGAGTAAGAATAAAAACAAATGTGAACACTAAGTACAAGTTTAAATAGAGTGCTACTGCTTAGCTATTGTAAGCTTCCTTATAAATATACTTTTCTTTTAAAAAAATTAATTATGAACTATTTAAAAATACCAAAGGTATTACAGTATTCTTTCTATCTTTTGTAGAGACAGTAATCAAATGAATACTGTTGTACCCATCACCAAGCTGAAGAATTCATATCCTGTAAATATAAATGTAAGCCTCTCAAATGGCTCCCATCCCCCCACATGGTTGTTTAGCTCTTTCCTGCATATCTTTATACTAATTTACTTGTATTAAAAATATAGTAACATTAAATAAATATTAGTACATATAATAAATAGCAAATGTATGTTTTGAAAATTACTAAAATAGCTTTATACAATTATTTAGGGAATTAAATACTTGATTCTCTTTATACAATGAAGACAAATATGGGGCCCAGGACTTTTGTGTGACTGCTGGACATCTCTGTGCTAACCGAATATTCAGAATAATGGCATTAATCACCTTCTTAATCCCTCCCCAGTGTGGCTCTCATTTTTCTCTATCCTGGCTGACCTGTTTGAGTCTCTGCAAACATACCTCCCTACTTGGTGCCTCTGGAACCATCCAGACCTGGACCGAAGCCTTTCTGTGTTACCTAGTAGCTCAGTGACTTCAGGCAAATTACTTGACCTCTTTGAGCCTCAATTTCCTCATCTGTAAAAGAAATAATATTACTACGTATAAAGCAGATAATGTGACTGCTCACCTTAGAGTTGTGAGGTTTAAAGAAGACAATGCATGTTAGAGGGGCTTAGCTCAGGACCTGCCAGACATATGAATTCAACAAATCAAAGTGTTTTAGAATTATTCCTCCAGTTTTGCAACCTAACAGCTTTGAAGGAATCAGATCCTTTCAAATTCCTGCCTTCCCTCCCTCCCTCTAGTGATCTGGGACTGTCAAATAAAAGCATAAGGTCTGAACAAGGCCTTATGGGGTTTGTGAGGAAGGGGTGAGTACTTCTTTTCTGAAGAGGAATAGCATGAGAATAAACATGTCTATGCTGGTAACTGTGGATCCTTACTGGGCTCAGCTTTTAAGGAGGACAGAAGTCCCTGACTCTCAACAGAACCTGGACTTCATGCACAAGGGCCTACACCAGACAGGCCGACGGGACTGGAATGGGAGAGAGCCACTGGGCTTAGTTCCCGACAGCCCAGATGTTATCAGTGGCACCGACCGGGTGTTCCTCTTCTCATCTCCTTACTCTCAAGCAACGGACCTGCTACTGTGAATTAGGTTCTTTCTAGATGTGTCTGCTGAAATGAGATCATTACCAGGGCATTTAAACTCAAAACATTATTCCCTATTTCTGGTCAAAGTCTTTTCCCCTCAATAATTTAGGTATCTTTCCCTTTAAACTGTGCTTCAGAAGCCCTGCAGCGGGAGTTGGCCATCCAGCTCCATGCTTCCGTGGTGGGCTGACTGCCAGGACATTCCAGCGAGAACTGTTTTTCTTTCTGTGAAATGGAGGTAAACACATGGGCCTGTTCCTCATTCTCCCAACCTCGCAGACAGAGCTCCAGGTTCCTCTGGGCTCGGTGAGCTTCCCGGATTCCCCTCCAGGGCTGAGGTTGCCACCCACAGCTGCCACCCACAGCCGAGTCTCCCCTCCCAGAGACAGCCCACATCCCCTGGCTAGTCCCCGTGGAGGCGCCAAGCCCAGCCCACTTTACTCATTTGGAGACACCCCCAGAGGCCCTCGGGGCTCCTTCGGGGATCTGTGAGGCCCTGGTTGTGACTGCATCACAGCCCAACTTCTTCCTCGGCTCAGTCCTTCTTCACCCCCACAGAGGCCTGTTCCTGAGAGCTGGTCCCAGTCAACCTCCTGCAGATCTCAGTGTCAGAGTCTCTCCCCTGACCTGAGACACAGTGGGAAAGAAAAGGACAGCTGTCAATTCTTGGAATTTATTCGAAGTAGGGATCCTGGTACGACATATAACCGAGACATTACTTTCCAAGTCTCACTTATAAAAATTAGAATTTAAGGATATAGAAACAGAGGGGAGGCTGGCCTTGTTCAAACAGATACACACAGTGAAATCAAGTCAGGAAAAGGAGGGCAGGGGTTTTTAGGAAAGGTTTCGTCTAGAGAGGGTATCAGAAAGTCAGGAAAAATACATCTGGAAAAAAACACTGTCATCTGGGGGGCGGGGGGTGGGGGCGGGCTGACACTGGGCAAGTAGTGGTTGCTTTTCTCTGCCCCGTCCCCTCTCCAGACCCCAGTCAGGCTGCTTGTGCCCCTCAAGGGGAGGCAGACCTAATGGGTTTTGTAGGTCTGCCCTTGAGCAACCCTGAACCTATAGTAGTTCCTCTTTCTTTTTCATCCTAAAATTGCACATGTAATAAATGAATATATGTTTCTGGTAAAAACGTCAACCAACAGAGTAGTCATAGCAAAAGTCCCTCCACTACTGCGTCCCCAAGCCCACTTCCCTAACCAGAGAGAACTCTTATTGTCCGTCTAGTGTGCATTCTTCCAGATGTATTTCTGTCCATTTACACATACATGTCTGTGCATATAGAAAGGTGTGGTTTGGTGGGTAGACATGTTTAAAGTATGAATAGATTGTACTATGACTTCATGTGACTTGGAAATCTTTCCATGTGAGTGCTCAGTGTACCACCTGTTCTTCCGGCTGCGGCATAGTGTCCCCACTAGGACTGTCTGATGTCTTACAAAGCCCTGCCTTTCTGAGGACACTGAGGTTGTTTCCAGCGCTGTGCTTTTACAGGGTTACAATTAATGCTTTGTACGTACTTCCTCATTTACAAGTGTGTTCCCCTAGGTTAGCTGTGGGAACTAGAATGCTGGGTCAAAGAGCACACACATTTTTGCTATAATCCTCACCCGAGGATATTTTTCTATTGATTTTTAGAGACAGTGGAAGGGAGGGGGAGAGACAGAGAGCGAGAAACATCGATGTGAGAGAGAGAGACACATCAATTGGTTGCCTCCCGCATGCACCCCGACCAGGGTTGGGGGTCGAGCCTGCAACAGAAGTATGTGTCCTTGACCAGAATCAGACCCAGGACCCTTCAGTCCACAGGTCGACACTCTATCCGCTGAGCAAAAACGGCCATGGCAAAGGGCACACACATTTTAAAATGTGTTGTAGCCTAAATACCCTCCTAACTCCCAACACTGCATATTTCTTTCTTTTTTATTCCAGTTTATTAAGATGAAATTAACATCTAACATTCTGCACGTTTAAGATATACAGTGTGAAGATTGGATACACATACGTATTTTGAAATGATTACCACAATTTGGTTACTTAACACATCATCACCTTATGTGCGGTAATTGCCATATTGTTCTGATGGTGAGAACATTTAAGATCTACTCTCTTTACAACTTTCAAATATACAATATGGTATTGCTAACGACAGTCACCAAACTGTACATTAGATCCCCGGAACGTATTCCTTTTATAACTGGAAGTTTGTACTCGGAGCAACATCTCTTCATTTCCCCACCCTCTTCCGCCACCAATCTACTCTGTGTCTATGAGTCCAGCTTTTTAAGATTCCACATACCAGCATCTTATCTCATGCCTGTTAGATGATAACCATTGTGACAGGTGTGAGGTGGTATCTCACTGTGGTTTTGATATGCATTTCCCTGATGATTAGTGATGATGAGCACCTTTTCATGTACTTGTTAGCCGTTTGTCTGTCTTCTTTGGAAGTGTATTCAGGTCCGTTGTTTGGAAGAGTTGGGAAGAACTGGTGCTAATTCTTTAAAAGTTTGGTAGAATTCACCACTGGAGCTATCTGGCCCTGGGCTTTCCTTTATTGGGAGGTTTTGGTTACTGATTTAATTTCCTTGCTAATTGTTCACATTTTCTAATTTTTCATGATTCAGTCTTGGTAGGTTATATGTTTCTAGGAATTTACCCAATTTTCTAGGCTGTTCTGTTATAATTATTTAGGACTCAGGGGTAGGGAACATCGGGCCCATGGGCCATATAAGGCCAGTGAAATCATTTGGTCTGGCCATGCCAAAGCATTAGGGGTGAGTGAATTAAATGTTTGACCAAATATAGCAGGCTGATTTTTAAGTGGATAATTTTGCATGGCCTGCGAATGGTGTTATACATATCTAATGGCCCTCCTCGGCTGTGAGAAATGCTCACCAGTCCGAATTCAAATAACTTTTGGAGACAGAAGTATGGTGAAAACGAGACTTTTAATACGCTCTTGAGAGTGAGTGTCCGTTGGTACAGGCACACCTGAATTCACTAGCACTGGCAATATGTATCCTATTGCGTGAGAGTCCCTCCTCCAGTTCCTCATTGGCTGAGTACTGTGGACTTTTTATTCCGTATGTCGCCTAGGTCTTATTGTCTCCTATTGGTTATTTTAAAAATGGGCTGAGGCCTTTTCTAGTTGTCTCCACCTCCCTTTGGGAATCTTCCTGGAAAATGTGCCACCAGTCAGGCGCACAGTTACATACCCTCTCCCCGCCCCCACCTTCCCCACATCCTGTTCGCACAGGGGAAATTCTGTAACCGACTGGCCACATGCTGTTTCTTTTCTATGAAGATGAATCATGGGAGCATGCCTCCTACACACAGAAAAAAGGTTCCCCAGCCCTGGTTTAAGTAGTCTCTTACGAGCCTTTGTATTTCTGTGGTATCAGTTGTAATGTCTCCTGTTTCATTTATAATTTTTGTTTGCATCTTCTCTGTTTTTATTTTGTGTGTGTGTGTGAGTCTAGCTAAAGATCCAACACTGGATTTTATTAGTCTTTTTAATGTTTGCTAATTTGATGAACAAATGATATATTAAAATACTTGCTGAAGTATTTTAATTATATTTGTTTGTTTATAGTGAGATTTAGCATATTTTCTTTTGCTGTTCGCCATTTATGTTTTTTTTACAATGAAGTACCTTTTTATATTCATGCCTCATTTTAATTAAATTCTTCACCCTTTTCTTACTGAATTTTAAGAATTGCTGATATACTGAATACTAATCCTTTGCCAGTTTTACATGTAGATATCTTAATGTCACTTTCTTTAACTTTGTGATATCTTTTATTGTTCCAAAATTTGGATTATGTTGCCCAGGTTTTCAGTCTTTTCTTCTTTGTGGCTTCTTTGTTTTTGTACCTTAAGTAGGCCTTTCTAACCCCCTGGTTATAAACACGTGAAGGCCTTTTAGTAACGTTGCAGTGAGTCAGGACCGTCTCGTAGGCGAGAATCTGCTTGGCCTTAGACACGTAAGGGAGTGGCCCATGTCAGGTGGCTGTGCTCTGGAGGCGACAGCTCCACATTCCGTTCATCTGAGGAGGGCAAGGGGCAGAGCCATGGCTGTGGATGGTCGCCGCTACCACGAGGCGAGTCTAGACGGCCTGCTTTAATCTGCTGCTGCTGCCCACTCCACCCCAGAAAGGTGCAGCAAGTGTGAGGCTGCCTCAGGGACCCGAGTTTTGGAGAGCTCCATCCCCTCCAGCCCAAAGGCCTCGACACACTCAGCAGTCCCATTGCAGATGGTAAAACACAGTGGTTCCCAACCTTCTGGCCCTTTAAATACAGTTCCTCATGTTGTGACCCAACCATAAAATTATTTTCGTTGCTACTTCATCACTGTAATGTTGCTACTGTTATGAATTGTAATGTAAATATCTGATATGCAGGATGGTCTTAGGCGACCCCTGTGAAAGGGTCGTTCGACCGCCAAAGGGGTCGCGACCCACAGGTTGAGAACCGCTGGTATAACAGGAGAGGCGCTCTTAGGAGGTGCTGCCATGCAGTAAAAGACAAGCAGTCCCAGAGTTGTCAACGTCTCTAATCACAAGGCCGCGCTGAAGTATCTGCATTTGTAGTGCCACAGCAGAGCTGCCTGCCCCCACACAGACTCTGCAGCAACATGTGGCTGAGAGCATCACCCCACCTCTCCCTCCTTTGTCATTGTTTGCTCCTTCTCTGAGGAGCATTCACATTCCTCGACATGCTCAGCGGTCCCAGAACAACGCAGATGGTATAGCATCTGCTAGGTTGTGTGCAAAAAAGAGTGATGCCTGCCCTCGTGGAGACGGCCCCGTCCACAAGGTGCAGCAGAACAGGACCAGGCAGGGCTGCGATCGAGTCCAGCTCTGCCCTTCAGCAGCGGTGGATTGGCAGGCAAACGGCCGACTTTCTCGAGACCTTCATCCCCTCTTCCGAAAAAGGAGCATTATCCTGGCTGGGGGGTGTCAGTGAGGACTGATGCGTTAGTGAGTGGGAGCGTGGGTTACAGGTGCTCTAAGAGTATAGTATTGTGAGGTGTGGAGTCTGGGGAACACAAGGAAGAAGATATGGTCTCTATCCTCAAGGAGCTGGTGATGTGCGCACATGGAAACAGGAACCCGGACAGGGCAGGGCAGGAAATGATCAAGGGGTCAGATGAAAGCCAGTGGCAGTGGGAGAAGGGCCCAGTGTTCAGGTGGTCTGAGTGCACTCCTATTTATGGTTGTGAGTTTATGAAAGTTGCCAAATGTGTTTTGTGTGAAATTAAGTGAAACAATCCAAAGGAAATGGCCTTGTCAGCAGAATCTGTTTGTCCTGCCTCGTCTTGAGGGACAGGGGAGCATCACGGGGGCAGCTTCTGTCCTGGGGCGCCGCACAGTAAGGCTGACTTTCTTTTCCTCCAGTTATCCTTCAGTGCCTGCGGGCTTTTACCCATTGCCCTTCTGACTCTGACAACCTTGGTGAAATGACCCTGTCAGAGTGACCGGGTATCTGACCAGGAATCTCCAAACAGGATTCAGAAGGAAAGGCTGAGAAACTGGCTGATGGCATCTGAATAATGAAAATGTAATGTATCCTGAGTCCCCTCCGTGGGAATTCAGTCTTGCTCCAGGCTTTGTCCCCAAAGGAATGCAGATGTTCCCCCAAGAAGGAGCAGACGATGACAAAGGAGGGAGAGGTGGGGTGATGCTCTCAGCCACAATTTGCTGCAGAGTCTGTGGGGGATGGGGGAGCTGGCAGATCTGCTGTGGTCCACAGAGCAGAGGCATGTGACTGGCCTGTGCTTTCCTTTGCCTTTGCTCAGCTGTGGCCCAGAGCAATGGGGACACGGGTCCCCAGTCCATCTCTGAATGGGCCATTTTTCTTGCCAAGACCAGCTGCCTAGTAGACAGATGCATGGCCTTCTTTACAAAGGGCAGTGGTGGCTCGATCACTTCTGGAAGACAGTTCATGGTAGGGCTGTTGCAGGGCCCAGTGCAAAATGAGAATGCAGGGCCCTTGTTCAAAGAGCAGGAAAGAAAGTGCTGTTAAAGGCACTAAAACAGCCTGACCAGCGTGGCTCAGTGGTTGAGCGTCAATCTATGTACCAGGAGGTTGCTGTTCAATTCCCAGTCAGGGCATGTGCCTGGGATGTGGGCTCCATTCCCAGTGTGGGGTGTGCAGGAGGCAGTCAGTCAATGCTTCTCTCTTATCATTGATGTTTCTATCTCCCTCTCCCTTCCTCTCTGAACGCAATAAAAAAATATATTTTTAAAGGC
Organism: Myotis yumanensis; assembly: GCF_028538775.1. Classification (NCBI taxonomy): domain Eukaryota; kingdom Metazoa; phylum Chordata; class Mammalia; order Chiroptera; family Vespertilionidae; genus Myotis; species Myotis yumanensis. The sequence goes on along the minus strand of NW_027223762.1, from coordinate 30,269,650 downwards.
ATTAAAATATAAACTTTTTCTTTAAGAAAGATCTATTCCTTATCAACATAATAGGCATAATAGTGTTATATGAATAACAGCATTAACTCACACATGCAAAAAATAATGCTTTTGGTGTCATATTATAAATGATAATACTTTATTAATGTGATATCTTGATCATAGGACTTTTCTGGCTTGCTTTTTTGCAAACTCATTTATTAGGTCATCAAAAGTTATACTTTTAGCAACTTCATTTTCAATCGATATAATTGAAAGTGACATTAGTCACTCTTGGCAAGTGCAAGTGCTCAAATAATTTTTGATAATTGTCAATTTTGAGACAGATCCTTCTGCAGGTACAACTGTTACTGGAAATGTTAGGTATATTTTAGAGGCTGGGACAACATTAGGATAAATGATCTCAAAATGGAAATTTTAGTACATCTAGTACATGATCAGCTTCCTGTGAGTCTGAATTTAATTTTAAATGTAAATTTATACAATGGCATTTTAATATTTCCTCTGGTATTTCCGGTAACTTATAGAGGCTGGACAAGAATTGAAAGCAGTTTCATGATTTATATATAGTTAAAATATCTATGTATTCTATGGCTTTATCTTCCATTATTAGAAAATTTAAAAACTTTTGTTAATAATTGGCTTATCTGAAGCTTCATATGAAAAGAATGTCCTTTCTGTTAATGCCATGGCCTTTAAAATTACTTTCTATTTTTTTTTAAAAAGGGGACATATGTAACACTTTCTTTTAAAAAAAACACACATTTTATTGATTTTTTACAGAGAGGAAGGGAGAGGGATAGAAAGTTAGAAACATCGATGAGAGAGAAACACCGATCAGCAGGCCGACGCTCTATCCACTGAGCCAAACCGGTTGGGGCTACTTTCTATTTCTAAGCCTGTGGATATTTGCTTTGCAGTGCTGGGACAATTTTTAAACACAGAAATTCTAAACTCATTAAAGAATTCTAATAACTTTCTGACAGGTTTTATTGCAATGCCCATGTGCACAGTCTTGCTGCATAGTAATTTACTGACACAGTGCACTGCCTGAGCAGCCCTGGCATTCCTGCCCAGCACTCAGACCGGAGAGTTATTGTTTGTGCAGATGCTGCAGAGATGGGCTGTGGGGATGGAAGGGCACGCCCCCTCCCATCACAGTCCTGCCGCTGTCCCACGAGGAGCCTCTCGCTCCTCTGGGGCTGTGGCCACCGCTGCCAGCAATGCCTCCGCTGCTGCCACCACCACTGTCACTAACCTGAGCTGAGATCGGGCCTGGCGGTCCCTGCAGCATGCTGCCTGCTGTGCCCACAGGCCTGAAGGTGTGCGTATGCCCTCTTGCCCATGCAGCTCCTCTGCTCACACACATCCTTTGCTGTCTCATCAGACTTTGCTACGAAACACAAATTCAAAGATAAAAATGATTAAAAATTTCAGGACAGGGGTCACAGAGCATTACACCGAATCTGAGAGTTGGGCGCTGGGAGACTGTGCAGGTTGCACACCGTGGAGTCGGCCCTGATTCGGGGCACGTGTGCAGACCTCGGTGGGGAAGCAGTAGCATCTTTGTCGTGCAAGCCAGAGAGCACTCTAAGTCAGGGGACCCCGAGATCAGGACTGTGTTCTAAAACTGGAAATCCAGCACGGCCCAAGCTGTGAGGTAGGGCGCCATGCTGACCAACAGCTTGGACTTGTGTTCCCAGGGGAGAAAGGACACCATGACTAAGCCACTCAAGTTGTTTACCCCCAGCCCCACCGGGAGATGTGCCCAGCATAGGAGGTGACCACCGCAGGTGCCGAGGTAGCAGATTTCCCGCTGATACCGTCGTCACCGCCCTCGTCCTCTCATGCAGTGCCAGAGAGTGGTGGGCAGTATCCTAGGCCAGGGGTGGGCAAACTTTTTGACTCGAGGGCCACAATGGGTTCTTAAACTGGACTGGAGGGCCGGAACAAAAGCATGGATGGAGTGTTTGTGTGAACTAATATAAATTTAAAGTAAACATCATTACATAAAAGGGTACGGTCTTTTTTTTTTTTTTTTTTTTTAGTTTTATTCATTTCAAACGGGCCAGATCTGGCCTGCGGGCCATAGTTTGCCCACAGCTGGTCCTAGGCCCTTGCCCAGCCAAGGCGAAGAGTGGTCACGGGACAAAGCAACCGCAGACAGGAGAGCAGGCCTGGCCCTGTGTCCAAACAAAACTGATTTGGCCCAAGTACAAGTGCTTTCTTCAGGGTGACATGGGGATTCTCTGATGACAGAAGTGGAATTTAGCTCTTTATTCAGGATTCCAAAAATAAGATGTTTCGTAGTTAAGCTAGTACCTTGGAAAGTTTTTATCACTTTTTTTCTCATTACCAAATCAACTCCAATTTTTAGAGACAGAAGTTACTTAGAAGATACAGATAAATAAAAATAAGAATCCCACCTAGCGGGAATAACCACTGGTGAATATGCTCTAGCATTCTTTTTGTTTGTTTTTCTATATGTATTTTTTTAAAAGAGTTAACTATTGGAAAGTACAGGGAATAACACAACATTCATGTGCCCCATACCCTGAATAAGTATTTACATTTTGTCATACTTGCCTCAGATTATTTTATATAAAATAAATAAAATGTTATCGATAACTTCAAGTCTCTTTAATGCCCCACTCAAATCTGTTTTTCTTCTTTCCTTAGAAGCAACTTCTATCATGAATTTGTATATATCCTTTCCATACACATTTTTATTATAGATTTTCTACAATAGGTATTTGTAGAAAATATCTATTGTAGGTATTTTCAAAAGGTATTTATTTAGTCATTTCCACCACATTAAGCCCTAAGCATTGGGAGTGCCTGCCCTCCATTTACAACCAAGGATTTAATTATTACCTGAAAAGAAAATAGTTTAAATGGTATTTTTTTAAATTTTTATTTTATTGGATTTATATTTTGAGGGGAATTAAAGGTTTACCTATACCAGTGATGGCAGACTCATTTTTTTGGTTGATTTTTCTTTGTTAAGTGGCATTTAAATATATAAAATAAATATCAAAAATATAAGTCTTTGTTTTACTATGGTTGCAAAAATTAAAAAATTTCTATATGTGACATGGCACCAGAGTTAAGTTAGGGTTTTTCAAAATGCTGACACACTGAGCTCAAAAGGTTCACCATCACTGACCTATACTGTACATATTCTTTCAGGAATTTGTTTTTTCACTCAGTGCTTGTCTTTAAGACTTAAGTTGATACATATAGACCTAATTCACTAACTTTCATTGCTGGTATAACAGAGGTTGGCAAACTATGTCTGTGAGCATCTACAGCCTGTGAGCAAATCTGGCTAAGGATGGTTTTACATTTTTAAAGGTTGTTAAAATAAAAAAAAGAAATCTGCAATACAGACTTAAGTGGTCTATAAAGTCTAGACCAGGGGTCCTCAAACTACGGCCCGCGGGCCACATGCAAATACAAATATTGTATTTGTTCCCATTTTGTTTTTTTACTTCAAAATAAGATATGTGCAGTGTGCACAGGAATTTGTTCATAGTTTTTTTTTAAACTATAGTCCGGCCCTCCAACGGTCTGAGGGACAGTGAACTGGCCCCCTGTTTAAAAAGTTTGAGGACCCCTGGTCTAGACTATTTACTCCTCGCTTTGGAGAAGTTCAGATGACACAGAAAATGGAAGTGTTTGGGAGTAAGGTCGGCGCTTTCTGAAGTCGTACAGAGAGGAAAGGGCAGAAAGGTTCTAGCTCAGGGGATTCTGAAGAGAGACTGCTGTCTGATAGATGCGAGCCGGGGTCGGGGTTGTCGCCCTCACTGCTCCCATGTACGGTCTCTGCCAGAGGAGGTGAACAATAAGTGTGTGGTGAATGGATAAAAAAGCTGTCATAGGACACGGAGCTATTGTGCGGGATTCGCAGCTGGTTCTGGTTCTTGTGCTTGTTCTGTTGGGGAAGGTGTTGTTTGAGGCACTTTTCTACTGGGACTGTTTGGTTGGGTGGCCTCTGGGGGAATTTTCCCAGCTGTCCTGGGGGCCTCCTGGGTTTGAATGTTGGTCGAATGGAGACCCTGGGGACCCCTGCAGTTGGGGGCAACTCCCTGGAGCAGCCGCTGCCCGCAGCTATGTGGGTGTGACCTGGAGGCCAAGCCTGTCTTAAGCTCTGCTCAGCTGCTGACAATAAACACGCTTTCCTGCAACAGCTGTTGACAATCGCCTCCCACACAGCCCCCAGCCTTGCCCAGCATGGCATGACTCTCTCCCAGCTGCTCTAATAATAACAACACTGGATTCTTAGGCAGAGCTTGAGGGCCTCACTCAGACATTCTTCACTTGCCTCAGAATGGGAGTCAGAAGAGCATGGGAATACAGAACAGTCCTTGGACATTTATTTCACCATCTCCAAGTTAAGTTGGTCCAGGTTCAAGTTCTCTCATTCCCCCTGCCTGTCTTTCTGGCTCCTGAGCAGTAGGAAGGGGACAAGCAGAGCAGAGGAGCAGTGGCAGCTCGAGGGAGGCCCCTCTGGAGGCCTGGGCAGGAGGGAGGCCCACCAGGCAGTCCGGGGCCTGGACTTTCCTTCCTTGAGGGCTGCCAGGGCCCCAGCGCAGTGTCTTCCCGTGTGTGCAGTGGGGATGGGGTGCAAAGTCAGCCTGCTGAGAGCAGCAGCCTCAGAAAGCTGAAGTAAGGAGCACAGGAGGGGTTGCTTCCCTTCTAAAAACCTTGTTCCCTCTGCCTTGGCCTCTGCTCTGCAGAGATGGGCATATGCCTCCCTCCTCAGGGGCTGCGAGGCCCAGGCCACCTCGGCCAGACCAGGCCACATGCAGCCCACACCCAGGCCTGGGTTCGCATTGGACAGCCGCCGGCACAGATGCACTTTTTTCCAGCTCAGGAGAAGCAAACGGAGAGGCACTTTTAGGAACCCATCCACATCCTCTGGCATCTGAGGCTGCTGAGCAGCTGGGAGAAGGAGACATGAGAAGGGACCAGTCAATGGCCCGATTCCTACGCCCCTGCGTAATTGTGTTGGCCACGCTGCCCATCTCGTTTTCTCAATAGCCTTGCCACAGAGGGAGGCGGAGGCCGCTGCTGAGACCGCATGCCCAAGATCCGAGTGGGCTCCACCTGCCTAGGAGTGAGGCCACCCTGGCAGATCCCTGGGGAAGTATTTACTTCTCTCCCTAGTTTTCCCCTTCCCTGTTAATACTGCCATCATTTTCACTATGGCTGAGTGAGATTTCAAGTTGGCCTGGCCACTGTGCCCAAAGAATACAGGATTACATTATACCTAGGAATGCCACAGCTTCTATGAAGAAAAGCGCCCTATAAAGCCAAGGCATTATTATATTTACTTCTACTTTAAGGCTTTTATGCTCACATCCCGTAAGGCTGAGTCCCTTAGCTGAGGGATGAAGCCAGCCAACCGTCACACATGAGCTCTTTCTTCTTAAATAGATTCAAAGCTTTGCTCAGAGCTTTTCAGGTAGATTCGTTGGAAACTGCTGCCTGCCTGCCACTTTGAGAAATTCATCATACCCATCATCAGCCTGTTGATTATATTACTCTTATGCATGGAGACACAGATGATAGCCCCCCAGTGTAGAAACTAAACTTAAACTTTATATTGAATAATTGCACAAACTATATTGTGCTTCACTAAGAATCTATTTTGATGAGTAAGGAAACAACATTTCAAAAGTAGGTCAGGGTGCTTTTAGGGAACCAAACACACACACACACACACACACACACACACACACACACGAGGATCTCTGCAGGTGCAATAATTGGGCGGCCCATCAGCCTCCCACCTCTGTCCCCTTTCCCTTGTGTTTCTGTTCCATGCTGCTGTCTGTGACAGCTCAGGAAGGGGCCCCAGGCAGCTCTCCTGTGAATCCTTCCCTATGACACCTCTCTCCTTCTCCCTTCAGCCTCACTAGCACCTCAGCTTCTAATTTTAGCTTCTGTTTTGCATTTTGTGTGGCACACGAGGAAATATCTTGCAGAATTTAGACAGGAGAGAAGTCAGCCTGTTTGCATCCTGATAAATTGACAGGGACTTGTATGTGATGGCTGAAGGCGGATAGCCGGTAGAACAGGGAACAACAAAATGGCTGTGCCTCCTCAGTTTCAGACAGCAGTCTCTTTTCAGCATACCCTGAGCTAGAACCTTTCTGTCCTTTCCCCTTTGTACGACTTCAGAGAGCACCGAGCTTACGCCTAGCTTTGGAGAAGTTCAAACTGACACAGAAAATGGATGTATTGGGGGGGAGGGCAGGGAGGAATATGTCACATAAAAATACTAATTAGATTAAAAAATCAGTTTAGACTAGAAGCTGGAAAGATCTGTATTGTCAAATAGGCAGAGGACCATATCCTTCATCCTGTCATGTGGACTCTCTCCTTGGATGTCTTAAAGGATGGAGCCAAACTTTGGAACAGACTAGATCTGTGCTACTCAAAGTGTGATAGCATCAGCATCATCTGGGAGCTCATTCGGAATTCAGAACCTTGGGCCTTCTCTGTGCCAGGAATTACTGAGGAGATGGTCAGGCGGCCTTTGCTAAAAGAAATGCCTAGAGCTATGAGCTCTCTGGGGCCTCAAAACCCAACATTCAACCCGTGTGTAGCATTGGATCAGGTGCAGGATGACCCACGGCTGTTTCAAGGCAACACATGTCTGTCTTCATGTTACATTCATTCTGGTTTTCTGATCCATCACACAAGCAACTGTGCAGGAGGCACATGCTAGAGACTGCAGAAGAGATGGGAAGTCTGAGGCATAGTCACTGTCAGTCTTTCCTTGTAGACTCTTGCTCCTCACAGAGGTTAAGAGCTTGGCCTGTTGAGTCAGACCTGGCTTTGCTTCTTGACCTGAAGCTATGTGACCTTAAGCTCATATCCACCTTAAAAATGGAGATTACAATATACCATGGGGCTATTTTGATTTAAGAAAGGCTTGAAAAATGCTTAGCATAGCATCTGGCTAATAATTCTGGTGAATAGTGAATGCTTCCAAAGCGCCAGGTTCTGGAATCCTCTATGCCTAGTTCTATTGTTACTCTGAATTTCAGGTGCAGAAACAGGGGCACAGAGAGCTGAAGAAACTTGCCCAGGATCCCATGGCTAGCCAGTGGTGGAGGCAATCTAACACTGTGGTCTTTGCTCTTAACCACTCTATGTGGCTTAATAACAGTTAGCTTTAAATAATATATATATATATTTAAATAATAATATATATATTAGAGAGGGAGGGAGGGAGAGAGAGAGATAGAAACATCAGTGATGAGAATCACCAACCAGCTGCCTCCTGAAGCCCCACACTGGGATCGAGCCTGCAACCCGAGCATATGCCCTGACCAGGAATCGAACCGTGACCTCCTGGTTCATAGACCGGCTGGGCTGTTAGCTATTTTTATCATCATTTTAATGCCTAGGTCTTGGTATTCTTGATGGTTTCTTTCATCCTCTGTTTCAAACCTCTCAGATGGCTTCTAGCACAGCTGGGGTTTTATCAGCTGCCTGTCCAGGATCAGCCTGATGAAATAAATGAGACTGGCCTTGGAACCTGAGAATAATGCAGTCTTTTTGTTACATGATCCTCCTTTTGGGTTGTCCCTTACAACAGGAGCTGGTGACAACAGTGGTAGCCATGTCAGATACATACCAGAGGGTCTTACCTGTCACTTTATAAAGCGCTGGTGTGCCCCGAGGCCTCACACTTCGTGAATTGGGATTTTGCAGCGGTGAGCAGTTAAAATGGTTTAAAAGTTGGAAACTGTTCCCGACAGGATGGCTTGAAACAGTGGTTCTCAACCTTGGCTGCACATTAGAATCACCTGGGAATCTTTTTAAAATCCTGATTTCTGGGCCTCATCCTCCGGAAATTCTGTTTCTTTGTTATGGGGTGAGGCCACAACATTAGTAACAAAGAAACAGAATTTCCGGAGGATGAGGCCCAGAAATCAGGATTTTAAAAAGATTCCCAGGTGATTCTCATGTGCAGCAAAGGTTGAGAACCACTGGCTTAAAAGAACTGGCAATAATTTGGTAATGGCATGTTAGTGACTCTAACTTTCAACAAGATCTGAATATTGACAGCTTCCCCTGCCCACATATGGTAAGAGTAGAAGCAACGTATAGAAAGGGATGAGCTTGATAGAATGTTTTTCTTCTATTGATGACAAAGGCTCAGTGCCCTGGAGTAGAATATTGAGAGGCTATTGGGGACACTGTGCTTTTCTGGGCAGTTGCATTGGCAGCTTGAGACAGGGATGGACCTCCTTCCTCCTCCCCAGCCCTCTATTTGTGAGAAGGATATTATATCTTTATTTTTACATCTCCTTGGGTTTTTCACAGTATGATAGGCAGAGTCATGGCCCTGCCAAAGATATCTACACCCCAATCCTTGGAACCTGTTTATGTAGGTGGAACCCACAAAAGTTCTAAGAAAGTCAGCTCAGAGAGATATGATGTGAGGAAGACTCACTCAGTCATTGCTGACTTTGAAGATGAAGGGAGAGGACCAGGAGTTAAGAAATGCATGTGTCTCTAGAAGTTGGAAAAGGTGGGGAAATGAATTGTCCTCTGTAGGTTCCCGAAAGGTATATAGGCTTCTGACACCTTGATTTTAGCCCAGTGAGATCCGTGCCAGACTTTTTTTTTTTTTTTAAATATACTTTATTGATTTTTTACAGAGAGGAAGGGAGAGGGATAGAGAGTTAGAAGCATCGATGAGAGAGAAACATCGATCAGCTGCCTCCTGCACACCCCCTACTGGGGATGTGCCCGCAACCAAGGTACATGCCCTTGACCGGAATCGAACCCGGGACCTTTCAGTCCACAGGCCGATGCTCTATCCACTGAGCCAAACCGGTTAGGGCCCATGTCAGACTTTTGACCTACAGAGCTACAACATAATTTATAGTGTTCAAAGTCACTTAAGTTTGTGGTAATGTGTTGCAGAAGCCATAGACAACTAATAATGCACACTTTAACCATATGGAATGAATATAATTTGGAAAAATCAAATAGATTGCAGGGGGAATTTTAATTTTTTCTCCCAGTTCTGGCTTCTATAGCCCAAGTCCATGAGATTACATGCCCAGATGTATGAATGGTGGTAACAGTGAAGTATCACTATTTCTTAAACCATATTGCTACCTACCTGTCAACTAATGTGCCCTCTGGTGTCCCGTGAGCCTCTGTGGTTAGAGAAGCTTCCGAAGAAAGCATAGTAGGGCCACTCTTCAAGGGCAGCCTGAGTGGGTGTGCTAACTGTCTGTGTTCTCTGGAGTTACCTTTACCACTCCTGGCATCCATCATGACCTGGACCACGGAGCCTCCTTGTCCCCTCGCAGCTCCAGCCCCTGATGAGAGAAGTGAGTTTGCTCCCTGTGCTGAGTCACCTCTCAGACTGCGACGTGGAGCTGCGGGAGAGGGAGGCAGAACCAGCCAGTGTCGTCATGTGTGAAAGATGCACCAGGTCCCGGAACAAAGAAGTGACATCACAAACTATTCTAAGTGCAGGCAGATAATTCCAAATTGCTGGTTGGAAAAAAATAAATTTAGCTACATGTTTTTATAAATTGCATATTTAGCCTCTTAAAAGGAAAACCAAGCTTTCGGCAAGTAAAAAGAAAATCAAGTTTTAAATAAAAGATGGTTTCCTAAAGCAAGTTTGTGAGGCCATTTCAGGGGCCCATAGGCTGAGCATAGAAGAGTTTCTTTCACAGCCTCGCTTAGTTGCTCAGGGCCCAGGGTCAGAAGTAGCTGAGTTTCCGTTTTGGGCCAGAGAAAAGTGACCAAGAACATCCCAGGGGCAGAGAAGGCTCTACAGTTGACACTAGACTGTTAGGCCAGAGCCTCCATGGGCTGCTCATCCTAGACTCTCAGCCACGTTTCCCAATCACTTTGGACTGGAGGCCACACCCTCTGCACCTTCCTGCCAGGGTGCTAAGGTAGGGGCAGGGCAATAGGAGTGATGGCACCAGGTTGGTGAGCCACTTCACCTATGTTGGGCCCATGGGTCCTAGAAGTGGGGGGTGAGAGGTCACCTGCAGAAAGGAGACCCATGATTTTGTCCAACTGCAACAAGGGCCACAGCAACTTGTCCCCTCAGAGCAGCTGCCACCAAGACCCAGTCTCTTCCTGCTGCTACGGAGGACAGACAGACGCTTCCCAGGAGAGGGCTGAGCAGGCAGCGTTGCTAATGAGCAAGAAGGTAGCTATCGCCTTGCCTGAGATCCTAGTCTGTTGTCCGTATCAACAAGGATTGAGTTCAGTTCCACACGGCCTGAGTGTGACCAGGACTGCAGGAACCACATTCCTGGGACCTGAGGAATCCCCGTCTGTAGGTAAGCAAGGCTCCCACCGACAAAGAAGGGAGTGCCTTTGGCCATCCCTGGAAGCCCTGGCCCAAGCCACTTCCCCTCCTCCCAGAAGAAAGGAGGGAAATCTCTAGGTGGTGGTGAGCCTTTTTATTGATGTAGGGACAGCCCAGGGCAGAGTCATGTCACCGTCTCTCTCCTCCTCATGCCGGCCCTGGGCCTGTAGCTGGGCCCTGGAACCATGCGGCCGGGCCTGCCTTCCATGGACCAGCCACTGAGCTGGCTGCCCACCTGCTCTGGCCACAATTTTTCATTCTACAGTTAGTTTTCCAAAAGCCAATTTCCCCTTCGTTATAAGAGCCAGACTCTTGCCATCCCCCCACCCCCTGCCCTTTTTTGCTTTTAACTATTTTATTGATCTGCAAACTCCAGTTGAAATCAAACAAGGAGGTCAGAGTCGTGAGCAGCTCTGGTGAATTCTCCAGCGGAGGAGATTCTGCCGTTCGGTGAGAGTTGGGGATTACCTGTTAGAATTATCCTCGCCACTTCAACCACCGTTTACTCAGCTATAGAAGTGCAGGCCTGTGCCTGAGCCTCCGGGGCTTATCCGTTAGGAAATCTGTGTTCATAAGCCAGCAAAGCTGGGCCCGGTGCCAGTGCAGCGTGGACACGGGGACCGCAGGGTCAGGTTCCGGAAGAGCCTCTGAGGGCGGCTGCAGACTCAGCTGAGGCCGCCTGGCTCCGAGTTCGCTGGAGGGGCAGTGCCTGGGGAGAAGCTACCCTATAAAAAGCTCAGAGGATATTTTGGGGCCTCCTTTTCCTTCCCCTGGCCACGCTTAGATGTAGACCTATACTGGTGTGGACAACGCAGCTTTTCTGAAACCAGTAGTGTTGAAGTGGTTGGGCCCTTGGACTCCTCACCCCCCAGTTTGGGCTCAAATCCTGCTTAATCACCACTTGATTTTAGGCTCTGTGACCCTCCCCCACTCCCCTCCAAACACACCCCTGCCAGGTTTCCTCATCTGTAAACTGAGGATTTGACTGCCTGCCTTCCAGGATTGCTATGAGGTGCAAGTGAGTCAACCTATGCCAAGCGTTTAGCAAATAATAGGTATTCAGTCAGTAGTGTATTGTAGTATCATTTGTCATCATCGGGTGAGGTGGGCCTGGTCCAGCCCTAAGCCAGCTCGCCCACAGGGGAGCCCCTCCGAGCTGGCCTGCAGCTCTGTACAGACGGATGCACACTCTCCCTTGTTTTCAGGAGCATTAATTGGAAGGTACTGCCCGAGCTCCGTCCTTCTGTCATCACTGGAGCAGGTCCCCAGAGGCCCATTACAATCAGCTGATTCTGTAGTTAAGGCAGTTGTGAGAGCTGTGCGTGCCCGCAAAGCAGACTCCGGCATGCTGAGTCACACTGCAGGGTCCGCCTGCCCAGCCATCACCAGCACAAAAGGCAGGCAGGAGACTTCAGTGAATGTCTCCCTTTCATGTGTCTGGGTGAAGGGAGGGTGGGGTGGGTGGTACCATTTATTAAGCTCTTGGCCCCTACAACTGGCCTTTGGTTTTGTTGAGTCCCATCCAAACTACCCCGTGGGGACTCCCTCAGTTCAAACCGCCCCAGGCACCCTCCTCAGTGGGTCCTTGGGGACAGTCTCTGACACCCAGCAGATAGTGGGAGGTGGCCGTGAAGGGAAAACCTCTGGTGAGGTCCTGGGTGGGGGACACTTCTCCTTTCCCCTCCCCTCCCCCTCCCTGCCCACACAGTCAAGGGGTTATGGAAACAAGAATAGAAAGCACTTATTTCTGCCTGGGGTTGAGAGAGGCCTCCCAAGAGGAAGTGACTTGCAATAGGACTATGCCCTGAGATCTGTTTTCCACAGTTGCTATGGATATGTCGTTGTTTCTGTTAATACCATGGTCTATTCGGGCCTAGGGTATGAGGATGTCTCTAAAAAATGCTTCATCACTGTCCCTGTACTCACTCCCTGTTTTAAAATCTGGGAAGAGTGAGGTTAAAGTGAAGTCATTTCTTTCCTGCAAGAATTCCAATGTTTCTTCTGAAATTATTGGAAACTAAAAAGCAACTTTGCAACTATCAAATTTCCCAAGGTTGGCAGGCAAGTGAGTAAAAAAAAAAAAAAAAAAAGATTTTAAAAAATTTTCCTGATTTGAGATTAGCTTTGGATTGTATTTCCTGAGTGAACACATTTTGCAGTCATTTAAATAATGAGTCAGATAATAAAAAAGGATCCAAATGGACATATACATTTCTTCAGGTAGATGAACATTGGTTTGTATTATTGATAAGTAATTAGGAAATGATGTTTGAGAACATTTGTTTTCTTCACCAGCAAGAATGTTTTAAGCCTTTATTGGCTCCGATATGTCATAAGGCATTCCTAATTGTTCTGCTTCTTTTGATACTGTTACCTTGGGTAAATGTCTATCCTAAGAAAATGGAAGGTGAGAGATTATGAGGAGTCATCTGGCCTACCCCCCTGCTTCATTTATAGCCACAACTTTCTTATTATTCTTATATTATTATTAATCCTCACCCAAGAATATTTTTTCCATTGCTTTTAGAGAGAGTGGAAAGCAGAGAGGGAGAGGAAGAGAGAGAGAAATATTGATGTAAGAGAGACATGTCAATTGGTTGCCTCCTGCATGAGCCCTGACTGGGGGTAGGGATCGAACCTGCAACCCAGGTACGTGCCCTAGACTGGGAATCTTCGGGTGTGTGGGCCGATGCTCTAACCAGCGAGCATGCTGGTCAAGGCTAGCCACAACTTTCTATTGATGAGTGAGATCATGTGAAATTGAGATTCCAGAATTTTTTTGATAATTTGTTCCACTATCCAACATCCCTTCTTTACCAAAGTTTTCCATTACTGCTTTCCATAACTGTAAGCCAAATGTGTCATTCTTCAGTGAAAGGCAAACAGTTGATCCCCAGGGAATAAATAATATCCCAAAGTATATCTAAGAGATTATGTGGGTCCTCCCACAGTCTCTTCTTTGTTTGGCCGATTCTCATTTTCAAACACTTAGAGGGTATTTGCTTACTCTCTGAGTGCCCCTAACATGGTACCTGCATAACACCCTCTGGCTCCAGAGCATACCAGCAATAACCCTTCCTGCTTCAGTTCTTCCTTCCCTAGAGGGGTTTCAGCAGAATGGTTGGTGAGCAGCGAGTGAACATTCAAAATAAATAATTTTTGAGGGCAGAAGTTCGAGGAACAAACATTTTTATCAAAGTGAGTTATCCCCTTTCTATGTGAGGCCCACCTAGCTACATGACATAGCACCTGTTGGTCCTTCTCTAGCATGGAAGAAATGTGAGGAGTTTCTTTTGTAAGCAAGGTTAATACCAGAAGTGATCAGGGGAGGAGACGCTGTGTTTGAGTCAGCCTGAGCAATTTATTCTCAGTGTTGACATTTCCCTAACTTTGCATCAATTATTGAAGGGCCCAAGCTGTTCTGGGACTTGTTGCCATGCAGCCATCCACTCATTGGACTTTGCATTATGGCTTATGATTTTTTGACAGTTACTACATTTTTAAAAATATATTTTTATTGATTTCAGAAAGGAAGGGAGAAGGAGAGAGAGAGAGAGAGAAACGTCAATGATGAGAGAGAATCATTGATCGGCTGCCTCTTGCATGCCCCACCCTGGGGATTGAGCCCACAACCGGGACATATGCCTTGACTGGGAATCAAACCATGACTTTCTGGTTCATGGGTTGACGGTCAACCACTGAGGAATTTAGCACTCTTTTTGCATATAACTTTTTATTTCACTTCAAAATTTTAGAAGTGTGTACTTTATCAATCTTGTAAGAATTGGGGGCTGAAACAGATCGTGAAATGGGTATATTTTAAAAAACAATAGTTCATTTAAAACAACTCCACTTCTCATAATTCAGAAATGGCACCTGGAGCAGTAGCCAGCTGCACCTGCCGTCACTAGAAAGTGCTACGGCCTTAAAAAAGCTTCTGGCCTTCATCTTCTCTGGCCATTTTCTTAGAAATGTGTTTAGCACAAAGCCCCTGAAATTATTCTCTGAGGAACAGAGCTGTCGAAAATTCTTATGGATCTCCATTCTTACTGTTTTCTGGGATTTTAGTCATCAAATTTGGTTCATTATTTATTTCTTCTGGAAGTCAGAGTAATAGGAGAGGAGAGATCAGTAATAGTAGAGATGGGCCTAGCGGGTTTTTATTTCTAAATCCAGCACAGCCAGCTTTTATCAGTACCCCTTCCCCAGTTTCTTCACTGGAGCCACCCTTCCTGACTCTTCCCCTCAAAATACAGTAAAAAAAAACAAAAACAACAACCCCACCCCCACCTACCAAGCCACCCACACATGGCTCTCGAGGGATTCTTGCCCTTAATAAATCCCAGTTCTCAATATTACACACACACACACACACACACACACACACACACACTTCCCTAAAGATATCTATGAATGACTGAATTTAACATGATAGGAAAAGGCAGCACATTTAGCCATTCCTGAGTCACTCAGAGCTTGCTCACAGTCTCTGTTTCTGTCATTATAGCTGGTCTAGTGAAGCCTGTCTCAGGAACCTTGTCTGTCCAGGGAGTGACATGGACATGCCAACGTTCACAGCCATGAGGCCTCTGGATGCCCAGAGCGCCCTTTATCTACCAGACTCTGACTGACATCTCTGCTCACTTTTGTATCAGCTCAGACCCGAGTGCATGACCTCGCTCTATAAATACCAGCCTTGTTTAAATAAGAGCTGCCTTGGACTGGTGGCCACCACAAACCCCCAGATGCACAAGGCAGGCAGTCCCATCCTGGCTGTGAGGTTGGCTCTGCCCTCCCTCTGGGAGAGGGAACAGAGGCATAGGGGTGGGCCTAGAGCTGGCATCACTCGGCCTTTCTTTCCACAAGCATGTGAGGCCCTCGTTGAGGGTTTAGGGGAACACAAAGATGAGTAAAACTCTGTCCCAGCTCTAAGGAGCTTACAGTGTGGTACAATAGGCGAGAGATGCACAGATAATTATAATACAAAAATAAATAAATAAATAAATAAATAAAGACCGAGGGGGAGGAGAGAGAACAGGAGAGAGCTCTCTTCTTATTGGGGGATACGAAAGGCTTTGTGGAGGATGTGCATTTGAGCTAAGATTCAAGAGAAGGCAGGATTTGAACATAGGAAAATAAGTGAGCTATTTAGAAAAATAATACTTTGGAAATAAGTCAGAGAAAGAAAAATACCCTGTGAGTTCACTTACGTGGAATCTAAAGAACAATTTAAACAAGCAAACATAACAGAAACAGACTCATAGACACAGAGAACAGACTGATGGTTGCCAGAGAGGAGGGGGGTTGGAGGACTGGGTAAAAAGAAGTGAAGGGATTGAAAAATACAGATTGGTTGTTACAGAAGAGTAGTGGGGATGTAATGTACAGCATGGGAAATGTAGTCAGTAATGTTGTAATAACTATGTATGGTGCCTGATGGGTACTGGAAATATCAGGGGGAACATTTTGTAAAGTATATAATTGTCTCACCACTATGCTGCACACCTGAAACTAATACAAAATAGTATTGAATGTAAACTGTAATTGAAAAATAAAATTATTTTGGATCCCTAGCTTATACCCCAAACTAAATTCCAAATTTCAACAGTTTATCATAAAAAACAATACAACTCCCCAAGTAGTAGAAAATATAACTGAATGTTTATGTGACCTCGAAATGGAGAAGTTACTTTTAGTGTAAGAGAAAAAAAAAGGTAAAAGAAAAGACTGCTTTTGACTATGAGATGACCTATCAGAAACATCCCACACAAAATAAAAGAACGAGGGAGAGTGCGGAAATATTTGTTCCTTATAACAGCAGATAAAGAATTTATATCAATATAGCGAGCTCACATAAAATATATTAGAAAAATATAGATCCTAATAGAAAAATGGGCAAAAAGCAATGTGCAATTCACATAAAAAGAAATGTAAATGACTTTTGAAGTTGAAAAAATTCCACATGAGTAGCAATCAAAGAAATGGAAATGAGAACAACAGAGATGTTATTTCTCACCTATTAATCAGAGCAAAGTTTGATTTTCCTTTTTTGACGTTTATTCCCCAAGGCCCAAGAAGAGCTGCCTTTCATTCAGCGCTGCCTTTTAAAACTCGTTTCTTTAAGTGCTATATAAACTTGGTTTTAAAATATACGTTATCTTCTTGGATCAATCAAGAGGCGTAAATTTGTTTTTAGATAAGAAACCTGTGAAGTTTTGTTCATAAATCTCTTGGACTCTCTCCCCTACCCCCCACCCCTTAATTCCAGGACTAAGGAGAAGCAGCAGATCTGACCATCAGGCCTGGCCTACAGCCCTGGGTCAGGTCTGCCTACCATCAGAGTTCTGTGAGGCCTGCCAGCTAAGAGCGAGCTTTACACTTTTAAATGGTTGAAAAAATAAATAAAAGGAAGAATAAACTTTGATGGCATGTGAAAAGCATATCACATTTAAGTCTTAGTGTCCATAACGAACGTTTTATTAGAATACAGCCACACCCTTTGTTTCTGTCTACAGTAGGGCTGCTTCCGTGCTGTTTCAGTGCAGGGGAGAGAAACGTTTTCCTTGACCCTCTTAGTGTCCCTGACTGGGTCTGAAAAGGAAACTGACAAAGACAGATGAACAGGGGAAAAACGTACACATTTTATTGACTTTTTACAGGTGCCGTGGCGCCTTCACCAGAGAATGAAGACCTGAAGTGTCTAGAGCAGGAAGCTTTTATAACCTTTAGGCAAAGAAACAATTTGTGAGGAATTGACAAGACAGAGAGGTTTGGGCTAGACAGAGAAGCACCTGGGCAGGTAAGGGTTATTTATTAAGGTTTGTTTATACAGCATTCTCAGCCCTACATTTCCTACCAGAAAATACGAGTATCTGCTTTCCTTCTGGCCCAGGGAGGGCACCTCTCACACGGGATGTTCATGGTGTGCTTCAAGGAAGAAGGACAAGTGGGGGAAAGTCCAAGTGATCTTCCTGCTTTTGCCATTTTAAAAAATTCCTCAGCTTAAGACATTTAATATGCCAAGGTGCCATGTTTGGGGGTAGCAGGTCCTGAACCTCATTATGACAGAGACAGCATGGCCCACAAAGCCCAAAACATTGCTGTCTGTCCCTTTATAGCCAAAGTTTGCTGACCCCTGGCCTAGAATAATAGATATGGCGTCATCAAGGAATTTCAATTCTACAAATACTAATTCAGGTCTTTTTCCCTTGACATTTCGATACTCTCTTCCCTGCTCTCCTAAATTGTCATCTGTTCCAAAGAAAGCACTAAAAAATGTGGCATGAATTGGACTGGAGGTTATGAAAGAAGAATATCTCCTCTTTAAGGAAGTCGGTGTTAACGGTTTGTAAATTTTGACTTGTTAACTTTATAATTCAAAATAAGACAAGAGACTTTTTATATGTCTTTAGAATTCAGATGTTACATCTATAATTGAAACACCAGTAGGAAAGAAAATAAGTGCCATGTCATCCTAATGACAAACAGCTGCTTAAAAAAAAAAATCCCAAGGGTGCTATCAAGGCACGCTTGCGCGCGCGCGCGCGCACACACATACACACACACACACACACACAGAAAGCAGAGTAAACCAAGTGAGTACATTTTTATTTAAGCATTACCAGACCTGGTGCATCCTGGGAATTTCTGGCCAGAGGCCCGTGGACGACTTGGCATAGCTGATGTAATGACAGTGCAATTACATGTCAGTGATGCAAGTATGTAAAACTGCAAACAAAAGGCTTTGTTTTAATGGCAAACCACTTTAGAGGCTGAGTATGCTAGAGCTCTGTAGGGTTTTTCAGGATGAGAGAGGGACCTGGAAGCTTTGTTGGGACCTAATTTACCACCACAGAAACAGTCCCCTGGGCTGCTGCTTCCCTTTCACTGCCTTTGTTCCGAACCATTCAGTGGCTGTAGCCCTGAAATCGCCCAATGCCTCAAATCCGAAGAAAGAGCTGTATTGCAAATGGCTGAATGGATCAGGATTTGATCATTTGGATGGGCTTCCAGACAGGAGTGTTGGGATTTATTGGATTTGGGACATATCTTGCCTTTCTACTAGTTTGATTAGAAAGGGAGCTGGAGGGTCCCTTTGGGACTGCCACCCCTAATAACTCCCTGTGCTCAACTTGGAGATGAGACAAAGGTGGATTGGCCATGACCCCAGTGCAAAGTAAGACCTTAATTCCGGGTTGAGCCACTCCCAGCCAGGCTTCTGCCAATTCACCCTTTTCCAGACGAGTATAAAAAGCAGGAAGTATGCTTGGTGCTTGGGGACCTTATGAATGCCATTAGCTTTGTTGAATTTGGATTCCTTTATAGGAAACGTTCCAATGTGTGAGTGTTGCATCATTTAGAGCTGCATATTAGTGGGATGAATGTTGCAGATGAAACTTTAGAATCATTTTTTATAATAAATCAGTGTGGCCTTCTTCTCTGAGTAAATACCAAATGGCGAATTACCCCTGTGTTGCTGGGGTCCCCGAGGCCCTGGAGGCCCTGCGGGAAGGGGGGGGAGGGGAGGTGTGGGCGGGGGTGGGGGGGTGGGGGGTGGGGGGGGGGGTGAGTCCAGAATGGGAAGCTCCGACAGTAGTGTCTGAGGACTGGGGTTGAAGCAGGGGAGCTTCCCAGGCAAGGTTGGATCCCTGTCATCAAGCTGGGCCGCCTGGGCAAGGATGTCCAGATCAAGTCCTTGGAGGAGATCTATCTCTCTCCCTGTCCATCAAGGAATCTGAGACCATTATTACCGCCCCCCCCCCCCCCCCAACACACACACACCCGCTTCAGGCCTCCTTCAAAGATGAGGGTTGGAAGGGTATGCTGTGCAAAAACAGACCAGCACTATCCAGTAGACCAGATTCAAAGCATTTATCGCCATTGGGGATTACCATGGACATGTTGGTCTGCGTGTTAAGTGCTCCAAGGAGTAGCCACTGCCATCTATGAGACCATCACCCTGGCCAAACTCTCCACCGTCCCCATGCAGTGAGGCTACTGGAGGAACAAGCTCGCAAGCCTCCCACTGTCCCTTGTATTAATTTGGGCTTAAAATTCTAGTGTTTAAATTGTAAATGAATTTACTCAAACAATAGCTACCAGACTATTATAAATTATTGCTGATGATATTTCTTAACACAGTATCATCTGTCTTCTGTCTATTTCTAGCCCAAGGTTCTCACATTTTAACAATAACTACTCAAATTTATCTTTGCATAGCACAGAAATCTGTGTTTTTAACAAGGGCCATGACTTAGTTTTATCGGGGAAGTTTGAGAAGTACTATTTGCACACACATCCCTGCTACATATCCTTGCAAGATCTCCATATAGCAGTTCTTCAAAACCTTATTTAAATGTGATTTCTGGTAAGAAACAGTTTACCTTTAAAACCAGGACATACAAATATTTATGTGTGCAGTAACAGACACAAAATGGTCACAAAGCTATTTTTTCTCCTTGATTCTATATCACCTTAAAATAAGGATAGTCAGGGACTCACTAAGTGGATTTCAAGACCCACAACTTGGAAACACTGTCCTGTTGGTTAAAATCCAAGTGCTTTAAGCTTGTTTTGACACAATTTAGCTCTGATTCGTGTTTTGCAAGTATTTCCACGTGAAAATGCTGAATGACCATGGCTACTTAGTGCATGATGTGCTCTTTACCTAAACCTTCTTTTGGCCTCTTGTCCACTTGGTGAACTTTTTTCTTTCTTCAAGTCTTTGCCCAGATATCACTTCCCTTGTATAATTTTCCCTAAACTGGAGCCACCATGGGGAGCTTTGGCTTACACGTTCCCTTTGCAATTTGTACACACCCGAATGAATACCTAGCATCTACCTCTCAACCCTGATCTGATCTGTTTACAATGCTTGTCACTCTAATTATATCACACTCCTTGAATGTAGGGAGCCCTTTCTCAACAATGTTTGCATTCCAGGACCTAGGAAGATGACTGTCACAGAACAGAAGCTTGATAAACAGTAACCCGTGTGCCATGCATAAAGGAATGAGTATCCATTCTCATTCGTGAAGGTGTGATCGAAGGAGTGTTAGTGTAGTACCCAGAGCTCAGGACAGGAGATGAAATGGGAAAGTAGCTTATGGTCAGGCTGAGAAAAAAAGCCGAAAAGCAATGCTGGAAAACTTGGACTTTATCTTCCAACTACGAGTAAAACAAAGGTTTTATTCCTAAGTGGGATTATTTGACAAGAGAAAGGATATGATCAGAGCTTAGCTATGGAAAGACAGCTTTGACAGTGTGGTGCAGGATACTGAGAAGGGACTGGGAGCTTAGAGCGGAGGCTGTAGGAATAGTGCTAACGAGGGGTGGGTTGTGGGAGAGACCCCTGGGACCTATATTGGGTGAGACCTGGTGACTGGGGGGATGTCAGGGATGGGAGAGAGTGAAGAAAGAAAAATGACTGGGAGCCTCAGCCAAGGGATTGAGGTCAATATCAAGAGCGATAAGTCAATTGATTTGTGCAATAAATATGGCATTTTAGCTCTGTGGTCTTTCTTCTAAGAACCCATAACTTCATTTTAATCATGAGAAAAATATCAGGTAAACTCTAATTGAGAGCCATTTCTGCAAAATGTTTGCCCAGTAACCCTCAAAACCGTCAGGGTCATCAAAAACGAGGAATGTCTAAGAAACTGAGAGAAGCCTAAGGAAACATGATTGAATGCAATGCAGTATCCTGGATGGGATCCTAGAACAGACAAAAGACATTAAAAATCTGAATAAAGTATTGACTTCAGTTAATAGTAGCATGTCAACATTGGTTTGTTAATTGTAACAAATGCGCCCTACTGGCATAATAAAACTGGCTTAGAAGTGGATGAGCCCTAACCGGTTTGGCTCAGTGGATAGAGCATTGGCCTGCGGACTCAAGGGCCCCAGGTTCGATTCTGGTCAAGGGCGTGTACCTTGGTTGCGGGCACATCCCCGGTAGGGAGTGTGCAGGAGGCAGCTGATCGATGTTTCTCTCTCATCGATGTTTCTAACTCTCTATCCCTCTCCCTTCCTCTCTGTAAAAAATCAATGAAATATATATTTTTAAAAAAAGAAGTGGGTGATGCTGTGATTAATATCATGATGATGTATGAATGTTACATGATATATGGATGGTGGAAGATGATGACGTAGGAAATTCTGGGAGGACTTGTGTGGAGTAGAACCATTGTTATTTCATTGGTATTCAAAATCTGAAGCTTCTTCTATGAATTTATTTTTGCCATGTGTCTCTTACTTCCACTTCTGGATACTAATACTCACCTCTATTTCAAGTCTACTTTATTTTTTGTCTGCCCTAACTCAGAAGTCTTACACCGGAACCTTGGCTCACACCTTCATTCCCTGTGCCTGGAACATTATCCCATCACGTTATCTCCTAGTTGGCTCTTCCTTATCGTTCAGCTCAAATGTTTTTCCCCAGAAAGGCTCCTTTGACTACCATTTAAGGGCCCCTCCCCAGTTGCTCTGCATTGCATTGCTTCGCTCTGTTGTGTTTTCTTCACAGCTCTTATCAATAACTAATATTTACACATCATAATTACTCCCCCCCCCCCCATAAAGACAAAGAATGAATCTTAAAGGCAGCAGAAAAAAGCAAATTGTTACCTACAAAGGAGCTCCCATAAGGCTGTCAGCTGATAATATTTACTTGCTTGTTTACTTGTTTACAGATCTCCCACTGGAATCCAAGTCCCACCCTGAAGGCAGAACCTCATCTGCTATATCACTGCTCTTTCCCTGGACCAGTACCTGCAGACACTCAGGAAATATTTGCTAAATGAATTCACTTAAAACACTGTCTTAGTCAGCTCAGGTTGCCATAACAAAATACCATAAACTGAGTGGCTTAAGCAACAGATATTTATTTTTCACAGTTCTGAAGTCTGAGAGGCCCAAGATCATGGTGCTAGCCGATTGGGTTCCCGGTGAAAGTTCTCTACCTGGCTTCCAGATGGCTTCTTCTTGCTGTGCCCTCACAAGGCAGAGAAAGAGAAAATTATAGCTTCATCCATTATGGCTCCATCTCCTCTGCCACCCAGATACATTAGTGTAGGATAGTAGTGATTGCAGGAAAATTGAGTCTTTTATGGTATTTCCATGTCCCTCTTATATTCCCTTTAAAAAGTTTTTTAAAAGACATTTAAAAAAATAATTCCTTTCCCAATCCTTTCTCTCATTAGACAAAGCAAACCATGCAGACGACAGAGCATACCTAAATGAAATGCATCTATTCCTCGGCAGATCTTAAAGGGGAGTTAATTGATGGGCCTTCAGACTGCTTTCCTCAGGGATTGGGGGTGGGGGGAAGACTTGGCCACATTTGCCCTATTACCCTTGTCTCTTGCCCATTCTTCTTTTCCTCCTCCCCTCCTTTGTCTTTGACTCTCCTAATCCCCCCGGTCTGGTGGGGGGAGAGCTGCGGTGTACTTGCACACTCCAGATCTTAGGGGAGGTGTAAGAAATGATGTGGGGCTTGATCTGGGAGCAACATCACCTCTAAGATAACCTGGAAATCACTTAGGGGTTTGGGGAGCCAGGACCCTCCTCAACCACAGTAAACGCCTTTCTGGTGTAACAGGAGAGTGAAGAATATTCTCTTGGGGTCCAGGGAGGTTACTGCTTTATATACATGTACACACACACACACACAGTTATTTATGTCAGTTATCCAGACTTAGTAAGCAACATTGAATTAATAAAGTGATAAAGTAAATTTTTTTAGTCATTTACTATAGTTAGTGACTAAAAGTCAAGCAAAAATGTTTTGCCCTTTGGGAAAAGGTCTGCAAAGAAAATGACAAGAGCAGAAAACTTCAACAAGGTTATGAAAAGGGACAGAACTGGATAGTTGGAAAGAATGAACCTTCCCCCGTGTGTGGATTTTCCTAGGGCCTCTGCCAGCTGTAGTGAGGCCTCTGCTTTTTCCATGGGAGCCCCCGGGGCATCTGCAGGTCCAAGTGGCCCATTTTGCCTGACTTAGGAGAAGCAGCTAAATGACAACTCTGATGAGGGAGACTTTACCGGATGCCACAGTTTGGGGTAGCCTTTGGTCCAGGGAAAGCAGGAAACAAGTAAAACAGATGCATTCATTCCACACATTTTTATTGAGCTCTATTCTGTGCCAAGGACTGTTCTAGGAACTGGAGATAAAAATCTCTCCCTTCATGAACTTACATTCTAGTGGGAAGACAAAGATGAAAAATATGTAATCAAACAAGTAAGTGTTATTAGGAAACAGAACAAAATAAAGGGTAGAGAGTGACCAGGGGCCAGAAGCTCGGAGATTGTGGCAGCTACGCAAAAATTTAGGGGGAAAGCATTTTAGGCAGAAGAAGAGCGAGTACAAAGGCTCTGCTGCGCTAAAGGAGCATTGAGTGCATGTGTGTGCATAGAAAGGGGCCAGTGTACATGGTGTCCCATGAATGGAGGAAGAGTGGAAGGAAAGGAGGTCAGAGAGGTGAGCATGGTCAGGTCACATGGGGCCCTACAGGCCACCAGGAGTTTGAATTGCAATGAGAAGCCATGATGATTTTACAGGGTGGAGGGGTATGCTCTGATTTGGACACTGCCCTCAACCCCAATCTGGCTGGCAATTGCTATGTGGAAAAAAACAGAGGCAGTTTGGGGAGCAGAGGCAGTTAGGCGATTCTTGCACTATTCACTTGGTTGGGATCAGTGGAGATATACAGAGAAGGTGAGAAATATCCAGATGTGGTTTATTTCTTGGAGGCAGGGCTGACAGGGAATGCTGATGGCTGGTTATGGGGGATCAGAGAAAGAGGGATCCAGGAGGACATGTAGTTTGGGGTTTGAGCAGTTGAATGGATATAGAGCTGTTGATTGGGATGAGGAAGATTAAGGAAGGAGAAGGTTTAGGCTGTGGAGTCCAGTTTGGTTTTTGGTTATTTTACATTGGAGCCATCTATTGGACATCTCAGAGCAGAAGTTGAGTAGACAATTGGATCCAAGGTCAGGCCTGGGGAGGGGTCTTTGGGAATCCTTAACTGCAGTCTCCTTGCCCCTTAGAATGGGCTCAAAGCCCTAGTCCACATTTCATAAATGCCAATGCCCTCAAGAAGATGTGGGGGAATGTCCAGGCATTCATTGTCCCTTTCAGCTCCAGCTTCTGCTTCTTTAGAATCAGTGCAATTTATGGACTATTTCTTTTTCCTGTGCAATATCCTTCCCCCAGAGAAAGAATTCGGCCACTTCCATAATTTCCACACTAAGTCCAGCTATTGAATGTGCAAGAAACTGCATTAAAGATTTGCTGGAGTCCAGCCTGCATGGCTCAGTGGTTGAACATTGACCTATGAACCAGGAGGTCATGGTTCAATTCCCAGTCAGGGAACATGCCCGGGTTGCTGGCTCAATCCACAGTGTGGGGCGTGCAGGAGGCAGCTGATCAATGATTCTCTTTCATCATTGATGTTTCTATCTCCTTCTCCTTTTCCCTCTGTTAAAAAAAAAAAAAAAGATTTGCTGGATACAGAGGTGAGTGTGGGTATTTGGGGAGAGTGTGGGTAATGCTTTAATAACACAAACAATGTTAAATGGAATGTTAGTCCTCACTGTTTTTTAAGATGTCTTTGGCCGCTCTACCTGAGGAATATTTAGGAATATTTCTAGGGCCTTCCACCTCCCCTTTCCAGGCAGAGGATCTACTTTCTCTCCACTCCTGTCCCACCCTTCCCCTCAGAACAGCTCCAGACCCACTTTTACATATTCAAATCTACTAAGAATTCAGAAAAAAAAAAAACCACTTCCATTAAACAAATCTCTCATTAGAAAACATTTGCTTTTGGTAGAAAGCAAGCCTTTCTCAACTTGAACAATCCTCGAAGAGTTCTTGAGCTGTTGTGTCTATGCTGACATTCAGATAGCTTCCCAGGGGCGAGGAGCAGGGGAGGGGATTCAGTCTACTTGCCCCTCCCAGTCATT
Source organism: Myotis yumanensis (assembly GCF_028538775.1). Lineage (NCBI taxonomy): Eukaryota > Metazoa > Chordata > Mammalia > Chiroptera > Vespertilionidae > Myotis > Myotis yumanensis. The sequence continues at coordinate 30,244,320 of NW_027223762.1, read as the reverse complement.
GACCTCGGTAATGGGGAAAACATGTCATGCCCCAGGTATCCCAGGAGGCATCTTTTTACTACCACAGTGGCAAGCAGATGAAAAAGACCCCTCCCTTGGCATCAGGACCACAGTGCTTTGCGGAAGGGTGGCCATTGGGAGGCAGTTTACTTTGGGAGAGACTTGAACCTCAAGTGCTTCTGCATTTCACAGCTTTAGAAAATGACAACTTGAAACAGAAATAGCACTAGACCTGCAGTTGACAGCACTTGCTTAGCTGGAGTGGAACATGTCTGTTCTTTGAACGCTGAATCTTAAGCACACCCAGACAAGGAGACAGATTCTCCTACAGTTGATATGACCATTAATACAGATAATGCATGAAAGTGGCTGCCCTGACCAAAAGGGATGTGGAAGCAGACATGATGCATTCAGGCTCCTGTGATCTCAGAGCCAAAGCTGAAACCCTCCCCTGGCTGCAGAGTGATGGGCTTAACAGTGGTGTCCCGGAGGGATTTGGGTATGTTGCCACCACACTGGGTATATCAGCACTGGTTTTTAGTGTTCATACTGATGCTGAACTTAATGATAGATTATGTGCTATGAGTTTAGTTCTTCTGAGCCCCCTTTGTTTTCTCTGTAGTATTCTGAGATGAAAGAACCCTCAAGATAACCTTATTCTTGTGCCATCAGTCTGTCTAGATCAGTGGTTCTCAACCTTGGCTGCACATTAGAATCACCTGGGAATCTTTTTAAAATCCTGATTTCTGGGCCTCATCCTCTGGAAATTCTGTTTCTTTGTTATGGGGTGGGGCCACAACATTAGTAACAAAGAAACAGAATTTCCAGAGGATGAGGCCCAGAAATCAGGATTTTAAAAAGATTCCCAGGTGATTCTAATGTGCAGCCAAGGTTGAGAACCACTGGTCTAGATGATGGGAAACCAGATAAGCTGTCCCTTAAAACATGTTTCCTAAAAAGGACCCATTCCCAATTGATGGCCCTGCCCTTGTATGAACTCCACCTTCCTCTCTTTCCTTTTCTGGGTTTCTCCCTTGGTCTCCATCCAATTCTGCTCCCCTGCTTTCAGAATATTCCTTTCTTTCTGCCTCGCACCAAATCCAAGTACCCAGATCCTCAAAAATCATCCTTTCATTCAGCATCATTTCATTATAATGTTGATAAGATATTGTAGGAACTTAACTCTTGTTTATATCAATTCGCGTGTGGTGAAATGGCTTTGTTATATGTCATTTTGCTTAAAATCGACAATCTATTGACAACGTTAAGTGAGGACTTATTGTAGTCATTTTTTGTTGTTGTTAATCCTCACCTGAAGATATATTTTCTCCATTGATTTTTAGAAAGAGTGGAAAGGAAGAGGGGGGGAAAGAGAGAGAGAGAGAGAGAGAGAGAGAGAAAGAGAGAGAAATATCAATGTGAGAGAGACTCGTCGATTGGTTGGCTAGTTAACTAGACAATTACTCTGGATGTTGCTGCAAGGTATTTTTTAGATGCGGTCAGCATTTAAATCAGTAGGCTTTGAGTAAAGCAGATTGCTCTTCATTATGTTAGTAGATATTATCCAATAGTTGAAGTCCATAAGAGAAAAGACAGAAGGAACAAATTCTGCCTCCAGATTGCCTTTGGACTCAAGACTGCAAAGTAAAAAAATAAAAAAAAAGAAGATGAAAGAAAAGAAAAGAAGAAAAAAAGACTGTAATATCAACGTTTCCCTGGGTCTTTGGTCTTGCTAACCCCCACAAATTCATGAGCATTTCCTTAAAATATCTCTCTCTCTCTCTCTCTCTCTCTCTCTCTCGTTCTTTTTCTCTGAAGAACCCTGATTTACAGGTTAGGTGAGGGAAAGAGAGCAAAAGGTTTGTATCAACTTAAGTGGTTGTTATGCAAACAGAAAGGTATTTATACATGAAAGCAGCAGGCCTCATCTGCCATGAATCATGTCTGTTGCCATAACCAGTGGCCTTCGCTTTGGGTCCTGCTGGCACCAAAGCTGTCCTGTCCTGCAGGGAAAGGAACAGACACCTGGTGGGGGGTTGCGAGGGGAATTGGGCTAGTCACCAAGATCACCCTGCTAGGGCAGCCCCCCAAGGATTGCCTATTTTAGGAGCTTTTTTGAGAGTGAGGAGGTTTGGATTTTGGTGGCTGCTCCTGATCTGGCAGTTCTTGAATCCTTGACTTTTGGGGGATACATGTATGTCCAAGAACATTTTAGTTGTGAGGTCACTTCTAAGTGTGTAGAAAACAGTTACAGAGGTGACTATTCACTGTGTCTTTATGAAAGTCCAAGGGAGATCAAGGCATCAAGTGAATACAAGTCGGTTCCTATATTCACAGGCACCTTGGATACAACTCCCCATCATCTCCCCAGGCACCGAACCAGGAAATGGTAGAGCCAGTGAAAAATAATCCTCGTAGTTTCAGAGATTATAGATACAACCTTAAATAGATACAAAATTTTTGAACATTTATGCTTAGTGATTATGTCCAAGATTCAGTGTAGGCCTTCTACTAAGTAAAGTACCCATCTATTGGGAAGAATAGAATGCCTGTAGTACTTAAGGGCAGTATCAAGAAAAAAGCAGAACTTAAGTGTGTGGAGGCCTTCTTTTTCCCACATTTGATAAAAATGCATTAGCAATCTTGATTGCAGAAAGGCAGCAGGCATTCCATTTTATTTTCTAATACTGGAAAGAAATATGCTCTGGATATGCAGTAAGTACAATAATTAGGAATTTTAATATTCAGAATATCTGCACATCTGATATACATATTGTGTTGTAAATATTTAAATCAGACAAAGTATGAGTAGCTTAAAAGGAAGGGGAAGACAGTGTACCCTTTTGAGAGATCTGAATATGGAGAAAAAGGTATGTCCTTTAAAAAGAACTTTTTTCTTTTTCTTTTTCCTTTTGAAGACCAAAAGATTTTTGAAAGATAAAGGTTGTATATTCTCCACACAGGGTAAAATAACTTTTAAAAATCAATTTAATTGAGCCTAACAAAAGAGATACAAACCACCAACAGCACAGTTTATGATATGCATTATGTGTACAAGTAATTTATTGAATATATAGACATATTTATAAAAGGCAGAGGAAGGATCATATGCCTAATATATTTAGAAAGACAGAAGATTTGAAAGGAAGATTTAAAAAAAACTTTTCTTAGTAGAAAGGTGATTTTAGTCTACTCCATTTTTCTATCCTTTCCTCAGTTTTCTTTGCTTTCAATAGAGATTTGTTATTGAAAATTTCTTGAAGAGGAGTTTGAAGCATAAACATGTTTGAGATCAGACAAGGTCTATTCTTAATATGAGTCATGCTGAGGAAGTTGGTACTAAGGCATTTAAAAAGGGTATGAAAATTGTAAGTCTGACACAGGATGTGGAGAGGAATATTATGGAGATGAACTAGGAATCACGGTAACTTGTATAAATTTGTTCTTTGACATCAGATATAAGGAATGCCATCTTTCTTTATTTTTTTAAATATCAAATTAAATTTGACTCAACAACTTTGCCCAACCAGAATGATTGGAAATTCACTCAGTGATTTTGTAAAACTCCTTCCTTTTCCCTTGAAATTAAACAAAAATAATGTGAGCAAATTTATGTATAGAACTCACTCTGGGCCAGGAACTGTTCTAACACAGTAATTGATCTTATCACCACAATACTCTTTGAGGTAGGTCATAGTATTATTATACTCATTAAAAATACATATACATATATTTGTATTGATTTCAGAGAGGAAGGGATCAAATTCGCAATCTGGGCATGTGCCCTGACCATGAATTGAACCATGCCGGGGTGTTTCCCTGCATCTAGAAGGGTTCAGGAATCTGGAGAAGGGCTGTGAGTAAACTAGTAAAGAGACTAGACATGAAATATAAATTTGGAAGGCATTTGGGGAGTCAGAGGAGATCTAGCTTCAGTAACCAAGTTCTCTGAATCTCTGGACCCCTAGCTTTGTATTAACACAAATTGCCCTAAAGCAGCGGTTCTCAACCGGTGGGTCGCAACCCCTTTGGGGGTCGAGCGACCCTTTCACAGGGGTCGCCTAAGACCGTTGGAAAACATATATATAATTACATATTGTTTTTGTGATTAATCACTATGCTTTAATTATGTTCAATTTGTAACAATGAAAATACATCCTGCATATCAGATATTTACATTACGATTCATAACAGTAGCAACATTACAGTTATGAAGTAGCAACGAAAATAATTTTATGGTTGGGGGTCACCACAATATGAGGAACTGTATTAAAGGGCGGCGGCATTAGGAAGGTTGAGAACCACTACCCTAAAGCACAGCAGATATACATAGCAAAGGTAAGGTTTGGTATACAGTAGGCATTGTCCTGTTGGGGGAACTGCCCTCGACTGTCAGGCAGCAGGCAATAATATATGCAAATCTTGAGGTTTGGGGAAATGCTTTCAGCTATTCCAGCAGGCAATAATATGTATCTTCAGCCCTGCTGGAGCCTCAAGGTCCACCAATCTTTTGATGAACTTCTTGCGTTTATGACCTGCTGCAATTAGCTTCCAGCAGAACCGTGACCTCCTGGTTCAAAGGTTGACGCTTAACCACTGAGCCATGCTGGCTTGGCATCCTCATTTTTAAATGGAAGAAACTATGGCACAGAGAGTATATTGCGCTAGATCACCTGGCTAGTAAGGGTCCAGGATTTTGACCCAGGCAGTCTGGTTTGAGAACCTGTTCTCTTAGACACTATGCTAGTCCCAGCGTTAATGCATTTCAGACTCAGTGGGACAGGGCTCCCAGCCCCTTCAATCCTAGTCACCATCTCTCTGTAGGAGAGTCTAGATCTCTTGGCCTCATGATCTGACACCCAAAGTCAGAAAACAGGTGGCCTGTGGTCAGATCTGACAGCAGACATATTTTGTTCAACGAGTGTAGTTCGTATCTTTCCGCAGTCTGAATTAATTGCTGACATTGAGAATATAGAAATTTCATTTAAAATTCAAGGTTTCTAGCTTTTATGGAAAGGTCACAAGATCTGGCAATACCGCCAAGGTTCTCACTGGACCGTAAGCTGGGGCTCGCTGTCCTCTCTATCTTTCCTCAGGAACAGGTGCTCTCCCTAGTTTTATACTCAGACTCTTTTATACTCAGACTCAGACTCAGTAGGTCAGACTTGAAAAAACAAAGGACGCTTTCCTCTTCTCTGGGGCAAGGAAGCCCAGACCTCCAGGACACAAAGTCCTGTCTGACTTCACAAGAGGTGGAACAAGAACTACTACTTGTTCCTTCATGGTGCATCAACCACCCAGGCACAATGGATTTCTCACTAGCACAGCACTGGTATAATTTTTTGCTTTTATAAAGACTGAGATTGGTTTGGGTTTCTCTATCATCTCCCCAGGCACTGAGATTTGAAGCTGTGGCAGACCTTTTTGGCTCTTCCCTTGTCTTTGCCTGAAAAATCAATCAACTGCCAAATCTTAGATTCCACCACCAAAACTCTTGTGCTTACAACCTCCTCTATATTCTCCACACCCACCTCCAAGATACCAGCCTTTCCTCTCCCCTTGCATGGACCATCCTAATTCGTGACCTCTTCCCAGGTCTACTGGCTCCAGTTTATTTTATTTTTTAGTTTATTTTCCATTTTTCATCTCTCATCCTTATCCTCAGTGCTCAAATGACCTTAACCACTCTTTTTTTCCAGTACTTAACCTGGTTTTTCTTACTTCTGTGATCATTTCATTCTCTAAATCTAAAATTCCTTTCCTCTTCTTTCACTTATTCAAATTTTACCTCTCTTTTAGTAACCTTCAATTTCACTTTCTCCTTGAATCTTTCCATGATCCCAATGGGAAGCAATTACTCCCTCCTGTAAATCCCCACAGCACTTTACATTTACTCCTTTTAAAGCACTTACCACTTTCAATATGTGTTTACAAATATTGTCCCTACTTGATAGTAACTCTTTTGAAAGTAGAGTTTATTTTTAAATCATTTTGAATATCCATTTTGTATGCCCCAAACTCCCAGAATGGTATATTACAAATATTTTTAAACAGTTTTTTAATATTTATTGAAGGTGGGTAGAAAGGAAGAGAGGCTAAAGTTTCCTACAAAGCAAAAAATGCTTAGTAATAGAAAATTTATTTTTTGTTACTGTTTTCTCACCTCTATTATATAGAAGAACTGAAATATTTCTAAATCTATATACTATACATCTTGAAAATAATATGGTAAAACTATTCGTTCTAACTTGATGTTTTCTAATTTTATGACATTCATCTATGAGCTAACTTTTTAAAATATATTTTATTGATTTTTTATAGAGAGGAAGGGAGAGGGATAGAGAGGTAGAAACATCAATGAGAGAGAAACATCGATCAGCTGCCTCCTGCACACCCCCTACTGGGGATGTGCCTGCAGCCAAGGTACATGCCCTTAACCAGAATCGAACCTGGGACCCTCCAGTCTGCAGGCTGACGCTCTATCCACTCAGCCAAATTGGTTAGGGCTATGAGCTAACTTTAGAGTCACTACCAACTTCCACAAAATTCTTCAAAGTAGGTGAATTACTGAACATCACCTTCGAGGATATGAGTGTGTAAGAGAGAAGACTTGAAACTTGTGCCAAGGGTGGCTTATGCTCACTAGTTGCCCCCTGATTTCATTGATTAGGTTGGGCATGTGGTTGCTTTTGGGATATGCTGTGGCTTAACCTTACAATGAATGGAACCCTGTGATGTGACTGGGGCAGGTGGCCCTAAAGGGGTGTGATAATGTGGGTGATGCTCCAGATCCCATGTCAGAGGCAGAGGCTCAGGTGCTGGCACTGCCACTCCCCAGTGAGTGATCTGGACAAGTTTAACAGCCTCTTTGCCTTTACGTGAGGAAAATTGTGCATCATCTCCAAAGTTCTTTTTAATTCTCAGTATTTGTGAATCATGCTCTTTGATTATAATTTTCAACACATAGAATCAGCAAATATTGCCAGAATGCAGACTGAAGACGAATGGGAGTTCTAGAGATTGTGTTTTAAAGTGGTACCTAATGGATCCCTAAATTTGTGCATATTGACACAGTGATAGAGCATCATGCAGATGTCACATATCATCAGCATTCTGGAATTCTTTCCAGAAGATATTGGGGCAATCATTAGCCATCCCCGTAAGTATACCAATTTGCTGCCCAAAATCCTCTTCCTCCTTCTACTCTTACCCCTACAGACAACACATGAGAGTAGATCTACTGCCACTGTTTCTTTTAATAGTCACACCCAAATGTTATGCTACTGCATATTTATCTTTTCTATAAAGTTATTTGTAGATACTACTATAAATAGTTAAATATGATGAGATACACATTGGACAATGAAATGAATACTCTTGGTTGTTTGATATTTATGGAAAAAAGAAATATTGTGATTGAGCTAAAGATTACCCTCAGCAGGAAAGAAAAAGATCATCTAAGTTTATGGGCTGCAATAAACTCCCCCTTAAAAACGGTTTCTGTGGGAGACGTGGCTAGTTAGAATTGTCTTGTTGTTGTTGTTTTTTGTTGTATAATATGTACCGTCAACTTTTCTTCCCAACTTACTTTAATATATGTAAAGCTCAGCCTAGTTTCTTAATAGAATTGCCTAATAAAATTGCAGAAACAAAGAGTTGTATGGGGGGATGGAAGCGGGAGGAGGCAGATAAATAAGATGAAGAAATGATGAAGCACAGCAACTGAAGCAGCTTGTGCTCAGGGGGTAGAGTTACAGGAAGAACGCTTTACCAATTTCTCTTTTGATGACTTGAAATAAACGTGGCACACTTAAGGAAGCATAAAGCACAAATGGTAATCCTGAAAAAGGAGACAAAGGACAGCTATCATTGTGATCTTTCTATTTAGAGATTTTCTGAGTTTGAAGATCATGTAAACACTGCTCTGGACAATTTCAAAATTAGAATGTATATCAAGTATCATTAGTCATGTGCACAATGCCGAGTGGTTCAGATATATCCAGAACAGCAAGATGGCCCCGTGATAATTAAAGAGAGGAAATTCCTCAGGAACTTTATTATCAAAAATGAAAGTTTTAAAAATGTGTGTGCCCCTTGATCCAGAAACTTCACAACCAAGAAAGTGTACTAAGGAAATATAGCTATACATAACAATTGTCTTTGGTGGTTTTTATTCAGTTTTATTTAAAACTAGAGGCCCCATGCACAAAATTCGTGCAAGAGTAGGCCTTTCTTCCCCCGGCTGCCAGCACCGGCTTCCCTCTGGCACCGAGAACTTGGGCTTCCCTCGGGCCGCCAGCAGGCACCTGGAACCCAGGCTTCCCTCACAGCCCCGGCTTTCGTCCGGAAGGTCATCTGGAAGGACGTCTGGTCTAATTAGCATATTATGCTTTTATTATTATAGATTATTATAGATTAGAAAGGAAAGGAAAAGAAACAACTCACATTCCCATCAGTAAGGAATTGTTGACATAATTGTGCACACCCATACAAAGGAAGAATATTTGAATGATATGAGATGGTGAGGGGAGCCATTTAGTGCAGGAAGCAGGGGGAGGGAGATGGTGAACATTTCTACTTTCTTGTATCCTGGAATATTCTCCAATAAATAAAGTTTATCTGCGCAGCCTTCCAACTTGCCTTTCTGCTCTCCTCTTTCCATTTGGACCCTAAACTCCTCATGCTAACTCCATTACCATAACACCTTTGCGATTGTATCACAAAGTTATTTGGACTCACCTCTCCTAAACTGTTTATGACTTTGGTAACTTCTTCCCTCCTCTCATTAATAAATCCAAGGAATCTCTCAAAAGGTTCTGAAGTTTTGTTTGTTTGGTTTTCTTTCATTACAACCGCTGCCAAGGGTTGTAGAGTTGGGATTACTGAAGGGTTGGGGGTGACTGTTTGCTAAGAGATGACCTATAACTTAAGTGGCGGAAGTTAGTGATTGCCTGTAGTATTTTTCATAGGATCAGATCACAGTTGTTTTCTGCACTAGGAGTAGCAAATGACTGGTATTTTTAGTGGCAAATGGTCTCACTCCCAGCCTGGCAAGGCAAATCATATGTTGTTAAAAGTAGAAAACAGCATCAGACACTGAAGGTCATTTGTTAATGAGGTTCCATTTTTGCAAAGACCATAAGGACTTCATTGTGTCTGATTATATATTCTCTTAACGTTTCAAAGCACTTTTACATTTCCTTTTATTCTATCCTTATAATCACAGAAGGTAGTCGAAGTATTATTGCACTCGTTTGAGAAATGACAAAACAGAGACACAGGGAGTTAATTATAGAGTAGTAGTAATAGGACCCAGGATGTCTGACTCTGAGCTGGACATTTTATCTTATAGATCACAAGTAGGAGTCCCCTGGTAGCCAGTAAAGTATTACTGTAGACACTAGGCAGAATTTGAAACTATTCTCAGGAACTCAGCCTGGCTTGTAGTTTTGAAGTCACATTTAAAAAGAAAAATCAGAGCACCTGTTTGTCCTTGAAAGTACACACACACACACACACACACACACACACACACACACGGAGAGAGAGAGAGAGAGAGAGAGAGAGAGAGAGAGAGAGAGAGAGATCTAGACCAGTGGTTTTTAACACAGAGCAATTTTGCCCCCTCATCACACCTCTCTTCCCAAGGACATCTGGCAATGTCAAGAGCAGCGGTTCTCAACCTGTGGGTTGCTACCCCTTTGGCAGTCGAATGACCCTTTCACAGGGGTCGCCTAAGACCATCCTGCATACCAGATATTTACATTACGATTCATAACAGTAGCAACATTACAGCTATGAAGTAGCAACGAAAATAATTTTATGGTTGGGTCACAACATGAGGAACTGTATTTAAAGGGCCAGAAGGTTGAGAACCACTGGTCTAGAGACATTTTCAGTTGTCCTACTGGGAAGGCATATTACTGGCATTTTGTGGGTATCAGTTAGGGATCCTGTTAAATAGCCTACAATGCACAGGACAGGCCCTATAACAAAGAATTATCTAACTCTATTTGCTAAATATTCATGAACCTGCAGAGTAGCCTGTGGCTATGCAGTTATTTTCAGCTTGCTCTTAGACAATGGCAGAACTGAATGTACGAATTAATAGGAGCACTTAGCGTGTTGGAGGCACTATTTGATTTGTGTGTGTGTGTGTGTGTGTGAGGAAGGAGGTACAGGGTACCAAGTAATTGTGGTCTTTTATTTTCCACAAGAATGCGGCATAAGTGAGAAGCATTGTTTGCATCTCAATAATAAAGATTAGAACTACACAGCTTAAATAGTTGAGTTCTTGAACACGATTGTGCTAACCATCAATGTTTTCATCAGTCTCATTAGGGTCGGCTCTAAGTAAAATATGTCAGTTACCTTCAGCTGACCAATCATCTAGCTCAGTCATTCTCAAAGTGTGCCCTCCAGACCCCTGGGTGCTCCTGAGATCCTTTCAGAGTCTGAAAGGTCCAACTTTTTTCATAATGATGTTAAGATGGGTTTTGCCTGTCTTTTTTTCTGTGTCATGCTGCTCGCTCATTTTGCCATGATGGTGCACAAGGACTGGCAGTGAGAACTGCCGGTGCCTTGGCACAGATCAAAGCAGTGGCCCCGAAGTGTGCTAGTTGTCACGCGTTCTTCACCTCTGTGCACTCACAGTGAAAAGAACACTTCGTGAGTAAAAAGGACTTACAGAGGTCCTTGTTGACGCAGTAAAAATTACAAGTTTTGTTCAATTTTGAGCCTTGAATACCCACATTTTGAATATTTTAGGTGACAAAGTGAGAGGGACTTTGTCACTTTCAGCTACGTGCTGAAGTACAACAGTGCCGTGTCTGTCTTGAGGGAGAGCACTATGTAATTGTTTGAGTTGCTGGCTGAACTAGCCAGTTTTTTTCCCATGGAACATCATGTTTACTTGAAAGAACCACTGAAATAAATACCAATTGTGGTTGTTCAAACTTGGGTATTTGGCAGAACTTTTCAGAAAAATAGATGAAGCGAACCTGTTGTTTCAATGGGGGGGGGGGGGGGGGGGGACTGACAGTATTTTCTAAAGTTTAAATTTTGAGTTTTTAAGCAAAAATCAGATTTTTGGAAAGCTATGAGTTGGACAGTTTCCTAAGACTAAAATGCTTTTCTGATGGGATGAGTTGTGACATTAATTGATGTGGTTTTTTAGTATTATACAAGGAAATGTATCAACATTGGAAAGACCTGAGTAGGTCTATATATTGATATTTTCAATATGACCAATGAATAATGTTACCAAGTCATGGATGGGTGAAAGATCAATTCTAAATGCAAGATAGAGCAATGGTTTAATGTAGCAGAGTAAAAGTATGAACTTTTTGTTCACAAAAAACTAATGAACCAAGTTCATTGGTTTTAAATCCAGATTGCAAATAAACTTTTAGGTTTTTTATATAGTGTCAAATATGTATAACAACACTTATCTGAAAAGGCTGTTAAAATACCCCTGCCTTTTTCAAATACCTATCAGGAAGGCCAAGTTTTCTTTATATACTTCAACCAAAATGACATGTTGCAACAGATGGAATGCAATAGATATGAGACTCTAACTGTCATATTAAGCTAGACGTCAAAGAACTTTGCAAAAATGTAAAATAATGTCTCTTTTCACTAATTTTTTTAGAAAAAATAGCTATGTCTCACAAAAGTTATTTATGTTAACATGTAACAGGTTTATTATTATTTAAAAATAAATATTTAAAATTGTTTGTTTTAATTTATATTACATTAAATATTAACAACTGAAGTCCATATCCCCAGGAGTATAAAGGTGTCCTGAGATCAGAGATTTAAAAACCACTAACCTAGAATAGCATAAATTGCAATATAGATATTGCAAACTTGATCTCTCTATTTTTTTAAATATATTTTTATTGATTTCAGAGAGGAAGGGAAATGGGGAGGGAGAGATAGAAACACCAATGATGAGAAAGAATCATTGATCAGCTGCCTCCTGCACGCCCCACACTGGGGACCAAGCCTGCAACCCGGGCATGTGCCCTTGACTGGAATCAAACCTGGGACCTTTCAGTCTGCAGGCCGACACTCTAAACACTGAGCAAATTGGCTAGGATCTCTTTAAAGCAAAGATAGGTTATTCCCTTTCTTCGTTTGAAACAATAATGATTACATTTGGATAGTGCTTTGTACTTTCCAAAGTGCTTTTACATACATCAACAAATTAATCCTGTGAGCAACCTTGTAGGTCAGGTACTGTTTTCTCCATACTATACTAACGAAAATTGAAGTCCAGAGTAGCTTATTCTCGGTCTGAGGGCCAGTGGGAAAAACTGAGATATGCCCCCAGATGATCTAGTTTCAAGTTACATCCTGTTTCTGTAATGCTACTAATAAGGCTTGGAAACTATTGGAAATGATTAGTATGTGGACATTTCCAAATTATTATCAATTGGAAAAAAAGGTAATTAATTTTCAGGTAACAAATATTAAACTCAAATGTATAATCAAATCATACTAGGTTTGAGTTATGTTGACATGAAAATTATTTCAAATTCTGAATTAGGAATGTCTAAATGAATGTTTTTATCTAACATATTTATATCTGTTTATTGTATTAGATTAAATTATAGGAAACTCAGAATTCTCTCATTTTTAAAAAAATATATTTTTATTGATTTCAGAGAGGAAGGGAGAAGGAGATAAAAACATTAATGATGAGAGAGAATTATTGATCAGCTGCCTCCTGCATTGCCCCACACTGGGGATCGAGCCTGCAACCCAGGCATGTGCCCTGAGCAGGAATCGAACTGTGACCTCTGGTTCATGGCTCAACCACTGAGCAATACCAGGCCAGAAGGACTGCAAATTGCTTTTTTTGCTTAATATGTTTGGATATCATTCCATTTGATTCATATAGTTCTATTCTTTTTTTTAAAGTTCTATTTGCCTATTGGAAAATGTACCATTATTTACTACTGAATTTGAAAAAAATTATTGAGGTACACTGTCCATATAGCAAAATGCGCTATTCTCATGGTTTATTTTCTATGTGTGTATGTACATATATATACACACTAATTTTTACAAGTTTATGTATACCACCTGAGATCAAAGTATAGAACATTTCCAGCATCCCAAAAGGCTCCATCAAGCTACTTCCTGGCAAATAACACCTCACCAACCTGGTTACCATTCCTCTGATTTTTATCAGCATAGATTAATTTGCCTGTTCTTAAACTTCATATAATTGTAATCATACTAGAAGTTTTTGGTGTGTGTGTTTGCCTGATTTCTTTTGCCCAACATCAGTTCTCTGATATTGATCCATATTATTGTGTGTAGGAGCAGTTTGTCCTTTTTAAACGCTGTATAGTATTTCATTACATGAATTTACCCATTCTAAAGTCGATGGACATTTGTTTTTTATTTAAAATTTTTTAGATATTATGAATAAAGCTTCCATGAATATTCTTTACATATTTTGGTGGACATACCCATTTATTTTTTTGTTATATTCTTACCAGATTTCATTTTGGCTTAAATGTGTAAATATACCTATAAAGGCAGGCCCATATAGAAAAAGTAAACACACGCATCACACTAGCAAATAGTGGTAGTAGGCAGATGGATGAAATAAGAAAGTGAGATTTAAGAAAATCTTTATGTTGTAGAAATGTAAAGAAACTATAAACTAGAGGTCTGGTGCACGAAATTCATGCACAGATAGGGTCCCTAGGCCTGGCTGGTGATCAGGGCCAATCTGTGGGGCAACCAGCAGGATGATCAGGGAGCCCCCACTGGCACCTGCCTTGGCTGGCCTGGGGCCTGCAGGTTGGGGGCAGCTCCTATGTTGATGTCTGCCCCTGGTGGTCCGTGTGCATCATAGTGACCAGTTGTTCCACTGGTCATTCTGTCGGTCGTTCCACTGTTCAGTTGATTTGCATATTAGGCTTTTATTATATAGGATGTACTAGTAAAATGACATTTGTGTGAACTGGTATAAAGAAACTCTGCCAATAGACTGCTAGATAAAGTAGACATTCTGTAAGAGTAGAATATTCTAGTTAAACTTATCTCTATGATTTTATTTGCATTCTTTCTGTCATGCTTACTGGCTTATTTTGAGTAGACCAACAACCCATATAGTATAATACATGTATTCTAAATGGAAAAACTAAAGTTATTAATCTATAATATTAATCTAATTTGATTTCAAGTCACTACCATATAAGCAATTCTACTTAAAGAATAAAAATTATCTTAGGAAATAATTTATATGTTTACTTAAGCAAATAATTTAAAATAAGTCTCATTGAATTAGAATTTTATATTATAATTAATTTGATTTGTGGTTAACTAAAGATTAACCAGAAAATTCTTTTTATTTCTCCCTGATGGATATTTCTTTAAAAAATTTCTCAGTATTAATATTTTGGTATAGGAATCCAATTTATTCTTTGCTGCTTTAAGTACTTTTGTGTCATCCTTTTAAATATTAATGATTGTTATGAAAGTGCTATCGATATTCTAAATCTGGAATAACTCTGGAAGTTTCTTTTAAAAATAAATTTTTGCTGCCTTGTGTTTTTTTTTTCCATTTGAGAGTTCTAATTAATAGTTTATCTTTAATGAGTATTTCACCTAATTCAGGTCTTTTAAATCACATATTAACTTAGTATGTCATAGGTAAGACAAATAAAATTTGAAGGTACTATATTTATTTTAGCAAAATGACACTAATTATTAGCAAATTATTTTTTGGTTTAAATTTTAAACAAACTACAGTAGAACATGTTCTTAACATTTAGAACAGTCTAACATTACATATGGTTCTGTTTATTCTTTGCTCAAACCCATTATTATAAATACATTTAATATTACTGGAAGGAGGTTTATTAGTGGGGTTTCTGAGCAACCAAAGCATATTTTTAAAATGAAGTATCAAGTGTGGTAATTTATGGATGGGAGATCATATATATATGATCATATATATATATTATTCAGAGAGGAAGGGAGAGGGAGAGAGAGAGAGAAACATCAATGATGAGAGAGAACCATTGACTGGCTGCTTTCTGCATGCCCCCTACTTGGGATTGAGTCTAGAAATGATGGAATTGAACCGTGACCTCCTGGTTCATAGGTAGACGCTCAACTACTGAGTCACGCAGGCTAGGCTGGATGAGGAATTTGTCAAAACACTAGAAACCAAACATGCTCTCATGCTCTAGTGTTTATATCAAATTGCCTATTTGACCCCCCCCCCCCACTTCAGCACCTTTAACTCAACGTCTGAAAGAGAATCCCGACTCCCCATCTGTTTCTGGGGTGCTCCTCTCCTTTCCCCACTCTCACCCCTTCTTCTCCCAGTTTTCCTTATGTAAGAAAAAGGTGCATCCTTCTACCCAGTTGCTTAAGCCAGAATCCCAAACTTTATTTCAGATTCTTCCCTCTTCCTGCATCCCATCCATCATCAAGTTAGGTCATTTCTTTCTCATAACCATCTCTCACGTGCCTCCCTCCCCAGTTCAACCGCGGTAGCCCAAGCCACCACCTTCTCTTGGCCAGACCTCCACAACAGCCTTCTTTGTGGTGGCAGTGCTTTCACTTGTGACGCCCTCTATCTGTTCCCCACACAACAGTCAGAATTATTTTTAACAACATAAATCAATGTTATTCTCCTGCTTATAATTCTTACCATTGCACTTTTTAAAATACTCAACTCATTACCATGGCCCACTAACACGGAATAATGTGGCATTTGCTACCTGTGCCACCCCACCTGGTCCTGTCAGCTTCAGCTACCTGGCCTTCTTTTAATTCCTTGAATGTACTAGATTGAGAGATTCTATAGGAAAACTGTCCCTGTCTCTGTGTCCATAGTTGCAGATAAATCTGGTGTCAGAACCTATGTTCTCTGACTCCTTGTCCCAAGTTCTTTACATATTACTCTACCTTCTGAAAACCACAGTTTACCAGGGGTGGGCAAACTTTTTGACTCGAGGGCCACAATGGGTTCTTAAACTGGACCGGAGAGCCAGAATAAAAGCATGGATGGAGTGTTTGTGTGAACTAATATAAATTCAAAGTAAACATCATTACATAAAAGGGTACGGTCTTTTTTTTTTTTTAGTTTTATTCATTTCAAACGGGCCGGATCCGGCCTGCGGGCCATAGTTTGCCCACGGCTGGTTTAGACCAATATTACATTTTTCACTCTACAATGTACCAAGCACAACCAACTGAGCTACCCAAGGCTTGACTGACATACACCTTGATTATAGAAATGATTCCTAACATTTTCTGTCACTTCTGTGATTCCCCCACCCCCATTTTTCTTGGCAACCATGAAACACCACTTTATTTACCCTCTTCTCGTTGCGGGGCTCCAATAGCAGCAGACCCAAAATGATCATCAGGAGGGAAGCGAAACCTCCAACTATCATGAATCATGCTTTACACGATAAGACATCTTGGATTCTACCATGAGAACTTCATCTAAAATTTCGTCTACACCACAGATGCTGTGAAAAGCATAGGCAAGGCTGGAAGTGACTGGTAGCTGGCATGTATACCATAGCAATTCCTAATGAGTGAGAAACTTTTGGTTTGTGTTGTGTATTTAACATTATCACCACCTACGCCTTCAGTTAAAAGCTGATCGTGGCTCAGGAGAAACCCCTGGTTCCCTCCTACATCACATCTCAGCTTAGTTTTGGTGTGAGCTGTAGGCGGCTTCATCAAGAATGTTTGTACCCTTTTTGCAGAACAAACATTCCAATATTGTAACACTTGTAGACTCTATAAAATAAAAGACTAAATTAGTAATATTTAATAAATAAGTAATAATAATAATACAACAAATTTAAAAACATTTTCTATGACTTTTCCTTCTCCTTCATCCCCTGTATATCACTAATCAGTCCCTGAGACCTCTCCATCTCTAAGTCCCTCAACTGCATCCCTTATTTCCACTCTACAACCCTTGTTTACGTTGTCTTTACCATTGCTACTACAAAAACCAAATGAAATGCCAATAGTACCCGTTCTCTCTTCATGTTCTCCAAGTTATTCTCAAGTGTTTTAAACAGTTTTACTGAATCAAGTTTCTTCCTGCTCAGAAAAGTAATGACTTGTAGAGTCTTAACTGCTCTGACTTTTAAGGTCCTCTAGAATATAGTCTCTTACCCATGTGACCTTATCTTGCTCTCCTAATGATAATAACAACCATAATAATTACTACTAATTGAGTAGTCAAGTCCCAGACTCTGTGCTAGGCACCATCCCTATCCAATTTGCTAACAAACTCTTGCTCCCGCTGGCCCTGTGTCCTTAGGGTTCCCACACATGCTTTGCCCTTTTCTATTCTGTGCCTATGCCCTATTTTTTAATTTTAATTTTTTGAATTTCTATGAATTTATTTGAGCCGAATTGAAGACACATGCCAGGAACAGGATCTTAAATGTTCCCCTATATCTTCTATGTCCCCAAATCCTACTAATAATTTCAGACAGATTATTTCTCACCGCCTCCAAAAATCCCCTCAAATTATTCAAACCCATAATCTCTTTCATATTTGACTTTTTAATGCTCTTTTCTATACCACACACAAAGATATTTAATACCATTGTATGGCTATGTAGTTGTTTCTGGTATGTAAATTTACCTCCAGTTAAGTTGTCATATGTTAGATGGGCTTCAAAGGGTGCATGAATCATTTAGAATGGTATGTTTTGCATTTGTGCTTTTTAATTTCTAGCCCAAAAGTTCTCATGGCATCCCAAAGAGGTCCATGAATAGAGGACTGAGTTACTTCCTGGATACCAAGTCATACTTTTACATCTACGCCTTCTACCATAAACATAAAAAATATATATCTTATTCTTATTTTCCATTGTAAAAACTTCTAACTCAGGTGCATGCATTGAAGTTTTAAATTCTGATCTGTTGTTTTACTCTGTATTAAATGACGTGTCCTGGACTTTGATGTGGAAAACATAATCGCTATATGTGAAACTTATTTCAACAATATTTTAAATAACATCTTTTGAGTAGGCAATACAGTTACCTTTAAATCATGTAACTGTATTACCTATTCAAAAGATAGTTAAACTACATGTAAAGGTTAACCAGAGAAATCGCACTCCCACCTTCCTTTTCTAGGTAACTGTCAGCAAAAAAGTTTTTAATACCATAGGTAATAGAATAATGACTATAGCTTCATTAGTTAAGGCTTTTTGGGTTGCAAGTAACAGAAATTTATTTCCAACAAGTGAGCAAAAAACAACCCCCCCCAAGTTTATTCAAAGAATAGAGTATCTTAAGGAAGACAGAAATTGCAGCCAGGTTTCAGGGAGGATTGGAACTGAGACTTGGCAATCTATCAAGAACACAAGCTGCTAATTATTGTTTGACTTACTGAAGGTCCTTGGCTTCAATTCTCTCTCTCTCTCTCTCTCTCTCTCTCTCTCTCTCTCTCCAGACCGACTTTGTTGCTTTGCTGTGCAAAAGGCCAAACACAGCCGTCCCCTTGCTCCTGAGTATACTTATCCTCAGTTCAAGTAACCAGCCCAGCTTCTCATGTCTCCGTGACAGTTCTTACCCAGAGAGACACAGAGACAGGGAGATTGGAGCACTTTCACTTTGTGACCTGACTAGCATCACGTGTTCATCCTTGGATGATCAGCTCTGGACAGGGGAGCAGGAAAACAATGCAAACGTGGATTCCAGGAATTCAGTCCTGTCTCGGGAAGTTCTTAAAGCAAAGGGGTGGGAACCAGCCTCGTGTCCCCCAAGGTACCTACTAAAATGGTCTGGCTGACCATAGTCAACTTGCTTTTAACTTGCGTGGGCCTGAGGCCACCTTTGGCCCAGATAGGTACCCGGTGCTGATGATCTTTTTTCCTATTGGCAGGAAATGACTCAGGAGAGCCACAGCTTGTCTTGAGCATTGTACTCTCCTGCGACCTGGAGAACTATTTATCTCAATTTTTAAAGAAGTTTTTAAAAGTTTAGCCCTACCTGGTTTGGCTCAGTGGATACTAGTAGAGCATCAGCCTGAGGACCAAAAGGTCCCCGGTTCGATTGCAGTCAAGGGCACATGCCCAGGTTTCGGACTCAATCCCCAGTAGGGGGTGTGCAGGAGGCAGCCGATCAATGATTCTCTCTCACCATTGATGTTTCTGTCTCTTTCTCCCTCTCCCTTCCTCTCTGAAATCAATAAAAATATATTTTTAAAAAAGTTTAAAAAATTTTCCTTGGCCAATTTACATTGGCTGCTATGTGCTATTCTCACACTAGCTGATGCTTATATTATCACCTCTGGTTATCTCCTGGTAGTGCCTGGCCAGACACAAGGACCACTGCCTAATCACCAAGAATAACAGAGCAGAGTGTTATGTGGCTCCTACCAGGTCCTTCCTTCCAACTGTTTTTAAGAAAGTGGGGTGAATGCTGCTAATTAAGAAAAACGTGTGCTTAAGTAAGAAAACCTAATTTTGACACATAAAAATATGGCTCTAATGTATTTGCACATTATGATGGTGCTGAATGAACTTCATGGATGTTGTATCTTATCAATATGTGTGCTGAGGATAGTGTTAGTAGGAGCTATTAAAAAAACACAAAAAGGATATTGTCTCTTTAGGTAAGATTTTCTAGACAGAACAAATATTAGCCTGCCTTCCTTCCTTCCTTCCTTCCTTCCTTCCTTCCTTCCTTCCTTCCTCTCTTCCTTCCTCCCTTCTTCCCTCCCTCCCTCCCTCTCTCCCTCCCTTCCTTCCTTCTTTCTTTTCTTCCTTCTTTTCACTTTTCCTAGTATAGCAGTACCTTCTCAGAACTTCCTGGCACTTATATTGTCTGAAATTCTTCTTTCACTGCATAAAATATCCTTCATAATGTTTATGAATTAAAAACCTGTATAGTGCAGTTCTGTGTTTCAGGTGCTCTTGTAAGTATTTTATGGTTGTTCAACTAATCCTTGAGACTACCTTGTGAGGTAACCACCATTAATATCCCCATTTGACAGATGAGAAATGAGGCACAGAGAAGATAATTGCTCAAAATCACAAAACTAGGAAGTGGTAGTGTCAGGATGTAAGCCCCAACCTTCATATCCCAATGTGAAATCGTTCTTCCGAACAATGATTGTAAAACTGTTTGTTGTGCTTTAGGATATATACTGCTGGCATACTTAACAGGATCGACAAATCTGCTGGCACAGTTCATTTGTGAGGCCGCAGAGCTGAGTGTGTCTGAACTGGCCTGGTGGGCCCAGTTGTCATTTACCTCCCCAGTCGTTTCCTTAGGGCTTGCCTTGGGCAAACGCCACCTTTCTCGCAAGCTTTACCTTTGGAAGCTATTTGTGAATGAAAAATTCTTTAAGAAGATTATAACTCCAAATCGACATCATAATTTATCTTCCAAGTTTTTATTAGTAGAGGTTTTGCTCAATAAAACGTTTGTCCTCTTTGGTGGTCATCCATGCTGGATAGAACAGCAGAACTCTCCTGGGAAGTGGCAAAGGAGATGAAAGTAAAATTAATCACTAAGCTTGCGTGAGACTTGAGGATGGAATAGAACAAGATGGATTATTGCTTTGAAGAGGTTTTGATCTAAATATGGAGAGTGATTATGAACTGTTTGTAAAGCTCGGAAGAATCGGTATGACCTTGTAAAGACAACAGGCAGGCATGCCTTGCTCGAATCTTAATCTACAGGTAAAGCCCCTAAAAGTTCTCTCAGAGGCATTTCCAAGAAAATCATATGTGTATATTCATAGTGTAATCTACAGCATTAGGGTATACTTGAGGTTAGTGATGATGAGTACAGAGCTAGACTGGTCAGTATCGTTGTACTTTTTCCTCTAGCCACGTTCAGTTATGATGGTGCCAGAATGGAGAAAACAGAGTTGGGTTGAACTGGGGATGTGGTTTAGTTCTTCTCAACCCTTTGTTGTTCTATATAAATTGTAGAAGCACCTTGTCCACTTTCATGCGAAAGTCTTGTGATTTTTATTTGAAGTCCCTTAACCATACTTATCAATTTGGGACTACACCTCCTTTATGATGCCAAGTCTTGTATCTCTTCATATCTTTAAGTCTCTATGAAGTTTAAAATTTTTTCCCCAAAAACAAAATCACATATACTAAATCTAGTGTCAATGGACATGAAAAAAATGTCTATAACATCCTCATTCAGTGTTTTTATATTTAGAGTTGTCTTCTGAAAACTTTCTATCTAGGTTTCATCATAAAAATTAGGAAATAAATTATTACTGCTGTCAAATTCTTATTTTGAGACTCAAACGGTTTAGTAATAACTGCTGTAACTTGGCTGCCTATTTAGAAATAGTTCTCTTATAGCTGTTTTCCTTTGGGTTTTTATCCTTTGAGTAGGCTGTCTTGCATCTTTCAAAGATATTGTGTTATTTCTCTCTTGGAAAAATAAACCTCCCCCTCCCCCACCTTTTCAGCTTAGTTCCTTTATACTACAAAAAAAAAAATGGAAATGCAATATCTTAAATTGCGTAAATGTTATAATGCAAAGTTCACACCTTCATATTTCATTTTTAAAAAAAGATTTTAGAACTCCAATAATTTGACTGAAATGAGGGTTCTCTTTCCGGGTGTATACTTGCATAACATTTGGCTGTATATTTGTATTAATTCCCTATGGCTGCCATAAAAAAAAAATACCACAAACTGGATGGCTTACCACAACAGAAATTTATCCTCTCACACTTGTGGAGTCTGTATGTAGGAAATCAAGGTGCTGACAGGGCCATGCTCCCTCCAAAGCTTCTAGGATCTTCACGTGCCTCTTCCAGCTTCTGGAAGCCCCAGGTGTGCCTTGGCGTGTGGCAATATTACTCCAGTTTCTGCCTCTGTCTTCACATGGCCGTCTTCCCTACGTGTGCCTCTGTCTTCTACTCTTAGAAGGACACCTTTCATATCGGATTAAGGCCCCACCCTACTCCAGTATGACCTCATCTTAACTAACTACATCTGCAAATGACCCTATTTTCAAATAAAGTCATTCTGTGGGGCTAGGGGTTAGAACGTCAACATATCTTTTTGGGGGATGTAATTCAACCTATAATGATACCTAATTACTAAGAGATCTCATGCAAGCTTTTTAGGGATAGAGGTATATTCATTTAAAAATGTAACTTTGACTCTGTTATCTGAAATAGAGAAAATAAACAAGTGAAATAATATACTATTAAACACTGCAATGGTAAAATTTTGCATGTCAACCAGGCCTTTATGGGAACTCTTCATTTTTTACTTCAACAAAAGCTCTGCAGGCAATTTTAAAAAATATTTTTGATTAAGCTATTTGGCTGAATCCAGTTTTTTGTTTTTGTTTGTTTGTTTGTTTTTACTGTATTTCCAAGTCTATTCAGCTTTCTACAGTTTTCATATCTGCTTTGAGAAACGAGAAAGGTAAAGTTGGGGAAGAGAAGCTCATCTAAGTTAAACACACTCTGTGACTATCCTCTTTCTCTTCATTTTCTTACTTTGAAATGTTTAAAAGAAAACTATCTTCTTTCAAGAAAGGCTCCAAAGAACAAAGCCTTCTGAGTGCTGTAATAAGCCTGCCAGTACCATCTTTAATTCAGATCATCGTCGCAGCTGTCCCACCGAAAACTACACCTTTTTGAGCTGCTTATCCCAATATTTGATGTTGGCACTAAAGATAAATTAGAAGTTAAAAATAAACAACAATAAGAAATGGTCTTGCAGGTAGATGAGAGACAGGCCAATCCTTGAGTGTAACCTCTTGATTACAGATGAGGCTACGGAGGCCCAGGGTTTCCTGAAAGGCACCTGTGGGGCATGGCAAACCCGATCTCATCTCGCTCTGCTGAGTCACATTATCTTTTCCTCCATATCTTATTCGAAATTTGTACAAAAGGTGAAGAATGGCTGGCACTGATCATACATTTTAAGTGTGTGAATTGTATGGCGTGTGAATTGTATTGCACGTGAATTGAATCTCAATAAAGCTGGTTTTTAACAAAAGATGAATGGCTGGGTTTACAGCAATGAAAGGATAACATGTTTAAGAAACATTCATTTTCAATAGAAGTTTCTTTTTAAGAGATTACACAGTACATAGTCACCTAAAAATTGCAACTAGCCCCAATTCTAAGATCTAAGTAACAACTTAGGCTGGACTTAATTTTATGTACAGCACTATTAATTTCGTAGAAATAGAGGGTAATTTAGAGAAGCAAAATTGCTTAAGAAATAATCTTGAAATATTTCTTGCCACCCAAAATATCTGTACACATTTATCAGGTCAAGTTAAAATGTAAACTCTTAACTAATGCTCTGTCATGCAGCATTAAGTACCTAGTGCAAGTTCACCTTCCAAGAGGACAAATTAGATTAATAGGAAACAGTGCTTTTTCCATTCTTTCTTTCTGGAAGTCTTATTCGTGTTTCATAGGCCTCCCAAGTTGATCTAACTTTCTTTTGTCTTCTGCATTATATCTCTTTGGGTTTTTTTTTGCTTGTTTGTTTTTTTAAATCAGCTTTCCTGAGATATAATATTTATTCAATAAAGTTCACTCATTTTAATTGTACAGTTCAATGAGTTATGTCCATGTATACAGTAAGGTAGCTGTCAGCACTTTCATTCTAAGGAGTTCCCTGATCCCCTTTGCATTCACCCACCTTCCCCCTGCCCTTGGCAGCTTTGCCTGTTTTAGAACGCCACGTAAACAGATTCATATAGTGTGTAGGCTTTTGCATCTTTCTTCTTTCACTTAATGTAATTCTTTTGAGTTTCTTCCATGCTGTGTATATCATTTGTTTCTTTTTATTGCTGAGTAGGATTCCAAAGCCACGATTTGTTTATCCACTCATGAGCTGATGGACACTTGGGTTGTCTCCAGTTTCGTTTCTCTTGGGTAAATACCTAGGAGTGAAATTGCTGGGTCATATGATTGCGTATGCTTAACGTGTGAGGAATTATTTTCCAGAGTGGGTGTGTCATTTTACTTTTGCAACAGCATTCATTATATATCCTTGCCAAGATTTTAATCTAAGTTTTAATCAAGACATTTATAGTTTTAGCCATTATATTTAGGCCCATGATTCATCTTTAGTTATTTTTTTAATAAGCTGTGTGATAATGATCAAAGTTCTTGTTTTTGCATATGGATGTCCAATTGTTCCAGCACAATTTGTTGAAAGAACTATCTTGTCCCCATTGAAATACTTTTGCAACTTTTTCCAAAAGTTAATTGACTATAAAATGTATATGTGTATGTGTATATATGTCTGTTAGTCTATGCCTGGACACTCTATTCTGTTTCATTAATATATTTGTCTGTCACTCTATGCCAATACTACACTGTCTTAATTATTGAGGCTTTATCATAAATCTTGAGATCAAGTTGAAGTCCTCCTAGTTTCCTTAATTTCTCTCAGCAATGTTTGGGCATATTTTGTTAAATCCATCCTTAAGTATTTCATGTTTTTGATGGTATCATAAATAGTATTGCTTTTTAAAAAGAAAAACACTTCAATTTCCACTTGTTTGTTCCTAATATGTCTTTCTGGCTTTGTTCTATTTTCTGGGAGGTTTTCCAAATCTGTCTTCAACTTGTCTATTAATTTTTAAAAACTGTAATTTAAAAATTTTAGTGTGGTAAAAATACATGAAATGGAATTTACTATTTTAACCACTTTTAAAACACATATATATTTATTGATTGATTTCAGAGAGGGAGGGAGAGGAAGAGGGAGAGAGAGATGAAAACATCAATGATGAGAGAGAATCATTAATGCCACAGTAGGGATTGAGCCTGCAACCCGGACATGTGCCCTGACTGGGACTCAAACTGTGATCTCCTGGTTCATAGGTCAACACTCAACCACTGAGCTACACCAGCCCAGCTATTTTAACTACTTTTAAAGTGCACAACTTAATGCACTTAAGTACATTCGCATTGTTTTACAACCATGATTACTATGCATCTCCATAACTTCATCATCCCACATTGAAGCTCTGTATCCATTAAATATTAATTTCCCATTCCTACCTCTCTTAGCCCTTGTTACTCACTGTTCTACTGTCTGTCTCTCTGTATTTGACTATTCTAGGGAACTAATGTAAATGGAATCATACAATATTTGCCATTTTGTCTCTGGCTTATTTCATAGCATAACGTCTTCAAACTTTAACCCTGTTGTAGCATGTATCAGAATTGCATTCCTTTTTTTAAAATATCCTCACCAGAGAATATTATTTTCATTGATTTTCAGAGAGAGAGAAAGAGCAACATCGATGTGAGAGAAACACATTGATTGGTTGCCTCCCGTATGCACCCCAACCGGGGCTGGGATTGAACCTGCAACCCAAGTATATGCCCTTGACCAGGAATTGAACTTATGACCCTTCGGTGTTCAAGCCAACATTCTAACCACTGACCAACACCAGCCAGGGCAGAATTGCATTCCTTTTTAAGGCTAACTACTATTCCATTGTATGTATAGACCACATTTTGTTTTTCCATTCATTCACTGAAAGACATTGGGTTGTTTCTATCTTTCGGTGGTTGTGAATGATGCTGCTATGAACATTCAATTAATTTTAATTTATGAACTCTCATGTTCTCTGATAATTTCATTTTTATTGTTTCCGTTTTTTTGTTTTATGCTCTCTCTAAATATTACAGTTTCTTTGATGTTTCATCTTTTCTCTGTATGTCTCTGTTTCCTCCATTTTTTTCTGTTTGTTTTCATTTTTAGCTTTCATTCAAGGTTTCTGTCAAATATATGGTGGTTCTTGTGTTTTGTTTTATGCCTAAGAGTAAAGTATTTAATAAATAGACTGGAAACTTTGTGGGGAGAAGGGAGCAGGAGGGACTGATCAGGTCTTTTTACTGGGGTACTCCAAATGCCAACGCTTTGAGGAATTTTCACTGGCACCATCCATTTTGTTTCTCCATAAAAGTGGTCTCCAACATCCTGTCTGGGGGAGAATCAGGTGTTGGGGATGGCAGGAGCTTGGGGAGCAGTAATGGTGGGGCAGCAGGCATATGTTTAAGCCTTGCTGCAGGCTTCCTGGGAGCAGCGAAGGGACATGAGGGCCAAGGGTTTCGCTTTTACTTAATCCATCTGTTTTCAATCCTGGCACCTCCAAGGACCGAGCCTCTCAAGTGTTCTGTGGCCCAAAATGACTTACTTCTACTTGACACTGTCCCTGAAAGTTATCTAGGCCGTAACTTCATACAGTCGGCTAAGTCAGTCACGCTGCTCCTCCGTCTGCTTTTTGTCTTCTAAAAATACGTTGAAATATTTTATCCACTGTTGTCTCCTTTCTTATTCTGTTTGTACTTAATGGTTAATACCATTTTTTAATTACTTTACTGACAAATTTTAATAGGGTTTTGGGTTGGAGAGGAAATGAACACATAATATGCCATATTAACTTGTTAGATTAAATAGCATTATCATTCATTAATGATTTACAACATTTATTTTACCACCTGACAGAAAAAATTGCAATAAATAAAACATAAAATGGGAATGCCAGATCACAATAAGTTGGTAGTAATAAAAGGAAAATGAGTCTTTAAAAAGACGATGGCAGGGCAATATTCCAGAGCATATCTGGTAATGAATATGTTCCTGGGTTCTCTGGAAAGTAGAAAACAAGTTGAATATGAGCAATATAGACCTGTGGATTTAAAAATCCTGTACCTGATAAATATAGGTAGTATATAAAAGAATCATTGTACTTAACTCTGTAATTTAATGGAGCTTGCTTAATATCTTATTGCTTTTCTTCCAGCCATTTCCTTCTCTTTAGCATCTTCATTAACAGATGGTCAGTTACAGGAAGAGGCAGAAGTTTACCAGGCAAACTTGTTATTGCCTTAGTGACTGGAGCTCCCAGTTTACTGAGAGTTTCAGGATTATCTGTGGCTTAAATTATTGGTGCTGTCCCTATTACTATAGATCGCTGGATACTATAGATTACTGGAATACTATTTTGAGTTCCGAGTTTAATATTTAAGGTGGATGGAAAAGATAAAATGAGCACCTATTTAAAACTTAGAGAACTGGACCTATGAAGAAAAGCTAAAGGGAGTTGTTTTGTTTTGGTTTATTTTGAAAAGTAAGGGTTAGGTAGAAATAACATTATTCTAGTATGTCCAGAGATATTTCATGTTGATATTTCCTAAGGCTCCATGCTAGGTCCTTGTCTCCCATGAGTACAGACAGTCTCCATCAACCTGCTTGTCCATCTCCTCCACCAACCCCACCATTTTCCTCAAAACTTTACCCGTGAATCCTAACCAACAGGTTTAGGTATCTACTCTCCAGACTACATTGAAGCCCCAGCCCTAGTTTTCCACCTGCCTCACTATTCTGCAGGCAGCTCAAGTTCAATATATCAACAAACTTAGGTCATTATATTCTCCCCAGAAATACTCACCAATTCTGTGCTCCCCTCCTGACTTTTCTTGATAATGGTAACACTAATGTACCTTACCTCCTAAGCTTAAACCTTAAAATAAGCTTTTCTTTCTTCTTTTCCATCAGCTCCTCCATCTTGTTAGCCACCAAATTCTATGATTTTTAAACTTGAAAGTTTTAAACTTATCCTTTCCTATTTCCTATGCTATTAATTTAGTTTTTATAATCTTTTGCCTGAACTACAAGCAGTAATTATTTCACTTTTTTTCACTTAAGTCACTGTAGCTATAAGAAAGTTATTGGGCAAATATTACCCAAGGGATTGTAATTGCATCTTAAATATTCTTAATTTTCCTTGCTCTAGCACCCATAATTCTCTATCTGCGTATTTTTTGTAATTAGCAATCAGGTCCTCTCACCATCCTGCTTAAAACCTTTAATAACTCTTTACTTAGGAGAGTAATGTCTTTAGCATGGCATTTGAGACCCTTAGTTTGAACTTAACTTATTATTATTTTTTTGGCTTTATCTGCAATCATTTTCTACCTCTCTAGCAAAACCAGATGTCTCTATGCCTTGAATCTGTGTTGGATTTTCACTCCACCCTGCCTCTATAGATGCTATTCCCCCTTACTTAGATGCCTTTCTTCCTTTCTCTACCTTAAAAGATTAAGTATTAAATCATCTTATGAAGAATTACCCAAATCCTGTTGGAATATGTCTATGTCTGTCTGTCTGTTTATTGTACACACATGATATATATATATATATATATATATATATATATATATTCATACAATACATATATACATATATATCTACAATATATATAGATGAATATATATGCACACATATATGTATATATCTATATATTCTTATTTAAACTCAACTATATGTTCCTTAATGTCTGGAAGAGTATTTTATTTACTTTTTATTACCATAGCCTAGGTGCTTAATAAATTTTAGCTGAATAAATTAATAATGCTTATTCTAAAGATAGTAACCACCTGGCTTCCACTGATGACCTAAATAACAAAATTTATACATAAACCATTAAGATAATTTTGTGAACTCTTTTCTGTGGTTCCTTTTTCTCATGAGGACAGATTTTTTTATTTGTCTAAGATAGTCTAAGAATTTCTTTGCTTGGATTTGTACTGCTAGACCAAAATTAATTTTCTGCTAGATCGAAAATAGCTTTTCTGCTAGATCAAAATAAATTTCATCAGAGAAATGATGCATATTGAACTAGCCTAAGGAAATGCAGTATTAATGCAGAGGACCAAGGCAGGTTAAAGGAGAAGGATTAGCTTCAATTTCAATGATGACTTTCACTTACCCAGTATGTGATTTCTGTTCGAAACAAATTTTTAATTTTAGGTCCAACAATAATTGTCAATGCATAACTAGCACAGCTGAAGATGTTGATTTTATATTTATATTTTTATTTTTATTACAGAATAGGCTTAGAATAAGTCAAGATGTTAACCAGAACCATGAACTGCATTTCACAAAAAGGTACATTTCATGACATCTAAATGCCAGTGAAATGGTAGGGACAATGACGTAGCCAGTTGCTAATTTTCCCTGGAGGGTGCCAAAATGATGCTTCCATCTTTTTTGAATACAAAGATCAAATATAATTCAGTGATGCTCTTTCACACGTGCAAGTCATTTTCAGTAGGCAAAGAAGCTGTGGTGCACAGCTTTGTAACAAATTTGTCAGGAGTTTGCCTCTCGTCTTTCTCCTGTGGTTGCTGAACCCACTCTTGGGTCTATACCCTTCAATATGTAGACTTGAGTATACTCATCCTATGCCTTAACTCTTTCAGGAAGTTTACATGATACAAGGACAACTAACCTGTTCTATATGCACCAGATGAGGTGTCAGTTCGGCACTCTATAATAAGCTATAATACTATAGACATGGAATGCGCTAGTTCCCTAAGAAGTAAGTTTCCTTTACTGAAAATGCTCATGCACATTTGCGTCTGATTTTTCTCAAGTCTTGAACAGTGAGTGCGTGGTGCAGAGTAAGTAGCCAATAAATATTTCATGTATGAATGAATAAAGCAAAAATAGAAGCACAAAATGGATGATGATTCAATTAGCTTTTGCTGTGTAATGAATCATCTCAAAGGTAGTAGTTTAAAACAACAGTGATTCATTATTTTTCATGATTCGGTGTATTAGCTGGGCAGTCTGAGACGGTCTCCTATTTCTGGGACATCAGCTCTATGGCGAGGGCAGCGAGGTGTCTCTCCATGTCTCTATCATCTTGGGCAGTGGTCGGCAAACTGCGGCCCCTTGAGTGTGGCTCTTCCACAAAATACCACGTGCGGGTGCGCACGTACAGCGCGATTGAAACTTCGTGGCCACACTCAAGGGACCAAAGAGCCGCATGTAGCTCGCGAGCCGCGGTTTGCCGACCACGGATCTTGGGCCTTAGCATTCCAAGAGCGTGAGGGTGGAAGCTGGTTGGGCTTGGAACTCATTTCCAGGGCATTCTATTGGTCAAGAAACATCACAAGCCCGGGTTAGAAGAGATGGGAAATTGATCCAACCTCTTTTTTTTTAAAAAAAAATATATATTTTATTGATTTTTTACAGAGAGGAAGGGAAAGGGATAGAGAGTTAGAAACATCGATCAGCTGCCTCCTGCATACCACCTACTGGGGATGTGCCCACAACCAAGGTACATGCCCTTGACCGGAATCGAACCTGGGACCCTTCAGTCCACAGGCCGAGGCTCTATCCACTGAGCCAAACCGGTTAGGGCTGATCCAACCTCTTGATTGGACTGGTTGCATAGAGCCTGTGGCCATTTTTAATCTACTACAGTTGACCAAGTTTAAAAAACCTTCTGTAGGATCTTCTTATAATGGGAGGGAGATTGCTCAGTCTGACCTAGAATCCTTCCAACTCTGAAATTCTATCAGGCTGAATAGGGTTCTAAGAGAGAACAGTTATCATCCATGGTACTGGAAACTTTAATCTTCTACATCTGATAAGAAAATTTCCAAGATAATTCATTGAATAATTATTTTCTAACTATTATTATGATCTAAAATTTATATTCTTCCTTTTACCATTTCAAATACTACCAGATTTTCTTAATTCTGGCGTAATAGCAACATTCTCTTTTCCTTATGCTTTGTTGGCCATTCTTTGTTAGATAAAGTCTTTACTCTTATTCATCCATCAAACACTTGATTTTATAGAAACCACCGAGATCAAGAATATAAAGTTCTTGTATTTCTTCTAGGTCAGAGGAGAGTGGGTATATTACTGCCTCACTATTTGCTACTATTTACAATTAAAGTTGCAAATCTATCATTTTCTGTAATTATTATTTTGTGACACTTTAAATAAATTAAACACATTTTTTGTGACTATTTTAGTAATAGCAGGTACACATATATATGAATGCAGAAATATCATATGAGCAACTTGATAACATATGAAAACCCTTTGAAACTTTCCATCAAGGAGTTTCAGAACAATCATAGTGACAAAAACAGTTTGGGGAATACTGAACTGCTGATGGCTAAATTGTGACTTAGAAAAAAGTTCATATAATAAAATTTTGCTAGTATATTTTTGTGTGTGTATGCACTTACACTTGACAATCATGTATGATTTTTTATAATTTTGACAAATAATTGAAACAATTTAGTTATCATTGTAGTAATCTGTTCTGTTTAAAATCTTTACTTTGGTGTTAAACCTCCTGCCCCCAAATTCTACACTAATAATTCCCTCTTCTTATACTGTTTCTAACCCCTCAAACAAACCATAAACAAAAGCTGAAAGCAACTCATAACCATTTTGTATAAATAAAGCAAGTTCATCTTTGTGGGACTGATATGCCAGGTTGTGAATGTATTGTTGATAATTAACCTGTTCGGGTTACATTGCCAGGAAATTTTGTTATACCTTCCCTTTAAAAAAAACAAAAACTTTTTTTCTTAGAGTAGTTATACCTTTACAGAAAAATTAAACAGAACAGAGTTCTCATACACTCCCATGCCAATCCCCCAACCACAGTTTCCCCTACTACTAACATCTTACATTGGTGTCGTACATTTGTTACAATCTATGAACCAAATTCAAGTATTATTTGCTAAAGCCCACAGGTTCACTCTTTGTGTTATACAGGTCTATGAGTTTTGCCAAGTACATAATGTCATGTATCCTTCATCACAGTATCATACAGAATAGTTTTACTGACCTAAAAATCCCCTGTGTTCCACCTATTCATCCCTTCTCCCTCCCCTACAACCCCTACCTTTCCTTTTTAATACTCTAATTAAGTGTAGGGTAATATTAATTAGTTGGAGGTAAGAATTTGCTTAAATAACTAGTGACTCCCCATGGCAATCAAAGTTTCTTAATCATTAAATTAGACTAGCACCGTCCAATAGAAATATAATGTGAGTCATATATGTACTTAAAATGTTCTAAAAGCTGCATTAAAAAAAGTAAAAATAAAAGAAATGAATAATACTCATCTCAATGAATCTAAAATATTATCAATTCCAATATGTGACTAATAAAAATTGAGATAGTTAAATTTTGGGGGGGGGTACTAACTCAAAATATAATGTGCATTTTAAACTTACAACACTCTCCATTTCAGGCTGGTCACGTTTCCCGTGCTCAACAGCCACAACAAGTAGGCCAGTGATTAAAGTATTAGACGGTGCTGGCCTGGCCTGCGAGCAACTTGTAAACAGGTTTTCCCTCTCTGTCCAGGGCCTCCAGGTTAGGCATGCAGCAAAGACTTTTGGAAGGCATATCAAAAGGATAAAAGGGTTCTCTAACCCTCTGGATGCCGACACTTACATGTTCTGTAGCCATTTTCCTTAAACTCTCTCCAGTTTTGGAAAAAGTGGACTGGGAATCACGCTCATACTGGCATATCTAAGAAATGAGTGCTGGGCTTACTGGCTCCCAGAAAGCCTGAATCATCTGAAATGTTGACTCATGAGCCTAAGGTGACTGAAATGTAATGTGAATCAAATTTGCCTTCCAAGGCTTCGTTCTGTTGCCACTTTTCTCTCTTCCCTCCCTCTCTCTTTGGGTGACTGACTCATCCTCCTACCATGTGAGAGTCCAGCATCCGGCAGGCAGATCTCAACAGCCTCCTGGAAGGAGATGAGTGGACTTTCTCACAGCCCGCCCCAGCCCCAGATGGTCCAGCCCAGCTCTGTTTTGCCTACCTCATCCAGGGTCAGCAATTTAGACCAGGAGTGATCTTACCCTTGTCAAAAATTTTCTTTTTCTTTTTTTTTTTTTTTAGGTGGTGATGGTAGTAGTAATAACGTGGCCTGGGAATTTAAGTTTAAAACAACAGAATCCTTTATTTCAAAAATCTTTTAAAATGCAATGTATATTTCAGTCCTTAGGGCCGACTCCACAGTCCCGTTTGTTAGTACCTTTGTGCACTCTGGGTTTTTTCCCTTTCCTGGGAGGAAAGTTTCCACCCAGGATAACGCCCTTCCGGTGGCGAGCCAGGAGTCTCTCCCACCCCCAGGGCCGGCAGCTGGCTCGCTTTCGCAGCCCTCAAACTGCAGCGGACCTGCAGCTGTGGGCACGGCCAGACCCCCCCACCTCCCTCCCAGCCTCTCTCCCTCCCAGCCCCTCTACTAAACTACCCACGGGGGAGGGCGGGGCTGCCAGTTTAAAACCCCGCCCACCGAACCCAACCCAGCCGGTAAGAGAGAGGAAGCGCATCAAGCCACACCCACTTTCGCCTCTCCTCCTTGGCGTTGGGCCGGCCGGTTGTCCTTTATCACTATCCTGTAGCCGATTGGCTCCCTCCCTCCCGCGCCAGCCCCCGCCCGCAGGGGAGGGGGAATCGCGCCAAACTGGGCGGAGAGTCTGCTGGCCTCTCTCCTACGCCGGTCTGGGCGGCGGCGGCGGCAACTGGGGACGGGGCGGGTGGCGCATCACGGGTGCGGAGGCAGGAGGGGCAGCCTCATTGTTCCGGGAGCCGTCGCCTCTGCCGGTCCCTCAGCTCGTTCGGCTCTGCCCCTTTCGGAGCTCCCCAGCCCCCACCACAGCCCGCGCCGCGGAGGAGAAGCGTCCGGCGGCGGCCGCAGCTGCAGCATCCTCTCCGACCCGCCAGCCATGGAAGACGCGGACCAGTCGTCTCGGGTCTCCTCGTCCTCGGACCACCCGCCCCGGCCTCAGCCCACGTTCAAGTACCAGTTCGTGAGGGAGCCCGAGGACGAGGAGGAAGAGGACGAGGAGGAAGAGGACGAGGAGGACGAGGACGAGGACTTGGAGGAGCTGGAGGTGCTGGAGAGGAAGCCCGCCGCCGGGCTGTCGGCGGCCCCCGTGCCCACCGCCTCCGCCCCCACCGCGCCCCTGCTGGACTTCGACAATGACTTCGTGCCCCCCGCGCCCCGGGGGCCCTTGCCGGCCGCGCCCCCCGTCGCCCCGGAGAGGCATCAGCCCTGGGACCCGATTCCCGCGTCCTCCGCGCCATCCCTGCCGTCCGCTGCCGCAGCCTCGCCCTCCAAGCTCCCCGAGGACGACGAGCCTCCGGCCCGGCCTCCCCCACCTCCCCCGGCCAGCGTGAGCCCCCAAGCCGAGCCCGCGTGGACGCCGACCGCCCCGGCCCCCGCTGCGCCCCCCTCCACGCCGGCCGCGCCCAAGCGCAGGAGCTCCTCTGGCTCCGTGGGTGAGTGCTCGCCCGCCCGCCCCGCGCCCCTCCCTCTTTTGTGTGCAGCCCCAGCTGCTCCCGCGGGCCCCCCTCTCCGCCCCGAGGGGCTTTGTCTGCGGACCTGGAGCGGGGGGGGCGGGAAGGCGCCCCCACCCCCGTGGGAGCCGCCGGGAGCTGGGTGGGGCGGCGGAGGTAGCCGGGGCTGGTGCTTCATTGTCTGTCCGGGCGTCGGGTAACACGTGCACCGCCCGCTCCCGGGTTCTTCCCGCTGGTCCCCATCGCACGGCGTCCCTGAAGTTAGGCACCCACCCGCCCTAGCAGGAGCTGGGTGTGTATCGAGGAGCTAGGGTTGTGGTTTCTTGGGGCTGCCCTCGTTCTGGAGTGCGGACGGAAAGGCCTTGGCGCCTTCATCTTTTGTCTCCCCGTCTGGGCTGCTCCTGGGGAAAGGCGCAGTTTGGCTGTCAGTCCGCTGGCCTGCGTTCAGCCCGGGCCCCCTCCTATCCCCTCCCTGGCCGGGGTGGCCCCATGCGTTTCATCTCCCTCCCCTCCGCTTGCGCTGGTGGGGAGATGACCCCTTGGAAAGCGTCCACATTGACCCCGCTGCAGTGAGGGAGGGCGCCCCCAGTGGTGTGCGCGTGGAGACCCGGGTGGGAGAGTTGTGGCGAAGTCCTGCCACCGCCCAGTTCCCCGCGTATTGATGTGGCAGCTCCGCACCGGCTAAGCCGAGCCCGGGAAAGGGGCTTCGGGCATTGCGTTCCGAGGGGGCGCAGCTCTGCTCCGGTCTCAGCTGCAGAGGAAGAGGAATGGCTGTCAGTGTGGACAGGTTTAGCCTCTTTCGGCATCATCAGGGAATCGTCAACACAAAGGCAGCATGATTGATGGTCTTAAAGAGGGGAAACCTGTGGCTTCCTATCCGGGACGAGGCCAATTAAACTTGTGGTCGATTTACCATGAGACTTAATGAAATATTTTGAGAGGTTTTCATGTATCGGTTAGATAGACTATTTCTTGGAAGTTATGTTTTAGGTCTACAGAGACAAACCTGCGTAGTCTGTAAAATAGTTTCCAAATCTTTTCATCCGCGAGTACCTGGTTGTACATTAATAATTAAATTCTTTTAAAGAACACCTTGGGAAATTATTTCAGAAGGTAAAAATATCAAGTTTATTAGAGATTTAGAGTTCATCTTATCGGACAAATTATGAACTTATTGACTAGTAGCTTTTTACTCTTCCTGATTTACTGCTTCAGGTATTAGGAAGCCACTGAAGATTATTGAACTGAGGCCTAGATGGTAGTGTTAGAAAAGGAATTGGTGACCATATTCTAAGATAGGGTGGAAAGAAAAACAGGGGAATTATTGAGAAAGCTTTTGAGATAGTTCTGAGACAGTTGAGTAGAGTCTAATCTAGTTCATTACTTAGTTCAGTGAAAATTTTTTAATTGGTTATGAATCTGTATTTTTATAGTTAGGGTACAAAGAGGTTTTTTTTTTTAATTAAATATATATTTTATTAATTTTTTTACAGAGAGGAAGGGAGAGGGATAGAGAGTTAGAAACATCGATCAGCTGCCTCCTGCACACTCCCCACTGGGGATTTGCCCGCAACCAAGGTACATGCCCTTGACCGGAATCGAACCCGGGACCCTTGAGTCCGCAGGCTGATGCTCTATCCACTGAGCCAAACCGGTTAGGGCCAAAGAGATTTTATGAAAGAAGAATTGACAGGACTTTGAGGCTATGAATGTAAATGCAAAGGAAAGAATGTTGGTGCTTATTAAATCAGTTTCAGAGACTGTCCAAAGTTGTTAATTGAATGGAAGTTTATGGATTTAATATTGCTTTAGGTATAGGATTATTATATCTTGGAGATGAAAAACCATGTCTTTTAAGATTTTGAGTGATATATATACGTTAAATCTTAAGTATAAGATGCCTCTAAAGAAAGAGAGATCATGCCCTATTCAGTCCCCATCTTCCATTTTTATCTAACAAGTGACAGCAAGGAATAGAACTGATGAATTTAGAGATTCCGAATAATTTCTTTTGTTAAGCTATTTTTAATTTTCTGACTAGGAACAAGTGGTATGTATGCTTTTTATGGATAAGATAAATTATGTTTCAGATAGGTTCCTAGGAAGCACAGTGCCAAATTTATAGTACTTTTTAGTAACCAACAAGCTCCCACATCCTTTTTTAAATGATGTAATGAATATATATAGAATCTTTGGTAAATATCTAACTATGTGGAATAGTATTTAGAAAATATGCTATTTCATACTATATCTCTGTAAACTTGGAAGATTTGCTGTATTATATAAAACCTTTCTAAAAAGGGGCATATTTTCTATTGTCCAATAATTAGCTCTGTTCTAGTGTAGTTATTTAATAATATACCTAAAAGCAATTTATTTGAAACCCTACTGATGTAAGGCTCCAATTTAAATGGCACATTTTAAAGGTACTTTGCTAGCCCAGGTTTCAAGTACCAACCAAATGGATATATTTCTTGATTCTTTGGAAACTCTGATGAAGTAGAAGTAAATGTAGCAGATACACTATTCTTATAGCACATTCTTTGAAACTTTTTGTTCCTGATTCTAAGTATAGACCCTAGAAAAGGTCCCCCTGAGGGTGATAGCACCAGGGATTCAGAACTCTAAGGGCTGAACCCTCATTCTTCAGCAGTGTTTAAATGGGGGGATGTGACCTTTGTGGACATAGGCATGCAAGGTGATCAGACCCAGCTGTACTGAAGCTAAGGTCTGCTCAGACTGATGGCCTCATCATCATTTCAGCTCTAAAGGAGGAGTTGATAATTTCACGTTTAAGCTGCTGAGTTTTTGTTTCTTGGCATGGTGATTATTAATTTTAAGTTGCTTTACTCATGTGTTCCCGTAATATTCTGTTCTTACCTCATGATAGATATCATGCCATATATGTGATAATGGTACGTTTACTCATCTCTAGTTTGTACCAGACTATATGCTCCTTGAACAAAGGGGCTATATCACCTTTTTTCCTTGAGGAAAAGGATTATATGACATTATGTCTGCATTACTGAGCACAGACATGTGGTGTAGGCACTCAGATATTTGTTGAATGAATGAAAATTATAGATGAAAGTTGATAAGTTGATCTTCACATTCTGTATAGTTCCAGAATTATTACAATATTTTCAATAAAAATCCCAAGTGTTATGAATTAAAGCATGCATTTATTTACATATGTACCATATTTTATTTAATCAGTCTTTTAGTGATGATTAACTAGGTTGTTTCTCAGCTTTTTCTGTTATAAATAATGTTGCTGTGAACACCTTTATGTAAACTTCTTTGGGAATACATGCTGTTCTCTAGGTGTTGTAAGATAAATTCATGCTAATAGAATTCCTAGTTCAAATGCTATGTGCATTTAAAATGTTGCTAGATAATGCCAAATTGTACTACAAAGAGTTGTTCCAACCTATATTCTCACCAATAATGTGTTAAAGTACCTCTTTTCCTTTTGCCTTTGCCAGTGGAATAGATTGATAAACCAGTAAATGATTTAGCAAATTGTTTTTTAAATTTATATTTCCCAGTATATATATATTTTTAATTAGCTTAGGTGCCATATTATTTACTAGGCTTAGGTGCCAGTACATTTTTCTCATCACAGTTTTGACCTCTTCTTTTCTTCTTCTTCTTCTTCTAGCTGTAGGAGCACTTGATCTAGTGTTAGGAAATTAGCCTTTGTCATATATATGTCTTATAAATATTTCTCCGCGTTTTCTTTTGGTATTTTTATGATTTTACTTTAACATTTAATTCTTTCTATAGTTAATTTTGTTCTAGAGAACAACGTAGTGATACAATTTTATATTTGAATATGATATTTCATTTGTTTCAACACCATTTTTTCTATTATTTTGAAATGCCACTTTTGTCATGCATTTGTAGTATGGGTGAAATATTTTCTGTTTATTTTTTTAATTGCTATAACTTTTATTTGTTTAATTACTTTTTAAGAGTTTCAGTTATTGTTGATGTTAAATATTATATTATTTTCAGGTGTACATCATAATCGTAGTGGTAGTGGTTAGACACTACCAGGTGATCCCTCAGTAAGCCCAGTTCCTATCTGACACCCATATATAGGCTATAACTTAAAAAAAAAATCTCACCAGAGGATATGTTTTTTTTTTAAATGATTTTTGAGAGAGAGAGAGAAACTGATGTGAGAGAGAAACATCAGGAGCTCTAGTGAAGTTTGGTGTTGATAGAGTCAAATATATATTTTATTGGCCTGCTAAAAGAATTGTGGGTAAAAATGTGGTTGAAATTACTTCAGTATAATAGAAGTTTAGTATGTTTACATTGCCTTACCTCTTTTTTTGGAGAGCTTAAAAAATTATTTTTACTTTTTGTTATGGAAAATTTCAAACATAAAGGAAAACAGAATAGTGAATGAAACCTCATTTAACCAACACTGAGCCCCAACAGTCATCAATCCATTGCCAATCTTGCCAGTCCCACACCCTTATAAATATTTCATTATGTATCTTGCAAACCAAGTACTGTTTTCCAAAACATAACCACAATACTCTTGATCAAATACTTTCCCAACATATTTCACAATAATTAATTTCATCAAGTATCCAGCCAAAGTTTATATTTACTACTACTTAGTGAATGTCATATGTCTTTTTAAAAAAGTTTTTAAAAGTCAGAATCCAAATAAGGTCCACACATTACAATGGATTGGTTTGTTTTATGTCTGTTTATGGGTTCTCCCTTGCTTACTTGCGTACTCTCTCTGAAATTTGTTGAAGAATGCACCTACAGTTTTTTCATTTAATGTTTTTATTACTTTATTTTTTATTTATTTTTTTGTTAATCCTCACCCGAGGATATTTTTCCATTGATTTTTAGGGAGAGTGGGAGAAAGAGGGAAAGACACATCCAGGGAGAGAAACATCAATGTAAGAGAAACACATCAATTGGTTGCCTCCTGCATGGGCTTGGAAAGAGTCTGCAACTAAGGTACTTACTTGCCCTTCACCAAAATCAAACCCGGGACCCTTTGGTTTGCCGGCCAATGCTCTATCCACTGAGCCAGAACTGGCTAGGGCAGGGGTGGGCAAACTTTTTGACTCGAGGGCCACAATGGGTTCTTAAACTGGACCGGAGGGCCGGAACAAAAGCATGGATGGAGTGTTTGTGTGAACTAATATAAATTCAAAGTAAGCATCATTACATAAAAGGGTACGGTCTTTTTTTTTTTTTTTTTAGTTTTATTCATTTCAAATGGGCCGGATCCAGCCCGAGGGCCGTAGTTTGCCCACGGCTGGGCTAGGGTGACATTTTTATTATATTTTTAAATATTTTTTTATTGATTTCAGAGAGGAAGGGAGAGGAAGAGAGAGAGAGAAACATCAATGATGAAAGAGAATCATTGATCGGCTGCCTCCTGCACGCCCCACACTGGGGATCGAGCCCGCAACCCCAGCATGTGCCTTTGACTGGAGTTGTACCCAAGACCCTTCAGTCTGCAGGCCGACGCTCTATCCACTGAGCCAAACCCACCTGGCCCCTCCTGCTGTGCCCCCCCCCCCCCCGCCACCCCCCCCGCCCCCCCGCCTCTGTCAGCAGCCCCACTCCTGTTGCCGCTCCCACGCACTGATGGCGCTGGCCCTGCTCGCACTCGCTGACGGCATGGAGCGATTGAGGACAGTCAGCAGTGGGTGCAAGCATGGCCAGTGTTGTCAGTGGGTGCGAGTGGTGGCTGCTGCCCTGATTGCCCCTCAGGAGCAGGGGGAGGTGGAGAAGCCCTGAGGGGCTATTGGGGCCGGCAGCCATTCCTCACACCTGCTGACGCCGCTGAGTGAGTGATTGGGAGCCAGGCTGGTGCTGGCAGTGGGTGCGAGTGCTGGGCAGGACTGCGGTGACGGGAGCAAAGACTTTTCATTAACCACCAGAGGCTCACCCCGATGACAGCAACCGGTGCCCCTCCTTGGTCTGGCACCCCCCGCTCACCTGCTCCACCATCCCGCTGCAGCTGATGCCCACCATATTTCGCACTCTGCCGCCTGCTGCCAACACCTGCCATGTTTCGTGTGCGTCCCCTGGTGGTCAGTGCATATCATAGAACTGGCTTTTCGGTTGTTCTGCTGTTCGGTCTATTTGCATATTAGGGTTTTACATATACAGATAACTTACAGCCCTGGCCAGTTTTGCTCAGTGGATAGAGTGTTGGCCTGCCGATTAAAGTGTCCCAAGTTGGATTCCAGTCAAGGGTAGCCTGAGTTGCAGGCTCAGTCTCAAGTAGGGGGCGTGCAGGAGGCAGCCAATCAATGATTCTTTCTCATCATTGATGTTTCCCTGTCTCTCTGAAATAAATAAAAATATATTTTTTAAAAATAATAAAGATATAACTTTACATACAGTAAAATGCATAGATCTTAAGTTTTAGCAATTCTGTGTTTTAACAAATGCAGCTACTCATTTAACCCACACCCCTGTCAAGATACAGAAAAAGCCCTAACCGGTTTGGCTCAGTGGCTAGAGCCTCAGCCTGCGGACTCAAGGGTCCCAGGTTCGATTCCGGTCAAGGGCATGTACCTTAGTTGCGGGCACATCCCCAGTAGGAGGTGTGCAGGAGGCAGCTGATCGATGTTTCTCTCTCATTGATGTTTCTAACTCTCTATCCCTCTTCCTTCCTCTCTGTAAAAAATCAATAAAATATATTTTAAAAAAAAAGATACAGAAAAGGCTCATCATTCCAGAAAGATCCCTTGAGCCTTAGCAGTCAATTTAATTCTTGTTCTGTCCTTCCCCCAGCCCTCTAACCCCAAGCAGCTACTGTTCAGATTGTTTTCACCATAATTTTGCCGATTATAGAGTATCATGTGGATGGAATCATACAGTATTTACTCTGGTGTCTGGTTATTTGCACTCAGTATGTTTTTGAGACTTATCAATGATGTTGTAGGTATCAGTAATTTATTCCTTCTTACTGCTGAGTAAGTATTCCATGATAAGAATATGCTACAATTTAATTATTTGTTCGCTTGTTGATGGACATTTGGATTATTTGTAGTTTTTGGCTATTATGAACAATAGAATGCTGTGAACTTTCTTTGTATAGGCCTTTTTTTTGTGGATATTTGTTTTCATTTCTTTTGGGTAAAGAGAGTAGAATTGAGTAAGAGTAGAATTGCTGGTTCATAGGGTAGTTATCTTTATAAAAAAAATTGCCAAACTGTTCTCCAAAGTGGTTCCACTTCTACCAGCGATGTATGAGAGTTAGCGTGGCTTCACATTCTCACAAACATTTGATATTATCGGTCTTTTTAAATTTTAGTGGGTATGTAGTTGTTTTCATTATAGCTTTAATTCACATGATGAATTAAATTTAATTCCTAATGACTAATGAATTAGAGGGCTTTTACATGTCTACTGGCTACTTGTATATCTTCTTTTTGTGAAGTGTCCAAGTAATTTGCCCATTCTTACATTGGGTTAGATGCCATTTTCTTACTGATTTGTAGGAGTCTTTCCTCAGATATATGCATTGTAAATATATTCTCCTAATCTGTAGTTTACCTGCTAAATTTTATTGATGGTTTCTTTTGATGAGTATAATTTTCTGCTTTTGAAGAAGTCTTAATTTATCAAGTTTTCCTTTTATGGTTCATACTTACTGTGTGCTAAGACACATTTGCCTACACCAAGGTTGTAAAAACATTTTATGTTTTTTTTTTAAAAGCTTTATCGTTTTAGCTTTTATGTTTAAATCTATAATTCATCTTGAATTAATTTTTGTCTATGGAAGAGTTAGAGGTTCAGATTTTTGTATTTTTTCCATATAAATATCCAGTTGTCCCAGCAAACATTTTTTAAAGTAAGTTGTTATTGGTTTTTAGAGAAAGAGGAAGGGAGAGGGATAAAGGGATAGAAACATCGATGAGAAAAACATCATCAAACAGCTACCTCCTGCACACCCCCCCCACTGGGGATCGAGCCTGCAATCTGAGCATGTTCCCTGACTGGGAATTGAACTGGTGACCTCTTGATTCATG
This sequence comes from Myotis yumanensis, assembly GCF_028538775.1. Lineage (NCBI taxonomy): Eukaryota > Metazoa > Chordata > Mammalia > Chiroptera > Vespertilionidae > Myotis > Myotis yumanensis. The sequence continues at coordinate 30,202,165 of NW_027223762.1, read as the reverse complement.
AGTCAACGCTCAACCACTGAGCAACACCGGCTGGGCCCAGCAAAATTTTTTTGGAAAGAATTTGTCTTTATTGAATTTTGCTTTGGTGCCTTTGACGAAAATCAGTTGACCATATAAGTGCGTCTGTTTAAGCATATAGATCCTCCTCAACTTAGGATGGTGGGTATGTCCTATAAACCCATAGTAAGTTGAAAATATCCTGAGTCAGAAATGCATCTAGACACATTAAAAATTGGCACTGACTTTCTCTGGCATGATACCATGTCTGTTTACATAAGTATGTTTAGCATTCAGTGTTGGGAGTGGGTGGAGGAGTGAGATAATGAGGGAGAGAGGTGAAGAAGGAGAGCAAGGAATTAGCTCATTAAATAATGACTATTTTTAAAAAAAGCATTAGATACACTTAACCTACTAAGAATCATATCTTAGCTGTGCCTACCTTTAATATTCTCAGAACACTTAATATTTTGCCCACCTAGAGTTGGGCAAAATCATCTAACACAATGAATGCATTGTGGAGTATCAGTTGTTCACCTTCCTGATCTGGGAGCTGTGGCTCACCGCCTGTGCTGCCACTGCTCAGCTTCACCAGAAAATTGTACTGCGTATCCTTAGCCCGGAAATGATCAGAATTTAAAATCAAAGTATGATTTCTATTGAATGTATATCGCTTTCTGTAAAGTTAAGCCATTCATTGTGAGTCAAGGATGTCTTTATCTATTTTATTCTATTGATCTATTTGTCTATCTTTATGCCAGTAGCCAGACTGTTTTAATTACTATAACTTATAGTAAGTCTTAAAATCAAGCAGTGTGAATACACCAAGTTTTATCTCCCTCCTCCCCCCCCAAATTGTTTTGCCTTAAGTCCTTTGTATTTCTATATACATTTTAGGATCAACTTGTTCATTCCTACAGAATGGCTGCTGGGAATTTGGTATTGTATTGAGTCTAGAGATCAATATTGGGAGAATTTGACATCTTAAGAGTTTGAGATTTTACCTTATAACAAGCTAACAAATTAGCCTGCCATAGTCTCTTGGATGCGGGCAGAGGACACAGATACCTGGGTAAGAAATAAGGGACTTTAATACTCACAGCAGTGATAATAGCCAGAATATCAGCACTTTTGGGGACAGATTCCCAGAGCCCCGTTTCCTTAGGACAACACAGAGAGGGCCAAGCAACCTTGGGCTTAGAGAAACTGGATCTTACTCTACATAATAAGCCTGCCTGCCTTACTGCTCAAGTGAAAGACTTTGTCTCTGTCTCTAAGGTTGTTTGCAATACAAGCATCTTTGAAAAGATAGGAACAAAGGCAGCCAGTGCCCCATCCCTCTCTTCACAAGATGTGCAAAGATACAAACTTTTTAAGAGAGCTCTTCCCTGTTAATAACAAAAGTCTTCAATCCACATGTCATGTTTACTAGTATGTATTTCTCTCAGCAGTGTTTTGTAGTTTTCACTGTAGAGCTTTTGCATTTCTATTGTTACATTTACTTCTAAGTATTTTATGTTTTTTGTTGCTATTGTAAATGATAGTAGTTAAAAATTTTATGTTTCATTTGTTAGTTGCTGGTACATGGAAATACAGTGATTGTATACTATTCTTGTAACTGTCCTGCATCTTCCTAAATTTACTTCCTAGCTCTAGTAAGGTTTAATAGGTGGTTTTTTTAAAAAAAAACACACCATAGAATTTTCTAACTACACAGTGCTGTTTGCAAGTTAAAATCATTTTACTTTTCCCTTCTGATATTTATGCTATAAATGTGGTAAGAAGGCAAGTACAGTAAAAGGTGTAAAAAGTTCCTTGTTTTTTTCTGCATCTGGGGGAAATATGATTAGTCTTTCATTATGAAGTATGAAGTCAGCTGCATATTTTTCCTAGATGTCCTGACCCTTAGGTTGAGAAAGTTTCCTTCTGCTCCAAATTTGTTGAAAATTTTTATGAAATAGGTATTGAATTTTAACAGGTGTCTTTGGCATCTATTAAGACAACCATGTTACTTTCCTTTGTTAGACTGCTAATGTGCTGAATTTCATTTTCAGTGTTGAACCAATCTTGTATTTCTGGGATTAAACCCTTTTGGTAATGAATATACTTTTTATGAATTGCTGAATTCAATTTGCTAATAAGTTGTTAAAGATTTTTGCATGTATGTGTAAGGGGTATTTTTCTGTAAATTCATTTTCTTGCAGTATCTTTGGTTTTGATATTAATGTATCAATTTATAAAACGTTTTGGGAAGTGTTTGCTTTTCCTTTATTTGTTGAAAGCGTTTGTATAAGCATCCTTAGATGTTACAGAATTTACTAGTGAAGCCTCTGGGCTTGGAGTTTTCTTCGTGGATATGGTTTTAAATGATAAGGATACTGAACTTTCTTTAAGTAATATAGGGCTATTCAGAATTTCTATTTCTTTTCTGCCAGTTTTAGAAATGTATGCCTTTAAAGGAATTTGTCTATTTCATCTTGATGAGTAGACATCAAGGACTTTGTCCACTTACCTAAGTTATCTAATTTATTGGCATAAACTTGTTAATAATATTCTTGATGTTTTTAAGATTTATAGAGATAGTCCTTTTATTTCCATTACTTGATCTTATTTAACTTCTTTTTCTTGTTAGTTTTATGGAGTATCAATTCTATTGATTTCTTCACTTTTGGTTTCATTGATTTTTCTCTATTTACTAGTTTTCTATAACATTAGTTTCTGCTCTGATTCTTGTTATTTTCTTTTACTTATTTGGGTTTACTTATGTGGGTTTAACTTGCTCTTTTTTTTCTGGTTTCGTGAGGTGGAAGCTCTTTGAATTGAATCCTTCAGAGTTATAAATTTCTCTTTAACCTTGTTCTACCTGTATCCCACAAATTTCCATTATTTAATTTAAAATATGCTTTAATTTCCTCTGTGATCCATGGATTTTTTTTTAAATTGTCTTGTTTAATTTCCAAACATTTTGGGATTTTCCCAGATATTTTTGTCTTAGTGATTTCAATTTAATTCATGTGATTAATTTAATTCATGATGTCAGCCTTTTTTTTTTTTTAAATTAAATCTTTATTGTTCAGATTATTACATTTGTTCCTCTTTTTTCCCCCCATGACTCCCCTCCTTCCAGCTCCCACCCCACCCTCCACCCTCACTCCCCACCCACTGTGTTCATCCATAGGTGCATGATTTTTGTCCAGTCACTTCCCGCATCTCCCACACCCCTTTTTCCCCCAAGAATAGTCAGTCTATTCCCTTTCTATGTCCCTGATTCTATTATAATCACCAGTTCATTCTGTACATCAGGTTATTTATTCACTTGATTCTTAGATTCATTTGTTGATAGATGCATGTTTGTTGTTCATAATTTGTATCTTTACCTTTTTCTTCTTCTTCCTCTTCTTAAAGGATACCTTTCAGCATTTCATATAATACTGGTTTGGCGGTGATGAACTCCTTTAGCTTTTCCTTATCTGTGAAGCTCTTTATCTGACCTTCAATTCTGAATGATAGCTTTGCTGGATAAAGTAATCTTGGTTGTAGGTTCTTGGTATTCAGCACTTTGAATATTTCTTGCCATTCCCTTCTGGCCTGCAAAGTTTCTGTTGAGAAATCAGCTGACAGTCGTATGGGTATTCCCTTGTAGGTAATTGAGCCTCTTTCTCTTGCTGCTTTTAAGATTTTCTCTTTGTCTTTTGCTCTTGGCATTTTAATGATGATGTGTCTTGGTGTGGTCCTCTTTGGATTCCTTTTGTTTGGGGTTCTCTGCGCTTCTTGGACCTGTAAGTCCATTTCTTTCACCAGGTGGGGGAAGTTTTCTGCCATTATTTCTAGAAATAGGTTTTCAATATCTTGCTGTCTCTCATCTTCTGGCACTCCAATGACTCTGATATTAGACCGCTTAAAGCTGTCCCAGAGGCTCCTTACACTATCTTCACACTTTCGGATTCTTTTTTCATTTTGCTTTTCCAATTGGGTGTTTTTTGTCGAATCTTTGGTTTGATTATTGTACTCCTCTGGTCTGCTATTGGGTATAATATTCTTTATTTCAGTCCGTGTATGCTTACTTTCTAATTTCTTTATCGTAGCATCGAGGGTCTCATTAGTTTTCGTGAGGCTCTGCACAAATTTATGGCAAGCCCTCAAAATTGCGATTCTTAGCTCCATATCCTCCATTTCTGTCATGTTTTTTTGTCTCCGCATCTTTTATGCTTTCTTGGTGCACCCCCTTGTGGTCTCTGTGCGCAGTCTTGTTCTAGCCAAGCCTTAATTGTTGTAGTTAACACTAGAGGGATTTGACCCCCAGGCCGACTGGCTATAGGAATCAGCTGTATGGAAAACGTCTGCCTTCTGGGGAGGCGCTAATCCAGCCTTTGCCTGAGGCGATCGGCAAATGGCTGTGCGCAGGCTTTGGGCGGGGCGGGATCAACAGGGCGGGCGGAGGGAGCAGTTATGGCCATGCTCAGTCCCGTTCCCAGAGGCTCTGCTTCTCAGAACCCCGGCAGCCGCTGCAAACCTCGGAGAGAAAGCTGCCCTCAGGTTCCAACTGATGCCGGATAATCCCGCTTCTCCCGTTTGAGTCTGGGTCCCTAGAGACTCGCCCGGATCTGGAGCCCAGAGTCTGAGACTCACTCCCGACCGAAAACGACAACCGCGCCCTCAGCCACCAGCCCGCTTTGCGCGTGCACCTCGGTACCTTTGTATTTTCCACACTGCGCCGCCTCTGAGCCTCGATTTGCTGTTCTCTTTCCTTCTAGTTGTAGAGTCTCTCTTCAGCCAGCCTTCCTGTGGTTCTGGGTGATGTCCGTTCAGTCTTTTAGTTGTATTTTTGAAATGGTTGTTTGCGGCAGCGGTCTCCGGTGTTTACCTACGCCGCCATCTTGGTCTCCCGATGTCAGCCTTTTAAAGTGTATTGAGACTTGTTTTATAGACCATAAAATGGTTTATCTTGGTGAATGTTTCATATGTACTTGAGAAGAATGTGTATTCTGTTGTTTGTAGTGCTCTATAAAAGTCAGTTTAGTTTGTGAATAGTGTCATCTAAATCTATATCCTTATTGATTACATGCATGTGGGTGTAATCTGTCGATTAGTTGAGAGTTGAGTGTTAAATATTTTAAATGAAAGTTTTAGATTTGTCTGTCTCCCTTTAGTTGTTGCTTCATGTATTTTCTATATACCTTTCCCATACACCTTTAGTGTTGTAATATAGCTATTTAGTGTTATGTTTGTTTACTCCTTTATCATTACCAAATGCCCCTCTTTATCACTGATAGTATCAAGGTAATATTCCTTGTCTTTGAATCTAATTTGCTCGACCTTAATGTAGCTGCTCCACATTTCTTAGAATAAATGCTTGGATGATATATCCTTTTAGATTCTTTCATATATATATATATTCACATACACACACACACACACACACACTAGAGTCCCGGTGCACAGATTGTGCACGGGTGGGGTCCCTCGGCTCTGTGCTCTCTTGCAATCTGGTACTCCTCGATGGATGTCAGAGAGCTGGTTTCAGCCCGATCCCCGCAGGCCAGGCCGAGGGACCCCACTGGTGCATGAATCTGTGCACCGGGCCTCTAGTATTCATATAAGATCTTCGGTTAATCTCTTCTTGCCCTCCTCCCCCGTCCCTCTGAGATTCATCAGTCTGTTCCATGTTTCCATGTCTGTGGTTTCTGCTCCTGCATTGAGCGTCTGCCTCTGGTGGTCATTGTGCGTCATAGCTACCGGTCAGCCGGTCACTTAGGCTTTTATATATATAGATATTTTATTGATTTCAGAGAGGAAGTGAGAGGGAAAGAGAGATAGAAACATCAATGATGAGAGAGAATCATTTATTGGCTGCCTCCTGCACTCCACCTACTGGGGATCAAGCCCACAACCCCAGGCATGTGCCCTTGACCAGAATCGAATCTGGGACCCCTCATTCCGCAGGCTGAAACTCTATCCACTGAGCCAAACCAGCTAGGGCTAGATTCTTTCACTTTTAACCTCCTGTGTTATTATATATAAAGTGTGTGTCCTATAAATGGCACATAGAAGGATTTTTATCTAGTCTGAAAACCTGCTTTTAATTGGGACCATTTACATTGATCATACTTATCAGTATGGTTCATTTAAGTCTTTGTTTTCTCTTTGTCCCGTCTGGTTTTTGTTCTTTTATGCGTCCATGCAGTTCTTCCATCCTTTGTGTTTTTATTGTCATACATTTTGCTTCTACAAATATTGTATATTGTAATTATTTGTGCTTCAAAAATCAGTTATTCTTTAAAGAAATTAAGAAGTGAGAATATTTTGTATCTACTCATATTTACCATTCCGCCATTCTTTGTTCCTTCATGAAGATACAGATTTTTATTTCCTTCATGAAGATACAGATTTTTATCTGGTGTCATTTCCCTTTAGTCTGAAGAACTTTAGCATTTCTTGTAGTGCAGGTCTCTTGATGGTAATTTCTTTCAGCTTTTGTTTTCATATTTTATCTGATAATACCTTTATTGTCTTTGTTTTTCAAGAATATTTTTTATGAATACAGTCAATCTTGCTATATACAGAAGTTATGGTGTTTTATTTGTTTTAAATCTTTAATTTAAAAGTATTACATATGCCTCCTTTCTCCCCCATTGACTTCTCCCAGCCCGTCCCCACCCCCGACCCCAGGCCTTCACCACCCTATTGTCTATGTTCCTGGGTTATGCATTATGCTAAGCAAAATAAGCCAGTCAGAGAAGGAAGTTATGTTTTATAGAGTCACAGAAAACACTGAATTAGCAAATACTGAATCATTGCCCCTAGGGGAAATACAGGGTAAGGTTCCTGGAAACCTCTAGTCATAGCATTTTTGTTAACCAATTTATATATAACTTTGTTTTATGTGTATTCCTATTTATAAAGACACATTATTTACTGTATATTGTTGATTCATTAATATTGAACACATGGCCAACAGCATTATAATTCATACCTAAATGAAGTTTATCTAATACATATATTTTCTCTGTAAAATGGTACATCACAATCTTCTGTGGTTAAGAACACTAGACAGCACTTCAGCACTGTGCTTAGGAGCCTATTTAAACAGCAAAGTAACTAACAAAAGCCACAAAAAATGTGAAAAAATGTGGCATTAAATAGGCTGGAAAAAGAATACGTGTTTACAGTCTGAGAGTGAAACAAGGAGACATAGGGTCTCCTTGTTTAACCTCACCTGGGAACTTGTGTTGGGTGACCGGCATATTTTGCTGTTCTGTGCATGTCTGCTATTGGGATTACCAATTTAGCCAGTAAACAAATTTGCAAATAGGGAATCAGTGAATAATAATGATTGAGTGTATATAATTTTAGATTGCCCTTTTTTATTACTATTTTAAGGATGTCCATTATCTTTTGGATTATGTTTTTTTCCAGTGAGAGGTCAAGTCATTCTTATTGCTGTTCCCTTGTCCTTTTCCTGTTTTAAAAATTTTTCTCAGTCTTTGGTTTACAACAATTTGACCTTTACAGTGTGTTTCTTTGTGGGTTTTATTTATTCTGCTTCTTGGATTTGTAAATTGGTATTTTCCATCACAGTTGACAAATTTTAGTTTGTTATATCTTTATTCCTTTTCCCCCTGCATCTGTCACTGTTGTAATTGGAGGGGGTACCAACTACATATACTTTAAATGCTTGATTATCTAATAGGCCACTGAGCTCTGTTCACTCTCCCCTCCCCCACCCCAGCCTTTTTTCCCTGCTGTAGTTCATTTTGCATAGTTTCTTTCTGTTGCTTTTTAAAAGCTTGTTCATCCTTTCTTTTGCACTGTCCAGGAAATCCAAGATGAAGGTGCCAGCTAGGTAGGCTTCATTCTGAGGCTCCTTCTCTCAGCTTATAGGTGGCTGCCACTTGCTCACATAGCGGAATAGAGAGACAGGGAAGGGTGAGCAGCAAGCTCTCTGGTGTCTTTTCTTATAAGGACACTAATCCTATCCTACCATGTAACCCTAATTACCTTCCAAAGGCCCTGATTCCAAATACCATCACGTTGGAGGGTAGGGCTTCAACATAAAAATTGGTGTGTGTGTGTGTGTGTGTGTGTGTGTGTGTGTGTGTGTGTGTGTGTGTGTCGGGGGCGGGGGTGTGGAAATCACAAATATTCAGTCCATAATATATTGCGGTTAAGAAAATGGGCTCTGGGGTTGAATTGCCTGACTCTCACTAGTTGTGTTGTGTTTTGAGTGAGTTCCTTAAGTTTTGTCCCTTGGTGGTGATTGTTGTTGGTTTTTAATCTGTTAAATGGGGATAGTAACAACAACCCTTGTAGCAGTAGGGTTCTAAGGAGTAAAATGAGTTTTTGCATGTAAAGTACTTAGAATAACAAGTAGCCCTCAATGTTAATTTTAAACAAAACAAGACTGGTGATAATAATGATCTTCCTAACTATAATTAGTATTTTCTTTGTAATTTGGGCAACGATGATAGAACTGATGTCTTCAAAGAATAGTGTACAATGACTCTTAGAATATTTCTATTTAAAGGTAGACAACCTGGCATAAGAAAATGCATTCTCTGAAAGTTCTTCTGAACTGAACATATGCCAATAAAAATGACTAAGCAAGTGTCGTATTAATTTTATTCAAATGCATCTTTAAAATTTTGCCTTAATTAGTACAAGATAATTTAATTATCTGAAAATGTGAACAAAAGCTTTGGATGTGGTATATTAAGAAAAATGGTATCTTAAAGCCACTTTGGTTCATGATGTTTAACATAAACATGTTTTTGCCTCTTGAAAAATGATAGGTTCTATGGATACCATTTAATCAACTTTATAATATATGTGGTAATTTAATCTGAATTAATGATTCTACTAATGGTACTACTTTTTCCTTTCCATCTTGGCTTTGTTCTCTGTAGGTGAAGTTTTGTATTAACTCATTACAAACTGAACCCTTACTTGCTCCTCTTATCTTTAGGCTCCTTCCAACTCTGTCTTTATTTCTGCTGAGGTTATATTCTATTTGTTTTTCAGATGAGACACTTTTTGCTCTTCCTGCTGCATCTGAGCCTGTGATACACTCCTCTGCAGGCAAGTTCTTTCTGCTAGCCTTTTATCCTCTGTGTATTCTAACTTTAACTCTGTAGTTTTGTTAACTCTGAACAGAGTAGTTTGAATTTACTAAAAATTAGCATGGGTCAGATATATCTACTGAAAAAGTTGAAATTGCATTTTATATGCTATGTCCAACGGGAAAATGGGCAGAACTTTTGATTAATAATTGGAAGGAATTCTTGAACCCTTGATTTACATTTACATATTGACTGTTCCATTTCTCCAAATAAAATTTACTTGCTGTATAGCTGAAAGACTTTCATGTGAATGAATGTCATTCTGTGGCATTTAATTGTCCAGTGTCTTCTTTTCTAAACTGTCAAACTCTATTCTCAAATCCTTTTTCCCCTCTAAAACCAGTTAAAATTAGCTTTTTTAGTGATTATACTTGAGGTTTTTCTTAAAGACTGATTTATGTCTGTGCATGACATATACGTAATTACCTCTGTAGCCATACACAGGCTTTATTGATAATAGCCTTAATTTTTTAGTAATGGTTCCAGTGTACTTGTTATTTATTAATTAAATGCTACATTTCATTTTAGTTAATAGTAAGTCTTTACTAACACTATTTTGAATCTGTAATAAAGCATACATTAACTCTGAGAACACTGGCATTCTCTAACTTTCCTTTCTGTCCATGGTCACAGAAAAAATTATGGACTTGAAGGAGCAGCCAGGTAACACTGTTTCCGCTGGTCAAGAGGATTTCCCATCTGTCCTGCTTGAAACTGCTGCTTCTCTTCCTTCTCTGTCTTCCCTCTCAGCTACTTCTTTTAAAGAACATGAGTACCTTGATAATTTACAAGCAGTATTGCCTACCAAAGGAACAATTCAAGAAACGTCAAAGGAAGCTTCCAAAGAGTTTCCAGAAAAGGCAAAAAATCCATTTGTAGACAAAGATTTAGCAGAGTTTTCAGAATTGGAATATTCAGAAATGGGATCATCATTCGGTGGCTCTCCAAAAGCAGAATCTGCCACAACAGTAGCAGACCCTAGGAAGGAAATAAATGTGAAGAGTAAAGATGAAGAGGATGACCTAGTTAGTAATCAACAAGAGTCACCTACAGCCCTTACTAACTTGACTAAAGAAGAGAACAAAGTTATGTTTCCAGAAAAAACAAGGGACAGTTTTAATGAAAAGAGAGTTACAACAGGAGCTCCTATGAGGGAAGAATATGCAGACTTCAAACCATTTGAGCGAGTATGGGAAGTAAGAGGTATTAATAATAAGCAAGATAGTGATGTCTTGGCTACCACAGGTATTATAGAGAGCAAGTTGGAGAGTAAAGTGGATAAGAAATATTTTATGGATAGCATTGATCAGACAAACCCTGAGAAAGATAGTGAAAGCAGTAATGATGATACTTCCTTTCCCAGTACACCAGAAGCTATAAAAGATGGTTCAGGAACATACATCACATGCACTCCCTTTAACCCAACAGCTACTGAAAGCATTTCAACAAACATTTTTCCTATGTTGGAAGACCATACTTCAGAAAATAAGACAGATGAAAAAAAAATAGAAGAGAAAAAGGCTCAAATTATAACAGAGAAGAATACTGGCACCAAATCATCACACCCTTTCCTTGTAGCAGCACAGGATTCTGAGACAGATTATGTCACGACAGATAGTTTATCAAAGGTGACGGGGGAAGTAATGACAAACATGCCTGAAGGTCTAACCCCAGATTTAGTACAGGAAGCATGTGAAAGTGAATTGAATGAAGCTACAGGTACGAAGATTGCGTTTGAAACAAAAATGGACTTGGTTCAGACATCAGAAGCTATGCAGGAGTCACTCTACTCTGTTGCACAGCTTTGCCCATCATTTGAAGAATCCGAAGCTACTCCTTCACCAGTTTTGCCTGACATTGTTATGGAAGCACCATTAAGTTCTGTAGCTCCTAGTGCTGGTGCTTCTGGAGTGCAGCCCAGTTCATCCCCGTTAGATGCTCCTCCTCCAGTTAATTATGAAAGCATAACACGTGAGCCTGAAAATCCACCACCTTATGAAGAAGCCATGAATGTGTCACTTAGAAAAGTATCAGGAACAAAGGAAGAAGTTAAAGAGCCTGCAAGTATGACTGTAGCTGTTCAAGAAACAGAAGGTCCTTATATATCCATTGCATGTGATTTAATTAAAGAGACAAAGGTCTCTGCTGAACCAACGCCAGATTTCTCTAATTATTCAGAAATAGCCAAAGCTGCACAGCCAGAGCTTGAGCATTCGGACCTAGTTGAAGATTCCTCACCTGATTCTGAGCCAGTTGACTTATTTAGTGATGATTCAATACCTGAAGTTCCACAAAAACAAGATGAAGCTGTGATACTTATGAAAGAAAATCTCGTGGAAACTTCATCTGAGTTCATGATAGAACATGAACATAAGGAAAAAGTCAGAGCTTCTCCACCACCTAAGGGAGGGAAGCCATATTTGGAATCATTCCAGCCCAATTTAGACACCACAAAAGGTACCGTATCACCTGGTGAAGTTCCAACATGGACCCAAAAGGAGAAAACGCCTTTGCAGATGGAGGAGCTCAGCACTGCCGTTTATTCAAACGATGGCTTATTTATTGCTAAGGAAGCAAAAATAAGAGAGAGTGAAACATTTTCAGATTCTTCTCCCATTGAGATTATAGATGAGTTCCCTACATTTGTCAGTTCCAGAACTGATTCTTCTAAATTAGCCAGGGAATACACTGACCTAGAAGTACCCCTCAAAAGTGAAGTTGCTAATGTTGAGGATGGAGCGGGGTCATTGCCTCGCTCAGAATTACCCCATGACATTTTTTTCAAGAAGGTACAACGTAAGGCTGAAGATAAAGTCCATGTCCCAGATGAAGTCTCCAAAGATAGGTCTGATATTTCAAAGGTGCCCTTACTGCCTCCAGATGTTTCTGCTTTGACCGCTCAGACAGAGATAGGGAATATAGTTAAACCCAAAGTTCTTGTGAAAGAAGCCGAGAAAAAACTTCCTGCTGGTACAGAAAAAGAGAACAGATCACCATCTGCTATAATTTCAGCAGAGCTGAGTAAAACTTCAGGTAATCCATACATTGTTTTGTGCTTTCTTGCCACCTTTTGACTTACCATGGAACATTTCACTACATTTTGCGTAGTATATTACATTTGTAGTGTCCAGTACATCACATCACATTGATAGAATCCTCTTCTACTGTCCCAGTTAAAGGTTTTAGTGCTTTTTCTACCCCTCTTGCACTCATCACTTACCCTTGTTCTTAACTTTTCCACACAATTGTTCATTGATCATTTGTATATTGCCAAGGAACTAGAAAAAAAAGTCAGAATTGGCTTCAGTGTATATTTCTTTTCTTTTGCTTCAGTGTTTCCTGATAGCATGAAGAGCAAGAGGTATTAAAACATTTTCAGGTGCATTTACTTTTTCCCCCCCATAAATTAATTTTTAAAAAATTTTTAATGAAAAAACCTTGATGTAATGTTCCTAATATTTCAATATACTGCAGTATTTTCCAGTAATAGGTGTAAAGTTATGTATACTGAGTAGTAAACATTTTGTTGAAAAGTATAAATTGAGGTATGCTATTATGAATTTTTCTGAAAAATTGTACTTATTCTCATTTTTTCTTTTGTCTCTACATTTCTCATGACCTGATTTGTGTAAAGTGATTTGAAAATGTGTTTGTAATTCTATGAAAATATGTAGTGATCATGTGGATTCTACTGAATCTGCTTATATACTGCAAATGGGTAGTGTAGTACTACTGGCAGAGACCAGTTTAGAGATTGTTGCTATAGCCTAAGAAAGAGGAGGCTATGAACATTAAGGTAATGGGATGAGCCTGGTGACATAGGACTTGGGGTTTGGTTGGACATGAACATGAAGGATAAGGGGAGGCATTAAAGATTACTCTATATGTGCAAATACATGGGTGGCAGTATGAGAAACTGAGTTCGGGAATTTTGGAGAATGAAGTGGGATTTAAGGAGAGAAGCTAAGAAAATAAGTTTTAAATATATTGGTAATACATCACCTAAGGGACATCCAAGAAGTGATGGATATTATACATAGGAAGCTCTTGAGAGAGACTTCGCTTTTATGTGTGTATTTGCCATGGGCTCTGGGATAGTAATTAAAGCCACAGATCAACGAGGGAGAACCAAGAGAACAGGAAGATTTAAAGGTGGAAGGATTGATTGGCGTTATCAAATACTAGCTCACCTAAGATTAGGGATTAAGAATTTATCAAAAAGGAGGGAAGATATTGGCCTGACAGTGGCTGGTGGTGTGAGTGGGCAGGGCTAGGGTTGAGGAATGAATGGGATTTTAGAAAATAGATATTAAATGTTGACAGTTATAAAGAAAGTTTGAGAAATAGTGTTAGCAATGGAAGGGAGACAATGGGGTTGAAGTAAATGTTGAATTAAAGGCGCTTGTAGAGAGTCAGGAGGGGAGGATGAGATCCAGAACTAGTTTTTATCCCTTTTAACAGAGTAAGAAAACACCCATTTCTTTATTATCACCAATTGATATATTTTTTTTTTGGATAGATAATACCTTTACATATACAATATTCAAAAAGTAGAGTGATAGGTCTTCCTGTCTCAAGTAAACACTTAGTGCTCCTTCCTAGTCACTTACTATGTCTGACTTATTTCATAGGTATTCTTCCAGACATTCTGTACTTGCCATTTAAAACCAAATCGAAAACCTTTATGAGCTTGATAAGTTAAAGTGGTATGCAAAGGTGAACATGTTTCCATATATTTATTGGCTATTTGTAATTTTTGTGTGAATTGCCTGTTCATATCCTTTGCCCATTTTTTTTTTTTAATCTTCACCTGAGGATATGTGGGTTATTTTTTAAAAATTGATTTAAGAGAGAGGAAGAGAAAGAGAATAAAAAACATTGATTTGAGAGAGAAAGCATTGATCAGTTGCCCCAACAGGGGCTTGAGTCTGAAACCTGGGTATGTGCCCTGACCGGGAATCAAACCCACCACTTTTCAGTGTACAGGAGGATGCTCCAACCAACTGAGCCACACTGGTCAGGGCTCCTTTGCCCATTTTTAAATTTAGATTTTCATCTCTAATTTTGGGAGTGCTTTAAATACAAGGATGCATACTCTTGTCATGTTACAGTTTTCCCAAGAATTTTAATTTTGCTGGACATTTAAATTTTCACATAGGGAAATCTATAACTTTATTTACTTATTTATAGATTCATTTTTACATTTAATTCTGATCTATTCAAAATTGATTTTGAATTCTGGTTAGAGATTATTTTATCCCACATGCTTTTTGGGTGAAGTTGTTTTCCTATTCCCATCATACTCTGATCTAATTTCCTAGTACCAGGAAACAATCCTAGGGAACACAGCGACACAGGGAACACAGAAAATCAGCACTGCCAGATTTTATGCCCTGGGTTGGACAATCAACTGTACTGTGGGTGTTGGTGCCACCTAGTGTTATAGATAGAAAATGAGGTCTACGGAATACTCTATAATTGACTATATGGAATATATTTAGTTGGGCAGAGAAATTTAGTGAGTTGTGGGTATTTGTTTCAAACTAAAAATGACTTTATAACAGGATTTTGAATCTTGACACATTGTATTGAATGAAACAAATGCTTGACTCATGCTATTACAAACATTATGAAATGACCTTAAGGATTCCCCCAAACCTGTGTACTTTAATGAAAACTTAAAGGTTTTAATGTTTCAGAGCCTAAAGACTATTACTTTTTAAATTCCAAATTAAAAATGCTTTGTCTTTTTTGGAATATCTATATATTTATTTTAGATTATAATACAAGAAGTCAACATTTTTTTAGTTCTCATTCAATAATATCACTTTCAATTTCTCTATGGTTTTTAGTATTCATTTTTTAGCAACTTATGCAGAATTGTTTATAGACTCAAAAATGCTTTTTTTTTTTTGCCATTTTAACTTGTTATTCATTTTCTAGACTACAGTATTTCTCCACATCTTAAGTTTCAATTCAATAGTTAATGTTGAAGTGCTATAATTTAGTCCATAGAGGGCATTATATTACAGCACATTAAACAGTGCTGTTTAATACCTTTCAGTAGTGAGACACATGTTTAGTTTCATAATTCAGGATAATTAAGTAAGTTCAAAACTACTGTGTAACTACAATTGTTTACTTAAAAAGTGAATGCTGTTTTCTATTGCTGGAAGTGGAAATAACTATTTTAGCTATCAAGAATTGTACACAAGCAATTCCCAGTTTAGAGTAGTACTTTCGATCCAAATGACTGCCTTGTTCCCACTTTATTTCCTTTATCTCAACATTGTTAAGAAAACAAAGCAAAACAAAACATGAAATTTTCTGGGGTTCAGAAGAAAAGGAAGGAAAGACATGGAAAAGGAAGAATCTTGGGAGAACTGGCTAGGGCAGACCTACAGCTTACATATTGCTGCCTGTGCCAAAATACACTTTCTAATGTCTGAAATCCTGCCACTTAGATATAGATACAAACCTCTCTCTCTTGCTCTCACTCTCTCGCTCTCTCTTTCTTTCTCTGGTTGTAAAGAAAAGAGTTTTTTTATTCTTTAGTAGGGATTGATATAATCATGTACATTTCCTACTGATGAGGTAAGTGCACTAAGAAAATGAGACTTTTGATTCTAGATATAAAAGAAGAGAAACAAAGAATGTAGGAAATTTTAGGGCATGGTTAGGAGTTAGGGGTATGCTTGGGGACATTTTCCTTACTAGTTTTCGTCATGCTTGGGAGAGGTACTTGGGATATGGACTTTGAGGAGTGGGAAGTTGCCAAACATGAACTTTGAACAGTTTATTTAAAAAGTTTTGTGTAAGGCTGATTTTGATTTCAGGAAAAGGAGACTATCTCCTCCCCTCCCCCTTCCCAATACTATGCAGTAGAACTTAGAATTTATTTACTTGCACTACAAGTAAAGCACTTTTCTGTTGTCCCCTCCTTTGGAATCCTCCTTTTAAGAGGAAATAGGTTCCTGTCCCAAATAATCAAAATGCTGTTGGGATGTATCTGCTCTATTCAAAAATTATCATTGAAAATTTTTTTATTTGTTAAATATTTGAAGGCAAAATAAATGATGTTGTTTTTTAAAAAAACAAAGTTATGTCCTTTATTTGCCTATAAAGTTGGGATTTAATCTGAAATAGGACCTATAAACTATTCATATATAAAATTTTCTCAGCTGGAAAATAATAGAACTACGTAGCAACGAACAATAATTTGTGTGAATAGGTACTTCGGATTTGAAAGGTATTGGTTATTGCCTAGAATCAGATGGCTTACTATATGTGCTTTCTTAGATGTGTTTTAAGGGTCTTGTCCCTTGTAGTTTGTTATTTTTAGCATAATACTAATCATAAATAGCTAGCACTTACATAGGGCCTACTTTTTGTCAGGCACCTGTCATAAGGCATTTTGCATAACACTAATTCATTTGATCCTCACAATAAGCATAGCCCATATAGCTTTATATTTTAACACATTTTTTTGTCTCATCAAAATTTCAAATTTAAGCATGTTCTTGCTTAGTTTACTAAACTTAAAGGAACTCAGTTTTAAAACTTTTCTAAGAAAGAAATGGGCAGAATGTCAGTTGATTTATATGAACTAGTTTTTGCTGTAAGCTTAATAAATTGCAAAGCCCATATAAACTGAAGAATTAGATATCACTATGCAAGGTTGAATTTCCAGGGCTCCTGTTTTTGCCTTTATAATCTGCCAGGGAGTTGTTAGATATATTTAATGTTTAGATGAATGTATACTATTACACATTCTTGCCTTCTTGGACTATTTTTTAAAATTGTCAAACCAAGTTAAATACCAGAAGATGTGAATGGTAAATACTCATATCTTAAGAAATCTTTCCACCCCCTTCTCCTGTTTGTGTAGTAATCTCTGACTTAAAAACTCTTTGGGTGCCCTAGCCAGTTTGGGTCAGTGGATAGAGTGTCGGCCTGCAGACTGATTAGTCGCAGGTTTGATTCTGGTCAAGGGCACTTGCCTGGGTTGTGGGCTCGATCCCCTGTGGGGGTGTGCAGGAGGCAGCCGATCAATGATTGATTCTCTCATCATTGATGTTTCTATCTCCCTCTCCCTTCCTCTCTGAAATCAATAAAAATATATTTAAAAAAGAACCTCTTTGGGTGCCATTTTTGAATGCCTTATCCTAAGGCTAAAATATTTATTGGCCTTCAGTTCTATGGGACTCATTATTAGGAAATAATATGTACTTACTGAATAGTTTGGGATATTTTCAGCTATGCTCTGACTTGGTGACAGGGTTCTCAAATATCATATTATTCAAGGGTCCAGTGAATAGTTTAAAGTTAAATATTCACTCTTAAGCTGAGAATACTGGGTTCTTTTTAAAAATAGCTTTGCTTTATATTTGCAGTTAGGCAGATAAGGGAAAGAACGGAATCATCAATATTCAGGCCTCTTCTGATATTAAGGATTTTGGAGGGTTTTGCAGCCCACACAGTTTTTAGAAAATTCCAGGAAACATTATAACTATTTTAGGGTAGCTGCATAGTCCTGTGAAATATGTATTTTTGTACATAGGCTACATATCTTATACTTCATCATGCATTTTAAAATATTTCAGCTGATTTTGTCATATATTGTCTCTTCTGCTTAGTCAGATGGTAGCATCTGTTGAGCAGTTATGGGACATTAGTAAAGACTAATATTTTGCACTGGAATTAACGACAATTTTATAAAGTTGAACAAAAATTTTAGAAATTCTGTACATAGATTTATTTTTATGTATTTATCAGTAAAATTTTAGTTTAGTCTCATATTTTCCCAAGGCAAATGATATAATTAACACATAAATATTTCTCCTCAAGCTAATAGATATTTATTGAAAGATTGAGTTGGAACAGGTGATAAATTCAGAATAAGTATAGATTTGTAACTCTCTGAATTTCCTTAATTGGAGAAGAATGAAAAATACCATTGCATTAGAAAGATGAGATTGTTGAAATTGAATAAAAACTTTTTTCTATTGAGTAGCATATATTAAATAAACATAAATAACTTGACTTTATCATTCTCTACTTATACCCTCATAAGGGTGCAAATGCTGAATGCTTTAAGCCTTAATCTTAGGAGAAACTAAAAGAGAGACTTAGCATTTCCCAGGCTTGAAATATAAGCTCTTACCCGTGAGATAAAAGCTATTTCAATTTTCCTGTCAATGTGCAAAATTGATAATTGCATCTGGAGGGCAGATCATGACTAGGTGGATGGTCAGAAGAAATATTTGAAGGACTAGGGCCTATCTGCTTTTTAATCTTATGAATAGAAATCCTATTGAGCCATTAAAATTATTATGTGGCAAATAATGTGTTTTTATGAATAAGCTTTGCAGTCAGTCCATGTTGTTGTTGTTGTTTTTCTTAACAGGTAACCACTGATTTTAGAGTTTTAAATGAAACTGAAAAGCAGCAGTATAATTTAAAACAAAACAAAAAACTCTACATGGCCTTAAGTGTACTTCAAATACATTTATTGGTTAAATGCCCAAAAAACAGCTCTCTTTTCTTTCTTTTGGTAGGCTGCCCTTCCTCCCCCTTGCAAAAGTAGCTCCTTTTGGTGTGAGCAAGAAGCAAAAGACTAGAACAATACACAGAAAGAAGGCAGTAGTGCCTGAGTATTAGTAGCCTAGTTACAGATTGCACTGCGTCAGACTGCTCCACACCCAGAAGGCGTCAGGTGACTCCAGCCCTGCTGCAGTTGTGCAGCAGAGGAGACTGCAGACTTCGGTTGAGGAAACGGGTATTTCATGTCTCAGGGGTAGACTTTTGCAGTTACAGCGTTCCTGTTGGTATGCATAATTGATCATTGTATCTGGAGGGCAGATCGTGACGAGATGGATGGTCAGAAGAAAAATTGGAAGGACAAGGGTATATCTGCTTTTTAATCTTCTATTCAGTTGTGGGTTGTTTTTTATGTGACTAGTAATATATTGCTAAGAATGAGCTTTACCGTTTAGATATATTTTGGGTTGAAAGTGAAACCTGTGAAAGGCTTAAGAGTAAAGATTTAAAACAGCTATTTCACAAATGTGTTTTTTTACATTTGGTTGTGTATGAGAAAATGGCATGTTTTCTGTCTCACTGGCGTTTGATTTAGTCTTCGTAGTCCTGTCTTTGATTAGGTTCTGTTTAATCCTGCACGTTTTAAACAGTATGGTTTTAACACATTTCATCTGTTGGTCACTTTGGCCTGATAGATCTACATAGCTATTTTTGTATTCCATAATGACGTATTTTCTGTGACCAAGTATTTTTTTTTAAAGCTGAGTTGGTATAGTTGAAATCCTATCTGAAGGTTTATAGGTAGCAAGATACTGTGTTTGCTTGCAATAAGCCTGTTTTCTTCTGTGGGAATCTTATTGAGCATTTAAAATGATTACCAGCCTCCTTTTAATTAGATTACATGTTTGTGTATCTTGAAATCTTTAAAATGTATACACAACAATTTGTAATGCACGTCTATATTTAAGTCACTAACCTTTGTCCTTGTAATAACCAATCATCGATCTTGATCCTCTTTCCTCCCCCTTGAAAGCCTAGATCCTTTCAAATCTCAGTGGATCATTGTGTAAGAATTTAAGCCCGTAAGTGGTGAAATGTTGACTGTAATGAATATTTAAAAAGTATTATGTAGATGATTAAATGTACCATTTTCACAAAAAGAAGGTGGTAGATTGTGTGTGTCTGATCACTTACAATAAATTATCTTAAAAATTAGTAGAGCTATTAAGTAGTCCTAATAGACTTTCCACACAGTAGTTTTTTTCTGGCCACATTAAAGTTTTATAATTTTTTAAAAATATATCCTTCTACAGTAGAATTGCTAGCAGGATTAGTAATAATGTTTCCAAAAGCAATATGTGGAGCTAATTATAATAACCCTCACAATCTCTTTTTAAAAATCTGTTTAATAAGGAAATGTGGGGAAAAGGTGAGTTTAAGATTACGTTCCTATTGAGATACAATTAAAGATTAGAAAACAATACAGCTTTGGATTTTTACCTTTATGGTTTCTTTACATGTGAATTTAATAAAGAAAATAATTTTTCATCATTCTGACCATTAGCATTACAAAGTGAAATATGAATCGATACACTAGTTTTTGCTAAGTAAATACAGCAGTGATAATGCAATAAATATAGGATTTAAAAATGGGTGAAAAGTCACATCAGGGCCTACTCTGCAACTAATAAGGCTCTATATTAATCATTTAAATCTTAGAACATTTAATAACATCATAAGTTCTTTATTTGCTGAACTAATTTAGGGATATTTTTTGACAGGAAAAATTAAGATCTAGTTTAGTCCATATTATACCATAAATTTTTAGGCACTAAATATAAAATCAAATTTATTCAAATGTCTCTAGGGAGCCTCACTTTGTATGTAAGTGTAATGGCCTAATATTTTTTAGTCCTTGTCTGTGGCTTTTTTACTTGGTAAGACTAACTTTACCTATTTCAGATTCATTGGTGAAGTTATATTTTAGTATTTTCTTTATCAGCAGTTAATTTTAATGTTGTAGATTATAGGTTATGACTTAAATGGAAATCAGTGAAAAGCTGAGGCTGACATGGATTGAGTTTTATGAAAAGTGTGTGACAGTAGAAGAAAGAACTAGATTCTACTAGATATATTTAAAAATATATATTTAGGCCCATTTTTTCTACTGTCCCATCCCCCCATCCCCTTAAGCACATCTAGTCATCTAATGGAAATACAGTGGTATAACAAGTGAGAGGTACTTTGATTTCAGGGTTTAAAATCATTTGGGGTTTTTGTTTTGGTTTTTTCCCCACCGATGAACTAGTTTTTAAGACATTTTATCTTTCAGGCTCAGACCAATACTAATAATTTGTATTTTTAACATATATTTCATCTTTGGATATTCTATTCTTAGGATACTTAAAAAATTGGAATCTACATAGTACTTGATTATTGAGGTTATATGGAAAGCATTGATTAAGACAGTCAGAAGATTTTGAAGAGCTTAAAATAAGGAATGGGTAGTTTTGGGGTTTGGGTGGTGTGGAAGAATGATATAACCACTAAACATGGTATTAACTGAGACACTATATAAAACTTTCTGGGTAGGACAGAATATTTACAGGACAATAGTTGAAAAATAAGATTAATGTGATTAAATAGAAGATTTGCAAGATCTAGGTCAGGTTTCCTCAAACTTCTCTGAATATAAGAATCACGTGGTGCTTAAAAATTCAGATTCCTATGATCATACTCAGATCTACCAAATCAGAATTTACAGGTGAAAGGCCTGGCAATCTTCATATTATGCATCCTGATCTAATTCATGTTATAATCATGAATTACAAATTTAGGAAACAACAATCTAGGCTTTCAAGTTTCTGTTCTGATATGTTTTGATTTTGGCCAGAGGTAAGACACTTACCTCTTTGGGTCTTAGTTTCCTTAGGTGTATGATCTCTAGGCTTCCAGTCTTGATGTTCTGTGGTCCTATAAAGATACTGTGTGCCAGATTGCAGAAGACATTGGGTTTTGGACTTTACCATGAAGGGAATAAAGAGCCTTTGGAAGTTTTAAAGTAGAGAGTAATAAGATATAGTAAGTTTGAAAGACTGGTTTGGGGTGCTATGTGAAATAACTTGGAGAAGAACTCAGAACAGTCAGGATGATTCTATGTACCCAGATTTAAGGCACATAGTGCCTGAGCTTGGCCTGAAATAGGAATGAAATGGAAGTGACAGATTTGAGAAGGAAGGAATACTTGACATTTGACATAGATTTGTGGGACTAGGGTGAAGGAGGCGCTCAAAGGGCAACATGAAATTTCAGTCACAGCAAAACATTGGCAATGCTAGGGCATTAGTATTTGTAGAAATAGAGCTTAAGTAGGTAGGAATAATGCCAAGCTTGGTTTTAGAAACTTCAAATATGAAGTGATGATAGAATATCTCTGAAGCTCAGAGACATGACAGCTTTAATGATAAAGAATTGGGAATTGAATACAAAGTGAGACAAATGAGGATAGTAGTACCCATTTATCTGTGGGAATACATTCCAAGACCCCATGGATGCCTGAAACCGAGGATAGTACCAAGCCTATGGAGTGCTATGTTTTTCCCTATACATACCTATGATAAAGTTTTATTTGTAAATTAGGCACAGTAGGAGATTAACAGCAGTATCTAATAATATAAAACAATTATAACAATATACAGTAATGAAAGTTATGTAAATATGGTCGTTTTAGGGGGTCTCTTGCTGAAGTCCTTGTATAGGCTCAGTGCTTTCTGGCACAAGACACTGCTGTCAGTCGGAACACGTGTGCTCTTCATGTCTTCCACACAGAAATGTAATGCCTTTTCTATCTTAACTGACCACTTATCACTCACTGTGGTCATAACTTTTGCATTTGAGGTGTGACAACAAAACTAGCCCAAATTTATTATTTTTTTCACAATTTCACAGATGGAAGATTCGGTCTTACCATTGATCTTAGCAATCTCAGCATATGATATTTTTCTTATTAAGTTGAGAATTTTTTACTTTTTCACTTAAAGGAAGCACTTTACGGATTCTCTTTAGCACGTCCGCGTTGCCAGCACCAATACTCTTATACTTTGGGGTCATTATTAAGTAATATGAGGGTTACTTGAACTAAGAATCCACAGTTGATCTGATAACTAGGACGGCTACTAAGTGACTAAAGGGCTGGAGGCATATGCAACGTGGATACGCTGGACAGAGGGATGATTCCTGTCCTGAGCAGGTGGGAGTGGAAAACCTAAAACCAACATTGTGTGGGTGTGAAGCACCAGGAAAGATCAGGAAGTTGTCGTCAGGGCAGTACAAGAAGCGGGATAGTGTTGTAAGGAGGAGAGAATTTTTAAGAAGGAGTGAGTGGTTAAATTCAGAGAAACTGTTTAATATGAAGACTGAGAAATGGTGGAATTTTAGGAATATGTGCACTGCTGTCCATTATTAGTAGTGCTTCTTGAATTTGGCTTTTAACATGCTATAGGTAAGACCTTTGAGGGAAGTTTTGAAGCGTGGGGATAGAAATGTTTCTAGAATTAGAATTCAGTTTGACTGTACCTTAAGATACGGTAGCTTTGAACCATTTCTGGAGCATACTTCCTTGCAAAGGTGGTTGTTGGGCTCCCTGATTTTTGCTTTTGATAAGCCACTTCCCATTTCTTCGAAAGCTTAATGTTACTGACTATATGGGTATAGGTGTACACATACACCGACATTCAGGTAGAGGAGCAGGGGTCTTGCTGCTTGAAATAAATGCCTTCCTAACCCCTGGGAATGCCCCCCCCCCCCCCCAAAAAAAAAAAATGCCTGAGAAGGGAACTTTGGTGTTAACCAATTGAGAGACCTATTGATTAGAGAAAGACCCTCTACTTTCCATTCTAAACTTAGTTGAAGCCTATTGTTTAGGTATTCAAACCACACAGAGTGGTTTTGTGTTGGGAGGGTAATATGGTACATTTTGTTCTGTAATCATTTTCCCCCACTAAATGGGGGAAATTCCTTTCATTTAAAAGATAGTCCACATTGTTTTAATGCTTGTAGTATTCTAAGTATGTGCTACTAATCCCATACAGTTAAATATTCAAGTATGAACTATATTAAAATGAATATAATTGAATATAAATCTTGGTTTTTATTCATGATTATTTCTAAATTGCTGGGTTATAATATTTAGGCATTTGTTGCAAAACTACCCTCCAGCAAGATTGTACAAATTATTTTGAGCAATCTATGGGAGTGTCCTGAAACCTTAGCCAAGATTAAATACTAAGTATGCATTTCTGATGATTTTAACTCTGAGAGAGCTGTTTTTGTCAGTTTTTAAGCGTATTACTTGATGAGAACCAGGTTTACATTTAAAAAGTAAATTTGCACATGTTTTTCCCTATATGGATAAGTAGTGAGAGCAATGGTGGAAATGGCCTTTTGGTGTTATTTACCCAAGTCTGAGTACTCTATTTCCTCACCAGGACTCCCAACTGGTTTTTCCACTAAATCCTAGTTAATGTTCCTAGAGTGTTCCTCTGATTATAGCACTTAAGGGGCTTTTCTTTACTTTCCAATTAAAGCTTATACCGTCTATCTTGGACTTTTATAAGGCATTCCATGGTTTAGTGCAAACATGTCAAACGCAAAGGCTAACACGGGCCAAATAAAACGAGGCATGCGGTCTGTGGGCCGTGAGTTTGACATGCTTGTCCTAGTCCCACCTTTTATAATCCCATATCCCATTATTTTGTCTCCATCCACATGGAAGGACTTGTTCCCTAAACATGCCTGTTCTTTGCATTTGCTTGTGTTTTTTTCCCTGTGTAGAATGCCTTTTTGCCCCGTTTCATTTTGTCCAAGTTGTGCTTATCAACAGCCCAGTCCTCCCTGAGGTGTTCACTGATCCTCTCAGATGGAGGTAACCTAGTGTTCCTCAGAACTCCCATCTCTTGGTTTTCATTTTGTAGCTTTTTAAAAAAATACATATTTTTATTGATTTTAGGGAGGAAGGGATAGGGAGAGATAGAAACCTCAATGATGAGAGAGAATCATTGATCGGCTGCCTCCTGCACGCCCCACACTGGGGATCGAGCCCACAACCTGGGCACATGCCCTGACCGGGAATCGAACTGTGACCTCCTGATTCATAGGTCCACGCTCCACTTACTGAGTCATGCCAGCAGGCTGGGCTGTAGCTTTTATTAGAGTTATTTATATGTATATCTTGGCTCTTTTTCTAGCCTGTAAATTCCTTGAAGGCAGGAACAGTGGCTTCAACAGTAGGTCTCCTTGTTGACTCTGCACAGCTTCTCAATCAAGTAAGAGGCCGAGAGCTCTGATGTTCAGCCAGGTTTACTCCTGGCCTTGAACTCTGTTTGTGCATTCTTGGAAAAATTTTTAAAAATGTTTTTTCAAGTGGGAGAAATAAGGAAAGGGATTTCCTACTTTACCCCTTCCTAAAGGAACAGTTAAGTAAATTAAGCAACTTTTATAAATCCAGGAGTTTTAGATTATACCTGCAGACAAGTCATTTTACCAGTCATTTTTTTTTCTAACTTTCTCATTTCATAGATAAGGAACCCAAGAAAACTAAAGAGATTATTTGTTCAGGACCACATAGCTTGTGGCACAGGGCTGTTGTTTTTATTTTACAATTTATATTTGTACTTGGACAACTGAAGATAAAAGCTAACGACCCATATTTTGATACTTTATTCATTAATAGTTGTGGCATCTTATAGAGCATGGTATATATTTCTTTTTGTATGATCTTCACTCTACAATAAAAGAGGCACTAGTCTATTACACAAGCCATGAAAGAAGGTAGGTGTTAGTTGTTTAGTGTTGTCAAAAGGTTAAGCCTAGTGGGAACCCTGTGGGCCAGGAGTATAATTTCTCTTCGTCCTTAGGGATTGGATTACATGCTTGAGTGTAGGAAAAATATTTAAGCAGTGAATAGAATTGTTATTCTGGTCTGTAGGTATCCCCTACATCACCTTTTTATTTATTGAGTTAATTCCACCTCTTCCTAGAATTTAGGCTAAAGGATGTTACTAAATTTAATATAGCCAATGCTCCTCTTTGCATCTTTGGAGCAGTATTCTGAGACCACATTTTATTTCTCTGTGTTACCATGGATAATGCTGACTTATGTTACTTGGTGTGTTGTGTCTGTATGGGGGATGGGGGTGGGCATTATACAATGTGTAAATATATTTAAATCTTCATGGCTTTCACATTTTAATCCAATCACCTCTTCGGCATTTATGTAAGGTGTTGATAGACACTGAAATACTATTGTCTCTCCTTAAATACTCTATCATCACTATATTGTACTATGTAGCATTTACTTAAAGAGCTCAGAGTAAGTGAAAGATGAAAAATATCAAATATGAATGATATCCCTGCAAATCTATTGTTAAGAATTTGGCAATGAGGTAAATTTAGGAATTTCTATTCTCAGACTTTAGATTTGCTAAAATTCTGACTTTCCATAAGAATGAGAGGAATTATAGCTGTTCTTTGTTATATACACTTATTTGTGTATTTTTAATCTAAAATAATTTAGATTATTCTGGTCAATGATATGAAGAGAAATATTACCTTGTTTCTTTATCTGTACTATTAGCCATTTACTCAGTGAGCATTTATTTTTGAGTGTGTACAACAGGTGTATAAAGTTATAGAAGTATTAATATAACAAACTAGCTTCCCTATTAATGAAGTTCATTCTTTTTTTGTGTTAGTAATTTGCTTTGAGTCCCCCTCCCTTCCAGTTTATTAAGCTTGTCACGTTTCTAGAGTTACAGAACAATGTTTTCTATTTAATTTCTATTAGTAGAAAATAGGATTTTGAGCAAGGTCTGGTGCCCATTTCTTGTAATGCTTGGATGCCAACAAGAAGTAAAATTACACCATAGTATGTTATGCATTGAACAGATGTGTACTCTAATTTTAGGCATTCATTTGTCTAAGTCTTGGCTCAATTCTAGTAATTTAAAATAAACAACCACATGCTTATCAGAATTTATCAGAAATACAGATTTCGTATAAGAAGAGTCCTTACTGTGACATCCTTCACAACTGAAGATTGTTAAAAGTCTGCAGGTAGGGAGAACCATTGGCTCAAAATATGTGTAAATAATGTGCTTAGAGAGAGCATATTTATTTAGCTTTACCTTAGAGAAAGTGGAATTTGCTACATATATGAATTTTCCTGTGCAGGGAAAATTATGGTTTGAGATTGGAAGTGGGAGGTTAGAATTATTTTTTGTTGTAATTTTTTTGTCCTCTTAATAATAAAGCTGGAAATAGAATCAATAGGATTAAAGGAAGTATTGAAAACTATATGAAGTAATTTAGTATATTGGTGAATTTAATTAATTTATAAATGAGGCATGTGTGGTAACTTCACAGCTTTCTACCTGAGAGAAGTTTGGTTATCCTTAGAAGCAACTAAAAACCACAGGTAGTTTTTACCTTTATGTAATGTATTGAAACATTTTCTACTTAAAGACAGTGTAGGGAAAAAAAGACTACTTGAAGCAAACTCATTTCATAGCTAATAAAGGATTTGATAAAGACTTACCTTGAAACAAAACCAACAGCTATGAAAACAAGTTTTAGTTTATTCTTAATGAAACAGGGTGTAATCACAGCTGTAGATAAGTTCTTAGAATGAAGTGAGGATAAATCAAGTTTTGGGGCTTGTAGTGTGTGTAATTTTTACCACAGAATTATTTGGTAGTACAAAATGGCATCTTTTACTTCATGGTTGAATTTCTCAGTGGATCATATAGGATGTCCCTTTACAGAAAGTGTTCAAGGGTTTTATTAACTTTCCTAGTGGCTTCTCTAATCGTTTGAGGTCAGATGTTCTGGTTGAAGTGCCTATTGGATCTTTTTTGGAGTAATTCTCCAATATCACTCATAATATTACACTCATAAAATCCTGCATTATTAGAAAGATTTTCAATTTTGCATTGTGGTTGATTTGTGTTGTTTTATCTGGATATAGTTTCCAATTTTTATTTTCAAAGTTAGACCATTTAGATAGCTTCTAGGAATCATTTTGCAATTTAAACAGAACATGATTTATTATCATTGAACCTATATTACTGGAATTGTATATGTACATAACTCTGCTCATGTATATAACTCTGCTCACGATGTTAGTAAATTGCTTCTCCAATTGATATTGAAATACTATTTGGATCCTCAGGTAGGATAAAAAGCAAACTTAAGTACTGACATATACTTTTAAATACAAAATGTGGTATGATGGAAAAAATGAGACCTTCATGATCAGAGCTGAATTTCAATCTGTAAGCCTGCACAATTTATTTAATAATACTTCTAAGCCCCAGTTGCCTCATGTATAGCAGATAATAAATTATAGAGTTGTTGTGATTAATGGTAATGCATACAAAGTACTTGCACATGCGTTGGTGGTATAGTGGTAAGCATAGTTGCCTTCCAAAGTACTTGCACAGTTCCTTGCTCAGAATAGGGAATTACTAAATTATTATAGAAAACTCGAAGTATAGAATTTATGCTAGTTTTACATAAAATGTTTTTTCCTTAGATGTGTGGGGGTTGAAATTGACCAATATACTGTAATGTTGTCAGAATTAAGGCAGGAAAGATTTAGTGATGAAAGAGACAAGGATCTGAAATTTTGTATCTTTCAGAAACTCTAGTTACAGGAAGAAAAGAAAGCCAGGAGAGATGCTGGTTTGCCAGGTATTTGATTAAGGTACTTTGTAGCCATACTAGGTATCCATCTATCTGAAACTTGCTAACTAAAACCAAGTTAGCAGTCCTTTCAGAGAAAGTTGAATTCACCTTAAAAAAAAAAAAAAATCAGAGCTTAGTTAAGCATTGCATTTAATATTCGATTGCCCTGCTTGACTTTATCTCTTGAAATAGCACCTTTATTTCCACATATGACATCTCCTTTCAGTTTAAACTAACTTGTTAGGAGGTTATCATTTTCCTAATTTTACACATGGGGAAACTAAGTTCAGCCATCTAATCGGGCATGCTGATGGAAATGGAAGAAAGAGTTAAGCTCCCACTCTGCACAGATCTTTTTCTGGACCGTCACCTGTTATTTATTAGCCAAGTGAATGCTTACTATGTGGAAGTAAAAGCTTACTATGTAGTGCTAAATGATTGACTCTGAATTTGTGTCACTTTTCTTAGCAGTTGAGAAGAATTTGATTAAGGATTGTGATTTCTAATTAATACATAATTTATTATTAAGATTATGATTGTGAAAAATAGCAACTAACATTTTAATATTCTAATTTTAATATTTATCAATTTTCCTATTTAACTGTCTTACTCATTGTTCACCTGACTCTGTTAAAGAGAATTTAATATTTGCTTTTGTTTAAGAGGTAGGTATTTTCCTAGAACCATTCCTTCCCAGTATTATTGTGACCAACTAGTTCAACTTTTTCTCCTGATAGACAAAAGATTTTAAAGTTGAAACCTGACTTCAGGCTATTCAAGGAAGAGATTCAGTAAGAATTTGATTTGAGGCAAAATGTAATTGGATGACTTCTGCGCGTACTAGCACTATTTTTAGCTATGACAGATGATAGTTTATGATTACCAGATGTAGACAACTTTTCTAACTCTTCGCTGGGCCAGAAGTTTTTATTTTGAAGGAAGGATTGCAGTGCACTCAATTATTTTAAATTAAAATTTTAGTTGGTAAAAGCTCTGTGCATGGCACATCACAAAAATAAATATTATCCACATTTTGAAAATGAGTAGACAATCACTTTTTTTCAAAATGACAAAAATTTAATTGGTCAGCATTATTTTAGTAATTCATAAGTATTGCCCACAGCTGTTAAGAGGAAAGACTATTGCTAAATTAATCTTAGATCTTTAAAGGGATATTTCATGAGCATTTTATATAAAAGTAAAGTAGCGTTAGGTTACTGTGCATGATTAATGCTTATTCTGCAGTACAGGAGACCTGAGGAACCATGAAAGGTTATGCTATCCTTTTACAAGCCCTGTATCTTAATTTTGGTTTCTCAAGAATAAAGAGGCCATTAAACTCTTCATTCATAAACAGAACTAGTAAAGGGATTACAGAGGATCCCAAAATTAGCATTTTAGTGACCCAACAGTTTCTTTATTTAAAGATGTCCATTATTTTAATTTGAAAATATTATAGTCTTTAATTAAAATGTTTTTATTTCTAAGAATAATCTGGCCACTATTTACATACCATTCTGACAGCAAATATTATTGAAGCAGATAATGACAATATAAAGATGAAAGACACTCATCAGTCCTTCAGAATCTACAAGGAGATACAAGCCCATAAAACAAAATTTGCTGTAAATTATCTGAAAGCATTGCTATTTGTTATTTTGTAAATGTAGATATCTAAAAATAGTTTAAAACAAATGTTAAATCCAAAACATAGAAGCATTTTTGAATAAATTAATTAGAATTAGTGCATGCCTTAAATTGGCATAAAGTATGCATTCATTCTAATCAGTCAGTACTATTTATTGAAAGTTTAGTTGGTTCAAGCTTTGTACTCAGCTCCAAGATATGGTAGATAAGACAACATGCTTTCTTGTAGAGTTTAAACCTAGCAGACAAACAGATGTTAAAACAATGTCCCTTTACAGAAAGTTTACTTTCTAGTTTTTAGTTTCCTTTTTAGTTTTTTAAAGGACATAATTCCTTGATTTTTAGTATGGCCACAAAATTGTGCAACCATCACCATTATCTAATTTCAGAACATTTTCATCATCCCTCCAGCCTCCTTTAGCAGTCATTCCCCATCTCCACTCCTTCCAGTTCCTGGCAACCACGAAGCTACTTTCAGTCACTATAGAATTGCCAACTCTAGACATGCCATATAAACAGACTTACACAACTATGTGACCTTTGGTGTCTGGCTTCTTTCACTTAGCAGAATGTTTTCAAACTTTTTGTAGTAGGTATCAGTACTTCACATTTTTTTTTCCTGGCCCAATTATATTTCATTGTGTGGCTATACTATATATATATTCCTCACCCAAGGATTTTTTTTTTCTTTTCATTTCAGAGAGAGGAAGGGAGACAGAGACAGAGAAAAACATTGATGTGAGAGAGAAGCATCAATCAGTTGCCTCCTGTACACACCCCACTAGGGATCGAACCCACACTTGGGGATGTGCCCTGACTGGGAATCAAACATGACCTTCCGATGCATGGGATAATGCTCCAACCAACTGAGTCTCACCGGCCAGGGCACCATATTTTGTTTATCCATTCATCAGTTGATGGATATTGGGGTGTTTCTTCTTTTTGATTATTATGAATAGTGCTGCTATAAACATTCATGTACAAGTTTTTGTGTGGACATAGGTTTTCTAGTCTTTTGGGTAGAAATTCCTAGAAGTGGAATTGCTGGGTCATATTGTAACTCTGTGTTTTAACTTTTTGAGCAATTGCCAAACTGTTTTTCACAGTGGTGGAATTTTACTCTCCCATCCAAAGTCATAAAGATTTGTACCTATTTTTTTTCTTCCAAGAGTTTTATAGTTTAAGCTTTTTAGGTCTTTGATCCATTTTTTTTATATATGATGTAAGGTAAGGGTCCAATTTTATTCTTCCAGCACCATTTGTTGAAAGAAACTTATTTTCCTCATTGGATTGTCTTGACACCTTGTTGAAATCAAGTTGACTATAAATGTAAGGGTTTATTTTGGACTTTTAATTTATTCCACTGATCTCTCTCCATCCTTGTGCAACTACTACATTGTCTTGATTACTGTAGGTTTGTAGGAAGTTTTGAAAAAGAGAAGTGTTCTCCAAATTTGTTCTTTTTCAAGATTTTTTTGGCTATTCTGGACACTCTGCATTTCCAGGTGATTTCTACAATTGCCAATTTCTGCTAAAAAGCTGCTTAGGATTTTGATAGATTTTACAGTGTAGATCAGTTTGAATAGCATTACTATCTTAATAATAATGTTTTCTAATCCATAAACATGGGATGTCTTTTCATTTAAGTCTTCTTTAATTTTAAGGCTGCAGTTCTGTTTGCTAGAAACTAACACTTTTTCATCCTTGCAGTGTCATTAATAAGCTCTTAAGTTCCTTTGCAAAATAAAAAAACAAGATTGAAACCCTTCTATACTTGGTGACGTTGTAACAGCATAGATTGCCTCTCAGACCTTTCTTTTGTAGGTCATATTAATTTTGTCTTATGTGTAACTATCAGGCCCAGTTGTCTGATCTCTCTTAGCTGTTCTTCCCTCTTTTCCTTCTCAGTGCTCTAACCTTTGCAGCTCAACTTGGCCACCCCGGGACTTGTGTCACCAAGGCTCTCAGGGTATTTGCTTTGATTCCTCTCATGTAGCTGTTTTCACACAATATGTGTGGGCTTGCTTCTGTGTTTACCAGAGCTCTCTCACTGATCGGAAAGACCTTATTTCTGGAAACCCATATGATAGATGGAAAGGAAGAAGTAGGTTAGGGTTTGCTGTACTTTCATGCAATTAAATTTATTTTAGGCTTTAATCACTGCATAATGCTGGACTATATACATGATTATTCCTGTATCAGCAATGTTAGGGAAATTGACTTGATTCACACCAAAGCACCAGAATTATGAACTGTTAGAATTTTAACTATTGTATAGATCTAAATATTTATTAAGCTAGCTGGCAGTATATTCTGACTAACTATAAATAATTCTTATCTAGTCAATGAAACTGTTGGGACAAAAACTCTTATATTGGGCAATTTGGTTAGACTTTAATATATATTGTGTATACCTCTCAAGTCTAAAGTCATTTAATCTCATAATCAGGTTTTACTGAGTAGATTTTAATGATGATAAGGAATAGTGATGATATTGCATTTAACTAGTCACCAATAGTGGTGATATTGAAGGTTACTATAAGAGTGTTCTTCCCCCTCCCCAACTGTTTACAATGCAGAGAGAGATGAATTGTGTTTTGCATGTGAATTCAAGAGCTCTTGGCACACTGCAGAGTTCTCCCTGGGTTGTACATAACCCCGTCTTGAGACCATAGGCCTATGGGTGTTTGATCTCCATAGTGGCCCTGTGGCCATAGGCCAAGAGCAAAATTGCTAAGTTAGGCTTTGACTCCTTACTATTAATAAACGTTATATAACAGTGGGACATGTTTAGTTCTTTTTTTTCTTTGACACCTAAATTTTTGTGGCATTATATACATATCTACTCCTAGAGGGAAGTAGCTTTTCAGGTAATCTTAAGGTTTCTTTTTCTTTTGCTTCATAGGACATTTTTGTTTTAATGATAGCCAGATTACATTACAATTTTGTTAAGTCTCTTAAGGAGCAATCTCTTAAAAGCAGAGCTGTAAAACTCATGTGTAGTTTTTAGTAGCTTTCAATTTCTCAACATTTTTTTGAATTAGTCGTTTTCTGTAGATAAATATATTTTTGTGTCACTGAAGTATCTCATTTTTGTGAGTGTATGCTAAGACTTTCTTTTATTATTTGAATATATATCATGCATTGAATGAAGATGAAAACCTCAAGATGAATTTTTAAGAAAAGTTGTTTTGGATTAGAAGTGTGCTATGCTGGGCTTGGGAGATTTGATAAACTTTTATAGCCAGAATGATTTAGAATGTAGGACATAGATTTGCATTAGAAACATTTTATAGTAAATAGAAATAGATGCAGGTATTATTTTAATATACAACATAGTGTATGAAGTGAATCTTTAACATTTTAGGTTTTGACTTTCCCTAGAGACCATTTTTTGGAGGGGGAAGGGGGTGAAGAGGAGGGGTGGAGCAAATATAAATATGCCAAATCTAAATGGTTAAAATGATGTTCTAATTTCGATTTCTTCTCTTTTAATTTGTAGTTGTCGACCTCCTGTACTGGAGAGACATTAAGAAGACTGGAGTGGTGTTTGGTGCCAGCTTATTCCTGCTACTTTCATTGACAGTATTCAGCATTGTGAGCGTAACAGCTTACATTGCCTTGGCCCTGCTCTCTGTGACTATCAGCTTTAGGATATACAAGGGTGTGATCCAAGCTATCCAGAAATCAGATGAAGGCCACCCATTCAGGTGAGATGTCTGGAAAGCAAGGCAAACTTTGGCAACACTGTAAACAATTGTATTGAGACTTCATTCACGTATCTGTAGGGTTACAGGCATGCATTTTTTTACTGCTTAAAGATAATTGCAAATGTTTGCTGAAAGCTGTACCCAAAGCACCTGCTTTTGAGATTTTCTAAAGGTCATTTCATAGGCTCATGGTATAAAAAACTGGGTTTCTATGTCATTAGCCTAACTCTCCTACTTAGTAGTAATATTTATTAGAAGTAGTTGTTGGTTGTCTAATTTTACTTTAATGGAAGCTATATCTTTTTAACATGGTAAGGATTGGTGAGAGTTATATTTTCTTTATTGCTTACATTTTATGCTATCTGATGTTAAAAATACCTTTCTTTCCAATAGTATGTTTATATTTTTCTGGTATGTTTTCTTGTCATGCCTGTGTCTTTTTCTACCATTCCTTTTCTATCTAGTTTCTTCTCATTCCTTAAGCCATTACTTTTGTATTGTCCTTTGGAGAGCTCCTTTATTTCAGCATCTCCTTGTCTCTAAACCATCATCTGCTTCCCTTACTGTTAGAAGTAACACACGCTAGCATTATGTATCTCATTGCTAAATGGTACAAACCTTACCTTGGGTCTTCTGCCTCACTTCATGCTTAGCATGTTTTTCCACTGCCTTTTAAAAATTGGGGTATAATTCACATAAAATTCAGTGGTTTTTAAAGTACATTCACAGAATTGTACAAGAATCACCATCTCATTCCATACATTTTTATCCCACTGAAAAGACACTTCATACCCATTAGCAGTCACTACTTACCCAGCCCCTGAAGACCACTAACTCATCATGTTTTTAAACAGAGTTGTCAGTTTCTATCAGTAGCACCACTATTATCCAGTTTTGAAGTTACCTTTGTTTCCATTTCATAGTAAACAAAATAGCTAAATTTTGTTGTTGCCCCTCCCCACCCCAGTTTAGACCAGGTGTTCATAAATATACATACACTACAGCCTATAGCCATGGGCCATTGGCTGCCAGCTTTTGTAAATAAAATTTTATTGAAATGCAGCCATACTCAGTCATTTAGCTGCTTTCACGCTGTAATAACAGAATTAAGTAGTTGTGACAGAGACCATATGGAATTTAATGCCTAAAATACTTACTCTCTGGCCCTTCACGGAAAAAAAATTGCCTACCCCTTGCTGGACTTCACTTGTTACCAAACTGGCTTCTGATTCCCACAGGTTACTCTAACACTTACAGATGTTGTCAGATTAATTTTTCTCAAATAGCATTTTTATCACATTTTTAGGGACAGGGGCTTTCTGTTCATTATAGGATGAAATCCAGATATCGCTGTTTTGTCTCTCATTTATCCCTTCTAGGGTTTTGTATCCATTTTCATGCTGCCTTTTTAGTTCCCCAGATGCCCTAATCTGTCATGTGTTTTATTTGGTTCTGTGTTTGGTTTCAAGACCTTGCTACCTAGCTTACCTGCCTCTCAGTGATCTGAGAATTAACTCCTATTGCACTGAGTATGGCTTTAAAATGTTCTCTAATTGTTTTGTATATGGACAATTTTTTCAAATAGGTTGTAAACATTTAAAAACTATGTTGGCAAGACAAGTATCTATTTGGGCACGAATGAGTCTGTAACCACCTAGGACAGTGGTCGGCAAACTGCAGCTTGGCAAACTGCGGCTCGAGAGCCACATGCAGCTCTTTGGCCCCTTGAGTGTGGCTCTTCCACAAAATACCAGCTCTTCCACAAAATACCGACTTCTGTGCATGGGCCACGAAGTTTCAGTCTCACTGTACCTGTGCGCCTGCACGTGGTATTTTGTGGAAGAGCCACACTCAAGGGGCCAAAGAGCCGCATGTGGCTCGCGAGCCACGGTTTGCCGACCACGGACCTAGGACATTATCCAATTGACGTTAGAGGGAGGCTGGTTTTCAGTTTACAGGAAGAGACCTACTAAATTATTTGGTTTATTGTAAAGACTGGTGATTTGTTTCTCTCCAGCTTTCTCTTCATATTGATCAAATGGTGATGTTACATAAGTTTTGGGGAAAAATCCAACATTTACTGAATGGCTCTTGTGTGTCTGGCCTTATATGTACAAGCAAAAGTTGGCGTGCAGGAACTTGAAATTGCTGCTTCAACGTGGCAGAGCCGTATTATTTCACAGATCATTAAGGAATATGATTTTAATTAGTTATATTGGAATATATAAAAACATCATTAAGCCAAAGTTTCTAAATTATCTACAGTATAAATTTTATACATCTGTGGATTTTAAAGAAGACTTTTGGGGGGAAAACTACTAATTTCTGTCTAAGGAAATTAGAAACCCTTTATTCTTAGCTCAGAGGCTAAATCATTGTAAGTCACTAGAGGCCCCATGCACGAAACTCATGCAAGGACCTTGACCTCAGCCCCCGCCCACTGTGGCTTTGTCCGGAAGGAAGGACATCCAGTTTAATTAGCATATTACTCTTTTATTATTATAGATAATAGTCATTATGAAGTAAATTCAGCCAACATGCCAGTTTAAACCTATAGGACGGTTTTTCCAACTTCTCCAGTCACACTTTGACATATCCTAGTAATGCCTTTGTTGATCATAGTTTTCCCAATCTACAATGCTTCTGTCACCTGGTGGTATCATTCCAGATGGGGCCAACTGACTGATAGAATATTCCAGTTTGTAAATAATGAGCAATTAAACTTGCATGATGGCATAGTGAATATAGAAACGAGGAAACATATTTGGGGCATATTGCAGAGGTAAATTACAGAGAAAAGGAGCTATCAAAGAGGAATGTTATTTTTAGTATAAATAACTAGTGTCCACTGACATGGGGAAGTGGACTGAATAAGGGACTACTTCCAGTAGATTCAAAGAATGCCTGGCACTTCTGATTGGTTCTACTTTGCCAAGATAAAATAGCTTCTTTGAAATAGTAACTAATGAAGCAATTCCTTGCATTGTAGATTTGACTTCCCCTTCCCCATTAGAGTTGTCTTCTTAAAGTTAATAAGTCCAGCTATCTCAGTATAGATTAGGGCATCTAAAAGGACAGTAACTATTATGTTTTACTGGGATTGCCACTATACTTTTAACAGCCTTTCACAGTCTGGGGATTGATATAAGGGGCAATTTTGCCTAAAGATTAGGCTGAGAGAGTGCAATATGTGGAAATGAATGGGATTTTTGTTAGGAAAACTTGATGAAACACACAATGTCAACTTGAAGAAAAAACCAAATCCATGAAAATGACTACCATTTATTGAGTACTACTTTGTGTGATTGTGCTAAGCACTTTACTCTTTGGATCCCATTTTATAAATGAGGGAACAGGTTTAAAGGGAAGACTAAATCACTTTCTGAAGTGACACTGCCAAGTAAGTGGCAGACCTTACGATTCAAGGTTAGATCAGTCTGGCTTCAAAACATATCCTTTTTTCTATGCTCGTCAGCTGACACCGTATATCAATGAAATACCCCTTGCTTGGTGAAATTCTACATTGTGCTTAATTTGGAAACAGGCGTTTTATAGTGAGATATTTTATTAATGTCTTCTTTTACAGATATGTAATTGCTGGATGCAGACATCCAGGGAGAATCACCCCAGTGACAGTTATGGTGTGTTTTGTTCCCCAGAGCATATTTGGAATCTGATGTCGCCATATCCGAGGAGTTGGTTCAGAAATACAGTAATTCTGCTCTTGGACATGTGAACTGCACGATAAAGGAACTCAGACGCCTCTTCTTAGTTGATGATTTAGTTGATTCTCTGAAGGTAAGTTTATTTGCTTTTCATTTTTGACATATCCAGAATTTAATATCAAAAGAGTTAGGAGTGTCATTCTATTTTTCTATATTAAGGTAAATGATAAAGACATAATGAAATCATGTTATAGTAAACTTGGGTATCAAAATTCAGAATCCAATCAGCTATTTGAGATGAAGGAAAAGTACTTTGCCTTTTTAAAGAAAAATAAGTTATAAATTCATAGTTTTAGAATCCACAAGAATTAAAGGGAATTTTGACAGTAAGGAGATTTAATGCCAGATGTGCCTTAATCTGTTTTGATTTTGTTTTAGAGTCTAGCACTTAATTTCTTATCTTGTGTGTGATTCATATGCACACGTAAGCTATTTCCTATCTTGGACTCTTTCTTGGCATGTTTATTCTGCAAGAGCTTTAATATTCTGAAACACCTCAACTAATCTTCAGCTGGTAATTGTAAAGATTTTCTTTAGAGTTGGGATCTTGCTACATAGCAGCTGTTACAGTCTCACCTTGCAAGTGAACTCTCCCAAGGTTCAGACTGACTCAAACCACTAAACAGTCACGTAACATGAGCCCTAGCACTGGGGCCTTGGGGACATTTGCACTTCTTTATGTAGAACTTGCCATTGTGTTTTGTGTTACTGCTTGTTTCCAATCTACTAGTAAGCCTGTGTAGAAATGCACTGTGGTAGTAACTATCATCATTTTTCTTTCCCAAGAGTAATTAATGCACTGGTTTGCAATTTATCATGCAAGTCAAGGATATCGCAGCAATAGGATGCTTGGGCCTTTAGGCCCAGTGAAGCTATTTCTGGGCTGGTCAGAATAGGTTTAAATGCCCAAATTGCTTTTAACAAACATCTTAGCCTTAATAAGCCAATGGATAGACTTTATTTTCAGCTGTATGCCTCTCTCAGTATAAGACTTAGAGCCCCACTTTGTTACTATTAAGATTGATAGTAATAATTTACTTTCCTTTTCTTACTTCTTTTGTATAGAGTGCTTACATTTAGTGCTTATTTGTAGTAGTGCTTTGATGTCAGTCTGTAAATTAAAAAGATCGCGGGTTTTTTTTTATTGATTTCAGAGAGGAAGGGAGAGGGGGAGAGATAGAAACATCAATGAGGAGAGAGAATCATTGATCTGCTACCTCCTGCTCTCCCCGCACTGGGGGCCGAGCCCACAACCCAGGCGTGTGCCCTGACTAGGAATCGAACCGTGACCTCTTCGTTCTTGGGTTGGTGCTCAACCACTGAGCCACACCAGCCAGGCTCTTTGTTTCTTAATACTGGGGAAAAAAGACTTCCATTGAAATTATAGTTTACTACTTTTTCTCCTTAAGGGTTAGCAGTACTTTTGAAAAGAAAAAGTAAAAGAAGAAATTTATATGAATGACTTTCCTGAGTAGCAGTATTTGGCAAGTCCAGAGCTCAAGGAAAGCTGCTTGGTGACTTCCCCAGATGGCGATTCTTTCAGGCCTCCAAATAAGTAATAGTTGTTTCAATTTATTAGCACATAGAATGAACTTTGCTTTTTAAAAAATTTTGCATTGAATTTTATTGGGGTGACATTGGTTAATAAAATTGTATAGGTTTCAGGTATACATTTCTGTAATTCTCTCTCTATATTGAATTGTGTGTTCACCACCCCAAGTCAGCTGTCCTTCCCTCACTGTTTATCCCCCACTTATACCCTATTCTTTCTCCCCCAACCCACTTTCCCGCTTGTAATCACCATGCTGTTGATCTTCATATTTAAGTCTCAAAACCTATTGAGGCAAAAGAATAAGGCAGGGGATCTGTCTTTTTCTCCAGATGCAAAGGTGCTGAGTTCATACTCTGATAATATACATGAAGGGTCTGCCTTCATCAACCTTGTGGTTCCTGCTGCGTGGGGTGTACCACCACATTACATTCCTACACAGGCAGAGATTAACGTTTTCTTAATGTCGTTATGTGTGAGGAGTACAATTCCATCTGTTTGCTTCCACTGAATAAGGCGACTAGAGAACACAGGATACTTGCTCAAAATGTCTCTTATTGAAAAAAGCTGATAAAAAAAACCAGTGCTCTTGGACTCTTCATAAAAATGACTTAACATTATTGTCTTTCTAGAGAGAATTCCTTGAGCAATTGTCACTCACTTTATATAGAGAGCATTTTATTTAAAAGAAAGTGATTTTTTAAGCTTTATTACTATTTGTCTTTTAGCCACAGAAGATGGTAGGAGTCATATTTTCTCTCCCAAAAGCAAGCAAAAAAAAAAAAATGGTTTTTTAAATTCTCATTGTTTTTACCTTTTCAATGTAAAGGAAAGATGGATTTGCCTTGATTTATTTCCTTGTATTCAGATTTTAAATCTGTGGAAAGTTTACTAATAAATAACCCCCATCTCTCCAGTTACCAGATGAATTTGTGGAACACTCAGATTCTTTAATTTTTAGGAACCTGCTTTTTATTGGAATTACTTTGATTTTATATGATTCATAGCTGGGAAAATGGAAACCACCCTAATTTCAAGAAAATACAGTGGCAATTAGTCTTCATTTGTAATTTTTTTAAATTTAGAAAAATAGACATTGCATCAATCTCTGTGGCTCATTTAAAGTAATAGCTTCTAAACAAAAATTTAAGAGTTTCCTCTAATTCATTGTCTTCTTAAAGGTTTGGTGCCCTTTAAATTCATATAATCTACATTTCTAGATTCTGGGTCACAATTACCACTACTTCTATTTGAAACCTTCTTTCTCAGAAATTGAAAATTATAGAGCCACTATTGTTAGCACACAAAACTTTTCCTTCTTCTTGCTTATTACCTTCTTGGGGCAGTGTGAGGGAGGAACCTATCTTTCAAATGTGATGGAAGAAATGACCAAACTTCAGGGTTCATTAGAGCTTCTGAAATAGACCTGATGTGAGACAGTGGTTATCATTGCGCCTGGTCTAGGCCTCCGGGTGGATGACTTGGACAAATGAAAATGTGTTCTGCACATCTCTCCTTTTAAATTCTGTATGATCATCCCATTTGTTCTCCATTGCAATTAACTATAAGATTCTAATTCTTAGAAAATATTTCAAGTGTCCATAGATGGAGCAACAATCCATTTCTCAAAGGATTAATTCTAGGCAATTATTATTGGAAAATCATTGACAAAATAGTTGTAATTCCATTTAGTAGAACTTATTTCAAACATTAGTATAAAATTTCATCATAGCCCAATGTTTTGACCAGTCCACTGGCTTTGTTTTAAAAGTTGTATTTCGTAAAGTGGGTTTGTTCAGTTGGATGCCAGATATAAGGTGAGGGAAGGAGATGAACGAAAGGGGAAGTAAAGGAGGATTGTTCTCTAGTAAGATTAGGTTGTGAAAGCTGTGTATGTATCCTTTTCTTGGGGAGTCTAATGTATGTTAGTTTATTAGTACCTGAGGAGTCAGAGGCTGGATAGCTTTATTTAACCTAGTATTTGTCAGCCTTGTTTAACACCCATTAGCACTGGAAAACTAATATAAGGTACTTGAACAAATTTAAACCACCTAGATGAGGTTTACTTCCATTTCTGTGATTGACCTTTTGTATAAGGGATTGTTGATAATGGTTCTTGTTTTAAAACGGTCCTCTCTCAATCTTTGCTGCACATTGGAAACATCTAGGCGCTAAAATTTTTACCTGGAAATGGAGGGTGAGGGGTTCCAACCCATGAAATTGTGATTTAATTTTTCTGTGGGTACTGCCTGGAGAATTACTGTTTTTAAGAGTTATGGCATTGTTCTAGCTGGTTTTGCTCAGTGGATAGAGCATCACCCTGTGGATTGAAGGGTCCCAGGTTCAGTTCCAGTCAAGGGTACATGCCTGGGTTGCGGGCTTGATCCCCAGTAGAGGATGTGCAGGAGGCAGCCAATCAATGATTCTTTCTCATCATTGATGTTTCTATCTCTCTTTCTCTCTCCCTTCCTCTCTGAAATCAGTAAAGATTTTTTTTTTTTTAAAGTTGTGGCATTAAGTGGTAAACCCTGGGTTATAGTTTCTCCCCACTCCCAACCCAACCCCTGCTATAGAAGAAAAGCATATGACATCCCTGCTGGGCTCAGCTTTGGGGCTTCTTGAGTAAGGCTTTGAGTTTAATTAGAAGGTTTTTGACTTTTGAAACCTCAAGTCCCAAGAAAATATTTTTATTTATTAGATACTAAGACCAGATGTTTTAGGCCAAGGTTCTTATTTTTCTGTCACATGGCTTTGGGTGGTAAAGACCAGATTCTGTGCGACAGCAGTCCTGTGATTTTCAGTGAAAATACATGCTAAAATTGCAAGAACATTTCTAGCTATAGTTGCCTGAACATCAGCCAAACCATAATGTTCCAGAATACAATCTTAAATCTAAAAGTGAGGGGGGAAAAAAGCCTGAACTCCAGAAATAGCTGACCCAAAAGAACATTAAAATCTAGCCCCCGGGCTCTTAAGAAATTATTAACATACACATTTTGACAGTTTCCTTTCTGGTTTCTTTGGCTCACAGAAATATTAGAAGGGAAATGGGCTGCAGGAAATGTGGAGACAGTCAAAGTGATACTGATGAATGAGGCTGAAGATGTCAAAAAAGGCCAAAGTATTTAAAAATGCAGAAAAAGTTTTAAAATGTCAGAATCGCCAAAGTCGTTTCTGAAATTCTATTAAGTACCCTCCCTTCGTTTTCTTTAAAAATGCACCCTCCACCCCTATTGAGACGTCATCTAATAAAAATCTGTAGAGCTTTTTAATGAGGTATGTGATACACAGTCAAACCTCATTCCCCTGGACAAAAGACAAACAAGACATGGCCCTTGTCCTCTTTCATCAAGTATTTGTTAGAGCTGCACTGGACTTTGTCCCTCTTTCCTCCAGTTTCATTGCTGCCCAGAGAATTGAACTTTGACTCCATGGTTTATTTGCATTGGCTGTAATGTTGCAAAGTATTTGCACGTGTTTATTGACCTTTTTCTGCCTCTTTGTAAAGCGTGCGTACTCATGATGAATTCCCATGTATAATGGTCACTCTAGGTCAGTGGTCGGCAAACTGTGGCTCGCGAGCCACATGCGGCTCTTTGGCCCCTTGAGTGTGGCTCTTCCACAAAATACCACGTGCGGGCGCGCATGTACAGTGCGATTGAAACTTCGTGGCCCATGCGCAGAAGTCGGTATTTTGTGGAAGAGCCACACTCAAGGGGCCAAAGAGCCGCATGTGGCTCGCGAGCCGCAGTTTGCCGACCACTGCTCTAGGTGGTTTCATGGTATAGCAGAGCAGATAGATTCTGGAGTCAGGTAAACCTGAGATCACTGCGATCCTGGTCTGGCAACTTGCATCTTGGTTTCCTCCACTGTAGGGATAACAATAGCACATAACTTTTGATGAGATTAACTAACCTAATGTAAGTTAAAACAATGGTAGTTGCTGTTTTGTTATATAACAGTTACAGTAATTGTGTATTTGCTGGATGCTAGTTCTTACCATCACTCCTTTCTCTGCCCTTACCCCAGTATTTTTGTTTTAGGCGTCTGAAGTGTCACATTTTCTTCAAACTTAGCTGCAACATTTAAAAATTCTGTGATAGCATTTAAAGATGTGAATTTGTTTTTTCTCTTAAAATGGGGAAATTTGGTTACATTGGTCTGCAATAATTGCATGGCAACCGTCAGTGGAGCTGGGCTGCGGGTACCTCCTGGAGAGGGAGAATGCATGCATTTGTTTGCCTCAGTCCTCCCCTGGAGAAACTTGAAGCCTCCCTTTGGAGAAGCCTGGCTTTAGGGCGTGTCCTCCAAGAGGCAAGTGCAGTGACCCTTGAGTCCCTTAGGTAGCGTAGGTGTGAAGTCTCAGGCTTCTCTCCTTGTGGGCTTGGA
Organism: Myotis yumanensis; assembly: GCF_028538775.1. Lineage (NCBI taxonomy): Eukaryota > Metazoa > Chordata > Mammalia > Chiroptera > Vespertilionidae > Myotis > Myotis yumanensis. The sequence continues at coordinate 30,158,751 of NW_027223762.1, read as the reverse complement.
GTGGGACACCTTGCCAGTGACCAAATTAGCGTGTGTGTGTTAGTATCTGAATTCTGTCGTATAGGGTGCCTTTATTGCCAAAGCAATTTCTTCTCAAATGTGGCAGGTGGACTCTTTTTCCTTTAGACTTGTAAGTGGTAATGGAGGAAAATAGCTCTGTTCCTCTATAGTAAACTTGCTCAAGTGCAGAAATTATATTTAGCTTCTGCAATAGGAGTTTGTAAAACTGGGGGGTTGGGGGAGGCTTGCTAACTAACTAGTCATGCTTCAGACCTTTACCAGTGGTTCCATAGGAGTTGCTAAGACCAGGGCAGCATTTAATTTTTGATTTTCAGTTGACAGGTGTTTGTTTGCTTGAACAATTAAATTCAGCTGTAGGGGTAATCAGTGTTGCTATTTGTAGAACTGATGGTGGGGGAATCCAGAGTGTCCTCCTAGCCCAGTGATGGCGAACCTATGACACGCGTGTCAGAGGTGACACGTGAACTCATTTTTTTGGTTGATTTTTCTTTGTTAAATGGCATTTAAATATATAAGATAAATATCAAAAATATAAGTCTTTGTTTTACTCTGGTTGCAAATCAAAAAATTTCTATATGTGACACAGCACCAGAGTTAAGTTAGGGTTTTTCAAAATGCTGACACGCCGAGCTCAAAAGGTTCGCCATCACTGGTTTAGCCTGTGGTAAAGAAGCTTACTACAGCTTGATCACCATAATTACTGCTCAGTACCCAGCTCATAGTAGGCACTCAGTCAGATTTTGTTACATGTAGAAAGACCAAAAGGGTGAGCAAACTATCTGGGCCATGGCCTGTTTTGTACAGCCTGGGAACCAAGAATGTTTTTTACATTTTTAAAGGATAATATTCAAAGAATATGTGACAGAGAGCTGGGTTAACTATGGCTGTTAAAACATGCATCCCTGGGCAAACAGGGCCTCTGATCCTTAATAAAATGCTAGAGGTGATATTTTTGGTACCTGGAACTTAATCTGTTTGATAAGTCCTCCCTGCCCTTTTGTTACTTACTCAGATGTCTGACCTGTCAATGTCTGAATTACTCAGATCATGAAGATCTTAAAGCACTTAATTTGTTAGTACTTAAATCAATTTTAATAGTGAATTTTCACAGTACTTTTTCAGTCTTCCCGTTTAAAAGATAAATTCTGTCTTAGAACTGGAGTTACTATGGCATAGCTTTGGCATGTTTTCTGATTTCAGAGAAAACAGAATCAACTGCTTGGTAGTGTAGTCCAGAGAAAATGAATCAAATCTATTGTTTTAATTAGGGTTCTAAAATATCCATGTTACTATACCAAGGCTCCAAGGACTATGCCTCTACTAGTTTGGCATTTAGGTGGGATGCTTTTATTTGAAGCTTAATTTAGTTTTTAATAGGCTAACGTTATTTTCTTATAGTTTGCAGTGTTGATGTGGGTATTTACCTATGTTGGAGCCTTGTTCAATGGTCTGACACTACTGATTTTGGGTAAGTCTACAAAAGCATTGGAATGAAAAATTGCAGGGGGAAAAAGTGTGTATAAGGAGATTAGAGATTTTATGGAGAATATTCTTATATTGTAGGAAAAATAGAGGAGGTATGTTTGAGGTTGTGACCTCTTTAAATAAATTGCCAATAGTATTTATTGACATGCTACTTTAATTCCTGAAGACTGCTCAGCTCACAGTGACAAAGCAGAGCAAGGTGGCCTTACCTGTATTTTATAAAGTCTATGTGGCATGATTTGGAGCCAGGAGTGGTTCTTGCAGCCTCCTTGGTTAATTCATTGCCCTGGCGTGGCCCCCCACCACTCCCCGCAGGGGCACCCAGGAGAGCCTGGCCTGCTTAGGAGTGTTGCCGGTTTGATGGCTTTTCAGTGTTTGTCCCCTAAATCATACCAGTCTATTTTAAAGGTTGTGTATTTCCTTTTCAGCTCTGATTTCACTCTTCAGCGTTCCTGTTATTTATGAGCGGCATCAGGTAATTTGACTGAATTTCAGAATACAGAGCTCACTTTATTATGTGGAACTTACAAATGTATCAGTGCCAGTTTCCAAAGTCTTATACAAGTGAGCAATAAGGTGGTTGCTTATGCCTTTAATTTGTTGGGTCATAGTAATAGTTAATCAGATTCTTCAGCAATGGTAATGTTCTGATATCTCCCTTATCCTTCTCTTCAGGCGCAGATAGATCATTATCTAGCACTTGCAAATAAGAATGTCAAAGATGCTATGGCTAAGTAAGTATTTAAAATTTTTTTTTTTTTTTTACCAAGGATAAGGTGTACTGGACTTTGAGAACAGTGCAGTAGCAAATCTCCATCAGAACTACAGTGTGACACATTTGCCAAAAGATTTTTTTCTAACTGTTGGGTAATTTATTTCTACATTAATAATTTTACTTAGGGCTTTGTTTAAAAGTAATTCATGAGGCCATGGCAGTAAAAATCGTAGCTTGACAGCCTTAGGATTTCATTTCTTGTTTAAGCTTAACTACCATAACAAGTCATTCTTGAAGGAAAGCCTTTTAAGAAGCAGAAAACAAAATACTTAAAAAATTTTTACATTGACCTTTCTCCCCCCTTTTCATTTGTAGAATCCAAGCAAAAATCCCTGGATTGAAACGTAAAGCTGAATGAAAAAAAGCCTGAAATGAATCACAGTAGGAGTTTATCTTTAAAGGGGATATACATTTGATTCCATGGGGGAGGGTCAGGGAAGAATGGCGCCTTGACATTGCAGTGTCACAGATCTTTATTTTTAGCAATGCAGTGTCTGAGGAAAAATCACCTTCTTGGCTGCCGCGTGTTCATCATCTTAAGTATTGTGAGCTGCTATGTATGGATTTAAACCGTGGTCATACTTGTTTTTCCTATCCGAGGCACTGGTGAATGAAAAAGATCTGAGAAAGCTGTATATTATACTTTGTTGCAGGTAGTCTTGCTGTATTTGAGGAATTGCAGAGAACATGAAGCTGAAAAAAAAAAACAAACCCTTTTCACAGTTTGTGCACTGTGTGTGTATGGTCTGTGTAGATTGATGCAGATTTTCTGAAACAAAATGTTTAGACGAGATCATACCACTAATGCAGGAGTGGAAAAGCTTGCCTTTCTGGTATGTTCTAGGTGTATTGTGAATTTTACTGTTATATTAATTGCCAATATAAGTAAATATAGATTATATATATATCTATATATATAGTGTTTCACAAAGCTTAGACCTTTACCTTCCAGCTTCCCCACAGTGCTTGATATTTCAGAGTCATTGGTTATACATGTGTAGTTTCAAATACATAAGCAGAAGAAAATATATTTCTAGGCGCACTACCATCTGTTTTCAACATGAAAGGATGCCATCCATGCACATAGAACTCACCATATAAACTTCATCGCACAGACTTACCGTAGTTAATTTTGTCACAAACTCTGAATCTATGGACTGAATCTAATGCTTCCAAAAATGTTGTTTGCAAATATCAAACATTGTTATGCAAGAAATTATGAAGATTTATACAGTTGTGGTTTAAGCTGTACTGAACTAAATCGTGGAATGCCTTGTGAACTGTAAAAGCGAAGTATCAATAAAGCTTATAGACTTAAAATATGTTTGGTATTTTGGTTTCATGAAACTATAGCAGGTGAAAAGTACACACAAAGGGGGAATAGACTTTGTTTCAGCTTATCATGCAGCTGTGTTTACTTAATCAAATCTGACACACACCAAAATGTCTAAATTCTTTTTATACTTTGATAACTGAAAATAAATTCATGCACCAATTATTTTAACAGAGAATACAGTGCAGGATTTATGAACATACATAAAATCATACCATATAAATGTTTACTAGAAGTTTTCTTGATACACAGACACTATTGCTCTGTAAATATAGTTGTACATACCAATATTTCTATGCAAGATTCAATCATATGAAAGGTCAGTGGTACAATATAGGCAGACATGGTTATCACTCAGCATCACCAGTCACATGGTTACAGAAAACAATTAGGACTGCAGAGGGACTCTAACTGGGCCCATCAACCTATCAGTGGATTAATGTAAGGCATTAATAAATTGGCATATAAAAATAGCTGAATGAATGACCTAATCCATTTAGAATGCTGAAGCACTTCTGTGGTAAATGCTAATCTAGTTCATTGAAACTGCTTCATTTCACCTTTTCTCTAGACTGACAACTGCAACTAGCCAGTAACTTAAGATCCAAAATTTAGTTCACTGACCGCAAGGACTCACTGGTCTATATGTGCTCAGAGTCACCAGTGCCTGCCTCCAGTGTGCGCCATCAGTCCCTCCTGTCAGTGCTTGGCTGAGCGTCAAGTATAATTGAGGTGGTTTGGAGCTGTCTTCTGGGTAAGATTGTCCAAGTCACATTCTGTTAGCCAACCCACTCTGAGGAACGCTAAGCTAGATTGTTTTATCAAATATTGTTTGAGTTTAGGGATTTGTTCTGCAGATTATATATAAATTCAGAAGCAAATCAGTGGTGTCCAGTCAGCCTCAGATCACCTCATTTGTTCCCATTTTACATTTAACAAGATAAATGAGCTCATCCTCCTGGAATTGGGTGAGCTTTTTTTTTTGCTTCTATTTTGGATTTGGCACTAAACATAATGAACACTCATCCTACTCCCTCCCGCCTGGATTTATTTCTCTGTTGCTCACCTTCCTACAGCCACTATTTCCCCAGCGGGGAACTGATGCCCTTCCTTTGGGAAGCCTGGACACAAACACGGGACATGGGCGACAGACCAGGAAACTCCTAAGTAGCCCTCCTCAGTTTGGAAGTGTTAGCACCTGATGTAGAAAGGAGATCATTTGTGGGAGGTGAGACAGCAGCCCACACAACTGGAAACTTTCAAAGGCACTTAATGGATAGAAAACTCTGCAAACGAAACGTTAAAAAATTAAGTTTCTCAACTTGTTTATACATGGCTCATTTGGTTTTGAAAGCTAAATGTGGAGAACTGAGGCTATCGATAGTTCTAGGACTTCGGTCCATCTACCTTAAGCTGTCTTAACTTATTTGTAAAAAATGAACAATTTTTAAAGAATATAGAAACATAATAAAACATCTTTTGCAAAAGTTTTGATGCAAATTAAAAGCTACATATTGGTTAGGGTAACTGAGGCTTTCAATTTTGTCAGTGGGCTACATTGTCAGGATGTTTTGTCAGTGTTGTTAGTACATAGAGTTTTTAGTCTCAGGAACAGAGGTAAGCAGTCTTTAACATGTTAGAACTGACCTTCCTTCTTGGCATCTCGGTTTTGGAGACCCCCGAGTGCAGTCTTACCACTTCTCTGGCGGAGCTTGTGCGCCTGCAGCGCTGGAGGCGGTGCCCAGCCGCTGGTGGCGAGGAGGCGCCTCGTCGCTGCCTCTGCAGGTGCTGGGTGGGAGCAGCAGCAGCAATAAAGGGAGAGGTTTCTGGCCTTTACAGACATCGCCACACAAATATACTGAAAAGGCAGAGCAAACAGCCATTGTGCCTGGTGGACATCATACTTTATCAAGTGAGAAAAACCATCTTGCCAGGGGCTCCCGAGTCCAGCGCAGGTGATGCAGAGCATGTCAGTTTCGGGAACAAAAACCGTGAACCTGGGATCTTGCCACCAATTAAAGATCGCTTTTTAAAAAAAATTATTATTATTAAAGGTTTTTTTTGTGTTTTTTTTTTTTTCTGGCTCTTTCAGCAGCCAGACTGTGCTGAACATGAGGACTTTTGGCAATTTGACTTCACACTATCTCTCGTTACTCTTGAAAGGCCTTATCAGCTCCACTTGAGTAGGAGAGCCCTTCTAGTGTTCAAGCACCGAGCCAGGGATCACAGATGCCCCCCTGGCTACAATGGCCTCAGGGCCTTGCATCTTAAAGGTTACTGCTAAGCCTTTCATAGCAATCGAATGTCACTCACATCTCTCTGCATCTCCTGCCCTGGGTGACCGATTCTCTTCTGTCTCCTATTTGCTGGCTTGTTTACGGTTTGGCCGTTGCTGCTTGGTGCTGCTTTGAATGGGTGTTTACCCTCCACCGGAGCTGCTGTCAGTACTATCTCAAGGGCTCTAAGTGCCAGGAGCAGTTGGCACAGCAGACGGGAGGTGGGTGCTCCCAGGCAGGTCCTCAGAAAGCTTTCTTTGGGGCCGTTTTCTAAACAACGCTTTTCGGTAGGAAGTGAGTTGAAATTCTCTATGGTGCCTTGTCCACAACCTCACTCGGACCACTTACAAAATATCTGGAATGCATGCATTTCTTCTTCACCCCCCACTGTTCACCCGCTAAAGAGTTTTGCCCAGTGTTACAGTAAAGCCCTTCAACAGTGAGAAGAGGAGTGACTTAGATGAGCTCGCCCTGGTCCCCCCGACGCCAGACAGGCGCTGGCCTGGGTGGAGGGACAGAAGATGCTTCCGAAAAGCCTGGAAGCCCAGTCACAGCTCACAGAACAGTGTGCCCATTCTACACAGAGCATCCGTGAAGGCCAAAAGCAGCCCTGGCTCAAGGTCCAAACAGCTGGTGGAGGTTCTGCTGCTAACTAGCACCAGGCCCAAAGGGTGCGCCTCTCATCTGATCTCTTGTGCAACATTGAGTAACACTTGCCCTGCTTGTTTCTCAGGGTGGCTGAGGCTCAATATTACTGTTTTTAAACCTCTTTTGGTTGTGGCTAATCATCGATCTTAAGAATTCTGGTGATCAATTGGAGCTTAGAGTTAAAAGACCTACGGATCAAGGTCAACCTAACCTGGTTATAGGTAATGACACTATGGACTACCCAAGAGGTCCTACTAAAATTGGCCTCTCACCCACCTGTCCCTCCATCCAGCAGTGCTCAGAGGAGCGATCACGTGCCCTAGGCTTCTCACCATGCTCACATAGTCCCATTAAGATTTAGGTTGGGAGTGACCAGACACTAAATACCTTATACTTGGAAAATCCTGTCTTCATGAGGACTCGCTGAATGTCCCATTTCCTACCCCCTCAGCCCCTCCCCATGCCCCTGGGAGGGCCTGACTCCCAGGAAGCCTGAGGTGCAGCAGGGGAGAGAGTGCAGAGCAGGCTGGGCTATCAGCCGGATGAATCAGGCAGGTACCTACCTGCAGTCGTCTCCTCCAGTGCTGACCACATACTTGTCGTCGTGGGAGAAACGGATGTTCGTCACGTGAGCTGAGTGACCAAAGTAGCGCTTATGTTTGGCCTGTGAGCAAAAGTGAGCAGAGACACTGAGCAATCCTCCTCCTCCCAGGAACCACAGCCACTTCCCTTGACAGACTTAAGTCCCCTCTTCCCAGAACCTTCCTTCACTCCGGAGAGTCCCATTTGGTGGGACACCTGTTAGCCAGCCTCTCACAAGTTTTCCTGTCTTGTTCTTGCCTCACGGCCAATTTTGCCCGCCCCCACCCTCCCTTCTCCCAGCTTCAGGTTAGGGGTTCCCCAACTTCCGCAGGGCTGGAACAAGATGCCCCTTGTTCTAGATTCCAGATGGCCATGTCGATGTGGCCGCTATCTCCTATCTCCGGCACAGTGCACAGAGCATGGAGGCAGTGCGGGCAGGTTACTCTATGGCAGACTCACAAATTTCTCTGTGCATGGGAAATCAAAGAGCTTCACCAGCCCAAAGTCATCTCCTGTGACAATGTTCAGGCCAGCATGGGTCACACACGCGCAGTTAACGTCAGCCTTGTCTGCATTCCTCGGCCAGATGCCAATGACTTCGTCTCCCAGAATGCTGTTCAAAAAGGAAGAGAAGTTAGAAAGAAGGAGGTTGGTGAGAAGGCTTCGTGCACTCAGACATCCTTAGGGACAAGGGGCGGAGGGGTAGTTTACAGAATTCGGGGGGTCCGTGTGGCTCCTCTGGCATCTTCACCCCAGCTCGTACTGTGCTGCCTGGGTCCTTTTCACCCCAAAAAGAGAAGTTACCTCCTCTTTGATTCTCTCCCTCTTCTCTATGGTCCTGAGTATGTGTGTGTTCGAGAGGGGGATTCCTTCAAGCTCAGGATGGTGGCTCCTTTTCCTTAAATTGGCCTTGTTTCTTATCAAGCTAACGGGCAGTTCCAGCTTCCCATTTCCTCCTAGTCAAGAGCTGGGAAATGGGCCCGGGACCGTGTGGCCCAGTTGGTTGGAACGTACACTGAAAGGTCGTGGGTTTGATTCCCAGTCAGGGCACATGCGAGAGGCAATTGAAGTTTCACTCTCACGTTGATGTTTTTCTCTCCTTTCCTCTTTCCCTCCCTCCTTAAAACCAATAAAAGCATGTCCTGGGTGAGGATTTCAAAAAGAGAGATGGTTTCCCTTTTCTTGCTGGATGGGACTGGGGATTTGTAAGATGGATTACACAAAAAGAGGGACTTTGCATGTCAAGGCCCAGGTCGGATCAAATCCAGTGGCCCAAACAGGTACCAAGAGCCTCCTGTCCCCACTCCCCAAAGAAAGGGTAGCTCTGTCTCTGAGCTTCTTCAGATCCCAGCCACACACAGACGGAGGCTGAGCCTGGGCGAGAGACTCCCTTGTGACCTTTTCCTCCAGTCACCTTGTCCAGGAGGCCCAGGTGATCTTCTCGATGACCATGGCTTCCGTTACCTGCTTCCCCAGGGGGACCTCGTGCACCTGGCGCTTGTAGGCTCCTGTGGACACCTGCAGCGTGGGAGGAAACCATGACCATCGACCTCTTTTCGAGTCCAAAGGACTCCTCCCCGTTTGGTGAGCTGCTTCCCAGAACAGTAGCCCCGCCTCTGCAAGCCCAGGACTTGTCACGAAACCCAAGTTCAGTGTGGTCAGCCCACGGCGAAGTTCACGTGAGCAGGGCACTTTTCCATCCATTTCCCACTATTTTCCAAAGACCTGAGGCAGTGGCTCCTGCCCAGCAGCAGCAGGATCACCTGGAAACTGGATAGAAATGCCCAGGCTTGAGCCGCACCCCAGTCCTGCCGAATCAAACACTCTGGGGTGGGCCTGGGTCTGTTTTCAACAAAGCCTCCGGGTCCCTCTGACGCTCACTTAAGTTTGGGAACACCCATTCACAGAACCGAGGTCCTTTGCCCGGAAGTAAGACCCGTGTTCTCGTGGACAGCAGGGGCTGTGGGTGACTGCTGAAGCACCTAGGACCAACCCCTGCTTCTCCGGGGCCTTCCAGGGGAAACGGGTCAATTTCCAGAAAGTGGCTGCTGCCTGCACCCGGCCCTCTCCCCCTGCAGGTGCTTCCAGCCCAGCCTCCCCCGATTTTCCTGCCGTTCCCGTGAGCGGAGATCTGCCTCATCGGGGCCTTCCCACAGATGGAACAGTGTTCCCGGCCCGCTTTGCTGGCTGACTCCGACTCCTCCTCCAGATCTCAGCCTAAATACCACTTTCGCAGAAAGGAAGTGGATCTAAATCCAGCCCCCGTTAAATGCTCCCATGGCACCCTGCCCTGCTCCTGCTCAGCACACAGTCACTCATTCCATTCTGTGAATGTGAGTCCATCCTGTGCTTGTCCTCTCTATGACAAGGCAAGCTCCAGGACAGCAGGGACCAGGACCATTCTGTCCATCGAAAGCTGACCACGGTGCCTGGGTTATTAACTATTTGACAATGAACGTGTCCTCTCTCCTGTCACAATGAATACCCAACTCCAGGTCACCTCTCAAACGCACTGCCTTTGTTCAGAGTGCTGGGAAGATGGTTCCGTCTTCCACTGTAAGTTTTAAGGGCGGGGCCCCTCTCTCTCCCCTCCCACTGGCCGGTTCCCCCGGGACCCCGTGATGAGTGCTCACTGGTGGCCCACCATCTGGAGTCCAGGTCCCAGTGTGGAGGGGCCACACGACCCAGTAGGGTTTGGAATGTAAATGAATACGTATAAGAAGTGACACAGGCTTGGGGGCGGGGGTCCCTGAGAACTAGAAACTAGGAAGCTTTGAAGGCGAGGTGGTGAGAGGAGGGTCACAGATGATTAGGGCTTGTGTTTCCTGCTTTTCTTACGGAAGAGAAACTCTACTACTTTAAATCCTATTTCTTCAACCTGCTTAACTTCTCTAATAGGACAGGGGAGAAGTAACAGAACCTAACGCAGCGCCTGTGAAGAATAAATCAGCTCATAGACCAGAACCCAGGAAGCTCTCGGTGAATATGAGCCGCTGCTGTTATTACTGTTATTATCGGTTGCCCCAGGCACCAGTAAAGCGGAAGCAAACCTGAATGTATCTGCCATCCGCAGAAAAGTCCATTTGGATGACAAAGCTCGGGATGTCCTTGCAGTAGCCAATGCGATTCAGGCTGGTGCCCTGCATGAGGTCATAGAAGTCCACGGTGTGTTCAGAAGAACCAACGGCCAAGAATCTGCTGTCTGGGCTGATCCTAGAGAAAGACATCCCAGAGCACGGTCACCGAGCGGCCGGTCAGGCGGGAGGTCTGCTCTGGGACCCGCCTTCCCCGACTCAATGGCAGGGAGCTCTCACTTCATATCTCACAGGTGCTTAGCTTCTCCCACGTTCTATGAAATTCAACTATTTCTCTGCATCAAACCCCGAGGAGGCAAGGGAATGCGTGCATGCAGCCTTTCTTAGAATGGCATTTTGCAGGAAGTTGTCACCACTCTCGTGGAACTTAGTAAAGACACGTCTGAGAACGCATGTGTGAGAGGGTGTCCTTTCACAGGGGGCTTGTGGAGAGGGACCTTCTTCTGACTGAGTTCTTCATCCCGGCCATAGCCCTTCTGGAAGGGGAGCCCTGGGAAGGAGAATGTCTGCCTTCTCCCCTCCTGCCCCGACCCCCTGCTATGTACCTGATATCTTGGATAGCAGATTTCCGGTCTCGTTTTTTCCCCCAAACTTTCAGGCTGTTCACCAACAAGATGACAAACTCTCCATTCTTCATGCCAATGGCCACCATCTCCCCGTCAGGGCTGTAGGCTGCACATCTGGCTGCGTGGCCCAGGTTCACCTTATTCAGCAGCTTCTGCATTGATGCAAAGTAATAGCACCCAAGCCCTTGGCTGCCTGGCTGGTCCCTGGGGAACATCCTGCCCCCAGGCCTGAGCAGCCAAGCTGCCTCTGCTACCACGTGGGCCTCCAAAGCGCTTGCTTCTAGCTTCTGTCCCTGAGTCGCTAGGTGGGCAGTAAGTTTTGATTAGAACAGCTTGATAGATGATCTGCTTTAGGGCAGGGGGGCTGGCAAACTTTTTCTGTAAATGGTTTGGAAGAAAGTATATTAGGCTTTGGGGTCCACGTGGTCTCTCACACCCATTCAACGCTGCTGTTGTAACACAAAGGCAGCCCCAGATTCCACATTAATGAAAGCAGGACTTAATTTGTAGCAACAGGCAGCAGGCCGACCTTGACCCTCCAGCCGCAGATGGCTGACTACTATTGTTCATGTGAGTTTGCGACATAGCACCTGTTAGTTCAGATCCTGAATTGTGGCTCTCACTAGCTGGGTGTGTTCAGGTTAGTGACTTCTCCAGTTTCCCTTTTGAAAAACAAGTGATATTAATATTGGTCTTGCAAGGTTACTGTAAGCACGAATATCAGGGTGCGTGAAGCACCTGGTACAGAGTAGGTAGTAAATAATAGATGCTGTTACCATCAGCATCGTAAGCACTGTGAGCTGATGAGGTAACAGCCACGCTTAGGCTCCTGCATGTCTGTTCTCTGGTCTGTGCACTGAAGACAGGACTCAAACTTATTTCATTACTAGCTACTTTGTAATGAAACCAAGTATTTTAATTATTAGAGACTTAATTGTTTTTTGTTTTGTTTTTTAAATATATTTTATTGATTTTTTACAGAGAGGAAGGGAGAGAGATAGTTAGAAACATTGATGAGAGAGAAACATCGATTAGCCGCCTCCTGCACATCTCCCACTGGGGATGTGCCCGCAACCCAGGTACATGCCCTTGACCGGAATCGAACCTGGGACCTTTCAGTCCGCAGGCCGACGCTCTATCCACTGAGCCAAACCGGTTTCGGCAACTTAATTGTTTTAATATTAGACAAGGCTTGGTAACATTACCTCCCTCCCCACCCCCACCTTAGACTATTCTTTGCTATTTTGGATTTTAACTCCAGATGAATTTTTTTTAAATCATTTTATGATATTTTGTTTTTTCCAAACTCTAAGAGAAGCTTTGTGGAGATTTTGATTGAAATGTTCTATTTGGGAACATTTGACATTTTATATCATTTTTAATCTTCTTGTCCAGGGAAGATGATTTCTCATCTCCATTATTTATTTATTTTTAGGTTTTGTGGGTTCTTTCATGACAAGAGAATAATCATTCTCACTTAGATTATTCCTACTACGAATAAATATTTGTAGGCAGATATACAGCTAAAAGACTGAGTGTGTGTGAATGGGACTTGTTATTAGGCTAACTAAATTACTGATCTCATATTCGGCCCCATCCCCACCCACTCCCTGGCCCGACCTCTCCTCACTACTCTGCGAGGCCCACACGTGGGCACTGGAGCCTTGCAGACTGGGCCCCTCACCTTGTCAGCCAGGTCCCAGATGCGGGCTGTGCCGTCGTTGCTGGCAGAGATGAAGATGTCCTTGGACGGGTGTGTGGCCAGGCCCCAGATCTCGCCCTCCATGTGTCCGTCAATCAGGATGTTGGAAGCAGCATTTTTCTCACCAACTTCAATGATTTCTCCATCTTTGGTCCCCACTAGAATTTTTCCCTGTTGTAATCAAAACACTATTAGAAAAAGGACAAATACTGTACCATCCCACCCCTATGAACTACCTGGAGTAGTAGTCAAATTCATAGAGCCAGCAGCATGGTGGCTGGCTGGGCCACACCTCGGGGCTGGACTAAAACCAACACTGTTTTACAAACAACTGTTTGTGAGGCCAGCAGGAAAGTGGGCATTCTCACAAGGACTGCGATATGGACTTTCTGTCCTAAGACAAAACCAGTAACCCCTCATGTACAGCCAAGAGTAGCTCAGCTTGTTAGCACCAACAGTTCTTTCTTCTTCTCACGTAATTATTCCTTTGTCTTTTCTCATAAAAACCCCTCGCTTTCACCCCGTAATCCGGACACTATCTGGTTCTGCCTCAATGTGTGCTCCCCAAATCGCAATTTTTTGATGCCAAATAAATGCAGATTGCTTCTCGTTTCCACTGTTTCATTGGAAGGTGCTGAGCTAACTCTCACTTGGACCCCGCCCCTCCTCCCGGCCCCAGGAGAGACCAGCCGGCTCACTTTGCCGCGGCACACGGAGCGCACACACTCCACCAGCTGCCCCGTCTCCAGCTGGAAGGCTCGGCAGCGCCTCATCTCCTGGTCCCACAGTTTTACAGCACCTCCTTCTTTGGTCCTAAAAAGATCAAGAGGGACTCAGCATGTCAGGCCCTGTCCTCAGACCTCCCGTGACCCTCACTGCCCTCTCTTCCTGGTACCTCCTTACGGTCACTCCACCAGAGCCCAGGAGGACGGACCCTCCAGGGTGGCCCTCCCTTAGGCCCTGGTGACGGGCCAGCACAACCCCTTGAATGAGCAGATTTCCTAAAATGCCTTCCAATGCCATAATCTTGGAAGGAAAGAGAATTGCAATCTAGAAAATCAAACTTTTCATTAAGTCAAACATAGAGTGTTCGTGTTTCTCCCGTTTTTCTGCTTCATTTTCACAACTTTCCTGTCCCCACTGGAACCTCTCTCTCCATTCTCACTTCTCCTTCATCTCTTCTCCCTCAGAGCTACCGAGAGGAACCCTTTATGCACAGCAAAGCCACGCGGGTCTGTGCGAGAACACCGCTCGGGCTGTTAGGTTGTTAAGCCACCATTCAGCAGCCTCCCTTCCAGGGGCGGTGACCCTTGGAGAGACAGCAGCCTGACCTCCCTGATGCAGCAAAGAGAGGAGAACGAAAATCTGCATTTTCTCCAAGTTGTAGATGCTTCTCTCAGTCTCTTCCCAAAACAAAACTCAACTCAACTCAACTCAACTAAACATGTGTTCCCAGAGGAGCTCTGGCTTACGGCCGCTCTTTGCCGCCGGTCACGATGAGTCCGTCCCGAAGGGTCGTGTACATGGTGAAGACGGGCCCCGTGTGAGCCTTGGCCACCAGCCGGATGAGGAAGTGGTCCTTCCACACGTAGACGTCTCCATTGATGGCACCCGTGAACGTGAGGTTGTTCTGCAAACAAAGGGACACCGTCCACACCAGGACAGGCACAGCAGCCCTCACAGGCGCCTGCCCTCCCCCCCCCCCCCCCCCCCCAGACACCTGCTCCTCGGTTAGGAACCCCAGCGGAGAAGTGGAAACATGCCCTGGATCTGACCTTCTGGGCTAAGGAAAGGCAAAGGAGTTTGCAGACAATCACAGCAGCACATGATACATCACCTGGCCTGAAAGCCAGTCTGAGTTACTGTGGGGCCTGGCTTCCCCACGGAGCACGGCTCTGCATGGAGTGAACTTCCATTCCGCGAGCAAGGCCCAGGGGACGGGGCGGCGGGCGGGGCTCCACCTGAGAGCACGCTCTCCTGGCTCATCCAGGAAGTGGGCACACCCACAGCTGGAGGGCCCGTGGGCTGTGTCCCAGGATGTCCCAGGATGTCCCCAGGGGATCGTGCCAGTTGGCTGAGGGCACCCTACAGCCCACTTAAGGATGCCAGTTGGGGGGATTTGTGGTGCACAAGGGCTGAAAAAGGGATGCTCTCGGTGGTAGAAACGAACCCCACCTCCTCTGCGGCTGTCTAACCCAGGCCCCACAGGCTTTCAAGCCCGTCTGCCTCTGGAATCATGAACCTTCTGCCCACCCATCGATGCTAAGGAAAGGGAACAGTGATGGCAAAATGCCAATAAAGCTGATCTTGTGGAAACAGCTTTCTTGTTTGCAGCTTCTTGGCCATATTCCTTCTCCACTCCCCCTGCCCCTCGCCCCCCCACTCCATGCCCAGGAGTTCAGGGCCCCTCGGGAAGCTCTGCTGGGACTCACAGCACCAAAGGCCACGGAGAGCATCGTCTGCATCTTGGCAGCCTCCATGGACCCAATGACCCCTTTCTTATACAGGAGGGCGCTGCCTGCCAGGGTCCAGAACTTCATGTGTTTGACCCCAACAGACACAAACTGCGTGTCCGAATCCGGGCGAAATTCCACCACGAATATGCGCTCCAGGTGACCCCCTCGGCTGGCGACCTTGGCCCCTGTGTGGATGAGAGAGTCCAGTGAGGGGCCCTGCTGAGCCCGGGCCAGGCTGGCGCTGCAGGTCAGGGGGGCTCTCTATCCCAGCAAACCCGGGCACCCTGCAGTGTCCTTTCTTCTCTAACTGCCCCCTGCCCCCGTCAGACACCGTGGGAAAGAGAGGCTGTGTCAGGGAAATTTCCAGGACAGCAGGGGCTGCTAACACAATCCCGGACTCCACCCCCACAGCCACGTCCAGGCACCTGTGAACACAGCAGGAAAGGACAGCCTGGGAGGTGGAAGCTTCCAGAGAAAAGGGCAAAACGGCTTAGGGGCATCCCTGTCCCTCATCGTCACCAAGGTTCACCCCCACAGGAAGAGGGACCCTCCCCGAGTGTCGCTGAGACTCACGTTCTCTCAGACAGCCTCTCGCCAAGACTCTCTGCTTTTATTTTATTTTTAAAGGTCCCTTTTTTTCTTTTCTTTTTTTAAAAAAATATATTTTATTGACTTTTTACAGAGAGGAAGGAAGAGGGATAGAGAGTTAGAAACATCAATGAGAGAGAAGCATCAATCAGCTGCCTCCTGCACACCCCCTACTGGGGATGTGCCTGCAACCAAGGTAAATGCCCTTGTCCGGAATCGAACCCGGGACTCTTCAGTCCCCAGGCCGACGCTCTATCCAGTGAGCCAAACCGGCGAGGGCAAAGGTCCCTTTTCTTTATGGTTTTTAGGTTTAAATTCCTTTACCTTTTACATTTAATTACTAGTTTTATCCCCAATTCCATTTATTTATGTTTTTTACTTGTCTCTTGAGTTTTTCATTTTTTCTCCTGGGTTTTACTTAACCTTTGTCTTGATCAAATCCCAATGCCACCACTAATTGGTAGAACTTTGGACAGTTAGTTAGCCTCTCTGTGCCTCAGTTTCCTCACCTGTAAACCGAGGGTAATAGTGCCCGTTTTTGAAAGTGTGCAGATTAAAAGGATGGAGATAAGCAAAGCCCTTGAGAACAGTCTTGATGCAGTGAGTGTTCTGTAAGCGACAATTATTATCATCATCATCACTCCTTTGGCTCCTTTTTAAATCTCTTGGCTTCTAGTCTTTTAGCCCTTATTTTAAACCTCATCCATTTTTGTCCCATCAGCCCTTGAGGTTTTAACTTTTATTTTGAACTTCTATTATCTTTCCTTTATTGTTCTTTAAACTTACTCTGAATGTTTTAGTTCCAATTTCCTTTTATCTCCTCTCCCTGTTATTCACTCACATGTATTTTTTCTTCCCCTCTTCCTCGTCACTTACACTCACCTATTTGTTTGTATAATGGCTCTCCAGCACGGTGGACCGAGGCCAGCCTGCAGACACTCCCTATAGGAATGGTCTCCCAGGGGAGGGGAGGCCCACAGGTTACCTCTCACCACCAGCAGTAATTCTCTCTCTGCAGAAGAAATGCTAACTCCCTGTAATACCCCTCTCTACCTTGGGCCCAAACAGTACCCAAGGATACTATAAACTAAGTTACAAGACAAACAACAGTGTGGGAGAAAAACACTGCAAAACTTATGAGACCAAGACTTAACATTAAGAATCAGTAAAGAACAGAAGAAGCAATATACAGGCAGTCAAAAGTGATGGAAAAAGGAAGAGCTCAGGAGTCATGGGGGAAATGCAAAATGAAACAACAGTAAGATACACCTTTCCTCTAAGCCACCGTCTGTGTTTTCCTGGTGATCTCACGCACACTTCTATTGTGGCGATGCCTGCCTCCCTCTGGGCACTGGCTTCTAGGTCGCTCAGAACAAATTTCTTACAAGCATCTAGGACCTGACAACATGCAGTTCATATAATAAGCTCATTTTTTCCTCCACTTTACTTTGTATATTCATTCATTCATTCTCTCTCTCTCTCTCTCTCTCTCTCTCTCTCTCTCTCTCTCTCACACACACACACACACACACACACACACACACACACACACCCAAGAGTTCCACAAATTATATGCTCCCTAATGATCACAAAAATGTACATAAACCTCTGGGAAAACACTTTATTTGTCTGTAAGCAGGACTTAAGTGAAGGAAAAACCTTCCGCAATCAGCTCAGAAGAGCTGGCGGTTGGTGAGAGGCCCTTCAATATTATCTCTGGCTCAGAACCTCTGTAGAGACCCAAGTGCTGGTTCCAGCAAAAACAATGGGAGCAAGTTACCAAAGAGAAGGCCTCTCCTGTTCCTGGGAGCTTGTTTAAAAGTCCTGGCTCCACCGATTCTCCCTCTGCAGGTCAGAAGGGGCCCAGTGAGCAAGAGTCTGTGCTGGGGCAGGGCTCGAGCGGGTCCTGCCCAGAGGGACAGACAGGGCAGTGAGGAGAGCGAGCCGGAGCTGAAAAGCCAGGACTGTGTATAAGGGCCGATGTAACTTTCTTTCTAGGCATGAGGAATAGACTTGGACTTGGCTACCGCAGAGAGTAGAGTCAATCTTGCAGAAGAAAGGCATTATGCAGCAACTTACGACCTCACAGAGGAAAGGGCTTAGTGGAGCTTTCTGAGAGGGAGTGGTTGCCTTGGGAAGTGACAAGGGCCACATCCTTGAAAGTGTTCAAGCAGAGGATGGAAATTGACTCATTCGTCTATTTAATCAGCTGGCCACGACATTATGAGGAATGAACCTGCATCCCCAAGGTCCAGAGGATGGGGCCGTTTGGACACAGTATCTTATCTAATAAAGACAGAATATGCAAATTGACCATAACTTTGCAACAAAGATGGTGATGCCCACAGCCAATAAGGAGGGAATATGCAAATTGACACAAGGCGAGAGGCGGAAAGGTGGCTCTGGCCAGAGTGAAGGCGGTGCCAGCAGCCAGGGGAATGAAGGCCTATTATTGCACGAATCTTCGTGCATCAGGCCTCTAGTATGAATGAATAAGAAAATGGGAAATGGAGGAAATGTGACGGTTGAGTCTTCTCATAAACATCTGCAGGTCCCCAGCCTCGTTTCCTCACGTGGGAGCTCAGGAGGGATTGGGATGCTCCTCTGGCTGTGCTCCTCTCTTCATAGCCCCCGGCCACAGCCCCTCCCGTGGGAAGAGGCTGAGATAATGGAACGCCAGAAGCCTCAACTGGAGACGTGCCCCCCTGTGCGTGCCTGGCTTCATGTGCCCCAGATACGGGCTGCCCGGCTGGAGACAGACCTCATTAACGTCCTAACTAATTAGACCTGCTTTTGCCAGCCTGAGAACATGCTTGGAAAATTGCACAGCTTTAGTAGCAGCCTCTCTCTTTGTGTGTGTGTTGGGGGGGGGGGGGGGGGGGGGAGGGGAGGAAAAGGAAAGAAAGAAAGAAGGAAAACTAAATGGCTAAATTAAATGTGAACCTTGATTACAAGATGAATCCCCATTTCAAAAAGTTAAAATGTAAAAGAAAAATATGTCTCAGTGGTAACACCCTGTCCCCAGTTCCTGGAATAAGAACCGAGGTGCAGAGTCTGCTACAGAATCCAGGAGCCGCCAGAAGGAACGCTGAGGAGGAGGAAGGTTGGGTCAGAAGTCGGTAGGATAGAAAGGGAGGAGGCTGTGCATTGGGGCACTTGCCAAAAGTCCCCACAGACCCTTCACGAACCAGCATAGGCCCGCCCCGCCCTGGCAGCCCTCTCGCCATGGGGTCCAGGACCCAGAGGTGTCCAATGGGCAGCTTCTCCAGGATCCCAAGAGCCCTGGGATCTGCTGCCCCAGCAGCCAGGCCTCCTGGGCTTGGCAGGGAGGCAGATCGAGGGTGGAGCCCAGCCCAGGCCGCAAGCGCACCCCCCACATGGACAGAAAGCCCCGTTTTGGTTACCTTCCTGCCAGCGCCAGACGGTGATGGTGTGCTCGGGGTCCACGCCCACTGACACCAGCAGCTTCCCAGTTGCGCTGAAGTTGATGTAATTCACTCCCTTTGAGTGGAAGCACCGCAGCATGGAGAGGGTGTGCTTGGTCATGGCGTCCCAGACGTGGATGGAAGGTGTTGTTCCTGCATGCGGGAGGCGTGACAGAGAGCTCAGGCTGGAGAACGGCCGAGCCAAGGCCACACTTGCGTTCATGTAAAAGTCTTTAAGACCAGCGTTCAGGGGACTTTCGGCGACTGGGCCTGAGGGACCTACAGCCTGACCTGCCAGAGGCGAAGACAACAGCAAGCATCTGCTGGGCTCGTAGAGACGGGGACTAAGGGCACGTACGCCCAACGCGCACACCGGTGGAGGGGGGTCGCGAGAAGGAGACGGATGAGGTCAACGCTTTGTATCTGCGACTCAGCCAGATACAACCAGCAAACATGACGCAGCGGCATGACTTTGCTGTGCAGAGTCAAACTACTCACGATGGAACAGCCTTACCTGGGGTCTCCGCAAGGTCACCTGCGTTAGGTGGGCAATGGCAATGAGGAAGCGTCGGGGGAAAACAACAGCTAAAGTAAGTCACGTTTCAAATAGTGAAGCACTTAGCACCAGCATCAGAAAGTTTCAAATTAAATGTAAAAATGGACATGGCTCAATGAAGACAAGCAGGAAGGTATGTTTGTAAAAACTGCCTTTGAGATGACAAAGCTAAAAAACACACACACATGCTTTTCACAAACGTGAGTCAGTTCCCATTGGTCATTGGCAGTTTCCCAGGCACAGAAAACCCGGGGACACACACTGGACTCTCTCCTGACCAAGCACAACCACCAGGCTTCAGACATGAAGCTCTTCATTTGATCCCCTGGGTTTGAAAAATCTCACCGGTCCACAGGGACGGGGGCATCCAGTGATCGGGAAATCAGCTATGGTCTGACTTTATGGTTCCTCAGAACCACCAAGCACTGAATGTGTTAACCCAAGCAACTCAGAGGCATTCGGGGCTCAACAAATCAACAGCAACGTCAACAAGAAGGGGTGGGTGTCAGTGACCCACCCTGCCCTCTCCCAACATTCCTGCTCAGCGTGGAGGAGCTCAGCTGCACCAGGACCCGCCTACCTATCTGGCTGGTGGCCACCACGTTCCTGTACTTGGGGTGCTGGTTCACCGTGAGGCAGAGGATGTCGTCCGTGTGCTCCAGGTAGAAGCTCTGGCTCCCTGGGAGAGAGACGTGGAGGGTGAGCGGGGGAGCCTGAAGACCTCAGGGCCAGCACACAGCTTTGTGTGGCATCTTTGGAAATGCCCTGTGAAATGAATCAGCCCTGGGAGACAGGAGATCACTTTTCACATGTACATAGTCTGTGTCCGATCTGAGAGAGGAGCTGGTATCTTATGTAACGCACGTCAGCTCCATTCGATCCTTCCTGCTGTCCCGTGTGGGCCCAGAGCACAGTCCAAGTGCAGAGGCTTCCAGAGTCCAGAATGAGGAGGCTGATGGTCAAAGTGGCCACTGTAAACCTACCCTCATGCCTGGGAATGGAAGGTGAATGATTGACATACAAGGAAACAGCACATCACTATTAAAATAAGAACGAGAGGCTAGGAAATGGAGAAAATACACAGAAAATTTCAAGGCCCTCCCCCCCGCACCCCCAAAAAAAAAGACAAGTCACTATGTGCCCAGTGATTTCACTGCCTAAAAACCTATGCATGGGCAACTACACCAATTGGGAAGAACGTAAAAATTTGAAAAGCAAAAAAAGGTTTTAAGATATGAAGCACATAAGGCAAAATATTAACCTCTAAATCTGGTGGTAAAGCTATGGGTGTCTATTAAATTAATTTCGGAAGAATTCTTTTTGCACTTTGTGTCTCTTTTTAAACTTTTTAATGTAAGAGTCATATAGTTAAGTTTTGGGTATTTTTGTTTTAGTGTTTAAGTATTCTCATTCTCACTGTAAACCTAGCTACATCGTCAAAACAAGCAAAACTTGAAAATCTGAGCTGTTAAAAAAATTGATCAAAGTTAAAAATGAGTGAGAAAAACTCCCCTAGGCCTTGTTCTTGGAATCTCTCTATTCCCCACGCCCTCTTTCTGGCTTCTCTCCATCCCTGTCAGCCTCCCGGGAGCTGATAGCACCTTGGACACCTCTCCTGACCTCGACACCTATGACCCTTCAAGCATGAGCCTGCCCATTTTCTAGGACTAAAGGACACCAGTCTGGAATAGAGGAATGGCTTTAAAGGGAAGAGGATGCTTACGCTGTGGGGCACCTAAATGTGGGCACGTGCACAGAAAGGCTAAAACAAAGGCCTGTAGTCAGAGGTGGTTTCTCGGGGCTCGGTCACCTGTGGAGAGGTTCTGGACGACGCCGGCCGCCGCGGTGTGGAAGATGATGTCGGCACCCTCGTTCAGGTAATGCAGGTTATTGCGACAGTCAAATCCTCGGTAGCCAAACACGTGGTCGAGAGCCAGCTCCTACACCCCCACACAGAGATGAAAGCGGCCCTTAGAGGCACAGCCCGCACTGCAGGCGCAGCCACGCCTCTCATGGGACTGCAGGGCCCGGGAAACAGACAACCTGGCGCTAAAACATTCTGCTTCTTGTCCAGCTGCGGATAAAATGCAGCCCCCCACCCCATCCTTTTTTTTTTTTTTTTTTAACTGCCTGGAATGCCAGGGGCACAGGCTAACACCTAGAATTATAGTGAGTTTTCTAAACAAACTAGATTTGCTTCCCAGCTCCTCGGGTGAGCCAAAGTCTACGGGTTTGATGCCCTATAAAGGTTACCTAGACGTTTGTCTGTGCCTTGGCAGGCACTCGTAGGGGAGCTGAATGGTGGCTCCGAGATTTGCTCTGATTCCCACACACACAGCTGGGCCTGACAGAGCAGAACAGGGAGGCAAATGCCACGCTCATTCTGTTGCTGGGTGCACGCCCTACAAAGTTTCTACAGAATTTGCATTTTTTTTTTCTCAACAGCTAGATACTGTTCTGGGTTTACAGTCTTTCTCTTCTTCCTGTCTTGTCTCCCATGACAAAGAGCAGTGGCTGAGTTGGAGCAGACGAGCTCCTAATTCAATCTGACGCACATGTATTGTTGGCAGTGCCTCTGTGCCAGGCGCGATGCTGGTTGGTGGGAAATGAGAGTAAGAAGAGGCGAGTTCCATTTTTCCATGGTCTCTGATTCTGGCCTTTTCTTTCTCCAAAGCTCACCAATTTCAGACATCAGATTAATTCTCCTAAAGCACCACACCATGTCCTTACTCAACAGCATCTGCTAACTCTCACTGCCTGTGGGGAAAAGCCCAAATTCCTTACGTTGGCACAATGAGCCCCTACACACATGTCCTGTACTCCTTGCTCAGGCTGACTTATCTAGTTAGCCATGTACCATGAAGTGTTCCTATCTTTATGATTTTGCTTTTAAAAATATCTCTCATCTTCTCGTCCTTTTAACTTACTGAATGTCTGCCCAGCCCTCAGTCTCTCCCCCGCCACCCCGCGACGCTCACCCCCTTGTGTTTCCCAGAACTATGTGTGCGTAATTATGTAACCCCCAGTCCTAGTGGACAACTGACTCAAGCTGGGCCCATCACATGGTTTCTCCCAGGAATTTAGTGGACTTCTCCCAAAGTCCACCAAAGCAGTTAAAAAAGTCTGCAGAAAAAGAGGAGACGGAGTCAGACACACAGTTGGGTAGACAAAGGCACCCTCTTGGCTGGTGGTGGCTTTTCAGCTCCTGGATCTGGTCTCTCCTGAAGCTCCGCTGTATTTCCGGGCCTGTGCTGGGTTCCAGGAGAAATCCCCCCAGTGAACTTCTTTTCCAGTAAGTTTGAAGATGGGTTTTTCTGGCCTCCATGAGTTCAAAGTCTAGTACGGGAGACCACTGAGCCACAAGTAATGGCAGCAGGGTGTATGGCAGGGAGCAGGCCAGGTGCAGGAGGGTTCAGGGTGAAGAGCATCAGGAAAGAGAAGACGTCAGCAAAGAGCCTGGAAGGACCAAGGTGTAGGGCAGGAGGAGGAGGAGCTTCTAATCTGAATGGGGCTTGAGACGTTCTAGTCAGGGGCGGAAAAGCCCAAGGCAGCTCCAGGACCACTAGGCAATGGGGGTGGGGGCGGAGACTTATGTTACGGTGAGAATGACAGGAGATGAGCTTGAACGGTAGCGCCTGGTAAAGTTCTGAACCCATTCATTTGAATCCCCATCGGCTGGGATGTGGGAATCGACTGGGTCTCAACGCCAGGGTGAAACGTGAAGTTATCTTTCAAAGAGCTGATAGGGCATCAGGGCGTGAGAGGGAGGGGGGTCCAAAGACAGGAAGAACATTAGGAGGCCTCGCCCAGAAAACGGCAGGTTACCAGCGCCACCATCCCAAGTCTCAACCACTGAGTCCACACCCCTCGCCACTTACTGGCTTGGTGACCTTGGGCAGGGGGCCTAACAGGTCACTGAAATGCCCTGAGCTCATGTGCTCATTTACAAAATGGAAACAATGGAAGTACTTACCCCCTAGGTGTGAAGCATAGTACCCGGTGCAGGGTGAGTGCTCAAACAGACAGTGAATAAACTCCCGCTCTCCCCGAGGGGTACCCAGTATAGGAAACAGGAACCAGATTTGAAGGACATGGGACATTCTGGAGTTAGTACTGATAGGACCAGGGGCAGGGCTGAGGGAATGTGACAGTGGGATGGGGGACACAATGCTGCGTAGGAGGGACGAGAGCCATTGGATCCATCCAGGTTCCCTTGAAGGGACCTGCAGATGATGTCCACCAGGTGTCAGAACATCAATATCCGGTTAAATGCAAAAGTGTTTAACCTCCTCACCTCAACCAGTTTCTTTTTCTTGGTGATGTTGTTCTTCTGGAGTTTCTCAGGCTGGGGAGCTGCTCTGCTGACGGGCGGTCTGGAACAGAGAGTGGCCAGGAGAAACAGTGTTGACCAAAGGCAGCAAGCTTGCTTGTTGGGCGTGGCCAGCGAAGGCCAGGGCCAGGCTCTTTCCTCCCCCCACCCCCTCAGAGGACCCTCCACCTAGGCTTATTCCGTCCTCCCCCGTTGCCCACCTCCACCCACCCCCTGAAAAGCTTCTGACATTAAGGGTCCTGCATGATGGGACCTCGGTTCACAGGCACTGAGGTGGTCATCGGGGGTCAGTCCCTCTCTCCCAGGGGCCGGGAAATCCACGTGAGCCAATGGCTGACTTTAACACCAAAAGAGGAGCCTGAGCATGAGAAGGTAGAGGCCGTGCTTCCGCCATTTTCAGACAGGACCCATCAAAATTGTTCAGAGTTAGGTAGTGAAAATCACAGCATGGGGAGCAGTGGGACTTACCAGCCCGGCCTGGGAGCCATGGCCTCAGGTGATTCTCACCACACAAGGAGGCCAGCAGGAAGCAAGGGGTCAAAAACAGAGAACCACCCTGCTCCATCCCGCAGGCTCTGGTCTAGTTCCACTGCTACCATCCCAGCAGAGGTTGCTTTTCCCTTCTCAGTTTTGGAGATCTGGGCCTCTCCACTTACTTAGGAGATTTTATCATGGGTGAGCCCTCATGGATTCTCGGCCAATTTTGGGTAACCTGGGGTTCCTTTAAATCGACCTATAGGAGTTTGGGAAACCATGGATGGGTAGGGGAGACCTGCACCAGCACCGCCGCACGTCCCGAATCCATTAGTTATTGCTCTTGGGTTAGGTGAAGAGAAAGGATTACCTTGATCCCCTTGGAAGCAGCAAACAAAGCCAAGTGAGAAACTTAGTACAGTTTAGAGTAGCATTAGCAAGCACCTCATTCATGCACAAGCACTTTCCAAGTGAACAGACATTCCTGTGTGGCACAAACCATGCTTCCCGGGCATGCCAGCAAAGAACTAAAACAAATGAAAGAGTGCACCCGTCTACAAATTCAGAAAGCTCATACCCTGGCGTCTCTGGGCAAACTCTGCACTAAAGCGCCTACAGAACGGGGAGAAAAAAGGAAGCCTTGTCAATGCTTCCCACGTGCTCTCCGGGGCCTTGCGAATGCGCCTGGGGACGCTGCTGGTTTGCGAGTGTGCTGGGGACAAGCGTTTGTCAGAAAAACAACCCCGTCCTCCTGGATGGCACTGGGCGTTATGCACAATGGATGCTTTGTTTTCGAATCAAGTTCAACTCATAATTTAGCCTAATAATTCCCCGTGTTTCTTGGTAGGGCAGCTTGCCTGCTGGAACGGCTTGCATCTCTGTGCCGGGGGGGAAAACAAACAAGCTACCTTTATTTTCTCAGAAACTCTTCAATCAAAACATGTTATGTAACCATACATGATCACTGGATCCCATGGTATTATCATCAGCACCGAACAACGGGTAGCGAGCACATCTCTGCAAAGCGACACCCCCGGCTGACGTCATCGCCGCCAAATGGGGCGAAACCAGGAGGCGGGGGCTTGCCAGTTCTCGCAATTAGACACTTCCTGCACACTAATTATCACTTCCCAGGACATCTGCTCTTTCTTCTGTTTTAGTGGGACTTTCAAATGAAATCCGTGGGTTTCTTCTTTCCCCTAAGAAGGTTTCATTGATGACAAAAGCAAGCCAGGGTCTGAGATGGGCGCACGGGGACGCTGGGACTGCAGCATGGTTCATAGGGCAGAATCTGAGATTCAACGCAGGGCTGGTCTTCAGGGTACACAGGGTTGTATAATATGGCACATATTATACAGTGTGTATAGAGTATGCATACAAGCACAGACACTGTGTATTAATATATACATGAGACTGTATATATATATATGTACACACGCAGTGGCAACCCCGAGGATGCTTTTTTTCACCTTGATTTTCAGTTAAAAACGGAAAAGTAAAGCAATCTCAGAATGTTCCTCCGTATTCACAAGCACATGTTTACAGCTGCATCGCCTCAACACCGAAGGTGAGGGGGCAAAAGGGAGACACCTGCGTAGTGGCAAACTCAGCGGACTGAGTCTAGACCCCTGGCGGAGGTGGGCTCTGCATGAACGCTTAGCGCTGGATGCTCAGCGAACACTGGCTTTGGCAGGGTGCTGTGAGTACTTACTTGACAATTCCCTGCCTCCAAAGGAAAGCAAGTTAAAACACAATACAAGCATTAAAGGCTTCTCTCCGGGCATCTCTACACCGTGTTTGTCACATCAGACATGGGAGGGACTGCCAAACATTTCCAACACCGCCGAACGCTGAGCGTTAGCATTTTTCAGTGAATCTAAATCCTCCCAGCCTCAGGGTCCCCTGGAAACGTGACCCTGGAAAGCTGTGCTGAGGTGGGAAAGAGCGGAGCGCAGAGAGCATTCCCTCACGGTTCAGGCCAATGAAGTCTTTGTAGCTGGCTGTTCCCATGGCACACAGGATGGGAGGGGGAGCGAGGAAGGTGAGTGCCATTGGGAATCAGCAGGGACACTCAGAAAGGTTAAGAGTTGGACGGTGAGGGGTGGGGGTTGGAGGTGGAAGGAACCCAGACACAAAGGGGCCTCCTGGGGCAAGTGGGGCTTTGAAGACTTCCAGGGAGACCAAGGAGCAGGAGAGCTTCCGTTGGGCAAGAAATTTAAGGAGGGAGCCTGGCAAGAGAGCAAACGAATTGGATAATCCAGAGAGAGGACGGTGGACTAGCTTGGGCTTCAAGAGCAGGAGAGAAGCTTTGCCAAGGAAGAGAGGGTGACGACAGGAACCCCAAGGAGAGGCCTGTGAACTCGGGCATGTGCTGGATGCTAAGTAAGGAGGCGGCCCTCTTCGTGCCCAGTGCTGGGGGTGTGGGCTGCTGAGGACCCACCCCACACCTGGGGTAGAGTCATCACCTCATGCCCTCCTGTCCCCTATGGAAACGGCACATTCTGTGGGCAGGGAGGGTCAATCCCCGCTGTTACCTCATTGGCCAGCTGCTGGACTGCAGAAGAGGAAGCTTAGACTCACTTGAAGATGTGGAGCGTTCCCTGACATAGGCTCTCACCCTACAAAAGGCCCCGAAGGGAGGCCAGGGCCTGGGTGCCTGCTCCTTTTTGCCTCCTCCCTGGGCTGCTGGGCTAGCAGAGCAGGTGCTGGCCTGAGTTGTGCAGGAGAGGCTTCAGAGACTAGGGTCCTAGGGAGGCTTCTGAAATGACCAAGGAAGAGAGGAAAAGCAGTCACAGCCTGACAGCCGACAGGGGTGTCAGGCTTGGAAATCAGGTGAGAAACGAAGTGGTTCCGAGCAGCTTCTATAAAGAGGCTGTGGGTATGGAGAAACTCGACTCCACTGAGCCAAGAAATGCAAGTTTGAAATTGTTTTTAGTGTTTTAGTCAGACAATGTTCAAAGTGTCATTGGAGGAGACGTCATTATATTCCAAAATGTGCTATAAAAATGCTCCAGGAGTTTTCAAAATGTCTTGGGAAATCAAACGACTCTTCCTCTTGGTTTTAGATGGAAACCAGGGGATGATCTGGAGACTGTTTAGATTTGCCCACAAACAAGAGCCATCACCCCATGGATGGGCTTCAGGGGCTCAGTGAAAACCCTGGCACTCATGCCAAATCGTGTTTGCACATGTACATCTTTCTGGGGAGAAGGGAGCACGCTTTGAGCAGATTGTGGGGACAGAGACAGAGAAGAGAGAAGAGAGAAGAGAGAAGAGAGAAGAGAGAAGAGAGAAGAGAGGAGAAGACCAATGTTCTAGGATATATCCAGGTTTAGAAAAAGTGTCCAAAGCCATGGGGGGCTCTCTATCATCAAAACCAAAGAAAGTGGATTATGTTAAATGTATTCTTATGTCTTCCAGAACCATCTGTAGAGCTGCTCAGTGGTGAAGTGGAGCAAAAGGGAGTCAGGCAGGAGAACTATGGGTGACCTGAGGGCCTCCCATCTTACAAATGCTCTTGACTAAAGCCTACAATGCCACCCTTAAAAAATGGGAATATAGTCTCAGACATGGCCATTTTAGGCAAATATTAATGTATTTGGGTGAAAAATTGAGGGCATAAAGGATAGAGTGAAGGGAACCATGAGTAAGGTAGGCAGACTATTGAAGAGGCTACTATAATAGTCCAAGGGAGGGATGATAAAGATCTTGACTAATGCAGTGGTTGTGGAGAAGGAAACAAGTGACTATTCAAAGAAATGTTGGTGACGCAGACTTCAAGGACTCCAACTGATTAGCTCTAATGGATAAAGGAGGAAGAGCAATTCAACTGGAATACCAGTTTTTTGCTTGGGCGTCTGGGTAGATGGTGGCACCACTGACTGCAACAGAAGAAGATTTATAATTGAAAGACGATGAGTTCAATTTTGGTGTGACAAATGTTGGATAGCTGCAGGTTGGCTATACTAGTTGGAAGTTCAACTGAAAGGTGGGACTCAAAGAGATTTAGGACCTAGGGAATCATCCCCCAATGGGTGGAATATATGAGCTTAATCAGGGTACAAAGAGAGGGTGGCCAAGGGTGAAACCCTGAGAACCAACAGCATGTGAGGGGCTGGGAGAGGAAGCAGAGATAGGACACTGAGAAGGAATGGCTGGAGAGGCAGGAAGAGGTGAGTGGATTGGACTTGGGAATTAGGAAGTCACCATGTCAGCAGGATGATAGGAACAGAAGACAAATGGAATGGGCTAGAGAGTGAAGGAGAGGCTTGGTGAAACCTGGATGAGAAGGGAAAAAGGGAGGGAAGGTAAAGGTGGGGATATACATGTCAGTGTATAAAACAGTGGTTCTCAACCTGTGGGTCTTGACCCCTTTGAGGGTCGAACGACCCTTTCACAGGGGTCGCCTAAGACCATCGGAAAACACATATATAATTACATATTGTTTTTGTGATTAATCACTATGCTTTAATTATGTTTAATTTGTAACAATGAAAATACATCCTGCATATCAGATATTTACATTACGATTCATAACAGTAGCAAAATTACAGTTATGAAGTAGCAACGAAAATAATTTTATGGTTGGGGGTCACCACAACATGAGGAACTGTATTAAAGGGTCGAGGCATTAGGAAGGTTGAGAACCACTGGTATAAAATAAGTCAAAGGATTTGTTTTTTCCTTGAAGAGAGCTGGATGGGGATGGGACAGACTGGAATGTGTTTCTTGGCTTCGGACATGGATCTAGCTAAGGGGAGTAACAAATGAGAGATGATGAGGGAGCTCGGACAATGGGGGGCTGAACAGGAGGAGAGATTCACTTCCTCTGAGAAGAGAAGAAAGGAGGTGAGTAGTGTACATGGGGTGGAGGATGGGAGGCAAGATAGAGGAGACAGAAATGAGTATAAAAGTACACTTCACGCCCATTGGCTTCTGCTTTCTCAGTGAAGGAGGTTAGAAAAGCCATCTCCAGGAGTGGAGGGGGCAGGATGTAGGCAGAAGGTTGAGGAGGGGGCAAAGATCTGTCTGACTGCTGACAGGATGGCAAAGGGAGCCAACCAAAGACAAGAATAAAAATGAATGAGCAGACTCTGGTGAGGCAATCTGCACGAATGTCACTTTTTAGTCAGAAGAGTGAAGAGATGGGTTGTAGGAGAAATATAGGGGTGAAGAGCTAAGAGGACTGGAAGAGTGACATTTAGGTAGGCAAAAAAAGTAAAGCCAGGAGGGAACTGATGAACCTAGAAAAAAATGGTGGTGTCTAGGCACTGGATGTCATAATAGGGATGAAGATAGGGTGTACTGAGAATGACAAATCTAAAGGAGATTAAGATTAAGTCACTGAAGAAGAGAGGCACTATGGGTAACAATGTAACCCATGACATGGCAGGAGCTGAGGCTGACCAGTTGACTATTACCTGAACTCCTCAGAGACACAAAGTTGATAAATGACAGAAAGGAAGGATGGAAGAAGGCAGAGCATAACATGAACTTCAAAGAAGTGGGTGGGGCTGGTTTAAAAGCAAGCCAATATATTTAAACACACCTATAAAAAGCACCCTGATCCACCAAACCTTACGCTCAATAACATCATTTCAAGGGGCACAAATCGTGCACCCTAGCAATTGCTTCTGGTACCTCATCAGTTACCACATCACGACCACACAACAGTAGGAAGAGGCAAAGTAAACGACCCCGGTAGTATCCATTCCCTCCAACTGGATAGCTCAGAGATGTCTGGAGACTGGATTAAAATAATTGGACCCAACTCTGCCACTGTCTTCTAAGAGACGTTCCCTTTCCGTAGAAAAGCGTTTACCTACTTGTGATAAGTGAGTGGGTTTGGGTCAACTGATTACACTGTAGGAATATGATTTTCTAGGTGCCTAAATATTTTTTAAAAACATTTTATAGCACTTTACCTCTGGATTTTTATGGCCTGCCACATTTTTTGCAATAAAAAGCAAGGAAACTCTTCTCTAATGAATGGCAGGTTTAATTATTCATTATATAGACATCATTACTTTGCTTCAAACAAGAGAAAATCAAGAGGTTTGAATAAAGAAATCATTTATGATGGTAACATTACATTCCCTTTAAAAATCAACTAACTATTCAACTTCTGGTGGAGTTATATAGCTAGACAGTGAGCCTTAAAAATGATTAATTTCAGTGTTTCAGGGTATAATAGATACTCAGAGCAGCTGAGTGTAGAACTCTCACCAAACCCAGGGGTGATGGGAAGGAGAATTTAGCTGAGAGAGTAATGCTCTGGAGGAGCAGGGACACCCCTTCCCCTGTTTGCCCTATGATGTGAGGTTTGAGCTTCACGTACACTCAACATATATGCAACGGCAGGTCTCTGTACTAACTCCTGCTATCTAAGGTCACTCTGTCATCACAAAGGGGGTTGAAATGCAGCGTTAGAGGTTCCTCCCCATTTATTGGACCAAGCGTCAAGATAGGATGTAGCAGTTTTGACAGATCTCAGTCTGGTAAGTTCAGTAGCACCTGCTAGCAAGGTTGTCAGTTCTTAGCAACTCTAACAATACAAGCTCACAAAGCAGCTATTGATCAGGGCGACAAAGGGCCTCTGTCAGGCCTGCCGAGCTGAGGACTGTGCCAGGAGAGCTGGGCTGTTTATTAGTTGACATCACCCTGGAGGGGAGCATGGTCTGCTTCCTCGTGCTCATTGCACCTCAGGCAAATTGAAATGTGAATTTTCTGATTAAATAAAGCTTTTTTTTTTTTTTTTTTAAATTGAGGGCAGGTTCTCCCAGTGGATTTCTGTCCTTAAACATAGCATAAACGTTTAGAAAAAAAGTGGGATTACCAATAGATAGATGGTGATTTGTTTCAATTCAGGGACAGGCATTTAAACGTTTCCAATATTTTAAAACTTTGCCACCAATGAGAATATTCTTTGTTTCACTGCGAATCTGCCGACAAAGAAGCTTTGTCTGTAAAAATAGGTGTGATGGCTACAATAACACAGAATTTCCTTTTCAGTTCTTTTGACCTTGGATTACTGAAATTTAAACCAAATAAACATTTTAATATCTAACAGACAGATGGTGTGAAGATTAAAAAAATCATTTAACCAAGAGCAGTCCCAGGGCCAGTTGGGACATCACTGGATTCTACACAGGGTCACACCATTCCCCACAAAGAGAAGACCACCGAAGAGGCTAACAAAATGAAGGTAAAAGTTGTTGACAAAGAATGGATTTGTAGGCCATTTTGAGGACAGATTAATTTACTTCAATATTAAGAGAAGCAGGCTAAGTAAATTCACCCGCCCATCTACTCATCTGTTTACTAACCTGCGTTAGGCAGGTGGTGGTAACCGTGATAGACAGTGCGAACCCTCAAGGGACCTAGTCTCATGGGAAGTTTACAACCCAGTGGAGCTTTAAATACCGTGATGCTATGGACCCATACATTAAGGAACCGATATTAAACCTTTCCCATATTTTTAATGGGAACATTGTAAGGACTAAACCTTAAGGATCAAAGAAGGATATTAATTTTGGGGCTGAAAAAACAAACAAAATCCGGGTAACGTTTCTTTATAAACCTATGGTGTACAGCTGTCTTTACAGGACTTCCTTTTTGTTTAAGCTCATAAACCTGTATAAATCAATTTGGAATGAATATGAGACAGTAGGAGAAGATAATTCTTAGGGCCTTCCTGAGTCAGCTATAAACACAGTTTCAGACAAAGTTTGGAAAACCCTAGTGCTGGAGTAGAATTTTGGGGTCATTTCATGGGAGAACCTGTGAATTCACCCATGTGGGGACTGTCATTGTCTATTTCCTTGGGACCCTGGAGATTTGGGAAATTGACACTGCCTGAGGCAATGCTGTCGACTCCTGCCTTATTTAACTGTATCTGTATCTTTCCATACGTTCTACAATTAAAGAGACAACATAACATCTAACTTTTGTACTGGCATCTTTCCATTATTCACATCACTGTCCTATTGTGACCAAGCAGATTGGTGTCAGAAGTGAGATTAATGCCATGGACTCCCTCACGCCCTTGCCAGATGCAGTCAGCCATTTTCCAGGTAAATACCGGATACCTGCTGAGATTTTAAATGTGAAAGAAAATCCAAGGGAGCTGAGTTTTTCTTTGATTCTCACGGAGCTAACACTTTTTGTAAACGCCACAGACTCAGAACAAAAAAAAAAAAAAAAAGGAGGACTGAATATGTCAAAGGCTTCAAATGTTAGAAAGCAGTAATAACAAAGTTGATATAAAACTCTGTTACTAACCTTTGCTTTAAAAAGTGGCCAAGATGGAGACTGATTTCACATAAAAAATTAACTGTGAGAATTTCTACTTTAAAATATGTGCACTAAATATTATCCCTTATAGTCAGCTGAACCTTGTAACTTTGTCATTTAGAAAAAAAAAAAGACATTCAGAGGATAGAAATTAAAAAATGACTTTCTAACTGTATTAAGGACCCCCTTTCTGGAAAGCAAATAGTCTTTAATTAAGACAAAGCTGGATTGATATAAGTGTATCAAAATAATCATTTCTTGAAACTTATTTTTAGAAAATGATTGTGTACATATTACACAGCCAGGCAAAACAGCTGAATATCTAGACCAGGATATCCAAAATAAATTAATGACTGAAACTATAAATATCATAATTTCTAAGGCAAACTATATTAAACTCGTGCTAAGACAATATAATTTAAGGGTTAAAAAACAACTTTTCTACTTCAGACTTTTTTTGTTTTTAAAGAGAGGTGATGACCTTCTCTATCTGAGATAAACAGGAGAGGCGAGCAGCAAGCCCAAGGCCTTTCTAAGGAAAAAATGCACATCTGCTCAGTGTGGACTTTTGAGCTGTGCCCATAAGTTATGCAGCTGCTGTAGTGAGAAGATTGGGGGCGGGGGGAGACCTAGGGTTTGAATCTTTCCTTCTTTTAGTAAAAGGTAGAAAATGTAATAATAAGTAAAACAATGTTTTAAAGATGGTATAGAAATAGAATGGATAAAAAAAAAAGAAATAGAATGGATTTCCCTGGTCATCACTGGATAGATAGCAGAAAGCTGCAAGCCTGAGCACTTGCTAATAAAAGGCCTTGAAAAAATATAGACTGCGGACTCAGGTGCACTGAGACAGCAACCTCTGAGCTAACTACTGCATCCATTCAGAAAGATAAAAGATAGTGAATATGATATGCCGATTTCCATAAAAATAGTTCAATTTGTATTAATTTTGTATCTTGTCATTATCAACTTAGTGGTTTTTTTTCCTGAACACAAGTCCCAGGTTTCAACAGAATATATCAAATAAAAAGCTCAATTATTTACTATTCCCCATGTAGATGGTTAATCTAAGCAGATTGGTGAGGAGGAGATGAGGACCATGTGTCAAACAGCAGATATTTAACAATAAGTTACAATCCATGGCCCCACCAGGTCCAGCTAGAAAGACTAATGTTGGTGAGCTCATCTGGATTTTAATAAAAGACCACAGCCTACACTTGGGGATATTATTAGATCCTATCTATGAATTATTTTTGAAATGCCTGGTGATTCACCTCTGTGGTGATCATGCAGTTACACAGAATGCAAAATTGGGGTTGCATGATCATTTGATTCACACAAGAATATCGGATATTGGCACTAAACATGTCTATGGTTGTAAATTTCTAATTTCTGATTTTTGTTTCCTTAATGTGAAAATAAAAACCTTTGAAGATGGGCTAAAGATGTTTAAACATTATTTTGAAAACTATCTGGGACTATCACATGTAATGCGAATATAAAATTTCAATTACAAAAGTCAGACTTAGTGTCCTAGAATCTTTTATAACGTGATGCCAGAGGCACCCCGACAGTGGTGTCAAGGCCAAGGTTCCTCAAAACTGTTCCACTTAAACTGGGTAAATTTTATTGATCTGGCTGTATTAAATGGCATTTTTAATTGATTATATATACACTGTTGTAATACTGGGTAATAAATACCTGTGTATATTCAAAGGTGTTTATAAATGATAGTTCCTGTTTAACATTAAAATGGCCTGAGGTTCTTTTCTGTGATAACAACACCTGTTTCTATTAGGAAAAAAAAAAAAAACCTCAAGGAGAATGAGCTGGATATTTTCCATGCGCCCTTTCATATCTCCACTCTTCTGCTCTCCAAGGCCACCTCTGGGGACTTAACCACTGGATTCGCCTTCAGCTTCTGACTGGATTCAGCGTCAGAGGGTGCAAGGAGAACGCCATCTGTTCTCCTGATACCTCCTCAGGCTGGTTACCTTCAACCCTTTCCCTCAGGTCTCAGCTTTCATAATGTGGTCCACTCCTGCAGCTGTTCTCCACATCTGGCAACAGCTTCCTCCCTTTCCCGCTCCAGGCCCAGGTATGGTAATGGCTTTCAGCTGTTGCTATCCCTAAGGCTGCCCCAACCCTGTGTTCCCCATATTATTGCTCAAACCTTTGTTAACAGTTCCTTCATTAAGCTCTCCCCAAACTACTCCCTTTTCAGAGTATTTCTCTTTTTTTTGCTGGGGCCTCAACTGCTACAACATTTAGGCCAAACTTGAAAGATTTAAGATTATTTCTTTCACTGTCTACTAGTTTTATGAAATTCTATTTAAGGTACTAGGTGTCCTGTATTTTTGTATTCTATGAAGCCAACGTTAGGGAACTTGAGCCAAGAATCAAAATTAGAGAAGAGAAAGGTTTCTGAAGTTTTAGGCCACACTATCCAATATAATCTTCAGAAATACAACATACAACATGGTGCAGTAAAGACAGCAAAAAACAAAACACAAAAACTCCCATTAAAACAAGGCTAAAAAAGAGTTAAATTTAAAAATCAACTTAACTTCGCCAAGCTTAAAAAAAGTGTTGTTCTTTTTTTTCTATTTTAGTCTACAATAATTTAAGCACCTCCAGTGGTGATGGGGAACAAAGCAATGTGCACTCGATAGAGACCAGATTCCATGCTCAGGACAGGAAAGCCAAAGACAAGTGTGGATCTCTTGTCAAACAATAAGGACAATTTCAGAAATGCACGCTGGTATTATAACAAAGCCTTGTACACCAACCCAGAGAAAGCTCTGTTAAAAACTCAACAGTGACAAGTTAAACATGAAACAATTACAAGCCATTCATTATAAAAGTTGAACCTAAAAGAGTTATATATACTATTCCTTCAAGAAACAATATAAACTATGCTTTAAAAAAGGAATATATACCAATAATAATCAATTAATTTGTGCTCAGCTTATCAAAAATGAGGTGAGAAGGAGTAAAAAATGACTTCTTGATTTTAAAAATAAAATCCTATTTTTTAATTGATATGCCTTCCCCCCGGCACTGACTGGGTATTCCAAGCTCATGTCTCTTGTGGTCCTTGAGTCTTTGTCTCCCATTAGTCTTATGGGCACATGCCTGGGTGTTTAGAAAAAGCACCCAGATACAGGCAGGTATCTGCAGCCAGACACAGACAGGAACAAGGGGAAGGTCAAGCAGAGCCTGGCCCTGGAATCAGCAGGGCTCGATGGAGCCAAAGGGAGCAGTGTCACGGGTGACAGCCCTGAATATTCCCCGAGAACCCGGGTGCTGCCTGGCCCCATGCTCCTGTGGTCTGAGCCCCCAGCATTTCTCTGGCTCTGCCTCTCTCACGCCTGGGACACTGGAGTCCATGGAGCCCAGTCTGTACCCTGGGTGAGCCCTCTTCTGACTTATCATTAGGAGCCCTCCCTGCCCCAAGGGCTTCTGCCCATCTTCCCTTTCTCATCCTGCTTCCTCACAAATTCTCTGAAGGCTCTGCCTTGCCTGGCACCCCCTTGTCTTTTTTCCTGCTCAGAGCTGCCTATAGTCATATCTCTGAGGTTCAGGCTCCCCTAAAATTAATGACAACGACTGGTGGACACTGCTTGTTCTTGGTTCTGATTAGGGTTTGCCCCATGGAGGCTGCTAAGTCAGACACCATTCACTGTTTCTCCTCTGCTCGCCCCTTCCTGCTGGGGCCCGTTTTGCTCCCAGCATGCTGTGCGGTGCTCTCTGCTTTCAGCCCCAGTGGGAACTCATGCTGGTGTAAGTTATCAGAGACACGGCTATGTACAGAAAAGGCTTGATTATTCCTCTGGACCCTGTATTTATCTTAAAATTGTGTTCTTCA
The DNA here is from genome assembly GCF_028538775.1 of Myotis yumanensis. Lineage (NCBI taxonomy): Eukaryota > Metazoa > Chordata > Mammalia > Chiroptera > Vespertilionidae > Myotis > Myotis yumanensis. The sequence goes on along the minus strand of NW_027223762.1, from coordinate 30,122,279 downwards.
CAACATGTTTTCTTCACTACACCCTGGTGTGAGCTATTTTTTTAATGCCAGTCAAGTACTAAAATAACTCCCCCCATATCTCATAATACTATGAAGCATTTTTTTTTTCTTTTGTATTAAAAAAAAAGCCAATCCTGTGTATGCTATGAACAAGTTTTCAATCTGGTGTATTGAAGAAAATGAGGAAGCTTCAAAATTCTGGATTTTAAGATAGAAAATTCTTCTTAGGGTCATCTCTACCTTCACCTCGTCCACCTCTTCCTACATTGAGCAGGTATGAGATTTTTACAGACCTGCCCAGAGACACACCAAGACCAAGAAAGGTTCAGATGAGACTCACTTTAGGTTGGAGATCAGCTGTAGTGTTTGGAATTAGGCATTTGGTTAGATTGCTAATCTTAGGGGCCAGTCTAAATCATAGCACGACAAAGCACTGGCTGTAGAAATAATCCACAAACAACCTTGGAATAATAGCCAAGGCAACTCATTACATAATGTCACGTGAAATTGGAAAGATTGGGTAATTTTCTTTCAAAAGAATGTTTAATTTATGCCAAATGTTTTTGTTTTTTAATATATATTTTTATTGATTTCAGAGAGGAAGGGAGAAGGAGAGAGAGATAGAAACATCAATGATGAGAGAGAATCACTGATCGGCTGCCTCCTGAACACCCCCTACTGGGGGATCGAACCCACAACCTGGGCATGTGCCCTTGACCGGAATCCAAACTGGGACCCTTCAGTCCCCAGGCCGACGCTCTATCAACTGAGCCAAACGGGCTAGGGCTGCCAAATGATTTTTCAGGTAGATTATGTAAGTGGAATGCTTATTCATGGACATATTCATAGTGCATATGGTTCTTTTGTTTCTTGGTTCTTAATATTAGTCCTTTACATTTATTGCCTCTTTCAAAAAACTAAAAAACTACATTGCAAGCAAAATAAACTATAATTTACAGACTATTGTAGAAATATCTATATAATTTAAAAAACAAAAGAGAAGTCTGAGCCTTTATAGTAGCATCTGGCAAAGATTCTAGGGAGGAATTAGGGTTTTTTCACATCAGATTCAATCTTCTTGCCTGCAGCACACCCACCCTTTCTCAACCAAAACAGGAGGGGAAGTAACATTTTATTTCTTTGTATCACAAATCCTACTTAACAGCAAAAGGTGCTATTATTAAATAGTTATTACTGGGCAGAAAGCCATACTGAGTGCAAAAATCAACTTGAGTCTAATCAACTATAGACATCAGGGTATCCATCAATGTGAAGAGCCCATAGAGAATTATTAAACATCTAAGATCCATGAAATTCTCTTTAGATGTTAAAAGTCATTATTTAATACTTATCCTCCCTACTATGAAGATGGCAAATTAAGTAATAGTAATTTAAACAAAATTTTTAAACAAAATGTTAAAACATTTGACAATTTCTCTTGTTGATTACAATAATAATTTACAATAACACACCTAAAAGGCCTGAAATAATACCAGCAACTTTCCTTCTCCACAGAGGATCCAAGACAACAAAATCAATAGGCCTGGAATCGCCAAACACACCTGAGCGAATGTGGGCAGCTGAAGACAGTAAGAGAAGGTACACCAAGTGACACAGAGTAATGTGCAGACTCTGGTTAGAATGGAGGATTATGTCACACCCACAAATATTCCCTCCTGATCCCAGAAGCCCGACCTCCCTAGTCCAACCCAATCTCATGTCTGTTCAAGTCATTCCATAAGTAACTCTGGCAAAGAGAAACCCACCCTTTGCCACATATTGAGGGCTGTGGGCAACTTTCCCCAAATTAAGCTCGTGTGCAGGTTAAGACTGTGCATACACGTAAAAGACTAGCTTAAGTAGCATCTTTGAGGGCAAAGAAAATGCACTGTGGTTTAGTTTACATGAGTTTCTCGTCGTCAGGTATGACAAATGCAAACAAACCTGGCGACGCCATACCTTTCTTCCATGGAAACCTCTTTCATCTGCTGGTGTGGTTTGGTGCCCTCCATTTCCCTGATGCTCACGGCATAGATCTTGGTGGTGTAATCAATGGCCTTTTCTCTGGCAACATCGCTGTCATAGCCTCAAACGACAGAAAGGTGGGGAGTGGAGTTGGATTGCCATGGCTCAGGAGGGGGAGGGGAGGGAGGTGCGGGTGGCACGTGGCTGCTGGGACTCACCTCCATCCTCTTCTGCGTCGGTGTCCGACTCCTCGCTGTCCACCAGCTTGCTCTCCTGCGTCCCCACAAACTCCCTGGTCCAGATCATCAGGGCCGTGTCGGCGCCCCCTACCGTGAGCAGCACGGAATCGTTGTGCAGCCATCTCACGTTGGTGACGTGGGCGCTGTGCCCCACGTACTTCTTGAATCTCGCGTGCTGGCCCTGTGAAGCCAGAAACTGGCCATTACCCCATCGGGAGCCCCACTGCTCCTGACACTGGATTATCTCATCCACGTTATTCTCTAGAGTGGCTTGTACTGGATACGAATGAAACATTTGAGCAGCAATTTCCTTACATTCCTCTAGACTGTAAGCTCTATGAAGGCAGGGAACAGGCCTCCTTTCCCCCTAAAACGTTACCTGGCTCACCACAGGTCCCCAGTAAATAATTTGTAAGGGAACAAGTAAAATGTTGGACTACAGAAGCTATTTCTGGGAGCGTAAGGAAGTATAAGAAGCTTGTTTTTGTTTCTCTCAAATATCAAATGTGGATTCTCCCCAGGTCTCTGGCATAAACTCCTGATTGTGAGTCTGGCTGACATTTGAGATCAGAGGTGGCCTCCCAGTCACTCCCCACAGTGGCTTTTGTACCACAGCCCAGACTGTGGCTGACCAGCAAGGTTCTTCTAATCCTGGGGCCTCACGGAAGATTTGAAACACACACACACCAGTTTCTGCCAGGGACCCCGGAAACAATTTCTAACACTAGAAACACTCGACTAATGGATTTAAAAACAAAGTAAGCCGCTTTTCAACAAACACGTTCGAGTAAACAGAACCCAGGTTATTAGCAATTTCCGAGAGCGCGCTCAGGCCCCGCCGGGCTTATCCCAGGAGGGGAAGGACAAGTGAATGTGAGCGGTGGCTGCCTGTTCACCCGGGGCAGCCCTGACAAGTGGTGGGGATTTGCAGCTGACAGCAGACGCCGGCTTCCATTTCTGGCTCAGGAGCCAGAGTCTGACTGGCAAAAACAGCTCCGGCGGGAGCCATTTCAAAAGGGAGACTTTTTTCCATCTTCTTGGCGACTCCCGGGGAATACCTCCCCGTGTGGGAAGCTGCATGTGCTTTCTGAAGTCCTGGGAGGGCCACCAGTGTCCCAGATGAACGCTTTATTCAATAACGGACAAGAGGCTCCCAGGGGGTTTTGGACCCGCGCCCTGGGGAACCTGAAACCGCCACAAGCAGGCGGCAGGAGACAGGTGCAGGGGAGTGTGTGCCTTTAAAATACTCTTGGTCGGATCTCTGTGGATCTGGCCGACCTACCTGCCAGCAGAGTGGACCCGCCCACTGCTCAGCCCAGTGCTGAGTCTAGAGGATGAGGGAAGCAAGCAGGTGGGCAGCGTTTCCAGGAAGCCCTCCAGAGCCACTAGCTTGCGAAGCGAATAGGCAGAGCCAAATAAGGATTTCCACTGGGAACCACCGTGTGACCAGATGAGACCCAGAGGCACGGACGCGAAGAGGACAGTCACGGTGGCTGCCGCTGTGGGTGCTGCCGGCCTTCCTGCTGGAAGCAAGACCCACGCCATTATGCAAGCTGGGTTCTTGAGGGAAGGAGAAAGTAAAAGAACTTGAGAAATGCCTCTCCATGCTCTCACTTACATGAAGGAACACAGGGTTTTTAGATGGGGGTGGAAAAAAGAATCCAAAAAGCAAGGTTGTGGGGCGGGGGGAGGAATATCAGGGACCAATATACGAATATCAGGTGTGTATGTGTGTGTGGAGGGGGAATGATCAATTAGAATATTTGCAGAGGCAAAGAAAGTGGACCAAAGGGGTAAGAAAAAGGGAAAGTTTCTGAGTCAATTCCAGCAAAGGGTGATTCAAGATTCTCACAATAGGAAGCAAGATTACTGCTCCATGGAACAATGAAAAGGAATTCACAGTTATCAGAAGGTTCAGGAAACCAGCGGTTCCCCAGGAGGAAGAGGCGGGCGGGGGTGGTTGGTGGTCCTCTTAGGGCCTATGGGAGGAGCCTCCTGAAGAGCTGGCACAGCCAGTCAGACGCACTGTCCTTCTGGGTCATCATGCCAAATCCTGCATTTCTGTTACAGCCATCAGGACTCACTACCACGACGCTCCCCTTCCACCAAATACTGAAAGAATGGAGACTCTGCCCTGGCCAGTGTGGCCCAGTTGGTTGAGCATCGTCCTGTGCACCAAAAGGTCACCAGTTTGATTCCTGATCAGGGCACATGGCCAAGTTGTGGGCTGAAGTGTGTACAGGAGGCAACAGCTCAATGTTTCTTCCTCACATTGATGTTTCTCTCCCTTCCTCTCTAAGAAAATCAATAAAAACATATTTACAAAAAATATGGATAATCTGAAATATGTCCCCAGAGCGGTTAACTGTTTTTAGGTGAGTAATTTCTGAGAATATGATGAACATTATGTACTCTCTCCCCACATTCACATTTCATACAGTTTCTCTGTATGAAAAACTTTCCTCTTTGAAGAACCATTCTTTCTCTCTCTTTAAAAATTCTCTTGAGCCTTTGACATTCTGAGAAAGAAACTGAAGAACCTGAGGGTGGGTTTTAAAAATGAAAATGACATGGTGAGATATATTTTTTATCCTTAAGTTTCCTTTGTTACACTTTTCTAATGGAGGATATGAAGTCGCTAAATTACTGGTGATTTTACAGTTTTGTGAGAGAGAAAAGAAATATACAAATGAAGAAATTCAACAAAGGGTCATCAACATACAAGTTCTTGATACTAAACACTGAATTATAGCTAATTTCTAGATGAGTAGGCGGCATCTTTAGGAATGACAAAGTCCACAGAGGCTTTTAAAAAAGGTGAGAATTTTAAAAAATGACATAACAACTACATCAAAAAGTAAAAGTTTGGGATACTTCCCATATGGTAAGCATTATTCTAAATATTTATAAGTATTAATTTGTATAATGGCATAGTATGCAATTAGAGAAAGATTTGTTCCCACCTTACAGAGGACCAACTCTGTCACAGAGATTCTAAGAAACTCCCCTTAAGTCAAACAGTTAATAAATATCAGAGTCAACACCTGAACCAGGTAGTTTAGCTTTAGAATGGAGGACATGGTGATATTTTAATCTCTCCAATCTAGTGGAAGGGCATAGCTTTGAAAAAGAAGGGCAGATATGGGAAGCAATCAGCTAGCTATATAGATGGTGTCGAAGGACAGCATTGCACGTGGTTTAACTGGAAAAGTGGGTGGGCTCTGGCAAAAGAGAGTCTATCTCGTGGAGGCTGGAAAACATGCGATTGTCAGGGAACTAATGTCATCACAAAGATTTTAAACTACGAAAGGACCCATGATTGTCATGGAAGAAGGAAGACATGCCTAGTAACTCAGGGGAAGGGAGAACAAGGAAAAGGGCCAAGAAGAAGACATAACTTGAGAGTCTAACAAATGGAACTTGATTTTTGGACACAGAGAGATATGTGTGGTGATTAGATCCCATAGGTATCACCAACACCTGATGACATGGAGCTCAGTGCTAGAATACTGCAATGGGATGCTGTCTTTGTCCGGTTGGGCTTCCGTAACAAAATATGACATGCTGGCTTAAACAACAAATTTATTTCTCACAGTTCTGGAGGCTGGGACATCTAAGGTCAAGGTGCCAGTCACTTTGGTTTCTGGTGAGAGCCTTCTTCCTGGCTTATGGATACCATCTTCTCACTGTGGGCTCCATGGCCTTTCCTGGGTGCATTTGAGAGAATGTCCTCTTTGGTGTCTCTTATGAGGTCACTAATCCCATTTGATCTGGGCCCCACACTTACAACTTTATTTAGCCTTAATTGTTCTCTGAAAGGCCCTATTCTCAAATATAGTCACATTGGGGGTTAGGGCTTCAACATTTGGATTTTGATGGGGACACATTCAGTCCATAACAGGTGGTGAACTTTGTCTAACATACCCAGAGCAGTGGGGGAGTGTAACTAGACAGCTGGAAATATTCATCAGGTTGGGTCCATGTATTTGGAAGGAAAGTGTGCCAGAAAATCATATTTTAAAAAAAAGAGGAGGAAGAGAAGTGATACTATCAAGGAGTTTTATTTACTATTAGCCAACGGTTTTCAAATGCTTTCAAATTATGAAACTATTTCTTCAACCAAATCTTATAAAGTAGGACTGAGGAATAAAAAGACAAGTAATCCAATTTAAAACAATGGATAAAAGAGGTATACTTCACAAATGGCCAATAAGCAAATGAGAAGCCCTCAGCATCATCAGTCATCAGGGAAATGCAAATTACAAACACAAAGCCCTCATACTACCTACACCCAGGACAGCTAAATTTTACAAGTCTGACAACACTGATGTTGGCAGCTAGAACTTGCTTATATTTCTGGTGGGAATGGAAAATGGAAAAAGGTCTGGCAGTTACTTAAAAAGTTAAATACACATTTTCTCCTATGACCCAGAAATTCTACTCCTACATATTTACTTAAGAGAAAGAAAACATATGCCCACAAAGACTTGTCCATAAATGTTCATAGCAGCTTTATTATAACCAAACAGTGGAAAAACCAGGTGTCCATCGATAGCCATGTGGATAAACAAACTGCCGTATCCATACAATGGCATTCCACTCAGCTATAAAGATGTAACAGACTGTTCTTACCCACCAACAACATGCAGAAATCTCAGAAACAGCATCTGAGTGAAAGAAGCCAGACACAAAACAGCACCTACTTGACTATTCCATTTACATGAAGTTCTGGAACAGGTACAACTAATCTATGATGAAAAACACTGGAATATTTTTTTTTCATCTGAGGGTAAAGTGGGGGTAGAGATTGGCCTGGAAGGAGCATGAAGAAACTTACTGGGGTGATGATAACGTTTATCTTGATAGGTGTTTGGATTATGTAGGTGTGTTTGTCAAAGTTCATCAAAAGGAACCTTAACACTTGTGCATTACAACTGTATATAAATTTTACCTAAAATATACCACAAATAAATGTTGAACTCTAGGTAATGATATGCACAGGAACTCATTAGGGTTAAGTATCCTGATGTCCATAATCTACATTGAATTGTAGACTCTAGGTCAGGGGTCCTCAAACTACGGCCCGTGGGCCACATGCGGCCCGCCGAAAACATTTATCCGGCCCGCTGGGTGTTTTTGCCGCCGCTGCCTGTCCTGCTTAGCAACCGACTCGTCCCGGGCCTGCAGTGCGCATGTGTGGAATGTCTGAGGGACAGTGAACTGGCCCCCTGTTTAAAAAGTTTGAGGACCTCTGCTCTAGGTGGTGGGGTCCTAGAAGTTCACTGTATCATTCCTTCACCTTAACTGTATGTTTGAAATTTTTTCTTTTTAAATATATTTTATTAATTTTTTTACAGAGAAGGGAGAGGGATAGAGAGTTAGAAACATCCATCAGCTGCCTCCTGCACACCCCCTACTGGGGATGTGCCCGCAACCAAGGTACATGCCCTTGACCGGAATCGAACCTGAGACCCTTCAGTCCGCAGGCCGACGCTCTATCCACTGAGTCAAACCGGTTAGAGCTGAAATTTTTCTAACAAACTGTTGTAAAAAATCTTACACAGAGAATCAACATATGAAATAGAAAACACAATGACTAGTTGAAGCAGAGGTGGGGCCCCAGGCCCTTCCACTGCCCCCTACTCTGTTTCCTGGGGTGGTCCCTGAGGAACCTTCCTGGAACACAGGGTGACATTACTATAGACAGCACACCTGGTCAGGCCGGGGATGGAGGTGATGAATTCCAGGACCAATAATAAACCTAGCCCTGGAGCATGATGCAATAGCATTCTGGGGATTTCAGCTATCTAAATACAGGCCCAAACCTCAGTCTACTAATACCAGGACACCCCTACCTTGTCCGGCTAGCAGTCTCATTTCAAGTAATGTAGAAGTAGCAAGGAAAATTGCTACATAAGAGGGAATTCTGATCAAATAGGAAGAGCTGGTAACTGACAGTGAAGTGATGATCACTGGGAGTGAATCTCAGAAAAGACCACCAAAAATTATTTCCTAACCAGATATTAACAAATGAAAGAGGAGAGAGGAAGGCATCTAAAGATATCCAAAGGGCTGTGGAGGGAACTGGTGTGTTCAGGCAAATGTACAAATGAGAAGAGGAGTGAAAACCAAGGCTGAATACAAAAGTCTTGCACTGACAACTTTGATATAGTTTTGGAATATTAAAGCAAAAAGCTAAGAAAACAGAAAAGGATTTTCTATATATAGGGCTAAAAGAAAAATACAGAACGCTAGGAACACGTCTTAGATCAGATGGTTTAATATGAACAGAAAGCAGACTTACGGCCTCTATTAAAGAGAATGCTCTTCAAACCAGGAAGGACAAAACAGCTCATGTACCTGAGTACAGGTACCTTGCAATGTGACCACAGAAACAAAATCAGGAATGCCCAAGGAGTTTAGAGACCAGGAGAGGCGACATCAAACACAAAAAGGCTCCTGTATCTAAATGGGAAAACAAGTGGACTCTGGCAAATATTGATTCATGAGTTGATGCAAACTCTGGAAAATTCTAGGGTGAATTATTACACAGAAGGTCTTTTAAGCACTTGGAAAAGGAAGTAATGATTACTGGACAGCAACAGGGCTTCACTGTGAACTAACCCTACATTTTCCATTGGTTGGTTTGTTGGAAGGGGAGATTAGGGACACCAGAGACACATCAATCTGGCTTTTAGCAAGATATGTGCCAAGTCTGTAGTGATGTCTTGTTGCACTAGCGAGGGAAAGGCAAGGTCCAATACAGCATAATCAGATAGAGGTAAACGTCTGCTTCTGACTGAAGAACTGAAATTAAATGTGCGCACTAACAACAGAATGTCAGATTGAATGGGGGCTCCTGGTGGAGGCAGCTGGGTGTTCTAGTTTATATTTTTTCTTTCCATGACTTAGAGCTCACACTGGTGAAATCAGAGGATGACATGATGCTGGAAGGGAAAGTAAATACTCTGAGGAAGTATTTAAAAGATGTTGACAGGCTGGAACAAGGAGATAAAATAAACAAGATAAGTCTTATTTGGTACAAATATGAAGTTCTGTCCTCAGTATTTAGAGAGTCAGTTGTGTAAGATGGGGGTTATAACCTGAGCATTTTGGGCAATGATGTCTATGATTCGATTGTATAGTGTGGCAACCAAGAGCTGATGCCATTTTAATTTAATTTAAAACAAATATAAAATCAAGACAAGAAGATGAAAGTCCTACTGTACCCTGAGCTGCTCAGATGACATCTGAAGCACCGAGTTCAGTCTTAAATGAGACAGTTTGAAATGGAATAAAATGGAGTGTGCTTATAGGGAGGGGAAACTGGAAACCATGTCAAATGGGGAATGGCTGAAGACCTGGAGATGGCAGTCTGGAGAGAATGAGACTCTAGGACAGTTGATTTTTCTTTGTTAAATGGCATTTAAATATATAAAATAAATATCAAAAATATAAGTCTTTGTTTTACTCTGGTTGCAAATATCAAAAAATTTCTATATGTGACACGGCACCAGAGTTAAGTTAGGGTTTTTCAAAATGCTGACACGCCGAGCTCAAAAGGTTCGCCATCACTGCTCTAGGAAGTCAAAGGTGGTCCTCCTACATATGCGGCTGTTAGAGGACCAGAGTTAACCGATGATGATTTTGAAGGCAGAACTTTGGCTAAAGAGAAAACATTTCGGCTCAATCTAGAACAGAAACATTTTAACAACTGGAACTATTTTAAATGAATGGGTTGCTTCGGGAAGTAAGGAGTTCTTCATCTCGAGAAGTATGCTAGTACATGTTAGAAAGACACAGGTCCAAGAGGTTCTGAAGAAAATTCTTACATGCCGTTTTGTGAGATATTGGATTTGATAATCAATGAAGGCCTTTCAAGGAAAAATTCAATGCCACAGACTGACTCAAATTAGTAAACATACCATCATGAAGGTTTTCATAAAGCATAAATAACGACAGCGCTGTAGACAAACAACATTGTTGATTGCTATGCCTTCAACATTTAAAAATCTGCTTAGATATAGTACATAGATTTGAGGTCTTTAATGAGACTGAGCAAGTATATATAATAAACGTGCAATATTACCTTGACAGGATATGAAAAAAGCTTGACGAACCCGAAATCATCTCCGGTGGCTAAGAGGGAGCAGTCTTTGGTGAGACTGGCAGCATTTACGTCGGTCACATCACTGTGTGTGGGCCAGATCCCCTCACAGGTGGGTCCCAGGACACAGGTCCACGTGTCCCACTCTATCTTTTCAACCTTAAAAAGAAGGAAAAGAAAATTAATGTATTTTTGCACAGCCTAGAGATCTTTAGTTTTGTTTAAAAGGAACCTTTTGAGGCTGAGTTAGTGCTAAATGATGACTCTGCCCACATCAGGTACCTGTGCTGAGTGCTGAGGTACACGGTTCTAAGTTGCATTTTAAAGTGCTACATGCATTGTCTTAATAAATCAACACTGCAGTCAAATATCCACACAGACTTCTCTAGATAAGATTAACATTTTGGCAATTATGGAAATCTGATAACGTTCTTTAGTTCTTACCTAGATATTTATCTTTGTACTAGAGGCTCGGTGCACAAAATTCGTGCATGGGTAGGGTCCCTAGGCTTGGCCAGCAACAGGGTCCATCAGGGCTTCCCTCTGGCCGCTGGCAGGCACCTGGGACCCGGGCTTCCCTTGCAGCCCTGGCTTTGTCTGGAAGGTCATCTGGAAGGATGTCTGGTCTAATTAGCATATTATGCTTTTATGATTATAGATAAGCCATATAAGCTAGATCAAGGTTTTTCAGTGAAAGCACTATTGACATTTCAGGCTGCACAATCCTTTGTTGTCAGGGCGGTCCTATGCATGGTAACATGTTTAGTAGCATCCTTGTCCTTCACCCATGGGATGCCAGTAGCACCCCCTCCCCAAGTTGTTCCCAGACATCCCCAATGACCCTGGGGCCCTTGCTCCCAGTTGAAACCACTGAGCACACTGATTAAGGAGATTGATTATTTAGTAAACTATTTTAAAAAGTTATAAGACATAACTTTTTATTTTTTATGGAATGCTTCCTTGGAGGAAAGAATAATCAGATTCTGCAGCTAGCTTAATATTCTTTATGCTCTGGAGAGACTATCTGAAGAGCAGTTCATACTGATATGAATGTACACCATTTCAGGAAGCCTTATAACATGAATTTCCCTCTTATGCATATTCTTTTACATAATAATTGTTCATCTATATCAAGTTGCATTCCACCCCCGCCCCCCCCCCATCATTTGGTTAAACTGCACTTTATTTTAGTGTATTTATTTGGGGGCACTGGAACAGGATGGGAAAATAAAGGTGAAGTGATGTAAAAATGATGCTTAATATTTAGAAGATAGCCAGGTAGAATCACATACAGAGCCCTCCAGATTGGGATCACAGCTCCACAGACTTCCTACTCTCTTAGAATCTTTATTTCCCTATATGTAAAATGAGATTGACAACCTTCACACAAGGCTGTTAAGAAAATTAAAATGCAGGCATATGAAGTGCCTGGCACATTCAACAGATGTTCAGGGAATGAATGACACAATTAGAAATATCCCCTACTCGAGACTATAAATGTTTCTCCATATGGGACAACACACATGGAGCTTGAGAATATCATGCTAAGTGAAATAAGTCAGACAGAAAAGGACAAGAAACATATGATTCCCTCATATGTGGGATAGAAAACAAAAAGCAACACATGAACCAACAAAACAAAACAAACTCACAGACACAGACAACAGTATGATGCTTACTAGAGAGGAAAGGGGGTGAAGGAAGGATGAAGAGTTTAAGGGGTCAAATATATGACGACGGACTTTGGCTGGTGAACATACAACACAATATACAGATGGTGGATTATAGAATTGTACACCTGAAACCTATATAATGTTATTAGCCAATCACACCCCCAGTAAATTTATTTTTTTAAGTTAAAATGAGGACTGATCAGAGGTGAATAAATTGGAATTGGGGGTGTGAGACCAACAGATTAGTAAACAATTTCCATTAATACAGTGTCATCATGTACAACAACTTGTTTTCCTAAGTACTGCACATAGACTTCCTTTAGAAATGATGAAAACCCTATGAACGTGTGTGTGTCCAATTGTCTCCGGGACTACTTGACAATACTGGGATAGTTTACTGGCAAACTGAAGAGAGAGGCAGGTGCTTATCCCTCAGTAGTGTACTTTTACCCACTTTTCCTCAAAGGAAGCAATATTTCCTTTTCTTTCATCAAAGTTTACATTGCCTATAAATGAGTCAGATTGTCTCCCGGGGCTAACAGGACATTCTTAGAGCTCAGTCGGGCAATGACCTTTTGGTCATGAGGGTCATTCTATGGAAGCACCGGGCAGCTAGCTCTCAGGAAGGAGGCAATTTGTGAATTCAAACATTTTATCTAGGCTTTGATTTTAACAATTAAAAAGTATGTATGGGTCTAAGGACATGAGGAAAACAAGGAAAAAAGAAAGTTTGATAAATCAGGATAGCCAGATCGTGGACAGCTTTTGTTCTGAAAGATCATTTGTCTTATTAGTGTTGCGGAAAATATTGATTATTACAAATAGTAAACACTGAGAAAGTATGTTTCAAAAATTTACGTTTATAAGGAGCTTTGCACAAAACAGCATGTTGAATGAGATAAAAAGAATATGTAGCATCTAAATGCTAAGAATATGTAGAATTTTGGTTGTTGTCATCAGGCACAGAAAAATTAAGGAGAATTTGAACTGTGCATTGCTACTTAAATCCCCAAAAAGCAGGAAACCAGATTAAGCAACCAGATTTAAGAAACTATCAAGCATAAAGGTACACTAAATGTAACCCATATTAGTGGATAACAACTGTTAGGTTTTATTAAACATATAACCCACATATTAGTGGCTAAGAATTGATTGGTTATATTAAATCTTCATGAGATATATTTTTTAAAGCTTTGTGTACGACTGTTACCTCTGAAGGTCTTATTATATGCCGTTTGCCTCTCGGAGCTTCAAAAAAGAGCTGTTCTTTGGCACCCGAGTTAACTTGCAATAATTTCCCTGTTATGACAGAATGAAGTAGAGAGACGATTAAACTCTGCACTTATTTTTTTTATTATAAAGTAGCTACAACTATTTGTATTCATTTTAGTCAAAGTTTCATGAATTGAGTAAATACACGGTAGACATTCCAGAACTACATGTAAAGGCAATTTCATGCCATGGTACAAATCCCAAAGCTATATGGACCTCATCAAATCTGACCTTGAACATCCTCCAAGAATAGAAGAATCATGTTTCCTATGCTTTAGTCAGTTGCACTGACTGTAGCTATTTTTCCAAAGCCTGGCAAAATCCACTTTTTGCTCTTTTTTTCCTGTTGCCTCCTCGCAGAGATGTAGTGAGAGCAGACTGCTTTGGCAAGAATTATAGCATCAGAAGTGAAAGCCTTGCTGCAAGGATTCACATTTACTCCAGGCTAGATTCTAAATGTGCCCTTTCAAGTTTGGAAACAGGAAGATAAGGGCACATAAAATAAACTATGAATGCTCATTCCCCTCCCTTCTCCCACCTTACTTGAAAATTTGTAGAGAAATCCAAGACTTTCCCAAAACAAAATGTGGAGCAAAAATAGTCTTTCACTGTGATATAAACTTATATTCTTGGGTTCATTTTGATTAATGCTGAAAAAGGTAAGATTTCCTACTTTCCCTCCAACCACATCAACAATCCTTTATGGCTTGAAATTTAAATGACAAAAAGATACTCTTTATAGTATTTCTTCAGCATGTATATACATACACACATAGTATTTCTCCCCCCCCCTTTCTGTTTTCCCATAACTGTTTATATCTAGTAGTCTTAAAATATCCTTCTTGGAAAAATAATACCAAAATAAGAACTTTGTGGGGTTTATATCATGTTCTTTAAATGTTCTTTAATGGTCAAGTGGACACCACCTAGGTATGAAATCTCAAGTGGCTTACCTTCAGAGTTATAGATCTATTTCTAAGTGACTCATCAAAAACAAGGCTCTCGCCCTGGCCAGTGTGGCTCAGTTGGTTGGAGTGTCATCTCAGGCACCAAAAGATGGCAGCTCCGATCCCTCGTCAGGGCGCGTGCGGGAGGCAACTGATAAATATTTCTCTCTCACATTGAAGTATATGTGTGTGTATGTGTGTGTCTCTCTCTCTCTTCCTCCCTCCCTCTCCCTAAAAATCAATTTAAAACTTTTTGCAAAAAATGATAAAAAATAATAAAAACAAAGTTCTCTTAGTTCATAACTGAAAACCTCAATTGTTTATAATTTACTGAGTTATAACACGGTGGTGAGGGGGTTTTGACTTGGCTGTGGGGAGCAAGTGAATTTGAAAACATTTCCACTAAAATGGGCATTTTCCTGACCTTCTGGCTGAACGTAGATACACAAATGAGAAAAGAAAAGGGAATTAAATTAGCTTTGGCTATTTAGCATTCTAAGAAAATGAGTAACCAAAATTTTTTCAATGAGCAAATATGTATTTTAGGACCCTCGAGAGAAATTGCAAATAACAAAGGACGTGGAAAAGGATTAAAGGATTCAATAAAAACATTCTTTGAATGTGGCTAATTTTAGGAGATATTTGGCCACAGGATACTAACAGAACTCAAAGGATTCCAATTCTCAGATGATCCTAACAACTCAGTTTCCACCAGTTTCAAAGATCACACTTAGAAAAACAAACCAAAAACTTTTAAAATAGCTCAGCGAAGTACTTTAGGATTGTAAGAATATTAGAGAATCTAAACACCAGAGAGCAGTATGAGAAGTGCTTCATAGAACGGAGACACCTGTGGGGACCTGCCTAGCCAGGTCCCTTCCCTGGGAACTGCCCTCCACGTGACCCAGAGGCTGGGCTGGGCAAATTCTCTCCAGGAAAACTGGGATCTGGAGGCTGACTCAGTGGGTGCCATGCTGAGATTGGAAGCGAGCTTTGGAATTGAGGGTGGCATTTTGGGGCAACAGAGAGTGGGCCACGTGCAAACGAATTAGGGAAAGCCTGTCTGTGCAGAGAGAGGGGCCAAAAGCAGACATCAAAACACTTCGGGAAAGGAGGGGAGAGGATCTGTCGGCCTGGTTTCTGGGTTTTCCAGTTCATTCCTAAAGCCAGTTCCTAAGCAGATGTTGCTTCCTGTTATTAGAGTGTATGCCATAGGCCTATGTCTTTCCATGAACTCATCCTTTATTATTATTTTTAAATTGAAGCTGGATTGAGTAGGTTTATGGTTCCTAGCAACCCAACGACATGAAGAAAAAAAATTTAAGTCAACTATTCGTGTTAGGAAGGTGGAATTATAGGTGTGTGTTGTGTGTTTCCCCCCCTCAATTTTCTTTACTGCTGTTATTTCATTGTCTTTTTTTAGGCATAGAGGAAATATTTAGGTCAGCACTTATTTTCCCACTGCCTGCTGCCGTGTAATATATAACTACTGAAATATTCCGAGGACAAGAGCACAAACAAAGAGCAAAATGTTGTATAACCCATGGAGGATAACTCACCCCTGAATAATGGTAACCCTATTCTTTCAGAATCCTCACATTTCCACTCACACAGAATGAGGAAACTGAAAGATACAGATGTCCTCATTTCTAAGCAGGTTCAGGACATCACACATCTTGCAGGTACACAGAGCTTTATAGTCCACAAAACGATTCCCACACATCACCCCAGCTGCTCTATAATTTACAAGTTAGAACAATTCTAAAATTGGTGCTAAATGTACCAAACATATCAGGCCCTTGGCAATGGAAATGGGAATGAGAACTATTGTGGTTCAAACTGTTAATTGTTAAAAGATCGTATAGTCTTGATATTTCCAGAAATGAACTAATAGCAGCCAGAACACATCCTTCCATGATTCCTCTCTCTCCATATATATTTTTTCTTGTATTCAGGGGTAGCTATTGTTTCTAAAAAGGCCCGATGCACTTTTTGATTTTCCTAGGACCTGTGGTTGCCATGGACACGAGAGACTACAGGCTGTGCCATTCCCCACCCCTGAGGAGCCAGCTGGCTCCGGCAAATGCGTTCACTCTTTTGACAAGATCAAAGGAATGAAACAGATTCCTGCTCCTCAATTCTGTGGTCTATCCTTTGCAGACCCTCGAGGCTCCGCTGTGAAAGCTAGGCTGGTCTTGAGGCAGCCTGGCACATTCTCGAGGTCAGGCATTTGCGGCACACAGAGACCAGGAACATAAAAATACCAATACAACTCATCGCATGAGAATGAAACTGGACATAAACCAAGGAAGATCCACGGGCACACTTGCTGTTGTTCTCCAGATGGCCTCCCTGCCCCCCTCCACCCCCCAAATCAGAAGTATTCTGTTCTCTCAATCGTAGAAACCATTGGTCAATCCTCTCATCTGACTGAAGGGGCCACTTAGGAAGAGAGGCAAGGTGGCTTTTCGAAAACCTCAGCATCTTAACTCCCAGTGTCTTTTCCATCACCCCGGACCACAGACACTGGCTTTGGGCAAATTTTGGAAATAGTGAGTTTGTCTCTTTCCCTGCAAAAGTGACGATTCCACATTGGGCGCCCAGGCTCTCCACGGGGCAGCCCACTGATCCCTGCCAAGATCTTGTTCTTTCCACCTGGGATTTACTCCTCTTTATCTCTTTAACATTCAACCCAGGGCTTACACATTCAAGGAATTAAAAAAATAATCCTCTCAAAATGTGAGTCAAGCTTCAATGAGATACCACCTCACGCCCATTTGAACGGCTGCTATCAAAAACAAAATAAAACAAAGCAGAAAACAACCAATCGTTGGCAAGGATGTGGTGAAGTTGGAACCTTTGTGCACTGTTGGTGGGAATGTAAAATTGTGTAGCCACTGTGGAAGACAGTATGGTGGTTCCTCCCTTAAAAATTGATTTATTATTTGATCCAAAAATTCCACTACTGGGTACATACTCAGCACTGTACACCATGTTTATAGCAGCCAACAGGTGGACACAACCCCAGTACCCACTGACGGGTGAAAGGATGGACCAAATGTGGTGTGTACATACTGCGGAATACTGTTGAGTCTTACAAAGAAAGGACATTCTGACACGTTACAACATGGATGAATCTTGAGGATATTGTGCAAAGTGAAATAAGCCAGTCACAAAAAGACAGATACCGTGTGACTCCACTTAGTATGTGGAGTAATCAAATTCTTAGGGACAGAAAGTGGAATGGTGGTTGCCAGAGGCTAAGGAAGGGAGAACGAGGAATTATTGATTAATGGGTATAAAGTTTTCAGTTTTATAAGATGAAAAGAGTTCTAGAGATGGATAGTGGTGATGGCAGTACAATAATGTGAATTTATTCAATGCCACTGAACTGTGCTCTTAAAAATGATAAGAGGGGAGGGGTGTTAGGGCTGAGTCAAAAGGGTGAAGGAACAAGATGTACAAATTTATAGTTACAGAACTATAAATTTACATAGGGATGTAAAGTACAGCATAGGAAATATAGTCAATAATACTGAAATAAGCAAGTACAGTGCCAGGTGGGCGCTGGAAATATTGGGGGAATCACTTTGTAAAGTATATGACTGTCTAACAGTATACTGTACGCCTGAAACTAAAGCAAAATAATGCTGAATATAAACTGTAACTGAAAAATAAAATTTTAAAAAATAAATGAAAAATGGTTAAGATGTTAAATTTTGTTATGCATCTTTTTTCACAGTTAAAAATAATTTTAAAGCCCTGGCTGGTGTTCTCAGTGGACTGAAGGGTTGCAGGTTCGACCCCTAGCCCCATTTGGGAGTGTGTGGGAGGCAACCGACCGATTTGTCTCTCACATCGATATTCCTCTCTTCCTCTCTCTCTCTCTCTCTCCCCTCCCTCCCTTCCACTTTCTCTAAAAATCAATGGAAAAAAATATCCTTGGGTGAGGATTAATAAACAAAAATTATAATAATAATTTTAAAGAAATCTTCATCAAAACTTATTCCTCCTGTGTCCCATTTTCTTGTATCTCTTCACTCCCTAATACGTAAATAATGAATTGGTTTTAATCCCCCCATTGTCACTGTAGTGGTGGGATTTCACTTCTTGTGTCAGGTAGTGTGTGTGTGTGTGGTGAATTTTAAATAAAATTCCCCATACTCTAGTCCATGGCCACATAAGGCTGGCCCTGACTGGTTTAAGCCTTTCTCACAAGAAGGCATATCTAGGCATGTTAGCCAGAGAGTAAATAGGAAGAAATCAATGTTTTGTTTTTCAAACAATAAGAAAGAGAATATCAAAGAAAGGGGTCGCGAAGTGGCTGCTTCCATCTGCCCCCTCAGCCTCCCTGGTCCTTAGATGACTGTCAGGCGCTGTGTCCTCAGGCGGCTGGTGCCCAGCCCAGTCACAAATGCCAGCCTAAGCCCTTGGCACTGTGTCCAGCATGGCCCTGACATGTAATGGGAGGGGCTTATCTGATCTCCTTTTGCCCTTGTTGGGACTTGCACCTCTCCCTTCCTATCTATTGCACTACATAAATATGCCTGCGGGTTGTAAAGTTTAGATAAAGTCCAAATTCCAGGGCAGCAAGCACAGTTACAACTAAATACCTGTCTTGGCAGAAGGATGGGTTGATGGTTCCTACTTCAAGAAATACTTAAAATATTCTGGCATCTCTGAAAGGACCTTTTTGGTTGAGGCCCTCATTACCCCCTTTTTCCTGGTTTATTTTAGATGCTTTCCAACTCCAGGCTCACTCACCCTCCAAAAGCTGGTGGGGAATGCCCCATCCACGTCTCCTGGAGCTACCTAATGCT
Organism: Myotis yumanensis; assembly: GCF_028538775.1. NCBI lineage: Eukaryota > Metazoa > Chordata > Mammalia > Chiroptera > Vespertilionidae > Myotis > Myotis yumanensis. Next base: position 30,103,256 of record NW_027223762.1, on the reverse strand, counting down.
ATGGGATAAAGTGCAGTGTCCAACTTCCTTGCGTGGCACGACGTCAAAGTTCCTTTATGTTCTGTCTCGGTCTGTCCCTCCACACTCACTCCCTTCATGCTCTCAGCCACTCAGCATTACTCACTGTTTCTTAATCACCCCTCTTCTTCCCACATCTTGGGACATCACGTTCCTTCTGAGCCTGGAATGCTCGTCCTAGACTTTGCCATCTGGTGAATTTCTGCTCATTCTTCAAGATCCATCTCGAAGGTCACGCCTTCTGTGAAGACTCCGTGGATTCTCCCGGGAGCTCTTCTTCAGAGCACACCCTGGGCTGGGTGCTCTTCCACCACAGTGGACTGACCCTTCCCGGAAAGGTGGGACCCTGCCCTTTCCTAAAGGCCTGCCCCCAACTAACATCACCCCCCAACCCCCCAGGATGGGACTGAGAAGTGTCCCACCCTGTAGCACTGCTACTCCACCTGCAGTGCTCACTGCTGACCTGCCCATCCCCGCCCCGCCTCACCCCTTCCTCAGTGACTCACCATGTCTCACTCCCTTGCCCTACCCAGTTTGTACCCTTGTATTATTCAGGGACTAGGACGTCTCCCTCACCAAGTCATACACGCTGTGGAGAGCAGGAACCATGTCTCACACTTCTAGATCCCCCACAACTTCTGGCTTAAGACTTTGCACATGGCAGAAGCTAGATTTGTTAGATAAGTGAACTGACGTGTCCACATGGTGTCTGTGGGCATGATGGAGGAGGCAGGGGGCAGGCGGGGAGTTTTAGAGAGCGGAGAAACTTGAGGTAAGTGGCACCTAACTCCCCACCTCTGCTGAGGCTCCTGGGCTGTTGCAGGGGTGGAGCACTGGGAGGGAGAGGAGCGCAGTAAGAAGGGACCAAGGCAAGGACACAGCATGCGAACTCAAAGGGGAGGCATCAGATATCTTCAATTGTCCTCCAACTAATGGCTGGAATTAACAACACCGATAATAATGAAAAATACCCCAAGTGTGAACAGCAGCTGCCTCTGGGTTGTCAAATTACAGTCATTTTATTGTGGGATCCCCTGTTTTTCTCTACAACACAACTGCCATCCTCGCTAGAAACAATATGGATGAACATCGACTTTTTTAAAACAAAAATTGTATTTTAAAAGCCACAACATACTTTACCTCGAGAGTCCCAGTCGATATGTGTAACGTAACTAGAAGCACCTTTACAGATGCCGACACGTTTGCTTGTAAGCACATTATAAATATCCACAAAGTTATCGTGGGAGGCCACAGCAAGGTATTTTCCTGTATCTATACAGAAAAAGGTGCAGTTACTATCAAAACATTTTACATAAGACTTGGCTTCTGTGAGCTTAGCGTTTTAGAACGGGGAAAATGTCAAGGAAATCATGAAAACAGTCCACTGTTGTAACTTTTTGTCCCAATACATTTTTGAAAGTTTTTGCCGTCATCTTTACCTTTTGAAAATTTAATATCAGAGATCATCTCTTTTCTGTGGTGGAAGGAGACCATGTCTTCAACCGTGTCAGCATTTACAACCAGGAAACTCCCATCATTCAGGCCGACCGCGAGGGCTTTCCCATCGGGGGAGAAGGCACAGCATCTTCCACCTGCAAACGAACTCACAACACCACACTCGTTAGGCCTGACTTGACTACCAAACAACCAAGGGGAGAGCGGGAGAGACCTGCGTGTGCGCTGACACATGAACGTGGGCTGTGTGTTTAGCGCTGCTCATGAGAAGAACTAAAACGTCATCATTTAATCATCTCTTCCCTCCAAATCCAAGGACAATGATCACCATGTTAAACACACATTTTCAATTTCTTTGAGGACATCCATTCATTTCTTGGTGTCTGCATACCTGGGGTTTCCCAAGGGTTACTATAACTAGTATCTTGCTCCCAAGAAAAGAGGTGATACTTAAGAACAGACGTTCTATAATAAACTTTCTAGAAAGTATTTTTTTAAATCATGCCGTGCATGTAAAACTTGCTTTAGAGAACCTTGTTCGGTTCTCGGATCCGTGGGTCATGATGCCTCATTCTAGAGGTGAAAGGTTTTGTTCCTGCCTCTTCTGTCATGAGAAGAATGGAATGTGGACAACATTCTCTCAAGAGGCATCTGTAAGACTAACCATGGCTGATGCTGCCACGTGAGCAATGTTTTCTCCTGTTTTGTAGGGTCACAGGGAGACACTTATAATGAGGAGCATGGACTCTGGTGGGTATGTTTAATAGGAATCCTAAGAATATGCCCCCCATTCTTATTTTGAAGACTTTGGTAAGCATGGCCCCAGGAATGGGACAGTCATGTGGCCTTGTGCTAAGGCAAGCATGTCAAACTCTTGGCTCACGAGCTGCATGCCGCGTTTATTTGGCCCGTGTTAGCCTTTGAGTTTGACATGCTTGTGCTAAGGCATTCCCTTGAGCTTCCATGCACACTCCTCAGTCACTGCTTGTGGGATACTGAAAGCTATGTTCATACCAACAACTTCATATCAGCTCACCAATGGTATCTTCCTCCCTTCACTTAGCAAACAGCTATTCACCTACGATGAGTCAGGGCTGGTGCTAGTGCAGAAAGAACAGGAAGCGAGCCTACCCCTGAGGAGATTATCAGATTGGGTTAACCATATAACTTATCATCCAAACCTGGACACTTCTGGGTGAAAGGGAGAGCTATTAATAATTACACCAGGGCAACAGCTATACACTGGGCTGAATGGTCATCTTATCTAACATAATTTAGTAACTGTTCTTTTGAACTGATGTCTAACTAGTGAATAAAGTCCATTGTCTGATACTCAAGCCACTCACGATGAGGACTTGGTCCATCGTTTCCCCATATAAATCAGAGGCCAAATGATTCAATCTTGTGGTGGTAAAGGGCATGGGCTTTGGGGTCAGACCTGGGTGGGAGTCCTGGCTCCATTAACAAATGCCCAGGTGTGCAGTGGGAAGAGAGGAATAAGGTAGGAGGAGGCAGTGCCATGCAGTGGCCACAGGTGTGCTCTCTGAAGCCCCATGTCCTGGGTTTCAATTCAGTTCCATCACTTACAAGCTGTGAGACTTCCGGCAAATGACTTAAGTTCTCTGCGCCTCAGTTTCCTAATTCCTAAGTGGTAACAATGACCTTACTCAGTGGGTTCCCACCAAATGCAGAGTGCTAGCACAGCCGCTGGCTCAGCAATACTAGTCACCATCATCGTTGTTACTACTCTCTGACACCTTCATTTTCTCCTAGAATACACTCCCCATGTCTCTCTGCTTATAAAACAAATACGTTAGTGCCAGACCCAATGTCATCCTTTCCTGTCTCGACTTTCAGAAACCCTTTGGGCCTCAGCTCTCATCTTCTTCTGAAGATGAAGCCGACCCTGGCAGCAGGCCTTCCTCTGCGCCTCCTGGTACCTGGTTTGCGCCAGATTATCTTTCGTTGCCTCTCCACACCCTCTCTCCACCCTCTTCAGCGCCTGGAGCTGGCCTGTACAGACGGCATCAATGGGCCTTCTTGCCCTCTGGCTTCTGATTGGGGTTGGCCAAGGGGGAGCATAGACAGGAAACAAAAGAGGAGGGAAGGAATAAGAAAGGAAGGGAAGGAGGGAGGGAGGGAGGGAGGGAGGGAGGGAGAGGAAGGAAGGATCCTCCTGGCTGCTCCCTGGGGTCGCTGCATGTGCCTGAATCTCCGCTGATGGTCACAGCTGCTGTCAGGCTGCATCTCACACAGCTCTCACTTTCAAGGTTCCGGCAATCGCTCCCTCCTCTTGCCCTTTCAGGCCCAGGGCTGGTGAAGGTACCAGCTGCTAATAGCTGCACAGTGCTGCACTATCCCTACCCACCCCTTTACAAACAATCTTGTTTTCAGACTCTCCTCACATTACCCAATTTGAATGGACCATCTGTTGCTGGGACTCTGCTCCAATCTTGTCCATCTCTGACACTAGAGATGGGACCATTCACCTTGGATCCTCAGTGCTTGACACACAGAAGCTACTCAGTAAATATTTGCTGCATTTGTACTTGGTATGCCTCTTACTTCTAGTGCATATAGGTGTTCAGTACATATACTATTTACTCATTTCTTGTACAGTTATACAATTAAGTATTACTTTTTGTTTAGCAGATTTTCATTTTTCAGCAAATAAAACCAGTTCTGGAGACGGTTAGACATACAATCAAACAGCATGTTTTAGAAGCTGATGTATTTCAACTGATGCACACAGCTCTCGAGGAGAAGAGGAAGGACATATTGCCCCCAGGTGGCAAATGCCTGTTAAGTGCAAGGAAAAGCCAGTGAGTAACGGAGCTGGGCACCGACAGATCAGGCCAGCCTCCTGGAATAATTCAAAGCCTGTGGAAGTATGACCGCAGCAACAAACACTGAATTCCCTTTGCCTGACAAACTTGGGGGCATCCAACAGGTGCTGTCAGTGAATATCAGTTGAATGAACGAATGAACCCAACCCGTTCTGTTCTTTGTAAATACTCTACTCTTGCAGATGTGGAAGGCGAGGTCATGTACCTTTTTTGAGTTTCCGTACCGCCAGCATGCGGTGCTGGGAGGATAATTCCCAGATGCGCAGGGTTTTATCATCGCTCACTGTTGCACAGATGGGCAGGAGCGGGTGAGCCGCCAGCCCCCACACTTCTCCCTCCATGTGCCCCTGTGGAGAGGAAACAGGACAACAACTCGGTGTGTGTGTCTTGGCTCGCTCTTTGGCAGCCTCGTGAAGCATATGCAGCCAAGTGTCTTCCAAACAGGTTCAAGTACGAATAAACACAGTTAGAGCTTCCTGGAGCCAAAATGAATATGCTTTTCACTTGAACTTGAACCTAAAGCTGGGCTGACATGATGCTAAAGCATTCCTTTAGGAAGCACAGTAGGGATTTGTCGCTTATAAATTTTGTTTTATATAATGCCAAACATCTTTTCATTTAGAAACATCAGGGTGAATAATGAAGTGCCTTCATTTTAATCTGCTGACATTAGATAAGCACTATATATATATATATATATACACATATATATACACATATATATGTATATATATCTCCTTATAAAGCACAATTTATTGATCATAATGACACAATAAAACCAGATTCTAAAGACACAGAGACTACCTATCTTAGACAGCAATATTCTTGTCTATTTATTTCCATTTTAGTCCTTTGAATATATAGCATTTGGCAGAACAGAAACAAAGACAGTTAAAGTTTTCACTTCAAGTGTCCTGGGTTCAACATTTGCTCACAAATTGGTCTATCCAATGGACTTTGGAAAACTGGGAGGTGTGTCACAGGCTCCAGGCTAATTCCACATATCTATACTTTATCACAAACACACTTAACTGGCTTAGAATAATGACTGAGATAAAATGGTATCTATATATATAAAAGGCTAAGTGTCCGTCTGTCTGACCGGTAGCTATGAGGCACACTGACCACCAGGGGGCAGATGCTCAATGCACGAGCTGCCATGACGCGCACTGGCCATTTAAAAATAAATGGCACCATGGACCTGGGGCCGACAAAGCAACACTCAGCTTCCCCCAAGTGGGATACAGGCCCCACCACCACCCCGGAGCGACACCCCACCAAATTACAGCCAACGCTGCCAAGACTCCATGGCACAAAATGTGACCCATAGCCCAGCCCAGCCTGGAAATGGTCGCTGTGGGTGCCGGGTAATGATGTCACGTAGCAACACCTGGCTTTATCTCCCTAGAGACTAGCCTCCTTGGAGTTTCTTCAGCCCAGGAACCCATCTTGCTTTATAGCCAGGTACAAACATTTCACAGTTTAACCAAATGTTTGTGAAGCATTTTCCCGTGCCTCTCTCATTTGATCCCCACAGAAGTCCTGGAGTAGGTAGATAGGAGACTTGGTAAAATCCTATTTTCTTTTCATTAGCAAGATGCAAATAGCAATACTGAAATATTTCTTCTAATTAATTTCCTTTCAATGTGCACAAATCCGTGCACCAGGACACTAGTTTAAAAATAAATAATTAGGGAGAAAACAAATCCCATTTCTATAATTTGTCCCTCAGTAAAGCCATGTAAACAGATTAGTGTGTGAGGCAATAAGACAGAGCAGATTGTTAACTGAATTTCTACTTTTAGTGGCTAATTATAAAAAGGCTCTGCTCAGTGAAAAGAAAAGAAAGACCATAGACAGGCATCTGGAAATGTCTGGAGTTGGAATGCTTTGGGGAACAGGTGGCTTTCCAGAGAGAAATCAGATGGTTCTGATTTGACTAGGAAGCTGTTTGAGCAAAACAGTGATTTGGCAGAAGACAGAGTTCCAAATTCAGGTGACATTCAAATACCTGTGGAGGGCTGGAGGGTGCAAATGTTGTTTTTGAACTTATTGCATTTGGAGCATCCTATATCCCTAAGCTTTCTTCCCTTCAGAAGCCTCCCACCTCCAAGATCATAGTCAGAGGATGGGTCCGGCATCAACCCCCGCTTGCCCCCAGCCTGGAGCTGCTTGGAGCTCTTTTACGGACCAAGGCCCTTTGCTCATTTTGCTTGAGGACAGGGTTGTGGTGCTCTGAGGCCCTTTCCAACCACTGCTTCATATATTGACTTAAAAATTATATTTCCTTAATCTATGATTCTATTAACTCCTAACATAGCCATGGACAGTGAGCGAGGCAGGCTGGGAGTACCTCGAGTGGCACAAAGAAATGAGCTTGGGATCTTACTTTCCTACTGTATCTCCCAGGAAGCTGGTAATAAACAGCTATACGACTGAGCTGACTATATTCAAAGTGCACACATGGAAATGGTCAGAAATCACCTCATGTCACTTCTCTCTTCCCCCAACATAGCTTTCCTTCTCTTAAAAATCAGCAATGTATTCTAAATGATACTGGACTGCCGTGCTACTGAACCTGGAAAAGCGGACCTGAGGTCTTCCCACACAGGCTGGCTGATGGTCCTAATCACGCGGTCTCTCCTGTCCCTGAGCTTTCCCTCCGTGTCCGTCTTCTCAGAATGGGGCCCAGAGCCTGGGCACAGGTGGCCCTACCCACCGTGCACGGCACAGGGCAGATCTCGGCAGGAGCCCGACAACATTGACTGAATTCAACACTGAGTTTTCCCTGGGAGGAAACGGCACAGGCCTGATGGGCCAGAAGAGGAAAGAGATGCTGAGGAATTAGGAAATGAATGGTACACATGTAAGAAGAGATGGTTCTACCTGCTCACAGCTCAGGGGCCGTGCCTTCTGTACTGCTCTCCACAGTCTCCACTCGGAGACACCGAGAATAGCCCGGTGCAGTGACAAAAAAAGGGCTCTGGTGTCTGACAAACTTTGGTTTGAACCCCAGCTCTGCAATTCTTACTGGGCTTTGTTCCCTCATCAATAGGGACCGAATTACATACACATTGAAATGAGCCAATCTGTTGTGGAGATGAGAGAGATGCTGCATTGCCGGACACACAGGAGGTGCTCAGTAAGTGGTACCTGTGGTTATTTGTACTATTAGAATGATAGAAATAAATATTAAAAAATAGTTGTAGAAAACAAAAAAGTGAAAAGCTTTTATTGTCAAGTTTAAAACATACTTAAACAACTATAACATAATACTTAAGAGTTTAAATTTGGAAAACTTAGAGTTTAAGTCTTAAAGCACTGTTTAAGTTATATTATGGTAAAAATTTTAAAAAATATTAAGCAATATAGTATGTATGAAAACAATTTAAGGTCTCAAACATGGGCATTAAAAAAAATCAATAATGAACTAAAAAGACTTTAAGTTGTTTACATTGAAACAAACACTTGCTTTTCAGTAAAACTAAATAAGAAGTCATTGCCAGAAAGAAAAAGAAATGAGTTTGGCAAGAAACAACAAAAATGCAAGCAGAGAACAAGACAGTCACACCCAGGACACATCTCAATCCTGCTGCCTGGCACAGTCAGCTTTGGAGGTTTGTTTTTAACAGAATTTTTTAAAACACAGATTCTTATTCAGCACACCCAGAGGAGGACTTGAGCACCTGCATTTCTAAAACCTCTCAGTGATCTGTGTGCAGACCTGTTCCTAGGGAGAAGTCAACCAGAGGACCCTTCTCAGTGGGATTTTGGGACTTACCCCTAATAAAGCAAGCCCACAGGCATGGGCCAGGACAAGGGGGTGGGGGGAGGCAAAGCTCCCCTACTGGACCCACAGAAGTGCTCGGTGCTCATTCTTCTACTCCACCTTCTGAACACACATGCTCTCCCTCCCCTGCCTCTTCCATCTATAAATCAGGTCCATCCACCACCAAATGGAGCAGGACTACCTACCTACTCACCCCCACATACTACTACCCCCTCAGGCGAGACTGTATCATTTCTTTGATCTTTGAGGATTCATTGATATTTATTTTAATCGGATTTTACCTGAATATAATTCTTGAGGGCCAAGGGAGAGTAAGGAGTATGTAGTGTGTTTCTGTGAATCAAGGCTGAGGCTAAAGTGAGGCACAAAATCTAAAGAGGTGCTTGTATGTTTGATGTGTGTGGAGCAGAGAACGTTTTGTTAGTTTCACAGATTGACAGTCTGAGAGAAAATACCCCTACGGAGCCTTCTGCACTCCTGGAATTGATTTAGATGATGAGATTGCGGACTTTGAGCAGATACTGCAAATAGATAAGGATAAGGCTCTTGGAGACCTTGGGAGGAGGGGATGGATTTTGAATGGGTGGGATACATGAAAAATTGGTGGCCAGAGGGGGGCTGTGATGGACTCTTGAGGTGACTCTCAAGATGCTCATGATTTTCACACTCTTATATAATCACCCTTTGAGTATGGCATAAACTGTGGCCTATTTTCAATAAAAATATATGGCAAAGGTGATGGATGTTTATGATTACATATATGTGATGATATGATTACGTGACATAACACTGCAGTGCCTATCTTTTCTCTTTCCCTTGCTGGCTTTGAGGAAGTAAGGGGCCATGATGGAAAACCCTATGTGGCAAGGAACTGTGGGCAGCAGCTAAAAGCTAAAGGTGGCTTCTGGCCAACAGCCACCAAGGAATGGAAGCTGTCAGTCCTACAACCACAAGGAACTGAATGAATTCTGCCAACAACCTGAGTGACCTCAAAAGAAGATCCTTCCTCAATTGAGCCTCAGGTGAGACTGCAGCCCTGATCTCCCTGCAGCCTTGTGAAACCTTTAGTAAAGGAACCAGGTAAGCTATGCTCAGACTCCCGAGCCACAGAAATGATAAGATAATAAATGTGTGCTGTTTTAAAAGCTACTGTTTAAATTTTGCACATTAAGACCTCCCCCCGCCCCACACCTCATCTCAGGTCTGGCTCTGATGTGAACTGTGGTTTAGAGTGTGTTCAAACATGGTACCTGAACAAGCAGTGTCATTGGGCCACTTTTGTCGATTTCCAGGATCTCTCCATTTTTGGTTCCCACCAGGATATGTCCATGTCCCAAAGTGATGGCACGAATGGAAGGATTATCTTCCAAAAGCAATCCTGAGGGGAGGAAATGTATTTAATAGAGCTAAAAATAAAAAGGTTATTACATAAATTCTATTTCTTATAGTTCCCAAACGAGGCAATCATCCTTGACATTTCTACCAGGGGCCTAGAGCTCTGAACGTGGAAGAAAGAGAATTGATTTGATCATGGTTTTTGAAGAACCTTAGTACTACCGTCTCCATCCCTATGAACAGAAAGGTTTCTACTGCGTATTTGGGAGTGGTACCTTTAGAGCTAGTAGACAATGCTGATCTTTTAATGGCGTAAGTCTTCAAGCATCTTTCAAACATATCATCCCAGAGCTCCACGATGCCGTCCTTTCCACCTGTTACAAAGCCCTGTGAAGGCACACACGGGAAGAATTACATGCACATTGAAATGAGCGGTTGCCCACCCAGCCCCAACAGGAGCCCCCGTGGGTAAAGCAGCTTTGCGTGTGTTTTCTTCCTAAGTAGAGGGGACTGAAAAATCTGACAAGATGTAATAGCAATGTGATCTCTTCTGGAAGCATCTCTCCCCTACTTCTCTAGCAGGATCAAGGACATAATCCGTGCCCGCTGCACTGCCTCCAGCCCTGAGGCTGGCTCTTGGTGCCCTGGGTCATGGCCATTCCTGTGCCCAGCCCCCTGACTGGAGAGTGGGTTCCTACAGAACAGGACCAGCCGCAAAGTCTGGCAGTTTCTGGTATCTCCTATACTCCTCCTGAATGAATGTGAATTAACATCACAATGAAATGACTGTTAAATATTTTTAAATTAAATAATTACTCCTAGGTGAAAACATCATTATTTCTTATTAAGAGCGAATTAGGCACTTCATGTAACAAAATGGTCCTGCTAATTTGTTCGAAAGACATCAATTTCCACAATAATTAAAATTCGGGTTAATTTTTACAAAACCTGGAGAGTAAAAAGCTTACCATATTGGATATATTTAACTGAACAGTGATCTTTATTCTTGTTCTAAATTTATGATTTCTTGGCCTTACCACTTTTCCTTCCTGGCAACTTATCACATATACCAACTGTTCTTGGAAAAATCTTTTTTTTTTTTTTTTTTTTTTTTTTTTTAAAGAAAAGTACTGAGTAACTCATTCTGTTTTCTCAGAAACTTTTAATTTACTGCATTTTAATGATGTTTACAAGGAAAAATATTTTGGAGTTTATTACATTAAATATTCTATTCTTACTATAGATTTTGCACCCAGGGAGATCAATCCACAAATTAAATTTAAATGCAGTATATTATACTGTGATATCCTCATCTTTCTCCATGACTTGTCAGCTTAAGTTACCAAGTAATAAAAAGTTTAAACACATTATATCACATCAATTTCTGCATTCTGCTTTAATCTCTTCTAACATTTGCAGTTTGCAGTTTAACCAAAAACAAGTTTGCTAGTAAAACAAAAATCTTAACTACTAAAACCACCATCTAGGTTTGCATAAGCACACTCTATGTTAGCACAACTCTGAACAGGGACAAAATCACCTAACGACACATGGTACATGACTGTATGTGTATGTGTATGTGTATGTGTATGTGTATGTGTATGTGTATGTAGTATATTCAACTGGTTTTGTTTCTCTGGAAAATCCTAAAGCAGCTGGTTAAAGACTTCACTCTGACACTCTCGTTAAAGCTGTTAACAAGATGTTAGATGCAGGAAGAAACTGGTTGTCAACATTACTTTTGTTGGGTGGAACAATACTCTAACCACTTGGTACTTCTAGGTCTCTGCTCACTGTGCCACCGAGGAGAAGAGAAGGCTGAAATATTTCTCAAGCCTCTTCTCCTATTGTGTGTTCACATTTATCCCACCACTAATTCTTAAGGAGCTTTAGGAGTGAGAGCCAGGAAGAACAAGTGTGAAAAGAAGTGGGGAGAAATTGCATATAAACATAATTACAAATGAAAGAGAAAATTTAAAATATTTGCACTCCCTGCCTTCTCTTGACTGGAGGTTCATTACAACGACGTCCTAATTCAGACAGTTCTGTTTTTAGACACAGGATTCTCTTGGTGTCTACTCTCCTAAGACTAACTTACAATTTTAGAAAGCCGGGGAGGAGAGTGAATTCCGATCAAGATGCCCTACCTTCTCCAATGCATACATAGCAAACACGGGCCCGTCATGAGCCTTCACCGTCTTCAGTAGTAGAATGTCTTTCCAAATGAAAATATCTCCTGTGGCTGCTCCTGAGAAGACTAGATCCTCCATCCGCCCATAAGAAACACACATCATTGTTTCCAATTTCCCGACGCTGCCGAAGATTCCCCTTTTGGAGGTGAAGCCCCCACCTGGAGTGGACCAAGAGGATTTATTACGTGGTTTTATTTTTAAGTGACACTTTCTGTGAATGTGGAGAATGACTACCTTTAATGAAAAGCCCAGTGTGTCATCATGTGTATACACAGAGATGTATGAAAACGGCAGGAAATATCCTAGACAGAAATATAAGGGGGTTTTCATTCACTCAGGCATTAATTCAGCATTTATTGAGTCCCTGCTTTGTGGTAGGCCTTGGTGGTCAACGCTGCAATATAAAGATGAAGAGGGAGCTCCTGCCTTCAAGGAACTTAGGGTCTGGCTGGAGAGGGGACTCGATAATCATGCGCATCTCAGCCACACAAGAGATCGTCAAACCAAGAGCCAGTGCTAGGTCTGGGACAGCCGGAGGAAGGAGTGACTGAGTGCGTGGGGGAGTGGGACCAATTTCCTGAATGCTGAGCAAAAAGAACAGAAGCAGCGCCGGCTGTGAATGTGAAAAGTAAACATGTTATATATGTTTTGCCTCAATTTTAATCACAGCAGCTTTGGGGTGAGAAAAATGAATCACTGTGTAGGAGAAGGTACATCAGATTCATCCCTTGGATGTTGTCATTTCCCTGCACTTCCTGACTAGCACAAAGAAACACAGACTCACTCCAGACAACGCCATGCAGGCTGGCTCTCCCGACATGCTGGTGCCAGTATCCCTTCTTGAAAAATAGAAGCATGGGAACAGGAGCTTTTTTATGCTGTGACCAGTATAAAATTGGGCTTGGTATTAAAGCTGATACTAAGAGTTCAGAAGCAATTTTAGTAACAGGTATGACTTATTAGTGAGAAGAATAAGATATCAGTATATGTTTTGTCATGCTTATTTACTCATTACTATTACCAATATTATAATCCACAAGTATTTCTTTTGACTACTTACTGGGTATAGTGTCAGGATTTAATTCATTCTTTGAATTCAGTGATAAAGGAACCCTCCCTGGAAACTGTATTCACCCAACCAAGGTGTGATTATTTTACTTCCTGCTCAGCAGTCCAACATAATGACTGCTTTCAGAACAGAGGGCTAAAGAGAATTATTTTCACACCAGAGCATGTTCCAAAGCTTTCTAGATAGTGATGAATATGCATAGCATCATATAGAGTGCTCTAAGTTTCACAGCTTAGACACTAAGCAGTCCAAAGTGAATTTGGGAGAGAATATCTTTCAGGAGCATTTTAATCTTAGATTGTGGAGACATGGTCATGGTCTTCTCCAGCTCTCGACCACATAAACGATAAACCCAAACAACAGTACCTGCTTGTTGCCAGAATTTGATGTGCTTTATCCCAACTGTAACCAGTTTGTCAACATGATGTGGGTTACACTTTACCACAAATATCTTATCTTTATGTCCTCTGTAAGAGACAAATAAGAAAAAAAAATTCTAATTTTGATGGCAGCAATGATATAGAGTTTTAATAAAAGCATGCATTTGGTCTAACTGTCATTAAGCATATGTAATAGGACAACTAAATTAGAAGATGACTTAAATTACACAGAGTCGAGATAAAAATAATAAGCATTAGGTTTCTTTGAATGTCTGAGCCCTTTATTCTCACCTTAATATTGCTACCAAAGTCTAGTTAATTATGCTTTAAACAAATTAATGAAATATCTAAAATAGATCAGAATGTCTCTGTAAGATAAAATTAATGTCCCTGCCATAGGATTGAGAATAATTCTTGGGATATGGAGCTCTGATACAGAAGAGAGAGAAGACACTGGAATGGCATTAATGAGGAGCTTCCAATGTAATATTCTTACTGTGGAAATCATGACTTTGGGTTTAACAGAGTTTCACCTAGCAATGTACTCACTGGAAATCAAAGCCCCAGCTCACATCCATGGAGAGAGAGAATGGATGTTATCTATTGATTTAAAGAACTTTCAGATGCTATGCATTCAGAAAGTTAGGGTTATAACCAAAAGGCAGAATATAAAAGTGAGAACTGGTTCTAGACCTGGAGCTACAGATCTGGCATGCCACGTGCCGAGGAAATTTCTGCCTAAGAGTATTGTCATCACATTAGACTCTAAGGACTTCCTGGTCTTAATGCACTACTTCATGGTCTTCTATGGGATATCCTATATAATAAAAGGCTAATATGCAAATCAACTGAGCGGCAGAAGGACCAGTCACTATGATGCACACTGACCACCAGGGGGCAGACACTCAACACAGGAGCTTCCCCCTGGTGGTCAGTGCACTCCCACAAGGGGAGCGGAGGGAGAGCGCCGCTCAGCCAGAAGCTGGGCTCATGGCTGCTGAGTGCAGCAGCGGTGGTGGGAGCCTCTCCTGCCTCCGCGACAACACTTAGGCCCAGGGAGCAGGCCTAAGCTGGCAGTTGGACATCCCCCAAGGGCTCCTGGACTGCGAGAGGGCACAGGCTGGGATGAGGGACCCTGCCCCTCCCCCACCAGTGCATGAATTTCGTGCACTGGGTGTCTAGTTAGGACATATATTTCATTTTGTAAGAGAAATGCAATTAACAAAAAGAACATGACTGACCAATCTCCCTTATGAATATAGATTTTAAAAATCTTAAATAAAATACTAGCAAAGACAACCCAATAACATATTAAAGATAATACATTATAACCAAATGCAAGGTTGGTTCATTATTAAAGAATTAAATAGTACCTTTCATCATATTAACATATATAAGAAGAAAATTTGTGTTATAGTCACAGATGCTGAAAAGATATCGGACAAAAATCAAACACTCATTTGTGGTTTAAAAAACACTCGTCACTCAATGAAGTAGAAATAAATGGATGCTTCTGACTTTTTCTATTTCCCTGCACTCCTTGACTCTCACTGAGAAACCCATGTTCATTCAAGACCAACTGTACACAGGCTGACTCTCCAGCAATGCTGTGTGCCCTTACCTTACCCTTTTTAAAAACCAAAAGTGCTGAAACAGTAACTTATTCATGGTGTGTGTGTGTGAACTCAAAAGTCAGATCTTTACTTAATGGCATTCCCAGTAAAGTCAAGAACAAGACTTATTACCACTTCCATTTAACACTGCATTGAATATATTAACTAATGCAGTTAGACAAGATGTCAAAAATTAAAGGCACAAGAACTGGAATGGAAAAAGTAAAACTTTCTATTAGCAGAGGATATAATTATATGTCTAGAAAATTCAAAAGGAAATAAGGTAAAACAACTACAAACAAGAGAATTTAGTAAAGTTGCAGTATAAACTCAGAGAGAGCAGGCGGACAGCTCTGCTGATGGTGTGTGTGTGTGGGGGGGGGGGGGATTGAGCAAAAAAGAAAAAAAGAGAGAACTCATGAACATGGGCAACAGTGCGGTGATTGCCAGGGTGAGGGTGGGTGGAGGTGGAAGAAGGGACTCCAATCAAAAGAACACTGGATGTTTGTATTTAATCTGGAGTTAGATACCTTAATCTTTAAAGTTATTGTGAAAGAATAAACCACCAGGAATAACCAGATAAAGTATGAAAAAGAAGAGCAAAGTGGGAAGTATAACTCTCTTAGATATTAAATCTATAAGCCGTCATAACTAAAACAGTGTGGTACTGGTGCATGAATTGACCGACATATCAACGGCAAAATAGAAAATCTAGAAGACCCAAATGAATACTAAAATGTGGTATATAATAAAGACAGGGTCTCAAATCAATAAGGGAGAAGAGGAACTTTTAAAACAGATGGTGTTTGTCACCAAATGCTCGTAAGGATGTGGAGCAACAGGAACTTGATACATTGCTGATGGAAATTCAAAATGGTGCAGCCACTCTGGAAGACAGTTTAGAGGTTTCTCACAAAACTAAACATGCTCAACATAAGATCCAGCAACCGTGTTCCTGGGTATTTACCCAAAGGAGTGAAGAACTTGCATCCACACAAAAACCTGCATGTGAATGTTTATAGTGACTTTAATCATATCTGTCAAAACTTAGAAGCAAACAGGACGTACTTCAGTATGTGGCTATATAAACAAACTGTGGTACATCCAGACAATGGCATGTTATTATTCAGTGCTAAAAGGAAATGAGCTACCAAGCCATGAAAAGGCATGGAGGAATCTTAAGTGAATACTACTAAGTGAAAAAAGCTAATCTGGAAAAGCTACATACTGTATGCTTCCAATTATATGACACGCTGGAAAGGCAAAACTCAGGAGACAGTAAAAGGATTGCTGGATGCCAGGATAGAATGACAGGAGGGATGAACAGGCAGAACACAAAGGGTTTCATTTTAATTTTTTTCCGCAAAGGATTTCTAGAACCCTGAAACAAGTCTGTAAGATACTATAATGATGGACACGTCATTATACATTTATCAAACCTCACAGACTGTACAACGCCAAGAGTGAACCCTAAAGAAAACTATGGGCGCTAGATGAGAGAGTGTCAATCTATTGTCACAAATGTACCACTCTGGTGGTGGGGATATGGAGGCGGCTGTGCATTGGCGGGGGGGGGGGGGGGGGGGGGGGCGGGGAGTAGGGGATATATAGAAAGGCTACTTTCTGCTCAATTTTGCTCTGAACTTAAAGTAAGGTCTATTTAAAAGGGAAAAGAAAAATGATATTTGGAACACCTCAACAGCCATATGGAAAAAGGATAAAATTGGATCTGTTCTTTATAACATACTAGGATAAATTTCCAAATTGTTTAGAGATCTAAATGCAAAGAAGAAGTCATAGCAATGAGAAGACTTTATAAGTGATTTCATTTTAACCAGAGAGTGGGGAATACACTCCTAAGTATGACTCAAAATCTTGAAACATTAAAAAAATAATTGAAAAATTTGACCACATTAAACCTTTAGCGCGGCAAAAAGCACCATAGCAAACTCAAAAGACAAATGGTGAACTGGGAAAAATATCTGCAAATTATAGACAAAGGACAAGTAACCCTAATATATAAAGAACTACTTTCTGTGTGAATTTTATTTTAGAGAAATTGACTGGTTCATGAGGAAAAATTCTTATTTATAGAAGAATTCTAGCTTATATGAAGAATGATAGAATTAGAAATTTGTAATTTTAGACCCCTAATCAAATAATCGATTCATTCCACAGTTGTAAATGGATGCTACAACCATTGGATAATATGTTGATGTGGAGCTTTATAATGGAAGGATCAGGCTGATGCTACTAGAACCCACAGTTGAGGTGAGTGTTACTAAGCATAGGACAACTAGACATTTCACCCAGTGGTGTACCACAGGGGTGTGCCCTGGGGGAGGAATTCCATCCCAGACATTGTTTAGAATGGCTGGTTCATGGGAATAATAAAACGCATAATGGCTTATAGTTGGTCTTATTCTTTTACTTTTTTTCTACAGATAATATAGTTCTATTGCTTGCACCTGGGAAGTACTACTCCCAATGCCTCCACCATTGACTATGCCACTGATTATGTTTCTTCCAATGTGATAAAAAATGAAATACGTATCTAGTATTCTTGTCTAAAAAAATGTAGAAGAAAATATTTGCAAATCATATATCTGATAGAGAACTTGTATCAGAATATATTTTAAAACTACAACTCGATAATAAAAAAACAAACCCTATTGCCCACCCGGTGTGGCTCCCTGGTTGAAAGTTCCTATGAACCAGGAGGTCAGGGTTTGATTCCTGGTCAGGGCACATACCCGGGGTGTGGGCTGGATCCCCAGTAGGGAGTGTGCAGGAGGCAGCCGATCAATAATTCTCATCATTGACGTTTCTCTCTCTCCCTCTTCCTTCCTTTCTGAAATCAATAAAAATTATTTTTTTAAAAATCAATTAAAATGGGTAACATATCTAAATAGACATTTCTACAAAGAAGATATGCAAATGGCCAGTACGTACATGAAAAGATGTCCAACATCATTAGTCATTAGAAAAATGAAAATCAAAGACATAATCAGATACTACTTTACACCCACTAGAATGGCTATAATAAAACGACAGACAATAATAAGTGTTGACAGTCTGTGAAAAATTGGAACCGTCGCTCACTGTTGGTGGAGATGTAATATGGTTTGGCCACTTTGAGAAATATTTTGGTGGTACCTTAAAATGTTAAACATAAAACTACCAAATAATGCAACAATTCCACTCCTAGCTATAAACCCAAGAGAAATTAAACATACATTTACTCGCCAAAACCGGTTTGGCTCAGTGGATAGAGCGTCGGCCTGGCGACTGAAAGGTCCCAGGTTCGATTCCGGTCAAGGGCATGTACCTGGGTTGCGGGCACATCCCCAGTAGGAGATGTGCAGGAGGCAGCTGATCGATGTTTCTCTCTCATCGATGTTTCTAACTCTCTATCCCTCTCCCTTCCTCTCTGTAAAAAATCAATAAAATATATTAAAAAAAAAAAACAACAACAAAAAAAACATACATTTACTCAAAATCTTGTACACAAATGTTCACAGCAGTATTACTGCCAAAAGGTGGAAACCATCCAAATATCCATCAGCTGAAGAATGGATAAATAAAATGTGGTAGATCCACAGAATGAAATATTATTCAGCAATAAAAAGGAATGAAGTACTGATATATGCTATGACACAGATGAACCTTAAATATTACGCTATGTGAAAGAAGCCAGTCACGAAGGACCTCATAGTGTATGACTCTATATACATGCAATGTCCAGAACACAAAAATCCAGAGACAGAAAATAGATTCATTAGTGCTAATGGGTGTGGGGCTTCTTTCTGGGGTGGTGAAAGTGCTCTGAAATTTGACGGTGGTAATGATTGCACAATTCTGTAAATATGCTCAGAACCACTGAACTGTACACTTAAAATGGGCAAACTGTATGGTATAGGATTTATTTATCAATAAAACTGTTGGGGGTGGGGGAAACAACGTGAATCTAATCAAGGCTGTGGCTCTAACTACCAATTATAGGAAATGCAGGAATGCTCCCAGGAAGAATCAGTCAAGCTTACACTGTGAAACATTCTACAGGTCAAATGACCAGTTCCTCAACTGCATCCATGGCATGAAAAGGTGAGAGGGGAGCTGTTATAAAATAAAAATCTGAAAGAGGCCTAAGAGAGAGAAGAACCAAATGCAATGCCTGGGCCTTGTTTGACTGCAAATTTGAACAAACCAACTCTCATCTTTGAAACAATCAGAAATGTTTGATTATGAATTTGGTAATAAATTAAAGAAATTAATTTATACTATCGCTTTAGTTAGTTGTGATAATGAAATGGTGGTTTTAAAAAAGTGTCTTTTCCTCATTGAAAGCAGGTAGACAGCTCTGGGAGGGGGCAGTTTGGGGGAGTGGAGGAATTGAGCAACAACAAAAAAGAGAATTAATGGACATGGACAACACTTGGTGATTGTGAGGGGTGGGCGGAAGGGGGAAGGGTGGTGGGAGGAGGTGGAAGAGGGTATAGAGAGGGTAAATGGTGATGGAAAAATAAATAAATAATAAATGTAAAATTAGAAAATAAAAGGTGTGTTTTCATGTAGAAATACCCAATGAGGTATATACAGGTCAAATGGCATGATGTCTTACATTTTCTTTAAAATATTTTAGCAAAGCCCGGCCAGCATGGCTCAGTGGTTGAACATCAACCTATGAACTAGGAGGTCACGGTTCAATTCCCAATCAGGGAACATGCCCAGGTTGCAGGCTCAATCCCCAGTGTGGGGTGTACAGGAGGCAGCCGATCAATGATTCTCTCTCATCATTGATGTTTCTATCTCTTCCTCTCCCTTCCTCTCTGAAATCAATAAAAACATATTTTAAAAAATATATTATAGCAAAAAAAGTAAAAGTTAAAAATGAGGGGAAAGAGATTTGTACCATTAGTAGGATGTTGTAGTTGGGTGATAGTTCAAGGAAGTTCATTATGCTATATCCTCCACTTTTGTCTCACCTTGAAAACTTCCATCATAAAAATTTAAAAGAACAGATCAGAGCCTCTTCATACCTATTATGTGGGCCCTGCTACAGTGAGAGCCAGGAATGAAGGAACTGATTTTTTGAACTTTCTCTTTGTTTCTTTGAAAGTCAAAAGTGAAGCATGAACACTAGGGACAGGATACATCACTGGATGTATTGGGAACAATTAGGACAGAGAGAAAAAAGCTTAGATAAAAGAGAAGAGAAAATGTGCTTAATACAAAGTGGAGAAGTGAACCAGATCACCATAAAGGACATTTAAGCATCCAAAGATTTCTTGGTTGGAAGAAAATCCCCACCGATCTAAATCATGAATATACATCTTCGAGAGAAGATGCTAGAGAAAACTAAAATGATAATTAAGGGCAGATATATTTTTAAAATTACATTTCCTAGATAGAAAAGAGTATTGTTTTATTTGCTGGTATCTGTACAATGTCAAACATTTAGATAGAAAAATCTTTTTTCAGAGCACTTTTTAGTTTCCATCTAGTTTCTTGGTATATAACACACAGCAACGTGGCTAAAGTTCTAAACTGACCAATGATGGCATGTAAATATTTAATGAATGTCCACATCTAAATAAGGAACACTCGTGGGGTACCTCTGTTGTGTGTTTTGTGTTTTTTCCTTTAGACACTTGTTAAATTTGTAGGGAAGTTGCCTAAAACTGTGTGTGTAAGGAAAACGAAGTGGAAAAGTTTGTTTGTAACCGAGAGAAGAATGCGGAAGACTGCTGCTCTAATACAGAGCAGTTCCTCATGCCTGAGTCGTAAGTAATCTACCACAGAGGCCACATGTTAACCTCTATCCCAAGCACAGAGGAAGGAGAAAGGAAAGCACTTCTAGAAGCCAAGGCAGCTGGCTGTACCGGGCGAGTGGGTCTCTAGTCTTCTATTCCCAGCCCTTTCATTTGCATAAAGGTCCAGTGTGATTTTGCTTTCTCTTCTCTTGTAAAAGTAGCCCTTAACATGGCGGTTCTCAACCTGTGGGTCGCGACCCCTTTGGCGGTCGAACGGCCCTTTCACAGGGGTCACCTAAGACCATCCTGCGTGTCAGATATTTACATTATGATTCATAACAGTAGCAACATTACAGTTATGAAGTAGCAACGAAAATAATTTTATGGTTGGGTCACAACATGAGGAACTGTATTTAAAGGGCCAGAAGGTTGAGAAACACTGCCTTAACAGGAAGACTGAATAAATGTTTGACTTATATTCCATCTCTAAAAAGAGATTT
Source organism: Myotis yumanensis (assembly GCF_028538775.1). Taxonomy (NCBI): domain Eukaryota; kingdom Metazoa; phylum Chordata; class Mammalia; order Chiroptera; family Vespertilionidae; genus Myotis; species Myotis yumanensis. The sequence continues at coordinate 30,082,305 of NW_027223762.1, read as the reverse complement.
AAAATGGAGTACAATCTGTAATAATAAAAGTGTAATATGCTAATTAGACTGGACGTCCTTCCAGACGACCTTCCGGACGAAGCCAGGGCTGCGAGGGAAGCCTGTATCCTGGGTGCCTGCTGGTGGCTTGAGGGAAACTCAGGTCCCAGGTGCCTGCTGGTGGCTGGAGGGAAGCCTGGGTCCCGGGTGCCAGAGCGAAGCCGGTGCTGGCAGCCAGGGGAAGGAAGGCCTACTCTTGCATGAATTTCGTGCATCGGGCCTCTAGTATAGAATAATATGGAGCAGCGGTTCTCGACCTGTGGGTCGCAACCCCTTTGGGGGGTCGAACGACCCTTTCACAGGGGTCGCCTAAGACCATCGGAAAACACATATATAATTACATATTGTTTTTGTGATTAATCACTATACTTTAATTATGTTCAATTTGTAACAATGAAAATACATCCTGCACATCAGGTATTTACATTACTGTTCATAACAGTAGCAAAATTACAGTTATGAAGTAACAACAAAAATAATGTTATGGTTGGGGGGTCACCACAACATGAGGAACTGTATTAAAGGGTCGTGGCATTAGGAAGGTTGAGAACCACTGATATAGAGTAAGCCAGGTAACATAAATTAGAAGACAGTGAGATGATATTTTAGTAGTTTAAAAAAATGCCACAGAGCAGTACGCATTCTTTCCCATGTATGAATAAAAATGAATAGGAATACTAGAATATATACTAAAGAATATGTGCTAAAATATTAGCTATAGTTATGTCTGGGTAGTGGAATTACGGATAATTTTCATTTTCTTCTGGGTGCTTTTTCATGCTAATTTTTCTATAATGATCATGTATTATTTTGAAAACAGAGAAAAGATTAATAAGTGTTATTTTTAAAAGAGATACACATTTAAAAAGTGAGAAGAAAAGGGGTGGGACCTGCACCTGAGTACCAGAGGGTCATACAGCAGCGAGGAACAGGACGACGAGAGACCACGGGAAAACCACGAGGGCAGGCAAATTTATGAGCTGCCATTCGCTGCCAAGAACACCATCTATCCAATAGCTGCCATCAGAAAAGCTTCTCCTTTCCTCCCAAGATGGTCAGCTGGAGTCCTCAAGGCTCCATCGACTCCTCCTCTGAGTCTCCAGCAATTTACAAATCTTCATTCATTAAATCAGATTGCCAAAAAACTTTCCCCCCACTTCATATTGTGGAGGGAAATATATCAATGTAAAAAGGAAGTACTGGGCTCAAAGCTATTCGTTCAAAAATGATTTCATATTGCAAAACAAGCAGTTGGTGAAGGCAGGGAAGAACTAGTAGAGAGGCAAATGGATAACACGCCTTGCGCAACAAATTGTATTGCTGGGCCTTGGCTGCCAGCTATTCTGACTTCTGACCACGTTTGGCAAAGAGCTACGCCCCGTGTTAAGTGGAAAGTAACGCTCAGACATCGGGCTGACTCAGCAGGGAGGGAGGCTGGGGTGAGGGAGGACAGGTGGTCTATAAACAGCAGTCAGTCTTGAAAAGTCTATTTATAAGATGGGAGATTAGGGAAACAATTTGCCTGCTTTGAAAGCGAGTGGCAGACGCACAGGTTGGGGCCTCCTTCCCAGCAGGCCACGGCCTCATGACTAATGGGACTTCTGACTCCAGTGACATTGACAATCCTCCACCAGATGCTAAGACAGCGGAAAAACAAGGGGCAAGGCACAAGCCTGAGAAAAGCCGCTTTCCTGCTGCTCGTAAAAAGCCTGTTTAGAGATACGCATGTGTTACTAAAAGCAAAGTGACGAGTGACTCTCCGGAAAGGATTTCGGAATTTTCCGATTCCCCCGAAACAAGCATTAACTGCTCTCGGTCAGGCGGGGCACCGTGAAATATAGCAACGTGTTTTCTCTTGGGTGTTAAGCCTTCTGTGCGAATTTCATCTGAGTGTGAAGATGAAATCTTACCAGGAAATGAAAACTACTGACCGATACCGAAGCGTGATGATCGGCAGGATGCCGTGGGACCTCGGCCGCTTCTTACCTTGTTGTGGCTATCTTTTCTCCCTTTTTCCAGTCCCAAAAGACAATACTGTGAAAATCGTCTAAACCAACCGACACCAGACATTTTCCATCGGCTGTATGAAAACAACACAAATGTCAAATAACTCATCTCTTCCATGAAAAACCGAAACATTTTATATGCTATAAAGACGAATGAGAAATTGACCTTAAGATCATTATTGGGCTCAAGTACATTAGAAGTATCTTATACTAAAGGGGCCTCACTAAAGGAAATGCATAATTACTTAATGCATAAAAACCAGTTGCATAGTTAACTGGCTGCTGAATATAATCCCTGACCCAACATTCCAGTCTTAGACACAAGGCTGGGGAGCCACTCAGGTAAGTCAGGACAACCCTGTCTATTTTGTGACAGTCCAATCTCATGACATTTACTGGAAGGAGCCATTTGGCTTTGTGACTCAGTCCACTTTCAGCTCTAAAACACTGGGTTCTGTTAACCCTCTGAGATAAGAGCATTTAGAAACTAAATTTTAACTTCAAAATTTCTTTTAAAAGATAATTTTATCATTTAAAAAATCCCAATTTCTTAGTTTCCCTATTTCAAATGCAGTATGCGTGTTACAGGACATTTAGGAAATACTCAAGGTCTCTTTCTTGCCTTCATTAATTCTATATTTTGTATTATTTTTAAACCTGCATAGCTATTTTAATGTATTCTTCTTAGACTACAAGCATCCACACACTTAAGAGGATAGTTTTTAAAGTTTTACCTCTTTTGAAGAAGGCCTCAGGGTAAACTGATTTTCATGGCTTTTTAAAATTAAAAAATTTCTGCAAGTCCCCATCAGCTTGTCCTCACAGTTATGCCACTTTCCTACCCCTAGAAGGATATCATGACTATGAGTCACAATGGAAGAAACAGTCCAAAAGTGGAGGTGCCTCAACACTATACCTCTTCTTTTAGGATAGTGACTTTTCCTTTTTTTTTTTTTTTTAAACATATTTTATTGATTTTTTACAGAGAGGAAGGGAGAGAGATAGAGAGTTAGAAACATCGATGAGAGAGAAACATCGATCAGCTGCCTCCTGCACATCTCCTACTGGGGATGTGCCCGCAACCCAGGTACATGCCCTTGATCGGAATCGAACCTGGGACCTTTCAGTCCGCAGGCCGACGCTCTATCCACTGAGCCAAACTGGTTTCGGCAACTTTTCCTTTTTAAAAAAAAAATTTTTTTTTCAATTCAAATTACGTTTCATATTATTTTGTATTAGTTTAGATGTATGGCATAATGGTTAGACAATCATATACTTCACAAAGTGTCACCCTGATATTTCCAGTACCCACCTGGCCCCATACATAGTTATTAAAATATTATCCTATATAATAAAAGGTTAATACGCAAATTGACTGAACGGTGGAATGAACGGTCCCTATGAAGCTGGGCTCACAGCTGGCGAGTGCAGCAGCAATGGTAGGAGCCTCTCTCACCTCTGCAGCAGTGCTAAGGACCCCTCAGGGGGATGTCTGACCGCCAGCTTAGGCCCGCTCCCCATAGTCAGACATGCCCCTGAGGGGTCCCAGACTGCAAGAGGGCACAGGCTGGACTGAGGGACACTCCCCGCCACCCCAGTGCACAATGTCGTGCACTAGGCCTCTAGTTAACTGTATTCCCTATGTTGTACTTTACATCCCATGAATAGTGACTTTTCTTGAGTTGTGAAGGTTTAGGCTATTTCAGCATATTACATACTTTGGAAATATAAATTTGGCTACCTTTCAGTTTTTCCAAGTTTTCATTCTCCCCCCACAGAGCTTGACCTTAGCTTTGAAAATCCATTGTTCCTTGACTAGTTTTGGGTTTATTTTCAGCCATATTTTTAGAGTCTAGATAATGCTCTTTCAAATCTTTCCAGTCACAGTATGTATTAATTATGGATATTTCGTGACAATGTCCAGAAATAATTCTAAGGCACTTAATGTCAACAGTAAAGGGCAAATCGGAAAGAGAAAATTTTTATTCAGACAATTACAAGTTGGTCCCTGTATTTGAAGCTCATAAAAAATGCATGGTGTTTTTCTTTTTCAGAATTCAACACAATGAAATCAAATTAGTCTTAGAGGTGCCCTTGCAGAACACAAGTATTATTCAATGAAGGTTTTAAAAATATGAGGATGGTATTTAGGTTAGAAAATATTTATGGGGCTGAAAGTTTCTCTTTCTAAGCTCGTTTTCTATTCATGTGGAAGCACAGAAACAAAGATGGCCGTTTCCCCTCGTCAGTGATGATAATAAACTCACAAAGACAAAGAGTTGCTCAATTAAGTGAAGCAATCCTTCTTGTTTACATAATTTAGAGTTATGGATTATGTTGTAAGAATTGTTTTTGATTAAAAAAAAATGTCTTACTTTTATTTGCTTTGGAACAGTGGCAAGAGATTAATCTAAACCCTTATGCGTAATGGCATTTTTTGTTTAGTTTTCACATCATTTGCCTATTTTGTACTTCCGTGACAAATTTTCCTCTAATAAGAGACAAATGTGCTATCAGTATGTTTCCACATCACCTCCCAAAATGAGCTGATTTGTAAAAGATAGGTGGGTGTGAGGTACTGGGACACACAGATGGGGCCACCAACTAGTTGATAATAATGTGGGTGCCCTGTCTACATGGTTAAGCAGGGAATCTAATCTCCTCTCTTGGGATATTGACTTTTCTATCAGTTTTCAAAAGGAAGGTATAGTTGCTCCTTTAGAGGTAACTGTGTGATTCAGGGCTATTCTAGGCGAGCTCCAAGCATGACGCTCAGGCCAAAAGTGTTGGGGTCCAACCCCAACGGGTCCAGGGATCCCCAAAGGTGTGGACGGAGTCGGTGAAGAATGAATGACATGGAAACTGGTTTCAGTTCATCAGCATAGCGAAGTTCTGGCTAGGAACTCCAACCAAGTTCTGGTCAGGATCTCCAACCAAGTTCTGGTGCCATGTTCTCTTGCTAGGTTCTCCAGCCAGGTTCAGTCACCAGGTTCTTTAGCCAGGTTCTATCCAGGTTCTTTTGCCATGTTCTGTCTAGGTTCTCCAGTGAAGTTCTGTAGCCAGGTTCTGTCCAGGATCTTTTGCCATGTTCTCTGGCTAAGTTCTGGTTAGGATCTGATGAGGAGCTGATGAGGAGCTGATGAGGAGCTGATGAGGAGCTGATGAGGTTCTGATGTGGATCTGATGTGGATCTGATGTTTATTGTCTTGTTACATCCGTATTTATACCAGCCAATTTTAATCCTGTCAATTTCTATTACAAGGGTTAGGGCGTTTCTTATCTCCATTCCTGGGAGTAAAGATTATGTAGCTTAACTACCCGCCTGGCACTTAATTAAGGCGTTGTATCCCCTCCCTAACCTCAGGGAAAGATCCCCACCTGGGGAAACAACCTTTCTCGGAGAGGTGACCTTGGTTAAAACACATGGCACTGAGGAGAGCAAACATATTAAGAATAATATGCTATATATGCCAGGTCCCTTGAAACATATGCTGTGCAGATGTTTCTTTCCTGCAGCGACTGTGTCAAGCAGCAAGGATGGACCGGCTCCCGGCAAATTCCCCCTTTTTTATTTTTTAAATGATAGTGCATGCAAATCAGTGGCCACCTCTCAGATTGGGCTGTTTAAGACTCGGAAGAAGACTGACAAGCAATGATAGCGAGCATAGCTATAAACATAGTGGATGGAGCGCACATGGAGCCTTGTTCCTGTAGAAGGTTACTGGTCTCTTCAGTCAAGGGATTTCAGCTGTCCTCAAGTCGGTGGTTTGGTTGTCCTTGTTGATCTGGCTAGCTGGCGGCATCATTGGCGACAGGCTTCCCAAAGTGTCAGCAAGTTGAAGGGCTGGATCATGGGTCCACCAGGGCTGTGCTTGATGGTGATGTCGGCTGTGGAGGAGTCAGCTGTGCCCTCTGGGTTGGACAATATGGATGCTACCGGGGAGGAGGAGGAGGAGGAGATGGAGGGTCGTGTGACATAAGGTCAGATTAGACAGTCTGGAATCCACACAGGTGAGTCTGCATCCTGTGGAAATATATAAGCATCTCCTCTCCCCCAGGTTAAAAGTTCATCAGGTCCCTTCCAGGCTCCTGTAAGTAAGTCTTTCCATTTGACGAAATAAGTGAGTTTCTGCTAAATGAAAGTTTCTTTTGCTGATTTACTCAGAGTCCTCGGACTTGGCTGAGAGAGTAGCTTCCACTTCTTGCTTTTCTACCATCTGTTGGGCCTCAGTTGTTAACTTCTTCAGCTGACCCCATGTTGGCACCTCAGTCCCTTGCATAGCCTTTCTTTTCTTCTTTTTGTCCGATTTTCTGTCATCGGGGCAACTCTAAGTCTTTGGAACGATGAGACAAGGAGCTTCTCTGGGTCCATTGTGGTGACGCACGTAATGCATTTACTCAATCCAAAGCAGGCATTAAAAAGAAAAACCCCAAATGCTCTCTTGTATCCATTTTAAGAGTAGGATTGGTGCTTTCTGCTATTACTGGAGTCCTGATCTATCACCCCAGGGAGAGTTTTCCAATCCTGCACTTTTCCGGGGTGGAAAGGCTGCAGTGGGGTTAAGGATAAGGCTCCTTGGGCCTACCTTCTCCCATGCCTCTGCATTTACCTTTCTGGCACCTTTCCTTCCTCAGAAAAGCATGGACATACTTCTTGTATAAAACATTCCATCTGACTGGGCGTAACCTTAACTCCTCTGCTAGCAAGCATATGTGTTAAAAAATCAATACAGAGTCTTCTTTCTTTGGACTCAGTATGGCACATCTTCTCAATCTAAGGATCTATACAGAGTCTTCTTTCTTTGGACTCAGTATGGCACATCTTCTCAATCTAAGTTCTGTACTATCCACCTTCTTACCCTACTTATCCTCTATAGGGGGGTCTGTAGCACCCTGGTGGAGTCCTATCCATCCCGAATGTGGGGGTTCTCAATGGGGGTGGGGGGCTTACCTAGGGGAATCCTGTTCCAGGGGTTCCCAAAGGTGTGGACAGAGTCGGCGAAGACTATCCACCCTCTTTCTACGGTGGAGTCCTATCTGTCCCGAGTGCGGGGGAGCTTACCTAGGGGTCCCTGTTCGGGCGCCAATTGCTGGGGTCCAACCCCAACGGGTCCAGGGATCCCCAAAGGTGTGGACGGAGTCGGCGAAGAAGGAATGGCACAGGGTCAGCGTTCAGTTGATCAGCATAGCGAGGTTCTCCCTCCAGGATCTCCAGCGAAGTTCTGTCTAGGATCTCTTGCCAAGTTCTGTCTCTAGGTTCTGTCCAAGTTCTCTTGCTAGGTTCTGTTTCTAGGTTCTGTGTAGGATCTCCAGCCAAGTCTTGTCTCTTCGTTCTCTCTCTAGGTTCTGTGTCTAGGTTCTCTCACCATTTTTTTTGCTAGGTTCTGTCTCTAGGTTCTGTAGTCAGGTTCTGTTGCAAGGTTCTCTAGCCAGGTTCTCCAGCCAGGTTCGGACGCCAGGTTCTTTAGCCAGGTTCTATCCAGGTTCTTTTGCCATGTTCTGTCTAGGTTCTCCAGTGAAGTTCTGTAGCCAGGTTCTGTCCAGGATCTTTTGCCATGTTCTCTGGCTAAGTTCTGGTTAGGATCTGATGAGGAGCTGATGAGGAGCTGATGAGGAGCTGATGAGGAGCTGATGAGGTTCTGATGTGGATCTGATGTGGATCTGATGTTTATTGTCTTGTTACATCCGTATTTATACCAGCCAATTTTAATCCTGTCAATTTCTATTACAAGGGTTAGGGCGTTTCTTATCTCCATTCCTGGGAGTAAAGATTATGTAGCTTAACTACCCGCCTGGCACTTAATTAAGGCGTTGTATCCCCTCCCTAACCTCAGGGAAAGATCCCCACCTGGGGAAACAACCTTTCTCGGAGAGGTGACCTTGGTTAAAACACATGGCACTGAGGAGAGCAAACATATTAAGAATAATATGCTATATATGCCAGGTCCCTTGAAACATATGCTGTGCAGATGTTTCTTTCCTGCAGCGACTGTGTCAAGCAGCAAGGATGGACCGGCTCCCGGCACAAAAGTTTACACCTGCCCTAGTGGAGGGCAGGGGCAGGAGAAGGCAAGAGGACTGAGGAGGGAGCACTCCCCATCCAGCCGAACCACCAGCCAAAAAACGTGGGTTCTAGCGCTGGATCTGCCACTGTTTGACTTTTCTCTGGGCCTCCATTCTTGGCTTGTAAAGTGGTGCAGGAGTCTGTTGAAGCCTAAAGTTGTATTGTTACCCAAAATACCAGCAAAAAAATTAAACCAAAGAGGCCTCAGCTCACACCTTCAGGAGGTGCCATCATGGGGGTTGATTGACCACAATTCATCTTCATGTAACTACTCAAGGTGACAGATCAAGCACAAGAGACACTAGTGAACGTTCTTCCTGAATAGTCCTTCCTATCAGTGCATTCTAAAACTATCAATTGGTTTCCTTAAACTCCAAGACAAAAACCTCATTTTCCACAATCAAAAATAACACCATTGCTGAATAAATGGGCTCTTTCCCAGTGACTGTTACCTGGGAAATAGAGACTGTACTGTTAACACTAAAATTATACTTTTAATGCAGGATATATTTCATATCTAGGGATTTCTTTATTTGCCCAAGATGAGAATTGGAAGCAGTGAGAGAATCAGCTTCTCAACCTCTCCCTAGTATCTGGTTTCTCTCCCTCGCCACTCCCCACTCACTCCCCCAAAGATCTGCAGGGCTGCCTCATGAGGGAAAGATTTCCAAGATCATTGCTTTTTTTTTTTTTTTTATTGACTTCAGAGGGGAAGGGAGAGGGAGAGAGAGTCAGAAACATCAATAAGAGAGAATCATTGATCAGCTGCCTACCACACGCCCCCCCACTGGGGACCGAGCTCGCAATCCAGGCATGTGCCCTTCACTGGAATGGAAGCCAGGACCCTTTAGTCTGCAGGCCAACACTCTATCCACTGAGCCAAACTAGCTATGGCTCCAAGATCATTTCTTGATCCTTCTTCTATAAAACTACTAAGCCCAGAAGAGATGTGAGCTCTTAGAAATTCAGAGACCAAGTTACTGGGTAGCAGCTTACTCACTCATCTCATAATTAATTAATGTCTTTGATCAACATTCCTCTAATTCCTTTCTCTAATGGTATTTAAGTAACATGAGTTAGTTCTTTTGATTCTTCTAAATTAAAAAGAATCAATCAATTCTATGGAAAAAAATCTAATGATTGTTAAATTCTATTTATATTATTCTAAATTTCTTGCTACTCTGTTTATATGCTAATAAACACACATACATTTTCAGATGAAATCAGTGAATAGGTGCTATTTTGAGTCCTATTTTTCTGCTACTTAACTTGGTACATAGAAATATGTATGAAGTACACATAGTCTACATACTTGTCATTTTGAATTATAGCTTTTATTTTATGGTGCCAAATTGTTTGCTAGAATTATTCAGTTAATTTTCAATGCTGCCAAAATATGAATATATTAGATTCTTTATGAACTAGTACACATTTAGGTTTTATTATTTTTATTTATTTTTGCTACTTTAATGGGTATCTTACCACTCTTTTAGAGCATACTTAATATTATTTTTATATTAAGTATACACATATATACCTGCTAGCAAACTTAATTTTAGGAAAAGGGAAATTTGGCCATTGAGAAGTGGAACTATGAAAAATACAGAAGAAAGTCATTCACATATTTGGAGTAGAACTATATTTGAACTCCAATTAGGGATTCCTTTAGATTTTACTGCTTTGTCAAGGACAGCTGGCACACCTACCATAAAACTGCATGTCCATCAAACCTGTGGAAGTCTAGGACTTTGTATTCCGTTTATTGGGTGTGTTCTCTGGACTTTCCACTGGCAGGTGTTATGCCGAGTAGTTCTCTTTCCCTCGATACTCATGCCTTCTCTACCTCAGACACCCACTAGTGTAGAGTACAAACTGCTTAGCTTTGATTTTTACTAATCCAATAACCACAGAAAGTATAATTGTAATATTGATTTAACAACTCAGATTTGTAGTTTATAATTTGTGAGAATGTACATTTCATTAAAAAACACCCTAAATTGCACCAGGTTATTGGTTAGAGAATAAAGATAACTTTCACCCCAACATGGTGAAAATATAAAGTTCCAATAGTAATAGTGAAAGTAAAAAAAAAGTATATTAAACAAAACCTTATTATTTGTTCACTCATTCATTTATTCTCACATTTAAAAATATATATATATGTTGATTTTAGAGAGAAAGGGAGAGGGAGAGGAAGAGATAGACACATCAATGATGAGAGAGAATTATTGATATGGCTGCCTCCTGCACACCCCTCACTGGGGATCGAACCCACAACTTGGGCATGTGCCCTTGACCGGAATTGAACCTGGGACCTTTCAGCCTGCAGGCCAATGCTCTATCTACTAAGGCAATTCTCACATTTTTTGAGTAGCTTTTGTGCCCCTAACACTACATGTGCAGTGGCAAACAGAGATGAGCTGTGCTGCCCAAGTAGCTTACAATATATGAAGGGCATAGGAGATGTCAACACTAATAACTACTGTACCACATGGACTCTAAGAGCAATGGCAAAATGGGTTACGGGATGCAGAAGAAAAGGCACATTATTTCCCCCGGGAAGAATGGAGAAGAAAACTTTCCGCTTGGTCTTAAAGGATGGGAGGACTTGAATGGACACATAGCAACAGCATGAGCAAAGGAACCCAGGCAAAAGGGACAAGGGTTCATTTAGTGTTGCAGTTAGGTGGATGTAAAGGAGCATGAATGGGTTAGCGGGTGAAAACACTGCAGAGGAAGGCTGACCAGATCTTGGAAGGCCATGAATGTCCTGCCAAGTGATCAGCCCTGAGTCAGACAATCAAGGGGAGCCCATGTGGTGGCAATACACCTGTGCTTCCAGAAGATTCCAGAAATGTGCAGGATGGACTAGAGGAAGTGTCGATGGGAATCAGAGACCAGCAGGACTACCATGGCACAGATGAGAAAGAGGGTTTGAACAAGGAGAGCAGAGAGTGAGGGACACAAGAGAGAAATGGGTTGTGCAGTCATGGAACTTAATGTCCAATAGTATACATGTTGCACATAATAAACATTTAATGGGAGAAATAAATTATAGAATTCGTTTCCTGTAGAAAAATTAAGAATTTTTCTACTGATCTAATTTCTACCATTGGGATTATTCAAATTTTCTGGGTAAAAACACCTTTTGCAACAGGTCCTCTGTCTCCAATTCTAGTTTAAGGAAACGGCCTCACTCTAAAGAAAATAATAGCCATCAGTTGGTATTTTTATAGTACTGTGTTCAAACTTTAAATTAAAAAGATGGAACCTTCAGTTCGATTTTTCAATGTGAAATTTATTTCCAAAACTCCCAGTGTTGTGAAGTGGCCCTTTGCAGAGAACTCAAAGCCCTTACGCTAGTTCTTTATAGTTTAAATCACTAATGCTGGGCTCCCCCTTATTTGGAGAGTTAAGATTGATGGTCTGAGTCACTGCCAGACATTTGCAACTAAGTCTTTCAACAGCAACAGCTGCTCTGGATTTCAAATCGCTCAAGTAAATACAGAACACAGTGCGAGCTCCGGGTAACGACTTGGGAGAGAGGAAATGAGGCAGACAAGGAAAGGGCGTGTAATCTAAAAGCCACATTTCTTTATGAGGTATTAATATATCTGATTTCCAACCTAAGACTGGGGAGCTGATCTACCAACAGAACTCAACTAAATAAGGGGTTGTTAGAAAAAGAAAAAATATCCTCAAAATAAATGTAGAACCGTTCGTCAATGACCAGTGGAAACGGGCTTACCTGAAAAATCGAGTGCACACACTCCTCTCTGATGCTGTCCTTTCAATAGTGACAAACACTTCAGAGTCTGGGTGTCCCACACATGAATGGCAGCATCTCTTCCAACCTTAAACAGCAGGACGAGTGTGTTAATTACTTATAAATTATAGTAAGAATGATTCTGTTCTGTAGTCAAGTGCTGCAGAAATAGTTGCATGTCAAGTCTCAGAATAGTTGTCTCCTCTTAACCTTTGACCTTCATGCAAAAGTTTTTCTTGGATTCCACTTAGAAACTACTAAGAATCAGTTAAATTTCAGTTAAAAGCCCATGACAAAACTGAACAAAAAAAGTAATCTGTACATTGGAAGAAAAGAGTGTTGAAATTGAAAATACTGTTGACAGTATTACTACTTTACCAGCAGGGTAATAAATGTGAGTTTAACAGATGCTTTGTTTACTAAGCAACTCAATCCCTTTCCTTTCCCCACACAAAATGACTGAACACAGGGCTCTGTTTTTTTAGTAGCTTTTCAATTATAGACTCAATCCAAAGTTTAGGCATTCCAAAATGGGTCAGATAAAATTCAAAAAACTTTTGCATGAAGGTCAAAGGTTAACAGAGACAACTATTCTGAGACTTGACATGCAACTATTTTCTTTGAAATGCAAAAATATAAAATAATAAGCCATAATTCATATGACTTTAAGTTTTTTAAAAAATCACTGGATGCTATAGTAGTATGAAAAGATGGTTCATTCTATAAACATTTACTGAGTATTGAGCACCTAGGATATATTAGGTACCAAGTACACAGTGATGAGGAAAGTATATTAAGACTGCACATTGATAAAACTTACATTATTTCAGTTAATTCTATGCACAGATGATTCATGTTAAGGTGATAATCTCTTGGAGGCTTCCCAACCGTGTTAGACGGTATTGGCTGACTTTCCCACCATCATGAACTAGTCCAGCATTTACTACATCTTCAGCTTCCTGCCTCAGGTTTATTTCTACCAAGTGTTTCTTGAATTTCTAATATATAAAGTGGATTCAAAATTAAATCCTCCTTCTCTTGGCCAGACCCGTCTCAGAGCAGAGGTATATACCTGCCCAGTGGCCACATAGTCCTTCACTGGATGGATGGTCAGGCTGAGGATGTCATCATCGTGCCCCAGGTACAGCCTCTGGGAGTGCTGCTGCCTGTTGTACACGACAGCAACTGCAGCGATGTGGTAGACCACTTCTCCAGCTTGTGTGTAGAATAGATTGTTCCTACAGTCGTAGCCTCTGTATCTGAAGCACAGGTCCAAGAAAGGCACAGCATTTGAATAAGCAGTGAATGAACAGAGCAGCAGCTGTCAGAAGGTAAAGCTGGTGTGGGGACATGCACAAGTAGAAACCTAGGTGAATGCATAGTTGCTTAACTACGATATTCAGGGAATGAGAACTTCTGAGGGCATGGGATGGCTTTCTGAGGGGAAAATGGGCAGGGGTCATTTTAAGAGAATCTGTTTCCAGATCCTCAGCTACTGCATATGCTCTTTCTTAGAACTGACCAGTCTGACAACACACCTGTGGCGAGATGCAGGCTTTCCTTTACCACCTCCCCTTTCACAGTTGCCTTCCTCCCACTTTAGGAAGTCATTCCTCTGGTCCATCTGGACTCTTACTATGGTGTATTACCCTGAAATGACAAACCTGCCAGGGACACCAACACAAAGGGACAATGTACAAGTGTGGATGTTGAAAGTGAACAACTCCATGGACGAGGTAAGAAGTCCTTTTGCAAGTCAAGTGATTTCCAACTTATTTGCTTTTAATAAATTGAGATTTAATCAGATCATTAGACGACATTTTATGTGATATATCAAAATCACAATATACATTTTTGGCCTCTAAGTCAAGAGGAGTTTAAAGAATTGAGTAATGTAGCTATGATAAAACTGCTCCCATTCTCACTGACTCATTTATGTGAATAAGTTTTCTCAAGGCTCACATATATTAAAAAATGAAAAACTGGAATAGACTTAATGCTACTCTCTGTCATACTCTAGTAGTAAGTATGCATATATGACTACATACCTGAACTCATTGAAAAATTCTATCTTATTAAAATCATTTTTTATAATATTTTCATAAGCTGTGTACTACTAATAGTTGTGATAATTCAAACTGGAAAAAATTATTAACATTTAGAGAGGCATTGTGCAATATAAATGTTATGTGAGTCACACAGGTCACTTAAAATTTTCTAATTATGTTAAAAAAATTAAAATAGATGAAATTTATTTTGAGAAGATTTAACCAAATATGTCTAAAATATTAGCATGTCTACATTAATCAATATAAAACATTTTAACGAGGTATATTACTTTTTCATGTTAAATCTTTGAAATCTGGTGTGCATTTTACACATACAGCACATCTCAACTGAGACTAGCCGCATTTAAGTGCTCAGTGGATATCATTCTCAAGAGTCTAATGGTTTCTGGGAATTAAATTTAAATTGGACTGCCCAGGCCAGTGTGGCTCAATTGGTTGGGCATTGGCCCATACACCAAAAGGTTGCCAGCTCAGTTCCTGGTCAGGGCACATGCCTGGGTTGAGGGCTCGATTCCTCACATGTAGGAAGTAGTCAATCCATGTTTAACTCTCTCACCCTCTCCCTTTCTCTCTCTAAAAATCAATAAAAAATTGAACCTGTAGATATTTTTGAACTTATAGCAGAAAGTATGATAGGGTACAATAAAAGATTTACAAGCATAAAAAATATTACAATAGGGTAAAATTCTGTGGAAGAAGTAGAATGAAAATCTAAGTTCAAGAAGAAGTATGAGTGATATAATATGCCCTACTTTTACAGAAACACTCGTTCACATATTTTTTAAATTGATGATGATGGGAATCAAATTCTATCTTATTAAAATCATTTTTTACAATATTTTCATAAGCTCCATTGGTTCCATTTAAATGAGGGATGCATTTATAAAACACTAGATATTATATTCCTCACAACCATTGACACTTTGCTGAAAAACTTTAATTTCAACTTAAAGTTTGAAAGGTTATATGTAATTCTCAAACTTGAAAATGATTTGGCCATATGTTTTTTGAAGAAAACATTGTCCTAGTTGGAGCTAAGCAAAATAGAGCAGGAATTACGGGAACAAAGGAACCAGAGATGGTGGAGAGAATAAAGTGAAACAACAATGAGCTGCAGTAATATATGCATCATGGAAGTACATAAAGTATAAAAAATCTAGACACACACATTGTGATGGCCACAGAACACCAACTGAGAAAACTGGACGCAGACTAATGGTTAAAATATTAATCACAGGCAAGTGCAAGCTGGAGAGAAGAGCCTGCCTGAGGTGGGAAAGCACAGAGAAGGGGGACGTCCTTAGCCTGATGCTAAGGCTGGTGACAGGCACCCACCCGTGTATGAACTGGAGTTTCAGGCTGTCCTCAGGAGCCTTTTCTCGTTTGAGGAAGGGCACTGCATGGTTTTTCTCTTTACTTTGTTGCTTTAGCTGAGGTAGATCTTCTTTGTAAACCTTAAAGCATAACAAATACATTTAATTGAGGCTCCTTTCTTCAGGTTTCAAAAACAGTACCTTGACATTCTCAGGAAATCTTTAATTATAGGAATCATATTTTTGAGAACATGAGGCTAAAAATGGTCACAAGAGACAAAGAAGCTCATTATATAATGATAAAGGGGTCAATTCTACAAGATATAACAATTATAAATATTTACGCACCTAAACAAGTAAAACACATTCTAAGAGAACTGAAAGAAGAAATAAACATAATACGGTAATAGCTAGGGCGGTAATACTCCACTGTCAACAATGAGTAGATCAGCCAGACAAAGAATCAGTAACAGAACAGGAGACGTGAACACCAGAAATCAAACAATCCAACAGACATATAGAGAACATTCCATCCAATAGCAGCAGAATACACATTCTTCTCAAGTGCACATGAAACATTTTCCAGGACAGATCATATGTTAGGGAACAAAAGCAATCTCAACAAATTCAAGTAAAAATTTTATCAAGTATCTTTTCTAACACTATGGTATGAAACTACAAATCAATAACAGAAGGAAAGCTGGAAAGTGCACAAATATGTGGAAATTAAACAACACATTTGAACAACCAATGAATCAGAGAAGAAATCAAAAGGGAGATCAAAAAGCATCTTGAAACAAATAAAAATTGAAACAACATTCCACAACTTTCGGGGTGTTGTAAAATCAATCCTAAGAAGAAAGTTTGTAGATATAAATGCAAACATTTAAAACAAGGAAAAGATCTCAAACAACCTAGCATCATACCTTAAGGAACTAAAAAAAAGAACCAACTAAGCCCAAAGTTGAAGAGGGAAGGAAATAATAAAGATTAGAGCAGAAATAAATGAAATAGAGACTAGGAAACCAATAGAAAAGGTTAACAAAACTAAAAGTTGGTTTTCTGAAAAGATAAACAAAATTGAGAACATAAGACCTCTCTTCTAATGAGCAAAACTAACCTATCTTTTAAATTATTGGGGGTTAAAAAAATTTTTATGCTATTATGTTTCTTAAGTAATTTATATCCAGAAAATATGTTATTAGTTTTTAATAAAAAAACTATCATAGGTATAAATAAAATATAAATAAAATTATAATTTCTTCTAAAGCAAAAAATCTTGAGGATTCTGACATCTGCAAAATGTGGACCTTGAAAGTCATGGTGATCACTCTTTGGAATTATTTGTCTTTTCATGGCCTCATGCATCTTGACAGATCAGACTCCAAACTATACAGCAAAGCTCCTGGTTTAACTTAGGACCTAAAACATGCTGTTGACTGAGAGGACATTTCCTACAGTTTAATTCAAAGGTACATAATAATCAGTCCTGGCTGGTGTGTTCAGTGGTTTGAGCAGCGGCTCTCAACCTGTGAGTCGTGACCCCTTTGGGGGTCGAACGACTCTTTCATAGGGGTCACCTAAGACCACTGGAAAACACATATATAGTTACATATTGTTTTTGTGATTAATCACTATGCTTTAATTATGTACAATTTGTAACAATGAAAATACATCCTGCATATCAGATATTTACATTACGATTCATAACAGTAGCAAAATTACAGTTATGAAGTAGCAACGAAAATAATGTTATGGTTGGGGGTCACCACAACATGAGGAACTGTATTAAAGGATCGCAGCATTAGGAAGGTTGAGAACCACTGGGTTAGAGTGTTGGCCTGCACACCAAAGGGTCTCAGTTTTGATTCCCAGTTGAGGGCATGCATAGGAGGTAACCAATTGATGTCTCTCTCTCCCCCTCCTTCTCTCCCTCCCTCCCTTCCACTCTAAGAATCAATGGGAAAAACGATCCTCTGGTGAGGATTAACAAAATAAAAAAATAAAATAAAGGTATGTAAAAATCAATCTCTGTCTACCATGTTTTAAGCCCTACTACCAAGAGATATCCATTTAACACACTAAAAATTAAATATAATATAATAAAAGAGAAACATGCAAATTGACCATACCTCTGCTATGCCCCAAGCCACACCCACCAGCCAATCAGAGTGACTATATGCAAATTAACCCAACCAAGATGGCAGCCGGCTGCCACGGAGCTGGAGCAAGCAGGAGGCTTGATTGCCCTTGCAATGGAGGAAGCCAAGCTTCCCGCCTGCCCTGGCTGGCTGTGGCCTCCGCTCAAGGCAATAAAGTTTCAATTATAGAAGACAAATAAATCCCAGATACCTGCTTCCAGCCAGCCTCCACTGGGAGCTTGGGTGGCTGGGAGCCATGGCCAGCCTGCAAACAGCCCTCAGCCCCTCACCCAAGCTAGCCAGGCACCCCAGGGGGGACCCCCACACTGAAGGGGCTGTGGCCAGCCTGCAAACAGCCATCAGCCCCTCACCCAGGCTGGCCAGGCACCCCCACCCTGATCCGGGACACCCTTCAGGGCAAACCAGCTGGCCCCACCCATGCACCAGGCCTCTATCCTATATAATAAAAGGGTAATATGCAAATTGACCCTAACAGCAGAAAGACTGGGAATGACTGGTCACTATGACACACACTGACCACGAGGGGGCAGACGCTCAATGCAGGAGCTCCCCTCTGGTGGTCAGTGTGCTCCCATAGGGGGAACTCTGCTCAGCCACAAGCCAGGCTGATGGCTGCCAGTACAGCAGTGGTGGTGGGAGCCTCTCCCACCTCCTCAGCAGCGCTAATGATATCCGACTGCAGCTTAGGCCTGCTCCCTGCTGGCAAGTGGACATCCCTTGAGGGCTCCCGGGCTGCCAGAGGGATGTCTGCTAGCTTAGGCCCAATCCCCCGGGGAGCAGGCCTAAGCCAGCAGGTGGACATCCCCCGAGGGGTCCCAGACTGCAAGAGGGCACAGGACAGGCTGAGGGACCCTCCCCCAGTGCACAAATTTTTGTGCACCGGGCCTCTAGTCTATTAATAATTTCTCATCTTCTTAAAGGAAAGTTTTCATTTGAAGAAACTACATTGCTAAAAATAAAATCTATGAAATATTATAATAAAGCCCCTGTTTAGGATTTGACCAAAACCCTTTTATAAAAAGGAGGTCACAAGGTATCTCATTACTGTTCTATTACAGGTGCAATGAACTAAGCTTTTAAAATCTAAAGATAACTATTCATCTGAACTCACGATGCTTTCTTTCATCAGTGCACCAACTACTTTTGAGCACTGAATTCTAGTCTCGGAATTTCTACTGCTTATTTAAACATCTCATAACCTCTGAGGGCCTAAAATTCCCACCTGTTGGACAGAAATAAAAATCCCTGCTAAGGAATAACTCAAGAATATTGTGAACATATATGAAATAACACAGCGAAAGCTTTGGAAAGGAAGATGTCAGGGAGAATATATAAATCCTAGGCACAGATTTCAATACAATTAGGACTTTTCATTCTTTTACTAGCACCCTTTTATTAAATAAAAACTTCCCAACTAAAGAAATTTGTTTTTTCCTCCTCCTAGATTTTATGTCCGTTTTGCTTAAATTCCATTTCCCCTTGATATCAGGGCATAATGTCATTTAGTGTTTATGTGGTATTTGCACATTAATAATTTCCTTTCAAAGCCTCATCTTCAGTAGCTTTATTGCATAATACATTGTACAATATACAAACTGATGTAGTCATGAATTTGAAACAAGCCATTAGTTGAATGGCATTTTTACTGAAAAAAAATTTCAAACACTAACTCAATGAGTGATGATTATGAACTAAAAAAAAAAATCATCTGAAAATCAGTACACTCAGTGCTTATATGGAGGCAAAGCCAAGTAGTACATAGAATGTGCACTTTGGAGAGAAGCCCAGATCTGCATTCTTACCCTGATAATACAGGCGATGTGGATGTGGGCAAATTACTTAACCTCTCAGGGTTATCATGGAGTTGAACTTGGTGTATGTAAAGCACAGGATATGGCCCCACAGAGACACCCAATACGTGGCAGCTGTCTGACAGTTGCTGGGTCTGAAACCTGAAATCTTATTCACTCAGTGTTCATGTAAAGAATCTGCTTCACATACCTCTGTTAAATGAGATGGAAGAGAATAGAATCCCTAGTTATTTCCATAACAAGGTAATGTGTGTCCAGATACCCTGGAAGTATTGCTCTGTATAATACTTACTATGGTTTCATGCTAAAATAAAATGCCTACTTAAAAAAAAATAAGGACCCAATTTGGATGTAATTGTCCAGCTTTTATACTAGAGGTGATTTCTGACTGGAGCGATAATGTGCATTGAATTTGGGCTTTTACTTTACTTATATGGATAATGGTCTCCATAAACTAAGAAAGAAACCAGGTAACAGCTCACTTGCAACTATCATGGCTCCAAGACTACATATTCTGTAAAGAATATATATGCTTTAATGATCTGCTAAGGAAATAAAAAATCTGGCAGCTTACTTGCTCATTGTTTTTCTCCAAATATTTTAAAGTTTTAGGTGTGAGGGAGGTAGAAAACCCCAAATGTCATTCAGTCTTGAAACTTGGCTACTCACTTCCACTTAAAAATATTTTTTTAAGAATATGATTAGGTAAATGTCTTATTTTTAACCTGTATTTAAAGATAAGAAGTGTTCAACACCTGCCTGTGCTTTTCAGTGGTTAGTGCATCGGGCTGTGCATTGAAGGGTCATGGGTTCAATTGGATGTCAAGGGCACCTGGGTTGCAAGTTCAATCCCTGGCACCCACTTAGGGGCTCATGTGAAAGGCAACCAATCGATGTGTGTCTCTCTCTCACCTCTCTCTCTCTCACCTCTCTCTCTCCCCCTCCCACCCTCACCTTCTGCTCTAAAGATCAATGGAAAAATATTTTCTGGTGAGGATGAACAATAAATAAATAAATGCAATTTTCCTTCTTCTTGTCTTGATTCTCTTCTGCCTAAGTACCAACCATTTTTAGTCAGTGTCCAAATACAATGAGATTCTGGGTTATGGGACATTTGTTAGGAGGCTGCTTGCTTACTGACCTGGCGATCATAATTGATTTGAGTTTCTTGCTCAATATCAGAGTCCAACTCTGGCACATCAGATAAATCTGAATCAGATTCTTCACTGTAGGAATCAGTGCCGCCTTCTGTGGAAACACAACCCATGAAACAGGAAAAATTCTGCACCTCTATAAAGAGCTAAAAATATTTTCTTTCTTCTATCCTATTAAAGTAAACAAAAATAACTACACCAGCTTTCATTTAGGGTAAATCAACGCCCCCTCTCCATTTCCACACTTCTATTAGATCACCGACCTTTGAGTTTTAAATCTTACCTGGGAAGGGGCAAACAAAGAGGGGCAGGTTTTACCAAGGAGAGGGCTAGTTCAAAAGGAAATTCAACCACTTCTTTCAAGAAAGATCCTCATTAGCCTGTTAACATGCCCACCAACTGTCAGAAATTGCTATGGTCAAGGTCGCTGCAGAATCCCTCCCAATAAAAATCTTTCCCCACACAGCTTTTCATTTTATTACCTGATCATTCCTCCTGACATCACAATAAATAAATAAAAAGACTACACATCCTTTGAGCTGGAAAACACTGGCCCGGATTGTGGACCATTCATTGAAACCCATTCTGGAGGCAGCTTATCTATTCCAAAGGTTACCCTGTCGCCCCGCAGCCTGACCGAGCAGACCCATCGCCCATTATAATCGTCCTAAGGAGGCGGAAACATACACATTCACATTATCTTCAGTGGTTAATTCTTCATGTAAACCTTAGACCTTCAACTTGCATTTGGTATAAGCAAAATCCTTTGAAGGAGATTAACCAACTGACCCATAGTTGTCTCTAAAGTTTTTTCTGTTCTTTTTTTTTTTTTTTTACTTTAAAATTTATTATAGGAATGAATTTTTTGAAATTGCTGTAACTCTTTACCTCCAGAAGAGATGTTACAACATTCTTTGAAACTTTTATTGAAAAATAAACAGATGTTGAAAAATTATTACTGGCTTTACCCTGGGGTGCGGTTTCCAGCAGGCCGTTGCTGACACCTTCTGGAATAAATCTCCACTGGAAAACCGAGTGGTCAGCCCCTCCTGTGCTTAATACCCACTGAAAGTCGTGAGACCAGCGGACGTTGGTGACATGTGCAGAATGGCCCACATACTTTCTAAATTTGGCTCCTGAAGATATTTTTAAGAAGATTAGTCATGCAAAAATATATATGTAATTTATTGGTTATAAAATTGCATTCTATCCAGGAATGTATTACAAAATAATTTTCAGTATTACATATAACATATAAGCAAATGCTCCAAAAATATCTCAATTACCCCAGCATGGATTAAGCTAAAAATGGATCTGAAGCCGTCCCTCCCTCCCACCCAAACCTGTTCCAAATAATGTCTACTGCTTCACTGATTCTGAAAATAAATGCCAAAGAATGAATAGCTTACGCATCCTTCTTTGAATACTAGATAAAATGGGCAGTCCTTGCAACTAGGAAACAGAAAATTATTCTGTGGGAAAAGTCAAATTACTGTTTGGGGTCATGTAGATGCACATTTGGGAGAATGAAATTTTTTTCTCTTAAATTGATTGCTTTACTCAGGAAACATCATCATCAGGTAGTGAATTCAATAGAAAAACTATTTGAACTCGTACCTGTGGTTGAACTACTGCGGTAGAAGTCTCCAGGGTATTTATTGTTGGTGCGCAGCAGCATAATGATATGCATGGAAACAAGCCCAGCCCACCTTATCACGTGGAGATCCAGTACTCCAAAGACTATGGAAGATTTAAGGGGGGCAACACGCACCCCATCTCTCCTTCAGAAATACTTCTACCCTTTACAGGTCCTCCTAATGAAATCTCTTTGGGGGAAAAGGCCATCTGTTCAACTATCACGTGTAAATATTAAATACCCACTGGAGAGGCAATGATGTGGATTTATATGGAGGTGAAAACAACTGCTACCTGTCCCTTTCCTGAGAGCATGTTCTAACCAGGTGAGGTCCTATTATATTAGGGCCTCCAAAAAAGTCTAGGGGCGTGCTGCCATAGAGGGGAAAGGGAGGCCTTGGATCTCAAAAGCAGCCTTGCCTATTTCAAAGAGCTGCCTACATCAGTTTTGGTGATTTAATAACGTCAAAGAGATTCCAACTAAGTCAGGTGGAAATGCTGTCTGATGATAATTCAATAGTTAGGAAGCAAAGTATATTCTTTCCTTACCTCCATAGATCTTGTTGGGTTTTCCTTTACTGCCCTCACCTTTACAGCCTCATCAGAAATCATTTAACCTATCTCTTTGCAGTGGTTTGAAAACATGCCCACAAATAAAAAAGTTAAACTCATAGAAACAGATAGTAGGTTTCTGGTTACTAGGGGTTTGGGGTGGGAGAAATGGGGAGATGTTGGTCAAAGGGTCTGCTTTCAGTTATAAAATGAATAAATTTGGGGAATCTAATGTACAGCATGGTGGCTATAGTTACAATACTGTATTGTAGACCTGAAAGTTTCTGAGAGAATAGATCTTAAATCTTCTTGCCATACACACAAAGAAAAGGTAATTAAGTAAGGTGATAGATGGGTTATCTAACTGCATAGAAGTAATCATTTCACAATATATTAGTATATGAAATCATTGTTCACTTTAAACTTACACAATGTTTTCAATTATATCTCAAAAAATCTAGAAAAAAAAAGAAAAAATATGTCCATAAACTGTTTAATACAAATCAAAATGAACAGAACACGGCAAAGGTGAAGACGTGTGGCAACCAAGAGGAGGTTACAAAAGGCACTGCAGATTCCTCCTTGCTCTCTTTCTTGGCTCTCTAGATACCAGGCGGTAAGGACATTCAAGCACCACACAGAGAGGCTCACAGGGCCAGGAACCGTGGCCTCCGGCCAACAGCCACGTGAGTGAGCCATCACGGCCTCACTAGCCTCCAAGTGACCGCAACTACCCGAGAGGCCTTGAACTAGAATGTTCCAGCCAAGCTGTTCCTGAATCCCTGACCCCCAGAAACTGCGTGAATAATGTTTGTTGATTTAAGCTGCTGAATTTGCTGGGGAGAGGGATTTGTGATGCAGCAACAGAGAACTAATCACATTTGGTAGATTGGAACTAACACTCTCGAAGGCATTTGTGTCAATATTTAGGCCTCTTTCTAATCGTTTTTCCTATTTTCTCTTCCTTCTTCCTTCCTTCCTTTCTCCCTCCCTCCCTCCCTCCCTCCCTCCCTCCCTTCCTCCCTCCTTCCTCCTTCCCTCCCTCCTTCCCTCTTTCCCTTCCCCTTCCTTTCTTTCTCTTTCTCTCTCTCCCTTTATCCCCTCTCTAGGCACACTGGCCTCTTTGCCATTCCTTAGGTATGCCAGGCACTCTTCTGCCTCTAAACCTTTGCACTTGCTGTTCCCTGTCTGACATGCTCTTTCCCTAAATACCTGAATGGCTGGTTCCCTCACCTCCTTCAGGTTTCTAGTCAGATGAAACCATATCAGTGACCCTTGTCTCACTACCTTATTTAAAGTAGCAACACTCTGTTCCCACTGCTTGCTTGCTTTTTCTTCATAGCTCTTCTCACCATCAGACATGTTCATACTTTATTTATTAACTATATCCCCTCAGAACAAAAGCTCCACGAGGGCATGGATTTGTGCTGGTTTTATTCACTGATGTATCTCCAGCCTCTAAGATAGCACTTAAATATTTATTTAACAAATAAAGGCCACATCATCTCTTCCAAGGCTTTTCTTGGGACACTGACTTTACCAGGCCTCTCTTTTTCCTCTGAACCACACCAGGAAGATTCTGGCCTCAGCCCTCAACTCCTCTCTTACTGATCTTTCTCCCCTGGTTTTAAATACTGTAGATACGCTCACATCTGTCAAATGTTCATCTCCAGCCCTGAACTCCCCTGGAATGCTGATAGTCAATGGGCCATATCTCCCTGGGTGGATAATACTGCTTCAAACTTACCATGGACAGAACAACTGATGAGTTGCCCTTCCCCTCTCTCGCCTACTCTTATACGCCCATAAGACATACACAGAGCCTCAACCTTTCCCTTTCTCATTTTCCCGTCTCTAGAAATGGAGCCACCATGCACCCCATTGCTCAAGCCCAAAACTTGGGAGTCATGCTTGATTTCTCTTTCCCTCTATCCCCATGTCCAATCCATCAGCAAAACCTTCAGCTCTACCTGCTTCCTAATCTCTACCACCTCTCTTTGCATCTGTTCCTAAGAACTTGTCCAAGCTACCTCATCTCTCACCTGGACTCTTGCAATAATCTCTCAACTTGAAGCCTCCCCTATCCTAATCCATCCTACACAAAATCAAAGTGGCCTTTTAAAAACTTAAATTGGTCATGTCACGCCTCCATTTTAAACCCTCAATAGATTTCCCCTGCATTTAGACTAAAACCCACATTTCTACCAGAGGCTAAAGGCCCTTCATGACATGGTCCCCTCCACCTTCTCCAGCCTCACAGTACACAACTCTCCCTCACTCATCATGCTCTAGTCACACTGACCTGCCTGGCCCTGCACTGCACTACACCACACAACAGAAAACGATCCTGTTTGCTCCGTCTTTACACTCTCAGTCATCAGCTTCTGCTCATATTTGGCTATTTACAGGTTCAAAAGTGAGGGGAACATTGTCAGTGGTACCCTGGGTGACAGGGAGATAAGTTCCACCAACTGCTGTTAATTCCATAAACAAGTCTTATACAAACTTGTCTGCCAGTAGTTTGGGCATAAAAAGGCTACAAAAGCCTGAATGTCCTGAGGCAAATTGCAAGATTTATAAACCATGAGTCATGAAAAGTAGAACAAGTCAATTTGCTATAAGAACATGGAAACTGTGCAGATTACTGAGG
This sequence comes from Myotis yumanensis, assembly GCF_028538775.1. Lineage (NCBI taxonomy): Eukaryota > Metazoa > Chordata > Mammalia > Chiroptera > Vespertilionidae > Myotis > Myotis yumanensis. The sequence goes on along the minus strand of NW_027223762.1, from coordinate 30,057,084 downwards.
TGGGTTCTATTGCTCGCCCCATATTGTCACTGGCTGTCCACCTCTCCTCATTCCTTCAGGCATCCCCTGCGTGCCATCACCCTCGGGGCTGTTTTTTACATATAAAAGTCTCTCATTTTGACAGACAGCATTACTCACAACCTCCCTCCCACTTCCCCAACCCTGCCATTCTAATAGCTAACCCAAGATCTACCTTTCCATTGCCACTTTCCAGATTCAAGTTCACCCTACAAGGCTTGGTGATACAAAGGCGATACCAACTCTCATTGAGTTGGGTTGTGACCAGATATTTGTGACCAATAGTATTGCTTGTGACCCCACTGATGTTCCTTCTGAATCCCCAGATACTTTCTAGTTGCCTAACTTACTTTCTGTAAGTACATTACTCAATCTAACAAGATGTGCCCTATTACTCAAAAGACCCATTAGGGAGAGAAAGGAGAGTTTGAATTTGGCACGCTGCGGTAATTTTGTGCAAGTATTTTAAAACTGATGTCCATTTTGTCAAGTGTAAGGGATGGTGATTTTGCTACGTATTTTATGTTCAATTTTGTACTGTAATTGCCATTGCTTCAAAACTGCTGGTTAGCTCAAAATGACTTTCTGATTACATTTTCGATCCCTTTTTTCCTTGCTCAATCTAAAAATCGCTCGAGTGAAAGAGTTTGCAGGCAGCAGCATGTCCCTGCTGATTACTTTGCTAAGATCAGATTTTCAGGGAGCAATCAGGGAGTCTCAGAGCAGCCTATGTATGGGCTTTGCCTACACTTGCAAGGGTAGAGGAGGAGGTCACAAGGGGGTTAATTCAGCTACATTCTACCAAGCCCGGAAGTGCCACAAAAATTGAGGTAACAAGACTTAACAACAATAAAAGAAACAAAACCACAAAATGTGAAGGCAGAGACAGTTGTTTTGAATCAAACTTCTCTCTCAAAAATGTCACCACTTATGGAAATCTGGTTTGCAAAATCAGTGCTATGACAGAGGGTCCATAAACTGTATTATCTGAAAAGAGCCATCCCTTTCAGATTTCATTTTACATATGCCTAAAAGGATTTGCTTTGCCATGAATAATCACAATTAGCTATGAAGCATAAAAATTTAATTACAATATTTTACTGTAATATTAAATTATGAGTATGTACATAAATATAAATAAAATAGGACTTGTTTAAAAAGTGAAACATGAGGCTACAAATCACAAAACGGTGAGTAAAAACTATTAACAAATTCTGACTTATCTTTGCAAGACCCCGTATTTCAGAAGGTCAAACATACACATCAGCAACACATTCTATGTAAATGTTCAAGAGCAATATGAATATAAAGATAAAATTAGTAGTCTGCAGCAACAGACTCCAAGAAAATAAGCCTTGTGCATGCCAAGACACGTCTAAATGAAACATCTCTTCCGGCCTTACCTTTCTTGAGACAAGGAAACTTAAACAATTTGACCAGTCCAAAATCATCTCCAGACACCAGCACGGAGCTGTTGTAGTTCGCATCCACCGAGTTGATGTCGGTGACATCCGTGTATTTCGGCCAAATTCCACTCACTTCCGGGCCTTTCACACACGTCCAGGAGGCCCAGGGGATCCCTTTGATTTCTTCTTTACTCGCTAACGGCTTCCCGGCTGAAAATAACCAACAAACATTCATGTAATATTACATTTATTTTTAAAAATATATTTTTATTGATTTCAGAGAGGAAGGAAGAGGGAGAGAGATAGAATCAATGATGAAAGAGAATCATTGATTGGCTGCTTCCTGCACGCCCCCTATTGGGGATTGAATCCACAACCCAGGCATGTGCCCTTGACTGGAATCAAACCCGGGACCCTTCAGCCCCCAGGCCGACGCTCTAACCACTGAGCCAAACCAGCTAGGGCTGTAATGTTACATTTATATAAAAAGCGATTTTATTGTAGATGGCGAACATGTATTCCATATTTTTTTCACATATGGGAAATATATATGAAATAACAGCAAGCAAAGAAAGTAGACACAGAACTACACACCTAGTAATAGAGCGTTACCTAATCTGATAGGGCAGAGACTTTAAAAAGTTGAAGTGATATTGTGTTACACATTATTTTATGTTAAGATTACTTTTTCAATTAATTTCAAAAATTTAAGATAAAATACTATTTGTGGTAAAGATTCATGTTAAATATTAAATTTTTCCTCTTACATTAAAAAATCATAAAGATTATAATACAGAAATTTGTCTCTTATTTATGACATTTTAGTATCACAAACTGTTACTAAACGAGTATTAGATAAGTCAGATGAACCACGTATAAAATTTACAGTGTGGGGGGGGATTAGAAGTAAAAATTGTATTTTTAAAAATCCAATTAGTACATTTCACCACGTAATCAAATAATAGGGGCTTCCACTTATCAAGAACAGAGATTTGAGACTAAAGCAATCACAGTAAATAAAAAAATGTGACCCTCAAATCTTTAGTATTTTTAATTTTGTAGAATGTTTTCTCTTTCTTATCTTTAAGCATTCTTTGTGTATATCCTTTATCATAACAATTATAAGTACTTATGCCCAGTTGATGCCTTGTCTTTGCATGCTATTCAAGATCTCTCTTATGGTGCAGTTATTTTTTATTTTAATGTGTCCCAATTTATTAATCTCTCCTTTGAGAGTCCGTGATGTGAGGGTCTAGTTTCTGAAAACATTCCTTGCCCTGAGGTCATAACAACATTCTCATTTTTTCTTCAAAGTTTCGCTTTTCACGAACAACAGCGTCTGCATGACTTACACGGCATTTTGTAGAACAGTCGTTCTCCTGCGCCATCATTCGTTTGCAAGTATTTACTATCCAAAGACCAGTCAATGTGCGTAATGAAACTGAGGGACTTGTTGCATTCTCCAATTTTCTTATACCGCTGGGCAACCGCATAGACGTCGACTGGGCCGTCATTGGATCCCACTGCGAGATAAGAACCATCTGGAGAAAATTTCATTTCATGAATGACTTCTTTTCGATCTTTGATATGAACCACTTCTGTCATATCTCTATAAGAATAAAGAGCAAAGCGATAAGCAGCAAATCTAGAAATAGGAACCTCAGGTCATGTATTAAAGTACATGTGTCAGAGAAAAGAAATGTTTGAAAGGAAGTACCTATAGGAATTAGAGAATTAACTTCTGAAAAAAGATAAAACGTTATTTAAAGCTTACAGCCAATTTAGAAAAAATTAATAATAGTTTGGGCTTTCAAAGTAAGAACCAAAATTTAATGAAATGCATATTTGCTTTCATATTAAATTATATATTATTTTTCTCTAAATTTTTTGTTAAAAAATTGAGGTTTATAAAATTGTTTTAAAATATGTCATGGAAAATAGTAGATATATTAGGGTTAGCATAAAAATAAAACATCCTTTTTATATTTTAAGGACAAGAAAACTGCTTAATGCTTTTTGCTACAAGAAGAGCAAATTCAAAAAGCAGAAGAGAAAAATTACTTATTTTTAATGCTAAGTTGTTATGGAATTATTTAACTTTGACTATGAAAGGGCAATAATGCATACATTGAATCACCGAGTATCGTATGTCCTTTCTGACCAGATTCTGATAAGAATTTCTGCCCTCATTTGAAAGTCCACTGATGGTTTTCCGACAACTGTGAGGCAGCATTATGATTGGCAGGTCCCCTGAGCCAGTAATGATGCCTTCATCAACTCCAAAACAAATTGAATGCATAAATAATGCCAAATATTTGCTCCACATAATTCCTCACACCAGCTGTCACTTAATAATAGCACTACAGTTTACTACAATGTCATAAAATAGGTGTGTGTGTGGAGGGGGGATGGTTTTTTTGTTTTTTGTTTTTTTTGGCTTGGAAATCTATTAAAAAGAAAAGAAAGTCTGGTAATTAGCCATCTTTCCTCACATCACTAAGCAGAGAAAGAAAATGTTGCCCACCAATTTGGTCATAAGCTATGTGTGACTGGTAATGAGAATTCAGTGTAATAAACCGTGCCAAGAGCATTTTTCAAAGCTATCTAGAATTTGCTCTGTGCAAAACATGCCATACCTAATTTCTGGCTGCGTTTCCTTTCTGTCATCACAAAATGGGTGAGCCAAAAGAACGGCTAATGCATTTAGAGGAATTACAAGGGTGGATCCTAATTTTTATCCTGTAAAAATTATATAGGAGATTAATAAAGTATGAAATATTCTACCTTATTGTCCATTGTGGGTGGAAGAAATAGTTTACGCAAGCGCCCCTCTAACAAGCTGGTGCTGTTGGAGGCTGCTCTGTTCCTGTTTCCTCTTTTCTTGGCTTACTCCAAGCACACAATCCCTCCTCTAAAACCCGTGAGACCAGATCAGCTTGGGAATTCACTATTCATTAGATTTTTTTAAAGGTTCACACATAATATGCCATGTAAAATCACCAGTAGGGACTGGGGCAGCACCCTGTTATTAAACACATTCATGTTTTTGCAGCAAATCACAGGATGCATGATTATTCCTGCTAAGAGATGAATAGACTACATATAGTCTCACATCTGTCCACTGAGGCAGGCTGTGCTGCCAAGCAAGTCACTGAAGAAAGAAGTTTGTATTTTCAGAGTGTGGGTTTCATCATTACCGACAGGACTGAATCTGTAGTGTTCCTATTTGAAAGAATAAGTGCATTTTTCCTAAGATCCCAGCATCCATGATGACTAGGCGAATCTTCATTCTAACAAAAGAGCATCCTTTTTTTTTTCTTCTTTAAATAATTTTCAATTACAGTTTACAGTCAATATTATTTTGTATTCGTTTCAGGTGTACAGCATAGTGGTTAGACAATCATATACTTTACAAAGCGGTCCCCAATATTTCCAGTACCTACCTGACACCATACATAGTTATAACAATATTACTGACTATATTGCCTATGCTGTACTTTACATCCATGACTATTTTGTAACTACCAGTCTGTACTTCTTAATTCCTTCACCTTGTTCATCCAGCCCCCATCCCCTCTCCCATCTGGCAACCATCAGTTTGTTCTTTGTATCTATGCGCCTCTTTGTTCATTTATTTTACAAAAGAGCATCTTTTAATACCATTTTCAGTATCAGTACATGCCTGACTCGGAGAACAATGAAAGAGCCGTCCTTCATGCCCAGGGCCAACTGGGACCCATCGGGGCTGAAAGCCACACTGCGAACTGCTTCCTCCATGTTACAGCGGGCGATCAAGGCGTGGTCAGCCAGGCTCCAGAGCCTAGGCACAAGAACAAAGAAACAAAACCAACCCAATGCTCATCAGCAGGCCGCCCGAGGCAGGAAGGCCTGCTGACCACAGTGTGATAACAAGAAAGGAGGCAGTCACTTCGCACTCGTGTCCTTCCTCACGGCATGTCTGGGAACCCGGGATGGGGTTCAGTCTATCTCTGGGTCATTTCCCCCATTAGAAATACCCAGCAAGAAATACAAGATAACATTTCCAAACATTTTTATATTCATATGAAAAGGAAATTTTAAACACTACCTTCACACAAAATCTTACTTTTCTCTTTGAAAATTAAAAATTATTCTTTACTCGTACCAATCGTTATTAATAACTTACAGGATAAGAAGCACTACTAGATACTATTATTGTTCATTTTTAAAAATATATATATGAGCACCCTTCTAGTAACTGTGTTATTTAAGCACATATAGATTGAAATACACATTCCGTTTTGCTGAGCCCCCCCCTAGAAAGAAAACCCAGCTGAGAAGGAGAAGAGCCAAGTCAGCTGTGCTCAGTCATATGCCACCCTTCCTCATAAGCTCCCTGGGTGCCCCGCTGCTGACAGGCCCACTCAGGGCCAGGACAGGTCCTCTCCACAGTGCCCCTGGCTGATAAGCATGTTATTGCTGAAGAAGCAGGGGTCAAGGGTCAAGTGCAGCTAGCACACACTTTTCTTTTTTCTTTTTTTAAAATATATTTTATTGATTTTTTACAGAGAGGAAGGGAGAGGGATAGAGAGTTAGAAACATCGATGAGAGAGAAACATCGATCAGCTGCCTCTTGCATACCCCCGACTGGGGATATGCCCGAAACCAAGGTACATGCCCTTGGCCGGAATCAAACCCGGGACCCTTCACTCCGCAGGCCGATGCTCTATCCACTGAGCCAAACCGGTCAGGGCTAGCACACACTTTCCAGCAGCTCCGGAAACCCCTATTCCAGGCACCTCAAACTGGGTAAACATGAACTAGTTTTTTGAAGCTACAAACAAGGGTTTACATGTGAATTACAATTGTGGTACCTGATTTCTCCCTGTTAGTACTTTTAAGACAGTCTTCTCTTAACACACAACCAACATCTGTTAGGCAGATCGATAATTTAGAATGCTGCCATAGAGGCAAGAGTAGGCCCCATGTGGTGGAGTTTCTCTAATGCATTCTGCCATAGGTAGGGAGGGGGCCAGCGCCTTACAATGTAGAGTTGCATGGTGAATAGTTTGCTGATCCTTTAGGCAGCGTGCACTGTTCAGTCTAAAGCTCATGGTATTCTTTCAATACCTCCTCGTCCATTATTCATAATCTCATGCTGTTTTTAGCCATGTACTATTTTCAGCAATGTAAGTTTTGCTTTCCCCTCACTCCTCAGTGAACTGTACTAGCCTTACAAAGTCACTCAGCTAATCTTTCTCGAGAAATTATGACTTGTATCCTTTCTATATTTCCATACTCTGCGTAAATTTACATTTAAAATGTTTAGATGTTTAGTCAAATTAATGGTTGAGGAGACCAAGACAAATTCTGGCCATCAGGGCTCCTTGGGGAAGTTTGCGATTCTGAGACGCAACACATTTATCAAAATACAAAAGCCAAGGACTCTCTTGAAAACATTTCCATCTGGATGGTTATGAGTCCAGCTTCTCAGGTGTTTGACTAACTTGGTGGCATTGTTTTGGCTGTTGGGGCAAAGCTCTGAGTGATGGAAGGAAAAGGAAGAGGAGAGGAGAGAGCGAGTGAAGAGCAGTGTAAGCCAAACACACATTTATGTCACGTGAGGGGACAACTGGAGTTGCCTTCACTGATTTTTAGATTGATGAGGCACAGTGCTTGGCAGAAGCTAAAAATTGATTTTTAGATTGTATTTTACTGACGAGTATACAATTGTATCTTGATTAGATTCACAGACATACAAAGTAAGGGCAGGGGTGGGGGAGCAGGAGCCTCTAGTCTAATTTACAAGGTTCTATTTAAACTATTAAAATCCAGAGGCAGTCATCATCCAATCGCTTAATCAGTCTCTTCCTCTCACCATCACTCAGTCTTTTTTGACCTGTTTGTTGTTAAGCACATTTAAAGCCTAATTAAATATGAAAATCCTGAAATCAGTGTAATAGTCTTCACCTTACACTTTTAAATAATATGCTCAGTCCTTTAACAGTCACACAGATATTGGGATCATACTAATTTGCTCAGTTTACATGATGTCATGCTCTCAAAGAGGAAAACATGATCCATCACGAGACCCTTTGGGGTCCTAATAAAACCACAGACTTTCTCAGGAACCAGCACTTTCCTTTGACCTGAGGACACTGTTCAAAATTTCATCTGAGAAATTACAAAGAAATCATTATTCACCCATGTGCTGAAGACAACTTTGCAAATCGCAATGTAAGTTCTAATGGTGATGAGTGAGTGAGTGAGCCTGTGAAACTGCCGTGCAGGCCCCAGCCATTTAAGCACATATTAGGAGCGAAGGTATAAGGGGAAGACGCTATTAACACACAGGAGTGCACTTAGCTTCCAGAACCGAAAGCCAATCTCACCAGCAGTATTTTCACTTCTAAGAACAATTTCATGACTTAGGATGGATCCAAACAAAGACAAAATACCAAGAAGTTAACCGCTGTTGAGCTCATTGTCTTCACATTCCATGTGGAAACTGTGTGGCTCTGCCCTGTGGCTTAGCCTGTTCCTGGGTAACAAGCAAATTCTGCCCAAATAAATCTGTTATCCCAAGGAAGTCAGTGAGGTGACGATGGCCACCGCGGGGTCCTCACCTGACAGAGCGGTCGTCGCTGCCAGTCACGGCCAGCGGCTTCTTGGGGTGCAGGGCCAGAGCCCAGAGCTCCCCCTCACAGTGGCCTTGCAGGATCAGCATGGGCTTGTCTCGTTCTCGCACAATCACCTCGAATATCTCGCTGTCCTGGGTCCCTGCTAGGAGGCGGTCTGCTTTCCAGCACACGCTCCGGATGGAGAGGCCTGGCAAAACCAGAGACGGCAAACAGAAGCAGGTCTTCACATCACTTACAAATAAGAGAAAACACCTAAAGTAAATATCTTTCACTAGGACAGCGGCCAATGCAGCACATCCTAATTCCGGGGGGGGGGGGGGGGGGGGGGGGGGAGTGGGGGGTAAATCCACATACCAATTCCTGTTACTCACCAGTTCCTTACATGTGCCAGTCCTTTCTCCCACCTCTGGAAACCTATTCTGCAAAAGTGTGTTTGCTCTTTCCTGTCTGACTTGGGATAATTATCTGCTTTTACAGCTGGATATTCATTTTAAGGGGAGAAATTGGTCTTTATGAAAGCCTAACCCTTTTAAAAATTATTTCCTTTTGAGTTGCATGGAAAAGTTAATAATCACTTCTCTCTTTAGGATGTTAACATTGCATTAAAATTATATGGGGCAGGTACTACATAATGGTTAACTATCCTATTAGGCAAGTTTAATACGTATTTGATCAGAACCCAGACTCATTTTGTGGGATAACAGATGCACCGTGTCCCAGAAATATGCAAATGAAACTCTAATTTCAGTCTCAAAATATCATCAAAACATCAAACAATTGATGGAATCTTCTCTAAAAGCACAGTGTTCCTTTTAAATCCAAACTTCCACCTCTGTCGCATGACCCCGTCTTCTCGCCCTGCAATGAGGGTGACCTCTCAAACTTCCTGCAGTCTGTCTGTTCCTTACTGGATTCATTATGTATTTATTCACACAGTGAAGTTTCTCATGTCTGAATTAGAAATACAGAAGCAATCCCACTTTCATAACTACTTTAAACCAGGTAAGGATGTGATAGGCTTTGAGTCTTTAATGTAGAACAAGCACGTCAAACTCGCGGGCCACATGCTTTGTTTATTTGGCCCATGTAGCCTTTGAGTTTGACATGCTTGCTGTGGAAAGTACAGAAGTCAGAACACCTGGGCTTTAACTCTGCTCTACACCTGACTGGCCACACACGTAAGAGTCACTTTCTCTCTGGGACCAGGTTTTCTTTCCATAAAATGTAGACTATAATCCTGGAGACCTTGTAATTTATCATCAAAATTGGAACCCAATAAAAGTAAAAAGAAGGTCCTAAAAAAAATTAAATTTACATAATTTTCAAATCTATTTTAACCAAGAAGGTAGTTGTATGATATTGAAAGACTGATGTATTAACTAGCTCTATTAAAATACTTTTAATATTAAATTATAATACTTCATTACAAGATAAAAAAAAAAGTCTAAACCAAAGGGATAAATAGGCAAAGCACAGAGGATTTTTAGGGCTGTGAAACTACTCTGTAGGAATAATGCTGAATATATGTTAGATGTATGTTGTTATACATGTGTCAAAACTCATAGACTATACAACACCAAAAGTGAACCCTAAGGTAAACTATATAGGCTTTGGGAGATAATAATGTGTCAACATAGGTTCACCCATTATAACAAATGTACCACTCTAGTGGGAGATACTGGCAGTCAGGGAGGCTGTGTGTGTATGGGGTGGGGGACATATGAAAAATCTCTGTAAATTCCACTCAATTTTGCTGTGAACCTAACTACTCTAAAAAAATAAAGTATTAAAAAAAAAAAATTCAGGAAACCAAGATGGCGGCACAGGTAAACACCGGAGTTTGCTGCCGCAAACACCACTTCAAAAATACAACTAAAAGACGGAACGGACATCACCCAGAACCACAGGAAGGCTGGCTGAGGAGAGATTCTTCAACTAGAAGGAAAGAGAACAGCATACCAAGGCTCAGAGGAGGCGCAGTGTGGAAAATACAAAGGTACGGAGGTGCGCGTGGAGCCGGCAGGTGGCTGAGGGTGCGGTTGTCATTTTCAATCAGGAGGGAGTCTCAGACTCTGAGCTCCAGATCCGGGCGAGTCTCTAGGGACTCAGACTCAAACGGGAGAAGCGGGATTGTCTGGCATCAGTTAGAACGTGAGGGCAGCTTTCTCTCTGAGGTTTGCAGCCGTTGCTGGGGTTCTGAGAAGCAGAGCCTCTGGGAACGGGACTGAGAGCAGCCATAACCGCTCCCTCCGCCCGCCCTGTTGATCCTGCCCCGCCCAAGCCCTGCGCAGAGCCATTTGCCGGATAGCCTCAGGCAAAGGCTAGACTAGCACCTCTCCAGAGGACAGAAGTTTTCCCACTGCAGATACAGCTGATTCTCACAGCCAATCGGCCTGGTGGTCAAATCCCTCTAGTATTAACTACAACAATCAAGGCTTACCTAGAACAAGACTGCGCACAAAGACCACAAGGTGGTGCACCAAGAAAGCATAAAAAATGCTGAGACAAAAAAACATGACAGAAATGGAGGATATAGAGCTAAAAAATGCAATTTTGAGGGCTTTCAATAATGTGCTAGAAGCTGCCAATAAACTTGATGAGAGCCTCACGAAATCTAATGAGACCCTCAATGTTGTGATAAAGAACCAACTAGAAATTAAGCATACACTGACTGAAATAAAGAATATTATACAGACACCCAACAGCAGAACAGAGGAGCGCAAGAATCAAGTCAAAGATTTGAAATGCGAAGAAGCAAAAAACATCCAACCGGAAAAGCAAAATGAAAAAAGAATCCGAAAATACGAAGATAGTGTAAGGAGCCTCTGGGACAGCCTCAAGCGCACCAATATCAGAATTATAGGGGTGCCAGAAGATGAGAGACAGCAAGATATTGAAAACCTATTTGAAGAAATAATGACAGAAAACTTCCCCCACCTGGTGAAAGAAATGGACTTACAGGTCCAAGAAGCGCAGAGAACCCCAAACAAAAGGAATCCAAAGAGGACCACACCAAGACACATCATCATTAAAATGCCAAGAGCAAAAGACAAAGAGAGAATCTTAAAGCAGCAAGAGAAAGAGACTCAATTACCTACAAGGGAATACCCATACGACTGTCAGCTGATTTCTCAACAGAAACTTTGCAGGCCAGAAGGGAGTGGCAAGAAATATTCAAAGTGATGAATACCAAGAACCTACAACCAAGATTACTTTATCCAGCAAAGCTATCATTCAGAATTGAAGGTCAGATAAAGAGCTTCACAGATAAGGAAAAGCTAAAGGAGTTCATCACCACTAAACCAGTATTAGACGAAATGCTGAAAGGTATCCTTTAAGAAGAGGAAGAAGAAAAAGGTAAAGATACAAATTATGAACAACAAACATGCATCTATCAACAAGTGAATCTAAGAATCAAGTGAATAAATAATCTGATGTACAGAATGAACCGGTGATTATAATGAATCAGGGACATAGAAAGGGAATGGACTGACTATTCTTGGGGGGGAAAGGGGAGTGGGAGATGAGGGAAGAGACTAGACAAAAATTGTGCACCTATGGATGAGGACAGTGGGTGGGGAGTAAGGGCGGAGGGTGGGGCGGGAACTGGGAGGAGGGGAGTTATGGGGGGAAAAAAAAGAGGAACAAATGTAATCTGAACAATAAAGATTTAATAAAAAAAAAAATTCAAGGCAATGTTAAACCAGACGGGATGCTGAGAGGACAGTAAGGTTAATTGGGTGGGGGGGGGGGGGGGGGCATATGGATACTCTATAATTCCAATCTTAACTCATTGTGGTCTCAAACAAATCAAATGAGATAATTCATTTACTGATGAAATAGTAGTTTTTAAAGCACAAAGCTATTTTCACATGAGATAACTCTCTTTATTCCTTGCTCCGAATTCATTGTTATGAGTTTTAAAAGGGAAGGAGCTAGCACATAGGCAGACATTATTCCTGCTGTGAGGAGGAAGTAGGAATATCTTGACAACGGCTAATTCAGGGTCAGATCTTTAGCTACAGTTACACAGAGAAAAGGGAGAGGACTCAACATTACAAATGAAAAAGATATTACAACTGATTCCACAAAAGTCCAAAAGATGATAAAGACTGCTATGAACAATTATATGCCCACAAACTGAACAATCTAGAAGACATGCATAGTCCTAGAAACATATAAGACTTCCAAAACGTAATCATGAATAGAAAATAAGAACAGACCAATAACGAGGAAATTGAATCAGTAATTAAAAAACCTCCCAACAAAGAAAAGTCCAATACCAGATGACTTCACAGTCAATTCTACCAAACATTTAAAGAAGAGTTAATTAATTAATTAATCAATAAGTCAATCCTTCTGAACCTCTTCCAAAAAAAATACCAGAGGAGGGAACACTTCTAAACTCATTTTAGGAGGCCAGCATTCCCCTGATACCAAAACCAGACAAAGACACTACAAGAAAAGAAAATAACAGGCCAATACTCTTAATGAACATAAATGCAAAAATCCTCAACTAAATATTAGGAAACCAAATTCAACAAAACACTGAAAGGATCTTACAGCATGATCAAAAGGCATTCATTCCAGGGATACATGGATGATTGAACATTTGCAAGTTAACCACTGTGATACAACACATTAGCCAAATGCAGGATAAAAATCATGGTCATCTCAATAGATGCAGAAAAAGCATTTGTCCACAGTAAACATGAGCACATCGCTTCTCCCCATGGCCTCCCACACTGTGTCCAGTCGCTTAGGCTAAATGACTTGAAAAAACTAAAATTTCTCCCAAAGAGCTGGCATTGTATTTGGTCCAGTGTATAAACATTTAATCTCTCCATCACCCTCACTATTTTTTACCATCTTGTGTTGGGGAACTAATTCAGAAGGTACAAGAATATAACAAACAACCTACCACCTGGAATGAACAAATGCTAACACTTTTAAAATATCTGCTTTGTCTTCCTTTTTTAAAAAAAGAGGTTTAGGAACAAAAAAGAACCTTCCAATCAGCCAAAACTACTGAGCCAGTTGAGTTACACAGCCTCTCCAGACTGTGTCCAGGGAGCTCTTGGGTTCCCCAGAGGAGCCAGCAGAGAGCGAGGATGGGAGAACTCAGGGCCCAGAGTCTGAGAATCCCACCTGTTTTCCCCTCGGAGCCTCCTAATCTGCGTTACAGGAGGTTTCATTTGGAAAAAAAGGGTTCCCCTGAACCAACCAACGTAAGGCGGAAGCTTCACACAAGGCAAAGGCAATGAAGTCAAATCGATATAAATACAGAGAGGGAGGGAAGGGGAGATAGTGAGAGTTGTTCCATTTTCATTGTTTACAACATAAACTTAATGAGCTGTGAACATTTTCTCTCAGAAACCAGCTCAGGCTCTTCACAAACACTCAGTTCCTGGAACAGATACATTGCGTTTTGTCACATCAGACAAGTCAGCCCCAGGGGTCCACCTATGACAATACATAGGACACTGCCATTCTCACTTTCTAAATAACCATTTCAGGATAAATTGCTTCCTGAAGACACCTCAGGAGGTGGAGAACTGTATTCAAGTTTCCTAATCACGTTCTGTTTTCACCATTTCTGAACCTAACTGCTGCTCTGCATGCAAGCAAGAGTGACGAAGAGAACAGCTCGGTCTCTTCTGGGCACATTCTGGAGAGCCCCTGGGGAGGGGCAGGTCCCTGGCAAGATTCTGAGAGCATTTCCCTTCTCTGCCTACCCATCTGGCTTGGTTTTAATGTCTCCAACATCAATGCAGAGAACAGTAATATAGTCTCCTAGCCAGGCTGGCCACTGCATTGGGAAATTATTAAGCTGTCTTTGCTTCATTATTTTCTGCTCTGGGAGTCGGAAAAACACAAGGCAATGTTTGGAATATGGTTATAAATCCCCAATAGTGAAAAGAGACCCAGGAAGAACCATTCTAGTTATTTAAAACCACAGAAAGGCTCTTTTGTTCTGGAAAGGTGCATGTTTAAAGACCTTTGCCAGTATGAACTGAAGGTATTGTGCTGAATTTGTAAGGTGTCCACATCTTGGACACCATCTCCTGATCTGCAGGGTTGCTTTCTCTGTAGCTCATCCTTGAGAATGTGGGGCTCTGGCCTGTGCTGGGTCCAGACTGCCAGCAGATGGCAGTAGAGAGCAACCACCCACTTAAACAAAAAATCCTCCAAGACCAAATTCTCATCAGTCCTCTGCCCAGTTTTACATTCAGATCAGAGAGTGGGAAATAGCGTCTTTCTAATCCTCTCTCTGATAGCCCTGAAACCCAGGGATGGGGAGATCTAGAGTCCAGGAATATCATGAATATTAACACAGACTTAAAGGACATTGTTTATTTTCCATTAATTCATTGAATGGTTAAGGACATAGACTGGATTTATATCCCAGCCCCATTCCCTCCCAGCTGTGTGACATGGAAAGCTATTTAATCTTTCAAATCTTCAGTTTTCTCATCTGTAAAGTGGAGAGAACATTAGGCCTCACACTTCATAGCATTGTTATAAAGATCCAACACAATAATATATTCAAAAACTTCACCCAGTATCGGCACTTAGAAAATTAACCAATAACTACAAGTTATTGTTATTTTAAGCAGAAAGTTTTGGTGCTTTGTTGAGGTCTTTTGATTAGTTTTACATTTCAATGGAGAACCACCTGCTGCACACATGGTCAGATTCTGGCCCAGGGAATGGTCTGCACCAGGAGCTATGAAGAAATTGCTGCATGTGTCCCCTTGTGTTATAACTTACTTGTTGATTATCATGCTGATACGCCAGCACTGCAGACTCTCAGAAGGAAAGGCTATGGTCCAACACACAAAAGAGAGAACAAACTATTTTGGGAATAAAATGGCTTTTCCCCGCAATTATTTGGCCCAAGAAGGGAAGACTGGCAGCAGGGAGGGAGTTGGTACTTATTAGTGATCTTAAATCTGGTGCTCCTGGGCCTGGCATATGGTAAAAGACCCAGAGCAGCTGCTCTACCCCTTCCTGGGCCGCGGATTCTACATGGAAAGTGTTTTTAAAATACAGATGCCTGGCTCCCACCCAGCGTTCCTCTGGTGGGTCTAGGAACTGCAGCTCCCTGGGGCTGAGAACCACGTGTTGAGAACCACTACCAAGCTGTTCCCCAGACTTGTTGAAAATGCCAGATTGTTGAAAATGCTGGTTTCCAGGCTCCATCCCCAGGTGATTCTGATGTAGTGATTCTTCAACCACATGTTGGAAAACTCCACCCTGGTGCATTAGAAAACCCAAAGATGGCAAAAGAAAATGCAACTTTCAGAAGCTGATCTACTCAAACAAGCCCCATGACTGGGGACGAACATCCTCACTGACATTACTCAGCCCTGCACCCAGAGCTCTATGCACAAGCCCAGGAATGCTAATAGCAACTCAGGAGCAGGCCCTAGGGCAGTGATGGCGAACCTTTTGAGCTCGGCGTGCCAGCATTTTGAAAAACCCTAACTTAACTCTGGTGCTGTGTCACATATAGAAATTTTTTGATATTTGCAACCATAGTAAAACAAAGACTTATATTTTTTATATTTATTTTATATATTTAAATGCCATTTAACAAAGAAAAATCAACCAAAAAAATGAGTTCGCATGTCACCTCTGACACACCTGTCATAGGTTCGCCATCACTTCCCTAGGGACAGCTCAGGGCCCTAGATGGAGCCAGTAAACACCTATTGAATAAAGGAGGAAATTACAGCATAGAAACTTACATTATTTCCCCAAAGTCCCACAGTGGAAACAGTTTGCTGAAAATCTATACAGAAGAGGCAAGAGGATGACAGATACCTTGCAGAAGATTCCTATGAGGAAGAACCTGTAATTCTAGAATGCAAAGTGAAATCTACCCTGAATATACTGGGAAGCAATCAATCATGAGGGATAAATGGGAAATGTTAGAATTATTTCAAGCCACAGAGACTGAATCTGTCAAAACCTAACAAGAATATGTCAACAAATATGGAAAACAAAACAATGGCCAACGGACTGGAAATATTCAATATACATCCAATCTTCAAGACGGAGATGCCAAAGAGTGCCATAGAGGGCCACTGCTCTGATTTCCCATGCAAGCAAAGTGATGCTCAAGGTGGTGCAACAAAGGCAACACCTCATATGGATGCAGAAATGCGACATGCTAGAGCTGGATTCAGAAAAGGAAGAGGCACTCAAGACCTAATTGTGAACATTTGTTGGATACTACAGTTCTCTAAAGAATTTCAGAAGAAGGTTAGTATGTGTTATAGACTATTAGACTATGAAGCCTCTAATATCTATGAGACCATGAAGCCTCCGACTGTGTAGATCATGAAAAGCTATGGGTTGCTACGGATGCCTCAGCATTTGATTTTCCTGTACTGTGGACAGGAAGCTACTATCCAGACAGAATATGGGGAGACAGAATGGTTTCCTCTAGGCAAAAGTGATAGACAAGGGTGTATTTTATCTCCCTGATGTTTAATCTGTACATAGAGCATGACATTAAAAAAAACTGGACTAGATTCAGGAACGAGGAGTGACAATTCCTGAAAGAATTACCAATAGCTTAAGATATGCAGATGACATCATCTTACTGAAAGAAAGTAGCAACGGTTTGAAATAACTTCTGATGAAATTCAAAGAAAAAAATGCCAAAGCAGGACTGCAATCGAACATCAAGATGACAAAAATCATGACTACAGAAGAGATATACAACTTTAACATAGATAATGAAGGCACTGAAATTGTTAAAGATTTTGCTTTCCTTGATTCAGTCATCAAATCAAGATTACAGCCAGGAAATCAAGAGAAGGCTGAGACTCAGAAGGGCAGCGATGGAAGAATTAGGAAAGATACCCAAGAGCAAAGATGTGTCATTAGATGACCAAGGCTAAGACCATTCATTCCCTCATTCATATTCCCAATTACTATGAACAGATGCGAAGACTGGATAGTGAAGACGGCTGATAGGGAAAAAAATGATTCATTTGAAATACGGTGTTGGAGGTCAGCTCTATGGATACCCTGGATCACTAGAAAGATTTACAAGTGGGTCCTAGAGCAAATTAAACCTGAAATATTGCTGGAGGCAAAAATGACAAAACTGAAGCTGTCCTACTTTGGGCACATTATGAGAAGATGGAGTTCTTTGGCAAAGACAATAATTCTGGGAAAAAAATAGAAGGCAACAGACAAAATATGAGAAAGGAAGCCACAGGCGTGAGTCTACAGGAGCTGAGCAGGACTGTTGAGGACAGGACTTTGTGGACATCACTCGTTCATAGGGTCACCAAGAACCGGAGTTGACTCAATGGTGCCAAACACATATAAATGAGGAAATTACAGCATAGAAAGTTTCAATTATTTGCCCAAAGTCCAAGAATGAGCAAGTGATACAGATAAAAGGAGAATTCAAGCGGTGGAAGCCTGGAATGAACTCTCTTCCTGACAAAGTTATTTCCTTTCTCTGGATGTGCACCCAGGACATGGTACCAAAGATTGAACAGGACAAGGTGATGGCTTTCCTTTTTCTGTCAACCTAACCTTATTAAAGATGTAGTACTGACTAGCCCCTCAACAAAGAGGTAAAAAGTAATAAATGAGTGAGAGGAAGAGAGATTTCACTCAGTCAAAGAGGGAAGGTGGGAGAGGGTGAGGAGAAAACAGCAGGGACCTCTGAACCCCCTTCCCCTTGCCTCCCCTCATTAAAGGGGTAGCTGAAGCCACTAAGGAGGTGAACCTGGGGCTCCTGGACCTGCCTGTGGTTCTGGTGCTGAAGAGTAATGCTAAAGGCAGAGTCTGGGAACCTGAAGGAAACAAGGCTTCCCGAGATTCCTGAGCACCGATGACTGGGGACAGGACTGGCCTTATGATTTGTGGGGCCCAATATAAAATGAAAATGTCAGACCCCTTGTTTTAAAAAAATATGATTAAGAATTTCAAGGTGGCAACAGCACAAAACCAGATCTCCTGCCCGGGGAGCCAGCCCTGCCTGAAGGATTACATTGCATCCTGTACGCAGAGTGCTTAGCACAATGGTCGCCATCCAGTACTGGAGCTGCTGCAGGAGAGTCGCAGGGCTCTCCAAGGGCTGGGCAGGAGCTGGTCTTAAACAGGACTGCAGGTTGCCTGCAGCACCAAGTGCCCATGGCCTGCTGCTACTGTTTGCAAGGGTCTCTGCCTGAGAATTTCTAGCAGAACCTGTAGAAAGTTGCTCTCTACAAAATCTGGTCTATTTCAGTGTCTATAGGATTCAAATTCTACAGTCACAGGAACTCCACACAGCCTAAGGGGACCTCAGAAGATAGAGACACACCACTAGACCTGCTATGTCCCACCTCGGGGAAGGACCACCCAGACAGGTTTTTATTTGAGGCCCGCCTGGGAAGGGGAATTACTACCAGAACAAACCAGATGGTCAGCCTCTTCGAATGTTCTCACACCACATTCCACACCACAGAGCATGAACAAACACCACCACACGCAGCCCCTCCAGGCACTCCTCGCCATCTCCAGCATCTATGCATGCTCCTCTGATGCGCCTCCACTTTCTCAGCACAATAGTGAGGCAGGAGACATGGCCCAAAGGACAACGGTGGACAGACAGGGAGACAGGTGATGGAGGCAATGGGAGCAGAAGTGAGTCATGAAGCCACTCAATGGACCAGAAGAATCGGATGTGCTTGCTTTGTCTCTGTTGGAAACAAGGCTGTTCTCAGATTGGAGAATTGCTCTTTTGAATTTTCCATACCAGGGTTTCTCAGGCACAGAGAGAGTTGGAGATCTGCTCACCTCCCTATTGCTGGTTCTTGAGGGTCAAGCTTGAACACGGCAGGTTGACACAAAGACAAAGGGGCTGCTAGGCCATCCTAAAAACGTTGGCTCTTTTTCTGAGGAAAATGGAAACCATCGCAGGGGTTTGAGGAAAGGAATAATGTGATCTGGCTAGTAAATGTCAAACAATTCCTCTGGCTGCTATTCTGAGAATGATGGCTGAAGCAGGAACACAAGCTATAAAGCAACTGCAGGGGTCTATGTGAAAGATGGCGGTCAGATCAGCGGGTGGGCAGCAGAGATGCTGAGAAGTCTAAGAAGGGGCATCCTGGATCTTGGAGACTTCAGCCTCCTAACTCTTGCTCAACACTAAGGGAATGCTGATTGGCCTAATGCAAAGTATCTCCAGATATAGAGTTTATAGTCATTCTTTTAGAAGAGCCCATTCAGTTTGTAGGCATGTATCTGACACTTAGTAGATAAGTGTCTATTGAATGGATAAATAAATGAATAATACGCCTTATACTGTGTGAATAATTACTGTATTCTTTTATACATAATCATTTACAGCCATTAATTCAAAGTATTTTATCACCATAGATGTAATTTATTTTAGTTGACTTGCTTTAAGAATTATTTTTGGCTTCCCTTGCCACCACTATAAGTCATTTACACTTCATTATTTTACCCAGATCATAAATTTGTGTTAAAAAATGCCAGACTCGGCATGCACTGTTATTAAGTTAGGTGTGAGATTTTACCTAGATCCCTTTGTGGAATAAGATGGGTACAGGAAAACCAATACAGAACTTCACCTTGCATTTAACACTCATAGAGTTATAGGTAAGCACAAATACATATATTACCTTTATATCCTTGTTCTGTCTCCCTGAGATCAATTTTGGTTATTGGTTTGAAATCAGTATCCCATAACCGTATACACCCATCACGTCCACCAGTGGCGAAGCCTTCATCGCAAGCATACATGCTAAAGATTCCAGCCTGGAAATAAGGCAGACAACACTCAATGCTGCCATCATTCTGAATGTCACTGCAGTTGGGTCTTGATTAAAAATCAAGACAAAAATAAAAACAAATTTCTTGTTCTCTATTGAAATCCTGACAATACAACAAGCAGCCATTTATAATATCCTTTATTTTTTAGCTAGATTAAAAATTAATCATAATAACCACCAGAGCAAACTAGTTCAAGAGCTCCTTTGCCACTACTAAACTGATTGCAGGTTGTAAGAAAATTATTCAGAATTCCTTAGCTATGGAATTCATAAATTCCTTTACATGACAAGTGATCGTTATAGAGAAAAGATGTGACAATGGGTCACTACAAAGAAAAGTAAGACAACAATGGAGGTATTTACTATAAATCGCTAGCCAAATAATTAAGTAAAAAATATCCAGCTGAGACCATAAACACTTCTACAGGTAGAAGCTTGTCTCAACGAACATAAATTACTATGGTGTGGCTTAAGCATCATTGAAGATGCCTTTTCACATCTGAAATAGTTTCATAATTTAAAGATGCTTGTCTACAGGAAAATATTTTATTTGGTCTGCTTAAAGTGCTGCAAGCAAATAATGTTGACCTAAGATCTAGAGTAAAGAGAAATTAGGTTACTAAGGTAGCTATGAATGAGGACAAATACTGATCTCTTAATTGTTTTAAAAGCAGTTTAAAACATAATAATCAAAGCCAAGAAAAATTGGTCTAGAACATACAAGACAATGAAAGATCTAAAATGTCATAGCTCTTTTGCTAAGAGTTGCTTAAACTTTTCTTCCTATTATAAAGTTACAATAATAGGGGATAAATTTGGAGGCAATAAGCCAATGACTCAAATTTCCAGTAACATTTTGCCACATCTCCACTTACTACAAGTAGGCTTTACCATTCACATCATCTTTATTTTATCATCTGTAGACACAGCAATGTAACTATTTTAATATATGTCAAAATTGAGCAGAGTGGTCAGAAGTAAAGTTTGCCCTGTTCTTACACAGCAGACCATCAAAAGAGAGTTTGTCAATGGTTTCTGTTTGCATTTTAAGACTTGTGATGTGGACCTAGAAGTGAGGGAAATCTACTTTATTAATCAATGTAAAAATAGTTGTCCCCATCCTTGCTAATCAACGTATGGGCCACAGTGACATCATCCCAGACCCACTGAGTCAGAGTCTGCATCTCAACAAGATCTCCCGGGCCATTTGTAGGCACAGTAAAGTTTGACAAGTGCTGGTCGATACGATGAAACTGATGATGAAATTGTTCTAGTCTTCTGTGGAGCTAATGCGGATGAATAACAACCCTAACCAGTCAATCGATAATTGAGGTGAAGGCCAATTAAATTATGATGCTTTTGAAATATTTCTTTTAGGTGAACAAAACATTGGGGAAATCTTTCAGGCATGTTTAGGGAGTGTTCAGCAGAGTTGAGCAAGGCGGGGTGGGAGGGGGAATACCAAATTTTCACATGGTAACACTTACACTATGTGCGCCTTGGACGGTGCGGACTAAATTGAGCCCTTTCCAGACATAGATGTCCCCATTTAAAGCACCAGAGTAGGTGATGTCTTCTTTGGCACACGCAAGGCAAAGGATGGTCTGAAGATCCCCTGTTTTGCCAAATATCCCTCTTTTTGCAGTCAGGGCATTTCCACATAGTGTCCAAAACTAGAAAGTGATCAAATAAAAAGATCCAAAAATAGAGTGTTCCGAGGCATCTCATTATTAGTGTTTGTTTGCTTACGTCTGGATACATGTTACATAATTTGCTGTAGGTGAACTAGGTACACACAATTTAACTTATTTTGCTGTGACAGCAGACTGCAAAATGCTTTAGCCAGCTACCAGCATAAAGAAAACTTATATTTTAAAATGTTCAAAGCTCCAAAATTCCAAAACATTACTAGTTATTGATTAGTAATATAAAATGTCAATGTTCCAAGAGTTGGGATAAAGTGGATGATGAAATCATCATGTTTTTGATTTCTTGTCAAATTATAGAACTAGGATAGATTCATTGTCGGGAAGTTTAGAAAAACAGAAAAGATAGAGAGGAAAATTGAAATTACCCACAACCTCCTGCTAACACACTGATATATCTTCTAGGCATTTTTTGGTATATATAAATATATTTGGAAACAATTTCTTTCTAACTAAAAATGTTATAAATCGTCACTGTAAAAATGTTACTTAGAAATATGTTGTTAAATATAAGCTATATTTCTGTAGAGCCCAATAACTGCCTAGCTTTTCAGTTTAGTGGTATAATTTATCATGTAGAAAACCATAAGCATGAAGCTTGAGCTACTTTATAGAAGGTAGCAGGGAGACTCTGTGGTTATGTAGATATTAAATATTTTGCTTTAACATAGTTTTGAAAAAAATATATGAAATGGTATAACTCTAGTGCCCTATATATAGTCCCTCATAGTCTATAATGGCTCTTTACAAAGGTCTAGCATTTAATCTTCTTAGTACCCTTGAAAAGAGGCTAAGACAGATACTACTATCTCCATTTGGAAGTGAGGAACAGAGTATTAAGTGGTTTGCCGAAGGTCAGGACACAATATTGAAATCCTGATCTTTGCCTTGAGAACTTTCAGTCTAATGAAGATACATGTAAAACAAGCGATAATTTCAAGGCAGCATATTCAGACTGCATACAGGTGGCAAGAGAATTAAAGGAGAGAGAAGCATGTTGAATTAACTGGGATGAGCCAGAGTAGGATTTGGATCGCTGGTGAGGAAGAAACTGCACTAGGGCCCACAAGAGCAGGTTAGGCAAATCTAGGTGACAGGACATGTGTGAGGAAAAGTCAATGACAGCCCTAATTTTTGTGCCTGCAAGAGAGGAAGCAATGGTGGTCCTCTCAGAGTAGTCGGGTATCTGAGGTGGCCCTCAGGGAGGAGGAGAGACAGATGTGCAACCCTTTGAGACAATACAGGGTTCTTCTCATTAAAGAGGGAAGTGTCAACTCTAGTGATTCATTTCTTTGGATATTGTTTTTATGAAAAGGCATGAAAGTATACATGGAAAGAATAAAAAGATAGGTATAAGCTTTGGTAATACATTTACTATTTCAGTATTAACTTTGAACCTAAACAATGAGATGTAACTACATACTACATGCCAAAGTACTTGCTGTTCGTGGTAACCCATAAGATACGTTTCTTTCTCACCATGTCTCCCAGGTGTGAAGATTAAAAGGAGAGTAATTATTTTGTAATTATTATTGCTTTAACATGGGGTGTGTACCTCTGACCTGAATTCCTGGAATATTTCTAGATGGACAACCACAAAAAATAAAGAGAGACCATGATCCTCAGTCACAAAGGGTTTCTGATAAATTCACCTGATCAGATGGTATAATGTAAAACATTGCAAGTAATCAAAGGACTCTCTAAAAAGGCACCTATAAATGTAATGCCAGGATAGGTATGAGATTTTCTCCGGAAAATGGCAAATCTTTGACCCATGATCTCTTCTTGAGAAGCACTTCCTGTTTGGAAAACAGTGACAGGTTAGGGTAGCAACCATCATTAAGCCCAAATCAAATGGAGAGTCATTGTCCACCTTCTCCAATCTCCAGTCACAGATTGAAATGCAAATTTTGTTGGAACTGGCAGCTCCCTTGGAGTTCATCTGGCCCAGGTAAGCTCCAAGATCCCTTCTGTCTCTGACTAGAGACTGGAGAAGGATCAACAGTTTCCACAAAGCTGGTGAGCTCATGTGCTGTAGAACCAACCAAGCAGGCAAGGCTCAACTGCCCCCGTTTTTCAGGCGTTCGTTTCAATCCCTGTAACTTGCCTGTTTGCAAAACCAGAAAGGGTTTCACCCTGGCTACAAAAATTTCACATAAAAATATTTTCTTGGGGTGAATCAAAGATTTTGCATTCACCTTGTGACTGGAATCATTCATTTGCTGTTAGGCAGCTTTTGGGGGAAAGGGTGGGGAATCCTAGAATTGGATGGAGAAGATATAGATGTTGAAAATAATTTGTTGAAGCCTGTTGAAATTTGATGTGGATTTCTTTCTAAAACAAATTAATAAAGAATGGCTGAGTGGGCATTTGCAGATTCTTCCATTTGAGGCAAAAATGCTTGTTTTTTTGCTTAGGGAAAAAATGCCTAAAACTGCTAAGACACAACAAATTTTACAGGATAAGCAGTTCGCAGTATTTTCAAATGAAGTTCCAGGGTTTTATGTTTCTCTGCTTCTAGATTTAACTGATTAAAAGTTAAATTAAGTATGGAAAAAAAATAGGAGGAAGCTAGAGAAGTCTACCAATTAAGCAGTTAATCTATTCTTTTTAATAATCTGGGGGGCAGGTAATTAAGCCATGTATGATCATTAAGGAAATAATTTCTAAGTGGAAAGAGCTTTACACAGGGAGCCAGAGACCGAGTTTAAATCTTACCTGTGCCACCATTTCTGTGGTCCTAGGAAGTGGGAGAAGTTAACATTATTGTGCCCCTACTGGTTCCATACACTATTTAATGTAACTTAATAAATTCAGGAGGTAGTGATCTCCCCACCCCTCTGTTTCCTAGAGGAAGAAATTCAGCCTCAGGGAGATTAAACAGTTTTCCCCGAGTCAGGCAGAGGGAGATAAAAGCAATATTCAATATAACCTCCTAGGTCTGGGCTCCCTCACTGTAGAATACGCAGGCTGGAGGATGGCTCCTGGGTCCGGGTCCCAGTCTTCCAGACACAGCCTCATGGAAATCAGGCTCATCCTGAGCTCACGAATTTCTTTACGTGTAGCTCAAAGAACTCCGTACCTCTGCCATATTTTAGACTGATCAGAAACTCACGTTGGCAGATACTTATCTTGGATGAATAAAAAGTGTTAAGGTAATTAATATTTAACAGCTACAGTGTATTTTGTGGCCAGAATCTTTCCAAATATTGGTTCCCATGGAAAGAAATTTTTAAAAAGTAGGTTCTTTGGTGATGAAAACATTAATAATCTTTGAACATCTTATGGGCCAAGGACCTTTCTGCTCCCAGTCCCATGATCCCATGGGTGACCAATGCCTCCTATTAACTCCGGGCTGAATTGCAACCCCTCACCTGGGTTCTTCTGCCTTCCAAGCCCTCCCTAGCAAACTCACCTACCCACCAAGACTCAGCCGAAACACCCACCATTCCTCTAACCCAGTGGTCGGCAAACTGCGGCTCTTTGGCCCTTTGAGTGTGGCTCTCCCACAAAATATCACGTGCGATTGAAACTTCGTGGCCCATGAGCAGAAGTCGGTATTTTGTGAAAGATACACACTCAAGGGGCCAAAGAGCCTCATGTGGCTCGCGAGCCGCAGTTTGCCGACCACTGCAACCACTTGAAATCTCCCCTTTATCCCTACAGAATTTCAGGTGTGCCTCTCTTACAGAATGTTCTGTTTTAATGTTTTAATTGCTCAACTTCTAACAAATTGAAAATAGGGTCAGTTTTTATTCCCTCACATGGTACAAATTCAACTTTTTATCAAACTTAATGAGTTTTCTATACTTCCAGGAGGGCTGTGTAAAACATAAGGAAGGATCCTCCAACTGCTGCTGAAGCAAAGAGTGCCTGTATTACAGCAAACATCTTCTCAGGTTACAATCAGGTCTTTGCACAAGGGTTACAAAATGTTTACGAAGCCCTAAGGTGTTGGTAGGACACTGATGTTAGCTTCCTTCAAGGTCAGAGAAGCAGGTAGGAGGCTTTAAATGTAAGGAAAGCCATGCAAAGTCAAGCAGTTTCTCAACACCAAATTATACATAAACACCTAAAATTTCTTTTCATACAAGGTACCAAAAATTTGAAAAAGAGAACTACTTTACCTTGATATGTTTTACTCCACAGCTAACCACTCTGTTTGGCTGATATGGATCCCAGGAAATATCAAAAATCTGTTTAAAAAATATTAAAAGTTGCTATGTTGATCATTGATGTGTTTTTGCCTTCTTTCAGATACGAGTCTGATTGCCAATACTCTACCCTGACACTTAGGACAGTGTTACCTGCACAGACTGGAGGATCTGGCTCGGGCATGAGTAAGAAATTGTTGACACATGTCTTATCACCTCATGTCTACTTACCTCAAGCCTGAACAGAGAGGTAATAGTTAACCACAATCATTGAGAACAAACTGGTGTATTTTTAAGTCTGTCCGTGCAGGGTAATTGGATACGATGACATAGAATAATTTTTTATCAGATTTTCTCTAGCACTTCATGCTAATATAACACTTTTGAGAGAATTAAGAATTACAAAATGCTTCATTTTAAGTAGGAAAATGTTTAATGGTCAGCTACAAGTCAATGAGGCCAATAGTTTCTAGTAATCACAGAAGTTAATATTCCTGCCACTAACTTAGCCCACTGAAAATGGTTCTTCAGACCATCATTATAATCTGATCCAAAATACTATTATATTTTCAGTTTTCCAAGGAACTGAAGACATATTTGCCAGTTTTTTTTTTATCATTCTTTGAGAACAGCTACTAAGCTGCTTGCAGGTAGTTCTCCTATTTGGGGGACAGGAAAGAGAAGATTGTCATCTTTTAGGGTCAAATTACCAGTGGCAATTGTTTAAAGTGCATATTCCCCTGGCGCACCAGAGAGAATCTGATTTAGTGGGTCTGAAATTGGGCCCAGGCATTTTAAAACAGACCCCAGAAGATTCTGAGGAAGGTGGTCCATGGACCACATTCTGTGAAACTCTAATAAAAGGAAGAACCCATTGCCAGGGCCAGAGTAAGCACTTAGGCTGCTAACTTCTCATCACATCGGAAGGAGAAATATGGACCAATCATCAGAGAAAGGAGGAGGACCATAACCTTCGATTAAGTAGAAAGGAGCAACTGTGGACCACAGAAAGAGCACTGGGTCCACGTACCAATGAGGTCCAAGTTCCTACTTCAGCTATGCAAGCTCAGGCAACTCTTAGCATCTCTAACCTCATGTTCTATAAAATGGATGACACCGTCTCAGTTTTGTTATGAAGTCTATTAAGATAAGGTAAATATGATCATTTTGCAGGTTGCAAGAGCACTCATTATACAAATTACCAGTTAGGATTAAGTATTTGGCCACTAAAATAATCTTGAAGATAATCATTTGCCCATAAGCAGCCAATAATCATTCACATTAGCATCCATAATAAAGAACAAAACTAGGTGTGATACAAATTACGGCATCTGGGAGAACAATGTTCTAAAAGAACAGTATTTCATTGAAGCATTCTAGGCTAAAATTACAGAGTTCTCACTGGAATAGCATGGCACTTACCTAACTGGAAAGTGTACAATATGGTAACAAAGAAATAGGAAATTCATGTATTGATCCAATCCAATTCAATTTACTTTATGAGATACAATGGGATCACAGCATAAACAAAAGCAGTAACACCCAAAATGTAAGCATTGCAAATATTTTCAACCTGTTCATTAAGTACTAAGTTAATACAAATTAACCACCAATAAGTTAATACCAACACCTGCGGGTAAAGCCCAAGCATCGCTATGCTGAAACATCACCTTAGAGTATTTTTTATGTGCAGTCAGGGCCTAGAACCATTGGACCAGAGGGATGCCAGGCCTCTTCCAACACTCAAGTTCCATTGATGGTCATTCGTGGGCTTCCTGAGAACTTTATCCTCGAGTACAATTTGCCCAAATAATTGTAGCAACAACTATTGGATCTCCTTACTATCATAATTCTCCATATGTGACTATACTAATCATATAAAAAAAACTTGGAGTTCTCACAAAGCAAGAGACAATGAATTTAATATTTAATAAGGCCTCATTCTTCATAGGCACATATTGGGCAGAAATACAAAACAACTAGATAATCACGCAATTATTTTTTAATTAGAAAATCAAGATAGTAAAGTAGCCAAATTATTTTAATTATGCAAGTCACTGGAGAAATAGATTTCTTACCAGTTAATGCATATATGCCTGCTTCGTGTCCTATCTTGCCAGCCATGACTACAAGGTAGCATCATTTCTGATCACACTGACTTCAATATGAATGACAAGCAGGCCACAATTTACATTCAAGGTTCTCAAATATAGCAAAGAACCACAACGTTGTCATTGCATTCATTTGAAATTCAAATGTATACGCTTGTAAACGTATTTTGTGAATACTAATTTCTAACAACTCTTTCCATTTCTAAATAAATACATCTATCTAAACTTTGCATATCATTTTAAAATTCAATTCCATTTTGATTTTATGAGGAAGCTATAAAAAGCAGTAACAACTTCAATAAAGCATCTGATCGCCAAAAGAAATGCCAACATAGCTATCAATCCTAAATTAATTTTTAAAAACAGTAAGTTTTTAAGTTGAATATGTAATATACATGTAGAATAATTACTTTAAGAAGTATTAGAAACTCTGAGAGGCTCGATCACAATCCCCCCCCCCCCTTATACAATCTATGCGGTTTGATCCAACAAGGTCTTCTTACCCTGTCGGAGTGGCCCGTGGCTGAGGCCAGCAGTTTCCCCTTCTTCCAGTCCCAAATGCAGACTGTGTTTTTGGCATCCAATCCCACAGAGGCTAAACGCTAAGATTAAAAACAATAATTTAATGGCAAGATTCCCCATTACCCATGCCCTTCTTTCAACAAATGGCCACTGATTATCTACTTTGGGCCAAGCTTTGAGCTCCTTATGAAACAAAAATCATTTTTCAAGATCCATCTTAAGTCCAAAGCATATACTGACTTCCACAGCATATACTGACATTTCAAAAACGTATCAGTTGCAACTTATCTGTCCTTAAACATAGGAGACATTTGTGCAAAGGTCTCATGAATCTCTGATTAATCGGTGGAAATCACAGGAACAGAACTTGAGGGAGGATTTGAATTTAATTTCTAAATTTAAGATCTTAATGTGAGATTTAAGAGAGTTCAGGATTTATAGTCTGAAAGCCTCAACAAACTGTTACAATTAAAGGGTCTGATAAACACACAGAGGAGAAATCTCAGAAATAAACATTTTCATTCTTTTTAATTTCCATGATTTCACAAACATCTCAAGTGACTAAAGAAGGATACATAATTCTAGTAAAAGTAAACTGGCACTCCATCTCCCAGTCCAAATTCTTTGGATTCATAGAAGAATTTGACCTCAAAGGGAAAGGAAAATTTAACATGAGTATACACATCTAAAGTGTCTAAACACATATTAGGAACTCCAAAATCAGAGGTCTAGCAGGATACCACTTCTAAGGAAACAGCACTGTGTAACAGATAGAGGTCTGGACTGGAAGTAAGTAGATTTGGCTTCTATTTTAATTTTGTGAGTAGCCAGATATAACACCATGAAAAATTAATTAACCTCCTTAAATTTCAGTTTTCTCACCTGTAAGATGAATGTAAAATATTTTTTCAGTTTACATAGATTTTTGTGTGGATCAGTGAAATAATGTAAGTCAAAGGGTTTTAAAAATATAGTATTACCCAAGAATAAGAGTATCCTAGCTTATGTATTTCACCAAGTATATTTGAGTGTGCATATAAGTGTGCAAATGTATGGAATGACAGATGGCCACGTATGACTATATGTACACATGTTAGTATGCAGAGATTATTCAGATTTCTTTACTATAAATGACTTCCCATTAGGAATATTTAGTATTAAAAATACATAGCTGGAGGTTTTTTAATGTGCCCTTAAGAAAGGAGGTCTTTGCTATAATTTTTAATTGAGTGTTCCAGCAACGCAAATGATTTTAATACATTCTTTATTTTTATCCATATAAGAAAATTCAAAGTGGGTGAATTCCATTCAGCTTATTCGCTTTCTTTTAAAAAAATAAAAATAGAATAAGCAGTTAACATAAACACAGACACTAAAGTAAACCCACATTTCTTGATTGAGAAAAAGCCGAATGGAATCTATTTTGTTCATTTGTAGTGACAGACCCCACAGCTACCTGAGGAGCATTTATATTGCCTTTTGCTGTCTGAGAGGGGATGGGTCATTTGTCATTTTCTAAATATCACTCGGTTCCCATGGACTCTGTCTAGGGAATGAGGCAGACCTGAAGCAATAGGCATCGGCAAGGCAGAAAATCCATCATGGCCAACCACCAGGAGGTTATTCTTCTCAACTGACAGGGAAGTCCACCCCTACCCCCACCCTGCAAAATGGAGCCTAAAAGTTAAAGCTGATTTCCTCAGTCACATGACATTTTTCTCGTGATGATTTAGAACAGCAATTTTCAACCGGTGTGCTGCAAGAGTTTTTAAAACATGCAATACGTGACTATTTAGTCAGGGGCACTGACCTTTTTTTCCTTAAATTGTCAAATAAAAATACGACAATGGTCGGTCAGCGTGAATGAATCAAAATACTTTTTTTTTCAGATGGGCAAAAATGTATTTTGTTTGCCTCAGAATTTTAGTAGTTTATGTTCCATGAGATGAAAAAGATTCAGAAACTGCTTTAGAAACAATTTTGATAAAGAATGTTTGCTAAGAAAACAAACCAAAATCAGATTAGAGAATGTGCATGGAGTACACCTGAGCATACATTTACACCTGAGTGTGCTCATGCATTCTGACCCATTCATTTAATTTAGTCAGGAAGCCAATAACTGCAAGTTTGAAGAAATGTCACTAACCAGCCTTTTCTCTTTAGATGTGGATATACAATGGAATGTAGGCATTATCCTGACTAAATTAGATGAGATTACAGAGTGCTAAAATAAAAAACATATATCAGGGTCCATGTTTTAGTGACTCTAGTTCTAGGGGGGGAAAATGAATAATGATCACTTCTCTCTCAAGTCAGACTATACCACATATATTAAGGTTAATTGTTTAAACAGTAACTCAAACCAGGTCAAGTCCTATAATCCACTGAACTTCACACAAATTCAGTTTGGCCAAGCCTTTATGAAAAGTTTGGCAGGTCTTTCCACAGCACAGACTCAGAAATTTGACAAAAATTAAAGAAATTAACTGGCAGAAATATGGAGGGTTAAAAAAAAAAAAAGAGTCAAGGTATTCTAGGAACATGGAGAGTGGAGAAAAGCATGGCCTTATTGAGGAGGCGAATACAGTGGGAACGGGGGGTGATCCCTCGACATTTCCACTCTGTTGGAACGAGTTACTTTCAGGGGCAAAACTTGAGGTAGAGAGGACTGCCTGAGAAAGGGTCTGAAGGTGCAAAAGAGCAAGGTGTGGCAGAGGAATCTCGCTGACTTGTCCAATTTGACCACAAGGGGATAGTGAAGATGAGGCTAGAAAAGTTGGTTAGTCCAGAATGCCCAGCTACAAAGTGTGGACTTCAATCAAGGGGTACTCTAGCTTTTCTTGTTTTTAACCAATTCGCTGACAATGCTTTTTCTGTTGGTGAAATGTATTATCAAGAAATGGCCGAGACCGGATTGGCTCGGTGGACAGAGCGTCGGCCTGCGGACTGAGGGGTCCCAGGTTCGATTCCGGTCAAGGGCGTGTACCTGGGTTGCGGGCACATCCCCAGTGGATGTGCAGGAGGCAGCTGATCGATGTTTCTCTCTCATCGATGTTTCTGGCTCTCTGTCTCTCTCCCTTCCTCTCTGTAAAAAATCAATAAAATATTTAAAAAAAAAAAAAAAAAAAAAAGAAATGTACTGTGTGGACCAGTTAAGAGGTTACTTACGTTGTCAGGCATGACATGGATTTGGAACTTAAAAGATGGTGGCAGAGAGAATGGGACGGAGAGGATGAATGTCAGAGTTACCGTAAAGAAACTAATAAATGCACATGAATTGTGCTTGAATTGTGGGGAAGTGGGTAGCGAGAAGTTATTAGAAGTGACCTGAGGGGAAAGAGTCAGAGAGAAATTTTTGTGTGTGTGTGTGTGTGAATTATTAGGAGAGGATGTTATCTTCGGAAAACAAGGGGAACCAACGTGATGCTCATAGCTTGAGGTTTGTGGAAAAAGTTTGGTCCAACCCTCATTCCAAAGAGGAAACTAACAGGAAGACAAAGTGGAATTGCTGAGTCATGATGGGCCTGAGCAGCATGAGCTCATGACTTCCTTTCTGGGGGCTTTTTACCAGATGATGAGACTGGGTGAACCAAAATGGGTTTATTCAGAGCTGGTGTCAGTGCCACAAGCTTGGAAAAGGGTCAAACAAGTGAAGACTCTCAGAGGCTGCCACAGGAGACAGCAAGGGTTGATAAGACTTTCCAAGCCCAAAGGCTATGTGCATTATAATTCTAAGTGACTTATGAGGAATCCTTATAGGAAATGAAAACAGAAAAGGATACACACCTGTCCATCTGAGTCGAAAGCCAGGCAGGCGACTCCATGTGTATGGACATCTTTAAGAATAGACACAGTCTGGACATTATAGGAATCCCATATACAGACATATGGCTCCTTCCCAACTTGGCCAGTTGCAACAAGAGTTTTATCTGGGTGTAAGGCAAGGCTGAAAAAGAAAAAGGCCTCTTTTCACATCCTCCTACTGAGCACAGACAAAAACACCCATCACCTTTTATCCGCACTTGTTTCTCATTTTAATCATCTAACCAGAAAAAAGCTGAACGGCCCAGTCACCAAACAATTAATTACCCAACTGGTCTAAATATAAATGTTCAACTTCGGCAAAAAGAGGCTTAGCACAATTTAACAATAATCTCGTCTAATTTTTACCCACTTGATTACCTTGAGACAGTATTATGATTATAATGCTATGATTAGAAAATCTTCTACTTGCCTTTCTCTGACTGGCTTCTTTCACTTAGCTTAATGTTCTTTAAGACAAGTACCATATGATTTCACTCATATGTGGAATCTAATGAACAAAATGAACCAATAAGCAAAATAGATCTAGAGAACAGGCTGACAGCTGTCAGCCAGGGTGGGCTGGGTTAGGGGAGTGGAGGGATTGAGCAAGAAAGGGAAAAAGAGAGAGAAAGAACTCGTGGACAATAAATAAATAAATTTGAAAAAAAATATTCTATGAGGTTCTATAACTGCTTTATGTCATGATATTTACTTACTGATTTTTGAAAATATTATTCAGCTTTCAAACTAGCTTTTGACTTTACTTTGGGGGGAAATGCTGTTGCTAGGAGAAAAAGCTCTTCTCAGAATTAATTAAACCTGCTTGCAGAAGCTGGCTACCATCCTCATTAGGATTTCAAAGCATGGAGGGGTCCAGAGTCAAGTGCTGTTTCTGTTGCCATAGATCATGTATTTTAAATGAAATTTTCTGTTTTGCATCAGTTACTATGACACCAAGAGAACTACTAATGACTATGCTTGTGTAGCATTTTTCCCTCTGCAGTCCAATCAAAATAAAACTTTGTCAAATACCAACTACAGTTTCTAGGAGTCTGTAGCAGTCAAGAGGGAGAAATGCTATCACTATTATTCCTAACTGAGAAATCACTGTTTTAAATTTACTGTGTAAAGAAGCTGTGCCTTTATAAAGTAGGTATTGGAAATTTAAAACAAAACAAAAAAAGAGCGTGTTATCTATATATTTAAAAAAAAAAAAAAAGACTAGCAAATGACTGTTTACCCAATAGCAAAAGTAAGTGTGCGTTTTTCTTTTCCTTTTCAGCACCTATAATAGAAGCATAATATGCTAATTAGACTGGACAGCCGAACAACCTTCTAGACGTCCTTCCAGACGACCTTCTGGACAAAGCCAGAGCTTCGAGGGCCAAGCCACTTGCACGAATTTCGTGCATCGGGCCTCTAGTGATTTAATAAGAGTATATACTCTGAAATCAGACACCTGGACTTGCACACTGGTCCTCTGAAGCTACTGCTTGATTTCTCTTGCCTTAGGTTCCTCATCTAAAAACTGAAGATGCTACATAAAAATAGGGAACATAATGGATATAGAGCATTTAGCACAAAGTTTCTTCATCACCATCACCTGTGTAACTGGCCTCAGGTAGATACAACCAACATATGCTATGTCTCTGGGGATACAGTGCGTCTTTCAAAAACAAACTACTCCTGGTTCCCCCTGGCTCCATGTGTGGTCCCCACAATTCTGCAGCCACCGAGCACCACAAGTGTCAGGTGGCCCTCACCCCACTGTGCTCCCTTCCTGGGCCTCCTGCCAAACCTAGTGCCATCTCAGGCAGAGGACCCAGCACCATGCCATTCCTCACCGACAGGCCCTCCCTGGGCCCGAGTTCCCTGGGGCTGAGTGCAGCTCATCTTCCCAAGCACCCTCCCCGCTCCCCGCGGCTGCACAGGTCCGCAGTCCAGGCGCTGCCTGAGGCCAAGGTCTGCTCCACTTGCCTTCTCCCGTCCAGGCTGGGTGCTGCGTCATCTGGTTTACGTTGTTCTATTGGCAAACAGGTGCAAAGAGGTGCGGTGAGAGCCCATGGGCTGCCCTTGTGGCAGCGAGTGCAGCTCCAACTGGAGCGGGGAAGGGATGGGCTGAGCATCAGGGGAGGTGGGACCAGGCCCCAGGAGCTGCTGACCTCTCTCTGTAGACGAACCCGGAACTCACAGGATCTTGGAGTTCTGCAAGGGCCGGCAGAGGAGGCCTGGGATGGGGAACACCTGGGCGCCCCAGGTACTCGGGCCCCTCATCCTGGATGCGTCCGGTGTCTGGCTCACACCACCTGCCAAGCAAACCCCACGCCTCCTTGAGGCGTCGCCTTCCCCCACCCCAAGTCAGAGTCACAGTGCAGGGCGCTTTGGCCGCAGGGCGTTGGGGACCAGGTTCTGGCCTGAAGGCTGTGCGGGGGGCGGACCCCAAGGCCAGGACCTGGGGGGCAGGGGTTGGGGGGGTGGGGTTGAACTGTGCGAGAGCCAGGTCGCGAGTCTATCACCTTCCAGGAGGTCTAAGGCTCCGGGCATCGGTGTGAGCTCTGGCTGGGCCGCTGGGCCCCAATCTAACCTCTGCTAGGGTCCAAGGCCGCAGCAGCCCAAGCGCACTGCTTCATTGCACACCCCAGGCCAGGCCGGCGGCAGCGAGGTGTCTGGAAGCGGTTCCCGGACCATGGCTGCCTGTTCCTGGAGCCTTTTCCCTGCAGAACAGCCTCAGGGCGCTGCTCCCTCCCAACCAGGGCCTCTGCGCCCAAGCCCTTCCATCAGGAATGAGCTCCTGGGCCAACCCCCCAGCAGGGATGCCCACGGGTTAGGGCGGGGCCTGAGGGAAGGGGGTGGGGCTTCCCAGGACCTCAAACTAGGTGCAGGTGCGCTCTGTGGCTTCAACTGTGTAGCGGGGGCGGGAGGATAGGCTGGGAGACTGAGCATAGGGGGAGGACCCAGGTGCAGCTGCTGAGACCAGTCTCCCCAGAGCAATGGTTCTCAACCTTGGCTGCACATTAGAATCACCTGAGGATCTTTTTAAAATTCTGATTTCTGAGCCTCATCCTCCCGAAATTCTGTTTCTTTGTTATGGGGTGGGGCCACAACATTAGTAACAAAGAAACAGAATTTCCGGAGGATGAGGCCCAGAAATCAGGATTTGAAAAAGATCCCCAGGTGATTCTAATGTGCAGCCAAGGTTGAGAACCACTGCCCTAGATGGTCGGGCACACATTCCAGAGACATAAATGAAACTCTCTGGCTGTAATCAAAGCTTCTATTTAAATACGCTTGAAACTGGGGAACTTGTATGCATATATGCATAGCCCATGGACACAGACAAGAGTGTGGTAAAGGCCTGGGATGGGCAGATGAGGGATGGAGGGGGCCAATGGGGGGAAAAAACCAGGGGACAACTGTAATACTTTCAACAATAAAGATAAATTTTTAAAAATAAATTAAAAACATTTGAGATACTTGGTAGATCCCTGAGGTTCAGAAGTACCCAGCTTTCATGATTCCTGACTTTTCTCGGCTCCTTGAATGAAGTGGGAAATGAAATAGACAGTTTTCAACCAATATTTAAAGAGGTCTTCAAAATAATTCATCAGTCTAAGTTACTCAATTAGCAGTGTGACCTAAAAACATCTCATTGTGGATTTGAAGTATTTTTACTCTGGTTATTGGTGTGTTTTTTTCATTCATAGCAAAGCCCATAAATTTATCACATTTATGAAAAGTTCACATTGGAATTTTTTAAAAATTGTTTTGGAGTGTTTTTTTCCAGGGGAGGAAGGGGTTGCCAGAAGTTCCTTTATGCTGTTCTTTACATCATCTCTTCCCAGCCCATGAAATCACATTGACCCATGTTCCTCCTTTGTCATTTGAATACATTAACAAAATTATCTATTTCTCCTTTTCTAAGACAAAGGTCTCTGACCTCACTTCTCTGGCTTGCATGCAACACATTTGCTTAAAATGACTCATAATGTTCCTATTTATCCATGTCCATGTCAAGAAAAGGGAGAATAGAAAACAACCTTTGTTCACTTGGCCAACTGTTACTTTCCCATCAGCTTCCCAGAAATTCCACTCCTTTCATCTGGGTAACACAATGAAGCATCCATGAATCTTCTACAGCACAGCCAAGGGGCATTTCCTTTCGTTTTAAATTTGACATATCATTTCAACAGCACTTTTTATATCTCATAAGAGAGGGTGAAATAAAACGTG
The DNA here is from genome assembly GCF_028538775.1 of Myotis yumanensis. Classification (NCBI taxonomy): domain Eukaryota; kingdom Metazoa; phylum Chordata; class Mammalia; order Chiroptera; family Vespertilionidae; genus Myotis; species Myotis yumanensis. The sequence continues at coordinate 30,020,706 of NW_027223762.1, read as the reverse complement.
ACCAGCATTAACCACTGCATTTGCAAGAGCATAAGGGATCAGTAATGGGGCAATTGCTGAAGCACTTATTTAGTAAGCATGGTTGAAGCTACCATCAAAGTATCGATTCCCTTTTCCCCACATCTATTCACTTAGGAATTTGAGAATTTCATAGAAAGTCATTTTGAGCAGGCTGTGCTTTTGTCTAATCCCAACACATCCTTGGAAATTTTAGTTCAGAAGCATCTAAATGGCAGGAATGAAAATACACCGCCATATATATGGCAATGATGCTCAGTGGATGCTCGCCTGTGAGGTGAACAAAGAAATATGCGCTCGCGCGCGCGCGCACACACACACACACACACACACACTCACACACACACACACACACACACGAACGCTACCCTACAGTAATGCCTTTAGATCAACCAACAGATTAAAAGAAGGTGGATCCCCTTATCCTATTAAGGGGCCGTGGTGGAAAGACTCATGACCTCTGAATTCCTTCTGATGAGATTTCATGAGAAATGACCTACCATGTGTCCTTCCTTAGAGAAAATTACAGAAGTGGAAAATATCACTATTACACAAAATACCCTATTCTGGGCTTTCCTTCATACCCTTTACCACGTCTTTCTGTGACTGGGTGTATTGGTACCACTTACTTCTATTTTAAGTCTACCTGCCATGTGAAAGTCTTTAAATCCAAATCTCTGTTTCTCTAAGAAAAATTGCATTATAGTCACAACAGCAACGTCCTAATATTAAAACTTTAAAAATCTACTCCCTTTCACTAAGGGTCTCAGTACAATGGAGGTCTCATTCCACACCTCCATGTGAAGGTTGGTGTCATTCTAGTTTCTGTGGTACCCAGGTTACTGCAGTGATTGTGTTGCACGTATGGCTACAAACAAGGGATCAAGTTTTTAAAGAACTGTTTTTCTGTGTATATATAAATCTAGTTCCATTGGGAAATCCCATCTTCTGTTACCATAGCAATAGCAAGCACCCTGCTTCGGAGAAGGAATTGATTTTTTCTCCAGGATGCCAGGAGGGCAAAAACATGCCTTTCTGATGTCAGATGAGTTCAGGGAGATTTCCAAATATGTTGTGTGGGGAGATTATAGAAATGAACAGGGCCATGGAAAGAGGCAGCCTTGTTTATGAGGTTAAACAAAAAACATTAATGAACACTAATCATTCTTGATTCCTAAAGGCAAAAATTTATATGTGAGTACTTGTTCCAAAAATGATTGACTTTACCTTTTAAAGCCTCATTTCATTTTTGCCAGGTTGCTTCAGTGATTCTTTCATTAATAATTTTGTATGTTAGTGTATACTTTTATTGATTTCAAGAGAGGAGGGGAGAGGTAGAGAGAGATAGAAACATCAGTGATGAGAGAGATCAGCTGCCTACTACATGCCCCACACTGGAGATCGAGCCCACAGCCCAGGCATGTGCCCTGACCGGGAAGAACTGTGACCTCCTGGTTCATAGGTCGACACTCAACCACTGAGCCACACTGGCTTGGCAGTGTATATATTTTTAATAGTCTCACCAGGAGAGTATGAGAAAGTCTTCTCCCTCCCTTCCCTGAGGATAACCCTGAGAGAACATTTCCAATGTTGGAGGTATAAGTACATCAAGGTGATGAGGCTGGACAGTCTGAGGGCAGAGGGGAAGCTCTTGCTTTTGGGCTGAAGAGGGAATGGTCCAACCTCAGTGGATGCTCACCTGTGAGGTGAACAAAGAAAAGGCACAGGAAGGCTTTATTTGAACACAGTGGCCAGGGGAGTGCAGCCTCAGGTGGGGATGCCTGTGCTCTGCTACTGCTCGTCCCTGGGGCTGCTTGGCCCCGGAGTACCACCAGTGGGACTGTGATCTCATCTGACACCCGGAAAGTGCCCCGCCTTCCTGGTAGGCTTCATGGGGGTGAACTTGAGTGACAGCAATGCAGACAAATCACCAGGGTCCACTGCCATGTTCCTGAATTGCGTAAGCCCCTGCAAATCCATGGTTGAGTAGCCGTCTGTCATCAACAACTTTGATGAGTGGTGCATCTAATGAGAATGAGTGTGATTTATAAAACTAAAGAAATGCAACATGTCTTTCCTGCTGAGTGTTTCCCACCTCTAGTGGTATGAAGCTATATTCTAGCAAAACCTTATTATCATATAAAAGAATGGTTAAGGGCACAGTGATTTGGCTGCCTGGGATCAAAGCATGCAGTGGTATGATGCTGGAGCCAGCTTGGACTAACCAGCAAGAACTGCTAAATTTTAGCAATTCTGTGAATCAGTTGTCAAACATGGCCACTGTCAAAAATTAAATCATATATGTGTGTGTATGTGTGTGTGTGTGTGTGTGTATACATATATATATATATATGGCTAATATGCTAAGTGTCCGACGTCTGGGTAATGACATCACATAGCAACCCCTGGCTTCCTCTCCCTAGCGACTAGCCTCCTTGCAGTTTCTTCAACCCAGGAACACGACTTGCTTTATAGCCCGGTGCAAACATTTCACACTTTAAACAAATGTCTGTGAAGCATTTTCCCATGCCTCATCTCACTTGATCCTCACAGAAGTCCTAGAGTAGGTAGATCGGAGGTTCAGTGGAATCCTATTTTCTTTTCATTAGCCAGAAAACGGAGATTTAGAAAGCTTAGAAACTTGACCCAACTGAAAAGAAGTAAGAAATGGTGGACCTTGAAAATGACTTCAGGTTTTCTCACTGCACAGGATATAGTGAAACACTGCTGCAGTTAGATATTTAACCCTTTGTTCTCCCTGCATGATCTACAATAATAATGTGCTTCATGTAGCTACTTACTGCTGTGTTGCTGACAATTACCTGAAAGAGAAGCTGGGGTGCTTCACTGGGCTGGAAAAAGTTTAGCTAAATCAGAAAGCAGGTCTCATTAAGCAAGTTTATACTATATCTATAAAAGGCTAAGTTGACTCGTGCATGTGCGATACTCCTGCAAAAGCTCTTGCTGGCGCCAATCGCACGTGTGTGTTTCCATCTGTCAGTGTTGATCATAAATTTGGTTGACACTTCTATTATAGAGAAAGGGTGAATAGCGATATTAAAATATTTCTTCTAATTAATTTCCTTTCAATGTGCATGAATTCGTGCACCAGGCCACTAGTAAAATTATAAATAAATCACCTTAAAAACAATGGTAATACATACTAAACTTGTCACTTCCTAATTATTTTACTACATTCTCTATTAACTATAGTATTGAGGTTCCTAATAAAATAACCCTTTGGGGAGAAGAAGGGAAGAAGTGTAAGAATGGTATCTGTAAGCTACATCCTCTTGTAGCTTTCTTTCTTTTTTTTCTTTTTTTTTTTAGTGGTCTAAACTTTTTTTTAATTTAAATTCTTTATTGTTGAAAGTATTACATATGTCTCCTTTTCCCCCTATTGACCTCTCCCTGCCCACTCCTGTCCCCCAGTACATTCCCTCACCCCCCTACTCTCTGTGTCCTTTGGTTATGCTTATATGCATGTATACAAGTCCTTTGGTTAATCTCTTACCTGCTCCTGCATCCTCTAGTAGCTTAAAAGGAAAGTTAATCAGGTCTGAACTGGATGTCAAGAAATACCAATTGGTCCCTGATGGGTGGCTCAGTTGGTTGGAGCATCATCCCATACACCAAAAAGCTTTGGGTTCAATTCGAGATCAGGCACATACCTAGGCTGCAGGTTCTATCCCCCTTCCTCTCTCTCTAAAATTAGTGCAAATGTATCCTTGAGTAAGAATTAAAAAAAGAAAGAAAGAAAAGAAAAGAAATGCCACCTTATCATATTGTTTTGAGATGTGAACGTAATCACCAGAAAGAATAGTCATAAGAATTAAAAGTGTTTCTTTGGGAAGTGGATTTGGGATCGGAAAGGATGGGGCAAGCGAAGTTTTTCATTGTAAGGCTTGTAAGTTTTGTATTTGTGTGTTAATATTGTATAAGTTAAACGTTAAAACCAAATAACATTGATTAACTTATGCAAAAAAAAAATGGTTTAGAAATGTTCCACAGGCAGGCTGGAGAAGGTGATGTCTGATTTCTCACCCCCCCCACCCCCCCCCCCACCCCCGCAGATGTTCTCATCAAGTATAATTGTTACTGGTAATGTGAATTAGATCAGCACGACCAGTCTTACAATTCATTCTTTGAAGAAGGAGAAATACTGCCTTAAGACTGTAACACAATCATTTGGAAATGAGAAGGTTCACTAATGAAAGGGATCTATGTGAAACCTAGCTTTCTGGAGCTATTCATGGCTTTTCTCCTCTTTAAGCAAGGAGCATGACTCAAGCATTGAGGTTTATATATTTGGCAGAAGTCCTGTTAATTTAGGATAATTAAATATGCCAGTCATGTGTTTCAGGAAGGTCTGACTAAATACTTTAGAGAAGTCATTAGTGAATCCATCTGGTCTAGTGGCTTTGCCAGATGGCAAAACATTACTACCTCTATTCCTTCTGCTCTTGGAATATTCTACCTCTATTGCAGAATAGCAAGTGGTTATTTTCAGGGTAAGTCTTACTTTGCTAGTTTACATGATCAAGGGGTCTGGAAGGTGGAAGGCAAGCCTAACAATTATTACATCACGCCAACTGAACCACAAGATTTCAAGGTCTGTTGTTCTACTGTTGAATTCAGTGATTTTATCATTTCCATTTCTTCAGAATGTTCGACATCAGAATGTTCCATTTGTGACCAGACAGTCAAATGCACAGGGAGAGGTAACCAGCTGTATTTCCCACCCATGAGATTATAATACTCCAAGATGAGGACAACCGTGGAAGTACTTCCTCCATCTAAATCAGGAGTTCTCAACCTGTGGGTCTCGACCCCTTTGGCGGTCGAACTACCCTTTCACAGGGGTCGCCTAAGACCATCCTGTGTATCAGATATTTACATTACGATTCATAACAGTAGCAACATTACAGTTATGAAGTAGCAACGAAAATAATTTTATGGTTGGGTCACAACATGAGGAACTGTATTTAAAGGGCCAGAAGGTTGAGAACCACTGATCTAAATGGTCACCTAAATGGAAAAGTATCCAGTTTTGATTTTTTTTTTTTAAAGTTACAGAGTTGCATAGCTTTGTAAGAGTGCCTTAAAATAATTATCTCCAAATTGCCTTGGTCCTTTGACCATATAGAGTTAACCATTGACACTTACCAATTCCCTAAGCAGCTGGGCCAAAAGCCAAAGCATTGACAATGACAACTTTAATACTTCACCAATTGGTGTCTAAGGTAAATGCTTAAACCCAAGTGGTGACAGAGGCGGGGGTGGGGAGTTGAAGCTGCTGGAGGAGGGTCTGTGATGGCTGAAGGTATGAGGCAAAGATAGAGCCTAGAAAAGAGCCCAACATTTTATTGTCATTCTTAACCTCCAACCCCTCAAATATATCCTAGGCCTATGCATTAAGTTGAGCTGAAGCCCCACTCTTTCCTCATAAAGGTCAGATTTGCATATATAATTACTGACTTAGTTGACTGTGACCAGACAGAATGTACCTTGATGGAAATGATGCATCTGGAACTAGGGCACCCCACTATGACAACTCTTGCACTTGGAGCTTCGGTTTTTATTTTGTTCTTGGTGACTAGCACCTCCTCTTCTTCCCTTTGTTTTATTCCTCTTCCCCTCTTACCTCCCCTTTCAAGGTTTTCTCTGTCTTCACATTGTCTTTATGAAGTTTGAACCTTCTTTCACAATCCCACTACAACTGCCGTGGCTTAGGCTCCTTCCTAGCATTTGGAAATCACTTTGTCTTCCTTCTCTGCACGTATCACAGTCTACCTAGAGTCATAATTAGGCCTGTCCTAAACACATATCTCTCACGTTGTGAGCCTTACAAGGACAAATCTTCTGATTTATCCATTATTTCACAATGCCACCATCCACCACACACACGCAAGCACATATACTCACATACACTTACACACTCACACTCACCCACTCACACACACTCATCCACCTACCCTCAAAAACACAGGCTTCCATGTACATGCTTTCACCCACAGACACACTGCATAGCACTGCACCTGTGTAGGAAACACTCAATACGGGCTTAGTTGAATCAAATTTCATTTCACATCTTTTACTTCTGATGCCTAATATATCAATATCATTGTTTTGGGGAACTCTGTGATTTCTGGATTTGGCCACCATTTGGGATCTTGTTCAAGTACATGTTGCAATTTCATTGTTTTCTGCTCCTGATCTGGTTGGAGATGGTATGTGTGAAACATAAGAATTCTGACTTTGGAGTCCTATAGACCTCCATTGGCTCGAATTTCATCTCTACCATTTACTGATGGTAGGAAGGTCAAAAGCTATGTTGTGTCCCTGGGCCTCAATTTTCTCATCTGCCAAACGGGGTACATGTAAACACACAGCACAGGATCTGGGGCTCAGTGAGCGCTCAATAAATAGTAGTTGTAAGTGACAAGGACCTTCAGCATGACAACGAAAATTATTTGTTACCAAATCAAAAACCTCAAATACGAGATAATTTACTTATTTTTATTTTTAGATATAGAGAATAACTGAAATGATTATTTTTTTCTCACTATTTCTCTTCTTGGGATCATTAGTTCTAATTCTACAAGTATTTTTTAAAGGATGTTAGCTACAAGAGGCAAGAATTTTAGCTGTTTTTTTCCTCCATCATTGTCTCTGGGAGAGCACAGTGGTAGCTACTGGATGCTTTACAAATACTTGTTGGATGTGTAAATAAGTAAACACATATAGCTCCAAATATTTGAGTAAGATGGATGAAAACACACTGAAGGACATAGGAGCCTTTCATGCATATAATTCCTGTCACAAACTCCACAGACAAGAAAGACCATGAATAATTCTGTTTTGTACTCAATATTAATAGTTCCTCAGAAAATATTGAAAGTTATCCAGAAGTTCAAAATCCAATTTTTAAAAGTGGCATTCTGAGAATGATGGCATAACACGTTGATCCACAGGGCTTCACTTCTTCCTAACTAAATGAGCACAAAATAAAAAAGTAATCATGTTGGTAATATTGGTTTTTTTAAAAACTGCATATTTGATTCCTTGCAATAGTTTGTACAGCAAAAATGTTAAATAGAAATGAAGAGTCTCTGAAAGCCAAGAAGACTGCAAACAAGCTTAATTCAAGGTCCCTGATTTCCCTTTGTATTTTAGTTCAGCACACATGGCTTCATGGGGGAACGAGCTTTATCTAGGTTCTATTATTCCACAAAAAACAAGCCTGCCCTCCTTAGCGCAGGGCATGGAGCCTGGTCCTTTTCAAGCCTGGCACCGCACTGGGGAGTGAAGCATGAGTACACTCGCTCCTTAAAGCCAGGGTTCCTCCGGTGACGGGAATTCACATAAGCAGCACTTCCGTGCCCTGGCTGACCTCGCCCACTTGCATTACTGCATATTCTCAGACCTGTCATAGAAAATGATTTCCAGCTCTAATGAGAAACTTTTAAAGAGCAGAAGTCCAGGGCTAAATAAAGGGAAGGAAACGGGGTAACTCTATTCCAGTTCCTCAGCCCTTAATGCAATGCGAGTCCTTTGTTTGCCAGCTCCTGTGCCAGCGGCTTTGCAGTGGGATCCAATTTCATCCCCAGAAGGGGTTTAGCTGGACTGGGGCCAAGGACCTACACATCCACCATGTAGAGGTAACACCCTCTTCCTCCCCTTACAACCCCATATCTGTTTTCATCCACCAAAGGTTAAACAAACAAAAAAAACTGCTTGGAAACCAAAATATTTCACTCAGTCCGGAATGGTGGTCCATCCATCCACCCATCCATATATCTGATATGCCTCGGGTTAGAGTGACAGTGCAAGGAACGCAGGCTATGGAGCCAAGAGACTCATGAGAGAATTTACCGGGTCAAGGTCAGACATATGTCCTTGAGTCAGCCTCTAAGACAAATAAAGGCTAGTTTTAAGAAAAATAATGGAAGCACCCTCGTGGTGCAGGTTTTGGAGGATTATTTTAAAACATGTTTAATAATGAAAAATGTCATTGATTTTTAGAAAGAGAGGGAGAGGGAGGGGGAGGGGAGGGGGAAAGGGAAAGGAAGAGGGAGGGGAAGAGTGGGGGAGGGGAGGAGGAGAGGGAAAGGAAGAGGGAGAGAGACACATTGATGTGAGAGTGAAACATTTATCTATTGCCTCCTATATGCCCCATCAAGCCCACAACCCAGGCATGTGCTTACACCAGGAATCAAACCAGCAACCTTTCAGTGTACAGGATGACATCCAACCAACAGCCACACCAGCAAGGCAAATGTCCATATTTTTAAAACAGGTACTCCAAAAAAAAAAAATCTGGCAAAAAGGCACTCCTTATTTCAAGCTTCATTTTGATGGAAAAGTGGGTGATAACCTTTCACACTTAAGTTCTGAGCTATTTGATCATTCTAGGAACCTACCTGATCCTTCTTCAAATATGAAAAGAAAGGGGGGGGGGGGGGCTGGAGTAGTTAAGTGCCCAGAATTGCCCAGTTACTGGCAGAGCTAATAAAACCCAGGACTCCTGACTGCGGGATCAGCTCTGTTGCTAGCCCCCAAAAATGGCTGCGTTTCAAATAAGCAGCATGGTCTCTGGAGGAAGGTATCATATAAGTAACCAGATTGGGAGCAAGGGGTCTGAGCCAGTAACAGCACCAACTACTGTTATTGTTCATCCTCAGCGTAACCTTGAAAGACAGTTCTCATTATTCTCACTTCACAGATGGGGAAACTGAGGATCAGAATGTCTAAGCTCAGTCTGTAGATCCCAGTTATCTAAACACGACTAATATAAACCTGCAAAGAATAAAAAGAAATTTTGTTCAGATTTTTGAGCTAATATAAGCCAGAATTTTTTACCTCAAAAGGAAAGAAACAATTAAGTCCCCAATGTGTACCAGTTGGTCTGCTAGGCATTTTCACATGCACTGTTCTTTTAAAATAATTTCTCTTGAGGTTAAGAGAGCTCCATGTAGTAAGGAGTTGAGCCAAAATTCAAAGTGAGGCATGCCTGATGCTGAAACTTTAGAGCTAATTAATTTTACCTCTCTAACATCTGTTTATTTTCCATTATGCTAGAGGTCAGCAAACTTTTTCTGAAAAGGGCCAGTTAGTGAATATGCTGGTCGTGAAGGCCGCAAAGTGTTGCAACTACTCGACTCTGCCGTGGGAGTGTGAAAGCAGCCACTGGTAATACATCAATGAATGAACACGTCTGTGTTCCAATGAAACTTCACCTATGGACACCGAAATTTGAGTATCATGTAATTTTCACACATCATAAAATACTATTCTTCTTTGTATTTTTTTTTTTTTCATTTAAAATGTAAAACCATTCTTAGTTCAGAGGCCATACCAACACAGGCAGTCCAATGGATTTGGTCTGTGAGCTATTGTTTGTTGACCTAAGTTATACCATCCTTCTTTCAGTATCTACCAAATGCCAACAGCCAATTAAAATTTTTGTCTTCTTAAAAATCTAGTTTGTCAAAGGGTTATTTTACTTCTCAGCACCAAAAATCCATGATTTTGACATTGAGCACATGGCTTGCAAGAGAAAATAATGTCTTGCTTTTTATTACAATATATTTCAAACATAAAAATACAAATATACACTCCTATATACTATATATAATATGTGTGTGCATATAAGACATGAAGAAACATAAAATAAACGACCACAAGTCATCACTGAGTTTTAGAAACACATTACCAAAGATGGTCCTGCATGCCCCTCCCCAGTCACTCCCTCCTCCCGCCCCATGAAAACACCAGTCTTGAATGTTGTCCTTATTATTCCCTAGTATTTTTAATATTTAGTTTTATTGTGCATAAACAGAGGTTTGTGTTTGAATTTCATTTAAATGATATATTTATATGTATTCTTCTACAACTTGCTTTCTTTCACTCAACATTATATTGTGAGATTGTATCTACATATGGTATAGCTATACAAGAAGGGAGGGAAAAGAAAGCAAACAAGCAATATGTCTATCTACAGGGGAATGACATTATGGTATATTAAATACTATACAGGAGTGGATTTATAAATGAAATAAAGACAATATATTTCTAACTAAAAATATAAATTGGATTTCTAATAAAGAATCTATTAATGTTTCCCTGGCTGGTGTGTTCAGTGGTTAGATTGTTAGCCTGGGCACGGAAGGGTTGTGGGCTTGATTCTCAGTCAAGAGCGCATGCCTGGGTTGCAGGTTCAATTCCTGGCCCTGGTCAGGATGTGTGTAGGAGGAAACCGATCAATGTGTCTATCTCTCCCTCTCCCTCCCTTGCACTTTCTCAAAAGAAAAAACAACAAACCCACAAATCTATTGGGTGTTTCAAAATAAATGCCCAAATCCTTTAACAAAGACATATCTTCTGGGGAGTTATCAATAACAAATATGATCTGTACATACAGGGTTCACTGATGGAGAGAGGGGGGCATATATTCACTCCCTAAAAGTATTTCCTCTTCTGGAAAAATGGACTTACAGAGCTATGCCATGGAGGCCCCAGTCCAGCTGCTCAGAAGGTGCATTAGTGACTCACAGATATTGCTGATTGAGAAAGTCAAGTGCTATAACACCATTAGTCTTCTTTTCAAGTCCGTAAAATAAACAGTTCTATTAGTGCTATTGAGACTGCACACTTATCTAATTAGAATGACTCAGGTCCTTTGCCTTTCCTTATTTAAAAAAATCACCTCTATAAATTCATGTCAAAACAGACATCTCACTACTAAAAAATCTAGAAAAATGTGTTAGTACAACAGTGCTGCATTAATTCATACTAATGGCTTTAAAACTCATTGCAAATCACTGGTAGACTTATAAATGAAAAATGTACTTAGAAATAAAAACCATGAGAATATAATAGGATATGTATATCTTATAACTTAATGAAAAATACGTTAGAATAAAGGTGAAGCTTTAAGTGTCTTTCTAGAACTTGTTTGCCAATGTCAAAAAGCACAAAGTCGCCATTTGCCAGGGACACTGCTGGTGAGGGGGTGTGATCCCATGGCAGACAGCCTACCTCTGTGGCTGCACCCTGGAGCTCTTCCTCTCTTCCCTGAGTTTCTTCCCATCTAAGGTTTTAAAATAGCATACTTACTCCCACATGTACTATGTAGTCTATCTGAAATATTATTCACTCCCGGCTCTCTCCAAATCAATCTCTTTCTCCAGAGTTCCAGGAAGATTCAAGTAAAGTTATTTTGAACACCCACCAGCTGCAGGAAGGTGAGAAGTGAGTGTGGGTATAAAGTGAGTTAGATACAAAAATTACCATGATTCTGAGGAGGGGGGAGAAATCTGGATGGCCCTATTTATACTAAATTAATTTCATAATCAAACACTTCTCTACAGAGAAAACTCTAAGCCCAGATGGTTTCATTGGTTAACCGTAACCGACACTGACCAACTCAATGCAATGCCAATCAAAATTCCAACAGGCTATTTTATAGAATTAGCAAATTGATTTAAAATTTTATATGGAAACTAGAGGCCTGGTGCATGAAAATTCATGCACTGGAGGAGGGGGGGGCCTCAGCCCGGCCTGCCCCTTCTCACAGTCCAGGAGTCCTCAGGGGCGGGAGGCGGGAGGCGACCCGGCAATCAGGGGAAGGCGACATCCCATCACACCTCTGCTGCTGCCACTGCCAGCAGCGCAAGCCTCGGCCAGCCCTGGTTACCTGAGCCTCGGGCAGCCCTGGTCAGCTGCCATCCGAGGCTTGCCTGTGCCTCGGGCCGGCTCTGGGCAGCTGGGGGGCTGAGGGGACTGGGGGACACCGGAGGCAGGTGCACAGAGCAGCAGGCCCAGCCTTGCCGCATGCCTGCCGCCCCACTGGGGCTGAGGGACTGGGCGCTGCCATCTTGTGGCTGTGGGCACTGCCATCTTTGAGGGCTGGCAGTCATTTAGCATATTCCCTCCTTATTGGGTGTGGGTGCCGCCATCTTTGCAATGGCATGAGGGTACAATTAGCATATTCCCTCTTCATTAGGTAGGATACTCTGATGTAAAGATTCCAGAATAGCCAAAACAATCTTGAAATAATGCCAGTCTTACACAAAGTCTCATGGAAAATAAAGGTGGAAACCCTTCCCAACTTATTTTATGAGGCCAGCACAACTGACACCAAAACTGGACAAACAAAGTCTAATACAATAAAATTATAAACGAATATCCCTTATGAACATAGATGCAAAATTTTCCTAACAAAACATTAACAAATTGAACCCAGAAATGTATAACCAAGTAGGGTTTGCCCAAACATGCAAGGGTGACTTAACAGTAAACATCAATGTAAATCTTCAGATTAACAAAACAAAGCAGAAAAACCATATGATCATCACAATAGATACAGAAAAAGAATTTATCACCCATTCACAATTTAAGAAAAAACACACACACAAAACTCTCAGCAAGTTAAGGATGAAATGGAAAATCCCAATCTGATCAAGGGCTGCGCAATACCTGTAGCTAAAATAATGTTGGAAGAATGAATTCATTCATTTAAATGAAGACCAAGGCAAGGATGTGTTTCAATCACTTCTACTCATTTTTTGGACTGGAGGTCCTACCAGTGCTATAAAGAAGAATAAAGAAATAAAGGCATACAGATTGGAAAAGAAATAAAACTATCTCCATCCACAGAAGATATTTCTGTTAATGTAGAATATTCCTACAGATTTTTAGTCTGTAGGATTATATATTTAAAACCTTAGTGTGTGTGTGTGTGTGTGTGTGTATGTGTGTGTGTGTCCTAAGCAGAAAAAGTACGCGTGACTATTCACATCACTAAAGGTAAAAGAGGGTTAGAGAGAAGTCTCCATCCAGACTATAGGAATCCTCCCGCTGTGGTTGCTACTATTCTACACTAGCCCCTGCTACTCAGTGTGGTCCTCAGACCAGTAGCATTCACAACAGGTGAGACATTATCAGTGCAAAGCTTCAGGCCCCACCTCAGGCCTATAAAATCAGAGTTTACCTCTTAAAAAGATCCCCCCTTTTATGCAAAAAATAAATAAACAAATAATCAAACTAATGAATTAATTAAAATAAAAACATTCAGGGTGAAAAGCATCACAAGCATGAAACGCTGGTCTGACCACTTACCCCCACATTAGCATTCAGTCTTATATGACCCTAGTGGTGCTCTAAAATGGTTTGTTCTACCAATTCACTTCATGCCATCACGACACAACTGAAATTTTCTGCTACATAGGACCTGTGTGGATCCCCAAAACCTTTATTGGATGCTAAGTCCCTGTTACACTAAGTCTTATGTGTGTGTACGTGTGCATGCTTAATATATTTAATTTTTATTGTAAAAGGATTAAGGCTTCCTTTAAAACAGTAAACACTCCAAGTATATTTAAAGTAGGATTGATTTACCCCCAAAATCCACTAAAATAAAAACAAAACCCTCAACTTACTCAATGCTCTTCAAAAGGACACAAATTTCATAAATGTGAATTCCACCTGCAGTGAGAATATTTTATTTCTCCTTTAAGAAATGATTCTCTCAAGAAATAGGTCATTTAGCTTCTTCGTGCTTCTATTGTATTATTTTGAGTGTAATAAGTAAAGACGGACTAGAACAGGGAAATTCACGAGGAGGTATTTTCTCTCTCATCAGTCATTTCAGGACCCATTAACCAGACTGATTCCCAAGGGGATTTCTTCAGGTCAAAATTAGATAGAGATGCAGAGATTTAGTGATGTCACATGTAGTTATATGATACACTGGAGGTTTTATTTAGACACTAGATGGGTTTTGTATCATCCTTGCCTTTTCTTTTTTAGAATCTTTTGAAATCTTTATCTCCTTAAACTTTCTCACATAAAAAGATTATAGTTTCATGTACTTATATAACTTCATCTAGTACTCAATGTTTTTAATAAATTTACATAATGAGAGCATCACAGCTAGATTTTGGAGCTGGCTTCTTATTGCTAACAATTGTAACCTGCTGATAAGTATGTTAATGAAATAGAAATTATGCAAATTCCACAGGAGCAGCCTCTTCTGAAGCCAAATGAGTAACATTCATCTCACCCCAGGAAACATGAGGGAAATGTGTGTTTGATGAGACTCACTGTACTAATCTAGTGCCTGAAAGAAGCTTACAACCTAGTTCGAGAAGGAAACCCAGCCTGGAGAAATAATTGGCAAACAATGCCAAATAGGAGAATGGCATGGTAAAATTCTGAAGGAGAGGGGGCCCTGTGCAGGCTGTAAAGAACAAAGGGGGTTAGGTCAGTAGGAGCGGGTGTGGTCAAACAGTTAAACAAATCGGCACCCTGAAATGTTTAGTCACTGTCTCACAGACAGGGCTAGTCCTGGTACCAGAACCTACTGGAGCTGCAAATTCCTCTCCAATGACCCTCCTTCAGGCATTTATTAAACAACAAATATGGCACTTGTCATATAAGAATGTTTAGATCCTTTTCACTATTAAAGTTAATCCCAGAAAATGCAAATTAAAACTACAATGAGATACCACCTTACACCAGTTAGAGTGGCCATTATCAACAAGATAAGCAACAAGTGTTGGAGAGGTTGTGAAAAAAGGGAACCCTCATTCACTGCTGGTGGGAATGTAGACTGGTACAACCACTATGGAAAGCAGTCTGGCGACTCCTCAAAAAATTAAAAATAGAGCTACCATACAACCCAACAACCCCACTCCTGGGTATATATCTGAAAAACTTGAAATCATTTATATGCAAAGATATATGCACCCCTACATTCATTGCAGCATTATTCACGGTGGCCAAGAATTGGAAATAGCCAAAGTGCCCTATGATAGAGGACTGGATAAAGAAGATGTGGTATATATACACAATAGAGTACTACAGGGCCATAAGAAAGGATGTAATAGCGTCATTTACAACAACATGGATGGACCTTGAGAACATTATGAGAAGTGAAATAAGTCAAACAGAGAAAGCTAAGAACTATATGATTTAACTCGTATGTGGAATGTAAAACTGAAACTTATGAACACAAACAGCAGTGTGGTGGTTGCCAGAGGGAGGGGAGTGGGGGAAGGAAGGGGTCCTAACATGAGGTGACAGGAGAAGATTTGACTTTGGGTGGTGGGCACATGGTCCCATGTACAGATTTTGTAAATTAGTAACCCACACATGAAACCTGTATGTTCATGTTGAGTAATGTTACCCCAGTACAATTTTAAAAAATAAATGTAAAAATAATAATAAATACATAAATACATACATACATACGTACATACATAATAAAGTTAATCCCTGAGCTCACAAAACATTTACAGATGACCAAGACTTTGCTCCACTTGGTGGAAAGGGGGCTTATGCAGGGGCTGTTGGCACTAAGCTCTTATGGAGAAAACATTAGGCCAGCGGTTCTCAACCTGTGGGTCGCGACCCCTTTGGGGGCCGAACGACCCTTTCACAGGGGTCGCCTTAGACCATCGGAAAACACATATATAATTACATACTGTTTTTGTGATTAATCACTATGCTTTAATTATGTTCAATTTGTAACAATGAAAATGCATCCTGCATATCAAATATTTACATTACGATTCATAACAGTAGCAAAATTACAGTTATGAAGTAGCAACGAAAATAATTTTATGGTTGGGGGTCACCACAACATGAGGAACTGTATTAAAGGGTCGCGGCATGAGGAAGGTTGAGAACCACTGCATTAAGCAGACAGAATCCTTAACAGGGCATCTGGACCAGGAAGCTTAGGGAGCCCAGAGGGGTGCACAGGAAGGGGCCTGAAGTAAGGGAAACTGAGGCTACGCTTCCCTCTCCTCTCATTCCTCCAGCACACACTCCCGGATGCTTCTGCCAGATAACAGGGCTGAGAACTGATGTCTTAATGAAATCATACGATCGGTGAGTCAAATTAAGACTTTTGCTACAGAAATTCTGTATGATATAGGATACTGATATTCAGGAACAGAGAAGGGGTGGTGGGTAGGACTCCATGATGCCGCATTGGTGTCTCTCATGTCTTTAAATGACCCGTGGTAACAAAGGTTGGATGAAGATGAATGGGCAGCACAGTCTGGAAGCAGAGAGTCCTCAGCTGGAATGCCAGCTGCCCCACCCAGCAGTGGTGCCGGCTTCATAACCTCTCCCGTCCTTTCCACTTCTTTATCTGTGAAATGTGGGCACTGCCAGGACTTACCTCCTGGGAACGGGAGATTTATGTGAGATGAGATATGGATGGACTTAGAGCGCTGCCGGGAAAGTGGAAAATGCTCGGCAAGGGCCATTTTCCATGGTTACTGGACCAGGCAGATTAAAGGGGCTGACCACAGAGCCCTGAAGGGAACCCAGGATGAGGACTGCTCCACTGGCTGTTAGTAAAGACCCTCTCTCAGTGGAGAGGGAGAACTGTGTCCTGGGGGGTCACTGAGGGGAGGGGGACATCCTCGGCTGGTCTTCCAGCCATCAGGGCTGTATTCCAGACAGCAGAAGCGGGGAAAACAGTGCCACCGCCCCCACCATCGCCCCATCACCAGAGCTGAGCCAGCTCCACTGTGTGTCTCTCTGGGCATCCACACAACAGAAGCAGCCACCCAGCCACACCTGACTCCGATGAAGGCTGGGAACTGTCTTTTTTTCAGGGACATGCTGCTTCCCTGAAATAAACATGGGATTCTGTCGCTAAGGAAAGGGAGAGCAGATACTTGGTAGACAACTGGCAGTCTCTTCCTCTGCCCTTGAAGTGATAATTGCCTTGGTGGGGGTGTGTGAGGAAGTTCAGTGTTCACGGAACCATTTGTCTCGCTTGAATTGCACAGACAAATTAAATTTATTTAGATATGCTTTCATAATGGGATTGAGCCTTGAAATGGGGATCGTCAAAAGTAGTTATTTTATGCTAGGAACAAAAATCAATTCATAAATATTTGCTCTGTACCTTTTCAGGAAAACAAGATTAATCTGCGTTTTATTACTAGTTTTATGACTTGGCTCTCCTCCCCTCTCATGCCCCCAAATGTTGAAATATAAAAAGTTTTAAGCCAACATTTTAAAAAACCCAGATGCCACACTTGAAAATTGTTTACTAGTATATCCTGAGTGGTTTTTGTTTTTTCTCTGCTTACAATTCCTGTATTTACTGCAGTTGTCTGGCAGCAAAAGAAGGGATTGTTTCCAATAATCTTTGTGTCCTAATAACATGTCTTTAAAAAATATCCTAAATTTTCAGCTCCTTACATAAAGTATAAGTTCCTTGTGAACAAAATGTCCCATATTTCTATAACATCTGTATTTCTATTGTGTCCCAAAATGCCCAACAGAGCATTAGGTATTAAAAAATATTTCAATATTTGAACTATTATTTTCTTTCCAGGTACTTTTCATGGGACTTTTTTCATTTTTTTTAAATTGAACTATAATTTACATAAAGAAAATTCGTCCCTTTTAGAGTGTGGTCTGTGACTTCTGACAGACAACTGTAGTCATGTAACCGCCATCAGTGCAATCAAGATATACAACAATTCTTTCTATCTCCTCCACAGTTCTACCTGTGCCCCTGTTAGTCAGCCTCTCCCCTTGGATTTGGCAATTATAAATACAGCTGCTATCAGCATTCATGGACAGGTTTTTGTGTGAATGTAAATTTTTATTTCACTTGCATAAATATCTAGGAGTAGTATTGCTGGGTCACCAGATACTTAGTCAAAGCCCCAAATCAAGAGTTAGCTTAAATATCAAGTTTTTATTAAGCATTTTGACAGTCATCCCCAAAGATCTGCATAATAACTTACTAAAAAGAGAAATTGGCACCAACACTATAAGAGACAGCCTGAGGGACATTAATAAAAGTAGGCTAGAAGTGAAGGGACAAAATGGATCAAGATCCATGTTTCATTGTGCCCAACATAACAGAAATAAGAGGCAATGCTAGATGTTGAAAAGGGACAGGAAATATATGGTTTTCAGATTAATGTTTCCTCACTGCTGCTGTAACTTATACTTCCTTCTATTATTCCTCCTACAAATCACATTTCTGAACTCTAGAAACATTGTTGGAGAGAATAGGGATGGCATGGGGAAATCCTGGTGCATTCTGATGTCTGCTTACTGGGAAGCCTTAAAGAGGAAAATACTGGAATAAAGGCTACAATGAACCTTAAAGTCATCTGTTGGGATTTTCTGAGTCAAATAAGGCATATTACCCCTTCATAGAATCAGAGCTAAAAAGAAACTCGAATATAATCTCACCCCACCTTCTCAACTCACAGATTCGAAGAAAACCAAAACTAGAAAGGAGAAAAGACCTGCCCGAGGGCAGAAACTAAAATAGAGGGCTGGATTTCACTAGGACAAAGCAAAAAGTGGGATGGACATTACTGTTATATAATTCTCCAATTGTTTTTTTATTTTTTTGTTAATCCTCACCCAAGGATATTTTCCCATTGATATTTAGAGAATGGAAGGGAGGGGGAGAAACAGAGAGAGAAACATGGCTGTGAGAGAGATACATCGGTTGGTTGCCTTTCACCAGGGACGGGGACCGAGCCTGCAACCAGGAATCCAACCTGGGACACTTCAGTCTGCAGGCCAACTCTCTATCCACTGAGCCAAACCAGCCAGAGCAATTCTTCAATTCTTAATGGCTCTAGCACACAGGCTAACATCACAGGTGTAATGTTTGCTTTACGCAGGTACATAATGAGAGGAACAAAAGGGGTACCTGTGTGGCTTTCTGTTTGTTTTAGGTAAATATTTTATTACAGTACCCCAGCAATTCATGCACAGACTGGAACTAGAAGTGGCGACAAACTGATCACCTGCAGGGTTCATATTTCTAGAGAGTTAGAGAACTCTACCAATGATGGGTAATCTTGTATCACAGGTACAAAAAGGTAAACCTTGCTGGATTTGTTTAATCTTGAAGGTGCACAGATTTCCATTTAAAAAAATTAGGACCCATTCTCATCTTAGCAAACCACTGATAAAATCCCTACCTGGACAGAATGTGGGTACCTCGCCAATAAACTATCTTGAAGGGAGATGAGACAAAGACCCACTTGAATGTGTATGCTGGTGGGACTACAGGTGAGACTAACTTCTTGTCTTAGTCTGTTCAGGCGGCTAGAAGAATAGCATAGATTGGTGGCTTATAAACAATAATTTGTTTCTCACAGTTCTTGGGGCTAGGAAGCAAGATCAGGGTGCCAGCAAATTCAGTGTCTAAAAGAGGTCATTTCCTGGTTCATAGACAGCTCTCTCTGGTCTCTCTCTCTCTCTCTATCTGACTTCACATGGAAGAATGGGTAAGGGAACTGTCTGGGGAGTCTTAAAAGCACTAGTCCCATTCATAATGTCTGGGCACTCATAACCTAATCACATCCCAAAGGCCCTGCCTCCTAATATCAACACATCTGGGCTTAGGTTTCAACATACGGTTTTCAGGGAATCAACCATTCAGTCTACCACTTCCTATCAGACATTAACTCATCACCTAGGTTCCCAAACACAACTTAGGAGGAGCAGTAAATACAGCTGAAAACTTTACATCTCACTCTGATTTTATCTCTATACTTGTGTTATTTTTGTAACCTTCCTTCAGAAGAAAAGATGGTAATAATACAATAACTTGGGTCCGTGGCTGATGTTTATGTTTTAAATTATAAAATTAAATTATAAACATCCATCACACATTATGGGGTGCTGATAATGACATGGATGTGACTGGTCAATTTCACCTGGTGTTAAGTATTTTAAATACATAACCAAGTTGACTTTGCTTCCAAGTCTATTAGAACTTATATCCTTGGCTCCCAAGTCTTCATATCTGAATGTCATGATACAAGTGATGTAGGAATAGGCCCTCTAGTTTTAAAATGAGTGGTGACCATGAAGAACATATGTGGCAGTGTATGCACAGATTGAGTGTATAGCATGTAAATGTTTTTTCCCACTTATTGTTGGGAATTGATGCCATTATTCGAAGTATAATTCATAGTGAAGGTGCTTTCCCCCCCAACAGTAAATCTGAAATTAACTATCTAAACATACTCTTGGGCACAATGTGAAATTTTTAACCTAATTAATTCATTAATATACCAATGAAAACTATACATGTGTGAAAAAACAGTGAGAGACAAAACATTATTATAAAACTAGAGGTCTGGTGCACAAATTTGTGCATCAGTGGGGGTACCTCGGCCTGGCCTGCAGGATCAGGCCGAAACTGGCTCTCCAACATCACCCAAGGGGTCCCGAATTGCGAGAGGGTACAGGCCAGGCCAAGGGAACCCACCAGTGCACAACCGGGACTGGGAAGGGACGTGGAAGGTTGGCCACCTGGGGAGGAACTGCAGGAGGGCTCCAGGGTGTGTCCAGCCCATCTTGCTCAGTCCCAATCAGCTGGACCCCAGCAGCAAGCTAAACTACTGGTCAGAGCATCTGCCCCCTGGTGGTCAGTGCACATCACAGTGAGCAGTGGAGTGGCCTTACCATACCATTAGCATATTGCGCTTTGCTTGGTTGAATAGACGACTGGACGGACACTTAGCATATTAGGCTTTTATTATATAGGATGGGTGAATTGTCATTGTACACACAGGAAATTATCCAATTTGTTTTTTAACTGGCTCATTAGAAATAATTGCCCATTATTCAATCTTTACTATTTAAGATCACTAGTATTTAATGAGTTTTAAGATATATGAATTAATATTATCTAGTCAATATCTTGGTAAGATATTCTTCAAACAAAATAGCATACAGGTTACCTTTATATTTTTATTATTTAAAAATATTATAATATAAACTAGAGGCCTGTTGCACAAAAAGATTTGTGCAATAGGCCTCCCTTCCGCTGGCTGCCGGCACCGGTTTTCCTCCGGCACCTGGGACCCAGGCCTTCGCTCCAGCTAGAGCCACCTTCAAGCCTTCGCTGCTCCGGCCGGAGCCGCCTTCAGTCTTCGCTCCGCCGCTTCACGCCTGCGTATGCAAATTAACTGCCATCTTTGTTGGCAGTTACTTTGCATATCTCACTGATTAGCCCATGGGAGGTGTGGCGAAGGTACAGTCAATTACCATGTTTGTCTATTATTAGATAGGATATGCATGTAGTAAAACTGAAGTAAACACACACACACACACACACACACACACACACACTGAAGCTTGTTCAAACTTACATGTCCAAAAGCCAAAGAAATCAATCAGAACTTACAGCTATTCTGTGTTCTAAAGCTCCCTTTGTACTTATTGACTAAACATCTGGGTAGAAGAAAGCCCTGGTAATGAAAACAGCATGTGTGTTGGAGTTAAATAAACCTGGAGTTAAATTTGAAGGGTTCAAATTCCTTCTCTACTATTTATTAGTTATAGGACCATGTCTCTAACCATTAGGTTGCTCATTTGTAAAATGTGAATAATACTAAATACCTTTCATGTTGTTGTGAGTAATGAATTAAATAAGATATAGTATGCAAAGCACGCAGGACAGTATCTGGCATATTAATAGGGTAAGAGAAGAAAAACCCATGCAGGAACTGACATATAGCCCTGGCCAGGTGGCTCAGTTGGTTGGAGCATCATCCCGTGTATATATATATATAAAAAAAAAAGGTTTCTGGTTTGATCCCTGGTCAGAACATTGAGGTTTCTCTCTCTCTCTCCCCTTCTCTCCCCTTCTCTCTCTCCCTCTCTCTCTCTCTCTCTCTCTCTCTCTCTCTCTCTCTCTATATATATATATATATATATATATATATATAATCTCCATCCTCAGGTAAGGACTAAAAAAAAATAGAACTAAGATACAGCATTTGGCTAGGCCATTTATATCTAGCTCATGTATATTTTGAAACCACATTCTTTCTAAAGTCCACCATTAACACCTGTTAAAAATGAATTATTTTGCTCTGTTTTGTTTAGGCAAGTATTCTTCAAATGCTATTTATTGAAATACAACCACAATGCTGAAGGAATCAGGCAGAGAAAGAACATATTAATGGAAAACATATAAATGGAAAAAGATAATAGGTGAAAAATATGAGGATGGAGATCAAAAAAGACAGCAAACAGGCCTAGTTTTATTAAGAAGTGTAGGAAAGGGGCAAAGGAGGGAGAAGATGAAGCCGATGTTCCTAGCCATCTGGACTTAGACTTGGAACTCAGCCAGCCAGAAATGATTTTCATTTTCATTGGCTACATGAAAAACAAAGATTAACCACTATATATTAAATATGGCAGGGTAACTAAAATTTCAGGAGAAATAAATTTTCAGCTACTGAAATAGGTGTTTCAAAAAGTTTGGTCCTAGATGCAAGTGAATTAATAAGCACCAGTATCGTTGCCAATACCATTTTTTTTCCAACACCATTTTATATTTAGTAGCATTTTCCCCTTGCAAAATTAAAACTTTATTTCCCTACATTATCACCCTGTTTTCTTTATATGCATTTGTTGTAGATTTACATAATTCGATGACTACTCCACACTATTAAACAATGAAAAATTAAAAAAAAAAAAAAGTGTGGTCCTATTTCAAAAGCCAATTAATGTTCATCCCATTTCACAACCAAACAAGTACAGAAATAACACTTTGGGACTCTCCAAATCATGACGGATCCTCCAGTCTGCACACATTAGTAAACCAGCCAAATAATCAGTTATCTTATTTGATCATTTTTATAATTTCAAGAACATTTGAACAAATTCCATTTAAACACACAGGCTACCTTTGACAGGTGAAGCAAATTTCTCCTGTCAAATCTCAATTGAGGGACCTCAGGAAAGCCTCCCAGGACATTCTATACTCCTGTGTCACAAAAATATGCAACACCCAATGTTGGCAAAGTGGGGTTATACATATTCACTACCGGTGATACAGTAAAACATTCCAACACTTTTAGAAATATGGTAATATGTAGCAAAAAGTTTTAGTAGTATTTACACTCTTTTACCTGGTAATTCTACTCATAAGTATTTATCCTAATTCAACATAGAAAAGATAAACACAATAGAATAGATTGCTTGCTAATTGATTTAAAAGTTTATAACTACATAAAGATGAAACATTAAGGAAACAGTTTAATAAATTATGAACATGATATGCTAGAATGCAGATATGCAAAATAATAATTACGGTGCAGGGTGAATTTACTTATATTAACATTAAATGAAAACAGCACAATACAAAATAGAATGTACAGTCTCATTACGACTATATTATGATATATGCCAATACAGATAGTATTATATAAAACAAAAAATAGTTAATTTTCTTTTATTTATTTATATATAGAGGGAGAGAGATTTTAGAGAGAAGGAGAGAGAAATATCAATGAGAGACATCAGCCAGCTGCCTCCTACACACCCACTTCTGGGGATCCAGCCCATAGCCCGGGCATGTGCCCTGATGGGGAATCGAACCAGTGACCTCTTTGGTGCATGGGACCATGCTCAAGCCACTGAGCCACACTGGTGGGGCAGTTTTCTTAAGGTAGTGAAAAAAAATGAGTGATTTTAATCTCATAGTTATTCAAAAGCCTTGTCTTCCCAAAATTTATTTTTAAAAATATCAAGCCTCAAATGTTTTCAGTATATATAATCTGTCATAGTTGGGTCAAGCTAGCCTCAATTCATTATAAACTGCAACTAACTTTATGGGTATTTTTTCTGTGCAACACTGGATATCCATGTTCAACTAAATTTTAAAAATTAGATTAAGAAGAGGTGTATATTTCTATTTCACTTCCTTACCTAGTTAGATAAGCTCTTAAAATTCAATATCATTCTGTTCCAGATATGGAGAATTTTACACACTGGGTATAAACTGTCTATATGGTAACAATGAAAACTATCTGTGATGTTCTGAGGATTATTTAAAATATTAACTAGTTATAGAGAAGATTTAAAAGTACAAATTTTAAAAAAAGACTTAAGCTTGGTTTTTGCTTGAACAGTGCTTCATTACATGTAACACCTATAACAATAAAAAAAGAAATACGCATCTACATCAATTGCCATGCATTAGGAATAATTCCTTTTTTCATGAGACAAAATATGAGGTCAGTGAGTGACATTTCCCAGGCATTGTAATAAAGCTTTTTTCCATGTAGGATGTGATATAGTATAACATGACTTTTATTACTTTTACTTGCTGAACGACACAATGTATGCATGCATTCATACATAAATTAACTTCCCAATCCTGTAGAATAACCCAGAAGGACAATGCTAATGGTCACTGGCAGCAATAAAACATCTATAATTTACTGAACTTTTACTAGCACTGGGCAGAATGCTAAGCCCTACATGGATTATTTCGTTTAATCATCCCAACAGCCCTAAATCAGGTGCTACTCTCATCTTCTCCTTACTAATGAGAACCTGGGGTTCACCATACAGGTTACACAATAGACAGGGGTGGGCACAATCTGAAATACAATATTGTCTGACCCCACAGTTATTAATGTTTATTCGGATATTCATTAGACTTCCTGGGAGGAATGTGAAAATGCATTTTATTTTATTTACAAAACATTTTTATTGATTTCAGAGAGGAAGGGAGAAGGAGAGAGAGATAGAAACATCAATGATGAGAGAGAATCATGGATCGGCTGCCTCCTGCACGCCCCACGTAGGGGATTGAGCCTGCAACCCAGGCATGTGCTCTGAACAGGAATCAAACCGTGACCTTCTGGTTCATAGGTCGACGCTCAACCACTGAGCCATACCAGCCAGGCTGAAAATGCATTTTAGAACAACTTCAAACCTGGGTTGCAGTAAGATATTTTTTTATTAGCCCTTAACTAACTAAAAAGTTCAATTAATCAGAATGCCCGAATATCCCCAGAAAGTATTCTTGATGGTGGAGGTTATGCCTTTAATCAAAAAGCCAGGGGTAGGGATGAACAATGAATGAAGGCAGGAATACTGAAGCATCTTGGACAAGACAGGAAGACAGAACTTAGTAAAAAAAATTCAAGTTGATCCAGTAGAGGTATTTATAACTCTTTATAATTTGATGAGACACATTCATTAACTTGTTACCAAGAGAGAAGCCAAAAGAGTATCCAGAAAACCAAAGTAATTAACAGATATAATCATTGAATATATCCTACTTGAACTCTAGAAGCAAGAACAGGGCCTTTGAAATTAAAAGCAGGGCTTGAACTTGACCAAGAAAAATAAAATAATCTCAATGTAGGAAAATCATGTATTTTCCAATTTCCCTAAAAAATCTTCCTGATATTTCAAAACATTATGTCAATTACTTCAAAATCTAATTTTTAGCATGCTTTCCAATATATAAATTTGACTTTGAAAACACAAAATAATATTTCATAAGAAATAAAATGGCATTTTGTAAATATTTTATAGGTATTTTATTATAGGGAAAGGAACTAACCACCACGTAGGATTAGCAATAAAAGAAAATGTCATATTTGAGGTAAAATTTATCATAAGTTCAAAAAGATAACTTATTAGGTGGTACAGAAATTGAGAATATAACTTGGTGAAAATGCAATCTTATTTAAAATGTTTTATTTTATGTCTAAGTTTTATACAATGTAAGATGCAATTGGGTTAGCATAAAATACATAAACCTTTTTATTACATACAGAGTGGGGCAAAATTAGGCTTATAGTTGTGAATATGAAAAACAGAGTTTATTCTTGTATTATTATTTACTAATTATTGTATTATTTTCCAAATAAATAGCCGTACACCTACTTTTGCTCCACCCTGTATACTATAATTAAAAGTAGCAAAGATAACTCAATATTAACCAATTTTTAAAATTTAAAATTGTATTTGTAAATTTATACACGTACTTCACTCTAATACTTGTATGCTTTTCAGTATGAGATATAAGCTTTAAAACATATTTAGCATTCTCTAACTTCAATAATTTATCAGTATTGTCTAGATCAGTGGTTCTCAACCTTCTGGCCCTTTAAATACAGTTCCTCATGTTGTGACCCAACCATAAAATTATTTTCGTTGCTACTTCATAACTGTAATGTTGCTACTGTTCTGAATCGTAATGTAAATATCTGATATGCAGGATGATCTTAGGCGACCCCTGAGAAAGGGTCATTCAACCGCCAAAGGGGTCGCGACCCACAGGTTGAGAACCGCTGGTCTAGATGTAATTATATTTCAAATTTTTCACCAGTAGAGAAAAACTGCCATAATTTGGGCAACTGTCTCAGACATTTAGTTTAAGCATGGTGGTCATTTTTAAGTTTCTATGTGAGCCAATTATATGAACATGAAATCATTTCCCATCCCACAGCCACAAGCTGCATCTTCATACCTAAAACACATTTTTTTTTTCAAAATTTCCTGTCTTTCATTAGCCACAACTAGCTCAATGCAAATCTGTCATCACCACCAGAAAGATCTCAACACCCAGGCCAGCCCTACCACTCTCCAGCTGTGTCCTTGAGTCTGGTGCTCACCTTTTCTATGTCTCATGTGTAAAGCAGGGATAATAATAGGTATATCTGGTAGGGTTACTGGGATCATTTAACGTTTAAATCCTCAGAGCAGGGCAGGCACATAGTAAGCATTCCATAAGGGTAAACTGTTACTTTTATTATTCAGTAGTATATCCTCATGTACAGAAAACCATATACTAGTATTACCTTTTAAAATTTTACAAACAAACCCATAATACCATAGCTAATAATTCCTTTCCTACTGCATTCTAACGGCTAAGAAATGTTAAATCACTCTGGTTTGGGAACTTTTTGAATAGCTTTCGTTTTTGAACTACCCTTTGAAACAGTCCAGTCTAGTAAGATGTTTAGATTTCTGTAAGAGTACAGATTTAAATCACTTTTAACATATCTATTCATTTCCAGTTGAATTTCAATAGATATTCCACTATTTGGTTAAAAGCTCTTAGTTGTGTAATCTGAAATAGTGAAGAACTGTGGACAACTAAATGTCTCTCAGTTGGTTAAAGGCATGGATGTTGGTATCTACACAGATAAATGTCTGTCGGGACGTGCACCCAACTGTAAATAGCCGTGACCTTCGGAAAGCAAGCTCAGGAGGTGGAGGGTATGGAGGAGTTTCATTCCGCATTGCTCATTTCTCTATTATTTGAAGGCTTGTTTCACCTTTGAACTTCTGTAAAGATTTATTTTTTTAAAGAGTACTCTAAAAGAACAATTTAGTGCCATGTCAGATAGGGTTGAGAGAAACAGATGTCAAAAATCTTGGATTTTCTTCTCCAGTTCTGACAAGTTCATGACCAAAAGGGCTTTCCCCTCCTATTGGCTCTGTCATTCAAAATACCTACTTGGATTTCATTAAAACTGTACTTAAAGAAATCAAATTCAGAAGCTCTGTCATTTCTTAAGTGAAAGTATAAAGTATTAATTCATTCTTACTATCACAATTATAAAGAGTATCAAGTAGGGTCTTATATATATTTAATATTGTACTCTTTACAATGCATGTCTAATTGTATATCATTTCTTTATCTTCTATCTTACAGTAATAAAAAGATATATGGGACACAGTTTGTGCATCTCAAGCAGAATTATAAAATAGATTGTGATCATAATCTTTATTTGGAATTACAGTACTTGGAAGGGGTCAGAATTATGGTTTAGCCCCAATTTGGGAGAGGGTATAGAATTATCTCATCATCCAAGGCAGAAAACTCTTCTCTCATCCCTCTTCCTCTCGCTCTTGCTCTCTCCCTCTATATATATTTAGTACAAAGTTCAGAGCCTTCTTTAGCAATAAATTTTGGTAACTAATAAGATTTACAGGAATCTAATAGAAATCTGGATTTGTACACTCTAAGACAATCCCAAATAAAACATTTAGAGATTCACAGGTACATTCATATAAGTAAAAAAGAACTCTCACCCCTAATATATGTAAAGACCCCAAACAGTGAGGAGAAAACAGATAGTCTAGTTAAGCTGACCTTTCCTATCTTTGAATGTTTAGGTAATAAACATCTAGATTATCTTTTGATTTAAACATTTTATCTTTTCTTCTCTCTATAAGCTTAGATTTGAAAATAGAACCAATAGTATTTGTTCACATGTAAATGTTTCCCAATGATTTTATTAAATTAACTTTAGAAAGTCTACTTAGAAGGCAATAGTCTACTTTTGAAAGTCTACTTTTAAATCTGCTGTAAGTAAGTCATATTATAAAACAATTCACTTATTGCGTTTTAGGATCATTTCTCTACCAGACTTTCATTAATGGGAAATTTTAAGCCAATTTTAAATGTCTCAGCAGGAGAAAGGCTCCTCCTGTCACAGGAATCGCTGTGCTGAGCTGGACGGTCACTCTCAGGCCAGGAAAGGACTCAGCGCTGGATGGAAGTCACGGCTCTGTCTCTCCCAAGTGGGTAATTACCACATACAGAACTTACACGAGGCCCCTTGAGACACAACACAATAATCATTATGTTCCGGTCTCCAGAGCTTTTCCTGCACTGTCAAGATGACACTAGAGTCCTGTTTTGCTAAAAATTCAATACTGAGAAAGCATGCAAATAGCAGACTAAAACTTTCAATGGATATCTGAACTATAGAAAGCAAGAGCTCAAATTTACATGGAACCCAAGGCAAAAAACCTACAACCTAAAATTGGGCACAAAAGTCCAAACTTAGAGTCCAACAAATATAAGAAGCAAGAATGGTCTTGAGTCATCAGGATGTCCAATTAAATGGCCTTCTGCAGAACAGCTCCTCGCCATCACCCCACCATCACAACTACCCCCCACCGCAGGCCCCAAATAACTGCCCTTCATCCCAAGCCCCAAACAACTAGCTGACAGTGAAAAGGCACTTGGCTCTATGCTAAAACCTTAAAGATAGTATGTCCAGAGCTGGGAGACTTCCCTTCTGCAAGTGCTGAGGTCAAAGACAAGCAGGTTAGTGTCTGTGGTAACTCCAGGTCTCCACTGGATAGGGATGAAGTTGTGCAATAAAGCTGTGTCCAGGAGTACAGCTGCCCTTACTTTGACAATTGTGATAGAATAAAAAGAAACCCTAATGAAATAGAGAATAAAACAACAACAAAAATAAGTAGGCTGCATTAACACGATATAGGTGATTTTTGAAATAACAATAAAGCAGATTAAACTTTGTCAAATTTGATTAAGCACTTCCTATAGTTCCACTTGGGTGAAAACCAAGTCAAAAGCAGTGTCAATACTATCTTTTCTAAGGCAACTCATTAGTCAAGGCCTAAACACCAACCTACAAGAAGTAGAAATTAAAGATTTTCCAACACAATATTTTATTTTCTAAATTTGGCCATTAGACTAGAGATTGCCAGCTCTTTCCATCCAAGAGGGTGCTCTGAAAGAAAACTATCGCCATTAAAATAACTGGTGAGTAATCACGCCAGAGCTGAGACTGACGGGGCATTTGCCATAGGCAGTGCTCTGCATTCATTTTGTTTGAGCCTCACAAACATTCCGTGCTATAGTGTGGCAGGTCTGCTAGCTCTCCCCTTCTCCCTGTGATGGACACCAAAATGAGCCACCCGGCCATGAAGGACTGTTGGCCCAATTGCTAGCAGTAGTGTCTACAGACACTTCCAGCTGTCAGTCTCTTCCGAGGTCACCTCAACTGCCAAGAGCTGTGTCACCCAAGGTCACACCTATTCCCAGGCCAGGCCAGCCCATACCTAATGACTGATCAATACAGGAATATCAGCTCCAGAGCAACCGTTAGGGGCCTGCTGAGGCTGTCACTGGGCCTGCACTGTAACTTGACTTGTCCTCCCATCCATCACTTTTGATCCACAGAGCACGGCTTCATAAACATCCTGCAAGCTACACTTTGTCTCAGAGTCTGCTTCCTGGGGAATTCATCCTACGATACTCCCCTTCCTTCTTAGAAATAGAACTTCCAAATGTCAGCAGGGCGCATGAATAAATGCCAAGAATAACGACTACATTTCCTACCTTCCCTTAAAGCCAGGTGTAGCCATGCAACCAACCTCCAGCCAACACGATGAGAATGGAAATCATGCAATTTCCAGGAAGTGTTCTTAGTGGGCAGGGAAGGGCCCTTCCCTGTGCCTCCGTTCTCTTTCCAGCTGGGAGATATGCAGATAACCGAGCTGGAGTGAGAAGAGCCACCTTCTTGGGGATGGCCAAGCAACAAGATCAAAGGAGGCTCTGTGTCCGTCACCAGCAGGGGTATGGAGGGCATTTTATACTTAGACCTGTGAGATGGGTCATATTGCCACGTGACAAATGAAGAAAAGGCTCAGCGTGAAACAGTGTGCCCTAAGGCAAACTGATGATAAACAGCAGAACTACAGTAGATTTCAATCCAGATTTGACACCAATGTTTATGCTCTTACAACACTGAGCTGCCTCTGGCAGAAAATTTAGTGATGATTTTGCTTAGGAGAAGTGAAACTTTTGATTATCCATCTCTTCTGAGCCCAGAATAAAGACATATGGATGTTCAAATAAAAACTTTAAGTTCGCTGCAAGAAAGAAGCTCCCAGCTGTAAATATTGTAGGAGACTGAAGAAGAGAGCTGCGGCTCCTTCTGTGGAGATCTGAGATTAGACCATGTAAATGGGAAGTAATTATCTAGTGATGTTTTGCCTGGAGATACAGATTGTAAATCTCCTTGTAGGTCTGCAATTCCTTTCTTATGAGCAATGCCTTTTTCTGTCTTGAGTAATGAGGGGTGGGAGAAAGCTCAGCCTTGGGGCATGACCTGCTGCGCTGGGGAGGGAGTAGAAGTCATCCCCAGCTATACTGGCGGATAAGGGCCCAGGAGAGCAAGACCAGGCTCAGCAGTAGGTCTGAGATGATGTGACAGCCCGGCTGAGAATCCTGGCAGAGGGAGGTGGGCACACAAGCAGCACCAGGGAGAGCAAGCAGTTCTGAAGCTCCTCTGAGGTGGCCTGGCCGCCCAGCTCTGGGCTACACACTGGGCCTCGTTGCTCGTGGTGCTGTCTGATCCTTAAGGATTAAGGTCACTTACTGCAGCTCTGGTTCCTCCTGAGCTGAACGATTTCTCATAATGTAGCCAGAGGCCTGCAGCATCAGAGCTCAGGACAGAGTACAGCCTCCCCCTGGACAGTTAGCTCCCGGAGGGCACCCGTGCTGACCCCTCCCGAGGCAGCAGGGCTGAGGTCACTGAGGGGCTTTCTCTCCTGAGCATTTGCACCTTGTCCTCCACGAGTCAGTTACCCTCTGACAAGGGGACAGAGGGACAGGCCATTGTCCTGGGCCTGACCATTAATACCTGAGCTCTCCATCCTGAGCCAACAAAATGTTGAAAAGCACCTGGTTCCAAGACTTGCTCAAATGTAATATTTGCTTAAATTAATCCCGACTAATACATGGATTTTGCCAATGCCATCACCTTCATAAACCAGTAGTCACAGTTGTCACAGTGAAAGAGGCAGTATTCTGGGGTGGGGGTGAGGTGGAGGATGGGAAGCATGCTCTCAAGTCAAACACAGGTGAGTGAGAAGCCCAGCTCTCCCTGTGTGGCCACGGGCCTCTGCCATCTAATTATACTGATACTATCACCTTGCTGCAGAGCTGCTGTTGAGGAGCATCAGGGAATACGCACAAGGTGTCCAGCACGTGCTTGGTAGGCAATAAATGTCTGCCATCCTCAGGAACAAAGAGGTAGCCTTGGTTCAGGAAAAATTTTATCTTGGAAAGAAGTTATCAAATATCCTTACAGGTAAACACATAATTAAAATGGCATTGGTCCCACTGGTCCCATTTAACTATGTTTAGAAATTTCTACAGTCCTGGGTGACCACTCTCTGCCTGGTGAAACGCATCCAAGTCCACGTCTATTATCATATATCTCCTTTTGGTTCAAACCAACCAGTGGAATTATTCCCCCCTGCATCCGCGTTTCCGCAGGACCTCTATCATGTCACCAGCCAAGCCACTTGAAGTTTGGTTGCATGTACAGCTGTTTCTCCTATTAGATTGGAAGCCCTCTTTTGACAAGAATCATGAACTATTCAAGACCCAGAGACATAGAAGCATGGAACAGACCAATGAATTTCAGAGGGAAGGCAAGGGATGGGGGAGTGGGTGCGGAGTGATTTACTGGGGGAACTTAGATGCATATATGGACACAGACAACAGAGCGGTGAAGGCCTGGGAGGGGCGTGCGCAGGGTGGAGGCGGGCAGTGGGGAAAAACAAACAAAGGGGACCTCTGTAATACTTCCAACAATAAAGGGAAAAAAAGAATCATGAGCTATTCATCCTTAATCCTGATTGCCTAACACAGTGCCTGGCATAGAGCAGGAATTCCATAAATACTTGGCAAAAATTGCACCCAATTTAATAAGTGCTGTGGATTCTATGGGTTTCATGAACACTGGTGTCAGTTCCACAATCCTGATGGCAGCTGTGATCTTGGAACATAAAGCATTTTAGAGCCTACTTAGTGCCCGGACATTTCACGGGAGGAAATACCACTTTAATGAGAAACTGTCAATTTTGCTTGTATAGCCCACAGGTTCCTAGTTAACACTGAGTAGGAGAGATCCCATTTTTCATTACAAACCTGAAATTAATTCAATTTTCGGCTTTGCTGGCCTAGTCCATTTAATTCTAATCCTCGTCTTGAAGCGGTAACACAAATGAAGCTATCAGAGTACGAAAGTAGGCTGTGGCTTTGCTTCCCAGCATGCACTCATTTTATACAACTGAGCGGACACATCAGTCAGCAGATTACTGGACAACTGTGAAGAACAGCCTCAACCCAACTATGCATGTGCCTATGTGTGTGAACACACATGTACATGTACATGCATGCATACTTACACACATGTGTGTGATAGCTACCATTTTACAGAAGGTATTTTGTAGCAGACAGTCTGAAATGTGTCATTAATGGTATCCATGTTCACAGAAGGCATCCTGCACCCAGAATTACCTGCGTTTGCATTTATTTATGCGATTAGCAATAGAAACACAGCTGATAAACAGTCCATGAAGATTAGGTGAGACAGAAATGTTATATAATTTAAAGATTGGCTTTTGAATAACTGCAGACAGGGTGTGAGACATCTATAATTAATGTATCTGCTCTGGTATGAGTAAGAAATGATTGCCTGGGGTGTTACAGGTGACCTGGTGACTCAGAGAATGACAGAGAAAGCATGAGGAGAAAGAAAAAAATTGAATACCAGAATACAAAAGGACATTTAATTTAACCAGTCTAGGTTGACGGCTTGAGGGATGATTTGGTGAGAAGATGGTGAACCCAAACTGTAATCATAAATGCAAAGGTTTGTAGCATGCCATTAAGATGAACTGCATAGTACATTGCATAGGTTGGATGACAGAGCTCAGTTCTTCTTGACTAAATCTGTCATCCTCTCCTCAAAGCGCAGAGTTAATGGAATCTCTTTAGGAATAGGTAAGGGGAGTTAAGGTAGCAATGTTCAAAGTGCCTACTTGGGTGTGTAGATTACTTTAATCTAGAAGCAGCATAGACTATGCCCAGGAAGAATGAGAGTTTGAGTGGATGGGGATAAGGACTTTTACTTTCACCTTATACACATTAGTAGTTTTCAATGTTTTATTTTTACAGTGAACATGTATCACTTTTGTCATTCAAACTTCTTAAAGTTACGTAAACCAATACCTAACCATTTCTCAAAAATTAGAATCCATGATCAGTCAGGTGCATGGTATTAAAACCTTTGTCTCCAGGACAGGGTCCATGGTACCCGATGCTGTTGGCTTTGACAGAAACATTGAAGTTAAACCAGATGTCCTCTGCATCACCCAGAATACAAAAGGACACTTAACCTAACCAGTCTAGGTTAACGGCTTTAGGGATGACCTGGTGAGAAGATGGTGAACCCAAACTGTGATCATAAATGCAAAGGTTTGTAGCATACCATTAAGATGAAGTGCACCATGAATTAGATAGGTAATAGTCTAGCCTAGAATTATGGTGAAGTCTCCTGACAACACTACTAATTCATCAAAGCCTCCTGACAACCCACGGGCGCACACTGCATCCAGACTGGCTCACATACACCTCTGCCGGTGATTTACAAAGTTCCATCAGATTCTGTTGTCTCAATCAGCTCACCTGCACATGGCATTTTGATTAATTAAAATAAGTCCATTTCCCAGCTTCGTGGCTAGAGTGATTCTTAGCTGCCCAGCGCTGAGCTGAAGGCGAAGAACCACAGAGCCAAAATCTCATGCAAACGAAGTCCCAGCAGCTCTCCCTAACACGGAAGCTTGTCCCCACTCCAGCTCTGTGATGCAGGAGTGAGGAATTCCAGGGCAGCTCTGTGGGCCCAATTTACAACAGGAGCCATCCCATATTTTTCCAACTCATGCTAAAATTCTGCCCAGCAACGGTGGCTCAGTGGTTGGGTGTTGACCTGTGAACCAGAAGATCACGGTTCGATTCCCGGTCAGGGTACATGCCTGGGTTGCAGGCTCAGTCCCCAGTGGGGGTCATGCAGGAGGCAGCCAACCAATGATTCTCTCTCATAACTGATGTTTCTATCTCTTCCTCTCCCTTCCTCTCTGAAATAAACAAAAATGTATTTTAAAATTCTAAGTTATCATTATCCACACAAGTTGTCACTAAGTAGATATAAACATGAAGTATTTCAATTGGAACAAATAAATCATGTTAGGATTTAGAATTTTTTTTGTGAGTTCCATCTGTACAGAAGCCAAAATCCATTCACTTTCGGGGGAAAAATAGAGATAATTTTGAATAAAACCAATTATATACAAATACTGGTACATACTGAACGAGAAAAGGTTTAGGGCTGTAAGAGTCCTTAGAGATGACTTAATCTATAATTTTTTTACAAAAGAGAAAACAGATTCAAAGGAGATACTGGCGTGCCCATAGATCACACAGAAAGTGAACAGCAGATCGTGGACTAGAATCTGGGTCTCCTGACTCACCATCTCTACCATGTTGTCTGCCATGAACAAAGTAAATGCTCATGGACACTCCACAGAGAGAGATTTAGGCAAGTTGATACTGTACAATGATAAAATATAATCTGCTTAATGTAAAGAAACTGTTTACAGGTGTTCTCATTGCTGTGATCGCATGCAGATGTTTGTAAGCAGAATTTAAAATTTAATCAAAAGCATTTCCTCCAGTATTTTTTTACAGGTTAAAGCTACTACAGTCGTGTGTGTGTGTGTGTGTGTGTGTTCATTCTCCTCTTCCCATTGCTTAATTATTCCACAGGCCCATAAATTGCACTACATACAACTGAACTGCAATACAAACAGTAGAAATAAAATAATCTGATGTGAAATATCTTTTTAGAGGAAGGACTAAAAGTACAAGCTTGGGTGTTTTTTTGTTTGTTTGTAAATATATTTTCATTGACTTCAGAAAGGAAGGGAGACAGAGAGAGAGAAAAACATCAGTGATGAGAGAGAATCACTGATTGGCTGCCTCCTGCATGCTCCACACTGGGGATTGAGCCCGAAAACTGGGCATGTGCCCTGACCAAAAATAGAACTGGGACCTCCTGGTTCATAGGTCGACACCCAACCACTGAGTCACGCAGGCTGGGTTTGGGTGTTTGGATATTTTTTGAGATAACATATGCTTTCCAGTCTTGATAAAAAATATCTACATATATTTTTTGTAATTTTATCTACTTTATCACCATATAATAAAACTACAAAACTATCTCTGTGTTGATCCCTGAGAATTTAGGTTTCTTTCTAGCTGTGGATTCTTCTTCATTGATATTGTATTCTGAACAGATAGATAGATAGGTAGCTTAGGGACTGTCAAACTGTCATTTAATACAGGGTTAGAATGTGTTTATGCTTCCCCAGTTCACACTCTGTCCCAACAACATTGGCAAAAGAGGATCCAAGATCTTCTGAGAAAGAGCAACAGCAAACAGATACTCTACAAAAACCTACCTTGATTATCTCACTCAATGAGAGTAATTTTGACAAAATGATGTGAAAGCAGACTATTCTCCTAGATATATTTAATATGTTAGGTGCTACTTTTAACTGCAAAAAAAGGGGAAACAGATGATTCTACTATTATAAAAGTACTGATTATGAAGTTATTTATTTGTAGTAAATACCAGGTACAGGTCAAATAGACTAAGACATCATGCTAAGAGAACTATGAGAGAATCTGAAGCTAAACAGAGGATATTTATATTCAAAATAAAAACCAGAATCTAATTAGAAAATTACCATGTGGTGACCATCATAGTAATCATTAAAGTATGAATCATATTTGATGCTAAATATCCTGGTTGAAAGTTTGATAGGAAACATATTTACATAGTCTCAAAGTATTTTCCACAAGATGCCTATTAATTACAAAGGGAAAATAGTGACTTTGCAGTAGAGAAGTCTCGCATATGCCACCTAAACTAAGTGACCAAAGTTAACATCACCAGCAATAGTACAAATCAACATGATGTACCTCTTGATAACACGTACAGAGAAGAATACAACATCACTTGTATGATATTTCTGCCAAAAATGTATAACCCAAATCATGAGGCAAATTTTTAAAAACTCAGATTGAGAGACATTTTACCAAGTAACTGACCTGTGCTCTTCAAAAAACATCAAGGTCACAACAAAGACAGAGCAAATACTCTAGAAAGGAGACTAAAGAAACGACATATAAACATAGCGTGTGATCTGGGATTTTCTTTTGCTCTAAAGGACATTATTGGGACAATTTCCAAAATATTAATCAAGTTTTAGATCAGATAATAATATTGCTTAAATGTTAATTCACTGATTTTGAGAATGTACTATTTAAAGAATGTCCCTGTTTTTAGGAACTACAAATT
Organism: Myotis yumanensis; assembly: GCF_028538775.1. Lineage (NCBI taxonomy): Eukaryota > Metazoa > Chordata > Mammalia > Chiroptera > Vespertilionidae > Myotis > Myotis yumanensis. The sequence goes on along the minus strand of NW_027223762.1, from coordinate 29,983,873 downwards.
GTAGTATTCAGTGGGAAAGAGCCACCAATCAGGTCTGCAACTTATTCTAAATAGTTCAAGAAAAAATATATGGCCGAAACCGGTTTGGCTCAGTGGATAGAGCATCGGCCTGCGGACTGAGAGGTCCCGGGTTCTATTCCGGTCAAGGGCATGTACCTGGGTTGCGGGCACATCCCCGGTTGGTGATGTGCAAGAGGCAGCTGATCGATGTTTCTCTCTCATCGATGTTTCTAACTCTCTCTATCTCTCTCCCTGACTCTCTGTGAAAAATCAATAAAATATATTTAAAAATATATATATATATATGTCTATATACATATACATGTTTATATATATGTATATGCACGTATGTATGTATCTATGTAGGTACAAAAGATGATTGATAGATAGATTGATAGATAGATAACAAGACAGATGAAGGAAAGGAGAGAGGGAAAGAGGAAGGAAGGGATAAAAGGAGAGGTGGAAGGGAGAGAGTGAGAGAAAGAATATTAAGTCAAATGTGGCAAAATATTAATAATTGGAAAATCTTTGTATTAGTTTTAGAACTTTCCTATAAGTCTGAAATTATTTCCCAAAAAAAGGAAAATAAAAAAAGAAAGTAGAATATATGTACATAAGGAATGGTTAAAGTACTTACTAAGAAAATAATAATTGACTATTAAGTATCTATTATGTGATAGAGATAGTGTTAGGTGCTATAAAGACTACAGTAGGAAGAATGTATGAAATATTTTTTCTCTTAAGCTTATAGAGAAAGGAGATTTAGTAAACTAAAATAATCAGAGAACAGTTCAAAAGGGTAGAGATATAATTAAATGCTAAAGATTATAGGTGTGCATAATTCATAACAATTTTGAGCCACTGTTTAAAATTTAAAATAATGACAAACCACACCAAAAATATAAACTCTGTCAGCATTTCTGAGCTTACAAATATGCTTGTAAGTAATTTGTGAAAATATGCTTATGAGTGCATATAATTACACACAGAATTTAGAAGCTGAATATAGTAAAATATTTGCTGCTTCTAAAACTTCTCCAATCACTTGGATTTGAAATGCAGGTAATTTTTCCACTCAAAGTAAAATATTTAGAACATGTTTTCATGATAAAGTGGAAAATAGAAAAAATATTCTAATGATAGTAAAAGAGAGAAAGAAAAATAATTGTTTAAGTAGAAACAAATATACTCAGCCAACATGAGCATTAGCTAACTATTCATATGTGTGACTTAACCATTTCCCACTAATCGAATGTCAACAACCTCAGATGAAGCAAATCCACTAAAAGCTTTGATGGAAGCGCTCAGGGATAAATTTCAGCATAAGCAATTTTGTAAACAGAAGAGGTTAAATAGGAGAACCTAACATCTGTACTCATACACTGAATAGAAGAAAAGCTGAAAAAACCACCTGGGCCTTTTGCTGCCTCATTTCCCCAGCTCGTGTTTGATTCTGTCCCAGGCAGAATATTATTTAACTAGTCACTGCACTGATATGATAAGTGATATTCTTAAACATCAAGTTCACCTTTCAGCTCATCCTTGTATTTATTGATGAGGGCATAGTTTAATTTTGTCTCTCCCAAAGTTAGAGCCAGAGGATGTCGCTTAAGCCGCTGAATAACTAAGCATTAATGTGTGCAATGCAAATAAGTCTAATAAGCAAGAGGAAGCAAACAAGTGCAGTTTAAGGTGAATGTACCTCAGGATTCTTATACAAGTGGGCTGCCCCCAAGGTTTCACAAGCAACAAAGGTAATGAATTTATTTATGATTACTTTGGGGCGATCAGATGTTGAGTTACTTATCAGTTCAAATCTTTTCCTCTTGGTCTAATCTCATTAATTCCATATTTACTTTAATTGGCTCTCATTTGAATTTTCTGATTTCATAATGCATGACTAATAATATTTCCACCATGTCCACTTTGTTCGTCTTGTGTTAGGAAATTATGTGGACTTGATCTTATTTTACATGCGGACAGTATACATGGTTGCTCTTTACAACATTTCTCAAATAGCAGAATGAAAAGAAGTAGGCAGCTTGGGGTTTGAATTATGACCTTTGACAGGTTACCTAACTATTAACCATTTTGCCAACCTAATGAAAATAAAACCTTGACTAAAAGACAAGAAGATGCCCTAGTCGGTTTTGCTCAGTGGATAGAGCGTCGGCCTGCGGACTGAAGGGCCCCAGGTTCGATTCCAGTCAAGGGCACATGCCCAGGTTGCAGGCTCGATCCCCAGTAGGGGGTGTGCAGGAGGCAGCCAATCAATGATTCTCTCTCATCACTGATGTTTCTATCTCTCTCGTCCTCTCCCTTCCTCTCTGAAATCAATAAAAATATATGTATTTAAAAAATAATAAAAGACAAGAAGATAATAAGTCCAAGAGGAGAAAACAGGGGGTCTAAGAATGTCCCTATCTCTCAACTTCCATCTCATTTTCCAGGTCAAAACCCTAAGACAGTGGTTCTCAACCTTCCTAATGCCGCGACCCTTTAATACAGTTCCTCATGTTGTAGTGACCCCCAACCCTAACATTATTTTCGTTGCTACTTCATAACTGTAATTTTGCTACTGTTATGAATCGTAATGTAAATATCTGATATGCAGGATGTATTTTCATTGTTACAAATTGAACATAATTACAGCATAGTGATTAATCACAAAAACAATATGTAATTATATGTGTGTTTTCCGATGGTCTTAGGCAGCCCCTGTGAAAGGGTCGTTCGACCCCCAAAGGGGTCGCAACCCACAGGTTGAGAACCACTGCCCTAAGAGGTGGCACAGGACCTGCAAGATCATCTGAGGAGGCCTCCAGCACCTCCCAGACTCAGGGGCCTCTGAGCCCATGTGCCCCCTAGTGTCATGCAGGGAAAGTACCATGGCTTTTCAGAGACTCCTTTCCCCGGGGTCCCAAACCTGCTGAGGCTTTTTTCCAATGAAGTTAATGTTATTCCTAATCTGTACCTTAACCATGTTGAATACATTCACTCTTTTAGGTTCCTGCTATTTCATGTCTACATTTTTTTCTATGCTTTGGAGAATAGACACCAATATCCTGTACCCACATTCCCATCAAAAAACAACACAGACACATGCACTGTTCCATTTCAAACTATCAATATTCTTTAATAGGAGATTTGTCACTTAAAAAATAAAAAAGCTCAGACCAACTGGCATGGTTCAGTGGTTGAAGGTAAACCCATGAACCAAGAGGTCCCCAGTTCAATTCCTGGTCTGGGCACATGCTCGGGTTACCGCAGGTCTGATCCCAAACAGGGGGCATCCAATCAACGTGTCTTTCTCATCGATGTTTCTGTCTCTCTATCCCTCTCCCTTCTGAATCTCTCTCTAAAATCAATAAAAATATATTTTATAAAAATTAAGCCCAGCCGGCGTGGCTCAGTGGTTGAGTGTCAACCTATGGACCAGGAGGTCATGATTCAATTACTGGTCAAGGCACATGCCCAGATTGCGGGCTCAATCCCTAGTGTGGGGCATGCAGGAGGCAACCAATCAATGATTCTCTCTCAACATTGATGTTTCAATCTCTCTCTCCCTCTCCTTTCCTCTCTGAAAACAATAAAAAATATATTTTAAAAAATTAAAAGCTCTGAATATATATTCTGTATAGTCTTGAGTTTTATAATCATGTTAATGTTCTATATATTCAAAAAATTAAATTAATCAACAAGGATGGGGGAAGGAAGTCCTAAAACTCAATGCAAACTAAAATAAATGAGCTCAACTACATTTAAAATGAATAATTTTACCATGCTAAATTTTTAAAAACAGAACTAATCCCAGTAACTTCTGAACACAGACTTTGACAACTTGTCAATGTAAAGAAAAATAAAATAACTGCAAATAGTCTTGAACTCTACTTAGTAGATTGTTTTTTTTAATATATTTTTATTGATTTCAGAGAGGAAGGGAGAAGGAGAAAGAGTTAGAAACATAAATGATGAGAGAGAATCATTGATTGGTTGCCTCCTGCATGCCCCTGACTGGGGATTGAGCCCGCAACCCAGGCATGTGCCTTTGGCCAGAATTGAACCTGGGACCCTTCAGTCCGCAGGGTGACCCTCTATCCACTGAGCCAAGCCAGCCAGGGCAGTAGATTGGATTTAATAGTTGGGTATAGCTATCTTGAAACTCTTTAATGTGTATTGTAGGGTTGATCAAATGAGTAAATGTATTAATATTTTGTGAGCCAGGCTTCTCACTGTGGAAGAGGGAGATACAAATGAGAAAAGGAGGAAGGCAAAGAAGAACTCAGGATAGGGAGCTATTCAAATTGAAAGTATCCATATGAACTCAGGATTTTGAAAATACATTTTAGCTGTATCTATGAGAGTATGTAGGTATGTGCATGTTCCCAGGTCTGTCTGCTGAAAAGGTCAAGAAGCAGTGACATTCTGGTACAGCAACGATCACAGATCTTGGGTTTTAAATAGTGGCCTCTACTAAAGAACCAGGGCTCCTTGGAGAAATGGTTGGTTCCAGTGCTGGAGCAGGAAAAGTACAAGACAGACCAGGAGCAGCTAATTATGCCAAAAAGTAATGAAGTGCTTAAAATAATCATACAGAAGAGCCTGTCAAAAGGATGCAGGAAAGAGCTTAAAGGGGTCCCTTACTGGCCCTCAGGAAAATTTGAGCATCAAAATAAATAAGAGCCCTTCATTATAGCAAAATCCTGATTCATAAATCTAGAAGGAATGATAAGGTTTTAAAAATCATAAAATCAGACATAAATTAGCACCAATGGATACTAAATTTGAGGGTGGGAGAAGCCCGAGGAGGGGTAAGATGTTTATATAATCTTAAGGTATTCTCCCAGCAAATTATTTATTACAAAAGGAAAAATAGCAATTGTGCACAGAGGAAATGGTTAATGCTCAACTTCAATATTAATGAATTAAACATCACCAATAATGGGCCAACAGGCATTGTGCACCTCCGGATACAATGCCGGAGGATACACTATCACTCTTGGGGCTCCAGCCAAAAACGCGTATCCTGAGTCTAATCATGAGGAAACACAAGATAATCCCAACATAAAGGACATTCTATAAAGTAACTGGCCTGGGTGTTTCAAAAAGACCAATGTCCTGAAAGACAAAAAAAGAAGAAAAAAGGCTGAGACACTTTTCCAGATGAAAGGGGACCAAAGAGACATGACAACTAAGTTCAATGCATGAGCTGGACCGGAACCCGTGCCAGAGAAAAACTGCCCTAAAGACAAGTATTGGAACAATTGGCTAAATTAGAATATACACGAACTTATAATATTTACAGGTAATAGTACATGGCAATATAAAATTTCCCAAATTTAATAACTACGCTGTGGTTATGTAACAGAATATTTTTATTCTTAAAGGTGCAGGTTTTGGTATTAAGAGTAAAGGGTGCCCTACCGGGTTTGGCTCGGTGGATAGAGCGTCGGCCCTCAGGCTGAAGGGTCTTGTGTTCCATTCAGGTTAAAAGCATGTACCTCAGTTGCAGGCCTGATCCCTGGCCCTGGTTGGGGTGTGTGCAGGAGACAACCAATGGATGTTTTTCTCTCTGTGTCTCTCCCCCTCCCTTTCATTCTCTCTAAAAATCAATGGAAAAATGTCCTTGGGTGAGGATTAAAAAAAAAAAAGAGTAAATGGAATAATGTATGCAGCCTACATTCAAATGATACCAAAAAATCAATATTAATACATATCTATAAAAAGGATAATTGATAAGGCTAATGTGTCAAAATACTACTGGTATAAAGATGGATGGAATCTGTGGGCTATTCTTGCTATTTTTCTGTAAATTTGAAACTATTCCAAAATAAAAAAAATGAAGGTGCTTATATTTTGAATTGAAAGTATAAGTACCTACAACAGTTTTTGAACAATTTTAAATGTGTCCATATTATAATTCAGACAAGTTAAAACCAAGCTATATACAGAGTTTATGATTTATATTAGTGAAAGCAGCACTTCCCATCAAATTACATGTGATTCATAATCTACTTTTATGCTTTTGTGGTTTTTCAAAATGATTAACCAAATATTTTATATTTTCATTAGTTACATTTATACATTTAAACCTATGTTAGGTAAAACTGGTAAACTGCTTTGAAAATGAAAAATAACTTTTTCAACTTTCTTGCTAGTAATTGTAACATGGAAGTACCAAAGCTTTCAAAATTCCTGACACTTTCCCCAAGGTTAGTGGAAACAGACACCCTAATTTATGCTTTTTTTTTTCTCCAGTTCGCAAAATTCAAGTTTATAACACTGAACACGACCACTCCACAACTGGAACTATTAATGACATTTGTGATCCATTTATAATCATATTCTTGGATGAAATAACTTGGAAAACAATCTCTCAGCAATGATGAGACTCATTATCATTCAGTTACACTATTAATAAGAATAAAGTAGAAGTTAAAACCTTAAAGCTGAGATGTTTAAAATCTGGTTTTTAAAATAACTTGGGATTAACTTCACCAGCATAACCTCAAAGACACTGATTACGGAGCTCAGAACTTCCCAGCTTAATTAGAACATCATTGATCACCATTCATCATGCGAAGCCTCATCTCTTCTATATTCAAAAAGTTTGTATTTCTAGGCTTCCTCAGACACAGAGGGGAGGGTAATCTTCATTCTTCCCATCTGGCCCAGGTTCTTTTTCTAGTAAATATATGCCTTTCATTTCAAACCAGTAGGAAGACGTTAGGGGGTAGGGGAATGGATCTCATGTGCACCTCCACCATCTTTGAAAACTTCTGAATTCCAGGGCAAGAGAAGCAGTTAGCTGTCAAGGTTTGCTCATGAGAGGAAAAGATGGAACATTCACAAACTGACTTATTCAGACAGAATCACATTTGGCAAAAATAATTAAATTTGGAAGCGTAATATACTAAGGTCGTGGGGAAACAGGTCCTCTTTAGGCCTGCTGCCTCTTGGTAATGCAATTCTGCAGAATACTAGTATATTACAGTTGAAAGTGGGCATAGCTATGACCGACAAAGTTCAGCTCTAGATATCTCCCTAGAAGGATCCCTCCCCCTATATGTACAAGTATTTACCAAAACATTGTTTGAAAAGCAAAAGAACCTAAACATCTTTCAGCAGAGGAATTTATTTAGAAAGAAAAAACAACAACACGTGCACAAAGAATCCTGGGTAAACTCTTGGGTAAATATGTGAATATAAAGACTAAAAATGTAACAGTAAAAGGCTCAGTCTCTGACTACATCGTGTTCAAGCCTACGTTGTTCCCGTGGCCTTCAAAGGCTCCTTCAGACAAGAGGAATTCTGCTGGAGGCTAGAGTTTTTACAAAAACAGCCCCTCCCATATTCCCTTCTCTGGACATAAAAAAAGTCTGAACTCTGTACTTCCTTAAAATAGATTGGAGTATTAGAACCCCCATCTTCTCAGTTGGTGCCTTCTCCATCAATAAACCCTTCATTACTCCAAACTCTGACATTGTGAGTTTTGGTCGTTCGGAGCATCAGGCACATGGACTTTGATCAGTAACAAAAAAGATACATACCAATTGCAGAGCAGTGCTTAACCTCTGGGGATAATGGAGGGAGATCAGGAATGGAAACTGAAGCTTTAAAGTTTAATGCTCTAAAGTTTAAAGGAAAATATACTCATGTATTACTTACATAATTACAAATTAATATTCAAAGGTTTTTTTTTAAATGTATCAAGTTAAATTCTAAATAAATGAAGACAGGTCAATTTGACTATAAAATGATAAAAATACTGATACGGTAATTAGGCTGTTTGAATTACTATCATGTTTTTTTAAGTATGTTTATTGATTTCAGAGAGGAAGGGAGAGGGATAGAGAGAAACATCAATGATGAGAATCACTGATTGGCTGCCTCCTGCCTGCCCCCTATTGAGGGGCGGGGGGGGAGGGGGGGATATCGAGCCCGCAACCCAGGCATGTGTCCTTGGCCGGAATCAAACCTGGGACTCTTCAGTCCGCAGGCAGACGCTCTATCCACGGAGCCAAACCAGCTAGGGCTACTAACATTTTGTCATACCTCTATGCAGTGGCCCAGAATCAGAGTCTGAACCTTGATCTTGCAGTATATACTGAACCCTACTGATTCCTAAAGAAAGCTAACTATCTTACTTCCTCATCTATACTTAAAATTTTAAGAAGCCCACTGGAAGAAAGAAAAGAAGGAGAAAGGGAAGGAAATAAGGAAGTTTCCCAAAATATTACATCTAATTATGATTATTTGTCTGACTTCAAACTTCAATCTTGGGTCATGTATAAGATGTGAGCGGTATGGAGAGAAATGCCATCAGAAAATTATCTCAAAAATCTTTTATTTAAAAATAAAACCACAAAACAAGAGGGGGTTGGGGGAGATATTTTACTACAGAGATCTTAACGATGCCAGACACTAGAGAACTGAAAATATCAACTTTTTTTCAACAGAGGATATGAAAACAAGTCCCAAAGTCTAGGGAAATGCATTTAGGACATGTAGGCAGTTAGCACGATGAAGGAGTCCACTTCTTTTAAATAATTTCCACTGAAAGATGGATGCATTAATTTGCATCTTACTCTGAACCTAATTAATAAACCTTAAGAACTGTTCTCTCATATACATAAATTTATTTCCTGAAATGCAAAAGAGAGTAGTCCTGGGAAGAAACCAAAGGGCTAGCTAGTTACGTTGGCAAATTTTATATCCTCTATAAAAGGTGAGGGATTTATTGTTACACTTATTTCATAGATTAGTTTGTAAGTTCTTCTGGTGGTTACCCCAGAAACTACAACATATACCCTTGACTTCTAAAAGTTCAAGGCCAGTCCATACCTTTATTGTCTTTCTAGAAATAACTTGGAACGCTTTAAGTACCTTTCAACGTTAAAACTATTGCTGTTAGGAGGCATTTTAAAAATATTACACACATTTTAAACACTTAACAAGATATTACTATCTACACTAATAAAAGAGAAACATGAAAATTGCTGTCACTCTGCTATGCCCACCAGCCAATCAGAGCAACTATGCAAATTAACCCAACAAAGATGGCAGTTAATTTGCATACACAGGCACAGAGCAAAGACTGAAGACTGAAGAGGCTTGGCTTCTCTGCTGCAACCACAGAAGAGAAGCCAAGCCTCGCTGCAGCTGGACCAAAGGCCTGGGTACTGGGTGTCGGAGGAAAACCGGTGCCAGCAGCCAGGGGAAGGCCTATGGCATGAATCTTCGTGCAACGGGCTTCTAGTTGTTTTATATAGTCAGTGTTCCTTTAGCCTCATGTTTACCGCTAGCCCTGTTCACCAACAGGTAAAACTTATCTTATATGAGAGGGGTTATCTTCAAGACGTGATGTTGACTAGGAGGTAGCAGGTGAGTGTTCTGGGGTGCAGTGACGTTATATTTCTTGATGTATGTGGTGGTTATACATGGGTGTATCCACTTTGCTAAATTTCACCAAGCGGACCGATTTGTGTGCTTTTCTGGCATATGTATACTTGAGTTTAAAACTTATAAAAATGAATAGAGATGTGGTGTCCACCTCTGGACAATTTTTTCTTTCTGGTCTTATTTTCAAAAGTTTGTTTAATGAGCATATCTACATACTATATTGGAGGAAAAGCAACTTTAAAAAATAGCAAAATTGAGATTCTGTGAGGTTCACAACAACTCTAAGTATGCTGAGTAATTTAAACACAGTGTAACTAAAAAATACTGGGTTGCTAGACATGCTGAAAAATGATGACCTAGAATGAACTCATCCTTAAGGTGGGGAAGAAGAAATAAATTTTGGTCAGTATCTATCACAACATGAAGTGTACACGTTTGTACCCTGGCCATTCTTCTAGGAATATCTGCTACAGAAACACCCACACATACTCTCTAGAAAGCATGAACTCTAAGGATGTCTGCTCCAGCATTGCCTGTAATAGTGGACAATCTAAGTGCCCGTCAACAGAAATGCTAAGACACAGAACAGAGACCAACATGACAAACTAGGAGTTCAGGGGTTCTTCCGACAGTAACAGTAGGTGAATGTTGGCCTCTGAGCAATTCAAGTCAACAAAAATTTATCGAGTTGTTTCCCCAGGCCAGGCTTTGTGCTGGGCATGTGAGGACAATAGTGAACAAAAGAGAATGTAGCCCTTTAGCCAGAAGAAAAAAAACCCAAAACCAGATTCTATATTGTCCCAATCCAGGCTGATCCTTATGAGATTATCCTATATATCCTATATAATAAAACCCTCATATGCAAATCGACCAAACAGCAGAACGACCGGTCACTATAATGTGCATTGACCACCAGGGGGCAGACGCTCAATGCAGGAGCTGTCCCCTGGTGGTCAGGCAGACATCCCCCAAGGGGTCCCAGACTGAGAGAGGGCTCAGGCCAGGCTGAGGGACACCCACCCCTGCCCCCCAGCAAGAATGTCATGCACCAGGCCTTTAGTTTTTAATAACATCCCTGAGACCTGGCTTAGTGGTTGAGTGTCAACCTATGAACTAGGAGGTCATGGTTCAATTCCCGGTCAGAGCACATGCCCAGGCTGCAGACTTGGGGAGTAGAGGAGGCAGCCAATCAATGATTCTCTCTCATCTCCCTTCCTCTCTGAATTCAATAAAAAAAATATATTTTTAAAAATAACACCAATGATTTTTGTTTATAACTTCAACTGAGGATCATTAAAAATTATGCTTTCCAAAAGCACTGGAGTAAACTTTTGCATGAAAAGGAAGTAAATCCTTATTGAGTCTTTCTCTGGCACCATATAATCACAGTTTAGATAATTTCTTGTTATCTTACTGCTTACTTTTCCTGAGATTTCTGTCAAATAGCTATAATTTCCTTTGGATGGCTTGCCAAAAATCAATAAACAATTTTACCTTTACTTTTGTAATAAACTGCACTAAAAGGAGTTGGTTTCCTCCAGAATTACTGAAACATTTTGTGCATATTAAAGTAAAATTTTCTTACCTATAAATTACAAAAAATTTAACCAGGCACAAAATTAGAAGAAGTAATAATGGTTCAGTTCTATAATCCCAGTATTAATATAAAGTAGTAATCCTAGATAAACTTATATAATGTTGTTATGAATAAACAAGATTAAAGTAAGTATATTAATAGAAACAAAAACTGTTTAGCATTCTTCCACATATGCTTCAATTTCTTTCATGATTTCACATACCTCAGGGATAAATAACATCTCATAAAACCAATTATGCTAATTAACATAGTATTTTTCTGCTTACGGCCCAAATGAAATAAAACAAAGAGCCTGAAATAAATTTACTAAGTTCTAATCTCCCTTACAAGTACAATTTTTTCCTTGTCATTTTAGTCTTAAGTGGGAATTAAGTTCACTCATTACGTGGGCTTCCAACATACATGCTAGTTTTCTCATACCATAGTGACAAGCAAGATTATACCAGAAATGTTCATTTTGTTTTCTGTCATTTCACAAATATTTGTTTAGTTTCTGAATCAGGGTTTTGGAACCCCCAAACAAAGCTAATAATCTAAATTTTAAAAACATAGAGAGAGCTTTGCCCTGGCCGGGTGGCTTGGTTAATTGCAGTGTCATCCCATTCACCAAAAGGTTGCAGGCTCGGCCCCCAGTTGAGGCGTGTGTGGAAGACAACCAATAGATGTTTCTTTCTCTGTCTCTCTCTCTCTCTCTCTCTCTCTCTCAAAATCAATCAACATAGCCTCGGGTGAGGATTAAAACAAAAACAGAGTTTTAAGACCTCATTATAAACTTACAGTGTTCTCAATTCCTGTCTTATTTTAGTATGTATTTTCTGGCTACCTATTTTCACTTACTACTACCCAAACATCAGTCTAGCAGACGTATTATCTTATTACCCAGAAAGCACACTTACTATGAGGAGAAGGGTGCCCTTTGCACATCTGTTCCTACTGTGGTTAAGAAGGGTGCAGCGGCTGCTCTGGACATGTGAAGACTGAGGACTCAGAAGCCACTGCACACAGGGGTCTAATTATGAAAACAAGGGAAGCATTTGATCCACCAACATAAGGGAGACATTTGGCAAGGTTCTAAAATTATTATGATTTATACATTACCACATTTACCAAAAATGTTGCCTATCTCCTAAAGATTTAATAAAGTCTCTTTTTAAAATCCTACAGTTAAAATCCCTAGGAATGCATAAGGGAAAAGGTCAAGGATTGGTGTTCACTCCACATGAGCACAGGCTGTAGAAAACACGAGGCCTCTGGTGTGCACACAGTACAGGAGAAAAGTCACTTAGACATCCAGCAACTGACAACCTGGATCCATTCTAGGATGTCTTCTAGCGACTGCCTCCTGGACATGGCACCTCTGTGCCACCACTGGGGGTATGCTGCTGCTCAATGCTTTCATTGATTTATTGCTGGGAATATGATTTCCGCTTTTTTTGTGGCACCCAAAAGGAAAATGCTAGCTGCTGAATTAGCTTCTGAGATTCAGGAGAGGGTTCGATGAAACTGGAACACGTATGGAATTAAATATACCTAGAAACAGATCATCATTTTCTACCTATAAAATAACAAACAAATATTATCACTTAAAGAGAAAATCTGCTCTGAAAAACTAAGCTCTGAATTATGTGAAATTTGAGCCTATAATTTTTTGCAGTGTGTAACAGTCAGTCTACAAGGATTAACAGCAACGACAAAATAACCTGTTTTCCTTTCTTTTCCCTCTTCTGTTGTTTTCCCTCCTGAAGGCATTTAAACAGATTACTGTGTAAGTTTTGAAAAGAAATAATCAGTCATAAAAAAACAGCTAAAATCACAAGCTTGTTCTTAGGAAAACAACAAGGTGGGTTTTCAAACCTCTGATTTGTTGCTGCATTAAAGCAGATATGCCTCTTGATTAAGGATAGTTTGGGGAGTAAGAGACACAATTGCTCAACTTGCACCTTCATTCATATTCCCTACTGGAACAGATGGCATCTTGAGGGTGCTTAATCTCTCAGAATAGGTGACTCAAATCTTCCAGCTATCAAGAAGTGTTTTGTGCCGAACCGGTTTGGCTCAGTGGATAGAGCGTCGGCCTGTGGACTGAAGAGTCCCAGGTTCGATTCCGGTCAAGGGCATGTACCTTGGTTGCGGGCACATCCCCAGTAGGGGGCGTGCAGGAGGCAGCTGATCGATCTCTCTCATCGATGTTTCTAACTCTCTATCCCTCTCCCTCTTCTCTGTGAAAAATCAATAAAATATATTTTTAAAAAAAAAGAAGAAGTGTTTTGTGCCCGGCTGGTGTGGCTCAGTGGTTGAGCATCTACCTGTGAATCAGGTGGTCATGGTTCAATTCCTGGTCAGGGTACATGCCCGGGTTGCAGGCTCATTCCCCAGTACAGGGCGTGCAGGAAGCAGCCAATCAATGATTCTCTCTCACCATTGATGTTTCTACCTCTCTCTCCCTTTCCCTTCCTCTCTGAAATCAATACAAATATATTTCAAAAATATAATAAATTTTAAAAAAAGAAGTGTTCTGCCCAACACTTTCCCACTGCCTCCACATTTTCATCCTTACTCATTGTTCTGCAATCTGGGCTCTGCCCCTGCACTACTTGAATGACAATGCTCTTCCCTTGATCTGTTTTAACTCCCAATCCCGGTCCATCTCTTTGCTGGGCTCCACAATGGACCCCTCATCACCAGCCTCTCCATAGCACAGAGAGACGTCAACTCCTCTCTTGCCTTCCAAGTCCCTGCATTCTCTCACTTCCTCTGTGTCTCTGCTCCTCGGGGCCCTTTGTGCTTCTTTTGCTCTCTTCTGACTTAAAGGTAAGGATGTATACCAGGTTCCATCTTTTTGTTTTTCCCCAAATATGTTTTTATTGATTTCAGAGAGAGGAAGGGAGAGGGAGAGAGAGATAGAAACATCAATGATGAGAATCATCAATTGGCTGCCTTCTGCACGCCCCCCACTAGGAATCAAGCCGTGAATTCCTGGTTCATAGGTCGATGCTCAACCACTGAGCCACACTGGGAGGGCTCCAGGTTCCATCTTAAGCCCATCAGGTCACCTGCTCTCCTTTCATCTCTCACTTATGGCAATCACCAGGAGTGTCTCCTGGACGGCACTCAATCAATACCTGTGAGACGAGTCTCACCCTCATCCATGCTGGGGGCCATCCATAGAAGAGACTATCTAATCTGGTCTCCATCCAATTATGTTCTCTGACCACCACCCCACTCCCAAGAATGGGGTTGAGACTGTGACTCTAGTTTAACATTTTCACAAGAGGCTTCTTATGATTGTACTAGAGCCCCGGTGCATGAATTTGTGGTGTCCGCCTGGCCCGCCTCAATTGGGGTCGATCAGGGGGGCCAGCCAGCTGTCGGGAGGGACTGCAGGAGGTTGGCCAATAGGAGGTTGGCTGTGGGAGCGCACTGTCCACCAGGGGGCAGCTCCTGCATTACGTGTCTGTCCCCTGGTGGTCAGTGCGCATCATAGGGACTGGTCATCTGGTCATTCCAGTCCTTCAGTCATAACGGTCGCTTAGGCTTTTATATATATAGATGGCTCTCTCTGTCTCTCCTTCCCGGTTTATAGCTTCCATGTAACAGAAAGAGAAAGGCTTTGGGGTCAGATAGAAATGTCAAAGCTGGGTCTGTGAATTATTAGCTATGTGATTAGACCTCTGAATTTTTCAGAATTACAGGTTGAAAAAATATATATGTAAAATATTTGTGTGTGTGTGTGTGTGTATATATATATATGTATATATATATATATATATATATATATATATATATATATATATAAACTTAGGGCAGGAGTCCTCAAACTACGGCCCGCGGGCCACATGCAAATACAAATATTGTATTTGTTCCCGTTTTGTTTTTTTACTTCAAAATAAGATATGTGCAGTGTACATAGGAATTTGTTCATAGTTGTTTTTTTTAACTATAGTCCAGCCCTCCAACGGTCTGAGGGACAGTGAACTGGCCCCCTGTTTAAAAAGTTTGAGGACCCCTGACTTAGGGCCTAGTGAGGTTTCTTTTTCTTTATTTCTCTTTAACTCTCTTTGCAAAACTCCTTACATGCTCTATTTAATTGAATTTTCACAGTAACCTATCTGAGGTCTAAAGGAAGAAGCTGAGGCTGGCTGGGTAACAACTAATAAGTGGTAGAATCAGATTCTAACCTAAGCCTGGCTCTGAAGCCCTAGCTCTTTCCACCACATAAAGCGCCTGCAGAACACAGAGGGGGTGGTATGCTGGGTGAGAGGGGTGGGGAACGCACAAATGGGAAATTAGAGCATAATGTGAGAAGTGCCATAAGAGAGGTATGGAGAAAACGCTGTAGGGTTTACTGAGGAAACAGACATTGACTCAGCCTCAAGAAACCAGAGAGAGCTCGCAGACAGTTCACTGGAGTTGCCTCTGGAGAGCATGACTCTACCCCCAGAGACTGGGCAGGGCATTCTAAGCAGCCAGACCATGTGCAGTCACTGCAGGGAGTATGAGGTGATGGGAACAGAAGTGGGGGAGGATGAAGAAACACAGTTATGGCAGGAGATGATGGCAAAAAGGCAGGGCAGGCCCTAGCCAGTATGGCTCAGTGGATAGAGTGTTGGCCTGTGGACTGAAAGGTCCCGGGTTCAATTCCAGTCAAGGGCATGTACCTAGGTTGCGGGCACATCCCCAGTGGGAGGTGTGCAGGAGGCAGCTGATTGATGTTTCTCTCTCATCGATGTTTCTAATTCTCTATCCCTCTCCCTTCCTCTATATAAAAAAAATCAATAAAATATATATAAATATTTTAAAAAAGGCAGGGCAGGGCTATGCCCAAGTGTGTGAAGCCCATTCCAGAAGCAATACAGCCCGCGGGAGTTTTTAAGGAGGGCAGGTACAGATCAGAACTGGACTTTCCAAGGCTAATCCCAGTGCTGGCATAGTTCAGGGATTCCGGAACCCAGGACCACTTGGGGAACCTTTCTTATTTTTTTTATTTATTTTGGTTAATCCTCACCTAAGGATATTTTCCCATTGGTTTTTAGAGAGAGTGGAAGGGAGAGAGAGAGAGACACAGAGAAATATCAATGTGAGAGAGACACATTGATTGGTCGCCTTCGCACATACCCCGACCAGGGCTAGGGATTGAGCCTGCAACTGAGGTACATGCCCTTGACCAGAATCGAACCTGGGACCCTTCAGCCAGTCCCCAGGCTGTCGCTCTTTCCACAGAGCCAAACCGATGTGAGCTGGGGAACCTTTTTTAAAAGGTTTGTCCCATTATTGTGAATGTTAACTTTAGTCATTTGGTTAATGTGGTGTCTGCCAGGTTTCGCCAATGTAGTTATTGTTTGTCCTTTGTAATTAATAAATATTTTGTAGCAAATATCATGTTCCTTCACAAACTTTCACCACAAGTTATAACATCCATTGATTTTTTCCAACTCCATCATTCCATTTATAGTTAATAGTTGACCTTCTACTCAAGGAAAAGATTTCTCTTCTTCCCATTAGTTATTTATGTCACTATAGATCAGCGGTTCTCAACCTGTGGGTCGCGACCCCTTTGGCGGTCGAACGACCCTTTCACAGGGGTCGCCTAAGATCATCCTGCATATCAGATATTTACATTACGATTCATAACAGTAGCAACATTAAAGTTATGAAGTAGCAACAAAAATAATTTTATGGTTGGGTCACAACATGAGGAACTGTATTTAAAGGGCCAGAAGGTTGAGAACCACTGCTATAGATACATGGCTTTTTATTTTATTCAAAGGATTGTAATTCAAGCTCAAATTACCCCAGAGGTGGCCAGTGAACGTCCCCTCAAGCTGGCCCTTGTGTGATTATGATATCTCCCTTGTTCTTTTAGCACTGCTGTCCTTTCCAGCACAAGAAGCTCTTCCAGACTCGTTTTGTGTTTTCCCTGCCTCCCCTCCCCTCATCTGGAATAAGCTTTTTTAAGTTCTGATCCTTCTGTGTGAAGAATGGAATTTAGAAACCATTCCAAAGTTCTGGGTACTTGGTGTGTCACTGTCGCTTCTCTCAATGGACAGGGAAAGAAAATTGTGTGTGTGTGTGTGTGTGTGTGTGTGTGTACACCTATCTATATTTCTATGGGAAATTTCTTTAAATACAGATTTCAGGGGCTATGGCCAGACCTACTGAATCAGAATTGTTAGGAGTGGGCTCATAAATCTGTGTTCGTTTAATGCTTAGCCATGTTTTCAAAGAGAGGATTGACCAGGGGAGTGATAGTGGGGGCAGAAAGACTAGTTAGGAGGCTACCCTACTAATCCAGACAAAAATTAACAGGGTTATGAACCAGGGTGGAAGCAGCAAGATAGAAAGGACGTGATCGTCTGTCCTTGGGGCTGACTGGATGATGGAGATGAAGAGGGAAGCAGTGGCAGGCACTCAATGTCTCCTGCGTGGTAACTGTCATCGCTGTGGCCTGAGCACTGTCATTTACACAGAAAGCACTGAACAGGTTTACTTAATTGAACATCTTCTCACTTTTATCCTGTAGATTACATAAAAACCCAAGCGACATTCTGGGAAGAAAATAATTATAAAACATTGAAGAATTCATATCTCTTCCTTACATTTTAACATATAGGCTGAAAAACTGAATGTTACTCAGGACAAGAAAGACGACTTGTGAATTCACTGTCAGCAGGCCAGGCTCTCACATGGATAAACGTGGCCTGGCTGACGTGACTGTGTCTGTGCACGCTGTGCATGCAGAATAATGGACCGGGAAGGCTTTTTACCAAGAAGCAACCTTTGTCACCATGTCTCTCATTGTCCAGAAAAAAAGAGAGCTACAGTCGGCTGGAGATCAGTCATTAAGCTGAGATGACGGCTTACTATCACTGCAGCATAAAACTCACTGGCGCATGAGCAAAATACATAAAGGGGCTGTAAGAAGAAAAGTGAAGCTAAAAGAAAATGACCCTTGGAATTCTAACGGCTATAACACAAAGTTTAAAACCCAGATAAAAGTACAACCCAGAGGAAAATAATAATTCCCAGCGTTCATGTAGCAAAAGCAATTCATCAATGACCTTCTCCTTGCTAAACCCACCAGGGCACTTTCCAGACTTTCCTTGCTGCTAGTATATACCCTCCTATGGATACTGTTGAAGGTCTCCTTGGTGCCCTCTCTGCGCCTGGCCTCCAGGACATTGCACTCTTCTGGTTTTCCTCCTACCCCTCTGACTGGTCCCATCTTTCACAAGCACCTCTTTCTCTGCTGATCTCCTGAAAGTTCACCTTCCTCAAAATGCTAGCCCTGGGGTGGGAAGGGATCAACCAAAGAACTTATATACATATATGCATAACCCAAGGATACAGACAATAGGGTGGTAAAGACCTGGGGTGGAGGTAGGGGCAGGAGACATATGTTATACTTTCAATAATAAAGATTTTTTAAAAAAAATGCTAGCCCTGGCCTCTTCTCTTTCCTCCATAAGCTGTCTAGGTTATCTCATTCACTCCTAATACTCTCACTACAACTCCCACAGCGCTCTCCTGAGCAGGAAGACCCATATAAATGTATAATCACCGCTTGCATGTCCCACAGACATTTCAATCTAAATATGTTCAAAGCTGAACTTATCACCCCCTGACCTTGAACCCGTTCCCCATTCTATTTTGGTGAATGATAACCACCATCCAACCAGAAACCTGACCCTACCTTACACCTTCCTTCTCCTCCACTCCTATTTCCAAACAATCATCAGGAATCTAGAATCTCCAGAATATTTTCATTACTTTCGTTGCGTACTGCCATAATGATCTCACACTGGATTATTTCAAGTGTCTCCAGACTGTCTCTCCAACAATCCATTATCTACACTGCAGCCCAACTGACCAGCCCAGAGTTTAAATAATCTAATGATGCACCTTTCTTCAGAAGGTCCTCTCTGACCGCCACCTCCTCCCATGAATGGGTTGGCATTGTCCTGAGGCTTTCAGACATCTTGGGCTAACAATGATAGAACTGAACACACCATATCCAGCGGCTCATTTATGAATATTGCCCTTATAGGTTCCTTGAGAGGAGGTACATATTGTTCACTGTTGGGTCCTCAGTGCCTAGTACGGTGCATGACACATAGGACACTCAAGAAATCTTTGTGCCTTTTAACTTAATGATCCATTTTAAATTAAGGCTCAAAAGATCAACTCAGTTGGTTTTGTAAGACCAAGCTGGATGGGCATGTGTGCTGAAGGCAAAGATAGATGTGTGTGTGTGTGTGTGTGTGTGTGCGCGCGCGCGCACGTGCGTGTGTCTATGTGCAAAATAGATCATTAAGATAAGAAGCTAGTCTGCAGTCAGAGAAAATAAAAGCATATTATCCAGAGAGAAGCAGAGATGTGAATCCCTGTGATACAAAGAAACACTTGCAAGAAAAAGAAACAGGGAAAAAAACCAGTTGCCTATTTACCTTGCAGTGCCTGAGAGGCCAGCCATACTCCTCCCCAGGATTGAGTTCCAAAAGATTCTCATCACCTTATGATCCTTGTGCCTTACACTGATTCTCAATAGACTTAGACTAATTCTCAGACCAGCCTATTTCTATTTCCACCTCATATCTCTGGCCAGTCCAGAGAAAGCTTCTTTCTTCAGGGAGATAGCGCTAGCCTGCCACTCCCTCCTTCATGCCGATGGGAAAGCGAGTAGCAGAGAACTAGATGGCAATCCTGGAATCTTACAATTCCTGGGTTGTGGCCATCCAGGTGCCTGCCTCCCACTGGGGAAAGAAAGGAACTCACTGATAACGCAGTAGAGTTTGAGGGACACCCTCTCTGACCACACCCTCTGCTTTCTATACCATCTCCACCCCCTCATCTGTCTCCAGCAGCAAGGCTGAAGGCTGTAAATTCATTCTTAAAAGGCAGGGCT
The DNA here is from genome assembly GCF_028538775.1 of Myotis yumanensis. NCBI lineage: Eukaryota > Metazoa > Chordata > Mammalia > Chiroptera > Vespertilionidae > Myotis > Myotis yumanensis. The sequence continues at coordinate 29,963,969 of NW_027223762.1, read as the reverse complement.
CTTTGGGAATAAACAAAGGTATAGAAACTATTGCTTGTCCCTAAGCGAGCAGTGACTAAATACTGCACTGGCTCCTCAAAATATAACTGGTTACATTCTTTAAATATATAAAAATCTATATATCCTTCACAGGATCTAACAGCATCTTCACAAACATGGGATAGAAACTAAAGCCTCGGATTTCTATTACTTTTAGGTTAATCATTTTTTAAAAATATGTTTTTATTGACTTTAGAGAGAGAGGAAGGGAGAGAGAGAGAAACATCGATCGGCCGCCTCCCGCATGCACCCCAATAGCGGATTAAGCCCGCAACCTGGGCATATGCCCTGACTGGGAATTCAACCAGAGACCTTTCAGTGCACAGGACAATGCTCAATCAACTGAGCCATACCAGCCAGGATTGGGTTAAACTTTTTAATGATTGTTTCCATCTCTAGGTTGCCAAATGTTCAGTATTTTCTATGTGAGAGGAATGGGTACCCTGCTAGATAAATTCAAAGGCTATAGATGTCCAAGACAATTCAATGGGGGAAAGAATAGTCTTTTAAACAAATGGTGTTGGGACAACTGGATTTCCACACACAAAAGAACCAAGTTGGAACCCCTACCTCACACTGTATATAAAAATGAACTCAAAATGGATCACCTGCCTAAATGTCAGAGCTAAAACTATAAAATTCTTAGAAGAAAACACGGAAATAAATCTTCATGACCTTCAATTAGGTGATGATTTCCTAGCTATAACACCAAAAGGATAAGCAACAAAAAATAAATAAATAAATTGAACATCAACAAAATTTAAAACTTCTGTGCTTCAAAAGACACCATCAAGAAAGTAAAACAGCCGAAACTGGTTTGGCTCAGTGGACAGAGCGTCGGCCTGCGGACTGAAAGGTCCCAGGTTCGATTCCGGTCAAGGGCATGTACCTGGGTTGCGGGCACATCCCCAATAGGAGATGTGCAAGAGGCAGCTGATCGATGTTTCTCTCTCATCGATGTTTCTAACTCTCTATCTCTCTCTCTTTCTCTCTGTAAAAAATCAATAAAATATATTTTTTTAAAAAAAGAAAGAAAGTGAAACAACTCATTAAATGGAAGAAAATATTTGCAAATAATATATTCAGATAAGATACTTACATTGACAATATATAAAGAACTCTTAGAACTCAAAAATAAAAAGACAAATAAACCAAATAGAAAATGGGCAAAGGATTTGAATGGACATTTTCTCCAAAGAAGATATATAAATGCATTCATAAAAACTGATCAATGTTATTAGTCTTTAGGAAAATACAAATTAAAACCACATGATGGCTTAGCTGGTTCGGCTCAGTGGATAGGGTGTTGGCCTGCAGACTGAAGGGTCCCAGGTTCAATTCTGGTCAAGGGCACGTACCTTGGCTGCAGGCTTGATCCCCAGCCCTGGTTGGTAGGGCTCCGTGCAGGAAGCAACCAATTGATGTACCTCTCTCACTTTGATGTTTGTCTCTCTCTTTCTCCCCCACCCTTCCACTTTCTCTAAAAATCAATAGACAAATATCCGTGGGTAGGGATTTAAAAAAAAAACACATGAGATACCACTTTATACCCAGTAAGATGGTTATAATCAAAGAGACAGACAATAACAAGTGTTGGTAAGGATGTGAAGGAATTCAAACTCTGATACAATGCTGGTGTGGTGATAAAACTGTTTGGCTGTTTTAGAAAACAATTTGGCAGGATAAAAACAAAGATTTACATATATAAGATAAAGCAAAATTTTAAAAAGCATAAACATTCTAATTTTGCAGCTATTACTTGCAAAACCTGTGGTTTGTGTTTTTTAACCTGTTGGAGTTAATTTTATTCCTATGTACAAAGACATACATGCAAACTAAAGAATTCTGCTCACCTATGCATACTCGGACCAACCAAATATGGAACATTTAGCAATAAAGTCCTTTCTCCAAAGGCATGCTTACTACTATGTCACTATTCAGTGTAAATATATAACAACCTTAATAAATAGACCAAATTGATTTTTTTTCTCTTCATCAAGTGGGGCTCCCTGCAAATCCAGTCATACAAAAAAATTTCATTCATCTTTTCTTCAAATCTGAGCGTTTCTTTAAGCCAGATACCATTCCATCCCCTCTAGTCCAGCTGCCAGTCACAACAGCAACTTACTGCAACTCCACCCTTTTCCCACCTTCAGTTTCTTTCATTTTTTATTATTTTTTATATATTTTACTGATTTTTTACAGAGAGGAAGGGAGAGGGATAGAGAGTTAGAAACATTGATGAGAGAGAAACATCAATCAGCTGCCTCTTGCACACCCCCTACAGGGGATGTGCTTGCAACCAAGTTACATGCCCTTGACCGGAATCGAACCTGGGACCCTTCTGTCTGCAGGCCGACACTCTATCCACTGAGCCAAACCGGTTAGGGCCCACCTTCCATTTCAATAGTGCATTTAATTTCTTCCCTATTATAGAAAAATTAGGTTAGGAGTTCAAATCCTCAAAGTAGTTAAGTGAACTGTCACATAAATATTATTTAACCCCAGGGAATCGTCTGTTTAATTGCCACTCTCTCCCTTCCCCCAAAGGACTGCATCTTATTTTGATGGTGTCATGGAAAGCACTGCATTAAGAAAGAGCAAAAACATAATGGGTTTACATTTTTAAACATCTAACCTTTTCACGAGTCACTGCTAATCGCTTGCACCTGTGCCTTTAATAATCAGCCTGGCAATTAGAAAAGCAAAATCCCCAGGACAGAACTAGTAGGGATGCCCCAATCACAGCCACTGCCATTTCCGGGAGAGAAGAAAAGCTGTTTTGTCATATGTGACATGAAGGAAGTTTTACGTTCGTTCCACCAAATCTTGAGAACAATAGAGCTCCTAGTACTTAAAATCCTCATCTTCTAAAAGTCACGATTTTAAAAAGCTACATCTTACTATATCTTCCAATATTAAGTTTTTACTACATTTTTCAACTTTAGGTCTCAGGTGGTGGTGGGGGGGGGGGTAAGAATTGGGGTGTGGGGAGAAGGCTCCGGAATAAGCACAATACTCAAGGCAGGGAGGGGAGCTAGTCTTTAAAATAATTTCTCCCAGGGAGAAATTAAGACCATTAACATTCCACCACTTAACCATTTACTTCATTACGAAAGGCAAACTTGGAGCACAAGGGGCAATATCCTGAAAGTGGGATGGAAGTGGTTCCGCATCAATGAGCACACAAGCTTGGAAGGTTCAGATATGGTCTGTCAGTTGTGGTCCGCCCTGAGCAAGTCATTTCCCTGTGGGCTGAGGCTCCCATAGCATGGAAATCTTCCTTAACCACCCGTGGCTGAACGGGATTCCCTGTGAGCGGCATCTGGACCACACCTCTGGTCAGGCAAGAAGCTGACAAGGGCTGGAGGGCAAGGGGGCTGGTCCAAAGAAGGGAGGACAGGGCTAATCACCAAAATAGGTTTCTCTATGAATTCACAGGGAGAACCCCTAACATGGCTGTGCATCCCGTCCTGTTCTTGTCACCGTCCTGGCCATCCGCTACCAGATGTTGGTCATTCTGTGGGCTGACTGGGAGGATTTTGTGGTCCGGCAGCTGCCAGCCTGTTACGACCTCAGCGATGTTGTGGCAGCATCCATTTGGTGTATAAAGAAGCTTTTAGGCATTAAAATACTGCCAAGGGGAATATCAGAGAACAAACTCCCCACCCACTGCAGAAGAAATTTCCCAGTTTCAAAGCATCTGGGATGAAGATTCCAAATTACCTGTAGCAAAATTTTCCTTTAGATTTTTTTTTTTTTAAGTCCTCTTGCTTGCTGAGGAACCTCCTGAGAAACCTCCCAAAGATGATACCCACAGCTCAGGTCATTGGTCTTACATCTCCCTATAGTTAGCGAAGGAAGGAGACGTGTTTGACAGTTACCCAGGATGCTTCCACTTGTAGCAAGAACGAACAGGAAAAAAGCATCCGGACACTCAACTCCTTAGAGATCCAAAGCCCTCCGAGGAATACAGAGAAGTCTCCCTCCCAACCTGCACCCCAACCCTCTTGCCGCCCTAGCTTCAGAGCAGCAGCCCTTCAGCTACTCCATGCGGCTCCGGGAGAAAACCCTTTATTCCACGGGGCTCCCGGGTCTGACCCCAGGAAAGCCCGGGGGGTCATCCTTCTCCCCGCCCTCCCAACCTCCACACGCCACCCCACCCCGCCACCTCCACCAGGCCCCCTTCTGACCTGATAATGTCGTCGCTGTGTCCCAGGAAGAATTTTTGGCTGTGCTCGCGGGTGTTGTAAACCACTCCGACCCCAGCCACAAAGTAGACCACCTCCTTGCCGGCCGTGTAGTACAGGTTGTTGCGGCACTGGTGACCCCGGTACCCGTACACCCACTCCAGCCGGAGCTGGCAGCTGGGAGCCGTCCGATCCGCCATGATAAGCCGACCCCACTCGCCCCCCGGCCCCCCCGCGCGCCGGTCCGCGGCCCCTGCGCGCCGGGTCTGTCCTCGCCAAGGTCCGGGCTGCGGAGAGCCTGCAAGGGCTCAGAGTACAGCGCCGAGCGCCGATGTCCGCGGCGACGCACAGACACAGCCCTGCGCGCCGGGCGCCACCATCATCCGCCGCCGCCGCCGCCGGAGACGAGCCGCCGGTGCGCGGCCGCCAGACCCCGCCGGGCGCCCCGGCTCCCTCTCCCCGGCGAGGCGTCTTCGGAGGCGCCAGCACCCGCGCGCGCACGCCTCACTGCACCTGCAGGCTTCGGGTTCTTGGGGGGGTCACCCCGCCTCTTAAAGCAGGGATCCGCATATCCGAGCACTGATTACCCGGCTCTCTCCCTGAAGTTTGCAGTGCGCGGGGGCTTCCCGGCAGGCGGCGGGATTTATTCTGTGACGGCTTTGATTTGACACGGAACGCGGCTAAGCTTTGCCATCACCATCCTCGGATCCGAAACCGACGGTCTATATCAAAGATGCAAGAGCGAGGGAGGAAAGAAACAATTTCTTTGCGTAAGTCGCCCAGTCCAAGAAAATTATCCACAAACTACAAGTTTTTTTTTTAACTGTCAATTACTCCTTCCCCCCCGCCCCCCAGATTCATCATCTTAATAATATGAAATATGACCTAAATGCTGCTGGCTGGTTGTTGCTGATAGGATTTGAAAGAACATTTGCTGTTTCCCCATGAAGCCAGGGTGAATATGCAGTGGTCATTTTTTTTTAAGATGCTCCAATTAGTTGTTATGTATGTGCTTAAAATTCATATCCTCCGTGCACCCTCTCTGGGCGGGGAACACTGTAAAGAACTTAGCAGTTCTTACTAATCACCAACTCCAATTGCAGGCGTCATAAAAGATTTTTGTGAATCGGAGGAAACGAGACACTAGTGCAGCTGTTGGCAGGAGCGCTTTACCTTCTAATGCTCCAGGTCAAAAGAAACCCTAAATAATTAACAAGTGGCAAAAAATCGTGTGCCTCTCCCCAGGAAGGTCTGAGCTAGCTAGTTACGGGGTCCCACCTCTAGCCCAGCGTGGGGCGGGGACGCCCGCGAAAACACTGGGGACCGCGAGCCCCCCACACGCACGCGCGCGCACGCACACACACGCGGGCATCGGCCGCCGTGGGTCCAAGGGATGCCAGCCCCCAGGGACACCCCGGCCCGCGAGCACTGCCGCCCTGGTGGCGTGCGGGACTCCCACACCCGATCCAGCCTCTCCCTCAGAGCATCCCCGCTTCTCTCCGCCTCTAACCTCTGCTCCGAGCCGGTGCCGCCACGGGCGAGCGAAATCCTCTGCCTGCCCTCCCCTCCCCGCCTCCCGCACCCGAGGGTGGGCTTCGTCACTGGACGCAGTGGAGACAGGTTCCTCGGCCAGCCCGGGCTCAGGAGGCGGGGCCACAGAGCCGCTTTCGGGAACCCTGGCGGTGGGTTACTAGGCTGGATCGCCGCACTTGGAAACCGCGGCGCTGCACCAGGGCTCTGGGGCCGCTCCCCTCTCCCGGCTCAGGTTGCCCTCTTCCCCGATGCATCCTGGGAAGTGTAGTCCCCTGAACGCCGGCTCAGTCGGGGAGCTCGCGCAGCCAGGCCACAAGTCCCAGGATTCCTCGCGCCCAGAGGGGGCCGCAGTGAGGCCGCTACCCACGGCACCTGCGGTTCTCCCGCTGGGCAGAGGCAGCCGCACCTGGGGCGACCCCTTGCCAGCGCCCAGCGTTCCTTGCTGACAGCGGTGGCCTGCCCGCGAGCGTGCGTTTGCATCTATGGAAAGAGCAATGGCGTTGGAATAGAGACCATCTCTACGGCCCACCTCAAGAGTTTTCTTCTGCACCAATCCCTGAGGGTTACTATAGCCGATTCAAGTCCAAATTTATTTCCCACTTCAGTTTTCTTTTTTATTCAAATGGGTCTTGTTCTGTTAAACTGCAGGTCTGCCAGGTGTAAAGAAAATGCTATGTAAGAACCAGCGCCTTCCCATGAGCCGCCTCCTAAGTTAGAGGACTTGGGCATCTATACTAATAATAGCCTAAGTCAGTGGTTCTCAACCTTCCTAATGCCGCGACCCTTTAATACAGTTTCTCATGTTGTGGTGACCCCCAATTTCATTGTTACAAATTGAACATAATTAAAGCATAGTGATTAATCACAAAAACAATATGTAATTATACATGTGTTTTCCGATGGTCTTAGGTGACCCCTGTGAAAGGGTGTTTGACCCCCAAAGGGGTCTCGACCCACTGGTTGAGAACCGCTGGCCTAAGTGATCATCACGCCCTCACAACATCACAAAATGGGCCTCACAAGATGGCTGTCACAAGATGGCTATGTGCACAGCGGGCCCTCTGCACGGTGAGGCCTGGGAGTCCTGTGGCTCCATGTGGGGGTCCTGTGGCTCCATGTGGCGCAGAGGAGGCAGGTCTCAGTGGAAGAGGCGGGTCATGGCAGGGGAGGGCAGTTGGGAGCGATCAGGTCTGCAGGCAGAAGTGGTTAGGGGCAATCAGGCAAGCAGACAAGCAGTTAGGAGCCAGCAGTCCTGGATTGTGAGTCGGACATCCCCCGAGGGGTCCCAGATTGGAGAGGGTGCAGGCTGGGCTGAGGGACACACCCTCCCCCCCTGCACAAATTTCATGCACCAGGCCTCTAATCTATGTATATAAAACCCTAATATGCAAATAGACCGAATGGCAGAACAACCAAACAACTGGTCACTATGACGTGCGCTGACCACCAGGGGGTGCACGCGGAACATCAGCAGCAGGCAGCAGAGCATGGAACATGGCGGCGGCGGCCACAGTGGGATGGTGGAGCAGGTGAGCGGGGGTGCCAGACCAAGGTGGGGCACCGATTGCTGTCATCAGGGCAAGCCTCTGGTGGTTACTGAAAATTCTTTGCTCCTGAGCTGTGGTCCCGCCTGGCGCTTGCACCTGCTGCCGGCGCCGGCCCTGCTCACACCCCAATTGCTTGGTACCTTTAGCGGGTGTGAGTGGTAGCTGCTGGCCCCGATCACCCCTGAGGGCTTCTCCACCTCCCCCTACTCCTGAGGGGCAACTGGGGGCAGCAGCCACCATTCTCACCTGCTGCTGGTGCCGATCCCAGTCGCTCCACACTGTCAGTGGGTGCGAGTGGGGCTGGCGCCATCAGTGCATGGGAGCAGCGGCAGTGGCGGGAGTGGGGCTGCTGGCAGGAGGGGCCGGGCGAAGGCATGGAGGATGGGTCGAGACCCGCCCCTGTGCCCACCGCAGCCTCACAGCCCACAGTTCCTTTCAAGGTGTGCAAATTCGTGCACTGAGCCCCTAGTTTAAGGATAACTAGACTTTGTAAGTGGGAAGGTGTTAAAGCCATGAACCACCAACCTTGGCCCTGACGCAGAAGCCGGGACATTTCTCTTACTCGGAGTGAACTATGAATTCCACTGTATTGTAGAAGTAGGCTGTTTTCAAATGTGGCCACTTCAAAATCCCTGAGACACAAAGACTGCAAAAAAGGGTGATAGAAGGGGCATTTGGAGCGTGTCCTTTCCCTTTCCCTTCTCTCAGTGTAATCGCTTACTCCGTTCTTCAACTCCCCCAAGCTTCCAATACAGCTCTCTGAGTGGTAGGAAAGCCTCAGGTAGATTAGAAGTGCCAGAGTATGGACGAGCAGTTGCTGCCTGCAGCAGTGAAGTGGGTGTGAACTGGTCTCATCCTTCTTTCTTAGGGAAATGGGGATCTACAAATATGTGAGGTGGCACTGAGCTAGCCGATAAGCACACTGCAACAACAACAAATAAACAAAAAACATGGTCTGAAAAAGATTTGAGACATAAGCAAAAATATAGATGATCAATAATGCCATGCCAGCCCGGCCTGCATGGCTCAGCGATCGAACGTCAACCCAGGAACCAAGAGACCACCGGTTCAATTCCTGGTCAGGGCACATGCCCCAGTTGCAGGCTTGATCCCCAGTAGGGGCATGCAGGAGGCAGCCATCTCACTCGATGTTTCTATCTCTCTGTCCTGCTCCCTTTCTCTCTCTCTAAAAAATCAATAAAAACATATTTCTTAAAAATAATAATAATAATAATAATGCCATGCCATAAGCCAGTGCTAATGAGTTACATAGAGACAATAAATTCTAAATAAAAATTCAGCAGTGGAGAGCTTTTCAGCTATAATAAGTCAGGAAAGACTTCATGGAGCAAATAGGAAATAAAGAAAGACTTGAGATAAGTAAAGATAAATTGAAAGCGTGTTCCACACCAGTCTATGGAATAAAAGAGTAGGTGCAGGAAAGCATTTAGACACTCTGAATAGAATCAGAGCAAGAGAGAATTCATGTAAGATGAGAAGACACACGCCTGAAATGTTAGACCAGTGGTTCTCAACCTTCTGGCCCTTTAAATACAGTTAGTTCTTCATATTGTGACCCAACCATAAAATTATTTTCGTTGCTGCTTCATAACTGTAATGTTGCTACTGTTATGAATCGTAATGTAAATATCTGATATGCAGGATGGTCTTAGGTGACCCCTGAGAAAGGGTCGTTCGACTGCCAAAGGGGTCACGACCCACAGGTTGAGAACCACTGTGTTAGACTGTGGTTAGAGATGAACCTAGACTAGAGGTTTGTACTATATCCTTAAGACAATGAAGAGCCACTTAATTGGTGTTTGTTTTTTAAAGAGGGTAATCACAAAAACTCTAGTAGTGGAAGCATAAGTAAGGTATTAGAACCCTACAGTAGTGCTTGAGGTATTAATCAGAGGTGGTGGCTATGGTCCAGACTGCAGCGGTTCTCAACCTGTGGGTCGCGACCATCGGAAAACACATATAGCATATCAGATACTTACATTACGATTCATAACAGTAGCAAAATTACAGTTATGAAGTAGCAACGAAAATAATTTTATGGTTGGGGGTCACCACAACATGAGGAACTGTATTAGAGGGTCACGGCATTAGGAAGGTTGAGAATCACTGGTTCAGAGAGAAAGGGACATTTTCCTGAGAAAACGTGAAAGTATCTGCAAGGAGTCTCCTAAACAAAAGAAATGGATGTAATGTGACATGGTCATTTTCTCAGTTATCTTTAATATAACTAATGCTACCCCAGATTGCCCTCTTAGTTAAATGAGCTGCAGGAATAACTTCTGGGCCTGCCACTTACAGTGTTACCTTAGGCAAATCACTAAACCTCTGATCTTAGTCCACTCATTCAATAAAGTATAACAAGCCTCACCCGGATAGTTGTGAGAATGAAACAGAATATATGTGTGCAAAGAGTTAATTTGCAAAGCTTTATACAAATGTTATTACCAAATGGCAGTATATACTAACTTCTTTTTGAAGAAAGTGTAAAGTAAGACTTGATAATACCCTTTGGAAATAAGCAATCTTGACAAGCAAGAGTAAAACTCATAATACTATGTTAATGAGGTATGCAAATTGTATCTCAATAAAGCCATTAAAAATAGCAAAGTTTGACTCATTTTACTTGGCTGCTGCATGCTGATTTCCTATATATTATCATACTAATCACTTCTTTCTATTTGATTCCTTACATGCCAGTCATTTTTAGAGCAGAAGTTATTTCTTACTCATAGAGGGAAAGATTAATTTTTAAATTAAACTTCATGGTGTTAGTCTATCATACAGAAGCTATCCTAAGTTTAATGTTTTTATAGGAATACTAACCACTTTGGGTAAACTATACCAGTCACATTGGAAGACATAAAATGCTAGGGCTAAAGGGAATGGGAAAGTATCAGTCATTTGTGGAGAAAAGGACTTTTAAAGTGTTTTTCCCCATCTCCTGTCAAACATTTTTAACAAAGGATAAAGACGCTCTATCTATTGAGTTGTAGTAGACACTACAGTCTAAGAGAAGATCAAAACAATGAAAAGTTTTCATGATTTTTTTTATTGAAGGTAGAGTTCCTCTATATTCTCTACTCAATAAAGATAAAATAACCAGGTCAGATAAGTAAGAAAAGGCCTCTTTAACCCACGTTTGAAAAGAACCCATTCTGAAAAGCATCCCTAGATACCCAGAGAGTCTGTCTTTCAGGTGTAACAGCTATGACTCTATGCAGTGCACAGGCATCTCCAACTTCAGCACTTCATTTGACATTCCTAATGCAAACATTAGCCCTGGTAATAATTCTTTTTTTGTGCTCCTGGTAATAATTCTGTCATAGTGTGGCTTATAATAAAGCCCCTATTCAAACTCTTAAATGAGGCCTCTAATCTCAAAGAGAGAGAATGAAAAATCAGTCATATAGCTAACAACATGTTGCTTTCAATACATTTTAAATGTTTTAAGTCGATTATAATAGGGGTAACATCTAGTTGTCAGATCTGGATCACTGAAATCTAACATCTTTACAGATTCTTCCTGAGTGGACCCTATAGGCAAATTAATGTGCTTTCTCTAAAATCTGTGCAGTGTTTCCTAGTAAGAGCAATGGGAGGTTCCTATAGAAGATATTAATTTGTGTTTTAAACATTAAATATGTGTGTTGGTCTCATGGTAGGTAAGTTCCTGTAATTACAATAACAATAATTATTATTACTACTTAATTTTTAGTAGTTTTGTGTTACCTTCAGATATACTTTCTAGAACATTGTTCAGGCTTAGGAAATTGTAATAATCTCCCTTTAAGAATCACAGGATTCTAGAGCTGGAAAATATCTTAGAGATACCTTAATTTTACTACTAAAGGAGGCTCAGGTAATGCCAAGAACGAGGAAAGTCCATAACAACAACTTTATCAAGTGCTTGTATAGTCAAACAGACGATTCCTGAATTCCACTGTGGGGAGGAGGGATTCATAGTGCTGCACAGAAAGTGCCATGGAATGGTGTGACGGGGAAACCCTTTCAGTTCAGAAGAAAAAATTCTGGAGCCAGTCTGCCCAGATTGTAATCCTTACTCTTCCACTTAGTAGTCCTTTGGCCTTGGACAGGCTACCTCATCTCCCTAAGCCCCAGCTTCCCCATCTGTTAAATGGTACCTATTTCATAGACTTGTTGGAAAGACTGAGTAAATCAAATACATAGAAAGTAATCCAGGGCCCCACATGGATGTTCCTTTGTCTTTTTTTTTTTTTAAATATATTTTATTGATTTTTTACAGAGAGGAAGGGAGAGAGATAGAGAGTTAGAAACATCGATGAGAGAAAGACATCGATCAGCTGTCTCCTGCACATCTCCTACTGGGGATGTGCCCGCAACCCAGGTACATGCCCTTGACCGGAATCGAACCTGGGACCCTTCAGTCCATAGGCCGATGCTCTATCCACTGAGCCAAACCGGTTTTGGCCCTTTGTCTTATAGAGCAAAGATTTTGTAGGATCAGGGGGACATGCCCACCCAGGACACATCACCCCATCCTCCCTTTTGGGCCATCCAGGTATCTGAGAGCCTGGAATGACCTGGCTGTCTTCTGGCTGCTTGTGGGAGTGTACTCTCCTAGGTCAGAGGATGACCTGAAGGGCCGGCTATTTGTGAAGTGGGAGGGCATGTACTTGGATGTATGGGCCAAATGTCCACAAACGTGTGTGCAAAGCCCCTCATGGTGCAGGCACAGTAGGAGGTGGGAGGAAGGGAAGCAGCCTGGAGGCCACTTCTCACACTGACACATTCGGGCATGGAACTCGAGGGAATCTAAGATTTCTACATGTGAACCTCTTCTTCCGGGTTGTTGTGAAGGCACATTTGACAAGGTAAGAGGAAAGAACATTGTATGTATGTATGTATATATTTAATAAAATTATTTTATTTTTTAATTAAATCTTTATTATTGAAGGTATTACATATGTTCCCCTATTTCCCCCATTGACCCCTTCTAGCCTGCCCTGGCCCCCCTGCCCCAGGCCTACACCACCCTATTGTCTGTGTCCATGGGTTATGCATAGTATTTAATAGACAGTTTGCTCAATATCTAACTTTTAAGTGTGTAGACATATGGAATGGCCTCCTTTAGTATTCAGGCCCTGCCCCCACCAGTATGAGGGGCAAGCCGGGTGCCTTGCATTCAATAGAAAGCATTCAATCCATGTGACCATGATTATCACTGTCATTACTATAAGAAAGTGACTCTTCTCACAAAAGGTAGTAAAATAAAATCTTTCCTTCCCCCCACTGAGCAGAGAGAACGCAGCCTGCCAACAGAACCCTGATGGACGAGCACTCAGCGATTTCTAAAGGCCAAACCACTCTTCAGATGAATGAGCATGACGGGAGGTAAGCAAAGCCCTCTGCAAAGATCAGCGAGAGAGATTCCACACTAAACATGGACTCGGCATCAGCATTTGTCAATATGAAGAGTGAGAACTCCTCAGGGAGGTCTCTCAGCACAGAGGCGCTGGGGTGAGAGCCCTTTGGCAAGAGGGTGACCAGGAGATTAAGGTGAAGAGGAAGCCAGACCTGAGTAGACCAGAACACAGTTATTATCGTGGCTTCGGGGCTAGGTGTTAGCATAGTTTTTCTTTTCTTTTCTTTTTTAATTGGCTTCAGAGAGGAAGGGAGAGGGAGAGAGAGACAGAAACATCAATAATGAGAGATAATCATTGATCAGCTGCCTCCTGTATGCCCCACAGTGGGCATTGAGCCCACAACCCAGGCATGTGCCCTGACCTGGAATCAAACCATGACCTCCTGGTTCATAGGTCGATGCTCAACCACTGAGCCATGCCGGCCAGACCATAAGAGTAATTCTAATATTTTCTTTCCAGAACTCAACCGGTCACCTTTCAAGATCCCTGTAGTACCCAAGGGTTTAGGCTGCCCTTGACCAAGTCAAACTTAGACCTAACAGCACGAGGTTAATGTTCCTATAAAGTGTGAACATTTTAATAGGATATGCTTGAAGGGTAACACTTAAAAAGGTGAGTTGTTCTAATGGAATTTTAGGCCCTGTGAAAAGCAAGGGACTTTTTTTTTAAATCCTGGAAACTGACTCGCCTTGGAGAAATCTCATTTCACTCATTGATAAAACAGAGTTATCTGCACAGTTATATAGTGACGGTTGATTAGTTATAGGACACAAGAAGGAAAACATCAACGCGGCAAGTGTTTGCTGAGTGCCTATGATGGGCCAGAAACTAGGTGTTTACTGGGTGTTTACTGGGGATAGGGTCCTGCCGGCAAAAGCTAAGTATGTTCCAAAGGAACCAGAGAGGGCTCCACAGCAACAGGAATAGCCTTAGAATGATGCAGTTTGTCCTTTCTTCCTTGACCACAAACCTTCAGAAAGCAAGGGCTGTAGTTAAAGGTGTATTTTACAAAAAAAAAACAAAAACCCACAAAAGTTCAATACATTAGAATGTGATGAAGAGTTTCTTTTTCATCAAATTTTCTTTTAAAATGTAAGACTCGTAATATATACACTTCTTTCTCTAACATGGGGTCTGGTCTTTAGATCCTCTTGAAATACTGGATGTCTCAAAATGAAATTTGTTTTTTTAATTCTGCATTTATCTCTTTGTACATAATAAATAGGTTGAATCATGACGGTGCTAAAATTGACAGCCCAAGGAGATTTTTATCTCTTCCGCAAGAGGGCGACATAGGACTATGTCTTTAAAACAGGATCTTGGTTTGTGTCCCAAGGGATCAACCTATACAGAAATGATTTCCTTAATAAATCTAAAAGGAAAAAAGTACAATTAAATGATATTTCCAGGATTAGATTTTTTTCTAGTCTCCTGTCAGTTTCAAGGGTATTTGGATAGCTGGTTTGCTTTGTAAAATTAGCAATAGAAAAAACAGTTGAGTAGAAAGAAGAAAGTGGGTGTTGCCGATAGATATGGAGCTGAATATGTCAACCACCCTTCAAGTTCCTTTCTTTGGTTGCTACGGTAACTCCCAGGTTTACTCACTCCAGCCCTTATTTAACACAGCTCTGAAATTAGTAGGATATTGGGTCTCCAGTCAAATTACTTGGTTCAAATCCCATCTCCACCATTTACTACACATGTAACTCAACACGTGATTTAATACTATGGCTGTCTCAGTTTCCCCAGTTGTAAAATGTGGATGATGATTAACTGAGAATAAGCATGCAAAACATTTAGCACAGTTCCTGGCACTCACTGCTCATTCAATAAATTTGCAGTCATCACCAAATCACCAACATGCCCTTGACTATGCTTTCTGGACAGACTCATCAAAACACTTATTTCACCATATTATATGAAGAAGCATGATTCTCGGTATTGGCCAATCCCAGACAAGAGAAAACAATACTTTTAAGGCTAAACAGTATGATCTAATTTGAATATCTTTATCTTGCTGCTAAAATGTCAAATTGTTCAGTTTTTTATTCAATCAAATTATGTGATTGATGAATCATTCCATTCTGTTTGCCATTTTGAATCTGTATAGTTTTCACTTTCACTAAAAAGTACATAAAGCAAATTTATGCAGAAGGATACATTTTTACCAACTATTTCTTCTTTTAAATAGATTTTTACATACCCCAATCCATGTTTCTATTTCAGCATTTACTCTAATTATTTTTTTTAAAAAGAGAGAATAAAATAAGCACCATTCCCCAAATTATACAACCTTAATGAGCAAGTTCAGCCTACTTGTTCAGATGCTGGTTTTGTTTTACTACTATCCTCATCTGCCTTTCCTTCTGGATATTGCTAATTGTCAGGATTAAAGCAGTTCTTTCAACATCCATCCTTTCCATTGTCATTAATTTTTTAAATTGTCAAAATAATGTTCCTTATTAACAACCAATCTGCCTGTTCCCAGCTGGTCGAGATTAAGTTAGTCTGTTGATTTGGTTGTTTTGGTTTTGTTTTTCCTTCTAAAGTGTCCAATGTCCTTGTTAGCATCTCTTAGCTAATGAATGATTTAACCTCTACACGGAGTAGTCTTTTGAATTTGAAAGCTTTGCTTTTGCTGGAATCATTTCTCATTTCAGTCTGCTTACTCTCAATGGCACTCAAGCCCTTGGTAGCAATGAGGGCTGGCACGGTACCATCCGCCCACACCCAGCATCCCCCTGCCCCAGCCTCGTGGCAGGACCTGCAGAGAAGTCCGAGGCCACGAGCAGAGATCCGGCTAAGAACCCTGGGCAAGGAGAGTCAAAGGACCCATCAGTATAGGAAAGCTTGTTTCCCGTGAGCTGGATAAGCCGATACTTTCTTTTTCTTTTCTTTTCTTTTCTTAAGTTTTTTTAAAATTGATTTTAGAGAGAGAAAGGGAGAAGGAGAGAGAAAAACATCAATCAGCGGCCTCCTTCATGCCTACTACTGGGGATTGAGCCCACAATCTGGGTATGTGCCCTGAGTGGGAATCAAACCAGCAACCCTTTGGTGCATGGGCTGACGCTCAAGCAACTGAGCCACACCAGCCAGGGCAAGCTGATACTTTCTAAAATTATACTGCAGTTTCCACGTTTTACCTTTGTAATCAATGTGACTCCGCTGCACTCGGAGATTTTTGAGAGCTGTTTTTGGAAATTAGAGGAACTTCACCTGTGTGACCTCTGGAACTTATTTTAATGGTTCACTTGCTTACTAGTAACGTTGTCAGAGGGAAGTAAGTCCATCCTTTCAAACAAAATATGAGAGGAAAAACATAGTGTGGTTGTTACTTTGGTGCCAATGAAACACACTTCCCAGAATTCGTGCCCTTGAGTCTGGTCTTGGCCATGTGACTTGCTTTGACCAAAGGGACATGAGCAAGTGTGGTGAAAGCAGAGGCTTAATAAGCACTTGCATGTGGGGGTGCGGCCTCTTGAAATGCTTACTTCCTCTGAAGGGTGAAAGGTCCCGTGGAAGCCATTTGGCCGTTCCAGCTCCAACCAAGCTCCCTCGAAATGCAACAACGTGAGTGGCCTCAGGCACACAGCGTGGAGCAGACGGTCCTCCCAGGGCAGCTGAGACAGCCAAGTGAATAATGAGAAATAACACATCGTTGTTTAGCTACGTTGTTTGGGGATGGCTTGTTACACAGCAAGTGGCTTCTTGAGGATTTATCGCCTAGTGCTGCTATGGAGATACCCATTTTGCCTTCCTTTCATCTCAGCCAAGAAACAAGGTCCTTCTTTGTCCTCATCATTGCAAGTCTTTTCCAGATACACATGGTTCTCTTTGTTTTACCCCAGGAGCCAACCTGGTCCACAGAGCTGCCTGTGATGGGAGCAGCCACCTGCCCAAGCCCCTGACTGTAAGGATGCAGGGAGATGGTAGCAGGGCGCTCTATTACAATGAAGAAGACCTGCAGGGAGGGCAGGGGATAAAAACACTGAGAGGACTTTTAGGCGGGGGCAGAAGAGGGAGGGAAACTGAGAAAGCCTGGGTCTGGACTGATAGGTGTCCTAAGGGTAAAATAAAGGGCTGTTGGAATCCATCCTCTGTATCCTGTGTTTGCTTCCGCATCTAAAGTCAGACTTTCCCTGATAATGGCCGAAACTCCCTGCCTTCCAGCTGTTGGAGGCCTGGTGGAGAAGTTACCCATCGCGGGATCACCATCCTTGGACAAAGGTGAAGAGAAAGGACCCTAAGACGTGAACAGCTGCCTGTATTTGAAACTCTCATTTCTCAGTCAAGACCGGTGAGCAGAAAGTCAGGATGGAGCAGCAGCTGAGCACAGGGTGAATGTCGAGTGGCACACACGCACTAGCAGGGACACTTCCACGGAGCAAGGCCAGGAAAGTGCTGGGAGTTTCAAAGCAACTCAGTACAGCTAGTGAAGACTAAGAAAATGACTTGTGCCCTAGAAGCAGCAGGTGGATGACAGAAAAGGATCTTTTTTTATCTTTTACAATCGTGAAGTAAAAGTAAAGTGGGATAAGAGCGGTGATAAAGGACCCCTACCCTGAAAATAAGTGTCAGATGTAAGTGGCACACCTCTCTGAGGAGCCGTCAGGCAACACAGCCTAGTGCAGGGGTGGGCAAACTTTTTGACTCGAGGGCCACAATGGGTTCTTAAACTGGACCGGAGGGCAGGAACAAAAGCATGGATGGAGTGTTTGTGTGAACTAATATAAATTCAAAGTAAACATCATTACATAAAAGGATACGGTCTTTTTTTTTTTTTTTAGTTTTATTCATTTCAAACGGGCCGGATCCGGCCCGCGGGCTGTAGTTTGCCCACGGCTGGCCTAGTGTCTGGAAGGGAGAGGAAACCAGGATTCAATGGCTTTTCTTCTCTGTGCATTCTGAACCAACAGCTCCCTCCCCGGTTCCCCCCTGCCCCCTGCCCCACTTCCCCTTCTCCTAGATGGCTGTTCTCTCTGTGGCTTGCTCTGGTATAAAATTAGGATGAACTGTCATTCCCCTTTACCTGGGGAGAAATTAATTCAAATCGAAGTCCTGTCCTGGCATACCTGCTCTTCCTCCAAGCTGTGAGCAAACCTGACCACACTGCATTTGGGGAGGCACAGGCCCCATTGCCTCGGGCTAGGGCTTTGCTTGCCTTGCTCACCACAGAGCATGATGGTGCGTGGCACCATTAGACACACAGTAAATGCACTGAATGAAGGCATGCGCCAGACTATCTGCTCATTCCTGCTGCTCCCCAGGACCTCCTGTCTTCCAGAACACTGATTCAAACCTGGGATGCTGAAGCTGCCACACCCCTCTACCTGAGAAAGAGCCCATTGAAATCGGGGGTGGGAGGAATTATGGATTTGATCAATTTTAGACTTTCATGTATTTGAACTTTAATTCACCAGGGCAAGGTAATTTGATTTCTAAATTAAATTCCTTTGGACTTTGCTGTCTTGGATTTGAACATGCAAGTAGGTCTTACCTTGAAACGGTCATTTCTCCCTGAGAATTTGTCATGAAAGAGGGGTTTATATTCACATCTGGGGCCGCTTTGTACTGCATTTTATTTTTGGAGTGTCTTATGTTATCACTTTCTCTTGTTGAGGAACCTTGGGCCCTAGCTGGTTTGGCTCAGCGGATAGAGCATCGCCCTGTGTACCAAAGGGTCCCAGATTCTATCCCGGTCAAGGGCATGTCTCACAGTTGCAGGCTCAATCCCCGGCCCTGGTCGGGGCACATGCAGGAAGCAACCAATCGATGTGTTTCTCTCAAATTGATATTTCTCTCTGTATTTCCCTCTCTCTTCCACTGTCTCTAAAAATCTGTGGGAAAATATCCTCAGGTGAGGATTAAAAACAAAAACAAAAAAAAGAACCTTGGGAAAGACAATGTGCATGGACTTAAACCAGGTCAGATGGGGAGTCAATTTCCAGCACTGTGAGAGCAAGCATGTCAAACCTGCGGCCGGCGGGCTTCGAGTTTGACATGCTTGGTGTAGCGTAACCTTGGAGCTTAAAGTGCAGTTCTGACCCAACTCAGAGCCTTCTGCGGTCAAAACCAAAACTATGCAGCAGATTTTGGGAGGCCTGAAGTTTATACTATTTGGGGGTGGGGGGTGGAGTTAAGGAAAAAAGAGCATAACATGATGAATACAAAACCAGATACTGGGCCATGAAAGGGGCCTGAGTGAGAGGTCATGAAGCACCAGCATCCTTCGCTTTGTGACAAATCCAGCTCTGCCGCCAGCAGCGGTGGAGGACACCCCAAAGAAGCAGTGGCTAGCCCACCCAGATGGGAGCAGGACCCTCCTGATGGAGCACTGAGCTCCCCGAGATGGCCACCCCCTGGCTAACCACAGGCGTAGCAGCTGTTGCAGACTCATCTAAAATGATTTGGTTATTCACAATAATAACTATGGTCTCCCTTGTAACCTACAAAATTATAATGAAAGTAAGCCTGAGATCAAATTCTGCCACCCATATCAATGCCGAGGAGCAAGCGGGCACAAAAGCCTACGACCTGCTCTGGGACCTTGGTGACATCCCAGCTCCATTCTGTGCATGGAAAGTGAACCTGATGATGACATGACAATATTCTGATGACAGGAAACAGATTCAGGCACCAGAATCCTCCACTAAATATTTCAGGTTTTTTCTTCTTCTTCTAAGAACAAGGACATTCTCCTACATAAGAACAGTGCCAATAGTAAACACAGAAAGTTCACGATCAATTCAAACCTATTATCTAATTCACATTCCATATTCAAGTTCCGCCACTGTCTCCATAATGACCTTCACAGCTTTTTTTTTTTTTTTTTTAGTCTAGGATCTATTCCAGGATCACACATTGCATTTAGTCATCAAGTTTCATCTGGAACAGTTTCTCAACCATTTTTTTTGCCTTTCTTGACCTTGACATTTTCAAAGAGTAAAGACCAGCAAGTTTGTATAATATTCCTCATTCTGGCATTGTCTGATGCTTCCTCACGATTAGATTTAGGGTGTGCATTTTTGGCAGGAATGCTACAGGAAGGATGCTGTGTCCTCAGTGCATAGCAGGAGGCCCATAATATTGGTTTGCCCAGTATTGAGTGGTGCTAATTTTGATGGCTTGGTTAATGGGGCGCCCAAGATTCTTAACGATGAAGTTACTACTTTCCTTCTTCATAACTAATAAGCAACATCCAGAAAGACACTTTGAAACTATATAAATATATGGTTTGCCATGAAACCTCCCCATTATTTTGGACAACACTGATGAGTTTCTAATACCACTATTTCTTTTATTTTTATTGTTGAATTTCTATTATAAGGGAGAATTTTCCCTTCTCCATTAATTAATTAACTAATTAGTTAATATCAGTATGAATTAAAATCCTATAATTACTCATGCTTATTGAGTGCCTGCCAAGTGTTAGGCTTGGGCAGTTAGGTACAGGGGATTCAATGTAAACAAAACAGACATGGGCCTGGGCTCACTTTTTGGTTTTGCTATGAGAGAAAATTAAATAATGTTAACCGTACCTGGTATTTAATAAATATTAGATGCTCAATAAAAATCGGGTATTAAAATTCTAATATTGGAAAGAGGACAAGTGATCATTGTTTACTAAATAGTACTAAGAGAACTGACTAGAAATTGGGAAAAATAATGAAGTTACAGGCATTCCTGGTAAAGAACATCAAAATAAATTTCAGAAGAATTGATTGAAGTGTAAACATTGTATTTAAAAAATCACAAAATAACCAGGTTTTTAGATTTATGAAAGATGACAGTATTGGAGTAATGAAGTCACAAAGGAGGGAGTGGAGAATGGATCCTGATATTGAAATATTTTTTGAATTCCAAAACCAAACAGCAGGCTAGGGAACATATTTTCACTCTGTACAGCTGACAAAGGGCAACAATCTAGAGAAAGCATTTCAATCCATAACCAAATCACGGGCTTCAATAAATAAGTGGCTAAAGAAGTTGTGGTGGATATTTGTCGTGGTTTTTATGTTTTTATTCTTATTTTATTTTATTTTTTTGGACAACTGTGATAGAATAATGCCCACCCCCCACCCTCGCGCCCAAAGGGTTCCAGGTCCTAATCCCAGACTCTAGGACTACGTTACATCCCATGGCATAGAGGGATTGTTTGTGCTTGATAATCAACTGACCTTAAAATGGGGCGACTGTCCTGGATTGTGCGGGCTGGTGCAGTGCAGTC
Organism: Myotis yumanensis; assembly: GCF_028538775.1. Classification (NCBI taxonomy): domain Eukaryota; kingdom Metazoa; phylum Chordata; class Mammalia; order Chiroptera; family Vespertilionidae; genus Myotis; species Myotis yumanensis. The sequence continues at coordinate 29,943,007 of NW_027223762.1, read as the reverse complement.
ACATGGGTCCTCAAAAGCGGATGGAGACGTACACCTTCAGAGGGGTGTGCGGTGAGAATGGCGTCCACTAGGGCTGGCTTGGAAGCTGGAGGAAGAGCGCCAACAGCCAGGGCATGCACCCCTCTAGACGCCGGAAAAGCCAGGAAAACATTCTCCCCGGAGCCTCCGGGAAGGAATGCATCCATCATCTAACTTACAGAAGTGCACGAGAATGAAATTGTATGGTTCTCAGCCATGAGTTTATGGTAAGGTGTTCAGGCGGCAAAGGAAAGCTAATACAGCCACCAGCTTTTAACCTTGCTCCTATGTTTGCAGCATCCACCGCCTCTTGAGGCCCCACCTCAGGGTCCTTTTCCCAACTGCCCTGGTGGAGAGGAGGTTCGTGGGCCGAGCCTGCCAATGGTACACACGTGCACGACTTGGAATGGAGCCGGTACGGTGGAGGAGGAGAGGGCCTGCCTGATCCGCGGTGGTCCAGCCAGCAGGGCGGGTCTGCGCAGCAGGATGCCCCGGGCGCTCTGGGGGTGCGCGCAGTGGCGAGTTCAGGGAGCCCATCCTGCCGCAGGACTCTGGGCTCCACTCTTGGCTGTAAACACGCTAAGCCTGGTGCTCGGCCCTCCTGTAGATTCTTAATAAGCTCCTTTTCTGTTAAATTGGCCACAGTTGTTTTTGTGTGGCTTGTGACTCAGAGCCTCGGTGAACCAGGTATGAACAGATAATTTTCTCAAAAGGAAAAGGAAACGTCAACATTAGTAGAGAGAGTTTACCTAGTCGGTGGTCAAAGGAACGGTCAAAGGAACGCAAAGCTGGCCCAGAATAAACACAGTCATGTTTACGAGACTGTTACCCTTGTTTACAGCTAGTAGCTAAGTGGATGTATTGTTCGGGAAGGGGTAATAGAACCATGACGCAAAGCCTGTTCTTAGCAGTTCCCAAGAAAATGAGGCCAGGTGTGAAACTTCGTGTGTGTTTGTATGAGAGAGAAATTATTGAAGTGTTGGGCTGGGGATAACACCTGTATGAGGACCACGGGAGATGTTTGGGGAGTGAAGGGGTGAAGACCCACTACCAGTTTCCTGAAATGTAAAGTTCCCGAAACTGTCAGCGTGGCTGAGTTCAGAGCAGAGAGGGCAACACATCCTGAGAGGACATTTCCACAAAGGTGGGGCGAGAAGGCTCCCAGGTGTGTGCCCTGTAGGAAGGGAGGTCCTTAAAGCAGAATAGAACCTGGGAGGGGCCTACTGAAGGAGTGTCTGCCCCCAGAGAACTGCCCTGGGAAAGGCTGTCATTTGAGGAACCCAAGCCTCAAGGCAGGGCATGCCCTTATTGCTAAATACCCAGCGTTTGGGGGCGTTTTTCTAACTGATGGTGCGTCAACCCGTGGAAAATGAGATAGGAACCACAAAGTCTCGGTAGCAACATGGCAAAATATTTGTGATGTAAATTTAAGTGGAAATACTACACAGAAGAAGTAGTCCGATGTTTAACTGTGTAGGATTTTGCACATGAGGGAAGGACAGCCAAGGAGTTAAGATGCACAGACAGTGGGGAGACTCAGACAGCAAAGTAGACACCACAGAAGTCAGAGGACAGAGGGGCCCAGTGGCCCGTTCCGGGAGCTGGAGTGAACATCTGACCTTCTCGGCTGGAGCCCATCAGCTCCCAAAGCTTGTCTTCACCTCCTGTGGGTGAAGGAGACTTAAGAAACCTGTCTGCACAGACTGTGGGCTGTTCTTTGTCTGATTTTTCCTAACACCAGACATGGACATGGGTTTTGTGCTGAGCCCTGGTTTATCTTGTCTCCTTTCTGAGGCTACAGCACCCAGCTCAGAGGAAGATCCTTCCACCTTTCCTTCCCTCCCTCCCTCTTCTCTTCCTTCCAAATAGTTATGTGTTCCATGTGCTCTTTATCTGGTCTTAGATTTGACCCAGAAAGGACTCCAGCATGTAGACAAGTCCACATCTGGGCAGCTACAGGTTTGCAAGTCTGAATCAGGCACCAGCCACCCTCCAGTCACACTGCACATGCCTTTGAGAGCAATCTCTCAGCTTGCACACAGAGTAACATGGATGCGAAGAGTCGGTGAAGAGCTGTGACTGAACTCAGGCTTGTGTGGCTGGAGAGTGGACCCGGTACTGGCCATGGTCGTCCTTTCCCTAAAAGCCCACTTTTGGGGGATGGTTTATGCACCTGAGACCCCCTCCTGGCTGGCTGGCACCGGCTCCATGACAGTTGCTTCTCAGCCCAGGGAAGGGCAGGGGAAGAATCTAGGTGAGGGACATCAGTGGACGGTTTAGTCTGAGAGTATGGCCTCTGCAAAGACGTGTCAGAACTCGAATCCGCAGCTGCTGTTGACACGAGTGCTTAACTCTCTACACCCGAGTGTCCTCCTCTGTATAATCAAGGCAACCATTACCACACACAGCTGCTATGAGGACCGGGCAAGATAACGCAACTCAAGTGTTTAGCACACGACGTTATACCCAGGCTGTTGTCCTTGGCAAGACAGAGTCATTCCACCTGGAGAGAACAAAGGGTGGAGATGCGTAAAACCAGAGCCCCATCCCTGGACCGCTGCTGGTTCTTTCCCAGCAGCCCCTCTGGCATGTTTGGGCCCAGCTTGGCCCGCCCCTGTTCCTACGGGGCACGTTCACACTCACACCGCCACTTACACCGCTGAGGTCCTGGGCTCACACCCTCTCACAAGCTGAAGAGAACACAGCGGAACGGGGGTGATGCCGGGGGACAGGCCGGTCACGGGGTCAGCCGGACCTCGGCAAAGCGTCAGAACTCGGTGCTGTGGTCTGGTTCTGCCACCTCCGGCGTGGCTCTCTGCCTCCTGTCCCCTGCAGTGACAGTTCTGGACTCAGCTATCCCGATACCCCGTGACAAGTGTCTACTTCACAGGGTCGTTGCGAGGAGAGAGGAGTTACCACGTGTAAAGTACAGGTGGCACCTGCGCATACAGGAAGAACTCGGCACGTGCTGGCTCAGCCACAGCCGGTGCAGAAATGGCGTCCCCTTGGAGGGGCCCCAAGTGCGATGAGGCAGCCGTGGAGGGAACACGGGCCCTCCCTGGCCCTACATCCCGAGGAGCTGGGTCATGAGGAGAGCCAGCTGCTAGTGTCCGCAGCCGGGCGGCTTCCCAGAGACGCAACTGTGATGGAGAAATGACGTCAATCCCAAGGGTCAGAGCAAAACAGGTAACGTCAGGACAGGTTTGTCTTTGCAAATGTTCTATGGAATTTAAGTCCGTTCCCCTCCTGGCGGAGGAATGCCAGGCTCTGCTGCTTTGGCAGCCCTGGGCCTGCCTCGGCACCCCAGCCCAGGCACATGGGACACCGTGGCCGTTTAAGTCATTACTGCTCTGGGTAATCTGACCTCCTGCCAGTGATGGAAACTTTGTAAGAAACGAGGTGCTGAGTGAAGAGCGAGCTGCTCCCTCATGGGCAGGGCGCTGGGCGGGGGGCGGGGGGTCACACATATTGTCTCTCTGCCAAGTACAGTTCCAGCCATAAACTCAGGCACACAGGGCTTCCCCAAAGAAACAGATGTCAGCACCTTTTGGAGGGCTTTATTTCAAAAGAAAATTTTCAGTTCCTTAGACAAGCATTTGGTTATTTCATAGTTATGGCCTCCCACCTGAGCTCCTTTCGCCGCTGAGCTGTAGAGTCTGCAGCAGCCCCAGTGAGGGCTGCAGAAGGGAGCCCTGCAGAAGGCGACCAGGGGGCCAGACCCAGAGGCCTCCCGACAGGTAACCCGCAGCTGTTCTCTGCAGACAGCACCTGGGAGGGAAAACCCAGGGGCAGTGTTGAATACAATAGCAAATGTGCTTTAACTTGTACAGAGAGCCAGGCGGCACGGCTCAGCTCAGTGGTGTTGACCTAGGAACCAGGAGGTCACGGGTGATTCCAGGTCACGGCACATGTCCCGGTTACAGGCTCAATCCCCAGGGTGGGGCATGCAGGAGGCAGCCGATCATTGATTCTCTCTCATCATTGATCTCTCCCCCCCTTACTCTCTGAAATCAATAGTATGTATATATTTTTAAATTAAAAAATAAAATGTAAAGAGATTCAAGCCTGACTCCAAGAGGAGACTCTTCTCACCATCTCTCCTTTTCAAAGAAAAAATGGTTCTTTCAGAAAAGTCCCCCCTCCCCTATTTCTCAAATCCCACCCCTCCTTTGGGCGAGCACTTTTCATGTCACATTTGAGTGCTCCCCCCTCCACCACACACACACACACACACACACACACACACACACACACACACACACACACGGTGAGGGCTTTAGCACACAAGCCAGCCCTGATGTTGTCATTCTTTGATGTGGTTTTCTCAGTCTCACCCAGTGATGGACACTGGGCACTGGGGCTCATCCCCACCTGCGTCTACTCTGCAAAGGCCTGTGGTTTGCATAGACCAGGACACCCTGGCTCCCTGAGGTGCTTTCCCTTGTATGGATGTGGTTCAGGGATGCAAAACCTAAATTAATCCATTCAGAGCAAAACTCAGGGCTTTGTCCTTCACTCCTCCTACACAAGGAAGCAGCGCCATCATCGGGAAGTGAGCCAGCCTGAGGCCGAAACAGACCTGAGAGCTGGGCAGGCAAGAGCAGAGAGCAGGGCAGGCGGAGGGGCCAGCGAGCACCTGCTGGGTAAGGATGAGGCCGAGCACTTCTGCTGCAAATCAGCATTGAAACGCCGCCTGCCGCAGCCTGTTTCAGCTGTGCGGCCGGACAACCTCTTCTGTTAAAACCATTTGGATGTGGGTTTTGTTACTGAACTGTGAAGACTAATGAAATCATCTTTGAAAAATAAACACAGAGAGCCTCCTCCTGGCCGCGGGAGAGAAGGAACTGGCTCGTGGGGTGCAGCGCTCCGCACCTCATTTCTTCAACCTCCTTTAGATCATTAGACCCGGGCTCAGAGGAGGCGGGCGGACGTAAGGAGTCTGGCTGATTGTCAGCCCCCCCCCCCCCCCCCCCCCCCCCCGGGCTGCTTCAGAGTGGCTGGCGCTCAGTGGGTGCTTTGCAGGAGTGATGAGAGGACACTGACTTGGTCGGATGGGGGAGGAACGGTGATTCCGACCAGCCTGGGCGCGGAGCCCCAGGCTCCTTCCCCAGAGGAGGCTGCGCACCCTGGATGAAGTGATGAAATGACTGCGCCCAGGGAAGACAGGACAGAGAGGTGACAGACATGTAGCAGATGGCAGCAGGGTGGGGCTGGCCTGAACCCCAGCCATCACCTGTTCCGACGGACGTTCTCTGGCCATTTGAACTAAGGCTGTGGCCCCAGGTGGGAGGTTAAAATCTTGAGAGCCTTTTCCCCCTCACAAAACCAAAGCTTGGAGAACAGCAGCACTGGAAGTAATGCAGAGAGAGGGAAGCCACAGTGGCAGCAGCAGGCTGAGCAGATTCTCCAGGGAAATGCTGGGGGCCAAGTCCGGCCTCCCCAGGAGGCTGGGTTCTGCCCAGGCCCCTGAATGCCGGATGCTCCACCCGGGAGAACTGGGAGAAAGTCCCTCTGGGCTTGCGTAAGAGAGAATTCCCTTTTCGCTAAGGAATCCATTTCAGGAAACTCCACTGCTGTCCTGCCTCCTCCACTCCCCCTCCCAGACACAGTGGGTCCCCAAAGTGCGATAACCATCTGCAGGGAGGAGTGAAGGGCGAGGGGCTCTGGAGGCCCTGAGGAGGCTATCACTGTGGCCAGCAGGGCGGGCAGGAGAGACGAGGGGGGCCCTTTCAGCTCCTGAGGCCCGGGGTCCTCTTCCTGCGGTGCAGCTGACCGGCCCTTAGCAGAAACCACCTCTATGGCTGAAACCCAGGCAGCGCAGGCGCCTCAATAAATCTGGGCGTTCCTGGGGAAGCTTTGCAAGCTCTCCGTAGAGAAAACAGCCAAAACGAGGCTCTTGAACTCGACCAAATATTTCTACCCACTAACTTCCCTCTCCCCATCGGCCCTGTTCCCAGGGACCTCCGGGTGAAAACGGCCAAACAGCATGGAAGAGGGGCCTCGGTTTCTCACACATCTCGAACCTTCCTTTAGAGAGAGCAGGTCCCTCCAATCCCATTTCTGGGATCCCTTCTTTCAGAAGGGGCTGAGTTTCTACAAAAACCCAAAGCTCCGAACAGGATGTCACATTCTTCCTCACAGCCTTTAAAGAGGAAAAGCTGAAAAACTGTCATTTTTTTAGGGCAGCTTGTGCTCTTAAAGTGGGTCTAAACCTTGGAACACTGTGAAGCTCACATTTATTTCTCCCTCGGGGAATCTTTATTCAGTCCTGAAAGCAACAAAAGAGCACTTCACTTTCAGTGTTTGATCCAGAGAACTGGCCAACAATAAGAGGGGGTGGGGGTGGGGGTGGGGGGAGTGGCGTGGAGAGTGCGGTTTGGGGACAGAAAGAAACTAGTTATATACACACACACCACCAAGGGGAGGAGCTTCAGACCAGAACTGGGAAACCCCCCATAAAAACTGGGGAGCATTAAATATGCACCTATTTGTAGAACTAAGACTACATGAGGATTAGGAGGGAGAGAAGAAAGAACTATTTGCTCAGACATTGTAGATAGTGAAATGACATAAAAGTGGGGAGAAGACATACAAAAATGTTTCTAAGAATTCTCAGCCCTCCTGGGCACTTCTGTCCTAGAGAAATGAAGATTTACGTTCACACAAAGACGGGCACATACTAGTAAATGTTTATAGTGGCTCTTTTGTAATAGACGACAACTGGAAGCTACCCAGGTGTCCTTCAGTAAGTGAATGGTTAAACAGACTGGTACATTCACACCTATAACCTGGACGAATCTCCAGAGAATTATGCCAACCCCCAAAGGTTGTTATATCATGTGTGATTCTATTCATACAACATTCTTGAAAGGACAAACCTGTAACAAAGGAGAACCCACAGGTGGCCGTCAGAGACTAAAGGGCGTGAGGCTGGGAAGCAGGTGTGGGTATAAAAGGGCAGCAGGAGGGATCCTTGTGGTGATGGAGATGGTCTGCAGCTTGACTGAATCAACGTTGATGGGATCTTGTATTATAGTTTTGCAAGATGTTACCACTGGAGAAAACTGGATCAGGGGTATTTTGAATTTTTTTAAAAAATGTATTTTAAAAAAAATACATTCATTTCAGAGAAGAAGGGGCGGGTGGAGAGATAGAAACATCAATGATGAGAGAGAATCATGGATGGGCTGCCTCCTACACACCCTACACTGGAGATCGAGCCTGAAACCCGGGCATGTGCCCTGACTGGGAATCGAACTGTGACCTCCTGGTTCATAGGTCAACATTCAAACACTGAGCCACGTTGGCCAGGCTTAAATTATTTCTTATAACCGTTTGGGAGTCTACATGATCACAAAATTTTAAAAAAAGGTTAATAAAAAGAAAACTGTTCTCAGTAATTATGTCGGTGGTGGTACTAGTATTGCTATTCGGAGTTTAGTTGTAATATGGGAAAAAGCATGAGTAATTATAGGATCTTCTCATTCTATGCCCCTGGTTGCCTTGAGAACCACGATTCTCTGAGTGAAAATGATTATAATTCAGGAAATGTTAAATTGAAAAGCCCTGCAATCCTGCATTTGAGTACCGACATGCCTAGAAACAAGGACCAACCCAGTGAGAAGCAATGAGTATGGTTTCAGAATGCCATTTCAGACTAAAAGAAACCAGAGGTTCTTAGAGAAACCTAATTGCAGGCCTGGGGTCAAGCCGTGGGCTGGATGCCCAGGCATTCACATAGCCTATGGCTGCCTGTGCATTACACAACAGCGGAGTTGCAACAGAGTGTGGCCCTCAAAACCTAAAACATTTACCGTATTTACTGTCTCTGCCTCTTTACAGGACAAACTGGCCAACCTGTGTCAGAGCTCGTTTAGCACGCTCTCTGGTAACTCCTCTATAACGAAAGATAAAACCTGGATGTGGCCCACCAGCCGGGCCTCAATGGTTGAGTGTCGACCTATGAACCAGGAGGTCATGATTCAAACCCCATCAGGACACATGCCCGGGTTGCGGGCTTGATCCCCACTAGGGGGCGTGCAGGAGGCAGCCGGTCAATTATTTTCTCTCATCTCTGAGGTTTCTCTCTCTCTCTCTCTCTCTCTCTCTCTCTCCCTTCCTCTCTGAAATTCTGAAATCAATTTAAAAAACCCCCACCCAATTTATATGTATATATAAAAGAAAAACCTAGATGTGCAGCTGCCACGCATTCCATAGATTTTACTGTTTCCTGTAGTTTTCAAAGCTGGTACACCAGTCCAGCACAAGAATGCACTTATTCTCTTGCTTTGCAATTCCCCCACTTGCCACGTGTACGCAGGAGAGAAAAAACAACCATTACCCACCGTGTTAGATTTAAAAGCATTTAATGACATAGCATATATTTAACAGAGAGGGCAAAAGTTGAGAGGTACAGGTCATACGACTGAGCACCGGGCCCGAGTGACCACCTTCCTGCTCAGGCCCGGCCTCTGGAGCTCATTCCTATCGATGCCATTGTGATTGTGCAGTAGGATGAGAATTTGTCATTACAACCGTTACAGTGACAGAGAAATGCACACTATGTATCAAAGAGCAAGGTAATGAAGCAAATTATAACACAGTGTGGCCACGCACGAGCAGGTAACCATTAGAGTAACATTACTTTGTCCAGTAAATGCTTCAGTTCCACTTGTACACTTACCAATGATTTAAAGGGTTTATTATACATCTAGTTTTATTATACTTTGTACTAGAATTATCTCAAACATACAATATAATGTATTTCAGCAAAAAAAAAAAAAAATTGAAATTACAGATTATTTAAAACAGTATCATTTTTCTATTCCTTTCTTGGATACCGACATTCTTGACCGTCGTCACAGGTGATGCAGAAAAGCCGCATGTCGTGGGTTAGTAAGTGCTGCCGGATACGCACGGTTTGGTCTGTAGAGTTAGCATGGAGCTGCACTAAGGCTGCAGCGAGATCCTAGGACACGATCTGCCTAAATCAGCATCAGTCCCATCGAGGGCACTTCTAATAGTCAAAACTCAAGGTAACCACGGGAGTGAATGGCAGAGAATGGTGTCAGGACATTGGTACATTGTGTCTCTGGAGAGCACAGGAAATATTGTTTTAAGCACCGCTGCCTTGCATACCAACAGCACTAGAGGCGAGTTATTCCCAACACAGCCTCACAAAATTGAGGAACAGTTTAAATATTGAGATCTAATCTATATAATTTCATTAAAAAAATCTGGTCTTCCCTCTGCACCTCAAACTTTTGTAACTTGGAGATAAAGTATTTAGGTGTATTTTCCCCCCGACCCACCCCCAGAAATGCTCTATAAATTAGAAAAAAAAAAATCAACCACATTGAGGAACATTAGGCACAGAGAGTAATGTGTTGGTTCTGAGCTTGCATGCTGGAATTTCACTGAAAAGGTAAGAGAAGGGCAGGAGGTGAAGGGAAGGAGTTCACTTCTTTTTGCCAAAAAGGCTGAACCGCTTCTCTTTGTCTTTCTCTTTGTCCTTCTCCCGTTTGCCGGGACTGGACTCGCTGGTGATGGTGACGACACTGGTGGGCAAGGTCTGCGCCCGACTGGATGCTGGCGTGCCCTGGGTGCTGGCGGACACCTCGTGCTTATCAGCGGAGATGGCAGAGGAGATGGCCTGGATCCATGTGTTCATTTCCTCCTGGACAGAGGAGGAGGCAAGGGGGAGACTCAGCTAACAGAGATGGGCACGAAACGCTCTCGCTCCAGCGGCACGACCGCCCGAGACTTGTCAGTCGGGAGGCTTGGGACCAGGGCTGACTCAGGGGCGAGCAGCTCCCAAAGGAACCTCTGCTTTGTCAGGACCATGGAGTGACCATGGTTCAACTCTCACGAGAATTCGGTGTACAGTGCCTGAGGTCAGCCCTCTAGTATATGGCCCCATGACGTTGGAGGAGCTGGGAGTCTGGTCTCCATCTGTGAGGTATCTATCCCTCTAGTAGTTGCTGCCCTTTTAAAATTTTATTTGCCCAGTTGGCGTGGCTCAGTGGTGGAGCGTCAACCTATGCACCAGGAGGTCATGGTTAGATTCCCAGTCAGGGCACATGCCCGGGTTGTGGACTCAGTCCCCAGTGTGGGGCGTGCAGGAGGCAGCCAATCGATGATTCTCTCTCATCATTGATGTCTCTCTCTCTCTCTCTCTTTCTCTTTCTCCCTTCCTCTCTGAAATCAATTAAAAAAATATTTAAAATTGTAATGTATCTGACACATAAGACTGTAAGTTTAACGGAAGCTTTTCCCAGTTTAAAGCACTGCGCGTGCTGTTCTCTCTCCCCCCGAGGTGGAGCACAGCCATGAAATAGGTGGTTGAAGGCAGTGGGGTGCCGTCGGGAGGCTCCTGACTGGGACCCCTCACTGTGCCTCACCCGCTGGGGGGTGGACTTCAGGACCTTGCACTCGCTGCCCCGCCACAGCAAGGACAGATGGCACTCACTGCCTCCTAGATACACAAGGACTGAACACCCTCCCGTGTTAGTGACCATGGAGACCAGACGCCAGGCGCCATCAATGGCCATTACTTATATGACGAACATTACACGTAGAGCTTATCACACCACTTTCAAATCAGACATATTCGAGAGAAAAGAATCTTAGAAACTTACATCGTCTTTGGCTTGGAAGAGGTACTCATTTCCATCATTTAGTCTGTAATTTGAAGGAAGAAAGGAAAGTCACAATATAACATGGAAAAAACATCCCCCAACTCCCATATCCTCCATGGGATACAAACAGGCACAGGAATCAACCAGAAACGCCTGTGCAGACATCACCAACCGCGCCCGGGACGCGCACAGGCCCAGCGGGGCCCCTTGGACATCAAGAAGCCATATAATGTACACAGGTAACGCGGTGTTTCACACCACTGGAAGGATTACTTTAAAAAGTGCAAATGAAGCAACACCTGGCTTCGTTGTGGCAAAGACCACCTGGGTGCCTAACCATTGCTCTAAATTGAATTCAAGAGAAAGCTCTTTAAAATTTATAAGCCCTTTTGAAATTCTGCTACTAAGCTTGCATCCCTCACATTTACAAGTACCAGTTTCTGGCCTGGCTGGCATGGCTCAGTGGTTGAGCATAGACCTATCAACCAGGAGGTCATGGTTTGATGCCCCGTCAGGGCACATGCCCGGATTTCGGGCTCGATCCCCAGTGTGGCGTGTGCAGGAGGCAGCCGATCAATGATTCTCTCTCATCATTGATGTTTCCATCTCTCTCTCTCCCTCTCCTTTCCGCTCTGAAATCAGTAAAAATGTATTTTAAAAAATAATAAAAAAACAAGTACCAGCTTCTGAATAGACACACAGAGATAGTTTCTGAGACTTCTCTTCTTATGCATGTCTCAGAGCGAAGGAAGTGTCCTTGCAAGGCCATCCCTGTGAGGCCGAGAAGCCGCCGGCTTGGAGGGCTTACTCCTTTGCTCCACGGCTGTCACGAGGAAGGGAGCACTGTCGGAGGGGCGGAGGGCCAGTGCCCTTGCCAATGCCCCAACCTTCTGAAGCTGCAGCAACAGCGTACAGAGAGGGAGGCAGCTGGGGAGCCCGCTGCCCATGCCCGTCTCAGAGCGCGCAGTGTTCCGCGCCCCGAAGCTCCAGGGCCCGTCAGCAGAGCTCAGGGAGCCACACGGTCTGAAGCTCATTTGTAGTCCTTGGCCCAGTCCAGCTGGCACGAGACACTGAGACTCGGTTACGGGAGTAACGGAAGCCCAGAGCTTGTCAGATCCCACAGCAGCAGGTCAGAGAAGCACCGAACTAACAGCCTAACCACTCACACACATACTTTTTACATTTTTAAAAGAGACGATGTTTTCCTGCCCACTTGCAAGCACCACGCAGAGCTTCTGGGCTTGGATCCACTGTGGGGACGTGCAGGTGTTCTGTAGGGCAGGGACATGTGGAGCGAGAGAGTTCCGGGGCAGCTGACATCCGGGGGCGAGGCACAGGCACAGGCCCTCCCCCTCCTCCTTCCCACCACAGGTAACTCAGAGCAAAGAATAGCAGCTCCTGAGTCCAGAGAAGTGGAAAAGATGGGGAAGCTAGTTCTCTTAAGTTTCCCTGAAATGTGAAATGTAAGGAACTCGCCTGCTCTCAGGGAACAGTGACGTTCGGCTGTACCATCAACCACGGGGAAGTTGGCAACTGGCCAGCCCCCAGGACCCCGACGTGTGCCACACCCGTGTGTCGCTTGGTTGGTGATTTTTTTTAAATTGCAGCGGAGATCACAGAGTCTAAGAAAACCAACCCCCCGAGTGAGAATAAACACACACCCAACTCTCACCTGAGTTTGAACACGTGTTTCTTCTTCTTGTAATCGAGGGCCACCTCACAGATGGCCTCTTTCAGACTCACGGGGACCTCGCTGTGGTAGGGAATTCCGGAAGCAGCTGTCTTTGCATCTTTGTAGAAACCCATTTCTTGGTTATTTATGACACAATAAACATTGTGCCAGGACCTGAGCAATAAAGAAAGGAATGTCAAGGCTCGACACCACACACCCATCGAGAACTAAGAGCCTGATGAATACGAACATGATCCTCATACCACGTGCGGCGACTGCCTGTTGAAGGCCCCGCCTAAATCCTGCTAAAACTAAACAAATGGCACAAAATGCCTCTGTGGGGGGCGGTTCCTGGGCAGGGCACATGCTCCTACGGTGGTAGGTGTTTGAGGGCGACTCCTCCCTCTGGATTTGGGGGAAAACACACGGTGCTACTCAGCAAGGGGCCTCTGGGCTCTGACGGGCAAGACTGGTTGGCGTCTGCGCTCTGCGGGGACACCGCCTGCGGCCAAGGGCACCGGCCGGGCTCCCGGGAGGCCTGCCTCTCCTCAGCTGCTCTTCCTCCTCAGCTTCACTCTACGTGGTTGGCAACCTCCCGGGGGGGGGGCAGGCCCAGGGCCATTGGGATGTAGGGAACCTTTGGGTCAATCAGAAAAAGGTGGCCTTTCTCCTGTGATAACATGCTGACTTTGTTAGAACACAGGGCTTTACAGCCATCTACGCGTATTAAGTCAGTGTTGTTTTCCATGCGGGTGGCAGCTCTTGGATGGACTGCCTTGTCCAACACAGGCCCTGTACCGCGTGCACCTGGCGGTCCCAGGCAGTTGCGTTTACTGGTTAAGCACACGGGCTGTGCAGTCGGATGTGAGTGTCACCCCAGCGGTGTCACTGACTAGCTTTCTACAGAGAGTAGGCTTTCTTAACCTCTCAGGGCCTCACTTTCCTCATCTGTAGAACAGAAATAATGAAAAGTAGGTCTAATGGGAGATGATAAGTACAAAGACTGGTATGGAGATAAGGCAGGGGAAATGGGGACTGTTTCTAAAAACCCCACAATGAGGAAAACTATAATGAAATCATCTCTTCAGGGAAGCCTCAACCGCAATCTAGTGGTCCCTCTCAGGATGAGCCACTGAGGTCTAATTTTGCTATTTCCATGCATATTAACTCTTTCTTGCTCGGCCGGAGTGGCGCATTGGTTGAGCGTCGACCTATGAACCAGGAGGTCACGGCTTGATTACCGGTCAGGGCATGTGCCCAGGTGGTTGGCTCGATCCCCAGTGTGGGGCATGCAGGAGGCAGTGATCAATGAGTCTCATCATTGATGTTCCTCTCTCTCCCTCCCTCTCTGAAACCAATAAAAATACATTTTCTTAAAAAACAACTCTTCCTACTCAGCAAATACGAGGCATTGTACTCCCCCTTTCCAGGGCCCGTCCTGAGAACACGTTGCCCAGGAAGCTACGCACAAATCAACTATGCGAACGCGCACTCCCCTTTCCACTCGAGGTGGACCCGCCTCGGCCTTTACCGGGCTGACTTCCCGCCTCGCTCGCCGCTGTACCTGCTGGAGGCTTTCTTGTTGTGGGCCTCCCACTCGTGCTTCCGGTTCAGAAAGCCTTCCATCTGGGCCGAAGGCATCTCCTGGGTTCTGGCCGGCAGGGTGGCGGCACTCTGGGCCGGGAGGGCAGTCTTGGCTTTGCGATCGGAGGTGGGGGAGGGGACGGGGCTGGACTCTTTGGAACTTGTCCTCTGTTCTGCGGCACCATTGACCATGTCGCTCGTGTCCGCCGTGTCTGCCATCTAGGGACAGCGAAGAGGCTATTCAGCTAACCCCGTGACGCAGGGGGGGGAACCACATACGCTCCGACTCGCACACGTGGCTGTGTATAAATGCCTGGCACAGATCGAGGCAGTACAGTAAAACCATTGCACATCCCACAAAGCCAGCTGGACACCAAGGACATTAGAAGGTGGGAAGGGATTAATGCCCGCCCGCTCGAGGGAAATGAGAAAAGCGAAATGCCAGTATGAGTTTTACTGCACTCTCCCCTCTGATCAATCCATTTTCTCTAATGCAACTCGGATCCATTTCCTCTCATGGTTACTTTAAAACAAAAGGACAACGGTCACAGTCACACGTATTAAATATGAGAGAGTGGACGTTATACAGCAGCCACCTTACAACCAAGGACGCCACCAGGAGGGCTGGAAGTGTAAGCGAAAGGGCATTCACAAACAGACCGAGAGACAACTCTATCAGAACTACACAGCATTCCCCCAAGGTAAGACAGGAAAGACCTTTGGTTTCTGAAAATGCTCTCCGGCTCCCCTCCCCCTCACCCCCCAAAAATACATCGTCATAAACACATGCAGAAATTAGGACGACAATCATGCACTTCACAGCTACCATCCCAGTTAGACTTTGGAACTTAAGAGCTGGAAGGAAATGAGGCAAGTCAACAAACATCAATGGAACCACATCTGCCGAAGTTGTATCGTGAGTGGGTTGTAGTTTGTGTTAAAGGAGCTGGAAAAGCCAATCACAGTCACTCAACACCACACGGCTATTTACCCCCAAACAAAGACAGAACCAGGGCCTTCCCCATCACGTGCTGGTGGATCGCGGTGCCTTGCTGCACTGAGACGAGAAAGCCCAGGCACAGCCAGGCTTCCAGCGGCTCTGGCCCTTCAGGCGGGAGACGTCTTCGGGAGCTGTTCCTTCCCCAGCGCATTTCTAGTGTAACCCTCATGGCTTTGCGGCTTGGGAAATGCCGTAGGGTCTCTCTCGGGTCATTATCGCTTTCGGCCTGCGTGCCATCAACTGTGTACCATTACCTGTAGCCGCCCTTGGCTGACACGCCCAGGGCGTGGGATTAGCGAGTTACTAAAGCTGGGTGTGGCTGACACTTTAGTGGATTACAGACAACCTGGCTCCCCTCGTACACGGACAGACATGGAGGTGTCAATGGCAACGGTCATTAGCTATGTCCCCCACCACGGCTGCCCAGAACCAAAATGACACCCAACCAGCAGCGACACCCTCCACGGGATACACGGAGACTGGCCACCACGGCTTGACCACTCAGATGTGTCAACTCTCAGGAACGGGACCTCTGGTTTAGGTCTCGTCCACGTGGGCGGGAGCCTCAAATTGATATTCCGTCTACACAAACTATCATCAGGGCTTAGGGGGAGATTAGAGGCTATGCGATTCAAGGGTGTTTTTGATTGGAACCCTCCACCCGCAGAGCGATATGGAAAATGGATTCTTAGGGCGGAAAGGCATGGGGTGATGGGGGTGCACGGTGGCTATCCTGGCCTTCCTGTGGGCACTGCTTATGAAGCAGGCGGCTATGTAAGTAGTTCTCTCTTTCGCCTGAAGGGAGAGATGAAGGAGGGGAAATAAAAAAAAACAAAACCCCGAGTCAAAGGACAGTGAGTGGACTTTGAAGTTGACAAATCTATTGTGTGTGTGCTTCCGGGGAATTTCCGGTGGGGAAGGAAGGAGGAGTTTGGTCTGGAGGCCTGTGCCAGGCGTGAGTCCAGGGAGACATGGAGTTAGTGTGTATAGAAATCAGGTTAAAAAAAAATTAGTGCTGCAGGTGTGACTCCAAAACTGCGAGTGACAGCGATGACCTGGACGGAGAGAAGTTTACTTAAAAAGCGCTGCAATTGATTGGACTTGGTCAGACTTCCAGGGGAAGGCCGGGAAGCCTCTTCGGGGGGGCGGGGGGAGATTCTGCAGCAAAAATTTTTTTCTTTGGAGTTAGAAGGAAAGAGAAAACCCCAAACCAGTATGCAGAGATAATTAATGTTTATGCAAATGAATCACTAACCAACAAGAAAACAAGAAAAATAAAAGGAACAAAATGAATTTTAATGGACATGTGCTTAAGCATGCCAACAGACAACACACCACTAGAGACAAACATCAAAAGCAAATCATAGTGCTATGACCAAACAGTGGGTACACGTGATCACACCCTCCCCCTGCCCCCCCCCCCCGTTGCTTCGCTTTAGCGATTAGTCCACAGTGCTTTAGTGGCTGGTACACCTGAGATATTTAAATCAGAAGGTGAACACAAATGCAACGTGACAGCTAGTAGCACAAGAAACACCCGATTGGTTTTCTAAGTGCACGAAGCAACACTATTTTCAAGTTCATTAACTTGAGTCTCTGCACCATAACTCAAAAGAATGAAAAGGCGTTTTCTCCTTCCAATCCAGTCCAATTGGAATTAAAGATTTGTTCTGGCAAGCTACAATTTAAAAACCTAGATAAAAATAGTCACAGAACACATGCCAAAAACATCATAGCACCACTTTCCTGTGTGCTTATGTGGTTGTTGTCATTGTTTTTTTTTTTTTTGGTGTTTTATTATTATTATTTTTTTGGTCTTTTGAATACAAAAAGCATAAAATTGGGCATTAGTCCTGATGATACAAAATTTAAACATATATATGGAAACATCACATATACATATAGGTCAATGACACATGAACTTTGGAGCCAGAAACACACGTCAGGGCTCCCTACAAGACCAACGATAAAGCAGTGGCTCTTCTCTACAATGGAATTTGGTGTGTATTAAGGCAGAGACCCAATAATGGTGCACACTACCCCAGAACATAAGAAGCTTGGCATCTATCTATATACCCATCTACAATCACAGTAGATAGGTATGTACATAGAAATAAGGAAAAACAAACAAGATGCTATATGATGTTATCCTGACAAAAGAAAAAAAAAAAGACATGCATCATGAAATGAAAAGACAAATTAGACTTAACTCATGGAGAACACATATCAAAACAGGTTTCTGATTCCACTAACACTAAGTATGGCAAACGAGCAAGTGAATGTCTCGTGAGGCTGTGCTGTCACATGGATCTGGTTTTGTCTTGATCAGTACCAGGAAATCACCTCTTTCATTAGCGTTTATTCCTAAGGAACAGAATCCCCGTTAAAACATTTTCAGTCCCTGCTGGTGGTCTGACAAAATGCCCTCCTCAAAGACTCCTTATTAGAGAACTCCACCAAAGAACGTCATTTTCGTCAGAAAATGAAAAGTGAATCCGTAACGAGACATACAATGGAGTTTCTGTCTACAGAGACGCTAACATGACTTCGGAAGCCAGGAGGCTTGCAACTGCTCCTAGGGGTGGTCCACCGCGGGCAGCGTTCAAGTAATCAGGGTGAACCAGAATGGCTTTTGCTCCATTTGTTGGAAAAACTGAAACAGTTTGACAGCCTGAAGTCATTGGCTGAGGGCCCAGGCCTGGAAGTCCGGGAGGCGGGCTGAGAACTGCGGTCGCCTGCGGCATCCCGGTGGTGCCCAGGGTGACCGAGGCCAGGGGCGCACCGCCCTCAGCGGGCACTGCCAGGAAGCCTGGAGTTCTCACCTCAGGACTTGGCAGAAAAATGTAAGGGAGGAACTGGTTTGTAAAAAGTAATAAACGATACGAGGGTCTCAAACATTTGAGATGCTGCACCCAAAAATTCAAACAGCTTCCCAAGCAGATCCAACTTCCTTTTTCTTTCCTTGTCGTTTTCAACAAATGGATGCGCCCTCCATGGAATGTCACACCGCTGACGTTAGGTTTTAATCTTAGTAGTACTTAAAGTCTCCTTCCGCATACACGGGCCTTCCTAATTGCCAGTAAACTATTGCAGGTTAATAACATCTGTAAAGGGGCTACATATAGTGCAGTACCGCACCCTGTTAGTATAACTGGGTATGCCATACCTTTCGGATTCTAGCTTTCTTCTTCATTTTGCTGTAATCTCATTAAATTGCAATTACTCATGTAAGGCTTTTGCTGTAAAATCTCAATAAAGTAAAAAGCTCACATAAATAAACAAAAAAATAAGTATGTTGCTGTAAGGCAACTGAGCATCCCATCAGTTAAAAGACTCAAATAAACATGAATTAAATGCAAACAAATATGAAACCAAGGAAGGCTATGAATTAAGTAAAATTGTTAACACTGTGGGTGAAGTGGAAGCCAAATGGTCAAACCATGAGGATTTGGAAAGAGTGGTTCTTGACAAATGGTAGTGAACTTCACAGTCCGGACCATGGCTGGTCACTGGCTGTCCGTCTGCTATTAAAGTTTTTGTAGTTTTGGTAGGTTTGAGAGCGGTAACTAACCCGTGGAGATCCCTGTTCAGCCGGCAAACCATTCTGGGAAACTTGCTCTCCTTTCGAAGTATCCCTGTTGGGTGGAGGGGGGAAAGAGGACAGGGGAGGGGGAAGAAAAGGAGAAGAGGGAAAGAGAAAACAGTAGGAAAGAATGGAGAGAACATCAGTCACTTTTATTACAGGCTTTCTCTTCGAAAAACACATGCAACCCTCTTTTGCACAATTTGATTTCTTTTAAAATCTTTCTAAGTGTTTCACACCCACTCTAGACGGGGCGGGAAGTCTGCAGGCCCACCCTCCCCACAAGGCAGCACTGGGTTTATCACGGAGCTCTTACCACGGCACAACAACAGACTTTCGGAAGCAGAGTGATTTCTGTCCTTCATGGGAAGTCACCCAGAACTTTCAAAAAGCATCTCCACAAAATCACTGGCAAGAAATCTGGGTGGTTCACTCCCTCCATGAAATCTTATGGGGATTCTGAGTGTGTGTGTGTGTACTCGTGTGAGCACCTATGGGCAGTAGAGAGGGCACTGTCTATATCCCCTACTGCCGCCTACACAGCAATGTGACCGTGGACAAGCCAGGAGTGCCTACACAGACCCTAAAAGCTCTACAGAAGAAAGTAACAGGAAGGACATGGGGTTAGGCTGGCACACACAGGCTTAGAAAAGATGCTCCTCCCTGCACCTCACCTGCCGCTAACGCTAAGGCTCCAGGGCCGGGCCGGGACTCACCACTGCTGCTGGGACTCGGTGTCCTCAGAAACCTTTGTGCTCGGCTCGGGCGAGGGCGGCCGCCTTTTCCTCTCCTCTTCCTCTTGCTGCCTGCGCACCTCCAGTAGCTCCAACTGAGAGAGAACAAGGTGGCGTTCAGCAGAGCCCCGAACTCTGCCTCTTTTAAGGAGAGGGTTTTAGATGAACTCAGGAAGTCCTGGATGCTGAGTTTTTCTATCCTGGGTCACAATGGCCAACTAGTGGCTCTAACATCCTAAGCAAAATGGCATTAGGATCACAGAACTACAGCCACAAGTCCAAGCGACAGGAAATGGGATCCGAGTGATGAAACAGGTCCATTGCAGGGGCTGGTAGAATTCCCAGGAGTTGTCTGTATGCCCTGGGGACACTAGGCCCAGTTTCTACACAAACTGGTAGCTCTCCACTTTGCGTAGGAAGCAGGGCCATGCTGGCTTCCCATCAGAGCTCAGACACCCCTGAGACAGTGCAGGGCTTCTCAGGCTGCCTGTGCGTGGCAGGGATTGGTGTTCAGCCAAAACCCAAACACATAAAAATTGGAGTGAAAGAGCACCATTTTTATAAACCATAAAGCAGGGGTCCTCAAACTTTTTAAACAGGGGGCCAGTTCACTGTCCCTCAGACCGTTGGAGGGCCGGACTATAGTTTAAAAAAAAACTATGAACAAATTCCTATGCACACTACACATATCTTATTTTGAAGTAAAAAAACAAAACGGGAACAAATACAATATTTGTATTTGCATGTGGCCCGCAGGCCGTAGTTTGAGGACCCCTGCCATAGTCGGTTTTCTACCAGGAGTGCAAGTGTCTTGGGGGAGGAAACACCAATGAACAGGCCCTATTAAAGGCCTTTATGTTGGCAGAGAGATTTTCGGGAACGGTGAGGTTTTCAGTGGTCTAGGATCAAGCTGGGATGATGGGAATTCTAATTCTGAAATTCTGAAGGAAGCTGCAAGGCTATGCTCCCTGGTAACCCAAGCTGCCGGGAGCCACAGGACGAAAGACGGATCAAAGGAGAAAAGCAAACCCCAATCCATCAACTCCCAGGCAGGCAGCTATCAGAAGTGACCTTAAATCCAGGTGCCTAGGAAATGATGGAGGGGTGAGAGCCCCAGAGTCTCCCCAGGTTCTGAACCAAGATAGGCACCCATTTCAGGAAGAAGCGGAGGAATGATGTGAATTCCCGGGTCTAGCAGGCGAGCATTTTCGGAAAAGAGGCTGCCAGGGGGACCAACAGGCCAGGCACCCGGGGGCACGTACCGTCGTCAGCCTCTCCAGGGCGGAGAACCTCTCATCCCAGGTCGCTGCAGACTTTTCGAAAGCCTCGTGGCGCTTGATGAGCTTCTCCACCTCGTCCACGCTCTGGCCAATTTCCCGGCTGGATAGGTATGGCTCCTGTCCGAGCAGCCAGGCCTCGGCCACACTGGCGTCCCTCGAGAACTGATGGACTTCCAGAACTGCACAGGGTACCGAGAGTGAGTACGGGCCAGCAGGGGGCCTAGCAGCCAGGGGTGGCACTGCCCTCTGCTGGCAGCTGCCTGCACAACCCGTCTATAGTCTAGATCAGAGCTGTCTAAATAAATGTCAAGTGCAACCTTAACTTTTCC
This sequence comes from Myotis yumanensis, assembly GCF_028538775.1. Lineage (NCBI taxonomy): Eukaryota > Metazoa > Chordata > Mammalia > Chiroptera > Vespertilionidae > Myotis > Myotis yumanensis. The sequence continues at coordinate 29,922,170 of NW_027223762.1, read as the reverse complement.
AGTTGCCGCATTGAAAAGAAACGGGGGAAATTAATTTCAAAAGCGTATTTTAGACAAACTGACACATCAAATTGTTATCATATTCAACGTGTCATCAATATAAGTAATTATTGATATCTTTTCTTCTGTCTTTGAAATCTGAGGTGTATTTTAGAGTTCTGATACACCTCATTTTGGACCAGTCACATTTCAAGTCCTTAAAGGCTACCTGTGGGCAGTGGCTACCACACCAGACAGCCCAGGCCTTGAAGGTGCTCTCTGCTCACTGAGCCTTCTCGAGTGAGATAAACCTCAGATAAACCTGCAAGGAATTCAGTCTACATATAATCAGACAGACTATGCCCGAAGGAGCAGGCATTCACAAAGCACCCTTTTGGGGGTTGTAGTTCTTTTATGGGGGGGGGGGGGGGGGGGTGGAGGGGTGTGAGGGCGGGAGGGATATGGGAGTTTTATACAAAATGGAGATGATGTGGGCTAAGGCTTTTGCCTTATTCGTTCTGTTCCTCCGCACTTGGGAAACAGTGTGACGTCCACTGCAGCTGTGCGAAGGCAGGTGAGACCTCGGCTGTGCTGTGGTGGACATTGATTCTCATACATCTCCAGCAGCAATGCTCGGGGCTACGCAGGTAAAAAATGGACTGCAGGGAGCATCTGTGCCCCCAGGAACTGCCGGTGTCTGTCTCCTTTTGTCATCCTGGTAGCCCCCAACCAGGCCACAAAGAAAAGGTGCCACCACTGCACCAGAGACCTGTCACCTCACCATATAAGCTGGCGCCCATTCCACAGGGGGTGCAATAGGGGTTTTGCTGAACTACACCGAACCTGCCCTGGGAATTCTAAGAATGTACAGCAAATCCTCATCCAAAGAACGGTCAAAAGTGGGATTTCCTTTTCGCAAGAGGGTTCTGGGCACAACAGGGTGAGGTGGCTTCCCCAGGTCTCTTACACACCTTTTAGGAAAGGCCCTTGGATTCTCTTTCTCGGAATAACCCTGGGGTCTGAGGGTGGGAGAAACACCAGGACAGGGCCCAGAGCCCAAACACAGAACGGCAACGTGTACAAATAATGCTGAGTTGGGCTACTGTTAAGAGCTCATACCAATTATTAAATGTTATTCCCAATACTGTATGTTATGCCCTCTGTGATTTCACATATTCCTCTATAAAAAGAGATTAAAAGGAAGAGTCCATCTCAGTGGGTCATTGTGGGGAGTAAATAGAGAAAAACCTACGAGACACTTAAGATAATGCCCAGTTCCCTGTAAAACATTTACAGTTGTTAACTTTTAGTTTATTTTGGCCTCGCCCTTCTAAGAGCACCAAATATAAGACCTAATCAGGCCAACTTTCTACCTCCTCGACTCTGCAGTAATAATTCGTGGGTAGTGGGGGGACCTTCCTTCTGTACTCCCCCAGAGGGACACCCAATTCTGCCCTCCCCATGCTGTTCCCAGAGAACACCCAAACCCCACTCACAACAGGAGGTCAATCATGAGGTGAAGAAAAACAGCCTCAGGGAACTACTGAACAGTACTTAGCACGGATGGTGAGATAGGGCATTAAAAAGGGGAGCGTTTAAAATTCCAAACATCGTTAAGTGATAACATCACATCAAATCAACTAAAGCAGGAAAATAAATTCACATACTTTCAAGAGCCACCCAAAAAGAGCAGAGAGAGAAAAACCAAGTATGTCCTTACTCAGTCTTAACCACTCCCATCGGTCTTCCCACTTGTCGATCATTTCTTTCCTCTTCTCCGTCAACTGCAGTAACTTTTCCTTGATCTGTGAGAAAACAGCACCAGGGGGACATCTTAATAGAATGGACCACATCCTCCCGGTTTCCCCTTGACAGGCCACTCCACACACGAAAAACACACTTTCTGTCAAAACCATCACTGAGCCAGAAAACACCTAAGGACGTGGGCCCTGGGAGAGCAGAGGCAGCAGGAGGGTGGAGAGCAAGGCCTGCTCTCCCAGAGCGGCTTTGTCCTGAGGCCAGCTCTGCACTGAGTCCCTCCAGCCTCGGGGGCTCCCTAGGCAAACACTTCGGGAGGGAGAGAGAGAGACAGCAAGGGGCCAAGCCCTGACCTCTCCGGGAACTTCCAAGCCCCTGAAGGGGCCACACACAGACTAACCAGCTACCTCTGTACTACCGTTATCCTAACTGGAAGTAGCAACCGCCACTGAGGAGCAAAGGGATCGAGGGCACATGCGATGGCGAAGGGGTCACCCGGGAAGAGTGCTGATGAAGCTGAGAGAGGCCGAAATCTCAGCCTGGGGCCCTCTAACACTGTCTGCGGGGCCTTGAATTTGGAGTTCCTGGCTCTGCCCACAGCCTGAGAAATTGTTTTCTACACACACAGGAAAGAAGCAAGAAGTTCTGAAATATATATAAGTATGTGCATATCTACACTAATAAAAGAGAAAAATGGTAATTGGCGTACAACCGCTACCCTTCCCATTGGCTAATCAGCATATCCTTATGCAAATTAACTGTCAGCCAAGATGGCGGCCGGCAGCCAGGCAGCTGGAAGCGAACATGAGGCTTGCTTGCTCCAGTGACTGCAGACTCCAACGTTCCCGCCTGCCTTGCAGGCCTCTGAGCTGGCAGTTTGAAACTTAGTAACAAATATAGCCGGCTGGGATCTCAGAGCTGGAGTTATACATTGTTTCGATTACAGAACGGCAAACAAACCAGCAGCGGAAGCCTGAGAGCTAGAGCCAGAGCTAAAGCTGGCCCAGAAGAAAAAAAAAAAAGAAAAAAAGGAGCGGTTGGGAGCTTCAGTCAGCCTGAAAGCAGCCCTCAGCCCCTCACCCAGACTGGCCAGGCACCCCAGTGGGGACCCCCACCCTGAAGGGTGTGTGACCAGCTGCAAACAGCCATCATCCCCTCATCCAGGCTGGCCAGGCACCCCAGTGGGGACCCCCATCCTGATCCAGGACACCCTTCAGGGCAAACCAGCCGGCCCCCACCCGTGCACCAGGCCTCTATCCTATATAGTAAAAGGGTAATATGCCTGCCAGCACCGGGATCAGCGGAGCCAAGAAGTCTCCTGGCACCAGATCAGTGTGACAGGGTGCAGCGCCCAAACCCCCTGATCGCCCTGAGGCTCTGTGTGTGACAGGGTGTGGCATCCCAACCCCCTGATCGGCCCTGCTCTGTGTGTGACAGGGGGTGGCGCCCCCAACAACCGCCCCCCCCCACGGGCCCTGCTCTGTCTGTGACGGGGTAGAGCCATAACCTCCCCATCGGCCCTGCCCTGAGTGTGACAGTGGTGGCGCCCCAACCCCCTGATCCGCCCTGCTCTGTGTGTGACAGGGGGCGGTGCCCTAACTCCCCTATTGGCCCTACTCTGTGCATGACGGGGGAGCTCCCCAACCCCCTGATGGGCCCTGCTCTGTGAGTGACAGGGGGCAGCGCCCCAACCCCCTGATTGGCCCTGCTCTGTGCATCACAGAGGTTGGTGCCGCAACCTCCCCATTGACCCTGCCTTGAGTGTGATAGGGGGCGGTGCCCCAACCCCCCAATCAGCCCTACCCTGAGCATGACTGAGGGTGGCATCACAACCTCCCAATCCGCCCTGCTCTGTGCATGACAGGGGGCGGCGCCCCAACTCCCCAATCAGCCCTGCTCTGAGCCCGACCAGGGGCTGCACCTAGGGATTGGGCCTGCCCTCTGCCACCCAGGAGCAGGCCTAAGCCAGCAGGTCGTTATCTCCCGAGGGGTCCCAGACTGCGAGAGGGCACAGGCCGGGCTGAGGGACCCCCCCTTCCCTCCCGAGTGCACAAATTTTTGTGCACCGGGCCTCTAGTGTATATATAAATGTACATACGCATTTTTCTCTGTGGATACATACACACACGTACATACATACTCACAAAATAAAGTCACTGTACATCTTAACACAGCTGCAGTCACCCTGGGACCCCGAAACAGGGCACCCTACCTCCTCAGATGCGTAGTGCTTTCTTGCCAACAGGGATTTCCCAAGTTCAATGCAGGTTGTGAAACTGTCGTTACGAGCATCAATTTCGGCTTTGATACCTTGATGATTATTCATCAATAGTTCAACAGATGACACATCCCTAAAATGGGACAAATAATACCCCCTTTAGGAGATCAAGCTTTTCAAATAAATGGGTTGGTTTCAAAACACGTAATTAATTAGAAGGAAACTGCTTGACGGCACGATTTACCTTGAAGGTCTGAGTCACAGTCTGAGTCACAGGAGCTAAAGTGCGACGACAGTATAATTCAGGACCAGCTAAGTGTACTCTCATTGGTGTGTGTGCGCTGGCGCGCGAGCGCGTGTGTGTGCGCGCGCAAGCGCCTGAGTACTTCACAATGGCTGCCAGGCAGAGGCTGGAAAAACCACTGGATTTCTGTTCAAACTTACTGTGAAATGCAATTCAGACTCTTCAAGAAGGTACGGAAGCATTAACGTGTGTCCCCAATCGTACCCCAGTGAGTTAGCTGCCAAAGGTTCAGCACATGTGTGTTCAAGAGCAGCTGGTATCCCCCTCCTTCTCTGGACATGGAGACACACAGAGCGGGACCAGCTCAGAAACCAATGGCTGGTGGAGCCGAGAGCTTCTCATGAGCCAGAACCTAAGCCTGGGAGCCTGATCTAGGAAATACAGTATATACATTATATGTGCAATACATATATTTTACATCCACGAACACATTATATTCCATGTATTTCTTCTCTTGGGACGTGGCTCATTCATTGCTCAGTGAGGTGGGGGCTGGAGCTGACAGGGGTGAACTGGAAGCTATGTGCCTGCTTGTTCACCTATGAGCTTCTCTTCACTGCTTTGCATGAGACAGCCAAAGGGAAGATACAGAACAAATATTAATCATCTTACACCATGGGAGCAGATGCAGGGTTAAGAGACTCCTCCAGCAATTGTCTATGAAAGGGACAGAGTGGTTTTTAATCTAACGGACAGATAAAGAACTCAGAAAAGCCCCCTCATTTCAATGACGAGGCAGAGCTAGTCATGCCCAAGGGCAGGAGAGCCTGGGTGGGTGTGGAACGTGGGGGCAGGTGGAGGGAGAAACGGGGCGGGCCTGCCAGCGCTGGGCCCCTCACTCCCCAGCCAGTGCGTGCAGGAGGCAGCGGAGGCAGTGCGGCTCCCCCCACACGCCTCCCCACCCTGCTCTGGCCTCGAAGCGTCAGGCAAGGCCCCAGCTCTCTCGGGAAGATCCCATCTACACACTGCCCAGGGCCACTCGCTGGAGTTCCTGCCCAGGAAGCTGGCGCGTTACCTGGGCTTCTCCTGGGCCTCGATCTGCCGGATGACATCCTCCATCCACAGCATGAGGTCCCGCACCATGCTGAAGAAGCGGAACTTGTCCCCCGTGTCCACCAGCCGCACCCGGCGGCCCTCACAGGAGTCCAGCAGGGCCTTCCAGGCCTCCAGGACCTCGTTCTCCCGCTTCTGGATGTCATCGGCCTTGTCACCCGCGTAGGCTGCCTGGAGGCGGGCCGCGTCCTCCTGCAGCTGCCTCACCTGCGGAGTGGCGGGGGGGGACAGCCGGGTCAGAGGCCGGGCCTTGGCTCCATCACCCCACACTTCCTTCACACGTGTGCCCCACACTCTTCGGTTTACACACCAAGTCACAATGGGTCCCCTGACCCCGAGAAGCTCACATTTTCATCAGGGAGATCTGTCACCAACCCCAAGGGCTCTAGAAATGTACTGAAGGACAATATTAAGTTCTGCATAAACGATGGAACCAATGAAAGGCTACAGCACGGTCCCCCGGGGGTGGCCAGGGACGTAAGGATGATGCAGAAAACACTCGTCTTCAGGGTAAAGACGATGTTTTTATCACGAGAAACTGCCAGGAAGAGCACTTTGAGAACAACTTTTTCCACGGCTGTTTGATGTTGCTGAAAACAATCTATGTGCCATCTCTAAGAGCTCGCACAACGGGACCGTTCAACTTGAAAAACATAGAAATGCAGCATCTAATGTAGTTGAAAAACAACAACAGACTAATGTCAAAGAAGGTAGAATTTTAACTAGGCAAATTTCAAAACTTAAATGTCAAAATCTTTGCAAAAACAGGAAACGCCAATGGGCCTTATAAAAAGAGGCCACACAGAGATACTGTACTTTGTTATCTATTAGTTCAAGTTGGATGATTTACCCCCAGTGAGGTAGTTCCCTACCGACAGGACAACGGCCACAGCTCCTACAGGAGGCGAATGGCAGCAGCAGCAGAGTTAGAAAAGCAACTTTGATTCTAGCTTCTCACTTTAGGGACCTTACCCTACACATTCTTGCACACTTAGGAAATGAAATGCACATAAAGTTATTTACTGTAGTGTTGCCTGCAAAAGCAAAAAGACTGGGAATACAGTCCATGCACTGGTTAATGCACGAGGACCCTTCCACACAAGAGGGCCTGATACAGCCATGAAAATATCAGGGAGGCTCTGGCACTCAGCCGACGCACAGTGGGCCCTTTCACATTCTGCATGACGCAGACCCTAGGCCGCTCCATGTATCTCTTTTAAGCATTCCCTCAACACCATCCACCCCCGTGGAGGCAAAGCTGCAGCACTTCTGCCGGGAGCCTCAGCTGTGACCCCCTCTGCTTCTAGAAGGGGGCGAATCGAGGGCAAGTGAGACAAAGGCAGGGAAGGTGGTCCCTCCACAGAGCAAACCCCAGAGCCCACAAGAGAACGGTAAGGCAGATGTGCCAGATCAGGGTCGGCCCACGCTGAACCTGGCTCCCTGTCTTATAAATAAGGATACCCCGGCACGCAGCCATGCCCCGTATTTCCACACTGTCTGGAGCTGCTTTACGCTGCAACGGCAGAGCTGGGTAGCCGCGACAGGAATGGTATGTCCCGCAGAGCTGAAAGGATTTACTATCTTGGATTCTACTGAAGTTTGCCGGCCCCTACACTATATGATCAATGTGCTCTTAATAGACAAGAACAAAACCCCCAATAGACTGAGGGCTGGTATCTACAATAAAACTGACTTCTTCTCTAGGACCATGAAATCTGGGGGGAGGAGGGAAGGATACAATTTATTTTCCACCTAAAAGACTGAACAAGAAACTGCAGAGATGAGGGAGCGATCAGAGTGAGTTTCCTACAGACTCGGACTGTTACATGGTGATCGCTGAGTCAAGCACCTTTCAACCAGAGTCTCAGTGTTAGCATTTCACACTGGGGGAGACACCAGGCATATGACAAGGTCAGAACCTGGTTTTCCTTCTGTGTCATGTAACGCAGGCCCTGGCTGATGGAAAATAACACGGTATCATTTTGGAAACGATTCTGGATAGATATGCTAACATGATACAAATTCTTGTTGAGAAGGTCTATTACCTGCAAGTGTTTTATGTGTGCATCTGGCTTATTTTAATCACGAGGATGTGCCTCTAAACAATGTCTGCAAATGCAGCGAACGTAGAACTTTCGGACTGGTCAGTTCTCCCAAATAAACGGAGCGTTTTCATGTGCGCGCGTGCATGCACACACATTTAACTCAGGCCACTCTTTGAGGCATGTTTTGGAGTCCAGGAACAGCGAGAGATTCCCGGAGATGCACAAAGATGCTCTGGAAAGGGAAACGCCCCACCCCTCGCCCCGCCCCGCCCCCCGGAAGGCTCCACCACCCACCTGAGTGCCCAGGGCCTGGATGTCGTGCTCGAACGTGGTGTGCATTCTCTGCAAGGTCTCCACCGTGTTCTGGTCTCTCCCCAGCTCCTCGGGGAGTTTCTTGTGCTTGTCCTGTATGCGCCCAAAGATCTCCTTGGCGTCGTGGTAAAACTTGTGCAGTTCGTAGGAGGCAGCGAGGATCTGGGTTCGTGTGTCAATGAGCTCCAGCAGGTCGGCCCAGGCTTCGTTGAGCCCGTCCTTCCACTCGGCGATGGTGGCGGCGTCCGAATGGCCCGAGTTGATGAGCTCGTCTGCCATGTGATTGACTGTGTCCACGCGCTCCTGCCCAATGTTCCCTGTGTCCCGAGCAAATTCCCGGAACCGTTCCTGCAGCATCTGAAACAGAGATGAGCGTAAAGACATCAGTGAGACCATTGTGGACATTTTACTTCTTGATCACACGAACGTCCTTTGGGAAGAAACAAGGAGTATGCATGACCTGGCGACAGGTCTTAGCTCTAGGACCTGTTATCAACCGGAATTCCTTCCCATTCATTCCCTGGAGCCCGAGTAAGGCACCAGCTCCATGTTCTTCCACAGAAAGGAGCACAGAGAGGTTAAGTAACCAACTCAAAGTCGCCCAGTGACAGAGTGGAAATGAAATCCCATGACCTTGGCGTACAGGGCGTTTTATCTGCTCGCAGATGGCCAACCACACCCATAGATCACTGCACACCCGCCCGTGCTCTGCCCCAGTACTTGCCGTGACGTGCTCGTAGTCCTGCCCCAGCTCGTGCGACCCTGCGACCACCTCCCTCTCCGCGATCCACTGCTCCAGGTCGTCCACCTCCCGGTTGAGCTGGAACAGCCTGTGCCTCTCGTCCAGCTTGCCTCTCCGCTCCTCCGCCAGGTCCTTCAGACCTGCGTACAGCTTATCCACTTTGGACTGCCTCATGCTGATGCGCTCACTGAAAGGGGGAAGGTGGTGGGGGAGAAGGACTTAAATGTCAAACTTCCTTGAGGCGGAAAACAAATGGGGTGGGAAGGAAGCTCTGGTTAACCTATTTAGCCTAAAATATAAAATAAAACTCTCAAGTTTGACTTCAACTCCAAGAAGAGCCAACATGTAAACAAGACGTAATTAAGGCCCAAGGCCACCTGACATGATGGAGGGAGAGACTCTAACTGTACTGTTGGCTCTGCAGGTCAGGATTTCCTCTGACGTTAAAAGTTAATGCAAAATCCAGGAGCCGCCCCGCATTCTCGGGTACCATGCTGCCCAGGGACAGGTGGTACCCCTGAACGGCACACACCTGTACCTCTCTGGGCTGTGCGCTCTTCTTGGCCAGGAGGGCAGGCCCTGCCCTGCTGCTCCCCACGGGCCCTGGGTGAACTGCACCCCCCTTCCTCCCTTTATCCCCAGAATGACTGTCTTATAGCAGGAAAGCAGAGAGACGAGGCTTCTTGGTGCCTGTCCCTGGACGCTAGGAAGGCCACCCTCTGGGAATCCTGGGCATGAACACCCGAGAGACCCCCCTGTCCAACCTGCCTTGGGTAGCGCACAAGGCCTATTCCTTTCCTGAGTCAGCTACAAACACAGAAAACCTAAAGTGACGGCCACTGGAGTTAACACAGGAGCCTGGCATAGAGCTGGGAGTGCCACACGCACCTCTTCTATCTTCTTATTGCTAAGGCATTCGAGGACTAGAGATGTGTGAGGCAGGAGGTGGTATCCTTTGGTTCTTCCCAGAGCCCTTTTACTTAATAGGCCCACTTCTATCTACTAGCGACTACTAGTAATTACACTACCCCATTCCTCTCAGCACTAGAAATTACCTTCCTAGAATGACGACCTTTTCAACGCACCGGTAGGCACTTTGATAATGTATCTGTGCAAATCACTCTGCACTTCTGACTCCAGTCACCAATGGTCTTCCAATAGGGCCCTGACCAGGAGATAGTTCACTGACGAGAGCCATTTCCTACCTAACAGCTCACCCTCCTACGCAGCATAGGCCTACTGGTCTGTTATCAAGATGCTTCTCAAAGCTCTATGGTGCCAGTTACTCAGCTGAGCGCCAGCCGCAGCTTGGGCACGGGTGAAGTAAGAGGCCCTCACTGGAGAACTGGTAGCCCGGGCTCGCCTGGACAAACAGCATCACCTTTCAGGATGGCTGTCGGCCACCAGGGCCCGGCTGGTCTTGGAGAGCTGATGCACCGTCTCCGCGTAGTCCTCCACCGCCTGCTCCAAAATCTGGTGCTTCTTCAACATGGAAACGGCACTCTGCTCATCCTGCAGAGAGATGCCACCACCGTCCCCTCAGGCCCAATACCACCTTAACGGAGGCAGGATGCCACGCAGTGGGGCCGGAGGGAAGACTTGGAGAAAGAAAAACCCAGAAGCGAGACCTGGGTAACATGGCCTGGCCAGCGTGGCTCAGTGGTTGACCGTCAACCCATGAGCCAGGAGGTTGCGGTTAGATTCCTGGCCAGGGCACATGCCTGGGTTGTGGGCTTGATCCCCAGTGTGGGGTGTGCAGGAGGCAGGTGATCAATGATTCTCTCTCATCATTGATGTTTCTATCTTTTCTCCCTTTCCCTTCCTCTTTGAAATCAATACAAATATATATATTTTAAAAAGAACAAAAAAAGAGTGTCGGCATGAACTAGACCGTGTGAAGGACGAACGTGAGGCGAGGGGATGACTGAGACCCTCTGAGCAGGAAGGAAGCCCAGGCCCAGCCAGTGTGTGCTGAGGCTGACTCCTCACAGTGTCACAGACAAGCGGGCTCTCACCATTCTGGAGCCTGGAAATGGTCGCAAATGGTCTTAGAAGTATCACGTGTATGTTATAAAACTTAGGTAACCCTGTAACTAAGTGTGTAAGAAGGGTTCTGGCAAATTTAAATTAAAAAAAAAAAAAAAAAGATAGGACGACCCATTGTTAATGACATGCCAGGATTCAGACAATAGAATCCCAGCCACCTTTATGCACCACGCAAAGGCAGCAATGAGATGTTCCACCAAGACATGGCCATCAGCAAAAAGCTCGGGGAAGAGGGGCCGGGTGTGTCCAGCTTCCTCCCTGGGGGCTGGACCCGCTCACCTTGGCCTTCTCCTCGGACATCATGTACAGCTCCTGCTCACTCATCCACGCCTCGGCCTCGGCCGCGTCGAAGTAGTACTGCTGGGCCCTCTGCGCCTCCTCCAGCCGCCGGTGCCGCTTCTCCGTCTCCTCGATGAGGAGGCCCCACAGCTGCCGCAGGTCGGCGAGCCTCTGCCGGATGGCCTCGGCGTTCAGGCTGCTGCTGTCGGTGACGATGCTCTGGCTCCTCTCGAAGATGTCATCGATGCGAGGCTGGTGCCCCTGGATTTCCTTCTGGAGGGTCTGTGGGAGCAGGAACACACACCAAGGTTTGCTAAACAGCAACAGCGTGCTGTTTACGCCAAGCCGTGAGGGCCAAGGGGCATGCGCCAGCCTTCAGGCTCTCTCCCACTCTCCACCTTCTCACTGGAGCAGCATTTACCAGACTGAGGGAACCCGAGCAGAAATGCTTACCTGATTTTTCTTTATCAACAGCTGCACGGTCTGGAGGTTGTGGCCATGATCCGTGGAAGTGGCCAGAGGCATCCTCTCTCCAACCCACAGCTGGAGAATTGTAAACAAGTGGTCAGGGCCGCGCAAAGAACAATGCTTGACGTGAGCAAGTACGGCAGGGAAGAGCAGGGAAGCGGGTGTGAGAGGAAGTGTGTTCGATCCTCCTGGAAGGCTGTGGAGGAGCCCGCGCTGCTCTGACACGGGGCACGCACTGGCTCCCAAATCTTGCCCCATCCTCAATGCCCAATTTACTGAGTCCTCATGCTTAATTTTAATTTTTAATTTTTCTGCTCTTGCCCTGGCTGGTGTGCTAAATGGTTAGAGCGTTGGTCTGTGCACTGCAGGGTCCCGGGTTTGATTCCTGGTCAGGGTACATATGTGGGTTGCAGGTTCATCCCTGGCCCCAGTTGGGGCGTGTGTGGAGGCAACCAATCAATGTGTCTCTCTCACATCGATGTCTCTCTCTTTCTCTCTCTCTCTAAAAAGCAATGGGAAAAATATCCTCAGGTGAGGATTAAACAAAAAATTACTGTTCTTGGGTCATTAAGATACTCAAGCCTGGCCAGCGTGGCTCAGTGGTTGAGTATCAACCTATGAACCAGAAGGTCATGGTTTGATTCCCGGTCAGGGCACATGCCCCGGTTGTGGGCTCGATCCTCACTGTGGGGTGTACAGGAGGCAACCAATCAATGATTCTCTCTCATCACTGATGTTTCTCTTTCCCTCTACCTTCCTCTGAAATCAATTTTTTAAAAAAAGACACTTGAGAATATCTTTATAAAAACCGGACAGAAAAATGGAGTTGCATTGCATGTGAGCAGGGAAAGAACCCTCAGAATGTACATGACGTCGGCCCTGAAAGCTCGGCTCACCCACGAGGCAGCGGTGAGACCCACCAAGAGGCCGGAGCCCTGGCTCCAGAGAGGCCAGGCCCGGAGGCGGACAGGAGGGTCTACTCACGATCTCGTCCTCCACGTCCCTGTTGAACTGGTGGATCTCCTTGGAGGCCAGCAGGTTGTGCTTCCGCTCGTTCAGGGGCTCCAGCAGCTCCATGAACTTGGTCTGCACGGTGAGGCGCTTGCTGTCCACCTCGTCGGGGCTCTCCCCCTCCTGGCTCAGGGCCTGGGCCTGGCTCTGCAGCTCTTCGATCTCCTTCTTCCGCACCTCCATCTGGTTCTCCAGCATCTGAGGCCAGAAAACAGACCCCCTTTCAACCGGAGACGAGGGCAACTCGGGCCGTCCTATGAAATGTTTGTTTGGGGCACTGGCCAAAAGGGAAGGTTGAGGAATATAAATGTATACAGCGGAGAGTCTAAAAAAGGGTTTCCTAACATGCGTGAAACTATCCATAGGCATTCCACTCTGTGGGCTGATAAAAAAAAAAAATCCCTTTCTAGGATTTTGAAATTTGGGAGAACATTTAAGTTTATCCAGGAAATGGGAGGAAAATAACAGGGGAAACAAAAGAATTAATTATGGGGCAAATGTCTGGCACCCTGAACCACTCGGATAACTGTCACTTATATCTAGATGTTATATAGCAAAGTTTGCAAGCATGAGTACCTTCCTTCATGTATTTATAAATTTACATTCAGTTCATGCAGAACTGAATGAAATGAATATTTATTCAACTGTTAAACAGTGGGACCATCCATCAACTAAAATGATGATGATGAAAAGAGTATTCCCGTGCACAAACACCCAATACTTCTACTGATGTTGTTTCTTTCCAGTTGGTTCTGGAAACGTCCCATGATGCTATGGGAGCTAACACTGTGCTGGCTTAAAATCCCTTCACATAGAGCAGCGGTTCTCAACCTGTGGGTTGCGACCCCTTTGGCGGTCGAATGACCCTTTCACAGGGGTCGCCTAAGACCATCCTGCATATCAGATATTTACATTACAATTCATAATAATAGCAACATTACAGTTATGAAGTAGCAACGAAAATAATTTTATGGTTGGGTCACAACATGAGGAACTGTATTTAAAGGGCCAGACGGTTGAGAACCACTGACATCGAGGGTGGATGGCTGTGGATGAGTGAGGACTATGGCAGTAAAACAGAAACAGTCCACGCAGGCGATTGCCCTGCCCGCTCACCTGCTGCTTTTTCAGCAGGATGTTGACGCTGGTCAGGTCTTTGCCGTAGTCATCAGACTGAATCTGACTCTCCAGGCCGTGCAGCCACTTGTCCAGATCCGCGCAGCTCTGGGTGAAGAGCTCAGCCTTGTTCGCGTCAAAGAGCCGCTGGGCCTTCGTCTGGGTGGTGGATTCAAGGACTTCCCACATTTTATGTAAACCTGTGAGTTTGTCCTTCACCACGGCCTCTGTCTCGGGCTTTTCTGAAATGAGCTGCATTCCTTCCTAGAAAACGCAAACCACCGTGGTGATAAATAAACAGTTGGCTAAAGAACAAGTGTCACAGTGGAAAACGAACCTACGATGATTTGATCAGTGATTTACACACACACACCCCCTCACCGCGCACCCCCCCCCCCCCCCCCCCCACCACACACACACAGTCTTTTCCACATGAAGTTACTACTTGATAAAACCGACGATGACCTAGTATGGGCACTGGCTTTCATGAGAGACGAGCAGGAAATGATTATTGCACATGGGAACTGTTTCAACTGGGGCAACAGGACATGTCATGTTAATAACCTAAGACTTCATCCCCTCCACACCACCCCCAAAAGACCATTACTCATTGTTTTAACTGTTTCGAGTCTGAAACAATATAAAAAGTGTCAAGGAAGAGAAGGGAGGGTGGGGACCCTCACCACATTCACGTTTGGTTATGCTCTTGCAGCACAGAATCTCCCTGGGCTGAAAGAATACAGTTCAAATTATTACAGTGACTAGAATACAGTACTCATACAAGAAAAATAGGGAAATTTAAAAATATGTAACATCTCTACATTCTGTGCGACTGGACTAATCAGTCTCTGTCCCGGTCCTATACATGGACGACGGCAAGGCCACCCCTGCCCTGGGCTCACAGCCCATCGTGGGCGGCAGACGAGATGCACAGCAGAACCTGCACACCCAGCACCCACGGGAAGGCCCGGGGCCCACGCACCAGCCCGAGGGTTTCTGCTGGGTGCGAGTCAGGCACTGGACGTGGGGCGACGACGGACTGTGTAACGTTTGTATGTGGTCAAGTATGACTCAAACGTGCTGGGAAACGTGCTAAATGAAAGGGGCTCACGTCCACCCAGTCCGTTTCCTCGCCGCGGAAACGGCAGCTCATCAGACACGTTAACTCACCTTCTCAATTTTGTCAAGCCATTCTTTGTTGGACGCGAGTTCTGCCATAAACGCTTGATGCTTTAACCATTTACTGTGCAGGTTTCTGGCTTCATCGTAAGACATGTCCTGGGCTGTAAGCATCTTTTCGTTGATCCAGAGCGACAGCTAGGAAAAGAGAGAAACGGAACAGGAAGGTTTCAGAGATTGGGATCACAGACAGCAGCCTGCTCTGCCTGGAAGGAGTCGCGTTATGCTGCAGAGGCACGCTATGCACGTTTCCGTGTCGAGAGACGGCCAAGCACTGGTGGTACAGCTGTGACCTGCCATGACAGGCAGCCCCACCGTACGGAGGCGGGGCCTGAGCCACGCTCCACACGCTGCCCCTAACAGTAAGTCCAGCAGCACCAGAGCTCTGAGCCAGCTGTCCGACTGCTTAGCACTCCCAACCTTCTTCCCTTCCACATGAACGCCTGGCTACACCACGTTAACTGTCTTTCACTCCACTTGGTAGTTTGTTACTCTTTTAATTCTGTTATTAAAAAACAAAAATCCCTCTTCTCTTGCTCCTCGCTCCCCTTCACAGATGTATTTATGGGAATGCCCAAACGCACACATAACTAGCTCCCCTACGGGCAAGGCAGCGATGATGCCCTCTCAATGATGCCCTTTCCTTCACATGAGTCACCTTCACCCCTTTCACTACAACCACTACTTCTCTACAGGCCTTGTATTCAGACCAAGACCACTTCACCGGACTGGATTCTGAGGCCAACATGTCGGCTTGGCCCTGGACTCTGGAAGCCTCACAGAGCCTGCCAGCTGCTGACAGATCTGAGAAGGGAGCTCTCTGCTGAGGCCCAGCCCCGGGCCCCAGGCCCCGGACACACTTCCCAATTCACCCGCTCCTCACTGCCTGCCTGCGGTCGGCCATGCCATGGCCTAACTCCTACCCCACACACCGTGCGGACCCAGGAAGAGCGTCTGTTTGCCCAGGTGGGAGGTACACAAAGGAATACAGCGCCAGCCCGGAAGCAGAAGCAGAGGTCTTCAGGGACCGCACCCCTTCTCCTGCGTGACCGCCAGTAGCCCACTCTCACACCTGCCCCTGCCACAACAGACCTGCTCTGAACGCCTTCACAACCCTCCCTCCGAAGAGTCAGAAATGGCATCTAGAGCCCACAGACACCCTCACAGGCTCAGGACTTCCAAGGCCATTTGCTTGTACTCTGGGCTGCTGCCGGGAAAAGGCTTCCCCATACATTTGCTTAAACAGAAAGCCTGTTCTTTGGAAATGATGCCAAGGGGAGCAATGGGGGTCATAGGAGGACCCCTGGCTCTGAAGGGGCTGACCTCTGGGTACCATCTCTACCTTTCTCAGGCTGCTCACCCACCATGAGGGAGGGAGTGGGGATTGACAGCAAAAGGTAGAGACCTGTGGTGTCACTCGTTACTGAGGGGAAAACCAGTAAATCTCTGAGTCCTTTGTAAGCAAGGACCACAGATCTGTTGTTACACAACAATAGAGACCCTAAATTTCCTACTTTAAAAGAATTACCTACTTTCCAGTGATCCGAGCAGCTAAAATCTGAAATACTATGGCCGTTCAATCCGAGGGAAAAAGAGGTTAAAAGGAAACCAAACTGTGAAATTTCCCCCTGTATTTTGTGTGTATACACACACAGAGATATTAAACACAATAGAAGGCATTTATTTATCCAATTGGCCAAGGACATGCACATATTTTTGCTATTCATAACTACCTACCCAAGAGAGGTTTTTTTGTTTTGTTTTTTAAAAAGAGCTACATAAAACGCAGAGGCTAATAAACAAATCTGCTCTTTGCTGAACACACCTCCCTACAGATAAAGCCTCATGCGAGGCAGCACAGTAAGGCGGGTCTGTGGAACCTGCTGGTCATCTGCCCCCCTCAGCTCTCTGGGATCAGAGCTACAGCTATTATTTGTGGGCACTTACAAAGGTCATTTGAGAATACATTCATTCTCTGCAGAAAAAGAACACTGTGCAGACTGGAAAGGGACAGGAAAAAATGCTCTGATCACCACATTAAGCTAAAAGGGAAGCATGGAGCTTGCTATCCCTGTGCCACACCTGCCCAACTATACTGTCCTCCTTAAAAAACACCTCCCTTCTAGAAACTCTGGCTTAAAATGAGGCTGAAAGACAGAATGATACACATCACCCCTTTGCTTGTGCTTCAAACTCCAAGGGTTTTGAAACCCCCAAACCTGACCTAAATTCCACCACCACATGACACCCCCCAGCAGGCACTATGGCTGCACTAACATAGTGAGGCTAAAGGGAAGAAAAGACAAACCAGGAGACGTGGCAGAGCGGTCACAAGGAGACCGGCAAGCCCCTGCAGGACACACCAGCCCAGCCCAGCCCTCTCTGCACCGTCCAGCACTGGGGGTAAGGAGCGGGCTCCTCGTAGCCAAGGATGCCAGTTTGAAACAAGTGTCAACAAAGATCCAAAGCCTCACGAAGACTGTTTGCTGTGATTGCACTGGGAGGGACTATCGTTTTATGTTTACTTTTCCTACACGTTTCTATTTATGAATCCACCCGCATGTAAATGGAAAAAAGGGGCTGGAAATTTCAACCGGGTTTCTCCCAAGGGCTCTTTTGGTCCTCTCAGCCTCCTGCTCATTTCCGGGCATTCACCTTCTCCAATTCAGCCCAGGTTTCACCAGAGTCAGGTCCATGGATTTTACTCACTAACTTGCCCTTTAAGCAAGAGCCTGGAATCCCATGGATCCCCCATCCTCCCTAAATACGGTCTGAGGTTCAAACGAGTCATTGATGGAGGGAAGCACCAGGGCTGCGCAGGGACTCGCCGTCTGTGGAACGCACAGCCCAGGCCGCACACATCGCCTGATCCCGCCCACTCCCTCCAACGCGGAACGGCCACTTGCTTTCACTGCAGCACAGAGGGCAACGCCACACGGCCAGCTTCAGACCCCATCGCTCTCCTCTGGGCACTGTCCGGGGACATGAACGCCTCTTTAATGAGCCGTCTACTCAAATGGATTATTAATGCTCGAGTCACTTGCGGAGGCAGGCACTCCTGTCTTCAGCCTGCCTGGCTCCAGGCAAATTCCCCGGAGACCTAGATTTATCAACATGGTGCTGAAGGCAGGCAGACCCTAAACGGCGTAATTTAGGGACTTCCCTTAAGGTTTAGCTGCTGGAGCACACTGCCAGATTCACAGCAAGACAGCAGTTGAATGGACGTGAAAGACTGCTCTAACAACTGTTAGTAGAGCCGTGTGTCCTTTCACACACAGCCACACATTCACATGGCAGGTGTTTGTGAGGATTTGAGCCACGTTCTTAGCATCCCACTTGAACCTTCCCCAATCCCCGCCCACCCCCCCCCCCCCCCCCCAAGGTCCCTACAGCCTCACTTGGATATTCTTTATCCCATTCTTGCCTCTGGGGGAATTTAATCTAAAAATCTAGAGAGGCCTGGGCCACACCACTGTCCTCTGGCACCCAGAGAGAGATGACGTGGCCCTGAACGCACACACGTGAAGCCAGCTAGAGGCGCCTCCAGCCACGCCTGCGGAGAGATCGCACTTCGCCGGCTAACCGTAGTTTCCCATTTGTTTATGCATGTACTCAGGGAGCACAAAGTAGTGTAAGAACCACAGATGAACACCACATGTTAAAACTCAAGAGTTTGAAGTCAGGCTTATTGCTCTTGGCATATTAGACAGGAATCTAAGGAGGCTGAAAGATGGACATTTTAAGGTTTAAGCGAATAAGAAACTTGATATGTATCTTTTAAATCTCTGCTTCTTAACTGGGTAGCCAGTTCCAGTTCCTTCCTTCCAGCCCATTGAAAAGACTGGACATTGCTTTAAACAGCTAAGGGATTAAATGCTTTTAGGCTACAGACTATCCTAGGACATTGCTGTCTGGTATAAAGTTCTTCGATAATGGAAACATTCTCCATTTGCATTGTCCAGTATGGCAGCCACCAACCACAGGTGGCTACTGAGCACTCAAAATACTGCTGGAAGATGGAAGAGCTGCACTCTTCATTTTATTTCATTTTAATTAACTTAAAATGAAATGGCCACATGTAGCTAGTGTCTACTGCAATGGACAGCACAGCTCTGGCCTGTAATATTCCAGATTATAATAATCTAGTCACTCTAAGTGGTAAGTTGTAGCTGGAGAACTGACATGACCATACTGCCCACCTGAAAATCATGTGATATGAATTTCTGGCCTCCGTTTTATTCCAGGGGCTCTTCCGCCAAATTGCTGGCTGGCTCTTGCTAGAAACCAGGAAGGGAGAGGTGAGAGGGAGACGTACCTCCTGACAATCTTGCAGGAATTTCTGAAGATCCCTGTTGTCCTTCAGTCTCATCAGAAGCTCACTGGCTGCCTCTCGATTCTTCCTATGTCTGTTATAATAAGAACATTTAAAAAAAAATATTAGAGAATCTGGAAACACAGACTTCACAATTCGATCTCTCCCCTGGGTCTCTCTGTGTGCTGAAAACAGTTTGCTTACAGTCCTCAATTCTGCCAATGAGACAAGATAAACAAGAGCTCTCAGCATCCTCCAAATGAGTGAGTCATGGTGCAAAAGAGAGCAAAACACCTGTCTAAGCCACACAACAGGCCAAGGACGCACTCAAATGAGCCGTACAAACCTGGTGCCTCCTCATCTAGTGCCGGGGGAGGGACTCTGAGCTCACAGGTGTGCAAACCCCCATCTTAGGCACCGTGACCGTATCTCCGAGGAACCTGTAACTGGGTGACGGGGCATGAACATGGCTAAGAAAATGTCGATGGGGAGGTCTGAGTTTTTCATTCTGATTCTCAAAGCAATTTCTTGCTTATGTGCCTGGGCAAGGTCTCTCCCCCGACCCTGCCAGTCCCCATGGCAGGGCTGGGAGAGAACACAAACTCTGCTTCTCCACAATGAAAGAGAAGAGCAGCTCGGACAGCACTTGCTGCTGACTTTTTTTTTTAATAATATATTTTTATTGATTTCAGAGAAGAAGGGAGAAATAGAAACATCACTGATGAGAAAGAACCACTGATTGGCTGCCTCCTGCATGCCACCTACTGGGGATCGAACCTGCAACCAGGGCATGCGCCCTGATGGGGAACTGAACCATGACCTCCTGGCTCATAGGTCGATGCTCAACCACTGAGCCACCCCAGCCAAACTGCTGACTTTTAAAGAGCCCTCCTCAAGGAGGAGCAAGAAAGATCTAGCAATGCCATGTAATAGCAATGCCACGTGATAGCAATGCCATGTGACAGCAATGCCACGCGCCACATGTGCTGGCAAAACAAGTGGCAGCAGCAGCACTGCAGCTGTTATCTGCCTGGGGAACCAAAGGAAAACCCTCTGCTCCTACAGGCGCCAGTGACTGCAGAACGACACGATAACGTGAATGGAGATAAACCGTCAGGTATGTGCCAGACACATACAATGACTCTAAATTTCTTTAGTTGGAAGGGGTTCCACGCTTCAGGAAAACAAACCTGAATATGCTTATACCACTTAGACAAAATGCGAGAATAGAAAAATATTCCTTATATCATGCTAAATGGAAAGAGCTCATGCATAATTCAACAATATAAAACTCTACGGCACAATTAGAAGGTGAAAACTGAAATGGCATGTGCTAGGGATGAAATTAAAGATAGTAGTCCCCCGCCCCAATTTTAGACATTCTGTTGTTTCCAAAACAACAATAAATAAAGGCCAATCCCCTTTACTTCTTTGCTATCCTTTGTCAGAGACCAAAAGTTACAAATAACTTTTTTAATGTTGTTGGTGAATTTGGGCTAAAGTCGTCTAAAAATGTGGGAGGGGAAGGAATGCCAAGAAAAGTTCTTCAAGTGCCCCACCCTCAGGACCCAGTCACTATTTGTGGGAGGTTTTAAGATTTGCTTTTATAAAGAAAGCAAATTTCTTAGAAGGAGGTGATTTGAGTTGGAGTTAGTCAAAGCCCTTGAATGAAGGGACGTGTCACTCCCTTCCTCAGCATCTCACAAAAGTACTACAGCTGCAAGAAGAACCTATACTGGCAGTTACAACAGGACATGGGAATACAAACAACTTCAAACACTGTCTGAGAAGATTCACTAGGAGAGAAATACAACTAGACAGAATCCTGAATGCACTTCTGAGACATTCAGATCTTGGGTGTGCCCAGGCAATCTTTCTCTTACAGTGGGACCACGAAGAAGGAAAAGCTAAATGGTGACTTGGGGCCCCGTGTCCACATGATACAGAGCTATGGGAAGGGCGGGAGGATGGCCTCTGAGTGATGGGCTCAGCAGACTGAAAGCAGCGATGCAGGCGGCTGAGATGCTGCTGACTCAGAACACCCTCGCGAGAAGTGCGCGTGGCCTGAATGTTTACTAGTGGCGACCGAAATCATTCATGAAGCGAAACTCAGGAAGGTCTTTCAAAGCTGGGTAGTGGATTTAATTATAGGGAAGGATCGTCTATAAAACTTGGCCGTAGTTTCCCACAGACCTAAGAGCACTCTTTGTTTGGGGGCAAGGTTAAATCTCTGGCTCGATTTCCATCTCTCACCCCATCACAAGACCCAGAGGCTCCCTCATCACATGAGGCAGATGCTGGATTAAACTCAGGTTCTTGGGAAAAGCACAGAACCCGGTGCCTGGGTCACATGGGCTGGGGACTTCCAGCTTTTTCCCATGTGAGACGGGGCCTGGCTCAGTGGAGCTGGCGCTGGTCCTGGCTCTCCCAGGATTTCCCCGTGGCTGGAATTTCCATCAGAGCCAGGAAGCGGCAGGGCAGGCTGGGACAGCAGGCTCGGTCCCACCGTCACACCGAGCCCCACCCCCATCTGTTTAGAGCCAGTGTCTTTGTTCTAGAACTTTCTCATTTTAACAAACTCGGTGGTAATTGACCAGCTCTCTGGAATGCAAGCACATGATAGTGACTGTGCACTCTAGACTAGCTTCATGGGAGCCTCAGAGTGTTTCTGGGCAGGGGATCAGAACCCCAATGTTCAGATGTGACTTAGCTTGTGCGCCTGCAGCACCTGGAACTCAGACTTTCAGATCTTGAGGCCTCTGGGACATGAAAGTAGAACTAGAATTCAGTTAACACCAGCCTGGGAGCTGACCAATGGCAAGCTGCCCTCCTCCTTTCTTATGCTTATGGATAGGAGAGGATCCTCTTCCCATTTCTTTCTAAAACCGAAATCCTAAGGAGGCCCTGGGACCCCAGGAGCCCAGGCCCTCCGCCAAGGACAAAAGGGAGGTTAAGCCACAGGGAGGCCTGATGAATGTCCTCTCGAAGCCACCTGTTCCCAACAACCCCTCACAGCTACAGAATCAGGGAAGCTGCAAGGCAGTGCCTGAGCGCACGTGTCCCTGAGGGCCAAGCCCGCCGTCAGGCAATCAGCCCTGTGCACCTACCTCGGAGGAGCATGGGGCATGGCGGTCACAAAAATAATGACAGATTTAACATCAGGGAGAAGGGAAATTTTTTTTCCTCTAGGTTTTCTCTTGCCCAATCCCTGCTTCTCACACTCATTTAAGAGGGGTTTGGTGGAGGGAATTTTTCTTTTTTGCAGCTGTTTTAAAAGCAGTAGACACAAAATTACAATTAATCTGTTACACCCTCTTCTATAGCGGCATCCTTAGAACAAACAGGAAATCAGCGCAGGAGACTGGGAGGAGCTTTATGGGGAGAGTGATTCCCTTTCTCCTCCAAACCATAAAAAGTTAATCTGGCCCGGGGGTCCGGTCCCGAGTCCTGAGAGACCCTCTTGGGTACGGTAAGCAGGGGAACACCTCAGCAAGGTCCTCCTGCTCACCGTACTTGGAGGCCAGAGAAGCTTTGTTTCTCGATGAATCAATCTCACACTAAGCCCTTAAAGGCAGCCCAATCTGGGGCCAGAGAAGACCAGTTGGAACAGAGGGTAGTGACTGGCCAGCCTGCACCTCCCCGTTTAGTAATAACAAAGGCAGGGTGAGAATTAGGGGTGAAGGTCAAACAGTCCTTGGAGCAGGGAGAAAAACCTTTTAGAACTGCAAACAAACAGAATGGGCACCCAATCAACCAATCGTAGAGCCGCCTTGGCAGAAGAGGAAAAGGGCCTTCTCTCTCACCATGATAAAGATCCCTCACAGCGATGCGCAAGCCCATTTTCTCAGGAAGGCCTGATAAGGCTCCTTTGTGGCTCTGCCAGGTACTGGGACCAGCAAACCTCCCCACCCTCCCCGCTCCCTCCTGACAGGCTTCGAGGTGTCTGTGTGGACCCAGACGATGTGGGCGTGGCCGGGAAAGGTCTCGGGTCGCATCAGGTGGAAGGTCGTGGCTTATACCCGATGGCCACTCAGCATTACTGCTCTCAGGAGTCTCTGGATAAGGATTTATCTGGTGTCCCAGGCTTTCCTTTCTTTTGTGGACACTTGTGCATATCTTACAACGAGAATCACAATTTCAGGCAGCCATGTGCTGCTCGCTGCTTTTCTGTGATAGGCAGACCAAGTTCTGCTAGGTGCGCATACCCCACCCACTGGGAAATTTATACCTACAGTCCCCAGGACTTCTGGCCAGTGACTAAGGTGCCTGAGAGCCCCAGGGTGCAAGACCCCCTTGGAGGGCCCCCGGACACTGTACCTGTCATCAATAGAGTCCACCTTCTCCTGGATGCGGTCCGAGTTGATGTTCCCGTCGCTCACCAGCCTCCGGCCAGTCTCCACAACAGCGTTGATCTTCTCCTCGTTGGCGTCCATGGTGGTCATGAAGTCCTCTTGCTTCTTAATAGCGGCTTCAGCTCCTTCCAAGGTGGTGGGCATTTCGGTATGGGCCAAAACGTATTCCTATTTACAAAGAGAAAGAAAACAGTCACACAGGAGAGCGAGATGTCATGAACCGTGACTCACATTAACGGAGGCACTCCTTCCTGGGTCCCACATTTCCCTGCACCGCACCTCCCTGTATCTGCTTCCTTCCTCACTACACGGGGAAATAATCCAAAGAACCTGACAAAACAAAAGTGGTAAGGGAGGGGGGAAAGCTTGACGGGAAGAGGGACTTGCGAAAGAGCTCCAACAAGTGGTGACGATACACCCGTCCCCCAAAGAGCCAATTAACCCATGTCTGCCATATACATCTCACGCATCTCTGGGCCACACCTAACGAGGGACTCCGTAAGGGACTACATTTCCCTAAGTGGCTAAATGCTCTAAATTTTTCCACAGAGGGAGGGAGGAAAGCAGGCAAAGCTTTGTGCATCAGCCGCAGGGTTCCTCTCACGTGGCCACGAGGGCAACAGTGACACACCTTCCAAACCCTGACTTCTACAACAGAGTACCAGCCCTGATGGTGCTGACCACCCTCAGCTGCTTTTCTTTCTCCAACCTCTGTGACATGTGTCATCGGGCCAAGTCCCTGTCTCATCTAGAACAAGGAAGACAGCCGTTCATTCAAAAAAAAAAAAGGGCCAACTGAAAAACTGAATGTGATACTATGAGGACATACTGTGAACATAGGGGTCGTTGTTGGCAGCCGAAACCACCGCACTGCGCGCAGGACAGCTCCGCGGGGCTCTCTGTGCCTGTCCTCCACACGGTGCCGGGCTCGCTGCCTTAGGAGTCGGGGAAATGTCTCTACACCATGCTCCTCATTTCATACAGGGGTGGGTGTTTAAACCAACAGCTCCGGCCAGGATGTTTCTAAAGCAGCCAGGCCTGGGCCGGGAGGAAGGAAGCGAGGGAACGAGGTGCGTTACCTGGTTGTTGAGAAAGGCTTCGGCCTGCTTGGTGTCCCTGAGGAACTGCTGGTAGGCGTGGGACTGCGAGAGGAGATTCTGCCGGTTCTCCCACATCTTGTGGAGCTCGTTCCACCCGGTGTCCAAGGCCTGCAGCCGCTGCCGCAGGAACATGTACTGGGCGTCGGTCTGCCCCTGGGTGACCATCTCGCCCATGTCCCTCATCTTCTGGTAGTCCTCCTCGTAGTTGTCGATCTCGTTCTTGATGTTCTCGTGCTGCGTGAGCAGCTTCTCCGCCTCCGTCAGGGTGTTGGGCATGTCTTCCGAGGCGATGGCCGTCTGGGTCCTGGAGAGCCAGGACTGGAAGTCGTCCAGGTCCCGCAGGAACTGCTGCAGCTTGCTGGCCTCGCCCAGGGAGGCCTCGCGGTTCTTCAGGGTGGTCTTCATCTCCTCCCACACGTCGCTGATCTCGGCCAGCCGGGACAGGATGGCCTGCGCCTGGTCGGGGTGCTCCGACTCCAGCTTCTCTGCCTCCTTCTGCAGGTCGCTCAGCTTCGCCTCGATGGCCACCAAGTCCCGCTCCATGCCGGTCAGCTTGCGCTGCAGGGCCATGACGCCGGCCAGGTCGTTGCCCAGGTCCTGGGTGGACTCGATCACCTTGGTCTTTTCCCGGATCCAGGACTTGGTCTCGTTGCACTCGAGGTGGTAGTTCTGGATGCTCAGGGCGGAGAGGAGGGCGTCCTTCTTCCTGTCGACCAGCTCTCTGAACTGACTCCACCTGTGGGCGAGGGCGGCAGAGGGAGCGTGTGAGGACCACGCTGGCAGCGCGTGGCTGAATGGCATTAGCAGGGATGGTCACAGCTACCCTTCCCCTCCACCTTTGCTCTGACTACATGCTTTTGGGGAAATCATCTCACTCAGCAGATGGACATCAAATGTTACCCAAGCAGCTCAGAGATGCAACAGAAGCTGGAAAAAGCCTGGCAGGACGAGGGGCTCGTGAGAGAGCTCCAGCATGAGCCGTGACAACATGCCTGTCCCCCAAAGAGCCAATTAACCCATGTCTGCCCTACACATCTCAGTCATCTCTGAGCCACACCCAACCAACGTTTTCCAAACCCAACACCTGACAGTAACCTTCAGACCTGAGCCCATCCACCACCACAACCTATTCAAACGTGTTTACTCAACAGAAAGATTAGACCGACACAAAGGTCTACCTTGATGATGGGGACTTTCATTGGCCAATTATGTCTCCAACATGCCTAAGTCTTGTTCCAGAAATTGTTTTATTAAGAGGGACAGCACAGGAGCCTCCTTGATGCCTCACCAAGGCCCTAACTTCTGATGTGGGGAGGGGCAGGCACCAGGGTGCTCCGAATGACATCACCCAAAACACACGTCTTGCAAAATGAGGGTATGTCGCAAGGCAGGTGCCAATGCGGTGACATCAGCACCACAATGCCACTGACCCCAACACGGGAAATTCCTGACAGCAAGGTTCAGCCAGGGACCTCAGCCTCCCTGCCCCGCACACCTGCGCCCCGCACCGCTGGCCTCACGCTCACCTGGTGTTCAGTTTGTCCTGCTGGGCTTTGATCTTCTTCTCATTCGGGTGGCCGCTGTGCATCAGCTGCCGTGCAATCTGGTTGACCACTGCGACCCGGGAAGCCTGGTTGTTCATTTCCGGCTCCAGGCTCTCAAATCTGAAAGGCAATTCAAGAGGGTAGTCACTCCTTCGGTGACGACTGGTAGCGCGAGGCAGGCTGGCGCCCCGGCGCCCCACCCCTCACCTGTGCTGGATGACCTCCAGGTCCTCCAGCTTCTCTGGGATCTGCATGTTGTTGAGCCACTGCTCCTTCTCGTCGATCCAGAGCTCACAGGCGTCGGCCTCACTGAACATCTTGTACAGGGCCAGGGTGTCCTGCAGCGCCTGCTTCCTCAGCCGCGTCAGCTCAGCCACCTCCTTGTAGCGCTCCTCGATGCCGGACAGCCGGCCCCTGACCTCCGGGGACTCGGCGTGCTCCTGCGGGAGGGCGCTGGCCTGCTCGTGCAGCGTGTCGATGGTGGGCCTGTAGTTGGCGATCTCCTCCGCCACGTCCTTGTGCTTCCGGACCAGAGACTGGGTGGAGTACTCGTCATGGCCCACGTCGTTGCTGGAGACGATCTTGAGGATGTCCAGCATCCACGCGTCGATGTCGTCGGCGTCCGCCTGGAACTGGTGCAACAGCGAGGCCTCCTCCAGGCGCTTCTTCCGGATGGCCGAGAGCTGCTCCAGGTGGGCCCACTGCTCCCGGATGTAGATGATCCTCTCCCGGATCTTCTCGGACCCGAAGTGCTCCTCCGCGATCATGTCTTCCCCTTCCTTGATGGCCTGCTCAAAGTGGCCGCTGCGGCCGCTCATCTCGTCCTCGAAGGCCCGGTGCTTGCTGAGCAGGCGCATGACGCTGGTCAGGTCCTTCCCGTAGTCGTCGGAGGACAGGATCTTCTCCTTCTCCCGTATCCAGCCTTCCTCCTCTGCCATCTCCCAGAAGAACTTCCAGAGGCGACGGGACTCTTCCAGGCGGGCCCGGCGCTCAGCCGCCAGCTGGCAAAGCTCTTGGTAACAGAACTCCATGTGGGCCACTCGGTCTCGGATCACCTGGGGGTCGCAGGGCTTGTAGCCTGTTGAACGCCAAGGAAGGAATTAGGGTGCAAAGGAGTTTAGCACAGGTTCCTGCTGGTGTGCAGGCAGTAAGCTACACCCCATGTCCTTGCTACTAGATTAGCAGGGCTAATGCTATGAGGCAACAGAGCGCCTTCTAAGGTCTTGACTGGAACCGGAGAGAGGGGCAATGGTACGTTAAGAGCATGCGTACCAGGTCGCTGGTACACAGCCATATCAAGTGTGGTCTGGCAAAGTCTCGCTGCCAAGCATCAAGCCATTCAAAACCAAGAGCACAGTATTTAAGGAAAAGACATGCCCATCTGAGAAAAGCAAGACAGAGTTAAAGGGCTCAGAAGGCCACCCCACGGACTCTCATGTATCCACTACCGCCCAAGCATGTCAAACCCACGGCCTGTGGCCCGCCATAACTTCCAAAGCTCCGCTGCCACACAGAACTTATCTGCTTCTCTAAAGGTTGGTCAGGGAGACTAGCAGGTAACGTGTGGAATGGCCCATCCTCACCTTCCCCATCCGTTGCAAACTTCTGGGCGGAGGCATTGACACCTCTCACTCGCTCTGCCTGGATGCCGATGTCGGCTTCCACCAGGGCGTGCTTCTGTAACAGGTCTTCCACGCCGAGCAAGTGTTTGCCATAGTCTTGAGATAATAATAGCACCTGTGCACAAGAGGTAACAGACAGGACACCAGTGAATACAACCTTGACTTCAGCATCTTGCAATCTTCAAGCAAGCTGAGAGCCAGCAGCCACACCGCACCCACCCCGTGGCCAGCCGTCCGTCCCATGTCCTCAGGGGAAGATGATGAGCAAACTAGAGCACTCTTCCCCCCATGGGTAGCGTGGCCCTTCTCTGGCTTTGCAGAGTGGGCAGTTAGACAAGGGGCCCAGCGCACCCTGGGGCTTAGCGGGCAGGGCCCAGAGAAGAGAGGTCTCACAGGATCAGCTCCGGCCTTCTTGCAATCGAGTTTTACCTTCATTTCGTCCATCCAGTCCATAATGTAGAGCATTTCCTGGAATATCTTCTGCAGCCCCAGGTTCATCTCGAGACGCTGCCTTCGGGCCCGGAGCAGTTCCAGGAGGTATTCCCAGAGCCGGATGACATTGTCTTTCCTCGCTGTGATGCGCTTGATGTCATGGTAGTTCTCCGCCTCGAGCTCCCGGGCCACGGCCACCACGGCCTGCACACGCTCCTCGTATGCGGCAATGTCTGTCTCAATGGCCTCATGCTTTTTCGTGGCGGCCTCAACTGCAGGAAGGTCAAATCCAAAGTTGTCCTACAGAGAAACGGAATGAAAAAGCCATCTGATTGGAACAAAGAAACAGAATAGAGGTGGAATCCTGAGCGCACGTTGGTCTTAAAGCTAAACACCACCCCCTGAGGTCCCCCCCACAACCCTGGGGCTAGTCCCTGCCTTCCCCAGGACCCTTAAAACTCCACGCTTGCTCTCAGATGCTCCCTCCCCAAAGCAAATCAGCAACTTCTCAATGACAAAGGGGTCCAAATGCCAGCACCTGGCTTAACGTGCCTGGAGCAGGTGATCGCTTACGTGGAAACAAGCAGAAAAGAATGGCATTTGTATTATGTCATGACCCATCTGACTGCCTTAAAAGACTAGTCACTAGTTGGTCAAAGATTGAGGAAAAGAGGGCATTTTTTTAAAATTACATAAATGTGACCAGTTCACACACACTCACTGGCTCTAAACAAACTGCTTGAGCTGCTTCCAGATCCGTAAAAAGTTGGATAAACAGAAGAGACAGTGTATTAGAAAGTATAAACATCCCCTTCGCGGGAAGTGGGCAGAGACCTGCCAGCTCCTTCAGATACAGTGCTGACAAGCTGTCCAATGGCCCTGGGGACAGCCTATGTTTCTAGATGAGCCCCGGGCAGTTTCTCGAAAAATTCGGGAGCAGAACCTGAGACACCAGGCGCTGGTTTTCGCTCAGCCAGGTCTCCCTCATAGCTGCCTTGCGGTCGAATCTGCGGGCGAGCTGTTCCAGTTTCTCCTGGCGGATGAGCTCGTTCCGCAGGGCCAGTTCTCTCTCGTGTTCCGCCTTTTCCAGTCGTTCCCAGGCCTACGGAAGCGAAAAAGAACGGTTTCCTGCCACGTCCAAGGCACTTTCCTTGGCTCCAGTCAACAGCTAGCATTTCTCCAAGAGACCCAAGGACGCAGAAGGGAAGTCCCGTTCCCATCCTCATTTCTCTGGAGCCTTGAGAAAAAAGCAGCTTCCTCTCAGTGTAGCCTCATGGGAACACTCTCCCTTATCTAAATCTACGGTCCTGTGTTGTTCTTGGAAAACAAGACACTGTAGATATGGAGCAAGTCAACTGAATAATAAATCTTACTTTAACTGAGAGGAAGCAAAGTACTTACTTTTCAACAGCTCTGATCTTATAAAAAAGATAAATGACTTTTCTCTGAAAGAAATCTTACGATGACTCTCTCATTCATCCCGTCCGGAGCCACTGTTTTTTTATTCACACGTCTGTGTATTTTCCCCTCAAAACCCTTACTGACTGACTGTACATATTACATTCATTTCTATGAGCTATATCTTACTTCATGGCATTTAAAAAAATTCCAACTAAAAGACTCTAAATGGGTACAACTGACCAAAGTTCTGGATTTTTCAAACTTGTACTTGGAAATATGCCCCCTGTGAAATTCTCTAATTGCAGACACAAGAGGCATGAGAAAGGAAGCCGTTTAATGGCTTCTCTGACAGAGGAGCCAGTCCCAACCTCTAGGGATTCCAGATATATGACGTAAGGTTTTGTGTTCTCTCTTCCCCAACTTAAAGATGTTTGAGCCAACTGCCTCTGACAGACGAGTAACAAGGTAAACAGGCAGAACCCAAGCCGGTTTGATAAAATCTAACATTCTCCCCAAACCTCCAAGAGGCCCGCCCAGCACAGGTATCCCCTGAGCCTCTGCAATTCCCGAGCAACACCCGCCCCTTAATTCCACAGGCAGGGATGGACCCTTTCAGTCGATCAGGACCGAGCAACAGAACCCAGCAGCAGAACCAGGGCTCTACGGGACGGGCCCACGCAGGACCAGAGGGAGGGGTTTACCTTGTTAATGTCAGAGATGAGCTTCCCCTCCCGGGGCATGTAGACCTTCTGATTGTTGGCCCGCATCTTGCTCTGAATCGTGAAAAGCAGCACTTCCAAGTTCCCCTTCTCCGTAAATCTAAGCACCGAAAAAACAACCGTAAACATTATTTATTATATTTTGTTCAATTCAAGGGGAAATATTAATTTGCTTCTGGCAAAGGAACAATTTCACACAGCCACGCAATTTAAAAAGCCATTTATCTCTGGTCTGATTTATGTGAAATGCATGTTAGAGAAACCAGAGTGGGTTAGTTTTGGGGTGTTACAGACCTCAAAGTGTGCCCAGCTGTGGAAATTTTTTGTGAGCTTGGTTGTTTGTTGTACTTGAGATTTATATTTAGGAGCACCCAATAGCATTCTTTTATTAATCACCTCATTCAAGGTTTAGACCAAGCATGTCAAACATGTGGCCCGCTGGCAGAGAGTTTGACGTGCTTGGTTTAGACCAGCAGTCGCCAACCAGTGGTCCGTGAGGTCCAAAAAGGTTGCCGACCGCTGATTTAGACCATAAATCCTGGGCGACAGACTTACTTCATTCAGAGTGCATAGCTGAATGCATTCAGCAAGAATTAGTTCATATGACTACCAATAAATGGGTTTCAGAGACCTCAGCAAGGAATCAACAACTGAGTGGTTTCAGAAAAAGGAGGAAAAACTTTCGAACTATAATTAAGAGATAAGGTGCCCAAACCTTATTTCTTAAACGGTGTGGAAAAAGCAAACTTTTGGGGACAGTAAAACTATTTATTGTCTGTCTCTCTCCAACACAACGTGAATATTTACACATTTTGCTACGGAGCTATTAGTGGGCCTGATGATGGGTTACTTCCTCACACCCAACTGGAATCATAGCACACCACATCCACACAATTGCTACTTCTCTGAAATCCCAAAAATACGGAATTCTGAAATACGTTAGGCACCAGAGTTTTGGATAAGGAATTGGAGACCTGCACAATTTCTTCAGAGTCTCATCTATCAGTGGCACAATCTACTGGAAAGGGCTCACAGAGCGACACGGATCAGATGAAAAGGAGTAGCATTCACTAAGGGGAGAGGCGTCACAAAGAGACGAGATCGTGCCAATCAGAAAGCAGGGGTCTGTGACGGCAGTGACCTCTCCCCCCCAGTAACAGCAGGGCATCCCAATCTGCATCGTACTTGGGTGGCTTCTCCACAGTGCGGTACGTGTTGAATGCCTGGAGCTGTTGTTGAACCCCAACCAAAGAATTGGCAAATTTGCGATTGTTCAAAATAATGATGGTTTGTTCAATCCACTCCAGAAGGTCGGAGGCAAGTGACTCATACTTTTCAATCATTTTTTCTGTTTCAATAGCATTGTCAAGCACCTGTACGGAGGAGTTAGAAAAATGGAAGATGGCGTTATCAGACGGGAGGAAAACGTGACCGCACCCTCTATGAGCACAGGTGCGCTCGGTCAGGGTTCTGGGCCACTCCGCACGAGCCTGGAAACCTGAGGAACCGTTTGTTAACAGGCACTCAGACTGTGGCCATTATTCGTGAGCAATGACATCTTAACTCAACTGGAAGTGGCTCTGGAACCTCCCAGCCCCCAGGCACAGGGTTTAAGAGTCCGAATGACTCCTGCTGCCTAAGCTCCCAAATCTCTAGAGAAGCACAAAGGGCTCTATTGTGCGTGGTCCTGTCCCATGAACGCCCATGAACTTTCCATTCCTACTGCACTGAGAAGACAAGGTCATCTGGTCTGAGGTGTTCCGAAATAACATGGCAGGCGAACGAGAAATAAAAAGCGTAATACTGGGGCCTTTTCAACTGTGGGAAGGAGGACTTCAGCCCCATGACACTAGGCGGCTCAAGCAGATTTTCAAGGCCCAATTTTCTGGTAAGGTTAGGGGGAGGTATGTTTCTGGGTCTGTGACGCCCCTCACATCCTTTCCTAAGCCACCACTCCTCCCTCCGTGGGATGCTGCCTACTCGCCTGCCATTTGGACAGCCTGCCCCAAGCTGCTCCCGGCTAAGTTTACGAGTTCATGGGAGGGCAAGGAGCTCAGTGGTGGGCAGTGCATTAAGATGTGAACCTTAATTAGGTCTCACAACATATAAAATTGGTGTGAGCTCACCTTTCCAATTCGTTTTCCTTCAACAGCCAAGGCCTTCATCTTAGAGAAGTAGTGGTAATAGGTCACCACGTAAGTGATAATAGACTTCTCGTCAGGGTGGTCCACACTGATATCTGTAAGCGAGGGGAGATTCCCTTCAGTACTGTGTTCATGGGGCTGCCACTCAAGCAGCAAGAACACCCTGGAACAACTGGTCAACACTGAACAGGCCAGTGTCTGCGCTTTCTGTACCTGAGAGTTATGCCTTCCATCCATTGACTATCTGTCAGGTTTCCACTATTGCCAAGCACTATTCTAGACATTTATAAATCTATAGACTAATTCTTCACAGGCACTATATATCTACACCAAACTGGACTCTTCACCACACACCCCAGAATTCCCATTGTCCTTTCCTTTACTCTCAACTTCCCTTTGCCCGAAATGGCCTTCCAAACTCCATCACCTTCTTCCTAGCCTTTCATGATCCAATTGAAAAGTTGCCATTCCATCACAGCTAATTCTAATCCCTACAGCCGGAATTACTGTCTCTCTCTTTTCCCCTAAGGACTTCATTTATATGGTCACACATATACTTTCCGCCAGGCACTATAATTACTTATGCATGTTTTATGTGTCTTTTAAGACTGAGTCCCTGAGGATAGGAACTCTGTCTTGGTAAGCCGTTGCTAGTCATTCCACCTCCAGAATTTCTAGAGTGTTGCTTTGCACAAAGTGGGTGATCAACAAATAGATCAACAAATATTGAGAGAGGGCCCTAGCCGGTTTGGCTCAGCAGATAGAGCGTAGGCCTGCAAACTGAAGGGTCCCCGGTTCGACTCCTGGGGTTGCAGGCTCGATCCCCAGTAGGGGGCGTGCAGGAGGCAGCCAATCAATGATTCTCATCATTGATGTTTCTATCTCTCCCTCACCCTTCCTCTCTGAAGTCAATAAAAATTTATTTTAAAAAATTGAGAGAGGGAACAAAGGAGTGAAGATGGCAGTGAGTGAACAAGTCTTTACCATTTGGCATTATTGAGTGAAGTACTCAACTCGGTTAGATCAAGAGGAGAACACATAGTATGACTCTTAATTGATCAGGCTCTTTTTCAATGTACATTCACACCTGCGCCCTCACTTCTACCCACTGGCAGCCCTGTGTGAGACAGGGTTGTTTCTCTCACGCAAGGATGAGAACACTAGGATCTAGAGCTCGGCTGAAAACTCCCTGCCCAGTGTCACCAAGGCAGCCAATGACACGGGGAGCCAGAATCACACCTACTCCGCCCCCCCCCCCGCCCCCCCGCCCAGGACCCCCTGTGACCAACTCCTGCATCTGCTCAGTCCCATCAGAATGTGCTCCACAAAGAGCACATTGGAGGAAAACAAGAGAAAAATGTCGGTCTTGTATGCAATTCAATAAACACAAAATGTTGACATAACCGGGAAGGAGTGAGCAGACAGAACCTTTCTTTAAACTTATCTACATTTTAACTAATGGCTCTCTGGGTCTACTAATAATAGTAAGGACAACTAATAATCAAGGTCACACCCACAGGATCAGTGACATCACATCAGCTGCCATTTCTAGTCCCTTGTTTTGTAATCCGGGGGATCATACTCCCTTTTCATACGGGGTAGTGATTAGAAAGATTAACTAATGAGCAAGTTATTAAAAAGATTTTGTTATAGTGGTTGCAAAAATAAAGGGTTCTTCATCAAAGAGCTAGAGCTAAGGAAGAATGGCTTCCCACAGTAAGGTAGGGGTTAAGTATGAAGATTTATCACAGCCCAAGGAATGTTAGTTTTTTGTTTATATTGAGAAATCATTTAATGGGTTAGCACGAAGAAAATTTTATCTCGGCTTCCTGTAGTGAACATATCAGTGAATCTGATGCACTGGAAAAAAAGCAAGAAGCCAGCTTGGCAGTCTCATGACCTGCATCTGCCCTTGGGGAGTTAAACTTCCTGTTCTATATTTATAGGAACTTTAAACTTTCACTCACATACAGTTTCCTCTCTCTAATACTTGCTCACAGTGAGGAGGATCTAAAAAGCTTCAGCACTAAAAAAAAAAAAACAACCTCTTATGTTTCTCAAAACTGAAAAAAGTGCCTATGATAACTCATGCTAAAAAGCAGCCTAGAATTAGGATTTTGTTCAGCAAGGGAACTACAAGCTGGGGAAGTGCCCCCACACAGGTGAACTCCCCGTCCCCTGCAGGCTGTCTCTGGGGCTTGCTGTGGGGACTCAGAGTAGAAAGATCAAGTCCACGCAGAGAACGTGATTCCGTGCCTCCCAGCAGCCAGCCGAAAGGGGCTGGTAGTGTTACGCTCTCTTCCACCCACAGGCTCCCCTTTCCTGGTGCACCTTCCTCATTTACGCACTTGCTCATCAGCCAACACTGCACAGCCTCCTAACAAGGGCCCTGCCCTCAGTCTCCACGCACTCCATCCCATGCTGCCTGCTGCCCTGGGGTGAAAGCCAGCTACCAGCCATTCCCTGGGGCTTATGGCAGGTGCTCTTCCTTGAGCACAGCTGCTGACCACTGCCTGCTGAATACCCTCTAAAAAGTCTGACCTGTTGGACCCCACCCACCTTTGTGCTGGTATTTCCTACGGTCACTCTAAACACCATTCCCAGTGAACTGCTGGTCCCCAAAGCACGCCTTCCTCACCCCTTGTTCACACAAGTCCCTCTGCCTGGCATGCCCTCTCCTTCAGAACATGTTTAAGTACTAATTTTTCAAGGCCTTTTCAAATGTAATCCTTTGCACACATCCTCGAATAATTCTCCCAGCAAAATTGAGCTCCTCTCCCTTGGATAATTTGCAAAGCACACTGTACAAATAAAACAGATACAAGGCAGACCTTGTATTAACCCCTCAGTGCTAGAGACGCCGAAGGTCCCCCTGTTATCCCGAGACCTTACCTTCAGGATCCAGCAGTTTGGTGAGGCCAAGGTGCTGCTCAGCCAGGTTAAATGCATTCTGCAGATTGTAGTGTGCATTGGATTTCTTTAGCTTGTCAAAATCTATCAGGTCAGGCCTATGTGGAACGACAATGGAACACGACAAAAACCAGGGCTTGAAAACACATCCTGTGGCCAGTTAGACATGATTACTACTCCCAAAGTGCTCAAGTCACCATTCAGGAGAGTAAAACTCTAGGATATTATTCAACCATCAATAAATGAAACTTGATTTTTTAAAATAAAGCCTCCAAAGTTCATTAGGAGAACTGGGGACAACGAGAGAACTCGTTTATTTGGTTTAGGAGACTACATATTCTCTCACATTTTCCTCACATGGAATGCAGCAATTTCCACTGTAGTGCAACATTGAAGGCAATGGATATGAGGATCAAACGTCACCCAGATCTGCTATAGAAGAAGGTAAACATCCCACCCCCGAATTGTTTACCGGTGTTTGTGTATCAGTGCATTGAAGGCCATGCCGTCCCTCCAGCTGGTGGTGAAATTGTGAATGTTGACGTTGGGGTACCTGGCAAAGACAAAGCACAAGACAAAAACAACAGAATTATCATATATAGGTTTTCCTCCCTGAAAAACTTCCCCATGTTTGAAATCTACCCCTAATCAATCAGCCATTCTACACCATCTTGATTATTAATAACTCCGTATCTGCGGTTGATTAAAGGTTCATCTCTAACTTGATCCTCTTTATGGTGTCCACATTTATCGTTGATCGTAGCTATTATAGATACATCTGTCCTCCAAGCCGTCCCGACAGCAATTCTCCACTTAACACCTGGTACATTATCGGTTCTCAGCAAGCACCTAGGAGCCCCGGCAGTTTCAGTGAGCAACAAAAAAGATGGGGTTCTCTAAAAAAATATCGGCACTGAAATTTCAGTGAGAGAATACACAGAAGGAAAACTGGACAATAATGTACAGCAGGGGTCCTCAAACTTTTTAAACAGGGGGCCAGTTCACTGTCCCTCAGACTGTTGGAGGGCTGGACTATAGTTTAAAAAAAAAAAACTATGAACAAATTCTTGTGCACACTGCACATATCTTATTTTGAAGTAAAAAAACAAAAGAGGAACAAATACAATATTTGTATTTGCATGTGGCCCGTGGGCCGTAGTTTGAGGACCCCTGATGTACAGAGTACTCTCATGGTTACTGCACAAAACTCCTCCGAAGCAGCAGAAATAAAAGGAAGGAGAAAACCCACAATTGGTGTGTGTTTTTTTTAATATCATGATGTGATTCCTAAACATGGTTTCAGGGTTTAAAATTCAAGACATACTGCCCTCTGGAGCTTCCTTAATAAAGAGTGGAAAACTGATGGTGGCGATGAGAGGTCCAGAATATAAATCAGAACTCCTTCCACGCTAAGGTCAGCCTATCAGCCACTCGCCAGTTAACAAGCCCTCTCAGTGGAGGCGGTTGTGGGGACACCTGTCAGCACCTTGGAAGTGACGACCGCATGGAACTGGGCCTGGGCCCCTGGCCGGACTCTGAGCTCACACTCACCCAGCTGTCTTCATCTGGCACCACAGCAGCAACGCATCCTTGGCAGATTTCTTCTCCTTGTTGTCTTCCGTCTCCACACTGATATCCTGGATCTAAGATTTACAAGGACACGTCAGACAGACAGAGGGGTCAGCTGCCTAACGACAGCCATAGAAGAGCTGGTCTGCATGTACACGGAGAGGAAACTGTGGATCAAAGCCCAGCCCTGCAGCCCACCTCCTCCGAGAGCTGCTTTCTGAAGCCAGGGTTCGCCTCAAAGAACACCAGCCAGACTAGATTTTCCACTTTGCACAGAGATAAGATGGAAGCACAGGCCAGTTACTTGCATGACTTCCTATTAGGGGCCATTTCCACCTTCAAGCTAGCCCATCGTCCCAACTAGAAGCCAGCACAGTGATTCCTATGGTACACCTTGAACCTCATTAGACCCCAGAAAACCATTATGGTCAGTGTTTCATAACCAAACATTTTTCACACCAGGTGCGCCCTTCGTGGGTGAGGACGGTGTGTGCATCACGGCCTGAGGGCTGACCCAGCCTCGCAGGGAGAGCACGCACTGAAATGCCGTGCTTCCTCATCTATGTCCCCTCCAAACTCTTACACTGAAACCCTAGCCCTCAAAAAGTGATAGTGTTTGCAGGTGGGACCTTTGGGAGGTGATTAAGTCATGAGAGGGATTAGATAAGAGGCTGCAGAGATCCACAGCCCCTTCCACCATGTCAGGACAAGACATGTGCGATCCGGAATAGGACCTCACCCGACGTACAGCCTCCAGAACGGAGAAGTAAATGCCTACTGTGTCTAAGGTACCCAGTCTGTGGTATCTTGTTACAGCAGCCCCAACGGTCTAAGACAGTCAACACTGTACCCAGAGTCTGGTCTATGGCACCAAAGTCAGGCTGCCTGGGTCTGAATCCAGGCTCCAGCACCTACTGTGTGTCCTGAGGCGAGTCCCTCCCTTCCCATCTGAGGAATGGCAACTCCAGCAGTGGCTGTCTCCCAACACTGCCGTGCACTCATATAAATAAAGAACAGGACATCCTGAGCTCATAACAAGGAGCCCATAAACGCCAGCTCTTTGGATTAGGGGCCACCTAGCAGTTATCCTTCTTAAAAAATTCTCCATCCTTAACTGTGGTAAGTATGTGAAGTCTAAGTCTGCATAAACTCCCAACTCTATTCTTAGGATCCTTAGCAGAAAGTAAGTATGAAAGAGTTAACACACTCAAGGGGTCAGACACAGACTCATCAAGAAAGGCAGGTGGAACTTTACACATTAACCTGTCAACTTTCTTACGCTTCTGTGTGAAGAAGGGAATCTGTTTCCAGACTTGTTCCTCTAGAAGCAGTCTAGCCCCTTCTGGAATGAAGACGGCTGCCTGTTTAGATTAGGCAAACGTAGAGACTTTCATCCCAGTTCCCTACACCATCTTTTACTTTCTCTCCTCTCTCTCTCTCTCTCTTTTTGGTTAATCCTTACCTGAGGATATTTTTTTTCATAGATTTTTAGAGAGAGTGACAGGGAGGGAAGGGGAGAGAGGGAGAGGAGGAGATGGGGAGAAACACTGATGTGAGAGAGACACATCTCGGGCCCGAGGATCAAACCTGGTACCCAGGTATGTGCCCTTGACAAGGAATGGAACCTGAGACCTGTGGAGCCAACATTCTAATCACTGAGAACACGGGCCAGAGATGTCTTTTACTCTCTTCCTCAGTCCCATGCTCCTAAAGCCCTTCCCTTGCCTCTTATAACTTGTCATCAGTAGTTCATGGATTACCTGCTAAGTACAGACAGGGCAGGCCATACCCTGGGAACCCTAGGGACAGGGACACACACACACACACACACACACAGGGAACATAAGACAAATCTGTACATTCAGGAGCTGGGGAGAAGAGAGGAGGGGGGAGGCTTCAGAGGAGGCAGGATGTAAGCTGGCCCCTGGCTGATGCAGGATCAATATATATAGGATGTGGCAAAAGTAGGTTTACAGTGTTCACGTGAAAAGTGATAAATAATAAATAATAATTAATAAATAACAAGAAGAAACTGTGTTGTGTGTATGCACAGCTGTAGACCTACTTCTGCCCACCCTGCATTTGTGGGATGGGTGCTGCTTTAATAAAGCTGGGTTTGTAAGACACCAAGGATGCAGCCCAAGCAGTGACATCTGCAGCCTCTATTTCCTGCCTCAAAGGAAAGAGAGAAAGTACCTACCAGCATTTACAAGTTCAAGTACAGAAAAGGGCCAGCTGTCAGGAAGCTAGTCAATGACTCAACCCAATCCACGCTAAAAATCCTGGAAAGGGATGCGTTTGCCAGCTCACCAACATGAGCACTGCCCGGGCGTGGCGAGGCCGCCATCGGGATGCCCTCCCAGGCTCTGATTACTACAGGAAGAAGCAACAGAAACAGAACAATTTTACTCGGCAAAACTGAGGTCAGGCTCAAAGAGGGTCCTGCTGATTTCACCTTCGTTGGCCTAAAACCAAGAGCAGTATTTAGTGAACTTAATGACATCCACTCCATTTTTAAATCATCCTGAAATTAAATGACAGAAGCCAAAAATGAAATCGTTGGTGGTTGTAATTAACTCCATTAATGATGTCATCTTCAACAGGGGTTCCCTCCTCAGACCTGCTTGTTAGGAGCCCGAGGGCTGGGACAGGGGATCTGATTAGGGAAAAGCTTCCCCAAGGAGTCAGAGGACTAGCCGGGCCGGGGAACCACCCATGCAGGGAGTTTCTTTGTCCAGCGCAGCCCCCACCCCGTCTGCCCACATACACACCCAGACACTGTTACTCAGCCCAATCCCAGGGGAAACAAGAAGGGAAAGGATTGGTTGCAGGGTGACCGCAGAGTTTTCATAAGAATACAAAGACAGCGACAATTTGATTTTTGTTTTTGCCTTTTAGTGAGATTTTCATTTACCGGAAAAATCAATCAGACTTTTTCAAAGGGGCGGAACAGGAAGGCGCAGAGAACACTGCCGAGGAGGAGACAGGCCTGTCAGGACGCTGGTTTGCAGAGTAACCTGACTCTAGGGCAAGAAGTGTTTCCTGAAGAGCATGAGCATGAAGCATCCTCCTGGAGGAGGGGCCAGCAGTCTGGCCGGAGGTGCCTCAGTCTCCTGAGAAGCTGAGCTCTCCCCTAGGGGTCCAAGCCCGCATTGCAGCCCAGCCTGGGCTGTGATCCTGGGCAAGGCTCCGCCCTTTCCTCGGTAGTGAAGGAAATGGACCAGATGACCTTGAGCGTACCTTCTGGCTCAGAGTGTTTCTATATTTAGAGTCCTTCCCTGGGCTACAACAAACCATAACATGCTTATCAACTCATGCAAGCCTAAGGCTTTTTGCACATCCCCCTGAACACGACTTCCTCACATCCAACGGAGAATGGAGGTGCAAACGGAGCCAACACACGTGCCATGATCCTCAACAGCTTCTCCTAAAAATATTCTACGATACTGTGGCAGGCAGTCAGACATGTGCAGAGCAAGGACGATGGGCCAGGTGTAGAAGGCCACCAGGGTAGAACACCCCAGGTGTCTCGCAAAGGACAATTGTAGGGTGTGACTTCGGTTTCCTCCTAGCATATCGCTGGCCTTGCTGCCTGGGCCCCCTGACCTTTCGCCCTAGAGATAACATCTAGGCCTCAGCTGTATTCCAGCTCCAGGCCCAGAAAGGCTGCAAAACCAGACAAGCAAAGGCCCTGGCTGACCTCAGGACCAGCTGTGTTGAATAATGAACCTCTGCACCCTGGCGCCAACCAGTCAGTCAGTGGATACCCCAACCCTGAAAGGACACACCCGAAAAACTGCTGAATATTCTACTGAGATCTTCCCCTGGGACACCCCCTAAAATCTCCACCTTTAAAACCTTTAGGACTAAAGGACTTGTATATGTGCATGTGAGCATAACCGATGGACACAGACAGCAGGTGGGTGAGGGCATGTGCTGGGGAGTGGGAATGGCTGGGGAGAGGTCAATGGGGGGAAAGGAGACTCAGGTAATACTTTGAACAATGAAGAATTTCAATTAAAAACAAAACAAACAAAAAAGACATCTTTAGGACAGAGGACCGAGCACCTCTCCCTCCCAGGAGGAGGCCAGAGCCTTTTCCCTCCCCGCTCTCCTCCCTCCTCTCCCTCCTCCAGGCACGTTACCGTTACTTTCCTCACTCCCAAGCTCCAAAAGTCCTTGCTTTGCCTCTGTAACTTGTTTCCTAAGCCCATTTCTGCTAAAGATTACTTCTTCTATCTCTGGGATTTTCCAAATAAATGTTCTCTTAAAGTTTGAGTCTTGGCTCTGAATTCTTTCCTAGCCAGAACCCAAGTACCAAGGATGCTGAACCCAGGTCCGGTCTGACCCCTCTGGTCTAGCACCTGTTCTCACAGCCCCCAACAATGCGTGCCTATCTGGTGACGTTCAGACAACCTAGTGCAGTGGTCGGCAAACTCATTAGTCAACAGAGCCAAATATCAACAGTACAGCGATTGAAATTTCTTTTGAGAGCCACATTTTTTAAAACTTAAACTATATAGGTAGGTACATTGTTATTAACTTAATTAGGGTACTCCTAAGGCTTAGGAAGAGCCACACTCAAGGGGCCAAAGAGTCGCATGTGGCTTGCGAGCCGCAGTTTGCCGACCACTGGCCTAGTGCTAGTAATTGAGCATCCACTGCATCTTACACCTTTGCTCCTGAAAGCTGAGCAGCAGACACCAGAGGTTTAGAGTAGGTGCCAGTGAAGTGGTGGGCGGGGAGGCGGCTCTGAACCCACTTATCTGATGGGAGAACCCAGAATTTCAGGGCCCAGCAGAACTGAGGGAGGTGAGGGAGTTGTGCCCGCAGGGCAGCTGGATGTGGCACACAGCCCCGCACACCTGACTCTGAGATGCCATTTCCACCTGGTCTTCCTGGCCCCTGTGGAACGGGAGGCCAGTTTCACCAGATGCTTGCACCTGAGAGGAAGGCAGAATCCCCCCCGCCAAGCCCCTTACCTGGAAGCGCAGGATGATGGTCCAGATGAGGCCCAGGGTCAGCCGGTGGTTCCCATCCACGATGTCGTGGGACCCCATGTTCTCAAGGTGGACTCTCTGCTCCTTCAGGAACTGGAGGGCCTTGTCCACATTCTCCAGACAATGGATGCGCATTCGCCCCTTGGTGGGTTTAGGCTAGAAATGGGTGAGCAGAAGGTGGAAACATCATCCAACGGGGTGGAGGCAGGCCCGGACCTACTGCCCATTCATGCCTCGCTCTCCTACCCGAACCAAAACATTAACGGCCAAGTGTGCTTGTTCAAGTCCAGGACAGTATTAATCTAACAGCCTCTGAAGAGAAAAGTTTGCTGAAGGGATGGTAACCGATCACTCTTTAGAAGTTTGTTTAATCATGGAAGTGACACAATTTACAAATGCCTCTAGAAACTAAAAGTTTAGAGAAAAACGGACCCCGTTTTCATCGACTTTCAGAGCTACTGCCGCCATCCACACAGCCTTCTGCAGATGCAAAACACCTCTGCAGATGTGTTTAAATCTGAGGATTTAATGGCCGCTTTAACCTAAAATCAGGCTTGCCACCGGCTGGTGTGGGTCATTCCTAAGGGTAGCTGACAGGAGAATCAGGTGGTTTTGTGAAGGTGATGAGGAGGGCATTGAGTAAAGGGTGTAGTCACTGAAAAGAAAGGATAAAGGGGGAAAATGTGAGAGTAGTGTAATGATGTGAATACCCCAATGTCTCTTCCTTTTTACCCAGTTATATCAAAATTCGAAAGGTCCTCTGAAGGCAAACATTTTGAATGAAGCCACACACACACTCACTCAGTGTCTCTATAACCCCGCCTGTGTTGAGAGCATGCTCATGCCCTCCTCGCCTGGCTCCATCCCCTCTTCTCCCAACCACCCCCCCACCCCCCACTCCTCTTCTAGCAGAAGCTGCACCTCAGGCTGCTCTCATCATTTTACAGAGACTCCGACAGGCTGTGCACACCTCGCTAGCTACAAGAATGCATTCGGCCTGGCTGACGTGGGGCTGCCCTCCAGGGCCACCTCACCATACCCCACCCACCTTGCAAGGCTCAACACAGGCACAGCTTTTCTTCTGGAAGACATTCCAACCATTCCAGTTCTCACAGGCCCCCCTTTTCTCCCAACTCTGTACAGTTATGCCACAGAGCCCAGAAACAAATCATCGTCTACATCTTATATTTTCGCTGTTGTTTCACATATCGCTCTTATTACTTCCAACTAGACTACTGGCTTCATGAGAGCAGGAATAATGCTTAATAATTCTGCTATATTCCCAGCGGCTTCTGGTCTGGTTCCGAGCGCAAGGCTACGAGTAGTGGACTGAATGCAGGTGGACTGAGCTCAGTGTGTGCCTCGGGGGCTGGCCCCGCAGGGAATGGCGGCCAGGTGTGCAACAGCTGGCACCCCAGCAAGGTAGCAGCCACTCCGACAGGGGTGCCTTGCCTGTCCCCTGCTTTCCCTCTGTAGCTGAGATCCTCAGTTATTTGTCAGATGGAAAATATCTGAAGGGAAGATGACTTGGGTAACAAGTGGCCATTTTAAGTAGCCAGTCTCAGGTTATCTCTTTTCCTTGACTTTCTATTCTCCTACAAAAAGCTAGTGTGCAAAGAACACGCTTCAA
Organism: Myotis yumanensis; assembly: GCF_028538775.1. Classification (NCBI taxonomy): domain Eukaryota; kingdom Metazoa; phylum Chordata; class Mammalia; order Chiroptera; family Vespertilionidae; genus Myotis; species Myotis yumanensis. Next base: position 29,878,925 of record NW_027223762.1, on the reverse strand, counting down.
CGCCAGGAAAGAAGATCACAAGTAGCGGCCTTGCCACAGTGGCAGATTCTGTTTTCAAGTAAAAGCCAAGAGAGAAGAAACGACTCTAAAAGTGAAGCCTTATTACACTCTTATGATAGCTTCCCTTACACTCCCCGCCCCCCAAGGCATTTTCTCTCAGCAACTTCACAACGACTTTATCTCAGGTATGTGGGAAATGCTGGGGTATGTTACTTAAGTTAGGTCAAGTGATAACATGAAGGTAGACTCAATCTCTAATTTCATGACTGGCTCTGTAGGTGCGGTTTGAGGCCGACACTGGCACACCCTCCCTCAAAGGTATACCCAACAGCCGCCTCAAGCCAGCCACATCGCGGGGACCCATGTGATGCTGACGGGCCACCCAGAGGAAGGAGCTCAGGGTGCTGGGTCAGGATTCCAGAGCTCATTCTCCTCATGCTACACCAAGAACCACGTGAAAGAAAACAGACTCGTTCCTATCGGGCAGATAGTTCAAATCCTTTGTTAAGGAGCTATTTTTATGTCACTAGATTTCCATCTTCTCAAAAGGAAAAGGAGATAACAATGGAGAAAGCTAAACACAATGGAAAGGGGGGTGCATCTCTCCATAACTAACACTTTCCTAAGACCTCGCCCCCAAAGTGGCTAATTCTGCCATGAAAAGGGGCATTCCCTGTCTTGCCCCCATTAATTATTGTCACATTCCTAGTGTGACACGGGTTCATTCCCACGGCAACACGTGCATTTCTGTCCCGTGGGCCGTTTCTGATGGGGCAGTTTGAAATGTCACTAATGTGGAGACAAAGATCAATACCAACACCAGACTCATACGTGACTCAGAAGCAGGGGGCTCTGCAGGGAGGGAGGCGGTTCCTCAGAGGAAATGCCTATTTTTACTGTTTCTCCCTTAAATAATTTTAACAAGTTCCCCACACACGGCCAGTGTTCCTGTGTTTTGCAGGCGCTTTTCCTGTTTTCCCTCCCCAAGGTCCCTTCTGGTCCCACATCTGCATCAGCCACAGCTCCACCCCAGGCCTTGCTCCAGACCCATCTTCTTTCTGACTCCAAAAAGGAGTGGAAATGAGAGGGCTAAACAACCACCTCTAGCAACTGACAACATAATTCTAATTGCTTATTGGAGCAGCGAGGCCCCTGAGAAGTAGTGTGGCCTTGGTCAGATTTGTCCAAGGGGACCCAATGCAGTTAGGAAGAAATGAGGGAGCTGGATGAGAGCTGGGGGTCCCCCTTCCCGGTCCGTGGCTCTTCCCCAGCTGCCCACTCAGCCTTGATTTGGGTCAGTTCTGTCCTGTGGGTGTCAGGATTTGCAGAACTATGACATAATCACAATGGCAGAGTTTTTATCAGAACCTAGAGGTGGAAAAGACAAAAATAAATGTTGCCTGCAGCTGATCTGGCCTCCTTGAATAGAAGAGGAAGACAGAGGGAGGCTCCTGGAAGAGTGTTTCGGGAGGCCACCGGGAACTGGGCCACACTGCTCCACCCTGGTAACCCCCACTCTCTCGGGGGTTTTCCCATGAGTGTCCAAAGCCACCTTGAAGCCATGGAGCAACAGCGCTCTCTCCCAGGGTTGCAGGGTGGACGGAACACCAGCCCTGGGCACTGGGAGTGGCCGGCCCATCTGCCACACACCAGTTGAATGGCCCTGCATGCTGCTTACTCTTGAGTTTCAGTACCTATGCAATGAGGGATCTAACTCAGTGGCCCTTTAAAGTGGCTTCCAGCTATAAAATACAATTTATATGTTGGAGGATGTAAGACTTACTAGCCTACAAGGTGAATTCTGCTGATCTTATTGCTCAGCAATAGTAAAGAAGACATAGAGAAAAGACACTAACTGGTCTCAGGACACCAGTGTGATGAACACTTACTTGCTTATGCTTTTGTCTTTTGATCACAAACTGATTTTCAACACACACACACACACACACACACACACTCTACTTAATAGAGAGAGTAATGTGGGAAGCACTGATTTACAACATCTCCTCTAATACACTATACAGCCAAACTCATTTCACATCAAGTCCCCATACATATCCAACTTTGAGCTTTGAGCAGAGTATGAACCATTCTTGCCCAATTAAAATGAATGCACTGTGTTCAACTAATTCCTGCCTGTCTCCTCACTGGTTGGGGCCGGCTCTAAGAGCACCTTCTCCTTTCTCAGGGCTCACTGGGAAAGGAGGGGAACAGACAGCAGAGTGGGCTGGGTCCAAGTTCTATTACTTACTAGCAATACTGGCTTTGGGCAAGACCCTGGCCACTCTGCCTGTTTTTTCTATAAAACATAAACTGTCTACTTCTTTAAACTATGAGAACCAAATGAGATAATCTGTGACAGTAAACACTAAAAGCGATACACACGAAAGTCACCATCATTGCTGCTTCCAAAAAACAAACTCCAATTTAGCTGGGCTGCTTTCCCTACACGGTTCCTCCCTGAAGCCGTTCCCCAAATGTTCTCTTCACTCTGCCCCTCAGCTGACACTCGACGCCTGTATGCTCTCTCTAGCCACACCCGAACCTCTCCTCCTGGATCAGCTGGAACCCACCCACTTACTTACTTGGGGTTCCTTGACACCCCACCCAGAAGGCCTATTTTCCCTTCAGAACTCCAGGGCTTTGGGGCCATTCATTTGGTGCTTTACAATATGGTACCCATTACTATTAATTCGCTCGTTGCATTTGTGCAATTAGATGTAAGTCTAATGGGGGCATTCTTCAGTGGCTGGTTATTTAGGACAAAAACAAATTCTCCCACACAAATGATATTACAGACAATAGGTAGGTTCTGTGGCCAGTCCACAAATCCTGCTTCAACAACAATACAGACCAGTATGGTTCTCTTAACAAAGGCTTTATGTAAAACTCAGAGCAGCACAAAGTGGGATTTAAGGCTTAACAGATCTCACAGGAAATCTATCTTTTCCAACTAGCTCAGCCTGTTTTGGAATTAATGGCGGCAAACACACACACACACAAAAAAACAACCCCACCAAAAAACCCACACATACGAAAAAAAATCAAATTCCCTCCCGCTTCTCTTCTTTGAAACTGATTAACAGAGGGAGAAGACAGAATATCAGGAAAACAACAGGCAAGCAGAACCCAGTGGCATCTGCGATTGGAAATGGCGAGGGCTGGCAGGGAGGCAGAGGTGGTCAGAAAAACCTTGTCCTCTTTCCGTCAGAGGCGAGGGCTCAGCCTGGCAGGGCAAGGCAGGAAGCTGGCCTTCTTATTTAGAACCATTCTTCACTGCTGAGGTCCCCGGGGGAAGGGGCAGGCACAGGCAAGCCCCGACCTGGGTCATGACCTGCGGGCTCCACTCCGTAACCAAAGTCCAGGCCTGACGTTTCACACCAGTGGCCCTACTCCCTCCAAATGTCAGTGCTGCCGTGAGACAAACCTCTCCCCTCCAGTCCCGCTCTGCTCTGGCCCTGGGATCAACGACAAAGTGACTGGCACGGGTTCTGTGTTCGCCATCTTCACCTGCTCAGTGGATGCTACAGTCAAGGATGGGTCTCTATTTTGTAGGGCATTTTTAAGCGAGACCTTTATGAAGAGTCATAATGTACAGTAATTTCAGAGTGAGATATCGAAAAGGAATATTCTTTGTCATCAATCCCAATTAGCAGTCGCTTCCTGGCTCAGCCTCAGTTTCCTCACTGCTCCATAAGCTGACACGCCCGAGGCAGAGAAAGGGACGCTTCCGACATGGATCCTGCCCAAGCCAGGACCAGAGGTGGGTCTCTGCCCTCTGACGTTCCCCAGTACATCAGAATCAAGTGCCCCGATAACCCACCTACACCCTGTTCAAATTTAATTCAAATCTTATTGAGCCAAAATGCGGGCTAAGGCTAGGATGAAACTGTCTGGAACATTAAACCAATGTTTCTTTGAACTTCATGCAGTAAAAATCAGACACATTTCCTCCTCTATACCGAAGGATGAACTGGCTCCAAGAATTTATTAATAAAGTAAATTTAAATACTCTGGGCCCTCACACACTTATCTACTACCTACTGCCAAGCTGGTGGTTAAATGCTGTGGCCAGAGTGCTGACTGACACAGGGCTCCAGGAGGGAGTGCACATGCTTACGTTGCCCGGGGTTCGGATCAGTGGCGCAGAGAGCCCGGTGCTGGCTGGCTGTTTCCTGATGATCCACGCTTAGCTGTGGACATTAACTTACCCAGGCCAGGAAGCTCTAACCACCTCATTAGTTATGGAATCGAAAAGTACAAGGGTCCTTTGGGGCAAGCCCTCCCAGAGGTCCTGGCCTGCAGGGAGGGTCTCCAACTTGAGTTTCTGGCAGCCTCTGCAGCCAACAGCAGAGCAGTTCGTGTCCCATGAACCAAAATCAACCCCGGGGCCAAACAGGCTGAAAAATGAACAAGAGCTTTAGCTCACTCTATCTACGGGACCCTTATTTTTGGAATAAGAAGATTAATCAGACTGCCCAACCTATAATCAGGGCTGGCTGTGAGGAACAGATGAGAAAAGAAGTAGAGACACTTGTGGTTTTTACAAAGTGGGATGTCATTGCTAAACACAGTTTCTGGCACCGACTGCCTGAAAGGTTGGAAATGGTGCAATCGTATGTTCTTCCCTATCCATCTCCTAGGTTGATGGGTTACTACCAAAAACAAACCAACAAACCAAAAACACCACACACACACACAAACACAGCAGCAAGTGAAAGGTGGAGTGGGCAGTATCCACACACAGCTATGAATTATGCTTTATTGGTTGCCTTTTCCTCCCTATGAATATTTTTGTTCAGAAAAAGGGGCACTGGGCCTGACCCCATTTATTATGTGGACATTATCAAGGACACAATCTTCTTGGTATAAAAGAATTATGGACCTTCGGAGGTGAACCACTGACTCCCTACAGCCTGGAAGACCGGACCCTATTGGGACAAAAATAAATGTTCAAACGAATGTCTATCCGTGTGACCTTTAATGATTTTTTTTTAGCTACTTTCAAAACATTCAAAAAGATCAATAAACAATCATACTAGGTTAAACATTAACAGGAAAAAAAAAAGGTTGAGAGGTAGGGGGAAAAGTCTGGTTACAAAAACTATATTTAAAGATGAATATTACAATAATTCTAGCCTAGGTTCTCAAAGAAGACTCACTTCAAAAAACAAATTAAAATGCAATCAATGACCGGCCTTTGCCCGCCCCATGTGGGCCCACTACCCACCATCACCTCACAAACCACCTTCCGATTCAGGCAGCCACCGCAGTCTTAGGCAGAGGCCTCCTTTATTAATCTCATTTGTCCAGTGTGACCCACAAACTCCCAAAGAACAGGAGGCAACCACACCTGCATGCACGGGGAACAAAGACCATGAACAAAACTCACTACCCACGAGATGAGGCTTTACCCTTTCATAGGACTCTGATCTTGAACAAAGGGGCAGGCAGGGAGAGAGAGAACTCTGACTGGGTTTCTACCCAGGCTCTCGGAGGCAATTCTGTTGTGGGCTAATAATAGGGCAGGGTACAATCTTAGCTCCCTGCCTGTGGTCAGAGGTGAGTGGGTCGGTCTGCACACAGAGCCATGTGGCTGTAAGTTACAGGGTAGAGATCGAGTTAAAAATAAGGCTTTCTGGCAGCCCTGCCAACCGCCGGCATATTTTCCTGGTGATGTCACTACAGATGTGGGGCTCTATCCCTGGGCGTCAGCTTTCGGCTGGGTCCCACCCACCACCTATGGAACTGCATGTGATCTGGTAGAATACAGCATCCATTTTCAAACCAAGACGAGACAAAACCTGTTGGGTCAGTTAGGGAGACTGGCTTAAGCTTCCTTGGCTTAAGGTTCATAAACAGCAGTCACATCAGAGACGAGCCGCTGTAGCTCTGAGAAACAAAATGGGGATACAATTTTCACTGCAGGCTGAAAACTCCCTTGCCTGAAAAGGCACGGTGAATTCATCAGAAGCTCCGAGTTTCCAAGGAGACGACAAAACACCAGCCTCTCCCTCCACCCCCAAAATAAAAAGTGTGCAGGGAAGAAAGCAAAAACATCAGAGAACTACTGAATTCAATTCTTGACACTTTAAAACGGCAGCTCAGATTTTCCACAGAATTAATAAAACACAAATTCAAAATTATTCCATGATCTCGTGGGCTACAGATCCATCTTGGAGCCAGGGCCCCGGGCTGGCCCTTCAATTACCAGCACCATGCCCTGTTTAAGGGGGAACACCAGCCAAGGTCACTCTGACCGAAGGTAGTAGTAACCTCGCAAATTACGAGAACGCGGCCACCTTATTACAGGTTCAAGAACATCAACTAGACCAGTGGTTCTCAATCTTCCTAATGCTGTGACCCTTTAATACAGTTCCTCATGTTGTGGTGACCCCCAACCATAAAATGATTTTCGTTGCTACTTCATAACTGTAATTTTGCTACTGTAATGGTCTTAGGCGACCCCTGTGAAAGTGTCATTTGACCCCCAAAGGGTCGCAACCCACAGGTTGAGAACCACTGAACTAGACTCAGAATGTGTACACAGGAGCTTTCTCCAACATGCTCATCTCACTTATCAAGGTTCTCCTTCTCCAGAAGATCAACCATTGATTGTGTAATTTACCAGGAGGAAAGCACTGATAGATTTTTCAAAAACATTTCCCCACCCATGCTGCCAGACACTTAAACAGCATGCGGACACTCACCAGCCTCTCTCCAGAGAGGACCTCCAGCAGCTTGATGAGCATCCGTCCATCTCGAAGGTCCGTGTACAGGTCTGTGATCCGGCAGGACACTCGGGCGAGGTGGGAATTGACCCACTTGGTGAAGGTCTTCTTCTGCACAGCTTCACGCTCATCTGCAAGCACAGGAGAGCCTGCGTTACCACCAGCCACAGCACAGGCGCAGCGGCCATGGGGCCCAGCCAAAGGAGGAGCAGCAGAACTGAACTCGAGTGAAACCTCTTCAGCAGGACCCACTCTTGGACCCACAGGAGTCCTGCAGTCCTTGCACATTTGGGTGCTTCAGCATATCACCAGCAGAATGCCCTTTTGCTTTCATTCAATTCACTTTCTCCCATTTCTGCTGAAGATGCAGCTGGGTACAGTAGATGACAGGGAGGTCTTTTGCAATCCTGCCCATTGGATTAACACTTGGCTGGTAAAGTCTCGTTACAGCTATCGTTTCTCAAAAGGCAAGTGTGGGGAAGTACACAGATTATGGAAGGATGTGGGGTAGAAAAACTCAGAAGACATTCAGAAATTGCTTCTCTATACAAAGGATCAGGCATCACATCACCTACCTCGTAAAATAAACTTACTCATGACCTTGATCTACAATGAAAACCTGCTGTATGTCACAAGCCCCGTGAACAACACAGAAAATGGCAAGCAACATGGTAGAGTTCAAAGAGATCTGGCCAGGCACTGGAAGAGGAGGGCCTGGGCCCAAGGTTTTGCCAAAAATGTGCAGAGATGCTGGATGCAGTGTCCCCTTCTGTAAGATGAGTGGAAAACTATCACCTCCAAACTCAACCATTCGCTGAGAAGGCAACTGTTAGTTTATGATCTAGAGCAGTGGTTCTCAACCTTCCTAATGCTGCGACCCTTTAATACAGTTCCTCATGTTGTGGTGACCCCCAATTTCATTGTTACAAATTGAACATAATTAAAGCATAGTGACTAATCACAAAAACAATATGTAATTATATATGCGTTTTCCGATGGTCTTAGGCAACCCCTGTGAAAGGGTCGTTCAACCCCCAAAGGGGTGGCAACCCACAGGTTGAGAACCACTGCTCTAGAGTGGGGCAGTCACACATCCAAGTCATCGAGGGAACTTGTTCTTCGAGCCTCAGTCCAATTTAAAGCATAAAACTCTAGATACATCTGCCCAGCACTGGCCCTTCACATCCCATACAAACAGGCTTCCAATCTTTTTGCCTCTGCAGAATGTTCTACGTGCAGGCTGCTGAGACGTTCAGTGGGCAGCCACCACTCGCACTGACTATGTTCTACAGTTATCCTTCTGTCAGATACTCGCCTGTTTCTAGTTCCATGAGCATGAACTGGCACCAAAAGGACCCAAGGCCTACTCCTTCCAGTGCCAGCCCCAAACCACCGAAAGGTTTATGTATTCATCTACAACAAAGGGGGGCAGAACCCAACCATTTTTATGTATTTCACCACCATAGGGTGACAACTAAAAAGCCACCCTTGCTGATGGGGCATGCACTGGGTGGCCTGGGAGTACCGGGTTCCCAGGCTGGCCAGAGCATCCTGGGAAGGTGTGCCTGAAAGGTTTTACGGAGGTCGCCATTCACCCCACTGCAGGGAGGGAGGCAGAGACAACGTGGGATGAGCCTTTACTGCTGCCAACCTAGCAGGTGAGGCAGCCGGGGGCCTCTGCCAAGACAGCTGGCCACCTGCTGCAGCCAGCAGCTCCTCCCGGCCCAGCCTTGCCCTAAAGGAACAGCCTGTCCAGGGGGAGAAAGGACCTTTCCCAGGAACAAAGGCCGACCAAATACAGACAAAAGACCAGAAAGGATGAGATTGGGGGGAGCGAGAGGGCGGCAGTGAGGGACACACTGCAGCCTGAAAAAGAAGCTGCACCAATAGCGTCACGATAAGTCACAGAGAAAAGATCACCTGCATTATTAATCACACAATCATCCTGATGGATGGTAACTTTACGACAGTGGCATGGGGAGCTAGCTGCTTTTTGTTTGTCTGTTTGCCTAAGGTTGGCTGCTTTCAAAGAGCAGGTCCAGATCAGAATACACAGACACGCTAAGTTTCTCCTAGGTACGGTTCCGATGTATGTAGGGTCAACTAATGGTTTTTTATAGTATTTTTTTATGTGCTACACTGGAGTTACAAATGTCTTTCATAAAGCCCTTGATGGGTATCCTAGGCAGTTATTAAAGGGTTTGGGGCTCAAAGTCACTACCACACCCAGCATATCAAGGGAACAAGATCAAAATGAAAACCTGCTTGGATTAAGGTATTTCTAAATAAACAAACACACAATGTGTTCGTCAGCCAATTATGGATCCTCGGGCAAATCTCACATTACAGAAACACCTCGGGCTTCTTTCAGGTTCTGAATTAACAGGTTCCTTTATGAGGAGATTCTTAGGATTTGCTTCAAAAGACAGTAAAAGCACTCCCACAGCACCCTGACCTGAAGAGTTATCATCCCACGCACCCCCTCCCCATGAGGAGACCACAGAGAGGTCATGGGTGGAGCAGAGAGAACCCAATGGAAATAAAACAGGCTGGGGATCTGTGCAAGGAGGGATCCCCGGAGCTGCTGGGTCCTCAGAAACTCCAGGAAGAAGGTAAGAAAGAAGAGGAGAAAGAAGTTTAAAAAATTAAACTAAACAAAATAAAAGGAATGAAGGTTACTTTCTAGCCCTCTCCCTGCTCACCACTTCTCTCCTCTCAGGGAGAGTGAGCACACTAGAAGAATCACAAGGAGTCTGAGTTCCTGGGGCTCACACACCACACTGGAAAAGGCATGGAAGATTCCATGCAGGAACTGGACCAGAACCAACACTCTTATGACACACAAGGGGCAGGAAACGGACTCAGCCGGAGACGCGAAGCCCGGCCAGCTTAGTGTGTCCTCTTACAATGGATCACTTGGGTGAAATACAAACACTTCTGAGGCCGGAAGGAGGGAAAGGAAGGGGGAAAAGAACTACCCAGAGGCCCAGTTGAGGATGAGGCTGCGTGTCCTTGGGGACTCCGTCCTTTGTTCCACCCTTCCTGGGAACGCGCCATGACATCACCCCGGCAATCCCAACCCAGCCAGGCCGGGGCGGATAGGGACAGACGCCTGCCCGAGGAGGAGCAGGAGGCCCTTGGCACAGACCAGGCAAGACGGTCCGGAGATGTGTTTCCAGCTAAAGCTGCTACCACTGGGCCTGAGCTGTGTGAGGAGGGGTGGGGGTAGTAGGAAGAGAAACCACTTCTAGTGCCACACGGAGGAGCAAATCTGGTGATTGAAAAGGGGGCCCTTGCAAGTTGTACTGATTTGGTTATTCAGATCAGTGGTTCTCAAGTGGGGCGTGATTTTGCTCCCCAGGGAGACATTCTTGACTGTCACGAACTGGGGGTCAGGTGTTATTGGCATCTAGTGGGTAGAAGCCAGAATGCTGCTCAGCACCCCACAGTGCACATGGCAGCCCACACCACGAGGAATTATCCAGCCCCAAGGTTAGCAGTGCCTGCTGGGTTGAGAAACCCTGGTTTAGACATTCTGGGCTTACACCGATTGGAGCTGGCATGCACAGGTCTCAGTCGGCACTTGGCAGAGAGGGACACCCCAGAGAGGGACAGCTGAATTGAGGTGTTAGTCATTCATGACTCTCTTTACCCACACCAAAGGGCTTTCCATCCGGATGGCTGGTGGCAGCAGAAATCCCCTGCCCTCAGGCCCACTCGTCGCACTGCACTAAGGGCTCGCTGCTTCCTTGCAAGAGAGAGGAGCCACTGCAGGAGCAGCAGGGAAAACCATGGGTGGGCGCCCCATCTGTCCTCCACACCATTTCCATTTTCCTTTTACCTTTTCAGTGCCTTGTACTGCTGTTCATCAAGCCAAATCATGCCTGCATCTCCTCCCGAGAAGCTGACGTGGCTGAACCGACGCTGGGGCAGGTTCCCACGCAGCCTTATTCAAAACTGGGTAGGTGGTGGGCCCAGGAATAGGCACCTCGCAGGTCTGCTCCCCGTGTGTTTGCCCCCAACCCCAAATTACAGTTACTTAGAGGGACTCTCGGGCATTAGATGAGAGGCGGTGACGTGCACATCAAAGTGCCGGCCTGTAGCGAGTACTCATCAAACCAGTTCCCCCTCCTTCTCCCCAGCAAAGCTGCTCTCTCATCAGTTCAAACCATTTGAGAAATGCATCAGGGATCATGGGGTCATATAATCTCCGGGTGGAACAAGCCTTTGGAAGGCATCTGAATCACCTTGCTTTCAAAAGAAAAATTCCTTCTACAGCCTTGGGCCAGCTATTTAAAAAACCCAGAGAGGGGGAAGCTATTTGTGTGTGGCAGGAGGTTAATAGTTGTATAAAAAGAAAATGACTTATTCTTTCTTTTTTTATTAAAATAATTATAGCATTCACTGAGCACTTACTATGTCTCTGGTACCAATATACGTGCTTTACAACGCTCATAACTATTCCACGAGGCAGGAACTAGTAACTCTCCTGGAAGGTCGGCTCCAAAACCTGGTTTTCAATCTCTAGGCAATAATGCCTCTAGCACAACATTAAAAATATTAATAATAAAAATAAACACAGCCCTAACCGGTTTGGCTCAGTGGATAGAGCGTAGGACTGCGGACTGAATGGTCCTGGGTTCGATTCCGGTCAAGGGCATGTACCTTGGTTGTGGGCACATCCCCAGTAGGGGGTGTGCAGGAGGCAGCTGATTGATGTTTCTCTCTCATTGATGTTTCTCTCTCTCTCTCTCTCTCTCCCCCTTCCTCTCTGTAAAAAATCAATAAAATATATTTTTAAAAAATAAAAAAACAACACAATACATGTCACAAGGATACAAGCTCCCAGAAGCGCCCATAATCTCGCCACCCTAACCCAAGTCCTATTCTGTCCAAGGGTCTGCTCCAGCCCTTGGATGACTCCAATTGTTGGGATGGTGTCTCCATCAAGATGAGATCTGGCCCGGCCAGCATGGCTCAGTGGTTGAGCATCAATGTAGGAACCAGCAGGTCACAGTTCGATTTCCAGTCAGGGCACATGCCCTGGTTGCAGGCTCAATCCCCAGTAGGGGGTGTGCAGGAGGCAGCTGATCGATGATTCTCATCGTTGATTTTCTATCTCTCTCTCTCCCTTCCTCTCTGAAATCAATAAAAAAAATATATTTTTTTAAAAAAGACAAGATCTGTCTCTGTGGCCCATGGAGCTCACTTCACCTCTGATGCCACAGAGAAAAGATCTCCCCAGCCCTCCATGGAAAGGCCTTCAGGTTTAAACACTGCTCAACGGCCCCTCTTTGCAATGACTATCACAGTGAGGTGGGCAGAGGGGAATACAAGTTGGTCCCTGAGGACACTACCTGCTCTTGCAGCCTGGAGATCATCACACACCTACTGGTTCAAGTAGCGGTGGCTGCAGCACCAGCAGCCCAGAGATGGAAACGAGGGAACCACGGGAAGAAGGGAAAAGACCCTGTGGGAGGGAGCCTGGTGAGGCAGTCTGTGTGTCAACACAGGGGTGGGAGCCAGGAAGGACCCCGAAAGCTCCTCTCAAAACAAGTTCCCCACAACCACGAACTCTACCAAAACGTCCTCGGAACCCTGAAAACCAGAAGCGGTTCTAAGATCCAGCCAAGTCTTTAGCTCCACAGGCTCAGAGATGAATCAGTCAACTCCTGGAAAATGAGCATTCCTGAGAAGCAGATGAGTAAACCCAGATGCGTGGAAATAGCTACGCCAGCACCTATGTCAGCTCTGGATCCTTGGAAGGAGAGAATTATAAGTGGAATTCTAGTATGGCATTCTTTCCTAAAAACAGAACTTTGTAAGATGGCATGCCTGCAACACCACCACCACACATCTGAATAAAAATGTACACTTCCTTCAAGCTCGCTAGATCTGCACAGCAACTCTCAGGGAGGTGGACACAAGAGTCAGTGAGGTTCAGGGCTGCGCAGTGTCACTGGCCAGCAGCGGCAGAGCTGGACATGCTGGTGGTACCCCTGGGGTTTGCTGTCTCTCCCAGGGCTCAGCCAGGTGAAGAGGGATTAGGCTGCTTGGCTACACTCTCTCCTCTAAGTATCTAGACTCACTGTTTCATGTTTCTGATAAACTACTTGACATTTTCAGAGGATTTCTTAGAGAAAGAGGGTGAGGTATTTAGAATAGAGGAACATATTATCATAATTTTAACCAAAGGGCTGTGACTATCCTCTCCATCATCACCCCCTTCTGTAAGTACATAATTGACTTCCTCTCTTTTTAGGGAATGACTATTATCAATAGTGGAGGACTATGGCGCTTTGATATTTATTTATTGCTCTGAAGATTTTGCTGTAATTGGAAAAATGAATGCTGTGTTAGCACGAGTTCGCATGTTAGAAATTGCTTTGATGAGGAGGAGGGTGCTGTGTTACGGGAATGACTGTACGGCATCTTTCTGCAATACTCTCTGCAGAGTGCTAAATGCAACCATATTCACCATATGCCACAGCTCTGGCTACGAACAGGGGTGGGAGCCAAGGACGAAGGAAGGTCTGAAAGCACGGAACATTTCTGGATGGAAAATAACGGAAATACAGAAACATTCATTATTCCCCCAAAGACCGAATTTATACCTGGCTTAAGAGAGCAAATCTCTCTTTAACTTTTCTGAACCTGCTAGTGTAACCCAAGAATGTTCTCTATCAGGATCTTCAGTTGTGCTAAGATGATGGCCCACCTTACGTAAGAATTGGCAATCATGTGCAATTTTTCTTGGTATAGACCCATGGCTAAGTTAGGTCTAGACTTGGGTTCATGGTAGGAAATTTCAGAGGTACAAGGATGGAAGCTGAGAAGAAATCAAAAGGAGATGATGAAGCAATGATCCCATGCACACGTGCACGGCTGGCCATTTAAATCAACAATACTGTCCAGGCTAGCTGATAAGGACCAATCCTAACCTGAGGTTCAGAGTATTTATAAACTCCAATATTTACAAAGTGCAGACTGTATGCAGAACTATGTCTAAGACAAGGTCTCCTGCCCTCAATGAACTAGAAGTCTAGCTGAGGAAAAAAAACGGAAAAGTAAAAAATAAAAGATATGACAAAATAGTACAGGAACAGTTGCAAAGAGAATGATTTCAACAGTGTGGGGGGTTGGAAGAAAAAACTCACTGCAATTAGAATGGTTTCAGGCCCCACCCTTCAAAGTTACTGGAGTCCCCTGCCTAGCACCTTTCCCGTTCTTACCCACCTTAGACGTCAGTGCCTTACTTATCTCCCCCAAACAATGGTTTTTCAAAGTTACTTCACTGGACCAAAACCCTGAATGGCCTCCCACCCACAGGACAGACCAAGCGGCCTTTCCTCAGTGCCTGTTTCCTCTGGCAACTTCCCTAACATACCATCTTTGTGTCAACCCAACAGGACTTCTTATTCATTATGTTCTGAACGCTTACCCTACACATTGCCTTTTCTTTCCCATCTTTGCTTACACCATTCCCCTAACCTGGAAGGCAATTTCTCTTTTCTTGCCCTTCTTTTAAGACCCAGGGCAAGATCTACTCTTCCAACAGGCCCTTCATTTGATGGGATGTGGTCTCTTATCTTTTTTTTTATGTATCCTGTGTCCTACCTCGGCAACTACCCTATACCTGCCTCCGAAGACCCAACTCTGCATCTGTTCGGAGCCTTAGCATATGCCGGGCAGAGTGGGTACACAATAAACATTTGTCGAAGCAATCAACAAACCTCCAGTGCCCAACAAATACGTTCTGGATAATCCCACTGCTGCTGGTTGTTCCACTGAAATTATTGAGGAAAGAAATTCCAAATCACAGAGACAGGCCCTAAGTATTTAAATGTTATCAGTGTACAACACCAAAAATTTTGCACAACTGAATTGTTTCTTGCAACTCCTCCTCAATGTCTGATAAATGATAAAATTGCAATTTTGTGGCACTGTGTGTCAGATTAAAAGGGGCCCAAAGCTAGCCTAAAAGTATGACAAATGTTGTTTGCTTTTGTTCTGTTTTGCTTCTGGGCAATTGCCACCACATACCTGTACAGAGCAAGTGAAGATGCAAAACACTTAGGGTGTAGTAATTGAGCATTATTGTAACGCAACCCAAACAGGCCAACAGTCACAAGACTTGACTTATACTAATTTTAACAATGCACCCGTTAAAGCTCAATTCTTAGGTTGTTTTTTTTAAAAAAAGAATTATAATTCAAAACAAAAGATTACAGTAGGGTGGAGTCCCCATATGTGCCTTAGCTTAAAAAAATAAATAAGTCATTTCCCATGAGTAACATGCAAAATACACAGAGCAGGAAACCGGAAACAGGCGACTGGCTGTATTGATAATAGAGAATCAAACTGTTATCTTGAGGCAGCAAAAGGAAGGAAACTAATCTTTCGACTGAAGGCCTCCCAGCGCTGGATTAGTCTGGAGGCCTTTCATTTATGTTTGCTGATTTGTATATAAATAGAACTTGAGTTAAAACGCTTTTCTTAACAGTTTAAACCACTTCATGGATAAAACACATGTAAACATCTGTTCTAAATACATGTGTAGCAAATACGCAATTCTCTGCTAATACTTAACAGTCTGATATGCAGACTACAGAACAACAATAAACTCTATATAACCTTGAGCCTATGGTTTACATCAGCAAAGCAGGCTCTGCTGGCAGCTGTACCAAAGGTCTTTCTTCTGAGCAGCATAGTCCCAATTTTGCCAGCGTGAAAACAAAGGCATTGGGGGGGCGGGGGACACCTCTGAGAGGGGGCCTACAGTAATGAACGGAGACAGCAGGCCGGCTTCCAGGGGTCCTGGCCGCCTGTCATGATTATCACTTCAAGATGAGCCCCTTAAAATCATAGTCCACAAAAAAGCCAAGACTGTGGAGGAGGCTGAGGTTATGGTGGGAACAAATTCTGAAAGCAATGGGGCAGAGGAACACCACTAACTCCAAGATGAGAGCTAGGGTGAGAACGAGGGTGAATTAACAGCAGAGTAAAGTGCTAAAGTCATGGGGAAAAGTGCCTTAATTAAACAGAAACAGGACATTATGAAAAAATATTAAGAAACCAGTCACAGCCCTAGCTCGTTTGGCTCAGTGGAGAGAGCGTTGGCCTGCAGACTGAAGGGTCCCAGGTTCAATTCCGGTCAAGGCCACAAGCCTGGGTTGCAAGCTCGATCCCCAGTAGGGGGCATGCCAGAGGTAGCCAATCAATGTTTCTCTCTCATCTTTGATGTTTCTCCCTCTCCTTTCCTCTCTGGACTCAATAAAAAATAAAAAATAAAAGAAAGAAATCAGTCACAAAATTTGCCAGAAAACGGGCAGCACACTTTAAAACTGCCTTCATATACAGGAAGCCATACCTTGAGCCTGCTAATCTGCCACCTCCATCTCTGCGGACGGCCCTGCAGGAAACAGCCTAAAACCACAGCCACGGACCATTGGACGAAGGATGAAGCAGTCCTGCTCTGCCCCTATGCACTGGTGGAGGCTGTGTTAGGATATTTGCTAACTTGACCTTGTTTATTACAAGCTGTTAGTTCTAACTCGAGGAGGCACAGCAAAGTTTAGGTTACCCACCTGAACCACGGGCACATGGTTAACAAGGTCATATCCAGGACTGGAACCCACATCCACTCCCTGAAGAATCGAAAAGCTCCCACACCACCACTGCCTAAGGAAAACAAGATATTACCCCCCCCCCCCCCCAACCCCAAACAAGAGGAAAAAAACCATAGCTATCCATCCCAGGTCAGTTCCTTCTTAACTGAAAAGATCAATTTAAAATAAGCAACAGCAATCTTCGACCTATAGCCTGGGCACTAGAATCGTTTTTTATTTTATTGGGTGGGGAGAGGGTCTTGGAAGAGGATGAGGAGATAGGACAGATACTCTATGTGGCCTGCAAAGCCCAATGTAGTTACTACCTGACCCTTTACAGAAAAACTTTGTCAGTTCCTGGTTCTAAACATTCGATAATGTCACTGGTCCCATAACCCAGTTGTTAGCTTCCATTTTCAAATCCAATCAGTGTAGCAAATATGCAAGGAGTGCTTGCTCTGGGGCCATTTTAAATTTCATTGTTAAACATGCAATAGCCGTGTGTGTGTGTGTGTGTGTGTGTGTGTGTGTATTTTTAAAAAGTTTGTTTTTATTGGTTCTGAGAGAGGGAGAGAGGGAGAGAGGGAGGGAGAGAGGGAGAGAGAGAGAGGAGAGAAACATTGGTTGGCTGCCTTCTGCACACCCCACACTGGGGATCAAGCAGAAACCCAGGCATGTGCCCCTAACCGGGTATGGAACCAGCAGCCTCTCGGTGCATGGGACAATGCTCAAACAACTGAGCCACACCAGCCAGGGCCACATGTATATTTTTTAAATCATGTTACTATCAGGTCAGTCAGGAGGTGAACACAGGGCCCTCTCCCCTCCCCGGCTGAAGGGTATTTATCTGGTTACCCGACACAGAGTTAACAGTGCCCAGCTGCCAGGAGGAACAAAGCATGGCTGGAACTCAAGGCCATGCCTTCATGTTCCAAGGATGAGGAAGAGCCCTGTGGCTTGGGGCCAGCTTTCCCAACTCCCCACTGTCTCTCCTCACCAGCTTCCGGTCCCCAGTTCTTACTCGGATGGACATTTCGTCTTCATTTCTCTTCCCCCAACCCTCCCTGGAAGGAAACTAAAAACATTAAGTTCAAGGTTGACTGAGGGTAACTTGTAACATCCCCCAAAGATGGAAAAGGCTTGGAACTAAGCACCTATCATATCTTTAATTATTAAACGTAGATGGCAGAATGCTAACATGAATACAGACTAACTAGGAGGGCACCTTTTAAAGGGCAATAACCATAATGCATTCACTAGAGATAAGGCTTTATGAAGGTAATTTCATTGCAACATACTGGGATGAGGGTGGGAGGTTGCGTCTGTAAATAACTTACTCTAAGCAACAACTAAAGAAACAGTGAACGTATTCTAAGCCAGTCTATCATGTGCCCACAAATCCACTGGTAAAGGTAAAATCCTGTACTTCATTCGCAAGGACTAAAGATAGATTTTTGTGACAGGCACCTTGGGACGAGGTGGAGGTGGTGAGATAGAATTTAAATTTACTTTTTTCATGCAATGCACAGTCCATAGCTGTCCTGTTGTATGGACTGTGTAGCTGGTCTAAGCTAGCATGTTAGAAATCGAATAGTGTGCGCTCTGGCCCTTGCTTATGATTTTTCTCTCTTCTCCCGTTTTCTGGAATTCTTAGGGTCAACAGTGAAGGAAAGGAAACAGAACTCTCTTTCACACACCAGAGTCACATTATGGTCAGACACTCAAGACACAAGAGGATACCCCTCAACGCTTTCAGAGGCCGACACTGCCAACAACATGACTGCCAGCCCAGCAACTCGAGACAGTTCCTGACAGCTCTCCTGTGAGAGGAGGATGCCCAAAGCAACCACAGTAATTGATGGAGCCCCAAAAGCTAAGATCCAAGGGACTCTTTTTAAACCAGAGACACACTGACAAGAAGGAGGGGTCAGAGACCTAAAGAGCACCATAAAGCTGTCTGTTTTACACGGACAGCACAGTGTTTACCAGAACCACCATTTCCTGAAGGGATCATGGGAGCGGCCATGGAAGATAATACAAGGTATCATGGAAATCCTCCACATAAGGTTACACATGTAAATTGAATCTGCAGGGGCCTAGGATTCGGGGACAAAGAAAGCCACCATGGTGCCGAGTTACCACATGGAACTACAGAATTGTGACAAAGTTCCACATAGTGAAAAGAGAAATTACATTTAAAAGCAAATGAAACAAACGAATTTAAAAACGGGCTTTTGTCCTAAAGAACATTGCCAATTAGTCACCTAAACTCCTTTAAACTATCGGGGTTGAAATGGCAGGCTGATAAATAAGACTCTCTTGTCCATGGCAAAACTCCAAAATTGCAGTTGTATATGCAAGTAAGCCCAAGCCTCCGTGTGTGTTTGGGGGGAAGGTACTCAACTAACGGCTGTGACAAGATGCAAACACAAAATGCGTAACGTTATAAAAAGGAACCGCCCCTAGATCTAACCCTATTTTCTAAGTGATCTCTGAGTGCATCAAACCAAAATTTCACTTCTCACTTAATATTCCTCATTCAGGAAGCAATTTACTGAATGAAAAGCTCTGATCCAATGCTCAATTATATATTTTAACTTAGCCAATGATTTCACTGCCTAAAACATTATTCCATGTAGAAGAGCGAATGTTGTACACACAGGTACCCGGGCATTCAGTCATGCAGGCCCTACCATCATTTTTTTTTTTTCTCCATCTTGAGTCAATCAACCAATGAGCAACCATTTCTAGAGTACCTAAGCGTGAAGGCACTGTGAGGTCACCTCAAAGCATTAAGAGTTCGCTCCTTAAAAAGTTAGTGAGCGATTTTCAACTCCTTGAGAATTCACAGCACCAGATAAATGATACCCACATTCAACTACCATTGAGCTATTTTTAAGGTATCTTAAAGTAAAAAAGAGAAAGTTATTACTCACAAGGTCAAAGCCTGCAAAACAATTCTGCTAACTTCCTTTGTGGCTTTCCTTAACCTCACCCAAACGATAAATGGTTACGCAAGATTTCTCCCATAGCCAAACAGCAGAGTTTTGGCGGGCAGACCCTGTGAGTACACTATGTGCACTGCCTTGTTTCAATAACGGAGGGCAGAAAAGCTGGAGGAGGAGTCAGAGTCAACCCCCAGGATGACCCAGTGGACAGGTGGGGTGGCACCAAAGGATCCCTCACACGAATCAAAGGTGGGCAGGGCAGTTAACAGTTTATACTTGCTTTGTTTGTTTAACCAAAGCCTATTTTCATTCATAGGAACACTAACCAAAGTTCTAAGTCCAGTGTTGTAGAAGACAATGCACAAGGTGTGGGTAGAAGACAATGCACAAAGTGTGACCTGGATCACACTGAATCTTCTTAGCTTATAAGGAGTCATCTACCTTAATTTTTTCAAATGAAAGAAGAAAGCAACAGAAGGGGGAAATAAAGAGGGAGAACGGTTTTTCTGTTTTCTATTTGTTTTGGAAACTTAAACCTGTTGCACAGTGATTTTACTACACGCAAATCTCCTGCCACAAAATAGAACACAGATCTTTACAACGTCCCAGAGTGTGCACCCACATGCAGGCTCCCCACCCCACCCTGTTTCCCTCCCATCCCTAACAAGCAAGGCTTTATCTCCCAGCCCACAAAGCCAGGTGCTTAACAACAGGTGTGGGGACCTGGCTGTTGGTCCTTTAGTCAGTTTATGGGAGAGGAGCGGGAAGAGTAAACCAACCCTGGCACAGGAGTATCACCGCTAGTTACCTAGATCTGTCCTGGGAAGCCTGCTGCTAGAGCTGATTTGTTCAGGGGCATTTTATTGCTTCATGTAGCCCTTGGCTGTTTCTCCTCTATAAAGAGGATAATCTTGAAACTGGGTGGGAAGGGATGGAGCCCCACAGAGGTCCTGCTGGGGTGGCAGACAGCACAAGTTCCTCTTTCAGGAGTAGGCGAAAGTAAGTGGGAAAAAAATTAAAAAACTACCTCCAATCCTTGGACTTGAAAAATAAATCCTGTCACTTACTGAAGACCTGGAGAAAAGGGCATATTGGTATATGGTTGCTAGGAGGGTAAGTGGGCAATATCAAAAGTTAAAATATGCACCTCCTCCATCTACCAAATCACACCTGTAGATATTTACTTTCTAGGAATACCTGTGCAAAAGCACAGAGATATGCAGGATAAGGACTGCAGATTTTTAAATAATTACAAAACACGGAGAGCAACAACAAAACAGGAAAGACCAAAACCAACTAAATGTATACAAACAGGTTGATGAATTAAAACATGATGCATCCATTCAAAAGAATAGTGTGTATGCATGAAAAAGGAAGGCAAGTCTGCAGCACACAGGCTTACGAAGATGGCATGAATGAGCAGTCCCTTAAAGAACAGCACATACATTTAGTCTGATCCAATGAATGTACACATATTTAAATGCAAGTAATTACATAAAAAGGTATGGAGGAATACTTTCCAAATGATTAACTTAATTAGCTCAAGCCAGAACGAGGGACAGGAAGCATTTCGGTTTCTGTATTTCTGCACTGTTCGTTGGATTTTTTTTTTTTTTTTAGAAGAACACATACAATTTTTGAAATATTTAAAGGGCATTTCCATTTGAGAGGAAAACACACAATTCATTTTCACATGGTAAGAGAACTGAGGTTCCCCAATGGGTCTGAGATTGAGGAGCAGGAATAAGAAGGGCACCGGAAAACGAATTCTCCCAGGCCACCGCAAAAGGTTACTTGTGAAATGCTGTCTTCAATGAGTTCTCTAAAATAAAATGCCACTCTGAATTTTCCTATCTTTCTTCTGGAGAGTAATAATTCAGTATTTAACCTTACACAACGTTTATCAGCAAAGTAAGGCCAAACAATACTAATACTTCCTTTTAATAAAGGGAACACTGAGGATATTAACACAAGAATAAGCGACATTCACTGAAGGACACTGAGGTCTACAGGACGCTAGGGGAGTAAGTTTCCCAGCAAGGATGCCAAAGGTACAAGGCAGAAGCCGAGAGGTCAGGCTCCAAGTCCCTTCTCCCTTTGCACTTTGGTCAGAAGAGTTCCCATTTTATAGCCTTTATTTGCTGGGGCTCCGCCTCAGATTTCACCTACAGTAAAGACAAACTCCAGTGTTTAAAAGTATTTGTAAATTGCTTGACTAAGCAACAGGAAATAAGGATAGATGCTGGAGGAGTCTCCAGTTTAATGATGCACCTGCCTCACTGACAGGTAATTTATACTGCAAGGTAACAGGTGACAAGAGGGGAATGAGCAAAGCACTGTGGCATCAACTGACCAGAGGTGATTCAAGGGGTCAAAGCTTTCTAGTTGAGGTGCCATCACCAATCAGCAGCAGGGCCCAATGGGGTTGATCTACCAGGGCTTCAGCTACACAAGTGGGAGGCTCCATGGGCAGGATTCTAAATGATGAGGGAATTCAAACATCGTTTCCCTTATCCACCCCCTAACTTAGCCTCACCAAGTACTCTAAGGGCTAAGCACCTCTTCCAAGCACGTCACTGAAACTATTTAATTTTCAAAAGCACCATGTGAAGTAGGTACTCTTATCATCAACTATATTTTGCATAAGAGCAAACTTAGGCTCAGAAAGGCTCTGTGACTTGCCCTCAGTCATACAGCAAGCAGAGCCCCGGGAGTCTGAACCAAGGGCTGCCTGCACAGCCCTGTACACTGGCAAGGACCTTATGCTGCCACTGACACGAAGCAGGGTTCCAGCCTGAGTGTGAATCAGGATTTTCCCCACCTAAAGGGAGCACACGGGACTAAAATCTCTTCAGGTAACCTTAATTCCTGACAATTCTAACACTCGGAGTGTTACATATAGTTCAATGCAGAGGCCCTCATCGGAAAGAATCCCCCATAATATCTATTGTTCTTTCAATTCCATCAGGATCTTTCTTCAAGCCCCATCAGGGAAGTGTGCTCCTCTCCCCTGCCTGACACCTGGGAGGACTGTAATTCACCTTGCTCCATCAAGGTGCTTTCAGCCACCACCAACCACCACAAAATCCAAAGAACACCGTCCTTTTCAAATGCCACCTGTAGCCACAGCACAGAAACATCCACGACTCTCCCATTCCAGCTCCCATTAAAATTGCTCCTTAGAGTCCGGAACCAGTGAGGCAAGAAAACTAGCTTTGTGGTTGTTTCGCCATCATGTATTTTAACAAACAGATAACTTAAGATTGCATCTGTTTTTCAAAAAGCACTGATATCACCTGAAGGCTTTGAACAAGCCAAGGGTACACACAAACAGACTTCAGGTGTGTTTTTCCTTTACCGAGGTTTTCAGAGCCATCCCATTCTTGGCACTGAAAACTACCAGTACCCCAGGCACCAAACCACAGAGCAGAGCACCTGCAGCCAGTGGAGAGAGAAACGCCTGCTACCTGGCAGGGAGCAAGGTCGTCCCCATTCAGATTTGGAAGGAAGCAGAGCAATTACTTAATCAAAAAGTATAGTTTGGGGTAATTAGCAGCAACAACGAAATGTTTAGCTGAGTTTCCTCTTTTTATCTTGAGGCGGTTCCTATATAGACAGATGCTCAGGAATAATGAAGTTTAATGAGACCTGTAGCAGCTGACTAATTAGTCAGGAGGAAGCAGTAAGAACAAGGAAAAGGGGGTTTTACTCTTGTTATGAGCTCAGGCCTTAGACAGTTATTTTTAATTGTGGGGGATGTACCCCAAGAAAATCCCTGAAGAGCCACACAGTGGTCCCAGGGTAAATAAAGTGTGTGTGTGTGTGTGTGTGTGTGTGTGTGTGTGTTTTAAAGGGCAAAGAAACAGAAGCATCAGTGGTAGCCTTCCCAAGATTTGGCTCATCAGCGAGTAGTAATCACCTTGATAGCCCAGAGGCATGGCAGCTGCGTGATTCCAATGCTACACCAACTTCTGTCAACAGTGAAGGACGCCCGTGTCCTGAGCAAGCTGGACAGTCACCATCTGTGTCTCACTGAAGCCCTTAGTGAAAACTCTCAATTCAGAGCATCCCTTCCTGCTCAATACTAAGAACATTACAAAGATTATTAATCACAAAGGAGAAGCACTAGTGACTATGGTCAAGTCCTCTGCTCTCCGCCCTACACTTGTACTGTCACTAAATCTGCTATTAAATCTGTTACGGGTTCATCTCATCTTGGCTCCCTCCAGGCCTGGTACTTTGGGAAGTGTGCAATAGGAACCCAAATCCTTTCAGAATTAACTAGCTACTGGCAAGAAACTATGAAGGAGGGAGGTGTTTTACTTGTCAGAGTGACAATCTGACTGTACGGCGATTGTAACCCCCACACACAAACAGACATGGCAATACTACAGACCTCCCAACGCACAAGGCCTGTGCTTCAAACTGCTTTCCCAATAATGTGGGTAATCTGCCCTTCATGTATTTAGGGAACAGGCTGTGCAGAGCTAGTGTGGGCCTTAAAAACGGAAAGTGTCCAGCCAAAGGGAGCCAGAAGCGTCTAAATGTTGCTGGTTTCCGCAAAGTTTCAGACGCTTTTTAGGTCCACATACCTCATTTTATTGTGCCTCACAGGTATTGCATTTTTTTTTTTTTTTTTACAAATTCAAGACAAGATCCTCCATCACCAAAAAGATTAAGATTCGCTTTATTATAACACTCACTTTATTACAGAGTGCCCTGGAACTGAACCGCAATTGTTCCAAGGAATGCCCCTATAGTTCTACCTTTAACCCCCACCTCCCAGCATCCCAGCAAGCATCAAAATCTAGTCCTTACATCACCTACCTTCACACAGGGTTTCACTTCAGAAAAGAACAGCCCTGGAGTTCCATCTGACCATCTGGAAGCCTGAATTTTCAGCATTAGCTTCCTTCCCCACAGGGGCCGGCTGTGAGAACCAGCCTGGAGACCTCTTTCCCCTGTGGCTTCAATGTAAAGGAAAATATCCCCCTGTTCATGGTTTACATAAAGAAGGTCGCACAGGCTCGTCCTACCAAAACCAGAGAGCGGCTTTTACCCCGAAAGAAGCACTCATTCAAGTTCAGCCGAGAGATTTGAGTTTATAACTTGTTTCCAAAGAAAATACCGTTAACTGCTGTAGGCTATTTATTTACTTTCACAGTTTTTAGGATCTGTCTGTCACTTTGCACTTTCTTGCAAGACATGACAAACAATACCAATACGGTCATTTTAGTCCTCGTGTATCGACTAGAAGGGTTCCGACACTCTCATCCATTCTCTAAGACTTAACATTATACCTAAACTCAAAGGTGGATCGTCAGGAGTTACTGGGACTCACAAAAGTCCTTTTCAGAACTCCACCCAGTAAGTGTACCTTCCCAATTCAACTCCCCTGATGTGCCTAATCTTCCACCACATGCTCCAACTACGTGAGGAGCTGCTCTGCCCACAGTTCTGGTATTAAGGTAGCTGTGCTGTTCCTATTATCAAAAGACAAGCCACCCTCACTGGTCCTACATGTAAATGTAAAACATGGGGAGTTTAGATGTTTTCAGAAACGTTTGGCTCGTGGTATTATGTGGTTTACCCATATAGAAGGCCACACATTGGCTAACAGCTCCACAGAATCAATTTCAAAAGATGGTAGCTCATAATCTGGGACTGTATCATCTCTCTTTGGGGGGCAGGGGGAGACACTCTTACCCTTGTGGGGTACCACGCGTTGAATGCAAACTGTTATACTCCTTTCTGACTCATGCTTGTCATAGCTCCTACATTTTAAGCATTTCAAAGAAAAGGTAAAAGAGATCAGTTGAACTATATAAACCCAAAAAATAAGCTTTATTCTCAAAAGAGATAAAAATGGGAGTTTACAACATATGCAGTCATACAAGAGGGTTTTTCCTTAAGTACCCGTAAAAGAAAAACAGACATACAGCAGTGACGTGGCCCCTTCAGTCTAGCAATGTCAGGCCTTCCTAAGGAAGACAGGCACATTTTTCTGGAAAGGGAGGCCAAAGAAGAGAACAAAGCCAGTGTTCACCAACCCAGCAACCCTGTGATGAGTCTTATGATTCCAGACTCTAGGCAGCAGAATTATCATCATCACACACACACACACAATGATCATCAGGAGACACTTACCAAGGCCAAATTAAATCATTTCTGGAACGAGGTGGGCATAAACAATAAACATAAAGTACTTGCTTCTCTTTTGCCAAATTTACAACACAATAGATGACGAAGAAAACCAAGTCTGTGGTGTTAGGGTATAACCAGTAAGGTGCCCCCTCTTAAAAACTATTTTTATACCTGCTTTGGGGAAACTCAAAAGGTAGCCTGAAAACAAAATGCAGAGAGCAGCTGGAAGTCTTCACTTACGCTTGGCAGCAGCCGTGGAACCAGAAATAGGGATTATCTGCTTTATTCACACATGGACATCACAGACCAAATGGCAACTCGGCCTAAATACACCAACAAATGCTTCAACAGCTGAAACTGTTTAAAGTTAAGAAAAATCAACAAAGTCCAAGAACTTGAACTGAAAACGTGGGTTTGGGCCCAACTGCATGCTCCTAGGTAATGCTGTCACCAGTGAAAAGGGCTTCAGGGTTACCTCCGTGCAGCCTATGTCTCGAGACTGAGCACCACACTTGTAACTACAAAATTATACTTCAACACTGTTACCCTTCATTACAGGTTCTCTGAGTCCCTTTCAAATAGTTTTGTTTACTGGTTAAACACTAGGCAAAACCATAAAACACCACCAATCAAAACAAAAACATCCAAACAACAAAAACTAAATACTGCTAGAATAGAAATGGTGTACCACTGGGGGGTGGGGGAGGGGTGGGAGGAGGAGTCAAGGAGTCTGCCCTGTCAGCTGAGCCCCCTCTTATTCTGTCAGAATCGCCAAAGCAATCTACCACCAAGGGGAAGACTAGGCAAGGCTTGGTTTCTAAACTGCATTTACCACGCCAACCTCACTACCACCACCAATTAAGAGTGGAAGTCTCAGCAAATCCTTCACAGTTGGAAGAGGATCAGGAATTTCTACTTCCCAGCAACTGCTCTCACCAAATCCAGGTTTCCAGGTCCTGGAAATGCTAATCTGAGATTTACAGACCCACAGGCCTCAATCATCATTTGGAAAACCCACAGCAAAGTGGTTAAGGATTCAGAATCCAGTAGCAGACTGCTGGCTTGACATTCAGACTCTACCACTTACCGGCTAAGTGTCCCTGGGCAAAGTGTACTTTCTAACTCAGTGTCCTGACCTCTACAATGGAGATAATTCTCACCGCGATGCTGCAAGGAATATGAATCAATGTGTGCGGAGTACTTAGAACAGTGATTGCAGGTATCAAGAAGTTTTAGCTGTCTTACTGTTACTACTACCCACCGCTACTGGGACCTGCTTTCCTTCTCTCTGCGTGAGGCTAAACCTTAGCTTTCTCTCTCCTCAGTGGCCCGTTTCCTGATAAGACTGATTTTGTGAGCCCAGGGAACACAGACGCCACCATTTTTAAAGCAGTGGGCATCTACCCAGCAGAGCCTTGGAGAAACATTTGGTAAAATGAAAGTTACCGCTGGTTACTGGTACAATTTCCATGCATTTATTTGCAGGGGCCTCCAAAGCTCTATCAGATGAAGATCTAGCAATCCTTCCTAACCAGTAAGAGAAATGAGTCACTTGTGCAAGGTCATTTCACCAATATCAGTTGCTAAGCACTTAATTCCCTGTACCTGTGCCAACATGAGCTGAACGTTGGCTAACAAAAAGGAGGCAAAAGTCCCAACTAATAATAACAAGCATAAATAATTGAAATGCAAGGGAAAAATATACATCATATCCTAGAGCAGTGATGGCAAACCTTTTGAGCTTGGCGTGTCAGCATTTTGAAAAACCCTAACTTAACTCTGGTGCCGTGTCACATAAAGAAATTTTTTGATATTTGCAACCATAGTAAAACAAAGACTTATATTTTTGATATTTATTTTATATATTTAAATGCCATTTAACAAAGAAAAATCAACCAAAAAAATGAGTTCGTGTGTCACCTCTGACACGCGTGTCATAGGTTCGCCATCACTGTCCTAGAGGGATATCTAGTCATTCCCCCAACATGCCTCATTGGCTCCCTCTGGTCATAACCCATCCCCAACCCTAACCCCAACCCCCGACCATCTCATTACCTAATCCTAGTCAAAGTTGCAACTCAGACATCAATTTCAGAAAGCCTCCATCACTCTCTCATGCCACAACCCAGGGATGTTACTTGCATGTCTTAGGACACCTGCCACTTTCTCCCTCCTATTCTCCTTTAGAATGTAATTTGAGGCAGCGGCTATCTCTTGCACACCTGTGTTTCTAGTGAGCACTGTAACACGCTCACCACCACCCTCACTTGCTTCTTGGGTGGATTAATGGCTCCCCCGGTGATCTTAGAGCTACACACGTGATCTAAAAATGTATCCTGCCTTCATCGTAGCACTTACTCTTCCTTATTTAGGAGGCCTGGTCTACTCTATTCCTATAGCCAGACTGCAACGCTGCATCAACCAGAGCACAGGATAAGCAGCTGGCTTCCAGGTTTTGCCAGCTGACTTCTGAGGACAAGTTCTAGATAACAATACTTCTATCACTAAAGTAAAGAAATTGAAGCAACAACTAGAGCCAACAGCTATCTGCCAGGCCTAGGCACGTCTCCCATCTGTATTCCAGCTATCAGGCCTCAACTGAGCAAGGCAGCAGCAGAGCAGGGCCATCACCACCTCCCACCTCTCCTCTAACTCTGCTGCCCTAATCTAAGCTGAACCATGTTCTGGAAGCTGCTCCATACACCCACCCAAAAATGTTTCTTTTATGCTACAGGTTAATTCTTGTCTCCCTCAGGAGAAAGGAAGAAAGACGAGGTTTTCGTGACTGCCTAAGCAGAGGCATGTTGGGACCCAGCTTTCCGAATGTATGTAAACACCTTTCCCCTCTCCTCTTGGTTCAGAGGCTTGTGGACAGATTCAAGTGAGTTCCTGAATACCCTGAAGCTGAGCCGTCACACAGTCTGGCCACCACTGAGTCACCACTATCTTCGCATCACGAGAGATCTCTGGCTGCAGGGATTTCATCTCTAACAAAATCCAGAGCCCTCACAGGCCAGGTGTGGGTCTACCTATAGGCTCGCCTATAGCTATGTTCAAAGGGATCCTGATGCACTAAGGCTCAATATCACCTGGCACAACATTCCACCAATATCCTAACTGCATTTACCAAGCAAACACTATGCACATGTGGGTGGAGGTCAGCTCTGACCTTCAAGATACACAGATGCACTACCCATCCCCGAAATGTTAGCCCCTTGCACTACCAATGATACGCAAAAATCTGTGCTGTTTTGTTGTCTTAAATCCTCACCTGATTATATGTTTTTATTGATTTCGGGGAGAGAGACACAGGGAGAAACATCAATGTGAGAAACACTGATCGGCTGCCTCCCATAGGTGTCTTGACCGGCATCGAACCTGCAACCTTTTGGTGCATGGGATGATGCTCCAATCAAGCCACCCAGCTAGGGCCAGACTGTATTGTTTTTAATAGAAAGATTTATTCAACAACAGCAACAGTTTTATCAGCAAGTGATGTCTGAGAAATCTGATGAGCATTCAATTTTTAAACTGTGTATTCAATTTGTTGTTAGGTTAAGAGTGACACTTTTTTTAAAAAACAATTATGAATTTGGCTGACTTCCTAAATAAGAATGATTAAATACACATTTTAAGCAAAAATTAAAATAAAATTTAAATCAATACAATCTACCCATGTGCTGATAAGACATGTACACTGTGCCCTGCTACCTGCCTCTACCTAGAGAGAAAGCACACACTTTATTTTTTTAACATATTTTTTACTGATTTCAGAGAGGAAGGGAAAGGGAGAAAGAGAGATAGAAACATCAATGATGAGAGAGAATCATTGATCAGCTGCCTCCTGCATGCTCCCTGCTGGGGATGGAGCCTGCAACCTGGGCATGTGCCCTTGACTGGAATCGAACCCCGGACCCTTCAGTCCGCAGGCCGATGCTCTATCCACTGAGCCAAACCAGGTAGGGTGAAAGCACACACTTTGAAAAAATGTCAAAAGACGGCCCCCTCTTGCTGCAGAATTTCGAAAAGTCACCCATTTTGTCACTTGCTGATTAAGCCACCTCACTTCACCTTTCAGATCCTCAGGTTCCTCAATCCACAGGTGTGACACCACCCACCCCACAAGACTACTGAAAGGATAAATCATATGTATGCGAAGGCACCTGGTCCATACCTGCCTGGTGCCGGAAAGCCCACAAAACCGTTTTTGTCAAGTCACAATCAGTGCAGGAGAGAGAGAAGCTTGTGGTTGAATGTCTACGTCACAGCAGCCGGTGGACTCGTGAGCAAGGTGGCGGAAAGGGCATGACCTCCGGTTCCAAACCAGGCTGCCCTGATCAGGCCCTCACAGCACCACCCGCTTCCCACGTGGTGACACGGCGCGCCCATCCTGAACACAGGGCTGGCTCGGAGCCACGCCACCACAGCAGATACTGGCCACCAATGAGTTTTCTGACTCTGGGGACAGGAGCAAGAAAACCACATCATAAAGACGGACAATGCTTTCTAAGGAGCTAGGCTGAGGAGGCTGCTTCAAAGCAGACTCAAGAAACTGCGTAGGTTGCTACTAGACAAGGTCCAACTGCTTCCTCCGCACCCAGCCACACCCAGGTCCTCCCAGGAAGATAACTATCTCTGGCGAGGTGTGGAGAAGGCAGGGCTCTGTGAACACTCAGCAGACTCGCTGTATGACACAGAGCAAGTTACTTCATCTCTCCCAGCCCTGGTTTCCTCATCTGTAAACAGAGATAACGACTCCGCCTATCTCTAGCATTCTTCAGTGTGCACAATGAGGTAATGCACAGAATGCATGGCAGAGTCAGGTACAGAAGCCTTCAGTAAATGCTGGCCAGCACTGTTGAAAAGGGTCGTTTCCTTCATCAGTGACACCAGACCATGTGAGGAGACCTAGAACAAGACAGCCTCCCCAGCTGTCCCCCCCACCCCAATTTCTTAGATTTGATTATGAATTCGTATTTTTCAGAGGGAATTCATTCTCACAGCCACCCCTGAGGAGTAGTGAGGGCAGGTGGTCTCCATTTGGCAGGTATAAAGAACCCCCCCACCTCCTCATATTCACTATTCAAAACCTGTATGTTTTCCTGTCTCTTGCTTCGTTTGTGAGCTTCTTGAGGACAGGGATAGAAACCCTACCCCAGAGCCTGGAAGAGAGGCCCTCCTTAAGGAGTTCTGTTGTTTGGTTCTCGATGCAGGTTGGGACCTAGTAAAGAAATTACATTCTGAGTTCCCACGGGGGGGAAGAGAACAAAGAGAGAAGCGTCCCAAATCAACCAGGAATCACAGTGACCTGTGATCACTTTCCTCTTCCAGAAAACACTGAGCTGCTCCTTATCAAACAAAGAGAGTGGAAGGACCCATGACATAATTTACGTTGGCCGACAACTATGAGCTCATAGGAAAATGAGGTAAGGAAGGTCATCTCAGAATCACCGCATGACAATGACGGCTGAGCGAGGACCTGGCCGCCCAGCCCGCTGGTGGCAAACACTCACAAAGGCAGCAGCTCCAGAACCCCTCCCGGCAAGTCACTGCTCTAGAGCCCCTCCCTCAACTCCAGCCCTCTCCCTTCCCCAAAAGCCATCTGAATTCACTACCCTGATAAAGGCTGCAGCATGTGGTTTTGTGGCCAAGAATTCCTAGCCAAGCTTGGCTATCGTCAAGCCCACTGCTGAATGAGTATGACTTTTAAAAATTGCTTCCTTGTGTTTCAAGTAAAAAATAACCTCCCATCTCAAAATTGAAATCATATATATGTGCAGAAGAAAACCAACGATTTTTTAAGGGGGGCCGGAGGACGGGCATTGGGAGGCACTTTAGGCTGAGAAGCAGTTCTTGGGCCAAAATTACTTTTGTCGCATATATTCCTTCAGGTTAAAAGGCCAAGCTGGCACACTGGTCTGGAATCTAAATTTCTGAGGCCCTGCCTCCATTTGCTCAGAGCACCCTTAGCTGCTTGGCTTCTAGGAGAGCATTACTCTGTGAGTGAAGGCACACTGGCAGTTAGAAACATCACACTCATTTTACAGCCCCCACAATACAAAACTCTGATTGGCCACCATACCTACAAGAACAGATTCCATCCTCACGGGTTACACTTTTACCTCTTTTGCTATGTGACTACATTAAATTTTCTGCTGGTCCAAATACTCTTACCCCATCCTATTCAAAGGAAAAAGAAAGAAAGAAAATCAAAAACCAAAAAGACAACCCAATGCCTAATTAATTTCTAGGGAACTGCTTCTCTCTCCAAGACTTTTAGTCTGTGCGCCTCCCTCTCCTCTCCTCCCTACCAATGTTAAGTAAATCCCCGGTGCCCTGCAGCGTCCAGGGGCTATATGAGGGAGGTCCCTAAGGTCCTATCAAATTCCATTTTATCAAAAAAAAAGGAGACAAACCCAGATAAGCCCTTCCTGAAATTACAGTTTAGCCACATCATAAAGTCAAAATCATTACCGTGTGACGCATTCCTTCATTCAACACATTATTATGTGGCTGAGGAGGCCGCCTCCTTTCTCAGGGGAGAAGAGGGAGGAGTGACTAACTCACTTTAAAACAACTATGTATGTATTAGTGCCTTCATTATTTTACTCTTTCATCCATTCCTTTATTTATGAGACATTTACTTATGTGCCAAGCACGAGGAAGGAATACGGGGGGTGAAAAGCACACAGATATTATCCTCCGTACGTAGCCACAGGTACTTTCAGATATGGTTAGGGTGACCCACTGCCCGGCTTGCCTGGGACTTGGGGGAGATTCCCTGGGCATGGAATGACCAGTGCTAACACTGGGAAAGTGTCATCCTAAAGAAAGAGTCTCAGGATTAGCTGGTCACCCTATTAACAAAATTCTAATTTAAACTTCACAACCACCCCGAGGACTGTATGTTCTTCCCAGTTTTTAACAGATGACACAATGGGACTCAGTGACGTCACTAGGGGAGCCAGAATTTGAAAGCTGGCTTATGCGACTCCCACAACCCACGTGCTTTCCACCACCCTTGTGTTTCTGAAAGGAGAGATAAAATGTCCTCAGACAGCCCTCTGCAGCCCTCCTCACCACACCGTGGCCAGCCTGGCTGCAGTGCTCCAGTACTCTCCTCCTCCCTCCCCTGGCCACCCACCCATTCTCCACCACAGACTGTGCAGCCGGGATTGCATCTGCTTGACAGTTGTTCACAGATAATGCATAATCTCCCTCTACCACTGCAAGGCTGATTTTTTTTATATATATAGCAAGTCATTCTAAGTCTCTGTAGGAATAAACGTCTCCTTCAATAGAAATCAGGGTACCGTCCACCTCTCAACTACCATACATTCAAGCCTGCAATCTACAGAAACTCATTGGCATTTAACAGTGCAAACAGCTGAAACAGACTTTCAGACTCTATACTTGACACTTTAAGTACACTTTTTAAAGATTATCTTAAAAAAAAAAAAAATCCACCCCTAATCCAAAATGCTAAAGCCAGATTCCAAGAGATAACCACCATTTGCATGTCAATGGCACCAAATTAATGTCTATGGTTTGTATAAGGATTTCAGGCAAAACACACTCACACAGCTCAGCTCACTTCTGCAACTAGTGCAACTGGCTGTCACTCCAAAATTCCATCACAATTGCACGCTCAGTGGAGGGGTTGGTAAAATTCTCCCAAAGAATGACACAGCCCATGTAATTTCCTTGCCGCCACAGAAGAGCAGAGCCTCCAGACAGTGTAATGTTTTGCTCACATTCTTTGTGAATAACATGTGCCTCAGTGATCCTCAAATTAACTTTCCACTTACATCACTGCAGCATCAGAAAGGGACTTGAGGGCCAGACCTTTCTCCATGCTACTGTGATTCCTGGAGTTGCTACTTTAAAGATCCTGTGCCTCTCGAACTCAAGGTGGGGGGAAGAGAAAGGCTAAGACAGGCCTTTCAAAAGCAAACACTGAGAGGCGTGCACCGATCTGTGGAGGGCGGGCAGTATTAATCTGGCTACGGCGGTTCTTTGACAAAGTGCTGGGTGCTCTGGCTTCAGCAATAACTGCTCCAGATGCTTTTTATGAACTTGGAAGAGGCACCACCATCGTAACCTTCACCCTACACCAAAGGTCACAGACTCAAGTGGCTGCCATCAACCTTGTGGGAACACAAAAAGCGGGTTTCAGCTGGGTGCATTTTCAGGCAAACTGAACACTCTTCTAACAGACTAAAGGAAACCACACCCAGAACAGGTTTCAGGGGTGGAGGTGGGGTTGAGACACTCAACTCAAGTTCAAAAGACTTGCCTCTCCTGAGCCTGGCTTTGCCATTTGATCCTGGACCTGTAAAAATAATGGTTGTCATCGATTACTTGAGGGTACTGTGCTAAACACAGTTTCCATGGAGAATTTCACATACTCTTAAAGTAATCTTACTACACAGAGTTTGTATTACCCTTCTCCCACATATGAGGAAACAGGCTCAGATGAGTAAATAAATTGCCCTCATTTGGAAAGCAGTTTGGCAATATTTGGCACAAGGCATAGAATTAACCACATATGAAAAGTTTATGATATAATGTTAAGTAAAAAACAGAAACAGGAAGGCGAGACAAAACTGAATCTATACAATGATTATAAGAGCATTAAATTGAATAAGCACATAGAAAAGAACTAGCAGAAAGTAAGAATTTGCTGGGACTGCAGAATCTTACATAAACTATTTCATTTTCATTTCTTTTGAAGGTGTCACAGTATGGCTGTGAAATAATAAATATATAAAGAGAATTTTGGAGTAATACAAAGGACAGCTAAAAAACTGACTTTGCCCATTAATGACCTTCAACCCTTCCTCTGAAAGAACATCACCCGAGCCACTTCCTGACTCCTACTGCTTTCATTACCGGTGCCCCGCCCATCAGAAGGGTCACCCAGTCAAGAAGGAAGTCACCTATCTCCCCACCTCTTCTCTTTCTTCTTCTAAGGGACACACACTTCCAGCCAACAAATTTCAGCTGTCAATACCCAGTCATTTTAAAGCTTCACCTGCAGACACACAGGCAATGGGCGCTTACATTAAGTAACAGATATTTAATGTATTTCCAATCTACTTTTAAAGCCAAAGCCTGAAGACACCAGCAGGTAAATTTGACATATGTGAAACTGGACTATAGTCTGACCAACTTCAAGAACAGCAGCATTCATTTAACATAGCATCAATTTACTAAGATGGAGTGTGGGGAAAGAGGGAGGTATTTTTGCTTTAAAAAAATAGTTTAAGCCTGGCCAGGGTGGCTCCATGGTTGAGCATTGACCCATGAACCAAGAAGTTACCGGTTAGAGGTTAAATTCCCGGTCAGGGCACATGCCCAGGTTGTAGGCTTGATTCCCCCACCCCGGAGGGGGTGTGCAGGAGGCAGCTGATCGATGATGTTTCTCTCTCATCGATGTTTCTACCTCTCTGTCCTTTTCCCTTCCTCTCTCTCTAAAAATCAATAAAAGCATATTTTTAAAAAACAGTTTGAAAGTAAAACACTGAAGTCATAAAGCAGGTATGGA
Organism: Myotis yumanensis; assembly: GCF_028538775.1. Taxonomy (NCBI): domain Eukaryota; kingdom Metazoa; phylum Chordata; class Mammalia; order Chiroptera; family Vespertilionidae; genus Myotis; species Myotis yumanensis. The sequence continues at coordinate 29,843,947 of NW_027223762.1, read as the reverse complement.
CCTTAATTTCCCGTTAATACCAAATGGGTAAATGAAAAGAAACTATGTTTTTTTAACCTCACAAATTTCTAGAACTGCAGGATTAGCAAGTAGGAAAATCCCAGCCAAATTCTACAAAGGCTTACAAAACTAGGAATTAACCAACCATGCTTTAAAGCCCTGTAATCTCCTCGGGCAATACTAAACTTTCTTTAATTAACTACTATACCTTTTGGATACAAGATTATTTTTATAGTTAAAACGATCCAGTTTACTTAGGAGAGAAAAAAAACCCCACAAAACTCCTACTTTTAATGCAGACTTTATATATCAAACACATAAACTTGAGCCCCAGAAGGGTCATAGCCTTCCTGGGACTGTTTTCTTCTCTGCACATGGGGGCAATGGAGATTATTTCTTTCTGAGCCTGAATGTGCACACAGACCGCTTGGGGAGCTTGTTAACACGTGAAGCGCCCAGCCTGTTCTGTCTTCCGAACGGAAAGTATAGTGTCAGTCACCGGTGACTGACTGGGCGCTTAACGTGTTAAAATGAGGTTCTGACTCAGTAGGTCTGAGGTGGGCCTGAGAGTCTGCATTTCTAACAAGCTGCGACCCCACGGAGTAACAAGGTTCTCCAAGTACGTTGCAGTTCAAAATTCCAGGAGGCTGTGATGTTTCTAAATTTCTCACCCCCTCCAATGCCACAGCCTCTTAACTAATCTCCTCCCTCCTCGCTTGACCACTGTCCTCTAAAACAATCACACTCAGGAGTCAGACCAGCCTTTCTTTGAAAAAAAAAAAAAAAAAAAAAAGTCAGAACCAAGCACTATCCTATTTAAAATCTTCAATTGCTTCCCACTGCCTGACTTACTTCCAGATTCCTTAATCTGATTTAGAGGACCATGTATCCTCAAGACCTTTGTCAATTATCCTTCCAGAATCCCCTCTGACCAGCCCTGGTTTGCTCTAAACTCTGGCTGCCCAGAACCTGCTCAAATTCCCCTACGTGGGTCCCTCACCTCTTGGTTCCCCACCTTGGGTCCCTCACGGGGAGTAAGTTTATTTCTCCACTTGCTCCTACTGATCGCCAAGCTCAGCCAGCATCTCCGGCACAGCGCTTCCTAACCGGAGGACAGCTGCTCGTTGACAAGCAGGTCATCAATAAATATTTGTTAACAGACCAACAAAATAAACAAAAATGCAAGCCCTCTCTTTTTAAAGTCAGTTTTATTTTATTTCTTAGAATTCTTATTGTTCTAAAGTAGCCTAGATTACTGACCATCTACCGAGCATTTAAATGGCAAAAACTCTGCACCCATGAAATGGGTTATCAACTGCCAAATTTATAATGAAGCCAATCTAGCAAAGAATACTGACGCTAGAAACATGCCCACAGTGTCCCTATAATTTATTTCCCCCATCGTCAGTATTTCATACTCAGGGCCTAAGTGTTAATAGAAACTTGTCAGGAAAGAGGAGAAAAGGTACCAAGATCTAAAAATGGCTGAGATCTGCCTGCCTTATCCTGACAATGTGCACAAGTGTAACTCCAGTAAGCGCAGACGTATGGCTATGAAGCGGTGGTTAAAAATTGTAAACTTGAAGCTCTGTCACTCTTCACGTTCATTTTCTAGAAGAGAGGAAAACAAACCCTGAAGTCCATATTGAAACTGCTGTCCGATACTGGAGTTATAGAGCTCATATGGATGTAGAAATTTTCTTTAAAAAAAAGAAAAGATTTTGGAAACAGCAACCATACTTTATCTTTTACTAGTGCATGGACATTTTCAAGGAAACTTCATAGAGATTATGGCATCTGCTGTTCAACACAACCCTGGAAGGTAAACCGGACAGGCATGCAGAGAAGGAGAGCTGCCCGGATCTTCAGATATCGGAGACAGGGCCACGGCCAGATGCCACCCGCCTCCCTTCCAAAGGCCAAGTTGCTGGGATTTCTGGTTTTAAAGTTAAATCCAACAGATTTTTAAATTAAGAACCTAAATGGAACTAAACGAGATGCCTTAATTGAACTGTCCTCAGACCCCACACATACTATTATTTTTATTTTTTTCTAAACTTACATCTCTTTTCAGATTGGTCTTCACACCAACTTGGTGAGGGGAACTGGGGTAGACAATTGACCCCATTTGCCAAGGCCTACAGATGGTAATGGGCTTCTCTGATTTAGCAATATAGAGCCCATTCCTAACTAGTTAAGTGACTCTTCCACTATTACACAGTTTTGTTCTAAAACATAGTTTTTCACAAGACTTCATTCTTCAGTAAGAAATCAGATAGTATATGCTTCTATTGGGAAGCAGTACATGCAGCCGATTCCTCCCCATCTCTCTCCCACCCACCCCTACCAATCACAAAGATCATACAAGTGGTAAAACTCCAATGTGCAGCAGAGTCACCAGGCAGACTAGTTAAAACACCTATTGCTGGCCCCATCCCAGAGTTTCTGATTCAGCAGGAGAGAAGTCGGGCCTGAGAATTTTATCTTTCTATCAAGTTGCCAAGACATGCTGATAGAACGCATCTGGAGAACCCCTGCAATAAAGCAGCCCCTAAGATTAACTTCATTTAGTTACTCTTTAAGAAAGGCTTAGTGACTGCTACTTGTAAGAGGTGATGTCAGACTTTTGTCTCTATGTTCCCAGACTTTGTGAAATGTAAGGAAAACAGAGGCAAATACTCAAGCTACCACCAATACCAGTTTGTGAAAATCACAGAAGGACCAAGTGCTTAAACCTTAAAGGAAGGGAATCCAAGCAGGGATTCTGACCTCCCCTCCCTCTGGGAATACTTAGAGTGATGTGGCATCTGACCTAAAGCTCAAAAGAATGATCGGACACAATAAATAATTCCCTAGGAAAGAAACCAGGTGGGAAAGGCAGGGTTGGTTTAGAAATCGTGAATACTGTCAAGTAGAGGACAGGACCTGGATAGGAAGGTTGGCTGGAGTCAAATCCCCAAAGTTTTGGGAGGGAGGAGAGCTCTTATCAGGGCCTGGCTTTAGAGAGGCTGGGCAGCTGCATGGGGGGCTTTAGGAAACCAGGGAAAGAGACTAAAACAGAGGAAGAGGTGGCGGGGCTGTGAACAGACCCCTTCTCAGGCCCAAGGTGTGGGAAGAGATCATCAGGAACACAGTCATCCGGAAAGCTTCCTCACAGTCAGGACATTCAGTCCCATTAGTTCACTACCCTAAGAAAAGTGGTAGCTTACACTAAATCGAAAAGACACATGTTTACTGCAGCATTATTTACAATAGCCAAGATATGGCCCGGCCGGCGTGGCCACCTTGGATTCCTGGTTAGGGCACATGCCCGGGTTGTGGGCTCAATTCCCAGTGTGGGGCGTGTAGGAGGCAGCCGATCAACGATTCTCTCATCACTGATGGTTCTACCTCTCTCTCTCTCTCTTCATCTCTGAAATCAATCAATAAAAATATATTTTTATAAATACATATGGAAGCAACCTAAATGTCCATCAATAGATGAATGGACAAAGAAGTGGTGCATATATACAATAGAATACGATTCAGCCATAAAAAAGAATGAAATATTCCCATCTGCAACAACATGGACGGACTTAGAGGCTATTATACCAAGTGAAATAAGAGAAATGCCAGATATGTGGAATCTAAAAAACAAAATAATGAACAAGCAGAACAGAAACAGACTCAGAGAGACAGAGAACAGACTGATGAATGCCAAGAGGAGGGCGACCGAGGGACTGGATGAAAAAGGGAAGGGATTTAGATGGACAAATCGGTAGTTACAGAGTGGTCACGGGGATGTAAAGTACAGCATAGAAAATATGCTCACTAATCTGGTAGTAACTATGTATGGTGTCAGATGGGTAATATATTTATCGGAGTGATGACTTCATAAGTTATATACACGTCTAATCATGAGGCTGTATGCCTCAAACTAACATAATATTGTACGTCAACTGTAATTTTTTTAAAAAATTGGTAGCTTTTCCTCAGAGAGTTATCTATCACCCTCCTCTTCTCCTTAGCTGGCCTCCAAGAGCCCTTTTAATGGCTGTCCCGGGCAACCATTGTATATAAACCAAAAGAATCAGCGTTCCTTGCCTGTTAAGTGTTCCTAGCCCACCAAAAACTAAGAGTACCACATGTCCAGAAATCTGAGCAGTTCTGAGCTCATTAATTTTCCATGCCACCAGAATAAATTCATGGTGCCTGGGTAATGGGTGTCATGGGTCAGACCTCACACTCTGCTGTTCTAAAGGAGGGACATCAAATTTGGACTCACTAAACCTGGGTTCTGGAGAGAGAACTTCATACTGGTGGATCGTAATCCAATGATCTGTTTCTTTATAAAAAGAGAATACCTACCCAACAGGATTATTATTAGTGCTAAGTTACTATATCTCATGCTGGATACTTTAAATAACCTCATTTAGTTAATGAGCAAGATAGTACATATTTAAGTTAAGAGCTACAACAATAATTATTATCATGACATCATTCAAAAACAATTCTAATTCACAAATCTATTAGGAACTTCTAAATTTTGAGCTGAAATTCTTGTAAACTGGTGAAAGTTGTTGTTTTTTTGTTTTTAATTAGTGACTTACCCACAAAGTTATCTGGGCTTAGAAAACTATAGTCCCACAGTATTGGAGGGAAACAAACCGAAAAGCCAATCTTTTATGCCGTCATTAAATCCCAAAATGTTCTTCTAAATCTTGCCATCCCCAAACAAAAAAATAGGGATATCATTTGTCACCAACTCTGTTCACTGTCACAATGAGGAATATTAGAAGACTATTACTTTATATTTAAGAACTTAAAATTTTATTAATGACAAACAGGTGTAAACCCAGGTTTAAGAAATTAAGCAAGACATTTAGGCACCATAATTGGAAAGTTCTTAAAAACTGAAGAATAAATTTTCTTCATGACCTACAAGTATAAAACCAGCAGATCTTTCCCTAACAGTTAAGAAATTAAAACCAAAAAAAAAAAAAAAAAATGAAGAAATTCAACATGTCTGAGATGGCATGTAATAAACTTGAGAGTACTAATGCATTCCCATGGCTAAAACTCTTTAGTATCCCTCTATGTCCCAAGGAAGACCCCATGACTCCTTCTGGACAACGGGGTAAATTCATTGAGCCAGAACAGCTAAGAGAAAGCACTTTCTCCAGAAATATCAGGTGCTAAATGTCAAGGTCAGGCAAAGAGGGCACAAAAAGTCCATTCTTATGCTTTTCAACTAGATCCTGTCTAAATTACAACTCCACTGCCAGAGCCAATAGAATCCGTGCTCTGGGGACAGGAAGGCAGGAAAAGGAATCAGGTTAATGTGGGCACTTCACAATGTCACACGCCCCCCCCCCCCCCTTTTTTTTTCAGAGATGAAATATTGATATGTACAAGTCAGAGAAAAGAAAATTACAGAAAACAATGTGCAGGCTGAACCCATTAGCCCTGGACAACTTATTTGATTCTATCTTCTCATCTTTAAAACCTCCTAGGTATGTTTTGAAGACTAGATTAAGATAACCATGCACAGCCCTAGCCAGTTTGGCTCACTGGATAGAGCATCAGCCTGCAGACCAAAGGGTCCCAGGTTCGATTCCAACCAAGGCCATGTACCTTGGTTGCAGGCTCCTCGCCGGCCTGGGCCCTGGTGGGGGCTCGTGCAGGAGGCCACCAATCGATGTGTTTCTCTCACGTCGATGTTTCTCTCTGTCTTTCCCTCTCTCTTCCACTCTTCCTAAAAATCAATGTCAAAATATCTTCAGGGGAGGATTAAACAAAAAATAAATAAATAAAAAGATAACTATGCACAGGGTGGGGCAAAAGTAGGTTTACAGTTGTGTGTATGGAAAGTAATACAATAATTAATAAATAATAATACAAGAGGAAACTGTGCTTTGTGTACTCACAACTGTAAGCCTACTTTTGCCCCACCCTATATACAGCTCCTGCTAACATGTCTGATACAAGGAAAGCACTCAATGAGATCCAAGGAGACAAGAAACTTTACGGAATAACTGGGATGTCAGCATAGTCTTGAAGAGCTGTAGGAAGGATTTCCATATGTAAAATGGACGGGCGGAAGGTAATGATAGAGGAAAAACCCAGGGCTGGGTTTTATGAAGAGAAACAGGCCTGCCTACCTGGAAGATGTTATCCGGAGTGTAAGAACTGGAATAGGAAGTATGTGGGGTGGAGAGGGTCCTGAATGTCAAGCTCAGGAGTCTGGAATTTTTTTTTTAATCCACACCCAAAGATATGCTTCCATTGATTTTTTTCTTTTTTAGAGCAAGGAAGAGAGAGGGAGAGAGAAACATGGGTGTGAAAGAGAAACATCGATCTGTTGCCTCCCTATGCATCCTGACCGGAGATCAAACCTGCAATCTAGGTATGTGCCCTGACCAGGAATTAAACCCACACAACCTTTTTGGTGCAAGGGATGACGTTCTAAACAACTGAGCCACAAGGCCAGGGCGAGGGGTCTGGAAGTTAATTTACATAACAGGCACAAGTTAAGTTTCTGAGTAGAAGAGTAGCAGAAATATTTTCCTATAAGGAGTTAAACTGGCTGTGAAACTGGAGGAAAATATTATGAACTCTGTTACTACAAACAACATTTATCTAAACACGTGAGGCTGAGTTTTATTGTGTCTCAGTATTCTCTCTTATTTAAAAAAGAAAAACAAAACAACTAACCCAACTTTTTAAGATACATGAACAAACTGAGGAAGATGGTAGTTTTGCAGGTGAAAATTTTGAGAGGGTGTGTCTGTGAGGTGTGCATTAAGGGTTGGGTGTTTGTGGTTAATGTTTGAACCCATCAGAAGTAGTAGGTCCTCTCTCTTCCCTTCTGCCAGAAGCATTATTAGTATGACAGACACTTGCAACATAACATCTCAGTCCTTTAGATCACTGAGGTTTTGTTTTTGATCACATTTATTTACTTACCCATAACTCTCTAGAAATTATTGTATCTAAATAGACCAGACTCATTTTAATATCATATTTCCCTTAGCTGGAACAGCAAATGTCATCCCATGGTCCCTCCTGAAATTTTTAGGACAGTGTGAAAATACTTGAAACCAGCAAACATGCATAATTATCTCCCATGAAATCACATTACTCTCAGACATAGATGCTAAATGAGTAAGTTCATATAAGAGGCACTTTAACAAATTAATACAGATTCAGAGAAACAGTTTGCCAAGATTGGCCTGCAAGTGCTAGGAAAGATTATACTTATAAGAGTAAAAAAAAAAAAAAAGCAATTTTGTAGGCATATACAAAATTAAATCAGCAGAATCTATATTCTATCAAAAATGTTAATTGGAAGAACTACAAATAGTAAACAAAATATCAAACTAGGGGTGGGAGGTGGAGATGGGGAAAGGTTTTATCAAAAATTCTCTTAAAATGCAATCACTCCCATTTGTTACTAAGGATGATCCCAAATGCTGGGCTTTCTCCTGGGATCCGCCATACTTGAAAGTTAATCCACCCTTTCTCAGTTCCTCAACATGGGTGGTTCTCTGTTACAGAAATACAACACTAAACTTAGGCAACTCCTAAACCACAATATTTAGAAATAAGAAAGTTATCTGGAACTAAATCTAAATTCGGGGACAAAGGTGACACACACACAAAGGTGAAGCCCACCCCTTCAGAAGGGATTTCCTTGAGAAACAGTTGTGAGGTAAAATCTCAGGAGCACCTGGTGATTTTTAATTTAAATTTTACTTTGTCCAGAGAGGAGAGTTTAAGACATTTCCTGTGTGTGTAAACTCCACCCTTTTCAGTGAGCAGTTTTACAACCATGCTCAGACCTTTCAGAATAACAGCCTTTTGTTATGGGGTACACGCCTCCCACACCTTCTTCTATTTTCTGATGGGGGAGGTCCCCCTTGGGTGCTTCCTTCTTGGACTGTGACACAATAAAGTGGGGAGCCTGGGGCCCCCAGGAGGTGCATTCTGAATTCTCAGGACCTGAAACTGAGTGTGGGGCTTCCAGCATAGACCCAGAAAGACAAGGAACACACTGCCCATTCCTCTATCTACCACTTGCAAGTTCCCTGCACCAGCCCTGGCCACACCAAAGTTTCCAAAAAAAAAAGAAAAGAAAGTAAATTCTACCTTCGAAGAGCTCAAGAGGAATGAACCAAAGACATACAACCATTCCCTGGAGGGACTGGAGCCTCCTCTTAGCTAACTGCTCAAGGAATGCAGCACAGCCTAGCAAACGTCTACCATCAGGTCCTGCTCTGTCTCTTGTTTTCCAGAAAAGTGTCATTACTGTCAACTATTTCACAAGATAAATAAACCTATGAATGAAATATTACCCCCCCCCTTCCCAATGAAAACATTCTAGGACTGAGCCGCTTCCTTCCTTCCTCCTCCTCACAGGAACCACATTTGTGGCACCGAAAAGAGTTAAAATAAGAAACATACAGTCTGAGAAGGTTACTTTTTTTTTTTTCTTCACAGCACTAGAGCCATTCCCAGCCGATTACTTTTGATTCCAGGGGCTTTCAAATCGGAAGGAGTTCTGTTTTGAGTTATGAATTCTTTTTCATATAAAAACTCTGAGACACTGCTGGCCAGGCCTGCCGGCTGGGCAGGGACAGCCAAAGGCCGCAGGGGCCAACCTGGACACAGGCTTTAGGCCCGCCGCCCTCCCACACTGCTGCGCGCAGGACCCTGCTCTTCCTAACAATGTGTGCCGTAAAATACTGGATTCATTCCATTATTTGCGACTAATACAGACCCCAAGAAATACCAACTAATGATCCAACTAATCCAACCCATAGCACTGAAATGGCAATAACTGGCTTTCATTATAAATTACACAGCCCACTAAATTGATGGGGGAAGGCTCTCCCCCAACACAATACATCAAAAGGGTTAAAATTAAGCTTCGGAATCAAAACTGTAATTTACTCAGGCTTCGGAACAAAAAGACCACTCCCTCCTCGCCCTCTGCTATTGTTCTACGGGACTGGGTGTAGAGCAAATGCACTTTGCACCCTTAGGCTTCCCAGAGGTAAGAGGTTGGGGGCAGGGAGACGGAGGCCACGGGCAACCAAATACTTGCATATGAGCGCCGACCTGCTGAGCTGCAAAGGTAACTAAAGGGAGAGACCTGTGTGTGCAGTGGGCAGCAGTTACCTGACAACCACAAGAGCCAAAAGGATACTGGCGAGCCACGGGGACTGCAAATGGTGGCTTTTCTGGAGGAGAGTGAGAAACTGTCCCCTTTAAGTAGCGAATGGGGTGTTGTTCACAGCCAACCAGAGGCTTTGGGACCAGGCCGTGCGCCCCGGGGCCACCAGTCTTGATTAGGGTCACGTACCATATGGCACAAATAAAGCCTCAAACCCCCTGGCAGGCCCGGCCTTGGGGAGGAGGAGGGCTTACCTTGTAGCTGCTTGAATCTCCCTTCCAGCTGGTTGTAGTTGTAAGGCACCTGCCCCGTGTAGCCCGGCGACAGCGGCCCCGAGATGCTGGACGTCCTCTGCAATTCCATTATGCCCGGCGGCGTAGCGCCCTGGCGGGCTGCACGGAGGAAATCCCGCTCCGGCCCCCTCCTACCCCCATCCAACACCAGCAGCTTCCGCACGGCTGGGCTCCCGGCCCCTGCGAGGAGAGCTGGACCTTAGGCCAGCCCCATCCCGGGCGGAAGGTCCACGGGGTGATCTGATAGGAAGCTGGCTGCCCGGGTGTCCACCCTCGCCGGCCGGGAATTACCACTCAGGCACCAATGCCTTGTTGCTTTCCTTCCTTTTGTGGCCCTTGGCTTGAAGCTTGAAATCAATGACCCAGGAGAGGCGTAAGGACCGAGGGAGGCAGGCGCAAGTCCTCCTCGAATTTTTTTTTTTTTTTTTTAAATATGGCCAATCTTCAGCTGGGCTGGTCGCAGAGCCCGGGCGCTCGCGGGAGCCGCGCACACACCTCCTCCCTGCTGCCCTCGGCGGCCGCCGGTTTGTAATTTAATCGGGAGCCACTCACCGCGCGCGGGGCGGTGATGTCACCTGATTAGCATAACAGCGCGGCGGAGGGAGCGCGGCCGCACCGCGCGGAGGGCGGGAGGCCGCGCCCGCAGCCCCCGGCGCCCCGGCGCCCCTCCGCCCGGGCCGCCGACCCCGGCCGGCCCAGGGCGCGTCCGCCGCGGTGGTACCTTCCCAACACAAAGCTGCTGAAATGACCACCTTTTGTTGAGAGCTTCGCGTAACGGAAAAGTCTCCGGTTACTACCACTCGAAAGGGAGGCGGCCGCGCGGGCCAGGAGCCCCGCAGGTCAGCCTCCGCGGGGAGAGCGCGCGGCCCGCGCACCTGGGCGCGCGGCGTCCCCACTGCGCGGGCGCCAACCACGCGGCGCCGGCCCGGGGAGCCCGCGCGGGGGACGGGGTGGGGGGGAAACAAAGTCACTCTGCACACTGCGGGGCCCCAGGGAAGGGAGGTGTAAGTTCGGGCTCCCATAAGGCGCTTCTCTGCAGACTTGGGCTGCCTTCACGAGAGGTTAAAAGCCAGGGTTTTCTGGGATCACACGGGCTCCATAGCAGTAATTTGGTGCAAGATTTAGGGGAGCACCGACTTTACAAAGGCGTCGTGGGAGAAAGGCACACCGGTAAACCCTCGAGGATCCCTGACCTGGAGGAGTTTTAGGAACCAAGGAGGAAATCAGAGAACAGAAATCAACCTCAGATCCTACTTTGATTTGTAAAACGAGGTCTCTAAACTTTTGCATTCTTCCAATTTTTTAAAACTCTCTAGAGCTGCTTCTCCCACACCAAGCTCAACCAAAAATAAAATACCCTCCTTAGAAAATCACAGGGATCACAAAATATATTCTTGGAAAATAATCGACCCCCGTTTATCCCCCATCCCTTTCCTCACTAACTACAGGCAGACAGCTAATTACTAATTTGGTGTTTCCAGCACGGAGCCCAGCAGCTATCCTGCTCACTGAGGAAGGTAATGTCATTCCTACGGGATTCCGATGTGCACTGAAGAGGTGAGGGGCCTCCACCGCAGGTTTACTTTAGTCTTCTGGGCGCTTGTAATTCAAGCAACTGCATCCTGTCCAGGGCTAGAGAGAAAGCAAACCTGAAGTCCAGCTAACTGCTAACTAAATTGTGACAGCCCCCACTGCCTCCATCCACAACCAGTGTCCACCTCGCTTTGTAAAGCCAGGCCCAGGATTCAGAGACATTTCTCATCATCCAGGAAGTAGTACAATTTAGCATTTGCTAAAGCCCTTTAACTGCCAGGGCAAATGTGGGATATTGGGAGAAGCACTTGGCTGGGATTCCCAAGACCTGAGTTTCTACGTCCTGACCTGGCCAAGCCTCTTAATTACCTATGACCTTAGAAGAAACCCTGGATTCTTTCTAAACCTCCACCGTCGGGCAGGGATAATTAATGCCTACCTCTACAAGGTCACTGCGGAGATGATGTGAAAACACCTCAAAAATGATCATACTGTTCACATTAGAAGTATGTTTTTCAAAATGCACCTCTTCTTGCATCCCTCCCTCCCGCCTCCCCTCCCCACACACATACACATATCACATCAAGGCTACAAAGAGAATGGAGAATGTTCTCAGATCTTCTTAACAGCCCCTCTTCATTATTAAGTACATGGGTGAAGTCGTTAAGTCTCTAGGTGTCCAGCTATAGGCACAGAAAATGAGACTGCAAAGTGCTTACCAATTTACAACCCTTTATTTTTAATCTTTAAGCCACTTAAGTAAAGAGAGTATGAGTCACCACTCTGAGAGACTCCCTTTCAGCTCCCGATGGTATGAGGAAGTAGGTGAATAAGCTTTCTAACTAGCCAGGTTACAATGTGATGGGGGTAGAGGCTAGGACTAGTAGTATAGCCACACTCAGTCCTAAAGAGCCAGTGTAGAATACACTGTCAGCCAGGCAGACTATTGGAAAGACAGGTTATGAGGCTGGGGAAGGGTTTACGACACTGCAAAGTCCAGAAGTGAGAAGTAGGAATCCATTTAGTATGATGGTGCCAGGGAAGGAGAGGACATAATCCTGATGGTTCATCTGACCACCTCCCACTCAGCCGTGGGCAATGAAGGAAGGCCAGAGGCACTCATTCTTTATTCCATTCACTTTACTGGACACCAACTGTGTGCAAAGCACACTGCCTAATGCTTTGGAGCAAACATGTCAAACTCGTGGCCCACGGGCCACATGCCTCGTTTATTTGGCCCGTGTTTGCCTGTGAGTTTGACATGCTTGCTTTGGAGGGATTCAAAGATGACTGGGAGAGTTGCTGGCCAAAGGAGATGGAACTAACATGCAAACAGTCCAATACCAAAAGAATAGAATAAGGGCCGGGGCGGTGTGAGAGTTCAGAGGACAAGAAGGATCAGCTCTAGGAGGGGCAACATTTGACTAGACCTTGAAATGCAGGTAGATTATCAACAGGCTGGGACAAGGGGGAAGCTGCCTGTCCTCCTGGGGGAAAGCAGCACAGGTAAAGGCGCCAACTGGACTGTCCCAGGAACAGCTCCAACGAGTGCTACCTTCTGTCTGGAGTATAAGGGCTGTGACAGGCAAGCCTGGGACAAAGTCTGGGCTGGAGACCTTTGCAGATTTTGAGCCAGAGGACGATGGGGGCTGGGCTGGGATCTAGGGATGATCAGTCTGGCCGTGGTAGGTTGGAATGGGTAAAAGGAAGAAGCCTGAAGGCAGCCGGGTCTCTTAGGTGGTGCCTGCCGTTGTCTAGGTCCAAGGACTAGTCAGGGTGTGGCAAGAGAAATAAAAAGGAATGGACTGATGGAAGAGTCCACAGGACTTTGGTAACAGACTGTACATGAGAGGTTCAAAGGCAAGGGCTGGATATGACTCTTGGGCTTTCAGAGTGACTGCGGGGTACAGAGGAGGACTGAACAGTTCCTTCTAGAAGGGCTGCATCTGAGTTACCTGCAACACGATGGGGGTGACATGTCCAGATGTGGAACTAGAGCTCAAGGCTTAAGACCTGTACCCTAAGATTCTGTGCGATTTAGCATGTAACGTGTGAATGGGAACATTAAGGGGGTGGGACTAATCCCGTTTGTCCAAGAGGCTTTATGTAATCTGAGAGGTAATAAAAAAGAAGGGGTTGGGGGGGAGGGGGGGAGATGACTGCTTTTCCTGCATTACAGCAAGCTTGACAGGGTAAACTATGGAGGGCTCGTTTCCTGAACTTCTAAACGTGAGCCAGACTGAAAATGTCTGGGAGAAGACGGCCGAATGCTAAAATGTGATGGGATGTGTGCACATTCAAGGACTTAAATAGCACCTGGAGGGCGCTGTAAGTTTCAGGTAAATCAGTGACCTCAGGCCGGGAACCAAGGGTCGCCTCTTTGCAGTTTTGGATAAGGACAGTTTGGAAAGGTAGGACCAGTCCTCCGCCGGGGAAGTACTCACCCCACTATGCACTTGGAAAGAGATATTCAAAATCATATCACAGACATAAAATTAGTAACACCTCAGAGATGGCCAGGGCACAACCCTCACCATGAAACAAGTTATACAAGGCCCATGTTTTTGAAAGGCTAATGTGTATTTGAGGTGGGGCTATTACGTAATACACTTCAGGACTTCGAATTACTAGAAGAAAAAGTAAAAGGAAGGCTAAAAGAATTTCTCCACCTACAGCGATGCTATCTGTGTTCCTTGGAGGATATAGGCCAGTGGTGGCGAACCTTTTGAGCTCGGCGTGTCAGCATTTTGAAAAACCCTAACTTAACTCTGGTGCCGTGTCACATATAGAAATTTTTTGATATTTGCAACCATAGTAAAACAAAGATTTATAGTTTTGATATTTACTTTATATATTTAAATGCCATTTAACAAAGAAAAATCAACCAAAAAAATGAGTTCGCGTGTCACCTCTGACACGCATGTCATAGGTTTGCCATCACTGATATAGACCTCTCTCTCTCTCTCTCTCTCTCTCTCCTTTCCCTTCCTCCCTCTTTCTCTCTCCACACACACACACACCTCCCGCAAAATCATCTAGGTATATGGCTGAATCTGAAACGCTGGAGCAAATCTAATTTCCATTCATATCATTCATATCCTTCTCCTGCTGCTTCTTCCACCAGCCACAGCAGAATCAAACACAAAGCACCTGCCACCTCTGCTGAGAAGGAGAAAAATGGCAAGTTACACTCAACAACAAACACCCAAGGTCCTGGGGAAGGAATGCAGTTTACTGCGTCTCCCACCCCAGGCAATCCTGATCCCTGCATTCTTCTTTGTCTGTTATCTACACATGCAAAGCTGCCCTGTGTAGACAGAAGTATGCCCCACAGTCCGGAGGCCCCACCTTTGGCAAACAGGTGTTGCTATGCCTGTGAATGTAACAGCAGCCAGAGCCAAGGCTGGGCTCCTCCGCTGCAGTAAAGTGGTTCAAAGGAAAAGGACCTCTGAGGAATGCGGTTGGGGCCAGGCCTGCTCTTGCCCAGGATTTCTGGTTCTGCTTCCCACCTCCGACATGGAAGCAAAAGGCCGACACACACAGGTGTTCAGAGCCATCGGGCCAGAGTTTTACAAGAGGGCAGGCTGGACAGCAAAGACACTGCTTCCTGGTAGCAGAGCTCATGAGGAAATAAGTGGGAAAAGAGGAAATACAAATCTATTCCATTCTACCTGAACCCTGCCCTCAGGTGTTACCATCTGTGTTACCTCTTCCAGGAGCTTACCACAGACTGGCTGTAACGAGAAAAGGTGAAACAGAGGCTGCATGGGCACCTGGAGAGGGAAGGAGGGAGAGGAAGGGAATGGCAGGGTACAAACCTCATCAGCCGGACATAGGCCCCACACCCCTGGCCTACCCACCCAACAGGTCCTCAGCCCCACCCGGGGGCACAAGCCCTCCAGGGGACCCACAAGCTTATGAGAAGTGAATTCTCCTTTGCAGGCCCTTTCAACCCAATTGAGGAAATAGGACACAGACACGCACAGGCATGAACACGCCAACGCAAAGATGTGGTAGCATGTGACAAATGCGGTTCGTGGTTGTTTCAGAGAGTGCCATTCTGAATGAACCAACAACAGCACTTCACTGTGTGGCTGAGAAGAACAGAACAGAGTGGGTTTCCTTCCACACGAGTGTTCCCCGTTGTTATGTCAACTTACCTGCCCTTTCATGTAGCTCCAAAGTAAATCCCTTTCAACATGTGCCACACTGACACAAGAGTATAGAGTATAGGGTATTTTATTTATTAATTGGGGGGCAGGAGGTGTTATTTCTTGCTCTTTAAAAACCAGATCCCACTTACCCAGTTTCAGGGCTATGGAACGGCATATGAGGGCCTGGCACATTAAAATGTGAAATAGTTTCAAGAGTGCAGGCATTTCTTCCTCCTTAGCTCCTGAGCTTCTGCCGATCCCCCAATGAGATAGCACAACCTCCTTCCCACAGGACTCTGCGAGGCAGCCACTCACCGGGCGCAGGGCCTGAATAATTCATGGTCGCCCGGTCACTCAGAAGCGCCAAGGCCCGCCAGCTGCCACTAAGTGGGAGGCAGGCTCCAGGCTTCCTGTCGAAGAATTAAATACTACCAACTGCCTCGGAGACCTTCCTTACAGAAACAGACCATCCTTCCCTCTTATCTCTTTCTCCCTGTTCAAACCAGGAACTGTCCCACTAGATCAAAGTGTAGCTGACTGTTTTATTCTAAGGAGGACAGGTCTCAGTTGCACAGATGGGGTGGGGAGAAGTGATGCCCTCATACAAGTGCAAGGTCGGGAAGTCGTCCCTCCACTCAGGATGAGATGACACTGTGCCTGACATAAGACGATGCTCAATCACTGTCAGCCCTCATTCCCTCCTCCTACCTGTCCCTCTGCTCCAGCCAAACGGATCGGTCCATACCACCTGTCCTGGGCTTTCCCGTCTCCACCCCCCTGCTCTTGGTGCTCCCCTGTCCTCTTGGTCTAAAGTCCACTCATCTTTCAAGCCCAGCTCAAACTTCCCTTTTCCAGAAGGGCTTCCCAGATTATCCCAGCTGGGATGATGGCTCCTCAGACACCCTATCCCAGCACACTGTCAGCCCCCCTCCTCTGGCACCCATCGTGCCCTGCCTTCGAGTATTGCTTATCTCCTCTAGTGCGCCAGTCTTATCTACCTAATTAAAATAATGGAAAGTGCACCAGTTACACACTCAGGCGAAGTAAAAAGTGGACTCCAGCTTCAGCTTTTGACGCTGTCTGGCCTTGTGACCCTGAGCCAGTCCCTTAGCTCCTCTAATGCTCTCCCTAAAACCCAAGGGACCTGAAATAGAAAGTCTCTAAGGTCCTCTGGATATAATGCTCCTGTTAACACATCATCACCTGTTTTAAGATAGATACAGAGCTATGTAACCTTCACTCCACGCCTCGTAGCCCAAAGTCCTCTTTGGAACAGTTGTTCCAAAGTGCTTTAGCCATCTCAGAAGCCTGAACACTGAACCGAAGCCTGAAAACACAGCCAAGGCTCTGTGAGGGCATGAGCACCATATGGTGGGCGGCAGAGCCCACTCCGCCCTGTGTAACCCACCCCTAGTCCACATCTTACTCCTCCACAATGAGATGAGAGCTAGAACCCCGAACAGGTAAAGAGGCTCCTTTTCAAAATTCGCCTACCATCTCATTTATAGGCCAGGAAAATGAGGCACAGACAGGCATGCCCAGTGATACAGAGGAATGTACTGCATATCAGAAACCAGAAAGTTTCTGAATTCCTTCTGAATTCCTGCTGCCTCTCTCAGGCAAACCCGAAGGTTGAGGAAGCGGCATGCATTTCTTCTGCCTGTCAGTGAAGTGGGCCCAGGGCTCGAGGCTCACTCTCATCCCCTCTCCCACCTCTCCTTCCAGCACCCAACACCACACGGGAGCCAACAGGCTTATACTAAGTGGCAAGTGGCCTCTATCGTCCCATGTCCTCTGATGCCCCACTTATACCAGCGCAGACAGAACGAGGACCCATTCTGTGTGGTAAGTAAGGGTTCAGGAAGCAATGCACTAAGGTTCTTACTGATTAAAAACATTGTAGCCCGGCCGGTGTGGTTTAGTGGTTGAGCGTTGACCAATGAACAGGAGGTCATGGTTGGATTCCCGGTCAGGGCACATGCCCAGGTTGCAGGCTTGATTCTCAGTGTGGGGCCTGCAGGAGGCAGCCAATCGATGATTCTCCCTCATCATTGATGTTTCTATCTCTCTCTCTTCCTCTCCCTTCCTCTCTGAAATGA
Source organism: Myotis yumanensis (assembly GCF_028538775.1). Lineage (NCBI taxonomy): Eukaryota > Metazoa > Chordata > Mammalia > Chiroptera > Vespertilionidae > Myotis > Myotis yumanensis. The sequence continues at coordinate 29,826,714 of NW_027223762.1, read as the reverse complement.
ATAAAAATATTAAAAACAAACAAACAAAAAAACATTGTCCTTCTGGTCTGCCTACTAAAGATTATGGAAGAGCAAAAATCATTACACAGGAACGGTGCCTATAATTTGAAGTGATAATAATCAAAGTCTTGCTAATACTCTCCAGGAGTATTTCTGACTCACCAAACATAAAAAGTTAACAAGAAAAAAATCAACGAGAGACCAGGACTTGAGTCAGTCACCCGGCATTTATGACTTCCTGGAGGAGGACAAAGGTTGCTATCTTCGCTGTACCCACACAGAGTTTGCGCCTCCCTATGTACACAGAAACCACCGGGCCAAGGAGGCCAAACTCACCGTGGTAACCACAGGACGTCAGCCCGCTACTCCCCAGGAGCCCACACTCACACAGAGGCCTAAGGGACCTTACTAATTAGCCAGCCACCCCCTGGTTTTTCAAGGGAGGAAACTGAGGCTGAGAGAGGCGAGGTGCTTTCTCTAAAGCCTCAACTGGCCACGCCCAGTGGCACCCAGATCTGACCACAGTAACAGTGCTGACAATGGCCCCCTATCTGATGCCACTTTTGTGAAGGTCATAAAAAAGCCTTGTGAACTAAAAGAAGTTTTCCATGGATTTACTGACCATCTGTTGGCTTGTGAGCAATGGGATAGTAGGCATGTTAAATAAAGCGCCAGCTACTACTGTCATCTTGGTGAGGTCTTAGGATACTTTCACTTACCTCCCTGAAATAAAAACATACCCCTTGTCAAAAATATTTTTCCCAGTTGTTTATACAACCTACCAACACTCATATTCAGGATATATTTTATAGCTTCATGTCTTATAAGGTAACTCAAACTGCATTATCTTTTTTGTTGTTGTTAATCCCCACCCAAGGATATTCTTTCCACTGATTTTTAGAGAGAGTGAAAAGGAGGAAAGGGGGGGAGGGGAGCAGAGAGAGAGAGAGAGAGAGAGAGGGGAACATCGCAGTGAGAGAGGCACATTGATTGGCTGCCTCCTGCACACACCCCAATCGAGGCTGGGGATCGAAGCTGCAACCCAGGAATTGAACCAGGAATTGAACCCGAGACCTTTCTGTGAGTGGGCTGACGCTCTAACCACTGAACATACTGGTCAGGGCTGCCATTATCTTTTTAGTATGCTATTTAAAAACAAATAAATGTTTGACCCTTTTAAAAATATAGGTGAATAGGCCTCCCTTTTTAAACTGGTTACACTTCTTTTGTGGTTGAGAATCAGAAACAAAAAGAATGAATACTGTAAAATACCTGATTTTTTACTCTTAGCTTTCCTGTTAAGTATAGGTAATATTTGGCTCTGTTGGAAAAGCTTTTAATAAGCTCAAGCACTACTGATGTCATCAAATGAGTATTCATTCATTCCTTAAAACAAACAAAAAACCCTGTTTTAATTTCTGTTCATTCAACAATTCTAACCTTGTAAGTTTACTTAAGGTATCGCAAAGTCTTACTCATAATTCTCTACTATGCAGTCATTGTAGGGAGAGGCACAAGATTTTTGTCTTTGACGAAGTAAAGGGCATTCAGAGACCTACAAATACTTACGTGAAGGACAGCAATTTCCAAGAGTTAGAAAAGGCAGGTCAAAGACAGCATGCGGCTTTCATGTCCTCTCTGGAAGGCAGGGGCCTCTGTTTATAGTGCCACTAAGGCCAGCAGGCTGGGGCAAATAACCCAATTCAGAACAGCTCAGACTGAGTGTGGCTAACACCCCCTACCAAAGGTTGTTCTTAATACGATAGTAATATTTTTATAATCTTCTCTAAGATGAAAGTGATATACAAATTTTGAGTATTATAAATAACTAGAGGCCCGATGCACGAAATTCATGCAAGGGGCTTGACCCTCCTAGCCAGGCTTTATCTGGGAAGTGGAAGGTCCTCCTGACGGTCGTTCTACTGTTGTGTCTAATTAGCATATTAGCTCTTTATTATATAGGATCCCCCTGAAAATCTAGTAATATTTCTTCTTCATTATCCCAATATCAAACTATAGCTGTTTCAACAAAGAGGAAGAGAGCACTAAAGCTATATAACCCCCACGAAGGACCAACCTCTTCCGTACAGCCAGCCTATCTGACGGATTTCCTAGGCTGAGCGCATCCCTCTGCCTCCAAGGATTACAGGTCTCCCACTCCCATCCCATCCCCACCTCTCTCTCCCTCTTGGCCATTTGCAGGGAGGGTGGGGGGTGGGGTGGGGGAATCAAATTTTCAACCTCTACTCCAAAAAAAGATTTCAAATATTTTTATTGTACTTTCCCCCTAAATCATCCTCTCCATATATGTTTAAGGTTATAATCATTTTAATGTGTGCTGAGTGCAAACCTAAAAGAGGTAAATGCAGTAAGAGAAGATGCAAATGCACAGAACCCATTGGTTTTAAAAATTAAAAAATAAGCGTCTTTTCCAAAGCTCTTCCTGCCTCCCAGGAAAGGACGTGGGGGGTCACAAATGCCCTCTACACAGGACAACAAAGCCCCAGGTCACCCCTGTCTAAGGCCATCAGTGCCCTGCGAAGGCTCCTGCTTCCCCACTTTGACTTCTAGTCGCGCATTCATGTGATGTTCCTCAGTATGGAAGGCCTTGCCGAAGGGGAGAGGAGCCTGCTCTTCAGAGAATTTATTTTCATAATAAAATGTTATGACACCTCACAGGCCGACTGTGTGTACTAGTCTACACAGAGCCAGGCACCTTCCGCCTGATTTAAGCTCTCGCACAACCTGACAGGGTAGGTACTATAATCCTCAGCAAACAGAAGTAACTCGCGCATGAACTTACAGTGACGTAGCAGAGCAGGGACCCACTCTGGGACTCAGGCCTCTAAAGCCATTCTCCTATCTCAGCATCAGCCCTGAGATGGCGGGAGGCCTGAATCTAAACCCCGAACCCTCGGTGCTCAGGTGTGGGAGGACCACCAGCCATGCACATGGCAAACTGAGCAAGCTCCAGGACCCCTTCGGTTTCCAAAGGCTGGAGAGAATGACGAACATGAATTAAGAACATGATAAAATGCTGAAAACTGGAGACCGCATGGTAGAGCCTTGCAGATCTGTGACCAAAATACCCCACCCAACTCTCATCTACCCCAAGTTTGTGGCACCCAGAAGACAGACGTGGCATGAGGCTTCATAAACCAAAACCAAACTCATGCTCCTCCGACCTGCCTTCCCACACCACCCAGAGCCCACGGAAGAAAACTCCTAAACTGTTAAGTCAACAGCTTAAGCCCGTGCGCTCTAAGCCCGTGGCCACTGCCTCAGCTTCACGGCCTCCTCGTCATCTCTTTAGGGCAAACGTGAGTCTCCTAAAATGGCCTCCAGCCTCCCTCCCTCTAACCATTCTCCTCTCTAAGGCATCCTCCACGGTGCTCCTAGCCAGCTCCCACCGAGACACAAGCAGGATCCTACTGTTCCTGGAACCCACACCAGTGGCTCTCAGATGCAGTCACTAGGGACCCTCCGGGCTCCTGGGGGTAGAAATCTAGGGGAGGACACTCTGTCTCAACCAAAGTGATTTCAATGTTTGCCATTTTGCAAACTGAGGTAACAAATAAAATTCTATTCGAAAATAAAAATTATCCTGTGCCAAATGTTGAAAATATAACAGCTAAACTCCTTGGTATGGCATTCAAGGCCCTCCTTGTCCACTCTAACAGTTCTACACTGAGCTCTCTGAACTTCTACACGGGGCTCCCCAAGAAAGCCAGGCACCATCACACCATCCACGGCACCGCTTGCTCAGCCTAAAAATCCCATCCCATCTACCGACACTGCCTCTCTTCTGTGAGAAGGATAAATCTCTTCTGCTGACCACAGACTTGCTTTCACCTCACCCCTAGCTCTGTATTTCTAATGCTAATCACAGTGCCTGGCACTTAGTAGGCACTCAGTAAATATTTCATGCCTTCATTCACTAATAAATGAATGAAACAAGAAAAATCAAATATCACCTCACTCTAATAATCATGATTCACAAAGCTTAAAAAAAAGAGACTACTTAGATGCACTTATAAATGTACCTGCTACCACACGGTTTTCCAACACTATTAGTTATAAAATCTAACTCGTGGCCCGGCTGGCGTGACTCAGTGGTTGAACGTCAACCTATGAACCAGGAGGTCATGGTTCAATCCCTGGTCGGGGCACATGCCCAGGTTGCGGGTTCTATCCTGGGTGGGGGGCATGGAGGAGGCAGCCAATCAGTGATTCTCTCTCATCATTGATGTTTCATTCTCTCTCTCCCTTCCTCTCTAAAATAAGTAAAAATATATTTTTTTAAATAGAAATAAATAAATAAAAAGATGGAACAGAATAGAAAATATCAGAGCATTTCGTGTACTACAAGTAAACACTATTTTGTGACATTTAAATGCGAGTGGATACACACATAACTACCCCACACACATAAATGTATATATGAACTAGGTTGCCATGCAAACTATACTAGTACTTCTTACTAATGCTGTGCTCAAATTTTTTCTTTTAAAATCTTAGGTCAGTTATAGATTAGATCAACACAATTACTCTGAAGTCCTCCAGTTTTTTAAAACATTGGAAACTTTATCCTCCATGATAAAATTCAATTTAGACAATAATGGCGTTGGGTGTGCCAATTAAAATGGCTCCCTAAACGTGAAGGAGTTTAAAAAAAAAAAAAAAAAAAGACCTGCATGTGGACATGTCTGAAGATTATGGCTCATTAAGTGCACAAAGAAAGCCGCACAAGCACACCTGTTAATTCAGTGCCCGAGTTGGGTTTCGAATTAGTATCAAGTGTGTCCTCCAACCTTGCCTCCCTCCATCCTGAATTTCTCAAGGCAGTCTTGAATACCTCTACATTATTTACAAGCATCCCTAACACTGGCCTTCCTGCAAATGCTTGGAGACAATTCCACGGAGGGTGTGTGTGGGGCAGGCGCACACTAATCCTTTGCAGTGCAACCAGGTATAAAATTTTGTGTAGAGATGTATAAAGGCTTAACAGACTTGGCCTGCAAACGTGCTTCTCCAAAATCAGAATATAAAACAGCTTTGGAACTACCCATCCAGGAACAGTCAAAGCCATATATCCCTGGCTAGAGAAAAAGGTGAAAGCTGACCCACTGGGCCAAGATGGCTAAACGACATGGCAATGGCCCTGTAGACTCAAGAAGTTACTAGATTGTTTTTATTGCTGTTAACCACAGAAGAAAAGGCTTAAATTACACATCAGTTAAAATGACAACAGCACTCTAAGCCTGTTTATAGCCTAGCCTGAGAGACGGATGAATGGCCAGTAGCTGTCGTAGGAAAATGGAAGTATTCTAAGAACCATATACTATAATTACAGCATTCCATTCCCTGTCACAGCTGGTCGCCACATTCACCAAATACCCTATGTCCTTGAAGTCACAATACAGGATTCCAGGAGGAAAACTGTCGCCATCTTTATAAATTTGTATATTATCAAATGCCAACTGCTGGCATCCACTCGAGGCTAAAGATGGCACACAGGAAAACACAGGCTGACCTAGGAGTGGGTGCCCGTTAGAGACAGCCCCTTCCCCAAAAAAGCATTTATTCTAGTATACTGGTAGGATCCATGGGAGGAGAAGAGGGAAGAGGCCCAGAATCACTGCAGAGAGTTGAAGAAAGAGCGGACAATTAAACAAATCTTTATAGCTCTTTTGACCAAAAAGGGTAAAACCTTCGGGGCAGACACAGCACAGAAGGAGGCTGGGACCAAACTGAGCGGACGGCATGAAGAATGTCCCATCAGCGGTGTCCTGGTTTGCACGGGCTCACACTTACAAAAGCATTAAGTTAACATTGTAGGAGGGAGATCAGATACTGCAAGAATGAAAACCTAAGACAAAAATATGCTCTTCAGTGGAAGAAAGATTAAACTCCAGGTTTGACTAATAAACTTGTCCTGTTCCTCTTCATTATTGGAGGGGGAAAAGTGTTTTCAATAATGTACACAGAAAATATCTCAAAAGATATGTATCAAACTTCTAAAAGGAGTTATCTTTAGGGATGGGATGGGTTTGGAGAAGGGGCAACATTCACTGTCCACTTCTGTAGTGTTTGGATTTTTTTCTTTTTTGTAATGCATTGCATGGTAATGTACAATGTTAAAGTACTAACTGCTTTCAGGCTGAGGGGAGGTGCTGTAGGAAATGCTGAAAGAAAGATTACTCATTGTCACTGTCTTCAAGGAGTTCAGCCATCAGCTAGAGAGAAAATATGGAAACACCCACCTTGAGCACACACAGGAAACTAATAAGACTCAAGGAAATAGGATACAGAATAGTAAAGGCCAAATAAGTTTCTTGAAATGTTAATGTGAGATGGCTCCATGGAGCAGATGGGGGCGGGGCGGGGGGAGGGGGGACTCAGGCTAGGACAGCAGAGGGGCCTGGGTTTCCTGAAGATTTACAGGCAATCCAGTAAGTAACAAGCAGTGCAGGGAGAGCCTGGGGACCTGGCAAATGGCACAGTGTCTCCCTGTCTCCAGTCCATCTGTTTCTGAAGATGCCTACAGACACAAACATGTGGCTAATAAAGCAATTTCACATGCATGTTCAACAAATCGAAGGAGTCTGCAGAAATTTAAACCTGTGTGGCAAAATTTGTATCAGCCTCACCCAATAACATCACTCATCATCCAATTTTGTCACTGCCTTAGGGCTCTGAAAATTCACAGGAAAGAGGTCAAAACTCAAAGCTCAGCAAATTCCCTTAAAGGTTACTTAACTGTAGAAAATGGACATGTTTATCAACCAGAGAATAATATGGCTAAGATCCGGGTCTTTGAGAAGTATCACCACACTTTTATGTAATACTGTCTCATTCATTGCTTGTTTTATACACACAGTGTATTTCTCCCAAATAGATTACATGTGGGTAAGGAACACACTAACATGGTACTTATGTCATCATAAACAATTTGGAATGACCCTGTATTACCTGTCCCACTCTAAAAAGGGTGCTGGTCCCTGAGGCCCCAAGAAAAAGAAATGGGACCCACTGCTTCTAAGTCACAAAATGGCCAAGCAAATTAATGAGTCAATAACTTAGGTATAAACTAAATATCTTATTAGAGGCATATTCCAAAGACTGAGATGCCAATGTTTATTTCCCTTTGTTAACTGTTTTTTCGAAGATCTCAAAGGGAGTTGGACATGATTGGTTGCTTCTTTTTTTAAATATATTTCTTTATTGATTTCAGAGAGGAAGGGAGGAGAGAGAGATAGAAACATCAATGATGAGAGAGAATCATTGATCGGCTGCCTCCTGCACGCCCCCTACTGGGGATCAAGCCTGCAACCCAGGTATGTGCCCTTGGCGGGAATCGAACCTGGGCCCTTCAGTCCGCAGGCTGACGCTCTATCCACTGAGCCAAGCTGGCCAGGGCTTGGTTGCTTCTTTTAAAGGAAGCAATTAGTCAACGGTGAACATCACCTTGCCATTTTATAAAATAGTTTTATGTCTGAATCAAAAACATCAATCCACCTGAAAGTGTCGTGAACATTTATTGTTAATTCTTGTCATCTGCCCAGCACCCCACCCCCTTTTTCGGGTACAGCTCCACGTGGTTCCTGGTTCTTACATCCCTGCACACCCCACTTCACTGTTCTTATTATGACATGTTTTATTTTTTAAGTGCATAGGACTTTATAAGTTCCTTGTACATAAATTATATTTTGTTGGTACCTGCTCACAAGTCCACTTTGGTAGCTAATTGGTCAAAGAGCTAAACTGTAGTGAAGGCAATAAATGTGACCATATGAGATACCAAACACCCACCACCAGTAGGGTTTTTTGATGATCGTATCTGGGTAAATGAACTAGTTCCTAAGTCTACAGTACTTTCAGATGCCTACAAGGGACCTGCCATCTGTTCCCAGGCAACTGCCAAATCAACATCATAGTATCATGATGATGGTAGTGTTCACAGAATTTTCTGTTACTTTTCTCTAACCTACCACTATTATTTATATAAGAGAGCAGAAGGAAAAGTGAGGTACTCATATATGCTACAACCTGGATGAACCTTAAAAATATTTGATTGCCCTGGCCAGTGTGGTTCAGTTGGTAGGAGCATCGTCCTGTACACCAAAAAGTCACAGGTTCAATTCCTGGTCAGGGCACATGCCCGGGTTGTGGGTTCGATCACTAGTTAGAGCATGTGTGGGAGGCAACTCTCCCCTCTTCCTCCTCCTCTTCCCTCCCTCCCTCTCCCTTCCTCTCCCTTTAAAATCAATAGAAGCATGTCCTTGGGTGAAGATTAAAAACAAACAAAAATTTTACTAAGTGAAAGAAACAAGTCACAAAAGACAAGCTATTGTATGATTCTATTTACATGAAATGTCCAGAATAGGCAAATCCAAAGTCAGAAAGTATATCAGCGGTTGCCTGGGGCTAGGGGGAAGTGAAAATGCATATAGGCATGGGATGACTAATGGGTATGGGATTTCTTTTGGAAGTGATAAAAATGTTTGGAATTAGTGGTGACTGCACAACTCTCTGAGTATATTCAGATCCACTCAATTGTATACTTTATGAGGTAGATCTTATGGTATGTAAATTATGTAAGAGACAGATGGACACACACACACACACACACACACACACACACACACACAGGCACTCAAGGCCAGGAAAACAACAAGAGAGGAGAAAAATCTTCAGTTTTTCCTCTTTTGCTTACCCAAGCAGTCCCCAACAAGAGAGAGGTTATCTTCCTAAGTTCAATCACAAGTCAACCATTACAGTTATGGGATTTTCTCGTAGAAGTGGTGATTGGAGGTCCTCAGGAAAGACTAAATTAAGGAAATTATTCTGGTTGGGTGGGAAGAGGAGTTAAGACAGAGGCCAAGGGTGAGTCAAGAGAAGTTTTCTGAGGTGACTGAGGAATGGAACTTGGCTCTAGAAGACTGAGGGCAAGAAGGAGGTTTAATGAAGGAGAGAATAGTAGGCAAGTTCATGGGCCTCACCCAAGGAGGGATTTCAGCCACTGCGGAGGTGTGAAGAGAATTGGAGGAATGTAAGAACAGTAGCAGGAGTCCAAGCTGATTTCAAAAGTGGGGATGAGGTCACGGACTGCAGTAAGGAGACAGGGAAGGGAAGAAAACTGTACCCAAAAGAGAAAGAAAAGATGCCTGCTTCCTATGGTCAGAGAACTATTGAAGTCATATGTGCATAGAAAATACATTGATGATATAATCTGGGACTACATTTAACAACCTAAACAGGCTTTCTACTCAATAGCTTTCATAAGCTTCTTTGATATAAAATGCTCTTTCTGATTCAGATTTCATAATAATGGGTGGAGTATTTAAGATGCACTAGGTCCCTAGCTGGCTTGGCTCAGTGGCTAGAGCACTGGCCTACGGAGTGAAGGTCCCGGGTTTGATCCCAGTTAAAGGAACATGCCCGGGGTTGTGGGCTTTCTCCCCATAGGGGGCGTGCAGGAGGCAGCTGATCAATGATTCTCTCTCATCACTGATATTTCTATCTCTCTCTCTCCCCTCTACCTTCTTCTCTGAAATAAAAATATATTAAATAAATAAACAAATAAATTGCACTAGGGACCATGCCTCTTTCACAAATAATCCCAAATAATGCATAATTTAGGGAAAGAGCCTCGAGTGAATGAGGGAAATAATGGATAGCTATTAAATCCCCGTTAATGCTACTATAGAAATCCAACCCTTCATGCAAGAAGCCTTTCCCTTGGGGCGTAAGTGTTCCATCTGTGGAGCAGTAGATGTGTAAATATGAAAAGCCCTAGCCTAATTTTCAAGGAATGAGTCCAAACTTGAGGTGATATATCATCTTCAGAAGCCAAAAGCTGACTTTCTGTTTTAAATATATTTTTATTGACTTAAGAGAGGAAGGGAGAGAGGGAGAAGGATAGAAACATCAACGATGAGAGAGAATCACTGATCAGCTGCCTCCTGCATGCCCCCCTACTGGGGATCGAGCCTGCTACCTGGGCATATGCCCTGACCAGGAATCGAACTGTGACCTCCTGGTTCCTAGGTTGATGCTCAGCTACTGAGCCACGCTGGCCAGCTGGGCTGACTTTCTGTTTTAATGAGAGGGGTCCTCAGAGACCTGCAGCCTGGCCTCTGCTGTTTACAGCCGTTCCAAAGTCCAAGTCCCCATGTCTGTCTGTCTCTCTCTTCCCCCGCCCCCTCCCACAAGTTCCAATGGTCTTTATGTTACTCGACCCATCCAGTTAAAATTCTTTTCCCTCTTGTGACCAATACTTTTCTCTCAATTACTAGAGCATAATTGCCTATAGTACTCTCTTGGCACTTGCATACATGTTTAGTTAATATTTCATGTAAATAGGTTTTATCTTCCTACTTAGACAACTCCAGACCATGTTTTATAGATCTCTTTACATATTCAATGGCAAGCTGGTTCTGTACGATTACTAGGAAAAAAGTCAAACATACCATTTATATACATTTGTTTTGACAGGGGGTGGGTGGTTGATGTGAATTGACAGTTTCATTCTAGAAAGTTTCTAAGTAAAACCACCATGTTATATAGGAGACCATAAAAAAACTAAAGCCAGGCCTGGCCAATGTTGCTTGGAGGTTAAGCATTGACCTATGAACCAGGAGGTAAAGGCTGGATTCCTGGTTAGGGCACATGCGGGGTCGGGGGCTCTATCCCCAGTAGGGTACACACGAAGCAGCCAATCAATGATTCTCTCTCATCATTGATGTTTCTATCTCTCTCTCCCCCTCCCTTCCTCTCTGAAATCAATTAAAATTGATTTTTAAAAAATAAAGTATATCACTGCTTTAGCTGATTAAATGCTCCATCAAAATTCTTGGTCACTCAATAAATGCCCACGTTTAAAGAAGTCTGGCCTATAAATACAGGCACAAATAATTGTTATTTACTCTATACATGTAATGTGAAAGATGCAATTAGGTGCTTTTACCTCATTTTCCTATAGTATCACTTGTCCATAATCATATAAACTCAAGGTCAATGTCTTTTGCCATGTCCACAGCTTAGCAGAAAGGCTCATACTCAAAATTTTAGCTCATAAATCTTGATGAGTGACAACTCCCAAAGTAATCTCGTATTTAATTTATTTTTCTTAAATCCTCACTTGAAGATATGTTTATTGGCTTTAGAGAGAAGGGAAGATGGAGAGAAGGGAAGATGGAGGTAGAGAGAGAGAAAGAGAGAAACACTGATGTGAGAGAGAAACATTGATAGGCTGCCACCTGTACATGCCCCAACCGGGGATCGAACCCACAACCTAGGTGTGTGCCTGTCCAGAAAACGAATCCTCATACTTTTTGGTGTACGGGTGACGCTCCAACCAACTGAGCCACCCAGCCAAGGCCAATTTCTTTTTTTGTTTTTTAATGCTCACTTGTACACAAGCTTTCTCCTACCACCTCTATATGCCACTGTTTTTTAGAAATAAAAATTTCTTATTATTCAGAAGTAAACACTAAATATTTTGGTGTATATCCTCCCAACTTTTTAAATTCACAGTTTATGAGTGTCGATGGAAAAAATATTGATTCTACTGATTCTAGTTTACTAATATTTTCAAGCTAAATGTTGCACTTTTTAAGACTCCTTTTCCTACTTCTCCTAATTCCTGTTGATTCCACAAAATATAACCTACAACCATAAACACCCATCATTTACCTTTTGCATAATAAAGTTTTTTGTTTTAGTTTCATTCCAAATAAAATGCCAGTTTCCCAAAAGTCCAGATTATTTTCTCATCACCACAGGTCTGACACCACTGAGGCAGTGTGGTCAGAGGTCAGGAATGTGGGCCTGCCGCCCCTGGGTGTGGGAAACCATTTACAGAATGCATAAACATCCCTTCGCAGCTCTCTGCTGAGCGCCAGGCTGCCTCAGCATGCTGAGATCTCCACGCTACACACGTGTGAGGGACCCAAGCTCTTCTTATCTTCCTTCGAAACTGTAGATGGTAGCACATTCAAGTTCAGACCTAAGTATGTATCTCACCAGCCTCGTACATATAAAACGTCTGCACATGTGGCCATGGTCAATATTAATACTAATTTTTTCCTGAAGCACGCCTAAGTGTTGAACGTTCACAAGCTGAAAATCTGAGAGGCTCCCTCTTCACCCAACTTGTACGAGGGGAATGCTTTCAGATGAAGCTTTTCTCTGCTTGGAAACTGGTGTTTTCAGTTTTCACCAGGAGTGGCTCGAGGTAGATTATGGAGATGGGAGGGTTCAGTTCCCTGCGATTCCACTTGGTATTTCCCTGTGATGTTTCCAACTACTAAGGAGCAGGAAGAAGGGTGATGAGTGACTGAGAGATGAGTCAGATGTTCAAGCAAAAAAGTTTAAGGAGAATAGAAAGATTCAGCGCTCACTGGGCAATGGACGGGAACCAACTCGACTCTTTCATCTTTGTGACGATAAACTGGCGATTGACAAGTGATTACAGGCCTGATTTCTACATTTAAAAAATAAAACGGACATGTTACCCACTACACCAGAGAAGCCACCTTCCCTGTGAAATATCTCACTGAGTCTGATACTCCGACACCAGATGGGTGTCCTGGAATTAATTCAACCCTGATGCTAATTACCAGGAGTGAGGGCGAACCCCACAGGGAAAGGGCTCTGTCCCACAAAACTAATCCCATTTAGGATGCCGGTCCCTACTCCCAGGCCACTGTACTTCTGGCTGAGTGGCTATAAATTCAGGGGTTCCCATGACAACCCCTCATTGGGTTCAATCATTTGCTAAAACAACTCACAAAACTCAGGACAACATTTTACTTATGTCTGCCGTTTATGATAAAGTGTCTAACTCAGGAACAGCCAAATGGAAGAGGTTCATGGGGCAAGGTATGGCAGTGGGCAGAGCTTCCACCCCTCTCAGGGCACTCCACCCTCCCAGCAGCACACGGATGTGTCCCCCAACCCAGAAGTTCCCCAAACCTGGTCACATTTAAGGGGTTTTAGGCATTTTATTATGTAGGCATGATTGATGAAATCATTGGCCATCAGTGGTTAAACTCAATCTCCAGCCCCACCTTCCCTGCAGATTGGTGGGTAGGGCTGAAAACTCCCACCTTCTAATCACTTGGTGTTTCCAGTGGCCAGTCCTGTCTGCTTAAGGCTATGTAGGGGGGGTCTCACCCACAGTCACCTCATTAGCATAAATCCAGGTGTGATGAATGAGGCTCTTTATGACTAAACTACTCAAGAAAATTCCAAGGGTTTTAAGAGCACTGTGCCAGGAATTGGGGACAAAGACAACATTTATTTCTTATTATCCCATAGTTAAAAGCAATTCCTGAAAATGAAGTAGCAAGTGGTTTACCTCACCTTTTTTCCTTAGGGATACTGACATTTAAAGCCACTGAGTAAAGAACACAAGATAAGGTGGTAGTTAGACGATCAATACAAGATACATTGCACTGTAAAAGATAAATTCCTCTTAACGTCTTTCGTTAACCACCTCAGAATTCAGAATGAAGTCTAGAGAAGACTAAGCCTGTATAGGATCTTAGAGGGACAGGAAACTTGATATTCACAATTCTACTGCTCCAACTGAAGACTTCCCATTTCAGAACACCCGTTTGTAACAGAAGCCTTACAACAGCACCCCCTCACCCTAAACCTATCAATACACGACTTGCCTAGAGGGGACGGAAGGTATTTATTTCCCTTGTCTTAAAATCAGTGCCAGCATTCCATACCACTCCCATCTAAAGGTCACTCTGTTGGGTGTGATACTTTAGTTTGCCCTAGACTTCAGCTGGGTCCAGATGAAATGGTCTCAGGCACCTAAGGAAGCAAGCCCGGCAACCATCAATACTCTATACGGGCCTCCGATGTGATTCCCCGGAACAGCCACCTCAGCATCCCCTGGGAACCTGTTAAAAATGCAAATTACCAAGCTCTATCCTGGGCTTCCTGCATCAGAAACTCTGGGAGTGAACCCGGCAATCTGTGCTTTAACAAGGCCTCCACACGGTTCTGATGCCCACTCACATTCCAGAACCACTAATCTAGACACTGTGGGACTGTTGTGTTACTCCTGCTGTTCCACAGAACTGGGAAGTCAGATAAAAAGATAACTTCCTCTGATAACAGATGAGTCAGATGGTTTTCCTGATATCTTCTGGATTTACTGAAAGGAAAATTTTTAACATCACTTAACCGAGAGGCAGCACGTTTTCTTTTCCATAATGTTTTGAGGTTACGCAGGACTACTTCTCTATCGCAGGATGCATTCCTTAGCCTTCAAATAAAATTTTTTTTAATCCTCACCCAAGGATATTTTTTTCATTGATTTTTAGAGAGAGTGGAAGGGAGGGAGGGAGGGAGAGTATGAGGAATGGAAGGAGGGAAAGAGAGGGAGAGGTAGAGGAAGAGAGAGAGAAAAACATTGATGTGAGAGAAACACATGACTGGTTGCCTCCCACACGTACCCAGATCAGGAATGGAACCCTTGAAGACCAACACTCTAACCACTGAACCACACCGACCAGGGCCTAATTTTTCAATGTTTGAATTACCCACTAAGTAGGTAATTACTTACTCTACACCAATGAACTTTGATTCATTTTGTATTTTACTGAATATAAAAAAATAGTGTACACTTGGTGCCATTCTGCCGTCAGCCATTTATTTACCAGCAGTATGACCTTGAGCAAGCAAGCTATTTAATTTCTCTACGCCTCAGTTTCCTCATCCATACATTGTAGATAATAATAATCTCCTTCACATGGTTGCTATGCAAGTCCTGTCCTCCTTCATAAAAATGGACACCCTTAAGCAAACATGCACCTGGCTGAGAAGGGTGTAAACATGGGCAGAGTACCTCCCAGAGCCCCACTTCTTGAGTCTGTTCTGGGGAAAGCCTTGAAGAAAAATATATGCACTGCACTGAGAACAGCTGACACACAGTAAGTACCGTATTAAGTGTTTACTATTATTATCATAGCTGTAATAGTTCAGGGACCTAGAGAACATAGACGGAAAGATCTCCCAGGAAATGGAAAGACAGCTGATCAACACTGAGGACAGCTGGACAGCTCTGGAACTGTGGGAAAGAACAGATACAAAGAGCAAGACACTGCTCTGCAGTTTGCCAGTAAATACACAGGTAATAGATAGCCTGGGACCAGAAAGTAAGTGACTCATGGTCAACGATAACCGGCCACCAACATCAGACTGAACTAAAGGTTCCAATGAGGATTGGAGAAGAAGAAGTAAGAGATCAAAGTACAAATCAACCACTAGCATAAGCCAGGATCATGGTTTCCATAAGGTTCCATGTTAATGAATAAGCTAGAAGATAAAGCTCTAATTCTAGAGTGACTATCTGGTTAATCATTCATTTATGCCCTCAAATCAGGCAAGCTCAGGAAAGATCTTTACATCACTGCCACTCGAGAAGCAAATTATCCGAAGGCAGCTGAATGGTTTTCCTACAGCTTTTAGTTGGCTGCCGCCCCAAGGCCCTTTTCTTTCTTCCTCCTTCCTGTTATATTTTGAATTTTCTAGCCAAGCTATTTGCATGGGACTGATCCCTCCCCACCCCATCTCACCCACCCCCAAGCCCCCATCACTCTAGGAGTGTATCCTGATCAGCTGATGTCAGTCGGCATATCCTCTTCTGACCGCAGTGGGAGAGACTCGTAGAGGCACATGACCCAAGCCGTTACCAATCAGGCCAGCGAGACTGATCCCGGGACCATGGTGTGAGTTCTGGGGAAGCAGAGTTGCTGTTCTTCTGCCATCTGTCCTTACAGACAGATCTGGGTCCTGGGGCCTCGGGCAGCTAGCTATCTTGAGACTATAGGGTCCCTAGAGCCCGCCTGAGAATCAACCCACACTAGCAAGTAAAGCCAAAAACTGGGAGAAAGAAACGAGTCCTGGTCATACCATTGAACTCCAGGACAAAGTCTTGCTTAAGGCCAATCTGTCTACTATTGGGTCAAAACATTCTCTCTGTCATTTAAACCACTTTGGTTTCCTTTTGCTTACAATCCAGAGAACTCTAAATTATACAGGCCTCATAATTAGATTACACTGTAAAGGTAACGAAAGAGTGAGCTCTAGTCACAATTAACAGTAAACTTATCTGTTTAAGTCATGACTACGATTTACTTACTTGTCATAAGGAAAGACATTAGGAAAAAAAATCACAAGCCCATTTTTCTCATTTGGAAACCATTTTATTTGAGATCTCAAAGTACAAACGTGAGGCCCTGCACAAATTCCACTTGGACCCTTGGTTTCCGTATGTGCGGTACTGCCGAGCTTTCACGTGACAGACCCTTTCCAGATTTTCAGGGCAAAACGCTCCCCACCCCAACGAGGGCCACAGTGAAAGTGTGTTCTAGGTTTTCCATAGCAGCAAGGGAATGAGTGAGAAATCACTCAGTCAGGATGTATAGTGAATCAGTGGCAGACTTACCTGTCACAGCATCAAATGTGCCCTCACAAGATTAAGCTACTGGTTTTTATATTTAACCTCCTTGCATGTGATACCAACTAACTTGGGCCACTCAAAAATCGAGTAGCCTACTGTAAGAGGTCAGGTCAACTAAGCACACAGGCTAGTTTGTGTATTTATGTTCCATTATTTTCACATATAAGATGCACTAAAAATAAGCAAACTCTTAAAATCCCAGGGCAGCTCTTTCTCAACGGCTATAAAAATCACTCTGCTCTGTATCATTTTGGCCTCAGGGATTGACAGTTCTCCAAATATGCGACTGTTTACCTTATGAAATGGCCAGCTTGCACTAGTGGGACATGTTTAAGTCGCAGTGAGCCGATCTTGTAAGGGAGACAGAGTGGATGATTTTCAAGGGAACTGCCATGCATCCCGGGCCTCAGGGATGGGCGTGAAGGAGACTTACCTGCCAGAGCCTTGATGCGGGAGCGCTCAAAGAGCCGGGCAGAGCTGTTCTCGTTGTCCCAGTCGTCCACATCCCAGCGGTTGTTGACATCGCTGTACTGCTGTTGGATCTCAATGTTGTCGTAGTCGGTGGCTACTGTGGTCGTCATCTTGAACTGTCTCAGCTACTCCTCCACATCAGCTCCTTCTTAGCGTTCTGTGGGAAACAGGGAAAAAAACCTAATTAGCCGTCTAAAGGGTGCAGAGTCCTCACATAACCTACTGGGATAAAGGTGAGTAGAAGGGAAAATAATTCACACGTGCCAAGAACCGGTCTCTGGAGTCCATCAAGTCCAGTGCGCTCTTGAACTTTCGCACTGCCTCACAGCGCGTGTGTGACCCAGGCCCAGGGACTTAGCATCTGAGCCTCCGTTTCCCCAACCACCAAAGAGGAAACATACTCTCCAGGTTACTGAGGGGACTGAGTGAGATGATGGATGCCCAACAAAGGATGAGTTTTCATCCTTCTTTCTAAAATTTAAACTTCCCAGTTTTAAAGTGTTATCAGAACTGGAAGGACAGCCCCTCGGGGCTTCTGCATGACCTCATTTATTTCTATCGTGCATCACCATAAACAACTATTTAGCTTCTCCTGGAAATTCACAAAATGTTATAAAAGAACTGACAGATCATTTCAACTCAACATCTCATTTTCATGTTAGAACACTGGTGCCCGAGATGAAATGAGGAAGTTAAGTGAATGGCAACAAGCACAGTACCAGGCACACAGTAGATAAATAAGTGACCACTGCAATTATTTACATTTCTGTGTTGTTATAAATGCTTACTACCAACCCCAATACACTCCCCAGGGATCCACCCAAGGCCACAGTGTTTTACAAGGATAAATGGTGAACAAGAACCTAGGGCTCAACTTTTGGCCCCCTGCCGTCTTCACTATATTACAGTCCCCTCAGAGAATTAAGAGAAATACATTCAGCTTCAAAGCAGATATTACTCCGTCACTGAACCAGAATGCACTGAAGGCTCACTACGTGCTCAGCCTGTTCCAGAGCTAGAGATAATAGAGATAATAGTAAATAAGATAAGGGCCAGGCTCTCCTGAAGCTTTTATCTTGGTAGGAGGAGCCAGATAAAAGGCACACAACAAAAGGCAAGACGGTTGAAAGAAAATAAAATAAAAGTGGAGTGATGTGACAGAGAGAGAACATATTTTAGATCTGGTGGTCAGGGAAGGCCCCTCTGAGTAGGTGTTTGTTTAAACTGAGATCTCAAAGAGGAACAGGTCAAAAGGAATAGCCTTCCAGACGAAAGAAACAGCTTGTGTAAAGGCCCTACGGTGGGAAACAGCACGGCTTGCTGGGGGAATGGTGGGGTCAGTGTGTCTGGAGTCTGTCTGATGGGCATGGGGGGGAGGGGGAGGACGACACAAGGAGATGAGGTTGGACGGGTAGGTGGGACCAGACCACAAAGGGCTCTGTGAACCTAAGTGTGATGGAAGGCCCTGCAGGATTTTAAGCTAATAACTGACACCACGGGACGTATGTTTTGAAAAAGATCAATCCTGAGGCTGCAGAAAAAACACATTCTAGGAGTCAAAGATGAGCTCTTAATCCTTACAGGTTCAGTTAAATTCCTGCATGTTTTATATACAAAGCTATCTGGGTAAGTTAAGAAGAGGAGAAGAAAGATGCCTCACCCCTTTATTGGTAAGAAAGATGTCCCCCACAGTCCTGTCCCACTCCCCTATATTTTTTAAAAAATATATTTTTATTGATTTCAGAGAAGAAGGGAGAGGGAGAGAGAGATAGAAACACCAATGATGAGAGAGAATCATTGATCGGCTGCCTCCTGCATGGCCCCCACTGGGGATCGAGCCCACAACCTGGGCATGTGCCCTTGATCGGAATCGAACCCAGGACCTTTTAGTCCACAGGCCAATACTCTATCCACTGAGCCAAACCAGCCAGGGCCCACTCCCCTATCTTAAGATTCAATGATTTTTTAAAATCATATTTTATACCTGGATGCTCATTTAGTGAAAGCCTCATTCATTCACTGGGCACCAAGAATATGCACATGAACCAGAGTTAGCAGGCTCAATCACTAGAGTTTGTGCACAAATAAAACCAGGCCACCACCCAGCAACTACAAAATGATCACTTGAGCTGATTTTCTCCCCTCACATATGCCACAAAGCAAAGAAAATAAAGCCACCTGTACTGAAAAGAAACAGTTCTCTGATTGTGCTTGAAATGTAGATTTTCTCAAGTTCTAGCACGCAACCAGGGTTCCACGATAAGTAAATTAAGCTGAAACAAATGAACTGTACCTCAACTAGCATAATTATTGGTGGCACAAGCATAAAACTGCCTACCCTGTTGTCATTAGCTGTTTTCTTGCAAGCTATCCAAGAACATCGCCAATGCACCACCCCACATATTCCTAAGGAAAAAGCACTGTGTCCACCTTCGGACTGAGCCACACATCTGTAACTCAAATAGTCAGAAGCATCTTGGATGGGATTAAATCCAGGATCCTCAACAGGCAGACAAAAATCAATCCCAACAACATAAATGTATCAGTAGAGTAATTTTAACAACTACATTAGCAATGCATTGATGAGATTTACAAAAAACACAAAAAATTTCAGAAACCTAAGTCAGTTAAGTATATTCTATTGAGTGATGTTATAATTGCTCTTAATATTCAGTCACAACCATCTTCCAAAAAATAAAAAAATTTGATACTGTCATTTGAACCTGGAGATGGTTAATTTTCTTGACTATTTTACCAATGACTTTCATAAAATTCAGCCTTGGAGGATAATATCTCTAGCGGGGGGGAGGAGGGAGAGGAGCAGAATTGCAAAAGTGCTTTTTTAAAAAAAAATATGTATTTTTTATTGATTTCAGAGAGGAAGGGAGAGAGAGATAGAAACAAAAATGTTGAGAGAGAATTATTGATCGGTTGTCTCCTCCACTGTGGCCTGCACCCGCAACCCGGGCATGTGCCCTGCCTGGGAATAGAAGAGCCATGACCTCCTGGCTCATAGGTCAACGCTCAACCACTGAGCCACGCTGGCGGGGCTTGAAAGGACTATTAATACCAAATTTCTGAAAGCACCCAATCCAAGGTGAAATCTAACCACTTTGGTCCAGATTTGTTTTGGCTATTTGGTGCCACCTGCTGACCACTGAGAACAAGCCACACCTCAGCCTCCAGGGCAGCTACCAACCTGTGCCCGGACTTCAGCACATCTGACTCTTGAGTTAAGCCCAACCACAATCCTTTCCAACCCCATGAATCTTGTCCTACCACTGATTTAGCCCCCAAATCACCAACTACTTTCCACAAATTTCTCAACAAGCCAGTGTTAATCCTTTCCTTAAGCTAAAAACAAGTCCTTCAGAGAAGGTAAGCACATTTCTTTTCTAAGAATTCTTTTTAATGGTGTTCTTAACACCATGGTGTTTTAAAACAAAGAGGAGTGTGGGAAGAGGAGTTCTTACTAGCCCGCCCAGCGTGGCTCAATGGTTGAGTGTCGACCTATGAACCAGGAGGTCACAGATTCTCGGTCAGGTCACATGCCCAAGTTGTGGGCTCCATCCCAGTAGGGAGCGTGCAGGAGGCAGCCAATCAATGATTCTCTCTCATCATTGATGTTTCTTTCTCTCTCTCCCTTCCTCCCTGAAATCAATAAAAAATAAAAATAAAAAGTTCTTACTAGTCTGTGTACAAAAGAAATATTGATGCTCTAAGGTATCCTTTTTATTTGATTGCTTCACTCGAGTGTTTAAGAATTTGGATATCAGAAACATTTCTAAATTTTTCAGGGCACTGTCAAAGCAAAACATGCCACATCCCCACCAGAGCAGTAGCAAAAGGGTGCTTCTAGGCAGTCAAGAGCAACAACAGAGTGACCTGAGGGTAAAGGAACAGTCAGAGTCACGGGAAGGGCATGAATGGACGGGTGAGTGTGGCCATGGCGTGGGAAGTCCTGAAAAACAACACGCTACAAACATCATCTTCCAACCTATTTCAACAAGGGCTGTGCCAGCTGTGAAGGCAGTTTATAGCACACATACAGGTGTCCCCCAAAGGTTATCTATAAAGGGCTACATCTTCCCAAGATGCTATTAGCCATGTGCCCCAAGGGCCAGTGAAGAAGCAATCTGTACTTCCCAAATGGCGGTGGGAAGATCAGGAGAGAAGAGAGGAGGGCTGTCCCTGTTGGAATTCTGCCTGATGGGTCTGCCATTAGGAAATCTTAAGAGGACTGTTTAAGGTTGGCAGGAGGCAACACAATCTCCTCTCCTAGAGAAGGGTTTCCATTGCTTCTACTGACTCAGTGATGGTCCAGAGTCCACCTAACTTGATCATCATGGCAGGAATTCATGAACTAATGCCTGGATAGATACAATTCAATAATATCCTGGGTGTGTTATGCTAATATCCATGTTTTTGGAGGCTTGGTTTTGAGAAGATGGTTAAAAGTACATACCTACCTTTGCTGCTCTTCTTCATCTCCTGTGTGTGTGTGTATGTGTGTGTGTGTGTGTGTGTGTGTGTATAAAAATAAGGAATATGTAAAAACAAGCCAAGCCTCCTCCCTCAAATATCTTCTTTAATCCTATGTTCTATGAACTAGAATTTTCAAAAAAATATAAGGAAATTCCAAAAGCTTTATCATTTTCTGCTTCAATACGAATATAATTCCATTTCTGGCAGACCAAGACAGAAGTGGATGAGGAAACGATTACCCACCTAGACCTATGAGGCAAAGAGGTTCCTACAGCCCTGGCATGTGCTACCACAAGGCCATAACCACCAGGAGAGGAACTGGAGCGTTCTATTAGTTGTCCTCTTTATTGATTACAATTCTGAAAGTCAGTATCTGGCAATGCCCAGACAGAAAACACTTTATCTGTTCTGTTACTTTCCAAGATCCCAAATAGATTTTCCATGTCACACAGGTATAGGACAATGGGTTTTTTCTTTATAGTTTATTTATCTCCAAGCTTCCCTTCTCTGCCCTCTTGTGTTACTCTACAAAATCCCTGGGTGACGTTACCTACTCGCGTCTTTGGCTCCTACCCTTGGCTGACTACTGCTCCCTGGGTGGCTAACTGCTGTTGTCTCCTATGGATCATCAAGTCAGTGTCTAAAGCGAAACTCATAATTCCTCCTTACAAGCCCTATTTTTCTTCCGTCAGGCCCCCTGGTTGCTTGTACCTCCCCAAAATCCACTGAGTTTGCTCAAGCAATAGTTTCTTACTGTGCACCTCACCTCTGATTTTAACCCCTAATCTATTCCCCTACACTGCCACCAGAGGGACCTTTCTCATTTCATTCCTATGAAACCAACCGATGGCCATGCCTTCCAACAATAAATCCCTAGGCCTTCAGAATAATGCCAGAGTCCGAAATGAGACTCTTCATGATGGGGCCCTGCCCAGCTCTCCAGCCACGTTTCAATCCTCTTGTCCTAAGCTCACTACTCCTGTCCCAAGCGCTTACAGCTCCTGAGGGAAAGGTTGGGCCCTTATTTTGCCTCCAAAACTACTACCTGGAAGAGCTCTCTACTCAAATCCAACCTCCACCAGGAAGCCGCTACTACCCACTCACCAGCACCTGGTCTAAATGAGACAACCTGAGAGAGCCCGCATAGGTACTCCACTCCCTCCCAGGCACTTTATATATACTTCTGATCTATCACTTACCATCATAAGACTGTTTCATAATTACTAAACATCTACTGACTTATTGTCACTAGGCCATAGACTCTTGGGATCACATCCCAAGTCATACTGTCTTTATCTCTCTCATCTCCTAGCGGGGTGCCTCAAAACATTATGTGCTTGCTAATTATTTATTCGTATGACAGCTGGGTGGGTGAAAGACTGGTAGGTAGAGGACTGGAAGGTGAGGCGGAAGAAGAGATGTCTATTCAAGCCACCCTGGTACTATCTCCATCCGTCACAAAGCCCCAAACACACAGTCCTCTGAGCTACATGGGCTTGGCGAGCACTTGCCTTCAAGCAGTCACGTTTTAGACTTCTCCCTGTACATATTAGCATTTAAGTTTCCCTCTTTAGTTTTTATTTATAAAAATAATTTTTTTTGTCTGAACTACTCAGATTTCAGAGATCAAAGCAACAGACAGGAGCACAAATACACATGTACAAACACACACTTCGTTAACACCCAATCTTAATTAAAGGCTCAAATAAATTAAATAAAATTTTTTTTAAAAGGTGACTAACATTTGCCAATTCTTTTTTTCAGAAGGAAAACCATATGCTAACAATTACTTTGGCAGATTTCACAGACCCAAATGCTCTGCAGACACTTAAAAACCTCCCACTTTACTCATAAAAGACTTGAAAAAGCATACACTGAACTGGTGGTGTGTTATCTAGAAAAAAAAAGTTCTGCTCAGGGACTTTAAGGGACCAAACTTTGTGCCTGAGAATTTCCGGAAACAGACCTGATAGAGTTCTGCCTCAACCCTCCAACTATTCAGCTGCCAGAAAGCAAGGGAGACACACCCTGCTTGCAACCTGCTCGCGGAAGCACCCTGCAGAATCTATAAAACAGCCAGTAACGAGGACCCTCTGCAAGAAGCCACATCTAGAATCTCAGCGATGAATAAGCTCGGCTAACCTACTGCTACTCGGGCTCATGGAGCTAGCTAGCTCCACATAAAGGCCAAGACACCATCCTAAACATCCCACGTTCTCTGCTCACAAACAAGACGTGGCTATTTCAGCTCTTACCTAGAGAACAGCCGACCACCAGACGCTGCCGTATGAACGTTCCTATGGCGCACAAACGATCCAAGAGCAGCAAACACTCCTTCCTTATACACGGCACACCTATGCCAGAACTAGCCCTGCTTCATCTTCTCCCACCCACCCCCCTTTATCTATAGCCAAGTCTTTCAAAACAACCTCCATCTTTCTTCCCCAAACTCATTGTATAAAAGGGCCCCATCAATTCTAGGATGCAGGCGACTGTGTCCTCTCCATCCAGCCCTGCTGCTGGTGGCTTAGATTGCACGCCCCAGGCCCTGGTCCCTTTTCTGGCTAGCATATGGTTCAAGAAATCCTTTCCTTCAGAAAAACTTTCGGCCTTGAAAGTTATTGTTTAACAGTATCATTCACTTTTTAAATTTTCTAGGTTACTTGCAGTTTTACAGAAACATGTCAACTGTACAAAAAGCATGACACAGCTGTACAAACGGGCCAAAATTCATGGAATCGGACCATTTGGAAAGAGAAGGGCGCTCAGAGACTTAATAATTAAACCTCGTTAACAAAGGTGGTCTTCAAATACTCTGTACTAACTTTTGTATGTTTTGTTTATCAGTGACAGAATATATTAATTGTGAATTTATCAGATTTTCCTTAAAATTCCCTGCATATACATCCAAAATCATAATTATTTTATCTTCTTGGTAGGTTAACATGATAAAATACCCTATTTTCTCCCTATTCACACATTAACTCCACTTTTATTGAAAGTAATATTGACCTATTGTATTTTTTCCCATTCTATTATTTCATCTTCTTGAGTCATTTTATTTTAGGTATGCCTCTCCCTTTTAAAATCCAATCTAAGAGTCTCTGCCATTTAGTTGGCAAATACAATCCCTTTACATTTATTAGGATTACTGAAACCTCAAAACAGATTTTGAGGTTTCAACCAACTTATTTTGTTTTCTATCTTAGTTATTAACATGTGGAAACTGGGGCCTACACCCAAGAGTTAAACAAGTGAATCGTCACACTGCTATAATATCTTTAATTATATCTGTAATATCTTTATCATCACTGAACCCAGAACCACAAGAACTCAATCTAATCTTTAAAATGTAGAGAGCAGATGAGTCTAACAGCCAAAGAAAACTCTAATACTATTATAAATAACTTTCTTGCTGGCTTACTTTACTGCATGTAGGCATGGGTGCTTTTTTTTATCCAGTCCTCCCCAGCAACCTTCTGAGGTAGTTATTATTAGCCTTATTTTACAGATAAATAAACTAAGGCTTTCTGTGGTAACACAGCAAGGAAATGAGGAAGCCAATAGGATTTTAACCAATGTGTATGACTCCAAAGCCCATGCTTTGAATGAGTAGCTTAACCTACATTTTGAGGCACAATAACTTTAATAATGGTCCATATGAGAAAAATATCTAATGGACTCAAGGTTCTTCAATACATGAGAAAATATATTTTTATCATAGTATCCCAAATGGACTAAGACACCTTCATTCCCAATATTCAGAAATAATCTCTCTCCTACACAGATGAAAAATGCCACTGAAAGGCTGGTTCTAGTTTTATGAACAAAGTTCTAGGGGGAAAAATTACTTTTTAACATGGGCAGGTTACACCAGGCTCTACTGTTTGGAGGAGCAAAATTAACTCTTACTATAAAGAGAATTATTTTTAAAGATTTCACTAGAGAAAAATATACAGACTATAATTAATTTTATTTTCTTCTATGGCTTAAGAATTTATATTACCAAGAGAACATTTCTACAATAAGAAAGAGTATAATGCAGGGGGAACAACAGAGCATCTTCCTCCATTTCAGAGTAAACTGCACAAAGAACAGTAAAATTATAAACAGATTTACTGAGTGCCTTGAATGAAAATTCTTACTATTCTGCATACTTATTGATCCTCATTTACTATTTGTACATTAAAAAATTTAACAAAGTATTTGATTTCTTTTCCCCCGTCTGCATGATGTAATCTAGATTCCAAATATAAATCTGTAAGCCCTAAAATATTTTAAAACTAGGTTTACTTTGAAAACAGATTTTGAGAGCAAGATAAGCTTTTCCAACATCTACCTAGAAATCTTAAAATAACCTACCTTGAAACAAATGAAAACATTTTAAATGATTTTTATTAAGGGCTATCTTCATGTAACTAACTGATAGTTGAAGGCCATCCTTTTTTTTTTTCTCCTTACAGGGAGAAGCAATTCAACCTGAAATCATTAACTCAATGCAGATCTAACACTGATCTTATGGCCAATAACCATTTTGGTCTTACCCTTACTTCCTGGTAGTTTTAAATTACTTTACAATATAGATTTAATGGCACTGCTACCAAAATGCCGATTCTGAATTTTCATTGCTTGGCATTTCACTGCCTTATTTTTTGTAAAATTGCATAAATCAGTATCGTTTGTGCCCTGAACAACAGAGGCAATAACATGTTTTCTATTTGGAAGCTGACTTTTATTCCGAGAGCAGCCAGTGCCTAAATTCTCTGCCGATCTATCAAGTAAAAATGTATGTCTCAAATACCGGGAATAATGATCAAATGAAAAAAAATATGTAAACTTGTAATGAAAAGCAACACTACATGAAAGGTGGATGAGGCTCACACGCCTATACACTAAGCTCCATGAGAACCAGGATCTCCTCTGTTCTCGTCATCTTTCTGTCACCAGCACCACGCTTAAGCCACAGCAGCTGCTTAGAAACAGCTGTGAAATACCGGTAAAATGGTAGGCGGTAGGGGCAGTGGCACTCCAGAGCAACCTAACTCTAAAACACAGTGCTTCTTTCTGCCTAAATAACATGGATCCTGAACCCCAGTAAAAGTCTCATTGTTACCTAAGGAGCAACCGTCTCTTCACTCAGTTTCATTTAGCAAAGGATGAATTTTTATAAGCAGTTTATTTTCAACTGTTGCAAAATAAGCCGTATCTGGATAGGAATGGAGTAAGCACTACTAGTAATTTCACAGTATCATTGGAGATGAATAAACATACTTATCTTAATACGTAATATTTTAAGAACCATTCCCCTTTGCAAAATGATCATCTCCAAATGTCCTAAGGTTTCAATACTATTCAATTTTCTCAGAGAGCAATTCAGACAACTCAACTGCTTGGGTTAACTAACACTTGAGCAGCAAGCCTTCCCCTTTTGTATGCCCAGTAAATGTTTCCCAAACTTACTTAGAAATCTGTAAACTTTCAAATAAACAAAATGAGTAAAGATTGGCCCACGGTACTTGAAAAGGAGAAGTGAAGTCAATCCCAGAAAAACCATTCTAATGTTTACCATTTTAATACAATCAAACCTCTATGACTAAAATTTGCTTAAACTTGATCAATTTGCAAAACAAACTTTCTAATTACAACTTAACAATGTATCAGGCTATAATCAATTCGAATGCTGCACATTACTGTTTAAAACCTTGATCCTAAAGGTGCTCCATATCAAGCCTGATAAACAAAGGTCAGCTGAAGTAAATGTCGGAATTCACATTTACTCCCCTCACGGCCACCCCCCCCCCCGTCCCCCGCCTCCCGCACGCCGGCCTGGTGGCCCCACACAGCCTGCTGTTCAATCATTTGGTCGTCCCTCACTAACCCCACTGCCAGCCTGGTCGTAGGCAGCCATCTTCTGAGGGTGTGAGGGTTAATTTGCATATGACCTCTTTATTATATATGATGATTTTCCATTTGAACAACTGTAAACCTACTTTTGCTCCACCCTGTATTTAAGCACTGATACGCAAAAAAAAATGAGCCAGTGTTTAATATATTGCCATAAGTTTAGCATCACAGAGGGCTCGCCCTCTGATACGTAACTCAGATCATGCACTCATCAGAGAGGACGAGATACAAATACTACCATAGGACCAGACCATAATCCAGTGATGGCGAACCTATGACACACGTGTCAGAGGTGACACGCGAACTCATTTTTTTTGGTTGATTTTTCTTTGTTAAATGGCATTTAAATATATAAAATAAATATCAAAAATATAAGTCTTTGTTTTACTATGGCTGCAAATATCAAAAAATTTCTACATGTGACATGGCACCAGAGTTAAGTTAGGGTTTTTCAAAATGCTGACACGCCGAGCTCAAAAGGTTCGCCATCACTGCCATAATCTAACCAACAGAGCCAACGACCCAACACTTTGCAAACTTATCACAAAGGCACAGGATAAAGCACAGCCTCCCCAAAGCTACAGGGCGTGGGCCTGCCACTCGGATGTGTCTGGCTCCCGCTCTACTGCTCAACTTACTTCAAAATGAAAACGAGGTCTGAGCTGAAGTCCTCAGTCAGGTTCAAGAGCAGAGGAAACCAGGACCTGTCCTTGCTCTCCGGGCGGGGGGAACAGGCTTAAAAGAACAAGAACTAGAACACCCAGACCACTCTGAGTCCTTTAAAAGCGCCCTGCTGATGTGACTTCATCTTTGAACTCTTTGCCTGACCAAAATCAAGCCTGTACTTTCATCTCCTTGAAATGTTATTTATAAGCCCATTTTCTGCTTCCCAAAATATCTATGAACTTTGTTTTTCCTGCCTCCAAGAGCTTTCAAAGAAGTTGCCTTCTTTTTTTTTGGTCCAGCTCTGCAACACTGTGAATTAATAGGATGGTAGGGCATTTTAGAGCATTGGAGAGAAACGAATTCTGTTGGCCTTCTATGATTCCGTGCAGAGAGGAAGTCAGGGGTTGGGCACCCCAGTGGTGGCTGGATATTTTAGTGCTGTCTTTTGTGACATTTAATGCCAACCCCAACCCAAAAAGGTTCCTGTAATCAAGGAAGGCTTTCTAATCTCTTGAGTAATGGAGCTGCTATCTCTCAATAACTTGTGATTTTAGACATTAGGATAACAGACAAATGAGAACCAGGTCGGCCTTTCTCTAGATTCTCCTCAAGCTCCCGCCCCAGCCCAGAGCCTCCTGTTGGGTGCTCTTGCTGGTCTCTTTTCTCCAGGGAGTGTTCTTAAATAATTGCCCATGTAATTATTTGTTAAATGACTATCTCACCTTATATCGTATACTATAACCTCCACGATTAGGCATTTCTTTCTTTCTTTTTAAAGTTTTTAAATTGATTTTTAGAAAGAGAGGGAGAGAAAGAGAGAGAAACAGCGATGTGAGAGCAAAGCATCCATTGGCTGCCTACTGCACACTCCCTGCCAGGGAGTGAGCCCCCAACTCGGGCATGTGTCCTGACCTGGAATTGAACCATCGACTTTTTGTTGCATTGGACGATGCACAACCAACTGGGCCACACTGGGCAGGGCTGTTTTTATTTCTGTTATTATTATTATTATTTTATTTTAAATCAATGCATCCCTAGATACAATGCCCAGCACACAGAAAACAAGGAAATATTTAATTAATAAACTTCATGCTTAAAAATTCCTCACTTTCAAGGATATTACAGGCACTTTCCCTACCGAATCTGCTGTACCAAGAAGAAAAATATTTCCAGCTTATTCAGTGGTAAATTTGTTCAAATGAAAGCTGTAAATAGTTAAAAACAAAACAAAACTGAAATTAACTGCTAAACGATCAAGATTTATCTACATTTTACTTTTTTTTTTTCAAACTGTATTTAAACACTGGAATGTTTAACTTCCTTCACTGAGCAAAGGAAAAACTTCAAATGGCAACTTCAAACTTCTAAATCATGGAGGCTAATTTCCCAAGTCAAATTCTCGTTGCTGGCTGAACAGCCGCATTCACCGGGTGCCAACCCAAAAATTAAAGGGTGGTGAGGCAAGTTCCCAGGCCTCATCAGAACTTTCCTCACTACCTCAGAAAGTAAATTCCGCACAGGTAGGGGACCCTGGACCAAGAAGAGTCAAAAAATTGTTCAAGAACACATATGGTCCTACGTTTAGTTTTTTAGGTTACCTACGGTTAGAAAAAGTGAAAACTGGCAGTAGTCCACCGAAAACATGGCCAGCTCAATATGAAATACCAGCAGAAGGTAGCATAGTCCTGGATGGCTTTGTTGTTAGAAAACCCCCAAAGAGCGTCCAGAAGGGGGCAGACAGTCAGCCCAGGAGCCAGGACCGCCTCCCCCCGCCCCCCTCACCCCAGGGAAAAATCTTAAAGGAACACTCAGCACCAATCTTTAAGTGGCCTCAGGAGTTCTCATGTGGGCTCTGGCACAGCCTCCTTGGCAGGCAGAGAGCAACACATTCATAGAGACTCAGGGTTAGAAGGCGCTTTCTAACAACCAGAGCTCTCCAAAAATGCCGAGGGCTGGCCAGACAGCAGGGAGTTCAGGGCATCACCAGAGGTTCCTGCAGGGTGGGGATGTACCATTTGACAGGGCAGCCACAGAGGGAACCTCGCACCGTGGAGGAAGCTGGGCTGCAGGAATTCTAAGATCCCGTCCAACTAACAGGCCTCTAGGATTTGGTTAACCACAAAGTGTTTACCATTCTTGTGATCAGCACACTGTAGTAATACTGCAGTCTCAAAACTTGGTTTCCCAAGGTAGGCACGATACTCTCTCTTCAATGGGGTTCAAAAAAATGGCTTTTCCATTCCTATTTTTAACTGGATCTCTACGACTTTATTTTTAAGATATATTTTTATTGATTTCAGAGAAGGGAGAGGGATACAGGGATAGAACTGATGAGAAAGAGTCAGTGATCAGCTGCCTCCTGCATGAGCCTGCAACCCAGGCATGTGCCCTAACCAGGAATCTAACCGTGACCTCCTGGTTCATAGATCAACCCTCAACCACTGAGCCATGCTGGCCGGGCTGAATCTCTATTACTTTAATTATGATCTTTCTTTGTTGGGGTGTTTTCATATTAAAATCTTCGCATTCTCTTTAAAACACAAGTGTTCTTCTACAAACATTAACAAACGTTTTCATTGGGTTTCACAACCCTACTGAAAAATGGGCTAAAAGCTTTGAAAGCAGGTTTTACATGTTGATGGAAACATGAAGTGCACCATTGGAAATATTTATCAAAACAATTAATTTTGTTAGGCAATGGTACACTTTTAAAAATATAAGGTACAAATAGAACATCTGTTCATTCAAAAAACGTTTAATTAGAAAATTCTGCCTGTGTTGTTGGTGTGACATTCTTATCACCCAGGGCACATTATTGAGTCTGGGATTTTGTTCTTTGCCAAATGTGGAGACATACCTACATAGGTGTGAAAATACAAAATTTTTTTATTTAAAGCGTCAGGAAGTCGGAAGATAAAACAGCTCAAGGTTCACACATCCTTTCTTTATCCTGCTTAAATGAAAACCTTGCTGTGCTTTATCATTTTCAGGGACTGCATTCTAGTTTCCCTAAGAAATTACTCTATGATCCTCCTGATCAGAGTTTTGCTATAATGGAGGGGATCTGAACTTGTAAGTGTACTTACAAGTCAATGCACACACACCCAGCATCAGTCATTTTGCAGCTAGATCCTGACATAGCGAGGGGGATACTCAGAAGATAAGTTGGTGACAAACCAAATCAAATAACCAAGGTACCATACCAGCCGTAGAATTCGTTTTGTTATATGGCTGGTTTAAATGTTGTTTCCAGAAGTGTCCTTACCTCATCTATTTTCTATAGGCAGATCATAACACCAAAACATTTCTGAAAACTTGTGAACTGACACATTTGGAAGCATCAAGAAAGGATGGAGCCCTGGCTGGCGGGGCTCAGTTGGTTGGGTGTTGTCCAGTGCACTGAAAGGTTGCAGGTTCGATACCGGGTCAGAGGCACTTGCCTGGTTTGTGAGCTCGATCCCCAGTAGGGGTCGTGCAGGAGGCAGCTGACTGATGTTTCACTCTCACACTGATGTTTCTCTTTCTCTCCCTCTCCCTTTCGCTCTCTCTCTAAAAATCAATACATTTTTTTTTTTTAAAAGAAAGGATGGGAAAGCCATTCCCTTGAACCATACTCAGCAACAGAATGATGAAGAATTAGGCATTTAGTAGTTTCTCAGCCATAAATTGGTTGGTTTTGCTTTTTGATGATGGGCATATATTTTTTTTATATTGCCATATTGCTCAAAAAGAGTTGATATGTTCAGAGACTAGAAAAAAGGTGATGAGAGCATAGATCAAACCTGGTGACCTACAAGGAGAGTCATTTTCATGCTTATGACGATTTTCTTGCCTCACAGCCTTGAATACTTTCAAGTTCTGCTAAATTCCTCAGATTCTCTAGGAGGAGGAGTAAAGGAGTACGCAGACAATGTCTAACAGATTTCTCTAAACACATTTTTCCCCACACGGGGCCTGCAGGAGGCTAACAGGGAGGGTGCCGGGCTCCTTAGCTTCCTCTCACTGTAAAAGCACTAACCAGGTAAGCAAAGAGACACCCCCCAACACACACACACACATACACCCTTCCCCCCACCCCCCCAACACACGCTGTGCCTAGTCTTCTTCGAACAGGAAGGCAGCCATTGGCTTAGCCAGGGTTCCCATGAAATCAGCCTCCTCTCCAAATGGACTACGCAAGAACAGTAGAGTACATCAGAATGGAGGTACCAGTCTCGGGGGCAGGTGAGCCTGGATGACCAGGACCCAAGAATGACTTTTTTCTTTTTCTTTTTTTTTAAATTAATAAGTTCAACCAAGTAACAAGCTCCACATGGTAAAAGAATTTTTGTTTTAACTTAGAGGTCACTGACTAGAGACTAGAAATGTGCCCAGCTGTTAGAACCCCTCTGCTGTGCCAGGAAAGATGCCAGCTACAGACAGGGACCCTCAGCTCTCCTTTCCTCTTGATGGAGGAGGGAACACGGAGTGATGCCACCTGCATTCCCCCAAGGTGGGCGGGCTGAGGTGTTAGCTCCCTCCTGATCTCACAGAGGACAAAGCCAAGTGCTGGCCCTCCTCAAGCAGACTGCTCCCCACTCACTCTCTCTCCAGGAACCTCCCTCTGGAAGTTCCAGAAAGTTCCTGCTAACCAGCTCAGCAGACTTCACAAAGGAGGGATGAGCAGCCCCCACTTTCAGTGTACATTCCAAACTGGGGAAAATTAAAAAGCAAAAGCGAAAAAACCCACAGCAAAGCCAGCGTTTGCCCTTGGTTTTGCATTGAGAGGGATTTTTCATTAACACAACCCTGCCTGACTTCAGGCGAGGTCCGTTAATCTTTCTGTGTGTACAGAACCTTGCAGGAAAAGCAGGCCGGGAGCTGTCACCCGTGCATGCACGGCCCGGCCGGCCTCGAGACCTGTCCTCCAGAGGGGATATTTATTTCACTTCCTCTCAATGGCAGGAGGTATCCTCCACCTCGGTGGCGCCTGTTGCCAGAAATAGACAGTAACGTCGGGAGCAGCCGTCTCTCCCATGTAAACCAACTCCTCACAGAGGAGGGGTGGGCAGATGCAGGCAGACCAGGGTGTCAGCGTGATCACCCCACAGTGCTAAACGGATGCCGGCTGCCAATTTGGTCTGCGTTCCTTAGGTCCTTATAACTGGCTCCTGACAAGAGTAATCCGGACGCTAGCAGGGGGAGGCCTTTGGGGCCAGAAAGGAGAAAATCACTACTTCCCCATCACAGCCATAGTCTCACACGAGGGGGACCAGGGGCTGGAGGGGGTCATTTCAGAGGTCAGTGAGTGTTTTAGATAAGGGATGAGGGAGCTCTCTGATTGACATCCTGAAAAAACACACACACCACACATATTTTTCATTTCCCTGAGTTTTACATTTGTAAACGAATGCTGTCACATTATAAAAATAAACGGCAGGTCCGGAAATGAACCAAAGCCCTTCAATCCAGCCTTGCTTTACAATGCAAATGTTTTTCTTTTCTTTTTTTTTAAAAAAAATTATTATATTTTTCATGTGTTTTTTTTTAATTGATTTTTAGAGAGAAGAAGGGAGAGGGAGAGAGATAGAAACATCAGTAATGAGAGAGAACAATTGATCAGCTGCCTCCTGCACACCCCACACTGGGGTTTGAGCCCGCAACCTGGGCATGTGCCTTGACTGGGAATCAAACTGTGACCTCCTGGTTCAATAACAGGTCAACAATCAACCACTGAGCCAAGTTGGCTGGGTCGCAAATGTTTTTCTATCAAACATTTCAAAATATGCTAATGATCACCTGAAGTACACATTTTCAGGGAACTGTAAATAACTTACCAAAAATGCAATCACACTTTTCTCAAGAAAAGTCTTATGCACACAAGTTGCTCCATAGCCCAACTTCCTCTCCGGTCACAACTCCCTGGACCCCTCTCCCTTGTGCTCTCCTGTCCTCAGAGGCTTCACCCCCAAGGTGGACTGTCCCCACAGTCAGAAGGTGCCAGTGAGGTCAAGCCAGGTCACACCCTCTGGGACGACCCTCCAGGGCATCGCTGCTGCTGCGCGGAGGAGCAGCGGAGCAAGTGCACAGGTAAGGAGAGCAATTTAATCAAAGCCTCGGACTCAGAAGGGCTGGAGGCAGACCAACTTAGAGTCCACAGGGTCCAACCCCCGTTTTTGGATACCACAGCACTAACACCTTACTGTCCCGCCAGGCTAGCACTCAACTGGTTTAAGGTATCCTTAACAGATACACTTAGCATTAGAAATTGCCAGGTGTACAAAACGCTGTGCCTAAATGATATCTACTGTCCCCTAAAAGGGCTTCTATGATATGCAAAAGTGGACCAACTATTCAAAAGGCTCTTTTGTGATAAATGGCAACTGGTCTGGAAGCTGCCATCCCATTTAGCTAATTACAAACCTCTTTGTTTCTAGGGGGATAAGGGAGCTGCAGAGGCAGTGTTATCACGCCTCTCACTGAGGAATGCAGTAGCTCCGGTGGGAAAACCAAGGGCAGTTTCTACTTTGGTGAAAGGGGCAGGGAGATCAACACTCCGTCCTCCTCACTGGGGTCCTGCTCTTGGCAACCTCCGCACCCAACTCTCCACAGGGCACGTCACCTTGGGAGATCACCAGGGAGTCGGACTGAGGGCCTCACATCCCTTCCAGAAACCCGTTCCCCACGCTCAGGCCAGTGCCAGAGGGGAACTTGGGACAAGTCACCTAGAGGCTTGGGGTCTTCGTTTTCTCATCTGTAAAGAGAGGACCGGACGAGGACAGCGGTTCCCAGCCTGGCCACACATAATACAGTGGGGCCTTGACTTACTAGTTTAATTCGTTCTGTGACGGAGCTCGTAACTCAAATTACTCGTATGTCAAATCAAAAAGTGAATGAGTGAGACACGTGATGCTGGGCTGATGTGGCGTTCACTGTGACGTTCGCTGCGCCAACTAGCGGTGGGGTATCTGAAGCTGGCTGGTAACCCGAATTTTAGCTCGAAACTCAAAGAAAAAAATCGGCCGAGAGACGGCTTCTATCTGGAAAAACTCGTTAGTCGGGACACTCGTAAGTCAAGGCCCCACTGTAATCACTTCTGGTGATTCTGTGACTTAATTAGGCAGGCATCAGGATTTTTTTTAAAATATGTTTTCATTGATTCAGAGAGAGGAAGAAACATGGATGAGAAAGAAACATCAATTGGCTGCCTCCTGCACACCGCCCCCTACTGGGCATGAGCCCGAAACCTGGGCATGTGCCCTTGACCGGAATGGAACTGGCAAGCTCCTGGTGCATAGGACGCTCAACCAACTGAGCCACAACAGCCGGGGCAACCAAGATCTTTAAAAGGGTTGAGAACTACTGATTAACTAGAGCCCCTTCTAGTTTAAAACAAAAAAGGTTCCTAAGCCCCAACTATCAATGAAATCACCTGCCCACCCCTCCCACCCAATAGGGTGGGGGATGGAGGCGGAAAAGGTGAGCTCCGGGCTGAGTGGGGCAGTCTCTCAGAAGAAGGCGCATCTCCAGCCAGCCTGGCCCCGAGGACACCAGAACTCTGAGGCTGCAGGCGGCCTGAACGATCCAGAAGTTTCCAGGCAGCTCTACAGTTTGGACACTGTATCTGGGATTTAGATTTTCTTCCCTCTGCTGCCTGAAACATGAGCCTCGCAATGAAATATCTAAAACAAAAATTATGTGGTTATTTACAATAAGTCTTTGGCTAACAAATGAGACTACTTGCCTTTTTTAAAAAAAAACAACAACAAAGAATGAAAAACTGCCTAAAACATTCATTCATTCCCTCACTCTTCCTTGATTACAGGCTGCAAAAAAAAGCACAAAACAAATCCTCAGAAATGAACCATTAATATCACAAAAAAAGCGAAAAGAGTTATTACATGGAAACGCCAATACTGATTACATTTCAATTACTATTTGCGCTTTCATCTGGAAAACATATCCTCCGCTGGAAAGCACCCAGTGTCACAGCTGCATTGCTTTTCCAACTTTCGCAAACACTCTTAAAAGTTAGCCACAACTCGGTGCTGGCTGGCGTCCAGGGCTTTATCATTATGTACTATTAGTTCATAGTGAGAAGTGGGGGCTGAGGAAGGGAGAAAGCAAAGTAACAACAGGGGCTTCATAATCATGTGCAGATGGGGACGTTCCTGGGGCTTTATCTGCCAGAAAATGCCTCCCATATTATTTCTATTACCTGGAGCCTTTATTAATTTAATTAGGTAATTACAAATGTGTTTTTAGGACATCATTTAGAGACTTAACTTTAAACAATTTTTCTTATGTCAGTGCCTGGGCCATGCTGACATTTTAATATTTTTCATATGTACAGCCAACGGGCGGACTCTCTTCCCCTCCCTCCACGTTTTAGCAGGTGCTGAAAGCAAGTCAACAGACAACCAGCCAGTCAGCCTTCCCTTCATTATGTCCATTCCTTGTCAAATCAATTATGGTTCGGAATTATAGTACTTCGTAAATGCTGGGGCTAATACTATTTTTTTTTAAAGGTTCATACAAACCAAATGGAGTGATAGGCTCCAACACAGACTTTTCAATCTCATGAACCCGCCAAGTTAAACAAACAAAAACACGGAGGGACCAAGCCAGGTTTTCAAATTTTATTCAAATAAAATTTTATATAGTTAAGTAATTTTTGACCATGAAAGTTCAATTAGGTCATTATATGAAAGTCCAATGACCTAAGGAGGGCAACACACCAAGTTATTGTTCAATATAATATCTGAATTCCCTTTTTTAATAATAGGGAATAGAAATTGCTACTGTTTTGTAACGAAAACCCCATCTAGGACAACAGTCACCGTCGTCATTCTGAGAACTGAAAGATCAGTCCCTCGCAGCAGAGGACAAATGGTGATCTTACAAGTAAGGCTTCTGAAGTGGCCGGTGAGCACTCGGGACACACCTGGCCCGCAGGTGTAAAGGGAGGTGTGAGCTAATAGGCAGGCGATGAAAGATGAAGTCCCGGCTAACTGACCGGGAGCAGACGCTAAGTTTCTCCAGGTTTCTGGGTCTGAACCTGAGCATTTACCCTACTTCTACAGTCCCTTCCTGTTCCCAAAGTCCATACACACCAGATGAGAAAACTCTGCTAGATGTTACTTGTTTTTTTTAGGATGAGGGTAAGAACCAAGTCTCATGCCCTACAGTGTGTTATCTCCAGCACCAGCACAGCATTTGCCACAAAGTAAGGAAGGGCTCAGTAAATATTTACTGAATGATTTTGCTGATCTCCACAGTATTTAAAGGGGTTTTAGGAAAAAAAATGCATTGATGATTAATGTGTGGGAGTTTCTTTTTTAAAAAAATCTTTATTGTTGAAAGTATTACATATGTTGTGTGGGAGTTTTTTGAAAGAAAATATACAGCATGGATTTGGCTTTAATTTTTAATTTTGTGGATATATGTATGTTTGCATTATTTAACAAACACACATATAGCTCTATGTGACAGTCTTAAGCCCTTTACAAATTTGACCCTCAAAATAATCTTTTTGAGGTCGGCACTATTATCTTTTGTACTTTACAGATGAGAAAATTGTGGCACAGAATGGTTAAGGAACTGGCCTAAGGTCAGAGGTGAAATTAGTGGAATACGGATTTAAGCCCAAGTGGTTTGCTTTTAGTGTTTATGCTATGAGGTCCAATATGGTTGCCACGAGCCACACGTGGCTATTTAAGTTAAATGAATTAAAATTAAATAACATTTAAAATTCAGCTCCTCAGTGCACTAATCATCGGCACGCAGAAGCCACATATGGCTGGCTCACGGAGACTGAACCAAATAGTGTGAATAAAGAACGTGCCCATCATCACAGAAGGCCCCACCAGAAGCAGCACTCTATGCTCTTAGGCGATACTCTATTGCTGCCTCTCAATCTGGGTTTGTTCCAGACTCTGAAGTCCCATCTCTATGCCATTTCTTCAATCTAATAAAACCATAATACAAAAGGTCTCTCGAATACCCCCTCTTTAAGCAAACAAACACACACATACACAAACACACACACACACACACACACACACACACACACACACACTAGTCAAGCCTGGCCAGCATGGCTCAGTAACTGAGTGTTGACCTATGAACCAGGAGGTTGCGGTTCGATTCACCGTCAGAGCACATGCCCCAGTTGTGGCTCGGTCCCCAGTGTGGGGCATTCAGGAGGCAGCCAATCGATGGTTCTCTCTCATCAATGATGTTTCTATCTCTCTCTCCCTCTCCCTTCCTCTCTGAAATCAATAAAAATATTTAAAAAAACAAAACAGTCAACAGCAACTTGATGGATGGCCTCCACAGGAAAGCCAACTAGAAACTTTGTTTTTTCCCCTTGTTATTCTCTACTCTTCCCCTGGCAGGATGTTAGCAGAAATGGTCTCTGGCGCACACTCGCACCTGTCCTGCTGTGAAGGGCCGAAACCCTGTATTTATGGATTCTGCAAGCAGAGTTCAGCCAGAGGGTAGCCCTTCCCAAAAATTCAGTTCCCAAAATATTTGCAGACATTTTTCAAAATGTGGAAAGCACACCCCAGAAGGCTCTTTCTGTAACACAAGGAACAAGCTTTTGGTATCAAGGCAGCCTTTAAATTCTATGTCTTGGAGCAGGATTCAGGGAGAATTGCCATTGTGGGGAGGGGTGTTACGATTCCTGCAATTCCCCAAATAGTTCCACCTTTGAGAAAATACAGTTGTGAAAGTTCCATTACCTAAGAAGGGTAACACACCAAGTTACTGTTCAGTAGACTACCTGAATTCAAAAGGACCTGAGGGGACAGGAGGCCCTCATTTGGATGGTAAATTTTGGTCTGAGAAAACAGTCAAGTCCTAGCACCGAGGGGCAGGACAATAAAAAGGTAAAGAGGAAAACTCGTTGGGTGGAGGGAGCAAGTGTCAAGGGAAGAAGAAAGAAGGTACACCACGTGGGCCTAGAGCAGCGGTTCTCAACCTGTGGGTCGCGACCCCTTTGGCGGTCGAACGACCCTTTCACAGGGGTCGCCTAAGACCATCCTGCATATCAGATCTTTACATGACGATTCATAACAGTAGCAACATTACAGTGATGAAGTAGCCACGACAATAATTTCATGGTTGGGTCACAACATGAGGAACTGTATTTAAAGGGGCAGAAGGTTGAGAACCACTGGTCCTAGAGGAAGCCTGGAAAAACAAAACTCAGAGGTCGTTCTACTTGTGGCTGGACTTCCTGGCTGTAAAATTCCGTTTCTACGTGTGCTAAACGAAGTTAAATAAGATCTATAACAAAATACATTTATCCCTTCCCTCCCTGTTGTAAGCCAGGCCTTTTTTATAACGCTCATTTCCAGAGGGCCCCAGAGGGATCCCTTGAACGGACACACACCCTCCGACCAGGCAGGACACGTTCCTCTGGCACAGCAGTGAGCGGGAGGAAGCCGGGTACGCTGGTTCCCTTGGAGGGGGCCCCACACCCACAACCCGGAGCACAGAGTGTGCACAGATGTCGGATCTTCATGTTCCACACTGTATGTTTACCCCCATTTACTACTTCCTGAACAGCTATTTCCATAAACATATGCCCAAATCATCATTTTTGGTAGCTGAGCAGTGTTCTACAGTATGGATATGCCGTAATTTATGAAACAAGTCCTTTCTGTAAGGCACACAGTTGTTCACTCGTCTCAATACTATTTTTTTTTAATGTAGTACTATCGTCGTAATCTTGACCATTATTTTCTTAGGATACCTATCTAGAAGAGAAACCTACTGCCCTACAGAAATGGACCCTCCCACCAGCACTGTGCAGGAGGGCCTGTTTTCCCTCTACCCTGATCGACCCCAAGCATAATGGTCAAGGTCACCAAAGGCCTCCAAAGTGATAACTCTGTCATTTTCATCGGCACGTCTTTACTTACTAGTGATCTGATGTTGACTACGTTTTCATAATCTAAATTAATCACTGATTTGGTCAAGCTACTAACTCCTCTGTGCTCCAGTTTACTTATCTGTAAAATGGGAATAATGATTAAACCTGTATCTCATAGAATTGTTTTGAGAATTGAGTTAATTGCTTAAAACAATACACAGAATATTCAAAAACCACTACTGTTATACTTTTTAAACTTATTTTGGACATTTACACTTTTTAACTTATTAATGCTTTTTAACTTATGTCTGATAAGAAAGAAATCTCCCTTTGAAACAATAGAGCTCGCAGTGGTGGCTACTTTTTATGGGCAGCACAGATGAAATAATTATCACTGGGTAACAAAGAGTCACTGTATGTACCCACGTGTAATTCTAGAAGTGGACATCCCTCCCTTCGTCTAGTTATAATATCAAGAGGACTATTTTTCTGTAATAGATAAAAGATATTTGAATACATTTGTACATTCTTGGATTTACCTTTTTAATAACAAAATCCCGACTTTCCAAGAATTTAAAACATTTTATAACAAAATATTATAACCAAAAAAAAAAATCCCCAAAAGGAGCTTTGGTTAAATAAATCATGATATATATGACATATGCACTCTCATGCATCAAATAAAAACAATGATATTTTTATATGTATATATAAAACACAGTAAGATGCTCAGATGAAATAGCAGGTAACAAAACATGCATATTATGATTCTATTTTTGTTTGAAAGCATACATTTATCTGAAATAAATATGTACCAAAATGTTAAAAGAAGTTAGCACTGGGTGGTGGTATTAAAAGCAATTTAGTTTTTTTTATTTTTCTTAAGAAAACTGTATTTTCCTTTGTTTCTACAAAGATAGCTTTCTTTTTGAAATGAGAAATTTTAAGTATTTGTACAGGTGGGGTTCCAACGTGGTGTGCAGTTTCTTGGACAGAGCAGAGCTGTCTGGCAGGACAGTCCTCTTGGCTAACAAGGTTCTCTCTGACAAGAACATTCTTTGGACAGACTGGGAGGACCATCTCGCAAGGACTCCTTGAGCTCTGATCCTGAGATTCCTACCTCCTCATCCTTCCTAGATATGGACATAGGCTCTGAGCTGATTTTGTCTTTCCCCTGCTTACCAGCAGTGATGCCCCAGGGCTCCCCAAATGTATGGTAAGCACACAAGGCCCCGGCTTCCCCCCAGTCTCATGCCCCACTGTCACAAATCCACACAACACCCTCCCCTTCCAGGTAACTCAGGCCCCTTGCAGTTCCCAGACTATGCACGCCCACTGACATACCCTTCATGTTGAGCTCAAGCTCACCTCCTGCAGGGGCCCTCACTGCACCCTGTGTGCCCATGTCCATCTGGCACAGTATTCTGCACACTGGACTATAATTGTTTGCCCATTCCTGTCTACATTTCTGGGGGTGAGTTGACTGGGTGGGATACAACAGAGTGGTGGAGTCAGTAGACAGGTGGAAAGAGGATTTATTGAAGTATAATGGATGTATAATAATGAAATGCACCTGTATAAATTACACAATTTGATAAGTTTTGACATATGTATACACAGTGAAGCCATCATCAAGAAAATGAGCACACCCATCACTCCAGTTTCCTCAAGCCCTTCTTTAGCCGTTCCTAAGCCTACCCCCACATAGCCTCACCCCCACCCCCAAACAACCACAGATCTGCTTTCTGTCACTATAGGTTAGCTTTTCCCTTCTATATAAATGGACTCATATAGCATGAACTCTTTTTCTGTCTGGTTTCTTCACTCGGCAAAATTATTTTGAGATTCACCCATGTTGTCACACAGAGCAATAGTTCATTCTTTTATTGCTGAGTAGTATCCCATTGTACAGCTGCAACAGTTTATTTATCCATTCACCTGTGGTGGAACATCTGAGTTATTTCCACTTTGGGGCTACTACAAATAAAGCTGCTATGAAAATTTGTGTACAAGTTTTTGTGAGGAAATGTTCTTTCATTTCTCTTGGGTAAATGCCTAGGAGTAAAACACTTGGGTCATATCGTAATTTTTTTAAGAAACTGTACCATAGGATCATAGGGCATTCTAATTCAACTAAAACAACAACAACAAAAAACAATGAAGAGGCAAGTACTCAAATTCACCAGGGGACTATCCTCTTAAAAGAAAGAGAATACGTCCTTTTTACAAGGGATGGGTCATTTTATAATGCGAATAATCATTCTCTGTAACTTTTAAAATCCAATCTTCACATCTGACGTTCACGCCAAGTGAGTCATGCCTAGATTAATTACAGTTACATAAAAATTTGGGCTCTCTCCACTGCCCAATTCCTCTACGTTGCACCTCGTTCTTTTCAGGATTTGGATGGCACCCATTTAACTGCTTCTTTCTCTTTAATTCTCTACAGCGGTGTTGTGAGAAAGAACGTGACATTGCGATTGTATCAGTATTGAAGAAGGACCCTTTCTTTGTATGCGCTCCAAAAAGGACGGTAACCCGCTCATGTGACTTTGGGGGCGTTATATTAACTTTCTGTGCCTTTGACCGGCACCCAAAATTAGATGAATGATTTAAAGGGCTTCCTGTTTAAGAGGCTATTCAGCAGTAAATACAACATGAGCTAAAAATAGAAAAGCAATTCTAGGTAGAAATATTCTATCTTGGCACTTAGTCGGGGACCCAACTTTAACCTATTTAAATTCCAAACGCATAAAAGCATACAGTGTATAGAAAACATAAATAAGTGCAATCCAGACCATAGGGGAAATGACAAGAAAAGTGAAAACACTGAGATATGCTCATTGTTCTAACTAACCTCAAAGGATGAGATTTTTCTGGTAATACTATATTCAATATTCTGTAGACACATTAAACTGCACAATTTTCTAAACACAGTTTTAAAAGAATCTGTGGTTTAAAAGCATAACAGAACTAAACAGAGTCTGACAGCTTTTATTATTTCTATGAACTTTTCTGCTCTAGTTTACACGAGCCAATTAATTTCATTCTTATTCCACATTGAAAGAAAGGAAATCCACTACATTACATTTCTACTGTCGGCTGGCAGTATCTTTGCTTGAGACAGAAGACACATGTCCATGTGTCCTCAGCACAAAGACTGCTGTGATTTACAGAAATGTCCCAGAAGCCAACATTTTTTAAGGAGCAAAAACCAAATCCCATATAAAATACTACCAGCTTGCGTAAGTTTAAAGGCATCTGCCACAGGAGTAAGTCGGCCAACACAAGGGTAGTCAGACACCTGCAAGAAGGTCATGGTAATGTACAGCCTTAGAAATGGGATTAAATAAAATTCCCTAGATCCAGCTATTCCCGTCTTAGGAATCTACAGGAAAAGGTGAATTTAGATAAAAATTTGAATGCAATGGTGCTCATCACTTTGCTTTTTATTGTAGCAAAAAAACAAACAAAAAAAAAGACAACTTAAACATCCAGTAATAGGAGATTGTATGAGTATTTTACATAGCCATAAAAATGTTTTCCAAAAAACATTTTAGCCCTGGTGGGTGTGTCTCAGTTGGTTGAGCATCACCCCATGAAGTGAGAGGTCGCTGATTTGATTCCTGGTCATGGCAAATGCCCAGGTTGCAGGCTCGATCCCCAGTGGGGGGTATGCAGGAAGTAGCCAATTAATGTTTCTCTCTCACAATGATGTTTAAATTCCTCTCTCTCTCCCCCCTACCTTTCCCTTCCTCTCTAAAAAACTGAAAAAATCATTTTTAAAAAACATTTTAAAAATGGATACAACTCATCAAAGTGAGCACAATTATATAGAAAGTATTATGTAAGAATTTGAGTATATGCATATAAGCAAGTGTGAATAATAAAGACCAAGAAGAAATATAACAAAGTGTTAACAAGGGTTATCCCTGGACTTAGAGGAAAATTCATTAATCTATTACATAATTAGAAGTTATTTTTTAAAATTACAAGGTAACCTCAAAACAAATATTTTATAGGTTTTCTTGTTTTGAAAGCTCTCGAAGTA
This sequence comes from Myotis yumanensis, assembly GCF_028538775.1. NCBI lineage: Eukaryota > Metazoa > Chordata > Mammalia > Chiroptera > Vespertilionidae > Myotis > Myotis yumanensis. The sequence goes on along the minus strand of NW_027223762.1, from coordinate 29,782,791 downwards.
CCATATTATTTCCCTGGAAACATCTCAAGAACTTTGTTCACCAGCAATGCTGAATATTTGTTTCTTTACGGGCCAATAAGCAAAGCCTAATAGGAAAATTTGGGTTTAGAAGAGAAATAAATAAGAATTAAATTACTTAAAAATTACTCTTCAACCCACAGAAGTTTCAAGAGGATTAATTTAAATGGTGCATGGCCATAAGGCACTTAAAATATGATGTTCAAAATTTTATTTTGCATGCAACTGTTTAGGAACATTATTCAAAAAAATTATTCTTACATATTATGACCAACAATTATCAATAAGTTCTTCACCAAGAATATTGACCACAACAGTTCAAATAATAATATCTAGTTGGTAATAAAAATTTTCCCACAAAATTGTAGAATAAGTGAAAAAGAACATAGTTGAAAATTATAATGTCCTGTTAATGATGTGGGCAATCTTTAAAACCCTTGAATATGGGTTTGGGAACAGAGTATGATGCCTTGGGAATTCAGTTTTTCCTGCCAGTCAATTTATTAACAATTTCTCTGGAGCAAAAAATAAAAGTTTCAAACTATAACCTTGACCTACGTGAAGTCCCTCAGAGTTTCTTGATTGAATTATTGCCTACTCTGCCATTTTGCCTTACTGAAATTTATTATCTTCCATACTGGAGCTCTAGTGAGCTTTGAAAAATGTACAAACTTGCCTAAAATCTTTCAACACCCTCCCCACTCTCCTTTTGGGTTGAACCTTTCAAAGCAAGCAAGACCTTTCACCTTGTCTCAGCTCCCTTCACTCCATAACCCGCTCCCTCTGCTTCAGCCATAATAGAGTGTTTCCCCAAAACATTATTTTCTCCTCTCTCCACAGCTCTGCACATGCTGTTCCCTCGGCCTGAGACTCTCCCACAACCTAACCTTTCCAGTTAACAATGTTGTGCCTTAGGCATTATCCTCCTTCAGAAACTGCCCCTCTCCCGTCTGTCATATGTGACCATGACACCCCAATTCTGTGCCTGCAGTTTATACTAATCATGACAAGGACTTGCCTCTGGTCCCCCATGTCCTCTGAACTCTTGCCCTGTGAGGAGAGAACTGTGCCCTGGGGCCAGCGCAGAGCCCAGCCAAGGGAAGTAGACCACTCTGTGATGGAGGCTCCATGCCCATCTATGCTGCTGAGGCAGTTTCACAACTTAGTCCGTGTTACCACTACTGAGGGGAAATTCAGACATGATAGATTAATCGAAGAGGCCAGTTATTTTAAAGTGCTTATTTCCAATCAGAAATTTCTGGAAAAAACTGCCTTTTGGAAGAACTCTCTCATTACCATTGCAGTGGTTGCAAGATTGTTCAAATGTCCTCTTTCCCCTTTTTTTGTGACCCTACCTGAATTAAAGCACTACTAAAGGAGACCCCTTAAATACTTTCCACATTAACAGTTCTGTTTATAAACTCTCCATAAAGTTGTTTTCTATCCTCTGCATCATCAACCCAGCAAAATTAAACAGTTTCGTGGTGGGGCTCTGCGGGGATCAGCATGAGTGATTAATCTTTGGTGCTCCCCTATTCTTAGGGAAACACAGCTAGCACTAAAAATATTTTAGGCTCAAAGAACAGATCAAGGTCCCCTCTCCTGGATCTAGAAAAATCCAAATAATAAAAAAAAACACACAGTGAAAAGACCATTTCAAAGTAAAGAACCATTTCAAAGTAAAGTTTTCTATAAATAATCCACATACTCAGTAATATTATGCAAAACATTTCCAATTAGGGATTTCTGTATGCATGCTCCTTGCTTTCACATCTGAAACCATGTCAGTTCTCAGGTCAGAATTATGATTTTAAAAAAATCAGTAACTGCCCAGCCGGAGTGGTGCAGTTGGTTGGAGCATCGTCACTAATTCAATGCCTGATCCAGCCATATACGGAAAGCAAACCGATCAATGTTTCTCTCTTACACAAATGTCTCTCTCTCTCACATCATGTCCTTGAGTGAGGACTAAAAAAATAAGTCAATAAAAATGAATTTAAAAATCAGTAACTTACATCTGTATACTGCCATGTATTTTTCAAAGTACTTTCAATTATATTGTTTTATTTGATCCCATATTTTTGGCACTTACTTCTCAATGCCAACCCCAAGTATCAGAAGTTCTTTTCCTTAATTTTCTATTTTTAGAAAATCGTGTTGTTATTTTGTCAGGTGATGCTAAAGATATAAGAGCGTAACAAATGATATAACAAAGAGTCACAACAATACTCTTTATTTTTGCCAGAGGAATTATATATTATATACAAATGTTTGTTCAGTGATTAGTCTCTTTACAAAATGAGTCTTCTGTAAGATTAATAACTTCATTAAAATTGAAAGTAGGAAAATGATTCATGAAAAAGTGTAAAAATTCTATTTTTTCTCTATATACAAAAAGTACCATCTGGAGTTATTCTGCAGCCAAAAATATATCAAGAGATAGAACTTTTTTTTTTTTTAAATGGCGAGGGGAGGGAGGAAACTGTAAATCACAAAGAAGCCACCAGGATGAGATAATGCAAAGCTGAAATCCGGGAAAAGGGGTCCCAGAGATGACCCTCATCGTTCACACTCAGCTTGTGTGACCATGCAGGACCTGTGACAGGCCACCCTTTACAATGAAACAAGAAACAGCACTCTGGGAATTAAAAAAAGAGTTCAACATACTGCCAAAAATAGTAAAATAAAATGGAAAGAAATAGATTTCAGAAAGACTATAGTACGAGTCAGAAATCAGGACAGTATAAGGTAACACAAGAGAGTCACAAATTCTCAGGGTTTAAAGGGACTGAGGAAGGTCCCTGGTCTAATCCTCCCTCTGGCTACCGTTAACTACAGGGAAATCAGTTCACCTCCCTGGTTTCCTCATCTGCAAATTGAGGCACGTTAATAAGGCCAGCGGTTCTTAAACTTGGCTGCTCCGCAAAAATCACCCAGGAATTTTCAATACACATTCCTGGCTCCAGTGCCTGGAAATTTTATTCAATGGGGATGTGATGTGACCAGAACCTGTAATTTTTTTAAAAAGCCCCTCAGGTGGTTCTGATGTACATGTCTGGAATTTAACTGCAATTTAAATCTTTGTTGAGAACCAAGATCTATATTAAGAACGGAAAGGTTACAGTACTTCAAAATGCAAATTTTCAAGGGCTTGGAGGTAAGTTTTCTATAAAGACTTCCCAAATCCACAAGCATCAGAGGACCTCCCTCAAGATGGCCTCTTACACAACACAAGATATTAAGGAATCAATGCTTGCTCTCCTATTCTTCTCAGCATTTCTTTTGGGTCTTTCCAATCTTCTGTTTTCCTATTTTTAAACGAAGTTAACATGTCCTATCCAGCTCTCTGAGTTTGAAGAAAGAGAATACAGAAAACCAGGCAAAATAAAAGTGCTGAACACAATTCAAAAAATATAAAATATATAAAAAATATAACATAAAATATATAAAATAAAAATCACTGACAACGGGAAAGGAAGGAAGCATGCCCCCTCTCCAGCAGTCAGAAGCAGAGTGGAAGTAACTGGGGAGAGGTCCTGATCACTCATCCCCCGGGGTGGGTGGGGGGGGGGGGGCAGGCAGTGCCATGCAGGTGTCACGTGTCAACACAGATATTTAGATACAACCCCATCAAAAACACTTGGCTGACAGGTGTAACAAAGCGAGGAAATGACACCTGCAACAGGCACTTACACGTCACCCGGGATTAACGGCAGACAATGACAAAATAGGGAAAACTCAAGTGACTCACAGGCCCCATTAAGCCATTGACGGGCCACCCTGGACCACTTGCATCCTTGTGATTCATGCACTGATTCATTCATTTCCACCCGCTCCCTGTGCCCAGGAATACTTGGCATTTCCTTTTGGTGGGTTCAGGGAAAAGCAACAGAAACTGTCCCTGGGGAAATGCTAATGTCCAGTGAAGTGCAAGAGAGGAGGCTCAGCATTGAGCCTGGAAGGTACAGACTGGATTGCTGGCCTCAAGACAGCCTGAGGGTTTCTCTGGAGAGGGCAGATTCTAGAAAGAGGACCTCCCTGAGCAAAGAAAGCATCGTTCAGAAAACCCACATCATTTAATAAACTTCATTTACCCCTTTCTCTTTTCCATGACCCTACCCTACTTGGATTTTTATGAGATATGTCTGAGTAAAAATGACTTTATTTGGTCCCATTCTCTTACCTCCTCCTAGCTCAACCCCCTAAGAACATGGGGGCCCACATGGAACTTTATTTCACTGAAAATAGGTGCTAGCACCCATCCTTCTCTCCCACACACTTGAAATGAACCAGGAGAGGCAAACAACTGAAGCAACTGTTTCTTCAACAGAAGGGATTGAATCCCCTCTCTCTCCTGGTTTTACCCCAATACCCATGCTTCAGTTCCGTAAAGGGCATGCCTCAGCTCTGCAGGAATAAAGCTTCATTCTCTCCTCCTCCAGGCCCTGGACTCCTCCAAGTTCACACTGTCCTGCCCTCCGTCCTTACCACACCTCCCAGGCCAGCCTGCTTTAAACGGGGCCTTTCAGTAAGAAGTGACACCTAATCCACTGCACCAACTGCTGCGGGGCTCCTGGTGCCAAAGGGCCATTGAGAAAAAGGCTGCGAAAGACGTAGGTCACTCGGCACCGGCAGGTCCTGCTGGATGAGCCCTATTCCAAGCCTGTCCTTCCTGTGTCAGACTTCTCAAATGTTCACAGCTCCTGCCCTGTTTTGTTAATGTCCCACGGACGGCCTGAATCGAGGCTGTCCAACAGAGCTTTCTGCCATGTTGGAAACGTTCTCTAGCTCCCTGTCCAAACAGGAGCCACGAACCTTAGGCAGCTACCGAGCATTTGAAATGTGGCTAGTGTGACTGAAGCACTGAATTTTTAGTTTTCGTGACCTTTCATTTAAATGTAAGTAGCCACATGGGGCCACAGCTACCCTTACAGACAGCCAAGGCGAGAGCCATCATTCTGAGAGTAGACCAAAGGATAAGGTGCAAACCTGGCTATGCACTGGAATCACCCGGGGAGCTGTTCAAAGTCCCGGTGCCTTTTTAATTCCCCCAGAAAATTAAATCAAAATGTTGGGAGTGGGACCCAGGCATCTGCATTTTCAAACGCTCCTCAGGTGACGCCAACGTGCTGCCAAGACAGAGAACCACTGCTCTAAAATGTAAAAAATTCTACCTCTAACAGCCAATCCTCGTCCAACCAGACTCTTGCAAACACTCAGCCATGTAAACAATTAGGCCACATATTCCACCCATCGTGCATGTCAACCCTGTAAACACTGCGACAAATCTCAGGGCTTGCTCCTGAAGAGCAAAACCATGTTCAAAGGGAACGGGCCACTAAGGGAAGCAATGAGAAGAGGAGACCGTTCAGAAAGGAAGGAAAAAGGAGGGGAACGTTAATCAAAGGAACTTCCGGCATCCAAAGCCTGGCTAGCATGAGTCTATCCACAAACAATTTATTTTTTGGAAAGCCACCAGTGAACAACAAAATACACCTCCAAAATCTGGTACTCTGAACAAACAGCTCTAATTGGACTTTTTTCCTCCTTGGCTAATCCACCCACACACTATCTGTGCCTGAGAGGAAGCTCTCAGCACTGTGCATTTTTCTTCAAAGGATCACCTGAAACCTGTGCCTTTACACTGGGCACGTGAAACTTTTTAAATGGCAGCAATCACAACGCCAGTGTTGGTCCCAAACCCGTTTGCTTGGGCTCACTCTCCTCCAGTAAACACAATCCCAGCCTTCAGTGGCTATTAGTAATGTCACCAAGTGTATCATTAACCCGGTGAAGCATTTTCTCTGAGGCTTGACTTAGCAGAGGCATCATAGCCAGAGTGTAAAAAATGCAAGTAGACACTCGGGGTTTCCACAGGCCCGAATCTTCCAGCCATCATTTCCCGAAGGCATGCAGTGCCCTTCAGGACGAATGCTGACAGAGTTCCAAGGCTGATGCAAAATACCCACCGGCATTTTCTAGGCAGTACTACTCAAAGTCAAAAACAGGAAGAAGAAAGTGTAATGGGAAGAGTATCTGAAGGTCACTCTTAATGACAATAAAAGTCGTTCCCTCTACATTCACAAGTGAAATACAAATGATCCAAAATCAAATTTCCTCTCCCCAGATTATTACTAAAGTAATTCAGTCTCAAAACCGAGAACTCCCCACGCCTCAATAAGTCACCTTAACCAATGGACTCCCCTCCAAAGAGATAGAGTTGGCTTATCCACCCGTATGCACAGCCAAGAAGTTCTCACAGAACAAATGTAATCCCTGCTGCTGTGGCAAACCAGACCGAGTTTCTTTTTACCTTGGCCTTAGTGGATACCCAACAGCAGCTACTCAGTAAAAACTTACCAAATGCCCATTCCAACTAAGAGTTAAAAACATGGACTTTTAATACTTAACACAATACTTAATAATAGGAAGTAGGCCATACTTTTGTATACAAATCTGAATGTGGGTTATACTGAATAAGGTAAAAAGTCTCTTTAGACTATTTAATGGTTACCAGATAAATACAGAATGATCAGTTTAATTTCAGATAAACAATGAATTTTTAGCATGCATGTGCCCCAAATATTGCATGAGATATAATTTTACTAAAGAAGATGTGCTATTTATCTGAAATACAATTTTAACTGGGCATTCTAGTTTCTTTGTTTTTCCTAAATCTGACAACCCTACCTATCACTATGCTGGGAAAACTGAACTGGAGCAAGGCAAACAGATCTAGTTATGGCACTCCCCACCCATTCAACCATCTAACTCAGCGGTTCTCAATCTGTGGGTCGAGACCCCTTTGGCGGTCGAACGACCCTTTCACAGGGGTCGCCTAAGACCATCCTGCATATCAGATATTTACATTACGATTTAAAACAGTAGCAACATTACAGTTATGAAGTAGCAACGAAAATAATTTTATGGTTGGGGTCACAACATGAGGAACTGTATTTAAAGGGCCAGAAGGTTGAGAACCACTGATTCCTGTATCTGAAGGTCAACTATAAAAACTATGGTCTCTAGTGTGGATACTGATTAGCCACCACCTGACAATCAAGTGCCTCAATGCCCATCCTTCCCTGGACCATAGATGCTAATTCTATAACTAGGTGCCAGATACATGTCTAGCTAACAAAGTAAAAGTAAATTTTATTTTCAGGGCCTTTATCTGAGTAAAGGGCTCAGATGAAGCAAGTAATTATGTTTAAGTAGATGCCATGAAAGGAAGCAGTCATTAGTAACTGTTATTCATTCAATAAAATTAAAAGCAAAATTTGCTATGGAGAAATCATATGAAGACAACAGGAAGTAAACAGAATATGTAAGTGGCTATTCTGTGAGTTAAGTATCCTAAATAATGTGGGTTTTTAAAAAAAAATAGCTAACTCTAGCCCTAACCGGTTTGGCTCAGTGGAGAGAGCATCGACCTGCGGACTGAAAGGTCCCAGGTTCGATTCCAGCCAAGGGCATGTACCTTGGTTGTGGGCACATCCCCAGTAGGAGGTGTGCAGGAGGCAGCTGATTGATGTTTCTCTCTCATCGATGTTTCTAACTCTCTATCTCTCTCCCTTCCTCTCTGTAAAAAAAATCAATAAAATATAAAAAATAAAATAAAAAATAAAATAGCTAACGCTATTGAACAGTTATATGCCAAACAACATTCAAACACTTTACATCTTTTTGCACTTAATCCTAATCCCCTAAGAAGTGAGTACTATCAACCATGCCCATTTTATAACACGAAGAAAGTGAGACACAGAGATTAGGTAGTTTGATAAGACTAGGGTGACCATACTGCCCGGTTTGCCTCAGATGGTCCCAGCTTTTGCCTACTGTCCTGGCACAATTATTTAGAGTGTCCCCTTTCATGCCTATAAATCACCCATTTGGGATGATAAATTATGTAAGTTTTATATGGTCAATTACCAAAGACTCACAGTTAGGAACTAGCAGAGGCAGGGTTCCATCAGGCAGTGTGGCTCCAGAAACAAAGCCCAACCATTGAAAGACACTCACTCCCTCCCACGCTCACCTTCCACAGGAGAGGATTCCAGGGAAAGACGGGGGGTGAACTTTTTAACTTTTCTCTCTCAGGCCCTAGATTTCCTACATGGTTAACAAAGCCACGTGGGATTGGGGCCGGGGGCAGAGAAGGATCATGTTTTCAGGACTGTCCTTTAGCCCCTTTTAAATCACTGGCAATACACAGTACACATGATCTGTGAGCAGAGAGAATTCCTCAATCAGCCTATAGCCACACCCCTGAGTCTGAACATTTTTAAGCGCATTCTACTTATCAAAGTAATATTTAACCAGATCCTTTTCTATTTTGGAATGACCTTCACCTTCCTTCAGCCTGGCCCGGGCAGCCAGGGCACAGTTGTTTGCTATTTTTATTAAGACAAAGGTGGACATGTGGTATGGGCTGGTTTTTAGTTCCATACTTCTTTCCCTAATTTAAAAAAAAAAAAAAGTTTTTTTTTAATCTTTGGTAAAACACCATCTATTTTTCCCATTAAATATTAATGCTAGTTGGACAGCATGAAAACAGCCAACAAGAGCATTAACTTGTAGGCACACCTCTTACACATAATGTTTAAATGCATCACAGTGTGTTCAAATAAGCAGAGGGAGATGCCTCTGGAACGTCAGCACTTTGGAAATGGTCACGAGGAGGCTGGCTGTTCTCCCATCTCTGCAAAAGGCTCAGAATAACGCTTACTGACTTAACATGGCGACTTCAGCTCCTAACACTGACCACCAGGCCTCTCTGAGCTTGTCCCCTTCTCTATACAATGGTTTGTGCTAAGATATACAGCACCCCCCTCCCCCCGCCCCAGCACTAAAATTTCTAATTCTGTTTCCTCTACAATCTTTCTGACCAGGAGCTGCCGCCTACAATATGAAAACAGTGCTCTATCACAAACCTCCCTGAAGTTTACGACTGCTCGGGTCCTATCGCAATGACATTGGGGAAAGGGGAGAATTGGGGGGGGGGGGGGCTTGCTGAGTTAATGTTCCCTGTCCCAAAACAGCAACTGCCCTTCACACCTTTTTCCACTCACAAAGGAATAAAACAAAACAGAAAATGAAAATGAACTCTCAGCTGGGATTTCATGTGATTTCTAATAGAAACTGAATTCATCGTTAGGGGAAAAAAAGCCATAAACTCTGGTCTGGGGAGTTAGTCATTATGACGTTTTACTCATGCAGTTATGAAACAGGAGGAGATCCTTCTTCCCTAAAGCTTTATTACATCAAGTTTAAAGCCACATGTAAGTGAAAACTTCCATATTAAGATTTGACACATATGCAGGCATCCAATCCCTAGCAACAAATACCGTGTTTAAATCCAAAACCTTCTGGTAAAGAAATAACTAATACCTCCTGAGGAAAGTTGTCTCCCTGATTCTTATCAGAGCCCTCATTTCAGTAGTGTCAAAACTTCCAGAAAATCTGTTATGGAAAGTCAGAGAGAACAAACAAGAAAAAACGTTGAAGCCAATAAAAAGTTATGTGTGTTTGGGCCATCTGTTCAAACCAATGTAATCCTTTATAGCCACTAAGATGTGTGGTCATGGTTTGTTTACTCTTTTCAATGGTACATTTAGGACACAAAAGCAACTCAATGAAGAAAAATCTTATGGACTCAACACAGGTAGATGTAACAAATAATGACTAAATTAAAAAAAAATACTGCCCGCAATTTGATTAATAAAGGTAGAAACCAAACTCTTCAAATAATCAACTTTCCTAACAAACAATAAAAACTAAGCTTCTCCCCAAAGTATGTAATAGTTAAAATGCAATTCTAATATTTTTGCTTTGATAAGAGCACACTAGACTAGTGTGTCCCAAGGCATATTCTATGAAACTCCAAGCCTAAGAGAAGCTGTGGGGGGAAAAAAAAAGAAAAGAATAAAATAATTCCAAGATCAGGTAAGTTTGGGAAATACCATACATTACTCTCTCTCCTAGAATGCCTAGTACGCTTATAAAGGTTCTGAGAAATCCTTCGCTAAAGAAAAAGAAAGGCTTTGAGGCAAAAACAACAATCACAATCTCACCACTCTCCCCTCAAAAATTAACATCTGGAAAATGTCCTCCTTATCTCTTTTTCTTTGTATGTTTTTTCTACATGAGATCACACCATTTATATAACCTTCTGCTCTCCTTTTTCCCCCTTAAATTAAAAATCTTGCCATGTTAGGTTATTAGAAGTTTTCAATAAAAATAATATTTTATCAATATAGTAATCACTAATAGTTTTGTCAGGCATTAATCACTTTACTTATATTAACTTATTTAATCCTCACAATAACCTAAGGTCTGTACTATGATTGCCCCCATCTTACAGATGAGGAAACTGAGACAGTGAATGACTTGCTCAAGGTCACCAAGTTGAGTCCATGGTGGAGTTGGGATTCAAATCCAGGCAGCCCCTGGGTCAGCGGTCTGAACCGCTGCCTTGTACTGACTCTATAATATTCCTTCCTCGAACTTACCAATGAGGGACATTTCAGTTATTACCTATTTTTTCTATTACAATAATGTCACACTAGACATCTTCTAGGCATCTGAAGCACACTATTTTATCTAAGCCTATTCAGACAGCAGAGATCCTACCATCCCTAGAAGTTCAGTGTATTTTTGGCTAGCTGACAACAGCTGTAGAAACATCTAAGATGGCTAGCATTTCATAAACCAGCTCATGACTCCACCTACCCCTGGTATGAACTTCCATCTGGTCCTCACCTGTCCCATCCACTGCCATCTGCAGCAGATTTCTGTCATGTTTCCATCTGTCTTCTCACTGCACAAAGAGCCAAATAAAACCCTGGGTCTCTTCTGTGCACCTCCCAACACATTTAAGCAAATTCCATCAAGTTTTATGTCTGGAATATTTTTTAAAAATGTTTTTATTTATTTCTTTTTAGAGAGAGAGGGAGGGAGAAATAGAAACATCGATGAGAGAGAACCATCGATCAGCTGCCATCTGTACGCCCCCTACTGGGGATCAAGCCCTCAACCCGGCATGTGCCCTGATGGACTCGAACCAGTGACCTCTTGGTGCATGGGATGCACTCAACCAAGTGAGCCACACGGGCTAGTATGCCGGGAATGTTTTAAATACTAAGCTTATATGTTCCTAGTCTTGTGAGCTTGTGCCAATACAAGACATACAAAGAGAGGTAAGATAATATCCACTATGCATGTGTAACATTAAGATAAATTATTTTTCAAATTCAGAAAACAATCCAGAAGAGATATTCAAATATTTTACTGTTTGCCGGCTTATCTTATGGGGAATGAGTGAATACTCTTCCAAGATTAAAGGAATGCATAGTCTGAATTAATAAACAGTCTGAGGTAGAAACTGCCCAAAAGCAAGATCGGACAAGCATATCGGATAACGTATGCTAAGTAAAAAGGTAACCAGAGGTTCTGGCCCATAGTTCACACATCTCCCGAACTCAATATATCATTCTGGCTATCCAAGAGTGTGTTTAAAAAACAGGGCATGTCTACAGGAAGAGAGAGGCAAAAACGTAATTTTAAAAATTTAGAAATCATAGGCTTGATAAAGGTATTTTCCAACATGTCAACAATACCATAGAGAATTAATTTGCCATTTAGTAATAGAAAGATCAATATATCTAAATAAGCTACATGTCTCCACGTTTTCCACAAAATATTTTTTTGAAATACAAAAACGTTTTTACATGTTACAAAACATGCCTAAAAAAAATAACCTCAACTCTATTGACCAAAAGCCTAATAATTATAACTATAAATCTCTGAATAAGGCACTTACGTAGAGCCAGAAATAATGATTCTATTCAAGGGACACCCTCTGAAATATATGTAAGATACAAAAGTGAGAAAGCAAAATTCAGAATTATAAATCTGAAGACTATGATATAAGAGAAACAAAGCCCTTTGGGGAGTACTTTGAAAAGCTATAAAATTACTGCAGTGTCTAAGTCCGAGTTTCTAACGGACTTTGTTGTAGGATAATTAAGGTATCTGTTAATAGCATCTTTTAAGAAATTCTTAATAGGAACTTGGTTTATATTTAAGCCCCTCAAGATAAAGTTCACTCACTGCTTTCATATTATATATTTAACATCTAAACCCTCTCTGTCCTTACTTCTCTGCACTCACTCATCTAAATACTGCATTTTTAAAAAAAATCTCATCTTCACAGCACCCAAACTCACAGGTTGTCTGGACTACCCCCACCCCACTCCGACCCCTGGTCACCAGCAGGCTCAAACCCTCCTGAAGACTGCACCCCCTCCCACTTTGTTTTTACCAACCTGACTTAAAAAACAAATACGCCTATCTTTTTTTTTTTTACTTGAGAGACCACAGTTAGAAAATAAATCAGTTACAAGCAAAAATCTAGTACTGCAGACAAACTGCCAATGAACTTGATTCAAAGTCAGAAAGTGCCTTTCTCTCTGCTTCTACTTGTCTTAGTGTTCAAACATCAATAATCCATATCCAGAAGACTATCAGACATACAAAATATAGGACTTTTTTTATTTTTTATCTTATTTTATTTTATTTTTTTAAAATATATTTTATTGATTTTTTACAGAGAGGAAGGGAGAGAGATAGAGAGTTAGAAACATCGATGAGAAAGAAACATCGATCAGCTGCCTCTTGCACATCCCCTACTGGGGATGTGCCCGCAACCCAGGTACATGCCCTTGACAGGAATCGAACCTGGGACCCTTCAGTCCGCAGGCCGACGCTCTATCTGCTGAGCCAAACCGGTCTCGGCTAGGACTTTTTTTTAAACCTTCAGGGCCCCAACTTTTATTCAGACCACAAAACTACATATTTTGTGGATGGAGTAGGTGGGGCACGGGAACCTCAACGTTACGTTTGGAATAATGCATTACTAATGAGTCCAGGTAAAACCATGCAAACAAGCAGGTGCATGGAAGTATTTTCCTACATACAGTCACAAGGTTTTTTTAGGATGGTTGAAACAATAAGATAAACAAATTAAAATAAATCTTGCTAAATGCAGGAGGAAAGCAACTATCTCTATTTCTTGGTAATACATTTGAAGGAGCGACGGTTGCTGAAATGACACATTTCAAGATATTTTGTTCAACTATTGCTATTTTCAGGCTGCATTAGTGCTTGTCACACAGCTTGCTCCCAATCTCTTGGCAGTTCTCCAACACATTCCAACTTCTCATGCACAGCCTTGCTGGAATCACTTCCCACTTATCGCTAAAGACACACTAAGTAAGATGTTGCCACATTACCCAACCAACCTGCCACTTTTTTCCCACCAGGTCACTTCGCACAACGCCTGGCTTTAAAAAAAAATCAAACCAACATCTGTGTGGATACAGCTTAGTCCAAATGATCCACTGGTCCCCCAAACAAGTATCAGAATACTGCTCAAACTGGGAGAGAAACACTGCCTCACCCCCGCAAAGAAAGGCTGAGTACTCACCCACCAAGCAGGGACAACTGATATGGAGGGGAAAAGGCAAGATCAAATATTTTTTTAAAAAGGGACACCTTGATTAAAGACCCAAACCCTCATCATTCTCCCACTGCCTACCCTTGTAAACAGATTATTAAGCAGGGCACATTGTAAAGGATAATCTTAGTATGTAATGAATCTCATTACCTCTGTGAAAAGAACAATTTAACAGAGCAATACATCCTCCTCTAAGCCAATATTCTCTCTAATTGTTAATATTTGGCACAAAAAAAAAAATACCTCTTTAAAAACAAACTGGAATGGTTAACCACATGCTGCTACATTCCATTCTTGCTAAAAAAAAATATTTAATTAGCACATTTGATCCTCATGCTCTGCACAGCTGCACAACATTCCAGTGAATTCCAGCGATAGGCGAGCTATCCATAGACTCTTTACGTTAAATACCTACTTTAAAAGTGGAGGAGACTAAGAGCAGTTCTCAAGTATGACCCACTAAAGATATAATTTAGTTCATGTGAATAAGCTTTCTGCAACAAGGGTGTAGTCCAACGGAATTACACAGTATAATTAAGAATAAAATATTCAAGCCAATACACACTAACAAAATAATTCTGCAGAGCTGGAAATGTGTATGTAACACATTCAACTGACAGACAAGAGTAGTCTTCCTTGGGAACAGGACAATAAATTACCCTGCTCTCTAATTAAATTTTCACCCTTTAGGAATCAAAGGAGTTTACTCAGAACGAAGAGGAAAGCTGGTGTTAATGTTGGAGACACAAACTTCAAAAGCAAAATGAGCCTTCCCAAGTGACAAATCATCCTTAGTATCAGGAAAAGTCAGAAATTCCTTTAGCAGAGAATGTTGATTTAAAAACAAGCAAACAAAACAAACAACAACAAAAAAACCACCTACCTTTAAAACAAAGAATAAAACACGAGGTGTGCGCTGGTTTCTTTCCTGCTCAAATGGCACACAAAGGTCTGTGCTCCAGGACTGTGGTGCGCCCTCCACTCCGCCCCAGAAGATAAGGTGGGTGTCTAAGGACAGCTGGCAGCACAGAGTTGTCAACCTCCCTGTGAGAAGGACCAGGCCTCTCTCAGAGGTACCCGACAGATACCTCTGACCACGACTCACCTCCTAAAATAGGGACAGGTGTGCTCATCCAGCCAGAGGTCCCGGGAAGGCCTCATTCCAGGCCCCTGCTCTCCCCTAACCTGGGGTACTGTCTCAGCTGGGTGCCTCCCCAAGGGCTGGCCCCAACCCTTGCAGCTGCCCAGTAAGTTAAGATCCTTACCCCAGGCTTCAGACAGCCCAGGCACATTAACCATCAAGAATTTCCCTTGAATACTTTAAACAATAAATAATTTAAATTAAAAAGAAGAAGAAGAAGAAGAAAGAATTTCCCTTGACGCCCAGCTGGTGTGGCTCAGTTGGATGAGCATCAACCCATGAACCAGAAAGTTGAGGTTCAATTCCCAGTCAGGGCTCACACAAGAAGCAACCAATGAATGCATAAATAAGCAGAACAATAAATCAAAGTTTCTTTTTCCTTTCTCTTTCTCTCTCTCTCTCTCTCCTCTCTCCTCTCTCTCTCCAATAAAGAAAAAACATATTTTTTTAAAGAACAGAATTTCCCTTGATGGATTTGATTCCCACCGGGTTGGGATTTCTGCAGAGCCCATATCTGGAGAGAGGAAGTCTACTAATATAGCTGAGCTCTATCTCCCAACCTTGCTCCATCCATCACCCGGCACAGCTCAGATCTCCCCTCTGAACTCTGAAAGGACCTACCACTGGTCGTCAATATGTAAGCCTGGAAAGAATGTCATTTGCCACTTTTGTTCAGGGCTCATCACCCAAAGGAGACTTACAACAACTACAAGGTACCTCCTCATAAAAACTGCTGAAAGGTTTTCTTTCTCTTCCAGCAAAAGGGTATTTCTCCTCTCTTCCCACTCCTTCTTCCCCTCAGCACATGAAGAAACTGCACCTTCCTTAGGAAGAGACCAAATACTAGAATTAAGGCAACAAAGAAATGCTGGTGAGTCACCTCCATCCATCTGATGTCCCAGGGCTTAAGGAATTGGCTTGCATAATCAAATATGCATATTGCTTTTTCTCCTTGGAACAGACCAAAGATAGAACTGTAAAGACTGTAGCTAACATAAAGTTGAGCTCTGGTGTATGCTTTCAATAGTTTTAACCAACCCGGCCCGCTAAAATATATTACATTTAAAACCAAGATTATAATAAGCACATCCATTCTATTTTCGACATGTGATGGGGTAGCTGTTTCAAAGACTCTAAAATCTGAAGACAAAAGTAAAATCAGATGTTGTCCGGAGCACACAGAGATGTCTCTCGGGAGAATTAAGGCAACTCTGATGGGAATTCATTTCAAAACAAAACAGAAAGCACACATCATCTAATGAGAACTTAATTTTGGTATTTTTCCACTGTAAAGGTTTTTGGTGTGTGTTTTTTCCTCCCAAAGAAGAGAAGTATCTATAATAAGCAAATGTTGGATTCTTCACTATTTTTCTTTAATACTCCCACCACTAAAAACAGCTAGAGCAACAGACAGTATTTATTCCACAGCTTTAAATATGACCAGTAATGAGATTTTTATGACTTGCCATGCTACATGTATGAACGGGAAAAGTGATACACATCAAGTGATTCTTCAGCAGTCAAAACTTCACATCTTCAGCTTAAGATTTGAGAATTGACTATTATTTGTGAGATGCAAATATGTGCCAAGGGAAACAATTCAAAGGATAAACACCAAAATGTTAACTGCAAGTTTCTAGGGTCACTGAACTCATCTAGTGATTTTAACTTTCTTCTTTGTGTTCATTTTATTTTCCATATGGTTTATTATACATATTCATTATTTTGGTAATAAAAAAGAAAATACCGCCCGGCCAGCGTGGCTGGGTGGTTGAGCGTTGAGTTATGAACCAGGAGGTCATGGTTCCATTCCCGGTCAGGGCACATTCCCAGGTTGCAGACTCGATCCTCAGTAGGGACGGGCAGGAGGCAGCCAATCAACGATTCTCTCTCATCATTGATATTTCTATTTCTCTCTCGCTCTCCCTTCCTGTCTGAATTCAATAAAAATATTTTTTTAAAAGAAAATATTATTTTTAAAAATTTAAAGTTTTCTTATGACTTAACGCTAATTTATACCTTTATGAAAGTATATATTCTTCAGAAACCTTTCAGAGTAAAACTGTACTCTGTATATATTAGCAGATTATTAAAAATTCAGGGACTCTAAAAGGGTAAAGAAGATATTTTAACTTTTAAGACTATTGTTCTCACTAAAAAAAGCACTCCTATGCTCGCTCCAAGTTAAAAAACACAATGGAAAATACTTAACCACAGGACAAAATACTAGTAAAAAAGCATTGTTTTAGGGAAGATTCTAGGTTTTCCCTCCCCCATAAATAAATAAAATAAAAGCCCCCTACCCCCAAGACCCTAAACCGTGACAAGAACATGAATTTTCCTACCCCAAAGACACTGTACAGTTGGTGAAGTTAAGGTTTGGCCTTGAGGCAAACACAGTGGGACAAAAATTACCCCTGAAACAGCCACCCAAGTGGGTAGGAAACAACAAGAACTCCACCCAGGGCCAAGGGCAGGAGCCACAGGGCTGAGTTCAGGGAGGATGTTTTTGAGAGGCTCCCCTGGGGCCCAGCCCGGACATCTTTTCCCACACTCCATGGAAGGACCACTTCAGGCAAGGCCCTAATGAAATGCACACTGAAATGAGAACTGGAAAAATCTTCTTAACATTTCAGAGTTCTTTACTGCTTTTCAGAAAGTTATGGCAGAAAAAAATTTGGACAGCAAAAGGTGTATGTAGCTGATTAACCATTTTACCTCATTCTCTTAGCCAGCTAAAAGAAGGTTACTGTTCAGCATTTCCAAAAGTTTAGAAAATATGGAGAGATTACATTAGAACTTTTCCACAATCCCATCACCCAGCGATGACCTCTGTTAAGCTAGTGAACTTTCCAAGAATGGTTATATTTAATTGCACATATTAAACATTGAATATATATATACTTTAAAAGAATAATTTCAATTATATTTATATGTCATTCCAAACTTCACCCTGGTTCATCTGTTGGGTAAAAACCTGTAATTATGTTCTGATACAGATTTTACTGCCCACCCAATGGCTTCACGTTTGTTAAAGATCAGAATGAGCAGGGAACTTTAGATTCCAGAGCAGAGATGCCAGACTGTTCTGAGAATCATTCAGGTGTTTACTCTCACAGCTTAAGAGTTTACTAAGAATGGAATTATGACACCTATGAACAAGGGTCAATTTTAAAGCAATTTTAAAACTGTCACTTTCATATCTCAAAGCACACTTAATCCTGAAACCCTCGTCAATCCACCATATAAAGTTCATGACAGAAAACACACAACATTCATGGCAGTAAACTAGTTCATTTTTATAAGCCACATTTTATCAAGTGCCAATACCGTTGGGGACTTGGACCATAAAAACATCTTCTCCCAAATATTTCCCCCACCAGCTAAGGACATGATTCATTCCTGGGATTCGCCTTCAAAATATTATTTCTATAATATTCTCACTTGAAGAGCCTTAAAATTGCCCTCCCTTTACACTGGAAATTAATCTCTTTCCCTCACACACAAACACTCACACACACCTCTCTCACCTATTTGATATAGATAAGATAGGATATGCATCATATGTTTACATAAATATATATAACATCACCTAAGAATTCCCTCTCACATAAAAAGGCAAGGATATCATTAAAATTCCTTCTATCAGTTCTAAACCTACAATATTCCCAAATGCTGAAAAACCATTAACTGGAAGTAATCTAAATCTGGAGTCATTTTTATTTTAAAATTTTTCACTTGGAATGTTATCTACATTGCCAACCAATTCTTATGATGGTCTACATGGTTACAAAATTAGCTGCAGCAGCAGTCTGGGCTCCCACAAGTGAGAGCAAGCATGTCACAGAATTCCACTGCTCTCTCCACACAAGTGTGCGGTTTGGAAATATGTACTCAAGTCCTGGGCTTCCCCACTTTCTAAGCTGGCCCAAGGTGAGTGTAGAGGGTCAAGTTAGCATTCCATTACACCTGCAGGCTCTATTTCTCTCTCTGACCCACACCCTTAAGATGCTGACTTACTCATTTTCCCACTGCTTTTAGGTAAAGATAGAGGACAGGTATGACAATCCTTTGGAATTTTAAACTGTTCCTTAACAATGATCTGCAATTTGCCAGGTTTGCTTTTTTTTCTTTACTTATTTAAAAATTAAAGTATTGATTGCTTTTTTATTATAAAAGATAGTCCTCATGGAAGTCTATGATATTATTTACTATACTCTTCTCTATGTGTGAAATATTTCAAAACTTAAAATGAGAAACATTAAGTCATAGGAATTTCCTTTCACATAAGAGAGGAAATCACCCATCAACTCACCATCCAAAGCAAACCATTAACATTTTATAATGTATTTCTGTCCAGTCTTTTATTGAATACAACAAAACTGGAGTTATATGGCATTATACAGCTTTGTATACAGATTATTTCCACCGATAGTATATTGTTAGTATTTTCCCATCTCAGTATTATTCTTCCAAACCATTCTTTTAAGCACTATATTGAATTCCATCCTGCACCTGTGTCATAATTTATTTGATTATGCCCCATTTGCTTTTCCATCAGTACTATTGCTAAGAAAATCCTTGTTTAAAATCCCCTGTCCTTGTTTTTAATTCTCCCTTTAGGTTATACAGCTACAAGTGAAATTTCAGTCTAAAAGGTATAAACATTTCAGGTTTCTGTTATATATATTGTTTTCAAATTGAGTTTGTATTAATTCAAATATTCTACCAACAGGTGCTACAGAGCTCCTATCTCATAGCATTCCAGAGAATATTATCTACCTACTAATTTAAGTGGAAAAATAATCTAATTAATTTGTGTTTTACTGGTGAATTGGAACAATTTAATATACTTACTAGTTTTCTTGATTTGTTCCTTTATAAACTACCTGTGATTTCTTCTTTCATAAACTATTTGTTCCTAGTCTTTCCCCACATACTAGGAATTTTTCTTGATTGTTAAAAATAAATATTATTCAGGTTTGTTTTTCATATTATTGTATTTTGACAAGATACACAGGAACAAGTTTCATATAGACTGAACTTAGCATTATTTATTTGATGGGTGTGTGTGTATTTACTTACTGGAATGTATCTTTTCTGAACAAACCAAATTGTTTATTTGAAAGAAAGCATAAAATTGAGACAAAGCAAAAATTCCACATTGAATGGTAATTAAAATGTACTGTGATTGGCGCTGGATGATCTCACTTAACTTTAATAAAATCCTTTCTGATAGGTACTGTCATTATCACTATTTTACAGATGAAGATACTGAGGCATGCAGAGAAGTCAAGGCAGTTTACCCAAGGTCCCTTAGCTAGTGTCTGGAGTGACCAGGCTGTGCAGCTCCAGGGCCCACTTGGAGCCACTGGGTCCCATCCATTCACCCTACATATAGTTGGCCCAGGGTTTGGGCTTTCACAACTCTTCTCCCATCTCTTTCCTCCTCCTTCCTTCCCATGGCCACCATCATTACTTGCTCCCTTAACGTCTGGACTGTCCAATCACTTGTTTTCTGTCTCCTTGCTTCTAGTTTCTTCCTATCCCACTGCATTTATTTATTTATTTAGAAAAGCAAGCAAGAATTTATTGACTGCAGCAAAAACACACTTAGGACAGTGAAACAAGAAAGGGCATAGAAGAAGCAATGGGAGAACCTAGGCTGGGTTGCTGTGGCTCACTGGGGAGTCAAAGGGGGCCTTGGAGTCAGGTTCAAAGGGTTCAGTTAGCCCTGGATGAGCTGCCGCTGCCCATTGCTCCTCTGGTTGCAAGTCTCTTATGGTCCCTTAGAGTTTAGGAGATGCATCCTGTGGGGGAAGAAGAGGGGGAAAGGGAATGGCAAGGGCGTGCTCCCTGGAGGGAGAGCGCCTGTTCACTGTATTGTGAACATGGCTGAAGTGTTGTGTTACTGGAATATCTTATCATCACAAAATTTTAGAAGTTACAGGATCTTAATGTCTAAGTGCCAAATCTGGTCAATTGGTAGTTATACCCTACAACACTGTATTTGCATTGAGAATGTTACTGAGGCTCTATCTCAGCTCTGCAGAAAAAGAATGCCATGATTATTTTCCACGTCTGATAGGAACAGAGGGAGTGGTGCCCTTCTGCCATGTTTTAACCCCTACTATAATTCCATCTAAGATTTTCATTTTATAAATTTAGATCTGAGACCAGGACAGTGAATGGCTTGCCGAAGTCACACATCTGGTCAGTAAAAGGTCTTTTATCATCTGTGTACATATATGTAGATTAAAAAGTCCTTAGATTCAGGAATTAATTCTTATTCAACTTTAAGCCAGCCCACACCATCATCACCTTAACCCACTTCAAGTCCTAGCAAGAGAAGGTATCCAATAGATATTTACCGAATTTCATATACATATATATATAATATCTCAGAGTAGCAGCAAAGGGAAAACATTAGTATAAATACTTCTTGGTAAACAGAACTGTAATTGCACTACTTTCAAGAACAGGAACCTGAACTGACAAAGGATTTTCACTAAGTGGAGATATATATACACACACACACACACACACACATATATATTTCATTGGTAATACAGCCTTTTAAAAAACAAAAGAATGTGCTATTTAATAACTCTTTTATATAAAACTGTTGATAGTTTTTGCAAAGCATATCAAGAGGAGTCAGTGGCTCATATAGCTTAGGCAATCTGAAGAGAAAGTAATGGAAAGGTTATCAGCTGAACACCTACTATATGCCTACTGTACACTGCTGTCTCACAACTGCATGAGTATTATTTCAATTTTACTGATGAGAAAATTATGGTTCTGAGTAGCGATGGTCATGTGACTAGTATACAATAGCATTAGGATTTGAGCCCAGATTTGTTCGACCCCAAAATTCAGGCTCTTTCCAAACTAAGGAAAATTTTTCTTGCAATATCAAAATCATCTTCACAAACCTGAAAGGATAAAAACTGATTATGATTTACTGAAATTATGAATGTTCATTAAAAAAACATAGGGTTTCTTCAAAAGAAAATAAAAACACAAACTGGGAGGTAATTTTTGCAACACATATAATCCATAAAAGATTAGTAAGCAATCTACATAAAGAACTACAAATCAATAAGGAAAGAAATCTGAAAGACAAACAGGCAAAAAAAAAAAAAGACTGAACAGGGACTTGACAAAAGAGGGAACCCAAATGACCAATAATAAAAATAGGTACTTAACCTCAATAATCAGGGAAATTGAAAATAAAAAGCACAATGAGATAACTTCACAAATGGACATTTTCAAGTTTGGTAAATGATAGTCTGGAGAGGTTATGGAGCAACAGTAACACTATACCCTGCTAGTGGGAATATAATTGGTATAATCACTTTGGAAACTTTGGCATTATCTAGTAAGGTTGATAATGCATATAGGATCCAGCAAATTTCATTCCAGAGAGAGAGAATTTGTGTGTGTGTCTATCTCCACATAGGTACTAAGAGACAAATAGAAGAATCATTCATAGCAGCCCTTCTTATAACAGCAAAATATTGGAATTAAGCCAAATGGCCATTTACAGAAGGAATAAACAAGTCATAGTGGAATACTGTACAGCAGTGAAAATGAATAAACTACTACAACAAAATGAATGAATATCAGGAATATAATATCATTATATGAATATAATAAACTACTACAACAAAATGAATGAATATCAGAAATATAATATCACTAATCTAAAAATGTAGTCACAGAAAAATAAATAAAGCATAAGTTCATTTATATAAAGTTTTAAACATGCCCTAGCTGGTTTGGCTCAGTGGATAGAGCGTCAGCCTGCGGACTGAAGGGTCCCAGGTTCGATTCTAGTCAAGGGCACATGCCCAGGTTGTGGGCTTGATCCCCAGTAGGGGGAGTGCAGGAGGCAGGTGATCAATGATTTTCTCTCATCACTGATGTTTCTCTCTCTCTCCCCCTCTCCCTTCCTCTCTGAAATCAATAAAAAATAAAGTTCAAAACATACAAAATTAAGAATTTTAGAAAGGATAACCTATAAAAAAGAGTAAGGAAATGAGAAGCACCAAATTCAGGACAGTGGTTGCTTCAGATGGGAAGACAGAAGGGTACTTAGGGGACTGTGACTATATGATAAGGTTCTTCTTGAAGTAGGTAGTGGCTGCCTGAGTGTCCATTGGTTTGTGATTCTGCAATGTATCTTTTATGAGCATTATTTTGTATGTACTTAATAAGACTACTTAATAAAAAAACAACTTTAAGAAGGAACCAGAAGGACAGGATACTGAATATACCAGGAGAAACAGCTGGTGAGAACAAGATGCCAGAGGGGAGCAGGAGGAGCAGAGGGGACCCTGGGCTTCCTGGACTCCAGCTCTGATATCTCAAAACCAATGCCTTCTTGGGGGAGGGTGTGGCAGGAGGGGGGAATTGGTTGTTTATCAATTTTAGAAAGACACCCCTAAAACTGAGTAATCTAAAAAACTATAATTAATAGGACTATGCCACCGAAATATTAAAGAACTTCATAATGTTTTCCTGTATTAAGTAATTTACAGTGAATGCATCACTTTCTTCAAAATCACTTAGTGACACAAGGGGAGAAAGGTGTTGATATCTGAGCAAAAGAAAAGACAAAAGTAAGATACAAGAAGGAACTTTTTGATACAGAAGTCCCTTAGATGAAGAAGTGCAGTAGTTTCTCAATTTAATGGGCATACAAATCGCTTAGGGGTCTTGTTAAAATGCAAATTATAATTGGATAAGGCTGGGTTGGGGTCTGTAAGAATCTGATTTACAACAAACTCCCAAGAGATCCTGATGTTTTCGCTCCACACACCTCATTATTATAGCAAGGGACATTAGGAAAATGCCTAATTGGGATAGTTTAATTTTACTCAACAAAATAAAGAGAATAATGATGTTATTCCTATACCATATGAAGTTGGATACAGACAATGTTATCAGAAGACTCAAGAGTACTAAACTAGGTGTCTTGTAAAGAAATTGTGCTTTGAGAAACAGCGAAGTCTGAAAATTTATAAGACATATCCGTGAGATGTTTTACTCACCTCCACAGACCTCCAGAAGTAACTCTTCCAGAGGAAGTATTGGCCTTTTCCTTATGAAGAATGGTTTACATTCCCAATAGTCTCGCAGGAAGAAACCAAGACTACCACAAGGAAATCCACAGAACATTAACTAAAGCCCAATTATAATGCTGATGTCGGTCAGTGCCCAACATAATTAAAGGAACATCACATCACCGCATGTAAAAAAATAAAATATATGTTGGGCTTTAAAATTCTCTCTAAGAATATACTCTTTAAAATGAAAAGTTTATTTCAACAAAAACCACATCAAACCATTTCCACCCATCATGTCTATGTTTGTTTAGTAGTAGTAAAATCCTTCCATCTCAAAACAGTACTTCCACATGTAAAGTCATACTTTCAAACAGCAAGACAAAATAACCACGCCAACAAACTCTCACAAAGAAACCCTGTCACTACCAAGTCCACTAAGGATGTGTCACAAGCAGAGAGGGAGGCTCCTACAACCTCTTAGACAGGTGTTAATACTCTCGCCCAAGAGATCCTCTTCACAGACCCCTGCACAACAGGAGGCGACCAAGTTTCTTCATCTCCTTCTCTCAGATGAAGGTTTTGGTCAGTCCAGAAATGACAAAGTTAAAAAGAGCTTAACCTAACCGAATTCTGCACCTGGTGTCTAAGTCAGAACAGCTAAACCTCCTGTGACATCAACACAGGATATTTTCTTACAACATAGTAAATCCAACATGTCTGGATAATCCATGGGAACGAGACTCCCAAACATCTTTAGACCACACTATTTTATACCATCAACAAAAAATTAAAACCCAAATCCAAAAAGGGCTCTATTTTAATGGCTCTCTTAAGGGGAACTCGCAATAATGAACATAAACCACACAATCTGCATTCAGATTTGTAGAGCTACCAAGAAGTCAAATGCCACCAACCTGGATTCAATAGAGATTTAAAAAAATAAAAGTAGACACGCCCTTGCTTTGAAACATTGACCTTCCCTTCCAGACAGCATACTGAAATTCCCTTTCTCACCTATACGGGTGATATTTGAAACGTATCCCATTTGCCATCTCACACTGAATAAAAGAATTGGAGAAGTGGCATTTAGAAGGGACATTCCCTATGTACTGGCCCAGACTAAATAAGTGAGAACACTGGCAACCATCTCCTTCTGACCAGATGCCAGCCTCAGAGGCCTTGGTGGTCTGCCCTTCTCAACCCCCTCCCCAGCCACATCTGCAAAAAAAAAAAAAAAATGTATACAAAAAATACATATACACAAACATAAATGAAGCCATTTACCACCATAATCCCATTAATCATGACTAATCTAAATCTATAAAAGTCTGAATATCAATTCACCACCAATCATGGCACTCATTTACCTAATCATCCCTAATAAAACATCTAAATATGTACTTGATTTACAGAAAAAGCAAACGATGAAAGCAAAGCAAATAAAGGTTAATCATTAACTACCCATCAAAAAAAAATGTAAGTTCCTTTTAAATCAAGCTATTCAACTACTGGATATATTTAGACATGTCTCAGGGACATAAAAACTAACATAGACGAATCGTTTCATTTCAAAAACTGGTTTCCTGTAAGAAAAATTCATATTCTTCGTATTGACCAAAGACACAGAGGTACTGTAACGTCATCGCTATGAAGACCCAATAAACACCAACTTTTTATATATTAAGAAATCGATGGATAGTTGGGTTGTGGTTACGAATGACGGGTGATCCACAGAAAGACGCTGCAACTCCCACCCAATACTGACTGCACCACTGCCTCCGCACACCACTGGTCCGCGGCCTCCCTCCAGCCCCTCCCTGCGGCTCCGGTCCCAGGGTTGGAGATCAGATTCCCGTCCGCAACTGCAGGCAGGCTCCCTCCGCCCGCATTAGCGCTGCAGGGCGCCCCTTCATCCAAGCACAGGCAGGGAGGGAGGGAGGGAAGAGGGCACCCCAAAGAAAAGAGGCTCCCCTCTAAGGTAGGTGACCTGGTCCTCCTGTCCCCACATATACAGCTGAAGCAGCATGACGGGGTAGAAGCAGCTCTGAGCCTCGGCCAAGGGCAGCCCCGGACCTGGGTGGGGCCGGGCGGGGGCCGCAGGCGCCGAGTGGCCGTGCCAAGCCCCGCCAGTGAGAACCCCGGGAGGCTGCGATACTGCTGCATTGTGCTGCATCACGGTGAGGGCACCGGGAGCCATCCATCTTGCCAAAATCGCGTATCCCACTTAAATAAACCCACCGAATCCATCTTTCTCCTCGCCCCAGCACCCTCACACTCGCCCTCTCATTAGTATCTAGCCTGGCTTTTGACTGGAAGAAGAATGGACACGGTTTGTGTATCGATCCCGACAACACTCCCCCTCTCCATCTGGAAGGCAGGCACTTGGCATCTTTCCTATCACAAAACAAAGGGAAGGCTCCCCCCAAAAAGACGATCGCGGGCGCGGAGGGGTGATGGCGAGAGGAGCTTCCAGCCCCCCCACCCCAAAGGCAGGCCCGGAGGGTCCGCGCGCTGGTACAAACCTGTTGAAGACAGGGTGGCAGACGCTGAAGGGCGGGCGCAGCGGCGGCTCCGCGTCCGCAGGCGGCTCACGCCCAGAGCCTGGGAGAGTGGGGACCAAGGGAGGGCGGAGGGCAGGGGGCGGGCGCGGGGAGGGGGGGAAAGAGGACGCGGGGGGGGGGGGGGGAGAGGGCGCGAGGACGAGCGGCGTGGGGGGTGCCGGGGCGCCGCCTCGGGTTCAGCTGCAGCGCGGCGCAGCCCGAACCACGCCTGGCCGCATCCCCCGTACCGTTAGGCTCAGAGCCCGGCCCTGTCAACGCCGCCCCCGATCCCACCAGCAGGACGAGAAGGAGGGCACCCGAAAATATACCCTCGCCGCTGCCCACTCCGCACCCACCCCCGCGCCAGGGGCCGCTGCGACCGGCTGGAGGGACGAGGCGGCGGAGGCTGGGAGGAGGAATTGGCGCCCCCGCGCCCGGGATGGAGCTGGGCTGCCGCGGTGCGCACCGCGGGTTGGCGGCTGCCTCGCCCGGGGCCTGCCGCCCCTGCCCCGCCAAACCCCAGGACGAACCGAGCCTGCGAGTCCCCGGCTCCCCGCGCCGCCCCCGCCCGGGCTCCGCAGCCTCCCCGCCCCCACGCCGCTCCCCAGGCGCAGGGCAGCGGCGGGCCAGCGGCGCCCTCCCGGCCTGGGCCCGCGCCCCTCCTCCCGGCCGCCCGCCGCCCAGGAGCCCGCCTAGGAGGCAGCCCCCGTGAGTTGGCATCTTCCAGCCTCAGGCCCCCGACCTACCTCCCAAGGATGGGGGGGTGGGGGTGCCGGGGTCCCGTCCTCCTCCCGCTCCTCGGCGGCCGGGCGGGCGGGCCGGGAGGCGACTCCGCGGGGCGGCCGCGGCTGGGGCTGTCCGCGGCTGGGGTCGGGGCTCACAGGACGGGACCGGTGGGCGCTGCTGCGCGGGCTGCGCGCTCGCTCCGCTCCGAGCGGAGAGGCGGCCGAGGGAGGGACTGGAGGAATCCGCAGCCTGCACGGCAACAGCTGCACTGATTCCGGGGGCTGGGCGGGAGCGCCGGGCGGGGGAAGGAGGAAGGGAGCAGCCCGGGGGGGCGAGGGGCGGGGAGACGGAGCGCGCACACGCGCGCGCGCACTCGCGCTCTCCCGCACACCCTCCACCCTCCTCTGCTGTCCTCCTCTCCCCTTCCCTGGGTTCCTCCCTCCCGCCGGCCCTCCGCGCCCGCCCGGAGCCCCGCAGCCGCCCACCCGGCGCCTGCTAAGCTGGCGATCGGAACCTCGGCGCGTCCGCGCTCTTCCCAGCTCAGGCTCTGCCCGGCCCTGCGCCGACTGCGCCCGCCGCCGCGGGGACCGGCCCAGGCTGGCTGGGGCAGGGTGGGCACCGCCGCCTCTCTACCCGGGCAAAAGGACAATGGGGGCTTTGTCCCCACAGCCCAGCCGGCGAGGGCCAATTTCACGTTTAATTTGAGGCTAATTCGATTATCGCCGTGGAGAAGGGGCAGCCTAATTTCCTACGTGACTTGTGCAGCCTCTCTTCCCCCGCGACGTTGGCGTTGGGGACGCGATGGGAGGGAGGCTTTAGAACGTCACCTGGTTGATTTGGGTTTAGATCTCGGTGGTGGTGCGGTGAAAGCTCCGTCCAGCCCAAGGAAGAGCGGTGGTGGTCCCTCCGTGGGAAATCTTGGGAGACGAAGGGAGGAGGGTTATTCCCCGGAGAAGTCCAGCTCTCCCTCTTTTGTGAGTGCTTTTTTCCACCATTTCACTCAGGGGACAGGTCCTCCAAGTGATTCCTCCACCTCCTCCCTCCAGCCCCAAACGCTCGCCTCCACCTGTAGCGGGTGTTCTTCCTAAGCCACTCGCTCCTGGGGAGGAGACGCCCGGCTGCAGCGGAGGTCCCTACGGCTCGAGGGCTTGAGTTCTCCCCCTACCCACATACCAGGACATGACACGACGTTTTCCTCAAGTGCCAGCGCCCCTTCCCAACCTCTGGCTCACCCCATCAATCCCCCAGGCTATGTAGAAATTGTACAACCACCACTGCTGAGGAGAAAATATGGTGTCATCACCATGACCACGACCAGAAATGCTCTTTAGAAAAGAGTCTAGAGAAACTGACTTTATGCCTGCTGTGTAGGTGCCCAACGGTGGCATTGTAAGCTTCGGAGGGAAAAGGGCCTTTGGTTGAAAAGACCCAAGGCTTTTCCCCTAAAAATCTGACCCTCAACCCCTGAATAAAAAAGACAAATAGTTTGGATCATGCTCATACCTCAAATCATTGGAACAGAAGCCTGGTGGGTTTATATTTTTATATGTATTTTTAAATGAAGTTTTTAACATAAAACATTAAATTGTCCCAGCAATTTAGGAATATGATTCTTCCTTTTAGGGCTTCACCATCAGTTTGAATGTTTGTCCCAATGTTTACATTTGACATATATGAAAAAAAATTGAGGAAGGCAAATAATTTAAATTTTCTCAGAAGGTTGATTAACACAGCCAAAAGGTTAACTCTCCAAGGGCAGGGTTCTTTGTTCACTGTACATAGCAGGCACTTAGGAGGTGCTCCAAATTTTTTTGTTGAATTGAATTGAACAGAACAGAAAGCAGCATGTAAGTGACTGCCCTGATTAGGTAACACTGGAAATCCACTAATAACGAAAGTTGTGTGTGTGTTTTTCACTTATTTTGGACCATGGGTCCCAGCACCTCCCCACTCAAAATGCTAATGAAATACCAAAGAAAACAATGGCAGTACTGGGAAGTGCCTGTTTAAATTCTTCCAATGCTATTCTGCAATGGTGACTCTTAACTGCTTCCTTTATCACAAGTAATAGTACTTGAATACATCTTCATTTGATGGATGAGTCACCTCCACTACCCCATTCCACTCTCACTTACTTTTAAAAATTTCCTTCAAAAAACAAGGCCGCACACACCCTTAGCCAGGTCCTTCAGTGGCAGTAAGCATTCCAAAAATGTGAAAGACCAGGATTCAGTTTCACTATAAATACTTGTTCACAATTTCAAATTCTTACCTTTTGGTGGAATAAAATCATCACCCAGGAGAGCCCAGTTTACCACTGAGCACAAAGGGAGTAACAGGTCAAAGAAAAGACAGCCTAACCTGGTCAGGTGGCTCAGTTGGCTGGAGTATGGTCCAGTGCATCAAAAGGTTTCAGGTTCAAGTCCCAATCAGGACACGTCCCTAGGTTTCGGATTCGATCCCTGGTCTGGACACCTAGGGGAGGCAACCAATTGATGTTTCTTTCTCTTTCTCTCTCCCCCTAAAAATCAATAACAAAAATATATCCTTGGGAGAGGATTTTTAAAAAAAGAGTCTAAATCTGGAGATTATTGGAAAAGACATATATCTTTGTGGAAGGCAAGAATCTAGAAAAGATAAGAAGCCTTCCTAATGATGGTAACTCAAAAGGATTGTTCTCAAATATTTCAGGCCCAGCTTTGTGGGAGTTTATTATCCTCACAATAGAATCAAGGTTGATTTAAAGGAAATTGAAACTCATCCATATCATGTCTGTTCTCTCTGTTTTTAAAAGCACACTTCCCACAGAAATAGTACACTATTACAAAATTTTTGCAGATATAAAGGGTCTTTAAATTTTCTGTTAATAATGACAAGTAGCAACTATAAAATGCTTTCCAGTTTTTAAAGTGCTTCAGCAAATATATTTTGTCCTTTTGTCAGTTCTGTGGAAAACATATTAACCCCATTTTATAGATGACAAAACTGAGACACTGGTAGGTCAAGTGAGTTGTCCAAGTTTATTGACATAGCTACAGGGTGCCAGAGATTGCTTAGAAGCTAGCATATCAGAACTGTGTATCTGGGCATTGCATATGAATTATTAAAAAGTAATTCTGTTTACATGATGAAAAAAGTTCTGGAGATGGATGGTGGTATTGGTTGCACAACAATGTAAATATACTTAATGCAGTTGAACTGTACACTTAAAATGGTTTTATGTTATGTTACCACAATTTTTAAAAAATTCTTAAAGTAATTTTAAGTTTAGACCTCTTGAATAGTAGAGTAGATGCCCACCGTTTGGATTACACTTTCTGTATTGTAAGCATATTGTCCATGGCACACGGACACATCCCCCTAGTAGACTATATCCTCTGCTACACCTGTATATTTCAGCTCCCTCCAGTTGTGGTGTATATTTATGAAGCCAGTTGTATTTGTTCCCAAATTTATTTATCTATCCCAGTTATACTTACTATACTTAATAAGTTCACTTATTATAATTAAGCATTACATAAACCAATTAAATGAGTATGAAAAGAGAACTGTTTCAGTGAAAACATTTTTGAACTGTCTGATTAAAGGCTAAAAATATTGTCATCAAAATATATGTGGGCAAAATAACAGTAGAGAGGAATGGAAATCATAAAAACCTTGAAATATTTCAGGTCCAGGTTGCTTTGTAAGTGTCTCTAAGTTCTTAATGAACTAAAAATAAAACAAAAGTGGGTGTCAGATCGCTGTGGCTTACCCAAAAAAAGAGTGGTCTTTCGCTTGGTAAATATGTTCAAATAAACACTTTGTTTATCAACTGATTAGCAAGTTAATGTAAATTTATAAATTTTGAGTAAAATAAAACTTCAAAGCATGTCTTTTTACAGTTATAAAGCTATCACTTCATTTTTTTTTTGAAATATGCTTCAAGGTATAGGCAATGAATTGTTAGATATGACGCCAATGCATGAGCAACAACAACAACAAAAAAGAGGCAAATGGACACCATCAAAATTTAAAATTTTTGTGTACCAAAGAACAGTATCAAGGAAGTGAAAAGACCATCTAATAGGAGGAATTATTTGCAAATCATACATCTGATAAGGCTCTAGTATTCAGAATAAAGAACTCTTATACTCAACAACAAAAAAGTCAACTCATTTCAAAAATGGGTAAGAGGCCCTAGCTGGTTTGGCTCAGTGGATAGAGCATTGGCCTGAGGACTGAAGGGTCCCAGGTTCGATTCCAGCCAAGGGCACATGCCCGGGTTGTGGGTTCTATCCCCAGTAGGGGTCAGGGATGTGCAGGAAGCAGCCAATCAATGATTCTCTCTTATCATTGATGTTTCCATCTCTCTCCCTCTCCCTCCTTCTCTGAAATCAATATATATATATAAATATATATATATAAATATATATATTTATATATATTTATATATATAAATATATAAATATATATATATAAATATATATATATATAAATATATATATATATATAAATATATAAATATATATATATATATATATATATATATATTTCAAAAAGGGTAAGAGGGTTGAATACAATTTTCTCCAAAGAAGATATACAAATGGCC
The DNA here is from genome assembly GCF_028538775.1 of Myotis yumanensis. NCBI lineage: Eukaryota > Metazoa > Chordata > Mammalia > Chiroptera > Vespertilionidae > Myotis > Myotis yumanensis. The sequence goes on along the minus strand of NW_027223762.1, from coordinate 29,751,188 downwards.
AATAACCACATACAAATATGTTCAATAACATTAATTATTAGGAAAATGAAAATCAAAACCACTATAAGACACCACTTTATGCTTCCTAAGATAGATTTAATTTTTCAAAAAAAGGAAAGAGATCAGATTTGTGGTGGGGGAAAGGGGATTTAGATAAAGGTGGTCAAAACGTACAAACTTCAATTATAAGGTAAATAAGCAGTAGGTATGTAATGTACAAGATGATGACACTAGCACTGCTGTGGGCTCTATATGAAAGTTGTTAAAAAAGTAAATCCTAAAAGTTCTCATCAAGGAAAAACATTTTTTACTTTATTCCATATGAGATGATAGCTATTAAGTAAACTTATTGTATTAATGACTTTATGATATACATAAGTCAAATAATTATGCTGTACACCTTAAACTGTATGTCAATTATATCTCAATAAACAGGGGGTCGGAGGGTTGGAAAATAAGTATGTGAGGATGTGGAAGAATTTGAAGCCTGGTGCATTGCCAGTGGGCATGTGAAGTGGTGTAGCTGCTGTGGAAAATAGCTTGAGAGTTCCTCAAAAAGCTAAATATAGAATTATGTGATCCAGCAAGTCCACTCCTAGCTATACTAGTATGCCTAAAGGAATGGAAAACAGGTACACAAACACACGTTCACAGTAGCATTGTTCACAATAGCTGAAAGGTGGAAACAACTCAAGTGTCCATCAATAGTTAATTGATCAACCAATGTGGTATATCCATACAATGCAATACTATTGAGCCATAAAAGGAATCAAGCACTGATATGTGCAGCTGTGTATTAGCATGTTGTACACTTAATGTAGTATACTTAGCACATTTACACTTAGCATAATGAGAAAAAGCCAGACACTAAAGGTCACACATTATATGATTCTCTCTATATGAAATATCCAGAATAGGTAAATTCATAGAGATAGGAAATATATTGGTGGTTGCCAGGGGCTGGAGGAAGGGAAAGGAAAGAGTATTAATTAAGTTTACTTCATTTAAATTTCAAATTTGATTACTGGTTCAGTTATTAGAAAACTTTTAAGTATGTTTAGAACAACTTGGGTATTCAAATCTGCTTGTCTTAACTATGAATGTTATAAAATCTACATACGTATCAGACTCAAAGACGGTTTAAAAAAGGAATGTAAAACATCTCAATTTTTAAAATGTCACATGTTGCCATGATACTATCTTGGATACAATGGGTTAAACAAAACTTATTTTTAAAATTAATTTCACCATTTATTTTTACTTTTTCAAATATTACTCTTGCAAAATTTTTAAATACATATACAGCTTACATATTTCTTTGGCCAACTCTGTCCCAGGCATTGTCACTGGAGCCCTGGTAATTGGCATCCTCACTCTTTAGGCTCGGGAAAACTGAAGAAAAGCAATTGGAATCTGTAACAGGCCACAGAGCAAGAACTTCAACGTGCGGTCATTTCCGACACCAGGCCTGCTATAGTGCCTCCATCACAATGGCCTTGGGATCTGTGGTGGCAAGCCACGAGGCTTCTCTGTGAGCAGAAGGCAGGCATGGCTAATATTTTCATGACTCGTGTCATTCTTCTGGAAGTCCAAAGATGGCCTTGGCAATGACCGAGTGCCATTGCCTCAAGATATACCACCTGCCACCCCAACTTCCCAGTTTGACATAGTTTGCCAGCCTATCTACTAGTAAAGGATTCCAGAAGTGGGCTAGATTCATGCTTAGAATTCATTCAAGAAATTGCAGAAATTCATAGGCTGATGGGTGAGGGACAAAGAGAAACAGGGAAAAATCATGTCCCCACGGAGAAAAGTTTAACATGTAGCTGCTTTGAGGAGAAAGTCTTCTGTCTGGATTAAAAGGTTAGATCTTGCCCCCTAGCCATACTTCCAATGTTGGGATATCACTTCCCATTCTATGCCCTCAGATACTGCATGGGTGGGGATTCAGGGTCGAAGGATAAATGTTACATCTCATTCTCAGAGGACGACACAAATTCGGAGGCTATCTGAACACTTGCCATGGAGGCAATGACATTCTTTTCTTGCTTGCTTCTTCTCATGGGTGCCAGTCTGGTTTCTTCTCTTGGGTTTGTTCTTTTACACGTGGGTTAGAGCAAGCAAGGTTTCAATTTTAATGATAATCCTTTAAGACTGAGATTGGAGTCCTTAAAAATCACAAAAAAATGAGGACATATTTGCTAAATTTCAGTTAATAAGCAATTTCCCCCAAATGAGATATGAGGTGTAATATTGTAATTGTTTCAACATTATTATTACTAAAATATATTTCTAGGCACACTGCTAAGCACTTTACATGTCCAGCAGGTCCTCAAATAATGTTGCTTCATTCAATGTCTTTTTGTTATAATGTTGACAAATGTAACTACTGTTCATAGCAATTAGCCTATGGTAAAATTGGCTTCCTTTTACCTCGTTTTGCCACAGTTCCAAGAATGTTGTTAAGTGAGGACTTACTGTAATCATTTAATCCTCACAACTAATCTTTGTGGTGCTTACTAATATTATTCCCATTTTTCCAATGAGGAAACTGAGGCACAAAGAGGTTGGGTCAGTTGCCTAAGGTTGAACAGCTAATATGTGATGAAAACTGAATTGAAACCCAGGTCCATCTGTCACCAAAGCTGTTTCCAAAAGTTTGAAAAGGGAAAGTAGGATCCCCGATATTTTATTACTAGTTTTGGAAGCAAACATAATGACTCAAGATATGTGGTCAAAGGCATACTTTTTTTAAAAAAAAAAAATTGGCATCGTTTTAATAAAACTTTAAAAATATGTTTTTTAGATGAAGGCTGAAAGGATGTATCTAAGTTTTAAAAAATTTTAAACACCTGGATTCCTATGTGCTTATGTTTCAAAGTTCACCCAACTTGAAAGTCATCCGCTCCTTAGTAAGTGCTGCCAATATGGAATAAGAAAAAAAGTACTTTAAACAGAAAATCCCCCTGTGTTTGGTGAACAGAGCAGTATTGTTGTTTGTTTTTTGAAGGGGACAGGAGATGGGGGTAGAGGTGGGATATTTGTTTTTATGAGATCCGCTTTAAAAAGCCCTTCTGAGGCCTTCCCAGGAGCAGCCAAGTGGGCGTGCTGGGGTTTGATGCGATACATGCTGGGTAAGTATGGGCCTGGCTCAGCTGCAAGTAATTTACACGCTCAGGGTTCTCTCCAAAGAGGACCTTGGACCAAAGCAAGCTGAGAAAACCATGCACTGGAGTTCTAATTGCTATGGGACTCAGTGGCAGGAACAAAGCATATATATATATATATACAGATCTCGAAGTTTCTTGAGGTGGTGGGCTAACTGAATTTGAGAAGAACGTGGGGCTTCACTCATTTAGTGGGAATGGAGAATTTATGCTAGCTGAGGAGTAGATTCCATGGGAAGGTTAGGAAAGTTACCTGAAAGCTGTCTCTGAATTGTGTCTTAGGTGTTATCACGTAGGCACTGCTCTCTTTCACCATCCATAAGAGAAGATCAGAGCTTTCTCTGTCATTTCTCTATTAATTTGCCCTCCAAGAGGATACGAGGTTTCACTAGGCTGATTGCCTCCTCTTTCGCAACCTAATTCTCCCAGATTCTCCAGAAAGAACAGGGGTGGTAACGCTGTGGCCCTTAGACTTCACATGGTCACCAGCTGCATCCCAGATGGAGGCAGACCTCTAGTTTCTCAACGACCTGCATCAGGTGGCATGAACTGGAGAACCAGTGTGGCAGCCTCAGAAGAAAACTCCAGGAGTATCTCAGCTGCCAAGTTTCACCTTTCCAATGACAGGTTTGCCACAGGGGTTCAGACCCCAGTACGAAGCTGCAGCAGTAAAGAAGTAAATCATTCCTTAGTTCTTCCCTACTCCACTGAAAACTGAAAATAAACAAGATAAACATCTGTTTTGGGTAAAAATACTCATCGTCACAATCAGAGGTTTCACTTTTTAGCTTTTTCTTTGAATAGGCAATCTATTCATATTAAATGCATTCACATATTGATTTTAAAAATCAAAACAGTATTAAAAGGTTTGCATTGAAATTCTCACTCTCACCTAGTGCCCATTCATCCCATACCTCACCCCAATTCCCTATAGATAAACACTTAAAAGTTTTTTTAATATATTTTTTCAGGATACCTTCCCAATATCTCCTTAGACATATACAAACAAAATCAAATATATATTCTTATTACTTCTCTCCCTTTATTATTATAGAACAGGTAGCATACTACAAACAGTTCTGAGCCTTGCTTCCCCACCCCCCCAATAAATCCTAGAGATCTTTCCTTATTACTTCCTGAGGGCTGCACAGAAAAGAAGTTATCGAAAGTACTACATCTCAGAAAACTGGTGTGTTGTGTTCTCTTTTATTGTCTTTATTTGTTTGTTTTAGTGTCAAATAGAAAAGCCTGACTTCATTTCTGAAATAGAAATCTCCCAATTTCTATTCTAGTTCTTTCATACACCAAGGTAAAGATGTTGGGAACAACAATATATATATATGGCATGCTTGTCTAGGTTATGCCTTTGAACTTCATTGATAATTAACTGGTGGTTTAATACATAATACACTGTTGCTATCATAGCATATAAAAGAGTATGCCCAAAAATAATACCTTCATCCCTCCCTCCAAAAATCCTCATGAAATGTAAAATTTACACACGTGGTGTGGCTGAACCAAGTAAAACTTTTGTTGTTAAGAAAGGATTTTGCACGTCTTACACACTGTGTGAAGATAAACCCCATTGACTGGCTACAAATTCTGCCTGTCCAAGGACATTTTTGTAGGCAGTTGTTATTACATTTGATAAGTTGGGTGGAGCTTTCTTTTCAGTTCTAGGAGTATTTTAAGAATTTTTGAGAGGATTATTGGAATGGCTAGAAATGCTATTGATGATGGTTTTATTGCCCCATATGATGAACAAGTGTAGGAATGAAAGGGCTTCTTAATAATGCTCATTCTTGTCTGGAAGGCATGGCTCAGTGGTTGAGCATTGACCTATGAACCAGGAGGTCATGGTTTGATGCCCTGTCAGGGCACATGCCCGGGTTGTGGGCTCAGTCCCCAGTGTGGAGGAGGTAGACAATCAATGTTTCTCATCATTGCTATTTCTCTCTCTCTCCCCCTCGCTTTTCCTCTAAAGTCAATTAAAAATAAAAATATTTTAAAAAATAATGCTTATTCTTATTTAGAGAGCTGGGGTAGATACAACTCCAAATTCTAGCAAAAACTTGAAGAATCACAAGTAATAGAGTTATTTCATTGTTCTGGAGATGTTTGATAGTGATCTCTTCAGATATAAGATAGGATTGACTGTGGGATGTTTTTCCTAAGAAGTTTTGTAATAAAGTAGTTTTCTGCTGCTGTTACTGTTATTAAAACTTGATTTTAATCACTCAAAGCTGTGAATGAAGTCCAGGGTCCTTCTTTTACCATTGCATTATGACTAGAAGGTACAATATTTAGGATAATCATCCGTTTATTTTTGCCCTAACTCTATAGTAAGAGGAACCCAACGAAAAAAAATACAAATAAAAAAGATGCATTCATTCAAATATTTCTTGGGCTCAAATAAATAACATATAGTGATGCAAATGCTAGTGAAACAGATTGGAAAGTAGAACTTTAGAGGAAAACTGAGGATGATGCTAATTGCAACCAAATTAGCTGTCTCTAACTGAATTAACTATCGGTATAAATATCTTCTTTCTTTTGGACACCATATAACATATACAAATGCACTGGAACATTTCCAAGCATAGGCAGTTGGGATCCCCAACCTATGAAACAGTGAAGAGGCTCTCATCTTAGGAACCAGAGGAACTGGAATTCAGTACCATTTTGGTGGCTTTTTGGTTACCGAGGTGGGTCAAAAATCTGTACTCAAGACCCGGGGTGAAAGGGAACCTGAGATGAGTGTCCTGAATTGTGACTTTGGCACCGCCCTCCCTGTGAGCTCAGACAAATGACTTCATCTCTTGTGTTGTTTTATCTCCCAATTTCTATTCTTGTTCTTTTATTTCCAGAGGTACATGTCATCTGAGGCCTTAGGCGTTTTGCATAGTAAATCGGGAGGGAGAAAGACACAGAGAAACAAGTACCTGCATAAGAACCCTAAGTTTCTACACAGACTTTGTATTAGGTTTTATTAATGGTGTTTCATGTGTTGGGCCATTTCTTACACATTTAGACATTTTCTCCCGGCCCCTGGAAAACTGAAGTCTCCATGAAACATTCCATGAATGATCATTAGTGTTACTAATACGTTCTTCTAAAATAACTGGGACCTATTTATAAACCACAGGCAATTGTTCTTGCCCAGGACACAGTCTGAATAAGTAATTTGAAGACTGGAAAACACTGTCAGTCACCCATGTGTTTTCTTTATTTACTATTTTCCAAACTGGCCTTGAGAGTTCCTGTCTCCAGATCTTTGTTCATGCTGTTATTCTCTCAGCTTGGAATAACCTCTCCCCTTCTTCAAATTCTCTCCTCCTTTAAGGTTCAGCTCAAATACCACTTTTTTTTTTGGGGGGGGGGGGGGTTACAAATGTCTTTACTTTTTACATTACCCAAAAAATCCAGGAATCTCTTTATTTCTTGCAACTGTGAGTCACTTGTAGCCCCTAACACATCACTTAGCATCCTACCCTATATTGTTCTCTCCTTTTTGCCATTACATAAACCTAGATTTCCACAGAGACTTCAAACTCCTACATGAATAATCAAGATAGCATCCAACACAGAGCTAAAAACATGGACAACACTTTGTTATTGATATAAGGTGGTGATTTTCAAATGACCTAAAGCCAAATGAAAGAAAATCATAGAAACCCAATGTGTAAAATTAACAGAAGTTGACCTACTGTGGCAGAAGTTGGGGTAAAGGTCTGTACTAACATCCTGCCAGCGGGACCCCACTCTCTACTCATCCCTCTGAGCAGGCTCTGGAGCACCCCTAGGGCTCCTTCTCCCCCTGCCCTGTTGGTGCCAGTGTTCTCAGGCTTCCTTGCTAGGAACCTAGCCATCCCCAGTACCTGAGCTGCCTATCCCATTTCCTCAGGGCATAAGCATACCTGTATCTAAGCTGAGCTGTTGGGTCTCTCCAGTGTAAATGTTACCTACCTTCCCCGCAATGTGTGCATCCCCACAGAGTTTTTCTAAGAGCTCACGTTGACCTGACTGACCCATGGACCTCCACCTCATCCATTGGAGAACTCAGTGTGGCTGATGATGAAGCAGTCCTTTGGGCCATATTCCCCCATTCCTACTGAGCTAGCGTATTTCAGTAGGAATGGCTGCATGTTTGAAATTCTCGTGTTTCTATCAACTCAAACAAACATATTCTCCCCATAAATTCTATTCACCTTCATACTCTTAGTTAATTGCAAGGAAACAAAATAAAGTTTTTGGAGGTACTTCATGGCATCAGACATCCCATTTCAGAGCAGCAGAAACAGAATAAGAGAGGCTATATCATCCACTTTTTAGCCCTGGCATCACTCCAACCTCCAGCACTGTATTTCACTCCAACATTAACCACCTTGGCTGCCTATTCTTCCTGGTTTCATGCTTGCATTAAATATACATAGTTTTCTTTTGATTTTATTGTTTTCAGAGAGTAAGGGGGAGGGAAAGAAAGATAGAAACATCAATGATGAGAGAGAATCATTGATCAGCTGCCTCCTGCACATCCCCATACTGGGGATTGAGCCTGAAACCCGGGAATCGAACTGTGACCTCCTGGTTCATAGGTCAGTGCTCAACCACTGAGCCACGCCAGCCAGGCCATACTTGCATTCTTGTTTTTCCCTTATCAAACTTGAAATGGGTTTGACAAGAAATGGGTTTGTCCTTGACTTCACACCCTGCTGACTTCCTTAGATATAGTGATCCAGTTTTCACTCCAGACCTGAACTCTTCTTAGCTGCTGTTCGCTCACCAGTAGTCCTTCCAGATCCACTGATCTTGGTCATGTCAGCCAATTCAAGACACCAGGCCCTGCCAACCACAGATGATGAGCTATGCTTGCAAGCTAGAATCTGGGTTTGTTTTCCAAGGGACTCTCTTGCCTGTCCCTGACACCTCTGTGCTATAAGCCCATTTCCATTAAGGCACAAACTCTTGACTTAGCAACCCCAACCTCAGTAGCCTCCCCACTTGGCAATGTATGTGTTCTTCTACCTAGTTAGACTTGGGCTTACCACTAAAACACCCTTGTGGCTCCCTGTGCCCCTAGAATCCTTCGCCTGCACTACCCCCAGTACCTGCCCCACCATGAGGAGCAGTCACCACTGGCCATTCCACTGGCCCCTGGGGAGTGGGCATGAGCCAGTCAGGGAAACTGTTTTATTGGGATGGGCTTTTGGATTTCCTTAAATGCATGGTGTGGTTGAGGAGATCATTCTCAGAGGGAGATATAAAATAGGGATGTAAGGCTGGAGTCTCAGTCTAGTCAAGAAGAAGGTACACACAGTTTATAAAGGAAAAATGATTTAATCTCCTTCCCATCATTCTATCAGATGAGATGAGGCCTTCTGGGAACGTGTTACGAGGGAAATGATTATCAGGAGGATAAGTAAAGGACTTAGGACTTTTGTAATCCATCTTCTTCCATAATCACTCAGTTCTTCTCTCTTTTGTATTTTTTTTTTTAAATATATTTTATTGATTTTTTACAGAGAGGAAGGGAGAGAGATAGAGAGTTAGAAACATCGATGAGAGAAACATCGATCAGCTGCCTCCTGCACGTCTCCTACTGGGGATGTGCCCACAACTCAGGTACATGCCCTTGACCGGAATCGAACCTGGGACTCTTCAGTCCGCAGGCCGACGCTCTATCCACTGAGCCAAACCGGTTTCGGCTCTTTTGTATTTTTTTTGTATTTATTTTTTTTTAGGTAGAAAAATGTGTTGGCTTGAACTCCTAGTGCTATCTTATGTAATAAAAAAGTCAAGCAAAGGGCAGGTCTTGGTTCAGCTTGGACTCAGCCAACTGCCTGTATTCTTACAAGTGCTAGGAGTTGGAGGCTCTTTGCTCCTTGAGGATTATCGTGAAATTCCTCCTCAAGTTTTAAGTCTCCTTCCATGCAGGCTCTTTCCATGCAAGAGGAACATCTCAAGGTAGGCCATTATGACATCTCATCCATTGTTGGCTTTCAGGAAGCGTTAAATAAATCTTTATGCTTTTATTGTAAGAGCACTACATTTGATGGCAAGATTTCCAAAACCAGTTTTCCTTCTAACTGACCATGGGTGCATAACCTATCCCATCTGGGTCCCTTCTGCTCACCTGAAAAAAAAAATGAAGATTGATCCCCAAAACCTCCAGTTTTGAAATTTCCCAGCTTAATGACAAATCCTAGTTGGCATCTAGGCACTAATTGAAAATCTATAAACCAGATAAGATATTCTAAAATTGAATATATTGGTATCCCTCTGCAATCATAGTAATAGAGTTTTAGCTTCAATAGGAAATCACCATCCTCTTTGATAACTAACCAAGGTTAAATGAGATAATATATCCAGGGGAACATCTAGCATGCAGAGGCACAATATATTTCAGTTGAAAGGGTGTTTCCTATACTTGTGTTTCCCAAAATAGAATTCTAGAAATCCTATTCTTTCATCTAGATTTGCCAAGGCGATTGTGTCCTAAAAAGTCCTTTATAATGATGTTTTTATTCATTCAGACTCCAACTAAGGATTACACATTGCATTTAGTTATTGATTCTCTTTAGTTATTATTTATCTTATTTTTGTCATCTGGATAAGGCTTTATTGAATGTAGCATAGAAAGATGGAATATCACTAATCAGCCTTGGCAACCCTCAGATAAGACAGCCTTAAAGCTAGTGACCTGGTCACAAGGCTTGAAGAATTACAGAAACATTTTGCTGCACAGTGTAGTGGCTTCTCCCTTCCTGGAGCAGCGTGCAGAATTTTGCCCGGGATAAGCGCTGGGGTGCCAACTCTTTTGCAATGCACCAGGAGCCTGTGGCCCTGACCAGCTGGGGACCATGGCAGTCCCTTCCCTGATTCCTGGAAAAACAATCATCTCTCCCTTAGAGGGCAGCTGTGTAGCTTAGCTGAGATGGTGTAGGGACCTGACTGGCCCACAGTGGGAGCTCAGAACAGGCCACAGCCCCCTCCCCAGGACTTTTAAAGACTGTCTGGGAAAACTCCCTAAAATGTAAATTTCAGTAAGCGACTCTTTTGGTCAAAATCTTGTGACTTTAAGGATAATGTCAACATTCTTCTGCTTGGTATTCAAGCCCCTCCAGAATCTGACCCCTGCTGTGTCCTTGCACTGTGACCTTGGGTGTGTCCACCCAAGAGGGAGCGGGTATCTCTTGGAGCTCCAGCCTCTGCTCTCCCTTCTCTCCACGCCCATCCTTAAACACACTCCCTTGTTCCTGTCTCGGCTCTTTGCTCGCTGGCAGGCAGGCCTGAGTGAAGACTCCCCTCTGTATCATCAGGGTTGTAAGCTGCAAGCAACCGAAATCAGTTCTGGCTGATTTAAGCAGAAAAAGGATTTGCTGAAAAGGAGGGTCAATCACCATGGAAATGCTGGAGAACTAGGCTGGGAGGCACCTGAAAGTAACAACGGAAAGTAACAGCAAACATGCAAGTAACAGCGAACCCAACTCAGAAAGAGTAAAACAAGGAAATTCACCGCTCCTTGTAACAAGCTCGAGTCCAACGGCCAGGCAGCCCCAGGGGTGGTTGATTCAGGGGCTGTGTGTGTGGTCACAAGGCGGCTGGAACATCACGTCCTGACACAAAGACAAGCTAGTCTCTAGTTACGGTTAGTCATTTCTGGGATGAAGCGAATTTCCCAGCATCCCTCATTGGCCAGGTGGGCATCACATGCCTAGATACCGATCAACCATTGACAGGGATGTGGACCAATCAGATAGCCTGTCTATAGCAGGTGGGAGAGCAGACTGGTGCCACCTCATTGGAAACGGGCTTGGCGTGGCCTCCTGCAGGTGGGCATTGGCAGACCAGCAGCCCCAGGCGCAGCAGGAACACCTGGCGGGAGAGGGAGCCGCTCTAGGTTCACTCGCAGCGCCGGCCACCCAGCGACCGGAGAGAGGGGAGAGTCAGCTACGGAACTCCACCCCGTGGAGCGCTATGCAGCAGGCAAAAGGAGCAACTGCACCCTGGGCAGCAAAATGGACGGCTTAACAACATCATATCAAGAGAGAAGGTACATTTAAAAGATTATAAAACATATAAGCGTGTTTTCCTTCCTACAAATCTAAAAAAAAAAAAATCACATTTTTTTTTGGCAATCATGCTGGTGCCATAAATCTACCTATGGAGGAAAGCAGGGAGCGATGCAGCCCGATCCGGACAGGCAAGCCGTTCCCCTCCCCCACCCGCATCCCCACGGGCCTCCACGTCCATGTCTGTAAATTGGGGCTAACTGCCTTCTGCCTGGGTCATTGTGAGGATGCGGTAAGGCAAGGAGGGTGTAATCTAGTTTGTAATCTAGAACAGTCTCTTCTCTTCTTTTATAATATTGGTAAGTTTAAGGTGTCCGGGCAGGTTATCCTATAGAATATCACACAGTCTGGATTTATGTGATTGTTTCCTCATGTTGAGATTCAGGTTTAACATACTTGGGCAAGAAAACTGCTTAAGTGATGTTCATACTGTTATTTTATTTTACCTTGAATGTGTAATCAGATAGTACAGAAATACATAAGGCAGGCATGGACAGTGTTCCAAAATGCTGCCCCCAGAAATAAGCAGCATTTACATTTTAGTATATAGACCATTAGTTTATTTTCCTTCGCATGTAACAAATGGAAACCATAGCATTTTTGAAACTTTGCTCTCTTTACTTGCTGCCGTATCTTGGAATACTCTCCGTGTGAGCATATATACAGCTACTTATTCTTTTCAGTGGTTTGTTTCCAGTTGTTAGCTGTTGGGAACAGTGCTGCAGCCATCATCCATGCACACTCGTCTTTGTGTTCTTAGGTGAATGCTTCTATGGGTTACATTCCTACAAGTAAAATTTCTGGTCTAACTTTAATATTGTAAAATTGCCGCCACAAAACACTATTATCAATTAAGATGCTCACCAACAGTGCAACTGTTTCCTCATATCTTATGCCAGTATTACCACTCCTTTAATCTTTGAAATTGGAAATGAAAATTGGTGTCGCATCATCATTTGAATTTTTAAACTATGAGCGAAGTTTAGTATATTTTTGTATGTCTGTTTCCTGATTTTGTTCCTTTTTGTGAGCTATCTGCATATGTCTTACGGCTATTTTCCTGTCAGATTGTTTACCTTTTTCTTATTGATTTGTAAGACTCAGTTGTATAGTAAAGAAATTGGCCATTTGTTTTCTGTATGTGTAATTTTTTTGCCCAGTGGAAGCACCTAAATAACATCCTATAAAACATGTTCCAAAGAATGAGCTAACTTAGAAAAAAGCCATGTTTAGACCCTTCTCTTTGAACTTCCCATATAGGGAATAGAACCAGGGTACCTACTTGATTTAAACCTGTATGTGTGAATAAAATATATGTTATATATTCATATGCATACATGTGTACACTGTATGTATAATTGGAAAGTGGTTTTTAAAAAGTTTTCTCTGTGGTAATTTTCTTTCAAAAAAATACTTTAATGAAATTCTTAAACTTCTGGGCAATTGTTTTGAACTTGCAGTTAGGCTGTAGATAATTAAATTCCATGTCCACAACTGGCCAAATCTTTTTTCCACCCCCCTCCGTATAACTGTCCATAGTTTGGAATGCATCACTCTGGAAGGTCTCAGGAATCTCTGACAAGAGCATCTTCAGAAGGTAGACTCCATCCACTTAATGTTCTTTCACCTTGAAAGGCTAGGTTCAGGTCCATGGCTGCTCATTGGCAGCCTGCAGATTGCGTTCTGAAGTGCACTATGGGCCTAAATTCAATATTTGGAAAGCTTTCCAAACAAAAATGACTCGTGGGCCAAAGTTTCTTTGTTTTTTTGTTTTTGTCTTTCCCATCCCAACCAAGTTGGATTCATTTCCTCACAATTTGAATCATGTCATTGCATTTCATACGAGCAAAATTGTCCTTTTCTGAGATGCCTATTTTGATGATAGTGAAAAAAGTTCGGCATTTTTACAGCGTTCTTCTTAATCATCTCTTCCATTTAACTGAATGTGCTAGCTCTGTGCCTGGCACAAAAATTAAAGATTAGTTAACTGATGCACTAGGTACAATGCCACCAGCTCTGTTTAGGACACATGATTAACACTCTTACCTCCCTAAGTGCTGCCTTCACTCCTCTGGCTTCAAAGTAACATAATCCTTACTTGTTCAATACTGTTGACTCTCCTATAGAAAGAAACGGGGGGGGGGGGGGGGGGGGAGGGGAGTCCCAACTTTTGATACCCCAGAACTGGATTTGTCAGCAAACTGGAACACATCCCGCCTCAAGTAACAGAACATTTTCATATGTTGCTAGAAGGAATTAGATACATTTCCTTGGAATTTAATTTCACACGTGTAGGCGGTCCAAAAGTAAGATATCCACCCTCGGCCCCCAACACAGCCAGGAAATAGGAAATAGAAAACAAACACATTTTCTTAGTGTTAAACTATGAAATCAACACATAATGGCACTGGGCCGAGATATGTAGTCTCCTTAAAGGGGCAGAAATCAATTATTTATCCTGTCTTTAAGGCTGCCAACTCAAGCATAAACAAATATTTAAAGAGAAAATAAATAACATGCACATTATTTGAAAGGAAACATACAAATGTGACATGGCACCGTTTTTGGTTGTTATGTGATATAGATATATTAATTTTGTTTCATCATTGCTATTCTTTCCATCTGTCTTTTTCCCATAGGCGATACTTACTGGAATAAAATTATTTTTCCGTTTATTTTTTTAAGTGCCTCAATGGCCGACATTGTGGATCTGCTTCAGAACCGTGATTAAATACAGTCATCTGATTTGGTTGGGACAGAAGCGCTTATACCTACTTAATATGTTAAGCGACAGCTGAAATATTTTGATAAGAGAAAACAGGAAACAGCTCTATAAAGAAACAAAGGTACATTCAGGGTAAACCAAAACTTTTTCTTCATGGGAAATAAACAGAGACATCTCTGTTTTCCTTTGAGCAGGGAGGAGCTGGCATAGAATATGGCTTATTGCACCACTGATGGATGCATTTAAGTGGGGTCTTATGGATGAAAATAGTGGCTATCCTATCCCTTGACTGGACTCCTCAGCAGCTGCCCAACAAACTAGGCCTCATAAACAGAACATTGGGAAAAATATGTCTGTGGCTTCATGGACACACCCATAACACACAATGGCCTCCCCACACCCTGGACTTGGACACTCATTTCTGTAGTACACAGGAAGCAGTCAGTAATCAACTCCTTGTTGATTGGATTGTACCACAAGAATATTCATCCTAGCGAGTCACCTATAAGGCATATCATGTTTCTCCTAAAAACTTTTAAAATATATATATTTTTTTATTGATTTTAGAGAGAAGGGAGAAGGAGAAATAGAAACATCAATGATGAGGGAGAATCATTGATCGGGTACCTCCTGCACCCCCACTCCCCCCACACACACCCCACAACCGGGGCATGTACCCTGACTGGGAATCAAACCGTGACTTCCTGGTTCAAGGTCAGCGCTCAACCACTGAGCCACGCCAGCCAGCCTCTCCTAAAAACTTTCAATGGCTAGAGGTTTTGACTGAATTTTTGATAATCAGACTAGATGTTTCCCTATCACCTACCAGTTAAAAGAGGCAAAAAAAAAAAAAAAAAAAAAAAAAGGAGTGCACTCCTCATCCTTCTGATTTGAGTGATTGTGGCATGATTACTTCATTTGCTTTTCCTACTTTGCAGAGGACTTTAAATAGCTCAGATGTTTCACTCTTGAAAAAGTGGTTACTAGTCACACATAGGAACTATTTCCTTTAGGAAATATCACAAGGATGTTTATAATTTATTGCTGGGCTTGTTCAGCATAGCATGCAAATCAGCTTACATATTTTCACGCTGCCTCAAATGCGATCTTAAAAACAAAGGCACCACCCATGCCACTCAAAGCAGGTCCCTGATTGGCAACACCATGGTGCTGCTTTTCCTCACTCTAGCCGTCTTCTAGATATTAAAACGGTCCATTGCTGTGATGTAGGAGTGCGTGCGTGTGGTTAGAACCACCAACACAAGGAACAGATGGCCAGGGCACCGCTCCCTGACTGTCTGGAGAACTCCAAGCTGTTGACCCGAAGGAGAAGGGGACTCCAAAGCAAAGACCTTGATGGCAACCATGGCCACAGGGCTTTAGTGGTCACTACTCACAGCCCTGGGGAACAGCTGTGTGACCGGCCCCAGACCACAAAGATGCCAGTGAACTTGTGGAGTCAGTTCCTAACATCAGACCTGAAAGCACAAGGGGGAAAACAAGCAGGTTGGATACATGGATTCTGAGGGGGAAAGGACTTTGGAATAGGCCCACCACTCCCCAGGGTCCCCACCCTGACAAAACCCTCTCCAACTCTGTCTGCTGTCTTTATCTTAGGGCTTCCTTAGGCCTTTTTAAAATGAAAATATGTGAGAGGAGTATAACTCTCTATGCCGTTCTTACTCATGCCTTAATGTGATAAGGAATAGAACGTTCCTAAGATAGAATGTGTCTGTAGAGCACAGGGATGTAGGAAGAACCTGCCTGCAGGGTCCTAGGGAGAGCATGTCCCTGAAGGGAAGAGCTGAGGGCTTGATGCTTTGCGAGTGGCCTCCCTGTAGCCTCCAGTTTCACTTCCAAGGAGAGCTCTGGTGTCTCAGTTGCTGAAGCAAACAGTGAATGAGCTGCCTGGGTGCTGAGCAGAAGGAGCTGCCAATCCGCAGAGGCCGTGATGCGTAGCAGAAAGCCGTAGGGCTTGTGCTTGGGAAATCCTTTTATAGCTCTCTGTGGCTTATAGGTTCCCATGCGATCGAGTCTCCTCTTAGGATCAGCCCTCTCCCGATTGTTACAAAATGAACATTTCAAGTTAATTCCCAAAGCCAGCCCAGCCAGTGTGCAGGGCTGCAGAAACTCTTCCATTAGCAAGGAATGGCAATCGGTGAATCTCAGGAGAGGGGCCAACATCCCGCCCCCGTTCCTCGCTTGCTGCCACCACCGTGTCTCTGCCCAAAGATTTAAGATTCGTTTTGCACCTTTCTGAGCGGACCTCAAAGCCCTTTACAGACAAGAATGAGGGTTATCCCAGGACAGAACTCTTAGTTTGTATTCATCAGATTACACTTGGCCAAAGCAACAGTCGCAGTTGGAAGCAGGAACAGGCTTCATACTTCCTAAGAAGTCTTGGGATTTTGAAATCACAGAATGAATCTGGAGTATGAGGCAAGTCTCAAAGTAACTCAGAAATGTGGCAGAGGTGTGTCTCATTGTGACTTACACACCGCGGATGCTGTTTTCTTTAATCCAATCGGCCAGGTGGTAGTAGTGGAACAGTGGATAATAGTAACAGTAACAACAACAACTACTAACATTTACTTATTGTTTGCTACGCTCTAGACACTGTTCTAAGACCCTTACAACAATTGATAACATCCCATAAAACAGGTACTATTAGTATCCTCCCATTTGACAGATGAGAAAATTGAGGCACAGAGATTGAGTAACTTGCCAAAGGGCACATAACAATAATAGAACTAATTATATTTAAAACTTTCCTAATAACTGCTAACATGATTGCCTTCATTTTGCAAATAAGGAAACTGGGCTTCCGAGACCTAAAATAACTTTTCTAAGGTCACACAGTGCTGAAATGGTGGCATGGCTCACCCCTAACATTTAGGGGACCTACAGCAAGAGTACAAACATAGACCCCTATTCCACGGCAAAAGTTATACATCAAGCTAACAGGTAAATAAAGTATGTTTTGTTCTCCTGCTTTGAAACAGAAACCTTCATGACATCCTGGAAGGCCAGACTCAAATTTAGAATCTTCAGACTTCTTGGTCTGAGCCAGGAAGACGGTGCAGAGAGAGTCATGGCCCAGTCCCTGGCCCTGCGCCCTCTCTTCCCACCCCTGAAGCTCAGATACTATCCTCCCGTAGGCACCATCCAGCTCTGTCCATGCCGTCTACAAACCACCGCCCCGGAGCCACCCTGAAATCTAGGGAATACACACCCTTGGGGGACCCGCCCATGAAGAGGCCTGCACAGGCCCTGGGAGCGGGGAATTCTGTTGTCTCAGACCTGGAGCATGGGCTGGAGGGGAGGGATGGGCTGGGTGGGCATGTTCCTTTGATCTGGTGGATTCTTCACTCCATGGGGAGCACGCCCTAGAAGACCACAGTGCGGCCCTCTGGAGCTCTGGCCCAGGGCAGAGGTCTTCTTGCCTGGGTCTGAGAGCAGCACTGGGGGTAGCACCAGGGCTTTGACCAGATCTCCCCACTCCCAACGTCCTTCCCTACTGAATCACCATGCATGTCATCCCTCGGCCTCTGACCCCCATTTTCATGTCACTGGGACTGCAGATGGTAGAGGAACACCCGGGAAGGAGGCTACTAAGTGTGTGTGTGTGTGGGGGGTGGGGGGGGTGCAGTGGGTGAGGGGAAGGAGCCCGAGAGATTTCCCCTCACCCACCCCCATTTCCCCTTTTCCACTGGGTCCTGCCCCCGGCAGCCGGCCAGGGAAACAAACACTGCCCAAGCGAATCCAAGTCATGGCCACACCCTTTCCTTGTTTATGGACACAAAGCAGAGAGAGACTAGGAACCGCCTTGAAAATAATTAGTGCAGGAACTGTTCATTCTCTCTTAAGCTGGAAGATAAGACTTCTGCAAAATCACTTGCCTGGACCAAAGGCCTTTTTCTTCCTTCAGACTTTAGGACAGCCAGGGGGCCTGCCCACCAAGCCTGTCCCTGCTGCTGCAGTGACTTCCTGGCACCTGGCATGGGCTGTTTACATGGACTTAGGAGGGATCCTGTCAATCCATCCAGGCTTCTAAATTTAGTTTCCATACATCCATGCAATTTCCTGTGCTAGCTATCAAAATTAAAATTTTCCACAGGCTTCATTTTGGACTGTCATCACACACGGTGTCATGCTTCCTTTTTTAAAGATCCACGTAACACCCCCACTAACCAACAGCTCACAAGCACCTGGCATCAGAGCTGGAACTCCAGCAGTCAGTGGCTGTCAGGGCTGGGCTCAGTCCTTTTCCAAGGCACTGGGGGAGTAATCCCCAGACAGGCCTCCTGTGCCAATACCAGAACATTCGTGTCCGAGTCCTGGGACTTCAGAAACCCACCCAAGCCAGGATGATCTAAACATGGTGTGTGTGTGTGTGTGTGTGTGTGTGTGTGTGTGTGTTAATTCTCGCCTGGGGATATGTTTTTATTGATTTGTAGAGAGAGAGGAAGGGAGAGGGAGAGAGAATGAGAGGAACATCGATCTGTTGCCTCCCTTATGCACCCCGACTGGGGGGGTCAAACCCGCAGCCTGGGTATGTGCCCCAACCAGAAATTGAACTCTCCATCTTTCAGTGTACGGGATGGCACTCCAACCGACTGAGCCACACTGGCCAGGGAAAACTAAACGTGGTGTTTTGTCATAAAGAACAGCCCAGACTTGGGCAAGGAATAGATCAGATCTCTCTATAGAGGACTGGAAGTAGAAATATCAACCCCCTTTTTAGCCATGATGGTTTATTGTATCTCTTTATCCCTGCATCCCCACTCCCTTCCACCCCATGTGGCTGGGCAGGCAGCCCTGCAGCTCTTCTCATTTGGAGCACTAGCTTCACTGCAGCCGAGTTCCAAACTGAGAGCATCTGATTGGTCCAGCTTAAGTCAGGTGTCTATGTCCAATCCAATCAGCTGTGGCTCAAGAGAATGGGTAGAGTCAGCGACAATACAAACAAGCCTGCCAGTTGGGTCCTTGGGGTTGAGTGATAAGAAGTTCTAATCCAACAGTGGGTGGGCAGGTGCCCTAAAGGCAGGCCTAGGTTTACTACCCAGGTTGTACACATATTTAAAATAGACGACTACCTCTTTTCCTTTGCCTTAGCTTTTTTGGATGATGAGCAGTTTGATGTCAGGTTTCACATCTGGGCTTGTTCTGTTGCAAATTGTTCATCCTTATTTACCAAGAATCACCATGGCAATATCCTCATCCTACCTCTCCTCGTTAATATACTCTTCTGGCTTTCTGTTTTGGTACCTCAAGCCCACACTCAGAAATAGATAGAAACATTGTTGAGAAACCAATATGATCACCAACTACTTAGCTTTTTGCCTGGTTTAAGCCTACTTGGAACTTGCATAGAGAACGACTCTTGTCAGCTTGGTTCCCTTTTGGGCCCTGAGCCCAATCGCAGCTCTCACTGCATTTACTGGACTTGTCTAATATGTAAAACAATAGCCTGTTCTACACTCTGAAATATCATAAACCTCTCAGTTCATAAATTCCAGACTGGGATATCTGAGGAATTTTTGGCAGATCCACCAAGAAACATGGCCAATCTAGATGTTAGAGGAATTTCTTGAGTTTCAAGCCAACCAAGGACATTAACACTTCACCCATATTCCTGAGGAATGCGATCATTTTGTACAGTTGGACAGTCTTTAGGGAATGGGCAGTGTTACTATTATGTATTTTAAGAAATGTGTATTTTGTTTCCCTGACATTTATGTTCACGGGGAACAAAGCACTCATTGCAAACTAAATGTGGGGCATGGTATAATCTGTGCCGCCACATTAAAGAAAATTTAAAAATATTCTTTTAAATTTTTCTTGATAGAATGACTAAAGGAAAATTCTGTACCAAAATCAAGATGTAAGCTAAATTTCATTAATGCCTTAATTTGGTCATTTGCTGTTCGTTGCACATTGGCTATGTGAAGGGCATGGCACTGGGTGCGTGTATGCTGAGATAAAGGGCACAATCTTTGCCCTCATCACATCACAGTCCAGTGCTGATGACAGATTTATAAACCAAATATGACAGTGCAATGTACCAAGGATGATAAGGACATAGACTGTTAAGAGATGAAAAAGTAGGGCCTGCTAACTCAGCCAGGGTTGGGAGGGGAGAGGGAAAACTTCCTGGTGGAGAATAAAGCCTGAGCTGATTTTCTTAAAGTTTAAAAAGGAGTCAACCAGGTGGATGAAATGGATGAAATGGGAAGGGTATTCAGGCAGGGGAGAGCATGAGAGAGCATGATGCATTGTGGGTGTTGGTTATGGCTTGTTTTGGTTGGAATTTAGGCTAGGAGTGGGATGGAGAGGGCTGGAAAGGTTGGCCTGGGACCACTAGGTCACAAAGGACTCTAGGCCAGGCTGAAGAATTGGGACTTTATTCTGGGGTGCGATATGGAATCTTTAGAATATTTCATTTTTAAGAAAAACTTTTATTGAAGTGTAAAATAGGTGCAGAAATGTGCACATATGATAAATATTCTGCTTAATGAATTTTCATGGACTGAACACAGCTGCATAGCCTGAATCTAGGTCATAATGTAACCAGAACTCCTGAAGCCCAGCCTGGCTCCCTTACAGTCACTACTCCCCTCTCCAAGGGAGACCACCAACCTGGCTTCTAACACCATTGATTTGTGTAGCCTGTTTTTTAACATTATTTAAGTAGATTGTTAAAGTATGTACCCCTTTGTGTCTGGCTTCTGTCAACCAGCATTATGTTTCTGATCCATTCCGTCGTGTGAAGATGTGGTTCATGCAATCTCGTGGTTGTATAATATCCTATGCATGAATTTGCCATAATTTATTTATTCTTCTTCTATCAACATTTGAGCTCTTTCCAGTTTGAGGCTATTAGGAATAGTGCTGCTGTACCTGTGCTTGTACATGTCTTTTGGTGAATATATGTATGCATTTCCACTGGATAAGATACCTAGGATTAGAATCTCTGGGCCGTAAGCTAAGTGTGTGTTCAGCTTTATCAGATTCTGCCAGTTTTACAAAGTTATCCCTGATTTAGAGTCTCAGCAGCAGTGTATGAGCGTCCCAGTGGTTTCTGTTTCCAACAATTGACATTGTCTTTTTCATTTTAGCCTTTCTGGTGTGTGTTGTGTGTAGTTGTTATGGACTGAATGGTGCCCCACCCTAACCCCAACTGTGACTATATTTGGAGTTAGAACCTTTATGGAAGTTATTAAGATTAAGTGAGGTCATAAGAATGGGGCCCTGCCCTCACTGGTTTGGCTCAGTGGATAGAGCGTTGGCTTTCAGACTAAAGGGTCCCAGGTTCAATTGCAGCCAAAGGCACATGCTGGGGTTGCGGGATCGATCCCTTCAGTAGTGGGCATGCAGGAGGCAGCCAGTCAATGATTCTCTCTCATCACTGATGTTACTATCTCTCTATCCTCTCTGAAATCAATAAAAATATATTTAAAAAAAAGAATGGGGCTCTAATTTGATAAAACTAGCATCCATACAGGGTGGGACAAAAAAGGTTTACAGTTGTGAGTACACAAAATCTAGAGTTTATTCTTGTATTATTATTTTTAATTATTTTATTATTTTCCATATGAACAAATGTAAACCTTCTTTTGCCTCATCCTGTGTAGGAGGAAGAGTTATCTCTCTGTCCCTACCTCTCCCCCCCTTACTCTATCCCCCAACCCCCCCAACCCCCCCCGCCCCCCCGCCCTCCGCCCCCCCCCCCCCCCCCCACACACACACGTGAAGGCCATGTGAAGACAGAGTGAGAAGGCAGCCACCTGCAGGTCAGAAAGAGGTTCCTCACCAGAGGCCAACCCTGCTGGCACCTTGATTGTGAATTTGCAGCCTCCAAAACGGTGAGAAAAATGACTGATGTTTAGCCACCGAGTCTGTGGGATCTTGTCACGGCTGCCCAAACAGACTAATAGAGTAGTGGAATCACATTGCAGTTTTAATCTGTATGTAACTCCTCAAAGTGTTTTAAATAAGAGAAGAAAGGTATCAGATTTGTACTTTAGCTGCAGGACTAGCATCAAGGAGACTAATGAGAAAGCTAAAGGAATAATCTAGGCAAGCATTTATGAGACCCTGAACAAACTCAGGCTGGTTGGGTTGGATAGAAGGGGTTAGGTTAATAAATAGGAAAGAGGTAGAGTTGGCAGACTAATTAAGTATGGGGTTGGAAGCGTGGCCCTTGAATCAGACTACATAAATAATGGCTCCATTATTTACTAGTTGTGTGACCTTGAGCTACATATTTTACCATACTAAACTTGCATTACCTCGACTATAAAGGAATTAATTAATAAAAATAGTGACTTCCTTCTAGAGTCACTAAATGAGATGATGTAAGGTACCTATTTGTAAGACAGTAATATGAACTCAAATATATTTGCTTCAGCCTTGATTAAAATTAAAGTGAAAACCAGAGGCATGCATTTATTTATTTATTTATTTATATGTTTTGCTTATTATTATTAAACTTGCATGAATGATAAAATTTAAGTCTGATGAGCACCTGTTTTCTATTATTTTCTTTGTGAATACATATAATTGTGGAATACATATAAATGTTGTATCCTATTCCAAAGGCAATATCTTAGTGAATGTGAAGATGTACTTTATTGAGGCTGACGACAAGATTACATCTTTCAGTTTTCTTCACGCACATTTAGCTGATGAAAAGTATCGGAGAAAATAACCAGAAAGTCCTTAAAGCCATTATTAGCCCAGTCCAGGGCAAGAGCTTAGTAAATCAGCCCTAGCCGGTTTGGCTCAGTGGATCGAGCCCAACAGACTGAAGGGTCCCAGGTTCGATTCCGGTGAAGGGCATCTACCTCGGTTGCAGGTTCAATCCCCAGCCCTGGTCAGGCACATGTGGGAGGCAACCAGTCAAGGTGTCTCTCTCACATCGATGTTTTTCTCTGTCTGTCTCTTCCTCTCCCTTCCATTCGCTCTAAAAATCAATGGGAAAATATCCTTGGGTGAGGATTAACAACAACAACAACAAAAAGAGCTTAATAAATCAAAGGTACCATTAAGTGACTTTGTGACCGACCACATGCGGTAGGTCAGAGAATACAGAATGACTCCCAGTTTTCAGGCTTAGGCGTCAGGGTGGAAGGTTTGATATAGATGGCAATAGATGTAATCTAAGGGGATACCCTGGCCCCAGTGGCTGTGACTGCAACATAGTAATTCTCCCTTGGTAGACCTAAATTCTAATCGCTTAGAGCCTGCATGGAACTACTTGCTGGAAACCAGCTCCTGTCAGTTATTTCTGAGAACGCCTTGGAACGCCTCTCAGTGGAGCTACAGAAAAGTCCCTCGGGTTCTTCCCCTCTAACCTACTGTTGTTGCTTGGCTGCTGCTGCTGCTACTACTGTGAATGCCCTTCTGAGATTCCCCACTCTGTTCAGCTGACTTATGAGTGACCGCTGCCTCTGGCGCTCCATCCCCGCCTTGGAAATGGGATGTCCACGCTGGAGGCTAGTCAGGCCCACAGCTGCTGCCTCAGTCTGGCATCTCGAGAAATTGCCTTTCTGCCTCCATTTTGCTGCTCAGTCAGAAACTTGGTGTTACCATTCACTACCTCCACGTGGTTACCGGCAGTTCCTCTGCTGGTAGAACAACTCCAGGCTTCTCCACATCTCAGATTCGGACTTAGTTGGTCTTAGGCCCTAGATCTTTCTCTCCTCCAGTTCAAAGCATTCCCTACCTCCCATTTCTTGTCCTAAGATAAACTACTTCATAGGACAACTGAGCAGAAATGTCCATTCTCTGCCTGGAAATACTCCATCCCCACATACCAGCATGTGGTCTTACTCTGTTGCTCAAAAGATGCATTCACACAATAGTTCAAGTTTAGCATATGTCTCATAGGCTGGGCCATCACTCTTACCCATGGTTATATTGATGGGCTAGGAATACAGGCATATATATATAGGAATATTGAGTGTCCATTTTGCCCTTGATGATGTTGAGAAGGTGTGACATTCAAGTGGATTTGAGTCTGGAAGGAATGTGAGAGATTGATTGATTCTGCATGTAGCTGGTATGAAAAGGGATGGGTGTTGTGGTGTGCTGGAGCTGGCTATGACCGTTAGTAAGGCCTGATTTTGTGCATGATATCCCAACTCCACAATGATTGGTAGCTTGAGATCAGCAGTGGTCAGAGTATTTACATCACAGAAATCAGCAAACACTACAAATCTGGGCTTTAAAAACCGCCATTTGTTAACATTTACCACACACTATTGTGGGATGAGGGTGAAATCATCCAAAGACAGCAAATACAGTGAGAGAAGACAAGGTTGGGGAAGGAGTGCTGAGGAAGTAACAGGTAGCGAGCGAGACTTTACAAAATAACCCTGTGGATGTGTTTCTCAACCTATCCATAAATAAGTCAGATTATGTGATGGAGACCAATTAATTAAAGATGGTTATTCTTATTTTTTTAAAAACTGTTTTAACTGTTTTTGAAAAGCTGTTTTAAGCAGTAAAAAAAAGACTGCTTCATAGTCAAGTCAGTAATTGGCTAAGATTGCTGAAACAACCAGCCAAGGGTGTTTAAATCTATTTATCATGAGCATTTCAACAACTGAAATATAGCCAGTGTGTTCTTGGGCAACAGAACCATCCCTAGCCAGTTTGGTTCAGTGGATAGAGCATTGGCCCATAGACTGAAGGGTCCTGGGTTTGATTCTGGTCAAGGACACGTACTTCAGTTGCAGGCTCGATCCCCAGCCCTGGTTAGGGCATGTGCATGAGGCAACCAATCGATCTGTCTCTCTCACAGCAATGTTTCTCTCTCTGTCTTTTCCCCTCCTTTCCATTCTCTCTCTGTCTCTCTCTCTCTCAAAAAAAAAATCCATAGGAAAATATCCTCAGGTAAGGATTAACAACATCAAAAAAAACTATCTGCCCTATCACACAGTCATAAACATCAAGTCATATTATTTCAGAACTAGAAAAGACATTAAAGATGATTAATACTCAGCTTATCCAGCCAAGGAAATTAAAGTTAAGCGAGGGTAAGTGAAATGGCATGACCACAGTCAACATACAGCGGAGTAAAGCCAGTCTCCCAACCCCTCTCTCCTGCTCTTCCTACCTCTTTTTTAAAAAATGTATTTTATTGATTTTTTACAGAGAGGAAGGGAGAGGGATAGAGAATTAGAAACATCAATGATAGAGAAGCATCGATCAGCTGCCTCCTGCACACCCCCTACTGGGGATGTGCCAGCAACCAAGGTATACACGCCCTTGACCAGAATCGAACCTGGGACCCTTCAATCTCCAGGCCGACGCTTTATCCAGTGAGCCAAACCGGCTAGGGCATCTCCCTACCTCTTTACAGAGACTCGCTCTATAAGTGAAAGACTAGTATGTATTCAGCTGAGATGAACTCTTGGAGCAAAACTTTTGAGATTATTAGCAATCTTTTAATTAAAATTTAAATAAATCGGCATCACTGGGTTTTTTTTCTTCTGCTTGGGCGTGTATCTCCAGTAGAACACAGGATTTAAGCCAACAGGCTCTGCTGCCATAACCAAGGGAAATGGGAGGGCCTGGGAGTCATTTTGTTTGCAAGCTGTTTCCAGGAGGAGCGTTTTGGGCTGACGTTCTCTGGCTCAGGAAGCTTGGTACCAACTCCCTTAGCTTGTCCTGAGTACCAGAGAAAGCTTGACTGCTTGTTGCATCAAAGATAAGATTTTGCCACACTTCCTGGCTAGTGTGGTTTAATTGGTTGGAGCGTCTTCCTGTACACCAAAAGGTCTCGGGTTCTATTCCAAGTCAAGGCACATGCCTGGGTTGTGGGTTTGATCTTGGTCAGGGCACGTGCGGGAGGCAACCAGTTGATATTTCTCTTTCACACAGAAGTGTTTATCTGTTATCTATCTATCTAGCTATCTATCTATCATCGATCTACCTTCCTTTCTCTAAAACCAATGGACATATCTTCAGATGAGGATTAAAAAAAGATAAGATTTTGAATCTGATTCTAAGTCACAAATATATTTAAAATATGATAATTTTTTCCTTCTTTTTTTGTTTTGTTTTTTTGTTTTGTTTTGTTAATCCTCACCCAAGGATATTTTTCCATTGATTTTTAGGGAGAGTGAAAGAGAGAGGGAAAGACAGAGAGAAACATCGATGTAAGAGAAACACATCAATTGGTTGCTTCCTGTACCAGCCCTAACCAGGTTTGGGACCCAGGAGGAGGCTGCAACCAAGGTATGTGCCCTTGACCGGAATCAAACCCAGGACCCTTTGGTCCGCAGGCCGATGCTCTATCCACTGAGAAAACTGGCTATGGCTAAAATAGGACAATTTCTACTAGAACTAAGTAGTAAGAATAACCGCTCTTATTGGGAATTCAGATCTAGCCACTAGTATTATTTCCCACTTAAGCTCTGCCAGGGACCCGTATCAGCTTACTGAACAGCCTCGTTTCCTGACTGCTGTTCAGAAGCTCAAGAGACACCCCCCGTTGCTTAGGGAGTGTGTGGGTGAAAATTCTACCCCTTTCCTTCATTAGAGGGGAGAGCGCTGGGGAGTGTGGGGGGAGGACAGCTGCTAATTGACTTCTCTTCTTCATTGACTTGAGTGGATTATGTGGCTGCACCCTGCAGAGCTAGAGTTCCAAATGGGAACCATAATGACTCCTCTTATTATTGTTGTTTATATAGTCAGCCAGACATTGACTGTAGTCCCTGTTCACTATCCTGCAGGAACCTGTAGGTCAGTGCAGTGGCAGAACACTTCGTCCTTACTGTTACTCGCTTGTACATATGACTAGTCACCCAGTGCTCTCCCTGGGCCCTAAATTAATAATTTCTTAAAATGGCATCTCATGGGCTATGACACATGCATGTCCCAGCCCTCCATGCCTCCCCCTCTTCTTTCAGATACTGGCTGACTAATGCCTCCTGGGTCCAGTCTACTTCTCTCCTTCTCCCTTTACAACTTGGTTTCTAATTGCTGTCCTTTGCATCCTGCCCATTCTCTGTAAGCAGACTTTCCTCTTCGTATGAAGTAAGTCATCTAAGGAAATTATTCACATTTCCATTTTCAAAATATGTTCTCCTTCCCATGTGGGTATTTTTCCCGAATAAATTGGTTCAGCAGTAAACGTGAAAAATGCTTGATATCATCTGCCTCTCTTGGTTTTGTTTCTTAGTTTCTCCAGTAGACTGAACATTTTTTTTCAATTGTCTCTGTTATTTGTGCCTTTTATCTTACTCTTTAAAAATTTATTTTTGCCCTGGCCAGTGTGGCTCAGTTGGTTGAGCATTGTCCTATGTATCAAGAAGTCGCAGGTTTGATCCCTGGTCAGGGCACATACCCGGGTTGTGGGCTCAGTCCCCGGTAGGGAGTGTGCAGGAGGCAGCTAATCAATGTTTCTCTCCCACATTGATGTTTCTCTCTCTCACTCCCTCTCCCTTCCTCTCTCTCTTTAAAATCAATAAAAACTGAATTTACAAAAATATTTATTTTAAAAATAATTTACAGTAAAATGCAAGGAAACTCTACTTGGTATTCTATGTAACATAATCATGATACAAAATGTTTTAGTCATTAGTATGTACCAATTTACATATTAAAATTCTTTTGATCCACCAGTTTCTTCCTTAGTACATTATACACACACACACATACACACAAACACATATTTATTTATTTGTTTCAGATACCTTACCTCTTTTTATATGCCTAGTCTTATAATTAGTGTATGGGAAAAATCTTAAGTAACATTTTAATGCCAGGTTTCTATACATTACAATACCCTATGACGGAATATTTATTGGAGAGCTTTACTTGGTCATAGACATGTTTGGGAAACTTGCCAGTGATTGTGCATTGACCTTGAACTAGTCACTAAGTCAAGGGTTCCCCACCATGTCAGTGTTGTCATTTCCAAAGGACCATGATGCAATGGGAGAAATAAAGTCAATATAAGAAGTTTTCATAAAACCAAGTTTATTCAATTTTTAAAAACATAAAATTAACATCTTTTCTACTTTTTGGAAATTAAATGTCCTTTATTTTATCATATGATGGGGACAGTTTTGATAACTTTTCCCCCTAATAGATTTACTTGACAAAAATAAAATGATTATATCTTTCGCTCAAAAATTTTCTGGATACTTAGGGATCACTGGAATCTCAAAGTCTGGAAAGTGGGTAATTTACTTCCTTGTGTTCTTCTATTTGCTCACTCTCCCTCCAACACACACACGCACGCGCACACAGATACACATATCCTCTGCTCTCCTCACCATGGCATTTACTAGCCCCAAGTCAATTTTGAAATTCAAGGTCATGCCTGCACTGGTATCCCCATGCAGAGCATGACCACAAGTTCAGCCACTGACATAGCATTCCTTCCTAATCACCCTTCTCATTCTGAAGGCTTACTTTCCTCTCGGGTGGGGAAAAGAGAAAAACGTTTTTCAGAGATTCTGGGTCTGCTCAAATTCCAAGATAGATTCAACCCAGTCTCCCTCTACCTAATCAACATAGATGGAATGAAATGATTTCCCATTAACTAGGTCAGTGAACTGTGAAACATCCCACCCATCCCTGTTTTAGACCATTGTTGTCTCTAGAGAGTGTCCGTTTTTCTCTCCATGGCTTTGAAAACCATTTCGAGAAGCAAAACGTTGAAAAAACAGCTTCGCGTGGGGTTTCTCACATTCCTCTTCGATTGAGCGATGGCTGTGAAGAGGGGCCTGGAGCCTGCTGAAGCCTGCAGGAAGAGTAGGGAGCTGTGTTCTTCTTTATTACAGTCATTGTTCTTATTCTGCTTTTATGTATCATTTGAGCAAAGGCATAAGACAGAACAAAAATATTGGATTGGAATTTGGGAAAACCAAATTCTGTTCCAAACCCTGGACGAATCAAAATCTCTTTAAGTGTCAAAGTCCCTTCAGTAAATGGGGCAGGCCTACCTGTATTCTAATACGTTAAAGTATAATTTTTAAGAGGGTAAACATCATATCCCCAGGGAAAATATAAAATGAATACATATCAAAGATTTTATTTATTGAGGGAAACATTAGGATGTTAAAACTGGTCCAAAAAAGCATTAGAGATTGTGCATGTGTGTCTGTGTGTGTGTTTGTGTGTGTACTATTTAATTTTTAAAAAATTATAAGATTGCCAAGTTAGATACAAAACTGGTTAATGTTCAACAGGACGATAAAACTGTAATCTTTGGACTTATCTGCTCTATTGGACAGAAATTATTTGCTTCTTCACCACACAAAAACTCTCCATACCCACAGAGTTGTAAAGTCAATAGAAAATCAAGGCCAGTAACTGCACTGAAAGAAGGTCCAGTAATCTTTTCAGCCTATTTTCAAATGTCAGGTCATATTTCTGACAAATACATAGAGAAATAATATTGGTTAATATTTCTTGAGCACTTACTATGTGCTGGGTAACACTTGGCATGCATTTTCTCTTCGGATGAGGTAGGCATTTTAGTTTTTAATCCCCATGTTAGAGGACAGAAGATGGAAGCTCAGGATGTTTAATTAACCCGCCTAAGGTCACACAGCTCATAAGTGACATGTGGCAATCAAACTGAGGTCTTACTCCCAATCTTAGCCTGAACTCCTACCTATGATTATTGTTATTATTGAAGGTCAAAAGCAGGGGTCCTCAAACTTTTTAAACAGGGGGCCAGTTCACTGTCCCTCAGACCGTTGGAGGGCCGGACTAGTTTAAAAAAAAAACTATGAACAAATTCCTATGCACACAGCACATATCTTATTTTGAAGTAAAAAAACAAAACGGGAACAAATACAATATTTGTATTTGCATGTGGCCCGCGGGCCGTAGTTTGAGGACCCCTGGTCAAAAGGAAGAATGAGTGTGAAAATGCCATAAGGATTGCGAATGTGCTATAAAATGAAAAGCATAATTGTTACGTCTCGATCTCTACTAAAGAATAAGCCAGTAACGGTTTTTGCCAGCCCAGTGCAGAGGGAGACATGGTAATTATGGAAAAGGTAAGCTGCACCTAGAGTGCCTCTGAGATTTTATCTTAAATCTGTTCTTGCATTGAACAGAGTTTACTTAACTCAGCCTCCTTTTTCCTTCCTTCCTTCCTTCCTTCTTTATTTTTTATTTTTGACAGTGGATTTCACTCAGAGGGTTTCTTAGCCATTTCTTACTACATGTGTGGAGAGGCATCCCTTTCCTCATTTCTCCCTGTGTTTTCTTTTCTTGGCCCAGTGGAGTGGAAAGAACACAGGTCCCGGAACTGGATAGGCCTGACTCTGAATCTCAGCGCCGGGATGAACTCAGTGAGACGTAGAGTCAGTCACGGAGCCCAGCTTGTCTCAGAGCCTGTCCAGCTGCCTCGCAATCCCTTGGGGGCAGAGGGGTATTGCTTACGCCACAGGCAGGACAGGGTCCTGAAAGCTCTGAACCTGCAGGTGCTCGTGGTGAAGGAGCAATATTGGTCCCTACCTCGAAGTTGGTTTTGAGCATTGACATCTAGTAGGACGTCGGAAATGTCCTCTTCTTCCCCTCTTCTCAAGCATTTGCCACTCTCCTCTCCTCCTGCCCCCTCTCTGTTTCTGTTTTCTCCCCTCCATGCCTCTTCTCTCCTTTCCTGTCCATCCATCCCCTGCTCACCAGTCCCCTTCCCTTTCCTTTCTCCTCTCATCCCCGGCTGCTCCCTTTCCTCCTTCCACCTGTCCCCACCTCTCCCCTCCTGTGTCTTCCCTCCCCTCTCCTCCCCTTCGCTCCCACAAGGACCCTGAGGCCAGACATCTCCTGTCCAGTGAGACCTGGTCCTTACCTCACTAATTTAGAGAAACTAGGGACTTTCAGTCTCGCAGGACCTGCTGGGGCCGCTCTCTATCCCATCTCTCACTTTATTAATCAAAGAACTGAGAACAGAGAGGTTACACCCAGAGCCACATTCCCTGACTCCTGGTGGGCGCTCCTCCGCACACATCCCCAGCGGCCTCTGGGTCTGTGCTTGTCTTCCCTGCCTTCACTCCACAGCGTGTCAGGAGGCCCGGAGACGCAGGGCGATGACTCAGGGCACAGAGTAAGTTCTCCTAACCACGGAGACCGCCAGAGAGAACGTGCCCTGGTGACAGAAAGGTCAAACTTCACCAGCAAAAGTGCGCCGCCCTCCTCCGCCCGTCAGGAAACCACAGTCCACACAAATGGCAAGGAAACCCGCGTGCGCTCATGTCCAGAGAGAACGGCAGCTTTGACACCCCGTGTCCCTGGGAAAGGAACCCAGCGGCGTCCTGCGGGAGATAAGGCTGCAGAGGAAGAGAGATAATGAACTTGGGGAAGGCGGCCAGAGACCAAGCCCCACACTAGCCGTGCCTCCGAGCGGGGGGCCTGCCGGAGGGGGAAATGGAAACGCACCCCCAGGTTTCCTTTGCGTGCGCTGGCCAGGGAGGGGGGGGTGCTTCCCGCCCCACCCCGCCCCAGGCTCTCCCCGCTGGTTTCCACAGTCCTGCTGTCTTGGCTCCAGATAGCAAGGAGCTTAGATGGCGCTCACTCAGGGAGGGGCGTCAAGTTAGGATGGTGACCTTGAGAGCCCCCCCAGAGCAAGCTACCTGCGCTCAGGGCAGATATTTCAGTTCCCGTGTGATGTCTCAGCCTTTAGCAGGGGGGTGTTGGCTGGTGGTCAGTTACGTGCGCTCTGGGGAGGGCGGTGTCCGCACTGGAGCCGGAGCACCCGATAGGTGTTGCCCCTACAGACCCGGGCCTGGGGTTGGGGAGGCTTCTCCAAGGGCAAGGGGAGGACAGGCAAGATGCACAGACGCGGGGGGAGGAGGAGTGGTTGCCCAAGGCTGGGAGCAGTGGGGCAGGTGGGTCTGTGCTTGTCTTCCCTGCCTTCACTCCACAGCGTGTCAGGAGGCCTGGAGACGCAGGGCCATGACCCATTTGTGTGGACTGTGGTTTCCTGATGGGCGAAGGAGGGCGGCGCACTTTTGCTGGTGAAGTTTGACCTTTCTGTCACCAGGGCACGTTCTCTCTGGCGGTCTCCGTGGTTAAGAGAACTTGATCAGGTGATCAAATGTTGTGGAATTCTATAGGGGTGGTTATTGCATACGTTTGTGAATATATGAAAGGCACTGACCTGTCTGCTTTAAATAGGTGGCTTTTGTTGCGTGTGAATTATATTTTAATAAAAAGAGGTTGAGGAAAAGAAGCAGCAAAGGTGAATTCTGGAGCAGTGCATAGGGCTGTCAAGGCCAGATGCTGTCCTGTCTGTATGTCGTAAATGTTTTAACGTCTCTTATATCCGTGTCATCCCTTTCATTCGTATGGTGGGGGAAAGGCCCACTGTGTATCATAATTCATGAAGAGATCTTTGCAGTGGTGGTGATTTAAGAATGTTCCATTTTATTTTATTTATTTTACTTTTTGCTATTAGAGATGTCAAGCCAGGGCAATAAAGCTCCCTTTCCGCTCTGCCACCAATCCTCGTTGTCCACGAACTTCCTCCTGGAATCTCTGTTCCCACAGTGCTGGGCTGCCCACTGTCCCCGTTTTAGCTCTCTGTGCCTTTTCTCCCAGAGGTTCACCTTGTCCCCTTCATACGCCTTCTCTCAACCCTGACTGCTCTCTGCTCACCCCCATCATCAAAACCTGGCTCATCTGACTTCATCTCTGTTTGTATGGCTGGACTTATTGCCCTATTTTGTAATGTATTTATTTACCTACCTGACGCCTCTGCCAGACTGGGAACCCTCTGAGGTTGGATACAGTGTCTTTTCCATTTCTGATTCCCTGTTGCCCCTGTTTGGCAGGTGGAAGGTGTAAAAGATCTGTTAAATTAAATTTAATTGCCAAGACGCTGAAGAACAGTGCTCTCAGTGTGTCCTGTTGCTTCTGTTGAATTATTTTCCTTAGCGCTAATTGCAAAAACTGGAATTACTGGGCCAAAAGGCAGAGGTGTGTTTCCATGCTTGCCATAATGCTTTCTCAAAGGTAGTACTAATTTGTAGCGCCACCTGAAATGAATGAGTGTGCCAACATCGCCGTCACCTTGCCAGCCATCATTTTTAAAAATGCTAATTTAGTAGGTGTCTAATGACATTTCCAGGTTGCTTTAATTTGCATTTCTTTCATCACTACCAGGGCCGAACATTTTCCCAGGTTTTTATTTACTGTTTCTATTTCTCCTTGGGGGAATAGCTTGTTCATATTCTTGGCCTATTTATCTATCATAGTAAAGAAATATAGCTAATAAGTTTGAATAAGATCCTTTTATATTTTATTGATGACCCTATAGTCTGTCATATTTGACATATTTTTTAATATTCTCCCTTTTGTTTTCTTATGTCTTACTGTTTTTCATTGTTCAGAAGTTTAAAATTTATATATGCTTTTACCTATCTCTTTCTTTATGATTCCTTATAAAGTTTCAAGGAAAAAAAAGTTCTTCCTTGCAGATCTGCTAAATCTTTTATTCAGTATTCTGTACTGTACTTTTCTCATAATAAAAAAATTAACTCATTAATCCATTTGGAATATATTGAGTACTTAGCTGTGTTTAAAATAGATACCGCTTATCAAGTATTCCTTGTATCAGTTATGAGTATGACTGCAAGTAACAGAAATCCAAACAACAGTGGCTTAAAAAGTTAGGGGCTTATTCCTTTCACTTTACAAGAAGTCCAGAGCTTAGTGTTGTCCTGAAATGTAACTGTGGGACTTTAATTTATAGAGTGACGTGATGTCATGGAGAGATCAAAGCCGCTGGAAAAAGAATTTAGTGCTTACATTTCCTGAGTGAAGAGGGCTCCCCATGCCACGCAGGACCACGGGAGGCGCATCTGGCTTTGATCAGAAGCTGGAGTTAGGGGAAGCCTAGGACAGTGTCTTCATTGGGTTTTCACGGGAAAGGCAAAGGCAAGGGAGAATAGACTTTAGGATTGACTAGTTCGAATAATCCTGGTGGGCTTTGGGCTGCAAGATCTGGATTTGCCTGCCCCTTTCTCTGTCTACACTCTTGTCTACTTGTTGATCAGATCTCACCTTCTGTATCAGTTAGGTTGAGTTGATTTTAAATAACCGAAAACTGAAGCCAAACTGCCTTTGACAAGAGAAGCTCACGTCACTGGGGTTGTATTTTGGTATCTCTACCAATTAAGGGAGGGTTGAATTTCTTTTTAACCTTTCAGTCTGCTGGGCACCATAGGCTTCCTGCTGAGGCTGGGTCCTGGTGGTGATCAGGTGGCCAACAGCAGCGAGTAAGCCTATGTGTTTCCTTATCCTGTTCATTCAAGCAAAGTTAGTGTTTCTTTTCCAGGCCTACCCCCCCTTCTCTGCCTCTCTCTTTTCCACATCTTTTTTCACCCCTGAACCAATATTGCTCACCTCTGAACCAACAACTGTGTCTGGGGGATGAAATTATGCTATGTAGCTTAGACTTGAGTTGGGGGCGGGGTGGTTTGTAGAATTGTTTCCCCCAAAAAAACATGTGGGCTTCATGTAGAAGGTATGAGTACCATCCCCCCCCTCCAACCTCCACCAGCAAATTAGGGTAATTACCAAGAACTGAACCCTGGACATCAAGGAGGCAACCATATGGTCCATCCTAGTTCAGATGTCACTTTTTCCAGGACACCTACCCCGCGGCCTAAGTCCAGGTTCCAAGTTCCCTTTGTGTAGGCTTCTAACCTAGGGAATCATACCCAGTAGATCTGCCTGTTTAACTGTAGGACCAGAAGAAAAAAGTAGTGTATTTGTACTCCCCTGGCCATCTTCCAGGAAGGGGATATCTTGCTAATGGGAGGACCTGTGACATCTGAGATGTCAGATTTAAGTAGTCTAATAAGGAAGGAAGAGCCATAAAGTGTTTGCAGGGCAGACCCTGGGAGACTGGGGGTAAAGTGCGGGGAGGAGATTAAGGATTGATGTGGGGAGGACAAAGATGTTTATGGGGAATTTTGGAGAGAAATTTTGTGAGTTGTAAAATGTAAACCCCTCCCCCTACACATTCTTCAGTAAAATATCCTTTTCTTCCTGGCCTAATGGAGTGAATTTATTTTAGGAGGATGAAGAGAAGGGTAGAGGTTTGTATTCGTGGTGGCAGGACAAGAATGAGGGTGGTCGTGACATTTGAATTCTGCCGGTGTGTACTCCTCCCTAGACTCCAAGTCCTGTGAGGGTGGGGACCATTTACCTCTTTGCCTAGCTCAGTGCCTAGTACACAGTAAATTTTGTGAGTGAGTGAATGAATGAATGAATGAGCTTGCTATAATTGGAGAAACCTTTGTCAAATCCTAAGTCTACCATTTTCTCACCAGTGGAATGGGGGGAAATGATAATGACCTTGTAACCTTATTGTGAGATTTAAGTCTAATATAATAATTGGTAACCACAATTACCATTATTAACTCTTTCCAAATTCTACCAGCTAACCTGCAAACACTAATAATAACAACCACTCTCTCATTTATTGAGCAAGTCCTTTGAGCAAGACCATTTGGTAAGCACTTTACATATGTTCCTTCCTTTCTTTTTAATCCTCCCAACCACCCTGTAGTTATCCAGATGTCAGCTATTCCTCCAGAACATCCCATATGACCAACATCCAACAATCTCTCTCATCTCTCACAGGCCCCAAAACCTGGATAGGACAAGAAGGATTCCCTGGCTGCTCTGTTATTGGCTACTCCCCGCCCTAGAAATGCACAGCTCAGTTGCTCTAACAAGACTGGATAAAATGTGAGTGTCTGGCAGTTTGCATTTCACAGTGAGATGTGATAGATGCACGGTTGTTGTAGCAATGGAGACCACATGACCTCGGAGGCAGGCAGAGGCTAAGCCTGCAGTCACGAGTGATGGGAAAAGCCGAGGGTGGATTTGGGAACATCAGGAATCAGACTTTACTCTCTGGCAGGCTCTATTCCTGGAACAGCCGAAAATACTGAGGGCTAAATTCAGACTCCTGGGTGAGTCTAAAAGATTGCCTGGTGAGAAGGAGAAGAGAAAAGGGGACCTTGTTCCTGTTCACATAGGTCCACTGGGTATATTAACACATTGGGATGTTAATTTTCTCCTTTATAGAATAGGAGTAATACTACCTGACTCATCATCTCTCACAGGAATATGTGGGTGTTTCGTGAAGTGATGTTCAGAATTTCTTTATAGAAAAGTGCTACAGAAATACAAATAGTTTTAGTGACTAAATATATACATGAGCTCCATGTGTACTCTGAACTGCTGGAGGAAAGATAACACCCATTGAAGATTACTTTCTCCATGAGTTTCAGATTTGTGTTGTGCACTGACATCTCCACGGTAATACATTAACAATTCCACATGTATATCTAATGTACAAAAGATGTACTCTTGTAATCCTGGGTGCTCTTAGATGTAGAATTGTGTGCTCCTTGCTGTTCTTAACTCCTTAGATGTCTGACTTTTCAGAAAATAACAAGTGATCAATTTGCCAATACCGTCACTTGCTTTACAAGTCAAAGGGACTGCTGAACGCTAAAAGCAGCTGGTAAAGAAAAGGTATGAATAAAACCCGACTTTAAGGATTTCAACTCTTCTAGACTAAAAAGACTCCATTGTGCAGGAGAAGCATTTTAATCAAAAGCAGTAGAAGATTTTAATCAAGGGTGATAATGATGATCATAATGGTTGTCATTAAGTTTTGGTGGTTAGAAGAAACAAGCTTCAGTTATCTCAAACAGGTCCCCTGGCGTGGAAGACTCTATTTTTTAACCGTGAACTTTGTTGTAACTAATTCTAGAAGATTCAACGCTGGGAGACCTGTGTTCTGGGAGACCTGTGTTCTCATCTAGTGGGGGGCCTTGAGAAAGTCATCTAATCTTAAAAGGTGTCTGTTTTCTTATTTGTCAAGCAAAGAGGATGGAATAATTCATCCCTACAGTCCTTTCAGCTCTAAGGTGTTAGGATTACTTTCAATCATATCCAGAAAACTTGTGCTAATCTTCGGAACACTGCTAAGCAACAGCCTGAAATGAGAGCTAAAAATTAAATGAGACCCACAGGGGTTACAATAATCACTAACGCTGATGTTCTGGAGTGATGACATGCCTCAGACCCTGTGCCTCATACTGTGCATTTATTATCCATTTAACCCTCAGACCAACCACAGGAAGACCCGAGCCTACATCTCAGACAAGGAATTACAACAACCTGTGGGACATCCTCCTACCGGCCAACTAGTGCTTACTTACAGAAAGACTTAAATCTCACAATAAGGTTACAAGGTCATTATCATTTCCCCCCATTCCACTGGTGAGAAAATGGTAGACTTAGGATTTGACAAAGGTTTCTCCAATTATAGCAAGCTCATTCATTCATTCATTCACTCACTCACAAAATTTACTGTGTACTAGGCACTGAGCTAGGCAAAGAGGTAAATCTTGTCAATGTCACACTTTGAAATAGTCCAGGGAGAGAGAGATGGTTGCTGGGATTTCCTTATTTTTTAACAATGTATTTTTATTGATTTCAGAGAGGAAGGGAGAGGGAGAGAGAGAGAGAGAGAAACATCAATGATGAGAGAGAATCATTGATTGGCTGCCTCCTACACACCAGCTACTGGGGAGCAAGCCCACAACCCAGGCATGTGCCCTGGTACATAGGTCAATGCTCAACCACTGAGCCACACCGGCTGGGCTGGGCTTGCTTTCAGTGGCTCTTTATGCACCTTAGGCACTTGGGAGTTTACCAAGCATCAGAGCATACTTGCAGATTAATTCTTAGTCTTCATCTTACTAGACTTTTTGGTAGCATTTGACATGGTTAATTGAAATAGCTCTCAAAACAATTTCCTCAGCTGGCTTCCAGGACCCTGAACTCACCTGGATCGCTTCCCCCTTCTCTGGCCACTCCTTCTTATCTTTGCTGGATCCTCCTCATCTTCCCAGACTCCTCTTGTGAAAAAGCCTCTTCTCTTCTCCACCTGCACTCCTCCCTTGATGATCTCACCCAGGCTTTGAATACTGTCTATCTGCTGGTGATTCTAAAATTAAACCTCCAATCCGGCTCTCCGATCTGAGCTCCAAACTAATACATTCAACTGCCAGCTCAACATTTTCACTTGGACAACTGATCTCCAACTTAAGAGACCTGAACTTCCTCCTCTAAGCCTGTCCCTCCCCCAGTGTGCCAAAATGCAGTGACAGGCACTACAGGTTCACCTAGCCAAGACCAGGAGTCATGCTGGATTCCACCTTTTTCCTTACAGGCCACATTTAATCCACCAGGAAACTGTGTCAGCTCTAGTCTGAAAAGTTGTCCAAAATCTAGCAGCTGTTCACCAGCTCCATCACCTCTACCTTAGTCTGAACACCTAGCACCTCTCACCTAGACTCTCGCAATACTCTCCAGCTGGTCTCAGCTTTCACCCTTGCCTCCAGCATCCCCACCCAATCTGTTCTCCAAAGAGCAACTTGTGATTCCTTTAAAATGTAAGTCCTTGCAAACCCAACCACCTTTCCTCATACTGGGAACACAATCCCAAGTTCTTACCTTGGGCTATGAGACCCTGTGGGACCCTGCTCCCAGGTTTCTCTCCAATCACATCCCTTACCACTCTCTCCCTCGCTCCAGCCACACTGGACTTGTTCTTTTTTTCCAACACATCCAGTTTGTTCAGGTCTCAGCACTTCTCTTTCTCTTCACTCAGTGTGGAAAACCGTTCCCCCAGATATTTGCATGTCTCATTTCCTCACTTCATCCAGGTTCCATTCAAATGTCACCTCATCAGAGAAGTCTTTACAACCTGCTAATATGAGAGAGATTTCCTCTTCCAGACATTTTCTCTGTCCTTACCCTTCTTTTTATTTCTTTACAACAGGCAACCTTCCTCCCTGGTTAAAGACTTTTGTCTATTGTGTTTAATGCTGCACCCCAATGCTTACAACAATGCTTGGTACATAGGAGGTGCTCCATAAATATTTGTGGAATGAATGAATAAATCAGTATTATAATTACAAATGCACATTTTAGGATGCGACTAGATAATTCACTCAAGCAGAAACAGTACCAGAAAGAAAACACCTTGGAAGTAACAATCAAAGGAACAATCTGTTCTTCCTTCTGCCGTGAACAAGTCTTGTTTGTCTCCTGCCTTGCTCAGGAGCTCTCGAGAGCCAGCTGCCTGCAAGCCCTTGTTCCCAGTGTCCCATCTGCTGGATTAGCATGCTGCTTCGTGCGCTGATCTCTGTGCACTCCCCAAACCCTGGCTGTAATTCACCTCTGTATTCCTGTCTTAGTTCTCCAAGCTCTCATGACCTGGTGGGCCCTTTTCTTCCCTCACACACTGTGCCGGTGCTATCCAACACCCACTCATTAAAAGTAAAATAATAGCCCTGCCTGGGTGGCTCTGTTTGTTGGAGCATGGTCATGTACACCAAAAGCGGTTTGATTCCGGTCAGGGCACATACCTGGGTTGTGGGTTCCATCCCCAGTCAGGGCGCATATGGGAGGCAAGCAATTGATGTTTCTCTCTCCCTTCCTCTCTCTCTAAAAAATAATTTTAAAAGATATATCCTTGGGTTAGGATTAAAAAATAAATAAATAAATAAATGTAAAATAAGAGATTGTAATTGCTTTATCCTCATTATAAAAATAATACATTTTCAATATATAGTTAGAAAAAAAACCAGGTAGTATGTACAAATCTCGTTCACTCTTCAGAGATACCTTTTAAATGACTATTAGCATTTTAGTTTAACTCAGGTGTGAGTAAGAAACTATCTTTCCCCAACTATGGTCATATAAGATCCACCCTGGCTAGTTTAGTCTCTTGGTCTCCTAGGCAAAAATAAAAGAATAGAAGTAATATACAATGTAACATTTTATAGTGAATCAGCAAAAAGAAAAAGAGAAGCATGTAAAGAATTAGCACCTTGCTAGTGAGGTTTTGATAAAAATTTCAAATATATATCACTAGTAGAATTTTAAACTGTAACAGTCATTTTGGGTGCATGAGACTATGACAATATTTTATGCCATAAAAATATTCATAGCTTTTTTGCACTTAAAAAAATCTACTCACAGGAAAAGCTTATATGCAAAAACATGTTATTGTTGTATAATCTATTTTAGCCAAAATATGTAAAATCATATGTGAGTTCAATAATGGGGAAATGATTAAGTAAATAGTGCTATATAAATCTTAATGAAAATTATGAAAAGTATGTAGAAACATAATTATGATGTAATAGTAATTGAAAAAATACAAAATTAGATTATAAATAGCTAAAAATATTTATGACTATGGACTAGGGAAAGTGAGTAGAAGGTAATACCCAAAAAAGAAATTTTTGTAAACAGGGAATGGGATTACGGGTGATTTTTATTTTTATTTTTTAAAAGTACTATTTGAATATATTTACTGCTATTATTGTTTTGATATATTTTTTTGTTTTATTACCAAAGGACAGAGCGAGAAAATAAAAACTTGCAGTTACTGAATTCGCAAAGTTTATGTTCTGTGGCAGAGATGTTCATGGCCTACTCAACAGCTATCCCCACTGCCTCTCATACAAAAGGTTGTAAATGTCATGTTGATGTCCCAGCCCCCTGTGTAGCCAGTGCTTGCCATGTGACCCATTCCTAAACAGTGAAATCCCAGGGTGAGGTGCTGCTGCAAAAACAATTTCCTCCCTGGTGAAGATGAACAAAACCCTTTTGCCTTTGCCTTTTGGCTCTGACTTTTTGCTAATGAGGACTGATTTTGGAAACTGTGACAGCCACCTGGCAATCTCACCAACTCTTTGAGGAGGGAAGGATAGAAGGACAGGAAGACCCTTAGTACTAGACAGCATCATCCAGTCACTGAACAAACTCAAGGACACACTGTCTCAAGACTGCTTGATGACTAAACAGTAAATGTCCTTGTGGTGTGAGTCACTATTAGGTTTTCTGTTACTTGCAGCTCAATGCATTCTAATTGACACACATTCTAATTGATATAGCCAGAGAAAAGTAAAATGTACTGGCACACAGATATCCAAGTATACAGAAACCGCAAAGTGACAGGCAACATCACAAATATACAGATTAATTTAAAAGAATGTTAAACTCTTACAGAAGGAAGTGAAAAATCAAAAACCTATTAATGCCCTGCCAGTGTGGCTCAGTGATTGAGCATCGATCTATGATCCAGGAGGTCATGGTTCGATGCCCAGTCAGGGCACATGCCTGGGTTGCAGGCTTGATATCTCATCAGTGATTCTCTCTCATCATTGATGTTTCTATCTCTCTCTTCCTCTTTCTTTCTTCTGAAATCAATAAAAATATATATTTTTAAAACCATATTAAGTACTTATTTGGTGCAAAGTTCCTTGGATCTGTTAATATTTATTAGTAGAAAAAATATTATTTAATATTTTGGATTAAAATAAGACAAGAATCCAGACATCATTTTTGGCTTGTAATCTTTTTCAAGTCTGCATGTCTCAGGAAGCAGTCAATTAGGTTATGATATGGCGGTTGTTTTTCTCACTCTTGAGATCCTTTGACTTCTTTCATTAGCCTGGAATACTGCTGATTTATGTAAGGTGGAGCTCCCTGGGATTTGAGAGAGGGGATGAGAATGTGATTTCTTTATTGATCTAGTATCGGGAGTCCCTTCAATTCATCCTCTGTCTGTACTCAATACAAATCTGGTATTAAAGATGATAACGAGTTATTGAGTTTGCTGAGAAGGGAATTGATTGCCAAGCTGGAGAAGTTGGTGACAAGATAGCTTGTTAGAAATGGATGTTTTATTTGAAACACAGTTACCACTCATCCTGTTTTTTCTAAATGGTACATGACATACATAGCAAGTTAGCTGCCTTTTAGGTTAAACAGGAAAGCCAGGAGAATGGGCTGCGGTGGTGAATCCTTGGCTTGATATGGGCAGCTCTGCCCCACAGTGTTATTACATGATGAGGAGTAGGGATGACATGGCCACAACCGTGTCATCCCTGTGGTGACTGGTGTTAGTTTGGGTGCTTGGGTTGGCTCGGGGGTGAGGGGAGACACAGGGTAAGGCTTCCATCGTCCTTTCCTGCTTCATGAAGTTCCCCCCTGAAGCTGTTTGAGGAAACGGGGCTGCTATCACTTCTAATCCCAATTATCAGCAAGTAACAGCAAACCCATTTTAAAGTGTCTTGTACAAATGTCTTCCTATTTTGTCACCCCACCCCCTGCCCCATAACAGGAAACCCAGGAGTAGGCCAATGCTTCGCTAGCTCAGCTGATCAACTTTACCACCAGGCACCTGGTCTCCTATGTATCTGCTGCTCCATCCTTAATGTGCCAGTTTTCATCCTTGACTCCTCATGATTGCAAGATGGCTATAACTCCATCATTTCCGATCCAAGGCAGCAGGAGGGGAGTAGGAGGAAGGCCACTACCATATATATATATATATAAAATCTGGAAAGCAGAAATATTCAAGAGAATTCTGTTTATGTTTCATTGGTCCAAATTGTGTCACATGACCATCCCTTCATGCCAGGGGGCTGGGGAAATAGCTTGTTACATTGCCAGCCTGAGCATAATTGAGATTCTGTTAGCAAGATGCCACTGCAAAAATGTAAAAAGAATGAAAACATTCTCTCCTGCTTTGTTAAAGATTATTGGGCCACTTTGGGTTCCTTGAGGGCTCCAGAAGCCATGGTGGAAGCTGGTAGGAGACAGCAGCAGAGCCCGGGAAGGGCAGCAGTATCCATGGGAGGAAATTCCCCAGAACAACATCGTGGCCTCTCTCCCCACCCCTTACTCTCCTCTTCCCAGGAGAGGCGTGGTGACTTTTCTCATGGGGTATTTTGAAGAGAGGAACTGGGCATGCTCAGCTCCTTGCTTTTCTCTCTCCGCTCCTTTGGGATCTCCTGACTCATCTGCTCCTCATCATGCACGAAGCTTAGGGGACAGTTCTTGACCCTGTGTGTAGGGGCTGAGATTGTTCAGCTGTGCCTGTGACTGGGGACAATCTGGAATACGCCTATTGTTGTACAACTAAGCTAAGTCCTCTAACAGCCTTTCTCAGTTAGAAAGCCAAAATTTTTAAGCTTAATTTATCTGATACCTGTGTCTAGCTATTAATTATTATTGAACTCAGATGGGTAAAAGGTAGGTAATATGTATGAACAACCCAATACCCCTACATGCATGAGCCCCTGTGTATCTCCAGACTGCTATGGCCCAGGGACACTCAAGGCTGTAATGATCCACACTGATCAACTTGATATGGAAAATAACATCAAAAGATGTCTCTTTTTTTCGGGTAACGTTTGGCTGCCATTTTTGTGACCTTCTCCCCGCCAGGATTATATCGTTGAACACTGCAGGGCCAGCTGGACTGATATTTGCTTGAACTTATACAAAGTGAACCCAGCATAATTTAGCTAAAGTGTAAAGATGATAAGGGTAGCAAGACCACCCAAAAATTACTTCAGGAATGGATATTTGGATTTAACAAAAAATAAGCCTTCCATTCTTGGATTGAGTGAAAAATAAACTGCAGAGGAAAGAAAACAGATTTCTGAAAATCTCCTCATAAAAAGAACGTTGGTAATCTCCGTTGTTAAACAGCTGTGTTTGGAAAG
Source organism: Myotis yumanensis (assembly GCF_028538775.1). Taxonomy (NCBI): domain Eukaryota; kingdom Metazoa; phylum Chordata; class Mammalia; order Chiroptera; family Vespertilionidae; genus Myotis; species Myotis yumanensis. Next base: position 29,707,630 of record NW_027223762.1, on the reverse strand, counting down.
GGCTCTTATTCATCTAGGTTTCGGGTTATTGAAGATCTTGTACGAGTCATGACCCGTATATCTAAGTCTGATCCAAAAGAAACTCTTATGCTTTAAAAAAAAAAAAAAAAAAAGCATTATAGTCAGGAAAGTTCATGGCTGGGAACAATACCGAGATTTCCTAGAATGTTTCCCAGATCTCACCAACTCTCTGTGTATAAACATGCATGAAACCAAAATGTAGTTTTGTGGCTTCTGGGCAGCTCTCATAATTTAAAGCATATCCTTTAATATCAACAGACCCACCCATGTAGAAGGGTCAAATAAATTCTCACTGCTTGGCTGCCCAAGAGATTATTGTTTTTCCTAAGAAGGCTTAGAAAGGAGAGTGAGAGAAAGAAAGAGACATTAATGGGAGAGAGAAACATTGAACCCACAACCCAGGTATGTGCCCTGACCGGGAATTGAACCAGCAGCCTTTCAGTGCACAGGACGACACTCAACCAACTGAGCCACTCTAAGTGGGCAAGAAGTCTTCTTCTTAACACGCCCTGTAATGTGGGGAGGCCGAATGGATAGATCAGGGAGCCTTGGTGCGCCCTGAACTGCCTAGCTCTAATGAAAGTCTGGCAGCTGGGTGCTCCCAAAGGTGAAGGTTATACCCTGGCCACTCAATGCTCACATCACAGAACCTAAAGCAAAGTTGCTGAAAAACCTTAAACTGCTCTGAGCACGAGAAGGGAAGTGGATGACACTGTTGGTTCAAATTCCAGGTGTTTGGCCCAAATAGAAATGTGTTAAGTGTGATTGGGGATCCCCCATCCAGGTGAGACCAAGGGACAGGTAACCTCAAACTTAACGGTTGTAGCCTAAATCCTTGTTCCTTTATTTGTCAAATGCACCCAACCAAGTAAAGTTAACACTAACTCTAAGGTTTTACCAGAGAACACAATCACTAGGGGTGACATCGTGAGGAACTTATTTTAGAGATTTGACCTTATTTGATTGTGGGAGCCGATGAAACAGTCTCTGTGAGGCTTTGCTTCTGCCTCTGGTGCTGGGACTTGACGTTCGAAGTCAGGCAGTTGGGAAGGAAAGGTGACACGAAGTGGGGAAGCACAGACACACATGTGAGGATGAGGCAGAAGCTGCAAGGATGTCTGGGCCTCAACTACCTACAAGCCTCCAGGCCTATGATGCAGGTGATCTGCAGGATAAGCCGGCGACTCTCTCCCACGGAGAGGAGGGCACCTGGCCCTGGGGCCAGAGAAGCTGACATAGGAGACCTGGCGGGACCTGGAGGAGCTGTGGGTGCCCCCCAGCAACCAGTGGAGACACCAGATCTGCAATGACATGTGCCAGTATCAGCCTTTGAGCACAAAGAGAATATGGCTGCCTCACTTCTGCCTTCTGAATCTCCAACAAAATTTCTCCTCTGACCCAAGCCAACTGTGCAAGGAACAGAATTCTGGGAAATGTAGTCCCAGCTTAGTTAAATGGACACAATACACATCCATGATGGAGAGGAAGAATGCAGCTAGATAAACCGAGGAAACATTCATATCTCGCCAGTGTTTCCAGATGGAAAACAGAACGCACTTTACACTCAAGTAGCAAGATTAATTGAGGGTGGGGAAATGCATGCATTTTCATTTCATATGGCAAAAAGAATCTGAGATATCTGAGATGGAGTCTATGAAAGCTAAAAGCCCAACATAAATTATTCAAAATATTAAAAAGATACTGAAAAAATTAATAAACACCTTGAGTGGAATAAAGGTGCTCAAAGCATATGAATGGTCCCGAGGAAGGAAAAAGCTTCCCTGAGGCATCTTTAGTAGCAACAGCTCCGGATGAGAGGGCGTTCAGGTCTACGCTGACATCCCTTGGAGTGAGAGCGGGGATGTATGTGCAGGAGCTAAAACCAGGGAGTTGTCTTCATAGCTTCCCTGTGAAGGAGAGATTCAGCATCTCCATGTCTCTAGAGAAGGTGCCTCTGCTAAATCATCCAAAGGGGTAAGCTGAGGTGTGGACCATGATCCATGATCTGCCAGTATCAACACACCGTTAGCAGCTTGGGGGTTCCCAGTGGTGGGTTTCTGATTGGCTTCTTAGAATTCTTAACACATTCTCTTTCAGTCCCTCTCCCTTCCCCAGCTCTCTCATTTTTTTCAACCCCCATAATCTCTAAGGGAAACTACAGCCCGGAGTCCCATTCAGATGGGTAGAACGAACCAGCCACTCACTTTTATGAAGGGCAGTTCTTTAGAACCAATACTGTGATGACTGCTAATGACAGACATTCTGGAACGTTTCGGAGACATTTGGAAGATGTGTATTTAGCTTCAGAGGCTTATGTTATTTGCAACTGTCACTTTGTCTATATATCATTAGGCTGTGCATCCGGCTAATTGCATACATACCATCACCCTGTAGTGCACTTACCCGTGGCCTGCCCTTGTTATAAATATTTCAGACCCATGTGCTTCTTGTCTGAGAAGAGGACGGTGATTCATCCTTTCCTCTCTGGATTGCAAGCCAGGTTGCTCCTAACAACTTGAATAAAAAGCCGGGACTCATTATATTTTGGTTTTCATAATAATATTTTAAGGGGAAAAGAATTTTAATTAACATGAATGGCATAAGATATAAATAATGACTGCACATTTGAAAAGAAAATTAATGCCATGAAAATTTTAACTGTTAAAAAAATTAAATATATACTTTAGTTAGTAAAAAGATAGGCATCTGTTGACCCTATAAAGCAACAAAAAATTATCCCTGTATTATCCTCAGAATGTTCTTTTTTTTCTTTCTTTTTTGAAAATATGTTTTTAGAGAGAGTGGAAGGGAGAGGGAGGGAGAGAGAGAGAAAAACATCAGTTGGTTGCCTCTGGCATATGACCAGGGATCCAACCCGCAACCTGGTATGTGCCCTGACCAGGAATTGAACAAGGGACATTTCGGTGCACGGGACAACATCAACCAACTGAGCCACACCGGCCAGGACCTGCACGTTATTTTCAATGTTTGCCAGATGTAAGTGCAATTTATATGGACAGTATGTCAGTTCTGCAGCTTCTGACCAGGGCAAACGGGAAACATCTTCAGAGCACAGAACACGTATCAATTACTGAACATCTCAGCAACATAAAAATATTGAAATGACATTAATACACGGATTGTAGTGCTTAGCCAAAGTAGCCCACGGATTATTTCAAGGTCTACATCAGTGTTCTCAACCTTCTGGCCCTTTAAATACAGTTCCTCATGTTGTGACCCAACCATAAAATTATTTTCGTTGCTACTTCATAACTGTAATGTTGCTACTGTTATGAATCATAATGTAAATATCTGATATGCAGAATGGTCTTAGGCGACCCCTGTGAAAGGGTCGTTCGACCGCCAAAGGAGTCTCGACCCACAGGTTGAGAACCGCTGGTCTATATAGTTCAAATCAATTTCTACCCAGCGTTATATTTGGCCACCCTCCTAAGGCTGAAAATGTTTGATACTAAAAATAGAATTTTAAATAAAAACTCATAAGAAATGGAGCCTTGTAACTGCTTAATGTCTCTAAATTGAAAGGGCTTAAGCTGTATCAAGTTCCATCTGATATGGAAGGTTTCTTACAAGGTCCAAAGAGCCAAACAAAGCTGGCACTTGGTATGAATGGCACTCTTTAGGGACGGGTTCCTTTCAGGGGTAGAATGCTCGCAGCTCCCTTGGCAAGGAGGAAGCTAAGACACGGGCCAGCCGCAGACAGAGCCTTCATAAAGTAAGGCCTCGGGTATGTTTTTCTGCTGAAAACATAAATTTTAAAATTCCACACATAGGGTTTAAAATATGATCCTCTTTTCATTGACTTATGTAAAGTCAAAAATACAAATGTATCAAGGCACCAAAGTCCAGGGCACCTTAACATGTGAGCAAGACAGAATGTCTTTGCATTATTTTGTAACACAATTATCAGCTTAAAAAAAAGTTTTATTATATCTCGGCAGCAGCATAATATTTTAATACTTTAAGATGAGATTTTTGCTCAATAGTCAAGATTTTTAATTAAAGTAAATCTAAAGTAGTATTTGAGACTAAAATAATAAGCATATTTGATTTTTTTTTAATTTGTTGCTTTTATGTAATATGAAGAATGGTCAACATTTGCAACTGCACTGCTTTCTTTGTACTCAATAAAAAAGACTGATTTAAAAAAAAGTGAGTCAGGGGTAATAGTAAAGGCTGTTAGGAAGTGGATGTGGTCAGATGAGGGGACCACTCTGTCCTCAGAGGAACTTTCTTTTCTTTCTTCCTTTCTTTTATAAATTGATTTTTAGGGAGAGAGAGAGAAAGCAGGGAGAGAGAGAAACATCGATTTGTTGTTCCACATACTTATGCGTTCATTGGCTGATTCTTGTGTGTGCCCTGACCTGGGGATCGAACCCGCAACCTCGATTTATGGGTGATTATGCTCTAACCAATTGAGTTTACCCGGCCAGGGACATGGCCTTCTTTCTTTAAAAAGAGTTCTTTGATGAGAACAGGCTGTCTTCCTTCCCCCCACTCTTTTCCTTCCTCCCTGCTACCAAACAAAGTAGCTATTTGAATGGGTGCTTTGAATGCTTCCCCTCTCACCTTTAGACACCGTCACCTGGATGGGGGAGGCCCATTGTTCCTTTTCCTTCTTTCCCTAGCTCCCCACTAAAGAACATTGATGCAGTTACTGATAAACTATTCATTGGGATTCAAAGGCGTCTTAGTTTAAGAAAATGAAACAGATCCCTCTCAGGGTAAAGCAAGGCCTTAACTGAGTCTGTGAGCAACTCAACCTTTCCCGCAGCTACAGTGAATCAGGGCAGGTGTCCTGGTGCCCCTGGAGGCGTGGAGGTGGAGGCTGGGAGGGCGACGCAGCCTGGAAAATCCAGGCGTGTGCAGCCGGTGTTCTCCAACAGGCTGCGCTCTGCGGTACCCTTGGCCTTGAGGGGCTTGACTGAAGAGCCTGGACTATTCCTGCTGATGACTTAGGGGAGAGCAGCACAAGGTGTAAAACTTTCCCACCTCTCAGAGGGCTCCCTGGAGGCACCTGCTGTTCATTGGGCCAGAAACCCGGCTTAGGGCAGTGGTTCTCAACCTTGGCTGCACATTAGAATCACCTGGGACTCTTTTTAAAATCCTGATTTCTGGGCCTCATCCTCCGGAAATTGTTTCTTTGTTACTAATGTTGTGGCCCCACCCCATAACAAAGAAACAGAATTTCTGGAGGATGAGGCCCAGAAATCAGGATTTTAAAAAGATTCCCAGGTGATTCTAATGTGCAGCCAAGGTTGAGAACCACTGCCTTAGGGCAAGTATGTCAAATTTAAAGGCTAATCCAGGCAAAATAAATGAGGCCTGTGGCCTTTGGGCCTTGAGTTTGACATGCTTGCCTTAGTGGCTCTGAGTGGCTCTGAAATTAACAGAGGCCTCCCGTTTCAGAGAGAATCGCAACAGAACAGTGTGATACTGGCCACCCCATCCCTAACAGAGAATCAGGAGTTACAGAAGCAGACTTCTGAAGCCTCCTTTCCTCTCACAACTTCCTGAGGATCAAGGGCCTGGCCCGTCAGAGCCAGGTCCCACCTGCCCGGCCCGACCAACTTTCTCTCTCTCTCTCTCTCTCTCTCTCTCTCTCTCTCTCTCTCTCTCTCTCTCTCTCTCTCTCTCCAAGCCTACCCTGGAGGAGAAAAGAGCTTTGAGTCCCTTATGAGATTTGTTGGGACAAATTTTATTCACTAAAAGTGACCTGAGACATCAGCTCTGCCTAAAATGGTGCTATGGGATGGAAAGAATGATTTGAAATACATGGTTGAAAACGGTGATTAAAAAAATATATAAAAAGCCATTTTCTTCTACAGTGGGGCCTTGACTTAGGAGTGTCCCGACTAACGAGTTTTTTGAGATACCAGCTGTCTCTCCGCTGATTTTTTGCATTGAGTTGATAGAGTAATTTGAGTTAACAAGCTCCTTAACGAGCTCCTTAACGAGCTTGGTCTCAGAACGAATTAAACTCGTAAGTCAAGGCCCCACTGTATTTCCTTCCTCAAGTTGGGGCTCCTCAAATAAACATGTTACCTAAATGTGTAATGGCTTAGTTTCTGTAGTTTTAAATGTAGAGGTAAAACAGCATCCTAGAGTGAAAAATAGATGGGGGTGTGGGGGAAAGCTTCAACCCTTTTTAGTTTTCTCCCCTGAGGCTGTTTCCCCTGCCCATAAACAGCCACACCTTGGCACCCGGGGTCCCTGAGCGCCAGGCAGGGATTGGGGAGACCAGGGCCGTGGCCCCAGCAATGACCAAGCTGTCGCCCTGGCAGCCCACTGCCTCTCTCCTCTCGGTTTCCTTGTCCATCAGACGCCCCGCAGCTCTGGCTCCCCAGCTGCTTCCCATTTTCCCTTGACTTGCTCGGGAATGACTCACAACCTGATCTTTTCTACGGGCCAGAGCATTTGAAACACATCAAATGTAGGTTAAATATAACTCCAATAGTTATCCCACACAAAACACCAATTATATAAGGAAAGAGGTTCCTGCACTCCAGCGTTGGTGTGGTGCCCTGGAAGTCAGATGAAACCCCTCCATGTTCTGGAGTGGAGTTACTGAACGCATGTCAGTGATGCGCCAGGAGCCTGATGTAAGTGATGGCTGCCAATGGGTCACCTGGGACCCCTGAGGTCTCCGCCCCTCCGAGAGTGCAGCTGTTTGCCATCTCGGTATTAAAGCGAGAGAGAGAAAACACGCAAGTACCTGCTGAAGAGACGCTCCTGGCTCCTTGTTTTTTTCTCTTATAAAGTTTTTAAAAAGTTAATTAGTATTTCCTATGTACAAGATAAAGATAGAAATGTAACAGCACACATTGACCTCTACCCAGGTTTTTAAATTGTTAACGTTTGGCCACCTGTGCTTTAGATAAAAAATACAACGGAAGGAAGGAAGGAAGGAAGGAAGGAAGGAAGGAAGGAAGGAAGGAAGGAAGGAAGGAAGGAAGGAAGGAGGAAGGAAGGAAGGAAGGAAGGAAGGAAGGAAGGAAGAAGGAAGGAAGGAAGGAAGGAAGGAAGGAAGGAAGGAAAACATTTTAGTTGCGGTTGAAATGCCTCCCCAATCCCAACTGAGGAGATACTCCCTCTTCCCAAAGGTAATAACTTTTCTTATTGTTCATGTGCATTTTTCCTGCTCATGTTGTTACAGTTATCCTACATCTCTGTTTGTGTGTTTTACATAAAAGTATCATACTGAAAATGGCTTTTGTCACTTGCACTTTTCACTCACCATTCTGTTTTAGATGAGTCTGTGTTGGAATATGTGGCTGTTGATTTTTGTGCATTTTAACTGAGTGCTATTTCATTGTGTGGTGATCAGACCACAATGATCGGTTCTGCGGTTGGAGGATATGAACCCGTCCAGCCTGCTCATGTCACAGACAACGCTGCAATGTCTGCGTGGCAAATACCTGAAGGGGAAATTGAGACCTTGAAGGGTGTGCACACTTTCTACGTTAGCAGATATTGCAAAACTGCCCTTCTAAGTGGTTGTGCAAATTTACAGCCATCTGTAATATATCAGAGCTTTTGTTGCTCAACATCCTTGCTGAGTCTTGGTATTGCCAAACTTTTGGATTTTAATCCTTGCGATAAATGTGAAATGGTATCTGTCTCATTCGAGATAATAATTGGCGTCTCCCTGAATGCTGGAGAAGCTGGGGATCTTTCCATATGTTTAGAGAGGCTTCTCCTTTATTAACTGTTCATATCCTCTGCTCATTTTCCCATTGGGCTGTTGCCTTTTCCTTGTTGATTTATGTTTACTTCTGTTTTGGGATACTCGTCCTTTCTTGGTTGAAAATGAGTTGCCAACATGTCCATGTGGCTGCCCCTCTTGTTGAAGTGGTAACAACTGAGGCTTGGGTTTGGAGTTGGGGATGGAGAGGAAGAGTTAGCTTTTCCTTTGGCTTTGGTCTTGGCTACTCAGGTGCATGCAAAAGCATTCTTTTGTTGTCATTGTTGTTAATCCTTACCCTTGGAAATCCTTCCATTGATTTTGAGAGAGAGTGGAAGGGATGGGGAGAGACAGACACATCGACTGGTTGCCTCCTGCACGCATCTCAACCAGGGTGGGGGAACCTGCAACCAAGGGACGTGCCCTTGACCAGAATTGAACTCAGGACCGATGCTCTATCCACTGAGCCAAACTGGCTAGGGCATGCCAAAGCACTCTTCATTAGGCCCAGCCTCGCTCACTCCAGTGCTGCAGTGAGACTGGGGACCGAAGCTCCTGATCAAGGGTTACTTGTTTTGATATCTTCTCTGTGCAACTCAGAGGAAGGGGTGGCTTTTAAGGAAGGGGTTAGGATCAGAGACCTCTCACTGCCACTGTACATTCAAATCACCTGGGAACTTCTAAAGATGATATGGAAAACCTGGCCTTACCCCAGAGCAGTTCCATCAGAGATTCTGAGGATGGATTCCAGGTATCAATATTTTAAAACTCTCCCGATGATTCTAATGTGCAGCCAGTGTGCCGAACCATTGCTTAGACAAACACTCTCTTAATCACATCCCATGGTTATTTCCAACACTTTGAATTTTAAGTCAAACACCTGAAGATTAAGAATTATTAATTAGCTATGGGGAGACGTTAAGAGTTCTTTAAGGCAAAATGAAATAACAATTAAAACATGTATCTTTAAAAGGCCAAGAGACCGATTGCTGGATGATACAACAAAGCTTTCAAATCACATGCAGTGTCAAGGTCAAGGAGCCTGTATTCCCACTGCCCACCCCCTCCATTATTTGATCTTTGTTTTGGCCTCCTTGGAAGACAAAGATGCTCAGTCTGGAACATTTTTGCAGCTGGAAGGGTGGTCCCTGGGGCCTGAAGCCTTCCTTTGTCTGAGGGCTGCAATGGTGATCCTGGAGGATTTGCAGTATATTTCTGTCTTCATTACTCTCCTATCTATTTCCCAGTTAATCCCGCTACTCAGAATCTTCTCCGCCATGTTGTGCTGCATTTTTAGTTCCACAAAAGACCCCTGTGGCACTGACCATTCTAAGTCCGGTTCTCCCGGGCACCTGTGAGCTTCCCTTTGCTTTAAAGCCTTCCGGAGGTCAGGCCAGACGTCTCCTGCACACGTCACAGGGGAGAACCGAGGTTCTTGGAACATGCTGGGTCTCAGAGGACAAACTGTTCCCAAATTTCCCTTTTGCATTGGCAGACTGTTCAAGTGCAATCCCGGACCCTTGATGTACATCAGGGTGGGGAATGTCCGGCCCGCCCTGGAAATCATTTGGTTTGACCCTGCCAAGGCATTAGGGGTGAGTTAATGAAATGTTTGACCAAATATAGCAGGCTAATTTTTAAGTTGATAATTTTGTATGGCCCGAGAATGATGTTATGAATATCCATATGGCCCTTGGCAGATAAAAGGTTCCCCACCCCTGGTGTACATGAACAGAAGGTAACTGGATGTATTTTCAAAAGGACATGCGACTAACCTCTTCAAAGAAATGTCTGCTGAAAGGAATTTCTAGGTGCTCTCTGCCCTATTTTGTTATTAGAAACTCAGTAATCAATTATGGAAGGCCTACCTGCCTTATGGATTGTTCTTCGCCATTCCCACCTCAACAGCATTAATTTAAAAATTCACCTACAGCTATTTGCCTCTTCCATAAGCCTTTCCTTTCTCTTGCTTTCCACTTCATCTCTTAGTTTTTTCTTTTCTTGAAAAAAGGTTGTTCTTTATCTCATGCTACTAGTTTGCTTTGAGATTCGGATTTCTTTAAAAACCTCTTCATCGTACTCCAGAAGGCTGACCCCGCACTGTACACACTGGTGTTACAGGAGGATGCCTCCGGAAGGGAGCAGGAGTGTTTGCTTTTTCTTTAGAAAACTTTCTTAAAATGGGCACGGATTACTTCAGCAAATTGATATCTAAAAATACTGTCACAAATAAAACTTTGAAAAAGTGCGCCCCTTGTTGGAATTTACGCAACCCCAAGTTGTGGTAAGTGTACCTATATATGTACATGCCTACACACATTCGTGTTTATAAAGCACTCAGGACACTGCCCAGCACACAGTAAGCCCAGCACATAGTAAATTAACAAAAGGAAGTATGTGTACCATCGTTTAACAAAAACCGCATTTGCGTTAAACCTGTAAGTGAAGGGAAATTCCGAGGGAAGGGTGAAAATACAGTGCTTCGCCCAGCATGGAGCGCATTGCACTGCTGATGGGTAACTTCTCTTCTCTTTGTTCTCATTTGTGAAACTGGAATGAGTTAAAGTCAAGGATCATGCTGAGGTTCAACTCGTTCCAAAGTGACACAAGGCATGATTTAAAGCCAGACTGCCTTTCCAGGTTTTCAGTTATTAGTGGAGGTTGTCTGTCTTTGATTGATTACGTAGGGCCAGGGGTTCTGAACACGTATTGTGATTGTCCCAGGGCTGACGCAGCCAGGCAGATGGTGTGCTGCATTCCCACGATTTTTCTGGTTCTAGTTAAAGCCTTTGGATTTGAATAGCTGCGCTGCGGGATTGATCTGGGCCTGCTTGGCTGGTCCTGGACCCAGCACCCAAATGGTCTGGGCTATTTCCGGGCCAGACCAGGGCATCCTGTACCCTGAGACTGACAGTAGGCTGTGGGCTCTGGCCAGTGCTTTGGTCACCTATGAACTGGAGGTGGGCTCTGAGCTAAGCACCATTGAGGGCGGGAGGCAGGGTCAGCCAGGAGACAGAATCCTACTAAGACTCCTGCCCAGCGGTGAGGTCAGGCTGGACCGGCTCTGACCTCAGCCCAGTGGGTCCTGCTAACCCTGGCTCAGCTTTGGTTTGGGCTCAGTTGAGTGAATGTCAATACTGCTCTTCAAACTTAAAGTTTTCCTTGAAGGCAACCAAAAATTGGAGAGAATTACATTTGCAATAGAATTTTTGCAAATATATCTTTCTGATTTTAGTGCTTTGTAGCTACATTTCTTGTCTTAATTATTGGGGAATTTTTTTCTGAATTATAATCAACAATTTAAAAAGCTTATCAAGTGATTACATTGGTGGTTGGAAATGGTGCTCTTGCTAAATTTTTTAAGTATAACTTGCTTTTGTTGGAAAGGGAAATTCCACAGGGACTTGTGAAAAAAGTACAGGGGTTTCTTTTGTGTTCTTAGGCACTAATTCAAAGAATTCAATTGTTCGTGGGTCAATAATGCTACAACTATTCCAACTTCTGAGAGAATTGATCCTGCTGGGGTTTCTTTAAGTGTAAGGGAGAATATTTGTATGAGCTGACTTCAGTGGGGAAGAATGAAGTGTGCATTCATGATTGTTAGGGAGGGGTAGTTCTGGAACTTTCCTAGTGACTCCATTCAGAGCGAGGAGCCAAGTCTGGCCCCTGGGACTACACACTCATGTCCTTCCGGCCATTCTAGCTGTGGAGGGAAGTCCAGGAGCACCGCCTGTCCGGAGACAACCGGTTAGGGCGGGGACCAGTCAGAAATATCAAGTGAAAGTATCAGAAGCTCTTGTCGACCTTGTCCCATGCTTCACTTCTTACTTGACTTGTTTAGCCTCCTGCAGCCATCTGACTAGATGCCCTCTGAGGCCCTGGCTTTCCCAAAGGGCTAGGAGTTTCTTTATAAAGACTGCAGCAACAAAATCAGCCAGGCCTACAGCAATCGTGTGCACGTTTAATATATCAGCTATCTAAACATTTCCTGTTTCATTCTCATTTCATTTCAGATCTCCAAAGACATTTCCTGGCCAAACTATTGAGTGTAATATTCAGACATGGCCGGGATACGTCTCTTTTTCATTAAGGACAGATGTGCTCATAGTTCAGAGTGACTTCTCTTATAAGCTGTGCCCACCTGATAGCCTAGCAGAGATTCAACATATATTTGTTAAGCAAATGGGCAAAGAATAAAGGGTAGATTCTATTCTATTTCAGAGCCTTTATCAAGTGCCTTGTATCACCAGGAAGAACAAACACTGCCCCCAAATCTGGCTCATCCCAACCTCACACTAGATGTGTCATCCAAACCATTAAGACATGATTCCCTCTCTCTCCCATCTGATCAGTTATTCCGTCAGCCTGAACTTTGGGATGAATTTTTATGGATTTACAGTAGAATCGTCATACCTATATCAGGGCTTCTCAGCGTGGGCACTGTAGGCATTTGGACCAGATCATTCTTTGCTGTGGGAACTGTCCTGTGGGATATTTAATAGCCTCCCTGGCCTCTAGCCACTAGATGCCAGCAGGACACCCCCCACCCCCAGTCATGACCATCAAAACTGTTTCTGGCCATTGCCAAGTGTCCTCTGGGGAAAACATCACCCCGAGTCTATATACAAGAGTACTGTATGGTTATACCATGCTGAGTGATACTAAAATCCCAAAACCCCTATCTAATAACCGCCCCCCCTTTTTTTTCTGTTCAGCGAAGGTGTTCTGTAATATTCTCTTCCAAGGAACACACACGGAATGCACTTTTCTCGGAGAAGCAAGGCTTTGTTTATGGGGACAATAGAGATTGTTTTAGGGCAGAGGTTTGTAGTTTAAAAATTACAAAAAAAAAATACTTGATTTCTTTTGAAACAGAATAATAGAAAAACGAAGGCCCAAATGGTCGCAATCCTCACTCTAATGAGCTCTAACATTATAAAAGTGGGATTAATCAGTACACATGGTAAAAAATGAACTCAAGAAGGTAAAAATGGACAACAGACGCCTCCCTCCTCCTGCTCCAATCCCCCGGCCTCTCCCCAGAGCTGACCACTTCCAGGAGTTTTCACTTCAGAAAAGGAAAGTGTGCAGCAGGGACGGTTCTGCTCCCTTTGGGAGAACTGGAGGAGACGTCGGCGTGACCTTGAGGGGGAAGCAGGGTGGCAGCTTGAAGCTAATGCCAATTCTGAGTAAACCTGAAAGGAAGACCTGGGCTCTGCTTTCGTGAAAAGCATTGGAGCCGGCTCCTTGCGTATCTGCCTCCCTAGGAAGGGATAGTCTTCTTTTTCCCATGGTGCCCTGGCTGCATATTTTGGAACTTGAGCTGCTCTTAGTTTAAATCTGATAGAGTTTTTGCTCACAGAGCAAGCTTGCTGAGACCGCTCTTTTGGCAGCGAGTGCAGTCCCCATCTTTGTGCAGGCTGACCTGCTGTGGTGGTGCCAGGGACTCATTTAGTGCCCCTTTCCCCCAGGACGCGGGGCATCCCCCCCCCCCCCCATGCCCCCTTCCCCCCTCGTGTTGTTCTGAGTGAACAATCCGGCCTTTGTGGTGCTGCTGAGGTTCCCGGCCAGGCCCTATGAATGGACGCAGGTTTCTGGCGAACCGGGCACCATCACCGGTACAGTAGTTACTGTCCCCTCCTTCCAAGGTGCCTGTGGGTTTCAGCAGCTTCCCTTCCTGGTCGGCTCCTCAGAGAAGCCCTGGTTCAATGTCCTGAAGCGCTGGCTCCTCTTTCTCGGAAAATGCAGACTTGATGAAGCATTCCCTAAGCATGCTTTTCATCCCGTGAATGGGTCTCTTTATGTGTCCTCGACACCAGCACCCTAAAGTTCAGATGCGCACAAGGAAAAAGGGGCATTTGTATGAGGAAAAGAGTATTTCAGGACAACAGCGTGTTTTGATTATTTGTGAACTTTCATGATATTTCCCCTCATAACATATTACCATTTGTTCATTCACTTATTCGTGTAGTCACAGACATTAATTAAGCAACAACTGTATGCAAGAGACTTTGCTGGGTGCTGGGTGGGATACAGGATCACCAGGGGGAGCCGAGCAGAGCGGTGAAGAGCTTGAATTTTGGGATCAGAACACTTGTCAGCTTTGCCTCTTCTGGGCTGTGTGATCTTGAGCAAGTCATTTAATCTCTCTGAGGCTCAGATTTCACATCTGAAAAATCAGGAAAACAATAGAATCAGCATTACAGGGTTATTGTGAAAATTAATTGAGATATTCTGAAAAACCCGTACTACCAGGTACGCTCTCATCACTCATTTGATGTTTACTTAAAAAAGACAGCAACTTGCAGACTAGAATGAAAAAAGGACAGCTGTGCCAATAATTATATCTTATGTGATAAAGAACAATAAATGCTATGAGAGAGAAAGGGAAGGGAATATTAAAAGAGTAAGCAGTATCAGCTACTACAGTGGTTCTCAACCTTCCTAATGCTGCGACCCTTTAATACAGTTCCTCATGTTGTGGTGACCCCCAACCATAAAATTATTTTTGTTGCTACTTCATAACTGTAATTTTGCTACTGTTATGAATCATAATGTAAATATCTGATATGCAGGATGGTCTTAGGCGACCCCTGTGAAAGGGTCATTCGACCGCCAGAGGGGTTGCGATCCACAGGTTGAGAACCGCTGGACTAGAGGTTGAGTTAATCACCAATCATGCCTACATAAGGAAGCCTCCATAAAAATCCATATGGTGTGGGGTTCAGAGAGCTTCCTGGTCGGTGACCACATCCATGTACCAGGAAGGTGGTACACCCCAACTTCATGGGGAAAGAAACTCCTATGCTGGGGACCTTTCTGGACCTTGCCCTATGTATCTCTTCATCTGGCTGTTCATATCCTTTAGTATATTCTTTCTAATATGATAAACGGGTAAATGTAAGTAAGTGTTCCCCTGAGTTCTGTGAGCAATTCTAGCAAATCATTGAACCCAAATTATGTGAACTCTGACGTATAGCCAGTCAGTCAGAAGTGTGGGTGACAACTTGGGATATGCATTTAGTGCCTGAAAGGAGGGGACAGTCTTGTGGAACAGAGCTCTTACCTTGTGGGAGCTGAATGCTGATTCCAAGTCAACAGTGTCAGAACTGGATCCAACTGCAGGATGCCCAGCTGGTGTGAGACAGGTAGGTGTCGGGGGAAAACCCACATGTCTGTCACGGAAGTGAGTGGAGAAGTAAAGGAAAACAAGGCTCCAATTCCCTCTTTGCACCTCACTAGCTGTGTACCTTCAGGCAATTTACTTAGCCTCTCTCAGTCTTGGTTTCCTCATCTGTACAATGGGAACAACAATGTCCCCTTCAATGGTGTTTGAAGGATTTGAGAAAACATGCATAAAATACTTAGGACAGTAAATGGTAGCTCCAATGATCAATGGAGCCTCTTTCTGGTGAATGAAGAGTTTCAACAACTTGCTCAAAATTACATAGGGAGTTAGTTAGGAATGGGATTGGAATCTCACATTAGAACCAGCATGAGCAAAGGCATAGCGGTCAGAAATACCACCTGCTTCTGGAACGGAGATGGCAGAGGAAGGTCTGGGCAGAGAGGGGTGGGGCAACACCAGCCCAAGAAAGCAGGAGAGGAGTTTGAGCTTGAGCTTGATGTGATGAAAGGGGCCTTAAATTCTAGAGCAGGATGTTGTTGTTGTTGTTTTTTTAAAAATATATTTTATTGATTTTTTAACAGGAAGGGAGAGGGATAGAGAGTTAGAAACATCAATGAGAGAGAAACATGGATCAGCTGCCTCCTGCACACCTACTACTGGGGATGTGCCCGCAACCAAGGTACATGCCCTTGACCGGAATCGAAACTGGGACCCTTGAGTCTGCAGGCTGACGCTCTATCCACTGAGCCAAACCAGTCAGGGTTGGGTGATGTTTTATGCAAACACATTCTGAGATTCAGTTGCAAAAAGGTGAATGATATAATTAATACAGTAGCCTTGGAATTGGGACTGGGAATATAGTCATTCAGTCACCACGCTCCATGGAGAAACATCTACTAGAAAGCACCCAGAGGCTTTTCATCATTCTCAACCTGTAGTCAGGGAAACAAGGAGACTAAAAAAGATATCACCAGAGAAACCCATTTTTTTGACAACATCTATAAAGGAAAGAAGGAGACCAGCTGCGTATTCTGCGACCACGTTCCCATGGTAATATGTGTCGTTATGGGCGATCGCACCCATACCGCACGGGTGTAGTCGTGTGTGTGTGTGTGTGTGTGTGTGTGTGTCTGCCAGGTGTGGAGGACCCATCCCTAGTTCACGTGGTACTACCGTTGGGAGAGAGTATAAGCACATGGTCCCCCTACAGTATCCCATTTGGTTGTTGTTTTTTCTCTCTGAAAATTCCCAAATTTACACTGAAGCCAAAACTTCTTTTCTGAGCTCCAGACCTAAATCTGACCTGCTTAGCAGACATTTTTTTTATTTTGGATCTCACACTTCACATCCAAATCCAAAATCATGATTAAGAATATATTCCTTCTTAAACTACTTTAATATAATCTTCAGCATCTTAGTAAAAGACACCATTTCCATCCAGGTGTTCAGTCCAAAAATCTGGACATCATTTGTGTTCCTCCTTCTCCCTCACCAAGTCTTATAGTTTTAATATGCCAGATGGAAGCAGCAGTCCTTTTATAAGCTCATCTTGGAAGTAACATATCATCATTTTTGCAGTGTTCTTTCCATTAGAAGTAAGTCATTAAATCCAGACAATACTCAAGGAAAGGGGGTCCCACACTTGGGGGCGTCCTTAGAGGCTGCCTATAGCACTCCGCCCCGTTAGGGCAGCCTGGCCAGGTTGCTCCAATCCTCCCGCAGTGCTCCAGCCTTCCCAAGGGCACCTCTTCTTACGTTGCCACGTGGCCTAGTGAAAGCAGTTGTCAATCTTTCTTTTAATCCCAGTGCTTGGCTTAGACCCACCAATGACCTGCTGATCTGAATTGAATTGCACGCCTCTGTGCTATGGCCAGAGTATATAAGTAGTGTTCTCTGCCACCCAGGTCTATAAGTTTGGAACCAATATTTTTTTCTAGGTGACTTTAAGTTTAGAGTCTTATGTCTAAATCTTTGATCCATTTTGAATTAATTTTGTACATGGCGACAAACTGCAACCATGGATGGACCTTGAGAACATTTTGCGAAGTGAAATAAGTCAAACAGAGAAAGCTAAGAACTATATGATTTAATGCATATGTGGAATATAAAGCTGAAACTTATGTACACAAACAGCACTGTGGTGGTTGCCAGAGGGAGGCGGGTAGGGGAAGAGAGTGGTCCGAATATGAGGTGACAGGAGAAGATTTGACTTTGGGTGGTGGGCACATGGTCCTATGTACAGATTTTGTAAATTAATAACCCACACATGTAACCTATATGTTCATGTAGACTAATGTCACCCCAATAAAATAAAATAAAGATAGATAGTGCTGATGGTGGGAACTAAACTGAGTTGCTTTTTGAGATTTAGGCAAGTGTGCTTTTTATGGCAAGTGTGCTGTGGAGTAGCACCTCAGAGGTCATTTTGGGTCAATATAGAAATCAGCTGGAACCTGGGGTCTCAAATGCATACAAATGGAAGGCGGTCTGAGTATTAGTGGGGTTAGGCAGTGTGTTGTCATGGAAAGAACTGAGGACATGGGTCAAATAGACTTGCTTTGGAAGCCAGCCTTAGTTCTAACTCACCATGGGGCCAAAGGCCATTTGTCTTATCAAATATGTTAGTGTCTGAGACTTATCACTGAAAGAAAATAATAAAATCTACCTTTAGTGGTGGTGTCAGAATAAACATAACACAGCACATTTATTTCTCTTCCCTCTTCTAAATAAGAGTCTCAAACTTCAGGGTTCGTAAGAGTCACCTGGGAGATGCAGGCCTGGCCTCACCCCCATTCATCTGCATGTTTAATTAGGGCCACAGGTGGTCCGATGTGGTGATCATACAACCACACCTTGGAAAACACTGTCCTAGAGGAATTAGGAACTGGAGAAGAAATGGAAAGCAAAGGGTAAGGTCTCAAATGAATACCAGGGGTCCCTTCCCGGCTACTTGCTTTCCCAAGCGGATGAGGAGGGGTTGTTAGGAGCAGCCAGATCACTTCCAGAGATGTCAGTCCCAGTGGCCTGAAGCCAATAAACCACATTTATAGCAAAAGCCTCATTTGTAACTTGAATCAATGTAATCTCCTTGTGTAAGGCCAGATGAGGACACTAAGGGCCACAGAAGTTGTACTTTGCCCAAGTCTGTAGTTGTTCATTCATTTGTTGATTCTTTGGTTCATTCATTCATGAACTGAATCGCCTGTAACATGAAGTTATATACAAGTACAGTACCTGTCTTCTGCCCTCAAAGACAGATGTTCAATACGACCATTTGCATCTCTGCAAAGGACAACAGTACAGAATGAGAGGAAAGGACACACCACGCAGTACTGACAAGTTGTAGAGCTGCAGGAATTCAGACGTGGGTCCCTAAAGGTTCACTGGAGCCTTCGGGAAACAGCTGGGACTTGAAAAGGGGCTTAAATTTGAACAGATAGAGAGAGGGGAGGGTGTTCCATCTTCCCCCCTTCGTTGAAAAGTTCTTTTTTGTTTTGTGAATTGTTACATATCCTTTAGCCTGTTTTTAGATGTGTTCCTAAGTTTTCTTGTTGTTCAAACCAATACCTTGCACTTCATTGTTGATTATAGTACGCTGTTTCCTGGAAAAGTTGGGCACGCCTGTCTTTCTTCTTTTCTAGGCAACTTTTTTGGTAATTTCCCCTGTATATTTTCCCTGATATATTTTAAAGCGAATTTCTGGTGTTCTAAAAAGCATGTGACTTGATTAAGTAATTAGGGAAGAACTCAAATTGTTGCGATACATAGTTTTCCTATTTAAAACATTAAAAACTCCTTTCAGGCTCCCAGAGGTGCAGGCCTAGCGCCCTGGAGAGGCGTGTGCAGCCGCACAGCTGTGCGAGGCTGAGATTTTCCCCGAGAAGGAGCAGTGCTGGTTATCCAACCTTGGTGACTCAGAGGAGTATTATCACAAAACCGGGACGCTTCTATGTCTAGAAGCTTCTACCCCACAATGGCAACTCTAATTGGCAGGATTAAACTGCAGACCGTTGCCAGGCACCGGAATGATAAAGCCAGTGTTTCTCCCAATCTGATTCCCGACTCAGGTAAAAAGAAAGAAAAGGAGAGACGGGTTCAGCCTGTCTAGTCCTGCAAGCCTCTCTAAATAGCTCCCATGAATTCCGTGGGGTTCTGTGGAGATGTGTGTTGGAGAGAAAAATGCTAATATGTGTGAAGCTCTTGTGATGTGCCAAGGGTTTTACGTATGTCAATCCTTGAACCTCACATCTGCTCTGAGTTTAAATTATAATATGCTCTACCTGTCTTGTCTCTTTCTCTTTACAACAATCTCATAGGTAGTATCCTGGACTGCGAAAAGGCACAGGCCGGGCTGAGGAACACCCCCCTCCCTGAGTGCACGAATGTCGTGCAGCGGGCCTCTAGTTATTATGTAATATGCAATATAAAACATATTAAATTAAGAGCCAAAGGTGAATTAAATTGCACATTGGCACACAGCAGTCACTGATCTGTTTGACTTTAACATACTGCGCTGACTAGCACCCACATCAAGCACAAGGAGACGTGAATACAGACGCACACATCAACATACAGACACCTCTGTCTACATACAAACAGACATAAATATTGTCCAAAACATAGGGAGATCTGGGTTTTGTTAAGGAAACAATGACTGAGGTTTTTCCAGGAAAAAGAATACCCATGATACCTTGCAGCATGGTAGTGGCAGGGGAGTGCTGGCCCGGCTTGTATTGGCTTGCAAGACCTGGTTGTTAAATTTTCAGGAATTTTGAGAACCAGCTGTTAGACCCAGCCATTGTTAGAAATTAAATTATAGAAACGTATGATTAAGTCAGTTATATTGAAATGTCGTACATACAACTCATCACTTCCTATTACCTCTGCTCTTGAGGTAGGAAGTACTATAGAATGGCATGCTATTGTGTGTAATATATCTTCCCAACTGACATTCAGTGACATTGTTTTGGTATCTTGAAATTGGTCATGGGAGTTGCAGCTACACTACAGAAATCAGTAAATATTACACACCAGGGCATAGTTTTTCCAGGAGAGCTGGGTTTTAAACCTTCTGAGGCAGTAGTACCATTTTCCCCAATACACTGTTGGGCAGTATCTATGCAGATGTTGTGATGAATTCCCTAAATAAGGAAATACACAGTCCACAAGGACTAATATCTTCTATAGTCCAAGAGTATATCCACTCAACAGAGACTTGCCCAGGAGAGTAGAAATCAGAAAAACAAAGTATGTTGCAACATTGGTGAGTAGGAAAAACACTCTGTCATTCACAGACTCTTGTGTGAGTTTACAGTGATCCTGGAAGGTAGCGCTTTGCCCTCAAGGAAGATACAAGCCTAAGTTCTTGTGGTTAACAGTGCCCAGGTGACAGAAGCCCCGGAGTGTGGCTAAGGTTTTTTTTCTAGAATATTTGTGCTTCCTGGACCTCAGCGTGAGTGGCCACACAACATTAGCCTGGCTGGGGAGGTGTGTGAACACATGCACAGCAGGTCACGCACGGGGCGTGGTATCTGGCTGGTTTCTTGAACTCACTCTGTATGACTCCTGACTCAGGCACTTCCAGCCCATTGCCCTGAACCGTGCACACTGATTTATTCTGCATGACCATCACCAAAGGTCTGATTTCCCTTGTGGGAATACGATGTGTGGAAACGAGTAAGACAAAATCATTGGGAAAAGGGTCAGATACAAAACTCAAAATCATGTATCTCTATTCCACTGCCAAGAGAAGGGGCCATAAAGGGAACTTGAGATTTAAAGGTAGATGTGGTCCTTTAGGGGTCTCAAAACTTGGTGAGTAGATATTCATGACAGTAATATAGATAAGATTTCTCTTCAATTTTTTGTTAAGAATTTAAAAAGCAACTCATGTCACTGTAAAAAATTGAAACAATATTCAAGAGTATAAGGCTAGAAAGGGAGTTGCCTCTTAATACCTGCTTTCTTGGAATATCACACTGTGGTATAGATCCTTTTAGAACTTTATTTGTGCATATGCACATAAACACTTATCTACAAGATTTGCAAATACTTAGGTAAAAAAATTGGATCATATTATCTGTACAAATTGTTTTGTGACTTGCTCTGTTCACAATATATCTTGGAGAAGATCTAGCCCAAACTTTGAATGTATAATAGAGAATTGTGTAGATGTACCACAATGTATTTAAAGAGCTCCCTATAGAAGAGCTTTGAAGTTTTCTTCAATTATTTGCAAACTAGAGGCCCAGTGCATGAAATTCGAGCATGGTGTGGGGGTCCCTCAGCCCGGCCTGTGCCCTCTCACAATCGGGACCCTCCATGCACCAGTGACCATACTTGTCATCCAGGTGAAAGGCATCTTGCTGTTGTATGGGCAGCTACATTTTTTTGCCCTGATTATAAAAAGTAGTACATAACATGATCCTTCTGAAGTAGTAGTACCATTTTCCCCATCTTATGGGTGGAAAAACTAAAGCAGAGAGAAGTGAAGTAATTGGCTTTGTCACACAGTCATAAGTGTCAGAATCAGGGTTGACCACAAAATGTGCAAGCCAGTGTCCATGCATGTCATCGCTGCATCATCCTGTTTTTTCAGTGTTAGAGTAGCCTTGCCAGGTTTTAGTTTTTAAATCTAAGAGACTGTTCCCAATATATAGGGTAGGGTCCCTAGGCCTGGCTGGCAATCAGGGCCATCTGTGGGGTGACTGGTGGGCGGGGCAATTGGGGGGAGGCCCCCCTGCCACTGGCACCTGCCTTGGCTGGTGGCCTGGCGCCGCCCGCTGACTGGCCCCGGCCCCCGATTGCCAGTAGCCTCGCTCTCGGGGGGCAGACACTCAATGCAGGAGCTGCCCCCGGTGGTGGTCATTCCGCCATTCAGTCGATTTGCATGTTAGGGTTTTATTATATAGGATAAACTAATGTAGTAAGTAAGCATCCATATAAACATACTCCTGTACAGTTATTTCTGTAGGATAACTATCAAGGAGTAAAATTATAGGGTAAAAATGTACGTGCATTTACAATTTTGATAACTTTTGTTAAATTGCCCTTTACCTACTTATATTCAACATTATAGTAAACATCTATTTCTATCCTCTTTCTTACAAGCATTTAATATGAACAATCTTATATTTTGGCCCATCTCAGATGAAAACTTGTATTTTGTTCTTATTTTGCAATTATTTGCCATTGTTTACTTCTCTTTTTTTTGTATTTCTTCTTTGAATTGCTTGTTAAGGCCCTTTGCTCATTTTCCAATTAATTAAGTTTATTTAACTGATTTACATGATGTCTTTATATAGAACTTTTTATATCCTTATATATTAGGGATTTACTATATCATGATGTGCTACACATATTTTCTCTCTTCCATTTATCTTTTAACTTTGTTAAAGTTATATTTTTGGTCATATTAATATTTTTCATTATTTTATAGATAAATCTAATCTGTTCCTTCATGGCTTCTGGGTTTAAATGCTGATATTTTTAAATGCTGATAAGGTAATCAAAAGCCTCAAGGACAAAAAAAAAAAAAAAAAAGCCTTGAGAGTTTGACTGATCAATGTCATAAAATGATAGCCAGTGCTTACTTATTACTTCACTAGCTATTCTATTAGGTATGGAAGCAAAACAAATGGTTGTTTTCCAATAAGATCAATAGATGCTCTTAAAGATCAAGGAAGAAACTGCAGAGTAGAAAACTTCTGTAAACTACAAACATGCAGTGGAGTGGAGTGAGGGACAAACAGGAAACTGAAAGGGTGTCTTGACATGTATATTTCATCTGCTCTGCAGCCAAAATTTTGCACTGGCTTAGTCTGTCTTTATCTGCCGTGTGAAAAGAATAGAAAGAGAATTAGACATCTGTTAAGTGCTCTATGTTTGAAAAGTAACCACTGCTTTCCAGCTCTGACTTATCCCAGCTTGCTCTTTCTACACGTTTTGGGAAATGTGTATAACATTTCTCCAAAGGGACCAAAGTGTGACCTGGCTTATGTTTTAAGTTCTCTAAATGGAAACAAACAATACTGTTATTTTTGGAAGGAAATAGTTACTCTCTCAGAAACTTAGGGTATATTCATTGGTTCTCTAAGCATTATTTTGCCTTCACTTAAAATATTAAAATCCTTTTGCTCTGAGGTAGTGTTTTTGTTTTTTTACTTTAAATGCCATCAATGACCAACGGAACTGTGAATGGCCAAGCAATTATTAACCCCTTGAGTGCCGGGGAGCGCGACCCCGCTCCTCCTGTCTTTCGCCGAAAGTGCCGGGAGTGCTATCAAAGCTTCGAAATGGCGTCCAGTTCTAAGTCTGCTTTTATTAGTGATGATGATATTGTGAAATATGTCAATGTAGTAAAGGTTTCCTTAAGTTTTTGAATATGTAGCTTCATTTACTTGCGATTCATAATTTTTTTCCCTAAACTGCTGTAAAATCAGCAAAAATGCCTTGGTAATTTTAGCATAGTTCCTAGGATATTGGTTGGCACTCAAAGGGTTAAATATCATTCCTCAGCCAGAGAACTCAAATTTAATTACTTAAAATCCTTTGTATTTTACATAGGATTCCTAGTACATGGATATGTAATTGCTTGAAATATCTCATAATGGAATGAGACAAAAGAAAAAAAAGACTTTCATTTTTAGCATTTTAGGATTCCATCTATAAGAATTATAGTGTATAGAAAAAAGAAAAGCTCAGATAAAACTGTGAAACCAGTTACTATGGAGAGCATTGAGTATAAGAGAAAGTAACATTACAGGAGGCACGTTGCACAGTAAGATGCAGATTAAGATCATTGGAAGGGAGGCAGCAAACAATACTTCTGTTCTCAGCTGTCTATATGCCATTGTCCAGCAAATGGGCAATAGAGAAAGTGAACTTACTATCTAACACCCAGAAATAAGTATGACCTCATGAGCGTTCCTGAGAGATGATGTAGGGACTTGAGGACAGAATACGGGAATGAAAGAATAGACTTTGTCTTTAAAAAATGATACTATTAGGAAGATAGACACATGAGTATGAATTTAAAACTCAGAACAGTGCTATGCTGGAGAACTTCGGGGTATAGACAAGAGAGGTGGGCATTATGTGAACCTTCCTAACTTACTGAGTGACTGCAACTGTTTGACTATTTACTCTAAGTCTCCATCAGCCCAGGATACAGGGTGAGTCACAGATGCCACCTAAAATTTTGATGGAGCAGCGACCTGTTGGGGCTGTATTTTAAGAAGACAAATTATATCAGGGTGAAGATTATTCTGTGATTTAGGACAGCAGCAGTGGAAATCTGAGAAGCACTGAATATATATTGCATGGCAGGCAGGCCTCGCAGTAAGCCCTGTAGATGCAAGGTGTGAGACACAAAAGTGTCACCCAAACTGGGAAACAATGTATAGGAAGGAACAGTTTGTTCTGATGGGGTTGGTGCAAGGGGAGCTGCAGAGATTTGCTATCTGAGCTAGGCCTTGAGGGAATGAAAAAATGTTACAGACCTGGGGGAGGTGGTAGGCACAGCCAGTCCAGGCAGAGGGAGCAGCCTGGATAACGGCCCAGCAGCACGAACGTGTCAGCACGTCCGGGCCTGCTTGTTCTGGAAAGAGTGAATAGCTCCAGGTGTGAGCACAGGGCGCTGGGCTGGAGGCATGGCTGGCTGGAGAGAGGCTGCCTGGCCATGAGGTCTTGTCAGTCCTTCTGGCGGCAGTGGGAGCCTTGGGTTTCCCGCAAGGCTGAGACTGATCAGACATAGGTGAGTCTGCAAAGACCAACCCAGCAGCCATGCAGAGAACGGACAGGGTGTGCAGCGCTACCGGCGGGCAGGTCAGTTAGGAGCCCGTTGCTTGTAGATGAGCGAGTGTAAGTTCCTGCAGTAGAAAGGCAGAGGCGGTGGAAATAGGAACCAGGAAACAGATGGAAGAGATAAAACTTGGTGACTAATTGGAGATGGAACATGAAAGTTTCTGACCCATGGGGTGACCTATGATGTCATTAACTGAGCGGCAGAAATAGAGGAGGGGGAACGTTAGGAGGCAGGGATGGGTCTGGCTTGGGACATAATGAAGTTCCAGTTATCTATTGCAGTATAATGAACGACCCCAAATTTGTGGCAAACAGTAACCGTTTTATTATGCAGGGGTTGGGGCTCATCTCTGCTCCCCAGTCTGGAGCCTCCCCTGGAAAGACTGGGGATGGCTCAAATGGCTGGGACTGGAAGAGCTGGGGTTGCAGGAGCCAAGTCCAGGATGACCTTTTTATTCCTGTATCTGGCGCCTGGTGAAGAAGCCTGGGAGGCAGGGCTCAGCCAGGACTGCGGCTCGAGATGCCCACATGTGGCCTTCCCTGCACGGCAGCCTCAGAGAAGTCAGACTTCGCACGTGGGGGCTTCGTGTACCGGTGAACAGTGGCCTCCTATGGCCTCACTGTGGAAGTCGGTGTCATCACTTCAACCTTGTCTATTGGTCACAAGCTCAGCCAGATGCAAGGGGAGCGGACACAGACTCTTCTTTCGCTAGGCGGAGGGTCACCAAGTTTCAGGCCATGCTTTAAAGCCACCACCACGAGCTGAGGGAGTAAAAACAAGAGGACAAATCTGAGACACGAATAGACTCCACAGACCTCAGCAACTGATGGGTATTCGGTTAAGGGGGAGAAAGCCTCAAAGATGGATATGCGCATTCATACTTCCCACATTCTGATATTATTACTGGGATAAGAAGGCAGACTTGGCCCTGACTGGTTTGGCTCAGTGGATAGAGCGTCAGCCTGTGGACTGAAGGGTCCCAGGTTCGATTCCGGTCAAGGGCATGTACCTTGGTTGTGGGCACATCCCCAGTAGGGAGTGTGCAGGAGGCAGCTGATCGATGTTTCTCTCTCATCGATGTTTCTAACTCTCTATTCCTCTCTCTTCCTCTCTGTAAAAAACCAATAATATATATGGCAGACTTGGAGTTGGACAGCCTGGGTTGGAATACCAGCTCCATTCCATATTGGCAGTTTGACCACAGGCAACTTACTTACTATCTCTGTGCCCCATTTTCCTTACCTGTTACCCCATTTTAAGGGCTATAACAATAGTAACCTACTTCAAAGGGTTGGTGAGGATTCTAGTTAAGACGTGACGTTTATAGAACAGTACCAGGCACACAGCACCCTCCGTACATGCTAGTAGCCATTATTATTTACGAAGCATTCCACGTGTATTATCTCATTCATTCCTTTCACTCACACCGTGAGGTAGCCGTCCGTGTTATCATCATTTAACAGATGAAGGAACGTGACCCTGAGAGGTGAAGTAACATTGTCAAGGTCACACAATGGGGAAGTGACAGAGCTGGAGCTTGGAGACCTGCTTTCCTGCTTCCCTGGGCTTGGCCCTTCCCACGGCAGCACAGCCGCTCCAGGCGGGAGCATGCTCAGGCCCACTCCTGCGCCCACCCACACTGCGGGATTAGCTGCCTGGCACAGCTACTGTGTTTCTGGCATTGATGTCGTCCTCCTGGGAGACGCCACCACGGCTGCATCGGCCCTCACCCACCACCGGCATGTCTGAAATTTACTAGAAGCGAGAAGCAGACAACTGTGACAGCAGGTGTGATTGCTGTGGGCGCCCGCCTCCCTGCCTGACGTCTGCAGACGGGTGCATTTGCTCTGGTGTGGGGGTGGGTTGGTGGGAAATAGCCCTTTCCCCAAAGCCAGCGAGAACCCAGGACTGGACACATCACTGTATTGCGGGCTCTCTCAGGACCCAGCATCAGAACAGATGCCGGGCCCAGATGGTCCTGCCCCTTCTTACCTGGTTGGAGGGAGAGGCCCAGGTGGCTTAGGGGGGGAGGTGGGGGGGTGTAAGTGCTGAATAAAGACAGGCCTGCTTTTTCCCTAAAAATCCAGCACAAGCCTGCACCCCGGTGAAAACTGTCTGCCCCCAGGGGTGGTCCCTGCAAGGCCGGGCCTCTCACACTGAGGGTTTAGTACTTTTCCCAGTCTTAACCCACCCATCTTCCTATTCTGGGGACTGGAAGTCAAACAAGGAAGTATTCTGAACAGAGACAGGTTTTCTCTTCCTACTTGAGCAGCCTAAGACACTGACACAGCTGTGAGAAAACGCACCCACCAGCCCATCAGAGACCCTGCCACTGCCTGGAGAATAACAATGTCCGCCGCTGTCTGCTAAAGGTCACCCTCGGGGCCCGGAGGAATTTCTCCTGAGCCACAAAGGAGGCACAGATCAAATGCCTGTCATAACACCCTTCAGAAAACAAGGCGCAACCAGAAGTCCCCATTCATCTAAGGAATCTTTGAAAATCCTGCCTTGGGTGGAGTGACATTTGGTAACAATAAAAACAGTCCCCTTGGCGGGTGGCCCTGGGTATGGCCAAGGCTGCCGGGTAGACTGCCCCCTCCAGGGATTGTGTCTCCCTCCCCTCTCAAGCTTTCAGGAAGTTTCCAAGAATGTCAGGAACCCTGTCTGGCCTTGGTGGTCCCAGCCCACCTGCCTACCCAGGCTTCCTCTCCGCCCACATCGCAAGGGAAGGGGCCTCTGGAACAGCACTTTCTTCTGCTAAAGACGAGTGGGGCTGCTTCACCTTTTCCCACAGTGGAAGCCAGGGGTGGGGAACGTTCGTGGGCCATATGGCCTGGCCCTGCCAAGGCATTAGGGGTGAGTTCATTAAGTGCTTGACCAAATACAGCAGGCTAATTTTTAAGTTGATAATTTTGTATGGCCCACGAGTGATGTTATAAATATCCAAATGGACCTTGGCAGAAAAAAAAAAAAAGGTTCCCCACCCCTGGTGAAGCTGACCAGGGTCAGTTTGAGAAGAGTCACCAGGCAGAACTACTCACAGATGTGTGTTTCCAACAAGTTATTGAGGCTCCCACCCCATTCGGATCCTGAGGGGTGGAATCCTGGACGGCAAAGCCAAAAAACATCTCATCGGCTATGCAGCAGTGGGTCTGCATTAGCAAACCTGCTGCTCTTCTTTAATTTTTTTTATTTTATTACAACAACCAGTATATGTAATGTACTTCCAAAGGCATATGCAAAGTACTTTTTATAATTAACATCTCAGCATTTTTCTACCACCTTGACGAGAATGGTGTGCAATTTTACCTTCTTTCCTTCTTCCTTTCTTCCTCATCTGAAAACGGGATTTTGACTTTTTTGGGGTATAGCTGGCAGCACTGAAATAGAATGTAGGACTAATGTAGGAGAGAATTACTGGTTTTATACTGTGTGAACTTACTGGCAATAATGGTAGAAGCAAGATGAAGAAAGGAACATCTCCCTGGACCATTCTGAGGTGGGGTGCCCTTCATTGCTGAATTCCTTGAGCAACTCTAATAACTTTGGTGTGATTGGTGTGATGAGAAATGTCTGTATGACATTCATTTACAAACTACTCTGTGGCCTAGGAAGGAAAATTTTAATATTTATACATACGTTATAAAATATATATTTTATAGTTATATATGCTATTTATAAATATATATAATATTAAGTATACAACATAGAAAATATAAATATATGTTACAAAATAAAAGCATTTGGTAATGTTCTTTTTCTCCCTTCAAAACACCGTTGCACTGTAACTGAGGAGTTGGCCCACTTATTTAAACAACTATTTTTAATGTTTATTAAATTTTTGTAGGGTCATGACTTCAAAGATGAGATAATGAAACCGAACATCTGTCTGTTGCTTTATACATTTTAAAGCAATTCCAAATCGATTTCCTTCTCCAATTTGATCCTTAAGGTCACCTGTGGTTTAGAGCTGACTATAATTGTTCTTGCTTCATGGATTAGAAAACTGATGTTTATATCCTAGATGAGATTACCTGCTTTGGGGATAGAAACTAGATTTTTCAGTATTTGGCTCAATATTTGGTCCAAGCTGCCTTCCTAGAGATTTTGGGGATTTTTAATTTTTATTTATTTATTTTTTTAACTTCCCAAGAGGGGATTACTGTTAGGTGATATGAGTCAAAATGTCTGTAAG
Organism: Myotis yumanensis; assembly: GCF_028538775.1. Classification (NCBI taxonomy): domain Eukaryota; kingdom Metazoa; phylum Chordata; class Mammalia; order Chiroptera; family Vespertilionidae; genus Myotis; species Myotis yumanensis. The sequence goes on along the minus strand of NW_027223762.1, from coordinate 29,678,775 downwards.
TCTAGCATCATTTCACTTTAGACAGGCAGACACAGGCCCATACACACTGCCCACATGAATTCTTGAACGTTTTGTCTGTGTCGATTATATTTTACTTTTCGGCAAGCTGAGAATTTAAGTGCTCGTTATGAGAGGAATGTTACTCTGTGGCCTGGTGTGCTCCACGTGCATCAAGTCTGCAGCACAGAGGTGACAAGGGACACTCGAGTGGCTGGACAGCTCCCGGGGAAGCTGAGGCTTGGTGTCCAGAGGACTCAAGGTTTCCAAGCAGGTCGAGAGGACAGTGGCGCTAGACTCGATTGAGCCGCCTCCTGGAGTAGCGTTGGAATCGGTATTCCCAGATAAGGCCAGGGGCGTCAGAGAAGGGTGGAACATGGTTAGGGAAGCACCCCACACTCACTCCGGGTGCTCTCCTGACCAGGTCATGTAGGAGACAAGGGGGGTGATAGAGGTGGAACCCACTTCAGTGGGAAAGCCTCTCCCCTGTGGGCCCAGCCCGGTTGGGAGGCCATTGTGTGTCGGGAGGCAGGTGTGAAGAAACAGACTTTCGTAGAGGGTGCACACTTGGGCCTAAGATCTGAATCTGACAGCAGTGGTAGTTGATTTGTTGAGCCCTGTATTTAAAATGTTTCTGAACTACAATATCTTTAGAAGGGGCCTGGTTTCCATAGTGTGTTATACTAGTAGGTTCAAGCACTGCCTATAGCCTTTCCCTTCAAAACAACATTATTGAGATATAATTCACATGCAATAAAAATTCACCATTTTAAAGTGTAGAGTTCAGTGGTTTTTATTACAAGGTTGTGCATTCACCACCATTGATTGCAGAACATTTTCATCACCTCAGAAAGAGGAATAGTATTCAGGCATAAAGAGGAATGAAGTATGGGTTACATGTTTGTACCCATTAGCAGTTATATTCCCATCCTCCATCTCCTATCTCCAGGCCCCAGCAACCACTGATCTACTTTTGGTCTCCATGGATTTGCCTATTTTGGACATTTTCCATAAATGGAATTAATACAACGCCAACCTTTTATGTCTGGCTTCTTTCACATAGCATATGCTTTCAACAGTTGTTCATGTTATAGCATCTATCCATACTTCATTCCTCTTTATGCCTGAATAATATTCCTTTGTATGGATACACTGCCTTTTGTTCATTCATTCATAAATTGATGGACATTTGGGTTGTTTCTACTTTTTGCCTTATAAATAATGCTATGAACCTTTGAGTACAAGTTCTATAGTACAAGTTTTTATTTAGACATGTATTTTCCATTTTCTTGGATATATATCTGTGAGTAGGATTGCTGGGTCATAGGGTAACTCTATGGTTAACTTTACCTTTTGAAGAACTGCAAGAACGGTTTTTAAAGTGGCTGCACCATTTTTATAATCCTACCAGCAATGAATGAGGGTTCCAATAACACTCGTGTCCTTCTTTTGATTTTGCCATCTGAGGGGTTGTAGTGTGATATTTCACTGTGGGTTCGATTTGCATCTCCCTAATGACCCATGAGTTGAGAATCTTCCTGTGCATCTATTAGCCATTTGTATACCTTCCTTGAAGAAATGTTTATTCAAATCCTTTGTCCGTTTTTTCAGTTGGATATTTTTATGCTGTACAATATTTTTAATTTTGAAATTTTATTGAGGCAACATTGGTTAATAACGTAAGTTTCAGGTGTACAGTTCTATAGTACATCTGTATATTGCATTGTGTGCTCACTACCCAAGTCTTGTCCCCTTCTGTCACCATATATTTGATCTCTCTTGCCCTCTTTATCCTCCTCCCATCCCCTCTGGTGACGACCATACTATTGTCTGTGTCTGTGTTTGTTTGTTGCTTTCTGTTTTATATCCCACATATGAGCGAAATCCCATGGTTCTTGTACTGACTTATTTCACTTAACATGGTTCTCTCAAGATCCATGCCTGTTGTTGCAAATAGCAATATTTCATTATTTTTTCATGACTGAATAGTATTCTGTTGTACTATGTATCACCTCTTTTTCATCCAGTCATCTGTCGAAGGATATTTAGGTTGTTTCTATATCTTGGCCATTGTGAATAATGCTGCAGTGAACATATGTTACTAATGAGTATTTTCAAATTTTTCGGTTAGATAAGGGATTGCTGTGTCATATGGTAGCTCTATTCTTAATTTTTAAGGAGCCTCCATATTTTTTTCCATAGAGGCAGTACCAGTTTACATTCCCACCAGCCATGTATGAGGGTTCCTTTTTCTCCACATCCTCGCCAACTTGTTATTTCTTGTCTTATTCATAACTGGAGGGCCCAGTGCACAGTATACATGCACTGGTAGAGGACGTGGCCTGCGGGGATCAGCCTGCTGTGGGAGCAGCCGTTCACCCGGGCCAGCCGAGCAGCGCTCCCACTGTGGGAGCACACTGACCACCAGAGGGGCAGCTCCTGCTTGGAGCGTCTGCCCCCTGGTGGTCAGTGCGTGTCATAGCGACTGGTTGGCCTATCATTCTGCCCGGCCATTTGGTTGCTGAGCTTTTATTATATAGGATAGCCTTTCTAACAGGTGTTCAGTGGTATCTCATTGTGGTTTCGATTTGCATTACCCTTATAGCTAGTGAAGTCAAGCATCTTTTCATATATCTGTATGTCTTGGGAAAAATACCTGTTCAGGTTATCTGAATTGGGCATTTTTTTATTGTTAGTTTATGAGATGTTGATATGTTTTGGATACAAGTCTATTACATGTTTGTAAATACCTTCTCCATTGGTTTGACTTTTCACTTTTTTTTTTTACAGTATTCTCTGAAGCACAAGTTTTTAATATTGATGAAGTCCAACTTATCTAAGTTTTCTTTTGTTTTGGGTATCATATCTAAGAAACCATTACCTAATCCAAGGTGATAAAGATTCACACTTATGTTTTATTTGAACGACTTTTATGATTTTCACTCTTTACATTTAGGCCCATTTTGAATTAATTTTTGTAAGATGTAAAGAAGAGGTCCTACTTTATTCTTCTGCATGTGGTTACCCAGTTGTCCAGAACCATTGTTAAAAAGACCATTCTTTCCCCCATTGAATTGTCTTGGCACCTTTGTTGAAAATCAATTGACCACGGTTGTATGAGTTTTCTGGAATCTTAATTCTATTCCATTGATCTATATGTTTATTCTTATGCCAGTACCACATTGTTTTCTTGTAGCTTTACAGTACATTTTGAAATTGGGAATTGTGAGTCCTCCAACTTTGTTTTTCTTTTGCTTTGTTTGGTTATTCTGGGCTTCTTACATTTCCATATGAATTTTAGGATCAGCTTTCATATCTGCAAAAAGGGCACCTGGGGCTCTAACCGGTTTGGCTCAGTGGATAGAGCATCGGCCTGAGGACTGAAGGGTCCCAGGTTCGGTTCAGGTCAAGGGTATGTACCTTGTCTGTGGGCACATCCCCAGTAGGGGGTGTGCAGGAGGCAGCTGATCGATGTTTCACTCTCATCAATGTTTCTAACTCTCTATCCCTTTCCCTTCCTCTCTATTAAAAATCAATAATATATATATATATCAATTATATATATGTATATATCAATTATATATACATATTGCACCTGGGATTTTCATAGGTGTTAACTCTGTAAATCAGTTTGGGGATTGTTGTTATTTTAACAATATTAATTGTTCTAATACATGAACGTGTAATGGCTTTCCATTTATTTATATTTAGATAGTCTTTACTATCTTTTAACAATATTTTGTAGTTTTCAGTGTAAAATTATTATACCTTTTTGTTAAATTTATTTTTAAATATTTTACTCTTTTTTTGAGAGTAGACTAGGAATAGGGCTAGTTAAAACACCACAAAGCTCAATATTCTCCCAGAGATTCAGCCTTTAAAAAGAAAAAAGTTTTTATTGATTTCAGAAAAAGGAAGGGAGATAGAAAGGAAGAGAGGGATAGAAACCTCGATGATGAGAGAGAATCATGGATTGGCTGCCTTTGGCATGCACCCCACTGGGGATTGAGCCTGCAATCCTGGCATGTGCCCTGACTGGGAATCGAACCATGACTTCCTGGTTCATAGGTCAGCACTTAACCACTGAGCCACACCTGGCGGACAGAATTTTGACTATAGGCCGACTCTTAAAAAAGCCTTCTTGTCCAACTCCAACCACATAAAAAAAAACAAACACATAAGCTGCTGCTGCTATAAAGAAACAAAACCAAAAGCAAGCAAACAAAAGCACCTTAAAAATGAAATTGTTTTTTATAGAACTTAACCAAAGATTTAATTTCTGTGAGAGCTACAATTAAGGTTCTGGCCATGAAAACTGCATTAGGTCATACATTTCTTCAAACCATTTGCTTATGATTGTGAAACAAAGAGCTAAGAACCCTGGGGAACATTTTTGGGTGTCTCTTTCTAGTGCAAAGTTGACTAGAGAATGAGGAAATCATGTGACCTAGAAGGTTACTTAGGAGTAAACATTAGGCATCCTCAATCTGCAGAATGAAAAAAGACAGTTTACAGCATCATTTGAAGAAAATTTTATATTGAAGAAATTCAGTCTATTCGGTGTGGTTATCCATCTTTGACTTTGGTGGGCATGAGGCAGCACTCTACCTTCCTGGCCGAAATATTGTAGATCATCTTGATATAATTTATCAAACCAAGGCATTCTCTCCAGAAGTCTTCATACATTAGCAATGAATTTATGTGGTGGAAAGGCTTTTTTCTCCTTTTTTTAACATTTTGATTTATAGTATGCCCTTTGCTGGGGCCATGTTTCTGGAAGAACAGTGATTCTCACTAATGATTACATGCAACCTATCCTTACATCATGACTATAAATATCCAACAAAATATCCCATTACCAATATATGTATTCTTTTTGTTTGACACATTAGCTATCAGCCTTGCAAATTTGCTCTTTCAAAAAACAAACACAAACAACTTTTGTTGCATAGTAGATTGAACCAATAGTTTCCAGATTTTGTGACTTCATGGATAAGGAAACTTATGAAAAAATTTTTTGGAAACTGACATAGAGTTATCAAGTGTTTTCTTTTGCCAAATAAATACACTACAAGGAAAAAATGCCCTGAAATCTAAAATCAGAATCATTTCACAAAAGAACATTTTTTTAGTTTAATACTTAATGTAATCAATGTGACTTGCTGATTTGTCTTGTTTTCTGCTTACATCCTACCGTTTTTGTTCAGGTCTAATTTTGATATTTTATATGTCATCTTTTAGCGGTTATTTCAAAGAAGATTTGTGAGTAACTAACTCTCTTAGTCATGGAGACAGAGTAGCATAATAATGAAAATCACAGAATCTGGAGCAAAATACTTGTGCTTGAATCTCAGTTTGATCATTTACTAGCTGTGTGGCCATTGGCAAGTTCCCTAACCTCCCTGTATCTTAGTTTCATAATATTTAATATGGCAATATTCATAGTATCTATCTCAGAAGGTTGTTGTGGGGGTTAACACCGTGAGTTAAAATGCACAAAGCACTTAGAACAGTGCCTTGTAAAATTGTATTATATAAGCACTTGCTGTTATTGTTAATCTTTGTATGTCTGAAAAAATGTTCATATTTTGTTCTCATTCTTGAATGATAGCTCAGTTAAGCATGAAATTCTGTGTTGACCATTTTTGCCTTCAGCATTTTCAAGATATTACTCCACTGTCTTCTTGCATCTACTGTTTAGAAGCCTGCTCCCATTATGATTGACTTTCCTAAGTCAGAATCTCCTTTCTGATTTGCTTTTAAGGTTTTTCTCTTTATATTTGATGAGCTGTGGCTTTACTCTTGAGTGTCCATGTGTGAATTGAATTTCATTTTTCAAACTTCAATCATTGTGTGCTTTATGATTAGGTTCTACTGCAAGTGATTTAAAAAAACTCTCTAAACCAGAGTGGTTTCTACAAGATAGGAGTTTCTTTCTTTCTCACATAAATTAGGCAATCCAGGTGGCATTTAATGACATCAGGGACTCAGGGACTGTTCTGTCTTATTGTTCTACCACTCCCAGCAAGGAAAGTCTCCACTCAAATGATAATATCTCTATTCCAGCTACTAGGAAAGGGAAAGTACAGAGAAGGGTCTACCTCTTCCCTGTAAGGGCATTCCTGGAAGTTGCACATGCCGCTCTAGTTATATCCCATAACATACTCGCCTGGTCAAGCCTGCTACAAGGGAACCAGGAAATGTTGTTTTCATTTGGGCAGCCAATTCCCAGTTTAAAAAGGGTGATTCTATTAATAAGGTAGAGGGGGAGATTTGTTATTGGCAACCAGTAGTAATCTCTATTAGAGCTATTTTTATTTCACATTTCTCCCCCTCATATTCCTTCTATTATATCCTCTGGAACTCTTAATAACAGGCTATTGTTTGTGTCTCTTCTTTTTAGATTTCTTTTTATCTTTTTCTGTTGTAGTCTGTGAGATTTCTTCAGCTCTATCTTCCAGTTTACTGGTGTGTGTGTGTGTGTGTGTGTGTTTTCTTAAGCTACTGTCTGAGTTAAGTTTTTTTAAAATGACATTTTTTATCTCTAGAATTTCTATAACCTCCCCTCCCCCACCCACCAATATGGCTATTTGTATGGTATTCTGGCTTTTCTACATAGTTTTTATTCTTTTATGTCTTGAATCATTTTATGCATAATTATCTATAATTATGCTCTATTGTCTGTAACTGTTGGGGCATGAATTCTGCTAACTCCCTTCCCTAAAAGTTTTCCTTCTTGCAGATATACCCATCTCATCATGGGTATTTCTTTCCATGGTGGCTCATGTATCCAGGGTTGTATAGTGTTAGAATGGGGCAGTTTCATATTTATCTCTACCAGGGTCCTTCAGGTTTCCCTGGTTCAAACCAGTTTTTTGTTGCTTCCTTGGTTTGGGAACTGGCCCTGCTCATGAAGGTACATTTGATTCCCACTCCTGTGTCATCTGCGTGGTAATCGGTCCACTTCCTCCCCTAATTCTCAGGCTAATGCGAGGAGGTATCTAGAGTCCTTTTCACAGCAGTAGAGTTCTTCTAGCTAATCCTGGCTCAATGCTTAGCTCAAGCTCCATGGCACATGGGGCCTCAAGTCCCAGTTCTAGCTCAGCTATTAAAATTCCTGCCATTGAGTTCAACTTCTGATTCCACTTCTTCAGTTGCCTATTTAGCCTCACCTCTTGCTCACTACTGTCGTGTTCTGTTTCTGGCTCCCAAGGATTTCGATTTCTTGTTTCAATGCTCAGTTGTACATTTCAAATGTTTTTGTTACGTTTTAATGGACATTTATCTGTGTTATAAATGACGGGTGCTTCCCAAATCAACTGAGTTCATTATAAATAAAAAGTCTAACAAAGAGTATCCTAAATCCCCCAAAGCAGTAAAATTATCATCTCTCAATAAAAGCATTGAAATTTTTTTTCTTGATGCTTCTTACATGGGCCTTTTGTGTTTTGTGTTGTGTTGTTGTTTTTTTCATTTGTCCTGTTGGTTGGCATTTGGAAATGAAAGGACTGGGCATTGAGAAACCAAGGTTCTGGTTCTTGCTTTATTGCTTGCTAACTGCAAACATGGGGAAACCACTGAAAGTCTCTGAACCTATAATTAACCATAAAATTGGGATACTATTATTTGCTCTGCTCATAGCATTATCATATGGATCACATGAGATAATGGATTTGAAAATGCTTTCAAGCTTAAAACATACAAACGTATGGTATTAGTAATAGCAATATTATTAGCACATTCATTAAGGTAGTCTTAAAATATTAAAATATATGAAAGTTCATGTTTTATGTTTGGTTTGGTAAGCTGAAAAAAAAATCCTGTATCTTGGTAAGGGCTTTTTATTCTACTAAAATACCTAATAAGGGAATTACGTGGAAAACATTTTTCTTGTGAAATTTAAGAGTACTGTCTGTACTGACAGGCTGTTATAACTTTAATAGGCTATGAAATTCATCGTAGAGAGACACACCCTTATCAGTTAAAAAAGAGACTTGAACCTGGAAATCATCATTGCATTTTGTTATTATGTGTTTTCTCAAACTATGGATACTGAAAGTTCTATTACTATTTTGTGAAGGACCATAAATATTTTTCTAATGCAGAAAAGATGTCTGTCCTCTTATTTGAAAATGTTGAGAACCACCAACCTAGCCTATGGTAGTGGTCCACTAACTAGGCTATTCCTCTATTTCTTACTAAAACATATTCTCTAAGAAAGAGGAATGTGTTACCCTGGCCAGTTTTCTCAATGGTTAGAGCATCAGCCTGAGGACCAAAGGGTCATGTGTTTGATTCCCGGTCAAGGGCATGTACCTGTGTTGCAGGTTTTGATTTCCGGGCCCGGTCGGGGTATGTGCAGGAGACATCCAGTTGATCTGTCTCTCTCACATTGATGCTTCTATCTCTTTCTCTCTCTCCCCGCCTCCACCCCTCCCTTCCATTCTCTCCCTCAAAAAAAAAAAATCAATGGAAAAAATATCCTCAGATGAGAATTAAAAAAAAAAAAAAAAAGGAAGACTGTGTCAATTCTCAGTGATGTTTGTCAGTCAACTATGAGGCTTTATTGCAGAGAATTTATTTACTAATATTCAAGTATGTAGTTTTCAAATGGTTTACTTAAAAGGAAATTAGAAATTGACTCAAAATGGCAGACAGATATACACATCTGCTTAGAAAAATACATATAGATAGATATAGAGAATAAAATAGAGTTTAATAGCATTGAAAAACAGGGAAACTGACTATCAGAATAAACACATTTTAATAAATTTAAAAAGCTATTACCAGAGAACAAACGTGTGGAGGAACAAAACTAAATGTAACGAAATCTGACACATGTATAGCATGTGTGGCGATGACGGCTGTGGAGGTAGGTCTTACAGAGCTCTGCTGAGAGTCAGTGGATATTAGGAAGGAGAAGGGACCCTGGGATATTGGTCAATTGGGGAAATTGGGGAACCACATGTGGAGCAGCACCTCAGTTTCCCCTTCCCGTTCTGCGATGCTAAGCAATGGGCAGCTGTGGTCTGGATCGAATCAGACACTGGGTCTGGAAAAGCAAGGCAGAGCCTGAGCAGCTACTGACCCCCAGGAGGATCAGAGAGCCTCTCAGACAGATCCTCCTCAGAGCCTGTCTGCCGGCATATCCCAGCCCTGTCCCAAAGCCAGGCTGTGATGGACAGAAACAGCTTCTGCTGATAAGGATCTGGAAATCTCATCCTCAAAGCAGCGTATCCAACCAAGAAGCACCAAGCGTTTAAGGGAAAAGTACAATACCAAGAGAGTGAGGCATTGCGCTAAAGACTATAGTATTATTCTAAGGGGATAAGAGAGACTGTCCTGCCTATACTATAGGAAGAGTCTTGTGTGTTTAGAAAGCATGCATAGATTTTGGAAATTTAAAATATAATACTAAAATTTTTATAAACTTCAATAGGTGGCCTAGCGTAATAATGGACAAGGCTGAAAAGCAAATTAATAGAAAGTGAGTGTCAAGGGGCTCTTGCATCGTTTCGTGGTAAAGTACCATGGGAAAGATAATGAGCAGAAAGTAAAAGAGGCATAGAAGATAAATCCAAGTAATCCATCATTCAGCGAGTAGCTGTTCCAGAAGGAACGAAGAGAGAGAATGGAGAGGGTGGAAATGATAGAAAAGGCTAGAGAATAAAAATTCTTAAGACCACTCTTAGAATTCTGGTATATTGTAATTGTCTTTTTAAAAATTCAGTTTTGTAAATTGTGTGTTTTGAGGTTATTGGTAAGAGAAAAGGCAAATGCAAGAGCCTATATGATGATTCTGAAATTTCTCTACGTTCCAAGGGTTATGTCTTTATCTGGAGAAGGTACTTTATCCTGACTTTTTATTGGCGGAGTTGAAGGATTGTGCCTGGTGATCAGAGCATCCGCTGCAGTCGTTGGAGCGCTGGCGGCAGACTCCCTCCTCACAGGACTCGTGGGGCCAGCCGTGGCCGCCTCCCTGACGTCTGTTTCTGATAAGTGGGTTTTAGTCTCTAACAGCTCTGGGGACATTTGTTGGCCGACACCCGGTGAGGTCATTTTTCTCTCCGCTGAGTTTCCTTTCTCTGTTTTTTTGGACTGTTCTGATGAGCATGGCCCTGGAGCATTCAGTAATGCCGCTGTTCCCTGAGGAGCTCTTGGCCTACTCCCTGGTTTTATCTCTATCTGCATGAAAACTCCATGCCGCTGGAAAGGAAAACAACGTTGACATTAACCAGGGAACACAAGTTGCTGGGACTATGAACTGAATTCATGTGTTAAGTCAAGTCCTGGTGATTCAGGCACTTATATCTCTGCTGCTTTTTTTTTTTTCTATCTCTGCTTCTTCATTGGCTGTCACCTTCATCCCAAACTTATTGGTGAACTTTTCAACAAATTATGAAATAGGTGCACCAGGAAATGAAGAGAAGGGAAAAGTCAGAGAAGCAGCACCTCATTATCTGCCATTCTCAACTCCTATCCCTTGGATTGTATAAGACGATTCATATCAAATTTTATTTCTTGCTCTATAGGTTGCTATGGATACAGTAGAAACTACAGTTCATAGCCGTGAGGATTTATGATTGCATGGCAAATGTCTGTTGGTTCCCACAAAAGACTTATAGTGAAGTATGAAAACAAACATTTGTAGCTGGAAATGATCCAGCAACTGACTGTTATTATATTTGTTTGACTTTGTAAACCTTACATGCATCCCCCTGCAACACATATGTAAGCATATCAAAAAGTTTATCAAACTGCTTTGCTATTACCTTAAGTGAATGATTTTAATAATTTAAACCAAATTCTAAACACTGTGATCCAAAATTATGACGTCATTGTTTAGTTCTAACTATGATGTGGTGGAGATTTTATAATAACCCTGGTAACTTATTTAAATCGACTTTGAGAAAGATGACTATGACTTAAAAAGGCTTAAGGTTCTATCATAAATATATCGCATCCTAAAGTATTAAATAATTGATTCTAAATCCTGTCTCACCTTACACCTCATGGGCTCACTGGGAATTTTCCTGGAATCATATTGATGTATAAAGGAGATACGTTCTATAAAATTCTTTTGAAGTTCTGTGGATGCATTGGGAGAGGCAAGTGGAACTAAGGGGGGAAAAAGAGATTTGTGAAGTCAGGGCAAAAATTAGATTTGTGGATGGATATAAAATCAGCATTCATAATATTCATGCTTTATAAAAATGCTAAATGAAACCAAGTTCTCCTAAGTGTGGAAGGTTGCCACACACATCTACATAATAAATATGATTCAGCATTCTTTCTCTATGAAAGGAACCAAATCACAGCCATCAGATTAGCCCCACATGTGAAATTACTTGTAATTTAAAAAACTATTAATGCAATAATGATGTTAGAAATCTGTTAAATACATTACTTGCACAGATACCAACCAGAGTTTGGGAAAAGCATACGTACAATATGTTTTTCAACTTATTTTTGCTCCTAGAAAGGCTCTGAGAAATTTATGCCCAGGTCGCTCCCAGCTAGCACCAACAGAATGAACTGGAAGACCCTGGGGCTGCTGCAGTTGTAGTTGAAAACATAATTTTTTAAATTTCCCATTGACAGAAGCTCTGCAAATTTGCCAGAGTATTAAACCCTGACTTGAAAATAATCTTTCAATCTGGGTGATAGGCATATAAGGGACTTTACATTGGTCTCTCTACCCTATGTTTAATACTTTAAATAATTTTTAAAACTCACTTTCTTTTTAGCATACAAGGTTATGTAAGGAGTAAGGGTACTTCCCAATTTAGTGACATAAAATTCAGTCAAGCTGCAAAATTTTAAAAATTCTTTCTTTTATAAAAAAAATATGTACATAAGACCTTATGTATACCTATCATATCTATGAAATGATAACAGAAGGCTGAAAACAGGGTTTTTGTATGGAGAGAGAATTACCTGGCTGGACGATAGAGGTGGAGAGCGGTAGATTCACTTTCACTGTATATTCTGTTTTACCATGTGAATTGTGTACTGTATGAGTGTATTAGCTGTTAAATATAAACTTAAAATATTTTTCTTTATTTTTTCCATCACTATTGATCCCCCATAACCTCCTCTACTTCTGCCCACCTCCCCTACTCCCTGCAAACACCACAGTGTTGCTTGTGTCCATGAGTTCCTTCTCTTTTTTCTTCCTTTCTTTAAATATGCCTTTAAAATTAGGGAGGATATACAGGAAGGAAAAATATGTTAGTAAATTCACATTTACTAAACATTCATGAATTCAATTCAATATTCAGACACTGATATAAACTAATGTTACCAACAAAAATGAGAGTTCAAATATATATTACATGATATGAAATGGCTATCTTTTCTCAGTAGGTGAACAGTGCTAACTGATATTTTCTTGATTTTTAACTGAGGTCAGATATTCAAAACTCATTTTCTACTTAATCATTACCTTACATTTAGGATTTGCTAGCACATAAAAGAACAGCAAGTGCCAAAGATTTACTAAAATTTGTGGACAAATATGACATTGAAAAAATTCTAACCATAACATATTTTTTTTTCTACCAATTGGGAAAAGATTACTAGTTTTGGGATGCGTGCCTTGGTCCAGCACACAGAAACACAGTTTGATAACTTTTTGAATAAAATAAAGCAGCTCTAAATTTAGGCCTTAGTCAGAAGAGGTTAATGAAGTATCCAAAGCATGGTCTTTGGGATAAGATAGACATGTTTTCACACTTGGCTCTATCACATTTCCTAGCTGTGAGATTTTGAAGAAAATCACTTAATTTCATTGAGACTCATTCTCTCCTCTCTAAAAACTGGGATAATAATTTGCTTTCAGAGTTGTGAGGATTAAAGACAAAATCTCTAGGATGCTGGGGTCAAAATAGAAAGGGTCTTCAAAGTTAGGCAGGGGCCAGCTCTTTGGTATCCTGACAAAGGGGGAAGCCATGGAAGGAAAAAGAAGCATGAGTCTGATGAACTACCAAAAAACTGTAAGGCTTCAGTGAACTGCTATGAAGGGTTGATGGCAGCTTGCTGGAGGGTAGGAGGTCAGATGCAGCCAATAGAGAATAGGTTGGGGAAAGCTTTTGAAATCTGTTCTTGGCTTTCCCCCACATTGCCTTGGGAAGACTATTGCTTGCCCCAGGCCTGCAGAAAATGGCAGAAACTGTCTAGCCATCTGTTGTCAATTTAGTAACATCAGAACAGCACAGAAGTCCCTCTAGGGCAGCGTTCTCAACCTGTGGGTCGCGACCCCTTTGGTGGTCGAACGACCCTTTCACAGGGGTCACCTAAGACCATCCTGCATATCAGATATTTACATTACGATTCATAACAGTAGCAACATTACAGTTATGAAGTAGCAACGACAATAATTTTATGGTTGGGTCACGACATGAGGGACTGTATTTAAAGGGCCAGAAGGTTGAGAACCACTGCTCTAGGGGTAAGATGATGATAGAAAAAGGGAGATGTATGTTGCCCCTTTGGGCATTTCCTCCACCATTCCCCTAGCAACCGTCAATGCTGGGGGATTAAAAATACCAAGAGATTGCCTTCTCTCAGTGATGCCTCTTTCTAAGAGTGTACAGGGGAAAGAAGTGGAGTCCTGACTTGAGGACTGGTCCAGACAACAGCTGGAGAGGGTCCAAATGGTTTTGTGGGGACTGATGCTCCCAGCCTGCACCTTATTTTCTTTCCTTAAAGTCACTGGGAGGCACATAAGCCAGACCTTGTCTTTAGCCTTTGTCTACACAGGGTTGCTGATTCCCTTCAGGGAACATGACCTAAGATAAACTAGACAGATGTTATTAAATAAAGACAACAAAATTTAATATATATGTCATTTGAAGCAGCATTACTAGAATCAATGCACTAAGAATTTAAGTATAATATCCTCAAAACTATAGACGGTATTATAAGATGAAGCAAGAATTAGAGGCCATAGAAATGAATCACATAAAATATTAGAAATAAAAATGTAATAATTGAAATAAAAAAGATGAGAACAACAGCAAGATTCATGAAGTAGATAATCAGACGAAGAAGCTCTCCCAGAAGGCAGCATATATTTTTATCTCTTTATTCCTAAAGAAATAAAAATGTAAAATAGAAGCTAAGAAACATGGACAGTAGAAGTACCAAAACTAAAATTCAGGAGACCTGGAAGAGGAAATAGAAGGAAATATTTAAAGAAATAATGATGATAAATATCTAAGAATTAAAGTTCAAAGACCTCAGATTGAAAGGGCTCACAGATTACCACACAGGTAGCAAGGCCAGGAATAAGTGAGACAGGCCAGTCCCATGGGATGCAAAATTTAAGGAAGCACTTGTGTGATCCTGGGAGTGAGTGCCTCCTTAAATTTTTGTGCCCTCAGCTTCTTATTGCCTCACTCTCCTCCCAATCCTGCAGGGTAGATAAGTAAACACTCACATCTAAGACATCTAAGACATTTATAGACATATTTTCATCTGAGACCAAAAAAATTCTAAATGCTTTTAAAGAGGAGAGGTAGATTGCCAACAAAGGAGTAAGAAGTAGATTTATATCAAATTGCACAACAACATTGGACACAATGGTAATTTACTTAATATTTTTTAAATATTAAAGGAAAAAGGAATTATTATACCCAGCTAAACTGTTATTTAACTCTAAAGCCACAATAAAAAATATTGGGAGGTAAAGAAGGCCTCAAAATGTTTTCCCCTAAAATAGACCTACTTTGAAAAATTCCTAGAGGAAGAACTCAATAGAAATAAATCAAGGAGGGTGCCTAAGGTATATAGAAAATTAAATTTTTTGTTTCCTTAAAAAGAGAAAGACTAAAGGACAGAAAAATAATTTTCACCATAAAAACTCAGAACTAAAATTCTGCTGTGTTAATTTAACATATTAATTGAGAATCTGGTGAGTATTATTTTAAAAAGAAGAAAAGTAGTATGATTGCAAAGGAAAAGAAAATCTCATTATTTGTAGTCGCTAAAACTACCTGAATAGAAAAGCCACTAGAATCAATAAATTATGAGAATAAGGGTGTGACAAAGTAAGCAGGTAAGTGTATAAGAATCAAAAGCATTTTGCTGTAATAACAGTAACCTACTAGAAAATAAAATGAAAACTAAGATACATTCTCTATAGGAAGAAAAAATAATAAAGAATTAGAAATTAACAAAGAATCCAGAAGCTCTCTATCAAGAAAAATTTTAAACTTTTAACTTAAACAAAAAAAAGTAGAAATAGACTTCCATATGCTTAGATAGAAGGGGATAGTATATTACTGCAAAGGTGACCATTTTTCCTAAATTCGTCTATAATGTCAATACAACCGAATACAAGTCTTGCCGGATATTTTTTTTAAAATGTTTTATTGATTTTTTACAGAGAGGAAGGGAGAGAGATAGAGAGTTAGAAACATCGATGAGAGAGAAACATCGATCAGCTGCCTCCTGCATATCTCCTACTGGGGATGTGCCCACAACCCAGGTACATGCCCTTGACCAGAATCAAACCTGGGACCTTTCAGTCCGCAGGCCGACACTCTATCCACTGAGCCAAACCGGTTTCGGCATTGCCAGATATTTTGAGGAATGTCATGAGTTCCAAAGTTTAAGTAGAAAAATAAAGGTCATAAATAAATTGGTCAACTCTGAAAAAGGAAGAGCAAAGACTGGGACTTTCCCTATCCGATATAAAGACAAACTAAAAATCCGTGTAATGAAAGCATTTCAGTATTGACCAACTGAAAATTAACCTAAGGAACAGAGCTCAGAGACAGGCCCATTTCTATAGTGAACCCTAACATACAATGAAGGAGGTCCCACAAGTCAGTGATGGGGCTGTAGATTGTTTAGTAGACGGTATGCAGAAAACTCCATGGAGAAAAATGGAATAGTTCCCCTATTTTATACGCACATATAGGTAGAATCTAGGATTAAAGATCTAATTATGGAAGGTAAAATTATAAAATCAAGAGAAGAAAATATAGCCCTAACTGTTTTGGCTCAGTGGATAGAGCGTCAGCCTGTGGACTGAAAGGTCCCAGGTTCGATACTGGTCAAGGGCATGTACCTGGGTTGTGGGCACATCCCCAGTGGGGGGTGTGCAGGAGGCAGTTGATCGATGTTTCTCTCTCATCGATGTTTCTGACTTTCTATCTCTTTCCCTTCCTCTCTGTAAAAAATCAATAAAATATTTTTTAAAAAAGAGAAGAAAATATAGGAGAAAATTTTTGTGACTTAAGGGTAGGAAACCTTATCATAAACAATCAATGCACAGCCCATAGGTGAAAACCTGATAAATTTAATTACATCAAAATGTAGGATTCCTGTTCAATGAACAACACTATGGGCAAAGCTAGTAGAGAAATAGTAGGATGGGAGGAAATATTTGTAACATGAAAACTGAAAGGGACAGGAAATCATTTCCTTCATTCAGTAAAGAGTGAGGGCAATTTAAAGATATTTTCAGACAAAGCTAGGTGAAGAGGTGGCCACTTCTACACTCTCACAGAAAGAATGATTAAGGACATTATAGTAGTCTGTTACATAGGTGGCGCCAATGAATCAGGCATCCCAGTCTTCACATCTTTGAACAGTCCCCTCCTAGTGAATATGAACTGGCCTTGTGATTAAATTTAACCAATAGGACTTGGCAGAAGTAACATGGTGCCACTTCCAGGTATAAACCTCAAGAAAGCCCTGCAGCTTCTGCTTTTGCACTTGGGGGAGTCCTGAGCTGCCATGTGTGAAGTCCAGCCACTCGGCTGGAGAACTTCCATGGAGAGACCACATGGAGATGGAGAGGAGCAATCATTCCAGTGTCTTACCGGAGTCCAATCCTCAGACCACCTGCCAACTGAATGTAGCCACACAAGCACCCACCAGCAAGACCAACCAAAGAGCTGCCCAGCTGGGCCCAGTCCGGATTGCTGAATCACGAGCAAATAAAATGATTATTCTCTTAAGCAACTAAATGTTGGAGTGCGTTGTTATGCAGATAACAGAAATATTTCAGAAGGAAGTCAAATAAATTTAATGAACCACCTTTTATGTAGTGATCTAGAACCTCTCAGAATTTCAAAAATAATAACTCAAGAAAATTTCTTCATGGGGACTAATAAAAGGAGAGGAAAGGTAACCTGAGCTATTATAGAGAGAAATTTCTTACTCGGACATTATGCCTGTCAGAATGAGGCATAACTACCATGTTCACTTATGCAAATATATGAGTCTTTTAAAGAAGCCCTCTGCAGTGAAGAACATCTAAGTGGGAAAACATCAAAGAAGATATTCAATTTCTTACTGGTTGGTTGCTCTCCATAAGAATTCAAATCAGACCCAAACTAATTACTTTAAAAAGAAGCCTTGCTAGATGAGGCTTGCAAGAAATAAGGCAAAGTCTATGAAGAATGTTTGAAATCCACTCTCTGTTTCTTAGAAACTTAATCTAACTAAAATAGGAATTTTCTAAACAAGGATACAACAAGCAAGTTGGTGCTAGCCATCTATATTTTATAAAAAAACAACAACACACACACACAAAGATTTATTCAAATATACAACTTACTCCTCATATCGGAGGAAACTTAGCAGCTTTTACGTTGACAAATTTTCTTAACATTTTGCTTGTGTCTACTTAAAAAACATGAGTGATACTTTTCTATTAGACATCCCATTCTTCTAAATAGTATTTATTTTGATCTTATATAAAAAGATTATTAAGACTCAGTGGATAGAGCGTCAGCCTGGAACTGAAAGGTCCCAGGTTCGATTCCAGTCAAGGGCACATGCCTAGGTTGTGGCTTGACCCCCCAGTGGGGGACTTGCAGGAGGCAGCCGATCCATGATTCTCTCTCATCATGGATGTTTCTCTCTCTCCCTCTTCCTTCCTCTCTGAAATAAATAAAAATATATTTAAAAATAAATTTTTAAGATTATTAATGTAAAAATAATAGTACAGATTTTCAAAATATAGTGGAAAAACAGAAACTTGAACATAACTATAGCAATTGTTATTGTTACCCCTTGGTGCAAAAACAGCAACACAAACTAAAACCTAGTTTAGAAAATTATTTTTAACCACTGTATCTGAGTTTGAAATTCAAAAGAATGTTAAAATATCAAGTAGTCAATAAACAGCCACAGTATCATATAAATATGAAATACCTCCCTCACAAATCAGGTCAGCTTTTCCAATTTATAAAGATTTATTACATAAAACCAAAAGTGAATACTTATTCTTGCAGGGACTCGGATGTGATGGAGCAGAGTCATGTGTTGAATTGGCTGTGGAAGGCAGCCAGGACATTGCGTGGTGGTACAAGACATAAAGGGCACTTTCACTGTCAGCACAAGATGAAATGCCAAAGACCGGGCGTAATTAAGTGGGCTGATGGAACGGAATGACTAGGAGATGACTTACAATTGGCATTAATGCATGTTTACATACACATTTTCCATGTCCACATGCATAAGCTGGCATATACCAACTAGTTTATGTAAGTACTTCAAAATGTTACATTAAAATATTTTAAAGTCATGCTCATCTAGATACCATCTAAAATATGAATAAATTACAAGCCTGTATTGGCGTGTATGTTAGTTGAAATTAAAGTATGACTTTATATAATCTGTTGGATGATATGTATTTCTCATTAAACTAATCAATAAACATTGGTTGACTCTGGGCATTGTGCTAGGACTTGGGTACAATAATGGTCTTGCCATTGAGAAATACCAATGAGAGAGAGACAGAAGGGGAAGGAGGAGGGAGGGAAGGCAAGTAAGTGGAGGGAGAAAAGAAGACGTCTATGCCAGGTTCCCAAAGTTAGATTCCAGTTCAACACCTAATTGGTACAGTGCAATAATTAATAGAAATAGCTACCATTTGTTGTCTGCTATGTACTAAGCATGGTGGTAGGCACTTTGTTTCTCATGACAAACAAGAAGTAACTGGAGGACCTAAAGGAGGAGAGTGATATCATTTATGTTTTTAAAAAATCCTTCTGATGATGGTGTGGATAACAAATTATAGAGGAGAAAGGATGGGGGTGGGGAAGCAGTGGCTGCACTACATTGGCAAGAAGATTTGGGATATATTTTGAAAACTGAAATGTCAAGATTTGCCGATGGACTGGATGTGGAGGGTAGGGAGTTTTAGAATGACTTCTAGATTATCAAAACTTGAGCATCTAGGGGCATAGAAGTGACATTTATTGAGATGGGAAAGGCTGGTGGAGGAATAGGTTTGGATGGGAGAAATGAGAAGTTCTACTCCAGCCATGCAAAATTTGAAAAGGAGGCTAGCTATCTAAGAAGAGATGTCAAGTAGCTGGTTGGCTATGTAGTCTTGAAGTTCAGTGAAGAGGCCAGGGCTGGAGAGAAAATTGGCTCGTATATTAGGTCCCTTCACTTTAAGCTTAATCTTCTGTTCTTTGTTTCATCTACTTTGGGTAGCATCTCTTGAGTGCTCATGTCAAATAATGATATTACACCCTTCTCTTCTATGCCTCATCTTCTGTCAACTGTATATTTACCTTTCTTGTGAAGGCAGGTAACATAATTCTGTTCTATAAAATTTAAATTCTGTTCTGTGTTTAAGTTTTCCATATTGTGTTTCTAGATTGATGCTAAAAGTTGAGACTTGCTAAACAGCACTTAAATATAATTGAATTTTGTTCATTTATGGTCCAAATATTGTGCAAGACTACATTTCTTTCTCAGTGGGTTCAATGCCCAGCACCACTTGAAAACAAATTTCTAGTGTCCATGTCATACAAATCCTCTTTTCGTGGTTAAAAAATTACTACTCCTGAGAACTTTGTTTATGCTTAGAATAAGGGTTTTAAGAGTTCTGAATAGCCAAAACCGGTTTGGCTCAGTGGATAGAGCGTCGGCCTGCGGACTGAAAGGTCCCAGGTTCGATTCCGGTCAAGGGCATGTACCTGGGTTGTGGGGGATGTGCAGGAGGCGGCTGATCGATGTTTCTCTCTCATCGATGTTTCTAACTCTCTATCTCTCTCCCTTCCTCTCTGTAAAAAATCAATAAAATATATTTTAAAAAAAAAAAGAGTTCTGAATATATAGACAGATATATATATATATATGTATATGTATGTATACACACACACACACACACACACATACATACATATATACATACTAGAGGCCTGTTGCACGAAGAGATTCGTGCAATAGGCCTTCCTTTCTCCTGGCTGCTGGCACAGGTTTTCCTCCGGCACCCAGGCCTTCGCTCTGGCCAGAGCCACCTTCAGTCTTCCATCTTCGCTGCTCCGGCTCACCTTCAGTCTTCCCTTCGCCGCTTGGAGCCTACGTATGCAAATTAACCTCCATCTTTGTTGGTGATTAATTTGCATATCGTGCTGATTAGCCCATGGGAGGCGTAGCAAAGGTACGATCAATTACCATGTTTATCTATTATTAGATAGGATATATATATATTCAGTTTTTTGCAGAACTTATTTAACCACTTCCCCTGTTGTTGTTTTTTAATTAAATTTATTGAGGTGACATTGGTGATAGGGTCATATAGGATTCGAATGTACATTACTATAACACATATTCTGTATATTGCATTGTGTGCCCACCACCCATAGACAAATCATCTTCTTTCACTATATATTTGGCCCCTTTACGCTCTTCCACCCACTCATCCCCTTCCCTTTAGTAACCACCATGCTGTTCTCTATTTCTCTGAGTTTCTGTTTGATATCCCACATATGAGTGAAATCATATGGTTGTTACCTTTCTCTGACTGACTTATTTTGCTTAGCATAATATTCTCAAGGTCCATCCATGTTGTCACAAATGGCAGTATTTCATCTTTTCTTATGGCTGAGTAGTATTCCATGGCATATATGTACCACATCTTCTTTATCCAGTCCTTTATCGAAAGACACATTGGCCATCTCCATGTGTTGGCCACCCTGGGGTTTTTGTTTTTGTTTTTGAGCATCTATAAACATCACAAAAACTAGTCCCCTTCAGATTGCACTTTGAGAAATGCTACCATATAGTATTGCCTACTATTTTAATAGTTGAAATTTTTAAAGTTTGGTGCAATAAAGAGCAGAATGCTACTAAATTTCTGACTTGGAGGCTAGTGTTTACTAATCAGTACGATTTTTATGATGGAATATTAAACGTGTTTGGAGATAGGCTGTCCACGAGGAAGGGCTAAGGAAAAAAACTTGTCAAGGGCTGCAGTGGCATATCTATGTTCACCTTCTGTAGAGAAGAGGTTTTCTCAGGAGGTGCCAGCAGATCTAATACATCTTAAGTTGATGGGAGTAACCTGAGATCATCGAGAAGAAGTTTTACCACTGCTAACCTTACCTATTCCACAAGAAGGCTTTTGCAACTTGCTGTGCTTGACTGGCAAAACCAAAGGACACGTTGGTTTTTGAAAGTCACTCCTCTGGGTGCTCTTAGTATCATAAGGTGGTTGGAAGTGACGCTCAGGTTCTTTACCATGTGGCCACCAGTCATCCTTTATGGAAAAAGATTGGAAACGTAAAATTGGCTACGGTAGGCCATGTTTGTGTGCTGCTTAAGGGCTTTTAGTGCTCAGTCATTTGGTTCCACAAGTCACTGGATATCCTAAAACAAAGTTCTGAAATCTAATATATTTTCACAAAGACTGTATTTCTTAAAAGACACCTAAAAATGAAATATCATACATTATTAGCTAAAATACAGATGCTAAATTCTTAAACTACCTTTTATGAACAGATGGAGTTATAAAAATAAACAAAATAGTTATATTTCTGTTTTATACAATTTAATTATATACTAGAGTCCTGGTGCATGAATTCGTGCATGGGTGGGATCCAGCTGGCCTGCCCCAATTGGGGTGATTGGGGGTGGGGCCGGCTGGGGGGTAAGGGCCATGGGCAGTTGCTGGCTGGCCCCACCCCCTGGTCAAACTCCTGGTCAAGGGGAAAATTTGCATATTAGCCTTTTATTATATAAGATGTACACATGTATGCCTATAATATTGAACACAATTTAATTTAAAAATTATGTGCTATACTTTTTATTACAACAATACAAATAATGTATTATCATCTAAGAGGGTGGATTTCAAAGCTTTTTGTCCATGACCCACACCATGAACTACATTTTATGTCCTGTAGGAGCACACAGTGCATACACATGCATAAAACTTTTAGTTTCACAAAACAATTCTCTTACTACATGCAGTGCAGTTGGCTACTTTTCTCTTCTATTTTACTGCTTTTCTGTTTTATTTCACAATGCCTGTTGCAACCCACATTGACTTAGAACTAATGGCTTCACTTGAAAAACCTTGTTCTAAGTGGAAGTATCTCTGATGTTACTGAATTTTTTATGAGAAACCCTGGCCTAATACACAGGAAAGGGAGAAGTGATAAGCTCTTCATTAGCATGTAAGACAATTTGATCTCTTAGAAGCTGAGAAAGCTGGGAGGGAATTCCCTCACAGTTACTTGACTTAATTCTGACTAAAATGTTTGTGCGTTTTTTTAGAAACTGATTGATCAGGTACAAGTGAGAGAACCTTGAGAGAAGGCAACTGTGACACTTAGGAGTCCTTGGTTATTATTAGGCAGTGAAACCTTAAGTATCATCAAACACCCACCTTAGCTTTAAGAGAGGAGATCAACTTTTTAAAAAATCAGCTCTGGTTCCATAATCAAAGACTTAAAACTCTGACAATGCAATTAAAGCTACGTTGATATAAGCAGCAAGAGGCATCTAAAGAACTCCATGTGGCCGCATGGGAGTCAGCTCTGAAATGAGTTTCGTTTCTAAAAAGACAGGCAGGTATAGAAGAGGAGCACATGCTCAAACTCGAAAGAAATAATTTAATGCAGTCAACTTGTCAGAAAATTGTCAAGACGCTTAGATAGGAGAAATTCATGAATATGCCCACGGCAGCAAAAGGGTTTTCTGTGGGGGGAAATTCTATCGCAGCAAGAAATCAAGAAAAGGCTAAAAGTTCGGAGAAGAGGACACCCTTCAGAGCATCAAGTCGGGCCTACTCAACGTCAGGTTCTTTGTGAAGGGAGATTATCTTCACACTGAAGAGGATGAGATGAACAGGCATCGTTGAAGAGAGAGTTAGACCTCACTTTGCAACTTGAATTGAGCCTTTAGGTCCTAAATTCTGTTTCTTTGTTACTAATGTTGTGGCCTCACCCCTTAACAAACAGAATTTCTGGAGGATGAGGCCAAGAAATCAGGATTTTAAAAAGATTCGCAGGTGATCTTAATGTGCAGCCAAGGTTGAGAACCACTGCTTTAGGACAATGACAAATTGTAACCAGAGGTAACCAGTAAGTTTTCAGAGATCAAAGAAATATAAGAAAGTAGGGATTTAGGTAGAATAGGAGAAACCAGCTGCCTCATTTTTCAGAATGGGTTAAAAGGTGAATTACAAAACATGAAACTATTTGATGTAGGCCCTAGGAATTCTAGAGCAGATTACTGAAAATAGTCACACCCGACTGTTGTCAGCATGCCTCGTTCTTGCAGCTCCATGATTATGATGGTGCTTATTATGCCCAGAGGTCTGGGACGTACAGTCCTTCTCTCACTTACTCTCACCACAGTGCTGTGAGTAGGTACACCCACTTTACAGATGAGAAAACTGCTGGCAGATCAGGTACCCTCGCCAGGGTCTGCCACCCGCAGGCAGCAGAGCTGCCACAGTGCAAACCCCCGCCCACCTGTGCACGCACTGATTTCCCTGCCCCGTTGCTGCATCAAATCAGCTGGGGAATGCAAAGCCAGAGGAGCACAAACGCACTTAAATTATTTCAAAAATAAAAATAAAAGGGTGCCAAGTGAGCACCCTGTGGAAGGTCTCCTATGATAAGAGTGCATCTTCTTTTATTGACCAGAGATTTTGCTAACACCCAGGAACTGGGGGACTAACTCTGGGATAAGTGAACCACTAGGGAACGCCTGGCAGGCTTCAATTCTTTTTCTCTCAAACTAGAGCAAAAACTATATTTAAAGCAGAAATACTGGTTCACCTTTCAAGAAGAAGTCTTTTGAATTTAGAATTTTACCAAAACGGTCTCTTTAGTTTCACAAAGGAAATAATGAATAGTTTTTCTTCAAGTGTGATTGACTTTAAGATCCCAAAGTTGGAGAAAGTGTCCTGGTTAGTTAATTGGATGACTTTTCACGTCAGCGGGATGAAATCCCACAGTTCAAAAAAATATTTTTTTATCGTTTCTGTTTCTGGAGAGTCTGCCCCATCCCTTAAAAGTCTGGCTTGTTCCTGGAATAGTGAGAGGGTGTTTGCGCCCATGCACATGGGCTTGCCTTTTTGATCCAAGCATTTGATGATAAGAAATTATGATTAAAGGTATAGGTGGAGGTTTGTTTTATTCTTCACCTCATGCTAAAGGGAAAGACGAAGAATTTACTGCCCTGTCTACCATCGCTTACATTGAATTTTGAGAGCTGATAGAGTGATTGATGATGAACTTTGTCAGTCTGGGTAAAGTCCTCCAGTATGATAGTTTTGTGTAGGCTTTGGAGATCAGGCCACATCTGGCAGATGGTGGAAGGGGTTTTGCCTAAAAAAGATGGTTGTTCCCAGTTCAAAACTTTGGATCCAAAGAGAGAAGGAAGTCCTCCCTTCCAAGCCTGTCTCCTTTCCTGCCCCAGGATGACAGTGCCTGGGCCCCATGGTAGGGAGATGCCTAGAGATTCCTGATGATGAGGTTCCCTTTAACCGAGGTTCCCTTTAACTCCTGACCCTGGAAGGCCTGACAGCTGGGGTGCCGTGGACCCCTGAGCCTCATTTGGAAACCACTGTGCAGCCGTCGTTATGTTATATCCGTGTTCTCCCTAAGCCTTTAGAAATGCTTTAGTAAACATTGCTTATTTTCCGTTCTTCGGGAATTTAAAGGAGAATCCTCAGGGGATATAAGTAGTAAAAGCAAATGAGACATCCTGGGAAAACCAGTTCCAAGAAGCAGGAGGTGGTAAGCCGAGCTCTACACCAGCAGCCACAGTGGCCTGACCAAGACAGCTGCTGGTGGGGGTGAGTTGTGGACCATATACGTGAAGGACCCCCGGGAAATGCGGGCTTTTACTAACACCTTACTCACAGACCATCACATTTTACTAAGGCAGCTTAGTGGCATTAAACAAACATTAGAGTTACATTCATGTAAGGGATTACTGCATCTCCAGTGTGCTCTGGATACCGGGAGTGCTGAAAAATACCTCTTTGTAAGCAATTTGTAATGTCCCAACAAGTTATTCCTAAATGGTGGTCTGTGGAACACCAGCTGTGTAGCATATGAAGAGGTGCTACATGAAGGAGGTTTCCATAGCTAAATACTGGGAAAGAGTGGGATAAGCAAAGTTAAACAAGCTCATCACAGGATTTCTCAGAACCTTTATATGCTAATGTAAATTGTGAAGCTCTGAGAAAAAGTCAATAAAAATACAGTTTTTTAAAAAAACATTGGACTTTGGAACTTTATTGAGCTCATAAGGAAGGCCTCGTGCTCTGAAAAGTACACTTTGGGGAAAATAAAACCCATTTCGGAAAACAGTTAAAATGCCAATATTTAAAACTACCAGACAACCACACTAGTTTTCATGGGGAGTGACTGAGCTATAGCACCCTTTACTCCCGCTAGCACCAATTTTATGTCCCCAGGCAGAACTATGACACTAATTATTTCATTTAAAAGTCTTGTAATTAAATACAATCATCCAATCTGGTGTTCTAAAGATATTATCGTAGCAAAATACACAAAACAACAAATCTGTCAGTTTAAATATTTAGGCAACTTTATTGTCTTTCCTCTGAAAGCCAGCATTACCATAAACCAGTATGTCTGTTTTTTTAAACAAGCTAACTTTATAAAGAAATCTGTCATCTAAAATAATAGAACAACATTTACAAATATGTGAAATGAGCACTGTATGACTCCTCGGATACTTGGAAATGAGGACATTTAAGGGTTTTTATTGTTGTTGTTTGTTTTTTAAATATAAACATTCCCTCCACTCCACACTGGAGCCAGACACGCTTTTAACTCTGAGAGGCACCTCCAGTCTCTGTAACTCCTCATTCAAGTCCACTGTCGACCTCTCTCACCTAGCCTCTTACTTCATTTCAGACTTACTTTCACCGTTTCTTAAAGGGTTAGCTTTTAGGCACTGGTAAAGCAAAGATTCTGCTGCTGACAGCAGCTCCTAACACTTTTGTTCATATTATTTTTTTCCAAGAGACATATGAATTAGGAGTAAGAGAAAATCAGTTGGATTTAATTTTGAAATTTTTATGTTCCATATTTCTATTCTCAAACCAGCATCTTTTCCTTAGCATCTCCAGGGTAAGGATGGGTTCAGTTAATAGTCTGGTTTACCTTCAGCCAGAACTAGAGCTCAGGAGAGTCATTCATTGACTTTTGTAAAATATCTGAGAACATCACTAACTTGGATCTCGGTACCAGGCTTATTTCCCCAGTGTAGGCCTCGTCTGTAAATTTCTTTTAAATTCCAAATAATTTTTAATAAAATAGTCTTAAAACTGCCCATGTAAGGGTTTACTATGTGATATTAAAGCATATCTGACCTCAGAAATTCCCGCCTCACATCCACACATACTTGTCATGGTGTGCTGTTTTATAGAAACAGTTCGTGTTATCATTGTAAAGAGATTCCTCTAAAACAAACTTCTCTTCAAATGTTAAGTTAAATCACAACTACACCTAACTCACAACTATACCCAAATTTACAAGGGAAAGGGAACTTTGGGGCTGTGATTGAGTTAAGATGATCTCAGATTATCTAGGTGGGTCTGATGTAATCACAAAGGTACTTAGAAGCTGTCAGGCAGAAGAGGCAGGAAGAGAGAGAGAGAGAGAGAGAGAGAGAGAGAGGAGAGAAGAGATGTGAAGATGCTTTGCTGCTGGTTTTAACCAGGAAGGGGCCATGAGCCAAGGAATGCAGGAAGCTTCTAGAAACTGGAAACAAATTCTCCCCTCAGAGCCTCTAGAAGGAACCAGCCCTGCCTATAGCCAATGAGACTGATTTGAGACTTCCAAGCTCCAGAAGTGTAAGGAAATAAATTAGTGTTGCTTTAAACTAGTGTTTAAGTTTGTGGTTATTTGTAACAGTAGCAGTGGGAGACTGATAAATTATACCTCAAAAAAAAAAAAAACAAATTTAATAAATGATGATAATGGAATATATTTACTATAATAGTGTGAATAAGAGTGTGGTTTGGCTAAAGCAATAGTCCTGGACCAGAGAGATGTGACTATGATATTTGCTAACTTTGTAATCTCAGACATGTTAATTTACTTTTTGGAGTATGTTATCATCTATAAAATATTTCCAATAATACATCCTAGGAATTGTGCAGATTCAGGGATATAACATATGATACACTTAGCTTATTCCTAACACTTCATACACTTTCAGTAAATGGTAACTATTATTTTATAGAAACCATCTGAATTATCAGGTATCATGGGAAGTTTTTATGTTAGAATATGTTACAAATACTATGGAAGGTATTTCTTCAGTAACCTCCAAGCACTACTATGTGGCTATATATATATATATATATATATATATATATGGAAGGAATCTAAATCATTTTTCTAGAATGAATATGGAATATATATAATGAAATGTATGTAATGTATATGAAATATGTGTGTTTGTATATGGTTTGTATGCAAAAGTTATATGAGAGTAGTTCCAGGCTACTGCTTTAAACTATTATATATACAGTGGGGCCTTGACTTACCAGTGTCCCAACTAACAAGTTTTTCGAGATACGAGCCATTTCTCGGCCGATTTTTTGCTTTGAGTTGCGAGCTAAAATTCGGGTTACGAGCCAGCTTCAGATACCCCACCGCTAGTTGGCGCAGTGAACGTCACAGTGAACACCACAACATCAGCCCAGCATCACGTGTCTCACTCGTTCACTGTTGATTTGACATACGAGTAATTTGAGTTACGAGCTCTGTCACAGAACGAATTAAACTCATAAGTCAAGGCCCCACTGTATATATAAAAGGTTAATATGCAAAGTGTCCCCTTGGGAGTTCGACCGGGAGTTCGATTGCTCACTATGACGTGCACTGACCACCAGGGGGTGGCACAGAATGAAGGAAGGCTCCGGCTGGCAGCTGGCAGCTGGCAGCTGGCAGCTGGGGAAGGAAGGCCCCAGCCAGCAGCCGGAAGGCCCCAGTCGGCCCTGATCGCTGGCCAGGCCTAGGGACCCTACCCATGCACAAATTTTGTGCACCGGGCCTCTAGTTGGATTATAAAAAGTATTAGTATTAGTCTGACATATGTTACATCCTTTAAGTAGTCTGTGACTAAATTATCCTGCAAAACAGCTTCTGAATCTAAATCTTAGTTGTATATAATGAACATGTGTCCGACCTGATTTTCTGTCCCTATTTTGGGATCTATGTAGGGAACTGGTTCATTGCATGTTCTTGCATTTGTGTTAATGAATTTAGCATAATATACACGGCGTCTCCTGACACATGGTTTTGAATGTGGTATGCTCTTTCCAGGCTCTTTTTCATGTTTGAGTTCTTCTTTTTCAGTTTTATACACTATGCCAGCATCTTCTACTTTATGCTGTCTGAAAAACAGAGTAAAATAGTAAATCATTTCTCTCAATGAGCATTTCAGTACTGAGTTATAATTATATAAGAGTTAAATATATTTCAAGTGTCAGTCAAGACTATTTAGCCTTTATTATAGTTAATAAGGGGCTCAGGCTATTAAAATTTGAGAGGGCATCTTCTCACTCTAAATTATATGAGATAAAGGGATTTGTGTGAATAATGATTATTTATTCCAATATACCAGTGCAGTGTACGGACTCTTGCTGGGAGTAGAAGAGTAGTGATTTGATCACACTTACAAAGCATGTTTGCAGTATTTTGTCATGTGGCTGATACTTATTAATCTTAACTCATCTTTAAAAATTAGTTCCATCTGGACGAGGAAGACTATTTAATTTTAAAAGCTCACCTGGAAAACTTATAAAAACTACCAAATGACCAAAAGAATTAACCAAGAAAAGACCACTGTGCAGGCATCAAAGCAATTCAATTTCTTATCACTTTTTGCTTCTAATAACTATACTGGTATTAAAAAAAAAAAAGAAAGTTACTGAGTTCTTTAAAATGTTAAAGAAATGTCTAGAAGGAAATAGTTTATAGATTTTTCTTCTTTTAAATAAGTTGTAATAGACATCCTAAAAGGGAGTATTTTAAATGCCATATACTTGAAAAGTAAAGGTAAGAATGGAACATGTGAATTGGAATACTTTTACATAGAAGCTTTTAAAATATAATCCCTACCTTACTTCAAACCAAAGCCAAGTCCGTCTCCTTTATCAAGTCCTTTTCCAGTCAAACCCTCCAATATCTTTTCACTGCATTTACAGTAAATACTGCCTTCATACCGTGGCTCTGAGGTCCTGGGAGACCCTGTCCAGCTAAAGTCTTCAGTTGCACTCAAGCCTCTCTCCCCTCACTTCTCCAGCCCCCCTTCCTTCAGCACCAGTCTCGTTCCCCTCGGGTATTTGCACATCCTGCCTTCCCTCTGCCTGGACTGGCTCGTTCCCAACGCCTGCCTCCCTGCACACCTGGTTCACTAACATTTACGTCTCAGCCTGGAAGTCATCGCAGAAGCGTTTCCTAAGGTTTCTCCTTCCCCACTCCATGTAGTCTCCATTTTAGCATTTCGTTCATGTCTTTCCTAACACCACAGTTAATTATTTATGTACCCACTTGTTGTTTACATGATTTTGGTATGCACTACAATACCTTTTACTAATCAATAAGTTCCATGAAGGCAAAGATTGTGTTTCATTTATCATTAGGTCCCCACCATCCGGACCATTATATATTAATGAGCCATTAAAAGATTTACTACCGCTAGTGAATCTCCTGGAATTGTTTTGCTCTGGCTTTGTGTTAGCGGTACACTCCCAGCCCTTACTCTAATACACACAAACACCATTCAGCACCCTTGGATCCTACTTCCTGCATCCCAACAAAAAGTGCTCTCTGTAAAGGATTTGGAAAAGCTGATTCCTGGTAAAGTGTAAATAACTTCTAAGGCTTTTCCTATTACCTTTCCATAGATAGAAACATTCATTTAAAGGTTGTGATTGATTCGTCATTGTAGACTTCTGACATTAGTTTTTTCCATCTGCATCTCATAGCTGTAACCCAGCAAAATGCTTGTACTGGAACCGGGTCCTTGGAGGAAAGGACTGTGGCTGTTTGCTTGCATTCTTAAGCATCCACCCAATTAAGCACTCGTGGTGTGAGTAACTAAACATCAATGTCAAGTATATGATTCTATAATAATCTCTTATTAGAAGGAAAACACAGTTAAAAACTGTGTTCAAATAACTCGAAGTAAATCAGAGCTGGGATTCCAGCCATTTACTGTCTGAGCCTTGGTTTCCTCATTTGAAAGATAAGGACAATAATACCTATTGTGAGAGAAACATTGAAAAATTCATTCCTTCAACAAATATTTTATTGAGTTATGCCTCTGGTGCTGTTGTGAGGCACTGAAGATGCATGAGTGATCAAACAAAAATCCCTGCCTTCACAGAGCTTACATTCCAGTGGGGAAGGCAGATGAAAAATAAAACAATAAGTAGAACACATACAGGCATACCTCGGAGATAGTGCCAGCTTGGTTCCTGACCACCACAATAAAGCAAGTATCGCAATAAAGTGAGGTGTAATCTTTTTGCTGGTGGAGGGTCTTGCCTTCACTTTGTAAGAAATACAACCTCTGTGGAGCGCAATAAAGCGAAGCACCATGAAAAAAAGTATGCCTGTATTAGATAAGTACTAAGGACAATACTAAAGAAGGGAATAGGGAGAAGGGAGTGCATGCATAGGGGAGGTAAGTTGCGTTTTTAGATAGTGTGGAGGCTGCATTATGAAGGTGGCAAATGAAAAAGACAGGAAAGAGGAAGAGAACCCAGCAGAGTGAACTTTAGCTGCCAAGGCTGTGCCGCAGAAGTACAACTGTCTTCACAATGGTGCTCAAGGAGTGGGCCCTGGAGTGGCAACATTGGCATCAATTGTCAGCTTGTTAGAATAGGTCCTATCCCAAACTACTAAAACACAATCTCTGGCGCAGGTTCCCAGGAACCAGTTTTAACCAGCTCTCTAGGTGATTGTTATATATGTTAGAGTTTGAGGACCACTGTGTGGTGACAAAAATACAGGCTTTAGAAGCAGAGAGTACTGGCTCCACATCATAACGAGCCATGCAATCGTTCTCAAAATTTAGGATCCATCAGAATCACCTGGAGGCCTTGTTCAACCCAGGTTATTGTGCCCTGCTCTTAGAGTTGCTGAGTCGGTATGCCTGTGGTGGGAAGCCTGCAACAATTGCATTTCTAATATGTTCCCAGGTGATGCTGGCTTGGGGACCACACTTTGAGAACCATTGCTGATGACAGCAAGGAGGCCTGTGTGCTGGGGCAGAGTTGAGTCAGAGGGCAAGTATCAGATAAGGCCAAGTAAGGGAAAAGGGGCCCGATGTGTAGGCCCCATAAGCCATTGTTGGAGCCTTAGCTTTTCCTTTGCAATGGCCAGTGGAGAAGAGTGATCTAATTTGCTTTGGAAAAAGCCCACTCGAGTGCTGTGTTGACAAGGCTGGAAAGGGACAAGGATCGAAGCAAAGGCCACTGTACTGTCCACGTAAGAGACACTGGTACCTAGACCAGATGGGGTGATAGTGTAAGGCATTAATTGTGGATTCTGGATATATTTTAAAGATAAAGTCTACATAATGGGGGAAAAGGAGGACCTATGTAATACTTTCAACAATAAAGATTTTTAAAAAACTGAAAATAATAAAAAATAATAAAATTAAATCATATATAATCTCCTACAGAATTTGCTAGCATATTAGGTATGGTGTGTGAGAAAGAGTGGATAATTCAAGATGACTTCAAGAATTTTAGGCCAGGCAATGCCTGTAAAGAACCTGACACACAGTAGATGCCCAGTAAACAGTGTGTTTTCAAAAACAGTACTGTAAGTGCTCAACTACTAGAAATGAGACAGTGATGGGGTGCTGGAAGAGGAAAAGCCCTCCCACATGGGGGTGACTCAGTTAACGGTCCCCCGAAGGAGGAAAATATTTTTTGGAAGGAGAAATAGAAAATCAAACCCCAGCACTTACTGCTGCTTATCCTCCTTTGCCTCCATGGGCTCCTAAGACCTGACATGAGGCAGCGAGGAGCCTCAGGGGTCGATCAGGGACTAAGCTCTGCCAGGAAAAGGGCATTCGGAGCCGCGATTGTGACTCAGCGTTGCTAAGCGACGGAGGCCTTTGGAAGCGCGGCCTGGGAACGCGGCGGGGGTGGAGGTGGAACCCGGAGCGCATGCGCAGTAACCCGGCTCCAGCTCCCGCTCCAAGGGTAGCTGGCCAGTCTAGCTGCGCCGGCGGCGGGCAGGGGAGGCTGGCCGGATCTCTCGGCTTCCTTCCCGGACCTACCCCAGGCTGGACACCCTGCGTTTGAACCTGGCCTTCCCGCAATCTGGCCAGGAGGAGTATTTATCGGGGCCCACCCCACCCTTGGGATCAGCGAGGGGCCGTTTGGAGCCTCCCCTTGGCCCTGGGGCGGCGCTGCCAGTGTCCCGGTCCCGCAGCTAGAGTCTGTCTGGACCTCCCCCCGGAGCTGGGAGCGGGGGGCAAAGTGCAGGCAGGAGGAGAGAAACTTGTTTTCCCGAGAGCCATTAAACACGCTGCAAGTCACGATTCGCTGCTCCTGGGCTGCCTAGTCTTTGCAGAGAAAGCTTGGCTCTCAGGGTTCACCATTTCTGACAAAACCCCTTTCCCGGGCCCTGCGGCAGGCATTCAAACAGAGCCAGGCAGCACTCAGATCTTGCCAATGAGACTCCCCGCGGGGCGTGCATCTGCTCGGGCCCCAGCCGGGTTCAGCGAAGGCCAGGGGACTGCAGGCTCGCGCGGCGGGTGGGGCCCTGTTCCTGTAGCGCTTATCCAAGAGAGCAAGCTCCAGGGGAAAGCAGCTGATGACCTGCCTCCACCTTCTGGCCCTGGAATTTCTTACCTCATTTCACCATCGCCTCCCAGTTTCCACTGCCAGAGCCAAATGTCTTTGGCATCTGTCGTGGTAACTCATGCATTTCCCTGGATGATGGGAGAAGAAAAATCCTTATTGAGTTGAATTCTGCTATGTGTTGGGCTATGTGTGCGCGTGTGTTTTGTAACCCAGGGTCAGTATTAGTTTGTCTTTACGTTTACTTTGAAGAAATGTGGGAGAGTGGAGGTTGGCCCTAGGACTTAAGTGCTATGAGGAAGAAGAGTATATGAATAGAAGTAAGACTTGAGTGTGTGGGAATGTGTGGTTATGTACTAGTATGTGTGTGTTTGGGGGATTAAGGGGTGGGTGGATAAATAAATATGAAGACTGTTTTAAACACTGCATACAGTCATCCTCAATTTCCCTGGGGGATTGGTTCCAGGACTTCCCCCACCCCACCCCCCATACCCAAATCTGAGGATATTCAAGTAAGTTCCTTATATAAAATGGCATTATATTTGCAAGTAACCCCACATATCCTCCTGTATACTTTAAATCACCTCTAGATTACTTATAATACCTAATACAATGTAAATGCTATGTAAATAGTTATACTGTATTG
The DNA here is from genome assembly GCF_028538775.1 of Myotis yumanensis. NCBI lineage: Eukaryota > Metazoa > Chordata > Mammalia > Chiroptera > Vespertilionidae > Myotis > Myotis yumanensis. The sequence continues at coordinate 29,645,050 of NW_027223762.1, read as the reverse complement.
TTTAGGGAATAATGACAAGGAAAAAAGTCTGTACATGTTCAGTACAGATGCAACCATCATGGCCTAAATACACAGTGCACGTCAGCAAAAATGTAATATTTTTTATTTGCAATTGGTTGAATTCTGGGGCTAGAAACCTGAGGATAGAGAGGGCCAATTCTTCTTAACTGGTTTTATCCTGATCATTATACTGTGAATAGGGGCATATGCCCTGGCTCCACCACTCAGGAGCTGGTTTTCTTGGGCAGATGATCAAACTTCTGTGCGCCTCAATTTCCTCACCCACAAAATGGGGTCAGTGCTTGGGGTGGTTGTGAGGTGTTGATGATTTACTACCGTCAGAGTATTGAAAGGAGTGCCAGACATCTCATCACTCCTTGGTCATTATTAGCTGCTGTTTTTATTGAGCAATTTGATTGGCATATTTTACCACATGTCTTAAGGCTTAGTCAACGATCTCATCATTCCCTCTAATTTTTATTCCAGCCTTTACCAATCTCCTCAAACTCCTAAAACGACTCAGCATCAGGGACAATCCCAACTGCTTGATAAGGAGAAATGAGGACTTTTCTCGACTTTCTCCCTCTCCAAACAAACTCACCTGCAGCCATACTGAATGACAGCTGTTCCGTTTCATTTTGGGTCTTGGAGTATTAGTCTAAACTGTAAGTATAGTTTTGTCAATCTCTCTCCAACTGTTATGTGGTTCATATGTGTGTATATTTACTGAGGGATATAGGGAACATTAAAAATACGTGCCTACCACAGTCACAATGTAGACATACAGGATATAACTGAGAGCAGCAATGATGCATAACCGCATTATATAACCAGTTGTTACAAGTATTAAATTTCAGTAGTGATGATAATACAGTATTATAAAAACTAGCCAGTTGTTTATGATTGATACGTCCTCTGCCAAATAATGTAGATTTTAAAATAATACTTACATTTTCATGTAGAAAAAGCGCTGGACTGCTATTACTTTTTTCCTACTACTAACTACTGATCTGACCTAGGAGAGACACTTCAACTTCTCTGCTAGAGATTCTCACTGGTAAAAAGAAGTAGCCAGATTACATCATCTTTGTGATCTCTTCCATCTGTAATATATATATATATATATATATATATATATATATATATATATATATATATATATATATATATATATACTTTTTAAATATATTTGATTAATTTTTTACAGAGAGGAAGGGAGAGGGATAGAGAGAGAGTTAGAAACATTGATGAGAGAGAAACATCCATCAGCCGCCTCCTGCACGCCCCCTACTGGGGCTGTGCCCGCAACCACAGTATATGCCCTTATGCCCTTGACCGGAATCGAACCTGGGACCCTTCAGTCCGCAGGCTGACACTCTATCCACTGAGCCAAACCGGTCAGGGCATCTGTAAAATATATTGATTGTATTGGAAAATTTATAGCTGAAAGGCAGTGAACACACTAGCCTACATAATACATGCAGTTTTCTCATTTGTGTTAGGTAATTTGGATACTTGTCAGCCAAGAGTAATTCAAAGTAGTTTACTGATACTGTGCAAGTTAAAAATACCAATGCTATTTGAGCTAGAACACCATATGTGAGGAAACAAAATAGGATGGAAATGGCTCATCCAAAATGTTATAGATGCAGAAAATTGTCACCACTTTTTTTTGAACCGTAGGAAAATGCCAAAAATAACGAGTGGTATGTCTGTGTGACCTGGTAGGAAAGCTGAGGCCCAGGTGGCCCCAGCTTCCTCTCAGTCATTTCTTCAGTGATGTACTTGTGATACAGGTAAGGACCTCAAAGATACAGCATAAACCAAAGCTATCTTTAATTTCTTTTTTTTAAAGATAGTTTATTTGCCTGATACACATGTGTTATAAGGATTACATACATGCAGAAGACTTATCTTGCACATGGTAAGCACTCATTAAGAGTTGGCTGTTAGTATTCTTCCTATTATAATTAGTACAGTAGAAAGTTCAAGTGCATACATTACATTGTTTTTATTTCATGACCTTAGGTTATAAGAATTTTATCAAACTCAAATACACATTAGGGGGCAATGGGAATGACAGACGTTAGCATTAGATTTGCCTATCTTTGAAGATGGGTAGGTTCAAATGAATTACAGGTATAAAAGGGACGCTGAACTTTCTTCTGGTATAAGTTCAAAGCTGAGTGATTTTTAAGAGAGAGAGAGACGTTACAGAAAAAATAATCATGAGGTGTTGCATCTCCTAAATGGTAAACATCTCTAGTATAAATCATATAGATCACTTCTGATATATGTGATGCTGAACATGTGCATGGGTATATTTGCATTTGTTCATATAACTGTGTAAATAAAATTGGATTTTATGAAATCTTTTGAGATAACTTATATAAATGCAGTCAGCCTGAGTTACTCCAAAATCATTGTTAGAAATCTCTAGTTTTGATATTTACCTGATTGAAAGAAGAAGCCTGAATATACTTTATGAATTTGCAGAGTTCTAGCAGAGTGGTCATGTAGTAAAGATTGGTTGAAATAATAGCCACAGGCATATAGCTTCTTGAGGAAGGAACATTGCAAAATGAAAGATTGTTGGAGTGTCACCATTCTCAAAGGGTTAGGAATCACCAGTTTAAGCTGTCTAGTTTTGATGCTATGTGTGTGTGTGTGTGTGTGTGTGTCTTGTAGCAAACTTTAAAGGCTATTTTCCTTGTTCATTTAAAGAATTCTAGGTCTATGTGATCATCTTCCTTTTTAAAAAAATATATTTTATTGATTTTTTACAGAGAGGAAGGCAGAGGGATAGAGAATTAGAAACATTGATGAGAGAGAAACATCGATCAGCTGCCTCTTGCACACTCCATACTGGGTATGTGCCCGCAACAAAGGTACATGCCCTTGACCGGAATCGAACCTGGGACCCTTGAGTCCGCAGGCCGGTGCTCTATCCACTGAGCCAAACCAGTTAAGGCCGTGATCATTTTCCTTACAGGCCATCTTATAATCTAATTATTGAGAAATACAACATGTATTGAGCATTTTGTCTACTCTGGCCTGTTTTCACAGGGCCATGATATTTTAGTTTATTCATTTGAGGTCCTTTGCACCTAGAAAAGTACCCTGCAAATAATATGCCCTATTAATGAGATTGACCTAGAAAAATTCCTCCTTATATTCTACAAAATACACACAACTTTTAATTTTTAAGTGTTTTCTTATGGACACAGATAATAATTGTGTCAACAAATTCCTTGGAGAATCTCCACATTTAAAAATGGTAATTAAAACTTCATTTTAAGCTAAGCAATTCAGTTCTTCAACGTTTGCCCATAAAATCTACCTTTGATCCCTTTTGATGGTACAAATTGCCATGGCTTTTCTTCCCCTAGGGCAGGAGAACTAATATTTATTGACTTTGTGAGTTAGACCTTAGTTTAAATCCTAGCTCTGTTATTAAAACTCTGAGGCTCTGGGCAAGTGATTTAAATTCTTTGAGCTTTAGATTTTGAATATGTCTCTTGTTAAGCTTTAAAAAAATAAACGAATAAGACCCCAAAAGAGTAGGGATAAAGGAACTTACTTTGTAGGGTCGTTATATGAAATGATACATGTGAAAAGCTCCTGGCACAAAGTAGGCACTCAGTGAGTATTATTTCCTCCCACCCTCTCCCACCCTTACCCTTGTCGGAGCATCCAGCTGGAGTGTGATGCTAGGACCTGTTTTTGGGTCCACTTCTCTGTTTCTTAGACCTCATTGCCTCTACATCTAGTTTCTCCACCTCTTCCTTTAAATCGTGGCAGTAAAAATTGAGTGTAAAATTCTAAATGAGGTCTTCCTAATGTTGACTAGATTGGAAATATTAGGAACACTATGGTATGAGAGTGTGTGCAAATAACAAAGACAAAAATTGGCCCAAGTTAAGAGTCCATGGCGAATGAAAGCTTTTCAAGACAGGAAGGCTGTGATGGTGGAGAACATGATAACTGTTCAGTGATGGTAGAGTAAGGGGGTGGAACATCACAACACACAATGCGTTTTGACCAGTGTGCAGTAGTTAGAGCTGGCGTTTAGGTTCTATGGTTGGTAAAACAGAAACAATGGCAATCCTGTCTAATAAAGAGGGAGTATGCTAATTGACCCTCAAGCCATTGCAAAGATGGTGGTGCCCACAATCAATAAGGAGGGAATATGCTAATTGACTTCCATGCCTTCAAAGATGGTGGTACCCAGTCCCCTCAGCCCCACTGGGGCAGCAGGCTCATAGCAAGGCCGGGCCCATCCCTGCTGCACGCCTGCCTCTGGAGTCTCCAATCCCCTCAGCCCTCTAGCTGCCCACGGCCAGCCCGAGGCGCAGGCAAGCCTCAGATGGTGGCTGCCCAGCCAACGCCTGAGGCACAGGCAAGCCTCGCTGTCAGCTGCCTAACTGTCCAGGGCCAGCCCGAGGCACAGGCAAGCCTTGGATTTCGGCTGCCCGCCTGCCCAGGGCCGGCCGAGGCTTGTGCTACAGGCAGTGGCAGCAGCAGAGGTGTGATGGGGGCGTCGCCTTCCCCTGATCACCGGGTCGCCTCCTGCCCCTGAGGGTTCCCGGACTGTGAGAGGGGGCAGGCTGGGCTGAGGGGACCCCTCCCTCCAGTGCATGAATTTTCATGCACCAGGCCTCTAGTCAAGAATAAGCATGTAGAACCACCACTACTCATACTCATAGTGCCACAATTTGAGACAGAGCTAATGAACTGATAGACAATGGTAATTCTTTTGATATGAATGGGTGGATCTGTGATAAATTTAATAATGTTTTCCTTCTGTAACAAAAGTGAAGAGTTAGGAGATAACTTGAGCTTCCATTTAAAGAAAGGTTTTGACTAAAAGTTAGGATATATATACCTAAAAGGAAATCACAGTTGAAATTTTAAGTAAAGTGCAATACTTTTCATTAGTAAGGGCTAGTTTAGTTCACCTCAAATACCTAATGGTATCGCAAATAAACATTTTACAAGTCATCACTTTTAAACTATTATTCTAATCTATCTTTTCCCCCTAATGTAATTATAAGGGTATTATGTGCTTCAAGTTATAGTTAATTATCTCGGTTTTTATAAGCTTTTTAAGAGTTTGGAAACTTAGCCATGTTTTTTATCCTCTTATAAGTCTGGGAGCAAACTACTTACCTGATTGCAGTTTTCTCTTTCTTCCTTTACCAACTTCTGAGGCTTAATAATGCATTGTAAGATTCAGGAAAAGAGATCTTATAGGATCTTCCCATGTTTTAAGAGAAGATAGGCAACATTAGGAGGAAATCTGGCATGCAATTTTTTGCCATGTAGAGAATAGGTACGGGAAAGGCTACAGTCCTTACTTTATCTGGATCATGGCTAGTCAAACTCATGGCACTGGGGGAGCCTTGTGAGCCATTGTTGTTGGAGGTAATGAGTTACCACAATGAATACAAAACTGGGCTCCGGTGTTGGAAACCTAGGTCGGGCAAGTCTGACCTCTCTGAGTCTCCGTGCTTTTGAAAGGAGCAGTTTCACACGAAAGAGCTTTGTTAAACTGCCCTTCCTTAAATGCATCAGTTGGGCCTTGCTAGTGAACTAACATCACCTTCTTGGGGTAGTTCCATAGAACAAGGCAACTCCTGTAAAATGCGTTTTGCATCAGCATATATTTTGCATCAGCCTCTTCTGCAAAACTTTTCATTTTGCTTTTTGTTTATATTTTAGGTTCTGTTTGTTGGTTGAGCCTTCTATGAATCCTTATCTTAAGCCAGAGTTCATCTCTGTGAGAATGTCAGGCTGAGAAGCTCATCCACAAGGTGATCTGCTCCCAACTCCCGTTTCCCTCTCTGCACATGAGCCTGGATAGTGTAGACAATAGGATCAAATAATTGCCTTCAGACTTTTGCTTTAACTGGAATGTGGTCTGATGGATGAGAACAGAAAACCTCACTAATGGGAAAATATAGTAATTCTAAGTATGTTATTTCCCTAATGATTGCTTCTGGTTATATAAAATAAAATATATGGAAACCATATAATTTTATCTTGAGCATACTTCATGGGGTTATATCCTAAACTTATTATTTTCTTTCTATCATTTTCTATTCATATATAGTATTATAAGACTTGTGATTTTTTCTGATGGCTACTACTCTTTAAACTTTTTATTTTTACCTTCTCTAAGAAAAAAAATGTTTATACTTTTTTTACTTAAATCCAGGATAGTCTTCTTTCTGAATACTGTATAAATAGAACTAAAATTTTGCTTCCTTTTTTTAAATATTCTCTTTGCTTCTCATTCATATATGAAGGGATATAACCAAACTGTGCCCTGGAGTTGAAACCACTTCTTAGTAACATGGCTTTGAGCAAGTTTTTATCGTTCTGAACCTTAGTTTCCTCATCTGTAAATGCTAATAATTGCTGTACCTGCTTTCCTCAGAGTGCTTTTGTGAAGCTAAAGACTCCCTGGCACATGGTAGGTACTCAGCCACTTGCTATCTATTAGCATTATTAAGAACATATATGTCTTAAAGGTTGAGGTGGTCTCATATGCGTCTGTGTGCCGAGCCCCAGGCACAGTGGGGGCGTCTGGCAGACTCTCAGTAGCTGTCTCCTGAATGAATGGCAGAAGCATCCCATCCGTTTTGTACAGTCCCTGCTCTTCCTCTGCCAGCCACTGCTTTCCCCTGCTTCTGGAACTGCTCACTGAGAGTTATGGGGAGATGGACTCACTGGAGTGTCCTGAGACCTTACTGTTTAGGCAGGAAAGACTTCATGTGTTTCATCAGCTGCATATTTTTTCTCCGGTAGTTTCTTGGCCCCGTCTGGCTTTGGACTTCACACTCTCAAAGGGCATAAATCTCAGTCTTGACACTGGCCCCACTAACCTCACAGCCCCACAGCTTGGCTGCTCTGGCTCAAACAGTCTGTCCATCCTCACTTCTGTTTTACTCGGCTTATGGAGATAGTTATACTTAGATGAACTGCTTTCCCTCCTATTTGGGGAGAAGAACTTATTTTAGCCTCAGTTCTTGGGTTAGAAGGAAATTGTCGCTGCATTTCTGGTATCCCTCTCTCCACCCACTTGCACTGCTCTGGAGAACAAACTCATCAGCAGACTATCAGAAATGGACATTGACTGGGACATTTCACTAGAGGGTGGGCTCATTGTATTCAAGGTCAGTGCTCAGGGATGTCATGCCCTTGCCCTCTCTGGCTCAGCTGGCCTGGCCATCCCCACCCTCTTGTTCTACCTGCAGCTGGATGCAGCCGATGGACTTGTCATTCATGACCATACAGCTATTTGGAAAGAGGGTATAGAATCTTAGGGATGGTGCATAGGAAGTAAGAAGGCTCACCTTGGCCTACTACCTTAACTTAATTTCTGTAATCTAGCTTTTTCTCAAGTTCTCCATTGTTGCTAGATCTTTGTTCCGTTAATGAAATCAGTACTTTGTTGCTACTTAGCTATCATTTCTTGTCTGTATACTCTTTCAGAGAGAATCCCAGAATGCGACCAAAGCCACATGCAAAATCAAACCCTTCACACCATTCTCCATCTAGATTCTAGACCAAGCTACTTCACTAAACCTGCATAGCCAGCCACCAGAAGGATCTTTTCCTAAATTTGGACCTTTTATAGTATTAAGAGAGATAGCCGATTCTAACCATCTCCTATTCACCCCACTGATGAGGAAGAGGTTCCTGCCCTAGGATTTTGGGGGTGGCAGAACACATGACACCCAACACTGGCAGCAGTTTTTAGCGACATATACCACAGCCAAGGGGTGTAGGACACCATGCTGCACGGGGCCACATGAGAACAGAACGAACAACAGAGGCTGTGGGAGGCAGGCTTCATAGTGGTAGGAGGATGAGGTCACCTCTGGTTTCCACTGGAGGATGGGATTGGCTTGTGAAATAATTTTGCAGGCTGGCGAGGAACTGAACCTCGCTATTTAGGGATGGGCAGGAGGTGCATCTGGTCCCCGGGAAGGAGGGTGGTTCGGGGATCTTCGCCGTGGAAGCGAGTGGGGAAGAGAATGGGCGTCTGAGGCCCTGCATGATGTAAGACAGCACACAGTATCAGGCCTGAATGTTAGGACTAACGCTACACAAGTCACAGTACCATGACATCATTTGTTTATTACCTGGGAATTTTACTCTAGATCTGTGATTGTGAATGTCTTGTTTCCTAGTCAGGTTGTGAGCTACTTAGGAACAGCCAGAACTTAAAAAACAACGCACGTTATGGGTTGGAAAGACATGATTTGCATTAAAATCATCTCTCGGTCATATCTCAAAGTGATGTTTACAAATTTAATCATACAAATACCATTTAAAACACCCACATTTTGTCTTTGGACAATGTTAATGTAATCTTTCAAAACGTTTACTGCTAAAGGTTGTGCTGGTCGAATCTGTGCTTGTATTGGTAAAGAGTTTGCACTCATGGCTGGCAATGATGCCCGTGTATACACATCCCGCCGAGTTAAAGCCCTGTGATGTGCCCTGGACGGACAGCTCTAAACATGGAGAGCCACCCGCATTTGATGACATTTGGAAATAGCTAATGCTTTTCCCCCCACCCTGTTTCCAAACAATGGGTGAAACAATGAAATGAATGGGGCATTGGCATTCTTTTTAAAACCAGAGTTAAGCTATAGCTTAAATCCCAGAATGCTGAGGTCTCAGATGTATTATTCAGACTGCATATTGGAGGCACTCGTGGGGCCCACTAAGAGGTTTATTGTTGCTAAATTGAAACAAACTGGTATGAAGGAGGGATGAGGAAGAGGTCATAGACAGATGGGGAGAATTTACAGTATGTCCTCTCAATTTTCTAAAAATCTAATATTAAATCGTTTATTCATCTCAATTTTGATCCATTAAGGTAATTTTATTTTCTACTTTATTAAAGTATTTGTTAAATTATATGCAACCATAAATGCAAAGCTCTTTCCCTTTTAAAATTATGATATACAGTTAGGCAAATGACAACGTTTTGACATATAACTGATTTTTATATTTTTCAGAGTAATCCGTTATGTCTCTGACATAGAATGTCTTTTCTTGTATTTTTTACAAAGAGTCCAATTTACTACTAGATCCATCACAGTGCAGAAAAACGGAGGGACTGGATTACAGCAAGTATAGACATCATTTTTGGAGGAGTTTATCTGTAAAAGGGAGAGAGATGTGGTGGTAGCTAGAGGGGTCAGAGAGGGAGACATTAATAGCATGTTTGTGGACTGATGGGAAAGAGCAATTCAGTAGGAAATGGAAATGGATGATGTAAGAGTGAGAATTGCAGGAGCGGTGACCTGGAGGAAGTGGGATCCAGGCATTGCCTTATGGGAGCATAGACGGTTCATCCACAGTAAGAGACAGGAAGGTAAGGGAAGCCCTTGGGCACAGATGTAGGCAGGTAGGCAGGTGCAGTGGGGGAGGCTTGTGGACGTTCTCTTCTGCTGGAAATAGGAAGCAAAATCGTGGCCGAGTGAGGAATTGCTATGAAATGGTTGTCTAGGAGAGTAGGGGAGTGGATAGCTTAGAAAAACCGAAGCCTTGCTGGGCAGCCATTAAGTTCTTCTTGAGGTGAATGCTAGAGAGTTCTTACCTTGAAATTTTTTTTTTTTTTTTTAGCCAGGCTTTATGTAGGAGCCTCTTTTCAGTAATTTTTGCTTAAAACTCAAGCCCTTCTTAGCTATATAACTTTACACTGTATAATTTATAGCTTTTTAACTCAAGAAAGTTTTCTTCTATCATGAGTGAGTTTTCTTTCTGTTTTAACTCTGCCCCCCCGCACTCCCCCCAATGAACTTCTAATATTGATTTACTGATGGGTTAGATATGTGCCCTCATTCCTCTAAATTAATCATTTTCACACTCACATTTTCATTTCTTTGTTCTTTTACTTTTTTTATAAACTTTTTAGATTTATTCTCTACCCTGGGGTACCTGAGCTTTGCAGATTGTCCAGATCACCAGGGGATATTTTTAAACAGGCAGGTTCAAAGACTAAAACCCTGAAAAACCCTGATTTATCAGGTGTGGAGTGGGGCCTTGTAGTAAGTATATTTAAAATGCTATGTAGATAATTCTGATAATCAGCTGGGGTTGGCAGCCACAGCACTGTGTCACTAATGAAACTGGCCAGTGACTAATTCCAGGATAGATTGCAACTTTCCTGTTCCCTCTTGGGTTTCCTATAGTTTCCATCGCTAAGTGTGTAATCGCATGTGTGTGTTGGCTGCTCTTCAGAATGTGGTTTTTATATTTCAAGTAATTTTCCTTAATTCATACATTTTCTTTTAATCTGCACACATTCTCCCCAGTGGCTCCCTGCTCTGCTTTCAAAGATCAACTTTTACTACATGCCGTGGAGGACATAGCATATGTTCCTGAAACTTTATTTTTTCTTATAGCTTTTAAAGATACATACTTCCCCTGGTTCCAAAGGATAATGTTCCATTTTACCTTGGGTATGGCTTTTTTTTTGAATTTCAGGGCTGATTTTTGTTTCCGATTTATTCATCTTTTCATGAGGAGAGTTTGGTTAGACACTGCATTTGCTGACAGAGTGTATCCTCCTCGGGTCTAAGGCCTTGGAATGGTTGATCTGCCCTAATCTAGTATCCTGATCTCTAGGAAACTTAAATATTTGTTTAAATTATGAAATACATCATACACGTAAAAGGATGTGTAAAATAAGTTATGAAGTATCAATAGACGCCTAGGAAGCTCTCTGGCCTTGACTTCCATGCTGCAAGTAATGGGACTACCCACTGTGCCACTCCATGTCCTCTCCCCTGTGCGCTGTGGTTTAGGAATTATAATACGGAGAAAGAAGGGCAGTTAGGATCAGAGAAAAGACAGGAAGGTTGATTTTTCTTTTGCTACCTAAGAAAATAGTACCCGAGTAGTAGAACAACTTCTCCATTTTTTTTTCTGGTTGATATAGATACTGCATCTAAAAAAACAAGGGTATATTGTGTCTGTCCACTTTATGCCAATTGTCTGGTTAAGCATGCTCTTAATCCAGATTAATATGACCAGAATTCAGTAGAAATTCTGCTTTGATGCTTGCAAATGACCAGGTGATGGATGTTAATCCTTGCTTTTCAGAATTGTTTTGAAATAGAAACTCCATTTCCAATACAGTGAATCTACTGAATCTCTCTCTGTGCTGCTTCTAGTATTTGTAAAATGAGAAAGTAGGGGGAAAGTCATAGCGGAGGTTTACATTCACTGCTACTTGTAGCGTCCATTGTGCCAACATAGAAAATAAAACTAAGACCAGGAAAATGTAGTCCGAGGATGAAAGAAGTATCTGGGACATCCAACCAAGAGTGTGTGCTGACCTCCAAACAGAGGAGAAAGCACAAAGCGTGCTCTCTAGGAGAAAAGCTCATTTTCTATAGGAAAACCTGCGAAGGAGATTATACGGTAACTAGACTTTTAATTCTAAATTTAAAAATTCTTACCAGATTTGTTTTGTTCAAAATTATTTGAACAAGTTAAGAAAAAGGAAAATTGCCTCTTTCACATCATTCTAAATGTTAGGTTAAAATCTGCAAGATGTGCTTACAAAACTTTTTAATTAAGTCACTGATATATTTGTATTTTGTCTTGTATATTTTTTCATTTTGGTAACATCAAAATAGAAACAAGAGACAACTGAAATTCAATTACAGAAATATTTTAGCGATCACGGACCCTTCTAGGGGCCACTATGAAAAATAAGAATCTATTTCCAATAGTACTTTTCACAAAGTATGCGTTGTTTCAGTGCAAATGGCTAAAGATAAAGTAGACATACCACTCTGGCTTGACAGAAGTAATCAAGAGGATAGGAAATAGGTGTAAGTTTAACAATTATAGAAATTTAGAAAAGAAGACTCCAGATACGAATTCAGTGTCTTTGTTGTTGTTTATTTCTTTTAGGCAGAATTCTTCTCAAAAGATGTCTTATGGAGAAGCCTAATATCTGATAGAGATGAGAATAGGGCTTCTCTGATTGGAGCAGGGATTGGGGTCCTCGCCTGTCCATCTTTCTCGTGGTCCTTCTGCAGCTGCCCTGGTACCACCTCCTGGGAGGCCTCTGGCTTACTGGAATCCTGCCAGAGTCCCAATTTAATCCAAATTATGGGTTTAGGAGTTGAGGGTACCTAGGCACACAGCAAATTAATAGATGGGCTGTGCCCAGATGCAGGTCTTCTGATCCCTACACCAGAATATTTTCTGCCATATTATGCTGCCTATTTCCAGTTCCTGAAATTAGTTCCAGACATGAAGATCTTTTCCTTTTAACCAAGTAGTGAGCATTCTATGGCGGTCAGAGAGAGCTACTATATGAAATATATTTGTGGACTATACACATCCAAACACGAAGCTAATTTTTGGAAGTAGATTCTGTTTTTCTGTCTTATCTAAGTATGAGGTTAGAGAGACATGTTTCTGAAAGTTTTCTTTGGTAGACAAAATTGAAAATATTTAGTTGTCACAATGGTGACCAGTTTCGAGCAAAGTCAAATTCACTATTCCCCACCCGTCCTCGTTAGCTTCCTCCTTCAGTGCTTCTCTGCTCTTAGTTAGCACAGCACCTGCCTTGCAGACACAAGCTTTCGGCAGGCTCCAGATTATTCCCAGAAATTCCCAGTCTCAGATGAAATTCGGATTGCTTCTTCTAGAGCAGTGATGGCGAACCTATGACACGCGTGTCAGAGGTGACACACGAACTCATTTTTTTGGTTGATTTTTCTTTGTTAAATGGCATTTAAATATATAAAATAAATATTAAAAATATAAGTCTTTGTTTTACTATGGTTGCAAATATCAAAAAATTTCTATATGTGACACGGCACCATAGTTGTTAGGGTTTTTCAAAATGCTGACACGCCGAGCTCAAAAGGTTCGCCATCACTGTTCTAGAGCTTAGAAGCCCATACCCTTCCTAATAGAAAAACCTCCTCTCTCTCCCACATCCCTGTTGCTTCTATGGGCTGGCCCACCTGGTCAAGACTGTCATTTACATATTCCCTCCAAAATACTATTGAGCTTTATTTCATGAGTTAACTTTGTAAAAAGACAGCCTTTTTACCCTCCGGTTCCCTTAACGCTGATCTTGGTAGCCGTAAAAGGAGGAAAAGTAATACTGAAGCTGGCCTCACAGTGCTTGTAGTCTGTGGGCTAATTTCAAACAAGGTTGAAACAATAAAGACAGGCTTTTAAAATTTTACTTCATTTCTTTAAATGTTTTAAATTAAAAAAATCTTTCAATTACAGTTATCATGTTAGTGTCAAGTATACAACATAGTGATTAGACATTTATATAATTAGGAAGTGAGGGCCCTGGTAAGTCAAGTACCCATCTGACACCATACACAGTTATTACAATATTATTGACTATAATCTCTATGTTGTAGTTTACATCCCATGACTGTTTTTATAACTGGTAGTTTGTATTGTTCCCTTCACCTTCTCCCCCATCCCCTCACCACCACCCCCCGATCCCCCCGCCACACTTCCATCTGGCCATCGTCAGTTTATTCTCTGCATCTAGGAGTTTGTTTCTGTTTTGTTGTTTATTTTGTTTTTTAGATTCCACATATAAGTAAAACCTTATGGTATTTGTCTCCCTCTGTCTGACTAATTTCACTTAGCGTAATACCTCTAGGTCTGTCTATGTTGTCACAATGGCAAGATTTCATTCTTTTTCGTGACAGAGTAATATTCCGCCGTTATAAATGTACCACATTTTCTTTATCCAGTTGGCTATTGATGGGCACTGAGGTTGCTTCCGTATCTTGGATATTGTAAATAATGCTGCAGTAAACATAAGGGTGCATATATCTTTCAAATTGGAATTTTGGATTTTTAAAAAAAATAAATATCCAGAAGTGGAATTGCTGGGTCATGTTAGCTCTATTTTCAATTTTTTTGAGAAACCTCCACACTATTTTCCATAGTGGCTACACCCATTTACATTCCCACCAATAGTACACGAGGGTTACCTTTTCTGAATATCCTCAACACTCATTTGTTGATTTATTGATGATATTCTGATAGGTGTGAGGTGATATCTCCTTGTGGTTTTAATTTGCATTTCCCTTACGATTAGTGATGTTGAGCATCTTTTCATATATTTATTGGCCATCTGTATGTCCTCTTTGGAGAAATTTCTATTTAGGTCCTCTGCCCATTTTTAAATTTGGATAGTTTGGATTTTTTTTCTTTTCTTTTATTTTTCTTTTTGGTGTTAAGTTGTATGATTTCCTTATATCTTTTGGATATTTACCCTTTATTAGATATATAATTGGTAAATATATTTTCCATTCAGATTTTTTTGTTGTTGATAGTTTCTTTTGCTGTGCAAAAACTTTTTTAAGTGATCCATTTTCATTCTTTTGCATGTATCTCCAGTTTTCCCAATACCACTTATTGAAAAGACTGTCTTTACCCCATTGTATATTCTTGCCTCCTTTGTTATATATATGCACATGGGTTTATTTTTGCGCTCTCTATTCTGTTCCACTTATCTACATGCCTGTCTTACTGTCAGTAAAAATAAAGAGTCATTTTTATATAAATATGAAAAATAAGTTTGCTTTTATAAATAATACTCCCGTAATTCTGATATGTTGCTTCCCGAGACGGGTGTGGACAGGTGGAATGTTGAGACTCCTGGTTGATAGTTACTGAAGTAGATACCCACCTTTTGCTTAATATTTTTGTTTTTAAAAATGTCTCATTTGAACAAAACTAAATGTATCAGTTATTGTTCAAATGTGACATATGAATTAAAACTTCTTTGTCTAAGTCCATATGAAATTTGACATATTAAGTTTAATGTTAAAATGTATCTGGCCTATACACATTGCTTTACCATTTTTTTCTCTTGCTTTCTACCCGTTCATGAACACCTACTTTTAATAATTATTTACATTTCTCACCCAGTAATAGAATTTAGTTATGTATTAATCATTAAGCAACCTTAACTACTGTGATTCAGTTTGTGCAGCTAGAAGATTGTGCCAGCAAGTTGTGATTTCCTTGTAACCTGAGCTGGGAAAGGGACTCGCAGAGCATAGCAGGGTAATAAAAAGTGACATATTGGTGTCACATCGGAGATTATCTTTTTCCAGAATCACTTAGCCTTTTTATGTATAAAGACATACAGGTGTTTTTTTTTTTTTTTTCCCAAACTTGACTGTGCAGGAAATGCCCGTTTTATTTTCTCTAAATGAAGCTGAGCCTGCTTCAAGCCCCACCTGTCTGGTGGGTGGGAAGGTAAGTGTGCCATCCTGGCGTTTCGCGCCCTCTCGCAGAACGACCATGTAAAGGTCCTCATGCAGAGAGAGCATTCAGAGAAGTCTCCCGTCCACGCCAGTTACCATGACTACTGTCCAAACCACCATGGTCCTTTGTCATCAGGATACTTTGCAGCACTTTTGGGGATAGGAATCTGGCTAGAAGCCCCTGCAGCTGGGATTCAGCTCTTCTGCATGTACCATAGGTGCTCCCTTCTCAGGTTTAACCATCCCACAGAGGCGCCCTGAGGAGAAAGGCGCAGGTCTCCATCTCTTAGGAAACCCACAGCTTTTCGTCCCTTTGCAAAGTATTGAATAATCTTCTTGTTTCTCTGGCTCTGTCACTTCGGCTTCTCTTTTACCTCCTATTTGTCCTTTTTTTTTTTTTAATATATTTTATTGAATTTTTACAGAGAGGAATGGAGAGAGAGAGAGAGTTAGAAACATCAATGAGAGAGAAACATCGATCAGCTGCCTCCTGCACATCTCCTACTGGGGATGTGCCCACAACCCAGGTACATGCCCTTGACCGGAATCGAACCTGGGACCTTTCAGTCTGCAGGCCGACGCTCTATCCACTGAGCCAAACCGGTTTCGGCTGTTTGTCTTTCACCTCAACTTACAACCTAATGCCCTCTTTAAAATGAAACCTTCCAAGGAATGTTGTCTCCAGGGGATCTGGCACCAAAACCCTCCTGAGGTAAGGGAACCCAAAGACTTGTCCACCTTCCTTGAACCAGGAGTGGGTAAAACCAGGAGAGCGAAACTCAAATGAGTATCACAATAGATTCTCCTGTATAATATTTGACACATAGAATACTTAACATGATGATGATGTTATAAAGGAATAGGAAAGTTCTTTCTTTCTTTACGTGTATTGGAAAGTTTTAAAAATATCTTTGTCATTCCCTAATGTGTTGTCATATATATTTGATATCAATATTATCATCAGCCATGGAGTTAACCTTTCAAGTGAACAAAGTCAGCCCACTCTTTATCTCCTTTTCTCAATTCTGATCTTGCAGCAGGCATAGGAGAGAGGCCCGAATTCTTTCTCTAAGCCATGGAGGGCAGCAGTGGACATTTCTTCCATAGATAGAGTGGTGGTTTCTAACCTGCATCCCCAAGGAGGACAAGATGCAGGAGGGAAAGCGTGACCAAATGTGCAGTGTTCCAGGGCCCCCAGCCCCATTTCAAGCATGCCGGTTGTGTCTTTTCACCTTCTTTATGAATTAAATTCCACGTAAATTTCTTTTGAATGAAGGATTTCATTGTTTTAAAATGTTGGAAGTCATTGAAGGATCTATACAAGTATATGCCTACAACATTTGAAATTTTGAGTTAAAGGTCTTCCTTTTTCAATGGTGTAATTCTGTAGTATAGAAATGAAACTTCCCCTTAAAAATCATTTACATGTGAAAATCCCCAAATGATAGGCCAAATTTGGGGGATAGTATGATTTATTGAGACCCTCAGTTGTTCTGGGTAAGGGATATCCATCATGGAGGGTTGTTGATACAAACCTTGCTGCTTGCTATACTGAAATTGTGGGTTCTCAGTCAGTTGCCATTGCTCATCTGTTCACTATACAGAACAAAGTAGTTCACAGATGCATTAAGGAGCGCCAACCCAAGTACTGAACCATGTTCTCACTTAATCAGAACTTAAAAATTTAACTCTTTTTTGATACTATTTTTGGGTTATACTAATCATCATATATGTTTATATCTAACTACTGATTCTTTTTGAGTAATTAAAATTACTCAACTTTAATAACACTTATTATTTGGAAGGTTTTAGAATTCAAATCAGATAACAGTACCTAAAAATACTTTTTAAATGGTTAACTTTAATATTTTATGTCTAGCCCAGCCAAATAACATGTAAGCTATAACATTCATTAGAATTAGTTTCCATGAGACAAGTTTAAATTAAATACTCGTATTAAATATTTTATAATGACATTTTTATTTTAGATACTAATTTTTGCATTAGTGAAAAACAGTTGAGTAAAACTATTTCAGTGTCATTTTTAGTAATCTGTATAATGTAGCTTTCAGAACAGAGTTCCTTTTCTTACTACTCTGCTACTATTACCCTACTACATAAGAATATATAGTGTCTATAATGCAGTCTATACATTATCATTTCTATTAGTATCGAATACTAAAATTAGAATATTCAAGTTTAGAGATGGTTTTTTCATTAGAAAAGTCCGTGCGGTCTATGCGAGAACTGGGACTTCCAACCTTGCTCAGCCAGGACTTCCTACAAAAAATAAACAAATAAAAATTAGCATGTAAAGTATATATAGACTAGCTAAAATGATCCCACAATGGGAGTTTAAATGCAAAAGTAACTCAGTAAAAATAATGTAAAATATAAATTTTTCAAAATTTTAATAAACTTTAGAGAATATAAAGTATCAGAATACCATCAAATTTAATATATAATTAAATATGGACAAAGAAAAGCTAATAACAAATTAAGCACAACCACTGAAATCTCATATTGAGGTTATTTCCCCCCCTTTTAAAACATCCAAGGCCATTACTACCTAGCTGTTGAGCTATACACAAGAGTTAAAGTGCTTTTTCTCATTATCCAGCACATGGTAGGTGACATATATAAATATATATATATAGGGGAGGGAGTGGAGGAAAGTGAAGGAAGATAGGAGAACGGATAAAAGAATAAATGTGGTTTTCCATGAACATTAAAATTAGATGAACATTGTTTCTTATCCAAAAACCATCTCTTACCATGTGTATTAGCAAACCATATGTATTAAAGGGCCAAGTTAAATGTGAAATTAGCGATATCCATGTGTCTAATTTATGCATTGTGTACTTACCCAAGATGCTTCCTATATAATTAAGGCTTATTGCAATGTAGTTGATAACTCAGATACTACTGTTAATAGGTAGAAAGTTTCTAGAAAATTCTTAATAATTAGGTGGGATGACAGAGTGAGTGGGACGGCAGGTTAATAATGTGAGGCCACTTATCCCAGCTTTTGTAAAAACATTCCATGACTTTCCTCATATCCCCAAAATTCTTTCAGGTTGTGAAACTAGAGCTGTGTACAGCTGGGAATAGCATATTAACATCTCATATAACCATGCATTTAAAATATTTTCTAGGATCAAGTTGTCTGATTAGCTGAAAATTACTGCTAGGTAAGAGAAGATTTCTAACGCTTCAAATTGCCATTGTGCTATGTAGCATTTTCTTTGGTTCTTATCTGTAACAGTTTTACTGGGAAAGATGGCTTTTCTTCTTTTTCAGAAGCTAAGCCATGAGCACAGTAGCACATTTTATTTTCTTCAATTCATTTAATTGAAATCTTAAAATGGAAATTGCATGTGTCTAAGAATAAAATTTAGTTATTATGAAAAGGAGCTGATAACTTCAATTTTACAAGTCAGATCTCCTCTTGAAACCTTCTAGAAAAGAAAAGCCAGAAATAATAGAAACTAACATTTATTGTACATTGACTGCTCAGCAGTATGCTAAGTTCTTTACATATTCCATTTCCTTTAGTCCACCCATGGCATTAGGGTTATTTGTTTTAAAAACTAGTTGGATGGTTCTCATCTCCTGAAATGGAGAGGCTGTGAAAAGAGAAGATTTGGGGGAAGAGTGGGAGTTCAGTTTTGGAATGGAAGTCTGAGATGTCTTTTAGCTAAATGAGATGTTGAATATGCAATTGGATCTATGAGTCTGGCCGGAGAAGATAAAATTTGGAATTAGTCTGCAAATAGAATTGAAAGCCATAAGATTGGATGGGATCGCCAAGAAAATGAATATGAGTAGAAAAAGGAAGCAGTCTGAGGACTGCACCTTAGGTTTACTCAGTGGTAAGAGCTCAGGAAGAACCATCCAGTGAGGTAGGAGAAAAGCTGGGAGAGCATCGTGTCAGAGAGTCAAATGAAGCGTCTGGGAACAGTGAATCATGAGGTGGGTCAATGCTGCTTGCAGGTCAAGTAAGGTGAGGACTGAGAATTGACCACTGCATTTAGCAACCCAGAGGTCACTGATTGCTTTGACCAGAGCAGTTTTGGTGGATTGGAAGCCATATTTGAATGGGCTCAAGAGAATGAAGAGAGGAAATGGAACCAGTAATGGATAAAGGGGCATAGGGGCTGCAATGGACCAATCCATCTGAGCTGATAACTCAATGTATTTAACTAGTTGAGAGCCTGTCTACCTACCTATATGCAGCTGGTCTTTGACAGCACCAAAACTTCACCAGTCAGACCTATGACCAGGGCGGAATCTATGCCACTGTTAGGTGATTCAGCTCCACTTACAATGTGTGTGTTTGTGTGCATGTGCTCATGCCACTTGGTGCTATGGCTCCACACTTGCCACCCCTGGTGCTAGGAACCACCTTGCCTGACCTGCCTACTCACTTAGGTATTCTGGTCACCAGTCACTTGGCAAGCCCTGGGACCCCAGTCTCATGTGCTGCTCTTAATGGGTGTGGCTCAGGTCTAGAGAGGGCAGAACAGTTCTTCGAAGCAAGAAATAACTAGTCACAAATTTTCACATAAATTTATATCTAATTAGGGAGGACTGGATATATACACAAACAGTACCAGTTAATTCAATTACATAAATATTTAAGTAGCACTAAATGCAAGGCATATTCTAGATACTGGAGTACATACATAGATATTCAAAGTGGGGTTTCTTCCCTTGGTTACTTACAATCTACTAGAAGACTTTGGAGAATAATAAAAATAACTAATAATAAGGCAGGATGTGATGTGCAATGTGATTTTTATATAAAGGGGGAGAGGATTTGGGGGGCTAACTTCTGATCAGGGACATCTCTGTGATAGCAAAGGCCTTTGAGCCAAGTTTTAAAGAAAATACTACTGAATTTTTCAAATCTTAGAAAGGAAATTCTAATTCAAGCATGACAAGGACCCAATAAATACAGGAAGAGTACTGATAACATTAACTAATTAAAAATGTAAAACTTTTAAATGGTCTTTATTTAGATTTTGTGCTTTGCTTAGTTCAGGTCCTGTATATTTCTTGTTAAGTTTATGCTTAGACATATTCTATTCTATTTTTCTTGCTGTTTTGAACAAGATGCTTCTTAATCATAATGTTCTTAAACTGGTACATAAAGAAACTAGTGATCTCTTATATTGTAAACAGATGCCTTACTGAACTTTCCTGGTGATATAAGTTTTTCTTTTCTTTGGGGTTCCCAGGTAAACCGCTTTTTGTATTTTTCCTGAATTCACCCTGTCAGTTCGTTGGTATCACACTGACTAATTTCAAATTGCTCTTTATTTTAGGCCATCTAACCACATGTTGGCTATTTACATGCCTCCCAGAAAATTGCCACAGTAACTATGCAGAGAAAGAACATTAGCAGCATTCACCCAGCCCGCAGGGCGTAATACACCACTCTGGCTCCAGCATGTTCTACCTATAGGTTTAGTGGGCTCAATAAATATTGAATGGATGGCTGGATAGATGGGTGAATTACACTTGCTCGGAAGAGACTGAGGTCTAGTATTTCTACTGTAAATCTGAATCTGCTTTGTCTGCATCTATCTTTCAGATATTTTTATTTAAGAAACATGACCCACCGACTGGCTTTAAAAGAACAATAAGAAAGCTCAACTAAAAAAAATGAAAGAATAGCAATGTAAGTTGGAAAATTCTATTGACAGAAGTCTTATTACTTAATAACCATGTTCTCTCTTTAATATATTTTAAATGTTATGTAGAGATTTTAAAAATTAAACCCATTTTTAGAAAGTTTATTTTATTCCTTTACCACTTGTACAGTAATAATATAAGAAGGACTTTCATTATAGATGCATTTCTTACATGTGTGATGAGGATTCTCCACAGTTGCGAAAACAATATTTTAGGGCATGCTGAAGGACAGAGATCTTGCATATATTACTTTTAAGTCCTTCAGGCCATCTTTGCATGAAAGAAATGAATAAAACACAGTGCTGATAAATGAAGGAAAAATGTACACATTTAGTAAATTAACTGTGCTGTGTTTTTCTGTTCCTATTCAGGCAGTCACCAACTATACTGGCCCCTCGGGGCGCCCACAGCATTTTAATTCTTTGGTGCAAATGGCACACATTTAGCTATCAAGTGCAGTAAGTGCCACTCATTTATGGCCGTGGCAGTCGGCAGAGGCCAGCTGCGGCCTTCTAAAGTGCACTCAGGCTTCTGCCTCCCAGAGGCCCTTCTTAGACAGCCCCTATCTAAAAGGACGCCCCCCCCCCCCACCAACCTGTTGAGTACATCATGGGAATTATCACATTCTATAGTTGCTATGTGTATGTATTCACTACGTGCCCATTCCACATTAGAATACAGATTCTAAGGCGGCGCTGGAGTCTTATTCACTACTTATCCCCTACATTTACCACTATGCCCAGTGGTGGTGGGCACTCAATAATATATACTGAATGCATGAGTATTTGTCACCTGCCTGCCTGCTTCCAGTCTGTAGCTTCCAGACACGGAAAGAGGGAACGTTTCTACACAGTCCCCGCCAGAAAGGAACCCTGAGCACGACCTTTAACTCTGGTCTCACCTCATATGAAACAAAGCCCTTCTGTGTGTGTGTTTTTCACATTCTTTGAAAGGTAAATAGTTGCTCTTATTACAAAAACTGATAATTTACTCATGACAACCCTCTACAAAATAACACAAGTAATGACTGTATTCATCCTCTTAAAGGAAGTTGGAGGCCTATAGATCTGAACGAACAACCTGAATATAAGAATATGAACCAAGTTTAGTCATAGAATTGGTTCATTTATTTCTGCCAGCCCCCAAATTTTACTGTATTTGTGCATGTCAGTTTACTCATTATATAAACAAGCATGATAATGACTTCACCCAGAGTTCAGAGTGAGTATTACTCCACCAGAGGAGGCCCCGTCCGGCCCACAGACCCGGTCACGTGACATGCTGCCTGCTCAGTCAAGTTCAGTGCCCGGGTGGTTGTATATGCTCAGACATATTGTGGTTATCATCAAATACAAATCCTTAGGCACTTTTCTTATTATCCCAAAGATGCACAAACACCTACTATTGTATTTGTTGTATTAATTCAGGATTTTTAAGCTTTTTAAAGAGAAGAATCCTTTCTTCCAACATAATCTTGGACAAAAGCTTAATGTTTATAGTGGAAGTGAATTGCTTCTCTGAAGTAAAGGACTGGTTGGGAGGTGGGGCGCAGAATCTCCCCAGCTGTACCTCGAGCACCTCTGGGGAATCCCAAAGGCTCTGAAAGGCTCAATTGGAAAACTGCCCTATTAGCCCATCAGTGAGCAAGGCTATCGGGAGTGGACTACATGGGGAATCCATCACATGTAGAAGTGGAAATCAACGTAAGACTGTCTTTTCTGTAATTCAAGTCAGTTAGTGTCTCCTATAAAATGTAATAAGCTCCTGAGGTGATAGAAAAATTCCATCTAATATTCTCCTCTGAAACAAAGAGGTGAAATTAAAGCACTAGAAAGCCACTATTAATAATTCATAGCAGTTCTATTTCCTGGGACTAAAGTGGGGCAGCATAATCCTTTTGGACATCTCTGCAGCGGTGGTATAAATGTGGAGCAGAGCAAGAAGGCAGACAGTAGAATGAGAGCTAAGGAATAAAAGCTAACGTGGTGCATGCCAGAAAATACTCAGTTGCTTGCCCATTTCAAGCTTTCAAGCTAGCATTAATAATGGAAGGATAGCCCTAACCAGTTTGGCTCAGGGGGTAGAGCGTCGGCCTGCGGACTCAAGGGTCCCAGGTTCGATTCCGGTCAAGGGCATGTACCTTGGTTGCGGGCACGTCCCCAGTAGGGAGTGTGCAGGAGGCAGCTGATCGATGTTTCTAACTCTCTATCCCTCTCCCTTCCTCTCTGTAAAAAATCAATAAAATATATTTAAAAATAATAATAATGGAAGGATAGTACATAATATCTTTGCTATTCTATGTTCGTTAGCAAGTTTTCTCATTCAGTTACATGTGGGCAAATAAGACCATATACTTCTTTATCCAGATAAGCATTTAATGGTATTTAGATATGATGTCTAAAATTTCTGTCAGATAATAGCCCACAATAAGTAAAGACTTCAGTGATTATCAAGGGAATCACAGGACACCCATCACTAACCTGAGACCAGATTCCTCATCTTTAAAATGGGGATAATACTTTACTGCGTTATTGAAAGGATTAAAGAGAATGTGTGTAAATTGCCTAAGGCAACGTCTGACACACAGTAGGCCCTTAATAGCAGTTATTACAGTGTAACTGTTCTCTGCCTTTGCCTGTGTTGGTGGGCACCCTGTTTTGCAAACTCTGCGACTCTTAATTAAAGTCACACACTTGTGCACTAGGAATACCTCTGGGCCTTCGCAGAGCTACTTCTTAGCTACAGTGGGAAATGGCATGTCATGAACCTGAGCTGAGAGAGTCTAGAAGAGCTGCCTCCAGGCAGGAGTTATGCCCAGGATTCTGAAAACCAGCAACTGAGTCCAAGGGCCGGGGAGCAGAGAAGAAGGGGAGAAGGATGACCGAAAGCTCTAGCTTCTCTGTCACACACCAGCGTCCAGACCAGCAAGGTGACAGATCCACTCTTCTTTACGCTTTATTTATGAAGTGGGAAGAAATGAGATGTTGGCACAGTGGTCATGTAAGTAGCCTCTAAAATCATTCTGCTTGGATATGAATCCAGCTACCACTTACCTGATCATCGTGGGCAAGTTCCGTAAATTCAGAGCCTCATCTATACGACAGAGATTATGTTGCCAACCTCACAGAGTTGTTATGAAGATTAAGTGAGATCATCTGTGTAAAGTGTTTAACACTATCTAGAAAATTGTAAACACTCAATAATTTTTAGTCCTTGTATCAGCCAGGGTGCAGGTAATGAAAGCCGCCCTAGCTATTTTCAGATGGAATTCAACATAAGGAAGTAGGTCCTTACAAAATCACTAGAAGGGCTGGGAGAACAGATTTATATTGGGCCTGTTGGAGCAACTCTATAGAATTGGCTGCTAAAGTACCAAATGTTAACATTGTGATTCTCATGCAAATATGATATGGGTCAAAGACTTAAATTTGCATTAACTAATGAGGGAACCTAGGGGATGTTATATCTGGTTCAGATTGTAAGTATGTATATATGTACGTATACACACACACACGTGTATATATATACTGTATATAAAAACATACAATCAGGAATGCTAAACTCAACTTGCTAATAGATGCAGCACATCCATTAGAATCTGAAAGTTCCTGAGCTTTCCCTAGACCAGTGGTTCTCAACCTTCCTAATGCCTCGACCCTTTAATACAGTTCCTCATGTTGTGGTGACCCCCAATTTCATTGTTACAAATTGAACATAATTAAAGCATAGTGATTAATCACAAAAACAGTATGTAATTATATATGTGTTTTCCGATGGTCGAAGGCGACCCCTATGAAAGGGTTGTTCAACCCCCAAAGGGGTCGCGACCCACAGGTTGAGAACCGCTGCCCTAGACAATACCCAGAACCTCCCTGAACAACACCCTGTAATCTCTGTGTGTAAGCCTTAGACAATTTCTTTCTGAAAGGCCCACTCGGGGAACTGCTGGGAATCAGGAGGCTGCCACCCAGATCACTGCATTTATGAACATGCGACCCTAACTGCAGTCCAGGCAGCAGGAAGCCCCCACCAGACTTGTTGGCTCCACGTAATGTCTGCTAAATCCTCACGCCAACTAAATGGAGGACTCAAGCACTGCTGCTTCTCTCCCCACCTCAGTTCCAAATGTCACAGGAGGACTTCTGACTGATGAAGCCTAAATAGCATTTGAAGACTTTAGCTGCAAGGAAATCAGGAAAACAGCTCCTAGCTCTCCAAAGTCTGCAGTGAGAGGAAGGTACCAGGAAGAGCTTGGAACAGAGGTTGAGCAAGACAATACGCCACCATATCTACCACTGTCATTCACTTCGCCAGAACTTCTTGAAATTCTACACTATGGTAAACAGAAGATCAGAAATGTTTCTTGCTGGCCTGTATCATAGCAACACTTTTATGGACTCTGTCAGATCTTGAGTTCTTTTCAGCACGAGAACAGAAATCCCGAGGACCACCACCACTGAAGGGTCAGGTAGCAAAGGAGAAGCAGACAGAGCACAGGTAGAGAGAATGGTCAGGGAAGAGGGAGAGGACCACGGAGTGAGGCATTAGGAAAACTAAGGACACAGTATTTTAAGGAGAGAGCAGTCAACTTCCAAATGCTGCTGAGACTCCAGTGAAATATGAACTAAAAAATGCTTTGCAGACCTTCACAGGATCAGCTTCAGTGGAGTGATGGGGGTGGGGGTGCAAGCCAGGTTAGAATGGTTTCAGGAGTGAGGGGAAGTGCACAAATGGAGACAGCATGAATGGATCAGTCTCTTTAGCTGTCTGACTCTGAAGCAGAGGAGAGAGGCTAAGGAGCTTTATACAGCTTTAAGGTTCTGTTCTTGGCAAGCCAAGCCCACCTCGATTCTGAAGTCAATGCCTTCCAATCTTTACGGGCACCTCGTCTCAGAAGAACAGTATTTGAGGAAGATTGCTTTAAGGACACACAGTTTAAGATGTTTTCTATTCCAGGTATGTTAAAATCTGCTCCCACAGGAAGCCAAATGAAAAGGAGCTGGCCAGACTCCCCTGTATTTTCCGCCCTCACCCTGGCCTCTTCCACCTCCTTCCCAAATGCTCATAAGCAAATTGAGTTTTGGGGTGATGCCATTAGCTGATAGAGGGCTACCAGAGAGTTTAGAGCCAAAGTGTGTCCCACCCTGAGCAGAGGTCATTATGTTAGACTTTTTAAAAAGCCCTGTTCCTGGCTCTGTTTTATCCCTCACCCTTGGGTGGTTGTTTTTAAATCCTTTTTCACTTTTAAATGCACCTCCTGTTACAGTTTTACGTATCCTTACAAATCACTTTAAATCCTCTTGGCAACAAAGAGAGCTATAAACATATAAAGCTGTGAGGTTACTTTTTTTCCTTCTTGCTGATACTGTTTCTCTGATTTTATACACAAAATTATTGGGAAGAGGGATAAAAATGATTGGGAAGAGGGACAGAAATTTATGGAGTTTTGCTTCACAACCGACTTTCCTAGACGCTTTTTCCATTGCAGTGAAGCATGCATCACTCTGAGGTCATAAAAACATGTATCTTCAGGCCACCATCCGGGATACAGCTTTGAACTTGGGGACTAAGAGTTGTTCAGACTGGACCACTCAGCTGAGCAACCCTGGGGCTCCGCTGTGCTGGGGGAGGCCGGGCAGCGCTTTCCTGTGGCTGCTGGGGGAGGAGGGTGGTGCCCAGGCCGGGCCAGCCTAGTGGAAGCAGATGCATGCACAGGCTTTACAGACATTCATAAAGCATCTCTCTGACAGCCACTTTGAAAATAATTTGTACAGAATCAAAAGAATAATTTGAAGGCAGAATGGAGAGGTAACTAATGACACAAGAACCACTAGAAAAAAAAGATTCACCAGGTAGAAAATCCGAAGAAAATTTTTTAATGTGCCAAAGACTGTTGGGCTGTGTTTTAAAGGGGTCGTCTGTGAGGGAGCATACTGCACTACAGGTTAATAACCGTGAAGGTGAGGCGTTCAGCATGCCTTTAAATATTTGACAAGAAGTCAAAATAGTCAAGGGGAAACTCCCCTTCCTGGGTATGTCTCAACATTAGGGAAATGGCTTATCTTTTCAACCTCCCAGGGTTTTTAAAAAATTACTCTTTAGCATCTCATTTCCCCTAGAGAGGGTATTTTATCTTTGAATTCAGGTATGTGCCTCAGTTCATAGAGAGGCTCACGAAAGGAGGTAAGAATGCCATTGTAATGTTTCAGTTCATAAGTGGTCACCTGCAATTGGTACTTGAATATTATACTCTGAATTTTTTTCAGTGTTAATGTGTTATATTCTCATTAATTTCAGGCTGTAATACAAATAGAGATTCAGAAAATAGCCATTTCTTATCAAAATGGTTTTCTTTTGTACTCATAAAAACCCATGCCAATTTATTTCCTTCTTTTATAAAAGCAGACAACAAAATAGAAGATGAAGAAAAAGTATCTTTCTAATATTGATTTTTTTGAAGGTGGTTAAAAGAAGTCATTGCTAAATCCCAATAAATGTGTTTCTGCCTATATTTTTAAAACAAAAATTGAGTGTACTGTTGTCACCCTAATAAAAATTTGAATAGTGTGTGCTTATTGACTGAATTAAAACTGTTGTTTTTCATAAAGAAATCTAATTTATTAACAGCTTGATGAATCTCAGACAAATAAAAAGTCATCATCCATATATTCAAATCGCCTGTCTAATGGGAAGTGACAAAGTGAAAGGGAAGGATTAAAGGCTGAAAGGAAGAAGAGAAAAAGATTTCATTGAAGAGGTTAAGAAAAACTCTTCGTAATTATAATATTGCATTCTAAGATATGCTCAATCTGACACCATTAATAAAATGATAAAAGAATTTCTAACCATCAGAATCAAAATGCAATTTAATTAATCATATTATGTCTCCTTCTTTTGAATTGAAAGCTACTTCAATAGTAGATAGATGGCTGCCATGTTTAGTTTTCCAAATGACTTTCCGATGAGGCAGCTCAAACAAACCAGAGTGATTGATATGCTTGCTTTTGAATAGAATTGAAAGTCTGAGGTCTCAAAAGTTACAACAACGAAGAAGTGAAAGCCATAAGATGGGTCCTACTTGGAAGAAACTGAACTCCTAATCTGAACGATATATGTACCCTTATGTTCACTGCAGCATTATTTACAATAGTCAAGATATAGAAGCAACCTAACTGCCCATTGATAGACATTTGGATAAAGATGATGTGGTACAGTTATACAGTGGAAAATTACTCGGCCATGAAAAAGAATGAACTCTTGCCATTTGCAAATACATGGATGGACCTAGATGGTATTATGCTAAGTGAAATAAGTCAGATACAAGAAGAAAAATACCATATGGTTTCACTTACATGTGGAATCTAAAAAACAAACAAACAAAATAAATCAACAGACAAAACAGAAACAGACTCATAGATGCAGAGAACAAATTAATGATTGCCAGATGGGAAGGGGTTGGGGAGATGGGTGAAAAGGTGAAGGGATTAAGAAATACAAATTTCCAGTTCTAAAAATAGTCATGGGAGCCCTGGCTGTGTAGCTCAGTTGGTTAGAGCATTGTCCCCATGTACCAAGATTGCAGGTTCAATCCCTGGTCAGGGCACATACAAGAAGCAACTAATGAATGCATGTTTCTCTGTCTCCCTTCCTCCCTCTCTCTAAAAAATAAATTAAAAATTTTTAAATAGTCATGAGGATGTAGAGTACAGCATAGGGAATATAGTCAATAATATTGTAATAATTATGTGTGGTTTCAGATGGATACCAGACTTATCAGGATGATCACTACGTACATTACATAAATGTTTAATATAATGTACATCAACTGTAATTGAAAAATTTTAGAGAAAAAAAGATAGTCACCAGTCTAGTTTTCTTATCCACCAAATGCTTGCTTCCAGTGTCTCACTGGGAGTGACTAGCTCAGTGTAGTTGATCAGTCACTTGATTTGGTCTGTTAATAAGAAAGTATTTATTCAGTGCTTTTTCTTAAACATTCATAGGGTTATATGGTGGGAAACTAAGACCAAATCAAGCAGAATTGTGCTCCAGCTCAGAATTAGTTTCTTGAAAGCTGACCACAAACAGGGTGACCTGCTTACTATGGAGGAAAATAAAGGCAATCCGATTTCTGGGTATTTCTATAAAAGGATTGAAATCATGATCTCCAAGAGATACCTGCACTTTCTTGTTCATTGCAGCACTACTGGCAGTGGAAACAACCAAAATGCCTATTGATAGATGAACTGACAAAGAAAATGTGACGTATATAGACTGGTGGTTGTCAGAAACCAGGGGAAGGAGAAAATGAGGAGTTATTAATCAACAGGCATAAAGTTTCAGTAGAACAAGATGAATACTTTCTAGAGAGCTGTTGTACAACGTAGTACCTATACAGCAGTCCGCCCGCCTTATCCATGGTTTTGCTTTCCTTGATTTCAGTTACCCGGGATTTCAGTTACCTTGGGTCAATTGCAGCCTGAAAATACTAAATAATTCCAGAAATAAACACTGTTCTGAGTAGCGTGATGAAATCTCTCTCCATCCTGCCCAGGTCATTAATGATCCCTGTCCAGCATATGTGCTCTACGTTCCCTGCCAGTTAGTCACCTAGTAGTCACCTCAGTTATCAAACCGACTATAACCGTATCACAGTGCTTGTGTTCATGTAATCCTTATTTTACTTAACAATGGCCACAAAGCACAAGAATAGTGATGCTGGCAACTCAAATATGCCAAAGAGAAGCCATTAAGTGAAAAGATTAAAGTTCTTGACTTAATAAGGAAAGAAAAAACTTATGTGGAGGTTGGGAAGATCTATGGTAAGAACAAATCTATCCATGAAATGTCCAATAATTAAAAATTGGTTACATAAGTTACCATATTTTCCATATGAAGGAATAATAGATAACCATTAAAATTATGAAGATTATTTTTTACTAATATATACAATGTTTCTAATATGGTATTAAGTTTTTAAAAAAACAAGTTACAAAACAAGATGTGTAGTATGACCCCACTTTTGTAAGAAGATATATATGTGTATATATATATACATATATATGTGTGTGTGTGTGTGTGTATATATATATATATATATATATATAAATATTTGAAAGATGTGCATCAAAATGATAATAGTAGTTATCTCCTGAAATGTGGGTAGTTTTTCTTTCCCTTTTTCTTTGCTATTTTCAAATGCCTCATATATATATACATATATATATATATATATATATATATAAATTTTAAATTAGTAAAAGATTATGAAATTGAGGAAATGCCTTTGGAAATAAAAACAAATTTTCTTTTTTGTTTCTGTTTGAAATAATGATCTGAACAGAGAGAAATATAAAATGTGGCTTTTGTGATCAAAGTCATTAGAATGAATGCTGAAATTTTATTAACAAATCTCTTGCTGGGAGGTAATGACATCCAGGGGTAAATCTATCTACTATTTTACCAATGGCATCAAGTCTTTTCAGCGGGTTTAGTAACTCCAGCAGGGTAACGCAGAGCGATTTCCCCCGCTGTGTATAAGTAACTTTATAATATTGAAAACTATTAGACTAACATATTTATCATGTACAATTCACAAAAGAGAATAGTAGCTAAAATACCTGAACTAACATTTAAGACACCAGACATTTTGAGTGGACGACTCTTATGGATTAAAATAGGTTACTGGGTAGGATGGGAAGAGATCAACCAAAGAACTTGTATGCATATATGCATTACCCATGGACACAGTCAATAGGGTGGTGAAAGCCTCGGGGGGGGGGGGCTAGAAGGGGTCAATGGGGGGAGAAAAGGGGACATATATAATACTTTCAACAATAAAGTTTAAAGAAATAATAATAAAATAACAAATGTCACAAAAAATAAAAAATAAAAGCAGAAAAAATAAATAGGTTATTGGGGCTATGGTTGGATGGTGAAGCATCATGTACAGTGTGCTAAGGATTTGGACTTTTCCTGTAAAGACACAGATCAAGTTGTATTTCAGAATGAAAATTCAAGGTGCCCATGGAGGACAGATTAGAGGGAGTAAAAATTAAAAACAGAGTACATTTATAAATGAGGCATTTGTAATAGTAATGTCTTTAAAGGAATTTTTCCTAACAAGGAAGAAAGGGTGACTATGTAAGCTATTTAAGTTTTAGCTTCGATTTTTTTTCTCCCAAAAAGAATATATACTAGTAAATATAAAACCCATAACAACTATGTAAACTACTATAATATATACAGTATAGTCAGGGATATGCTTTTGCATTTTATGATTTGACTAAATATTAACTAAATAAAATATATTACATAAGAACTTATTTTGTCCTTAACAAATCGGCAAATCTAAGCAGAGCTTGGATATTCGTTATACAACAATACCAGCTAACATTCCAAGTTCACCTAAATGGAATTCACTTAATATCTTAGATTCTGTCAATCTGCTTAATCATTTTTTAGAGCTTACTATTCCCTAGAAAGGGGACTGCTCAACCCAAGGCTGACCTGCACTCTGAGAACTGTCAGTCTCTCCCTGTGGGAGCCCCGGGAAGCATCGCCCTGGGGTGCAGAAAGAAAACATAAGGCTTCCAATCCATTCCTATCATATTCCAAGGTTCTAGGGAAAATGTTAAAAAAAGTGGTTTTCTTTCCTGATCTAATACCAGAAGCTAGAAATAATCAAGCAGTACTAGCATCCTTTCAAAATTAAAAACTGTTGAAAACATATACTTGTGGGATTTCCACCTCTGTCAAATAGTCCCACAGAGCTAGTCCTGGGATTCCATGGTTGGGAGTGACATAGGGAGATACACGGCAGATAATGACATAATGGTACCAAGAAGTGTGCTTGGATTTTGTTCACATTGTTCTGGCTCTCTAACTCATACAATCTAAGGGCTTATGTAAAATTTAACATGAATAAGTACCGAAGTGCAGCCCCAGGACCGTCATTCAGTACAGCGAGATCATTTTAACTCAGGGTCAGAATGAACTTTGTGGGAGTATTTACAAAGACCAAGGTTATTTAGGATAGGAGGTTTTTTCCCTCCTTTCATATCTTTCCTTGCACAGAACTTTAAAGTAATATTAGGAAGCCTGAAACACAGTCTAGAGGATTCAGGACCATCTCCGTTCAGGTTGCCATGACATCCTATATAATAAAGAGCTAATATGCTAATTAGACCATGTGGCGGAATGACCTTCCGGAAAGACCAGTGGGCGGGGCCGTGGGCTGCGAGGGCCTACTCTTGCGTGATTTCCGTGCATCAGGCCTCTAGTTTACTATAACTGAGTCCTGTACTTTCTCTTGCAAACTAGAATGACATTGAGAATGTAAAAATGATCCACACTAAGGATAAGTTAGTACCCAAATTTAATCAACAGGATGTGTTTCCTCTTCCTGTTCTGGGACAGGAAAGCTAAATACTATCACAAAGTGGTCAAAAAAAATTGGAAGTCAAGACACTGTGACTTTACTGTCTGTGTCTCTGGTTGAAACTGAACGTGGAGACTGGATTTAATTAAACAGTTTGAATCCTTATGGCTTCCCCCACCCAAGCTGCCTTTTACATAAAAACTTAGTTGGAAAAATCTGACATTCTAAGTTTAAGCAATTTTCAACAACAAAAAATAATGTTTAACTTCTCCAGATTTTTCTTTACGTTTCAGGAAACAATAATTTTATAGTTTCAATATAATGCTGGTCTTTGTAGCCCTCAAGAGACAAAGCCAGACACTGGTGCATGCTGCAGGTTCCTGTTTTTATTCCAGAAACAACCTTCGTGACTGTTGGCAGCGCAGGTCCTGCCTCCCTCCCACTCTGGCTGGGGATGGCGGAGGAGGCAGAAAGGCTGTAGGGATATCTGCTCGCAAGTTTTCAGGCATAAAGATTTAGAACTCTTCGCTAATGACTTCAATGAGATTTTAAGTTCGAAATCAGTAACTACAAAAACCCATAGATTCTGTGCCTCCTGAGGGCTGTATACCTTCCTTTGGATTTTTTATTTTTGGCAAAAAGAAAGAACACTACTAAATAATGCATAAGTAATTGTATTTTATCTTCCAAGGGCACATTTAAAACACTGTTTAAATTACAGACAGGAACATAAGCTTTAGTAGTTCTCTCTATTGCATGCCAAATAGAGATGTTCATAGTTCACAATTTATTCAAAATCTGTTTGGACGGGCTCTAGTTGTATTAGGTTTGAATAGTCAGTTTGTCGTTTTGTTGCTATAACAGCAGCACAAAGATAAAAATAGCCCAAACAGTTTTGTTGCAGAGACATCCACCTACCGCAGCTCTTACCTTGATCCTTTCTAGGCGTCCTGCTTTCCTACCCTCAGTTCTTTGCTCTTTTCAGATGAGAACAAGCTGACCCTGGCTAAGCATCTTCCTGTGAAAAGGCTCATGACAAATGCCATCTTTAGAAAAGACTCCACAGTTGAAATGTGAACCCGAGAGATTTTAGGGTCCCCGCAGGCTTTGTGTCCTAGCATTGAAAATCTGTTGTGAAAAATCATAAACCTGTTTTCTTTGTGTCACTCATTCATTCTGCATCAACAAATGTTCACTGAGCACTTGTTAATTTGCAAAGCAGTTTTAATGATTCAAGAATGTGGAAAGTGTAGTCTCTGTGTTTGAGGAATTTGCAATGTTGAAGAAAACAAAGGAACCCTGTGATGTGCATTTAACAACAAAGTCAGCCTGGATCATCTATTTACTCTTTCTTTGCACAGGTGAGGGAGTTACCAACACAGAGAGGTGGAATGACCTGTCCTAACCGCATTGCTGGCGGAGAGATCACTGGGAGAATGGAAACAAGCCACTTACTTCACCACTCACTACTTATATGATCTTGGACAAATTACTTAACCCACTGAGCTAAGCCAGACTTCAAAGGGCTAGTCTGGGTTAAAAGGCTTATAAGAATGAGAACAGATAGCCCTCAGCCGGAAGTATGAGGCACACTTACAACATATGAATAAAAGTGAACTGATGGAGCTTCTCCATGCCTCCCGAGTTCCTCACAGACCCTTGGCCAAAGTTCAGTGGCCAGTGCAACCCTCAGAGAGTGATAGACCTGCTGGGTCAAGGACTCCAGAGCCACAGGCCCACAGCCTTCCCTACACAAGTTAGGCACTTTGGTGTTCCACTTCTTAGTGCTTCTTTAGACATCACGTGGAACAGCCTCGCCCTGCTACACCTCACCCTCGGTTTCCTCACTTGTGATATTTAATGATGTACAGCAGGGGTCGTCAAACTTTTTAAACAGGGGGCCAGTTCACTGTCCCTCAGACCATTGGAGGGCCGGACTATAGTTTAAAAAAAAACTAGTTGGCTGCTAAGCAACAGGCAGCAGCGGCAAAAACACCCGGCGGGCCGGATAAATGTTTTCGGCGGGCCGCATGTGGCCCGCAGGCCGTAGTTTGAGGACCCCTGATGTACAGACTCTGGTGGCTTCATCTAAACCTTGGACAAGACGGCCTGTGGAGAGTGCCTGGCTCAGTGCCTGATGCAGAGCAGGGGCTTCACAGGCGGCTTTCTTAGTTGAGGAACGGAAAGGAGGATTCAGGTTTCCTGGCTCTCCAGCCTAATGCTCTTTTCAATACATAAATAATGGCAACTGCCATTCTGTGGGTATTCACTTTGTGCCAGTGGAACGATACACTAAAGGGTGATGTGAAACTAGGATTATATGAAGAAAGCATTCTGTGTCTAGAAAGCCTAGCCAGTGGTCAGCAAACTCATTAGTCAACAGAGCCAAATATCAACAGTACTTCTTCAAAATAGACTCGCCCAGGCCGAAAACCGACTTCTGCACATGGGCCACGAAGTGTCAATCGCACTGTGCATGCGCCTGCACGTGGTATTTTGTGGAAGAGCCACACTCAAGGGGCCAAAAAGCCGCATGTGGCTCGAGAGCCGCAGTTTGCCGACCACGGGCCTAGGTCGTAAAATCTTGGGCATCTCTCATGGCAGTATTTTTTCTGATATGTCTCCTCAGGAAAAGGAAACAAAGGAAGAAAAAAAACAAATGGGACTACATCAAACTAAAAAGTTTTGCACAGCAAAGAAAACCATCAACAAAATTAAAAGACAATCCACTGAATGGAAGAGGATAGTCACCAAAGATACATCTGATAAGGAGTTAATATCCAAAATTTATAAAGAACTTATAACACACCAAAATAACAATTTAATTAACAAATGGGCAAAGGATCTGAAAAGACAAGCAAGTGACAACAGACATATGGAAAGATGCTCAACATCACTAATCATCAGAAAAATGCAAATCAAAACCACAATGACTTACTACCTCACACCAGTCAGAGTAGATGTTATCAAAAAGTCTGTTGACTAGGGAACCCTTGTGAACTGTTGATGGGACGGCTAATTGGCACAGCCCCTATGAAAACAGTATGGAGATTCTTTAAAATATAAAAAAACACATAAAAATATATCTACCATACAACCGAGCAATTCCACTTCAGGGTATTTATCCAAAAACAAACAAACAAACACATGAATTTTAAAAAATGTGTACCCCTATGTTTATTGCAGCATTATTTACAATAGGATATGAAAACAACTTTGATGCCCATCAACAGATAAATGGATAAAGGAAAATGTGATGTATACAAGCAATGGAATATTACACAGCAATAAAAAAGAATGAATTCTTGCCTTTTGCAATAGCATGCATAGACCTAAGTGAAATAAGCCAGACAGAGAAAGACATATGTGGAATTTAAAAAAACAAAAACAGATTAATAGAAACAGAGATCAAAAGGATGGTTATTAGAAAGAAGGGAGTGGGTGGATGGGTGAAAAAGATGAAGGAGAATATCTGTATATATAAAAGCCTAAGTGACTGAACGACCAGTCGACGGGTCGCTATGATGTGCACTGACCACCAGGGGACAGATGCTCAATGCACAGGATTGGACTCCCTCCTGTCTGGATTAGGCCTGCGGGGATCGGGCCGAAACCAGCTTTCCGATATCCCCCAAGGGGTCCTGGATTGCGAGAGGGCGCAGACCAGGCGAGGGATCCTACAGGTGCATGAATCTGTGCGTCGGGCCTCTAGTAGTCAATAATATTGTGATAAGTTTACAAGGTGACAGATGATTAATAGAATTAGTGAGATAATCACATTATAAGGTATAAAAATGTCAAATCACTATATTGTACACCTGAAACTTACATTAAGTAATATAATATTGTCTAGTAACTATACTTAAGTAAAAAAAACATATATTTTTGAGGGAAGTTATCCTATTTTTCTGGTCTGTGTTTGCTTTTAAGGATGCCTTGAATCCTTTATGGAAAGAATGGAATTATGTGTAAGTAGGTGGATATACCAAGTTCCTTAATCATAGCACCTATATGAAAATTTTCATGTACTAAAATTGGAGAAAATACAAGGAGGAAATGACACTTATTCAACCCTGGCTTTATGACTTTATAGTCCACAACCTCATTTCAATTACTGAAGTCTGCAGAATGATCAACACCAAAGTATTACAAGTATCTGCTATAGTTCATATGTAAACTTTTGAAAATGAAAGTGGATCTCAGTTGAAAAGTTCAGGTACGGAGGAAGAAACATTTTAAAGGAATTAAATGCTGTGGCTCAGGCTCAAAGTAACTAGGGTGGGCAGGAAATCAATGCTTTCCCTACTGTGTCTTAGGCAGTGTCAGTGACTAGAGTTTAGTGTTTTTTAAACACTCCTTGAAGTCAGTGAGTGTAATATGAGCATTACTTGAACTTTATTTGAATTTCAATAGCTACCAACAGATGTGCTTGAGATGACGAGGGCCCCGCTTCCAAAACAGCACAGTACTTTAAATCTATTTTAGACTCTGAAATGAGAGCCGGTTCCAGGAAGACAGCTCTGAACCTTTTCCCCAGCTGCAGGAAAAAACTCCTCTTGCTGCCCCCTGACTTACACACCAAAGGAAGCTGCATGAAAAGGTGTTCTTTTGCCAATAATCATTTTACCATACAGCCCACAAATGGAAAAATTAACTGTTGGCTCCTCTTCAGAAAACGTATTCTCACATCCCCCAGAACCAGGTAGATAAATAAAGAAAACCATGCAGTTATTTTAACTCCTTCCTCATTCCCCAAAGTGATTTTTAATATTTTTGTTACTTCAGCAAGCTTATAAAACAGGGCTTATCTATTAACAATCAAGTCACTATTAAACTTCTACAAAATAAGTAATTCATTCAAGGCTCTGAGACTGTTCCCCCCGCTTTACCCCTGCCAATTTCTTGGGCCTTTGTTCCACTGGTTAATTCCCACTTGCCTAAACCAATTCATTCTCCCACCCTCTGGTTTCTACCCTTCACTCTAGGATGTACAACCCCTCTCAATGGAAAGTGAAACCTCTAACCTGAATTCACCTCTGCCATTATCTTATTTCTTCCCTTCACACCCAAGCTTCCCTGGGTGACAAATCTCTATTAAGTCAAATGGAAACTCTGACTTTGCTTTTAGACATAATAACAATGACTTTATTAGGCGCCTCTCTGTGCCAGGCACTCTTATAGGCTTTTTTTTTCTTGATTAAAAAGTGCATGAATAATTCATGTTCATTACAACAAATTAAATAATACAGAAACAGATCAAGACAGCATCAATGCATTCCCTGCCCAAACACCATATCTTACTTGTCACAACCACCACAAGAGATAAGAATTATTGACCCTATTTTACAGATGAGGAGATTGAGTCTGAAAAAGCTCAGAGTGTACCCCTCCACCCCCAGTTTTTTAAGAGTGAGAGCTTTGCGCCTGACTGCCTGGGTTCATATCTGGACCTTGGCATTTAACTTTATGTGTACATGAGCAAATTACTTATTTCTGCACCTCAGTTTTCATATCTGTAAAATGGAGCTAATAATAGTACCTCGTTCACAGGGTGTAGTGAGGATGTAATGTGCCAAACATAAAAATATTGCTGTTTCTAAAGAAAAAAAAAAGATTTTTAAATGACAGCTGAGAAGAAATACTAGGAACCAGGGCAAAATGCTGTTCACCATTCTGCCACTACTGTAGAGGAAAAAACTGTTTCAAAGCAGCTGGAAAATATTGCTCAAAAATATGCTCTTATTGCAATGATGACACCATCAATGCACTTAGTTTTTTGAGATAACACTATTTTTTAAAGGTTCAATATTATTTCGATTTTTTGTGATTAAATTTTATTCATTTGATACAGTATCAATTTCATTATTTTTATTAATGTTATCTCAGTTGTGCTACAATGAGTATGGATGTTTAACATTTAGATGTAAACACATTTTACATAACGTTTCTACTATATTTCAAAGTTTTGGCAATGGCTCTGTATAACTGGATGATTTGAGTCAGCCCTGCCATCTGACTACCATTCTGGGGCCAGTCTGCCTGCCAGCCCCTGCAGAGACAGGCAGCCTCTTAGAGTTTTAGTAGGCACCATCATTTATATTTGCTCTCTATGAGTGAACTATTAGTAGCAAGTGATTAAATAATGGGCATTCATTTTCCCGGTAAGTCATTGCCCACACCCCAGTAACTCAAATATTTTCTTCCCACTTCTCTATATGCTGCTTCTAAGAGGCAATAGACATGACGGCTGCTGTACAGCTACTTGGCTAATTCCTCAAAGCCTCTTGTTTACCATTCTCTTTCCAAGCACAGTTTAATGGACTTTCTATGGGAAACAGAGGAAATGAACAACATGTACATCTCCTTCTCTTGCCTACCCACATTCTTTCCAGTCTTAAGAAAGTAACATTGCATTGAGGCCCTCAGCTTTCTAAAGAGGCAGCCTGGTCCAAGGAACAATAGTTCTATATGCTAAATCACTAAACAAACACTTGTTTAAAGAATTTAAGTCAAGAGTAGGAGATTCCGTTCAAAACAAGTAAGAACTGAACAGTAACACTTGAGGAGTGAAAGGAAAATAAGGTTAAACAACTCACAGGCTCTCTTCATTCATCTTATATTACGTTTGTCTTTTAAAACATCGTGCTTTTTCTGTTTCCCAGAGAACTTAAACACTTCACTATTCTATGATGTGCAGATTTGTGGCTAAATTAAACTCTTTCCAAGAAGAGCACATTTTTCTTTCCCTTTTTCTTTCTCTTTCTTTCCCTCTCCCCTCCCCTCTCCCCCTCTTCCTATCAGTCTCTGCCTCTGATTGGCTGGATATTACAGAGATTGTGTATTCGCTCTCTTTATTCTCCCTTAACAATTTGTTATAGCAAATCTGTCTCAAGCCCCAGGTTAAAATCGTATTTTGTTCTTTTCAGAAACTACTCTAGGACAGAAACAGAATGGCAGACCCCAAAAGAAAACATTTCACAGTCCGTGTTATCACTATTCACTTTCCAATTTAAAAAAAAATACATGTTCTTTATATTTGATCAGTTCATATATGTGTAACTTTCTTCTAAGCATTTTGAGGAAGAAAAAGTAGTATAATACAGGATCTGGGACATTAAGTAACATGAAATTCTACAGGCATCTGCCTTCTTGCTGATTTTAGCCAGAGGTGGCATTGCTATATAATTATCCTTGGCCCTAGAGTACAGACCCAGCTTTAAATCTCCTGTCATCGGCTTATATTACCTGATGCCCTGCACTGTTGCTACTCCCACATCATTCCCCCTCATTTCTCAAGGATTTTACTCCTGGCTCATTCTCACTTCTCTCTAGTCTTATCTTTCAGTGATTTCAATATACATAGAGGTGATCCTACCTTCCCTGATCTCCTGGTTCATTGACCTCCTCCCCTATAATGACCTCATTCTCTTCTTGCTTCTCTAGATCCCAACCGGGAAGAATGAGTAGGATTCTGACCAATGCCCTGCAACCTACTCTCAGACCACTATCGCTCATCCTTCCAACTCACTCTGGTACGTGACCCCAGGGACCCCTTCAATTTCCTGGGTCTTCCAATCTGTTGATCAGGCCACCTTTTCACTGCCCCTCATTCTATATGTCCTCTATTCCTCCAGCTTGAATTCTAAGATCAATTATTGTAATGACTCTCTTGCCCTTCTCATTTCAGCTCTAAATCCAACTACTTACTCATTCTCCACCTGTAAACTGAGTGGGGCTGAAAAAGAAAAAATTCACAGACATGCTTATGTGCCTCACTTCAACTTCAAGACCCTAATGCTGCCGTACATCAGAGTCAAGTCACTCTTCCATTCTCTAGACAAGTATTCCATACCTTCTTTCTCCTCAGCAACACACTGCCTCTCAACCTCATCCTCACTCTCACCTAATAATCTTGCTTCCTACCTTAATGAGAACCCTGAAGCAATCAGAAGAGAATTTCACAGATTCCACTATCACGTGGACCCACTGGCCAGCATACACACCTTCATACTTTGCCTGCCTGCTGGTTCCTGTAGATTAAGTTGTCAAGCTCCTATCTAAAGCCAACTCCGTCTCCTCCACTTAGGAACTAGATTCCATCTGCTCTCCCATATTCAAGGGCATCCCTCCAATGATTCTCTTTAATTTTTGCTCCTACTGAATCATTCACCTCAGCATGCACACACAATTCTTTTTCTCCTATTTAAAAAACATTTTTTTACCACTTTCTTAATCGGCCATCATCCCATTTCTTTGGAGCAAAAGTCCTCAAAAGTCGTGTATACTTGCTGTTTTCATTTTGCCCCTTCCCATGTTATCTTAAACTCATTACAGACAAACGGTCACCCTACCACTCCTCCAAAACAGTTCTTGTCAAGTGATAACCCCGTTTCTTTATTTCCTTTTGGAGCAAATTCCTCAAAAGAATTAATATTCACTATCTCCAATTTCTTTCCTCCCATTACCTTTAAAATCTATTCCAGACCAGCCGGCATGGCTCAGTGGTTGAGCATCAACCTATGAAACAGGAGGTCACAGTTCTATTTCCAGGCAGGGCACATGCCCAGGTTGCAGGCTCGATCCCCAGTGTAGGGTATGCAGGAGGCAGCTGATCAATGGCTTTCTCTCACATTGATGTTTCTATCTCTCTCTCCCCCTCTCCTCTCCTCTCTGAAATAAAAAAAATAAAAAACTATTTCAACCCCACCACTCCACTGAAAGTGCTCTTATTGAGTCACCAGTGACCCTTTGGTTGTAAAATCTAATGGTCAATTCTGAGACTTCATTTTACTTGACCCAACTGCACCACATCATGCAGTTGAACACTTTACACATTTGGCTTCCAGCGCATTAAACATTCTCAGATTCCCTCCCACCTCACTGGTCTCTTCTTAGTCTCCTTTGTTGGCTCTTTCTCTTCTACCACACCTTGAACTTTGCACACCTAGACCTGAGCCCCAAAGCTCAGTCTATTAATACTCACACCGTTGGTGATTTTGTCCAGCCCTTTGGCTTTAAATATCATGTATACTGATTATTCCAAAGTATGCGTCTCTGTCCCAGACCTTTCCTGAGCTGCAGACTCAGCATGCCTACTCCCAACTCTGTTGTCCAACAGTCACCTCAAACTTAACATGTCCAAAAGCAAACTTCTGGTTTTCCTGCAAAGATCTGCTCCATCATAACCTTCCCTATTTCTGCTTCTGGCAGCTCCATTCTACCAGGTGTTTAAGTCCAAATCCATGGATTCATCTTCAGGTTCTCTCTTTCTCTTATATCCCATATCCACGCTGGTTCTACCATCATACTGTATCCACCATGATCTGAGATATATCATCTTTCACCTGCATTATTTTGATAGCCTCCCCAAAGATCTCCCTACATCTACCATTACACACACACACACACACACACACACACACACACACACACACACACAGTTTATTCTTTACTGGGGAGCCATAATGATCCATGTATTAGTTTGAGTCCTCTGCTCAAAATCCTGTAATGGTTTCTCATTTCACCAAAAATTAAAGCCAAACTTATTACAATATCATATAAGACCCTACTTCATCTGGCCTCTCTCATTCACTCTTCTTTAACACCTTAGGTATGCTCTTGTCTTAGGACCTCTGCTTAGCTCTTCTCTCTTCCTAGAATGCTCTTCTTTAAAATATCCATTTAGCTAACTCCCTCATCTTCTTTGAATCTTTGCCAAAAACTTACCTGTTCAATAAGGCTTCCTCTGACCAC
Source organism: Myotis yumanensis (assembly GCF_028538775.1). Taxonomy (NCBI): domain Eukaryota; kingdom Metazoa; phylum Chordata; class Mammalia; order Chiroptera; family Vespertilionidae; genus Myotis; species Myotis yumanensis. The sequence continues at coordinate 29,602,921 of NW_027223762.1, read as the reverse complement.
CCAAATTTAAAACTACAATCTGTTCCCTACTCCCTAATTCCAGAACTCTCAAATCTCCTTACTCAACTCTACCTATTGTTTTTTTCCATAGCACTTATCACTTTCTAATGTTTTATTGTTATTGTTATTTATTATCTTTTCCTCTGCCAGAAACTTTAAGAGGGAAGAAATCTTTGTTCAATTCACCAATATATATCCTAAGAGTCTAGACCAATGCCATGCATGCTACAGGCACACAGTAAATATTTGTTGAACATTTAATAAATATAGAAAATAGGTTATGTGTCCTTTGAAGGTATGGTAGTATTTTTCTCCAAATCATTTAAGCCTCAAGCTATCTTTGTGGGAAGATTTTTTTCAAAGTGATTCAAGTTATTTGTTTCTATGTCTATTTAGTTTCCTACTGCACTTCAGTCAACATTGATGATTTACACACATGTCTACCATGTATAATGGATTCTTACAAATATGAAAAATATAGAATACCCCACAGAAAAATGGGGTAACACTTCACAAAAGAAGATATTCAAATGGACAAAGAACACATGAAAATGTTCTCAAATTGTTAGACAATGGGTAAATGCAAGTTAAAACCACCTTGGATAACATCACACACCCACCAGAAGGGTGAAAGTAAGAATGGGAGAGGCCAGGGAAACAGACTCGGGTGAAACTAAAGAACGGATGTTGCAAGCCTGAGAGGTGGCTATCGAGATACTGACAGGTGGGTGTCGTGAGACTGAAGGGTGGGTGGTGCAATGGCTGGTTTGTGTGAGTTTGTCTTTTGTGAAGAAATGGATGCTAAGCAACCACTGGTCAGGCTGCCACCAACATGAGCATCCTGGATGGGGTCCAGAGAATCCCTCGCCCCAAAACCCACAACCTCACTACTCCAGACCATGCCCTGGGAGACCCAGACCTATACCAGCGCCAGAAGCTCCGAAAGAAAACAGAGGTGACACAGGTGATAACGGAGACAGTGAGGGCAGCTTGAAGACCGTTGCAAGCTTCCCACCCCAGCTTCCAAAGGAGGGGGTGCACCCCAGGGCCCTGAGGATGGTGGCCACACACCCCACATCCTAGTTGATGGGGGTCACAGTCATGCAGTGGCCACAGCGGGGGCAGGAGGAGGTCCTGCTGTCTGTGGAGGGCCTGCAAGCAGCCTCTGCCTCTGAAGAATGGCTTTCAGTGAGGAGCCACCAGTCCTGGTGGAGTGAAGGCCCTAGAAACCGTGGCGCAGGGAGGTCGGGGTCTGAGGTGGTGGCTGGAGTGCAGGCTAAGGAAGCAAAGGCTGAAAGGTGCGCTATCTTCCCAGCAGCAGTGGATGGGGAGGAGAGGGCCGAGGTGGTGGAGGGGAAGCCAGGAGGAGAGGAAGTGCAGTAGTGGAGGAGGTGCAGGGAGTCCAGCAGTGGGCCGCCTGGTCTGGGTGATTTATGCAACTCCATTGCTCTTCCTGGTCACCTGCTGCTGCCTGCCACTGGCTCTGCCCCCACCCCTCAGGCTCCTGCGTGCTGGATGAACCTTTTCAAGTCCACTGTTGGCTCCATTTCCTGGTTTTTGGGAAACAAGGATTTCCAGAGCTGGTGATGGGCCCAGGTTTCCTGCCTGGACATAAAAACCTTTCTATTCCTCCCTTAAAAGACCTTAACTCCTTCCTACCACCACCACCATCACTGGGGAGCCTGCGAGGAAGGGATACTCTACTGTCAGTGGTGGTGGGAGAAGAAGTACTTTTCTCGGAACTGAGGTGGGAGAACAGGAGGTGGTGGAAGTAACGATGTTGCCTAGAGAAGGATTCTTTAAAGAAACCAGGCGACTTGGATGTTTTCTCTCATTTCCATACGACCTTATTTATGTGAAGATTAACTCTGTTCCCTTATTTCACTAGTGTTTAGTAATATCCTTTTATTTTCTCTGTTTCTGCTTACTGGGAAGATGCAGCTGTATAGATTTTATTTTGCTGTCAACTAGGACTATTCGGAAAACTTGGTCTCTTTCCTGTACAATATAGATTTATGCAAATATTCGTAACAGTTTTCAACTGGTTTCTGTCAAAACTGTATCTTTAAAAATATAATTCAAATAACCTGGTCGTGATAAATAAGACACAGTACCTGCCCTCAAGTAGCCTATAGTGTAGTATATTGTGATAAAAGCTAAAATAAGTGCAAGTCTAGGGTGCTATGGGACACATAGGAGGACCATTTCCCTCCCCTGAGGGCTAGGGGTATGAGGGAAGTCTTACGCTATTATAAGAGGTGGCTTTTAAGTTCCTTTTAGACACCAGACTGCAAGCTTTTTCAGAGTAGGGATCTCTCCTTTCATCTATGTATCTCCAGAGCATTATCACTGTATCTAGCACAAAACAGACACTCCAAAACTACTTAATAAATGTGTAAATAAAAGGTACCCAAGTCCTCTGTGGCTTTAAATATGTCGAATATGAATCATATTAGTCTTTTGTAGTACTTTTGTATTCCACTTATTAGATAGTCAAAATATAACTGTCTGATGAAAACCTAATTTTAAAAAAAACAACATATTCTTAGGCTTCAGGTTTTGGCTGCCCAAATAGTTCCTAAGAAGAAGAGCCAGAGTAGAGACTAGAGTCAAACCCACACAAGTACCTTGGTTCTCTCTCTCAGGAAAGAGGAAATGTGGCCAAATGAGCAGTTTTGCAATTATATATACGAATTGTATCAAAACTGTGATATTTGCTCATTAATCTCTAAATTCATATGCGTTAAAGAAAAACATTCTTGCCGAAACCGGTTTGGCTCAGTGGATAGAGCGTCGGCCTGCAGACTGAAAGGTCCCGGGTTCGATTCCGGTCAAGGGCATGTACCTGGGTTGCGGGCACATCCCCAGTGGGAGATGTGCAGGAGGCAGCTGATCGATGTTTTTCTCTCATTGATGTTTCTAACTATCTCTCTCCCTTCCTCTCTGTAAAAAATCAATAAAATATATTTTTTTAAAAAAAGAAAAACATTCTTTATTACAGGCCTTAACAATAGGCTGTACTAATCATAGCTTTCATTCAAGGCCCTACATCAGAGCACCACTGTGCTAAGCACTTTATGTGCAATATCCTTTTACTTCTCACACAACTCTACAGTTTGCAGATGAGGATAGTGAGAGTATACTGAGATTATGTTACCTGTATCCAGTCACTCAGCCTCCCAAGGAGTGGTAAACCCAGGGTTCAAACCCAGGTCTGACTCCAAAGTCTGATAACTATACATGAATAGAAATGCAATCTTTTGTTTTGCAGTAAAAAATTATTAATGAAAATAATTTACCAAATGGCTTAGATTTTTTCCCATTTGTACATCTTAGCATTTAAAACTTTAACTAATTTTTATGATTATTCATGAAAGTTATGACAAAGAATAAGTGCAAAATGAGAAGTACAGTACTGCCCTGGCCAGTGTGGCTCAGTTGGTTGGAGCATCATCCCATACACCAAAAGGTGGTGGGTTTGCTCCAGATCAGGGCACATACCCAGGTTGCAGGTTTGAGCCCCAGTCAGGGTGTGTGTGGGAGGCAACTGATCTATGTCTCTGACTCTGTCTTTCTTTCCCCCTCCCCTCCCCTCCCCTTCCCTATCCCTCTCCATTCCCCTCTCCATTCCTCTCTCTAAAACATCAAATGCATTTTTAAAACAGCATTGTAGCTTTTTTTTAAAAGTACAATACTAATATGTAATTGCTTATGTTTTTTTCCTTTGAATATTGTAAACATGACCTAATTTCCTTTGCAACCCAAATACCACCCACAAATGAATATAAGGCACAATGAATGACATTTACGACACATCTACTGTTGTTTCAAATGGTTTTGCTAAAGGCACCGTCGCAGCTGAAGCATATTTTCAGGTGTTCAGTGGCGCCAACAAGTTTTCTGCCTCAACCCCAGAAGTAACCAGCAGAAGACCTTGCACTTTGTCCAGAAAGACCAAATGGCAGAGGTCTTTTGGGGTGGAAACGGGATTATGTCACTGTCTGGAAATCTTTGATAAACTTGGCTCCCGGTCAGTGGCCAGCTGGGGGAAGAATGCACCGCCACGCAGCGCATGTGAGGTCCCAGAGTGATGAAAAGAGGACAAAATGGGAAACTCTCAGGGAGAAAGCACAATGGGAGAGAAAAACAGTCGTAAGAGAAATTTTCAACGTTACAATTTTGTAAACCCAAAGGAACACTGGTGTGAGACCCAAGAGACAGCCCTATATTTTTTTTTAGTTCCAGCTTGTTTTCCAAAGTAAAGTTGTGACTTCTGGGAAAGTTGTGGTTGAAATTTATTACTCAAGATGTGAGGGAGGTGGACTAGGAAGTCTTCGGTTTCCTCTTAGAGCTTTGATCCTCTCATTCTAGCGAGGCTGCACATACAGCTGGGGCTTTGCTATTATTTTGAAATGTGGTCAAATTCAATGAAGTAGAAATAGATGGATGCCTTCTTAACTTGATGAAATACACCGTGGTACTATAGTAGCCATTGCACTTTCTGCGGCCACAGTAGGCAACGTTCCCAGTAAAATCAGGAACAAAGAAGGATGCTCACTTGTCACCACTATTACCCAGCAGTAATGGGTATTAGACAATGCAATTAATAAGAGAAAGGAACTAGACAGACATATATTTAGAGAAGGAAATAAGACTACCACAATTTGTGATAGAAAACCTGAGATAGTCAACTGAAAATGTACTATAAACAGTAAGAAAATTTAGTAAGGTAGCATGAAGCAGAATTACTGCATATCAATAAATTTCAGATGAACAAAAATACAGTGAGTTAGAAAGTGAAGTAGTACGGTAGCAACAACCAAAGACTAAATATCTAAGAAAAAACTTTGAGGCATATGTAAGATTTATGAATGCAATTTTAAAGCATTCCTGAAGGGACACAAAGACTTGTATAAAGGGAATGGCATACCAAGTTCTTATACAGCAAGTCTCAACCTCATAAAGTTGTCAGTTCTTCCTTAGTTAATTTAGAGATGTATTGTAATTACAGTAACAAAGCCAAAAATTGAGGAAAGGGTGGGGGAGAAAATTAGACAAGCAATTCTAAACTACGTATTTTTTTAAAAAGTATACAAAACAAGAATTTCAAGAATACAAAAAAGAAGAAGAAATGAGGGGACTATTCCTAATGCTCACTATAAAATAACATACAGCGACAATAATTAAAAACATAGCCCAGACGCACGAATACACAGATGACTACATGGAGCAGAACAAGTCTAGAAATAGACCCCAGTGCGTACGGAATTGTGTGTCTAGTAAACATGGCATCTGAACTCAGTGAAGAAAAGATGGACAATTCAAAAAATTGTCTTTAGACAACTGGAAAGACATTTTTAATAAAATTAAGTTGGGTGCATGCCTTATGCTGTATACCAGATAAATTTCAAAGGAGCAACAATTTAAATTTAAACTATGAAATCATAAAAATACTAGAAGAATGCAAGACAGAATTTCTTTATTAACGTGGGGTGAAGAGGCCTTTCTATTTAAAATCTGGAGTCATAAAGAGATTAATACATGAAAAAATTTAAAGATATACAGGGTAAAAAAATTCCATAGAAGAGTCGAAAGAAAAATGACAGAGTGGGAATACATAAACTCCTATCAAGCAAATTCTTAGAAAGGTGAAGAGGGCTGCAAATCACTGATCCAGGTATTTTCCAAAGAAGGATGTTAACTTCAGATTATCTATTTCAACTGAAGTGCCAAGTATATATTTATTCTGTCAATTATAGCCCTATTTTCTACTTTAATGGAGGAAACCAATAACCACCAAGCCACCAGGAAAAGATGAGTAAGACAAGTCAGAAATTGTCTCACAGGATATCAGTGACGGGCAAGGTCACCTGGGGATTACTAAATTCTGGAAGGCTACTCTGTTTACAAGCCTGGTCGTTTCCATCCTGTTTGATGCTGAGATGTAACTGCTGCGGACGGCAGTGACTGCAGCATGACAGTCACTTCTGTCGTGGTGTGCATGGGTTTGCACAGATTAACTCAAATGTTAAGAACATGGCAAACCTACCGTTACCTTCACCAAGCACACAATAGTAGTGACGTCTGCATTTCTACTAGGCCCATTATAGCTCATTTCTCCCATATGCTATTATTTCATCTGAAATATTTTCATTCTCTTCACAGCAATACAGTTGATGAGTAAATCTGGTCTTACTGGAATATGGTTGATCTCTTGAACAAGAACTTTATTTGATCATTCAAGAGAAGAATATGACTACCTCCACTTCTCCAAACTCTATCTCATGAGATGGGGAGGCGGGGGGAGAATGGCAATACTTTTTAGCAATCCCTTCACTGTTTGACCTCAGATAGAAACAACACAACAATATCAGAGGTTTAGATTAAAGAAGTTTGAGAGCAAGCCCAGAGTTATTGCACCTTTTCGGTGAATTATTTTCAAGTCAAGTCTACCTCCTGAGCACCCGAGTACCTATTTCAAATGTCTTTTGTTAGTAGAAGGTTTCTTTTTCTTAGGTTCAATATCACACTTAAAGCAGCTGGAAATATTAGAATAGTCCAAGCACATACTTTGTTATAAGACCGCTATTTCCATGGTAATTTGGATGAGGATCAGCTGGCATATATTACAGTGTCCTATGATATGCCTAAATTAGAGATTAATTCAACTTTTATACTAATTGAATTGACTTCATTTCAAAAATGTTTTTCATGGCTTGTCATTCACAGGCATTTTGAGGAGGAGATGAGGTACTCCACTATGGTAGTTGTTGCTCCAAAGGTGAAAAGAACGTACCTTTGGACCATTCAATGGCACTTAAACTCAAGCTAACTAAATGAAGAGAAAAGAACACACACACAAAAAAGGCTGCCAGATGACAAGTGAAGACATTACCAAGAAAAATAAAACGGTACAAAACCTCAATGAGAAGAGAGATTCATCCCCTCAGCCTAAACGTTTTCTCTCTAGAATTACTAAAATAAAGTGCTAAATCTGGGTTACATGTCAAAGGTGACATTGCAGCATACGCCACGGGAGCCAGAAAAACATCCTCAAGGTCAGACAGGGACATATGGTGCAGCCTCAACTACTCTAGTTCCTATCAGATGCTAACCATCCTACTCCAGGGTGAGGAATAGGGGGAGTGGAGGGGTGGGGGATGGATGCTTTCTTCCTTAACCTTTCCAGGAAGCATTTACATCGTTAGCTTCATGCTAGACAAGGAAATACATGGGTGGTGGGGGAAAGCTCTGATGACTTTATCAGTTCCATTTCTGCTTTTAAGCTGGCTTAGTTTGTTTTCAGCTAAGAGAATAAGACAGAGGCCCTTCTTGATGAAAAGGGCATTAATAGAAAGAAAAAATGCAGCCCAATTGCATTTATAAACATTGATGCAAAAGTCCTAAGCAAAATATTAGATAAATGAATACAGAAATATGTAGGAAAGAAAGTTAATATGTAATGATTACTAGTAAAGTAAGTTTATTTCAGAAATGGAGGTTAGTTTAACATTCAAAAACTCAGCCAGTAATGCAACTAATCTATAGTGACAGAAAACAGATCAGCAGTTGCCTGGGGCCTGTGTGGAGGGGTGGGTGGGAGGACGGGACTGCAGAGAGAATTAAAGAGGAACATGAGGAAACTTCCAGAAGGGAGGGATAAATATGCTCATTACTCTGATTTCAGTAATGGTTTCACAGGCATAAACATATGTGGAATGATCAATATATACTACAAATACGTGCAGCTTGCTGTATGCTATCACACCTCATTAAAGTTGTTTTTAAAAATCAGTGTAATTTATCACATTTACAGAATAAAGAATCCACACTATTATCTCAGATTTAGACAAAAGTCAACTTCCATTCATGATTTTTAAAAATAACTCTTAGCTAACTGTGAAGGCAATTTCTTTAAATTGCTAAAGAATATCTTTTTTAAAACTCCTATAGCAAAATATCATAATTCAAGGTAAAATGTTGAAAACTTCCCATGTGAGACTGGGAACAATACCAAGATGCCTTCCCAGTACCACGTCATCTCCTGCTCCATTATGCCCCTCTATGATGTGAGAGACATTGACCACAACATCAGGTCTATGTTTGCGCTAAGCATATTAACACTGTTCCTTTTGTCTCTAGTGTGTGATTCAGAAAGGACAGGGATAAGCCAGTCAATGCTCCAACCCCCTGCTCCCCGTGACTGGGTCAAAGCTAACACAAGATTTAAATTGGTCCAGTCAAAGGAAGCCAAGAGTTGTGCGTGGGAGAATAGCAGCTCTCCATTCCTATGGAGAGTATAGTACAAGGATGTCCCGTCGGGAACTGGTGCAGCCATTTCTATCAATGAGAGAGCCATGGAAGAAGACAGAGGGCAAACAATCACAGAGAAATAGAGGGCAGTGGAGAATTACCCAGTTGTGTATGTGAAAAAATATCCCCTTTATTTTTTGAGCCAGATCAGTTCTGATTCTCTGATATCTGCATCCCAAAGCCCCTTAACTGTCTGCATAAAGTACCATGATTAGTACAAAGCAGTGGGTAGAATAAGGGAGACATAAGTAGAAAGAATACATGTTCTAAAAGAAAATGCAGATAGTAGAAAGTCCTGGTAGAAAGTCAGAGACCAAAAATTTCCTAGAAGGACTGATGATTAAATGAAATAATTTATGTAAATCACCTCGCACAGAGCCAGAGGCACACCAAGCTGTCATCATTGCCTGCAGATAGCAAGAGCAAACAGCACAGCAGGCTGTGTGGAGTGCTCAGGGAGCCCGGAAACAGGCTTTTATAGCAAAAGCACTTTCTTATGATTTGAAATTATATAACTCTCTTGAGCGGGTAGTCTTAGAGTTCAGGTACCAATGAGTGATAACAGTTAGCTTTTACTGAAAACCTACATTTGCAACTTTATATACATCTGTTTTTCATAAGGGCCTGGAAGATGGGTGTGATTCGCAACTGACAGAGCAGGAGACAAATTCAGAACCGACTTAGCAGCATTTAAATGGTGATACCTGCACTCTGAGCACAGGTCCCACCTCAGGCCCTCGTTATTCTCCATCTCAGGCCGACTGTAATGTGAGATTAGACTCAAAGATGCACATGAATACTATCACTTGAGAGAATTCACATAACAGAAAGTAACTGCATTTCCTGGGTGCATCCTATGTTTTAGCATTTTTCCTTTCATACATCTTGGACCCATTTCATAATAACAAAGCTATGTACTGGATGGAACATGACAAATGCACAGAGTAAGCAAGAGAAATATTTTTGGATAGAAACCACCCTATAGTATGTCAGTCATCTGGAGAACATCTTCCTAGCACAAATGAAACTAATCTGGGTTCTTAAAAACATTTTTAGGAGATTTCTAATAGCACTTACAACTAGATCTAGGAAAGCATGAGCTTTAGAAAGAACAGATAATTGTATAGCCTTTAGAGCTATTATAAGATAAACATGGAGACAGTTAGATAAACACTTCATGAAAGAAAAAATAAAATTGTTTTTTATTTTTTCTTCCACAGAATAGAGGACTAGACTAGCAAATGAAAACTATTTAAATGACTCTCCTAGGTACTGCTATATTGAAGGTTTATCTTTTTTAAAAATTACTTTATGATAGTTTTTATTTTATCAATTTCATAGAGAGAAAGGGAGAGGGAGAGTGAGATAAAGAAACATCAATGATGAGAGAATCATCAATCTTCTGCCTCCTGCCCACCCCCTACTGGGGATTAAGCCTACAACTCGGACATGTGCCCTGACAGGGAATCGAACCACCACAATCTCCTGGTTCAAGGGTCAACACTCAACCACTGAGCCACAATGGCTGGGCAAAGGTTTATCTTTTAAGAATACAAATCAAGAGCCCTTCAAATCATATATATTATCCAAAAGTTATTATAAAACAGAATAAACAAGTGATATGAAAAATTAAATAACAATTCACATCTAATTATTTTTCCTAATAACATTCTAAATGGCTTAGTGAACTCTACAATCAATATATTACATAACATACTGTGTTTCTAAAAAAAATAAGAGAATAACAATTTAATCTAGGTCATAAGGTATATATGAAAGGATGTTACTGAATTTTATAATTATAGTATGAAAATTCCTCTGCCATTCCACAGTCTTTGGATATCCAATGTCACTGTTACATGATGCCATCTCCCATAGAAGCGGCGCTGCCATGATGAAAAAATAATGCTAGTAAAACTAGTAAAATTAGCCTCTTGCCTGGAACTCTAACCCAGTTGGGTTCATGTGTAATGGCCTACCTGGCTCTGTGCCCTTTCTTCTCTTTCTCTCTGAGCCCAATCTCTTAAATTAACCCTGACTTATAGCTATGCATGTGATTCTGAGGCCAACTCCAGCCCTCAGCAGAGAAAATAACGTAAGAAATGCTTTGTCAGCCCTAACCGGTTTGGCTCAGTGGATAGAGCATCGGCCTGTGGTCTCAAGGGTCCCAGGTTTGATTCTGGTCAAGGGCATGTACCTTGGTTGCGGGCACATCCCCAGTAACCAAGAGGCAGCTGATCGATGTTTCTCTCTCATCGATGTTTCTAGCTCTCTATCCCTCTCCCCTCCTCTCTGTAAAAAATCAATAAAATATTAAAAAAGAAATAAAGAAATGCTTTGTCAAGATATTCCTGCCTCTGCCCTCAATTTTACTACAGTCCACTATGACTGGGTTCCTTGCCTTGTATACATTTCCAATGGCTGGGTTTCTTACTCTGAAGTCTCAATCTCCTTGTTTTGGGTCCTTAATACTTAATGAGGGACATTCTAACAATATCCAATACCCAATTCCTGTTGGAATTAATCCTATTTTTTAAATTATTACCTTGCTATTTGAGCCACTTCCTAAGTAACTTGGAACTTGGTCTATTTTAGGACCATATTTCACCAGTCCACACCATCTCCTCCCCCACACCACCAATTGATGAACTATGAATCTACTTTTCAGATTCATGGGAGGCAGTATGGCATACTGGTTAAGGGTGTGGTTTCTGCAATCAGGTTCTCTGGGTCTGAAAGGTAGCACAGCTATGTATGACCTTGAGGGACATTCTTAATCTCTGTATACCTTGGTTTCTTTACCTCCAGAATAAAGACAAACACAGCACCTGCCTCACATACGAATAATCTATAGATAATGCATAATAAATACCGTGTCTGGTAAACAATGAACACTCCATAAATGTTAGCTGTTGCTATTATTATGGTCCCATCTTCCCTTCTAGAGAATAATAGGCTACATTACTATCTTTAGACTTCGCTTAAGGTTCATGACTTGCCTGATCCTGTTGTCTATGCATTTCTGATCTGCTTCCATCCTGTATGATAAGTCTTCCTTCCTAATTTCTAGTAAATGTGATCACTTTCCCAAAGGAAAGTAATAAGGGATTCATTACTTACATCTGTCGTACTTTCCCTTCAAAGAGGAAGGGGCTATTATTCAAGTTCTCTACTCTATGAGATGTTACTTTAGCCTTCTGAGCAGATGATTTGAAAGTTTTACAAAATCTAGCCAAAACAGTGGTAGTTTTGCATAGTGGTCTACTTAATTTCTACAAGGCTGCTTAGATCCTCAACCCTGAAAATTTAAAGCTATAACCTGAGGTAGAATCTGAAAATAGACATATATAGACTTTGATCCCCTTTTTACGGTTCCAAATACTTGTGGATTTTTTATAAAATGTGAATAAGTATAAATGTTTATTAAATATGAATAAGAAAATGACATAGCATTTATTTATATGATTTGCTTTTATTTTAAGCAATATTGCTATTACTATTCATATACATGAAAATACCTTGGGTTGATAAAGTCTTAAAATATCACCATTTATTTCTGAAAACTTGGGTGACATGTGTGACGCCTTTGGAACCAGGGGGCCAGAATTAGCATGCATATTTTATAAGTCAAGTGAAAAAGATAGATAAAAAATGAGTGATTTCCTCCAAACTCGTGCAAGGAAGGGCTGAACAAGAACCCCTGCCCCTAAACACCTAATGCTTAGCTAAACTGCCTTTGAAAAAAGAAAAACGTGTTCCTCATTCTTTGAGAAAAGATACTCAAAACACACATAGATATTAAGGCTGGATTTAAAACGGAATATATCCCTAAAGGTCCAATTTGGAACCCAAAGCAGTCAACTTCCAAATTCAACTCACATTCAACATTTGTACCTAACGGCTTGCAGACAAACCTTCAGGAAATATGTATCTTCACCAAAATAACAAGCTCCTACCCAATTTCGTAGACTCAGGCAGCTTTTCATTATTCCAGCCAAAGGTATTAATAAAAGTTCTACGTCGGTTTAGAAAAACGTTATCACATTTCTTCAAGCATCGAAATGAGTGTGCCACTAAGAGTTAGCCTGGGTAGTAGCAATGCTGAATAACTTTCAATGTCATTTCTGCAACTCTAACTCAGGAGTGATAGGAGTGATTTTTATACTGTGCTTCGATAGTTTCATAAGTGTTGATTCACTATGGGGGGGGGGAAGGGGGTAAGTGAGGGCTTTAAGGAGGGGTGTAGCTGCTGCCAAATCTAAACCTGGGTAAGAAAAGCAATTCGTAAAGGACTCTGTGTTCCACTCCCGGGGCTGAACTCTGTCACCTCTTCTAGTATTTACTTCTCGGTTTCACTTAGGGATTGATTGCTCAAACTCATCTTGTGACCCACGGCCTCTGAATTACCCTGCTGCTGCTTTACCAGAGGAGGTCACAGCAAGAGCACTCACAGCTGGTTAAAATTATCACTTCTTTCTTATCAGAAATGGCTCCTCTCTTTCCTGACATCAACACATGATGGAAGGTTCTGTACTGTAAATTCTTTGTCCCTCCTGACTCCGCCCTTTCTTACTGCCCACAGCCAGTAATCACAAGGGCTTGTCTGTCGGGAGAAGCGGTGGCTTCACAAATGCACATAAAAATTCCAGACGCTCAACATCTTTAAAAGATGGGCCCAGACTGGTCTGGGAGAATCCATTTCTACTCACTTGGGTATTGAAATATTTTTTGTTTTGAATTTTGAATGTGGGGTTGTCTACCATCTCCCAAAGCATCCAGTACATCATGTGCATGTACGGTAACAGTGAGGACTTGGGCCACACTGGTGCCACCCCGGGATTTCTGCAGTAAATACAAATAATTGAGACCCGCCTGTTTATACAAGACTTCATTTTCTCACCAAACTCCCCATATTTTCTCTGAATATTTACATTAAGTAGGCACCAAAGTAGCAACTCTGCTGGAGTAAAACGTTAGTTAGATACAGTAGAGAATTCACTTCAACACCAGCCTACCACCCACTCCCTGGATTTTCTGCAGTGAATTTTTGTTGTTTTTAATCCTCACCCCAGGATATTTTTCCATTGACTTTTAGAGAGAGTGGAAGGGAGGGATAAAGAGAGGGAGAGAGGGAAAGAGGGAGAGAGGGAGAGGGAGAGAGAGAGAGAGGAAAAGAGAGAAAGAGAGAGAGAGAGAGAGAAACATTGATGTGATGTGAGAGAGACACATTGATCGGTTGCCTCCCACACATGCCCCGACCAGGGCGGGGATTGAGCCTGCAACTGAGGTCCTGGAATCGAACCCGGGATCCTTTAGTCTGCAGTCCTATGCTCTGTCCACTGAGCCAAACCTGCTAGGGCTGCAGTGAGTTTTTAATCTTAGGTTAGCTTCCTTATATTTCTTGGCATCTTCTGGAATATCTCCCCTCCCAGTTGTATACTTAGAAAATAAATGCTTATTTTATTGAAAGAAAGAAAGAAAGAAAGAAAGAAAGAAAGAAAGAAAGAAAGAAAGAAAGAAAGAAAGGAAGGAAGGAAGGAAGGAAGGAAGGAAGAGAGAAAGAAAGAATTCTTAAGGCATTCAAGAGCCAAATATGATTACCACTAATTGGGAATAATCTTTGTTATTGGGTCCTTAGTAGTATGAATAATAGATTATCCACTTATTCCTTTTAAAAACTGTCAGAGATAAAGATCACCAGCAATTTAACTTTTGGATACAAGAGATGAAGTTAAAAATGAGGCCCGAAGATTTAGTGTCCCTCAACATAAACACAAACGAGCAATAGAGTAGAACCTCCTGGTGATAATGATGCTCCTGAAACCCAAAAAGAACACATAAGAAACCTGGGATGTGACAACACTGTAAAAAAGATGCTAGTCCTGTCACTCCTCATCTATGAAAAAAGTGTTATTACAGATGTCTGTTTATAACCAACCTTTTAAAATACCCTTCATATTTTTCTTTTCTGTGTAATTTCAACAGTCACAAATATGGCAGATTCTTTTTAAGTCATCCTATTTAATCCCAAAAAAAACAGGCAAGAGCCAGTCACAATCACCAGCTTCTTTTCTGCTTCAATCCCTCTGCCCAGCGCTTCTCCTGGCTCATGCCTGCTAGAGGCACACAGCTGTGTTGCCCACAGCTGGACTGGGGCTGCTGGAGGGCACGCACCGTATCCTGTCCTGGTGTGGATCCCTAGGAACTCACATGGTGCTGGCACACTGCAAACATTCAAATATCACCTGAAAGGACTGGAATCGACATTCATAGGGCCAGTTAAAGAGCCCTGTCACTGCTGTGCCCCAGGCTGGTAGTCCCTTCCCTGGCCGTTTTTCAACCACTTAGAATTGGAGGACTATTCACTTCACCCACACTTGCAGGAAGGAATTTAAGAGCAAACTTCCTTTTCCTCCTCCATCCCACCTACTTTTTTGCCCCACACACATAATCACTAATGTCTGTAGCTACTACTGTACCATACAAAGTACTTTCAGGATGTTTTTATCTGACCCTCACAACAACCTTTTGAGTTAGGTAAGGGAGACATAATATTCACTTAACACACAAGAAATGAGGTATTTAGGAAGGTTCAAGAATGTGGTCAAGGTCACACAAAGATAAAATGTTCCTTTTTGCAATCTTAGTGTTAAGACCAGGCTAACAGTGACAGAATCTTAACACCAATGTTCCCATGTGGAATCTGGAGATAACCCACGTCCAAATGCATCTCACGCTCAGGCTCTGCCGTGTCTTTCTCTCACTCTCTTTTTTTATTGCTTACGTGTTTGAAACATGCCCAATGCAATGCTTTGTTAATAAAGAAAATAATGTTTGTTAAATAAAAAACAGCACCACTAAAATTATGGAATGTAAGAAACATGAGCTCCTCAAAACCCCATTAATGCAGTATCTTTGGTAAAGTTTTATTTAAAGGAACGAACGTCTGCCAAATTACTAGAAAAATTGCCTCCTAAATTAAAGATCAATCAATTAAAATTTATTAGAACTGAGTGAGAACTAAAGTTCTATTAGTCAACTGGTTTTCAGCTTTCTCCCTTTAAAAATAATTCTCACAAGCCCTGGCCAGGTGGCTCAGTTGGTTAGAGCATCTTCTTGTACACCAGAAGGTTGTGGGTTTGATTCCCAGTCACGGCACATACCTAGGTTTCAGGTTCAATCCAGATTGGGGCACATACGAAAGATGTTTCTCTCTCACATTGATGTTTTAATCCCCCCGCCCTTCCTCAACATATCCTCAGGTGAGGATTAAAAATAATAATTCTGACAGGAAGTAAAATCATGCAAGACAGGTCAGTAGTCTGGGTTTAGCCAGAAGCAGAAGTGGCTCTGCAATCATTTCTAACACAGTGTGATAGAAGCAAGCTCTTCAGACTATTTAAATTTATACCACCATCTAAATTCTAGGCTCATAAACAAACCAAGCTCACAAACTCCTGACATTCTCTCGGAATAGCTAACAGGAAAAGTGGTCTGGAAAAGGTCCAGAAAAGCTCACACCCAAATTCATTCCACAATTTTTGTAAATTACATTTTTGGAAAGAGGTAGGCAGTAACTAAAATCCTAAAGATAGTTTTTTTTCTTAGTTATGTGAAATATTTTATTTCTAATCTAAGAAGAAAAGAGTAGTTTTTGCTTATATTAGATGTTTTCAGTTCTCACCACTGAAAGTTAGTTGATCAAAACTGATGTTGAAAATTCAATGAAATTCTACTTAAAACATTAAAATTGGGCTGTCAGATTAATAGGACTGATTCCAACTTTTGTTGTTTTTCCCAAGAGAATCCCACTATGTTTGCTTTTACTGAGAGACAGACAGGAAGGCACATGTGGATACTCCAGTGTGGGGGTTGAGATGTGACTCCCAAAGTTGTGGGGCCTGGGCTATTAAGGCTCCCAAGGAAAAGGGAAGCTATTCTGCAAAACAGAAGAACTTGAGGAGGGGCAGTCAACAGACAAGGCTGAGAGGGAAAGAATGGTGAAAACCTTGTGTTTTGCAGGGGGAGCCTTACAAAAACTCAAAATGCTTGGTCAAGGTGTGTGCTGTAGAAACCAGGAAGGGCGGAGCTTTACACCAGATTGACATGGTAAATGAAGGCAGCCTCCAGAGACACGGGTGAGGGGGAGGGTGGGCAGGCCTAAGATTTAGAAATAGTGGGAAGAGCTTCCAATTTTCATGGGATAAGGGGCTGAACAATAATAAAAAAGTATACAACAATGAACACTAACATTTTAACTAGTTGGGTGTAATTGCATTCTTTCTACATGGAGTTAAATTCACATTAATGAGACTCTGAAAGGAAAGATCTTATTGTAATTGAGAAGATTCTGGAGAGATGAGGCACTAATGAAGATGAAAATTCTAATATTCCAATTAGTAAATAAAAGAGGTAACTCAGACTTCAGATATTCATTTATAATTATATAGGAAATCATTTCAAGTATGTTTTACGTGTTTCAATTCAGACTGTCTCTTTACTCAAACTGCTATGTCAAACCACCAAAAGTAATTGATCTCATTATTAATATAGAAAATAACAAAACTTTGCTATTTTATGAAATTTTAAGTTGAATAAACATCTGTCGTTTAAAAATTAAGTGTATCTAGGAAAAGCTCTAACATATCTATTATTTAAAAGAAACTTTGCAGAATGTATTAAGATTGACTTAAAAAGGAAAGTAAAACATTAAGCCAATGTAAGTGCTTTGAAGTTTAAGTATTTTCAACAAATTAAAAATTCTAGGTTGAAAAATAATAGACAACAAAAGTACTTTAGCCAAAGAGCACCAATCTGTTTTCAATCATTTTATAAATTATTCAGTGCAAGCTTAGAGAAATGATTTTAATTAAGAAAGATTACACTTGGGTATTAATATGATAAAATATGCTGACATAATATTCAAAATCTATGTGGTGATAACAGGAACAAAGAATTCCTTGGTAATATAAAAAAATAAGTTTAACAGAAAATTTGATTTCTGGTGTTCCATTGTTCTATAACTCAGGGCTTCAATTATAACAATATCAAATATCTATTTTAAATACTTCTTAGGACCAATGGCTTTGGTAAAAATCCTATGAACTATCTTAACTACTAGGTAGGAGGTACAGCATTCTATGTACAATTGGGTGTTTGATCTATAACTGTTCCCTTTTGTGTAAAAGGCATTCCATCCATGTGATTATCCAAAGAGCATTCTCAACCTATGAGCCTTAGCCAGAGGACTCTACAAATTTTCCAAAAGATTCCTGCATCTCTCAAAATAAATAATACTTTAGGCAATGCAAAGATTAACTAAGACAATGTTTCCGCAATCCAAAGTGTGCTTCTGCTAAAAAATTAACATGGCCACACCAATACCACTACTACTATACCAAATTTATTCATTCATTCTTTTATTCATTCATTCATTCATTCATTCATTCACCCATAATGAATACCTACTATATGCCAAGCACTATGACTGGCAGTGAGTAAAGCTTACAATCAGCCCCTTATCAAATGTAAACATATTATGCCCCTGATTAAAATCCTGATGGATACAAATTAGCTAAAAAATAAATTAGAAAAAAAAGGAATAAAGCAGAATTTCTGGCATCATTAAGGATATGGGTTGGCTCGGTTTGAATTTTCAAGCACTGATTATGTCCTACCCTTCTGGTCCATTAGAGATGGCAATATTAAAGTTGTAGAAGAAAGAGTACTGTAACGCAGAAATGGTAGGTGTCATTTCATTATTTAAAACACAAAAAGAGTAGGGGGAAAACTGGTGAGACGAATTAAATTTATTCTTTGGTAAATAAATCACTTCTAATATTTAGAAATTAAATATAACCAATTATACATGAAACTTTGAACATCTTAGTTCTCAAAGTAAAGTAAAATAAAAATTATGAACTCAAACACAAAACCAACAACACTGCCCACAGACAGATCTAGATATAGAAGATACCAAAGCTGGGCTTCATGGTCTTTTCAGCCCCACTAAGTAGATCTGGCTCATCACAGCCCAGCAGAGCCAGGACAAACAGCAGTTAGACTTGTCTCTTAAAACCCGGGACGTATCTAAATTCCTTACAACACATGTGTCATAACAGATCCTGGACATCAGGTTTAAATATGACTGCAATGCTATACATTAATGGTGCATCTAGAATTGAGAAACTAGTTACAAATTTATTTAAATAGACAAAATTTGGATATAGAGTCCCAAATCTTATTTTCACCACCAGGAAACTGTTGCATTCTCTCTCTAGAGCAGTATTTCTCAAACTAAGATCTATGGATATATTATTAAAGGTCCTCAAATTCTTGGTGATTTTTTAAAAAAATTTTTTTTTAATTTTTAGGATAATCTTCTAAAGAAAATTTAACAACAGTGTGCATCTTTTGCATGACCCAAGCAACTGCATAGTGGAACAACAGTTTTATGCAGTAGTTTGCGGTCCAGCTGAGTCTATGCCAGTTGGCATCAGGGAAAGCTGTGTGACTGGAAGGCCCTGTGGTTCAAACAAGGAGAGTGGTGGGAGAGCCCAACATCACTGTTGTGCCAACGCCCATCAATTTATTAGAAATACGTATGGTCATAAAATGCAAGAGAGGATTTTTTATACGCGATTGGAGCAATAATTGCATCCGATACCTAAGTTATTGAAAGGCTAAGTTTAATTCAATTAAGCTAACTTTATCTTCAAGTGATGAAGCTTTACAGAGTTGCCAAGTGATACATCTTCCATGCACTCTTTCGAAACTACTCATTGAAAGAGTTTGATCAAAGATGAGGCTTGCTTAGCCTAACTTCCCATTAGAGACTTAAAGGGGTTAATATTGTTTGAATACCATACTTGTGCAAACAGGCATTTTCAAAATCCCAATACAGAAACAGGTGAACCACAGAACGAGACTTGTGGAAACATCTTTCCACTGTAATTCCCCAAATCAACAGCTATTTCAGCAAAGCAGCATCACCCATCCCATTAAATCCATGTTGATCTGAACTGAACTGTAATGTTCATTTGAACTGTAATGGTTTTGTAGTCCTATTTATACTTCATTTATGAATTTGTTTTGATTTTAGTATGAGTTATAAGCATAAAATAGTATATGTAATTTTATGTTTGTGCATATTAAATAGCATAATAAGCAATATTGGTAAAGTAAGTTATTTAAGTAACATTATAATAACAACTAGAGGCCCGATGCACGAAATTCATGCAAGAGTAGGCCTTCCTTCCCCCAGCTGCTAGCACTGGCTTCCCTCTGGCACCTGGGACCCGGGCTTCCCTTGCAACCCCAGCTTCGTCCGGAAGGTTGTCTGGAAGGACGTCCAGTCTAATTAGCGTATTATGCTTTTATTATTATAGATTTCAGTCAACCATAGAAGTCCACAAGGATTTTCTTTTTCTTCAAGAGATTGGGTTACATCCCTCAATTTGAGGAGCTCTGCTTATGAATACATCAGTTTTATCTAGGATTTCAGAGAAAAGGAAGTATATTAACATGGTTCTCTGTTGGCAGCTTAAATTTTACTTCCTGATTTGAAAGTAAGTTTCTGTGTCCTTGCTTCTGCTTTATTCCCCAACTTCAAAGCTCAAATTGGAAGGCCATCTGGAGTTGGCCCAAAATGGTAAGACACAATCAGGAAAAGGAACCCCTTTTGTAACAGTCACTATGTTGAATTTTCATTGCTTTCAATTTTTGTCTAAACTGTCAGCTTCTGTAGGGACAGGACAACATCAAAGCCTGGGAGGCTTAATAAATGTTTGACAAATGAAGAAATGAACTGTTCCAAGTCATTTTCTCAAGTCATCTGGTTCAAAGAAAATGCATCAGAACAATTTCTTAATATAGGTATTTTAACTATAAGAAATACTCTTATGAGAAGTATATTTGAAACTTATATAATTTTGTTAACCAGTGTCACCCCAATAAATTCAATTTAAACACAAAGAAGTGTATTTGGGCCTCCTGATGCTTACCACAGGCTGTGTTCTTTCACTGACTGTACAGAAACAGGAAGCAGAGTAAACCTACCCCATATACACCTCAGCTCAGGCCCTGTGCCTGGTCTGTATTGTGAATGGGGAGACATTGAGAAAATATGTTATTTGCAGATTTTTTAATATTGCCTACAACTTTTGTGATATTATGCTATGTTAGTACAGTTTTAGTAATACTATATTTAAAATCGTTTTTCTTAAAATATTAATTTTTATTGCATGTACTTATATATAAAATCATTTTTCTTAAAATATTAATGTTTATTGCATGTAACTTTATTATATTTAAAATTATTTTCTTGAGATTAATGTTTATTGCAGTAACATTATTATACTAAAATTGTTTTTCTTGAAATATTAATGTTTATTGCATGTAAAAATAAAATACATATGGAAAAATGAAAAAAAAAGAAGTGTATTTGATGTTGACTGATCAAATAGTCACAATTGATTAGTAATTATCAATATCCTTGGAGACCAGCCTCTGTAGGAGACTAAATGATAAGAAACAATTCTAAAAAGACATGAACAGTATATTCAAATTTGCCAAAGAAGATAAACATGAGCAACTTTTATCTCCTATCCACACAAAAAATCATTAACTATAAAATAATGAATGCATCAACCCAAAACAAGAATCAAAAAGCAATATAGGCCCTAGCTGGTTTGGCTCAGTGGATAGAGTGTAGGCCTGAGGACTGAGGGTCCCAGGTTTGATTCCAGTCAAGGGCATGTACTTCGGTTGCAGGCTCTACACCCGGCTCTGGTGGGGGTGCATGTGGAGGCAATCAATTGATGTTTCTCGTTCACATCAATATTTCTTTCTTTCTCTGTCTCTGCCCCTCCCTTCCACTCTCTCTAAAAATCAATGGAAAAATATTCTCGAGGATTAACAAAAAAAGCAATATGGAATTAAAACATGCTATATATTTAAAAGCATCATTTAAATGCATTATTTAAATATATTTTTAAAATCTACTAGTTCACAAAAACAAGAAGATTCCCTACCTCCCCCAAATACCATATTCTAAGAAAACAATTTTTTTAAAATTTCTGGGTGGTACTAACCAAGAAGCCAGGAAACATTCCTAGCTTCATTCTTAAGAACTGATGAAATACATCTGCAAAAATAAACAGCCTGAAAAAGTTGAGCTTGCCAAAAAAAATAAAAAGTGTTTGTCATTTCCTCAATACTTTAATAAAGGAGAAATCAAATAAAAAAAGCTAATAAACTTTATATTAGGGATTGCCTCAGTGAACATATCTGACCCTCCCCTGCTGCACATACACAATCACACGATAGGATGTCAGCATACAATCTGACAAATGATTAATCCTATAAAGTTTGATTTGTGACACAGAATATTGCTCAATACTATTTGCAAGTAATAGTTTTTCTTCTTACTTTTTTCTATGACTTGGACCTATTCAAAGCCCTGAAAATATTTCTCCCTTTCTTCCAAAGTCTAAACATAAATTCTTATCAGCAGGCTGTCTAATGAGTTAAATCAATCACTGAGCCACTATTTCAATTTGTGTTCCTGCAGCAAAGAGGTTTTGGAGCTAAGAAAATCATTTCTGTTGTATCCTGCTATTCTGGACAAAAACTCATTTCCTGCTCAACCCAAGGGGTCACATGATGATGTCAAGCTAATGGAAAGTCACGTAGAGATCAAGATCCCACAACTAAAGACACACAAATACACACATATGCGCAGCACACACACAGACTAAACACCATTCTAGGATTTAAAAAACAAATTGTAATAACCTTCGGAAAGGAAATATAGACTGTCACATAAATTGAAAATAAGACATCCAAGATTAGGGACAGTATGTTATGAACTTCAGGATTAGAACTGAGAGGGAGAGAAGAGAGAAGAGAGAAAAGGAGAGTGAGATAGCTACTTTAGAACTGTAGGGAGAAAGATAACTAAAAGATTTCTTTCTAACTTGGAGACCAAAAAAAAAAGAAGACTTATAGGATGAGGGCAACCAGAAGACATCCAAGCTTGACATCTCCTTGAACTAGAAACTTACACAAAACAAATGAGGAACATAACCCACAAGATACATTTTATGGATCTGTGTGAGGTCCTGGAACATTCTGTGTTATAACAATTTTAGGATTTCAGAAATTCCACAGGATAGCAAGTTGATTAGCCTTCTCTCTTTAATCCACATTTTGGCCACTATTCTAATTATGTGTTCAAGATTGCCCAATATATTGCTGTAACCGGTTTGGCTCAGTGGATGGAGCGTTGGCCTGCGGACTGAAGGGTCCCGGGTTCGATTCCGGTCAGGGGCATGTGCCTTGGTTGCGGGCACATACCCAGTGGGGAGTGTGCAGGAGGTGGCTGGTCGATGTTTCTCTCTCATCGATGTTTCTGGTTTTCTATCTCTCTCCCTTCCTCTCTAAAAAATCAATAAAATGTATTAAAAAAAAAAAAAAGATTGCCCAATATAAAATGCACACGAAGAACTTGAAAGCTAAGTTTCAAAGAACAAACTAAAATAATACCATTATAGGACACTGACCCCCAAAAAAATAATTAGAGAAAAAAATCCAAACTGACAAGAGGTATAGTTTATGATTTATATGTTTCATGTCCTACTTTGGAGTACAACAGTATAAATTAACATTTTTATGACTGCAGAGTTCTATTAAACAGTAAAGCCAGGCTACCAAAAACCTAGCAACCATTATCCTTTTAAAAAATATTTTTTTATTGATTTCAGAGAGAAAGGAAGAGGGAGAGAGGGATAGAAGCATCAATAATGAGAGAGAATCATTGATCAGCTGCCTCCTGCACACCCCCTACTGGAGATTGAGCCGGCAAACTGGGCATGTGCCCTGACTGGGAATCAAACCGTGACCTCCTGGTTCATAGGTCAATGCTCAACCAACGAGTCACACCAGGTAGACTAGCAGCCATTATCTTTCCTTTAGGTTCATGCCTACATTGATATAAATGTATGCAAGATGCCAGTGATGATTAATTTTATATGCCAACTTGTTTAGACTATAGAGCTCAGTTGTTTGGTCAAATACTAGTCTAGATGTTGCTGTAAAGGTATTTTAAAGATGTGATCAACATTTATAAATAGACTTTAAATCAACAGATTGTCATCCATATATGGGTGAACCTCATCCAATCAATTGAAGATCTTAACAGCAAAGACTGAAGTTTCCAAGACAAGAAGGAATTCTGCCTTCAGACTGCAACTTAGAAATTCTGCCTGAGTTTTCAGCCTTCAGACCCAAGACTGTAATATCAACTCCCACCTGAATTTCCAGCCTGTCCTACAGATTTCGAACTTGCCAGCTCCCACAGTGATAAATCAATCTCTCTACCTCTATCTCTACCTCTACCTAAATGTAGTATGTTTTGTATGTTTGTGTATAATAATTTTATATAAATTTAAATGTATACACATATAAGTAAGAATATATTATATGTACATACTATTGGTTCTGCTTCTTGGGAGAATTCTGATTAATTCAATGCCCAAAACCATAACAAAAAATAAATGTATTGTTTTCATCCTAATTATTCAAATTGTATAACTTGAGGGAAACAATGGCTGTCATCAAATTTACATGGTTTTCAAATCGCGTAAGAAATCTGCATTAATACACAGAGTGCCTATGAATGTGCCCTCTATGGTTTACAGCTTTCATTACACATATTTAGAGTTTAAAACAGATTGCACCCCCTACAGGGGAACATTTAATTTGCATTTCTAAATTACATTTTGGAGCAAGTGAATTTTATTTACTCCATAATTATGGAAAAGGTCACAAAAAGGTTTTCACTTAACTAAAGTGAAATAAGTGGTACACCTGTTTCAGGAAACAAAGAAGAGGCAGTGATACCAGCAAGAATTTATATAACCCTAACAGGCACCTGGTATAAATAACATATGCCATCTGTGAAAACTATAAGACTCTTAGGCCTGTCAAAGCATAAAGGGTAAATTATCTTGTTTTCAAAGTGCCTTTTAGTATATTAGTTTTTTTGTTTTTTTGTTTTTTTTTTAAATTAAATCTTTATTGTTCAGATTATTACATTTGTTCCTCTTTTTTCCCCCCATAACTCCCCTCCTTCCAGCTCCCACCCCACCCTCCACCCTCACTCCCCACCCACTGTGTTCATCCATAGGTGCATGATTTTTGTCCAGTCACTTCCCGCATCTCCCACACCCCTTTTCCCCCCAAGAATAGTCAGTCTATTCCCTTTCTATGTCCCTGATTCTATTATAATCACCAGTTCATTCTGTACATCAGGTTATTTATTCACTTGATTCTTAGATTCATTTGTTGATAGATGCATGTTTGTTGTTCATAATTTGTATCTTTACCTTTTTCTTCTTCCTCTTCTTAAAGGATACCTTTCAGCATTTCTTATAATACTAGTTTGGCGGTGATGAACTCCTTTAGTTTTTCCTTATCTGTGAAGCTCTTTATCTGACCTTCAATTCTGAATGATAGCTTTGCTGGATAAAGTAATCTTGGTTGTAGGTTCTTGGTATTCAGCACTTTGAATATTTCTTGCCACTCCCTTCTGGCCTGCAAAGTTTCTGTTGAGAAATCAGCTGACAGTCGTATGGGTATTCCCTTGTATGTAATTGAGCCTCTTTCTCTTGCTGCTTTTAAGATTTTCTCTTTGTCTTTTGCTCTTGGCATTTTAATTATGATGTGTCTTGGTGTGGTCCTCTTTGGATTCCTTTTGTTTGGGGTTCTCTGCGCTTCTTGGACCTGTAAGTCCATTTCTTTCTCCAGATGGGGGAAGTTTTCTGCCATTATTTCTTGAAATAGGTTTTCAATATCTTGCTGTCTCTCATCTTCTGGCACTCCAATAATTCTGATATTAGTCCGCTTAAAGCTGTCCCAGAGGCTCCTTACACTATCTTCACACTTTCGGATTCTTTTTTCATTTTGCTTTTCCAATTGGGTGTTTTTTGTCGAATCTTTGGTTTGATTATTGTGCTCCTCTGGTCTGCTATTGGGTATAATATTCTTTATTTCAGTCTGTGTATGCTTACTTTCTAATTTCTTTATCGTAGCATCGAGGGTCTCATTAGTTTTCGTGAGGCTCTGCACAAATTTATGGCAAGCCCTCAAAATTGCGATTCTTAGCTCCATATCCTCCATTTCTGTCATGTTTTTTTGTCTCCGCATCTTTTATGCTTTCTTGGTGCACCCCCTTGTGGTCTCTGTGCGCAGTCTTGTTCTAGCCAAGCCTTAATTGTTGTAGTTAACACTAGAGGGATTTGACCACCAGGCCGACTGGCTATAGGAATCAGCTGTATGGAAAACGTCTGCCTTCTGGGGAGGCGTTAATCCAGCCTTTGCCTGAGGCGATCGGCAAATGGCTGTGCGCAGGGTTTGGGCGGGGCGGGATCAACAGGGCGGGCGGAGGGAGCAGTTATGGCCGCGCTCAGTCCCGTTCCCAGAGGCTCTGCTTCTCAGAACCCCGGCAGCCGCTGCAAACCTCGGAGAGAAAGCTGCCCTCAGGTTCCAACTGATGCCGGATAATCCCGCTTCTCCCGTTTGAGTCTGGGTCCCTAGAGACTCGCCCGGATCTGGAGCCCAGAGTCTGAGACTCACTCCCGGCAGAAAACGACAACCGCGCCCTCAGCCACCAGCCCGCTTTGCGCGCGCACCTCGGTACCTTTGTATTTTCCACACTGCGCCGCCTCTGAGCCTCGATTTGCTGTTCTCTTTCCTTCTAGTTGTAGAGTCTCTCTTCAGCCAGCCTTCCTGTGGTTCTGGGTGATGTCCGTTCAGTCTTTTAGTTGTATTTTTGAAATGGTTGTTTGCGGCAGCGGTCTCCGGTGTTTACCTACGCCGCCATCTTGGTCTCCCTCCTAGTATATTAGTTTTTAATCAAACACAATAGAGATATCACTAATTGTGCCTTTAGCAAAATGACAGGCAACCTAATTAAATGAAACATATAATAACATGTTTTAGATGGAAACATTTTAGAAACAGCATAGGACTGTAAAAACTTTTTTGTTGTTGTTCATCCTCACCTGAGGATATTTTTCCAGTGATTTTTAGAGAGAGTGGAACGGAGGGGGAGAGACAGACAGAGAAACATTGATGTGAGAGAGACACATCAATTGGTTGCTTCCTTCAAGTGCCCCAACCAGGGCCGGGGATTGAGCCTGCAACTGAGGTACATGCGCTTGACCGGAATCGAACCCTGGACCCTTCAGTCCCTGGGCCGATGCTCTATCCACTGAGCCAAACCGGCTAGGGCAAAAAAAATCTTTTTAGTTGGACAGGAAACCAATTCAAAGTCATTTTCTAGGCACAGCCAACAAATAACTGACCTAAATTGCAATTCATGACATGTGCCTCTAATTCACAGCATCATCCATTATAAATATTTAAGAAAACTATTTTCAAGTAAATAAATTACAATGACATTTTGAGCTCAAGGTCCCAAACTTAAAACCCAAATGCCTTCAAGGAGAGGGGAGTTAACAAAAATGAGGGAAGTACCAGGTGTAAGGGAGAGGAGGGGCGAGCATGCCCCATCAGAAGATAAGTTTACATTAAAACAACACAATAACTACTTGATTCCATCCCAACAGAATATATCAGCCCCAGGTTGAATTCAACAAACAACTGCCAGTTTGTGATCCTTGAACTAGACAACAGTCATAAATTAAAAAAGTAAATACATGAATTAATAAAAGAGAATATAGCCATGAATACCTGGAAAACATATATACTCTAAAAAGGGGTTTGTGTTTGATAAGTACATTACTCATAATTATTGGTATATATTTAAGCCTAAAGCAAAGCCTGTATCAGACGAAAAGTGCAAAATTAGCTGCAGATGAGTATCCCTGACCTAATTATGTGAGACACACTGGTAAATCTGTACAGATTCAAGTCTCTAGGGCAGTGGTTCTCAACCTTGGCTGCACATTAGCATCACCTGGGAATCTTTTTAAAATCCTGATTTCTGGGCCTCATCCTCCCGAAATTCTGTGTCTTTGTTATGGGGTGGGGCCACAACATTAGTAACAAAGAAACAGAATTTCCGGAGGATGAGGCCCAGAAATCAGGATTTTAAAAAGATTCCCAGGTGATTCTAATGTACAGCCAAGGTTGAGAACCATTGCTCTAGGGAGAGAGTTAAACTCTGAGGAGTGAAGGAGAATTTCAGGAAAAGGGATTTAGTAAAGGAATAAAATTATTGGAAGAGATCACTTAAAAGGAGATACCTGGTAAGATAAATCCAAAGTCACTACAGGAGACAGTGAGGTGGGCCCTCACTCTCTCCTGAGTCTTGTGTGGAGAGGAAAACATCCCACAGCAACAATGGTGTGACTGCTGCCTGATCTGCGAAGAGCAATCAACTCAGGCAAAGAAAGGGGTACAGGGTGGGTGTGTGGTAGGAGTGGGTGGGGACAGAAGATATATACAAGGATAGGCAAAGGTTTTCTGAGAAACCAAGGACAGTAACAAAAAACAGCCAGTTTCCCTATCAAGAACCAAGCCATGTCTTCCTCACAGCTGGCCTATGTGCTTGCTTGTCTCTGGGTGTTATCTCTTCAATGCTAACTAGTTTCCTCTGGTTCTTCATCTTGCCTTTGACTAAAAGGCCCTCCCTCTCTAGGCCCAGATGATGCCTCACAATTTTTTAGCTCAGCACCCATCACACCTATACAGTTGCTTGGGAAAACACACTCCCAGACCCAAGATAGCAAAGGAACTTCATAGACATCAAAGGGACTTAGCAGTTCAAACGAGGAACCAGAATAGACAGAGAAGGTTGCTTCTACCTAGACCAAGTTAATGGAAGGAACAACAATGTTTAAGGGGATACACATAGAGAGTAACTGCAAAAGTTTGGGGGGGAGGAGACTAATCGAAACAAACTCTGGAGATAAAATACAAATAAAGACTGTAAAATTGATTGTAACATTACAAAGCAACAGGAAAAGAACAAAAAATGTCATTAGAATTTGTAAATAGGTTAAATATTTTAAAACGAAAAATGAAGTTAAATGTTGAGAAAATAAGAGTCTTTGATGTTGATAGTAACTATTACTCTACAGATAGGATTTGTACTGTATGTTTATAGTATAATATATTGCAATAACATGGTTTCCTGATAAAAGAAAAGTATCAATCAATCAGTGCACTTAAGTTTTGAATAGCATGCCTCATGGAAGAAAAAGCTGGGTTGAACAAAAGCTTTAACTCAATAAAAGTTTACAGAGAAATTTTTTTCATTTCCAATCATTGATGTCTTACTTCCTGTAGAATCGACTAAAACCCATTACACAGTGTTCCCAAAAGAAAATGCTGATGGGGTGAAAGATGATCAGTCTTGAGGTTTCATATATCATGCCTATAAAAACTGGTTTTAATCTTTTGAACACAGTACAAATAAAATCAAATTAATGGAATATATTACTCTGTATGTAACAATTTACCTTTTGACCATACATTTTTATTATGGTATTCTTTGGCATATAAAGTTTTAAATACTTCAAGACTCTCCTATATTTCCTTCACATTTTCTTTGACTTTCAATTTATAAGGCCTTTATCAACTCCAAGATTTGGTATCTATATATTCTTTTAGTTCTTGGTTTAATCTTTTACATTTAACTCTTAACCTAGATAGGATTTATTTGGTACAAGGAAGAGGACTAATGTTATTTTGTTGTTGTTGTATTTTTTTCCAAATAGTTACCAATGGTCTCAGCACTGTTTATTAAAATAATCCAACTTTATCATATAGTAAGTGCATGTATTAGAGTCTGTTTCTGAACTTTCTGTTCTACTTCATTGGCCTAAATGGTCAATATTTGTTAATAGTATTACAATGCTAAAATTACTCTAAAAATTTAATTTTTTCCTTCTTTAAGTTTTAAAAGCATTTTTTCATTTCTTTTAAAAGGAAATCCCTGAGAAATAATGATTACCATGTCAGTTAGCATGCTCTATGCTGCAAAACACTGAACGCCCAAGTCAAAGAGGCTTAAACAATAAAGGAATTGAGTGGCTTTCATAACTATGAGTCCAAAGGTAAACCAAATGTCAGTGGTGCTTGAATCAATTGCCCATCAATGTCATTAATAACCCCTGTATTTCCATCTTTCAGCTCTACTATCCAATGTCAAGTTCACCCTTCAGCTCATAGGTGTAGGATGGCTGACAGATCCAGACCACTGCATCCTTGCTCACATCTAGCAGAAGACAAAAAGGCACCAGAAAATTGTTTGTGTGTCATTAGCCTGAATTCTCATTTTTAAAAAATCAATCACAACAATGAAGGACAGAATCAAAATGATCTAATTGGGTTAATCAGGCACACCCACAGACCTGGATTGGAATAGATGTTGGGAGATAATCACAGTTTTCACTACAATTATAATTGCTTTAAGTGCATTAATTAGTTTGAAATGAATTGATATCTTGCTAATATTGAACCTTTTTATCCAAAGAAATAGCCCCTCTTCCCATTTATTCATGTTTTCTGCTTTTCTAACATGTATTTTAGTAGAGGCTTATAGTGTTTTTTTTCATATCTGTTCCATAAGTCTATTTAATTCTAGAAAATTTTTATTGCATGATTTAGGATTTTTTTAACTGGCTTAAGCAAGTAAGAAAGTTTATTGGTACCCAGGGAATCATGGTGCCCAGGGAATCATGGTGCCCAGGGAATCATGGTACCCAGGGAATCATGGTGCCCAGGGAATCATGGTACCCAGGGAATCATGGTACCCAGGGAATGTGGGGCCAGGACCAGACCAGCAGCATCTTATATCAACCCCTTGTATCTGGGAGTTGGTAGGGACACATGGAGTAGAGAGAGGTGTTTCCTAAAGAAAAAATGAGAACAAATTTCTTGTCACTAATGAATAAACAACTCAAGGGACAGTTGTACCCATAATATAGCAATCATTTTTAAAAGTTTGAGAGTTTTTAATGGCATAATAAATACTTTGCTATGTCATGATAAAAATCAGTATGAAGATTGGATAAACACTCCAACAATAGGGAATTAGTTCAAGAAACACTGGTAAGTCTACATAATGGGGTTTTACATGGCCAATAAAAATCATGTTTAGAATAATACTTAAGAAGTAGGAAATGCTTTCAGCTCATTTTTTGTATGAGTCATGGTCCTTCCAGGAACTAGATGGCACACTCAGATGGAGTGATTGAGCAAGAGTGACTACAAGGATCAGGCAGGACTACAGAAAACCAAGGAGAGATGGGGTGCTTCATTTCCCAAGAGGTTGGAGGGGGCATGCCACCTGTCCACTAAGATGTCAGTTAACAATGGCTGACTCTGGCAGATAGAATTATAATCAAGTCTCCCCTCCCCTTTTTTGGTACTTTTTTTTTTTTGGTTGTTCTAAATGTTCTAAAATGAGTATTGTATTAATTAGAATACAGAACAATTTAGATGCTGTTAACAAAAAGACTTAAATAGTGGATTACTAGGTGTACCAGTTAATAATGAGGATTTTTTTCAATAGATGGAGTTACACATATGTTGATCTATATGCGATTTGATATGTACGCTATTTTGTTGTATTGACAACAAGCTTCAAAACTTCATTTGTCAAATTTGCTGAAGGTGTTAACATCATAGATATTTTTATGCTTAAAAATGTCGAATTTCGCCCTAGCCAGTTTGGCTCAGTGGATAGAGCATCAGCCTGTGGACTGAAGGGTCCCAGGTTTGATTCTGGTCAAGGGCACGTGCCCGAATTGCAGGCTCGATCCCCAGTAGGGGCCGTGCAGGAGGCAGCCAACCAATGATTCTCTCTCATCACTGATGTTTCTATCTCTCTCTCCCTCTCCCTTCCTCTCTGAAATTAATAAAAATATTTTTTTAAAAAAATGTCGAATTCATGCCAAAAAAAAGAGCATTCGCGGGAAGTTATAATTCGTTACTTTATTTTGAAAAAAAGTGCTGCTGAATACTTTGAGAAGCTTATGGTGAACATGCTCCATCTCAAGATAATTGTGAATGCTGGTTTAAACGCTTTAAATGTGATGGTTTCAATGTGAAAGACAAAGAACGTCCAGGTCAACTGAAAAAGTTTGAAAACCAACAAGTACAAGCATTATTGAATGAAGATGCACGTCAAACTCAAAAACAACTCGCAGAAAGGTTAAACATTGCTCAGCAAACAATTTCCAATCATTTACAAGCAATGGGAAAGATTTTAAAGGAAGGAAAATGGGTGCCACATCAATTGAACCCAAGACAAATGGAAAACCGAAAAGTCATCAGTAAAATGCTGTTTCAACGGCACGAAAGAAAGTCTTTTTTGCACCAAATTGTGACTGGCGATGAAAAGTGGATTTATTTTGAGAATGCTAAATGCACAAAATCATGGGTTGATCCAGGTCAACCATCAACATCGACTGCAAGGCCAAATTGCTTTGGAAAGAAGACAACGCTCTGCGTTTGGTGGGATCAGGAACATGTGGTGTATTATGAGCTTCTAAAACCAGGTGAAACCATTAATACTAATCACTACTGACAATAAATAATCAATTTGAACCACACTTTGATCGTGAAATGACCAGAATGTTCCAGAAAACATGGCAAAGTAATTTTGCTTCATGATGACGCACCATCACACACTTTAAAACCCGTTAAAGACACATTAAAAGATCTTGCCTGGGAAATATTAACCCACCTGCTGTATTCACCAGACCTTGCTCCTTCAGATTACCACTTGTTCAGATCAATGGCACATGCACTTTCTGAGCAGCACTTTAAAATGTACGAAGGGTTGGCAAATTGGGTCTCTGAATGGTTTGCCTCAAAACAAGAAAAGTTCTATTGGGACAGTATCCACAAGTTACCTGCAAGATGGGGAAATGTGTAGCTAGCAATGGACATTACTTTGAATAAAGCACTTTTGATGTTTCTCTTGAAATTATCGTGTTTTCTTTGATTACAAAATCCGCAATTATTAACCGGTACACCTAGTAAATGAGTTGGCGTTTTTTCTCTGTCCTGCAAACATCTGGACAAGCTGTCCACAGCTAATGACCACTTGACAACCATCCAGGGCACCTGGTTCTTCTATTTGATTGCTCTGCCACACCCTAAACATATGGCATCCATCTCATGTTCCAAGAGAGCTGCTTCAGCTCCCGTTTTCACATTCACGCTCCAGCAGGGAGGAGGAAAGAAGGGAGTAGAGGGCATGCCCTTTCCCTGGAAGGGCACAATCCAGCATAACCCAGATACTGCACACACTATTTTCATACAGCCCATTGGCCCAGTTCTGTCTTTCTTTTCTTGTTAATCCTCACCCGAAAACATTTTTCCATTGATTTTTAGAGAAAGTGGAAGGGGGGGAGGAGAGACAGAAATATCGATGTGAGAGAGATACATCAATTGGCTGCCTCCCTCAAGTGCCCCAGCAGTGCCAGGGATTGAGCCTGCAACTGAGGTACAGGCCCTTGAACAGAATCAAACCCAGGATGCTTCAGTCCACACAGGCCAATGCTCTATCCACTGAGCCAAACCAGTTAGAGCTAGGCCAATTTATTTCTATGGTCACCTTGACTTTAAGAAGGCTGACAAATACAGTCTTATGAAACAGGGCCATATGTACAGTTTAAATTCAGAGCTTCTATTACTAAAGAAGGGAACAGCTGGATATTAGGAGACAACTGGTCGTCTGTATCCCAATATGTATAAGTTTAATAATAAGCAAATTTGCAGTTAAAAAAAAAAAAGGAGCCGAAACCGGTTTGGCTCAGTGGATAGAGCGTCGGCTTGCGGACTGAAAGGTCCCAGGTTCGATTCCGGTCAAGGGCATGTACCTGGGTTGCGGGCACATCTCCAGTAGGAGATGTGCAGGAGGCAGCTGATCGATGTTTCTCTCTCATCGATGTTTCTAACTCTCTCTCTCTCTCCCTTCCTCTCTGTAAAAAATCAATAAAATATATTTAAAAAAAAAAAAAAAGGAAATTAAGAGTTGTTGCTGTCTGGTATTCTGTATACTCCCAGGCCAAACACAGAGATATCAAAAGAAGGTCTTATCCTTCCAGAATAATCTATATATTCAGAATTGATTTATAAAAATACTTTCCCATTCTATGTTTAGGAGTAAATATATTTTCTCCATGTAAAAATTCCTCCCTATCACTCCACTGCTTTATTATTCACAATAATAAACTTGCAGTAAGGGCCAGCCAGTCAATGTTCTTCATCAGGGGTCAGTAAACTATAGCCTGCAGGCCAAACTTGCTGTTTTTATGAAGCTCACAAGCTAAGAATGGTTTTTATATATTACAATGGTCAGGAAAGAAAATAATATTGATAACACATAAACATTATGTGACATTCAGGTCCTGAGGGCTCCAGAAAAAGGGAAGTTAGGAATGGCCCAGACATTCCACAGGGAGAGGGACAGAGAAACATGGATTGGCTGTCTCCTGCATGTACCCTACTGGGGATTGAGCCTGCAAGCTGGGCACGTGCCCTGACCTGGAATGGAACCTGGGACTCCTTGGTTCCTGGGTTGACGCGCTCACCTACTGAACCACACTGGCCGGGCAGAGCTGCATTATTTGATAGCTGATGTGTGGCCCCGAGAAAATAATCTCCTATTACCCTGTCGCTGAGTGTCTTTTTGTATCAAATAATCTTTGCCTTGCTGTGCTTTGGGTTAATAAACCACTTTCCTTAAAAAAAAAAAATTTTAAAAGATTATGTGACATTCAGATTTCAGTGTCCATAAATAAAGTTTTATTGGGACCCAACTTCATTCATTTGTTTACATATTGCCTATGGTTGTATTTGTGCTAAGGTAGCAGAGTTGAGTAGTTTTGACAGAGACTATTTGGCCAAAGGAGCCTAAAATATTTACCATCTGGTTTTTCACATTAAAAAATTAAATAAATAAAGGACTAAATCCCATCAACAAGTCAGGAGATAGGCCCAATTTTTATGGGGCATATATTTTGGAGGGATATAAAGAATAAACAAATAAATATAAAAATATCTAATGGCAACAAGTGCTATGACAGGGAATGACACTAGACCTACTTTGGCGTGAGCACCAAAGTCCCCACTGAGGAAGTGGTATATGAGTGGATAACTGAATGACAAGGAGGCAGCCATGTGAAGACAGTGACTCCCCAACCTTGAGTACTTGGGAAGAAGAAGATGGCCAATGGGGCAGGTGCACGGCAATGGAGGAGAGTGACAGAGAGTATACATACTCCCTGTGCCTCTACAGATTGTCAGCCAATAACAATCTCCCTGGAACTTGACAGCAGCTGAAAAGATCATTGTAAAAGACAATATCAGGAGGGACATTTTATGGTTGGGGGTCACCACAACATGAGGAACTGTATTAAAGGGATTGTACCTTTTCCCTTGGTTTGCAACCCCACAAGACTAGTCTGAAAAATGCCCCTTTCCTCCCACCTTTTATCTCTAAGGTATGTGAGGAAAGATGTGTGTAGCTGAGTGGAAATCCGTCACATAAACCTTGCAATGCGCAAGGTCCCCAAACTGTAGACACAGAAGCTGAGAGATGACTGCCGATCAGTTTCCCCACCACCGCCCCCTCCTCTCATCCTGCTTGTATTCCAGGTGTGGAAGCTAACTTTATCTCCACACACATCCACCATTGGGGGTTACACACACAGCTGTGAAACAGTCGGTGTGGCCGATGATTTGCAGAGATGAAGGAAACTCAACCCAGGCTATAAGTTCAGTTGTTACACATGTACTCGCAAATAAACCACGTGACCACACTAAACAACTTCAGTTTCAACAGCTTTGCTTGAGCACGTGACTTTTGTGTTGTCCTTTGCAGGATTTATATACAGCGGTAGGCAAAAGTAGGTTTACAGTTGTGAGTACATGAAAGTTTATTTTTGTATCATTATTTATTCCTGTATTATATATTTTTCCATTTCAACAACTGTAAACCTCCTTTGCCCGCTCTGTAATATATACATACTAGAGGCCCATTGCATGAATTCATGTACAAGTGGGGTCCAGCCAGCCTGCCCAATCAGGCGGCCGGGGGGAGGGGCCACAGGAGGTTGGTCAGCCAGCCCCGCCCCCTGGTCAAACTCCCGGTCAAAGGGACAATTGCTAATTAGCCTTTTATTATATAGGATATGACTATGATTGGAGGGGATACAATTTTTTAAAACCAATATTCCTATCAGTACAAGCAAAGAACTCAGCACCTTTTTAAAGAAAAACAAGCTTCTCAAAAGAGGAGAAAGAAATGTAATTAGAAATGTATTCAAATCTAAAGAGCTTTTTAAAACTTGTTTCCTAAGAAACCAAAAATAGGACTGACAAGTACAATTTCCAAAGAAGCTTAGATCTACTTACTTGATTATTCAATTTTCCAGTTCAAAATTTTTACAATTACTAATTTAAGGAGTGAAAAAAGCTCTTACATGAAATAAAATTAAGTTCCCCAGTTAATTTTGTTTGTAATCCTTCTGCTAGTGAAAATCGACTTTCATGAACAAAAAGTGCCAGGGTTACTCTCAAACAGGTTAATAATATATTTAGTAACCAACAACATACTGTAACTCTTATGCAACCACAAACGCTACCAAAGACAGTTAAATGTACTTACTAAAAAAGATATAAATTCAGTCATCAGTAATTGAAACTCTTAGTAGAGAGACAAGAGTTAACTCATTCTTCTATCACATTCTCTTATCCACACCATACCTTCAGCACTGGGGGAAATCTGTCACTGAAAACTGAGCTCATATATTTCTTTAGTTTTAAAGCTCTCCTAAGTAGTTTTACAAGATGAAAGGATCCATATTTGAGGCTGGAGAGAGCAGACATGAAGAAGGCCACCAGGAAACTGTGGGAATATGACATAACCCTTGAGCCTCAAAAGCCACATGTTCAACCTCACACCCTCCAATTGCCAACCGATAAGCTATAAAAAGAGGAGCAGTAAATGGTTAACCATGAATGAGAACCCTCCTCCCACCTCTGACTGCATAGCTATTCCATTCCAGGAGTTCCAGGGCTTCAAATTAAAAAGGACCAGAGACCAAGTGTATAAACATGCCCTCCTTCCCTGTGCCTAGCCCACCTTAACCTCTCCTTCTCAAATCCCTTTTCTTTATAAAGCCATATTCACAATCCCTGCCCTCAAGACTCTTCACAGTCAAGCCAGAGATATGAGCATGCCTCCAACCATCTAGGAGAGGTCTATGCTGTCATAAAAAGTATTTTAATAACAGGGCTTGGAGGTAAAAGTTTTCTTATTGCCTAGAAATGACAAGGCAGTCTCATTAAGTATCACCAAATTCTAAAAGCAATGAACAACTGGAGCCCGTTTCCTTCTTGGGGTTTCGTAGGAGGACGATGAGCAGCTGCACCCCCTTCTAGACTTTAAAAGAATATGAGGAGCAGAAGCAAGTCATCGGCACCTGCTAGGGCAGCCTCATGAGAGCCATGATCTTGGGGAACATACCACCTTGTCTAGCAGTGAGCACAGAGTTCTAAGAATACGAAAACCAACTGTTGATTCATTTAACCGAAAGTCAGATGTACCTGTGCTGGGGAAGTGAGGGAAAGAAAGTGTGGCATAATCAGTAAGAGAGTTACGTTGTGTACAGAGAGGTTATACAGAGTCTAAGTGGTACAAGAGATACGTCTTAGGGCAGAGCTCATCTGTCCTAGTATAAAGTCAACAGATCCACCTATCAGAACACAAAGCCAACAGATAATATCTAAAATAATGATCTTCAGAGATACCACTTTAAGTATATTATTTTGAAATTGGGAGAAATGTCCAAATCTAAAATAGTTGTTGAGAGAGGGGATGGGTTGTAGGGGGTGGCTGCTGGATCTTTTTCTTTTATACTTTTAGTACTATTTGACTTTTTAAAACATGTGCAGGTATTATTTTATTAAAAAACAAAATTAAATTATAAAAACAGAGGCAGTATTTTTCTTTAGGGAAAACCTAATAATTTTTGTGGGCCTTTCCTGTGTGCTATTTGTCAAAAATGTCTAGAATAACATGAATATAGATATAGCTGATAGATCATAACTAGTCTTAAATTCCTACAGGTTGAAGATTATTTATCAAGAAATCTAATACGGGGGCCAAAGAAAGGTGATTATATGTGTATATACACTGAGTGGCCAGATTATTATTGACCACCCCATCAGTACTTCATTGGGCCACCTTTTGCCTTCAATACTACAGCGATTCTTCTTGGCATTGACTCCACGAGATGTTGAAAGGTGATGCAAGGAATCTGACACCATGCCTGATGAATAGCACTGTCCACTTCTGTGAGATTTGATGGTTATGGAACCAGCTGCCTGATGGCTCTTTTAACTTTGTCCCACAAATGCTCAATTGGATTGAGATCTGGTGTTTGTGGGGGCCACCTAAGCAAGGTAAAGTCTCCCTCATGGGGCTTTCAATAATGTGCTAGAAGCTGCCAATAAACTTGATGAGAGCCTCACGAAATCTAATGAGACCCTCGATGTTGTGATAAAGAACCAACTAGAAATTAAGCATACACTGACTGAAATAAAGAATATTATACAGACACCCAACAGCAGACCAGAGGAGCGCAAGAATCAAGTCAAAGATTTGAAATGCGAAGAAGCAAAAAACACTCAACCGGAAAAGCAAAATGAAAAAAGAATCTGAAAATACGAAGATAGTGTAAGGAGCCTCTGGGACAGTTTCAAACGCACCAACATCAGAATTATAGGGGTACCAGAAGATGAGAGACAGCAAGATATTGAAAACCTATTTGAAGAAATAATGACAGAAAACTTCCCCCACCTGGTGAAAGAAATGGACTTACAGGTCCAAGAAGCGCAGAGAACCCCAAACAAAAGGAATCCAAAGAGGACCACACCAAGACACATCATAATTAAAATGCCAAGAGCAAAAGACAAAGAGAGAATTTTAAAAGCAGCAAGAGAAAGAGACTCAATTACCTACAAGGGAATACCCATACGACTGTCAGCTGATTTCTCAACAGAAACTTTGCAGGCCAGAAGGGAGTGGCAAGAAATATTCAAAGTGATGAATACCAAGAACCTACAACCAAGATTACTTTATCCAGCAAAGCTATCATTCAGAATTGAAGGTCAGATAAAGAGCTTCACAGATAAGGAAAAACTAAAGGAGTTCATCACCACTAAACCAGTATTAGACGAAATGCTGAAAGGTATCCTTTAAGAAGAGGAAGAAGAAAAAGGTAAAGATACAAATTATGAACAACAAACATGCATCTATCAACAAGTGAATCTAAGAATCAAGTGAATAATCCCAACAAACCAGAAACACCAATCAGAAAGGATATATGCACCCCTATGTTCATAGCAGCACAATTCACCATAGCTAAGATCTGGAAGCAGCCTAAGTGCCCATCAGTAGATGAATGGATTAGAAAACTGTGGTACATCTACACGATGGAATACTATGCTGCTGTAAAAAAGAAGGAACTCTTACCATTTGCAACAGCATGGATGGAACTGGAGAGCATTATGCTAAGTGAAACAAGCCAGTCACTGAAGGAAAAATACCACATGATCTCACTCATTCATGGATAATAAAGACCATTACAAACTTTTGAACAATAATAGATACAGAGGCAGAGCTGCCTCAAACTGATTGTCAAACTGCAGTGGGAAGGCCAGGGAGGGTTGGGGGACAGGAGGAAGGGGAGTAAGAGATCAACCGAAGGACTTGTATGCATCCATATAAGCATAACTAATGGACAAAGACACTGGGGGGTAAGGGAGGGCAGGGGTTTGTCAAGGACGGGTGGGAAAAAAAGGACACTTATGTAATACCCTTTGTAATACTTTTAGCAAAAAATAAAAAAAAAAATACAGAAAAAAAAAGAATCAAGTGAATAAATAATCTGATGTACAGAATGAACTGGTGATTATAATGAATCAGGGACATAGAAAGGGAATGGACTGACTATTCTCGGGGGGGAAAGGGGAGTGGGAGATGCGAGAAGAGACTGGACAAAAATCGTGCACCTATGGATGAGGACAGTGGGTGGGGAGTGAGGGCGGAGGGTGGGGCGGGAGCTGGGAGGAGGGGAGTTATGGGGGGGAAAAAAAAGAGAGGAACAAATGTAATCTGAACAATAAAGATTTAACAAAAAAATAAAATAAATAAATAAAAATAAAAAAAAAGAGTCTCCCTCATGTTCTTGAAAGCACTCCTGCACAATACGAGCACCGTGGCATGGCGCATTGTCTTGTTGGAAGAGGCCATCTCCATTGGGATACGCCATCAACATGATAGGATGAACTTGATCAGCAACGATACTTAGGTATGTTGTGCTATTCAGAGATTTATAATGATCTGGCCCTCTAGCAACTTCAGCAGGAAATTACAGCTAATTGGCCTACAAACATCAGGTGGTCATAATAATCTGGCCACTCAGTGTATATCGGTAATGCCCACAGATTACAAACTGAAGTGAGTGGGGAGAGGGAAAGGCTTTCATGGGCATGCCCTAAAAATAAAAGAAACAGAAAACAAAACAGGCAGACTGAACACAGTAGAGAACACAGTGGCCATTTGGTTTGGCACCAATGGCACTATACATGTCAACTGGCCCTGGCAGCTTTACTACTGAAACTACAGGCTGGAGTCATTAAAAAAAAAAAGGTCTGCCTCTGCTAAATAGCTTCTAACTTAGGGAGGAAAGAAAAAAAAAAAGTAAGGGAGGGGTGTAGAACCATCGAAAATGGTTCAGGTAATAATAAAAAAAAAATTCTAATTGACTCTGGGCAGGAAACCCAAGTTTTAAAAATCCCGACAAGCATATAGGAATGGAAACTGGTGCCAAAAGTGAAGCGTTGGCTCATCTTCCCAGTGTTTCACTTGATTGCCCATTCTCTATGCTATTTAAGTGAATGCATGCAATACAAATTTTGCCTTTGTCATCCTCAGCCACCCAGAAAATGGCAATACTTAAAAGTTTTATTCCTAATAGTTATAGACGCAGCCAGACTAGTCTTATCCCTTTTACATTTTCCCCCAAGATACTTTATATTCATTTTCACAGCTCTTCCTCTTTATTAAATTCATTAAGTTTCTTCAAGTCAGTGATTGCCATCCATATATATTTTAAAATAACTTGGCAAATATACAAATTACTTGATCCTACTACTTGTCTAAATATTATCCTAGTAATGTTTCTGAAATTATATTAATAATGCTACCCTTGGTAACATCCAATTATCTTTTATGGTCCCTCGTTCACCACCATGTAGCTTTCTTACTTGATTAGACATTCGGATAAGG
Organism: Myotis yumanensis; assembly: GCF_028538775.1. Classification (NCBI taxonomy): domain Eukaryota; kingdom Metazoa; phylum Chordata; class Mammalia; order Chiroptera; family Vespertilionidae; genus Myotis; species Myotis yumanensis. Next base: position 29,562,267 of record NW_027223762.1, on the reverse strand, counting down.
CAGATTTGGCTCAGTGGTTCTGGGTAAGGCATATTTTATGGAGTAATGGTCAGAGTGGAGAGTTTGACAAAACAGTTTTCAGAAGTCTACATCAAAATATAGAAACCATTTTTATTATAAACGATAGTAACATTAAGGGTAAAGAAATGGGATGGAGTGAGGCTCTGAGCCTCACCTTTCTTTTTTTGCACATTATGTGGTAATTTTTTAAAGTTGCCCTTATTTAAAATTTGTGAAAATATCCCAGGTGCTAAACAATTGCATCAGTATAGGCTGACAAAAGGCCATTTAGCCATTATTCTGACTCTCTTTCTATTGGATTCCCATGACAATCTGAAGGGCTGTAAATAAAATTATGGCCATCATGACATTTTACCCCAAAACTTCAGTACAGAGCTATGAAAAACAACCTTTTTCTACATAACCATGATACTACTGTCACACCTAACAGATTTACCACTAATTCCTTAATGTTTGTGAAAGCCAGGCCATATGCCAATGCCCCACAACAATACCTCAGATGTCTTCATTCGTTTCTATACATATGACAGAAATATCTTAAAAATTACAACTCTGAAAACTAGATGTAGGTGTGCATTATGCTATTTCCTCACTTTTGAAAAATACTGTATAATGCCCTAGAGAATTACATCATTACATCTTTGCCAATATGTCTATATATGTGAAAGAGAAGTTTCTAAAGCATGCTGAGAACCCTATACTGTGGAATATTGTTATCAATTATTTGAACAATGATATAGAAAGGATGTTTATCACATTTCTCAGTTGGCGAGCTGAGAGGAATAATGAATACGCTACATAACTGAATCAAAATCCAAAAATATTTGACAAAAACTACACATTAGGAATGTTAAAGAAATGAGTGGAGATACATTAGATGTGTGTTTATGTTCAGCAGGAGCTGGAACAAAAGGTCACAGGTCAATAGATGTAGTAATGAGGAAGGGTCTACTTGTGATGGTAGACCAAGTGCAATTGTTGAAAGCCTTAAAAGGAACAAAGCAAAACCAAAATAGAATCCCTTGTTAAGAGAGGTCGCTGCCCTCCCCGTGAGCTATGTCTCTCAGCCTTGTCAGATGGGCATTACCATAGGCACCAGGATGATAAATGTGAAGCTGGGAACTGGGAGAGGAAGGTGGTATGGAAGGTGGGGTTCAACAGCCAAATTGCTATAGAATCTTGATTTTATGTTTGCATTGTTATGGGAAAATGCAGAAAGTCTAAGCTCTATGTGGTCTGAACTATTCCCCTGTTCTCATGTACACCTAAGGTTCAATTTTATAGCTTCACGTTGGGCCATATATGGCTGGCCAATATCATCCCTACTCAAAGTGCGATCCATGACAAGCAAAATCCACATTATGTAGGAACTTATTAAAAATACAGTCCTGGCTGGCATTACTCAGTGGTTAGAGCGTTGGCCCGGGCACCAGAGGGTCTTGGGTTCGATTCCTGGTCAAGGGCATGCACCTGGGTTGCAGGTTTGATTCCCCGGCCATGGTCAGGGCATGTGCGGAAGGGAACCAATCAGTGTGTCTCTCTCACATCTCTCTCTAAAAAGCAATGGAAAAAATATGCTTGGGTGAGGAAAATATCCTCGGGTGAGGATTAACAACAACAAAATAGAGTATCAGGCACCTCAAACTTATTGAATGAGAATTCTTTATTTGAACTAAATCCCTAGGTCATTTAAAAAGCACTGGACAACCCTAAAATGGGCATAGCTGATTGCACAGAATGAGTATTTTATATAGGCACCAGTGAGTATAGGACTTGCATCCTTTCAAAATTGCATATGCCAGTGGTTCAACACAGATTGCCGGACCATACCCCCAGGGTTCCTGGTTCCATAGGTCAGGGGAGGCCCTGAGAATCTACGTCTAACACTCTCAGGTGATGGTGTTGCTGCTGGTCCAGGAACCACAACCACTGGCTTACACTATCTAAAAATAACATGCTGCATATTCTGGGAATGTCGTTTCAAGTGAACTCCCAGTAAAAGGGGAAATACTGAGCTAGAAAGGAGGAAAGAGCAGATGTTTCACTTATGTTACAGGAAAGGAGCTGTTAACACTCCTTTGTACACAATGGGGTAAAAATAGTTGAAGAAATTACTATAGCAACAACTGTGTCATCCGCAAGGTCTCTCTCTACCGACATTATTCAGGAAAGGAAACCCATCTTGCAGAAATTCTATTTCAACGTTGAGACTTATAAGAAACAAAAACCATGGAAACCATATCCCATTCATTAAACACTGTGAGATAACATTACAGATTTAAGACAGATTCAAAAATGACTCCCACAGGCCTGGATTTGGATTTTTTTGGTCAAGTAATAAAGCAAATATGAGTTTGTATCCAAATGACTCTATAATCAGAAAAAAAACGAGAGCTGAGAAATGTTCAGAATACTTATTATAAATGTTTAATTTTTTAAAATCCAAAATAGCTCCTTTCTAAAACAAAGACTCTCAAAATGATACGTAAAACAATATAAACCAAAGAGCTCCACCTAGAGTTTGAGAAAGGATTATTTACTTACATGCACATAACAAAGCACTATTTATCCATATCTTACCTGTAATATTAAAATATAATTTTTTAACATAATCTTTATAAAAAGGATAGCTTCCTGAAGTGTGAAATGCTGTTAACTAAAGGAGAACTGACTTTTTTATCATTCTGTCTGCCACCTATTTCTCTTCTAAAATTTTGGCAGTTATAATCGTTACTATGAATGATTTAGAAGCCATTATCTTAAGGCAAATTGTCAAAAAGTTGGGACAGTAGTTAAAGTGACCTGGAGAGAACAACTTAAAAAGTTGATTCTTACCTGAACTTGCTGTGTGACCTTGAGCAACTCATCTTCCAGCCCTGAGCTTTGTCATCCATGGGGGTTAGACAAGATTGGTGATTTTCAGGCCTGGCTGCATATTGGCATCACCTGGGAGCAATGGAAATAAACTGATGCCTGGATCCCACGCCTAGAGGTTTTGATTTTAGTTGTTCTGCTGTGGGGCTCAGCATGAAAAAGCGCCCCAGGTGATACTAACAGGCAGACTGGTTGCATCAGATCAGGTGACCTGCAGACTCTCTTCACCCACGTGTCTACTGCTCTAGTTTGTGACTCTCCAGCTTCAGGTACCTCAGAGTCACCTGCAGGGCTTGCTAAAGGTCTGGAGTGGGTCCCAAGAATTTGCATTTTTAACGAATTGCCATCATGCAGATGCTACTGGTCCAGGGTCATACTTTGAGAATAACTGTTCTAGAAGATGCTTTCACAATTACATTTCCAAATCCCCCAAATTATCCTCACTCTACAAAATCAAACCAGAGTATAATATTGTTAATTAGTCTCCCTGGTTCCCATCTCTCTTCCTCCAGTTCCTAGCCCACACTACCAACACAGTTAACATTAACCCCTACATCCTGTGTCACTCCTTGGCCTGAAACTCTTCAATGCCTCCCCAAAGCTGACAGAACAAACTAACATGATGTGCAAGGCTTCCCACAGTTTGACCACAAACTACCTCTTCAGCCTCAATTTCTAACAGTCCCTGTCATCTGTCTAGGCCCCAGTCACTTGTCCCCTTGCACCTGACTTTCCCTTCTCCCGAATGTCCTTGCTCTGCCTTCTCTTTTGAACATGCACATCACCGTTCACTCTGTGTGCCAGCACTCTGCGAGGCATTGGGAATTCGAGGAAGAACAGACAATCCCTCCCCTTCAGGAGTCTTGAGAGGTATGGTAGACAATGAGTGGTGAACCCAACACCAGTCTTAATTACTCCCCTCTCCCTCACTGTATAGAATATAAATTTTATTTTCTGTATATTATGTTTTGATATCTTAAAAAAACACACAAAAAACCTTTATGGCTGGGAAAGACTGCCCTTCTTGGGGGATAGTAAATTCCTGAAGATAGCAAAGAGCTCAGCCCTGAGCATGACTTTAATATGCAAACCAGTGAATTCAGAGCCCTATCTCCTCCATCAGGCCTGTGCATCCCAGACGGCAATATTCCTCTCTCTTAACATCCCAGGGCCAAGGACCAGGCAACTAGGGACCACCCCTGTGGGCCAAAACCCTCTGGAACTACTCAAACTAGCCCATCCCAAACTACTGACCCTGCCCAGCCCTGCCCTGCCTTTTCCCCAGAAACCCCAACAAAGGCTCCGGCCTGCACCTCGCCCCTCACTCCCTTCTGGCCACCCAGGAGTTTCCCCTGTGACGCTGCCTGGCATGCTGTGCCTTGTCTCTGCGACTGTGAGTATAATAAACTTGTTTGCTCCCGAGCCTCTCTGTCTCCTCTCGCAGCTGCACCTGCCCATCTGATAAAGGAACACAACACTCACCTTCCTCACCGGTGGCTGGAAACGCTCACTCTAGTAGGAGCTGGCCAGGAAGGAGCACACCTATGGAAGTGTGCTGCAGGCTTCTGGAATGTTTGCTTTCCAGAAAAAAGAGAACAGGCCCATAGCCATCCCTTCCTCCAGCCTTGAGTGCGGGTGTGATGCTGGAAGCGGGAGCAGTCATTCAACAACCTTGAGGGAAGGGACAAGAGGATCCTGACACTGGGAACCAGCTGGCTGAAGGCAACCTCCACTGACCTCCACTGCCTTTATATCCAAGGAGAACAAAGCCCCTCTGCCTGAGGCACTTGCTCATTAGGTTTTCTGTTACTTGCAGCTGAAGGCATTCTCTTAGGGTAGAGGTGGGGGATATTAAGTAATTCCTCATAACAGCTGTGCTGAGGTGAAGCAGCAGAGCATGTGGTGAGAGGACTTAACAGGGTGAGTGGGGAACAATCGCAAGGTGTGGAGACAGCAGGAGGCATCTATTCCAGGAAGGGGGTGGAGCTCCTGTCCAGAGGGAGGAGGAACTGAACACGTGAGAGGGAGAGCAGCAGAAGAGGCCAGAAAAAGAGGCCTGCCCTGCTCCCTAAGGCACGGGGGAGAACCCTTGCACGTGCACACGCGCGTGGGAACAACACACACACATGCGCACGCGTTTTTACATACATAGGAAAAATGTGTAGGACTATGGTGTTATGAGGACCGGCAGGGCTTACATATTTTATTCCATATAACGCTATAGCATTTGCATTTTATGGAACAACCATGTAAATCTTTTGCAAATTAAAAAAGAATTATCACATTTATTTTGTAGTGAGTAGACTGAAATAGGTTTCAAGCTTTTGGAAAATTAAGTTTCTTTTTGAAAAATAGTTTGTTTCATATTTGTGTATTGTAGGTTAACTTTAAGAAATATAAAATACTAAAAAGTGTAATTTATTTACAGTATCAACTTTTTAAAAAGTAATTTGTTTAATAAATGCTGAAACTTGGACATTGCTAAGATGTTCTTCAGTAGGTCACTGGATAAACTAATTGTACATCCACACAATGAAATTTTATTTTGTAATAAAAGGAAATGAACCAAACCCATGCAGTGTACAACACAAAGAGTGAACCAAAGGTACACTATGGACTCTGGGTGATGATGATGTGTCAATGAAAGTTCATCTTGGTTTAAAAAAAAAAGAAGTACCACTCTAGTGAGTGATACCGATAATGGGGAAGGCTATGGGTGTGTGGGCCAGGGGGTATGTGGGAAATCTATATACCTTCCTCTCAATTGATTATAAACCTGAAACTGCTCTAAAAAAGCAAAATCAGCCCTAGCTTGTTTGGCTCAATGAATATACCATCAGCCCGCAGACTGAAGATCCCCGGTTTGATTCTGGTCAAAGGCACAAGCCCGGGTTGTGGGCTCCATCCCCAGTAGGGGACGTGCAGGACGCAGTTGATCAATTATTCTCTCTCATCACTGATGTTTCTATCTCTCTCCCTCTCCCTTCCTCTCTGAAATCGATAAATATATATATATTTTTAATATATTTTATTGATTGTTTAAGAGAGGAAGGGAGAGGAAGAGGGATAAAGAGTTAGAAACATCGATGAGAGAGAAACATCGATCAGCTGCCTCCTGCAAACCCCCTACTGGGGATGTGCCCGCAACCAAGGTACATGCCCTTGACCGGAATCGAATCTGGGACCCTTCAGTCCGCAGGCCGACGCTCTATCCACTGAGCCAAACCGATTAGGGCTCAATAAAAATATATTTAAAAAATAAAAAAGCAAAATCATTCTTTTAAAAAAAGAGAAATGTTTAAAAAAAAAGTAAATGTTCCATATTACACAATAATAATCTATTCAAAACCTGTTTTTTTGGAATAAATTCCAACCCCCCCCCCCCCAACCACACACACACACACACACACACAGCTATCAAGTAACAAGAAGACAGAGGAATCTTGGCAGAAGTTGGAGGGGAGGGAGGGAAGGATGAATAGGCAGAGCACAGGGGATTTTTAGGAGTGGAACTAGTCTGTATGATACTATAATGGTGGCTACAACTCATTATATATTTGTCAAAACCCACAGAATATACAACACAAAAAATGAGCCCGAATGTAACCTATGGTCTTTAATTAATAATGGTATATCAATATTGGCTCATTAGTTGTAATAAATGTATCACATCAATGCAAGATATTGTAGCAGAGGAAACAGTGGGGGAGGGAAGGGCAAGTGTGAGGGATTATATGAGAACTCTCTGTACTTTCAATTTTTCTGTAAACCTAAAACTGCTCTAAAAAATAAATTCTATTAATTTTTTAAAAAGTAATTACTGCATTATGCATTTATTTTATTAAATATTATTCTTACTAAATTCACATCTTTAAATATAAACTTTAAAGCAAAAACCATGCATTTAAGTAATTTTAATAATAATATATTCCAAAGGAAAATAAATAACTTAGTATTTGAAGTCTAAAACCTGATGTTAGAACTCCAACTCTACTATAGGTATTTTTCATGTTTCTAGTTTCCCAGTAATTTATATTAATTAGGTTACACTAAAATTATTTTCCAAAGTTACAGCTCCTCAATGAATTTTTGTTCTCCTGAAAAATGTCCAAGTCTTCTATATTTCAGTAGAACATTCAATGGAAAACACAGGCACAAACAGAACATCCAATGGGTACTTTCTTACTAACCCCATCTGTTTGTGTAAGAAGGACCTTACGAATAAGGTATAAAATATTACTAAAGTGCTTTGGGATTCTCAGGTGAAAAGTCATAAAAAACTAACAACTCTGGTTACATAGAAAGTAATGCCACTAATGGTCTGCCAGAGGAAAGTTATTTTTAAAAAATATTAAATAACTTTGAATCTGACACTACTGAATTGTTCACCAAATCCATTGCTTCATTCCAATCCAGTAGTTTAACAGCTGGAAATGGTGAAACAGCTGGGGAGGGGGAGGGATTGGAGGGAGGGAGTCCATGGGGTAAAAAAAGAGACATCTGTAATACTTTCAACAATAAAGATAATTTTTTTAAAAGATAAACAATGGCATTTCATAGTTAAAGCAGAATGCTGTTAAAATTTCACATTTCACACAAATGCTAAGTATCTGTGGAAGAGATAAATACAATTATATTGGTGACTCTATTCTACTTCTAACTCTTAAGCTGTGAACACATCTTAACTACATGTATACTGTTGACTCTGTACAGGACTTAGAAGTCACCTATGCTAATTTACCATCATCCAATGAGTTAGAGCTTCTGTAAACCCTTGACTTCTCTGAAATCTACACTAGGGGCCAGCAAACTTTTTCTGTAAAGGAACAGATAGCAAACATTTTAGGCTTAGTGGCCATCCGGTCTGGGTTGCAAGTACCCAACTCCTGGGGGTAACACAAAAGCAACAGCAGACAAAATATGAATGAGTGGATGTGGCTGTGTAAACCCTCATTTACAAAACTGGTAATGAGCCAGGTCTAGCTCAAGGTTGTAGTTTGCCAACCCCTGACACAGACTCCTAGTTATTGATAAAATTCCACCATTAGATACATTAGGTGCCTTTACAAGAACATTATCAGGTGAAATAAGTGAATTCACTCATGGCCACAACGAAAATGATCACCTCTGGAACAGCAGGGAACATCTACCCTTTAGAAGTAAACTATCGTTATTCCCTCAAGTATTCTTTTTTCCAGCCTAAATATCCACAGTGCCGCCGAGCATTCCTTGTATTATGACGTATTTGATCATCCTCTTTTATACATACCCCAGTCTGTGAATGATGCTTTGAAGTGCAGAGAACAGATGCATGACATATAGTTTGAAAAATATGTAGCAACCAAGATGTAATTTGACTTTTAGAATTTGGCTCACTGTCTCCAAATTCAAATGTTTTCAGTTTTGTGGGGGGAAATTTTTGGTTGTTGTTGTTTTGTTGTGGGGTGTTTTTTGTTGTTGTTTTTTTGGCAAAATTACTATTTAGTCTTTAAGAAAAATATATTTTGTGTAGATTTAGTCAAAGGTTTATGCTCAGTGTCATAACTCTACACATTAATTTAAAATGACTGCCAAAAATCAGAAAATATTTTTATTTAATTTTGGGGAAAAATAGGTTTAATAAAACAATAAATTCAAAATGGTTTCTATGCATCAAAAATGTTGGCAGAACCTACCTCTACAATCCAAAACATATAATGCAAATTGCTAAAGAAAGCCACCAGTCATTGTTTCTGAGAAAATAAAACACAAATGGGGAAGAACACACACACACACACACACACACACACACACACACACACACCCTACAGTGTGTTCTTGGATGCTGCTGGCTCCTTAGCAAATATAAAGCAGGACTGTTACAATCTCAGCCAGGCCGCCTCTAAATGTTGATCCCTGTTGAATTCCACATTTCAATAACTTGGGAAGAAATCACACCTGTATTTTTAAAGGCAATTTAACTTTGATTTCTGTGGCTTATTGTCATAGCATTCCAAAAAATAATAAAATTTTTTTAAAGGTTTCTAGTAACTAGCAGAAAATAAGACAACATTCATATAGCTTACAAATGCAGCACCTTTAGTCTGACCTTACAACTTATTTTCCTAACTTCTCTTACTGTGGTTTAATATTTTTTTATAATTCAGTACCTTAAACACCGTACGGCACATAGTAGATGCTAGAGGAATAGATTCATTCTTTAAATATTTTTCATTGTAATGGCATTTTATCATGTTTGTTAAAACATGATAAAATGTTTGATTTACATTATTTTCTGGTATCTGGTTCCTGCTTGCCTGTTATCACATGAGCTCTCCCTGCAAAAACCCAACCATGTACATGGCTTCAAACACTGTCCACACACTGATGACAACCAAGTTCTGGGAAAGCAGCACAATCCTTACCCCTTCCTGCCTTCTCCTGCCTTGACTGTGGATGTTATGTGCTGCTGCACTTTTCCATTTCTGACCAGGCGGGAAAGGCCAAGGGAACCACGGAGGTTGGTCCTCATATCACTGAGCTACTGAGCCGAAGGCCAGTAACCACCTACCCCCCGACTTCTTGTTACTGAGAAATAAGAACCCTTAACTGTTTTATTCATTTTAAGTCTGGTTTTCTATTAACTTGCAGCTGAAAATATTCCTAGTTGATACAAAACTATAACCTGAAAAAGATATTTCAACAAATCAGAAGGAAAACAGATGGAGGGGGAATCAACAGCACAGAAAAACAAAGGACATTATAGCCAAAGTGGCTGCAGAAGCAAGAAAACAATTGGAACCCACAGAAGACTCGGGGTTTGAAGGCACAAGGGGCTGCAGACGACAAGACCTATCGATTTAACATTTGGAGGTTCCCCAACAAGAAGGCCAACTCTCCATCAGTCACCACTATTCCTCGAGCCAACAAGTCTACAATTACATGTTGGAAAATTTCCTTAAAAGTCTGTTTATTCTTGGCTGTCTGTTCATATTTATGAGCAAGTTGCTGAAAATATGACTGTAAGGAAAGTCTGCAGTAGGAAAGAGAGGAGCAAAACGGAAAACAAAGAAAAGGCAAGGAGAGGTAAAAGAAAAGGAAGTCAGAGGAAACAGAAACAATGCCAAAAGCAGAAGAAAACTTCAAAAAGAAAAACACACAATATCCTCAGAGATATGAAAAAACAAGATGCTATAAAGTAGAAAAATTAAAATATAGCAATAGAAAGAAAAAATTAAAAGGGGAGAGTGGAAGACAAAGTTGAGGCCATTTCCCAGATAATAGTTTGAAAACTAGTGAGAAAAGTTGAAAATTAGAGGTCCATATAGAAGTTTCAAAAGAGGAGACCCAAGAAAAGAGAGGGAAAGAAAATTGTCCAAAAAAAGACAACTCTCTTCTTCCCAGAGCCCAGCATTTAAAGTGAAATTAAAACATGGACAGAGGCTTGTGGAAATCCAGAAATAGGGATAAAATGAACATCTTAAAAACTTTCTGAAAGGAATAAACAGGCGTAACTCCCACTCCTTTATGTGGGAATGATATCAAATCTCTCAACGGCAACACAAGAAGTTATGGATCTATGCCTTTAAAATTCTGAATGGGAGATTATTTTTGGCATAGATTTTTATAATAAACAATCAAGTATGAGAGCAAATAAAGGTAGGCAGTAAGACAATTTTTTCATTCTCTCATGCACTTTTCCTTGGAAAGTTTATAGAGAATTGTGTTTCAATAAAACAAGGGATTAAATCAAGAAAGATGAAAACATGATTGAGGAGACAGGAACCCACTCCTGGTGTGGAACAGGCTTAAACCAAGACTATGAGGAAGAAAAGCTCCCAGGAAAAGGGTCACTGATATGGGAAGCGCTTTGACATTTGGAGATAGATCTGCTGTGGGGTTTAGAAAAATATATTAATAGGTTCATAGTACTTCTGTTAGACAAACAGGAAAATATTAGATTAAACAATCTGAAATAGCCATTTTATAGGTAAAAATGTTGTCAAATATTGGCAGTTTCATATTTTCCAAGGTAACTTACAGATGAATAATATAATGCAGAAAATTTGCTTTAAATACTCAAATAATAACAACAACAAAGTTGGAGGAATATGGGAAACAAGAAAGTCAGAAATTAACTGTTACTGAAACTGGGCAATAGACACCTGGGGTTCATTGTCCTGTTCTCCCTACTCATTTATATATTTGAACATCCCATAATAAAAAGCTGTAAAAGAGAAAGTCATGACAACACCAAAATATGAAAAATTTTCAGTATCTTTCAGGAGGAATTTCCACTTGGCAATGCTCAGGTGAAGTCCACTTATAGACCCAATGGAAACGGGGGTGGGGATGCAGGTGGAGGAGTCAGGGAAAGAGCCCCCCACACTGGACCCTCCGTCACCTGGAGCAAGAGACATCAGGGATGTTCCACACCCGCCACTCCAGCCCTTCCTTTCTGAGCGGACTCCACTGATTCTAGAACCAGTGCGATGAAACTGTACTTGAGAGCTGTGACAAATTGTTAGACCCAAAATCCAATAAGGCAACCATTTCTCACTGCCCAACCATTTACTCCCAGTTCATTTCTCTTCTTGTCCAAACAAAATTCCAAAATTCATTATGATAGTCACACCCCTGTAAATACCCTCAAGTCCCTGCTCTCTCACCTCTGCTCTTTGCAGTTGGCAATACCAGCCCTGGATGAACCCTGACTTCATGCCTTCTCGGCATCTGTATTGTGAGATCTAAACATTACCGGAGAAAACAAGCTAAACCAACGAACAGGCCTAATGTTATATTTATTGTTGCAAACTGTAAACGGCAATTTTCTTATTGTTGCCATCCTAAATGTAGCTAAGTTACTTTAAAGAAGCAACATGTAAAACTGACAGCCAACTTTAAGACAACACAATGGGAGACAAAACACTATATGGTATATCCATAGAATACTGAAAAAAAACAACTACCATGTTAGAATTCTAACACAGCAAAGCAGATATTTTTCAAGAATGAAGGTAAAATAAAAACATGTAGAGACTAACAAAAGCTGAGATACACATCACCATATTAAATAAAATACTTTAAGAACATATTTTAGCAGGATGAAAATATTCCTACACAGAAGACCAAAGAATTAGGAAGGAAAAAAGAGCAACAAAAATGTCAAGTATATGGAAGTCCCCCTTTTCAAAAAATACTTACTTTAAAAAATATTAATGTCTTGTCAGGTTTAAAATACATAATTAAAATACACAACTGTAACACCTAAATAAATAGGGAGATGAATGGACTTAAAGGATGCTAGAGCCCTGGCCAGGTGGCTCAGTCAGTATACCAAAAGAGGTTGCACGTTAGATTCCTGATCAAGGCACATACCTAGCTTAGGAAGAACTCAGCAAGAAGAGCATTTGATGACAACTATAAAATCATATTGAATGGTAAATTTAAAAATCTGAGCAGCCCTAGCTGGTTTGGCTCAGTGGATAGAGCATCGGCCTGTGGACTGAAGGGTCCCAGGTTTGATTCCGGTAAAGGGCACATGTTCGGGTTGCAGGCTCGATCCCCAGTAGGGGGCATGCAGGAGGCAGCTGATCAATGATTCTCTGTCATCATTGTTTCTACCTCTCTCTCTCCCTCTCTCTTCCTCTCTGAAATCAATGAAAATATATTTAGAAAAATAAATAAATAAAATAAAAATCTGAGCAAATGAAAAGACATCCATCTTCTTAGATGGGATAACTGAATATTAAGCTTCTTAATATCATAACAATGTAGACTTAAAGAGCAAGTTAAGTCCTAACTGGTTTGGCTCAGTGGATAGAGCGTCGGTCTGCAAACTGAAGGGTCCCAGGTTCGATTCTGGTCAAGGGCATGTACCTTGGTTGTGGGCACATCCCCAGCAGGGAGTGTGCTGGAGGCAGCTGATCAATGTTTCTCTCTCATCGATGTTTCTAACTCTCTATCCCTCTCCCTTTCTCTCTGTAAAAAAAACAATAAAATATATTTTTTTAAAAAAAAAGCAAATTAAATTTGTGTTCCTAAAAGAGAAAAGGAACATTAGGTAAATGCTGAGGAAATATGAATGAATGATATATGGATTGTAGTTAATACTAATGCATCAATATGGATTCATTAACTGTAACATACATCATACTAATGTAAAATGTTAATAGGAGAAACAGGGTAGAGAATATATGGAAACTGTTCTATCTTCACAATTTTTCTGTAAATATAAACTTCTAAAAATAAAGTTTATTTTAACAAGCATGTTTATAAGACAATCAGGTAAGTTTTCAATAACACAAATGTAATTCCAATTAAATGGATAAAAGTATCTTAAAGTTTAGAGTGAAAATACCCAGTAAAACAAATAAATGAATGAAAAAGAAAGAATATATATTAGAAAGCCACTTTAATTAAATCAATATGGAACATTACTCTAGGCATATAATCAGTAGAACAGAGAATCCAGAAATAAACCCAGTTGATATGAGATTTTAATATATATGACAAAAACGTATTTCAATTCAATGGGAAAGAGTGATTATTTAATAAACAGTGCTGGCACAACTGGCTATCCATCTGGTAGAATATAGTCAGTCCCCAATCTCATAAAATAAAAACAAATTCCAGATGGAGTAAATAAGCAATGCAATAAATAAAGCATCAAAAAGTTAGACGGAATCCTAGGAAACAACTTTTACAGTCTGTTTATTAACCAGAAAGAAAAGAGAGCCATATTTGAGTTTATAAAAGTTAAAAATGCAAATAATAGTAAAAAGTCATATATTACTCTATCCCCAATCAGATAAAAGAAAAATTACTGACAAGATAAACAGAAAAATAATGTAATTTGTTTAGAACTGTTTTGAAAGCAATCTGACAAATATTTTTACGTTAACAGTACACAGACACTTCAACCAACAAATCACACTCCTGGGAATCTATCCCATAAAAATAAAGTCACCAATAAAATGTTTATTATAGTATTGCTCCTATGGCCAAAACAAAAACAAAAAAAAAAAACACCAAAAAACACGAGGAAACAAAATGAGTTCCCAACAATAAGGTAATAAATAATGGTACATTTATACTGTAGAATTATAAGCAGCTATTAAAAAGAATAGATTAGAGCTATACCATTTGACTTGGAGAAATTTTTCTGGGTGTATTTTTTAATGATAAAAGTGAGATATAGAGAAGTGCATATACAATAATCCCATTTTTAAAAAACAAACATTGATCACAACCCAAAGGTATGTCCGCCCAATGTGTGTGTGTCAGTGTGTGTGCGGCGCGTGCGCATGAAAGGTGAACATGGAGACAAATACAGAAGGAAATGCACCAGGTCGCCAGCACAGATTACTGGTAGTGTGAGGGGGGAGGGGCAGGGATGCACAGGGGGTGGGAAGAAAAAAATGAGCAGAATGTATAATACGATTGCACTGATGTTAATCAGAAACCTGCTACAACATGGATTAGGATATAACATAATTAGCATGAGTGTCCCTCCTCCACATAGTCCCCATCCTCAATCTCCCTCCTGGTCATTTGGCATTTCCTTGTGCAGTGAACTATTAGTCCAGTACAATATTAAATCCTATATTAAGTCTTACAATCTTTTGTGCATGTTGTGACAATCCTACCCAAAAATATTTTTTTCCATTAACATTTAATAAAATTGAATTTTTGGACCCCACTTTTCAAGTTGGGGTGCAGTTTTATACACAAGCACAAGTAACTACCTATAAATAAAGAAATTAGAAAAATAAGGAGTTGGTAGTTATACATTTACTGATGAATGTCCATCAAACGACAAAACTAATTACAGAAAAATATGCATTAAGTATTCTATTTCAGGAAAAGCAACCAAACCTTAATTATAAATGTATGCCTAAATACTTTTTTGTGTGCATAATCCACACCTGAGGATATTCTTCCCATTGATTTTTAGAAAGAATGGAAGAGAGGGAGGGTGTGGGAGAGAGAGAGAAAGAAATATCAATGTGAGAGAGACAAATCGACTGGTTGCCTCCCGCACACGCCCTGATTGGAGCTGGGGATCAAACCTGCAACCCAGGTACATGCCCTTGACCAGGAATCGAACCCGAGACCCTTTGGTGCACGGGCTAACACTCTGACCACTGAGCTACACTGGCCAGGCTTAAATCCTTTTAAATGAAAGTGGAAGCTTCGGAAAGTTGGCACAGGTTACCCAAAGGGAAGGAAGCAGAGGGGAAGGGGCAGGTTATCAGCTTTGCTTTTATATTTCTCTGTATCTTACCATTTCACCTATTACAATAAACAAAAAAGCATTGCTTTTTAAATCTGAAAATATTAAGCAGTGAAAACAAAGATAAATTGTAAACAACAAAAGGAAATAAATTGGGTTTTAATTAGTACCTCCCTCATAAGATCCTTGTAAAATTACATAAGATAATCTATGTAAAGTGTTTAGCATACTGCCTAACATATTGCAAATGCTCAATAAATGTTAGCTATTTATTTATTTATTTTTTACAAAGACTGCAGACAGCTGTAGAATTTACAAACCTAAAAAGATAAGGCCTTTGAAAATGACAGGGCACTTTTTCCTGTATTTCTGAATTTGGTCTTTGGTGGGCAAGGATTCATATTATGATAGCCATAGAGCTCATTAAACATACTTTCACAGATAGTAAAAATAAAATTATAATTAGATTTTTTTTTTAGAATTTTTATGAGTTTATTTCAGCCAAACTGATGACATACTGGGAGCAAGACCTCAAATGCTCCACAATTAGATTTTTAAAAATATATTTAAACAATAAAAAGGAGATGATAATCTTTTTGCCTTGAAGGCTACTTTAAGAACTTCAAGCCTGGCTGGTGTGCTCAGTGGTTGAATGTTGACCTATGAACCAGGAGGTCACAGTTTGCTTTCCAGTAGGGGCACATGCCTGGGTAGCAGGCTTGATCCCCAGTAGGGGGCATGCAGGAGGCAGCTAATCAGTGATTCTCTCTCATCATTGATGTTTCTATCTCTCTCTCCCTCTCTCTTTCTCTCTGAAATCAATAAAATATATTGAGGGGAAAGAACTTCAAGCATCTTAAGGCATATGCTTCTATCACAACCACTTCAGATGAGAGATACGTGGATCCTGGATATTTCCCACATGTCAGAGAAGAATTAAAACACAATTCATAGAGATTGGAGAGTGGTGCCATTGACCTTTTTGAGAGCCTGTCCACATGGGAAATCCATTCCTAAAGGCAGAAATTCCATTCCTAATTCTAAAAATTTCTTTGTTGGTCTGCCTAAAAGCATATCAGTTTAGTTATAATCTACAAACCAAATTTGGCACATCGATACTATATTCCTATTATCCAATGAAACATTAAGTTCATAAATGGCATGAGTGTGTTATTAGTCTTGCTACTTACATGGAGTTGACTTTCTCTTCAGGGCCTTGCACTTGACCTGTAACAGTGCCTTTGTTGGTATTCTTCACCCAGCCAACCACTCCTATTTTCTTAGCCTCACCTTCTGTGTACTGGTTTCAGGAGAAAACAAGAGAAAGAAAGTCCATCATCAAAAGTCAGAATTTATAACACTTGATTCTAACACTCAAAAAGCACTAAGCTGATAATTTCTTCCTAAAATTATACAACTGACCAACAGTAATTAATACCTCTATTTATAACAAACTTCACTTAAGTGGAATTTTTGTTAAATTCCACTTTCAGTAAAGACAAGCATGTTGTGAGAAAATAAACTTATCCTGGGAATTACTTCAAAACACAGTTTTTATGATGAGTTTGGGGATTAATAAAATTCAGTTGCATTCCCTTGCATCAGCTAACACAAAATTACATTGTTAATCTGGGTTAACACAAAATTACATTGTTAATTCTAATGATGACCACTCTAAAATTCTCAATCACTGAGAAAAATATCCAGTTATAAGCAATAGAAAGTACTGGGCTAAAATATTCTGTTGCTTTCTGAATTATAACAAATGTTATAATTCTTTAGGTAAATTTACTTTTCTTATTATTCTTTTTTTAAAAATATATTTGTATTGATTTTAGAGAGGAAGGGAGAGGAAGGGAGATATAAATCATCAATGATGAGAGAGAATCATTGGCCAGCTGCCTCCTGCCCTCCCTCTTCTGGGGATCAAGCTCACAAATTGGGCATATGCCCTTGACCAGAATCAAACCCAGGACCCTTCAGTCCGAAGACTGATGCTCTACCCACTGAGCAAAACCAGCTAGGGCTTCCTATTATTCTTAATAGGTTGTGTGTTTTTTAAGTCCTTTTCCTGGTTCCAAATTCACTTGTGCTACTGGCAAATAAAAACCTAGAAATATATATTTTTTAATTTTGTTTAAATTTATTTTTAGAGAAAGAGAAGAAGGGAAAGAAAGAAACATCAATGTAAGAGCAAAACATCGATGGGCTGCCTCCTGCACTCCTTTTACTGGGGGTGGAGTCCGAAACCTGGGCATGTGCCCTGACCAGGAATCTAATTGCAAACCTTTTAGTGCACTGGATGATGCCCAACCAAACCACACCAGCCAGGGCAAATCCTAGCAAAATTTTTATTTTGAGTCATTTTAACTACATCATACTAAAATTCTTGTGGACCCATTCTAACTAGAACTTTTTAAAGACATGTTCTGTTTGGAAGCCAGGGTGACCACGATCTCTCTCTACGTTCCAAACAATATGAAGCAACCCAAACTGAGATGGTTATAGCTAGGGTTGATGTATGAGCTGGTTCTGAAAATAAGTCAAGCTCTCATAGGTAATACCAAAAAAAGAGACAATCTGATCTGTAGAGGATACAACTATGTCAAAATGTGGAGGCGAGCCCTGGCCGGTTTGGCTCAGTGGATAGAGCATCGGCCTGGGGACTGAAGAGTCCCAGGTTCAATTCCGGTCAAGGGCATGTACCTTGGTTGCAGGCACATCCCCAGTAGGGGGTGTGCAGGAGGCAGCTGATTGATGCTTCTCTCTCATCGATGTTTCTAACTCTCTATCCCTCTCCCTTCCTCTCTGTAAAAAATCAACAAAATACATTTTTTAAAAAAATGTGGAGGCGTATAGGTGGGACCTGTTAGAGTACTCAGAAGTTAGGAACAGAGACCTAATCTAGGGTCTGCCAGCTCAGATAAGTCGGTGAAAATACAAGTCACATTTAACTTTTAGGAAAGGAGTATAATAACAAAATATTTTAGCCAAAACCGGTTTGGCTCAGTGGATAGAGCGTCGGCCTGCGGACTGGAGGGTCCCGGGTTCGATTCCGGTCAAGGGCATGTACCTGGGTTGCGGCCACATCCCCAGTGGGGAGTGTGCAGGAGGCAGCTGATCGATGTTTCTCTCTCATCGATGTTTCTCTATCTCTCTCCCTTCCTCTCTGTAAAAAATTAATAAAATATATTTTTAAAAAAATATATTTTAAAGGCAACAAGTAGTTTTAACTTCTAGAAACCTGGGGACCACTACCTTACGCAACATGAGCATGTTTCGTTATGCAATTTGAGACACATGCCCTTGGGTAGAGGGTTTCTTCCATCCAGAACAAGTGGAAGATCCCATATTTGTATTAATATACCTAATCAAAAGGTTTAACTTAACCACCTCAAGAGAGGTATTTTGAAATTCATAGAAAATATTAGCTAAAGGCTAAGAATGCTGTAATGTTTTTAATAGACTACTTTGTAAAGACAGCTCTCATAAAAACCTCAACCAGTAATTTGTATGTGAAGAAATAAAAATACATTTTTATTTGCTGTCAAGGATGGGAAATAAGCAGTAGACCAGCACTAAGTAGAAAGCTGCTCAATATTTGTGATTAGAAATAACTGTGGAGAAAAAAATGTACCACCACCCCCCACCAAAAGCAGATTATATTGACTTACCATTCTGAAGCAGACACCTGTTTAAAAGAAAGATAAAAATAAAGTCAGCTTGTCTACCTTTAAAAAAAATCATATATTTCCTAACTGAATTTTCACCTATTTTATTCAATAGTAAGTAGATGAAATGAACAAAATTTTTAATGTCTGAATATATTCAAAATGTGTTGTAAAAATTTATTTTCTTTTAAAATAAAAAGATAAAGGGAAGATCACTTTTGGGAAAAATTAGTAATCTGAATATATCATTCAAAGTATGATAAAATGCCAAACAGTATATTTAGTCTATTTTAAAATGCTAACTAAAATCAAATGCTTATTACAAGGTCAGTTGAGTATATTTGATATAACATTTACCTATCCTCAGCTTTTAGAATTTCTTCTTTAAAGACAAGGACTAAATCCAAGTTGAATGTAATAAAATGTTTCTGTTTTAATGTTAATTCCACCTTCTGGAAAAGGCAAACTACAGGGACAGGAAACATCAGTTGCAAAAGGTTGGGAGGGGAGAGAGGAGCGCTGCAAAGGGCACCAGGGAACTATGGGGGATGATGACAGCACTCTGTATATCTCCACTGCGGTGGTTACATGACTGTCTGCATGTTTCAAACCCATGAAACTGTTCCCTGAAAAGGGTGAATGTTAGCCCAGCCGGTGTGGCTCAGTGGTTGAGCGCTGCCCTATGAACCAGGAGATCATGGTTCGATTCCCGGTCAGGGCACATGCCTGGGTTGAGTGCTCCATCCCCAGTGTGTGGCATGCAGAGAAGGCAGCTGATCTATGATTCTCGTCATTGATGTCTCTAGCTCTCTCCCTTCCTCTCTGAAATCAATAAAATTATTTTTAAAAGAGGTAAATGTTACTGAATTTAAATTATATCTCATTTGAAAAAAAAATTAGAAGAAAAAACTCGGGAAATCACAGGGGATGAATCAGGCAAAAGATATTGCTTCAATATACAACAATTGAGCCTGGTTAAGAAAATACAGAAGGATTCAGTGGGTTAGGTAATTTTATGTAATTCTGTAAGTGGATTTATAATAAGAAATATCATTTGTTTCCTGAGGATAATGTATTGTAGCACCAAAAGAATATAAAGAAAAAGAGTAGTAAATAAAGACAAGATAACCTCCCAAATGGAATTTTTGTAGGGCTATAAAAATATTTTAAATGCTACCTATAAAAGGTGGAGGAATGATGAGTGGAAGTATTGATCTGAAAGGGAATCTGTTATATAGATGGAGGGAAAGACATTAGCTAGCAGATATAAAAGAAAGTGCCAGAAAACTCAAGAAAATTTTCACACCATGTAGAAGAGAGAGAGACAAAACAGGAGAGAAAACGGCACAACTGTGAGCCCGTGTGCAGTGGTTTACTCTAAGAGTGAGAAGGTCCTGGAAGGCCCAAGTAGAGTTGAAGGTTTGGTCACTGCTGCACTGTGCATATTCCCCTCTGAGCTCCTTAACAGTGAAGAGCGCTGCCTGCTGTTAGGTTAGCATCATGAAAAATAAGCGCATGCAACTGAAGTAAACAGAAATTGGAAACATCTGGTCCAGCTTTTTCCCTGCTCCAAGAGTGGTCCATGGACCAGCAGCACCAGCAGCGCCTGAGAGTATTTTGCTTTCCTTTTTGTGTGTGTGTGTGAGACTTTTCAAAAAATTGAGATATAATTAAATACCTCTTTTTAAAGTGTTCAAAGTATACTAAATATACAGTGATATTTAGTAGATTCACAGTTTTGCAACCATCACCAGTAGCTAATTGCAGAACATTCCCATCACCCCAAAAGGAAGCCCCCTCACATTTCCCTTTAGCATTCATTCCCCATTCCCCACTTCCCCCATCCCTCGGGGAAGTCAGGGCCAGGGCCCCTGTGATGTCCTTGGCCTTTCCCTCTAGGTCAGTGACGGCGAACCTTTTGAGCTCGGCGTGTCAGCATTTTGAAAAACCCTAACTTAACTCTGGTGCCGTGTCACATATAGAAATTTTTTTATATTTGCAACCATAGTAAAACAAAGATTTATATTTTTTTGATATTTATTTTATATATTTAAATGCCATTTAACAAAGAAAAATCAACCAAAAAAATGAGTTCGCGTGTCACCTCTGACACGCGTGTCATAGGTTCGCTATCACTGCTCTAGGTTTTGGGAGGGCTGCTGGAGCGCAAATCATAGTCACCCTACAGTCAGGAGCAGGGAGAGTACAAAGGGAAAACCTTGGCTGAGGACACCCCTGTCAGAGCTTTCCTGCAAGCCTCAACCAAGGACCTGCTGATGTTGGTCCTTCCCACCTCTACCTGTGGGAGAACAGCAGTCATTCTCCAGTTTGGGACCATACCACTTCCCTGACTTTTCCTATCACGCCACACCAAGAACCCTGCAGTCCAGATCATCTTGCAGTACTGCAACCAGGACTAACCAGTTGTGCTCCCTCTAGATTTTATAACTTCCTTCTGGAGGAGAAAGCGTCTTTGCCCTCAGGATAGTTCCTTCTTTGAGGAGGAATAGCCATCAATGTGCCACCCTTGTCCACTCTCTACCCTCTCTACCCTGTTTCTGATTCCTCCTTTGAGATAAGGAGTGACCAATCTAATGGGTACATTTGGAAGGAGAACCATGCACAGCCCAAGTGCTTCCTTTCCCACCTTCTCCTGGGAGTGAGTTACCCTCAGAGGTCATGCCTTCTGCCCTGCCCACAGGGAGCCTGCCAGTGCCTGGTGGCTGTGTCTGATTTGGCAGTACAGCTTATAACAAGGTGCACTTACCTGAAGAAACACACCACATTCCCCAAACCCTGCTTTATTATTTTTTTTTAATATATTTTTATTGATTTCAGAGAGGAAGGGAGAGGGAGAAAGAGAGAGAAACATCGATGATGAGAGAATCATTGACCGGCTGCCTTCTGCACGCCCCCTACTAGGGATCGAGCCAGAAGCCTGGGCATGTGCCCTGACTGGGAATGTAACCTGGACCTCCTGGTTCATAGGTCTATGCTCACCCACTGAGCCACACCAGCCGGGCTCTGCTTTGGTCTTGGCCTTACTTGTCAATCAATAACTCACACAATGAAGAGAGGTGTTATTTACTCAGCCCCTCAACCACAGCTCCTATTTTAAAGCCTTAGAAGGAATTCACAGCAAGAGGTGACAGGACCTCCAGCCCGTTAACTTTGTGAAGCAATGAACCACTCGGGAATTAGCATTCAAAGCTCCATAATCCACTTGGAATTTCCCCAGAATCTTTCTGAGAGTCCTGATCCCTAGTCTGAAGCATACTGTGCAACAGAAGGAGGCACACAAAGAAAACAAGAAGCCAATTGGGGACAGGTTTTCTGCAGCCGATTGGCACTGGCGGGAGCAGAGCACTCATGGGACGCAGCCTGTGTGGGAGCCGTTCCTATGGGTTTTTGTGGCCTCTCTGCACTGCTTCCACCTCATCTGCTAAAGAGCAAGGAAGCTGATATGACACGGACAGGTTTTGTACAGACACACTGCTCTGGAAACTGGGACAGGCATCCGCCCCTTCAGTTATGAAAGACTCAAGCGCGATATGCTGCTCAGCCGAGGCTCAATCCGCTGCAACGGCAACTCACTCTGTGCAAAGATGTGTCCGTGAGCAACTCTGAGGTGAATATTGCAAAGGAAATACTATTTTAAATCTACAAAGAAATACTGGTATTCAAGAAATCACACGATGTCAGCTGCCTTTCATGCAAAATCAAATTTTCCTATTGTAATGTACCCCTTCATCCTGGGGTCTGACTGCAGCTGTCAATTTTGAATGCAGACAGTCACCACCTTACAAAGCAGCCCTTAGTGATTTTAAACACCTTAGTGGCTAGAAAGGCCTTCTTTATGTGGAATAAAATTCTGCCTCATTTCACCCTTTCTCCATCCATCCAGGGTCTGTCCCCTGGAGCCACACACCACGGCATCTTTCAAATAGTTAAGCTGGCCACCACGCTAAGGTGTTTTCTCCAAGTCAACTATCCCAAGCACTTTAATTTGAGACACTTCTGAAGTCCCCAGGACAAGCACAGCGTTCAGGGGCTATAAAAACAAGCCACCAGCTTGCCCTTCAAAATACTGTCCTTATTGTCTAATGAGAGACACAGACATGAGTACACAAATAACTGCAGTGGAAAGCAAAATGGGTTAAAGTAAAATCAAGAAGAACAGAACTATAAATGAAACGCTACAGAAACAAAGACGAGAAAAGGAATTAGAAGCCACTCCTATTCTAACACCAAGCTAACACTGTCAAAAACACACTTGCATTTCTACAGCACAGGGAAACCAGCAGATGGCCACAATCCATGTGCACGGGTGCCATTGGCGCTCACCTGAGAGCTGGTAAAACATCAGAGAACCCATGCACAGCTTAATCGATTTCCCTTTCAAACTTTTGGAATATATTAGTCTAGAATCCTGTGGTTCTCAACCTTCTGGCCCTTTAAATACAGTTCCTCATGTTGTGACCCAACCATAAAATTATTTTCGTTGCTACTTCATAACTGTAATGTTGCTACTGTTATGAATCATAATGTAAATATCTGATATGCAGGATGGTCTTAGGCGACCCCTGTGAAAGGGTCGTTCGACCACCAAAGGGGTCGCGACCCCCAGGTTGAGAACCGCTGATCTAGATGGACAGTAATGAAACATAAGGAACATGATAGACCATGCCACGGCTACAAATGCTCTAAAAACACAGGTGTTCAGCCCACTGATCCTCATCTCAAAGCCCCCAACGCACAGAAGCTGAGGAGAGGAAACATGGAGCTCCCGGAAAATGTGGAGATTAAAAAGGAGAGGATGGCCCGGGCCCCTCCCTCCCCCACCCCCTCTCGGAGCTCACCGACCACCACCCCGGCCCCGCCCCGCCCCGCCCCGCCCGGCCCGCTCTCCAGCGCATGCGCGTCTGGCCGCGTCGCCCTCGGCTGCTGTATCACGGCCGAGCGGAAGTCCGGGCCCAGGAGGGGACCCCCTCTCTGTCCTCTCCCTTCCTCTCCTACCACCTCCCCGGGTTCCCACAGTAGGGGCTCCCCTACCCTGCACTCTCCCGAACACCTCGTAGTCCACGGATTTGAGGGGCCCCGCGGTAGACATGGCGGCGAACCCGCTGCGGAGGAGCAGGAGCGAGAGGAGCGGGGCTTGGGGCGCGACGACTGCGAGCAGGAGGGGGCACATGGCGCCGCGCGGCGCACCCCGCGCCGGGTCACGCGCGGGACGGCGGCAAATGAGACCGCGGGCCCGGGAGCGAGGGCGGCGGGACGCCGGGAGGACGGGCCGGGGACGAGGGCGGCGGGGCGCCGGGAGGACGGGCCGGGAGCGAGGGCGGCGGGGCGCCGGGAGGACGGGCCGGGAGCGAGGGCGGCGGGGCGCCGGGAGGACGGGCCGGGAGCGAGGGCGGCGGGGCGCCGGGAGGACCGGCCGGGAGCGAGGGCGGCGGGGCGCCGGGAGGACCGGCCGGGAGCGAGGGCGGCGGGGCGCCGGGAGGACGGGCCGGGAGCGAGGGCGGCGGGGCGCCGGGAGGACGGGCCGGGAGGACGGGCCGGGAGCGAGGGCGGCGGGGCGCCGGGAGGACGGGCCGGGAGGACGGGCCGGGAGCGAGGGCGGCGGGGCGCCGGGAGGACGGGCCGGGAGGACGGGCCGGGAGCGAGGGCGGCGGGACGCCGGGAGGACGGGCCGGGAGCGAGGGCGGCGGGGCGCCGGGAGGACGGGCCGGGAGCGAGGGCGGCGGGGCGCCGGGAGGACGGGCCGGGGGCGAGGGCGGCGGGGCGCCGGGAGGACCGGCCGGGAGCGAGGGCGGCGGGGCGCCGGGAGGACCGGCCCGGAGGACAGACCGCTCGCCTCGGCCCGCCCCCTCTGCTGGGACCGAGCGGCGCGCCCGCCCCGCTGTGTGTCGGTAAGGCCGGTGCTGTGCCCAGACGTCAGGAGCTCGGTTCCCAAAATGAGCGCTTTTGAAAGGACAGACCTGCTCGTTGGTGATGCGGAGGCTGTGGCTGCTGGGTTTGTATTGAACGGGTGCGCGTCCGCCGAACCTGCCGGGACGGAGCCCGTTCCTGGGAGGATGGCTGCCTCCCCCGCCGCCTCTAGGGAGGCAGAGGCTGTGGGCCTCCATCCGTGTTCTCCATGAATTCTGGCATATTTGGGGGCAAGACACTTTTAAAAATATAAATTCTTTTATGTTAGTGGAAACAAAAGAAAGCTTATCTCCTGTTCACTATTACAGCATTTTTGTAGTTTTGATTATTTCCCAGCAACATCCCAATTGCCCAGATTTAATCATTTAAAATGGCCTGTGATCATCAAGTATCTGAGGCCCTGCCTAGATTGAGCTAAAATTTTAAAATTTTGCCCAAAGTTTCTTCTGCTCAGTTAAGTTTTCTAGGTAATTTTTGAGAGCTCATTCTATGGCATATACGTAGAAAGCTAACATTTTTTAAAAAAAAAAGTTAAGAAAGCTAACGTTCTCAGGCTTCATGACAACCAGCAAGTTTAAACCACAATACACAGCAAGCATTTCAGTTTAAATCTTTTGCCTTTGTGCTACTAGTATAATAAAATACGCCCTGAAAACAGGCATAATGCCATGAGGTGAATAACATGGTACCTGACAGCCCCTGTTTGTATGGAAAATATGCTAATGAATCCTGTCCATACAGAAAGTGAAAGTGAAGTCAGATTTGTTTATTCTATCTGGGTTTATCTGGATTCAGCATCTAAAAACACTGATTTCCACTGTCCTGAAGGGAATAATATGGAGGCTGCATGGTCAGTCACCAAACAATCCACCAGAGGAAGACAGGCGTAACCCAGGACGCGGCTGGTCAGAGTCCAGGTAATGCTAAGGGCTGATGAGAGGCGTTTAGAGAAGCCCCTGCGCCTTTTCAAAGGAGTCCAAGGCTCAGCTCTACCCAGGCCCCCAGAACTCAAGCCAACCTATGGGAAACAGACGCAACATCCTCCAGATGTTAGTTCCACTGGTGGATTGTGTTTATGTGTCTGTTTTTTGGCTTGTGCTTGTTTTTACTGGCCAGAGCTCTATCAGGCCTAATGCCCCCTCTTTATAACAAACATTTTGTAATGCTGCCTCTGCTATCCTGAAATGAAATGCATGGGTAATATAATTTACCCAAAACATTTGTAAGCCAACATAATGATCTAACTATACAACAAAGGATAAATAACACACACTTATAATAAAATAATATATATCAGAATGTAAACTCTTAGGCACTCAGAGGCTCAGACCTATGGGTACTATCACTGTGAATCCAACAACCACAAGTTTGATCAGGTACTGGAGATGCACAAACCATAGGCACTGTTGGCTGAGCCATGAGTTTTCAAAATAATGAACACTTCTTAGTAATGTTCCCAGCAAACAACATTTAATCTTCTTTTGGCTCACATAGTAGTTACATTCCTAGAACATTTAGTGAACTTAAAAATATATAGAACTTTATATAAAACTAGAGGTCCAGTGCACAAAAATTTGTGCACTGGGGGGGGAGGGTCCCTCAGCCCGGCCTGTGCCCTCTCGCAGTCTGGGACCCCCTCGGGGGATGACCACCTGCTGGCTTAGGCCCGCTCCCCAGGGGATTGGGCCTAAGCTGGCAGTCAGACATCCCTCTGGCAGCCTGGGAGCCCTTGGGGGATGTCCACTTGCCAGCAGGGAGCAGGCCTAAGCTGTAGTCGGACATCCTTAGCACTGCTGAGGAGGCGGGAGAGGCTCCCACCACCACCACTGTGCTGGCAGCTGTCAGCCTGGCTTGTGGCTGAGCAGAGCTCCCCCTGTGGGAGCACACTGACCACCAGGGGGCAACTCCTGCATTGAGCATCTGCCCCCTGGTGGTCAGTGTGTGTCATAGTGACCAGTCATTCCCAGTTCTGCTGTTAGGGTTAATTTGCATATTAGGCTTTTATTCACAAATGAGTGCACAATGCAGCTGTGAGGTGTTCTAAGGAGGCCAGAGTATTGTGAGGGAATTGAGGAACAAAGACCTTAATGACTCCTACAAACAGAAGTTAGTATCCAAACCAGAACTAAGCCTCAGTTCTCCTGACTTCTAGGTTCATGCCCCGCCCCTTTTTTTTTCCATCATGCAAAAACGGGGAAATGTGATCTTATAAATCAGGACTTTTCAGAAGACTCTGGTCATGTGGTTATTATAATGTTCCCTTTCATGGAGTCTCCAGACATTAACTCAGTTAAGCTTCCCAACTCTACTTCAAGGTGAGAATTATTTCCATTTCACCTTTTTTCACTCAGGTTCAATGCCTTCTCCATTCGTCAGTCAGATTCATGAGGGCAGGTTCCGTGTTTGTCTTATTCACTGATGTATCCCCACCCTCAATGCCTAGATAGGCAGGCAGTCAATTAAAATGTATTGAGTCAATAAATGAATGAATGGAAGACTAACTTAGATTGAAAATTCTCTGAGGAGATGTGTTCTTTTCAATATGTCTTCATTTGTCTTGATATCCCCTTATGTGGCTACTAGAATTTAGTAAATTCTTTTTTGGGGGGAGGATTTAGTAAATTTTTAACTAACTAGTTAGTCTGCTAAATTAGTTCAAATTTTAAAAAGATTAGGAATGTCACCATCTCTTCTCCTCTTAAGATGATCAACCATCCTGTTTGGCTCAGGACTGTCCCAGATTTAGCACTGAAAAGCCTCCATCTGCCTGGCCAGCATGGCTCAGTGGTTGAGTATCAACCTATGAACCTGGAGGTCGTGGTTCAATTCCCAGTCAGGGCACATGCCTGGATTGCAGGCTTGATCCTGAACAAGAGGGAGAGGAAGAGGGGGAGGGAGAGGAAGAGGGAGAGAGAGAGAGGGAGAGGGAGAGGGAAAGGGTCAACAGATCCAAATATCAAGAGTACAACGATTAAAATTTCTTTTGAGAGCCAAATTTTTTAAACTTAAACTATATAGGTAGGTACATTGTTATTAACTTAATTAGGGTACTCCTAAGGCTTAGGAAGAGCCACACTCAAGGGGCCAAAGAGCCGCAATTTGCCGACCATGGGTAGAAGGTTAAAGCAGTTTATTATGCTTAGAAAATTTTACTTCCTTGTGAGCTAATATGAAATCTTAATTTAAAGCAACCCATCACTCCAAAGAATCTGCATACAGCTATTGATCATCTGCTGCCATGTAGGATTCCAAATCCTTTCACTCTGAGAATTTGCATTTCTCAACATATCTGTTGGCTTCCAGACCTTTACATATGTCTCTGCATCTGGCAATAAAGCTAAAATAATCCTCTGCGATCTGATTCAATATTATGTGCCAGTTCTGTTAGAGAACACCACAAATCATCTAAAACTTGTTTAGAATGTGGTTAAATCATTTTAAAGTAAAATATATCCTGGAAGTTCTAATTTAGATAATTTTAAGTAATGAGGTTCCTGGTTTGTTACAGAGACCTCACAATTTGTCTTCCTCTCATCTCCCTTCCAGTTCATTCTTTTCAATACCATATCATCAAAATCTCTCTGCACTACATTCCAACAAAATCAAAGGCTTCAGCCTTCACTAACCTCTGATTACCTGCTTAACCCCATCCTACAGGTCCGTGGTCGGCAAACTTCGGCTCTCGAGCCACATGCGACTCTTTGGCCCCTTGAATGTGGCTCTTCCTAAGCCTTAGGAGTACCCTAATTAAGTTAATAACAATGTACCTACCTATATAGTTTAAGTTTAAAAAATTTGGCTCTCAGAAGAAATTTCAATCGTTGTACTGTTGATATTTGGCTCTGTTGACTAATGAGTTTACCTATAGGTTATATATAATCAAGACACTTTGAATTATTCTGCTCTCTGAACAAGACTGACCTTATTTTTAAAAAATATTTACTCTTGGATCTACTTTATGTATACTATCTCCTGACACTCCCAAATCTTCCCCTATCCTGTCCAGTGGCCTGTGCAAGTATGTACCAGTTTTCATCCTAATTATTTAGTGTCTTTCCCACTAGTACTGTTCCTTCCAAGAAATAAGATCTCAAACTGGATTGAGGTCCTGTCACTATCACTAATCCTGTCACTGACTGGAAAGGATGACACTTTCCCTTTCATAATTAATCTTTGACTTTTTCCACATTTACCCACGTGTACCCCTGTCAATTATTATGTAGCTGTATTGTAATTTTAGTAGCGCTATAGCAAATGTACTGTGTCTGCCAACAGAAGTACATCAGCAGACAGAAATTTTTATGTACCATTTAAGCTTGGAATGCCAGCATTATGTGATTTGAATACTTTAGAAATTTTAAGCAAATGTTACTAATATTTAAGCTAATTTTAAATAACAGAAGGAAAATTTTATAACTCTAACCCAACCTTTATCATTTTTAGTATTCTCTTCATGTATTATTATGCATATAAATATGTATATATGTATACTTATCATTTTTTTTTTCATTTCAGAGAGGGAGGAGAGAGAGATAGAAGATAAAAATATCAATGATGAAGGAGAATCATTAATTGGCTGCCTTCTGCATGCTCCCTAATGGGGATCGAGCCCACACCTGGGTATGTGCCCTGACGGGAATCAAACCATGACCTCCTGGTTCATAGGTAGACGCTCAACCACTGATCACACCACCTGGGCTCTTCATATATATTTTTAAGTAGTTAAAAACCATAATACAAATTTAATTTTTATTATTTCTTTTTCCATGTTAAAGTCTTTCCAATGAATAGTTTAGTAGTTTCATGATATTCTATTTTTACTGAACTTATTGGGGTGACATTGGCTAATAAAATTAAGTTTCAGGTATACAATTATACATCATCTGTATATTGTACTATGTGTTCACCACCCCAAGTCAAGTCTCCATTTATCCCCCCCTTTACCCTCTTTTACCTTCCCCCACCTTACCTTATGGTACTCTAAGTGAATATAACCATAAATTTACCTACCAAGTCCCTATTGTTATACACTCCAGTTATTTCTAATTTTTCACTACTATAAAAAAGTACTATGAAAGAAATATTCATACATAAATTCATTCATATTCATGTTGCTCCCTTCCCATATTATTCAATTATTTAGAAGTCAGAATAAAAAATCAAAGTATATAAGTATGTATTTTCCTGATATATATGGCCAAATTGTTTTTCAAAGGGCTGTGCTAATTTAAATATACCACTACTGGCACTGTATGAGTATATGATTTTTAAAAATATTTTTATTGATTTTTAGATTGAGTGGAGAAAGAGACACATTGATGTGAGAGCGAAAAATCTATTAGCTGCCTCCTTCATCCCTCCCACGGTGAAATAGGTACAGACAATACAGTCTCTGTGTCTAAATCAGCGGTCGCCAACCGGTGGTCCGCGGACCACTAATGATCTGTGAGGTCTGAAAGGTTGGCGACTGCTGGTCTAAATGACATCGGAACAGAGGAGGCATCACCTGTAAATCTATAAATCACCACCACAAAGGGTTAGTTGGGAAGGATTCCTAAAGTGATGTCTCAGAAATTTGATATTGAATTATAATTGATTTCAAGGACAACCAAAATTACTTTCTCCATCAACATATTTCTATTCCTGAATTATTTTTGTAACCATTAATTATGTGGAAAGAGCTGGACTCAACAGGATAAAAATGATTAAATCTCACAACTGAAGAGACCTCAACAAACCAACTCGATGCTTCCTCTTGGAAGGGATACTTTATAGTAAAGAAATGCTTAGGTGATTATTACTGAACCGGACCCAAGATCATTAGACATCAGGCTGTTAGTCAGCGGAGGAAGCAGGCTTTAATCTTATTATAATTTATCAGAAAATTGCTTAAGCAATTTTATCAGGAAAGCATATTTCTTCCCAGAGGAGATTCTGTCCTGGGTTTGAACCACTTTTTCTTTATCATAGTCTAAGTTAATATTCAAAACGCAGAAGTACATTTAGCATTAAAGCTTCTTTCCTCTCCCAGCTTGATATTTTAAAATCCTGTTACATATTTTCATAACTTTTTAAAATAAAATTTGAACACAGATTGACTATTAAATACTATAGAATTATCTTTAACTTTCTCATGTGATAATAGAATTATAGGTATATTTTTTAAAAAGGCCTTATCTGTTAGAGGCCTTCACTGAAATATATAAGGGTGCTATAACATATTTTGCTTTAAAATCCTTGGGAGTTGCCTGGATGGTGTGGCTCAACGGTTGAGCATCGACCTCTGAAACAGGAGGTCAGGGTTCAATTCCTGGTCAGGGCACATGCACAGGTTGCCGGTTTCATCCTCAATGTGCGGTGTGCAGGAGGCATCTGGTCAATGATTCTCTCTCATCATTGATGTTTCTATCTCTCTTTCTCTCTCCCTTCCTCTCTGAAATTAATAAAAATATATTTTTAAAAATATCAAAAATAAAATCCTTGGGAGTTGAAGGCAGAACAGTTTAGATAGAATAAAATTATTGAATTGGTGGTATCTATTAAGCTGGGTCATGGGTACATGGGGATTCATTATACTATTTCTAATTTTGTACATGTTTGAAATTTTTATGTAAAGTTTTAAAATAAAATAAAGAACAGAAGTCCATTTTCATTCTATAAAATATGTGACCAATAATCCTCAAAACTGTCATGGTCATAAAAAAACAAAGAAAGCCTGCAAAACAACCCAGAATTGCCCTAGGATAGTGGTCGGCAAACTCATTAGTCAACAGAGCCAAATACCAACAGTACAACGATTGAAATTTCTTCTGAGAGCCAATTTTTTTAAACTTAAACTATATAGGTAGGTACATTGTTATTCACTTGATTAGGGTACTCCTAAGCTGGCCTTTGCTAAAAACGTCCTCAATCTGATTGAGGTACATTCGCTGAGGTCAACCCCTTCAACTCTCCCATCCACACTCGTCATGTATACTTGTTTCGTCTATCTCCTTTCCGAAAACCAACTTCTGCGCATGGGCCACAAAGTTTCAATCGCACTGTATGTGTGTGCCCGCACGTGGTATTTTGTAGAAGAGCCACACTCACGGGGCCAAAGAGTCACATGTGGCTCACGAGACGAGGTTTGCCAACCACTGCCCTAGGAGACAGAGTGACTAAATGTAAAGTGTATTCCGGATGGGATTCAGGAATGGAAAGAGGACTTCAGGTAAAAACCGAGGAACTCTGAATAAAGTATGGACTTTAGTTAGGTTTCAATACTGGTTCATTATAACAAATGTACCATGTTAATGTAAGATATTAATAACAGGGGGAACTTCCTGAACTATCTTCATAATAATTTTATAAATCTGAAACTATTCTCTCTCTTTCTCTCTCCCTTCCTCACTAAAATCAATAAAAATTTATTTTTTAAAATCTCTTAAATCCCATTAAGAAATTAACTCGTAGGGTACCTGAGAGATAGAAGCAAAATTGGAAGCAGTCGAATGCAATAAAACGGAATCATTCTAAATGAACTGAATTGTAACCAAACTGCCTTCTGAAAAGGGAGGGTGAGGTGGAAAGCTTGATTGGTTCTGGGAATCTAAAGGTAAAGGATGGGAACAGACTTTGAGTTCCATCACTGGTCCCTGAAGAATAAAGCAGAAAAGACAACTCAGCTCATCTATCTCATGATGCCTCTGGTGGGACACTGGATTGGTATAAGACCTCGACGTGAATCTCTGTCTAGCTTGCTTTCCTTCTGCAGGGCTGGAAAGTTAAAGCTGTATCTCCCAGACATTCCTGCAGTTAGGGTTCCTGCATGACGGAGACTCTGCCATCAGAAGTACTGTGCTGTCTGTGGAGGGAGGACATGAGCAAGGCAGAGGCTCTCTGCTGGTCCTTCTGTGATAAGCACAGTTACGGGGGAGCTTCGTTTTTCTGGGCATTGTTCATTGAGGTCACCATGACTGTAGCTTCTGGGGCACCTAGAGGCAAGGTGCAGAGCAACGTTTTACTAGTTAATGTTAGCAAGTGTGATGGGTTCTGGAGTGGCAACTTCCTGGATGTGGTAGTTTCCAGTCCACAGCAGCTTCCTGATGCTGGCAGGGGAGGCACGGTTTTAAAACCAGCAGCTTCTCCGTTCAGCACATTCCCTGACTGCGGAAGAATCCGTAGCTTCCTTGGTGGCCCAAGGAAGTGAGAGTCGATCCTGAAACATTAGCCTCAAAGTGTTCTCCACCCCGGCTGCACATGAGAATCACCAGGGGAGCTTACTGACTGTACACATACACATGCCCAGTATGTGAATGCAATATGTGAATTCCACAATCATTGTTCTTAAAAGCAACCCAGATGCTGTGATGCGAAGCTGAAGTTAAGAACCACTGATCCAGAAACTCTTTCATTAGTCTTCACAACAACTTCATAATCCAACCCGTCTAATGCCCAATGTTAAATCCATGTCTGTTTAAATGTCTAAAATGGATTATTTTTTTCTGTAACTGAAGCTTAGCCAATGCCTGGGGGCAAAATCTTCACAATCAGAGTAAACCAAAGTTTAAACAGAATGAAAGTTCAAATATGCCATCTCCTGCTGTCAATAAGGAGCATTAACATTGTCAGTGCTTACAAAGAGAAGAAATAAAGATTATAAGAAAGAACAAGCTAAAGATGGTACTAAAACTAAGCCTAGAGTTTTGAAAAATAAGTTTTTGCCAAGAGACTATAGCATAATGGCTTAGGTAACATATATTCTGTAAATCAGTTATAGCCTGCTTATTTATATTTATTGTTTAGTGCTTTGCAGCTATAATGTTTTATTTGGAAAAAGAATTGCTGATATAATAACATTAAAAATAATGCCCTGTTTAAATGAACCATAATTTCTAGTCGACTGCTGCCACCTACCAACTATCCCAAGGCAAGGCAGGTCATGTGAATATTACTATTCCAATCTTCCAGCACAGTCAGTACTACTTAAGTTTTCTCTCATTTCAGTGTCATACTTCAAACATACTTTTAGGTGCACGATAAACCCTTAAATGCTAAGCAGTTTAAGTGTTATGGGTCTTTACTCAACAGATCACTTAAATATGATATTATCTTGATCATCAATTACTATTAGATATGGATGTTATAGGAAATGCAAACTTACAAGAAAATTCATTCAGTAAATGTTGGTTGAACTACTATATAGTAGGCATTATGGGTTACAATATACTTATCTACTACAGCCTTTAAAATTAGACACTTTTTTCAGTTTTTATTGATATTTTAAGGAGAGAGGAGGGGAGAAGGGGAGAGGGAGAGAAAAACATCGACTGGCTGCTTCCTGCACACCCACTACAGGGGATTAAGCGTACAACCCCAGGCATGTGCCCTGACAGGGAATCCAAACGGGGACCTCTCAGTGCATGGGCCAGTACTCAACCAACTGAGCCACACTGGGCAGGGCAAAATTAGCCTTCTTCAAAGGTCATGTGTTTCAGAGATAGCTTGTTCTATAAATAAAGTGATGAATGCCATAGTGAGAGTGACTCAGTTGGTTGAGCCTCGGCCCATGCACCTAGAGGTCACGAGATCAATTCCCAGTCTGGGCACATGCTGGGAACCATTTTGCCAACAGGCAGAGAAAGCTTGCCTGAGGATAACGACAATAGGGAGGAGAGCCAGCTGGAAAAGAAAAGTCAAGTGCTGATGACATTGTTTGAGCGCCTGGATCTAGCCGTTCCTGAAAGCAGGCACTCTTCCTAGACTTTTCAGTTCCATGGCCCATATATTCACTTTTTTTTTTTTGCTTAAATCGGCTGAAATTGGGTTTCTATCATGGCAATAAAAGAGCTCTGATAAATGTAGAATTATATCAAGAGGCCTCCTGAACTAAAAATGGTAATAAAACTAAGCCTAGAGTTTTGAAAAATAGAGCTGCCTGCAACCATATCTCCCTCCTTAGAAAAAGCTTGTCTGCAATAGAATAAGAATAGCACATTCTCTGACATCAATTGAATTCCTGAATCAAGTCAACCCTGAGGCCAGCCTCCAGATGAATAAGACAATAAGTCCCATATTTTGCTTAAGCTGGCTTGTATTAAATCTCTGGCATGTAACTAAGAGTCCTATCTTAGTTGTATTTGTCCTAACAGGAATGAGATATCAAGTTCCCTAAAATAAAAAATAATAATATCCAGTATTACTGATGTGCCAAAATGGGGACTCTCACACATTGCTGGTATTTGGATACAAACATTTTGTAAAGCACTTTGACTGTAGATCTCAAAAGCCTTAAAAATTACTTGGAGGAGGGAAAGAACGATAAATAAATAGAACACAGGGGGTGCTTAGGGCCAGATAGCTATTTGTATAATACTATAATGGTGAATACATAGTATTCACATAGCCCTCTGGCCACATAGCTCCCTGATGTGGTGAGCACTGTGTTACTCTGGAGTTACCTTGCTCTGGAAGGTCGCTCTTTTCAGGAGATAACTTCCAAGAAGGCTTAGGCCCAAGTACCTTGCACTCCTTAAAAATCCTCAAGAGCCCCCTAGGATCTACAAAGTCCAAGCTTCTTGGCATGGTATTTAAGGCTTCCGTGATGTGGTTTAAATACCGTTCCAGACACATTTCCCATTCATTGGGACTATTTTTTACATTTTGAAAACACTAGTCTGTTCCTCCATCATTGTTCAAAAAATAGTCCCTTATGAATAGGTTGAGGCTGGAATGGTCAAATCAAACCACAGTTTCATATATCATTTCTGACATAGACCAAATAGAAAGCAAGTTAAAATGTGACATGGTTTGTACAATTGGTAGAGTTGAAAAAATGAGGATCTCTTTCTATGTAATACAAGAGACGTACTTCTGTGACTAGCACAGGGGTTCTAGCACTGACCCCATAAAGAGTGCCGTAGACCAATTCCAGCATGTCATAATTTCAAGAGTTTCATCAAAAGGTTGATGCAACTTGGGGACGCAAAAGGGTTGAGTCACACATATAGTCACCTGTTGGGAATGGCTTAAAGACATTTCCCCACACCTGAATAGGAAACTGATTGTGGCTGCCAGACAGTTAAAGGGCATCTTAATCTACATGTTAGTGCCTCCTACTGGCCAAACACCTGGACAGTCATAGGCTAATTCCCCCAAACTGATAATGCTTCTGTACCCTTTGAAACCTTACCCTTTGAAGTGTATCATCTCCACCATGCCTTAGAACAAATCTATACTAATAATAGCCTAGGTGGCATCACGCCCTCACGTCGTCACAAGACGGCCATCACAAAATAGCTGTCATAAGATGGCCATCACAATATGGCTGTGCACACAGTGGAGGTGAGGCCTGGTGGCCTCTCTGTGCAGTGAGGCCTGGGGGTCCTGCAGCTCTGCGTGGCGTGGAGGAGGCTGGTCCTGGCATCTCTGCCACCTCGCACGGAAGAGGCGGGTGGCGGCAGGAGAGGGCAGTTGTGAGCAATCAGGCCAGAAAGGGAGGGCAGTGTGGGCATTCAGGCTGGCAGGGGAGGGCAGTTGGGGGCGATCAGGCCAGCAGGGTAGGGAAGTTGGTGGGGGGGGGGGGGGGGGGCGGGGACCAGGCCGGCAGGGAAGCAGTTAGGCGTCAATCAGGTCGGCAAGGGAGCAGTTAGGGAGCGATCAGGCTGGCAGGCAGGCAGGCAAGCAGTTAGGAGTCAGCGGTCCTGGATTGTGAGAGGGATGTCTGACTGCTGGTTTAGACCAGCAGTCGGACATCCCCCAAGGGTCCCAGATTAGAGAGGGTGAAGGCCAGGCTGAGGGACACCCTCACCCCCATGCATGATTTTCATGCACCAGGCCTCTAGTTGTGTTAATAAAAGCAAGGGTCCTAGACAAGGAGGTAGTCTTCATTTCCTTTAGTTGAAGGTCCTCTGACCCCCAATGCCTTTCAAAATTATATCTCATCTCCGGACTCTTTATTAG
The DNA here is from genome assembly GCF_028538775.1 of Myotis yumanensis. Lineage (NCBI taxonomy): Eukaryota > Metazoa > Chordata > Mammalia > Chiroptera > Vespertilionidae > Myotis > Myotis yumanensis. Next base: position 29,525,619 of record NW_027223762.1, on the reverse strand, counting down.
TCTCTGGATTCCTATGTCATCTACGCACAGCCTTTTCCAGATTCCTGAACCCTTCTTGATGCTGGGACAAGAACCCCAGCAAAGAGGAAACCAAAGGGTAATTTTTGGCTCTACAGTGAACTGAATCTGGAAAGCCATGTTCATGTAAGTGGTCATTTAAATTGTTTTACAGTTTTAGAATAAACTCTTAGGCAAATCACAAAAGACTAAATTGTGATTACAGAAAAGAGTATGTTATCCACCTAGAACACTTAAAACAAAAGTTGCCACTGACAAAGATTGGGAAGTAAAAGGAGAGAAGAGAAGGTGAAGGGGACCAACTGAGCACAAATGTCCTCAACAAGAGATGCTCTCTTGGTTGGTGGAACAGCAGATAGAGGTTCAAGGATATTGTCTGAAATCAAAGAGGCGACTGGAAGAGAAAGCAGAGATTAGTGACAATATTATGTTGGGAGGAAGGAGGCAGAGCAAGATGGCTAAATTTGCAACCATCATGTTATCTAAATCAAGAAACAATACATTTAGAGATTTCAAGTTAATCACAAAAAGATCTAAAAACAGAAACTGTTAAAGTAGTTTCCTCTGGAGATTAAGTTAAAAAGACACCATGAGGAAGCAATCAGTCAAATCTAGAATATGGGACATCCCACAAGACAACTGACCTAATTTCTCTAACTAATCAATGGCATGGGATGGGGGTGAGGGCGTGGGGGGAGTGAGTTACAGAGTAAATAACACTTAGGAGAGAAAACAACTGAATTCAATGTGGATTCTTATTAGAACAATTCTTATTAGAACAATGTGGGATCCTTATTAGAACAATTTTGAAACATTCAGAAAATTTTGATCATGAACTGGATATAAGATGATATAAGAAAATTCATTTTGATTTATAGGGAACTCATACAACTTAACAAAAGGAAGATAAACAATCTAATCAAAAAATGGGCAAAGGACCTAAATAGACACTTTTCAAAAGAGGACATTCAGAAAGCCAAGAGACATATGAAAACATGCTCAAAGTCACTAATCATCCGAGAAATGCAAATCAAAACAACAATGAGGTACCATCTCACACCTGTCAGACTGGCTATCATCAACAAACGACAAGTGCTGGAGAGGATGTGGAGAAAAAGGAACACTTGTGCACTGCTGGTGGGAATGCAGACTGGTGCAGCCACTATGGAAGACAATATGGAGTTTCCTCAAAAAGTTAAAAATGGAGCTCCCATTTGACCCAGTGATCCCACTTCTAGGAATATATCCCAAGAAACCAGAAACACCAATCAGAAAGGATATATGCATCCCTATGTTCATAGCAGCACAATTTACCATAGCGAAGATCTGGAAGCAGCCTAAGTGCCCATCAGTAGATGAATGGATTAGAAAACTGTGGTACATCTACACAATGGAATACTATGCTGCTGTAAAAAAGAAGGAATCCTTGCCATTTGCAACAGCATGGATGGAACTGGAGAGCATTATGCTAAGTGAAATAAGCCAGTCAATGAAGGAAAAATACCACATGATCTCACTCATTCATGGATAATAAAGACCATTACAAACTTTTGAACAATAATAGCTACAGAGACAGAGCTGCCTCAAACTGATTGTCAAACTGCAGTGGGAAGGCCAGGGAGGGTTGCGGGGCAAGAGGGAGGGGAGTAAGAGATCAACCGAAGGACTTGTATGCATGCATATAAGCATAACTAATGGACATAAGACACTGGGGGGTAAGGGAGGGCAGGGGCTTGTGAAGGGCGGGGGGGAAAAAAGGACACATATGTAATACCCTTTGTAATACTTTTAGCAAAAAAAAATAAAAATTAAAAAAATAATAAGAAGAAAAATAAAATACTGAAATGCCAACCCTTCCTAACCCCGGAATATAGGGGGATAGAGAAACAGGGCTGGCCAAATGTTGATAACTGTGGAAGCTGGGTTCATGGGGTTCACCGGATCCTTCTCTCCACTTTTATGTATGCTTGAAAACTTCCAAAATAATATACTGTCTTGTTTTTATTTTATTTTTTTAAGCAGGTTCCTCTGAGGAGTGAGATAGAGTGGGGTACAATAGTGCCAGTAAGATTATTTTACATTTTTTATTTACTGAATGAATATTTATTGAGTCCCCGCAATGTGTGAGGCCCTGTGACCTAGTGGAGTTCACATTCCAGTCAGGGGAAAGAAAAAATAAACCATGGACATGATAAATAAGTTTTAATGTGTTAGAAGGTAATAAGTGCTTTGAGGGAAGAAAAAAGCAGGGTAAGCAGGCGCAGGAGTGAGGCCATGGTCACAGTTTTAAATAGCATGGTGTCTGGGAAGGGCTCGTTGAAAATGTGACATTTGAACAAAGACTTGAAGGAGATTATAAACCCTTCTGAATTGTTGCTTGTAAATTATGTCCATGGATTACTTTGATAAAAGAATTTTTAAAAAGTAAATTTAATTAAATCTCCTTCTTCCTCACTCCTCCTCCTCTCCCTATCAAAATCCCTCTTTCTTCTTGGGGCCGACTTCAAATAACCATTCACGAAGTCTTTTCATCCACAGCTAGAATCTACTGCTCTTTTGTGTTCTCCTGTACATTGCTGGTGACTCTAACAGGTATATCTTCCACCTAATATGGCTCTTTATAGCATTGCTAAGCATCTTCACTTTCATTATTTTATTTATACCTTACAATAATTTTAAGTGATTTTTATTTCAATATTATTATTATTCCACCTTATTATTGAGAAAACGAAGGCTCTGAAAAAATAAGTGATCTTCACCAGATTAACCAGATAGAGACAACATCCGAATTCTAGACCACATCTTCTGAAGACATTATTACTCCTCTGCCTCACTCCACTATCTCTCCATAATTAGTTGTTTCTAAGAGTCATTTCATGTTCAAATTATATTTGAATCAAAGTAATATTGCACATGATAATAAATCAGGTAGTTCAGAAAAATTTTAGCAGGAAACACACATCTCCAACTAATCAATCCCCAGTCTCTATACAAGGACACCCTTTTTCATCATTTCTAGTTTTAATTCTGGTGGTTATCTGTGTAACTTCAGATAATATTTTCACATTGTTATATAGTGATCTGATCACCTTTAGATATTATCTGCTGATTTTCTACCATAAAAGGAGAGGATTTAGCTATTTGAATTGACCTAATGTCTTAAGTTGGGTTCCTCAGGACACTGACTCTGAGGCAAAGACTTGCGTGCAGGAGGCTTTGGGAACAACCCTGGAACAGTGAAAGCCCAGGGTTGAGCTATGGGAGGAGTTGACCTGGTGTGCACTTGACATAGACGCCTCAGCCCACCCTAGAAGCTCTGGGCTGGGATAGCCCTCCACAGTTGTCCTGAAATGAAACAAGGATGTCTGGGCCTTTATACCTTACCATCAGCCAGGTATATGCAAGCTGAGGAACAAAATTAGGCAAAGTATATCTTGTCAGCTGAGAACAATTCCAGAAAAAGGACTCAGAGGTAAGCTGTCAGCAGCCAGTACTTCTGGCAATTGGAGAATGAACATTTTGTTCCTGAAGTGAGCAGAGTAGAGCATTCTTTAAAAAAATAAACAAAACTGGCCAACCTCTAGCCAGACTCACTAAGAAAAAAGAGAGAAGCCTCAAATAAATAAAGTCAGAAATGAAGGAGAAGTTGTAATGAACACCAAAGAAATACAAAGGGTTATACAAAAATATTGGGAAAGGCTAAACGTTACCAAATTGAATAACCTAGGAGAAATGGACAAATTCCTAGATGCATACACCCTTCCTACACTGAACCATGAAGAATTGGAAACCCTAAATAAACCCATCACTAGTAATGAAATTGAAACAATAATCAAAAACCTCCCCCAGGAGATAACCAAGATGGCGGCATAGGTAAACACCGGAGACTGCTGCCGCAAACAACCACTTCAAAAATACAACTAAAAGACGGAACAGACATCACCCAGAACCACAGGAAAGCTGGCTGAGGAGAGACTCTTCAACTAGAAGGAAAGAGAACAGCATACCGAAGCTCAGAAGAGGCGCAGTGTGGAAAATATAAAGGTACCGAGGTGCGCGCGCAAAGCCGGCTGGTGGCTGAGGGCGCGGTTCTCGTTTTCAATCAGGAGGGAGTCTCAGACTCTGGGCTCCAGATCCGGGCGAGTCTCTAGGGACTCAGACTCAGACGGGAGAAGCGGGATTGTCCGGCATCAGTTGGAATCTGAGGGCAGCCTTCTCTCCGAGGTTTGCAGTGGCAGCCGGGGTTCTGAGAAGCAGAGCCTCTAGGACCGGGACTGAGAGCAGCCATAACTGCTCCCTCCACCCACCCGCCCTGTTGATCCCGCCCCGCCCAAGCCCTGCGCAGAGCCATTTGCTGGATCGCCTCAGGCAAAGGCTAGATTAGCACCTCCCCAGAGGACAGAAGTTTTCCACACAGCTGATTCTCACAGCCAGTCAGCCTGGTGGTCAAATCCCTCTAGTATTAACTACAACAATCAGGGCTTGCCGAAACCGGTTTGGCTCAGTGGATAGAGCGTCGGCCTGCGGACTGAGAGGTCCCGGGTTCGATTCCGGTCAAGGGCATGTACCTGGGTTGCAGGCACATCCCCAGTGGGGGATGTGCAAGAGGCAGCTGATCGATGTTTCTCTCTCATCGATGTTTCTAACTCTCTATCTCTCTCCCTTCCTCTCTGTGAAAAATCAATAAAATATATTTAAAAAAAAAAAAAAAAAAAAAAAAAAACAATCAGGGCTTAACTACAACAAGACTGCGCACAAAGACCACTAGGGGGTGTACCAAGAAAGCGTAAAAAATGCGGAGACAAACAGGACAAAACTATCAAGGGAGGATATTGAGTTCAGAACCACACTTTTGAGGTCTCTCAAGAGGCTTCTAGAGTCTGTCGATAAACTTGATGAGATGTACAGGAAATCTAATGAGACCCTCGATGGTGTGATAAAGGACCATCTAGAAAGTAAGCATACACTGACTGAAATAAAGAATATTATACAAACTCCCAACAGCAGACCAGAGGAGGGCAAGAATCAAGTCAAAGATTTGAAATGTGAAGAAGCGAGAAACACCCAACCAGAAAAGCAAAATGAAAAAAGAACCCCAAAATACGAAGATAGTGTAAGGAGCCTCTGGGACAGCTTCAAACGTACCAACATCAGAATTATAGGGGTACCAGAAGATGAGAGAGAGCAAGATATTGAAAACCTATTTGAAGAAATAATGACAGAAAACTTCCCCCACCTGGTGAAAGAAATAGACTTACAGGTCCAGGAAGCGCAGAGAACCCCAAACAAAAGGAATCCAAAGAGGACCACACCAAGACACATCATCATTAAAATGCCAAGAGCAAAAGACAAAGAGAGAATCTTAAAAGCAGCAAGAGAAAGAAACTCAGTTACCTACAAGGGAATACCCATACGACTGTCAGCTGATTTCTCAACAGAAACTTTGCAGGCCAGAAGGGAGTGGCAAGAAATATTCAAAGTGATGAATACCAAGAACCTACAACCAAGAGTACTTTATCCAGCAAAGCTATCATTCAGAATTGAAGGTCAGATAAAGAGCTTCACAGATAAGGAAAAGCTAAAGGAGTTCATCACCACTAAACCAGTATTATATGAAATGCTGAAAGGTATCCTTTAAGAAGAGGAAGAAGAAAAAGGTAAAGATACAAATAGTGAACAACAAACATGCATTTATCAACAAGTGAATCTAAGAATCAAGTGAATAAATAATCTGATGTACAGAATGAACTGGTGATTATAATGAATCAGGGACATAGAAAGGGAATGGACAGACTATTCTTGGGGGGGAAAGGGGAATGGGAGATGCGGAAAGAGACTGGACAAAAATCGTACACCTATGGATGAGGACAGTGGGTGGGGAGTGAGGGCGGAGGGTGGGGTGGGAACTGGGAGGAGGGGAGTTATGAGGGGGAAAAAAAAGAGGAACAAATGTAATCTGAACAATAAAGATTTAAAAAATAATAATAATAATAAAAAATAAAAAAAATAAAAATAAAAAATAAAACCCGTCTCTAGGCGGGGTTCTATCAAAAAACAAACAAAACAAAAAAAAACCTCCCCCAAAACAAAAGTCCAGAACCAGATGGCTTCACTGGTGAATACTACCAAATATTCAAAGATGACTTAATACCAATCACTCTCAACCTCTTCCAAAAAATTGAAGAGGAAGGAATGCTTCCTAACTCATTTTATGAGACCAACATTACCCTGATACAAAAAAACAGGCAAGGACATCACAAAAAAAAGAAAATTATACATCAATATCTTTGATGAGCATAGATGCAAAAATCCTAAACAAAATATGAGCAAATTGGCCCTCGTGGGTTTGGCTCAGTGGTTGGAGCCTTGGTCCATGAACCTTAGGGTCCCAAGTTCAATTACGGTCAAGGGCACGTACCTCAGTTGCAGGCTCGATCCCAGAGCGAGAGGCAATCAATCAATGTGTCTCTCTCACATCAAAGTTTTTCTCTCTATCTCTCCCCCTTACTTCCACTCTGTCTAAAAATCAATGGGGAATATATCCTCAGCTGAGGATTAACTAACTAAATAAAATTTTTTAAAAATTCCATACTCCTCATTTAAAAATTGGAACATTCATCTACATAATCACAATACTATTATATCTTTAAAAATTGACATAAATTTAATAGTGTCATCTAATATAGTGTCCATATTTAAATGTTCCCAACGAGGGATTCTCTGAGCACCAGCCTCCAGGGTCCTTTGTGGTTCTGGCTGGACTCAACTGGGAGGAAGAGGGCAGTGCAAGACAAGCGACTGATGGTGTGATGACGCCCCCAGAAACTGGAGCCCATTTTTGCTGATTCTTAAAGTATTCCTTTCCTAATAAGTAATATTATCAAATGGTTAAGAATAATCAAAATTCGTGGTTAAATGATGTGCTTTTTACTTGCAGTGTTAGCATACCTATAAGAAGAAAATCAAACCTAAATTATTTTTAAGAGATAAAACAAATCATAATTTTTGGATCTAATCGTTACACAGGCAGTCTTTAATGGATATATTCTCCAGGCTCTTAAGGATGCTGGCATATAAACCATTCTAGTATTTTTACAGTTGGGGATCCTAATTCATCAGGTCCACCTTACACCTAGAATGTAGAATTTATTTTTTATTTTTAGTTTCTTAAAGGTGGTTTTGTCCAGACTCTAGAAGTTTGTGAGACCATATTGTGCCCCCTTTTGGGGGGCGGGGGGAAGGGGTCTACAGTTATCGGCAGGACCCTGGAGCCTCATGTCAGCTTCTTGTGGAGAAAGTCATTCTCCATGACATGTGTTTGATTCTTTTCATTCTCCTGGAGTCACCACTACTCCTTCCTACCACTCTGTTTACTACTGACCATTCCACCAATGGCTGTTCTCTATACACTTAGGACTTTTCATTTCTCTTGAAAGTAACAACCCACTGAGACTTGCCCAGTTGAACATTCTGGGTCAGCTATGGGATTTAAAATCTTTATGGCTCACAAATAAATGTAATTGAACAAAGAAAGCAGGTGTCCTGCCATCAGAACTTCAAACATAATGGAGAAGGAAGATAATGCATCAGCTGCACATGGCTTGCCATTGCTGTGGTCTCTGTCTGGGAAGCTAATGCACTCATTGATTAGTTAATGCACTCATTGATTAGTCGTCAAGAGAGGCATCATTCTCAAATTGATCCCTGGCTTGTGGTGGCAGACTAACATTTGCTTTAGCTGCAATAACCATAGGAACAGATCCTGTTGCTGGGAAGGCATGGGCAGTGGTTGCCTTGACAACACAGCATGGGAGCTTCTAGTTCCCTCCATAATTTCCTTGGGAAGATAGTGATTACTTATCAATCCTCCATAGGAACTAGGTTTTGCCTACAAGATGAGGATTGTTAACCCATAACTCAATTACTGAAAGTGTGTCAGTACCAGGAAATTTCATCTAGATTCGGATGACAAACTATATAAAACAAGCTTAAAGACATGAAAGGCCAGCTTGATGCACTGGTCATGGGAACCGCAGGAAGGACTCAGCGAGGCCCAGGGAACCTGGAAATGGACTCAGTGGCCTTTGAGGCTGTGGCTGTGAACTTCACCCTGGAGGAGTGAGTTTTACTGGGTCCTTCCCAGAAGAAACTCTAGAGCAGTGGTTCTCAACCTTCCTAATGCCGCAACCCTTTAATACAGTTCCTCATGTTGTGGTGACCCCCAATTTCATTGTTACAAATTGAACATAATTAAAGCATAGTGATGATTCACAAAAACAATATGTAATTATATACGTGTTTCCGATGGTCTTAGGTGACCCCTGTGAAAGGGTCGTTCGACCCCCAAAGGGGTCGCGACCCACAGGTTGAGAACCGCTGCTCTAGAGAGATGTGATGCGGGAACACTTCAGGAACCTGGCCTCAACAGAAGTCATATGGTAGAGAGGCTGTGAAGTGGAAAAGGCTATCAATGTGGAGAAAACTGCAGCCTTGTTTCAGATCTCAATCTGAAGAAGAAAACTCTTCCTGGAGTAAAACCATGGGAATACAGTGTGTGTGGAAAAGTCTTCATGCATCATTCACCCCATCCAAAGCACACCAGCTGTCACACTGGACACAGTATCAGAAATATGGAGAGAAGCCATATAAATGCAACGTATGTGGCAGAGCCTTGGTTTATCTCCAGTGTTTTGAAAATCATGAAAGAAATCACAATGGAGAGAAAACATAAATGTAAGGAATGTGGGAAAGCTTTCATGTGGCTCCAAACCCTTCAGATACACAAGATAGCACATACTGCAGATGGTCCTTATAAACGTAAGGTGTGGGGGAAATCTTTAGTGGTTGATCACGGGTTCCATTCCCAGTCAAGGGCACTTATGTCTCAGTTGCGGGTTCCTCAGCCCCAGTAGAGACGAGTGTGGGAGGCAACCAATCCATGTGTCTCTCTCACGTTAATGTTTCTCTCTCTCTCCCTCCCTCGTTCTCTCCCGCCCCCCCCCCCCCCACATCCCTCCTTTCCATTCACTCTAAAAATCAATGGAAAAAATATCCTCTGGTGAGGATTAAAAAAAAAAAAGATTTAAAGTATCATTGTTCAAAAAATTTTGAAATGTCCTGAAATCTTAAAATCACATATGAAATGTGACAAAATTTTCCAAATTGACAAATCCGCACAATTTGCATGGCATTACAAGCATACTGCAAAACTAAACTAAACTTTTTTAAGTTATCAAAATAAAACAAATTTTGATCAACCATGGGAGGGAAAACACTGGATTCTCTACAATAATACAAAATCTCTCTAATGCTACTTTCTTATGAAGAGGACATCAAAGAAAATGCATCCCAAAAAGTAGGAGGAAAGAACTATAAAAATGTGACAGGCAGGTAATAAACAAAAAAAATATTGCTGATTTGGGGATATTTGTGACATTTTTCAGCTTTTCAAAATTCATGGTTTGGTGTGATTTCTCATTCTAACGAAATCTTCACATTTGAACTTAATTTTGCATTTGTAATCTCGTGATCTTTTTCATAAAGAGAACTCTCGAAATTGTATAAGGTTTAAGCTACTCCAAATCTAAACCTGGTCAGATTTCAAGGGTTTTTTGATGGGACTCACTTGACAGAGGCTCAACAATATCACCAAAGACTTCTTTTCTTTCCTTTTCTCTGCTCTGACATCTATGGTGAGGGCATCATCCTAACGCCGGCTTCCTCATTGTCACAAAATGACTGCAGCAGTTTCAACGCTCATCCAGCAGATCAGTGACACCTGGCTTTCTATTGTTCTCTCAGAACAATTAAAAACCTTTGTAAACAGACGCGCCCAGTGATTAGCCTAAATCGGTCTGAGTCACTAGTTGGTTTAGTTTTGGATTACCTAAACAGCTCACTGTGTGGAGGTGATGGAATTACTGGAATGGGGCCAGTCTCCACCCAGAACCTCCTGGCTGTGGGTAGTGAAGGTAAACCCCCTGGCTGGGGAGACAAACCGCAATGTCCAGTGGAAGATATGAGAAGGGTGAGATGGTTATTCATTTATTCAAAACCATCTCCCTAGAACACACATGGGCCCAATTCTATGTCAGGTATCAGAAATCAGGAGGCAAAGATTGAATAAGAACTAGATACTTTCCATCTCTTTCTAACTAGGACAGGCTCTTCATTTTATTTTTTTTAATATATTTTATTGATTTTTTACAGAGAGGAAGGGAGAGAGATCAAGAGTTAGAAACATCGATGAGAGAGAAACATCGATCAGCTGCCTCCTGCACACTCCCCACTGGGGATGTGCCGCAACCAAGGTACATGCCTTTGACCGGAATTGAACCTGGGACCCTTGAGTCTGCAGGCCGATGCTCTATCCACTGAGCCAAACCAATTAGGGCCAGGCTCTTCATTTTAGAAGACCATTTTGGGTTTGAGATATTTTATTCTAACACTGCAAAATGAATTTAGAATCTACAATAAATTCCACTTTTAAGTCTCCATTTATTCAGTAAATATTTAACACATGCCTACTGCCTACTCATCATGGAGTGGAATACAAAATTTAGTTTCTGACATCATGAGTTAAAAAGCTTGTCAAGATGTCTTAAGTGAAAAATGAAAATGATAAAATGTTTAAATAGCTAAAATAAGTAATATCTGTTCAAGAGGACAATGGGAGAGATGCTCCAAGATAATACAGATGAGTTGTACAGGTAATAAAAGCTGCAGGAGTTTAAAATAATTTCATATCTACACTAATAAAAGAGAAACATGCAAATTGGTGTCACTCCACTACATTCACCAGCCAATCAGAGCGACTATGCAGATTAACCCAACAAAGATGGCAGTTAATTTGCATACAAGGTGCAAAGACTGAAGGCTCCGGTGTGAGTGAAGACGGAAGACTGAAGACTGAAGACTGAAGAGGCTTGGCTTCTCCACTGCGGCCGGACCAAAGGCCTGGGTCCCGGGTGTCGGAGGAAAACCAGTGCCGGCAGCCAGGGGAAGGAAGGCCTATTGCGTGAATCTTCGTGCAACGGGCTTCTAGTATATATATAATTATATGTTTCTATTATATACTAGAGGCCCAGTGCATGACATTCGTGCACTGCGGGGGAGGGAGGGCTCAGCCCAGCCTGCACTCTCTCCCAGTCCGGGACCCCTCAGGGATGTCTGACTGCTGGCTTAGACCCCTCGAGGATGTCCAACTGCCGACTTAGGCCCACTCCCTTAGTGCTGCCTTGGAGGTGGGAGAGGCTCCCACCACCACCGCTGCGCTCGCCAGCAGTGAGCCCGGCTTCTAGCTGAGCAGCGCTCCCCCCGTGGGAGCACACTGACCACCAGAGGGCAGCTCCTGCATTGAACGTCTGCCCCCTAGTGGTCAGTGCGAGTCATAGTGATCGGTCATTCCACAGTTCAGTCAATTTGCATATTTGGGTTTTATGACATAGGATAATATAAATACAGACTTATATGAAAGCTATTACTTCTCACTGAGAAAGTAAATGGCTGACATTGTCCTAAAGTGTATACTTCAGCAGTTCTCAACCTGTGGGTCACAACCCCTTTGGCAGTTGAACGACCCTTTCACAGGGGTCGCCTAAGACCATCCTGCATATCAGATATTTACATTACGATTCATAACAGTAGCAACATTACAGTTATGAAGTAGCAACGAAAATAATTTTATGGTTGGGTCACAACATGAGGAACTGTATTTAAAGGGCCAGAAGGTTGAGAACCACTGGTATACTTGAACTTCCACTTTCAGTCCGGATTTGCTAACAATGACTACCTCCAATCTGGGTGATAAATAGGAAACAGATACAATTATGCACTTTGGCCCATAGTGTTATTTTCAGTACTCAGTTCTCTTGTAGGACAACCAACTTCCCTGTGTCACAGATGAGACAGAAAACAGAAGAGATGCTACTCAAGTAGGCTGAGTGGGGGGGAGGGGGAGAAGGTCATTTGTTGAACACAGTCCTAGTCTGTATGTCATGACCTTGTCTCTTAGTCTCTAGAGAAAGTGAAGTGGTACACTGTAAAGAATATTAGCCCAGGAGCCAGAAGACTTGGTTTCTATTCCTAATCTGCTTCTACTTTATCTGACACCTTGGGATACCTGTCACTCTTCCTTCACAAGCCATTTGTCTATATAGTTACCACTTCTCTGCTCAGAAGCCTTTTTTCCTTGTATTGGCTGGTTTTGCCCTTTGTTGATAACTATTTGCCCCTCCGGCAGCCTCACCGCAATATTCCATGCACTGAGAATTGTTAACCTCTGTCACTAGGTCTACATTTAGCCTTTGGATTCATTCATTGTACAAATATTTTTTGAGCACCTATTATGCGCCAGGCACAGAGTTTCAGATAAAATATTGAACAAGGCCTCCTGGTGCTTACCACAGGCTGTGTTCTTACACTGACTGTACAGAAAAAGGAGGCAGAGTAAACTTACCCCATATACACCTCAGCTCAGGCTCTTTGCCTGGTCTGTATTGTGAATGGGGAGACATTGAGAAAATAAAAATAAATAAATAAATAAAATGTTGAACAAAAAACATGTTTGCCCTCATGGAGCATTCACAGAGGAGGTTATAGTGGGAAAGGGAAGTTATAAATACAGGCTTTTTGTCCTCTAAATTCCTAGGTGAGTTAAGTTAGCTTAGGTGATTCTAGGACTTCCGAAACTCTAAAAGTCTCTTATTCTGCTTTGACTTTGTTCTATTTTGTGGAAGTGTGTCTTAAATTTTGACAAGATAGAAAACCAGAATATAAGTGTATTAAAAATAACTCAAAGTGAGGATAGGTTGTATTAGTTTTGTATCCAAAGAAAAGCATACTATTTTAACCCTGATTTATATATGTATATGTGTGTGTGTGTTTAATACAATTAAATACTGTTTTATTTCCAAATAACACTTAACTAGAAGACCCTAAAAACCTAGATTCAGGTTCAGAGTTCAACAGAAATAATTTATAGAAATAATTAGATCTTTTTTTTTTTTTAATTAAAAAAATTTTTTTTCTAGGCTTTTTTTAAAAATTAAATCTTTATTGTTCAGATTATTACATTTGCTCCTCTTTTTCCCTCCATAACTCCCCTCCTCCCAGTTCCCACCCCACCCTCCGCCCTCACTCCCCACCCACTGTCCTCATCCATAGGTGTACGATTTTTGTCCAGTCTCTTCCCGCATCCCCCACACCCTTTTCCCCCACAAGAATAGTCAGTCCATTCCCTTTCTATGTCCCTGATTCTATTATAATCACCAGTTCATTCTGTACATCAGATTATTTATTCACTTGATTCTTAGATTCACTTGTTGATAGATGCATATTTGTTGTTCATAATTTGTATCTTCACCTTTTTCTTCTTCTTCCTCTTCTTAAAGGATACTTTTCAGCATTTCATATAATACTGGTTTGGTGGTGATGAACTCCTTTAGCTTTTCCTTATCTGTGAAGCTCTTTGTCTGACCTTCAATTCTGAATGATAGCTTTGCTGGATAAAGTACTCTTGGTTGTAGGTTCTTGGTATTCATCACTTTGAATATTTCTTGCCACTCCCTTCTGGCCTGCAAAGTTTCTGTTGAGAAATCAGCTGACAGTCGTATGGGTATTCCCTTGTAGGTAACTGAGTTTCTTTCTCTTGCTACTTTTAAGATTCTCTCTTTGTCTTTTGCTCTTGGCATTTTAATGATGATGTGTCTTGGTGTGGTCCTCTTTGGATTCCTTTTGTTTGGGGTTCTCTGCGCTTCCTGGACCTGTAAGTCTATTTCTTTCACCAGGTGGGGGAAGTTTTCTGTCATTATTTCTTCAAATAGGTTTTCAATATCTTGCTCTCTCTCATCTTCTGGCACCCCTATAATTCTGATGTTGGTACACTTGAAGCTGTCCCAGAGGCTCCTTACACTATCTTCGTATTTTCAGATTCTTTTTTCATTTTGCTTTTCTGGTTGGGTGTTTTTGCTTCTTCGCATTTCAAATCTTTGACTTGATTCTTCCGCTCCTCTGGTCTGCTGTTGGGTATCTGTATAATATTCTTTATTTCAGTCAGTGTATGCTTAATTTCTATTTGGTTCTTTATCACAACATCGAGGGTCTCATTAGATTTCTTGTAGATCTTGACAGGCACCAGAGTAATCAGAAAGGTCAGAAGGGGCAGATAGAACAAACAACTTTTATGGGAGACAGCTGCAGCCAGGGAGGTTACGGGAGATGGCTGCAGCCCAGGAGGGAACTGAAGGACAAACGACCTGATAAGAAACCAGCAGGAAGGAGAACCAAGATGGCGGCGTAGGGAGCGGACCTGTGTGTGCTGCTCTCTCACAGCATCATTGAAACTATCAACTATGAAGTAAACAACCGCCACTCAGAACCATGGGGAAGTTGGCCCAGTGGGAGATCTACAACTGGAGGAAAAGAAAGAAGCGCAGTGAGACTGAGTGGGAGCTACGGAGGCACCAAAACCAGAGGTACGCAGTCACACGCCACGCGGGCTGCAAATGGATTCTCGGTTTTTTACGAACCCTCGAATCCTCTGGGCTTGCTCGGGGCGGGTCTCTGAGGCCCCAGATCCCACAGGGAGAGGCGGCCACGGCCTTGCAGTGGTCGGAGAGCGAGGGAAGCTCTGATACACGGCTGCTCGCCGGCACCGAGGGACAAGAAATCCTGGTGTCCCGGGGAGGCGAGGGGCGCGGAGACGCCGCCATCGCTATTTCATCCACGCTGGTGACTCCCTGTGACCCCACCCTACCCTCAGGGCTGTGCCAGAGGCACAAGAGGGAATGACTGTGCTTTTACAAACTCTCAAATCCACTGAGCTGGTTCGGGCGGGTCTCTGAGGCCCCAGGCACCAAGGCGAGAGACGGCACGGCCTTCCAGCGGTCAGAAAGCGAGGGAGGCTCTGGCGCTCGGCTGCTCGCCGGCACTGGGGGACGCAAAGTCCTGGTGTCCTGGATAGGCAAGGGGCCGCTGAGTCTCCGCCCCGGCGACTCCCTGTGATCCCGCCCTACGCAATTTACATTCCCATCTGGGCTGTGCCAGACCCACAAGTAGAAGCGCCTTTTCTTCTGCAAACTTTCAAATCCACTGAGCTGGTTCAGGCGGGATCATGAAGCACCAGACCCTACGGGGAGAGGCAGCACGGCCTTGCAGCCATCAGAAAGCGAGGGAGACTCTGTTGCACAGCTGCTCGCCGGCACTGGGGGACACAAAGCCCTGGCAGAGAGTCAAGGGGCCGCGGAGACTCAGCCAGTGCTATTTGCTCCGCCATGGCGACTCCCTGAGTCTCAGCCTTAATCAATTTACATCCCCATCCAAGCTGTGCCAGGTGCACAAAAAGACCCACCTGCGCTTTTGCAGCCTATCCCAACAAATTGCAGACTTCAACTGCTCGCAGCCATGGGAGACACACTCAAGAAGCAGACCCAGGAGAACCAGGATGGCGGCATAAGGAAGAGACCTGTGCGTGCTACCTCACACAACAACATCGAAACTACCAAATATCAGACAAACACCTATCATACAGAACCATGGGAAACTTGGCCCAGTGGAAGCTCTACAACTGGAAGGAGAGAAAGAACATTGAGACTGAGTAGGATGTGACACCAAGTACAGAGCCCAACCCAACAAACTGCAGATTTCAACTCCTCGCATAGAAAGAAGCGCATTGAGACTGAGTAGGATGTGCTGAAGCACCAAGTACAGAGCCCATCCCAGCAGGCTGCAGATTTCAGCTCCTTGCATAGGGAGGGACGCAATCGGGGGGCAGAGTCGGGGCCGGGGCCGGCCAGGGCTGGGCCTGACTCGGCCGGCACTGTGGAACTGCTGTACCAGCAAGCGCACAAACATGCCCACTGGTCCCAGTCTCTGGTGGGGCGCTGCGGGTCAGCAGACAGGCAGTCTGTGCACTTGGTGGAGGGCAGGAGCGCTGGATGTGCAACCACCAGGAATGCCTGGAGATTTTGTCTAGTGGGGAGCCTCCGGCAGGGGACAGAGGACCAAACATCCTGTTTCCCCGGTAAGGCTGGGATGGCCCCGGTGAGGTTGAAACGGCCCGGGTGTGGTAGGGACGACCCCAGCGAGGTTGAAACAGCCCCCGTGAGGTAGGGACGACCCCAGTCAGGTCGAAACGGCCCCGGTGTGGTAGGGACGACCCCGGTGAGGTTGAAACAGCCCCCGTGAGGTAGGGACGACCCCAGTCAGGTCGAAACGGCCCCGGCGTGGTAGGGACAACCCCGGTCAGGTTGAAACGGCCCCCGTGAGGTAGGGACGACCCCAGTCAGGTCGAAACGGCCCCGGCGTGGTAGGGACAACCCCGGTCAGGTTGGAACAGCCCCGGTGTGGTAGGGACAACCCCGGTGAGGTTGAAATGGCCCCCGTGAGGTAGGGACGACCCCAGTCAGGTTGAAACGGCCCCGGCGTGGTAGGGACAACCCCGGTCAGGTTGAAACGGCCCCCGTGAGGTAGGGACGACCCCAGTCAGGTCGAAACGGCCCCGGCGTGGTAGGGACAACCCCGGTCAGGTTGGAACAGCCCCGGCGTGGTAGGGACAACCCCGGTCAGGTTGAAACGGCCCCCGTGAGGTAGGGACGACCCCAGTCTGGTCAAAACGGCCCCGGTGTGGTAGGGACGACCCCGGTGAGGTTGAAACAGCCCCCGTGAGGTAGGGATGACCCCAGTCAGGTCGAAACGGCCCCGGTGTGGTAGGGACGACCCCGGTGAGGTTGAAACAGCCCCCGTGAGGTAGGGACGACCCCAGTCAGGTCGAGACGGCCCCGGCGTGGTAGGGACAACCCCGGTCAGGTTGAAACAGCCCCCGTGAGGTAGGGACGACCCCAGTCAGGTCGAAACGGCCCCGGCGTGGTAGGGACAACCCCGGTCAGGTTGAAACAGCCCCGGTGTGGTAGGGACAACCCCGGTCAGGTTGAAACGGCCCCCGTGAGGTAGGGACGACCCCGGTGAGGTTGAAACGGCCCCCGTGAGGTAGGGACGACCCTAGTCAGGTCGAAACGGCCCCGGCGTGGTAGGGACAACCCCGGTCAGGTTGAAACGGCCCCCGTGAGGTAGGGACGACCCCAGTCAGGTCGAAACGGCCCCGGTGTGGTAGGGACAACTCCGGTTAGGTTGAAACAGCCCCGGTGTGGTAGGGACAACCCCGGTCAGGTTGAAACGGCCCCCGTGAGGTAGGGACGACCCCAGTCAGGTCGAAACGGCCCCGGCGTGGTAGGGACAACCCCGGTCAGGTTGAAACAGCCCCCGTGAGGTAGGGACGACCCCAGTCAGGTCGAAACGGCCCCGGCGTGGTAGGGACAACCCCGGTCAGGTCGAAACGGCCCCGGCGTGGTAGGGACAACCCCGGTCAGGTTGAAACGGCCCCCGTGAGGTAGGGACGACCCCGGTGAGGTTGAAACAGCCCCCGTGAGGTAGGGACGACCCCAGTCAGGTCGAAACGGCCCCGGCGTGGTAGGGACAACCCCGGTCAGGTTGAAACGGCCCCCGTGAGGTAGGGCCGACCCCAATCAGGTCGAAACGGCCCCGGTGTGGTAGGGACAACCCCGGTCAGGTTGAAACAGCCCCGGTGTGGTAGGGACAACCCCGGTGAGGTTGAAACGGCCCCCGTGAGGTAGGGACGACCCCAGTCAGGTCGAAACGGCCCCGGTGTGGTAGGGACAACCCCGGTCAGGTTGAAAAGGCCCCGGTGTGGTAGCGACAACCCCAGTCAGGTTGAAACGGCCCTGGTGTGGTAGGGACGACCCCGGTGAGGTTGAAACGGCCCCCGTGAGGTAGGGACGACCCCGGTGAGGTTGAAACGGCCCTGGTGAGGCTCAGACGGCCCTGGTGAGGTTGAGACTACTCCAGTGAGGTTGGGACAAATAAAGGGGACCAGTATGGACTGAAGAACAGGGGTAGATACAGAAGCAGAGCAACATTGAACAGAATGTTAAACTACAATGGGGAGCCTGGGGAGGGTTGGGGGGGGGATTAAGAGACCAACTGAAGGACTTATATGCATGCATATAAGATTAACCAATGGACACAAGACACGGGGCGGGGGGGGGGGCGGGGGGGTAGGGGCCGGGGGAATGTCATGGGGGGGAAAAAGGAGACATATGTAATACTCTTTGTAATACTTTAAGAAATAAAAATTATTATAAAAAAAAAAAAAAAAAAAAAAAAAAAAAAAAAAAAAAAAGAAACCAGCAGGCATTAACTCACTTAGAAAGCCAGATCATTAGTGAAAAATTCCAAACTACATTCCCTCCCCGCCGAAAGCAGATAGGTATGTTGACTTACATGGCGCCAGATCTCCAGTAGAATGACCCCAGGTTACTTCCCCCGTTTGCTAAAAAGTATATAATGTGTGCTTAAACTCTTGGTCGGGGCTCACAGACACTGCTCTGTGCTCAGAGTAGGCTGTGAGTCCCAGCATGCTGGAAACAATAAACCCTTTGCTTTTTGCATGAGAAGCGTCTCTTGGTTCTTTGTGACAGCGGCTTGCGACCAGGGCGTTACAATTTCATTAAGTTTATCGGCAGTTTCTAGAAAATTATTGAAAGACCTTAAAAGTGTGGTTTTGATCTCCATATCCTCCAATTCTGACATCTGTGTCCTGTTTCTTTGTCTCCACATTTTTTATGCTTTCTTGGTGCACCTCCTAGTGGTCTTTGTGCACAGTCTTGTTGTAGTTAAGCCTTGATTGTTGTAGGTAATTACTACTTGACCTCCAGGCCAACTGGCTGTGCGAATCAGCTGTGTCTGCAGTGGGAGAACTACTGTCCTCTAGGGAGGTGCTAATCTAGCCTTTGCCTGAGGCTATCTGGCAAATGCCTCTGTGCAGGGCTTGGGCGGGGCGGGTCCCAGGGGATCTACAGGGCGGGCGGAGCGAGCAGTTATGGCTGCTCTCAGTCCCATCCCCAGAGGCTCTGCCTCTCAGAGTCCCAGCAACCGCTGCAAACCTCGGAGAGAAAGCTGCCTTCGAGTTCCGACCAAAGCCAGACAGTCCCTCTTCTCCCTTTTGAGTCTGGGTCCCTAGAGACTCGCCCGGATCTGGAGCTCAGAGCCTGAGACTCCCTCCCGATTGACACAGACAACCGCGCCCTCAGCCGCCAGCCCTCTCTGCATGCACTCCACACCTCAGTATTTTACTTCAGCACTGCGCCTCCTCTGAGTCTCTGTATTCTTTCCTCTTTCCTCCTAGTTGTAGAATTTCCACTCAGCCAGCCTTCCTGTGGTTCTGGATGATGTCCGTTCCGTCTTTTAGTTGTATTTTTGAAGTGGTTGTTCAAGGCAGCAAACTCTGGCGTTAACCTATGCCGCCATCTTGGTTTCTCCGAAATAATTAGATCTTTATGCTCACAGAGGTAAAACTATTAAGACAACTTTCAGGACTCAGTATAGGCAACTGCTAAGTCTATCTTTTTCACACTCCAGGGGACCCATATTTGACCACTCACTGTGTGCCACCTGGACTCCAGCCCTACCAGGTGCCTGCTGTGCCCTCTTTCCCTCCCTCCCTTACCCATCTCCAGGCCCACCAGTTCTTCACAGTCCCTTCTCCAATATACTTTGCTCTTTTTTCCCACTGGTTGTAGAAAATGAAATTAAACTTAAAACTTCCAACTGAGTTTCTACATGAAAATCTACCACCCTTCTAACTAGCTAATATTTTCTGTATTCAATGTCTGAAAAAAAGCCATTTTTGATCTTTTCAGTACATTGTTGACTGGATAGATTATTTAGACAGAGCATGGGACCGAGTGTCAGGAGACTTGGCTTCTAGTCCTGTCTCTACCATTGACTAGCAGTGTGACCTTCCTTGAGCCTCTCAACCTCTCTAAGCCACCATTCTGCAATCTGCAAAATAAGGGAATCAAACCAGATATATTATTTTTATTGCTAATTACACAAGTGATAAGAGCCTATATTCTTCATATCAATGTTTTATATAATTCAGATACGTTTAAAGTCCTCTTTGAACTTCCCCTATTTTCTCAACCCTAGTTCCCTTTTCATCTCCCATTATCTCTTTGACAAATCTTCTTCAGAACTCTTTTACACTTAGATAAGTTCCCTACAAAGTTTAATATCTTTCATATAGAAAACTAAGCAGCCTTTGTGTAAAGAAACTAGAGGTTAACTTGTGTTTAAATGTATGATTTTCCATATGGGAACATTTTCATTTCTGGGCCTTAGTGAATATTTAAGAAGGAATGTTAAATCTAAATTCAAAACACTTTTTAAAATGCAAAACCCACAAGATCTGCTATGAGGAACTCACAAAATATAAATGTTAATAAAAAGGAGAAATGTCAACATGAATGACATTTTAAAACCTTCAGTTTTGTAAAAAGTTCAGGAAAAGGGAATTTGCTAGAGGTAAATATGTCTTTTTATTATTAGAAATTATTCTTATCACCCCCATTATTAACTCTATGATAGCCTAATTAGTCTATCAGGTACACACTGTTCTATTTATATGAAATGTCAAGAGAACTGCATTTTTGGCAAATTAACAATGCCATTTCCTAAACTTATCCAATCTCTGAGAAAATGGGAAGAATACCCCTTTGGATGGTTAATTTCATGTATCAACTTAGCTGGTCAAACATTATTCTGAATGTTTCTGTGAGGGTGTTTTTGGATGAGATATTAAGATTTCAGCCTGGCCAGTGTGGCTTAGTGGTTGAGCATCAACAGGAGGCAGCCGATAGATGGTTCTCTCTCATCATTGATGTTCCTACCTCTCTCTGAAATCAATAAAAATACATACTTTAAAAAACACTATTAGCCTAGCCGGTTTGGCTCAGTGGATAGAGTGTCGGCCTTCGGACAGAAGGGTCCCAGGTTCAATTCTGGTCAAGGGCACCTACCTTGGTTGCAGGTTCCTCTCCAACCTGGGCCCTGGTCAGGCCTGTGTAAGAGGCAACCAATCATTGTGTTTCTTTCACATTGATATTTCTCTCTGTCTTTCCCTCTCTTTTCCACTCTCTCTGAAAATCAATGGAAAAATATCCTCAGGTGAAGATTTAAAAACAAAACAAAACACACTACCAAATACCACATTTCTTTTCTGTATTTTAAGTATTTTGTAGATATTTTGACAAGGTTGAACAGATTACTCCTGATCCCTAGTGTGTGTCTTCTATCAACATTTGATTAATTTTGCTCACTAACTCAGCTGTTTTCTTCCACAAAATAAAACAATAACAAAAATCTCTTTAATTAGAAATATATTTCTATTTCATAAAACTAGCCAAATTTGCTTTAAAAATACATGGCCATATTTTATGCTCTCTTAACATATTATAAATAATGTTTTACACCAATAAGAATATTTAAAATAAAATTTCATTATGTCACCTAACATGGCTATTCCAATAAATGCATGTCCCAGCAGCCTCTTTCTCAAATAGCTTGTGTAAGGTTACTTATTGTGTTAACTACAACTAAATAACAAAAGTCTTACTGTGTTAACTACAACTAAATAAAGTTTTAGTTAAGATACTTTGGGCACATGTAATAGAAAACCATTATCGCTACCTTTATACAAAACAAAAAGAGAGGATTTATTATAAGGACACAGACATCTCATAGAACCCAATGCAAGAATTCAACCAGGCCCAGAAAAGAACTGGAAGTAAAAACTAAAAAAGTCACCAGAACCCAAGAAGTTATTTTCCTTGAACCTAATTTATCCTCCTCCTTTTGCAAAATAGCTTTCTCTTCTCTATTCACATGGGAGGGAAACAATGGTCACGCTCAAACTCAGGACGAAGCAAACCCAGTTCCCCTCTCGAATTCAACCAAACAGTAAGCCATCCCTCCTCTCTTAGAATAAAGTGACCAAAGAAACAGAGGAAAGCACAGGAGTTTTAAAGAAATACATGTCTTTCCATTAGAAATATCAGTTACAGTGTAAGAATAAGTGAAACCAACTTAATGACATTCATTTGGACAACTTCCATACCAAAATATATCTGTCAAATGAAATGTCACACTAAACAAGAGTGTGTTCATGCTCTCTTCTTCAATGTTTTACTTATATCCTATGGTACAAACAGAGCTAAAAATATTCATTGCTTAAGATAAGCAAAGCACTTAAGCTAATAATAAAACAATTTGTGCTTATACCCTCTATTTTGCAAAGGCAAACAATTTAAATGTTAAAGAGTCACTGAGCTGATAATTATCTGTTGTTTGTTAAGTTTTACTTTCCCCTGAGGGTTTGCTAGTCCAGGGTCTGGACATATCAGTAAGTTGGGAACATCTTGCATAGAAAAAAATATATTGCTTTCAGATATGAATTCAAAGTTGTTTTTAAAAAAGTATTTTAGGTACAGTTATAATACGTGTTCCCCTTTAGTGATGAATAATTGCTAGACTGAGCTCTAGGAATGCCTGAAACCCAATTTTCCCCCAGCAGATAACAATTCATGTTAAGTAGGCTCTCTCTAAATATATTCTTCTAGCCTCATCTCTCAATATTATCTGCTAAATTTAACCACAAATGCTTAAGTTACATTTCTTTTTCCATAAATGGTGTTAAGCCAAAGTATTCTAAGGAAGGGAAGTGCACTGTGAAAGGTAGAATTAAATCCTAATTTTATTTCTGATTCTCTCTGACACTGGAGGACTTCTCATTGCAGCTGTTCTGTAAATTTTATACAATTTCTCACAGCACTGTTATAAGAGCAAAATAAAATGTGAAAACTGAGCAAATATAAAAATTGCCATGATGGTTGGTACTGCTGTTAGTAATATTGCTCTGGTTATGGGAACATAGATATCATTTGCCCAATACTTGAGTTCCAGAAATTCAACCATTAGGGCAAGTAAATTAATAATGATATCTACATTTGCAGAATGCTTTATTGCTTATAAATAATTTCTGTAAATGTTGCTCATTTAATCCTCACAAATATTATATAACAGATGTATTACCATCCGAGGCGACAGACGCTGTGAGGTGCCAAGTGATTTGTCCAACTTTATTCAACTGGTAATAAATCTAGGATTCAAAGCTAGTTTCAAGCCATGTCTTTTGACTCCAGGTCTAGCGTTTTCCCTTTATTGAAGGGGAGCTTATCTGAGGTTTAAAGGCACAGAATAAAGGAGAACAACAAATGATAAGTCAGATGATTTTGTGGCACAGTCGTTTCGTATGGGCCCAGTGACACATATCTGGGTTTAAATGAGAATTTCTAAATGTGGACCTCAATTCCACAAAAAATGGGGTCAGCAGTACCTACTGCACATGCTTGGAGTGAGAATTAAACAAATATATGGAATGTGAGGATGTATAAATATATATTAGTGGTGGCAAAGTAATTGGTACAAAACAAGTACACAAAAATTGAAAATTTCTGTGTATTTCCCCAAATGACTTTGGGGAAAGTTGTAAATAAGTCAGATTTGGAAAAGGTATCAAACATGGCTTGACTCACATTTGAGGAGACTGTGAACACCAGGTAGCAACAAATATTAGTTACAATTCTGGGATGTTAGGTCATGTGATAAGTGCTGATGGTAATGGACTTTAGGTAATAATTCATTCAACTGAGGATACATAAACAAGCCTAGAAGGACATTTAAACAATGTCCTTAAACAGAAAATAAAATACATTATTTTCTCATGAATGGAGATGCTGCATATCACTTTCTAGCTACTGCCTGTTAAATGTTTTATTCACCAGTTATGTGTAAAGAGCAAAACCCATGCACGACAGATGGCAGCCCAAATCTGCTTTCTGTAAAATTGTTTTCCTCCCACTCATAAGAGCCCAGGGATGTACTGACTCGAGTGCTGCAGATGAAGTCCTAGCACTAACTACTATTTCACAGCGTGACTCAGAGACCAACTATATTTCTCCTTGTTGGTGATAGCCAAGTATTAAAACATGGACTGAATTCACGGATCTAAAGGCAATTTATATGCAATTTGGAAAAATCCATTTGATACCCATTAAGTCCGTGATAGCAATCAAGGTTGTTAAAACAAAGTAGTTAGCCCTAGCGGATTTGGCTCACTGGATAGAGAGTCGGCCTGCAGACTAAAGGGTCCCGGATTCTATTCCAGTCAAGGGCACGTATCACAGTTGCAGGCTCAATCCCAGCCCCTGGTCAGAGCACCTGTGGGAGGCAACAAATCAATGTGCCTCTCTCACATTGATGTTTCTCTCTGTCCCTCTCCCTCCCCCTTCTACTCTCTTTAAAATAAATAAATAAATAAATAAATAATCAATGGAAAAATATCCTTGTGTAAGGAACAAACCTGACAACCAAAAAACCCCAAAGTAGTTAAATTTATGTAGCCAACACCAACCAATTCAGGAAGCAGGAAATGGCGAACAAACCTTGATGCCTCTATTTTCCTTTATCCCCAGACATTCCAATCATAGCAAGTTCACTTGCTAAATAACCCTTATGTCCATGCACTTCTCTCTGTCTTAGTCTAAACCAGTGATGGCGAACCAATGACACGCGAACTCATTTTTTTGGTTGATTTTTCTTTGTTAAATGGCATTTAAATATATAAAATAAATATCAAAAATATAAGTCTTTGTTTTACTATGGTTGCAAATATCAAAAAATTTCTATATGTGACAAGGCACCAGAGTTAAGTTAGGGTTTTTCAAAATGCTGACACACCGAGCTCAAAAGGTTCGCCATCACTCTTCTAAAACAACATCATCTATTTCTTGGTCTCCCCACATTTAACCTAGACCCTCTTCATTGTAGTCTGAGAGAATTCTGCAAATGCAGACTTCATCCTGTCTCTGCCATCCCGGCCATTCCTGCTGCTTAAAAGCTTCCTTTTGTTCCTGTGATAAAGGTCCAAACACTTAATAAGGTCATTAAGGCGCAATGTTCTTAGTTACTACAGTGTATTTAGTTATCAGGGTTCTTAGTTTCCAACAACAAAAATTTACTTAAAGAGCAAAAACAATTTATTGAAAGAAAATGGCCTGTAGGAAGAAATTGACTCTGGCCCATTCAGACAAGAATAAAGTTTACAAAAGGATGTGAGCCACCAGGATGGCTTGGGGCCAAAGTGAGGAAATAGTGCTGCAACTTGCACTGCTAACACCCTCGAAGCCACTGCTGGAGACACTGTCACATCTGCCCAGAGGAGAAGAGAATTCTTCACTGTTCTGCTCCAGCTGCAGATCCATATGCTGGATTGTCCCTGACATGAAGGGTCTCAATAAATATTTCATAAATTAATGAAATGATCTTCAACATTGAAGATTGTACTTTAAATAGTCTAATTCTTGCGCTTTTAATAACTAAAATAGGGAAATTATGCCTTCCTTCTTCCTTATCAGACAGGGTCTTCCCTAGTTTCCTTTTTGTCCAACTAGCAAAATGGCCTGTGATCATCAAGTATCTGAGGCCCTGCCTAGATTGAGCTAAAATTTTAAAATTTTGCCCAAAGTTTCTTCTGCTCAGTTAAGTTTTCTAGGTAATTTTTGAGAGCTCATTCTATGGCATATACGTAGAAAGCTAACATTAAAAAAAAAAAAAAGTTAAAAAAGAAAGGTAATGTTCTCAGGCTTCATGACAACCAGAAAGGTTAAACCACAATACACAGCAAGCATTTCAGTATAAATTTTTGGCCTTTGTGATACTAGTATAATAAAATACGCCCTGAAAACAGGCATAATGCCATGAGGTGAATAACATGGTACCTGACAGTCCTTATTTGTATGGAAAATATGCTAATGAATCCTGTCCATACAGAAAGTGAAAGTGAAGTCAGATTTGTTTATTCTATCTGGGTTTATCTGGATTCAGCATCTAAAAACACTGATTTCCACTGTCGTGAAGGGAATAATATGGAGGCTGAACAGAAATGGTTGATGTGCAAGGTCAGTTACCAAACAATCCACCAGAGGAAGACAGGCGTAACCCAGGACGCAGCTGGTCAGAGTCCAGGTAATGCTAAGGGCTAATGAGAGGTGTTTAGAGAAGCCCCTGCGCCTTTTCAAAGGAGTCCAAGGCTCAGCTCTACCCAGGCCCCCAGAACTCAAGCCAACCTATGGGAAACAGACGCAACATCCTCCAGATGTTAGTTCCACTGGTGGATTGTGTTTATGTGTCTGTTTTTTGGCTTGTGCTTGTTTTTACTGGCCAGAGCTCTATCAGGCCTAATGCCCCCTCTTCATAACAAACATTTTGTAATGCTGCCTCTGCTATCCTGAAATGAAATGCATGGGTAATATAATTTACCCAAAACATTTGTAAACCAACATAATGATCTAACTATACAACAAAGGATAAATAAAACACACTTATAATAAAATAATATATATCAGGATGTAAACTCTTAGGCACTCAGAGGCTCAGACCTATGGGTACTATCACTGTGAATCCAACAACCACAAGTTTGATCAGGTACTGGAGATGCACAAACCATAGGCACTGTTGGCTGAGCCATGAGTTTTCAAAATAATGAACACTTCTTAGTAATGTTCCCAGCAAACAACATTTAATCTTCTCTTGGCTCACATAGTAGTTACATTCCTAGAACATTTAGTGAATTTAAAAATATATAGAACTTTATATAAAACTTGGGGCCCAGTGCACGAATTCATGCACCTTGAAAGGAACTGTGGGCCGCGAGGCTGCGGTGGGCACAGGAGCGGGTCTTGGCCCATCCTCCACGCCCCTGCCCGGCCCCTCCCGCCACAGCCCCCGGTCCTGATCTGCCAGCAGCCCTGCAGATGGCACGGAGTGATTGGGGCCAGCACCGGCAGCGGGTATGCGCAGGGCCAGCGTTGTCAGCAGGTGTGAGCGCGGCTGCTGCCCTGATCACCCCTCAGGAGCAGGGGGAGGTGGAAAAGCCCTCAGGGGCGATTGTGGTCAGCAGCCAATGTTTGCACCCACTGACAGTGCTGAGTGATCAGGGCTGACGCAGGGCGACACAGCAGGTGCGAGCACCAGGCAGGACCACAGTGCGTAGGAGCAAAGAATTTTCAGTAACCATCAGAGGCTCGCCCTGATGACAGTGACCCAGCAACCCGTGCCCCGCCTGGGTCTGGTGCCCCCGCTCAACTGCTCCACCATCCCGCAGTGGCCAACACCACTGCTGCCTGCTGCCGACACCGCCATGTTCTGCATGCGTCCCCTTGTGGTCAGCACACATCATAGCAACTGGTTGTTGAAACAAAACCTTTTTTAAGAAAAAAAAAGCTTATGAGAATGATACAGGAACAGCTCACCGAATTGAAGGATGAGCTAAACAAGTGTATCATTTAGGATTAAGTTCCACTAAACATGATAGAAAACCCATAGCAGTGGCTTAAACAAGATATAATTTTAATTCTCTCTCACATAAACTGAGCCTGGGGACAAGAAGTCTAGGACCCTGGGACCCAGGGGCGTTCTGCTCATTGGACACACCTTAGGGTGTGGCCCTGGTCCTCAAGGCCCAAACTGGCAACAGGATGCAAGAAAGGATGAAGAACCAGGCAAATCTCAACTGTCTTCTAAGGAAGGTTCTCAGAAGCATCATAAGACAATTCTACTTATACTTCATTCTCCAAAACTTGGTCACATGGCCATGCCTAGATTCAGGAAGGCTGAGAAGATGGTTAGTCTGGGTGTTCATGTGACCAGCTGAAAATTCCATTACTAAAGAAGAGGATGGATATTGGATGATAACTAGTAATCAATGCCTCACTTGGGAAAAGGGAGAACCAGGCTGCTCTGCAGTCTCAGTTGACAACATAGTTTGTGCATATTCAGTGTCGATAGCATTGGGGGTTCATGACTATGTTGTGCTGCAATCCAGCTGTGCTCTTGGCTGTTTAGCCTTCCTTGGTATAGTTGCCTGAATAATGGCTCCCCAAGGATATCTACGTCCTAATTCCTGGAACCGGTGAATATGTCCCTTACATGATAAAAGGAACTTTGAAGATGTGACAAATTAAGCCTCATGAGATGGAGAGGTTATCCAGGATTGTTGGATATGCTTAAAGTCATCACAAGATTACTTTTAAGAGGGAAGCAGGAGATCAGAGGGAGAGATGAGTCAATGTAATCAGGAGGTTAGAAGGATAAGAGGAAGAGGCAGCCTCTAGAACAGTGATGGCGAACCTTTTGAGCTCGGCCTGTCAGCATTTTGAAAAACCCTAACTTAACTCTGGTGCCGTGTCACATATAGAAATTTTTTGATATTTGCAACCATAGTAAAACAAAGATTTATATTTTTGATATTTATTTTATATATTTAAATGCCATTTAACAAAGAAAAATCAACCAAAAAAATGAGTTCGCGTGTCACCTCTGACACGTGTGTCATAGGTTCGACATCACTGCTCTAGAAACTGCAAAAACGCAAGGAAATAGATTTTTCCCTGAAGCTACCAGAAAGAATGGATCTTAATTTTGTACTTCTGACATCCAGAACTATAAGAAAATAAATGTGTTTTGTTTTGAACCACTACATTAATGGTAATTTGTTACAGCAGCAGTAGGAAACTAATACACTTGATAACTGATTATTCTCTGAGCCTGATTCTAAAGCATTCTCATAAATTTCATAAACTCCTAATAAACATGGTCTCAGTAAATCCCTTTCCTGTTGAAGCTAATCAGAGTTGGTTTCTATTATGTCCGACAAAGAACCCAGCCTGGTATAATCATAGACAATCCCTCTAGGGCAGTGGTTCTCAACCTTCTGGTCCTTTAAATACAGTTCCTCATGTTGTGACCCAACCATAAAATTATTGTCGTTGCTACTTCATAACTGTAATGTTGCTACTGTTATGAATTGTAATGTAAATATCTGATATGCAGGATGGTCTTAGGCGACCCCTGTAAAGGGTCATTCGACTGCCAAAGGGGTCGCGACCCACAGGTTGAGAACCGCTGCTCTAGGGGCTACCAATAAGAAAAGTCAGGTCCGTCAACAGCCTTTGACTCCTTTACTCAGGAGTCATATTCCCATGAGAACAAAACCAATTTTCCAGATTAGATCACTTGCCTACTCCTGTGGTCAGAGGACTGAGGTCCTATGACTGGCAGCCCCATCAGAACAACAAGGACTGGGGCAGGGGCAGGTCACTCAAAGTAATAAGGCAGGAACATTAGAGATCTTGCTTCCCGGCATGTTGTCAGTTTGGCTCAAATAAACTCATTTTTTTAAAAAGTAAGAAGGCAAGTGCTTTCATCAGAATAAGTAGGAAAATAATAATGGCCAGTCAAAACCAACATATTTTTATTATTTTAATATTTCAGAGACTTATCTATGAGCTGCTTGCCAATTTCCAGTTAAATATGGCAGATTACCTCTTTCTTTCTGAAATTCCACCAAAAAGTGATTTTAAACCTTCAGGGCAAATAGGAAATGAATAATGACAGACAAAAACAACAAATTTTTGAAAGCTGGGAAACAGATGGAAGACTGGTAACAGATATTACTGAGCAAAAAATAAGCTAAAACTGAAGTACCTACAGCTATTCTGGAAAATTTAAGGACTTAGAAGCATGAGTACTTCCTGTGCATAAAAAGAAGCATTTTGTGTCTCATTATTAAATGTGGGTAAACAGAGAATTTGATAAAATTCTGTCTTATAAATACATAATATGTTTGAACAAATAAATTAGTATACCCTACTTACCTCTGGAGAAAATTGTTAGGTTATTAAAAATATAAGTAGATAACCAATAACTATGAGATATTTGAGGCAATTCTCTAATATCAACAACAAATCCTAGAGAATATAAAGATAATGGAAGGAGCAGAACAAAACTATTAAAACCTGTAATTGTTATCATCAGAGAGCAAAATGTTATGTTCATGAGACAAGAAGAGAATGATTGTTTTAAAAAAATCAGAAGAGCCCTGACCGATTTGGCTCAGTGGATGGAACATCGGCCTGCGGACCCAGGGGTCCCGGGTTCGATTCTGGTCAAGGGCATGTACCTTGGTTGCGGGCACATCCCCAGTAGGGAGTGTGCAGGAGGCAGCTGATGGATGTTTCTCTCTCATTAATGTTTCTAGCTCTTCCTCTCCCTTCCTCTCTGTAAGGAATCAATAAAATATATTTTTAAAAAATCAGAAGAAAACATTTATGGAAATGAAAAATAAGGTCTTGAAACGAACAAAACAATAAAAGTATTAGAAGAGAAAGGCAAGGAAATATTCCAGATAATAAAATCAAGAGATAAAAAAGATGGCCAATGGCGGGGGTGGGGAAATAAGAGGCTTAAAGGTTCATTCCAGAATGTCCAACATCTGCCTGATAGGATTTCCCGAAAGACAACAAACAAGGAAAAAACACTGCAATGTAGACATGCAATTTCAGATCAAAAGGACCCACTAAATACCAGCCCACTGAATAATAAAAGACTTATACCAAGTCACGGAATAAAAATCTAAGAATCAAGTAAAACTTCTAGGAGATTGCGGGAGGGGTGCTCACATAAAAAGGATCAGGAATCGGAACAGACATCAAACTTCTCAATAGCAACAGAGTTCAGAAAACAATAAAGCAATACCTTTCCAGTTCTGAGGGGAAACCAATTTCATCCTAGGATTCTATCCCTACCCTTAAGTAACAATCAATGGTGAATATAAACACTCAAGGACACCCAGGCACCTTTTCTCAGGAAGTACTGAAGGATGGGTGTCAGCAAAATGAGGACCTAACCAAAAAGAAGAAAACATGGAAGCAGGGAAACATGAAATGTCCCACATAAAAATAATAAAGGGTCGTTGGTTCTACGCAGTAACAAGTCCAGACAGAAGCAGGAGTTCAGAGATAATCAACTGATTTATCTGAAATGTTAAATGTAGTATTGATAAGCATCTGAAAAATCTAATAAAGCATTTGGTTACATTGATAGAAAACTGGTAAGATGAGAAGGTAGGCAACTCTTAACTCCAAAGAAAACAAAAGGTGTACAAATGAAGAGAAAATAGTCAGAGAATATACTACCCAACTTACCAATGACCAATACTTACACAGTAAATACCAAATAGTGGGTTAACTAGAGATTGGGCTAGAATTATATTAAGGGGATGAAGGGAAGTATATGTGTGGGGGGAGTTAGTAAAGTTTACAATTTATAAATCAAGAAATAGCAGTAGCTATTGGCATATTATATCAGGAAAAAGTGCCAAAGATTTAAAAGCCTCAGCTGGGGGCAAGGAGGTAGCACTGCCTTTTTCTGTCTTTCTTTTTTAAAATATAAGCTTTGTAGCATTATTTAATATTCTATATACCTTACTATTTTGATAAATAATTATAGAACCAACGAGAATAAATCCAGAGATTTTTCACATTTCAGCTTTGTATCATGCATTAATGCCTACACTCCATTTAGTGCAAATTCTCTTCTGAGATCCAGCATCTGCTGAGTTTAGTTAATTATTGTTCCATATGCCTTGTTGCTCCTCAGCAACCAATATTTGAATTTTTAAAGAATCACACACAATGGGAAAAACATTCTCTTCTATATTTGTGTGTGATTATTGAATATCCCAAAACATGAAATAGGATTTTAAAATATTTGTTTTCCAAATGTTCATTTATTCCCCGTATTTACTATACCACCTCTGCTTGGCCCTTGAAACCAAGTGAGAAGCCTCCCTTGCTTTGCTCTGCCTTGACCTGGTTCTCAGTCAGTCGCCTTGAAGGTTGTGACTTCATTACAACATTCAGGGCCTTCTCTGCTCTAACTCCAAATTTACATAATTTCCACATTTCACCTTAAAAGTTATCAAATATTCAGTGTTGACAACAATATTGAACATATTTTTGCTAACAATAACTTTATGTGTTGAAGAAGCTTATAAATTCAGGGCCTATGCACAATCTAGAATAAATACACTTTTACATAATAAAATGTCCTTTCCTGAGAGATGGAACAAAGTCTGTCAGTGACTAAGTGACAGTAAACAGCTACCTTAGAATTGAATTAATTAAATATAGTAGACTCAGTAGGCAATTCCTTTTCTCCTTTTTTAAGTATTGATTTCTTTGCATTGACATTTCCTCCTCAAAATGTTTCTAACTGACAAATTCTGCCATGAGAGGGTAATTTATATATCAAAGCTTTCTGAAGAAAAGAAGATACATTCATTAAAATTCAGTTCGGCGATGGCCTGGGGTGGGGCCGGAGCCTGGAAGAGAGGGCAATGGGGGGGAAATGGAGGACATCTTAATACTCTCAACAATAAAGATAAATTAAAAACAAGCACAGTACTTATGTTGAAGACTCACTTTATCAAATTGCTGATTTTAAGAAAGCAGTGGAAAAAAAAAAGAAAGCAGTTGAGAAGCAAATAAAATGTTCTCAATCCATGGTTTTTCACTCACAATTATGACTCGGCCAAAAACAAACTCTGGCACTTGTACAGAGTTAGAACTGGAAAACAAATATGAGATGTCTGGCTAGAAAGCAAAATGTGAGAACAGTAAGAAAAATTTCATCACCAGGAAAATCCAAGGGTCAGGTTGCAGAGTTATCTCATGAAATCAATTAACCTAGACAGCATAGTTTATGGTTCAAGTAAAAATTCATGTGTCTTTGTGCCCACCCATAAAATATAGGGAAAAACACACTAGAAAGCTACTTTACCTGAATTATTTGGATAACAACTATAATTTCCATTTAATTTTGCGAATTGAACTAATTTTTTAGTGTAGGGAAGGTTTGGGTAAAGTATTTGTCACAGACTGCTCCCTAGTATTCCTAACATAAGAATCGACAGATAATGTGGAAGAAACCTGTTAAAGTATAGGTGGCAGGTGGAAAATAAAATGCCTTCAGACACCACATGCAATATAACTACTGTTTTCTTTTTAGGGGGGTTCTTGTACTTTATTTATTTTTTATGTTTTTGTTAATCCTCATGTGAGGACATTTTTTCCATTGATTCATTGATTTACTTTTTATTTTATTTTTTTTAGAGAGAGTGGGAGAGGGAGAGACAGAGAGAAACATCGATGTGAGAGAGACACATTCATTGGTTGCCTTCCCTACCCCGACCAGAGCTGGGGATCGAGCCTGCAACCGAGGTATGTGCCCTTTACCGGAATCGAACCCAGGACTCTTCAGTCCATGGGCTGATGCTCTAGCCAAGACGGGTAGGGCATACCTACTGTTTTCTTTTTTTTTTTTTTTAATATATATATTTTTTATTGATTTTTTACAGAGAAGAAGGGAGAGGGATAGAGAGCTAGAAACATCGATGAGAGAGAAACATCGATCAGCTGCCTCTTGCACACCCCCCAGTGGGGATGCGCCCGCAACCAAGGTACATGCCCTTGACCGGAATCGAACCTGGGACCCTTGAGTCCGCAGGCCGATGCTCTATCCACTGAGCCAAACCGGTTTGGCAGCCTACTGTTTTCTTAACCAAAAAAAATCTGGATCTGGATAAGCAGAAATGCTTTTGGGGGAAAATGAGTAACTTGAACTGTCCCAGAAAATCCAGAATGTGTCATTGAAAACACACACCATTATAAACACAGGGGAGACACCATTCAATCACCGAATACAACGGGGTTCCATTTTATGCTCATTTAATCATCTGGAATTCAACTGCACATTCTCAGCAATTTTTTAAAAAAGAGAAATGGAAATGGAAGTAATATAGGCAAATGTGCTTTTGTTAAACTCAATGAGCATGTCCCCTTGCTGATGGATACAATCAAACCTACACTGCTCTATGGATGTTGACAAACCTGTAGAAAGAATGTATGATTTTATTTAAACTGTATCCTCGACCACACGCAAAGAAGTGGGAAGCATCACCCGTGTCACCAGGCCATGAGTGGCGAAGCCTTATTTGCTGCTTATTAGCTTGACGATGACTAGCTTCACCAGTGGCTTGCCTGGTCGCACTCTCTAATAACACACTAACCCTCTTCACACATTGTTTGCAGGTAGTTTTTATCGCGCGCTAACAGGTGGCGCGGGCCATTTTTGCTAATTTTTTGCGCAAATGGCAACGTTCAGTAAAATTACGATAACTTTAGTTTACGTATTTATACGTTACCCGCATTCTACCGCTAGTCTATAAAAACGTATTAATACGTGTCCCGCGCTCTAATACTTACAGTCAACGTAAAACATATAAATACGTTTCCCGCATACAATGTGTTCAAAGCAGGGCCTCCCCTGTGGTCAAGCTGATGGAAGAGGGCCTGTTTTTTCACACTGTTCCCTGCAGAGCCTACCCAATGGATATGTCAGTTATATTAATCCAGAAAGAGCACACATTTTGAAAATAGAGGAATCTGGATTTGGATAATTTACTTCTCTAGGCTTCAGTGTCTATGTCTATAAAATGAGAGAAATGAAATCTACATTACAGTTGACCCTGGATCAACACAGGGGTTAGGAGCACCAAACCCCCAATAAGTCCAAAATCCATATATAACTTTTGACTCCTCAGAAATTTAACTACTGCCCTGGCCAGGTACTCAATTGGTTGGAGCATCATCCCAACATGTCAAGGTTTTGAGTCCCATCCCTGGTCAGGGCACATAAAAGAAGCAACCAGTGAATGCATAAGGAACAAATAGATGTTTGCTTATTTGATTGATTATATTTTTATTGATTTCAAAGAAGAAGAGAGATGATGAGAGAAAATCATTGATTGGCTGCCTCCTGCACGCCCCTTACTGGGGATCAAGCCTGAAACCCTGCATTTATCAGATTATCTTTAATACCTGAGTGATGGAGTTAAACTCAAGGTTAAACATTTAGAGAGCGGTGGAAGACCAACTTTCCCTGCATATACAACTGTGGAGCTAGCCTTGGTTGGGAGAAAAAACCCACCTCCCACATCTTGGGGACAATTTTGTCATCCTAGCAATTGAAGAGTTTTCTTCCAGAACTGTGCCTCAACTTTTCTGGGAGAGTTTGTTTGTTTTTGCTTTTTATCACATTATGGAAGCCAAGTTATTTCCATTAAGTAGAATACTCATTGCATATTTAATATATTAACAACTTTTTAAAAAACCCATTATACATTTTAAAAATTTGTTCTCAACTTCAGAAATATTTTTAAAAGAACAAGTACTGCCAAAGACTACTTTTAATTATAGTAATAAGCAAGGAACTAATAGGGGGTATTCAGTCAAAATGTAAGAAAATGCTTCCACTCCACCACACTTCTACATTGCATTCCTCAGCCCAAAACATATTCCAATACAATACCATCAATTTATTCACGACAAGGTGATAATTAGTATGTAGAGCTAGCAAAATGGGTCTGGTGATTTTTGTTTGATATGCAATTTCTTTGGTTGGGAATATTGCATTGAATAACAGTATGGCAAATAAAGTGAGGAAAGTATTTTCAGTAGCAAGTTGCCTTTATATGGGCATATTTCTACATTCTAAAATAACATCTCTATTATCTTGGTTAGGGTTCATCTCTTTTAAATCTATAAGAAATATGCGATGTCTGAGTGTGTGTGATGATTCACAAATTTGAAATAACACCTACTCTACTTCAGTTCTGGTACAAAATGTGTCAGTGAGGCCTGAAATTAAGAAAATTATCTTGCACCCAGCCGGTGTGGCTCAGTGGTTGAGCGTCACCTATGAACCAGGAGGTGACGGTTCTATTCCCGGTCAGGTCACATGCCAGGTGGGCTCAATCCCCAATGTGGGGTGTGCAGGAGGCACCTGGTCAATGATTCTCTCTCATCATTGATGTTTCTCTCTCTCTCTCTACCTCTCCTTTCCTCTCTGAAATAAATAAAAATATATTTTTTAAAAATTATCTTGGTCCATCTTGCCACAAGGATGGTGACATCGACATACACAGCCAGAGTAGAAATGTCTTGGCAAAAATGAGTTCAGAAGCCCTGACCGGTTTGGCTCAGTGGATAGAGCGTCGGCCTGCGGACTGAAGGGTTCCAGGTTCTATTCCAGTAAAGGGCATGTACCTTGGCTGCGGGCACATCCCCAGTGGGTGTGGTGGGGGTGCAGGAGGCAGCTGATCGATGTTTCTCTCTCATTGTTGTTTCTAACTCTCTATCCCTCTCCCTTTCTCTCTGTTAAAAATCAATAAAATATATATATTTTTAAAATGAGTTCAGAAAACAGATCTATGCCAGTACTGGCTGTGCCGTGTCACCTAGATCTTTGTCATTGATAATAACACTGGTAACATCTACTGAATACTGCTCTATTCTTTCAGTCTTTGCACAGTCCTGTGACATGGGTACCATAGTACCTATTTTTTTAAAATATATTTTTATTGATTTCAAACATGAAAGGAGAGGGAGAGAGAGACAGAAACATCAATGATGAGAATCATTGATCAGCTGCCTTCTGCATGCCCCACACTGGGGATCAAGCCCTCAATCCAGGCATGTGCCCTGACCAGGAATGGAACTGTGACCTCCTGGTCAACGCTCAACCACTGAGCCATGCCAGCCAGGCCATAGTACCTATTTTACAGATGAGGAGAGGTTAAATACATTCCCAAGATCATACAGCTAGCCAGTGGGAGAGCTGGGGTTTGAACCCAAGTCTCTCAGATGTTCACTCTCCTGACCAGGACTGGCTACATAATTTGAAGGGCCCATTGCAAAATAAAAATGTGAGGGTCCTTGTTCAAGAATTGTTAATAATTTCAAGATGGTGACAGCAGGGTCTATGACCGAGCATGGAGCCCTTCTAAGCACAGGGCCCTGATCACCCGGGTTGTACACTCATGAAGCTGGCTGTGCTCAGAGCTGTATCACTTCCCTCCATCACGACTCAATCTAATTCAGCAAATACTTTGTCCAAGCCACAACTCCATATAAGAGGTCCCTCGGGGCTTCATGAGAGGCTCCTATTCTGCCTGGACACAAACAATACTTATTACTTATATTTATTAATATAATGCTCAACAGCAAAAAATATCCCATAATTTTATGTTTTGAATATCAAGCCTTCTCTTTGGTTGACTCCCTAAGACCTCCCTTTTAATTAGTCTGTTTCCTCTTTTCAAAAAAAATAACTGTAGCCATTTTCCACTGTACTTTTAAGCATAGAATATCACAGTCACGCATTGCTCCTTCCTGCTGTGACTGTTTGCAGGAGCTTCATCCTAATGGTGGGAAAAGGCCTCAAAGTCTTGTAATTGTAGGGCCCTGATTAATGAACTCTGCCTCTCAGGATCTTCTTTTGAAGATCTTTCCAAACCTTTCATTTGGCACCTTCATTCAAGTGGAATGTCTGAAGCTTGGTGGATGGCGTGTTTTAGTGTAAACCTTTTACTGTCCAACACATGCCCTGAGAACAAAGGGAGTTTGTTTGCAGAGGGTACGGAGTAATTGGGACATGAAGTTTACATTTCTAGGGACAGGACTGGGCTGAGCGTGTATATCTGTGGAGGAACTGGGGGGCGAGGGGGAGGTGATGGAGGTGGAAGACAAAGGAGAGAGAAAGCATGATCTCTGCCCCTGGTGGGGGCTGCTACGGAATTTGATGCTCAGCCCCAGACTCTCCCATCCTCACATCCTTTTTACTGTGATTTCCTTTTCCACAAGGAATGTTGGCTATTCCTGTATTTAATTTCTTCCCAATATGGATCAAGGAGGAAGGAATCACAGGCAACTGCCACCTGGGACTTCACACTTTAGGACTTAAATGTGGACTCCTGGGATTGCTGCCTCCCTACCTTTTATGGATAAGGTTGGATGAGATTATAAAAACAATTTGTAAACTTGCCATAAAAAGAATAAGGCACAAGCAAGTATCTAGAACAGTAGTTCTCAATCTTATCAGACCCAATATCCCCTTTTTTTATAATGAAACATCCCCTTCACTGTCCTGAAATGAAATCCATATATGATATAATCTACCCACAGACACACAAAAGTTTAACTAACATAAGGCTCTAAGTGTAATATAAAGGAGAAATAAAATTAGAGTTAAGGTTTATGTTCAAATAATTATAAATAGGTTTTTCACCCACATCAGTGCCCTGGAGGATATTTGAAAGTTGAACAGGGCCTGGTGGGCACGGCTCAGTGGTTGAGTGTCGATCTATAAACAAGGAGGTCACGGTGCAATTCGGGGTCAGGGTACATGCCCGGGTTGTGGGCTCGATCCCCAGTTTGGGGTGTACAGGAGGCAGCTGATTGATGAGTCTCTCTCATTATTGATGTTTCTTCTTCTCTCCCTCTCCCTTCCTCTCTTAAGTCAATAGAAATATGTTTTTTAAAAGAAAAAAAGAAAGTGTTAGCTGGTTTGGATCAGTGGATAAAGTATCAGCCTATGGACTGAAGGGTCCCAGGTTCGATTCTGGTCAGGGGCACATGCCCGGGTTTCGAGCTCGATCCCCAGTAGGGGGCGTGCAGGAGGCAGCCAATCAATGATTCTCTCTCATCATTGATGTTTCTTCTTCTCTCCCTCTCCCTTCCTCTCTGAAATCAATAAAAAAATTTAAAAAAAGAAAAAAGAAAGTTGGGCAGGACAATTTCTTTGTTCTATGGAATTGTTTCACACATCTGTCAATCTTGGCCCCCAGCCACCAGTTGGTATGGCTTCAATCATTGTGATAAGCAAAAATGCTCCCACAACCCACAGAACACGTCCTAAAAGGTGACACTGCCCCTGTTGAAAACCACTGGTCTCAGTAAGAGTGCCTGTTTACCTTGGTTGGGATTCCCACGTATCAGCACAAGATACACTTGTCATACTCCCGGCGAAGAGCTCCAGGGCCTGGCAAGCCTGAAGTCAACAAGCGTGCCTTTTCTATTTGTATACAGCTATTTTTAGGCCACTAGTTTTAAAATAGTACACACTTACACACCCCATATTCATCAAGGTCTCTAACCACGTAGAGTGATGAGGCTTTGGTCAGGGAGGGGCCATGCTATGCATGTACTGATAGTTATGTAGAGTGAAGTAGAGGAAGCATTTATTTTGTGCCATATTTAAAACGTAGGAAGGTGGAAATGATGGGTGTGTCAATGTGGTAAGTTGCTAAGAAGGGCTGGTTGGCTTGGCACGTTGTTTCCTGGTCCTGGCTGACCCTCAATTAAAGGAGACTCTGAATTGTAAACATTTTTTCCCCTGGCCAAGGACAGGCACTAGTATTTGCTTCTTTTTCTGCCTGCTGAATACAAAATTGAGGCCAAACAGGGACCCAAAGGGAATAAGTCCCCTTACCAATATGCCCTTGACATACATCCCTAGTTCAGATCAGTTGAAATATTTACCAGACACTTATAAAGCTACTGAGTTCTGGCCAAAAAGGGGAAAAAGGTATGTTGTGGAAACTTCTGTGAGTCACCCACCAGCATTTACCAAGAGGTCAGTGTTTTGCTGCCAGAATAAGCTAATATTTGAATGGAAGGTGACTTAAACAATCTAAGGGAATACTTAAACAGCAACATCCCTCTACACCATGACCTATAATATTACATTTGCCCCTTTTCATCCAAGAGTACGTTTGCTAGCTTAACCCCAAGTATGGTTTCTGGGTGGTAGTCCATCCTATATAATAAAAGCCTAATACGTGAATCAACTGAACAACAGAATGGCCAGTGGAGCAACCGGTTGCTATGATGCGCACTGACCACCAGGGGACAGATGCTCAATGCAGGAGCTGCCCCCAGCCTGCAGGCCAGGCCAGCCAAGGAAGGTGCCAGCAGGGGGCCCCTGACCACCCCGCCAGTCGCTCCACAGATCGGCCCAGACCACCAGGCAGACCTAGGGACCCTTCCTGTGCAAGAATTTCGTGCACTAGGCCTCTAGTTAAGAATAAAGTGGATTTCAAGTCTACATGTGTTTCAGGAAACGCTGATGACAGCTATGTGGCTCAGCTTCTGTGCCCTGAGAGGCTAATTAAAGCTCAATCATGAGATCCCAGCAAAGCAGATGGGAGGTTAGGGGGGACGGACCTGGACAAAGTGGGATCCTATAGGAGGAAACTGGCTTGTATTAAAAAGGCCCCCACCTCTTTTAAGGCCAATGCCACCTCAAACTTCTAATATCCCACCACCTACAACAGTTTAGATTCCCTGAACTTTCATATTGCTGATCATGTGGTACAGACCGTGCCCTGATCTTTCCTTCCTGGACATGTCACCAGGCATGCGGTAGACCTCCTTAGAGGAGAAACAAGGGGGCCAGAGAACAGCCTCATAGCACTCCTTTGAATGACTACTCCCTTACGCAGTAAGCCCTTGGGACAACGAGGTTCTGATCCACATCAACAAAGCCTCAGGTCTCTGACCACAGAGACAGAGTTTTGGTTAAATTAGAGATAACATCTAGGCCTCACTTATGTTTTAGCTCCAGTCCCAGAAGAGCAGCAAAACTAGACAAAATGACGCCATACTGACATCAGGACCAGCTGCAATGACTAATGACTCCCTACCCTGGTGCTGACCAATCAGTAGAGACCATGATCCTGAAAGGACACATTTGAAAAAGCTGATGAATTCTATTGAGATCCGCCCCAGAGATCCCTCCCCCCTAAAATCCCCACCTTTGGAAACTGATAAAACCCTCAATATAAAGGGCCCAGTGAGTGCACTCATGCGCGAGCCCTCTCTCTCTCTCTTACTCCCCCCCTCCCCCCTCTCTTTACTAATGGATTGGTGGGCACCAGAACACAGGGTCATTATTCAATGCCGCTGGTCTTGACACCATGGCTGATTTTGTTGCTTATGTGGGCCTGGAGCTAAAATATAACTGAGACATAGATGTTCTCTAGGGAGGAAAGGTCAGGAGGTCCAACCCTCTTGGCCAGCGATACGCTAGGGGAGGAAAAGTCATTCTGGGGGTGAGCTTCCACCCTACAACAGATTGTCCATTGCTAGGCACCTGGGGCTTTCCAACCTGATGATCTTCTGTACCAGGCCCATCGTCCTTGCTCTGCTCATGTCTGTCCAACTATCTACAACATAAACCACATGACCAACAATATACTACACTAGGGGAGGAAAGGTCACCCTGGAGGCAAGGTCCCACCCTGCAATACTCATGTTCCAAGGCTTTTGTATGTGTGTGTCTGTTTTTAATCCTCAACTAAGGATATGTTTTTGTTTCTTTTTTTTTTTTATTTTAGAGAGAAAGGAAAGAGGGAAGAAAGGGAAGGAGAGAAGAAGGGAGGGAGGGAGGGATGGAAAAGGGAGGGGAAAAAAGAGAGGAAAATAACTAAGGATTTGAGAGAGAGACATCTATCGGTTGCCTCCCGTATGTACCCCAACCAGGGATGGAACCTACAACTTAGGTGTGTGCCCTGACTGGGAATCAAACCCGAAACCAGAACAGCAGTTCCACAGATCTGGTGGTGATATGAATGATCCTTGTACGATCTGGATTGTCCACCATTAAAATCACTTACAAGACCATAATACAGCATAAAATATATAGACAGCTTGAAAAAATGTAGTGAGAAAAACTTTCAAACCATAACTGTTGTGTTTTTCTTATCAGTACCTGGCTCCAAGAGTGGTTCTTCAATATCCTAATTAAAAAAGAAAAGAGAAAATAATGATCAACATAATTTGATGAACAAGAATAGATCCAGAGACAAATGGCAAGGGGAGGGAGGGGTTAGAGAGCAACCAAAGGGCTTGTATGCATGCATATTAGTGTATAGGATGACGCTCCAACCAATTGAGCCATCTAGTCAGGGGGGAAACACTTTTTTTTAAATAAATAAAATGTAATCAGTGGATCAAAACACTATGATATGCACTGTATTGTGAGGAGCATCAGTGAGGGGGAGAGGCTACAAATTAAAAAAGAAAAAAGGGTTTGGATCCCATCCCTGAGAAAGCCAGTTGAGCAGCAGGAGCCTCTGAGCAGATGTGGAAACTGAACTGGTCTTGGAAGGAGGGATGCATAGGGAGTTGGGAAAGAAAATTCCAGACAGGCAAATGCCATGAGCAAGGACCCTGAATACACTTGGCACATGTGGAAAATAACTGAGTAGCTTGAGCAGACCAATTTATCTGGAGTAAGACACCCATATAGGAGAGGGTAAGTAAGTCGATTAGGTTTATTTTACTGTAGCCTGAAATGTCAGGCTGGGGGACATCTGACTTGTTCTGAGCGCAGTGGGGAACCATTTACAATTCCAGGGACGCGATGAAAGCAGCATTTATAAATGTGTGGAGAGAATGACAGATGGGTTTCTCAAGCAGCCACATACACACGACATCACCGGGAGTCCTGCTAAAGTACAGATTCTGATTCGGCAGGTCTGGGGTGCAGGCTGAGAGGCTGCGTTTCTGACATGTGCCCCAGGGGTGCCCAGATTGCTGGTCCTCAGACAGACTGTGAATAGCAGGGGATTAGGGTATGGTTCTAAATTCAAGACATCCACTGGGCTGTAATACTGAAACAGAAAGAGAAAGCATGGCATAAAAAAGAAAAAAAAAACACTTTTTACAAATTTGTTATTCTAATCTGTTCATTTGTTTGCAAGGAAGAAACATTTCTCACTCAACCCGCTGAAGTAAAAAGGGTGACTCTAGCCCTGGCCGGTGTTCTCAGTGGTTAGAGCAGTGAGGGCGAACCTTTTGAGCTCGGCCTGTCAGCATTTTGAAAAAACCTAACTTAACTCTGGTGCCGTGTCACATATAGAAATTTTTTGATATTTGCAACCATAGTAAAACAAAGACTTATATTTTTGATATTTATTTTATATATTTAAATGCCATTCAACAAAGAAAAATCAACCCAAAAAATGAGTTCGCGTGTCACCTCTGACACGCGTGTCACAGGTTCGTCATCACTGGGTTAGAGTGTCAGCCCATGCACCTAAGGGTCATGGGTTCGATCCAGACCCAGGCCCAGGCGTGTAAAGGAGGTGGCCAACTGATGCACCTCTCTCACATAGATGTTTCTTTCTCTCTCTCTCTCTCTCTCTCTCTCTCTTCTCCTCCTCCCCTCCCTTTCACTCTATCTGAAAGCAATAGAAAATACCCTCCAGTGAGGATTAACGAAAACCAAACACAAACAAAAACAAAGGCAGTGTCTCTTGAACCCAAAGAAATATTTTCCATCCTGGTTCTCACTGCTCTTTCCTAGAACCCAGTCCCGTTGGTACACCTCCCCCCCAAACACAACACAACAAAACCAACCACCACCACCAAAAAACAAAACACCTAAACAAACAAACAAACAAACAAACAAGGGTGTCTCTGAAAAGAAACATGGGAGAATCTGGCAGAAAGCAAGGCAGAGTGTGGCAGAATGTCTGCAGGAAATAGAAAGGCACCAGGCAGTGTTCTCTCCATCCAGCTGATTCTGTGCTTTCCTGTCTCTTCTGCTTTCTCATCCGTTTGCCCATTAGGACTCTCAGTCCTGACTCTAACTGCCACTTCAAGCATCGGCTACCATCTTACTGCAGGGGCTTAAGTCTCCGTTCAGCTTCTCAGGACAGAATCAGAATGGACCCGTCTTTGGACTGGTCCTCAGCATAAGGAGTCCTTCTCTGGTCCAATCATCTGTTACTGTGGCAGAGTCTCCACATAATATTTCAGGGATGAAGCGAAGGAGAGTTGGAAACAGCAGGCAAATGGGCCAACAGGATGCTAAACTGGAGAGACTCTCAAGTTCAACGGAGGCCTCTAGATGTCTAGCACTTCCCATGCTCTAAAGGCAGGTGTTTCTCTGAACAAGTTAAAACATTGAGAAACCAGTTCTGCCAGCCTTCCATCTTCATTCGCTTCCAGACTATATGAGCTGGTGAAAAATTCAGAGATTGAAGAAGCAGGTGCCGAGGTCTGTTCCCAGCTTTTCTGTGCATTTCCTCCCCCTGCCGCTGTGCAAGAGATTGAAGAGGGGAGCTCATATCCTTCGAATCTGGGGGTTTCCAAGAGACTCGTTTGGAGAGCAAGAATCACTTGAGAATCTGGGGGTACATGGAAAATGGTATCTCACTTTGAAAAGTCTGAAAGTGAAAGGCTGTGGCTACATCAGCCAGGGATAGCAGAGCAGCAGAAGGGAGGGAAGACAGAAGGAGAGATGCAGTCCCAGGAATCAGCTGCACTCACACTGATGGGAGGTTGGGGGGGACAGACCTGGACAAAGTGGGCTCCTGCAGGAGGAAGCTGGCCTGTATTAAAAGGGCCCCCTCCCCTTTTAAGGGCAATGCCACCTCAAACTTCTAACATGGACTAGACTTTTTACTATTTGAGAATCACCAGAAAGGTATGAGACGGGCCCAAGATTTTATCCAAGGTGTGTGGAAGGTGACTCTTCAGAGCTGGTTTAAATTGAGAATGGGAGTTGTGGTGGAGGGGTCCCACCCGCGCCCTACTAAGTCCAACATGTTCTTTAAACCAAATGTAAAATGATGTCACTCCAATGGTGTTTGCAGATTCCAGGCGCTAATTAAGTGGAGAATAGTTCAGCAGCCTGAAAACAGAACTTGGAGTTGAAATAAAAAAAAATTTTTTTTAATCCTCACCTCAGGATATTTTTCCACTGGTTTGTAGAGGGAGTGGAAGGAAGAGGGCAAGGCAGAGAGAAATATCAATGTAAGAGAAACACATTGATTGGTTGCCTCCTGCACGCAACCTGACTAGGGCCCTGTGGCCAGGGAGGAGCAACCAAGGTATGTGCCCTTGACTGGAATGGAACTCAAGCCAATGCTCTATTCACTGAGCCAAACTGGCTAGGGCTGGAGTTGAAAATTTGTTAGTCAACTTATACTTCTTTCTTGAGATAAAACAGTGCTTCATTTGTGATTTAGAACCCAACAAAAAACTCTCTAGAAGCTCCAATGAAGTAGATCTATAGAAAAGGGACTCATGAATCAAAAAAGAATGACAGAAGGAAAGAAATAAATATTCTCACTTCTATAAAAGCTGCA
Organism: Myotis yumanensis; assembly: GCF_028538775.1. NCBI lineage: Eukaryota > Metazoa > Chordata > Mammalia > Chiroptera > Vespertilionidae > Myotis > Myotis yumanensis. The sequence continues at coordinate 29,480,792 of NW_027223762.1, read as the reverse complement.
CATGGTTTCCTAGTGAAAATTATGACCAACTAGAGAATGGAGAAGCTAGCTGAATAATAAGTATCATGTAAAGTAAGTCCTCACTTAATATAGGTTCTGCGACTTGAAGCAAAACGGTATAAGAAGAAACTGAAACCGTATAACAAATGGGTCCAGCCTGCCTGTAACTACTCAAGCCAATAAACCAGAGACAGGGTTGAATCATATGTAAGCATTTATTCCAATAATGCTGGCAGTATGGGGGAGAAGCAGATCATCCATGAAAATCTGCTCTGCTCACTCCCACCCCCATAAGCCAGCTACTTAGAAGGACAAAGATTACATGGGGAAGTAGGCAAAATGAATAAAAATGAGCATAATGGTTACAGATTATAGGCAATTTGGACTGGGGAGTTGCAAAGGGCTCCATGGACTCCATTTTTTTTTAGCAACAAGGTTGTTAATCTTTCCATAATAGTGTGGATGAAAGGGACCACATACTAACCTGACAAACTCAGAGAAGGCCTGCATGGTGGTCTTACAAACTCAGAGACCTAAAGTAACCATAAAGGATGGTCTGAAATTAAACTTTAACTAAAGGTAGTTATGGTGGGTAGTTACATCCTAGACTGGTATCTTCACTGACAAAGTCAACCGTTACCTTAACTGAGCCTATCTGTCTTTTTTTTTTAAATTAAATCTTTATTGTTCAGATTATTAAAGTTGTTCCACTCCCGCCCCCCCCCCCCCCATAGCTCCCCTCCACCCGGTTCCCACCCCACCCTCTGCCCTTACCCCCGCCACCCACTGTTCTCATCCATATGTGTAAAATTTTTGTCCAGTCTCTTCCCACACCCCCCACACCTCTTCCCTCCGCCCCCGAGAATAGTCAGTCCACTCCCTTTCTATGCCCCTGATTCTATTATATTCACCGGTTTATTCTGTTCATCAGATTATTTATTCACTTGATTTTTAGATTCACTTGTTGATAGATGTGTATTTGTTGTTCATAATTTGTATCTTTACCTTTTTCTTCTTCTTTCTCTTCTTAAAGGATACCTTTCAGCATTTCATATAATACTGGTTTGGTGGTGATGAACTCCTTTAGCTTTTTCTTATCTGTGAAGCTCTTTATCTGACCTTCAATTCTGAATGATAGCTTTGCTGGGTAAAGTAATCTAGGTTGTAGGTTCTTGCTATTCATCACTTTGAATATTTCTTGCCACTCCCTTCTGGCCTGCATAGCTATCTGTCTTTTTGCATCTATAATAACACACCCTTGAAATGTCTGGGTAACTTGTAACTTCCCTTTTTCTAGACCCCTTGGGGCACAACCTAAGGTTATGGGGCACCAGGACAGATACCACAAATTCCTTCATTATCATGTTAATTGTTCCTGCACCCACCTAAGTATGTGTCTATCATTTTACTTTTTATCTAATCCCAGGGGTTCCCCCCCATCCTCCCGCTTGGCTTTCTCCTGCCTCTCTAGTCTATCACCAATGGATTTCATGTAACCTACCTATGTCCCTCCTTTGATTGCAATATGTAAATATACACGTAACCCACCATTCTCCGGATCATTATCTCAATTCCTTAAGGTTCTGCTTCCCGGCACTTGTCGACAGTTTGGCTAAAATAAACTCACAAAAATTCTTTACGTGTTTGAATGTTTTTATGTTAACAATAGGCAGTTCTCTAGGCAGTTCTCGGATAAGGAGAATGGACTAAGGAGGATGGACCACAATTACAGGTTAACTCCCAGGTCCTGGGGAGTACACTCCCAGCCAGGTTAGAATGTGCTTTATTTAATCAGAACAAAACAATCACAGTTAACAGAGCATGGTTTCTTATAACTATAGCTAGTCTCCACTATTCTATTTCTCCCCCCTCCCCACCCCTAACAAAACCAATTTTACCATACACTAGTTGATATAAACACGAATTAAGTTCCTATGGCATCTCATCGATGTTGTAACAAAATATTATCCAAGGACCTGTATTTTGAGATCACCAGGTAAAAGAAGTAAGACCCCAGCTCCACTCTTATCATGAACACAGGAACCCAGAAGCTGAAGAGGGAGGTCAGCCATACAAATGCAAAGGTCTGCATTCCTCAGCATGCTCCACCCTCAGTGAAGTAAACTTCTCAGATTCCACTGGAATCATGGATTCTTAACCAGTTCCCAATGTATTCCTTTGTTTACTAAACATTTCTCATGCTAAATCCTAAGCTAATGCATTCCAAATTTTGTTTCTTACAGAGCCTTCTCTGTGTATGGCACTGTTCAAACAGCTCTTCATGGAACTTATATTTGAGTGTGTGGTGGTGCAGGTAATAAATAACACATCCAGCTCTAACTGGTTTGGCTCAGTGGATAGAGCGTCAGCCTGCGGACTGAAGGGTCCCAGGTTCGATTCCGGTCAAGGGCATGTACCTTGGTTGCGGGCACATCCCCAGTAGCAGGTGTGTAGGAGGCAGCTGATGGATGTTTCCCTCTCATGGATGTTTCTGACTCTCTATCCCTCTCCCTTCCTCTCCGTAAAAAAGTCAATAAAAAATGTTTTGTTTTGTTTTTAAAATAACACATCCAAGCGCCCAGCTAATTATTTTGATCAGACAGCTATTCTGTAGCTGAAAGCAGTCACAGTAACTGATAGCTGAGGACTAAAGTTGTCGGCTCACAAGATATAACCCAAGCAGTGTTGGTACACAGAGCTCACCTGACATGGAGCACTGAATGGGGAAGAACTTGTCCTTGCATGTTCCCTTTGAAGTTAGAAGGCCACACAACATACTTTGGCCAATGGAATGTGAATGGAAGTGATGTGAGTGGAACTGATGTGCTACTTCTGGGCAGAAATTTTAAGAGTCAAGGTATAAGTTGGCACATTCCCTTGTCCCTGTTGTGATGATCATGGAGAAACCTGTGAAGATTCTGTCGTCCTAGTTTCTTAAGTGGATACAATATGAGCAGAACTCCCTTCCAATCCAAGATGATATGTAGTATGAGTGAAAAATAAACTGTTGTTATTTCAAGCCACTAAGATTTTCAGGTTCTTTGTTATTGCAACATAACTCAGCCCATCCTGATTGACAGTCTTCAAACTGGACAAGCTTCTAAGCTTTGCAAAAAGACAATGATATCTCAAAAGTCACTTCCAAAGAGAGGAGTTAATGTGGTTAAATTTTCTCTCTAGAAAGGGAAAACTCATAGTGCCAAATTTAACATCTCCCAATTAAGTTTATGTTCACAGGACATACAGTCCAGATCCTTACATCAGATCAACCATCTTGGTAAAGAAAAAACTCAGACTTTCTTTCCCTCTCACCCTGACTCGAAAGTCTCTGACCTGGTGTTTGACAACAGCAATCAATAGGTTTAAGGAGGGGGGCGATGGGGGAAAAAGGAGGACATGTGTAAATACTTTCAATAATAAAGATTTTTTTAAAAATAGGTTTTGCCCTAACCGGTTTGGCTCAGTGGCTAGAGCATCGGCCTGCGGACTCAAGGGTTCCAGGTTCGATTCCAGTCAAGGGCATGTACCTTGGTTGCAGGCACATCACCAGTGGGGAGTGTGCAGGAGGCAACTGATCGATGTTTCTAACTCTCTATCCCTCTCCCTTCCTCTCTGTAAAAATATCAATAAAATATATTTTCCAAAAAAAAAATAGGCTTTGGGAACATAATTTTGCCTGAAATAACCACACTAGAGATTGGGGAGTAGCTTTTGCTAAATTTGATAGGTGTGGAGACAGTGCTATAGTAATTTTGTGTGTCTTATTGACTTTTTGTACCCTCTAGAAACTCAGAGAAAGACTTGATATTATTTCTGTCTAAGCTACAAGTTCTTGCAAAAAATTCCAACCCTATTTAATCATTAAGAACCCCTCTAATTAAGAGTGAGTGAGATATGAAGTGGAAAGAATGAATTCTGGACATTAATTTCTTTGAAGTTTAAATCTCAAGGGCAAGAGAATTTGACTTTAGACATTAATTTCCTTGGATTTTAATTTGTAAGGGGTTTTCATCTTTAGACTTTAATTTTCCCTGGGAATTTGATAATGGAAGAGTTTATGGTCACATCTGGAGGGTCTCTGTACTGACTGCATTTTATTATTGAAGTATTGTAATGGTGCCAAGTATTGCAAGCCCTTTATACCTGAGCTCAGACAATATTCATGAATATAATTGGTATGGAAAATAGATAAGAAGATAAATTTTCAGATTTAGAATTTCTATAATTCACATACTATATGTAATAGTTATAAAACACGGTCTGTTTTATGTCCTGTTTAGCAGCTTCTCTCTCATGTAGGTTCTTGGTCCTGGAAGGGAGCTCAGGTGGGCTTTGAAAATTCATGGAAATCTAGACCATTCTAGCACCATCTGATCATCCAACAGCTCCTGAGAAATGGAGCGCACACAGCTTCTCCCCAATTTTGAATGCTACCTCAGATGAATTCTCTAAACATTATACACCAAGTGGAACTCTGTCTTTTAGGGTCAGATGTTTTGTTTTGTCTTGTCTTGGTTCCCTCTGCCTCCTCCCACATATGAATCTTGTTGCTATCGTGACATGTTCCCGCCTATATATATTTGGGAGCTCAGACCTTGCTACCTAAACTTGTTATGGATGCTGCTAATGAATTTTAGCATTTTCTATCCAACTTGCTCTCTGTCTTTGTAGGAAGATATGGGAATATTAAAAAAAAAAACAGTGCCACTCCTAATTTCCCAGAATTCCCTTTGCTTTTTTCTTGATCCCTTCATGGTGCAAATAAATATGCTCACCAAATAAATATCCTTTTAAAAAAATGTTTTTTAGTGACTTTTAGAGAGAGAAGAAGGGGGAGGGACATAGAGATAGAAACATCAATGAGAGAGGAAGACATCGACCAGTTGCCTCCTGCATGTACCTCTATTGGGGATCAAGCCTGCAACCTAGTCAGGTATATGCCCTGACGAGGAATTGAACCATCAACCTCTTCATTCTTGGGTCGATGCTCAACTGCTGAGCCACACTGGCTAGGCCATCAAATACCTTTTCCCATCTCTTCTACCTCTCCTGCCCCACAACTAAGTGTGACCATGTGTCTAGGTCTAGCTAAGGAAACATGAATAGAAGTAACAGGTGTTACTTCACAGCAGTGAGATGCCTCTGCATCACCCCCTCATCTCTCTCTTTCTGTTTCTCTTTCTGCTCAAAGACTGAGGCAGCCTGGATCAACGGGTCTCAGCATACGGGATAGTTATCTATAGCATAGTTTTCACCAGCAAGAAATAAACTCAGCCCTAACCGGTTTGGCTCAGTGGATAGAGCGTCGGCCTGCGGACTCAAGGGTCCCAGGTTCGATTCCGGTCAAGGGCATGTACCTTGGTTTCGGGCACATCCCCAGTAGGAGGTGTGCAGGAGGCAGCTAATCGATGATGTTTCTCTCTCATCAATGTTTCTAACTCTCTATCCCTCTCCCTTCCTCTCTGTAAAAAATCAATAAAATATATTTTTATAAAAAGAAATAAACTCATGTTTTAAGTCACTATTCTTTTGGTGCTGCTGCTACAGCATAAAACCAGACAACCTAGACCAGTGATGGTGAACCTATGACACACGTGTCAGAGGTGACACGCGAACTCATTTTTTTGGTTGATTTTTCTTTGTTAAATGGCACTTAAATATATAAAATAAATATCAAAAATATAAGTCCTTATTTTACTATGATTGCAAATATCAAAAAAATTCTACATGTGACACGGCACCAGAGTTAAGTTAGGGTTTTTCAAAATGCTGACAGGCCTAGCTCAAAAGGTTCGCCATCACTGAACTAGACCCTTGCACACCTACTTCCTCTATTAATTATGCATTTTTCCTCTGTAGTTATATTCAAGCATCTCCTATCAAAAAAAAAACAACAAAAAAACAACCCTTTCCTTGAGCCTGTTTCTCAAATTATCATATATCTCCCCCCTCACTCACTCATACATTTCTGGAAGGAAAATCTATATTTGCTACCTCCGCTTTCTCAGCACCCACTCACTCCTTAATTCCTGGGGATCTGGCTTCTGCTATCGTCATTCTTCAGAAATTATTTTTTTTAAGATTACCAATGATCTACTTGCTAACCCACACTCAATCCTGCCTTCTCTGGTCAAATGGTTTTAATTTCTTTTTATTATCACAGACCCATTTGAAAATCAGATAAAAATTATGGATCTTCTGAGACGGCCCCTGTGAGGCTGTGACAGCCCCTGTGAGGCTGAGACGGCCCCTGGGAAGCAGGCGGAACCACCCGAGCCGCCCAGACGGCTTCGTCTACGGCCCGCGAACCAGCGCGCAGCCCCAAGCACAACTATTACCCGAAGGGCGAGAGGAGCGAGAGCAGCTGTAGTGTTGCTCTCTCCTCACTTTTGGTAGTGAAATCCTCATTTTAAACATAAGAGGACACATTATTTTAAAAAGCCGTTACATGTCTCCGTACCCTTTCTGAGTAGAGCGTGAACAAGTTGTGAGAGACCTTTCCGAACACAGGGACATGTCGTGGATGGAAATAGCTACATTTTCCATGTGTATGACCTTTGATCTGGCAACAAAAAGCGTACACCTATGGATGAGGACAGTGGGTGGGGGGGTAAGAGCAGAGGGTGGGGTGGGAACTTGATGGAGGGGGGTTGTGGGGGGAAAAGGGGGAACAACTATAATAATCTGAACAATAAAGATTTATTTTAAAAAATTTAAAAAAAAGAAAGGCAAATAATGATCTCATATGTGGAATCTAAAAAAACTGAGATCACAGATACAGTAAATGGATTGGTAGTTACCAGGGATGGGAGGTGGTGGGGTAGACAAAATGGGTGAAGAGGGTCAAAATGTACAATTTTCCAAATATAAAATAAGTCATGAGGATGCAAAAAAACAAACAAACAAAATTATGGATCTTAGAAAAATCTCATATACATGCATACAAACTTTTCATAAATGTCAGTGTTGTGTTTTGTTTTTTTTTTTTTTATCATCATGCTCTCCCAAAGCCCATCCATAAATAGCCTAATCATCTCTGTGCTTTGGGTAAAGAATTCTGCTCAGGTGTGTACTTAAGAAACAGAAAGCACAGAAAGTTATTCATTCCCAAAAAGGTCACATGGAGTATTCTTTCACTTCCTGATATATTTTCCTATGTCACCCTAAAGTTTTGTCTCCTCTCTATTTTTTGCACTTCTGTAAATGGTAATGTATTTTGCATTGCCATCTATTTCTTCATTCATATCTCTTTCCTCTCCTCTCCCTTCTCTCTCTCTCATCTCTCTTCATTCAATTATGGAGTACCTGCAGAGTAAAAAAACAACAGTGTGTTTCTTTCTTTTAAAAAAAAAAATATTTTATTGATTTTTTACAGAGAGGAAGGGGGAGGGATAGAGAGTTAGAAACATTGATGAGAGAGGACCATTGATCAGTTGCCTCCTGCACACCCCTCACTGGGGATGTGCCCGCAAACAAGGTACATGCCCTTGACGGGAATCAAACCTGGGACCCTTGAGTCTGCAGGCCAACGCTCTATCCACTGAGCCAAACCAGTCAGGGCAATAGTGTGTTTCTTTTTTTTTTTTTTTTTAAACTCCATTTTTATTTGGGTTAAAAAGCTTTAGATGAACAAACATACGATACATACATGTTATAAGACTAGTTACAACAGTGTGTTTCTTATCCCAAAGGAAATGACAGTATAGCTGGGAAAAAGGCATACTTACATTAAAACTTGATTAATAAAATAAGAATATGAATAAGTGGGAGACATATTGAACTATTTCTAAGGAAGGGTCAGACACTGCTTTCTGTAAGATAGGGAATGTAAACTGGACCTTGAAAGATGGGCTGGTTTTTTGTTTTGTTTTGTTTTGTTTTCTATTGATTTCAGAGAGGAAGGGAGAGGGAGCGAGAGATAGAACCACCAATGATGACAGAATCATTGATTGGCTGCCTCCTGCATGCTCCACACTGGGGGTCGAGCCAGCAACCTGGGCATATGCCCTGACCTGGAATCGAACCATGACCTAGTTCTTAGGTCTTCACTCAACCAACTAAGCCACGCTGGCCGAGCTGGGCTGGGTTGTTTTTTTTGTTTGTTTGTTTTTGGGGTTTTTTTTTTACTATTAATTTTTATTCAAATTCGTCATATCAGAGATTGGCTCTTCCTGGGAAAATTTTTTTATCCCCCACAGGTTGGATTAGGGCACTTCCTCTGGGTCCCTAGTACTCTTCTCCAGGTTGGGAGCCCCAGGGCATCTGCTGCCCCTCTGGGTCCCTGGCCTGGCCCTGTGGGCACACAGTCCTTAAGGACACAAGAAGTACTTGGGAGAAATGAGCTGTTTAGGCATTGCTCTGAGGAGTGGAAAGTGTGCACCTGCCCCATTAGTGCTTGCTGGCTGGTGGCTTTCAGCACTCCCACTCCCATAAATGCTTTGCACTTTGCCACTGCAGGTCCCTAGCACAACCCACGGGGCCCTTAAAAGTCATCATCATCACAGATGTCAAGGTACACATCGAAAGCCTCTCTGTTGCAGTTTCCATCAGGAGTGAAGACATATTTGTGGAAGGTCCCATCTACACAGATGGCGATGACAGAGTTGACATTCTTGGAAGTGTTGCGACCGAAGGCGCAGATGCAGGCCGACTCAGCAGGCACCGTGAAACTCGCCAGGCTCCACTGAGAGTCCACATATTGTCCAATCATAGCCCCGACTTTGCCCACTCGAGCTAGCGCAGAGCGGCGGTTGAGGCGGGTGTCCTTGAGGGCAAAGATATGGACCGTGCCCTTATCACTGGAAGCGCACAGGAAGGAAGAGTCATGGCTGAAGTTGATGCAGTACAGGGTGGCAGGATCAGTGCCTCGGCGTAGTTCCACCAGTTTTTCCTTGGACTGTGTGTCAAAAAGGCGAATAAGGGTGCCCTTCTGGGAGGCCGAGGCCACTACGGTGCCTGGCTGGTTCAGGGACACACAGGCCACGTCGCTCTGATGTGCGTTGATGGTAAATGGCGCAGATGAAGTGCCTGGCTTTGTGCTTGCCAGGTCCACAAGTTGCAGACTCCCGCACTTGTGTCCTGGGAACACTAGCAGCTGTTTCTCCAGGCTGGGGCAGAGGTCACAGAGCCCCTTTGGGTTGTCCCAGGTGTCGAACTCAAACAGCTTCCGGGGACTGTCAGGGAAGGAGTACACATAGACGCGGTTCCTCAGCACAATCACAATTTTGTCATGGCGCACGCGCACAGCCAGCACTGCCTTGGTGAAGGTGAACTCCAGCACCAGCTTGTCCTTGGAGTCCTTGCCCTCCCGGGCATCATCCCAGATCAGCACTGAGATCTCTGAGAACTTGGGACTGCTACCACCACCCACCAGGGCCAGCAGGTTGGAGCGGTACAGCATTTCCACCAGGCCCATGCTGCCCACCTGCTCATGGTCCAGGTGCCCCTTCTCCATCAATGGTTCCACGTTGTAGATGTGTACACCTGTCTCCATGGCACAGCAAAAGCAGCTTTGGTCTTGGTTGAAACGCAGGCTGGTCACCCTTCGAAGTGGTTGCTGAGTCATGATTCAGGACTGCTTCCCTGGATACAAAAGGGGATAGGCTGGGCTGGGTTTTTGACAGGTAGATAGGGAAAATGATGTGACAAGTACAGTAGGAAGCATTGTGTGAGCAACAAAAAATATGTAAATATAAATGAAATGTTGAAGTAGGTTCCACATGGATTGACCAGAGAGAACACAAAGTTAGATAAAAACAGAACAGTAAGGTGGGGCCAGTCTTATGTTAGCCTTGAGTACCAGGTTAGAGTGTCTGGGCATTATTTTGTGGATTGTTTTAAAAGGGAGACACTGAATAAATATGTTTGAGCAAAGGACTGACAGGATAAAGTGATCATTTAGGAGATTAAAAGATCTCCTATAAAGGCCAGAAGGAGAAGAGTTAGGAGACTGTCTCCAACAATCCATAATCTGAACGTGTGAGCTGCAGAACTGAACTGCTTGAGGAGCGTGACATCAGCAACAGTGGCAGAGCTGATGTAGCAGGCGTGAGGACGCGTGGCTTGGATGGCCCTTCAGCCTGAAGAATGTGGTTAGCTAATAGCAGCCTCCGGCCCAGCACCTTCGGGTCCTACCACAGCAGCATTCAAGCTGCGGTCACCATCTTCCCGGGAAGCCTGCCTGTCACTGAGCATGGCAATGCGACTCGGGTCTGGCCATTTCTGGCCAGTGCAGGACTTCTCTACCAGGCAGCCTTTGCCCCGGAGCTTCCCACTGGCTCCGACTTTCCTAGATCTCCATCAGGGTCTGAGGCTCTCCCTGTCCAATCCCGTTTCCTCCCTTTTCTCCCACAGGTGGCAGGTCAGCATGGGGGTCTGTAGAGCTGCCCTAATTAATCCTCCTTCCTCCCCCTTCACCTCTTATAGGTGTCCTACCACACTCTCCAACTACTTGGGGGCGGGGGGGACTTTGGAAATATGAAAAGTTACACATTATTCAAGTAAAAATTAAACTCATAGCCTGAATTAAATGTGTCTAATAAAGGCATTTCTAATTTTATTTCATGGACCAGAAAACTAAGAAATGTGGTAATAGTGATTTTTGGATTGAGAACAACACCAAGGTCACACTGCAGATTTGAATGAGATTTCTGCATTCTGAAATCTTTTCTCTGATTTAACTTGAGATTAAGTACAAGACGAAAGTTCTATTTGACATTTTTTTAATTTAGAGAAACCAATTTAAAGAGAACGTTTTCATCTCACAACTGAAAGTAATAATGGGATAAGTGGGAGGAGCCAAGCAGTTTTCTGAGACAAGTACTGCAGCTGGGGTTCAGCAAATACGAGAGGCAGTAGACACAAGAACTACGTCCTTCAGAGAGCAAAGATCCCTGGACCTTCTTTGAAATATACTTTATGTCTGTGTTCATGAGGCACTTCTGCGAAAATGGAAAGATGCTCCCCTGTCATGGCAGGGTTGAAAAAATAGATATGAATGTAAAAAGAATTTAACGGAAACGCTAGATGACAGACTAACACTATCAGCTAAACATAACCACTCTTCCTGTTTTGTTTGGTGGGGGAAGTTAGAGTGCAATGTTAGAGTATGTTCTGTGTGTGCGTTAGGCTGGGGGAGAGTAATTGGCCACTGAGTTTCAGTTGTTCAGGGGTAAGAGTAACGTGGGAATGAAATTGTTACACTGAAGTAGCTTTGAGCTAATATGTAACTATTTGGTTAAATGCCTAATCATTTCATTCCTATTTTTAACTGCTACCCAATACAACAGTTTCCTTGAAACATTTCAATAATATAAATTCAAATTGTTGCTCTCAGTCCTTAACCCCTGCCTAGCATGACCTCTCCCCTGCCAGTTTTCTATTTTACACATTTGCTATCACAAATTATTTTCCTCCTTATTCTACAAATTCCCAATTTTCTACTTTTTCCTCACACCTTTCATATCTTTTTCACAACCCTCTACTCTCAACTGAGGACACTGCCTCTTACTTCCCTGATGAAACAGAAGCCATCACAAGTTGCTCCTCATCCCATTCCCAAATCTATAATTCCATCTGCATCTGTACATTTTTTTCCTTCTTCCCTCCCTTTCAATGAAGGGAGCGTCTCTTCTCCCATAACTTTACTCCTGCTCTGAATCCAATTCCTCTTCCTCCATGTCATTATCTCTCCCTTCCGAATAAATCATTCTTTTTTATTTTTAATATATTTTTATTGATTTCAGAGAGGAAAGGAGAGGGAGAGATAGAAACATCAATGATGGGAGAGGATCATGGATCCATTGCTTCCTGCATGCCCCACAGTGGGGATTGAGCCTGCAACCTGGGCATGTGCCCTAACTGGGAATCAAACCATGATTTCCTGTTTCATAGGTCAACGCTTAAACATTGAGCCACACCAGCTGGGCTAATAAATTATTTTGATCCCAAACAAACACGTGTTAGTATTTCTCATCTATTAAAAAAAAAGTTTTCTTGAGTTATAATATCTTTAAGCTACATTCTCTTCTTTTGCTTCCTCTCATAGAAAACTTCTTGAAATATCCTCTCTATACATGCTCTATACTCCCTCACCAAGTCACATTTTTTTAAAAAATCCTCACTGGAAGATATGTTTTTACTGATTTTAGAAAGAGGGGAATGGGGGGGGGGGGAGGGAGGGAGGGAGCGGGAGGGGGAGAGAGAGAGAGAGAGAAAAGTGTATGAGAGAAACTTCAATCCATTGCCTCCCGTATGAGTCCCCACTGGGTATGGAACCTGCAACCTAGGCATGTGCCCTGACTGGGAATCGAACCAGCAACATTTAGGTGCATGGGATGTTGCTCCAGCCAACTGAGCTACACCAGTTAGGGCACTAAGTCACTCTTGAATCCTCCCCAACCAGTTTCCTTATCCTGCCATACATCTGAAATTGTGCCTGCCAAGGTCAACAATGATCTCTACAGGGTAAGGCAAAAGTAAGTTTACAGTTGTGAGTATGCAAAACAGTTTATTCTTTTAATTATTTATTAATTATTTTATTATTTTCCATATGAACAACTGTAAATCTCCTTTTGCCCCAACCTGTATAGTCCCAATCCATTGGCCACTGTGGTCCTTACCTTACTTGATTCTTCAGCAGCATCTCTCTCCCTGGACACGCTCTCCACTCAGCGTCCGTGCTGCCACTCTGCGCAGAATAGTGAAGACAGCAGGCCTGAGAGGGTTATCCTTCCAAGGAGCTTACAACACTGGCCCTGAGCTAGCATTTGGGAACTTGATTTTCAGCAGTGTTCCCATGGTTCCCTAATAGAACGATGGCTCACTGTGCCTAGCTAGACTATATAAACAGTGTGGTTTATGCTGAACACCTGCTTTCCTTCTGGGAACCTGGACTTCTGCAGGCAGAGGGTGCCTACAAGATCAGACCCAGTAAACAATCTTGGGCGCCGTATCTCTGATGGGCTGCCCTCAGTAGAAACATCACAAACATGTTGCTGGGCATTTTCATTTCTGGGGGAAGAGCATGCTCTGCGTGGCCCCTCATGGGAGGAAGAGGACATAAGGAAGCTGCCCGGGATTCCTCCAGACTCCAGTACTGTTTTCCCCTCTAGCCCAGAGCTGTGTGCTTACTACATCACTGTGATCGATCTTAGCTGGGAGTACAATTACATGCTGATTCCAGTGAGCCTCGGAGAGAATATCCATATCCGAACAGAGAGCACTAACCTGCCCTGGTTTTCCTTTTCTCTTGCTCCTTTGTTGGTTTGTCCTGCTCTGTCCCACTTGGAGGCCTCAAGGTTTTACTGTCTTCTCTTCTCTATCCTCTTTTTCAGGTGATCTAATTTAGACCCTTAACATTAAATATAATATCATCTATATGCTGACAACTTCCAAATTTATATTTCCACTAACTCTAGACACTGAAATCCAAATGCCTACTGGTACTTGAATCTTCACTTAGGATCTTGTACTGCGGTTGTTTGTTTGTCTCTTTGTTTGGTAAGATTTTTCCGTTTATGTTCAAAAAGGATTAGTCTAAAATTTCCTCACTCCATTTTGGGGTCAAGTTTGAATTAGTGCTAGTTCCTAACTGCAAACTGCCAAGGCATATTTTTAACCTTCGTCACTTACCTCTAAAGCACCTCACTGTTCACCACTGGCTCTCTCTTCAATGTACTGGCTATTTTTGTTATGACAATGACAATGACGTCCAGAGTTATCTTTGTAAATGACAAGGCTCCTCCTGTGATGCCCCTGCTCAGTGCTTACGGGATAAACCGCAAACACCTGGGGAAGGCATGCACGACTAGTTGGAATCTGGTCTCAGCTTTCCTTGTCTCTTCTCTTGCCATTATCCACACTTTCTGTGCTCCCACCACACAGTAGTCATGGCTACCTAGCCTACCCAGGCCTGCTGAGAACGCCAGGGCTTTCTACATACTGATGCCTCTGCCTGGGGAATATGTATCCACCTGACTTCAGGACCCTAATGACACTGCTCAGCTTCCCCCAGATGTCTGGTGACTGCCCAGAGCACTGTATTCATATCACTGAAATAGCTCTGGGAATAAAAATCTAAAATTCTTAACCCAATTTACAAGGCACTGTATGATTTAACTCTGTTTACCTTCTCAGCCTTATCTCCCCCTCTCCCCTCCCTCCCTGAGCACACAGATCTTTTCAGGGCTTCTCAAACGAGCCAAGTTCTCCCGCCACGTCAAACCCCCCCTCGTACTGTTTTCCTAGCTGGATCGTTTCTAATTCTCCTTCTGAACCCTTCATTCACCACATGCTACTTCCTCAAAAAAGTCTTTCTAGGCCCCCCTGTTCTACACAGTCAAAGCCCTCTTCTTCCTATTAAAGGGTTTGATGAAATTAGAGTTAAACACCTGTAGGATGAGTTGTTTGGTGTCTGCCCGCTCCACTAGACAGAGAGCTCCAGGATACCAGGAATTAGACCAGAATGGATCTTTTAGGAAAAGAAATATTTTATGTTAAATTTTAAATTGTGCGTATTTTTAGCATACAAATCTCTTCTCACCTGAACCTGTCTATATTTTGTTTACACACCCATAGAAAGCTTTGTGTGAATGGTTTGTGGTATGAAAATTGTTAAAGTAAGGGGGGGAATGCCAGCTCCATGTTTAGATGAAAGCATTACTAAAACAGGGACAACAGAAGCCTCATGGTAAGATGATGACTCAACAGAACTAGTTTAGCAGAAGCTGAAGTTTAGAGCTGAGAGTGACTATCGAAACATAAGCCCCCATCCTCCAAAATTAACAGAACTATTGGGTGAGGCGTTAAGTATTTCCATCTGTGTAAGGGAGTTTGAATTAGAGTCAGTCCTCAGTTAATGTCATCAACAGGTTGTGCCTTTAAGCGAACCAATACGAAAAAACACACAATTTCACCATAGGCTAACTGATATAAACAAGAGTTAAGTTCCCATGTTATCTTATCAACATTATAACTAAAGGACATTGAGGACCTGCAGTAGTTTCATCTAGAGATCTTAAGAAGATTCCAACTGACATCTGTTACAGTTTTATCTGTTCACTTGTCTGTCAGTCCACTAGACAGTGAACTCCTTATGGACAAGCACTGTGTCATTCATTTTATGATCTCACACTTGGCACTCAGAAGGCAGTCAATACATGTTTACAGAATTCATGGATATATATTTCATGGTGGAGAACTAGGGATTTGATATTTTACAGACCCTTCTTGTGGGTCTGTAAATTAATATATACAGACTGTGGAGAATTAGGGATTTAACAACAGACCAGGTACAGATGAACAAAAAATTCTCAGAACCAGAAACAGGTCTGATAAAGTTATTGAGAATGAGGTAGAGCAACAAAGATTTGAGAAGTGTAAGAAATGATGGAGATCAGAATGCAAAGGTACAGATATCTAATAGGAAGTCTATAAGGAGAGAAGAAAAAAAGTTGTGAAAATAGATGAAGATTTTGTAGACTAATAAAGGATTTGAATCTTTTAAGAAACACAAATCCCTTGCAAGATTAATAAGAAGAAGCCCACATGAAGTTACACTGTAGTGAAATGGCAAAACGCCTAACAAAAAGAAAAACTGTAAAATAATAAGAGAAAAATCCATTCCTTTAGCTATGAAATCTTCCTTGTTAAAAACTGAACTCCATATTTGAACTTTAGCGCAAATGAAGTGAAGTGGATAGTATGACTGGATAAAAAGTATTTTTGGATGACATATTCAAAACTTAAAAATCATACAGGGACTAGAAAAAGTCCTCATTTCTCAGGTCCAATATTCTGGTGTCTTTTAATAACTGTAACAGCAAGAGTTTGGATATTTGATTATACTAGAATGACTCATTTTTAAAGATTATGCTCTGGCAACAGAGATTCATTCACTTGCCAATATATCCCCAGGCCTAAATACATCACATATAGAAAAAAAGCAAGGCAGGAGAAGGCATGAAACTAACAACCTATTCTTTTGTTCACTGTTAAGAAGTGAATTATCAAGTAGTGGGCCAGTAAGTACATCAAAGATAAATATTTGATTGATAACTATCCCTGCCAATTCCTCCACCAATATTTTCCATGCAGGAATATTGTATGTTCTGGGTCTTCTAAGAAGGGTGATTACAGTCGGCTCCTTCAGGGGTCCGATAAGAAGCCAATGTCTCCCTCAGGGTCTGAGTGAAAGAGTCATGGGCTGTTATTGTTGGCAGAGTATTCTGAGCTCTACGAGATACAAAACGCTTGGAAGTTGGTCTGGGGAGAAAACTGACCTCAGATTTTGGATTTTTGTCTTCAGGGATGAGAAGACTACATCACCCAGAGAAATTTAAGGTCTCCCAACCTTCTCACTTCAAGGGGTTTCAATAGTATTTTCTATTAAACTTCACAAGAATAATAGAGAGAGACTTCATCTCTTTTGCTCCAATAATTCTTTTTTTTAATATATTTTTATTGATTTCAGAGAGGAAGGAAGAGGAAGAGATGGAAACATCAATGAGAGAGAATCATTGATCAGCTCTCTCATTGAACATCAATGAGAGAGAATCATTGATCATTTGCTTTTTCACCTCCATGTGAATTGCCTTCTCCTTTGAAGCCTCAAACCACAAGCCCAACACCCCCTGAACCCCATCTCCCCACCCCTACTCCAGAATGGCATATAAACCTCAACTGCCCAATTTGTCATGCCCCCTACTGGGGATCGAGCCCACAACCTGGGCATGTGCTCTGACCTGGAATCGAACCATGACCTCTCAGTTCATAGGTCGATGCTTAACCATTAAGCCACACCAGCTGGGCTCCAAGAATTCTTTATTCTTTGCCAGTACAGACATCCAATCCCAGGAAACTTGGCATCACCTGGAACTGCTTCTTTGAAATAGTAAATCCAAACATTCCTGTTCCTCCAGATTCCATGCTCAGGCTAATCCTTGTACTGCATCAGGATCTGAATCCCTTGACTTCTACACTCTCTGCTTATTCTGCCCTTTTCTCTCTTCACTTTAACTTTGTGAGAAACAGTTTGCCACACAATACACTTTTTCGGTGTATTGATTTTTTAAGATCCAAAAGACTCCAGAAGAATCTTTGACCTTCCCCCCTAACTACCTAAAAAAATTTAGTAGAGGACTTGCTCCAGGAAGAGAGATATTATTATAGATAACTAAAGTTTAATCTGATTTAAGTGTGATAGGAAAGAACCTAGCCAAGTCCTTAATCAAAGTCCTCTCGGGGGTTCCCTTGTTAAAGATGGTCCAACAAACAGTTGTTTACCAAACATTTGCCTTTTCACCTCCATGTGAATTGCCTTCTCCTTTGAAGCCTCAAACCACAAGCCCAACCCCCCCTGAACCCCCTCCCCCTCTCCAGAATGGCATATAAACCTCAACTGCCCAATTTGTCTTTGGGTCCCACATTTTTAAGGAATCCCATAAGTACATACATAAAAATGTGGTCATTTTCTCCTGTTAATCTTTCTCATATCAACTTGATTATTAGACCAGCCAGAATAATTTAAAGGGGTAGAAAGATGTTAACCACTCTCTTTCAAATATTCTCAACTCAGTTATCTCTGTTTAGAGAATAAAATCCAATGAGGTCATGTAAGTAAAGCACTGGCTGAGAGAAGTGCTCAGCAAATAGTAACTAATACCACACCTTTACCACCACCAACAGACATAACATTCCCTTACGCCTTTGTCATTCTATCATACCAGCCTGTAGGTACACAGCCTGGGCTGCTAAACATTATTGGAGAAAATCACTATATTGTGCAGACAGATGATGGCGTATTATACTTCCAACCTTCAGTGTCAAGCAATTCTGTTTCTCTAATTCGTTTTCCGAATTTTGAGACTACTCTAAACCTCCCTCAATCTCCTCAAACCTCCTACCCATTCTCCTCCTCTTGCTTCACAGAAAACAAAATACAACAAAACAGCAATAACACCACCCTCCCCCTCCCCCCCCCCCAAAAAAAATCCAAAAACACAACACACCAAAAACAGGAACCATTGGAAAGAACGTCTCCAACTTTCAGCTACCAAATCTGCAAACCTTTCTGCATGTGCACCTCCCTTCCTTGCTTTTCTTCTCTGGCTCTGGAAGTAATCTGGATAACTGCTAAGGGCCAGACTCCACTGCCATTCTCTGTCATCTTCACTCACCTACCTTCAGCCTCTCTCTCAGGCTACTTCTAGTCAATATTTAAACATTTAAATATATCCCACCTTCAAAATTTCCTCCTTTCATTTCAGCTAGCTCCTTATCTCTCTCTTGTTCTTCTCAAAGTTTTTTTTAAAAATATTTTATTGATTTTTAGAGAGGAAGGGAGAGGGATTGAGATATAGAAACATCAATGAGAGAGAAACATCATCGATCCACTGCCTCCTGCACGTCCCTACTGAGGATCCAGCCCAAAACCCAGAATCAAACCAGTGACCTCTTGGTTCCTGGGTCAACAATCACCACTGAGAAACACCAGCCAGGCTCACTCAAAGTTTTTTCAAAACACAGTCCACATTTGCTGTCTCTATTTGTTTACTTCCATTTTTCCATCATTATTGTAATCTGGTTTCCATTCCTACACTCCGCTGAAACTATTCTTTTAAAAAAATAAATACATTTTTATTGATTTCAGAGAGGGAGAGGGAGAGCTAGAAACATCAATGATGAGAGAGAATCATTGATCAGCTGTCTCCTGCACTCAACTGGGGATTGAGCCCACAACCCGCGCATGTGCCCTGACCAGGAATTGAACAGTGACTTCTTCGTTCATAGATCAATGCTCAATCTCTGAGCTATACTGGCTGGGCTTAGCTGCTTTATCAGTAATTCCAAGGAACCCTCTCAGTTCTCATTCCATTTGACCCATCAGGACCTTTTGTGGGGTTAATCACTTCTTCCACCTGAAACACTGTTTACAGGAATGCCACTTTCCTAGACCTCCTCCTCCCTCTCCCACTGCTTCTTGAGCATTCTTTTTGGTCTCTCTCCTTTCTCTCTCTCAAACCCTGAGTTCTTCAGAGTTTGGTCAAGGACCCTATTCTTTTCATGCTGTTAAATTAATCAAACAAGGAGACATTAGACTGAGGTGGCACTAATGCTTTGGCAGCCTACGTAAGCAAACCAAAATCTAGGTGTGTCTCAAGGTTATGAAATCTAAATGCCAAGGACAATCACAAACAGCCCACTAGGCTTGAAGCCATAGCCAATCAAATAGTTTCCTTTATTGGCTTCAACACCATCTCTACTGTATAAGTCTTTCCCCTGGCTCATGTCAGTGGAGCACCCTTAATCAGTCCAGGTTTGGCACTGCCCAACTGGAATCAATGGTTGCTCAGATAGACCCTGGTGGGGTAGCTCAGTTGGTTAGAGCATTGTCCCAAACACTAAGGTTGTGGGTTCAATCCCTGGCGAGGGCACATATAAGAATCAACGAATGAATGAATACATAAATGGAGCAACACAACAAATCCATGTTTTTCTATCTCTCGCCCCTTCCTCTCTCTCTCTCTCAAATCAATTAATAAAAATGTTTAAAAATTGTTGCTCAAAATAAATTCTTCAAAATTTTAATTGGCTCAGTTTATCCTTTAACAATATTCTATATCTCATTCTTTCCAATCCATGTATATGCTAATCTATATCCCAGTTTAAATCACCTTCCTCATCCATTATGTCAAAATACTTAGCCATCTCGTAGGCATTCTGCCTCCAAAGCTGTTTCTGCGGTGTCCTCTATCCCAGGGAAAGAACTCGGACATCATCCTGTCTCTTCCCTCTACCTCACTCTTACAAACAGCTATCAAGCCCAGGCCTTTCTACTTGCTGAAATGGCTCTCAAATCATTTCAACTGACATCCAGGCCATCGTGTCACATCTTAAGGGATCCTCCGGTACCCAACCTCGTCTGTTCTAAATCATTCTCATTCAAAGCAGAGTGATTGCTCAAAAAATGTAAATGACATCATACCACCCCTATGACTAAAATCTTGCAGACTTTCTTGTCGCCTGTAGGATAACACTCTAAAAAAATCCCTAACATTTCCTCCACGGTCTCAAATCTTGCAGTCAATCTTCAGCCACTCTGGACTTCTTTGAATTCCTAGAGTGAATGCATACTTAAGGCCACAGAGATGTCCCCTCAGGTGAAAGATACTTTTCCTAAACAACTCTGCATTTAACCCTTAAATTCAATATACACCGATTGGCCAGATTATTATGACCCCCTGATGTTTGTAGGCAAAGTAGCTATAATTTTGTGCTGAAGTTGCTAGAGGGCCAAACCATTATAAATAGGGAAGTAGGTTGTTTACCACGACAGAAGTGATTTTTTTCTGAAGATATGAGTAAACAACGCGATTTAACAGCCTTTGAATGTGGGATATATACGTGTGTGTATATATATGTGTGTGTGTGTGTGTATATATATGTGTATATATATACACACACACATACACACACTGAGTGGCCAGATTATTATGACCACCCCATCAGTACTTCATTGGGCCACCTTTTGCCTTCAATACTGCAACGATTCTTCTTGGCATTGACTCCACGAGATATTGAAAGATGATGTGAGGCATCTGACACCATGCCTGATGAATAGCACTGTCCAGTTCTGTGAGATTTGATGGTTGTGGAACCAGCTGCCTGATGGCTTCTTCATCCCACAAATGCTCAATTGGATTGAGGTCTGGTGATTGTGGGGCCACCTAAGCAAGGTAAAGTCTCCCTCATGTTCTTGAAACCACTCCTGCACATTACGAGCACCGTGGCATGGCGCATTGTCTTGTTGGAAGAAGCCATCTCAATTGGGATACGCCATCAACATGATAGATGAACTTGATCAGCAACGACACTTAGGTATGTTGTGCTATTCAGACGTTGTTCCACACAAATTAAAGGGCCCAAATCATGCCAGGAAAACATGCCCCAAACCATAACACTGCCCCCACCAGCTTGAAGGATTGTACTCATGCATGTAGGGTGCATGCTCTCATGCTGTTTATGCCAAATTCTCCCTCTGCCATCTGCATGATGCAACTGGAAACGTGCTTCATAGGACATGACTTTTTCCAATGCTGGACTGTCCAATCCTTGTGTTCCTGTGCAAACTGGAGACGTTTTATCTTGGTAACTGCAGGCAGCAAAGGTGTCCGAACAGGCCTTCGGCTTCCATATCCCATACGATGCTGTGTATGGCTAATTTGCCTACAAACGTCAGGTGGTCATAATAATCTGGCCACTCAGTATGAGTGTGTATATATATATATATATCCCACGTTCAAAGGCTGTTAAATCGAGTTGTTTACCCATATCTTCAGAAAAAAAGTCACTTCTACTGTCGTGGTAAACTACCTGCTTCCCAATTCATAATGGTCTGGCCCTCTAGCAACTTCAGCACAAAATTATAGCTAATTTGCCTACAAACGTCAGGTGGTCATAATCATCTGGCCACTCAGTGTATGTATTCGCTCTAGTAACGGACCTGACACTCCCAAATCCCCCCCCCCCACCCCCGCCCCAAGTGTGAACACCTCTTTAGGTGTTCCCGAGGCATCCGTACTTATCTAGCAATTACGAGTGTTGTGTTGTAATTGCTTATTCCCTAGGGCCTAGGGCTAGGCTATGGCTCTGCCCGGCTAAAGCCCTGGAGGGCACACACCTGGAGCTCTTTAGTTCCATCCTAAAGGTCAAAAAGAAGCGCCTGGCACACCCACAGTCCAACGCCTGTCTGCTGAATGAGTAACTAGTCCCTTCTTTGGAATGAGGGGGGTGAAGAGGAGGGCTTCCAGGGGTCAGAGTAAAAACAGAAAAACAAAAAACACACCTACGAGGATCACGTGGGTGACCGCGGCTCCGGGGAGGCGGCCGCGGGAGGGAGCGCGCAGCCCCGGCCCGACAGGACAATGGCTTGGAACTCGGCCTCGTGTTTCCGGCGGGACGGCCGGGCGCTCGGCCGCTGAAGCCCGAGGGAGGGGGGCTCCGAGCCGGGCCCACGGGAGGAAGGCGCGGCCCCCCGGCTCCCGCCCAGCCGCCACCGCCCCCTCCGACGCCGTCGCCCCGCCCCGGAAGTGACTTGCGGCCCGTCCGGAACCTCCGGGCCGGCGGCTGCAGCGTCACCAGCCGAGCCGCTGCGGGCGGAGCAGAGCGGCCGCTGCCGCCGCCAACGAACCGGGAGCGCGCGGGGCCAGCAGCGCGCCGTCCGGGGGAGGGGGCCCAGCGGTCGGGCCGAGGGCGACGACGCCGCGGAGGAGGCGGAGCCCGGAGAGGGGTGGGGGCTCGGGAGGGCGCGGGGGGGAGGGGGCGGGCGGGCGTGCGTCCCGCGGCTCATGGAGCCGGCGGAGCGGGCGGGCGGCGGGGACCCCCCGGAGCCCGGCGGGCTTCCCGGGCCGGGCCCGCGGTCCTTCGTCCCGCAGAAGGAGATCGTCTACAACAAGCTGCTGCCCTACGCCGAGCGCCTGGACGCCGAGTCCGACCTGCAGCTGGCCCAGATCAAAAGCAACCTGGGCCGGGCCGTGCAGCTGCAGGAGCTGTGGCCCGGGGGCCTCTTCTGGACCAGGAAGCTCTCCACGTAAGTGCGACGGGCCTGCGGGTGGGCTCGGGCCCGGGGCTCGACGCGGGGGGGGCGTCCGCGGGCGGGGGCGGTCTTTGTCCGCCCGCTCCCGACGGCTGGACCCGCTCCGCGGTGCTCGAGCTGGGGGTCCCCCGGTGATCGCCGCCGCAGCCGCTCGGGAAAGCGCTCGGCCCCCCTCCCCGCCCCCTTCCTACGGGACCTCTGCGGGTCTCCCCGGCCCTCCTCGCCCTCCCTGTCTGTGCTTTCCCCCGAGGGTTCGGATTGTTGTCTGCCGACCGGCGGGGTCCCCGGGGACTGTGCTCCTGGGGGTCGGGGTGCAAGGAGGACTCGTCCTTGGGGGAGCAGCTCTTGACTGGCAGTTCCTCCGGCTCTTGTTTCCCCCCCGCGATCGCCGCCGCTTCCTAGCTCTCCCTTCGCGTCTAGTAACTTTCTGAATGGGAAGGAGACCGAAGGGGACTTCTAGTTCTACTTTTTTGGGGGAGGAGGGGCTGCTCAGTCTTTGTGGGTTTGATGGGAAAGATGGGCTTAAAATCAGCTTTCCGCGCACACGGGGGCTGTATCCTAGACGTTAATGTGGAGAAAGGTGAGTCCTAGGACGGAGGGGAAGTGTCTCTTGCTCCTGCTTGGAAATGCTGCTGGGGAAGATCGATGGAGGGGCGAGCTGTCAGGCTGTCCTGGAAGCTACTGCGATCGATCGGGCGTGTGTGAATTTTGAGTCGCTGAGATGGATGTCGATTGCCGATGTCAGTTTCAGGAGTTCTGTTCTTTTGTTACTTTTATTTATTTGTTTTTGGCATAACCTGGCTGCGAACTAAAGTGCAACCGACATTAGGGGAAGACTGGCAAAAATACAGTTGCTGGGAGGCAGGTTAGAGACTTTATTTGCCAGATGGGCATCTTCACTGTGTCAGAAAAACTTAAAAAAAAAAAAAGATTTTGTTGTATCTTGTTTAGTTCACTGGACCCGAAATCTGTTCATGCATTGGGGGTATGAATGGTTGAACACATAAGACATGTCACTTACCCACTGTTTATCCACATCTGCTGAGTGAACTGGGTAATGACTCAGGGTTTTGTAATGAAATAGTTTTTACATTTCCTCCCAGGATTATGGCTATTATTAGGGAGTCTCTGACAAATTTCTCACGTCCACTTCAGGTTGTGGTGGTGGTGGTGGTAGTAGTAATTACCTTTTTAATTAAAAAGCAAAAAATAAAACACAAGTTGCTCTTTTAAAGAGTGACCATAAAATGTCAAGGTTAACAGCTCTCCTTTTGCTTAGAGAGTCAAATTTATGGTGTTCAGATCCATAGGAGACTTGCGTGGGGGAAAGGGGGGGCGGGGCACAACGGGGAGAAGAACCACTATTAGTCAGAATAGAAGAATGCTTTATACATTTTTAGAATTAACATGATTTTTCAAGTGCGTCTCCTAGCTGTTTGTTACTCAGGCACAGTAAAGATGGTTACTCTGTCAGTTCCAGTAATTCCCCACTTTAATCACTTGGATTAGATTTGCCTGAGAAGAACCATTTTGGGGGACACAAACAACTGCTTTTAAACGCACAATATATAAATATACCAATGTGTGAATGCATGTCTAATTTGGATTTATGAATCTAGATTAGAACCTATACACGCATAGTGAAGCATTGTTTTCTGACATGTATTGAACTTGGCAAATTATCACCTAAGGTTTTATTATTTTTGGCTTATTTAGGTATAAGTAGCTTTTGCCTAAGAAAGGCTAGAAATACATTGGACACCGTCCTTGGTGTTTAGGGCAAGATCGCAGTAATATGGCTTAATAACCTATGAACCTAAAACCATTTATATCTAAATTACCAGCAAGAAATGCTATCAGTATTTTATTTTGGGACAGTGGTTAAATGCTGGAAACTGATTCTTAGGATTACGCTATGAGACATTTTGAACTTGGTGGGACATGTTGTGATCTTGGGTGAATTTTTTTTTCTCCTAAGTCATGTTAAGGTGACCTGTTTATATCTGTGCTTGTTTATTAAGCCTTGTATGTGTTGCACAAGTTTACATCTAAATGATGCCAGAACATGTGACGATAGCTGAGTAGTGATCATATTTAGTACTTTGTAGAAGAGTGGAAAGTAGTAATGAAAATAAAATCTAATTTCTCCCACTAGCTCTGTGACTGTGCAAAGTTACTTTAATCATGTGTTTCAGTATTCTTGGAAGAGAAGTAGGGGTTTGGATTAAATAATTCCTGAGAAACAGTGCTCTGTAATTTTATGTTATTTTTTATCTGAAGGGAACTTCTAGGTTGTACTGTTTTGGGGCCTGCTCAATCTTTGTGGATTTGATTGAAAAGATTGGTTTAAAATCTTGTTAAAGGTTTATCCTGTAGAGCTTCAAATGAGCCAGTGTGTATCTTACTACCAGGACCGTGAGCAGTTTATAAAGTATCAAGTACATTCCTAAAGAAGAGCTGAATGTAAGTGCTGTTCAGAGGCATTGGGAGTGGGTCCCTGACCAGAAGTGTACACCCCTAATCTAGCCATCACAGACCTGGGTGGGGTAGAGTTCTGGTTTGAGAGGCACTCAGACTCTCCTTTTTTGACTTTTTACCTCATTTGAGTAGTTACTGTAATTCTGTTTCAGTCCATTTCAAGACTTCTGGGTCTGTCTAGCATCTCTGTGAAGAAAGCTTACTTCTGTGTATTTTAAAAATTGGTCCTGTAATATGACACAACTTCTTGCACACAGTTTAAAGTATTAGAACCTGTTCAAGAGATCATGTGGCATAACATATCACAGGGCCATTTTCTAAGAAGGGAGGCGACACGAGAGGCACACAAACTAGCTTGGTGGTCTTTGGAGAACAATAGTAAAGATAGCTCATGGACACTGAGTGAAGAGTATTGGTGATTCCTGGTGTGGCCAGTGTAGAGAATGGAATTGAAGAAAGGTCATCTTGAAACTTGCTTTTTCTCCCTTGCCCTTCTAGACCTTTCCTGAGAGGCACTGAGGCCTAGTCCTGAGACCTCAGGTTATCTATACCTGGCTTTGCCACCAACATTATCATCTCAGTCTTGCCTAACTTCTCTTAGCTTTAGAGTCCTCTTTTGGAAAATGGGGGTATAGACTATTAGCGGTGCTTCAGACTTTAGCAGTGGTCTTAAGCAAAATCTTAAGCACAGAATTGGATTCCTCAGGCCAAATAAGACCACACTGATTTTTTTCTTTGTGACACTTCATTGAACCCCTGATGTCTACTTAGGGCACCAAAACATACTGTTTGAAAAGAAAAAAAAAAAATCACTGGACTAGTCTCTAAGGGCCTTTCCAGCTAGCTCTCCCTTACTTTAAATTGGCCTGAAGGAAGGGCAAAAGGAGGAACAATTAGTGAATGGGCTACTATTTCCTACAAGCTTACTCCATTCATGATTGGTTCTTTCTTTCACAGAATTTTTATTTTAGTGAAGTGGGCTTGGTGTATTATGAAGCAAATTTAAATGTCTCGTTTGTTATAATAAAATGTTATGTTCTGTACTGTTTTACAATGAAATGACTGTATTAAACTGTGAAATCATTTCATTTGTTAATGAAACTGTAGCTCCCTTGTTTTATTATTAAGAACAGTCTGTAGTCTTCCTCCTAGACAGGAATTGGATTCTCCCATTTGAAACCACATAATGGATTACATTTAGTCAAGATGTGAGTTATCAAATAAACTGACTTTCTTGTGGAAAGTAATCATGTGAACACTGGAGTGCCCAAGTTCATATCATCTCTGTTGGGGAAGAAAGTAGAAATGCTATCCACTGAACCTCAGTTGCCTGGTAACATGATGTACTTAATAGGGTATCTAATGTTTGAGTATTGAAATTACAATAAATACAAGCGCTTTTTTGTTGTAAAAGAATCTTGAAATCTTGACAAATTACCATATTTGTCAGGGAGAAACAGTTGGAGAAAGTAGTAGAAAAGATTTGTTTTTATTACATGACCACACGCAAAATGGGAACCAAAATTTCTTTGTAGTGAGAAAGTTGTTTTTCCGAAGAAAAGAACAAAATAAGTGAATTAAGTGACTTGGGGGACATGAATTTTTCTGATAAAGTTGTATAATAGCACACACAGTAAGTTATCTTTCACATTTTTTTTTAAAATTAACACTTTATTTTTAACTTTTTTTTTAATGCTCACTCGATATTTTTTCATTGATTTTTA
Organism: Myotis yumanensis; assembly: GCF_028538775.1. NCBI lineage: Eukaryota > Metazoa > Chordata > Mammalia > Chiroptera > Vespertilionidae > Myotis > Myotis yumanensis. The sequence continues at coordinate 29,453,996 of NW_027223762.1, read as the reverse complement.
GAGAGTGGGAGAGGGAGAGACGTTGAGAGAGAAAAACATCTATGTGAGAGAGACACATCAATTGGTTGCTCTATCCCTACACATGCACACATTTGATTTTTCATAACAGTGTCATACTTGGGGCCCTTCCCTTTTTCCAGGGACCTCTCTTAATCATTCTTTCAAAACACCCTATCAGCTTTCACTAGTTAACTGTGTGTTTCTGCCAGAATCTCAGTTGTCAATATGTATGATTTGAACAGCTTTCTAATATTCTTTTTGTTTAGACATTTTTTTCTGTTATGGAAACTGTCAAGCATACACAAAGGAAGACAATAAAATGAACTCTGTACCCATCATTATCAAAGTTAAAAAAATTCAGCAATAATCCATTGCCACTTCAATTAACCTCATGAAGTTCGTTTTTGCAAAATTTGTGATTTTACTTCTAAGTTTTCATTTCATTTGTGTTGTTTTGTCTAAGGTTGACTACAGACAGACTTCATGGACAGTTTTAAAAATAGCTTACTAATGAACATTTTTATATTAAGACATTCATCTCCCCCCTCCCCCCCGCCCCAACTTTGGAGATATAGAATAAATTCTGGGGTAACAAGGACTCCCTTGAATTGTCTTCACTTTAAAAACACAGACACTTATGTTGTTAGGGTTAATAGATAGTTGGATACAAAGTTGTATTCAGGAGTCTTTGAACAGATTATTTTCTGAGTGCCTTGTGTGGATGGCACTTTTTGGCTGTGTCAGTGAAAGATTTCCACCCCCAGGGAGTTCCAGTGTGCTCTTGCTTTTTGTCACATTTTTGTTTATTTGGGACAGACTAGGTAAGGTGTGTAACTCCATCAAGAAATTTGGAAAAATATGAATTCTAAAGTTAATTGGTTTTAAAAAAAAAATTCTCATTCTGACTAGTGCATTTTAACACAGTACATTGAGAAAGGGAAGTTAGTAAAAAAAAAAAAAAAATTAGTACAGCAGTACCATAGTTCTAAGATCCGAATATATTTAAAACATTTTTAAAAAACATTTTAAAAACAGTTTTTAAAACATTATTTTATTTTATATTTTTAAAATATATTTTATTGATTTTTTACAGAGAGGAAGGGAGAGAGATAGAGAGCCAGAAACATCGATGAGAGAGAAACATCGATCAGCTGCCTCCTGCACATCTCCCACTGGGGATGTGCCCGCAACCCAGGTACATGCCCTTGACCGGAATCGAACCTGGGACCATTCAGTCCGCAGGCTGACGCTCTATCCACTGAGCCAAACCGGTTTCAGCAAAACATTATTTTAAAACATTTGTTTTTGCAGTGTAAAAAAATTTTTTTTTGAACTGCGTGTTCGTAATTGAAGTGAAATGATGGCAGATTCTTGTTTTTTAAAGGATGCTTATTTATTAGTAAACAAGTGCGCAACTTGTAAACCTGTCCTCATTGTGGGACCTAGATGCTAACTTTCTAATAAGCAGACTTATTTCTGGTGAATCCTCCTCCCCCAATACGAAATCCAAACCTGTTTCCCTCTAATCTTTGCAGAAAATTAGATCAAATATCTCATTCTTACTGTGTAAACAGCAAGCCGAGAACATGGTAATAAAAGCAACAGTGAGCAAACAACAGAAAACCTTTACATTTACTGGGATTATGACTGGAATGTTAAAAGCAGCACATACTATAAATATTCTCATTTGGAATCTTGAGGTTGGCTACTTCCATATTTGGCCTATGCTCAGCATTTCTTTCCTTGTAGTGCACTCGCTCTTGATCCCTTGTTCCTGCATTTCTATTCCTCATGTACACATCTTCCCTCTGCTGTGCGCTTTCTTCAGGTCAGCGTCTTCCGTCCGTATTTACCACCTTTCCTCTGCTTCCAGCATTTAGTGCAGTGGCATATACACTCATAGGTCCTCAGTAATAATAGAATTAGCTCTTTTTTGTTTGAAAACTAAAAGCATTGCCCTAGCCGGTTTGGCTCATCGGATAGAGCGTCGACCTCGGCCTGCGGACTCAAGGGTCCCAGGTTCGATTCCGGTCAAGGGCATGTACCTGGCTTGCGGGCACATCCCCAGTAGGGGGCGTGCAAGAGGCAGCTGAATCGATGTTTCTCTCTCATCGATGTTTCTAACTTGCTATCCCTCTCTCTCTCCCTTCCTCTCTGTAAAAAAATCAATAAAATACATATATATATAAAAGAAAACTGAAAGCATTTAATACTGGGTTCAAAAGTATATTTTTAACCAAAGAAGTGGAGAGAAACATTTTGGTTATGGAAGAAATTGTGTTTCATAACCAACCCAAAGTTAATTAGAGAAGAAAGCTGATTATATTGATTGTATCAGCAAATTTGACTGAGATCTCACTGTGTGATTAAATATTTAGCATTAAAAATGTAGTTAGATGAACTAAAATTTTGGTAGTGGTCATCACCTGTTTCATAATACCTAGACCCCAAATTTTAGAGTTTAAAAATATAATAAAGGCTTTTCCCCTTTAAAAAAATTTCTTAAGCCCTGGTCAGTTTGGCTTGGTGGATAGAGTGTTAGCCCATGGACTGAAGGATCCCGGGTTTGATTCCTGTGAAGGGCATGTTCCCCAGAACACCCACTTCTGCCTCTCAAGCTCAGTGAGACTGTCATCCTCTGGTTGGGGCTTTGCTCAAGTCTGGAGTTTTCAAATTACATTGAATGGTACTTTTAAATATCAAAGTGAAACGTTATCATTAAAACTCACTGGAAAGTTTGTCTAATGTGCCCAAAATTTCTTTTTCAGGGACAACAAGGAACAAATCCCTGTGATGGCAAATGTTCCTAAATTTGTTGTATGAATGAGTTATACTTGCCATAGTTGTTCAGTGAAATGTTTACTATAATAACAAAAAGAAAATAGTAATGCAAGGCTAGAATCATCCATCAACTATATATTAAAAAAATAAAAAATACATTTATTGATTTTAGAGAGAGCAAAAAAAGGAGAGAGAGAGAGGAGAGAGAGAAAGAGAAATATCCATTTGTTGTCTCACTTATTTATGCATTCACTGGTTGCTTCTTATATGTGCCCTGACTATAGCTTTGTTGTATGGAGGTGACACTCTAACCAACTGAATTACCAGCCAGGGCAAGGCCTTTTCTCTTGCTAAGAACACTATTGCAGCTATGAAATGGGTTTGAGAATAGTATTGTAGTTTAAATAAGTTGGAGATGGCTTAAGAATTGTTAAAAATGCTTTGTAACCTAATGGTATACAGTCTAAATGGAATGTGTTGGTAATCTTTGAGCTGTTCATTTCATTGTCTGACAATTTCTTTTTTTAAACGAAGGATTAAGTCTTTTTTAAGAACTAGACATTTTGCTCTAACCGGTTTGGCTCAGTGGATAGAGCGTCGGCCTGCAGATTGAGGGGTCCCAGGTTCGATTCCGGTCAAGGGCATGTACCTTGGTTGTGGTCACATCCCCAGTGGGGAGTGTGCAGGAGGCGGCTGATTGATGTTTCTAACTCTATCCCTCTCCCTTCCTCTCTGTAGAAAATCAATAAAATATTTTTTTTAAAAAAAGAACTAGACATTTTGCCCTAGCTGGTTTGGGTCAGTGGATAGAACGTCATCCTGCGGACTGAAGGGTCCAGGGTTCGATTCCAGTCAAGGGCACATGCCCGGGTTGCAGGCTCCATCCCTAGCCGGGGGCATGCAGGAGGCAGTTGATCAATGATTCTCATCATTGATGTTTCTATCTTTCTCCCTCTCCCTTCCTCTCTGAAATCAATAAAAATATATATTTTTAAAAAGCTAGACATTTTATGAAGACAGCGTTTTGCATATGAGTGTTTATATTTTGGGCAGATTCCTGAAAAGGTTAGTTGGGACAGCTTGTGTTCTGAGGGAAGGTAGGTAACTTAGAGATCCCAATAAATAAAATGTTGTCAAGTTTCTGTCAATATAACAAAAAGAGGCCCCCATTATGTGTGTGGCAGGAGAAAAATTACCGTTTAACAAATCCAGGAATGATTCAGAAATGTAATCTTTTAAAAAATTCATAATTTAACAGACAAATATCTTAAGACTTTCACATTGTGGTTTGCTTTTTCTTGTGGGGCTTCACCATTTTTGTTTGTTTGTTTTATCTCTGTTCATTTGTGAGTGTGTTTAATACAGAATTTTTCAAATTATGGATTCTGACCAAAGGGGGGATATATATATATAATTTAGTAGGTCTTGACCTAGTTGTTGTTTCCTTGGGGAGGTTTTATCTGTTGGTTGGTGAACTAAATTAGAATTATTAGACTGAATTTGGAAGTAAATAAGGGGGAATGGTTATGACTTTTGTTTCGTGTGTGTGTGTGTGTGTGTGTGTTTATTACTGTGGGTTGTGGCCAAGCAATATGAAAGCTTCTGCTTTTACAGGTTTCTTTCTGTAGTTCAGATCATATCACCACACCCATTTATCTATAATAATCTATACTAATAAAAGCATACTATGCTAATTAGCCCGGACGTCCTTCTGGATGAAGCCGCAGGGGGAGGGAATGACCTGTTGCTATAATGGCAGAATGACTGCCACTGCCACTGCTGCTGGGGCTTGAGGCACTAACAGAGGCTGTGGGGCTCACCCGAGACCTACCCACTCCTGCGTGAGTGGCCCCGAGCAGGCAGCGCGTTCCATCAGCAGCCAGCCTGGCACACGTGCATGGAGGTGAAGTTGCCAGTGCCTGCTTTCCCGCAGGCCTGAGGCCCGCCCCCCTCTCCACCCGCAGCTGGGGATGAGCTGGTGACCCAACAGCCTGACAGCCAGCCCAGTCCTCCCGCCACCCACCCTGATTCCCCTGTTCACCATCGCTGATCCATTGGAGCCTGCGGGCGGGAGGAGGGATCAAGATGTCAGCAGTTCAGCCCGCTCGCCAGTCCCCAGTCCCGCCCCATCCACGCTCACGGGAGGGGCGTAGGGACTAAGAAGTGGTCAGTGCCACCTCATGGCAACCAGTTGTTTGGTGGTTCCGGTCATTAGGGACATTGGCTTTTTATATCTATAGATTGCTTGTTGCCAATACCTGGCTTTTAAATGACACTCGGTAAAGCATTTTAAGAAATGGATGCCCACTTAAAGAAATACATGCCTCCAGAGAGAACCAACTGGGGAGAAATGAATAGACACATTATTATTAGATGTTAATAGTGAATGACTTCATTACTCTAAAATTATCATGTCAATTTGAGTGTCAGGAAATACAGTATGCTGAAACGCCACGTGAGCATTGTTCAACCTGAGGTGGATGGGGATACAGAGACATGGACACCTCAGGCCTCCTTGCCCATATGGAGCCTCCCGTTAGAAATACTGTACATGATAAAGATGAGAGACCTGTTTTCTAATGTGTTTTGGAAACCTACTTTTAATGTTTTAAAGGCAATTTGGTCAAGTATTTATTGTTTGAAAGTTGTTTTTTTTTCCTTTTTAAAAATAGAATTAGCTCTGGCGAGCTGTTTGTATACTTGTATATTCAATCTGTTGAAAAAATGTCTACCTTGTTTCATCTCTGGTTAGAGCTGAGGGTTAAATAGATGTTGTAGAGAGGTGGTTCCTGCCACCACATGTCTTTCAGTCATCTAAAGAAATACAGTAATGTGTACATAAATAACTATAGTATGAGATAGAATATGAAAAATACTCAGAGTTTGGTGTAAGCTATTAAGGGACAGAGGACAGAGGTAGCACTTTAGTTTGGGAGTGAAGGAAGACTTCATGAAGGAGGGAGTCTTAAAGGATAGATCGATTCCTAAGGATATGAACAAATAATTCACAAGAAAATAATTATATATTAAGCAAACATCTCAAGATTTTTTAATTTTTTTAAGATTTATTTTGCATATAAATAAATATAAATTGTAACAGATTATATTAATATTACATTTTTAATGACTTAAGTAGATTTTTTAAAAGCATGTATTATGCTCTAGTCCAGTGGTCGACAAACTGCAGCTCGCGAGCCACATTCGGCTCTTTGGCCCCTTGAGTGTGGCTCTTCCACAAAATACCACGTGTGGGCGCGCATGTACAGTGCGATTGAAACTTCGTGGGCCGTGCGCAGAAGTCTGTATTTTGTGGAAGAGCCACACTCAAGGGGCCAAAGAGCCGCATGTGGCTCGCGAGCCGCAGTTTGCCCACCATTGCGAGTCTAGTCAATCTGCTAAGGGGCAGTGGTTCCCAAACGTGGTGAGACGTCTGGGAAGCTTATAAAAAACCACTGATGGGGAGAAGGGGGTCCTAATATATGGTGACAGAAGATTTGACCTTGGGTGGTGGGCACATGGTGCAATATACAGGTCTTGTATCATAGAAATCCTCACCTGAAACCTATATGTTCATGTTGAACAATGTCACCCCAGTAAATTTAATTTAAGAAAACAACAACCTGGGACCTGGAGCCCCTTCTCCCCATTCTAGAACAATTAAATTAGAATGTTTTTCATGTATGTTAATCAATTGTCCATCACCATAGCTTTGTGAGGACACCCAGGTTTTACGTATATACTTAGGAGATTATATGACTTGCCCAGGAGACTAACAGAGCAGTTTGAATTCTCAGCAATCTCGTAGAACCATGCTCTTCCTGCTTGCTTGGCTACTGTGTTGAAATCAATAAATCTGTCTATCCAAAGCTATTATAATGTTGAGAGTTGCAAAGCAAGCTAGAATGGAAACATAGACATCCTGTATTTAGATAGCAGCCGACTTGCCTTTGTTTCATACCAGCAGTCACTTGGAATTAATATTCTTTATTGTTTGTTTGTTTGTGATAGTATATCCCCTTTCTTGATCCTCAGCCGACCTCTTTGGAGGGGAAATGGAGAAATAAGAAACATTCTGTTGGTTGTATCACGTTGCCACAGAAGTACCCTGTTCTTGCTCTGTTCCTCTACCTGGAAATGTCTCCTGAGCCTCTTTCCCCAAATCCTTAGATTATCTTGGCCTTGGGTTGCCTATTCAGAGTGATGACAGCTTTCTAATCTTTTTTCAGTTCAGTGATCACTATATTTGGTGAAACTTTGGCTTTGAAAGAATCAAAACTCTAATACTTCATTTGTCCTCTTATTTCTGTATATTTCGTTTGCCAAGTATGTGTCTCCTCACATCTGATTTGTGAGTTCTTGGCCTAAAGGAACTACTTGAGTCGTAACTGTCATCCTGTACCTGTCATTTGCTCTAGAAATGCTGTTTGAAAAGAAGAGAGGTGGGTTTATGAGAAAACTCTTCATTTTAACCATTCACTTATTATTTCTAGCTGTTATCTGCATTTTCAATATTATGTGTAATGATGAAGGACTTAGTCAAAGTAATTAATTCCTGATCCTCTAGTTTTCTCTGCTAATTTTGCCTTTTTTTTATTTTCCTATTTGGTGACACCTTAGGAACAGAAAGAAAAGACTGGAACTGATATAGCTACAGCAAAAATGTGTGATATTTATTTTGGTAGAAGGAAGAGTTGAAGTTACTGTCTGAAATTAAAATTTAGAGTTCAGGAATTTCACTGGTCATGGTAGTTTTCCTTCCTAAATATTGTCGTTTAGCCTTAACTGTCAGGTATTAAGACATTAAAAACAATCCTTATCTTACCATTTATTCAAATATTTTACATGTCAGTCAATTTTATTGTTTTAAAATGTAATTCCTGCACATTTCTTTTTTTTAAACAATGTGGGTTTTTTAAAAAATTTATTATTATTATTTTTTGTTGTTGTTTTGTTTCACCTTGGAAGTGGATTCTTTGTTTTTATTTTTATTTTTATTTTTATTTTTTTATTGCTTAAAGTATTACAAAGGGTATTACATATGTGTCCTCTTTTTTTCCCCCGCCCTTGACAATCCCCTGCCCTCCCTTATGTCTTATGTCCATTAGTTATGCTTATATGCATGCATACAAGTCCTTCAGTTGATCTCTTACCCCTCTCCCTCCTGCCCCCCAACCCTCCCTGGCCTTCCCGCTGCAAAAAGAAGGGAGATGAAGAGAAAGAGTAAGGGAGGGAGGGGGGACCGGGAGAGAGAGAGAAACATCGCTTTGTTGATCCACTTATTTATGCATTCATTGGTTGCTTCTGGCATGTGCCCTGACTGGAGATCGAACCCACAACCTTGGCATATCGGGGCTGACACTCTAACCGACTGAACTACCTGGCCAGGGCTCCTATACATTTCTTTTAGAGAAATTTCTAATTTTTGTTGTTGTTGGTATTAAGAATGAATGGAACAATATTCCTTCAACCAGCACTATTTTTTTCTGGGTGCCATACAGGAAGGTTGTTGCTTTTAAAAAACACTAGCTTTTCTTATGTAGTCTAAAACTGTTTTTAGTTGGTTGTTTTGGATGTTTTAGGTATAGTCATAGCATTGACACCATACTATTCTATCTTTTGTTACCTAGTTTACTCTTTAATCTAGATTCAGAATAATGCTGAAAACAATAAGGATAGTCATTATTGTTGCGAACCTGATTTTAAAGAACGTGCCCTTTGGAGAGGGAATGCCTTAAGTCTGGAGATTGGCTGTTTAATCAGATTCATATGCATGTTTTTAACTGATTTTATTTTTAAATTTTGTTACACTTTGATATTTTCTAATTCTATTATAATCAGACTTTTTTTGGCTATAATAATGTTCACATGTTAGAATTGAGTTTTTTCTTTGTTGACTAATTTATGATCAGGTGTTCACAGAAGATTGAAAAGAAGGCATAGTTTTGTAAGCTTAAATTTTCATTTGTGTGTGTTTTTTTTTTTTTTAAATCTTTATTGTTCAGATTATTACATTTGTTCCTCTTTTTTCCCCCCATAACTCCCCTCCTTCCAGCTCCCACCCCACCCTCCACCCTCACTCCCCACCCGCTGAGTTCATCCATAGGTGCATGATTTTTGTCCAGTCACTTCCCGCATCTCCCACACCCCTTTTCCCCTAAGAATAGTCAGTCCATTCCCTTTCTATGTCCCTGACTCATTATAATCACCAGTTCATTCTGTACATCAGATTATTTATTCACTTGATTCTTAGATTCATTTGTTGATAGATGCATATTTGTTGTTCCTAATTTGTATCTTTACCTTTTTCTTCTTCTTCCTCTTCTTAAAGGATACCTTTCAGCATTTCATATAATACTGGTTTGGCAGTGATGAACTCCTTTAGTTTTTCCTTATCTGTGAAGCTCTTTATCTGACCTTCAATTCTGAATGATAGCTTTGCTGGATAAAGTAATCTTGGTTGTAGGTTCTTGGTATTCAGCACTTTGAAAATTTCTTGCCATTCCCTTCTGGCCTGCAAAGTTTCTGTTGAGAAATCAGCTGACAGTTGTATGGGTATTCCCTTGTAGGTAATTGAGCCTCTTTCTCTTGCTGCTTTTAAGATTTTCTCTTTGTCTTTTGCTCTTGGCATTTTAATGATGATGTGTCTTGGTGTGGTCCTCTTTGGATTCCTTTTGTTTGGGGTTCTCTGCGCTTCTTGGACCTGTAAGTCCATTTCTTTCTCCAGGTGGGGGAAGTTTTCTGTCATTATTTCTTGAAATAGGTTTTCAATATCTTGCTGTCTCTCATCTTCTGGCACTCCAATAATTCTGATATTAGACCGCTTAAAGCTGTCCCAGAGGCTCCTTACACTATCTTCACACTTTCGGATTCTTTTTTCATTTTGCTTTTCCAATTGGGTGTTTTTTGTCGAATCTTTGGTTTGATTCTTGTGCTCCTCTGGTCTGCTATTGGGTGTAATATTCTTTATTTCAGTCCGTGTATGCTTACTTTCTAATTTCTTTATTGTAGCATCGAGGGTCTCATTAGTTTTCGTGAGGCTCTGCACAAATTTATGGCAAGCCCTCAAAATTGCGATTCTTAGCTCCATATCTTCCATTTCTGTCATGTTTTTTTGTCTCCGCATCTTATATGCTTTCTTGGTGCCCCCCCTTGTGGTCTCTGTGCGCAGTCTTGTTCTAGCCAAGCCTTAATTGTTGTAGTTAACACTAGAGGGATTTGACCACCAGGCCGACTGGCTGTAGGAATCAGCTGTATGGAAAACGTCTGTCTTCTGGGGAGGCGTTATTCCAGCCTTTGCCTGAGGCGGTCGGCAAATGGTTGTGCGCAGGGCCTGGGCGGGGCGGGCTCAACAGGGCGGGGGGAGGGAGCAGCTATGGCCGCTCTCAGTCCGTCCCCAGGGGCTCTGCCTCTCTGTCCCAACAACCGCTGCAAACCTCGGAGGGGCCGTAGCCAGACAGTCCCGCTTCTCCCGTTTGAGTCTGGGTCCCTAGAGACTCGCCCGGATCTGTAGCCCAGAGTCTGAGACTCGCTCCTGATTGAAAACGACAATCGCGCCCTCAGCCGCCAGCCCGCTTTGCGCTCGCACCCTCACCACCGCACCGCCGTACCTTTAAATTTTCCACACTGCGCCTCCGCTGAGCGTCGGAATGCTGTTGTTTTTGCTTCTAGTTGAAGAGACTCTCCTCAGCCAGCCTTCCCGTGGTTCTGGTTGATGTCTGCTCCGACTTTTAGTTGTATTTTTGAAGTGGTTGTCCACGGCGGCAGTCTCCGGTGTTTACCTATGCCGCCATCTTCCCGGTCTCCCATTTGTGTGTTTTAAAGTCAGTTTTTTAATGATTACCTTCAGTCCAAGTCAGATGGAAATATTAGACACAGTAATTGATTTGTTGCTGTTATTCAGCACATACTTTCATCAGGAGATACATAGCCCTACATCTTTCTTTCTGTGAGTTAGTAGCCATCCTATATGCATTAGAGATTGTAAAAGGGTGATAGCATTCATCCTAATTAGCTTGAGCTTATCCTGAGGTACAATTCCTATATGAGAGGCAAGATAGGTACTTGAATGGTTTTCTTTATTTATCAGTATTTAAGATGATCATGTCTTGGTTACCTAGCATTCTTCAAAAATGAGATTTGTGGGGTATTCTTTTGTTTGTATTTATAGTTTTTAGTATCATTATGAATTTAATGGATTTAAACATCCATTGCAATTAATTGTGATTTACATTCTAGTGTGTGTCATTATTGCTAGTGAGAACCACATAACTTGACTCCTTTGCTGTATTAAGTAGGATTTTAGCAGTCTTTGATAATGGATATTTTTGTTAAGATATATGAATGCATTATAGTCTAAAGGCATAAACTACAATTTAACAAACCATTCGCTTATTGGACTGTTTAGATTTTTTTCAGGAAATTTTTATTATTACAGATGTGCAGTGAAAATTTTGGTATTTTGACTTTGATATCCTAAATTTTTACTTAGGGTCTATTGCTAGATAGGTGGATCTTTTAAAAAAAGTGATCCATAAATACTTTTAAATGCTTTCAATTAAAATATTTAAATTCTGGTGTGGATTTTTGTTTGTTTATTTGTTTTGTTTAGAGGAAATAACACTTAATTGTTTTTTTTCTCTTTACAAATACATCGGAGAATCATGCAAGGCTACAGCATGGCATGGCATGCAATCCCAGGCCACAAATCTGCACACTCTTTTGCAACTGGTCCTGTGAGGGCAGAACCTTTCATCTCGCCTTTATTGTTTATTATATTTTCAGAATAAAGAAACTCGGCCATCTTTTCTCTGGGGTGACTTTCCATATTGGATTACCACCCCTGAATATACTACATTCTTTCTGGCTTTTTAAATTTTCAAGTTAAAATTCCATCTTTTGTCTTTTGAGTGGAACTACCCCAAATAAAACATTTACTTAAGATTAAATATCATTGCCAAGTGTCTTGCATGTTTTATAATTAAAAATAGTCTTAATGTTTCTCTGAAATGATGCTAATTTTACTTTAATTTAACGTTTAAGCCCTAGCTGGTTTGGCTCAGTAGATAGAGCGTCGGCCTGCAGACTGAAGGGTCTCAGGTTCAATTCCTGTCAAGGGCACATGCCCGGGTTTTGGGCTCGGTCCCCCAGTGGGGGGTGTGCAAGGGGCAGCCAATCAATGATTCTCTCATCATTGATGTTTCTATCTCTCTCACCCTCTCCCTTCCTCTCTGAAATCAATAAAAAAAATACTTAAAAAAGAAATGTTTAAAAAAATTAAAAAATTGAGCCAAAAGCCCCTTAATTATAAAAAAAATTAAAATGGTTGATTAATACACTATAAGGTGGTTAGGAGGAAGCAGTTGAAAAATGCTTTTATGTTACCCTTTACTGTTATTCGGTGTGCCCCCCCCCCACCTTTGTGGGAGGATAGCGTAAATAGTCTGTTCAGAAGTTCATGCATGACTGTTACCAAGCTTTCTAAGTATGTTGAGGCATCTAATAGTAATTCTTTGTCCTAAAATATAACATGAAAATTAATTGGAAAAAGGAATGAACCTAAATATACAGAAAACGAACTGGAATTGTTTTTAAAGTGAAGATTCTTAGTCTTTATTCTCAATATTTTGTTTTTAAATTACCTTTTTTTGGAAACAGCTTTTTCTTTCTTTCTTTTTTTCTTAAATCCTCACTCTGGGATATGTCCATTGATTTTTAGAGAAGGAAGAAGGGAGGAAAGAGAGAGAGAAATATTAATGTGTGACATAAACATCAATTGATTGCCTCTCATGCTTGTCCTGACTGAAGATCAAACCCACAGCCTGCGTATATGCCTTGCCCAGGAATCGAATGCGTGTGTGTGTGTGACGTGGGTGTATGTGCTGAGCTTCAAACAACAGCCACCTGGCCAGGCGAAACAACTTTATTGCATATAATACTCCCAGTATTTTTTTTAAAATGTTTTTACTGATTTTTAGAGAGAGGAAGGGAGAGAGAGATAGAAACATAGATAATTTAAAAGTTGTTACTGATTTTTAGAGAGAGAGGAAGGGAGAGGGAGAAACAGAAACATGGATGAGAGAGAACTATCAATGGGCTGCCTCCACTTGCACACCCCCTACTGAGGATCAAGCCTGCAACCTAGGCATGTGCCCAGGTGGGGTAGGAAGGGGCAGAGACACTTTTTTGAGGTAACTTATGACCAAAGGCCAGTTAAGACCATGTAACAATAAGAGCAATATTTTTTGTCTTCCTTTTTTTTTTTTGGTGTTAATCCTCACTGCAGGGTATTTTTTCAACTGATTTTTAGAGAGAGTGGAAGGGTTCGGCGGGGGGGACAGACAGACATCCATGTGAGAGAGACATATCAATTGGTCGCGTGTGTCCCCTCCCCCCCACCATGCACCCTAACCCGGGGCTGGGGCTCGAACCTGCATCCCAGGTATGTGCCCTTGACTGGGAATCGAACCCGAGACCCTTCTGTGCATGTGCTGACGCTCTAACCATTGAATACACCAGCCAGGGCAAGACAGCCATGTTTTTCATTGATTATTAAATGTTGATGAGACTTGAAGCCTTTTGATAAAAAAATACTTATTTGGCAATCTTAATGAAAATACAGAATAATTCTTTTCCTCATAACAATAAGTGGATATAAAATGATTAACATCAAATACATCTGGAATACTGTCACAGTACATAGTTTTGCAAGAAGTATACATTTACTATCTTAACAATTTTTAAGTGTGCAGTACAGTATTGTTTTTTTTTTTTTTTTAACAAGGGCTTTTTATTGGTTTGTTGTTTAATATTGAATGAACACTTCTGACACTTTTAATAGAGGGAGCCTTATATAATACAGAGAACCCTAATTTGTTTTTTTTTTTTTTTTTTTTTTTTTTTTTTCCTCTTAAAGTATTACAAAGGGTATTACATAAGTATCCTTTTTCCCCCCCCCCCCGCCCTTGCAGTATTGTTAACAATATGTACATTGTTATACAATGGATCTCTAGAACTATTTCATCTTGCATGACTCAAACTGTATACCCGTTGAATAACTCCCTGTTTTCCCTTTCATCCCTATCCCTGGCAACCATGATTCTACTTTCTGTTTCTATGATTTTGGTTATTTTAAATACTACATATAGGTAGACTCCTGTAGTATTATATTTATGATGGGCTTATTTCACTTTTTAGCATAATGTCCTCAAGGCTCATCTATGTTGTAGCATATGTCAGAATTTCCTTCTTTTTAAAGGCTGAATAATATTTTGTTGTGTGTGCATACTACATTTTTAAATTCATTTATTCGTTGATGGATATTTATGTAGCTTCCACATGGCGGTTGTGAATACTGCTGCAAGGAACATGGATGTGTCACCATACCTATTTTTAAAGGCTATATTGATTTTTTTCTCTTGCAGATATATTCGACTTTATGGGAGAAAATTTAGCAAAGAAGATCATGTTCTTTTTGTCAAGTTATTGTATGAGCTGGTATCAATTCCAAAACTGGAAATCAGCATGATGCAGGGATTTGCCCGTCTCTTGATCAACTTGTTAAAGTAAGTCAATTTTCCTATGATTTTGGATTTTTTCAAGATTTTTTCAAGATTTTAGGGATTTTAGGGAAGATTTTATTTATTAAATATGTTTTTATTGATTTCAGAGAGGAAGGGAGAGAGAGAGAGAGATAGAAACATCAATGATGAGAGAATCACTGATCAGCTGCCTTCTGCATGCCCCCTACTGGGAATCGAGCTCGCAACCCAGGCATGTGCCCTTGACTGGAATCTAACCCGGGACCCTTCAGTCCGTAGGCCAATGCTCTATCCACTGAGCCAAACAGGCTAGGGCGAGAACTTTATAAGTTTAAATCATGAGTTAATTAACCTTTTAATTAAAATTCCATCTCCTCCATGAAGCTTTCTTTTCTCTAGCACACATTGAACTCTGTGTTGTCCGATTATTTTATTTATACTAATTATCTTTTCTTATATAGGTTTTGAGATCCTTGAGAATATAGGGATCATTTATTCTTCTGCTTATCCCAGGGTACCAGTCACAATGCTGGAAACTTTAAGTGAAGACAGATAGTGTGGGAAAATATGAAATTCACCTATAGTGATGGTGGCACAATGTAAATGCCCTCTTTTACCAATTGCTCTTTGAGGTTTGAGCAGCAGCAAGAATTTGGTGCATTGCTCTTCCTACTCCCTACTATATTATATTCTGCCAGTGAATTGCACTGGATGAGGAAAAGCAAAACCTACTGTGATGACAGCAGCATTTAACAGTTGTCCTCCCTGAGTAGTATGTGTAATATACACACACCTTTGCACACATCCATATATATGTGTTTACCTTTCCTAATTAGGAAAAAGGAACTTCTTTCAAGAGATGATTTGGAGTTACCTTGGAGACCACTTTATGACATGGTGGAAAGAATATTGTATTCCAAGACAGAGCACCTAGGATTAAATTGGTTTCCTAAGTAAGTATTTCCATTTAAAGAACTTCTTTGGGAGCATTGGGGGACTTTTAGGGATTTGATCTTAGTTGAGAAATACTGGGTTGAGATAAGCTAGCAAATGTACATTTTAATATATTCAATTCCATGTAACTTAACTCCTAAATTAATTTTTGCCCTCTTTAAACTATATCTGAAGCTGTACTTAAGAATTTTCCGCCAAAGTATTTCTAACAGCTAACATCACCATAATGGCCAAAGAAAGCAAGAGATTTTGTTTGAAAATCTATTATCTTGTCATTAAAAGTAATACATATTTGGCATTCTTCAAAAAACATCCACATGTGTTTTAATTCTTCAAGTACAACGAATGCCTTAAGAAGAGGAGCTTTGCATATTCCAGGGGGCATACATACCCAGTAGAAGAAGCATCAGTTTTACTGTTTGACTTTTCTGAGAGCACAAACTATTCAATGTACAGTCCCTAGTTTATGTTATTTTCTACTAGTGCTTAGACATACTAAGCTTATAAATCTCTGGCTGATTATGGCTGCTTGAACATGTATCATGACTCTTCCAGATCTCTAATTTTGGTACGTTTTGTATTTTATTCTGAATTAACTGCTCTTTTAGTTATTTTCCTTTTTTGCTTTTAAAAATTCTTTAATGATTCTTTAATGATCAGTCTTCTTTAATGATTGATTTCTGTGGTTTCACTCTCAATCCTACACATGTTGACATTATCTTATTACTTCTTGTAGCCTCCCCAGTTCAGTTCATTTAATCTATGATTAATCCTCAGGCTTCACTTAAGTGAGCAGTCTTTTTTGTAGAATTTTTTAAAAATCATGGCAGATGGCAGGTTTTAAGAGCTTTTGGGTAATAGGTAAGTAAATAGTAAAATGATGTAAATGGAAAGAATAAAAAAGAAAATGACCATAGTTGATCCTGAACTTAGGCCCTAATTGGATTTTGGGGAGTGATCACAAATAGAGTGGTCAGAAGTCATTTATTTCATGAAGATTTCATGTATTAAAACAAGGAAACCCATTTTTCAGTCATAAAACTAGAAAATTTATCATGAAACTAAATGGTATAATGTTCAAATGTTTGTATAAATAATATGAAAACCCAAAGTTTAACATAAAAGCCGTGTTGTAAAGGTTCCTTAGGAGTTTTTGTTTGAAGGAGCATGCCATAGACTGGATTGGGTATATTTAAAATACGAGCCCATTGAAGTGTGTACTAGAATCACCATTTCATAGATTTCAGGGACCTTTAAACTGTGTTCAAAACCAGCTCTCTTTCTGAGAATTTCCTGGCTGATTCTTTTGGGCTGCCTCTGAAAGTCTTTGGTAAATTAAGACAATTTCTTCTTTAATATGTTATTTCCTTGCTTCTTCATAACTAAGTTTCACACTTTTGCCCTGGCAGTTTACCTTTGCAAAGGCAGCCACTTCCTTCCAGGTCCTGTGTGGCTTTCCTCTTCAAGTCATACCAGCTGTTTTCCTGGAAGTTTTGTTAGAGCTTATCACTAAGTGTCAGTCAGTGCTTATAGTTCCTCCCTGTGCTTATTACCGTGCCTTTTCCTGAAGCTTCACATCATCCTTGCCCCTGTGGAAACCTCTTAAAAGTTTTACCATGGCTCTTCTTGGTGTTTTAAAGAAACATTTTGTCTCTGTGGAAATTGTCGCTTTGTTTAAAGCAGTGATTCTCAACTCTGACAGGCTCAGCATCCCCTTTTCTATTTTGTAGTTAACTATTTTAAATGAAATTTGTAGGTAGTATAACCTATCTATGCTCATTATCTACACTCAGTGACGTAAATATAAATGTCTTCATCACAGAAGAGAAATAATAGGAAAGTCATTTATTATGAAAACAGTACAGGGTTGGCAAAAGTAGGTTTACAGTTGTTTGCATGGAAAATAATTAATAGTAATACAAAAATATGCTCTGTTTCATATACTCAAAACTGCAAGCCTACTTTTGCCCCACCTGTATGCTTGAAGCATGCAGATTATTACACTAAGAGACACAATATGGTATTCAGATTTTGCATCTACTTATGATGAGTAAGTTTGGATTTAAAAGAAAAAAGGTTAGAACAAACAGTATTCTGTATAAGAAGTACAAGAACTTGAAAGAATAGCATTATGAGTGGACATTAAAATAAAAGCTAGTGCCAGGATAAATAATAACATAAGATTTAATTAAGTATGATGGTAGAGAAAGGGAAATAACTTTAATTTCAGGCTACTGAACTAAGAAAAAAGGAAGTTTCTATTCTCACGGATCTGCTGGCCTTATTTGTAACATAGTGTCATAATTTTTATGTAATGATCTTGGTGTAGTTATTTTGTATCAGGAGACATTGTTTTTAACCATTTCTACATGTGAGAAATTAGAGGCAAAGGATGAATTGGTAAAAGAAACATTAATATGTGAAGGCAGAAAGAATTTGTTCAGTAGACTTCTGGGGAGAATATCAGAGTAAGATTGAAAACTAACAAGCAATGCCAAAATGAATAAATAATGTCAATATATAATTTTCATAAGATAAATTGCCCTTTGTGCCATATGAAAAAGGTTTACAATAATTTACAGCATTTTAACAAAAAATTATCAATGAAATTCTACATCCTTGTGTTTTATGTGTCTGCTAATTGCCAAAGTAATGATACTTTATTCCAAGACTGTTAAAACAATCTTAGTTACATATTTGTATGCAACAGCAATGGTATTGACAAATCAGGTGTTGCAATTGCAATTGCCATGATGATGTGATGTATGTTTCCTTCCTTCCTTCCTTCCTTCCTTCCTTCCTTCCTTCCTTCCTTCCTTCCTTCCTTCTTCCTCCCTCCCTCCCTCCCTCCCTCCCTCCCTCCCTCCCTTCCTTCCTTCCTTCCTTCCTTCCTTCCTTCCGGAATAATGAATAACCCCTTATAAAATTTTCAACAAAACGAAGTAGTATAGCCTTGTTCAGTTTACATTGGTTGTATTCCCAGAAGAATCAATGTTCATTAAAACTATGCAAAAAATACTAAATGTTTAAAGCAGTGAACTTTTAGGTAGGATATTTGAAGGTCTTGCACCAATTTTTTGTTTTGTCTGGCTATTCCATGAATTGCAGGGTATCTACTATACTTGGGTTCTGCCCCAATAATCGTGATAATTAAAAATGCCCCATGCATTTCCCAAATGCTCCCTTTATATGGTTAAAGGGCCTGGGTTTGCCGCCTCTTATCTTCTATCCAGACAATCAAAAATTTTCTGCTTCATTAATCAGTCCCTCCTCTTTTCTTATCACTGGTCCAGCACTCTTTGCTTTCTCTTTTCCTGTTTTTAAATCTCTAAGACACTGGTCTTCTAGTATCCAAATCATTATGTGTTTTTTCCCTGTGTAGGGCTTATTAGGTAATGTTTCCTTAAGTAAAAATTCTTCCCTATATGTCTCTTGGCTAAAATTGATGCTGTAGGCAGATGAGTGAACCATATTGGTCCAGTGGCTTGGACTGCTCACACACAAGGCTGTGAACCTCCACTAAACAGCACATGTTGTGAAATGGAGCTCTATTGCTGCATCCCCTTTTTAAAATGGTAATGTGTTCCAATTTGAAGGGGTCAGAAAGAATACTAGGTGGTTGATTGTTGTATGTGCCCTGACTGGGAATCAAACCCGCAGCCTGGGTATATCAGGACAATGCTCGAGTCTAACCAACTGAGATGCCCAGCTAGGGCCACACTTAGCCTTGATTTTAAAATCAGAGGAACCTGGTAGCCCTGATTCTTTAAGCAGAAAGGTTACATAGAGAATAGTGGAGAAGTTATATGATAGTACTTTTGCTTTCTGTTCCTCTGTCTACTGAATTTCTAAGGGAGAATCATTTAAAACATTTTTAAAATGTATTTTTCTAAATAAGATTATATTTAGCACACTAGTATAGCAAGTGTTTATAGTCAAGAAATAAAATTATGAGTTTACAAACACTTTATTACAGAAAATTCCTTAAAGGGCCCTTTAATACGGCATACTTTTGAAATTGGTATTTTGAGTATTTTCATCTTAGATGTGTTCTGACACATTTTGAAACAATTTTGTCAGCTGGCTGCATGTGTTCTTACTAATTTTAGAATACTATTTTTATAATCAAAAGTGAAAGATGCTTCACTTGTTAACAGTTTGTCTTTTTTTAAAATTTTCTTATTAAGTTATTACATATGTGTCCTTATCCCCACGTTACCCCCCCCCCCCCCCCCCTTCATGCCCTCACCCCCCTATTGTCTGTGTCCATTGGTTAGGCCTATATGCTTGCATATAAGTCCTTTGGTTGATCTCTACCCAACAGTTTGTGTTTCAGGTCTTAAACTCATGTGCCTTAATGTGTTTATCTTGAAACCACTGCTTTAGAGGACAATGTATGGCAACACGCTTTTAAACGAGTTTTATTGTTTGGAACAAGGATTATTAAATTTCTCCTTTCCCTTCTTCTTTTCCCTTATCTTCCTCTCCCTCCCTCCCTTCCTCCTCCTGTCTTTCTGTCTTTTGCTTCAGGGGCAAAGACTCGTCACCCTCATCTGTTTGTACTTTCTACTGGAGAAACAATGTAGATGTTTTTTATACAGTAGAAAGATCAACATTGGAAAAGAGCTAGGTAGTTGTGAACTTATATGTGCAACATAAGAATTGCTTCTTGTTTACTTCATAAAAGAAGCATTTGAATCTTAATTGGCATGGTTTTATTTCACAAAACAAAGTTCCATATGCTTAATTGGAGTAGCATATTGCAAGTTACAAATGTAGGCAGCACACTAAGGAAGGGTATTGCTACTAACAAAATGTGAGGGGGATTATGCATAGATTAGTTTTTACATAATGGGCATGGGCAATTCATATTTGAATTATGTATGTAAATTTGTTTATTTAGTCTTATCACTACCAGTTTTCAGACTTGTTTGGTGTTAAAGGTTTACATGTTTGTATATGAGTAGTTTGGGCCTGTATAACTCATTTTACTTTTTAAAAATATTTTTTTAAGTATATTTTTCTTTTAGGTATATTGTTCTAAGGGGATTAAATCATTTTTCATATTAATTTGCCTCTGGAGACATTATATGTCTACCTTTTCTGGTACTTGTTCTTCATGGCATTTGAATTGGTGCTCTTATTTTTAAGATACAGTTAAATCTTTTGATCCCCTTTCAACACATGGCAATAACATGTTCTTAACCTCTGTTAGGAGTTTGATACATGTGGCCATACGTCTAAACTTAAGTTACTGGTAGTAACCACAGATTGAGCTCTAGCTACAGAATTTAACATGATACAAGTAATTGCTCTGAGGATCTGTTGAAATTTAAAATAGTTTACAGTTTTGTTAATAAACAATGATTATTAATATGGTATTTACAGTGATTTCTTTGAAATATATTTTTATTGATTTCAGATATAATGATTTTTAACACAGTATTTAAGGATCATTTTATGTGCTTTTAAACAAGTTCTACTTTAACTTTTATTGGAAATTAGCGACTAGGTGGTTGGTTTTTATTAATGTCTATAATCATGTTTCTTCTAAAATTTGTCTCTGTGGCCCTGGCTGGGTAGCTCAGTTAGTTAGAGCAGCGTCCCAATATGCCAAGGTTGTGGATTCAGTCCCCGGTCAGGACACACAAGAGTCAACCAATGAATGCATAAATACGTGGAACAAATCAATGTGTCTCTCTCCCCATTCCCCTTCTCTCTCTGTCTCTAAAATCAAATTTTTTAAAAAATGAAAAGTTGTCTATGCTGCAATGATCTCTTCTTGGAAACTTGTTATTTTTTTTAAGCAATTTTAAAAACTATTTCGTTCACATTGATTAGACTTGCTGTCACAGCAGTTTTGCATGCTCTTTTTACACAAGTGGTCAGGATTAGGGCAACTTTTTTTTTTTTTAAAGCTAGGTGTTGTTTTTTTTTAAGACTTTTTTAAAAAATTGATTTTTAAAGAGAGAGAGAAACATCGATGTGAGAGTGAGACATTGATCAGCTGCTTCCTGTACGGTTCCTGGGATGGAGCCCGCAGCCCAGGCATTTGTCCTGACCTGGAACGGAACCAGCAACTTTTCGGTGCTCTGGTGTCATACCGGCCAGGGCCAGACAATTTCTTAACACTTGGCATAGAGGCATACTTTTTAAAAAAAGTGATTATAATAGAAAATCAATGTTAATGCTACATCATTGATGATGATGTTACACTTTATTTATATACATTTGTTATGATAAATTATCTTGACCCCAATTTCTGTGAATTGGCTGTGAAAAATGACTACTTGTTGATTTGCTAAGCAATATTAGATTTTTTTATTTAAAAAATATTTTTTAAATTAATTTTGGAGAGGAAGGGAGAGGGAGAGAGAGAGATAGAAACATCATAATGAGAGACAATCATCAATCTGCTATCTCCTGCATGCCCCCTACTGTGGATCAAGCCCTCATTTGCCCTGACCAGGAATTGAACTGTGACCTCCTGGTTCATAGGTCAATGCTCAACCAATGATCCATTCCCGTCGGGCTATTAGATCTTAAAAGATTAGATATGAGATGGAAAGTGTTTGACTAATTGATGGTGGACTTGTTTTGATTTAGAGAAAGCAGGTGAAATTGAGGAAGTGTTAAGTACATTCTTAAGAAAAAAATACTGTATAAGCAATTACCATTTAATTATAAGTAACTTAAGAGGTATATAGAATATAACAGTATTATAGTTTCCCTTGTTTTTAGTTGAAAACCAAATGTGACTATTGTAAAGTTAAATTTTAGTTCAAGAATTGTCAGGTGACACTGAAAGTACTTCTGGCTATGGGCATTCCATCCCACCCTCATCTTGAACATATCATTTGCCATACATTTCTTTGGATATTCAAAGTGAATATTGTCCTAATAGTTAGGTAAGGGAGGAGGTAGGAAGAGAAATATTTAGGTTTGTAGGAGTCCACTCTCTTAGTAATTAGATTAATTGGAGACCAAATCTTTTGGTTTTCCTTGGGCCTCCCTGCCATATATATATATATATATATATATATATGTATATGCCTAAGTGACCATTTGACCGGCCGACCGATAGCTATGATGCTCACTGAACACCAAGGGGCAGACACTCAACGCAGGAGCTGCCCAGCTGCGGTTATCGGATGACACACCCAGAACCAGAGAGGAGAGAGCCTGATTCCGGGGTGCATCACCTGAGAACTGCCCTCTTGCAATCCAGGATCCCTAAATGGTTTTTTTAAAAATTTATTTTATTAATTTTTTTACAGAGAGGAAGGGAGAGGGATAGGGAGTTAGAAACATCAATGAGAGAGAAACATCGATCAGCTGCCTCCTGTACACCCCCTACTGGGGATGTGCCTGCAACCAAGGTACCCGCCCTTGACCGGAATTGAACCTGGGACCCTTCAGTCTGCAGGCCGATGCTCTATCCACTGAGCCAAACCGGTTAGGGCTCAATGTTTTTCTCTCACAATGTTGGAGAGCCAGTTTTGGCCTGATCCCCACAGGCCAGGCTGAGAGACCCCACCAGTGCACAAATCCGTGCACTGGGCCTCTAGTATCTTATATTTACTTTATTGATGTCATCATAGGGATCGAAAGAATGTCATCATAAGGTAATTGCAGCCCAGAGAGGAAAATTGACACAGTCATTTGTTGAATCTGGGACAAGAGCTCAAGAACTGGGACAACAATTTACTCTCTGCCCTAATAAGTAGGGTGACTGCTGGGGAAGGAATTTCCTGTTTTGATATGATTTCCTAAATCATAAATTAATAGCTACCCAGAGGCAGGAGAATAGATATAAAAACAAAATGAGCACAAAAATTATTATTTTTTAAGTATATTTTTATTGATTTCAGAGAGGAAGGGAGAGGGAGAGAGAAAGATAGAACATTAGTCATGAGAGAATCATTGATTGGTTGCCTCCTGCCCAGGAATCAAACCAGTGACCTCTTGGCTCCTGGGTCGATGCTCAACTGCTGAGCCACACCAGCTGGGCCAAAAATTAATTCTTAAGGAAATTGAAAATACGATTTATTTTGGCTGTGTATGAAATAATAATAATTGTTATAATTTATTGTGATTAATTCTGAGCCAGGTAGCTGCTTTCTTTATTTACCTCATTTAATTTTTATAACAGCCTTATAAGAGGTAGGTATTATTGCTCTTATAGGAAAAACTGAGGCTGGAATATTACATTAGTAAGTAGCAGAACTGGTATTCAAATTCAGATATGTCTGACTCTAAGCCAAGCTGTGAACCACACTACATGATACAGGGCTTTCTTTTCAACTTAACGTGCCTTTATAAAAGGAAAGAGGGTACGAGAAACCCATTCAAAACTTAGTCCATCTGTATGCAGATCCCTTTTGATTTAAAACGAGAGTGTTTTGATTTGTCATCACTTTAGTATTATAAATTTCCAGCAATTGGAAAAGTTTGTAGTGATAATTCACTCCCTCTAAAAATTATTAAAACATAGTCTAGTAGCATCTAGCCTTAACCTTTTATTTTATTTTTAAACAGAAACATTGTTTCCTTCATCTTGAGAGATTACAAGAATCACAAAAGGTCACTATACAGATATCACAGGTTAGAGAGATTGTACCCTTTTCTGGATAAAGAGCATAAGTCCAATGGCACAGCCTTATATATAAGGAGGGTTTGAAATTTACTTTATTTAGAGGAACTAAATCACATTCCCACATACCCTATTCCTCTTAGCGAATTGAGAGCTACCAAGTATTGTAATTAACCTCCTATTCTGAAGAGTGAAGGGAACTGGACAAAACATAGCTAGCTATGCAGCTTTTTATGACTTGCTTTCTAAAGTTATTTCTCCCATTACATGAAAGTTTGTTGGTAGAATATAAAAGTTACCAGTAAAAATAGCAGGTCTTCTGTGTTATACTCTCAAATGAGTTGCCACAGAAACAATAAAATAAATGAAAAGTTAACATGAACACAAACTTCAGAAACTGGAAATTATAGATCTTCTGCTTATATCCTTGGGCAGAAAGTTTACCATTTTAGAATTTTCTTTTTTAAACGTGTTTAAGTTGATCTGATATTTATTTTGGAACGAGATGGCTCTTTAAACCTTGCCTATTAATTTGTTTCTAAATATGATTCTTCAGTCCAAAGTCAAAGATCTGTGCTCTTTATTTCCCTGATAGAAAATGTTTATTGAGCATTGCAAGTAAGTAAATAAATTAAGTATAAGTATAGATGAACACATAGCTTTGTTATAAGTCCTTTGGCAATGCCCAGAAGAAAAAAATCATAGCTGTGGTCTTTAGGGGAGATTTATTTACTTATTTATCTCTTTATTTACTTATCAGAGAACAGAGAGAGGGAGACATTGATGTGAGAGAAAAACATTGATCAGTTGCCTCCTGTATGCACCCTGACCAGGGCCAGGTATTGAAGCCTCAACCTTTCAGTGTGTGGGCTGATGCTCCAACCAGCTGAGTCACATTCAACAGAGCTTGCTTAGCTTTTTTTATGAAGGAAGGTAGAATCTCTCTGATAACCAGAGGAAATACTCCATGATTGCTCTCTAGCCATATGGCCATATTTTTATTTTCGGATTATGAGTTGTAGTCTGGTTTCCTCTTCAGTTAATTGTTTTCTGAGTAGTTTGTAAACTAAAGAGGATTTTTACTGCTTCAAGTAATAAAATTAGTTTTCTCTCTTGGTTATATGATATATTGGTTACTTGTTACTGAGTTTGGTTTATATTAGTCCTTGAAATTTCTTTGCAGATTAGTGCTTAAGCTTTCAGAGAAATTGGATAGACTTCTGGATTTAAGAATTTCAAGAAGCTTAATGGGAAAGTGTCAGGTTGGAAGTACTGCCTGAAAGTTACCGTTTTCCCAGTAACTTTTTCCTTGAGATATGGGACTTGCTTTATTTTTATTTGTGCACATCATACTATAAGTGGTCACACATTTATTTTAAAATTTCCACTTCAGAATTACCTATTGCCCCTTTGCTTTATTTATTTGCATTTGACCTTTTTTGACTGTGGTCCAGTTAATACTTTAAAAATTCCATTCTCTTCATGTGTGTTTAAACTATTATTAACACAGAAATGTTCATTATAAATTTATTATACAAATATTTGTTTTCCATATTCATTTGAACCACCCACAAATTGGAAAATAAGTTGCTGCCTTTAATGGTACTCAACTAATAAAGTGCCCTGGAGTGTTATAGAACTCTCATCAGTTGGTTAGAGAAAAGTAGTTTTGGCAGTTGCTGATAGGAGCACACCAAATTTTGTCTGCCATTTTGATATAAAAGCACTTTAATAAAAATTTAAAATTACTCTCTGAAGTTTTAAGCCACTGAGCATATTCCTTGATGTGTTGAAAAGTTTGGTCATTGCTGCCTACTTTGTAATGATTGAATATGATTTGTCCTTTTCCTACTTTTCTTCCCTTTAGTTTACAGCAGAGAATGAGCAAAGGAGGGCAAAGGAAAGAGTAGATTATGGAGTGTAGGTAGTTAATCCTTACACTTCTGTCTGTATGAAAGAGGAGGATTAGCAATTGCATGCACACAGATAATATCTAAGTTTATGAGCATATCTAGAGAGTCTTTTTTTATTAATTGAATTAGCTGTGTTCTTAAAATACACTGAACTAATTTATCAAATGGCTTTTCCCCTCCTCCCCCCAGTTCTGTAGAAAATGTTCTCAAAACACTCGTGAAAAGCTGCCGACCGTAAGTAGCTCCTCAATTTATATAAAGCCTCATGTTGTTTCTATGGGCCTTTCCCTGTCTTTAATTTGCTTTGAAGAGGAAATTAAAGGTATAAATAGTTTCTGACCTTGTGATGTTAGTCACTGACCTTGTGATAATAGTCAACATATTATTTCCAACTCTTAAAGTGAAATTTTCAGATTTCGTTTATAAATTTAGAAAATTTTGAATGGTGTATAGTCACCAATTATAAAATAAGAATGCCGTAGCTTATATATAATCACATTTGTTTTAAAGGTTATCCTAAGTTATTGTTACTTAGATAAAAAATCTTTTTCAAAATGGGCATTGTAGGGGAATTGCATTAAAATTGAGTGTAACAAGAAGGTATGGTCCATACATTTTTTCTAGTGTGTTCTCTTTCCGTAGAATATTTGCCTTTAGCTTCCATATTCTCCTATTTAAATATAAATATGTATAGAATTTAGTGTTAATTAATATTTGTACAGTTCTTTGGACTTAAAAAATATTTTCTGACTCTTGTTTATCACATTGTTCTGAGACTACTTATCCTACTATGGATACGGGGAACTCTTTTGAATGGAAATCCCTGTGTTTATCGTATGCTGTAATAGGAGTTAAAGTTATTTCACAAATCAGACACTTATTACTTATCTACTATACTCAGTCTCGGGCAATTATATATTCAGGATATAAAGTGTCTCCCTTTAAGAGGCTTAAGTTGTAACTTGAGTCATAAGCCACCAATGAGCAATGTCATTTTGTACTAGGCAATTACTCTCTTGGCCTATGTGTTTCCTCACTGGAAACTTAATCATCACTGAGGTATTTGCTGGTTTTTAGGTTGGGTAATTCATAGAGCACCTAAGCTTTTATTTTGGATCACCAGGCTAAATAAATAGTTGACTCTGAAAAATTAGGAAGGAGAATTGATGTATGAAATCTTTGAAGGCAGAATATTTTCTGCATTTTTCTTTTAATTCTAACCTGTTTAACAATGACCAAGCATATAAATGTGTAATAAGTTCAACAAAAATAGTATGAGAATGTAATTTTATTTTCACATCAAAGAATGAAGTGTGATTCTAATTAACACAAATGTATAAAATGTAATAGGATTTGATAATATGATGTGTAAATCTAATTTGAAAGGGTTTTCTAACTTTTTGGCCATACCCAGAACATACGCTTTTGTTCTTCTAAACCCCTTAATAGGTATTTAAAAAATTATACCTGGGTCCTTTTCATCCCTTTACCTTCATTTTGTGTGTGTGTATGCATACACACATACAACACACACACACACTTCTGATTTTGATTTTGTAAATCTCTATCCCAAGGATGCCCCTGCCCATTTAATAGAATTGTACAATGTTAGACCCTGTAGCACCAGATCATCTAGTCCAGTCCTCTCTTCTCTATAGGAGGACTTTGTGGTCAGTGTGGATAAATGGTTTGGCCACACGTGCTGAGCAATTGATATTCTCTTTCTCACTTCAGTTCACTGTTACTCAGTTTTTATATAGACAAAATTTTTTTCTATTGCTATTACATAGTACACAGGAAGAAAATATACAACCATGTTTAAATTTGTAGGTGATTTGACTTACTTTGTAATTTATCGACTTTGTAGCATTTTTCTAAGTCCCCTAGACAAGAAGAAAATTTACTTTATCCTAAGTGTGTCAGGGTATTTAGAGTTAAAATGTGTTTCTTGTAAGCTAACATGCTCCTCCTCCTTTTTTTGTCAATCATGTATTTATGTTAGAGAGTTTTTAGCCAGTGATCAGATACATGAAAACCTTCCTTTTTATTAGATATTTTCCAGCAGATTCGACAGCTGAGATGCTAGAAGAATGGCGGCCTTTAATGTGCCCTTTTGATGTAACAATGCAAAAGGCCATCACTTATTTTGAACTATTTCTTCCTACCTCCCTTCCTCCAGAATTGCATCATAAAGGTTTTAAGTAAGTATTTACATATTATGAGAAATTCTAGAAAATAGCAGGAAATACAGAGGCAAACTAGCAAAGCAATAAGTAAAGAAAAACTTACTAACTCAACCATTATGTTTATTATACTTGAGGTGTGTGAAAGCTAAATCATTTAAATATAAGATTGTAAATAGAGAATAATGCTTGTATGTCAAGCCAAATAGGATAAGGGCTTTGAGAGAAAGAGTATTACATTAAGAAAGGAGTGGAAATATCAAGAGGCAGTGATAGAAATGTTAAATTACATAAAGTTTTGAGGGAGGAAGAAATGTTTTCCTAAACCTAAAACTAGGTTCTAACCCTTATCACATGTAGTTTCTTTTGGGTCTTTTTTATATAATCTTTTCTTTTTGTAGTCTTTGCACCATTTTTAGGAACTTTTTAGAATGAAAAAAAATTTAGACTGTACTTTTAAGAAGAAAAGGTATGAAAAAAAAGACTGGAAGGATAATAGTAATTACCACTGTGTTATGGGTTCATACTTAGTTTACCTCCCCCTCTCCCATTTTCTGTAGTGAAATGTCAAATCTTTTTATTTTAAGTCAAGAAATTTTGTGTATAGCTGAAAATTTAATTTTAATTTAATAAAAATTCTAAAAACTTTTTGTATCTTGGGCATTTTTAAAGATTGTTTACGAGGAATAATATTCTAACATTTTCTTTCCCCTATATTCTCTTCTAGTTCTTTAATTTGAGATAATTTCCCCCACTGTAATTTAATTGCACTTAACTCTTTGTGGCTAGTTTCTTTTGTGGCACATTTATTGTAGTGCTAGGTAATGGTGTAGTTACTAATTGGGTTCTTACAGACAGGAAAGTAAGGGAGAGTTACAAGAACAGGTAGTAATAAGAAAACATTTAATGAGAAAGATTATTCTTTTTAGAATAAATACATTGGAAGGATAATATTTAGACAAAAATGGTCCTTTGTAACATTAAGTTTGTAACTTTCAGTATTATTTTTTTCTAGATTGTGTAGTTATTAGTAAGAATAACACATTAAAAACTACAAGATATCTGGCTTTGAACCATTTTCTATAAGTCACTTGCTATTCATAACAGTATTTTTTTTCCTTCAGACTTTGGTTTGATGAATTAATTGGCCTTTGGGTTTCAGTGCAAAATCTCCCACAGTGGGAGGGGGTGAGTATCCCATTTTTTTCTCCTATACTTTTTAGTTTGGAAATAGTATGTGAAATAATTTGATAAGAAACTTCAATTCCCTAGAATTGGCTATTAGCAGTGTTGTAATCAGTTTTTAAAATTTTATTTGCTGTATTTTAACAACAGTAGACATTTCTTTATTTGATTTTATTAATATACTAGAGGCCTGGTGCACAAAAATTTGTGCACTGGGGGGGGTGGTCCCCCAGCCCAGCCTGTGCCCTCTCGCAGTCTGGGACCCCTCGGGAGATAACGACCTGCTGGCTTAGGCCTGCTCCCGGGTGGCAGAGGGCAGGCCCAATCCCTAGGTGCAGCCCCTGGTCAGGCTCAGAGCAGGGCCGATTGAGGAGTTGGGGCGCTGCCTCGTCATGTACAGAGCAGAGCCGATCAGGGGGTTGAGGAGCTCCCCCCTGTCACAGAGTAGGGCCGATAGGGGAGTTGGGGCACCGCCCCCTGTCACACACAGAGCAGGGCGGATCAGGGGGTTGGGGCGCTGCACCCTGTCACACTCAGGGCAGGGCCAATGGGGAGGTTATGGCTCTACCCTGTCACACACAGAGCAAGGCCCGTGGAGAGGGGTTGGGGCGCCACCCTCTATCACCCACAGAGCAGGGCCGAACAGGGGGTCGGGGCGCCGCTGCTGTCACACTCAGGGCAGGGCCGATGGAGAGGTTATGGCTCTACCCCGTCACACACAGAGCAGGGCCGATCAGGGGGTTGGGGAGCTCCCCCCATCAGGCACAGAGCAGGGCTGATCAGGGGGTTGGGGAGCTCCCCCCATCAGGCACAGAGCAGGGCTGATCAGGGGGTTGGGGCGCCTTCCCCTGTCAGGAACAGAGCAGGGCGGATAGGGAGGTTGTGGCCCCGCCCCCGTCACTCACAGAGCCGCAGGACGATCAGGGGGTTTGGGCGCTGCCCCCTGTCATGCTGATCCCGGTGCCAGGAGGCATATTACCCTTTTACTATATAGAATAGAGGCCTGGTGCACGTGTGGGGGCCGGCTGGTTTGCCCTAAAGGGTGTCCTGGATCAGGGTGGGGGTCCCCACTGGGGTGCCTGGCCAGTCTGGGTGAGGGGCTGAGGGCCGTTTTCAGGCTGGCGGGTGACTGAAGCTCCCAACTGCTCCTTTTTTTGCTTTTTTTTTTTTTTTCTATTCTGCGCCAGCTTTAGCTCTGAGGCCTCGGCTCTGGCCTTTACCTTCTGTATTTGATACAATGTTGCGGTCCGGCTGGCTGAAGCCCGGCTGACTGAAAGCCGGTTTCTAGGGTTTTGTTTAGCTTCTATATTTGCAACATAGTTGCATAGAGTTGCAGCTGAAAGGCCGGCAAGTTAGGCGGGGAACGTTGGAGTCCGCAGTCACTGGAGCAAGCAAGCCTCCCTGTTTGCTTCAGTGCATGGCTGCCGGCCGCCATCTTGGCTGACAGTTAATTTGCATAAGGATATGCTGATTAGCCAATGGGAAGGGTAGTGGTGGTACGCTAATTACCAGGTTTCTCTTTTATTAGTGTAGAATATAGAAGTATGCAAGTGTAATGGAAAATGCATGAAACTGTAAGGCCCTGCTTATTTCCTTTTGTATCCTCACTAGCACGGTGCTGGGCACATAGTAGATGTTTACTGGATTAAAGTTTCTTTTTTTGTTTGCATTGTGCATAATGCTATGTTTATTTTTTTATTGTTATTTTTAAAATACATTTTTATTAATTTCAGAGAGAGAGAGAGAGAGAGAGAGAGAAACATCAATGATGAGAGAGAATCATTGATCAACTCCCTACTGGGAATGGAGCCCGCAACTCAGGCATGTGCCCTGACAGGGAATTGAACTGTGACCCCCTGGTTCGTAGGTCCATGCTCAACCACTGAGCCACACCGGCCGGGCTGCTATTCACTTTAAATGGGTGACAGGAATCGGAACTTAAATTTGGAGATTTTAAAAAACTGAGTTATAGAACATATGTTAAATCAAGTTATGCTAATACTGATTGCTGAAAAGAACAAGTGAATGAGGGGTTTCACTGTGCCACTTAACAGCAACAAATGTATTTACTTAATTTTTATTTTTGTTTACTTTCAGCAACTAGTAAATCTCTTTGCACGGCTGGCTACAGATAATATAGGGTACATAGATTGGGATCCATATGTACCAAAGGTAATTAAGAACATTTGAACATATAACATACAATAGCATTGATAGCACTTTTATGTCATTAAGAAGAAGTATATTTTGTATGTTGATTCTTAACTTCACAGTATATTTTAGGACATTAATAAAAACACAATTTACAGGGTAGATCCTTTATTTTCAAAAAGTAATTGGATCATATCAAGATATCAAAAATATGTGATTTTTGTGTTACCTATGTAGGAAATGAACTATAAGTTTTGAAATGAATAAAATAGAAAATACTAAGTATATTATTCAGGGTGTCATACATTCATACTTTGCAACAAATTTTGTGTATTCGATTGCAATTCTAGTGTTCTCCACTTTTTAGATAACATTATATGTTTCCCTAGATTAAAAAATAAGAGTTTCTCTAGGTGCATTGTTCTTAACATTGCATCCTTTGTATTGTTTCACCTGCAGCAGAATCACTGGTGGCACTTCAGGAGGGCTGGAATGGGACATCCAGGTGATTCTGAAGCACATAGTGAGAGTAGTGCAGAGCTGGAGACCAGCAGAAGGCAAATGCTCTGTATGTCTTTGCTTGTGCTGTCTTCCTCTGTTGCTGGCCAGTAGAAACTAAGGAGGAGAAGTAATTTTTCCCTACCTTTCGGCCCCCTATCTGTTAGTAATGACAGATATAAAACATAGATTTCATTATGTTAGAATGTAAATACTAAATGACAGATTAAAATGCAAATTCTTAAGTGGGGGGAAGGGATATCAAGTCAGTGTTAAGAATTAAAGAGTTCAGAATCTGCCAGAAGATATTTCCATTTTGTGCATCCTTGGCATGGAATTAGAGCATAGGAAAATAATTTTTGTGCATTTAGAGAGACAGAAAGGAGTCAAAACATATCATGTTTCACTTCAGGTATCTACGGTTTGCCTTTTTATGTTTTACTATCTCTCCTTTCTCTGTGTTTTGGGTACATGGATATAGCTGTATTATATCCACATGCCTGTGACCTCAGAGTATCATTTTTAAAAGTGTAGGTATTTTCTATAATTTTTAAAGAATAAAGCAGAATACTAAGCAGTATGTAATTTGCTTCAAAACTGATCAAATGTGACTACATCCAATATCACTAATATATAACATTTAAGTTATTTAAGGGAAGTTATTTAATAACTGTACATATTTATTTTTAATTCTCTTTTTCTTAAAGATATTTACAAGAATTTTGAGAAGCTTGAACCTCCCAGTGGGAAGTAGTCAAGTGTTAGTCCCAAGATTTTTAACAAACGCTTATGATATAGGACATGCTGTAATATGGATCACTGCTATGATGGTTTGTAATACGTTATATTTATTTTATATAGTTCATCCAAATTTTGTGTTAGCCATACAAACATACAATCACATAAGTCTATATAGTGGCTTAGTTGGTCGCTGGATTCTTGGATATTTTCAGACCCAGAATGTATTCACAATGTACCATTTATTAATGTCTGTAACCAATGGGCCCTAAAAATAGGATCTGAGTTTAGAGCAGCGGTTCTCAACCTGTGGGTCACGAACCTTTGGGGGTCGAACGACCCTTTCACAGGGGTCGCGCCTAAGACCATCGGAAAACACATATATAATTACATATTGTTTTTGTGATTAATCACTATGCTTTAATTATGTTTAATTTATAACAATGAAAACACATCCTGCATATCAGATATTTACATTTCGATTCATAACAGTAGCAAAATTACAGTTATGAGGTAGCAATGAAAATAATTTTATGGTTGGGGGTCACCACAACATGAGGAACTGTATTAAAGGGTCGTGGCATTAGGAAGGTTGAGAACCACTGGTTTAGAGTTTTGAGAAATTCAGAATGTCTAACAGTTTTACAGGCCAGGAACCAGACTCATAGATAAAAGGACTTTCCCAAAGTCAAATTGAGGTCACAGGCATGTGGATAGAATTTTTAAAATTTTGTTGGTATTTTGCTGTGGAATTATGGTTTCTTAGTGGTTTCCCATTCTAGAGTGGGGAACAGGAACATGGATTTCATTTCAGTAGAGAGAGAGGCTCCTAATGTAACTGACATTCTACCTTAGGTCTGTGGTTTTTCTTGAAAGAAGATCACCTTGAGGCAGATAGGAGGCTTCAGGCCTTTATCCCCGAGGCTGTTCAACCTGATAAGATAAATACTAGCTTTTTACCTTTTTTCCTCAATTTCCTCTAACTTATGTTGTTGTTTGGTTTGTTTGTTTTAACAATAGATTAAGAAATTTTTTGAGTCAAAATGTGATCACATATAACAGGTTTAATCATTTGAACATTTACATTTAGAAGTAATAATAAAATATTTTAATGCATTTATGTAAATCTTACATCTTCATTTCCTGCAACGAGAAATTCACTTCTTGAATCATTTAAGAAATGTTTTTTATGCTTGATTTTACCACTCTTGATTATTCTACGATGATAATCTTCATGATAGAAGTTATTTGATTGCACAAGAGTGAAATATACTGTTATCCTAAATAGGAAAAAAAAATCTTTCCAATTTTTAAATTTGGTTTCAGTAAGTTGCCCTTATTTTTAGTAGAATGTTTTAAATCAATATGTATGAAGTTCGTTGGGGATTGTTTTTCACTCCTATTCAGCAGTAGAATTGATTTTTGTCAGTAGGTTATAAACTACAGAGTATAATGGGATCACTGATCTTTTTACTCTTATATCGGAACAGGGTGGACCAAGTAAACTAGTGCAAAAGCACTTGACTGGTTTGTTTAACAGCATCACATCTTTTTACCATCCTTCAAATAATGGGCGCTGGCTGGTGAGTATATTCATTTTTCACTCTAGGTTTTGCAATTTTTTGAGATATGGCCACATGTAACTATTACATGTTAGGTAACCTGTACTGTGTTTTTTGTCCTTCATATCATCTTTGGCTATATGTAAATGATTACATTCAAATTAAGTTACTAAATAAATTAAGATAATACTGGTGTGATAACTAGTGACAAAATGCTACATTCTGGCAACAAAATAGTAACAAAAATGCCACCAAAGCATAGAATGATCTTTCCAGTTTTATTTGTCACTTTGTGTGGGTTTTTTCGTTTGTTTTTTTAAGTTTTCTGGTTAAAATGGCTTTTCATGTAATGGAAGGTTAATGTGCTCCTGGAAGTTAAAGCGGAAATTTGAAATATATTTGTATTGATCATTATCAGTATATAATTGGTGAGAGTATTCTATTCTGCCTAGATATACTATGCAGGTCTTTGTAATAAAATTATTAGAGCTGTTATTTTAAAAATCTTTAATTGTGAGGCTACAGAGGAACCATGAATGTCTGTCTGTGAGATATAACCTACCTTGGACTTTTTGCTTCTGTGTCCCCAGAACAAGTTAATGAAACTACTTCAGCGGTTGCCAAACAGTGTTGTTCGAAGATTGCATCGTGAAAGATACAAGAAGCCTTCTTGGTTAACTCCTGTGCCTGATAGCCATAAGCTTACTGATCAAGATGTTACAGACTTTGTACAATGCATTATTCAACCTGTCCTCTTGGCTATGTTTAGCAAAACTGGTAGTTTAGAAGCAGCCCAGGCTCTGCAGAACCTTGCACTCATGAGACCTGAGTTAGTAATACCCCCTGTACTTGAAAGGTAGGTGTAGCTTTACATGCTTGCTGAAGCCTCAGCAGTGCTACAGTTATTCTGATGATCTCTTCCCCCTCCTCTTCTGC
Source organism: Myotis yumanensis (assembly GCF_028538775.1). Classification (NCBI taxonomy): domain Eukaryota; kingdom Metazoa; phylum Chordata; class Mammalia; order Chiroptera; family Vespertilionidae; genus Myotis; species Myotis yumanensis. Next base: position 29,418,965 of record NW_027223762.1, on the reverse strand, counting down.
TTGGTTTTCTTTTCTGTGGGGTCCGTATTGCTATCGTGTGCCTATATCTGTTCCTGGAGGAGAAGCAAGACATTTTAACCTAATGATTTATGACTTCATAAAGGTTTATTTGAGAGAAAAGGCAATTGACATGACATGGATAAAATAAGTATTTTATATTATTTTCACATTTTAGTTACTCAAGTGCTCATAAATTGAGCTCTGGCTATTTTTTTTTTTTCATCATAATGCAAGTGTCACAATGTATTGAGAATATGGCAGTAAAAGTGGTTTTGGATTTCTGTTATTTCTTAGAACCAGTAACACAGAAAAAATTTGATTGTCTTTATTATTTTCATATATAATCTTAGGTGTGTTGTTTCCACAGGGTAGACCTTATTGCATTCATTTTGTTTCTTGTGTTGAACTAGTAACAAAATAGTTCTCTATTTGCTGAGCCACTGTCACAATATAGGCTTGATGTGCTTCCCAAGACAGAGCTACTCTGAGTTGTTCTGAGAGTAGGTTACTTCAGCTTTCTGTTATTCCTTTGCTGCCTGAACTTGAGCTTTATGATTTCTCTCTAAATACCTTTGTCAAACGTGAAAGATCAGTTTTTAGAGCCCAGCAGGATATAACAGATTGAGTTCCATAAAACTCAGATTTGTCCTAGGTCAGTGATGGCGAACGTTTTGAGCTCGGCGTGTCAGCATTTTGAAAAACCCTAACTTAACTCTGGTGCCGTGTCACATATAGAAATTTTTTGATATTTGCAACCATAGTAAAACAAAGACATATTTTTGGTATTTATTTTATATATTTAAATGCCATTTAACAAAGAAAAATCAACCAAAGAAATGAGTTCGCGTGTCACCTCTGACAACACGTGTCATAGGTTCTCCATCACTGTCCTACGTCCTTAATGGGAAGAGCAGAGTAGTTGGTAGCTTGTTATTCCTGAATTCTAATAAACATTGACTATTAGATTAGATACAATCCTATTGGAATATTGAAGTGGATTAAGATGGTTGAAATAATGCAGAATCTACCAGTTTATGTTCCTTTTCACTGGAATTTGCATGGAGAGAGGTGGAAAGATGGCAGGAGATTGGGGAAACATACCTTTCCTTTATTTGTGTGATTTGGTTAACCTTTGAGAACATATATTCACTCAAAATATTTTGCTAGCTACAAACCTTTAAGCTAAAATGCAGTTTATGAATTTATTATACTTAATGTATCATGTATGGTTATCTGTGACGGAAATGTTTTTAAATTCTGTTTTCAAACTGTAGAACATATCCTGCACTAGAGACTTTAACAGAACCTCACCAGCTCACAGCTACTTTAAGCTGTGTAATTGGAGTAGCCCGCAGTTTGGTGTCAGGGGGCAAATGGTTTCCTGAAGGTCCAACACATATGCTACCTCTGTTGATGAGAGCGTTGCCTGGGGTGGATCCAAATGACTTTAGTAAATGCATGGTGAGCATATTTATGATTCTGTTTGTGTCTAAGTTATAACTATAAGTGGACATCCTGTTAATTTTTTTCAAATACTCTTCAGACATAGTTCAATGTAAAATTTGTTCATGATAACAGAATTATATCTGTAGATGCCCAAGTTTAGGTCTGTGGAGGGTTAGTTGATATGTATAATGTATTCCTTCATAAGAAACTTGCTGTAACCTCTATTCATTTAATGTTTTAAAGCTTATTATATATTTACTATTTTCCTTAAGCAGAGACATTTAAAAGCATGTGGTCATTTGCACTTACCTTCATCTACACTGTGACAAAGGGGCAGGATACACATTACTAGGTGTAAACTGCCAGATCCTGGCTGTACGTGCCTGTCCTGACATTGCCCTCTTCCCTGGTCTCTAGCTTCTGCACCAGCATTTACTGTTTACTCTTAGTTATGGTTACATTTTAGGAAGGAGGCAAGGTAACTTCTCAGTGACAGAAGGTTAGAGAACTTTATGCTTAAACCTAAGTAAATAGCTATGTGAAAATAAATGTATAGTTTCATTACTAAAGTAACAGCTAGTTCATTTTGAGGAACCTTTAAAAGTTCAATTCTAAGTAAAAAATTTCCAGAAAGATTGTGGGACTCCCTGAAGATAATTATTTGGGTAGATTATAATATGTTTGTGCTTTGAACTAGAATTATGTAATTAATGTTAAATTTGTTGCATTTTCCCAGATTACATTCCAGTTTATAGCAACATTTTCCACTCTGGTGCCTTTAGTAGACTGTTCATCTGTACTCCAGGAGCGAGATGACTTCACCGAGGTAAGGATGCTTTCTGGTTGCAAAGGAATTAAGTTCTAATTCTTACTGTATATGCATAGCAATATTTGCTAGTTTAAAAGCAACTTTGGGCCTGGCTGGTGTGGCCCAGTGGTTGAACATTGACCTATGAACCAGGAGGTCATAGGTCTGTTTCCCTTCCTTTCTCTGAAATCAATAAAAATATGTTTAACAAAAAAAACTTTGGATAGGTGCTAACAAGTTAAAATTACAGTCTTATGATTTCAATGATATAAATAGACAGCCTTGACATCACTGCTATTTTGACACCCAGGGGTGTGTTTCCATTTCTTTGTTACTTTTTAAATGCTTTGTTAAGCAAAGATAGTGGGTTTTGTTTTTTCCCTATATAATAAAACCCTAATATACAAATCTACCCAATGGTGGAACAACCGGTCGCTGTGACGGACACTGACCACCAGGGGGCAGACGCTCAATGCAGGAGCTGCCCCTTGGTGGTCAGTGTGCTCCCACAGGGAATGCTGTTCAGCCAGAAGCTGGACTCACTTCTGTCCAGCGCAGTGGCAGTGGCAGGAGCCTCTCCTGCCTTCGTGGCAGCGCTAGGCGGACATCCCCTGAGGTATCCCAGACTGGAGAAGGCACAGGCTAGGCTGAAGGACCCGCACCCCACCCCAAGTGCATGAATGTCATGCACTGGGCCTCTAGTGTTAGTAATAAATCTGTTGAGATTAACATCTAATGAAATTTTCTTTATCACTGTCTGGTTCATTTATTTTTTAAAAAATATTTTTATTGATTGCAGAGAAGAAAGAGAGAGAGACATCAGTGATTAGAGAGAATCATTGATTGGCTGCCTCTTGGGGATCAAGCCTGAAACCCAGGCATGTGCCCTGACTAGGAATCGAATAGTGACAGTTTGAAAAGTGTAATTGATAATAAAAATGGCTGCTTGACTTCTGAGTTGGCCCTTATATAATACGTTAATTCTTATTTTAGTTCCTGGAAAGTAGTAGATTTGAGTTATTCTAAATTGACGTGATAATGGTGCTGTATTTCACAGTATACAGTATAAGAATTTAGTGTTATATCTATTTTGTAGACCATATTTGAGTTTCGTTAGTTCAAATAAGAAAAATAAAAAGCTATTTTTAATTTTTCTCCACATTAATGTTGTAGGTGGAACGAGAACTGTGTTCAGCCACGGCGGAATTTGAGGACTTTGTCTTACAGTTTATGGACAGGTGAGCACGTACCCCAGACCTACCCTTTATCTGAATTCAAAACAATGATTGTTCTGTCCCAGCAATTTTAGTCTCTCCCTGTATTGCAACCACCATTTCACGACTACCCAAGGTGGTGCTTTCGAAGTTATAAAAGGACAGTTGATTTGTGAGTCATGTGCAAGTTATGTAGCTGTCACTTGAACAGTCATAATAATAGAGGCTTATCTGATCATCAAAAAAAAAATGTTAAAACTGGCTTTTGGTTACTAAAATTATACTTTTCTTTGTATTTTTGCATTATGTAGATGCTTTGGACTTATTGAAAGTAGCACATTGGAGCAAACAAGAGAAGAGACAGAAACTGAGAAAATGACTCACTTGGAGAGTTTAGTCGAATTAGGTCTGTCTTCTACATTTAGTACAATCCTCACACAGTGTTCCAAAGAAATATTTATGGTAAGAAAAATTAAATTCCAATGTTGTAATTTTATTTGATGCTTTAAAAATTGAACCTTAAGTGCCCTAGCCAGTTTGGCTCAGTGGATAGAGCATTGGCCTGTGGACCAAAGGATCACGGATTCCATTCTGGTCAAGGGCACATACCTTGGTTGCAGGCTCCTCCCAGCCCGCACCCTGGTTGAGGCACATGCAGGAGGCAACCAATTGATGCGTTTCTCTCACATAGATGTTTCTCTCTGTCTTTACCTCTCTCTCCCGCTCTCTCTAAGAGATCAGTGGAAAGATATCCTCAGGTGAGGATTAAACAACCCCCCCCCCCAAAAAAAAATAAAAAATTGAACCTTAATCTAAAGTGTATAAATTAATGCCAGTTTATCCTTTCCATGCTAAAATTTGAAAAAGCTAGTACAGTTATGCTCATTATTCACATACTCCATATTAGCACATTTACCTACTGGCTAGAATTTATTTGTAACCCCTAAGCCAACACTTGCAGTGGCAAAAATTTGAGTTGCACATGTTTCCATCTGAGGTCGAATAAGGTGACACCCTCCCTACCTTTTTGTTTCAGCTCTCAAACTGTGAACATGTTCTTTTTGTTTCTCTCTGGTACCAGGGTTTCCACATTTTTGTGATTTTGCTGCTTAAAATGGCCCCCAAGAGTAGTGCTGAAGCACTGTCTAGTGTTCTAAGCATAAGAGAGTTGTGATGTGTCTAACGGAGAAAATAACATGTTTTAGATGAGCTTTGTTTAGGCATGAGTTATGCTGCTGACTTGAGTTCCATCTTATAAATCAAGAATATATATTAAATAAAGTGTCTTTAAACAGAAACACAGTAAAACAAAATTCAGTTGATTAAAATGTGTACCCAGAGCCTTGTAGGAACGTGATCCTGTGTGCTCCTTAGGCACAATGATGTTACTAGCTAGCAAATTAGTATTTGATAATTCTGTGTTCACAGCAACTATATAGAACATAACTACTACAAATAACAAGAATTAACTGTAGCTTTAAAGTTTACAATTAAATACTATTTAGGAGAATAGTTTTGGAAATTGTTTATGTCCTAACATGATAGAAATCTATGTACAAACAGTCCTCAAGTTACATCGGACTCTACATATGTCGTTTCGTGGTTACGTCGCCATCTCCCATTTATTTATTAAAAAAAAAGCTCCATCATTTTGACATATGTACATATGTGCTTTATGGTTTTTAGTATTTATTTACCACAAGTAAAGGTCAGGAATTGTTATCTTTCTCTTAAATTTTTTGTACTGTTTCACTTCATTACTGCTGTGTATGTGCTCCATGTGAGTGACTTAGGTGCTTATGTCGGTGGGTTCCGGCTTACGGCGAAAATCATGTTATGTCGCGCCATAAGAACAGATCTCCGGCGTAACCCGAGGACCTACCTACTGTATATAAAAGGCTAAGCAACCAGCCTACCGGCCGATAGCTATAATACACATTGACTACCAGGGGGCAGATGCTTAATACAGGAGCTGCCGAGCAACTTTGCAGAGTGCCCTCTTGCACTCCAGGACTCCCTTGGGGAATGTCAGACTGCTGGTTTTGGCCCAATACCCGCAGGCCAGGCCAAGGGACCCCACCTGCCGTAGGGACCCTGTTCACTCCACAGACACCCTTCGAGCCCCAGCACCGCTCCAGGTGCAGCCGGCCAGGGAGGGACTGCGGGAGGTTGGCTGTAGGGCATGTCCAGCCTGTCTCACTCAGTCCTGCCTCACCGGCCACCTTCTAATGAATTTCCTTTCAATGTGCATGAATCCGTGCACCAGGCCTCTAGTTAAATATAAAAATCTGGCAAAGTAGGATGAATTCAATATTGGTTAGTACCTGTTATGTACAGTATGGTCTTTAAAACCACACTTTATTTCCATTCCTATTTCTTCTCCATCTGAAATTATCACTGTTCAATTTGTTTATTCCGGTTAAAAACTAACCTGTCTTACAGCTGCATGAAATATTTACTAAGATTATATGAGCATAAAATATTAACAAATAATCTCTTATTTAATCAAAATCTTTTGTAGAGAGTTGTTTATAATACTGAGTACTGTTAATCCATGTGGAGAGCTCAATTTTTCATTCAGCAATTGAAATCCTGTGACTTGATTATAAAATTAAATAGATGTGGTTGTCAGAATGACAAAATGTAAATATTAGATATTCTAAAAAAAATTTTGTTACATTGGACTAGCCAACAAGATAATTATATTTGCTTCCAATAGTTATAATTTTGTGTTTAGTGTTTCTGTGGCAGATAGAATCTTGTGCTTCAATTGTTTTATTCATGTTAGGGTGTTGTGTAAAGATTGCTTGTAGATATGAATGTAACATTAGTGAGCAAATCCTTATAAATTCTGATGGCTAAAAATTTCATACTTGTTTACATTTAATATAGTCTGAGCATCATTTAAAAAATGTTTTATGTTTAATTTTGCTTAAAATGCTGATTAGACATTTTCATTTTTTACCTATCTTAAAGGTAGCCCTTCAGAAGGTTTTTAATTTTTCGATTTCACATATATTTGAAACAAGAGTGGCGGGCCGTATGGTGGCAGACATGTGCCGTGCTGCTGTAAAGGTGAGTTTGGGTTTTTTGGACTCAAGAATTAATGAATTAGTAACCAGCAGGTTTATGTGACTAATTTTTTAGATATGTTTGTTATACTTAAAATACATAGTCCTTTCAATAGTTGCTTACAGCCCTTATTTGCCACGAATATAGTGCTAGTGTATACTTTGTGACTGTTAAGTATTTATACCTTTCAAAAAACATTGTATACATATGTTTTCAGTGCTGCCCAGAGGAATCTTTGAAGCTCTTTGTTCCCCACTGCTGCAGTGTTATAACTCAGCTTACAATGAGTAAGTCATATAGTTTCCATTCTGTATTTACAATTTTAAATAAAATTTTTTCCTGTTTCTAGAATTCTCTTGATAAAAACAGATCCTTTAAGCTATGCAGTATCTTAATTTTGTAGTTTTGGGGGAGATTGCTCAAAATAAGATATCACCATGTTGACAGGCAGATTAGAAATTTTACTTTATTCGATTAATATTTTCTTACAAGAACCATTGAAAAGTTGCTACAAAAATACCAGTTATTTTGTGATAGGTGCACAGTCAGACATTTGGCTGCTGTGTTTATTTTCTGAATTGTGAGTTTCCACCTCCTCTAGAGTAACAAGGAATTGAAAAGTCTCCCTAAAAGAGACTTTTTCAGGTATCAGAAATATTAAATATAAATATGTAAACAATGATTCATTTAGTTGGATACACAGATTTTTTTTCTCCCCTCTGTACTATTTTGCCTTTTTTAGATGATGATGTATTAAATGAGGAAGAGCTAGACAAGGAGTTACTATGGAATCTTCAACTTTTGTCTGAGGTATTGTAAATCTTTGGAATAAAAACATACAATTGTGAAAACGTTGACTTGCTCTTAGTATTTATTCTTTTTTGAAAATTTGATATTAAAACATGAAAGGTCATAAGTTTTAGGTATTCTTTTGATTTAGTGGCAGAAAGTCAGATAATGTCACTTTCTGGTATCAGAGTAGTATAATTATTAATTACCTTATGTTGAATATTATTGACTTTTTACTGATTAATTCCAATATAGTTAACTCATTAATGGAAAAGGTTATTAGATTTGGGAATTCTTTTTTTCTCTATGTCCTAAAGTTGGCCATTAATCAAACTTTAGCATTTTTTTATGGGTTAGTTCAGGAACCAAAGAACAGAAATTCCATTAAGTTAGCTTTATCTTTTAAAGGAGAGGGACTCTTTTGGAAGGGATGTTACTATGCCTTGGCACTTGAGTGCCTGGACTCCGAAAATGAGTTTGACCTTTAAAAAGAATAGATTGTTAGAATATAATAAAAAAGTAAGTCCTAAAATGAATTATTTTAAGAGAAACACTGTTGATGCTTTTAGGCTTCTTTCATGCCAAACATTAACCTTTGCATTAATTATTGATTCTTAAATCTTTTATCCCAAGTATCTTTGGGCTAAAAAATTTTCTCTTTTTAGATAACTCGAGTGGATGGGAAGAAGTTGCTTCTTTATAGGGAGCAACTTGTAAAGATTCTCCAAAGAACCCTACATTTAACCTGTAAGCAGGGTTACACTCTGTCCTGCAACCTTTTGCATCACCTTCTTCGTTCTACCACACTCATCTACCCTACAGAATACTGCAGTGTGCCCGGCGGCTTCGACCGGCCTCTCTCTGAATACTTTCCTATCAAGGCAAGCATTTGCAATAATTTAGGATTTAAGGATATATTCGGTTATTTTCCTAAGGAATTCAAAGTGTGGTTGTTGTTTTTCTTGTGTATGAAGGTGTCACTTCTTTATTTTAGAAGTAAATTATATTAAAGCTTATTGGGTTGTTTATTTTGAAGATCTAATTGGCTTTTTAAGTGATTTGTGAATGAGGCAGCATCCCATCTGGCAACTGGAATGGTGCTCCCTGGAATGTTTTAAATGTGTGCAGCATAGTACATAGTGCTGGTGCTCCTCTAGTTTTCTTCTTTTCTGTTTTTGTGTGAGATGACTTGTTATGCCACATCTAACCTGTATAATTCAATATAATTTTATCGGGTAACTTAGTAGACTCACATAAATTAACTATTACTCTTATAAATAAACTAATATTTGAGGGGCTCTTCAGGGAGACCTTTTCAGGAGTTATAATGAAGGGATAATATGTTGTCATGCCATTTTTGTGTGCATTATTCACTATCTTGGGTTTGGAACACTTATACATATTCTAACATTTTCAATGATGTATATGTTCCTTTTTCAACTTCACAACTGGCTGAACAAATGCTGTTCTTTTCTAGGACTGGGGTAAACCGGGGGACCTTTGGAATCTGGGAATCCAGTGGCATGTTCCTTCTTCCAATGAGGTGGCGTTTGCCTTCTTTCTGTTGGACTCTTTTCTTCAGCCTGAACTCATCAAACTCCAGCAGTGTGGGGATGGAGAAATCGAAATGTCTAGGTTAGTTTTTTCTTTTTTTAAAATAATTAATTGGTGTTAGTTTTTATGGTTTCAGACTAAAAATATCTTTTTTTGTGCCTTTCTTTCTCTCTCTGGATGTCTGCTGTATTCATTTTCAGTGAGTTTTGAACATGGACATGAGTGTAATTAGAAACCATTTAATATAGTGTTGTGTAACAGAAAATTTGTCGTAACATTTAAACATAAATGGTTTTTGTCCTCACTTGTTTTTAGTGCTTTTTACTTAGCTGTTTCACTTGTGCATCTTCGGGAAGTGTGTAGCTATGTCCCCCTTGAAAGTAATGCCTGCTTTCTAGGTTCAGCTTAGATTTATTGGTCTGTTCTTCTTGGTAATTCATTATTGCTGTTAATATTACTTAAGAGAAATATCTCTGTGAGGTAATTTTTTTTTCCTTTTCTATAGGCTTTAATGAGAAAATTATTTGAAATCATTAGACTTTTATAGTTTGGATATTTGACAGTTCCTAAAATAATAGTAGGAAAATTACTGTGTGTCAAATATCAGGAAACTTTAATAGCAAATTCAGTAGAAATGGGATTGGAGGAAGAAGTATGATTGACTTCATGTCAACTATATAGTCTGTTGCACAAAACTGCCTTTTGAAGTGAACGTTTAGCTAGTCCATTTTTAGATGAGATATGCTTGAAGGTTTCATGTAATACTGTTTTCTTGTGGTAGTGATCTTTAGGTAAATAGGTGATTAAATTCAGAATTGTTTTTACAAAGCACAATCAGTCTTTGTTACCTGTGATTATTTAGAACCTGCTTAAATATAAGCACATCTCTTATTACCAGTAAATATCTGTTTAATTACCTTGAACTATTAAGTGGGTAAACTGTGGTGGTTGCCATTTTTTTGCCTTAATTTTGTATATCCCCACTTGATGAAGTTTTTGTACTTCCCCCAAGATTCTTGTCTTTTTATTAAATAGGGATTTGGGGTCTTGTAAAATATGAAAATACCTTTTATTTTTTTCTAGAGATGATGTTCTACAGAGTCTGACTATAGTGCACAACTGTTTAATTGGCTCAGGAAACCTCCTACCTCCATTGAAAGGAGAGCCAGTTGCTAACTTGTAAGTAAAAATAACTACTTTACATATTTTGCTATTTTTCCATTTGGCATATATTTTAAGTCTTAGTCACATAATGATTTTCTGGTTTTATAGTTATTGGTGGTGTTTGTATCACTTTAACCTTTTTGTCATTGATAGGCCAAAAAATACCTGAGGCACAACTTAGGTCTGTAAACTTAAAGGCTTATTCAGATCTTCATATGGTGCCAGGATAATTTTGAATGTTCATGAGTTTTAAATATTAATTTAGAGATATTTAAGTTTATCTATTAGATTACTAAGTTAATTAAGAAATACTCTGCTTTAAAAAGGAAAGAAAAATACTTTTAGTCTGCCGTAAATGTTGATTAAAGATTTTGCAGCAAAAAACGAGTGTTTTTTAAATAAAAATTTGTCCAGTGTTATTCATTATGATTTTGAACTTTTTAGATCTATCAAGTTGCTTTTTTTGAATTTAAGTGCTTTTCAAAGTATTATTATTTTGAATTGAGTGTCTTGATTTAATCTATTGTTAGTGCTACCATTTAAGTTAAAAAATTGAGTTTAATGGACATCAGCAAATATGTAACTTTAGCTCACATAATAAGTAGATACTAGTTTCAGTATACCATCTTAGATCATTTTCTGTCGACATCAACATCTCATTGCTGAACAACTTAATGAAAATCACATAAAAATGAGTAAGTAATCCCTGCCCTCTAAAAAACACAAAGAGGAGAATTATTTGTGGATTTTACAACAAAAATATTAAAAAGCTTCAAGGAGTTGCTTTAAAATATTACTTGCTTGTCTTTCCTATATTTTGTATAATCATTGTTTGGAATCATGCTTTTTCATAATTTCCACTTATTTCAATCTAAAAGATGTTTTTAGACATTGAATTTTAGCTTAGTCATTAGATTTAAGAGGGTGAAGTAGGGTCATTTCAAGTAAGGGAATCTGTTTTCAGTTTACCTAGGAATTTGCTGAATTTTTGAAGAACCTTTGTTTTTCATTAGTTTTATAGTTTGATATCAGAGCAGTATTACCAAATTCATTTTTATTATGAGAGATTGATTTTTAAATTATTTTTTAAATTCTCACCTGAGGATATGTTTATTGCTGTGTGAGAGAGAAAAGCATAGATGGTTGCCTCCCATAAACATCCCCACCAGGGTTCGAACCCACAACCTAGTTATGGTCCCTGACTGGGAATGGAACCCGCAGCCCTTTTGGTGCTTGGGAATACCTTTTGCTCCAACTAACTGAGCCCGCCACCTGGAGGGGCATGAGAGATTCATTTTAAACAATTTTAAATGAGACCTAAAATTAAAATCAGTGCTTTTTATTTTCTTGAAGATTTTAACAGTGTATAGTAATACAGTAAAAAATTTAATATGTAATGAGTTTATTAAATTAGTAAATTTAGTTGTGCTTGGACTTGTTGACAATGAGAAGTGTCTTCATTTAATCCAAAAATGTATCTAAGAGCAAAAGCATGTATAATCTGTGTATATGATGAGAAGATTTTTAATAGAGTGATCATTTAGATGTACTTCTTGAAGGGTCAGCTAAGGAGGCCTGGAGGTTTTTCAATATGGAAGTTCATATCATCATGTAGCCATATTATGCCATGTGCACTATAATAGGGAATTGACACAAATAATTCATCTTTTTTGTGTATATATTTTTACATGTATATTTTTATTGATTTCAGAAAGGATGGGAGAGGGAGATAGAGATAGAAACATCAATGATGAGAGAGAATCATTGGTTAACTGCCTCCTACACGCTTCCCAACTGGGGATCAAGCCTGCAACCTGGGCATGTGCCCTGACCAGGAATCGAACCATGACCTGGTTCATAGGTCAATGCTAACCACTGAGAACACCAGCTGGGCAAGAATTTATCTTTTGAAATAAATGTGCATCTGGACAACATTGCCATATATTTTGTTATTATACACCAATTAGGTTTATATATAATGAAATGCATTTTCAATAAGGAAAATAATACCATGTTATAAAAATGTTACGAATGCCATGGACTATAACTAAATAATTTGTTAGCCTGCGTTACTATACACTATAAACTATAAAATTGATCCTGAGTGTCCTTTATAGGTTTTTACCAGAAAAGTTGGAGAAGAAAGATAATTTAGATGGAGATGTTTTGTTTTTGACTTTTCACTTTTAGTGTGAAATTTTAATATAATGAAGTAATAAAAGCTATTTAATATAAATATACAATTATTAGATTTTTAAATATATTTAAAAGTCTACATATAAAATGTTTTCTTGTATACAGGGCTGGGCAAAAGTGGGTTACAGCCCTAACCGGTTTGGCTCAATGGATAGAGTGTCGGCCTGCAGACTGAAGGGTCCCAGGTTCGATTCCGGTCAAGGGCATGTACCTTGGTTGCGGGCACATCCCCAATAGGGGGTGTGCGGGAGGCAGCTGATTGATGTTTCTCTCTCATTGATGTTTCTAACTCTCTATCCCTCTCCCTTCCTCTCTGTAAAAAATCAATAAAATAATATATTTTTTAAAAAGTGGGTTACAGTTGTTTGTATGAAAAATACAATAATAAATAATACAAGAAAGCTGTTTCCCATACTCACAACTGTAAAACCACTCTTGCCCACCCCTGTATATTTAGTAATACCTAACAAAATAAAATATGAAATGATGAAAAAGTCAATCATTTTAATCATTGAATAGTATACATTTTTAAGATTCTTTATAGCTACGTACATCTATGCAGGATAATGATTAAATGAAGTTGAAATAAAAATGAATGAACAGCCCTTAGCCATTGAGTTGCCAAAACACGGAGTTTGTATAGTCTTCCCTGGGCCTTTAACTCATTCTTAGCAGAATCCTTTCCTTTAAAACCATTTTCTTAACTGGTATCATCTTTATCTGAAATTTTAATTTGTTTTGGTAATGTATGCCACCTTATATTTTTTTTATATAACATTTTGGCTTTTTTTGGCTGATAGTAAATTGGTTCTCACCAAAGTATCATAAAATAAAGTTAGCTTTTTAAATTTCTGAAATGCTTTTTTAGTAAGTCAGTTGTTAAAATCTTCTAAATGTACATTGATTTGAAAACACTAAGTAATTTCAGTTGATGGTGCCATTGTTCTGTGATATTAAATCACACTGCCTGGTGTGAAGAAAGAATATCTGTAGCATAACTCTCAATTAAATTATCAACAGCACATCAGTTTGAAACTAGTACAGAAAAACAACAATAGGAAAGTAGTTGCTCCATGGGAAATAGAGTAAAATGTATCAGGTCGGGGAGAAAAGGAAAGACATAAATGTGACAGATGCTTTAGTGTAATGCCTAGGGTGCTAAAATTTTACCGATGTTAATAACAAACAATTTTGCCTTTGTATTATGGGACAGTATGCATTTTCCAAAATACTCAAGCAGTTTTTGGAAGCACATAGCAACTCAGTTTTTTAAAATTTCAACTTATGCTTTTCTTTTTCTTATATAAATCTCAATTAGGTAAAATATTCTAGCTGCTCTATTAAGTTTGCCTTGCGCATGTATTAGTAGTATTTGTCTTCTGGAAAATTGAAAAGTAATGAAAAACTTAGTTCTGAGATTTTCTGTAAGAAAATCTAACCTAGTTTCTAATAGAGTATATGGGATGATCTTAAAATCCCATTGTTCAGGGGAATGGCTACTATAAATATATGAACTATGCTAAGTGATTAGAGACTGACAAAAAATAAACTACTTAGATAAGTTGATTATTCTAATAAGTATAAAATAAATGATATATCTAATGTATCTGCATTGTAATTTTTGGCCTTTAGCAGTGTAGGGGGTCACTAAATATCTTGTACATACTATACATTTTACTGTTTCAAATGATGGGTAAATTACGGTTCCTTGAGGGTAATTAAAGGATACATTTTTTAGTTTAGTACAATTTTGATTTTTAGCAGTTTTGTTGTACTAAGTCTGCCTAATTACTCTTATATTGGAACCTCTCTATTTCACCCTTGGAGCCTTGAGTTGATGATTTAATAGAAATATTTGTGATATAGTTTATACTCATAGTTCTACCTTTATAGATGTGGAAGTTGGAGTATGTCTTTGCAGGGTCACAGGAATTTTGGACACTTGCCTTTAATCCTCAAATCATCATTAATTTCTCCTTTTGCAGTCCACTCATAATCTTTTAGGTCTAACCAGCTATCACAGAAAGTAAAAAACTAATAACATCTATAAAAACAGGGTTACTCAAGGTAGAGGAGTCATCATTTTTCATCTCCAATATTTCTTCTTTACTTTATACCCCCCTTTCTCTGGTAGATCTGTAAGTCATTCTTAGTTAGATCATTCTTAAGATCTCAGCTTTTACTAACTTTTCATTCAAGAAAAATTCATACTTAAGGTCTAAGAGTTGAGACCATTTCATTAATATGTGAAAGGATGTGTTGTTATGCGATGAGGGGCAGGGCTAGCTAACCTCTCTTGGCACCTCCAGGGAACTACCCAGCTCTGCTGGGGGAGCCGCACACAGAAAAGGAAACAGTTACTACTCCACGGTGAGTAATCCTGTTTTCTCCTTATTTCACCTTCTGACTGTTTTCTTTGAATTTTTAAAAGCTTATGTGTCAGACATGAAAATAGCTCTTATGCTCAGCATAAATTTCAACCTAGCACTATGTAAGATTTCTCTTTCTTTACTTAGCAACCTGTTATGCCCATGGTAGAGGAAGAGCTAGCTTGTCATTTGTGTCTATTGTTATTATTGATGCCTAGGATTGAATTGCATAACAGAACACAGAAATAGGCCAATTGTCTCTTGTGAAACACTTCGTAATCTTGGCTGGAAAAAATATCTAGTGGCTTGGTTTTATACCTTTAGGTTTGTTTTCATTTGGGAGGGGAGTGATTATTGGAAAGGGTAGCTTGTTCTTTCACTTACAGACAGGAAGAGTTATTACTGTTTGCGGTTGTGTTACGACAGTTAATCTAGCTTTCATTTGCATATTTGATTTGTATATTTTGTTTTTATGTTATTAGTCACTGCTTCCCTTTTCACCATCTTTTTCCTCCAGTGATTGTTTTCAGTTCTACTCTGATCACATCTAAAGAAGATTGCCATCTAGTGGTACCAATTACATAGTTGTGGAAACTTACAGGTCCCATCCCCTCCTCCCACTCCCCCCGCCCGGTGGCACACATATTGAATAGATCTTGTTATAAATTAGATGGCCTGGTACTATTTAGTTGATTTAACTTCATTATTTATGGATGATATTTATAATATGTTGTGTTGAAATTACTTGTCAGAATTTTATTTAGTTCTTGTGTCAAATTACTTACTCCATGTAAAATGAAACAGTGAATGTGAGAAGAATAAATTTCACTTGAGGTGGGAAAGTGATGGTATTTGATTTAAATTATATATATTGCTAGTATGGCTTTTAATCAGAACACAGATCTGTAAGTTGACAGTACTTTAATTCTATTCAGCTAAGATGTTCATAACTAAAAGTTACAAGAGCAGTTTTAAGTAACAGAGTATGGCTGCACATGACTTATAAAGTGGCCACAAGAGATAAATAGGTCATGACTAGAGATTTCTTTTAGAAAATTATTCTTTTAGAGATCAGAAGAAATAAATTGGTATAAATATGTTTTTACACTTGCGGAGAAACATTTACTGTAAAACATGTCAACCCAACTGGAGTTCAATAAACTTATTAGATAAGAGATCAGTTAAAGCTGAATCTTAAATAAATAAACCTAAAAGGAATTAGTGATGGACAAGAATAAACAAAACTGAAATATATGTCTAATCAGATGCCTTCTCTACACTTGAGTTCTGTAGATGTATTTTAATTTAGATTTTAAAAATAAAAGCCTAAGTAATTTTTATTTAAATGGGTTACTTAATACTATACTTTAAAATCCCATGCAGGCTGATATTTTAAAGTAATTATAATAACTGATCATCTTTCTTCAAATTTTTTAATAGGGGAACTATTTAGAGTGACACGTGGATTTTAAAAATTGGTATCAGGGCTTATAGTTGAGACTTGTTTTTAAAAGTGATTACAGTGTAATTGGTTACTAGGATCATAAATGCATACCAAAAAAACCATTTCAAATTACCAATTAATAGGGTTGGGTTTTTTTTAGTTTGTTTGATAGGTTCTCCCTCCTCCCTTTGGATATAGTAAAAATTGTTCTGAGGTTTGCTGTAGAGATTGTTTTTTATGTTACTTGTAAGACTAATTTTGTGATAATTAAAATGTATGCTTGGTTCAATATTATTTGGTACTAGGTATGGACTAGGTATGGTACAATTGTATTCCTACTTTAGTAAACTACTTATATTTATAGCAGCAGTGAGGAGATGTCCTCTCATGTGACAGCTCATGACAAGCACCTCCCCATCCTCTACCAAGGGAGGTTAGGCCAGGGTGGTAACAGTCTTATGCTTTTTGCTTGTTACTGCTTAAGCACAGCCTTTTTCTCTTTGCTGGTGAAATCTAGTTTCAGTAGACATGGACTCCCCTTTACATTCATTTTAAAGAAATCTTATTTTATTTTTACTGACTAAATTCTGGGTACATATCTATTTTTCAGTCATACACAATTTTACAGAATGCTCAAGTTTCCAAGTTTTATGCAATGAAAACCAGATTTTTAAAAATATATATTTTTATTGATTTCAGAGAGAAAGGGAGAGGGAGAGAAAGATAGAAAAATCAATGATGAGAGAGAATCATTGATTGACTGCCTCCTGCACGCTCCCTACTAGGGATCAAGCCTGCAACCCCGGGCATATGCCCTTGACTGGAATTGAACCTGGGACCCTTCAGTCCGGAGGCTGACACTCTAGCCACTGAGCCAAACCAACTAGGGCTGAAAACCAGATTAAGAATTAGAATTTGAACTTGAAAATCTCTGAGAAGCAAATTAGCATTTTATATTATAACCCATTACCATTCTTTGTTTATACTCTGTAGGCTTGGTTTTGAATCTTGTGATGATACTGTTTTCATTCTAGGCATAGATTATGGGGAGGGACATACTTATAATTGGCATTTTAGTAATCGTGATGTTATTACTATTTAGATAAATCCCAGAATTTAAAACTATGAAATATTAAGGTAAAGATAATTTAACGTATAAAAATACACTAGAGATGGAATGTGTTGATTTTAAAGTGTTTTCTTCATTACAAGGCTGTGTAATTCATAAGTGATGAGTAATAACTGTAAAATTTCTGTTTGTTGCTACTTAGCCCTTATATATGCTTATCCCATGTTTTCTTGGCATTTGTGCCTGTGTTTCTCCTCTTAGAAAGTAATATCTCTTTGTTTATAAAAAGTTATTGAATTCATTCTCATATTTTGATATAAAATGTTGAAAATTAAAGTATTTTTGTAGAAAATTTAGATTTCAGTTACAGAAGTTTGTATTTTCCAATACCTGTTCTCACATACCTAAAAAGTGACTTTTCATTTAATAGATTTAACTAGTTCAGTTTATTTCAGTAACATGTTTCTTTGTGACAGATCTTTAACTAGGAAATGCAGTGGGTTTTTTGTTTTTTTTTACCTCTGAACATCTTCTGAAGTAGTGGCATTTTTCTGCAGATGGTAGGAGAAATAAGTTTGGCTGGTTTTAAGAGGAAGGGTATTGATTGTCTAAAGAAGCTTGTCTGCTATATATTCTACAATAAAATTTGATTGTGGGTTTTTGGTGACTACTTTTAACCCTTACTATGCTATTACAAATCTAACTTTCCTTTGTATAAATGTATAAATGTTTATCATCAGACTTAAGCTTTTACACTTGACTATAGAATATCAATACAACACTCATTTGGGCAGTGAATCACTCCCCCCAAAGTCATTAAATGTAATTAACATTTTCTTTAAGATGAGTACTATTGTTCTTACTGATGAAAGAGATAGCATCTATCCTCACAAGGATAAAGTAAAGAATTGAAGTATTGAAGATGGGAAATCTGTGTTTGTTAAAAGAGCATCATCATCTTTGTTTTGATTTAAACATTCTAGCAATGACATTTTTCCCTTTAACCCTTATTATTGGTATTATTAATAAATACAAGCACTCTTGTTTTTGTACAGGGTTCCAAGTATGGTGTCCTTGGAAGAGACAAAGTTGTATACTGGACTTGAATATGGTATGTGAATCCTAATCTGAGTAAATCTGCATAGTCTATTTTTTGTCAATTACTCTAAAGGGTTAAAATGGAATAATTTTGTGGTTATAATTTTCCTATGCTCCTTTTTATATATAAAAGTGAATATTAATTACACAATAGTTATATTTTTCTGGAGAAACTAGAAAATTATTATATAAGGGTAAGCTAGTTCAAGGTAGAAATTTGGGTCAGTAAATATTTGGATATTTTCTATTTGCAGAGGCAGACTTTCATATACTGTAATATTCATTTATATTTAGGATTGTTTTAGAACTGATATACTTGATATGAATGAGAATATTATAACCTTTATATATTCTGACTATCTCTTTTTTCTACCGTAGTTAAATTTCATATAAATATTTATGCAAAGCATTTTATTCTGTTCATTTAATGTTCTGAATCTAACATTGGTAGAAATTTGACACACTTCCCTATTGCTGGATTAACACTGGAGTTAGTTGCATTAATTGCTAGAGTAATTTTAGCTTGCTTGATTTGGGTCACCCATAACTAATTAGAGAATCCTATGCATTTATGGTCTCTAGTTAGTGAATAGAGTCTTTGAAATATATATTGGCAAAGATAGGTTTTTTTCCTCCCTCTTCCTTGCCTGTCTAATCAAGTTTTATAAACAGGTCATTGTAAATGTGAAGGTTATTCTATATCATGCTTAGTCATTAATCCAGCTATTATAAAGGCCAACTCACTTGTTTATTTTTCTCCTGGATACATTATCTCTTCTTTAAACAAACTGTTGATAAAAACTTCAACAGTATGGAAGTGTTTCAGTGTCTCTAAAATACCTTCTCATTTTTCTAAAACAGATTTATCCCGAGAGAACCACCGAGAAGCCATCGCTAGAGTAATAAGGAAACTTCTTAGTAAGTACATATATGCATTTTTTTTTTTACTAATAAATATTTAGAATTTAATTCTGTAACATACGTGCTTTTACTTAACATTTTTCATTCTCAATAGTGAGAATATCATGAGGTGTTTTTTTCCTTAACTAATAGGCTTTTAATGTATTAGGAGTACTGTAGTAATTCAAAATATTTTAACCAAAATCTGATTTCTTTTCTTCTTATAGACCACATACTTAATAATTCAGAAGATGACACCAAGTCATTGTTTCTTATCATAAAGGTACAGTTGTCATCTAATAGTTTCATATTTATTAATAGGATAGGTTTGATGCAATGACTTAAAAATAAAAAATTTGAAATTTTTTGACACAGATTATTGGAGACCTTTTGCAGTTCCAAGGATCTCACAAGCATGAATTTGACTCCCGTTGGAAAAGCTTTAACCTAGTAAAAAAATCAATGGAAAATCGGGTCAGTATTTTCCCCTACAACTCTGAAATAATATTTTTAAAGATGTGTAATATAACCACCTCATTTAGTGATTATTAGGCATAGAGAAGAAGTTGACATAAGAAAAAATAGTAGATTTTTAAATATGATGTCATGATATAATCAAAAGGGTCCTAGGAAAAAAATGTATTTTTCTGAAACAAACTCTTCAGTCTATTTCCACAGTCTCTTAACTCTCAGTGGGAATTTGGAGTGTGATAACTTGGCAATGGCATTGAAACTGCCTTGTAAGATCCTGAAGTACTGAGTAAAAGATAGGAATTGTCCAAAGGCACTTTATGTAGATCAGAGGAAAATATATCTCATGTTGTATTTATGCTTCAGGAAAAGTCAGTACAAGTTTCTCTCAGAGCATAGAAGAAAGAATACTTAAGTTAGCCATTTGATGTTCTTGGCAGTTTTCTTTATAGGAGGTTTTTATTTAAATTAGGTCTAAAAAGGTTGTGTTAGTTTCTTATGTAGGCAAGAAATGCTAGACAGAAGGAATCTACACTAATAAAAGAAAGATGCAAATTGACCATACCTTTGTGACACCCACCAGCCAATCAGGAGTGAGTATGCAAATTAACCCAACAAAGATGGCAGGTTAATTTGCATACATAGCCGCTCTGGGCAGCGTGGGAAGGTGGAAAGGTGTCTCCAGGCCAGAGCGGAGGCGGTGCTGGCAGCCAGGGGAAGGAAGGCCCATTCTTGCACGAATCTTCGTGCATCGGGCCTCTAGTCCTATATAATAAAAGGCTAATATGCAAATCACCTAACAGTGGAACAGCCGGTCACTATGACACACGGTGACCACTAGGGGGCAGATGCTCAATGCAGGAGCTGCCCCCTGGTGGTCAGTGTACTCCCACAGGGAGAGCGCTGCTCATCCAGAAGCTGAGCTCACAGCTGGTGAGCACAGCGGTGGTGGCAGGGCAGCACTAAGGATGTCGTGGGGAGCGGGCCTAAGCTGGCAATTGGACATTCCCCAAGGGCTTCTGGACTATGAGAGGGTGCAGGCTGGGCTGAGGGGACCTGACCTCCCCACCGCCACCTCCGCCCTAGTGCACAAATTTTGTGCACTGGGCCTCTAGCAGTATATAAAAGGGAGATGTTACACACATGGCTTGCTTTAGGAAACTGGCTGTTGGGAATAGTCGTAGGTGCTACACCAGGTCATTTATAATTTTTTCCCCAGAAAGTGCTTTAGTTTTATATTCAGGGGTGTCATTAAAGATTTTTAACTAGATCTGGCTTGAATATTAGAAAGAGCAATATTCAGTTGAATGAATTTTGAAAAGCTCTTTTACCACTGTGAAAAATATGCAGTAGGAGATTGAGACTGGAAATAGGAGGTTGGTTAAAGTATTTTAATAGCCCAGATGGAGAAATAGCCTGAATCTGGTCACTGGCATGAAGATGGAGAAAAGGTGTTTTAAAAAAGAAGGAATTGCCCTAACCGGTTTGGCTCAGTGGACAGAGCGTCGGCCTGTGGACTCAAGGGTCCCAGGTTCGATTCCGGCCAAGGGCATGTACCTTGGTTGCAGGTACATTCCCAGTAGGGAGTGTGCAGAAGGCAGCTGATCGATGTTTCTCTCTCATCGATGTTTCTAACTCTCTATCCCTCTCCCTCCCTCTCTGTAAAAAAATCAATAAAATGTATTAAAAAATAAATAAAAAAGAAGGAATTGTGGGGACTTGATGACCAATGTGACTGGGTAGAAGATTGGGGGTGAGGGAGAGCTTAAATGATAATTTTCAGAAAAATAAAAGATATTATATTCTGTAGTAAACACACACAGTCACCTAGGGAGTCTACTTATAAATGTAACTGAGTCCAGAAATTTTCTTTGTAGGCTGTTTGTGTACTTTGACAGAATAAGAACCAACTCCATTGCTTTCTATTGCTTCCCATGCATGAATCTGTTCATAATTTATCAGAAAAATGGGGTGTTGGATGAGCCATTTAAAGGGAATATTTCTATTGTTATACATAAAATTGATTGAAATAGTACATTTTAAAATAAACCTGTTGGCTTTAGAATAAATGAACTACCTCCACTAGTCACCAGCCTGCCATGACCTTCTTTGAACTAATTTTTCATTAAGGGTTTCAGGACAATCCACTGTTGTGGTCATTTAGGGAAAATGTTGAAGTGTTTTCTACTTTATCTTTCAGCTCCATGGGAAAAAACAACATATCAGAGCACTGTTGATTGACAGAGTAATGTTGCAGCATGAGGTAAATATCTTTTTAAAATCAAGATGACTTCTTTAAATGACAGTTTTCCAGATGAATATTTAATTATTTGTGTTACTTCATAATTAAATGAGCTTTTAGTACAAACTTTTGAGATTTGATTTACATTGATTTTTTGTAGCTACGAACACTAACTGTTGAAGGTTGTGAGTACAAAAAGGTACATCAAGATATGATCAGAGATCTTCTTCGTTTATCTACAAGTTCATACAGTCAGGTAAGGCCTAGTCTAAACACCACTCTCCCCACTCCCATTTTATTACATGCAATCTAAATATCCCCATGTTAACAAGGGAGTTTAGAATTTATTGGCATAGAGAACATCTTTCAAATCGTAAATATATTCATGCTAATTTTGCTAGTCTTTTAAAAATAATTACTATTTTTGCTCTGTGTAATTGCTTCTCCAATTAAAAAAAATTAATTGAAGTTGATGGATAGTGCTAGTGTAATGTTGCTGCCACTTAATTAAATCACATCATAAAGGCCATGTAATCCCTCCTAGGTGTTATGTTTGGATTTTAGGAAGCTGCTACCATGTGAATTATGGGGTCTATCCTTTAAGGTAGTATGGGACCAAGAGATTATCTCTAATCATGGAAAACTGAAAAAAGTAAAGAGATTCATGTACAGCTAATTATTCTGTATTTATAAAATAATACAAATTGGGAAACTAGTCTTTAACCCAGATATTTCACCTAAACTTACTTTGAAAAGGATTTAAAATATGTACTGTGTGTTGTTTTCATATTTACGCTGAATATTTTGCTTGTGTTATAAAATATGTGGTGATAACATTGGTATTGAAAAAATTAAGTTCTGTGTTTTAGAGAATAGCAGACTTTTCATCAAGAGTAACTCGGAATAAGAAGTTTAATATCCTGCTGATAGTGTTACTGATCAAATGCATACTGGTTCCATTTAGTCTCTCCTTTATAAAAAACATTTGTACTTATGTAACCTAAGTCATAGATATGGTTGGTGGTCATGCTTTCCTTTTGATAAAAAGATAATTATTTGTTTTTGTTAAGGCATTGCTTTGGTATATTTTTCTATTATAGTATTTAAATTTTTACTTTATGATAATTCATTTAGAAATTTTTGTAGTTTGTCTACCATTGAATAAAAGCCCTCTGTTAATACTCTCTCTAGGTCAGAAATAAGGCTCAGCAAACATTTTTTTCTGCCTTGGGAGCATATAACTTCTGCTGCAGAGATATCATTCCCTTGGTTTTGGAGTTTTTACGACCTGACAGACAAGATGTCACACAACAGCAGTTCAAGGTACAGTTATTTTTTGTTTTGTTTTATTATAAAAATTTTCAAACATACAGAAAGGTTGAAATAATTCTTCAGTGACTATCCACCATTCAGGTAATGTCTACCATTTTAAAGCTTTATTTACTTTATCTCATATCTTATTTCTTCAGCCATCTTATTTTTTTATGTATTTCAAAGTAAGTTGAAGACATCAGTGTACTTCACAGGT
Source organism: Myotis yumanensis (assembly GCF_028538775.1). Lineage (NCBI taxonomy): Eukaryota > Metazoa > Chordata > Mammalia > Chiroptera > Vespertilionidae > Myotis > Myotis yumanensis. The sequence continues at coordinate 29,395,601 of NW_027223762.1, read as the reverse complement.
ACAGTTTATTGTTTTCTTCCCAATTATTAAATTATTTATCAAAACCGTTGCAGCGGTTCTCAACCTGTGGGTCGCGACCCCTTTGGCAGTCGAACGACCCTTTCACAGGGGTCGCCTAACACCATCCTGCATATCAGATATTTACATTACTATTCATAACAGTAGCAACACTACAGTTATGAAGTAGCAACAAAAATAATTTTATGGTTGGGTCACAACATGAGGAACTGTATCTAAAGGGCCAGAAGGTTGAGAACCACTGATTTATACCATCAGAACTGGGCTGATTGAAAGTGATTTATGAGGGAGAATTGATAAGACTTGCTAGTTGAATGTGGCGGGGACTGAAAAAAGTATCTAAATTATTAAGGTTCTGCATTGTACACCTGGTTGTTGGGTACATCAGAGAGAGGAGACTAGATTATAAATTAATTTGTTTGGACAAGTTTAATTTGAAGTAGTTTCAATAAACTAAGAGGCAAGGCAGTTAGACACCTGAGTTTGGATTTTAAAATACTGTTTCAGTGTATGTTGATGATAATTGAAATCTTTAGACATGGGTATGAGAGCCTAGGAGGAGAGTAAGGCAGGACCAGGAGGCAGGTGTTGAGAAAACTTCATTAGAAGCCCACGAGGAAGGGGTAACTGAGAAGGGAAAGGTAATAAATACATTAAATAATGAGAAGAATGACAGACGATAAGGAGACTTCTTTCTAGAAGGAAAATTCAACCAGTACTGTCAGTTGCTTTCTGGAAAGAGTTAAGATGAGAACTAAACAAGTTCCTTGAAATTAGCCTGTAAGAACAGGTCAACAAACTATAGCTTGCGCTCAGTCACTTGCTTTTGTAAATAAAGTTTTATTGGAACACAGCCATTTCCATTCCTTTATGTATTGTCTATAGCTATTTTATGCTATGGTGACAGATGAGTAGTTTCAACAGAGGCTGTATGGCCAATTATTTACTACATGATCCTTAATGGAAAAAAATGTGCTTCCCTCCTCTCCCCCCAATGTAGAAGGTGTAACTCATTGGGAGGTATTTTATTGATCTTGTTGAAAGCATTTTAAATGCTCAAAATCAGATAGATTAAGTAATATCAAAATTGAAAAATGTCTATTAGATCAGTATAGGTGAGCTTAACAGTGACCTTAAGAGGACCTGTAAAGAGGAGTACAGCATCAGGTGGGTAAGAAGTCTGATCGGAACTTAGTTCGGGTGAATGTTCAGGAAATGTTTGGGTACTAATTGTTCTTTTCATCGAAATGTAACTTACTGTCATCAGAATCATTCTGATAAATTGAACTTTTATGACTAGAAAATACACAGTATAATTAAGTAGCCTTGTTTTTATATACTTAGGAAAATACGTGGGAAAGATATATTAACTACTTCAGAAATCATTCTACACATTTATGCCCTAAAATGCTAGGAGTGGTCTATATAGTTCATGACCTTTACAATATAGTTGTAGTACAAGAGAATTGGGATGGAAGCTTTGTCTTAAAAACAAAATCCTTTCACTTTTATATTATCCGAATAGCCATTTTTTGAGCTAGCCCCCTGTTAAATGACTTAGAGAAAATATTACTGGATGACACTTAATTAAATGTCAAGTTCAAATTTCTAAAAGTAACATGCCAAACAAATATGTGAACCTATGTTACTAAACAGAATCAATAATCACTGTTTAGTAAATTTAAAACCATCATGTAGGTGAGTGGCTTCTTAGTTCCCATATTAATAATTATTTTTCTGCAGGGTGCCTTGTATTGTCTCCTTGGAAATCACAGTGGTGTATGCTTGGCAAACCTTCATGATTGGGACTGTATTGTACAGACTTGGCCAGCAATTGTTTCTTCTGGTCTTAGCAAAGCCATGTCCCTAGAAAAACCATCAATAGTGAGACTATTTGATGACCTGGCAGAAAAGATTCATCGTCAGTATGAAACAATTGGCTTGGACTTCACAGTAAGTATAGCCATTTCTTAATTCAGATTTTAGTGGAAATACTACCCTGTTAAAATGCTTTTCTATTTTTCTTATCTTTTTTTCTGTAGTAATGTTCTTGATAATTAATTTTTGAAAGCATTTGTTTTGTTTTCTTTGTGATCTTTACCGTAGATAGCAGGGTGGAGTAGGAGGTTGGAGCATGGCCAGGAGTGAGCTAGACTGCTCTCTTCCAAGGGGCCGCAAAGGGCTATTACATTGTTGTAATTACCATTATTCCCTGTACACACTGTGGCCTCATTTTTCAAAGAATTGCTATTTTAGAGTGCGATTCATACTAGCCACTGGGTTCATAATTTATAATGAAGAAAATTGAAATGGAATGATTTGACAAATGAAAAAGTAGAGAATATCAGGTTCCTGGGTGCTCAAATGGAGAGACGTAGCAGTAGATCATCTACAAATCTTCCCGTGCATATTAGGCACCCATTAGAATCAGGATGGCTAAAAGAGATGTGAGCACGGTTGAATGCTCCTCTTCTAAAGTGGTTATGTTTGATATCTGTCCTCTGGTTTAAAAATCACTGCTCTAAATGTATTCCTTTTTTATTAAACAGTTTTGCTATTTACAGCTGTCATTAGATTAAACCGCTAAAAATTTTTTTAATTGAAATCTAATTCACATTCCAAACATTCACTCAACAATAGTGTATTCATAGGGTTGTACAACTATCACTACTCTTAATTCCAGAACCTTTTCCTCAGTCAAAAAGAAACTATATACCCAGCAACAGTTACTTCCCAGTTCCCCCATACCTGTAGCCTCTGAAAATCACTCATCTACTTTCTTTCTCTGTGAACTTACCTTTTATGGACATTTCATATAAATGGAATCATACAATATGTGGCCTTTTATTTCTGGCTTCTTTCACTTAACATAATATTGTCAAGATTCATCCATATTGTAGTATGTGTCAATACTTCACTTTTTCCCCCTGGCTTTTCTTTTTAATAAGATTCCCAAGTCATGTGTTGGAATAGCAGAATTACTTCAACAATCAAAAAACCCCTCTACCAGCCAGATAATGCCTAGCTTAGAAGAAATAAAAGAAGGACTTAGACGCCAACAAGTAAAGAATGCTGATGCCCTAAGGTAATTAAACGTGCCTACTTGTCAAAGAAGATTACATTATAGATAGTGGGTTTTAGATATCTCTAAAATATAGGTAAACCATAACTGTGTAATAAAATTTACACATTGATTCTGTAAAAAAATACAAAAATTTAGGAAATAATCATTGTGAAGATCCCTGATTGACACTTTTAGCTATGGAGTTGGGAAACACCATCTTAAAATAAACTTAATCTTAATATCATATCTTTTTTCAGTGTGAATTCTCTTTGATTTTTAAGTACAAATATCAGTCATTAAAAACTAACTCAAGTTGAACACATCTCTCATAGCACTTATAAATAATTGCTTTTTGGTCATATTTATACAAATTTGGTATCAGGATATCAGTAACCTGTTTCTAGATTTTTGAGACCAAAGCATTTCAGTGCTTCAGTGATAAAACTCAAGCAGGGGCCTTCCTATCTTGATTTGTTTCTCTGCCTTCTGAATATGATTATTAATTTTTTCCAATATCTCTATATAAAAATAATAAACTTATATATAGTAGCCTACCTTATGTATATACTTGGAGTGCCACATGGGCAAACCACTCCCAACTAATTGATCACTACTCACAAATTGACTTTTGAATGTCCACTCAGGAGCAGTTGTGTTGCTCTGTACCTAGCATAATACTTTTTTTGGTTTTCTTTGTACCCTTCATGTTCTTTTCCCAATGTCTCTGTTCATCCATTTGCTTTTACTTTGGTTTGCTTCTCACCAGTGAGAGGGTAAATCTAGCCAGAATTTGAATTAGATTATTACTTTATGTTCATTTTAGTACTTTGTTAAAACAATACCTCACCTGAACTTTTTTTTTTTTTTAAGGAACTATGAAAATTTGGTAAACACTTTGCTAGATGGTGTGGAACAGAGAAATCTGTAAGTACAAGAATTTTTTAATTCTCAAAGCTTTTATTTTAAATACTATAGGAGTTTTTTGTCCTGGAGGCCTTGAAAGACTGTATCACAAAATATTGTGGTCTGATTCATGAATTTACAAGACTAAGAGGGGAAGTTTGGGCTAATGATAGGAGGGATGTTCTTCAGTATACCTATTTTAATTTGGGATACTTAAAAATGTTTCAAACTCAGTTGTGCTTTTTTTGTTTTGTTTTTGTTAAAAAGTGGTTTTATAAGCAATGTGTTTTGTGATTTTGTTTTCCCCTTCCCCTTTTTAGGCCCTGGAAATTTGAGCATATAGGCATTGGGCTTCTGTCTCTACTCTTAAGAGATGACCGAGTATTACCTCTTCGTGCCATACGTTTTTTTATTGAGAATCTCAACCATGATGCAATTGTAGTTCGAAAGGTAGATATTTTATTTTAGTTACAGTCTTGGGTTTGAGAATTTTTACCTCACGTGAAGCCTTTAAATTCTTCACAAACAAGACACAATAAATATCTTGGAGTGCATTGATTTGAAGCCTACTTCTTTTGGTCGAGAGATGATACCTCAGCTAATAAATACATGAGGACATGTTTGGACACTACCTTTTAGCACTGGGGATATAGCGGGGAGCAAGTTTATAGGTTAATGGGAAAGATTGACTTTGACGAGTTAATTATATGAAGTGTTACAGGAAGGGGAAGATGTCCAAGGATACAACTTTTTGGTTTTACTTGCAAAGAATTCAAGGTGGGGTACAAGGTGGGACTGACCTAGGCTGGTACATTGGAGAAAGATCCTTAAGAAATGTTTTGGCTGAGATTTGAAGAATGAGCATGTATTAGTGTAATGAAGAAAAGATCAAAGTTTTCTAGGCAGAGACTAGCATGAAGGTTGAAGGTTCAAGAGTAAGAACTGTAAGAGACTCCTTCCAGGTCAGATTTAGCACTCGTGTGCCACCAGGTATCACTGGGTGAGGTATTTCTCTGCTCTTGAAAGAAATCCAGCTTCTGCTTTGATTAAGGCAGGCAACCATTTAAGAGATTTAAAAAGTTGACACATCCACCTTATTTGTTTCATTTCCAGATGGCAATCTCAGCTGTTGCTGGTATTCTTAAGCAGCTAAAAAGAACCCATAAAAAGCTGACCATCAACCCCTATGAAATCAGTAAGTACTACCAAATGTAATTAATAGTGCTTCTCAGCAGACTTGGAAGCTTCTTTCAAAGTATGTAGTTCTTGATCGCAAATATTTTTCTATACAAACTATAGAAGTATAAAAATATTTTAATACAAAGTTTAAAATATTATAAAGGAAAACAGTTGGCTTAGTAAAAACTAGTGATATACATGATTGGTCTTGCCTTGTACCAATTATAAGAGAGTCCTGTTATGAAGACAAAGGCATACCAATCCTATTGATTAAAAGTTGAGAATAATTATTGCACACATATCTTTAAGTTTATCAAATGTAATTTGTTTTTTCCTCAGGCGGATACCCTAAATCCACCCAAATTCTTGCTGGTGATAGGCCTGATAATCATTGGTTGCATTATGATAGCAAAAGTATACCAAAAACTAAAAAAGAATGGGAGTCAAGTTACTTTGTGGAAAAAACTCACTGGGGATACTACACCTGGCCACAGTAAGTACGATTTCCCATGCACCTTACTATTAAGCTTATTATCTCTGATATAATTTGTTTTATCTTTAAACTTCTGGGGATGTTCAGAAGCACTTGAAGCAGTTAGAAGGACTCAACCACCAAAAATACGCACTCTTCAGGCTTTTGCCTCTTCCTCTTTTTCTTTTGTCCTGCCAATGCTATACCCTGATCCTGCCTCTTTTCTTGTTTTTCCACCAAAGCCCTTAGGCTTCCTCAGTTCTACCACTATACGTGTAATGTGTTTGTTAATAGCTGCTCTTAATCATATTCCTACCTATTAATACTAAACATGCCTAAACCAGACCAGAGAAATGCCTGTTTATCTCTTATTGTTGACTAATTTGTGTCATAAGGACACAGTGATCTGATAGATTTTTTAAGGCCAGGACTGTTAGTGATGTATTCCTATCCCAAAACATGGCATCTAATTAGAGTTTATTAAAAGTACCTTCCAATGCATTCTATTCACGAAGATCTTACATATTTTCTTACGTGTATTACAATTTAAACTCTTACTGTGTAGGAATATGGTTGTTTATGCTGGTGTGGAAGAACAGCCCAAGCTTGGCAGGAGCAGGGAGGATTTGACAGAGGTAAGCATTCCATTTTCACCATGAGTTAACACTTGCCCTGGTTCAAATGCAACTTACTTGTAGCCAGATACATTTCAAATTCAGTTCATTTTTCTCCCCAATTTGTGTGTTTCAGTATAGCGCTGGGTTAAATACCAGTAAATGTGTACTCCCTTACTCCACACCACCCATCTCCCTTGTTCTCCCCTATTTTGTTAGACCAAGGTGTGGCTGGAGTCTCTTTGTATCTAAAGTTACTCTCAAGTTACTACCCCACTTGGCACTCACTTGAGCACTACTGTGTATAGTTATCGGCTCGTTTTTTTTGGTACCATTTCTGTCTAATAAGCTTCTTGAAAGCAAGGATAATGACTGGCTTTTAGTGTTTTATTGTATGTAAATGATAGTTACCCAGTACGTAGATGTTTATAGATTTAAGTTAGAACTCCTTAGTCCTCATAAATCATTTGTCAGCTTGAAAGTTGACTTAAGGCCTTTTAAGTTTATGTCTTTCATTAAGTTACTGGTGTAGTAGATGCATTTTCTAATTCTGAACAAAGTTTATCTTTTAACCTCTGATGCTATATAGATATGGAAATAATTTTCTGGAGTTTGGTATGCAGTTTGGGGATTTTTTCTAAATTGCACACAAGATGGTACAGTAGCATAAAGCCTTCATTTCCTAAGCAGAAGATGTTTTGGTTTTAATTCACAGTTTGAGAAATAGAATCCATACTTGAAGATGAAGGAAACTTAGCTACTCTTATGGATTTTACATTTTTAGGAAGCGATATTATATGGATTTTAGAAAGCCTCTATGAGAACTAAAAATTATATCTATACACACACACACACTAGAGGCCCGGTGCACAAAAATTTGTGCACTTGGGAGGGGGGAGGTCCCTCAGCCCAGCCTGTGCCCTCTCGCAGTCTAGGACCCCTCGGGGGATGACCATCTGCTGGCTGAGGCCTGCTCCCCAGGGGATTGGGCCTAAGCTGGCAATCATACATCCCTCTGGCAGTCCGGCAGCCATCGGGGGATGTCCACTTGCCAGTGGGGAGCAGGCCTAAGCTGCAGTCGGACATCCTTAGCACTGCTGAGGAGGCAGGAGAGGCTCCCACCACCACCGCTGTACTGGCAGCCATCAGCCTGACTTGTGGCTGAGCAGAGCTCCTCCCATGTGAGAGCTCACTGACCACCAGAGGGCAGTTCCTGATTGAGCGTCTGCCCCCTGGTGGTCAGTGTGTGTCATAGTGACCAGTCATTCCCAGTCTTTCTGCTGTTAGGGTCAGTTTGCATATTACCCTTTTACTATATAGGATAGAGGCCTGGTGCACGGGTGGGGGCCAGATGGGGGCCGGCTGGTTTGCCCTGAATGGTGTCCCGGATAAGGGTGGGGGTCCCGCTTGGGTGCCTGGCCAGCCTGGGTGAGGGGCTGATGGCTGTTTTCAGGCTGCCTGCACCCCCTTCAGGGTGGGGGTCCTCACTGGGGTGCCTGGCCAGTCTGGATGAGGGGATGATGGCTGTTTTCAGGCTGCCCGCACCCCCTTCAGGGTGGGGGTCCCCTCTGGGGTGCCTGGCCAGTCTGGATGAGGGGCTGAGGGCCGTTTTCAGCCGGGCCAAGCCTACAGCTGAAGCTCCCAGTCTCTCCTTTTTTTCTTTTTTCTTTTTTATTCTGGGATTTATTTACCTTCTGTAATTGAAACTTTGTTGCGGCTCCAGCTCCAAGGCTGGCTGGCTGAAAGCAGGTTTCTGGGGTTTGTTTAGCTTCTATAATTGCAACATTGTTGCTTAGAGTGCAGCTCAGAGCTGGGCCTCGGCAGGTGGGGAACCTTGGCCTCCTCCATTGCCGGGCAACCAAGCCTCATGTTCGCTTCAGCTGCTGGCTGCCATCTTGGTTTGCAGTTAATTTGCACATCGCCCTGATTAGCCAATGGGAAGCATAGCGGAGGTATGGTTAATTACCATGTTTGTCTATTATTTGATAGGATATAGGCCCGGTGCATGGGTGGGGGCTGGCCAGCCTTCCCTAATGGGGGCCCCCAATCGGGGTGGGGGTCCCCACTGGGGGGCAGGCCGGCTGGGGTGAGGGACCATGGGAGGTTTGCAGGCCGGCCATGCCCCGATCGGGGTGGGGGTCCCTGCTGTGGGGTAGGGCTGGCCGGAGCGAGGGGCCATGGTTGTTCTGGTCATTCTGGTCGTTCCACCATTTTGGTCGCTGGGCTTTTATTATATAGGATATATATATATATATATATATATATATATATATATATATATATATATAATTGATTTCAGAGAGGAAGGGAGAGAGAGACAGAAACATCAATGATGAGAGAGAATCATTGATTGTCTGCCTCCTGCACGCCTCCTAGTGGGAATTGAGCCTGCAACCCCGGCATGCGCCCTTGACCCAAATCTAACTTGGGACCTTTCAGTCTGCAGGCTGACACTATATCCACTGAGCCCAACTAGCTAGGGCTGAAAATTCTTTAGAACAAAAATAGTAGCTTACTGTTAGGTATTAAAACTTTATAGATGAATTTTAATGTTTTTAGAATTGTTTTTAAATGCATTTTAAACACTAAATGTTCTTTTTCTTTAACTTTACAGGCAGAACAGATCATATTTGATCATTTTTCTGATCCTAAGTTTGTTGAACAGTTAATTACTTTTCTATCTTTAGAAGACAGAAAAGGAAAAGATAAATTTAATCCTCGACGTTTTTGCCTCTTCAAGGTAACTGTTATTTATATGCCTTCTTCATAAAGCTTAGTGACTGTCAGTTTGTAGGTTTATACGTTTTAAAGTATTTGATCAAAGTTTGAGTTTAGTCATCTTATTTTCATTTAAAATGGCTCTGGAAGTTATGCCAATCATATTGATCTTGCCTTATTGTCCTAGCACTCTATTAAAAAAGGTTTTTTCCCTTTATCTTTGTAATTAGCAGTTGAAGCAAACAAAAAAGTCACAAAACTAGATTCATTTGATGTTCATGTTATTTTTTTAAAGGGTATTCATGTTCTGTTATTTTCTAAAGGGTATGCTATTTTTAAGGTCAGAAAGATTATTAATTTTTGTTCTATTTATTAACAGTACCTCTAAGTTAAAATGATAAGAATACGGTCATTTTACATGTCACAAAGTTCTAGAAGGGAGAACTGGGTGTGTGTTTTTAAGCACAGTCTTAATATGGTAAACAAATGGAGATGATAGTCATTTAAGTACCGAGGAACTTTCTTATCTTTGTTTTATAGGGTATATTCAGAAATTTTGATGATGCCTTTTTGCCAGTGCTGAAGCCCCATTTAGAACGTTTGGTTGCAGATTCACATGAAAGCACCCAGCGATGTGTTGCAGAAATTATAGCTGGTTTAATCAGAGGTTCTAAGCATTGGACATTTGAAAAGGTGATGTATTTGTATAGCACGTTCCCTATTAAAGCTACATTTTCCACTTATGTAGTAAGTCCCAACACATTAGGTCCATTTCCTTTCTTAGTTGATGCATTCAACAAATATTTGCTGAGTTCCTAATAGTGGTGAAGAACCACTTCTCCTATTATTGAGTAATTTGTATGAGTAAGTATGCAGTGAAGACAACATGAACAAGTGCTTCCAAATTGCTTGAGTATCTTTATTTATTTATTTTGTAATACATTTTTATTGATATCAGAGAGGAAGGGTGAGGGAGAGAGAGGTAGAAACATCAATGATGAGAGAGAATCATTGACCAGCTGCCTTCTGCATGCCCTCTACTGGGGATTGAGCCCACAACCTGGGCATGTGCCCTTGACCGGAATTGAACCCGGGACCCTTCAGTCCGCAGGCCGACACTCTATCCATTTAGCCAGACCAGCTAGGGATCTTTTTTTTTTTTAATACTTATTTTTCTACTTGGCTTTGTTAACATCATAGAAGAGATGAAACCTATTCTTTGAATTGCTTTTTTCATCTGATGTAATAATGAAAGCCAAAGTATTCATATTTCCTAAAATAGCCATAAATGCACTCTTGAACTTCTTACTAGAACTGTGTTAGGTTGTATCTATGTAATGTTTAGAATGACATATTAATAAAGTAATCTGTTAAAACAAAAACAATTTGAAATGTTCAATTCAATATTGCTTTTGAGTATAAGTCACAATCCCCTGGTATATAGACAACATTCAATATCTTTTAAATTTTGAATTATTTGCCAACATTAGGAGTGAAATCAGGATATGTCATATGAAAATATTTCTGTTTCTCTTGAAAAATACGAAGGTCCTGGAATGCTGGTTCCACACTATTGCACTGTATCTGTTGCTGGTGCTACTCCTGGGCTTCTCCTTCATGGGGCGCTCTCTAGTTCTCATTAAACTGCTGCTTCTCAACCCCTTGCCCCATCTACACAGCACATTTGGTCTTATAGGCACTTTGAGTTTGACACCCTTCTTTTGAGTATCCTGCTTTTTAATTGTAAAATTTAGTTCTATATATCTGCCCTAAGGTTAGTTTCTTAGCAAAATGCACTAGGCTGAAAATAACCAGGTGAAATGTCTGCAATGCCTGAATATAAGGTAGGCCACCATTTCTCCAAAGGAAACACACAAATATTGTTTTGGGCCAACTTAATTACACATACTTTTGGAAGGCCTATGAATGCTTTTTAATATGTTAATTTAGTTATATGTATTAACATCACTTATTAAGTAAAACTTTGTTAATTTGTATTACTGCCTTTTTCCTGTTCCCATATCATGAAACAATTTTATTTGTTTTATTTCTTTTTAAAATATGCTATTGATTTTAGAGAGGGAGGGAGAGGGGGAGAGAAACATTGATCTACTGCCTCTTGCACACCCCCTACTGGGGATCAAGCTGGGCATGTGCCCTGACTGGGAATTGAATTGGCAACCTCTCAGTGCATGGAGTGACACTCAGCCAACTGAGACACCCTGACCAGGGCTCTTATTATTACTTTTAATCAATGCCTGGTGCTACCACTGGAAACATTACCCCAAGCCCTCCCTCCCCATTTGTCCTTTTGACTCAAGTGCAGTCCATGGACATTACTTGGTAGCTTGTTAGGAAAGGATCTCAGGTCCCACCCTGAACTAGTGAGTCAGTCTGCATTTGATCAAGATCCCAAGGTGATTTGTATTCTCATTAAACTGTGATAAGTATCTATACATATATTTGCAGTCTCTGTATAACTGAACATTTCTTAAAGGCTATTGATAGTAATTCAAAACTTGGTATTTGAAGATTATACTTCAGGCTAATAAGAAATTGTCTTAAAATGTCATATCTTCCTAAATTAGGATTCAGTCATATGACCTCAATAAACATGAATTTTTTAAAGTGATTATAGTCCTTAGTCACAGGATTAAAAAAAAATTATTACTGATTTTATAGAGAGATAAGAAGGGAGAGAAGGGATGGAAACAGTTATAAGAGACATCATCAATTGGCTGCCTCTTGTTCACTTCCCACTGTGTACAAGAGGCAGCCAATTGATCTCTCTTAGAGATGTTTCTATTCCTATTGGGGATCAAGCCCACAACCTGGGCATGTGCCCTAACTGAGAATTGAACTGGCGACCTCTTGGTTCATGGGACCACACTCATCCACTGAGCCACACCAGCTGGGTAAGCACACACAATTTTGAAATGATGGAGGTTTTTTCCAGCTCAGTATGCTATATTATTCAAAAATTTAAAGAGAGAACCTCTGTTTAAGAGAACTTACATGATTTTGTAAGGGATCATATAAGGGGTCTCCTCTTTTCTGAATAATTTTTTGGAAAAACAATCACATTATAACTGGGTGTGTGTGATGATGATATAGTAAAGTTACTTTTCTGGATTATTTAGGTGTTCTAAGAAGTAATTTTTTTTAAAAGAAAAAATTTAAATGCAGTGTCAGTTTGTGTGTTTATATGTTTCCTGGAAAAGAACCGAAGACACGTTCTGAGTATTTTCCCATGCATTTTGTTTTGAGTAGGTGGAGAAGCTTTGGGAGCTTCTGTGCCCTCTGCTTAGAACAGCGCTGTCCAACATCACAGTGGAAACTTACAACGACTGGGGAACTTGTATAGCAACATCCTGCGTACGTGCTCCTGCTTACTTCTGTGTCTAACTGATCTATTCAAACTTTTATACCTTGTCTCAAAATCTGTGAATTCTCATTATACCTCCTGAACTTGAAATTTTGCTCATAGTTGTGTCATTTTAAAATAATTGGAAATGGTTCTGTTTAGGCTTTATTTTTATTTTTATTTTTTACAGAGAGGAAGGGAGAGGTATGGAGAGTTAGAAACATTGATGAGAGAGAAACATAGATCAGCTGCCTCCTGCACACCTCCTACTGGGAATGTGCCTGCAACCAAGGTACATGCCCTTGACCAGAATCGAACCTGGGACCTTTCAGTCCCCAGGCTGACGCTCTATCCACTGAGCCAAACCGGTCAGAGCTGTTTAGTCTTTCAAATAAGCCTTGAGTGGTAACCTTAAGAGATTATTATATCCTCTCGGCCATAGTAATACATTGTTTTAGAACAGATGACAAGTCAAATAAACTTACATGTAGTAAGAGCCAGATGATGCAAGGTTATCGGTGTTGTTTTTAACACTAAATATGTCCATAACGTGTATACTCTGATTTGAAGAAAATCCATTTAGCTAACAATTTTCTCACTGCTTATCTTTTTAACATGAGCTATGATAACATATTTGGATTTGACTCACTTGTGACTTTTAATCTGATTTTCTTCCTCTATCCTTATATTTATAAATACGATATATATTTATATTTATAAAATAAAAGGATCTGACTCATTCACAGCATTGTAGGACTCCTGTTTTAATCATTACTTTGTATTTCAACACAGGAAAGCAGAGATCCCCGGAAACTTCATTGGCTTTTTGAGCTGCTGTTGGAATCACCATTGAGTGGTGAAGGTGGCTCCTTTGTAGATGCATGGTAAATAAAAAAAATTTTTTTAAAAACTTACACAGTTAAGAAAAGTTAGCATGTTTGTGCTTGATGTATGAATGGAAATGAACTGCCTACACTCATTAAGGCTAGATAATGTAATTAGAGTTAACCCTTGAACAACATTGGTTCAGACTGTGCTGGTCCACTTTTATGCAGACTCTCCCCTCCCCCCCTCCCCCATAGGTATACAGTTAGTCCTCTATATCCCCAGCTTTCACATCCGAGGGTTCAACCAACCTTGGATGGAAAATACTATTAGGAATTCTTGGATGGAGAAGGCCGGCTTTTTTTATTGCCAGCTGTATGCATTGTTCTATGCCATTTATATAGGGGACTTGAACATCTGAAGATTTTGGCATCCACAAGAGGGTACTACAACCAATCCCCCTAAAGATACTGAGGGACAACTAAAATTTGGGGGAAGTCTAAAGTTATATGGGGATTTTTTGACTGCTCAGGAGTTGGCACCCCTACTCCCCGTGTTCAAGGGTCAGCTATAAATCTTCTATGAGATACGTGATCCATTCCGTACAACATGATACTAAGTACAGTTATTTCTCAATAAGGACAAGTAAGAGAAATGGAAGCAACCTGAGCAATTCCAATATAAGTTAGATTCAGCCTTCGCCATTGTCAAGTCTTTTATATCAGGACCGCCTTTGGTGCCGTGACAGTAGTAGCTTCTTTCTCATAGCTTCTCATTGTTCACTCTTTCCTATGAGGAAAGAAGAGAGTAATCTTATAAGGGAAAATATTCTTGGTGGTGTATAAGGAGCTGAGAACAAACTAGTGGATAAGAGAGAGAAATAGAGATAATCCTGTTAACAAGAAGAAGAATTGATTATTTTTCTTAATTAGTGGGGAAAATTCTGATGCTTAGAGATTAACTCAAATAATATTCTGAAATCATTATTTCTTTTGATTGTAGTAGTGGAGATGACAAGAGAATACAGAGAAAATGATGTAGGAGATACAATAAAATCTTCATAAAGATGCTGTTTTGAATTTGGAGAAATGGCCTACTCAAGTCTTTTGCCCATTTTTGAATTAGGTTTTGTGGTTGTTACTGAGAAAGTGAAATAATTTTCAGTGAAACACAGGTCATTAATCTATCCCATCAGTATGTAAAGACTAACACAACTCTCCTGTGTTTTCATTTTAGTCGGCTCTATGTACTGCAAGGTGGCCTTGCCCAGCAAGAGTGGAGAGTGCCTGAGCTATTGCACAGACTGTTGAAGTACTTGGAACCCAAACTCACCCAGGTTTACAAAAATGTCAGGGAAAGAATAGGGAGGTAGGTATTATTTTCTCTGTGGTATGGTATACTTCTTGAGCTCTTTTTATTCAATTTTAATATCTAGGAATGCATACTGGTTATGTTACTATTGAGTTTCATAGTATACTCTTCTTCAGATTTTGTTTTATTTGGTGGTGTACACACTAGACAAGAGGCTTTGAATGTAAAATAGGGTGGCAGTGGGCTCCCCAAGCCAGAGATGAACAGTCAGCATGCCCCGTGTTTATTACCTCAGAGTTGCAGGCACAGCACAAGAGACCTTCTCTAGGAATTGTCTTGGTTGGGTTATAGCTTTTGAGCCCTAGTTTTATTGAGAATGTGGGATCTCTTCTTACGGTGCCTATTTCATTTTATAGTGTGCTGACCTACATATTCATGATAGATGTTTCTTTGCCAAACACCGCGCCAACAGCATCCCCTCGTGTTCCTGAGTTTACTGCTCGAATTTTAGAGAAATTGAAACCCCTCATGGATGTAGATGAAGAAATTCAGAACCATGTCATGGAAGAAAATGGAATTGGTGAAGAAGATGAACGAACTCAGGGCATTAAACTCTTAAAAACTAGTGAGTGGCTAAAATTAGTAGATACTCACTTAAAAACAGACATTTATATTTTCCTAGGGCTTTTTTCACCCTTTTTATTGTGGTAAAATGTACATAACATAAAAGGTACAGTGGCATCAAATACATTCACATTGTTTGTGAACAACCATCACCATCATCTATCTATCTTTACTACTCTTTTCATCTTTTAAAATTGAAACTGTACCCATTGAGCAATAACTCCTCATTCTCCCCTTGCCCAGCCCCTGGCACCCACCATTCTACTTTCTGTAAGGTTGGCTAGTCTAGGTGCCTCATCTAAGTAGAATCATACATGTTTGCTTTTTTATTTTGCATAGTGTTTTTAATGTTTATTCATCTGTTGATGGACATTAGCTTATTTATCTCTTGTGCTATCGTGAACAATACTGCTATGAGTATGGGTGTGGAAGTATCTGAATCTTTGCTTTCATTTCTTGTGGGTATTGAAAATGAATTGCTGGGCCATATGGTAATTCTTTGTTTAACTCTGGGGAGGCACCAAGCTATTTTTCATGGTGGCTGCACCATTTTACATAACAGCAGTGCAGAAAGGTTCCATTTCTTTCACATCCAGAAAACACTTGTTTTCTGTTTTTATGACTATCGCTGTCCTAATTGGTGTAAAGAGGATATCTCGTGGTTTTGATTTGCATTTCTGTAATGATTAGTTGTTGAACATCTTTTCATTTGCTTAGTTGTCATTTTTGTATCTTCTTTGGAAAAATGCCTATTCAAGTCTTTTTCCCGTTTTTTAATTAGTTTTTGTTGTTGTTGAGTTGTAGTTCTTTAAATGTTCTGGATATCAATCAAAGAAATCATTGCCATATCCAATGCCATGAAGTTTTCCCTTAGATTTTCTTCTAAGAGTTTTATAGTTTTATCCCTTACATTTAAAGTATAAGATATGAGCTTCATTCTTTTTGCTCATAGATATGCATTTTATCAGAACCACTTGTTGAAAAGACTGTTATTTCTCTGTTGAATAGTCTTGGTACTCTTGAAAATGAATTGGCCAAATGTGTGAAGGTTTCTTTCTAGGCTCTCTAGTCTATTTCATTGGTTTATATGTCGGTCCTGATGTCAGCACCATACTGTTTGGATTACTGTAGCTTTGTAGTAGTAGGTTTTGAAATCTGGAAGTGTGAGTCCTCTAACTTAGTTTTTTTTTTTTTTTTAATATATTTTTATTGATTTCAGAGAGGAAGGGAGAGGGAGCGAGAGATAGAAACATCAATGATGAAAGTCATTGATCTGCTGCCTCCTACATGCCTCCCCACCCCCCACTGTTGATCAATCCTGCAACCTGGGAATATGCCCTGACTGGGAATTGAACTGTGACCTCCTGATTGATAGGTTGACACTCAACCACTGAGCCAACCTAGCTGGGCCTTTCCCCCCCACTCCCCTTAATTATCTTTGTTATTGGTGGTGTCCTATTGTCCTGATACCTTAAAATTTTTCAAGGATTCTGAATATAAACAACTAACTTAGTTGTTGTTTTTGCTACATTGGGATTATTTTTTGTTTGTTAATCCTCACCTGAGGATATTTTTTTCTATTGATTCTTAGAGAGAGTGGAAGGGAGGGGGAGAGGCATAGAGAGAGAAACATCGATGTGAAAGAGACACATCGATTGGTTGCCTCCAGCACACACCCCAACTGGCACTGGGGATCGAGCCTGCAACCGAGGGACGTGCCCTTGACCAGAACTGAATCCATGACCCTTCAGTCCAAGGGCTGACACTCTAATCACTGAGCAAAACCAGCTATGGCTACATTGGAATTATTGAAGGCTAGTTTTAATTTGTATTTAGCATAGTTATTTGGTAAACTTGTTAATAATTTGCTGATTCATTATTTGAGCATGGCTTTAGTACTCCATAGATTAGTTGACCCCCCCCTTTATTGTGAGTCCTGTCATACTGCTGGTCAGTATCTAATTTAAGAAGTAATATAAACAATCTGTTTAGTAACATTGAAGCACTGCCAATGTGGCTAGCACTAGCACCACAATACTATTCTACTTGGTGGTCTCTAATTGGATAGCGAAGACTGATTCTGCATATCCATTTCCAAATAGTATTGAAATGGCTGATGGCGAGTGCAGGAAGATCCTTCTCTACAGCAGTCACAGAACAACTTCAGCTTTTACCTTTGTTTTTTAAGGTAAGTTAATGGCTAAAATTAGGAATG
This sequence comes from Myotis yumanensis, assembly GCF_028538775.1. Taxonomy (NCBI): domain Eukaryota; kingdom Metazoa; phylum Chordata; class Mammalia; order Chiroptera; family Vespertilionidae; genus Myotis; species Myotis yumanensis. The sequence continues at coordinate 29,378,294 of NW_027223762.1, read as the reverse complement.
CATCCCCTTTTGACGTTCAAAGGGAATTTATACTTATCATCTGACGGTTGATAGTTTTCAGACTGTGTATGATTTGGTTGTATCTTCAAAAATAGAATAGTCACAGGAAAATCATTAATTGATAGTGGTTTTATATTTGTTGAAATAATCTTTTAAATATTAGGTAAGATGAAACATTGTTTCACTAATAGTCAATTTCTAAGTAATAGTTTAGGAAAATACTGATAGCTAAAAAGAAAAGCCACAATGAAATTTTTGAATATAGCTCTTTCTGACTTTTTAATACTTAATATATAATGAATCTGAAGATCAAAATGTTCAGTATATTGCATTTATTTTACAGTGATAAATGACATTATAATTGGTTGTAACAAATATCTACAGGAAGTAACTTATATCTGGTATTTGTATGGTGATTTTGAAATTTTATTTGATGGAAGGTATGACCTGAGATGGTTTTAATTACTCATCTGGTCAGAGGATGAAGGCAATAAAACTTAATATCGAAAAGAGGCTCAGAAGGAGCCTGTCTGAAGTTTGGGTAAGAAGAATGAAGGCTTGGTGAAGATTCCACTTGTTATAGGCATGCAAAGAAATTTCATAATACTAAGCTTTGAATCTCTCACCTAAGTTGGTATAATCCTTAGTGTGTTAGAGAAAAGTAATTTATTTTTAGAAATTAAAACTACTTTAAAAAGAAACAAGAAAATACATTTAGAATATTTGAGAGGATACTTATTTAAGGGTTGGGGAAGACAAAGAAAAGAAGGTAGAGTGAATGTACCTTGTTTTATTAATTTGTCTTTAGGACCCTATAAGCACGTTTAAAATTAAATGGAAGGAAAGTACCTTAAAAAAAGACGAAATGAAATAAATGAACCTTACCTCACTGTGTATCTGGTTGGTATGATAAAAATACAGAGCAGTGGCTTTTAAGAACACAGAAATTCATACATGCCTTGTGGGTAATATCCTTATTAATAATATTGGAGTGAAGCCATTATGTGTAAGGTATAATAAAGAACAAATGCAGTAATAATTGTCTGTAGGAACCAAGATTTTTAGCATGGGAGACAAGGGATATATAAGAATCCAAGCTGTTTAGTAAAATCCCTGTAATCCTAAATTTGGAACTATCATTTTGATCTCATGATCCATTTCTATTTAGAAAATATGCTTATATCCTAGCAGTGTCCACCAAAAAGGCCCAGAACCACTAATCAACCTAATAGCAATCAATATCCTGGTGTCCAGATTATACTTCCTAAGTGTCATTTCCCACTAGAAGAACCAGAGTTGCTTGGAGAAATGGCTGATTTCAGGTTTAGACCAAGAAATGTACAGGGTAAACCTGGGTCACCTTGTCATACCAGAAACCTAGGATGCTACAGTTGTGTTAAAGGATGCAGGAGCCAGTTTGAGCACCAATAAGAAGGGCAATTACAGTGGATCAAAGCCATTAAATTTGTTGAGATTCAATGGTTCATAATGATACTTTAAAAAAAAAAATCGTTAGAGGACAAGAGGGAAATCACTCTGAGGGAAAGTTGGTTGCCTGTGTACTGATTGGCTGTTACTTTCCAATTCTTGTCTTTGGTTTGTTTTATTCTCTAGATCGCCCCAGTGGAAAACGACAATAGCTATGATGAACTGAAAAGAGATGCAAAGTTATGTTTATCACTAATGTCTCAGGGGTTGCTTTACCCTCATCAAGTGCCTTTGGTACTTCAGGTGCTAAAACAAGTAAGAGTGAATACCAAATATATATCTTTTTGTTGGGATTTTGGCTTATTCTAAGAATTTCACTAAGTCATCGGCAGTGCACACAGTACCTGATACTTGTTTAATTTTTCTTTTAATATGAGTGAGTACATGTACTGACCCAAGAACCAGACCTAGATTTTGTACCAGGCTCTGTCACCAGCTTCTATGATCTTGGGCAGATCACTCAACCCCCAAATATTCTGTGTACATAGAGAGTTAATTATTGAAGCACCTTGTATACAAAGTGCTTAATGAGGGAAGGGATGGTCATTTCCTTTTACCATTTCCCCCTTATGTTATTCACTTATATTTCCTAGCCTATGGTAGAAAGACCTAAGTGATTATGTATTTTCTGGTAGCATTTTTTAGTATACTCTGTGCTCAGCTTTATCCAGGGCAGCATGTGCTATATAATATAAAAGTGGACATGTCCCCATGGTTTTCAGATTTTCTACTTTAAATGACACCAAAAAATATTTTTAACAGCACAATATTTTGGTATTCTTTTTGTAGTGGGATTTAGTAGTTCTCAATCTTTTTTGCTTTCAATACCTTGCTACTATCAAAAGTAAAATAAAATAATATGCAACCTTTTGAGGAGTTAGTCATGAATTATAAATAATTAATTCTCCTAAAATGGATTTTTATCTGTGTACTAGAGGCTCAGTGCACAAAATTCGTGCCCGGGGGTGGTGGGTGTCCCTCAGCCCAGCCTACACCCTTTCCAATCTGGGACCCCTCGAGGGATGTCCTACTGCCCGTTTAGGCTAGTTGCCCCCAGTTGCCCTCCCCTGCAGGCCTGGGTCCCCCCACAACTATCCTCCCCTGCAGGCCTGGTCGCCCCCAACTGCCTTCCTCTGTCGGCCTGATCACCCCCAACTGTCCTCTCCTGCAGGCCTGATCACCCCTAACTATCCTCCTCTGCAGGCCTCAGTTCCCCCCAACTGCCCTCCTACTGACCATCTTGTGTCCACATGGGGGTGGCCATCTTGTGTGTTGGAGTGATGATCAATTTGCATATTACCTCTTTATTATATAGGATTCCTCCCCTTTACTCTCCACTATTCATATATTCTGAATACCTTTACTGAAATAGCTTATACAACCTTTCATTTTGAAGGAACTATAAGATGAGGTTGCTGTAACTATCCGCATAAAATAGGTAGAATTATATTAGAAGATTTTATTTGTGTGTCATTTCTATGTCTGTCACCTCATGTTCTTGTCAGCACTATTTTCATTGTTTATACTTCTCATTCACAGACAGCAAGAAGCAGTTCTTGGCATGCTAGATACACAGTGCTGACCTACCTCCAGACCATGGTATTTTACAACCTCTTTATTTTCCTAAACAATGAAGATGCAGTTAAAGGTATCAGGTGGCTGGTCATAAGTCTTCTGGAGGATGAACAGCTGGAGGTAAAATTTAAGTTAAAGCAAATAGAAATTTAAGAAATTCAAAGAAAGCATCATGGCTCCCCTTTAAATAGTATTTACACATTGATAACATGTGTTCTATTAAAGTATAAATCACTAAAAGTAACTTTAATTTTAGCGTAGCCCTCCTGGATTGGTTTGATATCCTATTCATGATTTCCTGTAATACAAATGGAAACAAACATTAGGCAGTTCTTATCCTGGTTTCTGTTTGCAGTGGGCAGGTAACATTTGTGAACCAAAATTTTCTTATCTACGAAATTGCTGGTGATAATACTCTATCTGTGTATCTTACTGATTTTTAAATGACTAATAGGAATGTATATGAAGGTAGTTTCAAGAGGATAAAAAGTTACACATAAATGTATTATCCTGTAAACTTAGGAAAGGATTGTTTTTCCCTTTAATTTTCTTTGGTAAAGGAATCAAAGGCAACTTTTGTGGTGTAATTAATATTTTGTACAATAAGATACATTAATTTGTTGAAATAGCCTAATATAAGAAAAGCATGTTGTGATAAATGTGAAGTAAGATATAACTTTCTAAATTGGCTTTAGGTAAAGAAAATGTAATTGACATTTTTACTTTATTTTATGACTTAATGGGTTTTCCATGTAGTGAGCACTCCCATTAATGATATATTTTATTTGAGAACACTAAAAATAGATTGTATCTGTAGGAAACTGGGAGTGGAAATGTTTCCATTTCCCTGATGAGCCTGTTCATTTCCCAATCCAGCTGCGTGTGTTCTTTGAGCAGAATTGTCTAGTCCCCAGGGCACTCCCACCATGGTGATAACAACTCCGACAGGCTTCAGTGAAAGTATTTACAGTTACCTATAAAACTTTACAAACTTTTCCTTGTATTGTTTTTAACTAAAGAATGGAAATGGCAAGGTGGGAACTCTAAAGTCAATGTTTACTAACTTTAAAGATTATAGCAATTGCATTAAAATTTACCGTTTTCTGGACCTTATTTTAGAACATTTTTTATATTTTATATTTTCCTTCATGTAGTAGGCTTAAACGTAACTGTTAGCATAAATATAACGATGACTTTTATTAAAACTATCATTTTTAAAAGTGACGTCGACTATCTAATAATTAAATACAGCTCTTATGGTAATGTTGAAAACAATTTTGTAGTAACCTAAATGAGAAATGTTTAAAGAAAGCTTTGTAACATTTAAGCAGACTTATCAATAGGAAAATAATTTATAGAGAAATTTAATTTTGTATAAAATAGTTAAGCATTTACCTGAATGTAGTGGCTTTTTTCAATTTTGAGGCTACAGATCTTTTGACAATCTGATAAAATCTCTATTAAGAAGCTGCAAAAGAGCATTTACACAATTTGTACACAAATGCCAGGGAAAGTCCCCACCCCCGTTCCCATACCACCCTCCAGCCTCTGATATTCCAGCAGGTTTGGGATCTTCGCTCTAATGCAAGTGATTATCTCTGCAGGTTCGAGAAATGGCTGCAACCACCTTAAGTGGTCTGTTACAGTGTAACTTCCTTACCATAGACAGTCCTATGCAGATTCATTTTGAACAACTTTGCAAAACAAAACTACCGAAGAAAAGAAAGCGAGACCCTGGTTTCGTAGGAGATACGATTCCTTCTGCAGGTAACAATCCTGGTAGGAAACACACAGATTCTTTGGAGAATTAACCAGGCTTACTCAACAAACATTTATTGAATACTTGTATGTGCCCTGGGTCTGTGCTGGGTACTGGGAATAGTTGTCTCTGCTCTTGAGGAGTTTTGCATGTAAAAGCTGAGCCAAATCACTACGGCTCTCTTTTTCTTAACTTCAACCCCCCTATCCACCATGTATACCATATAATATACTTACAAACACATAATACACACACACATCTTTATTAAAATACTAGAGGCCCAATGCATGAAATTCGTGCAAGAGTAGGCCTTCATTCCCCTGGCTGCTGGCACTGGCTTCCCTCTGGCACCCAGGACCCAGGCTTCCCTCGCAGCCCTGGCTTTGTCCGGAAGGACTTCAGGTCTAATTAGCATATTACGCTTTTATTATTATAGATAATGGAAAGCACTTTAACTTCTATTGCTAAAGAAAGAATAGAGAGTCTGTAGTAAACAGACACATTGCAGTTCTTTTTGTTTTATTTTTTAAAGAACAGTTTATTGCCCTGGTGAGGCTCAGCAGTTAGGGTGTCAGCCCACACACCCAAGGGTCAGGGGTTTGATTCCCCGTCAAGGACATGTACTTGGGTTTCAGGTTCCATCCCCACCCCAGTTGGTGTGCATGCAGGAGGCAACCAGTTGATGTGTCTCTCACATCAATGTTTCTCTCTGTCTTCCTCACCTCCCTCCCTCCCACTCTGTAAAAAATCAATGGAAAAAATACCCTCCGGTGAGGATTAATAACAACAAAAAGAATAGTTTACTGATTTTTAGAGAGAGAGAGAGAAACATTGATGTGAGAGCACAACATCGATCAGCTGCCTCCTGCATGCCCCCTACCAGAGATTGAGCCCACAGCCTGGGTTTATGCCCTGACTGGAATCCAGCCAGCAACGTCTCAGGCATGGGACAATGCCCAACCAACTGAGCCACACCAGCCAGGGCTTGCAGTTCTCTGTTGAGGGTGTTTACCTATGAATCGATGCATTCTGAAAAGTGCGGTCTAATTTTGATTGCAGTTTGTTTTAGCATCAGGGAATTACACTTTTGTATATAGTATAAATTGATTTTTTAAAAGCAATTATTTTGTTAGTTTTAGCAAATACAAGACACATTTGGATGTTTTTAGTTCGGCCTCAAACTCATGCATGTTTTTCACGTGTGTGAATAAAGATTCATTTTAAACACACATTTACACATTGAAAATAACTAGCATAATCTAAAACTAATTTTATTTCACTGTAAGGAAGGCAGTAGAGTCCTATCAGTATTTGCACTTTACTGCTGTTGTCTTTGCAGAGCTGGTCAGACGCCATGCTGGGGTGCTAGGACTTGGTGCGTGTGTTCTTTCTAGTCCTTACGATGTTCCCACCTGGATGCCCCAGCTCCTTATGAATCTGAGTGCACATCTGAATGACCCTCAGCCTATTGAGGTAAAAGCTTTGTTGGTTTCTTTGCACACACATTATCAAGAGATGCTTTGTAAAACACCATTTATACTGATAATTCCCTACACATTCTGCACCTTATGCTTTCAAACAGCCACTACTACCGCTACAGGGTCAAGCCTGTTCATCAGTAATCATTAAAATCTTGCAGAGACCTTGCTTCCATGTGAATTTTTTATCCTTTGGTAGCAAGGGAATTACTGTAACTTCTGTCCTTCCCAGTACAATGAAAGTAGTGTCAGTGTTGTCAGTATAAATGTTATACTTCTATTTTACTAGCATGTTCTATGTAGGAACTGTATAATTAGGAGCTAATGTTAAATAGGAAAGCCTGATGGTATTTAGTGAGCACCTATGGTCCTAAATTAACTCAGAAGATGAATGACTTTGTCCTTTTCAATTTAGTAAATAGATGTTACATGTATATTGAAACTGGTTTACTGATGTGGTACAAGTTCCAATAGCTTGTCCAAGTAATTCTAAAGCGAGCTTGGTGTCTTTGGGCTCATTGGTTCTGTAGCGTTCGGTGAGCAGTGAGATCTGAAGCCTAGAGAGTTTGTTACTCAGCTGAAGGAATCCTAAATATAACGCTAGTGGTTCAGAGAGGTCAGAATAATATGTATGTGGGTTGCCCTCTTGACAGATGACTGTAAAGAAGACCTTATCCAATTTCCGAAGGACGCACCATGACAACTGGCAGGAACACAAACAGCAGTTCACCGACGACCAGCTGCTTGTTCTCACCGATCTCCTGGTGTCACCATGCTACTATGCATAGGAGGGTAAGTCACCAGGGCTCTGGGTTAAAGAAGTCTGACATCCTCAGGGAAATGTCATTGGTTCACTGACTGAGAACTAGGTGCTCCTAAGTTTTTTCTTTTTTGCTGATATTCTTAGATGTCATTGTTTAGATAAAGTTTTTTAAAAATGTCATTTAAGTAAGTTCCCAGAGAATTTTTCCTTGCATTTCTGCTTCAGTTATTAAGCAGACAAGTTATGTGACTGCTTTTAGATCTTTATAAATGAGTAGGCTTAGTAGGCTTAAAAAAAATAATCAATTTTTTTTAAATATATATTTTTATTGATTTTAGAGAGGGAGAGGGAGAGAGAGATAGAAACATCAATGATGAGAGAGAATTATTGATCGGCTGCCTCCTGCTCGCCCCACTCTGAGGATCAAGCCTGCAACCCAGGCACGTGCCCCAACTGGGAATCAAACTGTGACCTCCTGGTTCATAAGTCAAGGCTCAACCACTGAGCCACGCCAGCTGGGCCAAAAACAAAAAATGTGTTCTTTGTAGCCTCTTAGTGGGGCCTGGGCATTTTGGGTTGCCCTGAGGGCTCTAGGTTCTATATTGTAGTGAGAACATTTTATCAGGATTCTTAAATATTTATTATCTATTCTTATTAAAGAGGGAGGACCCAGAAGCCTTTCTACTGGGATAGGAAGAATAAAGAAAAATTCACTTATTGGGCTTGACTGAAATTTTTTTCCTCTCTGATACAGGTGAGTAGTCCTCACTTCAAGCTCTTTTCATCAAAAATTCCAGATCCTCAGGTACCATCTGTGGTGGCTCGCTGCTGGTTTTAACTCTCTGCCTTTGTCGAGCTCTCATCATTTTGGTGGTCTCTGTTTAGTCTCATTAGTCTGCGTTCCACAGGTTCTCAGCTGCCATTTGATTTCCTAACTTGTCCGGAACTGTTTCCAGAATATTGATCACTTTTTCTTTGAGGCATCTGACAAAACCACAGTGTCTCAGACTAGAAATAATTACCCAGTATGATCATGGCATCCAAGACCAGACTGAGTCTAGGAACTCATTAAGAAACAGTTTACTTGGAATGGAGAATGCCCATCTGTAAAACAGGTCCTCTCATTTCATTCATCTCAAATGATTTTGAATTCTTCCCAAATGGCTGTTGGGTTTGGATGGGAGTAGGGCTGTGGGCCATAAATCTGAAGCTTGGAGAGCCAGGAAGATGGAAGGAAGAGAGGACAGGTCTGGAACCAGCCAAGGACCTGATGGATTGCTTGACAAGACACAAAAGTGAAGCCGGTGTCCACCACGCGCCTCCCACAGACTGGAGTTTCTGGTGCTGAAGAGAAGAGTAACTGTGGGAAAACTGGGGGTTTGGTGAATACATTTTTGATGGATTGTTGTGTGTGTATACAGTGTATGATTTTGAAAATAAACATCAACAACAATAAACACCCTGACTGGTTGATTTACCTGTATTCTTTACAAATATTGTTTGACCCACTTTTAAAACTGTTATATTTCACCTAATAGAAGATTGCTGTGTTTGCAAAAATTCTGTAATTTCTTTCTGATTTTTTTTTTTTTTTTTTTTTTTTGCCTGCAGAATCGTTGAGAGACTAAGAAGTCTTGATATTTAATTGCCTTGTTTAATAAATGTTATATAGATGTAAAGGACTGTATAAATTGTAGGGATAGCTTTGGCAAGACTTTGTACAGATGCAACCTTTTACACAACACCATTGTGTAATTAATTTGTAAAATTCACATGTAGTTCTTTATTATAGTGATTTTGGCTTTTGTATCAAATTGATTGCCATTGTTTGCATTTTTAAATTATTTTCATGTTACAAAAGCTGAGGTGTGGGGTTTTGTTTGAGTTCATTAATGTTAGAATGTCTGAATTTTTATGTAACTTTTTTGTGTGCATCTCAATGCAAACGCCACGTTTGCCTTTGACAAGTTTATAGAACGCAAGGTATCTTCGAGACAAAGAAAAGAGTAATTCACAAGTTTGTGAATGTCATCTTGCAACACACTCTGTACAGTCTTCCTTAAAGGAACACTACAGTATATTTTTTAGAATCTACTTGATGAATGACTCAATGCAGACCTAAGCACAGCAGAGGTCCTGGTACAGATCAGCACACACAGGCATAGTCCCTGTATAGAGTAGTGCCAAACTGACTATTTCATTGTGTACCTAGTTTAAAACCCAATAAATGAATTGTTTTTAACACCTGGCTTTTGTCTTCATTAAGTGGACATAACAGTTCTGTAGGCAGTGACTATATGATTCCTTTGGATCCATAGATCTCAATCCATAAATTCATGTCCCCTGACCAAAATGAGTTATCTAGGTTGGACCTGTCCACTAGAGTAGCTAATAGCTACATGTGGCTATTTACTTATAAATTAAATTAAAAATTCATTTCCTCAGTCTCATTAGACCAGCCGTGGGCAAACTACGGCCCGAGGGCCGGATCCGGCCCGTTGGAAATGAATAAAACTAAAAAAAAAAAAAGACCGTACCCTTTTATGTAATGATGTTTACTTTGAATTTTTTTTTTTTTTTTTTTATATTTTATTGATTTTTTACAGAGAGGAAGGGAGAGAGATAGAGAGCCAGAAACATCGATGAGAGAGAAACATCGATCAGCCGCCTCCTGCACATCTCCTACTGGGGACGTGCCCGCAACCCAGGTACATGCCCTTGACCGGAATCGAACCCGGGACCCTTCAGTCCGCAGGCCGACGCTCTATCCACTGAGCCAAACCGGTTTTGGCATGTTTACTTTGAATTTATATTAGTTCACACAAACACTCCATCCATGCTTTTGTTCCGGCCCTCCGGTCCAGTTTAAGAACCCATTGTGGCCCTCGAGTCAAAAAGTTTGCCCACCCCTGCACTAGACCCATTTCAAGTGCTTATTAGCCACTTGTGGCTAGTGGTTTGCCCTACTGAATAGCACAGATCAATGTTTTCATCAGAAAGTCCTATTGGGCAGCTGATCTAGATGATTGATATGTCTAAGAACCCCAGGGATTTTGTTAAAATATGAATTTTAATTCAGGCTCCCATCTCATGATATTGATGCTTTGTCCTGAGACCACACCTTGAGTAGTGAGGCGTCCTATTAACCACTTCGATTTTTTCTAAGCTATACGAAACTATGTCTTAGCAACGTTTCTGCAGTGGAACTTTGAAAAAATATGATACTGAATCCACTGTGTTCCTCTATCAGAGTTTCTCTGGTTAGGACTCACTCCCAAGATCATCTTAAAGCTCCATAATGCTTCATTTGTGCAGCCAGGATTGAGAACCACTGGTGAAGTGTTAAGGTAGGTTTCCAGAAAGGAGGCGGGGCGGGGGGAAGTGAGGAGAAAGCCGGCATCTTTGAGGTAAGAGGTAATAATCTTTAATTTCTGAATTGGATCTTTTAAATATAGACTTTGAAAAGTGTGTTTCAAAATTTAGGAGGAAAATTTACCCCCCTGTTCTCTTAATGTGAATAAGTTTTGGTGACAAAAAAATAAAGTTTGTGAAAGCTGATTTAAAATATTTGAAAAGGCATTGCCAAGCCCTAAAGTTGCAGGCCTTTTTTGGCAGTTAGTAGTGTGTCTAGAAGGAACCAGTAAGAAATTTTGTTTGACTGAAAAAATTTACTTTTCCTACATGATCTTTATAGTTATGTTTGTGGATGATGGCAATTTCTCTTGCTAATATAATTGTGAGTATTCCCCTGTTGTTGAACATCAAGGTTTTCCCTTTTCCCTATTACAAATTACACTGCAATGAACATTTTGTTATCGTCATGCTTCAAACTTTTTCCTCAAGTATTTCCTTAGGAAAAATTCCAAGAAGTGAGATTTTTTGGTCAAGAATCAAACATTAAGTGGCTCTGATAATGTTTTCCTGAATTTGCATTGACAGTGACAGTGTGTTAGAATGCTGGTTTCCTGAAAATCGATAGCCATTCATATTTTAACATAACAGCCCTGCTTGTATATATTTTTTTGTTGTTGCAGATTTTCTTTTTTCCTTTTTTTTTTTTTTTTTTTTTTTTTTTTTTTTTACTATTAAGGCTGTTTTCTTACACTTGGCTGGCACATTTGGTAGACAGAATTATAGTAGCTTTGCTGATGGTACGTAGTAGTTCTGGAACTTTGGTAGTTTCTGATTTCCTCTTCTAGATCTCTGGAATCCTTTACAACCTGTACGTTTATTTTTCCCCCCAGTAACATAATTTCTCCCACAGGTGTAACTGCTGCTTGCCAGCCCAAACCTGTTACCTCCTGGCATGGCCAAATGCCTGGAGCTGAGCAGGCAATTCATATGGAGAGGGATATAATTTTGGAGTTTCCACTCAACACTAATGTCTTCCTTTCCTTTTGATTATTTCTAGGGCCCAGGGTCACCGCTGCTGACAACCTAGATGAGAACTGCTGCATTACATGTGTCTGGGAGTGGAATATTACATGGGAATTGATGGGAAGTTTGCCTTTAGGAATAAATTCATTCCTAAACCAAATTCTGGGAGCATAGTCAACTCCTGGACTGAATGTCTACTTCACAAATTATCCAGCCTTTTTATTTACGATGAAAGCACAGGGGAACTGGGAAAGATAAGTTATATGCATAAGTCAAATTCTTTGGTACTTGGTACCAAACAGTTTAGCCACAATAGGATTTCATCAGCAATATTCACTTGAACTGAGTTTTCCGGCATCAGGGTGAAGGAAAGGGCATTCAAATAGCATTCTCATTTCTGAACACTACCCCCTCCCCCTGGAGGTTAGGAAAGTAGTAAGATCCCAGCTACCCAGAAAGGATGTTACTTGAAGGCTCAGACTAAAATTAAACCCATTTTATGAGTTCATTGTTTGGGGCACATGGACTCTAGAGGATTGAGAGGATGATGGATGTGGGTTTGTGTTCTTGCTCACTAAACTGCCTAGCTGCATGCCTACGACCATTGCTTTCTATGATTTTCAACATTCATGTCCATAGTTTCTTGGCTTCGTTATTGAAGGGGTAGTTTTGTTGTTTTTTTGTTTGTTTTGTTTTTTACTTTGCATTTGTTCCCTAGTAATTGGTAAGTTCCTTTAGTAAATTCATCAATACTTTTTGAAAGAAGATGTAATTCTTTTTATAAAGTTGGTTTGATTTAAATGTTACGACTTGATTTACAGTTCTAAGTCTCAAAGTACGAAACTGGACGGTGCCAATTTAGGAGAGAACGTATTTAGCTGCAGCCCAGAGAGCCTGGCGGCCCAAGCCGGGAGTGCAGGCGGCGGAGCGCTGGCAAGAAGCCCACCCTCCCATGCCGCGGTGCGCCCTCTGCGACCAAGATCCCTTGGTCTGCCCCTCTTCCTGTCGGCCGGCCGTTGCCTACATAAGGGAGCCCGGAGGACGGGGAGCAGCCGGCCCCAGCGCACAAGGAGGCCAGCGAGGTGGTGAGGGTGCGAGGTCAGGCGGGGTGCCAGGCCTGGGTGTCCGGTGGAGGGGGCGGCGCCCTCCGCAGCTCGGTGACTGCGCCTCTGCGCCCCCAGCTCCTGCGGCTCCGGGATGCGCGGAGGCGGCGGCAGCGGCGATGGCGATGGCGATGGTGCCTCCAGCCCTGCATCCTCCCGGGCGCCCTGCATCCTCCCGGGCGGTGGGTGGAGCTGGGGTCTGGGCTGCGAGATGGAGGAGAAGGGGCGGCGCTGCGGCCACCCTGCAGGTGAGGAGCCGCGGGCCCCGGAGGAGGCGACTCCAGGGGAACAGGGAGGGTCAGGCACTGGCACGGGCACGGGAAGCCGGTGGGTTAGCAAAGAGCGCACCGCGCTGGTCCCAGCCCGGCCCCTGCGCACCTGCTGTCCTGGCGCAGCCTGCCGAGCAGCCATCCGGCCCCTGCCCGGGCCTCTCCCACGCTCCGTGGGGCCGTGGAACCCCTCCCCCACCGCCCGTGGCCTGGCCTGGCCTGGCCTCCTCACCCCACCAACCCTCTCCCGACTAGTTCACTAGCTTCCCTGGCCAGGCCTAGGCCCTCCTTACCATAACCTTCTCCACCTCGGGACCTCCTACCCATTGCCAGCTCCTGGCAGGGGTCGGTCCCCATCCCTGTTCCACACCCAGACTAGGGGGTCCCACAGCCTCCCTGTGCCCCTCAGCCACTGACCCTGCCCACCCCATCCCCCATCCGCTGCTCCCGGCCTCAAGAGGTAGTTCAACTGGGGACAAAGAGCTTGAAGGGCTCTGAAATCAGATAAATCTGATTTGAATCTTAGTGACCTTGGGCAAGTCATCTTCCCTGAGGTGTTCTGGATCAATACAAATACAATGGGAATGACACTTATACAGACTCGGCTTTCAAGGGTTAGACTCTGAAAATGCCCGCCCTCAAGGAATGTAAGGCCTTATGAGAAAAAAATGAGTGGGAAGAATCCAGGTCATGAGTGGACTTGGGAAAGCGCATATAAAATGTTTTAGTATACACGAAAATATTAAGCACACCAAATTATCAGACTCTTCACGCATCTTAAGGAGAAATAATTGCCACTGTACAATAAATTTTCCCTTACCGCCCAGCTGGTGTGGCTCAGTGGTTGAGGGTTAACCTATGAACCAGGAGGTCACAGTTCAATTCCTGGTCAGGGCACATGCCCAGGTGTGGGCTCAATCCCCAATGTGGGGCATGCAGGGGGCAGCCAATCAATAATTCTCTCTCATCATTGATATTTCTGTCTCTCCCTCTCCCTTCCTCTCTGAAATTAATAAAAATATATTTGGAAAAAAAATTTCCCCTTACCATATTTTACTTACTACTTTAGGATCCTTCCTCCTAGTTGTAACAAGATGCATATGATATGAATTCATTCCATGTTTATTGTAGCTAATATGCCTGCTTAAGGCGGATGTTCCAACTTAACATTTTTCTGGTTTTATGACTTTAATCACATTGTCCTCCAATACCTATTTATGGTCCCAGAGATACAGAGTAGCTTGTATGCTTGCACTGAAAAGAACATTGGCAGCCTTTATTTAATATTTAGGCATAGCAAATAGCTATTTCTTTACCTCCCTCCTCAAATCACTGACTTTTATAATTCTGCCTTCATAACCATCCCAACTTGTGATCTCAGCCTCCTCTTTCTTATAGTCCCAGAGTTAACGCTAATAGTAGTTACTTTCCCTCCATTTCCTTTATTTCTCAAGTTTCTCTGCCAACACCTTTATTTCTATTCTGTCTTCTGCTTTTCCTCCCTTTTTCTTCCCAGCCTCTGATTTTTAACTTTTTTCAAATTATCCCAATAGGAGTGATTTATAATTATATTAGGGGCCCAGTGCATGAATTCGTGCACCTTGAAAGGAACTGTGGGCCACGAGGCTGTGGTGAGCACAGGGGTGGCCTCTCCTGCCATGGCCCCCTATCCCCTGTCTGACAGCAGCCCCGCTGCCGTTGCTCACACCCACTGACACTGTAGAGCGATTGGGGCTGGCGCCAGAATGGGTGGGAGCAGGGCTGGCACTGTCAGTGGGTGTGAGCTGTGGCTGCTGCCCCGATCACCCCTCAAGAGCAGGGGCAGATGGAGAAGACCTCACGGGCAATTGGGGCTGGCAGCCACCACCCACACCCACTGATGGCACCAAGTGATTAGAACCAGTGCCAAGCGCCAGCAGCAGATGCAAGCACTGGGTGGGACTGCAGCACACTGGAGCAAAGAATTTTCAGTAACCACCAGAGGCTCACCCCAATGACAGCGACCAGCACCCCACCTTGGTCTGATGCCCCTGCTCACCTGCTCCACCATCCCGCTGCAGCTGACACCCGCCATTGTTCTGCGCTCTGCCACCTGCTGCCCATGCCCACCATGTTCCGTGCACACGTGCCCTGGTGGTCAGCGCATGTCATAGCGACCGGTTGTTTGGTTGTTCCGCTGTTCGGTCTATTTGCATGTTAGCCTTTTGTTATATAGGATTATACCAGAACCATAACTATCAACCTTAACAAAAAGGTACACAGAAATGTGTGTGTGTGTACGTGTGTGTGTTTGTGTTCAAATGTTGGTTTCCAAGAACTTTGAGTTGGGAAGAGATTGCAATACCTACTTGGTAGGATTATATTGAGAATGGCATAAAGTTTGATGACTTATGTAAATCTTCTAGTATAAGTGCCTGGCTGGCATATACTAACCACCCAATACATTATAGCTGCTGTAACAATCTTCTGATCTGGGAATCTTTCCCTTGATCTCGTCGTGTTCTGTTTAGCAAGGTGGGTAAGAGTATGGGCTTTAGAGAGTAACTGCTAACGTTCAAATTCATGCTCTGCCACTTTAAGTTAGGTGCTCTCTGACACAGTTTCCTCGTCTGTAAAATGGAGATAAGTTATATAACCACCTCAGAGTTATTGTGAGGATTCAATAAATGAAGAGTGTGGAGCACTGAGAACAGTGGGTGGCACATCACAAGCACTTAGTGCAGCTAACATACTAGTAATGTTACTGATAGTTATATTCTCAATCTATAATTCAGAATTATCTTTTAATCTATTGAAAAATTTATAATTTATTGAAAAAATTATAACTGTATAGAAAGTGAAATTTGCCCCTCATCTGCTCCAAATCTTTTTTCCTCCTGCCTCTTGCCCTTGACTAATGTTGGTGCCTCATCATCTCATTTTCCACTTGACAACTCTTTCCAACTGTCTCCCAGTCTGGGGTCTTCATAACTTCCATCACCCCCCTTCTTCAGTATTCCCCATTTACTCAATATTTCTGTTAGCATCCTAACTCCACATTCTTTATTCTAATTTCCCCAAACCAAACTCCTGCTTCCCTCTTCACCCCTGTTTACTTCCGTACTCCCAAAGAGGAAACCTTCGGGTGGGGGTGGAGAGAGGAGTTTGCTATAAATATTAGTATCACCTCTCTGCTCTTCCTGCCTCCTCAAATTGGGGTTTCTCTTCTACTTCTCTTTTCATCAGTTAACCCCAATCCTCCAATTAACAATAAAAAATAGTAAAAGTGTATCTTTTTCACTACGTAGGCATTAAAAAGTGTTCAGGAACAATACAATCTTTTTTTTTTTTTTTAATATATTTTATTGATTTTTTACAGAGAGGAAGGGAGAGAGATAGAGAGTTAGAAACATCGATGAGAAAGAAACATTGATCAGCTGCCTCCCGCACATCTCCCACTGGGGATGTGCCCGCAACCCAGGTACATGCCCTTGACCGGAATCGAACCTGGGACCCTTCAGTCCGCAGGCCCACGCTCTATCCACTGAGCAAAACCGGTTTCGGCAGGAACAATACAATCTTAAGTGAAAACAAATAGCTACCCATTATTATTTTTAAAATTCTAATCGTTAGGAAACAAAAGGTCAGGATTTATATCCTCTCTGAACTTTTATAAGGAAAGTACAGAAAAGTCGGTCTCACTTCCCAGTGGAGAAATTCATAATATTGTCATGATCTGTACCCATGGGCCACTGAGAATGTAGAAGAGGTGTTCTTCTTCCTTCACGAGGACACTAGTTGGCTATAGGGGTCTCCCCAGGACTGAACTTGTCTGATGCTCATTGACACAGCCGTACCTGTGATTGAATGCTGCGAGGCTTCTGTACCGGGGTGGTCTATAGCTGCTTCCTGGAGCCCCCAGTAATCCCTCCCTGACCCAGCCCCTTTCTCTGCACCCCCTGATCCAGCACCTAAGGGGTTAACCTCTGACACAGCTGGAGGTCTCAGAGACTCAGCTTGAGTTTGAGGTTAAATATGCTGAACTTTGTCCCTGGACCTCCCCAGTGCCATTATGTATCCCTAAAAAAAATGCTGGATTAAAGCAAATACCTTTTGGTTGTCAAGAGCATTGTATCCGTCTCCAAGGAACAACTTAAGCTGCCCCACTTAGAAGCATCTTGGGGAGCAGGGTGGGCACCAAGCCACTCAGGGCTTTGGGACTTGGGATAACAGAAGATCTGTGTGAGTGTACTTTAAATCTCATGGCGAAATGGGGGAAAGCTTAAGAAAAACAAAGGAGCAAGAAGAAAAACAAGTTCTTCTATTAAAGTAGAGGCTGTGTCTTACCTTTTTACCCACAGCATCTAGCATAAAACTGCATATAGTATGCACATGGTGAATGTAAACTGAGTGACTGAATGCATGAGTGGGTTGGGTGCATGCCCCCTTGCTCTGTCCTGAAGACATGCTTGTTGGAATGATGTTAACTCACATTTGCATAGCAGTTTAAAGTTTACAAAGTGGTGCCTTTGCACCTTGTAAATCTCAAATATAATTCTGATACCCTTCATTAATTTCATTTCCCCCCTCACCTGTAGTCCTACACAAAGTTTTTTCCAAAGGATGGTACGGAGTTGGCCAAGAAACCACAAACAGGGAGAAGAAATTGTAAATAATGGCAAATAAAGGATTCTTCTTAGGGAAAGAAATAGGATTTGTTAGCAGTCTGTGGGAGTGGTATAAAAGGCTCCAGTATGCTTCAGCAATACCCTCTGCTTCTATTTTAAGCATGTGCTGGTTTTGCCCAAATCCTGCAAAGACTTAGACCCTTGTTGCAGTCTGTCTGTCCCCTACGCCTTGCCTTCACCATTCACCCAGCGACCTCCTCCTTGCCAGGACTCCCTTCAGCCTCTCAGCCTCCACCCTGGGCTGGATTAGGTTCCCCTTTCTTCCTTCCGTAGCACCTGCTCCATCTGATTTGCAGTGTTGGGCTGTAATTACATAGTTAGGTTGATCTCCAGCTAGATTGTGATCCCTTTGGCCAAGAGGTTATATTCTTGTGTCTCCAGTGCCTGGCACCGGAGTGTTTCTAAATATAGCATCTGGACACCCTTCAATCAGAATCTCGATGGGCGAGGCCCAGGAATCTCCTTTTTAAACACACACACACACATTTTTATTGATTTCAGAGAGGAAGAGAGAGGGAGAGAGAGATAGGAAATCAATGATGAGAGAGAATCACTGATTGGCTGCCTACACGCCCCCTACTGGGGACCCAGCCACAATCCAGGCATGTGCCCTTGACCGGAATCCAACCCAGACCCTTCAGTCCCCAGGCCAACGCTCTATCCACTGAGCCAAACCGGCTAGGGCTCTCCTTTGCTTTTATTAACCTGCTCTCGAGGTGATGCTTAAAGCCAGTTTGAAAGCCACTGCGTCATAAAACCTCAGGTTCGCTGGCTGAGTGTATTGGGAGGTTGTTTCTGTCTTTTCCGTGCCGGGCTTTCTGTGAGCTGGGTCAGAGCTGACACAGTCCGGTGCCTTTGACGAAGATCAGGAGAGCACTCCACCGGCTACAGTAACTCCTTTCTGTTGCAGGGGATGCATTTCTGTGTGCAGGCTCTTCTGCCTCGGGTCTCTCTTGTCACGTGCCGCTCCTCTGTGAGCTGAGGCCCTGACTCCTCCCCACAGAAGGAAGAGACCTTTCTCTCTGAAGATGAACTCCACGGACCACTTCCCGGACGCTCCCAACACCACCTGGCCCCTGCCTGGCGCCCCGGGAGCAAACGGCACTGCTCGGCAGGAGGGCCTCCACGGCCCGGTCCACACGGCCACCTTGGTGACCTGTACTTTCCTGCTCGTGATCATCTTCTGCCTGGGCTCCTACGGCAACTTCATCGTCTTCTTGTCCTTCTTTGATCCGGCCTTCAGGAAATTCCGAACCAACTTCGACTTCATGATCCTGAACCTGTCCTTCTGCGACCTCTTCATCTGCGGGGTGACGGCCCCCATGTTCGCCTTCGTGCTGTTCTTCAGCAGCACCCCGGACGCCTTCTGCTTCACCTTCCACCTCACCAGTTCCGGCTTCATCATCATGTCCCTCAAGACAGTGGCCGTGATCGCCCTGCACCGGCTCCGCATGGTGCTGGGGAAGCAGCCGACTCGCACGGCCTCCTTTCCCTGCACCCTGCTCCTCACTCTGCTGCTCTGGGCCACCAGTTTCAGCCTGGCCACCGTGGCCACCCTGAAAACCCGCAAGTCCCACCTCTGCCTTCCCATGTCCAGTCTGATGGCTGGAGAAGGGAAAGCCGTCCTGTCTCTCTACGTGGTCGACTTCACCTTTTGTGTGGCTGTGGTCTCTGTCTCTTACATCATGATTGCTCAGACCCTGCGGAAGAACGCTCAGGTCAGAAAGTGCCCCCCTGTGATCACCGTGGACGCTTCCAGACCGCCGCCTTTCATGGGGGCCCCGGGGAAGGGAGGCGGAGACCCCATCCAGTGCACCGTGCCCGCTCTATACAGGAACCAGAATTACAACAAACTGCAGCACGTTCAGACCCATGGATACACTCAGAGTCCCAACCAGCTGCCAACCCCTGCAGCCAGCCGGCTCCAGCTGGTATCGGCTGTCAACCTCTCCACAGCGAAGGACTCCAAAGCGGTGGTCACCTGTGTGGTCATCGTGCTGTCGGTCCTGGTCTGCTGTCTTCCCCTGGGGGTTTCCTTGGTGCAGGTGGTTCTGTCCAGGAGTGGGAGCTTCATCCTTTACCAGTTTGAGCTGTTTGGATTCACCCTTATCTTTCTCAAGTCAGGGTTAAACCCTTTTATATATTCCCGGAACAGCACAGGGCTGAGAAGGAAAGTGCTCTGGTGCCTCCAATACATTGGCCTGGGATTTTTCTGCTGCAGACAGAAGACTCGCCTTCGAGCCATGGGCAAAGGGAACCTCGAGGTCAACAGAAACAAGTCCTCCCATCACGAAACAAACTCTGCCTACATGTTGTCTCCAAAGCCCCAGAAGAAATTTGTGGACCAGGCTTGTGGCCCAAGTCATTCGAAGGAAAGTGTGGTCAGTCCCAAGATCTCCGCTGGACATCAGCACTATGGCCAGAGCAGCTCCACGCCCATCAACACCCGGATGGAGCCGTACTACAGCATCTATAACAGCAGCCCGTCCCAGGACGAGCCCATCCCATGTAACTTACAGCCAGGAAACTCGTTTGGATTTGCCAGTTCCTATGTGGCCATGCATTACCACACCACTAACGACTTACTGCAGGAGTGTGACAGTGCCTCGGCCAGGCAGATTCCCGTCCCCTCTGTGTAGAGCGGCGGAGGCTGGAGCATCGTGTGTAAACTGGTCCTGTTTCTGGCACTAAGGGATTTTTTATTTTCACTTTTGTGAGACTAGTTGTAGATCAAAGCTTAAAGGCTCAACCAAACAGTTGGCAGTTATGATTTTCTTTGGTCTGATTGATTAGCATCTATTGGTTTGCTTTGTGGTCTCTTGACATTTTAAGGTTTAATGTAAAAGTTTATTATTTAGAATTTTGCCCTGACCTGTGTTCCAATCTCTTGTACTAAACTTTTAAATAGATCGTGCTACCATGTTAAAGTAGAGAATGATCTTTTGACTCAATGTTATGGGTCTTTGAAGTATATATGGGCTGGATATTTTAAAGAGTGTGAAGGTGTATAATTTTTACTGAGGTGTTATTTTTATTAACCAAATTATAAATTTTGATTTTTTGAAGTGTTGAAATGGGGAAGAATATACTTTTTTTGGGTAGCAGACTTATTTGAATACATAATACATTGTTAAAGCAGAAAATCAGAAATACATTATCTATATAATTATCCTTACAAAAAACACACAGCTGTTAGGTACTTTCCTAAGACAGTCAACCAAGAACATACTATTATTATTATTACCATTTATTATTATAGACATTGCTATTTTGTGTCAATCGAGTAGCTATATAGAGCTGTGGTGTTTTTGTTTTTGTTTTTTAAGAAAGATGTTTTTGCCCTAGCTGGTTTGGTTCAGTGGATAGAGCGTCGGCCTATGGACTAAAGGGTTCTGGGTTCAATTCTAGTCTAGGACACATGACCGGGTTGTGGGCTCGATCCCCAGTGGGGGGCGTGCAGGAGGCAGTCAATCAATGATTCTCTCTCATCAATGGTGTTGCTATCTCTCTCTCCCTCTCCCTTCCTCTTTGAAATCAATTTTATATATATATATATATATATATATATATATATATATATATATGAAAAAAGAAAGAAAGATGTTATCCCTTGGTAAAACTAAATTATTCTATTCTATTCTATTTACTAGAATCCTAATGAAGAGGACTGTACCTGTGGTAGTGGTATGCTACTCCTGGGAGAGTGGGTGCTAAATGTTTTCACCTCAGTCAGGGTTTTGTTATCTGGGAAGCAATATAGACTGTTATGTGTTAGATGATGTTTATTATTGCTTAAGAAGGCATAAGGATGAGAATTGCAATTTTCTAAAAAATATGTTTTTATTGATTTCAGAGATATGAAGGGAGAGAGAGAGAGAGAGAATCATTGATCAGCTGCCTACTGCATACCCCCTACTGAGGATCAAGTCCACAACCCAGGCATGTGCTCTGACCCGGAATCGAACCGTTACCTCCTGGTTCATGGGCCAACCCTCAACCACTGAGCTACACCAGCCAGGCTGGGAATTTTAAAAAATATATTTCTATTGACTTATTTTTAGAGAGACAGGAAGGGAGAGAGAAAGAGAGAGAAGTATCAATATGAGATGTAAGAAGGGAACATCAGTTGGCTGCCCCCCCCGCATGTCCCCCTGGGGATTGAGCCTGCAACTGGGGCATGTGTCTTGACTGGAAATCAAACCAGCAACCCTTGGTGCATTGGATGACACCCAATCCAGGAGCCACCCCGTCCAGGGCGAGAATGGGAATGTTTTGATTTCTGCTTTCCTTCTGTGTGAGATGGTTTGTTAACAATCTGATGAAGCATATCCAAGTAACTATTTAAAAAAATGTTTTTTGTCTTTCTTTATATATTATTGTGGTAGAAAAATCCTTAAGATCTCTTTTTACTAGTAAACTAATTGTGTTATTCTCTCCCATTAATCTTAAACTGGAGATGGGCAGTAAGGGAAAATAGATTAAGTATTTGTATACCTAAAACTAATTTTATTATATACAGTACTCTGTGATTCCTAGCATAACAACTGTAAACTCATATTTTTATGTAAAAATGTTTTCATTTACAATTAGCATTTGAACTTGTTATTGTTTTAGAACTGTAACTGCTAGACACAGGATGAGCATCAAGATACAAAATCTGTCTTTTAAAAAAAATCTATCTTTAGAAATTGTTATATTCAAGAACAGTTATTGCAAATTGGACAGCACTTTACTCCTGTGGATGAAAGATATTGTTTGTAGCATCCTCTCCCAGGCTGGTCCCAAGTACAGAGGTCAAGCGGGGCATGGAGAAGACACAGTGGGCACTCAGCTAGAACTCTGCTCAACCTCCTCTAACGACGCTTCCCTTTCAGCATCGGCCATTTATTTATATTTCTGAGACTGAAGTATGAGATATGGGTTTCAATTTCTTTTCTTTTTTCAAAATATATTTTTAATGATTTCAGAAAGGAAGGGAGAAGGAGACAGTGATAGAAACATCAATGATGAGAGAGAATCATTGATCACCTGCCTCCTGCATGCCCCCTGACGAGAATCAATAGGCCAGGCATATGCCCTGACTGGGAATCAAACCAGTGACCTTCTGGTTCCTGAGTCAATGCTCAACCATTGAGCCAAACCCAGCTGGGCTCAACTTTTTAAAAAAAATTCACCTTTCAGTATTCTTCCCTTCCTTCTCTTCCTTTTTTTCTTTTATTTTTGCTATGCAATTTTATAATAGCAGAGCAAATATCCACTCTTTTATTTTTGGAATGGAATGCTATTTTTGGAAGTCATTTTGGCCACTTCAATTGTGCTTTTATATTTTAAATATAACACTGTTTTCATGTATTAATACTCTCATGAGATAGGTTAGTATATTACCTCTTTTTAAACAAAGGATTAAGATATCTAACATCCTCTCTCAAGATCATTTGAAGTATTTTGGCAATCTAGGAATTGGACTTTTTGTCTAAAATCAGACCCTGGTATTTATTCCAATAAGCCAGATAACTTTGTAACTAATAACATTAATGAAGAAGATATTTCACACTTTTAAAGGTATGTATCTCTTTTTTGGTCAGGGATTTCAAATGTGAGTCAATAGAAGATTTTTTTAAAAGTAATGTCTACTTGTAAAGTTAAAGCTGACAGGTTTCCTGTGTGGCATTGGAGATGACTTGGCTCATTTGGGGAGGTGCAAATTATAGTACAAAGAAAACTAAGCATGTGCATAAGTGGCATTCAGTCTCTTTATGCTCATCAATAAATTAGCAATTTAATTTGCATGAAATACATAGTGGGCTAGATTAGCCCTCCTCCATATCTATATCCATTTGTAGATATAGATATAGATGGACATATATAACTTCTCTCTTCAGAAGGGCTAAAATGAGAACTAGAAGTAATGAGAATTCAGTTGAATATGATGACTTACCAGGTTATATTAATTAGTTCTCTTGATGCTTTACTGTGATGCATTTCAAGCACTTTATAATTGTTCTGAAGTTAATCACTAGGCCAGATTTGTATTTCTGATGCTTTTAATGTTCTTTTAAAATAATGTTTGAAAAATAAAAATATTGACAATTTTAACATTGCTGAATATCAGATTGCAATAGTATGACTTTTCTGTCCAATCATTTAAAAACTATCAGAGACTAACAGTGATCATTATTGCATAATAGATAACAATGTATTGCCCTAGCCAGTTTGGCTCAGTGGGTAGAGTGTTGGCCCATGGACTGGGCTCAATTCTTGTCAAGGGCACATATCTCAGCTGTAGGTTCCATCACCAGCCCTGGGTCGGGGCACGTGTGGGAGGCAACCAATCGATGTGTCTCTCTCATATAGATGCTCCTCTCTCTCTGCTCTCCCCCTCCCTTCCACTCTTTCTACAATCAAACAAAAAACCAATGTATTGAAGCTCAGAGAGAGTTATTTTCATTAAAAGATGAAATAATTTACTTGATCACATTTTGTAGCATGCATAAATGCTCAAGACTAAGAACTCCAAAGGTTAGTTATTTATTCAACTAAGTTTCTCACCTGGCAGGAAAAGTCCTGACTAATCATTTCAAAAACTTCTTTAAAACAAGATTAAAATCTGGAAAAAGATACAGAGTTTTAGAATTTTTAGTTTATCTATCAGAGTTTGCTTTTAAGAACCCAAAAATATTAATTTAAGCAGAAAAGGACTGAATATAGGAAATTCTATGTCTACTAAATCATTAGAAGTTTGGGGCTCTCACAGATTTCCAGGAAAGATTCCATGATCAACACTGACCAGCTGGGAGGGGAGAAGTCAGGAGGCCTCCTTGGGCCTTCAACGTCAAGGGCACCTGCTGAAGTTGTTATTCAACGATCAGGAACTTGCTGCCACTGCTGCTACCTCCACAACTAACCCTCTCGACACTCCCAAAGCAAGCGGCTGACACCAAAACAGGGCTGCAGAGAAAGGTTGGCACCGTGCATTTAGTTGGTGGAACCCTATTTGCATTTAAAACCCTAGCCACCTGCCAATCTGGAAACTGTAGTTTCACTGAAAAGGAAAACTAAAAGGAGGTTTGGAACAGATACTGAGTTCCAATCTCCTCTGTCCACAATGAGCCACCAGTTTGGGTCTTAACCTTTGTATCCACACCCCTAGGCATTCTTCCAAACAACAGCAGTAACACCTTTCCCCACTTGACATAATGCAACTTCTCTCATTGAAACAAAACATGCCTCCATACCTCCAGCCTGGCTGCTTTTATTATCTCCTGTATCTTTGGAGTTCTGCAGTTTATCTTGGGATTTGTTGGACTCCTTGAAACTGTATCCTGGTGTCTTTCATCAGTTCTGGACAATTCAAATTTGTTTTTCAAATATTGTTTCTGTCCCATTTTTTCTACTCTTTTTTTTTTTTTACCTTGGCTTTCTTTTTTTTCTATGTCTTTGTTTCTCTGTTGTATAGTCATACACTGCTTAATGACATTTTGATCAAAGATGGACCACACCTACAGTGATGGACCCATAAAACTACTAGTATAGTGGAGCTAAAAACTTCCTAGTTATGTAGCCATCATAATGTCATGGCATAACGCATTACTCATGTGTTCGTGGTGATGCTGTGTAAACAAACCTACTACACTGCCAGTCCTATAAAAATATAGCCCATACAATTATGTACAGTATATACTAGTAATGCTTGATAATGATAAATGATTGTTACCAGTTTAGGTATTTACTATATTGTTTTATCAGTATTTTTTTAATTTTTAAAATATATTTTTATTGATTTCAGAGAGGAAGGGAGAGGGAGGGAGAGAGAAACATCAATGATGAGAGAGAATCATGGATCGGCTGCCTCCTACATGCCCCCTACTGAGGATCAAGCCCGTAACCCCGGCATGTGCCCTGACCGGGAATTGAACCATGACTTCCTTCTTCATAGGTTGATGTTCAACCACTGAGCCACGCCGGCTGGATTCATCGGTATTTTAGAGTGTACTCTTTCTGCTTATGAACAAATTTGCTGCAAACCAGTATGCTGTGTTGCATACATCTTGTGTTTACTGTGTTTCTTTTTTAAAATAAATATTTTTATTGATTTCAGAGAGGAAGGGAGAGGGAGAGAGAGATAGAAACGTCAATAATGAGGAGAATCATTGATTGGCTGCCTCCTGCATACCACCCCACCCCACTTGGGGTAGAACCCGCAACCGGACATGTGCCCTGACTGGGAATCAAACCATGACCACCTGGTTCATAGGTCGACGCTCAACCACTGAGCCATGCTGGCCAGGCTACCATGTCTCTTGATTGCATCATTTTCTCTTGTGCTTGATTTAATCTCATGTTATTTTGTTCATCATGGCCCCTAAGGGTGCAAAATCCACTGTTAATGTTGCCAGCTAGAGGCCATATCCAGTGATTGACCTGGAAACCAAATTAAAAATGATTAAGGACTAGGAAGGTGGAAAATCAGCTCGTCAATCAGGCTTGTCCCATTCCACCGGAACTATGATTCTGAAGAACAAGTACAAAGTGACAGAGCTGTTAAAATATCTGCTTCAGCCCTAGTTGGTTTGGCTCAGTGGATAGAGCATGGGCCTGCGACTGAAAAGTACCAGGTACGATTCCGGTCAAGGGCACAGGCCCGGGTTGCGGGCTTGATTCCCAGCGGGGTGTGCAGGAGGCAGCAATCAATGATACACTCTCATTGATGTTCCTATTTCTCTCTCCTTCTCCCTTTCTCTCTGAAATAAATAAAAATATTAAAAATAAAAGATAAATTTAGTGTAGTCTAAGAGTAGTGTGTGTAAAGTCTACAATAGTGTGCAGTGATGTCCTAGGCCTTCACATTCACTCGCCACTCACTCATGGAGCAACTTCCAGTCCTGCAAGCTCCATTAATGGTAGGCCCCCTATGCAGGTGGACCATTTTAAAAATTTTATATCATTTTTTGTACTGTACCTTTTCTATGTTTAGATACACAACTTACTGTTGTGTTACAATTGCCTACAGTATTCAGTACAGTAACATGTGGAACAGGTTTGTAGCTAAAGACTATCAGATTATACCATATAGCCTAGGTGTACCATCCAGGTTTGTGTAAGTTCACCCCATGCTGTCTGCGCAATGATGAAATCGCTTGATGATACATTTCTCAGAACGTGTGTATCCCTGTCATTAGGCAATGCATGACTGTATTCTGAATTATTTCTTTCAATTTATCTTCCAGTTCACGAATTCTTTCCTCTCCTGTTAAAATTGATAATCAACTCTTTGATTTCAACTATTATGACAATGTTTTTCATTTTTAGAAATTCTATTTGCTCATTAAAAAAAAACCTGTTACACTGCAGTTTTAGAGTTTTTAGTTTCTACATATACTTAAAAATGAATCATTTATTTCTTAAACAGAGTAAAAATAGTTCTCTGAAATAACTTTGATAATTTCAATATTTTATTTTATTATTATTATTTATTTGGTTACTTGTTTTATTTTTTAAAATATATTTTTATTGATTGAAGAGAGGGAGAGGGAGAGATAAAAACATCAATGATGAGAATCATTGACCAGCTGCCTCCCGCACTGATTGGGGACCCGGGCATGTGTCCTTGACCGGAATCGAACCTGGGACCCTTCAGTCCACAGGCTGACACCAAAACCACTGAACAAAACCGGCTAGGGCATCAATATTTTATTTTTTAAATAGGCCTCTTGTCTATTATTTTTGTTGGTGCTTCCTCATGATGCCTTGTTTCCTTCATGCTTTATTTATTTCTTTAAATCCTCATGTGAGGATATTTTCCCTTGATTTTTAGAGAGAGTGGAAGAGAGAAACATCGATATGAGAGAAACACATCGACTGGTTGCCTCCTGCATGAGCCCTGACCAGGGCCCTGGTCGGGGAGGAGCCTGCAACTGAGGTATGTGGAATCGAACCCGGGACCCTTTGGTCCCTAGGCAGACGTTCTATCAACTGAGCCAAAGCGGCTAGGGCCATGCTTTATTTTTACTGTGAGCTGCTAATTTTCCTTGAAAATTTTTCTACGGAAATTCCTCCAGAAAAGTTTTACATCTACTTCCTATTTCCAGGCATTTCAGTGTATTGCCAGTCCAAAACTACTTTAAACTGAATTTGAAGTGTTTTGGAACTACCTAGGTCCTAGGTGATAGGATGCTTATCTACAAGGCAGTAAACTTGTGGTTACAACGTATAAAGAATGTTATTGTTTTATTTTTTTCCCCCCATTTCCCTGTTAACTTCCAAGACAACTTTTCTTGAGGTCTTCCGGTCATGGAATAGATTGGATTAGGGTAAGTTTTTTTTCTCTTTATCCCTACCCTGAGGATGTAGATCTTTGGGGGATGGGGGGTCCCAGTTTTATGGGGAATGGATCTCCCTTAAGTGGGGTTCATAAAACTGAAGCTCAACTTTTCTAGGTTTGGCAAATGCCTTCACAACAAAAGTATACACCATCCTTCACTTACCTCTTAGTGTTATTTTCTCATATTTTTGCCTTGTATTTTTTTATTGGCTTTTTGGTGCTTTTAAGAACCCTTTGGAGGGGTTCTGAAGTTGAAATGTTTAATGTTAACTAAATCAAAGCATTATTACTATCACCCTCCCACCCAAACTGCTCCATTTACTACTACTACTACTATTACTACTACTACTACTACTACTACTATCTACATTTATTTTTTACTGATTTTTTAAAAATCTTCACCAGAGGATATGGAAAGAGAAACATCTATGTGAGAGAGATCAGTTGCCTCCTGTACTTGTCCTGACCAGTGATAGAACTCTCGACTAGGTATGTGCCCTGACTGGAAATCAAACCTGCAATCTTTTGGTGTACAGGATTCAACCAACTGACCCACCTGGCCAGGGCTCACATT
Source organism: Myotis yumanensis (assembly GCF_028538775.1). Taxonomy (NCBI): domain Eukaryota; kingdom Metazoa; phylum Chordata; class Mammalia; order Chiroptera; family Vespertilionidae; genus Myotis; species Myotis yumanensis. Next base: position 29,349,920 of record NW_027223762.1, on the reverse strand, counting down.
GTTTATTTTTTTAATTTGTTAATTTAAAAAAAATTAAATTGATTTCAGAGCGGAAAGGAGAGGGAGAGCAAGATAGAAACATCAATGATGAGAGAGGATCATTGATTGGCTGCCTCCTACACGCCCAAATGGGGACATAGGCCCTGACCAGGAATTGAACGAACTGTGACCATGCCAGCTGGGCTCAAGTTGGATTTTTTTTTTCTCCAGGGGAGAGCGTGAACGCAGTCCCCTACCAGGACAAATTACACAGTTGAGTTTCCCACATTTGGGGAAATCGCAGGGGTCAGCACATCCGGAGTGCAATGGGTAAGCCTCGCCCTGGGAAAACCACCTTCGTGATCAACTGAGCCAAAGCGGCTAGGGCTCACATTGTATCTACCCTGGTATCTACCCTGACAGGTAAGTATAAGTTGGATTTTAATATCTATTCAGAGACAGAAGTTGAAGCCTTCTCTATTCCCAGGATGATGATCAGCAGGACTCTCATGAAAGGGGACATGGGTCTTGATTTGGGAGGATACAACTCCTGTTTCTGCTTACTCAGTTAGGGCACCTTTTCCAAGGGACCACCTGGCTGCCCAGGAGCTGCCAGCCAACCAGCATTCATTCTCACTGGAATTCCTTGGCTCATTATGCAGCCTGAGGACACTGAACATGAAGGTACACTCTTCAGCAACCACACAGGAATTAAAGAAGGAAAGGAGTAACTAGTTCTTGCAGGGCGAGAAGGGAGGATACCAATTACTTTAAAGTATATGGCAATTTGAATAAAAGTGCAGATTTAGTGACATTTGGTTTTCCATAAGAGATACTAGTAGTTAATAGGCAATCTCTTCAGGTCCAGTACTTTTGATATTAATTTTATCAAAGTAAAGATATTACTTTACTTATGGAGATATTAGTGAACTTTGCTTCCTCTAGCCCAGTGGTCGGCAAACTCATTAGTCAACAGAGCCAAATATCAACAGTACGACAACTGAAATTTCTTTTGAGAGCCAAATTTTTTAAACTATATAGGTAGGTACATTGTTATTAACTTAATTAGGGTACTCCTAAGGCTTAGGAAGAGCCACCCTCGAGGGGCCAAAGAGCCGCATGTGGCTCGCGAGCCAGCAGTTTGCTGACCATGGCTCTAGCCCAATCAACAGATAATTCTGCTTTTTAAAAACTGCACGTGGCTGGTGCCAAGATAGGTTCAGTTTGCTTGCCTGTGTTCCGTGTTGTGTGCAGGTTTGTCCTTTTGACACTTTCGGGAACCTTCAGCTGCATGGAGCATGCTGAGTGGGAGACCTTTCAATGGACTCCCCATGCGGGAATCATGATTTCCATGCCAAGCCTGATGTTTTGCGAAGGGCCACTTGTTCAGATGCCAGAGACCTTAAAAAGTGGAGCAACTCACAAAGAGTGCTCTGTGTCCGTCTCCTGTGGCTGCGGCACAAGGAATGGTTACATAACCTGTGTAAGTGCTTCAGGCTCAGCACATGTCACCTCTGATATTAGCAAGGGCTCATGAAAGCTTTTTGCTCATTTGTTTGGCTTCAGCAACTAAGTATGTCAATGAAATTATGTGATTTTATTAATATCGCTCCAAGGAAAGCTATGACTGGGAACTGTGTTCTTCACAGAGACCATCATGTTAGACACTTTCTCGGAGGAGTCCAGAGTACCTCAGAACCAGAATGTTTTCAACCCAGGGAGCTGGAAACTAAAGATTCAATTCCTTTCTTGACCTTAGAAATCAGGGACTTGACTTTCCAACCATTGTAAAACTGAGGAAAATACTTTTTTTCCCTTAAAACATCAAACACTGGAAAATAAGGACTGGACCCTAGCCAGTTTGGCTCAGTGGATAGAGTGAGATTCTGCAGACTGAAGGGTCCCGGGTTCGCTTCTGGTCAAGGCCACATACCTCAGTTGCAGGTCTGATCCCCAGCAATGGCAAAATATCCTTGGTTGAAGATTAACAACAACAAAAGGACTGGTAGGAAACCCATGGGAATTGAGGTAGCTGGGGAAGATTTTATAAGGTGTGGGTGAGGAAGAAGCATCAAGGTTCATGCATTTATTCAGCAAATATTTGTTAAATGTAAATTTTATGTGGGTATGTGGTGGTCCAGGGTTTCTTTACCACCCTTGCCAAACAACTGAGAAATGGATTTTTTTAAAGCCATATCACCATATATCATTCATATATATGAAAGACTTCTATTTCTGGTTCAAATGGAAATGCAAGCACTGGTAAATAAAATCACCCAACACTAGGAAGAGTTTAAAAATAGATTCTAGCATAGCTGATGTTTTATTTTCATTTGAAATTCCGATCACAAATCCCACTCATTCAAAAGTTAAAGTTTATTATTATTTTTTATTTTCCTGTTTAGCTAAGGTCTTTTATGTCAATAATTTGGCCTGATTATGTTTTGTTTTTTTTTTGGCCTGATTATGTTCTAGGAAGTTTAAGCATTGTCAGAAATCAGGTCAGGCCTTTCTTTGTCTGTCAGACTGACTGAAAAAATGAGTGCACCAGGGACTGAACACAATGCTTGCTATTCAGTTTAGCTGAGATAATTTGTGGTCTTCTGTTGCCAAGTCTCTTTAATCCAGGACAAGGATATAAACTAGAGGTGGCCTACAAGCTCCATCTAGTGGCGTCTTGAAGAAAAGCAGGTAAAACAAACAAAAAAACCCCACACCAAACAAATACAGGCTCCTAGTCAAACTAGAAGAGCTACTAGTTTTTCCCTAATCAGGAGGATTAGTATGCATGTCATTGTCAGAAGTTCCTAAGTCAGTGATTTTAATCACTGCAGAATATATTTAAAATAAAGAGAACCAGCCCAGCCGGCATGGCTTGGTGGTTGAGCATAGACCTATGAACAGGAGGCCATGGTTCGGATTTCTGGTGAGGGCAGATGCCCAGGTTGTGGGCTCGATCCCCAGTGTGGGGAGTGCAGGAGACAGCCAATTGATGATTCTCTCTTATCACTGATGCTTCTATCTTTCTATCCTTCTCCCTTTCTCTCTGAAATGAATAAAAGTATATTAAAAAATAAAATAGAGAATCACTGAGGAAGTGCATTAAAAATGCAGATTCATAGGCTTTGTCCAAAATAACCTGATTTAGTAGGTCTGAGATAGCACCCACCTTAATAGAGTCTCCACTTTGAAAAAGACTTCTCAAAATGCCTTAGGCATAATATAGCTGATCTTTCCCCTGTCTATTAGGAATTCAGCCTACTTACTATGTTAAAGCAGGATGGTGCATAGTAGAGGTAGTAGCAAACAATTTAGAGATCAAATGAAACTACAAAGATTACAGATAAGGGACGACTTACGAGAAATATGGAGATAGCTGGCTTAGTTCTCCCCTCAAAGAAGTTGAAGCTGTTAGCCAAGACAGAAGGCTGACTTATTTTTTTAAAAATGTTTTATTTAAAAATAATTATGATATGTATTTTTAAGATCTTCTGAGCTAAACTATTCTAATACAGTTTTTTATATATCTCTCCCCCCCCCCCCCTATTTACAAGAGAAAGCATTTGGCCTAATTATTCTCAAAGTGTCTTCTAGCACTAACCTTTCACAATTCTAACTCCCTCCCCTCCTATACCATTAATCTAAATGTGAGGGTAATTTTATTTGTCTTAGTTCATTGATATAACAAATATGATTTTTTGATTTATTAAATAAATGAATTTTAATGGCTTTGGTCTCTTATCCTATTATGTTAACAGGAAACAAGGGCACTATTATTAGAAGAGAAGCTAACACTTACTGGGAACCTGGTGTCAAGTCCTGGGGCTTGGCTTCTGACATACAGTAAAATTAACTACTGACATAAGCACCGTATGAAGTAAGCAGTCTCCCTACAAAAGAGGAAGTGATGCCCAAAGAGGTGAACTGACCTGTCCAGGATCACACAGCTAGTAAGTTAAGGCGTATCTAGGCCTGGGTTTGTATTTAAAGTGCATGCTCTTTCTATGTGTGCGATTTCCTACTAAAATCTCCAAACAGCCTTCCAGTAGCCAAATGTATTAACCTTTTCTCAAACAAAAATATCTTTGACCAGAACTACTGTAAAGGAGGAAAAGTAAAGTATTTTATGGCCACTTTAATGTTCTTATTTAGATATGTATGTCTAAAATACGACAGGATAAATTTGTGTGTCATAGGGTAGGGGAGAAAATAAAGAAACTAAACGATCTGTCATTGACTATATGACAACATTGCTGTGGACATTTTATTCACTTTAAAGATTGTGCTGTAAAACTGTCCAGAAGAAGATCTGTGGTACACGGTAGGCAAGTACAAAGGACAGCCAGCAGAGTATGTTTTGTTAGAGTGAGTCATTCTACGTCATGAGAGAAGAATCACTGACTGTGTACACCAGGAACATACTTGGAGGGAAACACACTCATATCAAGGAGAAAGAAATAGATAAATGCTGAGAGGGGCAACCTATTATAAATAAGTCTCTTGGGATTAACAGAGGCAAAAACTTATATGTGAGGCTCTACTGTGTGCCCAGTTTTTCGTTCAATACTGGGTAGAGAGCAGTTGCAAAATAAAAATTTGTTGAAAGGATTTCAGTCACTAGGACAGTTTACATAGTCTCCCATTTAAACAACCTAACAATTTCTTTCTTCATTATCTTTACTTCATTAGTTATATATACTATAATTTACATAATAAATCTATTATTTAAAAACTTTCAATAGGTACAATTATGGCATTTCATTAGGCTGGAGTCTAAACTGCTTGGATGAGATTTACTTTGGAATCACATTATCCAAGCAAAGAAAAACACAACCAGCTCATAAGGCAGAACAATAATGAAAAATGTGAGACAAATGCCTGCCTTAGAAGTCTATCAATACCTCTTATATACACATATATATTCACAAAGTGGTTGAGAGTCCTTTTATATGATCCTTTAGGTGAGGTTCAGTGGCTGAGAACTCTATAATGAGACACATGGTCAGAAACCATCAAGACTTTCAATGTTCTTTTCTTCCCCTGAACTTTATTACCCTTTAGTTGGGGAGAGAAAGAAGTCCATTTTCATCTGCGGTATCTAAGATTTTACAGATCACTGGAGATTCAACCTAAAGAACAACAACAATAAAATCATTAAAAAGTTGTTAAGATGAATACTTGCTTTATTCAGTATTATTCTGCTGAATGAATACATGTATATAAATTTGTTAAATGTATACAAGCCCTTGTTTTGGATAAACCATCCAGTTATTTCTACAAATAAAGCTTTTTGAAAAACAATTTTTAGTCACCCATATAAAATACCAAAAAGGTAGAGGAGATATTTTTATCTCTAAGTAAAAGAGATGACAGAGAGCCCTGGCCAGTGTGGCTCAGTTGGCTGGAGCGTTGTTCCATACACCAAAAAGTGGCAGGTTGGATTCCCAGTCAGGGCACATACCCAGGTTGCAGGTTTAATCCCCAGTCAGCGCACATGCGGAAGGCATCCAATCGATGTTTCTCTCTCACATCGATGTTTCTCTCTCTCTCTCTCTCTCTCTCTGTCTTTCTCTTTCTCCTTTCCCCTCTTAAAAAAAATAAAAGAAAGAAATGAGACAAAAAAGGAGTAAAGGACAACAAAAAAGAGAACATTATGACAAAATAATCAGTGTGAACTTCATGAAGGCAAAGGAAAGTGTACTCAAAGAAGGGCCAGGTGTTGAAATTATCAGATGTTAAGATAATTATGATAATTATGATGGAGAAAATAGTGGGAAAGGTAAACAACATGTTTGAATAGATGGGGAATTTTAGCAGAGAAAAGCAAGCCATAAAAGTTAAAGGTAAATGATAGAAATATAAAAATATGTCAGAAATAAATTCGTTCAAAGAGCTGGATGGGAAATAGCAGAGGAAAGTTATCAGATGACCACAAAAAGATGTAAAAAGATGTTCATGTCAGCCTTATTCATATAATAAAAAATAAGAATATCTATCTATAGAAGAATGGATGGATAAGCATATGTGGGATACTTATACAAAAGAATATTATTTAGTAATAAAAAGACAATGAAGTGCTGATACATGCAACATGGCTGAGTCTGAAAGATGCTGAGTTAGAAGCCAGGCATAAGAAAGTTTGTATGCTACATAATTACATTCATATGAAATAAAAAATAGAGGCAAAACTGATGTATAGTGTCCAAAATTACAGAGGTATCTGGGGATTCAGGAGTATTGACAGGGAAGGGGTATAAGAAAATTTTCTGCAGTGATAGACACTTTGTTTTGAGTAAGAATCACATCCTATATAATAAAAGCCTAATATGCTAAGAATCTGATCAATCTGTCGGCTGTTCAACCAACCAAAGCGTAATATACTAATGATATTCTAAGGCCGCTCAACCGCTCCCTATGACATGCACTGACCACCAGGGGGCAGATGCTCCGACCAGGTTAGCTTGCTGCTGGCGTCCAGTCGATAGGGACTGGACACACCCTGGAGCCCTCCCGCGGTCCCTCTCTCATTGGCCAACTTTCCATGTCCCTCCTTGGCCCCGATCGTGCACTGGTGGGGTCCCTCAGCCTGGCCTGCACCCTCTCACAATCCGGGACCCCTTGGGGGATGTCAGAGAGTGGGTTTTGGCCCGATCCCACAGGCCAGGCCGAGGGACCCCACTTGTGTCTATAAAATTGTCAAAATTCATCAAACTCAACCCTTAAGATCTTTGCATTTAATGTTATGCATATTATACCCCAATAAAAACATAACTGTTTTTATTATAGAAGTAGTATTAAATATTGGAGACTACTGAAGGTCTTTTTAGACCTAATGCTAAAAAGTAAAATGTGGCCCCAAACTGAGTTTCTGAGTATTATTATTTTTACTTACCCCAAGGATATACTGACAGGAGTGAGGCTCTAGCATATATACAGTAACAGCATGAGGAGAATCTGATTCTTTACACCTAAAATATAGAGTACTTTAAGGTACTGCCCAAACCATACAAAATTAATTTTAATTGTTTTCCTCTTAAGCTATAAAAATTCCACATAAGTGGACCTGTATAATTCAATAAGGAATTGAATAATACTTTATTATTTATGATTTAATAATTGTTATAAAATACTTATGATTATGAATAAGCACAATTATTTATAATTACATTTTACATTTATGAAAACTTTGCCCATAGGAAGTAGATTAAAGAGAAAGGCATGAAGCAAAATTTGATGGGCCAACTTACTTTAGTTTTACAGTCACCTGTCTTGGTTTGTCAGTAATATCACAAATATCTCCATTCCCGTAAAAATGTGACACCATCCTGAATCAGAAACACACACATGCTTTATTAAACTAAAATTTCACTAATTTAGAGTAATTGTGATGGATAGGAGGAGAGGACAGAGGGTCAGTTGTGCATTAGTGAAAAAAAATCTGACTAATAAAATATTCTTATTTACTCCCTATTTTTAGGGCTATGTCACAGAGTCTTTCAGATTCTATAAAGAGAATATAAACTTGAGATACTTTGTAGTAGTAAGAATGATCTGCAACTTCCACATTATTTATCTGTCTACAAATGATTAAGGTTTAATTGCTTTTACAAACATTGTTCTTTTAAAATTAACCCTTTCTCCAGTCCTGTAAATTGTTTGCTTAGGGGAACAGTTTTCCCTTCTTCCCATCCTCCATCCTGCTCCACCCATGAAGATGCTGTAGGGCAGGTGTGAAAAGATAAAGCCTAGATTAAGCTATAAACTCCAAACAAGCAGGATCCAAAGAAAGCTTTAATTCTGCTAGCTACACTCCTGTGCTTCACCCAGAGAGGGCCATTAGACATTATTTGTTGCTATGAGCTATTTTCACATGAAACATACACAAACATAAGAAAAATCCTTCTGTTTAGTATAGTTTAATTTTTCTAATACTTAAATGCCTATCTCTTAATTTTGCTAACTTTGGTTTCGGTTAGCCCAAGAAGTCAGCACATTCTGAAAACAGTCTCTCTGTACTGTCTGTGATAGGAAGAACAAAGTTAACACCCAAGAAGGGGAAAAAAACTGAATAATTTAAAATTCACTGGGCAATAGACTACTAGAAAAGTTAAAGCTTAGTTATTATTGGAAAACAAGAGGTTAATTTACTTCAGCTATAACAAGATATTCGTATTAGCCCCAAAGAGATGAGGTAGATTTTTAAAAAGCCACTGTTTAACTATTTTCAACCATTACAAAAGTTAAATAACAAAGGGAAATGCTAGAGTATATTTAAATAGACCTAAGTAACTTAAAGAGGTAAACATTACACATGAAAGATGCAAATGCTTTGTAACAACTTCAGACCTAACACTTGGTCTGAGCCATTGTTACACCACCACCACCACTCTTATTACCATAGCATCCCACATGGTTAAAGGCAGCAGCCCAAATTTATTGCATGCTATTGCCTGAATTACCTTATTTAAATGTCACAATAATCCTTAAGGCAAATACTAATCGATAAGAAAAGTGAGGCTTAAGAAAATTATGAAATTTGCCCAAGGCAGTTAAGAATTTGAATCCAGGGCAGTGGACCTCAGAGACTTGCCTTAACTATTACACTAAGTTGTTTCCCCCGTGACACACAAAAAAACTACCCTAAGAGATGTGCCTGAAAAAACTGATCAGAGATTTTACTTGAGGGTTTAAATGTTATGTTTTTCAACATTCTGAGTTTTAAATATTCTACTCATCGATTCAAAGGCAAAAAAAGTTAATCTTTACCTGACTGTCTGGGTACCATCGTCTAGAAGGTGATAGGCTCTAGCAGTGTTCTTCTTAGCCCATTCAATATGCTCTTCTTGGTTCCATGTCCCGACAACCACAGAAGTTTTCCCACTATCCTTATCCTAATATATGAAGAAATATGTATGATAGCTTGATATCATCAAGTAGACATTTATGCTGATGGTCTATAAGCTGTAGTCCCTATGCTCATATGCACACTGGATACCTATATTTAGAGGTAATAATGTTTTAGTCAAACTTGACCATTAGAAATTTGAGCTGGTTATCTTCTTTATTCCTTGTTTCCCTGGAAAAGGAAACTGCTTTCTAATCAGACTTGCTTCAGACATAACTGTTTTTGACTCTTCAATTTCCTTCTTCTCCTACATCTATCATTCCTGTCAATTTTTTTTTCTGGGAGATGTTCTCAGCTCAGACTCTTCCTTTACATTTCCACTGCCAACATCTCCCCGCAACCAAGAGTTTAATCTCTCACACCAAATGAGATGACCACAGACTACTGTGATTCTTAATTAAATCTTTGGCCACTATCTCTTACCCAGAACCACACTGCAGCTACACTCAGCCTGTCTCCATTTACTACTCCTTCAAATGCAAACCTTCAAATGACACTACTCTTCACACCATGCATTTGATACCAAGCTCATTTTTGCATCAAGACTGTTCAGAAACCCCCTTTCCCATTCTGCTTTTATTACTGTTTTTTAAAAAATATTTTTATTGATTTCAGAGAGGAAGGAAGAGGGAGAGAGAGATAGAAACATTAATGAAGAGAGAATCACTGATTGGCTGCTTCCTGCACGCCTCTTACTGGGGATGGAGCCTGCAACCCAGGCATGTGCCCTGACTGTGAATCAACTGTGACTGGTTGGTTCATGGGTTGATGCTCAATTATTGAGCCACACTGGCCGGGTTTATTATTTTTTTAAACACTAACTACATGTTGTCTTATATGCGGACTTCATTCTCCCATCTCCCTTTTCCTTCCCTGAACCCCTTCCTTCCTGTATCCCTTTCCTTCTTCCTATTTTATACCAGGCACTGTGCTGGGCACTAATATACACCTGATTAGTAGAATTAAAAACCCTTACAGTGGCAAGTGAAACAGGCCTGGAGTTTATTGCCTAGTGGCAGAGAGGGGCATTAGACATTATTTTAGCAACCAGACTGTAAGTTCTTAGACAGACATGGATTAAGAGGTTAGAGATGGAGCATTCTGCCTGGGGTTGAATTCTAGTTTCACCACTTATTTCCTATGTGATTTTAGCCAAGTTACTAAATCTTTGTTTTTGTTTCCTCATCTTGGAATAACAATACTCACCTCTTAAGGGTTATTATGAGCATTAAATGAGATAATTATGTGTAGTACTTAGAACAGGGCTTGGCTTACAGTATATAGAGAGCACTACATTTGTTAACTACTATTATTTTTATATTTTCCAAAGCTCCCAGCAGAGTCCCTCAGAATGTTCCAGGTTATATGATCTTGACCAAAATAAGGTTGATAAAAACCTAGTGTAGGCAAGTGAATGGGAAAACAGCCACTGTTAATGGGAATGTAAACTGGTCCAACCCTTAGGAAGGCAATTGTTCAGAATGCATATACTTTGCCCTAGCAAGTACACTGCTAGAAATATGCTTTAAAAAGTTCACCAATAGAACTATTTAAAAATGCTCACTAATATGCTATCACAGTAAAACCGAAAGTAACTTAAAGGTCCATCACTAGAGGTCTGGCTAAATACATGTGGGTACAGACTTAATCCTCTGTACCTGCTGAAAAGATCAGTTGTTGCTGATAAGGAAAGATCTCCATGATACTACTTAGTACATCTTTTCTGTATAAATAAAAAGGTTATACCAACATTTATGTATATGCATTTTTTTTCTTGTGGAGGGTTAACTAAGAAAGAGTTAACAGCAGTTACTTTTGGGGAATGGAACAATGAAGGAAGAGAATTTTACTTTTCATTCTAAATTTCTGGCATATATGCCTTTAATTAAAAAAAGTCATGGGGGTATTGTCTGGATTGTACATAGAACATATACTTTATATTTTTTCTGTATAAACAAATGTTAGTAAAAATAAAACATCTACAAAGCAGCAAGAAGAAATGGAAAGAATAGTGAAATCGAACTTCTCAGGCTTAAGTGAATAAAAAAATGTCCTACTTTATAGATGCCTCATAAATTTGGAATGATTTAAATGTGCAAGGTGAGTTGATGATCTTTACTGGTCTGATCCATCTTGGAATTTAAAATTGGCTTAAAACATCTCAGGAAGTCAAATATAACATTTTCTAATTACTAGTTATTATTTCTTTTTGGAAATAAAAAGAGCCTTTTAAAACAGCCAGGTCAATATTTATTAGTGTGTTTTCAACATCTAGTAGTTGAACTTACCAAACAAAGTACACGTATGACAAATAAAATTACTGGGGCTAAACTTCTGAATTTAAGCAGCTTAGCTCAAGTATGGGAAAATATGCCAATTTATGAAATTATAAATAAAGGGAAGAATAAAAAGCCAACTTGTGTAATCTTAAATTTTATTTTATTTTAAACGTGGATGATATGGTACCTTCTTTTGGCTGAGAAACTTGCTGTATTTACCCTATTTTACTAACTAGCGATGATGTACTATCTTACCATTCACTTTCTTAAAGATGAATTATAGTTGTATAATTTTTCAGCGATAAAAAAGAATGAAATCTTGTCATTTGTGACAATATGGAGAGGGTATTATGCTAAGTAAAATAAGTCAGACAGAGAAATACCACGTGAATTCACTGATATGTGGAATCTAAAAAAACAATGAATAAACAAAACAATGGGAATAAAAAATAAATTTAAAAAGTAACAAAACAAAACACTAATTTCTTCTTTAGTTACAGAAGCTGGTATTGGAGGAACCCCAGCGAAAGGACAGCAGGGGTTGTCCCAGTGGTGTAAAGGGTAGAGACCAGAAGAGTGAGCTGTTAACTTGGCAGATCACCTTCGTGAATTTTTGAATGTGGAAAGGCAGATCTGGTACTTAGTTTAGGGTTCTAAGTGCAAAGGTTACCTGAGGTTTAGAATAAATTAGTATGATTTTGAACGTTGGCAGCCAGCAGCTAGTGAGGAGAGGAAAGGCAACAGGGATGCCCAAAGGGGAAAGTTGGATTGAAAAGAAAAAAAAGATAAAGATGAATTATAACAATGACTAATAATTTCTCAGTCAAAGCTAACAAGGTTAGCCACCCTAACTTATTCTTCTTCCAGGCTCACAGTAATACAAAAATCTGAGTAGTTAATAAGCAATGTTCCTTTATGATGATTGACTGAGTTAAACAGTGAGTTTTACATTTTCTAGAATTTAGACAGTTTAATGAGTATTTTCATATTAAAATCATCTCATAATTAAAAGTAACACCAACCCCTGTTTGTTTCCCCATAAAAATGTTTAAAACTAATACATCTAATGGTAGATTGGCATAAATGCTATTTTATACCTCATGGTATTGATGGACATGTTTGCCATAGCAGAATTCATATTTCCACCAACCAACACCCTACAGAAAAGAAAAAAGATCAAGTTACGTATAGAGAAGGGGGGAATGGGGCCTGTCTCAATATTGCCACACAATAGTAATAGAAATATATATATATAATTTAAAAAACTTGGAATAGCAATAATATGGTTGAAAATTAAAAATTACTGACAAAATAATAGACAAATGCAGAGAACAACTGCTGTACTGCTTTGATAAAATAAAATGAAAATTCCACTTGTAAGTGCATTTCTCACTGAAGCTATTGGTCAGGGGCAAAGTTTTACCTTTGTAGATGTTAACTCAAGTTTTTTTTTTTTTAAAATATATTTTATTGTTTTTTTACAGAGAGGAAGGGAGAGGGATAGAGAGTTAGAAACATGGATGAGAGAGAAACATCGATCAGCTGCCTCCTGCATACCCCCCACTGGGGATGTGCCTGCAACCAAGGTACATGCCCTTGACTGGAATCGAACCCGGGACCCTTGAGTCCGCAGGCCAACGCTCTATCCACTGAGCAAAACCAGTCAGGGCGAGTTTTAAATGTGATTGCTATCCAATCATTGATGCCTATTCCAGTGATCAACCAGAATCACATGTGTCTCAGTTATATATATTGTCTGTCACATAAAGGTCAAGTTTTAGCTTGTGAGTAAAGAGAATGATAATGGCTCTGGATTAGAGTATAGTAAGATGCAGAGAAAAAATGTCCACTGAGAGGCTTCCAGAATGTTGCCATTTCTCTATATAGACCAAAAACTTTTTCAGTGTTACTAATGCCCCTTGACTAAATGACATAAACAAAAGCTGTAAACTAAATATTTAAACGGAACATTCACTTCTCACCCCGTGAAAGCAGTAAGAACCACTAAGGAACTCTTTTATAAGTTGGTCATCTGTCAGTTTGGATATGTGTGTTGTTCCAACAGTGAGCATAGGCTGAGAACCAACAGCAATGGGTTTGTGGACTGCTGGAAATCTCTCTTCTTTAGTTGATTGCAAATCTTCCTAAAATTAAACACATATATTTTTAAGGGCTTCTTTGCCACACTTAGTTTTTTTTCAGTTATGACTTAGATTATTATTTTTATACTGTAGAAAACTTGGAAAATAGAAGTCATCCATTCATTTTTTAATGTGTTTTTTAAAAAATGAATTTTGCAATTCTTGAAAATGTTAGTTCCATTTACTCATTAGGGGTATGGTGAGCATTATTCCCATGCAGGGATAATTTCATATATTTTGTATCATTATTATCTTTTAAAAATATTTATACTTATTTCAGAGAGGAAGGGAGGGGGAGATAGACACATCAATGATGAGACAGAATCATCAATCGGCTGCATCCTGTATACCCACTACTGGGGATCAAGCCTCAACCTGGGCATGTGCCCTGACGGGGAATCAAACCATGACCTCCTGGTTCATAGGTTGATGCTCAACCGCTGAGCAACAATGGCTGGGCTTGTCTCATTATTTTTATAAAGTATTTTGCTACTTGTTAGATTTTGTGTTTCTACATTTGGTTTTTAAAAATGTGGTTACTTTAAACCATCTACTTTGTGTGAAATGTGATTATTATGGGTAAAAAATAACAAGCAGGGTAAAGAGAAACTGAGTGGTAGCAAATATGTATATTAGTTATAATTATGCAATTATAGCAGGGCCTGGAGGAACCTACAAGTTAGTCAAGGAAGATATCAACTAATAAGGGTGCAGGTACCAGCAGTTTCACAGAGGTAGGGGTAATTCAAATAGACTTTAACAACAAATTTGAACATGAAGACTTCACAAAGAGAAAACCCTTGGTTAAGTCTTAAAGCATAAATAATAATTTGTGACTTATGTGAACATCTGCGTGTGTTTTGTGTCTGTGTGTGCATATATATGTGAACTTAAGAGGTAAAGCAAAGATGTGAGGAAGGTATGGTATGATATTTAAAGCTAGAAAGATAAGCAGGCACTATATGGTGAAAAACTATACAATCCCAAGAAGTTTGGACATTCTGTTATAGGTTTTGGGCAAAGGTATGGAACGATCAGGTTTTTAAGTAATCACTTACTTCAGCAGTGGCAGGGAAGAGGGAAGAGTAAGAACAAATCAGGAGGTGAGGAGCCAACTTAGGAGCTGCAATAACCCAGGCCAGAGATGAAGAGAATTTAAAGTAAGGGAGTGAAAGAGGAAGGGTGGAGAGAAGAGGATAGTTTTGAAAGAGGTGAATGAGTTAGAAGCTGGGTATTGACGGTGAATGAGGAGGAAATGAATCTAGACCAGAATTGAAGAAGTGAGTGTACCAATTAAAATTGAATAAAAAAATTTAAAAAATTAAATACAAAAAGGGTTTCTAGTAAATGTACAGTAGACATGGTATCTCTTCTTTCACCTGCTGGAGGGGCCATTGAACAACTGTGGTTCTTTTTATTTCAGCTTGGAAGTCATTGGGCAGTTACTCTAGAAACTAATGACCTTATCCTGTCTCCCCTTCAATATTAAGGAAGAACAAAGATTGCACAAATGGCTTCTTATCTTTTGAAAGGACCTTGAATTTTATGTATGACTCTTTCCACATTCAGAACCTACTATGCCCCTGGCACTAAATGCTGAGCATTAAGAATGAAATATAGTTCTAAGGAGCTAAGGTCTAATAGACTAAACTATTTATTTAGAATACATGAGGCCACAGTAAGGTTAGTGAAGAAAAACAATACTGCACAGTGAGACCTGCAGCTGAGATAAGGACAAGGAGGAAGAATAAAAGTATGACCATTTGTTATTGCTTCTTGTGGACAGAAAATCTACAGTCATGTTTAAGAAAAATTATTACAATAAAAGCAAGATGACAGTAGTTTGTATAGTAGGGTTTATTATTATTATTATTTTATTATTATTATTTAAAAAATATTTTTTATTGCTTAAAGTATTACAAAGGGTATTACATATGTGTCCTTTTTATCCCCCCCCCGCTCTTGACAATCCCCTGGCCTCCCTTACCCCCCAGTGTCTTATGTCCATTAGTTATGCTTATATGCATGCATACAAGTCCTTCGGTTGATCTCTTACCCCCCTCCCTCCTGCCCCCCAACCCTCCCTGGCCTTCCCACTGCAGTTTGACAATCAGTTTGAGGCAGCTCTGCCTCTGTATCTATTATTGTTCAAAAGTTTGTAATGGTCTTTATTATCCATGAATGAGTGAGATCATGTGTATTTTTCCTTCATTGACTGGCTTATTTCACTTAGCATAATGCTCTCCAGTTCCATCCATGCTATTGCAAATGGTAAGAGTTACTTCTTTTTTACATTTTAAAATATATTTTATTGATTTTTCACAGAGCGGAGGGAGAGGGGTAGAGAGTTAGAAACATCAATGAGAGAGGAACATCGATCAGCTGCCTCCTGCACACCTCTTATAGGGGATGTGCCCGTAACCAAGGTACATGCCCTTGGCCGGAATCGAACCTGGGACCCTTCAGTCCGCAGGCTGATGCTCTATCCACTGAGCCAAACTAGTTAGGGCAGGTTTATTATCTTTAAAAAATATTTTGTTATTGATTTCAGAGAGAAAGGGAGAGGGAGGGCAAGTAGTAGGGTTTAGAACTTTATAAAATAGACTCCTAATTGTCTAGTAATCTCTAAATTAACATAATATATTAACACAGGCAGAACATCAAACCAAAATTCTGAGAGACAGATGTGTATTTTTGTTTAAAAAGAAAAAAATTATTTATCTTTATTGATCCATTTTTAAAAGACAAACCACAGGCCAAATATCAATTTTTAAAAGAAAAGTTATGTGTAACACACTCAATTTATTGTATGTACTCTATATCTGGAAAAGGAAGTAATGAGAAAATACTGTTAGATAATTCTCATACCTCTTTATTTCTCCTGAAAGGCACCCTTAGAATTTCTTCCTGCTGTTCCAACTGTCTCAGGGTGAGGGGCTTAAATGGTGATCCTGGCAGTGATTGGCAAAATATGTCATTCACAGGAGATGCTCGGAATCTGTTAAAATTAATACAGCATTAAAATTAAGCACATGGCAACTTTAAAGCATGTGCATTTCATGTTTAAAATATTAAATCCACATCCTACCTATATTTAGGATGATTGCACAAGAGTGGTGTCAAAATGACAACTTCATATTCACAAGTTGTAACTTCGGCTACTGAAAGAATTTCATGCTTAGATTCAGGATGACATATGTACATCACAGTACTTGATCTGGGCCGGTTCTGTTTCAAACTACAAGGTGTACCATTTCCCATTCCCACAGGATAATAGGGTGTCATCTGACCTTCGATATTTTTAGTGGGAATCTTAAAAAAAGAGTATAGAACAGACTTTTCATTAGAAATGGGGGTAGGAGTGAAGATGGGAGAAGCACTTAATCTGAAAGGAAGACAACTATATTTTATTTACAAATTCACATTTATAAAGGTAACTTTTATGTATTTCTATGAATTCTCCCTCTAATAGTCTTTTGACTCATAAGTTCTTATTTGAGGAAACACATTTTCAGAGCTAGTTTAATACAGCAAGAAAACAAATGTTTATTCAGTACTAACATAAAGATGTTAAGTAAATGCACATTAATAGAAAAGGCTATAATATCATGTTTAATATGAATTATTTTTAATAGTTCTAAAGAAAGAGACTAAGATAAAAATGTAGGAATATACTATATGAATCTGGTCAGAGCTTTCTTTACTAAAATCTCAGTGCATTGCTGTGATAGAGCTTAGATTCTGGAGATTTGAAGTTTGATTTGTCAAAATGTGGAGTTACATAATAAAACACTATCTTCTAAAACAGGAATCTAAATATTGTACTGTTCATTAATCTGCTTACTCTTCTTCCCTGTTATTAATATTAATAGACATATTTTTCAGCACATAAATTCTTCAATAAATCTATTTAAAGCCAGCAAAAGATAAATGGAGAAATTTTCATGGAATGGGGGACCAAGGGGGAACATTAGGGAGGATTATTAGGGAGTTAGCACACACATTATTATCTACATAAACACAAGAAAAACCTAATGTAAGGGCTTTGGAGGCAGGGAGCTCATCCTGTATCACTTTGGTATCCTATCAGTGCATGTCCAAACAGACAATAAATACATGTTTCCAGAGAAAAATATTTTGAGATTTCTTATATGTTATTTTCATGCTAGTGTCTAGAATTAGAGAGTCCTGGGTTTAAACCTAAGCACTGAATTTACTAGTTTTATAACTTTGATCAAATTTCAGTTTTTGCCGTTTGTAAAAGTAGAATAATATACAGGGTGGGACAAAAGTAGGTTTATAGTTGTTTGTATAGGAAATAAAATAATGATGAATAAATAATAAGACTAAACTGTTTTGTGTGCTCACAACTATAAACCTACTTTTGCTCCACCCTAAATATACTCTAAGGTTGTGGGAGAATTAAGCATTACCTTTTGTTACATGCCTGGCACAACACTTGTCTTATAAATTAGAACTCAATAAATGTTAATTTTCTTCCCTTACCCTTTTCTTCCTTTTCCTTTATAATTTCACATTTTGAATTTCATCTTGCTATTCTCCAGAGCCACAGTAAATAAATATTTTATCTCAAAGGTAGTCCATAAAATTAAAATCTTTTAAAATAGCAATGCTATGTGTTTCTACATTTACCTTTACCAATTCTCCCCAAAGCCACCCTTTTAAATTTTAGGCAACCCTTTTAAGTAATTTTTAAGGTCTGCTGTCATTTCACTTTATTCTATTAAAAGTATCATTCTGATATAAAGCCATTTAGAGAAATATCCTCTATCAATAATTTAACTCTGTAAATTCTTAAGATTCAGAAAGCATTCATTGAACTACAGGGGCATTTAAAAACTGTGATTAAGCACCGTAAAGAACCATTCTTTTTAAATAATCCAATTCAGTTATCAATTATGCATTCACATTCAATAAACATTTATGAAGTGCCTCTGTTATGCTTGGCACTCCGCTTTACCCTGCAGGGCGTAAAAAGATAAAAGCCAGTCCCTGCTTTTAATATGCCTGTAGTCTGGTACCTTGTTATTTATATAGATACTTTTAAATCTATCTATCTATCTACCTACCTACCTACCTACCTACCTATCATCTATTTTAGAGAGAAAAGGGGAGAAAGAGAAAGAGATAAGCACTGATTTATTGTTCCACCCATTTATGCATTCATTGGTTGACTCCTGCATGTGCCCCGACCAGGGATCGAACCTGCAACCTTGACGCATTGGGGCTATGCTCCAACTGAGCTACCCGGCTAGGGCCTACATAGATAGTTTTATCTGTTTTACGCACAGGAGATAGAGACCAAACACAAAAGCTCTATTGTAATTGTTTTCATGGTTAAAGAGAGGGAACCTCTGCTAAGCACAAAGGTGATACAATGATATTACAGAAACTTTCCCAGACATGCCTTTGGTAAAGTTGCTTATTTTTGTATGAACCTAAAAGTAAATAAAAGTATCATAGTGTAACTTTTCTCAGAAAAACCTAACATATTGCAAATTTCTATCACCCAATCTTTTGAGATAGCTGATAAAGTTAAAGAACACATGGCTATATTCTATCAATGAAGTTATATAAATTCATGCCTAACACATGTTAAGAGAGAAAAATCACATTTGTCACTTGCCTCTCTTGATTTTTCCTTTTCTTCTGTTTCTTGTTCTGTGAAATAATATGAGAGTAAGGTAAATGTAAAGAATGACAGTGACTACATACAAGACACAAATGATTAAGTTTTCAATCAACTCTGTAATCTTAAACTTCTTTCTAAACATGCATGTACTTTTTATCTTACTAGTTTTACCAAGTTGAAATGGTGTTGTTTGAAAGGATAGTCATATTTAATCTTTGCTTAGGAAATACTCTATTTGATGCAAAAAAAACCCTGGTAACAATAGTATTCTTTTACAGTATTTTTATCTCAGTAAAAAGTTTAATCATAAATTAGTGATCAATTTGAATATAGATTAATAAAATATTTCACAATTTGAGGGATACATCTACATGTCTATTTCAACATATAAAACCTTTGCTTAAACTAAGCAAGACTAGCACTATATAATACTAGTAGAACTGCGCATGAATCCGTGCACCAGCAGGTCACTGCCGCCCTCCTGTAGCTCCCCCCGCCTCCCCACATAGCTTGTTGCCCTGCCCACTTCTGTAGCTCTCCACCTCCCACTTGCTTGCTGCCCTGCCCCGAACTGTAGATCTCCGCAGCCTGCTTATGTCTCCCTGGCCCACCCTCCTGCTGATCTGTGATCTGGTCGTGACATGTTTGGTCGTTACACCTCAGGGCGTAATGGCTAATTAGCATATTCCTCTCTTATTAGATAGGATAACACTAACATGTATATCTTATGAGATTTAAAAAATATATATTAATAGGTAGAAAAAACATAATGTTTGTTAAAGCAGAAAATAATGAAAAGATCTTTTTGAAAAAGTTTTCTAAGGAATTGCTCAAAAATTTATTTTAGTGTTTTAAAATTCATAATCTCAAAAAAAATATTTTAAATCCCAAACTGAACATTTACTTTATATCAAATTCCAGCGTTACTATCAAGTCAGTATAGACACAAACCTTTTTCAGGTAGAAGGGTCTTAGCCAACATATTCCCAAGGTAGTACTCGTGAATATTTACTTTCTATATTTAAAAATAAAATAAAAATATGAGTATTTTGCAAATATATTTTTCAAAAATACAAACTTAAAACTGTTAATCTCATTATTAGAGTTCTCCTTTTATAATGTTCCATACTTTGTATTTTCTTTTTAAGATTTTTAAATTGATTTTTAAAGAGAGAAAGGAAGGGAGAAGGGGAGGGAGAGAGAGAGAAACATTGATTTGGCTGCCTCCTGCACACCCCCTACCTGGGATCGAGCCCACAACCAGGGCTTGTGCCCTGACTCGGAATCTAGTCGGCAACCTTTAGGTGCACGGGACGATGCCCGACCAACTGAGCCACACCTGCCAGGGCATACTAGGTATTTTGAAGGAAAACATACCTGACCACTTTCTTTCTCTTCATGGTACTGCCGAATATGTTTTCCATGACATACTTCATAAGTCCAATAAGACTCAATCTAAGAAAGAAGGATGTATTTAAATACACAAAACCCGCATATTAAGTTACTTTTTGATACTTAAGGTAGATAAGATTTCCCCCAAGATTTAGAGTAAGCTTTCATTAAATGAAACTTACTATTATGCCTCAGAAAAAAATGAAATTTCTGAAGCCTATTTATCATTTTCACTAATCAGCTCTATGTGAAAATTCTGTGAAGAAAATAGCTATAGAATAGCCACCAGGCTTAGGGATCATTTTTCCATGTAGCTTACAAGATAATTATTAATATTTTTAGTTAAAATTGTATATAAGGAAAATTTCTTTTGATCTGAAAAACATTCAAAACTGGTAAGTGATATTATTTGATATTGGTATTATTGGGTGTTTGCTACATACACTATACGGAATTTAAATGAATAAAATACTATTAAGCAATAGCTTAGATTTACATCTAAAAATCTGATACAACATTAAAAATGCAGAATTATATTCAAGGGTCTATTAGCTGCTGAAAATTTATTTTCTAGTTATCAAGTGAACATAAAATACATACTCTGTAGGAACAACTGCTTTGTTTAAATAGTGGCTCCAGTAGCTCTCTTGGATTAGGACCTTTATAATCCTTTTCTTCTTCCTATGAAAGAACTAGAGTTTAATACTTACAATTATTCTAGAACTTCACCCAACTCTACTGTTGGTTGTTAACTCATTGGTCAAATCACAAATGCTTGGAAATAAAAAGGAAAAAAAAGTCAAATTCTATATAATAAAAGCCTAATATGCTAAATGTCTGGTCATCCGTTCAACCAATTAAAGAGTAATATGCTAATGATATGCTAAGGCCGCTCAACCGTTCACTATGACATGCACTGAACACCAGGGGGCAGACGCTCCGACCAGTAGGTTAGCTTGCTGCTGGGGTCTGGCCAATCGGGACTGAGCAAGACAGGCCGGACATGCCCTGAAGCCCTCCCATGGTCCCTCCCAGGCCCTGATCGTGTACCAGTGGGGTCCCTTGGCATGGCCTGCGCCGTCTCACAATCCGGGACCCATGGAGGGATGTCAGAGAGCTGGTTTTGGCCTGATCCTGCAGGCCAGGCTGAGGGATCCCCACTGGTGCACAAATTCTTGGACTGGGCACCTAGTCCTTTAATAATAAACTATGGTATACCACTTCTTTCAAAAGAATTGAAGTATAAAATATGGAGCCATAGAATAATCTTCCATTCTTTCTTCTCTTAAGAAAAGGTTTTTGAGTATCAATTTCCTGAACAATTCTTATAGACTATTTCAGAATTTTTAAATGATTTTGCCCAAATTTTAGCTATAAAAGCCTCAGAATAGTTGAATCTTGTTGAATATATTGAAAAATTTTAAGGTACTTCTTAGTTTTCTAGGTATTTTTACACTTCAGATTTGAATGCCAAATATATACATATGTGTATGATTGCGTGTGGGTAGTTTGTGTCTTAAGTAGGTTTAAAACAAGATTAAACAGCTGTCACAGATTTCAAATCTGAACAAAACTAAGAAGCACTCACTGAGTTTAATATTTCCATTTCACAGATCATGAAAATATTACATAATTAGCTCAATAAATTTATTGAGTGGAAGAAATGAGTTTCAAATTTTTTCAAGGTTTCATAGCTAACTATAGCCTATACCTCAGCCTCCTGGCTCCTAGGCTGATGTCCTTTCCATTTTACCATGCTGCCTCTCCTGTTTCATCTTGAAAGAAGTCATTGCCTTAAAGGATGGATAAGAGGCAGTTAGTTAGGGCATTTTAGGAGGAAGAAATGGGCATGAGCTAAGGCAGTGAAAAAGCATTAGGTGCCTAGAGATTTCTTAGCAATTCTTTATTAAAAATGTCACATATATATTTAAAAATTATATCTTGTTACAAAACCTTCATTTCTATAAAGGAAAGTAAGAATGGAGTTAGATTTTTATTCAAAACATCAATAATTGGTGGCTAATTTTTCCAAGTTGAACTATAAAATTAAAGACTTCAGGATAATAGAAGTGACTATTATTACAAAACAGGATTGTTGAAAACCTGTCATTCAATTTTATTTTAAAGTATGAAGTTGCAATGTTTTAAAATATCTTTGGTGACAGGGATTATCAATATACTTATAAAAACATACCTCATCCCCACCTGTCACAAGAGGAAGAATGCATTTATATTTTTCTTTTTGTGTAGTTGTCATGATGACATAATTATCTTCTTTATACAAAACTCCAGTTGTGGGCTAGACAGAGAACAAAAAATACATATTACTTTCTCTGGTTAAATTGCATTACACTGATAACTTACAGTCCTCAGTCAAACTTATTCATCACTTCAACAGAGGATTTAAAAACATATCCCCAAAGGAAAAGGGAAAAGATTATATGTATTTTTAAATAACAAAATGAAGATGACACACTTTATCCTGGTGTTACAATATAACAGAAAACTATAAACAAAACGAAAGTCTGAAATATAAAGAAAGAAGTAGTAATGCAACAAATTGAAGTTAAAATATGGGTTAAAAATATTAAGAGGCAATGTTCATGGATACACTATTACTGAATACTTATTACTTCTACTAACAATTACCACCTTTATGTAGGAATCTACAGCACTTTATAAAGGTACTTGCAATTGTGTTGGATGGGACACTTGAACAAAATATAGTACCATATTTTTCACATTTGGATACTGCACAGATAAATTACTTCTAAAAGAAAAATCACCATAGGTCATTTGTGCTGACTTAACTTTTTTTAAAGTATATATCATGGGTCAGCAAATCTTTTCTATAAAGGGCCAGATAGTAAATATTTTAGGCTTTGTGGGCTGTATGGTCTCTGTGTAACTACTTAACTATGCCACTGTAGTAAGAAAGTACATAGGCAATATATAAGCAAATAGGAATGACTATGTTATAAAAAAATTTTATTTACAAAAACAGGTGGTGGGCAAGCCCAAAGGTGTTATTTACCAACTCCTGATATATATATCAACAAAACTATCCCTAAATCTTTCTATACTATGAAGCAAAACAAATTCACAAATCAAATATGAACCAATGTAATTCAAATGAACATTTCATTAATAACTGATATTATTAAAAAAAAAATCTCCATGATAGCAAATGTGTCACTAACTACTAAGGCAGAGATATCACAGTCTATCATATGTGGTCTATGATAATTCAATTCTCTCTTATCTTTTCTCTTCTTACAGTACTATGAAACCACTATACTATTTGGCTATACTATTAAGTACCTTCGTTCTTTTCTCAATTTAACAAAAACAACGTTTAACCGTAATAAAATCAGTACTACTTGACACCAATGTCATCTTAAACACAAATGCAAATTAGGGCAATGTTTTCCCAAGACAATAAATCGAAATGAAAAAATAGCAATAAATACAAGCTGTATTAGCTACATGAAAGTACAATTTTAAGTCCTTTACAGTTATTAACTCCGTGCTCCTCAAAACAAGTGTTCTATCCATCTTAAAGAAAAGGAAACTGAAGTCCAGAGTTTAAATAACTTGTCCAAGGTAGCACAGCTAGTAAGTACAGTTTCCATATTCTGTGCTCTTAACTGTTTTAATGTATTTCAATCAGCTTTTGTTAACATTTTCTTAGATTACTATATAGATTCCTGGTTTATGGTCAAGGATCTTTTTTTAAAAAAATTAAATTTATTGGAGTGACATTGGTTTATAGGATCATACAGGTTTCAAGTGTACATTTCTATGACACATGATCTGTATATTGCATTGTGTGCCCACCACCCAAAGTCAAATCATTTTCTGTCACCACATATTTGGCCCCTTTTACCTTTTACTACCCCCTGTCCCAGGATCCTTTTAAAAAAGATTATTATAAGAGGGGAATAAAAAAGATTTGAAAGTTAGAGTTGTAAAGTCAAATTTACACTAATGGAATACTTAGAAACACTTGTTTAGTTGAGCCAATAAACTCCTGTAGCATAATGCCTCTCAATGTTTTACAATATTCAGTATACGTACATGATAGTGAGTTCTTCAAACATGACTCACATTTCTTAATAATGGATGGTCTGAATTATTGTAAAATCATTGCTGTACTGTAATGAAGGCAGATATTAGCACATATATGTATTCGCCTTTATTTGTGAAGTATCTGCAGCTCTAATGCTCAGAGTTGAATTCTATAGCAATATCGACTTATTTGCTGACATGTTCACCACAATGCTAACAATGGAAAAAGGAACTGTTTGCCCCATGCAGCAAGAGGTCACCTGTTCCATTCCCAATGGGGCACCTGCCCAGGTTTCAGGCTCAATCCCCAGTAGAGGGCGTATAGGAGGCAACCAATCGATGTTTCTCTCTGATGGACTTTTCCATTCCTCTCTCCCTCTCCCTTCCTCTCTCTGAAATCAGTAAAAAAAAAAAAACAAACCCCAAAAACTCATTTCTCTGCTTTTTGTTTCCAAGGTCTAGGGAAGGGGTAACAAGAAATAGAAGCCATCACTATTTTGTGTGAAGATGCAAAGATTTGTCTTTCATTAGCTCAGGAAGGGCTGCTTTCCTCATCAATAAAACAGACCCAGAAGAAATTCTTCTATCTGAAAATTCTTCACTGGTCACTTATTGGGATGATAAAGAAAAACTTGTAACAAACTTTACCCTTCTTTTTTGTAATGGAAATTACTTGGAAAAAGTAACATTTTAAAAACTTTTGTGATGTTCTAAGTTAAAAATTTTTTTTCGATCTACTACTAAAATGCTTCCTTCTGATTTTATGAAACAGGCTCTTAATTTAAGAAAATAAAATAAATTCTGCATGTACAGAATTACAGATGGTGTAAAAACTTGTTTTATGTAAATTAAACCTTAAAGTATTTTCATTGTAACAGGTAATATTAGTGACTTGATAAATATCATATTTTAATATAATGACACTAAACAAAGGGACTTGGTACTTTAAGGTTAAAGAATTTTACAAATATCTAGACAGGGGAGAAATCCCAATGTTTGACATGAGTCTGGAGGAATTAAGATAGAGAACGAGAGACAAAACTATCCGAAAGGCTGTAAAATAAAGTCAGTGGCACAACTTGTCAACATACATAACATGCTCGGAACTCCCATGGAGTAGGTCACCACTCTTCCAAAGTGCAGTGTTTGAGGAAAGTTTTTGAGTGGGAATACATTTCTATATTAACAACAGATGTAGAGAAAATTAGACTTATTTTGTAGTTTTATTTTAAAATCCATGAACTCCATGAAATAATGAATAATTGAACACTTTAATGACCTAGAAGTGATATTTCAGAAGGAAAATATATACACAGACAAAATTTTATGCTAAAAACCAGTAAAGACTATCATAATTAATTAATGTAAACATTTTAAAATTTACCAATTTTTGGTGCTTAATACTTTTTCCAAATAAATTTGGAAGATTGTAATGATTATGTATTTCTTGATGTATATGAATGGGACGATGATTTAAAGCACAAAATACTTTTAGACCTAAAAGGAATCCAGATCTAATCCAGTCCCTTCCAATTTTAGATGGCAGAGAGATAAAGGCCCTCTCCCTACTTCTTGCAGCTGCTTGGTTTTACACAAATGTCCAACCAACTGACCCATAAAAAAAACCCGACAGTGCCAGGTGAGCAGAGCTGCAGTTTCAATTACATAAAGTAGGAAAGGGAAGCCTTAAGACTATAAAAATAGTTTTTTAAAAAAATCAAAAAAAACAATGATGTCTCTTGGGGCTTATTTTTGCCTGAGGTATACAGACCTTTTGCCAACTCATAGAAAAATGTATCTAGATTTTTCTGAAAGTAACTCAAACTTAAAAAGAAAAAGAAAAAAATAAGTCTCCCCAAATCTTCAACTGTCCCCATCTTAGATTATGCATTGCCAAAGAAAAGTAATTAAAAACAAAATTTCAAAATAAAATTGATAGATATGTGAAAGGTTGGTATAGCATTTCCTCTTTTTAGCTAGTAAACAGCAGTGCCAGAAAGAAAACTGAATAACTGGGTAGTCACCTCTAAAAAGGCTAATTTATTTATTTATTTTTTAAAATATATTTTATTGATTTTTTTACAGAGAGGAAGGGAGAGGGACAGAGAGTTAGAAACATCAATCAGCTGCCTCCAGCACACCCCCTACCGTACATGGCCGGAATCGAACCTAGGACCATTCAGTCCTAAGGCCCACGCTCTATCCACTGAGCCAAACAGGTTAGGGCTAAAAAGGCTAATTTAAATCATCCACTTCTAGGTTGGTGAGTTTGGTAGGGCCATATATCGGCATGAGTTTTTAAATTAAAGAAAACAACAACAACAACACAGGTGCAAGAGTAAAACATTTTAATGACCAAATTCTTTAAACATTTGTTATGTTCATTCCACGTGTGCGTCTGGAAACAATAACCCCAACCCTGCTAAAGTTATATCTGACTCACAGCTGGTATATATTATCAATACAGGGTGAGGCAAAGTAGGTTTATAGTTGTTCCTATGGAAAAGAATACAACGATTAATAATTATACAAGAATAAACTCTGTTTTGTGTACTCACAACTGTAAATCTACTTTTGCCCCACCCTGTATGTCATGGCATTAACCCAAAGATAAACCTGTCTTCCCAGACAAATATTTACTTAGATAAATCTGAACTGCCAGAATAAGAGAACTGAAAACCCGGGGGAGGGTGGGGCGGAGAAATACAGCAGGTGTGAATTAGCAAAAAACGAACATTTGCAAATAGAAACTGGTTTCGGCAAGGATGACATCCTTTTTCCTGGTACATCTTGTTTCAATGAAATAGTAATAGAGCAATATACTAAGATAGTTTCCCAAGTGGAATGACTATAGGTAATGGGCGTAAAAATTTTTTAAAAAGTTTTCCATTTCCAAGGGCTTCAGTTTGAAACAAATCAATCACTACAGGGTAAGTATCAGATACGCACCATTTTCATTGGCTGACAGTGGATAGGAAGACTTTTCAGCAATCGACTCCCCGAAGGGAAGGACCGCAGAATTTCATTACGATGAGGTTATATGTATGTTTATTATTGGAAAACTCATCGTAAAAACCTCACGTTCTGGGATCGTCATGAACAGTCGTAATGCATCAAAACTGTAAAGGATATTCTACACGGAGCATCGTGAACATCTCCGGCCAAAGAGCCATCTCAAACACAGCTCTGAAGGGAGACGAGCTGGGCACAGACGGACGTGTGCGCATAAGAGAGAGAAGAACGAGGATGAATGAGAGGGGGGACTCCTCTCGGCGGGAACCGGGGTGTGTGGGCAGGGCGGTGTGCAACAGCTGCAGTGACTTTCCAAAGAGAAGGAAGAGCGCTCGCCTGCCGTGGTGGTAGGAAGCCCTCCTCCCCGGGGAGGGAGCGTGGGGAAAGCGAGTCTAGTGCGACAGATCTAACAGTGATCGGCTGGCCGCTGGGTCCCCAGGGCTCAGCCTGGGGGCACCTCCACATCCTGTGTTCGGGAAACACTTGCGGTCTAGATGAATGAATGAACGGACGCGGGGCGCACCGAGTTTTGGAGCGGAGAGGAGGCACGCGCCTGCACCGGTGGTTCTAGGAGAAACAAGCGCAGAAGACCGAGCGAAGGGGCCGAACCCTGAACGCCGGGGGGAAGCGAGATGGCTACGGACTCGCGAGGGCACTGACCAGAGAGAACTCGGTGCCGGGCCAGTTGACTCGGAAAGGGATGTCATCGCTGAGTTGGGGGAGAACTCGGGCGCCGCCGGACGCCTCTAGGAGGCCGCAGAGGACCAAGAGCACCGGTCCTCCCGGGCCCAGACTCCGCGCGCCGCCGCCTCCTTCCTCCATCCTCCACCGCCGATCTCGCCAGCCGCCGACACAACCTCCTCTGCCACAGAGGAGAGGAGGGGAGGAGGAGGAGGAGGCGGCGGGACTACTTAAACGCCCAGGCAGCCCAGGGCCCAACCGCCGCCACGTCTCCTTCCGGAGAGCCGGGCTACGCCGCCCCTGCCTCCGTGGGCCACCCGCCACCGTTTCCGGGGCAGGCGGAGTATCAACATCCGGGGTCACCGGGCAGGCGCTACGGAAGCCGGGATAGCGGCTGGGCTCTGCTGGTTTCCCACAACCGCAGTTTCGCGGGGGAATCGAACGCAGCGGCCTCCCGGAAGGGGACGCCTGAAGACCGGGCCTCGGACCAGTCTTTTCGGCGGAGGAGCGACGGCACAGAGAACCGGTGAGTCCGGGAGGCGGTGGCCGCGCCCGCCCGCCCGCCCGCCTGCCTGTCCCCCCGCGCGGCTGTCCAGCGCGGGCAGCAGTTTGACGCGCACGGGCGCGGGAATCGTGTGAGGGGGCCGGGTCTGGTCCTTGGACGAGGAAACTGGACGTGGTGCCACGGGAGGAGGGACGGTGGTCCTACTGCTCTCCCCTCCGCCGCTTTTCGTCCCCCCCGTCCCCGCACCGAGCTTCTGCAGCAGCGCCTTCCGAGGAGGCTCCCCCCGCCTCTTCCGCGGTGGGCGGCGGGCCTCCGGGAACCAACTAACGCGGGCAGGTTGCTCGGTCCCGCAGCGCCGGGGAGGGATGCCCGCGGGGGAAACCCGGCACAGTGTGAGAGCGCCTAGTCCTCCCCGGGGGCGGGCAGCTGGGTAGCGCTGTCCCGACATTTTAAAAAAATTTACTTATTTATTTTTACCGCACGTGGGCCCCTCGTTCATCCCATAGGTGAAATGTTGGGTTGTTGTTTTTATCAATGAAGCCAAGTTTCCTTATGTGAGGTTTCAGGGCCAAGTGAATGTGAGGTTAAGACACATCTGCCTGCATTCAAAATCAGACAGAAAGTTTGGGTCTCCTACACCTCTTTTTTAACAATGCCACTGTTTTAATTTCTAACGTGATGGGTTACACAGCGTTAGCCAAAGAGCACCTATCATTGTCTTTCTGGTGGTGGGAAAAGCTAAATCTTTCTCTAGATCTGCTAAAGACTGTTCCCCACCCCCCCCATCCCAATTTGAACCAAATCACAAAGCAGGAAGAGTAGTTATTTATTTACTTATTATTATTTTACATTCTTTAAATTGTTTAAAGTACTACATGAGTCTCCTTTTCCCCCCATTGACCTCTCCCCGGCCGCCCCTCCCCACTTCCCCCCAGCACATGCCCTCCCACATCTGTGTCCATTGGTTATGCTCATACGCATGCATGCAAGCAAGTCCTTTGGTTGATCTCTTTTTAAAAAATATATATTTTTATTGATTTTAGAGAGGAAGGAGAGGGAGAGATAGAAACATCAATGAGGAGAGTCATTGATTGGCTGCCTCCCGCATGCCCCCCATTAGGGATCAAGCCCGAAACCTGGGCACATGCCCCTGACCGGGATAGAACCTAAGACCCGTCAGTCCACAGGCTGACACTCTATCCACTGAGCCAGACCTGCTAGGGTCTTTGGTTGATCTCTTACCCCTTCACCCCTCACCTTCTCTCAGAGGTTGGACAGTCTGATCCATGCGTCTGTGTCTCTGGTTCTATTTTTGTTCATCAGTTTATGTTGTTCTCTATATTCCACAAATGAGTGAGATCATGTGATATTTATCATTCTCCGACTTTCCCTTAGCATAATGCTCTCCAGTTCCATCCATGCTGTTGCAAATGGTAAGAATTCCTTCTTTTTTACAGCGGCGTAGTATTCCATTGTGTAGCTGTACCACCGTTTTCTAATCCACTCATCTGCTGATGGGCACTTAGGCTGTTTCCAAATCTTGATTCTTCCTGATTGAGTTTTGGAAGCTTGTATTTTTCTAGGAATATGTCCACTTTGTCAAGGTTGTCCAGTTTGTTGGAGTTGTTCCTAGTATTTTTCTACGATCCTTTGTATGTTTAGGGGGTTGGTTGTTACTTCTCTCATTTCTGATTTTGTTTATTTGGGTCCTCTCTCTTGTTTCTTGGTGAGCCTGAGTAGAGGTTCATCAATCATGTTTATCTTTTCAAAGAACCAGCACTAGGTTTTATTGATCTTTTGTATTTTTTTTTTGGTCTCTATGTCGTTTATATCTGTTCTGATTTTTATTATTTCCTTCTGCTTACTTTGGGCTTTTCTTGTTGCTCTCTTTCTAATTCTTTAAGTTGCAGGGTTAGATAATTTATTACCTTTTTTCTTGTTTTTTGAGGTGGGCCTGTAGAGCTATAAACTTCCTCCTCAGGACTGCTTTTACTGTGTCCCATAGATTTTGGATTGTTGTGTTTTCATTGTCAGTTGATTCCAGGATGCTTTTTATTTCTTCTTTGATCTCTTTGGCAACCCAATCATTGTTTAATAGCATGCTGTTTAACCAATGGTCAAACTTTTTTTTTTCTGACATCTCTTTTATTTATTTATTTATTAAAATTAAATCATTATTGTTCAGATTATTACAGTTGTTCCTCTTTTTCCCCCCATACCCCCCATAGCTCCCCTCTACCCGGTTCCCACCCCACCTTCTGCCCTTACCCCCGCCACCCACTGTTCTCATCCATAGGTGTACAATTTTTGTCCAGTCTCTTCCCCTCCGCCCCCCCCCCCCCCCCCCCCCCGAGAATAGTCAGTCCACTCCCTTTCTATGCCCCTGATTCTATTATATTCACCGGTTTATTGTGTTCATCAGATTATTTATTCACTTGATTTTTAGATTCACTTGTTGATAGATGTGTATTTGTTGTTCATAATTTGTATCTTTACCTTTTTCTTCTTCTTCCTCTTCTTAAAGGATACCGTTCAGCATTTCGTATAATACTGGTTTGGTGGTGATGAACTCCTTTAGCTTTTTCTTATCTGTGAAGCTCTTTATCTGACCTTCAATTCTGAATGATAGCTTTGCTGGGTAAAGTAATCTTGGTTGTAGGTTCTTGCTATTCATCACTTTGAATATTTCTTGCCACTCCCTTCTGGCCTGCATAGTTTCTGTTGAGAAATCAGCTGACCGTCGTATGGGTACTCCCTTGTAGGTAATTGACTGTCTTTCTCTTGCTGCTTTTAAGATTCTCTCTTTGTCTTTTGCTCTTGGCATTTTAATTATGATGTGTCTTGGTGTGGTCCTCCTTGGATTCCTTTTGTTTGGGGTTCTCTGTGCTTCCTGGACTTGTAAGTCTATTTCTTTCACCAGGTAGGGGAAGTTTTCTGTCATTATTTCTTCAAATAGGTTTTCAATATCTTGCTCGCTCTCTTCTTCTGGCACCCCCATAATTTGGATGTTGGTACACTTGAAGTTGTCCCAGAGGCTCCTTACACTATCTTCATATTTTTGGATTCTTTTTTCTTTTTGTTTTTCCGGTTGGGTGATTTTTGCTTCTTCGTATTTCAAATCTTTGACTTGATTCTTGCGATCCTCTGGTCTGCTGTTGGAACTCTATATAATATCCTTTATTTCAGTCAGTGTATGCTTAATTTCTACTTGGTCCTTTTTCATATCCTCGAGGGTCTCACTAGATTTCTTGAGGGTATCACTAAATTTATCGGTGGTCTCACTAGATTTCTTGAGGGTCTCACTAAATTTATCAGTGGTTTCTAGAAAATTCTTGAAAAACCTTAAAAGTGTGGTTTTGAACTCTATATCCAGTAGTTTGCTTTCCTCTATTTCTGTCATTTGTGACCTGTTTCTTTGTCTCCACATTTTTTATGCTTCCCTGTGTTGATAGAGTGGCTTTGTGTGCTAGGTGTCCTATAGGGCCCAGTGGCTCAGCCTCCCCAATTACCTGAGGTGGACACTCTTGGTGCACCCCTTTGTGGGCTTTGTGCACAGTCTTGTTGTAGTTAAGTCTTGGTTGTTGTAGGTATCACTGGGAGGAATTGACCTCCAGGCCAATTGGCTGTGAGAATCAGCTGAGTCTGCAGTGGGAGAACTTCTGTGCTGAAGACACCCTTATGGGGCAAGACTTGCTTCAGTGGGGCTTTGGTGCTCACTGAGTCTGCCCCCTGAGTGTGTCCCTTATGGATCTGAGGATTTGTAATCTGGATGGTCCCACTCTGACTACTGGGTACACTGGCTCTTGGATCTCTAAGGAGGTTCTAATTTAACCTCTGCCTGAGGCTACCCAGCAGGAGCTGTGGAGAGATTCCTCTTCTTTGTTTGGGGTTTGGAGGTGCCCAGATGAGGCCCAGCTGTGAAGCAATGCAAGCTGCTGTGGGGCCTTGGACCTTCTTTTGGAAGTTCTGGGTCTCTCTGATTCAGCTGCAGTTTGTTAGGTAATTTTCAGGTTGCAAAGGGCCAGGCCTTTCATATGCAAAAGCCTTTGTGCACAGCTTGGGTGGGGTGGGGTCTCAGGGGATCAACAGGGCAGAGCAAGCAGCTATGGCTGCTCCCCAGTCCTACCCTAAGAGGCCCCCGTCTCAGTCTCCTGGTAATCGCTGCAAGCACCTCTGAGAGAAAGCCGCCCTTGAGTTCTGCCCGATGCCAGACAGTCCAGTTTATTCCCCTATGAGTCTGGGTCCCCAGAGACTCACCCGGAACTGGAGTTCAGAGCAGTCAGGAGCTTGAGACTCCCTCCTGATTCAAAAAGACAACCGTGTCCTCAGCTGCCAGCCCTTTCCACGTGCGCCGTCCTCAGCCGCCAGCCCTTTCCACGTGCGCCGCGTCCTCAGCTGCCAGCCCTTTTGGCGTGCGCCTCCGTACCTCTGCACTTTACTTCCGCACCTCCTCTGAGTCTCAGTGCTTTTCTCTTTCCTTCTAGTTGTAGAATTTCCACTCAGCCAGCCTTCCTGTGGTTCTGGATGATTTCCGTTTTGTCTTTTAGTTGTATTTTTGAAGTGGTTGTGCGAGGCAGCAATTTCTGGTGTTTACCTATGCCGCCATCTTGGTTTCTCCCAGTGGTCAAACTTTTAAAATCAGTCTTAAAGAAATGGATCACATTCATGCTTTAAAGTATTCAAAGTTGACAGTACAACAATCTTTGTTTCCCTAAATGATAAACTTTAAAATAAATGTTTTTATTGATATTGATTTTAGAGAAAAAGGGAGAGGGAGAGATAGAAACATCCATTAGAGGAACATCGATCGCCTGCCTCTTGCATGCCCCCTATGGGGGATCGAGCCCACAACCTGGACATGTGCACTGACCGAGAATCAAACCAGTGACCTCTTGTGTATGGGTTGACACTCAACCACTGAGCCACACTGGCCGGGCTGATAAACCTTTTACGTGTGGAGGTGGTATTTATAAAATGGTACTTATTTATAGTTCTTAGTAGATTGAACAGTGAATGTGTTGTTTGGGAGTGGGAAAAGGAAATTTAAGATTGGCCTGGAGTAGGAGTAGAAACACTTATTTTAAAAAATCCACTCAATTAGAGATTTATATTACAGGTGTCTTCTCAATGGAGGGTTTATACTCACACTTGAATCCCTAATACATATCACCTAACTCTTTGTATTCCGAGAAATGAGAGCCTGATATTTGTGTGTGAATAGATCACAATGAGAGAAAATGTTTTAAAAGTGAGTTCCAAGGCCAGTAGAGAGAGACTTAGTTTTGCTAACAAAAGTAAGCTCTAGGTAATTGGTACCTTTGTTATGATTCTTGCTGATTTGGAGGCTCCAAACCCTAGCTTCTCTCTAAGTCAGTACTGTTTAACTTCCCCACTTTAGTTCGGTTTCTCTCCATCTCAGTGAAAAGGAATATTCCTGTTCCTGGGCCTTCTGGAACAGGGCCTCCCTCTTAGTGTTGATGGCATGCCACATGTATGTTCACATATTTTCTTGTCTAACTTCTTTTAAAAAAAGTTTTATTGATTTTTAGAGAGTGAGGAAGGGTGAGGGAGAGAGAAACATCTATGTGAGAGTGGAACATCCATCGCCTGCTCCTGTACACGCCCTATTTGGTATTAGTTTGCAACCCAGCCACATGCCCTGACCGGGAATTGAACCAGCAACCTTTTGGTGCACAGGACAACACCCAACCGAGCCACACTAGCCAAGGTTTGTCTAATTCCTAACTGAAAGCTAGAAAGGCATTTAAATGAGGATCACAAAGTAATTCTCCCCCTTAATATTCTGTTATGTATTAAGTGATAGAAGAATCTCTGGGGAGTCACAAACTCCTTTGGACCTAACCTTGTAAAATAAAAGGCTAGATCTTTGAACTCACCTATGTGATTGTGAGCTACAGCATGTGAATCTTGGATAGGCCCATTGTATTTGTTGGAATCTCTCTATATATCTATCAAAATTAACTCTAGCATCTTTATGTCATAAGTTATGTACTATTTCATTATACAAAACATTAATCTTGTTTACCTCTTAAAGAAAAAAATGCAGGGTAGTTAAGATGGTTAAGTTGAGATGGTTTTTAAAATATATTGTAGAAAGATCTTGTGCTTGAGTCAAAGAAACCTGGATTTCTGCTACTTATTAGATGTGTAACTGTATGCAGGTTACTTTGGGAACACGTTTAGAGGTGTTCTTGAGAAAATGCTTTCACATGTAATTGCCTGGTATATCCTTACACAATATTCATTAGTGAATGTCAGTACTTTTCTTGTACAGGACAAATGAAATGCCTTCTGGAACACTAATACTGAAAGTGTTGGAAAATATTTAAAAAGCTATAGAGCTGAGTAAATTACCAAGAAAAGTGTTAATAGAAAAACATGAAAAGAATTACCATTCCTACTATGTAGGGCAGCTTTATTTATTTATTTTTATTTTCATATTTATTTATATGTCTCCTCCAGAAAGCTTATTTCTTTTATTTTTTTCCATCACCATTTATTACCCTCTAAACCCTCTTGCACCTTCACTTTCCTCCCCCCCTTCCCAAATCATCACACAGGACAGCTTTATTTTTATTCTGTACTATTAGTCATGACTGGGTTAAAAGAATTTTTATTGTTTCATATCAGATTTAATGTGATACTGAAATTCTTTTAATATTGAAAGATTTTTAGAGAGACTATATCCTTTTTTTTTTGTTTGTTTGTTTGTTTATTTTTTTAAATCTTTATTGTTCAGATTATTACATTTGTTCCTCTTTTTTCCCCCCATAACTCCCCTCCTTCCAGCTCCAACCCCACCCTCCACCCTCACTCCCCACCCACTGTGTTCATCCATAGGTGCATGATTTTTGTCCAGTCACTTCCCCCATCTCCCACACCCCTTTTCCCCCCAAGAATAGTCAGTCCATTCCCTTTCTATGTCCCTGATTCTATTATAATCACCAGTTCATTCTGTACATCAGGTTATTTATTCACTTGATTCTTAGATTCATTTGTTGATAGATGCATATTTGTTGTTCATAATTTGTATCTTTACCTTTTTCTTCTTCTTCCTCTTCTTAAAGGATACCTTTCAGCATTTCATATAATACTGGTTTGGCGGTGGTGAACTCCTTTAGCTTTTCCTTATCTGTGAAGCTCTTTATCTGACCTTCAATTCTGAATGATAGCTTTGCTGGATAAAGTAATCTTGGTTGTAGGTTCTTGGTGTTCAGCACTTTGAATATTTCTTGCCATTCCCTTCTGGCCTGCAACGTTTCTGTTGAGAAATCAACTGACAGTCGTATGGGTATTCCCTTGTAGGTAATTGAGCCTCTTTCTCTTGCTGCTTTTAAGATTTTCTCTTTGTCTTTTGCTCTTGGCATTTTAATGATGATGTGTCTTGGTGTGGTCCTCTTTGGATTCCTTTTGTTTGGGGTTGTCTGCGCTTCTTGAACCTGTAAGTCCATTTCTTTCTCCAGGTGGGGGAAGTTTTCTGCCATTATTTCTTGAAATAGGTTTTCAATATCTTGCTGTCTCTCATCTTCTGGCACTCCAATAATTCTGATATTAGACCGCTTAAAGCTGTCCCAGAGGCTCCTTACACTATCTTCACACTTTCGGATTCTTTTTTCATTTTGCTTTTCCAATTGGGTGTTTTTTGTCGAATCTTTGGTTTGATTCTTGAGCTCCTCTGGTCTGCTATTGGGTATAATATTCTTTATTTCAGTCCGTGTATGCTTACTTTCTAATTTCTTTATCGTAGCATCGAGGGTCTCATTAGTTTTCGTGAGGCTCTGCACAAATTTATGGCAAGCCCTCAAAATTGCGATTCTTAGCTCCATATCCTCCATTTCTGTCATGTTTTTTTGTCTCCGCATCTTTTATGCTTTCTTGGTGCACCCCCTTGTGGTCTCTGTGCGCAGTCTTGTTCTAGCCAAGCCTTAATTGTTGTAGTTAACACTAGAGGGATTTGACCACCAGGCCGACTGGCTGTAGGAATCAGCTGTGCGGAAAACGTCTGTCTTCTGGGGAGGCGCTAATCCAGCCTTTGCCTGAGGGGATCGGCAAATGGCTGTGCGCAGGGCTTGGGCGGGCGGGATCAACAGGGCGGGGGGAGGGAGCCGCTATGGCCGCTCTCAGTCCGTCCCCAGGGGCTCTGCCTCTCTGTCCCAGTAACCGCTGCAAACCTCGGAGGGGCCGTAGCCAGACAGTCCCGCTTCTCCCGTTTGAGTCTGGGTCCCTAGAGACTCGCCCGGATCTGTAGCCCAGAGTCTGAGACTCACTCCTGATTGAAAACGACAACCGCGCCCTCAGCCGCCAGCCCGCTTTGCGCGCGCACCACCTCACCACCGCACCACCGTACCTTTAAATTTTCCACACTACGCCTCCTCTGAGCGTCGGAATGCTGTTGTTTTTGCTTCTAGTTGAGTCTCTCCTCAGCCAGCCTTCCTGTGGTTCTGGTTGATGTCCGTTCCGACTTTTAGTTGTATTTTTGAAGTGGTTGTTTACGGCGGCAATCTCCTGTGTTTACCTATGCCGCCATCTTCGATTCTCCTCGACTATATCCTTTTGAGAAAGAAATAATCTGATGAGTTTGAATCAAGGCTAATTCTACATGAATTAATAATGTATATTATTATTATACATTTCCTACTTAGTGGCACCATCAACACTAATTCAGCAGAAGTCTTGTTTAGGTGACAAGACAGAAGAGGAAAAAATCTGTATAGCAAATGATTGGCCTGGAGTAGAAGTAGAAACATGTATTTTAAAAAATCCACTCAATGCCATTTTTTTTTAATTAAAAAAATTTATCATTCTAAAAGACCTTAAAAACACCAAACTTTCGCCCTAGCTGGTTTGGCTCAGTGGATAGAGCATCGGCCTGTGGACTGAAAGGTCCCAGGGTCAATTCCGGCCAAGGGCACATGCCTGGCTTGTGGGCTCGACCCCCAGTGGGTGGCGTGCAGGAGGCAGTTGACCAATGGTTCTTTCTCTTTTTTTTTAAATTTCTTTATTGATTTCAGAGAGGAAGGGAGAGGGAGATAGAAACACCAATGATGAGAGAGAATCATTGATTGGCTGCCTCCTGCACACCCCCTACTGGGGATCGAGCCCGCAACCCAGGCATGTGCCCTTGGCCGGAATTGACCCTGGGACCCTTCAGTCCACAGGCCGATGCTCTATCCACTGAACCAAGCCGGCCAGGGCAATGGTTCTTTCTCATCATTGGTGTTTCTATCTCTCTTTCCCTCTCCCTTCCTCTCTGAAATCAATAAAATATATTAAAAAAAAAAAATCAAAACACCAAACTTTCACTTAATATGTTTGTTAATTTATAATATTAGAATACCCATCTTTTAAACATTTTACTTTAAGATTAATACAAAGTGAATGACAGAATACATTGTTAGTGGATTTATATTATGTAATTTGTGCTTTTTTAGCTGAATGAGTTTTTTTTCCATGTAGTAAAATGCATTTATTCAAAAAAGGAGATGCATAGGAAATTTTTATATTAAACATGCTAATTTTGGGGGCCTTAAATTTGGAAGGGGTATTATTTAATAACTGAACAAGGAAATTTCTAATCAAAGCTGAAATCTTATCTACATTTCTATACTAATAAAAGAGAAACATGGTAATTAGCGTACGACCGCTACCCTTCTCATTGGCTAATCAGTGAGTATATGCAAATTAACTGTCAGCCAAGATGGTGGCCGGCAGCCAGGCAGCTGGAAGCGAACATGAGGCTTGCTTGCTTCAGTGACTGCTGACTCCAACGTTCCCTGCCTCACTTGCCGGCCTCTCAGCTGCAACTCTAAGCAACTATGTACTATGTTGCAAATAAGAAGCTAAACAAAACACCAGAAACCGGCTTTCAATCAGCCGGGCTTTAGCAACATTGTATCGATGTTTTCAGCGGCGAGGCCTCAGAGCTAAAGCTGGCCCAGAATAAAAAAAAAAGAAAACAAGAAGCGGTTGGAAGCTTCAGTCACTCGCTTCCTGAAAACAGCCCTCAGTCCCTCACCCAGACTGACCAGGCACCCCAGTGGGGACCCCAACCCTGATCCAGAACACCCTTCAGGGCAAACCAGCCAGCCCCTACCCATGCACCAGGCCTCTATTCTATATAGTAAAAGGGTAATATGCCTCCCGGCACCGGGATCAGTGTGACGGGGGCAGCGCCCAAACCCCCTGATCGCCCTGTGGCTCTGTGTTTGACAGGGTGCAGCGCACCAACCCCCTGATCGGCCCTGCTCTGTGTGTGACACGGTGTGGCGCCCCAACCCCCCCTCCCCATGGGCCCTGCTCTGTGTGTGACAGGGTAGAGCCATAACCTCTCCATCAGCCCTGCCCCAAGTGTGACAGTGGCGGTGCCCCAACCCCCTGATCGGCCCTGCTCTGTGGGTGATAGAGGGTGGCGCCCCAACCCCCCTCCACAGGCCTTGCTCTGTGTGTGACAGGGTAGAGCCATAACCTCCCCATTCGCCCTGCCCTGAGTGTGACAGGGTGCAGCGCCCCAACCCCCTGATCCACCCTGCTCTGTGTGTGACAGGGGGCGGTGCCCCAACTCCCCTATTGGCCCTACTCTGTGAGTGACAGCGGGGAGCTCCTCAACCCCCTGATCGGCCCTGCTCTGTGTGTGACAGGGTATGGAGCCCCAACACCCCTGATGGGCCCTGCTCTGTGAGTGACAGGGGACAGCGCCCCAACCCCCTGATTGGCCCTGCTCTGTGCATGACAGGGGGTGGCGCCGCAACCTCCCCATCGACCCTGCCTTGAGTGTGACGGGGCGGTGCCCCAACCCCCCAATTGGCCCTACCCTGAGCGTGACTGAGGGTGGCATCGCAACCTCCCGATCCACCCTGCTCTGTGCATGACAGGGGGCGGTGCCCCAACTCCCCAATCGGCCCTGCTCTGAGCCTGAGCAGGGGCTGCACCTAGGGATTGGGCCTGCCCTCTGCCACCCGGGAGCAGGCCTAAGCCAGTAGGTCGTTATCTCCCGAGGGGTCCCAGACTGCGAGAGGGCACAGGCCGGGCTGGGGGACCCCTCTCCCCCTCCTCCAGTGCACATATTTTTGTGCACCGGGCCTCTAGTCTATATAATAAAAACCTAAGCAACTGTTATGGCGGAATGACAAGAACGACTGGTTGTTATGATGTGCACTGACCACCAGGAGGCAGACGCTCAACACAGGAGCTGCCCCTGGTGGTCAGTACGCTCCTACAGGGGGAGCGCTGCTCAGCCAGAAGCCGGGCTCATGGCTGGCGAGTGCAGTGGCGGTGGCTGGAGCCTTTCCTGCTTCTGCGGCAGTGCTAAGGAGCAGCGAGCCGAGTGATAAGGAGCAGTGAGCAGGTGGGCGGTAAGGAGCGAGGGCTCCCGGACTGCAAGAGGGATGTCCAAGCAGGCCTAAGCCGGTAGTTGGACATCCCCCAAGGGCTCCTGGACTGCAAGAGGGCGCAGACTGGCTGAGGGGACCCCCTCCCCCCCAGTGCATGAATTTTGTGCACCAGGCCTCTAGTTACTATATATTTCTAATTACACATATTTTCAGCTTGTATATTTTAAACCATGGTAACAGAATTATTGCATAGGAATATATTGAAGGTATACCTTATTATATTTATTGGATTTCTGATTTAATTCTCTACAACTTCAAAATAGTATTGTCATATGAAAGAACAAATTATTTTTACTCTGATTAAAAAGCAAGCTGTGAAATTTCTTGTATTTTTCTAAAGAACTTCTCATGATCAAGTGTTCAATATACAATTGAATTTTTTCTTTAACTATACCATATACTTTGAATATATATGTGTTTCAGGACACTTGGAATTAACTATAAATTTTGATGATATCTTGACTACAACATTAAAAATAAATAAGATCTTCAAGTAAATATGTTTCCAAATCATATTGTCATTGTGCAGTGCAACTATTCTTGAAGACTAAAAGTTCTGCTTCTCTGGAAAAGTCAATGATTAGGTCTTTATAAGCAGTCGAGGTTCTGTTTTCCTTCTAAACGTTCTTTTACTAATTTTTCCAAAGAGAAAAGATGCTCATCTGCATCTTCTGGCACAAGATTCCTAATAGAATTTGCAAGTTCAAAAAGATATTCTGTATTTCTTCCACTTGGACCAGCTGCATTAAAGATTTGTTCAGCAATATCTTCCAGAGGGGCAGGACCAAGGTAATTAGGATTATCATGTGTTCCAATATATAGCAACACATTGAATGGTTTTGTAGTGGGATCTTTTGGATAAAAAATGACTGTTGTGGTCCTGTAGCCTCCTTTCTCTCTGAAGTCAAGGTACGCTTTTACTTCTTCTTCTTTTCCTGCTGGCAGTCTGTAAGCAACACCCCATACACAACCCTATTGAAAAGTGAAAAGAATATATTGTTTAGTATTTACATGGTAAAACAGGTGAAAGTACATTGTGATGTAAGAAAATTTCTTGTTTATTCTTAGAAATCAATGCAGTTTACTTGGTACATCGAAGAGGTACATACTAAACAATAAAGGAAATCATTTTAAATTCTTCAGTTTGAAAACATTATTTCCTTGCCCACCGGGATATTTATCTTTGTTTAAATTTTTGAAAATATGTTTTTTATCTAATGAGACAGAAATGAAAAAAGTTCAGGTCTTCATTTGGTCATTAAAACTGAGGTTCTGAAGCTTTAAATTCATAAGCATTTCACTGATGGTAGGGCAGTAGTTTTCAAACTGCTTCATTGGGTATTAAAGCCACCCTGAAGCCTACCACAGAGGCTATCTGGATATGAGTATTGGGGTGCTGGGGGTGGGGGGTGGTGCTAGGAGCTGAGCATCACTTACTTTTTACATATTGGGTGTTTCTATTTTTTTTTCAAAAGGTTTTAAAAGCTCTGTAGTAATCAACTACTTAAGGGCTGAGCAGTTTATTTGTTCATCTCTTCACTGCCTAAACTTTCAAGTATCCTTTGTAAATTACTCCATTGAGAATACTACATAACAACCTCTTTTGTCAAGAGAGCCCATGAACAAAGTGTCAGTAAAAATAATATATTTTAGCTGCTAATACTTTTTTTACTATAAGTAAAGTATCTGTGATATGTTATATTTATATTTTGTGATACAGATTTTCTATCTTTTTGAGCACCTTTATTAACTTTATTAAACTTTAGGTTGCTAAGCATCCTCTTGAATGAATTAACATTCTCTAGAAACAAAGTACCATTTATTAACTTTAATTAAGATTTATAGTTACTAGTTTAAAGCCTTATTATAGATGCCATTCCTAATGTAAATTATGAAAGCATTTCATAATTTTACCATTAGTCATCTGCTGTTGCTAGCTGCTGATTTTTGTATGTCAAAGTCCTTTCCACAGGTAAATCTTTAATTTCACAGTATTAAACTTAACCTATACCTCAATAAAGTGACTGAAAATATTTAAGAAACAGGACTATTGAGTAAATAAAAGTTTTCTAGTGCTTCAAACCTGTTAAAAAACCTGTTGTGCTATTGATAAATTTAGACAATAAAGAAAGCAATAATTCCTGCCTGGGTTTTTGTTGAAAATATAGGGTGTACCCCAAAAATGTATATACACATTTTGAATAATTATAAAGGCAATGTTTATTAAAATATATTTCATTTTCAAAAGTGAGCTATCAGCTGTTACAGTATGTATACATTTTTTGGGGGGACACCCTGTATTAGACTCCTAGTAAATGTGAGGAGAGCTTTTAGGTTTCCATTTCATTCTTAATGGTAGTTGGGCTGGCTCCATTCATGTAAAAGAGGACCACAAAATTCTCAATCAACACACTCATTAAGAAAAATAAATGAGACCACATGCCATTTGTTTTTCTTTTGTTGTGTACCTTGCATTCTGCATCCAACTTTTTTCAACAGATGAATAGAGAGGAATTCTAGATCTAGTGCAGTTGAAATTGTAACGATTGTCAGTACAATTTAATTTAAAATTGAGAAACATCTCAACAACTTATGTAACTAAAGACTATACAAAAAAAAGAAAAAATTATAC
This sequence comes from Myotis yumanensis, assembly GCF_028538775.1. Taxonomy (NCBI): domain Eukaryota; kingdom Metazoa; phylum Chordata; class Mammalia; order Chiroptera; family Vespertilionidae; genus Myotis; species Myotis yumanensis. Next base: position 29,307,262 of record NW_027223762.1, on the reverse strand, counting down.
TATACCCCAGGATCTTCAATAAGAGTCACAACTCTTCCAGGCTGTTTTTTAAAAAAAGTAAAAAACAAAACAAAACACAAATAAGTAAAACAAACATTTTTTTCTCTAAATTAAAGTTTATCAACTAACCAAGCATTAACAAATTATTGTTGACATGGGATATTTAAACTTCATTTGCTCATACAAGACACTTTTTAAAAAAGCTCTTATGTTTTATGATAACTTTTAAAGTGAATTAAGAGAATCTGCTTTATCCATACTATTTTGGCCTTTATAAGCCATTCCCTTCAACTTGCATATATTAGTTACATGTTATGTTGACTTAAAATGGAGATATTAAAAAACACACCCGTAATTAAGGCTGCTCTAGAAAAGTTAGGGATTTAGTAAATGTTCACAATTATCTTGTGTTAAAATGTTTCCTTTTTTTTGAAATGAAAATTTTCTCTGATGTGAAAAAATTTTCACATTTAAATAAATCTTTCATTTGATTGAGAAATGGCCAGTTTTTTATATATAAACTAGTGGTCTGGTGCACGAAATTCGTGCACTCGGGGTGTGTGTGGGGGGTTCCCCCCAGCCTGGCCTGTGCCCTGTCACAGTGCAGGAGCCCCACGATCCATCGCCCCAAAGAGGTAGGCTTGGCCCACCCATCCGGGGCTCCTCGATGGATTGCCCCAAAGAGGTAGGCCGGAGCCAGGGGAGAGGCCCCACCCCCATCCCCGACTCTGCAAGTCCCCACCCACCCATGCCTGCTGCGCATGCAGCCTGTCGATCAGTTGTTACTGTGATGGTGTCCCAAACAAATTGCATATTACTAGTATTATTAGTATAGATGAGATTATTAGTATAGATGAAATGCTTGATTAAACTTAGTAAAAAAATTAAGTGAAGCCAAAAAGCACAATTTCATAAAGTAAATAGCCCTTTGCAGAATCTCTCTCTCTATATAAAAGGCTAAGTGACCCTCTGATCATCTGGTACATATGATACACTGACTACCAGGGGGCAGGCGCTCAACGCAGGAGCTGCCGAGCTACGGTGACTTGGTAGCTGTGGTTCTCGGGTGACGCACCCCGGAACCAGAGAGGAGGGAGCCTGATATTAAAATATTTCTTCTAATTAGTTTCCTTTCAATGTGCATGAATCCATGCACCGGGCCACTAGTGTAGAAATAAGTCTAACATTTGTTTAAAAATATTACATTTCATACGGAATGATGACTGACCTACTAGGAGCACATGTTGCTGTAAAAATCATAGTCCTATATAGCAATTATGTTATTTTGATTTGATGGGTACTTCTGTAGGTTTTTGTATCATGTCAGACAGTTAATATTTATATAAGGTTGGTGATCCACCGTTATGAAAAATGTGAAGTGAATAATAATGTTTTTCCAGTTTTTTTTTTTTTTTTTTAACAGAACAGCATACTTAGAAAATGCTTAGTACTGCCCTAGATGGTACTGGCTCAGTGGATAGAGCATCAGCCTATGGACTGAAGGGTCCGGGGTTCGATTCTGGTCAAGCACATATGCCTGGGTTGTGGGTTCCATCCCCAGTAGGGGGCGTGGAGGAGGCAGCCAATCAATGATTCTCTCTCATCATTGATGTTTCTATCTCTCCCTCTCCCTTCTGCTCTGAAATCAATAAAAATATATTTTAAAAAAATGCTTAGTACTTAGATTCTTCGTTAGTTTTCTAGGATAGGTTATTTAAATAGAAGTAGGTGTAAAACTATTACAGTTTTAAAGACGATTGCAATTATTCCCTCCTAACTTTCCTGCCTTATCTTTTAGTAAATTTAAATAAAAAGAGAAATACTGGCTTTTATGGCTGTCTTCTTTTAAAGAACCATGTTGTATTAACTTGACAATTTCTCACCAGACTATTCTCACAGTGTACATATCTCAGTTGTTATGTAACAAACAAACATTTGGTCGAGACTAGAGTAGTAAAATATGCTATTAAACCTTATTCGCAAATATTTATTTATTAAATATTTTAAATTAATTTCAGAGAAAGGAGAGAGAAACATCAATGATGAGAAGAATCATTGATTGGCTGTCTCCTGCACGCCCCCCACTGTGGATTGAGTCCTCAACTTGGGCATGTGCCCTGACTGGGAATCAAACTGTGACCTCCTGATTTATGTCACGCTCAACTACTGAGCAAGACCTGCTGAGCTTACTTGTAAATATTTAATATTTGGTTCTTAAAATTAGAGCCTAGGCCAGTGATGGCGAACCTATGACACGCGTGTCAGAGGTGACATGCAAACTCATTTTTTTGGTTGATTTTTCTTTGTTAAATGGCATTTAAATATATAAAATAAATATCAAAAATATAAATCTTTGTGTTACTATGGTTGCAAATATCAAAAAATTTCTATATGTGACACGGCACCAGAGTTAAGTTAGGGTTTTTCAAAATGCTGACACGCCGAGCTCAAAAGGTTCGCCATCACTGGCCTAGGCTAAGGCTTTTCTCTTCAGAATGGCAATTTTAAGTGTTCAGATCTGACTATTCTAAAGGTATTTTATTTAACTTAGTTCTTTAAAGTATTAAATATTGTTTTATAACATTCTTGGTGATACTTTGGCCATGAAGTTTCTGTTGGCCTATAAATATGCATTTGCTCTAAGTCACTCCCCTGTTTTCAAGTCACCTACCTTAAAGTCAAATTCTTAATTAACCAACTCTAGTTGAGGTAGAATGACTTCTAACTCAGGCTCTTTTTGTGATTTTAATCCTATGTCTCTTTCCTAGCAGGTGCAAGCTACTATGGGCCCTACTCAGCCCCTCTTTCCAGGACTGTAGGTATTTCTTTGGAATTAACCCCAATTTCTTTCTGCATCTAATTTCTAACATTTTAGATAACATGCTTTTGGGCCAATATTTATTTCTTAAAAAAACAACAACTGTAATCAAACTCATGTAACTTTCAGAGTATTTTATTATGTATTTATCAGATTATGTTATGTGAAATAAGCCAGTTAGAGAAAGACAAATGCCATACGATCTCACTTATATGTGGAATTTAATGAACAAAATAAACTGAGGGACAAAATAGAAACAGGCATGGATACATGGAACAGACTGACAGTTGTCAGAGGGGAGAAGGGAGAGGAGAAGGGGAACAGGATGCAAGAAGGTGAAGGGATTAGCCAAAGAACATATATGCATAACCCACAGACACAGACAACAGTGTGATGATGGCGGCAAAGGGGAGGAAATGGGGACATCTGTAATAGTATCAACAATAAAAATAAAGAAAAAGAAGAAAAGCGGTAATCAAGCTACTACAGTTTTCAGAGTATTTTAAAGAAAATATAAGCAATAAAAATTTTTGTGCTCTTCCAAAAGTTAGGTCAATTAAAACAAGTGTTCAAGTTATCCACACTTAGTTACTCAAATTCAGTGTTCCTTACGGATTAGTTGTTTTCAGCCAGCACAAGGCTGATTTCCATAAGCAGTGAGCTGCTACTATTTTTCTGTACAAATATGAGATGAGTGCGTGACTGACTGAAAAATAGATCAAAGAACTTACATTTCACATTTATACTTCAGAGATGAACCATCCAGAAACATTAAAATAATGATATATTAATGGATACTGTGTTACTCAAATAACTAACGGGGAACTCATTTAACATCTAATCAAAGTGATCAGAGTAAGTTCCTTAATAACCCAAAATAATTTTGGAAACGAGTTCTTCTATGACCTTAGGTGTCATAAAATAAATCTTTGGATAGATACAAAGAAACCCCAGAAATAACATATACGTTAAAATTCAAACCAATGAAAGTCTGCCAAAATGCAGAAATGCCAACAAATTTAATGGCCAGAAAGCTGAATTTCCAAGTTGATTTTAGTATTTCAACTCCGTGGTGACTCAAAGATTGATCTTCCCGCCTTTTTTTGGGGCAGAGGTTGCCAAGATAGGGGCCCCCTGCCAGCACGTCAGCCTTGTGCGAGCCTGTGTGCTTGGAATTAACCCCAATTTCTCGCCTGCTCACAAAACTAACCACCAGCCTCAAGCGGCTTCGGAGGGAGTACCCTAGGTTTGGGAGAGGTTGGAGGCAGGTGGCACAGGAAGAAGCACAGATAGGACAGCATAATCCCTAACCCACAAGCTTGGCCCTGGGAAGCGTTGGGGTGTGGGTCCCGCGGTGGTGGGCCAGCAGGTGGGGAGCAGCGCTCCGGGGACAGTAAGTTTGGGGGACGGCTGGGGGCTTACCTTGCCCGGGACTCCGCGGTGGTCTGTGCTGCCTTGCCAGAAACGCCGGCTGTAGCCTGTGATGCGTCCGACCAGCTTGTCCTGATAGGGGAAGTCCACCTTCCAGATCAGGGACCCGTAACCAAAAACCCACATTTTTCGCCAGCACCTCGGCAGCGTCTGTGGAGGCAGAACGGGTTTGGATTGCGGCTTGCCGGACGCGTTACCGGCTGCGCTGGGCGCAGGCGCTGATAGCCGCAATCCCTGGTTGGTGGCGCAAAGCATACTGGGACTTGAAGTTCGAGGTGCGTTTTCTGGCTCTATTTCGGTCAATGTTATTTTATTTCCTTGCTTTGGGTAAGCAAGAAGCGTGGACCTTCTGTATGCTAAACAAGATTCTCCTGCAGCCTCTGGTATTCACCTTGACCTTCCTCTGGTGCGCGTGTGCAGAAGACTACAATACCCACAATCCTTTCTGGGATGTGTGCCTCTGAGGTTGGAACTGTGTACTTTTTTCGAACACGGCTCGTTAAGGAGAATGGAAAGGGCAGGAGTCTTGGCCGGTGTGGTTTAGATACTCAGAAAGATATTATGTGTATGGCAGTTGGCACGTAGAAAGACATTTTGTTCCACTTTGAAAACGGGATTTCTGCTCATTTAACAGCAGCCAGAAGAGTGCAAACTGGGAATGTAATCCATATTCGGCTTTACACTTTTAAAAATTACCTTTCAAATAGAAGCAGGAAATTTATCACAGAATTTATATGCTTGTGAAAGAGCTATTATTAATGCAATGAAATTTGCTTATATATTTAAATTTTATGCAAAAACGACCTTATTCGTCTTTAGTTTTCTGATCAGCTCAGAAAAGAGTAGGCAAAGGTTCTCAGCTCAGGTACAGACTTTGGAAACTATCTGTGGGACCTCCTGAAACTATACAAAATTTGGGGTCTACGGGTATTTTTCTGAAGAGAAACTTTATATCTTTCATGAGTTTTTCCAACAGGTCAAGGATCCTAAAAAGTGTTACGATCTGCTGGTGAGAGCTAGTGTTTGAAAATACTGTATAGGAAGCTCACTTGGACTATCACAGCTGTGTTTCTGTATGTGAAAACAAAAGCCTTACCAAATGATTGTTCTTTCTTGAGGATTTCTATTTCATAGTCTTTACCTTTATTAAAAATGCTAAGCACTCAGGTTCAAAGAGTTACTTCTGCTCTTTAAGAAATCAGTAGGAAACTGCTGCAAAGAAAAGCTGAGTTTAAGAATAACCAAGTCTTTTTATATTTTCTCCAAGTTGTAGTTTCACATTGCCTGGGATGGTTAGTTCCCCTCCACCCTCCAACATTTTTAAAAAATTTCAAACATACAGAAAAGTTGGAGGGGGAAAAAAGGAGTACAATAACCATTCATATTTCCTCTGTGTGAATCCAATAATTAACATTTGCTACAGATGTTTTATTTCTTTTTTCTCTGTATATACTTTTTATTTTATTTATTTATTTAAAAAATATATTTTATTGATTTTTTTACAGAGAGGAAGGGAGAGGGATAGAGAGTTAGAAACATCAATGAGAGAGAAACATCGATCAGCCGCCTCCTGCACACCTCCCACTGGGGATGTCCCCGCAACCAAGGTACATGCCCTTGACCGGAATCGAACCTGGGACCTTTCAGTCCGCAGGCCGATGCTCTATCCACTGAGCCAAACCGGTCAGGGCTCTGTATATACTTTTTAATCTGAAACATTTAGGGTAAGTTATACTAGTATGTATTATGATTTTTCACTGTTAAATACTTATAAAAATAAAGACATTTTCCTAATAACAACTTCATGCATTATTACATCTAAGAACATTAACAATAATAATCATCAAATCATCGAATATCTATTCCATGTTCAAATTTCCTTAATTATCTCAAATTGCTTTTGTAGCTATTTTTTCCAACAAGCAGGATCCAGAGTTTATACATCACATGTGATTTTTTTTGCATTCTCTTTTGGCCTAGAACATAAGCAGATTTGTATAAAAGGAGACCATAAACAGTTTATTCATGTTAACTAATTGGTATAAGGGTTGAAGGGAATGATCCTGCTATTATATAGTACATTACTTTTGACTCTCCTTCCCATAAGAATCTCAAAGATAGTTTTTCAAATTATTGCCTATAATCTGGATCCATTAACATTGTCCTAAATATGAGAAAAGTCAGTAAAATTTGGAAAAAGATGCATACCTTTTTTACTCAAATTCTGTTTTTAATGTCTTTGAAGCAGTGTTCTTTTTTTAAAAAATTATCTTTACTGTTGAAAGTATTATAGATGTCCCTCCCCCCTTTTTTCCCATTGACCCCCTCACCTCCTACCCACCCTTCCCAGGCCCTCACCACATTATTATTTGTGTCCATGGGCTATGCATATATGCATATAAGTTCCCTGGATAATTTCTCCCCACCTCTCCCACCCCCACCTTTTCTCTGAGATTAAAAAAATATATATGTTTTTATTGATTTCAGAGAGAGGAAGGGAGAGGGAGAGAGATAGAAACATCAGTGATGAAAGATAATCATTGATCAGCTGCCCCCTACACACCCCCTAATGGGGATTGAGCCTGCAACCTGGGCATGTGCCCTGACTGTAATGGAACTGTGACCTCCTGGTTCATGGGTCGACATTCAACCACTGAGCTACACTGGCTTGGCTGGAGTAGTGTTCTTGTTTGTGTTTGTATGTGGTTTTCCCACAATGAAATTTAAAAAAAAATAATTCTTTATCGTGGAAAGTATTACATATGTCCTCTTTTCCCCCCATTGACTCCCTCCAGACTAGCCTGCCCCCCACCCCAGGCCCGTACCTAACCCCCTTGTCTGCGTTCATGGGTCATACTGTATGCATACAAGGTCCTTGGTTGATTACTTCCCACCCCCCACCTTCCCCCATCTTCCCTCCGTGATTCCGCACTCTGTTTCATGCTTCCATGTCTCTGGATCCACTCTGTTCATCAGTTTATTTTGTTTTTAGATTCCACATATGAGTGAGATCATGTGATACATGTCTTTCTCTGACTGACTTATTTCACTTAGCATAATACTCTTCAGGTCCCTCCATGCTGTCTCAAAGGGTAAGAGATTCTTCTTTTTTACTGCTGCATAATATTCCATGGTATGAATGTACCACAGCTTTTTTATCCACTCATCTACTGATGGGCACTTGGACTGTTTCCATATTTTAGCTATTGTAAATTGTGCTGCTATGAACATAGGGGTGCATACATTCTTTCTCATTGGTATTTTGGGTTTCCTAGAAGTGGGATCATTGGGTCAATTGGCAGGTCCATATTTAATTTTTTGAGGAAACTCCATATTGTTTTCCATAATGGCTACACCAGTCTGCATTCCCAGCAGCAGTTTACTAGGGTTCCCTTTTTTCTACATTCTTGTCAGCCCTTGTCATTTGTTGATTTGTTGATGGTAGCCATTCTGACAGGTGTGAGGTGATACCTCATTGTATTTTAATTTGCATCTCTCTGATGATCAGTGACTGAGCATTTTTTCATATGTCTCTTGGTCATCTGTATGTCCACTTTGGAGAAGTGTCTATTTAGGTCCTTTGCCCAATTTTTTTTAAAATCCTCACCCAAGGATATTTTTTCATTGAGTTTTAGAGAGAGTGGAAGGGAGGGGAAGAGAAGGAGAGAGAGAAAGAGAGGAAGAGAGAGAGAGAGAGAGAGAGAGAGAGAGAGAGAAAGAGAGAGAGAGAGAAAGAGAAAGAGTGATTGGTTGCCTCTTGCACACACCCTGACCAGTACCAGGGATCGAGCCTGCAATGGAGGTACATACCCTTGACTGGAATTGAATCCAGGACCCTTCAGTCCGAGGATCAACACTCTATCCACTGAGCCAAACCGGTTAGGGCGTCTTCCTTCTGTTAATTTGTATGAGTTCCTTATATATTTTAGATATTAACCCTTTATCAGATGTATCATCGCCAAATATATTCTCCCATATAGTGGGCTCTCTTTTTGTTTTCTTGATGGTTTCTTTTGATGTGCAGAAACTTTTTATTTTGATGTAGTCCTATTTGTCTCCTTAGTTTCCTTTGCCCTAGGAGATGAATCCATAAACATATTGCTACGAGAGACCTACATCAAAATGTTTTTCTTGCATTAGATGAATATACTTATCAATTGCCTTAAAATGTGTGTGTGTGTGTGTGTGTGTGTGTGTGTGTGTGTAACTTGGATGTAATGGCCTTGGCTAGAAATTAACATAGTTTAAAAAAGTATAGCTTAATACTCAAAAGTCTCCACAGTTTTGGCTTCAGTTACTTCTATAACTTCATTTTTTCTACTGTTCTTTGTTTACCTACTCCTCCTTAACAAAGTGAAATAATTGTTTCTCTTATTTACTGTCCTTTACTCAACCTCAACTGTTTATTTCTGTAAGCTTTGTTATGTCTTTGCTTCTGCCTGTTGTCAAATCCTCCCCATCTTTCTTTTCGGGCCCAGCTTATATCCCTCACCAAGTTGGAGTAGTTCTTTCTTCTTTGACTACTATGGCTCTTTATCTGTACTTCTCTTATGGCACTTTCTGCTTTTTATTTAGAATCACATGTATTTATCATTACTATGTAACTGTACATAATTTGAGGTAGAATCTGTGTCTGTATCATCTTTATATCCTCCACATTGTTAATCATCTAGTTGGTGCTCAGTAAATAACTGTTAACTGAGTAATTAAATATTCTGGAATAAATATCTTCACTTTCCTAGTAATGGGCCAGTTGACCTGATCAAATTCATCCATAGCTAACCTTAGCTATTTGGCTCATTGTAGAATGAACTTGTGCAGTTACAGCTTTATATTTAAATGTGACCATGTGTAAGTTTAGATTTAATATTAGAAATATTGTGTGGTTTCTTTTAACCTCTTTCCACAAATCTTTCTTTTCTGGATAAATTATTTATAATGTGGTTCTAGAAAGTTTTTCACCTGTATCAGACTAGACATGTTGTTGGTATTTCCTGAATTATCCCCCAATATCATTAGCAAAACTAAGAGGTAAAATGGGATCAGAATGTTACTGAGAGGGACTATCCCTTAGGAGATAGTCCCCTGAGAATTCTGAATCTTAGCCCAACCCACCTCATAGGGTGACTATCAAGAAATTGTCTTTGTGAGAGTTATATATTGAGAACTATATTGGGCATTGACTTGAAATGAACTTTGAAGGGAGATGATGAAGAAAAGGGAAATAATGCTGTGAAGAAATTTCTGGGCTTGTGTAGGAAAGGTGAACTCATCTTTTTTTGATGCTTTTAATGCATCTTAATATATTCAGTTAGTGGCACTGTTTTATCAAAGAAAGAGAACCTGAGTGTTCTAGCCCCTTCTGCAAAGGACCGCCTGTGGCAGGAAAAGTAGATTTACCTACTTTGTTCTTTTCAATGTCCTTTACTTCTTTTTTAACCCTTTTGGGTTTAGCTTTTAGCTATAGAGGATTATAAATTAACTAGAGGTTCAGTGCATGAAATTCATGCACAGGTAGTGTCCCTAGGCCTGGCTGGCGATCAGGGCCGATCAGGTTCTCTGCTTCCCTGCCTCCCCACCTCCTCCTTCCCTCGCTCCCTCAACACCACGCCGCCCCCACCTCAGTGCAGGTCGCCCACCATGTTCCGCGATGCCCCTGGTGGTCAGTGCATGTCATAGTGAGCAATCAAACTCCCAGTTTCCCGGTCAAACTCCTTAGGAGACAATTTGCATATTAGCCTTTTATTATATAGGATTCTTGAGGCTGAGCATTACTGGTCACTAAATGGCCATCTCTGTATGCATTTGGGATTAACTGGAGGTGTTTAGCTCTCTCTCTCTCATCAACAGAGTTCTAGTGAGTACATTTTAATGGGGATATGAGTAGGTGCAGAAGCCTGCAGGAAGGAGCTGCTCAGGCAACATTTCCAGAGAAGGAATGATAGAACACTTAAAATTCCCTTGCTGTCTTTAATAAAAATATTCCAAGGAATCTCAATTCATCAGAGAGACTTCCTGGGTTAGACTAGCAGAGGCTCTGGCTTGACAGGTCTCTTTCTCCATCTCAGACTCTTCCTCAGCCCTCATGTGAGGGATGTTAGACAGGTCCACTTCGATCTGCTAATCTCTAGGAGTTCAGTGTTTTATTGACACTAGTATTTTCTTCCTGCCTTGTTTTGTAGACTGGTCAAAAGAATGGATTTTTCAGAGGCTTACTCTGACACATGCTCTTCGGTTGGACTTGCTGCAAGGGAAGGCAATGTTCAAGTCTTAAGAAAACTGCTCAAAAAGGGACGGAGCGTTGATGTTGCTGATAATAGGGGATGGATGCCAATTCATGAAGCAGCTTATCACAACTCTATAGAATGTTTACGGATGTTAATTAACGCAGGTAAGGTAAATTCAAGGCATGGGAAGGGAGGCCTGCAAGCTGGATTAATAAGACATAAACCAATGGTAATATATGGCTTATTTGTTTCCCTTTCTATAACCATAAAATAACTGCCTGTGCATTGTTAAGGATGATAAGATTGCCTGCTATGGGTTGTAAATGTTGTCCTTTATTTGGTAGTGTCTGTGCCGGACCCATTTTTTATTGTCTGAGCACAATATCTTTAAGCATTTGGTAGTTCTGGTCATCGTTTTTCTTTTTTTTCCCAAACAAAAGGAGCAGTGTTAGTGATATTGATGGTGTTAGTATTTTGCTTGAATTATTCTTTCTTTTTTATATTTTACAGTTTCCTTAAGTTTGGGAATCGTTCCAATTACTTTGACTTTGTATTTGCTGAGGACACAGAGAACAGGATGGACAAGGTCCTTGCCTTTATGGTGCTTATATTCCTGTTAGGAAGACAGTCAATAGATACCTAAACAGATAATAGCAAAAGGTAAAAGTATTATAAAAAAAATAAATAAAACAGAGTCATAGGACAGAGAGCAATCATGTGCTACTGCAAGTCTGTATTAGTTGACTTCATGCTTGTAACTGAAGACCAGCAATGTGGGAGTTTTTACACCACAGAAATCAGCCAGTGCTACAAACCAGTGATATAACCAGGCGTTTTTCCCCTCCCTGAGGCAGTTACACATTTGCTAGCACGCTACTGAGTGAAGGGCTCAGTAAACGAGCCTTAGTGGAAAATTCTGACACTCATTAAGGCATGAATTTGATAAACTGTGATCTCCCCCACATCAGGCAGCGCTAAGGGGCAGCGAGCTCAGCCAGAAGCCGGGCTCACAGCTGGTGAGTGCAACGGTGGTGGCAGGAGCCTCTTCCACCTCTGTGGCAGTCGGACATCCCCCGAGGGCTCCCAGACTGCGAGAGGGCGCAGGCTGAGGGACCCCCAAGTGCACGAATTTTGTGCACCAGGCCTCTAGTATAGGATAATTCTCTTGTCCCCTGTAAAAAGTGTCTTATATAATTTCTACTTCCTTGAACTTCATCTAACATTAGTAAACTGACAGAGATTCCTAAAATGTACCTTTTATAGATTCACTACAGTTATGAAGGTGCTCGGGCATACACAAAAAGAATGGAAGAGTCTGAAATGATTAGAAAGGTTTTGCTTTACTGTCTTTAATTTAGATCCAGAAACTAGTCCAAGAATCTTGGTCTTCTCATTCAAGTTAGAGAAGAACATAGAAATTTAATATGCGTATGTATGTGTTTTTCACTTTGCTTTGTTTAAAGTGTTAGTACAAATAACAAATTTGCTTGTCTTTATTTTTCTTTGTTGGAAGTTTGGTGTCATAGATAATGAGATTTCAAGAAGCTTATTATCTTGGAGGGCAGTAAAGCTCTTCAGCTACAATTCATCATGCCACTCAGTATTAAACCATTTGCTGACTAAAGGTCACTTAAAGTTTTGTAATTAATTATAGCATATCACTAACAAATATTTTAATTTGGCAAATATATGATTTAATTCTTAGTATTTTTTATTAGTTCATGTTAGGAAAATATGCTTTCATATTGACCATGATAACAGATACTAACGATCCTTAGATAAACAAAACAGCGTAGCATAGTGGTTAAGAGTTGTGTTCACATGGACCTGGGTTTTCCTGACTCCTCCATTTTATTGGTGTGACCTTGGACAGGTTTTTAAATCTCTGAGTAGTTCAGATTCTTCATCTGTATGATAGAAATACTCCATCATTTCAGCTCAGGCCAGAAACTATGGGCCATTCCTAAGTCCTTCCTTTTTCTTATACCTCTCCCAGTTAGCAAATCTGTGTGTGTGTGTGCGCGCATGCGCACGTATGTGTGTATGTTGTGTATGTATATATATGAATGTATACAGACAGTCACACCATTTCTAACCATTGCCATAACCATTAATACCTTGGTCACATCATCTCTTGCCTGGATTGCTGCACTGGCATCCTAACAAATCTGTTCAGCCCGTGCTTCTTCCCCGTCCTACCACAGTTTAGTCTTAGTATTATCGCAGGGTTTCTTTTATAGTATGTCAGACCATATCTCTCTTCTCAAAGCTGTGCAATAGTTCCCCATTTCATTCTGAGTAAAAGCATTGTTTTATGGTGTTTCATAGTGTAGATGTGTAATATTTAATCATTCTCCTGTTAATGGACATTTTGTTTGTTTTCTAAAAGTTTGCTATTATAAGTGGTGCTTCATGTATCTATCATCTGTATCTATCTATCTATCTATCTATCATCTATCTATCTATCATCTATCTATCATCTATCTATCATCTATCTTTGTGCACATGGGTGAGCATTTCTGTATGATGGAGTTTAGAAGTGAAATTGCTAGTGCAAGAAGTGTTCAAAGTTAAAATGTTGATAGATATTACTAAATTATCTGCAATATTAATCAGAACCTAAGTTTAAACTAGTTTACACAATAGAAGGGAATGCAATAGAGTAGCTCATGTAAATGTTAAGCCTGTGTGGTAGGTCAGTGCAGGCATTGCTGGATGCTAGTACTCAGAGTGACGTCATTAGGCCTCCAGGTCTCCCTTTCTTTCACCCCTGCTTTTCTCTGTGGTGATTGTATTTTCAAGCAGGCTTTCTCTTTGGAAGTTTAGGCATGCCTCATATTTAAAGAGATTTTTATATATTCTGGATAGTCTTTGCTGTTATATGTGTTTCAGATATTTTACTTTTATCCTAGATTTTAATTTTTAAATTGTGTTTAATTTCTTTGTAATGCATTCAAATCTCATCCTTTTCATTCACTTTTCCCCTTTATCTTAGATACATGATGAAATCTCTTAAACAGTGTCTAAGAATTTTGCATATGAAATTCCTTGTGGAAATTGTTTTATATCTAATGTTTTCTAAATAAAACATAATGAAATGATGTACATTGTGCAAAGTGCTTGACTACAAATCTATCTGAAATTGACATTTATCTATCACCCTTTGTGATTGGCACATCTTAAATATATTTGGCTTCATTAAATTGTGTTTCAACTGGCAAGATAACTGGTTCTGATCTTAATATTTTACCCCTGTTAATCTCTACCTAAATATTTAACATCTACTTAAAACCATGTGGTTTTGCTTTCCCTCTTAGGGGTTTGCAGAAAACAAAATGAAAATCTACCACCTATCATTTAAACAAGTAAGCAAGTTTATTGTTTATAAGTAAAAGGAGACTTTGTTTCAGGAAACACGGTTGTGAATACCTTGTCATTTTGGCACAGGGGTCAGTAGCTGGCATTGGCCCAGCTGACATGGCCCCAATCCTCAAAGTGCAGCCAAAAAAGAACTCATGAGTTGTCATAAAAGAACTTAAGTGCCCTTTGGGTTTTTCCATTAGGAAATATTTAATGACCTTACCATTTACAATTTCAGTAAGGAGAATAGAAGCAGAAACTGCTTTGCCTTTCAGTGAGAAGGAAATAGAGGTTATGAGTCATTTTTTCCAAGAATCCCTCTTGTAGGGAAAGGAAGAGAGTGAGAGGGTGGTGGTTCATAGTTCAGTACCAGATAGATAAAGTCTCTTTGGTCCCCACATATCAATTAAGGAGGGTAGTTGGTCATTGGAACCTCCAAAACCAGTTTATATTTGGTCCTGAAAATGTTCTTAAAATGGTATTTTGAAGACTCTTCCAAATTTGTAACAACTGGGATAGTACATAAATACTGAAATTCTATTGAATCTCTTTCAGGGTTGGACCAGCTATTTTACCCTGTTTGATTCTTAAGGGACCATGCTCAGAGAGTTTAAGTAATTTACCCAAAGGGAAATCCAAATTATATTGGGCAGTGTCGGAAGTGCAGCCAGGTCTTCCAATTCCAAATCCATTGCCTTTGCTAAATCATGTTACTTTCCTGGTCCAGTGGTTTTAGAGTTAGCTAAATACTAGTAGCCATATATATATATATATGTATTTTAATATCTCAATTTAGGAGTAGTAAACTGCCTTTACTGTTTCTCATCATGAGTGAGAAGTGCCTTTTCTTTACTCCATAGATAATTGCACAGGAGGTTTCATTTCTCTTTCTTAAGATGTGTGTGTGTGCACATCACTAAAGTTAGTCCTCACTGAGGTGGGAATTAAACACCTTTCCTTTAGGGGGAGAATTTAAAGAATTTATTTGGAAAATTTCTGCTATTTGAATATATCTTCTCTTCCATTTATCCAGTCATTTATATATGCATGGACTCATGGATATTTATTTTATACATTGGGTGACAATCCAATATAATGTAATTGAATTTTTTTGCCCATATTATTTTACCTTGATCATTGAGTGCTCTTTCATACTGGCTCCTGTGTTTGTTTGACATAACCCCATTTTTTAGCACTTTAAAATTTTCTGGACCTACAAGACACTCCGGGCTCATTTAAAAAATTAAAACAAAAACAATTTTTATTGATTTCAGAGAGGAAAGGAGAGGGAGAGAGAGATAGAAACATCAATGATGAGAGAGAATTATTGATTGGCTACCTCCTGCACACTCCCCACTGGGGATTTGAGCCTGCAACCTGGGCATGTGCCCTGAGTGGGAATTGAACCGTGACCTCCTGGTTCATAGGTTGACGCTCAACCACTGAGCCACGCCAGCCCGGTTGGAGTGCATTTTATTTTGGAAATGCAGTCTTCATTAACTATTAGACTGTAGTCTTAGGTTAGAAAAGGAGTTTGTTTTTTTTATGTTTTGTTTTTTTGCATTCCATTCCTATGACTTAATTATTTTATAACTGGAAGTTTATTCCCCTTGGTCTCCTTCACTTATTTTGCCCATCCCAAATCCCTCTCCCCTCTGGCAACCAGTAATCTGTTCTTTGTATTCATAAGTTTTTTGTGTGTATGTTTTGTTGTTTTGTTTGTTCATTTATTTTGTTTTTAAGATTTCACCTGTAAGTAAAATTTTATGGTGTCTCTGTTATTTCATTTAGCATAATACCCTGAAAATCCATTCATGTTGTCACAAATGTCAACATTTCATTCTTTTTTTATGGCTGCATAGTATTACATTGTGTGTGTGTGTGTGTGTGTGTGTGTGTGTGTGTGTGTATGTGTATATTGCCACATCTTCATTGTCCATTCATCCATCAGTGACACTTGGGTTGTTTCCATATCTTGGCTATTGTAAATATGCTGCAGTGAACATAGGATGCATATATCTTTTTGAATTAAAGTTTTTTCCCCTGCTTCATTTAAATGGCCAGAAGTGGAATGTTTTAAATTACCTCAGTGTTACTATTTGAATAGCTAGGAAGTAATAGAGATGAGATCATTTCTCTCATGGAAATTTAGAAATAAAAAAATCAAATTTATTAATACTTCAGTAAATCTTGCTTAAGCAAATCTTCGATGTATCTGCTCCAGATTTTGCATTTATGTTACCTTTCAACTTATGCCACTATCTTTCCTTTACCCATCAAAAGTTAAAGATGAGAAAATGAGTGAGTGGGCCAAAGTTATGTGTATAGAATACCAGAGACCTGTTCACACTATGGCCCCTGTAAAACTTGTTTTGACTCTTTTAGAAGAGTTTTAAACTATGAGCCCTCCCATCTATAATCCTATCTAATAAAAGAGAAACATGGTAATTAACCGTAACTTTGCTACCCTTCCCATTGGCTAATCAGCGCGATATGCAAATTAACTGCCAACCAAGATGGCGGCCGGCAGCCAGGCAGCTGAAGTGAACAGGAGGCTTGCTTGCTCCAGTGACGGAGGAAGCCAAGGTTCCCCACTTGCCTTGCCGGCCTCTGAGCTGCACTCTAAGAAACATTGTTGCAAATATAGAAGCTAAACAATCCCCAGAAACCTGCTTTCAGCCATTAGAGCTGGAGGGAGCAGGACCGAAACAATGTTGCAATTATAGAACCCAAACAAACCATAGATTCCTGCTTTCAGCAGCCAAGGCCTCAAGCTGGAGCCGGCCTCAGAGCTAAAGCCGGCTCTCAGCTCCAGTGACAGCCATAGAAGGTAAATAAATTCCAGAATAAAAAAGAAAAAGAAAAAAGGAGAGGTTGGGAGCTTCAGTCGCCCGCCAGCCTGAAAACGGCTTTCAGCCCCTCACCCAGACTGGCCAGGCACCCCAGTGGGGACCCCCACCCTGAAGGGGGTGTGACCAGCTGCAAACAGCCATCATCCCCTCATCCAGGCTGGCCAGGCACCCCAGTGGGGACGCCCACCCTAATCCAGGACACTCTTCAGGGCAAACCAGCCGGCCCCCACCCGTGCACCAGGCCTCTATCCTATATAGTAAAAGGGTAATATGCCTCCCAGCACTGGGATCAGCGGAGCCACGAGGTCTCCCAAACCCGGGATCATCGGAGCCGTGAGGCCTCCTGGCACCGGGATCAGCGGAGCAGTGAGGCCTCACTGCCCCGGTGTCAAGTGGAGCCGAGAGACCTCCCGGCCTGGGATCAGAGGAGCCGCGAGGCCTCCTGGCCCCTGGAGCAGTGTGACAGGGGGCAGCACCCAAACCCCCTGATCGCCCTGCGGCTCTGTGTGTGACAGGGGGCGGGGCCACAACCTCCCTATCCACCCTGCTCTGTTCGTGACAGGGGAAGGCGCCCCACCCCCTGATCAGCCCTGCTCTGTGCCTGATAGGGGGGAGCTTCCCAACTCCCTGATTGGCCCTGCTCTGTGTGTGACAGGGTGCGGCGCCCCAGTCCCCCCATGGGCCCTGCTCTGTGTGTGACGGGGTAGAGTCGCAACCTCCCCATCGGCCCTGCCCTGAGTGTGACAGCAGCGGCGCCCCAACCCCCTGATCAACCCTGCTCTGTGGGTGACAGGGAGTGGTGCCCCAACCCCCTGATCTGCCCTGCTCTGTGTGTGACAGGGGTCGGTGCCCCAACTCCCCTATCAGTCCTACTCTGTGCATGACAGGGGGGAGCTCCCCAACCCCCTGATCGGCCCTGCTCTGTGCGTGACAGGGGGTGGCGCCGCAACCTCCCCATCGACCCTGCCTTGAGTGTGACAGGGGGCGGTGCCCCAACCCCCCCAATCGGCCCTGCTCTGAGCCCGACCAGGGGCTGCACCTAGGGACTGGGCCTGCCCTCTGCCATCCGGGAGCGGGCCTAAGCCAGCAGGTCGTTATCTCCCAAGGGGTCCCAGACTGTGAGAGGGCACAAGTGGGGCTGAGGGACACTCCCCCCCACCCCCGCCCGTGCACAAATTTTTGTGCACCGGGCCTCTAGTCCTATATAATAAAAGGCTAATATGCAAATCAACCAAACAGCAGAACGACCGATCGCTATGAGGAGCATTGACCACCAGGGAGCAGACGCTCAATGCAGGAGCTGCCCCCTGGTGGTAAGTGCACTCCCACAGGGGGAGCACCGCTCGAACAGAAGCCTGGTTCATGGCTGGTGAGCACAGCAACAGTGGTGGGAGCCTCTCCTGCCTCCATGGTAGTCGGACATCCCCTGAGGGCTCCCAGACTGCAAAAGGGCACAGGCTGGGCAGAGGGAACCCCTTGAGTGCATGAATCTCGTGCACTGGGCCTCTAGTTGTTTTAATATTTATTGGAGATTTTTTGCTTTTTAATTTCAAGAAATAGAATTGATATCTTCTAGTTGATGGTTTTTTATTTTTTCATAGATTCATCTGAAGACTACATTAGGAGAAAGACTTTTGAGGGCTTCTCTGCATTACATTTTGCTGCACATCGAGGACATTGGAAGATCGTACAGATTCTTTTAGAAGCTGGGGCAGATCCTAATGCAACTACTTTAGAGGAAACCACGCCACTGTTTTTAGGTGAGATATGCTATTTGTGGTACAGATGCAACTTTTTATTTCACTTTTTTTTTGCTAAAGAAACTAAGTTGAAGCCTGCTGGCATGGCTTGAGTGTTGATCTATGAACCAGGAGGTCAGGGCACATGCCAGGTTGCAGACTCAATTCTTAGTGTGGGATGTGCAGGAGGCAGCCGGTTGATTTTCTATCATTGATGTTTTTATCTCTCTCTCATTCTCCCTTTCTCTCTGAAATCAATAAAAATATTTTTAAAAAGAAACTAAGCTTAGTTCCTCTTATTCCCACAAACTGTATACCTAAAGTATGTTCTTTGGCAGATGTTATACTGCTATTCTTTGATTCAGAAATCAAAAAGGTATTTTTAAAGGTTTCCCCCTCATTTTACATCCTTGGGTGATAGCCTCTGGAAATATCTTTAAATGTATATTTAAAGTTGTAAAATCTGTTCTGAATTGTCATCATCATTGTTGTTCTCGATTTTGGTTTGAAGACCAGGCAGAATATTTTATGTTTGCTTTTTTGCTTTTTATTAGTGTTAAGATGTTAAGAAGATTTTATGGAAGAAATTTCCAGCTAATCTTTTCTTTTTGAAGAATTTTTTTTTTAATTGATTTCAGAGAGGAAGGGAAAGGGAGAGAGAGATAGAAATATCAATGATGAGAGAGAATCATTGATCGGTTGCCTCCTGCACGGGATCGAGCCCGCAACCTGGGCATGTGCTCTGACTGGAATTGAACTGTGACCTCCTGGTTTATAGGTCAATGCTCAACCACTGAGTCATGCCTGCTGGGCTCCAGCTAATCTTTTAATGCCAGTGAATTTGTTGCCTATGGATCACTATTCAGACTTCTTCAATTATGGACTATTTTTATTTTTATTATGGACTATTTTTTAATTCCTTGAGGACAAAAGCCAAATTCTGAAGGGTACACTTTCAATACCTGTCTTTTTCTCCCCCTCTTCCTCCCTTCGATCCTATTTGTGTTTAGGGACATTTTGGCACATACAAGTTTAGTGGAACATGAGAAAATTAAGAGAATAAAACTTTTGTTTAGAATCAGTGTATTTGGACTATTTTTAATCCTGGCACATGTAATTTGTATGTTCATTTATTTACTGAATGCTTCAATTTACTCACTTATAAAATGGGAATAATAGTACATAACTACTCTTTATTGGGATGATAATAAAATAAGATGTCTTTGAGAGTAGTTTTTTCTTTGTGAATTTAAAAATATAATTCTTAAAAGTTTATGTAAACTTTATTATTTTTAGTGTATAGTTCTATGGTTTTGATGTTTGCATAAAATTGTGTAATGGCAACAACAATCAAGACCCCGAACAATTCCATCATCCCCCCCAAATTCTATCATGCTGCCTATTTTTAATTACTCTTTCCTGCCCTCCCATTACCCTTGACAACCACTGATCTGTTTTGATCCCTGTAGTTTGCTTTTTTTGCAGAATGTCATTAATATATATGTACATGTAATCTTCTAGACTAACTTCTTTTTCTTAGCATAATGCTTTTGAGATTCACATTGTTGCATATATCACTAATTTATTCCTTTTTATTGCTAAGTAATGTTCCATTATATGAATATGCCACAGTTTACCCACTTACTAGGTGTTAGACATTTGAATTATTTTCAGTGTTTGATGATTATGAATAAATTGCTACAAACATTTGAATGCAGGTTTTGTCTGAATATAAGTATTTCTCTTGGGTTAATGCTTAGGATTGTTTGGTCATGTGGTCAGTGAATGTTTAACTTTGGAAAAAATTTGGAAGTTTCTTATAAAGTGACTATCATTTTGCATTCATTTTGGTAATGTTTGAGAGTTTCAGTTGCCCCACATTTTCTTCAACACTTGGTATTGACACATTTTTCTTTTTTGCTTTTACATATTAGCTATTTTAAGAGATTTAATTTAGTGGTATCTCATTATAGTTTTAATTTGCATTTTTCTTGATTGCTAATGGTATTGAGCATTTTTTCATGTGATTATTTGCTATTTTCCCTCCCCCCCATTAGTTTTGTTTAGAAGTTTTGTTTTGCAATAATGTCAAATTTACAGAAATCCTATATAATAAAAGGCTAATATGCAAATTATCCCCTTGACTGGGAGTTCGACCAGGAGTTCGACCAGGGGGTGGGGCTGGCCAGCCAACCTCCCGAGTCCTCCCCTTAGCCGGGCTGGCCTTATCGGCTCCAATTGGCCGGATCTAACCCATACACGAATTTGTGCACCAGGCCAGTAGTGTTCAATAACAGTGCTAAGGATTCTTAGATACTTTTCGCCCAAATTTTGTTCTTTTGCCACATTCAACTTTATCATTTTATTTTGCTCTATACTATTTATCTATATAATATTTAACCCTGTGAGATTAAACTGTAGATATAATTCTCTACCCATAAATACTTCAATGTACACTTCCTAAAAACAATGAAATTCTCTTATGTAATTGCCATGATCAAAATCAGGAAGTTAACATTTTGATACAGTATTGTTTAATCAATAGATCTTATTCAGTTTTTCCAGTTATTCCACTAATGTCCTTTATAGCAAAATAATAATAATTATTATTTTTGTTCAGGATCCTATCCATGATCACTTGTTACATTTAGTTGTTTTGTATCTTTAGCCTACTGTAATTTGAAACAGTTTTTCAGTCTTTATCTTATACTAGAGGCCTGGTGCACAAATTCGTGCACCAATAGGGTCCCTCGGCCTGGCCTGTGGGATTGGGCCGGAACCGACTTTCCGACATCCCCCGAGGGGTCATGGATTGTGAGAGGGCACATGCCAGGTCGAGGGACCCCACTGGGGAGGGACGTGGAACATTGGCCAGCTGGGGAGGGACCGCGGGTGGGCTCCAGGGCGTGTCTAGCTCTCTTGCTCAGTCCCAATCGGCCAGACCCCAGCAGCAAGCTAACCTACTGGTCAGAGCATCTGCCCCCTAGTGGTCAGCGCACATCATAGCGAGTGGTTGAGCAGCCTTAGCATATCAGGCTTTGATTGGTTGAAAGGCCGACTGGTTGACCTGATACTTAGCATAGTAGGCTTTTATTATATAGGATGATTTTAAAATTTTTCAAGAGTTTGGGCCAATTTATTTTGTAGAATGTCTTTGAGTTTGGGTTTTCTGATGTTTTTTCTTGATAAAGTTCAGGTTATGCATTTCTGGCAGGAATACCACAGAAGTGAAATGGTATCTTAGTGCATCTTATCAGGAAAAATATGACCCAGAACTGGTAATGTTAATATATAAAAGTATTTTGAATATGTGAAATGTATCATTATGAAGATGTTTCATAGATGCCTTGATGTTATATGGTTGAGTTCTCCACAGGAGAGATTGCTTTTTTATATAAAGTTTCTTTCTTTTCCACATCACATCCAGCCTGCTTTGGATATTATGTACAACTACATAGTAAGCTTTCACTGAGGCCAAGTTTTGTGCAACCTCTATACTAGTTGTTGTCTTCACTGCAGCGAAGTGAGCAAAATGAATTAAGTCTTGTAAAAAGAGATAAATTTAAAGTGTTCAAGTTATTAAAAGAGGGAAGAATAAGTCACCCTGGATAACAGAGCAAGATATCATGTGCCTCTAGAGCAGGAATGGGGAACCTTTTTTCTGCCAAGGGCCATTTGGATATTTATAACATTCACAGGCCATACAAAATTATCATCTTAAAAATTAGCCTGCTATATTTGGTCAAACATTTAATTAATCTCACCCCTAATGCCTTGGCAAGGCCAGACCAAATGATTTTGCAGGCCTTATACGGCTTGTGTGCTGGACATTCCCCTCCCCTGCTTTAGAGTGTTGTATTAACTGTAACAATAACATTTATTAAGCATAATGTATACCAATTTCTTTGTCAGGTGTTTTACATGAATTACCTCATGTAATTGATTTTTAGAGAGAGGAAGGGGGAGGGAGAGAGAGAGAGACACTGATGTGAGTGTGAAACACCTATTGGCTGCCTCCTGCACACCCCCTACCGGGGATCACCCAGCTTGTGCACTGACCAGGAATTGGCCAGGGCAGCTCATTTAATTTTCACCATGATTCTATGAGATATGTATTGTTATTATTTCCATTTTTACAGATGGAAGAAATTGTAAAAACACTGTATTTAGGATCAGAAAAGCTGTATTTGAGTCTTTATCCTTTATATATTAGTTAGAATAGCATTTCCTGAATTGATTCATTGAGCTGTAAGTAGATGTTCATTGACAAAAGGGCTTTTTATGAACATGTGTTTGGAAGATGCTGTGTACTATATTCCCTAGTGTAGGAAAACAAAAAAAAATTAGCTGTATAGTTTAATGTGTACACCCAGTCTGAAGTATCCTCTGCACTTTGTTACCTTATTTTAGTATTTTCAGAGCTCTTATCACTGACTGCAGTTATTTGATTAGCTTTTTTGTTTATTGACTGTCCCTTCCACTAGAAAGAATGTTCCATAAGAGCCAGCATTTTATTTATCTTATTTGTTGTCATACCCCTTAAAATCACATCAGTGCCTGGTATGTGGCAGGCATTCAGTAAATTATTTGTTGAGTGAAAGAATGAAGGTCTTTGAAGTGGCCTCTTATAAAACAACACTTGTTTTAACTTTAACCCAGCATTTTGAAATGTATTTGACGGTAATCTTTTTCTTTGTGGAACATAAAGAACAGTAATATTTTATAGGACTACTTGAGAAATGCTAGTTTGGCCACATAGTTTCAAAATATAATAGTCCCATTTATGAAATTTAGTATTGTGATTACTTATGTAGGTATTTGAAGAAAATCAGAAATGCAGTTTTTAGTGATTTATCCTACCTAATAAAGAGGGAATATGCTAATTGACCCTCACACCATCGCAAATGGTGGCGCCCACAGCCAATAAGGAGGGAATATGCTAATTGACTGCCCCATTCTCAAAGATGGCGGTGCCCACAGCCACAAGATGGCTGGCAGGGGAGGGCAGTTGGCGATCAGGCCAGCAGAAAAGGGCAGTTGGGGGCGACCATGCCAGCAGGGAAGGGCAGTTGGGGGGGACCGGGCCTGAAGGGGAGGGTAGTTGGGGGGAACTGGGCCTGCAGGGGAGGGGAGTTGGGGGGGGACTGGGCCTACAGGGGAGGGCAGTTGGGGGGGGACTGGGCCTGTAGGGGAGGGCAGTTGCCGGAGACCGGGCCTGCAGGGGAGGGTAGTTGGGGGGCACTGGGCCTGCAGGGGAGGATAGTTGGGGGGGGGGGGACCAGGCCTGCAGGGGAGGGAAGTTGGAGGTAACCAGGCTGGCAGGGGAGGGCAGTTAGGGGTGACCGAGCCTGCAGGGGAGGGTATTTGGGGGGGACCGGGCCTGCAGGGGAGGGCAGTTGGGGGGGACCGGGCCTGCAGGGGAGGGCAGTTAGGAGCAACCAGTCTGGTAAGGGAGGACAGTTAGGGGTGACCAGGCAGGCAGAGGAGGGCAGTTAGGGGTGACCAGGCCGGCAGGGGAGGGCAGTTCGGGGCAATTGGACCAGCAGGGGAGCAGTTAGGCGTCAATCAGGCTGGCAGAGGAGTGGTTAGGGGGTGATCAGGCTGGCAGGCAGAAGCGGTGAGGGGCAATCAGGCAGTCAGGCAGGCGAGCGGTTGGGAGCCAGCAGTCCTGGATTGTGAGAGGGATGTCCGACTGCCTGTTTAGGCCCGATCCCTGTGGGGCAGTTGGACATCCCCCGAGGGGTCCCAGATTGGAGAGGGTGCAGGCTAGGCTGAGGGACACCCCCCCCCCCCCCCGTGCACGAATTTCATGCACTGGGCCTCTAGTATTTCATAATATAGTTAGCTTGCAATTTTTTTAATGTTAAGGAAGAGTTTTTAAGATAATTCAAACCCACGAATGACCTTTAATCACTTATTTTTAATAATAGGATTTATTTAGTTTTTTTGACATCAATCTTACCATTTTAATTATGTTTTCTACTAGCTAATACAGAAAGTAATTTAACTCAAGTATGGGGTTTAAATCCAAGGAGATTTTGTCCTGTAGTACTTTTACATGCATGAGTGTTGCATCAGTTATATTAGTTTGGAAGTAGAAAATAGTATTTTAAATATATATATTTATACATATACATATCCTATCTAATAAAGAGAGAATATGCTAATTGACCCTCATGCTGCAAAGATTGCAGCACCCTCAGCCAATAAGGAGGGAATATGCTAATTGACTGCCCCACCCTAAAAAATGGCAGCACCCACAGCCAATAAGGAGGGAATGTGCTAATTGACTGCCATGCCCTCAAAGATGGCAGCACCCACAGCCACAAGATGGCGGCACCTGCAGGCACGCAGCAAGGCTGGGCCCGCTTGCCTCCGGAGTCCTCCAGTCCCTTCAGCCCCCCAGCTGCCAGGGCTGCCCGAGGCTCAGCAGCAGCAGAAGTGTGATGGGGGCATTGCCTTCCCCTGATCACCGGGTCGCCTTCTGCCCCTGAGGGCTCCCAGACTGTGAGAGGGGGCAGGCCAGGTTGAGGAACCCCCACTCCAGTGCATGTGTGTATATATATGTATATGTATATGTGTGTATATATGTGTGTGTGTATATATATATATATATATATATATATATATATATATATATAATTGATTTCAGAGAGGAAGGGAGAGGGAAAGAGAGATAGAAATATCAATGATGAGAGAGAATCATGGATTAGATGCCTCCTGCACACCCTCCACTGTGGATGGAGCCTGCTACCTGGGCTTATGCCCTGACCGGGAACTGAACTGTGACCTCCTGGTTCATGGGTCGATGCTCCACCATTGAGCCATGCCGGCCAGGCTATAGGAGTATTTTTCTTTTCTTTTTTTTTTTTTTAAAGAAAAGCACAGTCTTAGCTTTTGTAAGAACATAATGTTAAAGAATGGGCATATGACTCTACTTAGGTGAACTGGGCTCCAGGGTCTGCTTTGCCCGTAAATAATTTGACAAACTTTAGCAACCTGCTTTTCTTACCTGTGTCGTTCTGCCTATTTTAAATAAACATAGTGACCCATCTTTTAATATATAATGGAAGAGAGTCTTTTATTAAAACAAAATTCATACTATTTCATGGTTTGCAACATTCTATAGATGATGATCTCTAGGTGAGGAAGAGTGGCTGGACCAAGTGGACTTAAAATGAGAAAGGGAGACTGTCCATCTAGTATAGCTTCCTTCCCCATCTGTAGTTATCTTTCAAGACTCTTCTTCAGTGAAACTTTGGTGTTTGTTGTCCTCCTTCTCTAGAGGAAGTAATATTTCCGTGCATGTTGTAGCACCTGTCCCGATGGCCCACTTATTACCGAGACTGTTGCTAGGGGCTATAAATATAAAACCAGAGGATCAAGGGATAGAAAATGAGTATAAAACTATGGAAACTTGCCAGATGACTGGGAGAGTCCTTGACATCAGTCATGGGTCATTATAATTAAACCTACTGTTAAATGCGGAGAGTTAAAAGAGTAGTAACTCCACAGTTTATAATGGGAACAGTTTTCCTACAAACAACTCATCAAGATTTTCATAAAAATGAGTTCAGAAGGCAACTCTTTAGTTTGATGGCAGTAAGAAATTAGAAAACCACAAGAAAGGGGAAATTCAGGAAACTGCTCCTTATCTTTCTACTTGAAAATTGTCCTTCTAGAACATCTTTAGCTTAGCATGTAATTTAAAGTTTATATTTTAATAAGGAGCCTGCCCCCTTATTTATTTTGCCCTTGTCTCCTCCTTTTCCCACTCCCTTTCTCTTGCCTCATAAATGCATACATAGTAAATACTGTAAGGATAGATTTATAAAACTGCTTTGGAAATATGAATATTCTTATTTATAAATAAAGCAGATTCTAGGTGAAAATCCAGCTAATTATATATAGAAAATAGGTTTTCTTTTTATTTTGCTATGTATAAAATAACAGTGATAAATTGGAGGTTCAAATCCAATCCAACGTGACTTCATAAAACAATTTCTGTGGGAACTGCACAGCATGCAGTTCTGGCTTTTGATGGATCATTTTTCATTTTTTTTTGAGTCTCTGCTTATTCTGTATAACCTTCAATGTTAAACATAGCAGTACTTTTTAATAAGAACAAAGTGTTTTATAAACAGTGTTATGTGAGGCTGCCTATTTCAATATTTAACTGTAACATGTGTCATACTTCAGCTTACGTGGCATATCCTGTAACTCTGACTCTGCTGATGTATTCCAAAAGTGAACAAACCACCATGTACTTCACTTTTCACTGCTTTTTTCTGGCATCAACAGGCATTTATAGGGTTGTTTTTTGAGGTTTAGCATTCATATATTTAATATCCTATATAATAAAAGCCCAGCGACCATAATGGCAGAATGACCAGAATGACCACTCAACCAGTCACTATGAGGTGCACTGACCACCTCTTGGTCCCAACCCCCCCATCCCTAGCCAGAGTTTTGCTAAGAATGGAGGGTGTGCTTTTATTTCTTCCTTGCTGATTTTGGATTAATTGCTTTTGGATGCTTTCTAAGAAGAGTAAGGGGGAATGCTTACTTTACGCTGCATTAAAATTGAAAGTCATATTTTAAAGTAAACCAAGAATTCTTGATCTCAGTGTTATAATTTAATATTGTAGTGTAAGGTAGAATAACCTAGATGAGCTCTTCCTCAGCCCCTCTCCGCCTATACAGTGTGATCCTTGTTCTCTTTAGGTACCATAGAGGAGTGTTACTCAAAATGTCAGTGTATTGATATAAGGGACTTGAGCCAGAATATATATCAGTGTACTGCTTCCTTCATCAAAGAAGTCTTGTTTCAAGAAAAATGTCAGCTGAACTAAACAGTGTGCTCAGGGACATCATTGATTTACATTCTGGTCTAAACTTCTTACCTCAGTGAAGACTGGTAACAGTTTGCAGATTGACAGCCAGTCTATGAACGATATTGAGTATCACTGCTGTACAATACGTATGTGTGGCAATCAAACTGGATCATTGCATAGCTAATCCAATTGTCTCTTCATTCTTCATAATGATTATTGCTATTGGCCAGTTAATTGTATGTAAAAATCACTGGTTAGAATGACTGAAATAGAAGTGTTGCTCCTATATAAATAGGAGTCCTTGGGATGAAGACTAATTTGCCATGTATTTTTTCTCTGATAGGGATTCCTCAGTGTAATCATTTTTTCCTCTAATTCATAATATGGAGATCAGACCTACGGAGGTGGCTCCTATTAGGAGAATACTGCTATATGAATGCTTTAAAAACGGGAATTGAGTAATTACAGAAAATAGTAGGATTCAATGTTGTAGCTCTAGAATAAGTAAGTTTACTATTGTGCTATCTTAAGTCAAATATTTCTCTTGACTCTGTTGCTGGGGAGACATGGAAAAAAATCAATATATAATAAGATATTGATATGCTTTTTGTGTTTTAAGAACTTTCATGTGATTGATGGATATGTTTTTCTGGATCTGGTTTCTGATGTCTATCTAATTGGCCATTAGACTTTTCTCTGTCAGAAACCATGAGTCATGCCATGTTGTCAGTGGCAGCATGTAGAATTGGATTGGGGTATTCCTGACATCTTTTTTGTTGCATTCCTATTATAATGAATTTCGTGAGGTCATGGTTTTTCCCATCCGAAACATCTTTAAGATTAAGATTATTAGTCCTTGGGCAGACATGAGGTACTTTATAAGAAAGAATGTAACTTTATTATACCATTAGATAAAACTTTTCTAAATATCAATAAAATATTATGTTTCAGGTTAAAGATTCATGGCTGAGATTCATTCTAGGAATCTATCTGAATGTATAGAATGGTTTGAAATTATGTACATATTCTTAATGGAAAAGCCCTACTTTATAATCATTTTGATTACAAACTTCAATTATGAAATGAATAACTGTGGGCAGTCCTACATACCCAGTGACATTCTTTAAATAATTCTACATCCTTTCCAGTCACATTGCCAAAGCGAAGGGTTGCAATTAATGTATTCTGTCAATGGAGTTAGTATAGTACTTGAGTAGTTCTTCTGTCTTAGATATAGGTAAAGCCTTGGAAAAATATAAATCCTGGAGTCACATAGACTAAATCAGCAACACTAGGGAAAAAAATCTCTGTTCATTGCAGTCTAGTTTCTTTTCTAGTGCCACCAGATGTCAGTATAACCACAGGACCCCAAAAGTATTGCAGCAGATAAATGGCTTATGAACATTCTTTTTGCTTCATGAAAGAGGTAGGGAATAAAGTTTTATACGAATTAGGTATACAATGCAAAGATTATTGTTGAATTATGTAGAAAAATGAAGAGCATAATGGAGAATAGAGCTCATATAGAACTTAAAAAAGAAGAGATACAGTTAAACATCCTATATAATAAAAGGCTAGTATGCAAATAGACCAAATGGCGGAACAACTGAACAACCGATCTCTATGATGTGCGCTGACCACCAGGGCGGGCATCGGCAGCAGGTGGCAGAGCACAAAACATGGCGAGCATCGGCTGTGGTGGGATGGTGGAGCAGGTGAGCAAGGGCACCAGACCAAGGTGGGGTGCTGGTTGCTGTCATTGGGGCAAGCCTCTGGTGGTTACAAAAGTTCTTTGTTCCTGCTTGCCACTGTCCTGCCTGGTGCTCGCACCCACTACCAGTGCCGGAGCCACCACTCTCACCCACTGTCGAAGCCTGGTGCCAGCCACGATTGCCCAGCACCATCAGCTGGTGCGAGTGGCAGCTACTGGCCCCGATTGCCCCTCAGGGCTTCTCCACCTCCCCCTGCTCCTGAGGGGTGGTCGGTGCTGGCAGCCGCCTCTCGCACCCGCTGCCGGCGATGGTCTCGCTCACACCCATTGCCAGCACCGGAGCTGCCGCTCACACCCACTGCCAGTGTTGGCTCCGCTCATACCCGCAGCTGGTGCCAGTGTTTGCAGGGCTGGCGCTGTCAGTGCATGGGAGTGGCGGTGGGGGGAGTGGGGGATGTCCGCAGAGGGACTGGGGGCCACAGCAGGAGGGACTGGCGGGGGGGCGCGGAGGCTGGGCCAAGACTCACCCCTGTGCCCACCGCAGCCTCTTGGCCCATAGTTCCTTTCAAGGTGCACGGATTCGTGCACTGGCCCCTAGTTCATATATAAATTAAATGTACTGATGGAATATGTAGGTGATCTCTGACACTCACCAAAACCAGCAACTGAGCTGATGAGCATTCTGTGGTTAAACTGTTCACTACAGCCACAGCAACTATGATGCTTGTCAGTAGAATTACTATCAAAATCTGAGCCTCAAAATGAGTGTGCTTCTAGTTTATAGATGTAAAAGTGTGCTCACTGTGATTTGCATTCGGTACAAAACTTACCTATAGTAGTTCCCTAGAACACAGTCACATTAGGCATTTTTCCAAAAGAGCATTTGGTAGGATAATTACATTTAAAAAATGTATTCTTTAATGAATGCTCTCAATGATCATTGTTTACTATTCCTAGTTAGAGTTATCATTACATATAAGTGATAGGTCTGCCATTTTTTTTTCAGATGAGAATCCTACATTGAGTTCATGCCTAGTCTTCATGTGGCCTTGTGATTACTCAATGTGTTACATGCCTCAACGCAACTGAGTGTTGACTTTGGTTAGAAGTTTTGTGTGGGTCAAAGCCTGTTTCCAGTTTTTAAATTTCTTCTTTAAAAAAATATTTTGTTATGGTATGTTTTCTTCTTTTTAACTCTAATTTAGGGAATGTAAACACTTGTTTCTTCAAAAATATAAAATGTCCCCTAGAAATTATTGCAGGAAATGATGGTCTCATGTCATTCTTGCTATCTTAGACTTGTGTTCTTACACAGGTTTCATCAGTACATAATGACCTGTTGTGAAAGGGGCAGCGTCTGGTTTTTCTTTTCTATTCTCAGCTGGAGTTTTATAGACAATACCTGTTTGGATTGAAGGAAGGAAAGCCTTTCTCCCATCTCTCTGTGTGCCTTCCAAAGTGGGGTATTTTATTTCATTCTTATTCTTTATCCTTGGGTTCTGGTCTCTATTTGTTGCCAGAATAATACCAGATCCTATGATTCTTCTTTCTTTTTATCTCTGGTAATCCATAGTACCTTTCTAGGTTTGTTCTAATTACTCATTTCCTTTCTTTCCTTGCATACTTCCTCAAAGCCATAGGAGCCATAATTAATGGCCTGGTTCCCAGTCTCGGTAGCCAGACATGTATCTTGGAGGTAGATATGCTTAGGATTCTAGGATAAATTCCAATTTAGTTAAAATTTAAACTCTAGACCAGTGCTATTCAATAGAACTTAGAAGTGTCCTATATCTACACTGTTTAATATGATAGTCAATAATCACATGTGGCTCTTGGGTACTTCAAATGTGGCTGGTTTGATTGAGGTACTAAAATTTAAATTTAAATAGCCACATGTGGCTAGTAGCTTCTCTCTTGTGAGTGCAGCTCTCCATACATCCTTAATTGTGCAGTAGTCCTCTTGTGTTTTTGAAGCATTTGTCTCCTCTGCCCTAGCATGCATACTTGGTGGGTTCCATGAAGAGAGACGAGAGAGCAAAAAACCACCAGCTCAGTCAATCAGCTTTGCTCATCAATGGGATGGTAGAAATAGCTGATTTTCCCTCACCTGCAATTGATTAGGTGATCATCAGGGATCTGTACTTGATTCTTTCTTTTGAGGGCTTACCATCTAATTGGGGCTAGTATAATAACCAGAATTTAAGGAAAACTATAAGTGCCATAAGAGGCACAAAGTATTATGAAGGTGAGCCTGTTCCTAATTACTGTTATCTTTCTGTGTTAAGATTCATCCACTTCCTTGTCTCTTTTCCCTTTCCCTGTTTCTTTAGGTTTTAAAGAATTTTTTTTATTAACATACAAATGTGACCTTAAAATAACATTTTAAGAAAGTAGGACAGTGTTCAGTTAGATTTTTATTCTGATATGTTTTTTAAAATTCACACATATACTTCAGGAATATTTCGGATACTCGGTACTATGTGTTTTTGGAATTCCCATTTGAAATTCTCTTCAAAATTGGTGGCAGCTTTTTTTTTTTTTTTTTTTTTTTTTTAAACTTCATGGGCAATTTCAAAAGCATAGAGAAAAGTGTAATAATTTGCCATATACCTAACACCCAACTTCAATACTTATCACTTTCATTTACATAGACTGTGAAGTTATAGCAAGTATAGTGACTTCTTCTAAAGCACCGTAGTTTGCTGATTTTCTGGGATCTGTAAGTCAATATAGCTTTTGGTTTTTGTTTTTAAAATCAAATTTTGGAAAATCCCAGCTATTATTTCTTCAAATATGTATTTTTTCTGTCCCATTCTTATTCTTCCCCTTTTTGGATTACACATATGTTGCACTGTTTGATGTTATCCCATAGGTCTGAACGGTTGATTTCTTCCTTCAGACATTTTTCCTGTCAGTTTTTTAGATTGGATGATTTACGTTCGCTGACTTTTCTGTTTCCTTTTTCAGTTCTAGAATTTTCATTTGGTTCTTTTTTTTTAAAAAAAAAAACTTCATTTCTCCATTGAGATTCTCTATGTTAACCTATCTGTATACCATATATATTAAAAATAAAAAATTTGAACATATTTTCCTTAACATTTTAAAGCATATTTATAACAGCTGCTTTAGTTGATCTGTTCAATCCAATATATGGGCCATCTCGGGGTCAGTTTCGGCTGCCTACTTTCTGACTTGTATATTGGATATTGTAGATAGTATGTTATAGAGACTTGGATTCTCTTACCTTCTCGTGAGAAATGCTGATTTTTACTTTCTTAGTAGGTAGGTCATTTACTGGCTTATCACCTTGAACTTGTTTTTAGGTTTGGTTTTATGCTTTGTTAGACTAGATCCGTGGAGAGCTTAAGATGTTTCCCAAGCCAATTTAACTTGGTGGGACTCAACTCTCAACCTCTGCCTCCTTCCTGATCTTGTCAGGGCTTCTTTTAGGTGTAATTAGAGCAGATCTCGAGTTGGCCTTCTCTGAGATGTGATCCTAACTCCTAGGGCTCTGCCTTCTGGGTGTCTCAGCTGGATGCCCAGGGTATTAATGAGGTTCTGTGATTTCACAGAAGACCTGAATAGAACTTCTAAGAGTTCCATTGTCTCTCAGCACTGTTTGACCTCTAGTTACCTCTGTTTCATTTTGAACCCTTTAGTGGTTCTCTTGTAGGCTTTCATCTTGCCTTACAGATGTGCAGCCCAGATCACAGCCAAGGATTTTTGGAGAACTTCCACACTGGGGGCCTCCTGTCTGCATGGTTCTCTTTTCTCTGGGGCTTTGCTCCACAGATTCCAACTACTTAAACTCTAATCTCTGCCTCCTTAGCTCGGTGGACTGCTGCGCTCCGCTTGGACTATTTCCTCTGCACGAAGTACTCTTCCCTCAACCTTACCCTTGCTCTGCTTAGACTTTAGCTCACTACATATACCATTATCAAGAAATGTCCCCAGGCAGAGAACTGAGGCAATCACAGTGCTCGCCTTATGTGTTTTCCTTCTCTCAGGATCGACCTTCTGCCTGTTGTTTAACGCCAGAAAACATTGTCTCTATATATTTTGTCCACTCTTAACGATAGTTTATGATGGGATGGCTAGTTTAGTACCAATTATGTTGTTATATCCAGCAGTGTAATTCCAAAGCCTATTCAGTTTGGAGAGGGAATTTTTTTTTTTTAATAAAACAATCTTATTTTAGCCCTAACCGGTTTGGCTCAGTGGATAGAGCATCGGCCTGTGGACTCAAGGGTCCCAGGTTCGATTCCAGTTAAGGGCATGTACCTTGGTTGTGGGCACATACCCGGTGGGGAGTGTGCAGGAGGCAGCTGATCGATGTTTCTCTCTCATCGATGTTTCTAACTCTTTATCCCTCTCCCTTCCTCTCTGTAAAAAAAATCAATAAAATGTATTTAAAAAAATCTTATTTTATTTTACCCCCATTCATCCAGTCAACGATTATTTATTGTCTGTCTTCTGTCTATGATTGGCACTGGGCATATAAGGGGGATGAGATACAGTTTCTTTCCTCAAGGAGAATACTTCTTAATGGATTAGATGGCCAACAAATAGTAAGCTTGAGTCTGTTTTTTTAAAAAATAAACTTTTATTGATATATAACGTACGTTGTTATGGTATGGTTCCTCCTCCTCCCTCCAATGTGGTAAATTGTTATATAAGGACAAAGAAGCTTAATCCATCTTTTCCAAAGGGGAGGCTTTGGTAATAGATGCAAGCTCTAAATACGCTTTTGTAAACCACTATTTCTTGATTATTAACCATTAAATTTGTATTATTTTGAAATAATTAGTAAGAGCTATAAAAATGTTATTTACCTGCTCATGTGTTTGTTTCACTAGAGATGCAGAAATCAGATATCTTAATGTATTTATGATATTAAAGTGAAAACAACTTTTGTCTCTGACTTCATAGTGTACTTAATAATCAAAACACATTTTTTCAACTTTCATTTTTATAAGGTCAGGCTAACTCATGAAAAACAAACTTATCTTCATCCTGCTTCATATATCACCACTGACAACCTGATAATCTTCAGCTCAGGGTCTGGCTTTAGAATGATTTTTGCCAGCAATCACTGATAATGATATATGAATTGGATATGAAACAGATTTTCTTCCTTTTCTATTATGACCTCCATCCAAAATTAGATTGACTTTAGATTGATTATAGAAAAATAACAGCTTGAAAAACTGTTGTTTTTTTTCTCTAGTAAAATGCCCTTGGATGTTAACTTAGAAATAAGATTTATTGAACTTCTGCAGTGGTACTTTTTCAGCCATTTTGGTTAAATTTCTGAAACCTCCCAGGATAAGAAAATTCTTCATTAAAGAATTTCTGACAATTCTTATGGAGGAAATAAGTATAAATTCAATATGCAAAATTAAGAGAATATCAATGGCATGTTATTATCTTCAACAATAATGAGTAAATTTATTATTTTATACTTTTAAGTATTTTATTTTGCTATTGTTACATCTGTATTAGCATTTTTCAAGTCTGACCCCTAATCCAAATGTTTAGTGCCTCTCTAATATTTAACTGAGAATTGTTGATTCTTGCCTCCGACTGCAGTAGAAGATACAGAAAAACTATACGCTTGAAGTAAAATAAAAATCTTACTTGTTTTTTTCCCTGTTACCAAGCACATGAAGTCAAACTTTATACACATCTCTCCTCTGTCTTTTTATAGATGCTGATATTTATCCAAACTTAAAATTCTAACAAGTCATTGTAATAGCCTCATTCATACCTATAACATTTACAATATACCTCATTTACTTAATGGTGTATGGTTATGTGTGTAACATTTTATTAAGCACTATATAGCTCTCTTCTGACTTTTTTTTTCTTTGATTAACTCCTCCAGAGTACTGCCACCTTCATAGGAGAAAGTTTTGTGGTAGGTAGCATTCTGGAAAGTTTGGCTCCACTTGTTTGTTCTGTCAACCTAAATAGCATTCCACCTATATTCACTCTCACTAGGTAGGATTTATAAACTGTTACATGTACATGATATTAGACTACACATATCTTGTAATAATGGTAAATTAGGTATATGTAAAATAAAGTAGAACAATTTCCTGCAACTAGTAAAAGGGCACATGATTTTCAGGTATTTAGAGGCATGCACACTATTTCTTCAAAGGATCTACTTTACCAGCAACTTGGGAGCCATTATTATTTTTTAATTTATTTTTTAAATTAAGTGTATTGGGGTGACATTGATTAGTAACATTGCATAGTTTCAAATGTACAATTCAATAATAATACATCATCTGGATATCGCATTATGTGCTCACCACTCAAAGTCTAGTCTCCCTCCTTCACCATAAATTTTGCTCCTTAAACTCTTTATCCTGCCCCCCTCTGGTAACTACCCATCTGTAGACTATCCGTGTTTGTTGCTTTCCGTTTTATATCCTACATATGAGTGAAATCACATGGTTCTTGTCCTTTTCCATCTTATTTATTTTGCTTAGCATGATACTGCCTCAAGATCCATCCATGTTGTTACACATGGCAGTATTTCATCTTTTCTTATTGACTGAGTAGTATTCTGTTGTGTGTATGAACCACATCCTCTTTAATCATTCATCAAAAGATACTTAGGTTGTTTCTATGTCTTGGCTACTGTGCATAATGCTGCAATGAACATAGGAGTTTATATATCCTTACGAATAAACATTTTTAAAATTTTCAGTTAGATCCCAGGAAGAGGATTGCTGGGTCTTATCGTAGCTCTATTCTTAATTTCTGGAGGAACCTCCATACTGTTTTCCAAAGTGGGAGTCATTAGTTTCAGTTACTAGAGTAAAGTGCAGTTCTTTAGCAACACTCTTCAGTTTATCTAGAGTCCCCTTTTAGTTCAAATAAGCAAAGTTTTTCTGTATTTTCAATTTTAACAATATAATTGCTGTTTATGTCAAAAATATCTAAGATGCAGAACTTGCACTATTGCTCCTTCAACTGTCAGTAACTTTTGTCATTTGTGATCAAATGGTAATGATAGGAAATCTTTCAATCCTTGTGAGACTATATCTCCTGACCTGTTCATCCCATTCTCTCCTCAATAGCATTTTAACAAAATGGAAACATATTGTCTTCATTATTAGACAGGATAAATGTTTGCTTCTTGCTTCCATTTACTCTATCTTTTAAAATATAATTGGAAATAATTCGTATGTGCACAGATAGTATGTATATATTAATGGGTTTGGCCTAAGACAATTGTGATAAATGTTTTGGCATTGCATAGGGATTATGTGTTTTGATTTGTTGATAGGAATGGTCACAGCATTGTGAGTTTTGAGGTGAATAAATGATGAGAATATCACCAAAGTGTCCAGCCCTACAAACATGACTTTCTACTGACAGTAATTTTTTTTGACTGCTATATTGCAGCTGTTGAAAATGGACGGATGGATGTGTTAAGGCTGTTGCTTCGATACGGAGCAAATGTTAATGGATCCCATTCTATGTGTGGATGGAATGCCCTGCACCAGGCTACTTTTCAGGTAACTTCTGAATTTATTATTTCATCTTCATGTAAATTGTATGTTTTACCCTTTTAAAATGACAGTTCTATACAATTTTTACTTCCCACTTGTCTGTGATTTATGATGGTTAGTGCAGTACAGAAAAGGCAGTCTAAATGCTAATGATCATTCTGAATAAACCAACTGCTCTAGTAGTATCAGCAGCTTTGGGTGACAGGGATTATCTAAGGTTTCAAATATTGATAGCATAGTTAAGAGACCATCAGAACACTTGGGATATAAGTTGATAAGTAGCAATGACTTATTCTATGTATAGCAATGTATTTAGAAACTACGATAGCTCCTTAGTGTTTGGGCTAGCAAGCTATTTTTGCAGGATTTTATAAGGATTATAATTCCTAGAGATCAGTGTTTCGTCTATTAATGTTTAATGGGTTTGTGAAGGTATAGAATAATCTGATAGTTTAAGACTTCCTTCCCATCCAACTTTCTAAAAAAAGGTTTTCCTTTATAGAGGATAAAAAACAAACTGAACAAAACACAACAATAAGAAAAGAGATACCTTCTATTTTCTTTGTTTTCTCTTATTTAAAATATGAATCTGTGCTTTAGGAAAATACTGAGATCATAAAATTGCTTCTTAAAAGAGGAGCAAGCAAGGAATGCCAGGATGACTTTGGAATCACGCCTTTATTTGTGGCTGCTCAGTATGGCAAGCTAGGAAGTTTGAGCATACTTATTTCATCAGGTAAGATTAATCCATTA
Source organism: Myotis yumanensis (assembly GCF_028538775.1). NCBI lineage: Eukaryota > Metazoa > Chordata > Mammalia > Chiroptera > Vespertilionidae > Myotis > Myotis yumanensis. The sequence continues at coordinate 29,270,011 of NW_027223762.1, read as the reverse complement.
GCATTTGCACTTTAAAGATCACGAGTTTTAATAGTATGTCTTCCTAAGAGGAAGAATTCTTGACCAGATGCAAATCAGGTTGTGAAATTTATGGTTTTATGTTAGTGGTAAATAAGAGTACATACAAGTTTGTTTATTTATTTATTTATTTATTTATTTATTTTTATTTTTGTTAATCCTCACCCAAGGATATTTTTTTAAAAAAAGAGAGAATGGGGGCGGGGAGAGGGAGAAACATTGATGTATAGAGAGACACATCAATTGGTTGCCTCCTGCATGTGCCCCCATTGAAGCTGGGATCGAACCTGGAACTGGGTACGTGCCCTTGACTGGGAATTGAACCCGAGACCCTTCAGTGCATGTCCGATGCTCCAACCACTGAGAAACACTGGCCAGGGCTACAAGTTGATTTATAAGCCTGATTACTTAGTGTCTATTACTAACATAATGCAATGTACAGTTTCTAATTTATCTGAGGAGGAACATAATGATCTATCACTGAAGCAGGTTTATTGGAAGCTGAATCATGGGGCTGTCCTTTCTTATAGGGACCTGAGCAGTTACAACTTCCTACGGTAGAAGACTATATTAATATTAATTTATTATATAGCTATTTTGTATATTAAGCCTTTGAGTTGTATGTTTTGATCAATTGTATGATTATTTAAATGGGTTTATTTCTATGTATGTTTATACTTTATTGTGTTAATAGCAACATAAACCTGCTGAAGGTTTCTCCTTGATAACCATTATACATTCAGCATTGTCAGAGAAGATGGAGTTGGGGTGGCATTCTTACTCTGTGTGACACTTCTGTGACCAGAAACATTTGTTATGTATGGCTTTTACATTTCTCCAAATACCACTTATGCCCTCAAGCGTGCTAACCTGACAAAGCACCATAGTTAGAGCACAAGGGAAATACACCAGTTTTGCCATCAGGCAAATTAAAAAGTTTTAAAAAAAATTACATTAAATATAAATGTTAAAAATACCTTGTGCTTTTCATATACCTCCTGTAATACCTTGGCTTTTAATAAATTACCTCCAAATATACAAAAAAAAGCTTATTTATTTTTATTTTTTATCCATTTTTATTTTTATTTTTCAGAGAAAAAGAGAGAGGAAGAGAGAGATAGAAACATCAATGATGAGAGAGAATCATTGATCGGCCGCCTCCTGCACGCCCCATACTGGGGCTCGAGCCTGCAACCCGGGCATGTGTCCTCAACTGGACTTGAACCCAGGACCCATCAGTCCACAGGCAGATGCTCTATTCACTGAGCAAAACTGGCTAGGGCACAAAGCTTATTTAGACATGAATTTTAACTGTGTGTTTTCTTATTTGTATTTTCTCTTTACAAATCTTCAAATACTCAAGTTGAAGTAGGAAACAAAATAAATATTCATTTAGTGCCAAATTAAGGTATCTGTTACAGATATGAATCTATAAATCTTATAGTTGAAGGGAATCTCCAAAATCATTTTTAAAATTTTTTTTCTATCACCATTTATCCCCTCTATGCCCTCTTCCACCTCCACTCACCCCACTCCACCCCACCCCACCATCACCACACTGTTGTCCATGTCCATGAGTTCTCTCCACCCCCTACCCTAATCATTTATGTAAACATGTGTTTTTAGATTAAGAATTCCAGGCCCTGAGTGTGTAAGTGTCTTGCCCAAGATCTAGAAAGCATTTCTTGGCAGAATTAGGACTTGGACCCAGCCCTTCTGACTCTCATTTTCCTTCTTCTTCTACATGTTCTTTCTGAGGATTGTCCTGCTCATTTTATGGCTCCCAGTCCCATAAATTCCATTATTAGTGTATAACTAAGATTTAGAATAAAATAGGTTAAACTGCACCTTAATGATTTTCCTCATGCCAAGCCTGTCTCCTAGGTTGCTAAGCACCTATTGTTTTGCTTTGTTCTTTTTTTCTTCTCTTTGAGTAGTTATGAACAGCAAGTTGAAAGGGTATGTAAGTATGTTTATAATATAACTATTTATGTTTCTAACCCCTTAATATGACTTTTCTTTTAGTGAATTGTGGGCCATTTTTTCTAAGTTTTCTACCTATAATCTCACAGGGACTGGTTCCTTATTTTTCCTGACACTTTGAAATTGTCAATCAAAATGAAACATTGCTTAAAAAACAAAGTTAAGTAGGCTTCTTTCTTGACTTAGTCTTTTCTCAGTAATGGTATCCACTGCTTTCTGAGGCTGACAGTAGGTTTAGCATCACCTTGTATTAAGATTCTACTTGTCTACACATGTTGAATGTTCAGTGGAAATTTCTGAAGGTTTCATAAATTCATGTATGTTTTGCATAGTTTTTACCTATCTCATGGCCTTAGTTTATTAAAGGTGAATTTATGGATAAAAAATAGTTCTTTTCCCTTTGATAATAATGGTTTTCCCACTGAGATACATTTCAGAAATTTAAAAATTCTCACTATTATGTAATAATATCATAGGTAGCATATTTAACATGTTAATTGTCAATAATGAGAAAAGTTTGGGGAAGTGGCTATTTTCAAAACCTCTACAAATATTGAGATCACTTTCAACTTCATATCTTTATATACTGGTATCTAAATAATCTATTAGATTTATGCTTTTTAAAAATCAGCTCAGGCCCTGATGGGTTTGGCTCAGTGGATAGAGCGTCAGCCTGTGGACTGAAAGGTCCCAGGTTCGATTCCAGTCAAGGGCATGTACCTTGGTTGCGGGCACATCCCCAGTAGGGGGTGTGCAGGAGGCAGCTGATCAATATTTCTCTCTCATCGATGTTTCTAGCTCTCTATCCCCCTCCCTACCTCTCTGTAAAAAATCAATAAAATATGTTTTAAAAAAAATCAGCTCAGAAAATCATTTAAAAAGATCTTTTTATTGTAGGCTCTGACATGCATTGGTCATGAAGAAAGAGAATATAATAGTCAATATTAGTTTTAAGGCATAGCCTTAAATTCTACTGGAATTTTTAAAGAAAAATATGTTTTTATTGATTTCAGAGAGAAGAAGGGAGAGGGAGAGAGATATAGAAACAACAATGATGAGAGAAAATCATTGATGGGCTACCTCCTGCACACCTCCTACTGGGAATCAAGCCCGAAACCTGGGCATGTTCCCTGACTAGGAAATGAACTGTGACCTCATGGTTCATGGTTGGTAATCAACATTAAGCCACACTGGCTGGGCAATTTTTTTTTAAAAATAAAGCTTAGCCTGAATTGATTAGTGACATCTACAAAGGCTCATAATTTAGGTTTTTCTCTTATCTTTTTCAACAATTATCAGAAATATTATCCATATTTGATGGTTTGCCTTTTACCTTTTTAAATGATTATTTATTGGAACCACAGAGTGCTTGTTGGAGGAGGAATTGAGATGAAATGAATCCTTTGCTAAGAATTTTGTTTTAATGTAAAAATGAATTCTAAACTATTAATAACTTGTTTTCTTGCCAAAATAAAAGCAAAAACAATTTACATGATTACCAACAAGTTAGGTAAATGAATCCTATATAATAAAGAGGTAATATGCAAATTGACCATCACTCCAACACACAAGATGGCCGCCCCCGTGTGGTCAAAGATGGCTGCCACAAGATGGCCAGCAGGGGAGGGCAGGTGTGGGTGAGCAGGACTGCAGGAGAGGGCAGTTGGGGGTGATCAGGCCTGCAGGGGAGGGCAGTTAGGGGTGACCAGGCCGGCAGAGGAGGGCATTTGGTGGAGACCAGGCCTGCAGGGGAGGGCAGTTGGGGGCGACCAAACTGGCAGGGGAGGGCAGTTAGGGGCAACCAGGCCTGCAGGGGAGGATAGTTCGGGGTGACCAGGCCAGCAGGGGAGGGCAGTTAGGGGCAATTGGGCCAGCAGGGGAGGAGTTAGGCGTTGATCAGGCTGGCAGGGGAGTGGTTAGAGGGTGATCAGGCTGGCAGGCAGGCGAGCAGTTGGGAGCCAGCAGTCCTGGATTATGAGAGGGATGTCCGACTGCTTGTTTAGGCCCGATCCCACAGGGGTCCCAGATTGGAGAGGGTGCAGGCTGGGCTGAGAGACACACGGTCATGAGGGACACATGAATTTCATGCACTGGGCCTCTAGTATGTTTATAAAACAGTATCCACTGAGAGGAGGAAACTAGTTGTACAGTTGATCCTTAAACATTGTGGGGATTGAGGGCTCTAACTTCTCTCTATGCACAGTTGAAAGTCTGCATATAACTTTGGCTCTCTCAAAACTTACTACTAATAGCCTACTGTTGGCCGACAACCTAAATGATAATATTAACTGTTGATTAATACATCTTTCTTCTTTTATGTATTATATATACAGTATCCTTACAATAAACTAAGCTAGAGAAAGGAAATGCTATTAAAATCAAAAGAGAAAATACATTGCCCATACAGTATTGTATTTATTGATATTGTGGCATTATGTCATCTGTTTATAAGATGGAAAAAAATCTGCATGTAATTGGACTCGAACAGTTCAAACCTGTTTTGTTCAAAGGTCATCTGTACTATGAAACCCTTTTAGGGAAGCTGCTTTGAAATTTATGTTTATTATATTCTTTTTTACCCCATAAATGAGGATCATCTGTTAAATGTTTTATTTTGTATTAGGTGCAAATGTCAATTGTCAAGCCTTGGATAAAGCTACCCCCTTATTCATTGCTGCTCAAGAAGGCCACACAGAATGTGTGGAGCTTTTGCTGTCCAGTGGGGCAGATCCTAATCTCTACTGTAACGAAGACAGTTGGCAGTTACCTATTCATGCAGCTGCACAAATGGGCCATACAGAGTAAGTGTTAAAAATGGAAAATACAAATGATCTCATGATTAGAAGGTAATAAGGAATGTGTCTTCTGGGCCAGACCTATTACCTCCAGACAAAATCCTTGCTATTCTCTTCTCTACCAAACTGCTAATTGACTATGTCCACCCCCCACATCTGATCCCCATGCCATCCCCAATTCCTCTTAATCATGTGTAAGACAGGCACAGTGGCTGGAAACGGGGCGACCCAGCAGCTTTCTCAGAGTGTCATGTCTTCCCCTTGATTTCGCAAGCCCATACTCTTCTGCTCTTCTTTAGTTTTATCCAAGGCATCTTTAGTTGACTATCTGATAGCTTTATTCAATGTACTTAGCTTATCTCCTTGATCCCAGAAAGCTTTTGAGTTTGTGACCTCTCTTGGAGTCCAGTAGTTCTTTTGTTTGTTCATGACAGTTCTCCCATCTTGAACCCTTTGATTAGACTTCTGTTTATCTAATCTCAGGTCCAAACCAGTACTTTTTCCTACTTATATTACTCTTCTTGGTAACCAGAAGTTCTCATGAAATATGGGGTATTTTCTGGAGAGAGACTAAAATATGGTTGGAACTCTCTGAAATTGGGGTTCCAGGAATCTTGGAAGCTAATCATCTGGTTATACAGCCAGCAGCTAAATATAAACTGGCACTGAATGGATTTTTAAAATATATGCTTAAAGTCTTTAGAGTCATAATTCTACAAGTATAACTTCATAGTTATTGTTAGTATTATTTAATTTAAAAAACAATAGTGAAATTGTTTGTTTGCATAGAACATATTGTGCAATTTGGTTATTATGCCACTAGGTGGCATGGTATTTTACCATTTCCTTAAAGATATTTGTAGGCATGTTTGTGCCTCCTCTAAGAGTGTTTTTCCAACCCATTTAAAAAAATTAAACACATTAAGTTTAAAACATTTAAAGATTTTAACACAGTATTTAGGTTTTTAAAATTTGGTATTTTTCTTAATTCTTGATTGTTTATTTAAACATACATCTTAGGTACAATTATATTCTGAGCTTTAAATTGATACCAAAACTCTTTTGGGAATTTGTCCTCATTTATTCTCAAATTTGAGAATTCTATTTGTCACTGATGATTTCCTCCATAGAATACCTGTAAGATAAGTTCTATGATGTAGTAAGTTCTTCAATACTATTATCATCTTGGGCCTACCTTACATAAGGAAAAGTATCAGAGAGAAAGAATGCACTTTGGCATAGCCCTGACTTTCTTTCCCCACAAAGAGAGAGGATTTACTGGCTTTCATGATTTCTAGTTTCATTTTTAATTTAGAAAAGTAGACTAGTTCTTTATCTCCAGTTGACTGCTGGAGGTAAGTTTACAGCAATCTAAAAACTTCTGTTTTAATGATTTCCTTTATTTTCTGCTTATCAACCATTTTCTTTATAAATCTGCCTCAGTATTTAAAGAGCTCATATTCTTTTTCAGCGAATAGGAGGTTTTAGCAGAACATCCTGATGAAAATACTATTCATTTCATGTTACTTGCCATTTAAACAAATTCTTATTAAATAGAAAAATAAAACTTTAGTTTGTACTTTAAGAAGGAAAAAATGTCTTGATACAAGTTTATATTTGCTATAATAAAGTTTGAAATAATTGATTAGATCATAAAATATCTATATATATAAAAAGCCCGAGTGACCAAATGACTGAACAACTGAATGACCGAACGACTGGTCAACTGGTCTCTATGATGCACACTGACCACCAGGGGGCAGATGCTCAACGCAGGAGCTTCTCCCTGGTGGTCAGTGCGCTCCCACAGCAGGAGTGCCGCTCAGCTGACTGACCCATCCTGGCGGCCCACCAGCCTGGCGGCAGCCACTCACTCCCGCAGTAGTCCTGCAGATCCAATCTCCGGGCCAGGCACTCACAGACCGCCAGCCTCCTGGAAGTTGGCCTCTTCCAGGAGGCTGGTGGCCGCTTCCCCTCCACAGACACTCTGCAAGGAAGAAACAATATAAAAGCAGCCACCAGGTGGTTCCTGACAACTGGCATGAATGTCAGCAGGACGGATCTGGATTCCAGGCTGGCAAGGGTGTCCCACTGCCGGCCCGGAGGGCAGTTGCGTCTAGGCCCCCTCGACTCCCCTTGGGACGTAGAGCTCACGGCTGGCTAGCGCCACTTTGGGGGCATGAGCCTCTCTTGATCGGGACTGATTGGGCATGAGCCTGCGGCACGTGCAGCGGGGCCGGGATGAGTGGGAGCAGCAGGCAGGAGCGGCAGGTGGCGTTTGACTGCCGGTTTCGGCCCAATCCCCACACGCCACGCCGAGTGACCCCACCCATGCACTAATTTGTGCACCAGGCCTCTAGTCTAACATAACATTTGAATTTTAGCAAGTAGGGCCATGGTAGTAAGGTAAGAAATTCATGAAAAGTAAGAAAGGACAACCTGTTACCTACTTACTTATAGGAACACTAGAGGTCCGGTGCATGAAATTTGTGCACGGGTAGAGTCCTTAGGCCTGGCTAGAGATCAGGGATGACTGGGGCCTCCTGCTGCCGGCCAGGGCCTTCCTTTGTTCCGCGCCACCCCTTGGTGGTCAGGGCACATCATAGCGAGCTATTGAACCCCCGGTCTCCTGGGACACTTTGCATATTAGCCCTTTATACATATAGATTGTTTAATTCTCTTTCAGATCTATTTAAAGACCTTTGTATTAAGTAACAATAATAAGTATAACATTCTGGAGTATATAGCCTGTAATAACTTAGTATAGGTGGAAGCTATGCTGAAGACAGACTTTTATTAAATAACTAGAGGCCCGGTGCATGAAATTCATGCACTGGGGTGGGGGCTGTCCCTCAACCAAGCCTGCACCCTCTCCTCTCCAATCTGGGACCCCTCTCACAATCCAGGACTGCTGGCTCCCAACCGCTCACCTGCCTGCCTGCCTGATTGCCCCTAACCACTTCTGCTTGCCAGCCTGATCACCCCCTAACCACTCCTCTGACAGCCTGATCAACCCCTAACTGCTCCCCTGCTGGCCCGATTGCCCCCAACTGCCCTCCCCTGTTGGCCCGGTCGCCCCCAACTGTCCTCCCCTGCCAGTCTGGTCATCCCCAACTGCCCTCCCCTACAGGCCTGGTCATCCCCAACTGCCCTCCCCTGCCAGCCATCTTGTGGTGGCTGTCTTGTGACCACATGGGGGCAGCCATTTTTTTTTTTTTAATATTTTATTGATTTTTTACAGAGAGGAAGGGAGAGAGATAGAGAGTTAGAAACATCGATGAGAGAGAAACATCGACCAGCGGGCAGCCATCTTGTGCGAGGGCATGATAGACATGTGACGGTCTACGTGTGCTGAAGAAATGTTACCTATATTTATGTGCATGTAAAAATATTAGATGCTTCCATATTCATGTATTTGCAGAATCTTGGACTTGCTCATACCACTTACTAACCGGGTCTGTGACACTGGTCCAGACAAGGTGAGCCCTGTTTACTCGGCAGTGTTTGGAGGGCATGAAGACTGCCTAGAAATGCTACTCCAGCATGGCTATAGCCCTGATGCCCAGATGTGCCTCGTCTTTGGATTTAGTTCTCCACTCTGTATGGCTTTCCAAAAGGAGTATGTATATTTGCTTTTTTTTATTATTTTTTTCAATATGGAGATGCATTTCCAACTGATTTTCTTTTATGATGAAGTTTAATATGTCTTAGTGCTAAATTGTTAACTTAAAAACAAACAGAAAAATCCCTCTATGGTGTACCTTGTTAAAAGTACAGTAAAATGAGGTAATAATGTCAGATTTTTTTTCCTTCCCTCTTTAGATCTGGATTATATTTTCAATGTAGCAGTTTTAGAGAATACTTTTTACTGTATTAAGTAAATGTAGGAATTCTCTAATATCCTTTGTCTCCAAAACAATTCAAGTGAAGTGGCCGTATAGAACATAATTGAAATTTGGTTTGATGACTTTAAAAGAGCTTATCATCTATTTTCTTATGTGTGGGAACTTATAATTGGACCAAATTATAATTAGTAAGGTAGTTTTTTAGTAAGAAAAATCATTGGAAGATATTATTTGTTAGCCTGTAGGGAAAAAGTTAAAACATCAAAATATCTGTTTCCTAGTCTTTCTAATTGACTTTTCATTTGCCTGGGATCCATGGCAATAGACTTAATTTTAATACATCTTTGCCATTTTTACCTACTTTGTGGAGAATTTAATTGAAGATAAACCTTTCCCAAGGGCTAAATTTAAAAGATGATAGTATCATAATCATATATGCTTGCATGTGTATATAAAGGAATTGACAAGTATAATTCATAGCACAATTTTTTAAAATATTTTTTTTATTGCTTAAATTATTACAAAGAGTATTACATATTTCTCCTTTTTTTCCCCCTGCCCTTGACAACCAGCACAATTTTTTTCACAGTAGAAAAATATGTGCCCTAATCAGAAATCCAACTGGTTAATTTTCTTCTCTCTACCATCCTTTCTTTATCTAGAAAGCAATATAAGTTAAAATGTTAGTCTCTAGACTACATTTATATTAGCTAATGTCTAGCTCTTAGTTTGCATGTCAGTCACTATACCTGTAATGAGAAAAGCATTTGGTTATTTTGGGACTCTTACAAACTTTTCTGATCAAGGAAGAAAACTGACATTCTCCTAGTAGGTTTTGTTTTAGTATATCAAGAGTGTAATATTATAGCTTGGTGCTTGTAGAAAAAAAAATCAAAATTGAAAAGTGTGTTAATTTTTTTGTTATTTTTTTTCAATAAGTATGCATCTTAAAATTTGGATTCTCTACAGCAGCAATTTTCAACCTTTTTCATTTCATGGCACACATACACTACTAAAATTCTGTAGCACACCAAAAAATATGTTACATTTTTGTTATTCTGACAAAAAAATGATTATAATTTTGATTCATTCACACCAGATGGCTATTGTTGTGCTGGCTGTAGTCATTTCTTTTTATTTGACAGTCTAAGGGAAGAGAGGTCAGTGCCCTGACTAGATAGTCAGGTATTGTATGTTATAAAAATTCTTGTGGCACACCAGTTGAAAATCGCTATTCTATAGTAACATACCTAAATTAATTAAACTAGAATTCCCATTTTTAAAGCAAGGATAATTTAATATAATTTTCATTTGAAATAACTATTATGTTCTCTTGCTCCTTAATGAAATAATGTATGAATTTCCTATATTCCATTTAACAATTATTTAATCAACATTGTTATTTATCTAAATATTTTTATTGACTTTTAAAGAGAGAGAAGGGAGAGAGAGAGAAAGAGAGAGAGATAGATAGATAGATAGAGAGAGAGATAGATATCTATGTGAGAGCTAAACATCAATCGGCTGCCTCTTGCAAACCCCCTCCCAGGGATTGAGCCGTAACCTAGGCATGTGCCCTGATCAGGAATCCAACTGGCAATCTTTTGGTACACGAGACTATGCCCAACCAACTGAGCCACACTGGCAGGGCAACAGTTTTGATTCTTAAAAAAAAAAAAAAATATATATATATATATATATATATATATATATATATATATATATATATACATACACACACACACACACACACACACACACACATATATATATATACACACACACACACACACATACACACATATATATATATATATTTATATTTATTTCAGAGAGGAAGGGAGAGGGGGAGAAAGAGAGAGAGAAAGAAACATCAATGATGAGAGAGACTCATTGATTGGCTGCTTCCTGCATGCCCCCCCACCCCCACCCCAACTGGGGATCCAGCCTGCAACTCAGGCATGTGCCCTTGACTGGAATTGAACCTGGGACCCTCCAGTCTGCAAGTCGATGCTCTATCCACTGAGCCAAACCAGCTAGGGCCCAGGCAACATTTTAAAAAATTTATTGACTTTAAGTGTTGATGAGTTTAAAACTTTTATTTTCTTATTTGTGTGTTTTTTTTTTTGTTTGTTTTTTTGTATTTCTCTGAGATCTAGATATTTAGTATTTGTGGCCTTTCTTTCACTGTTGGCCTGTCGTGTTCTAGTGAACTCTTCTATATGCTTTTACAAATAGTACAGTTGATATCATAAGGTAATAAAAATAATAGATGTAAATAATGGCTCTGGGTTTTACTATTTTTCTTCTTTATTGTTTTATTCACCTGATTTAACTTTTTAGCTCAGGATTAGCATCCTGAAACATTTTTCCTGGGCATCCCTTTGAGAGGATGAGCTTCCATTTGAAGCAGTGACCTTTAGCTTTTCTCATGGAAAGAGGTCTCCTCCATCACTGCACAAAAACAGTCTTTGTCCCTCGGGGCTAAAAAGTTAACAGCTACAGTAACATGAAAGCCATTCTTTCAAGGGCACAGTTGAGTAATTCAACTGAAATGAGAAGATATAAGAAAAAGATTCCTTTATCTAGAATGTGTAAAAGAAGAGAGAAGTTGAGAAAGTTCAGGACAATTTGAACAAATATTAACGCCTTTTATATATGACTGTAGGAAGAGATCATGGCTTAACAAACCCGATTTTGTCTTTTGAATTGATACTGATCCTTGCTAGCACATTAGTTTTATAGAAATTGTGTGTCCTTTTTCTTCATCATAATCACACATAGGACCTAATGTATTTTGTATTCAGCAAATGGCTGAAAACCATTCAGTAAAACTTATCTGGTCTTTGATCATTCAGCTAATAAGTTGGTTAGACATTTTGTTGGCTAATTGAACATAAAATGCTCAAGCTGTTTGCCCATTTCTGTTTAAAATAAATTTTGTTAATATGTTGAATTTCCTCTTACTGTGCTTCTTTCTTTTCTGGGCACTGTTTCTGTGCAAATTTTTAAACTTCAAAGAGCAAAATAATGGAAAATGTGCAGACCCCAAGATAAGGTGCAGACATTGCTTTTTTAGGTTTTAAACCTCTCCTTTTTTTCAGTATTTGATGATTTTCACTGTTTATATTAGTGGTTCCCAAACTTATTTGGCCTACCGCCCCCTTTCCAGAAAAAATATTACTCAGCGCCCCCGGAAATTAATTTTTTAAAAAATTTTAATAGCAATTAAACAGAAAGATATATGTATTAATGTTTCTACCTTTTTCGTAAAATATAGTAAAGAAAGGTGTAAATTAGAAACATTGAAGTTTGAAATTATGAAACTATTTATTGAACTCAGAATAGAAAGGTAATACAAAAAAAGTTAAAGCAAATGCACCTGTGGCCATCACCGCCCCCCTGGATAGCTGCAGTGCCCACTTTGGGATCACTGGTTTATATAATATGCAGTCTCTTAATGTGTCACATTTAGTTCGTGATGTTTATATTAGCAGATATTTGGTCCTGTCCAAAATGTCTACTGAGACGTTTGGTGAACCCAAAAAGACCTTGACTTTTTTTTTTAAGTTTATTGACTTTTTTTTAAGAGAGAGCGAGAGCGAGAGAGAGAGAGAGAGAGAGAGAGAAGAGAACATAACATTGATTTGTTGTTACACTTATTTATGCATTCATTGGTTTGTATGTGCCCTGACCAGGGATTGAACCCGCAACTTTGGCATATCAGAATGACACTCTAACCAACTGAACTACCTGGCCAGAGCAAAAGTTTCTTCAAATTTGGTCCTGTCCAAATGTCCATGATTAAAAAACATCTGTGGTTTCAGATAGCCCATGATATTTATTTATACTTGTGGGTTCATACATAAAAATACTACCATGTTTTATTGATCCAGTAATTGGTTTTGACTGTATTATCTATACTAATAAAAGGGTAATATGCTAATTAGACCGGATAGACCAGACGCCTTCCAGACATCATTCTGGACGTCCTTCTGGACAAAGCCACAGTGGCGGGGGCGAGGCAGAGGCGGTTAGGGGCGATCAGGCTGGCAGGGGAGAGCGGTTAGGGGCAATCAGGCAGGCAGGCAGAGGGGTTAGGGGCAATCAGGAAGGCAGGCAGGTGAGCCATTAGGAGCCAACAGATCCAGATTTCAAGAGGGATGTCCGACTGCCAGTTATCCCCCAAGGGGTCCTGGATTGGAGAGAATACAGGCTGGGCTGAGGGACCCCCCCACCCCCCCTGCATGAATTTTGTGCCCCAGGCCTCTAGTCAATGGTAATGCTTCCTGCCTTGGTAGCCTCGCTGGTAATGACACATGGAATAAGTTAAATAGATGGGTGTGGATCAAATGTCTCTGGGTATTTTGATACAGGACCAAATATCAAGGACCATACGTCTCTGTGAATGTTTTAGGCAGGACCAAATGCTCTGCAAGGGTTAAATAGGATGCACTGTTTTCTTTTTAATCTGTTTATACAATTTATTATTTAACCAAAGGTTATCTATACCCTAGGGCTACTGTTGCTCAATAACATGCAATAATGAAGGTCATATAGAGCACTGAAGTTGCTTGTGTTTCTGGAGCTTATATATATATTTGAGACCTTCAGTCTTCTCAGAAGCTCAGGGCATGCTGACTAATTTTATGATTTTCCAGTTTATTTTATGTTTATTATTCACCATATTATAGGTAGTTTTGTTGGAAATGTGTTAATAAATGTAGCATCAGGCAGTTTTATAAGCCTCTTAGAATGTGGTTTGTCTCTTCTAACACAAGGCAATATGGTAATTGGAAGAAGTGTAGAGCTGGGTTTTCCGAAGTGTGTTTTTGTACAATACTAATTCTATAGATCATTAATGAATATTACATGGGATAAAATAGTTAATTGGGAAACACAGGGCTAAGTAATGTTAAATAGGTTTCTTTCTTGAAGGGCTTTAAAATTTTTTTCTTATGATGGTGCTTTGTGAATTCCTGAGAGGGGAATGAATCTACAAAAATTTGATCTTATGTTTACAATATTATACTACTCCTTTGTTTATAGATTTTGGGGTATTTTTTACTTTTTATTGTGCTTATTTCAGGTTAATAATTGAATTCTTTGCTTTAATTTTAAAGGTATTTCTTCTCAGGTATCTGGAGGTTTTAGCATGTAATTTGAAAATATAACTAGCATATTCTTTAAAAAGATGTTTACCCTATATTTCTTTTCTGGACTCACTCTGTATTGTAGGATTTCTCAGATATTTTCATTTTGGAGCCTTTTTTATATGAATCATTTTCAGGGACTAATATTTCATACAACAAATATTTATACAATGCTAATTCTGTGTGCCAGGAAGGTTAAGTGACTTATTCAGAGTCCCAGGGTTAGTAGGTTGCTGAGCAGGCTGGCTTCAGTCTGTGCTCTTACAGCTTTGCTATGATACTTCTTTTGATACATCTTGCCACTTAGCTCTCTCAAAAAAGGATTGCACTTATTTTTAATCAGTTTAACCAGAACTTACTGATATTGAATGATAAAATATTAAGAAAACAGCAACAGCTTAATAGATACAAAATGATGTACTTTCATTCTGTAAAAGTACATGACAAAGTAGATTAATTTAGAAATAAAGCTATAAGTTAAATGTTTGTTAATTAAAAACAGCTTTTCTAGATGATTATTTTTTACCATTAGAAATTTGAAAGTAAAGGGGACATTGACTAAGGTTATTGCTAAAGGAAATGGTATTTTGGTGATTCCTAGGATGAGTCTTTAGAGACAGATCACATTGTTCAATAACTTGATTTGGCAGATATTTTGTAGTAGAGATACTTAATTGTATAAAAATATCACAGTTTTGCCCTTGCCGGTTTGGCTCAGCGGATAGAGCGTTAACCTGCAGACTGAAGGGTCCCGGGTTCAATTCCTGCAAAGGGCACATGCCCGGGTTGCGGGCTTGATCCCCAATGGGGGCAGTGCGGGGGACAGCCAATCAATGATTCCCTCTTCCATCATGTTTTTCTCTTTCTCTCTCCCTCTCCCTTCCTCTCTGAAACCAATAAAAATATATATATTTTTAAAAAAATCACAGTTTTGAGAAGTTTTCTATTTGTCAATGATAATCTTTATAATTATTTAAGATGAATATTTAGAACTCTAAGGGCACTATTTGCTTATAGTTAAAAATTAAAAACCATGCAGGGGGGTGGAAATTAAAAAGTAAAACCCTCCCTTGTCCCTAGTCCCCTACTCTCAAATGTACTAGATATATAAAAATCATCCACTATCCCATCTGCTGTTCTTATTTTCCAGCTGTAACTACTAGTAATTATTTGTAACATTTATTTTTTATGTAGAAGTCTAACTTCTTTTTCTCTTTTTTTGTGGTGGAGCTGTGAATTTTTTGGAATTGTGAATATTCTTTTGAAATATGGAGTCCAGCTAAATGAACTTCATTTGGCATACTGCCTGAAGTATGAGAAATTTTCAGTATTTCGTTACTTTTTGAAGAAAGGTTGCCCATTGGCACCATGGAACCATATGTCTGAATTTATAAATCATGCAGTTAAAGCACAGACGAAATATAAGGAATGGTTGCCATCTCTCCTGCTTGCTGGATTTGACCCACTGAATCTTCTATGCAGTTCTTGGTAAGAAATCCTACAATAGTGGACCTTACCTTTTTGAGTGAATATACTATATTTAAGTTCCCTCAATTTCTTGAGATCTGGTGTTGGGATGAGGGTGTGTGTGTATGTGACTCTGATGGCTGGATTGGGGGGCTGCTAATAGCGAGATTGAATGTAGAGATAGATTCCTAGAAAAAGGTAGGACATGACTGGAAGGGAGTAGAAAGGGATTATGCCTATGGACTGTAGAAGCAAAAGCAAAGTTTAGATACACATTCTCATCTCCACTTAACTTTTTGTTTAGTTTACAGCAGGTTGAGTCCCTGATAGTATTCACTCCTTTCTCCAACAGCTGATTAATACATAGTTATCTGTCAAATGCTCATTTGTGCACTTCCCTCTATATCTTTTCAATACAGTTTCACTGAAACATTGTATTTTTAAGACAAATTGAATGAAAAAAAGATTATTGGCAGTTTATTTAGAAATCTTTGATTTTAAAAAGTTATTTGTATATGTATACTGTACTTGTCTTATTAACAGATACACACTCACACACATGCAGCTGAGATATAAATATTCGCCAATGAATGCTGTGTCTAGCTGTTAACAAAGCTATTTAAGTACCCATAGCATTTTACTAAGTGAATTTTATTGTTGTGTTTGGGTGCCTGACAGCTAGCTGCAGTTGCCCCTCACCATTCTAGGATTTACTCCCTGACTCTAGCTGGAAATCCAGCCCCGAAAGGCAGGTGGCTGTGGACAGACAGCCTTGACAGTGTGTCCCCTTTACTCTCTTCCCTCACTTGGTGCTTGTCCCCAAGGCACCACTTTCTTCTCAGCCACACTCTTTGTGTTCTCCTACTGAAGCTACTAACTCAACTCCATATTACTTGCCTGTTACTTTCAGTTCTCTGGTTTCTAGTATATGTATTTCTAGTTTCTAGTTTTTCTTTAACCAACACTTAGAATACTACCTAACCCATGGGGGCATTATTTTAAGTTCTTTATAGTAATTTATCCTACATAATAAAAGCCTAATATGCTAAGTGTCCAGTTGTCCGTTCAACCAATCAAAGTGTAATATGTTAATGATATGCTAAGGCTGCTCAACCGCTTGCTATGATGTGCACTGACCACCAGGGGGTAAACAGTCCACCAGTCGCTATGATGTGCACTGACCACCAGGGGGCAGACGCTCCGACCAGTAGATTAAATTGCTGCTGGGGTCTGACCAATCAGGACTGAGTATGATGGGCTGGACACTCCCTGGAGCCCTCCTGTGGTCCTTCCCTGGCTGACCCACCTCCTGCATCCCTCCCCAGCCCCAATCGTGCACCGGTGGGGTCCCTCGGCCTGGCCTGTGCCCTCTCGCAATCCATGACCCTTCAGGGGATTTTGGAGAGCTGGTTTCAGCCCGATCCCGCAGGCCAGGCCGAGGGACCCCACTGGTGCAAGAATTCATGCACCAGGCCTCTAGTTTACTATAAAATACACTGGATACTATTATTTTTATTTTACAATTGAGGTACAGTAATTAACATACTTGCCAAGCTCACACAGCTAGTTAGTAGAGCTTAGTTTTGAACCCAGGTTGTCCTTTTTGTGGCTTAAGTCTGTCTTTCTAACCACTGTGCTATGCTGCCTTAGTCCTGTGTATGTATGGGGATATGTTGGTTATATCACGTGATTTCAGGTATTTTAATCGTTTGCCTATCCTGGGGGGATCTATGCCATATTACCTTGCTCTGGTTTGCTCCTCAATTAGGAAGAACCTGTGCAGGGGGAAAAATTAAATATTGCCCTTTTTCCTTTCTTCCTCAGCCAATTACATAGACTACTGGAAGGAGAGGGAATTATTTAGATTTATTCTCCTAGAAGGTTTTGTAAAATATACTCTCCCATTCAGTTCTGAGAGGCCTTCCTCTCCCCAATGTGAATAGCCCATTTGATAATTTTTGTGGTAATAAGCCATTAAATATAGTATAAGCTGTATTTATTGGATGGGTTAGGATATAAAGGAATTAAGAACCCATAAACTACGAATTTCTTTGAAATAAATTGTAAAACTTGCAGCTATTTGGACTGAGAATGCCAATTGCATATGGTTTACTCAGAAGGGGTAACTTTATATTCATTAGAAAATTTCACTTCAAAAAAAATGCTTAACATGGTCAAATTTTTGTTCTCTGATCTTCTATTGAATGGATAAAGCCAGTGTTTACACTGAATATGATAAATGTTTTGCTTCCTTTGATCAAATTTACATTCATAGATAGAGCTGTTATAAGAAAAATTCTCCCATAAAATTCCAATATGCTGTTAAAGTGGATTTTGGTTATATCTTATTTATATCACATGAAAGTCAGTTGCTTAATCTTTGTCATGTAAATTATAAATGTCTTTCCTAGGTATTTTTTGTCTTAAACGTTCTTTAAAAATTTATCTGGCTGAATAATTGCCTATCACAATATAATCTACAGAGTTGAAATATTTTTTTCAACTTTAAATGCAACACTAGGTGCCTCCAACTGAATGTAATAAGTAATAGAAAGTAAATGTCATCTGTGCATTTAGTTGATTAACTGTCATTCATTTATGATTGTACAACTGCTTCATACAACATAATGGTCAGAGTAGTACAGTAACAATACATTTTTAGTGGCATTATCAGCATTGGTAAAATTAGTTATTTCATCTAAAGCTATGTAAACAGGTTTATTTCTTGTGTGTGTTTAGATAACTGAATAAAAATGACTTAGTATTTGGTCCCAGTGTGACTTAAATCACATTAATGCAGACAAATGAAACCATTACAAAAGAAATAAGGAACCAAAACCAAGTAACCTTGGTGTGGAGTTCCTAGAAAGTCAAGGAGATTTTTTTGCCCTTGAATGTACTTTATCATTTTATTTGTTCTAGTAGTTCCTCAAAGTTGTGATTTCATTGAAAGGTTCTTTAGAAGTAAAATGTTTTCCCAAGGCATTTGTGCAACATTGAGTTCTTTGTTATATAGAAGTTTGCATATTAGAGAATTAAGAATCTGGGAAATAATTTTCATACTCTGATCAGTCATTTCAAGGATACTTTGACCCTGAATTATAAAAAGTAAATGTCTTTGAGATGACAAGTTTAGAGCATCTTATTTAGTTTCTTTTTTTTCTTTTTATTTTCCCCCCTTCTTTAGTCCTTGCTCAATAATGAGTCCAAAAAATAGACAAACCAAAAAACGACCTTGAAAAGAATTTCTCTTTTTAAAGTAATTACTAGAGGACGTAATCATTTTCTTTTTCTTCAGACAGTGTGATGGTAGGGGAGTACCTAATTGAGTACCTAATTGAGTAATTGTTAGAATGTATAGTTCTCATTACACTTTGACTATATTTCATGTTATCAGGCCTAATGAAAATTTCAAACCAGTTTCTAGTAATATCAAACATTTATATAACATTTTATAGTTTTAAAAGTATGTTTATTGTATTTTCTCATATTATTTTCACAATTAGTCCCCTGAAATAGGTTGAGTATTATTCTCATTTTAGAGGACCGGGATCAAGGGCTTGAAGAATTTTAGCAACATGTTTGTAAATAGTGGAGGTAATATTAGAACTCAGAAACTGTCCTAGACCAGTGCTCTTTCCATTAGATTCAGATGCTTATAAAATTTGGGGAAGTCTCTTTTGGGTAGGTTGGTAGGAAATCGGAAATTATTTTTTAGAAATAGAGAGAGAACTGTTCTGAAGACTTGTTTTTGGTTCTTAGAGACAAAACTGATTCTGCTACATTCCTTAGAGCTGAATCTATAATGCACAAGGTTCTTAGAGGAGAACAGTTGCACATCCCTGGGAGTTGGGCAGAAGCAAGCTGTCTCTCCCGTATACTTAGTTTAGGGATAATTTGGGTATTTGGGCTTTATCCTTTCAGGACTTTTAAAGCAAGATGGTCCAGTTGGGAGGAGATAATGGCAAATCTGCTGAGGACACTGGTTGCTGTCTCTGTCTTTTCTTGACACTGCTGCTGGGGAGTTGGAAGGAAAGTTCCTACCCTCTCTGAGAGTAGACTTTCCTCTTGTCATCTGTTAAACAACTCACACAGAGTCAATTCAGTTTGCTTTAAGAACCTGTAGATGATTATTCATATCCACTGAACTTGCCTCCAGTTACGTGAATATTTTCTATGCTGCAGTTTTATGCCTTCCTTACTAAGGTGTTGTAAGAATAGGTATGTGGTGTTTATTTTCAGGATGAATCCTTGATGTATTTGGTGTCTAATGGTGCATTAACATCTTGCTAATACAGGACTGACTCAGTCAGCGATGACACCCTTATCTTTACTTTGGAGTTTACTAATTGGAGGAGACTTCCTCCAGCTGTTGAAAAGAAGCTCTCTGCTCGTGTCTCAAACTCCTCGTGGGCTCTACAGCAACATATTGGTAAGAAAGTACAATTTTTAGAGACACATGACTATGTTTTCTTCTCTTCTCTAGTTATATTGTAATTTTAAGTAATGAGAGTTGTCGGAGAATATATTAAGTAGGGCATCATTTGCATTTTATTTCTGTGGAGAAAGGATGGGACTAGGAGGGGGATGATAATAATTTCCTTCAACAAAAATCATATCTGATTTTATAAGGTTAGCCTAAGGGGCATATAAAGAAAAGGAGGTATTTACTGATATTTTTATTTGATGATATCCTTTTAACTTTAGTAAGGATTATGTTAACAAAATGAGTCCTAAAAATCTTGTTAGTGAATGTTTAGTTTGTTAGAAAAATGCTAAACTTAGTTTTCTTTTCCAGGATGTGTTTGTATTTGTGTTCTCTCTTAAGTATATTATCATTTCTAAAAGGAAGTATTACCATCCTTTATTTTCTACCTGTCCTTACTGAATGCATGCTGATGTGTTGGTATAAGTATGGAGGTGAGCTGGGTGAAAGTTCCGTGAATTGATTGATATTTTATTTTATTTATTTATTTTAAAAAATATTTTATTGATTTTTTACAGAGAGGAAGGGAGAGAGATAGAGAGTTAGAACCATCGATGAGAGAGAAACATAGATCAGCTGCCTCCTGCACACTCCCTACTGGGGATGTGCCCGCAACCAAGGTACATGTCCTTGACCGGAATCGAACCTGGGACCCTTGAGTCCGCAGGCCGATGCTCTATCCACTGAGCCAAACCGGTTAGGGCTGATTGTTATTTTATATGACTGTTTTAAAACAAATTATCAATTTACTCTCAAATCGATATTTTATGACTGTTTTAAAATAACTTCTCAACTTACTCTAGCTTATTAAAAAGTTTTTAAGTCCTGGCTAGTGTGGCTCAGTTAGACACCATTCTGTGCACTGAGAGGTTACTGGTTCGATTCCCAATGAGGCCACATGCCCAGGTTATGGGCTCGTTCCCCAGTAGGAGTCATGCAGAAGGCAGCTGATCCATGTTACACACTCACGTTGATGGTTCTCTCTTCTCCTTTCCTCTCTCTCTAAAAATCAATATAATATTCTTTTAAAAAAAGTTTACAAGCTAATTAAAACAATTATAGAGCATGTAGTAGGAGATTTTACATAAGGAAATCAGTTTAAACATAATATATGCAAAATATTCCTATTTTGTTATTTAGATTTATTTTACTTTAACTTCATTTTGTTAACCAGATTATGTATCTTAAGTTAAGAAAATTATTTCTTCACTGCTATTTTTACATGAAATGTAACTACATAAAACATGTTGAATAGGTTTTTAACAAGTGAACTTATGCATATGTAAAAATGTCTTATTTCTCAGATAATTACATTTAAGTAAATTTTCTCAATCAAAAACAGACATTCAGGAAAATATGCTCTTGAACTGAGATATATTCAAACTGTTGGAGAGGTTTCTGTGGAAGAAAAAAGTAATCTGGATTCTCTGAGCCTTCTAGTACAGAGTTTTTAAAATGGTAATGTTGGAAAACTCACTGGCATGCAATTCTTAATGTTGAGAATTGCATGTGCTTTTACTAATTACGTATCTTCAGCAGTAGAGAACAGTTATCCATCCAGAACAGATAGACTATGGGCAATGGACTTGGGAACAAAAAATCAAAAGAGGAAGCATATGTCAAATGGGAAAATTATTGCAGCTTATCAGTAAAGATATGCGAGAGTTTACTTGGAAGACTTTAACATACAGCAAGTTTGTCCAGATGAAGGTAAAAATTGTGTATGAGTACATTACCCTGCAATAGACTGGCTCCACCAAGGGCTTCTTATTTAGGCACTAGGTAGAGCTTGTGTAAGGTAATAATCACCATCATAGATCATTTGAATGTTGGCAGGAGGGCAGGCCAGAGATGCATGGTTGTGGGAGGTATAAATAATGGGTATGTGTGATGTATGTGCAGTTCTGTGCTATTGTAAAGTTGGCATTAATAAGCATGATGCATTAAGAATTGGGTTTATTTTGATCATTGTTTTGATTTTAATAAAACTTCCTGTAACAAGTATCCTATTTTGGATTGTTCTTCTGTCAGGACATACAACCAAATGAACAAAATTGGAGAATTCCATATAAGAATGAAAAGTTAAAGGTTGCCTGTCTGCTAGTAGATCTATAGATAAATTTGATTTAACATAATTGAAAATGATTTGGTCAGAAAAGTAACTTAGAAGTACAGCATGATTTCAGACATAATTTTCTAACTATGATTAGTACCACACTGCAAGAAGAAAGAGATTTATTTAATAAATTGAAATCTGGTTTTAACAGGTTTTCATGAAAGTGTGTTTTACCTACAGCGTCTGGGCTTTTTCATACTCTAAATGCAGGGCATGGCTTCATCTTCTCAGCCTCGTGGCAACACATCTGGGAATGCTCTGCATCACTGAAACTTTCACAGGAATTTTGTGTGATTTGAAATACCACATAGATGATTATAAAATTCCCTTATTCAGTGGCATAATAAACTAAGATGGCAGTGATGGGCATATTATTATCTGTGTTAATAATCTACACATGAAAGACTGCTTCAGTTCAAATGAATATGGTTTAGACCTCTAATTGTTCATCAGTGATCTATTGTGCTTATGGAGGGGCGGGGAGATCAAAATGGTGCAATTAAAGTTAGGGCCAAAATCTGAAATAACTATGCTATTTCCTTTTTTTAAAAAAAATTATTATTATTATTATTATTATTATTATTAAGTGGAAAGATCTCCTAAAAGTTTCAGTGGCTTAGAAGATGTTAGAGAATTATTTTAAGTTTAATCACAGTTTAAAGAACCTTAGACTTGAAGTCAAATCACTTGATTCTGGTATCAGATAAGTTGTTGATTGACAGTGTCAACATGGGCAGGTCACTTAAGCTTTCCATAACAAATGTGTACTGGTCCAATTTGGCTTGATTGCAAATGATTAAGCTTCCACACATATATTAGCATAAACAAACAAATGGTTTATTTAGCTTTAAAGAGAGGGTTACCGTGATGCAGTCAGGTGACCTGGAAAGGCTTATCAGCACTGCAGAAAGCTGTGGGGCAGAAGAGGAGCTCCCCTCAGTCAGCCCAAGGAGTTTGTAAGGGAGCATAGTCTGTCAAAATGGAGAAGCTGGAGAAGCACTAAGGATCCCTTATCCCTGAGTGAGCAGCTCTCTGGGCCACACAGCCACCCTTTATCTTTATTCTGGGTGTGTACAAGGGATCTACATTAATAGGAACATGCCGAATGAAGAGATAGATGTCAATTTAACAGCCAACCTCACTTTTACCCATGCACTTGTCAGTTCCTCTGTCAGTCTCATCCGTCTGTGCCCATGGCATGCTCAGTGTTTGCAGCCAACATACTTCTTTCCCCACCAGGGACATTTATGACATTTGTGATTTAGGACTAATTATTGTGCTTGATCTCATTGGGTAAAGAGACTTACTTTTTTGTCAGGAGTGGGGAACGTCCGGCCTGCGGGCCATGTAAGGCCTGTGAAGTCATTTGGTCTGGCCCTGCCAAAGCATTAGAGTGAGTTAATTAAATGTTTGACCAAATATAGCAGGCTAATTTTCAAGTGGATGTGGATAATTTTGTATGTCCCTTGAATGATGTTATAAATATCCAAGTGGCCCTAGTAATAGGTAATAATTGAACATAGTTCACCTGCTTGTTGAAGTTGAACCTGCTTACTCCTTTGGAAAACTAGGAGGGGGGGTAGTTGCAGTTTGGGTATGCTCCCCATATGTACTCTTGCTAATCCCTCCAGTGCTCCCTTCACCAGTGTTTTCCCATCTTAGGAGTGAGAGTGATGATTCTTCTTTTAAGTTTACAGAACGGGGTAAAGTTTAAATGAGATAAAGACATGAAAACACTGGAAATAAATGTATTATATATTGTAGATTACCAGTATGTAGTCTGATTTATAATGGGGAGTCTATGACTCATAGTTTAAGAAAATACTCACCTTTTTAAGCTTAGGTTTATGTACAAAATCAGATAATCGTTTTGCATTTCTTATTTAGCATTTTGAAACACTGGTTCAAGGAGTTTCCCAGACTTTAGTAAATTAAACTAAACTCAAACCAATAAGCTTAAAGTAAATTGTAAGATGATGGATTAACTTTAGTGGTTTAGAAGATACTGAAGATGTTAGAGAATTAGTATGTCCCAGGCCCTATGAAGATTTACAGTTTAAGGAACCCTGACTTGGAGTCAGACCAGCCGGTCTGGTATCAGCTGGACTCTTGATACTATTTGTCCTTGTTGCTGTGATCCTGGTCTGCTAATCATTGCTACAGTTCATGGGGATTTATACAAGATTTCTTGGATTAATGAAAGGCGCTACATTTTTTTCACATAAAACCACTAGCTATTTTTAGTATTCTCCATGTCTGTGGACATTTTCTGTAGTGAACACTTTTCATCATGGAAAATGAAACTATTGTATGATTCTTAATTAAGTGCATGTGGACTATCCTTTAATTGGTAATTAGCCTTTGGCGCAGTGGTTTTAGTATGTGTGCATTCACACTCATGCTCTGGGGTCAGACGCACTTGAATTTGAATCCTAGGTCTACCACATGCTAGATGTATGACCTTTGGAAAGTTACTTAAACCTCTGTCTTCTTATTTCTGTAGCATAGGGTAATGAAGATTAAAAGAGAATGTGTGTGAAGTGTATGGGCATATGGCATGGTAGGCACTTTTCTCTCTGTGTCAACTTTGAAATTTGATTCTATGTCACGGACAAGAAGAGGAAAACTTTTGTAAGCTACACATTTATTCACTTAGTGTGCTAAGTCTGGATAGAGACCATTTGCAAAGAAACAGAGTAAATCAGGGATGTAATGTTTGTTGCTGTGAGCTATCATTTTTAAGGTTAGTTCATCCGTTTTTTAAGCACCAACTTGTATTGCCAGATCTTTAGAATTTGAACATTTAATTTTATGTGGCCCTGGGTATTGGCTTTGCATGTGTGGCCAGCAACTGGAGAGAGAGGAACCAGGTGAAGTCTGTAAAACAGAGTTTATTGTGGTCATCCTGGCCCAAGCAGTCTTTCAAAAGTAAGTCTGAGTAACATATCACTTCTCTTTTACTACATAGAGATGAGAGAAAAAAGGCATTTACTTTAATGTTTAAAATTTTTTCATCTTCCTTGTTTGGTTTGTTTCTCCAGGTGCTGTTCCATCCCTGACCCACCTTTGTCGTTTGGAAATTCGGTCCAGTCTAAAACCAGAACACCTACGATCTGATTATTTTATCTGTCAGTTGCCACTTCCCAGAAGCCTACATAATTACCTGCTCTATGCAGAGGTCCTGAGGATGAACGAAGTCCCCGAACTGACAGTTATTCAAGATGGAGAAATCAGCGAAGCTACTTAACACTTAATCTGTCTTACTCTGAAAACCACCAAGACTTAAGAGGCATGGAGTACAAAGTCTTCATGATTTTAGAGGCACAAAAGATGATTTTTGTTTGAGTGGTTGGTTAGGTTTTTTATGGGTGGTATTAGTTCAATGCAATGAGGGCCTTCCTGGTAAAAAATATTATAAACCCGACTTACAGTACTTTATTACAGTTTCATCACCAGTAAATTTAATTTGTGATATTCATTTATCTAACCAGATGGTGCTTCTAGTGCTAAACATGGCATATTTCCACCTATGATTCTGTGTTTATATAGAGCTATCAGCTTAGAATGGAAAGAATTAAAACTTCACTGGAAGCGTACACACAGTGGTGGAATTTATTGTTATTATTTTATTTGAGGTTGAACATCTCATATTTATAAAAGAATTATCTTATATTTCATTCTTATCTCTTCAGTCACTTTTGTGAAGAATTGTTATTGGTTTCTCACAGGTAAACTCAGGAAAGAATTAAAAAAAAAAAGAATGTAGAAAATGAATCATTTTGCTCTTGTTGTTTTTTTTCTTTTCTTTTCTTTTTCAGTTCCCTAACCTCAGTTAAAAAAATTAGGTTGTTATTGGGATAAGTAGGCATTTTGTCACACTTAAAATACTAATCGGGAGACTGGGAGGGCAGAAAGGTATGTATTGCTGTGTCACTTAGTATCACATACAAACATTCAAGCTCCATTCAGCCTCCAAATCAGAGGGCAGCTTTGATCCTATGAAGCAATGATTGCCAATTCTATTAATATTATAGTACTTTTCTTTTTTATTATCTACATCGGTTGTCAAATAGTCCGTGAAATTTGGACCTCAGAGTCCTAGGTTAATGAGACACCGCCTCATTGATTTTACAGTTGCTCAGTCTGAATTTAGAGTCAGAGAGGACTGAATACTGGATCAAGTGAGCTATGATAAGAAGCTCTGGGGACCAACTTTGAGAGAAAGGTTATGAAAGCATTACTGTCATGATAGACAACTAGATGGGATCCAAAGGAGGTCAAATCTGTGTCCTGTTATGATCCTGTGGCTTAAAATAGATGGGAATGGGTCAGTGGGTCCGTCTCTGATGGTCCTTTGCTGTTTGATAAAAGCAGCGATGAAGGCAGGCCAAGTGATGGAGGTATTTTTAATGTCCAGAGGACCAAATGATGGAGGCATTGTTAATGTCCAGACTGAACTCAGCGCTGGTTAGAACTATAGTTGCTGCCTGTGGAGTGGAGATAGAGTTTGAATGTGTGTATACAGGCAGAAATAGGGTGGATATGGAAAACCAGGTGGAAATTCTGATACTTAATTTAATAAATTCTAAGAATGTATGTACTATGAAGTATTTTTAAAGTGTTGTCTTAATCTTTATTTTTCCAAACTCTAAGTCTCTGATTTTTAGTGTAACCAGTTTTTTCTTAGGGCTAAATGTACATAAAATGTTTACATTTGAGGGTGAGTTTTTTCATGTGTTTTTGTTCATGTTCAAATATGTAATAAAAATTCAACTCTTTATAACTTATCATTGAGCTCATATTCTTAAAAGTCTGAAAATTAATATTTCAGAGACATTTAAAGCCGTATTATATGATTTTACTCACTGTGTATAATATCTTTCAGACAATTTTATAATAAAATATTTATGAGTTTTATGACCTATAGCAAGGAGTCAGTGAGAAATCCAAAAGTATCTAATGGTGGGTTAGTTAGAGTTACAGTTTCTGATCAGAATGAGACATCTAGTTAGTGTGATGCTTAGGCTCTGCCCTGCAGGCACAGTGCTTCAATACTGTTTAACATGGTGAGCCTAATGAGGAACCCCATGCAATAGTTCTCTAATGGTGGTACATATTACCAGAGCAGGACACAGGTCAGCTGTAATGACAGTTGCCAAGAGTTCACACTTCCTTGATCCGATGTTATCCTTTAAGTGTATTTCCTGCTGATCCTTTTCCTGTTACAGGGTATCATTTGATGTAAATAGTAACCTGGACACTGTTTCTTTAATATTTCCTCTCCCTTCACCAAGTAACAAGTATTGATATGCAGCCTTCTATTGGCCCAACTTCCCAGAGATCAATTATACTCCTGTGTTCCATGATCACCTATGATTGATAATCCTTGATAGACAGTCTGTGTCATATTTATATCATACTAGAGGCCCGGTGCATGGATTCGTGCACTGGTAGGGTCCCTTAGCCTGGCCTGTGCCCTCTCGAAATCCGGGACCCCTCGGGGGATGTTGGACTGCCAGTTTTGGCCTGAGCCCTGCAGGCCAGGCTGAGGGACCCCACTGGTGAATGAATCCATTCACCGGGCCTCTAGTATGCATATAAAATCTTTGGTTAATCTCTTCCCACCCTCCCCCCTCCCCTCTTCCCTCTGAGATTCATCAGTCTGTTCTATGTTTCCATGCCTGTGCGTTGAGCATCTGCCCCCTGGTGGTCAGTGCTCGTCATAACTAATGGTTGAACAGTTGAACAGTTGTGTAGGCTTTTATATATGTACTAGAGGCCTGGTGCACAAATTCGTGCACGGGTGGTGTCCCTCGGCCTGGCTGGTGATTGGGGCCAATCAGGGCCTGTCTCACCCAGTCCTGATTGGGCTGATCGGGGCCGGGAGGTTGGCCGGCCGGCCCCAATTGGGGCCCATCAGGGCCTGCTGGCCGGGGGTAGAGACCACGGGAGGTTGGCTATGGGAGCGCACTGACCACCAGGGAGCAGCTCCTGTGTTGAGTGTCTTCCCCCTGGTGGTCAGTGCACATCATAGCGACCGGTCATTCAGTTGACCGGTCATAAAGGTTGCTTAGGCTTTTATATATATAGATAGATAGATAACCAGTTGATATCTCTAAGTCTATTCTTTACACCTAAGTCCATCTGTAACCTATGTGAAAATTGAGATGTTTATGGATCTTTAAGTATTGTGTCAGGTACAGTTTGAAGACATATGAATATTTTTTTTGGTTAATCATTACCTGAGGATTATTTCCCCCCATTGATTTTTAGACAGAGTGGGGGGGGGGGCGCGAGCAGGAGAGAGAGAGAGAAACATCGGTGTGAGAGAGACACATTGATTGGTTGCCTCCTGCACACGCCCCGACCCAGGCTGGGATCAGGCTTGCAATCCTGGTACATGCCCTTGACTGGGAATTGAACCCAGACCCTTTGGTCTGTGGGCCAACACTTTAACCACTGAGCAAAACCAGCCAGGGCAACATGAGTTTTGTTTTGTTTTTTAGTTAATCCTCACCTGAGGATATTTTTCCATTGATTTTTTTCTTTTCTTTTTTAGAGAGTGGAGGGGAGAGAGAGGGACAGAGAGAGAGAAACATCGATGTGGAAGAGACACATGGATTGGTTATGCCCTTTGCATGTGCCCCAACCAGGACCAGGGATTGAGCCTACAATCAAGGTACAAGCCCTTGACCGGAATTGAACCTGGAACTGGCTAGGACTATATTTCTTAATCAATCATAGAAATATGTTTGAACAGGAACTAACTATTCGGTACAATTATTGCCAGCAGGTGCCTACTCTATTTTGGAAAGACTTTAAAAGGTGAAAATGGTTACAGGGCTAGTAAAGTTGCTAGTAATGTGGCCATTTTCAGTTTCATGTTCGTTGTTTTAGATCTAACAATGTGAAGGAATGACCAGTAAGACTATGCACTGTCTTCTAATTTCACAAGTTCATCATCTATATAAAGCAAGTGGAAGCTGAGCCCACTTGCTTCATTCATATACTCAATTTAATGAGAATCTCTTAAGCCAAAGTAATCTCTAAGCTTTTCCTGTGATACTGGGAATACCTTAATGGTACCTAAGGTACTATGAATTCCCCTGAAATTTCCTGTACTAGAGCACTTGCCTCTTCCTCGCTCTACTATCCCATGTAGCCAGTTACACATAACAGGTATCAAGACTAATATATATGTGAGAGCCCAAACCAAGAGATCTCATTACTCATGACTCCGTGACCTGGGGTAGTTATCTGAAAGGTAGCTGAGAGCAGTATACCTGCATCAGGAAAGGAGTGCTGCGTTCTATGAGCTAATGTTGGCTTTCTCAGTTTACACCTACACAATCTTGCTATGGTAAGGCTGTGTTTTATTACTTAAGGTAAATATGGCTTATGTTTGAGGGCTTAGAGTTTTGCAAGCATTGTTTTAAAAACTAGAGGCCCGGTACATGGATTCATGGACTGGTGGGGTCCCTTGGCCTGGCCTGTGGGGATCGGGCTGAAACTGGCCTGGTGCATGGATTCGTCCAGGGTGTGTCCGGCCCATCTCGTCTAGTCCCGATTGGGGCCAGGGAGGGACCCTGAGAGGGCTACAGGGCGTGTCTGGCCCATCTCGCCCAACTCGATTGGCCGGACCCCAGCAGCAAGCTAACTTACTGGTCAGAGCGTCTGCCCCTTGGTGGTCAGTGTGTGTCATAGCGACTGGTTGAACGGTCGGACACTTAGCATATTAGGGTTTTATTATATAGGATGATTAATTTTTGGCCTGGCTGGCGTGACTCAGAGGTTGAGTATAAACCTATGAACCAGGAGGTCACGGTTCGATTCCTGGTCAGGGCACATTTCCAGGTTGCAGGCTTGATTCCTGGTGTGGAGTGTGCTGGAGGCAGCCAATCGATGATTCTCTGTCATCACTAATGTTTCTATCGCTTCCTTTCCTTTCCTCTCTGAAATCAATAAAAATATATTTTAGAAATGATTACTTTTTAAAAATTATTTAAAAACTATTATGCTTTTAAAACCATGATAGTTTTATAAACATGCTTTCCCCCCCTCTGTATCCTTTTTCATTGTTTTAACAAAACATGTAAGGGGAATTGAATATTCCTGTGTGCAACTGTTGAGATTTCTTGTTGTACTCTCTTTCCATGTTTCTCTGTTTGAGGTAAATTAGTCTGTTTATCCTCACCTGTATTTATTGTTGTTATTAAATGACACGTGGTTATCAAAACACAATACCTTGCCATAAGTAAACTGTTTTTTGTTGTTGTCGGAGTCAATCAAAACCTGTGGTTTTAATGAGACAGGGAATTGGTTATGCTTAGTATTTTTGTCACATATTGGTAGAAATATATATGGCCATATTTGCAACAACATGCCAGTAATTTATGCTGAGGGGAGGCCAGTATGAATTATATTTTTTAATGAAAATACATACTTTGGGCACAGATGTTAAGTACATACCTTCTGCAGTTGCTTTAGTGAATAAAACATTTATATTTTAAATAAAAGGTATTTATTAACCTGCCCCTATGCTAATGAAAATCTGTAAAATTTTTTCATATAACCGTAACAATAGCACATTTAAAAAAATATTTTTATTGATTTCAGAGAGGAAGGGAGAGGGAGAGAGAGAGAGATAGAAACACCAATGATGAGAGAGAATCTTTGATTGGCTGCCTCCTGCACGCCCCCTAATGGGGATTGAGCCCACAACCAGGGCATGTGCTCTTGGACTGGAATCTAACCTGGGACCCTTCAGTCTGTAGGCCAATGCTCTATCCACTGAGAAAACTGGCTAGGGCAGTGATGGCGAACTTTTTGAGCTCGGCGTGTCAGCATTTTGAAAAACCCTAACTTAACTCTGGTGTCACATATAGAAATTTTTTGACATTTGCAACCATAGTAAAACAAAGACTTATATTTTTGATATTTATTTTATATATTTAAATGCCATTTAACAAAGAAAAATCAACCCAAAAAAATGAGTTCGCGTGTCACCTCTGACACGCGTGTCATAGGTTCACCATCACTGGGCTAGGGCCAATAATAGCTTTAAGCTTTTCATTTTAAAAGAAAAATATTTTAAAACTCAGAGGAAAAAAAGGAGGAAGGGAGATGGAGTGACAATCATTATCCATCCAGTATTAATGCTAACCTATATGTTGGAATATTCTCTTAATACCTCAGTTTTAAAAAAATCTGCATAGAAGTTTGAGGAGTATTTTTTGTCTTAGCCAAAACACCTCTATAATTCTGTAGTCTGATGAAGCCTTTTCTTAATCCTGTTAATGATATCTGTATCCAAGCCCAAGCCGTGAGATATCACAAATTCTGAATTGGTAAGAATGAGAAATAATGAGGCAGTTCTGGGTTGAATTCCACCCCCCCCCCCCTTAGAAATCTGCATAAAGCAAACAATCCCTTCCTCCTATTTGTAAAGAAAAGGTGATATCTTTGTGAACCTGAGCTAGTCATCTGGTCTCAGCCCAGGATAGTCATACAATTGCATATCCGTTGCCCAACTATTATAACTATATTATAACTATTTTTAATGAAGGCATTAAAAATACCATTGTTGCAGTAAAGATTAGTGTCTGCATGATTTTTCTCTCTTGGCTTCTTTTTCATGCATAGCACTAATAGTGAAGCGGAACAGGTGGTAATTGTCACTGGCACACTGAGACTTGTGAATAGCATCTGTTTGTCTCTTTTACCATCCAGTGGTTAGCATAACCTTCTCTTCACTGCTCTCCTGTGTGTATGATAAAAGTCTATCATGAGTCATTAAAAGGTGCTAATTCACGTTCATTTTTTTTTTTAACATGATGGAATAGGTAAAGAAGAAAGTCCATCTGGTGACTAAATATGACTATGATGTGAATCACACAATTAAAAAGGTATAATACTTGTGAGGTTATATTACAGAATATTGGATCAAATAATGTGTGTCAAAGATAACAATTCCAAGCCAGAGTAGTTCCATAAATAGATGCATTAGTTAGTAGTGGTATAGTCTAGGTTATGGTTTTTATACTTAAAAAAAAATTATTTACTTGGTTTTAAACAATAACACATTTAAATTCTTATGGTTTTTACCTTCTTGTACTTATTTGATTTTATTAAGCCCACTTTTAAATGTCATAGTGTGTATTTGTTTATGTATATTGATATAAATGCATACTTAATTACTCTTTTTATCTTTTTATTATGGAAAAAATAGAGAATTGTATAATGAACTTTCATGTATCCATCACCCAACTATTTCTTTCACCCACCATTTTCTCTGTCTCATAGCCATTTTGAAGCAGATTCCAGACATGTCATCGGTAGATATTTTAGTGTGTATCTCTGGAAGTCAAGGACTACTTTTTGTTGTTAATCCTCACCTGACGATATATTTTTTTCATTGATTTTCAAAGAGAGTAAAAAGGAGGGAGAGGGAGAAAGGGAGAAGGAGGGAGGAAGACAGAGAGGAGAGGAGAGAGAGAGAGAGAGAGAGAGAGAGAGAGAGAGAAACATTGATGTGAGAGACACTTTGATTGGTTGCCTACCAAGCACGCCTGACCAGGGCCAGGGCCAGGGCTGGGGAAATTGTACCCAAGATCCTTGGATACAAGGGCCGAGGCTCTGTCCACTGAACCACACCAATCAGGGTGTATTTTCTTTCTTATACGCTGAAAATTCTACTTCTCAGCGACACTAACAGGTGCCAATTGGTTTGTTTGTTTATTTTTTATTTCAGAGAGGAAGGGAGAGGGAGAGAGAGAGATAGAAACATCAATGATGAGAGAGAATCATTGATCAACTGCCTCTTGCACTCCCCACACAAGGGATCGAACCCACAACGCAGGCTTATGCCCTGACTGGGAATCGAACTGTGACCTCCTGGTTCATAGATCAGTGCTCAACCACTGAGTCACGTTGTCCTGGCACAAGTGCCCATTTGTTTTCTACAAGATTCACACACAGTTTCTACACTACAGCAATAATACTAGTGAAAACAGATTGTACACCCCCATTCTTTTTATTATGTAGGTATATCTCACTAGGGATGCCTAGTCACATTGCTGTGTTTTAAAGTCACTTGAGTGTATAGGATTATGTGTTTCATTTTGTCTTTTAGGAACTTTTAAAGTAGTTTTGCTTTATAATTATGAGAAATATTTATATAGTTCAAAGTTAAATATAGAGGGAAAAACATAATATTCACAGAAATCTGACTTCTACCTCCTATTCATCCTATTTACCCCTTCTCTCACAGGAAGCCTTTTTATAGTTGATTTTAAAATTTATTTTAAACATAAGCATGTATTTTTAAAACCCTTCCTTAGATAAGCAGAAGAGTAGTATATACAGTCTTCACCATCTTGCTTTTTTCACTGTATAAATATATAGTTCCATAATGTATAGAGACAGCCCTCATTTCACAGCATCTGGGCTCATACACCACAGTTATCCCACCTTTCCCAGATTAATGGACATTTGTATTACTTCTACTTTTGTGTTATTGCTGCAATAAATGGTGCTGCAATAAATAACTTTGTGCTGTTTGCGTTTTCACCAGCATAGCATTGGGAGGTTCCTAGAAGTGGGGTTGTTGGGTCAAAAGGTAAATTCGTATGCAAGTTTGCTAGATATTGCCAATTTCCCTTCCATAGGCAAATGATGTGTATCAGTAATGTATGAGATTGCCAGTAGAGAACCCTGTCAAACTCAGGGCTATTTGCCAGTCTCATAGGTGAGAAATATATGTCAGTACAGTTTCACTTTGCATTTCTCTAATGTGCAAGATGAACATCTTTTCCTGTTAGTGGGAGGAATGGATTTCTATGTGATTAGCCAGTTATCCTAACGACATTTGTTAGAAAAATCCACCTTTTCCCTACTGTTTGAGATACTATTATTAATTGATACTACATTTCTATATGCTTCTGTCTTTTCTGTTGGTCTGTCTTCTACTTATTCACCTCTACCAAACTTTTAATTATAAACGTAATTGACCAACTCTTCCTTATTGTGTTTTTCTTTGACAGTTTTTTGGAGGCTGTTTTCCCTGGTTTGTTCTTTCAGGTAAACTTTAAATAATTCTTCTATATCCAGTAAAAGATGGTATTTTTATTGGGGCTGTGCTACGTTAATTTATAGAGAATGGACATCTGTGTGATGTGTCTTTCTATGTAAGGACATGGTTTGTTTGTCTTTCCTGATGTTTAAAATCTACTTCTGTGTATCTCAGAAATATTTTATGGTTTCCATGTATATCCTCTAACTGGTTTTGGTTTGTAAATATGAAAGCTGTTGATTTTATACAGTATTATAACCTACCACTTCACTAATGTCTTTCTATTTTTAGTAACTTTCCCCCATTGAGTTTCATTGATTTATTATCATTGTTTTCCCAAATATTTAATTATGCCATCTATAAAGATATGTTTTCCATCTTCCTGTTCGTTCTTAAACCTCAGTGATTTCTTCTCTTTAATTGTATTGGTTAATATTTTCAACCTTTGAAGAACTTCCAGATCGGTGAACACCTTGAGGTGCTGGGAGAGTGTGGTACACCTGAAGAAGGTATGGAAGTTCGGTACCTTCCCATGTGTGTTGCCCTATGCAGCTCTTCCATTTGGCCTTTTTGAGTTATATCCATTACAGTAAATAACTAATAGGGAGTAAAGTGCTTTCCTGAGTTCTGTGAGTTATTCTAGCAAATTATTGAACTTGAGGAGGGGGGTCGTGGGATCCCTTGATTGATGACAGGCCTCCATTGGGTCTGAAGTGGGGGCAGTCCTGTGGGACCTCCCATGAGCTCCAGGTGGATAGTTATCAGAATTGAACTGAGTTGTAGGACACCTTCTGTTGGCCAGAGAATTGGTTGATATGGGAAAAACAAAAACACATTTGATGTTAGAAGTGAAGTATTCATAGTATCGAAAAGAAAAAAAAGTTTAGGTAGTAGAGTAGAATAAAAAAATGTGGCTCTGGAAATTAAATTCTTCCCTCTCCTCCCAAGTTCTTGTTGCTGCTTTTTGTAAATTTTGTAGTCTGTGTTTTTTGTTTGTGTGGCCACTGAATTCTGCTTGGTTAGCTTAGTGGTCAGCTAATGATTGAACAGAGATTTTTTTTTTTAAACCACATATAACCAATAAGCCTCCTAGTCTTTTCTCATTGGCTCTGTGAGGATATTGGGGCATGCTTTCAACACTCATCCGTGCAATGACAACTCTGCATTAGCCTTCACTTCCTGTTGCATAGATATCAGCTGGAGATGGGAGATTAGAACCTATCACTCCTTTCCTGAGCATGCACACACTTAACAATTTCTTAATATTATCAAATATCCAATCAACTTTCTCTCATTTTCTCATAATTTTTTTAACATATTTGTTTGAATCAAGATCAAATTAAATTCCATATATTGCAATGAGTTAATGTGCCTTTTAATTTCTTTTTTAAAAATCAATTGGTCTTCTCAACATTTTAAAGGACCTACTTTGTACAAGGGCTATGGAGTTTGTAAAGGAAGATAGATAGCTTTAAATTACTTAGTAGGAGAAAGATATGCATACACAAAGACTATATAAAACAAAGTCTGATGTGATAGGATTTGGATGAATAAATTGTTGGGAAATTTGAGAAAAGGAAGAGGATATTTTTGTCATCTTTAGGTCATAATGATTGGTGTTCAGAAGGCCTATGCTGGGCAGAAAATAGACAAAAATAAAGAATGGCAACCTCCACCAGGTTCCAAAGGACTTCATTGATGTCAAGATTGCTGAGCCAAAGGAATAAAATACCTGTGTTTTTTTAACGATTTCCCTTAGAACAACTCCATGTGAGATTATTTATTGATCACTGCAGCCAATTTGAACTTTCATTCTCATAGTCTTTAGTTCTTTATCTGCAAAGACTCCTAAGATAATTTGTATCACATACTCAAAATTACTGAGGAGTCCTTTAGAATGGAGATTTTACTCTAGGGGAAATGGATGAGAGGGCAGCTTTAGGATAACAGAGTAACCGTACATATTTTAAGGGTGATTCAGACAGAGGGGGAAACCTCAGCAGGAGGACTTTTTGCCCATTCAATATTAGTGGTGCAATGTGTTTGGCAATGCAAGATCAGAACTAAGCTTTATTGTTCCTGCTTGCAAAGAATGCAAATAACACTGGTTTTGACAACCCTT
Source organism: Myotis yumanensis (assembly GCF_028538775.1). Taxonomy (NCBI): domain Eukaryota; kingdom Metazoa; phylum Chordata; class Mammalia; order Chiroptera; family Vespertilionidae; genus Myotis; species Myotis yumanensis. The sequence goes on along the minus strand of NW_027223762.1, from coordinate 29,233,956 downwards.
TGACTATCCAGAATATTTAGAAATCTAAAGGAGCATCTAAAGGAGATGCTTTTAACTGGTTCAGAAGGCAGTTTATTCATTTGTTCTATTTTAATCCTCTAATGGCCCACTGTAAGAAATAGGAGATATTTATGTCCTGTGACTAATACCTCGTAATCGTGATGGACAATGACTTCTGTCATTTAAGAGCTACTTGAGGAAGGAGAAAGACCTTCAATGATCAATAGGGCATTTTAAAAATCTAATAAACTGCTATTACTGCTTTAATAATAAAAATATAATGGCTTGTTAGACATAAAAATTGCATGGAATTTATTTAAAGACAATTTTGGGGTCAGAATGGGAGATTTACACATGTGATTATCTTGTTGATCAAGGTGAAAATGAATAACTTGCTTTTAGTAAGAAATGTAAGAGGGCATATCTATATTATTCTTTTTATCTGGTATGAGCCTTGGGAGATTTTAGATATTGGTGGCGGCTGCAATTTCAGAGTAATTATTTATGGTGATAGCTTTTCTTTGCATATTGTACAAATAGGGTGGCTTTGAAAAGCTATTACCATAAATAACTACTCTGAAATTGCAGCTACCACCAATATCTAACAGTAAGTAGTTTCTCCCCTCCTGGTCACACTACCGTAAAAAAATTATTTATTCTTTTTAGTGTGAGGTCCTCAGTTGACTGGTCTATCTAACAGAATCCAGCAGGGTCTCAGAGAAAAGATGTTTTCTCCCCTCTGACTTGGAAGAACTTTACGAGTCCAATTGCACCAGCACTCTATTTATTTCAAACAATAGTAACGGAGATGAACTTTGGAACAACAGGCTGCTAATTCTCCTCTTCTGGACACTTGAAGCGTATCAGACTGCCCAAGAAGGGAGATACAGCTCCCTACAGAATATTCCATTGGATAATAAAATTCTTGAGCAGCATGTTTTGAGTTGATGATCTATGGCAGTGTGTATATTTTATTTTTACATGGCATGAAAAAAATAGAGCAATAACAACTCAGGGCATAAGGGGTTGTCAACTATTATTACCTTTAATGAAATGAAAGTCTCATTGGAAAAAGATGGGGAATTAATGACTTAAGCAATAAGCCAGCATCACTATATCCTGTATAAAAGAAATGTCAGGTACATCTCCCTTCTCAATAACTTTTCTCCCTCTGGCTTAGAGGAAATGATTTAGAAGCTGAAGAAATGCCCAAGTTTATTATGGAGAATAATGTGGTTATACCAAGGGCTGGGAATCCTGAATCCCTGCTGTTGTATATGAAATAACTATGAGCTCTGTTGAAGGTGCCAGTATAGGATAGTGTACAAGGTTGCCAGTGGCAGTGCTTGGCATCTGGAGAACCATTCTAAGCTCATAAACCTGAGGGTCCTTATTAGAAGGCCCTAATTTGAATAGTTGGTACAGCATTGCTGGTGCTGACTCCTGTTCCCACCAGGCAGAGGATATTCCCTTAAAAGGAATTGCCCAAAGGGCCATATCACTTTCAATCATGTTCTTACACTGGATTCTACCCAGGATGTCCATCAGGAGACTCATATGCAAATGATGTCTGAGATTTTCACTTTCTACTTAGCTCAGAAAAACCTGGCAAAGGAACTATGATCATGTTCATTTTTTCACCAACCAAACTATGCTAGTGTATGATTCATTCATTATTCTTAGTCACTAAATATATATAAGCAAAAATGTATCTCAAGTTTTGCCCTCCCTCCCTCTTTTTTAAGATTTATTTTTAAATTATAGTTGATATACAATATTATATTGGCTTCAGGTGTACAACATAGTAATTAGATATCTATATACCTTATACAGTAATCACCATAATAAGACTAGTCACCGTATATAGTTATTAGGATAGTATTGACTATATTTCCTGTGCTGTACGTTATATTCTCATGACTTATTTTATAACTGCCAGTTTGTACTTTTTATTAAATTTATTGGGGTGACATTGGTTAATAACACTATATAAGTTTCAGGTGTATAATTCTATAATATAGCATCTGTATATTGTGTTGTATGTTCACCACCCATTCACCATATATTCTCCCCCAAGTCCCTTCTCCCCTGGTTACCACCATACTGTTGTCTGTGTCCACTGGTAAGTGATAGACCTCCCTTGCCCAGACTCCCAGGTTCCCTCACCTGGCCCAAACCTCAGTCCCTTGGGCCTCCACTTGCCTGGAATGAGGGCACTGTATTCAAGACAATGTTGAAGGTAAAGAGGGCAGAGGTGGTTGAGAGGGATATCAGGAAGTAGGAGGCAGTGGTTCCTTATCTCCAGAAGATACAGTTAAAAAGGGTAGATGAGAGGTGCACTTGAAAGATAGTTTATGATCCAGATAATATAATCCACGGGACATTATAGGATAGCTGTAACGATATTTCAGTAAATATTTACTGTGCATCTACTTGCATGATACTTTTTGTTTAACTGACTAGTACCATGCATTACTATTGGGTATAGTTGAGAGAGAAATGTTCTGTTTATTCCAACATTGGGTTAGTATGTATTATATGAGATAAATTTATTTTAGTGAAATTGATCAGAATATACTCAATTCTAAAGTTATACTTAATTTTTTATATTTAGTTCTATAATTTAATGTTTCAGTATACCCACATATACCCAATATATCTAATGGGAAAAGCTCAAATTAACCATTCGGGTTTTCTGTTTGTTTTATTAATTAGACAGTAAGTTACGCAATACTGAATTTACTTTAATTTTGAATAATCCAGAAGGCACATTGTGACCTTGAATAGCCTCAAGGCAGATCAAATGATTCTGTAGACACACTGGCATGTAGATATATGTATTACCAAGATGTAAGAGCATACATAGTAAATATGATATTGGATAGGATAGGAAGTGAAAGTACCTGGTAACAGGGAATTGCAATTCACAGAATGCTGAATGTATCCAAAGTTTAACCTTATTTGGGAGTGGAAAGCATATGATCCAGCACAATTAAGGGAAAACACAACTTGTATTGAATACTTGCATGTACTGAACATACATAAAGCACTTGGTCCTGCTGACAAGTTGCACAGTAGGTTTGGAGAGCAGCAACTTCACCAAGAATTTTCAGTGTGCCAAAGAAACTAGACAAGGACCCAAGTAAGCAGGCTGTGAAGAGCTAAACTATGAGGGTGGCAGGAAGAAGTGCCTATATTAAGAATTGGGTAGCGTGAAGGAAGAACAACTGCCAGAAGGAAGGAAAACACTGCAAATTAATTTGCTGGAGAGGACATAATCTTATTCTGGTCTGCAAGAAGCAGACATCTCTACTTGGTGGTGTACCATTTGTTTCTCAAGTTTATAGTCATTTTGGAAAGCAGCAGACTACTTTAGTGTTCTGTAACTTTGGTGATTAAATGTTTTGTGTAGAGTGTGGTATGTTGAAAAGTTTGGGAACCTGAGGGAAGAGACCAAGATGGGAGAGCAGGTGAAAGCTACACTTACCTCCTTTCATGACCACATCAAAATTACAGCTAAACTATTGAACAGTTAAACTGGATAACCAACTGAAGACTAGCTGAGTAGAAGTCTTATGATTAAGGATAAATGGAAAAAGCCACATCAAGATTGGTAGGAGAGGTGAAGATGCGAAACTGCTGGCCCCATCCACACCCATGTGTGGCGGTTGAGAATCCAGAGGGCTATCTGAGCTGCAGAGTCCCCTGTGAGAAGCAAGTCGTCCCACACTGGCCTTTCCAGCCCAGAGTGCCAGTGCCAGTTCCAGGAAGAGGAAGCCACATAACATCTGGCTGTGAAAGTCAACAAGGATTTCATCTGCCTGGGTGAGATGAAAGGCTACTGGAAACCCGGGTGTCCTTAAAAAGACAGTACACAAAATCCCGCTTGCAGAGGCACTCACCTTGGGCTCTAGCAGAGGGACAGTACCTTGGAAGGTGCCAGAGACATACAGGGAGAGACTGAGTTGTGTGGCTTCAGGGAGAGGGTTGAAGGAACAGCCACCAAAGTCCCTGTGTTGAGTCTCCTGTACCACCCATGCATGTGGTGTTTCCTGGGTCAAGCACTCGCGCCCCGCCCACCCCTCCTCCCCCCCCCCCCCCCCCCCCCGCCCCAGCATTATCCTGGGGAGCTGCCTAGCTTCACCCTGATGGCTCCTAGAAGTCCTGCCCTACCCAGGTAGTGCACAGGCTCTAGGTTCTGCCCATGGCCAGCCTGTGCTTGCATTGCAGTCTTTCTGGAAAAACTCTTGAGGAATTCTGGACAAGCTTGAGAGGTGGCAGATACACAGGGAGAGACTGAGTTGTGTGGTTTTAGGGCGAGGGCTATTTTCCAGCTGTGCCCTCCCTCCATGTGGCCAAATCTTAATCTGCATTGGCATGATGAACTCTACTGGCTCTACCCTGACAACTCCCTGAGACCCTGCCCCACCCAAAAGCTCTGCAGGCCCCCAGGCAGATGGTGGCTGGCCTCAGTTACCTTGAGACATTTGCTGAGTGGCCTCAGACCCAGTACTGGAGCTAAGTTTGAATCTGTAATAGCCTGGAGAATACTGCTTGCCCTTACCTGGTGACTCCCTGAGAACCTTCTTCACACAATTCGTGTACTGCTGAGGGTCTTTCAGTGGCTGATCTAAATGGGCAGCAGGCTGGCACTGGTGGGTCTTGGGGTGCACTGGGCCTTTTGTTGACCTTCCCCAGGCCTGATACTGGTGGTAACCAACTTCAGTACACAACTTGGCCGCTCCCATATGTACCCAGGGCCGGCACAGGCAGCTACCAACTATGGATTGTTTTGTAGCTCCTAACCAGTAATCCAAGAGCAATCATAGGCAATTTCTGACATTGACTGGCACCAGAGTCCCTCCTAAGAAGCCCTAGAAACAACATACCCTGTAGCTGGCTTCAGACCACAACAGAGCATGACCCAATTAACTCCACAGTGGTACACCCAAGACAGGTCTCAACAGGCACCAGGCCCTGCTGGGGCAAGTCTGCCTCATGGGGTTAGCTCCTGCACAGCAGCTTGTGCATTGCGGTTATGGCCAATCCTTACAGCTAGTCAGTCTGAGGGTCAGCCCCACTCATGGATGTGCCGATAGCTATCAAGGCTCAGCTACAGCAGGAATGAAAACATAACCTACACAATAGATACTCCTGAAAACCTGGCTTAGGTGATCAGAGAGACTGTGTCACTAGGCCCTACTAGTCACCTTCTATATAAGGCCACCCAACCAAGACTGGGAAACACGGAAACAAACTCAGAGAGGTAGCCAAAATGGAGAGACAAAGAAACAAGCCCCAAATAAAAGAACAGGAGAAATCTCCAGAAAAAGAATTCAATGAAATGTAGGCAAGCAATCTACCGGATACAGAGTTCAAAAAAATGGTTATAAGGATGCTCAAGGAACTTAGTGTGAATTTCAGCAGCTTAAAAAAGGACATAGGAACCATAAAAGAACTAGTCAGAAATGAACAATACTATACATGAAGAATACACTTGAAGGAATCAACAGTAAATTAGATGAAGCAGAGGATCGAATCTGCTATTTGGAAGACAAGGTAGCAGAAAACACCCAATCACAGAAGCAAAAAGAAAAAAGAATTTAAAAAAATGAGGGTAGTTTAAAGGATGGCTGGGACAACATCAAGCATAACAACATCAACATCATAGGGGTGCCAAATGAGAAAAGAGTGAGCAAGAGCTGTAGCCGGTTTGGCTCAGTGGGTAGAGCGCCGGCCTGCAGACTGAAAGGTCCCAGGTTCGATTCCGGTCAAGGGCATGTACCTTGGTTGCAGGCACATCCCCAGTAGGAGGTGTGCAGGAGGCAGCTGATCGATGTTTCTCTCTCATCGATGTTTCTAGCTCTCTATCCCTCTCACTTCCTCTGTAAAAAATCAATAAAAAAAAAAGAGTGAGCAAGAGATTGAGAACCTATTTGAAAAAATAATTACTGAAAACTTCTCCAACTTGGTGAAGGAAAAAAGCACACAAGTTCTGAAAGCACAGAGAATCCCAAACAAGATGAACCCCAAAAGTGCATGGGCTTTTTAGTAGCATAAATTTCTTCTTTAGTAGTGTCTTTAAGCAGGTAAACAAAAAAATTGCTTACACATTGTAATTTCTAGTGCAATTAAAAAGTAGAAATTGAAACCCCGAATGGGGCTAGTTCTATTTTGACAGATAATTGTAAGCTAAATTCTGAACTTCCCTTAAGCTATTTGCTTATTTATGCAAGTGTTTCATGAATTTACAATTTCTTAAATATGTTATTTCACTTAATACTTTCATATTCAGTGAAGGCTAAACTAGACCACAATAGTAAACAAATTAATAATATGATTATTCTACAGAAAATAAGTGGGTTACTGAGCTGTCATGAGTCAGGTGAAGAGCATTTCAAAAGAAAGAAATAGCACAGAGTCCTGGAGGTAAACAGCTTTAGGCATGGAAAGCCCAGTGTGATGGTCCACATGAGGGAGGGCAACACTGGAAAGAGACGAAATTGAGTAGGGGGGCCAGAGACCAGATCAAGCAAGGCCTAGAGGCCACAGAGCAGTTTGGGTTTTATTTTAAGGGCGATGGAAAGCCTTTGAAAAGTCTGAGGTAGAGCAGGGATATGATCTGATTACAAGGATCTCTCAGTCTATTGCAGGGAAAATGGATTGGAAAATGCCCAGTCAAGAAGAGATTAAGTAAAAAATAAACAAATAAACAAACAAATCATCTATAGGCACAGACAACAGTATGGTGATTGCCAGAGGGAAAGGGGGGTGGGAGGAGGTTGAAGAGGGCAAAGCGGGGATAAATGAGGGCAGAAAGACCTGACTTTGAGTGGTGCATGCATGGCACAGTATGTAAATGATGTGTTATTGAGTTGTACACCTGAAACATGTATGGTTTTATTAACCAATGCCACCCCAATACATTCAATAAAAAATAAAACAAAGTGCATCAAAGTAGTCAATAGCATATTCATGTTGCAAGTAGCAAATTGTGACAAAGAATGTTGTTTTGAACTTTATTAGTTGAGCAGGTTTATTTAATTTGGAAGTGCATTTTGGTTTATATTTTTAGAAGGACTATAAATAAGCATAAAGAATTTGTGTATAGTTTCATGCTTGTACATATTTAAACACCATCATAATAAAAATAATTTAAGTCTCCCTTCCCCCCGCCCCCAAATGTTGGTACCATGGTGGCTCGGGCCAGGCTGTTGGCATTGAGATGGAAAGGAGTGTATGGTTTTGTGGTAAAAATTTGGAGATGGAACCTACAGAAGTTGATGATGAATGGGATGTGGATGATGAAGTAAGGGATGAATCAAGGATGAATACCATGCGTTTTCATCCATATGCATCCTTTCCCTCTAGGTTATTTTTGCTTTTACTCAAAATGAAGTCTTACAGCTCTTACAGAAAACACACACACATTCAAGCCTTTAAAAAGTATTGTGAAGCTCTTATGTAGAATTCTGAACACGTGGCTTTTGGCCAAAGGCAATAAAATTAAAACATGAACATTGGGTGCATAGCTAGCCAGATTGTGGGATCATATTGAAAAGTGCTTCTGTCTCTTGAACTACTTCTGACTGTAATATAAATTCTACCAGTCCAGCTGATTTTATATGCACAGAATGTGGTACAACTCCACAGGAAATATAAATTTTTCACTGACTAGCAGCCTGTAACTGCTTTAAGTGTAATTACACATTTTTCATTTAAGATCAATTTCACAAAATCGTTTTTATGACCTAAGGCTGCCTTCCTAATAATTGGGTGCAGCTAATTTATGAGGTTTTGCATGTGTTGGTACTGGTATCATTCTCGCCTGGGTTTAATAGAAACAGGCTTGATGTGGATATAGGAAAGGTTCTCTGGTTTCATATTTATTTCCCTTACGTTGATCCAGTGAATCCGCTTTTGTTTCTCAGCATATGCTGTTCTGTGAAAAGCCCATGATAACCTGTTTGTAACACAGCTCAGTAGACAAATGAGGATATTTTCCATTTAATTCTAAAGAAAATGCCCCCTCAGATCATAATTAAATCTGATCTCATTCACTTGGGGTAGCATGAATAATTCATGGAGTTTAGGCATAATCAGGTTCTAGGCTTTGGGAAATTTTTAGTTGATGTGCAAAGGTTAATTTTTTTTTTTCATTAAAGGAAAAGATCCTGTAGAGTTGTCTTCTATGCCAAGATCCAAGTGCAGTGGAGATTCCAGGAAAGAAGTGTAAGGGTCGTGGAGAGCCATGTCACTTTACATGGAGGGAAATATACTTGTGTAAACACTTAATTCAATATGCTTATTTTAACCTGAATTTTCTGTTACTTAATTATGAGCAAGAAACCTGACTTCACTGAGTGGAAAGAATCTAGAATTAAGGGTGCATCCCCAAACTGGGGCTCTTTGCCACATGGGCCATCAGAGGAACTTGGCACTTGGGAGTTTGTCCTCTGACTGTGCTGAGCCAGGAATCCTAGAGAAGTAACCAGCAGGTTTGTCCAACCAGCTCTGTGTGAACTCTGACCCCACTGTCTCTATTTTTCCTTTTATAAAAAAAATATTTTTATTGATTTCAGAGAGGAAGGGAGAGATAGAAACATCGATGATGAGGGAGAATCATTGATCAGCTGTTTCCTGCATGCCCTCTACTGGGGATCGAGCCCATAACCCTGGCATGTGCCCTTGACCGGAATCAAACCTGGGACCCTTCAGTCCACAGGTCAACACTCTATCCCAGTGGTCAGCAAACTGCGGCTCGAGAGCCACACGCGGCTCTTTGGCCCCTTGAGTGTGGCTCTTCCACAAAATACCGACTTCAGCGCATGGGCCACGAAGTTTCAATTGCACTGTACGTGCGCACCCGCACGTGGTATTTTGTGGAAGAGCCACACTCAAGGGGCCAAAGAGCTGCATGTGGCTCACGAGCCGCAGTTTGCCGACCACTGCTATCCACTGAGCCAAACCAACTAGGCTCTATTTTTCTTTAGCAGGGACAGCTTGGATGTTTCAGTCTTATGTCTACGAGAGATATACAGTAGGTCTTCCCCTCTTCTTAGGGATGCCGACAGGGCATCGTTATAGATGGGAAGTATGCAAGTATGATTCTTGCATTCAAAAGGAGCTTTCAATTTAATTTGGAGATAAGATTAGCAGGCTAGCAGTCTGTGATGAGTGGCACCGGCAATGCTGATGCTCCCAGGAAGAATGTGTAGGGAAGGCCCCTTGGGAATGGTACTTTGGGTAGGTGGTGAGCAGAGGGGCTGTTTGAATCAGAAAAGCTAACAATCTTGGGGTTTAATTACCAGTTCCCTAGCTTATAGAAGGTTACAGTAAGGAAAACAAGGCCTTTTTCTTGTCCTAACACCCTGGGTAGGAGAAGCAGCCCCGTCCTCTTGCTGGCAAACCTTGCAGTGACCTTATCAGAGACAGATCCTAAAGTAATTCTCATCCTCAAGATCTGCTCCTTCGACTCCTTGTTACTTTCAAGGTAGAAATAAAAGTAAGGTCTCAGCACAGCCTAATGGAAAGAAATAACTTAGATGCCAAAGGCATTGAGCTCCTGCAGGAACTCATGTAGGAGGGTGTCTGATGGGGGAGGCTGGATGGGGAGACTTATTTACTTACCTGTTACTCTGGTCTCAATGTTCTGCCAGTAACTTCTGGAATCAGCACAAAAAACCACGGGAACTTCCTCTGCTTTACTTCCGCTGCCTCCTCCCCATGTTGCTCATCATTCCACAGATGCTTGTAGGGTACATTTTGCCTGATGGTCTCACATCCTAGGCATTTGCCCAGAATGCAAAGGAACCACTGGCTGATATCTGTTCTGCCTTATTTTTCTGAGTCCATCAGAAGGAAGAATGGTGTGCTCTGCCCTGCACTTTCCTAGACGTCCTCATCCCAGACCCTGCGAGGATGCCTCCTGCCTCTGTGGACAGCCTTGGCCGGCAGCCTCGGGCGGCACTGAGGACATCACTCACAGACAGCAGAAGGTGCCACTTCACGGAGGCTCAGTGTTTCCAGCTGGGCTCTGGCATCTCAAAAGGTGGCAAGAATTCTGTTCCAAATCTGATTTCAGACTTGGAACCAGGTCCTAGAAATTCCTTCTGGCCACACCACAGGGATGATGGGGGAAAACACGAGAAATGTCACAGAGAAGCGGCTGCCCTCTCCTTGCTCTGGCCCAGTGCCTCAGAGGAAAGGTGTGCTTCCTACGCTAACCCGAGTCCCAGCCAGTGTTGCTGTGAATAGTTATTACGTTCCCTCCAGCCACCAGCCTTCCAGCTCATTTCCCCAGCAGTCAAGATTCTGTTTCAGCATTGCCTTTTTTTAAATTTTTAAACCAGCCTCTGGGAATTTCCTATTACTTCTCTTCATTGTATTAGTTTCATGCTTCAACTGTTTATGCTTCTATAACTGCATCTACATTTTTGTCTCCAGTCCCAGGCTGATCTCAAACAATATCATCCGTGTTAGAGCATTAGAAGGAAAAAAGAAAAGCGCCTAGTAGACTGAGTGGCAGAGAAAGAACGAGACAACATCTGGGCCATCAAAAGCCCCTACTGCTCAAACCTCCTGGTTCGAAAATGAATTTGTAGTGAGCTTGTTCACATAGTTTCGTTTGCATGTGTCCTCCGGCCTCCCTTCGAGGTTTGAGGCAGTGGTGAAATATATTTTCTCCAGTTTGGTTTTCTTCCCGAGTTCCTTGGGACTTGTTGAAAAGGCGTGAACTTTGTTTCTTGAAACCGAGGGAGGAATGTGCTTAACTTCTCTTAGCAACTCAGTCAGCTGCTTTTACTCAAAGGTTCAGTCCTGAGGGAGGCTCTCAGAGGGAGAAAACTTCTCCTGAGAGGACATACAGGTGGGTCTGCAGTGCTGCAAAGGCGTGTCAGTGTCTGAGAACTATGACATGTCATTGTTTTCACCTCTGATAGTAATCCTGTGAAAAAGAGAGGATCATGTAAGAGAAGTAGTAAAATGCAGAGGAGTGCTTGGGATGGATAATAAGCACCAAATTCAGGTTGATGGTCACCTCTGGGAAGGGAGGAGTGAAATGAATGGAGGAGCCTACATGCCTTTGTGATTTTATTCTTAAGTTGGGGAGTGGAGACATGGGTGCTCACTCCGTTATCCTTGATTGCTCTCTTTTTTTCTTAATGAGAAAGTCATTCATTACTAAATGAAAAAATTTTACATAATGCCCAGGTTTTAGAATGAACCTGAATTCAAATACTTTTTCCTTTCTTTACTAGAATGAGCAAATATCTTTAACCCTCTGAGTCTCAGTTTCCCCATCTATGAAATGAAGATAGTAATTTCTTTTTCCACAGAGTTATTTTAGGATCAAATGAGATAGCTCAGTGTTTGGCACATGCATTGAGCATCCAATTAAAATTATCTGTGATACTTCTAGAAGGCTCTTGAGACATGCTTGTTAAATTTTAAATGAAATAATGTCAGTTGTGTCAGGTGGGAAGAGGAGTAAATGGATGAAGAGAGTCAAAAGGTAAAAACTTTCAGTTATAAATTAAGTTCTAGGAATCTAATGTACAGGATGGTGACTATAGTTAACAATACACTATTGTACATTTGAAAGTTGCTAAGAGAGTAGGACTTAAAAGTTCTCATCATAAGAAAAACATAAATTATAACTGTGAGGTGATGGATGTTAGCATATTGTGATAATCATTTCACAATATATACATGCTAGAGGCCCGGTGCACGAAATTTGTGCACGGGTAGGGTCCCCCGCTGGCACCCACCTTGGCTGGCCTGCCCTGCCCACCCCGCGCTGCCATGCTGGTCGGGGCCAGCAGGCTGGGGGTAGCTCCTGCATTGAGTGTTTGCCCCCTCGTGGTCAGTGCATGTCATAGCAACCGGTTGTTCTGCCAGTCATTCTGCCATTCGATTTGCATATTAGGCTTTTATTATATAGGATTATCCTATCTAATAAAGAGGGAATATGCTAATTGACACTCATGCTGTTGCAAAAGATGGAGGCACCCACAGCCAATAAGGAGGGGATATGCTAATTGACTGCCCCACTCTCAAAGATGGCAGCCCCCACAGCCAATAAGGAGGGAATATGCTAATTGACTACCCCACCCTCAAAGATGGCGGCATCCACAGCCAATAAGGAGGGAATATACTAATTGACTGCCATGCCCTCAAAGATGGCAGTGCCCACAGCCACTAGATGGCCGGCAGGGGAGGGCAGTTAGGGTGACCAGGCCAGCAGGGGAGGGCAGTTGGGGGGGACCAGGCTAGCAGTGGAGGGTAGTTAGGGGTGACTGGGTCAGCAGGGGAGGGTAGTTGGGGGGGACAGGGCTGGCAGGGGAGGGCAGTTGGGGGGCAACCGGGCTGGCAGAGGAGCAGTTAGGTGTCGATCGGTTTGGCAGGGGAGTGGTGAGGGGGTGATCAGGCTGGCAGGCAGAAGCGGTTAGGGGCAATCAGGCAGGCAGGCAGGCGAGTGGTTGGGAGCCAGCAGTCCCAAATTGTGAGAGGGATGTCCGACTGCCAGTTTAGGCCTGATCCCTGTGGACATCCCCCAAGGGGTCCCAGATTGGAGAGTGTGCAGACTGGGCTGAGGGACAACCCCCCCCCCGCGACTGTACAAATTTCGTGCACTGAGCCTCTAGTATCTCAATAAAACAGGAAAAAAATGAAAAAAAATGTCAGTTGTCAATAGCAAATATATCATCAGTTCCCTTCTTACCTACCAGACTGCCCCTTCTCCCCCAGTCTATTCTACACTTTGATGGCTGTTCTTGCTTTAAAGTTTCGGTGGCTTTTGGGTTGCTACTAGCTAACTTCAAGCTGAGTCCTGTAAACGACTGCTTCAGCCCACATCAACCCTGTTGCGTACACTACCCCACCTTCCCAGCCTGGCTCAGCTCCAGCCAAGCCCAGTGATGTGTCCTCCCAGAGCCACACCTGTGCTGCTGCAGCACAGCCAGGTCAGGACGGCCTTGGAGTGTCAGCCTCCTTGTCAGTTTGACCTCCCAGGGAGAGATGAGGGATCAAGGAACCTAGGAAGGTCTCCTGTGCACACTGCAGAGGAGAATAATGGTAAGAGCAGTGTGGTAGCAAGAAGGCAGACATCAGAAAGATGGAACAGAGTCAGGCAACACGTTGCCTTTTTATAATAGGCTTCCTAATAATTCCCTCTTACCATGAAATGGAATAATAGCTGTAAAATCAATTATGAACATCATGACTTATTTTTCTAATTAATTAAAACCACGTGGGAATTCAAAAGTCTAGCAAATAAATCTTTCTGTGCTGCCAACCTTGCCCAAATATTCTAGAGCCAGGATCCCAGGGTTCAAAGCCCAACTCCACCTCAACACAGAGAACTTAAGTAACATGTGACCTTCGGTAAATCACTTTACCTCTGTGCCTTTCAAATGGGGGTAATGAGAGTGTGTATTGCACAAGTTTGTTGTGAAGTTTGTGAATGAAGATGTGTAAATCAAATAGTGTTTAATAACGGAAAGTGCACAATGATGATTAGCTATTATTCTCTACCTAATTTGGACTAGAAAAGGTTTTCAAATAAGTTGTTGGTATCTAAAAACACAAGCATGAACGCTATGGAGGTAATAATTTGCAATATGTAAGTGTGCCAAGTCAACACTGTACACCTAAACTTATGCAATGTTACATGTCAATTTTATCCCAATAAATCTGGGAAAAATTAAAAGCATCATTTGATTATGTTTTAACAGGATCATTGTTAAATAAACTGAAGGGGATCTAAAGAAAAAGCAGGAAGGCCATTTAGGAAGCTTTTGAAGGAATCAAGGTAAGGAATCACAGTGCCTGGGACAGGGTGGTAACAGCTGAGGTGCTGAGAAGTGTACACCGCAGCAGATAAATAATCTGCTTCGTGGTACCCACCTTCATCACAAACCAAGTGCCTATGTGTGTGCGCGCACACCAGAGTTGTGTGCATGCGTGTTTGTGTGCCTGTCTCTGAGCTCTGTTCTATCCAGTTTATGTGTTTCTTCCTTTGTGAGTCCCATATTTTTGTAATGCTTTGTGATATGTGCTAATACCTGGTAGAGTGAGTCCTCCCTTTTTGCTCTTCTTTTTCAAAGTTAACTTGGTTATCTATGTTCTTTTATTCTGCTGTGTACATTTTGGAATAAATTCATCAAGTTCCTCAAACCAGAACTTTGTTTGAAATTATGCAAAGTTTGGAAATTAATTTGGAGAAAATTGGCATTTTTGCTGTGCTATCACATTCATGAACATGGTTGAGATCCCCAGTTTATTCACATCCTTAAAAAATATTTTTAATGATATCAGAGAGGAAGGGAGAGGGAGAGAGAGATTGAACATCAATGATGAGAGAGAATCATTGATCGGCTGCCTCCTACACACTCCCTACTGGGGATCGAGCCCACAACCTGGACATGTACCCTTGACTAGAATCAAACCCAGGACCCATCAGTCCACAGGTTGACGCTCTATCCACTGAGCCAAGCCAGCTAGGACTATTCAGCATAATAATTCAGAAGCAGATATGGATATCTCAACTCCTTGCATGTTTAAATTTATTGCACTGCAGCTAAATGTTGTTTTTATTCATAATACATACTTGTCTTTACTGAGAATATAAACATTAATGTTGTTTTCAATTTTGTTTGTATATTGCATACATCAAGGATTTAGAATTATATATCAATGGTAAATTCACCAGGTATTTAAATATTTAAACACAAGACTGTAAAAGGAATCTGTTTTCAATTTTCTTTATTTACATCTTCTCTTAATGTAAAAGGATGCAGAAATCCATCTGTTTTCCAATAATTCAGAATTATAACTTTTCAGGCTTAAAAAAGATCATTCATTTATATGCATTTACAGAGAAGAATAATTGAATTTCTGTGGGCTACTTAAATAACAGTTTATGTAGTCACATTGCATTTTAGTAAATATAAATATTCAAATTTTGTAGTAATTTAAAAAATTTCTATCAGTAGTGACTATTTCTCTGACTAATAAAATACCAAGCCATACCATTTCTAGTTGGGGACAGTGCAGTGTAAACAATGGCATCGCATTTGTTTCTAAACCATACATAGGAACACACACACGTTTATTCTCTGTGACATGATAGTCTTCTGTTTAGGAATTTGATATGTTCCAAGGAAAGAATAAACTGCATGCCAAAGATGTCTATTGAAAAATTAGAAGCAGCATAATTGGTCAGAACTAAGGAAATTATGGCATACCCACTCCATGAAGTGGTAGACAGCCATTGAAATTTGAAGACTATATAGCAGTTGGAAAAGTACCTATGCTGCTACGTAAAGAAGGAAAATCTATAAAAACTGATCAGATACAAGGATCTTGACTCATGTTTAAAATATGTGTCTCTGACCAAGGAAGAAATGAAATTAATAGTTACTAGGGTGGTGAGATCATGAGAGAACCCTTCGTTCTCCAAACTTTTTGTTGTAGAAATACTAATAGCCACCAACACCATTGATATAAAAGCTGTTACCTAGTGTTTCTATCAATTGCCTCTGGTCGATGTGGTTAAGATTTGCAGATCTTTCTTCAGAGAAGATAGTTTCTGGATTAGGTATGGATCAATGTAGGCATTCATCTTCGGGCTGTGGAGAAGGCAGAAGGGATTTTTTATTTCCTCAAGGATATTGAAACATTACCTCTGCCTGGGAGACGACACTGACCAATATATATGAGACAGTTTCATTAATGCTCTTGTAATCTGTGTTTGTTCAGAAGAAAGGCTTCACCTGCCAGTTTCCACTGGGGGAACTTTTAGAGCTTGAATGTCAGAACCTTGCAATTTAGACGTTCTTTAATTTGTTATGCTTCCCTTTATGCCCGGAACTGCATTTTTAATATCTAGGCAGATGGTGTGTAAACACTCGGGAATTTTACACCCACATTTTGCTTGGTGTGCTGGTAGGACATTTCTTCCAGAGTATAGATTTTCTTTGTTTTGATTATGACATAACTGCAAGATTTTCATCAACCAATTTAGAGAAGTTTGGGTGTATCCTTCCTACCTGTGTTTGCACCTTAAGCAGCTCTTATTCCTCGTAATTTGATACATATTTCTTTTTTCTTTCAACCAACTTTTGCAATATTTTTTATAGGATTTCAGTAAGGGAGAACAGACATTCTGAATCTGTGAAAAATATATGCCAAATTATGCTGAAAGTATTTATATAATGTGTTCGGAATAATGAAACAGGGTGTGTATGTTTTTGTTTTTGTTTTTGTTTTTAATAATAGAAAATAAGGCTGGGTGAGTTTAGGCCAGGTCTTTTGGATATGATGATTTGATTTGGGAGCCAGGTCCAAATTGGTCAACCCATTGATGAAACAGATTAGTATTTATAAGATTTCATTGTTTTTTACAAAATTGAATAGCTAACTTTCCACAACCCTAGTCCTTATTTTCAGTCCTTTAAAAGACAAATATTTATTAGATACTCATTATTTACCCAGCATTGTATTTGCATCCATGAGATACAAGACATGTAAGACATGGTTTTGTCTTGAAGAAGTTTAAAAAGCCAGATAAAGGGACAAAACTAACTTGCATGGGAAAATTTAATACAAAATTATGTGCTCAAAAGAGAACAAAATTTTCCCATCTTTGGCTTTTTTTGAGGAGGAATTTTCCCAAGTGCACTCCAAGTTTCTCCCTTTAATTCACTCCATGTCCATTGGGGGGGCGGGGGGCAGAGCGGTGGTGACCGATGTGATTGGAGACCATGTTCTAGCCGGTTCCATCCTTCCTCCTCTTGGAAGCTAGCTGGCTCACACAGAGCCTGAGCTCTCCTCAGTGCTTCTCTTCCAAGGTGTATGTTTGGCCTGGGTAGGTATCCATCCCCTGCCCTTGCCCAGGGTTGCCTGAGACTGGAGGCAGATCTGACTAAATAAATCTAGGGGTTAGTCTTAGCAAAACCACTTGGTAATAGGGTTGATATTTGGTCTTAATATTTATTCTTTGTTTTAATCCTCAGTTTCTACAGAAACCAGGTTAGGAAGAGACCAGAAAAATATATGATACTGGAAGCTAACATCCAAGGGAAATAATGTGAACTGTGATTGGTTGGAGAAGTCATAAGAAGGATTCATTGGATTTGGATCTTGAAGGGTGACTAGGACTTGGAAAATAGAAAGAAGATAGTCACTTTTTCAGCCTCATTTACAGTCTCTTGAACTTTTAGACTGATGTAGAAGGGAGGAATGAGAATGACTTTTAAAAAAAATTGCAGGTGACCTCATGGCACCAGGAAAGGGATTTTTCAAGACCACCTCAAAGGAAAAAGAAATTAAGAAGAGAATTATAGACTTTTGTAATTTCCAGGTTTGTAGATAGAAGCAAGATTTTGTTCATGACTGGTCTAACTGCATAGTGTTTTCTAAAGATCTTTCATTGGTTTTCGACAGGACTGCCGGCCCCTGCTGCCCCAAACTAGGGACCGGAGGCCAGGAGCTTGGCTGTGCATAGTGATTTTATCCATAGACCGTGTGCCTGGAGGCCTCTTGGAACTGCAGTCCCGGTGCAGGTAGAGGCAGTGACCAACCAGTTGGTAGGCCTTGTCTCTCTGCTCAGTTTTAGTTTTTTCCAGACCTGATCAGATGGCCAAAGGCCAGGAGGTAGTTGCCCTCAAGGAGAAAATATTCCCAATCACCAACCTACCACTGTTCATTGGTAAATAGAAACAATTCCTGGGGAGGAGAAAAAAGAAACCTAAGAGAACTCAGAGGGCATGAATTCTAAGTTAGAGGATATAGCCCTTACCCAGTGAGGTCAGGTCTGCCTCCCCCTCTAGCATCTCCTTGCAGAAATTCCACTTAGTGCTGATCTGGTGCCCAGCATCATTTTGTGATTTATTCACAGCCACATCCTGCAGCATCTTGAATTCCTGAAATAGAAATTCCTGCTCAATAACTGTCCAATACAGAGCCAGGCCCTCCAGGCCCTCTCTTCTCTTTTTAAATCGGTACTACTCTCTGCATTACTTTTGGTCTCATTAGATTATTTTGTTTCTCCCTTTAAAAATGCGTGAAACTGAGATCCAAGGTAATAAAGGCCATAAAAGACAAACCAACAGTCAACATCATACTCAATGGGCAAAAAACTATAAGTGTTTCCCTTAATATCAGAAACAAGACAGGAATGTCCACTTTCACCACTCTTATTCAACATAGTGTGGGAAGTCCTAGCCACAGCAATCAGACGAGAAGAAAAAATAAAAGGCATCCAAATTGGAAAAGAAGAGTAAAACTCTCACTATTTGCAGATGATGTGACACTGTATATAGAGAACCCCAAAGATTCAATAAAAAAACTATTAGAGCTGATAAAGGAAAATTTAGTAAAGTGGTGGATACAAAATAAATATCCAGAAATTGGTTATATTTTTATACACCAATAATGAACTATCAGAAAGGGAACTAAGAAAACAACCCCATTTCCAATTGCATAAAAATAAAAACAAATAATCTAGGAATAAATTTAACCAAGGGTGTAAAAGACATGTACTCAGAAAATTATAAGACACTGAAGAAAGAAATTGAAGCAGATACAAATAAGTGGAAGCATATACTGTGTTTCTGGATAGTAAGAATTAACACTATTTAAATGTCCACACTACCCAAAGCAATCTATAGATTAAATACAATTCCTATCAAGATACCAATGGCATATTTCACAGAGCTAGAAAAAATATTCCAAAAATTTATATGGAACAAGAAAAGACCCCAAATAGCCATAGCAATCTTGAGAAAGAACAAAAAAGTTGGAGGATTCACGCTACCTGATATCAAACTATACTGTCGGGCCATAGTAATCAAAACAGGTTGGTACTGATATAAAAACAGACATATAGATCAATGGAACAGAATAGAGAGCCCAAAAGCCCACATCTATGTGGTCAATATTTGACAAAGGAGGCAAGAACATATAGTGGGGTAAAGAGTCTATTCAAAAATTGAAAGATACATGAAAACAAATTAAATTAGACCACTTTCTTACCCTTATATAAGAATAAACTCAAAGTGGATTATAAAGACTTAAATTTAAGACTAGAAATCATAAAACTCCTAGAAGAAAACACAGGCAGTAAAAACTTGGGCATTTCTTGTAGCAATATTTTTTTCTGATGTGTCTCCTCAGGTAAGGAAAACAAAAGAAAAACAAATGGGACTACATCAAATGAAAAAATTTTTGCATAGCAAAGGAAACCATCAACAAAATGAAAATACAACCAACTGGATGAAAGAACATATTTGCCAATGATACATCTGATGAGGGGTTAATTTCCAAAATTTATAAAGAATTTATAAAACTCAACACTAAACAAACAAACAATCCAATAAAAAATGGGCAAAGGACCTGAATAAACTTATCTCCAAAGAGGACATACAGATGGCCAATAGACATATGAAAGGATGCTCAACATCAGTAATCATCAGAGAAATGCAAATTAAAATCACAATGAGATATCACTTCATTGTGCTGGCAAGGACGTAGAGAAAAGGAAACCCTTGGGTACTGTTGGTGGGATTGCAGACTGGTGCAGACACTGTGGAAAATACGGATTTTCCTCAAAAAAAGTATGGAATTTCCTCAAAAAAATAAAGAACTGCCTTATGACCCAGTGATTTCACTTCTGGGGATATTCCAACACTAATCCAACACTGAAACACTAATTCAAAAGAATATATGCATTCTTATGTTCATTACAGCATTATTTATAACTAGAGACCCAGTGGACTAAATTCATGCATGAGTAGGGTCCCTAGCAGCTGTTGGCTGCTGGCCGGGGCCTCCCTTTCCCAGCTGCTGGCTGTTGGCCAGGGCCTTTATTCATTCTGTGCCGCCCCCTGGTGGTCAGTGCATATCATAGCAAGCAATCGAACTCCTGGTTGGTTGAACTCCTGAGGGGACATTTTGCATATTAGGCTTTTATATATAGATATAGATATAGATAGCCAAGATTTGGAAGCAGACTCATAGGTATGGAAAATAGACTGATAGCTGTCAGAGGGGATTGGGATTAGGGAGCTGGACAATAAAGGTGAAGGGATTAAATCTTCCCCCCCATAAAAAACCCCCCCAAAACCTCATAGACACAACAGTACAGTGATTGTCAGAGGAAAAGCGGGGGCGGGGGGGGGGCAGGTGGCAGTGGTAGAAAAGGGTAAAGGTGGATTTATGGTGATGGGAGGAGACTTGACTTTGGATGGGGAACACAATACAATATACCGATGATGTATTATAGAATTATACACCTGAAACCTATATACTTTTATTAACCAATGTCACCCCAATAAATTCAATTAAAAATTAAAAATTAATTAATTAATTAAAAAAAGAAGTCTCATTGGACCAAATCCACTAGTCAAACTTACCAAAGTCTGTGGGTCAGTCGGCCAGAGGACCCTATTGCCTTCAAGTGATACCAGGTGAGAGCAGGAGGGGCAGGCTGCTGCCTCCTAGAGCCACTCAGCATCTTCAGGGCTTCCCACTGCTTCAGGGTCTTTAGGATAAACACTGTGACTCAGATGCCAAACCTGGAGCACAGCCTTCTGCGGGCATGTTGAAGGTGGCAAATCAAGTAAGGGGTATGCATCTTGGTCCTCATGGTCAGACTTTGGGGTAAGTGCCTGCTCTTTTTTTTAAAAAAAATATATTTTTATTGATATCAGAGAGGAAGGGAGAGGGAGAGAGAGATAGAAACATCAGTGATGAGAGGGGATCATTGATCCGCTGCCTCCTGCGCTCCCCCTACTGGGGATTGAGCCCACAACCCAGGCATGTGCCCTTGACCAGAATCAAACCTGGGACCCTTCAATCCGCAGGCTGATGCTCTATCCACTGAGCTAAACTGTCTAGGGCAGTGCCTGCTTTTAAAGGCCACTGCCAGCTCCCAGACAGAGCTTTTTGTTAGAAAATTGGAGTTACCCAAGTATTCCTAGAGCTCTATACAACTTGTCGATTTGAATACAAACAACTAGAAAATGTCTATTATCTCCAAATTAACCCTCCTGCTGTGTTTTCAAATGGATCTGAGATGCCCATTTACATGCTGCCATGGTAAAAAGTGTCTCCAAGCTTATTTGAAATCTGAGCTGATTGCAAAAGGATTGATTTCCTGCAAATCTGGCAAAATGACTAAGAGGGATTCAGGACAGCAAAGGACATTCACTTGAATGAGAGTAAAGATTCCTTAGCATGTCCTGTGCATTTCTGTGCTTTCCTGCTGCTTCTGTGTCCTCTAGGCTCCAAATGTCCTCGTCTTCCCTGCCCAAACAAATGCCAAATGTTGGAAGAGGCCAGTTGGAGTCCTGCTGTATTTATTTTTGCTTTATTTGTTCGGGACTTAGAGTTAAAACCTTCCAGTAGATGAACTGTATCAAGGGCTTTTCATGTCATATCGTGAAATGTGTTGTTATGCACAGTTCATTCCATTAAAAAATGAAACGTGTAAACCTAAATTAAAATGCATAGTGTGGGTCCCTCAGAGGGGGCTTCTGAAACACCCAGGCATAAAATGTTGCACTGATTTCTCGTTAACCAGAAAATTAATTTTAGCAAGCGACCCTTCCTAAGGCCTCAGGCAGGAGCTGGGGCATTGGGAGCCCCCGAAACGGTAAGGTGGGCGCCTGATATTATGTACATTTATCTCGGTTGCCAGGAACTCTACGTTGCCATCTGTCACAGCTTTTGCCAGAAGCTGCCTGTGGTTTAAAAGGCTGAAAAGGTCTGGGCAACAATGGAGCTTGGAGAAATAATTGTGGAAGTAAAATATTTGCAATTTTTCATGAACTCTCCTCTTGACATGCTGTGTGAGGGGTTCACCTCTCATTCTCAGGTTTCATGCTGTGAGGATGCTTTTGTGATGATTTTTTAAAGTAACAAAACCAATTTTCTGTGTTGGACACAGTCATAACACGGTGTCTAGAAATACAGTTATCAGCCCTTCTATTTGAGCTGGCGCTCTAGATAGAGAAGTGAATCGCTGGGTGAAGAGCTCTCCACAAGAGGAGGCTGACTTTGTCCGGTAACACTCGGTTCCTCTACAGCCAAAGGGAGTAAGAGAATTGAAGTAGTCATCAGTACAGCTCAGAAAAATCCTCCATTTCCATTAATTGTTTCAATGCAGTGGCACTAATACTGAAATCTGCCCCTTCAGTCTTCTGCAACTGCCTTCTAAAGAAACAGCTTGGAGAGTCCAATTTTAAATGGTGGCTATTCCATGAACTGTGGACCACCAGGGCCTTAACTAGATATGTGAAAGGGAAATGGAAATTGCCCAGGTGAATGAAAGTGTCACAGTAAATCTGTCGTGTGTTTATTTCAGCCTTAAAAATCAGTCTAAACCATGCCATATAATCCGAAAAAAAAAAAAAAATGAGGCAATGAGTCTAAATGGTAATTGGCCAGCAGTTCTAAAAGATCAAGTTTGGGTCAGCTATTTCATTATTTGCTCTGTGACTTTGGCCAACTTAACTGTTGTTTCCTGATTTTAAAAAATGAGGGGTGATGAGGTTCCTATGACAGGTAAGTCTCCAAGCCCAGTGCTTGGCACATTGGGAAGTTCACTATTTCTACCTTCCTATGTCCACCCCTTTTCCTGTCCATGGTTTATGGTTTTAATATGACAGGGTGAAACAGTAGAAGTAATAAAGTAACATCAGAAATCATACTTTGCTGTTTATGTGAAGATGAAAAAAATCACAATATTAAAAGAAATGTTCCTTGATATGCCAGGTAAATAAGTTGTTTAATTATGGAGAATCATCACTATAAAAATATTTTTTACTTGGTTGCATGATTTCAAGATGTGCTGGTCTGGCCCATAGACGCTGGGCACTAAGAAATGGGGAGACTTAGTCCTGGGGCTCCCTCTACTTCTGACTGGGGTTCTTGGGCAGCCTCAAGTAAAACAAAATAGGATAAAAGCGTTTGCCAGGAATGAGCTCTCTTCCTCCTTTTCGCACTCTCTCCTTCTGGATGGAAACAACATGAGCCCGTGTCCTTGAAGGGCTTCCAGTGTTTAGGTTGGTGATAGCAGGAGAGTAGTATTGCCTGAGTCCATGAAGGCAGGTTCCTAGGCTGGGGTCCCTGGGCCCACGGGGATGGGGAGGGAAAGGAGCGAAGGCGAGAGCCCATGAAGAGCAGAAAAGGTAGAGACTGGTGAGCTGGAGAGCACGGCCCATGTAACCAGCGCTCTACCTGATAAATTCTACCAAACTGATTTAAACACAAACTTATCCGAGTGACATCTGCTGCTGGATTTGGCCTCAGGTTGCCAGGAGACAGGTTCTAGTGTGGACAGTGGGTTGGAAATGCAGGCAAACCTAAACAAGGTGCTGACTAGCCCCCTCTGGGTGTTGTTCTTTTGTGGAGGGGTGTCCCAGCCTGAGTTGTAGTTTTTTCTGTTTCTAAAGAATCAGGCCCCATGAGAGCCTCCCATCCTAGACAATGGGCAGAATCTGAGTGGCCCGAGATTTCCCTGAGTCAGCGTGTGACGCTGATGTGCTCAGTCACACCTTGGGCTTGTTTTTAATTTAGAATTGGGTTTCCCTGCCACTGGCTTTGGTTAGAGTGCAATCAATTCAAATAAACATTGATGAGGATTAGTAATCATATTTCATGCAAACAAATGATTCTTCCTTAAAAGTCACTTTTAAAAAAATGCATGCTCTTTCTTTTCTCAGCACATCAAGCTAATAAAAGTTAGTGTGTCATCAAAATTCCCTTCATGACTGCTTATTGTTCCCTTTATGTTAAATTTAGAAATTTGTTCTCCATTTTGTTTCTTCCCTCCCCTATTACAATTTTATACTCTTTACCACTAGAATAATGGTTAGTTTATGTATTGCATAGTTATTGCAAAAAACATCATTATGGCTACTTCCAAAGAGAATAGTGTCCATTAAAAAATGTGTGTACGCTCCAAATCCAATGACACATGAATTACTAGCTCATTAAAACTGGAGTTTAATATTAAAACAGAGTTTTGTGACTCCCAGTGTCTTCCAGGTCAAACGCTGTAACACTTTCCTGGCCCATTTTAGGTCTCCATTTGGCTTCCTTTTCAAGGGGGCCTGGTTGCTGCTGAGGAATTTATGCAGAATGTGACAGGAGGACATTCCCCAGCCCCTTCTCTCCCTGTGAAGGAAGAACATAATGCAATGCAGACTTGTCACCTTGACGCACTTACTGAGCATGTGCATGTGAAGGCAGCAAGGTGCCTGTAGGGAAGAGAGTGGAGGTGCTTCCAGTTCTAAGAGAGTCTAGAAGGGAGTTTGGAAGAGAAAGTTATGGGATGGATTGGAGGGTGAGTCACTGTAGGGCACAACCCTTCTGAAGTGTTTTGCTAGGAGGGACCCTGAGCAGGTAATGAGCATTTACTAAGCATCCTCAGTGGGCGGTCCATTCTACACCACATACAATAGTCGCTAAGGAGCGTGCAGTCCCCTGGGGGAAACATCTAAAGCCAACTGAACCCACAGGCTGACCCAGGCCCCCCCAGACACTGCAGCGGTGTGGAAGGCTCCTGTGGAGGCTGCGGTTTTCTGAAAGAATCTCTCTGAAAGCCACGTGAGTTTAGCTTGCATACTGTATGCGGGAGTAGGCAGTCTGGTATTGCCTGGTGATAGAGCACAGCTCTCTAGAGTCTTTCCTTAGTGTTCTCTGACAGGTTCTAAAGATGATGGCATTTGACTGGGCCAAACCTTGGACTCAGAATAAGCACCTGCATGCCATCCCTCTAAAACTTGAGAGAAGACGATGTTGGAACACAAAACACATATATACTCCTGCCAGGTGATGCAGGTCTCAATCCGATTTGGCCACTTCCTGGCTGTGTGACCTTGGGCAGATTACTCAATCTTTCTGCTCTTTGGTTTTCTCATCTACAAAATAGGGTTAATAATGCCTCTTAAGGGTTATTGTGAGGAGAAGGGAATGCATATAAAAATACTTTATTCCAATAGTTGGAATAAAATAGGTACTTAAAAAACAGTAACTCTATTATTTTTATTATGGTGATTTCCCATCATAGTAATTCTAACATAACAGTTAAACTGATTTGCATGTGCTATTTAGATAAGCAGTTTGGTCTGGTTATTTAAATCCATTTTTATTCCATATTCAGTTTGAAGTATAGTTCATGTTGTGAATATTACTTTCAGTCTTTATGTGAGAAACACTCAGAAAATTATTGCCAGCAATGTCTAATAATTATGAGATTTTTGAGTTTATGTTTTAAAAAATAACCAAACTTATAAATATCTAAGTGTAATATTTCCCTTTCTTCTGAAGGCAAAAATATTTTTCATTTATTTCAGTTCAATGTCTGAAAATAAACACTGCAGTGTAAACATACCAGCAAGGCTGTCTTGAACTTAAAAAATCAGTGAAAACAAATTTAATTTCAGGGAAAGATGAATGCACCCCTTAAACTCCTATTTGAGAAGACGCATGTCCTATGGGTAAAGATGTTGAAAAGTAGCTAGCCAGAATGGTATGCTGTCTCAAATTCTGGCTAAAAACGATGTTATCATCATCATCATCATCTTCTCCTTCATCATCATCATCATCATCATCAAACTTCCTGGGCTTAATGTATCATAATTTGTCTTTGGTTTCTATAGAAACGAGGTTTCATCCTGCAAAAATATCAGGAGTCTTAATTCACAAGTGGATTTGCTGGCTCCGGGGAGAGCTGCTGATTGGTGGAAAGGTGTGTTGACATCTGTAAGGAGCTGCATCCATTTCGCACAGGACCCACACTTTCTGGTTCTGGTAACAGGGTAAGCACTTCACTGGTGCAGCCCCCACCCCTTCCTCCTCAGCTGATCTCTGTTCCAGGGCCATTCCTCCCTCTGTGAGCTCCACCACCCACCTGTCCTCCTCTATGTCGGCCCTGTCTCCCTAGCGCTGCCCTGTTTGTGGTTTGGTCTCATTATTCATTTTGTCTAACTCTATTCTCCCACCTTGCATTTCTTTGTTTTTCTTGGGCCACTGGATTCTTGCTTCTGTCCCTGGAGGTCACTACAGTCACACTCTGAACCACCTCTGGTTTGGCCCTTGATCTGCTTCACCTTTGGCTGAGCTTCAAGTCCCTTCCTCTGAAAGGAACTCCTTCACACGAACTGATCATCATGTGAATTGATGATCTAGCTTGAGCCTCACCTAAGTCAAGAGGGTAAAACATGGTGGTCCCAGAACTCCTAAGGTGGTGCTAAGTGTGCCCATTAGGATCCAGAGGACAGCTGTGCAGCGAGATGGACCTAGGTGTGGAAGTTACATAAACCCCTTTCCCTCATATACACCAAGGGAAGATGACATTGGGAAAGGTAGGAAGGGTAACTACTGGTATTTGGTGGCATCGATGCCCTGTCGCTGAAGACTGTCAGGAACACAGTTGAGCCTGTTCATGTTTCAACTGTGGGGCATCTCAGGGAAAGGGTGTTCAGAAGGACTTGTAGGTGTCGGGGCGTGTGCTGGTGATTTGCCGGGAGGTTTTAAGGAAGCAGGGCTTGGTTCTGATTGGATACTGTCAGGAAGTGGGAATAATTCGACGATGGGCTATCTTAACCTCCTTATCTATAGAGGGTGGACTAGAGCCAGGCTGAAGGTGTTATTGGGAAGGAAGCAATTACCCGTATTCTCCAGGCCGGGGGATATTTTGGTATTTGTGGTTTGGACAGTGTTCATGTTTCATTTGTGTTCACATATATGGTATGGTCTTGTCTGATACTGATGTTCTGTAGAAGTGTTTATAGTCAACAGAACACTCAGGTCTACCTGTGTGCGCCAGGCCAGTACCTGGATGGCAAGGGTGGTTTTGTTCTTTCTCAGTATTATCGTGGTTTGAACCTTTTAACTTGAATATTGAAAGCTGCAAGATCGGGGACATCAGGGTGACACACACACACATTTGTATGCTTGTATGTGTGTTGTATTTTATATGTACATAACAGTCGCCTAGGTAGTTATTGAATATGTGTTGATATGTATGCTAAGTACGAAGTTCTCTCCTTGAAAGCAAGGGAAGTCCACATTCTCCTCATTAATTGAAGGAAATTCCACAGTCTCGCTTGTGTTACCCTCAAACTTGCAAATGAGCAAATTAGGAAGCTGGGCCCCTGACTTAAACTTTTCTCGTATAAATTGGGTGACAAGGTCAGGCATTCTTGATGTTGTATAGAACCAATTACCTCCATAGACTGTGATGGGATCTTGCGGATACTGAGTTGCAGCGTTCTTTGCTAAAAGGCAGAAGCCCTGTGGATGGCCTGAGACAGGCAGCTTCCACCAGGCAGTCGCTGGGCTGGGGAACGGTGCTGGCAGCATAACATGTTTGTGCAGCTGAATTTACTTAGCCCAGCGCCATTTGAAAGACAGCCGCCTGGGCCGCAAAGGAAAACTTAGACCTGCAATGAGTCATTGCACACCAGAGTGAGTTAATACCATAATATCACCGAGAGATCATTTCTAATGATGGCAAATTATGTAACGCAACAATATGCTGACTTTAATTCCAGTGCCATATGGCTTTAGGTTTACTTTTATGCCTTTGAGGGGGTGGGATGGGGTGTTTTAAAGCTTTTTGCATAGAGAAGATGATAAAAGCACACTGTTATTTTATTAGGAGAATGGAAATCTCAGTAAAATATATACCGAGGATAGAAAATGGAGATGAAGGAAGAGGATATAGCAAATGCAGGATGACTTTTATTAGTTTGTAGTCAATGAGAGCTGTGGGGTATTTACGGTTTCTGGTCACGGTTCCCGAGGCAGCGGGTGGCTTCAGATTGCTTGGCTCCCTCTGCGGGGCTGCAGCAAACCTGTCTCTGGGTACTTGGCTCAGGAGTGGGCGAGGAACACGTCAATCTGAGTCAAGAACCTTGGATGAATCGAGTGGTAATCATTCCAGCACCAGCTAATATTTTCTAGGTACTTACAATGTATTGGGCACCGGGCTAATGATTTTCTTACATAATCTGACCAATTCTCATAATAAAGCTGTCAGGTAGATATCACTAATGCTCTCATTTTACAGAATGGGTACACCGAGGCTTTGAGAAGTTAAATCATTTGTCCCAAGTCACATAGCTAATAAGGACAAGGCTTAAACTGACATAGGTAGAAGAGGAAATAAAAATATAGTGTTTGGAATATTACCAAAAAGGGTTCTGGAAGGAGGAACATTTGTCATTAGATTTCTGTTGTCTAATTAAGGCGGCAAGCATTGACTGAGCATTCACCCTGCAGGGTGCTGGGGCAGGCATGGGATCCCTGCTGTCCCATAAACAAGTCACCTACCTGAATGAGAGTGTGAAGGAGCCGCAGGGAGGAGCAGGGGTGGCCCAGGACATGGAAGGACATGGGCACACATCAGTAGTGATCGTTATCAGGAAAGCGATGGGTAGACCATATTCCATTCCTTCTACATCTATCTCCTGATTTAAAAAACTGCCTACACATCCCTGCAAAGGTTGTGATTTCCCATTTTTTAGAAAAAAAAAGAAAAAACAACAACAAACCCAACACCACAACACTTTGACATTAAGAGGCATCGCCCAACTTGCTTAAAGTACACAGGATCAAAAGCTGCGCCTTCCAAGTGCCAAACTCATTTCAAATCCCAGCAGGTGCAGGTCAGCTGGCATTGCACTCAGATAAGTGACTTGACCAGTTGCCCTTCTCTGTACCTCTGTTCCCCAGTCTAGCTATATGCTCACCTCTGTGTCACCTGTGAAGTGTGGGTCAGCCAGGTGCTGAGATCGATGCCCCCAAAAGTCCTGCGATCAGCAGGACTGCCCGATCAGTTGTGCATCAGCTGGTGCCTGGCTGGTGACTCTGCCTAGATTCTTGGCCGGAAGTCATACTTTTTCTTGTCTGCCTTTCTGGTCTGAGCCGTCCTCTGCCCAGGACACCTGTGCATCCATTAAATCCTGCCTGCCTCCTGCCTCCTGTTCTGCATCCCAGGTAGACTTGCCCCAGGTCCCGGGCCCTGTGCTTCATTATCTTGTTTAGCTCTCCTGCTCTACATCACTGTTACCCTTAATTTGGGGGGTAGTTTAAATACAAAAAGCAAGGTTTTATTTTTCAAGTGTAAAGTTATATTAAAATGTTGAATATGCTTTTAATATGGTATATTGCCCAGCCAGTGTGGCTCAGTAGTTGAGCGTCGACTTATGAACCAAGTTCAATTCCGGTTTAATTCCAGGCACATGTCCAGGTTGTGGGCTCGAGACCCAGTGTGGGGTGTGCAGGAGGCAGGCCATCTCTCTCATCATTGAGGTATCATTCTCTCTCTTCCTTCCTCTCTGAAATTAATAAAAAAATATTTTAAAAAATACATATATTTCCCTGCAATTAGATTCTGATAAACCCCTGATGTGCCTCAGAAATACTTTTTTGAGACTTTACATTGGAGTTAGTACAATTCTGAGAGTTGCCAGGTTTAGCAAATAAAAATATAAGGTGCCAAGTCAAATTAAAATTTCAGATAAATGACAATAATTTTTTAGGGTAAGTATGTCTCACGAAATATTTGGAACACATTTTTACCAAAAATTACTTGTTTTTTTTATTTAACTGGGGTTCTTGCATTTTATTTGGCAGCCGTGTTTTTAGGGAGACTCCTAATACTTTGGAGAATTTTTTCCGCCTTTTCCTGGTTTGATTGATACTAAAACAAATACTGTTCTTTGTTCTCATGTTCCATTGCAAAGCCACCTGAAATCAAGTTTGTGTGCTCAACCCCACCCAGAAATTTTATAGGAGAAAGCCTTGTATATCGAAAGGAGCAAGTGTTTCCGGCTGGTGATGGATTTCTCACTGTCCAGCTTCCTTGTACTTTCTCATGCTCTGGTTGGTGGCTTAGCCAGGTAACTTTATCATCATATCATTCATTATACTAGTTTCTTCTTGGAAATAAATGAGCTCATAAGTCAATCTTCTGGCTTGGAACAAGAGAGGATTTCAAAGGCTCTTTTGGAAGAACTATGGGAGGCCTGAGGGTGTGGTGGGATGTGGAGAAAGCATTCTGCAATATTGGCTTTGTCAAATGGGAGCAAAGTGATGAGGAACCAAGGTTTCATCAATAATGCATTATTATTTTGAAGACATTAGAGATAACTAAGTGTTACTAAGCTTTATGATAGTTCTGACATTTTAATGAGCCCTTAAACGAAGTGAATTATGAAAAAGCGTACTTTGGATGAGGTCATGGACTCTTTAAGTTTAGGGATCAATAGAAATAGCCTGTGCTTGCCAATATGGCTAAAGCTATGCCAGTAATGTGTGCTGTCAGGTCATTATAATGGAACAAGGAGAGCCCGCCTTTCTCTTACTGCCCACCCCCTCCAACAGACATCACAAAGACCAGATAGAGGGCAAGGATCCAAATACTGAAAGCCTTGTCTTTTTCAGTTCTCATAAGGAAAATGTTCTTATGTTGATCTCTCATGAAGTTATTATACTAAAAATAAGAAGATGGAGATGGTGTTTTCTGTCTCTCTTCCTGTCTTTCCCTTAATGATCTGATTGTTTATTTTACCTGCAAACATCTGGGTGGCTCCAAATATCAAGAGTTGACTAGTGTTTTAAAACATAAAAAAAGCATTTTTTTAAAAAAAAAAATGGAATATTCTATACAAGACCAATATGTACATAGTACAGATAAAAAGGGAAGCTTTTCATTTGAAGAGGCCAGAACTGCTTGCTCAGTTCCCCCCACTCTTACTTGAGGTATCTTTGTAGAACCTCTAGGGTTCTATGGAACTCAGTTTGAAAACCACTGGTATAGCCCAACCATCTGATTTATTTAAACTTTTCATTTAGCCTCCTTAGTTTGAATATTTGCAGTCATTAAGATGGTTGTTAGTAGGGCCAACACTTTTTTCTTCGTGGCAGGCTCTGCAGAACAAGGCAGCTGGTGCTCATTCTATGAAAATCCTGTTTGCACAGTGCTGGTGCTCGTTGTACTGTTGCAGATAAAGAGGTGTGGAGAGATTTGCATTTACTGGGTGGAAAATGGAGCTTGTCATTCACTGCAACTCATCTTGCATTGGAGGGGCTCTAAGTACTTGGGTTTTATACTTGTAACTGAGAAAGAAGGTAAAGAGCCTTGAGCACAAAGGCAGTTGGAAAATGGGAGAGAAGGTTTGCAAGCTCCTGGGCAGCTAGGTGAGGATCCTGCAAACGGAGGCTTCGTGGAATACCCTCTCCAAGATGCATGCTAGCTTTTACCTCTTTCACAATTCAGGAATCAGATTTTCAAACCTGTACCGTACTTAATACCTGGTATCAGAGAAATAAATGAATGAGCAAAGCAAAAAATATCAAAGAGGTTTAGCTGGTGTGGCTCGGTTGGTTGGAGCTCGTCCATGCACTAAAATGTTGTGGGTTCTATTCCTAGTGAGTGTGTGTACAGGAGATAACCAATTGCTGTTTCTCTCTCTTCTCTCTCTCTCTCTCCCTCTATTTCTATCTTCTATCTCTATCTCTACCTCTACCTCTACCTCTTTTTCTCTCTCTATCAAAGCAATAAGAACATATCAGGGTAAGAATTATTTTTTAAATAAGGTTTTAAAAAATTTAGGGTACATAGCCTTTAGCAGAAAACAACAGAAAAGACACCTAAAAGTGGCTTAAAATTAGGAATATATGTCCTCTCACAGAACACATTCTCAGGTAGGGCAATTCTAGAGTTGATTCATTCTGTGGCTCAGCATCATCTCGAGCCCAAGTCTTGCCATTTGTCTGCTCTGCCATCTCTAGGATGTGTGCTCTGACTTGTCTTCACCTGGTTGCAAGGTCCCCGACATGTGCCAGGCATTACATGCAGGGGGCAACTTTGATGGAAGAAGAGGGATCTTTTGTCCTCTAGGTCTCTTTTGGTTCAGGGGGAAAAACTATTCCAAGAGGCCCCTTGGCAATTTCTCCTCACACATCATTGCCCAACACAATAGGTAAGCTCAAGCCTAAAATAATCATAGGGAAAGAAACTATTTGGCTTGGCCAATCATGATTCGCCACTGGGCCTGAAGAAAAAAGGGAAGACATTTCAATCAATGGAACCTATCAGAGGTCCCAGGTTTGTCATTCCTTGCTGTTTGTTTTCGGATACTTCGGTGATCTCCAGTAAGCCACAGAGTTATTGCAAACAATTTAAAGCCAGGTTATTGTGAACTATTTTTAATAAAAAATTAATAAACTGAAGAACAATTTTGAGAAAAAAATCTGCATTTTATAGTATATAACAAAACAAACTCCAGATGATTTGAGGCAAATATAAAAAACAAGCAAAATAAAACAAAACACCTCTTCATAAATCCTAGAGAAACTAAAAAAATAGCAGTTCATATCAGAGGAGGAACATAAATTCTCTTAGCTTTGCAGCAATAGGAAACAATAGAAGAAATAACACACAAGTAATGATATATTTGAATGTAAAAAACTATGGATTTTTGTATAATGAGAAAGCAAACTACTAAAAATGGACAACTGGCTGCAAAAACATTTTAATCAAAGATTACAAAAGATTAATATTTCTAATCTGTAATTTTCTATTTAAATTTATAAGAAAAAGTGTACATTAAAACTAGGATAAACATAAAATACCAGAGGAGATCATTCACAAGAGGGGCAATAAATAATAATGGATTAAACATATAAAAAAATACAACCTCATTAGGAAACAAAGAAATTCAAATGAAAGCAAACCTCAAATGCAGTTTTGTATCTTCTAGTAAAACTTTAAACAATTATAATACAATTATGGTTGAAATATAGCTGATACACTATTTCATTGCTGATAAACTGGTATATTTTTTTTTTTTTTTTTTTTTTTTTTTTTAGATTTTTTTTTTTTTTTTTTAATATATTTTATTGATTTTTCACAGAGAGGAAGAGAGAGGGATAGAGAGTTAGAAACATCGATGAGAGAGAAACATCGACCAGCTGCCTCCTGCACATCTCCCACTGGGGGTGCGCGCGCAACCAAGTACATGCCCTTGACCGGAATCGAACCCGGGACCTTTCAGTCCGCAGGCCGACGCTCCATCCACTGAGCCAAACCGGTTTTGGCTAAACTGGTATATTTTTATTGTTTGCCCTGGCCAGGTGGCTGAGCTGGTTGGAGCATTCTGCCATACACCAAAATGTTGTGGTTTGATTCCCAGTCAGGGCACATACGTAGGTTGCACATTTGATCCCCAGTTAGGACGCTTATGGGAGGCAACTGATCAATGTTTCTCTTTCACATTGATGTTTCTCTCCATCTCTTTCTCCTGTCCTCTCTCTCTAAAATAAAAAAATATCCACAAAAACATTAAACATTTTAAAAACCTGATATATCTTTTTCAAGTAAATATGACAATATATAATGAGAGTTACAAAGATATTATACTCTTTTTACCAGTAATTCAAATATAGAAAGTTTACTCTAACCAAATAAATCAAGAATCTATATGAGAAAGGTAATCAGTGCAGTAAAATCTCTAGTGGAAAAAAACTAGAAACCACTGAAATGTACAACATATGGAAATGGTTTAATAAAAATGGTCAAATATTATTCAAACATCTAAAATGTTTACTATACATAGGCGTTCTGGTCAAGATGGCAGCATAGGTAAATGTGGTACTTGGAACCTCACACAACCACATCAAACTTACAACTAAACTACAGAACAAACATCATTCAGAACCGCCTGAAATCTAACTGAACAGAAGTCCTAGAACTAAGCATATAAAGAAGAAGCCACATCAAGACTGGTAGGAGGGGTGGTGGCGAAGAACAGGCTGGTCCCATACCCATGTGTGGCAGTTAAAAATCAGAGGGACATCTTAACTGCGGAGGTCCCCCCTGAGGAGCCAGGGGTCCCAGCCCCACACCAGAACCCCCAGCCCACCTTTCCGTGCCAGGAAAAGAAGTCCCCATGACTCTGACTATAAAAACCAGTGGCGTGCTGGGGGAACTCTGGGACAGTTTTCATTCTCGTGATTAAGGAGAAAAACTTGGCTGGAACAGACGTTTGCCCTTCCTCACCTCCTTGCTTTGAATGCTGACAGGATGCTTGTAAGAACAGGTGCATCGCGTGACCATGAAGTTACCAGAATAGTGTGAAGAGGAAAAACAGAAGGAGCCCAGGTCCTTGCTGGCATCATGGAGCCCTTGTAGCAGCCCTGCCTCTCCTACCTAAGGACTTGTTAGGGAGGAATAAATCCTGCTCAAACCACTTTATACAGCATTTCTAACTGATAGGGAATGCAGCACCCACTTGGAGTTTGAGACAAGAGAAAAGATGAGGTTGGAGTCATAAACCATGCTAAGAAATTTAAGCCCTTATTTGAAGAGCAATTGGAAACCTTGGGCAAATAACCTAATTTCTCAGAACTTCAGTTTCCTCATTGGTAAAGTGGGAATAACAATGTCTGCCATGTGGTTTGTAAAGATTAAATGAGATAATGTATGTAAATTGTTCAATAGTGTTGGCACTTAGTAGGCAACGTAATAATCTATAGCTATTTGAATGATGATAACAGTGGTAAAAAAAAAAATTTCAATGATCTGTACAACTCTGTTTTCTGTGGCTCCTTTGTTCATTCATTCATTCATCCACCAAAAATACATTAAGCAATAATTGTGTCAGAGTCTATGTTAGGCCGGGGGAGAGAAATGATCCTTGCTCTCATAGACTATCTATAACATTCTAGTGGGATGCGATAAAACAAGCCAGCAAACTGTGAAATGATAATTTCAGGTTTGGTTGAATCGTTCTCTGGGTTGTGTAGTAACTTGGTGAAAGAGACCTACTTCTTGAAAGTGGGTTTTTCATAGGCAGAGAGGGGAGTTTCTAATGCATTTAAAAATACCAAACAATCTAAAGACACCAAGGAAGGCACATGCGGTAAAATGAATGTACTTTCCTCTCGTGATTAAGTATGGAGTGTAGAGTGGGGAGAGAAAGGATACCAAGGGAGAGCAGGGGCACCATGAGCAGCCCTCGTAGGCCCTTCGTGAGGTTTCTTCTTGATCCTGAACACAGACCACAGCCTGGCAGCACTTCCTGGCCAGGGAGCCGAGCTATACATTAACCTACAGGAAGTAGCCTAGATGAGCCCAAACATTTTGTAGGAAATAGAGATAATTTTGAGGGCGTGTAGTGTGAGTTCTGGAATGAGACAGTCTGGGCTCAAATGGAACCCCATTGCTTAAGAGCTGTGTGGTCTTAAGAAAGTTATTGAATGGTGCTAAGTCTCCAATCCCTAACTGTATAGTGAGGAAGAATAATAGTAATTATCACCTGAGGACATTTTGAAGATTGAATGTACTAATCTATGCATCCGCACGTTGCATAGTAAGCATTTTATAAATATTAGCTAGTTTTGTTGCCAGTTTTCCTAGTGGTAGAATTTATCTATCAAACACAATAATCAATTTTGGAGAATTCATGATTTCTCTCTCTCTCTCTCTTTTTAAAAGAATGTGAATTATTTTAAAAGAAAATTTCTATTTTCATATGAATGTTTTTGTCCACTCAGATCTTATGAGGAGACTCTAAAGATTACTGGCAGCGGTTTGGTGTTCTCAGAAGAAAGTTCTCTAGGTGAGCTGGGATGTACGTCATGCAGCCCAAGAGTCTTGGATTCACAAAGCAAATGCACCCCCCTTTGGCCCTTTCCTGGGGTGTTCATCGGACACCAGATCATCTCACCATGACCTGCGAACTGCTATTTCCAGGTGCTCATATGTTTCTTCTTTAGGAGCTTAAAGATGGCCGGAGTCACTTTGCAGAAGCTAGGGACTTTCCCTCCCTTCAAACTCATACAATGTGCATTCACTGAACAAATATTTCCTGAGCACTTACTGCATGCTGGCAGTGTTTTGAGAGCACACAGTGCTCATCTCTCTGGCACCTCCCTCAGAGCGGTCATGAGTGTGTGTGGCCACTTGATAGCTGATAGTTGTCTATAGTTGATACAAAACTGTCTTGTTTGCCTGTGAGTAGTCATCGAGTCCTGGTGGTTGACCATCTTTCCTGGATTTCATCAATTGCTGAAAGGTATCAGCCTATAAGGAAACCTTTCTTGCCTCTTTGAGAGAATACTGTTGCACAAACTTTCCTGCTGTGACATCAAGATTTTCAGACCCACCTTCTCCTGATTGGCAGCTCTCGAGTCTTTGTTTCTCTTGGGAGTCACTTTTTCCTTCTGTAGCTGAGCCTCCTGCCATCTTTTGCTGTTAACTGGCTGTGAAAACCATTTCTCTTGTGTGTGGCCAGGGCAGAGCCAGGAAGATGAACCAAGCTGATCTTTTTTTCTTAATTCATAGTTTTGAGCCATGAAGGTAAAAACACTGTTGTCATCTCTGTATGAGTTGGTCCTTCATTAAGATAGGTTCAGGTGGACCTGGTGTAAATATGAATGTCAAAACTGAACAAATAATGGATTAAAAGGAAATCTAAAATAAAGATAATTTAAGCATTGGAGTTCCTGAGGAGGAACCTCCTCATTCTGTAGTCTTCTATCAAAGCAAGAGAAGGTGAGCAGGTATTTTAACTCAGGGATGATTTCTACTGTGAACAACAGAAGCCTGAGCTACAGGCTTACTTTTCTCAGGCAACAAACTGGCATTATTAGCTCAGTGGCTCAATGATATCAGTGCCAAACATGCCTTTCTCTTTTACTAGGACAGTAAAACATCGCCCAAAGGCCCCTCCCTACTTGATTTCCCTTAGTAGGACATGACCAGGACTGGGCCACATGACTTCCCCTCCAGGCAAGAATGTCTGGGAAAGTGGGCAGTGGGTGGTCATGACTGGTTTACACCAATCAAAATTCATTCTCTGGGATGGGACATATTTTCACCCCAATCAAAATTAAGGTTTGATTAGCAAGAAGGAGAAATAGGCAGCCAACCATGTGTGCCCCATAGTTCATTTTTCCTTGTCATTTCTGACATCAGGAGCCACATGGAACAGGATGTTGGGAAGTACTTAAGAGGGTCACTGTTTTCAATTTTATTCTCACCGTGACTCAGAGCACAGCAGGAACCAGGAACACCCGCCTTGTATGGGATGGAATGCTCTCATGTTGGAGTTGGTGTCTTTAAAGGGCACCACCTCCTGTAACTCACTCCCACATGGAGACCAACAGGCTTACCTCATTCCCCACCCTCCCTCGAAGCTTGATTCCAAAACCTTTTGATGGCTGCAGAGCAAACAGCAGACTTTTGTGTTTGTCACAATCATGCACACCTTTTGGAGCTGATAATAGAGGGAAAAATAGGTTGTCAGAAATAGATGACTGTTTCATCCAACAGATGCTCTTTGTGTTTAAAATGAAAAGCAAAAACAAATCTCCCAACCCTGAACATAGAGAGAACCAGAGATAATTCATGATGAAAGAATTTAAAGTTAGTATCATAGTTCTACCCAGCAGTGGGGAGACACAGTGTTTATCATTGGTGGCAGGTAAGTAGAGTGTCTACCCATTGACATTTTATCTCAGCTTTGTCTTATGTTAATATTCTCTTGTCCTAGACTGTTTCCTCCTTGGGTAGCAATAAATTAGAATTAGGACCAGTTGGTTTTTAGTCTTGTTCCAGGTTTTGTAGACTGGAGCTAGTTGCAGAAAGTTTAGACAGGGGAGATTGAAGACACATTTGTCACCATGTGCTTCCAAAAGGTACCCTTCACCAGGACCCCCTTGCATTCAGTACAGGCAAGAACTGCCACCTGCCATGTGCTGCACATAGTTGGCTGTTTGACACCTATAACAGCATTTGGCATGAAAAGAAGCCTTCTCAGGACCTAGGAAGTATTGTTAATCTTGACCCCTTCTTTTCTTATGTAATTTCCCCTCCCCTGCTTTGGGGGCAGCCTTGCTGGACTCAACCAAAGGAGTTCTGTGTAACAACTTCTTTATTTCTTCTATCTAGTGGATAAAAAACTTTATTGGCCATTGAAGTTTGCAGTTATATTCCAAATGTCCAAGTGGCCCCGTTATTGATGTCCTGAGAGGGGGTGGACAGTTTCATCCTGTGGCTCTTATAGAGTCAGTTGTGGGGCTGTTAAAGAGGAGCCAGCAGCAGCGTATGAACGAGGGCTGGGCCCATCTAGGCTGGAAGCATGCTCATCTAAATTGAAATCTAAGGTGAGCTGTCAACCTTACACCCAAAGACAAAGACTCAGACCCTACAGTTAAATTAGAAATGAGTGAAGGGTTTGAGGGAATTCCCCAGGCAAGTGATCCATTCCCAGGTTTAAAAGCATAGAGGGGAACAGAGATATGAATGGTGATGGAAGGAGACTTGACTGGAGATGGTGAACACACAAAACAATATAAAGATGATGGATTATAGAACTGTTCACCTGAAACCTATATAATTTTATTTACCAATGTCACCCCAATAAATTCAATAAAGAAAATAATGCCGAAACCGGTTTGGCTCAGTGGATAGAGCGTTGGCCTGCAGACTGAAAGGTCCCAGGTTCGATTCCGGTCAAGGGCATGTACCTGGGTTGCAGGCACATCCCCCGTAGGAGATGTGCAGGAGGCAGCTGATCGATGTTTCTCTCTCATCGATGTTTCTAACTCTCTATCTCTCTCCCTTCCTCTCTGTAAAAAATCAATAAAAAATATATTTTTTTAAAAAAAGAAAATAATAATAAAAAATGCATAGAGGAAGTTTTCCTTCAGGGTTTATGCTCTAACCAACTCACAGGAGAGTGAAAATGTAAACTCAGGTGTTTTAGTAAGGAAGTTTTGATTGTTGTTATGTTTTTTATGTATTTAGTAGCAGTAAGAACCATGGGATTTATGCATTGCTTTTGGCTGCAGGTAATTTTATTTTATTTTTATTAATTTTTAGAAAGAGAGGAAGTGAGAGGGAGAGAGAGAGAGTGAGAGAAACATCAATGTAAGAGAGAAACATTGGCTGCCTCCCACATACACCCTGACCAGGGATGGAATCCATAACCTGGGTATGTGCCCGTAGAGCTGGCGACCTTGAGGTTCACTGGACGACGCTCAACCATCTGAGCAACACCAGCCAGGGCTTGAATGCAGGTAATTTTATTTTATTTTTTTAAAATATATTTTATTGTTTTTTTACAGAGAGGAAGGGAGAGGGATAGAGCGTTAGAAACATCGATGAGAGAGAAACATCAGCTGCCGCCTGCACACTCCCTACTGGGGATGTGCTCACAACCAAGGTACATGCCCTTGACCAGAATCGAACCTGGGACCCTTGAGTCCGCAGGCCGACACTCTATCCACTGAGCCAAACCGGCTAGGGCGTTGAATGCAGGTAATTTTTTTAAAAAAATATATTTTATTGATTTTTTACAGAGAGGAAGGGAGAGAGATAGAGAGTTAGAAACATCGATGAGAGAGAAACATCCATCAGCTGCCTCCTGCACATCTCCCACAAGGGATGTGCCCGCAACCAAGGTACATGCCCTTGACCGGAATCGAA
The DNA here is from genome assembly GCF_028538775.1 of Myotis yumanensis. Taxonomy (NCBI): domain Eukaryota; kingdom Metazoa; phylum Chordata; class Mammalia; order Chiroptera; family Vespertilionidae; genus Myotis; species Myotis yumanensis. Next base: position 29,194,445 of record NW_027223762.1, on the reverse strand, counting down.
CCCAGGACCCTTCAGTCCGCAGGCCGACGCTCTATCCACTGAGCCAAACCGGTTTCAGCTGAATGCAGGTAATTTTAAATGAAAACTAAAGCTGGTGCTGTCCCCTCCCTCCCTCCCTCCCTTCCTTCCTCCCTCCCTCCCTCTCTCCCTCCCTCCCTCCCTCCCTCCCTCCCTCCCTCCCTCCCTCCCTCCCTTCCTTCCTTCCTTCCTTCCTTCCTTCCTTCCTTCCTTCCTTCCTATATGCTTATGGGTTTAAGAGTTTTTAATTTACTATGGTAAAAATAATTGAAACAAGGTGCCTGAAAGGCAAAAAACAAAATCACAAACACAACACTTAGTATCTTCTTGACTCCCTTTCATTTGTCTCAAATCCTTCAGCTAAGTTTTCCCTTATCTGCCTTGCAGGTGAAAACCCTAGAAAGGCAGAAGGAAGAAATCCTCTTTCTGTAATTCCAGAAGTTAGTGTTTCCATCCTTAATGGAACTGACTGAATCCCCCCAGGAGCGTGTGTGTGTGTGTGTGTGTGTGTGTGTGTGTGTGTGTGTGTGTGTCCCTGACTCCTCCCTTCTGTTCCCTGTGGGGCTGGTTTGCCAGCCCTGACCTGCTGATGGGCTGACTCCGGAACGCAGGCCTGTTCCGCTTTCACAGGAAAGTGTGCGCCAGGGGCTCTGCGGGAAAGGATGCTGTGGGTGGAAATTGTTAGTTTTAACCTTTCTAGACTCGATTGTCTTATTTCTGTTGTGTTATTTCCTGAAATGAGCTTTTATAAGTGTGGTTTCCAGAATCACTTTAACTTGACCCTTTCATGGAAATCACTTTCCCCGGTGCCTTCCGTGGGGAAGTGCCTTCTGCTGTGGCTTTGGCGGTAGGCGTCCCAGCTCACAGATGAAGAAATTGAGGCGGTTCTTGGGGAGACTGATACGCACTGGAAGGGTGAGCGTGCAGCAAGTGTGAGCTGAACCTTGAGTTCTGCGCTTTAGGTTACTTGACCCCTGTCATGGCCATGAAAAATACCATGTCCACAGGGATCTTTTCTAGTAAGCTGATTTAGGAGGAATTAAAATTTTTTTTTTTCATCTTGCTACTATTGAGGAAATAAAATTAAAAACTAAATCTTCTCCCAATCTAGAAATCCTCTCCACAAAAGTAGTAGAGAGTAGTTTTTTTTTTTTTAAAGAATAGTTTATTGATTTTTAGAGAGAAGGAAAGGGAGTGGGAGAGAGAGAGAGAGAGAGAGATAGGAACATCAATGATGAGAGAAAATTATTAATTGGCTGCCTCCTGCACACCTCCTACCCAGGATCAAGCCTGCAACCTGGGCATATGCCCTGACTGGGAATTGAACTGGCAAGCTTTTGGTGCATAGGATGACACCCAACCAACTGAGCCACACTGGCCAGGAAACAGTTTTATTAGTGAACAAGCATCAAACCAGAATGTGTTGTACATCACAGGCAGTTTGTTAAGAGATTACAGACAGAAAGGAATCTCACTCCCTTATGTAGCCAAGCATACAACTCAGCACATAGATGTTTCAAGATCAATGATAAATAGTCCTCAAGTAAGTGGTCTTGATGGTGCCATTTGTCACATAGTGTGTCCTAACTTTACCTGCTAAGTAGGTTGACCATCTGTGTCCTTGGCTTTAGCCAGAGAAAAACAAACCTCCTATCTGTATGACAGGAAGTAGCTTTGGAAATTGGAGCAAGGCACACACCAAAGTTAGGCTCCTACCTTCCCCCAGAAATTGGGGGTAAAGGGTGCTATCTCCCTAGATATTTACCTTTCAAAGAGATGGCCCCCAGGTCCTGAGAAAGACATTCCTGGGCCATAACGCTGACACAAGGATTTATATTTATTTCAAAGAGAGGAGAAAGTACTTACAATGGTAAGTTTTCTAAAGTAAATGAAGAAGAAGGAGTTGGGAGAAGTCTCTTCTATTATTTCAACAGGGAGAATTAAGCCTTTTATTTTTAACTAGAGGCCCAGTGCATGAATTTGTGCACCAGTGGGGTCCCTCAGCCTGGCCTGTGGGATCGGGCCAAAACCTGCTCTCCGACATCCCCCGAGGGGTCCTGGATTGCAAGAGGGTGCAGGCCAGGCCAAGGGACCCCACCCGTGCATGATCGGGCCAGGGAGGGATGAGGGAGGTTGGCCAGCCGGGCGGGACCGCGGGAAGGCTCCAAGGCATGTCCAGCCTGTCTTGCTCAGTCCCGATTGGCCAGACCCCAGCAGCAAGCTAACCTACTGGCTGGAGCGTCTGCCCCCTGGTGGTCAGTGCACATCATAGTGAGTGGTTGAGCAGCCTTAGCACATCATTAGCATATTATGTTTTGATTGGTTGAATGGATGACCAGCCGACTGGACACTTAGCATATAATGGCTTTTATTATATAGGATTATTTGTCCTTACACTACTCCTATTCACTATTACATTTTCCCAGTGAAAAGTGCCAGCAGGCACTAACCCCAGGTGAGCTAACCACACTAACTGTAGGGGGGCCTCTAAGAGGAGAGACTGCGCCTTTCAAGCTTTAGCACGAGTTTGACAAGGTCATCCAGAACCTGTGACCACAGCATGACCTCAAGCTGGCCCGGGAAGTCTGTGGCTCCTCCCCCTCTGCCCTGTCCATGGAATGTAGGTGCCCCACCCTCCCCACAGCTGGCGCTGTTTTCAAGGATTCAGCCTTGAGTGAGGAATGTGTGGTTGAGACCCTCTGGACTGAATCCGCAGCTGAACCCAGTGAAGGCCTCTATGTAACGTAAAATTCTGGTGAGTAGGGCCAGAAAGCAACTCGTCCTGTGGTCGCCCAGGACAAGCTTCACAAGTTCCCTTATTAAACCTGCCACCCACCAGTGTGGAGTGGTCTGCCTGTTTCTCAGTCTCTCCTTGCCTGCCTGTCTGGGGCCCAGTTTTGCATTTCACCTGGGAAGCTCCTGAGGTTTTGAGCTAAGAGCATGGAAAAAATTAGCCGAGAAACTTACGTAAGCTGCAGAATCCTGAACTCTAACCTCTAGTCTCAACTCCAGAGAGTCTAATTCAGTCTGCTTGAAACTGAGCTCAACCACATAATTTTGAGCAATACTCGATGTGAATTTAATACAGGTGGTTCTCGGATCCCAGGAAACCCTTAGCGTGGCCTGAGCTCTGGCATCAGGTGATCTAGCTTTACGTCATTACTTAGCTGCACAATCGCAGGGAGCCTGCAAACTCTTGCTGGCAACCACGATGTGGCCAGCGTGAGGATTAGAGCCCAGAAGCTGAGGGTGGAGGAGGAAAGGAGCAGCCTTGCGGAGCCACTGCGTCAGCCCTGGATGCCCACGCTGGACCTGCCGTCCTGTAACGTGAGGCAAATGCACCCCTTCCTGTTTGCACCACCAAAACGTTGTCTTTTCTCCAGCTTATGGCTGAGCATTCTCCTTATTGGAATGGACGTGTAGGTAGTTAGATCATGTAACCATCATTCCCAGATGGCACTGGGATAGTTGCATTCGTTCCCCTCTGGCCGCAGAGGAGAAATTGTTTTGGGGAAATTGTGCCAGATTCTAACTTGATTTGCTTGTAGGGTTTGACCAGCATCTCCCCTCCCTCAGGGCCCACATGCTGTCTGCCTCTGTTAACTGAGTCTGTGTGTGTGTGTGTATGTGTGTGTGTGTGTAGGGGGTGGGGTGGGTGGGGTAGGAGCAGCTTGCCTCTCCTTCCAGTCATGGCCGAGAGGTAGCAGAGAATGTCTGCCAATGACAGTGTGCGCCTCTTGTCCTTAGACTGTGCCCTGAGAAGGGTCTCACTTCCCAATGGACTTCCCCGAGACCTCTGCCACGTCTGGTTCCCTTAGGAGTGATGCTTCCCTAGGGGACCATTTTTGCTCCGCATGGTTCATTTTGTTTTATACTCTGCATGCACTCATGTGAGCTGGGGTAACCCATACACAGTGTAGGAGGTGGCCTGGGGAGATGGTACCAGTATAAGTTCCCCACTGTTCTTTACATTATCTGTTAAACACAAATGATTTCCATCCTGCCTGATGCTATGGGGTACCATTTCTTGCACAGACAATGGTGTCTACCAATTCATGGATGTTCTTGTCACCAATCTCCCCCTTCTAAGCCACCTTGTTTATACTGTAACCATGGTTCCCTTTCTGAAGGCAAATTCCCAGACATGGATTGAATCATCTTATTAATAGGTTGACCCGCCTGTGAATATGCCTCCTCTGTCTGCACATGGTTTAGGCTGAGTCACCTTTCTCTTCCTCTGAAGCACGCTGTAGGGCTGCCATTATCACTTGGGCTTGCCCAGTGGGAAGAGGTCTGGAGAGGCCTGCCTGTGTGCAGCCTAAACCATGTGCTTTAGCTCCATTTAACAAAACCTCTGCAGTGGAAAGAGTGGCACAAGTCCATTTGGTACAATGAAATGGGCCATGTTTTCAATTTCCTCTCGTCCTTGGAAGTTTCTCTCCTTCAAGAACATCACAGGGAAGAGAATCCAAGCAGGTATCCTGAGTCCTCAAGTCAAATAGCTTTAATAATGCCCCAGATCTTTTCAAAGCTCTACAACTTATTAAAAAAAAGATGTTTCATCTCATCATTACCTTGACTCTCTCTGTCTAGAGCAGGGGTCACAGACCCAAGTTTGTCACCTTGGGAAGCCAGGCAGGTAACATAAATGAGCCAAACAGGCTGGGAGTAATCATGTGTCCTCTCACCATCTCTTGTTTTTCCCACCTGTGATAGAGACATGGCTACAGAGGAACATTCCTGTCTACTGAAAGGAAAGCAAGGTTAAACTCCCTTATAAATGGCAGCTGATACCTGTCCTTAGTACTGGAAAGATTTGAGGGAATGGTGAGGACTGTGGCACACTGGAGAGCGCATGCCCTGGGTGAGAAGCCAGCTACTCACAGGGTACAGGTCTACTATAGAGAAGTTCTATGTTTCCCAAGAAAGCTAGATAGCAGATATTTTTTGGGGGTGGGGTGGGGGTGGGGGTGGTGGTTCCTGAGTTTGAGACATTAGCTCACTGTTTAAAAACCAAAAGCAAACCAAACACTGTGTGGATAAAAAACATGTCTGGGGACCATCAGATGATGGCCTTTGATACAGAAGATGAAGCTCAAGCCATCTGGACACATACACTTCGTGATTCTGTCTGCCCTGCCTCTTGCCTCATTTCCTACTTCCCTTCAGACTCTCCATAGCTACTCAGCACTCCACTTCCTACTTTTATGGGTCACACCTTCGCCTTTCCTGACCCTGTACTTTTGCACATGCTATTATTTGGACCGTCCTTCCCTGGTTGATTAATTTTGTAAATAATTCATTCTTAAAAATTCATAACAAAATCATCTCTATTTCTAACTCTTTCACAACCTCCCTGCCTCCTCCAACCAGGCAGAACTATATATACTGTCTCATTTCCTCCCTCCCTCCCTCTCTCTCTCTCTCCTTCCTTCCTTCCTTCCTTCCTTCCTTCCTTCCTCCCTCCCTCCTTCCCTCCCTCCCTCCCTCCCTTCCTCCCTCCCTCCCTCTTTTCTTCCTTCTTTTCTTTCTCTTTCTTTCTTTCTTTCTTTCTTTCTTTCTTTCTTTCTTTCTTTCCTTTCAACAAAGGACACAGTCTTCTTATAGAACTTACCAGAGTCTCTCCATTACGTGCCCACCTTCCCAGCTCATCACGGACGCTGTGTCTGTGCGTTCCCAGCACTCAGTTGTGTTAGGCCCTTGTTCAGAGCTCAAACTATTGCTTGAATAGACAAATAAACAAATTCACTGTGCACCTCACCTGTGTTAGATTTAGTTTTCTTGCAAGATGTCTTCATATTTGTTGCCATATTTGTGTGTGACACTATTACACTTAGCGTGGTGCACATTTTGAATGGTCTAAAACATAACTGAGCTGTCTTAGGAGGATTTCTATGTTGCTGACCTCAAAGGGTGATACTACTCTTTTCCACAGGAGGACATCTGAAGTGGCATCCTTACTTCTGAGGCAGAACATGAACAGTTAACGCAATAGTGTCGTGCTTTGTTAAGGGCCCATCTGGTCAGATAGGGGTAAGAGGGGAGGAGGGATGCTATGAAGACTTGTTTTTTATACCACTCTTTCCCCAAAGCTATGGCAGGATTAACAGAAGACTTAAAACAGGGATGAATACATATGCTGTACCCATTGACAAAGTGGTAAAAATCTGTTAGCTGTGAAATTCTATTTGTATTTAAGTTTACAAGTCTAAATACACTCCCAACCCCTCTCTCTGGCCACCCATGCCACTTTACATTTTTTTCCCCCCATATGACAGCTTGGAGGCAGGAATTGTGTAAATGTCTCTCTCGGGGTTAGTTTGAAAAGAAAAGGAAAGTGCGCTAAGTGCAATGGCTAAATTAGAAATTTAATCAAACCTGTAATTTAAATCAGCCCCAAATAATAATAGGTTGAAAGCTTGTCAGGCTGTGTTGGGTCTGGTTTGTGTTACATGGATTATGACAACCGAACCACAAAGCATAGCCCTTTAAGTGCTTTTGCCCATTAGCTTCATCAAGTAATTGCAGGCTCATAGGCATCAATAACAACAAGGGCTGACACCTTGGGAAGAAGTGAATCTTTCCCCTTACAGATCTGGCAGGAAAGAAAAGTGCTGTGATGAATGCTGTGGGCACATGGATATTCAGAGCGCAGAGAAAGGAAATAAGATGAGTGTGCGATAGAGTATCTTTGTCTTGCTGAAATGAACACCCCATTTCATTTCTATGTGGTCCCCTTGACTCATTCAGCCTACAGTAGTATCTCAGTAGGCTCACTGCTGGTAATCTCAGCATGAATTGTCTTCAAATGCTATTTCTTGAAAATATTAATTAAAAAAAAATCACCTGGTGACAAGAGTGGAAAAGAAAATAGCAAGAAATACCTTCCTAATTAGTTTAAGCAGGGAGAAAGACACTAAATGAGAAAGCACAGGGGGGGAAAACCCACTTATCTGAAATCAAGAATTCCCCCCCCCCCCAAATCATTTATTGTGAAACATTTTGTGTTCTTAGTTTGATACTCATCTTGGAAAGGTCACAGTTCTCTTTGGTTAGAAATATTAATTATAAATATTTATTCTATCTCTGGAATGAACAATATGGAAATCTTTCATTTAAGACAAGTTTCAAGTCAGTAAAAGCTGTAAATATATATCTAGATTAACCTTGCATTAAAAAATGCTGACTTTAGAGATTGAATTGTCAGGTACTTTTTCTCTTGGGTGAAATAAATTTTTGGGAGTTTCCTCAGTGTTAAAATGTACATTTTTTACTGTCTGATCAACATTTACTGAGGGGACCACAAGCATTTGAACTACCTCTTAAAGTGAGTTTAGTCTGGCTTGGAGGGGAAACCTGTTGGAGAAAGGAGGTCATCCTTAAAGGAGGTCAGATAGACACACAGCGAAGATGGCCATCTGCAGACAGAGGCAGAGATTGGAGTTATGCCCAACAAAGATGGCCAGCCATCTCCAGAAGCTCGAAGAGACAAGAAAGGATTATTTCTTAGAGCCTCCGGAGGGAACATGACCTTGTTGACACTGATTGCAAACTTCTGACCTCCTCCACAACTGGGAGAGGATAAATTTGTGTTGTTTAAGCTGCTCCAGTGGGTGGGAATTTGTTATGGCTGCCCTGGGAGACTATGTACCTGTTGAACTCATAGGAAAGATGTCAAAAGGAGATTCCTCTTAATAAGAGCTGTTAGCTTCTTAACAGAGGTTCCAAAAAGAGATTTGGGACTGCTGGTTAGGGATGTGAAACTTTTAGTCGCAGGAGGTCCAGGACAAATTGTTTACCTCGGACAGGATGGAGGCTCATCAAATCAGGTTGTCAGAGAGTCCTGGATGGCAGTAGCTACACTGAGGTGGTTCCCTAAATTTGGACAGAACTTAATGAAAAGCAAGTTAAAAACAACTAGTCCTGAACTACTCTTGGCTTTGACTTCTTGTTTCCAGGACTGAACCTGCCTTTTAGGCTCAACTGCTTTATGATAAAACTAGTGGCCTGGTGCATGGGGGTAGGGGGGGTGGGGAGGGGGACTGTCCCTTAGCCCGGCCTGCACCCTCTCCAATCTGGGAGCCCTCGGGGGATGTCCGACTGGCAGCCAGACATCCCTCTTGCAATCTGGGACCGCTGGCTTCTAATCATTCATCTGCCTGCCTGCCTGATTGCCCCTAACCACTCTGCCTGCCGGCCAGCTCGCCCCCAACTGCCCCCCCCCCTTGCTGGCCTTCTTGCCCCCAACTGCCCCCCCCTTGCCAGCCTGATCACCCCCAACTGCCCCCACCCTGCTGGCCTGCCCCCCAACTGCCCTCCCCTCCTGGCCTGATCACCCCTAACCACCTCTGCCTCAGCCCCGCCACCATGGCTTTGTCCGGAAGGTCTCCGGGCCTAATTAGCATATTACCCTTTTATTAGTATAGATCATTATCACAGGAGCCAAAGCACATTGGCTGAGCCAGTCTAAGATTCACTTGCCTCACACTGCTTTTGGTTATAGGATGAGTTGCGTTATATTTGTGTTTCCTAGCAAGTGTCAGTCATGACGATGCTGTAAGAATGTGCTAGGTTGCAACTATGACTCTTGAAAGCAAACAAATACGACTGGGGGATCAGTGGAAGCACAGATGCTACTTAGAAATAATAGGCCCTTCATTGTATTTAATGGGAAGTACAAACTTTTCTTCAGTTAGAAAGTATTTTCTAATAGCCAGTGGCCCATGCATTGAAGAAAATAGTCTAATTAAATATCTAGTAAAACTGGGTTATTGCTAAGAGGCAAAAGGTTTGCTTTCAAAAACACATTTCAAGTGCTAGATTGGGGGAAATAGGGCTATTATGTTACAAATGCAGAAATTTTTAATGTTCCACATTCCATTTGTGTTCTTGTTCAGATTGAACACTCACCTGATATGATTTTGAAGAGTCATTACAGGGCATTTCACAGACTTTTTGTAGAGACTCATATTTTTGGTGAAAAGTACTAAATTTGGCCAGGAGTGGGGGCAGACATTCCTCAGGACCAATATTTGTCTTTGTTCTTTGTGTGATTTTTTTCTATACCTGGTCATCTTCCCCTTCTCAAATAAAATAAGGATAAAAGGATAGACTCACCTCTGAGGAATATTCAGAAGATGGAGTAATAGCTATAGAGCACTTTTCAACTTAGAAACAAAGAGCATTATTCATGCAGAATAGTACTATTAACGGGCAGCATGTAACTTCAAGGCACCCAGCTATAATTACCCCATTAAATAAATGAGACCACTCTTGCCTTTAAACTGGGCCGGAAGCTGCACTGACATTCACAATTCTCTCTGTTCTCTTTCTGTGAGTCCGGATTATGAGCATCTTCCTCACATGACCAAGACATCTCTATCTTGGCTCTTTTTGGCCACAGTGGTAAATGGGGATGTGCGGACTGCCAGCCTCATTAGGCAGAATTCATTACTCCAGACACCTTCATCGATGGTCCACTGACCTCCGCTTCTAGGAAAGAATAATTGATGCTGTGTCAAAGGCTACAGGATGTTCTTCAAAGCCTTTCCTTTTTCTGATCAAGGGATGGCGGTAGAGACAGTATTTGTATCTCTGACTTTCTGATTTTATGTCATAGCCAAATCTGCCAGGGTTACTGAGTTTTAGATTCCATTTGAGCTTGACTTTGTGCAATGCAAAAAAGCCCAAACTTCTATATTCAAAAACCACTGCCACAAAGTAATAGATAAGCCCAAGGCAGAAAATCCTCCCCTAGCACACACTTAATAAATAAGCCAGGCAACTCTCTGCATACTCATCCTGATTTTTCCTGAGAAATCCATTCTGTTCAGTCTTTTAATTTCCCCAGTGTTCACAGCCATGCTGGCATTTTCAAGAGATAAGCCCACACACATTTTCTTTGGGAGAGGAAAAAAAAAAGAAGGTTTAGCTAAAGCAAAATGTGTTCTGTGGTAAATCATTATTTTCACGCAGTGCCCTTTGTTTCCTTGTTTTTCACATAATCAGAGGGAAGACTCTTAATCCTGTAGAGAGCATGGCTGCTGGTCACGCCAGAACTGGAGCCGTTTTAATGTGACAACCCATTTCCCTCCCCCTAAGGCTGGTGCCAGCCATTGACTGTCACCCAAGAGGATTTGGGGAACCCCAAGTCTCCAAAGTAGAAACAAAGGGGAAGACTTGTCCAACATTACCTTAGTAACAAGCAGGTAATTATAGTATTAATTTGCATAATACCTCCCATGTTAACAGTGAATTCACTCCTAAAGCCAAAAGGTATTATGAAAAAAAAAATGTTTCCAGTTGCCTCAGCTCAGAGGCTAACTTAGGAAGTGATGCCCTTCAACAATGAGCATAGCATCTCTTCCTTGGCAGAGCCTCTGAAGCCTGGTTTGGGCAGCCACGGCATCTACTGAGCACTTTTTTATTACCTTCCCTAAGCAGGGTCATTCACACTCCTTCAGTGTTTCGGATGAGTTCTTAAAACTGTTCTTGCCAATGACAATCAAAGTTACCTGCCAGCGCAGAAAGAAAAATAAAATATTCTTTTAAAAATAGGTTTTTATTGATTTTAGGGAGAGAGGAAGGGAGAGAGAAACATTGATCAGTTGCCTCCCACACACACCCTGACTGGGGATGCAACCTGCAACCTGGGAATGTGCCCTGGCAGGGAATCGAACTGGTGACCTTTTGGTGCAAGTGACAGTGCTCATCCAACTGAGCCACACCAGCCAGGGCAAAAATAAAATCTTAAATTTTACATTATCTTCTTTAGAATGGGCCTGTGGTTGGGGGCTGACACATGGGCATCAGTGGAAGAGACTGGAGGAGGTGGAGGTGTTCATGTAAATAAAAGGTTCAGCAATTTCTCATCAAGTTAAACTTTGTGACTACCCTACAACCCACCAAGTCTACTCCTAGGTATTTACCTATGAGCAATGAAGCATACGTTTGCCAAAGACTGGTAGAAGAATATACAGCACAGCTTACTTATCATAACCTCAAACTAGAAACAACCAAATGTCCATTACCAGGAGGTAGAAAATAAACCGATAGAGTCACATAATAAAATAATAAAATACAGCTACATACAACATGGATGACCCTTAAAAACATTATTATTTTTGTTAATTCTCACCTGAGGATATTTTTCCATTGATTTTTAGAGAGAGTGGAAGAAAGGGAGAGAGAAACATCAATGTGAGAGAAACACATTGATTGATTGCCTCCCACACACAACCTGACCTGGGGCCAGGGATTGAGCCTACAGGAGAGGTACATGCCTTTGACTGGAATCGAACCTGGGACCTTTCAGTATGCAGGCTGATGCTCTATCCACTGAGCCAAACCAGCAAGGGCTGAAAACATTATTTGAGTAAAGGAAATCAGATACAAAATGGTACATACCGTAAGATTCCATTTACATGAAGCTCTAGAACAGGCTAATCTATGTTAATAGAACAGTGGTTGTCTCTGGGCGGCGACAGTGGGATTGATGGAAAGGGCATGAGGGAAGTTTTTGTGGTGATGGAAATGTTTTATGTCTTGACCAGCATTATGGTAACATGGATATATACACGTGTCAAAACTCATCAAATACGCACTTACCGCCTATGCATTTTATTATATGTAAATTATCTCAATCTGAAAAGAGAAAAGGTAGTTCAGATTTTCTATTGTTCAAGTCCTTGATTAATGTGGCAGCAGTCAGCTGATTAGCGGTCATTGCAGTGTGGAAAAATTTTGTTCTCAACCTAATGGTTTGTTTAACTGTGCTCACCAGGAGCACTTAATCCATCAAAAGAGTTTTAAGACCCTAATAATTAGTTTTCGTAGTTCAGTAGGACACTCAGACACAATTGGTCTTTTGCCAGGATTGACAGATGCTGGTTTTTTTTTTTTAAAAGACATATATTTTTATTGATTTCAGAGAGGAAGGGGGGGAGAGAGAGAGAGAGAGAGAAAGAGAGAGAGAGAGAGAAACATCAATGATGAGAAAGAATCATCAATTGGCTGCCTCCCACATACCCCCCCGACAGGGGACTGATCCCACAACCCGGGCATGTGCCCCGACCGGGAATCTAACGATGACCTCCTGGTTCAGAGGTCGACGCTCAACTACTGAGCCACACACCAGCCAGGCGACAGATGCTGATTTGATAAGAACAGGAAAGATCAATTCAAATAACTAGACATTAGACCACAGTAGGGCTTAGGGGAATGGAATGTTCTAATTCGTTGAGAGTTGATAGGCTGATGGTTAGATACATATTTTTTTCCCTCTTCATCTACACTACTTCTATTTCTAAATTTATGGAAGAGTTAGATGTGTCTCCACTAGACTGTGCATTTTGCTTTTCAAAGTCATGTCTGCTACAAGTGTTTTGGCTGATAGAAATCACACAGGGCACTGGGTCCCACCTTGAGCAGGTGTGGTCAGCCAGTTGTCGTCTTTGAGTCAGGAGAATGAAGGAAACCCAGGAATAGAAAACTAGAGGTACAAACATGCTCCTGCTGTGTTTAAATTCCAGGTTTGTGAGCCTAGGAGTCTCAGGAACCTAAGAGGAGACCTGATGATATATATGTACATGTTCTGTGGACATGAGCTGTCACAAATAAGAGTGCTCTCTCTTTAATGCTTAAAAATGGTTCATTTCCTCAAAATATTCCTTATTTGATATTTGGCTACTCTTGTTACTGAAATAAAGTTATATATTTGGGGATGGTATTGGGTTCTAGAAGATTTGCTAGGTCATTTTCTTTCCTCTTTATTTCATAAAACCATTCATTAGTCTGTTCAGGAGTTTCATTTGGAGCTGCAGGTGTGAGTTGAAGGCCAGGTATAAACTAAATTACAGTGTATGCAGAACAGACCCTTACAAATGGAAAATGCATGTGTTCAGCTGACCTGCTCCTCAGGTAACAATATGTGGGAGCAAAATATTTATTGTAAACTATAATATTTTGCTCTCACATGTTATTTTTTTAAAGCTCCAAGATTGTAATAAAACAGCATTGCTGGGGTTAAGTAGCAGAGAAAGAGGACGGGGAAGGAAAATTTGTTCCAGAAAGCTGTACATTGAGAAACACATGGGTGGCTCATGAGAGCTCAGATGAGCAATGTTATCCTATCCTCCTATATAATAAAAGGCTAATATGCAAATCAACTGAACAGCGGAATGACCAGTTGCTATGATGCGCACTGACCACCAGGGGGCAGAACTCTATGTAGGAGCTGCCTCCTGGTGATCAGTATGTTCCCACAGGGGGAGTGCTGCTCAGCCAGAAGCCAGGCTCATGGCTGGCAAGCTCAATGGCAGTGGCAGGAGCCTCTCCCGCCTCCGTGGCAGCACTAAGGATGTCTGACTGCTGGCTGAGGGCTCCTGGACAGCGAGAGGGTGCAGGCTGGGCTGAGGGACCCCCCCCCCCCAAGTGCACAAATTTCATGAACCAGGCCTCTCAAAATATTTTTAAAATGGAACCATTGCAGCATTTGATTGCACAATTGACTTGCAATTTTAGGTCATTCAATATTTTAAAACAATAACTTCAGCAATAACTCCAGGAGACTACAGGATATAATTAGAGAGTTATAATTAGAGAATCAAGTTATTGAAATATTTGAATGAGTAACTCCTGAAACTTAAAAGTATTTGAAAACATGACATCTGTACAATAATTCGCAATAAAAGATGTGAGGGTGATCTGGCTGCGACATTTGTCACCCGATTGATCACCAGGGTTGATTCGCTGATCTGGCTGGCTAGGTGGGTGTCCCCTCCTCCCTCACTGATCCATGTGTGTCCCTCCCAAAGCTGCGTACTCGGTTGCTCCTTCCCCCCAAAGGAGAGGACTGGTCTTCAGTCAAGGGTATACAAGTAGCTGCGCTCCCCTGCTCGAACCTCCAAACAAGCTCTCAAACACACTGATGTATTATTCCATTTCTCCCTGTCCAGATGATCCCATTCAAATCTGCAGTGTCATTTCTCCTAGAGATACAGTAGGAAGTGCTCATAAGTGATGTGGTCCTTTTCAATAACTTGAATCAGTAGCCACAGCTTGAGGCCTGACCTAGGTAAAATTATAAGGTGGTTGTATCCACTGATTTTTGATTCAGCATCTATTTTTCCTCCTTGAAAAGGTAAGTCATGCCCACAAAAAGATCTGACATGTATTAACACTAAGCTGCAAATGACTGGACTTTCACATATAGTCTTCATGGAGCATTTTGCATTTTAGCATCTATTATGCCAGGAGATCAGGAGTAAGAGGTTGGTTATCAGCCAACCTGAGAATCTTTAGGGCAGCAGGGGCTCTGGCACCTGATACACATAGCTGATGGAGCTGTGAGGCACGTCTGCTCAGTTAGGACTCCACAGGTCTTACAGGTGTCTGGCGTTTGAAGACTCTGAGGTGAATACTCCATTACTGCCCTTTGGGGAAAGAATCTATTTGGAGGGGCAGTTGTTTTCCTTGATGTTCATTGTTCATCCCTGGCAGATGACTGGCAGATGTACTATTTTTCCAGGCATGGAAGGAAACCTGGTCCTGACTCTAATTGACCCCAGTCCACATCAATGAGAAGTGAGAATTGCCAGGCTTGAGTTTCAGTCTTTGCTCCTTAGTTGAGGAGCTGACAGATGTAATGAATGGTAAGAGGACAAGGTGCTGTCTTGCGGAGCCAATTCTGGTCTCATTTTGTGCTTCATTGCTCACCTTCATTCGGTGCTGCCAGAAGTGAGGTGCCTCGGGATCCATCCCTGCCACACGGGGATTACATTCTGTTTCCGTTTCTACAGAATCCGTCCCTCCCAGGAGCTTTATGTCCCTCATTTTGCATCTCGGGCCAGTGCTAGAGAAAAGTCATTAGTACTGCTAATTTGCAGGTGGGGAACCCAAGGCATTCTATTTTGGGGGGGTCTGTGCTCCTTCTGAAATCAGGGCCCAAAATTGTTTATTATGATTGCTACTAGTGGTTGACATTGTATTGTACTTTAAATGTTCCAAATCACTCCTATATTGATTATCTGTTGATCCTTGAAGACGAGGAGATGAGGCAGAGTGATGTTATGTGTCCAGTTCAACATAGCATTATCTAACATGGCAGGGTCACACTCAAATTTGGGTCTCCTGCCTCTGCCCTGTAGACCAGCATATCTTCTCTGTTGTAATCTAGGCCCCGTGAAAGTACTTTATGAAAGTTTGCTTAAGGATCAAAATGCCAGAGGATGCTATCTGGGTGCTGAAGAAAATCAAACAAGGAAAAGAGAGAAAGAAGGGCTGATGATTTCAAGAGGCAGCTGAGTGCGGTGAAATGAATACTGGGCTGGTGCTGAATATCAACAATAGGAGCTCTTGGGTAATGAGTGGTTTCTGTGCGCTAGGTACAGTGTGAAGTCCACGTAGACTTTCCCCAGGAACTTAACAACAACTCTATCTTGTCCTGCATAACTTTGAACTTGACAGATGTCTCTAGTCTGGCCTCAGTGTCTATGATGAAGATCCTGTTGTTATCCCTGTTATATCAATGAACTAAGGCTCAGAGAAGTTAAAGAAGTCTCCCCACGGTTATGCGATTAATAAGTGCTAGGGCCAGGATGGAAAGCCCAAGTTCTTAACTGTTGCTCTCTCTACCCCTTTTCCTTATGTGAGTCTTATAACAATAGCTACTTGGTCTTGGTCCATGTTTACCAAGCAGAAACCAGGCTAGCTAGATTTTATGTATATTACTTCCTTGGGACATGTTCATGCTAACCTTTTTGAGTGCTTACTACCTGCTTGGTCTGAGCACTTTGCATGTATTAACTCATTTAATCACCATAACAGTCTTTGAGGATGGCATTATTAAAATCTCAATATTATAAACAAGAAAATATAGCCCAGAGAGATTCAGTACTTGGCCCAAGGTTGCACAGCCAGCAAACGGTGGAGTTGGAGTGTGAATCCAGGTAGTCTGAGCTCAGTGTCTAAGCTCATAACCATTCTCCTGTACTGGCTCCAAGTGAGTGCGCCTTAGGATCTTGGGTCATGTGCGACCTTCCTCAGAAACAACCCACTCATGGCACGATTGCACACGTGGTGTCTGAGCCTGCATGTCCAGGAGACAAACCCATTAAGCTAAAGAGTGTCTCCCTTGAGGCTTCTTAGGAGATAGCCTGCTGGTTTCCCTGGACATCACCCTAAGCCCTGGTTGGCCATATTTTAAAGCACGCCACACAGCTCTTTGGGGTATAGTGCCTACAAATTATGTCCTGCAGGTGTGATGATACAAGGTCCAGAAGATCAGCGTCAGGAAGGCTAGTGACAGCCTCACTTAGGTGGAGGTGTTTGACTGGAAAGGGAAGGGAATACCCACGAGAGGAGGATGAAGCAAAGGTGGGTGGGGAAGGTGGGTGTGGAGAGAGAGGTCACCTCAAAGCAGAGGTCTCTGCTTGGGAGCAGTGAGAACTGCTGAGCAGTAAGGAGAGGCTGGGCCATGGAGAGAACTGAGAGTTCACAATTCATGTTGGAGATCAGAAGCCGCAAATGCCAAGACAGAAGGGGTGTTCCAAGGAGATGCTTCTGGTAGGAGGGTCTAATGTGTGTTTTTGGAAGGCAAGTCATTTGCTTGAAGGGACGTTCAGTTGAGTAAGTTTAGAAATTTTAGAATCAAAATGCAGAGGTTGCAATGTTGGAACGTCTTCATTTTATTTTATTTTCGTTTTGTCACAGGGTTATAAGTTTTTTGAGGTTAAACCAGGGTAGAAGAGAAAAGTCCAAAATAGCAATAGAGGTGCCCTGAATGCCCAGGCAGGGAAGAGCCACCTACCCCACCTTCCTTTGGACAGATCTTGCTGGTCATTGAGCCCAGTTGCTGCATCAAACCTTGCATTTATTTGATAAATGAAAGCTCGTAGTTGTGCATTAATTTTGTTCTGATGGGTCACTAGCTCCTCACTTCTCCCGGGGTCCCACTGAGAGATGCTCATAGTCCATGGAACGTGTTCTGCCTTGGGATCCCTGAAGGGAGACTCACGGGAAGGATCTTCTCAGTGACAGTTTGCACTGTGCAGTGGAGGAGGGGGCATGTGCAGATAGGAACAGACCCACCAGCAGCTCACATAACAGAATTATTAGAGATGAAAATAATTGCTTCATATGTTTATGAAAATAACTTGCTAGATGGAGAATTTCACCAGAGAACTGAAATCTATGAAAGAAAACCCACAATTAAAAACCTTCCCAAAGAAAATTCCAGGCCCAGAGATCTTCATTGGTGAATTCTTCCAACAATTTAAGGTATAAATAATGTTAATATTACACAAGTTCTTCTACAGACTAGCAAAAGAGGGAACACTTCCCAATTCCTTTTGCACGGTCAGCATAACCTCGATACCAAAACCCAACAAGGATATTAAAAGAAAAAACATATGCTAATCTCCTTTATGAAGATAGATGCAAAAATTCTAAACAAATGGAATTCAGTGATCTACGTAAAGGGTAGTTCATCACAGTCTAATTGAGTTTATTCCAAAAATTTAAGGTTGGCTTAATATTTGAACATTAATTCAAATTATCTGTGACTTATCACATTCTGCTTCTTAGCTTGTTGTCCTGCATAACTTTGAACTTGACAGATGTCTCTAGGGAAAAGCTGTGCAGTTGGTGGGGTCTTTATTTTGTGGCTTCCTTTTCTTTGGCACCTTGGCTTCTCAAACCCTGGTTGCAAGCTTTAAGCTACTATTTTCTGCTCAAGGATCTGCCAACATTAAAAATTGTAACATGCCTTGAGGAAAAAGCAGTGGGGAATCTCCCAGGGAGCTTGGTTTGACATAAGTAACCCTGACATAGCAGGAAGTAACAGCATCTTTCTGAATCAGCACATACTAATTTTGTTTAAAACAATATCTGTATCTTCTTAGACTGTGGACTTCTGGAAGGCAGGTGACTGCTCATTTCCATTAAAAACAAAAACAAAAACCAACAGCTTTATTGAGGTAAAATTTACTCTCCAGCCCAGCTGGAGTGGCTCAGAGGTTGAGCGGCAATCTATTGAACCAAGAGGTCACAGTTCCATTCTGGTCAGGGCATGTGCCAGGTTGCGGGCTTGATCCCCAGAAGGGGGTGTGCAGGAGGCAGCCAATCAATGATTCGCTCTCATCATTGATGTTTCAATCTCTCTCCCTCTCCCTTTTCTGAAGTTAATAAAAATATATTAAAAATAAAATTTGCTCCCCATAAAATACCTATTTAAATATACAGTCCTTGATTTTTACTGGATTGTAGACCTGTTAACCGTCTCCACAATCAAGTTGTAGAGCATTTCTGTCACCCCACAAAGTCCCCCCATACCTGTTTGCAGTTCATGCTGCTCCCACTCATCAAGCTGCCTTTTCTTTTCATAAAGTTACCTTTTCTAGGTATTTAACATAGAGGGAATCAACTATGTGTTGCCTTTGGCTTCTGGCTTCTTTGCCTTAGTATAATGTTTTTGAAGTTCATCTATGTAGTAACAGCTATTAGTTTTTAAAAAAATTTTTATTGCTGAATAGTATTCCATTACATAGATATACTACATTTTGTTTATCTAGTCACCAGTTAATTTGGAATTTTTAAAAGTTTTTGGCTATTATGAATAATATTGCTATGAACATTCGTATATATGAACATAGTTTTCATATCTTTTGGGTAAATTCCTATGAAGGAATTGCTGTGTTATATGACAGTTGATGCTTAATGTTATAAAAAAAACTGTCCAACTTTTCACAAAGTGGCAATACCATTTTACATTCCAACACCAATGTGTGAGGGTTTTTCCACATTCTCACCAGTATTTATTATTGACAAGCTTTTTGATTATTGGCATCCTAATGGGTGTAAAGTGATATCACATTGTGATTTTAATTTGAATTTCACTAATGACTAATGATGCTAACTCCTTTTTTATGTGTTAATTGGCCTTTTGGGTATATATTATATTATTTGATAAAATGTTTTGTCAGTTGTTAGATTGGGTTATTTATCATATTAATCAGTTATAAAAGTTTTTTATATATTTTGGATATTCTTTATCAGATATATAATTTATAAATATTTTCTCCCAGTATTTGACTTGTTTTTCTATTCTCTTAATGATGTCTTCTAAGTGAAGACATTTTTAATATAAAGTCCATTATATTGATTTTTTCTTTATGGATAGTACTTTGGTACTATATTTAACACTCTTTACCTAATTCAATGTCATAAACATTGATTTTTGTCTCTCTCTGTGTGTTTTCTTCTAAAAATTTAATAGGTTTAACTTATATATTTAGGTTTGTAATCCATTTTTAGTTAATTTTTGTACATGTGTGAAGTGAGGGTCTAAGTTTTTTTTTTTTTCATATAATATCCAATGACCTCAGCACCCTTTTTTTGAGAGCATCCTTTTCTACATGGGACTATGTTGGCATCTTTGTCAAAGTACTCTGGGATTATAGGCAATAAACAACATGAATATATTTTATGGTGTGTTAGAGGATGATAAATACCATGCAGAAAAATCACTCAGAGAAAAGGGGGTGGAGTTTTTCAATTTTAAGCAGGGTTTTGGGGGAAAACCTCAGCGAGACAATCATATATTTGCAGGAAGACTTGAGGCAGTGAGGAACTGAGACATGTGACGGATGGGGGTGGGGGGTGAGGGGAGATGGGAAGCATTCCAGACAGCATGGCAGTGACCATGAAGTCAGGAGTAGGCCTGGCATGTCTGTGACACGCACAGCATTTTGTTTAGTACTGATGCTAGCTTGGAACTTGGCTTCCTGTAAGGAACTGGGATGACTTATCCTTTGAGGTAACACAAACGGGTATGTTGCTGAGAAAAGTTTACTTTTTCTTTCCTTTGGCTCTCAGGCACGTTGGAGGCCACGTGACAGGCCCTTATAAACCTCCATTTGCATTGTTTTGTTTTCTTCACCTTATTTTGCCTTCTTATTTTAGTTCATATTTTTCTTGGTTTCATGCTTTGTCTTCTTATTTTATATTTTACATGGTTGTGTGTGTGTGTGTGTGTGTGTGTGTGTTGTAGGAAACCCTCAGCTGCTCGGTAGAAGGAGGCAGTGCACACATAGGGAAACAGGAGAGAGACCAGCAGCAGGATCTCCAATTTGTCACTGTTAGGTCACCTATTTATTCCAAACCTTTAGCAAATGTCCCCTGTGTGCTACTCACTGTGGAATGAAATAACTCCCCCACAGCATACAAAAAAATCTACTTTTAGATAATTGTAACTTAAAAATTTCCTTAATTGCTGGCTGGCTCACCCACCCATTGGTGTCTTTATATTGTACTAGTGTCGTGGGCCTGTTAAAGGTCATAACCCGACTGTAAATTACAATGGGAAAATACTCTGTCATGTCAGCTTTCGTGGTGGCTGCATGGAAAGTTTCTAGGCGTTGCATCCAGCTTTGGAGTTTGGAGCTGGCCATTCCCTTCAGATGACAATCAAATGAATACAGTCCAGGTTTTTCTTGCCAAAGATGTTTAGAAATCCTTCTTGCAGTTACTGGGGACTCCTTATCACATGCTAACACACGAGAACTATTAAGTTGGCTGGTTTTTGTTCGGCGAGGAGAGCAGATGGGTTGCTAAGGAGTGAGGCACATTTGTGACAGTGGGCAGATGATTTTCTCTGTGGACATTCTGCAGCTCTCTGAGATGAGTTTGTTTCTTTTGTTGTTGTCATCCAGGCATTCCCTCCTCCTCCTCCTCCTCTGTGGTCCTGGCATATTTTTTTGTGGTCAAAAGGAGAAAAAATAATGACAGTTTGGGTTTGTGGAATCTGAGGTCATTCGTACCCAGAGAGATAAGAAAGTTTATTAAGTGTGTACCTGCTGAGGTACTAAAAAGAGGCAGAAGTGTTTGTCCTTCATCTTTATTCATGAAGCCCTTGAGGATGACGGGAAAGGAGACGGGCAATGCAGGCGCGCTCACACGGTCAGCGCGCAGTCAGCGTGCAGACACACTGGGCGGGGAGTCCCGCAGCCTCTGTGGATGTGCATCCAGGGCCCTGCCAAGCCATCTACCTTGTGCTCTGCATTATTAATGCGTTCGTAAGGGCACTCACTTGAATGCCGCGGGGGGGCCAGGCTGGCAGGATCCCATCTCCACGGAACCCTGCCTGTTCCCCGCGGTGGCACCGGGGCTCCCAGAATGATGTAGACTCGAGCAAGCACAGCTGGGAGGCGGCAGATTGTCTAACAGGCAAAACACGCGCTCAGTCCGTTTTACATTAAGAGGCTTTGTTTACGTTTCCTCAGCTCCTCTTACAGGGTTAGTCAAATTTTAGATTGCCTCCAAAATTAACCGAGTGTCAGGAACAGATGGCGGGGTTTATTTTACTTCATTCAACCTGTTCAAGGAGTGTGAACTCAGGGACTGATCAGCGCGACACAACTTTTCATGTTAAATTGTCAAAAGGAAGCTAGATGCGAGGTTTCCTCAAAGAGAACAATTTGTATGCATGTGAGGCAGTGACCTGAGGTTAGCAGCCTGGGCTCCTGTCTGGAGTTCTGTCTGGAGCTTCATCATCCTGTCCTGAAAACCAGGCTGCTGGGAAGGCTGCTAAAGAGGAAGGCAGAAAGACAGGGCTGGGCTTACATTTCTGGCTTATATTCCATCAGGTTTCTTTAAAAAATAAAAAAATAAATATATTTAATTATCTATTATTGAAAGTATTACATTTGTCCCCCTCCCCCCCCATTGACCCCTCCAGCCCACCCTCACCCCCTTCCCCAAGCCTTCACCACCCTTTGTCTGTGTCCATGGGTTACGCATATATGTATACAAGGTCTTCGGTTGATTACCTCCCACCCACCCACCCTCCCCTACCTTCCTAATATATTTTTTATTGATTTCAGAGGAAGGGAGAGGGAGAGAGATAGAAACATCAATGATGAGAGAGAATCATTGATGGGCTGCCTTCTGCATACCCCACACTGAGGATTGAGCCCCCAACCTGGGCATGTGCCTTGACCGGAAATTGAACCATGACCTCCTGATTCATAGGTGGAAGCTCAACCACTGAGCCATACAGGCCAGGCCCATCAGGCTTCTTGTGGGAGCAAAGATTTAGTGAATCTGGATGGCATTGGCTAAGATAAAATGTTTGCATGGTATCAATGATCTCTTTATTAGTGATTCCAACTTCCACTCTGAAACCAATTTTGGGTTCTCTTGTTTTAACTGTTGTGTGTCTTCTCCACCCACTGTGATCTCATTGGAAGGGGGAGAGGGAAGCTATTTCATAGTTTAAACACATCGAAGGCTTTGGACAAGGCTGACATGGGGGGAAAACTTGAATCATTTAAACAAAGTTATTCTTGTGAATCCAGAGATAGAATTCCTCTCTTTTACAGTTGTGAATAATTATTTTTCAAAACATTTGAAAAACAATTAGACATAATCACATTAAAATATTTTCTTTGCTTTTGAGATTCTTCTCACCTAAATAAGGCATTTCATTTGGAAACTAATAGTGTTTAAAAGAGAGGCAGTAATTTTTTTAATGGATAATTTCAGTCTCCATTCCCTACTTCCCACCTTTTTTCCTTAATAGAATATTATGAGTATTTAAATTAACCAGACAAGTCCTTCAGTACTCCACTTAATATTTCATTTGTGCAAACAGCATATAATATCAAGTTTTTAGGTAAATGTTGGCATACTCCAAATCTCCCCACTTGTTTTAATTTGGTACTAATGTAAAACGACTGCAGAAGTCAATTTCTAATTAAAAATAGAAAAACACCCAGATCAATAGCCGCTCAGTTGGTTGGTGTTCAGCTTGGACTTTCCTCAAACTTTTCTATTTCTTATTGAATCGGAAATGACTTATGTTCTTAGTGACTCAGCAAGGCCTTAGTCATAATTTAATTTAATGTATTTCCAGATAATTGTTACATGAGGTAAGTGATTGTCCAGATAGCTCAAAGCTTTTCTGAATCTTGTTGTTAGTGTTTATAAGCCTGTGACAAGCATCAAAAATGTGACAGCCAATGTTAAAGAAATATGTTCTTTAAGAATAATAAAAAGAAAATGCCAACTGATGTTTTAAAGCATATGACGGTGGAAATGTTCTTATTGGTCACTGTGGAGAAATGCATGCCCACTAAAGTAAAAAGATGTAAGACAAGTGGCTGGTGAGGGATATTGAAATTGTCTATAAAAAGGCTCACTTGACAATATTAATGGAGTAATTTGTCAACAGAATGGCTATGGTGGTGTATGTTCCTAGTTACAACTGGTTGTGTGTGGCCTGTCCTCTGCCTGATACTTATCAAGATGAAAAGAAAGTGCACTTGTCAATTCTTGCAAGAAAGAGACAAGAAAAAGGTTCAGAAGTATTTCACTGGTTTATACCTAACTTTTTGGACAGCCCAACACATTATAAGTATTCCTAATAATTTGCTTGCCTAGTCATGAATCTGGAGTTCATCATCATGAAACATAGTTTGGTGTTCAATTCATTAAGGTAAATGTACTACACTGTATAATTCCTAATTGGCATTTCATCTCATTTGAGCATTTACCCTAAATAAGCAAGTTAACAATAATAGCTGCTATTCGCTGAATGGCTTCCTCTGCATCAGCTACTGTCTTGAGTGTCTATTTGCTCCTCATGGGCGAGAAAATCAAGGCTCAGGGCAGTAATATTTGTTCAGGTCACACTGCTAGTCAGCATTTGAACTCAGATATGTGTGATTTCATTATGCTACCTTGATAAGCATCTAATTCTGGTTGAAAATAAGAGTTTTGCTTTTCTTTTAGCCAGAAATATTTAAAATCCTTTACTTACCTTTACCTGTCTCCACTTAAAATTTCTAAAGACGTTGGCCTCTTGTCTAATCCACTAAAACACTCAGCATCTTGTCTTGGCTGGTGGAAAGGAGTTGAGGGAGAAGCTGAAACTTCTAACTGGAGAATAAAAAACCCTTATAAAAATGGCAAACTGAGTTATAAAACACACAAAAAGGTTAATTGAAATATGAGGTATTAACAAATAATATGTTAAAACCAAATGATTTTATACAATTATCAGTTTAAATCATGACCCATTCTCCTGGCAAATTAAAATCCAAGCACTTAGACATGGTTTTAAAAATGGTGATCTGTAAAAATGACCACATGTTTAAAGGTCTCAACTTCCTTCTGTAGTTGGGCAGGCCTCATATGACAACTTGCAACTAGGTTTAGATTTTTTTTCTGTAAGGATCTTACTTCTACACTTTTAGCAATTTTTTAGAAAAAGAAGAGAACAGAATATTTAGGCAAATAATTTTTCACATCGTTATTGCCTAGGGATCATTTTCTTTAACTACTTTAAAATCATCAGAGTGTTGGAAAGTAGGAGGTAAAGGATAAATAAAAAATTAAGCATGGATATTTAGAACTTTTGGAGTAAGTTCAGTTTTACTAGAAATAATCATTTGTTATTATTATTCTGCTAAAATTATGAACAACAAGAGGTATTTTTATTTTCTTATTGATGAGATTCAAGGCTGAGAAAGATGGGTTGCTCTCAACATTTCAGGGGTAGCCATGAAGAAAGAAATAATAATTTAGGTAACAGAAAAATATATTAATTAATGAATATCAGGAAAATATGGGCAGTTCTTTCAACAAAGTTTAACATAAAGAAGTAATTATGTTCAATTGGCTCCAGATTGTGGAAGACTCTGGAAGTCAGTCTGAATTCTATTTTGAGTCTTAAAGGCTATTTATGAACAAATACTATGTGAATTTGTTTTATTTTAGGAGATATTGTGATAAAATAGTAAGGAAAGTATAAGTTGTGCACTCAAGGACATTCTAACCCAGGAAGATACATCAAGTGAAATATTAAAAACTGCTATATATACACACACAGTTTCCTCAAATACATAAAAATGAAGGCAAGAAATATGTGGAAGACCACACATATAGTCAGAGAGAAAGATGGAGAAACCAGATGGCCTATCTACACAGTAGGCTTCTGTGTGGGCTCTGTGCCCTCAGATCTCTTTGGCGATGGCATCAGCTAAAGAAAACTGCCTCACTCAGAGTCATGCCCCATCTAGAGGCAGCCTCCATCCAATGACTGATTGACCCTCGAGTTTAAAGACTTGGCTTGTACTGTATCTAACTTAGGACCAGTCAGAAGGATCCTCCCAGCTCCAGAGCTCCTGTGAGGGTGGTAGAGTCCTTTGTTTGTCCTGCATTGCAGCTTAACTCCTTCCTCTATCCAATCCAGCCTCCTTCCCAATGCTTCTGCAGGTGTCGGTTCCAAGAGCCCTCCCTTTAAGACATCCTGCATGCCAGTCTCCATCTCCCCTCTTCCTTCTGGGAAACCCAACCTGTGATAGCTTCCCGGGTCTATGTATGGCACCGCTTCTCTTTCTGGCTACTCTGCTTCTCTCTGACTGTCTTCCTACCTGCCATTCTCTGTTTACTTGTCCTCTTCTTATTTATTCACTCTTCTCTTTTTTGCATGCCCTTTTTGTTCACCAAACTATAGAGCTAAAATAAGTTTATTTAATTATATTTAATGAGCAGTGTTAATTGAATTCTATTCAGGACAACAGACATGTTTTCTACTTCTATTTTTTCATATTGCACTCTTCTTTCATTCCTTCTCATTTCTCTTAAAAATATTTATAATCCAACATACTCCCCCATAAAAATAAACAAAAAAGTAGCCCAAACAACTGCATTTTATTTTGGAAATTACCTATATGGCCCTTAACTAGGGTGACCACATAGTTTAGTTTATGCTGCTGTTTCAGTATAATTATTAATAGTGTCCCTTTCACTTCTAAAAGTGTTCTGTTTTAGGTAAAAAATCATTGTCACATTATTTTTTAAATTTTTTTTATTGATTTCAGAGAGGAAGGGAGAGGGAGAGAAGGATAGAAACATCAATGATGAAAGAGAATCATTCATAGGATGCCTCCTGCATACCCCACACTGAGGATTGACCTGCAACCCGGGGATGTGCCCTGACCGGGAATAAAACCATGACCTTCTGGTTCATAGATTGAAGCTCAACCACTGAGTCACATGGGTCGGGCTCAGTTACTTTATTCTTGTTAGAGTTTCATGGGTTTCCCTTGATCTGCAATTAAAATGGTTCCCCTCTTCTAGTTGAAGCGACCATTTATCTAATAGATGTTTAATTAAAAAATGAAATCGAAGGCTTATGTGTCAGTAACATAATACAAAACAAAACAAAAATAGCTTTCAACTGATTCAGAAATAAACCCTTTGAGAGTTAAATTAATTACTTTAAATGGTTGTGGAAGAATTTGATTTAAAACAGTAACTCAAGTGACTGCCAATAGTTTTTACAATAGTTTACTCCCTTCTCTGAAGATTCATACATGTTAACTCACAGGGAGTTCATTGAAGAATCACTTCACAAATTAAATCTGAAGACAAAATTTGTGCATTCAGCAAAAAAAAAAAAAATAATAATAATAGAAAAAATGAGGGAGTCAGTGCATTATGGCCAGACCTGTTCTAGACACTTTGGGGGTTTAGTGGTCCCCCTGCTCAAGCAAATAAATGCATGTGTTGCTTGCCCAAAGGGGGACCCTAGCCTGCTTTTTGATCATCAGTAAACCAACTCTGCAAGTACTGTATTCCTTCATTGCCCAAGTGTCCTAGGCTGTACAGGTGAGAGAAGAGTATTGCTTGTGCCTGGTGTGTATTGAGTTTATTATTTTAGGTTTGTGTATAACTGCATTGTGAGATACAGCTTCTACCAACCCTAACAGAAAGTTCAGATTGTGCAGGTAAGACCAGTTTCAGATGGGTAGATTTTCTTATAGGGATCTTAAGGTTGGTAAGGGGATCCAATGTTCTCATCTTTTAAACAATCAGAGGCCAAAACTGTTCTTTAACATGCACCAGGTTTTGAGTCAGTGAAAAGTGTAGCCAAGACTGGAACCCAGATATCCTGCCTCTTGGTGATGGTTCTTGCCTTAACTGTCACACCGGAGTGGAGGAAACAAAATAAAATTTCACTACTTTGCGGGGCTATTTATATGAGTTCTTTTAGCAGCTGGCCAGTAATAGGTAAGAACAGAGCTTTCTTGTCTTTTCTCCATTGCTCAGGGATTCTTAACCTTCCCTTCTCTGAGATCTTGAAGTGTGGAAATTCTTTAAGATTTTGGTTTAAGTAGAAAATAATAATAATAATAATAATAATAATAATAATTTGGCTTAAGTAGAACCCCCTGTAAGTGAACATGTATGAATCTTCAGAGAAGGGAATAAACTATTATAAACACTATTGGCAGTCACTTAGGTTGCTGTTTTAAATCAAATTCTTTCCCAACCATTTCTAGTAATTAATTTGATTTTCAAAGGGTTTATTTCTGAAATACTGCTGATCACTTATTGCATCTTCTCCCTTTTATTTCCTCTCTTCTTTAGCCTCACTTTTTTGTATGTCTTGTTTTCAAACTGCTGAACCACAATGCATTAAATATCTGCTTCCTAAAATGTGCCTTAGCTGCCCCTTGCATAGAAAGGAGCAGGAAATAACATGTGTGACTCACCTTCACAGTGACATATTTCCCTTGGCATCGCCTTTAATGTATTTATTAGATGAGAGTGAACATCATGCTGTGCGGTGCTGTGTTTTATTAGGGCCAACATGTGGATCCACGATTAAACATGCTATAGCTGTAAGTCCTGCAGTGCAGTGCAACACGAATTTGTGGCAACACCTGTGTCTGCTACAATATAGATGGTGAATGCTAACCCAAATGTCCATGTAAGGGACATAAAGGCCAGAGGAGACGCTATTACCCAAGTAAAAACACTCTCAGCTCGAAGCATAAAAGCTAAGTGTATAATAGAAAATTTCAACCTTTATGGTAGTATCAGAATAGAACATTTTATTGTGGTTATAGCTTGTGGTCTAATGCAGGCATTGCTGCATGGCTGAGGTCACTGAAGGACTCGAATGTTCATCTGTTCACGTGTCCAGTGGTTAATAAATATTTACTGACCGTCGCCTTTTACATAGTGTGGAGGGGCTGCCTAGCATCGTTCCTTCCCTCATGAGCTTGCCCTGCTGATCCGCGTGTGAGCCCTATTTTCCTTATCATTGAAGTGGACCCTGGCTTCAATGATACGGCTTTCAAGCATGACTCCAGTCCAACCCTATTTGTTGACCACTGACTGACTACACGAAAAGGATTAGAGCACGTTCTTTCTATGTTCGATTTAGAGTGTTGGCTGTTTTCTAAAATCAATATTTGCCACCCCCACCCCCCCGGCATTTTACATGTTCTTTTCTTTTGCTAAATAGAGGAACCTATTTCTTTTTTTTTGCCATGATTCATGCTAAAGGATATGTGAACATTTTATATCTGAGGTTACCTTATCCATTGGCCCTGCTTTATCTCTTTCTTCCATGGCCCAATTGGGTAGTCATATGGAAATATGCCAAGAGATAACAAAATGCGGGAGGAAGCCACGTTTGGAAATGTATCATGTCCTTAGTCCAAGGACGTAATGCTGTTTGCTGGTAGCCATGGAGCATGCTCTGAGTTTATGGAGCCCGTGTTTAGTCCTGGCTGAGCCGGCCATTCACAAGCCAGATTTGTTTTGTCTGATGCCATTAAGAAGTCAGGATGAATGCTGATTATTTGTGTGAGTGTTTTCACTTCAGGGACCAAGCCCGGTTAATCCAGACGACAGACTTTCCAGGAGATTTAAAAAATCAGCACTGAAATGAGCATAATGAAGCCACTATTTCTAGCCTTCTTCTCTATTTGAAACCTTGAAACACCACGAAATGGGACTGTATTGCTAGCTAGCACCTGCCCTGCTGTATCCTCTGAAAAGAAAAGCTTTCATGGGCTGAGGATTTCCCCAAATGAGACAGAACCCAGTTTTCTTAAAGGGCCATGGGCTTCCTCTCCTAGAATGTGTCTGGGAAGGCAGTTGGTAGCTCTCTTCAGTGGGAATTACAGAACCTAGATGGCTATCACAAGACTATTTAGTGATGAGGTGCCATGGCTGGGTTGCCAGGAAGAGAGAATTTGATCTATGTAAGCAGTGAGCCCACCAAGGTTAACACTGGTAGCTAAACAGTAGCAATTCTGGTATTCATGAGGAGTTCAGCCCAGAAGATGATCAATTGTTGTGAAGTGGATACCACTAGAAAGAGGAGTTACACTCAGAATATGATAAATAACACAGCGAGATTATACATGAGGGGAGGCTTAAATCTCCTGAAAGCTAATGAGTAGATGACAATGATAGCTCAGTCAGTGCTGATAAATAATGACAAGTTGCTGGATATGGAATATGGGACTAATTTGTGCACCTTTCAGCATATGGCATTTAAAAAAAAGTTGAGGAGTTAAGTCTGTGTAGCATTAACTATGAATGATTGGAATGAAGGTGGGCAAAATCAAAGTCAAATCTCGGTGCCATTGCGTATTAGCTGGCAGTACCTAAAGGAACTGTTTCAATCTCTTGGAGAATCAAAGGGTACCTGCCTCCTAAAGGGAATGTGTATGTATTTTTTAAATGTGAAAAAGAGTCAGTGTAAATTGTAAAAACTTTAAAAAATGGACAGCATACTCAGAAAGAATAGCTAATGCAACTTTTGATTCTGAACATTTGGAACAGTGTGAGCAGTATTGATATTTGGCTCTGAGAATGAAAGGCAAAGAGCGAAGACCAAAGAGCAGCCCTAGTCGGCAGTGGATGAGTGTGGGTGGTAGATAATGAGGAGAAGAGTTCAGCCAGACACACAGGGCCTTAGATCTCTGGGAGGATAACAGATGAGAAGGAGCGCAGTCAGGGCAGAGAATGAGGAATCATGACGTCTTTGATGAATCTTCCTCACATCAGCCTAGGTGTGCTCTAAAGCAGGCTGAGAAATAAAAGCATCGTCCAAAGGCCCATCTTTGGGTTCCACTAATGCTGATGTATCAAGACAAAGCACCTACATCCATATGCAGACTTTTTGCAGATGCCGGTGAGGGAGATGTCACTGAATCTTTTTGTGTTTATTGAATCATATGGAATAAAGTGTTTTTTGTTAGAGGCAGAGATGTATGTCTGGCTAGCTAAAAAATAAAGAGACAAACTAATTTGTATCGATCCAGGGACAATTAATTGCCCACAACTAAATAATGTGGTTGGAATGGGTCTTCCTCTTTAGTCAAATAATATCATTGCCCATGTCTGAAAACCCTAACCTCTCCCCAGATGTTTAGCTGCTGTCTGATAAAGACAGATTTTGATGAATTTTGTCTTACAGGGGTGATCAGAGGAGACTCTCAGAAGACAATATATTTAAGTATAGGGAGATGTGACCCTTGTACATACATAAGATGCAGTTACTGCTGCTGCTTAAAAAGTAAAATTTTAATTAAGCAATTGTTTCTGTTCCTTGTTTTATAATGAATTTAAAAAATCAGTTTAGAGGAGTTTCACAATGGAAATAGGATAATTAGAAGAAATGACTACTTCTACATACAGGAGCCCAAAGCATTCAGCTGAAATGCAACTGACTCGATCATTTTCCCTCCTTTCTTTCTCTTTTGCCATTTCCTACCTTTTGAGAAAGGATCTCAGAGTTCAGAATGCTGCCTTCTGTGCCTGATGATCCAGCCATCAGCATCTATCTCCCTTTTCTCCACGGTAGAGAGATCCAGAGTGCCAGGTGGGAAGGTATAAGGATTCCTCACAATAAGCCTTAACCCCCTGGCCTCGTTAAACAAAACAACACAAAACACACAGAAACCAAAGAAGCTATTTCTGTGAATTGTGCAGGCAGGGGAACCTTTTTCTTTGAAAGAGTGTGTTGGGTTCCGTTGCTGATGCTTGCTTCTCCTGACCTCCTGGGGAGACACTAGAAAGTTAAATTCTTAGGAATGGCAAGACCACAAAGGGTCATCTAATTGCCCTAAGAAAACATATTAAAACCATATTTCAGAAACTTAAATTCATTCAATTATTGATTCGTTAAGGTCCTGGGGCTATCAAGTTGAGCAAAAACATATGTGACCCATGCCCTCATAGAGCTTATTCTAGTTGGGATGTAACTAGTTGTATATATAAGTAGTCATACACGTGAGGGTATATGGTTACCATGATAATGTGGGTGCTCTGAAGCAAGGCACCACGTTCTGTGAGCACATGTAACAAAGAAGCTGAACCTAGACATGCAGGTTAAGAAAGCCTTGGCTTGAGGGCTGAAGGATGAAGAGAAGCTAATTAGATAAGGTGGGTGGGTGGAGTGTCGAAGAAGGAGGAATCTCATGAGCACTACTCTATGGAGGCAGCAATATTTTCTTCAAAATTCTTCAGACATAGTACTGAACAGACTAGGTTCTGGGGCTCCCTGCTCTATGAATTCTTGGTTCCATTATTTATTAAGTAAGTGAACACAGGTAGTTACCTTCTCTGAGCATCAATTCCTGCGGGGAAGGTAAAAATAGTAAGGGAGAAAAAAATAGTACCAAGATCATAGTGTTGTTTTGAATTAGATGAGCTAAGGATGTAAACCATTTAGAACGGTTCATAGCATGTTCTAAATAACTGTTAGTTGTGTTTATTAGGTATCAGCATTTTAAATTCCTATAATTTTTAGAGTGAAAAGGTTTTATTTTTATGTAGTTTTAAATTTTATTGAAGTAATACGTATACATGTTTTAAAGAGTCAGAGTTGTATAGGCTGACCTCAGGTAGAGTTCTAATGAAAAAGAGCTGACCCCAGCATCTCCAAACCCCAACGACTTTCTTCTATGCAAGACAAGGACTTAACTCTTTTATGCTCTGCTTGCAACCCTATCACATATGTGTTAGAAGAAATGACGCTTTCTACATACATGACATAGAAAGCCCCTCCTCCCATTGTGTTTACAGTCTTATTCTGTTAATGTGAGTATCTCTGAGCCAGGTAGTATACTGTAATTAGTTTTGCTTTCTTCCACAATATTTTGTTTTTCTTAAAGGTAATAATACATTTTTTTGTTTATATTTTTGCTTATTTTTTAGGTGTTGATCACTAATTCAACCCCAAACCCTACTCAGTTATGTATATCTTATTTTAATACATGTACACACTTTGACTATGTACCAACTTAATTTTCTTGAAAAGAAAATCTCTCTTGGAGATTTTGGATCCACACTAATCTGTACTGCTTGCTCTTTAGGCCTAAAACATATCTGTCATCTTGCATCTCCCTTCACTATTGTTCTGGGGCTCCCCTTTACTTCTCTCTCTGGATTTCACTTTCCCTGGATGGTGTTCATTTGTTTTGCCCTCTCATTTTGGTGGGGCACATATTCCAGTAGTTTTCTGAGAAAAGGTATGTAGAACTACAATTTTTTGAAATGTTGAGTATCTGAACATGTTTTTATTCTACCTTTATAATTTGTCTGGGTATAGAATTTTAGGTTGGAAACTTTTCCCCCTCAGTATTTTAAAGGCATTGCTTCATTTTTTATTTATTTATTTTTTTAGATTCTAGGAGTTGCTATTAGGAAGTCACTACCATGCTGATATTTTCATCCCATACACAAAAACTTCCTCCCTCCCTTGTTGGAAGCTCATAGTATATCTCTTTGTTTTCCAGAATTTTCATGATGATGTATATCTGGATGTGTGCAAATATTTTCATCCCTTTACTGGATACATTCAACTTGGAAAAACATATTTTTTAGTCATGAGACATTTCCTTGGGTTATGTTTTTTTATTTCCTCTCTTATTTCCTCTCTTGTTTTTTTTTTTTTTTTTTTTTTGAAATTCTTATTATTTGAAATTTTAACATCCTGGACTGATGTGACAATTTTCTTTCATTTTTCCTTCCATTTTCCATCTATTTATCTCTTTCTGTAACATTTCCTCAAAATTATTTCAGTTTCTTCCGTTGAATTCTTCGTTTCTGTTATTATACCTTTAATTTCTGAGCTCTTTTTTTTTAAATGTTCCTTTTAAAAATTAGAATAACTTTCTTGTTTAGTGGTGTGTTATTAATTATAATGATTAATTGTAAGTTTTTTTGGAAGTTTTCTTCTTCATAGCCTCCAAGTTGCTTTTTTTGTTTATTTTATTGCAGTTTTGAACTTTCATACAGCTGCATTCCTCCAATGCCTGGTGGTTCTTGACTGTGTATATTTGTGAGACACTAGAGCAGATTAAAAACTTTGTTTGGGCTTGTCTGCTACAGAGATCTGGCTGGGCTATTTCCTTGGGAAGCTTCTGATAGCAATTATCAGTGTTATTGTTTGTTTTCTTGGACTAGTTAGATTTCCAGAGAGTATCTTGTGTTCTGTGTGCATACGTGTGTGTGTATTTATGTTTGTATATGCACCTGGCTGTTGGCAATTTGGGAACCAAGTAGGGGAAGAAATCTGGGGGTCTTAACATCAGTATGTATATACTTACTTAATTTCCCCTTTTCTCAACTGGACATGGTGTCTTCCAGGTCAGGGGCCTTCAAAGAGGGAATAAAACTCCATCCTCTACCAGGGGTGGGGAAAGGGAGCCACCAGTTGCATTGAATGAAGGAGAGAAATCCTGGGTGTCATTTTATTTGCTCTTCAACAGATTTTCAATCCTCCTCCTCCTTTTATTCTCGTCTTCACCCTTATATTCAAAGGCACTGCTACTTTCTGGGCCTTTTGTGAGGTTTGTGGTATAAATTGGGCTTGTTCTTTGTTCTTTTCCTGCTTGCTTAAAATTCATCATACTTGGGCCTGCTAAGCCAGATAACTTAAATTTACTTGTTTTGTGACTTCCAGTTTGTAAATGCGATTATTTTTTTCCCATTGTTTTTTAAAAATCTGTACCTTAAAATTATTATGTTTTGTGGTTTTAAAGAATTTAAGGGAAAGATCAGAGTTAAATGCATATGTTCAAGTATCATTTTTAGCTGAAAGGGAAGAAATTCCTTGAACCTAAGTATTTTCTTATGAGGAGAGCACTTAACACATCTGAGGTTTTTTTCTCCTTCCCCACCTTACTATATATATACTTTCATCTAAAAAAACAAAAAGTTTTTAGTAATATTTCAGTATAACTTATTTTATTACCTTCAACACCTGCAGTATATTTTCTAACATGAATTTTCAGAATTTATGGAAAGGAAAATTCAAATCACCTTCTATATGTTCTTCCTCAATAGCGATTGCTAGTTTTAATAAACCTATAATTGTAGTTAAAGGAACGATAGTTAATTTTCCATAATTCAGGGACCCATTGCCCAATTTGGGAATTATTTAGGTTCTTTGATCTCTATTTCTTTTCGTTAGTGCTGCTTTGCTTCTCAACCTTTCAGTTCTCATTAAGGTCTTCCTCCATTAAGTTAAAAAAAAAGAATAAAGTTGTCCAATTACCATTTTTGGCTTAGTTCAATAAACATTTCTCACAATGGTTATAGTATTGTGCTAGACACTGGCGATATAAAAATAGGGTGTGGTCTCCACCAAGCCTAGCTCTTTATTAATAGATATTGAGTCCATTAAAACTAAAATGGGACAAGAATTAGTTTTTGATTATTTGTGTATTTCAATTGATCTACCTTTCCTACTCATTTGAAAAGTTTTACCTGATTTCAGCTTAATCTTTTTAATCAATGTCAAACCATATGAAGAAAAACTCAATACTGTTTACCTCCAAGCACTTTCCCAATTTAGTTAACAAATGACTGAAATCCACCATTAATATTCATGCCTTTTATTTGAGGGTCTGAACCCTATTAAAATACAAAAAATGCACTGTCCAATGCACACCTCAGTACTCTCAGATTCTTTTCTATCAGTAGGTGTAAAAGGCTTGGAAATGCAGGGAACACAGGGTTCTTGCCTTGTATAGGGGATGGTAAGTGATATATTGGAGGGGATTAATGGAGAACAGTACACCTGAAAAGAAAGTCTAGTAGCTCCAAAAGTAGATCACCAATTTCTCAATATTCTTATTCACTTGGATTATTTAAAAAATGTAATTTATTTAGGTTTATTCTAATTCCAGGAAATTAACAATCCTTGAATGGTCTATGTAGCAGTTCTCAACTAACTAGCATATTTGAATGCCCAGAACACCTTTGTTGTCAACTATTGTGGACTATTGAGCTTTTATGGTAGAACATTAGTTCCTGGAGGGAGGAGACCACGTGCATTTTTTATTTCTCCTGTGTCCCTTCTCAACACCAACACCTGTCCTCTCAGCAGGGGTAGTGGGGGCCTCCGTTAAGATTGTTGATTGATCTGAAGACGTTATGCCATTCGCTTCATTCCACCTGGCACGTTTCCCCTTGGCCTGAATGTTTTGCAGGTTTTCTTTCCTGATTCAGCACTCAAATCTTCCCTCTTACCCATGCCAGCTTATTGGCCAGGTCTTTTCACCTTTTGCAGTTTTGGAATTGATCCCTAGAAGCTGAATATATCTCCAGTTAACGATTCATGGATTGTGGGGTAGTCAGGCCCTGAAACCTGCCTTTGCTAACATGGGGAGCCTGGATGTCCGGGGAATGGGGAGGCTTTTACTTGTGTGTATTGTTGCTATGGAGGCAGCAATGTGCATAGAAGCAGCAATGGACATATGATAGATGAAGAGGTTACAGTGCCCCACACCTTTGCAGAGAAGCAGAACCCCTGGGGAGAACTGCCAGGACTTGATCCGTTAGGGTAGGCTTGTTGAGGAGTGATAGAGGGGTTCAGACAAGGTGTCCTTTCAAGTAGCCCACTCTTCCCCTATCCCCTCTAACCCATTAAAAAGTCATTGCACCAGAGTGGTTAGTGCTAAGACTCCAGAGCCATTCTACTTGGATTCAAATTCAAGCTTTCCTATTTGCTAACCGGGGTCTTTAGGAAAGTTACTTACATTTCTTTACCTCAGTTTTTTTCCTCCTCATTTGCAAAATAGGGATAATAATAATGTCTACCTTCTAAGGTCATTGGGCAGGGATTAAGTGAGTTAATATGGGTTAAGTGCTTAGAATCTGTTGTGTCAATATATGGTAGCCATCACCATTATTATTATCCAGATGAGCAGATCAAAGGTGTCTGTGAGAATCCAGGGCATCTGGAGAACCCCTGACTCCCACGTCCCTCTGAATTGCTTCTCACCAGGAAGAGAATAATGATCTGCTCTATGTAAACCCTCCTTGTCACTAGCTCACTAATTAGGCTTCCAACTAATCATAGCCCAGAGGGTGACAGACAAAATTGGAGTGTGGAAAAAAGGAGTTGTACTAAAAATAATGAGAAATTTGTTAAAATGTATTGTTGCTATGGAGGCAGCAATGTGCATAGAAGCAGCAATGGACATATGATAGATGACCTCTGCCCCTGAGCAAACCATTTAGCCTGTAAAATGAGGATAATAATATCTGCCTCACAGAGCATTTTGAGGATTAATTAACCCACATGCATGTATGTGTGTGCATGGGCATGAGTACACACACACACACACACACACACACACACACACCCAGTCAATATTTATTGAGCAGTTAGAATAGTGCCTTGCATATAATAAGCATTTAATAAATGTTAGCTGTTTTTCTTATTCTTACATTATGAATAGGTATCTGGTTTTCTCCCTGAGTCAGTTTGTCCTAATAATCCTATATAATAAAAGGGTAATATGCAAATTGACCCTAACAGCAGAACAACTGTGAATGACTGGTCACTATGACACACACTGACCACCAGGGGGCAGATGCTCAATGCAGAAGCTGCCCCCTGTTGGTCAGTGCGCTCCCACAGGGGGAGCTCTGCTCAGCCACAAGCCAGGCTGATGGTTGCCAGTACAGCGGTGGTGGTGGGAGCCTCTCCCGCCTCCTCAGCAGCGCTAAGGATGTCCGACTGCAACTTAGGCCTGCTCCCCACTGGCAAGTGGACATCCCCCGGAGGGCTCCTGGGCTGCCAGAGGGATGTCTGACTGCCAGCTTAGGCCCAATCCCCCGGGGAGTGGGCCTAAGCCAGCAGGTGGTCATCCCACGAGGGGTCCCAGACTGCGAGAGGGCACAGGCCTGGCTGAGGGACCCCCCCGAGTGCACAAATTTTTGTGCACTGGGCCTCTAGTCCTATATAATAAAAGGGTAACATGCAAATTGACCCTAACAGTGGAACGACTGGTTGCTATGACACACACTGACCACCAGGGGCCAGACACTTAACGCAGGAGTTGCCCCCTGGTGGTCAGTGCCTTCCCACAGGGGGAGCTCCACTCAGCCACAAGCTGGGCTGATGGCTGTGAGTGCAGCGGCAGTGGCAGGAGCCTCTCCTGCCTCTGAGGCAGTCAGACATCCCCTGAGCCCCCAGGGTACGGGCCTAAGATGGCAGGTGAACATCCACTGAGAGCTCCCAGACAGCGAGAGGGTGCAGGCCGGGCTGAGGGACACCCCCCCATCCCCCCGAGTGCATTAATTTTCTTGCATGGGTCTCTAGTAAGAACATATTAAAAAATAGAGTTAGAAGAAAGAAGGCCAGTGTGTTTCTGCTCTTGAAACCATGAGTATTCAAAGAACTAATAAGGCAAAACAATGAAGAATACAGCAGAATTGTGTGGCTAAGGTCTCTAAGGATAAGCAGGCATGAATGGTCTCATTTGGAACATTTTAAAATCAGGTAGAAAAGGCCTCTTTGCCAGGGTGGAACCTATTTAACTATTGAGTTTAGGCCAATCCTAAGCACCAGGGTGGAGTATAATAAATAAATAATCTCTGAAGTTTTGCTTTTCAGAGATGTATTTCCTATGCACAGTTGAGTTATCTCTAAGGAATACTTTTCCTGGCCTTATTTTACCCTATCCGCCATTCCCTTAGTGTGAAAAATCTTCCCCTTGCCTTTCTTGACACCATTCTCTTCAGGATTTCTTCTGTCTCTGTGATGGCTTCTTTTTAGTCTCATCTGTGGGCTGCTCATCCTTTGCTTATCTCTCAAATGTTGATGATCCTCAAGGATCTGCTGTCAACACTCTTCCCTTCTCAACTTACACATCTGTGGCAGAGAGAGCTAACTACTGACCTCCACACCCAACCTCTCCTTTGGTCTTAGCAACAGACCCTCCATTTTAGATGGACATATGCCCACCTGGGATTAAGGCAGTATTTTCCAGTCTTTCTTGCAGCTATGTGATGATTTTTTTCAAGGCAAAAAGCTCTCCCTTTCTGCCCATCCTTTTCCTTTTGACCTGCAACGGGATGCAGTGGTAGATCTCTGGCAGCCCTTTTTGGACCATGAGGTGACCTTGAGAATGAAGCCATGTTGTAGGGGGTGGGGCAGAAAGACAAGGCCATTTTGTGGTACTGCCATCCAAGTCATTGGTTGCTTACCTCCAGACTTCTTTTATATGAGAGAACAATATTCCTATCTTGTTTAAGCTGTTGCTACTTTATGTTTTCCTGTTATGTGTATGGCACACTTCAAGGAGCGTGAAGGTTTGGGCAATGAGGTGATTGGACAAGAGGATGATGCACTGAAGAGTAGAGGTCATATTTTGTTTCACGGGCATCATTGAAGGTTTTGAGATTCCAGAGCAGCTTTAGAATGTGATGTAGGATGCTGTGTTATTGACCAAGGTGGAACTTTCTGACTGGGAGCTCAAAGTTAGATTCAAGTTGGCATGAAGATAAAAGATGTTTCTTGCTCATATAAGTTAGTAGGATTCACCTTGATACATACATAGATGATCTTTTGTATGAAACATTCTCTAACCTCAATTTTTTTCTCCTTAATATATTGAGGACCCCTTTCCATGTCAATAAATATACCTGTATATTGTTACCTTTAATGGGTACATCATAGTCTGCTGTGCCGCAATTCATTTATCCAATCGTCTTTCTTCTTTACCAGAAGACCTTGCCAGCTAGTATCAAATGGTGTCTTGGACTCCAGTGCTTGCTGTCACTTATGCATATATTGGTGACTTGTCCCTGAACTTGGCCCCTCTTGGTGGCTTTCAGTGTAATTTGGTGACTTTTCTATAATCCTTCACTAGTCTTTGGTAGGCATGCTCTTGACCCTCATTTAGGCTTTACTGGTCCCAGGCTGATTCATTCCCTCTTGAAGGATGCCATCCTCTTTGTGGTATGAGGTGTTAACATCCAGGCATGTTCCTATCTTAAAGCCCAACTCAAATACCATCAACTGCTCAAAGTTTCCTCTAAATGGAAGTCATCTCTCCCACATCCTAACAGTTTAGAAACTTACCCGTGCTTCCTGTGTGTGACCCTCTCATTTCATAGCCGACCTTTTCATCCCTTCCTAGGCCTTGAGTTTTTTAATAAAAGAACTTATGTTTGACTCATTTCCTACCCCTGGAGATCACAGTATTTCTTCACAACCAGGGCTTAGGGATATTTGTGGAGTGACTGTCATTTCTGTTGATTTTCCTCATAATAATTTACTGTTCTTGGTATCCTTGAATCTCAGTATCATTTTGAGGCTTGTCATTGTAATAAAAACTCAAGGCTCTAGAGGTAAAATTTGAAAACACACTTACCATACTAGAGAAGTAGGTGGCAGGAAATAAGAATTTTATAAATAGTACAGAGGGACTGTCCTGTATTGTTTTGACCCTTCAAGAAACACGATTAAAGCAGGAGGAGTGGCTTTCCCACTGTCTCAGCAGCTAGAGATTGCTGGGCTGCTCTTGGTCTGAACCATCCACCTGTGGAAGTCTTTAGCTCTAAAATATTCAACACAAAATGTAATATCTTAAAATGATCAGGCAGCCAGACTGACCCAGGCCAAATCATTTCAACTGGCTGACACGCTGGGAATCTAGGGCACCTCATTTGGATGAGGTTCCTTTCATTGCCATGTGGGGATTCAAAGAGTTAGAGGAGAAGCCGATTGCTTCTTTGCCGGGTGGGGATGTCTAGAAAGCTTAACAAGACCAGCTCTGGGGTTTGCAGTGTACTGATGGGAAGCCTGGTGTGACAGGCAGTTCATGTTTAAGGACAATGAGCTGTCTTGCTGTGTGATCGCTGCAAGATGGTCTTTTATGGTTTCATTGATGAGTCATCCTCTCTGAGCAATCAATTTTACCTTGCTATACTTGCTCTGCTTTCCCTATGAATAGTTTATTTATAATCTTCAAATCCTCTCTTCCTGCTTGGGCTCCCGTTTTGAACTTTGTCTGGGCACGGCTGGGAAACTTCAGGCTGTTCAGGTTTGGGGTATGTATTTCAAAGTCAAATCGTCTAGACATCTGTTACAGAAGTCGGTGCAGCTCTGCTTGGGAGATGAATTTCTTCATGGCTGGCCGGCGTCGATAATTTGAGTGAAAAGTTTTTGCGTTGTAGTTTTATATGCCAATAGTCTGGAAGTGCTCTGCATTAGTAATCCCGCAGGCCCGGGAGATGAAAGCCTCTGATAGAGTCGATGACAGGAAAATATCACCAGCTCCAACACCTGATTACTCACTGAAGTTTTTGGTGAATCTGCCAGTGAGCCATCTGCTCCACCTGGACATGTCCCCCCACTGAATCTTAGGATGGAAGGATGCCAGTCATGCTGAAGAGATAACAACAACAGTCACAATAATGATAAAGGTCATGGCCACCAGTTATCAACAGCAGGTGTCGGGCAGGCACTGGGCTCGGTGCTCTGTGTGCATCAGTGGTTCCTGTCCCTCAGAGAACCAGCTGGGGAGTCAAAACAAGAATATGCTGGGGTCCCAGGCCACAGCAATTAAATGAGATTTCTTTCCCAGTCTTATTCCCAGAGCTCCCTTTATGTAAACGCCTTTAAAAATTCATTAACATGAATTTTCCATAATTATTAAAGCAATGTATAACCCCTGTAGTATATTTGGATAATAAAATAAAATTAAAATCATATATGATTCCACCACCCGGAAATCCTCTGTTAACACATTTAAACAACTTCATTGAGGTATAATTGAGAGGCAATAAACTGCATGTTCGAAGCATACAAATGGAAGCTTTGACACTCTTTTAACATTTAAAAAAATGTTTCCTTCTGATCCCTCCCTTCTTCCCTCCTGTTCTCACTTCTCTCTCCTCACCAAACTCACATTGGGATCACAGTGCGTTCTGGTCTGATAGGAGTGAGAGTGAAGTTATATTGGGGGCAGGGGCTGGGTTGGGGACAACTGCTGGATGCACCTGTTCCCCTGTTCATATGGCTGATTCATGGAAATTAAAGAAGGCTTCCCACAGGTCCATGTTATTGAAGGATGGGAGGCAGCAGGAGCAGCAGGCAGCTCCCAACATTTGCATTTGCATTTGGGGGAGGGTGTGTATGACCATCCTGGGATTGAAGATGGAGCCTCAAGTGTTGGATGTGACCTCTTCCAGCATTTCCATTTCTTTATCTCTGTGCCAGGATAATACATTTGACTGCTAATTAGTGTTCTCTCTTTACGTTCCTTTTTCCTTTTCAGCAGGTTGCTAGGCCCTTAGTGAGCCTTGGATTCGGGGATTCAGAAGTGTTTGGCTGTGTGAAAAATAGAAGCTGCTGGCAGTCAATGTCTTTCTTCTTTTGCAGGAGCTAAACTAAAAAAAACAAGCGTGTACCGGGTGTTCTCAACAGGGAAGGGAGAGAGGAGGAAGAGGTTTCCAGAAACTGGGATGTTTCACCTTCATCACAGTATCACACTTGGCTTCACAGCAGCACCCCGGAAAGTTGGAGTAGTTCAGGGGGGACGGCCATGTCACAAGCCTGGAGGGGGGGTGGGTACCTCTAGGCAGCAGGAGTCCCAGCCTCAGCCAGACTCTTGGGCCCCCTACTGGCATGGAAGCAGAAGACGACTGCATCTCATAGGACCACATGGGCTTGGCTAATGAGGAGGACTTTGATCGCCATTGTCCTTGTACCACCCATTGCCAGCCATGTCTGACTGAATTTCCCTCTGGCCTGGCAAGGTGGAGATTTGGAATTGGACTTACATGGATTATAACAAATTGAAGACATGCATATTTCTCACAAGCCCAAGTGTTCATATCCACTGAGATTTCATCCTCTCTTCATCTCAGAATTGAACTTAACATGTCTCCTTGTTATGTGGAGGAGGTATAGTCAGAATGAAAGTGAACATGGAAATTCGAAGGGCAGGGAGAGATCCAGCGTCGACATCGTAAGTCTTCGATGAGTGTGTGCTGAAGAAGTAAACCAAATATACATTGTTATTTTTGCTTGGCAGGTTCAGGAAGGGAGATCAGGAGATATGCTGGCTGCCTTACTCACAGAGGTGACATCACTGTCTGTTTCTGTGGCTGCTCAAGTCCTGATGGTTTCTCTCCACTAACACACCTGACAAAGGCCAGCACAGAGGACAATGCCGGAGGCCAAGGAATGTCCTCTGAGGTCCCCATAATAATAGGCCGCCCCAATGTTGCAGAGTCAAAGCCCAGAAAGGCAGACACATTCAATTACATTGCTTTAGGCTCACTGACTTGTCACTAGGCCAATTGCCCAATTTTCTGTAGGCTGTTCCAGATTCTTTCTAGACACATGACCTAGGAGATATGCCTGCCTGATAAATAACCCTACGTGGCAGAAAAGCTCACATCCTGTCCCTCACCCCTCACAGGGATGCGGCTTGTCTGGGACTCAGCCTCCTGTGACTGGCACAGAGCAGCCTTCTGCTTCCCCCTGACCCCTCCCATTCTCCAAACTGCGTGGTGCATACAGCCTGCATCCCAGCCATTTTCCCCATTAGCACTACCTGTGCGTGAATGCTTCAGTGCCTTCCAAATGTCAAACTCTAATGGAATAATAGGCTTTAACCTAGAGCAGACAGCGAGGCTGATCAAGTGTTAAAGAAGGATTATTAATGAAAATGAGAAAAAGGGTATATTTAAGAGGGAGTGTCAAATGAAGGGAACAGAGGGCTGGGATAATGGTCCCCTGCTGCTCAGGACGCAGCTGCAGAGGCACAGCGTCTGCTCTCACGACAGACAAGGGGATGCTCTGTCTCAGGGAGTAATGGAGATGGCACCTTTCATCACAGGAGGGCAGCACATTTCCTGAACATTAGCTCCTCGCTTCTCACCGAATCCCTGCGACAGATGTCACAGAGGGTGGGGAGAGATTCTGGCAGGAGGCTGCGTTCTGGAACTGCTAAGGGTGTGGGGTTGGAAGGCAGAGTGGAAAGTCGTGGGGAGGCAAGTTGCTTTGGGACCAGAAAAGGCCCAGACAGGCTGAGGACAATGAGTGCAGAGTTGAGCAGAAAAAGCCCCATTCGTGCTGAAAGCAAGGACAAGTGAGTTGTGTTCATCTGCCACAACCTTCTAGGGACGCTCCTTAACCTTCTGGGTCTGTTATGACAGGGACAGTAGGATCTGTTCTGCCTCCCCCCGCCCCCCAACCAGGTGGTGGTTGTGACATAGTGCCTTCAGATTGAAAAGCAGATTTTATCTAATAAATTTATTCAGTCGTTTTACATCCACAATGCAGGAGGTACTGTTACAGGATGTAAACTGCAAACAACAGAAGACATGGCTTTTGAATCCAAATCCCCCAAGGGTAATTTAAATGAAGAGCTATGAGACTTGGGTCTAATGGAAAGCTGCCCGTGGAAGTAGGTGGCAGGAAGGCTAAGACTGAAGCCTGGGTAGATCGGGTAGAGGTAGCATTCCAGGTTTAGGGAATAGAATGAGCAATACATGGAATGGAAAAGGCCTGGTGGTGCTCAAGGAGTGAAGAGTGTTGGTTATCTGGAGTGAAGGGAATATATACAGGGAATGTAGCAGATGAAGCTGGAATACGAAGAAGAAGCATGGCCATAAGGGTCATGAAAGCCTAATATGCAAATCGATGGAAAAGCAGAATGACTGGTTGGAGGGGGGTGGGGGTGGGGGGAGGCGGGGCCAGCGAGCTGGGGGTGCCAGGCCAGCCAAGGCGGGTGCCAGCGGGCAGAGGGAGGGGACAGCCATTGGAGGGGGGAGGTGGCGGCAGAGGGGCAATGGGGGCGGGGCTGGAGCTGCCCCTGGTGGTCAGTGCACTCCCACAGGGGGAGTGCAGCTCAGCCACAAGCAGGGCTGACAGCTGGGGAACCCAGTGGTGGTGGCAGGAGCCTCTCCTGCCTCCGCAGCAGTGCTAAGGATGTCTGACTGCAGCTTAGGCCCGCTTCCTGTGGGGAGCTGGCCTAAGCCATCAGCCGACATCCCCTGAGGGCTCCTGGACTGTGAGAGGGTGCAGGCCAGGCTGAGGCTCCCCCCTCCCCTCACCCCCCCCCCCCCCCGCCCTGCCCAGTGCATGGATTTTAGTGTACCGGGCCTCTAGTTGGATATAAGTATCCAGGGAGAGAAGAAGGTTAAGAGTAGGAAGGAGAAGGCCTAGAAATGAGCCTGAAGATAAGGTAGAGTGGGACTCAGACGGGCCTTTTTGTGCCATCCTATGGCGTTAGGCATCATTTGATAGGTACATGGAACCCATGAAATTTCAAGTGAGATGATGGTGGGATCCAACTTGTCTTTTAGGAGGGTCCCTGTCTAGACTGGACTTTAGAAAAACTGGTGGCAGAGAGAACTGTTATAAAACTTTATTATCTATTGTCCAGGTGCAAATAGGATGGGATCATGGAAATTATTTTTGAGTTAGAATGTGGAGAAGAAGAGAGAAGAGTTGAAAATGACTCAGTTTTCTGCCTGTGGGAAACAGGTAGGTGGTGACGTCTATTACAGGAAACCAGGAACATAGGCAAGGAATGGCTTTGTGGAGAATGGTGATTAGTTCAGCTTTGGACATGCTCAGTGTGATTTTAGGGCATTCTGGTGAAAGTGTTCAGGAGGTAGCTCAAAATAAAAACCAAGAGCTCACTGGAGACACAGGAGATAAAGATAGAAACATGAGTAAGCAGCACAGATATATAAATAGAAGCCGATTCATAGGATA
The DNA here is from genome assembly GCF_028538775.1 of Myotis yumanensis. Classification (NCBI taxonomy): domain Eukaryota; kingdom Metazoa; phylum Chordata; class Mammalia; order Chiroptera; family Vespertilionidae; genus Myotis; species Myotis yumanensis. The sequence continues at coordinate 29,149,582 of NW_027223762.1, read as the reverse complement.
AGAATAGGACCTAGGATGAGCTCCTGGGTAACCTTAACCTTTATGAGGCATTTTATAGTCTGGACAGGGGTTTAATCGCCATTATATCTTTTGATCATTAGAACCCTGTGGGTAGTGGTGAAGGTTTCATTATAGGCTGGGAATGTTGGCAAGACAAATGTATGAAGATGAGAAGAGCCAGTGGCCTGATATCATAGTGATATCCTCACCTATTGTTGCAGGAAATTTGCCCATTTTTCTTTATCAGCTCTTTATTTCTTATGAGTCTTTGGAGGAAACATTTTTCTCTCTACTTTTTTAGCTGAACTCGATCTGAACAGATTACCAGGAGAGAAATTTCTCATAGAAGACAAAGGGCCATGAAGGAGATAGGATATATATCAGTCAGAAATGCTTTTAACTGCAGGTAACTAATGGAGGGTAAACAAATAGGGTTTTCTTTTTCTTCTATAATGAGAAGTCTGGAGATAGGGAACTAATGGTGTTGGTTCAGTAGTTCAGTGATGTTTGGTTGACTGTTTCTAACTCTCTTGGGCTTTACCTAGTGGTTGCTAGACAACTGCCATGCTCCAAGCATCATGTCTACCTTTGGTGCAGTAAAAAGGGACGCTGCCATCTACAATGATTTTTTTTTTTTAAATTAAGAAAGCAGAAATGCCACTGAAAACTTCCTCTTCTTATTGGCCAGAACTGTGTCATGTGTTCACTCCTTGTTATCTGAGCATTAGGAAAGAAGTATTTAGCTTTCCCACTCTCCATAGTGAAGTCAGGCAAGGGAGAAAGAACAAGGACTAGATATTTAGTTGGCCAACCAGCAGGGTCTACTTATATTCATATCCCCTAATTATAGTGCCTGGTCTCAGTCACAGTAGTTATTGTTGTTAGAAACTGCGACCATAAAAATATTAGATCAATGGAAGTAATCCTGGTCATTGCACAGCATTGTGTTACGTTTAAAAGGTTTTCCACATTTACAAAAGTTTACATTATTTTCTTACTGCAATTCCAGGATGCTAATGTTCCTTGCTAGGTGAGGGAATCAAGTCTAGAAGTGGCTCAGTGACTTGCCTAGAGCCATAAAGTTGGTTGGCAGCAGACCTGGAATGATCTGACTCTGGTAACCTGCCCACATGATGAAGGCATGAATGAGTCATGATGAATACCTCAAGTCTCCTGCCCCTCCAAATGTTCAAATGTGAAAATGGTTATTTGTCCAAGTTCTGAGGCCTTTGCATCTTTACAGATGAGCTAACACTTGTGATCTGAGTGTCAAGATGTGTTTCAGGGCTTCCCACACTGTTCTCAATCACAGCTGAGTAGCCATGTGAGGTTGGGAAACACTGCACCACTGCTAAGGGCCTTTTCCTCACTGTTGTCACAATTCTTCCTCCTCCCTCCCCATACAGCTGGATAGATGCTGTAACTGAGAGACAAAAACCTGATTGATTATACACATGTAATAGGGCATCCAGGAAACTTGATAAATAGGACACATTCAGTTGTGGATATGTAACAACGAGAGCACATATGTAGCTGTAGTCCAATTGCTGGCCACTTGGGTGTCCTGAGACTCTCCGGATGGCCAGAATAATCCTGTTAATTAAATTTGTCTCCACACTCCAGGCCATGAGTAGGGGAACACTCAGTGTCTCTCTTCCTATTTCTGGGAATTCCTGTGAGAGGGACATATATTTTTCCATTGACCTCATTCAGTTTTTTTTCCTTTTGCTTAATTATTTCAGTTTATGATTCACTACATCAAACTGAATATGTATGTAAAACAGTATGTAATCCTATTATGAATCTTATCACTTTGTGCTGGTTACTGCTCTAATTCTTTAATTTTCTCAAAATATTGCCTACGCATGGCTGTGTATGTTTTAGGCTTTATTTAAGCTCGGTCATTTTTAATTAGAAGCTTCAGTCATTTCTAATTAGCATATTCTAATTATAATGTACTTTAAAACCAATGCTTCGGTGCCCTGCAGGGAATGACCGGGGCTGGGTCTAGGGTGAGGCCAGTGCTACATGACTCTGAGAGTGAGCGACTCCTGAAACTTTGCACCCAGGTGCCTCTCTAACATCGCCCTAGTCTGGCCTGGAGAAGCATATAACTTAAGGGAGGGTGGCGGGTGGTGGTAAGAGATCAACCAAAGGACTTGTATGCACGCATATTAGCATAACCAATGGACATGGACACAGGGGCAGAGGGGGCTTGTCCTGGGGGTGGGAGTGGCCAGGGAGGGGTCGATGGGGGAAAAAGGAGACATATCTAATACTTTAAATAATAAAAAAATACTGAATAATAAACATTCCTGTTCTTTAAAATTTCAAGCCATTCTCATCCCCAGAGCGATTATTGTCCATCTCCTGTGCAGAAGCTGGGCCATGTCTCTCTTAGCTCCTCTCTCTCTGGCGCTCATTTCTTTTTTTTTCAATTACAGTTTACATTTAATATTATTTTGTATTAGTTTCAAGTGTTCAGTGTAGTGGTTAGGCTCATGTTTTATTATCCTTCAGTAAGCTGTCCCTTCCCCTACCCCTCTCCTCTTATTTCCTCATAGCTCATCTAGGCCATGCCCCCGGGGATTTCACTCTTCATTCGTGAGAGACCATCAAGTTTTTTGGCTAAACAAAGACCTTGTCCTACCCAAGAAGAGCTCTGGTGCATCCGAAAATTGCACACTGTTCATCTACAGAGAAATGGCAGGTCAAAGTATCTGGGCCATACTTTGAAGGGGTCCTTTTCGCTGAGTAGTGTGGTGAGGTGGACAGAGTCTTAAGCTGGCTAGCCTGAGGTTGTGGATGTGGGAACATGGCTGCCACTTATATGTTATGTGAATTTGGGCCAGTCTCTTAACTGTCTTGAGTCACAGTTTGAGATTATATGAGATATTATCTATAAAGTTGTTTTTAAAACTATATGGTGCTGGGAAATGCTATTATCTTAACAACAAAAACAAAGACAGGCTCAGGAACATTTGTTGAAGCAGATTTCTTTTTTTTTTCTTTTAAATATATTTTATTGATTTTTTATAGAGAGGAAGGGAGAGGGATAGAGAGTCAGAAACATCGATGGGAGAGAAACATCAATCAGCTGCCTCCTGCACACCTCCCACTGGGGATGTGCCTTCAACCGAGGCACATGGCCTTGACCGGAATCGAACCTGGGACCCTTCAGTCTGCAGGCCGATGCTCTATCCACTGAGCCAAACCAGCCAGGGCTGAAGCAGATTTCTTATTGTGTAGGCACAGCGTGTGTGGTGTGACCTGCTTCGAAGTGGGGGTCCCTGAGCCATGGTGGGAGGAAAGCCTTCCTTCAGAGGGAAGGAGGCCATGTTTCCTGCCGAAGGCTCACGGTAGAAGTGGTCCCTCCCAGAGCTCCTCTCTCAGGAGGGTCAATCAGGAAGGGGCTGAAGTGGTAAGTCTAATTAATGACTAATTGCCAAAGGTGCTAGAAGAACTTCAACCAGACTCCTAATGATCACTTAAGAGACCATTTAGTGCACATATGAGGCAGTGAAGCAGCCTGAGGAAAACACACGGAAACCTCTCCTGTCTTGGGGCTCACCGTTCAGGGCACTTGTAAATAATCTCTTGATTGGGAGTCTGTTGCGACTGTGGCTGCAGCAATAACGCTCAGGAGTCCCTTGTTTGTGTCCGGTGTATGGATGTCATGTTCAGTGTCAGCAAGAGAACAGGGTGGAAGTCTATGCAGTATTCAGTACAAGTTTAGTTCTGGAAAAATGGCCGATACTTAGTTCTGTTATGTTCCTTTTATTTATAAGTATCGATATACTTTAAAACAAATGCTTTGCCTTCTGTGTCATTTCTTCTTTATTGGCTGATTGAAAACATGGAAAATTCTAGTTAAAAAATTTCTCTCTCTAGTACTTCCAATAGGAGAGCTGTATTATAGGAAATTAATTCTAATGCATGAAGCAAATCCATTTGTTGAGAGTTATGGTGAGAACATGGCTTCTTGAGCGATGAGGTTATTGTTCAGAGCTGTACATTCTAGCGAAAACCACCCCCCCTCTTCCTGTGAGGGGTACAGGGAGTCTCCGTGAGCAATGGCTCGCTGAAACGAGGAAGAGCCTGTTCCATTGTCCTACTTTTATTTCAGAAGCTTCTAAATAGAGATGACAAGGGATGAGGAAAAAGTCACACATATCACTTAATTCATAACAAATGGGGAACAAGTGAAATGAACAAACACCCCAAATAAAGAAAGTGAGACAAAATATTTACCTTTTAGTTGTTTTAATTTCATGTTTCCTAGCAGTAATACTTAAATATTAGCTTCTTTATTTTGAATTTTTAACGCAGAATAAGTCTTTTTCTCAGTGGTTTGGGAAAACCTATTGGCCTATTTGCAAAGAAGAGTACTGTTATTCGCTCTAAATATTCCCAAATCCAGAGGCAGTAAAAGTGCACATTTTTATTTGAGCTTCAGGACTTAATAAGTGTGGCAAAATTCTTTTATCACCCATGGGGAATTGAAGTGTAAATTTTTTTTATATCAGAGTAGCAAAAAAGTCAAATGGATTTTTCATGGTCAGCCCTGCTTTATAATTAGGATGCTATACTTCAGTTACATTACATTTTCAATAAGTGGGACTAAATTTTAAAGAATTGGTACAATCTATCAGAAGGTGCTTGAAGCTGTGGTTCAGTAAAAGGCTTGCATATGGAGAAAGTGCAAATGCTGCTAGAACCAAGGTCTGGCGACTTGAGAATATTACAGTATATCATGTTTTACTGTACATGTTGATGTCGGTGTGTTACAATTCACTGGGAGTAGCTCAGCACAGAAGAATGTGTGAGTTAGTTTAAGTCACATTTTAGGTCTAGCCAGCAACCTGATCTGAAGCCCAGTTCCAGGAGCATCCAGTTAGCAGTCATCAGAAAGGCCAGGCTCCAGATGAGGCTACTGGGGACTTCTGTTACAGTTACTTTTGATCAACCCCAAAGACTTTTCTGGTTGACATAATAAATATTACGAATGAGTTTTAGGTGAAATTCGTGACTTAGCAGAGTAGATGTCTGTAAAGGGCTCACATTGGTGAAATCAGTGTTATTCAAGAAGGTTAGGTCTGTGGATGTAAAGTACAGCATAGGAAATATAGTCAGTAATATCATAATCACTAAGTGGTGCCGGTTGGGTACTTGAAATATTGGGGGAATTACTTTGTAAATTGTATGAATTCCTAACCAATATGCTGTACACCTGAAATGAATATAAAATAATATTAAAAAAATTTGGAACAGAACTATGGGTCAGTTAGAATATTTTAGAGATACTTTCCACCTTTGTATAAAAAAGATATAAAAATCTAGCAAACCCTCTAGTCTGTACCTTTAGAGATGTCTCATTACCTGGTAGCTTTGGTACAGGAATCAACATTCTTTTCCTATAATAATATTTAGTATTATGACCAGATAGTAATATATTTTTTTTACCCGTCATATGGTCTCTGTTCCAATGACTCAACTCTGTCTTTGCCCCATGAAAGCAGCCATAGACAATTGGTAAAAGAATGGACATGGCTGTTTTCCAGTTGGATTTACTTTATTTTATTTTCCAGTTGAATTTTATTTACAAAATTGTGCAAGGCCAGATTTGGCCTAGGGACAGAAGTTTGCTGATCCGAGCCCTAGATGACTCTTTCATTGGCTCCAGGTGAATCTTTCAGGCTAAATTTGACTGCCTACAATGATGGAATCCTGGATGGAAGTGGGTAAACAGAGCCAATTGTACCCATGGTTTTGTGGCTACTTGCTAATAAATGTCAGTGTGTGTAGTCAAGTTGAGTTACAGACTTGCTTCCATAAATGCTTATAGTAGGGAATTAGATGACCTTCGGACATCTAAAAAATGTTGTGGCTACATTCACCTACCCACTTAGTGGTTGTAGAGACTGAATTGGCCTCTGACTCCTGGGGCAAAATAGGATGCTCCTCTTAGTGGGTGGCCCCACTACTGCAGATTTGTAATCATCTTGGTGCATGGTGGATGCTCAGTGCAGATTTGTTGGATTAATCAATGGATTGGTTTTTGCTTGGCTATTTAGTTTGAGATGGGCTATTCCTTGGGGCACTGATATGCTTAGCATTTAACTATCAGTGTGAGCTTTGAAATTAGATAGACATATGGATTAAAAATTGTGCAAATTGACAGTGTCAACTGTAGAGATGTTAAGTCACAAATCTAGCACTGATGTCTGGTTAAAGTCTACTTCACGTCAGGTTGCATGGAGTAGAAAAATGAAACGAGATGATGAGCGTTGTACACAAATGAATTTTAGGCCCCACATTTCTTAATTTAGTCCGTGTGACTTAGAGATGAAATTTTCATTTTTGCGGTGAGCTAATCCTCATTGTAGATAATCTACTAAAGATAATTGAGATAATCAATTACTGACTGGAACTGGTTGAGCGAGGGTGACTCTCTCTTATTTCTTATTCAGCTCCCCTTCTTTCTTTATAGCACATCTCTTTACAATGAGAGTTTTCTTATTTTAATATCTGTCTTGTGATTTGCAAATTAAGCAAATATGTTTTAAACAACTCTTATGTGCATAGCATTGTGCTAGTTGCCCTGAAGGGACAGAAATGAAAAAGGCATAATCCTGATCTTAAGGTCAGAGGGAGGAGATGAGGGAAGCTTTTTTCCTGTGGGGAAAGTGATGGACATTTAAGGACAGGCAGGATTTTGATGGATGGTAAGGGCTGGTAGAGAGACCTTGGTGGATTAACATTAAAGGTGAAGAGATTCTACGTGTGTTTGCATAAAGGTAAATAGTCTAAGGCAGCCGTGGGCAAACTACGGCCTGCGGGCCAGATCCAGCCTGTTTGAAATGAATAAAACTAAAAAAAAAAAAGACCGTACCCTTTTATGTAATGATGTTTACTTTGAATTTATATTAGTTCACACAAACACTCCATCCATGCTTTTGTTCCGGCCCTCCGGTCCAGTTTAAGAACCCATTGTGGCCCTCGAGTCAAAAAGTTTGCCCACCCCTGGTAAGGTCAGGTCTGGAGGGTCATTTTCTAGGGGCATCTGGGGGTTATAAAGGATAATGACAAAGAAGCTTAGGGGTGTGGGTCACCACTACAACTGGATGAGCTCTTTTGGGGGGCAGAGAAGAATACCATTGTCCTAAATAAAATGCTTGACAGGGGATGCGCTTGAGTTTTGACACCATCTGTTCTGTTCTGAGAGGACAAAAGCCGTGGTTATGCATGATGTTGGGTGGTCACCTGGAATGAGGAGAAAGCTATGCCACAAAAAGTGGTCCCATGTATAGAATTGAGGGGCTAGTGTGAGAAAGCCTTGGAGAGATTGAGCTGGGCTGTGGTAGATTGCTGTAAATTGGCCTCTGTTCCCCGGCCTCCCTCCTGTCCCTTATCAGAGAGGCTGATAGCCAATTTCCTTAACAGTATTTCTTACTTGCATGAGAATCATCTAGGGTTCTTTTAAAAATGCATGTTTCTCAGGTCCACTGTAAATCTACTTAGGCAGGTGTGAGTGTGGGATGCAGGAATGTTCATTTAATGAGTTTACCAGTTGATTCTTATGGACCCTAAAATATTAAAACCACTGCTAGGTAGAAGATATAAGGTAAAGAGTTTGTTGATATTTCTGGTCAGTTTCACTAAATTCACGGATGATGTTCTGGCAGCCAAGAATATTCTGAGAGCCAAGAATATAAGAAGAGCAAGACTTAGCTCAGTTTTCAAGGAGCTTGTGGTTTCATGAAGAAAGTAGATGTGTAAATATGCAATTGAAATAAGCTACTCAAGGAAATACAGGGGTAGGAAAAACTACAGAAGAAGATCATTTAAATCTGAGTGGGAGAGTCAGGAAGGTTTCCAGAAATGATGATTTTTGAACTGGGTAGGTTTTGAAGGATGAATAGGAGTTTGTCAAGAGGATGAGGGAGAAGGACACAGAAACTTAAAACTGCATGGTCCATCCAGAGAACTGATGGAGCAGAAAGCACAAAAGGCAGAATGGAGTTGTTAACTGATGGCTTTGTTAAATAGGAGGAAATTTTTTTATGATTGAAGAAAAAGCATAGAGATAATGATGAACATGATACACTAATAGACATTAATTGCCACTAATACACTGTAATCACACACATTACAGACACTCATTCAAATGTTTCCATTTGTGGTCTGTATGTATAACTGGATAAACTTATGTTTGGGGAGATGAAGGGAGTTTTACAAGTGTCTTCTTACAGAATCACCATTCTTCCTTTACCTGCTTACTCCTCACCTTATCTCTTTTTCTTAAAAAATATATTTTATTGATTTTAAATTTTTACAGAGAGGAAGGGAGAGGGATAGAGAGTTAGAAACATCGGTGAAAGAGAAACATCGATCAGCTGCCTCCTGCACGCCCCCTATTGGGGATGTGCCTGCAACTAAGGTACATGCCCTTGACCGGAATCGAACCTGGGACCCTTCAGTCCACAGGCCGACACTCTATCCACTGAGCCAAACTGGTTAGGGCCTCACCTTATCTCTTATCCGAGATGAATATAAATTGACCATGAACCTAACCTAAACAGGGATCGTGGTTTGGTTAGTTCTCATAACCGAGTCATGGTCAACTTTGGTCTCTTTGCTGATTTTGGTGTCCAAATTCACCATGCAGATAAGTTTTCTTCTTCCTGTTTTATTATGGCCACAATGATCTGTGATCACAAAGATCTGAAAACGGAGACTCCTATAACAGCAGTCGATGAGTTGAGATGAGTTGAATTAAGGTCTGCTGTTATGCTGAGGAGTTTGAATTTTAATCTGTAGGTGAGAGGGAGCCAGGGAAGGGTCCTGCTTGCAGGGTGGTGGAGGGTCGGGTGCAGCATGAGCTACGGCATCAGACTGCTTGCCTTTGAGTCTTGACTTTATCATTTACCATTGCGTGACCTTAGGGAGTCATTTCACCTTTCTGTGCCTTGGTAAAACAGTGATAATAACTCCTCCTTTGGATTTGCTGTGAAGATTAAATAAGATCAGACATGAAATGAGTTAGAATCCAGCCTAGGTCATGAGCATTCAGTAAATATTATGGTCAACATACTTTATATATACATGCACATTATTCAGTGGTGCATATATATAGCCACATATGCATATAACTTAATCCTTGCAATGATATTGAGGTAGGGCTATGCTGCATAACCCCCAGGGGCTCAGAATCAGTAAATGATCTGAGCAAGGGACAAAGCCAGGCCTAACACTAAGGCTATTCGGCTCCTGGTCCCCTGTTTTTTCTGATTCCACTGCTGCTTCAGCAACCAAACAGAGCTCTTTTCAAAGCCAGCTCCAAGCATGTCCCAATGATGGCATGCTCTGGCATTCTTTTGGATGACATTAATGGACCCTAGAAATTATATCAAAGCAACGAAGTCTTTTCAGCACATGCAGATGGGTACCTGTTATTTGCAAGAGAGAGGAGAGGGTATATACAGGGTGGGGCAAAAGTAGGTTTACAGTTGTGAGTCCAGGAAGCACACTATTTTTCATCGAACAACTGTAAACCTACTTTTGCCCTGCCCTGGATCTATCAAATATTCCGTGGCTCCTGTTAAAATTACCTGAGGTTTTGGAAGATTTTATTCATGTTTCAAAACTCCCTTTTCCTGAGGTGCTATTCTGGATGGTCAAGAGCAGGAGGTTTCAAAAAGAAAGAATGTTACATTTCAAGGTTTGCTGCTTAATGATGTTCAAAGGAAGCTATTGTAGGTGATTGGAGTGTGAAGCCACAGGCAGGGTGCATTTTAATTTCCATTTAAAGTGGGGAGCAAGCCCATGGGGAGGCAGCCTGACCTCATTTAGCTGGCAAAAGGTAGGTATGTGCATGGTTAATAATGAAAGTATCTTACATTTGTAAAGGGTTTTAGGCTTTGAAAAGTCCTTTGACACACTTTATTACATTCTGATCCTCCCAGTAGTTTCACGAGGAGGCCGGAAGTGTTACTCCCTTTTGGGGTCCATGGAAAATGAGACTCAGAATAATGCAGCCACGTGTCCAATGTCACTTTAAGCCTATAATCGCAGCTCTTCTGGTGCTGTTTCTGTAACAGTGTAACCACCCCTGAGGTATGGTAGAACCCTTCTTTTAAAGTTAAAAGTAAATCATGTTTATACTAGACATCACTTCTGACTGCACTGGATTCATGATCCAATCAGGAAAAGTATTTAATCTCTTTGGAGTTTGATGTCCTTTTCCCAAGGTCCTCAAAGGAGCTTACATTTCCTCCATGTCTTAAAATTGTGTGTTTCTCTTAGTTGCTTATTTTCTGGAGCATTTTGTTACATGGTTCCATACTCAACTTCTGGGGAAGGACAAGGGCATTTTAATTTGCTTCCCAGAGATGACTCAGCTATTTTGGATTTTGTAAGCATGTCTAAACCCCCTTAAGACTGTTTTCCTTTAGTGTAAGGATTGGGGTGGGGAGAGGGATTAATTCAATGAATGAGGTTCATCTTTTTCTTTAGCAATGTGAATAAACTAAAGTATAACTATGTTATTGTGCAAGTGAAAATGCTTTCAAATTATTTGGCAGAGATGCTTGGTAGGTATAAAGAAGGGGAGGAATAATGGAAAGATGGAAGAAAGAAAAAAATAGATTGTTCCAGTAGAAGTTATAAAATGCACAATCTGTGTATTAGAAAAGAAAAAGGCCTCCGCAAGGTGCAGAAGCAGAGAGCATTAGAACTGCAAGGCCTCTAAGACCCATGGTCTAGCCTCCTCATTTTATAGACATGGGTGGTATGCTTAGAGAGGTTAAATAACTTAAAGTGATATTGCAGGCAATGGCAATTCCAGAACTGGGGGAAATCAATAGCCAAGTTTTGAATGTCTATTATGTCAAGGGCTATAAAATGTTATCTCCCAGAGTTATTGGTTGAACTGTAATTGCGCCCCCCCCCCCAATGCATATGTTGAAGTCCTAGCCCCCCAGCACCTCAGATTGTGAGTTTATTTGGTGATAGGGTCCTTATGGAGGTAATTAAGTTAAGGGTGAGTCCTAATCCACCAGGATTGGTATCCTTATGAGAAGGGAAATTTAGACACAGACATGCATACAGAGAGAACACCGTGTGAACATGAAGACGGCTCTCTACAAGCCAAGGAAAGAGGCCTGGACACACACTTCCCTCCCAGCGCTCCGAGAGAACCTGGCCTGCCAACACCTTCACCTCAGACTCCTAGCTTTCAGAGCTGTGAGACAGTATTTCTTTGTTGTTTACGATACTGAATCTGTGGTCCTTGGTTATGGCAGCCCTAACGAACCATGATGCCCAACAGTCCTATTAGGCAGGTATTGTAGGTGATGTGCCTCTGCTGGGAGGAAGAGCATTGCACGCAAATGGGCCTCCCCTCTGTCTCCTCTGCTCCATAGCATCTGGCATGAAACGGACCCATGGAGCCCTCAAAGCATTTAGTGATCACCCGTCTTTCTTCATAATTGAATCATGCAGTTCTTCTTTCTTCCTTTTTAGAGAGCAGGTTTTCCCCCCTGAGTGTTTTCAACTGTGAGACTAGGTAGGCCCCAGATATAGAAAGATAAGCCCTTAGCTTAGCTGTTGAAGAATTTAGACACTTCAGTGTATCAAGTGGTTTCTTTCACTTTGAACCCAAATACCTACAGCAGCAACTAGAAACAGTATAGTCAGTCAAGTGGCAGGTCACGGTTGTGGAGAACTTACGGCAGCATTTCTTTTCAACACCAGGAAGCCCACGGTGAATGGGGCTGAAATGGGAGGTTAGCAGGTCCGCTGCGCTGGTACTAAGCATGTTAAAAGCAGGTTTGGTGGAGAAGCTGTGTGTCTGGACCTACGTGGCTCCACTTCTTTAAACAGAGTTCCAAAAATAGTTTCAATGGTGTTGCATAAGCTCTGGGAGTCTGCTTTCCAAGTCAGGGGAACTATTTTGTAGAAAAACTATGTTTTGGGAAATCATGTTTTGTTGGGAAAAACATAGTTAAGTACTCAAAAAAATATTTTAATTTGTGTTTAAAAAATCTCTAAACTTCAGCTTCCTTACCGAAATGGTAAACTGGGCGGTGAAATCTGCTCTGCGGGGTTGTTGTGAGGATGAAATGAGCGTGTGTGAGGAGTTTGGGGAGAGCAGAAGGCCCTGCACTAAAGTAAATAGAAGTGCTTAACCAGACTCTCCGATCATCAATAAAACAGCCCTCCAAGTTGTGGCCAAGGCTTTTTCGTCCTATTTTTGAGGCTGGAATGAGTATTTTTTGGTGTATGGCATACCTTGACCTTTTGGGGAAAAAGTGCTAAGTGAATTCAAGGTCTTGATATTATTAACTGGTATGTCCCTCCTCTCACACTTGATAAATGACTTTTAGCTACATCTAAAGGTTTTCCCTCTATTTGTTTTTGTGTTTCTGGCTCTACTGAGTTAGACTTGACTTGGACTGGCAACAGTCCAAGGTTTGAGTTAAAAAAAAAAAGTCAAGGAGACAGGTAGCTGTGTCATACCCAGAAGTTCCAAAGCCACCACACACCACATCTCTCACTGTTTTCTCTTCTAGCCACTGGGATGGGTTTATGGAAGTCAGGGGGAAAGATAGAGAAAGGCCATATGCAATTTTGTGAGATTCATGGGAGGAGGTTGCAGAAGTTGTATGTGGCAATTGGGAGTGTGGGATTGAAGTATGAGGTAGAGGTGGAGATTGTGGTTCTGGGGCAGGCTTTTGGGCTTGAATTCCAGTTCCCGTTCAATGCCTCAGTTTCCTCATCCATGAAATGGGAATGAGGAAAGTGTGATGCCGACACGAGTTACACATGAAGCCACTGAGGCCAGGGCTAGCACACAGCAGTACTCCATGCTGACGATCTTACTCTCTTCTCGTGACGATCTGTTTGTGTCTCCTCTCCCCCGTTAGCCTGGGAACATCTCCGGCATGTTTTACTCATCTTTCTTCTGACATGAATATTATGGAATGCGTGAGCCGTAGGAGGCATAGGAGTATTGATCACCTTCCCCTTCTTTCTCAGCCCCATCTGACTCGTTACCACTATTGAGAATAATGTGGAAGTAAGTAGGAGGGCTTGTTTGGTTAGAACATGACAAGGGGTAGGGTGGATAAGGGCTTAATGGTTGAAACTGCATATTTGATGTTAGGTGTGGACAAAACATACAAATATCATGGACCATGGAAAGCACCTCATTGTCAACAGCAGCAGTTTGATAAGTTAAGAGTCAAAAGAAGCATTGGAGGTTTGTTGCTATTCAGAGGGTGTAGCAAGTGTCTGTCTAGAACAGCGGTTCTCAACCTGTGGGTCGCGACCCCTTTGGGGGTCGAACGACCCTTTCACAGGGGTCACCTAAGACCATCGGAAAACACATATATAATTACATATTGTTTTTGTGATTAATCACTATGCTTTAATTATGTTCAATTTGTAACAATGAAAATACATTCTGCATATCAGATATTTACATTATGATTCATAACAGTAGCAAAATTATAGTTATGAAGTAGCAACGAAAATAATTTTATGGTTGGGGGTCACCACAACATGAGGAACGGTATTAAAGCATTAGGAAGGTTGAGAACCACTGGTCTAGAACAAAATGGCTGAATATAAAACTTCCCTTGAAGGAGCAACATCAAGGGTAAGGTCATTGCTTTACAGACACTGAGTGGCCCATTTGTTTTCCAGGTCCTGTGCTGTCTGGCCTCGAATGGCCTTGCCTTTGCCTCCCTCCCCTCTTTCCTCTTCTTCATGTCCAGGTGGCTGGGGTCATGCCAATCCCTGTCCTAAGGGAGGGGCCTTTTGTCCTTACACTTCCCAGCTTTCACTCCTTTCTCATCCCACATAGATCAAGACAAACGTAAGCACTTCATAAATGTTGATCAAATTCAGTTCCTGCTTCCCTTCCTTCTGCCCTCTCTTTCCCCCAAAGCCAACCAGCCCAAACCCAGAGACGCATCGCTTTGAGACTCATACATGTCAATACATTGGCCAGGGTCACAAATGAATTAAGAGATTAGCTTATGTGCTGTGAGGAATAGTACATAAGCATATAATTCAGTGGTTTTTAGACCCACAGTGGATGTACATTTTCCCAGCTCTCAGTAGTAAGGGCTCTTGGTAAACAGTATTCCTTATAGAGTGGTATAGAAATGAGCCCTATCCTGTGGGCCACATGTTACGCACACACACACACACACACACACACACACACACACTGATTGGATTTTATTTTATTTTTTTCACAAGCGAAGAATATACTGTTTATTAAAATAAAGCAAAATCCCACCTATTTAACATAGCTTTAATCAAGAAATGAAACACAAATGTATTTTATTTTTAAATATATATATATTTTTATTTTAACAGAGAGTAAGGGAGAGGGAGAGAGAGAGAGAAACATTGATGCAAGAGAGAAACATCAATTGGTTGCCTCCTATATGCACCTCAACTAGGGATAGAACCTGCAACCTGGGCATGTGCCCTGATCAGGAATCGAACCGGTGACCTTTTTGGTGCACAGGATGACACTCAACCAAGTGAGCCACACCAGCCCAGGCTGTACTGTATTTAAGTACTGCAAGGGTAGGGGCATGTCTATCTTATATCTATCTCATCTTTAACTAGAAAGTACTCTATAGTTGTTAAAGGAGTATGTTTAAAAAATGCATTAAAATGCTGAAAGTGCTTCATTAAATTTTTTTTTGTGTTGGAGTGAAATAAAAGACTATGTTGTTAAAAAACAACTATCTAGCTTTATAGTTATCCCATAGAGAACCTGAAAAAGAAATAGAAATGCCCCAATTTTTCCCCTCAGAAGGCTGTGGCTGATTAGCTTTGGCCAATATTGAATGAATGCCTTCAGAATTCTTGCTAAGGTTGAATTCATTGAATGTAATTTATCCTTTGTTTATCCTCTTGGGCCATGAGAATAAGAGTTTGTCTCCAACTTATATTAGCCCCACTTTATTGAACTACTCTGAAAAACTGAAGCATGATTTACAGCCATGTTTCATTGTAACCTGTCTTAATAAAATGGATAAAGATGAGGCTCTAAATTTTGGAGAAAAGAAAAAGATAACTATGAATTACAATTTATAAAAGAGCTGGGTTAAATTCAGTTTCAGACACAAGGGCTCTCTGTTTGCTTATATTTCTTCCAGTTGTATAAAACAAGCAATAAATTCTTCATGTTGATTTAAAGGCCATTTTATTCTTATGTGACCATTGATAGTTGCTTTGTTGAATGCCATCGAATTTCTGAAGAATCATCTATATTGTCTTCTTCTCGAAGGCAATAGCTCTACGAAGGTTGGCAGCTGCTGTAGCGTCACCTGGGACCTGCTAGGGTGTAAATTCTGTGGTCCCACCAAGACCTACAGAATCAGAAACTCAAGGGCTGGGACCCAGCCGTCTGTGTTCCAACCAGTCCTGCTGGGTACTGATACACATATATATATAAGTTTGGGAGCCACTGCCCTTACGGTGGCAATATCGTGGTGTATGTGTGTATATGTAGGAGTGTATGTGTTGGTGTTGCAATATCACACCCCAAATCAACCTTAAAATAAACATTAAAAACTGTCTCAAAGGTAGAATCAAAACGAGAATATTTTACCTGCTCTATAAATGTGTGCCCCACTCACTCCTGGCTCCTTGTGACTGCAGTGACCTGGGTTCTCCCTAAACACTCGCTTGGACCATCCCTTGATTTGTCATTCAAGGATCCCGAGAACAGCATTATTGATGATCCAGTCTTTGCTACACTAACCAGGGGGCATGGAAACAATTTCTTTTAAGGTTCCGTCTGAAGAACACTACCCACAAGTCAGGGACTGTGCTAACTACCTTACATTCAACATCTTTTTAATCCTCCCAATAGGCCAATGAGTAAATATTTTAATCTTCACATCATAGATGAGGACACAGAAACCTAGAGAGGCTTGAAGACACACGTAAGGTCCCTCAGACGGTCAGGAGCAGACACAGGACGTAAGCTCATGTGTTTAGCTATCTCCTGCCCATGGTGGATGGCCACCCTCAGCCGCCCCACTCAACTTATACCTTGGAAGCCCAGGGCTCCAGGTTTCTTTCCCCAACTGTGGTTGGCTTGGAGCTTTTGGTTTGACAATCCCATGGACCGAGGTACAGAAGCATTAGCAGGATACACACACAGTAAAGTTGAACAGGAACACAAGGAACATGTTATTAGAAACTGGAGGAAAAGGGATCCTTGTTAAATAGTGACTGAAAGCTCAGCAGCATTGTATTATGTGGGTATGCGGGAAACACAATTTGGAAGTGTTGCAATTGTGCATTTATCTGGGGAGCTTTCCAAGCAAAGTGTTGAACCTTCGCCTGATTTCTTCTCATTGTTTATAGCATAAAATGTGAGAGAAAAAAGAAATTGAGGGAAGAACTGTTTTTTTTTTTTTTTTATTTTGCACATCAGTATTAGCCACGTTATAAAATACTAATTATGCATTTCAGCCACAGATAGAAAAGAATTTAGCAAAACCAACATACTCAGAACCGTTTAAATAAAAAAGAACCTTTTAAATAAAAGGACTTAAATGATTTGGGAAATTCTTAGCCTATTTGAATTGCAAAAGATGCTGAAATTAAGAAATTAGTGGACAGAAAATTGTGTTTTAGAGAAAAACGTGGAGACTGTGGCTGGACAAACTTTTGCTAAGATTTCAGAAAGATCAGAAGGTTGGAGTATTTGGTCACACAAGAGGCTCTTTGAAGAGATCGCATCTCTTCAGAGAACGATCGAACCTATCTTATTTTTTGGGGACCACCAATTATACCTGTAAACCAGGGGTGCGAAGCTTGGGTGGTTTTCTAATTTGTTGTTGTTGCTTTAGTTTAGGATCCTCCTCCATTGCTATACTGAAATAAAATTCTTTAAGCAATGCTGTCCCTTTGAGGGGTGGAATGGGCTGGCATGTGTTGAGATTGTGGTTTTCTGTTGCTGCTGGGGGACCCTTAATCTCTGCGTGGTATCCCTGCAGGCCCCACCCCAGAGTGGAGCCTCCTGGTCCTTCCATTCTCAAGCCCTGTCCTTTTGATTTGCCAGATGCCAGTTTCACCCAACTGAGATCTGTTTTCTGTATGTTTCCACGTAGGGTGGGCTTTCTTCTTCCGGGTTTATTTTGTCTAGTACCCACCACTCCTAGATCCTCTCTCTTTTTTCTTCCTCCCCCTTAACCCCCCCCATTCACTCTCTCATATATTCTCTGCCCTGACTTGCCACTTTGGATTTGAACATTTAGTTCCTAATTATAAGCAATTTGAAGTTCATAGTGCTTTTTTGATTCCTATTTATACTGTTGGTGTGGATGATGAGCAGTTTTATTTGTTCTTGTTAATTTTGCAGGAGATGGAGAGATTCACATTTGGCAGCTGCAATATCTTCGTGTCCTTGACATTTTGGGAGAGAGAATTTTTTTGTTCTGGGGGCTGCCCTGTGCACTCTAGGATGTTCAGCAGCCTCTGGGCCTCTACTCATTCGATGACTATAACAGCCATTGCCCCAGCTGTGTCGATCCAACATGTCTCCAGATGTTGCTAAAGTCCCCTAGGAGGCAAAATCACCCCCAGCTGATCCCCACTGATTTATACGAACCATTTCCTTTACTTTAATGCTTTCTTGGAGAGGTTCTAGGCTTTATTTTTTTATTTCTGTCATCATGAGTTGATATTTGTTGTTCTCAGAGTGCTCCTTTTTTTTAAAGTTAAAATTACACCCTGTTCTATTTTATAAGTACAGTATCTTTTCTTTTAAAAACATTATTTTATAGTTAATTTATTGTTTTGATTGTTGCCTTTGTTAGCTTTGTTTCCCTAAGTCTCGTCAGTTTATTTTGTTCTTTGTCTGATCAGCCTTGGGTAACAATTCATAGTTAAGAGTGGGGCCCCACAATACTGGTTGGAACCTGTTTGTGTGTGCGTGGGGCATATTTGGGGGTCTTCAATGTAGGATAACTGCATAGTGATCCCATTTCATTGGGGAATCCCTATTATCAGTATCTTCTAGAGGCCCGATGCATGAAATTCATGCAAGAGTAGGCCTTCCTTCCCCAAGCTGCTGGCACCGGCTTCCCTCTGGCACCCAGGACCTGGGCTTCCCTCTGGCCGCCTGCAGGCACCCAGGATCTGGGCTTCCCTCGCAGCCCCAGCTTTGTCTGGAAGGTCATCCAGAAGGACTTGTGGTCTAATTAGCATATTACGCTTTTGTTATTATAGATAGGTCTTTTTTCTTGACCTGATTAGTTTCAGAGAGGAAGTTGTTAATTTTCTACTTGCCAGTAGCATTTTGGGTGAGTGTCAAGGAAAGGGACCAGGGGTGGAGGGTGAGATGGTGGGGGGCGGGTGTGGTCTCACCGTTCAGTATGTAGATTTTTCTTTTATGTCCCTGGTTTGTTAGTAAAGTACTTCCCAACCTCTGACACCAAATCCTTCATTGTTAATCTCTTCAGGTAGTAAATATGCAGCCTTCTGCTCCAATATAGAAGTAGATCTGCATCTTAAAAGCTGTTCCTTTTAAAGACTTTGCTCTCCTATTTTCAGTCCTGTCTCTTACCCATTTCTTAAAGACACCTGCAGTTCTTGAGCATTGCATACTTCTATTTGACACCGCCTGTTTCTGAATGGCACTTAGCTTTCAACTTTCGGTGGTTTTCAAGGCCAATTGCCTCTTGCTTATCTGTTTTCCAGCTCTTAAAACTTGTTTTTAATGGGAGGGAGTTGAGGGATGTGCAAATACTTGGCAGCATTTCATGCAAATGAATGAATACATTCAGTCCATTGTGTTCAACCAGAGCTCCAACATCTTTGCCATAGAACATTGGTTCACCAAGTGTCCTTAGACCAGCAGCGTCAGTATCCCCTCAGAATTTGACCTCACAAATGCAAACCGAGCTGTATCCCAGACCTCATGACTGAGAAGATCAGGGCAGGGTGGGGGTGGGGGGTGGGGGGTGGAGCTCAGCAGTTTGCCACCAGCCTTCCAGCTAATTAGGGAACCGGGACAAAGTCATGTGATAGTTTGCTAGGGCTGCCATAACAAAATATCACAGCCTTCCAGGTGATTCTGATGTACACTGGAGTTTGAGAATCACATCATAGAAGAAAATGAGAACTTTCTAAAAATCAAGACACCTGTCTAAATAATCTATGCCAAGATCTAATGTTATTTCCATCTTTTTCTTTTTTTCCCATTTCTGGAGAACAAGTTCAGTGTTCAGCTCCTCTGAGCTCATTTCTAGGATATCTAAGAACTAAAAGGGCATTTTCATTGGAAATATAATATTTAACTTAGCACATTTACTATTTGTCTAATGTCTGCTTATTTTTTAAACAGACATTTTAGCATTTCCTAAAAGGCTACTTATATTTTTAGAATCACTCATTTTTGTATTTTTCTGGTTTTCTTTTATACCCTATTTAACTACATTGTTCTCTATAGCCTCTTAAATTGAATTCAAATGCATTTCAATTATTTCTGTTTCAATGTTTTTTGAATACTTTTCATTTTATAGTTATTTCTTCAATACATTATAGGACTGTAATTAAAATTCCTTGTTTACTCTTATTTCCTCCCAACTCATTTTCCAATTGCTAATGTTCTCAGCTTTTCTTTCCTCATTTTAAACTACCTCACAAGAGTAAATATTGAGGTGATTTTTCCCCCCTCTTTCCAAAGTGGAATACTTATTATTTACAGTGTTACAGGAAATGCGACAGGATAGAGAACCTTTTCTCTTACTCATAATTATTGTGTAACTTTCTTTGTTCTCAACTCTCAGTGACTTGAGCCAAGGAGCACAAACAGATCAGCCTCAAGACTCCTGCATGTGGCAGCTGGCAACCTCTGGCTCTTTAGTGAGGACAGTGGGTGTGTCAGGGCCTCCTGTTACCACAGCTAGTTTCCACCACGGGAGAGGGAGAGCACCAGGGGGATACTTCTCATAATAAACCACCTGAGGAACCACATTTGTAGAAACCTATTTGCAGTTTTTCAACAACATTATAACTGACTTTAATTTTTAGGTTCGTTGTGTCTCTGTCCATTTTACAGGTTAAGAAAACCTGCTAATTAGGGAACTGGGACAAAGTCATGTGATAGTTTGCTAAGGCTGCCATAACAAAATATCACAGGATGGTGGCTTACACAATTGGAATTCATTTTCTTACAATTCTGGAGGCTAGAAGTCCATGACCAGGGCTTGCATTTGCAATAGATTTCAAGGTGGTGGTGCTGCTGCTGGTCTAAAGACATTTGCTGAACCAATATTTTAGGATGAAAATGTTGGAGTTCCAGTTAACACAATGGATTGAATGTATTCATTTATTTGAACAAAATGTTACTGAGTATTTGCATTTATCTCAGCTCTCTCCCATGAACAACAACATGTGAAGAGCTGGAAAACAGAGAGAGAAGAGGCAGTTGGCAGGTTTGGTTTCTGCTGAGGTCTCACTTCTTGGCTTGCAGATGGACACCTTCGCGCTTCCTCAATGGTCTTTTCTCTCTGTACATGCATCCCGTGTGTCTCTCTGTCTCCACCTGTCAGATTGGCGTAGGGCCCACCCCAACAGCCTCATTCTAACTTAATCACCTATCTGAGGCCTTGACTCCAAATATAGTCAAATTGTGAGGTTCTGGAGGTTAGAGCGTCAACATATCAATTATGGCGGGCACATTCAGACCATAACCGTGAAGGCAATCAGCTGTTCTTCTGATCTCAAGTTCAGCTCTTTCTACATAACATGATGGAGAAGAAAGCACAAGATCAAGACAGAGACAGAATGGAGACAAGGAAAATCAGAGAAAGAGGTCCATACTAGTGATGCCAGGTGGCACCCATGGAGGCCAAGGGAGGCTCAACCTAATCCAGGTCCTTGTCATGGAACAAGAAGGCATTCAAGAACGTGACAGGAAGATTTAGTGAAGCACAGTGAAATTATTGAAGCAGTAGTACCCACTTGAGAAGTGAGAGTGGGTGAACTTGGAGAAGGAGATGTGCTGATGGGGTCTGGGTGGAAGGTTTTTAATAAACATGGGCAAGAGGGAGATAGGGTGGTCCTCTGCTTCTGACACTGGTGAGGTGACTGCTGTTGCCACTCATCCTGTCCCTCCTCTCCAGGTAGCGGTATTTTCTGGTCCTCTCAATTACAGGAAATTGGGGAGGGGGAAGCAGGGAGCAGGTGGTCAGTGAGGGTCGAGTCTGTGATGTTCCAGCCAAGACAGAGAAGGGGAGGCCAGCGCTTGAGGTAGTGTTCCTGCCTTACTAGCACAAGAGCCTTTAGGAAGGCTTCAGGCCAATCTCCAAAGAAACCTCTCCTGGACTCAGTCTTTCTGGGTTTCTAATTTTTATTCCTTTCTCTTTTCAAAATCATGTTCTTACCTAGGGAACATGGTTGGGCTTCCCCTTTTAGTTCCATTGAAAAGCGAATACTTTTCTCTGGTTGCGCTTGAACTTGTGTAAGTAGCACCACACTACTCTTTCCCCAACTCAAGCTAATCCGCATGTGTCTATTTTTAGGATGTCTGTTTCCTAAAAGCAACACAGTATTTGAGGAAATCTGTCATGATTATGGCTTTCAGGTGCCGGGAAGTCTTAAATTCCACAAAGAAGCACACTCTTGTCCCTGAAGGGCTTCCGTCCTTGTGCTGTGTTGCTGAAGGCTTCGGGGTTTGTGAATGAACATAGATAGCATCAGATTCACGCTCACCGTAAATTCCCAGCCAGTTTTCTTTCTAACCACTTAGCATTTTAATAAAATAAGCTCCTTCTTTCACTGGGGACAGGGAGAAATTGTCCTCCTTTTCCTTAAAGTACATACTAGAATTTCAGAGGGACTGCAATTCACTTCGCCTTTGCACAGATACACTTCCGAGTTAAAATTTGCAGAAGGCAACGCTTTTAACTTTGTGTGTTTTATGTAAGAAGCACCAATGTGCCTAGAGAGTAGGATTTATTCTTTGGGAATATGAACATTTCTAGAAACTTTTTAGATGTCTGGAATCTCTTTAGATGTCTTCCCCCTTCTTTAAACCCTGTACACAAGCCATTTGAGGATCAAAGCTAATGTGTAATACATTAGAGCCCAGATTTTCAATTAGAATTTCTCAAAGTATGGACCTGGCCACGTCAGAATCCATGGTGTTTGCAGGAAAGTCACTTGGAGTGTTTGTTAAAAATGCACATATTTGAGGCCCGCCCTATAGCTCCTGCTTCAGACTCTGGGAAGCTGCATTTAACAAATACCCAGTAATTCTTCCACACACAAAGTGTTTAAATGAAACCTTTTTTATTTTTATGATTTCTGCTCATACAGGGAAGAGCCGAAGCCCTCCTTTCTTTCTGACTGCACACGTCTATAAATGGTCTCAGAACCGTCTGTATTTTAGTGGTTCTATTAGCATCATGGTAAGGGAGCCACTTGGGGAAGACTTGGTTTAGGAGCCGAGTTTTAACTGATCATTCATTGGACTGATCATGGAAAGAACAGTGAAAGGAGAATCCAAGGTCTGAGCCTAGGCGATTGGGTCAGGCTATGAGTGGACCTCGAAGGGTGGGTGGGTTTTTGTGGAGGAAACATCCCAGGGGAGAACCCAGCAGGCTGTCAGGAGCGGGGAACATGGTATCTGGTGAAATTAGGCCTTCAAAGATGGGAAAGGTTTGCAACAGCTGCCGACAGGAATGCACCTGGAAGTCCATACAGTGACTAAAAAACTACCAGCCCTATTGTGGACTTGGCTGGTGTTAGATATCTTGGTTTTGGAGTGCAGTTGGCAGAACACTTGTAGGCCTGTCTCTTCTGGTGCTCCAAGGGTAGTACGATTCTCAAGATGTTGTCTCTTGGTTATTCCTTTAATTATTTTATTTTCTTAAAAATATATGTTTATTGATTTCAGAGAGGAAGAGATAGAAACATCAATGATGAGAGAATCATTGATAGTTGCCTCCTGCACACCCCTTACTGGGGATTGAGCCCACAACCCAGGCATGTGCCCTTGACCAGAATCAAACCTGGGATGCGTCAGTCCGCAGGCCGATGCTCTATCCACTGAGCAAGACCGACTAGGGCTATTCCTTTAATTAAAACTATTGATTATAATCAGAGAGGTTCTATGTTTTTAATCTATAATTAATTCCAAAGTCTGTGGGATTAGCAATAAAGTTGGGGATGAATAGGCCTTGCGTACATTTAATTGATACTGAAAATTACTGTAAATCACTACTCTACATTTTTACAATAAATAGCTACGTGAACTCAAATGAGATGAAACAGTACAAGAAAATCAAAGACAAAATGAAAACAAAGAGAGAAAGACTAAATCTTAGCATTTCCCAGCCTACTTAAAGAAACAAATAATTTAAGTTTGGGCCCTTCCCACAGTGAGAAAACAGCAAAGAATATGTAGGTTTTTTTTTCTTTTATTTCCAAGACAAAAAGAAGATCAATTGACATTAACTAGAAATATCTGATTACTCTGAGCTAATACATAGGGTTTGGTGCTATATTATGCAAACCAGGGCTGTCCATACACTATAATGTGAGCCCATCTGCAATTTAGAGATTTTTAGTATCACCATTTAGAAAGTAAAAAGAAATAGTAAAATTAATTTTAGTTATTTTATTTATTCAACCTAATATAGCCCAAATTTTTGAAGTAATTTGCATGTTTTCCATACTAAGGCTTTGAAATCTGATGTGTATTTTGCACCTACAGCACATCTCAATTCGGACTTTCCACATTTGAAGTCTGCAAGAGCCACATGTGGCTGTTGTTTGTACGTTGGACAGCACAGATCTAGAAGAACCCTGTGTTTCATATTAACATGAAATATTTCTATGTGTTTACAAGACCTTTTTCTACAGTTTGATAATATGCTTTGGGATTTTCCCAGCCACTATCTCTTTGAAGTTTGCCTAATTAGAAACATCTAAGCTACAGAATTTTACCTTGAAGGTTTTTAGGGATCAAGTCTAAAACTATTTTCTTTTTTAAATTAAATATATTGGGGTGACAAGCCTAAGATCATATAGGTTTCAAGTGTACATTTCTATGATACATTGTGTGCCCACCATCCAAAGTCAAAATTTTTTTTTTCTGATGAAAATGGTATTCTTTTGTGGAAGACAGGAAAATCACAAGTGTTAGAACAAATGAGTTTGTGTTTCTTTCTGTTTGACTAGAGAGTCAGTAAATTTTGAATTTTAATGTAACATTTGCATGGTGTTTTTTTTTCCTGTGAAATAGAAAGACATTGGTATTTTTTTTTTGAAGACCTGGGAAATTGCAGCTAGAATAACAGCTCCATGTTGGATATGTTTATGTAATTACAACACTTGCTTAGTCTACTCCCCGGGATTTTCGACTTAGAAGTAGTTAGATGTTTTCCTACCCTCAAGAAGGAGTCGTACCAGCGAAATCCACTGGACTGATGAGGCTGTTTGGACAGAAACAAGGGACATCTCATGCCTGGATGGCAGTCTATGAGTCACTGTCAGCTAGGGGTTTCCGTAGACGCCTTCACAACTAGATGGTATTGTTCATTATTTATTTAACAAATCCTTACATAACACTTACCAAGCATTCAAGGCTGTGCAAGTGCTTAATAAATGTTAACTCACTTAATCCATGTGACAACCCTATGACACAGGTACTGTTACTATTCCCAGTTCACGAATGAGAAAACTGAGGCACAGAAGGGTTAAGTGACTCACGATGGTCTCACAGCTAGTAAGTGGCAGACGTGGGATTCAAACCCAGGCTGTCTGGCTCTACATCCACCCCCTTAACCCCTCTGTTCCCCTTCGCTGCTGCAGCCAGTTGTCACCTGGGGCCCACGCAGATGTGTGTGGCCCCTTCTTCTGAAGTCGTAGGTCATCCTGGGAAAGAGGACATTGAGATGGTCTTTCTACCAGCCACTCAGAATGGGAGTTTGAAACAGGAATGTTAAGTTATCAGAAATAAAAATGCCACATTTGAACATATCTGAGTTTCATGTCTGCTACACAAATATAATTTATTAACACCTATCCATGGACCCTGGAGTCTATTTTGTTTGTACACAGACAATTCAGTCCTTGAGAACCCTGCGGAAAAATGTGTTACCACGATGCTACAAGATAACCTAAGAGGACGCCCTTCTCTTACCCCCACACATGTTGCCCTCACTTGAGTGGCAGCTCGCCTTTGCTTTTTCTGTCAAAGGGAAAAGAAACAAGTCAGACAGTGTCTGAAGGGGAAATGCCTTCGGTTGCATATATTTTGGGATGAGCTAAAATTGTAGTTCAGTGTGAGTACAAATGTTGGCTAGGGGCTAGAGGGCAAGGATGGAAGGTTTAGAAACATCTACAACAATGTCAAAAGATGCAGAGACAATGACAACATTTTTTTTATGTGACTTTAAAACAGAAACTCACGCCGAATCCCCCAGTATTATTCTGAACTGTGGACACTGAGCTCAGTGGGCTCTACAGTTGCCTGAGAGCAAGATGATCCATTTAGTCCTTATTTTGTGTAAGGAACTGTTTGTCCTCATGCTGAATTATTTCACACAGAGCTCCAACTGCACGGGGGTTTTCACATCTGTTGAGAAGGGCTGCTGGGCACCTTGACCAAGCTCCCCTGCCGTGGAGGATTTTTCTCTGAAATCTTTCTTAGAATACAGCCTTATTGATCGCTTTATACTTCTTACTATAGGGAAAGATGATAGCCTATTTTTAGGTAAATGAACAATATTTTCTGGAGTGGACTGTGGGACCAGGAATGGCTACGTTTGGGGTCCATGAAGCAAGAAGTGCACCCAAAGAAGCAGACTTGATTCATAGTTCATCTACTGAGTAATTCCACATGCTGGCACTATCCAAGTTTCTTTACGCTTTTAAAAAAGTATATTTTTTATTGATTTCAGAGAAGAAGGGAGAGGGAGAGAGAATCATTGATTGTCTGCCTCATGCACACCCCTCATTGATGATTGAGCCCACAACCCGGGCATGTGCCCTGACCAGGAATCGAACCGTGACCTCCTGGTTCATTCATAGGTCGATGTTCAACCATGAGCCATGCTGATCAGGTTCTTTACACTTTTTATGTTATTAAAGCTTCACATAAAACATCAATTAGGTACTATTATCATCCCTTTTAAAGAGCAGGAAATTGATGCTCATAAAAGTTAAGTAACTTGCTTGAGAATGAAGGTTACACAGAAAATAATGTCAGAGCTGGGACCTGAACCAGGTCTGTATGCTTTTAACCTTCACCATCAGTACCTAGAATTAACCTCAAAGGAGAACATAAGAATAGTGCGTGTGTGTGTGTGTGTGTGTGTGTGTGTGTGTGTGTGTGTGTGTGTTGGGAGAGAGTGGTCGAGACAGGGTTTGGCAAGCTTTTTTAGTGTAGGATCAGATAGTGAATATTTTAGGCTTTGTGGATCTCATTATGGTAACCTCCCCAAATGTTCCTCCCCACCTCAAACTCACCAATTTTCCCAGGATAGAAGCAAGACCTTACCCTAAGATTTCCAATTAGGTACTAGTTTCATTATCCAAAATGGGTACTGCAGATGAGGAATTGGTGCTCAGTGGTGAACGGTGAAAGGCACACTGGTCACTACTTTACCACCTTCCTATGAAACACTAGATGGAACAACATAGATGTCACTTCAGCTTTTTCTTAACCTGAAAAGGTAAATCCAATTAGGCCATTTGAGTGTTTTGTCCTGGTTATTGACATTAATGTCAATAGGATGATTCATTGTGCTGCTGAAATGCTGGACGTGATCTGGTCTGTGTCACCCACGCTGGTGGCAGCTGTCACCCGGGGGCAGGGGTGTCTGCCACCCAGCCCGGCATACCGGAGGGTCCGATGACAGAGCCTCAGTCATTGGCTTTCAGTGTGCTCAGTTCTGGATAAGCAAGCTGACTGGTGGGGATAGAGGCTCACTTAGGTTAGCTTAAATCAAAGAATCAGAAGCAGAAAAGGGTTAAACTGCCCCAGTATTCTCTCTTCCTAACACCAGCCGTCCCATGATGCAGAGAAACCACTGAATTTTTCTCCCTTAACAGTCCCAGTGCCTTGCATTTACCTTATAATTGGAGTGGGCAGGACAGGAGGGGTAGAGCCATCCTCTCAAAGGTCACGTGATTCCCTTCCTTCCCCTCCCCTCCCAACCACCCCTGTTTTATTTTTTTTTTCAGGTCCCATCCTTCTTCCCTCCCTTCCATCTTTTCTTCCTCCCATGTACCAAATACTTGGTAAGTACTTATCTGTGCCACTGTGCGTGGTGCTGGGAGGCAGCAGCACACAGTTGAGGCACAGTGTCGGCCATGGAGCCTGCAGACCCCAGGGCGGCCCAGACATCCAAGAGGCTGAAGCCTCTATTATAGCTTTTGTCCACTTGAAGTTCATTGAGGTTCTTGGATATGTAGATGTAAATGTTTTATCAAATTTTATCTGGAAACCTAATTGCATATGGTATTTTGTGAATTTGTATAGAAGGCATTGAAAAGGCATAGATTGAATTTAGTTTACACTTAACGACTTACTTTTAACCCGTGTTAAACATTTGTTGAAAAGGAATATAGAACAGCAGTGTAGGGAACAGGATGGGGGCAGGGCCCTGCTGTGGTTAATAGGTACTGACCGAACATCCGTGTACCACAGAGTTGCATCCGTGCCCCCACCCCCACCAGATGGAGGTACAGGCCACCTTCCTATCAATTTCCTGTTAGCTCTGTGTGTATTTTTAGCTTACAAAAATGTAATGTTTTTGGTTTTTCTTTGTAAATGTGGTCAGTAAAGAGGAGAACATTTATTTTGAATAGCAGGAAGGCTGCCTATGAGGCCAGAGAGCCAGCGGTGAGGTTTTTCTTATGTCAGGGAGTAATTCACAAGAAGTGGTGGGGAAGAATCGGAAGGAATTAGGGCACGTGGAGTTTGGGGTCATCTTAGATCATCCCTGGTAGTCACAGACCTGATAGTCAATCCCACATCTGTCATGGGAACATAATACAGGAGCTTTAGGGGGACTTGAAAGTAGTTGTTGTTCAAGGGGTGTGATTTCAGATGTTCACTTTGGCCCACTTGGTTATAAATCACAATAATTACACCTGAAATCATGGATGTGTTCCCACCCCATCCTCTGAGAGTGGCTTCTCCGGTTCTCGTCACTGCCTTCCACACCTTTGAAGAAATATTAACACCCCCATATCAGTGATGAGGCAGCTTGAGATTTTCGCTTCTTCCCCCTTTCCTCTGGCCACCACTGGAATTGATTTACCTTAATTCACAACTTCTGACTTTGCCCAGGGCATCCATGACTCATAGCTGATCAAGCTGATTAACCTTTCTTTGATTAATATATTTATGATAAGGGTCAGAGACACTGTATGCCAAAGCAGCAGGGGGCCTGATGGCTTCCGGGAGTGAAAGATGATTTCTTGTGCTTTAATTTAAGAGAGTTTAAGACAAGTCAGCACTGGAATGGGGCTGGGGAGCAGAGCCAGCCAGGTTTGGCAGTTTTACCTGATCAGCCAGCGGGTTGGAAATGACTAAATAGACTGTAGATGACGAGTAATAGGCCAAGAACCAATGGAGAGGTTATACCCATCGAGGTATGCAGTCCTCCTCCTGGAAGTGGGTACTTTGCTCTCCATCCTAATGGAGAGGACCGGACATCATCCAGCTCACACCACACTATGCCTCCTGGGAATGACTGCGGAGGGTGGAGTACTTATGTGCTCTTCGTGAGAACATTTCACTCCTTTCTTCTCAGTGATTGGGAACGGAGGGTGTCATAAGCATTAAAGATGATAGAGTCCGGCTGGCATGGCTCAATGGTTGAGTGTCAACCTATGAACCAGGAGGTCATGGTTTGATTCCCGGTCAAAGGCACATGCCCAGGTTGCAGGCTTGATCCCCAGTAGAGGGCTGTCAATCAATTATTCTCTCTCATCATTGATGTTTCTGTCTCTCTCTCCCTGCCTCTCTGAAATCAATGAAAATATATTTTTTTAAAAAGAGGAAAGAAAAAGAAATGACAACTCCTTCCATCACATATACCCATTGTGCAGACTCGCAAAATGGTGCAGCTATTTCACAAAGTAGAATTAAGTTCCATTAGCTCCAGAAATAAACATATTATGCATGTTGGTGGTATACGTCTGAATAGTTGCTAAAAAGCTAGTCAGTTGGTAGAAATTTCTTTTTAAACTATTGTGTATCCAGTAATATAATGTATCTGTGTTTATTGTCTATGAAAATATTTTATGATGCATGTATTAAGAGGACAATAATTACCAAAGGGGTTGTATATTATGATTCTACTTTGTAAAAAGCATACATTGCACTTTGGGAATATATGTATCAAAATAGTAATAGATATTAATAGTATTTATACATGAATGGTAGGATTATGAGTTTTGTTTTGTTTTTTAATTTTTCTACATAGGAGATGTCTTGTTTGTGTGATAGAATTATTAAATTAAAACTAAAATTCCTGGGAAGTTGTGTCTTCCCATAATGTTTCATAAATCTGAGGTTCCTTTATAAATTCCTCTTGAAGCCAGAACCTTTGCACACAGCTTTCCTGAGGCTTTGTGATTCAGATTCACGTTTTTTTTTTTTTTTTAAATTTGCCTTTATTATTGAAAGTATTACAGATGTCTCCCTATTTCTTCCCCTTGACCTCTTCCTCCACCCCACTCCTGCCCACTCCCCCCAGGTCTTCACCACACTATTGTCTCTGTCCATGGGCTATGCATATGCATATAAGTTCTTTGGTTAATCTCTTCCTGCCCGCCTCCACCCGCTTCCCTTCCCTCTGAGATTCGTCAGTCTGTTCCATGAGATTTGTCAGTCTGTTCCATGCTTCCATGTCTCTGTATCTATTTTGTCAGTTTATTTTGTTCATTAGATTCCACATGTAAGTTAGATCATGTGATATTATCTTTCTCTGACTGGCTTATTTCTCTTAGCATTATACTCTCCAGGTCCTTCCATGCTGTCTCAAAGGGTAAGAGATCCTTCTTTTTATAGCTGCATAGTATTCCATTGTGTAAATGTACCACATCTTATCTATTCACTCAACTACTGATGGGCACTTGGGCTGTTTTTTCCAGATCTTGGCTATTGTAAATAGCGCTACCATGAACATAGGGGAGCAGACTCACTGTTTTTGATGCTGCTGCATTCTGTAACAGCTTGAGGGCCATGGTTCCTGGTCAGGACTCTTAGCTGCTTATCATTCTTGTAATAAACTAACTCATAGTCAATAGGAAGAGACATGAGCTTGGGAATTATTCCTGAGGAAGACCTTTTCACCTCTACCTGTCCACATGTGATTGAATGTCAGTTTCTCTACCTCCACAAGGCTTTTTCTGATGTCTCTAGAAAAGAGAAAAGTATAGCTATTTTATCATATAGCTATTTTCATTAAAGTATATGTACACTAGAGGCCCAGTGCACGAAATTTTTGCACTGGTAGGGTCCCTAGCAGCTTCCGGCTGTCAGCTGGGTACTCTCTCCCTTCCGCCAGCTGGCCCCGCCCCCTAGTCGAACTCCCAGATGAACTCCCGGTCGAGGGGACAATTTGCATACTATGCTTTTATTATATAGGATATGATAATGACCAACTTAGAAATGAGGGTGTACTTGGCATTTAAAAGCATTCACATCTCTTTACATTTTCTAATCACTTGCTCAAGCAGCTACCCTACAGAGCTGGAAATCCATCACCTCCTACTTGGGAGCTGCTTATCCTAGCTCCCAACCTCCAAGGACTCTGGGGCTCATTCAGTCTTCTCTACTAAGAACCACACAAAAGGAAGTGAAGTGTCCATTGTCTCTTGGAGTCACAATTGTCACCACAATTGCCATTTCCTATTGTGTAGTTTGAATGTATTGCAATTTAGACTACTAAATTCAGAATGATGAATGGTTCCTGAGGATCGGGTGCCCGGTCCCTGTCCAGGACACAGGGTGCCCAAGCTGGGACTCCAGGGCGACTCTTCTCTTAGTGCCTTCTCACCAGCATGGCCACTGTTCCCCAAAGCACAGGACACGACCGTGTGCTCTTCCTGACCAGACCGCCCAGTCCCAAACCCTTAGTTTTTCTTGAGCCTGAGTCACCAGCCTGCACTCTCCAGGGAATTTTATTTCTTGTCTTTTCCTGCCACTGTCAGACCCTCCTTGTCATGCGATAGAATCCAGCAGGAGGCTGATCAACATGATGAGGACATCTGTATCTGCTAAATTTGATGACCAAAGTTAGCCTCCTACTCTCTCACAGAAACTAGGAGCCAGGAGCCCTACCTATCTTGCTGACTACATTTCAAAGGGGTGGCTCCCAGGTCCTTGAGAAAGACATTCCTGAGTTGGAGAAAATTTACATCTCAAAGGGACAGAGAAAGAATTTACAATTCCAAGTTTCTAGAGTAAATGCTCTGAGAAGAGGGAGGTCAGGGGCCTATCTCTGGAGGAAGCCTGTTTAAAGCTTAATTGGCCAAGGGGAATGTGAGGGCTCTCTTGGTGAGTAGCAGCCGCAGCTTTGGTGCAGCCTTGATAGAACCACAAAAGGTTCTAATTAAGTCCTCTCCTCACTGCCGTCCTCCATGGAGGACAGCTCTCCCAGTATCCACCCAGCTGAGAGAGACTAGGAGAGCACATTTTCTCCAGCAGGGGACAACACAGGCCTGCCCCATAGCAAACGTGGTCCTATAATGAAGCATGACATAGGCGCTATTCCAGACTTGACAGGAACCCTCTTGGTGGGGAGCGGGTACTTCCTGTAATGCTTTGGTACACAGGGAGCTGAGAAATTATACGTTTTAAGGGGATGCTAAACTGCAAGTTGGGGAATCTATATTTTTCTTTTCAGTGACTACTTGGTAGTTTTCTGCTGCAACTGTGTAAACAAACTGGCACCGTGTGCCTGCTGCACCTCCAGATCGGCAACTCGGGAGAGAATTTACGTCCTTAGAAGCCACCATGATGCCGTTTCCTATGGCGTAGTTGGAATGTATTGCAATGTGTCTTCATTTGTTCTTATTCGATGGTTAAAGGCACATATAAAGGAGTTGGTATAATGTATTAGGTTGATAGATTTTTAGAGACTCCTAAATTCTATGTAACGATCTTAAGATCCACACGAAGAATTATAACCAGAATGATGAACTCTGTTGAGATCAAGATGGAACACAGGAATCTCTGTCCACTTTGAACGTACTCTGTTGTCTCTCTGCCTGTCAAGTCAGGTTCTACAAACACGAATGTTTCCCAAGCTCCTTCCCAAGGACATGTGCGTTTGTTCTGTCATCACCAGTGAGAAGGAACTTGACATTTTCCTTACTAATAACTCCCTTGCGAAGTGTATTGACACTTCAGTCGTTTTTGAACCAAATCAGCAAATAACGAGCTCCCATTCTGTGAAACCCACCCACGCGGTTCTTGCTCGCAAACGACTCAGGCTGTTGAGGAGCCAAGATATAAACATGTGGATAGTGAAATAATGAAGGACGCGTTAAATAAATGTCAACATATCAACAGAGACTTCATCTTGAGGTGTGTGAGCAATTACAGATTTAACTCCACAGACGTTAATTACTACAGGAGAAGAGAGGACGGGAAGAGCGTGTACAAAATGGACCTCGCAGTCCTCCCTGTGCCTCAAATTCTCTTGCACAGGGCAGACATCCTCAAAGCCCTTCGCTTGCACATGCCTCTTCCCTCTTATCGCTTTCTTGTGCCCAACCTTCACTGCAGATAAGCAGATCCATTCTTGATAGATTCGCCATCGCAGCAGCTCCTGCCCCCACACAAGTGCGCCCTCGGCTGGACCACCTGCGTTTCAACTCTTACCCTCTTTTGCTTCCTCGACTTTGCTAACTTCTCTTATAAGTCACAGAGGTTCCCCCACCTTTTGTTCTATTCAGGCCCTTAGTGGGTTAGATGAAGCCCACCCACATTGGGAAGGGCCATCTGCTTTATTCAGTCCATCACTTCAAATGCTGGTCTTTCCAGAAACGCAGACACACCCAGAAAGAATGTGTAACCAGATAGCCGGGCATCCCACAGTCCGGTCAAGTTCACACGTAAAACTGACCATCACAGGCAACATCGACATCTTATAGACATTGTTAGAAATATAAATTCTTGGGTGCCACTCAGACCTCCTGAAGCCTCATCTCAGGAATCGGTGAGCTAAAGTGCTTTCCAAGTGGTGCTCACGCACAGAATGTTTGAAAATACTGCTTTCGAGGGCCACGCTCGGTTCTCTTTCTGTACTGCCCCCTGTAATCGGGTGCCCCCATCCTTGAACGTGCTTTGTAACCAGGCTCTAAAACTCTCTGCCCTGAGTCTCTTTCCAGAATCTGTGTGGGTCTCTTCCCCAGGTCCATCAAGTGACAGCTGTTTGCAGGAGCTGTGAAGGTGTCTGCATACAGGTGGGCCCAGTCCCTCGCTGGGTAGCATGGAGCTGGGGGCAGAGAGAAGGGCAGTAGGCCACAGGCAGGGCGCTGTTTTTTTCTGTTCTGTTAGTTCTAAATTGGAACGTCCTTTCTGGGTCATTTTCAAGTTGTGTTTATTAAGATGGCATTAGAGAAATACTCTACTTAGCTGTTTATAGCTTGATTTATATGATGTAGACATTCAGATGTATGGTATCAGGGTCTCTATTTGCATCCTGTGCCCAGGCCTGCAAATGTTAGGGTTGAATCTGCTCTGAAGTGTTAATACTGATATCCTTTCTGTGAGCTCCACTGGGCTAGCATTCCTTGGGGCAAGGACTGGCGTTTGTTTAACCCTAACTTCACTGCCTTGGGCAGTGCCTGGCACAAATGTGTGCAGAGTGGTGTGTACAGGAATAATGCCTTTATGAAGGTTGGGGCTGTGGACAGCCTTGTGGGGGTGGGGGTGGCTGGGCTCATGTGGTTGTTCCTTGCATAGGATCAGTGAGACCACTGCAGAGTGTCCCCAATCCGTCATGACACAAGTTGTTGGAATTAGGGAAAACGAAGGGGGCAGAACATTGACATGATGTCACCTGGTGGAACTGATGCCTCGGACCAAACAGAGCGAGCTTTAAAATCCAAGCAAGGTGGGGAAGAGAACCAAATGCCATAGATTAATTACATGTAATGAAAACAGCTGTCAAACTAGCCTGAAACCTTGGCTTACGACAATTAAGTGTTCAATACAAACTAATTAAATTAGCAGTTCCCAGGTGTTGGCTTTACAGACAGTATAAATTATGCAGTGAGGCAGGAAGCTTTGTCTATACCGAGGCCTTACTGAGGCGGTTCTGCATGGCGTTTGTTTCTGGTTTTATTGTAATGCCTCATGTCAGATATATCACAATGCAGCAGCATAATTGAACAATTGCACATAGATGCTGAATACTTAAATAGGCTCCTATATTAATTTTTTCCTCCCTCCGAAAATTCTTCCTTTGCTGACAAAGACCGGATCCCACAGATATTCTCAAATCTTGTTGGCTCAGGACATAGCAGGGAATGCTGAAAACAAAGGCTTTACAAATAGAAGATGCATTATTAATGCTTGCTGCCGTGAAACGTTGATAATAAATAGAACGTGATCACATCCATAGCATCGCCTCAGTTCTGATGGCTGGGTGTCCAAGCGGAGTGGAAATGGCTTGTCTGGGTTTTTCTCATCAGGGCCTGAGGAGGCCCCATGCTTGGCTCTTGCTGGTGGTGGCACAGTGCATGGCTTTGGACTGCTGTTCAAATGTCATCTTCATAGGGACATCTGGCACCTGGACTGTTCTTAAGGGCTCACGAATGTTTTTTTTCCCCTCTAGACATTTTACCCAAATTTCTTAATAAAGTCGACAGCTGGTTAGATTCAGCCAACCAACCAATACTCAGTCAGAGCCTGCGTTGTGTGCCAGCCTCTGGGCCAGGCAGGAGGAAACCCTGACGTGGGCGGCAGCCGGTCCTGTCCACAGGGTCAGGACTCCTCTGAGAAGTGAAGACACGTGCGAAATCACATCACACGAGCCCGTGCGGGTGCCGATTATACTGTGCAACGTGGGCCGTCATTTCAGGGTGGAATTGCTTCCCGCCGAAGAGGGAGCCGCCGTTTACGAGGAGCTTCCAGCATCACCCCAACATCTGCTGGGAAGTGGGTTCCAAACAGTCGTGACCCTGAGTGATGGTGAGAAAAGTACTTTCTCTCACAACCGTGCACCTTGATGGGTGCGAGTCACTGAAGTGGAAGGTTCACTAAACAATACTTAACCCTTGCTGCATGCTGTGCACTTTGGTGGATTTTATTCTATTTTTACACTCCAGCCTATGCAGATGCTCTATTTTAGGAAAAGTAATGGCGGTTGCAGTCTCCACAAATGGTTCAGTGCAGCATTAATTAGTTTCCATCCACAGCCTGAAAAATACTGCTTTAGAGGCCTGACTTAAAACCCTGCGCTGATCTCCACCACGCCACCTCCCCACGCTCCTCCCCACACCCTCCTGTGGTCCGGAGGTGATGAAATCAGCGGTGTCTCTGCAGAGGCCTAGCTGGGAGCGCGTCCCGGCGCCTGGTAGCACAGGTGTCCTTCTGCAGCGGTGTGAGGACTTCAGTCTCCCCCCGCAACCCCCACCCCATCCCTCCACCAGGCCAGGTTGGAGTACACAGGTGAGGGGAACCGCGGAGCCCCTTGGCCAGGCCGACTCCTATCCAGTCAGTTGTTCCACGTTTTTCGCTCAGGTCCCAGACTGTTATTCAGGGGGGAGTCGTAGGAGATGTGAAGAAATAGGTTTGGGATGTGGGAGGAGGATTTTCATAATATTCTCGTGCCCTGGAGACATTTGTTCTCATGGAAGATTAAGGTGATTATTCCTAGAGTCACTTGAATGTTCATCTATCTCCGGGAAACCTTTTCCTGGACACATTTATGTGACGGTAGTTGCTTTTAGGAGACCACCAGGCGTTCGGCTGGAATAATGTCTCATTAAATGTTATCACCTGTTCATCCACTTAAACATCCACAGTCTCTCATCTCCCAGGCCCTCCGCTTTGTTCCAGGTTGTCATGCGCTGGCACACGAAAGCTTCAGAGTGTGGGGAGAGGAGAGAGACAGACATGTAAAATCATTCCCACAAAAGTGCTATGTAGAGGTTCACACAAAAGGGAAAACGCCCGTGGAGGCCAGGGCAGTTTCTTGGAGCAGGTGACGTTAGGAAGGAGGAGGAAGCAGAGTTTGCCAGGCAAAGAGGTTGTACTTTCCAGGGGGAGGGAAGAGGATGTGAGAAGCATCACAGATATGAAAGCCCAGAGCTGCAAGAGGCTTAGTGCGGGTGGGAGATAGAGAGATGAGGCTGGAGAAACAGGCAGAGGTGAGATGATAGAGGAGCTTTTATCTGTAGAGAACTGGGGAGAGAGGCATTTAAAGATTGTTAGTAGAGGAGTGATAGCAATAAGATTTACCTTTTGGAAAAATATATTTCTAAGGAATGTAATTGTTGTGGTGCGCAACGGCCTCATATGCTGAGCACACACTCTGAGTGAAGAAAGAGGCTGTGGAGTGTAGACGGGCGTTCTCACACCTGAGTGTGCATCACCTGGAGGGCCTGCTAAAACACAGGTTCTGGGACCCGCGGCAGAGCTTCTGGATCAGCCGGCTGGGGCACGTTCTCGGAATTTGCATTTCTGACAAGCGCCCAGGTGGCGCCGGTACTGCTGGTGCAGGGACCACACTTTGCTCATTGGGTGCTGTGTCGGGAAGAATAATGGCCCCCAATGGCTGTCCGTGTCCTAACCCCTGGAACCTGTGAATATATGATGCTAGATGGCAAAGGGGAATTAAAGTTTGGGATGGAATGAACTTATAATTGATACATTGGTAAATTAAGGTCTCTAAAGAGCTGACCTTAGGGTCAGGAGGTTAGTCTGGGTCATCCAGGTGGGCCCAGTGTAATCACAAGGTGCTTAAAAGCCGAGAGAGGCAGGCGAGGAGAGTCAGAGGGGGCTGTAAGCACAGCGGGTCCTCAGACAACGTTGTTTCTTTCGAAGTCGTTCCATTATAACGTTGCTGATGTGGTGGTGAGTGAGGGCCACAGGCAGAGGGACGGCACATCGCCTGCTTTGGAAGTGGCGAAAGGACACCGCGAGTCAAGAAATGGCGCTGGAGCAAAGGTAAGAACATGGAGTCTCCCCGAGAGTCTCCAGAAGGAGCCCTAAGAGCAGGAGCTGTGTCTTACTTTTAGCAGCTCCTCCAGCCTCGCGCAGCATTGGCATTTAAGGGGCACGCGATACTAGTTTAACTAATATTGTTAGATTGTAGAGGCTCAGGAGTTTGTATTGTCCCTGTGCAATTTGCAGCTGAGGGTCTCTATGAGCAAGATGCAGGAGTAGGCTAGCGGACATCTTGGTAACAGCCGGCTAACCCACGAGGGAGACTTCTCACAGAACGGTTAGAGAATGCAGTTGGACTGTATTAAGCCACTGTGTTTGTGGCTCGCTGTAAGGCAGCAAAGGGAAACTAATACACAAGCCTCCAGGTATTGTGGTTGGTACTGGGAGCCCAAAGCTTAACTTGGTCAGCAACCACCAGCTTCCCTATGTTTTGTGCTGGTTTCCAACTGAGGACTAACAGAGAAAGCCAAATGTGCTTCTAAACCAACCACATAAGATGCCCTGACTCCAGCTTCCCAGGCCAACATCCTCCAGACCAAGCACTCGGAACCCTTCCATTTAAACAAAAAACAACATTTTTATTGGTTTCAGAGAGGAAGGGAGAGGAGAGAGAGATAGAAGCATCAACAATGAGAGATAATCATTGATGGCTGCCTCCTGCCCGCTCCCTACTGGGGATTGAGCACTCAACCCAAGCCTGAACCCAGACCGGGAATCAAACCCTGACCTCCTGGTTTATAGGTTAACACTCAACCACTGAGTGACACCAGCTGGGTCCCTTCCCTCCCCCCCCCCCCCCCCCCACTTTCCCCGACATAAAGCCTTTCTACTCCCCTGCCTATCTTTCAACCACTGCCAGTCACAAGTGATGGTGGCTGACTCCCTTGCTATAGCAACCTGTGAATAAATAGCCTGTTTGTTCTTACTTGGGTGGTCTTCCTTGATTTCGACAAGAGATAGTGCTCTGCTCTTTCTTCTTTTCATACTCATTATTCTAATGCAGTGCTTCTCAGTGGAGGGGGGCTTTGCCTCTCATGCTCCCTCATTCCTCTCCCCCCACCTCTCCCTCCCCAAACCTAAAGACATATGGCATTGTCTGGAGACATTCTGGTTGCTACAACTGAGGGATGCTACTGGCATCTGGTGGGTAGAGAGCATTGTAAGAATCTGCTAAACATTCCACAATGCATAGAGCACCTCCAACACCAAATAGTTATCTGGACCTAAACGCAAACAGTGCTGAGGTTGAACAACCCTGAGTTAATGATAGGAATATCGAGCCCTCATGCAGTAGAAGCTGTGTGTGGAGGTGTCTTTTTTGTGTGAGTGGGACAGTAACCCTAAAATAAGATGGAGGTGGCCAGCACTGTCTATATTCACTCTGGCTCGGCCTGGTCTTGTAGCTAAGACCTTGCTTCTGCTTCCAAGAAGAGAATGACCTCCCTTGCCCTGAAGGAGAAGGAAAGTCTAGCATTTCATTTTGTTCCGCTGCCTAGTAACGCCTAGAGATTTATAGCGTGTGTAAAAATATGCCAATATATTTGTATCGCATCTTTACATAAACACATGAGATATCACCGTAAGCATGAAGTTTGCATGTATGAATTGTGGAAATGATCTCTTTACCTCATTGCTATATTATACACACAGACACATGCATACATTTTTTTTTTTTTTGTTTCTAGCTCATTTAATTTGCAAAACTACTCCACTAATCCTCTCCTTCCGCGGATGTCCCAGTCAATGGGGTGTGTTTCGTGTGAGCTTTATGTATCCGAGCCACTCTCATCTCTGTTTCTTCAGAGCGATTTGGAGTTCAACATCACTGTCGAAGCCGCCGCGTTCCTCATGCATTTAAAGCAGAGCTGTAGCTGCAGATTTCTCCCAGCGTTTCGATTGACAAGCTCAGGAAGAAAGAAGCGAGGTAAGGCACGGGCTGTGGAGAGGGCCACTCTCGATCCTTTTGCTCCGACATTTTGCAGGCTCACAGGCTAATTAATCAATTTCATTAAAAAAAAAAAAGAGAGAGAATGTTGCCATGGTATCCTGAGGCGTGTTTGTACTGTCACATGAAGATTTCAAGGTATTTTTAATCTTTAATTACCTACTTCCATTCCTTTTTTGAATCGGCAAAGGCCTTACATTTTTTTAATGTGGTTTTCTGCCAGTGTTTTCTGAGATGGAGGTACTAATTGAAACAGAGCTGCCTCTCTTCTTTGAGAGAAATAGGATCACCTCTGAGCCCCGGTTCTGGGTAAGACTTGATTGAAAGCCCCACAGAGGTCACTGTACCAGCCTGCCTCCTGCGCACGTGCTTAAGCACAAGGAGCCCCTCATTTATCACCAGAGACGTGACCCACGAGGAGTTTTATCCATAATACATGAACATATGCTTGCAAGGATTCAAAATATTTCCAGAAACATGTTAAATTCTAGCTTTTTCTTTCCCTGCAGCATCTCAGAAATGTTTAGTGTGAATGATAAAAACAGGTGACTTTTTGCCCCAGATCATAGTGTCCTGGGAGTGCCAAGAGAATTAAAAATGCTCGGCTTCATTTAAAGAACCTGTTACCTACTTGAAATAACAAGCAACACTCTGATTATTTAAAGAGCCCCTTCCTGGCGTGGTTTCTAACGCATAGCCTTGCAGCGGTTCTCAACCTGTGGATCGCGACCATCGGAAAACACATATAGCATATCAGATATTTACATTACGATTCATAACGGTAGCAAAATTACAGTTATGAAGTAGCAACGAAAACAATTTTATGCTTGGGGGTCACCACTACATGAGGAACTGTATTAAAGGGTCACGGCATTAGGAAGGTTGAGAACCACTGAGTGAAGAGGGAAGGAGAAGGTGCAATGCAGCCTCTGAATCAGAGCCGCCCGCAGTCTTTCCTGTGGAAGTGGGCCAGGAATAGCATCCTAAAAACAAGTCGGACGGAAACACTTTGCTGCATCTTATGACGGATGTGAAAATGTGTGCAGTTATTTGTTTTCTTTTTATTTCTTTGGGTTAATTATAAAGTGTCTCTGCTTAGGGGGGATTTGGAATCTTATTAAAAGAAAAAACGAATCCATGGAAAATAGGACCATCTGTGTTTTGTAAGGGGCCGTCTAGCTAGTGTGTCCTCCTCTGGGTCTCATTTATGCGTCACTAATGCTGAATCTGGGGCTTAAGTCGTAATGTTCGTTTGTAAGATGTGCCCGTTTATAAAATATCTATCACGGAAGCGGACACCTGTTAAGTGGTGCTCCTGGAAACCCACTTCTTCAGGCACAAAGAGAGCGTCGCAGCCATGCTGCCTGTAGAGAACATCTCACAATCAGAGCGCCTTTCGGTACGGAAACCTTGTGCAGCACCGCCAGGGATTCTCATGTCTGTTTGCAGACTGATGCAGGAGCTGGCCACTCTCAAGCTTGAGAGGCCCCTGACCTCTTAGGTTTCAGGCGAGAACAGCAAGCAGAATGGCCTGAGAGCACGATCAGATAGCCAGTCTAGGTGACTGCGGGCCAGCTCTGCAGTAGGACAAGTGCTCTGGTTCCAGCTCTGTCCTGCAATAAAAAAACTCACGCACTGTGAGAAAGTGTTGAAGAGTTGTCAGCACCTCACTTGCTGGGACATCTGAAGTATGATTGCTGTGCTAATAGTCTTTGAGAAAGGATGAGCATATTGTTGTAAATGGGACTTTTTGGTGGGCTGATCGATGCAGGGAAAAGCTACAGTGTCTAGTGTTGCATTTTGGTCCTTCAGCTGCAATTGCACAAAGACAACACAAGCTCTGGACTCTCTGTAATCTAACAATATTAATTAAACTAGTATCGAGTGGCCCTTAAATGCCGGTGCCTGTGCTAGGGGGCTGGAACTACTACTAAAAATAAGAGTTCCTTCTCTCCAAGAGCTCAGACTCCTCACAGGATGGACGGAAGGACGCAGACCAGAGAAGACGTAGCCAAGTTTCAGTGTTCGTGTAGTTACCTTATTTTGACTTTGGTTTGGAGTCAGGGTTTACTGCCAGTCTATCCCATCTGCAATGTGCTGTAGGAATTTCTCCAGGAAGTGAGTCTTCAGTTTCTTCCCCAGTTGTTTTAGGAACATGCTGGAGGGATAATCTAGCACAGCCTTGGGGAATCCACTTTCTAGATAAATTGATGTCACTCTGATAGCCTGAAGAGCAGGTTGGTGTTTACAATGCAGGGATTGGGGCTTGAGGGAGAAAGGGCTGGGGGGGGGGGGGGGGCGGGGGGCAGAAGCTGAGGAGTCTGGGAGATCTGTGGCTGGCTTGTGGGGAGCTGGGCTCAGATTGAGCATTTGTCATCATGGGCAAGTGACATGGGGTCGAGAATCTTCTGTTTATTGATTTGCACAGGCAGAGACATTCTCTGGAGGGTCCCGAAAGCAAGTGACGTGCATGAATGCTGGATTTGGGTCCATGAGCTGAGAGATGGAGAGCATCTCTGGGTGAGCCCCTATTGGCTGTGGACAGGAGGAACCCTGAGTGCTGTTCATTCTAGAAGGTGGGAGGCATAGTGGGTGTTTGGCAAGAATGGCTGGCTGCCTGGCTGGCTGGCTGGCTGGCTCTAAAGCCAGATTTAGCTGCTGCTGAACAACCTTTCATGGAAGTCATGCACGGTTATTTCTTTTGTCTCAGCCTAAGATCTGGGTCTGTTAAACACAGTCACATAATCCCAGTTCCGCTGCTCACTTTCAAAGCAATTAGAAGTCTTAAGCTGAAGTTGTACTAGGTGAGCCAGAACATGCCAGGAGGTCAGCTTTCATCTTACTTTGGAGGAAGATGTATACGAGAATGCGTGATGAGGACTCTGGAAGCTGGGCAAACTGACAAAAACAGTTGACCCTCATTTTCATAGATCATAGGAAGTCTGTTTAAAGAAGGCAGTGATTTTCTTCCCCTTGGCAATGACATGTTACTTTCCCATGAAGAAAAATGATGCTGAGCTTCTGAGTGGCATTGCCTCGACCCTGACGTTTTGTGTAGGCATTTACCCCAGGCCCTGGGCAGCTGGATGCTAGCTTCTGGCACGGGGTCAGCGTTTTCTGAGTATAGAGCCCTATGGGGGCAGTGGTGAGGGGACCAAGAACCCAGTGTTTCTTTGAAGGGAGGGCCCTTCTCCCTGGTAGAGATGGCAGCACTGAAAGAGACAGCACTGGCTGGCTAGGAGCAGGACTGGGGTTTTCATTTCAGCGCAGGTGCAG
This sequence comes from Myotis yumanensis, assembly GCF_028538775.1. NCBI lineage: Eukaryota > Metazoa > Chordata > Mammalia > Chiroptera > Vespertilionidae > Myotis > Myotis yumanensis. The sequence continues at coordinate 29,107,166 of NW_027223762.1, read as the reverse complement.
TTGTTTGATGGCTTGTCATTAATCTCCATGCCTCAGGTCCCTTCTCTCTCTCTATTTTTAAAAAAAATAAATGTTTATTGTTGAAAGTATTATGTATGTCTCCCTTCCCCCATTGCCCTCTCCAGCCCTCTTCCCTGCAAGGCCCTCACCACCCTACCGTCTGTGTCATGGGTTATGCACATACACATATGAGTTCATTGGTTGACCCCCTTCCACCCTTCCCTGCCTTCCCTCTGAGGTTGACAGTCTGATTGATGTCTTCATGTCTCTGGGTCTATTTTTGTTCATTAGTTTATGTTGTTCATTAGATTCCACATATGAGTGAGATCATGTGATATTTATATTTCTCTGACTGGCTTACTTCGCTTAGCATAATGCTCTCTAGTTCCATAAGTCCCTTCTCTTGTCATTACATTGAGCCAGTAATATCTGTCGAACCCTCATTACAGAATTATTAGAAGTTTCAATTGAATGGTGATTTAAACTATGGTAAGAGAAAAAGAAAGTAAGTAGGATTAGTATACATAAACACACCTCAGTCATATTGTGGTATGAAGCACTCAATTAATTGTTATTTTACAAATAACTGAGTTTTATAGCTTTAATTTAAGCACTTAAAAATTACCATCCTTTAATTTAAAAAAAACTTTGAAAATGTACGACACTGTTTAAGGCCATTAAAACCCAGGTGACACTAAACATGATACTAGTCTTGTTATGCCCAGATTTCAAGATTCCCAAGAAGCCACCAGGAAGCCATCCAATCCGATGCAAAAGCAAAGAGTCTTTTATTTTAAGCCCGGGCTTAGCTCCTCTACCTTCCTTACTGATGCAGCAGCAGGTGGCAAAGAGAGAGCAGTCTGCTCGAACCAGGGGTTTTATAGAGGGTTGGAGTAGGGGTGGGAGAGGGGGCTGTGCCCCCCGCCGATTGGCCAGGTGCGAGCTGGTGACCCATTACACAGGATGTGGTCATATCTATGGCGCGCACTTCCCTTGATTGTCATTGGTTAGTTTAAAATCCCGGGCGTGGCCAGCAGAGGCCTGGGCTTCCGGGAAGAAGGCCGCACGTGGCCCCAACATGGAGGATACAGGCAAGATGGAGGGCATGGCCCTCGCCCTTTCAGTCTAAATGAGGAGTTGGTATATTTTTCTGTGAAAAGCCTGATGGTAAATATTCTATGCTTTGCAGGACATGGTCTCTGTCATAACTCGTCAGTTCTGCCGTTGGGGCTTGAAAGTGGCCATGGCAGGGAGAGGGGCATTGTTCTCCCATAGCCACCATGAACAAATAGTTCTGTAAAATATAATGAAAATGAATTTCTACGAGAGAGAGAGAGAGAGAGAGAGAGAGAGAGGGAGAGGGAGAATAGCCATAGGCACTTTGTTAACTAAGAGGTGTGGCTATGTTCCAATAAAACTTTTATTTACACAAACAGGCTTTGAGTTGAATTTGGTTCACATGGGCTGTAGCCGTTTGCTAACTCCTGGCCTAACTTAAGCAGTGGTTCTCAACCTTCTGGCCCTTTAAATACAGTTCCTCATGTTGTCACCCAACCATAAAATTATTTTCGTTGCTACTTCATAACTGTAATGTTGCTACTGTTATGAATCGTAATGTAAATATCTGATATGCAGGATGGTCTTAGGCGACCCCTGTGAAAGGGTCGTTCGACCGTCAAAGGAGTCACAACCCACAGGTTGAGAAATGCTGCTTTAAAGGGTGGGGAAATGTAATCAAACCATTTTCTCAAGAGAAGGGGGATTAGAGTATTTGTGAAAAACATGTTTCACTGTTTGAGTGCAAGCACAGGATAGGCAGTTGGTTGAGTTTAGCCAGGTTTGGAGATTTTGCAGGTGATTACAATGAATGGCATGTAATAATAAATGGAGGTAAGGGATTAATGGTGTTTTAAAAGGAGTATTCTTTAGATCTTTCGCTGAGTTACCTAAAGAGGGAGGAGGTAAAGGGTGTGAGAGTGGGGCTAATGGATTGGTGATTTCAGTGAAGTCAGGAAATCTTGATAAGGGAATGATAATGTGAGTGCACCTGGAGGGTGCAAGATGATGGTCAGTAAGGAAGTGGTTCAGCTATTAATGTGATGGGAGGATAGAGGAGAGATAGAAAGAAAATCTTACTAGAGGCAAGGAAGTCAATAAACAGAGGTAAAATGTTGAATGACTCATTCATGGAGATATTGAAGGCTTTAGGAATGATTACAGAGTAGAGAGCAAGACAATAAATTAGGTGCCAAGTTCATTGGTAAATGAAGGGGAGCTCCCGACAGGCCTGTGCGGGCAGTGAGAAAGTCTGAAGCTAAGGACTTCAAATGTGTTGGAGTGAAGGAAGGAGGACGTCAAATGGTCTGGAGGGAAATCTGTGGCAAGCATGGCTTCGATAAGCTCCAAGCTTGTTAGGACTTTTTCCTGGGAGCACAGACTACTTCCTCCTGGAAGCACAGCTGGCTTTTTTTAGCCTTTCCTTTTATTAAGTGTGGTCATATGATGTGTTTCTAGTTAACAGAATGAGGAGGGAAGTGATGCTCAGTATTTCCAAGCTTGTCCCCTAAAAACTTCCTGTGTGCGATGCTCCACTCTTTCTCTTCTCTTGTCTAGAGGATCCCTGGAGGACTCCCAGGGCCTTGGAGAGGGTGGGGTGGAGGAGACGATGAGTCACTAAATGGCAGCGTCCTGGGTTCCTGAAAGTTTGCTGCTCTTGATCACCAGGTTGGACTTTGCATGGAAGAAAACTGTTGTGTTAAATCCCTAGCATTACTTACACTACTACATGGACCTTAACCCTTGGTTCCGAGGTACATGGAGTGTGAGAGAAATATTTTTTAAAGCAAATAACAACCAAAAACCTTTAGAGCAGCAGTTCTCAACCTGTGGGTCGAGACCCCTTTGGGCGTCGAACGACCCTTTCACAGGGGTCGCCTAAGACCATCGGAAAACACATATATAATTACATATTGTTTTTGTGATTAATCACTATGCTTTAATTATGTTCAATTTGTAACAATGAAATTGGGGGTCACCACAACATGAGGAACTGTATTAAAGGGTCGAGGCATTAAGAAGGTTGAGAACCACTGCTTTAGAGGGTTGCAGTGGAAGTGGTATCATTCAGGGACAACCAGATGTCTGATTATGATGGTAATATTGTTGGTACTAACAACAATAGTAGCAATAACAATACCACCATTACCTATCTGGTCCCTAAGGCTGTAGGCTTTGAGACCCCTGTCCTAGGACAGAGACCATGTCCCACAAAGCATAAAATACCCCGGGGAATGCCCTTAGAGATCATTGTGACTTTGCGGGTGGGGAATCTGTTCAGCTCATTGCCCCTAAAAACCGAGGCATTTTTCCCATGGACTGCTATTTTTTTCTGGTCTCTTCCATCTTCCCCTTCCTCAACTGGGATTTTCAGATCTCAAATGCATAACGATTTATTCTCCTACCTGCTCCCTCAGTTTCCTTGGTGATTACCATGGGACTTGGCATTTTTTTTTTTTTTACCTGCTATTCTCATAATCTCCTTGAGCTTCAGTTTGCTCACTTGTAAAGTAAGTAGTATGGGGATCAAACAACACGACTCCTGTGTGTAAGTCACTTCACACTTAGTATCTAGCACATAGTAAGCTCTCAATGAATGTTAACTCTTATTGTTGTTGGTTGTTCAGTAATCTGATTTATCCAAACCAAGGAAAGGAAGTTATTTGGAACAGTCGTTCTCCAAGTGTGGTCCCAGGTCAGCAGCATCGGTACAGAAATTCTTGGGACTCACCCAGTCCTAGGGAATTAGAAACTCTGGTAGTGGGGCCCAGAAATCTGTGTGTTGAAAAGCCCTCCAGGTGGTTTTGATGCATGCCAAAGTTTGAGAACCATTTCTTATTAATTTTAGCAGTGTTTATTCTTTCCATTCTGAAAAAAAAAATCTTCTAAGGAGAGTCAATTTAATTTCTTTAAAAGTTAAGAATAAAAGCAGAGAAAATCCTCCAAACCATTAAACATCACTGTCTTCCACTGCCAGCCGGAGTGTCAGAGTGTGGCTCTGGCATCTGACCCAGGCACTCCGACCACACACCAACCCCCGCAGCCTGTCTTGTTTTCACGGAGACTACAGAATGTATTTAACAGGCCTGTGACCTTGCAGTCTAGATGTCAGCCATGCCACGCCATGTGCTGGCAGCTTTACAGCTGGAACCCTTCACTACAGAGAGAACAGTCAGATGGAACTGTTTTGCTGTTTGGGATGGAAGTGCTGGTTTAACATTTAAGAGCACACCGTCTTAAATTTCTTGGTGGATGATTCAGAGTGACTCAGGTAGATGGCTTGTCTGTGGCTTTTTTGGATTGATGCCTCATTGGGGCTTTCTAATCTGGCTGTCCTCTGCCATTAGGCTCAATTAGGTCTTGATGTACATACATATACACATACACACATGCATACACATGAATACACATGCATACATATACATACATATACATATATATACATATATACACTAGAGGCCTGGCGCATGAAATTCGTGCACAGGAATGGTCCCTAGGCCTGGCCTGTGATCAGGGCCATCTTCTCTGGCTGCCAGCAGCCTGCCCCACCACCACCCAACCCTGGTTCCCCATTTGCCATTGGGTGATCGGAGCCTGCCAGCTTGGGGGAGGGACCGAGAGGTGGTCAGTGCACCTCATAGCGACCGGTCGAGTGGTTGTTCTGGTCATTCTGCTGTTTGGTTGATTTGCATATTACTCTTTTATATATAGATAGATATATATTTTTAAAGTCCCAAATATTTAGTGGTCAGTCTGAAGCTTATTGGTCCTGTCACCCTGTTTCTTTTCATTCTCCTGTCTCTCTGTGTGCCTTGCTGAATATTGGAGCTGGGAAGGAAAAGAGGAGGAGTCTTCTAGCCTGACCAACTTGTGCCGCAGAAGGGGCACCCGATGCCCTGAGATGTGACATAACTCACTCAAGGTCACACTGTTGCTCTCATTTCTAAGGTTGCAAGGCTGTCCTCTCCTATTCTCTCCCTCCATCCTTTCTATGTTGGCTCTTTCTTCCCTCAATTTATTTTGGCATAGATACTCTTGTTTGAGAGTGAGGTTGTTTTGGTGAGTAATGATTATTCTTTTTTTTTTTTTTTAAATATTTTATTGATTTTTTACAGAGAGGAAGGGAGAGAGATAGAGAGTTAGAAACATCGATGAGAGAGAAACATCGATCAGCTGCCTCCTGCACATCTCCCACTGGGGATGTGCCCGCAACCCAGGTACATGCCCTTGACCGGAATTGAACCTGGGACCTTTCAGTCTGCAGGCCGACACTCTATCCACTGAGCCAAACCGGTTTCTTCATGATTATTCTTCTATAAGAGTCGAAAATGGCAATTTTTGTTTTTGGTGGTGACAAGAATTTGTGTTTGCAGAATTGTGTGATTGCACCCACACCATTACTGTGTTGTGGTTCATATTTAGGCTGCATGAGAAACATTTTCTTTAGAGTTGGGTTACTTCCCTTCTCCAAAGTTCTAATCAGTTCAGGAGAGGTGACTTCCTTGCTGGGGAAGAAGTAGGACCTCCAGTGGATTTTTTGGCACCCAGAGGCATTTGGTGGGCCTTTGGGGGGGGGGGGGGGCGGGGGGAGGGAGAGCGGGAGCAGGCCTGATCTCCTGGGCTCTCCAGGTATAGAGCATTCTCAGTTAGCAGGTGTGAAGCCTGCACTAGCATTTTAGGAATGGCTGCTAGAGCCGGCTCTGGAGCCAGGGCAGCAGGGATCTCTAACTACTTTTATCTGAGTCTCCTCTTCTCTAACCTGGGTTCTTTTCCCAGTTGTCTGTTCATGATGGTCTCACCCCAGTTTGGGCTGAAACTGGGGTGAGATCATCATGGGTGGACTGAAAAGTTCAGAATAGAATTGCTATAGAGTGAGTGTTTTTGACCCTCTAATATTCATTATTGAAACCTAATCCCCAAAGTGATGGTATTTGGAGGTACAGTTTTCATGAGGGCATAGCCCTGGTGAATGGGATTAGTGCCCTTATTAGAGACATGAGAGAGATCCAGACATGTGAGAATACAATGAAAAGACAACTGTCTATGAACCAGAAAGTGGGCTCTCGCCAGATACCGATCTGCCAGCACCTTGATCTTTAGATTCCCTAGCTTTTTTTCCAAGATGGACTCAGATAGGTATGCTAAACAGGTGGGTGGTCTTCAGCACCAAAGGTACATACCCATGTTGTTCATTTCTTGTGATTAAAATACTCTTCAGTCATGACTAGGAACCACTATGGTTCCAGTATGAGAAAGAGGGTTTTAAGTAGTCTGGGACAGGTCATATTTATATTGCCCTTATCAGGATATCAAACCAATTATAATACATGGTGAAAGTAAAGTTCTGTGTGAATAGGTTAGAAATACTCTCGTATTGGCTTCTGAATGTTAGAATTAAAAACCACTTGAAGATAAAGAAGAGAAAGATGGAATAAGATGAAGCAAAAGAGAGTATATGTTTGAGGAACTTCTACAGTTTAGTTGTAAAATAACACACCCTGATAATCTGATTTAAAAACGAGCTAAGGACTTGGATAAATAGCTCTCGAAAGAAGACATACAGGTTTATGAAAATATGCTCAAAGTCACTAATCATGAGGGAATTATAGATGAAAACCATAATGAAATGTCACCTCATACCTGTCAGCTATTATTAAAGAAACAACATAGCAGTGTTGGCAAGGATAGGGAGACATTGGAACCCTTGCACACTGTTGGTGGGAAAGCAAATGGCACAGTTGCTATGAAAAACAATATGGAAATTCATCAAAAATTAAAAATGGAACTACCATATGATGTAGCAATCCCATTTCTGGTTGCTTATCCAAATGACTTGAAATCAGAATCTCAAAGATACTAGCTGTCCTGTGTTCACTGTGGCATGATCCACAGTAGCTAAGATGTGGAAACAACCTGAATATCTGTTGACAGATCAATGGATAAAGAAAATGCGGTATGTACATACAATGCAATACTTTTTAGTCTTAAAAGAGATTTTGCAAGATGTACCAAAAATGGATGAACCTTGAGAACATTATGCCAAATGAAATAAACCAGTCATAGAAAGACAAATACTGCAGGATTCCACTTACATGAGGCATCTAATATAGTCTAATTCATAGAATCAAATAGTGGAATGTTGGTTGCCAGGGGCCAGGGTGGGGGAATGTAAAGTTACTAATCAATGAACATGAAGTGTCCGTTAAGCAAGATGAACAGATTCTAGAGATCTGCTGTAAAACACTGCACCTACAGGCAATAATACTGTATTGTACACTTAAAGAGATCTGTCCTCTTAACAAATTTGTAAATATACTTACCACAATGAAATAAAAGTGTCAAAAACTAAATAAATTGAAAATATACTTTTAAAAAGAGCATATGCTACCCTCAAAGGTTGGCAAAAAAGAGCACATGCAAGTCCATTTATATAAAATTCTAGAAAATGTAAAATAGTTTCTAGTGACTGGAAGCAGATCACACTTGCCTGGAAGGGGGCAGAGAGGGAAGAAGGCGTTATAATAAGGCCTGAGGATACGTTTGTGGGTGATGAATATGGTCATTGTCTTGATGGTGGTGGTGGTTTTATGGTCTGTGCGTATATCACAACTCCTCAAATTGTGCATATTACAGAATGTCAATTATAACTTCAAATTTTTTTAAAAAATAGTATATATGCTAAAAAGTATATGCTATTTTAAATGTGTGCCTGCATCTAGTGAAGAACACTTGTTCAAATGACAGCCACATTCCTGCCTGCAGGCCAGTCCTTGATTCTCTAGACCAGCGGTTCTCAACCTGTGGGTCGCGACCCCTTTGGGGGTTGAACGACCCTTTCACAGGGGTCGCCTAAGACCATCGGAAAACACATATATAATTACATATTGTTTTTGTGATTAATCACTATGCTTTAATTGTGTTCAACAATGAAAATACATCCTGCACATCAGATATTTACATTATGATTCATAACAGTAGCAAAATTACAGTTATGAAGTAACAACAAAAACAATTTTATGGTTGGTAGTCACCACAACATGAGGAACTGTATTAAAGGGTCGCAGCATTAGGAAGGTTGAGAACCACTGCTCTAGACTCTACTGGACTGTGATAGAGACAGATGAAAGGGGAGACAAAAAAAAAAAATCTAGTAGGTTTTGTATTTTTGCTCCCCCATTCCTCTGCTTCCTTCTCCTTTTTGATCCCTCACCCTCCCTCCTCTTTCCTCTTCCCACCCCTTCCCCAAAGTCACCAGAATGTGAAAGGCTACATCTGTTCCTGCAAAAGCTATTTTGCAGTGCAATTAAGCATCCCTCACCTTAGCTCCCCAGGAAGCTGGAGCCCTGTGTGATCCTAGGCGTAATGGATGGTGCCCAAAGCCCTGGCCCAGGTGTGTGGAGGCTGAATACACATCCATGTGGATGGGAGGAAGCGGCTTCCTGGCTCACACAGTGAGGCTGCCGCTCCCATCTGAACCTCTTCATAACTCAGAGCAGCTGCTACCCTCCAGGTGACCGACAGGTCCTGCCATCGCTTACCTGCTCAGGCCAGCTGACAAATGGAGTTGGCACATTGCAGACTGAATAAATGGTTCTGTAGCCATGTCTGGCTCCAGGCTGAGGGAAGACACATACAAGCTCCGTGGCCTGTTGGGATTCATTGAGTCCTGAGAGAAAAACTGTTTAGAATTCACAGCCACACTCCTTTCAGCAAGCTGGAATAGCTCCTGGAGGTTTTCTCATATAAGGTATCCATTTCCCAGGATGGATAAAACAATTAACCGGAGTCTCCAAATCCTTTGCAGATTGTTTGAGTTATTGATAATAATGCATATGTGTTTATAATCTATAGAAATATTTAAGCATAATAGCTGAAATAAGTAGTAGTTAAAAAGCAGTGCATTAATGAATTCAGTTTGATCTTTCTGTAGCATTTGAGAATGAATTGCTAATAAATCAGGGACATTATTAAAATTTTGGAGGTTGAGTCCACGTTGAACATTCTGAAACTACTGTGTTCTCCTCTGACTGGTTTGTCTCAACATTATTCCACCTGAGACCTCAATTTGTTCTCTAATGAATACCTCTATAAGAAGGAAAATTATACAGACTTTCTTTGTATCCTCCCAGCTTAATTGTACAACTATATTGTTACAAATGGACTGAAACAGCCTCTTTCAGTTTTTCTCCCTCCATAACCAGTTCTGAATAGATGAACAGAAATAGCTCTCTCCATGTCAGAAACTTTAATTAAACCATTCTGAAAATAAGCATGTGGAAGTACTGGCAGGGCCTTAATTTAATCACATTTCCTGCTTAGCTGTTCCTGCTGCTGACTTGAAGGGTTGGAGCTTTGGCTCAGGGATGCCCTTGCTCTTGGAGGCGTGGACAGGAAAGTCTTGGGGAGTCAGAAGATTGTGAGCTCCGATCTTTCGGGTTCCCTCACTAAATTAAAATCGGGGCTCGAAGAAGGCATATGGCTTCTGAACATTCTAAGAGGTATTCATGCAAATAGGTCACATGAAATTAATTGATCCCTATTTACATACACATCTCATAAATATTTTATTTTTTTCCATTTTATTATTTAGTAAAATATTTACAGCATAATATGTTTGCCAGAAACTGCTGTAAGCACTTACGATATTTACTCCTATAATCTTTAAGAGCAACCTTATGGGGTAGATACTCTCATTACTGCCATTTTACGTGTGAGGAGACCTGAGTAACTTTCTCAAGATTGTTGTAACTGGGTTTGAACCCAAAAAGCCAGGCTTTAGGTTCTGGGTTGGTCTATACCAGTGGTCGGCAAACTCATTAGTCAACAGAGCCAAATATCAATAGTACAACGATTGAAATTTCTTTTGAGAGCCAAATTTTTTAAACTTAAACTATATAGGTAGGTACGTTGTTATTAACTTAATTAGGGTACTCCTAAGGCTTAGGAAGAGCCACACTCAAGGGGCCAAAGAGCCACATGTGGCTCGCGAGCTGCGGTTTGCCGACCACTGGTCTATACTATTTCATCAAAATGTAGGAGTGCTTATTTGGAAGGAATCAGATTCTTCTTGTCTTTCCCTCTGCATCCTTCCCCCCAGCCTCCAGCCTTCCACATCTCTCCAGGGTGGTTGTCCCAACATTGTCTACTGGCTGCTCAAGGGCTTACCTCCAAGTTGTGTGGAACATTCAGTTTTTCTGTGTCTTTCATCCAGAATTTTCAGAAGATCCTAACTTCCTGGGCTGATTTTTAAATTTGTTTTTTTCCTGCATCTTAGATATTAACTCTTGAGCTTCTTGCCTTTTTTCCTCCCCACTCACCAATTATCAATTCTTCTGGAATAATATCATTGTCCCTTTCACAAGTCATTGTAGTGGGAGAATAAAAGTAGAACTGATATAGGAAAGAACATGTTAATACTACTATATGAAAAGATTGTTTTTAATCCTCTTCCTCCTACCTCCAGCTTTCTAATGAGAGACACCATATTTCCATCCACATATGCATTGGCTGTTATGCAACATATAGTTCTGAGATTTAAAATTTTTCAGTTGGGAAAAGCAATGACACCTATGTGGTGGGATTGATGCTTCTATTAGAAAAACAATCAATAGTAAATAATTTGTAATGGATGTTAAACTCAAATGCATTGAAAAGCCAGGGAGAGAAAGTTTTCCAATGTAACTGAGTTTAATTAGCTTACAAACTGCCCTACTGATGCACAAAACCTTGTTCATGAACAGTGATTCTAAAATAATTTTCATTGTCAGATCTATATTTACAAAGATCAGAATGCTCACAGACCTTATTGAGTGACAAAGGTCCCTGTGTGAATGTGAAGTTAGTACAAATCAGAATGAGGGTTATGAAACCATCTACTCCACTTTCTAAGATAGTTTGCTGGATTTTTCTGAAAAAGGCACTTTTGATGGTAGTGATTCATTTATATGGCTCTGCAAGTCTGAGTGATTTGTCTTCTTTTACCTTAATTGTCTGTGGTTATTTCACCAGAGTTCAGTTGAGCCACTTCCTTAAGCATCTTTAAAACAAATGGTGTGATGGGTTGCTTGCAAGGAAATCTAAAATTCTGTAAGAGGTTTTGGCTCTTAAAAGCCCTACCTTAAATAACGGTTGATCAATATGTCTTTAAAGAAATGGTTGGAGGAAGTTTGACAGCATTGAATTAATTTGCTCACTTACCTTTACTTAGAATTATGGGGGCGGGGGAAGCCAAACCAGAAATGGCATCAGCCTATATATTGTGGCCAAATTTCATTAGCACAACTTTGCATGGACCATTTGGCTCAAAGGAGTATATGGGTCAGCTAGGCGGCATCAAATATTTTCTCTGTGCTCCTCAGGACTCCAGGCCACCCCAGAACCCTCCCACCTTTCCAGTTCTTAGCTTTACAAACGTTAAGGCCAGTCTCTGGCCTCCAGGGTTTTGCCTGTCTTTTTATGATGTCCACTGGCTGCCTTCTTCAATTAACAGGTACCAATGTGATAGTAAGTTCTAATGCCTTGAGGAGTTTCTCTCTCAGGTGATTTGCATTTATATAGAGATGTCAAGACATAATTCTGCCCTTAGGACTGTCTTTTATTGGGAATTTCTGGGAGCTTCTTACTTGCTGGGCTCTTCCACTTGTCTCATTTTCCATTCATTAGGGTACTTATTTGGAAGGAGGCACTCATATGGCCTTTCTGGTTGTTAATATAGAGATATCAATCCTTAATTTTTGGTAAATAGCCACTGTCTTGAGTTCCTGAGTCATGCCCATCACCCAGGGGCCATTCTGACCTTCCCCTTGCCCACCTCCCCAGAGCTAAACAGTGACAGGCAGAGCAGGGTGGTCTCTAGACCCAGCTTAGGCGCTGGGGTTGGTGTCCCCTCTGGCCGGTACCATATTGGGTGCTAACTATTGTGACTCTTACCCCTGCATCTAGGGAACTAGCCTCAGGTGGGCTCAGCTTTGGATTGGGTCAATCAATGATCAGTGCAGATAGAGACAGTTGAAGACCAGACCACAGTGAAAGTTATTTGACTCAGAAATATTCTCAGAAGCATGTGAGAGTAACATCCAACTTGATAGCAGTCTTCTGGGAAGAGGAATTAATCATGAGATGTTTGCTTAAAAGAGACCAGGCTGCCAAAACCAGACTGTTCTCAATTGTCAGATCTGCTTTTATTCTCCCATATTCTAGTCTACGTAAGTAGGGAAGGCTACGTCCTGAATATAGAATATGATGAATTGTTAGCAGCTTATGTCTTAATAAAGTGATTCCTACTTATGTGTGTAGGTAGCTGGTGATTCAGAATGAGGCCTTGTCCTGGTCACACAAGGGCAGGTCAAATTTGTGGCAGGTTGGAAGTTTTCAAAGAGGATTTCTATACTTTAGGTATAGGCATTGCCTAAGAGGATGTTATGTATACATCTGTGAAAGCATGAATGTAGCGTAAATCACTCATATTTATAACTTTAATGTGTGGCAACACATTTTGACTTGGGCACAATTTTGAGGAAAATGTTTTTATTAGCTGGGCAGTTACAGGGGGAAAGGTTGAGGTTCAAGTCAATACTATCTATAGACTAGCTACCATTGCAGACATTTTCACATTCTCTCATTTGGTCTTTCCAATAGCGCTGTGAAGCAGGTATTATCAGCTTAATTTTAGAGCTGAAGCTCAGCGAGGCCAAGGGATGAGACTTCCAGAAGTCTCTTCCACAGCAAGCATCTTAGAGCATCTGTGTGTGTGTGTGTGTGTGTGTGTGTGTGTGTGTGCGCGCGCGCGCGCGCGCGCGCGCGCACACACGCGCTTCCGTGTTGTAAAGGCAATCAAGTCACATCGGCTGCTCTTAGGAAAATTTTGTCTTCACTCTTAATACACCTTTGAACTTACTTTGATAATTAATGGATGTCTCAGCAATACAAAGAGCAGAGATGTTTGCTGAGAGGGTCTGTGGTGATGTCTATTGCATCCAGGTGTCCGAAAGATGAGGAGTGGATATCAGAGGGAAAGGGTCATAAGGCTGCCCCTCTCCAGGTCAAAAGAAATCCTTTGATTTCTAGCTGTTCTCAAAAGTTGAGGAGAAAGATTTAGATTTTAAAATCTTTATCAAGTGAGTACTCATTATCGTTAGGTTTCTTTCCATGCGCTTTCCCATCCAACCCTCAAAATAGCCCTATGAGGAAAGTGTAAATTTCGTTCTCCTGATGAGGCACCCGAGGGTGTGTGATGTTATATAAATGGCATGGCTAGAATTGGAGTAGGTTTGGGTCCAGTTTCAAACTGCAGCCTATGGTAGCATTTCTATGGAGCAAAGAAAAGCTTGTAACTTTCATTTTTATGAAAATGAAAAACCAAAGGGCCAGTTCTGACTGGAAACCTGTTCTTTCCAGTTTCTAATTTAGTTTAGTTTATAGTGAGATATGAATATTGGATTTCTCAATATAAGCAGCTCATTTCATTTAAGTCAATAAGCTATGGTGCCAAGGTGTTTATAGTCTCATATTTTAAAGATCCTTTATATTATGAAAACATTGCCAACATTTCTTAGGCTGGAGAGAAGTGCTTTAAGGTAAAGCAATTGAAAAATAATTTAAGTTTCCCTTAAGCACAGAGCCCTATGTCTATGGACAGGATGTTGAGAACAAATACATTATAAATTAAAATATTCATTTATGAGTAAATTAAAAATTTATAAGTTTAATAGACAATTTAAAAAATTATATTTTTATTGATTTCAGAGAGGAAGGGAGAGGGAGAGAGGGATAGAAACATGAGAGAGAATCATTGATCGGCTGCCTCCTGCACTGATCCACACTGGGGTTCAAGCCCACAACCCAGGCATGTGCCCCGACCAGGAGTCGAACCATGACCTCCTGGTTCATAGATCGCCGCTCAACCACTGAGCCACACCAGAGGGGTAATTTTTTTTTTTTTTTAACAGAAGGGGTGTGTGTGTGTGTGTGTGTGTGTGTGTGTGTTTTTTAACACACTCTAGTCCAAGCTGCTAGTAAACAGCTTTTTGCATTGGCTACATATAAACAGCTGCTTTTTGCAAACCACTGACTCTGACAGGAACACAAGGCATTCTAATTCAAAGGTCAGCCACTGCAAGGTGATTTATTAGCTCCTTAATCATGCAAATATGGCCAAAGCCATGCTCCCTTGATACAGCTAATGGACATGGCAGACAAGTTCTGCACGCACCACTGTAGCTGACCTTCGGAAGCAATCTACTATCCTTGCAGGGTGAGGCTCCTTGTTTCTTTTTCTCTGGACCGATGATGACTTCTACCCCTCACCTAACAGCCCTGCTCAACACTGCCTTTCTTCTAGTTGCTTAGAGTGTAGTTGCAGACATGAAAAACAACCAGATGAATCTTGCATATTATTTAAATCCGATGTGAACACGGGACTCAGCCTGCGGGATTCACATGGCTCTGTTCCCACATCTACTTAGCTCTCAATGACAGCATCTCTCTCACTGATTAGAGAAGGAGGACATTCACAGTTTCTCCTTTAAAAGAATCTCAGACCTTCCATGTGAAGGGCCCATGAGCCTACTGTACTCTCTGGTGTGTGGCCATTGGGATACATTCATATTTGCACATGGCAACAAAGAGCAGGTACACGGGGCCCCATTCCCTGTCTAAGCTGTCAAAGCGAAATGCTTCTTTATTCCCAAAAAGACTTGAAATTAGGAATTGTTAATACGTCTACAGAGTGTTCTCTCAGTGGTTTTCTACACCAGGTAGCATCAGTCCATTCGCATCTCCTTTTCTTTTCTCTCTCAATTTTCACTACAGTCCCTGCCTTTGTGGGATATAGAATTATTGATAAGAATTGAAAAGAAGTTACCAGAATTTCAGAGTTAAGAGAAATAACACACCTGTCCCTTCTCCAAAAAAGAATGTCTGCTATATCGGCACCTGCTATATGATGGGTTAAGCATTGGGTCATGGGCAGAAAACAAGGTGGCATGAGTATTGTCGAGGTGGCATTAGCCTTGATGGCAACATGCCCTAGCAGGTGACATAAGAGCCTGAGAAAAATAAAACAGGAGAGGCTACACATTTTCCACTTTCTGAGGTCCGCTACTAGCATTTGCAGCGATCTATGCTGAGGGTTGTATTTCTGGACATGAAAGCACGGAACTTGTAATTTGAAGTCAGTGTCTATCCAAATATAGTTATGCCTCCTTTACTACAAAAGTAAAAGATGGAAATCAAAAGCATTCATTTCTGCATGGGGCAAGCCAGCAGTCCTGTTTTCATGCAGAAGCCTAGGGAGTAAACATAGAGACACATGTTTTCCTTAGGATTATCTTTGATGGTTTAATGAGTCTTCATGAAATTTCAGGTGCATTCCCAATTCTCAGCTTTGCCCACAACTTCGTATTTTAATTACTCAGGAGGTTAGAGGGGGATTTCGTTAATCCGCAGCTATAACATGCTTGAGTGATTTGAATGCTTCAGCCCCTAGGTCAGTAGCGTGCATATTCTATATTGAGGCCACATTAACTATGCAAGGGCCCAAATGAGGACCTGTGAGAATGGTTTTCAAAATGTAGTCTCAGCATAAGGGATGTATTGTTGTTAACTCCAAACAAGTTTACAAACTTTCAAGGAAGCCCAAAGCCTCCTCTGACCTCAAATAAAATATTCATGGAGAAGTCTCTCAGCATGGAGCCATCACAACTAATACGTTTGGGGTATATTAGTTATTAAGTTTACTTTATTAAAAAAATGTTAAAAGAGACAAATTGACTGTAGAGTAGAGGTGTCACTCACTGGGGTATTTTATCTTTGAAAGGTCAAAGTTTGCATCACGAATCCAATGAAAGACTATTTCCTGGGATTCTAACCTCTGGCTATATATATATATATATATATATATATATATATACACACACACACACACACATACATATACATATATACATACATACTGATTTTAGAGAGGAAAGGAGAGGGAGAGAGAGATAGAAACATCAATGATGAGAAAGAATCACTGATCAGCTGCCTCCTGCATGCTCCCTACTGAGGATCGAGCCGGCAACCTAGGCATGTGCCCTGACCGGGAATCGAACCGTGACCTCCTAGTTCATATGTCTGTTCTCAACACTGAGCCACACTGGCTGGGCATGCATTGTGTGTTTGTGATCCTTTGTCCCCATCACATTATTGCTTGGGTTTGAAAGGCTATTCATATTAGTAGGGGATGAGGGTGTAAATGATTAGAAAGGGAGCTTAGACATTAATATGTTCTCAAAGCAACCATAAGCATACTGTCCTTTACAGAATTGGCTTAGGGACCCACGCTCCAGTTTCAGGGATTCTGTGAGGGCTAACACAGTTTTGGGTCTCCCCTGGACATGGCTGTATAGGTCAGTTTATAAACCACGCAAGACTTCCTCATTTGTTTATTTATATTAGCTCCTTGAAAATAAATTCTGTTACTTACCTTAACAAATTTTATTTCAAATGATGTTTGGCTATTTTAAAAAGACAAACTTGGAAGAGAAAGAGGATATTGAGGAAAAACTTAGGAAATCTAAATAAACTATGGACTTTATACAATAATAATGTATTGGTTCATTAATGGCATCATACTAATATATGGGGTTAATGATTGGGGAAGCCGGGGGTGAGGCATATGGAAATTCTCTATACTTACTATAATAATTCTGTAAATGTAAAGCTATTCCAAAATAGATTTTTAAAAAGAACAAACATCCTGCCTGACATAGATTTCTTATAATACCTCTCACTGACTGAGAGAAGAAGAAGAAATGGGGAATGAAAGCATAAAAGAACCAACCTTTTCTGAGAATCTATTATGTTCCAGAATGTTTATGTACAGACCCTCATGTAATGCTCACAGTAGTCCCATGGCAGTAGTTTTATTTCACTTCTTCAGAAAAAAGGATACTCAGAAAGGTTAAATAATTTGGCCATGGACAAATAGCTAATGTGTGGTAAATATTAGAATTCAAACCCATTTTTATTTGAGCCTTAAATTCTCTGCACCAGGTAATCACATTTCTTCCTTAAAAATGTCAGAGGCTTTGAAATTAATTCTCAAAGAGCAATTTCTGAACCAGTATCAAGTATGAATTTCCCCAAACTGACCACCTGTAACACTGATGTGGATATACAATTTCTGGTATATTTATCTTCAAAATTGGTCACATTATTTTATCCTTTAAGTTGCTAGTTTTCTGATTTGTCAGAAAGGTGATAGATAAGGGTGACAGATCTTTCCCATTTGGGGGAACTGAGTTTTCACTTCAGTGGCTCTCTTGGACCAAGCCCGTTCCTGAACTTGTCATCAGGCCAAAGCATCCATTTGGTGGAAAGGCCTAAAGTGTGAAAATGAGATTGGTTCTAGGAAACGTACGGCCCAAATAAATGCTTCTGAGGTAATGGGGGACTCGGGACTCTTGCCAACATTATGGCTTATGCAGCTGCCAAGGTTACCATGGAGAAATAGAGGGACATGTTGATGAGGCCAAAGAATGACCTGTTGGCCGTGAGTTTTCACACCTGTGGGAGGCTGAGGGGCACTGCCCCATCCCTCCTCCTTCATGGACCACTTACTCTCCCAGCTGCCTGGAGTGTTGGCTGCTGGAAGCTCACAAAGGGTTTCTCCCTAGGAACTGCCTCACCTCTGATGGAGGCACCTGCCTCATCCAACTTTTGTCCCCTCCCTTGGGGTTGCCAGCATCTAATGATGGATAGATGTTGAAGTTACAAAGGATTGGCCCCCTTGCTTCAGTATAAGGCAGTGATGGCGAACCTATGACACGCGTGTCAGAGGTGACACGCAAACTCATTTTTTTGGTTGATTTTTCTTTGTTAAACGGCATTTAAATATATAAAATATCAAAAATATAAGTCTTTGTTTTACTATGGTTGCAAATATCAAAAAATTTCTATATGTGACACGGCACCAGCGTTAAGTTAGGGTTTTTCAAAATGCTGACATGCTGAGCTCAAAAGGTTCACCATCACTGGTATAAGGCATCCCTGAAGGATCTCCCCAGCTTCAGAGCTGGGATCACTGAGGCCTCTCTTGCAACTGCTATACACTTCCAACCCCATCTTTAGCTCTTCTGCTTCTCACACTCCCTTACAGGTGTTGACCCTAGAGCATTGCTCAGGAAACCATCTCTGCACAAACCTCAGATCTGCTTTCCTGGGGAAAGCAATTTATGACAGTATCTCAATGTGTTCCTTCCCTCTCTCTCGTTATGGGGAGAATCCAGTCCTTTAAAAATGCTCTCTTTACTTAGAAGTGTAGACCTCACTCCAGAAAGCCTTCTCTGACCAGGTCAGTGCCCTCCCAGGAGCTCCTTCAGCCTTCGTTAGGTACAAGCCTCCCAGTATGGCATTTATGCCACCATATTATAATGGAATTGTACTTAAATACACTAACTTAGTAAAGCCCCTCTAAAAGTCTTTTATTGATACTGGTTTCACTCCAAAGTTAATATCATATAACCAAAGACATTGATGAGGTTATCCTGGACACTTTCTTTAAAAAAATTTGTTTTTATTGTTGAAAGTATTACAGAAGTCCCATTTTATCCCCCATTGGCTCCCTCCACCCCACACCTGCCCCTCTCCAGGCCTTCACCACACTATTGTCTGTGTCCATGGGTTATGCATATATGTATATTAGTTCTTTGATTATTTCTTGTTTTTCATGCCAGCTAATTAAAAAAATGGAAAAAGAATGGAAAAGGATGAAATCTCAAAGAACAAAATCCAGAAATAAATTATGTAAACAGATTTGCCTATAAATAATTTTTTCCTTGTATTATACTTGATTCTGAAACAGAAGTGTACATACATACTACAGAATACTGACTCAGAAGTTATGATGTTTCCTTCCAACCAAGAGATGACTTCTCAGAACTGGAGGAAACCTTACTGTGCTCCAAGTAACATAACTATATTTCTACAGATCATGGAATTGCCACATGTCATTTAGCACCCGCAATAGACATACATCTTCCCAGATTCCTTCAGTTCACAGAGCTTTCCCTTTTCTGTCTCTCTGTTGCCTGTTTCATCTGGGCCACCTGTTTTGAGTTAATCATGCATTGGCCTTGAGAACCTTAGTAGACAGGCCACTGGGGAGTCTCTGGCCACAATCCCCTTGAACTTGTTCAGAGGACCAACTCAAGCTGGAACTGAGAGACTCCCCAACCCAATACATGTTTCTAGTTTCTCCTGTAGGAACGAAACCTGAGCGAAGATGTGGACTTCATAGGCTCCCAGGGCCTTCATTTCTGGGCTCTCTACTTCCCTACCATGGTCAATGGGCGTGGAGTCAGTCCCTTATATTAGTATTGTTTTTCTCTCCTGAGGTCTGTGATAGATGTTTTATACCATTTTCTCTGTATGAGACCACTTCCTTATTCCTCATTTAATGTCCCAATTTTGCTTTCTGATTTTGTATTGATCCATTTTTGTTGTGGTTTTCTTTCTTTTTTTTAAACTTATTGAATGTATTTGGGTGACATTGGTTAATAAAATTATTTAGCTTTCAGGTGTGTAATTCTGTAATACATCACCTGTATATCGTATTGTGTGTTCACCACCCAAAGTCAAGTTTCCTTCTGTCACCATTTACCCCCCTTTACCATCTTCTACCTCCTCCCATTCCCCTTTTCCTCTGGTAATCACCATATTGTTGTCTGTGTCTATGAGATTTTTTTGTTTTGTTTTGTTTTTGCTGAATCCCTTCACCTTTATCACCCAGCCCCCAACCCCACTCCCCTCTGATAGCTGTTAGTCTGTTTTCTGTATCTATCAATTTGTTTCTATTTTGCTTATTTTGTTCATTAGATTCCACATATAAGTAAAGTCATATATTTATGTATTTTTTAGCAAATTTTTATTTAT
The DNA here is from genome assembly GCF_028538775.1 of Myotis yumanensis. Lineage (NCBI taxonomy): Eukaryota > Metazoa > Chordata > Mammalia > Chiroptera > Vespertilionidae > Myotis > Myotis yumanensis. The sequence continues at coordinate 29,087,195 of NW_027223762.1, read as the reverse complement.
TTTATTTTCCCCCATCATCATCTATCCCCTCTATGCACTCTTCTACCTCCACCCTCCCTCCTCCCCACTGCAGTCACCACACTGTTGTCCATGTCCACGAGTTCTCTCTCCTATTTTTTTCTTTTTCGCTCAATCTCTCCACCCCTCCCCACTAACTCTTTAATTGATGTTTAACTCTTCACAAATGTCTCTTGTCTTCTTAGGTAGACTGAATGCTCACTGAGGGAAAGATTTCTGCCTTGTATATTTTAGAATTTTTCAATATGCTTAGAATACTGCTTTGCCTATCACATGCTGGGCTAAATATTCTTTAATGTATTCAGCATTCACTTCTACTTCCTTTCTATCCTCCAAGCAACTCATATAAAAGAAGCTAGGAGGCTAAAATTGTCTTTTCTTAGATTCTTTTTTAGTTTGTGTGATAGATGTGATTTACATTCAGCCAATGAGATGTACGTGCATAACATGAAAGGAGTTTGTGATCTCTTTTTAAAGACAGGTCAGCTGACCAGCAGATTCCTAAGGATAGAGGTATCTCAGCATCCAGGTACCACATTTTACTCTCTGGATGCTAGCTTGTGAGCGTGGGGCACACAGTGGCCAAAACAGTAGTTCAATAACCTCTGGGTCACAGCTGAGGGGCTGTGACTTTGAAGCAAAAATTGTCAGTGGCAGCTTCCTGGCTTTCACTGCTCTAGCCCTTTTAATGATTTTGAAAATACCTAATTCCCTATTAAATCCCCTTCTTATTGAAATACTTAGAGTCGTTTCTTTTCTTGCATTAAACCCTGACTGACACAATTGCTCAACACAATTTGGGGATGTAGTAAAAATGTCTCATTCCCATCTGGATTATTTTTAAAAAAAGGTTTTACATTATGGTTCTATTTGCTTTTGTGTTTCTAATTTCTGGTGGACCAGGAAGGCTTTAGATATGCCAAGGACTCAGCCAATTTCTTTAGTCACTTTAGGGGTGGCAAACAGCCCAGTAAAGTGAACAATTCATTGGTCACTAAGTTTACTTAAGTCCACTCAATATTATATGAATGCTTTAAAAAAAATATTTTATTGATTTTTTACAGAGAGGAAGGGGTAGGGATAGAGAGTTACAAACATTGATGAGAGAGAAACATCTATCAGCTGCCTCCTGCACACTCCACACTGGGGATGTGCCCACAACCAAGGTACATGCCCTTGACTGGAATTGAACCTGGGACCCTTGAGTCTGCAGGCTGATGCTCTATCCACCGAGCCAAACCAGTCAGGGCTTACATGAGTGCTTTTGATTATGTGGCTCAAATCCTCATTCTGAGGTCAAATATTGTGGACTATATCATTTTATGAATGTAATTTTAGAGAAATGATATCTTTTACGTAATAGCAGGCTTATCATAGGAAGAGGGCAAATCATCTGGAAAAATGATGTAATTGATCAGGCATAAATCATAAATCATTTGACTCTTCCCAAATTGTGCTTCTGGTTGTGAAGTTAGGAGAACATACCAATTTTCTTGATTCCAGTCCATGCACAGTCCACTGTGCTGCCTTTGCCCTTGATCTTTCGGGTCTGTGATGAACGGAATCCTTTAATTTGAGCTTTCTGCCATTCATCTCATGCATGTCTTCCCTGTGGGTCTGTAAATGACAACCACATTCACTGGCTTGGCAACCTGGGCTCTTGTGAGTAGAATGATGGCCACTAACATTAACAAGGCACTTTACTATTTACAAACATCTTCAGAAATTTTAATTGTCTGATCCTCTCAAAACCATGTGAAATAAGCAAGCAGGTAGGTATGTTCGTATCTTCATTTTATAGGCAAGGAGAGAAATATCTGAGACAGACACAAATATTTTCAAATAAAGGATGAAATCAATTTGGATTTCTTTTTATAAAGCTATTTCTGTTTTGTTAGTTGTTTCCTTGAAAAATATTAGCTATAAGATCGAGTTATTATATTAAAAAATTAAATATCAGTGGTATTAATATGCCTAAACCTCAAACCAGTTTGCGGTAATGGGTGATATGATAAATATATTTATTCTATAGGAGGGCCTTTTATGAACTGATGTTTGCAAATTAGCATGTTTTATAAGCAGGAAACAAGGTAAGAAAGGCACTTCTCAGAAGAACTTGTGAGATTTTGCCAATTTTAGCAATCCTGATTTTGATCCGAAGGCAAAGGGATTATTCTAGTCTCTCTAGTTTTCTGGACTATTCTGGTAAACGAGTTGTGAATAACTCGAAGGCAAATAGCCTGTGCTTTATTCATTCATAAGCCAAGTGCCTTGAAGAGTGCAGAGAACGCAATCAAATGTCCACTAAGCTGTGCCAGTGGTTCTTATCCCAAAGTTCCTTTGAATTAATTCATTATCTTTTGAGGTATTGCATTGAATGCTTAACCTCAAATGCTAATGTGTATCTCCAGCCCTTCATTTGGGATTCCTTCCTGGTATAAAAGCAATCAATTTTCCCTGGCATGATAGCTCTTTATAAATGCTTGCTATTTATTGTGTCTGCTCCTATTATTCTCTCTCCCTTACACATTGAATTCATTTGTATACTTTATTTTCCTTGTGTTAGATACTATTGGTAAATCATAGAGTACAGATAGAATAGTAGTGGAACACTTTCTCTGTCATTCTAAAAACACACTCATAAAAAAAACACACACACACACAAAAGCACTCTTTAGCCAGGACATTTTAAATGTCAAATTGAGAGGGATAGATGGAACACTGAGCTATTGCCCAGGGCTTTGAGAAAACCTGGTGCTGAGGCAAGGACTCGCCTATCCCCTCTACACCTGTCATACCTGTGTTCACACTGGGGTATAGCAACAGAGGGCGGGGTCAGGGTGCTGACTGCGTTGGCTCTTCCAATGAACTACAATGGTTGACAACTAGTTTATAGTTCTGTGAGAATTTTCAAGGGACAAGGCTCTGTCATGTTTCTGTTGACTATTCATTTTCATGCACCCTTTTCAAAGCAAAAAATACCTTGTGTTTTGAGAGGTTCACTTAGAATGGAATTCCTTTTTGGCACCTAAGTTATGAGAATTAAAAAAAATTCTCACTACCAACATCCTCCGAAAGTCTAAGAGGAACTCACTTGGCAGTAAGTATAGTATCTATTTGCTTCTCCCTTTCCTGAGGAATTCCCAGAAGACTCTTTCCTCAGAAATATAAGCTTGAATCGTGCCTACTCCTTGTTAGTAATGCTCGCTAAGAGAGATGGCAACGCTAAAGCAAGCAGCTATTAGCAATGGATTCGGGCTTTGAGTGGTTTGCAGATGTTGAGAGCTCAATATTTCAAAATAGGACTGAGTGGAAAAGCCAAATTCAAATTGATAAAGGGGCTGTACATGTGCTTCATTTAACTTCAGACAGATTTTTGACTGCTTGTGTCATATGCAAATATGTACAACAATGCTTGAAATTGGATTTCCATTTTACTTAATTAGATTAGTGCAAGACCTGCATAATAATCAGCAGTTAGTAGTCTTGTTACTGCTGGGGTGCAGAATTCAAAATGATTGCTGCTTTTCAAGTTTGGTCTGTCTTGTGGGAATGAGGTCAATTGGTTGATCTTGAGTATAACCATGGTTGTTTTTACTTGTATTTGTCTGTTCCAACGAAAAGACCTCAATTTTCTTTCACTCAGGTAGGGAGACATAAAAATAAAATGTTTTAAAAAGTCTGAAGAAGTAATTAAGATTTTTTTCTTTTAATTAAAGACTGCCTGCCCCAACAAAAATAAGTTCAAGTACTATCACCCTCCCTCCCCAAGTTTTAATGAAAATAGGTAATGAAACCTCTGCATGGTTTCTCTCCAGCATGAAAAATAGGAATTTGAAATCCATTATAATTACAATTAGGGTGATTTCTCTCCAGGCTTTGGATATCTACAGTGTGTGGTCTGCAAAGAGAACAGCTTCACATAATTACAAAAGACAAGGAAGATTGGTTTCAGAAAAGCCAATGGTGGAACAGCCGATTACACATAAAATTGTGGTTAAGAAGACAATGACAATACTGAGGGAGAGCTCAAGAGAGCGATGCTAAGAACTCATTCAGAAATCAAGAAAACCCAAATTGCATTTATCCAAGCAGAGAGCAGCTCTGCAGTGTTCTATTAAGCAAAAGAAAGGCAGATGTTCCATCTTGTCCCTGTTGGGAAGGTTTTCATTTGGAGCTGGGTGATGTTTTAAAATAAGACTTTTTAAAGTCCTGCTTTGTAGAAGGAAATGGAAGTGCATGACCAGCCAGAGGAGTTTTAGGCCACTCTGGTAGCTCTCAGATGTGCAGTTCAGACTTTGACTTAAAAGAAACATGTAGGAATGGAAAAAGTTAAAGACTTAAAGTTAAGGACCCTATGCATGCTTTCGCCATTCAGTACGTCATCTACCTTTTCATGCTCCAGTTTCTTCATTTACGAGGCAGGATTATAATAACACGCTGTGACTGTGTGAACGTGGTTGGTGTACCTCTCAGCTTCCCTAGTTTTATCTGTAAAGTGAGATCATTTTATGACTTCAGTAAGGGGACTTCATTTTTCTTGTATGCTGGTTCTCAATTACCCGCCTTTTTCTCACATTCATTGGCCCTGCTTTTGCCTTTCATGTTTTGTGGAGTATTTATAAAGATTAAAAGACCATGTACAGGTAAGTGTTTTAAAAGGGCAACCTAAAAATCAAAATGGGACTCACTGAGTTCCAAAAATACTTGTTGAAAGAATAAATTGGCCTGTAGAGAACTAAGGGCACAGATCTCATGTGATCATTAGCCTTGAAAACTGGAGGACCCAGTTTCGGTGGGAGAGTGAAAAAAGGACCAGACACTAAAACTTGATAGCAAGAAACTTGAGGCCACATTTTGCGACTAGAAAATGTTTAAAGAAGACAAATAGCAACACGATTTGTCTTCCAGAAAGGATAATTTAGAATATTAATGGGGCTGCTGATAAGTTACTCGAGAAAATTAAGGATGTGCTTGCAGTGTTTGTGAAGGTGGAGATTGATGACAGGAGGTACGTCAGTGTATCTGAAAACGAGGCAGGCTGTGACTTGGTTGAGCTGGGCATAATGATCTCTCTTGAATATTCAAGGTGGTTATAAATGGTAGGTCGGGTTTGGTTTCTTAAAGTGCTTTGTTGAAATCTCTCTATAACTCAGAAAAATTAAGGATTAGAACTGAGAAATTGCCCAAGTAGATAAAATGAAGAAAATATATATTGTGGATTCCCTAGAATTTGAAATTTAAGTAATTTTAGGGAAAAAAAATATACTTTTCAGAATGACATAACTAAAATTTAAAAATACAATTTCAGGGTAGATTTAAATATACGGAAAACTCAGTTTAACTTAAACTTTTTATTGCGGAGTCTTAAAAAGATACAAGCCAGTTGTGGGGAAGGCCTTACAAGTTTGCCTCAAAAGGTTCAGTTGGCTCATGGACTTCTTAGAAGTGCAGCTTCCCACACTGGGAAGTCACCTGGGCTGCCAGGACCCCATCTGAAGTGGCCACGCCATGGTCCCAGGAAGAGGCCCACAATGTGGTATGAAGTCCTAGAGACAAATGATTGACTCAATTCTACTCAAATGTTGATCTGACCAACATCATCTGTAGTTAAGAGCTTATTTTCTAAGACACTAATGACTAAATTCTGTTTCCATATGTTTGACTTCTTTTTCTGGAAGGAGACTTTGGATAATTGTACCTTTTCAAGAGGAATAATATTTATCTCATCTTTCCATGGGCTGCTCATTTTCAGTGAGGCTTTTGCGTTTGGATCTGGGCACTAAACACCAATCTAGACAGTGACATGGAGAGGGCTGGTCCTTTCTTAGCTAGAGAAGGTCTTCGGCTCCTCTTCCCTCTCTACTTTCTTCTCTAAATGCCTCAAAGCTCTTTCATGTTTACTTCTGGTGCCACTCAGCTCTTCAGTTGCAAGCAAAAGACACCAGTTCTGACCAATTCACAACCAAAAAAAATTTCTTAGAAAGCGACAGTGAAATTATGGGATTGGAGAGGAGGGCCAATAATTAGTCTTGGAGCAGATAGGAACCACTCAGCTTCAGGTGTTCTTGCTTCCAGAATGTCTGTACAGTCTTGCTCAGGCTGAGCTCTCAAATTAATTTTCTCTAGCTGTTTTCAGTGTTTGCATCACATGGCTCAGGATTTACATCTTAGGAAAGGAATGTCTGGTTTGTCTGGCTTGGTTAAGAGAGGATAGGACCTCTGATTCAGTAGGGGAGAGGTAATTCTCCCCAAGGAAACCGGAGAATGTGAAATAGATGGTGGGCAATGAAAAAGCAGCCAATATCCAAACCCCCTGTGGATTAAGAAGCACTAACAGCGAAGCAAACTGTTGTGCCCCTGCATGAGGCTACAGTTTCTGTGTCTGACACTTTCTTTTTGACACCTTTAGCTCTTTGTTGCTTTCTTCCATAGTTTATCAGAGTGCCGGTGGAAAATTAGTTGACTCTTTTTTGATATGTCATGTGATGAAATTATAGGTTCAGTGAAGTTCCTATCTCCTTATCAGTATCCTGTAGATGAATGGAAATAGAATTTGTAGAAAAGCAATGTAGGCAGAAAGTTAATAAACAGTGGTCTAAGGTTTTAATGTTGTGGCTTTATTGGAATATTTTCATCATCATACTTTCAAGTGGGGGAGATTTGTATTTAGCTTGATCTGTAGTTAGAAAGATACTTCCTTACCAGAAGGGGTTGTTTTTCTGTCAGGTTTTACTGTGATCATGCTGAGTAACAAATAACTCCCCAAGTCTCAGTAGCTTGCAACATTTATTTCTTACTCATTGGACCTTCAGGTCTAGTCGCTCTGAAGCTGTGCTTGGTTGGCCTTAGCTGGAATTGGCTGAGCTTGGGTCCAGCCTGCAGGTGGGTTTAGATCTGGTCTAAAAATGTCCTTATTCTGGACTGAGTGTTTACCCAAGGTATGCTCCTTATACGGTGGATAAAGGAATGCAAGGGGTGGATGAAACTTGCCTGGACTCAAGGTTACAACTAGCATGTGTCACTTCGGCCCACGTTCCATTGGTCAAAACAAGTCAGGTGACCAAGCTTAGTTGTCAGGGAAACTATAGCAAAGCTGGAGAGCAAAAGACAAACCGTAAACAAACAATTCTGTCTTCCAGGGGTTTAAATCCCCTGCTGCCTTCCCGGCAGCTGCATGTGGATTGCTGCAGAGTGCAGGCCACCGAATGAAAGGGAGTGTAAGGCTGCAGAACCACACAGGCAGCGTGTGCTGTGGTGTGGGAAGGACAGAAAGCTTTACATTAGAATCGGTCAATTAAAAGTTGGCATAAATACACTAAGCAGCGGTCTAGTACTGTACTCAGCAATTCCAGAGGGAAGTAGAAAGGAAACACAGTTTTTAGATGGCAGAGGGCCCAAGTGGCATGAGGTGAGCATAAGAGGGGTCACAATCATGCTCCAAAGAATAGAGTCTGTTCTCCTGGCCGTATGGTCGGAGTTTAGTCAGATCCAGTGAGAAAGAATTGGAGATTAGTTTTGGGATTGATTAGTTTTATGGTTCATATATCTGTAGAATAAACTATTTGATTTAGAGAAAATTGCAAAAATCTTTAGCACCAAATGGTGTCCACATGACAATATCTACTTCCCTGTCTTGCAAATTCGCTAGCTTTTTTGGGGGATGGCTCATCAGCTATAATGAAAATCCCATTATGAAGCCCTTGGTTGTAGATACCACAGCTGGGTAGGCACTGCTTAATCATGATGGTCAAAGTGCTGATGCTCAAAATGTGGGGAAGCAAGCTTTTTTACACAATACCATGTGTGTATCCTTTTATGAGTAAGTAATAGTTAGTCTTGTAGTCCCAAGAATTAAAGTGTGGGCACTCTAAATAAAATAAGTTTATTTTAAATATAGTTATTAGGCAAAATATGTTGACATAAAATTAAATTTCAAGCACAAAGGATATAAAAGCAATTCCTAAATAATGTCATAAATAACAAAAGCTTTTAATTAGCTCTGTGATGTCTCTTCATGACCTCTAACTTGTCCAGCCCTGTAAGCCTGTAGTTAGAATCTGAGATCAGAAGGTGCCGAGGGTAATTCATCCAAACGTATTTTCTGAGCATATTCTATATACCATCTGCTGGCTACACTCACAATTTAATCTTAGTCTCGGCATACAGAAGGCGCCTTAAATTTATTTCTGTCTTGGGGGTGTGGGTACATGTTACCTCACCTCTCCCTTACCAGTTGTGTTTGTCTCAACCTATAAAATGGAAATAACAACAATTCAAGCTCATAAAAAGGTAGTTTTTGAAAGATAAAAGATTTGCAACAGAAAAGAGCTTTGTAATGGTAACGTGTTACTATTTACTGCAAGAAACAACTTAGGCATCAGTTATAGGCTGAACAAAATTGGGCAAACTGAGCATTTCAACAGCTGAATACACATAGGAATTCAGAATAATAGTTTACGATGTATTAGGTTCCTAGGGCTGCTGTAAAAAATTACCACAAATTTGGCAGCTCACAATAAAGAAATTTATCCCTGCATGGTTCTGGAGGTTGTTGTCTGAAATCATACTCCTTCTGAAGCCTCCAGGGGAAAATCTTCCCCTGCTGCATCCTAGTTTTTGACGGCTCCTGGCAGTCCTTGTCATTCTCTGGCTTGTAGCTCCAATCTCTACCTCCGTTGTCACACTGCCTTCTTCCCTGTTTGTCTTTGTATGTTTCCAAATCTCTCTCTTCTTTAAGTAAGGACATTAGTCATTAGACTTAGTCTCCACTCTAATCAAATATGACCTCATCTGAACTTGATCACATCTGTGAAGACCTCTCTAAATAAGGTCACATTCATAGGAGTTAGGACTGAAACATATCTTTTTGGAAGACGTAATTCAACCTACTACAGATGTATATCAGAGCGAAGTGGTAAAATGACAATCTCCTCACTTGACAAGATGTTATCAATAGATCAACAATAAAATGAAGTTGATCACTGCTCACTCTTTTTAAATGGAGAGCTAGAAGGGTAAGTTCCTAAATATATATTTTTAAAAATAAATTTTTATTGATTTTAAAGAGGAATGGAGAATTGTTAGAAGTATAAAGATTTCATAGGTAGATGTCAGCTTAGAAGCTCCAATCTCTGTTGGTTGCTGTGATAGTTAAATTTTATGGGTCAACTCGACTAGTCTATGGTGCCTTAATTGTACTGTCAATCACTAGTCTAGATGTTGTGAAAGTACAGCTGACCCTTGAACAATGTGTTGGTTAGGAGAACTGGCCCACTGAGCAGTCACAAATCTGCATATAACTTATTGTTAGCACTCCCCATGCAGATTCCCAACTGCAGAATGAAAACTACAGTTGACCCTGGAGCAACATGGGTTTGAACTGCCCACAGTTGACTTTAAGGAAAGCAGGTCACCCTCCATAATGTGGGTGGGCCTCATCTAAGAGCAAAGACTATGGTTTTTCCAGAGGAGCAGGAATTCTGCCCCAAGACTGTAACCAAAATCCTGCCTATGGTTCCAGCCTCCAGGCAGCCCTATAGGTTGTAGACTTCCCACACAGAGCCTCTTGGTTGTGAGAATCCTGACGGACACAGTTACTTTAGGCAGTATTTGAGCATCTTCAGCTTTGAAGTTCAAAAATATTTTTAACAAATGAAAATGCTGAAAACGTTGCAATAGCTGCTCTGACCCCCATGTCCACTATAGGATAGTATATGGAGTTCCAGTCCCAGGCAAGAACAAGTTCATCTAAGTCAGCGGTTCTCAACCTGTCGGCCGCGACCCCTTTGGCGGTCGAACGACCCTTTCACAGGGGTTGCCTAAGACCATCCTGCATATCAGATATTTGCATTATGATTCATAACAGTAGCAACATTACAGTTATGAAGTAGCAGCAAAAATATGGGTCACAACATGAGGAACTGTATTTAAAGGGCCAGAAGGTTGAGAACCACTGAAAGTAGTACCAGAGTTTTAAAGTCTGTTATCAGTCGTGTCCTCTTGGCTCAGCTGTCTTCTCTTCAGTGATATTTAAGGGGCTCGTTAATTTAGGGCTTTACAATGACAATAAAAGGATACGTTGAGAATGACAATCCATACTCTGGAATGGGATTACATGTAAAATAAACATATAAAATACATACATACATACATACATACATACAATTTACCTATAAAATAAACATGATCAGATGTATAATAAGCTATGCAATTATATATTGTGGTTCTAATGTCTACCTTCCAACCGTGTAATGTAATGAATTGATGAGATCTCACCAGGCAGGAGGTGTCTCATTCAGGTCCTGTGCAGACTGTCACTTTCATTGTGTGTAGCTTGGTTCTTATAACCATTGTATTGACAGTGTTGCCGTCTTATAAGTTAAGGTTTTTATGCTAAATGTAGATACTTCACAAAACCTCTGTCTGTAGTTCCTTAAAGAGATAGAGCATTTACATCAGCTGTCTTCGTTCTTTCTCTCTTGTTACCCCCGATTGGCATGTGTGTGCTCAAAAATATTTCTGGAATGTCTACCCTGAATACTTGTGCCAGATGAACAAAAACAACTTCTGCTTAAGACCCTACTGAAATGGAAGGCATTTTGGTCCTTCTTCAACATGCCACATTCGAAATCCCTGTGAGTCACTTGAGAAATGATTTCTCTACCTTGTATCTCTCTCTCCTCTGCTTTGTTGGCGGGTTGGGGTGGGAAATAGTGCAGACTTCTTAAGGTAGTTCCTGTGGTACATTAACAAGATTTATTTTGCTGGTTTAGGGTAAGTGGTTGTTTACAGTGTAAATATTTCATGCTTGCCTATGTAGAATAGAATTCCCCTTTCTTCTCTGAACTAACATAATGTTAATAAATAGGATTTTTTAGAAACTTTACAACATCTTCTATTGAAAAGAAGATGGCTTTTTAAAATGCCGTGTCTTAGGTTGTCAATTATATTTTGGCTTTCTCATCTGTGCTGGAATCCACATTATCAGGCGGAGGAATGATAGAGTAGTTCATTGAAATTCTCTTTTTTTAAGGGAAAATATAATTGCATGTGCAACCAGTAGAATATTGAACTTTGTTCTTCTTAAAGGAATACTTGAATGAAAAGTCAACTTTATTTTTTTTTAAAATCAAAACTACAAAAATCGAAGCTAAAATGGAAGGGGGCCTTTAAAAATGTTCTGGAAGTTTTTAGTTATATGATTCCAAACTGATGGGGTGACTATTTTAAAATTATAATATCTTCATGGTTTATTATTCTCCAGGGATCCTCTGAGCACTGGGGTTGGTTAGATAGTGCTAGAAGCGAGAGATAGGCACTGAGAGTGAATATCCGAAAGCTGCTGAGTTTTCCCTGAGGTTTCCAACTTTGTGCCTAGCACAATGGTTTTTTTTAATAACTTATTCTCTTTTCTTCTCTCCTTCCTGCCAATATCTGCTCTGTGTTTGCACAACTTTTTGTTTTCTCCTGAGGAAATCTGTTTCCAAGCAGCATCCCATATTTGTATCCCCAACTTCTTTTAAAGCTTTTATTTTTGTTTTCAGTAGGCATAATTTCATTTTTTGCACTGCCAAATGTCTTGGTTGAAATTTTTATCCTCTCTTTCTGTTTTTCACTTCCGCCACTTTATTGTCCTAAAAAATATGGATTCGATTCCTGGTGGCCTACAGAAAGTACAATGGACTCCTCCATCGCCTCAAACCGAACACAGCCTTCTCTCTCAGTAGCATTGTATTAGTTATCTATCACTGCACAACAAGTGATCACACATTTAATGGCTTAAAAGGACACACATTTATTATCTCATCATTTCTGTGGACCAGGAATTTGGGCATGGCTTGGTGGGTTTCTAGCTTCAGGGTCTCTCACATGGCTGCGACGCAGTTGTTGCCCAGGGCTGAGGTCTCACCTCAACGTTTGACTGGGGAAGAGATCACATGGTTATTGGCAAGATTCAGTTTCTTGGGGTTGTTGAGCAAAGGTCTCAGTCCTTTGCCTGGCTCTTGATAAAAGGCCGCTTTCCATTCCTTGTCGTGTGGGCCTCTCCACAGGACAGTTCACAGCGTGGCAGCTTTGCTTCCTCAGAGCCAGCAAGGGGGAGCGTCTGCTGGCAAACTAGAAGTTACTATCTCTTCTAATGTGATCATGGAAATGCTACCCCATCACCTTTGCTGTATGTTATTAATTAGAAGCTAGTTTCCAGGACAGTCCACACTCAAGGAAAGAGGACAACACAGGGCACAAATACCGGGAGGCAGAGATGTCAGGGGCCATGTTAATGTTTGTGTCACAAGGATCTTCCTGGGCTATCGTTTATCTGCCAGTGATGTCATTATTTTCAAAGTTGTTCTGACCTAAAACCTGAGAGTTTCGTTTGATTCTGGTCTCTTTCTCTCTTTGTTTTCCATTTTCCATCTGTTTCTGTACCTGTCATCGTGAAAATAACAGTCAGAAAACCAAGTGACAGTCCTAGCAGTTCTACCCACCTTTGGGAATCAGATTGCCTGAGCTACAGTTTCCTCATCTGTACAGTGAGGCCTGGAACTAAGTGACCCTTATAATTCTTTTTAATTCTAAGTCTTTCATTTCAAAATGCTGAGTTTTCCTATGTGAATTCTGTTATTTTCTCTTTTTTCTCCAGTCCAATTGTTCCAGATCGTCACTTTCATTTTGCCATTTGCCGACTCAGGACCCTAGAGTAACTCCTAGTTGCCTATAACATAAAAGCCAAAATATGCCTTAGTGTGCTATTAGAGGCTCTCACCAGTCTGACCTAAACTCTATCCTTAAGTTCACCTTGGGTTCTACTACTGCGGGAACCCTCTAGCTCTGGCTAGGCTAAGCTATCCACTCATCATACATTATATCCTTCTCCAGTTTATTCACACTAAACTCCCTGCCTGATTGTCTTCCATACTTTGCCTCTGCTTATATAATTCATACCTATTCCTTGGAGCCCAGCTAAATTCTCATCTTTATAATCTAGATATTAGTATAATGGCTTTGAGTTCATAAGGCTAGGGTTCAAATCCTGTCATTCTGCATATATGCTTTGTTGCTTAGGCATGTTTAAACTCTTTGAGTCTCATTTTAAAAATAAGGATATCTAGCCATGACCGGTTTTGCTCAGTTGTTAGAGTAGAGCATCGGTCCTTGGACTGAAGGGTCCTGGGTTCGATTATGGTCAAAGGCATATGTACTATACCTCAGTTGCAGCCTTGATGATCCCCCGCCCCCTTCGGGGCACATGCGGGAGGCAACAAATCGATGTATTTCTCTCACATCAATGTTCTCTCTGTCTCTCCCCCTCCCTTCCACTCTCTCTAAAAAAAAATCAATGGAAAAAATATCCTCAGGTGAGGATTAACAAACAAACAAAAAGGATATCAATACTTTGCTCACGGGTTATTGTGAAAATTACATGAGATAATGCATGTCAGGTGCTTAATTCAGTTCTTGTTACATAACAGGTGACACAAAAATTATTTCTGTTCCCGACTTCTAATCTGTGTTGATTTATCTTGATGTTATAATGCTGTTTTTGTTGGTTCCACTCATTTAACAGACATTTTCTTTTGCACAAGCCTTATTTTGTCCTCCATAGAACATTTCTTAAGGGCAGCGACTGAGCTTTATACTCCTTTACATTTCCCTCATCACCTAGCCCAGTGCTCTGCAGCACACTGATTCCTTCCCCTTCCCTGAAGTCATCTTCCATGTTTATGCTGCTGTGACAGTGTGCTTTCCCCTCAGCTCTTCTTGCATTCTTAACCTATCAATTTCTTTTTTATTCTTTTGTATCAGCGCTGAGTATCTCAATTATTCATGCAACAAATATTTATTAAGAGCCTACAAATATGCTAGGCATTGTGCTCTGCTCTGAGGACACGCTGATGAGGTAGAACCAGCGTATCTTCTGAAACACATTACTAACACTCTAATGAGGGAAAACGGACATTTCTCATATATTCACAGAAACACATACCTGTGGCTCCATGAGAAAAACGACATTATCAGATAATCACACAATGTTACATGGCATAATGAGAAACTATAATAGGGAAGTTTGACCAGAGATATTTGATACCTGGAAAATGAACAAGAGGATGGAGAGATGAAGAGATGATAGAGATGCTGAGTAAGATTAAGGGCAGAGCTCGGCTCGAAAATTAAAGAAGTGAACTTAGGGAAAAATAAAATTAAGAGAGGGAGCCTACGAGATGGCCAGACCAGGAGTAGGGGAGGTAACATGTGAGAGCCACTTTTTGACCACCTGCTTTACATGTATCAAGATCTTGCGTTCATTCTGCTTTCTCTCATAATTTTAATAATTGGCATGCCAAAATATTACCTCAGAATAGCTGAGAAGGTATCTATTTTGGAGAATGTACTCAGGGGAGCAATCATACAATCTGCTACCTCCAGCTACAGTTCTGAGCAACAGGAATGGACAGACCAGTGGAGCTGGACCTTAGAGAGAGGGTGAGACCCTGGGAGCAAATGGGCTTTGAGGGGTAGAAGGGACCAAATGGGAATCATACACCAGGTTAAGGAGATTTGTTCAAGGGATAATCTCAAGGGAGTTATGGGATCAGATTTGCATTTTGAAAGCACATCTTTGACTGCTATGTGGAGGCAGAGGACTTCCCTGAATCACATTTTGTTGCTTGATTTTGTGTGAACAGGATGTTATTGTATAATTAATGTTTATTTTAATCTTCTTCACATTATACTATTATTTCCCATTCAGCCAAATGCTACATTAATTAGGATTTGATTTGCTATTAGTAACAGAAGTATAGCAAATAATGGCTTAACCAAGTAGAATTTTGTTTTCCACTTACATAAAGGAACCTGCAGGTAGGCATCCAGGGTTACTATGAAATTTTAAGAGTTAACAAGCAGCAGTGACATTCTTTCTTGCTGCTCTGACAGCTTAGTGTGCACTGCCTCAAGGCCCAATGGCCACGTGAATGCCAATAAAATCTTCCATTCAGAAATGGGGAGAATAGGGAATACCCACGAGTCACCGCTCCATAGGAAATTCTAAATTCCTTATGTGCAGGAACAGTATGGGATAAGTTCCTTGATTGGCCACTAGGATCCCTAGTTTTGGGGAGGAACTCCCTTATTCATTGTCCTCTACGGTTCTGGCTTAGCTCTTAGGAAGGTTTTTCATTTACATTTTCCTCCAAGGACACCTCTGAGGCCAACAATGGCTAGTAAGTCCTTCATTAGGGCCTCACAACTTCTGCAGACCATTTATTACTTCTTCTGAGTTTTCTGGGGGGATAGAATAGGAATAGTATTTTGAAGATTAGACAGTTATAAACTTGTATTTTCTAAAAATAGCTGTAACAGTACCTTCCAATCCTACCAATTCTTCTTATAACCTTGCTATTTTCCAAGCAAGAAGTAGATTCTATATCCCCTCTCCTTGAAACTTGGAACTTTTTAACTGCCTCAAACAATAGAGTATGGCAGAATGGCATCATGTGACTCCCAAGACTAGGTCATAAAAAATGATCCGGCTTCTATCTGACCCTTGGGGGTACTTGATTCTTGGAAACCAGCCACCATGTTATAAGGAGCCCAGGCCACAAGGAGAGATCACATGTAGTGTTCTGACTCATAGACAGCTAAGATTATAGCCAACAGCCAGCACCAACCACCAGACATGTGAGTGAGGGAGCCGTTAAGATGACTCCAGCACCAGGCACTGTCTGATTGTAACTACATGAATGAGTCTAAGTGTGAACCACTCAACTGAGCACAGTATTCTCCCAGCACTGTAAGGGATGATGATAATAGCAATAAAGGATTATTATATTTTCACACCATTAAGTCTAACATAGAGGACTCAAGAGGTAGGCAATCCAGGATTTGTTTGGTAGTTCAATGACTATCAAGATTTGGTTCCTTCTATCTTGATGCTCCGATTTTCTTCCTTCCTTCCTTCCTTCCTTCCTTCCTTCCTTCCTTCCTTCCTTCCTTCCTTCCTCCCTTCCTTTTCCTTTTCCTTTTCCTTTTCCTTTTCCTTCTCCTTCCTTCCTTCTTCTTTCTTCTTTTTTAAAAATATATTTTTATTGATTTCAGAGAGGAAGGGAGAAGGAGAGAGAGATGGAAACATCAATGATGAGAGAATCATTGATCGGTTTCCTTCTGCACACAACACACTGGGGATCAAGCCTGCAACCCGGGCATGTGCCCCCAACCAGAATCAAACCCAGGAACCTTCAGTCCACAGGCCAATGCTCTATCCACTGAGCCAAGCCAGCTAGGGCGTGATCTGATTTTTTAAATTGTTGTTTCATGATCTTAAATAGCTGTTTGAGCTCTAGTCAGTATACCCACTTTCTATCCAGTGGTAAGAAAAAAATAGCAAAGAGGAGCTTGCCTTTTTTTTTTTTTTTTTAAAGGTACTTATTAGAAGTTGAACATACAACTTCTTTCTGTATCCCATTTATCAGCAATTAGTCACCTGGCTACATTCAACTGGGAGGGAAGATGGGAGCTGTCTTTATTGTGGGGGGTCATGTGCTCAGAGTAACCCTTATTTACATTCTCTTTAAAATCTCTTAGCTCTGTTTGCTATATTCTTTACATAGTTTTCTCATTAATTTAAACTTCTAAATAAACTATGCTAGGTGAGGAGAACATTACTGGGAGTTAATCAGAAAGAAGGCATTTGGGATGATCAAGCTGAGAAAATGAAGCCTCACCTGTGTTCATGGGATCTGGCCTCTTAGGGTTTCACTCACCCCTGGTAACTAAATCCCCCACCCCCACCCTCATTAACCATTCCGACAGAAAGCACTGATCCGCCCAGAAGGATTTATTATTTGAGGTTTGGGGAAGCAATTAGAAGTTTACAGTAAGATTTAAAATTGATAAGAACCCCAGTGGCCTCTTTGGTATTTCAGCTTGATAACCTGACCAAGATTCCCCCCCTCCCCAACCTCCCAAGTTGAACAAACTTTGTCAAATCTGATACCAGAGTCATAAACTCTGCTCAAATGAAAGCTTCTTTTTGTTTTGATAAACAAAGGTGATAGGAAATAATGACGTTTCTCTTATTATAGTTAAGAGGAAGTTGATAAGCGCTCATAAAAATTCATTTATTCAAAAATGTTACTGAGACTTTATTATACAAGAGACGCAGCACTAGCTGTTGGTGATACAGTAATGAAGAGAAGCTACAGTCTTGGCTGTGATAGCCTGAATAATGGCGCAGGAGAATATCCAAATCCCAGTCCATGGAACCTGTGGATGCTCCCTGGCAAAAGAAACTTCGCAGATGTGATGAAGTTAAGGATCTTGAGCAGGGGAGATTAACTTGGATTATCTGGGTGGACTCTAAATACAATCACAAGTGTCCTTATAGAAAAGAGAGAGGCAGATGTGAGAAGAAGAAGGCAGTGTGACCATGAAGCAGGTATAAAAAAAATGCTGTGATGCAGAGCCATGAGCCAAGGAAAGAGGCAGCCTTCAGGAGAGGGGAATGTGGGAGAGGGAATGAAAAAGATACTCCTCTAGGGCCCCCTGAGGGAGTTCATCCCTACTGACTTTTTTATTTCATCCAAGTGAAACTGACCGCTGACTTCTGGTCTCCAGAACTGTGAGAGAATACATTTCTGTTGTTGTAAACCACCAAGTCTGTGGTAATTTGTGACAGCCACAGGAAACAATGCATTGCCTCTCACAGAGTTCATAATCTAAAAGGCAATTAGAATCAAGTATGAAGTATCTAAAGAGAAACTTGAAAGAGCAAAATGGGTAGGTCAGGTAAGGCCCTGGGGCAAGGCAAAATCAGAGATAGCTGGAAGTACTGAGGTTTTGAAAGTCATTCCATGTCTTTGAAGTGGAGAATGCTTCTATGGAGGTGAGGGAGTGGAGGGAATGTGTAGCAAGAAATGAGGCTGAATGAACCACTGAGCAGGTGCTAGATGATAGAGGCATAAGTCATGCTTTGAGCTTCATTCTTAGAATATTGTAGATTCAACACTTTTGAGCAGAGTTGTAGCATAATTAGGTCTGTGTTTTAGAAAAACTCAGGCTGGATTATTGGAAATCTAATACTACATCACTCTCTCAAGGACCTATTCGTGGACCTTTGGAAGTGTGGAGTGGAGGAAACTTGGGGACGTTTGCCATAGAGTGGTCAGGAAAGGATATGCTGAGAAGGTCCCTATACATTCAGACATTTTGTATTTCTCTTATTTCTAAAAGTGAACTTCCAATTGCAAGATTCTTTTGGTTTCACACAGCTTTGCTTCTACAGATCTCTCTCCTGCCTCTTCTCCACCACTCCACAAACCTGTTCTGCGGCTCAATAAATAACAGCTTCTTTAAAAAAAAGACTTTATTTTTTAGGGACGTTTTAGGCTTATAATAAAACTGAGAAAGCACGGAGATTTCTCATATATTTCCTATTACCACACATACATAGGTTGACCACTTTTCAGTCATTCACAATGAACCTACATTGACACATCATAATCACTCAAAGTCTTTAGTTTGCCTGCGAGTTCACTCTTGGTGTTGTACATTCAGTGGGTTTGGATAAATGTGATATGGCGCATATCCATCATTATAATATCACGCAGAGAATTTTCACTACTCTAAAATTCCTCTGTCCTCTGCCTATTCATCTCTTGCCTCTCCCCTTTCCACCTCCCAGCAACCTCTGATCTTTTTATTTTCTTTGTAGTTTTGCCTTTTCTAGAATGTCACATAGTTGGAATCATAAAAAGGTGTCTTTTCAGATTGGCATCTTTCACTTAGTAAGTTGCATTTAAGTTTCCTGCATGTCTTTTCATGGATTGAAAGCTCATTTCTTTTTAGTTCTGAATAGTATTCCATTATCTGGATGTACCACAACTTATTTATTCGCCTACTGAAGGGCTTCTTGGATGTTTCCAAGTTTTGGTTATTATGGATGAAGCTGCTATAAACATCTGTGTGCAGAATTTTATGTGAATACAAGTTTTCAACTTCTTTGGGTAAATACCAAGGAGTGCCGTTGCTAGATCACATGGTAAGAATGTGTTTAATTTATACGGAACTACTCAACTGTCTTCCAAAGAGGCTATACAATTTGGCATTCCTACCAGCAATGTATCAGAGTTCTTGTTTCTCCACACCCTCCCCAGCATGTGGATTTTAGCCATTCTAATAGGTATTCAGTGGTATTTCATTGTCATTTTAATTTGAAATTCCCTAATGGCATATTATGTTTAGCTTCTTTAATATGTTTGTTTGCTGTCTGTATATCTTCTTTATCTGTATATCTGTTAAGGTCTTTGGCACATTTTCAATCAGGTTATTTTCTTATTGTTGAGTCCTTTATCAGATGTGCCTTTTGCAAATATTTTTCCCAGTCTGTGGCTTAATATCATCTTTCACAGAGCTGAAGTTTTAAATTTTAATGAATTCCAGTTTATAATTTATTTCTTTCATAGATTGTGTCTTTGGTGTTATGTCTAAAAAGCCATCACCATACTCAAATTCATCTAGATTTTCTTAGATTTTATCTTCTAGGACTTCCATAGTTTTGCATTTTACATTGAGGTCTATCATCCATTTTGAGTTAATTTTTGTGAAGGGAGTAAGGTCTGTGTCTAGATTATTATTATTATTATTTGCAGATGGAGACCAGTTGTTCCAGCACCATTTGTTGAAGAGGCTAGCTTTGTTCCATTATATACCTTTATTCCTTTGTCAGAGATTAGTTGACTATACTTATAAGGTCTATTTCTGTGCTCTCTATTCTGTTTGGCCATTCTTTCACTAATACAACAATGTCTTGATTACTATAGCTATTTGACTTCAAGACTTATTATAAAGTGTCACTCCTCCAACTTTGTTCCTCTCCTTCAATAGGAAACTCATTTTTGATTGTCCAGGTCAAATGCCTTGAAGCTGCCCTTGACTACTATCTTTTTCTCAGACCCTATACCCAATCCAATAGAAAATTTAGGATAGGAAACAGATCCAGAGTCTGATAACTTCTCTCCATCTACACACTGCTACTTCCATAGTCCAAGCCATTGTTATTTTTCAGCATATTATTGTAGAGCCTCTGAATTACACAGTCTGATGCTACCCTGCCTCCTTATAGCTTATTCTCAACACAACAAGCACAATAATCCTCTTAAAACTTAACTCATGTCTCTTCTTCCACTGACACCCTTTAGTGAATCCCCATCTCATGTAGAGTAGAAGAAGCCATTGGCCTGCTGGGCTCTACACAGTTTACGTCTCAGATCCTACACTCAGATGTAGCTTTCTTTATCCTTTATTACTTCAGTACAGTCACACTGGCCAACTCACTGTTTGTTGAAAATACTGGGCAGTCTCTCATTCCAGGGACTT
This sequence comes from Myotis yumanensis, assembly GCF_028538775.1. Lineage (NCBI taxonomy): Eukaryota > Metazoa > Chordata > Mammalia > Chiroptera > Vespertilionidae > Myotis > Myotis yumanensis. The sequence goes on along the minus strand of NW_027223762.1, from coordinate 29,066,801 downwards.
ACTAGTTCCCCTCTCTCTTCCATGATATTCAGGAAGCTGGTTTCCTCATGCCCTTCAAATTTCTACTTAATCACGACCTTCTCAGTATGGCCTTTTCTGACCATCTACACTAATAAAAGAGAAACATGGTAATTAGCGTACGACCGCTACCCTTTTCATTGGCTAATCAGTGAGTATATGCAAATTAACTGTCAGCCAAGATGGCAGTTAATTTGCATATACCGGCTCTGAGCGAAGACTGAAGACAACATGGAAGCCAAGGGCTATAGAAGGGAGCAAAGTAGAGGCCGCGGACACAGTAAAGGAGCCAAGGCTGCAGAGGCAGGAGGCGGGAGGGGAAACCCAGCCACAGCGGCTGGGAGTGGGAGGGGAAACCAGGCAGCAGCGGCTCGGGGCTGGTTGGGCAAACCCACCAAGATGGAGCGGCTGGGGGCAGGTTGGGAAAACCCACCAAGATGGAGTGGCTGGGGGTGGGTTGGGAAAACCCACCAAGATGGAGCAGCTGGGGCGGGTTGGGCAAATCCACCAAGACTGAGAGGCTGGGGGCGGGTTGGACAAACCCACCAAGACGGAGCAGTTGGGGCAGGTTGGGAAAACCCAGCAGCAGCGGCTGGGGGCGGGTTGCGCAAACCCACCAAGCTGGAGCGGCTGGGGGCGGGAGTGAAGCCCGCCTCAGCGGGTTTTGCTCCCTTCTCTGCTTTCCTCCAGCCACAGTAAGCCCTATTCTTGCAGGAATCTTCTTGCAACGGGCCTCTAGTTATATATAAAATAGTAAACTCCCCCTGAGCTTCCTCCATTCTAGCACTGTATATTTCTCTTTCTGTTTTATTTTTATCCATAGCACACATTGTCCTTTAATTCTAAAACATTTCTTTATTATTCTTTTAAAGATGTATTTCTCTCCCCCATGGAAAGTAATTTCTATGAGGCAAGAAATTTTGTCTGTTTTGCTCATTACTTCCTTCCCACTGCCTAAGACATTTCTTTTTTTAAAATTTTTTAAATATATTTTATTTATTTTTTACAGAGAGGAAGGGAGAGAGATAGAGAGTTATAAACATCGATGAGAGAGAAACATCGATCAGCTGCCTCCTGCACACTCCCCACTGGGGATGTGCCCGCAACCAAGTTACATGCCCTTGACCGAAATCGAACCTGGGACCCTTGGGTCCACAGGCTGACGCTCTATCCACTGAGCCAAACTGGTTACGGCCTAAAACATTTCTTGACCCATGGGAGGTGCTTAATAAGTAGTACTTGAATGAATGAGTGAATACTGTTACGACAGTTTTATTTCAAGATATTTGTGTTTCTCACTCAGGTTTAGAAACTTATTTGACATTCACAACATGCAATTAAGAACCATTTAGGTCTCATGTTCTGTTCCATTTTAGACAGAAGAAAGGTGAGGCATTGAAAGGCTAGTGGATAAGCAATGAATATCAGTGCATTGAAACATATCTATAATAATAAAAGGGTAATATGCTAATTAGACTGGACGTCCTCCCTGATGAAGCTGGGGCCAGAGCGAAGCCCGAATCCAGGGTGGCTGCTGGAGGCCAGAGGGAAGCCTGCCCGGGTTCCAGGGGCCTGCCAGCAGCTGGAGAGAAGCAAACTCAGGTCCCGGCTGCCAGAGGGAAGGCCTTCTCTTGCACAGATTTTGTGCATCGGGCCTCTAGTACTGAAATAATAAACTTATGACATACTCATTTAAAATGACGGTGTTTATTTTGTAGCCTAGAGCCTATTGGCTTTGCTGTGCATGCTTAAGATACTGGTCCCCTTATCCCTTAGGAAGGCTGGGGTGGTTGGAAACTCCGAGGCAGCTGACTCTGGAGGGAATGGTCTTGTGTGGGGCTTCTCAGAGGACGGCCAAGAGCAGAGGGTCTAGCAGTGCATTCCCCGTGCGCACTGGGGATGGCAAAGGAATTTACCTAGGTACTCCTCTGGCCGGGGTGCTATATTGGGGCATGCCTACCTTTTCAACATCTCTTCCAGAAGCCTGAGTATTCTGCTGCCCATCATGCATAGGAAGTCTGTGCATTACTGGATGATCTCATGCTGTAGATGCACCCACCAAGGGGGTAGGTAACACAATGCCAGTTGGGGGCGGGGATGGGAGTGAGAGGCTGAATTAGGGTTCCTTGTGACTGCACCTCCAGACAGGAATCCAAAAACTCTTGTCAAATACCAGATTTCTGTACGTTCACCATGGATGGGTCCTGTTAGTTATGTGCAAACTAGCTGCAGGGTTCTGTTCTACTAATATGTGTTCTACAGATAGGGTTTCATCATGATTTTGAAATACTTGATATGAAAAGTTCAATTGCATTTAAAATGTCTCTTCATGTTATTATAAGAAATTGCACAGTTTTGTCAATGGAAGAGCTCTTAAATTCTTTAAATATAATTTCAACTGTTGTAAATTTTTGAATGAGTGCATAAAAGGTTTTACATTAAAAAAATCATGTACTGGTAGGAATAAAATTTCACACTGATGGCGCTCATAAAAAATTTATAGAGATCATCATTAAAATGTCTTAAACAGGAATTGAATAAAAATATTCAAACTATAGCCATGCATATCAATTGTTAATTCAAGTTTTTTTAATGATTAAAATGGCTTTTATTAAAATTGCTGAAAAATTTTAATTGGAAGTTTTATAAAACGTCTATATTTAATACCTTTCCTCTTTGCATTTTATTTTTATCTTAATTACAAGGAAAAGATAATGACTTTTTAAGGCCCCATATAGAGGTCCCTTAGTCCCCTCCAGTTTACCTCAGTGTGCTGTACAAATGTCATCACTTTCTTGATATTCTTTGACACGAACAAAGTAGGGTAGTACAGTAAGTCCTTATTTAGCATCGCCAATAGATTTTGTGACTTTAAGGGAAATGATATATAACAAAACCAATTTTTCGTAGGCTAATTAATATAAACATGAGTTAAATTCCAATGGCACCTCATCAATATTATAACAAAACCATGTTGAAATAAATGACGTTCTTGAAGGACCTGTTGTACTACTCTATGCTATCTGTTCCTTCCTTTCTTGACCAGGTAGACCTCACTGATACTGCTCATAAGGAACAACTCAATTCAAACCATGAAAACTCCCAGGAGTTGGCTCTGTCAGCTCCAGGTCTAAGATGCTGCCAGTCAGGACAGGCAAAGCCATTTTGACTCATTGTTTATTCAGACTATTTACAGTCTGACTAACGGGAAGCAGGCACCATACCCTCAAATCCTTAAGTCACCAGTTCAACCCATCCTTCTTCAATTTCTAATCTACAATGCAAGTCTTTTCCTTGTGATACCGATAATTGTCCTCTGTTTAACTTATCCCCAATGCTTCTTTTCTACTTGTGATTACAAAGATGTCAAAGCTGAACACACGCTTCCTTTTTATCATGTTTAATTTTTCTTAAGACATGTTCATCTCGAGGTGTGAATTATGCTTATCTAATTCTATTATTATATCACATTGTAATTTTATAAAAAACATGCAAACTATTCTCAAATATGCAGTATTTTATAACTATACCCTTTTAAAAACCTCTAATGAAATACATTTTACATATTCATTTCCCTCCATTTGATCAGTACATTTTATTTTTTTTGATGAGTGCTGCCAATCAGACTCCATCTTAGTCCTGAGGAGAGAGAAATGTTGTTCTTGGTAGTATTCAGAAGTCCGATATATTGCCCATCATTTTTTTTTTTAATCTAAAATTGTGTTCTGAACTTGATAATTCCAATAAAAGAGAGCGCCCATGGTAGAAGGTAGGCAAACAGCTTAGGCAATGTGTAGCTACCAAATGTTTTTTTTTTTTCCAAATCCAAAGATAATTTCAATTATTTTCTTTTGAGTGTTTTTTTCCCCCTCTAACTATTGCATTCCTCTATATAGACCTTGTTCCTCTAGTTCCAACTGGCATTCAGTAGTCTGCCTCTGATTACATGTAAATGCTTGACAAGATTAGAATACATTCTCTCATGTCATTACCATGTCTGACAGGGAAATTCACCTTATGAAAGATGTAATTTTATTTTTCCTTTTGCAGAGCAAGTGAAGATTCATTGAAATGTGGGGAGTAGCAACATCATTTTCTATTATGTTACCTAGGGAGTCTTTGCAGCTAAATTATTTTCTGGATAAATTTTACTCACAAAGGAGACCATAACTTGCTTTTCACATTTTCATAACCTGGTAAGACACAGTTATTCCCCAAGGCATTGTTAAAGGAATGCCCACAAGATCCAATTCCTTTACCTAGAGCTGGTTCTCTGTAAAGGATGCCCTTTGTCGTGTGTTGAGGACGTTGGAAAGCAGCTAATTGGTGACAGAGCAGTGCCTGGACACAATAATCCTGATTCCTGGAGCTGTGACTTTCTTCCAAATAATAGGAGCAGAGCTGACTTTTAGGAAGCAATTTGATTGGAGGCATATTCCTGTCTTCCTGTCTCCCTGTTCCTCTCACTGCAGCCTGTGGACCATGCTGTCAGAATCACTTGGGAGTGTGTTAAACATGCAGATTTCTGAATCCCACTCCAAACAGAATGAATGAGGCCTTTTTGAGGCGACACTGGGAACTCTGAACTTTTCAAAGCACTTTAGAGGATTCCTTTTTTAAAAATTATTATTTTTAAAATCATGAGTTAATTTTAGAATGACATGCAATGGTAAGAAATAATATTGAGACACTCTCTGTGTCCTTTCCCAATGTCTCCCAATGGAATCATCTTGCAAAACTTTCGTACGAAATTACCATGATATTGACACTGCTGTAGCAAGACACAGAACTTTTTCATCATCCCCAGGATCCCTCAAATTGCCCTTTTGTAGTCTCACACTCTTCTCTCCCACCTCCACCTCTATCTTAATCTCTGGGACCCATCAATCTGGGTTTCTTTCCTATAATTTTATCAATAACTAGAGGCCTGGTGCACTCGCCAGCTGTGAGCCTGGCTTCTGGCTGAGCCGTGCTCCCCCTGTGGGAGTGCACTGACCACCAGGGGGCAGCACCTGTATTAAGAATCTGCCCCCTAGTGGTCAGTGTGTGTCATAGTGACCCGTCGTTCCACTATTCAGTCGATTTGCATATTAGCCTTTTATTATATAGGATGTGTTTTTAAAAGAAACCACATACTATGTATCCTTTTGGTATTGGCTTTTTAACTCAGAATAATTCTCTGTAAATGAATCTAGCTTGTTGCATGTAACAATAGTTTGTTCCATTTTATTACTGAGAATTAGTCCATGGTATGGATGTACCACAGTTAGTTTAATCATTAATCCATTGAAGGGCATCTGGATTGCTCTCAGTTGTTAGCTGTTATGAATAAAGCTGCTGTAAACATTTGTGTAAGGTTTTGTGTGAACATAAGTCTCGATTTCCCAGGAATGATTGCTCAGGATTGCAACTGCTGAGTAGTACAGTAGTTGAAAGTTTAGACTTTGTAAAAGAAAATACCTGACTTTTCCAGATTGATTATACCCTTTTTACATTCTCACCAGCAATGTATGGGTGATCCAGTTTCTTTGCATTCTTGCCAGCAATAAGGTATTGTTACTATATTTTATTCTAGCTGTTCATGAGCTTAAGAACTCTGCCTAGTGTTCGATTTTGGACATTTTCCACCTATGTTTCTTATTCTAAATAGTTTATAGCCATGCTTTTTACATCTGTGATCTATTTTGAGTTAAGGGATGCAACTTGACTCAAGATTATTATTATTTTTTTGCATGTGGATGATGCACCATTTGTTGAAAAGTTATCTTTCCTCCATTGCATTGCACCTTTGTCAACATCAGTTGGAATATTTCTGGGTTTTTGGTTTCTTTCTTTATATCTATCCCTCTGACAGTACCACACAATTTTGGATTACTGTAGCTATAGAATGTCTTAAATTGATTAGATTCCTTCCACTTAATTCTTTTTTAAAAAATATATTTTATTGATTTTTTACAGAGAGGAAGGGAGAAGGATAGAGAGTTAGAAACATCGATGAGAGAGAAACATTGATCGGCTGCCTCTTGTGCATCCCCTACTGGTCAAGGTACATGCCCTTGACCAGAATCGAACCTGGGACCCTTGAGTCCGCAGGCTGAAGCTCTATCCACTGAGCCAAACCGGTTAGGGCCACTTAATTCTTTTTTTTTTTTTAATATATTTTATTGATTTTTTACAGAGAGGAAGGGAGAGAGATAGAGAGTTAGAAACATCGATGAGAGAGAAACATCGATCAGCTGTCTCCTGCACATCTCCCACTGGGGATGTGCCCGCAACCCAGGTACATGCCCTTAACCGGAATCGAACCTGGGACCCCTCAGTCCGCAGGCCGACGCTCTATCCACTGAGCCAAACCGGTTTCGGCAGGGCCACTTAATTCTTTATTAAAATTGTTTTCAGTAATTCCAGTTCCTTTGCCTTTCCATATAAATAACCTTGTCTATATCTACAAAAAAATCTTGCTGGGATTTTGATCGGAATTGCCTTTAACCTGCATAATGATTTGGCGGGGGGGGGGGGGGGGGGGGAATTGGAAACTTGACATCTTTACTATTTTGAATTTTCCAGTCTATAAACATGTTTCATTTAGTAGTTTTTAGCATGCAAGTCTGTACCTGTTAGTATTACATCTAAGTTTATTTTTTAGGGATTGTAAGTGGTGTTTTTAATTTTGTTGCCTACATGTTCGTTGCTAGTCTAGATACATGCTATTAATTTTTGTATATTTATCTTGTATCCTGTGATCTTATGGAACTCACTTACTTGTTTTAGATTTTTTTGTAGATTCTTTAAAATTTTCCATATAGATAATTATGTCATTTGTAAATAGAGACAGTTTTATTTCTTTCCCATCTGCATGCCTTTTATTTCCTTAACACAATGATTAGGACTTCTAATACCATGGTGAAGAAGAGTGGTGAGAGTGGGCATTTGTTACATCATTCCTGATCTTAGGCAAAAAGCATTTCTGTCTGGTGCCATTGAGTATAATATTTATTGCAGGCTTTTTGTAGATGCTCTTGATCAAGTTGAGGAAGTCCCTCTCCATTCCCATTTTTCTTAGCATTTTTATTATTAATGGGTGTTAAATTTTGTCAAATGCTTTTTCTTTTATTTAGCTGAGATATAATTGAATTATATCTTTATTGATTGATATGATCATTGTGATTTTTCTTCTTTAGCCTATTTATATGGTAGTTTATATGATCAGTTTTCAAAAATTGAGTCAGCTTTGCATTCCCATATAATTTCCACTTGGTCTTTAAGTCTTTATATATTCTTTTTATATTTTGTTACATTCTATTTGCTATTTACATTAGGTTAAGGGATTTGCATGTATAACCATGAAGGATATTGGTCTGTAGTTGTCTTTTTTTGGTGTTGTCTTTGTCTTGTACTTGTATCCAGGTAATACTGACTTCCTAAAATGAATCGGGAAATCTTCTCTTCTGTTTTTTAGAAGATCATGTAGAATTGGTGTTAATTCTTCAAACATGTGGTAGGATTCTTCAGTGAAACTATCTAGGTCTGGCGATTTCTTTTTTTGTGAGTATTTGAATTACAAATTTAGTTTCCTTAGTAATTTATGGGGCCAGTCAAGTGATCTCTTATTGGGTATGTTGTGGTAATTTGTGCTTTTGAAGAAATTGGTCCATTTCATCTAAGTTGTCAAATTTGTTTGTGGGGTTGTTTATAGCATTTCCTTAGACATCCTGTTGGATGTTTGCAGAATTTATAGTGGTATCTCCTGTTTCAGTCCTCACGTTGGTAATTTGTATCTTCACTTTAAAAAATTTGTCTGTTTTGCTAGAGGTTTAACCATTTTATTGAGTTTTTCAATGAACCAACTCTGTATCATGATATTTCTCTAGTGCAGTGGTTCTCAACCTTCTAGCCCTTTAAATACAGTTCCTCATGTTGTGACCCAACCATAAAATTATTTTCGTTGCTACTTCATAACTGTAATGTTGCTACTGTTATGAATTGTAATGTAAATATCTGATATGCAGGATGGTCTTAGGCGACCCCTATGAAAGGGTCGTTCGACCCCCAAAGGGGTCGTGACCCACGGGTTGAGAACCGCTGCTCTAAGTGTTTTCCTACTTTCAATATCATTAATTTCTGCTCTTGATCTTGTTCTTGCTTGTTTTGGGTTTTTCTCTTCTTCGTATAGGTTTTTGAGGTGGTAGTTTAGATAGTTGATGTATGACTTTTCTTAATTTCTAATCTAAGCATATCGTTTATAAATTCGACTTTCAATACTGCTTTAATAGTGCCCCACAAACTTTGACATTATATTTTCATTCATCTTACTGCATTTTTTTCAGTTTCCTTAGACTTTCTATTTATGTAGGGATTATTCATAAATATGTTCATTAGTTTCCAAGTTTTAAAAATTTTTTCTGCCACCTTTCTGTTATTTATTTCTAATTTGATTTCATTGTGATCAGAATGCACACTTTATGTGATTTTAATTTTTTTAGTTTGCTGAAGGTTGTTGTATGGCTGGCTCTAGGGTCTGTCTTGGGCCATGGCCAGTCTTGGGCCATGGCCACTGGAAAATAATGTGTATTCTGCTTTTGTTGGGTGAAGTATTCTGTAAATGTTGATTCGATACTGTTGGTTAATGGGGTTGCCGAGGTCTTCTATCTCCTTGCTAATTTTATATCTAGTTGTTCTTGCAGTTGTTGGGAGAGGGGTGTTGCTATCTCCTGCTATAATTGTGGATTTGTCTATTTCTCCTTTTAGTTTTATTAGTTTTTGCTTCATATATTTTATAGCTCTCTTGTTTGATGCATACTTAGGATTGCTATGGTGGTGGATTGACACTTTTATCTTTAAATAATATCCCTTTTATCTCTGGTAATTTTCTCTGCTCTGATATCTACTTTATTTGATGTTAATATAGCCACTTGTGCTTTCCTTCAATTAATTTTTTAAAATCCTCACCCAAGGATATTTTTCCATTAATTTTTAGAGAGAGTGAAGAGAGACAGAAAGACAGAGAGAAATATCAATGTGAGAGAAACACATTGATTGGTTGCCTCCTGCACATGCCCCGACCAGGGTCTGGGCCGGGGGTAAGCTTGCAACTGAGGTATGTGTCCTTGACTGGACTTGAACCCAGGACCCTTCAGTCCACAGCCAACGCTTGATCCACTGAGCCAAGTTGGCTTGGGCTTGATTACATGCTACATCTTTTTCCATTCTTTTACTTTCAATCAGTCTGTGTAATTATATTTGAAATGAATTTCTGCAGAAGTTCACAGCCATTCAGAGCGATTCATAACATATAGTTAAGCCATATTTTTTGATCCATTCTGTCAATTGTTGTCTTTTAATGGTATATTTAGGCAACTTATATTTACTATAATTATTAATATGTTAAGGTTGAAGTCTGCTATTTTAATATTGGTATTCTGTTCTTTGTTCTCTTTTATTTTTCATGCTTTCATATGGTTACTTGAACATTCTTTTTTAGAATTCCATTTTGATTTCTCTACAGTGTTTTTGAATATAACTCTTTATATAACTATTTTAGTGGTTGCTCTAGGTATAACATTATGTATACAAAACTTACCAAAGTCTACTGGTATCATTATTGTACCACTTCAAGTGCTGTGTATAGAAACCTTACTTCCTGTTTGTAATATGCTTTTTATAATATATTACATACAAACGATTATATTATAGATTAATTAATTATCTTATAATATATGTATAATTACTCTAAATATTTCCTTTACATACATTTAGAACCACATCAGACAGTTACAATTTTTGTTTCAACCATCACACATAATTTAGAATTTTAGAAGAGAAGAAAAGTCTACTGTATTTACCCATATTTTTGCTTATCATGTTCTTTATTCCTGATTGTTTTAGTTTCCAAGTGCTGTTGTAATAAATCACCACAGATTTACTGCAATAAAATGACATGAATTTATTATCTTATTGTTCTAGAGGTCAGAAGCTTGAAATAAATTTCACTGGGTTAAAAGATGCGATATCAGTAAGCCTGCATTTTTTTCCTGTAGGCTCATAGGGAACATTTGTTGACTTTTCCAGCTTGTAGAGGCCACCTGCATTTCTTGGCCTGTTTTGTCTTTCTAATCTGGCAAGATTCAACTCTAATATTTTGTTGTTTTCCCCAACCCAAGTTATGATTTGCTGGCCAGTAAATTCATAGGTAGATATCTTTGAATCTTATTTTAGTTTCACCTTACCTGAAATTTAGTACCTTCAGTTATGATCAATGATATTTTCATCACTTTCTCCTGAGTCACAGTTTATCTCTGTGTCCTAGTTCCAAAGACTATGTGTGTGTGTGTGTGTATATATATATAATTTTAAAGTTCTGCTACTCTATTTTTTTCTAGCCACAACACAGATGTAATATATGCAAATACATCTCCCTGATGATTCCTCTCTGTCTCCTGGACTCCTGATTACAACTAGCCCTGGATGCCTTCCATATCTGTGCACACATTCACCTGCTGGACCCTGGCATCCCCTAGAAACACTGAAGGCCTTAATGTATCTTGAACATGACTGAACTTTCTATGCCCTTTGAACATTTCCTTATTCTCACTGCCCAGGCATCACTTGGCTCTCCTAGTTGTTTTATCTAACGTAGGAATTTAAATTTCAGTGAAAATGGAGGAAATCTTGCAAAGAAACCTCACCTAAGAATGGCCAATGTAGCTCCATAAATTTTCTATACACTAAGCTTTCCCTTTTTAAATTTACAGTGGCCTAACCATGACACGTTCTTGTGATACAGCAGCTCTGATATTCTGTGCGACTTTGTGCCTACGTCCATCTCATAAATTATTTCATACTTTGGTAGAGATTTGGAGTTTAGCATTTCACATTTGAATCTGGAATTTCAGACTATAATTTTTATTGCTGGCAGTCACAGCGCCATTTACTCAGGAGGCCACAGAATGTGAGGCAGTAAAGCTTCAACTCTGGTGTCAGACTTCCTGGGTTGAAACTCCCTTTCATCACTGCTAACAGTGTAAAGTTGGGCTGGTGGTTTAATCTAACTTAAGCACATTTATGATTAAATTGAGAATAAGAGTAATAAAGGCATTTGTTTACTAGCTTTTAAAAAATATATATTTTATTGATTTTTTACAGAGAGGAAGGGAGAAGGATAGAGAGTTAGAAACATCGATGAGAGAGAAACATTGATCAGCTGCTAGGGTTAGGGTTAGGGTTGTTTACTAGCTTTTTAATGGTAAATACTATATATTAAGGAAAATGCTTAGCATGGTTTCTGGTATAAACTCAACAGATGCTATGATATTTTATTATATATTTTTGGCAAAAATTGAAACTTAGAATTCTGGATAAACTTAACATTATCAATTAATCTTACCAGCCATGCCCCAACCAGTTTGGCTCAGTGGATAGAGCATCAGCCTGCGGACTCAAGGGTCCCAGGTTCGATTCCGGTCAAGGGTATGTACCTTGGTTGCGGGCACATAGCCAGTAGGGAGTGTGCAGGAGACAGCTGATCGATGTTTCTCTCTCATCGATGTTTCTCACTCTCTATCCCTCTCCCTTCCTCTCTGTAAAAAATCAATAAAAATATATTTAATAATCTTACCAGCCATTATGGTTTGACTAGTTTTACTAATCAAACCATTAGTTTTGATTAGTAACTAACTAAAAATATCTGTTCACTACACACCTGAAAGATAGTCCTCTATAAACAATGAGGCTCATGGAGCATCACTTCCAAGATCAAGCTTAGATATTCTCAGGAGTGTATCACCAGGAAAGGTAATAGAAGTGAAGGTTCTTGGACCCCCCCACCTTGACCCACTGAATCGGAAGCTCTGGGGGTGAGGTCCAATAACCTGTGTTTTAACAAGCCCTGCAGGGGATTCTAATGGACACTCAAGCTTAAAAACCATGACTGGATTAAGGTTTGATGCTCCATGCAGTTCCTGTCTCATCACTCTTGCTGCAGTGTTTACTGGTCTTCCTGCTGTCATGTTCAACACATGCCGTTAGCTGATTAGGAACCTGAAAGGCCCAACATAGAATTCAATATATTAGGTTTAGTGGGGAAAAACATTTTTGACCTAAAGGTGGGAAAAGCTAATGGCTAAATCAAGCAGTTATCTCCTGTGAATAATCACTGGAATTACCTTGATTGTTCATTTGATGATTTGCTTTTCTGTTTAGTAGCAACATCTAAGGCCTCGAGATCTTTATTTTCTTTCCCTGGAAATACTCTTTGAGAAACCAGGATTTGTTAGTATCTATGACTGCCTTGTGGATTGTTATTTTAAGGAGCCTCTTAATTTAATCTTAGTGTAATCATTTTTTTCTGGTTAGTGTTTCAATGCTTATTTCAACACATAAATAAGCTTAGAGTGACTGCTTAAAACCATTTTGGGCTGATTAAAAGCACTTTGGGTATAGCCCGGGCAGTTGTAAATATAATTTTATTTCTGAACAGATAATTTCTGGATAAACAGTAATTCAGTTGCTAAAAGCTATTATTGTAATGTTTTCACATTTTTCTAAGCATGCAAAGTGGAATAGAAACATTATATAGAATTGGGAAAAGACATATTAGATCTTATGTAAATTTAGTTTATGAATTCTCAAGAAATAACATGTTTTTTCTACTTCTTTATATGGGAATCCTAATGTACCTGAAAACCCGAGGAGGGAATTAGATTTAGGGCAGATAGAACTGCATTAACATCCCTTCTGCCACCTCCTTGCTGTGGAGTTTGGGTTTTTATTATATCAAACCTCTGGTCCTGCATATTTAAAAAGAAGACTAGAAGGCCAGTTTCAGAGGTTGTTGAGGATTAAATGAGATAATGTAAGACGTATCTGGCATAGAGTAAGAGCTCAACAAAATCAGGCATTTTGAACATTACGTAATTTTGATTTGCATTTAGTCATCTTTCTAGTTGATAAGGCAATGTAGATACATTTGCATTTCTGGTTTCCTTGTTTGGATCTTTATTAGTGTCTTTTTTTTTTTTTTTTTTAAATAGAGAAGTCTTTTAATGACACTTCTTACCAGCGTTGACTCTGTTTCATAAAGCGTTAGAATCAGATCTAGGAGTGATTGATTTTGGAGGCCAGCTAGTTTAAGCTCCCTTTTTACCAATTCAAGAATCTGAGGCCTGAGAATGGAAACGACATACCCAATGCCTCCTAGGTGGTGGTTGGCATGATGGCGCCTGTTCCCTATAAATTGGTTACCTGTTAGATGGCGAAGAGAAATATATTTTGAAATGTCCAAAGCTCCTTTGTGTGGCCTATGAGGCTCTACCCAATACAGGCTCTACTTACCTTTGGCTTTATCTTTAACCACTCTCTATCCTATCCTAACACCTCATGATTCTGCAGCATGCATAATACTGAGGGTTGTCTGCATTCCAGCTCTGCTGATGTCTTTCTGGCAAAAAGGATAACCCTTTCCGCACCTTCCCATTTTTAACTCCTTAGTTCTAATTGTGAACCACAGAGTAGAAGTCTCCGAAGTCCCCACCATCTCTCCCCCGCCCTCCGCATCCCACAAGACTTCCCAGGCCATGCTTTGAAAGGGTGCTGGGAACAAGTCTTATTTACTTTTCTATTTTCAGTATCTAGTATCGGATCTGGTACGTTTTATATGTTCAGTCAATCTTTGTCGAACTGAGCTGTTGTTTGGCTTCTGTGAATTGTGTTTTCAATTATTGTTACTTACGTGCCATTGTGAGCTTCTCCTGTCAGACACTTTAAGACCCCAGTGCCCATGACTCAAGGTGTATTTACAAGTAGCTATAAAAAGTGGGACCTGTGGTTCGGAGACCTGAGTTTTCCAGCTTTGCTACTAAAAAGTTATGTAAATATAGAAGATGTATGCCTCAGTGCTTCGGCTTCTTAAATTTTTCTGTTGTAGTAAAAATTAGCACGTGTAGAGAAAAATGCATCATACGTGGGTTTACCCTCACTGGATAGATGCAAATACCCCTGACTCCACCGCAAAGGCTGGGAATCAGAGCATTGCCAGGTGGTCAGAGCTACTCACTGTCCTTTACTGACCACAACCCTGCTCTCACGCTAAAGGTAGCCTCGGTTCTGACTCGATTGGTCATTACTTTTGTACTTCTTAACCTATTTTTACTATCTAAGGATACGCGCTTTAAAGACTTTAGGTCAGTTTTGCCTCTTTTTGTACTTTATTTAAATGAAGTATACTCTGGACATTATTTTGTGTTTGGCTGATGTATAGAAACACAATTGATTTTTATAAATTGTGCTAAAAAATATAAAACTTACCATCTCAACCATTTCTCAGTGTATAGTTTAGTAGTGTTAAATATACTTCTACTGTTGTAAAACAAATCTTCAGAAACTTTTCATTTTGCAAATATGAAATTTTATACCTACCAGCATTTCCCCTTTCCTTACTACCCTCAGTCCTGGTGACCACCATTCTACTTCCTGTTTCTATGAATTTGACTACTTTGCTTGTGTCCATATATGTGGAATCAGACGGCATTTATCTTTCTGTGACTGGCCTGTTTCATTTAGCATAATGTCCTTCATGTTGTAGCATGTGACAGGATTTCCTTCCTCTTAAAATCTGCATAATTTTCCATTGTATGTATACGGCACATTTTGTTTATCCATTCTTCTGGGGATGGATATTTGGATTGCTTCCACCTCCTGGTTATCTTATCTAATAAAACCCCAATATGCAAATTGACCGAATGGCAGAATGACCAGTCAGTATGACATGCACTGACCACCAAGGGGCAGACGCTCAACACAGAAGCTGCCCCCTGGTGATCAGTGCACTCCCACAGGGAAAGCGCTGCTCAGCCAGAAACCAGGCCCATGGCTGGCGAGCGCAGCAGTGGTGGCGGGAGCCTTTCCCACCTCCGCCTCTGAGGCAGCGCTAAGGACCCCTTGCGGGGGGGGGGGGGTTGGGGGGGGGGGTCCCAGACTGTGAGAGGGCACAGGCCGGGTTGAGGGCCTCCTCCCCTTGTGCATAAATGTCGTGCACCAGGCCTCTAGTTGTGAATAATGCTGCTTTAAACATGAGCATGCAAATATTTCTTCAAGATTCTGCTTTTAATTCTTTGGCTATATACCCAGAAGTGGAAACTTGAATCATTTCTTCATATGGTTTAGCTTTGTAGTTTCTGCAGAAGTAGGTGTTACAGATCAAAATAGCCCTGACATATTGATCAGTCTGATAACCTACTTGCTAGCAATTAGAATGGGTGAAGTCAACTATTAGTAGGGTTGGCTGCTATCATTTTCGACCCTGATGGGATTTGTAATTAGACAAAAGAGATGCTAGGGAAAACTAGGGAGGTTTGAGGTCACATGAATCATTTGAAGAATAGAAGGGCTGGAACATTTGTTCCTAAACTGTAGCCTGCAGATCCCTTGGGATTTCTGAGACCATTTCAAAAGGTTTGTGGGGTTTAGACAACTTTCATAATGATACTAAAATGTTACGTGCCATTTTTACTATGCTGATATATGCACTAATAATAGAAAAGGAATGACAAAACTGCTGGTACCTTAGAATAGATCAAGGCAGTAGCTTCAAACTACATTCTCCATCACCATATATGTTATTAAAAGGAAATGTGACTGTCTTCAATGAAGCAGTAAAAATTAATTAATTTTATTAAATTTTGATCTTAGAGTATGTCTTTTTAATATTTAGTGTTAAAAATGGAATGCATGTGTAAAGCACTTCTGTTGTACATTGAAGTCTTGAGAAAAAGCATTTGTGTGATTGAGTTGAAAGCTGAATTAGCCACCTAGTTTTAGAACACTGCTTTTCTTTGAAAGAACTGTAGACAGACAGCTGGTTATTCAGAGTTGTATATTTGGTAGACAGCCATTTTCATGAACATATTTGAAATGAGCCTGTTTCTTCAATAAGCAACTCACAGTAATTATTGCTAGTGATGAAATTTGAGATTTCAAGTGAAAATTAGAATTTTGGAAAAATTGTCTTTGTCACTCTGAGCTTGACAGTTTCCCAATAGCTGAAGACTTTTTTGGTGAGCTCAGTGATATATTGATGAATTTGAGTTTTTGATATTATATGATAAAAACTGCCAACATTTGGAAGATCTGCATAACCCAATAGCTAGTGCTTTCCAACGTATAATATTACAGAATCATGCATGGGTAAAAGACCCATTCAAAGCACAAGATAGATCAATAATGTAACAAATTATGAACATTTCATTGATATAATTTCAAATTTTACATTGCAACTAAACTTTAAGAAGCTATCATTTGTTGAGTTTGGATATAGTATTAAAAAAGTAATATCCACAGTTATCTGAAAAGGCCATTAAAATATTCCTTCCTTTCCCAAATATATCTGTAGAAGGTTTTCTTTATATCTTTTAACCAAAAGAACATACTACAATAGATTGAATGAGAATCCATAGCCTTCTATTATGACTGTGATTAAAAGAATTTTGCAAAAAATGTAAAACAATACAATTTTTTCTCGCTATTATGTTTCAAAAATGAAGCTATTTTTATAAAATGTATTAGTGTGTCATGGGTTATTACTGCTATATTCAAATAAATTATTAAATATATTTAAAATTCTAATATGGTAAATATCAATAGATGTAACCCACAAAGCTCTTTTTTTGACTGTTAATAATTGTTAAGAATCTGTGTCATCCTAAGAACAATACTTTGAGAACTTCTGGTCTAGGGAAAACAATACATATCTGTTCCTTGTCTTTCCCAGACATTTCCCTGTAATCTTAGGAGTTTTGAGAACCATGTCTATCCTAGGTCAAAAATTGTGTGGAAAAATAATCTTGGACATTTAGAATGTTAAGTACCAAGCTTTTTTTTTCTGGCGAGTGCAGTAAACATGCAAAACAGATATTATGGACCCACTGTAGAGCTTTTATCAACTGTGTATTCCCTGGAGCCCATTTGGAAATAATACCCTACTCAGTGGTAGAGGGCATGGTGAAGGAGAACAGCCTCATTGGATTTCCCAAATGACTTGATATATCAGAAGGGATTGTGCACATTTATACAAACATAAATGTTTTTTAGAGTGGAGGCTGTGGGGACTTCTTTGTAGCCTGCTAAAGTGCCTCTCAATTTTTATCAACTAGGTAGCGTCATCTCAAATACATAGTCAGGAAAATTCACCCACTTCATCTTTCCTCTTGGCGTCCAGATATCAGAGCACCTGGGCAGAGATTTGACATTTTACTCTATTTCCTCAGGAGTACTGATTTTGTGTTTAACCACCTTGCAAGCAAGGGATATTTTTATTTATGGCTTGAAACATTTTCTTAGAAGCATCCAAAGGATTCCTGGAATATTTTATGAGCATTAGACTGATGGTTTATGTGTTTATTTCTTGACGAGATAAAGTGCGATAACATTGAAAGTTCTACCCTAACTTGGAAGTATTGATAAGATGATAACTAGAACATAATGAATCTCACATCGACTTACAAAACTACGGTTTCTTAAAGGGTCTATATCTAAATCATTATTTAACATCTGAGTTAGGTTTAAGTTCTTCCTGTGGCCATTTTTGACAGGTTTTCCTAATATATAAATCTATATAGTATTTCTGTAGCTAACATTCATAATCTAATAGAAACTTGGAGAAATGAATGAAAAACAGAATTAGTGTATGAATAAAATATTGGTATAAATAAACACAGGATATGTCTATTGTCCACAGTTTTTTTTCTGAAATGTAAAACAAAAGCCTTACACCCATACAAAAATGCCAAAATTCAAAGTTAACCATTTAAGTTTTACTGTTTTAGAAAATTGCAACTACCCATCTAATGATGTGCTTATCAGTGCAAGCTATTGAAATTATTACCTACCTGCAAGTTGAAAACACAGATTAAAAACATTCCTACATTTAGAATCTACATTTTTGGGTGTAATTTCTACATCTAAGACCTATACTTCTTGCTCCTATAAAATGTCACATAGAAACCCAGATAAATATTTTCCAGCTCTTATATCTTTCAATTATTTAAAGGCCCAAAATAATGCTGCAGAAAGCCTTTATGAGACGGCCCTGTCCATCCCTCTGAATTCATCTTTCCCTACCCCTCCAGGTGTATCCAATATTCCAGCTGTGTTGAGCTCTTTGAATTTTCTTAAATATACGTTCTTATTTTTAGATATAACCTCCCCTTTACACATATTACTGCTTTTGCCCCAAATATCCATCAAATAAAATAGTACTAGCACTTTATACTTATGCGTGCTTAGGTACTGTTCTAAGCATTCATAAATATTTTGATTCATTTAATCTCCACAAGATAAGCACTATTATTTCCCCCCATTTTAAAGAACAGGAAAGTGAATCATAACATTTCTCAGAATGTATCCCTATCATTAAGTGAGCATTTCAAAGGTTACATCTCTGTCCCTAGTTCATACTTTGGGTAAAGCACTTAATATTGCTGACATAATTTGCTTTTACTCCTCTTTAACTTAGTGCAACTATGAGGAACAGAAAGTGTGTTTTATACAACCTGTCTTGAGGATTGAAAGAATACGTGACCCAAAACATGCCACTTTGGCATGTGAAATATTTTAAGCTGAAGGAAATCAAGATCCAGCAGATTTAAGAGAAACTTTTACTTCTCCCTTACTAACTAAAATAATTTAGATAAGAGTGGGAAAGGGAGAGGGAGAGGGAGAGGGAGAGGGAGAGGGAGAGAGAGAAGAGGAGAGCTATTATCAGAGGTAACTTTTATCTGAATGACCTATCTGTGTGGCAGGGCAAATATCTAATCATCAAACACCTGCCATTCTCATTGTCCTGTGAATTACCCTCCTCCTTGGTGAAGCCTCAGTTCTTATCCCATTTCTTTGCTCAAGATGGCCTATAAACCTCAATTGCCCAACTTGTTTTTGGATCTCATATCTTTCCCCCTGTGGCCACCCCTGTGCGTCACTCTCCCCCCACCTCCCATACATATAAAATTAAATTTGATTTTCTCCTTTTAATCTGTCTCATGTCAATTTAATTCTTAGATCAACTGGAAAAGAACCTAGAAGGGTAGAGAACATTTTTTTTCTCCCCAGCAGTATCCTCAATAGATTACAACATTAAGTATCTTTCCTACTTTGAATTTTGCCACTAGA
Organism: Myotis yumanensis; assembly: GCF_028538775.1. NCBI lineage: Eukaryota > Metazoa > Chordata > Mammalia > Chiroptera > Vespertilionidae > Myotis > Myotis yumanensis. Next base: position 29,047,625 of record NW_027223762.1, on the reverse strand, counting down.
GCTCTAAATACTTTCTATATATTGTTGTTGTTAAAGCAAAACTTCACTTATCTCATCTGTTAGTAGAACTGTAGTAGAACTTAAGACAACTGGACAGCCATCACAATTTATGAATATTAGAATGATAGAGCCAGAAACAATCTTAGTGCGTAGAGTGTGTACACCACTTTATTTATTTATTTATTTATTTGGCCGGGTTGGGGGGGGGGGGGGGGTAAGGAAACTGAGCTTGTCCAGTGAAGAGACAACTGTATGCCAGATGTTTTTAACAGGGTATGGCTCAGATGCTGGTCTTTCTGATCCCCAGAATAAGTTTTCCAGCAGAAAATGTCAATTTCCCCTGCCCCCTAAACTCCGTAATTGTAAGTTAGATTAGTATTCTCATTTTCTGTGCTCAGGATGTTTGAGCTCTACAGTGAATGCAGTGTGTGCATTTTTAGAAAATAGTTCTAAAGAATTAGGTGTTTCTTTACAGGTCAAACCAGCTTTGTTAAAATTTCCCTTCTGTCAAACAAGTTCCAATTTTATAAATGAATTCCTTTTTGATTACACAGAACTGCTTCCATGCTATCTCATTAAAGATGAATTTTTCTTCCTTGAAATGTTTAAATGTAACTGGAAGATGAGCTGCCAAAACCCCAAAATGCTGTTATGGAAGCGGATTTCTTTAAATTCAGGGTAAAATAGAAAATGCTACTTTTTTTTTTTTTTTTTTAAAAAGGCTTTTATTCAAGTTACCATTTATCATTCTATTAAATTCTTCACTAACGAGGATACTTTTGACAGCTAAAATATTTCAATAAAAAATGTGTATAGAGGAGAAGGAAAACTGGGGGTGGTAAGAGAGAAAAGCCTGTGAGAGCTTTCTGTCAATGCTAAAAGGAAAAGGACTGGAACAAATTGTAAATTTAATAAGCACATAGATGAGAAGGTATTATTTGAAAAGCTACAGTTCTTTGCTGTCTTTGAAGGGCATGGCCAATGTAGTGGCTAAGGAAACTTGATTAGAATTGGCAAAGGCATAATTTTAAGTAAAATATTAAAATGCTGTTAAAATATTGATGAGAGTTGGCTCCTGGTACAAATCCTCTGTCCTACACCTTTACATGATCCAAAAGACTTAAATTAATCTTAAAAGTCTGATGGGTTTTGATGCAATGGGAGGACTGATTCTCTAAGCCTAAGGTATCTAAAGAATATTCAGGTTCCTTCCACAAATCTGTAAATATGAAATCAAAGAAGAGAATTAAGCCAATTGCAATGTAAATACCAATTTTTTTATATAATACTTAGATTTCAGTTTCAGTGAGGTGTGTGATCCTTCAGCTGTTCTCAACTAAATGTTTCAGCTCCCGAGTATGAGAGGTAGAAAAATACTTTCCTTTTGTCTTCATTAAAATAACACTTTTGTTTAAAGACACAACCCTTCTAAGAAGTGGAAATCTCCTCCTCTAATTGGGACTAGCAATAGATAAGATCTCTCTTTTACTTGAATTATTTAATTCTATAAATTTTTAAAAACCTCTCTCTCTCTCCCTCCCTCCTTCCCTCCCTCCTCCCCCCTCCCTTCCTCCTCCTCTCTCTCTCTTTACATTTCCCAAGGTGAATAGAGTTGGAGTCCATTTTGGGAAAAACTGGTCTATATTTCAGTGGAGAGTCTACTATGGAAATTCTTACCCCAAACTGTTTGAACAAGTCAAGAGTGTATTGTTTTCAGTGCAATCTCATTGCCTAAGGAAAAGAGATGATATTTTCAAAATGCTTTTGAAAAATACTGTATGAAGAAAGGATCAGGATTTTTTTGGTGTGTTGTATTCTGTAAAAAGGCATCATTTAGCTCTATTTCAGATGGATACCCTTACAATTGGCAGGAAAAAAGAACAGTTAGAGATATCCGTATAGAAACACACAGACAAGAAGCTTAAGTGAATGAATCTTGCTGATTGTATAAATAACTCAATGAAAACTCACTTGTATTGATTAAGTGCTTTCTAATGAGGCATTGAATCAGGCATTTTAACCCTAAATGGTCTGCAGTGAGCCAGAGAAATGAGGAAACCAAAATGAGGAATTGTGAAAAACAAAATTCTGTCAAGTATATATATGAAGATCTAATTGGCTTTATTAAGCAATTCATGAATCAGGCAGTTTCTCATCTGGCAACCAGAAGGGTGCTCTGAGGCGCTGTACAAAATGGGAGGTTTTCATAGGCAGAAGGATGGGGGTCGGGGGCAAGAAGAGATTAGCAAATAAAAGACTTATTTTTAGCCAGGACACAGCTTTTTGGGGGCAAGATACTGGCAAGGGTTTGAACACACCTCCTCTTTGACTGGGGGATGGAGAGGCCTAGGTGACAGAAAATTCCCACCTGGTTGAATAAGATTACAGTCTGTCTGGGTGGGGTTGAAACTGCCACTAGGTTAGGTATTAAATCTATTCAATCTGGGTTGATATCATGGGCGTTAGCCTGACACCATTTTGGGCCTGTCGTTTTCTCTCTTAACAATGGAAACTAAGAAAAAACCAAAAGGGAACTAAAATAGGAATAGATATATGGGAACAAGAAAAAACAAAAAGGAAGGAGACTGGGGTTTAGTACCTGTTCTTTCACCATCCATGTGACCTTAAACCTCTCTATGAATTAAAGATACTTAATCTACTCATGTCATCAGGTTATAGTGAGGACAATAAATGATGGAATCCTATATAATAAAGAGCTAATATGCAAATGGTCGTCATGCCCTCGCGCCATCACACCATAATGACTCAGACACTCAACACTGGGGAGAGAGGAATAGGGACCAGCCAGGCACAAATGAGCTTGAGAGAGAGAAAGGAATGGGCCTATCCAGGCACAAGTGAGCTCGTGAGAGAGGAATGGGGACCAACCAGGCTGAGGCCCGTGAGAGGGACAAGCCACCTGCCCCGTTGTTCCTGGTGCCAGCGGCTGTGCCTATGCCTGTGCCTGTGGCCTGGGAGAGGGACAAACCACACACCCTGCGGTCCCAGGTGCCTGCAGCTGTGTCCCAGTTGAAGCCGCCCACCCACGGTACCCTGCCATTGCAGCCGGCCTGGGTCCTGGGTGCCTGCGACCAGCCAGAGGAGGGAATCCTGGGTCCTGGGTGTGGGTGAGGCAGAGGCAGTTAGGGGCGATCAGGCCAGCAGGGGAGCAGTTAGGGGGCAATCAGGCCGGTAGAGGAGCAGTTAGGGGCGACCAGGCAGGCAGAGGTGGTTAGGAGCGATCAGGCAGGCAGGCAGATGAGCGGTTAGGAGCCAGCAGTCTTGGATTGTGAGAGACAGATATCTCCTGAGGGGTCCCGGATTGGAGAGAGTGCAGGCCAGGTTGAGGGACTCCCCCATCCCCCCACGCCCGGGCACGGAATTTCATGCACCTGGCCTCTAGGATAAATATAATAGTCTTAATTATTATTTGTTGGCTATACTTTTCCCTTTAACTTTCAGTGATTCAAAGAACAAGAAGGTTAGGTTCCATTTCAATAACTCTTTGTATAAGTAAAGATTTTCAGTGTTCAGATAGTGATCACTACAACACAATTCCAGAGAAATCTTATTTTGACAGAATTTGAGCTGTAAAAGCAAAAGAAATTAGCACTCAAGAGCAGGCAAGTTGCACTAAAATCAATTCTGAAGTAGAGATGGACATCTCTCTAAAGGTTTATCTGTATTATGCTGATCTATTTCAGGACAATAAATGTGCTCAATATGGCAGCAGTTTCAGCCTCTCCTGCCTGATGTTATTGTTTCTAGCTGCTCTTGTTGTTTAATCAAAGCCACAGATTAAAAGTCCTTTCTGTAACAGAGTCGGCCGAGTAGTAAAAGCCAAGATTATTATTCTTTAGGGATTCTAGGCTGTTACAAGAAAAGAGTAGTACAGGTAACCCAATGTGCTTTTTTATAGCCTAAAGCTGGACCATTTCTTGTTGATCTGATAGAAAATAGAATCTGTTTTCTGCTCTTAAACCTCTTTAGAGTTTTAAGCATTTAAATAATGTGGAATTACCCAGGAGAGATTTTAAAATACGTATGTAAGAACTTGAAAAAAAGAAATGGAGAAACACAAAACCTGCTGGAGAGTTCTGTCTGCATCCTCTTATCAGCAAACCTGCCTTTCTGATGGGCCAACATGCGAAAGTAGCTAGGCAAGCAGGTCATTTCCAAGAACCAAAGATGGAAAGCTGTGAGGAAGAGGAGGAAGCGCATCACACTCCTAGATGAAAGGAGAGTTAATGTTAGTCCTTTCTTAATCATTTTGTAGATTTTTCTTAAGAGAAATACACACAAAAGATAAAGATTCGGGATGAATTAACTTGAAGCCTCGGTCCAGGGATTTGGGAAGACTAGGGAGGAGGGCTGGAAAGGTAAAATTCTGACTGTCACAGTGAATCCAAAGAGATTGTTCAGAATGTCTGTTCCTCCCTAATTCTATTAATGCTTTCATGAGCTAAAGTCGTGCGGGCAGAACATATTAGTACCATAGAATGAATTTGGAAAGAGAATATATAACACGATTGCCTGAAAGAACAGGCGCTCTGCTGGGAAGATCAGGTTTTGAATCTACTTCTATGTAAAATTTTCTTTAAACTCAAGTTGCTTCATCTGTAATATGGGAATGAAAACATCTCACTTTTTTTTTCTGGTTTTGTTAATCCTCACCTGAGGATATTTTTTTCCATTGCTTTTCAGAGGGAGTAGAAGGGAGGGGAGGAGTACGGTGCAGGGGAGAGAGAAAGAGATAAGTGAGAAAGACACATTGACTGGTTGCCTCCATCACATGCCCTAAACAGGGGCAGGGAACAAACTTGAAACTGAGGTTCGTGCCCTTGACCTGGAATCAAACTTGCGACCCTTTGGTGCACAGCCCAACGTTCTAACCATTTATACACCAGTCAGGGCTCCTCACTTTTCTTAATGCAGAAGGCTGCTTCAGATGGTGTCTTCAAGATAACATTCATCTCTGTGATCTATTCCATGTCTAAATCTGAGTAAAAGGCCATTTTCTTTATCCTAAAATTGTCATATATTACGAATCTCCTCTTGCCCTCCTCTCCACATAATAGTCTGAATAGAACTCAAGGTAATAGTCCTAACTAGAATGAAACTGTAGAAGATAAACTGAGAGTTTACTGTCATCTGTCCTAAACATTCCAGGCGTTTCTGGATGATGCAGGACTTGTCTTTAATTGTGCACTAATGGAATAGGATTCTTCAAGTCATCAATTCCCAGGCATGTTGTGGTTATGAGACAATTATAGTTTGACATTGTTTTAAAAGCTTCCAACTACAGATTTGTTCATTTGTTGATAATGCTTTGATACACCCTAAGCTATCTGAAACTTTAGAAAACCACAAAGAGTATTATTGTGATTAGGTTTGTGTCAGTCTTCTCTAACAACCCATAGTTAGCCTGTTCATTAGTAAATGAATTATGCACAAGATACATTTTGTTCAGGATCAACAATTAACAAAGAGAATTGTCTATCTTTTTGCTTTTATCATTTGATAAATCTATTATTTTGATTACTTTTAAAAATAGTGTTGGTTGGTTTGTGTGTGTGTGTGTGTGTGTGTGTGTGTGTGTGTGTGTTTGGTAATCTAACTCTGCACTGGTAATAATTGATTTTCTTGAGTTGAGGTAGAATTCTTAGCTTGATTTCCTCATTAAATGATACATTCTGCTTCAATTTAGTCTTTCCTTGGTTCCAGATTTTATTGCCAGCAAATTAGAATTTTTAAAAAAGAATGACAAATTCTAAAGAATGAACATTTCTTTCAATGACTTTAAGTGGAATTCAGTTTTGAAAGACTTGACCCTCTACTTTTTAAAATTTCAATCTAGAGTGTAGGAAGCAGAGTGTGGCAACTCTTAACCCAGCTAAGGAATGCAGGCATACAGATTGAGAGGCAGGGCTCTGTGATTAAAAGTGGTTTATTTTCTGTTTCACCCATATTCTTGGTTTGTCTCATTAATGTTTTAGAATGGCTTTATTGTCACTTTATACTTACATATATAAATTCAGTTTGTATTTTACATATGCAAAAAGTAACGAATACATTCTTGTTAATAGTTATAGTCCTTCATCATGCTTTTATTATTATTTTTTTTAATCCTCACCTGAGGATATTTTTCCATAGATTTTTTTTTTTTTTTTAGAAAGAATGAGAGGAAGAAGGGGGAGAGAGAGGGAGAGGGAGAGACACATCAACACATGAGAGACACATCAATGGTTGCCTCCTGCTCTTGCCCTGATGGAGGCTGGGGATTGAACCTGCAACCAAGGTACAAGCCCTTGACCAGGAACTGAACCTGGACCCTTCAGTCCTTGGGCCAATGCTCTAACCACTGAACAACCAGCCAGGCCCATTGTGCTTTTGTTACTAACTTAGACTAACCCTGATTTGAGCTGTGTCATTCCAGTTTTTATACACACACTCACACAAATACACACATATATAATTCCAGTTTTTATACACACTCTCACACAAATACACACAAAAATAAATGCATTTTTAATGAATAGGGCTTTTAAACATTTCCATTTTAGAAGTTATAGATAAATGCTTGTTTAGTTTAAAAATATAGAAAAACCCCAGTCCTATGCATTGCACTGATACTTGTTTTTGTTCAGGTATCAGAAATATCTCTTCAGCTTAATGCATATAAAATGAATACCTCATTATTTATGTAGCCATTCACCTGTTTAACGGACAGTTGTTTCCAAATGTTACTGTTACGTAATGTACAATGCCAACGCCAGCTGGAGGAGTATTTTAGTCCAGACTACGACATGTAAAAATAAAGGATTAGGGGCTTGAGCACTTTGAATTGTGTTAGAGAATACCATATTGTTCAAGGAAGGCTTTGCATGCCCACCCTAAAGCGTGAGGATGCCTGGTTTCCCACATCCTCACTAATACTGCTATCACTAATCATCTTGAACTTTGTCAACCTGATAGGACAGAAATGAGATCTTATTATTGTTTTAATTTGCCTTTTCATTATTACCAGTGAATTGGAGGATCTTTCTCTTTTTTATTTCTTCTTCACATTGCCTTTTTATAATCTTTGCTAATCTTTCTTATTATCAATCTCCTTTTTGACTTAGGGAAGTTCTTAATATAGTTAATATCAGTTTGCTACTTGCTTTTAATTTCACAAATGGTGTCTCTTTGAAATCTCACATAGTTGACTTTTCTTTTCCTGGATTTGTTTTTGTATGGCACTAAAAGTACAGGTATAGATATTATTTTCCGATATGATTGTTATTGAGTTTGTCATGCTTTGTGCACAAGATGATTCTAAAAATTATATCCAATAAACAGACTTTACAGTATTAGGAGTATATAAGTGCTTTTCACTGTAAAAGTAATATATATGGGATCTTAGAAAAAGAAATGGAAACTATTGACAATAGCCTCATGCCTCTCAAAGGAACATGATATTAAGGACAAAGGATTCTCTCTCTTCTTTAATTGGAATATCACTCAAAATTGGTACATTTTAGTTTGCTTAATATACAGACCATTAATTTTTATATATTTTTTCTTTGTGTTTTTAATTGTCTCTCACGTGAAAACATTACTCTAGTTACCTGTAGGATAGAAAGGCAGGTCAGTAGTCAAAATTAATAGAAACTTAACTTTAAGATATCTGACTTTAATTTTTACATGCCTATCAATAGGACTCAATTAGCAGACATATATGAAGTATTTCATTTATTAAGATGCTAAAGATTTTGGATCTGGAGGCACTATACATGGAACTCACAGGGTTCTTCAGTCCTTGGCCTCATTTAAAGGGCATCTCGTTACTTCTGAATCTGTACATGTAAGCACATCGTTAGTAAGTCTTCCTGAAATCTGGGTTCACATACAAACTGAGCCTGACATTCCCATTGAAAGGTGAGTTCTAAATTGGGTGGGATTCTACAGAAAGTACTCATTGCTTGGTGGGGCATGAGGGAAAGGCACCGGGAGATGTATATTCTCCCCAGGTGGCTCAGAGAGATGAGGAAGAGGTTTTTGAAAAAGCCATTAAATCTGAAAAGGCTTATTATCAATACAGCAACGTGACTATTATGTGACACAGAATAATGCGCAGTAAGGCCTTTCAAGATCAGGCGACTGCCACAGTGAGAGTTATTTTAAGATGCTAGAGACTTCCTTGGGTTTTCTCAATGCAGCAGTATTTTTAAAATGATAGATTAGAACGTTTAGAATAGGGACAGGTGGGGAGAGAAATGGGAAATGCCAGCTTTGGAGTGTGGAGTTGGTAGAAAAGTATCTCTGAGAATTCTGCCCTGAAGGATGAAATGCACTAACATGCTGGCTGGGCTCATTTGCTGCAATTTTCTCCTCTGCTTTCCCAGTACTGAAGGGTCCACTAGCCCTCTTCACCGCCTGTGGATTGGAGAGCCTTGCCAATATTCCAACACAAGGATTAGCGCTCATCTCGTTTACATCTCTCGCTTGCTGAAAGCAAACAGAAAACAAACCCTGCCATTAAAACCCATTTTCTTTTGGATGAGCTGGGAAGCTCATGTCATGTGTCCATGACAGCAACCCACCCATCTAGCCCCCGACGTTAATGTCTGCTAAGAATAATGCATGGATTCCAAACTTAATATTGGTATGGTATAACTCAGCATGATTGTGACCATCCTCTGTTAAGTAAATCTGCAAGCCATGCGGAGGTCCGGGTGCACTTAAATAGCAGACATAAATTGTATTTTACGAAGCTGGAGTGACTATCATGGTTGTCTAAGTTTATGTGCTTATTATGTCCTAGATAAACCACCAGTAACTATGTGGTTCTGTGTTTTGAAGTAACACCAAATTGGTAAAATAGGGGAAGAGTGGGTAGGGTTGATAATATACTTTAGTTAATAGTTCATTTCAGCATGTCCTTTGAATTTAAATGGTGTGGGGTGGACTGTGATTGGAATTACATAGCAGCAGGAATGAAAATATTTTCTGTAAAAAATGAGTGGCTGAGACCATTAAACCAGTTTTTATGAAAGAAATGTGTTTTCTCCCACAGAGACCACTGCTGATCACTTTAAGAACAACCTGAATAATGGAGTGGCTTGTCAAAGTTTTCAGTTGACATTCAGGAGTATTTTTGATTTAAGGGTGACAATTAAAAGGTGGTTTAATGCCATGTCAGGAAAAAATAGAGCCTCTAATCTTATACTATACAGGATTGTGGTGATGGAAAAGAAAATGACTTGAAATTACAGAACAAATTATGCTTACTTTCAGACACTCTCTGGGGGAAAATAAAGCAAGCACTGGAATTATTGAGTTTGAAAAACTGAGAACCAATGTATGAAAATTAAAGTGACCGATTAACATATATTTCTACCTACAATTTCCACACCTGATTTTTGTCCCTTTAAAATACTTCAAGGTACCTGCAGGCTTAACATTTTATCATAATTTATTTAGTCTCAGATAAGTAAATATTTTACTTATTACTATATTACTAGAGGCCCAGTGCATGAGATTCATGCACTGGGGGGAGGGGGGTGTGTGTCTATCAGCCAGGCCTGTGCCCTCTCACAGTCCAGGAGCCTTTGGGGCCTAAGCTGTCAGTTGGACATCCTTAGCACTGCCACAGAGGTGGGAGAGGCTCCCGCCACCGCCGCTGTGCTAGCCAGCTGTGAGCCTGGCTTCTGGCTGAGTGGCGCTCCCAGGGGAAGCGCTCTGACCACCAGGGGGCAGCTCCTGCATTGAGGGTCTGCCCACTGGTGGTCAGCGTGCGTCATAGTGACCAGTCATTCTACTGTTCAGTTGATTTGCATATTAGCCTTTTATTATATAGGATTATAGCTGTTTACAATATTATTGTGGCTGTTTAGAAAAGATGGGCATCTCCACAGGGTGTCATGCTCATTATGGTCTATGTGACGGCCCCTCTGGGGTTGTGAGGTACAACCTATGTAGTCTGGTCTTCCCTCCCTGGTAGATACTTGTATAAAGTAACTCACCTTCTGGATTTTAGATGAGGTGCTTTGTTAGTTTGGTGTCTGAGGTGATGGCGGCCATTTGTAGGCCCTGAATGATGTCATTCATTGTGCTGCTAGATTAATCAACTCTGCACCAATCTCTCTACAGACTCTTGTATGTGGCCTAATCAATGATCTTAGTCTTTAAGACCCTTTTTGTTGCTTGTCACTAAGACATTCTAACGAGCATAGTGGCCATTTTCTCAGTCTTTGGACTTATCCAACTAGCTAGGCTAATATTTGTCCTGTACACAATCCCAATATGACATTGTTTATTAGCAGCCACTGGCATGTCTTGAAACTTTTCATTCGGAATTGGTTTCATGCATTTGAGGTGAGAGGGTAGTAGCACTGGCAGCCCTGGAAAATATTGCAATGTGAATTTCAAGCCTTGTGAAACTTGTCTTTACCAAAGGCAGCTTTGGTCCTAATGACAGTTTGCAAGATCTCTTTTCCTTCCTGAGGCGCATATCATAACATGAAAGCTGAAATCTTCCTTGCAACTCCCACATGAAGTCACTCCAGCTCTGTGAAATCAAGAGCTTCTTTCACCTATTCTTCTGATTGGGAATGTCATCATTAACCAGAGCAGCTCAAACTGTGCATGAGGGAAGGTCAAAACCAAAGTGATTTTCTTATTTATCTTCCGCCCACATTGTTTGTCAAACAAAATCGCATCTAATCATTTTTAAGGAGTTGAGTATATTTTAGTTTAGTCTTTGGCTTCTCAGAAATAAACAGGAACTCATACACTTACAGACTCTAAAGTTGACTATGATTATACAGCATAACTAATATAGTCAGTTGTCATCTCCTAATTGTTATGAAACTATTATTATTGCATAAACCTAAAAAAGTTATCTTGGTTTCCTTTAGTTATCTCAAGTTTTTGTTATTAGTGATTAAAATCTCAGTCAAGTTAAGATTTAGTTACTCATTTAAAAACAATACTTATTCCTTATTGTGTTGATCTGGTTTACACTAAATAGGCAATAACCCTTTGGCCTTCGACAATATTCCCTTATTGAATATGATCTATGAAGTCCATGTTCTTTTTACCAAGGAATGTTCTCCTGTATTAGGTCCAATTGGAAATGTCCTATTCATCTTTAACAACTCAGCTTGAGGTATTATCTTTTAGATCAGCGGTTATCAACCTGTGGGTCTCGACCCTTTGGGGGTCAAATGACCCTTTCACAGGGGTCGCCTAAGACCACTGGAAAACACATATATAATTACATATTGTTTTTGTGATTAATCACTATGCTTTAATTATGTTCAATTTGTAACAATGAAAATACATCCTGCATATCAGATATTTACATTACGATTCATAACAGTAGCAAAATTAGTTATGAAGTAGCAACGAAAATAATTTTATGGTTGGGGGTCACCACAACATGAGGAACTGTATGAAAGGGTCGCGCGGCATTAGGAAGGTTGAGAACCGCTGTTTTAGATGAAGGGTATAACAATTTTTTCTTTTCCTACTGTGTAAGATAGTGATGTGATTAATAGTGGCAAATAGTATATACTCAACAGCTAGTTCCTCTGCTCCAACTAGACTTTATCCTTATTGAGGTGGGACTGTGGTCTTATTTATTGCTATTTAGTAGATACTTTAAAAATACTTGCTGAATGAGGTAGGAAAAGTGGCTCTTTCCAGATCCACTCTAAATTCCAGCAACATAGTGTATTATACAGTCATCGTGATGAATCAAAACAACTATCATGTGGCCAGTTGTACACACACCATCCTCTTAAGTCAGGCAACTATACATGGATGGGGATCAACTTCTGGATTGGTGGAGGGGGAGCCAATTGGTGACCAGCTTGCAAGAGAGACTAGGAGTAGGAAAGCAGAAGTGGCATGAGTTTCTTGAGGCTGAAGGGACCCAAAGCCACCAGACTGGTATAAAGATTACTATGAAGCCGAAGATAGTTGAGATACAGCTAATACACAAGCCTTTTCTGAGCCTCCCTTGTCTGATTAAAGGCAGACCTTTTGGAGAATGAAGCTGCCATAAATCTCCTTTCTGAGGGAGCTTCCAGACAGAAAGGAGACTGGCCATTAGCAATGGAGTAAGAAGTTGCATAAACAAACTTTATCAGAAGCCTCTCTGTCTTTCATTTGTTCCCCTTAGAAGTCTATGTGTCTTCCAAAGAAACCTATCTCCCCTCCCTCCCCTTTTGGTGATCCATTTCTTATGGAGTGAATTAATTTTCCTCTCTTGTTAATCTGTCTGTTGTCAATTAATTCACAGGCCCCCAACCACCTAAATGGGTAGAGGAAAAGTTTTCCTCCCAGACAGACCTAGGTTCAGAATGACACAATGTTAGCTGTGCCGCATTCTGTTGGTGAAAGCAAGTCACAGGGCCACCTCGGATTCAAGGGATGAAGAATAGACTTGATCTCTTGACAAGAAGAGCTGCAAAATATTGTTGCCATTTTTCCAGTCCACCACCATATTTCTAGTGTGAGGAAAAAAATAAACAAAATTGCTTAAAAATAGAAAAAATATCTGTACTCTGACACAGAATTAATAATGATTAATGCCTTTGTTCATTAAGGTCCTACCAGACTATTTCTGTCTTTTTCCTACTTATAAAATAAGGGACCTCATTGTCCTCCTGCCCAGAGACACTAAGGTTCAATTCCTCCAGAACACTGCACTAAAATGTCCATATTATTATTTTTTAAACTGCAGTCATGCTTTTGGTGTGGGAATTCTAAGGAGCTGTTGCATGCATAAGCTTTTCATGCAAAATATTGTGATCAGCAACATAAAGGAAGTATATTTTTAGGGGTACCTGTCCAATGATCAGGGTCCAATCTATGGTTTTGTTTGGACAGTGACAGATTTTCTATATTTAGATGATGCAGGTTCTACCACCTTTGAACCTGGCTATATATAAATATAATATTACATAAGGTATTGTATTTTACCTAAGGGCTCATTTACATGTAAGGTAGAAATCAAACAGGAGGGAAATTTTCACATCAGTTTTCTTTAAAACAAGAGCAATTTATGCTGTCAATATATTTATAACTGTAACTGCTATTATCAGATTCTGTGGGTGGAGCTCATTATAAGGGTGAGTTCTACTTTGAACATATGAATGGGAGACTTATTTTGAAACAAAACATTTAACTAATGCAGATGAGCTTGGACCAAGATGGGGCAATCTGACTGGAACACCGAGGAGATGCTTTGAACTCCTTTGGCTGGGCCATGGGTACAGACTCATCCATTTTTTAAGGGGGTAGTGTTCTGAGTCAGGCCGAGGAAGAAACTGCTGCATTTCTGTTCCCTTTCAGTTGTGAGCAGAATTAGAATGAACACGCCTGGAAGTTTCACGATTTAGTTCAGATTATTTATTTAACTTTTATTTTGTTAGGTTCTAATATGTTTTGATTAAAATGAACAACAGACCTTTAAGCAAAGACTGCAGCTTTTGGTAAAGTGGTTAAATGATTGTATCACCCTTAAAAGCAGAAAGAGTGAGTGTTTCTTAGAATAAATGGTGAATGGTACTCAGCTTTGGAAATTTTCACATTCTTTGGAAATATTTGTTTTTACTTAAAAATATATGCACTAATGCATTATCATCTATTTTTCTTTCCCAATGGGTGAAGAAAATCAAGTGTTAGGAAAGAATAAAATTATCTCAGATTGAGCCATTCATACCATAGTTTAGTCTTTTTAAGAAACTCTGATATCTTATTCTCAATCTATTAAAAATCATAATATTTTAGAATTTTTAGATTCAAGCTGATAAATATTCTGAATATATTACTGAAGTATGCTACTTAAATCACATAAAATAATAGAATTATTCTTTATCTAGCTATCAATGTTGTAAAGAAATACTATCTTTTCTCTGTTTTAAAAAGCTTATATAAGTACCTTTCCACTCAACAGGCAGCATCATCCAGTGTTGATCAGCAGAGTCGTATACTCATGCTAATTTTTCCCAGAGCCCACTGAAATGTCATATGCTCGGTGGCTTCCATTTGATCATTTTTCTTTTAACATAGAATTAAGAACAGTTGACTAAAACCTGCTCTTTGAAAAGGCTGTGTATGGAATGACATTCAGGAGAAATTGTTTATTTCCTTAGTAACGTTCTTCCTTACTTTATACATAGCTGATACTGATCAGCACCTGTCAATGTATTTTTCCTCAGTCTACGTTCCAGCTCATGGATTTTTGGCATGACTGATGGAAGGTAGTTTTCTAGACAAGGTAGACAGGGAAAGCCTCTATTATAAATGATATTAGCAGAGACCTAACGTAAGAGAAAGACTAGGGCACTCACATACCTGGAGGAAGAACAGAGGAATTAACCAGAACAGAGAATCTAAATGAGTATATGATTGACTTGTTCATGGGACAGCTATGGGGCCTGAGTAGATGGAGGGGCAAGGGTGGGCAATCTGGTCAGAGAGGTAATGGGGGCCAGGTTGTGTAGAGTTTTGTGGAGCATGGTAAGGAGTTTGTATTTTATTCTAAGTGTAAAGGGAAACTTATTGGAGAGGTGATTGAAGAGATATCACATAACTGACTTGCATTTTCGAAAGATCACCCTAGCTGTTGTCAGGAGAATGGTCTGTAGGAGGCAGGGGTAGAAACAATGTGTTGCCTTAGAAGTCTATTGGATATAGTCTGGATTTAAGTTGATGGTGGCTTGATCTAGGGCAGTGATTTCCAATCTGAAGTGATTTAGCTTCAAAATCACGTGGATGGCTTGTTAAAACATAGTTTTTGGACTCTATCCTTATAAAGAGTTTTGACTTAGTGAGTCTGATGGAACCTAAGAATTTAAATTTCTAACAAATCTCCAGATAATGCTGATAATACTGGCCTGGTGACCGTACTTTGAGAACTATTCAGTGGTTAGTGGAGAAAGTGTTGAGAGGTTACATTCTGGATATATTTTAAAGGTAGAGCCAGAAGTTTTGGGTGATTGTTTGTATGTAGTGTTTAAGGTAAAAGAGTCAAAGATAATTGTAAGGTGGGTTTTTGTTTGTTTTTCCCTAAAAAACTGAGTAAAGAAGTTGGGGGAGAAGCAGATTTTATTTTGAAGGTTGAATCAAAGCATCCTGTCTGGGATATCTTAAGGTTTGAGGCCCCTACTAGATTTCCAAACCCAGGTATTAAATAGAGACTTTAAATATGTGTCTGATATTCAGTTCATAAGTTAGGTTTAAAGGAGTCTGTAGCAGATGAATAGCATTTAAAGCCATGTGACTGCATAAGGTCAGCTAGGTACTGAGTGGAGAAGAGAGTGAAGAGAAGAAGCTTGCACACTGAGACCTGGAACATGCTGGCATCAGGAGATCAGTAATATGAGGAGGAGCTAGCATAGAAAAAAGTAAGGTGTGACTATTAAACAGAATAAAAGCAAGTGGGTGATATCCAGGAAGCCGAGAGGTGAGAGTGGAGAAAGAAATAGGATGTTATCAACTGTGTAAAATCTTGTTGATAGGCCAAATCAGATGAGGACCTAGAATTGACCAGTGGATTAGGCCCAGTGGAGGTCATTGGTGGCTTTATTAGGTGTGATTATTTTGGAGTAAAGGGATAAAAGTCTTTTGGGGATGGGTTTAAGACAGAATGAGATGAGTGAAAACAGCAAATATAGGTGGTACTTTTGAAGTTTGCTGTAAAGAAGAGAAGAAAAATAGGCAGGTGGTTGGAGAGGGATGTGGGTCAATGATGATATATTTATGATATGTATATACATATATAATATAATACATATTTATTTAAATGAGGGATACTATACCATATTAATGGATTATACAGTACTTTATAATAGAAAAGAAGGCCAAGATTATGGGTCTGATGCAGAGATGATGACATATTTGGTCATGATAAGTTAAACAATTTTTCCTTTTAATTCTGTCTTTCTTATTGAAGAGGTAAGGTCATCAGTAGAAGGAAGGGAGCATTGGAGTTTGAAGGAGAAAAAGTGGGAGAAGAACTGGGAAAGAGAAATAACTAGGCAAACATGGCAGAACTGTCAGGCAGCACGGATGTTCATTGGAGGTTTGTGGTCATGAGTTCAGAGTCCAGTCTACATAGTTACGTGTTTCTCTTAGGTCACATGCAAGTGCCTGGGCTGGGAAGTAGAGGACAGAGCCCTAGATTAGATTTAGACTGGGAGTTGGGATTTGCCGTTCTTGTAGGATGAAAGGAGAGAAGTGTACGGGTATCAAGGGCACACACAAAGAGTGACTATAATAAGTCATTTAATAAGCCAATGTAGGAGGAAAATGGGGACCTTCAGGGGCTGATGGACATGTAAAGATAATAGGCTCAATAGATGGTCATTCTTAGTATGAATAATTTGGGCTCTTGAGGTAGTGAAGTGTATTGATAGGAGAAGCTGGTTGCACTGTAGAATTTTGAAAATGAGATTGTGGAGGGTGTTTGGTTGTGAGTATAACGAGGCTCAAAGGTTAATCACAGAGTAGGTGACTGGGGAGGGGGTGTGGGGGACCAGATTATTAGCAATGAAGTCAATGAATGTAGAGGGCAGGGTATTAATACAGTGACTTATGTGAATAGCAAAATAATCAAGAATTATGACAAGAGCAATGGTAGGGAGAGAATGAGAGCCAAAAGCTAAAATTTTCTGGGAATGAGAGAGAGTGACTCTGAAGTCTTCATTCAATAATGAAGGGTCCATAGAGTTATGATCTGATGCATGAGCCTTTAGAAGGAGTTTTGAAACTTTTAAGAAATCACAGAGGTCCCATATCTTTGAGTTTGAAAAAAAAAACACTAATAAATTAGGTTGCTGGTAGGAGACAGCAAGATTTTATTTGGAGTAAGAAGGTAAAGCTAATATTTGGAGAAAAGGGTTATATAGAGGGCATTTTGCTGATGGCACATGGTTACTCTGAAGTTCAAGGGTTTTCAGTATATATATATAAGAAGAATGGGGGTCTATATGAGTGTACAGAGCTTCATGGAGGCGTGAGAGTCAGCTGAGGAGGGATGGCCTGGGATTCCAGGGCTTCTTCTGATGGCCAAGCAAATAGGAATATAAGACATGATGTTAGGTGGGATGGTAAGATCATGGCTGTGGCTGTGGCAGCATCAGCAAGAGCCCAGACTCTTCTGTAATGGGTCCTTTGTAACAGAGAACACTCAGTTCCACATCTCATGGTTCCATGTGGAGAAACCTTCCTAGTCTTTCTCATTACACTGTACCTACTCCCACTCTTAATGGAAAGAAGAAAGTGGGTATGCTCAGATCAGCCCATCCTCTCTTCTTCATGTCTGTCTGTCCACAGGGGTGCTGCACTCTGCCCCGTTCCTACCTCACAGCAATGGCCTTGCGTCTGACGAGAGAGGCCTATGGCTGCCCAGCTGTGGAATAAGACGGGTGGGAAGTTATTTGGGGAGACTGCTTTGGCTAAAGTCACCACCTGTAACCTAGCTTTTCCAATAATAACTTTGAAAAATTTCCCCCTAGTTCTCTGACTCAGATGGGGGAGGGTGTTGTTCCAGCCAGAACTTTCAGAGATGCTTTTGTTTCTACCCACTTTAAGTCTGTTCCTCAGCCTTGTGCTGATTCTGTAGTAAGGTCTTAATTGTCCATCCCATAAATCCCCATTTGTTTATTATAGGTAAAGTCAGTTTCAGCTGCTTTAAACCAAGCACCATAACTTGTACAGTCATTTAGTCCTTGTTCGGGACAGACCTTATCTGTTTGCCAGAAAGGTTGCCGTGCTTTGCTTAAAAATGCCTGAAATGGTTGCATCTTACTCTTTGACATTTCATTACAGACAAGGAGTGCACAGGAGAATGAATCACCAGTCCAAGAAAACCCAATTTTCAGATAATTATCATCATACTTTGTATTCCCACTCTGCTGTTTGGACTGTTTATGCTAAATTCTTAGGCTCAGAGAGATTCACTTGACTGAGCCTGTACAAATTTACTTTCTGTAGTCTATCTGGAGTCAAATTTAACTGTGTTTATGACATTTTTATGTTTTACTTTTTTATATTATAGTTTCAAACTTATATTTATTCATCCATGCACAGTATTGGAGCTATTGTTATATTTTGGGGAGCTGATGGCATAATGACAGACTATAGTACCAGTAAAATATAAATTCAACAACTGAAAACAATTACATAGAAATGTGAATGCATCGGCTCAGACGGACTGCATGTTGTCGACAAATATCAGTCATAATAAACAGATCAATGTTGTCTTTGAAGCACTTCTGTGACCTTTACAAACTCAATGATTAGTAAGAATCTCACAGGGATTCTGTGAAAATCATTATTAATCTTATTGTTCTGGTTATCTAGTGCTGTGTAACAAACTCTCCCCAAACTCAGTGTCTTAAAATAGCAACATCAAACTACATCTCACAGTCTGTGGGTTGGAAATTGGGCAGGCCTTGTCTGTTCTCCATGGCAATGACTAGGATCTCTCATTGGTATGCGGTGATAATGCTTGGGTTCAGCTGGGGACTCTTAAGCCAATTCACTCACATGCTTGGTGCTTTAGTCGGACTGACTAGAAGGCCGGGATCAGTTGGGGCTCCCTCTCTTTCCAGATAGTCTAGGATTCTCTCCTTGTGTGTAAAACAGGGTAGGTATATTTCTAACATAGTGGTTTAGGGATTTAAGAGGAATTGTCCCGAGACACAGGGAGAGGCTTTAAGTTTTTTTAAAACATGTTTTTATTGATTTTTTTTGAGAGGGAAGGGAAAGGGATAGAGAGAGAGAAACATCAATGAGAGAGAAACATCATCGATTGGCTGCCTTCTGCATGCTCCCCCCTACTGGAGATTGAGCCCGCAACCCAGGCATACGCCCAGACCAGGAATTCAACCAGTGACCTCTTGGTTTAAGGGTCCACGCTCAACCACTGAGTCACACCGGCTGGGTTTAAGGTTTTGTACTAAAGTCTTAAATTGTCCATCCCATGAATCCCCATTTGTTCATTACAGGTAGAGTCAGTTTCATTATTAATCTTGTTGTTCTGGTTACCTAGTGCCGTGTAACAGACTACCCTGACACTCAGTGCCCCAGAAAGTCCCTTCTGCATTCTATTGATGTAGTAAGTCACTAAGACCAGACTGGCTTCCAGGGCAAGGGAATTATTACTATCTCCCAGTGGCAGAAATGTCAAACATGTTATGGCCATCTTCAGTCTACCTTGTGAAATTTACTAAGTGAATGTGAACAACATTGTTCCATTGCATTTGTCTCCGAAATAAATTGACTGTGGATTTCTTGTTAGATCCCTTGAGACCAGCAGTGCTCCACGGACCACATTTTGAGAAAGCATATGTCTAGAAAATAAGGGTGGTTCTAAAAAACCCTTAAGACTCCTGAGTACAAATGCTAATTAAAACCATATACTAGTATGATCTCCAGCCCTATTACAGAGGCCATATGCACAATGGTTGGTGTGGTCTCCAGAGCTAAACTATTTATGGTGGCCAGATATTTGGTCAAACATTATTTTAAATGTTTCTGTGAAGTTGTTGTTTTGTAGAATGAGATTAATATTTAAAGTGGTGGCTTTAAGTAAAGAAGGTTACTCTCCATAATGTGGGTGGGCCTCAACTAATCAGTTGAAGTAGAACAAAGCTTGATCTTCCCTCAGCAAGAAGGAATTCTGCCAGAAGACTCCCTTTGGACTTGACTTATAATTCTTACCTGGGTCTCCAGCCTGCTGGTCTACCCTACAGATTTTAGATTTACCAAGCCATCAATCATAGATTTCCAGATAACAGGAGATTGCCACTTTTAAAAATCATTCCAATAACTTTGTACTACATATTTCTGTGCTTTCAAAAATATAAGAAATATATTTAGTCTTTTCATTATATCAACAATTTTAACTCTTTGTTATTCTCATATTGATGATCTCAAAAACAGAAAACAAATTTAGCTGCTCAAAACTAAAAAATAACAGTTGAATATCATTTCATTTTCACTGTCTCAGCTGTCATTTATTTCTGAAATAAGAGAGATGACAGCTATTACTTCTAGAAGTTACCAATAGGCTCATTCTCATTTGTTCCATGCTAAGAAACTAGACCGGGTTCATTGGTACTATACCATATTATACAGTAAGCAGGTTCCCTATCTCTATCTCTATTACAGCAAATTTCACACTGCATGCCAGTTAGTTACAAACATATCCTTCTCCTTCTCATCATCTTTGCCCCTACCAGTGTATGCTCCTTGAGAGTAGAGAAGGCTCTACCTCAATGGATGCTGGTTTGATACATAAAACACGTCCAGTGATAAAGTCTCTATTATGTCTTCCTCTCCTAGAAGGTGCTCTAGGTTGATCTCTGTTAATCCTTTGATATTTTCCTCAGCCATGCCATAGCAAGAAAGGGAATTATTAGTCCTTTAAGCCTTCCAGGAGTGGTTCCTCAAATTTATTTCCCTTTTCTAATGGCCCATTCATTTTTGACAAAAAGTTCTAAGTTTTAATAAAGCTACTTCTCCAGTAACATTATGGATCTTTAATCACGGGAGCCAATTTCTTGAAATCAATCAACTTTTCTTTCTCTCTCTCTCTCTCTCTGTTCTGTTGGCTCTATTGCTCTGGCATAACCTACTCAATATGGCCAACAAGCATAGGTTTCACTCTTTTTTATTTGTAAACACAGTATTATAATTTTTGAGGAAAATAAACTATACTAGATATTAAAAATTCAAACAATATAGAGAAGTAAAAGCAAAGTGTAAAAACCACCCCCAAATATCACATTCTGTGTTAACTATGCTACTATTTTGATGAGCATCTTTTTGGAACTTTCTCTCTCTTCATACTCTTTATGACCTACTTTTTCCCCCCAGTCAACAATATGTCATGAGCTCCTTTCTATGACAATACATATAGGTGATTTAAAATAAGGCATAGCATTTCATGGACATATAAGTTTGTTTCAATCTTTGATAGTGTATGCATACGGGGCTACTATGAAATCTTATCTCCTAAAATTACATTTTATTCTTCTGTGGTTTCTCCTTATGCCAAAGTCCCTTAAGTGGGATTTCTGGATAAGGTTATTTTTGAAATAAGAAAACTCAAGGTCAGAAAGATTTTTCAGGTGTCACAAAGAGTATAAGCTTGGTCAGAATTCACAGCCAAGGTCTCTCAAGTTTTTCTCTAGACTCCTAAGTAGTTTTTCTTAATACATGTCTCACTGGAAAAGTTCCATTCACTGTAGCAAATTTATATAGTCTACTGAGACCACAGCTATGACAGAGCCTCAGATTTTATTTACTGTAATCACCTACTATAAGAGAGAGCTAAATCTGCTGGTGGAGTGGTTTCTTAAAGCATTTTTATTTGTATTTCAAAAGAGGATAGAAATCCAGGGGGTTGCATATAAGCCTCGCTTAGACTGAATACATGTGGAGCGATGGGGTGACCGCCTTTTGATCATTTTAATGGCATCTTACATACAAAAACATAGATCCGATCACCAGTGCCTGCTTCTGGGAAGTAGAATTTTGTGAAATAATAACATTCATATGGAAAAAGGCTATGGAGTCTGTAAAGAAAACAATAGCTATGTGTGGAGCTAATGAGCTTTCTGTCCAGGACTTTAATGGTATTGAATAAAAAATCTTGCATTTCATTCAAGATAATCAACATGTTTTAGAATTTTAGTCTAAGTACCTTTATTCCTCTAAATAAAATGATCTGGGTACTCAGCCAACAACTTACGAAGTAGGTGCTCAATGAATATTTATTAAAGGAAGAAAGAGCTTGATCTGGTCAGGTGAGTTATTTATATTCATTTATATTGTTAGCGCAAAGGTATTGGTCCTTCTTGTAATTGAGAATTTAGTAGTAGACATGTTTATCTTTCCCCTAGGAGATAAAACTAAGTTAGCTCATAGGCCAGCACTATTCAATATGGTAGCCACCAGCCACATGTGGCTATTGAAATTCAAGTTAATTAAAATTTAAAATTCACTTTCTCAGTCACAACAGCTGCATTTCAAGGGCTCAGTAGCCCCACAGGGCTAGTGGCTACGGTATTGCACAGATATCAGGCATTTCTATTATTGCAGAAGGTCTGTTAGGTAAGGCCATTTAGGTGAAACTGGATGAATAAAATTTTCTTTATAGAGTAAATGAAAAGGAATCTTAAAGCTATATCAACATAATTACTCACTGACAATGAGCTGTTTTTTTTAAATTAAAAAAAATTTAAGTTGCTTTTGCTGAGGCTGTAGATGTTTACACATGTGATTAACCATTAGATTGGAAAATTTTTGTTTAATTTCCCCAATTTATGGTTACCATTTTTGTCTTTCTATCTAGCCAGCCTCTTCCCTTAAGTGTCTGTCTCTAGTAAATATCCTTCCAATTCTACCACCCACCCCCTCCAGAAGTCCAGTACAATCACAGAAGAGGCCGAGCTCTTTAAATATCATGGGAATCCAGAATCTGGCTCATGGTGCCCATTCATTCCTCTGTTAGGGTTCTTTTCATGTGACCATTTAGAATTACCCAATTTGAAATATGGCTCATTTATTCAGATATAAAAAAATATGTTTTCTTCACCCTGAATTAGACATTTTAAATGCAAGATTTAAATGATAATTGGCATAGTCAAACAAGATCCAAGGCGGAAATTTTCTTGGCAGAGACTTTCTTCCTAATTGTAGGTGTAAACAAGCAGTGGGCTTCCGGCCAAACCCCAGGACTGTCAGGGCTTCCGGGAAGGCAGGTACTGTCTTCTTTGCCCAAGATTGCTTCAACTTTATTTTTCTTTCTCATATCAAGAAAAAGGTACATTTGTAGTAACAAAGCCAGTTTATGATCAAATTCTCTGTCCATAACTGGAAAAAAAAATCCAAAGAGTCTTCTGAATTAATTTGGAGAAGAGTTCATGTGTTATAGCTATTTTTTTTGTCCTTCCTCTTCCCAAATTTTCAGCACAGTGAGGTCTTTCATACTAAATGTATGAAGAGAAACGATTTTAATTCATTTATATACTTTATATTTTGTTTGGGCCCAAACAAAACACAAGTCATTAAAAAAGTATAAAATTAGCTTGCACTGTAAACAAGTAGTAATTAAAAAACTTCTTGACCTGAATTATTGGTACTTTTAAACGTTGACATCACCGTTCAGCCCTTCACATTCCTTCGTGGGGTGTTTCAGGAAGCAACACTAAGAAAAGTGTTAATGAATTTAAGAAGGTCCTACTTTTATTGGGAACCACTTTGCTGCTTTGCCACATTTATTTCCTAGTTTGAACGAGAGACAACCAAAATGAATATTGATATGGTCCCTGATTTTGCCAAAGTCATTTGTCAGAATTACTTTCCTTTTGGGATTCGAGTTTACGGCACAAGGTCCTGAGTGTAATTAGGGAAAGAGTGATATCTTTTTTTCATTCTATGTTTGTCTCATACAAACAGGAGCTGGGGATGCAGGCAGGGATGCTGATTTCCCCGGGCAGCCTCTGCAACGCTCCACCTGCCACCGTGGAAAGAGTGTAGCTTTTGAAGTCAGAGACTGTTTTGCTTTTTACTGGCTGTTCAACCTCGCCTACATTATTTCATTTCTCTAGCTTCATTTCTCTTGTCTCTAAAATAGGGATGGTCTGTTTACCTTGTAGGCCTGGCGAGGATTGTATGTCATAAACAGAACACATCTGAACGGCATCTGGCCGATGGTCCGTGCTCAGTAAAGGAATGTTGCTGTTTTTAAAGAGAGATTAAGTTTATGCAGCGGCATTGAGGCTTTCGCAGTGCAAAAGGTTAATTTTTTCTCCAAAGGATTTTTTTATCCTTAAATTTGAAGTGATTTCATTATGGTGGCAGCAAAATGGTTGGGGCACGCAGAAACATCATTTTTCCTTGTCCCTTTCCAAGTATCTGAAGCTAATATTTTAAGCTGGGAAGAATGCTTAGTAACTGATGCTTCAGGAGACTATCTACACACCTATCGTGGAAAATGTCAATTTGTTCATTAAAATGAGATCCTGTGTAGTGATTACAATCATTCTTATGTGAAAATATTGACTGATTCTAGGTCCAGGCTGACAAGTGACATTGGGGCACACTAATATAACGTGATGACAACTGAGGATTGAATAAAAAATATAGGAGTGTTAAAAAGTTGATGAGCAAAGTGTACATATGATACTAGTTAATGTTTTCACTAGTCATAAATTTTTTTAGCTATTTTCTTTTAGCTATGTTATAGTTTTTTGAAAAATACATTTCAAATACAGGTTAATTTTGAAACAACTATACACGTAGTATAGGCCCAGTGCACGGATTTGTGCACCGGTGGGGTCCCTTGGCCTGGCCTGCGGGGATCGGGCAGAAACCGGCTCTTTGACATCCCCTGAGGGGTCCCAGATTGTGAGTGGGTGTAGGACAGGTTGAGGGACCCCACCGGTGCATCATCAGGGCTGGGGAGGGACTGTGGAAGGGTTCTAGGGCGTGTTCAGCCCGTCTTACCCAGTCCTAATGGACCAGACCCCGACAACAAGCTAACCTACCAATTGTAGCATCTGCCCCCTGTGGTCAGTGCACATCATAGCAACTGGTCGAACGGTCGAACAAACAGTCAGATACTTAGCATATTAGGCTTTTATTATATAGGATAGTGGAATTAAACAAGTAAATAAGTGGCTGTGGGTGTTTTAACTCTGTTGGAGTGGGAGATTACAGACAAGCAATGGGAAAAAGACTAGAATGACGCCGGTGGTCATGGATTAGAGTTGGGTACATTAGCATAATCTCCTGTTTTACCTCATATGAACAGCTATTTATAGATCTGTGCATACACATAGTTTAGTATATACCCATCTATTTCCTTAGAGGGACATTCTATAAAATAACCATTCAGTACTCCTCAAAACTGTCAAGGTAATAAAAAACAAAGCAAGTCTGAGCAATTATCCCAGTCTAGAGGAGCCTAAGGAGACCTGATGACTAAATTCAATGTGGTATTCTGGATGGGATCCTAGAACAGAGAAGGGATATTAGACAAAAACTAAGGGAATCTGAATAAAGTATGGACCTTATGTTAATGAAAATGTATGGACTTAATTAATAATAATTTATCAGAGCCAGGTCTCTACCACCCAATCATATCAGATAATGGGTGGCCTGATGGAGGGTATAGCTTTCATACTTGAACATGCTTGATAACTTTCAATTGATATTAGGCATTTTATAATTATTTCTTAAGTTATCTTGTTGATATTTTCTTCAGAATTTTTCAAGTTTTAAAAAATTAATCTTTATTCCCTTTGGCTCTAAATAAATTAAAATACATTATAATGATCTCCTCATTTGATAATATTTTCATAAATTTTTTATTTTTGCAAAATGGATGAAAACAAATCTCAAACACCAGTGAACATTTTAGTAGCTTGCTTACTCTATGTGTACTTTATAGTTATGTTGCATAATTTTGCAAATTAAGCACACACTGAATATTTAGATCTCTACAAAAGTCATAGGTTGAAACCTAATCCCCAGTGTAATAGTATTTGGAGTTGGAGCCTTTGGGAATTTATTGGACAACTAGAGGCCCAGTGCACGAATTCGTGCATGGGTGGGGTTCTGAGGGGGATTGGGGAGCCCGGCCGTGGGACACCCTTGCCAGCATGGGATCTGGATCTGTCCCGCTGACATTCACGCTAGTTGTCAGGAGCCACCTGTCGGCTGCTTTTATATTGTTTCTTCCTTGTGGAGTGTCTATGGAGGGGAAGTGGCATGGTGCCCAAGGCTGACTTCCAGGAGGCCAGCAGTGCTGTCAGGATCATGCCGGCAGCACTGGTCCCTTGGTGCCTGGCCCGTACTCTGGAGATTAGACCTGTAGGACTACTGAGGGAGTGAGTGGTTGCTGGTGGGCTGGTGGGATGCTGGGAGGGGTCAGTCAGCTGAGCAGCGCTCCCGCTGTGGGAGCGCACAGACCATCAAGGGGAAGCTCCTGTGTTGAGCGTCTGCCCTCTGGTGGTCAGTGCGCATCATAGTGACCATCGTTTCGGTCATTCAGTCATAACAGTCGCATAGGCTTTTCTATCTTTCCTATATAATAAAAGCCTAATATGCTAAGTGTCGTCCATTCAACCAATCAAAATGTAATATGCTAATGATATGCTAAGGCCACTCAACCTCTCAGTATGATGTGCACTAACCATCAGGGGGCAGACAGTTAACCAGTTGACCAGTCGCTATGATCTGCACTGACCACCAGGGGGCAGACGCTCCAACCAGTAGGGTAGCTTGCTGCTAGGGGCCGGCTGATTGGGACTGAGCGAGAGGGGCTGGACACACCCTGGAGACCTCCTGTGGTCCCTCCTCGGCTGGCCAACTTCCCACATCCCTTCCCAGCTCTGATTGTGCACCAGTGGGGTCTCTCAGCCTGGCCTGAACCCTCGCAATCTGGAACCCCGCAGGTGATGTCAGAGAGCCAGTTTTGGCCGATCCCACAGACCAGGCCGAGGGACCCCACTGGTGCATGAATTCGTGCACTAGGCCTTTAGTATATAGATAAGGGTAAAGACCTCATGAATGGTATTAGTGGCTTTAGATTCCAGATAGCTCCCTCACTTCTTCCACAATGGAGGGGACAGGGAGATGGCAGTCAGCAGTCTATAAACCAGGCAGCAGGTTCTCACCAGAGACCAAATATGCTGGTACCTTGATCTTGGACTCTCCCCCGACTCCCAATGCAGAACTGTGAGAAATACATTTCTGTTGTTTATAAACCATGCAGTCTATAGTTATTCTAGTATAAAAGCCCAAAGAGACCGATGTTCCATTTCAAAACATTTTTTAGCAAATACTCATTTTTTTATGCTTTGCTCTGTTTTGGCATTATTGAAAATAATTCATTTATTTTAATTAGTCTAAATTTGCCTTGAAGAAGAACAAGAAGAAATTCAGCTGCACTATTGAAGTAAATAACCTGAATTTAACTCAAGAAATATTATCAAGCACATACAGTGCTAGGCATTTGATCCGGCACAGCAATGTAAGGTTTTTGTAATGAAGTCTTGGAAGAGATAAAGACAGAACAGAGACCCAAGCCTCAGCCCTGTGATCCTGGAGCTGCCTGAAGGGAGGGTGCCAAGCTGTGTTCTGAGGGGGCCGCACCGAGAACAAGTGACAGGCAGGGCAATTATTTTAAATTTCTAAATCAAAAGCACATTGAACTTTGAGTAGAGGAGGAGCAACAAGAAGGGGATGTTATATTCAAAGAAACGAAATTGCAAATACGGAGTTAAAATGTGACAAAAGGAAACCCTGGTCATTTCTGGCACTACAAAGAGCAACAAAGAGAAGTTCATCCTGCAGTCCCCTTCCTTCCTATTTTAAGATGTATACAAAGTTATATTCACTTGGATGGTGATCTTGTTTTATTTCAGAAAAATAATCATAGCTTTATTTGTAATCTCTGCCTCATCTCTATATCCCCCAAACCATCTTTCATTTTGCAACTGCCAATTCCACCACAGATGTTCACAGGACTCTTAACTCTTAGGTTTGGGAATAAGTATATAGTTTATTAAAGTAGTCACAAAAGGAAAAACGGACCGTATTCTAACATTTCAGGTAACAGCCAGATAGGTGTTTGGAATTAAGAAGCCTAGGTATATAAAATAGCAAAACAAGCTCCTGGTCATACTTAAAGGTACTCATTCAACATCCAATGAGACAATAGTACACATTTTTTCAAAATTTGCAATCAGAAGGAAGAAGGAGAAGAGGAGACAGGTTTAATTTCCTGATCCTGCCACAGGCCCGTAGGAAAATCTTAAAACAGAAGTTCTCTCAAATGTCCTTCCACCTTCCTTCTTCACACCCTCCATCTCCTAATATTGGGCTTCCCGGGTGCCTCAACTTAACAGATGTTGCCTTGTATTCCTCACAAGGGCATTCTATTGAGGGCTGCCTCCTTGCCTCCCAGAGAGTGGTAAATAGTGGACCAGAATTGGGTTCCTCACGTTCTATTTCCCTTCCTCCTCCTTTCATAAGACTTACCTTACATTTGCAGGACACTGTGAGTGGATCATAAAGGTTCAACTCTTTCAGAGGTGTTTGTATTTTAAAAAGAAGATGTTAGATAACTCAAATACACAGTATATATTTATACAGAAATTTAGATTGGTAAATTGAGATATTACACATAAAGCACCGAGGCAGGAACTTCCTAAAGGTGATTACTCTTCCAATTCCTAGCATAACAAAGTGAAAATTAAAAAATAAAATTTCAGTAGGGGAAAATATTATGATGCATGAGGAGGGTGTATAGTCATATTTTAGACCTTGTGAGGAGCATAGAATCAGGGTGGGAAAATGGCTGTGTGGGGGAGAAGGTAGAGAGAAGGTGGAGCTTTGGTAGTTTGAATAGAATAGTACCAGATTTTCTTCCTTTCTCTTTTTTCCCAGTGATAGATTTCTTACAAGGTAGCACTTATAATCTTTCTTTGTTTCTATATCATTTGAAGAAGTAGAGCCATGGCTGTTTTCATGTTTCTGACAAAATGTTTATTTTTTTATTTGAAACATTATAGTAGAATGTTAGTTGGGGGTTCTAGAGCCCTGATGTTCTTCCACATTTTACTTATAACTTAAAGCTTACTGCAAGTTTAAAAATTTTTTTTTATTGATTTCAGAGAGGAAGGGAAAAGGAGAGAGAGATAGAAACATTAATGATGAGAGAGAATCATTGATCGGCTGCCTCCTGCATGCCCCACCCTGGGGATCGAGCCTGCAACCCGGGCATGTGCCCTTGACCAGAATCAAACCCAGGACCCTTCTGTCCGCAGGCTGATGCTCTTTCCACTGAGACAAACCAGCTAGGGCTCCTGCAAGTTTTAAACTTCTTCCTATCTTCCTTGGAACCCACAGAAATTAAAATTCCATTCTCTTAGGTGGTCCTTGATAGGTTTAAGTAGAGATGGAAGAAGTAATTTTTATGAGTTATATCTAGGTTTGAAATGTCCTATATTTTGTTTTCATGGTATTGTTTGTTTTCTTTTGCACATTTAAAAATCTCTGAGTACCAGGAAGAATGTAACATATAAACTTAGACCCAATTTACACAAAAATTTGTGAACTGAGGGGAAGGAGTGATGCACTATTTTCGCATTATGCACTATATATGAAGGGCTGTTTTTCTTCTTTTTTGGTTGTGATTCTACCTTTTGATTTTTTTTAAAAGAGGATATTCCACTGTCTTTGGATAAACTGCATTTTCTTCTCTTCAAGTTTCTTTTATGGATCTTAAGATGCTTTAAATCCTATATAATAAAGAGCTAACATGCCAATTAGACCGAACAGCAGAATGATCGTCTGGATGACCTTCCGGACAATGAAGCCGGGGCTGCAAGGGCTGAGCCCCTTGCACGAGTTACGTGCATCGGGCCTCTAGTTCATTATTAATATGTAGCACAATTCAATATTTATGGGTCTTGCACATTATAAAAATCTGAGTGCATATGCTCTTGTATTTTCAGTTTTACAGGAAACAATTTTAATTTTTCTACTTCACTTAGCCTTTCTCAATTGTTCATTGAAAGTTTGGTCATTCTATTAAGCTTCATTCAATTTTCTGTTACAAATTTCACTTTCCTTCAAAACCCTTTCTTCAAAGTCCATCATTTCTCATGTTATTGCTCTTCATACAGACACTCATCAATATTTGAAAGCAGCTATATTATGAATTTTGGCCGTCTGAGCTCTCCAACTGAGATACCACATCTGGTCCATTTCTACCTATAATTGCACCTGACCCTTCTGACTTTTCAACAGGCTGGGTAAGGAGAAATCTTGTGTTAGTTTCATAAAAACTGATTTACTTTCTTTCCTTCCTCATCAATAAAGAGATAACCTCCAAGCCACCTAATCATTTCTTGTGGACTTTTTATTTTTTACTTTTATAAGATTTTATTTGAGCCAAACTGATGATATACACTAGGAAGCAAGATTTCAAACGCCTTTTTCTTTTTTTAAAAAGTATATTTTTTATTGATTTTTTACAGAGAGGAAGGGAGAGGGAGGGATAGAGAGTCAGAAACATAGATGAGAGAGAAACATCGATCAGCTGCCTCCTGCACACCCCTCACTGGGGATGTGCCTGCAACCAAGGTACATGCCCTTGACCGGAATTGAATCCGGGACCCTTCAGTCCGCAGACCGACGCTCTATCCACTGAGCCAAACTGGTTAGGGCTCAAGTGCCTTTTTCTTTCTCTTGTGGATTTTTAATAGAGGATGCACGAGGTATATAACTCTCCAAAATCATGGGCATATGTAAATATTTTTCCTTAAAATATTAAATCGTGAAGATCAGTCTTTTTTAGATTCAGAGGTCTGTCCCGATTTGGATATGTAGCATGAAATGTTCTCTCAATTTCTAAGATGAATATTACATCAAATTAGGAAGTTGATTAGGAACTAATGTGGTGTTAATATGAGATTAGAACTATGACAACTCCATTATGCTTCCAGGTATAGAAAAAGAAGGTTCACCATTGACTAAGGTCTTTGATCTTAATGTAATCTGTAGTGAAACAATATTTAGAAAAGGTGATATGTAGAGAAGATGGGTATGCTCATATGTCTGCTTATGCAGGCTTGAGCTAAATGCTTTGAAGGTGGCAAGTAGGAAAGCCTAGATTGGTGGTAATATTACTGATGAAGGTATTGGGGCAGTGTATTAACACATTTCTTCTGTCTCACTTTTTTGTTTTGTTTCTTTGTTAATCCTCACTCGAAGATATTTTTCTATTGAATTTTTAGAAAGAATGGAAGGGGGGAGACAGAGAGAAAGCAACATTGATGTGTGACAGACTGGTTGCCTCCCACACATGCCCAAACCTGCATCCCAGGTATGTGCCTTTGGCTGGGAATCGAACCAGAGACCGTTTGGTGCTTGGGCTGGTGCTCCAACCACTGAGCAAAACTGGCCAGGGCTTTGTGTCTTACTTTTTTTTTTTTTTTTAAATATGCTTACTAAAGTCTATTCAGTGTAAACAATTATATGTGTTCCTCTTATTAACTACTATTGGAGTTCCTTAGTTATGAAGAGCTCTATGTTCAAAAACAACATTCTTTATGGCAGTCTAAATTGGTTTTCAGCATTTGCTTCGATTCTACAGATTAAGAAAATTGTGCAACTTCATAAAGATTCCATCTTTTCCCATTAAAGACGTATTACATGGAGAACAGAGGAAATGAACATGATCAAGCATATTTCATGCCTGTAAATCCTTTTTCTATAATATAAATATATATTTTTGTGTTTTTTCATGGTTGTTAAATCTGATGCTTATTATAGTTATATCATCTGAGTAAATTCATAGTCATGTTATTTATTAATTCGTAAGTGCTATGTGAGAAAAATTCCCCTATTAGCAGATTCAGCCAGTTCTTTTAGTAAATAATAATGGGGCTAATATGAGGCAAAATTCAGTTTTTCAAATTCCAGCTCCATGGTTCTACATAGTTACAGTTAAGTATCTTGTGACAACTTTACAGATATAACCCCAAAATAGTGACTGACTGAAATTAACTTAATTTCCACTTGGCATTTACCTTCTAATTACTTAATAGCATCAGTAATATTCTCCACAAATAGCAGGTTTCTAGAAGACAGTGAGTGGCTCAATGGAGATTAGCTACTGAAATGTTTTAGCAAAAATATTTCTGAAGTATTTGGAAACTGAGAAATTATTGTAAAAGATTCAGCATCAAACTTGACAGTATCCATCAATAACAAAGGTAACAAATTAGTTGTGAAATTAAAAACCAACTTAGATAAAAGTGAATTTGCTGAAATACAAAATTAACCATTCATTTTCCTGTTTTCATGTTTGAAAGTGAGAAAATATTGCCTGCTTTATTTTAATATCTGCAAGGAGAAATTGGACGTTGCCAGTAATGTAGCTGTATTATTTTTAAGATTAAAGGTGGTTCCGTTTTCAAGAGCCTGCTAATTCTTGAGATAAGAACTTCAAACAGACATGGCTTTCCTGACTGTTCCATAAGGTCACTGAATTTACAACAACTTCTGAGCTTCTGTCCTGAGTACTTTCTGAGTCCCTTGTACTTGTCAGACCAGGGCAGATTTCATATCCCCACACCTTGCTTTGAATAAAGTAGGTCTGGATCCTTTAGGTTAGACAATTGGTTCTTGTGCTGTAAAAGATGCCTGGAAGAAAAGAGGATTCCTCAGGGTCGGGTTTGGGCCAGGAAAATTTCTTACGTTTCCATAGTCTTTAAACTTCAGACAAGATAGGCGAGACCTATATGAGGATATATTGTTAATTAGAATATATCGTTTGCTGGGCACATTGTAGGCCCATTTATTCTGCAAATAACATTGTGAAGTAAGTGTTTTATAGACGAAGAGCTGCTCAGAGTGGTTATGGTTTCACGGCTAGAAATTGGCAGAATTGGGATCATATCCAGATTGATCTGAGTCCAGAGCCATTTGTATTTCCACGCTACTTCCATTTGTGAAGGGAGGAGGTAAGCCAATTAGAATAGTAAATGCCTGGGAGGCAGGTAATGATGCATATTACACAATAAAATGGGCTTTCTCTTGGAGGCTAGATTGACTGTGAATGTGCATGCAGCATCAAAGGTAATGTAAAAAGCATGGGTTTGTATTTATGTGTGAAGATCTTTAGAAACCAACACATCTGTCAGCCAGGCTTTGGTTCATGAGTCAGCGTTGATTCCATTTGAGTCAGGTAGACACCTTAATGCGATAGCATGATACCCAGATTGTTGTTTCATTCTAGAAATGGTGACCTAATTTGTCTAATTAGTGTAATACTTTCTAACTTACTTCTGTAAAGTGATGTTAGACTTGACAGAGAATACAGACACCAGGGCTTTAAAAATGTCAATGTGAAAAGCTCTTTTCTTCACATTTGCTCATCCACTGAAAGGTTTATTATTCTAACATGCAATTACCCAATAGGAAATTTCCTACAGCGATGGATTGGACGGTTTAGACATAGACAAGCTATTTTTTAAAAAATGTGAGAGGGAGACCAAGACAGTTCCCAAAATGAAGTGGCCTCGCTGGCTCGCCTTCCCATAATTGTATGGTCAGCATCTAGCTCTGCCACGCAGATTGAGAGCACAATTCATCTTGTTGATGCCAGTCCTGCCTCGAAGCCTGTGCTTGTGCTTGGAGATGAGCCTTATCGGTCAGATAGCAATTCAGTTAAATGAATTCAATTTGTTTCTCACTCTGTAGGTCTTATCTAATTTGATTCTCCACAGGGAAGGGATTCTGGTGGTGGGTGGGTTGGGAGGGGGACACTTTTGTCGTTTCACCGAAGTGTGTGGCAGGAGAAATTTCCATTCCTAGACGGAGGCAGAAGGTCAAGAGGACAGTGATCAGTTCTGCTCAGAAGAGATTAATGACAGCGCACTTGCTTTTGTGGGAACAGATTCCATCATGGAGTGCATAACAACAAAAGTGGGCAAGCTGAGCCTCTGTGTGCTCTTGTGTGTATCTGGAATAAGAATTCAGACAATACGCATCTTCTTCAATAAGGAATGATTTGCAAGCAACTCACTCAAATTCTCTATAAGTATTGATTAACTCAGAGCCCACCTGCCCAGAATGCTTATAGTTCTCCTTATTTATTTATTTTTGTAAATAAGAAAAGTTTGAAACGAAAAGGATAAATTCTTTTTGTTAATGAAGCAGAATTTTTAGGAGTATGGGCATTTTCATGAATATTATACATTACTAGTGTCTCCCACGAATAAATAGTAGTATGTTGGAAACTTTAGACTTGAATTTTCCTGTTTATTTGCTCTCTTCACCCTGGTTAGGGGTCTTAATATATCAGAGGTCAAAATGGATTTAGTTAAACTTTCACTTCAGGAGAAAGATTTCTTTAGAAAACAGATAGTGAATGTTGATTGTGTATTTTTCTATTTTCTAAATATTTATTGCATCTATGCCTCAGATTCCAAACTGGGTGCTTAGGTGCCCCAGTGCCCTGCAGCAAATTCAAGGGGGAGCTCAGGAAATTTTAAATCTTTAGAGAAAAGACCAACCCTCAACATCTGTCGGATATTGCTTGAACTATTGGATCAAGATGGTTCAGTTTCAATTTCAGATTATACTCCATTTTTAAAAATTATGTCATATGTTTGCAATTAGGAAGTTGCTGTGATAGAAAAAAAGTAAGCACTTCAGAAAAATCAATGTTGGAGCAGTGTTGAAGGAGGTTATTGAGAGAACATGACCACCAGTTGACCCGTGAGCTGGGCCCAGGCTATCAGGGGCTCCTCAGTTCTTTTTTTGTCCTTGGAACGTATGTGCCATCTACCATTTCCACAGTAGGAGGTGTTTAAAGGATGTAACCTTGAGAGGATAAGGTGGTGGTGACAATCTGGACGGTATATATGACTGAACTAAACTTTTAAGATTCTGCCTCTTTCTTTGGTATCTCCTTGTTCTCCATGTATGGAGCGGTGGGGAGAGCAATTTGCAAACCACCAAGCAGCAAATGAGGGTGGCATAATCTGATCTATTTCAGTGTTTGAGAAGTTGGGTAGTGCTCATGTAGTGTATACTTCACATTGGTATATGGGAAAATGATCATTTTTTTTCTTTGAAGCTATATGTATTATTTTTTCAAATGTCTAGCAAATTGTTAGAACATAAATATTTGTTAAGTCATTTAAACCTAATCTCAATAAACAGACTGGTTAGACATTTCTTTTGGTCTGGGGTGCCATGAAATTATTGAGATGAGAAAGGTGCTGTGAATCAAGGTTTGAGGTCCTTTGATTTATGCTGACAATGCAGTGGTAGGTGGGACCAAAATATCTATGCAGTGGTTCTCAACCTTCCTAATGCCACGATCCTTTAATACAGTTTCTCACGTTGTGGTGACCCCCAATTTCATTGTTACAAATTGAACATAATTAAACATAATCACAAAACAATATGTAATTATATATGTTTTTTCTGATGGTCTTAGGCGACCCCTGTTAAAGGCTTGTTCGACCCCCAAAGGGGTTGTGACCTACAGGTTGAGAACCGCTGATCTATGGAGGGAAAATAATTTTGAGGCTTGGCTTCTTATTAACCATTTTACCATCATTATTTCTCATAAATTAGAAAATTCATTTTAATATTCTCGGGAAAGACCTAATTGGGAAATTATACTAGACTTGTTTTTAAATCCCATTTAGTTCATTATGAAGAGTGATCCAATGTCAGGCATGTAATAAGCATTCAAAGTATTTGTGGAGGGAATTACCAGTGTACAAATTATATTTAATCACAAAATAATTGTTTCAAATTACCAAACTCTTTCCAATTGCCATTACAGTAGCTTTTATAGTTTGAATATCCCCAAGAATGTAGGCCATTGTTTAAGTCACTGAGTTTAAACAAACAACCTGTATTCTCCTGGAAGTCACTAGCATGTTGTGTTGATGGTGGAGAAACTGTGTCTTCTGTATATCTTTACCTCATGCCAAGAGAGGTGATACCTTTTATCTATGGAAACATGCTAATTCCATCTGCTCCTTTCAGAGGGAGAACAGTGTAAAAATACTCAGTAAAAATAAAAAGTAATACAGAAGGGATCAAAATGCTAGTTCCTCAGAAAAAATGTGAAATAAACGGGACAATCTTCCTCCCCAGGATCTGTTGCTCTCTACCCAAAAGTATGGGCCGTGATTAATTTCCTGATTTGTTAGACTCTGAGATGGCTTTCAGTGACCTCCACCTCCTGGAGTTCATGCCCTTGTGTACGCTTCACCCCTTGAGTGTGGGGGCAGCATCTGTAACGTCCCTCTAAACGATAGAATATGGCACAGGTGATGGGATGTCACTTTTGTGATCATGTCACTTAATATTATAACTTCTGCTTTGCTCACAGACTCTCACCATAGATTCTCTCCCTTGCTGGCTTTGATGAAGTAAGTTGCCATATGGAGAATCCCATGTAGAAGAAATTAAGGACGACCTCTTGCCAACAGTCAGCAAGGAACTGAGGCCCTCGTTCACCTACAAGAATCTTGCGAATAGCAGTGTGAACTTGGAAATGGATCCTTTCCCAATTCAGCTTCAGGTGAGACCCCAACCCCGACTAACAAGCTGGTGGTGGCTTTTAAGAGACACTGAAGCAGAGGACTGGGCTAAGCCAAGCCAGGACTCCTGAACCACAGAAACTCCCTGACTAGGTCAAGTCCCTCTGTTTTACACTCTCACAGGATCATGTGTTTTTCCTTCATAATATTTAGTACTTAAAACAGTTGTAATTTTACATGTACTTGCAGATTAAAAAGGAAAAAAATCTTTTTTCTTCATAATACCTATAGTGTTCTGGGTAATTAGTCTCTCTCAACAGAGTAAACAGCCAATTCTGTATATCTTACAAAACCTTTATCCTATATAATAAAAGCCTAATATGCAAATTGTCCCCTCGGGCAGTTGTTCGACTAGGAGTTTGACCACTTGCTATAATGTGCACTGACTACCAGGGGATGGTGTGGAACATGGCAGGTGTTGGTGATGTGGCGCTGGCTGCAGGTGGCAGTGGAGGTGCTGCCGGCCCCAATGGGCCCCGACAAGAGGGGAACCTCAGCAGGATGGTGGAGCAGGTGAGCAGATGGCCCCAGGCCAAGGCGGGTGCGAGCAGGGCCTGATCACCCCACCTATCGCCCCAAAGATGGTGACCAGCAGTGATGGTGGGGGGCGGGGCAGCCACACGGCTCCCATGTGCTGAGGGAGCCGGGCGGGGAGCCTGGCCCCGATCAATCACAGGCGCAATGTTGGAGCAGGTGAGGGGGCAATGCCAAGCCAAAGTGGGTTGCCATGTGGGGCTGCAGGGTTGTGAGGCTGGGGGCACGAGCTGGGGCCCAATCTCCGCAGGCCACCCTGAGGGACCCCACCCATGCACGAATTCATGCACCGGGACTCTAGTGCAGCGGTCACCAACTTTTCGGGCAACCACTTGGTGACTGCTGCTCTAGTGGATCTATAAAACCCTAGGTAAAATGTATTCTGAATGAAATTGGTTTATTTAATAAAACGTTGATGATTTTTCTACAAGTCCTTTTTATTGTCACCTGGGCTTTTAAAAAATAGGAATAAAGTCAAGTATATGAAGCCAAGATTCTAGTTTTACCTTGGTAAAGAACATGAACTTTCCCAAGAGGAAATATGGACCATATGGGCCATTCCCTAAATAGCCACTTCTCAAATACTTTAAAGAGGATCATTATTAAAGCAGTTCCTGGATGGTTTCAGTGTCTGATAGCCAGAAAACAGTACCTGTTGTCTGAGTGGAGAGTGCACACATCTGTGTGGGCCAATTCTTGCTTCTCCTTCCACTGTGGTCGAGGTGAGGAGGGGCTGGCCGTCTCCACAGGGGAGGAGAACAGCTGACCTTAACTGTCTCTTCCAGTCTTCACTCTACAACTCACCTCTGTACTCATAAGTCATAGAATGGGGTGATGTTTATATTAGAAACCATTTTTATTAGTTTAGTTATGCTGCCGAAGCAATCGCAATACTTGGAGGGTTGACATGATAGAAATTTCTCTTTTGCCATTTTTGTTCTTGCAGGGCTGTTAGGGGCCTGAGCCCTGCATCATCACTTAGCAACCCAGGCTCATTACTACCTTCTGGCTGCCCCATCGGGAATATTCAGGCTGCTTCAGTACCCATGGCAGGTAAGAGAGAGAATTGCAAAATTTCATGTGGGTTTTCATGCCTTGGACCAGAAGCAGCACGTGTCAATGTCACTTCCACTTCGCTGGTAAGAAATAGATGCTTGACCTCCCCTAGTTGCAAGAAGACTGGGAATCGTAGAGGACAACAGGGAGCCAATGGAATATTTGGTAAGTAGGTCTGCCATAAAGTTTTCCTAAGCATATGCAATAGGAGACTATTTCTTAGGACATGAGGCAGATGATTCAAGATGGGTAGCAAGTGGAACATTCATGTTGTGTAAGTTTAATGCTAAGATGGGCATTGTTATTAGAACATTTGGAGATGTTGTTACAAGTTTGTAGGGGATTGATTATGAGCTTCCAGGTTTAAGTCCCTAGAAATGGAGTTGTTATAAATTACATCTTTTATAATACACATTTCCATGTTTTCCTACAGTGTGGGCCTGTAGCAATTTCAGATTTACTCATAATGGAAATGGGTCTTAAGATGTCATCATTGCTTATGTTTATCTTACCTATTTAAATCACTCCTTTTCAAATGCTGATGTATAATTTTATCTGCCTAGGCATGTAGCATTACTGGTATAATTGCATTAATTCCTCAGGTTATGGAAAAATTAACAATGGCCATTTACCTTTCACAAGTTTCTGTTCACCATTATGTCATAGTTGAAAACTGAAGGCCAGAGTTATCAGGTTACTTGTCCAGCATTTACTAATTTTCTACTTCGTAACAAGGCACTCTTCTAGTGGTGAATGGATTGGGATTGGTAGGTGTAGACATCGTAAGGAACAGTCTTGATACTTGAGAATTTCAGTTTATGGCAGTGGCTCCTAAAGTTGTGTAATAATCCCTTAGCCTCATGTTAGAAATGCGGTTTCTCAGATTACCTGTGAAGGTTTGGATTCTGTGGCTCCTGAGGAGGGATCTACATTTTGATAAGCCGTTCTATGTGACTATAATGCAGGTGATATACCACCATTTGGCTAAATGTTGACTTACTGAATTACATAGACCAACTTTATTCTCTGTCCCCTCCCTCCTTTACCCCCCCCTCCCCCAACCTGTTCTATTCTAATGAGGGTAAAATTTGGAGGGATTTAGCATATACAAATATTTATTTCTGTATCAGGGCTCTTTGTTGCAAACAATAAAAATGAACTGTGGCTCTTTGAAGTAGAAAAATAATTTTTTAAAGGGAATTAGCTCAGAGTACCTCTGGGAGGGATAAAGAACCAGGCATAGACATAAGCGACCAGGAGCAATGCCTGAAGTCTCCCTCAGAGCTGCTCCTGTGGATGAGCCACTGTTGCCTGCCTGGGCATAGTTTCCGTGGCTCATCCAGACAGGACCTCCAACTCTGAGCACTAGATTCTGTCACCAGAAGCGCTACTCCAGTTGCCCCCGGCATGTCCCGAATTACATGTAGCTGCTGCCACTCTCACTAGGAAAGGTTCCATGTAGAGCCTGCTTTACTGGGTTCATTCAAAGACCAGCCCATCTAATCTGATTGGCAGATACTGGTCACAGTCTGCAGCCAGCTCCAAGGCTGGCTGGGCAGGTTTCTGTAGTGGGAGCTGTTCGCGGCCTCCCACCATGAGTCCTGAGGCAGTCGTGCTCAAAGGGACTATGTTGTCAAAAAGGAACAAAATATCTGCATCACATTTGTCACATTTGAATGTGAGAACGTAGGCAACTTTTCTATCTTGCATTGCTGATGGCTGGTTTAGAGTGTTGAATTAATTAATGGTCCTGTGATTGAAAATCAACTTTTGTTGCAAGTAAATGTCAGCATATAACTGATCAAGAAGTGTTTTAAAAGAAATGTTTCATTTTATATTCTTCTACTTGGAAATATTTCATTTAAAGACTAACTCTAATATCTCTATTGATTGAAAAAATATTCTTCCACCTCAGGGGAATATTTAGTAAAGGAAGAAAACATTTTCTGAGAATTTTTTTGGGAAAATTAGTGTGAAACAGGAAACAAAAATCTCTCCTATTGAGTCACAAAAGGCGCTCTACTGTGAGTAAAAACCTTGGAGGACTCAGGGTGTGTAAACTGTTTTTTTTCTTCTTCTCCTTACCTAAGAAGAACATGTGAGAAGCTTTTGATTCCTTTGGACAGAATATGGTCCACAGATAGGTTTTATTCTCTGCATGTGAGCTTCTTTATTGCTAGGCACTGCAATAGGAAGTATACTGGGGGAAGAAACTCTAAATTTTGTACCTTTAAAACAGAAATAAATGAAGCAACCAATGAAAAATGATTCATTTGTTCATTTGGCAAATATTTATTGAATTCCCACTCTTCAAAAAATGTTTATCACATGGCCACTACCCTTAAGAAGCTCATGAGCAACTGGGAAGCCAACAATAATTGAATTATACAAATATACAAAAGAGGAAACAAAGTACAATAAGAGTAGAGATAAGGCATATTTAACTTAAGCTGGGAGGTGTGTCAAAGCTGGTTTTCTAAACTAAATAATTGATGTAAGCATCTTAAAGACTGAGAAGGAGTCAGACAGGCAAATGGTGGGTATGGGAGGTATGCACAGAGAATAGCAATCTTTTTGGTATATAGGACAATGCTCCAACCAATTGAGCCACCTGGCCAGGGCTGCCTTACTTTCTTTTTTAAGAAATCCAATTTGGACCCTGGCCAGATAGCTCAGTTGGTTAGAGTGTTGTCCCAATGTGCCAAGGTTGTGGGTTTAATCCCCAGTCAGGGCACATAAAAGAAGTAACTAATGAATGCATAAGTAAGTGGAACAACAAATCAATGTCTCTCTCTCTCAAATTAACTAAAAAACAAAATCCAATTTGGCTTTACATTTTTTAAATTGAAATATATTTGATATAAAACCTTGTTTAAGGTTAAGGTCTATAATATGTTGATTCAATACATTTATGTACTGCAATATGGTTACCATTGTGTGGTTACTAGCACCTCTAGCATGTCACATAATTATCATTTCTTCTTTGGTGGGAGGAATAATTAAGACCTCTTAGCAAGTTTGATGTTTATAATACAACATTGTTGCCTACAATTACTCTACTGTGTATTAGATCTGCAGAACTTATTTATTTACTGGCTTTATTACATTTTGAAGTAGTTTGGGGGGAGTCTGGGTGGTAGAGTTCAGGTCACTCACACTTACAACCAAGTCAAACTAGAAATGTCAGGTTCTTACACTGTGTTGTCCCCAATCTGTCCTCCCAGAGGTCAGGTAGAGGAGGCCAGTGGGGTGAGATGGCTTTCTGCTTCTTCTTTTCCATGACCAAATTCCTGGAACCATCATCCCGGGTATCTGGCTCTTCTCCCAAAACTCAATATTTCCTATGTGTGATGTAAACTTCCCCTGCTGCCTTCCCGCACCTGCAGAGAGACTTGGTACCATAGCAGGTAGCCCATTTCAGACCCAGATGCATCACATCTAGTACTTGGACTTTAGCATCTTTTGCACTGGTGGTTTAGAGAGTGTGTTTACTAAAATGGGATGTTGTTTGCATCCCAAGTTGTTCAAATTTCTGTGAGAACTTTAATAGCCCATAGAGACAACAGAATAGGACATTCGATATAGATGTCATACTGGGATGCCCAGGAGAAGGTGGCCCTATAGACCACCATCCACTTTACCTCCTTGCAAGAATGACTGGAGATACTTTGCACCACTGACTGGAGTTTCTGAAGTGCTTGTGGTATTTGATCCACAGTTCTGCCATGGAGGGAGCTCGAATGTTTTTATTGTATCTCTAAATTTCTGCAAAGGTTTTAAAGTTATTTTACCCACTGGTAAACGTTACAGTGATATTCAGATAGTGCACATTTAAGCTCGCCTTTCCTCTCTACATAAAAGTGCATGCTAATGGTTGCAGGCTAATTAAAATTAAACCACATTCAATAGATAAACAAATTAAAGCAGAGCAAATTGTGTGCATGCCTCCCCAAAGAGCACACACATTATCAGAGAGGACAACTCTAATTATTCAAGGCTATAGCAAGAGCTATTGAAGGAGCCATTGATTTTTTAAAGATAAGTGTCTTGAGTATTAATGGGTAGTATTTGTTCACAAGCCAAATTCTTTGAATTAAGAGGAAACTGAATCAGAGCTACCCAAACCTTAAACACTAGTCAGGGCTTAACCAACTTTACCAGAAGATCATGATTTGCTAGTATGATTTTTAAACTTTATTTTTAATTACAAGATAATGCCTGCATTTATTTGTGTGTGTGAAATGTTACTATATTTCTGACCCTCCCCAAGCATTCATCTCTTCTTCAGAGGTAACACTTGCTATTAGTTTGGTGTGGACATTTCCAAATGTGTTTTGATGCAGTTTATTTATTTTATTTTTTTAAATGTAGCATGCAAAGAGCTTTTAATGACATATAAAAGTTTATGACATAATTTTGTATTCAAGATTGTGCTTACAAAAGTATTCTCCGCTTCCTGAATGAAATGGTTTTAAATTTTTTCTGTTAAACTTTCAAAATAATTACAATGAACAAGTATTATTTTTGTAAGTTGGGGAAAAACACAAAGTAATGTTACACATAAAATTCTTTTCTTGAGTTAAAACTTTTACATTAATTAAAAAACTTAAAAAATAAGTTCATTTTAAAACATAATTAGCTGGCAGGTTAAAAAATAAATAACTTGATTTTAAAAAAGAACAAGCAACTTAACTGCTGCAATTATGGTTAATTATAAAATTTTTCCATTCATTCTTCGATCTAACTTGCTGGCCAATGATGCAGTTTAATTGTTTTTATATTTACTTGTACATGTTTTACAATAGTGTATTGTAGTTTCTTTTTTATTTTTTGGTTTCCAAGATAAATGAGAACATTCTGTATGCACCATTCTTTCAAATGCATTTATCATTGAATTATGTGCCTTAGAGATTTTTATAGTGATATATACAAATGCACTTCAACATTTTTCCCCACTTCCCTCCCCCCTTAGTATATTTATATCTAAGCAATAAATGCCCTTGGTTAAAAATAAAAAAGGGGCAAGAAAGGCTTGTAAGATGCAACAATCTCCTGCTCCATGGCCACCAGTCCCAGCCCCACTTCCCACAGGCAACCACTCTGAGCAGTTGCCTGGGGTTATTTTCTCTAGATGTCTAAACAGTCTATGGCCACATCATTATTAATGTTATCAATATTAGACACTATACTGACTTTCTGCTTGAATATGTAGATTACCCTTACTAATATTGTTGCT
Source organism: Myotis yumanensis (assembly GCF_028538775.1). Classification (NCBI taxonomy): domain Eukaryota; kingdom Metazoa; phylum Chordata; class Mammalia; order Chiroptera; family Vespertilionidae; genus Myotis; species Myotis yumanensis. Next base: position 29,004,644 of record NW_027223762.1, on the reverse strand, counting down.
ACATTCCATCTCCATCTTCCCAAATGTAGTCTGAACATTGCGTTTAATTCTTTATTGTCTGTCTTTATACTTATAATAAAAATACTTAAAACTTTATTTCTTCTCTTATCAACAACATGCATTAGATCTGGACTCTTGACTTTGCATAATGATGATGCCACCTGTCCTTTCAGCTTTCCTTTCCTTGTCAGCCTTCCAATTTAGTTTATAATCAACATCCTTTATAATGTTTACTTGGATTATGTGCTTTGTTTATAAGCTGAATCTAACCGTTGAAAATCCACAACTGGCATTTACATTATTGTAACTATGCAAATATGCCATGCCCAAATTAGTTTTAGTTTTGGATGGTATTTTGTTTTCTTGCATTATTTGTCTTTTTTATATCCTTTTTAAAGTGTTTTCTTCAATAAAGTAATTATTGGCTTTCCCTTCCCAGAGATCTTCATTCAGGGCCATCCATTCTATTGTTCCATAAAGGCTATTGTTATCTAGGGCTGTTGTGCAGCTTTTAAGCTGGGACATCTACTCACTGGGTCTTCAGAATGTTCCTCTCATTTCTTGTTCTTATACCTTTTTGCTCCAGGACATTCTCAAGTAACTTACAAAGAAATAGTCTGTGAGCAGTAAGTTTTCTGAGCATGTTTTAAATATTTTTTCTATCTTAAAATTTGATTGATAATTTGAATGGGTAAGAATTCTTTCCCTTTACAATACAAGTTTCTTCCTGGTTTGCAGATGGCTGCCTTCTTCTTGTGAGCTCACATGGCAGTGTGTGTGTGTGTGTGTGTGTGGTTTCTTCATATAAGGGCGATAATCTCATCATGAGGGCCCCACCCCCATTACCGCATCTAAACTTAATTACTTCACAAAGGCACAGTCTCCAATGATCACTTTGGGATTAATGTTTCACGATATGAATTTGGGGAGACACAACATTCAGTCCATTAACGCCCTGTGATCCTGGAAGACTTGCTTCCCTTAGAACCCTGTTCCGTTTGCTTTTATATTATCCATGTCAATCTGAACCTTGGTGCTCTGTATTTCCTCAAAAGGGTTCAGGTGGTTTTATACTTTTAAAAGAGTACTGTATTTACAATAATTTGCTAAGTCCATGTGAAAGCTCATCTGCCTCTTTAAATCACCAAATTCCCTTTCTATGGCTTAAAAATGGCATCTTAAAATACATACTTGTGCATGTTCAGCAGAACACATGACATAATGAATGTATGTCTCCTTTTAACCCCTAAGGCTTCCAAGTTTACCTCCTGCCTTTTGAGCAGGCTTTTCCTTGTTACTGTTGTAAAAACTTTTGCTATGCCCTCATAGAGATTTTTTAGTATTCTTCAGGCAAAATATCCTAAAATCAGAAGCGAGGGCTTTATTGCCTATTGCTTGCCTGTTATTTCTTTAGAAAGCTGTTTTTCAATGTGTTGTTGTGCATCAAAACACCATTCTAAACAGCTGAATTATTGACATGTTTAGGGGCCACTGAGGCTAGAAAAGGTCCCCTGTAGAGGCTGGCTTGGCATTTGGGGGAGCAGAGCCTTGGGCTACCCAGTGGTATGAGTGAACTCTAAGTAAGAGATGTTTCTCTAGCTGTTGCTGGCAAATCCATAATGTGTGAGTGGTCAGTGATGGGTAAGCTCATGCCTCCAGATGGTAAGGAAAGTGTCTGAAAATTTGATATACTATTTGATAGGAAAGGCCATGTTGGAAGCAGATTTTGAGCTGCCTTTCACCCTCAGAATTTCATTGTTGCATTTATTTCAGCAGCAAACCTTTCCCACCTCAACTGAGACTGCTTTAGTTTGTCTTATTGGGATAAATACTTAAGAAATTATGGTTATGCTTTACCCCTGCCTCTTGGCCAATACTGCGGGCCCAGTATTTAAATGCACCCTTGAGAGCAATGTGTGGCTCAGGGTGATGGTGTGGAAAGTCTGTGAGGAGAAATCTGGGTTTTGAGTCCAACTCTGCTAATAACTAGCTTAAGACTTGGCACAATTCATTTAGCCTGTTTGGGCCTCAGTCTTTCCTTGTATGAAAAAAGAACTCAGATTAGGTGATAGTAAAGGTTGCCTTCTTGATGTACAGTTTTATGACTTCTGTACATTGAGGTATTGAAAAGAATTTTACATGAAAATAGAAAACTCACTATTATGTATTTTAGCAAAAAAAAAAACCCCAAAACCCCAAAACTGCATGAACCTAACAAGTGATATTTGAGTCAAGAGGAAAGTCAAATTTGTTTTCCAAAAGATTAATTATAGCAGGAGAACTAACTCGGAGACCCTCATGTGTTATATTGATTTTTCTTCTCAGGTGCCATATATGGTTAATGACTGGCTCACCTAAGAATGCATATAATGAAATTAGTGTGACCCATAAGTATCAATTTTATTTTTATCTTTACTAAGACAATAAGTGTGTGTGTGTGTGTGTGTTTTATTGTAAAGTTAAAATAGGGCAACTGAATGCCCCTGAAGTTAAAACTTAAGCTAACTAGCACATATACAATATTATACTGTCTATGCTAAGTCATATTAAAGTAAATTATAGGGAGTGTTACAGCAACCCAGTAAGGTATCATACAGTTGGATTATATTGGAAATTCCTTTCAAAAGACAATCATGGCACCCTATCTGGCTTGGCTCAGTGGATAGAGCATTGGCCTGCAGATCAGAGGGTCCCAGGTTTGATTCTGGTCAAGGGCACATGCTGAGGTTGTGGGCTCGATCCCCAGGGCCTGTGCAAGAAGCAACCGATCATTGATTCTCTCTCATCATTGATGTTTCTATCTCTCTCCCCTTCTCCCTTCCTTTCTGACATCAATAAAAATATATTTTAAAAAAAGGAAAGAAAGAAGGTCGTTTACTTGTTCAAACAACAAAAAAAGAGACAATCATGGATTCATCTAGGATAATTTTTTTTGAGGTGGGGTGAACGTCTATTGAGATTAGTGACTTGAGGATGCCAGTCCTACTTCAGTGGTACGTGTTTTGAGGTCTTTGAGTCCTTAGACAACTGGAAGTATGTAGCAGCTTTTCAGGGAGCACAATACCAATCTTATCATCATCCTATTAAATAAAGTATAATGTTGAGGGTTAGTAGCATGATTCCTGGTGCCACCCCTTACTGAGTGACCGTGGATAAGTCACTTGGCTTCTCTCTTTCAAAGTTTCCTCATCTGCAAATTAGAGATTGATGGTGAGCACTAAATAAATTAATATATTGTAAGGATTAAATGTATTAATATACTGAAAGGGCTTAGAATAAACAATTCCTGGCACATAGCAAGTGGTAGTTGAGTGTTAGCTATTAATATTACTGTTAATGTTATTACATCACCATCATTATCATCAATCTCCAAGATTTATTAACACCAAGTAGAGCAAAACAATACTGAGGGAGGACTGTATAAAAGGTTTATCTATCCTTCTATATAATCTAAACTTGGCCCGCCAATCAGATCATGTCATAGTCTAATTCAGATTGGATGCCTCTCCTTAAAGATACTCCTGTGAGCTAAGAATGTAGGCTCCATTCCATTGGTGCTGCCATCTTCAAGATGAGCCTTCGAGGTCACTGTGGAAGAAGAAAGGGAGGTGATGTGATGCCCAGGCTACTGAGGGTGAATTGCTTTGTATTGTCGAGAACCTAGTTACATGACATGAATAGGCAATTTAGAGCTTCTGTGTGCACAGGAAGAGGAAACGAGGTTGATGCAGGCTCTGTTACTTGTGGTCCTGCAAACCTATATTTACAGGGCTCTGATCAAGTTACTAAAAGAAACAGTTCACATCTGTAATACTGTCAACAATAAAAAAAGTCAAATACTGAAAAACAAATACCATGTCAGAAGAAAGGGAGTAATCCATGTACTAATTCACAAACTAAAAATAAAACACAGCATAAAAAGGAAACTGTTCAATGCTACATTATCTTCTGTTTATTATATAAATGCTATGGAGTAGTGTCCTATTCATCCTTTTCATGTGAATCTCCAGTGGAACACTGGACCTGATCTTAGTTTAAGAATAGCTGTGCCTCTCCTAGGAAAATTGTTAGTGTTACTCTTATGGAAACTAAATTGAGACCAGACTTTCCTTTTGAAGTTGGCAGGCTACTGGAAAGTTTAGAGCCAATTTTGTTGCCCATCTGTGGCAACTATAGTCCTTACTCTAGTATATGCCCTATAGAATTAGTTTTCTTATGTTATTTCTTTCACAACTAGTTCCTCTTATTTTTGTTTTATTTTAGAAATCTTTATAAACCACAATAAAAATATTTTCTACATGGGGCATCAGTAAAGAGGTAAGCACACTCCCTTATGTAGAGGTATATCTCATAGAAGCAGTCACTGAGTCTATTAATTGATGATGATTCTTTTCTTTAAATCCCTTGAGAGGTACGTCACTCCCTTTAGTAATAGTGGCTCAATTTCACAGTGACTCTCAATTCAGGAGCTAGGGTAGACCCATCGGAGGGCTTATGAGAATGTTCAGGGAGGGAAGGAGGAAGGTGGGATTTTTTTTCCCCTTGCCCCCCCCCCCCCCCAATCCCCCACGTACCTCCGGTACCACTAGTACAGACAGATATTTAAATAGTAACATGCTCCTTCACTGCAATATTACCATCACTCCCCCATTTATTCATATTCTCATAGACTGTTCTATATCTCATATCTAAATTTTGAAGAGGGATAATCCTCTCTTATCAGAATATCAGGTTACCTTACTGTACTTCAGGTTCCAAATGTTGAAGAGCGGTTCTTGGCTACTCAAATAGCATTTATACAAGAAGAAGAAGATACTGTAGCATTGAGCTGTTTCTTGGCCAGAGAGAAGGCAGGTGCAAGCAAGCCTGCAATGGATAGTGTCTCTTTTCTTCTGGGAAAAACATTGATTGAATTATCTTTTCCCGTAACACCACTTCTAATTATCCTAAGAAGGTGTTATTTTCCTCTAGTTGCCTCTTTTCCCCAGGAAAACAGTTCCGTGCTGTCCAGAGAAAGGCTGAGTGCTAGCTAGAGAGGGAATAAATTTTGAAAGGCAAGCACTTTTAAAGAAATTGTGTCTTATCTCTCTCGCCACACTGCTTGTTTGGTGAATTTGAATTGGGAATTGGAAAAGACTAACTGGCTTAAATAATGCTTTATGCAGACTTCACAAAAAGAGAGAGGACACAGATTTACCTTAAAGATAACCTAGACAAGCCTGGCTGAAAAATGGTACATTTATGATTACTTAGTTTACCTTTGGCCTAGATCAGTGATGGCGAACCTATGACATGCATGTCAGAGGTGACACGCGAACTCATTTTTTTGGTTGATTTTTCTTTGTCAAATGGCATTTAAATATATAAAATAAATATAGAAAATATAAGTCTTTGTTTTACTATGGTTGCAAATATCAAAAAATTTCTATATGAGACAGGGCACCAGACTTAAGTTAGGGTTTTCAAAATGCTGACACGATGAGCTCAGAAGGTTCGCTATCACTGGCCTAGAACCTACAAACTGAGCCTGTAGCCATTTTTTTTTTTTTTTTTTTTTTTGTGGCTCACAAGGACTGCTTTCTTGCAGACCTCTTGTTAGATGATCTGGCGGCAGGCCTCTAAGAGGGCTTCCAATGTTCCCTACCTCCTGGGAGTCACACCCTTGTAAAGACCCCCTCCCACCTGGTATCAGGGTTAGTTTGTGTGAACAAGAGCATAGGGCAGGTCTGATGACAATTCACTTCTGACATTAGATTATAAAAGATGGTAACTTCCATCTTGGGTGTTGACTCTTTCTCTTGGGTCTCTCCCTTGCTCAGGAGAAAGAAGGCAGCCTTGTTCCAGAGGCACACAGAGTTAAGGAATAGTCTCTGGCGATTGCTCACATAGGTGAGGTTGTGAGCAGTTTCTCTTGCCTCAGTTGAGTCTTCAGATGACTGTCGTTCTGTCTGTCAGTTTGACTGAAACCTAGTGAGAAAAGCAGAGCCAGAACCACCCAGCTCAGCTCTTCTGAGATCATGGCTGTCAGAACCTGTCAGAGATAACAAATGCCTGTTGTTCCAGTCTGCTAAATTTTGCAGTAATTTGTTTTATGGCCATAGATAACTAATACAAATGAGATAGAATGGACATAAATCTTTCCCCCCAAATATCAGAATAAATCATTAGGCTTTCTTGAACACTGAAAGATACCTGACTTTTCTTTCTACTTCAGTTTCTTTCCTCCTTTCCACCTTAATAAATACACATCACCTGGCATAGCAAAGGCAATTAGATTCTCTGCTAATGTTGAAATCTGTTTGACAATATTTTGGGGTATTGATTGAAGAGATGAGATTGCTCTCAATGCTTCCTGTGAAAAGAATTTCCTCTAACAAATCGTGTAATAATATTCCTTACCAATTATCATCTAGGCAGCTCCCTCCTTTTTTCTCCCTTCCTTTGAATACTCAGGTATCTCCTCTGCTGGCAATAAAATATTGATTAAGGCAAAATCTACTTCTGGTCTAAGTTAGCTTTTTCTCTTTACATGTTCTATTTTCTTCCTTTCACACTTAGGATAATGGACAAGGAACATTCTTCAGGAGCCAGATATTCTGCCTTAAATTTTGCCATGAGATACTGCAAAGAATCACGGGTCAGGGTTGGTTTCCCTTCTCCTTCCTCCTCTTCTCCCTCCTCCTCCTCCTCTTCTTCCTCCTCCTCCTCCTCCTCATCCTCCTTCCTCTTGACTGAGTAGTCAAAAAAAGAGCTGAGTAGGAAACTTCCATGAGATAACTGGAGCCTAGAGTCCATCTTAATGTTCTATTTCAGTGAAAAGTCTTTAATGTTTTACTGATATTTTAATTTATAATACAGCTTCTTTTGCAAATCATGGTAAACATAGTTTTACTTCCATTATCACAGACTCAGATGATATTACCCCAACTTAATAAAGTGAGCAAGTACTAAAAGGATATGTGGTTTATCCAAAGCTTTCAAAATGGTTGGAAGCATTCATAACTAGAACTCCATTTTCCACCTTCATTCCAGGCCACTCCCCCCCCTTTTTTTTACACAAGAGTAGTCAGTCAATCAATTGAATTCAAGTCAATTTCCTTTGTGTGAAAAGAGTGGCTTTCATACATTAAGTATGGCCTAAGATAGAGAGGTCCTGTGAGCTTTCTTAGATAGGAGTCATTAATTCTCTGAGATAGTAAGTATAGGTTTTAAACAGCACAAAACAGTTTGGACAAGTCCACACAATATTATTATCCTATATAATAAAAGGCTATTATGCAAATCGACCCAACAGCAGAACAACTGGTCACTATGATGTGCACTGACCACCAGGGGGCAGACGTCCAATGCAAGAGCTGCCCCCTGGTGGTCAGTGCGCTCCCACAGGGGGAGCGCTGCTCAGCCAGAAGCTGGGTTTACAGCTGGCAAGTGCAGCAGAGGTGGCTGACGGCTCCCAGAAGTAGGCCAGGCTGAGGGACCCCACCCCGAGTGCACGAATTTCGTGCACCAGGCCTCTAGTTATTTAATAAAATTCATTTTACTTAAAATAACACTTCTGCTAAAACTGAATGGTACCTCTTTATCTTGGACAAGACAGTATTATCATATAATATGGCAAAAATAATTAGAATGTGTTGGAGATTCAGCCATGCTACATCAATGAAACAGACTCCTGAAAAATCACTTTTATCTGGATCTGCCTGAATTCACTCAAGTCTATCTTTGCAGCATCTCTGCTGAGTGTGTCTAGGGGGCATCCATTTATTCACAGAGCTGCAGTGTGTAAGCAGGGGCTACCTCCCATCCTGAGCACAGCTAAAAGCAGAGTTAATCTTCATCTGGAATGTGCCTTCCTTCTGTTCTATTTGTCCATGGAGGACATTAATCAGTGCTTCCTTGGAAACAATGTTCTGGTATATGAGCTAAAATTATAATGAATCAAGAGAGGCAAATGAATAGGTCTAAAAATAGATTCCTATTCAGCAAAATCCACACCGCCCCATTGTAGACACAGTTCTCCTGGTTGACTACCTACAGCAGTCAAGGGCATGGAGTTTTGCAAGGACTTGCCTTGGCGCACATATGGGCACACCCAAGACCCTGCAGGACCACTGGTTTCTTATGCAGAGCAATTAAACTGACAGATTCTAGCTGTGCTGCTCCTGTCAGATTTTCCTAACATTGATTTCTACATGCACCAAGGCAAAAGAGCAACTGGGAAACCTGATTATTCTTCTCAAGGCTTCCTCTGTGGACCCTCTCTTTTTTTCCCAATGAGAGAAGTATTCTACAATTCTGCTGTGTGCATACTAGGCATTCATTTATTATCTGAAAAGTTTTTGCTTAGGTTTATCCAAAGCTCTCCTCAGCAAAATACACATAACTCCCAGTTAGATCATTTTAATTTTTATACAAATATAATGAGCCATCTTTAATTTTTGTTGCTCCCTAAATTGGATGTCTTTCAAAAATATTTAAAGAAATATTATCCCAAAATACCCACAGCAGTGTAGAATAGATTTCCTCATGAATGCTGACCAGACAGGATTAAATAACCTCAGGGATTCCATCATTCCTGAATAAACACAATTTGGAACTGTAATGTTTTAAATCAGCCGTTCTCAACCTGTGGATCACCACCCCTTTGGGGGTCGAACGACCCTTTCACAGGGGTCGCCTAAGACCATCGGAAAACACATATATAATTACATATTGTTTTTGTGATTAATCACTATGCTTTAATTATGTTCAATTTGTAACAATGAAAATATATCCTGCATATCAGATATTTACATTACGATTCATAACAGTAGCAAAATTACAGTTATGAAGTAGCAACAAAAATAATTTTATGGTTGGGGGTCACCACAACATGAGGAACTGTATTAAAGGGTCAAGGCATTAGGAAGGTTGGGTACCACTCTTTAAAATTGAAGATTTGCCAAAGTCGGCAAATTTGATTTGGTCAGGATATGTTCTAACTGAGGGACTTTGACATCTGCTGCTGTACTGGAATTCACTGGAATTTATGCACTGTAATTGTCTAGACACATACACATTCTGTGGCTGATAAGGATGTGGGCTTTCCAGCCCATCTGGTTGCTCGTCCTGGCTAGATACCCTGGACCACGTGATGGTTACAAGACCCTTTCTTCCAGATGCAGTCAGGCCCTAGCAGTCCACTCCGTATGCACAGGTCCTCTCAGGACTCCAGAGGCAGCAGCAGGTGGAGGCCTAGAGTAGGAACTCACCAAATGTTTGTTAAATAAGGACTGAATCTTCCAGAGGAGAGGTCAAGAAATTGAGAAGTGAACACTTTCCCAAATCGAATTCTATCGATAACCACTTTCTGATTCTGCTGAAAGTTCTACCACTTAGCGAAGTGTGTGTGTGTGTGTGTGTGTGTGTGTGTGTGTGTTCCTGAGGCTTCCATTGTTCTTGTCTTTCAGAGTGGTTCCTCCATAGAAAAGAACTGTAGAGGGACAAAGTATCGGTTTCTTCCTAGAACAAAAATATGTAAAGGTGTGGGGAACTATGAAATAGTTGGGGCCCATGGGGCCTTTGTAACTCCCCTGAGATGCCATGAAAATAGGTTTTGTCAATTTTCAAAAAAGGTGTGGGTTCTCAAACTGTCAAGAATCACTGCTATAGAGGTTGTCAGCAATAGTTTCAGACAGACTTTGTAACTGATCTACTAATGCTATCAGTACCCTATGTGGTGGGTTTTTAAAAATGCTATTCTGAAAGTGATTAATTAGAACTAGTTTGCTATTAAAAACACAAAATACTATTTGAGTAAAAAGTTATGCTATCCCAATAATCAAGACTTGGTGGAATGCCTCTTGCTTCCAGCTTAAACTCAGAGCTGACTGATTTTTTTTCAGATATGCCACTGCTTTATTTGTTCTGCTCTCTTGGACTCTGGAACAGAAGTTCAGTGATAATGGAGCATTTGCCAATATGCTTTCAGTACAACAGAAATGGAGGTTTCATTTTTCATTCTTTTCATTCTAGTAGAACTCTGGTCTCTCATGCCTGAAATATATTTTATTTCAAAATCTATCTTTTCTACTGGCTAAGTATTCATGATAAAAAGGAACCTTCTAGAAGGCAGAATAAGTTGAGCACATTGTATTTCATCTTTATGCTGAAATGCAGAGTTCCCATTGAAAGGCAAATTCTTTTCAAAAAGTTGGAGAAAAGCACTTAAAAAAAAGTCTTAAAGTCCTAGCCGGTTTGGTTCAGTGGATAGGGCATTGGCCTGCAGACTGAAGGGTCCAGGTTCGATTTGGTCAAAGGCATGTTACCTCAGTTGCAGGCTTCTACCTGGCCCAGGACCTGGTCAGGGCACATGCAGGAGTCGTGTTTCTCTCACATCGATACTTCTCTCTGTCTTTTCCTCTCTCTTCCACTCTCTCTAAAAATCAATGGAAAAATATCCTTGGGTGAGGTTAAAAACAAAAGTCTTACAGACTAAATTTGGAGGAAAAAGGATAACTGATAAAATGTACTTGATTGTGAATTGGGTAAATTTTCATTTATTTTTTTAATAAGCTCTGATGTATATGTGTCATATACTCATACACACACACACACAAACACACACCATATAGTAGAAAAAGAACAGAGTGTTAGGCCATCTAGTGTTTGTATAGAACTTAATAATCATTATCTTGTTTTCACCAAGACATTTTTTAAAAATATATTTTATTGATTTTTTACAGAGAGGAAGGGAGAGGAATAGAGTTAGAAACATCGATGAGAGAGAAACATCGATCAGCTGCCTCCTGCACACTCCCTACTGGGGATGTGCCCGCAACCAAGGCACATGCCCTTGACCGGACGAACTTGGGACCTTTCAGTCCACAGGCCGATGCTCTATCCACTGAGCCAAACCGGTTAGGGCTCACCAAGGAAATTTTAATCAATATGTGGTTTAGCAGATATTCAATTCATTCATTTACTCATTCAGTGGACATTTGAGTGTCCACAAGGTGCTAGGGCCTTTGTTAATCTGTGACATAAAATATGAATAAAAAGTGATCCTTCTTCAAAAGGTTGCCTTTCAACCCAGGAGTCAGACTAAACACAACCCAATACGCCCAGGGTCACTGAAGTCAGCGGAAGCTGCGTCCAATAGGGAGGGCTCGAATGTGAAGTCTCTTGGATATAAACTTGGTGCCATTACATGCTAGCCTTGTGAACATGACCATCACCACAACACTTTGGTGTCAGACTCTGTATTTTTAAGTTAAATAGAACTGCCTCACAGCGTTGTCGTGGGTATGTAAAGCAAGCATGTCAAACCCAAAGGCTAACACAGGCCAAATAAACAAGGTTTAAGTTTATGTGGGCAGCAAAAAAACAAAAGCTTCAACTTTCATAGAAATGTAGGTTTATTTTGACAGAGACATGCTGAATACAAAGGGCTGAAATAAAATGAGTAATCATTAACATAAAATAATAGAACATTTTAATAAAAATTAATATTTTTTCTTGAACATTAACTTACCACACACTGAATAACTGCACAAATTAATAAGTGTAACACAAGTAAACCTATTTTTTTTTTTTTGTTCTCCGAAAGTGCACACCAACCAAGTCACTCCAAGACTAATGATGTGGCCATTGGCTGCTAAAATATTCGCTGCTAGTATTAGTAGAGAGAAATGGTGTGCCTGTGCACACCTGGCGAGTAAGGGAAATGAATGCAACACGATTATAGTAATCAGTCATTACCAAACATTGTAGTTTGTTATTAATAATTATGTACAACAGGATATTGTAAAAATTAAGTTACAAAATTTTTATTAAAATGTTTCTTACATACTGTTATATTGGCTGGGCTGCAAAAATATTTGTTGTGGGCCACATGCGGCCCACAGGCTGCGAGTTTGACATGCTTGATGCAAAGGACTTAGACTCAATAGATTCTGCATAAAAGTTAATTGTTATAATTAATTTTATTGTTAAAAACACAGCATGAACAAAATTCTTGGGACCACAGGAAAGGGAGTTATGAAAAATGACTAGAAAGGTTCTGGACTATCTGTGCTAAGTGGGGTTGGGGTGAGAAGGATCTTCAAAGGAACACAGGTGACATGAAAAGGCACAGGTGCTTAGGGGAGGAGGCTTAAGGCAATGGAGAAAGGCTTTCTACGATGCTTATCTTGTTTTTCTTCATGTGCTCAACTTTTTAAGCTCTCTTATAGAACTATTATTTGCTTTTTAAAGATTTTCTCTTGATATCAAGGATAATTTCAGTCTAATAAGTAACTGTCACTTTTGAATCTCTTTATTTCCAGCTATTTAGTCTCTCAATATGGATTTATTAAGTCCATCACTTAACTAATAAATATAGATTTTTCAATGAGAAATATATCTCAATTTACTCTTTTCCTTATATTTATGTATAAGGATAATGGTTTTTTAAAATTTTTCATCTTGCTTTATTTCATAGAAAGTATTTCTAAAATGGCTCTAGATTTAAAAAAATTTAAACTACATGAGCATTATTTATTTTATAAGTGTTGTTTCATATATATATATATTTTGGTACTAAATTCTATTTTTTATTTGCTATTTTGATTGACTAGTGCCCATCTCAGTCTACCACTCCACCCTAAAGCAACAAGCTTGTGGAATTTATATATGAGTATGTGTATGTGCATGTGTATACATACATATATGTATCTTCCCATTTTGCAAATATAAGACAGCTCTAAGTAAAAAACATTTTCCTAAACCTCCTGACTATTTTGTAAGCTATTCAGAAAAGCAGGGTACAGAAGTAATCAGTGTGGCAGCGACTGACTGGCATGATTCACAAGAAAAAATGCTCAGTTTACTCAATTCATAAACATGTGCTATCATTGTTATTTTTTATTAAAATTAACTTTTTTCATTATTGATTAAGGTATTACATATGTGTCCTTATCCCCCCATTGACCCCCTACCCCCCCACTCATGCCCTCACCCCCCTGTTGTCTCTGTCCATTGGTTATGGTTAGGCTTATATGCATACATACAAGTCCTTTAGTTGATCTCTCCTCCTTACCCCCACCCTCCCCTACCTTCCCTCTGAGGTTTGATGGTCTGATCGATACTTCTCTGTCTCTGGATCTGTTTTTGTTCATCAGTTTATGTTGTTTACTATATTCCATAAATGAGTGAGATCATGTGATATTTATCTTTCTCTGACTTATTTCGCTTAGCATAATGCTCTCCAGGTCCATCCATGCTGTTGCAAATGGTAAGAATTCCTTCTTTTTTTACCACAGTGTAGTATTCCATTGTGTAGATGTACCACAGTATATTCGCTTATGACCTTCTTTTAAATTTAGTCTAAACTCTCCAAGGTGTTGAACCTATGATACTTGAAATTTGAATTTATTCAAGTAGTGTAGTGTATTCAAAATGGTAAACAGTTTTTTTTTGTTACATTGAGGGGCATACATTTTAAATAGATTTAGAATTTAAAATAAAGTGGACTTAGAATTTAAAATAAAATCCTTATCAGTTAATGTTCCCAAATCAAATCATATTGTCAGTGGATTTGAATGCTTTTGGAGAATATAATGTTCTCTCTGCACACACAGGTACTCAGCAAGTGTTATCATTAATTTCCAGATACATTAGGAATTAGTGTACTTGCAATACTATTATTTTAGCAATATTTAATCTCATTTAATAAAATTCTTATCTATGAAAACGTCCGCAAAGAATTGAATGCTATTCATTTAATTGAAACTATTTGATTACTCGGAGCTGAATGTTAAAATAACTAATATTTTTTGGAGACAAATTTAATTTACTTTTAAGTACTATAGCAAATGACAGACATTCTTCTAGATCTCTGAATGGTATTGATGTTTATGTGTTCAGGTGTTGCACAAATTAAGGAACTAAATCACTTTCATAGGTAGGAGTTAAATGTGGTAGAGGAATCATTAAAGTAATTTACAGCTGATGATATGTCAAAGCAGTTTCCTGTGAAATCCTAGACATGGGAGGGAGTATGAATCATTGAGAATTAAAGATTTTCATCTCTAATTACTTTAGCTCTCTTAGGAACCACACATACATTTTTAATGTAAAAATAAAGACAACAAACTCCGGAGAGGGAATATTACATTTGAGGCTGGCTCACTCACACATTGTTTCTCCAGACCAGAATTCTGGGATCAAGCTGAATTTGTATAGATGATTTGTAATGCCTCCTCTCTTCATCTGCACTGAAACAGCAGCAGCAATAAATTGCTCATAAGGCCTGTGAGATTTCATCTGTCTGTCCTATTTGGTTGCCTAAAATGAATGGGGAATACCTAGAAAGCCTTCTTTCAATGTAGAGTTTTCTTTTATTTTTAATGCAAGGTAAATAAACCCTTAGAATAAAAAGTGATATGGGGTATCCCTGAGTTTGTATAGGAAACCTAACTAAGTTAATTGTCATTATTATTTAATATGACTGAAGGTTGCAGTGGGCATTTATTGTTTTGGTCATGTAGCATCTACTCACCATTCTCGACATAAAATCACTCCTTTTGCCCCTTGGGAAACCCTCTGTCACTTATTCTTCTTTGGGGGTAAGAGGATGAGGATGTGGCTCAGATCAGCCGCAGTGGCTGGCTCAGGCAGGGATGAATAGAATATATGAGCACAGCTATTTTGTTACTATGAAGATCTTGAGAATGAAGTTAACGTGGAGGAAAGTAGAATAAAAATCAGGGGCTAAGCTCAAGGCTCAGTGACTTTTTGAACCTCCGGAGAAAAAGATCTAGATTTTTTAGTTATTTCTCCCCGCAGTTCCCTTTTCAGTCCTGCCAGTTTGAATTGGGTTTTCTGTCACTCGCAACTGAAAGTATCCTAACCAAACTATGCACAGAATGTTTGAGTTGGAAATTAATGCATTGTAAAAGTAGCCAGGTTAAAATGAAGAACAGCTTTCTTCCTGTAGCCAATTTCAAAGGCATGGATTTTCCCCCATCTCTTCACATGTATTTCTTTCGAAATAAGATTGCTAAAACTTATGCTTAGATATAGGCATGTATAAAGAATCAATCTGGCAGTTTTGAAATGAAAATACTGACAAAGTAATCCCAGTTCTTTTATGTTTTCTGAGAGAAATGATCTTTTCCCATATTGTGTCTCTGAGATGAAGACAAATCTAGGTTTCAATCTTTCAGTAGTCCTAGGGCAGTGGTCGGCAAACTGTGGCCCCTTGAGTATGGCTCTTCCACAAAATACCACATGTGAGCGTGCACATGCAGTGTGATTAAAACTTCGTGGCCACATTCAAGGGGTCAAAGAGCCGCATGTGGCTTGCGAGCCGCAGTTTGCCGACCACGGTCCTAGGGGAATGTGGTGGTATCTGTGCACAATGCCTAGATCTGCAAAGAATGGTCTGGACACCCCAACTTGACGGCACAGAATTAGGCTGTGGCTGCTGTGGGCATGCCCTCAACTCAGCGCTGGGGTGACCTGGCCAGAGAAGATGCCCAAATGTGTGGTGACATGGAGGCCTGCATGAAAGGAATAACCTCAGGAAAAGGAGGCAGCTGGTCACCTGGCCTCACAGAATCAGCTTTCTGGAGATTTTTTTGCAGGGATTTCTTTCTCACGGACCACCCTCTGAGCTTGGTTAGTGGATTATGAATTTAAATGCTTGCTTTATTTTTTCCAGCATTTATTTATGCTTTTTGGTAAGACCAAAGTGTCTAATAGTTCAGTCTTCCAGGCTGATGTAACCTGAAGTTCGAAGTAAGGGTTAAATAATTAATTTCCCCTAGTGTCTGTCATTGTACCAGGTCATTATAAGATTGTTAGGTGATTGTGTGTGAAATGATTAGCTTAGAGCATGGCCCAGAGATGTGGCTATGTGCGTGTGGGTGTGGGAAGAGGAAGGGATGGATGTGTTTGCAGCCCAGCATGTGTCTAGCTGGCTAAAAGTAAGAAATTTTCTTGGAAAGGACAAGGGTCTAGATTCAGAGCCTAGCAGATCTTCTTCATTTCCTGGAGGCAACTGTGGTAGCCTGTCCCTTGCTCTCACAAGGTCCTCATCACTGGGAAGCACTCCCAGAACACTTCATGGAACTAAGGGAAGATAATAGTCAACCTAGAATTTCAGACCTAGCCAAACATTCTTTCAAGAATGAGGGCAAAATGAAAAAAAAAAAACTTAGACAAAGACTAGGAGAGCTTATTATCCATAGTGCTTTATTAAAAAAAATAGATATAGTTCAGCAGAACGGAAAGTGAATCCAGAGTGAAGATATGAGTTAAAAATATAGTGAACATAAATTTTTTAAAAAGATCATAAATTTAACCACTAAATGGTACTGCCCCCTGCCGCCAGTACACATACAGTGAAACTAGATTTTAAGACAATAGCAAGATAGTTTGTAAAGTTCAAGGGTGATTAAATCATATTTTCAGAAGGAGTATATAAAGTTGAAGAATTCAGACTTAAAATAGTCACAGATGAGACTACATCTTAATAATTTAAGATAGTATTAATAAAAATTGCAATCTTTACCTCTCAAACAAAGACATAACAAGATAGAGATAAAAATATTTTATCAGCCTAATCAAAGTCAAGGCAAGGAGAACAAAAGAAGCAAAGAAATGAATGGTAAGTAGAAACTACAAAATACATAAGATGGTAGAAATAACTGCAAATGTATTGTCACATAATAAAAGTATTGTCAAGTTATATCATGTTGGCTTCAAGTTACATCAACATGGTAGACTGAACTAAGGGAAACCTTGATCTTACCCCAAACACAAATAATTGTTGGAAAAATTATTTATTTATCACTAGATCAAGAGCACACTACCCTATTCACTGTTGTTTTATAATATTGACATTATATGAGCACACCTCTCTTCTGGGATCATCTTCAATAATATTTTGTCTATTCCTGGTCTTCTATTCTTTTAAATAAATTTTAAAAGTAGGTTGTCAAATGGAATGAAAACATGTATTTTGTTTGAATTACATTGGTATGTTATTTCTCTGATAACTTAGGAAGGATTGATACCTTTGTGACATTGGATCTTCCTACCCATAAAATGATTCTTTTATCTATTTTTATATTGTCTTAATGTCTTTAAATGATGCGTAACTTTCTCTAAAAACCTATGGTATATCTTTTGGTATCCTAGATACCTTATGAATTTGTTGGTCACTTAGTCACTTCATTCCCCCCATCCCCCACTGCATTTACCACCTACCCAATTAAATATTGTTCTTGTTCTTTTAAAAATGAAAATAGCCCTCATTTCTGGAGATGAAAGAAATTCTATCTCCTAACTTCTTTCTATTATTAATGAATTTGTGGGTAATGCGAGGACCATTAATATATGCCAGAATTTACCATGAATGCACATCAGAAATTAAGGGAAATTAACTGCAAAGAATACACTTCTATGGCAAATATGTCCAAAGCTATGATGTACTAGCTGCATCTAGACTGTCTGACCCCAGGGCAGCCTGGGTAATGACAGATGGGTCTCACTGATCATCATTTAAAGGCAGCATTAATAACATTATTTCAGAGAATGTAAACGTAGTCAAGTGGAAGGCAGTTCTTCTTCCTCCCAAATCCACTTACATATAGACCATTCTAATGTTATGATTGAGAATCAACCAAGTTCTAGGAGTATTTTAGCAATACTGACTTAAAGTTGCTCTAAACAGCTATAAAAATGTCTATTCATAAAACACATCCCAAAGACTACTGATATATTACTAATGCCAGTGTGGCCTCTGCCAGCATCTTTGGATCTGTCTATGGGCTCAGAATCAAGCAGCTAAAAATAACAATGACTCTTGTGCCTCAAATAGAAGTTAAGGCCAGCTGTCTTCAGGACTTAGCATAGTCTAGACACTTAAAACACAAGGAACAACAAGCAAATAGTAGCTAATAGGTAGTTTTGGCAGAGCTTTGAATTTGTGTCCACTGCCTGTTTATTCATGCGGGAAATCCAATTTGGTATCCTGTGGGACATTCCAAAGAGTATTTGCTTCTGCCTATTTGCACCACTAGCACCTTTTGGGTGACTTCAGGGTTGAAATCCTAAATTAGCCAAGCTCATCTCTATATTTCATATCAGATAGCAATGAGTTGGAGAGATCTCAACTTCTGGCTGTAAGTTCTGAAGCAAAGCCTCATGCTTAGCTATTTAAAAAATACATTCTCTTTTGTATTTTTTCCTTGAAGAATATTGTAGTAACCAAGGGCAAACAAATCATAAGAGTAAAATATTCACCTACCTAGTATGAATTTATCCAACTTTTATATTTATATATTGGCTTACACATTTCTCTGTGTCCCCAGAATGCATTTTATGGTGTATCTGTCTTGGGTTGTAATTTTCCATGGTGGTTTTATGCCATATTATAAGCAAATAGTTGCATAGCTAATGTTTGAAGATTATAGTGGTGGTGGTGAGTCTATATACATTTGTCTTCAGCATTAACAATTGACCTGATGGAGATGGAGGTGGTGGGTTTGAAATGGCTTCATCTTTCCATAAAATCAAAGAAACAGTTTCCAGCTTGAATGCCAAGAGTTGCTAGATGACCCTCTGATGGAGCTTCAGAGTGTCAGAGGATAGACAGAAAGAACTACAGTCTGAGATGTGGGGTAGAGGACTGGTTGCAACACCAGGTGGTTATCTCTAGAGGAGAAAGCAAAGCCAATGACATGCACCTTGCAGAGCTTCCTGTAGAAAAGCCAAAGCTCCTTAGCCATCATTTTGATGAAGGCTCTTACCTTACCAGGAATTTAAAGCAAGAGCATAAAACCAAGACTATTCTTGAAAATAGTAGTACATTGAAAATTTTATCCGAGCACATCAAAATAAAGGATGGAAAACTAAGTTGCCAGTAAAGGAGATTAGAAGTGGTGGGAAGATGGGGAAAGTTAATTCAAGAGAAAATAGCTTCGTGCCCAGGGAATAGTTTATTGTCCATGGAGGATGGAGTGGGTCTACCTGACCATTGGCATGGTGAGAGGTTAAAAATGAAATCAGTATCTGTGGCAGTTTCAAGTGTCTGGCACAGGATAGGAAAGTGCTCTGGTGAAAAGGTCCCTGAGGTGGATTTGACTAGAAGAGAGCAGCAGAGGCAGGAATATGTTTATCCCCCTACCATGCAAGGTCTTAATAGTTCTATCCTGATCAAAGCCCTTGTGTGTGTGAAGTTCTCCTAGGCACATGTGGTAGTCGGGACAGAGAGGCTGACATCTGTTGACAAGATCCTCTGGACCTGCAGAGTTGGCCAGTTGGGGTTGGAAGTGACAGCCACATAAGAAGTTGAACAGACATGAGAGACCTCAGAAATCTTTGTTCTACCACCTGAGTCAGAGAAGGGGGTTTGAAGGGTCAGACTCATCAGATTCCCCAACATCAGCACACCAGAAATCAAGGGAACTTCCTAAGAAATTGTGATGAATGCCTGCTCTGCTTAGTCTCTCTCACTTGGTTCCTCACTCAGTTTAACCACCTGGCTCCACATTTTATCCCCCCCCCCTTGGAATTTGGTCCCCTCGCTATGATCTTTATTTCCCTGGAGTCTCCATTGGATCTGGGTTCCATGCAAAGACAGTGTAATGAGGATCATTTTTGCAAGTATTTAACTTATGAATTTAAAATTTCTTCAATCACCTATTCCCCAAGAATAGGTATTAGAGTAGAACGGTGCAACTATAGTAGTGATTTTCAAACATTTTTTTGACTATGGTGACTTGTAGGAGGAAACATTATGTGTCATTACACAAATCTATACAATTGTAAAAAGCTAAAAGGTTTAAGAAAATAATACTAATGCTAGCAGTGTGCTATATACTGTAATTTTCCTATCCTATCCTATTTCACTTTTGTAATTCACAAAATTTGTAATATCCAATGGAACTATCTGCATTTTAGAAAACACTGATCAGAACAAGGGTTGGCAAACTCTGACCAGGGCCAAGTCTGCTGACTTTTATAGAGTGCTATTGCAACACAGCCCATGCATTTACACATTAGCTATGGCTGCTTTTTGTGTGCTTGTCACAGAGACTATAGACCTAGAAAGCCTAAAATAGGTACTATCTGTTCCTTTACAAAATAAGATCATTGACCCCAAATCTGGAACAAACAAAGGTAGTTTAGGTATATAAATGAGTATATATGGAAAAAATTACATTCATATTTATATTTGATATACATTCATATCTGTGAATGGATTTATTTATATTTATTCTCAAGTAAATTTTTAGTTGCAGTCAAAATATGCTATGGCCACTTAAAATGTTATGTCCCCTGAAGATAAGGGAGGATTAAGTGGCTGCTGCCATTGAAGTATGTGAATGACAAAGATTTTAGCGTTGTCTATTGTGTGTATGGGGGGGGGGGGTGCGGGAGGGGGGTTGGTTTCTTATTAACAAAGCTGGACAATGTAGACAAAATATGGTAATAAAGAATTCCTAAGTTTTTGATTTAAAAGGCTTCTCACAGGGATGTTCTGTACCAGATTAATAAACAAATTAGTTTCACATTTTAGAGCTTTAGGACTAAGAAATCTAGGTTTGACTGTGCCGATTGCTGACGTATAACTTCAGTTGAGTTCATGACTTTAACAGATTTATTAGATAGGTAAGAGCACTGGTTGTTGCAAATATTGTGGAAATTTGGAACAAGTACTATTGAAATCCTTCAAGTTTCTTATTCTGGCCTTGGGTCAATATTATTCCTCAAACTGTACCAAAGAAAAAGGCACAGTAAAGAATTATTCTGTGTTTCTGTATTTTTGCCACTAAAGGGAATGTAGTTATGTGGTTACTTTAAGAATGTTTATCCTAGAAACCTATAGTCTGTAAATAAGGCATCACCACCCCTATTGTCCACTCCACAAGAAGTTGTGTTAATGAAGTGCATGGGTCTATATCGTGAATCTTTTGAGAACACACATTTAGAGAAATGTATTGATTATATAATATTTAGTGTCACACCAAAGTGACAGATAAAAAAAAATCTTGTAAATTTTCTCAGGGTCTTAGGAACATGGAGAATGACACTTAAGTTTTCTCAAACTTACACAATTCAAATTAGCAAAAGCACTGTTTCAGGGAGTTCACAGCTTTCCAGAAGAAATGAGCGTAAGTAGATTGTTTTGGTTTTGATAAGTCATCCTCACAAAATTGTATTTTCTCTGTCTTTTTATTCCAAAGGCTATAAAATAGTATTAAAGAGATTATTTTGATTAAAATGCTAGATAGCTTCTTTCTATTTATAGTTTTAATCAGGTTTCAAAGTGACTTTTGCTTGGCATTAAATCCAACATAACAATGATGATTGGCTATTGCCATTTTGAAGCTACAACATGGCTTTTCTTGCTATTTGCTCTCACGGATATATTTCTAAGGATGATTGGAATTCTGTATAAATAATCATATTGTAAATATTTAAGTATAACTTTCCCATTTCAAATCAAGGATCTTATCAATGGAAATGAGATTAATTTCATAACAGCAGTGCTTGAATAAACACCTATAGTAACGAGAATATTATTTCTATTATACTTCTCAAGAGACAATAAATAAAGAGAAGTATGCCTTGAGTAATTGGTTGTATCATCAGAGAGTAAGAAACTAGCTTCATGTGCTTACTTGATAATGATGACAGGCTATTATAGAACAATGCCCAAGGTTTCATTTTAACTCATTAACCACTATTATTTATAATTGAATAATAGACTAGTTGCAGGAGGTTTTTAAAAAGGTCCACACAGTTTAGATATATTACATACATTTTTATCCTATACTAGTTAGACTTCTTTGAAGTCCCAATTAACATTATCAATGTTCCCTATTTCATGCATGTACTCACCTAGCACCCTAGCAATCTGGAATATAGTTCATATAAGACATGGTAATTCTTCTCAATGTTACACTTAATGGGTATTTAAACCATCTTGAAGTTATTATTCTTGTGGACATAAAATGGAAATGGAATAATACTCAAGTAGATTTTGAATCACAGCATCCCCTCCGCAACCTCCCATACTTGGTGACAGTAGTTTACAATCATTCAGAAGTATGGTTGGGGATGATTTTTGATATTGTCTATCGATATGTTATCATGTGAATATGATCGAAGCACAGAGAGTCATGATGTGAACTGGGTTTCAAATGTACAACAAAATAGGGAAAGGCTGACAATATGAACTACGGAGAAAAAGAGAGGACTATATTGTGGGTGATGCTTAAAAGAAAGCAAAAAACGAGTTTGTTGAATCTGACATGCTATAGAGGGAGCTAATATCTGAAATTACTGTAGAAGTGAAGACGTAAGAGGAAACAGCCTTGATCCCTAGTCGTTGTTACTGGTGAGAAACTCATGAAGGTGCTTTGAGTCTTGTATGAGATTATTCATTCATTCACTCACTCATTTATCCCTTTTTACTTGAATGCCTTCCATATTTTAGGCCTAGTCTAGTCACTAGATGTATTGAGTATACCAAAACAGACACAGTCTCCCTCCGTGAAATTTACATTCTAGTGAGGATATACAGATGATAAAGAAAGAAATGTATAGTTCCTTTCTCCATGGTGTAATAAGATAGATGAAATAGGATGTGACAGGGAGAGACTTTTTATTGCTATTTTTATAAAACTGGTGGGAAGAGAGACTGAGAAGCTTCCTTTAAAATGGGAGTTATGGAGGCTATTGGGTACATTGTGATGGGTACATTGAGGATATTGCAACATGTGAGTATTTGATAGGAATGATCTAAAAAAAAGAAAAATGGGGGATTCATCAGAGAATAGAGGGAAACATCATGAGAGGAGTTCAGGATTAAGCATGGGGAAAATGACATCTAGTATGAAAGTGGAGGCTTGGGTTTAGATAGGAGCATGGATAAGTGGAATGATGCAAATTGAGATTAATAGAGAAGAACAGTTATTGGTAATGCCATGATTTGGCCATGGGCGTAAGTGTGAAAATTAGGTCCAGGATGAGGTTTCTGGGACAGAGAAGTTCAAGCAATGAGGAACCAGGGTATTATTGGACAGTTATCTAGTGGATACTGATAACTAACCAAAAATTATGACAGGAGGGATGTTGGGAAGACTTACGGTGAATCAAGCGCTAAATTTTTCAAGGAATAAGGGACATGATCCAGGGGGTCCGTAAATGATGCAACAATATCTAAATGAATAAATATAAATCCTTCACCACTTAGGAGATGAGTGCTCCTGTCTGATCCCTCTTCCCTGACTGAAAGGCTGGGGAATAGTCCCAGTTTGCATTGGTCCAGGGAGACTGTCCTTAATCTGGAATTTCAGGGACATTGAAAACCAGAGGGCATACAAAACTAATAGTTGAATGGGATCAGCCGAATCGATCAGCTGGAGAAATGGGTACAAGTGAGTCATTTAAAATGAGACAGTGCTGAGACCATCTGGGGCCTCTAGGTAGGAGATCTGAGGACCAGGAAGAGGAGAGTGGAGGAGATTGTAGAAGTCAGGTAATAAGAAGGCCACTTGGAGATCAGAAGGGCAAAGCAGGCATGCAGGAAGTGGTGAATGCAGCTGGGCTTTTGAGAGGTCTTTAAAGTGAGTGTGACAGCTTGTTCAGCTTTCCTGAGTTAAAAGACCGCACTCAGAGTAGACAACATCCAAGTGCCAAAGAATATTGTTTCTCTTATATAGTGACTTATGTACAAGTAGGAACACCCCAACCAGTCCAGAACTCCATCTCTCATTCTGACCTCGCTAATAAAAGCTTGTGCATTTATCATTCCATCAGCCTCTTTTATTTGGGCCTTATTGTACATAGAAGCTGAAAAGCATTTTTCTTGGATTAAGAAGGTGAAATAAGTCTTGTTGGAAGGACTGAGGCTTCTCATTTGAGATTGCCCCATGGGAGGGCCCTCGGAAAAGCAAGGCAGCATCTACTTCCTACTTCAGGGCGGATCAACATTAATTAATATAAGTAGGGAAGGTCTTGTTTATCCTACTGAAGCTCTTGGGACCCTAGTGGCTGCTGTCATTTGCACTGACATTTAAAAACCTGAGGTCTGCTTTCCTCATTGAGCTCTCTTTATGCTCACAACATTTTCTCCAGCCTGAAAAAGATGCTCCAAATGCAGAACCTTGCCTCCCATCTCCACGTTTTATTTCCAGCTGCTGTTCTTGTGAATAAGGGCTGTGTATAGTTAATTCACAAAACATGAGAATAGGTAGAGCCTTTAGAGATTCTACATTATAAATTTACGATTGCAATCTCTTCATTTTCACAAATGCCAAAGATGAGGGTCTCTGCTTTCATTTCTTTCCTGTCAAAAAGACTAAATTTAGCTGGTTGATTTACTTTTTTATCATTCAAACATTAATTTTGCAAGGCAAAGAAACTTTTCCAGATGGACTTTAAAAAGATAATGTATCTGATTCCCAAAGCCCCAAATCAGAGAGAATACATTAGGGACTTTTTCTGGGAGTGAGTTTTTTTCTTTTTCTTTTCACATTCCCATTTATCATTGAAGATTTTCTCTCTATATGCAGAAATAAGGTCTTCATTCATCTGTATTTTCTATTAAAGTAAAACAGGTATATATTTCTATCCTGCTGTGCAGATTATAAATGAACTCCTAGAACTTTGGCTCTTGGTCTTAACATAAAGGTATCATTCAATTATTTTTTCTTATTTTTTGCTGCTTGATTTTGAGGTAGATGATTTTATTGGAAATGACCGTTGTATATGAGGTGGTAGTAAAATCATTCTGGGTGGGTGCATTACCAAGATCTTGGCATGGCCCTAATGCTATTGTTATTCATTTCCTAACTCCCTAGAGCATTTTCCAGTAGCTGCTCCAAACCTTTCTCATACATATCCAACTTTCATCCTCCCTTCATTCCTTAGGTAACCTTGCTTCTTCCTTACTTGGGGAGATTTTGAAATTGTCTTTGAAACCATTTGATTGCCTCAATTTCTTCCTGTATTAAACTCTGTTTGTCTTTTAAGGTAAACCACAGTGTTATAACATGGTCATGGTTTTCTTTTTTCTTTTCTTTTTTAAAAATATATTTTATTGATTTTTTACAGAGA
Source organism: Myotis yumanensis (assembly GCF_028538775.1). Lineage (NCBI taxonomy): Eukaryota > Metazoa > Chordata > Mammalia > Chiroptera > Vespertilionidae > Myotis > Myotis yumanensis. Next base: position 28,979,549 of record NW_027223762.1, on the reverse strand, counting down.
GGAAGGGAGAGAGAGAGAGAGTTAGAAATCTCGATGAGAGAGAAACATCGATCAGCTGCCTCCTGCACATCTCCTACCGGGGATGTGCCCGCAACCCAGGTACATGCCCTTGACCGGAATCGAACCTGGGACCTTTCAGTCCGCAGGCAGACGCTCTATCCACTGAGCCAAACCGGTTTTGGCTGGTCATGGTTTTTGAAATACTTCTAACAGACTGTCGTTCAAGCTGTTTTCAGGGCTCGTCAACTGCAGGTGGTACTTTTGAGTTATTAGTATAAGAAGAACCTCTATGATAAAACTTTTAAAAATTATGTTTTTATTGATTTGAGAGAGAGAGAGAGAGAGAGAGGAAGACATTGATCCGCTGCCCCTCACATGCCTCTCACCAGGGATTAAGCCCACACCCAGGCTTGTGTCCTGACTCAGAATTGAACCAGGGACCTCTTGGTGCATAGGTTGATGCTCAATCACTGAGCAACACTGGTCAGGCTCTATAATGAAATTTTTTGGTCTTGGTTCTATATTTATATTTAACCAATGATTACTGTGAAACATTTTAACACACCTTTTTAACATTTCTGCAGATTTAGCTTTAATTCACTTTTTTTAGGTAGGTTTTAAAGGAATCATGGGTGTTGCATTTGCTGATTTCTAGTATGCTTAAAAATGTGTTTTGTGTTGCAAATTAGTAGAGTCCTGATGCCAAGATTTAAAATCAGAGTTTTAAAAGTTCTCTTATAATCTGTGAAGCATGTAGAACACAGCATGTAGAACACTGAAGATGTATAATTGGAAAGATGATGGAGTGAAATCTTAGCAGTATTAACTGGAAATTTAATTCACAATTATCCTAGGAACAAAATACAGATTTAATTGTTCATTAACTTAACAAATACTTAATAGACACTTTTAGGCACTGCGGATACAGCAGTGGAAGAATGAAAGGACAAAAATCCTTGCCATCAATGAGCTCATTCTCTTGGATAATAAGCCACATGAACAAATAACATACAGGGTTATAAGTGCTAAGGAGAAAGAAAGAGAGGAAAGGAGATATAAGTGTTCGTCTAGAGACTGAAACTTTAGGTCATCTAGAGATGTACTCATTAAGGAGGTGATTCTTAAGACCTGGTATATGCAGAAGGTAAATCATTTGCTTGTTGAAGTGAAGGCTAGGGAAGGAGCAACCCTCTGTGTGAATATGTCCATAGAGATGAGTGCTTTATTGTCTGCTGAGTTAGAGGTGGAAGCTAAAGCAGCTAGGGGGTCTTCCTAGGAGGTCTTGAGCCAGTGGAGCAAGTGGGCCCCAGGTCTGAGTGCTTCTTGCCCATGGATTTGTGTGCCTTTGGCTTAGGTAACTGGTGACCTAGAAATTTGTGCTAAAGTTGGAAGTGACCCTAGAAATAATCTGTTTCAACTTGCTCACTGTATGATGAGGAAACAGAATGACTCCTGAAATGCTTGTTAAGTTGAAATGACCAAAATAATATTTGTGACATCCCATACTAAACCCACATACAGTTTTTCTGACAGTGTTTATTCCTAAACAGCTCATGTCCAACCAGAATCACAGCTGCAGTGATGGCCAGTAGAGAACTCTTTTAAACTCAGTTCCTAAAATAAGACAAGGAAATTTGGAGAATAACCCTCAAACAACCATTTTTCTTCTCTGTCATTTATCTTCTTTCAAAGTAAAGAACTTGGACATGGCATTGATTTCTGAAGACATTGGTGATATTACAAAATATAATTGTTTTGGATCTCTCATTTCCTTTCACAAGACTTTCTTTTAAGTGTTTATTTTCCTCTCTTGATATGAGCAGAGCAGCTGGTTCTGTCTGAACTATTGATTTGGATTTTGCTGCAGTGACTGCTTAATTCTTTGTGCATCATTCAGTTCTAGTCTTCTCTGCTCAACGGACATGTATGGGTGAATGTAGGTAGCAGGTATTCTTCAGCAAGGGCCTGTTTCTAGCATAATGCACCCTAGAAGCTCTTTTACTTAATGCAAAATACTCCCCAATCTTTGTAATTGTGAATGGATTTTTAGTTTTTTTGTACACTTCATTTCACGGTTCCACGGACACTGGGGTTGGGATTTGTAACATTTTGGTTTGGTGATCAGGTTAATTGTGTATGAAGTAAGCCTTTATTAATGCAATGAACTGCATCCTCTCATATATGCACATTGGATTATAGAGGCGGTTTCTGCAATGTACGATCATAGAGGACATCTTCAGAGACTGTTTTCTGCCAGGGCTACTGAAAAATTGCCAGAATGTTTATGAGACCACAATCATAACAATTAAAAGAAAATATATGCTGTGATTCATGGAAAGCTGTTTATCTTGTCTGAGTGAAGAGCTATGTTTTGTGTGTGTGTGTGTGTGTTTGTGTTCACATGTGAACAAGCACATGCATGTGTCTAAACAGTATCTAATTACTTGGTTTTCCCCTTCTTTTCTAGAACTGTCTAATCTTCCATTAACTATCCTAGGACTTTACTTCTTAGAGATAAAAAAGAATACTCTGAATATAAATTACCTTAAAGGAATCACGATTTTAGAGACTGACATTATTTTAACTATTTGACATATGTTTTAACATGACTAAACCTAGGAAAAAATATTTCTAATGTTTAATCATGTTGACTATGGAAATTGTGACTTCTCTAGTTAACCTGGTGTGAAATCAAGTAGCAGATGTTTCTAGCAGTAGTGTTATTCCAAAGGCTCAGTTAGTACAATGATGTATACCTAGCAAATGCTCAATAAATAAATTAGTTGACTACAGTTATACATTTCTTTTAATTCATTAAAAAATTCAATTATCTAAGCATGCATGCTTGCAAAATTTAACGAATACTTATTATGGGTCTGTTATGCATTAGATTCTGGTTTATATAATGGTGAACAAGAGATAGTCTCTGCCCTCAAGAAACTCAGTAATCATAGGATAATAAAGAAACTTCCAAGGCCATTTAGTAAAATTATATATGCTATTAATCATCCTGAATGTATGGTCTTATGTGTTGGCTAGAGATACAAAGATCACTAATGACACCTTCTTGCCCTCAGGAAGGGGACTTACAGGTCAGTTAGAGGACAATCCACACATATGACTAGATAACTAGCAATGTAGGGCCGCATAGGGTGACAGATGAGTGCTGCTCATCTTGTCCTTTCCTCTGTGCTCCAGACAAACGGATGCTTCCCTCATACACTCCATGGTTGGGGCTTCCTAATTCTTCCTGTGATTTATTTATTTTAAATATGTTTTTCTTAATTTCTTTAGAGTGAGAGGGTGAGGGAGATAGAAACATCAAGTGGCTGCCTCCTGCACGCCCCCTACTGGGGATTGAGCCAACAACCCAGTGACCTCTTGATGCACGAGGTCGACGCTCAACCACAGAGCCACACCAGCCGGGCCTTCCCGTGATTTTCACTCTCGGAATTCTTCCCCTTCACTTTCATCTTTCACTCTTTATTTTTAAACTTCTTTCTCACATTCTCTCATAGTCTTAAAGGCAAAATATCTACTCCCACTATTCTCACAGAATCCTTTCTGCTTGGAAGAATAATCATTTAACACAGGGTCTGGATTTTTTTTTAGGTATTTTATCTCCATTGAACTATTTAAATCCCCTTTGCTCTCAGTTTTTTGATTATTTCAGATTGCTTCCGCAGAATACCCCATTATGACCATAAACTATTTAATCAACTCAGTGACCTTCATTACATTGTAGGCAAAGACCCATAGAGATAATTTGAGCAGAAGTGAATCCCTCATATTTGATTTGATGAAAGGATAAAAATTACTCTATTCAACCTAAGTGACCCTATTTGGGCTTTTTATTTAACAAAATCCTGGATTAGTTTAGATTGTCAGTGCCCATCCTTGCATAAGATAAAATATAATAACAGGGCAATGGTAACCTGAAATTTGTTTTAGAGGTGAAAGAGATACAATCAGGGGGATAAGTGAGAGAGGGACTGAGGGAAAGTTTTAGCATAGATTTTATTTTTAGTTTCTTTATGGCAGATGCTAAATTCAGATTTCTAAATGTGAAAACAGTATGTCAGACTGCTTTGTCATGCGGAGTGCATTATTTAGTCTATAGACGACTGAAGAGGAATGCTGTTAGATGTGACTAAATCAGAAATACACTTTCTTGTGGATGCTGAAAAGTTCTTCTAGGGAAAAGTGGTATCATCCTGTAAGAGGATTAGCTGTTTGGGTTTGTGTTTAAACACAGAGATATACTTTATTCTTTCTTTTCTGAACAATTGAAATTGTCCTTTAACTGGTTTCAGTGCCTCCAGTTTCCCTCTATTTCAATCAATTTTTCATTCTGCTATTGGATTACTCTTTGGAAACTCTTATATAAATCTTCTTAAAACTTCAAGTGACCTCATGTTTCAGTAACAAAGATCAAACATTTTTCCTGATATTCAAAGATATTCAATATTATTTTCATGTATTTTCTGTTTCAATGAAGTAAAACTATTATTTGCCACACCCAATACAAATTTTTCTATTTCTAAGCACTCTCTTAAGTGGTCTATTTCCTTAAAATGCAATTTCTCTAATATCCTTATACCTAAAGCCTTTTTATACTTCAAGACTGAAAGTCCCCTACTTATACAGGCTTCCCAGAATCTCCAGTATACCTAAGTCATCTCTCTTTTGCTTAAACTCCCAATGTACTTTATTTGTGCATTTTGATGACATAGCACATAAATGTGTGTATATATGTGCATATGTATAATGTACTAGTATGTAAATATATGTACACATAGTTTATGTCTGTCTTGTTTACTAGAATAAAACTAAAGAAAATAATAGTATAATCATCATTGTTCCACTTTTTTTGTATATTGCCTTTGTACAGTTTGCATCTAATAACCATTCCCAATTTAGAATTTTGTATGAGGCTTGTATATATTAATCTGTGGGCAAAGTTGTAGAATTATGGAAATGCAGAGTAAAAGGACCCTCAGCATAAATAATTCTATTGTGAAGAATAACAAAAGTGACGCTATTTCATGCTGAAACTACATAAGAGGGTACGTGGTAGTAATTGGCCCATCCATCCAGTCACAGTTTCTGGCAGGGGAAGAGAAGGATCATGAAAATAGCTTGGGGAGTCAACTGGCAATTCTACCAAACTTATTAAAATGTGATACAATTGAAATTACAGTTAAAAGAGGAAAAGAGTAACAGCATGTGATAGATTACATATGTGGTCCTGGTACCAAACAGGAGGGACAATAGGTCCACGAATCAAAGGCTACATACAGTTCAGGCATCTAGAAATGACTTGATTTCTAATGACTGGGTCTTATTGTTCATAGCCTTCAAGTAAAGAGTTATGTGGGTGTGTTCAATAGTCAAGGTGTGGGAGATACATATTTGGTGACCCTGGAGAAGAAAAGCAAAAGTGGGACAGAATAAATGTTTAAAATCATATTCAAGAAATTTTATTGAAACAAGTGAAGATCTGAAACTACATATTACAACAATCTCCTGAAAAATAAAAAAAGATGAATCTGTAATATATAGGAAAGAAAAGTCATTTATAAAAAAAGGAAGTAGGTTGACATCAAATTTCTTAACATATATTCAAAACAAGAAGTAACATCTTCAAGATACTCAAGAAAGGTGAAGGATATTATTTCATTCCAGTTGTTCTTCAAGTCTGAAGGCTATAGGAAAACTATGAAATAGCAAAAACTCAGGAGATATGGTTCCCAGAAGCTCTTCCTAGGGAAATGAACAAGATAAGCTTTATATATACAGGGGAGACTTTGACAAAGAGATTGATGGTAGAGTATTTTATATATCTAGTTATAGATTGAAAATCTTAAAGTTGTGGCTAAAGAGGAGTTTGTTAGTGCTAAATGCAATACCAGGGTAAAAATAACAACAAAAACATAGGGTAGACATAATAGAAGCTTTAGTATATTTAAGAGTATAAAGATTAAGCATTAAGACATTAATGTTGATTAAAAGCTCATGGCAGCTCTAATCGGTTTGGCTCAGTGGATAGAGCGTCAGCCTGAGGACTGAAAGGTCCCAGGTTCGATTCTGGTCAAGGGCATGTACCTTGGTTGCAGGCACATCCCCAGTAGGAGTTGTACAGGAGGCAGCTGATCAATGTTTCTCTCTCATCGATGTTTCTAACTCTATATCCCTCTCCCTTCCTCTCTGTAAAATAAATAAATAAATAAAATGTATTTTTAAAAAAGCTCATGGCAGGGAAAGGGTGGAAAAGTTGGATTTTATTGTGATTCATCGTGGTGAAACAATATATATATCTGAAGAAAAAGGGGGCCAAAGGCATTAACAAAAATATTAATAAAAATGTAGCCAACAGAACAAAATTTCAACTTCCTTGATATCAAAAGAGCAAACTTAGTGACATACAGTCAAAGGAATCTTGAACATCATTTAGTAATATTATAAGTAGTAATTTTGATATTGTTAGCTTGTGGTTTTTATATATTGAAGAATAAGCTAATATAAACTGAGATTTTCAGTGTATGAAAAACCAGATACAAGTATTGTATCAAAGAAATTAATGGAAGATTCTGTGATACTAAATTTGCTTTAGAAATATAAATCTGATTCATGATAATATTGTAAATTTTCTATTTCTATCCAATAGAAAGGCACAGGGGCAATGAAACTATATCAAGATTTACAATTCCACTGCCCAAATTTTGTTTTCTAAATGCCATTTTTCACAAAAAAGAATCAGGATTCACTGGAGAAATCATTGATTTCAGGCTTGAGGTAAGCAAAAATACTTCAAGCATAAAGTTCACCTTAGGATACTTTATGCTAGGAATGTGTTGGGTAAAAAGGTTATGGGGGAGTTCCATTTTTAGTTTTTTGAGGAAACTACAAATTGTTCTCCACAGTGGCTGCACCAGTCTTCATTCCCACCAGCAGTTCACGAGGGTTTCTTTTTCTCTGCATCCTCACCAGCACTTGTCATTTGTTGATTTGTTGATGATAGCCATTCTGACAGGTGTGAGATGGTACCTCGTTGTTGTTTTGATTTGCATTTCTTGGATGATTAGTGACTTTGAGCATGTCTTCATATGTCTCTTGGCCTTCTGTATGTACTCTTTCAAAAAGTATCTATTTAGGTCCATTTTTTGATTGGTTTGTTTATCTTCCTTTTGTTAAGTTATATGAGTTCCCTGTAAATGCTGGAGATTAAACACTTATCGGAGATATCATTGGCAAATATGTTCTCCCATGCAGTGAGTTTTCTTGTTGTTTTGTTGGTTTCTTTTGCTGTGCAGAAGCTTTTTATTTTGATGTAGTTCCATTTGTTTATTTTCTCTTTAGTTTCCATTGCCCTAGGAGCTGTATCGGTGAAGATATTGCTTCAGCATGTGTCTGAGATTTTACTGCCTGTGGATTCCTCTAATATTTTTATGGTTTCCCCATCCTACATTTAAGTCCTTTATCCATTTTGAGTTTATTTTTGTGTATGGTGTAAGCTGGTGGTCTAGTTTCATTTTTTTTGCATGTATCTGTCCAATTTTCCCAACACTATTTATTGAAGAGACTGTCTTGACTCCATTGTATGCTCTTGCTTCATTTGTCAAATATTAATTGAGCATAGTGTTTTGGGTTGATTTCTGGGTTCTCTATCCCATTCCATTGGTCTATATGTCTGTTCTTGTGCCAGCACCAGGCAGTTTTGAGATAGCAGCACAATTTACAATAGCTAAGATTTGGAAACAGCCTAAGTGCCCATCAGGAGATGAGTAGATTAGAAAAATGTGGTACATACACACAATGGAATACTACACTGCTGTACAAAGGAAGGAACTCCTACCATTTGCAACAGCATGGATGAACCTAGAGAGCATTATGCTAAGCAAAATAAGTCATTCAGAGAAAGGTAAATATCACATGATCTCACTCATTTGTGGAATATAAAGAACATCATAAACTGATGAACAAAAACAGATCCAGAAACAGAGGAGCATCGATTTGACTGTCAAACCTCAGAGGGAAGGCAGGGAAGGTGGGGGGAGAGGGGGAGATCAATTAAAGGACTTGTATGCATGCATATAAGCCTAACCAATGGACACAGACAACAGGGGCGTGAGGGCATGAGCGGGGGTGTGGGAGCAATGGCGGGGGGGGGGGGGGTTAAGGACATATATGTAATACCTTAATCAGTAAAGAAAAAAAAGGTTATGGGGGACAAGCATTAAGAAGTTCTCATTGGCCAAATTCCAGACATTTTGAGCATCGAAAAGAAGAACGACTATAACTGATTGAAACACATGGAGTACTTAGTATCTAAGAGTCCATAAAGATATAAAGGCAGAGAAAAGTTTGAAAATGAGTTATTGGCCACCATTGGAGATGACTATTAAATCAATCCCTTCTGAAAATTGGCAATTAAAGAGAAATTACTGTGCATGTATCCTGGGTCTTCAGTGGGAATTATAGTTACGGTAAACCAAATATCCTAATTCATGAGTGAAAGTCTTTTCTAAGAAGGATGTTAGCTAATAAATATAGAGCAAATGATCTAGAATTAGAAAAAATCACAATCATAAATAATATTATATATTTAGGTAGGTTTCATGTATTTATTTCTATGGAAACCTATTATTTTATATGAAAATTTCCTGTTGTAAAAAAATATATTTTGCAGAGAAGCATTCATTCATTCACTAGGCATTTGAGGACCTAATGTGTGCCTCAATGTTTTATCTATGTTTTTGTATCATTTTCTCAAGCCATGTCATTTAAATTAACAGTGATGAATGCCATTAAACTATACAATTTCAGAACTAGAAGGACCCAAAGAGGTCATTGGGTCACTCCCTGCTCCATGCCACTTCTCATTTCATAAACAGGAATCATGTTATCCACACTCGTAACATGGATACTTTTGGGCCTATCAGGAAGTAACTGAGGAAAGAAAAAGAAATTTACAGCTAAGAAGCTAAAACAATCATTGCAGCAAATGAGGGTTCAGCCTATATTTTAAAATGCAAAGCACACTTCTTTTACTTATTTGTTTTTAACTTTCTGAAAATTAAGACACACAGATGGCCAATCTGGGCCATTATGATTTCTTTATTTTTCTTTGACCGAATTGATATTTCCTCTTGGCTGATATCAGACTTGAGCTGTGTGGCGGAGGTAGTAGTTCAGAAACAAGTGCCCTCTCCACTCAATAACCAGCAAACTAATTTGATGTTCCTATTGACTCGAATCTGTCTGCTTTATATCTTGAACCTATGAGTGTGCGACCCCTTCTGCAGAGGTCTGCTGCTTCTGGGCATTTTGTAAAGTACTGAAATTGGCTGGAAAGCTACTCTCCCTGTGCTTTGCAAAATAATGGAAAGAGAGAGTATTTCATATCTGCGTCCTGCAGCAATTTCCCAATAGTAAAATTGAAAATGTACTTTTAATTTTATTTCCATTCAGTTTTGAGAACCATCTTGAGATATTTAGGTTCCTAACTATTATTCCTTATCTGTCATCTTGTATGATTTATTGTTTCTCTCAGTTATAATTTCTTTTCGACTCTGCCTTATTAAAAAACAGCCCCATATTTTCCCAAGTCATTCTGCTTTTTGTTTATTTATTTTTGAAACAAAGTGGAAATACACAAAGATAAAATTTGGCCAGAATCTCAATCTTGGCCATTTTCTAATGTGTTTAGCAATCAGGCAATTAAGAAACTGGTCTTCCCATTGTGTCAGAAAATCAGAGAGACTTTCCTCATGGTTAAAATGTATTTCTGCAAACAATTGAGAAGACTTTTTGTAATTTATGCAGAAATGTTGTTTTCCTTGAGCTTTTGTGTATATGTTAGTCATTTAAGAAAAAAGGAAATTCATTTTCTCTTTTTTTCCCCCCTTCTCTAATTGTTCTTTTGAATTCTTGCCAGGGCCAACATGAGCTATTTTAGTGTTTAGGCAAATATACTTTTGTTTCATTTAAATAACAAACCATGCAACTAAGATTATGGAGTAATCTAGTAGTTTGTTCCCTGACTCTCCCATAAATACATTCATTTTCCCAGGTCCTGGATCTCTATAGGCAGAAAGCACCCTAAGATGGTTTAGCGAGGAAATAACTGTTGTCCTAGGATTTGCACTCATGTCGCTGTCTGCTCTTCACTAAGACTGTTTTTTTCTGTTGCCATGACTGAACTCTAAGACCTTGGGGCTTCCCTACTTGGGTTGACTTGCTCTTCCAGATGTCTCCTCTAACTGAATTCCCTCTCCAGACCCCTTCTGCCACCCTGCCTTTTGCATCCTATGAGTTTTTTTGCTAAGAGTGTGATATTGCTGCAGTCTGATGCTGTGTCTTCTTCATACTTGTATCCTCTAACATAGACTCTTGCCCAGGGTAAGGTCTCTATAAATGCTGGAAGATAGTATTGATTGTAGCACACAATGAGTTTGTCGGAGCTGAGTTGGAAATGCTTTTGTGAGGAATGTTTGTGTGAGAAAGCCAAGAAGGATGCTGTGGGTACCTGGGTTATTTTCCTCTACACTTCATCTCCTCTTCCTCTTTTGTGTTTACTCCCATTGAGCTTAAGTGCTGGTCAGTGTAGGACTGGAAACAGACCACGCCTCTGAATCACATTCTCATTGGTTACCCCACTTTTCCAGTTTCTACTCTTCATTCCCCTTACCAGAATGATATGAGTCCCTCTACCAGAATAACAGTGGATTGGATTATCACGACTCATTATTTAAAGATACAGTGGAAGGTCTGCATGACCCTGGGATAGAGAGAGACATTTGCATCATGAGAAGTTCAGAGCTCAATGAAGCTGAATGAAACATTCAAATCTAAACTTTGAAGAGGCAAACGGCTTTAGGAGGGTCAGAGGCAATAAGTATAAGTTGTGCCTTCAGTGAGCAGGAGTGCAGGGGCAGGGAAGCAAGGAGAGAAGGAAGAGAAAGGCACTGAGGATGGAGATGCTTTCTCCACCAGGTTCCTGACTGCAGGCAGATGTTCAGTTGAGTGCCCACAGGGAAGCCTGGGGTGGGGTAGGGAGAAAGGGAGCCTTCTTTAAGACTTGAGTTACCGGTGGCCTTAGTAATGAGCTTTTGTGCCTGTCCTGTTATTGGCACAGGGCTCCCTAGAAGACCATGTATGACCACTCAGAGGGTGGACATCGCTCTGTTCTGTAACCATGAAGGATCCATCCCTTCTGCGAGGCTCTGTCAGGGGCCAGGGATATAGCTTTCTCTTTGTACTTTCAACTAAAACGCATTGTGTGGATTGGTGTGGCTGCTTTAAGATAGGGACTTACTTTATTTATTTATTTATTTATTTATTATTTATTCACTTATTCATTTATTTATTTATACATTTCTTTCCTGCACCTTACCTTGTGCTAGTCTGACACAGGGAAAATGAAGGCCCTGGGGGCACTTGGGAGACTCTGTGACCCAGACAGACAGCAGGGCCTGCAGAGCTCTCTCCTCCCGGTGTTTTTATGTCCTTTTGAAATGTCAGTTAGCACCTTCAAAATAAAGTCTGCCATCAAAGACACATTCTTCTCCTCCGTGTCTGGTGTGCCAAAGATAGACAATACTCTGTCTGCTTCAGTTCTCAGCTTCCTGTCATGTTTGGCAAAAATTCAATTACCTCTCCTTTCAGAACAACTTTTATTTGTCTTCCTAGCTTCACCCTCTCCTGTGAAGGAGGGTGTTTCAGGCGGGGTGATGCAGACAGCTTTTGTTTCTGCCTCTTCATGATTGGCTTCCCAATGTCTCTTAATGAAATTTTATGCCCAGAAAGGATGCCACAGGCAGGAGCCAGGCAATGTTAGTTTATTCACGGGTGACAGTTCACCTAGGCAGCCAAGTTTACTCGGGTTTAACTCCAGGCTGTGTTTCTTCACAGGCAGTAGCTTTTCTTACTGCCTTCTAGTACACTTCAGACACTGCAAATTGGATTCTTCTCTTTAGAGGCTCCTTGCCCTCCATCTGGGTGGTTTTACACTAATTCTTCAAAATGTCACATAGAACAAATACTGCTTTCTTCTCTGTTGCCATAGCACCTTTCTCATATGTCGATGACATGCGATTGCACACACTGCATGGTAGAATACCTAAATGTCCATGTACCTACCAGTTTAGCACTCTCTCTCCTCCCACCCAAGGTATGAGTGTATAAGACTAAGGGATGTGTTTCTCACCTTATTCACTCTCAAACCCCCAATACCTAGCCCACGGTCTGATAGAGAGTAGTCACTAAAAGATATTTATTAAATGAGTGAATAAATGTGAATATTACTCTTGTACCCCGATCTCACAGTTAATACTGTCCTCAAGTATTGTCGCAGACAGGAGCATGAATTTAAAGGGAACTGATTATGCAAATATTTACATGAGCCCAAAGGATAAAAAGAAAAGTGTTGAGAATGAGTAAAGGGTGGTGACTAGCTCTCTTCGTTGGAGTTTTGTGAAAGAAGAGAAAATCGCTTGAGATTCACAAAGGGAATGATAAGACTTTACAACCCAGGAAATGAGAGAGAATGTATTCAGAAGGGTATTCTGATATACCAATGTGAACAAGAAGACATTCTGAGAGGGTAGGGAGAGTTCAGGCTTTCCTGGCGAAGGGTTTTGAAGCAGAGATGAGGACATTGCCCCTGGTCTTTTTTTTTTTTTTTTTTTTTAACGTATTTTATTGATTTTTTTACAGAGAGGAAGAGAGAGGGATAGAGAGTTAGAAACATCGACGAGAGAGAAATATCGATCAGCTGCCTCCTGCACACCTCCTACTGGGAATGTGCCCGCAACTAAGGTACGTGCCCTTGACCGGAATCGAACCTGGGACCTTTCAGTCCACAGGCCGATGCTCTATCCACTGAGCCAAACCGGTTAGGGCACCCCTGGTCTTTAATGGAAAGGCAGAATGACCCTCAGTGGAGAGGATCATTTGGGGAAAAATACCTGGAGAGGCTGCAACTAGAACTGGGGACTCTGACGTCTCAGAGAGACACTGTGTTGGAAATCCAGTTGAGGGATGAACCACATTAACACTCTCCCAGACAAGTCCACGAGAAGAGCTTCTCCACATTCGCAGCACTGTTGTACCTCTCTCATCATTCCCAATGAGGCAGTGTGCAGGGGCAGAAGCTCTTCCATGGGAAGGCAGGCAGGTGAGCTGTAATTCCTTTCCTCTCACGTATTAGCTGTGTGACCTGGGGGAAGTCACTACTCTCCTGGGTCTCAGTTGATTTATTTGTAATATGGTAATAATGGCATTTTATCTGCCTGAAGGGAAAGGATTGCGCTAAATGATTTATTGAGCTCCTCAGCTACTATAAAATATATTATATCTCCCTGGAAATTCTACATTTTGTCAATTAACATGGGCTTTCTTAAGAGTTTATTTAAATTATTTCATTATGGAGGTTCTTGATAGATGACACATATCACAAACAAGTCATGTGACCCTGAGCATGACCACTTTGGTAAGGACTTTGTTGTTTATAGTATTGAAAGCCTATGTTTAAGCCAGATGAGCTTTATATTTTTTAGTGAGAGGATGTTAAAAGTTGATATTTCCTCAAGATTTGAAATGTATAGGGCTGAAATGTTATTTGAATATTAAATAGTGGTAGAACTCTCAGATAATATAATTTTCTTTTAACCTGAAAAGATCTTGACATTTTTGAACTCATCAAAGATATGTCTGGCTTTCTGAAGAATTAGAGGTTCTAGAAGGCTAATAAGCCTATTCCTTAAAATCACTTTTGATTTTTAACAGAAGAAATTCCTTTTAATCAGATGAATAATCTCTTTTCATTTCTACCCCTTTCAAGTACTGTATAAACACAACCACATTGCTTAAAAAATATTTCTAATGGCAAGATTATGTACATGTTTATTCTAAGAAAAATAAAAATGAAGAAAAGCCTAAAGAAGAAAATTAATTTATCCCCTAGAAATAACTATAGTGAAATTTATGGAGAGCAGCTACAGCATTTGGACAGGTTCAAGTCTCAGACTAGTGAGAGGGCATGGTCCTCTTGTGTCAAAGCCACATGCAGGTCCCAGCTTGGAGGGCAAAGCCCTCCCAGCATAATTATAGCTGAAGGCTGTAGTTGTAAGCTTGACCTTATGGTCCAAACCTGTGGTCCCAGGTAGCTGAGTGATGTAGGTTGCGGAAAGTGCAGCAAGTGCTGCCAAAACAAAGCTTGATAGAGTTCTCAGGTGCATGTAACCAAGTAGATTTGAAACTCAGGAGAACATTGTAAACATCTTGACCACGCCCTTGCTTTGCCTTGTGGGATCTGACTATAAAATAAAGACTCGGCTTGCAGGTGGTGGCACTGTCTCTCCATCCGGGAACAGTGTTCCACCTGGCCCCAACTGTATTCTCTTGTCTGTTTTCTTTACTAGTAATCCTTCACCACCCCTCCTCAGGTTCACCACTGGCCATGATAAGCGTGGTTCCAAAATTAACACCTCTTTTTAATATATTTTTACTGGGTGGGGCAAAAGTAGGTTTACTATTGTGAGTACATGTATCACAGAGTTTATTCTTGTACTAGAGGCCCGATGCACGAAGATTTGTGCAAGAATAGGCCTTCCTTCCCCTGGCTGCCGGCACTGGTTTCCCTTCGGCACCCAGGACCTGGGCTGCTTCACTTCGGCCGCTGCTGCCACCCACCGGGGGCATGCTCCAAGCCGCACCAGAGCACCCCTCCACCCCTGGTGTGTGTGTTGCTGCTCAGAGCATGCCCCCATCCCTGGTGTGTGTGTTTCTGCTGGGGTGGGGGCATGCTCCAAGCTGCGCTGCACAGCCGCTCAGAGCACACTTTCACCCCTGGTGTGTGCTTTGCGGCTCAGAGCACGCCCCCATCCCTGGTGTGCGTGTGTCCGCTGGGGCTGGGGGCAGCATGCAGTCCCCTCCTGCCCATCTGCACGTGCAGCGCCTCCTGAAAAGTTGTGATGCAGCCTCTTCAAGCCGGTCATGATGCCTGGCTAATTTGCTTATTACCTGTTTATATATAGAGATTATTATTAATTGTATTATTTTTTCATACAATTGTAGACCTACTTTTGCCCCCTGTATATCTATATCTATCTTCTCTCTGTCTTACATGAATATGTGTGTGTGTATGAATCACACACATATCCATACCCATATACATATGCACATACCTAAGTATGGCTACTTTTTTATAACATGCTATATCACTTATTCATTTATATTATTAGAGTAATTCAAATGATTTTGATTCTTAAGAAAAAATTTGAAATGATAAAATAATCAGAGTATACCCTCCATTTCTCTCTACCTTCCATAGGCAACTGTTTTCAACTACTTAAGTTTTAGGTTTTTTAATTAATATACTTGAATATCTGTTTCTTAATTTTACTCCAATATCTTATGCCATGTTATACAGAAGATGAGAAATCTGGACTAAATTGCCCATCTTACTTTTTCTTCTATTCTCATTTTGAAAGTTACATTATTACTATCTTTTGTCTTTTGGTGGGTTCACTTACAACTGCAATTCATATACTGAAAAATACATGTTATAATAAATAAACTTTAGGAAATATATAATAGTTCTAGGTCAGATGAGGAAAAAATGTATCTTATTTTCCTTTAATCATCTCCCCCCTTTCATTCGTTTTACATCATCAAGGTGTATAACATTGATCTTATGACCTGTAACCATAACTATGTTTCTTGTTCTTGGTTTTTAAGTTGGCTATAACAATTAAAAACCAATGAAATAATGTATTTGGTAAAAGCACCTGAAACTATACACCTTGCTTCAAAGTCCAGTTCTGCCACTTCCTGTCTTGGTTTTTGTCATTTTGGGTCAGTTACTTAACTCCTCTGTGTCATATTTGCTCATATGTAAAATGGCCATAAAATAGTATCTACCTGATAGTGTTGGTGAGCATTAAATGAGCACTTGTAAAGTCCCCAGACCAGTGCACGGCACACAGTAAGTGCTCAGTAATGTTATTTCCTGGAGAGCCTTGTAGTGAACCTGTATCTCTAAATCTATGCTGCTCAAGGGAGAATGTTCTAACAGTCACAGTCAAATGGTCTTTCTTTTCTTCTGTACATTCCATCAATTATTCCAATTCATGCAAAATATTAGTTTACTTCACATTTGGACTATGACTTCCTTGTGCAACTCTTTGTCTGGAATTTCTAAATGTTCTTCATCTTGTCTGTTAAGGGAAGACAGACATGCCTTCATCATATTGTTAGTTTCTTCCAGGAACTCATTTATTAAATTGGTTTAAAGGAGATTGAAAATATAGCAGCAATTGAGAGAGGCTTTCTTCTGTAGATTATTGAATTTTATTTGCTGTCGATCTTGAGGCCTTTTAGAATCAGATTTGATTTTTTGGCTGGCCTCAAAGACCAGCTCCACATGGCAACCACAGGTAGAAGTGATTGACTCTTTTTCTATGACACATTTTCCATCTCATTATTCTGGTTTAATGCATCAGATTTGCTAGCTGTGACCCTGAGTTCTCAAGAGTTTTCTTCTTCAAGAAAAACTTTTCAGAGAAATAAAGTGGGTGGTATTTTGCATGTTCACTTGGTGCTTTAGCTTCTATTCTTTATGCACTACCTCTCTTGTACTATATTCAAGGTCAAGACTCCTAGACTGAATTTTGAGAATTGTTCAAATAGCCTTAGTGACCTGCTTCCTTAAAAAGAGCTTTGCAGGAAAGCCTTGTTCAGAGGCATTCATTTCTGGATAATTACTTATGTTTGGGGAACAGTAATCAGTTCAGCATGTCTGTAGTTAAGGGACTGTCTGGATGAGTAATGGAAGATTAGGCTGGATAGGTAGATTGTGAAGGGTCATGAAGAATGCAGAACAATTTGCCAAGAAATTTAAAATTCATTCTGTGCTATAGAAAATGATGGAAGAATTTTAGCAGAGGAATGCCATGATCAGATTTGTGTTTCACAGAAAAAATCTTCAGTGGAAGTTTTGAAGATGATTACAAGGAGAAGCTGGAGAGAGAGAGAGAGAGAGAGAGAGAGAGAGAGAGGGAGAGAGAGGAGGAACTGATTGGAGGCTATTGCAGTTACATTTTTGGCAGTGGAAGCTTAACATCAATCTACACTAATAAAAGTCAAATATGCAAATTGACCGTACCTTCGCTATGCCTTAAGCCATGCCCACCATCCAATCAGAGTGACTATATGCAAATTAACCCAACCAAGATGGCGGCCAGCAGCCACGAAGCTGGAGCAAGCAGGAGGCTTGGTTGCCCCAGTGATGGAGGAAGCCAAGCTTCCCGCCTGCCATGGCTGGCTCTGAGCTCCACTCAAGGCAACAGAGTTTCAATTATAGAAGACAAATAAACCCCAGATACCTGCTTTCAGCTGGCCGTGGCACGGAGCTGGAGTGAGCAGGAGGCTTGGGTTTCCCCTGGCGATAGAGGAAGCCAAGCTTCCCACCCACCCTGGCCGGCTCTGAGCTCCACTAAAGGCTACAAAGTTTCAATTATAGAAGGTAAATAAATCCCAGAATAAAAAAAAAAAGGAAAAAGGAGAGGCTGGGAGCTTCCGTCACCAGGGGGCTTGGCCAGCCTGAAAATGGCCCTCAGCCCCTCACCCAGACTGGCCAGGCACCCCAGTGGGGACCCCCACCCTGATCTGGGACACCCTTCAGGGCAAACCAGCTGGCCCCCACCCATGCACCAGGCCTCTATCCTATATAATAAAAGGGTAATAATGCAAACTTACCCTAACAGCAGAATGACTGGGAATGACTGGTCACTATGACACACACTCACCATCAGGGGGCAGATGCTCAATGTAGGAGCTGTCCCCTGGTGGTCAGTGTGCTCCCACAGGAGGCTCAGCCACAAGCCAGGCTGATGGCTGCCAGCACAGCAGTGGTGGCGGGAGCCTCTCCCGCCTCCTCAGCAGCACTAAGGATGTCCAACTGCAGCTTAGGCCTGCTCCCTGCTGGTAAGTGGACATCCCCTGAGGGCTGCCGGGCTGCCAGAGGGATGTCTGACTGCCAACTTGGGCCCGATCCCCCAGGGAGCGGGTCTAAGCCAGCAGGTGGACATCCTCCCAGGGGTCCCAGACTGCAAGAGGGCATAGGCCGGGCTGAGGGAGCCCCCTGAGTGCACACATTTTTGTGCACCAGGCCTCTAGTATAATTATAAATAGAATTATTGGGATGTACTATTTAGTTATATATAACAGATGTAAAAAAGGAGGAGTTGAAGACAAAGCTATGATGTGAACATAAGAGCAAGGTTTGGGGAAGAAGAACAAGTCTCTGGTTTTGGATATTGGTATTTGTAAGCCTGTGGCATATGCAGCTAGAGATGCTTAGTAGGTACTTGGAAACCAAGAACTAGAGATCAACAGGGAGGAGAACTGGATACACATGTACCTGAGGATTATCCAGTAGAGGCCAGTGAGCTCATAAGTTCCTTTTAGAGGGAGAGACTGTTGGATAAGAAGAGGTCTAAGGAGGAAAAACCTGTTTAAGAGATGATTGGAGGAAGAGAAATTCATGGTTGGGAAAGCATATTGTTTATCTTTATGTCCTCAGTGTCTAACAGTCTCTTACACAAATGCTTATTGCTGGACACCACGAGACCAAGAGAAGAATAAGTGAAATCAGTGTTTGTGTCTGGAAACCAAAAGCAGAGAAAAATGCAAGCAAGAAGGATACATTAAAGAAGATCAGAATCCTTTGGATTTGACATTGAGAAGGTCATTTGCCACTTTACCAAGAGTTTGTGTTTTGGTGGGATACTAGAGCCCTAGTGCATGAATTGAGGACTTCATGCTAGACAAGGGGGAGACAGAAGCTGTATTAGTCTGAAGAAATTGGACTGTGAAAGGAAGGTGGTATTTATGAGGGAAAGGATAAAAATTGCCTCTACTAAGAAGTACTCATATTTGATGATTTTGTGGGAGACTGAAGGGGCCTGAGAAAGCAAAGACTATAAAATGCAAGGTGGAGGGAAGGAAAAGCAACAGTGACCTCTCACTTGGTACTACACATTCATTACCTCATGATTGTTATATTTGTGTGTGTGTGTGTGTGTGTGTGTGTGTGTGTGTGTGTGTGTGTGAGAGAGAGAGAGAGAGAGAGAGAGAGAGAGAGAGAATATGAGAATGTATGTCATTTACCCCCAATGAGACCATCCGATGTTATGAGGCGGAGGTCTTATGCTATACTGCTATTCTTCCTCAGCCTGTTTACTACATGGCATGTAGTTGGTTATTATTGCTTGAGCATAGCCAGTTAATATCACCACGTGAGGAAGTGTTTGGAGGACTTCTCTGGATAATTCCTTCAGTCTTTGTTTTTAAAGAAGATGTAATGTTGAAACAGTGCCACAGATCTCTCAGCAGTCAGCTTCAGGCCTCCTGCTCTGTAGGCTGACATGTAGTCTCATACTTGAATTGGCCCACTGAGTTCTGGTGGATTTGAATGTTGTTACCTCTCTCTAAATAAAATTAGCTTGTTTTTTGGGTAAGATTAGGGAGTCAGTAACTCTACGCTTTGATTGGGACAACATGTTCTCTCTTCAAAAGGAAAAAAAAAAGTGTGACATTATCCTTGTTTCTCTTCATTGCATCAGTTCTGAAACCTTTTCTCTTCCAGGGGGCCAGGATTTCCTGAAGCTCTGGGCTCACACAGGCTCCTTGAATGCTTGACTCTTTTTTCAGTCACTTGGGTATCTCCGCACAACGCTTTCTCTGCTTATATTTAGGAAAAGGGCTGCGATGTTTTGCTGTTACGCCTTGAACTTGATGATACCAGTAGATGTCACTCTGGACAGCAGGATTGCGTATCTCTATTCTTAGCTGTGGTTCAGAGTGGGCTGTGGTATTCCTGCTCCCAACCGCTTTCACACATCTCAGGACTGACACGTCTGAATTATGACATTCTCTGCATTGCCAGTTTTACTTCTGTGTTGTGAAATAAGAGGGTTGGGAGAGCTGCCATTTCATCTCGTTCTCATTCAGCTAGAATTGCCCAGTGCTTACACAGTTACACCAATCAACTAAGCAAGAAGGAAATGGTTCAGGGAAAAAATGGAGGAAATATATGTTTTAAAGCAGCAAATCAGAATCCAGTGTTCAGGTGCATTAAATTCTGCTGAGACTTAAGGCAGAGAAGCAGTATATGCTTTCCTGAGAATATGTATGTGTCTGGACTCAGACCAGCGTAAGCTGACCTCTCCATATATAAATTTCTCTTTTTCCCCATTTCTAGATCTTGGTTGAGCATCTCTGATTTAGGGCTATAGTGAAAAAGATTATATTTAAAGTTTACTTACTAGCTTTATTGTTTTCTGAGGTTAGGGGCTAAGGTTAAGGGCTCTGGGGAGCTCATGAAAGTAACGAACATTTATAGCAGATGTGATGGAGCATATTTTGTTGAGGAGGTAGAATTGACACTCCGTTCCTTGAAGACTGAGAAGTCTGTGTTTTCCCAATGAAGAATGGGGAGGGAGGTCCTCTAGGAAGAGAAGACATAAGGAAAAACACAGTGATGGGCAAGGTTCAAGAAGGGTAAGTGAGATCAATTTGTCTGGAATACAGGACTTATGACTGAGATAAAGCTAATAGGACTTTCTACCCTCATTCTTCCTCCCTGTTGAATCTGAAGACCAAAGGAATCATCATAAACATTTCCCCGAGTGCATGTGGCTCTCCTCCTCTATGTCAGCTGCAATCCCCCCATCTATATCCTCTTTATATTAACACCTTGAATGTGAAACAGTATGAAGATAGATGTTTAACAACAACAACAAAAAATTGTCTTCTCTGTGTACCTTGTCACGGTTTTATAGACTAAGACTGCTACTGATCTTACTGGTGAGTGTTAAAATATGTTATGAAAAATAGGAATATAGATAACTCGAAGAGAAAGGCTCTTAGATAAAGATGTAATCCTCTTATGTAAAGGAGGAGAAAGGGACACTGATAATGCCACTTTAATTAAAGTTTTCTTGGTGTCTTCATTGTAATTTCTTTCTTGAAGGGTTACATAGGTATTAAACCTATGACACTGCATACCTTTTAATGCCAAGAATAATTTTCTCCCTAATAAGTATATTTTCAAAATGTTAATTTAATATCATTTTCCAGTGGTTAAGGACATGTTTCTGTTTTTCCCATGTTAGATGACCTTGTTAGCATTTTCCAAGATGAGAATAGATGTGCTTCCAGGCACTTTATTTTTAAAGTCATATTGTTTTATTCTCAGAAATTAATATATTTACGTACTTGGGAACTATTGTACAGAGTAATCTACAATTTAGATCTGCAGGGAAAGAAAAGGATGGCTTTCTAATATGTGGAAGGTATTCTATAACCCTCTCTGTTGACTATCCAGCTATATATAACAATGAGATATTGGATTTTGTTGTAAGTTATAAAATCTTATTAATCAAAAGATGTTGGGGCAAAGCAGAAGATTAATTGTTTGCTTTGAAAATTAAGGAAAGGGTATAGAGAAGAGAAAAAGAGATATTAACTTGCATGATCTTTTATTCTGTTTGGACTTGATGAGCATCGTGATCACCTTATTTAAATTCCTGACCTTTGCCATATTATCACAGTTTATTTTGTGCAGAAAAATTTATGGAGATTTCAGATCCATTTGTTATAGACATTGATGACTTGAGAAAATTATTGTGAACCTTCAGAAACTTTGTTATAAGGATTCTATGTCATTTCAGTTTGGGCACATGGGCAGTATCTTTTAGTACTGACTTGTGCAGTATTTACTTGGTCATAACATGAAGTTGCTGAATAATTTAGCTTACAATTAGAGAATATATGGTCACCCTTTTTATAGAGCTTGCCATTTAATAGAAACAGTCTCTTAGCATTTTGCATTTTTTTATAGTAAGTGACATCTGCCACCTAATACGTGAGAAAAAAAGACCATGTTTTTTCCACTTTCCTATCATTGACAGAGTCAAAGTAAGTTGAACTCAGGAATTGGTAAATAAATATTTATAAGATAAATGTCATGGTCCAGTCTACTGTCAAGTATTTAAAACCAGAAAGGCAAAGCATAAAATTGCATTTTGGTTGAAAGAAACCAAAATCATGTTGCTATGACATCCTTTGTAACTTAATCTTTTTGGCTCAAACTTTTATTATTAAAAATTGAGACTAGCTTGTGTAAGGATGTAGACAACTTTCATTTCCAATCCTTTACATGTCAGTACATCCCTTTCCTCCCCCTCCTTCTCCCGCCTACAAAAGTCACACATGAATACAAACCTTACTACTGTGCTTCTGATTCAAATCTGAAATAGTTTTCTAAGATCCCATAAATGCATACGGGAATTCCAATTTTATATTGTAGATGTAGAAGGAAAAAAATTACCTTAAATTATCTCAACTAGATCTAAATTAGATTCCATATTGTCAGTGATTTTCTTCCTACAAGTTTTAGATTGGGAAATTCAGGTCTGACTATCCCAGAGCAAAAATTCAGTGTTTCCAGACAAAGATCAACTTCTTAGGTAACTTTCTCTACAGGACTCAACAATATAAGCTAGAGAGGCCTTGGCAGTTTCAATGTGTACCCTAATAATGCTGTTCAATGGAGGCCACATCTATGAAGAATTTAATATTTTCTCTGGTATTTTAGATGTACTTCTGATATCCTCCCAAGAGAAAAACACTAATATTCATTAATATTTGAGTGCTCCCTATGTGCAAGGCACTGTTCTAATATCTTTAAAGGTTGTACATCTTTTTAGCAAACCAGTGATTTAAGGAATTGTATTATCTCACTAGAGGCCCGATGCACAAAATTCGTGCAAGAGTAGTAGGCCTTCCTTCCCCTGGCTGCTGGCACCGGCTTCCCTCTTGCACCCGGGACTTGGACTTCCCTCCCGCTGCTGGTAGGCACCGGGACCCGGGCTTCCCACGCAGCCCCGGCTTTGTCCGGAAGGATGTCCAGTCTAATTAGCATATTATGCTATAATTATTATAGATTCTCTGGATGAGAAAACCAGGGCATACATCATCCAGTCTTAGTGCTTCATGTTCTCTTTGAAAAGCACGTGTAGCAACATATTATTCTGGCTAAGGCTAACCCAGGGCTCATGAATCAGGATCTAACCTCATATAGGATAGACATATTTTAGCATGAGAAAAATGGGGACATTTTAGTAATTTTCCTGAGGATGCCAATCTAGTGGTTTGGATTGTTAACACTATAAAATTTAAGTTTGCTCTGTAAAATCAGTTTAGTGTTATTAAATACTCCAATCATCTAGTAATCTTTAACTGCATGTTATAAGTCAAAATGTTCTGTTCAGTACTTAGGTCTGATCTTTTGTATTGCTTAATTTCTTAAAGAATTTGTGTTGCAGGTATGTGCTTATTGTGCATAATTTAAAAAAAGCCAAATCTATCTGAAAAATGTAAACTTTGATTTTTTTAAAAAATATTATCTTAGTTTGAGCTTTTGACTAATGTAAAGTAAATGCCAATCTACTTGAGATACCGTTGTAAGTTAATTTTATAAGACTTTTCACATTTAAAATGATGCTTCAGTTTTGCCTAACTGTTTGGCTGTGGAATTAGTATAGAAACTTGAAGCTATTTGGTCTGTACAAATGAGATATTTCTCATTAAGAAAAATTTTTAAAAAATTAGGATCCATCTGAATAAAAGGGAAAGTGAGGTAGGGGACAAATTTGAACTTAAAATGGAAGAAATGACTAATTTCTGAATAGACAATCGAATGAAACCTCTTGATAATTCTTTGTGAGAAATCATTCTACTATTAAAATTTTGGGAGTCCAGAGTCCTGAGTTCTATTTTTGTCTTTGCCATGACTTTGGGCAAAATACACTGTCTGTGTTTCAGTTTCCTCAGTCACAAAATGGAAGGAAAGAAGTATTGGATTATAGCATTTTCAAGACCCTTTTCAACAGTAAGTGGTTGATTTTATTCTATTCTAAGCAGAAAAAGGCCCAGATAAGTTTAACCCTAGTCTGAAAGGGAAATAACGGT
Source organism: Myotis yumanensis (assembly GCF_028538775.1). Lineage (NCBI taxonomy): Eukaryota > Metazoa > Chordata > Mammalia > Chiroptera > Vespertilionidae > Myotis > Myotis yumanensis. The sequence continues at coordinate 28,955,510 of NW_027223762.1, read as the reverse complement.
AATCTAAAGCAACAGTAATAAAAAAGTAGCTAACAATCATTGAGCTTTCACCATGAGCCATGTACTATTCTAAGGGCTTAGCATATATTCACTGATACATTCTTCATACAACACTGACTTATTGAAATCATCCCCATTTAAAAATGAGGAAGTTGAGGTACAGAGACATAGGGACACTTGCTGAAGGTCTTACAGCTAGTAAGGTGTGGAGCAGAGATCCCAATCTAGTGGACAGGGCTCAAGAACCCAGAGCCCAAGCCACAATGCTTACCTTCCTAGAGGAATCAGAGTACTTCTATGTAGAATGGTCCTTCCCTGGGTTTTCATCTTTAGTAGGAATAATGGAAAAGATGGAGAAATACTTAATGGCTGAAAAATCAACTCTAAATCACTTTGGGGACTACTTTATCACCTCAAATGATTTTTGGAACATTCTCTTTTTCATGCTTAAGCAAGATTCTGATATAGTGTTCTGTTGGCAAGGGTTGTGAAGTCTGTCATGTTGGCATTACACTGTCCAGCTCAAAGCAATCATTATATAAAAGATCACAGAGACTGGCTAGCAAAGTCTTTCTCATTCATGCCTTGCTGGGAGCGCTTCAATATGCCATTTTTTGAGTAACCAGGGGCCATGGAGAATATCTGGGGAAACAGAAGAAATTCTGTAAAGATGTGCTCCTTTTTGAGGGAATTTTAAGTACAAAAACACAATTCTTCAAAACATTTTGTAGGAGGCATGTCTATGCATTGTAAATGATGTTTTAGTTTTAAATTATTTGCTACATAGTTTTCTTTACTATAGAGATTTCCTGGTATCTGTTCATCCTTGTTTATAGATTGTGAGCTATATTTAGAGTCACATGGATTAAAAATTGAAAGAAATATATGGCCAGTGGGTTAGTCAAAATAACTCAAGTGAACGTAAAGTACGACCCCACCCACATTTCATGTGATTTATCATTTCATTTGGAGAACCTCTTTTAATGTGTGAAGGGAGGTCTACCTCCATTGTTTCATGCCACCTGCCCTAACAATCACGCTGAAAATCTGATGGTTTTCTGTTACATTTTCAAAATAATACTCTAAGCCAGTGGTAAAAGTTTGTTCTATTAAGTTGTACCATTTGAATGTGGTGAGCAGATCCAGCATTTATCACTCTTTATAAATCTCTTTTTCACTCCATTAGTGAAAGAGGGATTCCCCCACTGCGGTTATGGTGATGGTTGAACACATGACACCTGGCACTGGACCAATGAGCTCAATTACAGTGTATTTATCCAGTGCACTCACCACCCAGGGAGGGAGGACACCCCGTGGAGGTTGCACTAGGAAACCGAAGAACAACCAGGGGCTGTTGGAAACAGGTTTTCTAGTATCAAGAGGAGGGAATGACCTCCCGGTTTCTAAGAGAGGATGTGATGGCTTGTTGAATAATTTCATGATCTAGAAGGGATAGGTGGGAACTGTACCTGATCCCTTTGATAAGGAGGGTTGTTTGAGCGGGGGACCTTATCTGTGGGAGTAGAGTGGGGGAGAACTTAGACTTAGGTCATTCAAGTCCTTTCTAGTTTCACCAGATGTCGAGACCCATAATAGTGGTTCTCAGTTTTAGGCCTTACACCACACAGTGCTAAAGTTAACCACTGTGCTTAGTGGCTAGGCCTGCTTGGGCAGCTATAGCAAAATGCTACATACTGGGTGCTTTAGAAAACAGAAATTTATGTTTTCGTTCTGGAAGCTAGCTATCTGTGAAATAAGATGGCAGCAATTTCAGTTTCTAGTGAGGGCTCTCTTCCTATCTTGTAGATGTCTGCCTTTCTTACTGTTTCTTTACATGAAATTTCCTCAGTGTGGAAGGAGATAGAAGAGAGAGGTGAGAGGAGAGGGAGAGCATGCCTTTCTGGTGTTTCTTCTTCTAAGGGCAGTAATCCTATTGGATCAGGGCCTAACTCTTATGAGCTCATTTAACCTTAATTTTTCCTTAGAGACCCCTACTACAACTACATTGGGTTTAGGGCTGTAGTGTATGAATTTGGGGGAACATAAACATTCAACCCATAATACCTCTTTCCATATTTTTAATACTACTCACACTTTTAATAACCAATTAATATATTTCTTTTTCTAATAGATTAAATCTTGGAGTATTACTAGTACCTACCATGATGTTTTTAGCACAAAATAGATTCTCTAAAATGTGAGTTGAATTGAGAGAGAGGAGTTTGGATTTGGATTTTGTTTACGATAACTTTCTTTGAGGAGATTGATTTGACCAGCACATCATATATTTTCCTTTTCTTTCCTTGGTCTTTTAGAAGGAGCATGGAACATGGTGTTAGCTTTGATTCCTGGATCTTTAATGTGGAAGTAATGATATATATCCCCTCTCTCAGCCTGTACAGATAAAATCAGAACATGAATAAGAAAATTCTTCATAAGTTACAAATCTCACAAATGCAAGGCAGAATCTTAGAACACACTGTGTATACTATGGCAGCATTACTTCAACTGGATTTTCAAAACATCTGGAGTGCTGTTTAAAATGTTACTTCTAATGTCCTACATTAGACTTATTGAGTTACTAGAGGCCCAGTGCATGAATTCCTGCACCAGTGGGGTCTCTTGGCCTGGCTTGCAGGATTGGGCCGAAACCAGCTCTCTGACATCCCCTGAGGGGTCTTGGATTGTGAGAGGGTGCAAGCCAGGTCAAGGGACCCCACTGGTGCACGATTGAGGCTGGGGAGGGACGTGGGAGGTTGGCCAGCTGGGGAGGGACCTCAGGAGGGCTTCAGGATGTGTCCGGTCCATCTCGCTCAGTCCTGATCGGCCGGACCCCAGCAGCAAGCTAACTTACCAGTTGGAGCATCTACCCCCTGGTGGTCAGTGCACAGCATAGCAAGCAGTTGAGCTTCCTTAACATATCATTAGCATATTATGCTTTGATTGGTTGAACGGCTGACCAGTCAACCAGGCACTTAGAATATTATACTTTTATTATATAGAATAGTATCTGCTGGGGCCCAGGATTCTGCATTTTAACAAAACCCCATGTGATTCTAATGCACATTAAACTCTGAAGCTAGTGTACTCTGTTGAATTAAAATCAATTAAACGAAAACATTTACCAGTGACTCTTAACCCTCAAGTTCACAAGGAGATATTAGTTTTTAATTTCAAACAAGCAAACAATGAAATGGAGCAACTTCCCACAAACAGCCGGAAGGTCATGGGGTGTACTTGGTTTATACTATGTATACGCTTCCCATTCAGAACTATGAATTTAGTGTTTGGCAAACCTAAATGATTTCAGAATCACATGGAAACTTTAAATATATAGATTCCTAGGCCCCTCTTCTAAAGAATTTGATTGAGTAGGTTTCTGGCAGGATCAAGAAATCGGTTTCTCAAATGCTCAAATTATGGTTATAGAGATCTGAGGACAACCCATTGAATTACAGTGAAATTTAGTGATTGTAAAGTCAACCAAACTTACAATATCTTTATATAAATTTCTGATGTATCAGCCTCAGTGTTGAATTATGTAATATGACATTCATTAGTCTTGACACATAAAATATAGGTGCAAAAAGTGACAAAGCTGACTATGGCCCTTGCATCTTTTTGTTCAAATTTGGATTGTGTATATATACTTGGAATGAAGTCACTTTTTGTTTTGATTTAGGTTGTGCAAGTGAAAACAGGAGGCTGACAGAGCCTAGCAGTTCTGACTGAATGAGTTTTGGCTTCTAAAGTCTTGTTTTTTATTTACTGTCCTCTCTTTGATCCTAAGGCTTGAGAGGGAATCCGAACACAAAACCTATCACAAACCTATATGAACACAAAACCTAACAGTCTATTCAATTCCAGAGAAGTGAGTTTTAAACACCTCTTTAAACTTTTACCTATCCAAGTACATGACAGCAAGTTTATGCTCAATGAAAAATATTGAAAACATAAATTATTTGTCAACACTGAATACAGGGTATACACAGATCAACTTTATGGATTAATGATATCACTGCTCACTCAGTTCAACACTGAAACATGCATGGGGGCGCATTTTGAAGTTGGTTGAAGCAACCCAAATATTAGCTGAAAAATCAAGAGTGTGATGAAATATTTTAAAGAGTAGTTACAAATTGTTGTATAAGTTGGGAGTGCATCTTCAGAGGTCTTCAAACATTCTCTTGATTTTTAGAATCAACTTAAATGCTGGGTAGGATTAGGTCACTCCCCTCTCTTGAGAGGAAGAAATGGAAATGGGGTGGCTACCCTAAAATGTGCCATGGACTTAATTAGTATTGTTAATTGTACTAAAGCTCAACTCTTCTGATCTTAGTTCACTGCTCACTGAATCAGGTGGGCTTAGCTACAAAATATATACCATCCATATATGAGAAGGATGCTGTTGTTACATGGCATAAAGTAAATTTAAATGTGTTGGATCTTATGGGCATCAAGAACCAAAATTTTCCACTTTCCCGAGTTGTACTTCTTGTATTCAGAAATTAATGGGGGCAAGAAAAGATTGTGTAGTGTGTGTGCTTTTCAAAATTATAGTCCATATTCCTACCTCTTTGATCAATTTCTGGGAACATGATTGATAACTGTGCAGGTTTCTGAGAATAGAAATAATTTAAAGGTTCTAAATTATATTAGAGATTAATTTTAGATAAGGCCAGGAGTATTCAGACACATTAATGAAATTTACTTTATGGAATTAACTAGATACATATAATGTTTTCTTGATGTGTGTTCATTAAAAAACAATGTAGAACACTGAAGCATAGACAATTATTGTTTTGAGAGCTCTAGATAATTAAAGAGAAATCTCAGTTTATTTTCATACAAGTCTTTATTTTTTAATTTTTTTCCTTAGGTTTTTTTTTTTACTTTTAATTTCTTTATTGATTAAGGTATTACATATATGTCCTTATCTCACCATTACCACCCCCCCTTCACTCATGCCCTCACCCCCCCTGTTGTCTGTGTCCATTGGTTAGGCTTATATGCATGCATACAAGTCCTTTGGTTGATCTCTCCCCCTTACCCCCACCCTCCCCTACCTTCCCTCTGAGGTTTGACGTTCTGATCGATGATTCTCTGTCTCTGGATCTGTTTTTGTTCATCAGTTTATGTTGTTCATTATATTCCATAAATGAGTGAGATCATGTGATATTTATCTTTCTCAGACTTTACAAGTCTTTAAATTTATTTTGTTTTGGTTACTGATGATGCTATATTATAAAAATCTTCTTTCAAAAAAGAATTTGGGCTCCTTAAGTCACAGGATACTTCAAGAGACCTTTCAGGTGCAGAGGTAGTGAGAGAATAAGAGAAAGAAGCGAATTCAGTAACAAAATGTTTGTATTTTGACATTAATAATCACTCTCTGCCTAGGTATTCCCCAGCCTAGAGTATTTGTTACAGCAGCTCAAGCAAACTCATGCAGTGACAAATATATGGATATATCCTCTCAACTTCTTTTTCCCTTGTAAGGATCTGGGGATCTCTTTAAATTGTATGAAAAATATTTGTTAAGAGCACTGCTGGCTACATAATTTCTGGCTTTCAGTGCAAAATGAAAATAAGGAGCCCTTTGTTCAAAAAGCAAGAAAAATGTGCCTTTTTGAGAAACTGGACTACCTTTACGGTACTAAAATATAAAGGCTTTTCCTTTTTTCCATGCTTTATCTATTTGCCATTTTAATTTCTAAGTAAGAAAAGAAAAAGATTAAATTGTTAGCATCTATTTTACCATTCATATTGATATTGCACAATGCAAGTTTTAAATGCCAATATAAAATCATTTAACCTGTATGCAGAATCAACAAATTCGCACAATTCTTAATCCGTAGTTTGTTTGTACATTTGTATTTTGTTCTTACCAGAACGAGTAGAAACACTGCACAAAGCTAGCTCAACTGTTTTTACTTTATTTCATGGTACACACGTTCTAGCAACACTCACTGCCTATGATTTTGTGACGTGTAAGAAGTTACTTAAAGGAAAAGGAACTGTAGGACATCCTGTCTTTTTCTTGTGTGTCATCATCTTCAGGGTAGGTGATGGGCTACACTGAACATGTAACAGACATGAGAAAGAATTCAGTAGGCTTGCCCTGACTGGTGGTGATTCAGTTGGTTGGCCCCATCCCATGCACCAGGAGGTTGCAGATTCGATTCCCAGTCCAGGGCACATGCCTGGGTTGTGGGCTGGATCCCTGGTAGGGCGAATGCAGGAAGCATCCAATCACTGTTGCTCTCTCACATCCATATTTCTCTGTTCTCCTCTCCCTTTCTCTCTCTTTAAAAATCAATAAACGATTCTTAAAAAAAAAAAAAAGAATTCAGCAGACTTCCTTAGTCATTTGTGTATCTTAGAACATCATTGTCTTCTTTCTGCATTTGAAACAAGTTCTGGTTTGAAAGTGTGCCGTTTGGGGGATGTTGACGCCCCTGAGGCCTCAGTCCTAGATGTGCAGGTTTACCTTGCCTTTGCTTTGAGTCTTGCTGAACTCCCACATGTCTTGGTTCCACTGGAATTCTGTGCTCATGAGGCATTGCGAATTCTATGTGCAGATGGAGTGGCGAGAACAGGGGACATGCATATTTTCCATTCTTTCCTCAAGTTCCATTATCCCATTGGACTTCTCATACAAAACACAAGTTCAAAGCTAAAATGATTCAGTGTTCAAGATAGCAACATCAGAATATTAAAACAAGCATGCGTGCCTTCTGAGCAAGTGACCCTGTGTGACTGCACACGTCACATACTAGCACCTGTGAAGTCGGCATGTGTAGGTGTGTGTGTGTGTGTGTGTGTGTGTGCGCGTGCGCGCATGCACATCGGAATATATTATATTTTTCTGGCCAGAAGATGCAGGCCCTTTATCAGATTTTTAAAAGAATGTCCGATCTCACAAAAAGATGAGACGATACTGTGTTAGAAGTATTGCTGCTCAGAAAAGGACCTCGTCACTTTGCAGGGAAGGTAGTAAATCTTATTTCTCGCCCTAGTCAACAACCTAAGGAGCTGATACAAAGCAAGTGGATGTGGTGCCACTCACAGTGTCCTAACAAAGCCATCGAGTTTGGAACTACCCCTCTGAAGGTTTTGTTTAGAGGACATACGGGAGTTGCAATATCACAAAATGTCTGAGCTAGAATATCTATCACCTCTATTTTTAAATATGAGACAAAGAAACTCTAAAAACACTCATTGTTTGAGAGCTTATAACTGTTTAAAAGCATGTCCTGACCATTGCCCTTCAGGGCTATAAAACTAGAGAAGAGAGGGGGATCTGCGATGGCCAAAGGAATGAAAGCTGAGATTCTCTCAACTTTTTAAAAATAATGCTTTCGGCAAAAGCACTTGCTGTTCAGTGATGAGTAACATCTTGGTTCACATGCGGCCAGCAAAATAAATTGTCTGCATCCTGCCTCTTCACCTCTGGTAGGCAGTGATATCACGCAGTGTGAAAATGGGTGTTTTATGCAGGGAAAGGACAGTAACGTTTGTGTGCACCATTCTGGAGTCTTTGCTGCTGGTGGATGCTGTGATAATTACACACAAATATTCATCCAGTCTGCCAACCATTTCTTTGTAATTGACAGTTTCTGACTCCTGGGCTCACTGGAGAATTGTGCATTCGGTGCAGCCCAATAAAAGCCAGACACGGGTTCCCATACATTGCTCTGTCAGGCAGACACAGTTCTGGGATGTTGGAGTTGTTCATTACAGTCTTTGCTGCATCAACCCACACAGCTCCAGCTAGGATTCAGTTGCATGAATGATTGTTTTCAAGTTTTAAAGTACGATGGTTGCACTCTGGGATAAAAAGTAGGGACATTTATGAATTTAGGATTCTAGCAATGCTTTCCTTAACTATTTAACAACATGGAATTTTTTTTTAGAAAATTATTAATATTTATAGTTGAAGCAAATTATTTATGTGTTTGATCTTGCCCAAATGTAATTAAAATGAATTTGAGAAAGACAGCACAGTAATAGTAGGGGATAAAATACAGAGAGTTTCCATCTCTGAAACAGGGAAGGCAAGGTTGGAAATGTTTAGAGGTTAGTTTTCCCCTCTGTAAGTTTCAAACTCAACACCATGTCAGAAACAGTCAACATAATGCATCATTGCTATTCCACAAATGAAGCAGTCCCTGCCTACAATGAAAGCATATGGTAATTTAGAAACATCAAAACACTTGCTATAAACATTCTGGAACGGAAATATTTGTCTAAAGGCTTGACTGATCAGTTGCATGTTCTATGCTTTATCAAAAAATTTTTTTCATCGTGTCACCAAATAAAGGCAAAAGATACACATGAGTGCCTGTGCCAGGAAAGAGAAAGATGACTGATGCATTGAAATGAGGAATTCCACACATGCATTGCTTCCTGCCTTTCTAAAATTGTGGGTCAATGAAAACTCAGGGATCCTTACAAATGTCCAATTTTCTGATAAGAGCTAACTATACAAAAAGTACAGGCCTGCAGGCTCCAGGGTGTGGCCCTTGATTTAGATTACGGCGCTCCAGCTGCTTATGGCTCCATTGCACAGACTGTCCAGTACATCCAATTACTATGCAATTTTTTAAGGGTGAATAAATGAAGTATGGCCAACAATGAGCTGGAAGAGTATTGCTTTGGTACCAAGTTCTGTTACTGTCATTGCTGGTTTAACAACGATCCTGTTAACTGTAACCGTTTGTGACAGATGGCTAATTCCTGAACGCCGCGCCAGTTAACCTGCGTGAATTTCTCCACAGGCCCAGGATAATTGTATTTGGACTAAATATTCCAGGTGGAGTCTTGACATGCCTTTAGTGACGCTCCTGATTCCCTGGGGGGATTCCAGGCATGCCCCACGTAGGTTAGAGCCAGAATTTTCCTTGAAGGACAATACAGATGCCATATTTTTCATAAAGCTCTTCTTACACCCAAGATTTCTTGCTTTTCTGAACCCCGTGACACCTGATTGGCATGTTCATGCCTTTTAATACGTTTCTGACTTCAATTGTAGCTATTCAAATCCTGTTTTTATCATTTGAGTTAGAGTTTATGCAGGAAGAATTTGTCCCTCACAAATTCCTTGGCACAATGCCTCTCACATGGTAGGTGTTCAAAAGCATTGCACGGAATTAAAACCCTATCTGATACCCAATTAACAGATTTTTTCCCCCACTCTGAACATTCTGTTGGCTTTTAAAGATACAATGAATAGCCCTGACTGATTTGGTTGAGTGGATAGAACATCGGCCTGTGGACTGAAGGGTCCCGGGTTCAATTCCAGTCAAGAGCATGTACCTTGGTTGTGGGCGCATACCCAGTAGGGAGTGTGCAGGAGGCAGCTGATCGATGTTTCTAACTCTCTATCCCTCTCCCTTCCTCTCTGTAAAAAATCAATAATATATATTTAAAAAAATAAAGAGACAATGAATAATCCTACTAAATGATTTAGGGAGAGCCGTTTTCCTTCAAACAGTGCCTGAGGAGAAATGACTTCCTCACAATTTATTTTTCTAGGTGTCTTTTTCCTTGGCTGTCTTGTCAATTTTGATACATGTAACAATTTTTGAGTTAATGATGAATTCCCAAAGTCTGGCACTTAAGTTTTCAGTAGTTATTTTTAGTCAAACTGTGTAAAAAAAAATTAACAGAGTTTTAATTTTTTCTTAAAATGTCTCCTTCTGATTTGTCACCCATTGAAGCTCTTCTGAAGGACTGTTGCTATGGCTCAAACTTTCCCTTAGAGCTTGAAAGGCCATAGCACTCCTCATGCCTCCCGTCCCTCACTCAGCCTGTGGTTTGCTTCCATTTCTCCCCAGGCGGCCACACCCTCAGACTGCCCTCAGCAACGCACAGGCCTAGTTAGCAAGTAAGGGCTGGGATTCAATGCCCATTAATGAGGCAGATGGAGCTAAGGTTTGATTTCAGTGACCCCATGATCAACCTCTTTCTTTCCTCGCCCTGACTATGTAACCCTAAGCTCTCAGGGGGTCACCTGTCTAGGGGTGCAGTAGGTGTCTGTGTAACTTTAGGGGATTACAATAAAACTAATATCTATAAATGGTCTTGGCCAGCTAAACTTTTGAGATTGGAACAGGAATATTGAAGAGTGAGGGAGAGGGCTGTACTTATGTGGTGGGGTCTGGAAGCTGTTGGTAGGGACAATTATTTGTTCATTTAAAAGTATTTTTGGAGGAATAATGGGCATTCCTTTCAGTCACCATGTATTAACTATTAATTTATATTTACATCTAAGTATATATATGAATCATAAAAATGGGAATGGGGAAAGAAATTGAAAACTCTGGAAAGAAACCAGAGAAGGAACTATCCACATAGAAATTATATATTGAGAGAGAGAGAGAGAGAGAGAGAGAGAGATGGAGATTGAAATTGAGACCTGAAATAACTCTTTCCTCAATTCCCCAATAAAAGCAAATTCAAATCTAAAACTCAGTTGCTAATGTCAGTGATTTTGCCCTTGGGTTTGGTAATCTAAATGCTACCTTGACTAATTATATTTAAAGTTACAAATAGTGATACTTAAAATTTGCCCCATTAAATTAGATTATTTTACTCCTGATGTTACCTTGATGGGATTGGGTATATGGCCTAAAAACATTTACAGATTGTGCTAAACATCAGGACGCTAAATTGAAGATGGCATTGGTGCCATGTTAAGAATGTAGAGGGCTAACCAAGGGTTAAAGCAGTGAGTAATGCCTCTGCAGGAAAGTAAGTTTTTTTCTTTTATCTCAGGTGGTCTTGAATATTCAGAATTGCTTACCAGATGGAATGGCCTACATACTCACAGGGAGACTGACCTCTCCACCTGCCTGAGGTTCTCAGCAGAAAACACAAGATTTTCAGGCTCCGAGGCAGCAAAGCTCAGTGAGGCCAGTGCAGGCGGGTCTTTGTTTGCAGAAAACCCAGAGGGGTCTTGTCTCCTTTCACAGGAAATTTGTCTTATAACAAGAGATGAATAGAATAGAAAAGATTAAACTTTATATATTGATGAGTATATAGACAGAAAGGGCAAAAGATTGGTTCTTGTGTATTATTTCTTTAAATAACATGATGATTTTTTTTGAACCTCATTGTGATTCTAATAATTGACAAGGTTTATGCATTTTTACTTCTTTTGCACAAAATAACTTGCTATATAAATGAACTTTTTTCTTCAGTCCCTCCTTACATAATGTCAATCCCAGCTAGTTTGTTTCTATTAATGAATTAACTCATTAGTTTATTGATACTTTAAAAAATTATTGAGAATATTGGATGTCGTCACTGTGCTAGGTACTGTCAGATAGGAACTCAGTTAATGTTTTCTATACTAAATTCTTGTACTTTTAATCATCTGATTGTAAGTTTTTATTTTGTTTGCAATTATACTGTACATACTGTTTGGCCTTCCTAGTAAATTTTAATTTCTATTTAGTTAGTATTTAACACTTTTATTACATTTCCTAGGGCACCTAAAATAGGGTAAAGAATATAGTAGATACTCAGTTAATTCCTTTTGATTGATTGTCCCCTTTGGTCACCTTTGAGAGTGTTCTCTGTGTTGAGATATAATGACTACTTTCACGTCTCCAGGCTATTTTTTTCTAAGTTGCCTCTTCCCTTTCAACCTGAGCTCTGATCATGGCTTCATATGGGAAAGATGTCAAATCAGACCTAACTGGAGAGTTGGGAATTTTGAAAAAATCCAGCACATAAGAGAAGAAGACCTGAGCAGATCTGAGCTTACATCAGGAGGAAAGTAGCACAAATGGGGGTAGTACAGGCAAGTGGACCATGTCATCTGCCACTTGCCCTCCCTCCATGCCTCATCTTAGTTATGCCCAGATTTCAGGATCTCCAAGAGGCCATCGGGGAGCCAGCTGAGTCCGATGCAAAAGCATAAGAGTCTTTATTCGAGCTAGCTCGGGCCCCCCGTTCACCACACTCGCCGACGCAGCAGCAGGGGGCAGAGAGAGTGAGCTTTGTGGGTAGAGGGGTTTATAGGGGGTTGGAGTAAGGGGAGGAGAGAGGACTGTGGGCCCTGCCGATTGGCCAGGCGCAAGTCGGTGTCTTGTTATACAGGATGTGGTCGTATCTATGGCGCACACTTCCCTTGATTATCATTGGTTAGTTTAAAGAAATCCTAGGTGTGGCTAGCAGAGGCTTGGGCTTCCGGGAAGAAGCTCCTTGCTGAGCACATGGCTGCTGCCCAAAAATGGAGGATTCGGGGCAAGATGGAGGGCGTAGCCCTCGCCCTTTCAATCTTGATAAGTGGCAACCCTGGAATCATTCTTTGATTCTTCTCCATTCATGCTCACTCTATGGCCAGCACTTCCATAGTCATGTCAACACCTCTGTCATATATGCCCTAAACCAACCACTGCACATGGCCACCACTCTAGTTCAAACCACTTTCTTCATTGGGACTTTTGCAATGGTCTTACTGCTCTCCTGGCTACTATTCTTGTGTCCTCTTCAGGCTTTTTATCCACACAGCAGCCAGTGTACCTTTAAAATATAAACCATTTTATGTCACTTTTGTTCTCAAAGAAGATCTTTTGGCTGAAGATTCCCAATTAGGATTCCCACTCCTAAGGATGAAACTTGGTGTCTAAGGCCCCACATGAACTGGACTTTGTCTATCACAGCAACCTTGACTTCCAACCTGCTCCCTGCCTCTTCCACGTTAGCCACACTATCTTCCTGCTGTTCCTTGAACATACCAATGTTATTCACAAATCAGGGTTTTTGTCCTGACATTTTCTCTGCCCCAAATGCTTTCCTGCTAGATTTTCAAATGGCTCCTTCACTTCATTTAGTTCTCTGTTCAAATTAAAACTCTTCTGATAGGCCTTTCTTGTTCACACAAATACAGGCCCAATATTCTCTTTCTCTTTAACCTGCTGGTTTTAAATTTTGTTTGTAACACTTATTATTACCTGAGATTATATTAATTCTTTATTTGCCTACTTAGCATTTTCTCTAATAGAATATAAACTAAATGAAGGTAGAGTCGTGCCCCCCCACACCCCCCACACACCATAAATAATCGTGGCATGTAGTAGGTACTAAATAAAATTTGCTGAATGAATTAATAAAGTAAGTAATGAATACCACAGCCATTTGTGGAGGGCAGGTGTTTATTCCTGGTATAAAGGTCTTGATTTGGGCTACACCATTTATGTTTGCTGAACTTAACCAGCTGTTAATGACTCTTTAAAGAGTCAGACTCTTCTTTGGATCACCTCTGTATTAGGCAGGGAGACAACAATCTAGTTAAAGCTGGACAGAAGTAAAGAAACTGCTAAATCACAAAGTAGAATATTGTAGACTTACAGCCGAAACACCCTAATTTTCTCAATTACAAGTGACAAAATGAGGGTACATAAAAAATAATAGCTGGAAATACTTGCATGTTCTTGGTTGTTTGTGAAGAATTTTTACGTACATGAAATCATTTGCTCTTTATGGTAGATATTATTATGTTTAAAAACCATAATAAAACTTTAACTTTCTGGATGAGGAATGAAGGCTCAGACACAATTCCCCAATGCCTCTCAGCTATCAGTAGAGCTTGGATTCAAAGCCAGGTCTCATCATGGCCACTTAAGTAATGTTTAATGTTTTAGCTCCTTAGGGGCAGAACATTTCAATCTAAAGAAATGGCTTTCAAGATAAGTCCAAACCAGCTCTGCTAATTACTAGCTGAATAAATCACATATTCTAAGAACCTTATTTTTTATTCCTACACAATAGTTCCACTTCATAGCATTGAGAGAAGAAATCATGTAGTAAATGCCTAGCATAGTGCCTAGCACATGTAAATGCTCAGTATAATATCAATACACACCCAACCCTTCAGTTCCATTTCTGAATACTATATTATATCAGTTACCTTATTCCTAGAAAAAAAAATTCCACAGACATCTAGGGATCTAAGGGACCTGTAGAATCATCTTACCCTGGTGAAATATAGACATGATTTTTCTAGAACTGAATTTTGAATTTCTTCCTTACAAATTTCTGTGATAGCTAATAGAAGATACATGTCACCAGGTTTGGCAAGGTCCACTCCTCCAACTAGAATCAACAGTCCACTGAATCATCATTCAACATATCTTATTTTCAACATAACCACTGAAGAGAAAATGGAAGCTTGACAGTTTCCTTTTAAAACCATGCACATTGCTGAGTTTTCCATGGGCTTGCTGTGCATACATGACTTTTAAAATAAAAATACTCTTTGTGTGAAGAGAATGATCAAGGTGACTGCAGCAGATTGTCACTGCAGTGGTTTGGGATGTCAGTCATTCTTAAGCTAAAAGGACTGCTTTCATGATTCAACAGGATACCTTTAATTTTACATTCATTGATGCCTTTCATTTACTTTCCTATTTTGGAAACATTTACCAGCTGTGCTGATCAGACTGTGTTGATTCCTATGGAGAAATGGTCTATCTTAAGACTTGTGATCTAAGAGGAAGGTAGCAGGAATTAATATTTTGATTTCAAAGTATTTGAAAACTTGATTGGTTATCTTCTGGGAGCTTTGTATTTCATTTTTGTAGAAAGCATACTGAAAAGACTACTGTGTGTGCTTTTTTTCCTGAGACTTGATCAATGAAGGAAACAAAGTACGTTTCTAAAGAAATAGTCACATATGATTAATGTGAAGAAATCTATTGGGTTTATTTATTTGTCTCTCCTTATTACAAGAATATATTTGACCTTGGAAGTAAAAACAAAGATGTTTCTTTGATGTTACTTCACATGACAGAATCTCAACTGTATTTGGGATATAATTGGACATGTCTTTGGTACCTATTGTAACTATCATAGCCCTACACACAAGTTGGAGTAGGACTTTTCAACCAGAGAACAATGGTATAAAATGTATGATTCTCAGGTGCAGGGTCCTAGAATATTATTCTTTGGTTGATATCTGAATTTTATAAAGTTGAGGACACTCTAAGTAGACTATGGAATGTATTTATGCATAATAAAAATCCAGATGAAATATTTTATCAGCTTGCCTGACATAATGAAAAACCATCATTAATAGGCCAATTTTTGTTTCAGAAATTCTTGGAAAGGGACCATTAAACCATTTGCCAGAATCCCGTGAGAACATGGCCCAAAGAAGGGAAATATACTTTTAAACTCTTGAGCAGTAAGAAGTGTCAAAATCAAATACAAATAGGATATTCCAGAAAGGAAAATAAACAAATATAGTGATTTGATGCAAATAATAATTTTCAGTGGGGTAAATAAAGGACTGGGTTTTTAAACTGGAATTTGTGGATTGGTCTTGACAGCACTTTTATCTGATTCTTGGAGGTAGGTCACACTGGGAAAATTGAATCAACCCAGTAGCTCTCAAAACATAGAGCTCTTCATCACCCAATTTTTCTGGGCTGGACTGTAATTATGATTCCTATGAAAATTTCTTAGCTTGGGAGAAGACATCTGTGTCACAAAGGCGGCAAGTATACCATCAAATGAATTCAGGTCTCTCTTTAATCAATGTGCAGCACACTGAGGGTAAATGACAATCGCCAAGACGTGGACATTAAGGGAAGCCAATCTTCAAACAGGTCTCATATGAAAACTCTTAAGATGTATTATTTAGGACACCTTAAATTCCCTAGGAATTCATGGGCTAGGAAATCCCCAGGTATAGCACTGAGGGATTACACAAATAAGTTCTTTCTGTACATAAGCATGCTTTGCTCAAGTGCTATGCAGTTAAGAATAGCAGGGCATGGAGTTGCTGTGTCATATGCTAGTGTCACTCTCACTAGCTACTCTGTAGAGCCACTTTCCTTTCCTGTTGTTTTGAATGATTGGTTGGTGATTTTCTGTGTGTTTAGCTTTGAGTAATTTATTCTTACAGCACTCTCCTCCTCTTCCTTGTTTATTTTCCACAAAGATTGTAAGGCTCAGTGACATTTTGACTTCTCTTTTGCTGGCTGGATCACATAATACAAAAGCATGCATGTATCATTAAGTGCATCTCTGAGTGATGATCATGACATCATGTCAAATCATGGGGTCAGCCTCTCTCATTATGTCACATCACATCATGCTTGACACAGACAAAATGCTCAATCTGAGTATCTGGGAGTAATCAGGAAGTAAGTCTTCACAATAGTCTGAGCAGTGAGCAGTGCTTTCAGAAATAGGAAATAGAGAAGATTGACCTTTCTTTTCTTTCTTTTTTTTTTTTTTATCACTGCAGATACAATGACCCCTGTTGAAAGTTGTTCATATAAATTTATTCACCTCTCAATAAAAAAGAAAGCATCAGTACTTAAAAGGCGTTTACTTTCTGCATTTTCCTCATGATCATGAGGCAATGCCCCTACTGTGTTTATTACTGTTGTTGGCAAGATCTAATCCCTGGAACCAAGTATTAATCTAAAGGATTCTATTGATGGAGTGAGCTACATGATAATTATTAGGGATTTACAATGTGACAATCAAACTAGGGCTATTCAAGGGGAGCTGAACTAGGTCGTTGAGAAATTATTTCTCAAGGGGAGCTGCACTAGGCCATTATTGATTATTTCTGCAAAGTGTTTCCACTGTAAGAACAATCCAACCTAATACATTAGGCAGGTCCCCACACCACCTTATAAACCTGGAGCATTATTCCTTAGCCTATAGTCCTGAATACATACTTGTGATTTTTAATCTTGATGAAGAATTTAGGTTCCTGAATGTAAGTCCTTGGACCTCCTCTACATTTACTCCTCTTTTTTAAGGCCTTTTACATCAGTTGCTAGTAAAGAAATCTGAATGAAATAAAATTCTTGAAAATAAATGAAGATAGTTCATATTATCCAAATAGTTTATGTTGTGCCCCAATGATACCCAGAAACCTACAAGAGTGAGAGGTAGGCACATTTCCTCTCTAATTATTTGATTCTGAAGCTTTCACCAATGGAGAGGTATGTTGTCTTTCAAGAATGTGGCAATTATCACCTGTCTCTTGGGGAGCTCAGGGAGTATTGGGTAGAGGTCTTATAATGGTCATCAAGAGAGTTAGTCCTGTGGATTCAGTGAATTTTTTCTTAGTGTTCTCAGCCCTGTTCAGCAGCCTTCTGTTCATTTTAGACATTTAGTATTCTTCAGGCTTCTCTTTCATTCTCTACCAAAGGTTCCTCTCCTAACCATGCCTGACAACTTCATTTGCACTTATTCTCACATGATTTAATTGGAATCAAAACCTTAAGTTCAGAAGTGTAGTAATGGCCATTGGCTAAGTGAGAGGGTGTATAAGAAAATAGTAGACTGAATTAGACTGGTTAACCCTGAAATTATAACTATGGTCAAATTGACTCTTAATTTTTATGTAAATTTAGACCTGGTCTATAACATTACCCTAAAGTATTTCCATTGCCATCATTTAATAGCATTTATCACACACTCACTGGCAGACTGCTGTGTGAAAAAACTTTATTGATTATAGTTTCAGCTTAGGCAAACTTAGGTTACCCTCATAAAGTATTGCATCTTGGTCAAGGGCAATAGTATTCTCTCTGTTCTCTGTGATGATCCTACTATATCTGGAATATTTAGTTCACTTCTAGTTACCATTTTTTATTATTGTGTATTGGACCATTTCAGTTGAGGTATAAATAAAAGATGAAATTTATACATGAGACACACATATATAAAAATACATTGCTTGCTTAACCTTTAAGGATGTTGTAGGGTTTACTAAAAGGAATAAAAAAGATACTGAAAAAGCCTTCCAATGCCAGGTAAAAGTGAAGTTGGAATAGGGCTGGATTGGGGTAAGGATAAAGTGACTATGAGTTTAAAGTGAGCATAGGTATGTCCAGGGTCATGTTGGGATGAGCACAGGGTGAGCTTTTAAAGCTTTCTGGTGTTAGGTGGATGGGAAAAATTCAGTTAGTCTAGAGAGGCCCAAGAAACACTCTGAAGCTTGCAGAGTAGGTTGATATGTCATAGT
Source organism: Myotis yumanensis (assembly GCF_028538775.1). Classification (NCBI taxonomy): domain Eukaryota; kingdom Metazoa; phylum Chordata; class Mammalia; order Chiroptera; family Vespertilionidae; genus Myotis; species Myotis yumanensis. The sequence continues at coordinate 28,937,506 of NW_027223762.1, read as the reverse complement.
GGGTGTAGGGCACAGGTCATGCTGGCCCAAATATTAACACCTCAAGACATAGTCAACCTAACAGCAGACACAATCAACATTAGCTGAATGCACCTGAACTTTTTCACTATATTAATTATATTCAGTGATTTGAGCACTCCTATGCCTGAACCCTCACTAAATCATCAAATATAGAAAGGGAGTTGAACAGGATGTTAGAATAAAGAATTACCCAAGGAATGATTGTATAAACTGAAGGTTTGTCTAGAAAAAAAGAAAAATTGGGAAGCCATGGTTCTTGTCACCTAGGAGTTGAAATGAGGGGCATAATGTGGAAAAAACTTCAGGCTTGGTCTTTGTTTCATCAGATAGTAGAGTTGGAATGGGTACATGGAAGTTAATGGGTGATATCTGAGGAAAGATTTCTAACATTGAGATCTATGCAGTGATGATAATGCATACTCTTATAATTAGGGTGTTCCTAGTTTTACAAATGTGCAAGAAGAGGCTGGTGGAATGCCATCAGAGGACTGTCTATGGTCCTTTAAGAGACTGTGATATTAGCGACTTTGATTATTTTCAACTATTTCAGTTCCAAGGTTTCTCCTTTTGAAGAGATCCCTAAGTTTTCTTCTTGATGTAGAAACAGAAAGTAATTAATGTCTCAAAAACATCTAGTACATACCCTTTTTCCTTAATCACTATCTTTTCTCTTGACTCTTAAAGAAAACATACTGGAGAAAAATTGAGTAATTAAATAGGATCCTGACTAATACAGGAGAAACTATTCCTGTTGGGTCAGAAATATTCAACCAGGCAAAGGAAGATATATAATATGAGTAACGAACACATTTTATTGAATAATCTCATTTTATGCTCTCCAAATAATTGCTGACCACCGTTTCTTTGTACATCTATTTTTGCTCATTTTTAAAAAGCAGTGTGAGGTTCCAGTTGCTAAGCCAGGAATGCTCTTTTTCACTGGCAGCATTTTCCCTTGTTGGCAGAATCCACAGGCAATTGCTTTGATTTTTTTTTTTTTTTTTGAGTTACATTTGGTGTCTGTCATAGTTCATGCAAAGATAAGCTGATTGGATTGTCTAGTTGGTCCCAGATGCTTTTGGCTTTAATGCTCCATCAATTCTCTTTGAAAATGAAGTTCTGGGCCAATCTGATTTCTCAAGGGACACTTGCAGATGACTTGTTCATGATCAAAAGGTAACATAATTTTCTGATGTCCATATGGCTTTTTCTGGAAATTCTTTTGGTGTCCTCAAAACTGGTGTTTTTTTTTTTTTTTTTCTGAGTGGACAACAGCTTGTCATTTTTAAAGGGCCTAAACTTCAGGAGTGTTTCCTTAACAGTTTCTGCACATGAGGGTCAAGAAGTCTGAACTGGTTTTTAAGAACTCCAGGCAGTGCGTTCTAGATCATAGAGCTATAAAATCAGCCCCCACAAAGACCAAAAACAGGATTTATGGTTTACTATTCTATCATGATTAAGTAGGTGGGGATTTGTAGAGAGTAGAAATTATCCCCATTTTTCAGTTTTTTGAAAGTTAACATCTGTTTTGCATATTTCCTCCCCACAAACTTACTTTCATTTTGTTGCAAAGAAATTCAAGGGACTAGGTAAATTAGTGATGTGATAATAAATTTGTTGGCATTAAGGCATTAAAAATTGCCAAGCATGGAAGGCAAATAAAGATCCTCTGTTCTCTGCATTCGTTTTCCAAGAAGGATGTGTCTAACTGGAGGAGAAAATATCAAGGCTGAGCAGCAGGAGAGCTCTGGGAGCCAAAGGCTTTCTTGAAGAGGTCTCAGTGGAAACACTGTGCCCCTTAAATAATGGGTTTATTTCAGTGGAGCTTCTGAGTCTCATTTTCTTCTTCACTTCCAAACACTTTTTAAGCTTTTGGGGGAAGAGATGTTTGGACTAGCTCTGGGTATAGTCCTGATTGAAATGGTTCCCACCTTGTATGTGAGGGAGGAGGGACGATAAAATCCCTAATTAGAAAGGCATTTAAGAGAAGCACATAAGCCTTTGCAATGATTTCATTGCCATAAGGGAGAAAGATGTTGGTGATTGTGCAAATTCATGCTTCTGGATGATCTTGAGGAGCAAATTATCCTCCCATCTCTTTCTAGTTGAAACAAAGTAATTGAATTATATGAAAAACAAAAGAAGAAACCGAACAAGGAGCCACCTGTCAGCTACCTTTTCACTCATCTAGTCACAGCTCAACCTTTGCCTTCCAGGGTTGTGAACATTGTGGACACTGTGTGAAGAGATGTGTGTGTCCTGAATGCTGCCTTTATCAGGAAGCAAGTTATCGACTGAAATAGTGAACTAATCACAATGATTACATTTAGATAGTATTTTTAGAAAAGGGAAGGTTCTGCCCTGGTACTTTAGGTACATGCTTTAAAATATTTATTTCAACAAACCTAAATTTGACATTACCCTTATATTATAGATACAGTGATTGAGGCTGGATAAATGCCTAAGCTTAGCTGGTAAATATCAGAGCTGCGACTTCACTCCGTTTGACCCCGAGCTGACGCTAAAATGTAGCTTTTTTCTGGTGCCTCTGTTATCCTTCTGGTGGACGGGATAAATTGCCTTCTAGATGTAATAATTGTCCTCTCTCTTTCAGCAGGTTCCATATATATTCGACTATTTGTTGTTTTAAGTGTGAACTTGAGAGAGCTTCTTAACCACCACCTGTTTCTGCTTCTCAGAGATATATACCGTCACAGAAATAACTTAATGAGTCCAAATGCGGGAAACATAGGTGTTACTTCCATATTTCTAATTGTCTATGGGCATCTCTGGATATTCTACAGGAACCCAAATTCAAGAAACCAAAAACTGAAGAAATTTACCTCCATACTTTGATATTTCTGTTTAATTTTTTGCTATTTCTGTGAATGTCATAAGACTCCACCCAAACTGCTAAGCTCTAAACTCAGGTTTTATTCTAGATGTCGATTCCTTAACTTATATCTGTTTCTTCTTCATATTCCTGCATCTAGGGCTTTTTTTCAAGGCTTTTACCTTTTCTCGCCTCGATTATTTAGGGTTGTATTGCTGATCTCCCTATGTGCAGCCATGTACCTCCTCAGTCCAAATTCTCCAGTGCCCGTGGAGAGAGCTTTTTAAAAAGAAGTGACGATGTTTTGTTCCTCCATCCAAAACACATCTACTTTATATTCCCCAAATTTGTCATTCTTCTTTATTTTAAAAATAATACAGCTAATTCTTGTATGCCCTCCCTATCTCCCCCATATGTTTACATAGTAGGAGATACCTATTTATCTTTCAAGATTCAGCTCCAGAATAAACTTCCTAAAGCCATTCTGAAGTGTGTGTGTGTACATGTCTCCATTCAAGCACTCCTCTTTCTCCCTCCTCTCTGTATTCAGATGTCTATCATTTCAAGCATAACTTATTTCCTTCTTTACTTTTCTATGTTCCTGTTCCTAAACTCCTGGCAACAAGGTTTGTCTTATTCCTCCTGGCAGCACCAGGATCTAGGACAGTGCATGGCTCATAGTCAGTTCTCAAAGGCTTTTTTGAAACTAATAAATTGAGAGTGAAAGCGAAATCTCTAGTCTAGATCATAAAGGACATCAGGTTGGCTCAGGGGTTCTCAACCTGTGGGTCGCGAACAATGAAAATACATCCTGCATATCAGATATTTACATTACGATTCATAACAGTAGCAAAATTATAGTTATGAAGTAGCAACTAAAATAATTTTATGGTTGGGGGTCACCACAACATGAGGAACTATATTAAAGGGTTGCGGCATTAGGAAGGTTGAGAACCACTGATAGAGGAAGAGATCAGGAATGAACTGAGTAGTTTGGACTTTAAGTTGTTTGTAGGAGAATATATAAATGTATTTACTCCAAAGAATATACTCTGAAGTTGCCTTTCCAAGTAGATCTATAGGAATTGTCATGTTTCTATGAATGAGCTTAAATGTGGGTCAAAGAGAAAATTGGTTAGCCTAAAACAGTGGCAAAAAGTAACGGGATCATTCCTGATAAAGTGGATGAGATATTATCTTAGCAAGAACTTGACTGTAACTAATGTAGTTGATAAAACATAATATTTTCTCATGTTCATGATGAAATTATATAACACGAACCAATGTAATGGCAAGCTACTCAGAAAATTAGGAATAATTCATTAAATAAATGAGATATAATTAAAGAAAAACATTTTAGAAAAATCAAGCATCATCTAAAACCTGGTGAGCTGAATTGTCTGTATTTACACGTGTTCATAATTTATTTCCCCCAACTTGGTGTTTAGCTCATTTGAAAATCATGTGAGTTGCAGCTGTTGCCTAAGTCATCAGTGTTTCTCTATATTCTGCGATAATAAGGATAAATTTGGATTCCAGTCCCCCAAAACATAATCAACTTGTACATTAAATTTCCTTGGTTAAGGGCAGTGTGATAATTGAGAATGTATGGTCATAAAACCTGGGTTTCTGAGAAATTATGCTGCTATTCCTTTTTTGTTTCTGTCTTCTTATACAACTCTGTTTTGAGTGTAACTTTTACAGTCTACTCATGGATAATCTATTTTTTCCCCTAAGTGCCATGTTTATGTGATTGGAATTAAGAGCATACAGACTCACAAGTGACAGTTTATAACTGCGAATAAGTATGTTACATAACACTAGGGCATATAAAAACCACTTCCCCTTCAGATTTTCTGTATCTGGGATTTAGGAATGGGGTCCCAAAGACTGAAGTACGTACATGTGCATCCATGGTAATGGAGGATGAGTCCTGGCACTCAGAGATGTGGACATCCTCCCTCACATATGGCTTTATAAATGTGGATAAGTTACTTTAATTTGATAAATGGTTCTCAGGCGTTTATCTGGTTCAGTCTTTCAAATGGTATTTGACCCAACTTACTTTTGCTATCATTTACTGATGGTGGAGACACACTTCACAGTTTGTACTTCCTTAAATTGTCCACATGTGCATGAGTATACACAGCACACCTTTTCTCCCCCGCCCCCCCATCTCTTTCTTTTCCTTTTCTTTGTCCTTTAGTTATTTTCTTTTCTTCCATTCACTCAGTCAGTGAAGCCACATCTGAATACTGGCTAGGTATTGAGCTCCTCAGTTCTCTGCCTTTGACCAGTCCACCTATGTCATTTCTTTAAGGACAAAAACTATGCCTTTGTTGAAATTCCCTCTTCCTCTTTTATTCATACTACCTCTCTATCCTCTCCCTGAGGTTATAGATAGCATCAATTATTGAGCAGATATTATATTCCAGGCCTGGGACTAGTCACTGCATATGTATTATTACAACAATGCACACAACCACCCTGTGAAGTAGAATGAATTCCATGAGAAAAGTAGAGTGCAGAGTAACTTGCCTGAAAGTTTAGAGCGAGTAAGTAAATGAGCTGTGAACACAATCCAGTTCTGTCTGACTCAAAGTTCATTCCCTTTTATTGCTTCCTTTTTATTTCTTTACTATATTTAACTTAATTTATAAGTTTTAAAATTTTGGTAAATAAAGACAATGAAGTTATGAGATTTTTAAATATAGATTTAACATCTCTACTGTTGGTTTGGTTTTTAGAGAGATTACTTTTCAAAATAAACTTGTAGATAAGTGGGGAGAGCACATGTAAGAGTGATTATTTTCAGAATTCAATTGAGTGCTTATACTTTCATAATTAAAACGATAATAGGAACATCAAATATTTTGACAGCACTTAGTTTTTTTAGACCATTAGATTCTTTAAAATGGACCTAGTTAATAGAGACCTTTATGAATTGAACAAATGCAGAGCTTTCCCTCACAGACTGACTAGAATGTCAGCCATCTGAACTCAGAGTTTGAATGATGGGGCTGTCACCTAGGTTGGTATTTGAGATCAAACTGTTGCTGTCAATTTCTAAATTACAAAGTGAGGAGTGAATGGTTGGTTTATCAGGAAGATATGGAAATTACTTTTAAATCCTTCCTCCCAAATGTCCTAGTTCAGACGTCATGAAGCATTTTCCATGATTTTGAGCAATATCAGATCACGTCTTAATCAATGAAAAAATAAAATAATTTCCCCTTTTTAGTTAGTGAATATTTACTCATATTCCAGTGTGTATTTAACACTATGCTTGATATGGGGAATATACTTTGAGATATGGTACTTGACCTTAAAAACTGTATGGTTTAGTTGGGCTTGCAGTTTATTGTTGAAATGAATGCATATGAGTTTCAACAGATTTTAAAGATTAAGAAGAGGAAAATCTCAAGTGTAAACTCACAAGTGAAGTTACTTTTTAATCTGTGGAAAATTTTTATTGGCATCTTTTTAAAAATATATTTTTAATTTGTTTCAGAGAGGAAGGAAGAGGGAGAGAGAGATAGAAACATCAATGATGAGAGAGAATCGTTGATCAGCTGCCCCCTGCTGGCATGTGCCCTGACAGAATCGAACCATGACCCATCCTAGTTCATAGGTCGGCACTCAACTACTGAGCCACACCAGCTGGGCTTATTGGGATACTTTTGTTTAATTAGATCATACTCATATCTTCAAAATAAATTAAAAGACTAATGTAAAGATGATAGTTTCCATTCCCAGTGTGTGATGGAAACTTATGAAGTAGTTTAGGTTGCAGTAATACAAGATATGTTGAGTCTAGGAGAAAACTAAAAGGTTCCTAGTGTAATAAACATGTTCCTGAATAGGGGGATATACTTCACGTATATTTTGAAATTCTTAGTATTATTGAAGGGATATATAGGTGTGTTGGGGGTGGTATTTTTAGAGCAAGAAAACATAGATGAAACAGAGATTAGCCTAGGGGGAAATGTATGCAAAATGTATCTCAACATTTTATCATTAAAGATAATAAACAGCACCACCTCTAACCTTTCACCTTAAAACTATGTATGGATTTATAATAGCTAGATCTTAGATTTTTCACTTTCCCTACAATTACTAGGTGAAAACCATGTTAGCTTGGTGGTCTTTCCTGTTGATGCTAGACATCAGATAAAGTGTTAAGATAGTGCTGTTTCGGTGATGAAAGGAGAAGGGAGTCATACATTTTATTATTTTATTTTTCATACATCATTTAATAATGTAGAGGGTGTTTGGTTCACAAAGCCTTCTGTGAAAGTCTCCTAATATTGGATTGATAATCACACTGCCCACTCCCATCATGTTGGCATGTATCATGAGGTTAATAAATGTCTCAAATATCATGTAAGCCAGGATAGACTCTGTCCTTATTACACTCCCTCATGACCTTAGGGGAGAGGAACTAAGATAATTTTTTTTCTTATATTGATGAAATGTATATTGGCAATTGTAGGTTTTTACCCAGTCCAGCTCCGTTAGGCATTTGAATGCAGCCTTGAGATGATTTTACAAAACAATTGAAATTCTTGGAGTTGATTCTCAATGAAACTGTATTTTATTTCATATGTGTTAGCTCTGTGATAGGAAATCGAAAGGATCTAATCTTTTTCATCTCTTTGTAAAAGAGGGAGTGTTATAAATGATATCTTGGGTTTTGCTGACTCGTTAAAACTTTCTAAAATCTGGTTAATGCTTTTCTGATTTGCCATGTTATACACATTAAAGATAGTTTGCTAGGCATTTGTGAAATATACCAGTCTTATTTTTAACTAGTAATAAATGATATGAATTTATGGGTGAACTAAGGAGTCCAAAACAAAAACTAGGTTTTTTTTCTTTGATTAACCCGGTTGCTATTTTTTCCCTAGGAAAATGTATTGTGTGATGATTTCCAAGTTAAATGTGATGAAATATATATATATATATATATATATATATATATATATATATAATTTCCCATTTCAGAAAGTCTAAGCTTTTAGCATTTTATATAAACAGAGGATAAAGACAATGAGTATCATATAAACAATTTTAGGAGAAAATTTCAAGTTAATTCATTTTCAAGACAGAAAAGGATAATAGTTAAGATCATAAATATAGGTAAATTAGACTTCAAGGTAACAATCTTTAATCTCATTTTACTTTATATTTTTAACTTTTTAAAATGGCATTTAATTCTTTTGGCCTGCTTTCTTCCATTTATTTCTCTTATTACTCCCATTAACCAAGTCAGAAAGTCTGCTAATCTCTTTTGCAACATTTCTTGAATCTTTAGCGTATCTTTTGCTTTCCTTTGCTACCATTCAAATCTAGGCCTTTATTTTCCTCATGCTTAGATTATTATTTTGTTCTTTAAAATAGTTTCTTTCCCACAAATTTTGTTCTACTATGGGTCAGATTACATATAGTTGCCAGATTAATTTTCCAAATGTACAGTTTTCATGAAGTCCTCCTTTGCAAAAGCAAACATTTCTTTACACTTAATTATAATAACAATTTGCACCTTTATGATAAAGACCACTTTCTTTTCCTAGTGTACATGGTGTTCTACTCTTCCCTCTTATTCTGCATTCTCAACCTTATGCTCACTTTAATCCTTTCCTGGATTCTATGCTATAGCCAGAATGGTTTAACAGCCATAACATTACATCTTCTAATATGTTGTGTATCCATAGCCCTCCAATTTGTATTGGATTCATGTAACTCTATAAAAATCTAAAGTCCAATATAAGTTGTACCATCCTGATAAATTTTGATAAGACTGTCTTGTAATGCTCTTGTCTACCTCTGAGCTTTCACGGCACTTATGTCTATACAACTTTATGTTAGTTTGGAAAGTGCATGTTTGTGTATGTGTGTATATATGTTTGTGTACATTTATATATGTATACATGCATACATATTCATATATACTAGTATACATCTCTCTCACATAGATATATAGGATGTTCCCAAAAATGTAAACACAGTTTAAATACCTATTAATTCCAATAGGTTAAATCTGAAAAGAAATAAACATTAATTGAGCTATCAGCTGTTAAAGTGTGTATAGTTTCTTGTGACACCCTATATTTCTGGGTTTGAGGCCAGACTTTCTGGATTTTCATTCTAGTTTGCTGTTTATAAGCCATATGATCTTGGATGAATTACCTAACTGAATTCCAGTTTATCTACAAAATGGATTAACTAAGAGTACTTACCTTTATTAGTTTCCTAGGGCTGCCATGACAGATGCCATAAACTTGGTCGCTTAAAACAACAGAAATTTATTTTTCACAGTCCTGGAAGCTAGAAATCTGAAATCAAGATGTTGCCAGGGTCATGCTCTCTCTGAAGTCTCTAGCAAAGGATTGCTTCCTGCTTCTGGGAGCTTCTGGTGGTTGCTGACAACCCTTGGCATCTCTTGGTGTCATGTTCATGTGGCATTCTCTCAGTGTGTCTGAGTGTTACTGTTTCCGCTTCTTTTAAGGATACAAGTCAGAGGATTAGGGTCCATTCTAATTCAGTATGACCTTATTTTCACTAATTACATGTACACAGTCCCTATTTCCAATAAGGTCACATTCTGAGATTCAAGGTAGGCATGAATTATGGGGGAACACTGTTCAACCCAGCAACTAACTCAGAGTTAGTTGGATTTAATGAGATAAGTCATATTATGTGTTTGATGAAGTGCACTGGTCCATGGTAAGTGCTCACAAATTTAGATGTTGATATTATTATTACCATTACTATTTGACAAATTTCCTTGTGTATAAAATTGATCATGCTCTTTCAAGATTTGTTTAAACTCCAAAGATCAAATATTTAGTAAAGAGAAAACAATTTTCTATAAAAGGCAATAGTTACCAAAATTTTGGAAGTTTCCTTTTATAATGGTACTAGAGGCCTGGTGCATAGATTCATGCACATGGATAGGAAATTAATTAGAAGGTGGCTGGCAGGGCAGGACTGGCGAGAAGGGCTGGACATGCCCTGGAGCCAAACTCTCACGGTCCCTCCCCCAGCCAGCTGCACCTGGGGCAGCGCTGGAGCTGGAAAAGCTTTTGCAGAGTGGGCTGGGTCCCTCTGGCAGGTGGGGTCTCTCAGCTTGGCCTGCAGGGATTGGGCTGAAACCAGCAGTTTGACATCCCCTGAGAGGTCCCGAAGTGTGAGAGGGCACCCTGCAAAGTTGCTGTCACTCGGCAGCTCCGCATTTTCTGCCCCCTGGTGGTCAGTGCACATCATAGCTACTGGTTGGATGGTCGTTTAGGCTTTTATATATGTACTAGAGTCCCGGTGCACAAAATTCGTGCATGGGGGTGGGTGGGTCCCTCAGCCCAGCCTGCACCCTCTCCAATCCAGGACCCCTGTGGAATGGGGCCTAAACCGGCAGTTGGACATCCCTCTCCCAATCCAGGACCGCTGGCTCCTAACCGCTTGTCTGCCTGATTGCCCTAACCCCTCTGCCTGCCTGCTTGATCGCCCCTTAACAGCTCCCCTGCCGGCCTTATCGCCCCTAACCACCTCTGCCTCAGCCTCCACCACTGCAGCTTTGTCTGGAAGGACATCCGGAATGATGTCCAGAAGATCATTTGGCTATCTGGTCTAATTAGCATATTGTACTTTTATTAGTACAGATAGATAGTTATATCTGTCAACTATTACTTGCAGAGAGCCTTCAGAATTCTCATGCCTGTTTTTGATGAAAACTAATGAAGTATTAGAAGCTCTTGACTGAGTGCATGTGTATAAGAAATATAGGTGTAAAGTACAGAAAAGGGGCACATTTACAGAAGGATGCTTGGGATGTTTTTTGTCTGGTTGAGTTATTTTCAGTTGTATAATCAGTAGTTATTTTTTTCAGACCTATGATGATTGAGAGTTTAAATTTTTGCTAAACTGCTTCGGGAGAAAAATGTTGTTAGCATAGAAGTTAATAACGTGTAAAATATATACTGACTATAAAATAACATTTTAAAAAGACAAATGTAAAGCATTGGACAAGAATTAAAGGAGGCAGGAGAATAATTTTCAATGGGTAGTTAAACTGTGTTTGGATCTGTGACATATTTGGAATGAGATGGAAATTTAGACTAACGTTTGTTATAGTAATTTATAGTCAAGTAAGAGTGTGAGAAATTTAAGAACAATTACCATTAGGATTGCTGCTTTAAAAAATAAATGTTAGTAAGGTTGTGGAGAAATTGGAACTCTTGTGTCCTGTTGGTAGAAAGGTGAAGTGGTGCAGTTGCTATGGTAAAGACCATGGATGATCCTCTAAAAATTAAAAATAGAATTACTGTATGACCCAACAATTTCACTATATATATATATGAATTGAAAGCAGGGTCTCAAAGATATATTTGGACAACTGCATTCGTAGCAGTATTATTCACATTAGCTAAGAGGTGGAAACAATCTGAGTGTCCATTGACAGATGAATGGATAAGAAAAATGTGGGATATACATACAATAGAATATTAAGACAGAAAGAAGGGAATTCTGACATGGATGATTCTAGAATACATGCTAAGTGAAATAAGCAAGTCACAAAAAGATAAATACTGTATGATTCTACTTATATGAATTACTTAGACTAGTCAGATACATAGAGACAAAGTAGAATGGTGGTTGCTGGGGGCAGGGGAGTTGTTAAATGGGTAAGAAGTTTCAGTTTTACAGATGAAAAGAATTCTGGTTATGGATTGTGGTGATTATTGCAAAACAATATGAAATATGTTTAATACTACTGAACTATATACTTAAAAAGGTTAAAATGGTATATTTTAATATGTATTTTACCACAATAAAAAATTGGGAATAAAATGAAAGGTAAATACTGAAAGAATAGATATATAATCTATGACATCCTATTAACAAAAGGACAATGTAATGCCTTATTAATTCCAATAGAGGAAATAAGAAGTAAAAATAAAAACCAAGAGAAAGGTCAATAAATAGAAGAAAATAGGATGATAGAAGTCAGTGAGCTAAATCTCAACACATTATCAGATGCGATGTTAAAATATTCTGTCATATGATATTGACAAGAGAAAGACCTAAAACAAAACCATGCAGAAAATTTGAACACAAAGAATGAAAAAGAATATACTAGGCAAGTATGAATTAAAAGGAAGCTGTTATGTCAACATTAATATTAAACAAAATAAAATTAAAGGCAAAAATCATGTATAGGAATAAATAGATTCTATATCTTAATAAAAAAACAATCCACCATGAGTATAAAATAATTGTTTATTCAATGATTATTCATTGAGTGTCTGCTAGATGCTCAGTGTCATTCAGGGTACTGGGGACGAAAAGTGAACAAAACATCACAAATCCCTGTTCTAATGGACAGAACACAGGCAAATTTGAAAAATCCACAATTATAATGGGAGGTTTTATCACATATCTATAAAATGGAGAGGTCAAGCATTTGAAAAATTGGAAGGATTTAGAATGTTTGAACAAGAACACGAGCAAGCTTGATCTAAAATATATTTAAAATTTTATGTTCTATTTTTATAGATATATATTCTTTTCAAGTGCCCACAGAACAAAAAGCTAAGTAAGTAGGCATAAATTCAACAAAAGTACATGAGATTTTTATGGAGAAAAATAATGAGATATTATTGAAGAAGGTTTTCAAAATCTGATTAAGTGCAAAGATATAAAATTGTCACATATGGGGTCAATTAATGTGAAACACTGCATGTTATTAACCTATAAATTTAAGGCTATTTCTTTTTCTGTATTTTTTTAAGGCAATTTTTTTAAACCCCAACAGGAATTTAGTTAGAGAAACTGTTACTAGACTGTACATTGAAGAGCATGATGCCAAGTACAATTGAGGCAATTTGGAGGAGAGTGTGCTAGCATGGGTTCTACAGAGAAGTAGAACCAATAGGGTATATACATAAGAAGAGAATTATGAGGAATTGGCTCATGCAATTATGGAGGACAAAAAGCCCCATGATCTCCCATCTGCAAGCTGGCGATTCAGGAAAGCTGGTGGTGTAATTCCAGACAGAGTCCAAAGGCCTGAGAATTAGGGGAGTCAAGGTATAAATCCTGGTCCAAGGGCATGAGAAGACTAGTGGCCTGACTTACACAGGCAAGGAGGAAGCAAAAAGGGCAATTTGCATATTAGGCTTTTATGTATACTTATAGATTATTGTATTACTAGAGGCATGGTGCACAGAACCCTGAGGGATGTAGTAGTGCATGAAGTGGAAGGTGGCCGGAGAGGAGCCTGAGCCTAGGCTGGGCACCATGCCGCTCCCACTCATCCTGGCCCTGCTGCACCTGCCACCACCAAAGCTCAGTAAGCTCGCTGAGCAGTTCTCCTGCTGTGGGAGCACACTGACCACCAGGGGGCATCTCCTGTGTTGAGCATCTTCCCCCTGGTGGTCAGTGCACATCATAGTGACTGGTTGACTGGTCGTTCGGTCCTTTGGTTGTTCAGTTGCTTAGGCTTTTATATATATGGACTAGAGGCCTGGTGCATGAAATTTATTTACTTGGGGGGTGGGGTGGGTCCCTCAGCCTGACCTGCACCCTCTCGCAGTCCAGAAGCCTTGCGATCAATTGCCCTGCGGAGGGAGGCCCGGCCACCTGCCGCAGCGCTGCTGACTCTGTAGCCTGGGCCTCCCTCTTTGGGGTGAGCGATTGTGGGGCTTCACGATCGACAGCCCTGCAGAAGGAGGCCACACCCACCCGCCTCAGCACCACTGGCTGGGTATCCTGGGCCTCCCCACAGCCGGAGCTCCACAATTGATCGCACTACAGAGGGAGGCCACACCCACCCACTGGTCGGTGTCCTGGGCCTCCCTCTTTGGGGTGATTATGGGGCAGTGGTAGGGCCTCCCAACCAATTGCATCACACCTGCCTTGGCTGGCCTGGCACCAGTGTGTATCATAGCATGGTCATCTGGACAGTTGTTCTGCTGTTCAGCTGTTGGTCAATTTGTATATTACGCTTTTATTATTACAGATTTTCCATATGAACAACTATAAACCTACTTTTGTTCCTCCCTTCCCCTCTTTTTTTTTGGGTGTGTATACAGGGTGTCCACAAAATGTATACACACTTTGAATAGTTATAAAGGCAGTGTTTATTAAAATGCATTTCACTTTCAAAATGTAAAAAATCTACAGACAATGTATGTATACATTTTGGGGATACCCTTTCTTTTTTTTCTTCTTTATTGATTAAACAGAAACTCCTTACAGGGCTTTAAGGTCATCTCTTTCCACATGAATAGTCATAACCCTATGACCATGCAGACTTTCTATAGTCTTACTCAGTGGTTCTCAACCTTCTGTATACAGAGAAAAGAATATCATATAGAATTTGAAAGTTATTAAATAGTTCAGTATTATTTATAGATATATACATATTAGTAAAACTAAAATGCAGAGAAGTGATTCAAGGCAAATTCAATATGATGGTTAGTTCTGGGGAGAGAGGGAAGGAGATAGAATTTGGGAGGATACACAAGGTGATTCAACAGTATTTGTGAAGTTTTTGGTTATTGTTTGATTTACTTTACTCTGATTTTCTTCGCATTCATATTTATAGCAACATGGCAAGACACAAAGATTGCTAAAGTTAGTTGGTACATGAGCATTTATTTTATTATTTTACGCTTTTCTGTATGTTTAAAATATTTCACGATAAAAATATATTGTAAATTTATTTTAACACTGACCTTAAATAAAATGAGGAACAAGGCAAACTTTCAAGCTAGGTTCCAAAGGTAGATCCAAGAGTTTGGCTGACTTAAGAGTTCAAGTGAAAAATTCTCATGGCATTTAATTAACTGCAAATCTCCAGATATCAAAACTAAAACAAATGCAGCCAACTCAGTAGAAGATAGATTAGGGGTCAAAAAAGAAAGAATGTAGTTGTCGAAATTGGATAGGCTAATGGCAAGAAGTGACCTCCTTTTGTCAGAAGTGTTCAGACAGAGCTGATGACCACAGTGAGTTTGATGGAGGTCATGGTGGTAATTTGGGTGCAAGAGAGAATAAGATGATACTAAGGTCTCTTTCAAACTACTGATAAAAATGATCTTTCTTTTTTTTCTTCTTTATTGATTAAACAAACTCCTTACAGGGCTTTAAGGTCATCTCTTTCCACATGAATAGTCATAACCCTATGACCATGCAGACTTTCTATAGTCTTACTTAGTGGTTCTCAACCTTCTGGCCCTTTAAATACAGTTTCTCATGTTGTGACCCAACCATAAAATTATTTTCGTTGCTACTTCATCACTGTAATGTTGCTACTGTTATGAATCATAATGTAAATATCTGATATGTAGGATGGTCTTAGGCGACCCCTGTGAAAGGGTTGTACGACTGCCAAAAGGGTCGTGACCCACAGGTTGAGAACTGCTGCTTTAGATTGTCTTAAATCTGGATTGGGCGTTGTAGCTCTCAAAATTTTGTATTTCCATTATGAACAGATTTTTGGTTTAGAAAAGCCTGGTAAAATCATTACTATTTATTCAATAAAATTTAATAAGCATTCACTGAGTGCCATACTCTGCATTACTAAGCTGCTGCTCTCTAAACTTTAAGTTATCTCCTTAGATTAGAAATGGTTGTTAAAAGTCAGGCATCTTCACCCTGGCTGGCGTGGCTCCGTTGGTTGTGTTGTCCCATGCACCGAGAGGTCCGGTTCAATTCCTGGTCAAGTTGCAGGCTTGATTCCCCAGTAGAGAGTGTGCAGGAGGCAGCCATGTTTCTCTCTCTCGCTCTCCCTTCCTTTCTCTCTAAAATCAACAAAAACATATTTAAAAAGTCATGCACACTTAAGTTTTATTCTATACTATTCTTCATTGTTGAAATCAAATTATTTAATGGTATTAAAAATCAGCAGTATCAGTATTATTACATTGTTTGAGAGATAGAAGTACAACACCTACCATTGTTTATAGCTTAACCTGCAATTTATTTTCCTATTTGTGTAGAAATAGTGAAACTGACCTTGGCCTGTCTCTAGAGGTTTCTTGAAAGGAACAAAAGCATGGTCTGATAAGGTCACCCTAAAATCCCATTAAAAATGTATTAAAGACTTGAGTCAGTAGTAGGCAGATGGAAAATATAAGTATCCAAATAGAAAATAGAATATTGTGGTAGAGCAGGAAACATAGGTGTATAGCCATGAAAAATCAATGGGAGTACCTTAAAAAGGTAATAAATCTCTCTTAAGGAATATTGTCATGTTGTCTGAGCCTGCAACCATAAACTTTTTATCTGATGAGCTAAAAGTTCCTTGCACTTTCATATCTGGTAATAAATTAAAAGTTTTTTTTCTTTTAGTGATTGAATGGTGAGATGGAAAGTTTTTTTTTTCTAAAAAAATAATTTATTGAAGCCCTATGTAATTGTTCTGATACTACCTTTGTTGCAACCCAAACAAGGAACTATGTAATCGGTTTCTAGCTTTTATGAGCAAGGTTATAGTGCTGTGGCCCACTGGTCTTTCCCCTTTAAGTCCCACAGCCCATATATCCAGATCATTGCTGCATAATTACAGAGGTATTAGCTGCCTGTTTGAATCACAAAGCACATAAAAATGGTGGTAAGGTAAAGTGCTGGGGGCGGGGGGTGGGGGGGGGGGTGAGGGAGTGGGTAGATGTTATGTGTACTAAAAGTGAACTCTAAGAAAGAGAAATAATTTTTGAAATGCCTGCATATTTAGTCCTTCTACTCACAAGCATTGGTGGGTGTTTTTTATTCCAACCAAGAATTGAGAATTCAGTTTCTTCTACTGGAAACAATTTTAGAATTTGTATTTCAATGAGTAGCGAGGGTCTTCAGACGCATGCTACCTAGACTGTAGAGCATTTGTGTCTGTCAGTTTTTGGCATTTGTATTTGCCATGATGACTTGTCTATTCACAGAGCTATTACAGTAAAGACTTTTTTTTTCTCTCATTTGCTTGTGATTTTAAAATTGATTTTATAAAATGTGATATCGTAAGAGAACTCACTACTTCAGAACCATACTTTGTGACTAAAAGTTCCAGGTGTCTCCAAGCTGTTCCTAATTGCTTTTGGAACACATACACATGGTGGCTCTGAAGGTAATGGCATGAAGCCTCCCAAATAGTTTGACAAAATTGGCAGGGCCTCAGAAAGGAGAGAGCCGAATGGAAGTGTCCCTGTGGAAAATGTGCTGCTCGGGCAGTTGCTATATAGTGGGTTATGACAGCACAACGCATATCATGTTTTCCTTGTGTATCGAGGCTGGAGAGAGCACATGTTTTGTGATCTTTACAAACTTGTACTGTATGTTGACTGCTCTAATTTAGTTACATGGACATAATAGATTCATTACCCTTTTGGTTGCCAAGTCTGAAAAAAAAAATAACTTAGACATGTTTACTTCAATATGATCAGAATTAGATTGCTTGTGAATTGGAGATGGATTGGCTTTATGTGAAAATATTGCTTTGGCGAACATAGCTATGATTCTTGAGATTTTGACACTGAAATGTAACAACCATATTTCTATTGTATCCAGATGTCATTCTAGACAAGCTAATGTGTTAAATAGGTACTTTCTAGTCTATTCATTGACGACAGAAAATTTATCAAAGTTTTTTTATTATTCTATATTGTGTTTTGGCATGTCATTTTCAAGAAGCCTGTTTCTTCCAGTTGGTCTTAATATTAGTAAAGGCGAGAGATTTCCCAGTTATCTTATGATATTTAATACATCCGTCATGGCTTGCTTTTTAGAGAGCAAAAATGCCAGTTCTTTCTAAACCTTCATGTTTAAGAGGAAAACAAAAATACATACTTTGTTTCAATTCTTCAACAGCCTAGGGAAGTAAAACATGATGGAGTGAACTGGAATTGAATTCCTAGCACTAAAATAACATTTTGTAGGAATTTAATGTCTTCTACTTCAGAGGGAAGATATATTTTATTCTAGTATATAAAGTGCTTCATTTGTGTTGTTTAAAGAAAAAAAATTTTTTTTTGGCAGGAGAAGGAGGGAGGTGCAGGGGTCACAGCGAGGATAGATTTGATTTGACTTTGTCCCCAACAGGGCCAGAGTGTGATTCTCGGCCTCAGTTAGAAAATTACTTTAAGGAAGACTGGGGGAGGGCTGATGGCCTCTATCTCTAAAAGGAAATAAGCATAAAAAAGGTTAGTGAGTTTTGTCCTACTTGGTCTTAACTGCTACTTTTGTTTGAAGTCTATTTTTTAGTATATACAAATAGCCTTTACTCGTGCCTTCGGTGGATGTGGGAAGAAGATAAACTCCATGAAAGTTTATTTTCCATGTTTCTTCTCTTTCTTTTAAAGAGAAAATTACACACACACACACTTACGTATATGCACTAAATGCTACAGCAGTGCTTACAATAGATACACAGTCTCCTACCTCCTGCCTCCCCACTTCTACTCACAGAGCTCCAGAGGCAATGGCTGCTAATTGTAATTTTTTTTTACATCTTTACTAAATGTTTATGTATTTACTTCTATATTTAGACATTAAGTTTCTTGCTATACTAAAGCTTTAGCTTAACTATACACTTTATCATCTCTTCTTAGTAGAGCTATGAAAGTTTTAAGTTTCTTTATTTGTCACTTTGATATCTTCAAATGGCATAATTAAACCCCCATGTTTTGTTTCACCAACTACAGGAAACATTTCTCCTCTTATGTGTGTTTATTTTTATAGTCATAGTTGACTTATTATCTAAGGTTCAAAACCAACTTACTTAGCAAGCGTCTCTGGGAACACCTGTGTAAATGTGAGCCTTCTCCTTGCGTTGAGTTTCACACGGTGCTTCGTGGCTCCCTGAGAGCGTGTTCAGGGCTTTCACAAACAAAATTAGCCTTTTCTTCTGCCAACCAGCAGATCGTCCATCTTGTGTGTTTTTTGTGCCAGACATTTGAATTTTTATTTAAAAATAAGATCAATTTCCAGGAGACCTGCGTTTTAGCTCTTCGAATTCATGAAGTTGTCTGTGGTCTCTGGGCATCGATTTCAACAGCAGCACCAAATGACAAACAGATGGAATTTGTAGTAGTTTGCTTGGGCTGCCGTTGCAAAGAACCACCGTTTCATAGCTGAAACAACAGAAACTTATGTTATCATAATTCTGGACACTAGAAGACCAACATCAAGATGTGAGTGGGGTTGGTTTCTTTGGAGGTTTCTCTTCTCGGCGAGTAAATGACCTGCTTTTCACTGTGTCCTCACCTGGTCTTCCCTCTGTACATGTCTATATCTTACTCTCTTCTTCTTATAAGGACACCAATCTATTGGATTAGGTCCCATTCTAAAGACCTCATTTCAATTTAATTATTTCTTTAAAGGCCCTGAATCCAAATATAGTCAAGTTCTTATGTACAGTGCCAGGTGGGTACTTAAAATAGCACGGGGACCACTTTGCAAAGTTGGTGATTGTCTAACCACTATGCTGTACACTGAAATGAAAACAAAATATACATAATATTCAATAT
Organism: Myotis yumanensis; assembly: GCF_028538775.1. Taxonomy (NCBI): domain Eukaryota; kingdom Metazoa; phylum Chordata; class Mammalia; order Chiroptera; family Vespertilionidae; genus Myotis; species Myotis yumanensis. The sequence continues at coordinate 28,918,135 of NW_027223762.1, read as the reverse complement.
TACATAATATTGAATGTAAACTCTAATTGGAAAATAGATAATTCATTAAACCACACACACACAAAGCCAAATACAGTCACATTCTGAGGTTTTCAACATATGAATTTTTAACATGTAATTTGGGGGTGGTTCACAATTCAGGCCACGGCATGATTGATAATTTCAAATTCTATTTGGCTCTAAAATGAAATGAATGCTGCTCACCAAGAAGTAGGGAGTTGTTCACATTTGTTTAGTTTTATTATTTAACTTATGCACTGTGGGGAGTCTCTCAACTCTGCCTGTATCCTCTCACAGTCTGGGAGCCCTCAGGGGATGTCCTACTGATGGCTGTGGCCCACTCCCTAAGGGGAGCGGGCCTAAGCTGCAGTCTGGCCTCCCTCTGCGGGAGATGACCAGGCAGCTGATTAGGGGATGGTGCTGGTTGGCGCGGCTCTGTCCCCCACATCGCCATCCCCTCCCTCTGCCAGCTGGCACACGCCTTGGCTGGCCTTGCACCACCTGCTCGCTGGCCCCGCCCCCTCTCCCCCCACTGGACATTCTGCCATTTGGTCAATTTGCATATTACACTTTTATTATATAGGATTTGTAGATGAAGACATTATGATGCAGAGAACAATCACTGTTTTTTTCACTGTATCTTATTTATATAGTAGGTATTCTTCCTCTAAACCCCCCATCATCCCCCCCCCCCCCAGCTTGGGTGCTCACTGTCAATCAAAAATTTTAATTGATGAAGTAGTATAGAATGCTGTATTTAATATTAGGTGGTAAAAATGCTAACATCCAAGCATGAACTAAGGACAATTGATAATCCAGCCCAGGTTTTGTCCAATATAAAATAAATTATTGGAATGAACAGCTGAAGGGTCAACAGAGCACAATTTCTTACTGTAAACATAAATAAATGATTAAAGACTAATTTATCCTATTTAATTTATCAGACCTGTCTTAGCCTAAAAGGCAACATCCTCTCTTCAAAGTTACAGAGGTAGTTATCTTTTAGATACACCCAGATGATATAAGACTAGCTGTCTACTTAATAAAATTTGTGGGCATGGATCTCTTAGAACTGCATACCTAGTGTGAAGAAGAGGTAAGATATGCAAAAGATATCTTCTCCATTGTTTTATATTCAATCTTTTGCATATTTATGAAAGAAATCTTGTTTTTTATTCAGTCTGATGATTTGAAGTGGGATATTTAAATCCATTAACAATTAATATAATATATAAACTTTCTATTTGTCCCAATGATGATTCTTGATCTTTTGTTCCTCCTTTTTTTAGGGTTAACCAAATAACCCTGTGTATTTAATTTTATCTTTTGTCCTTTTAGTTACAACTTTTTGTATTTTTTAAGAAGTCACTGTACAGATAACAATATTACATGTAACTTGTCATCGTTTATTCTGAATAAACATACTACTTTACATATCATATAGCAAATTTAAACAGTATAGTTTTAGTCATCTCCTCTCATTCTTTGTGCTATTGTTATATAATTCACTTTGTAGATTTGTTTTCTACAAAGGGTATTACTCACAGGTTTTGGAGATTAGGACTCAGACACATCTTTTGGCCTCCATTTAGCCCACCATACACCATATAACCTCCAATTGAGTAAGAGATAAAGTCTTTATGATAGACTGCAAGTTCTTGTACAGTAGGCCTCCTCCCCATCTTTCTTCTTTGACCTCATATCTAATTTTCGATTTTCTTTCTGTACTCCAGGCACACTAGCATCCTTTGATTTTGGAACACAGAAGTCATGATTCCCTCAGGGAGGTAAACTTTATGGAAGACTTTTGCTCCAAATTCCAAACTCACTCCTTCATTTTAAGGTTTTGATCAAAGGTTTCCTTCTTATTGAGGTTTTCCCTGACTTTCTATTTAAAATTGCAACTTCTTCAAACTTCCCTACTTGACATGGTCACTGTCTTTTCTATTTCTTTAAAAAGTTTTCCACAATATAGCACTTGTCACTAATATATGTTTTGTTTAGTATTTTGCTTATTGTCAATCTCCAACCATTAAAATATAACTTCTGTGAGGGCACACATTTTTGTATATTTTACTGTTTAATCCAAAGCACATAGCAAATACTTATTTGCTATATTCATGAATGAATGAATAAGTGTCTTTTAAAAAAAATTAAATTTATTGGGTGATGTTGGTTAATAACGTTATATAAATTTCAGATATAGAGTTACACAATACATCATCTGTACATTGCATTGAAAGCTCATAACCAACGTTACTCACCTTCTGTCACTATGTATTTGAACTCCTTTATCCTCTTCATTCTCCCCTCACCCCCACTTCCCCTCTGTTAACCACTATACAGTTGTCTGTGTCTATGAGTTTGTTTTGTTTGTTCACATGTTGCTTTCTGTTTTACTTCCCACATATGAGTGAAATCATATGGCTTCTGTCCTTTTCCATCTGGTTTATTTCACTTAATTCGGTACTCTCAAGATCCATCCGTGTCACGAATGGCGATATTTCATCCTTTTTATAGCTGAGTAGTATTCCATTGAACATACAGAGTGGGCAAAAGTAGGTCTACAGTTGTATTACAAATAAATAATACAATAATTAATAAATAAGCTCTATTTTGTGTACTCACAACTGTAAACCTACTTTTGCCCATCCCTGTACGTACCACAACCTAAGTGTTCATTGATGAATGATTGGATAAAAGATGTGAATACATGTCTTATGGCTTCCATTTTCACCGTTGATAAACCTGTCAATTGGGTTGGTTTTACTTTGTGGATAAAAATACTTTCTGACTACTTTAAAGATATTCTTGCAGTTTCTGGTTTCACTGCAAAGCACATTTATTTTTGTGTTCTGATTAGTGTGGGTTATACTTACTTCTGGATTCATTTATTTCTTTAGCTTCAGGAAATGTATAGCCATTGTTGTGGTAAAAGCAGCTTCTCTTCCGTTCTATCTCACCTCACCTCTGGAACTGTTTCCAGAGTTTTCCTTCATCATTATCATTCTCCATGACACCCTTCAGCATCTGATCTACTTTCTGTCTACTTCCTATTTATTTTGTATCTTTTTTTCCTCTTTTTTTTCCTGAGACTAGAAAATGTCCAATGCACAATGATGTTTAATTAATACTTAAAGAATGGGTAAGTTAATAAATGCCAGCTCTTCTCTTTCTATCCTCTGTATGTCTCCACCTCGCTTTCAGATTTCTATCTGCTGCTCAGCAATGTCTGTATTCATGACTTTTGTTTTGCCTTTTCTGATGTTAATCTATCAATAGTTTTATTTCAAGTATGTTTTTATTTCCTTTTTAAAAACTGTATTCAATAAAAGTTGACATACATAAGCTGCACATATTTAATGTATATAATTTCATGAGTTTGGACATATGTATACACCCATGAAACCATCACCACAATCAAGGGAATAAACAAATACATCACCTTCAAAAGTTTTCTTTTGCCTTCTTTTGTATGTGTAGTAAGAACACTTAACATGTCTACTATCTTAAAGTTTTTTAAGTGTGCAGTTGACTATATGTATAATGTACAGAAAATATCTGGTTCATTTTGCTTAACTGAAACTTTATATGCATTAACTAATTTCCTCCTCCCCATAATTCCTAATAACCACTATTCTATTCTCTATGATTTTGAAAATTTTAGGTACTTTACAAGTGGAATCATGCGGAATTTGTCCTTCTCTGACTGATCTTTTTCCCTTAACATAATGTCCTCTAGGTTCATTCATGTTTGCAAATGGCAGGGTTTCCTTCTTTTTAAAGGCTGAACAGTATTCCATTGCAACTTTATACTACATTTTCTTTGTACATTCATCTCTTGGTGGACATTTGAATTGTTTCCATAATTATTCCCCATATTTAAAATTTCTACTTGTTTTTTGTTCATGTTTGCCTGACTGTTTTTGGTAGTATCCGATAACTAGCTCATTCTAAAAATTCAATTATTTCTTTAAATATCTCATTCATAGGTACATTATAATCTCTAGCTGACAAGGGCAATACTTCAAGTTCTTGGATATCTAAAACTTGCCTATACTTCTGTAGATTTACATTCATGTTGGCTTATGTTCTTGCACGTTGGGTGATTTTGATTGTGTGTGTCTAATGATTTATGATCTATAAATACATCACTTTAATATATTTTAATATATATTATGAGATATATAAACATACATACACACATACATAAAACCTGTAAGCCTACAATGTAGGAGTTTTTCTTAGAGAGGATTTGCTTTTGTTTGACCTGGCAGCAGGAAGTGTACAAATCTTTAGCCCTATTTCAGGGTCCCTGGCTTAACCCAGGAATCCGCTATTCCTCTCTCTTTCTCTCTCTCTCTCTCTTCCTCTCTCTCTCTCTCAACAAAAGCTTGGTGTCTTCACTGCAATGCTAATAATGACATTTCAGAGCAGTTCTGGCATTCATATTTGCTTACACTTTCTGCTCTCTTTTTCGTTCTCTTTTTTGTTTTTGTCTCCTTGATGTATCCCTTATCTCCTCCAAGCCCGACAATGCAGTAAGCATTATGGGTAAATATATTTATCTATTTATATATGTGTTTATCTTTTTGTTCTCTCATGGGCTTTCATTTATCTAGGAAAATGGCTTGATGTACTTTCTCCATTTTTCATTGACTTTCTTGTGGAATTGATAAGGATCTCAGATAAAGGGATAGCAATAGTCAGACAAATAAAATATTGCTATAATAATAAATTCGGAAGCAGTACTCTGCGAGTCTGTCATTTATTTGCATCATTAAAAGCTAATTTCCATGTGCTTCATTATTTCAGGTCTACCACTATAAGAATATTATAGTTCCACTTGTATACCCACAGAATATTCTTCACATTTGAAGTAAATGAAAGTTTCTTCTTCTGTTAAACTCATTCTTAGTGAGATGTTTTTAATTATTTTCCTTTGGTAGAAAAAATTAAATTATCAATATGTCCCCTTGAACAGCCCTCTGGATCTAATATCTATTGTTGCTTCTTGTTGGTATGGAAACATGATCCTGTCACTTTGTGATATTAGCTGAACCTAAGTACTTCCTCCCTATACTTCATTTTTTTTTCCTGTCTATTGTCTGAAAATGTATCCTACTATAGCAGCACTCAACCAACTTGTGTAGATTTTAGAGTTGAGAATAACTTTGGGATAAATCCCTACTATGCAAAAGTAAGAGGTATTAAGATCTAGAGAGGAAATCAGTGAATTTTATGGCGAGGAGTGCATGTTGCAAACAGAGGCCCTAGTAGTTGCTGTCGGTGTAGCAGTCATGAGTATTAGAGCAATTTCACATGAGGCATTTTGTATAGTTTTGGTAAGATCATGCTGATAGGTTTTCTGACCTAAAATTAATCTCTCTTCCATCATCTGAGAAGTTCACTGACATTTAATTTCATTTTTTATTAAATAAGAGCAAGCAATTATTTCGGATTACACAAGGGCACATGTAATCTTTGAAAATCTTTTAAGTTTTACCCACAAAAATCTTGGGCTTCAGAGTGCTTACTGCTCACATTCAAATCTTTCCATTTTCTTTATGTTGTACTTTCAGACCAAGATGATTATAAGTGCAGTTTAGGGGTGTGAGAGGGACTGCGAAATATCCCAGTGAGGAAATAAGAGGCTGCCTTCAGACACACCTGGCTAAAAAGTGAAAAAACAAAACAAAAAACAAAACAAATATCTGGGGGCTTCAAGCCTCTACATATTAAAAACATCCAGTCAAAATGGTGAAATAAGTGACAGAACATTTCTCTATTTTTTAGACAGATGAACTACATGTTTAAGAGAAGATCTTAATTTTTATTTTAAAACTGTTACCTTTCAAGTGATACATTTAAAAGTGTATATTTACTTGATGGTCATTTTGCTTTCTTGCGTAAGACTGTGATTCCCCAATGTGATACCTAATTTCATCTCACACTACATAGCTTAAAATACTAGATCTTGCCTTTGTTTATGGCTTCTATTGATGTGATCCAGGAGGAGGAAGTTTTGAATCTTCTACTTTATTTTATTTATTTATATTTTCACATGTTGAGAGAGGCAGTTGATCAAAAGAATGGGAAAAGAAATGCAAGATTATGATCATTAAAAGAGTCAGTGATTAAAAATATTCCATTTCTACAATCCAAAAATTAATAGGACTTTGGGGTTATAAAAATGGACAATCATTAGGGAGAGGATTGGGGCCTTTAGCCCACTATATGGAAACCCTGTCCTTTGGAATTCTGACAGGTTTTATTTGGAAAATATGGGCATATCAGTTCTTATTTATTTATACACTTTTTGCATAAAAGCACCTAAAATTCTCAATTTGTGGTTCCAATCTCTAATTACAATCCATTTTTGAACCCTTGAAAACTTTGCCAAACATTGATCTCCTTTTTTTCCTCCCCTCTTCCTTTTCCTCCATCTACCTTTTTTTTTTTTTCTTTCTCTTTCTTTTTTCTCATTACAGCCACTGACTTGGAGGTTGTAGTCAAAGGCAGAGAAATAACAAGCAATGTAATAGAGTCTTTCAGATTTTTTTCTCTTCTTAACACTTGGAGTGGGGGAAACGAGTTAAGTCGGCTCGCGTGAATTGCGCGTACTCCGCGGGAGCCGTCTTAACTCGGTTCATATAGATTTGCGGTGGAGTGCGGGAAACGTGTAAACTCGGGCCGATTGTAACTGCGTATTACCAAATATTTGTTTGTTTGCCGTTCACAAAGATACCTACCTGTGTATGCGAACCGTTTCATACCCATTGGGGTAATAGGTATCATAAAAATCCCTGATTTTGTGCGGGAAACCTAAATAATTGCCCGCGCCATCTTATATTTTGGCGGGAAATTCACCCCACACCGGAGTGTTAAGCTTGAATTAAAATTCGATTTTGGGAAGTCTCTTGTAAAAATAGGGTCAGTAGTGCCCCAGGGACCGTTTATGGGATCTTTCCGTTACTAGAATACATCGAAGGTGAGAATGGAAGGGAAAGTGGGCTCTGCAGAACTTGGAAGATGTGCCTGATAGTATTGCTCTTCCTCATTATTAGAGAACAGCACTACCAAAGAACTATGTCATGGGCCTCAACCTTTAAGGCACCCTCCCTTTAGGAGCTGGTATTTCTATATTCTTTTAAGCATTAAAGCCATGTAAGAACTTGGCTTTGGAGTCAGAACTGGGTAAAGTTAGTTTTCATCTTTATACCTTATTGATCATCTGTAAAATCAGGATGTAAGTCCCCAATTTATAAGATTTTTGTGGCTGTTAAGTGAGACTAAGTATTTACAACACATGATAAAATGTAATAAATTAGTTTCATTCTTAATAAGAGCCTGATAAGGGATGAGGTATACTAACACATAAATAGAATGAACAAAATCACAGAATACAAATCCTTATAAAAAGCCACGTATAGGGAGGAACATTTTTGTTTTGTTTTAGCTATAAGAATGCAATGGTGTACCTTCATCACATTAGTGATATTGAATGGAAGTATGAATGCCTTAGTCCTCTTTGGTGTCGCCTTAAGCTTAAATACACACTGTATCTGTCTGAATACAGTGCCCAATATCTGGCCGAAAGGTGAAAAAGTTCAGTGAAAGAAACTTAGACATTAGGATGATAAAGTACCAGAACTTTTGCCTTTTTTGTTTTCATCCGGAGGTGTCTGGGGCCACAAGTGACTGAGGTCTTGTCTGCACAAAGGAGGGACAAAGCATTGGTGATCTGATTCAATTGTCTTAGTAAATTTCTAAATCTTTGGGTTTACTCAGTTTCTTAAGTGGGGCATATTTTAATGTGCGTTTAGTTGAAAAAAATAAGATCTGTAGGTTTTTCTATTTCCTTTTTGTTTTTGTGATGCACTTGATAGACATTTAACCTCTGAATATTCTTTCTAACGTCAAAATCTATGTGAATTGCCTTTTCATGTGATTTCAAAAGCTTGACTCATTGATTGACAATATTAGTCTTTTTCTAAAAATTTCCTAGACTTGCTGAAAGTTCAAAATGACTGAAATTAACTTTACCCATTGAAAATTTCCTCTAGAGATACAATTTCACCCAGTCACACTGTCAAATCTCATGCCAACAATAAATTGGAGGTGGAATGAACCTACCACGTTATTACACCTGTCCAAGTAGCAAGGGAGGTATGTACCCGACAGTACATTATTTTGGTATATAATTTATCTCATAACAGCTCTTAGAAGAACTTCCAATGCTTCTGAAAAATTGTCATGTGTCAGGAGGACTTTATTTTTAAATTTTTTAAAAGCATTTATCTAAAATGAAGAGGATGAATATATAACTTAGTCAATCTAAGTTGATACACACAGTGAAAGGGAAGGAGCACTGGGGCAGAGACAATGGGCTAAGAGAGGGAAGCCGGGTTCGCTCCTGCAGCCCTTATTCCAGTTCTCCCCCCTGCCACTTAGTGTAGATGAAATATATAGATGAAAGCACTCAATTAAGGCAACTCCCGATCTTTACTTATTTGGTATTTCAATGAATTCAATCAAAATCTACTTTTTAAATGTCATATATTTATAGACACATATACATTAGGTATAGCAGGGCAATCTATTGGAAATGTTTAAAACATGTGCTTCTAAATAATTCATAGCAGTATTCAGATATTATTTCTATGAACTTTAATAATACCTCCACAATATGGTTATTTGCTGACTCCTGATTCTCTAGTGGTTTCTTGCTGACAGGTTTTTATTCTTTTTAATATCTTCCTCTGGTGTAGTACTGAAAAGATACCTTAAAATTTTTTTTTACACAATATTTCTGTCACAGTACTGAAAACACACAGTTCTTAGAGTTCTTGAATAAAAGCATTCTTAAGTAAGAAAAGACCCTAATGGAGAACTTTAAAACTGTCTGGAGGGCACCATGACCCATTAGTTCACCTGAGAAGTCTCTTTCGTTAACCTATTTCTCATCTTTGAGCTATGGGCCTCCTTCCCAGTCTCCTCTTGTGCCAGAAAGAATTTCTGGTGGTTCTCCTGTCACCACTTTCCCTCGCAGCTGAGTCAGCCTAGAACTTAAAGCACTACTTATTTCTGGCCAGGACATTAGTAAGATTCCTGCCGCTTCCGTTTCAGAGAATTCGGAATGCATGCCATTTTTAGGATCAGGTGTATCACTAATATGAATCTCTTCCCTACCCTCTCACTCCTGTTAAGGGCAGTTTCCTTGTGTCTTCATGTGCCTTGCTCATTAGCCACCTGTCATTTTCTAGGGTTTTTTGGTTTCCAGGCACTATATTAGGTTCTTGATGAGGCAATAGATGAACAAAATATGGGGACTGCCTTTCAGTCACTAACAATCAAGCTTTCTGACTATGCCTTCCTCTGAGCTTCTGGATATGTTGCATACCTACTTTTAAGTGACATAACTTTCTCCTATTAGATTTCTGACTTCTACTCTCTCTCTCACACTCTGAGATGTTGTTGGCTGTGTATACCACATATAAACTAACTACTCCCAAAAGTATATTTCTGGCCCATTTCCACTGAGCTCCAATTTCTGTATGCAACTTACTACTCCCTAATTGTTATCTCCATGCATGTCAAAATTAAATTGTCTAGAAATAGACATTTAATAACATCTCCCAAACCTGCTTCTTCCATAGTTCTCCCATCTCAGGAAATGGCTTTTTCTTTTCTATTGTTTAGGTAAAAACATTGGAGTCCATCTTAACTGTCTCTTTGTATCAGTTATTAAATCTTATTGCCTAACCACAGCTACCACCATAATCTGGACCACTGTTGTATTAATTTTCTGTTGCTGCATAATAAATTAACACAAATTTGCAACTTAACACACGTTTGTTATCTCACAGTTTTGTAGGTCAGAAGTGTAGGCATATTTTTACTGTGTTCTTCCCTTTAGAGTTTCGGTTCTTCAGTCCAGGCAGTGGCCTGGGTAGCAGTATCATTTGAGACTCAATTGGGGAAAATTTGCTTCCAAGTTTCCTCAGGTGGTTAGCAGAATTTTTTTCTTTTTGGCTGCAGAACTGGGTCTTGCTTTCTGCCATGAGACATGGCCGTGTACATTATGGCAACTCACTTCTTCAAGGCTAGTGAGGGGAACCTCTCCAGTGGTCCTGCTAGCAAGACAAAATTTTATGTAGATGTAAGGTAATCATGGTAGTGGCGTCCCTTTGCTATTTCACATGATCTAATCATGGGGTGACATTGCATCACCTTTGCCATGTTCTATTGGTTAGAAGGAAATAGCTTCTATACCCAAAGTAGGAGATTATACAGCGGTGTAAATACCAGAGGCAAAGATCATTGTGTCACCATAGGGACTGCCGGCCACAACTGTCATCTCTTGTCTAGAATTTTGAAATAGCCTCCTGACTCCTTCCCACTTCTATCTTCTCCAAACCCTCATTCATTCATTAGAATGATCTTTTTCAAAATTAAGCCACATCACATCCTGGGCTCAAAACATTAAATGGCCTTTATTTCAGTAACACTAAAAGACAAGTCATTATAAGGTCATACATGATCTGAACACTTACCTCTCTAGTATCTTCAGAGGGAACTGGCTCTTCCCTGTATGAAGTGTTATTTATCCGCCTGGTTATCTATATGTAGTACTCTCTTACCTCTTTCAAGTCTTTACTTAAACATTACCCTCTCAGAGAGGACTTAGTAGAACCCCTACTCCGCCTCCTCTCCCCTACTCAGCCATTTCTTTTCTTTGCTCTGTTTTCCTCTTTAGCCCTTTTCACCATCTGATATCATATATATTTGCTTTTTAAATTGATTCGGCCCACTGCTCCACTTGAATATAAAGTTTATAAAGCATGGCTCCATGAGCTCTGTTCCAGTCCCTGCTGCATCTCTACCATTTAATTAGTACCTTTCACAGAGTCACACACACAAATATATGTTGAATATACAAATGAATGCATCCTTGCCAGGCCTCAGTTTCTTGATATAGATTATTATGCAAACCTCTGGAAATATTCAGCTCATAAAAATTGTGTTGGAGTCATTTTCTGTTCTAAGTTTTTGTTCATCTTAGAAGTTTGAATATATGGTATATGTATATATAGTTTTATTTCTAATCATTTTTGCATTTCTGGGGGGTCAGAACAATGGCTCACAATTTAGGATGGGCTCTGCTAGTTTTCAGTAACTATTGATGAGTTTTGAAGCTCTCACATTAAGGGCTGGTAGAGTGATATTTGAATATGCAAATATATGAACTTCTTTGTATAAGTCCTACTTGATTATCACATAAAAAAACTAAATTACTTCAATCTGTGCTTTTAGAGGTTTACTTAGAATGGACTCTGTTGGCCTTCCTGGATGATCGAGTTTTTGCTACTACATGGCAGCTAAGGAGGTGTCAGATTAAGTTCTAGGTTTGAACTTGAAAATCTCAGAACAATACATGAAAAAAGTTTTATGTGGCTTTTGCAGAAAAATATTTCTGTGCATTTGTAACTGCTTTATTAAGATATAATTGATATGATATACAAGAAATTTAACATATTTAAAGTGAAAAAATTTTCCCCATTTTTGGCCCAAGTACATATGCATCCATGAAATCTTTACCACAATTGAGATAGCAAACATATCCATAAACCCCAAAAGTTTCCTTATGGCCCTTGGTAATCCCACTCTTCAGCCCCTCTAGTGTCTTGTGCTCCCTGGTTTGCCAGCAACTATTGATCTTCTTTCTATTACTGTCTTTTGCACATTAAAAAAAAAATTATCATTGAATTTTGAGGGTTCTTCATGTTTTCTGGGTACAATCCTTTATTAGATATGTACTTTACAAATATTCTATTTCAGTTTTTGGGTTGTCTTTTCATTCTCTTAATATTGCCTTTTAAAGAGTAGAACTTGTTAATTTTGCTGAGGTCCAATATATCAATTTTTTTAGATCATGTTTTTGGTGTTGTATAAGAATCATATTTTTAATCTTTAAGTGATATGATGAATTAAGAAGCACTGATTTCTTTAAGATACATTTTTAAAACATAGAAATATTATACAAATCAAGAACTAAACTACAGCCAGTTGGTGTTATGTGTCTTTACCTCTAAACAAATCTCATTAAATTTAATTAATATATTGTGCACTGAACTTGAAGCTGCTTATCATTTATACACATGCATATTCCCGTAGGCCAGGGTTTCTTAACCTTGGTACTATTGATATATTAGGCCAGATGACTCTTTGTCCTGGGGGCTGTTCTGTGCTTTGTGGGATGCTTAGCAGCATCCCTGGAAGCCATCTACTGGATTCCACTGGAAGCCTTATTTGTAACGATCAAAAAAGTCTCCAGACATTACAAATGTTTCCCGGGGGCAAATCACTACTCCTTTCCGTTTGCAAACTGTGCTGGTGTATTGCACGGATTGGCCTGATTCTGGTTCTGGCTGCTCCAGGCGGTCTGATCTGTACTTAAAGCCAGATGATAAACCCACAAAAAATGTCCTTTTGGCCACTGATGGTACCAAGAGAGACAGGTGCTCTTCTCTGAGCCTATGCCTATGTAAATGGACCCCCAAACTACACAGGAAGTTATTCTCCAATGGGATCCTTTTCCCATTCTCTCCTTGAGTGAGATTGGATACAGGAAATACCTCTGGCTTATTTTCTTGTGGTGGACAAAGTATGCTAGGTGTACTATTACTCCTAATTCTGGAGATGGTGACTTTCTAACTCATAAGTTACCTAATTCTCTTGGTTTCCATTAGCAGATACATTTGATCCTAATTTTGGATATGACTTTTCCTGACCCTTTACTTCAGGTAGAGTATAGGTTGTCATTTAAACTGACTCCTAATTGATAGCGTTTGTACAGTTTTAGCTCAAAGTATAAATACGTTTTTCTAAATTGTAAGGAAATAATACAAAAAATTTGGAGGGCAAGAGCAGAGGCAGAAAATACTTTTAAAAAATAACCATCATTTAATGTTATTCTTTTCAGTTTATGATATCCATGGCAATAATTTTTTTCAAAAATATCCACTCCCTATTTCAGACCATTTATACATTTTAGAACATAACTTAGTATTTTAAGAGGATTTTCAATTCTCCATTGCTGGGTTTCCTCTGGAGAAGATTGGGGATATCTTATTCTTACATGACAAGGAGATGGTATTTCTACCATTATACAGATTTCAGAAAAGAGCTGAACATCCTATGTTACATCATAAAATATAAGATATGAATTTCATTTCCCCCCCTTTGAGAATGCAGTTTACAAATGACAGGATAGAGCTTGTATGCAAGACAAAGCCAATGATGGGAGGAAATTTCCTGGAATAGGATTCTGCATGAAATTAATGGCTAAGATGGAACATCCCCTTCTGACCAACATGCCACATTAAAAGTTTGTTAGTGCAGTTAAAGGAGCTCAAAAGGAAGATGATAAGACATGTTGGGTAAAAATTACACCTAGAATTTTGACGTCAATATTATGAGAAGTACTGTGTGCAGTAGTGATTCAAATAGTGGTAGTTAGGCCCTTCTGAAATAATAAGTTTGGTGGCACGACCATTTATTTTCAGAGCAGGGAAGCAAGTGAATGGTGCTTTTAAGCCTTTAGGTCACCAACAGGCATCACATTATTTTACTGGGTGAGCCCATTGTAATTCACCCAAATTGCAAGGCAAGTTGCTGGAAGTCATTTTATTGTAACATTAAGCAGAATGTGGGCTGGCATTTTTCAATTCAGGCTGAGAAAGTTAAGAGAAGAATGGTGATTAAATGCTGGGCGTCATTGAGGATGTGATCTGATTCCACAAAATGATGGAATTCAGAAGGAAGGCTCCTGTCATCACCCCGTTCTCTATTCCACCCCCCCTTCATTCCTTCCTACTTTTTTTCTTTCCTAATAAGTATATCAGGGAATGGAAATTCTGTTTTAAAACTGTTCTCTTTGTCTCCTTTTTGCCTCTTTGCTACCCCTTTTCACTTTCTCCATTTCTTTCTGTCTAGTCTCTTCTTCCCCCTTGATCCTTTTCACATGGTTTCTTGTTGTGCCATATTTGCAGTTTGTGATACAGCGCTAGGAATTCAAGGTTCTGTTTCTGTCACAAGGAATTAGCCTCCCATATCCCAGAAGCAGTGCTGATGGTTTCTCTTCCTGGCTAGTGACTCTGCACTTTTCTCTCAAATTGTTTCCCTAATTATCAGAACTAGTCCTGCTTAGGTCCCGGGGGTCCAATGTCACAAATGTGAAATCATTAGTCACATGCTGCCATGGAAAGCCAGAGGCAAATGCATGTTGCTTCTCAATTCTTATTCAGGGAACAGGGCATCACTTTATATTTTGGGGTAAATAGGTCATCTGGTTCAGCACAGCATGTTTTGTTCACCAAGTTATTTAGTCGAGGCGAGGATGCTAATCTATTTCAGGGGACTTGTGTGTAGTAAATATAAAAAGGTGCCTGTTTGTCCTGGTGAGCGGAGGCCATGTAGTGTCTCTGGCAGAAGCATGGGCTTCTCCTACCTCTGTGACCCTGGACATATGATCTAACTTCCACAGGGCTCTTTTCTCAGAGAGGATAAAAATCACAACTCGTTCCTTGCAAGTCTACAAGATTAAATGAGGTCATCTCTGTAAGAGAGGCTACTCAATTAGCTCTGGAATCAGACTGTGGTTTTTTTTTTGTTTGTTTTAGTTTTTTTTGGTTCTGTCACTTGTGATGTGGTACATTATTTAACCTTTCTTTGCCTCTGATTATTCATGTATAAAATAGGGGTGGTTTTCAAGAGTGAATGAGACAATACATATTAAATACTTTGAGAGCCTTCTGGTACATATGTGATTATAAATGCTACTACAGGATAATGTTATCCTTTTACTATAAAATATAACACACATAAAGAAAAATCTGCAGTAGAAATGTTTTTTCCTAATTAGCGTTCCTTTTGTGTAGGGCTTCTTTGCTCAGCATTAGTTTGGAAGATTCATCCATGTTTGTACGTGTAACTATTATCAATCTCTCTCATTCCTGTTACTGTGTTCTCTTGAATAAATGTAATACAATTAAATTATCCAGTCAACTGTGAATGGACATTTAGGTTGAGACCAGTTATGAATATCTATCTCTTGGTGCATGTGAATGAATTTTGGTTGAGTCTCTACATAGGAAAGTAATTACTGCATCATCGAGGGCAAGTCTTCAGCGTTGGTAGATAATACCAGACCTTATGAGAGGACCCCTTTCTCCTCATTCTTGTTAGCACTTACATTGTCAGTCCTTTAAATCTTATTCCGGGAGGTATTCAGTGATATCTCACATTTTAATTTGCATGTCTCTGATCATTAGTGAAGAACACCCGCTTTTCATGTGACTGTGGGCCATTTGAATATATCCCACTATGTGGTGCTCTCATTCTGAATTTACAACTGCTTTATTGGTCTATGAATTGCAAACAGCATCTCCATTCTATGACTTTCGACTTTCTTGATACCTTTGCAGTAAAAGGTATCAATCTTCACTTTTATGGTTAATGCTTTTGGTTTTCTGTTAAAAACAAAAATATTTCCCTTTCTTGAGGATTGTATAACATTCTTCTTTACTCTTCTAAAAGCTTCGTCAGCTTGGTTTAAATTAATCTGGAATTGATATTTTTTTTGTATTGTAGAAAGGAGGAGTAAGTTTTTTATTCTCACATGGATATCCAACTATCCCTGCATGATTTTTTTTGAGGCTTAGACTCACTTGTATCATCTATCAGTGAAGGGTCCATGTCATGTATCTGTGTGTCTGTTTCTGGGATCTTTGCTTTGTTCCATTGGTATATTTTCTCTTTTTTGTCAACACCATACTGTTTTAGAAATTGCTACTTTATAATAAATAGACCAGGTCATTACTCCCTGGTCATTTTATTTAAAAATTTATTGGCCAATGCTTCCCAAAATGTGACTGAGGCCAATGAGGTCCCCAAGATAATTTCAGGAGGCACATGATCCCAGCTTTTCTAGCTACATATATGTGTGAGGTTGGATTTTCTTGTATACTTCAACCAAACAGCATATGCAACAGGTTTAATTCTGAAGAAGATATTAGAAAGCAGCAGAGTTAGTATAAATATGCAAAACAAGGCCACTGTTTTGCTAATTATTTTTGTTTAAAAATGCAGTATTCATTATGTTAGAATGTTATTTACTTTAATATATGTATTATTATTTTAATATTAATCATAAATGTTATTAAAGTGTTCAGTTTTAATATCTAATATAATGAATATGAGTACATATTACCCATATAAAATACAACTTTGAGGTGTTCACTAATTTTTCAGATCACAAAACATTTAAAAATAGGTAGTTTTGGCTACTGCTGATCTTTTGCATTTTCATGTATATTATAGAAACAGCTTTTCAAGGTCCACAAGCAAGCAGTTATTGCAATTCTCATTATGATTGCATTGAGCCTATAGTTCAATGGCAATAGTCTGTGGCAAAAATCTGGTATCAAATTATGTCCTAGTCTTTAAATTATGAAAACTATAAGCCAACTCACTGAGGTGGAAAGTTGAGCTTTTACTATTTGGTCAATTGCAATGTTACATTTCAATTTATATAAGCTTTCTTACATTTCTCTCAACAGTGTTGTGAGAGAACATACATATTATTAGTGTGATTTTTTTTGTGTGCTACAATAAATAGTATGTTTTAATTGTGTTTTCTGCTTTTTTGTTGCTGGTGTACAGTTGCATTTTTAGGTGACACTATTGAGCCATATCATGAGCTCTAAAGAAAATGTTTATATTCCCATCAGCTGTTATACACAATTCATCTAAAAACTTAGCTCGGGGTTTCTAACTCTGTAACTGCACACTGTGATGGTTATAACACTGAGTGGTCAGATTATTATGACCACCTGACGTTTGTAGGCAAATTAGCTATAATTTTGCGCTGAAGTTGCTAGAGGGCCAGACCATTATAAATAGGGAAGCAAGTTGTTTACCACGACAGTAGAAGTGATTTTTTTTCCTGAAGATATGGGGAAACAATGCGATTTAATAGCCTTTGAACGTGGGATATGTATACTATTGTAGTGATAAGAATGTGGGTGTTGGAATATCAAAGTGGCTTTCAGTCAGTACTTACTAGCTGTGTGACATTGGACATATTAATTAATCTCTCCAAGCTTCAGTTTTCTAGGTCGCTAAATGGGGGTGGATAGTTTTTATCTCATGAAACGGATGCAAAAATGAAATAAAGTGCTTAACACACAGCCTGGCACTCTGAACATTTGATAGACCTTAGCTGTTAGTCTTAATGTGAGGATGTTATGTTACTGCAGTTCATTTAAGAAGGGAGCTTGATTAAGAATATCTCATTCTCCTTGGCTCTGATTCTTTTCTGTAAGCAGATAAGAGCAAGCTCTAGCTTGAGCTGCTTCTCAATGTAATTTTTATAAAAATTACAGTTAAAGCATGTACCACAGACTGCATATATGTACAGCTGCTCTTGAATCCAATAAAAAATGTACACTGATGCATGTTCAATTTTATGTATTTGGATTCTTTTTGATATTATGTCCACCTTTCATTGTTTTACTAGTTAACATGTTTGTCCACAAATAATAGTATTCATTCAGGTCATTGATGAAAATGTTATACTCAATAGAACCAAGGTTATATTGCAATAAATGGTGTAATAAAATCTGCCTGGAAAATCTTCATAGTTCAGAAAAAGAGGCAAATTTAATTTAGCAGGAGTACCACTCGGGTCTTCTTTAAGGGTGAAGACTTTCATGTTTAGAAATTTCTCCAGATTTTACCTGGACACCACCTCAGTATGTTAGCTTATAGTTTTTATAATTTAAAGACACCATTTTCAAAAATTTGATAGCAGAATTTTGCCACAGATTATTGCTATGAGCTCATTCTTAAAAGTCTCGCAATCTGATCATTTATGGTTGAGAAAAATGCACTGAATTGAAGGTGTCATTTGCTTTTTCCTACATCTTCATGAATAATCCACAGCTTAGTCTTCATTTTTAAAAATAGCCAATACTTATGCTATATCTTTTAATTGCTAGGAACATTTCATAATTTTTGTGACCCATTTTTCTTGATGCTATACCACACCTAATTATGTTCTTATTGCTTAAAGTGGCATCATATCCCTCCCTCCCTTTGTGTGACAAATAAATTATGTTACTGGCAAGAAAGGATAGGTTTAGGGGTGTGTGGTTCTTGCAATAGATTGTAATTTTCCACTTTAATAGAACGATTAAGCCATAACTGTTCTTATAAAAGCAAAGTAGAATTAAGTGCATTGAAAAACCATCAGAAAAGTGTTAAGATTACTATATGCTGTGTTTAAATATGCACATATATAAAGTGCTAAGTCAAACGATTAAGAAAAATTATTTCATTAAAATGTCATATGGTTACTTACAGAATAATAATTTAGTTTTATAAGTACAAGGGATATTAGCAAGCACTGATTTAAGGATTATTATTTTTGTGCCGACAAAACAGACACCCAAAGAGGGCAACACCTTGCCCTAAGTCACATGGTTTTGGTGGTGAGAGGGACTGGATCCGTGTTTGTACCACGTGAAAAGTACTAATTTCCTACATGTATCATAATAATTTTCTATGGTGACAGATAGTTACTAGATTTAACATGGTATCACTTCATAAGGTATATTAATGTCAAATCACTATGTTGTACACCTGAAACCTAGTGCAATATTGTATGTCAACTATACTTTAATAAAAAAGAAGATAATAAGAGAAAAAATTCCTTGGCATGGCAGAAGACTTAGTGTGTGTTGTTCAGTATTATTGTGGAAGGAAAAAGGCAAAATGGAACTTGTGAAATAATTGCTACAGTAAGAAAAAGAACCCATCAGTCAGTTTCTCCTTTCCTTTGATGTCTGAATTTGCAGAAGTGCTACCTTTGGGATCAAAGAAATAAAAGATACAGTCTAGTATCGCCATGTGTGGAGGAGGCAGGATCAGCCTGGTGGCAATAATCTGAAGTGCTAAGGCCTTAAAGGTTTCTTCATTAATTATCTCTGAAAAGTTCAGTTTGTTCTCAACAAAATGAAACCAAGGGCTGCAGGAACAGAATCAAATAACTCCAGGGAACTACTCAAGATATTCCTCATAACCTTTACATCGCGCACAGAAAAATGTAACCGTTTACTGGGTAGCGTTTTCACTTCTTTTTCCTATTTAACCAGCTTTGTATTCTGTCTCTCTTACTGCTCAGTGTATCTTCAAAATCTATCTCTGACTTTTTATCTGCATTCCTGCAAACACCTTGCTTATGCTTAGTCTGTGCCCTTCTCCACAGACACAGTCTCACAGTTGATTCTCAAAATTCTTCTGACACACTTTCTCTGGTGTGTCAGTGGTCTAGAAGAACAGGGAGAGGATGTTAGAGTGTGCAGAAGCTGTGCCACTGCTCACAAACTGCGTTCTCTCCTGGAGTGTTTGCCCTTTCAGTTTTCTAAATGGCAAATGAGAAAAGTGCAGTTTTACTAAGTCAACTAGAATGTTCTATGATGAATATGTTATTTTTAAAAATGCTATTGCTTAAGGTATTGTATAAAATAAATAATCTTTATATCCTCGTTAGATAGTAGGTGGTAAAATTTCAAGGTGATTGTATCTATATGCAAATATATTCAGACTTTCTTTTGAAATCTGTTTGAGGAGTAATTATATTTGGAATGCAGAGTGTATTTACCCCCCCTTTTTTTCTATGTATATGTTATCCTTAAATAGCATTGGCAATTACACTGAGGTTACAGGTAATAGTGAAGGCTCAAGTATTTTCTTTTTCTTTTTGACATACTTTAAAAAAGAAATAACATTGGATGTATTGGAAATAGCAATATTTTAGTTTAATCATACATGTTTCTCATATCTGCATGGTCAAATGACTGATAATGCTTCTGTGGCTTATGCATTTTGTAGAAGTATGTCTTTCAATGATCACATGAACCAAGGCCTTCCTGAATAGAAGGCTATAAAAGCCAAAGGTAGCACAGAACCCAGTAGATTTTATTGTTCAGAGATTCTCACCAATTGCTTCTCATCATATCTCCTCATTCAATTTATATAAAAATATGAATCCCACTTGAGTTCATATACATGTTCCTTTGCCCAGTTGGGAAATAAATTTACAGTAAAATGATAATGTTGAGAAATCACTCCTAGGCAGTATTTTCTACTTTGACAAGAGCCTTCAGTATCTTGATCCCATGGAACAATTCAAATCTTGTTCCATTTTGGGGTCAAAATGTTGTTTGTTGTTACCTGTTTGTTTTACAGGAGGACCTTTGTTGTACCTCAAATCACAGCAAATGCAGAGTCGTCTGTTTTGTCTGTAACAATGGTTACACTGACAGGCCTCCTCCAGGATGGCCAAGTTCAGCCTGTCATGCAATCACAGGCTCTCCAGCCACTTTCTGAACTTCTGGGTGAGCAGACATTCACTGCTTCCTGAAGACGCTCTTCTTTTCTTTTTCTCAGCTACAGTGAGATATAATTGACGTATAACATTGTGTAAGTTGAAGGTATACAGTGTGATAACCTGATACGCATATATTTTGCAAAATGATTACCACAATAAGATTAATTCATTTATCATCTCATATAATTACTTTTTTATGGTGAGAACATTTAAATCTTACTCTCTTAAACGTCCAAGCACATAATTACAGTATTAACTGTATTCACCATTCTGTGCATTAGATTCCCCAGAATGTACTCATAACTGGGGGTTTGTACCTTTTGACCCATATCTCTCCATCCCCGCCCTTCAGCTCCTGGCAACCACTACTGTACTCTGTTTCTATGAATTTGACTTTTTTTAGATTCCACATACAAGTGAAATCATACAGTATTAGTCTTTCTCTGTCTTGCTTATTTCACTTAGCATAATGCCCTCAAGGTCCATCCATGTGGTATATATTGCAGAATTTTCTTCTTTTTCCACTCATCTATTCATGGCACTTAGGTTGTTTACATGTCTTAGCTATTGTGAACAATGCTTCAATGTACATGGGGTGCAGATACCTCTTCAAGATAGTGATTTCATTTGCTTCAGATATATACTCAGAAGTGGGATTGTTAGATCATGTGGTCTTTCTATTTTTAATTGTTTGAGAACCCCCCATACTGATTTTCATAGTGGCTGCACCATTTACATTCCCACCAACAGTGTACAGAGCTTCCGTTTTGAAGAGCTGATTCTTACTTTCAGATTATTTTACATTAAAAGTTATTATTATTAATTTTTAATCCAACTATGTTCTTCTCTTAACCTCTCCATTCATTCATTCTTGTTTTCTGCTGAGCTGCACAGACCTGGTTTAAACGGTGTGACTTTGGTGATCTTCAAAACAGCTCTCTTTGCCCCTCAGCCGGTGTTCTCCTCCCTGAACCCAGCAGCCTCCGTTCCCAGGGCTGCCACTCCAGGGCCCTCACTTCCAGCCTTCACCAGCTAGTCTTTGCTCTCCCCTAACTGCACTCAACAACATTGAGTCTTCCTCTAAAGTGACAGGAAAGAAGTGGTATAGGAAGACAGGAAGCAAAAGGTGCACATAGAGAAACAAAAGAGATAGCGGAGGTGCCAGAAAGGAAGTGTGTGGCCCGAGGCTAGGTGGGCAGGTGCTTACATTCCCATAGACTTCTCAGTCTGGATATTTGACTCCGTTTAACAGAGTCTCTGGTCACTGCCTGTTGGCATTGGCAATCTCATGACACTGTTGATTCATGTTGAGCTTTTCGCCAAAACACCCCTGCTTTTTTTTTTTTTTTTTTTTAATACAAATACAATAGTACTTTAACATTCATTGAGATCTGACTCTGTGCCCAAACATTCTTTAAACTCATGGATTCTACAACATTCATAATAACTCAGTACTCTTTTTACTATATCCATTTTACAGATGAAGAAATCGAAACACAAAGAGGTTAAGCAACTTGCTCCTGTACATACAAAGAATCAATGGCACTGCAAAGTTTCCAGCCTGTGCTTGTGCAGTTTTTATAAAATTCAGACTACATTTTACTGTTTTCATTTTCTTTTTGATAAACTTGGCCCATTATTTTATCGTGTCATTTTTAATCCTAATTCACTCCTTGTGTTGGCTATTTCTCTCAGTGTTTTTTTTAAATAAGTAAATAATAAGCATATCACTGTTTTTCTCCATCAAAGCATTCATGGACTCGATGAATGAAACGGTCAGGGATGGAATACAATGGAGTGTGCTCTGAGCCTTTTCTCCTAGTGATATTTGATTCATGTGTATATACCCTTTAGATCAGGACATTTACCTATTTTAATGTAATCTAGAATTAGTATCCAGATATATTTTCTATCTTATGATCAAAGATATCAAGATAGACTAATACTTGTCTGTAATTCATTTATAGCAAAGTGTTTCTATTTAATGGTTTACCAGTTGCTCTATCAAATCATTTGCATTAAATTATCTATATTTGAATATCTCTCAAGACGTTTCAATGGGATAATATTCAAAGGTAATTGACATTTCAATGATTTTTGAATTATGTAAAATAGTTTTCTATAATTAGAGATTCTTCATCTGATCTTTATAATACAGACATAGAAATATAAAGACCTCTCTGTGTATATATGTGTATATGCATAAAAACTCTAGATGTATACACTTAATCCAACTTTATAAAATTTTAATTTTGGAGATGAAAAAATTGCTGTTTATAGTATTAATTATAATTCCAATCCTGGCAAATTTTCAGAACTCAAGTAGTGAAAGTGGACAAGTTGTGAACAGAACCATCCAAGTTCTAATCTTATATCATAGTGACTACAAGGCCCTTTTGGGTTTGAGAGAAGCTTGGGTGGCAAGAAAGCAAACTAAATTTCCAAATCAAAGTATAGGCTGCTTTCATACTCTTCCTTCACCTCTCAATTTCTGTCCAAAGGGACTATTAGAAAGTAGAATTAAAAATTGTTTGTGTTGCAAGCAATACTGAACCCTTGGCTTTCTGTGGGTGTGTGTGGACAACCTATTGTCAGTAAGACAGGTATTAAACCTTGCCTGGGGTTTTATTAAATGCCAGGCCATGACAAGTACTCAGTGAGAAATGCTTGAGCAGTGGTGCCAGTTTGATGGCCACTGGCAACTGCATAAATTGTCCAACTGCCTATCTTTGTTTCTGCAGCTTCTTTCTGGCTTCAGAGAGGGAAAAAGCCTATCCATTTTACAAGCAGAAGATGGTCAGAGGGTGAAACAAAATTAGCATGTGCGTCTGTAATTGCTCAATCATCTCTCCCCCAAATCACTGCAAATGACTCTCTTTTTCTTTGCAGGAATAATTGCACACCTGCTTTTCAAAATACAAAAGCTGGTTTTGCCTTTGTGCATAAAATGGGATTTAGGGATCATGCAACCACATATTTACATAATCAAATGGCAAACTGCAATGTATTTTAAGCTCATGGATTGTTTTTCCTTACCCAACAATCATGTACATACACAATGCCAAAAGCACTAGTGCCTGACACTTGGTGGGTTAAGTTTAGTGTGTATAATTCAGAGTAATGGATACAAATGATTCCAGGACATGCTACTGAAAATACCTCCTATTTTTTGGTGCCTGCCAAAGCCATTTTTAGATGTTGTTTCTGTCTACCCACCTTGTGCACATTACAATTTGTGTTCCCCTGGGAGAAAAGAAGTATCAAGTTTCTTGTTGATGATCTAAGAAATGTGAATAAAGTTGTTGGCAGATGGTTCGCACATTTCATTCTGAAATACCTTATAGTGACAAATAACAAAGTGTATATAATTAGCTCTATGCAGATGGCATGCCAAGTGTTGCTATTCATCTCTGCAGACTTTGTACAAAGACACTATTTAAGAGTCAAGATGCAAAGACAGCCCATGTATTAAGCAGGGTCTATCTACCATGGCTATCAAGAAAGCCTTTTCTAGACCAAGGGCCCCACCCTAGACCCATTTTGGACTCCATGGGGAGGAAACCCCACAGTGAGTTATGCCTACACATAACTGATTTGATTGAAATGTCAGTGGCATGCACTGTGGATGTAGGGGCCTGTGTTCACTGCATTTAAACCATTTCTTCCTCTATTCAGCCAAGCCTCTGCACCTGCAGTTCTCTTTGCCAAGAATGTTTCTGGCTGGAGCTTCTTGTCAATCAGGTTTTAGTTGAAATGTCACCTCCTCAAAAATGCTTTCCCTGACCACCCAGACACTTCTATTTCTTTCTGTTACTAGTTCCTTTCATATTATCCTGCCTTATTTTCCTTTTAATTTTTATTACTCTATTTGAGATAAGTGAGGACCTAGACCGTCTTGTTCATGCATATGCCCAACCTCAATTACAATGCATGGCATGGGAGAGCTCCTTAAATACTATTTACATGAATGGCTTTTGTAACTCACTCCACACTGGTCAAAGTAAATAAAAATATTTAAGCTATTCCCTTTTCTGTATTTACTCTGTATTAGTATATATGGCCAAAGTTAACACATTGAGCTAATATTATCTCTGCCATAAAGATTTTATTACTTTTATTTTCAATATTTGCTTTCATTTAGCTTGATAGCTACATATGGTATACAGAGAATGTGGAAGTAGACCAGGACTGAATATAAATAGAAAGCAGAGTTTGAAATACTTGTTTATTTCCTTTTAAGTTTCTCAATAAATATTATGTCTGTTTAGCTTATTTATAAACAGTCTACTATGAGGACATGTGACTAATAGATAC
Organism: Myotis yumanensis; assembly: GCF_028538775.1. NCBI lineage: Eukaryota > Metazoa > Chordata > Mammalia > Chiroptera > Vespertilionidae > Myotis > Myotis yumanensis. The sequence continues at coordinate 28,893,366 of NW_027223762.1, read as the reverse complement.
TCTGTGGTATTAATGGATATATTGGAAAGGAAAAGTGTTGTCATACTGAAGAGATTGGATGCCTAGCTTTTTATTTTAGTTCCTTCATAAATTTATTATAATTAAAAATATTCTGTGTTTGAGCTCAATAATCAATATATAAGAAAATATAATATGTAACTAGATTTGGTGGCGCTAATGAAGAGAATGTAATCCAAAGAAACAGAAGTAGGCATTATTCTGCCTTAATTTTGAATTAAAGAATAGCATATCTGAGTTTCCATGTTGGTGACGTGGTATTTTCTTCTAAATTGTCATATGTTCCATGGTGTAAATAACTATTTTAAATGATTTTTTTTTGCATCTTAGTCCACTGATATTTTGAAAATTCTGTTTCTTTAAAGTATTTTGAGTGTCTTGATTCAGAATCTTGTTCCAGCTCTCAAATATTTGCACCTCTGGCTTTAGGCTGAAAATTTGACAACTCAATGAAATATAAACAACAGGTTTACAGTCAAAATGGAACATTACCTTCTTCCTTGGTGTCTTTTTAATTGTTAAATTTAAACGCTTTAGACAGTATCCATAAAATGCAATGATTGCCTCAGCTGGAATTCTGCTGTTCTCCGGTTTATTCATATATTTTTTTAAATGTTGCAGGTTCTATATATTTTCCAAGCTTTTAGTACACAAGGGGATCCTTATAATAGCCTTGTTTTCAACTCTCATTGCAAAAAGGTGAACACATTAAAGTCACCAAATCTCTCAACTCTTAATCTACATGGACTCCAGTGGGCCTCCCTCTGCTGTGGTTGGAGTTCAGCTGATCCTAATTACTCCCTCATGGGAGGGCTTCTTAGAAAGCAGGTTTCTACATGCAGCCCTTGGGAAGCCATTGGAAACCCAGCAAAGGGACGTGCAAAGAGTAGCATCCACGTCGTAGGTCTCATACACTAGAGAGACACACAAGTCAATTATCAGGTCATGGGCCACTTTGGGGTGCTGAATGGTGATCGAGGCTGTGTTTCCTACCATGATCAATGTTGCACACATACACACTAGACTAGAATTTAAAAACGATAGATGTTTTGCTTCAGTTAAAAAAAACTATGGAAGAAAACATGAGTAAGGTACTAATTTCTTCTCCTACCTGTATGGCTACCCAATTTAAATAATGTTCTCCTGATTTCTGTAATAATTTCAGGTTCAACTCCATGGTCACTGTCTTCTCAGAATGCCGTAAGCCAATCATGAACAGAATAAGATGATTTTAATAGTCTGTCTGCTTCTTCCATTGATGAGCATAGAGATTAGTGGAAGCTTTAGAGGACCCAGTTTGAATGATAAAATGGAGATTGTCACTTGTTTTTTTTTTTTTTCAAATTAAGTATAGTTGGTATAAGAGATCATATTAGTTTCAAATATAAAACAGTGATTCGACAGCTATATGTCACCTTGTAAGCTTATCACAATATTATTGACTAAATTCTCCTTCACCGTTTTCACTGTTTTCACACATCTCATCTCCCCTCTAGCAACGATCAATGTGATGTTTTTATGAGTCTGTTTATTTTTAATTAGCTTCTACATGAGTGAAATCACGATATTTTTCTTTCTCTGACTTCTCTTAGCATAATACACTCTAGTTCCATCCATGTTGTCCCAAATGGTAAAATTTCATTCTTTTTTATGGCAAAGACTGTTTATTTTTTGTTATTGAGTTGTATGAATTCCTTGTATTTTGGATATCAATCCCTTAGTGGATATATCATTTGAGAATATATTCTCCCATTCAGTAAGTCATCTTTTGTTTGTTATGGTTTCATCCCCTGTGCAGATGTGTTTTAGTTTGGTGAAATCCCATTTGTTTATTTTTTGCTTTTATTTCCCTTCTTGAAAGGACATTACTCAGACTGATGTTAAAAGTTTACTACCTATGTTTTCTTTAGGAGTTTTATGGTTTTAGGCCTTACATGTAAGTCTTCATGAGTTTATTTTTGTACAAAGTGTAAGAGAGTGTCCAGTTTTTTTTTAACACCACTTATTGAGACTGTCATTCCTTTATTGGCTCTTTATTACATTTTCTAACTCCTTTTGGAAGTGCTTTCTGAGTTTCTCCACTCTTCTCCCTAGTTTGTTGAGAATCCTTATGATGGTTTCTCTGCCTTCTTTAGCATTATAGTTTTTCTCGGGCTTTTATTCTTTCATTTGAGCATACTCTTCTGTTTTCCCATTTTGTTGACTTTCTAAGTTTGTCCTATGAGTTAGTTGAAATAGCCATCTCTCCTAGGTTTGAAAAAGTAGGCTTTGTGTAAGGTTGTGTGATGGATGTTTGGGCAGCCTGGTTGTAGTTTGAGCAGGTGCAAGCTGTGCCTAATGGGCTGCCTAACCCTGTGGTTGGCAAACCGCGGCTCGTGAGCCACATGTGGCTCTTTGGCCCCTTGAGTGTGGCTCTTCCACAAAATACCACATGTGGGCACACATGAACAGTGCGATTGAAACTTCATGGCCCATGCACAGAAGTCGGTATTTTGTGGACGAGCCACACTGAAAGGGCCAAAGAGCCACATGTGGCTCGCGAGCCGCGGTTTGCTGAGCTGCAGTTTGCTGACCACTGGCCTAGCCTGTTGTGTGCATGAGGCACATTCTGTTATTTTGTTTGTTGCCTGAACTGGGTATGGGTGGGGCTGTGCTAAGTGTGTATATCACAGTACCCTACTATTTCCGCACTGAATCCCAAAGGAGAACTCTGGCTTCTCCAGTATTGTGCCTGATCTCCCCTCCATAAACAGCCTCTGAGCTGTTCTTCTAAACCCTTCTTAAACACTTAAAAATTTGTTTTCCATATGTACTACTATTTGTAATACCTTAAACAATAAAATTAAAAAAGAGATGTCAAATAGGCAATTATAAATTAAAGGCACAGAACATCATCATGTAAAGGACATTTCAAAGCTATGCATGTAGACCAAAAGAATGAGCATAGACAGTGAAGTCCAAAAAAAAAATTATTTTCAACCTGCAGTTTCTTAAGTTAATATCTATGTATTTATTTACAACACTTGACATGTAAGAGGTGCTATAATTTTATATTATTTTTATACATTTATATTTCACTAGAGGCCCAGTGCACAAAAATTGGTGCACTTGGGGGGTCCCTGAGCCCTCTCACAGTCTGGGACCCCTCAGGGGATGTCCACCTGCTGTCGTAGGCCTGCTCCCTGGGGGATTGGGCCTACGCTGGCAGTCAGACATCCCTCTGGCAGCCTGGGAGTCTTTGGGGGATGTCCATGGTAGGACATCCTTAGTGCTGCTGAGGAGGCCGGAGAAGCTCCTGCAGCTGCTCTCGCAGCAGTCAGCTCAGCATGTGGCTGAGCAGAGCTCCCCCTGTGGGAGCATACTGATCACCAGGGGGCAGCTCCTGCATTGAGCGTCTGTCCCCTGGTGGTCAGTGCACGTCATAGTGACTAGTTGTTCCACCGTTAGGGTCAATTTGCCTATTACCCTTTTATTATGTAGGATTATTATTATTACATAGGATTATTAAGAGGTTATATTTCTATTTCTTCAAATTTATGTGTATATGCCCTTCCACTGTTTCCAAAACATTTAAGGTGACTTGCCTTTAAGGGCAGACAAAAGAAGCTGTAAGAGGTAAAGGTATGTTGTTTCTGCAATGTATCAAGCACTATACTGAACAAGTTCTTTATAAAATTTACTACTTATAACAATACTAAATATTACTGTTGAGAAGAGAGGCTCAGGGGGGTTATGAAATTTTCTCAATGTCACACAGCTAGTGAACGGCAGTGTCAGAAGTTGAACCCATTCTTGTCTGGTTCTAAGTCAATCTCTTCTTAGTACGACACACCACATACCTCTACATTAAAGATCAATGTCCACTTGGTAAAGACAAAATGGAAAGAAAATAATATGTCCAACTTGCAGAGCTGAGTGATTAATTGCAAAAAGGAAGGATAACAGCATATCAGAGGAGATAAACTACTGACTGGCATTAAATTCTAAAAAAAACTTCAAGCTCCGATGTAACATTCTAGGATTTAGAGAGCATGCTGGTTTTCAAATGATTCCTGACTCAATAAGTTACCAGTGAACATTATTTTAAGTTCAGAATATGTGCTTATGGGACATGTGCCAAACTCTTTCATTACTAGAAAATAATGATCTAGAAATTGGTATGATTTTTAAGAGGAAACTATCAAATAATCTCTGGGGAGCCAAACCTAAATATTATTTTTGAGAGTTTCAAGGAAGAACTATAGTGAGGTCAGAAATAGAGATCCAGCCATTATTTTGGGGGACCTCCCCAGTTCAGACATGCATGAATTCATCTGTCAATTACTCATACATGTATTCACTCAACATTTATTAAACACTATCTTCTAAGTGTTACTGTAGGTACTGAGGTTACATAAATGAACGATATAAATATTTTTCTTTATTCTAATGGGTGAGACAATAAGGGAGCAAAAGAAACTATCAAGAAAGGTAATGTCCTATTTTGGTTAAGTGTGCTATGAAGACTATATGCCCCTCATGTCAAGCTGGGAAATATGAAAAGACTCTGGGTAGTCACTCTGAATAGGTGACAGTTGTAAGAATTGATAAACTAGATCAGCCTTCCAGCTAAGAGTGGAGGAATCAATTTCAGCAGGTGGGACAATGGGTGCAAAAGCTGTGAGAAAAGTAAGAGCTTGGCATTTTCTATGAATAGAAAGAAAGCCAATCAGGCAGGAGCACAGGGAAGAAAGTAGGAAATAATGTCAGAAAATTAGTCATGATAGGCCTTGGTTTATAGTTTGGATTTTGTTCTAAATATGCTGGGCAGTCATTGGAGGATATTATATGGTATAGTGTATTTTTAATGTGATTTTTTGACTGCTCTTTTGGAAGTAGATTATACAAAGCACAGAGTGGTGGAATAGATGAGAGGTTGTGGTAAGCTATGGTAATAATCTGGACAAGGGTTAGGGAATGAGCTGAAGCAATGGCAATGAGGGACAGATGAACATTTTGGGAGTGAAGCAGTAAGGTACAAAAGACTAACTGAAGGTTTCGAAGTCAATCAGAAAATCAAAGATGACCCCCTACATTTTTTTTGGCTTAAATCATTGGTGGATAATTGTGCCACTATAAAAGAAAATACTTTTAATATTACTGACAAATTTGTAAATGTAGATACTAAAGATGACCTTATTAACCCCCTCTGCTCCAATGGACTATTTTAATGGCAAACATTTCCAAAAGCATTTAGTAACTTTATTTTTTAGTATCTATATTTCCTCAAATCAGAATGCCAGGATATTCTATTACTAGATGAATAAAACTAGAAAACCTTACATGTTTGAGGCTTAATTGACAAAAATTAAAGACAGAAAGTTTTCAAATGAATGCTTACCAAGTACAAGCACGCATCACTTACCTACCAATGGGGATACATTTTGAGAAATGCATTGTGAGGTGATTTTGTCATTGTATGATCATAGATTGCACTTACACAAACCTGGGTTCAGCCTACTACTCATCGAGGCTATATAGTATAGCTTATTGTCTGAGGCTACAAGCCTGTACAGCATGTTACTGTACAAAGCAACATGAGATTAAATCAAGCATGAGAAAACGATGCAATGAAGAGACAGTGTAAATATGTGATATATGAAGCTGATCCCAGTGTAACACAAAACCTACTACTTTATAGCAAACTTTTTATAAGTAGCAAGACTATGCTATAAACTAATGATTAAAAGCATAACATAGTTGTTTATTCTCATTATCAAAGATGTGTTGTAGAGAACTGTATGTGTTATACCATTATGTGATTGGCATAATAGGTTGTTTACACCAGCATCAGCACAAACACATGAGTAATGCATTGTGTTGCAATGTTATGACAGCTAAGCCATGTCTAGGCAATAGGAATATTTCAGCTCTATTATAATCATATGCATGAATTAAGCAATAAAATCCTTCCCAAGAAATGTACTATGAGATCTGGGCAACCCCATGATATAGTTTTTGAATAACTATAGCAAAGTGACCAAAAAAGGGAAACTCCATTTCCAGAACTGCTAAAGTGAAGTCAAATATTTCATTCACCTAGTATAGCACCAGATACAGGAATCATTTCTTTCTTGAGTTTTGACAGCCACCGTTTTTATCAAAACTGCACCAGAATCTACAAGGTTCTAGTGAGATTGCTTTGAGGATGTTGGCTTAGCAGGATTACAAAGGGTGCTCAGAGCAAAAGGGGTTCTTATTGGGCCATGAGAGTCAGTCTCAACATCCATTTGAGTTCTGACTAGCTTCTTATTGCTGAATTTACCTTGTTATCCTAGGGATTTGTAACCAAACAGAGCTTTGCATAAGGTCATTAGACCAAGGTCTTTGTATAATTAAGTCCAGCGTTTGTATAAGATTATTTATACAAATATATTACATACAGATAAATACTTAGACTTAGGTTTTTGTGTAAGGTCATTAGACCTTTAGGTTTGAAAGTGTGCCATTTGGTAAATATTCTTTTCCATTAACCTGTTTACTCCCTGGTGCTTGCTTTGCTTTTGCACTTGTCTGGTTTTATATATTTTTGCTGTTTCCTGGACTTTGCTCTTTCTGTTGAATGTATATGAGGGTCTTCCATAGGGAATAAATGGAGAAACATGCCTAATAAATCTCAATTCCAATGCAAGGCAGCTCTGAGGGCTGATGGCTTGTTAGACTGGTGACTAATTCATGAAAAGTTAATTGGCCAAACGTGGCCCGGGGTGCCCCATAAATCTTTCATGAGAACCCTCCTTATTTTGTCAATTTGTTATAGAAGTTTCCTTTGTTTGGTCTGCATTCCAGCATTAATACAGGTTGCTGACCATATGGATCCTTCCTAGTCTCTGCTTGCAAGCACATATGTTGACCAGTAATAGTGGCCTTTATTTTGGGTTTGTCTATGTCAGAGCCACAACCTCCCATTGAAAGAACTCCTGGCTTCCCCCAAACCACTATATAAAATCATCAGCCAGTTGTTCCTCATCAGCACATCTCCTTTATTATGAAAACCAAGAATTTGCCTTTATATTTAGATGTTGACAATCTGTTTTGAGAAGCAAGGAATTTGGGGATAGGCAGATTTTCAGAGGTGTAAATGGTTTGACAACATCTATATAAGTGTAGCAACTTGATTATTTGGCAGTTTGTCCAACTTTGATAAACAAAAAGCTGTCACTGAGTGTTTGGCTTGTAAAAGTGTGTTCAAAGGTTTTTAGTGATGGGTAATGGGTTTTAAACTGGTTCTGGATGGCAGCTATGCTCACCACTACACCACCAACACAACTTAAACTGATGAACAAAAATAGATCCAGAAACATAGAAGCATGGAACAGACCATCCAACCTCAGAGGGAAGGCAGGGGAGGGCGGGGGGCAGGGTAAGAGATCAACCAAAGGACTTGTATGCACACATATAAGCATAACCAATGGACACAGACAGTAGGGGGGTGAGAGCGGCTGAGGAGAGGTCAATGGGGGGAAAAGGAGTCCTATGTAATACTTTCAACAAGAAAGAATTTAAATTAAGAAAACAAATGGTTAACATAGCTGCAGTACAGTGAATCATTTCGTGGAAGTTTGGGAACTTCTTATTTTCAGTACCCTCTTTTCTTTCTCATTCAGTCAAAGCTGCTTTTATTCAGAAGGGTTTTATAATCTCAGCATTATTGGTATTTTGGATCTGAGAATTCTTTGTTGTGTGTGCTGTGGAGGTTATTCTGTGCATTGTAGGATATTTAACAGTATTTCTGGCCTCTGCCTAATAGATGACAATGTCACCCAGTCATGACAATCAAAAATGTCTCCAGACGTGTCAGGAAGGCAAGGTGAAATCACCCGGTGAAAAACCGGTGATGTAGAGCAGGGGTCCTCAAACTTTTTAAACAGGGGCCCAGTTCACTGTCCCTCAGACCATTGGAGGGCCGGACTATAGTTTTTAAAAAAAACTATGAACAAATTCCTATGCACACTGCACATATCTTATTTTGAAGTAAAAAAACAAAACGGGAACAAATACAATATTTGTATTTGCATGTGGCCGGCGGGCCGTAGTTTGAGGACCCCTGATGTAGAGAGATGAGTGTCTCTAGTAAACCATAGCCTTAGGCAGGGGACCACTCAGTATAGGCTGAACCTGAGGGGCCAATTCTTAAACAAGAAAAGTCTGAAGGCAAGAATGAAATTAAAAAGTCTGCAAAGGATCGTGACATACAGGAGAACTTGCCTTCCTCGGCTCGTTGCGAGAATCTTGAGTAAGCAGTAAATTTCCACAGAATGGCTGCTTCTGAAACCTCTATTTCTCTAAAGGGAGTAACTCTCTGGTTCTGCTACGGGATATTTCCATTTCCCCCTAGGGAATTGGATCTGATAAAGACTAATGTTTCTGAGGAAGGCAAGGTCTAGCATAATTCAAAATTATAAGTAAGTGTTTCACATAAATATATTCTTTTTTTAAAAAAAATTCTTTAAAGTATTACATAAGTTTCCTTTCCCCCCCACTGGGTAAATATATTCTTTTATCACTGGATAAAAATTTTGGAATGTTATAAGTAGGGAACATAGATCTAATAGGTTTCTTTGTTTATACCTCTATGAATATTGTGGATTTTTATAGGGACATGGTTCAACCAATCCAGAAAACAAACAATAGAAATATAATTATAGAGGCAATTACATAAAATCTGCTTGAATATAACCATTCTTTAGGGCAAGATTCTAATCCATGCTACACCCTTATAAATATATAAAAGTTATAAAATATTAAAGTTACCTGAGATTCTGCCATTCAGATAAAACCTGCTAACATTTGCTTATGATTCTTTGTCTTTTCTCTATGTTCACATACATAAAATCATATATAAACTAGAGGCATGGTGCATGAATTTGTGCACGGGTGGGTGGTCCCTCAGTTTGGCTGGCCAGTCAGGGAAGGGACCGGGGGAGGTTGGCTGTGGGAGCACACTGACCACCAGGGGGCAGCTCCTGTGTTGAGTGTCTGCCTGCTGGTGGTCAGTGCATGTCATAGCGACTGGTTGTAACGGTCACAGGTTTTTATATATATAGATGCAATCATGTCTTAGACAACTTCTCATATCAATAAATGTATGTCTATAATTACATGTTTGTACCATAATTTAAATGATTACTTATTGATTGATGGGCATGCAAGTTATTTACAATGTGTGTGTGTGTGTTTCTTTAACTCAAATCACACTTCAATAAATATCCATTTATCTATGAATTTTATAGCTATTACTGTAGGGCCAAAATGTCTATGTATTGAGATTTTGATTTAGAATGTCGAAATGACCTTCAGATATATGAAGACAACTCCTAAAAAGATGCAAGTTGATAAATTTATGCCATGGGTGATTAAGGGAAGCTTGACTTACTCAGAGACATTTCCATTTCCAAGGAAGATACCTGGAGAATGGAATGGATTAATTACAAAGGAAAGAAACATTAAGGATATGATTTGTAGGACTCCTTCTAAAGTCTCATAACAGAAACCACCATTCATGCCAGCTAGGAAAGTGGTAGAGTTATATGGGCCAAGAAACACTGGTTTAGTGTAAAACTGAGAGTTAGCTCTTGATCTCTTTTTTAAAAGGTATGATTTCTTCAGGGAATTGCTTAGGACCTTTGACTGCTAGCTCCTATTTTAATTACAGAGAAAACAAGTGGGTATAAATTGATTCAGAGACTTTGAATACATAAACCCTTTTCAAAGCAATAATTTACATATTTAATCTTTTAATTTTACCTTGGTATAATGCTGATATAGTCAGATACCCCCTGATTAGCTCCTGGGAGAAATCCAAAAAGAAATAAAATAAAACTATTATTATGAGGTGAATAAAAACAAGGGAGGATGAAAAGAGAGTGGTTTTCTATGGGGCTAGGGTTAAAAAGCCAGAAAGGAATTGGTTAAGGAAAAAAGAAAACTTGATGAATTTTACTGGAAGGAATAACACATTGATTACAGAAAAGAGAATGAAAAATTAAAATTTGACTCTCTGATCACTGTAATTATCAGTAATGGTCAATTGTAATTATTATAATTTAGAAAAATGAAGGAATCTGGCTCGCACTTAATTACCATGTTATGACCACACCATTTGGAAAGCTTTCATTTGCATTCATGGAGATGAATAATTTCTTTCTGATTTAATGAGAAGAAAACAAATTTCCTCTGCTTTACTTATATCTTACAATCTTCTGGAGAAATTTATCATTTGGATTCCTCTTTAGCAACTTTTTCTCTCCATTGTTGTAAATTCTCTTTTGACAGAAGAATTTACAGTCTTCACTTAGTGGTGAATGGACCAAAATTCTGCCACCTTGAAGCTGCCTTTTTTGGGATATTGATTTTAACCTATTTATTAAGAGACAAAAGGCTCAGAAGGAATCTTTGACCCTACCTCCCTTTCCTGCCCTAGAGATTCAGACAGAGAAACCTGCTTCTGGAAGGAGAGTTTAGAATGTTGCTTTAGCCTAATTTGAATTAAATATCTATCTATATAAAAAAGCCTAAGTGACCATCCGACTGTTCAATGGTTGAACAGTAGCTATGACGTGCACTGACCACCAGGGAGCAGATGCTCAACGCAGGAGCTGCTGAGCTGTGGTGACTTGCCAGCTGTGGTTCTCCGGTGATGTACCCAGAACCAGAGAGGAGGGAGCCCAGTTCCAGGGTGCATCACCCGAGAACTGCCCTCTTGCAATCGGGGAACCCTGGGGGATGTCAGAGAGCTGGTTTTGGCCCAATTTCCACAGGCCAGGCTGAGGGACCCCACCAGTGCGTGAATCCATGCACCGGGCCGCTAGTAGTAAATAAGAGGGCTTCAGGCAGATGACTGTTAGCTAGATACCTCCTGTGCCCCATTGTTTCTTAGTTGCCTAGCAAGGATTTTCTTGTCTGTATGTTCCTTTTCCCTTAACCACCTGTAAATCACCCATTCCCACTTCTGAAATCTAATACTCTGTTTCCCCCTCCCTCTTCTCTTTTGTCCACAAATGTCTTCTATACCCAATGTTGGCGTGCTATCTTTGGAGTTTTTATGCCTATGTTAATTCCTCATGTGTTGAAACTTTGATTTTCTCTTGTTAATCTATGTCTGTTAATTTGATTATTAGTCCAGCCAAAGAACTTAGAAGGTGGGAGGAAAACTATTAATATTGTGTTTAGCCCCCACAGTGGCCTAAACCTCACCACTGAGTATCAAGCTCTAGCAGCAAAGTACTCACTAAAGTGGAGCAACTCATTGGTTATGACACAGTAATATTTCTGTTTGTACTTACAACAAGCGACTTCATACTGTTCTGATAAGAGCTTTCATATGTCACAGCTTCACTGTGAGAGTTTATATATTTTTGTTTTTCAGATAAGAAGTCTGAGTTAGAGAATTGAAGATTTTTTCTTCTTGTTTCCCTTTCTTATTTTTTCATTCTTGATCCAATATTCATTTCTATGATGTGATGCAACTTTATTTTTATAAATTTATTTTCTTAGAAATTATACTAGTGACACATTAAATAAACTTTCCTTTTGGAATTGAAATATCACTTTAACTCATATTAATTTCTTCTATGCATCTGGATCAATCTATTTGTACATTTATGTATGCATATATTCTTTATGGACTCTATACTTACACTCTTTATTGAACACCATACTATTTTGATTGCAACAAATATACAGTCAGTTTAAAAATCACATAAAACAAACATTCTTCTAACATTGATATGAATAATGCAGAAGAATTTCTAAAGAATGCTATAAAATTTTTAAATATTTAATGAATTGTGGATATAAACTAATAACTCAGAATGAATTATCGTAACCTCAGTAACAGTGAAATAACTGAATTAAAATTCGATGTAAGACTTATTTTTACACAATAAAGAAAAAATAGAAGAAAGCAAACATTACAAATAAAAAAGAAAGCCCAGTGGTGGCATAGGAATTTCTAGTGCTCATTCTCTTCCTGGAAACATTAATTTGAACAACTATCCAAGTACCAAAATACCTTCACAAGAGCTAAGGTGTCCAGGTGAAGGATTATAACATCTGGGTGAAAGACAAAAATAAGAAAAGATGCATTGAGGTTCATAGGGAACATAGATTCATGTTAGCCCATTACCCCAAGCCCACGCAGCCCAGTGCAAAGAGAGACCCCTTCCCTGTGGAAGAAGAAGAGTGAAGTCAACACCCAACTTCACCACAGACCCTGGGGCCAGCCCATCCTCACACCAGACCTGCTCCTGCAGCCCTAGGTGTCTCCCTCCGGACTCCAGGGAACCCAGGCCCCTGCTCACCAAAGTCCCTGCTGATTCAATAATAGAAATTCTCTCAATAAAGAAAAGCCCAGATCTCAATGGTTTCACACTGGATTCTACTATATATTTAAAAAGAATTAACACCATTTTTTTTCAAAGTCTTCTAAAAACCTGAAGAGAACATTCTCAAGCTAATTTTATGAGACCAGTCTTACTCTTATTCCAAAGCTATAAGGAAAGAAACCCATAGGCCAATACTCTTGATGAATATATTATGCAAAAATTCTCAGCAAGTTACTAACAAAATGAATTTGACAGCTTGTTTAAAAGGATCATACACCATTTATTCCTGGGGAGAAATTGGTAAATGTGATATGCTACATTAATAAATCACATTAATAAATAAAAAATAAATATTATGTAATCAACTCAATAGAAAAGTATTTCACAAAATTCAATACCCTTTCATATTAAAAACTCAACGAATTGTATATAGAAGGTATGTACCTCAACATAACAAAAAGGCTGTGCCTCAATTCATTTGCTCTTTGCAAATGATAAGATTGGCACCTACTGGAGAAGTTCTATATGCTGTCTCTTATTCGCATTTTCTTCTTGCCTGTGAAATGTCAGTATGATTCAATGACATATGATAACTGGCAACTTTAGACTTGTCACCTTTCCATCTATCCATCATTCATTACTTCTTTAATTTGCTAAGCAATCACATATTTGCTCATACAGTGTGGCAACATAATTCACGCCAACTTCTCTCCATAGGGCTGGTGTGACCTTCGTGCCTAATACAGCCTTCGTCTGTTTCACTTCACCCACTGTTCTCTAGTTCAAAACCTCCTTCCTCTGCTACCCCTGACTGACCTCAGGTCCCCTTGCACAGCCCATTTGCAGTCCTTTAGTTACCCACAAAGTCAGAGTTTAAAATACATTTCTAATATCCTCCCTCCCCTACACTCTACCACAGCACCACCACCTGTCAGTCAGAGACCCTCTTCTGATCTCTGAAATGTGAATGTCCTGGGGCGAGGGCAAACCGTAACTCTTCATTCTAGACAGCCCTCCGGAGCCCAGTTCCCAGTCATTAAAAACCTCAGCTTCATCTAGTGAATCTGTTAGGCATAAGGCACTGTGCGAATCTTTAGAGAACATCTCACATGGACTCATTTGCTCCCCAGGCAGCCAAAGAACCAGAGCAAAGTTATATATTGTAGTGGCATTTATTGAGCCTGATTCTGTCCTCCATTTGCAGGAGAGTATCATTTATGGTTAAGAATACCCCAAAGTTGCCATTTATCTTACCCTTTCTCTAAGAACTCTCATGGCTTCTGCTTGAGTTTTGCGGGATTGTTACACTCTTTAAAAATTATTTTCTAACCCCCCACTTTTTTGCCCTGTGTCTGCTGTCTATTATTCACCTATTGAAACTGTACCCAGCACAATCAGGGTGTCTAAGGCACACATTTGATATCGAATGCTTCATCATTCACCTATCTGTGCAAGCCTGAAAGTCTGATTTACTGTCCTCTTATTTCTCTAGTCTCCAGACATATGGCTTCATATTTTGGTAACACTGACTATACCTGTTCAGGTTAAAGCTTGTATGGGTACAGTTTTGTTTTTTAAATAACAGCTATAAAAAAAGCTGCATCCCTAGGACAATAAGCAGAGGATATATACTCTCATTAATTTAAACGATTCAATCTATCTCTAAAGGAGGACACAACACAGCCATTGTCATCTGGCAAATCACACTGCAATGTCTTTGTAGGGGCAGCATCGAATAACTTTGGGAACAGTAGATATTTGGTTCCCTTACAAGGGATAACTTCTTCACATCACTAATGACTATTAATTTCTATCAAGTTTACCCACTGGACTTGCTTCGGTTTTCTCTTGATTTATTGTCTTCTTATGAAGGATGTGGTGCTAATGAGACTAGGCCAATGCAGTCTCCTAGGCTTCCATTTCTTGAATGGGTTCTCCTGTTCCCTGCTGGCAGCCACGGGCAAACTGAATAGCTTCTCTGAGACTGAGTTTGCTCACACAAGAAAAGGAAGTGATGGTACGTTTTTTCACATTGTTGCTGTGAAGATTAAATGAGTTCAATTAAATAAAGTGCCAAGTAGAATCCTTAACCCAAGAAAGTACCCCAAATAGATGACAGCTCTTGCTAATAATGGAGAGAAGATGAACAGTGGAAAGCTTTTCATTCCCTTGAGAGCTCTATCTGGGATAGATTATGCACGCTGAGGAAATACTGAGATCATTCCAGCCTGCACTGGTCTGTACGTCCCTTATTAGACAAGACCAAGCAGGACCTGTGTCTGCACTTTGAGGCAAGTCACTGATCAGATTGGGTCTTGGCTGCTGTGGGAGATGCTAGTGGGTATACCCACTCCTAGCTGCACCAGGGAAAAGGAACAACTCCAGTAGGTGCCAATCTTATCAAACTATTCTAACAGATACTTTATATCATTGTCTTTCTTCCAAGAGCAGAATAGCAGGAAAATGCACCATTTTTATTAACCCTAGGAGTCAGCATGCCAAACCTCCTGACCAACATCAAACACATATGGCTCTATGTCTTGAAAAGCTCAGTAGGGGGGCTTCATGCACTTGTTTTCACTGGAGAGCTGTAGGTACCCTTGACAGCCAGAAGCAATTAATAGCCCCTAAGAAGCCTTTCTGAACACAGTTCAAGAAGCAGGAGATATGGGTCACCAGAGGCCTGAACTAAAATGAGAGACAGCAGGATAGAATGAAAAGCTCTGGGCCAGGGCTTAGCTTAACCACTAACAATCTGCCTGACCTTGACCTGTCACAAGGCCTCTGAGCTTCCTTACCTATAACATGAGAAGACCTGGCTTCATGAGATCAGCATTTTTCAAAGTGTGTTTCATGGAACATCAGCCCAAAGAGATGAGCCATAAAAAGACGGTTGTGTCGTTAGGTTTGGGAAATGCTGCATATATCAAGTTACTTTGGAAAAAGTTGTTTTTCTTTTCTTTCTCTAAAATCTACTGTGCTTATTAGTCCTTTAAGCTGTTCAAGTTTGTTTCAGTGTTTTTCTAACCCATTTGGCTACTGTTCCTTCTGGTTTTCCTCCCATGTGTTGCTTTCAACATTCCGCATTCTGGTACCCACAGGCCATTTCTTTGAGAAACACGGTCATCTTGTCAGTATCATCCCATCATGACTCCAAGTCAGTCCCTGCTTTATAAGATTTCTAATTCCGATTCAAACTAATATAGGAGCCAAGGATCTGCCACCAAGGCAGGCGCAGTCAATGCTCTGGCAATCATGCCAAAGCCTGCGTTCTGGAACAATTCAGACTCTCTGCCTGAGGCTTTTCCCCTCTATGCGAGTAGACCCTCAAACACAGGGCAAGCCAGAAGTGGCAGAATTGCTGCCCCTGGAATCAGCTCTTGACCAATGACAGAGGGCTTCTGGTGAGACAACTCTGAGGCATGTTCTGCACTGGCGCCCAGAATTCCCCGGTGGGATTAAACTCCGGTTGTCCTCAGTAACTGTGGATGATATGTTTTATCTCACTTACCCCCTCTCCTCTAATGGTGTTTCCTGGGATCACCTCCCAGATGAACTATTGTACTAGAACCCTTGTCACAATGTCTGATCCTGGGAAAACCTAACTAAGATGCCTTTCCATGGCTGAATAATGTCCCCAGATTATAGCGCTCCACAGACAAAGGTATGCAAACTAAGCCTTCAATAGCCTGAAATTGTAAACGAAGGTAAAAAGTCAGGTTCCATAAGCAACCAATGCTAGCAAATAGAAGATAGTAAAGAGAGAAAGTCCTTCGCGGATTTTTAAATATCCCTTTACCTGGACGGGCACCGAAGAGAGCATGCACAGGGCTCATGGGACTGTATTGTCACATACCTGATACTTTTGCTTCTCATAGTATATACAGATATTGGAGGGAGGGTTACCAGAATGAATGACAAGGGAAGCTCTAGTTATATAGGACATCCTGATCAGAACAGAAGTTAAAAAAAAAAGACTAGAAAGTGAACAAAATAGATCTATAGACCCGCAACAGACTGATGAATTTCAAAGAGAAGGGGTGAGGGGGGCCAGGAAGTGATTATCCAAATAATTTATATGCATAACCCATGGACAGACAATAATGTGTGAAGGCGGAAGGGGTCAATGGGAGAAAAAGGGGCATCTATACTACTTTCAATAATTATGATACATCAAAAAAATTATAGCTAAGTTAAAAAAAATACATTTTTCTGAAAATCCAATGATATTCTAAAAAAAAAAGAATAGAAAGCAATGAAATAAAGACCAGAATGACCCTACCTTTTTTTAAAAAACATAGATAATCTGATATCAGAAAGGATTGTTCTTACACAGAAGTAATTATACATCAGTCATTTTATATATGAGAGGAAGATAGAAGGAACACAACAGTTTCCCAGGTCATTTGGAGTATTTGGCCTGAAGGTAACAATGTTGGAAACACAATATCATAGAGTTGGAAGGGTCTGACCAAACCTTCCACATTATGATCTAAGCTTTCTAAAGATCTTTCTGAGAACATCAGTAGCACAAAGCTCATCATTTCACTAAGAGAGCACATCCCACTGCTGTGAGAGGCTTTCTATTATATGGAGCTAAAATCTGCCTGTCTTTCTGAAACCCGTTGGTTCTAATTTTATGGTAGAGTTGGAGATGCAATTAGTCTTCTCCCATTTCACAGTTCTTACTTTATATAGAAAAAAATATATTTTCCTATTTTATCTGCTGCAAATTATAATTATAAATCTAGGAAGTTTAGATCTATTTTTATAATGAAAACACTATTTCCTCCTCTCTCCTGAATGAGAGGTAATATTTAATTATGTTGTTTATTGTAATCCATGCCTACATTCTAAACTTATCAGTGACTTGCACCTAATTTTTAAAGAATTCTAAGCAAAGACAGAGATATCCTACAACTTCATTTAGCCACAGAATCTATGGTACTGTGGTCTAACTTGTCTCTAGTTACCTAATTTGATGCTTTGAAACTTGGGATTCCAAATAGGAATTGGGAATTACTGCTAAGAGTTTCATAGAAAATGAATCTGCAGAGTATTAACCAGGCATTTTAAACA
Organism: Myotis yumanensis; assembly: GCF_028538775.1. Classification (NCBI taxonomy): domain Eukaryota; kingdom Metazoa; phylum Chordata; class Mammalia; order Chiroptera; family Vespertilionidae; genus Myotis; species Myotis yumanensis. The sequence continues at coordinate 28,875,904 of NW_027223762.1, read as the reverse complement.
GATGAGCTGACCTTCCACAAGTTCTACAGCTAATTATGAACTTGATCCTCTAAGTGTCATCATATTTGAAATTTTAGAACCAAATGCCGGCTTGATAGTACAGTTCCTCCATAATAGACTGTAGTCTGGATCATTGCTAGCAGGGTAATGGAAAGACCACCAGAACTGGGAAATGTATAGGATGAATCAATGATTCTGATTGGTCAATTTAATCAATACTTTATAATGGAAAGAGCATAGAATTTAAAGGTAGCATTTTGACTTTGAATTATGATATCAGTCTTCTAAATGTATGTGAGCTTGGGAAAAAAAATTGTGAGCCTCCATTTCCAGATCTGTAAAATAAAAATGATTTTAAAATGTGTCCTTCTTATCTCAAATAATTTTTAAGCTAAATCAAATGCTTCCATAAAAAAACCATTGTTATAAAGTACTATGCAAAAACATTATTTTCAACTTAAAAACCTTTAATATCATATATGTTCATATAACTGTCTTTCTTTAAGGAAAGAGAGCTCACATAATCCTAGACAATAACTCTTTATATATCTGAAAATCATTATTTATATTTTATACTCTCAAATATTTGGATACCTTTTATCATCCTTCCTGACAGATGGCGTTTACCCATCTCTGTATTCACACTGGCACTCTAGCATGTTGTGGCTGATCATGGAGGTCAGAATACATATGGCTTTAGAGATTGAGTTTTCTTTCCCCTGGCTCCTAAAGGGAAAAAAAAACCCTCAAGGTGAGTGAAAGACAGCTGAGTTCCTTTTTGGTTCTTAGCCTTTGATAGCCATTTAGAAGTAAAAAAAAAAAAAAATCAGAGAAGCATGTGTTTAGGGAGCCAGCAGATTACAGTCAACAAAAATTGTTTTGAAAATATATTGTATTTAATAGTTTAAAGTAGGCATAAAAAAAGGCTGGGACCTTGACCATTTTTTTCTTAGTGGGTCTGGAATGTGGACTGGGAATCGTTTTTTCTTCTTTTAAGTCTTCTGGATGACCCAAATGAACATAAAAGTTAATTTATCAGTGAAAGAATCACTGTTTTTGGTTAGCTACCATATTTCTTTTGTTTCATTTTATAGCCAAGTCTTCTCCCTGTGATTCAGATGTTTTGCAACAAACTTCATTGCTCTTCATTAAGAGCTAAAAGAACAAACTTTTGCAGAGTTCAGATAGGCCACATTTTTTCAAAGGGACTGTTACTTCTCCTGAAAAATCTTAGGTTTGTTTTAACCATGTGCATTTTAACCAGAGTTTGAAGAGTACATTTCTTTGAAAATATAAGGGTACGTGACAACTCTGAAAGAGTGGAGGTGGAAAAATTACTGAGGGTGCTGGGGGAAGGAATAGCTTTATGGCATTAATGACAGGTTTCAATCATCATTCAGATGATATCCACACACAGCCCCCCAAAATTTAAGATATGTTTACCTCAGTTATCCTATATAATAAAGAGGGAATATGCTAATTGACCCTCACACCATTGCAAAGATGGCAGCACTCACAGCCAATAAGGAGGGAATATGCTAATGGACTGCCCCACCCTCAAAGATGGTGGCGCCCAGTCCCTTCAGCCCCACTGGGGCGGCAGGCCCGACCCCAGGTGGGCCCAGCCACTCTACGTGCCTGCCTCTGGAGACCCCAAGTCCCCTCAGTCCCCCAGCCACCCAGGGCCAGCCCGAGACACAGGCAAGCCTCAGATGGTGGCTGCTCAGCTGCCCAGGGCCGCCAGAGGCTCAGGTAACCAGGGCCGGCCAAGGCTTGCGCTGCCGGCAGTGGCAGCAGCAGAGGTGTGATGGGGCGTTGCCTTCCCCTAATCGCCGGGTCGCCTCCCAACCCTGAGGCTCCCGGACTGTGAGAGGGGGCAGGCCGGGCTAAGGGATGCCCCCTCCAGTGCATGAATTTTCAAGCACTGGGCATCTAGTAAGATATATATACTTGTTTTTCCATGAAATTTGTCGTATTCTTTCTCTTTTAACTTATTATTTGGAAATAATTTTAGATTTATAGAAAAGATACAAAAATAGTACAGAGTTCCCACATATACTTCAATTCTCTAACATCTTATGTAACCATAGTACAGTCATCCAAACCAGTTCATTAACAGTTCACTAAATCTAATCCACTAATCTTAATTGAATACCAATTCTCCCACTAATTTCTCTTTTTTTAATATATATTTTTCAATCTTGAGTCTCCTGAAGAGCCAGCCCTCTGTAGAATGTCCCTCAAACTGAGTTTGTCTATTGTATTTCCATGATTAAAGTTATGCATTTTTTACAAGTGTACCACAAAAGCTGTAGTGTGCCCTTCTTACTGCATCAGAATGGAAGGAATATCATGTTTGTTTGTCTAATTTTACTTAGAGTAGTGTCTGCCATATTTTTCCACAAAGTTATGATTATTTCCTGTAAAATTAATATTTTATGGGGACAGGTCTTTAGCCTTCTTAAATTTAACATCTTATTTAAGTTGTTAAGTGTGCATTGCATAAAAAGTTCGTTATTAACTATCATTATTTGAAGCCTTTTAAAATTATTTCTTAACATTCATTTATTCATTTGATGAGTATCTTTTTAATTATTTAGGGCACTCTATAAATTCCTGTCTTTAGGCTGATGATCACTTATGCTGTGACTATGGCCTTCCTTAGGCCAATATGACCCCATCATGCCTATTATCTACAGATAATAATAGTTATCCTGAACAGGTCTTTTGGGGGTCTAGTTGATTTTTCTCCCTTCTCAATAGTTATTGTTATGGGATAAGGTGGGAGCTTGCTACCCTCAGAATGAGCTCTCCAATATGAAATCCATGAACGATGGAGCAGATTAGAGATATGAAAACTCTCCTCAGACAGAATATTCAGATCATCCTTCCTTGACTATAAGTTAATTGAATGCATTAACATACTTAAAGAAAGAATGTGTCAATCAAAAAGGGATGATTCTGTGGATGGGAGCACATTGAGGAGTCAACTTTGCAAATACTAGCAGCATCTATCTAAGTAGGCTCTAAAGGAGAGTGTTGGTATTCTTTATAAGGGCTGCATCCAGGCTTGTTGCAATCAAAAGTCCAAGTACTAGGACTAGCTCCTCTTGTTTTGAGCCCAGAAGACAAATCATGTATTCAGGACACCAACAAAACAAGGTCACCAAAATTACCTTTGAAAAAAATATTATATTTGGTATTTCACTGAAAGTATACAAATGTTAGCCATGGAAAACATTAAAACTTTGTTGGACTTTTCACATTTTATAGTTTTTCATTGTTTATATTGAGTAACAGAAGGAAAGAGGGAAGCAAATTAAAATGCTTATGGCCTCAAAAGGTCTTAGCCATCATGCCCTGCTCTGATCCCATGCTCACCAAGCAATATTTGTGTTACAATTTAGCTTCCCATGCAGGAGTTGTTATATGGTTTCCTGGAATAGGAATTTGACATTAGTATTCCAGTCCATGTAGCAGTTATTTTTTCTCATTGTAAATCAATAAATAGGTATTCTGGTTAGATGCATTGGTCTGTGAGCTTGTTTAATTTGAGTCTGCCCCTGAGATATGAGGTACTTTTAGTGAATGACAATATCAGGTCTCCAGGTCTGTCGATCTAAAACCCAGATTCTGGTCAATGCAGCAAACAAAGGAAGACCTAGTTCCTCCTGGAAACAACTTTTAATTAAATTTTTTTTTTCAAACATCCATCCATGTTTGAGAATTAACTCTTCTAAATAAAAGCTCTTTATCAAGAAAGTACCATATGTTAATGTTCAAGGAAGTAGAAGAAATAATAATGCCCATCAAGACAAAACAAAGTGGATTCCTGAGTCTATATCTGCAGGGAAGGAAGAAGTTTTAACTAACCTCTTCGGAGCAAGCTTAATTAGGGAAATAGACTTAAAAATAAACAGCATATTGACCAAAGTTAAGACCCAAAAGAGAATCATTCCCTGAATACCGGTATGTAATGATTTACTGAACTTAATCATCAATCATCTCTTGTTCTAAAGAGTTTACTGACAAGACAACCATATTGGCAAAACTCACAAGACAGGGGTGTTTTCATATCTCGGATGAGATACAGGCTAAGGGGAGCTGGTTTTATGTAAAATACATCTCCTGAGAAGAACATAGATGTAAAGTAGAGTCAAGGTGTTTAAATGAGGAGAGTTCAGTTAAAAGGCGTGACATGGGAGACTCAGAAAATTATACTAGGCAACTTAGAAATGGTGAGATGGGGAAATGATCAAATGAAATTCATATACGTGAAAGCAAGAGATCAAAAAACCTGACAGTAATCTACAGATGGATAATGAATGGTCTTAAAGTCATGTTTGTGATCTTGATGTTTCATTGCAGATGTAAGTTGGGGAGGGGGAAAATAAATTTCTAGATATTGAGTGCTTGATATAACATAACCCTTTCTTTCCCCCCTAGGATACATTGATTTCTGGCTAAATGTAGAAACAGAGAGGAGGAGTTTCTGAAGGCAGAAAGGCTGACTGAAGTTTGGTTAGTTTCATTAAAAAAACAAAAAAGTTAAGTATTAGTTAGTTTTTTTGAGTACCCAAAGGCCCTGACCCTCTTTTAAGGAAAATATATTTCAGAAAGCAAGGGTCCTTGCTAATTAACCTGCAAACTCATATTGAGAACCTGTTATCCAGGCAATCAGTTGACACTGTAAGAAGAGAAAGTAGAAATAATAAAATGGAAGTCAGCTCTTCACTTCTTTATAATATGGGGCTGGGGAGACAAGATTTACATGTACAAAATGTTAACTAGAAGTGTTAGACGAACTGTCAAAAGCCCTCAGTAAACTTGTTTTTAAAAGTCCTAGGATTCTGAGGTATCAAAGGAGTATCTCAGACAATTAGGGGATGAGAGAAGAGCGGCAAGTGTGGGCCGGGATAGTCAGAGAAAGCATTAGGGGTCCAGAGTCCTAAAGAATAGGTAGACTGAGGTTTGGAAAAGTCAGGATTACAGACTGATGTTCAAGAGAATGCATAAAAATAATCTCTTCCCTTCTAAAGGAAAAACACAAAAGTATTTTTAACATCCTCTATCTACATTTTCTGTTGAACGCCCTTTTAAAATTAAACATCTGACTAGCATCTATTTTTAAAACTAGAGAGGTCTTTATAGACACCCTCTTCAAGCTCTCTAACTTCCTGTCCTCTGATTCCCCTGACTCCCTCTGTTCCTGCCATACTTCTTACCCTGCTCACTCTGCTTTGAACTCTAGATGTTCTCTCCTGCCTGGATTAGCTCTTGCTTTATGCTTCAAATGTCTTCCCCATTTACCTTGCTTGTCTGGCACCACCTCCCAAATCATCCTTCAGAGCACCAGTAGAGGATGCCTCTTCCAATATGAAGTTGTGGGGGTTCAAAAAGTAACTTCTCCCACTAAGTTCTTTTAGTTGGGCTCATAATCAAATTAACGTGAGACAGAGTAACATGAGAAAATGCCCCAGATTTCTTGCAGATGTACCTTCAGGGGTGCCATAAGATAGTGATTCGGCTAATTTTCCTGAGCAGGATGCAAGGATGATTTCTTTCCCGGGTCCTTTTCCAGGTGGATTTGAAGAATGAAGCCATGGACCAAAGGTGGTAGGTGAAAAGGGTGGAAATTTATTGGAAGCGAATACAAACTCCCACACAGGGATGGGGTCCCAAGAGGGTAACCCACAAAGCCTCTTTTTCTAAGATTTATAAAGGCTGTAGTTCTTTGTCTCTTCGTGCTCCCTTCTAATTGGACCCCTTCCGCATTTTATGACCCTGTACTTTTTTTAATTGGTCAATTTTTTGCAGAATATCACCCTCAAAGTTTAAAGCCCTCATGGCTCATAACATTTCTCTATCTCCCGTGAAAATCTGTTTTCCTCTTTCTGCCATTTGTTGACATTTCTCTATCCTCTGTGAAAGTTTGTTTCCTTTGTCCCCATGCTCTGTGACTATATGTCTTCCTTTCCCTTTATCCTGTGGAACCTTACCTATTCTCTGTGAATGTATGCTTTCTGGAGGCTCCAAGCCCTCACCTATACATTCCTCCCCCATGGATCCTCTTTATCCCTAAAACTCCTTTCAATATGAGTTCAAAGATGCACTGGGTAGTTGAGGTTTGTATACCATGTTGGACAAAGGACAAGGTGTGTGTGTTGGGGGGGGGGGGGGGAGGGGGTAGAGAATCCAGGATTTGAAAGGAACAGTAGGCACTTTACAGGTTGATGAGAAAGAGCAGACAGGTTGTAAACAAATTTGTGCTGGAAACAATGGGGCACAGAGAAGGAAATCTAACAGATGGCTTTGCTAGATTTCTTGTTTGTTTGTCACATTTAGTTATATTATGACACTAAGGCATTACTCCCTTCCTTTAAAGCAGTTTTTCTATTTACTTTTTAAAAAATATATATTTTATTGATTTTTTTTACAGAGAGGAAGGGAGAGGGATAGAGAGTTAGAAACATCGATGAGAGAGAAACATCGATCAGCTGCCTCCTGCACACTTCCTACTGGGGGTGTGCCTGCAACCAAGGTACATGCCCTTGACCGGAACCAAACCTGGGACCCTACAGTCCACAGACTGACACTCTATCCACTAAGCCAAACCAGTTAGGGCCAGTTTTTCTACAGTGGGGCCTTGACTTACGAGTGTTCCGACTAACGAGTTTTTCGAGATACGAGATGTCTCTCGGCCGAGTTGCGAGCTAAAATTCGGGTTACGAGCCAGCTTCAGATACCCCACCGCTAGTTGGCCCAGCGAACGTCACAGTGAACCCCACAACATCGGCCCAGCATCACGTGTCTCACTTGTTCACTTTAAGATTTGACGTACGAGTAATTTGAGTTACGAGCTCCGTCACGGAACGAATTAAACTCGTAAGTCAAGGCCCCGCTGTATTTAAATTCCCTTAGGCAGGTAAGGGAGCATGGTTAAAGGTTTTTTGTTTTTTTGTTTTTAATGAGTCTTCTGTTCCTTAATAATCAACTTAAAATCAGTATCCCAAAAGGCATATTTTTTGGGTGGTAAAACTTTAGATCTCCTCAAAGTCTACCCTATCCTCCCTGACCTCTCTTTCCCCTTTGGATAGTTGATTATTTCTCCCTTTGGGGACATACTGCACACTGGATCACGCTGCTTCCCTATTCATCTGTGAGTTCTCTTATACTGTGTGTTATATGGGTCATTTGTTATTTTTTGCCTCCGTCCTAGCAAAATACATAGCATATAATAGACCCTCACTGAGGTAAATACATACAAGTGAATAAAATGAGTGAATAAGTTAACTGAATCCGTAGGGTGCCTTTTATTCATCCCTTTCTTTCTTGCCCATGATACATGTAGAGAATAGATTAGAAAAGGTGTTCTTTTTTTGCCTTACTGAAGTGTTTTGATACTCTGTTCGCCTTCCCAAAAAATGTTTCAATAATAGTTTGCTAACTAGGCATAAATGAAAGCAAAATGAGAGCTCCACAAAACCATGGCCTTTTCACAAGAAACAAATGTTATGAATCATTGCCATTATAAATTTATACCCTAATATTTTGTCCTAGGGGGCTCTCACTCACTAATGGCGTGGAAAAAAACCCCGCAAAAAGAAAGTTATTAGATCTATCAATTGTGCTTACCACTAAAGCTATTGTCATGTTCCTCCCCACGAATGTTAAATAAAGGCCAAGTCAGATTATAATTTAGCTAACATTTTTCTTTCAGAATAAGCAAAATAGATGCCAAGTAGAGCAGAAAGTATTGCTTTTCTCATTCTCAAATGGCCTGGCGACTGCCTGGGAGGAACTAACCAGCTTGCTGGAAGTGGCAACTTTCTCACTGCCCAGGACACAATCAGGCTGGATGCCATCCCTGCCATTTGGGGATAATGAACCATCATCCTCTGTCAGAAAAAAAAGACCTTAATTCATAGGACAGCCAGCAACCACAAGCAAGAAAAGTGCTACAATAGCATTTCACACTATTGAAACACATCTAACATGATTGCTCTGTTGTCCTTTTGTTACATTCTCACCATTTCTCTGGGGTTCTTTCCTGATGCTTCTTACTCAATAAAAGTTTCTTTTTTTGACCACCTTCATCATGTTATCCCTCATTCTGTTAATTTTTAAAAATTCAACTTTCCCTACCTGTATAAAGTCCATAATTGCATATACATGCAGGGTAGAGCGTTCTAAACATTGGACTAAGAAACATTTTAGCATTTCCTCTCTGAGTTGTCTATATAATGATTTCTATAACTACTTTGAAAATAATATTTTCAATTGCTTTACACGGAAATTTCACCAAACTTAAAAAAGCAGTAATGCTTCAGGTATTACTGTGAAACTTTTCCCTATCTAATTTATAGATATTTTCAGGTTTGGTTAAAAAAACAACACAAAAACCCCAAAACTTACACATTATACCAGGGCCTACTCACTTAAATCTTGAATAAAAACTTAACCTAGGTATCAAAAAGATAAATAAAAATTTAAAAAGGGAAGAAATAGGTATAGGAAACAAAAAAGGAAGTAGCAGGTATATTACAACTTAAATACTTTTATTTGGTAATTTTTAGTAGTGTTTTATGTTAATAATTTTTTTGCATGACCTAAATAGACTCGTTGTGACCATTCATAAACTTCTGGATGAGCAGTGTCCTAGAATACCATAAGCACTGAAGTCAAGTCCCAATTGACTGCATCCTAGGAAGGCTCTAGGGCAGTGGTTCTCAACCTTCCTAATGCCGTGACCCTTTAATACAGTTCCTCATGTTGTGGTGACCCCCGATTTCATTATTACAAATTGAACATAATTAAAGCATAATGACTAATCACAAAAACAATATGTAATTATATATGTGTTTTCTGATGGTCTTAGGCGACCCCTGTGAAAGGGTCGTTCAACCCCCAAAGGGGTTGCGACCCACAGGTTGAGAACTGCTGCTCTAGGGCTTATTTATCCAAAAAAAAGTGCAGCTGTAACCAGTTTGGCTCAGTGGATAGAGCGTTGGCCTGTGGACTGAAAGGTCCCAGGTTCGATTCCAGTCAAGGGTACGTACCTTGGTTGTGGGCAAATACCCAGTAGGGAGTGTGCAGGAGGCAGCTGATCGATGTTTCTAATTCTCTATCCCTCTCCCTTCCTCTCTGTAAAAAATCAGTAAAATATATATATATATATATATGTGTTTTTTTTTTTAAAAAAGAGCAAACATTTTCAAGCCAAGAGGTCAAGGAGGAACTCTCAGCTCTAAGGTGAACTGACTCCTTCCTTTGCTTTAATCTTCTGCTCTGTAAAATGGAGATTATAGTTGCACCGACCACACACACAATTTTTATGTGGCATAAATTAAATTACAACTAGAATTTTTATGGTGACTTGCAGTTTTTAGAGCACTTTTCACATGTCCCCTGGAGACATTTCATGTCTATATCCCTAACAAATAAAATATTGTGATAATGTACAAATTGAAAAAAACTTAGATATCTCATCTTTATAAAACACAATAAAAATCTATGTACTATGAAATATGAATCAATATGCTGTTTAAATTGTCATAATACTCATGATAATACTGAACATTTATTTACTACCTATGAGACATTATGATAAGGACTCTATTTAAGTTGCCATCTATTTGTGTAATCATCATCTAAGCCTCTAAAGAAGGTATTGTTAGTAGTTAAAAGGCTAAGTAAATGCAATTACTTAGTTGTGGAAAGGCTTTGAACCCAAGCATTCTGATTCTAGTTATTGTGTTAATATATATACTGACTTACTTTTCAGAGGCCATATGTTGTCTTTTAAAACAAACCAGATTGCCGAAACCGGTTTGGCTCAGTGGATAGAGCGTCGGCCTGCGGACTGAAAGGTCCCGGGTTCGATTCCGGTCAAGGGCATGTACCTGGGTTGTGGGCACATCCCCAGTAGGAAATGTGCAGGAGGCAGCTGATCGATGTTTCTCTCTCATCGATGTTTCTGACTCTCTATCTCTCTCCCTTCCTCTCTGTAATAAATCAATAAAATATCTATATATAAAAAAAACATTTAAAACAAACCAGATAAATAATTAAGTCCATGTATGGTAGAATGATAATTACTTATCTGAGTCATTGTCACCTCTTGTTTCTGTTATCTTTGATTTTTCTGGCTAACTTTAAGATTGTATTTTTTTGCATTTTAGTTTTCAGAAGCTCTACACTGTGATTTACTTAAGTATGAATTTCTGTTTACTTCTCTTGATTAGAATTCTTTGGATTTCTTGAAGCCATGTTCACCTTAAGTAATCCTCTGTCCCACACTTTGAGCAGCAAGGTTCTGGGAAATTTCTTCTGTCCTAACTTTCTATAACTAATTATTTCAGCACTGGGTAATTTGGCATTAAATCCACCTATTGGATTGTTAATTTGGCATATTTTGCTTGTTGCATCCAGAACTTCTTCTTGGTTATTTGGGAAACCTACTACTTTACTTTTTATAATTTTCTGCAGATATTTAAAAGTGTGTCTTTGATTTCTTTAAAGAGAATAAGTAAAATCACTTGTTTTGAATATTTTTCTGATCATTACAGTGTATCTCTTTTTTTTTCCCTGTTGGCTTTTCCTGGATTTTTGTTGTTTGCTTCTCTGTGTGCGCAGTAATCTTTATACAAAGATTGAAAGATTATAGGAATAATTTGAAACTTCTCATAGAGCTCTGTTCTTACCGAGAAGATTGCTATTGTTTACTTCTGTCATCTGTCTGGGGCCCCTTACCAGTCCAAGAACATTTCACTTCACCCAGAGGAAGTTTATTTCCAGTTCACGTTTCCCCTGACAGCATAGGCATGCAGAAGCTTCATATGTCAGATGGACTATGCACACAAGGTGACCCTGTGTTTGAAGTATCATCCTCTCAGTCTCATAAGACCACTAAAACAAAAGATCTTTGCTGCTTTTTTTTCAAATGGGAAAATGCCATCAGGGAAAAGGTCACTTAACCCTACACCTCGCTGGTTTCTCATCTATTACAAGATTTTGGCCTGTTCATTCCTCACTTTTAAAAAACACTCTTGGTGTTTTTTAGTTTGTCCTGAATAGAATCGTTGCTCTAAATCCCCCAGCCTATGGCCTAGCCTGCTATAACTAGAAGCAGAAGTTTGAGCTCCATACAATTTACTTCTGCTTATCCATTTTTATTTTCATCCTGAACTTTAAAGTTGTCTTTCTCTTGGACTGATATCAAATTTCCTTTTAGTGAAGAGTTATTAGTGATGCTAATATTCACCCCCAACAACTTATTAGACACGATGGTTAGAACCCAGCTTTTGGCTTTGTACTACAAAGTAGCAAACACCTGTTCAACATTTCAGTATCCTGGCCCTTTTCCAACTACACTGCTCCTGGGAAACTTAATAATCCACATTAGATCATTTAAGAGAGGTAGCACTTTAAGGAGAAAGGGCCCAGAGCCCACATGATATTTAAAAGGCCCGGAGTATGTGCTGACACTTTCCATGCACAGATGGAACTGATAGGAGCCATCACTGTAGCAGCAGGCACCTAAACAGTGTGCCTATTTCTGGTTTCTAGCAGCACTGACTCTGGATCAAGGCCATCTGATTTCTGACTCAATTTTATTCTGTAATATTTTCCTTACTCCTCACCAACATGTTTTATTTTTGTATTTAAATGAAGGAACGTTGCTATTAGTGAGGAAAATCCTGACACCAAAGGGTCACTTTTATGATCATCCTGGGAAACAAGCAGGTTTTGACTCTGCTCAGCTCTGGAACATAAGAGCACTAGTAGAATTATTTTTACTTGCTTATTTCACCAAAAAGTTTAGTCATTATTAAAAAACTTAATTCCCAATGGCATAGTTTAAAAAATTTTTATTCCATCTAACAACTGATCACTCTTTGATTAAGCTGTTCCTTCCTAGGCACACTGCCAAATTAAAAAAAAAAAAGTAAGCAGTAAACATAGGATCCTACCCTTACCTTTGTTAGAATGATGACATACCTTATTAGATTTCATTTAGCAAATCCTCATGCTTATAGAAAACAACACATCACATCATATAATTAACACTTCTTTCATCATTTATTCTGAACCCAAGATTTGATGGATACCAAGAGGGGTACAGATTTGATGAGTGCCAAGACAAAAGGAAGAATAAAAACAGTGCTTGAGGAACTTTCAGAATAATAGAAAAGGAGTCATTATTTAATCAAATCTACACGCTTTTGACCTGTCAGCATACTTAATAACATTGAAGGAGGATTTATTGGACCATAACATTGTTCTCAGAATGGTGGGAATAAAGAAAAGAATGAAATAAGGTTTTTGCCTTTAAAAAAATGACTCATGTCTTGTTGGAAGAATAAGATACACACAGCTGAAGGGAGAGGTAAAGAGCTATAGTAGGGGCAAATACATGAGGTGAGTATGAATGCATATGCTAAAAGCCTCCATTGGAAAGCTGTGGGACAAGAGACTGGATAAATAGATCTGACTTTACTAAGGAACAACGATTTTTAACTATGGAATTTGTCACTGATCATCTACTGTGGGACCATTCTAAATTTTCTGGGCAAGAAAAAGAATGATACATAAAAGTTTATGATCATTAGAGATTTTTCCACAGAAAAATTTCTGATAGAAAGTAAAAAAAAGTTGATTTTGGGCAAATCTTGGAGAAGAAAGAAAATGATTGGAGAATACTTTAATAATCACTTGTATTTACTTAAATGGGTATGCCAAAATGGCATGAAGCTGTTTCAGATAAAGATAACCAGACTTTACCCTTGGATATCTGGTTTTGTAAGTCTGTTTCAGTCCCTGGGAATCAGATAAACAAGTTTGAAAACCAACCACTAGTTGTGAGAGAAAATAGATGCCAGTCTATGGTAATGATAATAGAAACGAAAAAGAAATTTATCAAAAGAGAGTTTCCCAAAAGAAGCCTTAGTAGTATTTGGATTTTGGAACTGAAAAGAGAGAGAGAGAGATGTATCAAAGATGATTATGAAACTGGTAGCTAGGAGATACACAACAAATCTTGATTGACTGAATAAATGTCCTTAACATTTTTGTTAGATTTCAGTAAATAGGAGAAAGAAGTGAAGGCACTTAAGCCATTAGTCCTTGAACATATTATGAGAATGGGAAAGAGCAAAATTATAGCAGAATAGCAAACTCCCAACCTCCCGTATGATGACTGGTAATTTAATTATCACTGGCAATCAACTCCATAGGAAAAAATTCTATAATCAGGGAGGAACAGATCACATTTAATTTCCCTAGATACACAGTTTTTTTTAAAAAAACACAGAAATGCTCAGGTGTTATTATCAAATAGCAATTATACATGTCTTGATTTTTGAGAGAATTATTTTCTTTCTAGAGGCATCTTCAGTTGAGTTAACCTTTAAAATGGGTCAATCTGGAACAGTGACGATAAAAAGGAAAATCAGTTTGTAGTGCATGACCATGAGTCAGAACATTCTGGCCTTTTAATGAACTCCTAATGAGTGAACTACTTGGAGTGAGGGAGGAATGTACAGCAGTCTCACTGGGTTACCTCAAGCAAGTTTCTTTTCTTGTTTTAATCCTCACCCAAGGATATTTTTCCATTGATTTTTAGAGTGGAAGAGAGAGGGAAAGACAGAGAGAAACCTCGATGTGAGAGAAACACATCGATTGGTTGCCTCCTGCACAAGCCCTAAACAGGGCCGAGGCTGGGAAGGAGCCTGCAACCAAGGTACGTGCCCTTGACTGTAATCGAACCCGGGACCCTTTGGTTCACAGGCCAATGCTCTATCCACTGAGCCAAACTGGCTAGGGCTCAAGCAAGTTTCTTATTCTCCCTCAGTTTATTTCTTTTCTTGAAGCCAGAGAAGGACTAAATATGTTTCTAAATCTATTCTAACCCATTTTTGTAAGATTGACATGATTAAATTATAAAATGTATTGTTTCTATTAGGATTAAAGAAATGTGAGAAGCTCATAAAGAGCCAGGGAGAGGAAGGAAAATAGATAATATATAATAAATTATTATTCATTTTTTTCTTTTCATGAATTGTTTATTATTTGTTCTTAGAAAAGAAAAAGGATGTTATTGTCATTTCATCATCATCACCATTGTCAATTATATCAATTTCATTAGCACAAACAAATCTTGACTTTCTTCTGGGACTTCCACGCATAAATTAGAGTTTCCTTATACGATATCTAGCTCATCATTGGCAACAGTCATTGAAATGAGTAAAAGATGATAAAATATAATTGTCATGGTATCCTAACTTAAAGCTATTAACTATAGTGAACTCTATAAGTTTATACAGATGGGACACATAATGATGTATATATCTTGCATTCACATATTTAGTGTTACCATATGACTGTGCCTGTAACAGTAACACTGTGTCTATTGATAGAAAGGGATGTAAATATTCCATATGAAAAGCTAATTTTTTGAAGACTTTATAATGTGCTTAGTACTTTCTCCAAGTGTTTCATATGGCCTTTCTGATATCAGACTCAAGGTTAGATGTTCACACTTCTATGTAGTTGGGGTTATCCACATTTTACAAATAAGGAAACTGAGATACAGAGAAATTAAGTACTTTGCCCAAGATCACACAGCTGCTAAGGGTAAAGATGGGACATAAATGTGGACAGCCTAGATCAGTGGTCAGCAAACCACGGCTCTCGAGCCACATGCTGCTCTTTGGCCCCATGAGTGTGGCTCTTCCACAAAATACCATGTGCAGGTGCACATGTACAGTACAAAGTTGACTTAAAACTCTAAAGTTTATTAAGTTAATTTTAGGAAACATTGTAGATGAAAGAAGATGTAGTGTCAAGGATTGAGAAAGGTATGTTGAGATGGTTTGGGCATACAGAGAGGATGAACGAAAGGAGATAGACGAAACAAGTATACAAGACGAGTGTGGATGGGAGAGTTGGAAGGGGTCAACCTCAGCGAATGTACCTCAATCAGATTGAGGACGTTTTTAGCAAAGGCCAGCTTAGGAGTACCCTAATTAAGTTAATTACAATGTACCTACCTATGTAGTTTAAGTTTAAAAAATTTGGCTCTCAAAAGAAATTTCGACCCACTACATAGGAGAACATATTTGCCAATGATATCACCGATAAGGGTTTAATCTCCAACATTTACAGGGAACTCATGAAACTTAACAATAGAAAGATAATCCAATCAAAAAATGGGCAACAGACCTAGATAGACACTTTCCAAAAGAGGACATGCAGAAGGCCGAAAGACATATGAAAACATGCTCAAAGTCACTAATTATACGTGAGATGCAAATCAAAACGACAATGCGATATCATCTCACACCTGTCAGAATGGCTATCATCAACAAATCAACAAACAACAAGTGTTGGAGAGGATGTGGAGGAAAAGAAACCCTTCTGGACTGATGGTGGGAATGCAGACTGGTTCAGCCACTGTGGAGAACAGTATGGAGCTTCCTCAAAAAACTAAAAATGGAACTCCCATTTGACCCAGTGATCCCACTTCTAGGAATATATTCCAGAAACACCAATCAGAAAGGATATATGCACCCCTATGTTCTTAGCAGCACAATTCACCATAGCTAAGATTTGGAAACAGCCTAAGTGCCCATCAGCAGATGAGTGGATTAGAAAACTGTGGTACATCTACACAATGGAATACTAGGCTGTGGTAAAAAAGAAGGAACTCTCACCTTTTGCAACAGCATGGATGGAACTGGAGAGCATTATGCTAAGTGAAATAAGCCAGTCAGAAAAAGATAAATACCACATGATCTCACTCATTTGTGGATTATAGAGAACAACATAGACTGATGAACAGGGACAGATCCAAAGACAGAGAAACAGCGACGATCAGACTATCAATCCCCAGAGGGAAAGTAGGGGAGGGAGGGGGTAAGGGGAAGAGATCAACCAAAGGAGATGTATGCATGCATATAAGCCAAACCAATGGACATGGACAACAGGGGGATGAGAGCATGAGTGGGGGTAGAGGGGGGGAGGATGGGGGTTTAATGGAGGGGATGAGGACACATTTGTAATACCTTAACTAATAAAGAATTTAAAAATAAATAAATTAAAAAAAAAGAAATTTCAATTGTTGTACTGTTGATATTTGGCTTTGTTGACTAATGAGTTTGCCAACCATTGGCCTAGATCATTGGGGTCATGCTTTTGTTCATAATACCATACTGCTTTGACAATCAACTGGTTATTGTTTAAAATGAGAGCGTAAATAAGAATGCTTCTTCTAAGACTACCTCTTTTGTACCCACAGGTTGTTTAAACCAAAGTATATGTGGTTATTTTCCCCCAAGTTATTTTCCTCCTTTCCCTGATTATTATGTCTACTTCTCCAATATATAATGAATGCCACAGGCCCACTGCATAATGTACATGTCTCAGGCAGCCAGTTCATTGGTGGAAAGTATACTAGTATATAGCATTATTTCACAGCAGAGAATTAAAAGTGTCTACATTTATAAAGATTCCCCTATTTGCCATTATTATCCCAATACATTGAGCAGATATCTTTAATTCACAAATCACTGCCTTAATGCTTTCTACCGAGTTCTCAGAGCCCTGCAAAGTCATGGTTTCTGTTTGAAGTAGTATCCTTCTTTTCAAATAGCAGTTAATTTAGGAAGCAGTATGTTGGACACCTTTATTACACAACTCTCCTTAGTACTCAGATCCCTTGGCACACTTGTTCTTCTCACTATTGTTATCATTGCAAAGTACAGAGTGGAGCACAGGACTCTACATGGCCTGAGGAATCACAGAATCCCCAAGGACCTCTTGACACCATTTACCCAAAGCCTGAAGCCCTGACAGCAAGGACACTATCATCACCTCATGTCCCATCTGTCATACCTGTCTCTGGTGAGGCCAATTGCAGCCATATTTACTATTGTTGGGTTGACAGTTTCCTCTGGACTCATGAAGATTAAAAAGTATAAACTTGTTGCACCATATTTAAGTCAAAAGGCAATAAAGAATCCCTAAATAGACTAGGTAAGGAAATAAAAATCAAACCACTCCACATCTGTTTTACTTTTACCTCCACCATTTCTCCTGAGCTAGCACTAATGCCTGTGTCATGCACGAATTTTTAATTAAGGTAAATTAATGAATTAGATAGAGCTTTACTGCCACTTTTCCTTAAGAATCACCTCTTACTGGATGAGCATATCTCCTATGTCTCTAACGAGAATATTGAGCTCCCTTTTTACTTCTAAAGGGACAAATCATATTTTCAGTTTGCAATTCAGAGTTGGTTTTGCTATTGTCTGCTGCCATATTCTTGACTGGCATTGATGTATTATAGAGGGAAGTTTCAGGCACTTCTGCATATTTAGAATGTGAGCTGAATATATGAGTCAGGGAAAGCCTCTCCAACATAAGGTAATGCAAAAATACAATTTAGTATTGTTTTACTTAAAATCAGGCTAGGCAAAATACTCTTATATTACATTAGAATTAAATCTTCCAAGTGTGTGTGTTTTAGGTAAAATACTTTTTTTTGTATTTTTCTATTGAAATGAACAGCTCCCTGAAAGGGATCAAATAGGCAGAGATTTGCATTTACCCAAAGGGGAAACTTTAAGTACAAAGGTTTACTATAATCAGTAGAATGCACAGGGATCAGAAAGCACAATTCTAACTTCAGAGGTTTCCAAGTTATGGAACAACGCTATCATTTCCTAGGGTTTTCAGATACTATTATTGCAAATTTGGAATACTCTATGATAGCACAAGGTCCAAAAAGATGAAAACTCATGAATTAATAACAAAGATATTGGAATATTGCTGTTATTTCTAGATATTGGAATATTGCTGTTATTTCTAGTAAATGTTTCTATCTTAGAGGGGGAGATATAGTTCAGTACTACTCACAACAACACATCTCACTCATCTTACTAAATTCATTATATTTTATAGCATTTTGCTGGTGGTGTTTCCTCTCTGGTCTTTATTCTCCCTTTAAAAAATCTCATGGGGCAATAAGAAATCTTTTTAATGAATGTGGCCTAGAAATTGTATTCATTGCCTCTGGTGCAAGACCAACTATATATTGGACATGACATGTGCTGTTCTAAAAACTTGACAAACATTACATTTTCTCAAACCCACTAGACAGCTGCTATTGCCATCCCCATGTTATAGGTTAGGAATTTGAGGCATAGAAAAGTAACATTAGGTGTTCAGATAGACAGAAAGCAGAGGAACATGGATTTGAATCCACACAGGCCAGTTTCAGCGACAGTGCTTTTAACTAAGGTAAACTATATGTAATTTCTCATCCAAATTGAGGTAATTCTGAGAGTTAAAGAAGGCCCTACTAATAATTAGACTGGCATAGTGGGTATAAATTGAGATGATCCCAGGAAAACTAGTATACATATATGGTCACACTACTCTTAATCTCCATGCTGTGCTGTTCAAATTCATTACCACAACTACTATGTTGCCACAAGGAGCATACATGTAGGGTAGTTATAACCTTGCAGTAAATATAGGCATTTTATTGCTGAAACAATATACAGTAAGTCCTCATTTGATGGCATATATAGGTTCTTGTAACTTCAAGTGAAATGATATATAATAAAACCAATTTTGCCATTGGCTGATTGACATACAGAAGATAAGTCCCTACAGCTTATTTCTGGTCACAAAAACATCATCTAACCTCTAAATAAAGACCCCAAACACTTCTAATATTAAACACTGAAATAAATGTGAGCTATACATACATGTAAGGACGTTTAATGAAAACATTTAAGATAATTATTTTCTAACCTGCTTATTGCAGTTCAGAGTCCCAGTCCCGGGTGGCCAGAACCTACCCCGTGGAGCAGGGTGCCAGGTGGAAACCCACCTTGGACCGGGTGCCCTTCTGTCGCAGGGCACACTCACACCTACACCCACCTTCACTCAGACTGGGACCACTGTGTTTCCCCTGGTGTGTTTCACACCAATCCACCTATTGTGCACATCTTTGGGATGTGGTCCTGCTGGGAATCTCTTTTTTTCCCCTTATCAATGTTATAACAAAGTGACATTATTTAAGGACCTGCTGTATAGAGAACCAGCAAACACTTACATTAGCAATGAAACTATTTCTCAGTTTCCACGAACATGTAGGCCATGAGCTACTGCTATTAAGGGCGCCTTAACTACATATTTTCAAGTGTCCCCAACTTCCTTGTTAGAATAAATTAGCTACATGCCACCTACTTAAAAGAGATTTACTGCTGTGGGAATGAAGTTCAACTTCATAAATCCTGTGGAATACACTCCCATCACAAAATAAAGCTAATGGTGACACGTCAAAACCAATTAAGCAGTGTCAGCTCTGTTAGTCTTCTGCCATAACAGCATTGCTTCCAAAAAGAAGATCAGGCTAAATCAGCCATTTTTAAACTTTTTCATCTCATGGCACACATAAACTAATTGCCGAAATTCTGAAACACATAAAAATATGGTTATAATTTTGTTTCATTCATTGTGTTGGCTGTTGTCATTTTTTTTTTAAGTTTGACAATGTAAGGAAAATGAGGTCAGTGACCCTGATCAAAGAGTCAGGTATAGCCTATTTTAAATATTCTGGTGTCCCACCAGTGTGCCGTGACCCACTGGTTGAACTATTACTGGGCTAAATGATTTGTTACGGTGACACCACACTACCTTTTGGTAAAAATATATTTAAAGTTTATTACTAACTCGCTGAATAGAGTTTTATGCTAAGGGACTAATGGAGTCTTTCCTGAGGACAATTAGGATTTAACTGGAAAAATCTCATTTACAGAAATAACTAATCCTCAGCTGGTGCTTGCAGAATTCATTCAGAGTGAGAGCATATTTCACACATGGAAAATTTTATTTAAAGGAAACATATGAGGCAGCCGTAAGTCAAATGCAGGGTCATTATGTGCACAAATTAGCTCTTGTAGTAAACAGGATTAAAGACTTTGAGCTTTAGATGAGCTTGTTGCAAGAAATGGGCACACGAAGGAACTTTAATCAGAACTAATGTAGGCTCGCCATTCCGTTTACAGAAATGACTCTGTAAAAGCCTGTGCATACCCAACCATCATTTACTTTAGTCTCAGCTGTCAAGATGTAGCTTGTATCTTAGGTGAACTGTTAAGAAACAGTCATTCATCGGGGGAAGGGGAGAGAAATATTCTACTTGTCCAAGCAATTATATGGTTAAAGGTTAAAATATTAAATGCCAGAATATCAGCAGAAATGGCGGAGTGAAAACATGCTCTCCATAAAATCAATGAGAACACTAAAAACTGTCAAAATTATCTGGAGATAGAAACGTCTATAAGGTGCTTTACGTCTCTGATACTTGGGAATCTAGGAGCCCTGGCACATGAGCATGGCTATGCACATGCCTCGGGAAGACCTAAGAAGGCCTTAACTCTCAACTCCAGCAACTCTGGTGAACCTTGAGGCTCTGTGCAAGCTAAAGCTAAAGCTAATGCTAAAGCTAAGGCAGCTCTGTAAACTGCCTACTGCAGTGTCGAAGGCATGCCCCCGAACCATAGAGCTCCTCAGTGGCTGTGATGTCTCCTCCCTTTTTGCTGTTATTGTCATGAAATGCATCTACATAAATCGTGTACCTACCAACAGAGGTTTATAATTATTGATGTAGTTTTACATCAGACAGGAATAAGGAGGTTATAAAAATATAAGCATATTGTCTTTTTTTTCAGTCCAAATTACATTGTTACACACTACGTATAACCATAATCCTCCGGGCAATTGCAAAATAAGTAATTCTTAAAATACAGCAAATGAAAAACAAGGAAATTAAAATGGTGAACTAAAAACCTTTTCTTTACCACAAGTAACAGCATTTATAGTGCAATTCAAAAACAAAAATTCACAACAAATATCAAAATGAAAGCTGTAAATCATAGATGAAAGATGTAAATCATACCTTATCAATACTATTTTAAGTGGAAATGTATTAAACACTCTAATCAAAAGGCAGAGCTTAGAAGACTAGACAACACAGAGTTTGAGACAAAAAAATTCTACTAGAGAAAAAAACATTTCCTAATCATAAAAGTGTTAACCCATCAAGAAAACATCTACACTAATAAAAGAGAAACATGGTAATTGGCATACGACCGCTACCCTTTTCATTGGCTAATCAGTGAGTATATGCAAATTAACTGTCAGCCAAGATGGCGGCCGGCAGCCAGGCAGCTGGAAGCAAACATGAGGCTCGCTTTCTCCAGTGACTGCGGACTCCAACGTTCCCCACCTGACTTTCCGGCCTCTCAGTTGCAACTCTAAGCAACTATCTACTATGTTGCAAATAAGAATATAAACAAAAGCCTAGAAACCGGCTTTCAGTCAGCCGGGCTTTAGCAACATTGTATCGATGTTTTCAGCAGCGAGGCCTCAGAGCTAAAGCTGGCCCAGAATAAAAAAAAAAAAAGAAAAGAAAACAAGGAGCGGTTGGAAGCTTCAGTCACTCGCTTCCGGAAAACAGCCCTCAGCCCCTCACCCAGACTGGCCAGGCACCCCAGTGGGGACCCCCACCCTGATCCAGGACACCCTTCAGGGCAAACCAGCCGGCTCCCACCCGTGCACCAGGCCTCTATTCTATAAAGTAAAAGGGTAATATGCCTCCCGGCACCGGGATCAGTGTGACAGGGGGCAGCGCCCAAAACCCCTGATCGCCCTGCGGCTCTATGTGTGACAGGGGGCGGGGCCACAACCTCCCTATATGCCCTGCTCTGTGCCTGATAGGGGGGAGCTCCCCAATCCCCTGATTGCCCTGCGGCTCTGTGTTTGACAGGGTGCAGTGCACCAACCCCCTCCCCCCCCATGGGCCCTGCTCTGTGTGTGACAGGGTAGAGCCATAACCTCCCCATTGGCCCTGCCCTGAGTGTGACAGGGTGCAGCACCCCAATCCCCTGATCCGCCCTGCTCTGTGTGTGACAGGGGGCGGTGCCCCAACTCCCCTATCGGCCCTACTCTGTGAGTGACAGCGGGGAGCTCCTCAACCCCCTGATCAGCCCTGCTCTGTGCATGACAGGGTACAGAGCCCCAACACCCCTGATGGGCCCTGCTCTGTGCGTGACAGGGGACAGCACCCCAACCCCCTGATGGGCCCTGCTCTGTGCGTGACAGGGGGTGGCGCCGCAACCTCCCCATCGACCCTGCCTTGAGTGTGACAGGGGGCGGTGCCCCAATCCCCCAATCGGCCCTACCCTGAGCGTGACTGAGGGTGGCATTGCAACCTCCCGATCTGCCCTGCTCTGTGCATGATGGGGCGGTGCCCCAACTCCCCAATCTGCCCTCTGCCACCCGGGAGCAGGCCTAAGCCAGCAGGTCATTATCTCCCGAGGGGTCCCAGACTTCGAGAGGGCACAGGACGGGCTGGGGGACCCCCCCCCCCCCCCGGCCCCGAGTGCACAAATTTTTGTGCACGGGGCCTCTAGTAATAATTATAAACATATATAGACCTATCAACAGAGCTTCAAAATGCAGGGGGCAGTATCTGACAAAATTGTATAAAGACAATTCAACAGTAGTAGTAGGTGATGTCAGTATCTCATTTCAATAATGAATAGAACTATCCAGAGTATCAACAACACTGTACACCAACTGCACTTACTACACATCTACATAACACCCCACACAACAGCAGGATTCACATTTTCAAGTGCACATGAAACACTGTCCAAGACAGACCATATTTATCCCATGAGGCAAGTCTTAATATATTTAAAAAGATTGAAATTACACAAAAGATGTGTTCTGAACAAAATTTAAAAGAATTAGAAATTAATAGCAAGGGGAAATTTGGACAAGTCGCAAATATATGGGAATTTAACAACATGCTCCTAAATAACAAATGAATCAGAGAGGGATTCACTAAGTTGAAAGATATGTTGAGATGAATGAAAAACACATAATATACTGTACTTATCAAATGAAGTGAAATGATTTTATCCCCATAAAGCTTTGCTTGCATTAAGTAGAGACAAACACATAGAATAAGTAAATTGTCATATCAAGTACTTCCCTAAGAGGCTACTACTATTGTGCAAAATAGATCCCATCTGTGTCACCATGTGCCTCTCATGGCAGTTCAGGACATTGTCTACTCTGTCACATGGTCTGGTTTGAGAAATAGACTTTTTTTTTTTTTTTTTAAGACAAGGAAAGACTGATAAGATTTTGTTAGCAAGTTAAGAGACGTACCGGTTCTACATCCTCTTTCCCAGAGAGGCAGGCTGGGCCCAAGGTATGCTGCTGGCCATGAAAAATACACCTTTATACCAGGAGCAGAATTCGCCCCTTTGCAATTCTTCCTTTTCAGAGGCAAGTATGGAAACAGCATCATTTTAATAGCGGAATACTCAAATCACTTTGGGTCCAAGAAAGTCTGGCTTTGTGCCACCACCTGTTTAGAATTATTGTCTGGTTCCCAGATAATGAGGATTTACAGTCTCCCACCTTCCATCCCTCATGTCCTCTCTAAGAGAGGGAGTCACCAAGCCCTGGGAAGCTGAGTGGGTGCAAGGGTCAGGACCCTGCTAGCTCACTGTTCAGGTAAAATGGCGGTAATATCTCTATCCCAGTTTTGGGATTTTGGCTATTACCTGAATCAATATCCTCAACTTCATATAACTTTTTAGCATATTGAAAAGATCCTGATGATCATCTTTTACAACAAGAAAAACATATAGTTGAGCGAACTGCGGGGTGAGGGAAACCTCTCTCCCACCTTGAAATGCCGCGATTGCTCACGATGAGGACCACACACCAACAGCCTAAAGAGATCCAAGCTTCAGATTCTCACTGTCTCTGGAAACACCATTTTCATGGTACATTTAGCAAATGCTTTGCTATAATTGAACTTCTATGAAACTACATATTATGCAAATAAATTAATTATCATTTGTAGCATTACAATGGCTGGTAAATCAATTTATAATTATATGACACTTAAAATAAATAGAATAACACTCTTTAAATTTCCCTGCTGAAGTGCTAATACATAACAGGCTCAGCAGCAGAGCAATAAAACAGTAAAAGGCAATGCAACATTGTACCCTGAATCGTGGGTACTGAGCGTGAAATGAAGCCACAGTGATTGCAAGCTCTGCTCTCTATCCCTCTATACACAGAAGCCTTTTGAACACTCCAAATACCCTGAAGAACTGCCTGTAAGTATATCCGGTACACGGTTATTTTCATAATTAGTCGCTGAAATCTGAGGCCAGAACAGAGTATATTAGTTAAAATAACCTTTGTAACTTTTACTGTTTTCTAATCTGGAATATCGTTTATTTCTAAGAAGCCTCCTGTATTGAGGAGATTGCTTTGCCAAACAAAAATAACTGTCAAGGTAAAACAGTAAAATGAAATAAAGGAAAACGGCAATTGCAAAGCCCACAGTTTGGACACAATACAGCTGATGGCACTCTCTTAAGCGTGTCGGTGGAGAAAGCTTCTCCAGAAATGAAGCCATAACCCAACTCTGCAGACAGACATCGGATGAACCTGAGGCTCTAGAGCAAGCATGTCAAACTCGCAGCCGGCGGGCCGCATGCCTCATTTACATAAATGAGGGGAGAGACAGTGAGACTAAAGCACTCCTTATTTTGTATTTATTTCCTTGTCAGCACTTGAGGATCCTGTAATGCAAAGAATGTCTTTGATCTGAATGCCCAGGGAAGCATGTGATGAATCCCAGAGGTCATGTAGATTTAAAGACCTTCAAGAGATATAAGTGGGCTTATTTTATTGCTACCATGGAAATCACACATGTACACATACACTAGGAGGCATGCTCTGCGGAGCTAATGGGCTGCATAATAAGATGTGGCTTTGACATGCTTGGTTGGCACTATTTTCTTCGTTCCAAAGTAAATCATAAGAATGGCGACAACATGCGGTCACAATGTAAGATGAATAATAATTAGCCTAAGCCCCAGGCCCTTGAACCTCTAAATGAGGAGGAAACCAATTTAGAAGCAGTTTTGTTTTGTGGAGCATGGTCACAAGAGGACAGCCCTAACAGCAGGGGGCCTGGGCTCTCCAAAAACTGCTCTGTGACCTTGGAAAATTCACTTAGATCATCCTGTTCCAAACCGTGAAATGGGAAGATTTGAAACTTTACCAATGTGCTTCTGATAACATGTGATAAGCTTGAGATTGAG
The DNA here is from genome assembly GCF_028538775.1 of Myotis yumanensis. Taxonomy (NCBI): domain Eukaryota; kingdom Metazoa; phylum Chordata; class Mammalia; order Chiroptera; family Vespertilionidae; genus Myotis; species Myotis yumanensis. The sequence goes on along the minus strand of NW_027223762.1, from coordinate 28,850,687 downwards.
TCATATTAAAACAGTAATTATTGCCAATTGCCCGATGCGATAAAATTATGAGTAGAAATTTTGCCAATTAAATCCCAAGTCCATTGATTCATTTCATAAATTTAGGAGCACCCAATGGACAATGGTTTCTAACAGTTAATATTTGTCAAATACTGAGTAGTAAAACTAATCTGAATATACCTAAAATATAGTAGAAAAGATCTGTTTTCAGAAGAGTAAAGGAAATAAAACTCCACAGGGTGCCTGGAAGCAAGGGAAGGGCAATTAGTGAAGTCTGGGAAAAGTGGGAGTAGGGAGCCTGCAGGGGTGAATCAAAATTCGGCTTGACTTTTAAAATTTGGGGGATAAAATATAGCTGATTGTGTGTGCACACCCGTGTGTGTGTGTGTGTGCGCGTGCACGCACACATTCTCATCTTCTGGGTGACCCTACTTATGCTGGGGCCACTATCACAGTCAGATGAAGTTGGAGTCCCTTAACTCAGGCACTAAGGAAGCTCCGTGCAAAATTGAAGCTCAAGGTGTGAGGCGCTGTACCTCTAAATTCCATGAAGTCTAATGCTGACCTTTTGCACTGAATGACACTAATGAAATTCAGTAGCTTTCAACCCAATTCAGAAAACAAGTTGAAGCTACTCCTTGATCTTGCTAAAATTACTGAGCCAGCTGGTGCTCTCCCTCCAGAAAAAAAAATCAGGCAAAGTCTCTTGAATGCACACACAAAGTGTCATAACATTTGTTTTACTGACTCTTCCTACTGTATCAGGTTTTTATGGAACTTTCTCAATCTTCTTTTTATCTAAAGTAAAAAGCTTGGAGTAATAAGTGTAAGAGCTATGTTACTAAAATCTCCATGATTGGGTCCAAATCAATGTAACAAAAAACTTGAGGAAGATATTCTCAGCAAAGCCCGTGTGGTGTGACTTTGGGTAGTAGACACACCATGCAACATACAGATGATGTATTCTAGAATCATATGCTTGAAAACTATATAATTTTATTAACCAATGTCACCCCAGTACATTCATTTAAAAATTATGAAAAATGTTAAAACCGAGGGTAATATTGCCATGCTGAAAATCCCTTGGAGGCGTACCATTGCTCTTAGAAAAACAGCCTAAGCCTTGCCACAGCCCAGACGCATGGCCTTGCCGGTAATATTTCTTCCTACCTCATTTCCATTTCATACTCCAACCTCCCTGGCTCATTGCACATGAGGGCTGCCACGCCCTCCTCCTTCCCAGACATGCCAGGCACTCTTAAACCTTTGAGACTCTGTGCTTACTGCCTCTGCTTGGAATCCTCTTTTTGAGCTTATTCACACCTTCTGATCTCAGGTGAAACGGCCCTTCCTCAGAGAGGCCTTGTTGACCTTATCTCAAGAGATTTACCCTCGTTACTCTACTGTAACTCTATTAACTTCTTGGCACTTAACACAATAAATAATTCATTTGTATAACATGTATTTACATGTTTATTATAGAATTTTACCTCCATGAAATCAGGGATCTCCTTCTTTTATTTACCACTGTGTCTGCAGTGCCTGGAATAAAGCGTTGCACATAGTACAGATTCAATATCTGTTAGATAAATAGAGATGCCCTAAACTCTGCAATGTTTTTAGTACTGAAATGAACTCATCCAGAGAGCTGTGCATGTTCTATAATATTAGAGATAGATCACAATGGGGAACTAGACCACATAGAAGACTACCTTCCTTATTTTACTAGAGTTGAAATGAGACTTCTTGTAAGTAAGAGCTTCGACTAAGGTTGCCTACCTAACAGTTATGTAGTTTCCCTGAGCCTAGAGTCTTCAACCAACCATATTATGAAAGGAAAGCAGCCCCCATAGAATTCTACTGACTTAAGCATATATAAGCATATACATATATATATATGGTTAATGTAAGTGTTTGGTGGCTTAATAGTATGTATTTATGAAGGTCAAGCATGTTATCAACATTTACCACTGGGATGGGAAAATCAGCCTAGAGTCTGTATTCTTCCCTGAAATAGAATTAATTTTCTCCACTGATATCAGCAATTAGCTAAGGAGGTCACACTTCTTTTCTTGCCATCCCTGAAAGAATATTCCAGTAACCACCACAGATCACCATGGCAACTCTAAAACAATAGAAGACCTAGCTCTGTTTATAGGTTATGTGTATCTACTGTTTTCTATAAAATTGTCTATGTTTTTCATGCAGAACAAGGGAATAAGGGGTTTTATGTGTACAAAGCTATTATCCTAGGGGAAAGGATAGAGAGAGGATGAAATTGTCATCAATCAGATGTAATGATAGTTGCCATAAACATTCAAAGTTGGACATTTTTATTTTCTGTGGATGTAAGATTCAATTGTATTCCTTTTTTTCTTAGGATTCTTACTGGGACAGACAGGATGAATGGGTTGTACTATGCTACTTATATGTATTTAATTGCACATTACTATAATATTCAAAATAATAGATGGCAAAAAAACCCTACTCCAATATACCTATAATTTGCCAATAGTCTCCTCTTCTCTTTTGTTTTTAGAACTTATCCTTTTTTCTTTTTCCATTTTTATTATGCTTTCATAATGTATTTCTCAGCTTACAAAACTAGGAGGAATTTTATTTATATTAACATCCAACAGGGAAAAATGCTATTATACAATCTAATATTTGATTGAAATTAAATTTAATCATTTTCTTCATCAAAATAACTATTTACTGCATAATGAAATTCCACTAATGCCACATCAGCTGCATTATACAGACAAGCATAAATCAGCAAAATGACATCAAATCTGTGTAAATGAAAATCTGAGCTATTTAGAGCTATTAGAATACTGGCAAGTTTCTCTTTAGAACCTTATTGTTTCAGCAGAATGAGATGTCTACAGGTCAACAAAGTTATCTCTGTGCCTCTAGACAGAATTCTTAAATTTTCAGTGTGTACTATAAAAATTCAAGAACCATTCTGGAAATTTGACGAGGATACAGGGGAAGGATATTCTACTGCCTCATTCAGTTACCCTCTGGCTTACTGACACCTCTCATTTCTAACTATAGAGCCTCTCCTTCAGGTCATGACCAATTTGGCTGCTGGTTTTATTTAGAATCTTCCAATTACAGACCTCACATCACACTTGAAACGAGAGGCAGGTAAAGACCTGGAACTTCCAACATTAAAGAATAGGGACTGAATTACATGCACATTTGAGAAATAAAACTATTAAGATAATTTGGGAAGGATGATACATTTTCTACAGTAAAGTGATGAATTCATTAATCTAAAAAGAGCAAGCAAATAAAGTACAGATGAGTTCTCTGCACTTGGCTGGCACCCAACAGCTGGTTGGTATTCTAGCCTACGGTTTCATATTCTATGAAGTGTCGCTACATGAATAAATATGCGCAGAGGCTGTCTTTCATCTGGAGCAGGGCTTTTGTGAGGAGTGGCCCATTAAGAGTACAAGTTAGCCATTGCTACAACGTAGCAAATAGCTTTTTATATTAAGTGCACAGAGTGACAAATAATTTTGCTTTTAATTGCTTTTATTTGAACCTGCAGAGCATCTTCCAACACTACACAGATACAAGGAGCGAGAAATAGAAACAGACTTACATTCCGTTTCCAGAACCCGTGCTTACATTCTATTTCCAGAACCTGGGCTTACATTCTATTTCCAGAACCTTGGAAAGAAAACTCAAGTCATAGGAGACTTTTCTGTTATTGAAATTACTCAGAAAACCAAACTCCAAACAAACCACAGTGTTTTCATCATTGCTACACCAGTACAGATGTTCTGCATTAAGAGATTCATGTCCATGGGAGCACTGCCTTCAGGCTCTGAAGAGATCCTGGCACTGCCATCCTGCAAGGCCATGCTGAACCTCAAAGATGAAATGGCTAGGATCTAGTCCTCTTGTTCATCTTCAGAATAACCCTCTGACCCTCACCTCCAATTAATCACAAAGTATTCTATTTAGACTCATCTCTTCACTGTAACATCACACATTAGCCTGGGATCAATCTCTGGTTCTCACAAGAAGCCTGCACTAAATTCCTGCACACTTAAACCTTTGCCACTTCCCACCCTCAAGAATAAGGATGATGATAACTATCCACATTCTTCCTGAAAAGATACACAAAAAGCACCATGTGGACTTTCCACATTAATGTGAAGTCTGCAGTGCAGGAAGTAGCCACTTTTCGGAGATAATATTTGAGAGAATCAGCTAATGCTAGCATCTCCCCCCTCAATTTGGCTATCCAACTGAGATGAAAAGGACTGTCTGACTTAAGAGGGATCCTGAGAGCATGAATGATGTGGTTGTACCAAGTATATTTTCTGCTAAGCACACCATCACTCAGCCTCAATATAAAAAAAAAAAAAGTTAGTGGGGAAATGTGGCTCCAGCATTTGGCTGATGGACAGAATAGGAGAACAAAACCCATTTTATATTTTAGAGGAAAACAATACAGGGGCTTAAAGTCAAGAGCACTTACTGGTGGAATGTCTCATGCCTAGAGCTGGATTTTTGGAACTGATTCTAGGCCTTTCTCTTCTCCAGAGGCTCATTACCTTCAATTCTTCACGTTGTCTCAAAAAAGCTGGCTCCCAATAGTCTCGAGTGAGAAATTCTCACTACCTCAGATCTCTACATTTCAAACCCCATTTTTCTTTTTACTTAATTCTCCTGTAAATTTATTATTTACAGAATAAACTCTCTTTATTCTGTAATTCAACATGGTCTTGTGAGATGTTCTATAGACTGTATAGTACTCGAAGGAGGGAGAACTAGGTTTAAATGCAATAAAATTGTTGGCCATCCTTGTGAATAACTGTGGTCCTGATATGGTCAGTTTTATAGACATGCAGCTGAAATTGAACAGTGACAAAGGACTGTTGGCACTACTCAATTGGTGCCCATTATGTCGTAGATGTAAACATTAAGGAATAATTGATCTTGGAAAAATAAATTTTCTTTCTGGGGTTTAACTGCAACAGTAAGTAGGAAGGATCATTTGTCTCCTATTTCCTTATATTAGAAGAGATCATAGAATGGATCCACAAAAATGAGAAGATGCTGTACTGGAAAAGTTTTATCTTTATCCTACAATTCTGTAAGGATTGTTTTCCTAATTGCAAACCAAAGTGCTGAGATGCAAATTCACAACACTTCAGAGTTCAGAGTCAAATTCTCAAATAAGTGTGGTGTTTGTCTTCGTTTGGGCCAAGTAGGCAACTGGTGGAAGATTTCAGGGTCTCTTCAAATGACACCAACATAAAACTTATATTGTACCTCTGTTATTACTTATTAAGTGACCTATATATGTGTGGATTTTGTCTCCAGCTTTCTTTAATTCAATAAGTATTAGTTGAATTTCTACTATGTTCTAACACATTGTCTATATGAAATAGTGGAATCTCAAAGGCAAAAATCTTAAATAAATAAAAATATAGTGGAAAAGACACATGCACAGAGCTACCTGTAATATAATGTGATCAGTTTATTAGATTAACTGTTTTATAGTTTGATCCCCAGGAGAGTGAAATACTATCTGGGACTGATGCAAGGCTGAGGGTGAGGGCAGAGTTATCCCATCAACTGGCCACGGTGGAAGGAATCTTACGGGTGATAAATTGATATACAAGTCTATGGTCGGAAAGCACTGTTGGATAATTCAACAAATTCATAGTTTTGGCTATGATTATTCAAGCTCTTACTCTTAGTGAAACTAAACTGCTGAAAGCTGTAAAATTAAAAGAACACAAAAATTAAACTTCTTAAAATATTTTGGAGGTTCAGGTCACATTCTCAGAATTCAAAAAATTAAGTTTGTCTGGGTCTTGAGAGAGAGGACTTTAAGTAGTTGGCATAAGTTAAATAAATTCTCCTTTTTGTCCTGCCTATGGGAATTCTAAGAGAATGTATTTTAAAAACAAAGGGGCAAAAATTAGAAGCAGCAATATTAGGTTTCTTTCTGAGTTTAACACTCAGGTTTGAGAAAAGTTCACATTTTATGAGACATGTCAGTCATTGCATCTTAATGTAGACTAAATAAGTAATAGTATTCTCAACTTGAAAAAAATATAGTAAGTTTTTTCTTTGATAAAGACAGATCTTTTTTCATTTTCTCAATTCAGAGGCAGAAAAATAAGACACAAATGGCAGACTACTAAGTTAATAAAATCAAAAGCACTGTTTGGTTGTTCATATACTAGTAATAAGCAATAGTAGAAAAAAATGGACAACTAAAATTATCTAAAGGAAATACATGTAATGAGAGCTTATAAAACAATGATATTCTGATGTATTATTGTTTAGTTTTAATGGTTAATTTGTAAAATTTTCAGAGTTGCTTTGGAGATCATATGAGTCCCAGCTATTTAGAATCTAATGCCACTTGGATTTTATGGCCCAGCTCCAAGTGACTGTGACAGAAGAGAATAATGTAAAGAAACTCTGGAGGGCCCTAAAAAGACAATCACAGGAATGGCCTTGAGGGTTTTAAAGCAAAGCCAAGCCTTCCTTAAGTAACTATTTGCTTTCAAGAAATCACTCCTGACTTAGGGCTGAGGCAGCAGAGAGTAGGGTAGAGTTGAGTGCAATCCTGGCCCAGCCAGTGTGGCTCAGTGGTTGAGTGTCAACCCATGAACCAGAAGGTCACGGTTACATTCCCTGGCAGGGGCAGGCTCGATCACCAGTAGCGGGTGTGCAGGAGGCAGCCAATGGATGATTCTCCCTTATCATTGATGTTTCTATCTTTCCATTCCTCTCTGAAATAAAAAAAAATCCCAAAACACATTTTTTTAAAAAGATTGCAATCCTGGGAGACAGATAGTCTGAATATGAATCCCCCTCTCTCCTTTATTTGCAGTGTGACCATGGACACCATACTTACACTGAGCCACCTTTCCACTCTGAAAAATAGGAACAATGATGGGACTTATTTCATAGTGTCAATGTGATGGATGATTAAAGCATTTAATGTCCATAAAGTGCTTATGAAAGTGTCTGACAAATAGTGAATATCATACCCATGCTTCTTCCTATGATCACTACAGCTGAATCCTTGTGGAAAGTCAATGTCTGCCCTTGGGGGATAACAAAGGATTGTGCCACTTGACGTAAACTGGCTGCTATCTATTCACCAAAGGCTGAAGCCTGTACAGCAGTACCCATCTTCAGACGGCTGTGTGGTGCATACACAGTCATGCTCAACTAAGGCTCAAAGATGCACCAGCAAGTGTTATGAACAGGTGGCTCATACTACTGGCCCACCTCCTCTTTGTTCACCACCACTTTTCCCTCCATTCTTTATGAGAAGTTCCCCCAAACCAGTGAACTAGGAAGGGCATATTTGAACCTGGTTTAAAGATGGTTCCGTATGGCATTCTGGCCCCAGCTCAAAGAGAAGGCTCTAACACATCTGATGGTTTTCTTTGCCAAAGATTGGTCAGATACTTGTCGATAATGAGACTGAAGATTTGAGCTACCCTGTCAGAAGATACAAAAGTAACTAATTGAACAATCCTGTCTGATTTATTTTGGATTTTTAATATGAGATGAACACTAGGGGAAACAGTGATAGGCATGGAATGTTACTTATAAATCAACAAGTGCTTCAAATCCAAGAGCTGGTGGGGCATTTGATTTTTTACTTCAGAAGAAGAAAATCATTAAAACGCTTACCAGTGCTATTTTGGGACTCACAAAATCTGTCACTTTTAACAAGTTATGCTTGTATAGTCTATTCTGTGATGAAAGTATTGCATATTTCATGTTTCTATTCTCTCTCTTCTTTGCCTATAAAAGTCTTTCTTTCCAAGATGTCAGTGCTATTTTAAGAGTTAAATTATATGCTCCCCAAATGTAGTTTTTCTAACTAGATATGCATATAACCTTTGAATTGGAAGTCATGTCATTTAAAATAGGCCATACATTCCTAGGAATCATTATTTCACACACGAATGTGGTTGCCCAGCTTGGACAATTCCCTGGGATTTTTTTTGTGCCAATACTTTACTTGTTTTTGACCAACTTTTACAAATGTTTCTTTGTTAATGGTTAATCAATCATTATGGATCATGCTCAGCCAAAATTGATCAATTTGTTTGCTCAATGAGTAGGGCAGAGTAAAAAGAGAAAAAGTACAGCTTCCTTTTGAAGTTTAGCTTTGACATTGTAGAGCACTATGCAATCCAGTTTCTATTTAAGGCGTTATAGTACGTGAAGGCAAGAGTGAGCTGGGGGAAGGAGGAGGGTGACTCATGTGGCCAGGCTATATTCAACACCTCATGAAACTAGGCCTTATCCTCTCTGGTTCATATGAACACATTTTTAAAAAAATCTAATTCGTTAAATTAAGAACCTTAATTATACCAATAGTCCTAAAGTTTCACATGTTGAGTGTTCTATTTCTTGTAAAGACCATGGCATAAAGAATAATGTTCTGTTGGTCAAGGTCAGTGGAAACCAAAAGTACATGTATGTACACACAGTCATCGTTTTTCTACGTTCATGGTAAAATTTGTTAAACCCTGAACTATCTGAAAATGTCAAAGATCAGTAGAATTTCTTGATGAAAATATTCAGTATTCATATTCATAATATATACAATAATGCCTAGATAAGATTTCAGAGCATGTTAGTTTTTGATAAGTTTAATAATAACAGTAATTGCTGACATTTACTAAGTCCTTGCTTTCTGTCAGTCTCAATGCCAGGCATATTTTTTGTAAGTAATTTTATTCATCCTCACAACAAAATGTTGCTATGCACATAATGTTGTCTATAGTACAACCAAAATTTGGAAAGACTATGTAGTGTATTCAAGGTAAAAGAAAACAAAATAAACTCACCAAACAGTGAACTTAACACAGTACAGTCCCTAACCACCAGTTCTTTAACCATTCTAGTCTTAGGCTGAAAAAGTGAGGTATTGGTGCCTCTCTTATGGCACTGGTCACAAATATGAATCATCAAACAATATTGCTTTGGGGAGGATATTTTCAATTTGCTTATCTAGATTTGAACAGAAATTAAATAATGCCTTAGTATAATGTTTTGAGCCAAAGGCCAGTAAAAATGCTGGTGTAAGAGAAGCAAAACACTTCCTCTATCATTCAGAGTCTCCTGCAACTTATTAGAAACAGCAATTTTCTTTCTTATAAAAGTTTCTTTTACTGAATTGGAAAATATGACGCCATCAAGCAGTGAGGCACCTGTGTATTTAGAGTCCATGACAGTGGTATCATGGGACTTCTCACTCCAAGGTGGCTGTCTTAGAGGCACTTTTTATACATAACACATTATCGAGTAAAAGGAGTTAACAAGAATATTGTTTGTTTTCCAAATCTCCTCTCTTTTGTTTTCAATGATGAGTTATATTTATGTGTTTGTATGTGGGAGAGGATGATCATTTTTGTTTTTCTTATTCAGGAACAAAAAAAAAATTGCTTAGATGTAAATAGGAAAATATAAGAGACCAGAGCAAAATCAGTGATATTAGAAACATCTATGCCACAGTGAATTTGTCGTCAAACAAGATATTCTAAAGTTATACAGACCACATGGATTCTCCCTACACTGCCACTTACCATTTTATTTTGGGGGCTTTGGATCTAAATAATGTCCTATTACTAGTAGCTCCTGGAGGAAACCGAAGAAGCTGTGAGCAAAGACTGAGCTGTTCTCCTCTCTCAATGACATTATTTGGTCTCTGGGGGTTGACTGAACCTTTACTCAAGCAGTGGTTCACAATTAAAACTAGAAAACACCACTAAAATATCAGATAACCACACAATATCTGCTCTGGAGGGAAGAATGAGATTTTTTTAGATTGATTTTTAGCAAGAGAGGAAGGGAGAGAGAGAGAAACATCGATGTGAGAGAGGAACATCCATCAGTTGCCTCCCTGTATGCACTTGGACTAGGGATCGAACCTGCCACCTTTTGGTGTATGGGACAACATTCCAACCAACTAAGCCAGCTGGCCAGAAGAATTAGATTTTAAACTATTATGAAAAATCACTCTTACATCATTTCTTTCCCTAACACTACTAAACAGTTCTTCTGTAAAAGGCGAGAATAAAAAGCAATTGAAAATTAGTTACATACATGTATAAATATGTACTGATCATTTGATTTATGCAGATCACTCACCAGGTACTTTGGGGGGAAAAAAGTAATGTAATGACCTTCACTGTCAAAAACTGGAAACTAAATCAAGCCATGAATGCACAAACATGACTCTTGGAGTCAATTCTAAAACTGCATTTTCTCTGAAGCTCCATATACATCAAATATTACTAACAACCAGCTAAGCTCTCACAGTTTCTTCTTTTCTGAAATAGCTGGCTCATACCAACATCAAAATGTTCTAAGTCAGTGATACCAGTCAATCATAATGGGATAAAGAGCGTGGGGAAAACAAACAAAAATGCACTTACCTTAATGAAAAAGAAAATAAAGCCTTGTTATTTTCTTGGTGGTAATAGCAATGGAAATGACAATGATGATAAAAAATGTTATCATTTCTTAAGCACTTATTATCAACTAGGCAGGAGGTTTAATACTTTACAATCCAGAATTCATTTAAGCATGCCAGCAATTATTTAGGACAGAAAAATCCTCACGTTATTAACAAGGAAAGCAAAGGTAATAAATATAAATATTAAGCAACTACTCCAATGTCATAGAGCTGAGAAATAGGGAAGCTTGGGCCCAAACTCACATTCTTAAATGCTACACTACATATACATGCCTATGAATGCCACTCTATATTTTTTAATCCAAATAATAACATACTTAAAAAGACTCCTGAACTGATTTATGTCAACTGAATCCTATAGTGAGAATCACTCTATTGATAGTCAGTCACCTTCATCACTAAAGTTGGATCATATTATGTGTTGTGACTGCATTTCCTAAAGGTGGCCAAACCAATATATCCCACTGCACAAGTTCTTTTTAATATGCAATTTGGATGCTTTCATTATGGAGAATGGTCTACATTTCCCTTCCTTGAATATGGCCAAGTCTGTAACTATGGCACAAGTGAGCCAATGTGACTTCCTAGGCCAGTGGTCGGCAAACTGCGGCTCGCGAGCCACATGCGGCTCTTTGGCCCCTTGAGTGTGGCTCTTCCATAAAATACTGACTTCTGCGCATGGGCCACAAAGTTTCAATCGTACTGTACGTGCGTGCCTGCACGTGGTATTTTGTGGAAGAGCCACACTCAAGGGGCCAAAGAGTCGCATGTGGCTCATGAGCCACAGTTTGCCGACCACTGTTAGGCTAACTGTTAAAAAAGGTTATTTAGCTTCCACCTGTTTTTTTTTTTTTTAATATATTTTATTGATTTTTTACAGAGAGGAAGGGAGAGGGATAGAGAGTTAGAAACATCGATGAGAGAGAAACATCGACCAGCTGCCTCCTGCACACCTCCCACTGGGGATGTACCCACAACCAAGGTACATGCCCTTAACCGGAATTGAACCTGGGACCCTTCAGTCTGCAGGCTGACGCTCTATCCACTGAGCCAAACCGGTTTGGCCACCTGTTTCTTATGAGATGTTCACCCTTGGAATCCAGCTGCCATGCTATGAAATTAAGAGCCACATGGAAAAGTGGTCTGGCCATTGCTTTAGCTGAAGTGACATTTACCTTTTGGCATTAACCATCAGGAAAATGAATGGGCAAACCTTTAGGTGACTTCATTTCCAAGCACTTGAGCTGCTCCCAATGATGTCTTGTGGAACTGAGACAATCCGTTTGAATGTCAAGTCTATGAACAAAATAAATGTTGTCATTATTTTTTATGCTACTAAATTTTGGGTATGTTACACAGCAATATATATATTAGTATCTCCATAACATTTTTCTAACTTCACAGTATAGTGTGCTCTAAAAAGACAATACATGCAAAAAGATATTTTAAAGAGCTAAAACAATTATTATCATTGCCTTTGTTTTTATTATTATAACTAGAGGCCAAGTGCATGAAAATTTGTGCACTTGGGCGCGGGGTCCCCTCAGCCCAGCCTGTGCCCTCTCGCAGTCCAGGACCCCTCAGGGGATGTCCACTTGCTGGCTTAAGTCCACTCCCTGGGGGATCATGCCTAAGCTGGCAGTCAGACATCCCTCTGGCAGCCCGGGAGCCCTCTGGGGAGCAGGCCTAAGCTGCAGTCAGACATCCTTAGCGCTGCAGAGGAGGCAGGAGCCTCTCCTGCCACAGCTGCTACACTCGCAGCTGTCAGCCTGGCTTGTGGCTGAGTGGAGCTTCCCCTGTGGTGGGAGAGGCTGCATTGAGCGCCTGCCCCCTGGCGGTCAGTGTGCATCATAGCGACCAGTCATTCCTGGTCATTCGGCCATTAGAGTCAATTTGCATATTGCCCTTTTATTATATAGGATTGCCCTGTACAGTCACTCCAAATGATTAAACTTGTTCCAGTATCCCCTATTGTTACTACTAAAAATATGGTCCATGAACCAGCAGCATCACTGTCACCTGGGAGATGGTTAGACATGCAAAATCTGGGGTCCCATCTTAGACCCACTAAATCAGAATCTGCATTTAACAAGATCTCTAGGTGATTCCGATGCATATTAAAGTTTGGAAAGCACCAGTAGAGACTACCTGAGCAAGGCCCTATAGGGTGTGTCCTTCATCAATCACATGTGCTGGTTAGTCTAAGAGAGTCATTGCTCCTGTAGACAGACACTAGCTCCTTGTCCTCTATAGATAGGTATGTTGAACCAGTAAAATAACCCCATGCATTTTCATGAGGAAATTTATGAGAAATAAAAAACTTTCAAAAGTTCTGTCTCCCTTTCAAGATGAGTGGAACGCTGACAGCAGCGACCCAGCATGATCTGACAGATGGTGTGTGTCAGATGGATGAGTGGAAAAGAAGAAAAAAAGTCTTTCAAAGTACCTGATTGTAGTTTTAGCTAAAAGCTACCTTTATGCCAATTTTCCAGAGTCTAGTAGCTTTCAAATGTTTAGAATAAAGGATTCAGTATCCCTGTATTTTGCAGGTAATTGGCTAGCTAGATTGCCAATTACCTGTATAGGTAAAAGTGAGCATTCCTGTCTGTGCTTTCCTTTAATTAAAATTACTAGCTTGAGAAACAAATATAAGCCATTAATACGGTGCTGTGAGATCAGAGACTCTTCAATTTTAATTTAACCTTGTGTTTAAACTCCAAAATTTCCAATCAGATCTTAATTTCTAACTGCATTTGGCCTTACCCTTAACCAAATATTAGTTCATATAGTTTTGCTTGGATAAACATGAATGTACAAGGTTTGTATCATTGCTTAAATACCTTAAAATTATTAGAAACAGCAGCAAAATAATTAGGCCTCCAAAAGCAGAAAATACTTTTGAAAATAGGAGTAAAGGAAAGCCAAGACCATATGTTTTGATTAAAATTGATTTTAAAACATGACATCCTCTCCAATCATTATATCATGAGCAAACCTGTATGTTTGCAAATAATTATAAGGTATATCTCAGCTTTCTTGTTGCCCTTTCAACATCCCTATGGGATAAGCAAGCATCTATTTCCTTTGTTTTATAGATGAGGAAGATGAAGCAGAGAGCAGAAGACAGCAATAAGGTAACATAACCAGTTAGTTGTTTTATGCTTGAGGATAAACTAATGTTCACATTTGCTAACTCCTTGTGGAATTTCCTCATGGAAAATAGAAAAGGTACCTTAATTTTAGGTAAAAGTTATAGCTGAAGGCCACACATAGAATATAACCACAGTCTCTAGCACAGTGCTGTCCTGTTTCAATAGAAGTTCCTGTGACAACAAGAATGCTCTTTATCTGCACTCCTCAATATGGGAACCACTGTCCACAAGTGGCTACTGAACACTTGACTTGTGTCTATTGTCACAAGAAGCTGAATTTGGGGGTTGATTAAATTTTAATTAAGTTTTTTTTTTTAAAGTTAAATTTAACTTTACTCCAAAGAGTAGAAGCATGAAACGCTGAGAGCCAGGCTTTGGACAACCCATCCTCCAATAATTATTTCTAGACAATTCTCACAGAAAACACTCTGTTATTCCCACCTACAGAAACCCCAAAAGAAGAAAAAAAAGCAGTAGAGCAGCTACCAGTACAGGCCAATGAGATGGGAGTCTGAGGTATCAGTTTAGAGTCCTGAACTCTGCTCTATTGTTTGAAAAAAAAAGAAAGAAAATTGGAATTGGTAAGTTTTAAGGCATTTTCCAGTTATAAAATTATGTGATATTTAGCAAGATCCAATTAGGTTTCTCCCTCCCCTCTCTTCTGTCCCTTATTTTATCTATTTTTTTAACATCATTTTGAGATTTCTTCTAATCTCAGCAAATTAAAAAATATTTCCAATCTGCAAGTTCATGTTCCCCTCTCATAAGCCAATGAAGAATGATTTTCTTGTGGTTATCATTTTTCACTTTAAAAGAGCCAGGTAGTGTATTCTGCCAGCTTCTGAGATATGGCAAAAACGATTAATTCAAAGCATGACTTGGTTTTCCTATTCTCTTGTCATGAATCAGGGTTATTTGAACTTGGTACTTATACTTTTTTTTTTTGCCTGAGGATTTTCCAATCTTTTCTTTACAATGGTCTCTTCCACAGCTACACTAATAAATATACTCTATGCCCTAGGCAGCCCTTTCTGACTTCACATTAAATGCAAAAGGGAAAAAGTGGTATAAAATCCCACATTTCCTGAGAACTTATTTTTAATTCTCTACTCTTTAATTTTACTAGGGCTACTTTTCTTCCATATATGTTTCAAATACATTTGCATTATGTTTCCTTAGTAAGAATGTGGTCTGAATAACATATTTCTTTTCCTATCCCTAATTATCCCTTTAACCTGTTTCTATTTGCTCTCAATGCATCTCTTTTCCTATCAACCTTCTTAGATTAAAAAGAAAAGTTATTCATCAGTTTCAATCAGATCATTTTAGTTTCCAATACTCTTCTGCTAATATTCAGATTGAATCCAATTTAAGAAAATTTGCTTCTCTACCAGTTGACAAAATATGCTTGGGATTTAAAGTAATTTTAAAAATGTTTTACTTTTGGAAGACAGATTTCCTACACTTTATCAAACCCTGTGAGTCATGTTCAGGGCATTAATTTTCTGAAAGTCAATATCAATCTATTTCCTACAATTCTTATTTTGTAGAATGTTGGCCCTTAAAAGCAGAAAATAGATTTTTTTTTTTAAAAATCCAAGCTTGCACTCTTACGCTCCTGAGGGTTAGGGGACAGGATAAGGAGCACCTAAGTTTAATCCATGGAGTTTCAAAAGGTTCAAATTGACCTTAATACACCTCCAGTCTGGAGGACTAGGAGCAGTAAAGTAAATTTCCCAGATTTCCAGATCAAACTAAGTCTAGAAAGGATCTTCAGGAAAAATTCAAACTGACTCAGATATCTAAGAATCTTGAACCCAGACTGTGGTTTACTGAGGAAAACACCATCTCTATGAACCCAACTGGTTCTGGAGAGAGTTGGACAGAGGAAATGGAGTGCCTGAGCCTTCAGCTCTCTCCTGTACCTTACTTTAGCTTCCCTTTCTCTTTATGAGTTCACTCCAAATTGCTGAGAAGCTCAGAATTCCTATGGCTACTGCTTTAGGTTTGAATGATCAATAAGTATGTTTCTATGGTCACCTATATCACTGCATAAGAATTCTAGCTCTATCGGGAATTTCCTCCATACTGACTTATCAAGTTCTCTCTTATACTTCCTGAATAATTAAGAAACCGGTGTGACCTGGTTTGCTCTCTTAGAATTCCACAAGAAATCTTGTTTTCTTTAGCTGTCTCTTCAGCATCGGCATCTGAAAAACCTGCCACTAGTGAGGTCAGCTACTTTCATTGTTTTTCCTTGGAACCAGCTCTGCTTTGAAAGCCAGACTATTTGTATCCTTTTCATTCGTCACTTTCAAGATTTTATTTCTCAGATGGTGTCACCTGTATCTTCTCCATCCTCCAGGCACAGCCTGAGAGAGCAGCTGGTCTTCCCCAATGCAGTTGGCTTAAGGAGAATGTCCACCCCCACCTCACTGAACAAAATGGAACAAAGGATTCTGGAACCACGCTCTACATGTGACTATCCACTCCTCTTTCAATTCCCTTGAACTGTTCCTCCCATGCCTCAAACTGGTTTTATCAATCATCGCCCAGAGGCCACGCTTTCTCAGTTATCCATTATCCCTGAAGCTCTGAGGCTTCCTGATTGGAGCCAATTCCCTATGCGACCCACCTAACTCCCCAACATTTTGATTTCAGGAACTCCTCTTCTCTGGTCATTGGACTTCAGTTTATTTTCAAGATTTTTCCTGAACTTATTATTTGTCATCAACTCCCAACAGAAAACTTGTCTAACCTTAGAAAACATTGCCCTTTTGACTAGTTGAATGCTGGTTTCCCTTCTAAGAGCTTGGCAAGGTTTCTTCCTTTCTCCCTATTTGATATTTATTATTCTTCCTATCTCTTGCCACATCTTCTGGGAGACATGATGCTTATAGACACATGTCCAACTACTAGGGTTTGAGTCCCCACTGTACCCTTTACGAGTATTGTTCCTTTGAAACATTATTTTATTTCCCCAGTTTCCTCATTTTAAAAACAGGAGTTCATGCAGCCACACCTATCCATCATAAATCAGGTCTTTCAGAACCACCCACTCATAAGGCTAAGTCAGGGCCAGGAAAAATCCATCATAAGATAAAAAAGGTACACTCAGGAGTCAACATGAAGAAGACAAAGGCCATAAACAAGCTACATAAGCAAGTAGCTCAGATTCCCATACATCCACTCCTGCTGCAATAGCAAATTGTCCTCAGAGTACAAAGAATGTGCATAGGAGCTGCTCTGGGCTCTATAGATTTAGAGGTCCTTGTTTCCAGAAGAGGAACACTCCCCCCGGCCCATAGCATATAGATAAGAGTTCCACAGAGTGGGTTGAAATGATTGTCATGTTGTTATCTAACAAAAACTTGCATTCAGAACTTACAACTCAATAAAAAAAAATTAAAAATAATAAAAAACACAGATAAAAGCCCAGGAGAGGATTACTTAGTGTTTACAAAAACTAGACTGGTTAGTTAAATGGAGATGATTAGCAACGCCACACCTGCGTCCTTTAGAGCTATAGGAGTGGCACTAATTTTTACTGTCCCCCTAGGATAACGATGTTTTTCTCTTCTTTGCTTGGCTTGGGAGAAAAAGACAGGAGGGAAGAGGCTGCTACTCGGACTTTGCAACTACCGTAACTTTTGCTCCACAGACCAAGAACCTTGAGGACTTGTGCCAAGTACTAAGTAGGTCTATTTCCATTTTGTATTCAGAGAATGAAGAAATAACATCTGCCAGTGTTCTAACTTGGTTAAATTAACACTTATGAAGTAGCATGCAGGGTGTGGCGAAAGTAAACCGCCATTCAACAATGGACCAGAAGAGGAATTGAAATAGAGGAGTTTGTTATTCCTAAGTCCTGGCTTAGGACTTAGGAATTCTTCTCTGAATGGCATGCTTCTCTGAATATAGACAGAAAACAGACAGGACCTGGGTCACAGGCTTTCATTGAGTCCTTGAGTGGAATACTTTATGGTTCTTGGGCTAAGGTTGGATTAATCAATTCAAACCAAAAGAGTGGGGTTTTGGTAATACCTATTATTTACGGGCTCATAAGGGAGAGGCCAGGGAGACTGTTGATCACAAGGAATGTTGGAGAAATCATATCAGTGACTTTGCAAGCTGCTATCTAGGGCAGGGGTGGGCAACCCCTGGCACGCGTGCCAAACATGGCACGCCAGTAACTTTTGCTGGCACACGAAACCCTCTTAAAATCTTCCATTTACAATTTTTTTCTTAATATCGACTTTTTTATTTTTCAGATAAGTTCAGTGTAGGTGCATCTTAGATAAATTAATAATTTTACATAACATGTATACATTAAAAAATAAATGTATTTTTCACCATCACATACTGTGTTTTTGTCGCTTGAATGAATTTTATTATTTCTTCAAGGTTTTTTCACATATGCACACCTTAAGAGATATCAAGTAGGCGTAACATGTTCTCAAAAAATTAGGGTTGACACGCAGAAGAATTTTGAGTCAGAGATTTTGCTGGTTTTGGCACGCACTCACAAAAAGTTTGCCCACCCCTGATCTAGGGCATGCATTTGCCTGAGGGGATAATGCCAATTTAAGGTCACTGCAGGCCACTTGGCCCAACAAAATAGATGCCAAGGCAACAAAACTAAGGAGTAGCTTAGCTAACCTCTCAGCAACCAGGATTCCATTTATTATTTGTCCTTGTATTCTCTTATTCTCTCCAGGGGGTCATGATAACACTTTATGTGTCCAGGTAACAATATCAATATGAACCCTGTGTTCAAGTCTTTAAAATGTTTGGGTGTTACTCTTTCCTCAGTACACATTTACTCCAGTGAATATCCAGCTCTTTAGGGAGGAACTGAAAGAAACCCGTGCTGTGTATACTTGCTGTAATATGGCTGAGTATGTCTTCCTGGGGACCTGGACCTTTTTTAGTTTTTGTTCTATGTCCTAATACTGGCTCATGTCCATTGGAGAAGAGATTATGATTTTTCAGTGAGCAACTTTTCTCAACTTCTGAATCATCCATTCCTGATTTATTTTGATGGTACTAATTAAACAGTAACCTTTTAAACTACTTTTCTATTTTGTTCCTACAGTTCTATATCCTACTAACCATCTTCACAACTCTCTTGAGTCAGGCTTCTTGAATGCCATTCATTAGTATAATCATGTCCACCTAACTTCTGAAGGTTAAGCACTTATTTACGCTTCTATTGTTTTCAGGTTCTGTCACTATCATCCCCATTGCTACTTGTGAACTGAATTTTATAGCTAAGGCTATAAAGGAAGAAAGTGGCAGCTAAAGGCTGTCTGTGGTCAGCACTTCCAGCAGATGGGCCAACAAGACCTTCACTGAAATGGTTTCTGGGTCACTGCAGTGTCCACTATGCTGAAAAAATTCTACTAAAATCATCTCCCTCCTTCCTCCAGGACCATGCCCTTCAATATAAACATTTTATGATTTATTGTATAGAAATAGGTACTTCCATACAAGTTTTGTAAAAAAAAAATGTTGTAAAAGAATTTTTATAAACTAGGGAAACTACCAGGTGGAAGAACGGTGTGTTGGTTTGTCATCCTGGGTCTCTTGGAGCATTGAGTGGCCATGTAAGAAGCCTATCTATCCATCCCCTGGGCAGGTTTTATGGAGAGACCCTGAATCTACACTAATAAAAGAGAAACATGGTAATTAGTGTACAACCGCTACCCTTTTCATTGGCTAATCAGTGAGTATATGCAAATTAACTGTCAGCCAAGATGGCGGCCGGCAGCCAGGCAGCTGGAAGCGAACATGAGGCTTGCTTGCTGCAGTGAAGGAGGACTCCAACATTCCCCGCCTGCCTTGCCCGCCTCTGAGCTACAACTCTAAGCAACTATGTACTATGTTGCAAACATAGAAGATAAACAAAAACCCAGAAACTGGCTTTCATTCAGCCGGGCTTTAGCAACATTGTATCGATGTTTTCAGCAGCGAGGCCTCAGAGCTAAAGATGGCCCAGAATAAAAAAAAAAAAAAAAGAAAACAAGGAGCGATTGGAAGCTTCAGTCACTCGCTTCAGGAAAACAGCCCTCAGCCCCTCACCCAGACTTGCCAGGCACCCCAGTGGGGACCCCCACCCTGATCCAGGACACCCTTCAAGGACAAACCAGCCGGCCCCTACCCATGCACCAGGCCTCTATTCTATATAGTAAAAGGGTAATATGCCTCCCGGCACCGGGATCAGCGGAGCAGCGAGGCCTCCCGGCACCGGGATCAGCATGACAGGGGGCAGCGCCCAAACCCCCTGATCGCCCTGTGTGTGTGACAGAGGGCAGGGCCACAACCTCCCTATCTACCCTGCTCTGTGCCTGATAGGGGGGAGCTCCCCAATCCCCTGATTGCCCCGCAGCTCTGTGTTTGACAGGGTGCAGCGCACCAACCCCCTGATCGGCCCTGCTCTGTGTGTGACAGGGTAGAGCCATAACCTCTCCATCGGCCCTGCCCCGAGTGTGACAGTGGCAGCGCCCCAACCCCCTGATCGGCCCTGCTCTGTGGGTGATAGAGGGTGGCGCCCCAACCCCCCTCCATGGGCCTTGCTCTGTGTGTGACAGGGTAGAGCCATAACCTCCCCATTGGCCCTGCCCTGAGTGTGACAGGGTGCAGCACCCCAACCCCCTAATGGGCCCTGCTCTGTGCGTGACAGGGGGGAGCTCCTCAACCCCCTGATTGGCCCTGCTCTGTGCGTGACAGGGTACAGAGCCCCAACACCCCTGATGGGCCCTGCTCTATGAGTGACAGGGGGCAGTGCCCCAACCCCCTGATCGGCCCTGCTCTGTGCATGACAGGGGGTGGCGCCGCAACCTCCCCATTGACCCTGCCTTGAGTGTGACAGGGGGCGGTGCCCCAACCCCCCAATCGGCCCTACCCTGAGCGTGACTGTGGGTGGCATCGCAACCTCCCGATCCGCCCTGCTCTGTGCATAATGGGGCGGCGCCCCAACTCCCCAATCGGCCCTGCTCTGAGCCTGACCAGGGGCTGCACTTAGGAATTGGGCCTGCCCTCTGCCACCCGGAAGCAGGCCTAAGCCAGCAGGTCGTTATCTCCCGAGGGGTCCCAGACTGCGAGAGGGCACAGGCCGGGCTGGGGGACCCCCCTTCCCTCCCCCACCCCCCCAGTGCACAAATTTTTGTGCACCGGGCTCTAGTATATAAATAAGGAGGAGAATGGCCCAGCTGAGCTCAGCCTTTCAGCCATCTCTGTTGAAGTATCACACAAATAAGTAAAGTTATCTTGGTTCTTCCATACCAAGCCAACCATAAACTGAATACCATCAAGTGACCTTGGTAAATGACCTGTGGAGCAGATGAGTCAGCCACCTGAGCATTGCTCAAATTCCAGACCCACAAATTCATAAGATATAAGAAAATCATTATTGCCATAAGTCACTTAATTTTGAGGGTAGTTTGATATACAGCAATAGGTACCCAGGATGTGTTCCATTTGTGTGTCAGTCACATAACTTACTGAGGGACTTTGCATTATAGATAACTAGTGCTCCGGTGCATGGATTCATGCACATTGAAAGGAAATTAATTAGAAGGTGACCGGTGGGGCAAGACAGGACTGGGCGAGATGGGCTGGACACACTCTGGAGCCAACCTCCCATGGTCCCACCCCAGCTGCACCAGGGGCAGTGCCATGGCTCAAAGGTCATCTGGGTAGTGAGTGGGGTCCTTCCAGCAGGTGGGGTCCCTCGGCCTGGCCTGTGGGGATCAGGCAAATACCAGCTCTCCAACATCCCCCGAGGGGTCCTGGATTGCGAGAGGGTGGTTCTCGGGTGACGCACCCCAGAACTGGGCTCCCTCCTCTCTGGTTCTAGGTGTGTCACCTGAGAACCACAGCTGCCAAGTCACCGCAGCTCAGCAGCTCCTGCGGCAAGCGTCTGCCCCTTAATGGTCAGTGCACATTATAGCTACTGATCAGAGTGTTTGACCCCTGGTGGTCATTGCATGTCATAGCTACCAGTCGGATGATCAAACGGTCAGACGGTCACTTAGGCTTTTATATATATAGATTGCTAAATATTTGATTATTTATTTCCGATAAAATTTATTGTATCGATTATGTACCAGGAGTAGTACTTTTTCACATATTGTCTCATTCAGTCCTGACAAAATGAGTTACAAAACAGTGCCAATCAATGGTCAATTGTATCTCAACAATAAATACATCTTTTCTGTTCTACTCTGTTCTATGATGCTGGGACTCAGCCATATTTTCAGGCTCATTTTCAAGTTAATTTATGGTTAAATTCTGCCATGAGGAGGTACTAGAGGAAGACTGTAAGGAGGGAGGAACAAAGGACGTCCTTTCAGTTTTGCTATCCATGTCAATAGATTTCAGCAACAGCAGTTGTTTGTAGTCTCAAGTGTGTGAATTTCAGCACTCTCAGAATCAGCCTCAGTGTACTCTCTCAGAAGTAATACAGGGAGCAGTCATCCTGTGCCATCTCCTCAATGTTCTGAGCACCAGCCCTGCAGAGATACCCCTTTGAGCTCCTGAGGTATGTTTTTCAGATTTGCTTCAGGCCACTCAATAAAAAAGAACTGATGCCCCACAGATAAAGTAGAAATATCCTTTCCTCTTCCCAATATGATCTCCTATTCTCCAAAGGAACTTCTTCCATAATCTTAGTAGATATCCTTTATTTGACAGCTGCTATCCTTTAAGTTTATTCTATTTAAAATATTTATAATATTTAAAAAAATATTATCAAGCCCTAGCTGGTGTTGCTCAGTTGGTTGGAGTGTGTCCTATACACCAAAAGATGGCGGGTTTGATTCCCAGCCAGGGAAAATACTAAGGCTGTGGGTTTGATCCCCTGTCAGGGCACATGGGAAAGACAACTGATTGCTGTTTCTCCCTCTATCTCCCTTTCTCCTTCTCTCTCCATTCCTCTCTCTAAAATCAATAAAAATTTTATCAAAAAATTATCAACTTATATATAATTCCATTAAAATGCCTAGTATAGTATTTTGTGTTTTTAATATACTGTATCCATAATTTTCCTCAACATCATTTTCTTTTTCCTGATGGACTTATTTTTTACTAGAGGCCCGGTGCACGAATTTGTGCACCAGTGGAGGGTCCCTTGGCCTGGCCTGAGGGATTAGGCCGAAATTGGCTCTCTGACATCTCCTGAGAGGTCCTGGATTGCAAGAGGGTACAGGCCAGGCGAAGGGACCCCATCTGTGCATGATCGGGGCTGAGGAGGGTGCGGGAGGTTGGCCAGCCAGGGAGGGACCGTGGGAGGGCTCCAGGGTTTGTCCAGCCCATTATGCTCAGTCCAATCCGCTGGACCCCAGCAAGCTAACCTGCCAGTCGGAGCATCTGCCCCTGGTGGTCAGTGCACGTCATAGTGAGTGGTTGAGCGGTCTTAGCATATTATTAGCATATTACACTTTGATTAGTTGAATGGACAACCAGACGACGGGAGACTTAGCATATTAGGCTTCTTTATATAGGATTGCTTAAAGTATTGCATCTGTCTTCTTTTCTCCCGATAGACCGCCCCCCCCCCCAGCCACTCCCACCCCTGAAGGAAAGCCCCCACTGTCCTAGTGTCTATGTCCATTGGTTATGATAATATGGATGCATACAAGTCCTTTGGTTGATCTCTAACCTCCCCTCCCCCCTACCCAACCATCACTTGTCCCAAGAAAACAAAAACACCAATCAGAAAGGATATATGCACCCCTATGTTCATAGTAGCACAATTTACAATAGCTAAGATTTGGAAACAGTCTAAGTGCCCATCAGCAGATGAGTGGATTAGAAAACTGTGGTACATCAACATCATTTATAAACAATCAATTCAAGTATATACATATCTAAATCATTTCTTTTATCTGATATACAGAATTCCATTACATGAATATACTGCCACTTATTTATCCTGTTATTGCTATTTTTAGGTGGCTTTCATTTAAAACTCATTTAATACCTTCACTGAAGAAAAAACATTTCACTTGTTTGGTACCAATGTGTATTTTAATTGAAAAATATATATTGCTCATTTCTCTTGCCATTCAATCACATTTTAGAAATGTTAAGAAATTGTCATCCCCTAAAGCCTCTAAAATGCTAAGTTTTCATTAAAGCAAAACACATGTTCCCCCAAAGAAGATCCATCTATATAATGATATGAGATCTTTGTGGCATCTCTAAACTCATGGGCTCAGTTATAGCTAAGAAAGTGTTCAACAAAAATGAAAAACTTCATCCCGGAAACAGACATGATCAACCTTACTTCTATCAACTGCAAGATCTCTTCTGATACCCAAGACTGCTTGCTTCTCTTTCTAGAGGGGCTAATTTCAAAATGGCTGCACTTGATTCAAAGCTAACAAACAGCTTTTAGCTTCAATTAATTCCTAGAAATTGAAGGTAGTAAATGAAAAAATCTAGGCATAGCAAAAATATTTCCTTATTTCAGTTTTCCCAGGACAATCCTGGTTTCCATGAGCTTAGACTTTATCTGCGTGACTAGAGAAAAATAATTGGGTTAAAAGATAATGATCATCGATTTACCACAAATTGTTTAGTTCCAGTATGGCGTATGGCTGCATATGCACCTTCTGTTCTCTATGCCATGGTGAATACCTGCCTAACAGCCATGGCATGCTCCCCATAGTGCTCAAACAAGGCTTTTTAGTTCTTTAATATAGCAAAGTGATCATAAAATTAAATCATTCAAACCAGGGCATTTTGAGAGTGAATAAGAGTGCTACTAGTAATTGTACCATAAAAACACAAATGAAACATACATATCAAATAAGTGCAGATAGCTTTAAAAGATTGAACATACCTCTCTATGACGGAACGATTTTATGTTATGTGTTAATAATTTAACTCTGTTATCCTCACAAAACCAGTATCATGTACTATTAACATAATTTCCATTTGCCAGATGGAAACTGAGGATTGGAGATGTCAAATTACTTTCCTAAAACAGTGGGTCTGTGATTTAAATTCAGTATTTCTCATTCTGCAGCCTGTGTGTTAGCTGCTATATTCTATTGTCACTCAAGATCAGCACCATATTTCATCACCTGTTACATTGCCAGTAACCTACAGGATAATTTCAGTGATTTTACATGGAAATTACTCAAAAGCCTTTTTCCTTCCAGCTTAAAATTGTACCACTTACTATGCTGATCAGCAAGCATTACTGAAACTTCTTGAGTGAAGCAGAAACAACAGTGACAAATGGAAAGAAGAGACAAATGTGTCATCTTCTCCAAAATGGCTCAATTTAAAAGTATATATTCGTTCACTTGTAATCCTTATTATTCATGGATTCCATATTTCCAAATTCACCTATTTGCTAAAATGTACTTGACACTCTAAAGTCAGTACTCGGGCACTTTCCATGCACAGAGTCGTGAAAAGTGTGCTGCCCAGTGCGGACGCTCTCAGCTGAGGTCTGATAGGGCGGTGCTCTGCTTTCTTGTCTCAGCTCTCGCACCGTAAACAAGTGTCCTTTTCATGGTCCATTCACTGCCACATTTTTCACATTTTATACTTTTTGTTGGTGATTTTGCCATTTAAAATGGCCTCCAGACTAGTGCTGAATTCCTATCTAGTGTTCCTAAGCATAGGACAGCTATGATACGTCTTACGGAGAAAATATATGTGCTAGATAAGCTTTATTCAGGCATGAGTTCTATAGTGCTGTTGGCCATGAGTTCAATATTAATGAATAAATATCATATTAAATAAGGCATCTTTAAATGGTAACATACATAAAACAAGGCTGAATATTCTCAATCGATGTAAATGTCGTGGTCAGAGGCTCTGAGGAACTTAACTCTAGGTTTACCTTAGGAGCAATGGCTCAATATTCACTAATAACTACCATGAAAAATGAGGAGCAGCTCTACTTATCCTAGTCATTCCTCAGCTAGTCTTATAAAGGAGGAAAACCAGTCTTATTCCTTGTTTATATTATGTATTTGATGTTTGACTGCTGATAGCTTTTAAACCACACCCCACCATCTTCCCCCACACATCTGGCAAGCTAATTAAGAAAGCTCAGACTCTCTTTTAGGCATGGGTGGGAGATTCAAATCATGCAAGCCCCTGCCCATGCACGGGAATCTCTCAATGAGCCCTGCCCCATCTATCTATATAAAACTCTAATATGCAAATTGACCAAATGCTGGAATGACTGGTCACTATGACGTGCACTGACCACCAGGGGGCAGATGCTCGACACAGAAGCTGCCCCCAGCCTGCAGGCCCCAACCAGGAGTGGCAGTGGGAGGCGGGGCCGGCAAGTGGGTGGCGCCAGGCCAGCCAAGGCGGGTGCGAGCAAGTGCCGGCCAAGCCTAGGGACCCTACCTGTGCACAAATTTCGTGCACCAGGCCTCTAGTAACCATAATAAAAAACCAGGGCAGTCTCTTTTCTTTGCCCTGGCAAGCCATTTCAGACTTTTGCAAAGCCAGCCTTGCTCTGCCATCATTCCTTTCAAATATGTTAGTAATAAACCTTTTTATAACCTTATGGTAGGTGTGTAGTGTCATTAGCCCAAACATTGAAACCAATTCAGAGTGCAGGGTCCATCTGCCTCCGCAGGTAACCCTATGTATTAATATACATCCATTTTGTCTTTTATTGATCTTATGTATTATATCACTTTACATAGCAGAGTGATCCTAATTGTGAGGGACAAACTACATAAGATTTACATTTCAGAGAAATAATCAGAATGGTGTGTGGCAAGGCAAAGCTCTGAGTCAAAGGTAATACCATGGTAATTAGCAACTAGAAGTATATTTAACCAATGTGATAGCAAAACTCTTTCTCTATATACTGAATTAGGCATTAAGATAACGGCTGGCATATTACTTCAGTTTTTATTTACTGCTCTACATCTTTCAGTTACCTGTCACGAAGGTAGAATTCATAGCCACTTACAAGTTCTCTAGAATAACAAGAATTTATCGAAATGGAAACTCGGCAAGTAGCCAAAGAGCTTCCTTCCTTAAACCATGCAACATCCAAGTCTGCAGGGGTTAGAAACTAAACTCTTGATCTAAACACATGTATGTCTTTGAAGTATTCTTCAACTAATACACTGCTCCCTAGCCCTAGGCACGGATTTTACCACGCCTGAAAACACAGGCATAAACAGAGCTATCAGCCATCCTGAAACACTTTCCATTCTATAGGTCAATCCCTTTGGTCTCTCCAGACCATTAAGGAAAGTCTAACACTTAGAACTCACTCCAAGTTACAAAACCTACGCACCAGAGGAACAGAGCAGGTGCCAGGGTCAAAAATGTGTGTAAATTCTTCAATACCACCCAGAAGAATTTCTAAACAGTTTCTATTTTCATCAAAAAAGCTGGTGTAAACCTCGGGTGCCATTGGTGAGGACAATTAAGAGTTTGCTAAATGAGGGGGAAAAACGCCTCTACAGATGCATAATTTAAAACCCTGGAATTAAGAGCATCGTTTTTGCAGTGTTTTAGAAAGAAGGATTGCTCATGCTGGATGATATTGCTCACAGAAGTGGCAGGAGGGGCTTCTGCGCTCTTCTTCCCCAGCAGCATGACTTGCTTCCTGGTTAATAACGTTATATTACTTTGAGCATTTACTTTGCATATATTACTAAGCTGCTTTCTGAACCATGATTCAGATATAAATCAAAAACACTTATACACTAGATTTGAACTTAGGAAGCCTGGTGTGTGTTTCTCCTTGGCCTATCTCTCACATTTAGATGAATAATTTAAAGACATATTCCTCCTTGGGGGTGAAGGCAAATGTAGAGACTGGTTTTCCTATAAAGGCAATTAGAGTAAGTTACAGGTCTGAGATTGGGGAAGAGGTATGGGATTACAGTGACATTTTTTCCTTTTACTATCTATATATATAAAAAGCCAGCAAACAGAACACCATAACAACCAGTAAGACAGATTGCTATGATGCCCACTACAGCCAGCAAACTGGCCCGATCTGGGGCTGGGGCCTCCGGCCAACCTCTCTCAACCCTTCCCCCCTGCTGCACCCCGATCAGCCTGCAGCCCCTCCCCCCAGCCGGCCCCTTCCCTGATTGCCCCCTCCACCCCAATAGGGGGCGGGGCAAGCCAGCCAACCTCCTGCAGCCCCTCCCCAAAGCCAACTCTGCCCCCAATCACCCACCCACACACCAATCAGGGGTGGGGCCCACCGACCAATCGCCTGTGGCCCCTTCCCCCAGCCCGCCCGGCCCCAATTGGGGCTGGGCCGGCTGGCCAACCTCCTGCTGTCTCCTCCTCCTGGCAGGCCTGGCTCCAATCTGCCCCTATTGGGGCCAGGCCGGCCGGACCCCACCCGTGCACAAATTAGTGCACTGGGGCTTTAGTAGATCATAAGAAGTAAAAATTATGGAAAGTTCCATGTATTTTCACAACTGTAGTCTCACCTATAGTAGCTACAATGCTTACATTTTTTTTGTTAGTGAAATTATTATAGGTCAGAGGGATTGTGGCAATCTTCAAATGTCCCTCCCAAAAGCCACTCCTTCCCTTATCTGTGTTAATGGCACCCAGTGTTATTTAGCAATGGAGGGACTGTGTGCTCCAGGGAAGACTTAGCCCTCTTTAATAATCATAATAATATAATTTCTTTTGCTAGTGATTGGTGCATAAGGAATGTAAAACTAGCCACGAGACATTGGTTGAAGTCTCCTGGGGGGCTCTGGGAAGTTTTATTTACTCCTAAAAAGGATCTGAGGGCCCAGCAGTGTGGCTCATGAACCAGGAGGTCATGGTTCAATCCTTGGGCAGGACACATGCTCTGGTTGTGGGCTCAGTCCCCAGTAGGGGACAATGTGGGAGGTGGCTGATCAATGATTCTCACTCATCATTAATGTTTCTATCCCTCTAGATGTATCTGTTTATGTGATTACTATATGGAATATATTTATCTTAATATTCATTATATATGATGTTACTAAAATTATAATCATTAATCATAAGTGGTTTTAAAGATTTTTATTTAGCTTCCAATTTCAAATTTTAGACTTCAGTGCTTCTTTATAACTGTCCCTAGTTCTCAATTACAAGTCATCTTAAATTTTCTCTGCCTTAAGTACAAACTTATCAACATCAGCATCACCATTGTCATTATTTTCCTAAATCCTCTCTTCTCCTCCCTTCATAGGTAAGTCCAGTGAAGAATAAAAATTCTCTTGGGAAAATACATTTGGCATTTCACTTCCTCCACCTGTGATCCAATTCATATCTAATAATATCTTCTCCTTCAAACTGTATCTCTAGTCTCTTTCTTTTTAAGACATTGTTAGCATATTACCTTGCCTCTAAGTGACTCTCCATGCCTGGTTGGTGAGTAGTACCCTCTCACAAATCACTTTCTCCACACACACTTTTCTGAGCCATCTAGGGGCAGGCACCATTCCTTGACATTCTTCGTATCACTCCAGAGGATTTTCTGTATCTCCACTGTCTCTGTGAGCACATTTAGACAAATGCTATTCAATGTACTTCTTATCTCTCATACTTCACTGATATATATGAAACACTGATGATATGTGTATGCAAACAGGGATTCCATAAATCAAACAGAATTCAATGTAATTGGTATACATATTTTTACTGGGCTCAATGTGCCAATAACTATTTTACTAAGAGCTTTAATTAAATATATTAATATTTATTCTTCACAATAAGCTATAAAGGATAACATTACTATCCCCATTTTTATAAGGGAAGAAACCAGGGTTAAGTAGCTTACTCCACATCACACAATCAAGTATTGGTGCATCTGAATTTGAATGCAGTCAATCAGACATCAGCACCCATGAAACTACTACGCTTACAGCTGCCTTCATGTGAACATTCATCAGCCTTCCGTATGACTCAAGCTCTACTCATCTTTGATGCCTCACTTAGAATCTTGTTCACTTAGAAAGGAATATACATCTAAAAGAACAGCTAATAATTACTGAGCATTGTAGAAGAGATGACTAGTTGCTGTCGAAATGGCTAGTTAGCAGGGATTATATTTCCCAGCTCTTCCTGCAATTCAGTTCAGCCATGTAACTAGTTCCTGTCCATGAATTCATTGTGAGTGAGCAAAATTGATCTGTATCACTTTCGGAGCAAAAATTTTAACAAATTAGTGATCTTCTTTGGCCTCTGTTTTCCCTTCCACCGGTTAGATGCAGAAGATTGAAGGCCCTACTAGATGGTAATGCTAAATGATAAAAGCAGCATGGTCCTTCGAGGAGGAAAGTCATAAGCCACTGGAAATATTCACATCTGACTTCTAAGTAAGTAGCAAATAGTCATCTACCGTGTTTGAGCCTTTATTGAATTTTGAAGTCTGTTACAACTGCTAAGTTTTTGGTAACTAATGCAAACATGTAATAGATGTCAGGAATGGAATGTACACTTGCTCACATGATTCTTATTATATTCTGTGAGACAAGTACTTACTTTTGTTTCTGTAGAAACTAGGGTTTGTTGAGTTTGATTAGTTTGTCCAAGGTTATACAACTCAAGAGTGTCTGACTCTCAGAGCTATGCAATGTTACTACACTCTTGTTTCTGTAACATGCATCTTGTTTTTTCCCTTAAGCATTACAAATCACAATACTTCTCTGCTGATTTGTAGTCACGCTACTCTGAATAAGAGAATTTCTTAAAAGACATTCATCCACTCACTTCTTGGCTAACAGAAACATGTCCAGGTGAAGGATCACACTTGGTTTAAGAAAGCTAGGACATGTAGATCTTCAATTTCTGCACTGCCTGCTATCCCAGTAACAGAGTTCATCTGCAGAGGTTGTGAGAAAGCATTTCTTCCTTTGTGAATGGAACAGAGGACCCCTCCCCTTGTTTCCAGCTTAAATGTGAATGGGATCATGGGAGCTTCCCCCACTCATTTTGTGTAACCATAATGGAAAAACCAGCACCATTGCAGAAAGGTGTGAATCAACTCCGGTAATATTTTACCTCTCAACATCTTTTTATATGAAAAAAAGGCTGTATGAGTATGCCATAATGTTAGGTGTTCTGTTAGTTAGAGCTGAAAACAGTCCTAACCAAGAAAACTATCATTCAGGAGTTATTTTTTCCCCTAGTATAATCTTTATTAAAATACAGGGATGCCTCAGAGATACTGCATGTTTAGTTTCAGACCATCACACTAAAGAGAGTATAGCAATAAAGCAGGCTACATGAAGTTTTGGTTTCCTAGTACATATAAAAATGTGTGCTTACACTGTATTATAGTTTCTTAATATCTAGAAACTAAGTGTGCAATAGCATTATGTAAAACAAAGTGTGCATACCTTAATTTAAAAACTAAGTGTGCAATAGCATTATGTAAAACAAACAATGTGCATACCTTAATTTAAAAACACTTTATTGCTAAAAATGCAAATGTTAAAATGTTAATGTTAAAAATTGTAGGATTGCCACAAACCTTTAATCTATAAACAATGCAATCATTGTCTAGAGGCCCAGTTAAGTGATGTTCAATAAAATGAGAAATGCCTGTACACCAACATCCCATCCTATCCGGGTACTGTATAGTCTTTATGTCACTCTAAATCAGTGGTTCTCAACCTGTGTGGGTTGCGACCCCTTTGGCGGTCGAGGAACCCTTTCACAGGGGTTGCCTAAGACCATCCTGAATATCAGATATTTACATTACGATTCATAACAGTAGCAACATTACAGTTATGAAGTAGCAACGAACATAATTTTATGATTGGGCCACAATATGAGAAACTGTATTTAAAGGACCAGAAGGTTGAGAATCACTGCTCTAAATGACTCCTTATCAGTATTTGAACATTTTTATATTTACTGTATTTATAATAAAACCATTATTTTCT
This sequence comes from Myotis yumanensis, assembly GCF_028538775.1. Taxonomy (NCBI): domain Eukaryota; kingdom Metazoa; phylum Chordata; class Mammalia; order Chiroptera; family Vespertilionidae; genus Myotis; species Myotis yumanensis. Next base: position 28,819,155 of record NW_027223762.1, on the reverse strand, counting down.
ATAGTATATCTTCATAGAAGGAATTTGGTTTGTTAAATATATTTAACTTGTTAAATATGTATTCATCTTATGTGTGTTTTGTGTGTATAATGAGAGATAAGGGAAAAACAGAAGAGTAGATCCTATATAATAAAAGCCTAATATGCAAATTGACCAAATGGCAGAATGACTGATGGAATGACCGGTTGCTATGATGCATACTGACAACCAGGGGCCAGATGCTCAATGCAGGAGCTGCTCCCAGCCCGCAGGCCAGCAGATCACCCCACTGGTTTGCCCCACAGATCGGCCCTGATCGCCGGCCAGGCCTAGGGACCCTATTCATGCACAAATTTCATGCACCAGGCCTCTAGTAAGTCTATAAGGTAGGAAACACCAAATACTTTAATATTTGATATTTGAAATATTGAACCAGACAAGTTACAGAATTTTTTAAAAAAGTAGTAGAAAACCCTTTCCTAGTTGTTAGCTTTGTAGAAGTTCGGCTTCCTTACCTATAGAGGATACTAATGATGGTACGTAATTCACTGACTGTGAGTTTTCAATCCATGCAGTGTCATGTGTATTGAAAGTCCTCATTAAATGAATTGTTGTTTTCATCATTGTTTTAATCATCTAATATGTTAATGGTTCTGAAATGTCAAAATATCTTTCACAAAGACACTGATGTGAAGCACTAAAGTGATTTAGGAGAATAGTTATGCTCTCTAATCTACTCTGTGTGAAAGCTATATGGTAACTTTAGAATTAGCCATTGGATGCATTAATTTCCTTGGCTGCCTTTTAACTTCAAAAACCTAAGTCTTCACTTCAATAAAAAAAGAAAAACAATGTGCAACTTATGGCACAAAGCTAGTAATGTGAATGTTAAGCAACTCTTTTTCTACTCTCTCCCCAAATCAATTTTAAAGTACATAGCAACAATACTTCAGGAAAGAAATTCCAGTGTAAGAAAGATGAGAACTTTTAAAATAAATTAGGGTCTATAGAGAATCTTTGTCATCTCTGTAACTACTTTTAATTCCATGCTTCATCCTGCTAGGTTAAGGGTTATTCTAACCTCTATGGAGTACAAGAACACTTAGATGGCCCTATTCTCTTTTAAATTACTTTCCCCTGCTTTTAAAATAATAGAATAAAATTGATCCTTTACTTGATAAAATACTTTGAACTATTGAAAATAGACTCTGGAAAGTCATTTCAATCTTTGCCTCTTTTTGTTTTAATTTCAAGAAGTGCTTTAAAAGTCCTGCCTTCTAAATCGCTTAATTTTACAACTTCAAAATTTGTGTAGGCACCTTTCTATTGCTTAGATATTAGGCTGCTAAATGTAATCTATGAGTAAGTTTATATCTAATTCTGATTTAAAATTGTCTGCATAACTTAGTGTGCCAGGTATTTAGAAATCCAGCTTCAATACCAGCTACTGTCACTAACCTCACTCTGTGGCAATCCATATTCTTTCTCTTCATCACAATCTTCTAAAAAAAATAATAAAAACAAAGAATTGAACTAGAATTCTTTGATTTTAGCTTCTTCCAGCTATGAAACTATTTTTGCAGTGCTTATTATAATTAGGGCTCTCTTCGGTAATAATACTGAATATAAGAAAAATTCTTACTGTTCTTGGAAAAAAAATAAATGTTTATCATAGAAAAGTCAACAAAGGTTATGAATGCGAAGTTTATAGAAGAAACACTTAAGAAAATACCTAGTCTCATTATTAATCAGAGAAAACAAATAAGTAACAAGCTTGGTTTTAACCCATACATTGTGAACAATTAAAAAAATTGATAATATTAAGTATTAGTGATGTTTTGGGGATAGACATATCTCATACATTGCTGAGAAGACATATTGGCTTAGCTACTTTGCTGGAAAATTTGGAAATAGTTTTCTAAATTAAACTGTACAAACTACACTACCTAGGAAAACTAGTTTATCCTATGGTTATCAGAGAATCACCTTCTTGATTCATAAGGCGACATGTTCCTAGAGCATTTTTGAAAACATTATATGAAGTGAAAACATTTGTGGGGGAATCCTGACTCTTCACCAATAGAAGAATCATGTAATAAACTGCAGTATACCTATACTATGAAATTCTGTGAAGAAAAGAATGAGGTAGATTCACTGTGCTAATTTGTATACATGTGCAAGATCTGGGTTTATCTAACATACAGAACAATGTAAACAGCATGATAGTGTTTGTGTGTGTTAGTAAATAAATTTCAAAGTATGAAGAATAAAGACCAAATTAAAGATAGTGTTTCTCTCTGGGGAGGCAGAGGGTCTTTTCTGTAATGCCTATAATTTTTGTAAGTATAATGTCACCATATAATACTTGCAAAATTAAACATTATGGAGAATATAGGATTTAATTGTTGTATGGCACCATGAATTTTGTCAAAAATTTGTCAAAATTAATTTTGTCATAAATCAATTAATGTTTATGGGTATATTTCTGGACTTTCAATTCTATTCCATTGACTTATACACCTCTTTGATTTATACATCTGTTTACACCAGTAAAACACTGTCTTGATTACTGTATCTTTGTAACTCTAATACATAGCATTTCAAATTTCAGTTTTATTTTTATATTATACTTACATTTTTTCTAAAGCAGTTTCAGCTTTTCCCTTAATTTAAAGAAACAATAAAGGTAAATTTCTACTTTATAAAACTACCCTCTCAGAAGACAGAAGGAAGATGCTGATCTATAGGACTCTTAACAGGTGCCATGTTGATTTCTCTCTGATTTCATGAAATGGTTAAATTGAAATTCCAAAAATTGTTCATTGATGTCAATTAACCTTGGTATCTCTTGTTAATTACAGTGGGGCCTTGACTTATGAGTTTAATTTGTTCTGTGACCGAGCTCATAACTCAAATTACTCGTATATCAAATCATTAAAGTGAATGAGTGAGACACGTGATGCTGGGCTGATGTTGTGGGGTTCACTGTGACGTTCGCTGGGCCAACTAGCGGTGGGGTATCTGAAGCTGGCTCGTAACCCGAATTTTAGCTCACAACTCAAAGCAAAAAATCGGCCGAGAGACGGCTCATATCTTGAAAAACTTGTTAGTTGGGACACTCGGAAGTCAAGGTCCCACTGTACTTGAATTTCCCCACTTTCTCTCCCTCCCTCTTATTCCCTTTCTTCTCAGTAGCTGGTCTCTCCTGAATTTCTTTCTAAATTACTTATATAAAAATACTTCTATTTGCCACTTAGTAAAACATTCATTCATGACAACCATGATAAGTCACAAATATAAAACACTAGAATTTCCAAATCACTTTTAAATTTTACCCTATTCTTGTATTTTATTCAGACAGCTGTTGATTACAACTATTTGACACATGACAGAATTGAGAATGACTGCATGAATAATTTGAATAACTTCAAACAATAAATGTGTGACAGAGAAGAAACTCAAAAATAAGTCTTTGATTCAAATTACAATTACTTTTTCATTGTAGACTTACTAATGTATATGAAATATACTTGAATATAGTTGGCAAACTATCACCACCACAGAAATTTTAGGTGGTTTTTACTGCTCACCTCATTATTGTTGTGCAGAAGAAAAGAAAATGAATCTATACTACTGAACACATTGCTCTGTAGAAAACTGCATAGGCAGGAAATCCTCCCCGAAGCAGGGTCTGGGACATATTTATAATGAGACTTTTATGAAGCATGTGAAAGTGAGATAAAGGGTACCGAGAGCTACAAATCTGTACTTCTATGGATTATATAGAAATTACGATATAATAACTACATTAGAAGCAATGGTCAGGAGGGCAACTAGTAGCTTCAAACTATTTGGGTGAGCCCATATTTTAAACTCTCTCACTTTTGAATACAAAACATATATAACCCACAAACTCTTGAGAGAACAAGGCACTTTATACAATGGCACAATAAACTACCAGCAAAGCTAGCATGTTTCCCAAAAGGCTTCCAAGTCCCTCCATTTTCACTGTATGAAGTTTATATGAAGTCAGTCACAACACTTTCTGTCTGCCCAAACCCCCTCTTTAAAGAGGCTCTTGCCCTTCCCAAAGGTAGTTATTTTATCAGCTGTTTAGTTGTCGGTTGTGCTAGTTACCAATTTATTGCCTCTCAGTTTCTAAACCATTCTTCACAGCATGAAGAACGTGCTAACATAGATTGGCCTTGTAAATATTTCGCTTTATACTTTTGATGTTAACTTTATTTTCCTCACTAGTAAAAAGGAAATAATAAGCATAGCTTATATTTTTATGATTAAGTGATGTTATCTATAGAAAGTGATGATCAGTACACCGAACACATTTTAGGTTCCCCACAGTAGTTAGTTCGCCTTCTTTTTCAATCTCCATCTGATCTAGATAAAATTCATCTTTCCTATGAAATTTTAAATGAAAATACAATGCTCATAAAAGCCAAATAAACATCTATTGTTCAAGATTAAATTAAAGCACATAGACGGGCACAACCAGTATGCTCAAGCCATGTATTGAATTAATTGATAAATGACATCTTCAATACTATTCCAGACTTCAGTGATTTACCCTTGTCTGTTATGATTTAATATTATTTAGTGCATTAGTTATTCTTCTTTCTCTTGAAGTCAAGCAATATGACTCCATTTGCATCCTTGTAATACCAGGAACAGTGTGGAAAAAGAACAAGTCCTCAAAGAACAACAACATAATGAGTGAGTGAATATTTCACAAATCCTAAGTGTTGGATTTATTACAAAATTTAACTAAACCCATCTCTTTTCTGGACACATCTAGTACATGTGATGCCACTTTTTGCTCTATAAAGGTTAACTGCAGTGCGATTTTCTTCCCTGAGTTATCTCGCTGCATGCCCTCCTGACCTTCTGGCGTTGGCTGCCACTCACTTTCAGAGGAGCTGTCTCTAGGCAAGAACCGATCTTTAAGCTAAAGGTAATGGAGCTGAGTTGCACAGAGTGAAGTGTCTTCCTGCTTCCGAAAGGACTGCCTTTCCATGGGCTCACCCTTCAGGGGAAGCTCCCTTTTCCTGTAAGAACAATGTCTGAAATGTCCAGCATTTCAAGTTCCGTCTGCACACCAGGTGAACGTACAGAGCCACAGAGGAGAAAACTAGTTCTCTCGGAGTTTTGATTGGAGCAGTGAATAGCAAAGCATAATTCCAGATCTGAACTTCTCATAAGGAAGAGGGAAAAAAAAAAAGAGGAAACATGTCCAAGGATGCCATTTAGAGAAATAAAAATTAGCATAGAGCTTGGGAAAATGGCAAGTAGAATATAGAGAGTTAAATGAGATATGGTCTCAATGAAAGGCATTTTAAAGAATTGCTTATAAAAGCCTGAAATTGATAAACTGTGTGTTAAATAGGTTTTTTAAAAAAAGTATTATTTAGCCAAGCAAGTGAAACACAAGGATAAAATGAGTTGTTAGTTTTGAAGTGTGAGTTGATGATAGCAAAGGAAGTAAGAAATGGCCAGATGTCCTGGCTGAAATACACATGCCATAGCCTCTCTGCATTCTCTTCCCTTCAGGCATTACACTGCTGTTGTTGTTTTCTATTTCTTTATTTATTTTCTTTATTGTTTAAGGTATTACATATACCTTATCCCCCCATTCCCTACTCACCCCCCCCCACACCGCACCTCTGCTCATGCCCTCACCCCCTTCATGTCTGTGTCCATTGGCTATGCTTATATGCATGCATACAAATCCTTTGTTGATCTCTCCCCTTCCCCACCCTCCCCTTCCTTACAGTATTGATTCACATCCCTTATTAGGATGCTGATGCTAATCAGACAGCATTGCCATTCCTTTTTAGTTCAGTCTGCAAAACCAGCCACAGAGACCTACTGTATTAAATAAACAAATCATTAAGCCACTTAACTTTGGGACTGAGAATTTCTTAACTTCCATTTTAGCGTTGAAAATTCCACAAAAATGGAGTACATCTAGCCCATGTGGGATAAATTAAATCATGTTGTCCAGCTTCTCAGGATAAGAGAAGCCAGGGATTCCTTGAATATTCTATTTGAGTAAAATGAAGGTATGGTGAACAGTTAGCTAGAAGCAGGGAGATTGATTACAGCCTTTAGTTGGTGAGAAGGAAATTAGATTAGTCTCCATCTGAGAACTTGGACCTCCAGCTGGGTAAGAGGTTGAGGGAAAATCATATAAGGCAGGATGATTAATTTGTTTGTACATCTTGGTAAGCTGTTTTACACTTTACCTCACACCCCTTTTTATTAAGGAGTTGCCCCTTGCTGTGGATTTCCTGTGTAAAGTAGATATATTTTTGCTTAATTTGCAATGGACGAGGACAGAGCATTCAATTCCCTATTAACAGATGAACTAGTGCAGAAAATTAAGACACTACCACACTTCCTCTGCACATGAACGATAATCAGTTTCATTCTACTCTAATACTTGTAAGGGCAATCTGAAGCATGAAACGCCCTCACAGGACAGTGTAGAGCAGTGGTTCTCAACCTTCCTGATGCCGCGACCCTTTAGTACAATTCCTCATGTTATGGTGACCCCAAACCATAAAATTATTTTCATTGCTACTTCATAACTGTAATTTTGCTACTGTTATGAATCGTAATGTAAACATCTGATATGCAGGATGTATTTTCATTGCTCGCGACCCATAGGTTGAGAACCGCTGGTGTAGCGGAATGAAATGGAGCCCTCAGGCAGAGAAAATAGGAATAACCTAGCTTCAGAAAAATCCAGAATCTGGATTAATACATAGTTTAAACATCAAGATAATTTAATATTGAATTCTTTAAAAAGTTTGCTTTCAATTCCCAATAGTCTATCTGCTTTCCCCATGCCTAGTCTCCTCCAAGGCCTGGCACTGACATTCAGTTCTACTGAGGACTTGATTTCCCTTGGCCCATCACTGCTGCTACCACCTGCCATTGTCATGCTATATCCTATTAGGTTAGTGTCCTATCATTTGTAGGTAACAAGTACAGACAATGGCAGAGCTAAGAAAGAAAATGGGGTGGGCGTAAAGTGGAGTAGAGGAAGGGAGGGAAGGATATATAAGTGCGACAAAGAAATAAATGAATAAAGAAGAGAAGAGAGAAGAAATAGAAAGTTAGTGTAACAGAGAGAGAAAAAATTCTAACATTTGGATAAGAATTTAGATTACATTAAACCACAAGCTTTCTGCTCTTACTTTTTAGGAAAGTTTAGGAAAAGTATTTCAACTCGTTTCCTCATATGTAAGATGGAGACAATAATATCTGCATGACCTACTTCCTATGGTTGCCATAAGAATCAAATGTGACAAGGTAGTACAAGTGATCTGTATGTCATAAAGCAGCATAGACATACATACTCTAAGTTTTAATCTTTATCATGTTCAAGTATATCTCTATCCTGAGGCTGGGACTGGGTTCCAGTTCCACAATCAACATGGGTTCAAAAAATGCTAATAAATAATACATAGATAAATGTACAAATGCATAAGTGAACATGTAAATAAGATGCAAACAAGGTTTCCTGGGAGTCTACAGGACTACAGGGGTGGCTGAGAGGGAGAAACAGCCTAGAAGCTTAGCCATCATGAACTCCTCCCTGGAAGGGACTTACTCCAAGAAGTGAGTTACAGAAATTCTGCTTCCCTTGAGTTAGAGATACAAATTGAAAGCCAGTAGCAGAATTAAATATAGCAATGAATATTTCAAAAATATTTAGAATGTGAATAACTTTAGGCAGGTATGTGTCCATCCAGTTGGTACTATCTTAGTATTTTCCAGCTTCACTAATTTATTGCATATGCCTGAACTCTTAAAAACAATTGTTGTTTTTTGGCCTCTGGTTAGATGAATATTTCAAATCACTGTATAATAGAATTGAGCCTGGTTTATAGTAGTGTCATAGCTGTTTATCAGTTTGATTGAAAAATGGTGAGAAGGCCTCACAGCACATTCTGCCCAAACATCTGCGGTCCCTTTGAACTTCATGGCCAGTACCCCATCTCTCTTCAGTTTTAGGATGGCCGTTGAGAAAACATAATTCCCTTCATTTGGTGCAGGACACTCCCAGAGGATACAAGAAGCTTAGAGAAGAATGGCATCATAGAAGAAAGAACAGTTCACCAAGAGCAAAATTTATTACATCATGTCTCTCCTCACTATTTTATATCTTCTTCTTCAGTGGTGATGAGCCTGAATGGGCACATGCTGGTCTGTGATCAGTATGAGAAATGCAAACAAACCCCAGGATTCTAATAATTAAATGGAAATCAACAGAGATTATAGCCCTTAAATCACTAAAACTTCATAGAAAAATCTAATACTTTTCTATGAAGCCATTCTTTTAGTCAAGAATGACTCAGTTTGTTCGGTCAGGTTGAAAACCCCAAAGCTCGCAGACTTTTTCATTACACTCACTTGCATCAAATTTAATGTGGTACTGAAGTTCCAAAATTCAGTTCCCCAAACTGTAATAGAGATAAAAATACAAACACAGCTGGGCTGTCAGATTTCTAGAGAAGACTCTTTTATGCTCTTCAATAAAACAATGCTTGCTCGCCTCTCTGTTTTCCTCTTACAACTCACTGTTGGAAAGTTTTGGCTAACTCTAGGGAGTTGTGTAATTGGGAATCACTGCTCATCTATTCAGTGGACAACATAATCAGTCCGTAGGACATGTTGACTTAACCACAATGAGCATCACATCACATAGACTATTGGCTTGTAAGTTAGGACACCCATTTCTCCTGAGATTTGTATATTGTAACATTCAAACTTATTTGGGAAGCATATATCACTGACATGAGAAAACCGAAAAGAAAAAAAAAAAAGACAAAAAATTTGCCCCCCTCCCCCAAAGGAAACACAAGCACAAATTAAAACCAATTAAAGAATGGGAAGGTGGGGGGGGGTGTGGATGGGGGAGAGAGATTAACAGGGGAATTTATATGCACATATGCATAGCCCATGGACACAGACAACAGTGTGGTGAAGGCTTGGGAGGGGCGGGTATGGAGTGGAGGGGGTCAATGGGGGGAAAAACAATAACAACAAACAAAGGGGACATCTGTAATACTTTCAACAATAAAGATAAATTTTTAAATATTTAGATTTAAAATAAAAATTTTAAAACTAAAAATACATAAATAAATATACCATTTCTTTAAGTGCTTAATAAAAAAAATAAGAAGAAGAAGAATGGCTTTATACCTATAATAAATAATATTTCCAGTGGCAAATTTAAAAGATTGTTGGTTAAGATTTAAGCACATAAAATATGAGATTTTATTTTTTGGACAGTCTTGTATCATAAACATTGAATTTGGAGCACACAAATATCAGTGGGACTTTCAGAAAAAAAATCTATCATTTAAAAAATAAGATCTATATTTGTAAAAGCAGAACAAATAATATTTCCTTTCAGTATTTTCCCACAGTGAAGGCCAACCCACCTATGTTTAAAAAAGCTGCACTTCTATTAATGTTCTCTAAAAACACTTGACATAAAGAATCCTGTTTCAAAGAATGGATGGTAAGCATAAAACAACAAGCAATAATGCCTTAAGTGTATAAAGCAATGGAATAATAAGGTGAAAGGAGGTTCCATTCAAGAGGTTAATTTCTTCACTCAAAAACTTAATTTGGTTCAATTTGAAAAGTGCCTCAGTGACAATATACCTCCTTGATTGAATATCTTGAATGGCAGAAGAGGAAAAATAGGAACAATTACCGAACAACAATTGTGTGCCAGTAATGGGGCCAAGACCCCTGCCTATATCTCCAGATGCATCTTCTATTCTTCATTCTCATATTATACTAAGGACTTATTATGCTGGCTCTGGTTCACTGAACAACCCATATTACTTCCTGTCTCTGTGACTTTTACACACTAGTTTCTCTGTCTACCTTTCCTATGTCTGACTGGCATCTTTTTACTCTAACACAGGTCAATCTTCATCCTTTACATTAAACGTTCCCAGGGCTCTTGAGCATTTAATTACATCTTCTGTTGAGGTATTTCTCAGAATATTACACTATAATGTTTTGTTTAATGTGCCTGCCTCCCTTTGATTGTGATCTGGTTGGTAGCAGAGTCCAGGTCTTTGCTACTGCCTTTTGCTAAATGTACTTAGTGATATCAGTCAAAAGATTGACAGATAAGAGAGTGTCTGAGTTGGTTTTTATTTATATGTGTCAACTCAGAAAATCCAGGACTGAATCTCAATACTAAAGACTTAGGGACTCAACCTTTTGCTAAATGACTGATCTTTGAAAAACTATATGTATATGTACATATATGTATATATTTATGTTTATATATATTTTATACCAAGCAAATAAAGCATTCTAACTTTGGACTGATAATGTTTATTTTCTATGTTGTGGTGTCCTGTGGTATGAAAATATAAAAACTAAAATCAATGAGTCACACCTTCCTCTTTAGCAGATTGATTGTAGGAAAGATACTTTGCATGCTAGGCTTTTTCTAGGATCTTCATATGCAAGACCTCATATTTTGTTTGTGTTCACTTATTCAACAAACATTACCAAGTTTTTATCTGATTCAGCCACTGTCCTTGGCATTGGGGCTAAAGGTACAAGATGTATGAAGTCCCTGCCATCACAATATTTACATTCATGTGGACCAGGCATATTTAAGCAAGTAAACACTATTAAGAAAACAAAGCAGAATTGGGAGATAGTTCCTTTTTTACTTAAGTCAGAGAGTTTCTCCAAATGAGATGACATTGAAGATGCCTAAATCATGAGGAGGGGCTAGGTATAAAAACATACTGGTGAAAAGGTTGCCGGGCTGAGAGAACAAGCCTAATTGCCCCGGAGAGGACACAACCTTTTCCATTTGAGAAATAAAGAGAATAGTAAGACAATGACAGGGAGAAGCAGGTGGGAGCTAGATAATGGAGGACGTGGTAGGTAATTATGTTGTTTGATAAAGTACAAATTATATTTTTCAAAGCCTACTCATGCTACAGAGTGGAAAGTGGGCTTTATGGCATCAAGAGGAAGCATGAAAATGACAAAGCTATTGGATGACCAGTCAAGAGATGATGGAGGCCATGGTGTAAATGAGAAGAGTCAAGACATTTTGGGTAAGTAGAACTGACCTGCCTCTGTTGGTTATGTTGGGTGATGTGAAAAGTGTTAGGAAAAATTAAAGACGCCTCCTAGGGTTTTGGCCTGAGTGGTTGGGCAAATGGTGGCATTGTAAATTGAAAGAAAAAGTGGACAAAGAAAAGGTTGGTGAGGAGAGCCAAAATCAGAGTTGCCAAGATATTGGGTAAATGATCTTGTTAAATTACCAAGAATGAAAACAGAGATGGTGGAAGAGAGAAAGGCAGCAAAGCAGTTGCTCCTTTTTAAAGAATAGCACGTTAGGAGTAAGTTGTAAGTGACAACGGTAATAAGGGAGTCTAGTGAACAGCACAATCCAATTTTGCAAAAGTACTTTGCTGACCTGACTCATTGTAATTGAAAGAAAAAAAACCTATAACATTTCTAGATTACATTTGTATGAAAGATCCTGACACCTAAGTAAACATATTTTTTGGAAGTGCTCTAACCACACGGTGTAAAAGTCAAAATACATCTTACAGAACCTATAATGTGTTGACCTCCTTAAAGTTATTTCTGAGGCCAGTGTTGTTTTATAGAGGTAACTTCAGATAGAAGGTAAAGGGGAGTCCTTGGAACAAGATTAAGTTGATCAAGTGAAGAAAGATCGGCCTACTCAGTGGTCAGCAAACTGTGGCTCAGCAAACCGTGGCTCGCGAGCCACATGCGGCTCTTTGGCCCCTTCAGTGTGGCTCTTCCACAAACTACCGGCTCTTCCACAAAATACAGACTTCTGCGCATGGGCCACTAAGTTTCAATCGCACTGTACGTGTGTGCCTGCACGTGGTATTTTGTGGAAAAGCCACACTCAAGGGGCCAAAGAGCCGCATGTGGCTCGCAAGCCACGGTTTGCTGACCACGGGCATGATTTCTGTCCGAGTTTCCACTTAATTCTCAACACAATATGAACCTAAGGATATTTTTTGGAGGCTAATTAAGTCGCATTAGCTATGTAAAAGATGGATGCTATTGACACCAATTTTATGAAAGTAATGTCAATTTCTTCCAGACAATATTGGCTTTAAAGCTCTGAGCTAAGTGACACCAATCATACCAATTTAACCCTTCTCACACTGTGTACGTGCAAGTGATGTGGGTATTTCAATTAAAACAAGGTATACTTGGTACAGTCCTGGTTTATGCCCGTTTGGTTTAATTTGTATCAGCAATGCCCTCTTTGCTTTCAAAATTGTCCTGTTTTAGAATATAAAACATATGGTCATGCTAATTAAAAATGATATGTGGATCGCCTTGCCAATTAAGGCAAAGAAGCAAACATTAAACAAGGAAACTAAGGCATCTTAAATGCCAAAACGTACAGCACAACAGAGAATTTAATCTGATTCTTCTGAACATATACCTATTACCAAAACAGGAGAGAGAAGCTGGAGTAGGGTTGTTCCTTTCTCAAGGATGAAGTGAATTTCCATCTTCCCCATTTACCTATATGTGTGATTTGTGGCAGGCAGTGGATATTAGTGACCAAGGCATGGGCATGAACATGAGGAAGTTCTAGGTTAAATCCAAAATTTGACATTTTGGGGCTGTATGCCATTGTTTAAAAGTTACTTAACCTCTCTAAGTCTCACTTTCTCCTCTGCAAGTTGGAAAGAATGGGATCTTACTTATAAAGATGCCCATTGTTAGAATTCCATAACTGAGAGGTGATACCATAAAAAAAGCATCATTACCATCATCATTATTGTCATCATCATGATTACCATCATTTTCTCCCCCAGACCCCTAAACAATGTTTTCCCAGTTATCTCCTCTGCTTTCTAAGTCAACTATTTCCCCTTCATAGTTGGTTCTTCAATTACTTCTAATCTACACACAAAACAAGCAGAGTAAAACAATATAACCCAACACAATGGACTTTCGTCATCTTCTAATACCAGCAAAGATAATTGCTCTCTTTTTCCACAATTTTCCACCCAGTGAACTTTGGTTTCTATCCCTTCCACTATATTGAAACAGTTCTCCAAAGAGTGACAAAGAACTTAAAAATTGTCAAAATGAATTGCTCACTCTCAGTTTAATCTTGACAATATGCAATATTTGACACTACACAACTCAGCCTTCTGCCTGAAACTCCCTTGGGTGTCCTAGACTACAGAATTGCTAGGATTTGTGTGTCCCTTTGATCTGGATCAATTCCAATGAAGGTGTAGAAATAGCCATCAGAGTGTGTACCAATGGGCCCCAAAATGTGGTCAGTGGGTGAATACTTATAGGAAAGGTTAAATACAGACTAAATACAAGATACAAAATTAAATTTGAATTTCAGATAAACAACAGAATATTACATGGGACACATTTGTGTTAAAAATATATTTGTTGCATATCTGAAGTTCATATTTAGCTGGGCATTGTGTATTTTTATTTGCTGAATCTGGCAACTCTATTAGGAAGGGATGTTAATAAAAATGGATTTATAGGACAAGGTGTCTATCATGGGTGTCCAAGGCCCTTCACATTGTAGAACAGAGACAGGAACGGGAAAATAATTAGAGCTGGTTTTGGACCAAGTAAGAGGAGCTGAGGAGTCAGGGAACCTGGTACAGACTCTCCCTGAGTACCCACATTTTAACCTTGAATCCAGTCCTCCAGGTTGTTATAGAAATATCCCTGTCAAGACAAGAGACTAGAATATATTTTAATTCATTTGATTTATACATTTTAAGCACATAGAGTCTAGACATATGGCCTGTGGACCCCCATTTGTACTTTTGCCTACACACTAGAAATGTTGCAGGCAGGGATGTTGCCTCTGCCTTTAGGGCTTAATCCAAATACATTTGGATTAATGTGTAGTTAATCTGCACATTCAGCTCAGTTTCCCTTACTAAGTCATACAAAAACACCAAGAAGCTTCAGGGTAGAAACACATGCTTCTTTCCCTTCATCGGGATGCCTTTTATAAATTGAGATGCATTATATAGCTGCATATATAATCTATAGATTGAGATAGATTATATAGATGCATCTATAATTTAATAAATGACAAGTTATTTAAAAATTAAATGTGTTAATATATGTAAAGCAATGAGAAAGTTACTTGGAACATATTTAACAGAGGACAAATTTTAGCTATTTTTTGGTGTCTGGCTTCAGTGTAAGGAGAACTGCCTATAATAGGACAGCCCTAACCTACCCATAGCTCCTAGTGTCAAAAATGTTGATAATTCCAATCTGTTCTTGGTCTTTTTCAGTCTCTTTCTGGGGAAACCTTGGAATTTCTAATCTGTGACTCTTAAAATGACTGCTCTGCGTTCACCAACATCTTAAAAACATTTTGTTGGTTTCCACTTCTAGAGAGGGAATTGCCTGAAAGCACATCTCCCAGCGAGGGAAGGCAAGAAGTTTGAAAAGTATGCATCTCAGTAATGTAGCTGAGGAATGAGACACGGGAGTCTGGAAATAGAAAATATGCTCGCTTTACAGAAAAATCACTTGCTACCCTAGGCTATGTTCTTGCTTATAATAGCTGTACATGGATATCCTAATGGGCTTCTTTGTACTTCGACTAGAGCGGATTTCTAAATAGACAAAGCACTTATTGAAAGAAGGAAATGAAATTTCTTTTAACAGTCCCCCAAAAAACGCTGGGTGGCTGAGCTCTGTGAGGGTCTGAGCCACCCCACTTTGCTGATGTCTGGAAAAACTCAAGCCTTGTTCAAGATCTAGTTTTCTGTCAGTAAGGAGGGACTTCTGACCTTGGCAACTGTCTGCAAAATTCTCCAAGGCAGCAACTATTTTACAGATTCCAGTTATTCTGAGACATCACCCATGGGGACTTTTCCTTTCCTAAAGGCTGCTGCCCTCCCTGTGCCCGGCTAGTACCATGTTATAAGTCAAGCAATGGAGATGGGGGTTAAAAGAGTGTAAACAACGGTCTTTGACCTCAAGGATTTTGTGGTCTAATTGAAAGCACAAAATAGTTATTTATACCTGGAAACAATTTCAACTAAAAGTGTGAAGTTCAGTGTGGTAAAATAGCATAGAAAATAATGGTGAGGATAAAATCCATAACAAAGTCTAACATTTAAGGATTTATTGTACACCAGCAACTATTCCAAACATTTGCATGTATTATGTATTGCAAAGGAGAATGTATTAGTTTTCTAGGGCTGCCATGAAAAATTATTACAAACTGGGTGGCTTAAGACAAGTGATATTTATTCTCTCATGGTTGTGGGAAGTACATGTTTGAAATCAGGGAGCTGGCAGGACCCTGATGCTTCTGAAGACCCCAAGGGAGAATCCTTCCTTCCCTCGTTCTAGCTTCAGCTTCTACACCTCTTGGAATTCTTGAATTTGTAGCTGCATCACTCCCATCTCTGCCTTTGTCATCACATGACTTCTTCCCTGAGTCTATTTGTGGCCTCCCCTCTTCTTATAAGAATACCAGTCATTGAATTTAAGGCTTACTCCAATCCAGTATGACCTCATCTTAATAATTTATACCCGTAAAGAGCCTATTTGCAAAAAAGGGTCAGATTCGGATGCTTTGGGTAGACATGAATTATGTAGGAACACCATTCAACCCACTGAAGAATGTTAGACTGAGTCTAATTAAGAGGAAAATTAACATTTTGTGGGCCCTGACAGATGAGTGGCTTTGGGCAGAAGAGAATTTGAATGTCAACTCAACAAGTAGTTACTGAGCAAATAGTTTGTGCCAACACCTGTGCCAGGAGCCAGTGGAGATACATCACTTAGTCTGTATTAGTATCAATTATGCTCGGCTTCATAAAAATAAAAAATTGCAAATCTACAGAAGCTTAAGTAAGACTGAAGCTTATTTTTTTTCTCTCTTCTAAGTAAAAGAAGTCGAAGGGTCAGCTGTCCAAGGAAGGTATGGTGACTCCACAGCTCCATTAAGGACCCGCGTATTTGGGACTGCCATCCTCAGGACTGGCTTCTATTTTCCGTATCCTAAATCACCTCACAGTCCAGGATGGTTGAGGGAGTCATCTCTATATTTCAGACCAGCAGCATAAAGGAGCAGGAGATAGACAAGAGTCACTTTTCCTAGCTGAGTCAATCATTTTGGGAGGTTTTTTCCATAGCATTTCCTTTTAATTAGTCACTTGACCACACTTAACTGCAAAGAAACCTGGGCCTCCTGCATTCCTGAACAAATATAGGATTATTTTAGCAAAAAGAAAGGGGAGAATAGATATTGGAAATTTTCCTGATCTCAAGGAGCTCAAAGTCCATTTGAGAAGATAATAACTTAATAGATGCATTAATTTCCCTTTGCCACTCCAACAAACTGCCACAAACTTAGTGTCTTAAAACAACACAAATGTATTATCTTATAGTTCCAGAGAACAGAGGTTCAAAACGGGTCTCACTGGGCTAAAGGCAAGGTGTCAGCAGGGCTGTGCTCTTTGTGGAGGGTATAGGGGAGAATGCATTTCATTGCCATTTGAACTTCTAGAAGGTGCCTGCATTCACGGTCCCCTCCGTGCATCTTTGCCATCTGCAAGGTTGCATCTCACGGACCAGCTCTTCTGTAGTCACAAGTCTATCTGACTCTAAACTCAGTTGGGAAAGGTTTTCCTCTGTTAAGGACTCAAGTTATTAGACCAGGGGAGGGCAACCCCTGGCACGTGTGCCAAACATGGCATGCCAGTAACTTTTGCTGGCACGCGAAACCCTCTCTTATAATCTTCCATTTACAATTGTGAATCTTTGTTCTCAGTGATGAATTTTGTTAAGTCTCATAATAGGAGTAGCCTGACGAATGAAAGTAGTAGCTCGTGCATATCTCTGAAGGTCACGAAATATGAACCTGATGTAAAATCTCTGTCATCAGTGATGCAGCAGCAAAAGTCTCACTGATAATATCGAACGGAGTCATAAAGTTTTCTGTCGGACTATCAGTGTACATGTATACATTAAAAAATAAATGTATTTTTCATCATCATATACTGTGTTTTTGTCGCTCGAATGAATTTTATTATTTCTTCAAGGTTCTTCACATACATACACCTTAAGAGATATCAAGTAGGCATAACATGTTCTCAAAAAATTAGGGTTGGCACGCAGAAGAATTTTGAGTCAGAGATTTTGCTGGTTTTGGCACTCATTCACAAAAAGGTTGCCCACCCCTGGATTAGACTGTGTCTCTCTGGATGATCCGGGACAATCTGCCCATTTCAAGTTCTTTAACATAATCAGATCTGCAAAGCCCCCTTTGCCATACAAGGTAACATATACACAGGTTCCAGGAATTAGGACATGGACATCTTGGAGGAAGGCCATTATTTAGCCCACAACAATAGAATTAAGAGATCAAAAGACAGGTGTAACAATAAAGTAAACACTGGTTGCTAGAAACCAAAAAGAGTCTAGCTTCATTAATGAGCATGATTTGTTAGGAACTTGGTGTATCGAGTAAATGTTTTACTAAAATTATTCCTCATCTACTCAACTTAATATTAAAGTACTGTCAGATATACTTGTGTGGAGACAAGAACCAGGACAATGACATTGGGTTGAGGCCTCCCTTGGCCTCCTGGTGAGCCTCCAACATCATCTTCTGTTCTTAGGTTAATATTTACAAGAAAATTAAATATTTGAACACACACACACACACACACACACACATATACATGCAAACAATAAATGGAAATAAAATAGTTTCAATTCAGTCGTTAAAGCATGCTACTACCTATGATCTTTTGAATGTGCCAGCCAAGCTCTTCTTAGCCACCCACCAAATAAGCTGAGCTTTTTTGATATTTTAAAGTAAAGGCTCTAGGGTCAGATATTTCTGATTCAAATGCCATTTCCTCTATAAGAAGCACAAAATTGGGCAAGTTATTAAACTCCTCTAACCCTGAATATTGCAAGAATGTATTCCTCACAAGGTTTTTGTGGCAATTTAAAAAGATAATCCATGTAAAAGCAGTTAGTAGAGGCTTGAAAGATAGTACTAAACAAATGATAAAACTATGTTATGAAAACTTAAGACAAAACTTCTCAAAGAAAGACTAACCTTGCTGAGGTGGGAGGGGGGTAGAGGGGAGGGGAGGACGGAGGGAGGTAGGGAAGGAGGGAGGGAGAGAGAAGAGAAGAGAAGAGAAGAGAAGAGAAGAGAAGAGAAAAAGAATACATTTCTATTTTCATATTGCTATATTATTTCGTTGAACTCAAATACACCCATCCCCAGCCAGCAGCCCCGAGCATTCTAACAGCTCACCTCTGAGCTGACAGCTGGGAGACTGC
The DNA here is from genome assembly GCF_028538775.1 of Myotis yumanensis. Lineage (NCBI taxonomy): Eukaryota > Metazoa > Chordata > Mammalia > Chiroptera > Vespertilionidae > Myotis > Myotis yumanensis. The sequence continues at coordinate 28,800,789 of NW_027223762.1, read as the reverse complement.
AGATCTAAAGCTCCATGAAAAATGTTTCTGCTGTCATTATAAATGGATATTTTCCAGCTGATATCTGTTGCAGCCTTTTGGGGTAAATATTGGTTTTACCTTCTAAAACTAGAGGCTATAATTATAAACTAAGAGTCCACATACCTCAAATGAGTAGATTAATTAATTATAAAGCCTCATTACAAGTCATTCTACCTATGAGCTTAATGGCTACCATATGAATTCCTGATTTACTGGAGCTAAGAAATTCTAACAGGACTTTTCTTCCCTTTTTTTTTTAAGTGACAGTGAAGTGACTACCAGCTTAGGACAGATTGTCCATTTTGGCGTTCGACAATTTGCCACTGGTCAAGAAGAGGAGAATGAGCATTTTATTCTTATGATTGGTGTCACACTGGATTCAATATCCTCTCAGTGTTGGGAACCACATACTAGTGATCCCATTGAAAGAAATCACTTTCACTTTTAATGAATCACTAGAAAACTAGGAACCTTATGATCAATGAGCTATTTCAAACAGTGAAGCCAAGGTTCTTTATATCTTTGGTCAAGTAAAGAAACAATTTTTGTTTCCAAGACCCAAAAGCCATGCTATAAAGGGATTGGAAAGTCCAATGAACTGACAATTAGTAGGATTCACTACATAGAGGAATGGACTGAGCTGGCAAGAAACCCAAAGCATTATATGATCTGCTCCCTGTCTTCCAGGAGGAACTATCCTCAAAGATTTGCCCAATTTGGGGAAGAGTCTAGTGTGATCTTATATGGTTTCTCATTCTTTGTGTTTTAGATGAGTGAATTATGATAGATTATAGAAACAGATATCTTAGTTGGAAATAGAATGAAGAACTCCCATCTCCTGCCCTGGGAAGAATATTGGAGGTAGACCATTGAGATGCTTTTCTTGATTCAGAGAAAGTGAAATTATCAAAAAACAAAAAGTTGGAAGATATAATTGACTGGATTCATCACGGTCAGGGAGGAGGGGCGTAAGATCATAGTGGGCCTGAGCTGTGGCCTTGACAATAATTCTGATAGCCTACACTCTAGAGTTCACAGTTCTACAGCCTGCTATTCACATCTGGTCATCCAGATGTCAGTCCTGGGGGACCCAAATTTCTTCTCAAATAACCCCCCCTTTTTTGACTTAAAATAATTTCTGTTGTTTCCAGAAGAGAACCTATAGTTGCAGTCTGCTAGAGGAAGCCAAGAAAAAAGTAGCCTGAAAGCAGGTGGCCAAGCATGCAGAGAAATCTGTACAATGCCTGTTCTCATAGAGCTGTGGTCTATTGCGTGGGAGCAGATAATTCACAAAATAAGCAATATGCATATCATATTAAAGGACATAGAGCTTTGAAAGACATAAAGTGAGAGAAGAGAGAGAGGGGAGAGGGGAGAGAAGAAAGGGGAGAGGAGCAAAAGGTGGGGAGAGAGAGTGGGAGAGATATATATATAGAGAAAAACAAGGGGAAAAAGATGTTTAGGCAGTATATATTTAAGGTGGTTATGTTCTATTTTTCAGTTGTTTCCTTTCCTTTTTTTATCATTTGTTTTTCTGGTGTGGTTTTTTTTTACATTTTTTTTGGATTAAATATTTTTATGATTCTATCTTATCTCCTTTACTATCTTATTAACTATATTTTCATTTACTTTTTAATTGGTTGCTATTTGGCTTAAAGTTTACATTTTTAATTTAGCATATCCATTTTAAGTGCTATTATATATCTTTATTTATACCTTCTAAGCCTAAAACAATATACTGCTATTTGCCTTATTCTGGTCTGTGGGCTAGTGTTTTCATCTCATAATTTAACTTACACATACATTATAAACCTCTCAGTCCATTATTTTACTTTAAAAGATTATAAGACAAATTAAAAATAAGATAAGGTGCTTTATATATTTTTCCCTATATATACATTATTGCTGTTACTCTCTACTTCTTTGTGTAGATACATATTTTCATCTAGTACCTATCATGCACTTCCTCTTATGATACTTATGGTTATGGTCTGCTGGTGATGCATTTTTACAGTCTTGTATATTTGAAAAGTCTTTATGATCCACACATTTTGATCTAGGTATTTACTAAACTTATATGTCAATGTATGCCTATACAACAACATGCCCATGAATGTTTATAGTAGCTCTATTTATAATCATCAAAAACTGGAAACAACCAAGTTGTCCTTCAATAGTTGAATCGATAAAGTATACTAAATTCATAAAATTGAGTACTATTCAACAATAAAAAATGAGTGAGCTATCAGCCACAAAAGGACATGACTAAATCTTAAGTGCATATTGCTAGTTAAAAACAGCCAGTTTGAAAAGGCTACAGATTATTATTCCAATTATATGACATTTTGGAAAAGACAAAACTACTACAGAGATTTTAAACACACCAGTGGTTGTTAGGAGTTCAAAGGGAGGGGGTTGAATAGGTGAAGCACAGAGGATTTTTTAGAACAGTGAAACTATTCTAATTAATATTATAATCTTGGATACATGAATGGCACTATACATTTGTCAAACCCCATAGAAATTTATAGCACAAAGAGAAACCATAATGAATGCAGATTTTAAAAAATCATTTAGTGGATTAAGAAATCCTAAGGTGGAATGAATAATGCAATAAATGAGTCTAATTGTATAAGAGATATGTGAAATGATGTCTCTGAAGGGGGTGGGAGGAAAAGGGGCTGGCTGAAGTAACTTTAAAAATGAGTGGATTCTATAAGATTAAAGGCAAAATGGACTGTAGTAAGCACTATACTGAAATTGATATAGGTGTTTCCGTGTGTATACGAATGAAAAATTATGAAACCACTATACACATATACTGTAATTGAATAATTAAGTAAATAGATGATTGATGGCAGGAGTCAAATTTCTCGCTTTAGAAGGGGAGGTGACGAATATGAAAAGAAAGCTATAATAATCCATGTGGTAGTAGATTAAAGTTGGAGACTTCAGAATGAACTCTTCTTTAGCTTAATATAGATACAGCTTGTTACATACAAAAATACTTATAGATATGTGAATATACAGTTTAATGTACACACATATATTTCCTTGCTTTGTCAGCTGAGGAGGCTAGGAAGTCCAGGACTATGGCACTGGTAGATTCAGTGTCTGGTGAAAGCTCATTTCCTGGTTCATAAATGGCCATCTTTTTACAGTGTCTTCACATGGTGGAATGAGTGAAGGATCTCCCTGGGGTCTCTTTTATAAGGGCACTAATCCCATTCATGAAAATTCTGCCCTCAGAACCTAAACACCTCCCAAAGCCCCCCACTTCACAAACCATCACATATGATTTCAATATATGAATTTTGGGAGGATACAAAAATTCAGTCTATTGTGAGTAGTCTAATTATGAAAAAAAAAAAAAAACACTTGACAAACATTCTATAGAATTCCTTATTAATACTCTTCAATGTCATCAAGGTCATCAAAAACAAGGAAAGTCTGAGAAACTAGTTAATAGCCAGAATAAGAAAAGAATATTAGGTAAATAATAAGAAAATCTGAATACAATATAGGTCTTTTTTGTTGCTGTTAATACTCACCAGAGGATATTTTCCTATTGATTTTTTTAGAGAGAATATAAGGGAGGGAGGGAGGGAGGGAGGGAGGGAGAGAGAGAGAGAGAGAGAGAGAGAGAGGAGAGAAACATCGATGTGAGAGAGATACATTGATTATTTGCCTCCTGCATGCACCATAACCTGAGCCAGGAATCAAACCTGCAACCCAGGTACTGGCCTTGTGCAGGAATCATACCTACTACCCTTCAATATGTGGGCTGGTACTCTAGCCACTGAGAACACCAGCCAAGGCTAAAATATGGATTAAAAAAAAATAATATCATCAGATCATTAATGTGGTACAACTATACCATATTACTGTAAGATATTCATAATAAGGAAATTGAGTGTGGGATATAGAAATTCTTTATACCATAGTTACAATTTTTATTTAAATGTAAACTTATAACAATTTTTAAAATTCATTTAAAAATGATATTTTCTCACCTTTATTTTTGAAATATATTTGTTGGGTATAGAATTCTAAATTGACAACATTTTTCTATCACTGCTTTAAATATTTCACTCCAGTCTTTTCTGGCATGTGTTATATCTGAAAAGCCTGCTGTCATTCATATCTTTGTTTTATATATGTACTAGAGGCCTGATGCACGAAATTCATGTGTGGGTGGGGGGTCCCTCAGCCCAGCCTGTGCCCTCTCGCAATCCGGGACCCCTTGCTCCTAACTGTCTGCCTGCTTGCTCCTTACCTCTTGGCTCGCTGCTTGGTAGTGCTGTTGTGGAGGCGGGAGAGGCTCCGCCACTGCAGCTGTGCTTGCCAGCTGTGAGTCCAGCTTCTGGCTGAATGGCGCTCCTGCTGTGGGAGCACACTGACCACCAGGAGGTAGCTCCTGTGTTGAGCATCAACCACCTGGTAGTCAGTTCACGTCATAGCGACCAGTCGTTCTGGTAGTTCTGCCATAGCAGTCACTGGGCTTTTATATATATATATTTTTTATTTTTCTCCAGTTGCTAATCACTGGTTTTAAGCAATTTGATTAAGATGTGCCATGATTTAGTCATATGAGAACGTTTTTGAATGAAATGGCAGGTATTCATACTTGAATGTTAACACACAGATTTTTAAGACTAGCAATTTAAGCCTATAAAACAGAGCATGAAATGAATTAATATGAGGGCAAAGGACCCAAATATACGTATATTTCATGCTCACTAGGACCAACACTTAAAATACTACCATGATTCAGTTAGAAGTTAAATTACATGTGATTTCATTATCCTATACAATAAAACCCTAATATGCAAATCGACCAAATAGCGGAACAACCAATCGCTATGATGCGCACTGACCATGGGGGGGGGGGGGGGGGTCAGATGCTCAACGCAGGAGCTGCCCCCTGGTGGTCAGTGCGCTCCCAGAGGGGGAACACCGCTCAGCCAGTAGCCGGGCTCATGGCTGGCGAGCACAGCGGTGGTGACTGGAGCCTCTCCCGCCTCCCTGGCAGAGCTAAGGAGCAGTGAGCCTAGTGATTAGGAGCAGCGAGCAGGCAGGTGGTAAGGAGCGAGGGGTCCAAGACTGTAAGAGAGATGTCCTAAGCCGGCAGGTGGACATCCCCTGAGGGGTCTCAGACTGCGAGAGGGTGTAGGCTGGGCTGAGACACACTCCCCATCCCCAGTGAACAAATTTCATGCACTAGGCCTCTACTTGTACAAATAAAGAAACTTATGAGCAAAAATGACTAAGTAACTTGTTTTAAACCTCACAGCAATTTAATGGAATGGAAACATATTATTTTACTATTGGTTACTCCTTAGTACTCCAGCACCTGTAGGCCAGAATCGCCCTCTCCAGCCTGGTTGCTTAATGTGAGTAGCAGGCACGATCTGGGTTTGTCTTACCTAGGCTTCTTTTTCTATACAATCAGTTTCACACCCGCAAGAATATAGGAAATCAAGGACTTGGAGCCTTTTAGTCCCCTTGATGAAGATACATTGGCTCTCAGCCTCAGTTGGAGTCATGCCTTATCTTTTGCCTCTGATCCATTCTGTGCTGCCAGGCTGCAATTTTGACTTTCACTTAACCAGTGTCTTCATTTCCATTTTCAATCTTGACTCTGTATTAGACACAAATGGCCTTCATCACTTATGCCCCAGGCTCATTTCTTGTAAGGAATGTGCAGTTCTGGCCATGAAACCTGACCTTTGGGGAAGACTGCTTGGAAGTTTCCCACAAAATACTTGACCTTTCTGTGGGAAACAGCTGCTGAAAATTATTGCTACTGGGTGCCAGGGGACAAGCTGCAATGTTCCTTCTTCCTGTAACCAAATCTTCATAGTATTACCTCTTTACTTATAAAAAATATCTATATCTGTAGAAAACAGGCTTTTGAGAAGTTTTGATGATATTTATCCAAAGAAAGTTATTTAATAAATATTTCTCTGCATGTCTCTACATTCATTGCCACTGAGAACTATCTTACATATACTAGAAGCACAATAAAAGTCAGTAAAGAGCTTAAAAATAAACAGTCAAGAAATAAGGAACACAAATAAACCAAAGGATACAGGTGTTCTTGGGTAGTAAATGACATACATTAACTATTCTTCAGAACTATCAGTGCCTTTCCCATATTCAAAGAAATAGCAGCATGATACAGATCTATTGATGGGGTTTGCATAGATGCAGATCATCTGAAGCTTTTAATAGACCTAATGCTAAGAACTGTATCCCGAGGTTAAATGTTAGGGGGTCTCTGGCTGTAGACACCATTAAGCCAAGGTCTTTATAGAGAAAGTCAAAATTAGGTCTACATAAAATATCATCCAGGTTTATTCACAATCACACACACACACACACACACACACACACACACATATTTCCTATGCTGTGCTAGGAAATTGTTGTAATTAATCTTAAAGTAATCTCTTTGGAATTATGAATGCTTACACTGCATAAAGCAGAGGATTTTGTTTATGTAGGACAAAGAAGTGGGTAAAAATGGAGAGTATAAAAGAAAAGTATAAGGCTAAGCCAGCTATTTTCAATCTTTTTTATCTAATGGCACACATAAACTAGTTACTAAAATTCTGTGGAACACCAAAAAAAAATTTTTTTTGCTGATCTGACAAAAAAGGGTGTAATTTTGATTGATTAAAAAAATAGTATTAAAAGTAAGTACCTTCTATTTTTGTTCCAAAGTGACTTTTAAAAAAATCAGGTACCTATACAGACATATAAGCATGTCTGGTACCAAGAATGAGCCAACCAGACACAACTTTATTATGAGACATGACCAATAAAATGCAAGTCTATTATATGATCTATATATTTATGGTTCAAGATAGGGTATTGGCAATCAAATGGCTATTGTGCTGGATGATGTCTTTTTTTAAATTTGACATTCTAAGGGCAAGAGGTCCATGCCCCTGACTGAACAGTCAGGTATTGAATATTTTAGAAATTCTTGTGGCACGCCGGTTGGAAATTGCTGATCTGAGTGATTCGGCAGCTAGATATTAATGTCTGCTTCCTGGGAGCTGCCCATTACCAAGTTCCTAAGTACTGGACTCTGCACAATTGCAGGTTATCTGGACAAACACCTATTTAATTACATTCTACAAAACAAACTTCAGAAAACCAACCCAATTACTCTGCCCTGGAAAACCTGCAGAAATAAATGAATATATTACCATGGGATTTCTATCACAGAACTCTGAAACTGTAATAGGCATCATATGTATCCATACACATATAGAGATATGTGGATTAAAGATCTATCCATATATAGAGACAGGCTCATTTACAGCAGATAAAAACAGGCTATAAGGGTAAAGCTTGAAACAACCTTTGAATTTTTAGCAAAACATCTTCCCCTGTGCAAAATATGGTATGACCAAATTGGAAGACATGCTACCCAGTAGCCAATTTTAAGGCATATTGCTAAATTGATTTATATATTTGAGCACCAGGATCATACACATATGGGCAAAACCCTTCCAAATTCAGTACTTTTCAGTACCAACAAAATTGCTAGTTAAGAAAATGAAACGAAATGTCCATTTATTGAATCTTTCTGGTCTTCAAGGTACCCCATTACATCCTTTTGTTGTCCTCATAAATTTTTCAAAATTAAGCAAACAAAAACTATGTTTAACCTGTTCACTTAATGGAGGTGCCTAACACTATGACACAGAAAGCCATATTTCTGCCCCAAGGGAAATATCTGCTTTCACTTAGATACCATTTACTGAATATCTACCCACAGCACACTTAACATCAGTTAACTGATGCTAACATTTTATAAGAGTAGTACAGATTCACAGTTCCTCATCTGCAGTTTTGAAATCCAAATGTTCCAGAAAACGAATGTTGCACAACTCCTTTGGCAGCAGAACCTAACTAGAACCAATACTTTAGTCCTTTATAAAAATCCCACTTAATGTAACTATTGATCCATTTCATTGAAGAAATATTAATATTTGATTGTGGGATGCAGCCCTAGACCTACAGGATTTGTTATATTATGTGCAGTTTATGCCCTTAATAGTTTTTCAAAATATGAAAAATTCTGAAGTTTGAAACACATTTCAGAGTGATATTAATAATGAGGAAGGCAATTTATGCATGGAAACAAGGAGTTATGGGGCATTTATGTACCTTCCTCTCAATTTTCTTGTGAACCTTAACTGTTCTAAAACATAAAATTAAAACACAAACCCAACATATCTGATTCAGACAGTTTCAGACAAGGGATTCTGGATCTATACTACAGATGTTATGAAACCCTTGGGCACTTCATTTATTTAGTGACAATAATTTTAAGAACAGGAATATTCAGAGAAACATAGTCAATAAACTCTATATTAGATTTTTGAAAATTCACATCATAAAATAAGTTGTAATCCAGAGATAATTTATCCTGTCTGCCAAATCCTTTATAATCATTTGTCAAGCTACCAAAAACATTATTGACAAATCAGACAAGTCCTAGTCACATTCTTGATATTGACTTGCAGTCTCTAAAATCAGATGGCTTGTTGTCAAATTGGATTATTGGCAATAGCTGGGGTTTTTTTTTTAAGTGGCAAATAATCATTTACTAAATTGCTATTTATTTCTTTAGGACATTGGCATAGAGGGATTGGAGGTTGAATGATTTTTAGACCAGGAATTACACTTCCTACTTAACCACTTTGAAAACGAGACTGTCTCTGATGCAGTGTTACAGGCCCGTGCTACGGACCTTGAAGAAAGCAAATGAGTATCGACTTGTGGTGATGGAGATGACACGTCTCAGGAGGATCCGCAGTGTTCACAGAAGGCAGAAACAGAGTAATGACTTTGGCATCACTCTGTGAATGGAAAAGAGCTGCGGCTGTCAGCAGAGGACAGGGATTGCTCACTGGGCGGTGCACCCTTCATACTGAAAGGCAAAGAAGAGACCTCTGAGGGTGAGCTCTCCCTCTCAGAGACCTCTGAGAAGCAAGCATCTGTCCTCCAGATCCAGAGATTACATGGCTGTGAAACCTCACTTGGAAAATACAGTTCTAAAGAAGGCCTATAAATGAGACACTAAATAATTTTCAACATTCTCCTCAAAACATAAGCTTGTAATAATTTTCAATCCTCAAATAGTCCTATTTTGCTGATTTTTAAAATATGGGATGGCTCATCTTGGCATAACAGCTTAGCAAAAAAGACAATGCAGCCTTCTAGTTTCCTGAATATCCGTTCCTTGAAGTTTCAAAAGGAAGTGCTAGCTTACAAATAAAATTGATTAAATGTGAGGACCGTTGGAGTTGATACTTATATTCTCTGGCATTAGCCCTGTGGATAATGGGTAAAAGGAATGAGAAAAACTCCAATTGTCTAGGAGCTCAGTTTGCATTGAACAAACACAAAAAGGACTGGCTGACTATCAGAACAGAATGTAAATGGTCTCCACAAGGTAAATCAGACCCCTTATATGTTCAAATAGACTATTAATCCTCCCTTTTAACTTCTGCTTAGATATTCTGGGTAAATCTTTTCTTCCATCAGAATCTACAAGGCAGCTAGAAACCCCCAGTGATGACTCCACTGTGAGCTCAGTCTCAACATGAACGGTCCTTTGTAGTTCCTCATGTGGACCAGCACCTCAGCATCACCTGGGAACTTGATAGAATTTCCCAGGCTCCATGTGAGCCCTACTGATTCCAGACTTCTGGAGGCAGAACCTAGTAACCTGTAGTTTAATAGGCTCTCCAGATGACTGAGATACTTCAGCTTGAGAACCATTGGTTTATATTATGAAACTTAATCAGAGGTGCAGATCAAGAATCAAGGGACATGGGGAATTATTGGCTGGTCTGGGGTTCTCTCTTCATAATAATCTGCAAGCTGTTAACACCTAAGCTGAAGCCAGTGTCCCCTCATCCCATCATGCAGTGACCCTCAACAGAGGAACAGAAAACAGGTGCTTCATGGAACTTCCTGCCCTCTTCCTCAGAGTTAGCACTCGCCATGCCATAATGGAGTATAAAAGAATGTTTGTTCTTTTTTTGTTTTTGTTTTTGCTGTTTTTAAATCCCCTGTAGGGTCATAAAAGTACCTGGAAATAGCAAAGAGTAGGAGTACAATGTAACTCACTCACTTCCTTGTAGCACACAAGACATATGGAATTGTTAGTGTCCATAGTTCTTCAGCAGATGTTCTTGCTGATCAGAGCTTGTGTCAGAACATAAATCAGCACAGAGCTTTCTTTGTTGAGAATATTTTCCTACCATCCTCTATCCAAAAACATTTACTGGAGTAATGCATGCACTAAGAGATCGTTTATTTACATTATTATCTCACTGTGGTCTGGTAACAACAGTTTTCAGGCAGGCAATGGCCCATGGACCACATTTTATATAGTACTGTTCCAAAGCGTCTGTGCATCCCCTATAAAAGAGCTCTATAAGCATTCATCCAGAGCTTAATTTTATTTACTTAGATGTGATTTTAAATCTGAACTGGGCAGGAAAAAGGATAGAGCAGAGCTTCTCAATGGGTGTGAACTGGCATAGACTTACGGGTATACCTAGATATACATCCCCTCAGTCATTGGAATTGCTCAATGAGGCCTGAAAGGCCAATACATATAGCAGAATTATCTTTTTTATCTATGACATAAGAAGTGAAAATAGTTGAGAAGCACTTTGTTAGAGATATAAGGCTATTCTCAAAAGACAGTCCCAGTGAGGGCAGCCAAGTGGTTGAATGCATGAATCTGTCTGAAGGGATGTGAATCCAATATGACATACTTGGACTTCCAACAGGATTCTAAATGGAAAGTAGTCAGGTGTGATCTTAAGAGAAAGAAACATATATATTAGGACCCCAAATATTGGTTCAGGTATAGTGAGCAGGAGCCAGTGTTCCTTTCTTCTGAAAAGATTATATGAGGGAAGAGTCTCCTTGATATTATGTATAATTGGGTTTATGAGAAAGCTATGCTTAAAATAATGTACAACATCTTGTGACATCCTTGTATATAGTTTAGACAAGAGGTAGGGAGACTCCTCTGAAGAGGGAGATCATTCTTGATGCAATCAATAAAATGGTATGCTCACTCGAATGTGAAACTGGATCTGAGATGCAGGATACAGCTTTATGAATGACACATTTCAGAAGAGCCAAAGTAGCTGGGAAAGTGCTCTAGGGAAGCAAGAAGCAGAAGATCCATCTCCTAAAAGCCACAAAGTCTGTGGCTCTGGAGGACAAACTGATTAGGGGGAATTAAGTCTCTCTAATTTGCTAACTAAATGATTCCAGTCCTTGTAAGTTCTGTATTTACATCTGTTTAAGGGGCCATTAGTACTTGCAATATCATTTTGATAGTCTCAGCCTGTCTTCAATATTCCAAGGAGAATGAAGAACCACAATATTAAAAAAGGGCCTCCCCACCTGAGGCCAATACGGTAGTCAGAGGAAAACGATGTCACAGAATCTCAAAAAGTCAAAATTTTGTGGCAGGGGTCACAAAGTGAGTGACTCTGATTTGGTAGATTTTTCATCCTGTGTCAACCTTGTCTATTTTAAGTTTCCTCCTATTTAGCAGAGCAACTTTCTCTTATATCTGACAAGGTCAAAAAACCTACATATAGTGATGGTCAAATCAGCTTTTCAGTTCCAATCAGAAACTAGAATTCAGGGCAAAGGAACTCAGCAAGAAGTTGAAATGTGGTCTATCCATAGGCAGAGAGCAGGTCAAGTTGCCATGGCTCACCTAAACTCATTCTACCCCAGGTCTATGACTACTTGATGAATGTCAGACCTCCTGGATACTGCCTGGTTAGAATTCACTCAGAAAATATTGAAACTGCAGTAAAAGTGAGCATAGAAAAAATGAGACATCAACTCAAAAAGAAAAGCAACCTTGTACCACTTCATTTTAGAATGAAAATAACTTGTACACTAAAGTATATTTAGATATTATAGTATTACAGAGCAGCAAAATGACACTTGGACAATAATGACTTCCAAATAAAGATTTTAAGATGTAAAAATTGTAAAACTGAAGAGGGGGTATTGTAGATCAAATGTGGGTTTCAGATCAACTTATGCTCTAGAAAATTTAGGTTTAAAATATTTTTAAATAAAAGAATATGAACTTGGTTTTGGTATAGATTTTGTGTTATATACGGAATGTAATATGCTTAGAATTAAACATCAATGTAAAATCATGACCTAAAAAATCCATGTTTTTTCAACTCTATCAGTGGCTTTGCCCAGCAGCACAATATCTTGTCTAGCAACAGCATTCATACATATGCTCATACACAAATTTGGTTTTTAATTCTATTTTCTACTATTAAAAGGAACCAGGGATTCTTGGTAAGGAGAAAAATCAAGATGGTCTTGGAATATTGTATTATTGTCATAATGTAAGAAAAGTGTGATCTAAAAGATGTTTAGGGAAGTGTCAAAGGGGGAAAAAGTATCAAATAAATGGACAACCTCTGGCCAACTTCTGACAATTCAAACATGCATTTAATTAGAACAATTATCTTGGTTAAAAAAAACTAACAGTAAAACTGATTAATAATACGTACGCTATCAAAGAAAGAATAGGTTAAAATTTCCAAAAAATATATATTTAAAAAAGCAAAATGATATCCAACTCAAGTTATAAATACTTATTGTTCACTTTTTGATTAATACTAGGTCCATAATCATAGTTATATAATCCAACCTAAAAGCTTTTAAATAAGCCTTAGAAATTAGGTCAGCATTATCTATAAATGATAGGACCCTGTGTCATATAACCCTGATGAAATAAAACCTAAAAATATATCATTTTAAGAAATGGAAACTAATGTGATTGACTGAGACTGGGAAAACCCAATAAAAAAATCATCCACTCAAAAGTTTCATTTTAAATTTATATTATTTTGCCCTACTTAGGGAGGTCAGGTATACAACCAATCTTGAAATCAACCTTGATCTAATATCAGCCAATCATTCTCTCTCTCTCTCTCTCTCTCTCTCTCTCACACACACACACACACACACACTCACACACAAAATCAATCAATCAATAAATCTGATGGCAATAATGTTTTTGTTGTAGATTTTGTGCATGCTTTGGATTTATTATGCATATTATTATGTTTTCTGTTCAGCTATTTGAAATACTTAAAATAATGTAGTTTACTAGGTTTAAAAGGCTAATCTATTAACTATAAAATGTATTCAAGTGTTCATAATTAATTTGATAGCTTTGTAATAGTATTTGAAGAGTTAAAGAGAATTTGACAGACTTGTGATTTTCATTTAGTTGGGTTCAACTAGTTGATGATCGGAGTTTAAATATTGAAGAGAAATTGATTCATTAGCTACACAATTATCATGTTTTAATGATTAAACAATTGTTTACTGAATGAATGTACAAGCCAGTTCACTGACTATAAATCAAGGAACAAAGTGTTTATGAAAGTTCCCCTGGAAGCACAAAAAGCCTTTGGGCAGAAGAGCTCTCAACAGACCTGCATCATGAAGAGGAGTTGACATAGCCTTATAACTTCTGCTTTAAAGGAGACAGGAATACCGACCATATTTTTGAGAAATATTCCCATAAAAAGTGATAAAAACAGACTTTTGGTACTGAAAGGGGCATGTGTCAATTAGGAAAAAGCCTGCATGTGAAACACTTCATTCCCTACCAGTATGGGATAAATGAAGAGCTGTTGTGCTCTTAAGTTCGTTTATTGAAGACATTCATCATATAATGGTGCTTTCTTAATAGATTTGCAAATATGAAATGATAATTTGCTACTTCTATAGGAATTTCCAGATATAGGCTAAATTTCCAGACAATGGGAACCAATTCTCAAAAGCAAGAACTAAGTTTGCTATTCAGAAAGCAGATACATTCTCTTCAAGTTATCGAATCATAAAGCTGGAAGAAACTTCAGAACCATCTTATCCCAATAACCTCATTTTACAAATGAGGGAACTAGCTTAGGGAAGTGGAGAGCAATTTATTCATTTTTCACAGCTAGATAGTAAGAGAACAAATCAATGTCTCATGACTCCCAATGTATGGTTTTTCTCCATCAGAAGTCCTTATTTTAGTTTATACACAGTTGTCAGTATAGTTCAGGAGTTTTTACTTAGCTCTATTGACAAGAGAAAAAATCTACTGCGAGAAAAATCTACTGTGAAAAACACTGGACATTTTCAGCAGTAATATGAATACCTTCTTTTCAGTTCTTCACCCCTAAACTGTATGTCCAAATTTCATTTAAAAAGTGATGTGATAATAATAATAATAATAATAGAATAGCTATTACTATTTATTTCTACTGACACTATGACATTATGCTTCCTCTACACATTCATGTCCCTGGCATCTGTCATTTGATTTTACACCCCAAATTTACCATTAGATCACTAAGAGAAAGGCCTTATTATCTCAATATTATTTAAGAAACTGAGGCAGGAGAGACTCCTCTAAGGGAGTTTACAAACTCAAATGTTTTTGAAGCCACAGGGTTAAAAATAAATGAGCAGTTATGTCAGTTGAAAGAAAGAACTGCGTAACTGAAGAGTTTATGTTCACATAAAACTCTAACACACTCTCTCTCTCTCTCTCTCTCTCTCTATATATATATATATATATATATATATATATATATACACAGATAGAAACATAGATGCTGTTCAGGCCAAAGACTATGGTTCTGCGATTATACTTTTCACTTATAATCTTCATGTTATGCCATAGTGTTGTTTTCAAATAGCAGCTCTCAAACTTTTTGGTCTCAGGATCTGTTTATACTCTTAAAAATTAATGAGGATTCCAAAAAGCTTTTATTTATATCTATCCATATTTATCATAGTAAATGAAAACATATATATATATATATATATATATATATATATATGAATATATATAGTATTGATATATTTAAAGTGAATAATGAACACATTTCACATAAAAACAAATAGCATAGTGTATGGAAAGTAACTACATTTCCCAAAACAAAAGCAGTGAGAAAAATTGCATTCTTAAATTTTTGCAAATCTTTTTAACATTTGGCTTCAGACAGCTAGATTCTCAACTCTGCTCTGCAGCTAGTCTGTTATTTTGATAGACATATATGAAAAGCTTGTGGACTCATAGTAGTAGTTGGAAAAGGGAAAGTGCTTCAAGACCTCCCAGGGGTCCTCTGATCACACATTAGAACTATTGTTCTACAGTAAGGGAGGAAAGCAGAGCAGAACTTCACCTTAGCTCAGACCACTTTCAGATACAAATAGCTACTAACTGAACACCACATGGGACCGATTTTGGCTTCCTATTTTGGAGACAAGTCTGCCACAGGACTTCATGTTCCTATGAGGATCCATATCTACCTTTTGTCTTTTTATCTATTTTTGCTGCTATGATAACCAACAGCCATTGCACACCCTTTGCCATTGTCTTTATCAGAGTCTTTACCTAAATATCTATATCATCTATATGCCTATATCTATCTCTATCTACATGTCTATATCAATATCTATATAATAGTGGCTGCAAACAGCACATTCTAAACTGGGAGGTTTTTTTCATATATTTCAAAATAAAATGCCCCTCTCATACATATTCTGAGTTGTGCATTGGTTGTTAAATAACCCTACTAAAGTAAAGATGGAACCAAAGTGAAGAGCTGAAGAATGACAGCTTAAGTACATGTCAGCAGTAAAGGCAAATACAGACTTTGCTCATCAAAATCCAACATTCTCTTTAGGAGGGTGGAGTGAGTCTATGAATACATGATAGAAAGATCTGGCTACAGTGTCAAAAGCCAGGCAGGCTCATAGACTTTCTCTTTCCTTCAGGGCTTTATTATGACAACCACAATTACATGCTTCCTAGGTCTCAGTCAAGGCTGTAAGCCTTTCTGTAGAAGATGAGTTATGAAAAAAATCCCAGGCTGCTCAGAGATTAACAGATTGTTTCATTTCTCTCCCACTCCCAATAGATCATACATGACAGAAAAGCAGAATATGATCCTCACCCCCCTGCCCCCCCGCCCCACACACACACTCACTCTTACAACCCTCACACTTAAAAAAAGAACATACCTTCTATCTTTTTGCTTGGCATAGCAATATCAATTCCTGAAAAATGTTTCTAAATACTACCCTTTAAATTTGGACAGCACTGGCTGGTATTTCAAAATAAAGTGTATTTGTCATGATGAAACTTGTTTACATGGATCAAACGGCAATGTTACCCAGAAGAAGCATGCTCATCTTTTTCTTCCCTCCCTTTTCCTTTCCAGGTTTCAAAGAAAGGTCTATAATATTGCGTGAATGAATTCACGTTAACTTAAAAGAACACTGCATTTTCCTAAAAGTTAGTGGAATTTAATGACATCCCCCAATTCACAAACCCTCAGTTCTATGAAGGGTATCCGCACCTCTTTCAACAGGTGAGATGCGAGGTAGAGTGTTGGGTGCTGGAGAGGACTATCTGCATTTGTTTTTTTAAACTGATATGACTTTTCATATTACTATTTGCCTTTGTTTCTTTCTGTTTATCTTCAGCAATGCAAACAACTCATGCATACAGGTTTTGCAAGCCACTGCTAAATGGTAGCTATTTGTTATGTCTTAAGGAAAATGTTTTTCAGCAGGTTTGGATGTTATGTGAAACCTGTTCTGCCATGACCTAGTCTTCCTGTGACTTTTTATAATATCTGTGATAATGACCAAGAAAAGATTAAAATCAGATGTGTTGGTCCTTAAGTTTGAGGATTTGGCTTAGAGTCTATAGAATAATCTTTTTTTTAAAAAAAAAACCCCACAATTTACTGTCTAAAATTGGTGTCAATGACAGAGACAAATGTTTATGGGAAAGATACTCAGTGTGGAATATATTAAAAAGAGTTTCAGTTCAGGCTGTCTTTTAAGCACGAAGTGATTTAAAATAAACTAAAAGTTCAGAATTCACCAAATAGTTTATTCACCAAATGGTTTATTATTGTTGAGCTAAATGTCTGTCGTCCCATGTAAGTTATTTAGGTTCTTTGAACCTCAATACAAAGGTAAGTAAAAATTCCTCTGCTAATAACTAAATGTTTGACCTCAGACAATAAAAAGCAATTGCAACATGTTTTGTGGTGTAAAAATACTTTGTCATTCATTATCTTTGCCTATTCACATATTTTATCAGCCTTTGCCAGATAAAGTACAAGAATGTCAAGTCAAATTTAAGTTTCATAAAAACAAAAATAATTTAGAATAAGTATGTCCCAAGCATGAGGCATGCTGTATTTTCATTTGCTAAATCTGACAATTCCATATTTGGAGAAACCGAGGCTGAAAGTGATAGGCAACCAAGACAATATCAACAGGTCTGGCCACTGTTCTTCTGACTCCAAATCCTGATTTTGCTACACTACCACTGGGCTTAGGCTTCCTGAACCTCAGTTTTCTCTTGGAAAAAAAAAAACAAACAAGCTGTAAAAGAAATGCTATTTAAGTGCCTTACATTTATAAGAAGCTATGTTCACAGAGACCTGCTGAGGGAGATATGTAACAATGATGCAGTAGTAGAGAGACATATTATTCAAGGTTGTCGGTTGTAATCAGCAGAATACCTCTGCTCATTTAGGCCTCCCTCCCACCGACCTCTGCATAAATACTGGTAGCTTATGGGAAATCCAGGGGGCCATAGACTCAGGTTTAGAGACTGCACAGCCAGGAGCAGAGCCAAAATTCACCATTAGGACTGCCCAGTGAAGGCCATAGTGCCACTAGGCACAAGTTCTACAGCTCATGTGGCCAATGCTGAGAAGGCAACACCCCAGTAGACACCTACTCTGCTGCCTCTGAAAGCTCCATGTCTCTCCACAACCCTCCAGCATCCTCACCAGGAAGGATTATGTGCATAGCCTCCGACTTCCCGTCATTCTTCTCAAAATTGACATCTCAAATCATGTCTAAATTGGTGTTGCCCTGGTCACCTTCCTATGTGCTAACTGCAAGGGAAATTGGAAAAGCAAGGCTCTGGCTTTTACCGTACCAAGTGGGAAATTCCCCATACATAGGGATAGAGTTCAATAGGTACTGGACAACAGAAAATCTAGGCCACATTGGACTTTAAAATCATGTTAAAATTTTAACTCGCTTGGCCAGTATAACTGTGTTCATTGTTAACAAATACACATCATGATCATATTCCCACCACTATATGTATGTACTAGTATCAGCTGTCTTAATGCAAGCTGTTTTAACAATTGTCCTTTCCTTTCAAATCCTAACAAAAGGCATACATATTTTATTATATACAGAATTCTCATCTTTATAGCAACTTTACCCAAAGCACCAACCAATAATGCAAACTACCATACTATCCAAATAGCACCAAAAGTTCCAGGGAAGTTCTCATGGGGTTTGCCAGCTCCCCAAATATCATTTCATTGTAGGGAAGGAACATACCCTTCCCAGAGAAGTTCTAGTCACTTTGAATTCCAAGATCCCATATGCATTTGCTTCTCTGTTATAATCCTGAAATATTAAAGTATGGACAGTGCTAATCTTTACTATAAATGAAGTTTGTGCTTTGTATCCAAGATCCCTAATGTTCTCCACATAAAGTTTTAAATAACCTATGACTGCAGTTTCTATAGGTTTAGTATGCCTGTAGAATTGACATTGTACCAGGCATGGGTCATGAGAAGAAAAACAGATACTGCAGAATACACACTGGTTTTGCTGGAGACCAGAGGAACCCTAAAAGGACTAGCAAAGGCTGAACTCCCCTAACAAACTCTTCAGCTACCTCATTACTTACGTGGAACCCATTACATTACAGTGGTCTAAAAGAACATTCCTCAGACACTCCTCTCAAAGAATTAAATTAAAAGCAAAACACACACCGCACACAAAATACCAAGAGAACTTCAAAAGTCAAGTTTAATGGTAATAAAAATAAAGAATCTTGGCTCAATGACATCCTTGCTTCTCTGAGTAGACTCACTAATTAATTAGGATAAATAAACTAATTTGTTTTTTTAATAAAACACATGCTTTTTGTTTTATCTACCTCAAATTGAGTTTTGATCTTAGAAATCATATCTGAAAAATTGTTGGGAAAAAACTAGTTGGAGCTGAACAGAGTGTGCAACTGCCTTTAAGAGGTCTCTATTTTCAGCTTTAAATGTGTAGTCCTGCGCTCTGAAAAGAAACAAACTTGAATTCAATACTGTTAAGAAAAATGTCAAGTTTTCTCTAGAGCTTTATTTCATCTATTTCAATTTGGGTGTAAAGATAGAGGAATAGCTTTGGGAGGAAATACTTTTCTGTATGAATAAAAAGAAAACCATGCAGGCTTCCTCAGTTAATACATTATTTCTTTGGTAGCTCTAATTCAATGGGGAACATTTATCTCTTCCCATACAAATGCTTAGAATAAATGAATTTCTTTTAACAGCCCAAGTTCTCAAGTCATACACAATTGAGTCAATACTCCAATACTAGCTTCTTTCCCAATAAAACTAGACTCTTTTTCAGGTAGAAAATAGAACATGTAAGAACTATTTATACTAAAATTTCCCATTAACTTATATTAAGTGATCCCCCAGGGTAAGTAAGTACAAGGAAATTCACATTGAGCATTTTTATTTCCCAATATAGTCTTGAATATAAAACTTTGTTTAAAAAAATCTAAATAAGTTCTGAAGGCAAAGGAAGTTACTAGAAAGTTATCACTAGTCTACAATATATGAAGGAAAGTAAATGGTCATTTTGGTAGTTAGCAAATATTTCTTGACAGGAATATGGTGAGAAGTGCATATATCAGCAGCCAATGCCTTCCTTCCTGGTGTCTTCTTGAGCCACACCTATCCTTGATCCACTTGTCTGCATAGAATTTATAATAACCTGACAGTTTCCAGGGTTGTCTTCATATCTTACACTTGGATACCTTAAAAAATCCATCTCTCACAATAAAAAGCATCAATGTAAATTTGTCTTTCTGCTAGCAGGTGGCTCTTGGTCTTCATTTGGAAGTCGTGTACTCTGAAGGAGTAAACTGTTTTCATCAGTGGCTCTATATGCGAAATCAAGTAGAACTTTTGAGAGTAGATGTTCTCAGGTAAGCTCTATAACTATGTACTACAGGTGACTACCTACTCAGTTGTATCTATAAAGCTTTCCTTAGCTTTGCTATATCTTCACCAAAATGTAGCAAGTTTCTCAGAGAGCAATTAAAAACACAATGTAATTACTGATACCTGTCAGTGCTCATTTCATTATCACATGTGCCAACCGTATTTATGAAGATGACAACTCTTTATCTCGGCAAACGTGTTTCTGTTCAAAGAGCAATCAAGAATAGGAATAAGGTAGCTGCACACTCTAATATGCAGTGACAGCTAACACATCTAAGTACGCATTGCTTAGGCACTAGGGGTGGACTTTAAATGTTGGTTCAAGCATCCCATTTCTCAAGTTTGATATCTTGTTTGAACTTTTAAAGCTATACTACTAATGAATTTTCTACACAAGTAATCATAACAGGATATTTTTGTTCTGGTTGCTAAACACTGAACTCAAAATATATTGGCACCCAATTGCTTTCTTTTCTTTAAATATGCTAAAAGAGATACTGATAGCTAATGGATCAACAGTGATAACTATTTGCTATGTGACTGAGAAGTATACAGAGGCATTCATGGGTATGTGGAGGTACATAGCCTGTCTTCTGTACCTAGCACACCCATGAAGGATAGGCAAGGGCTGATTGATTTTTAACTGCAAAGTAATGATTTCCTGGGCATCTCAGTCATTTGTCTAACTATGCTGGCCTGGTGTTTATCATCTCACTAGAAGCAGAGGGTCTGATTGAATGAGCATTTCTGAAAGCTCCAGAGATTATTAAAGTCCGGTTGTCAGCCCATAAATCATTCTAAGTTTTTATGTTACGTGACTCTGAGGCATCCATGCTACTAATTGCAGATTTCCTTCTAAGACTTTTATAATAGCCAAAGTGCAATTCTCAATCCCCTTGTGACTTATTCTGCCATTTATAGACTGAGTAATGTCTCCATGTAGGCTGTAGACTAAATTTAAATTTTGTTGGAAGGCTAACCTAAATATGGTTGGCTGAAGCGTATGCCCTCTGACCTCCCAGTAATTTAAAATATTAGTTATATAACTATAATCATTATATTTCCCCTTGATTTTCTTTATTTTAATTATTTCCAAAGATTTCACTTTTTAACTTTCCCTAAAATGTTTGCCAATACAATTTCATCTTATTTAAGATACTGAGATTCAATTTAAGAAATGCTTATTGTGATACTATTATATTCCAGAAACTATCCTAAATTATCATCCTCTGAAAATAAAATAAAATAAAACACCCTCACAATCACCTAGAACACACAAAGGTACACTCACCATAGAAAATTCTGCAAAGTTATAAGAGTGTGGCAATAGATGGATAGAGTGATATAGAATCATGAAAGCTTCCCTAGAGGTATTTTACCCTAAGCTAGATGATGAGCATTCTTTTTGGGGTATAAGAAGAAATATAAGAGCACTTCAGAGAGAACTTAATTCAAATATAGAAGACAGACATACCTGTTTAGGTGAACAGTGGCCTAAACAGAGAGTTATTTAAAAATGAAAAAGCCAGTTCAGAGTCTTGAAAGGGAATCTGGGACTAGTTAAAACCAATCCAGACACTTCTTGGTCCTGTTCTTTTGGAATCTTCCCAGCACTATGCATTCCCATCCCAAAGCCACAGTGGGGCATTATTAATTCACAGGATGCCTACTTAAACTGGTTTTTCTGTCTCCATACTAGTCACTTACTTTCTTCCTTCTTTCTCTTAACCACATTCATTTCTTAAACCATGGGCAGAATGTTGTAACTAAGATGCAAATCCAATCATGGCATTTGATGTCCCTGTAGCTCCCACCTGCATTAGCCTATGTGTCCCAGCAGGTCACACACACTCCTCTATAATCTTGCCCTTGCTTTCTTTCTAGTTTTATCTTGGGGGAATCTCCAGTTAGCAAGCCTTCAATTTGGCATGCTCTCCTACCTCTGTGCTTTGGTGTGTCCTGCATCTCTAACTTGAGGATGTTTCCTCTCACCCCTGAGTCTCCCTAAAAGCTGGTATACTTCTTTGAAGAAGGGGTCCCCCTTGGGAAGTGCTTCCTAAAATATTAGAAGCTCACAGGTTAGCCTCTCTTTCCTCTCTGCTCCTATAGCATTCTGTATGTACTTCAATGAGAGAATTTATCACACTGATTATAATCATTGTTTGATCCCTCCCTTTATCTTTTCGTTATTTGAAGCCTCAATAGTTAATCTAATAAATCATGATCTCACCAGGACTAACGATAGTTCCTGGTCCATAGCAAGAGGTTACTATATGAACAAGTGAATGAATACTAATATTAAGTCAAAGAATAGAGAATTTCAAAAAGAAGGGATGGAGTCAGTAGTCATTTTATACAGAAAATTCAAGTAGAATTAGGGTAGAAGTTTTTAATTATTTTTTTCAATATAATTTTTCAAAAGATTATGGGGGGTTGAGAAGTGAATGGATAGGAAGGAAGTGGCAACAGGTGGTCTGTATGATATTTATAACCTGGCATATCCATAAGACCAAGGAGAAGTTAATAAAAAGGAAAAGAATGAAACTACAACATACATGGGATAATATATAGGAAGCGATTCCAATGGAGAGAAGTAATAGGATTAAACCACATTTGGAGATATAATTTTTATAAACTAAAAAGATAAATTTAAAAAAGTGCAAAGCATAATGTGGGGGTGGAAAGGCACGACTTAGCTTTGGAGGTCAGGAAAGACATGCTGATTTCAGATGCGAGTGGAGAACTGATGGATACAAAAGAGCCAGCCATGTGACAATATGAATGCATAAGATTCAAGGCAGAAGTAATGGCAGAAATACTAATCCCAAGGCTGGAATCAGCTTGCAATGTGGCTGGAGCACAGGGAAGAGCTTATAAGAAAAGTAATGTGCTTGCATCACAGTCAGCGAGGGAGAAAGGAGAACTAGATAAGGGCAAATGAAAAGACAGACAGACAATTTTCTTTTTTGAAAGACTGGGCAGGCTATGGTAAATGGTCTGAATATATTCCTACCTAAAATGGGAAGTCACTAGAGGGTTTCAGTAAAAGTTTGATGTGATTTAATTTTTATTTCAAACAGCACTTTAACTTTCACTTCAAGAAAAGAGTTAGAGAAATAGGGAAGCTATTCTGAAGAAGCTATTACAGTGGTCTGAAAGAGGGGAGATAGCAGCATTGCCTAAGATTGTAAGGATGGAAACGGAAATAAGTAGATGAGCTCAGATGTTTCTAGAGATAGAGATGACAGGACTTTGCCATTGGTTGGATTTGAATATGAAAGAAAATAAGAAATCAAAATTCAGTTCTACGTTTTTAGTTTGATTAGATGGGGGGGGGGGTGCAACTTACCAATATGGGAGAAGATGTCTCCCATTCTAGCTGGATGGAAGTTGAGCCCCAAAGGAGAGACAGTGCCCAACCATTCTAAAGACACAAAGATCTATCTCAGACTCAGAGTATGCAAATTCTGATGGTGAACTGAAGCCTTTCAAAGCTCTTCCTCCCGTGCTTCTTTAGCATGACCTGATTCAGTTGGAAATGTGGTAGTCATCTGTGACTTCTCCATATCTTTCACATTCCAAATCCAGTCTGACATACTGAGCCGTGTGGATTGTACTTCTAAAATTTCTCTTAAATATGTATCCTCTGCTAGATTGCCATTGCCATTGTCCAGATCTGCCCAGTCTTCAATGGGACATCACTTCAAACCCCCCAACTCTGCCTCCAGGTCTTCCCTTCTCTGCCCATTCCCATCAATCTACAAGCTGCTGCTGCTACAGCTGTCTTTATAAACCAAAGATTGTGTGCACTTATGGGCTTATGGAGAACAGAAATCAGGTAAAAAAGTGATAATTCCCAACTTGTGAGTTAAGGCTAAATCGCTTATCATGTAATGTAATAGATGTTTCCAAGGGAATATGCTTAAAACAATACCAATCTCTGATAAAATTTTAACTTGCCTGAAAAGGAATAAAACAACAGGACTTCTCTATCTATAGGTATATCTTTTTCAAGTTAGTGGTATACGTTCACCAATTGTCCTTTCTTGAGAAGGACTGTATGTATATTATGTATTTTGAAATTGTGTTCTTTAAGATATGTTTAAAGATTTCCAGTCACTATTCAGAAGACACATCCTATTAATATATGTCACACCTAAGCTTCTGGGACACCAGTGGGGGTAGGTCAGCTGAGACAATGCCAATAGTTTCTACTCTAGCCACAAGTGATACAAAGGAAAATGTCTCCAATCGGTAGAGGATTCTTCATACAAATAATGTACACAGTGCCAGAGATGATTCTTTGTGAGAAACTGAAAGAACTGTAGGACTCTAGACCACTGTGTGTTTGCTTCCGATATCTAATACAATCTGACATTCTGTTTAGTTAAAACTATCTTTTGCCAAAGCCCGGTCAATTGGCCTACCCTTTTAGGTGGTGCTTGGGTGTTCTGGTGAGAATTTGAGAAGAATGTGACAGTTACCATAAAATGACTAGTATATTCTCAGTCACTAGTAACTAAGTGGAATCATCTTATTATATTCAATTGTATTCTTGCATTTTCTTGTGTGTTTTTTCATATGTGGAAGTCCTGACTCTCCGAAGCGTTTGTACATTTGTTTGAAAGGTATGGATATTGTCAAATACTCATCTATTTTTCATAAACATTGGGAGGAAATGGGGATTATTCTTGAACATTTGTTGAGTTTAAACCAATTGCTTCCAGGATTAAATCACGTAAACTGGTATCCATTAAAGTCTTGTTTGGAATTAGCAGAGAGAAAACACCAAAGAGATGGAAGGAGTATCTCTGAGTTGTAGGAAGGGTTCCAGTAAGAAGGTGAAAAAAACACATAAGAGATACATTTGTCTTATTGTACAAAGTAGTAAGGGGTGAGTCTTGGGAAGAGATATGCTGCCTGGTCTTTCTGAGATTACAAGGCACCAGCAAGGTCTATAAATAATAAACCCATAAGAAATTATAGAAACACGCCAGATGAATTTAAAGCAAAAATGGTCTTCGAGTCCTTATGAATCTGTTTCCAAGTTAACCTCATAAAATTACCCTTAATTTAAAATTTCACAGCCACTCTTTCAGTGGGTTCGCATTAGAAGTGCATCGAGTAATTACTATTTTTCAGCATTGCATACAATTTAGACCAGATTCAGGCACTGCAATAGAAATTATTTCCCCTGAATCTGACCTTAACCACAAAGTCTAATTATCTAAACAGGGCAGCAGGCAGGGCAGAGAGAACCCCTGATCTAACACAGGTTTTTGCCAAATACCAGTTCGCTTATTTATTGGCTAAAAAGCAACCTGACTTGAGTTGAGTATGAATTCATTTTCTAAAATTCTTCTTGGAATCCAGTAAATCCACTAGGAACTTAGTAAAAGTTGAGGACATGAACACCAAACACATCACATGTTTCCTAGACACAGCCTGACATGATCATGCAGAAAGCAGTTCTTATGGTAACATTTTGATTCCACAACCACTGCAGAGGTGTATTTGCATTCAGAATGTGCAGTCACAGAAGCAACGTGATCTAAAAGCTTGTCATGTATTAAATGGCTCACCGTGTTTCGCAGACAACGGGAAGGTTCGCTTGCACAAAGTACTAGAATTAATGCGTCAAGGTAGGTGACAAGCTCTTAAGCTGATCCATACATCAAGGAACTGAGCTCCTCATAACCAAGCTGTCATACTTGATTATGTTCTGGGAAAATGCCCCACATACAAATGTGACTTTTTTTTATTAAGTCTAACATATTAAATGCAGTCTGCTGCTAAAATCATTCCCATTTTATATAGGAGAATGTATTTTCATAAACTACCTAATGGGGAATAATTTAAACAACATTAACTATAAAGAATTTGGAGAAAACATTGTTATAGTTTGCATTAAAATGTCATGAGATCAGAGAGGCTTAAAACAAGTGATTTGATGGTGTCTGATTTTCTTGCAAGTCCATTTTATTTGAAGTCGGGTAAACACTGTCTTAAAATATTCCCTCCCATAAACAGAGCAACTCAATCTTCAGTGTTCCTAATGCAGATATCTGAAATAGTTCATTTGGGCTAATGACAAGGAATAAAGAAGGAGGGGAGACTCGTGTATTTCTGAGGCAGAAGAAACTGGTTTTAAAAACCCATGTGACAGTGTGACCTTGCTAAGCTGTAGTGAGTGGTGCATATTTGCACAAGGTCAATATCAAAGTCTCCGTCATGGTGTGAGCCAGCATCAGCAGTAGGTCCAGTGTCCAGTGACACTTCCAAAGAAATGGAGACTGACTCATGAAAGCTAAGTGAACTATTAATAGTCAGGGTAAGGATTAAATATTGTGGCAGCATCTGGGTATAGACGGTGCAGAGTAACAGGACTATGGGTGTTCAAACCTTGAACGAGGCAAGTCCATGGGGGTAGGAGTCATGCAGTGGAGAAGGCAGAAGGGACCAGAGAACTATGATGACTAACTAGTAACTCTCCTGAGCCACTCAAGCAGAAAGACTTTATTCTAAGTATCATAAATACAGGGGATCAGTATAGTCTATGGCTATGAGAGCACAGGTGTTAGCATGAGAACACCATTAAGCTCTCTCATGCATTACCTCTGTGACCAGGGGCATGTTACTTAACTTTGCTAAGCCTCAATTTCTCATCTGTAAAAGGGATGATACTAGCAGTTGCAACTGCAATAAAGAAGCTACTTAAGTACTAGTAATATAAGTGGCATATACTGAGTGAGGCACAATAATATTAACTTTTATAGTATTGCCCTTGTGCTCATTTCATCACCACAAATCACGTGACTCAAGACAAGCTTGATCTCAAACTTGAGATGGGCTCTGGCTCTGTGGTCTTAATAGTCCCCAACTATGTTTAGGGACATGTTAAGTGGCCCAGAAGACTGCTAGCTGTAAGGTGTTTCTAAGTACAGTGGATCTCCATATCAAAGTCTCCATTGGCAGGTACCTTGGGAATGTAATAAAACTAATTCTGTGGTTCCAATCTCAGGGATTCCAATATGATTGATGTGGAGGGTGACCTGGGTATCAGGATTAAAAAAAAAAAAGCAACCCTCCTCAATTCACTGATTTTAATGTGCTAGGAAGACTGGTGTCACAATCTTGGAGAATAACCAAGTGTGTGGAAGGACCTTCTGAGAGACTGAACATTTCTCTAAAAGAGACTGATCTATGTAAACAGCAACTATTTAAACCAGCCCTGATAGGGAGATGAACTGTAAATGTCAGAGAAAAAGAATAACCCAATAGAGACTAGTATATTAGCATATTATTAATTAGAAAGTTTAAATTTCTTCAATATTCACTAACAATATTCACTTATGAGGAAAGTAAAATCAGTTCTAAAAACTTTAAACATGCATTTTATATGAACATGTGATAAGTTGTATGGAGAGAGAGAGAAAGAGAGAAAGAGAGACAGAGAGAGAGAGAGAGAGAGAGAAAAGATGAAGAGAGATGAGGATGCATATACAGATCAAGGGACAGAGATACAGATTAAGATGGAGCCAGAGAAGGTCAGCACTTGAAGCCAGTCTTGTGAATATGTAGTTCCTGGGTGCACCAAACATTTCAAGTAAAATCAACAGTGAAGTAGGAAGAAGCCTGGAAGTGCTTGATGCAGAAGGAAAAATAAAATAAAAACAAGGATGTTTAGAAAACATAGGAGCAGCAGCAAGAATGAAAGATCAGTTCACTAAGTAATGAGAAAGCAATAAAATCAAAGGGTTGAAGGTAGAGTGCAAAAAACATAAACTTATTAATTTAGAAGGAGGCAGGAGAAACAGCAGAAAGGAAAATGAGTAAGTGGTAGTTTAGGAGGAGATTCTGATTAGTATGGGAAGCCTGCCCTCTCTCCTTGCTCAGAGGCCCATCGCACTAACACACAAGTGTCTTCTCCTTTGTTAGTAGGTGCCAGGGGACTCGGCAGCCCATTCCACGTGTTCTTGTCTTTGCGTCTCTAACCAGATGCACTGATTGTGGAAAGACAATAAACAAGCAAGGGGTGATGGATGAATGCTCCCTTAAGAGGGAGTAAAAGGGCTGAATTTGAGTCTCAGTTTTCAAAGAAGAAAGAAATATAATCACTTCTTAATCTCTGATTTTGGCAGCTGGGACTGTTCTCCCAATAGTTTCATCTACAGATTTCTGAGCTATAAGCCTCACATTACTAACAACAGCCTTGCCTCTGCAGTCCATCTTACAGCTCCAAGGTCATCTGTGATTTGCATAATTAGCAGTTCCATTTTATTTTTTTCCTTAAAAAAAATCAGAGTGGTGATAATAATAGAAGTATTATAATATTCTTGTTCTTCAAATGGTTTTCATTTTGGTTTGCAATTGTTTTTAGGTACTAGACGAGTGTAATAATTAGGATCTATTATCAAGATGATTGGAACACTGAATCACTATAATGACCTCTGTCTATATAAATCATGGGGGCATGTTCCTATAAATGATAGTTTTATAGCCATTTCTGGAATCTAAATGCAAGGAAACAAAATAATGCTATTGTGCTGAGACAGACTGAACCTGCAAGATTATTAAGTGGAATTATCTTTTCTAGGGAGAAGGTTACAAGTATTTTCCTTCGCCCAGAGCAGCAAGTGGAGGGAGATCACATTTAAAGAGGGTCACCAGATGGCAAGGCCCACCCCTGCCAGATGCTCTAGTACCCCTGGCACCTATTGAGAAAGAAGAGGAGGAGCTTTATACATGGGTTACCAACTTCGCCACTAAATCACCAACTTCTCAAAAAACCACAGCTCATTCTCTGTCTCTGGGGAGTGAGCAATGAAAAAAGCTTGTGAGGGATGATTTTCCTTTGTCCTTTTTAAATTTAGAGCCTGTGCAGAGTAAAAGGAGGTTTCTACGTGAGTATGTTGTGTGGCTTACTGGCTGCCCTGGTCACTTATTTCAATGTTTTCACCACAGCTCTTTCCTTTGTAATCCATGTAAAGGTGGCCTCACTTGAGTATATTTTTTCTTTAATTTTATTGAGATACTAGAGGCCTGCTGCACAGGATTAGTGCACTAGTGGGGGGCATGGCCTGTGGGGATCAGCCTGCTGTGGGAGCACCACTCATCCTGGTCAGCTGAGCAGCGCTCCCACTGTGGGAACACACTGACCACCAGGGGACAGCTCCTGCATTGAGCGTCTGCACCCTGGTGGTCAGTGAGTGTCATAGCGACTGGTTGACTGGTCGTTCTGGTCGTTCCGCTGTTCGGTCACCAGGCTTTTATTATACAGGATAATTGATATATAACACTGTGTAAATTTGAGGTATGAAAACTAATAATTTGCTATATGAACATATTACAAAATGATTACCATAAGTTTCCTTAATAAATATCACCTTACATAGTTTAAAATTAGTTTTCTCTGTGATGAGAACTTTTAAGATCTACTCTCTTAGGAACTTTCAAATATACCATACAGTATTGTTAACTTCAGTGGGGCCTTGACTTACAAGTGTCCTAACTAACGAGTTTTTTGAGATATGAGCCGTCTCTCGGCAGATTTTTTGCTTTGAGTTGCAAGCTAAAATTCGGGTTACGAGCCAGCTTCAGATACCCCACCGCTAGTTGGCGCAGCGAACGTCACAATGAACGCCACAACATCAGCCCAGCATCACGTGTCTCACTCATTCACTTTTTGATTTGACATATGAGTGATTTGAGTTACGAGCTCCGTCAGGAACGAATTAAACTCGTAAGTCAAGGCCCCACTGTATAATCACCATGCTGTATATTACATTCCCAGGGCTTATTTTATAACTAGAAGGTTGTACACTTTGACTACCTTCATCCAATTCCCCCTGTTCCAACTCTCCCCTCCCCACTCTTGCAACCACAAGTCAGATCTGTGTTTCTACTGTTGTTGTTGTTTTAGATTCTACATATAAGTGAGATGATATGGCATTTGTTTTTCATGGACTTATTTCATTTAGCATAATGCAAGTCAAATATATCATAAATGCAAATCAAAACCACGATGAGATATCCCTTTACAACTGTTAAAATGGTTATCATCAAAAAACAAGACTATGAAGAAAGATAACCCTGATGCACTATTGGTGGGAATATAAAATGGTACAGCCACCATGGAAAACAGTACAGATATTCCTCAAAAAATTAAAAATAGAACCACCATATGTTCCAGCAATTCCACTTCTGTGTATGTAGCTGAAAGAAATAAAATCATTAACCCCAAAAGATATTCACACCTCTGTGTTTCCTGCAGCATTATTTATAATAGCCAGGAAATGGAAACAACCCAGGTGTCCACTGATAGATGAATAAAGATGTGATACACACACACACACACACACACACACTTATATATGTCACATGCAGTTTAAAAATGAGAATATTTTCTGAAAAAATGCACCATTAGGCAATTTTGTTGTGTGGACATCAGAGTATGCATACATGAAACTTGGTGGTATAGCCTATTACTCCTAGACTACAAACCTGCACAGCATGTCACTGTACTGTGGGAGATTGTAACACAATGTAAGTATCTGTGTATCTAAACATACAAAAGGCACAATAAAAATACACTATAAAATAAAAAATGGTTACCTGCATAGGGTACTTAGCAAGGATTGTGCTCGCAGAACTGAAAGTTGCTCTGGGTGAGTCAGTGAGTGAGTGGTGAGTGAATGTGAAGGCCTACGACATTACTGTGCACTACTGTAGAGATTATAAACACTATACACTTAGGCTACACTAAATTTATAAAACAACACACGATTAAATCCAGCACCGGAGAAAGGATGCAATCAAGAGATGAGGTCAACACGAGATGCATGAGGCTGTTGCTGGCATGACACAGCATACAGTTTTACAGCAAACTTGTTTTTCATAAGTTGAAAAATTATACTCTGAATAGTGATAAACAGCATAGCATGGTAAATATATAAGCCAGTTACATCGTTGTTCCATAGTGTGGAACATGCAGTTGTTCCATAGTGTGGAAGGTCCCTGGGCTTCTCTCCCAACCAGGTTGCCATGGTGAGGACCTGCTGTTCAGAAACCTTGGCCCTTCCATCTTCCACACTCACTCGAAGAGCTCTGTGAACTCTCCACAGCATCAGACCCCACACACTGCCTACTGGGAGGTAGTCTCACTCCAGGGCCCACCTCTCTTCTCCCAGAAGGACTCAACAGACTAGTACCAATGTGTGCATTTCCCAAATCTGATTCATTTATTATGTTACAAAAGTACATTTCAGGATGGAGCAGAGAGAAGTGCTCTGGAGGCCCCTGCTGAACAATCCAGCCTGCTTTTTGGTAGGTTAAATCCTGTCTCCTTTGAAAACCTCTTATCAATGTGGACTGGCTTTGCTGTTTCTCTGACCCCCCTGCACGTAATGGTTGGAATACATCTTCACATACACATACACAGGCACCTGTGCACAAAACCATCCTAGACAAGCACCAGTTCCCAATTCAAAAGGAGGGAGAACATGTGTATCTATTGCCCAACACTTGGCAAGGCCGCTGATGCCCACATTGGAGATAGCATGCTATTTTATGCTGAGTGATATCAGTTGCATTTACCTATCCTGCCTATTTTCACAATATGTCCTCTTAACGCCTGCAAAGATTAAGAAATAGACATAAATCATTACAGAAACTCTGAATAGCTTCTCAGTTAGATTCACGAAGATTCAGCTAATGGTTGAGGTTACAATCTGAAAAGGCCGTAAAAAAGTGTAGAGTGCCCTCTGAATCCCCAGCCAGTGTCTAGAGGGAGAATGATTTCATTTCTATTTTCATAATACTGCAAAAGGGAAAAAAATGAAAAAAAATCTTACATTCATGTCTTTCTCTAATATTCTTTTATTTTTATTTCTGCACTTTCTCTTCCATTTCAACTACTCCAGCCTTAAGCACATTTACATTACACAGACTGTTACGTGTGGTCAATAAGCAATGCCATGAAAAATAAGAGGAGAAAAGGCTTACAGCTACTTAATGCTTTCTGGTGCAAAAACACAATGAAATCCAATATATGTCCAACCAGGTGGGTCAGCCCACATATTAGCACAAAAACTTTTCCTCCGTACAAAAAAGGTGAGTCAGCATGGGAAAGTGAACAAGACACAATGATGTCAAGGAGATATGGGTTAAAATCCTAGGACTTCTACTTACTCGCTCTGTAACATTACTTAAATTTTCCTGACATTTATTTATCTTAATTGAAAAGTAAACATAATATTCCCTATCTTGTAAAGTTCTCAGAAGAATTAAAAAAGAATTCAAATAAAAAATATCAAACACTATGTGTAGTGTACTTCCACTGCCAAATAAGTCACTGCCCAGGACCCAAGGGACAGTCTCATCTGGTTGCCTGACCACGCCTCAAACTCAACATAGCAAAAATGAGCCTGTCATATTTCTTCCAACCAACTTCTTGAAAAAATACACCTTGTTACCTATATTTGTGAATCCGTGGTTATTTCTTCTCCCTTATCTTATATCCAATCAAGCAATCTGGGGTCCACTTCAAAACAACTTTCACATTTTTATCTTTTATTATTCCAATGGCCACTGCCTTATTTCAGGTCTCCATAATCTCTCTTCTGGATTATTGCAATTTTTGCTGATCTTCCTGCCTCCAGTCTCTACACTCATTAATCCACCCTCTCAGTTCTCCTGGAGTGATTTCTCTGAATTACAAATAAGATGACATATTTGCCCTCCCTGAAATAATTCCGTGACTCCCTTTGCCTATGGACTCATTTTCAGGTTCTTAGCCTGGTATATATGGAATCTTTATTGGCTCTGTTCGACCCTCATTTTTCTGCTCTTTCTCAATAAGTACTTTCCAGGCAGCCACTAGTTCTTCCCTGAATGTGTCCCAGTTGCTCAAGTCTCTGGGCCTTTGTCCATGCTACTTCCTTCCAAATGTTTTTTCTTTGGTCTTAAATTATTGAACTTAACTCATTCTTAAAGTAGAAACACTCTACTGCTCAGTCTTATGATCCTAAGCTACCTGTAAATAAATTTGCTATAGCAGTATGTAAGGACTAGTTAAATGTCTTCTGCCTCACTAGCTAAAGAGTATGAATATTTGTCTTTGAATCTTCAGTATCTAGCACAATATCTGGCACCTGGCCAGGCTCACTGACTGTAGTAAATACACACATGAGTGAATGAGCAAGTGGAAATGGAAATATTTAAACTGACATGTGTCACCGGCATCATCCTAAAAGAAGGCTGGTAGTTGTGAAGTGAAAACTCTGCAGACACATACACCTGAAGGCTGGGAAGAATAACTACCATACCAGAGAAGTCAAGTCAAAATGAGATCGCCGTGTTTATTTTAAATCTAGCCAACGTGTTTTGGTTCTGGGAGACTTTGCTACTGTGTTTATCCAAATGCACAGGGCCGCCATCAGTTACTCTGAAGTGACCTTCTAGGAAGCAAGATGTGAGTGTGGGAAAACTTACCAATTACCCAAAGAGTGAGCACAATTCATTTAATCAAGTCATATTTACCTGAGAACCTAATATATACCACATAACATCAGTGACTTCCTAGAAGACTCACATGACTCAGCATATAATCGTACTCAGAGCTAAGTTCATTACAGTAAAAATATACAAAGCAAAACTAGCCAAGGGTAAAGGCACACTGGAGAAAAGCTCAGAGGGAACCAGGCACAAGCTTCCAAGAGTCCTCTTTCAGGGGAGT
Source organism: Myotis yumanensis (assembly GCF_028538775.1). NCBI lineage: Eukaryota > Metazoa > Chordata > Mammalia > Chiroptera > Vespertilionidae > Myotis > Myotis yumanensis. The sequence goes on along the minus strand of NW_027223762.1, from coordinate 28,766,877 downwards.
CATACAGGATGCCCCCAACTCCTCACTGAACAGGTCATGACAATGTGTGGGACTGGCCAGAGGAAAATAATGTGAGAAGAACACAAACACCTCACACTGCAATGCAATTCAGATCCCAAAGCTTTATAACTTGTAATTCTAATTCACTTCAAGTCCCAACATTTCTAATTCTAAGAATCACCTCTATTTTCCTTTAATGTATCCTTGGGAATAAACATGTATAGTTTCCCTCTTGATGCATCAGTAAGTTCTGTCTTCCTTTTAAAAACGACCATAATCAATGCAGTTATTTTTCACATGACTAGCTGGCTCATAGAGAACAGACACTATTTGAGACTTCTTAAGATAATAAATCCTTAACTGCTAGATAGCAGGGAGGAGCAAACTACAGCCCACAGGCATAATCCAGCCCAAAGTTTGTGTTGTAAATAAAGTTTTATTGGAACACAGTGTGTGTTCACTCATTTACATGTAATTTATCGCTGCTCTCTTCCTCAATGGTAGAGTTGAGTAGTGGTGCTAGATGGCTTGCAACACCTAAATGGTTTACTATTTGGCTCTTTACAAAGTTTGCCGACCATTCCCCTACAGGTTTCAGGCTATAAATTGAGCTTTATTTCTAGAAACCCATTTTATAACATAAAAGTACTAAAACAGATTGCAGCAATATAAGATAAAGATTGTAAATGTATTTTTATAAATTTTGTTCAGCATGTCAAAATTAAATGTGATATAAGCACTGCAACATAAAAGCTCCCTTTCTTGGTAGCACATTTCTGAATGAGCAGGAAGGGCCTACACTTTATTAAATATGTGAATCCCAAGAAAGAAGACACCTATGGAGAAGGGCTCCTGGTGGCTAAGTGGGCTCAAATTTCAAAACACAGAGCCTACTAGCCATTTCTACACAGGGGCCTCTCACACACACTGCACTTCATGGAGAAGCCTGCATGGAACTACCTGCCTGCACTGTTTCTGCCCTCTGAGCCAGCCCTTATAACGGAATTCCTGGAATCATATTTCAAACAATAGAACTGATGCTTTCCTCATCCACTAGGAGCTGTGCAGCTCTGACCAACCAGAGCAGCTCTATTCTGACCAATCAGGACAGTGCCTTTTGGACCAATCAAACTTTGAGGACTTGAATTCCTCATTTGCATGAGGACAGACCAATCAGGGCCCACAATTTTATAGATAGATAGGGGACTTCTGTCTATATATAAAACTTCAGGTTCTGCGAGAACACCTTCCTTTTCCACTAAAGAGTAAAGACTATTTCCCTGGCAGAGCCGAAATCTGAAGCTGTCTTGCTGGAGCAGACCAGTGCAGACTGGCACAGAACGGAGCAGACAGAAGCACGGTGGAGCAGACCAGTGTGGTGCAAAGCAGACTGGCAAAGAGCAGAGCAGAGCTGTCCAGCCAGAGAGGGGCCTGGCCTCAGGGCTGCCTCACAGCCATGCTGTATCAAAACTGAGCTGTTTTGCACTGCATAGGTTCCTTCTTCAACACACCCCAAAATGAGGATTCTTGTTGGTGTTGAATTGGTGCCAATGGCCATCACTGACAAATATAAACAAGGCTTTCTTTTCTAAAACTGTGTAGTAGTAGGCAGAGCCTTTCCACATTGCTCTGAGAATTTTTAAGCTGCATTAAAAATTAACATTTTCTCCAAAAAACAACCCACAAAACACCACCATTATTTTATGACTTGATGTCCATTAAGTATCGCCTAAAGCAGTGGTTGGCAGACTGCGGCTCGCAAGCCACATGCGGCTCTTTGGCCCCTTGAGTGTGGCTCTTCCACAAAATACCACGTGCGGGCACGCACGTACAGTACGATTGAAACTTCATGGCCCATGCGCAGAAGTCGGTATTTTGTGGAAGAGCCACACGCAAGGGGCCAAAGAGCCGCATGTGGCTCGCGAGCCGCTGTTTGCCAACCACTGACCTAAAGCTTTGAGGTGCTCAGTTGCAGAGATAATGTCCTTAATTCTTCTTTAAACTGTTCCTTGGTGGAAATGAGGCAGCAGATGGAGTGTCACAGATTTACTCTGTGCTGGTGTCCTTTTAGGGACATTATTATGGTGCTGGCTGTTATTTCTGGGGTCTCATTAATAATTATAATTGTCCTAGAGACACAGAGGAGAAATCGAACCATAGGACCCAAGAAAGGGTCACACAGTCAGAGTACCCACTGAGAATGGGTTTGCTGCTTGCTGTAACTTGAGCTTTTAAAGGGTCCCCACAACCTAGACCAGTGATGGCGAACCTTTTGAGCTCGGCGTGTCAGCATTTTGAAAAACCCTAACTTAACTCTGGTGCCGTGTCACATATAGAAATGTTTTGATATTTGCAACCATAGTAAAACAAAGACTTATATTTTTTATATTTAGTTTATATATTTAAATGCCACTTAACAAAGAAAAATCAACCAAAAAAATGAGTTTGCGTGTCACCTCTGACACGCATGTCATGGGTTTGCCATCACTGATCTAGATTATTCTTGCTAGGGCCAGAGTTTCATTACTTCCTTGTATTTGTTATTAACTTTTTACCGTAATAATTACACGTCAGAAATGCTGTATCATGAAATGGATGCTAGAGAACATTGGATGTGTTCTAAAGGATGGCTCAGACAGTGCCCTAACACACTCTGCCACCGTCCACACTTTCAGTCTGCCCTATATCTGGGTCTCAGGAGAGCGAGAGCTGTGCCGCGATGCTGCCCACACACTTCTGCACTGCTGCCTGGCTGCTAGCTGACAGATCTGGGTTGGCATTTTCCTGTACTGGCCGTCCAGCCGTGTGGTTCTGTTAGAATGAGGGGAGCAAACAACGGTTTCATTTTACACATTCAGCACCTCTGATCTCGAGCAGGAGCCGAAGTGTTGAGACCTGCTCTTGGGGATTTGTGGAGCCTTCAAATCTGTTATGAGGCATCTCTCTCCCAGGAGAAGGCTTATCCGCCCTCCTCCGAGCGCTTCACAGCATCTGAGAGAGGGCCAGCCCAGACATGAGGGAAATTGCCTTGCAAGTTCTTTAAAAAACTAAATAGATGGATGATTTTTTTAAAAATTCATAGACTCAGCCGAAACCAGTTTGGCTCAGTGGATAGAGCGTCGGCCTGTGGACTGAAAGGTCCCAGGTTTGATTCCGGTCAAGGGCATGTACCTGGGTTTCGGGCACATCCCCAGTAGGAGATGTGCAGGAGGCAGCTGATCGATGTTTCTCTCTCATCGATGTTTCTAACTCTCTATCTCTCTCACTTCCTCTCTGTAAAAAATCAATAAAATATATTTTAAAAAAATAAAAAAATAAAATAAAATAAAAATTCATAGACTCAATCATAACTTTAACAACAACAATAATAATTCTAGGTATAATTTTAAAATCCTTATTCTGTGTCAATAAGTATATCAACTTATATTGATCAGGGAACCAGAAACTATGGTCCATAGAATGGCTGCCCCTTTTTTTGTAAATACAGTTTTTTTGGAAATCAGCCATACTCATTCACTTCCTGTCTATAGCTACTTTTCCTCTACAGTGGCAGAGATATAGTAGCTACAACAGAAACCAGATGGCCCACAGAGCCTAAAATATTTACCATCTGGCCCTTTACAGAAAATGTTTGCTGATCTTTGGTATATATTACCTCAATTAAGCTTTGTGAGAACCCCTATGACATAGAATCCATTATTATTCTCATGTAAATGAGGAAATTGACATTCAAAAGGTTAGGGAACATTCCTACTGTCATGAATTCAGTGGCAGAGCCTAGGATTTGGAAGACCCATTAATTGTCATTAATTGTCAGAACATACCAAAAAGAAAGATTTGGAATGCGCTTATGCCACTACCATGTAAGGCAGCGGTTCTCAACCTGTGGGTCGCGACCCCTTTGGGGGTCGAACGACCCTTTCACAGGGGTCGCCTAAGACCATCCTGCATATCAGATATTTACATTACGATTCATAACAGTAGCAACATTACAGTTATGAAGTAGCAACAAAAATAATTTTATGGTTGGGTCACAACATGAGGAACTGTATTTAAAGGGCCAGAAGGTTGAGAACCACTGCAAGGCCCTCACAAAGTTTTATAGTGATTTTAGGCAAACCCTTCCACCTCCCTAACAGCCACCTCCTCCAGCTCCCTTTGGGTTAGGTGGCAGCCCGGATGGTTCCCATTCACACCTTAGTGCATGTCCAACCTGCTTTGTTATTTCACACAGCAAATATAAAAGCCAGAGTTTGCAATGAAAGCATGATATCCACTTATGTCAAAGGAGATTTTCCAAATGCCAGTCAGAAAAGGGATTTCACAGAAATAACTAGAGCAAAATAAAATCATCACTGTTATGCCGAGCAATGATGCTGGCGAGAGGCCTGTTCCCTATCATTAAATCACACGAATCGTGTTCTCTACAGTACCATAAACACAATTACTAGTTCTAGGACAATGATTCCTTTCAACACCTATAAAATACAAACATTAGCTTTGAGTATCATGAGAGATGGTATAAAGGAACTGTCTGATGGCCTCCTCAGCTAATACCCTTTTGATGTGAGCAGGTTTGGTTGCCCAAGTAATCTCTTTAATTTAATACACAGGCATTCGGGGCGCACCACATGAGCTGCTCTGTGGCTCATTTGCTCTGAAATCCGTTCTTGTTCTCCCCTTGCTCTGTTCCACATCATGGGGGTGCTGACCCTCTCAAGCTGTATTTCCTGGGCCCAGCATAGTTGCTGCTGGCTGAGTTCCCCAGTGGAAGGCACGGAATGGAGGACAGAAGGAAAAAGCCTGTGTGCATGCGTGCTCTGCTCTGCCCCCCCTTACGCCCCCGCACCCTCCCCCAACACACACACACACACACACACACACATCTCTGCCTTGGGCAGCATCTGTCAGTTGAGGGTGTCTTCTCCACAGCTCTGGCTCATTTCCCACCAGAAATACTGGTTCCAATTCCAGCTTCCTTTACCTGACATTAATCTCTGGGCTCTGGCTGTGGCTAAGTTCTGGTTGCTCCACTGCTTCTTTTTGGTTCTTTTTTGTTTCTTTGTGCTCTGTCGCCTGTATAACCAGGTCCCTGTATTAAATTCTGTTCGTTTAAAAGACTTAAAGGGTCTTATGTTTTCCTAGATTTCCCCAAACAAATGCATGACACGTGGCCAGATTTAAATCACCCAGGACTGTGTCACAGACAGCAAACTCAACAGACAAGCCTCTCAACGGTCGTGTTTTTCCTGTCCAATCTCAACCCAATCTTCAAATAAGGCCATTCTCATCAGCAGCTGAAACTGCTCTATTTTGTACTCTGTCTAAACCTTTGGATTTAATGTCAAGATTTCCAAAGAAGACCCATTAATTGTCATTAATTGTCAGAACATACCAAAAAGAAAAAGAGGCGTATAATGCTCACTGTCCAGGAATTTGTAAGTTTTCTCTGGGTAGATCTGATATATTCATATTAAAACAATTAAGTGATGTGGCGAGGTGTGTGATTAAGCATTGAATTGTAAGAGACAGTAATGGCAATGATAGCAGTCTGTAAGGAAAGAAATCCTTGCAGTTGGGAATAGTCAGGAAAGGTTTTAGGTCCTGAGCTAGGTCAAAGCTGAACGCCTTGGATAGGCAATGGACAGAAGAAAGAACATTCCCGTTAGGAGGTTATCATACACAAAAGCACAGTTCAGTGTAAGTCCAAGCTAATAATTATCACTTACATGTGAACAGGGAATATGCTAGAGTTGGACATAGTGACTAGACATTTAATGATTTAATTAATGATGGTCAAAAGAGAAAGTGCCCCAACCTGACAAAACAGCATTGTGTGGGGAGAGGAGCAAGGGCTTTGGAGTCAGAAAGACTGGGCTTTGCTGCTGGCATAACCATGCATCCTTTTCTTAAGCTGTCAGTACCTCAGTTTCTTCAAATACAAAATGAAGATAAGAATTCCTTACTTGATATGAACATGAAATTGAAAGGAATTTTAGAGACAAAATAGGCAGGTTTAGGGAGTCATAGAAATAAAGAGGGTCCATAGGAGAGAAACGCAGAGATGGAGGCTTGGAGATGCCAAAATGCTTATCTTACTTGTACAGAGGATAGAGAAATGCCAGAGGATAAGGGGGGAGAAAGGCATACATTCAGAGAGGATCGAGAAAAGTCACAGGATAATGAAAGAAGGAAACATATTTTCACAGATAATGGAGGAATGTTGCAAGATAAGGGGAGAAAAAGTGGGGGTACCAGTGCACTTTGGCCTTTGAAACTGATATTCTGTAACAAAATAACCAATGAGGAAAGCATGAGGGTCCTAAATTAATGAAAGGTCTAATTGGAAAGGGTCAGATTCTCACAAAGAACTGCAACATACATAGACTGAAGACAAAGGGATATGAGGGGGATTTTTTCCCCCAATAGACAACAGGTTTTTCCTATTGGGGGGGCCCTTCCCAGGGTTCCCCTTTGAGGATACCCCTGCCCAGGTGGAGTTTGTATATGCTTCCAATAAACTTCTATATTTTTATTAAAGAAATCTGTTAGTCCATGAATTTATTCTTCATTTTGTTGGACAAAGATCCAGGAGAAGAAGTCTGCACCCTGAACCCCACGTTTCAAAATGAAACTGTGTGCATAAAATGCTCAACAGGGTATTCCACATACCATGGACACTCAATTAGTGATGGTGGGGGTTGATATTAGTCAGTTTTGAGTTCATTTAACAAATCCATCAGTCATTCTCCAAGGAGTACTACTAACAGATACCCAATTGTTCCAGAATTGTTATGAGGATTAAATGACAGTATGTATGTAAAAAACACTCAGTAAAAATGCCTGGTCCAGACAAAGTGTTCCACTTGTTAGTTATATTGCCACATAACTATGATCTACAGGATATTATAATAAATACTAGAGGCCCAGCGCACGAAATCATGTGAACCCAGACCTGCCATGCAGGTGGAACCCCAGACTCACCGTGCTTGAGTAGCTCGCTGCCGCAAACCACCTCGCTGCACGAGCTGCAAGCCCCACCTTGCCGTGCTAGCCCCGTGTGAGCTGCTTGGCGCCATGCGAGCCGCGAGCCCCGCATGTGCCGCATGTGCCGCATGAGCCGCGAGCCCTGCCCTGCTGCCATGAGCGGCTCGCGGGCCAGGGGGAGGGACCGAGAGGTGCTCCATGCACCTCCTGGTGACCGGTTGTTTGGCCATTCCCGCATTGCGGCCACTGGCCTTTTATAATATAGATACATGGCCTCTGCTCTCAAGGAATATGTCATTTAACATAAGAAATGAGATTTTTTTTAAAAAGTGTAACTGTGTGTGTGTGTGTGTGTGTGTGTGTGTGTGTGTGTGTGTGTGTAAGTCCTGTGCTAAGGCTGTATCCCCAGAGCAGGCTGAATTGGGCATGGTATCTACTGGGAACTGAGAAGAAAGTCCAAGTGAAAGTTGGTGGGAAAATTCTTAAGACCAATCCTGATCTCAAGCCTATAGTGTGACTAAGAACTTAGAAGTTCAGGCATGATTCATTATGTGGATGGCAGGCTGGCTGGGGTGACATCTGTTTTATCACTGGGTTTGAGTTGGTATGCAAAAGTACGTGGTACAGCCCAGCTGGCTTGGCTCAGTGTTTGAGCATGGAGTTATGAACCAGGAGGTCATGGTTCAATTCTTGGTCAGGGTCACGGACTCAATCCCCAGTGTGGAGCATGCAGGAGGCAGCCAATCAATGATTCTCTCACATTGCTGATGTTCTCTCTCTCTCTCTCTCTCTCTCTCTCTCTCTCTCTCCCTCTCTCTCTCTCTCTCCATCTCTGAAATCAATAAAAATATATTTTTTAAAAAGTAGGTGGTACAAGGGATTGAGTTAAGCACGGTGAAAGTAAGTTTTGGGTTTTTTGGAGACAATTATTTAAAGATATAAAAACAGCCTTTATTTTGGGGGTTGTTACTCCTAAATTGACATTCACACAGAGACTTCCAAGGAGAAATGGCCTAGCTTGAGGCTTATGACTTTGAATGTTTTGTGGTCAAACCTTCTCAGGAGCAAAGTCAGGGGCAAAGACATTATTTAAGAACAAACTTGTGAACGATATCTTAAATAGGAAGAACTCCCCCAGAAACTTTAAGGCTAACCATTAGATGAAGACATAATGTTTGTCTCTGTTGTGTTAATACCCTCTTAGGACCAAATGGACGGCAGCTCCATCATTGTTAATCTTGCCAAGAGAGGAAATTATTGGTGATTATATCTTGCCCCTTTGTTATTTAGCCATAGCTAAATGCTCCTTTAGACTCCCCCCGCCCCCATACACACCTTTTATTAGGCTAATTACTATGACTCCAGTGCTGTAGCTAAGAGCAAGATGACGCTATTTCAACAAAGGCATATACTTTTAGGAATTAATAATAATTGAGCCAATCCCTGCCCATAAACAGAGCTAGTGATACATGGAACATCAAGATAAGAACATTTTAGAATTTTGTTACAGAAAATATTTATTTAGATCATGTTTTCATAATACTGTGATGCGTAACTAGAAAGTCTATTCTTTTTTTAGTAATTAATGATCATTGTATTTTATTATTTATAACTGGATCAAATGAGTTTGATCAAACACAAAGACCTAACGTAACCACAAAGGATGTTCTAGAATTAAAACTTTTAACTAAAAGCAGTTATGGTGGGTAGTCCTGTCCTAGGCCAGTATCTTCCCTGACAATGGTCAATCTTTACCTTAACTGAGCCTGTTGTCTTTCTGCATCTATGATAACACCTCATTGGAATGTCAAAGTAATTTGTCTTTTTTTCTGGATCCCCTCAAAGCACTGGCACGGCTCTGCAGAGACCACAAATCCCCTCACTGTTATTGAGTTAATTGTTGACTGTTAACTATCCTGCACCCACCCAAGTAAATAAAGTATGTGTCTATCATTTTACTTTGTATCCAATCCCAAATGTTTCCCTGCTTTGCTTTCTCCCTCCTCCCTAATCCATCACCAATGGAGTTCATGTAACTCACTTAGCTCTCCTCTTTTGATTATAATGTATAAAACAAGGTGAAAATTGCCATTCTCTGGAACGTTATCTTAATTTGTTGAGATTCTGCTCCCCAGCAATTGTCGCCAGTTTGGCTCAAATAAATTCACAAAAATTCTTTACAGGTTTGAATGTTTCCCTATAAACTAATCTCTCTGCTTCCGTATCTGCCATGCCTAGTTTTTCTCCCAGTTTCCACTTAGGAGTCAGCATGAACTTTCTAAAAATATATAAATTAGATCAATTTTCTTCCCTGTGTAAACCATCCAATGGTTTTTCTCTGCATTTAGAATAAAATCCAAACTCCTGCCACTGATAGTCTCTCTGAGCTTATCAATTACTACGCTTTGCCAGAAAAGGTCTTTCCATTCATACATTTTCATGCTTATCCCTGGGCCTTTGCACTGTGTGTTCTCTCTGCTGGGAGTGCTATTATTTACATGTTAGACTTTTCCCTCAGCTCAAATATCACATCCTCCATAAGGCATTGCCAGACTACCTAACCTACAATCAACTTTAGACACCTCAACTCAAGCAATTACCTAATACATTGTTTTATAGATTTTTCTTCATAGAATTTACTATAAAGCGATGCAAGCTTATTTACTCATTTGTTTCTTTATTGTTTTATTCCACCAGAATCTAAGTTCTTATGAGCAGGATCATGTCTATCTTATTTAGCTAGCATTGTATATTCCTGAAATCTGGAACAGTGTCATAAACACAGTACATGCTAAACAAGTATTTGTTAAATGAATACTCAATGTCACTGTAAGGACAATGCATGTCAGACTGCCTAGAGTGAACAAAGAGGGATGTGAAACTCATTACAACTATTGTAAAGATGTTGTTGAGAACATTGTTGTGTGCTCTTGTTTTGAGAACTCTGCTATAAATTCTGAGAATAGTTTTATTCTACACTGGTAATTGTTTTGTTTAAATCACATGCATTGAGAGTAGTTCAATTGGCAAGAATTTTCTAGAACATTTAGAAGCATATAATGGTTCTACATTTTGCACCTTCCTCTCATTTTCTTTTCAGTCCTGTTTTCCTTTGTAGCCTCACATTGGATGTATGCTGTCTTATTATATTTTATGAGATTTTGTAATCCATCTTAAATTCTTCCTGGAATATACAGAAAATAGAACAACAAAAAGGTATTAAAGCCCAATAGTTAATATCCAGTTTACATAAATTAAATCTGTATTTGAATATAAAAATGTAAGAATTTCTGAAATTTAATTAGAATATTTATCAAGGAACAAAGTAGACACTCACAAATTTTATTTAAATTGATCAATCCTATATAATTAATAATTTAAATAGACATATATTCATTTTAAACCTATATAGCATGTTGCATGATACCTGCAAAATAGCTTGTTAAATGTCAATAGGAAATAATCACAAATTAGCTCTCTTTACCTCTTATTCTAATTTGGGCATAATAGCTGACAGAAAGATGAAACATAAAAGCAAATACTTTAATACTGAATACAGATTGCACTTGGCAATCATAATCCCAGCATACTTATCATGTCCAGGACTCTTAAAAAGATGCATCTCTTGCCCTATCCGGTTTGCTCAGTGGATAGAGCATCGGTCTGCAGACAGAAGGGTCCCAGGTTCAATTCTGGTCAAGGGCATGTACCTTGGTTGTGGGTACATCCCCAGTAGGGGGTATGCAGGAGGCAGCTGATCGATGTTTCTAACTCTCCCTCTACCTTCCTCTCTGTAAAAAATCAACAAAATATATTTTTAAAAAAGATGCATCTCTTTTTGCAAGCAAAGGAAACCATCAACAAAAATGAAGACAACCCACTGAGGGAGAACATATTCATCAGTGACACATCTGATAAGGGATTAATATCCAAAATTTATAAAGAACATGTAAAACTTAACACCAAGATAGCAAACAATCCAGTTTAAAAATGGACAAAGGACCTGAATAGACACTTCTCCAAAGAAGACATACAGATGGCCAATAGACATATGCAAAATTGTTAAATGTCACTAATCATCATAGAGGTGCAAATTAAAACCACAAGAAGATATCACCTCACACCTGTCAGAATGGTTATTATCAATAAATCAATAAACAATGTGGAGAAAAGGAGACTCTTCAGCACTGTTGGTGGGAATGCAGATGGATGCAGCCACTGTGGAAAGCAGTACGGAGTTTCCTCAAAAAATAAAAAATGGAAGTGCCTTATGACCCAGTGGTTCCACTTCTGGGAATTATCAGAGGAAACCTGAAACACTAATTCAAAAGAATATATGCATCCCTATGTTCATTGCAGCATTATGCACAATAACAAGATTTGGAAGCAGCCCAAGTGCCCATCAGTAGGTGAGTGGATAAAAAAAATTAGTGGTACATGTATACAATAGAATACTACTCAGCTATAAAAATAAAGAAATCTTACTCTTTGCAACTGCATGGATGGACCTGGAGAGTATTATGCTATGTGAAATAAGAGAGTCAGAGAAAGACAAGTACCATATGATATCACTTACATGTGGAATCTAATGAACAAAATAAACTAATAAACAAAATAGAAACAGACTTGTAGATATAGAGAATAGACTGACAGCTGTGTGAGGGGAAGGGTTTTGGGGAGCTGGGTGAAAAAAGATGAAGAGATTAAGCAAAAACAAGAAACAAACAAACTAAGATGCATCTCAAAGAGGTGTGCTAGAACTAAAAGACACACATGGCCACGGCTGTTTGATCTAGGTTGGCTTTTGATCCAAAGGCAGTTTATCTCAACCACAGGTTGGCTGACTTTCTATATAGTAGTCTGGTGGAAAAGCTCAGACTAGTACTGATGACTAGTTTTGTCAGTCAGATCTGATGTCTGGATGATTTTGAATTTGAGACAAATAACATAAAGGAGTGGTGGCTTTAGCCAAAGAGCATAGAGAGAACCTGAGTTGGAGATTAGCCAAAGCCTCGCAGTGAGAACTCAGACTAAAGATTAGAAAGGTCTGGGACTGAAATGTCATCCAGGTACCTGAACTATAAGAACAATTTTCACCTAACAGTTTCTGAGCAGTTCATCTCCTTGAGATTAAGGAGCAACTTTTAGGTTTATATGAGAGATTCCTAGATGGAAAGGATTTCTGTCTTTCTGACAAATTTCCATTTCTTGAGGTGACTCAAATGAGCCTCTTTTCTTTGCACCCGATTAGGTTAATTACAATAAAGATTTTCTATCCAACTGGCTTACACAGAATTGAAGATACTACTTGGCTCAAATCTGGAAAAGGAGTGTACATTAGAACTGCTCTTGTGGAGATATTCTGCCCTCCCCCCCATTAAAATCTTATGAATATGTGTATGTGGAAAAGAATAGACACTAAGACTTTAGAAAAGACTTTAGAAGTTACCAAATCTAATAGATAGAAATTTATAAGGCAGATGATTATTCTTTTTTTCTGTTTAAATACTAAGCTTTTGGGGACAGTATTACGTTACTCATTCAGTAGCCTCTTGCATTGTGAAAACAAACAACAACAAAAAACAACAGCTATGTGCTAGTGAGAAAGCTTTTGCCTATACTTTTTTAAAAAATTTATTATTTTTCAATTTTAAAATATATTTTTATTGTTGATAGTATTACAGATATCTCCTATTTCCCCTCCTTTCCTTCCCCCTTCCCAGCCCCATCTTCCCCCCCCCGCCCCCCGCTCTGTTTTCACTGTTTTAAATCCTGGTTTTTCCATAATTTATATCAATTAGTTCTCACTGATAGGAAAAACAAATCTTCCCTCTCCTATATGACAATTTTTGAAGAGAACTGCAAAGTCCCCATAATTCCTTGTTCTCTAAGGTAAACAGCCCCATTTCCTTCATTAACCATTCCTCAAATAATATAGTTCCCTAATTCCTCATCATCCTGTTACACTCTAGTGGTTGCTTGCTGATTTATCTCTGAGTAAAGCCAAACAAAGTTGATATAATTGCATATTTTTCTATATCCATTTTAATAAGCTTTCAACCACAGTAATTTATTCTGTGAAAGGTAAAAATCCCAGTTTTTACATCTACATATTCCATCTATATATTCCATGGTGGGAATTATGCAAGAGTTGTTTGTAAAGAGGTTATATCAAGTTTAGAGGATAATAAACATTTCATTTTATAGTCATTACCTCTCCAGGCTCTGTCTCTATTACATCTTTATAATCTCTATGGGTTTTGCCACTTTACTCAAGAGAAAAATCAACAGTAGAGAGTAATCAATAAGAAAGCAACAAATTTGGTTCAAATAGACCAAGAAACACTGATTTTTTTGTAAAAGTATGGTTACAGGAGACTTCTGAATTTCCCATAGAGGATTTGTGAATATATTAAACATTTTTCCTTGATTTTAATTTAGGCCATATTCCCATTAGAAATTCTACTTAATGAGGACATTTGTTAAAAGCACAAAATGTTTATTCATTAGAAAAATTCTAACAGTAGTTTATTAGATTTTTCATGTTAACATTCCATACTTTTTGGAAATATGTTAAATAGATACTGTTACTAAAAGTTATATTATAATTATCACAATTTAATTCTCTGTTTCAAACAGCAAAATTATTTTTATTATTCAATGAAGTGCTATAAATGTACAATTCATTTAGAAGTTATTTAGCATGCTGTATGTACTTGGCTACTATGGAAATAATTTGTGAAAATTTTCTCAAAAGAAAATGAAAATACAGTTTGATTTTTAGCTTAATAACTAAGAGGATATTTCTTTATCCTCTTTAGTATTGTAGTATAAGATGTACAAGCTAATGCTGTATCATACAATCAAAATATTGGGATATTTCTGAATATGCACATTTTGGGCACTTGAGAGAAATTATTTGGACACATGATATTATAGTCAACTTTTCATGTGAATATTTTGAAGACATGGTAGGTAATAACATGCCTGGCTTCCTACTATTAGTCCTTCCTTATACTCAGCTCTAATAAACTCTACTCACACAACTCATATGTTTATGTTTATTTATAAACTAGTGGTCCAGCACACGAAATCGTGCGCAGGTCACCCGCTGCTTCTGTAGGAGCCGCACTGCTTCCATGGGAGGGAGACAGGAGGGAGCCACACCGCCGCCTTTGATAGCCTGGGGGGTGGGGGGGAACGAGAGGTGCTCCATGCATCTCCTGGTGACCGGTCGCACATGCAGCCCCGCCCACCTGCATGCACCTGCTATACACTCAGCCTCCTGTTGATCGGTCGTTATGTGTGAAGGCGTGATGACCATTTGCATATTAATCTTTTATTATATAGGACTAGAGGCCAGGTGAATGACATTCTTGCACTGGGGGGTGTGGGGGTCCCTCAGCCCAACCTGCACCCTCTCCAATCTGGGAGCCCTCAGGGGAGCCCTCTCCAATCCGGGAGTTTCTGTCTGTCTTTGCAATCATATGAGCGAATTATCTGAGACCCCAACTCAGTTTGGTTTGTTGCTCACAGAATAATAGAGGCATTTTTTTTTCTTTGCTTCATTGGTGGAGATTTCCTGGAAGTTTTAGGATATCTTCCCTTTAATTTTTCCTAGACACTCTGATTTTACTTATGTCTCTCACCTTTGTTTTCCCTCCATCCCCCACCGCAACAGTAACTTGCTCCAGGCTCACTTTGCTCTTGTGTCTAAGACAGTGGTCAGCAAACTCATTAGTCAACAGAGCCAAATATCAAAAGTACAATGATTGAAATTTCTTTTGAGAGCCAAATTTTTTAAACTTAAACTATATAGGTAGGTACATTGTTATTAACTTAATTAGGGTACTCCTAAGGCTTAGGAAGAGCCACACTCAAGGGGCCAAAGAGTCACATGTGGCTTGCGAGCCGCAGTTTGCTGACCACTGGTCTAAGAGATCCGTCTCCCACCAGAACCACTATTTCCAGAATTCCTGGTGCTCCCCGTGCTCTTGGTTTTCCCTTCCTGCTCTGTCTCTGTCCCATGGCCTCCCACTCTGCCAAGTCCTCCAAGCTGCCAGCTCTCCCTCTCTGCTGTCTGGCAACTTGGGGAGCCAAGTTCCCCAAGCCGCTCCACTCTCCACCAGCTCTCCCGCTCTGCTCTCTGCCTGGTGGCTTGGGGGAGCGACCGAGGGAGCCACGTCTCCCCAAGCCACTGGCTTATCCTGTTCTGCTCTCCGCCCCGCGCCTGTGTATGCAAATTAACCCACCATTTTTTTCGGGTTAATTTGCATACTCACTCCTGATTGGTGAGCATAGTGGAGGGACAGTCAATTTGTTTCTCTTTTATTATATAGGATGATATACATTTAATACTCATTAGCATACTACAATAAATAGAGCAAACAAGAATAGAAAATGTAAAGAATAATGGTATAAACATGAAATATTTTAAAATATTTTTAATTTTCATATACTAATTAGACAAGTTGTTTTGTCCTTGTACTTGGTGAGAGCATTGTGATTGCACAATGTAACTGACTATGTTATTTCTAATCAGATTGTCATTTAATTCACTCATCACTTGGCTTCAAAGAGCTCTTATACTACTATTAGAAGTGCCATCTCTGTCATTTTCCTTCTGTTTGCTTATGCTTGCATTGTTATTTCATTTTAAATAAGAGTTTCTTTGCAGAAACTTATTTTGGGAGAGCTAATTTAATTAAAACCCTACAGTATTACCATAAATCTATTTCACCAGGCACAGAAAGTAAACAAGGGCACAATGGCAGTTATAGTTGGGCCCATGAATCTGTATTTTTAAATAAACTCCCAGATGATTCTTGATTTTTAAACCATACTTGGAGTTACTACTTTAGACTCAGGGATCAATTAAGACTTGAGCCTAATTTATAAAATCTCAAGTTAAGTGCTTGGGTACATCACGGAAAATTGGCTTATTGTCCTGGACTGCTTTTATTCTTCAATGATAATAAATGGACTCCCTTCATTTCCAGATGAAGCTAACCAACAACCCAATATTGCAGTCCAGTATGCAACTCTTCTTTAGGTTCTTTTACCTTTATCTAGGTAGCTGCATCCACCTATTTCACAACACTCCCACTTGCTGACTTCCATGCTACCTGGACCACCCTACAGAAGTAGAAGAGAGATCTAACATGACGTGGTGTCCAATGTGTGTGATACATGGTTTTTCATAATTTACATTCATTATCTTAAGTAACTATCTTATAATAAGGCTAAGAGGTAAACTACCTAAGATGTATGTGTTTTTATCCCTATCTTCAAAGGAATAAGTAGGTTTAGAGAGCTTAAAAAACTTGATTAAGGTCACTCAGGCAGTAAGTAACAGAGCCAGTGTTCCTGCTCGCTGCTCTTTCTAACCTGTCTTCCCTTTAGTCTTTCCTAGCTGGACAGTCCCACTGCCTAATTAAACATTGTTCAAATATTGAGATACTTATACCTATTTTTATATAGCCTCTTTACTGATCCCTCAGTATAAATTAGAACAAATAAATTATAACGCTATCCTTCCTTAAAAACACTCCTGATTTTATGCTGTGTGTCTAAGATTTACTACAACCAAAATATGGGCTCCTAGACAACTCAGGAAATCGAATCCTGTCTTTTTGGCTTCTAATAAACTATGCAGAAGACCCATTCTCATTACCAAAGGAACACAGAACAGTCAGCAGAAACACTGATTGGAAGCATGCTTAGGAAAAGAGTCAAGGGCATGAGAGAAGATTAATAATTCTCATTAGGCCCCAGAGGAGAGTGCAAGACCATGGAAGGGCGAGAATTATCAGGAGGCAGTAATGAGGAATGGGCCAAGAAGAAGAATGCAGCACATGATAAAATGTTGCAAAATATCATCTGTACACAGTGCAAAGAAATCAAGAGCTTATTATTAGTGGTATTGACTGTGTGACATGGGGATAGGCACATCATTTGAATGAAATACAAACTAGTCCCTGCAAACACACACACACACACACACACACACACACACACACACACACAGTTCACTACTGAAATAAAAGGACTCTGTAACACAATTCAGATAAGATAATCCAAATATTGGCTGCCTAGAGATAATAACATACCATTTTTATCATTTTTTTTTTGTTTTCATTTATATATGTTGTTATCCCCATGCTTTATCATCTATATATATATATATATAAGGTTACTATGCCAAGCGTCACTCCAACTGTCCGACTGGTTGCTATGATGTGCACTGACCTCCAAGGGGTAGACGCTCAACGCAGGAGCTGCTGTGATGCACACTGGCCATTTACAGAGAAATGGCAGCGCAGACCTGGCACCAACAAAGCAACACTCAGCTCCCCTCAAGTGGGACACAGGCCCCACCACCACTCCAGAGCGACAGTCCACCAAATCGCAGCCAATGGTGCCGAGACCCCATGGCACAAAATGTGGCCCACAGCCCAGCCCAGCCCAGAAATGGATGCTGTGGGCAACGGGTAATGATGTCATGTAGCAACGCCCAGCTTCCTCTCCCAGGAGACTAGCCTCCTTGCAGTTTCTTCAGCCAGGAACACAGACTTGCTCTATAGCCAGGTGCAAACATTTTACACTTTAACCAAATGTCTGTGAAGCATTTTCCTGTGCCTCATCTTATTTGATCCTCACAGAAGTCCTGGAGTAGGTAGATAGGAGATTTGGGAGAATCCTATTTTCTTTTCATTAGCCAAAAAATGGAGATTTAGAAAGTTTAGAAACTTGACCTGACTGAAAAGAAGAAATGGTGGACCTTGAAAATGACTTCAGGTTTTCTCACTGCACAGAATACAGTTAAACACTGCTGCAGTTAAATATTTTACCCTTTGTTATCCCTGTGTGATCTACAATAATAATCTGCTTCGTGCTCATATTTACTGTGTTGCTGGCAATTACCTGAAAGAGAAGTTGGAGTGCTTCACTGAGTTGGAAAAAGTTTAGCTAAATCAGAAAGCAGGTCTAAATAAGCAAGTTTATTCTATATCTATAAAAGGCTAAGTTGACTTGCACATACATGATACATATAAAGCTCTCACTGGCACCAACCACACACATGTGTTTCCATCTGTCATTGTTGATCACGAATTCGATTGACACTTCTATTATAGAGAAAGGGAAAACAGCGATATTAAAATATTTCTTCTAATTAATTTCATTTCAATGTGCACGAATATGTGCACCAGGCCACTAGTTTTCATATGATATACAAGGTTAAAGTAACTTGACTAAGCTGCTATCTGCCAGCCTTTCTTTCAGGCACTGCACTTCTATTATGTAATCAATGCTTACTACAAGTCTATGATACTTGTATTCTCTTTTCTGTTTCCCACTTCTACTGATGGAGAAATAAACTAAAAGGGATTTCTTGACTTGCCCCAAGACACACAAGCTGGCAAGTTCTGATGGGTCCTAGAGCCCATCCTCTCTCAAATCTCTTTTATTGCGTAATTACACTAGCACATTATAAAGAAAACACACATTTATAGTAATATATCTGAGAATTGGCCATCCAAATAAGCATACTTTTGATAGTAAATATGCCCTATATACTAATATCAAAACAACAGGAGAGCCCTAACCGGTTTGGCTTAGTGGATAGAGCGTCAGCCTGTGGACTCAAGGGTCCCAGGTTTGATTCCGGTCAAGGGCATGTACCTTGGTTGCGGGCACATCCCCAGTGGGGAGTGTGCAGGAGGCAGCTGATCGATGTTTCTCTCTCATCGATGTTTCTGACTTTCTATCTCTCTCCCTTCCTCTCTGTAAAAAATCAATAAAATATATTTAAAAAAAAAAAAAAAAAAAACAACAGGAGAAACCTAGGACTTGCAACCAGGACATAAGATCATGACAGCAAATTATTCCAAAAAGTTACAACAATTCCTGTCCTTTTTGCAATGTGTCTTTGTTACTACTCCCATCCATTTGTCTCTTCCCTTGAATCTAGGCTGGATATTTTTACTTGTTTTGACCAAAAACAAGGGGACAGAAATGATATGCTAGGATTTTACTTTTCTCACCTTACCAGGTATGTACATAGAAGATAGAAGATCCCTGGCATTTGTTTAGTTTCTTCACAATGAAATGGCCAATATTTTTCAGTTCTTTTTCCCTTTTCCGCATGCTTACAAGCATGGATATAGCCATCACAACTCGTTCAATGAAGGAGAAAGAAAGTATTTTTTATCAGAATATCTAAATCGTTCCCTTGGCTGACTTCATTATTTTGTATGTGGATGTCCAGTTTTCCCAACACCAAATTTTGGAAGAGATTGTCCTTTCCCTGGTGTCCCATCTAGGAACCCTTGTTTAAGATCAGTTGGCCATATATCTGAGCCAGAAATGTGTCGATGTATTATTTTCCCAGCCTGTATAACAGAAGCAGACAAAGAAAGAGGCTAGAAATCTGGATATCTTATAAAACATCCTGGAGAGTCTGCCATGGTCTCTATTACAATGTTAATTTCAGTACACAAGAAATAATAAACACTGGATACGTACTTTTTTTTCCCAATCAATGACAATGGAAAACTACTACTCTGTTTCCAAAGCAACACTATGAAGTAATCCGAGTAACGTCAAAGACATGGAAAATTATCTGTTTAATAATAAAAAATTGAAGACTAATGAAAATCAAAATTTATCATATATTTCCCCAATGAGCTCATGAGAGAAGCTGAGTAGAGAGAAAGTTTCATTAAATCAGAAAACTACATAAACCAATTATAAAAATAATGAAATAACAGCACTAAAGGCAGAACATTATATGGGTATTCATGAGCCAGGCGAAGCCAGGAAAAAATTAAATACCATGAATGAACTTAAACCTAATTTTAAAAATCCAATGTCACCAAAACACTGGAATAAAAAGGTAAACCAGAGAGTAGTGTCGAAAAAGAGAAAACAAACAAACAACAGCTTTCTACATTGGTCAATATAAGAACTAGAGGAGAAAAGGGCAGAGTGAATTCAATATTTGGGCTGAGATCCAAAATTGTTAAACCTCATGCTCTAATGGATAAAGGCAACAAGTCGGCTGATGGTCTAGATCAGTGGTTCTCAACCTTCCTAATGTCGCGACCCTTTAATACAGTTCCTCATGTTGTGGTGACCCCCAATTTCATTGTTACAAATTGAACATAATTAAAGCATAGTGATTAATCACAAAAACAATATGTAATTATATATGTGTTTTCCGATGATCTTAGGCGACCCCTGTGAAAGGGTCGTTCGACCCCCAAAGGGGTTGCGACCCACAGGTTGAGAACAGCTGGTCCAGATGCAGTAAATTGTGAAGCCAAATAAAAAATAACACAACTTTGAAGACATTTCATGTTTAGAAGGTGATATGAAGGATAAGGCAATCAACTCTTGGGATTTCACCATTAGTGAAATGTCCAAAGATGCAGAACAGTGGGGAAAATAATGAGGATCCACTCTTTGAGACAATGTAGAGAAGTAAAAAGAACAATATTTAATTTGGGATTTATTTTGGCACGGTAACAGCCTAACTTGCTTTAAAACCAGTGTGATAAATTCATGGCCAGACTTTAAGCCAAGAACAGTACCTTGACTTCCAATATTTCAAATACTTAGAGGAGAAACCAACACCCACAGGGACTAAGTAATTTTTAAAAAGGAAATAGTATCACATTGTATTAATGTAGGGCCATTTTTCCAAAAAGCTCTAAGCATTTGATGTTATACTAATGTGATTCAATATTCTTGAAACACAGAACTCACAGATGACAGAACTGAGACAGATGATATCAAGTGCCTAAATCACTGTCTTTAAGATCTCCAAAGGGTAAACCAAATCATCTGAATGAGATAAATGACTGGAAGACTGAAAATATAATCCAGACGATGGTGTTTAATTTTCTAAAGTGTTCAATTTTCCTCCCTCGCTATTTTTCATTAAATAAAATGGCATAGCAGGAAATTCCAAAAAGTGTTTGCCAGAACCACTTTGTTTTGTTTTTTTGTTTTTTTTTTTTTAAATATATTTTATTGATTTTTTACAGAGATGAAGGGAGAGAGATAGAGAGTTAGAAACATCGATGAGAGAGAAACATCGATCAGCTGCCTCCTGCACATCTCCTACCGGGGATGTGCCCGCAACCCAGGTACATGCCCTTGACCGGAATCGAACCTGGGACCCTTCAGTCCGCAGGCCGACGCTCTATCCACTGAGCCAAACCGGTTTCGGCCAGAACCACTTTGTTAAATTGTTAGGCCAAACCTGGACTCAGAGATAATGGTGCCTCCATTATCTGTCCTTATGTATTAAGACAGCCATGGGCAGAAGATCAGGTATTGCCGATGCACACACCACATCGTCTCACCCATGCACTGAATCAAACTTTGGTTTCTATTTGTAATTGCATTCCTTACTGCACTAGTCTTCATATTTATAAGCACCATATTTTTAGATTAAACAATGTAGCTATAATAGTGAAATTAAAAATTAAGCAAAAATGATGTGTGTTTTTTTCAAGGTGTCTTCCCATGTAGGGACCACCCGCTGGCCCTGCTGATATTTCCTGCAGATATTAAAGCTGTTCATTATGACTGTGTAGTCTACTGAGTAAAAAAGTCACTTGAAAAACCAGACATCTAAACCCATTTTATTCAGGAATAAGAAAACGAATGACTGAAATTAGAAGTAACATTTTTAAGTTAATTTTTAAAGGTTTATTTGTTCTTGTTGTTATTGTTGTGTTTCAATCTGGTCTACCCAACACCATAAAAATAAAAAAGTCTTATTTGTGATTTTATTCAGCTTAATTTGTATCTTTTCAGCACAGTCCACTTATAAGAGTGGAGAAACCTATGGCTAGAAAAATTTTACTATCTCATTACTATGTTACTTTGAAGAATGTCAATACTAGATAGTCAACACTCAGTTAGAAATAGGTATACTTTTTCCCCTTTAATGGCAAACCTTTTTAATAAACATATTTCACATAGAAAAGAACTATCTCAACATAAGGAACTGTGAAATTTTATAAAACATGAGGATACAGAAAAATTGAATTGAGTTTCCTGTGTTCATACAATAGTTCTCTGTCCAAAAATCTCATATTGTCTTTGATCATAACTAAGTTACATAATAAAATGTTTAACCAAATAACCGTTTAAAAAGTACCTTGATTCTATTTTTTCTAAGAAACACTGACATCCTTAAAACAGTCTCTTCTTCCTCTATAGAAATTACCACCCAAACTCTAAAATGACAACTGCCCTGCATCTAGAAGATAATTATTGATTTTGTTGCAATCACAAAAGAAAATCCAGTTGGTTTAAGAATCACCTCTCATTACTGCACAATCAAAAGATACCACCTCTAACAGCAGATTACAGGAAACAGGATATTTCTTTTCTCTTTGGTTGCTGAGTAGCTGAATCAGGCCATATGAGGTCAATGGTTGCTATGACAATGCATGAAACGAAGGAGATAATATGTCTCAATACTGAGAATTCAGTACCTATGATGGTCCATTTTTTCCCTCATAGGATGCACATACTTACTTCAGAGGGACAAATGTGCATTCTTTAACTTCCAGATATCCATTGAAATTATGTTAGTAAAATTGGGTGTCTATCATTTTTACTTAAGAAGTAAAATATCAAATCATCTACTTGTAGTATATGAGAAAATTTTCACCTATTTATGTTGCCTTTTGATTAAAGGCAACATGGCTAAATAATATATCTATGTATTTTCTTTTTCCTGTCACAATGTGAAATAGGCATATATGTTAAGAATATAAATAAGTTTTCACTATGGCATATTGCAATCAACATTTTACTCTTCAATAGTTATAGGAAGCTGAAACATAGTGATATAAACCAGGGAATGTAAAAACCACACAAACCCATAATTCCCAAGTGTTATAATACAACCATACAATTTTGCCCTGGATTAAAATCAGTCACACACAGTATGTATGCACACAGAAATTTATTTTCAATCAATTTGTCAGAAACTATCTGTAGCGATTTTTTACTTTTATGACTGCAAGTCATCAACTTTACCTGGAAGACAATTACTTCCAGTTCATTCATATGCTAGTTAAGTAGGTAAGATTGCAATAACATATGGACACAAGCACACTAGCACAATGCCTGATAGAAACTGGTTAAAACAAAAGAAGTTAAGAAGAATGCCAAAGTCTGAAATTCTATTTTTATTTTATTATTTTATTTTTTTTCATCTCCTGTTTCACAGCATAATTTTCTCGTGTGGCCAACTAGAGAAAGGGATTCTGGGAAATTCAGTTTTCATGAACTAAGTTGGTAATAGAATGATTCAGAACAAAAAGAAACTTCAATTGATCAAGAAGCCATGGTAACTTCATGATAATCCATTTATTCATTAATACTCTTAATATTTATCAAGTGTTCCTTTGTGGTAAGCCTTGGTTTAGGCAATGAAAGTCAATTGGGTGAGAAAAGCAGACAAATGTCCTTGACCTCAAAGAAGTTACATTCAGGCTCTGAGTTCTGCCAAATGGTTTTTGACATTTCTTTCTTGTATGCTGTGTAATATGGTCCAGTGTCATCTCTTTTATGACTCCTAACATTAAGCATTCTAAAGCTCAAAGTCACCAATCAATTGAGATTAGAAAATAGATAAAATAGATACATGGGATGGGGCCAAGA
This sequence comes from Myotis yumanensis, assembly GCF_028538775.1. Classification (NCBI taxonomy): domain Eukaryota; kingdom Metazoa; phylum Chordata; class Mammalia; order Chiroptera; family Vespertilionidae; genus Myotis; species Myotis yumanensis. The sequence goes on along the minus strand of NW_027223762.1, from coordinate 28,743,201 downwards.
ATATTTGTTTAAAGAACCCAGTAATTTGTCTTAATTTGCAAAACTACAGTTGCTAAGAACCTGGTCCTGTTAATGGTGTAGTAAACCAGTTGCTTTATCAGGACTTTGCTGTTTAGTAAAGATCATTATTTCTGACTAAATGATTAGTAAACATTTTATATATGTCTCAGTGTTACAATCCTTGGAGATACTTAATTACTTACTAGCTAGAGATTAGAGAAGTCATTGAACCAAAATGAAGGCATATCCTATCTAATAAAAGAGCAATATGCAAATTAATCATCACTCCTCACTCCGTCAGTCGGTCACAAAGATGGCTGCGGCCATGGAGCTGGAGCAAGCAGAAGGCTTGTATTGCCCCTGGTGATGGAGGAAGCCAAGCTTCCCGCCTGCCCTGGCTGGCCCTGAGCTCCGCTCAAAGCTACAAAGATTCAATTATAGAAATTAAATAAATCCCAGATACCTGTTCCCAGCTCACGGGCGTGGCCAGCCTGCAAAGGGCCATCAGCCCCTCACTCAGGCTGGCCAAGCACTCCAGTGGGGACCCCCACCCTGAAGGGTGTGTGGCCAGCTGCAAACAGCCATCAGCCCCTCACCTAGGCTGTCCAGGCACTCCAGCGGGACCCCCACCCTGATCTGGGACACCCTTCAGGACAAACCAGCCGGCCCCCACCTGTGCACCAGGCCTCTATCCTATATAATAAAAGGATAATATGCAAATTGACCCTAACAGCAGAACAACTGGGAATGACTGGTCACTATGACACACACTGACCTCCAAGGGGCAGACGCTCAATGCAGGAGATGCCCCCTGGTGGTCAGTGTGCTCCCACAGGGGGAGCTCTAGTCAGCCACAAGCCAGGCTGATGGCTGCCAGCACAGCGATGGTGGCAGGAGACTCTCCTGTCTCCTCAGCGGCACTAAGGATGTCCGACTGCAGCTTAGGCCTGGTCCCCGCTGGCAAGTGGACATCCCCTGAGGGCTCCGGGGCTGCCAGAGGGATGTCTGACTGCCAGCTTAGGCCTTATCCCCCAGTGAGCGGGCCTAAGCCAGCGGGTGGACATCCCCTGAGGGGTCCCAGACTGCTAGAGGGCACAGGACGGGCTGAGGGACCCCCCCCACCTCGAGTGCACAGATTTTTGTGCACTGGGCCTCTAGTAATCCTATAAAAGAGTATTTGATAAATTATCTCAAAACTATAATAATATGAGAAGGCTTCTAGCTTTTTCTTTTTCTTCTTTTTGTTTAAAGCAGTATATATTGGGCAATGTACTAGTGTGCTTGTTTTCATGTTACTAAAACTGTCCCACTTTGATGGGAAAACTGGCAGTCTCAAAATTAAATGTACTGCTCTAGTTTCACACAATCATAAGCACATATTTACAATTCAAAAAATACATTTTTGTGATTAGCTTTTTTATATAATGATTTTTAAAACCACATTTATGATAAATGGGACTATAAATAGCAAGAAACATGCAAACAACAAAAACCAAAAAAACTATATTATTGATCTATAGATGATCCCCCAATAAAGTCAACTGTTTTTGAGAGAGCTCTCACTTCACCTTCTAAAATAGATTCTAACAAGCAGAAAAAATGGTACCCATTTGAACTTCAATAATCTTTTCTATAATTTTGGCTATATTCTTATGTGGGAAATGTCCAAAAGACTAGAAGGGAGAAGAGAAAGTAAAAGCCCAACTAATCTATAATCTAGAGAGTAATTATTCATTGACTGTCTTTCCATTTCTGTATTTTCTCATTCAATGCTTCTATCTCCATTACCAAAACAACTATTCATTCCTCTTATATTGCATAAATTAATTTGTCTAAAATATTTAAAAAACTGCTCCTTTTGTGACAGGCAAATTACTGGTTCTTGTATTTTGAAAAATATTCGTTTGAATCATCTCTTACTGGCCCTTTTTCCTCTGCATCCTCCCTCATCTTTATTTAAATTTTGGCATTTGTGAACAATTTTGTTTCCACTGAGACAGCCAAGTTGGGTTTTTACATTTAAGTGGATAGTTGTCAACACTGTTTTGCAACAAAATAAATAAAAGCCTCTGATGTTTAGCCTAGGCCAGTGGTTGGCAAACTCATTAGTCAAATATCAACAGAGCCAAATATCAACAGTACCAGGATTGAAATTTCTTTTGAGAGCCAAATTTTTTAAACTTAAACTATATAGGTAGGTACATTGTTATTAACTTAATTAGGGTACTCCTAAGCTGGCCTTTGGTAAAAACGTCCTCAATCTGATTGAGGTGCATTTGCTGAGGTCGACCCCTTCCAACTCTCCCATCTACACTCCTCTTGTATACTTGTTTCGTCTATCTCCTTTCGTTCATCCTCTCTATATGTCCAAACCATCTCAACATACCTTTCTCAATCCTCGACACTACATCTTCTTTCATTCCACAATGTTCCCTAAAATTAACTTAATAAACTTTACTTAAAGTTTTAAGTCTTAATTAAACTATAGGTATGTTGAATAAAACTTGATATCGTACTTAATAACGATATTATTTATTGATAAAATTAAATTCCTTACAATTTACCTCCCCCATCGCCCGACCAACGGACACCCCCGACTTCCGAACCACTTCTTCAAAATAGACTCACCCAGGCCAAAAACCGACTTCTGCGCATGGGCCACAAAAGTTTCAATCCCACTGTACATGCACGCCCGCACGTGGTATTTTGTGGAAGAGCCACACTCAATGGGCCAAAGAGCCACATGTGGCTTGCGAGCCATGGTTTGCTGACCACTAGTCTAGGCCATACCACCATACACTTGCACAAATGACACAAAAGCTAAACCAAACAAAAAGAAAGAACAATAAACAACTGCTCAAAAATACCATGAATTTTCCCAGTATTCCTTATTTTTGCAGTTATTCTCAGACAGGAAATACAAAATCCAGAACTTGAGCCTTGCATGCAGAATTAGCAACCAATTATAATTCTAGGCTTCAGATCACTAGGCCTCCTGTCACCAACCACCTGCCTGGGTTGAGAAGGCCCTGGTAGGCTGTTTCCTTGCTGTGAGTGAGTCAGGATTTATGTGACCTTCACAAAATCTGACAAGGAGCCTACACATCAGATAAAATGTCTAGTGAAATTAACACATTGTTCAATGGGCTTGGAAAAAAATGTCCACAGACTATTAACCAACTGGAGGCATTACCTTTATGGCTCCTTCTCAATTGCATCTTTCCCTCCTTTAAATTAATGTCTAAAATGTCTTCACTTGATCTTAGTCAGAAGGCTGAGAAGCAATCAAAACGTCTTTAAACCAGGTTCCAATATGTGACTCTCCCCCACAAAAGGCAAAACACAAATACACAGCATCTTCAGTTGTAGTCTCTATACAACTAGAGCACAGAAATGTTCTTCTCTAAGACACATATGGATTAGGATGATAGATTATCTCTTGTGACTTTTAAAAAATTCAATCAGGCAGTAAGTGAATATTTATTGAGTTCTGACTTTGTGTAAGGTCTATATCAAGCATGTCAAACTCGCAGTCTGCAGGCCGCATGCCTCGTTTATTTAGCCCATGTTAGCCTTTGAGTTTGACATGCTTGGTCTACTAGTACATAATTAACACTCCGGTGTGGGGTGAATTTCCCGCCAAAATATAAGATGGCTCGGGCAATTATTTAGGTTTCCCGCGCAAAATCAGGGATTTTTATGATACCTATTACCCCAATGGGTATGAAACGGTTCGCATACGCAGGTAGGTATCTTTGTGAACGGCAAACAAACAAATATTTGGTAATACGCAGTTACAATCGGCCCGAGTTTACACGTTTCCCGCACTCCACCGCAAATCTATGAACCGAGTTAAGACGGCTCCCGCGGAGTACGCGCAATTCACGCGAGCCGACTTAACTCGTTTCCCCCACTCCAAGTGTTAAATGTGATAAATGTGTGCACTGCAGGAAAACACAGGACAGGAGCTATTAAGGGACAATTTTCTGGAGGTAACTGTGACATCATCAGGGTAGGTGTGACAACTAGGAGAATCACGTGCTTCTGACTCTCTTCTGATATCCAGCCATGTGAATGTCCCCTCATCTATCTCATTAACTTGCTGTTTATTTATCCAGCAAGGACTTCAGGAAATCCTCAGTATCACCAACTAACAGAAAAACGTATTGGCACTCATCAGAGAAGTAGGAGGATGGTGAGAACTTTTACTTTGCTCTTTATCACAGAAGGTGGTTCATCAAGATCAAGGATCAAAGGGTAAAGGTGAGTCCTGGTTGGTGTGGCTGAGTTGGTTGAGTGTCATCCTGTGCAACAAAAGGTCTCTGGTTCGATTCCTGGTGAGGGCACAAATCCAAATTGTGGGTTCAGCTCCCCAGGAGGCAACAGATTGATGTGTCTCTCTGTCTCACCCCCCTGCTCTAAAATCAATAAAAACATTTTTTTAAGTAGTTCTTAAAAAAAGGAAAGGTGAGATGTGAGGCCGGCACTCAGCTTTCTGTTTGATAATAGAATGACTGCGGCTGTCCAGGGCGCTTTGGAAACTTCCCATGGAAGGGAAAACACAGCCATTGTTCCAGCTGTCACATTTGAAAAGAAGCACAAACAGTTATGTTTCTGCCTGCCTGTGTTTATGGATGCATAGCTCAGACAAGCCTCAATCCTCTTTTAAATCTCAAATTTTTTAAAAAAAGCCTCCTGTCGCTTTGGATCAGGAAACAGTAAAGTGTAACATTTGCAAAAGTGGCCCCAAGGACACAGATAGTGTTGAAAATCCTTGAAAATAAGATGAACTACCAATTATCATTATTCATTTGGCTCCCACTGAAGACTAATAGCTAAGTAGTTTTCCATACATCACATTACCCTAGGTGCAAGGCATACAATATAACATGTTAGCAATGTAGTAACTAAGTTTGAAAAATGAACATGCATTAAAAGTAAGAGAACAATATTTTTTCACTATGTGTTGCTATAATTTAAGACAAATGTTGCCTGAATGCAGGAAAGGAAAAGATATATACTTCTTTTAAAAAAGATAGATTGAGCTACATACACACATTCCTTTACAAAACAATACTTATAATCTTTGAGGTAAAAGTAATGTCATAATTCCAATGAGGTTAGGTGTAAAGCACATTTTAACAGGGAGAAATCAAATCTTCAATATAAAGTTCATTGATTAGGTAATAGTATCTGGGGTGGGGGTGTCTATGAAGAATAAGAGATAAATCAAATTGTTTTCTTAAACCAAAACTCTAGGATGGAGAACCTCTAGGTGCTGTAGTGAGGCTGGCCAAATGGGTCATTCAAGTGTCTGTACTGAATTTTGTCGTTAGCCTAGTAGCCTGTCCACGGGGAGTGTACAAGAACTCAGAGGGAGACAGAACTCAGAGCGATGGAGTCGGGAAGCCTCAATGAGATACTCTTTCCAGCTAAATATGCTTCTGCTAGCGCCAAACCTTAGTGAGACTGCTAGCCCAGGAGCAGGGCCAATTATTAGGCAATACATTATGAATCGCCTGTGACAGATGTTATCCTTGTTGCTAACTGTGCTGGTCTCTCCCTGCATTAGGATTATTCCTCCTGTTCTTTGTCATGTGAATTGCAAAGCTTTTCAATAGACAAACCGAACTTTCAACCCATGGCTATGGGATTGACTGTTTGACTTGTCATTTATGTCCATTTCTGAGAGGCTTATTAAAAATTGTGTGCTTTGACTTGGTCTCTTTGACCAAGATCCACCATGAGAAAAGGAAATACCAACATCAAGATCATTAGACATAAAGTATTTGTTATTGTAAGTGAAAAAGATTGGGGGAGGCAGTGTCCCAGCCAGGTGGCTCTGTTGGTTAGAGCATTGTTCTGTACACCAAAAAGGTTATGGGTTCAATTCCTGGTCAGGGCATGTAACTAGATTGCTGGTTCAATCCCCAATCTGGAAGCATATAGGAAGCAACCCATATATGTTTCCTCCCCTCCCCTCCCCTCCCCTCCCCCTACCCCTCCCCCTCCTTCTCCTTCTCCTCCTCCTCCTCCTTCTTCTTCTTTCTCTCTCTCTCTCTCTCTCTCTCTCTCTCTCCCTCCCTCCCTCCCTCCCTAAAATCAATAAACATAGCCTTGGGTGAGGATTAAAAAAAGATTGGGGGTATTTGTTAACAAAACAAAAGTTGACTAATACACAGTCTAATCATTTATTCATCTAGCTAACAATTCCTGTACACTTACTCTATGATTTATGGGATTACACATTGGGAATATGACAGCATAGCAGTTAGACAATCATATTTTACAAAGTGTGCCTTCCCAATGCTTTCAGCACCCAGCTGGCACCATATGTAGTTATTACAATATTATTGACTATATTCCCTATGCTGTACTTTACAACCCCATGACTGTTTTGTAACTACCAATCTGTACTTTTCAATCCCTTCACCTTCCATTCCTAATTTCATACAGTTTAAGTTCTTTTCTAACTCCCCTCCTTCCTCTTACATATGACATACCTATCTTGAAAGGTTCATCCCTGAGGTGAACCACCTCTGGGCTCACCAATCTGTGTATAGTACTCTTTTAGCTTCTCTGCCTTCCTATTGGTCAAATTATATTTTTTTAAAAAAAGAGAATAAAATAAGGCAGACTTTTCTTCAAGAACACTCCCTCAGCCAGAGATGACCATGGTAAAGTGTAATTCTAAGATGTCCCCTACTATGATCTCTGTCCCCTGGTGTTACTCCTATAATTACGTTACCTCATTTTCTGGTGAAAGAAATTTTTCAGATGTAATTTAGGCTAAATAGTTGACCTTGAACTAGGGCGATATCTGGCCTAATCTAATCACATGATTCCTTTAAAATCAGACAGTTTTCTCAGGGCTGACAGAGGAAGAGGAAGTCAGAGATTGGGGTACAAGGGAGATTTAAAACTGGCTTGCTATTTCAAGCTACTGTATTTGTGGTTATTTGTTATGCAGCAATAGAAAACAAACACAATGACCCGATCTAGAGTTAATACTGTAGGCTGTCCTAGGCCAAGCCAATATTCAGTACCGACCTTCAGAATAAGCAGAGTAGGTAGCCATCTATTAGTCAGCCACCGATTCAGTGTGATTTTGGAGACAATTGAATGGCTGATCTGACCCTAAAGCTTTTTCATTTGTGCACCAGTGCTTGAAATCCCTTGAATTCTGAGCAAAGCCTTTCATTATAAAGTAAAGCTTCAAATGGAAATCTCCTTCAGAAAGGCATTGAAATGACTTACATTTATTTGTACCAGACACTACAGGGAGCCCACACTGATAGCAGATGCTCTGCTGAGAGCAAGCTTTGACCACAGGACATGTAGGAAATCTGCTGGCATCTAGTAAAGTGTGGGGAGGGGTGACAGAAGATAAAGGGAAGGAAGGAAAAAAGCAGAAAGACAACCGACTCATTACAACTGGTTGCGCATGCACCCCCAACTCTAAACTACACTGAAATTAAACAAGTTCGTAAAGTGAAACCTTTCTTACTTTTTCATGTCTTTATTTTCTTTTCACTTGGAGGCCAGTTCTCCTCTTTACACATTGAATATGCATCCTCTCACTCTCTTACCCAACCCCAGGCAATAGATTGTGATTGAACTAAACAAATAATAACAAACCTATTTTCCCTTCCCCTTTATCTAGGGGTGCTCATGCCTTCTAGGTCTGAGTGAGCAATGAGCCTGCTGGTGGGAAGGGCTTCTAAGAGGGAAGACCCGGCTGGCATGGTTCCTTCTCTTCTCTTTGAATATGATCATGTTAGTTCAAACTTCAGCCGCGTTATGGTCTGAATTGTGTTTCCCCCAAATACGCATGTTGAAGTCTTAGTCCCCATAACCTCAGCATGTGACTGTATTTGGAGACAGAGTCTTTAAAGAGGTAATTAGGGTAAAATGAGGCCACAGGGGATTGGCCCTAATACAATATGACTGGTGTCCTTATAAAAAGAAGACATTAGGAGACAGTCCCCTGTGAGAGATACTAGGCTTCTGTAACTTCAGGTCCCTCACAGTCAACCTTCATTAGAGAGTGATCAGCTCAAGAATTGTTATATAAAACTAGAGGCCCAGTGCACAGACTCCTGCACTGGCGGGGTCCCTCGGCCTGGCCTGTGGGGATGGGGCTGAAACTGGCTCTCGGACATCCCCCAAGAGGTCCTGGATTGTGAGAGGGCAGTTCTCGGGTGACACACCCCAGAATCCGGCTCCCTCCTCTCTAGTTCCAGGTGCGTCACCCGAGAACTGCGCCTGCCCAGTCACCACAGCTTGGCAGCTCCTGCATTGAGCATCTGCCCCCTGGTGGTCATCGTGCAGTAAAGCTACTGGTCAGACAGTCACTTAGGCTTTTATATAGAGAGATATGCTTGAAAGTATGGCCATGGGTTTTACATTGACATTAAAAGCAGGGGGTTTATAATTGATTATCCTTATTTGTTTTGTTCAGCCTAACTCAGATATATCTGCCACCACAGACTATTTTATATAGAAGACTGAGGAACTGCATCAGTACTGCCGCATTACTCCTGCCTACATTAACATATTTTGGCAGAGAGTTCATCTGCCACACAGAGTTCTGGAAGGCAGCTGAGGTTTTCTCCTAAAAATTCATCTGGCAGGGAGCTGAAAGGCCACCTCTTGCCTTTTCCCCAGTTCTCCTGATTTATACAGCAATGTAATTGATAGAACTATAACTCTCTCACCTGTGAGATTTCTTCCCATTGACTCGTTTATCACATGATCAAAACCTTCCTTGGCTGTCAAACCACCTCTTATTTCAGATACGCTTGTTGGAGGCTTCACCCGTGTCATTTACCAAAATAGCTGTACAAGAAGCTCAAATCTGCAACAATTCTCCCACTCAAGGCTGAGAGAATCACTCTAAATCCTATTTAGGGGATAAGAGTAAGTGTCTCTACTGCACCTTCAGTGGAACCAAACCTGAAGGTAATCACCCCACAACTCCCTCAATGACCAGATAATAGTTTCCATGGTATTATTGTTCATCAATAAACTAATTGTAAGCTTTTTCAGTTCCTTTGCTACCATGAACAAATCACTGTGCACTGAAAGAATTATTAACAAACAATAGATTCATTGTGACATTTTTCAGGTCAGGATTAATTTTAAATTCTCTTCCAATGGACCTTTTCAGCCAGTGTCCAGTGGCCCCTCCATAACGCACCAACATTTATCTTACTGAGGCTTGTCAGGAGACCATTTGCTTCTCCTTCTTAGCTTATGATCTTCTAATTAGGGAGCTTGATCTGAATTTGGAACTGCTATTACTGGGGAAAGAGAAGTGGCTAATTGCTTTTCATCAAAATGCCAGAGGGATGCAATAAGGTTAGAAAGGTCAGAGCATTTTATCATTTCTCAATCATTGGAAGGATCAATAAACAGCTGTAGGTGACTACTCTTCTGACAGGATTTTTTTCCTGAAAAAACAAACAAACAAACAAAAAAACACACCAATAACCATTGCATATGGGTATAAAGTCAGGTTTTATTTTGTTCCTCCTTTGAAAATGATAAGAACACTTGATTGAATCTTTTGTTCCCACAGTCTAGACATTCTGGCTGTACAACCTATTTTTAAAAAGGTTTCAGTGGGAGAGTAACTCTTAAATTTCTAGTTATATCCTTTTAAAACCATCACATCTATCATGTCAGAAGCTAAGGCAATTCAGTGTCCATGTCGTGGAAATGTAGGAGGCCCTGAACACTCGTTTTACCCTCTCTCCCTGGGTCCTGGTTCCAACTACTCTGTCATCTGGATTGTGGCTCTGCCCCTAATGAATTGCTCATATTTTACCCTGCAGTTTCTTCAAGGCTGAGGCTTGGCATGTCATAGCTGGGTTCTTTGCTCAAGGTCTCACAAGACTGAAAGCAAGGTGTTAGCTGGGCTGTTACCATTTGGAGTCCTCTTCCAAGGTCACTCACATTGTCAGAATTCAGTGTTTTGAACTGTGAGACCGAGGTCCTCATTTTCTTGCCAGTTGTTTCCTGGGGGTCACTCTCAGCTCCAATAGGCTGCCCTTAAGTCCTATCCACCTGTCCCTCTCACAACATAGCCAATTATGTCTTCAAAGCCAACAGAAGAATCTCCCTCCAGTCTGATGCTATGGAATCTTAGATAATGCATCATAAAATCATGGGAGAGACTATTCTAGTACTTTGCCATAAAATATAATCTAATCAAGCATGTTACTGTCCCTGATATTCACAGGTCCCTCCCAAGTTCATACTTGAGCTGAGGGGATTATAGAGGATACATTCACCGAGGGTAGGTTTCTTGAGGCCTGTCTTAGACATCTGCCTAGCACATACAAACATGCTTAATACATAATTACTAAATAAAATTATGAGCTAACAGAATTGAGTTCTGTCTATAGCATTATCTCAGATATTCTGTAAATATTCCTTGGTCTCTGTCTCAGTTTTCCCCTGAGAAATAATAGTAATGAGATAAGTAATAATCCCTGTATTACATACTTCCAATGAAATTTTCGAGACATTACATAAAAAATTAGCTATTTAGCCCTAACCAGTTTGGCTCAGTGGATAGAGTGTCGGCCTGCAGACTCAAGGGTCCCAGGTTCTATTCTGGTCAAGGGCATGTATCTTGGTTGCGGGCACATACCCAGTAGGGAGTGTGCAGGAAGCAGCGGATCGATGTTTCTCTCTCATTGATGTTTCTAACTCTGTATCCCTCTTCCTTCCTCTCTGTAAAAAATCAATAAAATATATATTTTTAAAAGTTAGCTATTTATTGTCCACTATGTGATAAGCACCATAGTACATCACTTCTCTTCAAAATGGCACTAAAGGGATACTAGTATTATCATTATAGATGAAAAAATTGAGATTGAGAGATATTAGGTGACTTTCACAAGGTCTTATAGCCAGAAATAAATGAGGCCAAGCATTTCACCTGGATTGGTCTAATTCCAAATCACATACTTTAAACTAGTTGTCTAGTGTATACAGATATATGAAAATGAGTCTGTTATATAAAGATGATGATTTATTAATAGTTTGAAAAGAAGTTTATGTTACCAGTTCAGGTATACTGTAGGGCAGCAGTAAGTAGACTATACCCATCAGGCCAAACCAGCCACAAGGCCTGCTGTAGTACAGCCTGTGAGCTAAAAATGCTGCTTACAGATAAATATTTGCAACTGATTTGATGATGAACAACACTAATTTTGAATCCCAATTTAGTGAAATCTTATTCCTCAAAGAAGAATTCCATTCTTCTCATTAGTAGACCTGTATTACAAAACATTATACTCTATTATGTTATGAATTCATTGATAAAAACAATTGTGGATTCTTTCTCCTTTCATTTTATCTAACTGCCTCTATCAAATCTTTAATTTTGCTTCTTGGCCCCCAAAGCCTAAAACATTTAATATTTGATCTTTAATAGATAAATTTTCCTGACCTTTACTTTTGGGCAATTCAGCTAGTAGTACACATCGTTAGTCAAATTTGTCTTAAAGACTGCATAACAATAATTTCTGGACTCCATGCTACAATTGGCTCAATGGCGTGCCACACACCATTCCTTTTGAGACAAAGCTAAAAAGTCGTCATCAATTATTTCTGAGTAATTAGCATAACCCAAAGGTAAGGAATGGCCTTTTGGTTCCGTTACTCAAGTCTGAGTGCTGCCTTTCTATATTCAGGCTGCATTGTTGCATAATCACTGAATCAGAAACATGAAAGGCAAGGGAGGGCAGCCCATTCGTATTCACTGGTGAGAATTTCTTCTACTCTGAGGATGTACAGATTTTTCCCCGTGACCTCGGCAGGTTCCTGAAACATAACACCTTTATCATGCTATTTGCTGCATCATGTTGATCCCTCAGGACGTCAAAACACAACAAGAGGGTCAACTTCAGGGTGTCAGAGTAAACAGCTGCCTTTAGTGTAGCTTGAGCGGTAAAGTCCACCACTCTCATCCCTCTCAACCTCTAGTTGCCCAAACATTTCTGCTTGCTGCTGGCATCTACAGTGTCAAACTGAGCAGTCATTTCTTTGAGCTATATACTTTTTCCCCTTCATGGGGAGAAACATATCCATGGGGCAGTTGTCAGCATCTTAAGGTTTCTTGCCAAGAGCTTTGTTCACACCATTCCCTCAGCATGGGAAGTTTCAGGCATACCTCAGAACCCGGCTCAAAAGCAAACTTTGTTATAAAATCATCCTTAATTTTCTGAGAAAAGACGTGACTGTCCAGCCTTTCAAGAATCATGGCCCTTAGGGTGTACATTTTGGGTCGATAGCATCATATATGTATATGTTATAATCTGTGCTTATCATATTGCATGCCACTGAGAAACCCTTCCTGGCTTCCCATGGCAACAGAATTAAGATCCAAACTGTTGACCAGACCCCACAAGGCCCTCCATGAAATGACCCTGCTCACCTATTTAACCACTTTCCCACTGAGCTCCAGCACAGTGGCCCACCTTGGTACTTTCTGAACACTCCACGCTTGCTCCTGCTTCTAAGTAGTTACATTTGCGCTTTGTCCCTGCACGAGTGCACTGGCCTCAGGCTGTTGCACGGCTGGCACAAATATCACCTCTGCAGAGGGACCTTCTCTGGTCTTGTTTTATTTTCTATGTAGTGTTTCTTGACACCTTAAACGATCTAGTTTATTTATTCAGGAATAAGTTCAGGAATTTGTTATCTGACTACCCCAAGAGAACGTAATCTCCATGAGAGGAGGCATGCTTTCATCCTATATACCACCGTATTCCCAAGGTCTAGCCCTGTGCCCAGCATATACTTAATCTTTTGAAAGAATCAACTAGTTATCTTATTTTCATTGTTTTGATTGGTGTTAAGCTCCTTAAAGACATGACCTTGATATTCTCTCTCATTTTGCATTCTCTACAGGGCCCAGGAACATATAATTGTGTATTAAATGTTGAGTGTTGAACTAATTAGTCATTTACACTTCAGAGTGAAATGCTTAACTAAAATCTGTAATTTTAGTGCATATTCTGTAATTAACTAAAATCTTTCTAACTCAGGATTTAGGTAATGCAGAAGTGAGAAAGTCATTTACTATTGCTTTGTCCAAAGACACAGCCCTGTAAAATCTCCGTTATTTTTCCGGCAGCATCTAAGATCTGCTCCTCAGAACTCATTGTGCTCATTTCACCTGATATTCACAGACATAAGCCAGTTTTTATTAAAGATATGCAGCTGAATACTATCAGAGTGATAGAAAATATCACACAGTTTTAACAGTTTTTATCTAGGTCATGAGGCTTTATCAACACAAAGCATTTTAAAGCAAAATCAAATGCATGGTTTTAAAAGTATTCCTTCTCCAAGATGTAGCAGAACATCCATTACTGAACTTCCCACCTAAGATTCTGCAATCCAGACTAGTCTATATTCTTCACTTTTGAAATATTTCCATACCCAAAAGAGATGTCATGCCAGTTATAACCATTTCCTTATTCCTTGGAAGCCATCTTTGGTACTCACTGAAGCCTGATGTCCACACTAAACATGCTACTAGAAGCGATAGAGAGATTGACTCTAACCATATCCATCTTTAAGAAATTCTAAGAAATTCTTACTTAAAACTGTTGATTCTCTCTCTTTTTTTAAAAAAATATATTTTATTGATTTTTTTACAGAGAGGAAGGGAGAGGGATAGAGAGTTAGAAACATCGAAGAGAGAGAAACATCGACCAGCTGCCTCCTGCACACCTCCCACTGGGGATGTGCCCACAACCAAGGTACATGCCCTTGACCAGAATCGAACCTGGGACCTTTCAGTCTGCAGGCCGACGCTCTATCCACTGAGCCAAACCGGTTTGGCAATTCTCTCTCCTCTTGACTAATAGAATTTTCCAACTGTTACATCCTGTGCATTTTTTCCTAGACGAAGGGGTGTCTCTTATAACGGTTTTTATAAGCCTTAAGCATAGAGAATGAACACTATGTATCTTTGCAACCTCAAGGCCCAGAGGGTAATGAAGAGGAAAGAGGTAGTGTGCTGGGAAGAAGAAGGTCCTGGGTGTCACTTTCTTTTGGATCCAAACCTGAATATGTCACCTGATAGCCAAGTGGCCTAAGAGAGTTAATCACTCTTAATCTATATTTCCCCAATTATAAAAGTCAAGGTTAATTGTACTAACACAGTTATTATAAAAAGTTAATGCAATAATCACAATTAAAAGGGAGCCTTCCTTATCCAAGACAAACTGACGTAATCAGTTTCTCTTCCGTGAGAGCCTTACATTGAGAAGAATTCCAATGGTGTACCGCCATGTACTGAGTTGTTGTTTTTTTTAATATATTTTATTGATTTTTTACAGAGAGGAAGGGAGAGAGATGGAGAGCTAGAAACATCAATGAGAGAGAAACATCGATCAGCTGCCTCCCGCACATCTCCCACTGGGGATGTGCCCGCAACCCAGGCACATGCCCCTGACCGGAATCGAACCTGGGACCCTTCAGTCCGCAGGCCGACGCTCTATCCACTGAGCCAGACCGGTTTCGGCAGTGTACTGAGTTTTTACTGAGATCCCAGCACTGTTCTAAATATGTCACATATCTCTGATACTGTGTTTACTTTAGTGTACCATATTTATTTATAGATGCTTATTCTCTTGTAAACTCAGACTCCACAAGAATAAGAACCTTCACTTATTCAGCTCTGTATCTAGCAGAGTGAATGGAGTGGATCGATAGTTGTAATCATTTTCCTCTGGTTTCCTTAATGAATACATCTAGATTAATTAAAGCTCTTCATAGATCAGTGGATATGTACCAGACCCCTTCCTAGCACGATGATCCCATGCTTTGATTTTCAGTGAGAGATGAGGTAAGGCACTTTTGAGATCTTCCTGTGTGAATCAACCTTGTGTGTTTCCAGACCACAGATAAAATTACTGGAGTGGAGATAGAAGGTAAAAAAAAAGCCTCTTTTCTAATGAGTCACTGTAAGCAAATTAGTGACTCAGAATAAGTGGATGTTGACTGTCATCTCTGAATTTTAGATTCAAAGTTTGTTGATAGATGATACAAAAAAAAATGAAAGATGAGACAAGTATTAGTCATTTCAAAATACCTTGAAATAATTATGGATTTAAAAATGCCCACTATACATATTATTGAGGCTCCTAAGCATCTAAACACTTAAAAAGGGGGGTAGTCTGACATCCCACTGGTCTGCAAAATGTTGGTTATCTGAGCTGAGCAGTACTAGAAAAGATGAAGTTCTGTTTCAAGTAGATTTTTCATGATAAATATGCTCTTGAAGAGGTAGATGACAACTGAATATATGCCTGATTGTGAGAAATTGCTTTTCAAAAGAAGGCAGGAATAATATGACATCTGGGAACTCACACAGTCTATGTGAGAAAATGAAAGAAAGAAAAAAAGAACTTTGGAAGCAATTGCAAGAGAGGGGGTCAGGGTTCATGTACAGCATTGGTACAGCTATGCAGCAGTTAAACCTGCATTTCCAGGGTCCATCCCACTTTTATAAAGACCCAACTATTAGAGTTAATGTAGGAGCAAACAGAATAGAGACATATTGTACAAACACATTCAGTATCTTCCTAAACTTCCCCAATAGTACATTTGATTATTGTAGACAGCTGCTGCTTGAAAAGAGTGGGGTCTTTCTCTTAAGAGTTGAATTTATCTCAAGAATATTGAATACCAGAGACTTGAAAAGTAGCTGCCTTGATGCCACAGCCTCATAGCCTCACTTCCTTGTTTGTTGCTCTTGAATGACTTATCTAAGTTTTACAGTGGCCATCTCTAGGGTAGGATGAATACTTTTGAAAGAAAGCTTTAACTCTAATTTTTTTTCCAAGAATATATTGAAATGGCAGGCACCAATACACTGTTTTCTGTTCCCTATTCTCAACATTTCTTCTATCTTACTACTTTTGTATCTTCTCCAAATATTTTATTCTCTATTCTTTCTAAACTAGAATTAAAACTCCAATTTGCTTTGGAATTATCCATTGATTAACTCTCCCTATAACCTTTAGGTTACATTCCCTCAAGATTCAGGTATCTATTTAGTAGTATTCATCCTGTAACTTGCTAATTGTTGGATACCAATTCTTCCTTCAAGGCCTATCTCAAGTCTTTTCTTTCTTTGTGGAATTTCCCATTTATTGCAGCTCAGAGCTTTGCCCCTACTAAAATTCACAGTTTTAAAATCTATATTAAATAATTAGCAATAAGATCATGTATTGTATTATTTTATAATACATACTGTATGAAATATAACTTTAATATATTTTGTTCATTTTATGTAAGTAATAAAAGATTGTATATTTCACAATATCGTATTTTTATTTAGTCTTACATTGACTTTTATTTTTAAATATAGTCACCAATTCATGTTTTGTTTATTATTTTCCAGCAAAACTTATGGATTCAATTATTTGAACTTCCCATAGGTATAGTAAAAAACAGGTGCTAATTTAATGATTTCTAATTTAATAGTATGAAACCATGTCATATGTCTTCCTATATTATATCTACCTTGTTAATAAAGACAGACACTATTATTTGTGAGTCTCTCATGCAGAGCCTCTATATATCCATAAACAGATTCTAAAATGGTTAGTGACTGAATGGTAACATAAATAAGTAATAACAGAAAATAAAGGTGAGGAAATTTAAAACAGGTAGTTTGAACCACTGTACAGATGGCCACTGAAAAAATATTTTATTCCATTTAGTGATGATTGTGTTTTTCTGATTTGGGAAAATAATTTTAATTCTAATATTCCATCTATTCCAGATAAAAAGCAAACTATGAATGCTACTTCAAAGGCCCTGGCCAATGAAATTACATAGGTCAAGTTTATCTTAGACAACACTAGAGACCTGTGTCCTTTGGGAACTTGACTACTGGCTTAAATCGCTCTTTCTAGAACAGTGATGGTGAACCTTTTGAGCTCGGCGTGTCAGCATTTTGAAAAACCCTAACTTAACTCTGGTGCCGTGTCACATATAGGAATTTTTTGATATTTGCAACCATAGTAAAACAAAGATTTATATTTTTGATATTTATTTTATATATTTAAATGCCATTTAACAAAGAAAAATCAACCAAAAAAATGAGTTCGCGTGTCACCTCTGACACACGTGTCATAGGTTCGCCATCACTGTTCTAGAATAAGGAACTGTTAGCCATTGACGTTTTCTTAGACCCCAGGCTTTCTCATCAGCCTCAAAAGCACATTCTAACACCTTTCTGAACATATGTTCTTCACTTAAATGTGTTTAAATATGTTAATTTTGAAAAATTTGTGTCTAAATATGGAACAGATGGGCACTTTGCTGGTATTATATGGGCAGGGACTTCTCGGCAGTTGCCTTCCTACTGACCCATGCTTTATCTTCTTCATCTGTTTACCTGCCAGCATGTGGAAAGTGGAAAGGTTGGTCAGTTTCAGAGAGAAATACAAACATATTTACATTATTCTTCTCTGGTTTTAGAGTTTCTCTGCCCTTAGAGTGGCATGCTAACAGGCTAGCAGTGGTGTAGAGGAGCAAGCGCTGCTGTTGGGGCCAGTAGGCCAGCATTCAGTCTTTGCTCCAACAAGTGTCAACACTGTGACCTTGAACAAGTAATTAAATCTTATTTCACTCAATAAATGAGTCTCTATTGTATTAGACTCTGATCCTATTTTCATTTTTCTTTTCTGTCTATTGGGGAACATAAGTAATAGGCAACTAAAATACCCAACTCTATTATTTCATTGGCTTTTTTAAAAAATGAAGTAACAAACTTAAAAGTATCCCAATAAACTATAATGGATTTCTACAAATGTTATTATTTTATTATAGTTTATTCCATAGGCATACATAAATTTCCATAGTTAGAAATCTTGGATACAAAGACCTAAAATGTCAAAGAAAAGTTTCTGATTAACAAATGAATTTCTACATGACAGTAACAAGGTAAAGACCAAATAGAAGCACATATAAATCATCACATTCATAAATAATCCTCACCCCCATGTAATTTTAGTATGAAAAGATTCACTTTTAAGTTTCTCTGCCTTACTTACAAATGACTTAATATAAAAATCACCTGTGCAATGGATTTTATAATTATTCCAAATGTTCTCTGCCTCTCCTTCTGGTTTGATTATACTCCCCTATCCCATTCATACCAGGGCTAGTTGTTAACTTGCTTTGGCTAATAAAATGTGAGAAGTGATATATGCCATTTCCAAGTAGTTAAGAGGCATTGTAAGCTCCATCTTTCTTCTTGGCCAAAGACCCTATCACATAGGTAAAGAAATAAATGCTTTACAGATAAAGTAGCAAAATTAGTCAATTGAGAAAAGTTGCTAATAAACAACCGATATAAAATTTAATTACACTTCTAGGTATCAGTAAGACAACTATTTTTATAAAAATGTTTCCAAATTCAAACGAATAACTTTTTAGAATTAAATATAAAAGATTTTTTATGTTTTATAGATGCCCTTTCTACAAGCTAAAGATATAAACTTCTCTTCTGGTCCTAGTTTGAGGGTTTTTTAAATTGTGAAATGATATGGCATTTATCAAGTGTTTTTTGTACATATATAAAAGTGAATGATATGATTTTCTCCTTCATTCTGTTAATGTGATAAATTATATTGATTGATTTTGAACCAACCAGCTTAAGCATTTGGAAACTCATATGAAGAATATACTATTCTTCTGCTTGTTTCATAGAGAAAGAGTCAGACATGACAACACCAGTAACTTGCCCAAGGTCCCACAGCTGGTGAGTAGTGAAGCCAGAATGTGAATCTATTTATAAACCTGAAAAACACCTAGTAGGAATATTATATAAATTGGAGAAATTGTGCAAGATTTGGTGAAACTAATTATAGTCTTACTTCCCTAGATTCTTAGTTGATATATTAAGAAGTTAGTGAATCCTTTGGACTTGCAATGTCTGAATGGAAAATGCTCTAAATATAAATGAATCTCTAAGACATGTTGGTATGCTAGCTGTCTTCTGCTGAGGAAAAATTACTATAAAATTAGTGGCTTAAAAAAACAAACATTTATTGTCTAAACAGTTTCTTTGGGTGAGGAATTTGGGAGGGGCCTAGTACAGGGGTTCTGGGTCAAAATCTATCATGAGAATGAAGTCGTGAAGGCTTGCTTGGGACCATAGGATGTACTCCTAAATTGGCTCATTCATATGACGGTTAATAGGAGGCCTCAATTTCTGACTACATGGGCTTCTCTCATAGGGTGAATGTTCTCACACTAAAGTGGCTGGCTTTCCCCCGAGAAAGTGACCCAAGATAGAAAATAATCAAGATAGAAGCCACTGTGATGTGTTTCTGCTCAACTCTCCACATTTCACAACTTCTGCATTATTCTGTTTATTAGAAGCATCACTCACTCCAGCCTACACTCAAGGGAAGCTCCATTTGAAAGGGGGAATACCCAAGGATTTGTACATTTTGAACCACCCAAGTTTGGTAAATGCTTCTTAATTCAAAAATAACCACTTGCTTTTGCCCTCTCAACTCATTCCCAATATTACCATTGAGAAATCTTGTCTCCTGATCACTCACAGGTAAGTCAGCTGCTAAAAGCTTGACATCACTTCAGTTCTCATAATTTTTGTTTGGTATTCAGTATTTTTTAGAGAATTATGGAAGAAAGCAAACTTGGATATACTTGAATTTAGAGAACACAGTTCACTGTTTAATTAAAGGATCAGGGTATGAATTTCATATTTGTCCAACATTACATTTTTCTCAAAGAAATTACAAATTTATTTTAAAAAGAAAGAACTAGTCTATATTAACTCCTGCAAATGTCAACTTTTTCAAAATTCAATGTAGCTTGAGTTAACTTGCTTGTATCAATTGGAAAGTATTTCTTTTACTTGAGAAAAATATCCATTTTCCAAACCAAAAACTATTTTTCCAAGGGATATTAGATTGGAAAAAGAGAGGAACAGCAACTTTCCACCTGTGAAAAATACCTGTCATTGGTATGAAGAGATACGATGTTTGAGTAGAAAAGATTTCAACATTTTCCCCAGGTAGAAAAATTTTTCTTTCATCCCATCCTTTAAATACTTAATTCATATCAAGAACTGTAAGCAACTAGAAAATAATCTCTAGTCTATCCTAGACTTTAGGATATGCAGATTCTTTCTAACTGTTGAAATTAACTTTCGCTTAAAAGTTAACTACGTTGATAGTGTCATTCCTCACTACAATAAGGGCAGTTGAAATTCTTAAGGAAAGGTCACGACAGTACATAGCCATGAACAGTGTAAAAGAATGTTTCCTGAACAAATCCTAAAGTATAACATACCAGAATTTTTGAGAATGGATGAGTAAATTAAATGTTAATATTAAATCAATCTATTTATAAAAAAAAGTGAATGGAGTACATCATGGTGAAGAAAAGATGACAAGGATAAATACCCAGCTTTCAGTTTTCAGAGTTTTAATTCAAATTGGACATACATATTCGGTAGCCAGTGTAGGAAAGGAACAAAAGAGGGAGCAAAATCTACATAACTGAAGGGAAATCCCTCTTATTCTCTCCCTTTGCATTGTGGCTTAAAGAAAAAGAACACCTGGGGCAAAAACTATGTTTAGCTTCATTGTGCACCAGTATAGAGCCAGCAAGAGGTGCCTGTCATGAATTTTTGAAGTGTCACAAGAACATCTTAGTAAAATAGATTTTTATTCTCTTCTAGAGCATCTGTATGTGTCACTGGATCACAATTTTGAAAGTAATAGAATAAAATCAGCATTACATTTCTTTCCATGCTTCAACTTTTACCTCTGTGGAATTGGTTTAAGAGATGCTACTTTAATTACAAAAAATTCCAGAGAAGATGCATATTAGTGGACCTGAATTTCCAACTACCCAGTTAGCCATTATATCATACCAGAGGCCTGGTACATGAAATTCATGCACAGGTAGGGTCCCCAGGCCTGGCTGGTGATCAGGGCTAGCCGGGGCCTTCCTTCCCCCGCTACTGGCCAGGGCCTTTCTTCGTTCCGTGCCACCCCCTGGTGGTCAGTGCACATCATAGCAAGCAGTCGAACTCCCGAGGGGACAATTTGCATATTAGCCTTTTATTATATAGGATGTTCAAGAGATAAAACCACAAGATTCACAGATATATGAGATTAGCCTTAAGTGAGATCTTTAGGCAATTAGGGTATTGCAGCAGGTCTCAACAATGACCCTGCTGCCCCCCCTAGAGCTCATTTGATGAATTCATTGGGGGAGGTTTTAGTTATCACAAGGTTTGGGGAGAAAAGAAGGTGAGGATTCTACTGGCATTTAGTGGTCAAGTGCTAGAAATTCTTATCTTTCTGATATTCACCACAGAGTCTCACAAAGAAGCACAGTAAGGCACTCTGTATGGCTTTTGGATGCCCCAAACAGCCACCTATGTGAAAAACCTACAGGACACATATGCAATACCTTAGTCAATAAAGAAAAAATTTTTAAAAAAAGAAAAACCTACTTACAATATTCAGAGCCCAGAATCTAACTCCATTTTACATAGACATAAAATATATTTTGCAAAAATGTAATGTATACTAGATATATACAGAGATTTTTAATACAGGATTGCAACTACATTGTAAATAAAGGGAAAACTTCAGTTTTGCTCAGAAATGTATCAAGAGTTTCACCATTGAAAAACCCGTGTCCTTGACTGCAATACCACTCATATATATATCTAGTAAGTTGCCTATATAATACATCTGTATCAGTGTGCATGTGTATTTGTGGCATGCAGTCATTTTAAATTTAATTATAGATAGAAACAACTGACTACCCTAACACATCTTCTAGTGTGGCCATACCTGCATATTTAGACATCCAATAATGTGCTGGTTACTATTTTTAGTTTAAATTACTTTCCCTTTATTTCTATTTTACTTCATTACAGTTAGAGATGTATTTTTACTTTGTTTGAAATAGGTTATATAATGAATAAATTTATTTTAAGGTTGCATAGGGAGGTTCAAAATATTTGCTATTAAAAATCAGGTTGAGTAAAGGAATAAAAACTACTGCTGAAGAAGTTAATGATTTGGACTTTAATTTAATTTAATTCTGGATTTAAATCCTGATTGTACCATATATAAGTTTTATGTCCTAGGGAAATGTTCTTAACTTCACTGGCCCTCCAATTTCCTCATTTGGAAAATACAGATAATGTTGACTTCAGAAGGTTGTGGTTGTGATTAAATGAGATAGTGTATATCAAGTCCTGGCTTAAAATCAACTATTTAAAAATGACAAGTGGCGACTTTGACTCAGATTGTTTGTATCCCATGAACGGACTTAACACTTGTCTATTTCCTTCATGGTTCAGTTGAAGAAGTCAGAACAAGAGAATTTATCTGACTTAAGTCACAACTGCATAACCAATAACCAAAGTATCCATTACAATTTGATAAATCCTGACTTATTTGATCTGGATTGGGGTGCAGGCATAGGTATGTTCTAAAATTTTTTCCTAGATGATCTATCAGCCAGATTTGAGAACCATTCTATTAGTCCTACTCAACTGACTGAAGGAGCAGAAACAGTAAGCAATCTGCAGACAATAAAACACGATTACATGGTCAGAAATACAGGGTGGGGCAAAAGTAGGTTTACAGTTGTTCATATGGAAAGTAATAGAATAATTAATAAATAATAATATAAGAATAAAGCTTGTTTTATGTATTTACATGCAACTGTAAACATACTTTTGCCCTACCATGTATATTCAAGAACCTTCAGCTCTATTGCAATTGTATAAAGAATGACAAGGTTATTTTCCTTTCCAGCTTCTTCAAACATATAAGTGACAAAAAAATTATCTTTTAGAACCTACCAGATGTAGAGTTCACAACACTGCTTATAAGAATGCTCAATGAACTTAGGTGAAGAACAGATGAACGTAACTCTTCACAAAAGAGCTAGGAAACATAAAAATGGAGATAGAAACCATAAACAAGAACCAGTCAGAAATGAAGACAATAATAACTGAAATAAAGAATACATTAAAGTTAATCAATAATAGATTAGATGAAGCAGAGGAGTGAATCATCAATCTGAAAGACAAGGTAGCAGAAAACACCTAATTGGAAAAGAAACAAAAATAATTTTAATAAATGAGATAGTTTAAGGGACCTCTGGAATAATATCAAGGGTACCAACATTTATATCATAGGGGTACCAGAAGGAGAAGTGAGCAGGGATTGAAAACCTATTTGAAGAAATAATGGCATAAAATTTCCCTAACCTGGGGAAGGAAATAGACATACAAGTCCAGGAAGTACAGAAAGTTGCAAACAAGATGAACCCAAAAAGGCTCATAACAAGACACATCATAATTAAAATGCCAAAGGTTAAAGACAGAGAGAATCTTAAAAGTAGCAAAAGAAAAGCAGTTAGTAATGAGCTCCCATAAATAATGGCTGATTTCTCAACAGAACATTTGTAGCCCAGAAGTGATTTGAATGAAATATTAAAAATGATGAAAAGCAAGGACCAATAACCATGATTGCTCTACCCATCAAAGCTATCATTTAGAATTTAAGGAGAGATAAAAAGAATTTGGAGAAACAGGAACCTCATGCACTTTGGTGGGATTGCAAATTGGTGCAGCCACTATGGAAAACAGTATGGAGGTTTCTCAATAAATTAAAAATAGAACTACCTTGTGACTGAGCAATTCCACTTCTGATATTTATCTGAAGAAATACAAAACACTAATTTGAAAAGACATATGTACCCCTATGTTTACTGCAGCATTATTTACAATAGCCAAGATATGGAAGCAACATAAGCGTCCATCAATAGACAATTAGATGAAGAAGTGTTACATATATATACAAAGGAATATTACTTGCCCATAAAAAAGAATGAAATATTAACATTTGTGACAATATGGATGAACCTAGAGGGTATTATGCAAAGTGAAAGAAGTCAGACAGAGAAAGATAAATACCATATAATTTCACTTACATGTTAATCTAAAGAATTAAATGAATGAATGCTAGTAAAAACAGAAAACAAACTCAAATACTGAGAAAAAATTGATGGCTGCCAGATGGGAGTGGGCTTGTGGCAAAAGGTGAATAGGGGAAGGGACTAAGATGCAAAAATTGCCAGTTATAAAAAGTCTCAGGGATGTAGAGTACAGCATAAGGAATATAGACAATAATATTGTCATATCTGTGTATCGTATCAGATGTTTACTAGACTTAACGGGGTAACCACTTTGTAAGTTATATAAATATCTAATCACTATGTTGTGTGCCTGAAACTAATATACTATTGTATGTCAATGGTAAGTAAAAAATAAAAATAAAGCAAATATATAGTTCCAAAAGTACTTTTGAGTTCATTTCTGAGCAGCAAAGACTAAAGGTCAAAATTTCATTCCCAAAACTTTCCAACTCAAGGTACTTTAAATAATAAATATAAAAACCTTCTTCAGTTTGTGGCCAGATTGCTACAAGAGCCCATTTCTCCCAGTCATCAGTTAAATAATAAACTCTGTCTGGTACTAAGGAAACCAACATTGAGAAGCTAAATTTGCGCTTCCTAGCAGATGTTTCCACCCGGGAAAGCACTGATGCACTTCATGCAATCTTTTTCACAGCAAATCACAGACTTTCTCAAGCTCTGATGCATATTCACAGGCTCAGTGACTGAAATGTGAAGGAAAACAACGCCAGAAAGGAAGCCCATTCTGCAGGTGATGCTTCATGGCACCGGCTGTATCTAGCAAGGAAAACCGAGTAACAGCCGCCTGTTTTCTATTCATCAGTGAGTTGTTTTGATTTATTTTTAAGCCAAGCAAATTCATTGGGATACATGGAAGAGTGAGTACATACTATAGAGGAAGCGAACACATTCTATAGAGACGGTTTAGAATAGCATTGTCAACATTAAGCTCTTTAAGAATTCAGAGCAGAGTTAATAGCAAGAAAAGTAGAAAAAGACAACGGAGACCAGAAAATTCTGTGTGTTTATTCTATCGAGGGGAGGGACAGTTGTCGTGCTATCTGGTGACATCTAAGAGGTCCATAAAGTGGTACATATCCCTGCAGCATAATTCCAGAAAAGCAATCATTTCTTTAATGATCTTTATTTCTCCATGGAGTTTGACTAAAATGTTCTATTAATACAATGCATGCAAGAAACAGCATTCCACTTCTTAAGCACTGGAGAAAACATTTATGTGGTAATATGGTCTGCATATTTAGCTGGTAAAATAAACCATGGGAAATATCTATAAGAAATTGATTTTAAAAAATCTCCAGGGCTTCAAAAGTACTTTCTACAATACTTCGCCAATATTCAGAAAATCTTTAAAGACTTCTATGCCCATTTTATAGAGAAGCAAAATAAAACATACAGAAGCAGGAGTTAGACTGGTATGGGTACAGCAAAAGATGCTATAATTTTGATAGTTTTGAGTCATGGATCTTCATAGTCCTTGATTTACCAGGCTTAAGGGACATGGGTCTCTGTAGTCACCATATTTTCTGGGGAAATATAATACTATATTCATATAAGCAACTCATGGAGACTTTAAAGAGGTTTCTAATAAAGACTCCTGAGATGTGATTCAGTGCTACCTTAGCTAATATCATCTTTACATTTCTCCTTTGAAAAACTCTTCACTTTTGTGTCTTATGGAGCTATTTTTGGCACCCATTTGATGTATCCTGGTAGAATTTGTTAGAAACAAACGCACACACGTAAAGGAGAAACCAGTTTTCACGTTAATATGTGCAGACTACCAGTGTGCTGGTATACTTTGTGCCCCCTGTGTACATGCAGAGGAAGGACAAGAGAACAACTCCACAAAGTGCTAGGGAGGTGGACTTTGGAAAGCACATCTGGGCACAAGATCCGTTTTGCATATTTATTATCTCATGGTCCTGGGAAAGTGCCACGTGGTTTTTCTGGGCTGTCTTATCCAGCTATTTCCTAGCCTTCCAAATGAGGTTTAATTTCAGCCATATTTTCATGAGTCACTTTCAAAATAGGTGGGGAAGCGAAAGCTTATTTGTCAAATGGTGAAAGCAAGAAAACAATGAAAACGCACGTGCCCAATAGTTATATTTCCTTGGTTCATTTTCTCCTAAATGTAGTCAGAAGACGGAACTTGGCTGGGCTTGGGCTTACCTTCTTAGTTGTATCTGATAAGACAATTTGTCAAATTTTGGTATCAGAACATTATTCTTGTTAGGTCTAGCTAGCTAGAACAAAGTTATCTGTACTTTATTACATATTTTATATAAAAACTAGAGGCCCGGTACACGCATTTGTGCATGGGTGGGGGCTGGCAGGGGGGAGGGGACACGGGAGGTCGGCCCCTGATCGAACTCCCGGTCGAACTCCCGGTCGAGGGGACAATTTGCTTATTAGCCTTTCATTATATAGGATGTACCCCAAATAAATATCAGTATTGCTTTTCTATTATTCCAAGGGAAATAAGCATAACAATACTCTGTGAAGACATCCTTTTCATAGGCTTACTTTTGCATTTCTCTTTCCTCATGGACTCTGTCCTCAATGAGGGGAAAAATGACAAACACACCTTTAAGGAATTCACTAGGTAGCAGGTAATTCCTCAAAGCTTCAGTATTTTTCAACTGTGGCATGGTGAGAATAATAATGCTGACTTCAGAGGGTACTTGTGAGGATTAACTGAGCTGATAAACAAATATAAAGTGCTAAGCATAATGAACAGATAGCCAATACTCAGTACATCTTGGCTTTATCATCATTATCACCTTCATCTCCAGCACCTCCAGATCTATTTCCACTCTTCTATGGCCTGCCCCTTCCCCTGCAGGCTAACCTTACCTCTGGCTTCAGGTTTGAGTTCATCAACAGAGCTCAAAAAGGAGATCAGAGGAAGGCTACTTCAGAGCCTTCCCATGCCCTTAAAAGTAAACCTGTTTTGAAGAATTTTAATTTGAGTATGCCCCCTGTTTCCTAATGAGACTAACTTATAAATCCATCTTTATAGTCATTGTCTTCATCTGAAAGTTTTAAGAGTATGAAGGAAAGAACCATATCGATAATTAGCTGAATTTACAAGTTTTCATCCACATATATCATTTGTAGGAAAAGTCAAACCGAGAAAGATTTCCTTAAGTGTATTCAGACTCAATTATCACGTAAGTCTAAATGACGTTTTCAGCCAAGCAAGAAATAAAGGTGCTTTAGCTGATGTTCAGGAAGGGTACAGTTTTCAAAAACATTGAAAAGGAGATTGAATATAGGCCTTTAATCTGATAAGCATTCTGCCTTAATGGCTTCTTTCCAAATGCCTAATGTCTGGTCCCCTTGTTCATTTTAGATGCTTAAAAACAGTGACAAATTTATTCTCTCTGTATCCCATTCAAAACACTGTTGTGACAAAACTTTTAAACATCTGATTTTTTTTAATTCTTTCACCTTTTAAAAATACTTTCATTTGTTATAACATTTGCCTAATAACATTTACCTATTGATACTATTGTCTTTATTTTATCTCACATGAAAAGAACAGACCTGGATTAGGAATTGAGATGCATAATTTGTAGCTCTGACTCTTCCAGTTTGTTGCCCATTGTTATATAGATACTAGAGGCCCAGTGCATGAAAATTCGTGCACTCTTGTGGGGGGGGGGGGGTCTCAGCACAATCTGCACCCTCTCACAGTCTGGGAGCCCTCAGGGGATGTCTGACTGACAGCTTAGGCCCACTCCCCCAAAGAAGTGGGCCTAAGCCACAGTCTGGCCTCCCTCTGCAGGAGGCGACTAGGCAGGCTGAACAGGTGACTGAGCTGGCCAGGGAGTGGCCAGCCCCACCCCCTGCCGCCGCAGCCACCACCAGTGACCTCCCCCTGTGGGAGGCAACCAGGCAGGCTGATCAGGGGACAGTGCCGGCCGGCGAGTGGCCGGACCTGCCCCCCCCCACCACCACCAGCACCCCTCCACCACTGCTGGTTGCTGCTGCCCACCGATTGCCATCACCTCCCTCTGCCAGCCGGCACGCGCCTTGGCTGGCCTGGCGCTGCCTGGTTGCTGGCCCCATCCCCCACCGACCAGGCTTTCTGCTGTTTGGTCAATTTGCATATTACACTTTTATTATATAGGATGTTCCTTTGGTGGCTTTCTTACCACACCCCGCCTCAATGTTCCCATATGTTAAAGAGGAATATTTTATGACATGCCTACCTCCTTGGACTGTTTTAAAATTAATGGGAGCTAATATAAAAGAAAGTAACCCAAAAATACAACTGTCAGGACGTTAAAATATATAACTTATCACCTATTCTACTTTATTTGTGTGAGAAAAACAAATGTATTGCTTTTTCTGTAAAAGCACATTGAAGTAATTCCATGCATCTAAAATAATAGGAAGAAGAAATAATCCAAACATAAGTAATCCAAACATAATCCAACAAAACTTTAATGGGATCTGCTTGGTTCATCTCTAAAAAAATAAACACACAACAAAACAAAAATTCTGTGAGTTATCCATTAGAGCTAAAGCTCTGTGACAACCAAAGGACTTGTATGCATGCATATAAGAATAACCAATGAACACAGACAGTAGGGGGGTGAGGGCATGTGCTGGGGAGTGGGGGTGTTTGGGGAGAGGTCAATGGGGAAAAAAGACATATGTAATACTTTAATCAATAAAGAATAAATAAAAATTAAAAAAAGAAAACACTTGGGAAAAAAAAATAAAGCTCTACAGTGAATTATCTTAATTCCTGTTTATGGTTTTTCACTGTTTCCCAGAGAAAACAAAAGAAGGTGTAAAAGGTCATCCTGAAAGATCAAAGATTTTTTTAAATGGTAGTTCAATGGAACAAAACTACGAATATTTTTCTCTTCAACCTGAATCTACAACTATATTCCAATAAATAGAATCAAAGAAAATAGCCAAAGAAAAATGTGCCTAATTTTTGCTTCAGTTCGGGCATATGAGTAAACTCATATACAAAATGAATATACACAATTTATTTACAAGTTCACAAATACAAGCATAAACTTAACATATATTTGGGTTCAAATTATCACAAATACCTGCTATTCACTCAATTTCCATATTCATTCAAAATAAATGCATTCATTTCATACCTACTATGTGCCAGGCACTGCCCTGAAAGCTAGAAAGTCTGTGTTAAATCTTTACCTGATAAAGTCTTTAGACATGTGGAGATTGCATTCTAATGGTAGACAACAGAAAAACTGATGAATAGAAAAGGCAATTTTAGATATGCTTAGGGCTGAGAAGGAAACCAACAAGGAGGATGTAATCAACAGTATCTGGCTAGAGGAATTAAGATTGGGTGGCCCTCAAGAAAGCCTCTCTAAGGAAATGACATTTGACTTGTGATGTGCATGAAAAGACAGAGCCAACTAAGGGAAGATCTATAGGCAGAGATTCCAGGCAGAGACAATATCCCTTCTCATGCCTGTGCCCGTGCCCCCCTGCCAAGGAGCAAAAATCTTCAGCCAAGACTAAATTTAACATGGTTGGGGAAAGAAGGCTAGTGTGAATAAGGGGGGACAGTACACTACAGAAGACAAGAAAGGTAGGCAGGGGAAAACCCATGGAAGACCTTGTTAACCCAGGTAAGGGCTTTGCATATTATTTTAAGTGCAAAGGTAAGCCATTGAAATGTTTTGAAGAGATAAATGCCATCCATTTGTTCACTCAATCAATATTTATTTAGCAACATCAATATGCCAGGCATTGATCGGCTAAGGATTTTATAATTACAGACAAAAAAATCCCCATCTCTGTCCTATGCAGTATCCCACTAGATGCTGTGAAGAGAATATAGGAACAATATTGAATGAACCTGTTGGAAGCCTAGAGTAGTAATTCAGGCAGGAGATAGGTGATGGTTTGACTAGGGTAGGGATTGGGATAATATTTTTTTATCTAAGCCATAGGATTCCTGTGGGCATTATATCACCTAACATTATGCTGCCATATAGCAAATGCTCAAAATTGTAAATATTAGTATTACAGAGCAGCAGAAGAGATCATTCCAAAATTGCACTGATTGTAGGTGTAAGAAACTAGCACCACTCATTAGTTCTAGATGTGAGGAACAGAGGCTGAAAATAAGTGGCTTCTTACTCTTTAACAGTAATTGACAGCTAATATGTGGGTAAGAAATGACCACAGGGAGTCTTCACACAGGAACAGTGAGTGATCTCTCAGCACCATTTATCTTCTCTGGATGTGGGACTATGATAGGGTGGAGGAATAAAAAAAGTATAAAAAGGCTGGATTGATGTGATTCATAATGGCATTCAAAAAGTGTATTAATCCATTTATTGTGGTACTGAACAACAACTAAAAAAATCACACTAACAATTCCAAGTTGTTCAGAAAAATGAAACAGCAGTTAGGAAAATTATTTTTGCTCTAATCTATTTAGTTGACAGATATAGAGATGCATACATATAGACATATATATGTGTTATGTGTGTATTTATTTTGCTGAACAATTTAAAATAATTTGCAGATCCAACCTACCCATCTGTACAATACAGCATGGATAGCCTGAGAACAGGGCCATACTTCTGCGTTCCCGAAATAACACCATTATCAAAACAAAACACTATTTTGGCCTATTTTAAATTTTGACCCATTTCCTGGAAAGTGATTTTATAGCTTTTCTTTATAATCCAAAATCCAGTTGAATTTTCAACATGACATCTGGTGGTTACATTTCTTTTAGTTTATAGTTAGGATTACCTTTGAATAAATCATTACATTGAAGGTTAGAAAATATCTTTCAATTATATAATTCTTCCTATACCTATGGGCTATTTTTTTTAAAAAAAATAATGGTTTTTGTATTTATTTGAAGCCATAGAAATATAGCAAAAATAATGCATTGTCACTGTCTAGAGAAATGAATATGACTTCTGTATAAAGTAGGGAGATTTGTCTTGTTGTGCTTTTCTTCCCTCTGCATTTCAGGGAGCAGCACCTCAGTTTTCTCCTATGGAGGGCACACAATTCTGTTCATGTGGTTTGGGAAGAAGGTGTGTTTCTTCCCCTCGAGGAGAGGACCATAAGCCATGCCCGAGGAATCAGAGAATTCTATGCCCTTGACCAAAGAACAGGGATACACACATGACCCAACTCAGATGAGTCATTATCTATTCTAGAGTTTTGTTCAAACTACTAGAAAGGAGCTGTTCTCATTCCCTGGCACTGGTCTATGTAGGATAATTAAGTCAGGGGAAATTCATAATTACAGCATAAAAACAGTTCGCCTGAAAAAGCAGGAGGGAGAAAAAAGCATTCACTTTTTTTTTTTTGATGCTGGTCTACCTCCAGACTTTCAGCCTAATTAACCAGTAAATGAATTCCCTGTAAAGTAAAAAAACACATTGAATTGGGTTTCTGTATTTTGCAGCAGAATCATCCTGGTAATACAATTTTTAACCTTTATACAGTTTAAACTATCAATCACCTCAGTTTATAGATCAAGAAGCTGTGAGAGGTCCAGAGAAGTTCTGAAAATTGGGAGATTGCATAGCTAGAGCTAAAACTAAAAGCCAGGTTTCTAGACTCCGATTAGTGCTCTTTTCGACCTCTTGCAATTTGGCTTCAAGGTGAGTTCTGTATGAACCATAAAAGTTATGCATTAGTAACTAGATTTTATAAATCTGTCTTAGTACATCAAAGAAACCGGGTAACGAGAGATTTTTTCCCCAAAAAAATAATGGTGTTTTATTTGAGCTTAAAATCTATAATTATTGGAGTCTCCAATATCTTAGTAACAACCAAGTTTAATATTCTCCAACCAAAGCAAGCACAGACTACTACAATGCCATTCATGCCACTGTATTTCCTTGAAGACAAAATCACGTTATAGTAGGGTGACTATTCTGCCATGATTTTCTATGATTGCTGCTTGCAAATACTGTATATTCTGTTCTACAGGGAATTGTAACAATGAAATTTCATTTTATTAACTATGAACTATATAATTGAGCCAGGTATTTTCTGTTTAAAGGAGAAAAACAGTATATTTAAAAGTTGCATGCAATATTTTTAAAATCTGTGTTTATAAAAACACTAGAGGCCCAGTGCATGAAATTGTGCACAGGTGGGGTCTCTCTACCTGGCCAGCTATCGAGGTGGGGTCATCTCCCCCAGTCCCTATCAGGCTGATGGGGGCCGGCTGGGGAGGGACCTGTGTGGGAGGGCTCCAGGGCGTGTCCAGTCCATCTTGCTCAGTCCCCATTAGCCAGACCCCAGCAGCAAGCTAACCTACTCGTCGGAGCATCTGCCCCCAGTGGTCAGTGCATCATAGCGACTGGTTGAACATATTAAGTTTATATATATATGTTTAATATGTTTTAATTCCTCAAATATATTCTCTTTCCCCTACCTCCTAAGGTCACTTATTTGAAACAGATTTTGTGTGTCCTGAAGTTATTTTCTTCTGTTAATTTTCCTAAGAACATTGCAAAAAAAACAATATCCGCTGGAAATACACATATACAATCTAGCAACCTGGTTCTGAATCTAGTATTTATGTCAGCCTCAAGAAATAATACCATTCTCTTTTAGTTTCACTAGAGAGCAATATGAAAACTACCATTTATTTTGTTTTGTCGTTTTCCTGAGCAGGCTACTCACAGGATACTTAAATAGTTGATTTTCTCTTTTGCCATCTATAAGTTAACAACAAAAATATATTCAGCTACCAAGAAACTAAATAGGTTACTTATGTTTCACTTGTCAAATCTATATTTCCCAAATATCCCCTGAGCCAGACATGAGGAGGAGGTAAAGCTAGGGTGGGGATATTTTATACATATTTAATTTGTAATCCTAAAGAGTTCCTTTTTTCCTGGTTAGTTCTGCTGGGCCTCTGCAATGTAAGCAGTAATAGCATCATTGTGCCTTCACTCGCTTCTGTGGAATCCCACAGGGTCAGAGGGCCAAAGTGAATGACTTTAATTTTCTAGTAGGAGACTGTGGTACATTGTCTCATCCACATAATAAATAAATAAAGTCTCCACCTTTTTGCCCACTGGTCCCTCATTGCTAAATCACACTACACATGCAATGTCTACATCGTAGACGCCAGGTGCCTGGAATAAGATGTAACCAATTCTCCTCTTTCTTAGTTTTTTTTTTCATCATTTCTTAAAGCTGACCACTAAGAATTTCTTTATCTAGCAGAAAAGTAATATTAGAATATATGAAAGATAATCCACTCAGGTTAATTAGATGCTCTTTTGTTATATGAGGACTCAATGGGCAATAGCTCCATGCCAGAGTTTATCTCTTCCCCACTTTCAACATAAGCCAACTTCTCTACCTGTTATCAGAGTGCTGTGTTCTCTCACTTATTTCTAATCTCAGTTTTCTATCACAACACTCATCAACTACAACAAAGGAGAAGGAGGTAGCAGTAATATTCTTTCTGATGAATAAGACTTTAATCATATGTCAATGCATTAAAGGAAAGGGGAACTCTGACGATGCCAGCTCTGCCAAACCAAAACATTCCACCAACCAGCCACAATTAAAAAGGCATGAGGTCCCACTGATGGCAAGGTATTGGGCTAGGCACCCTGGCAATGCTTCCACTCAGAACTTAAAATGTCCTGAATACAGTATTTTTAAAGCATCTTTGAAGCGCGTTTATTGGTCTATGAAAATAAAGACTCCAGAGACCAAAATCTTAGTGGAGACAGAACCCAGCGAGGTAAACAGCACTAAAGTTGGCTTTTCCTTTTGAGTCTTTGCCAATTTCTACTGATTTTTAGCTTTTAGTTTCTATGGGTGAAGGTGGAGAGGTCGAAGTAGAAACAAACAGCTTGGGAACCTCCTAAAATGGAGAATCTAACAGATGACCCCAAAATTTAACTGGGCCCCCCCAAACACCTCTCAGTGTAATGATGACCAGAAATAAATCTATGTCTCTCCTCAAGGGGAAAAGAGGCAAAACTACCCGTCTCAAATCTTGGCACTAGGTTGGGGAAAATAAAAACCTTCCGTAAAAATGCATGACCACAGCTGCCTCTCATGATGGCAAGTAGAAAAGAACTTTAATCCCAGAATTTATTTCCAGATGAGCCCCGGAGGGTGAAACTCTGAAGTGCTTGTCAAAAGCAGTAGAAAATGCATTCTGATACCACAACTTTTGATTACAGTGTCTAAAGATCCCAACCAACCAGTTTACCAGGAATATAAACACAATCACAAAACGTGTAAGGAAATAAGACAGCATGAGCAAAACCCTGCAGAAACCACAGCCGTTAGACTCATAACTACAAAAAGGAATACATTTGAAAATCACCCACATCTCGGAATGATGTAATAACATTTCAAAACAAAATATAGAGTCAAAGGATTTTTTATCAGAAATACAAAAATTAAAATGAAAAGGAGTTTATATAAAAATTTAGTTGAAATAGAAACATTGCAAGAAAAAAACTAAGTAACTAAAGAAATATAGAGCATAAATGACCAATATTAAAATATATATTCATATATTTTATATATAATTCTATGTCAAAGAACCCAAGACAAGAAGTGGCTCTAAAAGAGAAAGAAAGCCTGTATCAGCAGACTCAGTGCAGCTTTTCTTCCACAAATATCCCACAATTTGAAGATGAGTGCAGTGTGTTCTAGCCCAGCTTCATCTCTTTATACCCAAGACTAGACTTGGAC
Organism: Myotis yumanensis; assembly: GCF_028538775.1. Taxonomy (NCBI): domain Eukaryota; kingdom Metazoa; phylum Chordata; class Mammalia; order Chiroptera; family Vespertilionidae; genus Myotis; species Myotis yumanensis. Next base: position 28,708,443 of record NW_027223762.1, on the reverse strand, counting down.
TGTGCTCCAATAAAGTTGACTACTTACAGTTTGTAAATTCCAAGCCATCCTTCGTCCCATCCTTTCGCCCGAGCTGCTGCTTTTGTCTAAAACCTCTTTTCCCCTTTATAAATCCTCCACCTTCTACCTTCAGGGAATCTGCTCATAGTTCGTGATGTAACTCAGCTGTTGCCTATTTCGGGAGGCCTCTGTGACTTCCCTCACCTGGCCCCCATCTTAGGTAAAGTTCTCTCCAGGTGTAATTAATGGAATGAGCTGAGTCTTTGCATCTCTGAGAGCTTTCTTCACTTGTAAGATAGCTGTTTCTTGGTCCGCTCTCCTCGACCGAGAGCATCTGAGGACATAGACTCTGACTTTTGATCTTTTGATACTGTTCTTCAAGACCTAGCACCATGTTTACATAGGATAGTTCATATCAAGGTGTACAATAATTCTTTAATGCATGAATGCAATTTATTTTTATATTATTAGCCATTTAATCCATCCATCTTATTGCTTTTGGCAACAAGCAAATTTCTGCTTGATCTCTCTGTAATTGTTTTTAATCCTCACCCCAGGATATTTTTCCATTGATATTTAGAGAGAATGGAAGAGAGAGGGAAACACAGAGAGAAATATTGATGTAAGAGAAACACATCAATTACTTGCCTCCTGCATGAGCCCTGACCAGGGCCCGGATCAGGGAGGAGCCTACAACTGAGGTACGTGCCCTTGACCAGAATCAAACCTGGGCCCCTTCGGTCTGCAAGCTGAGGCTCTATCCACTGAGCCAAACCAGCTAGGGTTGCCTGTAAATTTTTCATGAGGAAAGAATATGTTGACATCAGAAGTGAATGTCCAGTCTGATTCGTGGCCTATTCTAGACTTAAAATTTGGAATGTTGGCTTTTAAATTGATAGCTTATGGGTGATCCAATTCCTAAGAGTCAGATCTAGAACTGTAGTCAACCCACCAAGATGAATGCCACCTGCTGAGGGTTTAGGTAGCCAGCCAGATAACCTGTCTTTACAGAACTCTCTGCACCTGGAGTCCTCTTCCTTCTAGAAGGGCCTTCACAGCACTCTTCAAACTAAATGGGCAGGAGCATTAAAAATAGGTTTCTTCTTTCTTTCTTCTACATCGAACGTATTTATATTCTGCTTGACTTGGGGCGGCCCATATTAGGGGATAATGGCAGGTTTCAGTGTCAGGTAGACTTGAGCTCATTTTGGCTCTGACACTTATGAACTGGGTGTTCTTTGGGGAAGTGTGTGAGTGTGTTTTCATTGCTAGATTAGGCAGTAATCTTTACTTCACTTGGTTTGGGAATGCCCTGCAAATATTTGGTCCATTGCCTTGTACCTAATAGGCCCTAGTTTGGCTCATTCTCCTTCCTTGCTGAAGTATGTACATTCCACAGCCTCTTCCACTGAAGTACATACATTTCTTCCCTGCTAAATTGTAAGCTTCTCGAGGGCAAATACTTCATATAACATTTTCACATAGTATAATACCTTGCAAGTAATGACAGTTTTGGTGAATTCCATATCTGCAATTTCTTTTCCAAGTAGCCCTAAGCAGGAAATTGCTTTTTAACAACCTGGAACTGGTTTCTGCCTTATTAGTGAATGTAAGAAGCAATTGATGGCCCAGAGCTGTGTCACTGAATCAAGTTCACCTCACAGACTCCACATGGCTGGTGTTGCTTCTTGGCCTCTGGCATGTACATCCCCATCCTCCATCCACCACGTCTGCCTATGCTCAGGTAGAGTAGAACTCCAGGCCTCTCTTGCCTTCCTGGCTGTCTGCCCATCAGCCTCATCTTCTTCCCTCTTTCCCTAAACCCACCTTTACTTTATTTTCGCCCCATAAAGGAAATATTAACTGTTATGTAAATGGAATAGTCTCTTCCCCAGTACGTGTTGGGTATGCTGCTTCCTCAGCCTGAACTACTGTGTCTCCATCTCTTTGCCTGGAAAATCCCTATTTGCTCTTCAGGTCCCAGCTCAAATCTTTCCTTTCCCACGAAGCACTTTCTGACTCTCCTTTACAGCTTCTCAGGTTTCCTTCTGGGCCCCATGAAAAGCTCTAGATTTTTTTTTTATTTGGGTCCTATTCGAATATAATTATCATAGTCCACATCTATGTCCTCATACCCTTGCAAATAATAGCCATGGCTTATTCTTTGCAGCAGCCTCTGGATCTAGCACAGCCCTTGACACAGCACTTGCTCAGGAAATGTCCAAGAGAAAATGAGTGACTCTGGAAGGCTAGCACAGGTCCACCTCTGCATCCACACTTCTCAGGTCCTGCCCAAATACAAATACAAAGTTCTTATCCCTGCTCTTATTCCTCTGTGTCTGCAGAGCCCGTGTCTCCTCTGTTGCTGTGATTACCTCCCCCAACTGCTGGTCTGCATTCCATCAGTACAGTGGGGCCTTGACTTGCGAGTGTCCCGACTAATGAGTTTTTTGAGATACCAGCTGTCTCTCGGCCGATTTTTTGCATTGAGTTGATAAAGTAATTTGAGTTAACGAGCTCCTATATGAGCTTGGTCTCGGAACGAATTAAACTCATAAGTCAAGACCCCACTGTACTTGTCTCTCATCCTAGGCCTCTATTCTTTAGCCACTTAGGGTCTCATCATACCTCCAGGTATGCTATTTCATCATATTGAGCAGCAGAACTTTAAAAGATAAAAACCACCTAGACAATCTGTAAGCAGAGCAATGTAAATCTCCAAAGTTCATTTCTCTGAGCATGCACAAGATCCTCTTCTGGGTGTTACATACCTCCCATACTGCCTTAATGTCTTAGGGCACAGTGATTCTCCCGATATAAGTGTGCTATAGAGGCCCTGCTTATGCTCACCTAAAAATAAAGGCTCTGTTTGAGAAAGCTCTTTATGTTTTAGTCCCTTACTGAGCCTTTAATTTATCGAGGGCTGAGTGCAGCTTCACGCACAGAGGGGAGCTTTTCACACCAGGACAGATGCAAAAAATGGAGAACATTAAAACAAAAAAGCAATTTAACCTACTTACAATTTCCTGTATCCTCCCCATGATTGCTAATTACCAGAAGATTTGTGTGTGTAGAGGAGCCATCTCTTTAGCAGCCTCACTCTCTCCTGGTTCTCCATCCCGAAGTCAGGCATAGTGTGGCATTTCAGCTGTGGCACGCATTCAGGTCAGAAATAATCCAAGGGTCCCACATGCCATGCCAGGGTTGACTTGCCCACATAGGTAGGAAGCTACAGCAGGAAAAAACCCCATTCAAATATATATAAATACTTCATCTCCTGACAGTGAATAGGAAATGAGCAAAAGAACAAGGAAAGAAGGACTGGGAAGTGTTCCAAGCTGGAAGGCTATTGAAATATTTACATCCCCCTCACTTGGTTTTCCCCTTTCCTTCATGGTTTTCCAAATAAATTATTGAGAGGGAGCCACTTTCATTTTACCAAGAAGAAGAGCTTGGGATGTCTAGTTTTTCTCAGGATAGGTTTGTTTTAGAGAAGGTGGTTTGATAGGAAACAGGTAAGTTTTAGAGGCGCCAGAGAGACCCATTCTCCAGATCTTCCAAGTGAAAATCTTCAAAAAGTAGAGGTGGGGTGGGTCGGTGTAATTAGGCCATCTGTGTTTGCTAACCTTGCATCCTTGCAGTTGGATTGGGCTCTCCCACAGGGAATGGGAGTAGCTTTCTTAATAATTACAGTTCAAAGGCTCCCAGATCCGTGAGATTCTAGACCAGCGGTTCTCAACCTGTGGGTCGCAACCCCTTTGGCGGTCCAACGACCCTTTCACAAGGATCGCCTAAGACCATCCTGCATATCAGATATTTACATTATGATTCATAACAGTAGCAACATTACAGTTATGAAGTAGCAACGAAAAACATGAGGAACTGTATTTAAAGGGCCGGAAGGTTGAGAACCACTGTTTTAGACATTCTTGGGTTGTAGCAGATTTATATTTTAATGGGGCAGAATTTACAACTGCAAGTTTTCTCAAGTTAATATTCTAAGAAAAGGGAGGTCAGGGGCCTAATGTCAGGAAGAACTTGTTTAATGTTTGGTTAACTTTAAGGGAGAAGTAAGGCCAGCCGTCTTGGTCAACCTGTTTCCCTTCTTGCCTCTGCCCTTTGCCTTCTATTCGGACAAGGATCCAACTCTGCGCACTGAAATGGGCCTTTTAGGTTCCTCTCCTATTTTAAGTCTCAAGCTTTAGAGCTGTAGTCTAAAGCTTCTGCTGTGATTTCCCAGCTGCCATTAGTTCTCCTTCGCAGACAAAATTTCTAAAAGTGGAATTTGCCTACCCAAGGGTGACGATGAATAATCACTCTTAATGATGAGTGCTTTACAGCTGATCTTTAACCTCCATACAGTTGAGTAAATTAAAATGGGAGAGTTTATAAGGAAGAAAATATGAAAGTTAGTGGATTATATGCTCCCTAGCATTGCTGATTCTGTGACAACAACAGACAATAATTCTCTGTTGGTGCTATTCAGTGTCTACACTAAGTTATAGACCTTGCACTTCATATAGTCACCACAATGTCTAGAATAAATGGAGGATATTTTAGTGATGAAAGGTGTAACTTTTCTTGCAAAAAAAAGTAATACTTTTTGAGATTATTGCAAAATAATATTGAAACAGTTATGTAACAGTCTAAGTAGGATAGCAGTTGGAGGCAGCAGGTCCAAATGACTGGCTGCTAAAGGAATAAGAAAATTATCAAATTATTATAAACCATCTAGGCAACCATGACTGTCAAGAAGACTTCAATGAGTTAAGAACAGTCCAATTTTTCAAAATATCTTGGTGCTTCCCTCCTTTCATTGGCATTTTCTTATAGAAAGGTAATAAAATGATTACAATTTGAGATTGAGATGAATGATCAATTCATCAGGGTGTATGTTTAATGTGATATACTTGCACCAATGGTATGTGCTTTCTCATTAGGGAGCTCTTCTCAAGGCATAAAAAATTCATTTTCTCAATAAAAATATTTTACACCCAAGATATGGTGCCTTAAAAACTTAATGAGCCCTGAGGATGACATTACTTTAATTAAAATATGAGTAAGGAAAAAAGTAAGTCTTGTTGAACAATCTGGATGATTGGAGATATTTCCCTTATAATGTGGAACTTAAGTTACATTGTATATTATTATATGCCAGAATCTGCAACTTACCTCCAGGGGAAAGAAAGCTAATTTTCATAAAGTGAGAATGGTGCTCTCCAGCTCTGGCTGACATACACATATTGTATTCACTTAGATAGTGAATGTTTCTTGCAGTGGGTTAATAGGGGTTTTGCAGAAATCTGGTAAATTATGAAGAGACAATTTTACAATTTAGTGTACAAGCCTATTTAGTGACTAATGGGACACAATTGACCTTTTCCAAAATAGGGGCAATGGGATTCTTGAATTGGTAAGCTTTTCTCAGTGAATGATTTTACCTGAGTTTGACAGAAACTAGGGAAGCACATTGACCTTTCCTTCTGTCAATTCAATAAACATCTACTAAATATTACTATGTAGATAACGCCTAATTACACACGAGAACATAGAGGTGGGTATCAGGCTAAATAATTTGGATTTATTCCTAAAATGAAGCTCTTGTTTATTCCCAACTCGCTAACTTGTTTTTCACTCAGTTGTCTGTGTCTCTGTAAATGTCGTACTCGTCCACCTGGTCACTCAACTCCAAAGCTGCAGAGTTGCCCTTTACTCACAACTGTTCTGAATTCCACCCGACCCTTCCTACCTCTATATTTAACCTATCAGCAAGACCTATTGGCAGTGCCCTCAAGATGTATCCTCAATCTGTCCAGTTATCTCCAGTGCCACTGTCACCAGCATAATCCAAACCAACGTCATTTCTATTTCTGAATACAATAATAATTTCTTTACAGATCTCATTTCTATTCTTATCTATTACCTTATAATCCATTTTCCATCCAAAAGTAACTGTTTTACAGGCATAAATCAGATCATGTCACTACCCTGCTGAATACCTTCTAAAGTTTCTCCTTTGCATTTGGAATAAAATCTAATATTTTTCCTTAAGGTCTTCATTATCTCATATAATCTGACACCTGCCCACTTCCCCAGTCTTATATTGGACCATTATTTTTCATTTCTCACTTTACCTGATTCATACTGACCTTCTTCAATTTCTGAAACATGCTAAGTATAGTCCTCCCTCAGAACTTCTGAATCTGATATCCTAATCCATGACTTGTTGTCCTTTTTCCTTCATTCAGGTCTTAGAGCCAATGTTTCCTTCATAAATAGTTATTCTCTAATGACCTTGGCTTCCTTTTTTTTTAATAGTCACCCAAGGATAAGTTTTTACTGGTTTTCTAGAGAGAGAGAAAGCGAGAGAGAGAAACATCAATATGAGAGAGAAACATCGATAGGTTGCTTCCTGTATGCACCACCTGCAACCCAGGTACGTGCCCTGATCAGGAATAGAACCCACAACTTTTAGGTGTATGGGGGGATGATGCTCCAAAAGTAATTGAGCCACCTTCACAGGGCATGACCTATTCTTAAATAACTGACCCCCACTATTATATATACACACATCCAGATACGTTCCATCACTGTTCCCCACCCTCCCTTATCAGGCCATGATAATCTTGTTTATTTCCTTGCTTTCTTTCTTGCTTGACCTTTTTACTGGATCCATTAAAGTATAAGATCTATAAGATCAGGGTGTAATCTGTCTTATTCATAAATAATCCAAGTGCCTAAAATACCATCTGGCACATGGTAGGCATTCAGTATATATTTACAGAGTAAATTAATGAACTTCTCCTGATAAGAAATAGGAAGCCAAAAGGAATTACTCAGGAGCAAAGTGTGATGTCAAGGGCAATCTGACAGCCTGTCTTCCTAAAGATCTGATGATGGGAGGCAACAGAGAGGTCAAGAATCCTACATGTCGGAGCCAGAAAAGTCTAGGTTTAAGTTCTAGTTATGGCACATGCTAGTTATTGACCTTGTATAAAGTTGTTAAACCTTCCTAAGACTCAATTTCCTCATCAATAATATGGTGATGATAATACCATTTCATTGCATTACTTAGAATTAAATCACTTAGAACTTGTAATATATAACGTGTTTAGCATGAAGTTTCATTAAGAGTTTGGAGATTAGTATTCTTAATCCACTTTTCTGTTTCCAACATTCTTTCCTACCTTAACCATCATTAAGCAATGTTAACACATTTGTTAAGAGTTCACTGTATACTTACTGCTAGAATGATGGTGAAAAGGAGATGGATGACAGAAGACAGATATAAGAGGGAGTCTTTGGAAAAATCTAAACTAAAATTCTGCTTTAGAAATCACTGCTAGCTTTAAGGAGCCTTTCAAGTGCAGTGGATCTAATCTCTATCAAAGAAACTTCAGGCAAACCTCCTGAAAGAGATTGTGTGTCTCATTCAGTCTCTTCCCTACATTGAGAAAGTCATTGTGCCATCCATTCTCTCTTAACATGTTGACAGCTTATTTACGGAGCTGTGTGGGGAGTAACCAAGGCAGGGATTGAGAGAAGTAAATTACAGGACACTCTTTATGGTAAGACCAGAACTAATTGCTCCCACAATGCAAAAAAAGTATATTTTTAAAAGAAGCAGAGAAAAGAAAATCAAAACCTTTGGGTTTTCTATTAATAGGAGGTTACCTAAGACTCGTTAACATGAGTTGATTATATAAAATACATTTAATGGTAAATTCTTCAATTGGTTTTCTTACTATCAACTTGCCAACATTGCTCCTCCAGATAGGGGATCGGAAACATGACAGTGATAGAGGACAAGGGCACTCAAAGCTTAGCTCCGGCAGCACTGGTTGCCATGGCTACAACCTCAAGAACCCTTCATTTCACAACTAGGCAAAATCTGCAGCTTTTGAATCAAAATCAGCTTATTTCATTTTCATTTGAGTCATATGTAACCAAATTCATACATGGCTTGTCTGAAACAATACTTTTTCTCTTTGTATAATATCATTTTTTATTAAATAGAAACAAATCCACTCCCCACCCCCCATCCTGCTTCACCTGCAAGAGTTTTTTATAGAATGAGGTTCAGAGACCGGGGCAATGCATCATCATATGACCTGTAAGGTCTGAATTGCTTAATATCACCAACAATTTCCAGACCAACCCAGATATAGGTTACTATATTAGAAGTACAAATTTTATACAGGTTGCTCAAAAAATACAGAGCAATGTTTTTATATTTAAATTGGAAAATGACAACTAAACATTTTTTTATAATGATATTTTTTTGAAATCTAATCAAAGAAAGGCTTTTTTTAATATAAATTATTTTGCCTCTATCTGGGCATGCAAGACACTAATCAAAATAGGAAAATAATCTTTAATTATATATAAAAATAGGCACATGACTTTAAGCATTGTTATCCCTCAACCTTCACCCAGTACCAATGCTACCTCAGTGACTTAAAGTGCCATAACTTTGTCAATCTCAAGGTAAAATAAAATGATAAGTCACTATGATAATCTCAATCTATTACACAGGAATAGGGGATATGCTGAATCACCGGTTCTCAACCTGTGGGTCACGACCCCTGAAAATACATCCTGCATATCAGATATTTACATTACGATTCATAACAGTAGCAAAATTATAGTTATGAAGTAGCAACAAAAATAATTTTATGGTTGGGGGTCACCACAACACGAGGAACTGTATTAAAGGGTTGCAGCATTAGGAAGGATGATTTAAAAGCCACAAATTTATGCTTTGATTATGCATTCATATATTTGACACTGTTTTATTGGTCATTTACTATGTACCAGGCACTGAGCTGAGGCCTAGATATATAAAAGTATGGCTTTTTTCCTAAAGAAGTATATTGTCAATTATAAAATTGACCAGTACAAACCAAGAACTGCATATGATAATGGCTAAAATGAGGCACAAAAAAGGAAAATACAGCCTAACATAAAAGTACTTCCTATCCTGGCTTTCACAGGAGGTGCTTCAGTGATTCCTAAGTGAATAGTAGGAGTTTGGCCACCGGACAATTCATAAAGGGCTATTTGAGAGTGAGAAGCATGTGCATAGCCAAGAGGTATGAGGCAGCACGAGGTGTTCACTTCTCGGGGCACCCGATGATGTGAGTGGAAACACAACTGGAGAAGTGGACAAGATGCTGGATCACAAAGGGCCTTGTGCACACACAGAAATGAACACTATGGCTAGGCAATAAAGGATCATTGGGAAGTTTCGAGAAGTGGAGTAACAGGATCTGATTTGTGTTGTGGAATTATAATTCTTGGGTAGGGGTTAAGACATCATGGTGGGTAAGCTATACAAGGAGATTTTTGAGGTGTTATTACAATAGTCTATGTGAGAGGTGCTAAGGACCAACTGAGATGGAGATGGAGAGAAGGGGACAAGTGCAAGAAGTATTCAAGAAATGTGAAGGAAAGACTTTAAAGACGAATAAGATACAGGGAACAAAAGAAAAGAAAGCGTATGGGAGACACTGGTGACTGTTGAATTTTAGCATTTTGGTGAATCATGATATCCATTAGTTGTGTCTTAAGGTACAGTTATGAACTATTTAGGACAGCTTGCACTTGGGATGTCAGGGAAATAAAGATACAATCCTGGATCTTAGTAGAAAAGTATGATCCAGAGACACAGATGTAGGTATTATCAATTGTAATGGATACTGAACTCCAGGGAGAATCACCGGAGAGATTATGCAGAGTAAGACATGAGGGCAAAGGACAGAAACATAGGGATCCACAGACATTAAGGAAATTGGAGGAGAAAAAGGACACAGCAAAGGTTAGAAAAGGCAGTTAAGAGAAAAAGTAAGGTTAATTAGTGAGGAAGAAAGCCATGGAATCAGCTGATACTCACATTCAAGCTATCTCAAAGCTGTTATCCCACTATTGGTATATTTTTACTTGTATGCACTATCTTAGTGGTAGGTACTGTGTTTTATTTAGCAATGCAATTTTAGTCACAATAATGCCTGCCAGACAGATAGTGTATTAAATAAGCAGACTGAATAAATAAAAAAAATCATAAAACATAGTAGCATTTAAAAGAACCAGAATACATGATCTTGGAAGTCAAATGAGGGAGAAACCACTTGTGTTGCTGTGATCAGGGAATCAGGAAGCTTTCATATATATTTACACATTCCTTTGTACATCCTGCCACATGATTCTTATTGCAATAAAATGCTTCACCTAGACTCCACAAGATGTCATAGTCTTCTTCCTTGGTCTAAGGAGACTGAGGGATCTTATTAAACAAACCAGGCATATAACAGCTGAAAGAAAAGAGCTCATTTTTTCTTTGATGATATTGCTGAGTGCAGAAATTATGCAAAGCAAGCAGGAAAAAAAATCCCGTGTGTATTTCATAGTAGTACACAGATGCTTAAAATAAACTTTTATTCTACATTTAGCTATCTTGAGAATAGACTCAAGTGTCAATAGCTTTTTATAGGTTAGAGTTCCTCAAAATATTTCTTAACTAAACGTGAAATGAAAGCTTGACAAAAAGAATCAGCAACTGCCTTGTCATGGCTACTCCACTTGAACTTGAGGATTTCACAGTTGCCAGTGATACCTCAACCATGCGCTCAGGGAATCTGAGCTCAAACGGCATTTTTTATAACCAATGGCAGAACTGGCAAATGATTAAATAGATGTTGCTTACTATCCTGAGTATTTTTTCAATGAGCCGAATACAACTCAAATCATGGTGCCTGATGGTGCACACGTGTGTGTGCGTGTGTGCGTGCATGTTTGTGTTTATTTTCCTCTCCCAGCAGGGCCAGAAAAAAAGTATAATCCTACAAGTCGCCAACTATTTCCCTTTGCAGAGACTCTCATCTAGGCAAGGGGTGCAGACAGAGGTGGCTAGGAAAAGAAACTCACAAATCTTTGTTTCTTAGAGTAACTTAACCTATATCTAAGGGTTGCCCAGAGTGTGTGTTTTCACACTGCTCAGAGTCTGGTGATAAATGCATTTTTGAGTCAAGGACCATATTGGAGTCTAAGTTCATGTTAGAAAGTACTACCTGGAGTGTTGAGGGGAAGGGAGTTGAGCAGCAGGATAAATGCCAATGGCAGAGTTACCATCAATCAACCTTTGGAGACTGATGTCACATCAGATTCTATAGCAACAGTGGTCAGGAGGCCTCAGAGAAAGATGTCGAATTGTAGGGAGTAGCTGGCCACTAACAGACAAGTAGGACCATGCTCAACCTGTCCTGACCTCCTCAAAATGGACTGAGCAATGGAGAATGCTACTTTATTATTTCCTAAAGTAGATAGAATGGAAATGAGATAAAATACAGTCACACTTTACATAATTTTGAATTATCCAAATTTGAAATAATGTAATGTAAAAATAGTAGTAAAATCACAATTTATGAAAATAATTAAAGTAGTGAAAACTCCCCACAATTTTTTTAACATGTAAAGAACCACATATTTTACGTCTCCTGGGACCAAGTGAATTCAGTGTTGCACCACTTTGGTAATAAATCCATTTATCAGAATCAGCCTTTGTTGTGGGGACTCCCTGTGCATGGGAGGATATTTATCTGCATCCCTGGCCTCTACCCACTGTATGCTAGTAGCAACCCCCAGCTGTGACAACTAAAAAGTTTTTAGACATCGCCAAGTGCCTTTGGGGGCCAAAATTTTCCTCAGTTGAGAATCTCTGCTCTAGAGACTATGAGGATCGGTGTGTCTTGCATATAATGAGTTAGGGGGAAAATGGTTTGACATAAGGCAGGAGAGTTACACAGGGCTAGGTCAGGAAGAACCTGCAGGTCATGTAAAAAAAAATTAGGATTTCATTCTTAATGTAAAAGGAAGCCAGAGAGTGTTTAATCAAGGAAGCGATGGGATCACAGTTTTATGTGAAAAAATACATTATAAGAGGGCAAGAAAGACAGCTGTGAAAATCATTCAGCTGCATCTGCCACTAAGAGATGGTGGCGATTTGGACCATGGTACTGGCAGAAGAAATGGTCACAGATTCAGGGTAGGTTGTGGATGTAAAAACAGCAAGACTTACTGGGGAATCAGAGAAAGAAGGTGTCCAGGAACACTCCCAGATTTAAAACTTGAGACACTGACATGATGGTTTTCTGAGTAAATTTAGCTACAAATTCCTTGCTTGTCCTTTCATTGAGAGATGGACTAAACTCCTTCACACACACACACACACACACACACCCATTTTGAATCTGGACTGACTTTGCTTGGCCAAGAAATTCAGCAGAAGTAACTTTCTGAGACAGTTGCTCTTAAATTCCCTGAGTTTCAAAGGAAGTTTGACTACCTTGAGGCAGTCATGCTGTGAGAAAGCCTCAGGTGGAAGTACCAGGAGGGGTAGGAGTAGCAATGGAAGCGGGGAGGGAGATTCATCCAGTCCCCCCCACCGCACCCCTGCTCTCACTCTCCTAACTTCCAGTCAGTAGTATTATCTTAGCTGAGGCCTAGATGGGTGGTGACCCCCACTGTTCTCTGCTCAAATACCCGACCCACAACATCTGGGGATACAATAATAATAAATTATTGTTTCAAGCCACTAAGTTGTGTGATACCTTGTAATGCAGCAATAAGTAACTGAACCAGTGCCATTTATCAAGATTAAAAAAGTTTTAAAGAATTATATCAGGTAAGAAATCAAGAGTTCAGATGTCTTATTTGCCAGGTTATGAAATATCTGAGGGAAGATAAATACTAACCAATTCTTACAAGAGCCTTAATCTTAGGGGAGACTATGGTTAGATGATGTAAATGTGGAAGTTATTAACACAAAGATAGTATTTATCCCAAGGCAATAATTAAGACCACTTAGGGAGAGAATATAGGGAGAGAAGAGAAGGAGGCCTCCATCAAGCCCTATGAAAGCCCAATACTTAAAGGTTAATTGGACTAAACATTCCTTTTTGTGTTTGCTCATTTTATATCATGGTGTGTTTTTTTTTAACCTGTCTTTTTATCAAACTGTTAACCCTCTTTCAACTACAAGCTCTCCTTGTAGTTTCAGAAGCAGAATCAATTGCTCTCATATATCTGTTTCCATTGGACTTTACAATGAATCTCTTTTCTCTTATGAGATTAAAATTATTAAAGTACCTGTATTCCTCCCAGACAATGGTTCCCAAACCTGATTAGCAATTAGAATCAGCAAGCCTTACCAAAGAGCTTCTGATTCAGCGGATCTAGAAAGGGCTGAAGCATATCTATTTTTGTAAAAGTTCCTCAGCAAAATCTGATGCATCCAATCTATAACCTAGAATTTTAGAATTCTTTCCAGAGACTCTGAACTCTCCTAAGGCAGATACCAATGAGTAAGGGGAAAATATAACAGAGTAGTTGAAAGTATGAATTCTAGTACCTAATTTAGAATTCTACCTTAACCAAAGTCTAGCTCTATGTTATTGGTAAAGTAATTAACCTCTCTGGGCCTCAGTTGCCTCATTTGTAAAGTGAAGTGCATTGTAGAACTCAACTTATAATTTTGTTGTGAGGCACATTACATCAAGATAAGGGAGCTCAAAACATGTACATTATTGTTATTATTATTAATTTTGTGTTCTAAACACCCAGCACCGTGCACATGGTTGATGCTAAAAGAGTGCTTTATATATTGATTTGAAGGAAATTTAAGTAAATTGAACTTTATAGAGAATTCCCAGTGCTTAATAAAAATAGTTTATAATTAACTAGGTTCTCATTAAACATGTATTCTTAGAAACACGATGTAAAGGATGTGAAACTGTCATTAGCATGGTGGTAGTAGTAGTAGTCAGGATAAGCCAGGTTATGCAGACTTAAGAAATGAAGTCTGAGAGTGGGGACCTAACACACGAAAAGTAATTTTTTCATTATGCTATGTGACTAATACTGGTCAGGAAGGGGCTAAAGGGAAAACTACTTCGTCCAGAATGAGAATGTCTCCATCATATGAATCATTCCACTCGCTAGGCAGGGGAAAAGGCAAATGGAGAAGCACACGCTGGCTGTTTGAGATTTTGTCCCACAAGGAGTTTGCATCACTCTGCTTATTGTCCACTGACAAGGATGATTTGTGACCCAGCTAACTGTGAGGAGTGTGGTGAACAAGGGAGAGCTGATAAAATGTTCAGTGAGTACCACTGTCTCTAGCCTACTAGCATTCTTTAAAAAAAGATATTGATTCGAGAGAGAGAGAGAGGGACACATACACACAGAAAGAAAGAGAGAGAGAGAGAGAGAGAGGCATCTACTTGCTGTTCCACCCACCCAGGCACCCATTGGTTGACTCCCATATGTGCTTGATGATCTAACCAGCTGAGCTACATAGCCAGGACCTATTAGCATTCTCAGTAACAGTTATAGTCATCAAATGTTCAGTCCTTATTGTGTTCTAGGCAGATACACACACACACACACACACACACACTAGGGGCCCAGTGCACAAATTTATGTACCTTGAAAGGAACTGTGGGCCACAGTGGGCACAGTGGCAGGTCTCAGCCCATCCTCTGTGCTCCCCTCCCGGCCCCTCCCACCACAGTGGTCAGTGCATGGCCCCTGGTCCCCTGTCTGCTGGCAGCCCTGCTCCCATTGCTGCTCCCACACGCTGACAGTGACAGCCCTGCTCACACCCACTGATGGTGCGGAGTGATTAGGCCTGGTGCCAGCAGCGGGTGTGAGCAGGGCTAGCACTGTTAGTGGGTTCGAGTGGCAGCTGCTTCCCAGATCGCCGCTCAGGAACAGAGGGAGGTGGAGAAGCCCTCAGGGAGATTGGGGTTGGTGCCAGGCACCAGCAGCGGGTGTGAGTAGTGGCTCCAGCGCTGGCTGAAGGTGCAAGTGCTGGGTGGGACCATGGCACACAGGAGCAAAGAATTTTCAGTAACCACCAGAGGCTTGCCCTGATGACAGCGACCAGCACCCCGCCTTGGTCTGGCACCCCCACTCACCTGCTCCACTATCTCGTCGCAACTGATTTCCGCCATGTTTCGTGCTCTGCTGCCTGCTGCCAATGCCCACCATGTTCCATGCATGCCCCTTGTTGGTCAGTGCACGTCATAGCGACCAGTTGTTTGGTTGTTTGGTTGTTTCGCCGAATGCCATTCGGTCTATTTGCATATTAAGGTTTTATATATATAGAAGATAGTTTCTAATGGCACTGCCACAAAAAAACCTTGCATTATGGAGATTATCTACTGACAAAGGAGGAAACTCAGGTACAGAGAAACTTGTTAATAACTAAGTTGTTTCAGGATGTCTCCACATCTCACTATTCCTTTACCATCATGGCTCACTGAGGAAGAGCTGTGGCTACTCTTTGTTGTGTTTTTCAGAACTTTGCATCTGCCCATTTCTTTCTCCCTCATCCTCAGGCTGTCCTTCAACACTGGTACTTCCTCTATGGCAAAACCACCTCAAGGCTTCTATAGCCATTAAAAACCATACAAAATTCCCACACCCCTGCACTGTTCTGCAATTCCCTTTCCTTTTACTTTTAAACTTCTCAACACAATCAATGTCTTCTTTCTACTTCTTTACCACTCACCTAACATCTTGTAATCTGCTGTCTGCTTTCACTATAGCTGCCTGAATCAGGGATTAGTGGTTTGTCCCAAGATGAACCAGTCACAATCTCTGTCCTAATAACCAGAATTGGGACTCAAGGATAGCTAATGACTCTGGCCTAATTACTTGAAATAAAAACATATAAAGTTTGAAATAACATGGAAGCCATTTTTAGCTATATGATCAATGAGGCAGCAAAATCTTAATCTACAGAAATAAGGAGAGAATATGGTAGGTTTGCAGAGGTGTGCAGAGATGAGATTTGAAAGCAGTTGCTGACCTGCTGCAGCCTTTGCGGCAGTCAGGATCTGAAGGAGAAGCCGATGCACAAATGAAAATGCTATATGAGAAATATGAATTTAGAAGGCATGGGGGGCCAGGTGGAGACCTCTTTCTTGAAGAAGCACCACTGACTTCTGGCCTGGTTCTCTATTTATTTACTTGAATACACATTTGTCCTTTAGCAATGCATACAGGCAGATCAAGGTAAAGTTTGGTAAACAGTATAAGGATTGTCAGGTTAGAAAATTGCCTTGAGCCATTGAGCCCACAACAGGGCAATATTATGCTGATTTTCAGCCCTGCTGAATATCATAGTCCATTGGCATTCCGCATTAATATGCTAACTGCTGTTGGCTTTAGCCTCCAGCACTGACCAAGTTTCTAACAGTTTTCCAGTCTTTTGTGATGCTTTACTGCATACTCTGCCTTGGGCAAGACTATTCTGATATCCTTTTAATCCCCTCCTTTTTTTAGCTTTGCAGTTTGAAGTGATTTTCTAATACTTTCAACAACAACAAAAAAATCTAGGAATCACCCATTTTTACACGTAATCACATATTACTTTGTACTATTACTTAGCTATGTTAGTATAGTTTATTTCCCTAATTAGATGGCAAAGCTTCTCTAATGCGGGAATTTTGTCTGATTTCTTCCCCTTTGAATCCTACCCATAGTGCCCTTTACAATAAGCACTGTGGGAACTCATTAAGCCCATTGAGGCAAACACTCTGTTAAGCTTAACTCTGTTTCTCCTCTTCAGTATTCTGCAATGCTGTGAACATGTTTGATACACTCATATTTGAGTTAAATGAATGGGTTTTTGAGATTCCCATGTCTATTTCTTTCAATCTTCTGCCTTCACTTCTTAAAACAAAGAAATAAGTAGGAAAAGAACAGTGAACCTGGGTTTCCGCAAATAGAGAAAAAGCAAAACCTTAGAAGTAGGATGCTGATATTTACTCACAAAATCAAATCTTTTCTTATTCTAATATTCTCTTAATCTTTAAAAGGGTGGTGGATGTGGAGTTATGCTCAAATAATCAAACCCCAGGTTATAACCAAGGAACTCTTTATTTTTAATTCCTTGTCAAACTTAATGATTACATTCAAATCTCTTTTGATCACCACTAAGTGGAAAGGGGTTAGCGTTATGAAGCTGAACTGGAGTCTTATCCTTGCTCTGTTATTAATTAATTATATGACCTTGATAAGTTATTTAATATTGTTGCACTTCATTATTCTCAGCTGCCAAATAAATGACAATAATATATTATACTATGTATCTCCCAAGAAAATGCAAAGATAAAAAGAGGTAATAAATTAGAAAAGTATTTAGAAAACTATATTAAATGTGTTCATAGGAAGACTAATAGTCAAATAATACTACTTTGCAATTTTAGCAGAATTTGGCTGAGTGTAAAAAGAAGCCTGCAGAGATTTAAAATATCCCTCAACTTATAATGAGATTCTCTATTCTCCAGGTCCCTTTCTTTAGCCTATGTTCAAACTACCTGCCATTTATCCTCCCCAATCTTTTTCTGGTTTCTCTGGAGGCCAGAGTGCCTGCTGTGTTAAATTGTGTGATAATCCTGTGCTATGAACTATTCTCCTGAGGAAGCAGTCAAATGCCAACTCCGTGACTGGTCTTGGAAAGAGAAAAGCTCCAACCTGCAAACTCATAATATGAGTCCCTTGAAATTGCTTTTATTACTATACTACTCATAAAGACCTTGAAGAAGGAAATAATAGCCCTGTGATGGAAGCCAGAGCATCTCACCGCCTAAATATGGCGAATGATCAGTATTACCAGTTGGGGGCATCTAAGCTATGGCTCAGAGCTTAGTGTCAGACAGGCAGAAATGTTTGGTCTTCACCAACCAAGGATGACCCTAACATGGGAGATTTTGGTCAAGCCTTGGTGAATTGCTCTGACAAGCCCTTATGTAGGTCCATTTTCATTTCAGATAAGACACTGAGGGAAAGACAATGCTTATTTCCCTTAATTTGTGTGTTGTTGTTTTTTTAGAACAAGTCAGAAAGAATAATAATTGTGTTAGTAATGGAAAATGTGCCTGGAGATTTATGAAAAAAAATGAATTGTTATAAAGATAATTCTCAAATCTGAGAAGTAAGCACCATGCATGCATCACATGGTTGCTCTTTCTCCCATTTTTATTTATCTTCACTATGTTTTTGTAAGTCACACAACAAAAGCTTAAATCTCTCTTTTAATTTTTTTTGAGTAAATGAAGAGACGTCTTATCTGTGAAAATGCTCCCTGACCAATTTCAATACCCTAATGAATAATAGATAAATTTCATTTTCTCCTGATCCTCTCTCTACATGACAGCCAAAGTGATCTTTCCAAAATTTAAATCTAATCATGTCACGTCTTGATTAAAATCCTTCAACAGGTCCCCATTGTCCTCAGGCTAATGTTGAAATTATTATATATTTATATATCTTAAGACTTTTATGATCAGTTCCTGATTCTCTTTTGAACTTTGTTTCTCTGCACTGTGCCTTATAAGGCTCTCCTGTGTTGCATAGTCACCCCCACCCCTCCAAATACACACAACCAGGTGCTGTGGGTTCTAGTCATCCTGACTCTAAAAAAAACCCTAAAACCACCATGTTCTCCCTCTCCATTTGAATAGGGTTAACTGATCCCTAATCCTGAGGTGTTCCCCCTTCTATATGCCCTTTAAGCACCTGGTACTCATCCTCTCATAATTTTGTCATAGCTAGTAGTTACCTGGAAAAGGTCAGTGTCACCTTCTATCCCCAGCCCTTAGCCTGAAGTCTAACAACAAGGCCTTGCTCAATAAATACTAGAAAGCAGTTCTATGAAGGATGGCTGGAAGATATGGGGAAAGGAAAGGAAAGGAGGCAGGAAGAAAGACACCAGGTAGAAAAAGAGCCCTAGAGTAATCTGGTGTATTGCTGACTGGGCTCCTCTTTGTTCCCTTTAGTTTCTGCTGATTCCCACTTCTGGAAGAAGTAGCTGGCCTCTGGCTTCCTCCTGTGCTCTAGGACCTCCTCCCTCTGCTCCTTCCTTGTCCTGAACTGTGTACTCTCCAAATCAACATTTGCCCTTCACTGCCACATTCCTCCCAGGTCTTCCCAGATATGGTTCCAACTAAAACAAGACCCCTTTGCTCTCAAGACCCCTCCGCATTAAAAAAAGTATCCCTTTTCACTAAAGACTGGGGACCTCAATGATGCCTGTAGCATGATGATACATCACATAGTGAAGAAGGAACAGCCCAGTAAAATCTAGGAAAGGCTGCATAGCCAGAGATGAAACCAGAATTTAATTGTAGCCAAGTAGCACACAATCTGAGAGTGCTGGTCTCCTTAATTCAATCGGTCCCTTATCTCTTTATATCCATTTAATTAGACATCTCCAATGTAAAAGAAATGGCAGTATTAAATAGAGCAGGGTGCCCTATAAAGATTAGATTTGTTTTGTTATTGCATTTTACTTGGTTAATGAGAGAAATTGCTACTCTTCTCGTATTACAGGCAGTGACCAGAGTTCATCATGAAAGGCAACCTTCCTTGCAAGAGTAGATGCTGAGAGAGGAGCCCCTGAAGGGAGAGGGAAATTATCCTATAAGGAAAAGGAAAAAAATGGGGAGAAACTTTCTGGGAGTATACCTGCAGCAACGGTCACCAGAATCATTCCTGCCACAGTACATCTGATATTTGATACCTATCTAGAAAATTGACTAAATGTGACCACCTAGGTTTGCAAACTCTAAGACTGATAGGACCCTGAAGAACTGCCCTGGCAAGTTTCTGATTATACTACTGTTTTCTGAACCCAAACCCCTAGGATATAATCTCATAAATATAACAACACTAGTTCCATAATTTGCACACCTTAATGATTTTCTTTTGAATCTGCTGAATTATAGGTAAAAGGCATCCGTTATCTTATGCTGATTCTATTGATTCTATTTTTAATAGATGCAAGCAGGTGCAAGCAGCTATGGTGAAGAGACAGGATGCTTCACTTATTAAATCCAGGTTGAAAGGTGGTAAAATGTAAAGTAATGTGTTATTATAGTAATCATTAAACAAGTGTGCTATGGAATGCCAAGAAAATGATATGGGCCTAGCCCTGGCCAGTGTGACTCAGTCAGTTGGAGCATTGTCCCTTACACCAAAATGTCCTGGGTTCAGTTCCTGGTCAGGGCACATACCCTGGTTGTGGGTTCCATTGATGTTTCTTATAGTGACATTTTTCTCTCTCTATCCCTTCCCCTTCCTCTATCTCTAAAATCAATAAAAACATATCCTCAGGTGAGGATTAAAAAAATACAAACCTAGATTTGCTGAAATAAGAAAATGAACATACATCACATAGTGAAGTGCATCTGAGGTGTTCCCCCTTCTATATGCCCTTTAAGCACCTGGTACTCATCCTCTCATAATTTTGTCATATAGATGCACTATAGAATAGCAATTAGAAATTTTTGACTATTTGGATATCTGCTGGGCGTCTCAGTTTTATGAAAGCCTCTGACAAGTTATTGAGAATAAACGGGAAGTCACAGAGGTACAAACAAAGCCATAGATATTGAAGAATAAAGGTGGTTGCTGCTTATTGTGGTTGAAGCCCTGTCAAGCGAAGCCAACTTCTCACTTGTGGACTTGGTCCAAACTCCACTCTCACAGCCTGGGTTAGTATAAATGTCCTACTTTCTATTCATGCATCCTTACTTCATCACTGTTTCTTATCTCTGATCTTGCCATCTTGTTTCAAAATCAGTTTTCTAGAAAAAAATTAGTTATGCACCTTGTGACTTTAATTAGGTTTACTAAACATTTGGAGGTTACAGGAGAGGTATGAGGTCATGTTTCACATGGCATTCCATCTTTGTACTTGTTCTCTCAGCCTTGCTACACAGCATCTTGGGAAGTATAGTCCTGCCCTTGAAATCACTACACTGGAAGAAACCTAGCCAGAACAGTGCACTGGGACAAATAAAAAATACTTGCCCTCCCTCCTATGTGTGAACTACTCACTAGGCTAAGTAGGCTAAAAAAGAACAAAACAATTCCTTTTTTATGCATTTCAGTCTTTGAATTAATTCATTTTATATTTAATTTGTGCTTTCACAATGTTATAAAATATTGAAACTACTAGCTGAGTAGAATATCTATCTGTAAAAATTATTAAAATTAACAGCATACACACATCCTAGTATACACAATGACAAATCTCCCTAAATAGTTTGAGTCTGTTTATGACCATGTCCAAACTCAAAATAAATATGAATTATATATAACATTTTGTAAAGCATTGTCTTAATTATTTTATGGTTTTCCAGGAAGAAGTCTAAAAACAAAAAAATACCATTGATAATGAAATACCAGGGTGATTAAATATTAATACCATATTTGCTTTAAAGTTGTGTCTGAAAATGAGGATAATTTAATAACAGCCTACATTTGTTTCATGTATACATGTGATCTGAATCATGTTTGTCAAATTTTTCTACAAAATGCACGTTCTTTTAGTTATAATGATCAAGATCATTCTTCTATATACCACCTCCTATTTTAAGTTTATAACTCTATGACCATTGTCTAACAAACACTCTAGCATCTCTATAAACATTTTAGTGAATGAAATTTTCTTTTAAAATATTGTTATTCAACCAAATAAAATAAAATGCAGCCAGCTGCCAAATACTATATAGTGCTTTTATGAAAGAGCTATAAATTGCTTACAGATTATGGCTTTGTTTTCTTTAAAAGGAATAGATTCCAGAGATAAAATTTCCAACAGAATTTTCAGTTGATATTCTGTCCTAAATAAAACAAGAGCTTATAGCTTAACAGGAGTAAACCGTTATGCAGGTCATCAATATTTAACATTTACTGTCTTTTTCACAGTACAGCTAATCAATAAATAGCACACAGTACACAGTACAATTGCACAAGTGGGGAACAGAAGAGGCATAAAGGAAGCCACCCACACATAACCTCAGTCACCAGAGGAATGATATAATTCTCTGGAAATGAGACGCACCCTGCCTGGCAGAGTCTTCACATCAAGAAACAGAAATTGTTGGACAGAAAAGGAGACAGGTTTTGTAGAAAATTATTAAAAAGAAGCGGGGCATCTAAGACAGCTACCCAGAAATCTCTATTGCATTCTGATCTCTATAACCAGTTTTAAAATTATCATTGAGACACTTCCTCCTCCTCTGCAGATCATCAATATTTCTTATCTCCACAGTCCAGTAAATTGTCTTTTGACAGGACTGTATAAAATCTTATTCTCACTAGAACATAAGCTCTTAGCACTAAGAAGGCATATGCTTCAGTTTTGCACACGGATGGACCATGGGCACCAATAACCATGCTTGTTGAGTAGTGTTGTTTAATGAATATTTGTTGAGGAATTCCCTCCATCAACTGGTTATCTGATTGGGCATGAATTCAGAGAGTCTGCATTATATCTGTGTCTAGGATCCTTTTTTTTTTTTTAACTTCCAAGGTTCGCATTTACTATTTATTCACCTTGAATTTCATTTTTTGAAAGGTTTGTTCTACCAATTGGCCTGTATGAACTAACAGCTTTCCGTATGTGTGTGTGTTTAAAACTATTAATAAAAAATGAACATGAGATTAAAGAATGTTCACACATTGAACGGATACATAATTATAGTAAAAAACAAGAAATGTGGTTCAATGGCTCTCTGCTGCCTTGTCATGAGTAAATATATGATTCCTATTAATTAGGCTTTTTGAACTAATGATACTACTTCATGGACTTTGCTACTTAAATGTCTCTGTGAATTTGGGAATCACTGACCTATATCAATGGGGCAGAACCATTATAAATATGAAGATACATATAGATAGAGAAGAAGATAGATGTATGGCAAAGTTTCAGATATTTACAGTGAAACGCCAAGTCTGAGACTGAATATATGTATTCAACTATTTTCTTCACAGTTAGAGGGGACAGGGAAGTTATGTGTTTTCCTTGCCTTCTTGAAGAATGAATTCATGAAACAGAACTAAAAATCAGTCATAAATTGGGTTTAGTATTAATGTCAATTATTATACCAGTGACATAATGACAGTGGTAAAAATTTAAACTTTATTGACATCAATAGTATTACCAAGTCAGGTTTCCTGATCTATACTAATAAAAGCGAAATATGCTAACTAGACCGGACAGCCGAACGACCTTCCGACATCCTTCTGGAGGAAGCCACAGTGGCAGGGGCCAAGGCAAAGGGTTAGGGGCGGTCAGGCAGACAGGTGACCAGTTAGGGGCGACGAGGCAGGCAGGCAGGGTAGTTAGGGGCGACGAGGCAGGCAGGTGAGTGGTTAGGGGTGATCAGGCAGGCAGGCGAGTAGTTAGGGGTGATCAGGCAGGCAGGCAGAGTGGTTAGGAGCCAACGGTCCCAGATTGTGAGAGGGATCCTGGATTGTGAGAGGGTGCAGAAGCCGGGCTGAGGGACCACCGCCCTTCCCCCTGTGCCCCCATGCAGGAATTTTGTGCACCAGGCCCCTAGTGTTATAATAAAGAGGTCTGAATTTCACAAAGTTCCCAGGAATTGCCAGTACCGTGTCAGGCAGTTTTTGGAATGGGTTGACAGCACACAAGCATATACAATACTAGCCGGTCAAAATCCTGGCTCACAGAGATCTTACTCTGGTGTATTTGGTCAGCACAAATAAAAAAATGTTTCCTGAGCAAAAACTATGAGCCCAGCTGTGGTGGGTCCACTGTTGTAATTCATTAGACTATATCAGCATACAGTCACTATATTCTGTGGCCCAGTCACTGCTCCAAGCCTCTGCCAGCCACCCTGGCGCTTTCCAGACAGATCCTGCTGTTTGGGCTGAATGAGAGCTCCATTTCAGAAGTAAGTGCGCACAGCATAAGTGTGTTTACAATCAAAATCTTGGACCCACCACAACTGGAAGGAAATGTCAGTGCTCATTGCTCATTTATTCCATAAGCTCTAAGAAACTCATCTAGTTTTCTATTTTGCGGACACCATGCTGGTTTCCTATGACCCCGGGGAAAGATCAGTTGGTAAATGATATACATGTCTAACCACTATGCTCTACACCTGAAATTAATATAAATAATGCCGAATGGCAACTGTAACTGACAAACAGAAATGCCCGTGTTTACCTGGAACCGCCTCTAAAATGTCATCCCCAGCTGTTGAGCACGCCCGGTTCTGCAGTCTGGCATGGGGCCTCCGTCCTGGGTCGTCCATAGCCCTGGGCATGCCTCCCTCGACCTGTGTGCTCCCTGTGCTCTGCGGACAGGCTGCACTCCCCTCTGCTGCCTCTTATTCCTGGGTCTTCGGTTCTGTTACTTTGAATGCATGGGAAAAACAGTTGACTTGCTCTCTTTCCCCTTTTAAAGACACTTCAAAGTCATTACTTTGTGGAAGCTACCCCATAAATGTACTCTCCTGTTATTCTTCTGAATATCTTCTTTAACTTCTGTGTGTCCTTTCCGAATCTTCTATGCCACATTGAAAAGTACCCTCTATGATAATGTGCTATTGATGGATCTGTGCTGGTCTAGTCACAGCCCCTCATAAATCTTATTTGGAGCAATAAAAGTATCTGTAAGATACTCCCCTGAATACATTACATTTAATCTAAAATTGAACTCATTTCCCCATTTTCATCAATCTTTCCCCTCAAATTTAAAAACATTTCTATTTAACTGCCTCTGCAAAATGGCAACAAGAAGTATTTCATTATCTCCAGATGTAATAAGTTTCAATTCATTTTTTTTACGTTAATAAGCTCTTCCAAGTTATTATTTTAAGGCTAAATAAAATTTATTTTAAATTCCTATTAATTTGGACCTCAACATTTCTATTACCCATCTTTACTAATTTATTGGATTTTAATGGTGTGTTTATCATTCAATTTTCTCAAAGAAGTATGTCATATATATGACATGTATTTTTTAAATTTATTTTTATTATTTAAAGTACAACGGTACAGAACTTTCTTGTTAGCTTTATTTTATCTTTGTGGTTTTCCAATTAGCTTGCACTTACAATCCTATATTTAAAAAATTAATAAAAATGTTTATTTAAACTTTAATGGTTTAAGAGATACTCAGAAGTAATTCATTTTAAATGGATAATAGCATTTAAATAATTCCTAGTACTTTAAAAGAAGGTAACAACCAAGTACATTCCCTGACATCCCATATTATTTCCTTTAACATCGTAAACAAAACCATTGATAATTTTTAGACTTATTCATGAAATGTAAAATTTTAAAGAAACAAAATTTCATAAGCTCTACCGTTTTTCATTCTCTATACATTAACTGTTGCCCAGGGTGTGCAGTGTGGAAGAATGAACTTTGAAGCTAGATGTGCCTGAACCCCATGCCAACTCTCTCTTACTCGCTGTGAAACTATGAATAAAAAATAACTTCCCCAAACTTCAGTTTCTTATGTATGAAATGAGAAGATGGTGCTAACTTATAAGGTTGCTGAAAGGATTATGTAAAATAATTGATGTACTAAAATATTACATGTACAAAATAAATACTAATTAAATAATTTATATTCCTATGTGAATTTCAAAATATGCCTCCTAAAATGTTCCTAAATCTATATTGAAAATTAGTAAGGTAGGGATCATTTTTAGAGGAACAGTTCTAGAAACATTAGTATTTTTTAAAATCCACATTAAGGATAACATAACCTTCATTTATGTACTATGTTCCCTTTGCCTAGTTCTAATGTCAAGTATGCTATTCAGTGTTGCATCTTTCAGCAAATATTACGGCAAACCACATAGCCAGAAACATACAATAAACCTTTCACATGATCAGTGGTTCAGCATAAATTAGACCTAGCTCTAACAAAATAATATTGGTTGAATTACTATGGCATCCTTTAGAATCTAAAGCTGAAGCCAGATTAAATCACTTTATAGTTTCAGTACAGTTTATTTCATATTTTCAGACTTCAGAGTTATATAATTAAGATAATTTTAATGACTAATACTGCTAGATAGATTTTAAACTAATTTATTCTCGATGTTTTTCCTCACTGCTATCAAAGAGAAATAAGTGCTGTTTTAGAGTCATCCATCCTCTGAATTTCAGGTATTGAAAAATGTTAATACCTACTATTATATAAAGCTGAATATATATATATTCTATATATATATATATAATCTATATATATATATATCTCCTGTATAATAAAGAGCTAATATGCTAATTAGACTGGACAGTGGAACAACCTTCTGGAATGACCAGTGGGTGGGGCTGTGGGGCCACGGGGCTGTGAGGCAGCCAGGTTGCAAGGGCCGAGTCCCTTGCACAAATTTCATGCATCGGGCCTCTAGTATGACTATAATTTTAAAGGCTTTCTCTATTAATAAGTATTATCCTTAGAGGACTCTTTTGTTCCACTATTAATGATTTGATCTTGCTCATCCCATTTGCTTTATATTGTTACGAACTGATTATGTAATGAACTTGATGTATCAATGATGCTCTATTATCATAAAAGTTCCAGAAGTAGAACAATTCTTAGTTTGCTGATATATATCCAATATCTAAAACAATGCCTACCATACAGTAGGTATTCAGTAAATGTGCATTAAGCAAAAAGTGATCATTTAGTTTATATGAATTGAAATACCATGTCCTATTCCAAGTGGAATTTCATTACCACTGATATTTAGAAATATGTTTATTATATTTCAATCCCTAAGGTTCAGGACTTCATAATGATTTTGCTAGTTAAAATAATAGCAAATACATTTATTTTATTTATTTGGCTACTAAAAAATAATAGCTGATAGATTTACTTTAGACAGTCACTAGATATCTAGCACATTAAAAAGTGTATGGGTATGTTGAAATGACAAACTCAAGCTAAAATATATTTAAATAAAAATATATACAATGCGGTACTATTAGAAGACTCAAAGTTGTTTAAAATGAAGTTTCCTTCAAATTGATTTACAGATCTAATGTGATTGCACCCTCCTCCCCCAGAATTCCTGCAGCCACTTTAAAAAAATAATTACAAACTAATTCTAATGTTTTAAATGAAATGCAAATAATTTGGAATAGCTCAAATATTTATAAAAAAAGAACAGAATTGGAGAACTTATAGTACTTGATTTCAAGACATAATATAAAGTCATAATAATCAACAGTATGTTGTGGCATAAAGATATGTATAGAGAGCAATAAAATAGGAAAAACTTCAGAAATAAATTCACATATGTTACAATTGATTTTTAACAAAAGTACAAAGTTATTAAATGCAGAAAGGATAGTATTCTTAACATTTGGTGATGGAACAATTGTATACCCATTTTGAAAAAACGAACCTTGATCACTGCACCATACATTAAAATTAACTCCACGTTTATTATAGTCCTAAAACTATAGGCTAATAATATAAAATGTGTAGAGGAAAATACAGAGAACATTTTTATAATGCTGGGATAGGCTACAATTTCCTAAGTTGACTTGAAAAATGATAGATCATAAAATTAAAAAATTGATAAATTTAGACTTCATCTAAAAAAATGAAGATACCTATTAGGAAAATGAAAAGCTACAGACTATAAGAAAATAATCACATTGCATGTATGTGATTTATATCCAGACTACATAAAGAACTCTTTATAATTTAATAGGAATACAACTAATCCAATATAAGTGGGGAAAAATTGAAATAACACTTGTCAAAAGAAGATATACAGAAAGTTCTTCAACATCATTAGTTATCAAGAAAATGGAAATTAAAACCACAATGAAATGCTACTACACACACACACAATAGAATGACTAACTTTAACTGACAATACTAAGGATTGATTAGGATGTAGAATGCAAAATGGCACTACCACTCTGGAAAATAGTCTGGTAGTTTCTTACATAATGAAATATACATTCTCCATATAAGACTTAGCAATCCCTTTTCTAGGTATTCATCAAATAAATGAAACCTTTATTCAAACAAAGATCCGCACTTAACTTTTCATAGCAGCTTTATTTGTAATGGCCCCAAACTGGAAACATGCCAAATGTGCATCAACAGTTGAATGAGCATATTGTTTTATATCCATACAATAGAATGTTACTCAGAAATTTAAAAGAAGCAACTATTGAAAATAACACAACACAAGTAAACCCCAAATACTATGCTGGGTGAAAGAAACCGGACACAAAAGACCACATATTATATAATCCCATTTATATAAATCCCTAGAGAAAACAAATGACCAAAAGAAGTAAGGTAGGCATAGAAAGATTAAATCAGAAGGAGCATAAGATAACTCTTTGAGGTGATGGGTATGTTCTATATTTTGATTGTGCTGATAATTTCCCTCTATATAAATTAGTCAAAGCTTATCTTAATGAACACTGCAAACAGGGATATTGTATTTTATATAATTTACTACAGGCCTTGGTGCATGAAAATTCATGCACTGGAGGGGGGGTCCTCAGCCCGGCCTGCCCCCTCTCACAGTTTGGGAGCCCTCAGGGGCAGGAGGAGACCCGGTGATCAGGGGAATGTGACGCCCCATCACACCTCTGCTGCTGCCACTGCCGGCAGCGCAAGCCTCGGCCGGACCTGGTTACCTGAGCCTCAGGCCGGCCCTGGGCAGCTGGGGAGCTGAGGGGACTGGGGGATTCTGGAGGCAGGCATGCAGAGCGGCCAGGCCTGCCTGGGGGTGGGCATGGCCTTGCCTTGCCTGCCACCCCGGTGGGGCTGAGGGAACTGGGTGCTGCCATCTTGTGGCTGTGGGTGCTGCCATCTTTGAGGGTGGGGCAGTCAATTAGCATATTCCCTCCTTATTGGCTGTGGGTGCTGCCATCTTTGCAACAGCATGAGGGTCAATTAGCATATCCCCTCTTTATTAGATAGGATATCTAAATAAATTTAGTTTTGAAAGAGGGTTAGGGTGAACATTACTGCCTTCATACTTTTAGTCATATTGGTTTGACAACAGGAATAATAGATGGTTAGTGTTTATATTTAGAGTAATATGTGAGTGGTAGACAGTTTCTGGATTTGAAATATTGTATCCTCTAGGAAACTGGAGCTATTTCCAAAAGTCATAAAAACTGATTTCTGGGCTATATAATGTTCTCCAGAAACACATGACAACCGTTCACTTTTTAATTTAAACTCCTCATACTAAAATTTCTAATTTATTGAGAATGAATGCTTTCCAATTATGATAAAATACCACTCACTTTGAGACAATTCTATCTTGATTTTTTTTATTACCAGGTATTGTGGCATTGGGGAACTCATGTAAAAGTTGGTAAATGAACAAATAATTGAATTTTTATTTATGGCACCATATTTTCTTTTGGTGAAAATAAAGAGTGAGATAAGTTTGCAGTTAGAACTCCTGTGATTTTGTGGCTCTGGAATATAAAGTGCTCCTCCAGTCTGATCTTCTTAATTTATGGCTACCTGTGAAGAGCTGACTCGAAATTTACCTATTTGCAGAAGTTTTACCTGATTCAGTTCTCATACAGTGTCCCAAATAATTCAGAATGTTTTTCTCCATTTGTTGTTATGGTTTTAAATATTCAATGTGCTGCTCTGCTTTCCCACTATAGGCTGACTTTTAAGAAAGACCACAGGTAAAATTGTGTCTTGGTGGAAATTATGCCTGTGGGCATCTGTTGCCAGCTGGGGTAGGATGGTAGAACTAATTTTAAAAGCCTCAAAACTTCAATCAGTTGTCTCAGAATAGGCAAGCCTAGTTTCTTTAAGTGGAGCCTCCCAATGTCTGCACAACATCATTTCATACATCTGTATTCTCTGTCATGCTAGGAAATCTAAAGAACAGTCAACATGACCAGTGAGGGCCAGGTATATATTGTTATGATACTCTTTCAGATACCATGTCATCATGAACAGAAGAAAACGCTAAAATGAATAAATGTTGTTAAAAACATGGTATTTGGAGCCAAACATACATAATTTTTAAGATAATCCCGCCACTTTCTTACACTATGAATTTAGAAAACTTACATAATACCACATAAACGCCAATTTCCTTCTTTAACAAAAATTATATCGATAGGAATAATAATATAATAACAATAGTCATAATTCCTTTCCTTGACTGTTGGGGTAATTCATTGAATGGACAGTAACTCCCATTGTCACAGGCCAAGTCACTGAGCTGTGCTGGTTTGGAAGAAGAGCTGATGTGGGTAAAGTGAAGTTGTTCTTTGTACCTATTTCAATGTGGCTTTTTTTTTTTTTTTTTTTGCACTTGTCTGGAGTATTGCAACTTCTTAACTACATTCAGGTCTTCTCATAAAAACATTTTGGCCTATATATTGTTGTTAAATCAGTATTACTGTAGGGGCCGAAGGCTGGAATTTACTCTTTTTATTTCTTGCTGACATTACCCGTGAGTGAACAGTCCAAATCTATTGAATTACAAAGGGAAAAAGGCGGTAAGCCTAAAAATCACTGTATTTCTCTCCAATTACTCTAACAAATTACACAGCTCTACCTTTTTAAGTGGTATTTTTCTCAGAGGATGTCTTCAGAGTTGCTTATTTATCATGTACTTATAACACACTCTGCCATTGCACATTTTTTAAAATTAGTTTTGCCTGACTGCTATTTTGTCCAATTAATATTTATAACCTCTGATGTCCATTTCTTTTAGTCCCAGAGTCCAGCATCTGCTTAATTATCTAATTAATGTCTTTGCTCATTTAGCTCTAAAAGGGTTGCTGGACTATACATGGATTGAAATAGTGCCATCTGAGTATTGCAGTTTTAAGAAACAGAGAACACAAGGTAATGCAGGTAGAAGCAGAATAAAGAATGGGGCACCAGGCTATTTTCGAAAATGCTACAAATAATCCTTCAGATCTAAGACATTATAGGTTTAATTTCTAAAGGTACTGCATATCAATTCACTGACTCCAGACAAAAGCATTAGTCAGT
This sequence comes from Myotis yumanensis, assembly GCF_028538775.1. Lineage (NCBI taxonomy): Eukaryota > Metazoa > Chordata > Mammalia > Chiroptera > Vespertilionidae > Myotis > Myotis yumanensis. The sequence goes on along the minus strand of NW_027223762.1, from coordinate 28,677,590 downwards.
GTCCACGGGTATGATTTATCAAAGAGAGAGAGGGAGGAAGAGAGAGAAACATGGATGTGAGAGAGAAACATCAATTGGTTGCCTCCAGTATGCACTCCAACTAGGAATCAAGCCCACAACCTTTTGGTGTGTGGGATGACACTCCAACAAACTGATTCACCTGGCAAGGCAATCTGTTTTTAATAGATTTTTTTAAAAATTGATTTTTAGAGAGGGAGGGAGAGAGAAACATCCATGTAAGAGTGAAACATCAATTCAGTGCTCCTGCATGCCCTCTACTGGGGATTGAGCCTGCAACCCAGGCATGGGCCCTGACCGGGAATCCAACTAGCAACCTTTCAATGCATGGGACAACATCCAACCAACCGAGCCACACCAGCCACGCACAATCATTTGTTTTTAATTGTTTTGTCCCTATCCGTATTAGGCAAGATTCCAGAGAACATAAAATCGGTAAGATATCTATTTATCTATCATATATGTGTGTATAAACAGTATATATGCTTTTATATACATGATCTATATAACAGGATCTATAAAAATAAATATAAGTATAGACAGTTTTATTTTGAGGAGTTGGCTAACACAATTATGCATGCTGAGAAGTCCCACAATCTACCACTTGTAAGCTGGAGACCAGGAAAGCCAGTCGTGTAATTCAGTCTACACCCAAAGACATGAGAACCAGGGGAGCTGTTGGTATAAATCCCAGTCTGAAGGCCAGAGAAGATGAGATGAAATAGCTCCATCCAAGAGGCCGCAATAAAGTAAACATTTGTTTTTCTCTCTGCTTTTTGTTTTGTTTAGGCTCTCAACAGACTGGATGATGCCCACCCACATAGGGGAGGGCAATTAATTTACTGAGTCCACAGATTCAAAGCTAACTGCATCCAGAAACAGCCTTACAAACACTTGCAGAAATAATACTTCATTGAGGCACCTTATGGTCAATCAAGCTGACTCATAAGCTCACCATTACATCACCTTTACAATATTTCAACTTATCAACAATGTAGATTTTATGACTGGAAAATCACACATCCTTTGGGTGGAGAACTTAGGTTTAATAGGATACTCTCTTTTTTTTTGGGGGGGGGGGGCGTGGAGTATACTTTTCATCTTTTAATAGCATTTTTTTGAAAGTATAATGTACTATATAATTATCTTTAATAAGCATTTTTCCCCCTAACCAGGCTACTATGCTACTTCATTACTGTTTTCAGAATACAAATGGATTGGAAAAGCTTCCTGAGTCCTCCTTTCCAAGACAAAACCACCACTGGGCATCACTTTACCAACTAATGCTGATCAATTGAAATAGAGAGAGCTACAGAAAAAGTCAAGAACCACAAGATTTCATTTGTAGGTGGGATATAAAACTGAAAGCAACAAATGAACAAACAACTAAAACAAAGACACAAACAACAGTATGATGGTTACCAGAAGGAAGGGGGCTGGGTGTTAGTAAAGGCCTGGATTTTAGGACTTACTTACCAACTTAGTAAGACTATTTCAAGTAAAGTAAATAAAGTTTTAAAGGCTGTGACCAGGTCCTAAAGGACATGCCTTGAGATTTATACAACTCGTAGGCTGACTGACCATCTATAATCCTGGTCTTGGTTCTTTCATCCTCACAGCCTTCTTAGAAAAGGTCTATAAATAAAATTCCCTCCCTCCCTCATTGTTCACACATCAGGAATTTTATTTTGCACAACACTTTTGACTTACAAAACACTGTCACACTTCATCTCATTTTATTCTCATGGTCATCATATGAAATAAAGATAAGGAAATCGAGGCAGAATGAAGGGAATGTCAATCTTTTCAGTTAGTAAGTGTCAGATAGAGCCTGTCCCCAGATTCAAATTTTCTGAATGCAAATCACAGACTCACCAGCTCATCACAGTTCCCTCAGCATTGCCAGAGATAAAGGGATTGATTCTAACCACTAGTCCCACCGCTGTGCCTGCATTCTTTATTTTGTGCTAATTACCACACTTGCTGTCAACACCACATGTTTCAGGGGGAGTGACAATTCAACTTCCTTCTTTCAGACACTTGAAAGCTTCCTCTCCAGGAAGACAGCAAGTCTGGACCAAACTAAGGGGAGGACCGTGGTAAGGATTTCTCCCACAGCTGGCAGCACATGCTCCCTAACTTTGAGTGAATTCCAAGATGGAAGAGGCAGGATGGGCTGGAGGAACGTACAGTGTATAAGACTTAAATGTTCCTCCACGTGGCCAACAAAGTTGACATCTTTAGGGTTTAGTTGGAATATGGCCCCACTAATATAATATGGAAAAAATGCCTCTAAATTAAGAGGATTCGTCAGGCAGTTAAAAATGTTATCAGAGAGACCGAAATTGAATAGGAAGCATGGAGGCTTCAAAACTTCTTGCTGTTTAACTGGGGGAGCTGCTCCATTAGCTCAGCTAATTGAACACTCTGTTATCTCGCTTGGATTGTCGCTGCAGAAGAAAAAGGGTTTGTATTTTTGCTCTCTGAAACAGAATCTGAAACTGGTGAAGGGAGGCAAGAGACAGGATATATGCTGATTACTTTATTTTGACATTAGATCTGTGAGTAGAATTAGCTGTGCTCAGATATAGCCTTTTAGACACATCCATCCACAAGCAATCTATATTATAATTGGAAAAACTGGCCAAGAAGAAATAAGAATAGAGAAAAAGGAAACTTTGCCAATACTTAGGAAGAAATAAAATCTGAGTAGTCTCTTATTTAATGATGCAAGCATATAAAATAAGATGAGAAGCCATGTTATACTCAAACATGAAAGACGGAAAGGTAAAGATATAAAAAACATACTTTTTTATACATGTAATTTTAGTTTTTTGATTTTCTAAAATTAAAAAAGACATTTCATGATCTATCTACCAATCTATCATCGAACATAATACATAAAAGATGAAGCAGTCATGAGAGAGAAGGAAATCCTGCCATTTGTGACAACATGGATGTACCTTGACAACATTATACTAACTAAAATAAGTCACATAAAAATACTAATACTGGCCCTAACCGGTTTGGCTCAGTGGATAGAGCATCCGCCTGCAGACTGAAAGGTCCCAGGTTTGATTCTGGTCAAGGGCATGTACCTTGGTTGCGGGCACATCCTGAGTAGGAGTCCCCAGTAGGAGGTGTGCAGGAGGCAGCTGATCGATGTTTCTCTCTCATCGATGTTTCTGGCTCTCTATCCCTCTCCCTTTCTCTCTGTAAAAAATCAATAAAATATATTTAAAAAATACTAATACTGTATGATATCACTTATATATGGGATCTAAAATTCCAAACTCATAGAAAGAGGGAGTAGAATAGTGGTTATTTGGAGGGGGTGAGCCAGGTTGGGGAAATAGGGAGAGTTGTTCAGAGTACAAACTTCCAGGTAGATGAGTAAGTTATAAGGACCTAATGTATAGCATGATGATTATAGTTAATAATACATTACTATGTACTTGAAAGTGGCAAAAGAGTAGATCTTAAATATTCTTACCGCCAAAAAGAAATGGCAATTATGTGATATGATGGAGGTGTTAGTTAACACTATGGTGGTAACATAATGTTTGCAATATATGTGTATCAAATCAACATATTTTACATCTTAAACTTATACAATGCTATATATCAATTATATCTCAATAAAGCTGGGAGAAATAAATAAAATTTAAAGGTATATAAAATTTAAAAATTAGAAGATCAGAGATCAAATTCACTCACATATATAGATGCAGAAATCTTATATAGGTTAATAGAAAACTAAATTTAGTGACAAACAAAGCCAAAACATATAATGGCCAAATTAGTTTTGCCTTAGAATAATAATAAGGTAATTTGATGTATTTTTAAAATAAATGAAAAAATCAAACAAATACGTCACAGATATAAAAAGGCACTACATAAGTTCCAAAAGAAACTCATACAAAATTTATATCAATCTGTAAATACAAGAACATTTCCTTAATCTAGGAATATGTAGCTGAATAAAACCTCAGGCAAATATAATTTTAACAGCAGTATTTTAGATTATTTCCTTTTAATTAGAAAAAGACTGGATATCTACTCTTGTACTTCAATTTAACATTGTAAGAAATACATAAAATAAAATGAATGTTTTAGACTCAGATTTGATTATGTATGCATAAAACTCCAAAGAATAAAAAGAGTTTAACAACTTTGCCAGGTAAAAAACATTTAAGTACAAACTTAATTAAATTTGTATTGATAAAATATCAGATAGAAAATACTAGTGAAAGATTTTTTTTACTCCTATATTTTTTTGACCCTGAAATTTTACTCCTATTCATGTATGTCAGAGAAAACATTTCCCTCTATGCACCAGAAGGCACATCTAAAAATTTTCATAGTAACGCTGGTTTGTAATAGGGAAAAATCACACAAAAAAAACTGGAAATGATCCAAATGTCCTTGGAAAGAATCTTGGGTTATAGATAGTTGCATATTCATAGACTAGAATACTAGGGCATTGAATAACCTATAGAAATACACATGGATAAACCTTAGGAACTTATTGTCAATAATTTTTAAAAGCAATCTTCAGAAGGATGCACAATTGTATATAATATTTAAAAGCATGCAAAGTTGAACATGTAGTAAAATTATACAGATAAGCAAAGAAACTATATAAATGATAGAGGCCCAGCGCACAAAATTCATGCACTGGTAGGGTCCCTGGCAGCTGCCGGCCAGGGCCTTCCTCCCATCCCCCAGCCGGCCCCACCCTCTGGTCGAACTCCCGGACAAACTCCCAGTCGAGGAGATAATTTGCATACTATGCTTTTATTATATAGGACAATTGAGGATATATACTCATTTATGGGTTATAAAGGAGGATCAGATTGGTGAGGGAGGAATCAAGGAGTTTCAAGATTCCTGATGATGCTTTATTTCTTAAACTGAGCATTGATATGCTAGTTTTGGTTTTATTTGTTTAACCTATATTCTATAAACATTATTTTATATATACTTAATATTTAAAAAATGTTAATGCCTAAAATCCTTCAAGTTTGTAATGTTTAAGTAGCTTAGGGCTTAAATACAGCATGTTCCCCTGGCTGGTTTGGCTCAGGGGTTGAGCATCAACCTACGCACCAAGAGATCACCAGTTGGATCCTGGTCGGGTCAGGGCACAAGCCCAGGTTATGGGCTCCATCCCCAGTGGGGGGCATGTAGGAGGCAGCCAATGGATGTTGATGTTTCTCTCTCAGAGATGTTTCTATCTCTCTCTCAAAAACAAAGACATATTTAAAAACAAACAAACACACACACACAAAAAAACAGGTTCATCTTCACTTCCCAATAGCCTTTCCAAAAAAGTAGCAACAGTGACTAATATAAACTTTAAAAAATATGTAAATTAAGAGGCTTCTAGGTTGTTCACAGTCATCTTCTTTCTTCTAAGTTCTCTTACATCTCCTCTATATCTCCTACATATTTTTCGCTTTTATTTTTATAAAGTGGAAATTATTCCAAAGGTCCATACTTGAGTTCACAGTGTAAAGTGCATGCACTACTTTACATTCTGTATGAGGCAGCCTAATCCTACAGCCTCAATAGATATTTGATTTCTGGTTTAGTATAGCATTCAGTTTTCCACTTAGTACAACAATAAAATGAAGAATTTTTGAACTTAAATTTAGATCCTTCCAATTTGGCCATTTGAAAAAGTCATGTGATATCATATCATTACATTAGATATATATAATTCTCCTGAAGACACTCTATTGAAAATGAGACGTTATGCTCGATTTTAATCTTCCACCCTTTTAGATCATATATTGATATTAATAATTTTTGTAACTAACCTGGAAAGCCATGAAGATCAATATATGTCTTAAGGATTTTTGCTTTGTTCTCCCCGCACCCCTTCATTTCTTCTTATGTCTTTGACCTTTAGAAGAGTTGCAGGGTGAATCTAATTTCAGAAAATGATTGAATAATCACAAGGTATTTCTGCTGCTGTTGTTTTTGATCAGATCAGCCTGAGATGTTTTATATTTTGATTGATAAATACATAGCCTTCAGAACCCATTTTGCTTTGTGTTTCAACTAGTGCTGAAACAGGAATTTTAGAGGTAAAATAGGACAGGTTTAGGAAATTTTAGACATTTTGGAAATTAAGGGGACCATGGAGGAAGCACAGGGCTGCAGAGCAGCAGAAGGTATATTTCCATAGAATAGGGAAGCTGAAAAGCTGCAGCAGGTACATTTCCATAGAATGAGGGAGCTGGAAACAGCAAAAGGTCTATATTTACAAAATAAAGAGAAGGAAGCCCTTCATCCAGAAAAAGAAGAAAGCCCAAAGGGAATAGGAAGACAATAAGGAAGGAGGTGAGGGAGAACCTCACTTGTCTTCTGTGAGTGTGGGAAGAGCTCAGGAGATTTATCTCAGTGCTGCAGCAGATGCAATGGCGTGAGCACGCTCCGCCTGCACAAGCTTCCTCCGCACACCAGGAAGTGGCATCGCCCACCTGAGCTGACCTCCTAGAGCCACTACATAGTACCCTGATCATTCCTACTATTGGTTGCCCTATGGATGTTGTAAACTTCTGATTGGTCTGGAATGTTATATATGTTGCTGCACTCACACAATAAACTTGGATCTGCGTCACTGAACCAGTCCCCGGAGTCGGGCATGCTTCGTTAGGACTCCGTTCGGCCTCACCCCCGAGGGACCCCCTGCTTCATGTGAGGTTGACCTTTGAGCCCAGGACTTACTATAGTAACCAGTCTAATGGAATAGTGACCAATCAGAGGGGATATCAAGGCACCAGGATCTTCAGCCTTTATAAGCCGTAGGAAAAAGGAACTCAGTGGGACCCTTTCCCCCTTCCTACTTGGGAGTCCATTCTGTGGGACTCTCCCTCTCCCCATGTGGGAGTCTGTACTAGTTCTCCAATAAATCTCCACCTTTGCTATACCACTTTCTGTCTGTGGATTCATTCTTCGATGCTGGCAGACAAAGAATCTGGGTTCCAGTCCAAAACTTCAGTTTCAGTGCCAGGTTTTCAGCTAGTAAGATATTTGGGGCTAGGATAAATACATATTTTTTTCTATCAATGAAGAAATATAAAAATGTTTTCAAAGAGAATGATGATAGGTTTTGATGAACCACACAGAAAATAAAAATCAACATTAAGCATTTTCAGCCAATAGCTCTTTGAGGCTAGTATACTTTTTTTTACAAATAAATAAAAGGTGCTGATTCTATGCTTTATTCATGTTAGTCACATTTGGGATCAAAATTAGAAAAACAATGCTTATAAAACATGGTTCATCTGTATCTTTGACAAACATTCCATTTTATTTTTTTCCTTATCAGTTTGCCGAAGCAAAAAATCAGGTCAAATTAAACCACAGAAAGAAAGGTATTTGTATTATTCTTCTTTGAGGAATAGAGGACAGAATAAATTAATTTATTAATCCTTTTACCTTTGCAAAAACCTACAATTAGTTTGTTTTGCATTCTGTCCATTAGCAGGCTAATAATCATCCTAATTAGAAACTTTTGGGCACATTCTCAAACATAATAAACATCATTATTGTTCTCTTTCATATGTTTTATCAACATATGAAAACCAAAAGATACCATTACTAAAACATAATGAAGTTGAAAGGGCAAGGGCTATGCCCTCCATCTTGCCTGTATCCTCCATGTTGGGGCCACTGCGGCCTTCTTCCCGGAAGCCCAGGCCTCTGCAGGCCACGCCCGGGATTTTAAACTAACCAATGACAATCAAGGGAAGTGCGCGCCATAGATATGACCACATCCTGTGTAACAGGACCCGGCTTGCGCCTGGCCAATCGGCAGAGCACAGTCCATTCTCCTCCCCTCTTTGTCTGTAAAGTATATAATGTGTGTTTAAACTCTTGATCGGGGCTCACAGCCACTGCTCTGTGCTCAGAGTAAGCTGTGAGTCCCAGCATGCTGGTATCAATAAACCCTTTGCTTTTTGCATGAGATCGTCTCTTGGTGCTCTGTGAGTGCAGCTGGCGTTCCGGGCGTAACATTTGGAGGTCCCACCGAGATTGCTGCGGCCGCCTTCGGGTTCCAACAGACGCTTCTCGGGGTAAGTGACGGCGCCTTTTTGAATAGCGATCGCTTAGAAATTGGAAACACAAATCTTGTCGGAGCTGGCAAATCTGTTCGGTCTGGTGGCTGTCGGGGAGGGGCGTGAGCCTCCCCCGACTGCGGCTGACAGACGTGTTGGGAGGTCGCAGGCCACATCCCCGGGGGACGCCCTGGTGGAATCTGGAGAGGACCAGGGACGCCTGGATTCCTCTCGTCTGCTAAATACTGACTCTGAAACTCTGTTGCCAGCTAGGTCAATTGGCTTTGAAAAACCTTCCTTTTGGATCCTCCGGTTTTTATCTCAATGCGTTGTGTCTGTTCTGGTTCTTTGTTCTTTGTTGTCTGTCATTAGTCTGTGTTTTCTGTTTGCCATGGGCCAGAGTACTTCTACTCCTTTGTCCCTGACCCTGGACCATTGGTCGGAGGTCAAGGGACGAGCTCAAAACCTTTCTCTTATCATCAAAAAGGGTAAATGGCAGACTTTTTGCTCATCCGAGTGGCCCTCCTTCAACGTTGGATGGCCCCCGGAGGGATCTTTCCACCTGCCTCTTGTGAGGGAAGTAAGGAATCTGGTTTTTCAGCCTGGCCGACACGGACACCCGGACCAGGAGTCTTACATTTTAGTCTGGCAAGACTTATGTGAGAACCCCCCGGCGTGGGTCAAGCCCTTCTTACCCCCTGGTTCTCTCCCTAGGTCCTCGGTCTCTGCTTCTGAGCCGGCAATCCTCCCTGTGAAGCCTGCTCTCCCCTCTCCTCTCCCCTCTCCTCCACCCTCTGCCCCTCCGGTCCTCCCGGACTCACAACCTGACCTCATCCTCCTAGACTCTCCACCGCCTTATGCTTCGCCTCAGCCCCTGCCATTGCATCCGCAGCCCGGGCAGCCCAAGCCCCGCAGCTTGGGCCTGCGCCCAGCACCATGAGCGGCGGTGCGCCTTCGGGGGGCGGCCCTGGGGGCTCGGGCCGGGCGCGGACAAGCTCGTTCGCGGAGCCTGGCCGCGGTGGCGGCCGCAGGGTGTTAACCCCTGGGCTTGTGTCGAGCGAGTGGAGCTGGGCGGAGCACAGGGGAGCAAGGCCGGCGAGTCGCTTGCGGGAGGCCGGAGCAGCGAGGCCCCCGGCGGCGTCGGGTCCGGGGGAAGGTCTGGGAAAGGTCCCGCGCGGAGCCCACGGGCCGGACACCTGGGGGCGGCGTGGCTACTCTGGACGGGAGCAGGGCTCTTCCCATGGAGATCGCGCCAGCTAGATGATAAAAAGTCCTTCTTGTAATTGAAAAGTTTTAAAATGCATCCGGGATTTCTGTGCACGTGTAAAGGGAAAAGGCCAGTTTAAAAACGAGTGCGCATAGTTTTGAGCTGAACCTAAGCTTTTGCTGTGTACAGAATAAAAACCCGAGACTGTTTTGGCCTTAAAAATGGCAGAGATGAACCTGACAAAGAAATGTTCGGATTGAATTGGGAAAAATTGTGTTATTGTGATAACTAAATGCCTTTGCTTATTGGTACAGCCACCATTTTGGGCTCCAAGCCTTGGCATCCGCCATGTTGGCCGCATGGTTTGCTGCTCCCCTGGGGGCCGCCATCTTGAAACAGCAAAGGCCCCGCCCTCTGATTTACTCAGGGGTGGAGCTTTAAGGCGGAGTTTTATGGGGCTGCAAGCGTGCTTGCTTCGAGGATTTATTTTTAAACTAATCTCTTAAATCTAGAAAACCCTGCTTTCCTTAAACTAAGGACAATCAAAGGTTATGTCAAAGTCTTTAAGAGGGACTGATAGCAGTAATCTAATTTCTAAAGTACGATTATTTCAGGTAGAAACTGGTTTCTGTAAATTGATCTGTCCTTATTGCTTAAATATGTATCCTTGTTGTTAAATTTGAATATATTGTTAATCTGAGGAATGTTAATTATTTACATGTCACCTAAAAATTAAGGCTAAAAGTTCTAACTAACTAAAAAGCATGGCTTTGGTGTAATGGAAGGAAAGAAATGTTAAATGAATGTTAAGAAGCTGGAACTGGTCACTGGTGGTGGATTGTGAGAAGGGCTGGAACTTCTCCTTCCTTGGTACCCCTAAAACATCAGAGGGTACTTCTGGCCTTGATTTTCTTGGTTTTGGATTTGTTTGTTTGTTTGTGATAAAAACCGTTTCTATCTAAATAAGACATAGGTCAAGAATCCTGTCCTGGGATGTGGGAAAGGGAAGAGCCCCACATCTGTTCCTGTCAGGTCCCCATCAGGGGACTTGGGGGCGGTGTTCCTGTTATCTGCTCAAGAGCCCAAGACTGTAAAGATACTTGTTCACTGAAAAGGTGTAAGTATGTTTGTAAACACTTCTGTCTGTTTGTTTACTGGGAACTTTGATTTTCTATGTAATATTCTGTGCTGGGTTGGGATTTTGGAATTCTAGTCTGATTGGGACATTTAAGGATGGGGCTCACAGTTCCTCAAGGCAGAGACTTAATGGGCCTTTCCCCCTGCCTGTAAAGGAAGACAATGGGCCTTGAAATCTGTAAAGATAGGCGAGAATGAAGCTGGTCAGGCCCCACCCCCTATCATTCCTGACTTTCTTGCTGCAAGAATTGTCTCTTTTCTTGAGAGGGCTCCAGAGGGCGCACGAGGACATTTGGCTGCGCCTCGGCGCCACCCAGGAGACTGGCCCAACCCCAACTCCTCATCAGCACAGACCAGGAGATTGGGTCTACATCAAAAGGCACCACCTGGAGCCTCGATGGAAAGGTCCCTACACCCGACTCCGTGGTGCTGACGACCCCCACTGCTCTCAAGATAGTCGGCGTCGCGACCTGGGTCCATCACATCCACGTCTGGTCAGCAGCAAGCTACGGCGTGATCGACCTGCCTGATGCTGGTAACATTGAATAGACTTAGATAATGCCTGCATCTTCATGGACATGGCTCCAAAGAGACAAGGACAATTTATAGGATCACATGTTTAGTAGCAGAAGATGTGGCTGCCTAAAGCGGCCATGATGCCTATATTATGTTTCATTGTGTTGATATGTCACATTAACCTTTAATTCTCTTGCAGGTTTGAATGTATGTTGGCTGTCCTGGAAGGGTACTATGTGGGGTGAACCCCAAAAAGTAAAGGGTGCCTAGCTGCCAAGAGGGCAGGTGCCCACCTGGGCAGGGAACAGTGCCCATCAGGTTTTGGTCTCTGTTGAGAGATAGCTAACAGTTGGCAGCCTGTGTACTGCTTGCAGGCCTTTGTGACCATGCCCATGTCAGGGGTAGTCTGAAAAAAGCCTGTTTAGAGTAGAAGGTCTGAGGCATGGTTATGCATAGAAAGAAAGTTTAATGCCAACAATTAAAAGGAATTGTCAAGGAAAGTCAGAAAATCTTAGAGTAGAGCAGTATGTCTTTCTTCTTATGTAATTCCTCCGAAATTTGGCAATGCTAACATGGCAATACGTTTCTTTGCATAGATTCAATAAGACCGGTTCCTAATAGTGGTTTTATTAACGGAAAACTTTGACTGGAGTATCATGTTTTAAAGAGCCCTGTCTGAGCTCTAAAGACTTGAAGCCAGTAAAAATGCCACGAAGAAAGCCTGGTATTCTGCTTGGAAGCCCTGAAGATGGCTGGCGCTGGAGTGTCAGGCTGATGCCCTACCATCACTGGCGGTTGGTAAGAGTAAAAGGGGAGCAGTAGGGATGCCTCTGCATTCCTGCGGAGCCCCCACAAGCTCTGGGCCGCAACAAGTAGGAGGGCTACTGAGATGGGCTTAAAGCCTGGAGCGTGGGCTCAGGTGGAATTGCTACAGGTGAAGAATTCACCTAACTCAGCAGATACTGCAGGCGGGCCTGATGGCAGCTGGGTGGCGTGGCTTCCTGGCCCTACGGGGCACATTAAGATTCAACCATGAGATTCTAGCAAAGGTAGTCAGTTACCATTCTTGTTGTGTTTATGCAAACATCAGGACAGTAAATAAATTAATCTTAATTTGGCTTTTTGATAGCCATGGAGGAATTTTAAGAAGAAAAATCCTATTTCAATAGAAGTTGCTAAAGCTAAAATAGTTTCTTTCCCCTCCACCAGACCATTTGTTAAGATATGTCCAATATGAGCCTCTAGCAACGGTGGAATGGAAAAGCAGTCCGTCTCATGATTGAGCCGGAAGTTCCAAGACAAAGGGGGGAATGAAAGGGCAAGGGCTATGCCCTCCATCTTGCCTGTATCCTCCATGTTGGGGCCACGTGCGGCCTTCTTCCCGGAAGCCCAGGCCTCTGCAGGCCACGCCGGGGATTTTAAACTAACCAATGACAATCAAGGGAAGTGCGCGCCATAGATATGACCACATCCTGTGTAACAGGACCCGGCTTGCGCCTGGCCAATCGGCAGAGCACAGTCCATTCTCCTCCCCTCTTTGTCTGTAAAGTATATAATGTGTGTTTAAACTCTTGATCGGGGCTCACAGCCACTGCTCTGTGCTCAGAGTAAGCTGTGAGTCCCAGCATGCTGGTATCAATAAACCCTTTGCTTTTTGCATGAGATCGTCTCTTGGTGCTCTGTGAGTGCGGCTGGCGTTCCGGGCGTAACAAAGTCATCCAATTGTCAAAGCTATCACATAGTTTATCATGCAAGGATTGTAAAATTCAGTCTACTGAACATTTTTCTGATATTTCAAAAATATAGGTGATAATATCAGGTCAGTACATTTATGTTCCACTTATAATGAAAAGCAAATAACTTTAGCAATATTGTTATCTCCATTCATGGAAGGCTTGGAAAAAATTTTCATAATTGGCTGGTGTGGTAGACAGAATACAGAGCTCTCAAATATGTCTACAGCCTAATCCCTGGAACCTGTGAATATGCTATTATTTTACATGTCCAAGTGACTTTGCAGCTACTACATTAAGAATCCTGAGCTGGAGGGATTTCCCTGAGTTACCTGGTTGGGCTCACTGTAGTCACAAAGGTCCATACCAGTGAAAGAGGGAGGCAAGAGGATCAGCTGAAAATGTAGCAACAGAAGCAGAGGTTTAGACAAAGAGAAATAAAGAAACAGAGACCTGACACTGCTATACTGCTGACTTTGAAGATGGAGGATGGCCCCATTAGCCAAGGGATACAGATGGCCTCAAGCAACTGGAAAGGGCAAGGGAAAGAGATTCTTTTCTAGAGCCTCCGGAAGAAATGCAGCACTCCCAAAGCCTTGATTTTAACTCAGTGAAAGTCATTTCAGACTTCTGACTTTCAGAACTGTGAGAGGATACATTTGTATTGTTTTAAACCACTGAGTTTGTTACAGCAGCAATAGGAACTAAACTGGTGTGACATAGTAGTGTGTGTGACAAGTTGTCTACTTAGAGATGGAATAGGAGACGAGAAAAGAAGAGATGAGGGGAGGGAAGAAGGAAGGAAAGAGAAGGGGGTTAAGAACACAAATGAACAATCCAGTGAACTTATTAGTATCTCTAGATCCATCTGAGCCAGAAGCCTAGTCCTTCTCTGGACTTCTCTGGTCATCAGAATAAATGCCTCTTTTTACTTAAATTAGGCTGACTGGGATTTCTATCACAACAAAGAGTTCTGAATAAGAAGCTCCTTCATGTAGAAGGCCTAGCCTGGCTATTTATAGAACTCTACACAGCAGGATAACTGCTTGTCCATTAACCTTCTTAAAATATTGATGTGGATTAAAGTGTATACTGGAAAGGTGAAGTTCACTTCAGCTCACACAGGTTTGTTTTCTTTTTCCGGGGGAAGGAATTATATGACAAAACTACATCATCAAGGTATAGAATTGGTGGAAGTAAAAACATAGAAGGAATTGAGAGGAAGTTTAATTTTATTTCCCTTAATATCAGAGATTATAAGCAATGAGTGCCACATAATCAATTATTATTAGCATTTTAGTTCTTTTTTTTTTAAATCCATGTTATCATTCCTAGATTTACAATATAAAATACCTAAGAGGTTTGTTGTTTTTGATTCTGCTAGAGCTACACAGAGGGAAAGAGTTTTAATTATTTTGACTTAATGAAACTATCAGAGTTCCTTGCATATATAGCTTTTCCCTAGACATTTTCAAAATTTATAAAAATAAATAAAATTGTCTTTGAACCTCAGTCCCTTATTAGTGTCTTCCATTTTCTATATTTTTGCAATCTGTTGGAGTTACTTACAGAAACATATTGTTAGTCCAGCAAATTTAAGGAAAATAATAACCCACTGGACTCAGTACTGTTAAAACAACCTCATTGCATGACAGTGAAAAATCATTAACAGGTTACATATAAACAGGTCAGCCATAGAAGATAAAGAGGAAGAAAGAAATCACCTTGTAGTTTAGTCATTTTGAAGTTAGCCTGGATGTCAAATCAACGGCTAGCAAAGGATATATCAAGCACACAGGAAACTTGATCAGATCGATCATTCTAAAATTTCCTTCTTTCATTCAACAACAAAGGCACCAAAATTTAAATGAGAATTTAATCAATTGATTACTAAAATTTATTCTATTTGTAATTCCTTTAAAAGGCTGGGTAACAAGATAACAACTTCATATATTTGAGAAAGATTTCTCAAAATTTCAAATGTACATGGTACACTTGGAGAATAATAGAAAAAGAACTTTAAAATGCCAAAATGTATTTAATTTTTCAAAATGTTATAATAATGTTATTTTGCTTTCAAAATAACCAAATCTGGAAAAATATTTTTAAAGTAGGAACTAATATAAGGTTATATACACATTTAATATGAGACCTATTGGGTTAAAAGACAGAAGGCATAAAGGCATACATAATAAATAAGTCTGTCTACCTTTAGGACCATCTGTTTAACCTGTGGACTATCATCAGTTAAATTTCACTTCAGTAAGAAGCATGCACACACACACACACACACACATTAAACTAAATGTTTACAAATTGCAGATGACTTAAAAGTGGCTGAGTTCTCAGTTGGTTAGAGTGTCATGCCATGATGTCCCAAGGGTATGAGATCCCTGTTTTTTACAGTTGCATAATATTCCATTGTGTAAAAGTCCCACAGCTTTTTTATCCATCCATTCATCTACTGATGGAACTTGGGCTGTTGCCAAATCTTAGCTATTGTCAATAACGCTGCTATGAACATAGGGGTGCATATATTCTTTCTGATTGGTGTTTTGGGTTTTTAGGATATATTCCCAGAATTTCTGACTGATCCTTTTGTATGTCATTGATGTTATCACTAAGTTCCTTGAAGTTTTCACTCAGGTCCTTGAGCATCCTTATAACCTTTGTTTTGAACTCTGTATCTGGTAGTTTGCTTGCTTCCATTTCATTTAGTTCTTTTTCTGGAAATTTCTTCTGTCCTTTAAATTGCAATATGTTTCATTGTCTCTGCATTTTGGATGCTTCCCTGTGTTTGTTCCTATACTTTAGGTCACTGGTTCTCAACCTGTGGGTCATGACTCCTTTGGCGGTCGAACGACCCTTTCACAGGGGTCTCCTAAGACCACCCTGCATATCAGATATTTATATTACGATTCATAACAGTAGCAACATTACAGTTATGAAGTAGCAACGAAAATAATTTTATGATTGGGGACCTGTATTTAAAGGGCCAGAAGGTTGAGAACCACTGCTTTAGGTACAGCTGTTATGTCTTCAGAAATTGGTAGAGTGGCCTTGTGTAGTAGGTGTCCTATAGGGTCCAGTGGCTCAGCCTCTCCAGTCACCTGAGCTGGGCATGCTAGGTGTGCCCCTGTGTGCATTGTGTACACTGTCATGTTGTAGTTAACCTTGATTGCTGTTGGTGTCACTGGGAGGGATCGACTCCTAGGCCAATCGGTTGTGAGAATCAGATGAGACTTATAGCAGGAGACACCCCTGTGGAGCAGGACTTGCTTGCTTCAGTGGGGCTTTGGTGCTCAGAGAGTTTGTCCCTTTAGTATGTCACTCATGGATGTGGTAGTGTTGTAATCTAGTATGGTCTGAAGCTGATTTAAAAAAACACTACATGTGGTGTGGGACCAGCCCATTCCACATGTCTGCCCCCCTCAACGTGGCTTCTTTAATTCTCTAGTTGTAGGGCTTCATTCAGGCAGATTTCAGGTGGTTCGGAATGTTGGTTTTTCTGTGGTTTAGTTGTAATTTTGATGTGGTTGTGGGAGGAGGCGATTACCATGTTTACCTATGCCGCCATCTTCAACAATACCTCTCAAGAATTGTCTCTTTGAGATTTTCCCCGAGGAGACCAAGATGGCGGCGTAGGTAAACACCGGAGACCGCTGCCGCAAACAACCATTTCAAAAATACAACTAAAAGACAGAACGGACATCACCCAGAACCACAGGAAGGCTGGCTGAAGAGAGACTCTACAACTAGAAGGAAAGAGAACAGCAAATCGAGGCTCAGAGGCGGCGCAGTGTGGAAAATACAAAGGTACCGAGGTGCGCGCGCAAAGCGGGCTGGTGGCTGAGGGCGCGGTTGTCGTTTTCGGTCGGGAGTGAGTCTCAGACTCTGGGCTCCAGATCCGGGCGAGTCTCTAGGGACCCAGACTCAAACGGGAGAAGCGGGATTATCCGGCATCAGTTGGAACCTGAGGGCAGCTTTCTCTCCGAGGTTTGCAGCGGCTGCCGGGGTTCTGAGAAGCAGAGCCTCTGGGAACGGGACTGAGCGTGGCCATAACTGCTCCCTCCGCCTGCCCTGTTGATCCTGCCCCGCCCAAACCCTGCGCACAGCCATTTGCCGATCGCCTCAGGCAAAGGCTGGATTAGCGCCTCCCCAGAAGGCAGACGTTTTCCATACAGCTGATTCCTATAGCCAGTCGGCCTGGTGGTCAAACCCCTCTAGTGTTAACTACAACAATTAAGGCTTGGCTAGAACAAGACTGCGCACAGGGACCACAAGGGGGTGCACCAAGAAAGCATAAAAGATGCGGAGACAAAAAAACATGACAGAAATGGAGGATATGGAGCTAAGAATCGCAATTTTGAGGGCTTGCCATAAATTTGTGCAGAGCCTCACGAAAACTAATGAGACCCTCGATGCTACGATAAAGAAATTAGAAAGTAAGCATACACAGACTGAAATAAAGAATATTATACCCAATAGCAGACCAGAGGAGTACAATAATCAAACCAAAGATTCGACAAAAAACACCCAATTGGAAAAGCAAAATGAAAAAAGAATCCAAAAGTGTGAAGATAGTGTAAGGAGCCTCTGGGACAGCTTTAAGCGGTCTAATATCAGAATTATTGGAGTGCCAGAAGATGAGAGACAGCAAGATATTGAAAACCTATTTCAAGAAATAATGGCAGAAAACTTCCCCCATCTGGAGAAAGAAATGGACTTACAGGTCCAAGAAGCGCAGAGAACCCCAAACAAAAGGAATCCAAAGAGGACCACACCAAGACACATCATCATTAAAATGCCAAGAGCAAAAGACAAAGAGAAAATCTTAAAAGCAGCAAGAGAAAGAGGCTCAATTACCTACAAGGGAATACCCATACGACTGTCAGCTGATTTCTCAACAGAAACTTTGCAGGCCAGAAGGGAATGGCAAGAAATATTCAAAGTGCTGAATACCAAGAACCTACAACCAAGATTACTTTATCCAGCAAAGCTATCATTCAGAATTGAAGGTCAGATAAAGAGCTTCACAGATAAGGAAAAGCTAAAGGAGTTCATCACCGCCAAACCAGTATTATATGAAATGCTGAAAGGTATCCTTTAAGAAGAGGAAGAAGAAGAAAAAGGTAAAGATACAAATTATGAACAACAAACATGCATCTATCAACAAATGAATCTAAGAATCAAGTGAATAAATAACCTGATGTACAGAATGAACTGGTGATTATAATAGAATCAGGGACATAGAAAGGGAATAGACTGACTATTCTTGGGGGGAAAAGGGGTGTGGGAGATGCGGGAAGTGACTGGACAAAAATCATGCACCTATGGATGAACACAGTGGGTGGGGAGTGAGGGTGGAGGGTGGGGTGGGAGCTGGAAGGAGGGGAGTTATGGGGGGAAAAAAGAGGAACAAATGTAATAATCTGAACAATAAAGATTTAATTAAAAAAAAAAAAAGAATTGTCTCTTTAATGTGGTGTAAAGTAAGGGTCAAGTTCACTTATTTTTTATGTACCTCTAGGCCAATATATATTGGTTATATTTACAATTTAAAAAGTTGCATGAAGGTTTCTATTAGTGGTTGTTCTTAAGCAATGAGATCCTATTTGGATTTTCTCATAATGATTACCCTCACTCCAGCAACAGAGGGCTGTGCTCTACAGATTGGATATATTAAGTGGCTGAGATGCAGCTTGGGTGTTCCTCGCTGGTCCATTTAATAGATACCAGCAAGGTGGGAAAATGAGAGAAAATCTATCTCTTCTTTTTCTAAAAAGAAAGCTATTTTCAGCTAGCAATCCTGTAGCACACTGACGGGATAACATTATGTGGGTAATGTAAAAGGACCATACTTCTCAAGTAAATGGACACTTATCTTATCTCATGCAGCTATGAAAAGGTAATTGGAGTCCAAAGTGTAAAGTATAATGGAAGGTTATTGAGGCATTTTCAAGTGGTTGGGCTGGATTTTACGCTTCACGTGTGATGACATTATTTATATCCTGGAATCTTTTGTGTAAGTTTGCTTTTAGAATTTAATAGGCCTAGAGTTAGAAAATTTAGAAATTATTTGTACCCTCTCAGACATCCAAATATAGTATCTCTCTACTTCCACTGATATTAGTAAGAACCACTTTAGTATTAGTTTGATGATATTTAGTTACAGGGTAAAAAAACAACAATAGTAAATAATATAGTCTCTGCCTTGGTATTTTTCTCAAATGCTAAGATCTGGGCATCTAAACCTGAGAGGGCTGGAAAACTCTCATGAAAAACTCAGGGTTTCATCCATGTATCCAGGCCTTCCAACCCGTCATTTGTGAACTGAGTAATACTTTCACAGGACCTAAACCATGAGCATTACTGTAATAGTTATGATTCTCTTCCAGAACGAATCAGAGTGTATTAACTTGTTATTTATTTTAAGCCTAGCAGCATCCGAGAGAGAGAGAGAGAGAGAGAGAGAGAGAGAGAGAGAGAGAGAGAATACCATAGCTAGTGAATTCCTTTAACCATGGTGGGGCGGGGGAATCACTCCTGTCATTGCTTGACTTAGTCTGCAGTTTTGGAGCTCACCCGAGGGCCAAAGAAGGTGACCTCAGTGGGAGAGGTAGGCGAGCCACACAATATAAGAAGGCTTATGAATAAAAGAAGACACCCAAATTGATCCATTCAGGACTCACAGCCTATTTTGCACTATGACTACACAACTTGAATTTTAGGACCTATTTCAAGGAAACAAGCAACTTTATTTTATAGACTCTATATATACTTACAGGCTAGCCTCTCTTAACCCCACACATCAAAGCTCTATTATGTGTGTCTAGAGAACACGCAAGGAGCACAAAGTATGGTACCAACAAATATTGCACTGGTCTTTGTGGCTGCTGAAACATCTTAGGATTGATTGGCCTATTGATGTATCGTTCAGGGTGAATGTATTAGCTAGAAAAGGGATAAGACTGACAGGGCAGGAGGCTGGGGCTTTGGGTTCATTGTCAGGGCTATGGCCACTCTCAAAGTAACACTTTAGAAATTAGATTTGTTTTCATTCTGGAGAACCTTGAATACAGGTGGAAACGCCCATTCCCCAAATCCTAGAATCTAATAAGGGCTGGAGCCAGGCATAGAACTGCCATTATCAAGACTGAAGATTTCTATGAACAGCGGAGATTTCTATGCTATATCATAGCAGTGAGATACAATTTTGCTAATCAGCTGAAACAAATTTCTATCATGATTCCTTTAAAATAAAATATTGCTTTTTATACATGAGTTTCTAATAAAAAAGTCCACATGATATTGATTGATATGGTAAGTGGTAATGCCATCATGAAAGAGGTATAATTTGTATCTTTTAAACATTTGAAAATTTAAACTTCAAAATTAGAACCACATCTGCAATTATAAGAACTTAATCACAATGAGCATTATTTTTATATCTTTGGTAATGAAAGAAACCATCCTGACAAATTAAAAGTAACCATTGCTAATATTCTCCCTAAAATTTTCCTGTAACCATGACTTTTCTTCCCAATTTTGATGCCCCAAAAGCTAAAGTAGCATAACACAGGTCCTAGGCTCTAGTGTTAGGCTGCCCAGGTTTTAATCTCGGTTGGAATACTAAACTTGCTAGCTGTGTAACCCTAAGCAAGTTATACATGTCCTCTGTGCCTCAGTTTCCTTATTTAAAAATGTGGCTAGTAATGTTATTCTTTCTTAGGGTCATTGGAAAAATTAAATGATTTAATATATGTAAAATGCTTAGAATAGTACAGATAAGGTGATAAGATGGAAATCTTTATTTGAACCATATCCTGGGGTCAAGAGGATGTGATGAAGAGGTAAATTTCCCCAAACAGCAGTAGAAATGAAATGCCCCCCAAAAATGAATGCTGGATAAATGAAAGACTAATTTCTTCTACATTTGAAATGTCAAAATTGATGTCTAACTTATTGCTACTATTTTAAACATTAACTTATGTTTTGCTATGTTTTCAAATTGTATGGTAGTCTAGTCCATTCTTATTATGTTCTGTTTTTGAAGTGGCTATTTTATATAATATAGTTTTGTTCTTTCTTTTGGCTCATTTTTTGTCTTATACATGTAAAATCAATCTTCCTCAGAGCAGACAATTCATTCATTGTAGCCTTCCATGCTAGGCCTGTGCTGCTATAATTGGTATTCTGAAATAGCTCTGAGTAAGTGGACTTATAAAATCACAGTCTAGTATAGTAACCAAAAATAAAAATGGTCTGTATTTCTAAGGAAGGAAAAAGAAAAATATCCTGGCTAATCTTTCATATATGAATTTCTACTTTGTCACCTCTATCTGGTATTTCTATTATTTAGGAAATGTTTTTGAAGGTCAAACTGAAATAATAGTGTGTGTGTGTGTGTGTGTGACACAGATATTTCTCAGAGCATGGCAAACATTGTCTTCTGTGCCAAGATATATCAATCTTTGATGTAGAAAACAACCAGGTCCATTAAATCAACATGGATACTCACTCATAACTTTTTTATTCATTTGCTGTTATGGTCTGGATACTTGTTTACTCCATTAGGTTCTACCTTGCATTGAAATTGAAACAATCTAGCATAACATCAATTTCCTTCGTATTGTGTTTTTGACTTGCCCATAGAGGTAAATATTTCTTTATGAACTCATTTAAACTTCTTGAAAATTTCTGTAAAGTTATGATTGCTTTAATAAGAATTTCCTGAGCCCACAATATATCTTTATATTTGTATGCCAGAAATTTGAAAACAATATGGTTATTTTATATTTTCCTCAATACTAAGAAATATCACTTCAAGCTTTTTCAGTGACTATTGGAATAGTAGACTTTAATGCTATCATATGCATACATTCCAAGAAAGAAAGTAGAAGGGCTCATATTTCTCAAAAGCATGTTCCTTTTGAGAGATCTTATTTTCTGAAGATGGTTGTAATAATATCTTCCATCCACATGCTCTTCCACAATATTACCTTGTCCCTCCCCCACCAAAAAGTGGAGTTTATCACTGTACCCCATTGAAGCAGGTATGCCCTGTAACTGCTTTGACCAATAGACAATGGCAGAAGTCAGGACCAACTTGTCAGATTCAGCAAGCACAAAATCTAGGGCCCATGATCCTTTACTAGGGGTCTAGGGGTCTGTTAAAATCTTTTTATTTTTCTTAAAATCAGAATTAACAAATGAACATGAAGGTTTAAAAATGTTTGAATATGTTTTGTTATTCACCTCCCTATCTACACTGCCATAAAGTATATTTAATACATATTTCAATGTTTAATGAAAGAAGGGGTCCATGAGAGAGTGTCACAATTCAGCCCTGGAGAAAGTGATATACTGCTAACTCTTCATTGGCCAGGCAGCTTCTGCTTCCTTGCCTTTGGGATATTTACCCTTGAGATATTCCCTCCCAAAGTCTAACCACGGGGCTGTGAGAAATCTAAGCTAAGTGGAAAGGTCTTTGGGGTTAACAGCCGCATCTGAGCTTTCAGCCTGCCATTATGTTGTTATACCTGCATGAGAGGCATTAAGCAAGATCTGTCCAGTTTAGGCCCATCAACCCAAAATACATAAGGCAATAATAAAGTGCTGTTTAAAGCCACTAAATTTGAGTGGTTTATTAGATGACAATAGATAACTGAAAAATCTGATTCATACATTCATTCACAACTTACTGAGCATTTTGTAATTTATTGTTTGGGATACTATGCTATATACCATATAGTAATGTAGTGGGAACTCTATGTGTGACTCTGTGCAGATCAAGTGCTTCTTTGAAATCTTGCAAGAATTAAGGTGAAAGTTAGCTAAAAAAAAAAAAAAGGTTTATTTGTCATTCAATAAATTAGCTATGTGTACATAGATTTATACTCATAAGAATGCTATTGTGTCTAGAATAAACTGGACTTGATGGAAGGCAAACATGAACCTCTCCCTTATTTTCTGGCCATATGTTTCAATCATGACATGTCAAATCCCCCTTTCTTTCCTTTAGGATACCTTAGGTAGACATACTATCCTCAGACAATTTCAAGTAAAAAAAAAAAAGTTTCTTTTTCAGGGATTAAAAAGCTAATTCCAGTCTAATATCAAAATTTCAATCTCTCATCCAACTAAAAGCATCTTCCTATCTGACCCATGCTTTGAACCTCAAAATGGACAAGGGGTATGAGGTAGATTTCTTTTCTGTTCCTTACACACCTCCTCCCTCATTCACTGGGTTCTGTTTCTAGCCACACCTCTCAAGAGCTTCTGAGAGTGGTCCACAGAGGATGCTGCTCACAGACTGGGCTTGTATCACAGCTGAGGAATCCTGAGCTTTGGGAACTGAAATATAATGGACAGCAAACAAGAGGTCTGACCCTTGTTCTGGAGGAAAAGACCACGTAAGATTTACTGAGTATCTCCTACAAGCCAGGCACAACGCAAGATACAACAGTAGGCATTTCATAGAGAGTAAATTGTTTAACCTTCCACAAAAACAAAACTATGAAATAATATTCAGAAAAGATAAGTAACTCCCCCAGATTCACAGAGCTATTGAGGACAAATCTGGAATTATGACCAATTTGTTTTGTGTTTTTTTTTTTGGCCAGGCTTTGTTTAACTCGACATTGTTGTCTGGAGGAAAAAACAACAACAACAAAGAAACCTCCCCAAAGCTACCACTTCAAATAGATAAATCAAATTACTACAGCCTTGCGTGGTTAAAGAAAGTTGATAAGACATTTCCTATTTATGTAGCTCTGAGATAGAGGGAGCTGAAGTGTTAGCTCTGGTGGTTGCTGTCTTTGGGGTGAGAAGCCTCAGTGCTGGGGTTCAGCAAGTGGATTCAGCTCCATCTCCCCGTCCCTGGCATTGGTCCCTTGTTTTATTCTTTCACTCTGACCCATAATTAGAAAACTCCCAGAGAATTTACCTCGTCTAGATCTGTCTAGTGTACATTGCACCAGGCAGATCCCAGGTCATTTCATGTTTTACCCTCACCCTATGTCCCTCAAGCTCATGTAAGAATAAGAACTAACAGTCACAGGCCTTATGCTGTGTCCAGGCATGATTCTATGCATTTTATAAATATTACCTCATTTAATCCTCACAAAAGCCTCCAAAGTAGGTACTATTATTATCCTCCTGTTTCAGATGAGGAAACCGAGCTAAGACAGGTTAAGTAACTCACCCGAGGTCACACAATTGGTACGGGTGAGAATTAAACCTGGGCAGCATGGTTCACAGTTTGTGCTGTTATATAGTACATAACTGCTACCAAGGAAGCACATTCAGTGTTTCTTCCATGTTCTTTCTTGTGGGGCTCTGGGTAGGAGTTCAGAGCTTTTGCTCCAGCTTAACTCCTGGCCCACAGACACTTTATTTTTCCTCTATATGCTGACAGCCACTTTTCCCAGAGAAAGATTCAATTCAGCTCAAGGTCTTATGCGTCTCTTTCAGAATTTTTACTCAGTTTGTTGGTTGGTTGTTTTTGAGTTTACAAAGCAGTAATTCCAGAATCCCTTTTAAATGAAGCAGTCACAAATGCTGGGCTTAACATTGTACACCTTGGGAAAGAAGTGGACATGAATCTATAAAACTTACCAAGCAAAATTCAGTGTCATTGGTTTTATTGTCAACTTGCAGGCCCTACAAGTTTTAAGGTGACTGATAAGCCAGTCCCCTCAGCAGCAGTGGGAAATAATAAAGAAGATTCTCAAGGTTATGTAAGAGAAAAATAGTAAAACAAGATATCTTGCCATTCAAGTTGGCTGCATACCATTCTAGTTATAGAAAAGAAACTCTTGCAAACATATCTTCATTAATTTTCTGGAAAGGTTTTTTTTAAAAAATATGTTTTTATCAATTTCAGAGAGAGATAGGGAGGGGGAAAGAAGGATAGAAACATCAAAGATGAGAGAGAATCATCCATCAGCTGCCTCCTTCATTCCACCTACTTGGGGTCAAGCCTGCAACCTGAGTATGTGCCCTGACTGGGAATCAAACCTTGACCTCCTGGTTCTGGGTCAATGCTCAACCACTGAGCACACTGGCCAGGCAGTTTTAAGGAAAGTTTTAACAGAGCCTCACTGAAATATATAAAATGTTTGAGAACAATATTCATATTCACTTAAATTCCACAAGGTCTTAAGAAAGGTGTATTACTTGAGTTCGGTCCCAGGAAATTCATTTTCTTTTCAAAGAACTAGCTAAAATTTTGAAGTGTTACAAATTTAAGTATTTTTCTGAATACACAAATGCTTACCAATCTTTTGTTTTTGTTTTTGTTTTCTGATGGATGTGACAACTCTAGTTCAACTAGGAGCAATAATAGGTATTGCCCAAGTATCCATTGTTATTTTAAATATCTATTCTGTTGGGGAAAATTGACTACTTCTTATAATATTCTAATAGTAAAAAGCACTCACAATATTGGTAGCAATTTCAGGATAAGAAGATAAAAATTTAGACAAGATAGAAGGTAATTTCATGTTCATTTTTAACAGTTATGTTAGAAAATGGGCCAAAATGTGAATGACATAATTATAGATGTATTTACCTTCATTGAAGTCTTATCACAAAAAAGGGACCATGCTATTCTCAAAATTGCTAGTAGTATTGTGCAAATTGGTCAGTATAATAAGTTTGCACTTTAAAGCCCAAGAAAAATAGGGCAACATGGACAAAGCTTTGAATTTTCAACATCGAGTTCCTGATAGTTTTAGAGTTCTGGAAATAATATACCTCCTTCCCAAGGCGTGCACGCATGTACACACACACACACACACACACACACACATTTATGATGAAGACTCACAATAGAAAAAACTTAAAAGTCCTTTGGGGTATAGGTGAAATAGGGGACAGTTGGTCAGGACAGAGTTTTGAGGAGATAGTTATATAGAAATGAAACTATCATCTGATTTTACAGAAAAATAAAACCCTTTTCTTTTTCCACATTAAAATGGAAGGTAATGGAAAACATGACTTTTCCCTCTACTTCAGAATAATACCCACTCTATTGAAGAAAAAAGTTGAGCGATGAATTTTTCATTATATTTGAAAGTGGTTGTACAATTTTATGGCAGATGAATTCTGTTACAGTATCTCTGATTTCTAGTATAACAAATCCCTCACACAATAAATCTTTTATGACTCTAGAACACTGTATGTTTTTTCCTAAATAAACTTTTTCCTATGAGTTGTTCTTCAAAAAGTATAACAACTTTAGAAACCTTCAGCTGTGAGATCTATTTTACGTTTTTGGCACAATGAGACCAATTCTTCAATTCACAAAGGTAACACGGGCATTCACATTCCGAGGGAGAGCTAGCTTTCTTTTGGGGGAAAAATTGCTTCCTTCCATGTCTGCAAGCAGAAGTGTGACCAAGTCTTTCCTCCACCATCCTTTCTGGTCAGTATTCTCAAGGCTGGAGGCATACTAGTATTATTCTGTAGATCTTCATTGCTACTGCTGTAGCCAACCTTTAGCTATACAAGAGCAGTCTTCTCATCTATCCTAAAACAAGCAGACAATGAACAGTAAACAGAAAATATGTCCCAATCTTTGAATCAAATGTCCTATGAGAAAGTAACAGGCTAACAGCAATGCAATTTAGTCTCCCCCCTTTTTTATTAATAAAGAAGTAAAACTGTCTTTATTAACAGAAAACATGATTGTGTATATAAAATATCCAACAGAATCTGAAAAAATCAAGAACTAATATATGAGAACTCGTACTACTTGGTTTCAAGACATCACAGTTATAATCATGTAGACTGTGTAGTCCCCCTTTTTTATAAAATGAATAGGGGAGGGGGGGGAGTCAATGGGAACCAGGCACAAGTATCTGTAGCTGAGTAAGTGCTAGTACAAGAAACCAGGTCTTTGTCATTTCAATCAGTTATCATTTTCCTAAGTCTTTATTTCAGAGAATCTCCACCTTGGTGTTATTGACATGTGGGCTAGATAATTCTTTGTTGTGATGACTGTTCTGAGCTCTGCATGTTTAGCAGCATTCCTCGCTTCTACCCCCCAGATGGATGCCTGTAGAAATCCCTCACCCCTGCAGTTGTGACAACAGAGTGTCTCCAGATATTGCTAAATGCCTCCCGAGGATAACATCTCCCCTGGTTGAAATTACTGCTTATTAAAATGCATATAGCCTGTTGTATAAATATTTATTGAATAAACAAATTAATATGTGAAAGTGATTAAATAGCTTATCTCATTGCCTGGTATATAGTTGAATACTTAGCAAATAATAATGCTCCCTCCCACAATCCCAAGGATGACATTTTGTAACTAAATTTGCCAAGATTAGTTCCAATGCTTGCCTTGGGAGGGTATGTCATCTAAAATAGATGTTTGTAAATGAAATATATGTAACTAATTTCCAGTTGACATAGGCTGTCAAAAATAAAATTTGCCTCTGCTCTCTACTAATACCCCAATGAAATGGTACAGGAATTTTTACAAAAAGCATTAATCCCCCCAAATGGTAAAGGAGATGGTAACAATACAATTGTGGGGACTGGAAACCAAAAGAACACCTGGTAAATATTATGGCCCACCTAAAAGGAATTCTAGTTGGCAATGGTGAAAGCTGTGAAGCACCATGATCTGCACACCCAGGCACACAAACTCACTCCAAAGCTCATGGCATCAGGTTCCAATGGAAGAGAGAATAACATAGGTATAACAACAAAAGGATTGGCCAACAATCTGTTTTAAAAGGCATTAAACCTCAGATCTTCCTTCTTTGACAAAAAGTAGGACAGATTTTCTTCTATGATCCCACTAAAGCCTGGAGGTGGAGGTTTATTCTCTAGAAGGAGAGACATAAAGTCTCTGAACTAGGTGGGTACAAGAGGGAGCATCAGGTAGTGTTGTAGGTAATAATACTTTATGGAAAACAGAGAGATGAAATAGAGTATCTATCTATACACAGAATGCTGGTAGCCCAGCCCTTTTCACCCAGGTCACGTGTAGCTTATACTTTCCAATAGAAACTCAAGAAGCAATACCATTGCAGTGGACATAGGAGCCAGCTGCATGTTTGTGTACCTCTAGTTAGCTGTGTAACCTTGAACAGTAACTTTAACTTCTTTTTATCTCAATGTCCTCATCTATAGCAGTAGGTTAAAAATAGTACCTTTCTCATAAAATTATAGAAGATTAAAAAACACTAGGTAAATGTTTGTTATAATTTAATCTTGGTAAATCAGAAAAGCCCCAAAGCAAAAAAGCTAGAGAGATATACAACGGTGTTTTTCCACCCTAAAATTTCAATCACTTCTTAAAAGACCCAGGGTTGACCTACCTTATGGGACACTCCTGGTTGCCAGTCAAATTTTCAATTCCCATTTTTCAATATTATTAGTCAGTCAAGGACCACAAGAAATTGAGAAAGGTCTTTAAGATTGAATTCAGACACCAAAGTAAACAAGCAGAATAATAGACACCTTGAAGGAAATGCAGACAATCCTATATAATAAAAGGCTAATATGCAAACTGTTCTCTCGGGAGTTCGACCGCTCGCTACGCTTGCACTGACCCCGAGGGGGAGGCACAGAATGAAGGAAAACCCCAGCTGGCAGCCAGGGGAAGGAAGGCCCCGATCAGCCCTGATCGCCGGCCAGGCCTAGGGACCCTACCCATGCATGAACTTCGTGCACTGGGCCTCTAGTGAATTTATAAAAAACTTAGAAGAAATTATTAATATCCTCAGAGAAATGAGAAAATGTGTCCATGAGTCAATAATAAGTTGTCATGCTACTATTAAAGAGCAGTAATAAGAGAATAAATAAGAGATGTGGGAAATAAAAATATAATGATAATGGAAAAATTTCAACAGAAACTATAGAAAATAAATTTGGGGCCTCCCAGAAAGTACCAGTTAAAGGCAGAGACATGAAAGAAAGAAAATTAGAGAATCGGCCCCAAATACCTAAAGCTACCTAAATCTAACCATATTTTAGTGTTCTTAACACTTTAACATACATAGCCTATCACAACTGATAGCAATAATTAGTACAAGGTAGAATAAAGATATTTCATATATGAAAGATCTAAAACAATTACCTTCCATGAATCTTTTCTCAGGAAGATATTGGACTAAAGTAGGAGAATAATCAAGAAAGGAAAGGACCTAGGGCCCAGCAGCAGAGCGGCAAAGGCAACCAGAGAGAAAGGAAGGTATAAGTTAACGGCTTTACAACAGAGCTAGAGAGCAACTACCCACATTGGACAGTGTGCTTGATGATTACAGTGATTTAAGGAAGCTTCATTGCACCAAGATTGATTTGGTGGGATATTTTAGATTGTCTGGTATCTTTAGAATTCAAATGTTCATAGAGCTATCTTGTGTAACTTCATCATTCTCCCACAAAATAAATGAACTTTTTTATCCATTCATGTATTTGAAAGACATTAAAATTGTCACAATAGAATTCATCTGCCAAAAAATACATACTGCTGCTTTCAAAGGTGTCTATTTTTTTTAAATGATGTTGCAGTTTTCTTTTTCTAGAATGGTAGCTTTTATTTCAATTCCCAAGGTTTCTCATCAGTAATTCACGGTAGTTATTTGTGATTCCTGGGCAGTGTTCTACATATCGACACAGTCATATCGCTATGGAAAGAACATTTTATTCTCTTTTAAATAAGTCCTATTCTCTTTCTGCCTTCGGGAAGCAAGCACTGGTTGAGATTTGGGGAAAAGTTCTCAGGCCAGTAATTGACTGCCTTGGGCATGAGTCCATCACCCATCAGACACAGATGGTTAATCTAGTCAAGAAAGTACAGGTCACAGCACAATGGGTGTTATATATGGAGTAGTGAGATGGGAATTTCTGAGAGTACAACCTTTTATCTTCCCTCCCCCCAGAGTTCTTTCTCTCCAGCATCTCCCACACACTATACTTTCCAAAGCGTCTTTTCACTTGTCTTCCAAAAACCCAGGCACCATCAAATATACTATACTTCTACCAGCAATCTTTGAAACCCTCCCAAAGTTCACTTATCTGTGGCAGGCTTGAGTGAGGGTTGTGGCACCACATAAAGGGGAATAGGCTATGAATTGAAGCAGCTGACTTTTAGTTCCACTTCCCTAAGTTCTTCTAGGAAATTGGGCAAACCATTTGAACTTCCCATGCTGTTCCATTTGAAAAATGGATAGTGAAGGCAATCTAAATTGCCTCATTATGTAGTTGTGAGCAGCAATGAGGTAAAGTTGTGTGTGTGTGTGTGTGTGTGTGTGTGGTGTGAGTATGTGTATGGCTGTTTAATATAATGACCTTAAATATAAGGTATATTACTCAAGTTTGGTCCACATTTTAACCCTCTAAAAGGACTACTTTTGAATAACTGTCAATTTGATGGTGCAGGGTATTGGGTTTAAAATTTAGTCCTCTACTAAGGAGATTTCAATTTTTAGGTCATCTCCTGTGCCTTGGCAAACTCAGTGATTGCTGCCATTGCTAAGGTGTCTATCTTTTGTCTAATAAATCATGACGAACAATATGGTAAAGTTTGTTTTCAGAATGTGGTAGGCCATTTAAGTTATTAAAAAACTCCTTTCTTGTATAATATATGAACACAGAGGCTGTTTTTGTCATTATTGATATAGTCGGCCAGTAAACTCAGGCAAGAGATTATGTTTCAGCTATAAAATGAGAAATATGATTACTTGTTTGTTCTTTTTATTAATCAAAATGATAACAATACCATTTTAACCAATACTTATATTTTACGTTTTGTTTAAAAAAATTAAATATATATTTTTATTGATTTCAGAGAGGAATGGAGAGACAGATAGATTAAGAAACATCAATGAAGAGAGAGGATAATTGATTGGCTGCTTCCTGCATGCCTCAAACTGGGGACTGAGCCTGCAACTACAGCATGTGACCTGACCAAAATCAAAACGTGACCTACTGGTTCATAGGTCTACCCTCAACCACTGAGCCATGCCAGCCGAGCTGTATCTTAAATTTTAAAATGTGTTTTGGAATTCATGCTATTTACTTCCGATAACAATTTTGGTATTATTTTTTTCAGTATTTAGATAAGGTAATTGAGGCCCAAGGATATTCTATGATTTTGTTTCGGATGTCATTCAATTTGAGAATGTAGGTTAACTTTACACCTTTTCAATCATGCCAAAATATCTTTTCAATAACAAAGTTATCCATGTGTCAAATAGAACAATTTTTTAAGGTAAGCTAATTGTACCATGTGAATTATAAGGAAGAACAGGAAATGGAATCAAAATCACTGCAGGTAAAGTGAACACATTTTCATCCCAAACTTTTTCTTTTAAAATGTCATGTAAACTTTCTTATGCAGTTCAAAGTATGTTGGTATACACCAAAAATTGTGCATAAAGCTTTATTACAGGCAGAGATGATTAATTCTTTGGGACCTATTTCAATCATTCCCTATTTGAAGTGCAGCAGCAATCTATATATTACTCTAAAGACTCTGCTTTACATAAAGTTGTAGTATGAAGCTGAATGAAAAATTAGTTAAACATTACAAGATATGAATGAAAAGAGCCTATTTTTTTCACAGGTAGAATTACAATTTCAAATGGTTATATTATTAACCACAGAATGTGGGAAAGCATGAGACTTGGTTGGAAAGTTTGTAAGGAGGACATTCCCAGAAAAGGGAAGTGTTTGGAAGGCTGCCTGCACTATTTATCAGAATTCCTACTTAGGGGAGTGCTGAAGGTGGTGCCCCTAATTATTCCTTGACCTTTCCAAACAAGCCTGTGCATATGCAGACCCCCAGATGTTTACTGGTATCCTTAATCTTTGGGTGTCCTTGCTTAAAGGACTTACAAACACATGTGTCCTTCCAATATTACTTATCCTATTGATTGTATCTGAAAGATAAACTTTATCTCAAACCGCTGCTACAATAAAAGCCTAAGGAGGCAGGCAATGGAGGCTGTCTGGTTCCTTTAGCCAGGCAGTCCCTTAGCCCTCTCTTTCACAGCAAATGTTGTGTCAGAGTAATCCATTCATCTGTAGTTCAGGGGTTGCTGGTCAGCCCCAGCAACAGAATGCATGGGATTCATTTTTTGATCTCACATTGAGACCTTGCCACAAGCAAAATAATAAATTTTTCGACCTGTAAAAGTTTGTTAGCTAAACTCTCACCATACATCTCATATAATTATCCTGTAGATTACTGTTCAGATACAAAACATAGGACAGTTTTCTTCTAATTGGCAGCTATTAGAAAGGATAGATGCAATCCAGTTATCAAAATTTTAACAAAAATAAGATTTTTTTTGGTTTAGATTTATTCTCATGGGCCTCCAGACTTAGAATTGGAATTGCTCTTCAGTCATATGTGAGAAGAATATCCCACGTACATGCCAGCCATAATCAGCATCCATTTCACATCCGGGTGTCTCTGCTGAAATGACTGAATCCTGCAGGAACTAAGATTACTGATGCTATCTGATAGAAAAGAGGAAGTGTAGACAGTAATTGGTTATTGTGAGTAAGAGGATTGGTTCCAGGTCATCTCCCAAAGTATCCTTAGAGGATCCTTCTCTTCCACTCCCTTTCAATCCTCTGCTGGTGATTTAACCTTTTAGACTAATATATGATTTCACTTTTTCTTAGCTCCGGTTCCTTCACACATGAAAGTCCTCTATGTAACTGAAGGCAACTTTTAATCCACTGGAGGCGAAGATTGAGAACGGGATCTAAGCCATGTAATGAGTAGATTATAAAGCACATACCAGAAGCTGCTAAGCTCTATATTGCACTCTGAACCAAAATGGTTTGGCTAATACACCATTATGAACACATTCGCTTTGAGTTGTTCTTGCTACATTGGCGATTGCTTTAAGTTGCTCCATCCACTTTACCTCCCATGTAGGATAATTCTGTGCCCAAACTATGACATCGATTATGTCCATCTTCAAGATCAAAACCAGTGCCATTCTCTTGTTGTCATGGTCCTTCTCTCACTCTCCCATTAGGCTATGTAACAACTTCATGGCTGCCTCCGGTCTTTGATAGCCTGCTTCCACAAAGCTGTCACATAAGCAATTGTTATAATACATTTTTGTGAACTTTCTCAGGGACATTTTAATTTGAAGTATTATTTTTAACTGTGTCTCAAAAGATTTTCCTCTATTAAAGAGATCAAATTTTGAACTTAGTGAGCTGGGAGGTAAGGAGACAGAGATAGAGAGCCAACATGAATATGAACAAGAACACAAGCCCCTGTACTCTTAGGCTGTTAAGCCATTTATACAACTGCTTATTCTACCACAGCCCCACTGGGACCCATAACAGATACTCTTATCATAGCTGGTTGGGGTTAAGGGCTCAGCTCAGTGTGTAACCATGTTATAGGGCAAAGAAAGATGGTCCATGTGGACACAGACCCACATTCTGATTTTATTAGCACTTCATGCAGAGGTATGTAAATACACGGAAGAATGAAAACAAAGTAATACAGTCTGTTGTCCTAAAAAAAATGAAAACAGTATTTGCCAGGAGAAATACATGAGAAAAGCTTACTGCTCAAGAACTTGTCTCCCCTCTCCCATCTCTCTTTTTCTACTCACCCCCTCCCATTTTCTCCCCTTTCATTTTTCCTGTTGTCTTTACTGAACATAATATTTTTATAAGCCTCCTTTGACTTTATATATTTGTGGGAGATGGATGACAGTATGATAAATCCTGTAGTAAATATTCAGATTAATCAGAAAACCGTCACCCAGAGCAGCATTTTTCATTTTAAGCAACAACTAGAAGGGGACAGGCGGCCTTTTTAAATGCCTATAGCTGATTAATGAAATGTGAGATTGATTGTGAAATGCTTGGAGGGCCCACCAGACAGTATCCCCCCAACTTCTCAGAGTACGGCAAGAAAGTGCTTTCCATACCTCACAAAATAAAGTCATTAATTTTTAACCAGAAATGAACTCTTTCTCCCGTCAATCTCTGTTTGCGCAGCACAGAAGAAAGGCTATTCCCCAATGTAATAGTGATAACACCTTGCATTTACATAGTGCTTTGTGTTCTATGAAGTATTTTAAGATGAACTGTCTCAGCTCCTCTTAATAACCACCCTCTAAAGCTAGTGGACAGAGGCTTCATTCTCGTTCATTCGTAGGGAGGACAATGTAAGGTAAATGAATTGACTAATATAGTGATCTATCACTAGAATTAGATCTGCTATTTTATTCCAACATCTTCTATTTGCTTAGTTATCTAAAATGAGGAAAGGATTTTTTTATTTGCTATAAATAAAAGTTGAACATCATCTAAAAAAACTGGACCTGTATTTTATATTATTTTGTTTTTTCATTTTTAAATATGTATTTTTTATTGTTGATAATATTACAGATATCTCCCATTTCTCCCCCTTTCCCCACTTCTCCTAGCCCCTACCCCCTGAAAAAATATCCTATATAATAAGAGAGGAATATGCTAATTAGCCATTAAGCCCTGAGGCATAAAGACCAAGCATGTCATGACCAGATCATGGATCAGCAGGAGGGTGGGCCAATGAGGTACAAGCAGGCTGCAGAGAGCTACAGGACGGGGCAGGGCAGCAAGCTATGAGGCGGGGAGGGGAGCCTGGGGGAGCTACAGGAGGGCAACAGCGACCTACTGGCTACAAGCAGGTCACAGAGAGCTACAGGACAGGGCAGGGAAGCAAGCAAACTGGAGGCGGAGAGCTACAGGAGAGGGCAGGGCAACAAGCTATGGGCGGGGGGGTGGGGGGGGCAGTGGGCAGAGAGCTACAGAAGGGCGGCAGCGACCTACTGGCTGGTGCTAGGATTCATGCACAGGGCTACTAGTAATTTATAATTACATTTTTTGTAAGTTACTAAAATAGAAACAATGGTGATCATTACTGAGAGATGAAACATGTTTTTAATAAAAATTTTACTACGTAAATAAGAAATCAGAAAAATATGATTTCAAATTAATCTGTATATCTTTGTCATTACTTACCAAGATTGCTCTAGTTTTCTTGGTTTTAGTAAAACTTGATGGGCATTTTTATCATTTCCTCTATTTGCTAGACAATTTATAGATTTGGATATTAAGCTACTTTATTTAAAGGAATCTATTCTGTGGTTCGTACTCATTTCCCGTAGCAGTTAGCTATTATTGTGTAACATATTATCTCCACACCTGATGGTTTAAAATGCTATTTACATAATACATAATTATATAGGTTGGCAATTTGGTCTGGACTCAACTGTGCATTTCTTCTGATCTCAGCTGAGTTCACTCAAATATCAGCAATCAGCAGTCAAGTGAGATGAGGAATGGATGACTTATACTGGCCTTAGTATGGTCCTTATCTTTTAGCACTAGCCAGCCAGATATTGTTCACATCACTTGGTGGGGGTGGGATAGGGGCAGGTAGGGTGTGGCAGGGGCAGTGGGGTTTGTGCAAGCAGCAAGGTTTGTGTTGTCCTAGACCAGTGGTTGGCAAACTGCAGCTTGTGAGCCACATGCAGCTCTTTGGCCCCTTGAGTGTGGCCACGAAGTTTCAATCGCACTTTATGTGCGCGCCCACACATGGTATTTTGTGGAAGAGCCACACTCAAGGGGCCACAGTTTGCTGACCAGAGATTTTCAACCTTTTCATTCATCTCATGGCACACATAAACTAATTACTAAAATTCTGCAGCACACCAAAAATATATTTTTTGCCAATCTGACAAAAAATAGGTATATGAATTATAAATACATAGAGAAGAGGAAAGAGGGAGAGAGAGAGCAAGAAAGAGAGACAAAACTATAAGAATGTTATCAGTGGCAATTACAGATTGCAAATTTTTATCAGATAGGAATTAATATAGAAGATCATCTATTGTGTAAAATGACATGTATCACCTAGAAATGCTTGTCAGTTGCAGTTAACAATGGTTTAAACAGAACAAATGTGACTTCAAGAAATGTTTGTGTTAAGAAAAAAATTGAACATTGCCAGTTGTTTCTGGCATTCATTTAGCTACTGAGCAATGCTCTCAGGTCCCCTGATTATTTCTGTTTTTCTGCTTTGCCATGCTTAGATTGTTCATTTTTATCCTGTGCTTGTCTCATCACAGTAGCAAAATGGCTACAAGAGCTTTAGCCATTACATCTGCATTTAAGGCAAAAGAAAGAGACAGGAACAATGCCAGCCATGGCTGCTGTTCTCAGAGAAAAGCAATAGCTTTCCCAGAATCATTTAATTAGAAGTGACTTCATATCTCATTAACCAGAAATGGATCATGTGGTCACCTCTAGATTCAAAGCTACGTAATAAAGGGAAGACCTTGAGTACCACAAATGACTTATACCAATGGTTCTTAAACTTAGCTGTGCACTTAGGTCAATGGTTGTCAACCAGCATTTTAAAATATGAAATATATGTGTCTGTCTTGTGGCTAGGTAAGAAATGGGAAACAGTCATTGAGAAAATCATAATTCTTTTAGTGGTTTCAGATGAAAACATGGTCTTCCTTTCTCACCTCATCCAAAGCCCTTTCATATCAGTTGTCAGCAAGGCATTTAATTGCTTAAAAAAACTATCCTATATAATAAAAGCCTAATACGCTAAGTGTCCAACTGTTCATTCAATCCTTCAACCAGTCGCTATGATGCGCACTGACCACCAGGGGGCAGACACTCTGACCTACAGGTTAGCTTACTGCTGGGGTCCAGTTGATCAGGACTGGGCAAGATAGCCAGACATGCCCTGGAGACTTCCCATGGTCCCTCCCCAGCGGGCCAACCTCCTGAGGTCCCTCCCTCCTGCTGGTCCCTCCTCGACCTCGATCATGCACCAGTGGGGTCTGTTGGTCCAGCCTGCACCCTCTCACAATCCAGGAACCCTAGGGGAATATCGGAGAGCTGGTTTCAGCCCGATCCCTGCAGGTCAGGCCAAGGGACCCCACCGGTACAGAAATCCATGCACCAGGCCTCTAGTTTCCTTCATAAAAAAATTATTAAGAACATTCACTTCAATTATCATCATGCTAGGAAAAAAATGTTTATAGGAAAGATTGTGAAAGATTTTGAAATAGACTAAAATAATTACTATTTTCTTCTCTGAAAAATTTAGTGGTGTCTAGGAGTGCTCTTTCCAGGTAATCTGATTCTATGGATCTTTATGCCTTTCACTATTTTTGAACTATTTTGCAGCTACGTAAGTTGTAAATAACTGATGTAAATGTAAATAATTCTTGTCCACAGATGGGCAAATAAATTTTGTTTGGTGGAATTACAAATAATATCCCTCCTTTCCCTATTAAGTAGTACATCAGCTTTCCATCTATTTGTAAGTTCATTTTAGATTTCCTTATCTGCTAATATCCATGTGGTATTTTGAATTCTTCTTTGAACCACTTGTAACCGTTTATTGGTTGACTTATGCAGTTAAACAAAATCTTTGACATGTGTTTTATAGTAGTATGAGAATTGTGGTAATACTTTAAGTTATTCTTTAACAGTTGAAAGATTCAGATGTTAATAAGTAAATTAAAGATTTTGACTTTACTGTGTGTCTGAATTGGTCTCACTGGGAGTCTGCTTTTATAATTATAAATAAAATCAATAGTTGATTCTACTGAATCAGCAGAAAATGTTTCGCTGAAAGTTTGAAATTTAGTATTTAAACAAGTAGAAACAATAAAAACAACTCACTAAAAATAAAACTTATCAAAAACTAATTTATATTTTGTACTTTATATTAATAAATTGAGATGAACATCGTCCTCTTTCTTCCTTTCACTCTGTCTCTCTTTTCCAGGTTAACAACATAGTATAATGCCTGAGAATTCTCAAAGTGTCTCAAATTTGGGCTTATTTGTTTTAAGAATTGGATTACTTTTTAAATTTATTTTTAGTTGTACTTGACATACAATATTACATTAGTTTCAGGCATACAACACAGTGATTCAATATTTACGTAACTTACGATGTGATCACCACGATAAGTCTAGTAACCATCTGTCACTGTGCTGGCATTAGTTTTTATGTAAAAAGTAAAATAAAAAATAGAAAACAACAACAACCCAGAAAACAGGTGAAGGCCTTTCCTTTAAGTTTTAGTAAATTTAGAAAAAAAAGATTGTAGAATTTTAAATTTTACCCAAGATAAGTGTTTAGAACTTCTGTAGAAATTTAATAAATGTGCCTCTATTGCCAAAACAAACAATTAAAATTTCTGTTTTTAAAATTTTGTTCCATTTTATTAAGTATTTAACAAATGGGGAGGGGGAACCAATAATGTATTTATTCACTGTGAATTGTTAGTGACTAAAGATATTGTCTGTTCCAGAAAAGGAGCTTTAATGATTAACAGTGGGATGGCAAGTGCCCTGGAAGTCCAGTGTTACCTACTTGGGGGGCGGGGGAGTCAACATAGGCAGTTCATTAACTTTCAAATTGCATCATGTAGACTGCATTTTATTCTGTGCAATACACAATCTCTGGTCTGGGTACTCACTTTCCATCATTACGTAGCTTCAAATACTCTTTGGTCTATACAAGACACATTTGAATAATCTATTTTTACAACAGGAACATTTAACATGGGTCTAATGTGAATAAGTTTTAGACAAAATTAGCCAAACACCAACTATCGACTCTTCTGATTTTAGCCAGTCAGCATGAAATTTAACTTACACCAACATACTTGAATATTTGGTGAAGTATACAATATCCTCTCCATAGGTATTAACCTATACTATGAACTTTTCCCATTTGTAAAACAGGGAGTGATGGAATATATCAATTGTAACAAAAGAAATGCCATTATAGAATAAGAACCACAAAGAAAAGGTAGGTTTTCATCTAGAATGCTTATAACCTGTAGTCAAAGTTTGAGACCAGCTGAGCCAAGGATCCATCTTGCTTTTATCTTTTTAGTTTATTTTTTTAAATCCTTACCGGAGGATATTTTTCTATTGATTTGTAGAGAGAGTGAAGGAGAGAGGGTAAAATAGAGAGAAATATCGATGTGAGAGAATCACATCAATTGGTTGCCTCCTGCATGAGCCCCCAGCAGGGCCCAGGCGGGGGCAGAGCCTGCAACCAAGGTACCGTCCCCTGACCAAAATCTAATCCAGGACCCTTCAGTCCACAGCCCCATGCTCTATCCACTGAGCCAAACCTGCTAGGGCCCATCTTGATTTTAGTGAAGTCTGAGTCAGATCCATTGCATGCTGGGAGCATCGCTGTTGGAGATAGTTCTGCTGCAAATGAGTTGTTAGATTCACCCAAGTGGATCTAACAGCCATTTTCCTGAACAGTTGGAGTCATTTTGCTGGTTTGAATGAGGTTTTACAAATAAAAACAAAAATCTTGATAATATCTCTGCTTATTTAACTTGTCAAAGGTACAACTACGTAACTGGCAAATCTATGTTTAATGAGATGAAGGGTAGATGGAATGTAGAACCATGTATGGCAACATCTCAAGAGAAAGATACAAATTCTCTCTGAACAGC
Organism: Myotis yumanensis; assembly: GCF_028538775.1. Taxonomy (NCBI): domain Eukaryota; kingdom Metazoa; phylum Chordata; class Mammalia; order Chiroptera; family Vespertilionidae; genus Myotis; species Myotis yumanensis. Next base: position 28,638,404 of record NW_027223762.1, on the reverse strand, counting down.
CATTTCTCCATAGTCTTCTTGGGATCCTAGAAATTGATGTAATTATCTCAGGAGGTTGGTGAGGGGAGGTGAGGACAAAATCAAGTGGGCATAGCTCTATCTTTTAAGGAAACATCCCCATTTTATCTAAATTTTAAAAATCAGTGTTCTATAAAATATTTCTTCCTTCAAAAAGTTCCACTGCTAAAAATACTGTTTAAGAACATCCCTTTAAACCAATGACTTTCAACAGAGGCTATTTCTTCCCCCAGGGGACATTTGATAATGTCTACCAACTTGTTTTGTTGTCACAATTTGGCAGTGCTATAGGCATCTAGTTGGCAGAGGTTAAACATCCTACAGTACACAGGACAGAATGGCTCCCCACAACAACAAATTATCTGACCCAAAATGTCAATAGTGCCACGGTTGAGAAAGTCATGCTCTAAAACAGAACTATGATTTCCATAACAGCTCTAAATCCTCCTCAGAAGAGCTGGAGAATATTGATTTTATATCATGGGTATTATTTTTCTTTGTTTTCTAGGGAAAAAACCCAAGTTTTTTATTCTCTGAGAAATAGTTAAGTGAATAGAAAAGATAGAAAATTCGATCTGGGTTAAAATTTTGATTCTTCCATTTATTATCTTTGTAGCCTTGGGATATTCCCTCTCAATTTCTTTCTTTGGAAAATGGCAATAACAATACCACTCTATTGAATGACTGTCAGAAGTATATATGAAAGGTATTTGTTTAGTTGTTTATATAAATAAGAAACAAGTATAAAATCTCACCCATTGGCAGTTACACATATAGCAAAACTCTCTAATAACTTCCCCTGAGGTAATGGAATAGTGGTAGTATTGACTGACTTTGGTTGTCAGGATTCATAGTACCATTAGCTTAGACTTTAACTTTAGACTCTCCTAAACTTCGAATCAACTATCACCTCCCTTTTCTTAGAGCATTTACTTTTAAAAACTTGGAATTGCAAATTATGTTCTGCCCCATGTGAAATGAAAACAAAGCTCCCAGCCTCTTGCCAGTTTTACAGCCCAGCAATGTCTTTGTGAAGGACCTGGCAGCCATTCTTTGAAGTGTGATCATCAAGAAAGATAGAGCCCCTATCTTCTGGTCTCAGTAGGAAGATAGGACCCAAACTTCAGTGGCCTTCAGTGAGCAAACACAGATCGTCTAACCATAGAGGTAAGCATCTGCAAACTTAGAAATTACCCAACGTGTCAACTCATTCCATTGACCAGCCTTCCCACCAGTGTCATCCAGTCCTTTACAACTAGCTCACCCCAGAACTGAAAAACCCTTCTGCCTGTTATTGCAGTGGAATTAAGTTCCATCTCTCTCCTCTACTGCAATAGTCTTGAATAAATTCTTTCTTACCTGTTTAATTTTGTCCAGTGCAATTTTCTTTTTTTAAAAATTAAATCTTTATTGTTCAGATTATTACAGTTGTTCCTCTTTTTCCCCCCATAGCTCCCCTCCACCCGGTTCCCACCGCCCTCCGCCCTCACCCCCCCGCCCCCACTGTCCTCATCCCTAGGTGCACGATTGTCCAGTCTCTTCCCACACCCCCGACACCCCTTTCCCCCCCAAGAATAGTCACTCCCTTTCTATGCCCCTGATTCTATTATAATCACCAGTTTATTCTGTTCATCAGATTGTTTTTCTTTATTGTATTTATTTACATTTTTTTGTAGCTTTAAGCCTCTGCCCAGCTTCCCCTTTAAACCAGAGTGAGCTGAAAGTATATTCTACAGGGACTGGGAAGGGGCTTAGAATGGAAGACCTGACTTCTCTGGATCAAAATCAGCAGAGAGCCTTATCTAGGGAAGTAGAAAATGTGGGTTTGGCCCATTTCATCACTATTGTTAGATTTAATCTTTTCGGAGTAAGTGCCAGCTAAGAGGGAGATTCCTGAAATTATTAACCCTGTTCTGGAAATGTCAGGCATCTTAGGGCCCAATACTGCCCTATAGACAGAGCAGATCACAAACTACTTTATGGGCTTCGATCTCTCAGGTAGATCCAGATTGTTTCTAGAAGAAACAGCCTTAACTAAATTAGCTCATTTCTCTTAAAGTAACAGGGACTTGTATGTTATGCAATTTCTTAGATCTCACAAATCATATTTTACTCAGCTATTTCTATAAAAATAATACAATATAAAAAGAAAAACTAAAAATTCAGGGATAGAGTGCATGTTTCATCTAGGAATCTGATTTTGGCTGCAGGACAAATCTGAAGGCCAGCTGTTATGTTAAAGAATTCAGCTTTATTGGAATGCATCCATATCCATTGGTTTAAGTATTGTCTGTGGCTGCCTTCTCACCAAAGAGACAGAGGTGACTAGCTGTATCAGAGACACTATAGCCCAAGATGTCTAAAAGGTACTAAAGTGTACTCATTGGCTCTTTATAAAAAACATTTGTCAGCTATATGAAGAGCTAAGCCAGCAGGGTTTCTGTGATTGAACTAGGATCACAGAGCAGGGCTAATCATAAAACTCTGGCCTGTAATGACCAGCTAACATGCTTATATGTTATTTATAAGCTTGTCCCTATTATTATAAAAAAAAAAAGATGAGAATTCAGATCTCTTAGGAGGCCAAATAAATGGCATTCCTTTAGTCTTCCAGGACTCTGAACAAGTTGAGAAACAAAACTAGGAGCGGTAGATAGAAGCTCTTTCATTGTTGATAATGACCCTGTGGGAGGGCGTGGTTAAGTGTTAGTATCCTTGGACCTGTTAATTAAGTCGATTTATCCACTGGAGCAGGGTAGCACCCCTACCACCTGCAAGAGGGGCAGCAATACCTGGAGGTGAGAGTTTTGCATGCAAATTTATACCAACTAGTCATTCTGCTCCAGAGAGAAAGTGAGGGGAGGTCTAGAGAGTGGACAAAAGTGTATGCTGGTTTAATCACTTCTCTAGGAAACCAGAAGGAGAAAGAGTCCCCTCTAATACAGTTCAGGCAAAAGTCTTAATAATCAAATGTGTTGACAGGAGTAGAGATGGTGGGCATTTTATATTGCTTATTTGTATTATTAATGCTTTTTCAAGATGAAAAAAACATTACTTCAATAAAAATGCTTATATGTAAATCAATGATATATACTAAAGTTTTTCTAGAAGCTTTGTAAAGATGAAATATTAAGAACAAAAATGCTTAGCAATATTTGCATTTGTAAAATCTCGAGTAAGGACAAAATATAGGCAATTTCACAGCTCCTTTTTGTTCTTGTTACTGTGCTATTGTCTAGATTATTTTTTGTTCCTTTTTAATCCTCATAACTCACTCACCCTGAATACTTTAACATTTCAAGTAACAGATAAGAAGAAGATATACAACTAAGGATAGTATTAATACATATAAAATATCATAGCCTTATAAAATGTCAAAATATCTCAATAAACTTTTTCTTTGGTCTTGGAAAAATGCAATCTTGTTCTTTATTTTGCTTAGTAACTGCTGAAAATTTAACAAGTATGTAAGTATATTCTGGGTATTCATGCTTCCAATAGCCTTTGTGTTACAATATACTGATATATACTGATAAATTTCTCCAGGATTAAATGTAGTTTTCTTTATATGTAATCTCTGGTGAGCTGTGCCTCTGCTTGAGGTCTATATTCTTGCTCACACCCTTGCTTAATAAGAACACATCTCAGTGTTTTGGGGTAGTAATAGGTTCTCAGTACCCAATAGATCCAATATCTTAGTAAAAATTGTTTTCTTCAGAGTTTTTCTTATAGAGAAATATATAAGATGGATTTATAGGAGAATGATATTTGCTCTTACATAAGATAAATATCTTATCCAAGATTATAAAAAATAAAATACAAAAAAACAAAACAGAAAAAACCCCAGAATGAATAGTAATGCTAGTTCAAGTTGATGTTGGATATATATCTCTCTGGTAAATTAACTAACAATCCACACAGAATCATAAACTAATACCTTTGTTCGAGTTTTGAAGTAAACACATTAACATAATTTGGATTCCTCCTAACTGAATATTTTACTTGAGTTAATGATGTGAGTTAGATGAAAGGGATTTTCAGTTAAGTTTTATCTTATCATATTTATTTATTTATTTATTATTTTATTTTTATTTTATTTTACTCACGGGCATATTGAACATATGTCAAGCCCTTTGGCTACTGATACACAATATATGACAATATAAATGCTTTACTGTAATGTTCAATCTAGAAAATGTAAAATATAGTATTATTCTCAGAATAATCACAAGCGAGAAACAGTTTTGTAAATATAAGTAATGTTAAAAAAACCAATTGAGCCATCCATCTTCATTCCAATAACAACTAATTACCAAACATTGAAATAATTACTATAATTTATTGTTAGCATTATTACATGTTAAACAAAAAGAGCCTTGCTGAAGGTACAAAACAAGTTCATACCTGCAAGACTTCAGGAAGTTAGTTACAACTCAATTTCTGGTTCACCCTCTCTGGCTAAGTAATAAGAAAACAAATTATTCTTAAAGAAATCACTAATTCAACTCAGAATATGTTGTTACTAAAGACCCTCTGACATCATGTGCTTCTTTGAGACTTTGCATTTTAAAAGTTTCCCAGTCATGTATTGAGAAATTTCCCATCTCATTTGCAATGGCTGAACTTATTCTTAGTGTCTTGCCCTTGGATGGTATGGCTGAGAGACTATTTTGGCAAATTGTCACCTCAGTTAGTCTGAAGAGGAGCCTTGAGTGGTAGCATAGCTGACATGCTGATCTGAACCCAGCAGGCCAAGATAGACAAGCTGTCACCCTCCCTATCAAACTGCTGCTCTGCAGAATAATCCTGTCTGTGGGAAAATGCTAGCTTTCCCTGGAGAGAAACGACTACGTGTGGGTTTATATTTATTGCAGGTTCACTTGATTTGGTAGACGGATTTGGATGGAAATTCTTATTATTAGTCAGCCTGATGTTTCTTTAATGCTCCTCAGTGGTATTCCCCCATAGCTGTGTCTTGGCTCTGCAAACACAAAATCTCAGTTTAATGAGTGGTATCCTCCCTAGAGATTTTCATTCTCCTCCCCACTCTGCTCCTGGAATTCTCCACAACATTGTGGAGCACACCAAGTCAGCACTTAGCATATGTTCGTGCTCAAGAGTTTCAGATAGTTTACAATAATCTTGTCAATTGGAGGCGAAAGGATATTTGAATATTCAAAAAATATGTGTATGTCAGTTGTCTGATTTCATAAATGGACTCATGTTGCTAGAAGCACCAAAGCATGTATCATTCTGAACAGCTATCTAGTTATGTCTGCTTTGTGTCCTGCCAGTAGCCCAATTATCTTGTCAGATTTCTGGCTCACAATTTATGCTGTCTGGATTAGAGAGGATGCTTGCTAAAAAGTGCTCTAAGGAAGAAACCTCAAAATTCATAGTCCCGACAAAACAAGTTTATTTCCCTCTTGCACAGTGGTCCAGTATGGCCCACTGTGAGTGCTGCAAGGTATCTCAGCACAGTCATTGAGAAGCAAGGTTGATGTGCCATCAATGTTGACATAAGGTTCATGTGTTCATGATCATTACCAATGTGCTATTAGAAGGGAATAAATGAAGGACTAGTCTCAGAAATGTCCTCTTAAGGAAGTGAGGCAGAAGTGTACATCGCTTTGGCTTACAGTTTATTGATAAGACCTTAGTTACCTGGCTACCTACAAAGGGATTTGGGAAATTCAGCCCTTCTCTGTCAGCCCTATCCCAGCCTCAACTCCATGCTAAGGACGAACGAGGGGCATGATTGGCGGGACATCAGTGTCTTCCACATTGTCTTCATCTCCCCATACTCCGTGTTCCTTCACATGGAGGCATGGCAACAACTAAGTTCCTTTTCTATGCCTTCTAAGGGCCATGGGGAATTCTTTTCCCTGGACCCACCATACTATAGTGCCTATTGGCCTTATGTAGAGGTCAACCCCCTCAAGCCTTCCATCTTTAGAAATATCCAGCTGAGTAATGAGTTGCACACTACATATGTGGCCCTAAACTCCTGGGAACACCAGTCAAATCCTAATAACATTATCACTCTCTCCCTTATTCCCTCCTGGCTCAACCAACAACTCCAAAGTGGGCCTGTAAATCTCTGCTTAGTGACTTTCCTGCCAGCGGTGGAGAGTCTGCCTTCTCATTTTGCAGGTGTCTTCAAGCTCTACAAATTAGTCTCCCAGAGATCACTCTCAATTGGTTTGCTGGTGGGGCGGTGATGGCAGGGGTGTGAGGTGGTGGTGGCTGTGGTGGGAAATTCTCTTAAGAAGAAGATCATATTTCCTACAACTACACTAATTCCACTCTGTCTGCTTTCCAGTATTTTTGGAGAAAGTAGATAAGTGTTGACTGGGGTGATATTTGGGGTTGCAGAATATGTTGGGCATCTTATTAATAAGCTCTGAGGGAAACAGCTGGACTCCAACAGAGATATGTTAAAATCCACAGTCCATGTACTTATCTACACTAATAAAAGAGAAACATGGTAATTGGCGTACGACCGCTACCCTTCCCATTGGCTAATCAGCATATCCTTATGCAAATTAACTGTCAGCCAAGATGGCGGCCGGCAGCCAGGCAGCTGGAAGCAAACATGAGGCTTGCTTGCTGCAGACTCCAACGTTCCCCGCCTGCCTTGCCGGCCTCTGAGCTGGCAGTTTGAAACATTCTAACAAATATAGGCCAGGATCTCAGAGCTGAAGTTATACATTGTTTCGATTATAGAACCGAAACAAACCAGATACCTGCTCTCAGAGCTAGAGCCAGAGCTAAAGCTGGCCCAGAATAAAATTAAAAAAAGGAGCCATTGGGAGCTTCAATCAACAACCACCAGCCTGAAAGAAGCCCTCAGCCCCTCACCCAGACTGGCCAGGCACCCCAGTGGGGACCCCCACCCTGAAGGGTGTGTGACCAGCTACAAACAGCCATCATCCCTTCATCCAGGCTGGCCAGGCACCCCAGTGGGGACCCCCACCCTGATCGAGGACACCCTTCAGGGCAAACCAGCCGGCCTCCAGGCCTCTATCCTATATAGTAAAAGGTAATATGCCTCCCAGCACCAGGATCAGCGGAGCCGCGAGGCCTCCTGGCACCGGATCAGCGTGACGGGGCAGCGCCCAAACCCCCTGATCGGCCCTGCTCTGTGTGTGACAGGGTGCGGCTCCCAACCCCCCCTCCTCCCACCACAGGTCCTGCTCTGTGTGTGACAGGGTAGAGCCATAACCTCCCCATCGGCCCTGCCCTGAGTGTGACAGTGGCTGCGCCCCAACCCCCTGATCAGCCCTGCTCTGTGTGTGACAGGGTGCGGCACCCCAACTCCCACCCCCCCACGGGCCCTGCTCCGTGTGTGACAGGGTAGAACCATAACCTCCCCATCGGCCCTGCCCTGAGTGTGACAGTGGCGGCGCCCCAACCCCCTGATCGGCCCTGCTCTGTGGGTGATAGAGGGCGGCGTCCCAACCTCCTAATCCGCCCTGCTCTGTGTGTGACAGGGGGTGGTGCCCCAACTCCCCTATCGGCCCTACTCTGTGAGTGACAGAGGGGAGCTCCTCAACCCCCTGATGGTCCCTGCTCTGTGTGTGACAGGGGGGAGCTCCCCAACCCCCTGATGGGCCCTGCTCTGTGGGTGATAGGGTACAGAGCCCCAACCCCCCTGATGGGCCCTGCTCTGTGCATGACAGGGGGCAGCACCCCAACCCTCTGATCCGCCCTGCTCTGTGTGTGACAGGTGGCAGTGCCCCAACTCCCCTATTGGCCCTACTCTGTGAGTGAGAGGGGGGAGCTCCTGAACCCCCTGTTGGGCCCTGCCCTGTGTGTGACAGGGTATGGAGCCCCAACCCCCCTGATGGGCCCTGCTCTGTGCGTGTCAGGGGGCGGTGCCCCAACTCCCCAATCGGCCCTGCTCTGAGCCCGACCAGGGGCTGCATCCAGGGATTGGGCCTACCCTCTGCCACCCGGGAGCAGGCCTAAGCCAGCAGGTCATTATCTCCCGAGGGGTCCCAGACTGGGAGAGGGCACAGGATGGGCTGAGGAACCCCCTTTCCCCCCGAGTGCACAACTTTTTGTGCACCGGGCCTCTAGTCTCTCTCTATAAAAGCCTAATATGCAAATTATCCCCACTGGAGTTTGACCGGAGACTGATGACTTGCTATGACCTGTGCTGACCACTAGGGGGCGGCATAGAATGAAGGAAGGCCCCAGCCAGCAGCCGGAAGACCCCGATTAGCCCTGATCGCTGGCCAGGCCTATGGACTCTACCCGTGCACCAATTTCATGCACCAGGCCTCTAGTCTATAATTTTATTAAATGACCACGTGAACTTGGTGAGTCTTTGACTCTATGAATATTTTTCTTATTTATAAAATAAAGCTGATGAAACTTTCACTGCCTAATCCACAGTTTTATTTTGATGATTTTAGGCATATATAAAGTATCCTGCATAACCTAATATCTAATATACACATAGTGTGACACTATTATTTAAAATCTCTATCTTAGCTACAAGTGCAAAGCTTAAGAGCTTTTGAACTGGAAATGAAATGTCTCTTGTTTTAATATTTTTATTAGTACACTTACTATTCCTTTAATTGTGTGTGTATATTTTGCCATCAGTACTGATGAGAGGAGCCACATGTAAGAGCAAAATTATCCTCCCCCAATTTGAAGAGAAAGACAAATTCAGAGGCATTGGAAATACTTTAGATTTTTGAATGGCTGTCTGTTTATTGGCAATACCCACTTCAGGGTATGTTTCCAACCATTATTGAGTGTTACTTAGCTTTTCTTTGAGCCACATTCCTGTCTTTTCTAGAGCCAAACCATCAGAGCTGAAGGCATATTTGTGGTATTAACCCCACACACACACCCACACACCCACACACCCGCATAGCTGCATCAGCATGAGGAAGATGGCAAGGGGCGTTAATTCAGAGTGGAGTGTGTCTGGTAGCCAAACTGAAAACTGGTACTAAGGGTCTAGTTTTTCCACTTGTTTTCAGGAGACATGTGTTCACTGAAATGTATTCACTGGAGGAGTATTTGTTTTTTTCAGGAAAGCAGTCAGCTTAAGAAGGCATTGTTTTTAAGGATTTCAAGTGCAGAAATATAAGAAAATACACAAACACATTGAAGGTCAATGTTTTTTCTTAGTACATTATTGGGGCCATGGTTCAGCTTCATAAAAATAAAACAGTATCATTCTTTGGACCAAAGGGCTTATTAAATGATGGGGACAGAAAGGTTAAATTATGCAAATATATGTATATTTGTAGGTACAAATATAGGTATAGATACAGAAATAGAGGTAATAATATGGATAATGAAATAATCAGAACCACATCCTTGTAATAATACATGCTTACTAATACATTCTGTTGGTTTTCTTCCTACACTGGCTCTTCACACTGATATCCTCTCAACTAAAACCCTTGCCTCTTGCCTAAACTCAATGATCAACCTAATCACCACGATGTAGAGAATCTTGTGCAGTCAAGTTTCAAGTTGACCTCACTCTATTCTCTACACATATCCCCTGTGCTAGCCAAAATAGATATTTCATTTTCCCTCAGAAAAATCATGTAAAATTTTACCGATGTGACTTTGCTCCCATAACTGTATCCTCCTTGCCTGGAATGACCTATTTGCTCCTCTATACTTGTGCAAGGCAAACTGAATTCAAGCTCCATAAAGCCTGCAATAAATGTTCTCTCTGTCAGTGATTTTTTTTCCCTTCTTTGGGATTCTGTAGCACTCATTGCCTCAACCACTCTCTTGGCATTTTGCCCTGCATTTTTACTTATTATTTTATTTATGGATCCTGTCACCCCCAAAGAGTTTATCAAGCCTTTAAGAGTAGAAACCGTGTCTCATAACTATTTATCTTCATTGCCTAATATAGAAAGCCCCGTGGGTAGTGTGCTCATGATTAATATTTGATGCTGATGATTTTAATAAATTTTAGGTATACACAGATAATATGTTACACTTAAGTGCCTGGTCTGTCATAGTCATAGCATTAGGTGAAGGTTTTATTTGTCATGACTGTATGCTCACATGGGCAAAGCAACTATAGACATTATGGTCTAAAATATTTTTTTTTTTATAATGGACTATCAAGTAAAAGCCAACAGGAAGAATTCTTAGCTAAATATTAAGAAGGTATTGACAAAAACAGCAGAACTTGATTGAGTTCAAGGTGGAGGGCTGTTGTCTAAAGAAAGAAACTAGGACTGGAAATGCTATGGAAACAAACCTCTGATTGGTGGAATCCAGTTTTCTATTCTCACCCTGCATGTTCTTTCTTCCAAGGACTTAAACACTAAAAGGTTTGTGCTATTATTTGCATAGATTGAGGTAGAACCCATGGGGGAATCGACTGTTTCCTTCTCCCCTTGGGACAGATTCTTTCCCTGTGGGAATGTGTCAAATATTCTCTTCAAAAATTACATAAAATATTCTCTTCTTCTGAGCACCAAAGCCTTAGCTACTCACTCCCATAGTAAAACCCTCATTATATTGTCCACGACTGCCTAAGAATTCCTTAATAGACCGTCCTAGGGTGGTATGATATGCAGAATAATAGTTTCCCGAACAATTCTGTAATTTAATCCCGAGAACCAAAAATATATTAGGTTGCATGGCAACAGGCAAGTAGTATTGGAGCTAGAATGAAGGCTGTGAATCAGCAGATCTTGAGATGGAAAGAAAGTTGTTCCTGGGTTATCTGGGTGGGCTCAATGTAATCAGGAAAAATATTTACAAGTGGAAGAGAGAAGCAGAGGAGAGAGAACCAGAGAGACGGCAGCACGGGGGCAGACCTAGCCCAATGATGCTGGCTTTGAAGATGGGGGCATAGTCTGGTGAGTCACGGCATGCAAGCAGCCTCTGGAAGTTGGAAAAGGTCAGGACATATGTTCTCCATCATCGCCTCTAGAAGGAATGCAACCCTGCAATGCGTTGACTTTAGCTCAGTGAAACCCAGTTCTGACTTCTCACCACCAGAACTGTTAGAAAATAAATGTGTGTTGTTTTAAGCCACTAACTTTGTGGTAATCTTCTATAGCAGTGATAGGAAACTAACAACACAGGTGGTGATTTCATTGATAGTTTGAATAGTCTTCAAATGGGAAGAGGAAAGAGACCTAATTCTGCTTTCACAGAAGGTTTTTACGGATTAACATTTTCCACTTAAATTCCAGGTCCTCCTTAACAAGATTGACAAACCCCTAGCCAGGCTCACCAAGAAGCAAAGAGAGAGGTCCCAAATAAACCAAATCAGAAATGATAGAGGCGAAATAACAACAGACCCCACAGAAATACAAATGATTGTTAAACAATACTACGGGCAACTCTACTCCAACAAACTAGACAACCTGGAGGAAATGGACAAATTCCTAGAAAAATACAACATTCCAAAACTCAATCAGGAAGAATCTAAAAACCTCAATAGGCCAATAACTATGGAAGAAATTGAAGCAGTCATCAGAAAGCTTCCAGCAAACAAAAGCCCAGGGCCAGACGGCTTCACAGGGGAGTTCTACCAAACATTCAAGGAAGAACTAAAACCTACCCTCCTCAGACTACTACAAAAAATTCAAGAGGAAGGAACGCTTCCAAGCTCATTCTATGAAGCCAGCATCACCCTAATACCAAAACCAGGTAAAGACATCACAATGAAAGAGAATTACAGGCCAATATCCCTCATGAACATAGATGCCAAAATCCTCAACAAAATCTTAGCAAATCGGATCCAGCAGTACATCAGAAGGATCATACACCATGACCAAGTAGGATTTATCCCAGAGATGCAAGGATGGCACAACATCCGTAAATCAATAAATGTGATACATCACATAAACAAATTGAAAGAAAAAAACCACATGGTCATATCAATTGATGCAGAAAAAGCATTTGACAAAATCCAACACCCATTTTTGATAAAAACTCTCAGAAAGGTGGGAATAGAAGGATCATACCTCAACATAATAAAAGCCATATATGACAGGCCCACAGCCAACATCATACTCAATGGACAAAAACTAACACCATTTCCCCTAAGAACAGGAACAAGACAGGGATGCCCACTCTCACCACTCCTGTTCAACATAGTACTGGAAGTATTAGCCATTGCAATTAGGCAAGAAGAAGAAATAAAAGGCATCCAAATTGGAAAAGAGGAAGTAAAACTGTCCTTATTTGCAGATGACATGATATTATACATACAAAACCCTAGAGACTCCATCAAAAAGCTACTAGACTTAATACATGAATTTGGCAATGTAGCAGGATACAAAATTAACCCCAAGAAATCTGAGGCATTTCTATACACCAATAGTGAACTTTCAGAAAGGGAGATCAGAAAAACAATCCCATTTACCATCGCACCAAAAAAATTAAGATACCTAGGAATAAACTTAACTAAAGAGGTTAAAGACCTCTACTCAGAAAACTACAGGACGTTGAAAAAAGAGATAGAGGAAGACATAAACAGATGGAAGAGCATACCATGTTCTTGGATTGGTAGAATCAACATCATTAAAATGTCCATACTACCCAAAGCAATCTATACATTCAACGCACTTCCCATTAAAATACCAATGGCCTTCTTCAAAGATCTAGAACGAACTCTCCAAAAATTCATCTGGAATAAAAAAAGACCCCGAATAGCTGCAACGATCCTGAGAAAGAACAAAGTAGGTGGGATCTCAATGCCAGATATCAAGCTGTATTACAAAGCCACTGTTCTCAAAACTGCCTGGTACTGGCACAAGAACAGACATATAGATCAGTGGAATAGAATAGAGAGTCCAGAAATTAGCCCAAACCAATATGCTCAATTAATTTTTGACAAAGGAGGCATGAACATACAATGGAGCCAAGATAGTCTCTTCAATAAATGGTGTTGGGAAAATTGGACAGACATATGCAAGAAAATGAAACTAGACCACCAACTTACACCATACACAAGAATAAACTCAAAATGGATAAAGGACTTAAATGTACGACAGGAAACCATAAAAATTCTAGAAGAATACAAAGGCAACAAAATCTCAGACATATGCCAAAACAATTTCTTCACTGATACAGCTCCTAGGGCAGTTGAAACTAAAGAGAAAATGAACAAATGGGACTACATCAAAATAAAAAGCTTCTGCACAGCAAAAGAAACCATCAACAAAACAACAAGAAAACCCACCTCGTGGGAAAACATATTTGCCAACGTCATATCTGATAAGGGCTTAATCTCCAAAATTTATAGGGAACTCATACAACTTAACAAAAAGAAGATAAACAATCCAATCAAAAAATGGGCAAAGGATCTAAATAGACACCTTTCAAAAGAGGACATTCAGAAAGCCAAGAGACATATGAAAACATGCTCAAAGTCACTCATCATCCGAGAGATGCAAATCAAAACAACAATGAGGTACCATCTCACACCTGTCAGAATGGCCATCATCAACAAATCAACAAACGACAAGTGCTGGAGAGGATGTGGAGAAAAAGGAACACTTGTGCACTGCTGGTGGGAATGCAGACTGGTGCAGCCACTATGGAAGGCAGTATGGAGGTTCCTCAAAAAATTGGAAATGGAACTCCCATTTGACCCTGTGATCCCACTTCTAGGAATATATCCCAAGAAACCAGAAACACCAATCAGAAAGGATATATGCACCCAGATGTTCATAGCAGCACAATTCACCATAGCTAAGATCTGGAAACAGCCTAAGTGCCCATCAGTAGATGAATGGATTAGAAAACTGTGGTACATCTACAAGATGGAATACTATGCTGCTGTTAAAAAGAAGGAACTCCTACCATTTGCAACATCATGGATGGAACTGGAGAGCATTATGCTAAGTGAAACAAGCCAGTCAATGAAGGAAAAATACCACATGATCTCACTCATTCATGGATAATAAAGACCATTACAAACTTTTGAACAATAATAGATACAGAGGCAGAGCTGCCTCAAACTGATTGTCAAACTGCAGTGGGAGGGCCAGAGAGAGTTGGGGGGCAGGAGGGAGGGGAGTAAGAGATCAACCGAAGGACTTGTATGCATGCATATAAGCATAACTAATGGACATAAGACACTGGGGGGTAAGGGAGGGTAGGGGTTTGTCAAGGGCGGGGGGGGGAAAAAAGGACACTTATGTAATACCCTTTGTAATACTTTAAGCGAAAAAAAAAAAAAAATTAAAAAAAAAAAAATTCCAGGTCCTCATTCTAGGCCTACTGCTTCCAGCTCTTTAAAGTTCTTTCACATCTATTATCTCACTAAAATCTCACATCATGATTGCCCAACTGCTATTACATGGATGATTATCTTCATTGAACTGATAAGGAAATTGAAGGTCTAGAGGTTCAATAACTCATGTTTATGACACAGTAGAGGAGACAATGCAGACTAAAACCGAGAGAAGAGAAATAAAATGAACATCTAGAGTCTAAAATAGTATTTGCTCTTTATTTCTAAGTCACTTTAGAGTAAATATATAACCTTTTATCATTTTGTAGCACTGTATAGTTATTCCCAGCATTAATGTTATGAGTTAATTTAGAAGATGTGAGAGAAATCCTTTCTATAAACAATCTTAAAAGCTGGAAAGGGAAATGAGTAAAATGTCATGATCTGTAGTAATATTAGAAGTCATAGAAGGGCCATCCCATCTACATCTTAAACCACACTTCCTCCTGTTCTTTCTTGTTCATTGTGTCTTAGCTTCACCAACCTTCTTCCTGTGCCTTGTCACACTCAGATCTTGTCCACCTCAGTGCTTATATACTTAATATTCCTTTTGTCCAGAATTCTGTCCCCCAGATTTTTCCATGTCTGACTTGATCTTATCATTTAGCTTAGATTTCACCATCAGGCCTTTCCTAATCACTCAGCCTAGAGCAGTGGTCAGCAAACTCATTAGTCAACAGAGCCAAATATCAACAGTACGACGATTGAAATTTCTTTTGAGAGCCAAATTTTTTAAACTTAAACTATATAGGTAGGTACATTGTTACTAACTTAATTAGGGTACTCCTAAGGCTTAGGAAGAGCCACACTCAAGGGGCCAAAGAGCCACATGTGGCTCACGAGCCGCAGTTTGCCGACCACTGGCCTAGAGTAAACAGTACTTTATGGTACATGCTTAATTTTCTTCTTAGCACTTTCATGTTGCTGTTGTTTTGTTTTTAATCTCTCCATTTTTATTAAATGGAAACTGTGGAAGCAAGAGTCTTGTCTATACTATCATTCTCAATACTTAGAATATTGCCAGGAAAATAGTAAGTCCTTATTGGAGGAATGAATGGTTGCCACACATTCTTGATACCTCTGATACTATCATTAGATCTGACCAACTAAGCTGATGAGCAGGGCTCTTAGGAATAAAGACAAAATTGGGCATTAGCTGTGATTTTCCCTACTGAAAGTCCATGTGGGTTAGTACATAAAGTTGGAATTAATAATAAGTATGCAGTGAAACTGAGCTTGGACTTTAGAAACAGACACCCCATTTATTTCATTCTGTTTTTGTCATATACTGAACATTTCACTTGCTACCAGGTATAATGATATCAGGGGGAAAAATTGAATGTTTGTGATTTCCAGCACAAACATGATGGATGGTGCTCCAGATGACATTGAACTAAGGACTAAAGACTATGCATTTGCCCATGCAATTTGCCACTCTGTACCATGTGGACTGCTGTCAGAGGTGAGGGCTGATATGATTTATAGATGATACTGACTTCATTTCAGAATGATTTAAAAATAACTTTCTATAAGTTGCAAAAGTAAGACATTCTTTTGAAGAGAATTCATAAAATAAAATTATTTGGAGAAGAAAATACACCAATCAGACATACCTTAGTGATAACTGTTACCATTTTGATATACATTTGACAATCTTCTCTCTATATGTCTATAGATGCATGCAGAAATACATTTATTTAAACATAATATGTAATAAGTACCTGCTAGATTTTTCTTGAATAAGTGAAGGAAGCAAAGAACAGCTGATTATCGGTGACTTCAACCTGAAATTGAGAATTTAGGTTGTTTCAAAGATTAGTCATTTGTTCTATTTAAATTGTTGCTAACATTTTACTAAATTGCTCTTCTCATTCTAACATTCTTTGACTACTTCACCAAGTCTTAGGCTTTTAATTTATCAGTCCAGTTCCATTTAAATACAAGAGGCCCAAAGACTCAATTTGGAGAGAATGAAATCTTCTAAAATATGACATATAATAAAGCTGGATTTCTTCTCTTCACATCTATTCTAAAGAATTTATTTAACATTTTACTTATTTTTTCATAATTACTGTTATTTATTTATTTAATATATTTTTATTATTCATGGTATTACAGATATCTTCCACCTTCCCCTTATTGAACATTTAAAAAAACTTATCTAAATAGATGCAAAATAAGCATTTTGAAAAAAAAAATCAACATTCATGATACACGCTCAAGAAACTAGGATTGAAAGTGAATTTTTCACAAAATAAAATTGGGTATTTAAAACTTAGAGCAAACATCAAAATTAATGATGAAACACTTAAAGTCTTCCTGTGGAATGGGCTGGTCCCTCACCCACAGTGTGGTGATTAAAGATTGGGAAGGATATCTTGTCTGCAGAGTGGGACCCACTGAGGAGTTGGGGTGGGGGGTGCCACACTCGGCTTCCCAGGTGGGGCACCAGTGCTGGAAAGGGGAGTTCCTATAATATCTGGCTGTGAAAACCAGTGGGGATTGCATCCCAGGGAGGAAAGGGCAACAGGAGATGGAGGCGCAATGCTTTTAAAGGGCCAGTGCACACACTTCCTCACAAACTCACTCACTCTAAGCTCCAGGCACAGGGGCAGCAACTCAGAAAGGAGCAGGGACACAGGGAGAAGAACTAAATTGACTAACTCCGGGTGGAAATTTACAGGCGGATTTTCAACTTTATCTGGAAATACAAAGGAGTTATATAGCCAAAATAATCCTATCTAATAAAGAGGGAATATGATAATTGACCCTCACACCATCGCAAAGATGGCGGTGCCCACAGTCAATAAGGAGGGGATATGGTAATTGACTGTCACGCCCTCAAAGATGGCAGCGCCCACAGCCACAAGATGGCAGTGCCCAGTTCCCTCAGCCCTGCCGGGGTGGCAGGCGCACAGCAAGGCCGGGCCCGCCAGGCCCAGCCTTGCCGCGCGCCTGCCTCCAGAGTCCCCTAGTCCCCTCAGCCCCCCAGCCGCCCAGGGCTGCCTGAGGCTCAGGTAACCAGGGCCTGCTGAGGCTTGCACTGCCAGCAGTGGCAGCAGCAGAGGTGTGATGGGGGCATCACCTTCCCTTGATCACCGGGTTGCCTCCCGCCCCTGAGGGCTCCCGGACTGTGAGAGGGGGCAGGCCAGGCTAAGGGACCCCTCTCCAGTGCATGAATTTTCATGCATCGGGCCTTTAGTCTTAAAAATAAAGATCAAAGTTGGAGGATCTATAGTAGCTTATTTGAAAAATTATATTAAGTAAGACAGCATGTCATTGATATAATAAAATTAGACAAATAGATAAATGAAGCAGAATGGAGAGGCCAAAAATAAACCCATATATATATATATATTTTTTTTTTTTTTCAATAAATTTTTGACAAAGGTGTGAAAACAATTCAATGAAGGAAAGGCAGGAAAAGTCTCTTCAACAAATGATACTGAAATAACTGCGTGTCCATATGGTGTCTACCTTGCACCATACAAAAAATTAATCTGGGATGGATCAGTGACAGAAATGATAAATTAAAAGCATTAATATTCTGGAAAATAACACAAGAGAATACTTTCTTTCTTAAAATATTGTATTTATTGATTCCACAGAGAGAGAGAGGAAGGGAGAGGGAGAAACATCTATCTGTTATTCCACCCATTCCTGGGTTCATTGCTTGACCCTTACCTGTGCCCTGACCAGGGATCAAACCCCCACCCTCTGGGCATCGGGGCAATACTCCAAAAAACTGAGCTACCTGGCCACAGTGAGACTATGTTCATGATATGTGTTTAAGGAAGGCTTAATAAATAAAAGAAAACAGAGAAATATAACTAGAAGAAAAATTAATTTATGGAATAACTTAACCAAATTTGTAAAGTTTCTGTTCATCAAAACAAAGCACCATTAGGAAAGGAATAGACCAGTCACAGACAAGGAGAAAATATTTTCAATACATACAACTAACAAAGAACTCATTTGCAGAATATATAAATAACTGCTACAAATCAACACTAATCTAAATACAATGAGTGAAGGGCTTGGATCTTCACAAGGAAATATTTACAAGTAGCCAGTAAGCATACAAAACCATGCTCAAATATGTATTTCTCAGATGACATGGTTTGTCAAACCATGTCATCTGAGAAATGCATATTAAAATAACAAGGAAATGTCATTGCACACTGTCTAGAATAAATAATATTCAAGTGACTGATAAAAACCAAATGTTGGAAAAGCTATGGAATAACCAGAACTCTCATACAGTGCTGAGAGTAAAATAACACTGTCATGTTGGAAAATGTTTTGACATTTTCCTATAAAGTTAAACACACAAATGTTATGACCTAGCATTCCACTCTTAGCTATTTACCCAAGAGAAATGTAAACATATGTTCACAAAATACTATTACACATTTGTTCATAGCCGCTTTAGTCATAGTAGCAAAGAAAAAAAAACAACCCAAATGTTCATCCACAGGTAGATGTATAAATAAATTGTTCTATTTATACAAGGAAACACTTTTCAAAAACATAGATATGTACAGCAATATGGATGAATATCGAAAACATTATTCTGCTTGTAGGAATCCAGACACAAAAGACTACACGCTGAATGATTCCTTTTACATGAAATATTAAAATAGGCAAATTAATCTATGGTGCTAGAAATGAGAACTGTGGTTGCCTCTGGGTGCAGGGAAGAGATTGAACAGTGTGATACATGATGGATATTCTTAGGGGTGATGAGGAAAATTCTTTATCTTGATAGGGATAAGAATCTATGGATGTCTGCATTTATAAAAACTCATCAAACTGTACATTTAGCATCAGGGCATTTCACTATATTTAAATTATGCCTCAACTTATAAGGAATTCAAAATGGGGGGGGGAGAATTTCAAATACAGAGGCTCAAATTGTCTCTATTTGTTATGTTTCAAGACACAATTTGATTATGGATTTATAAATCATCAAATCTATGAATTGTAAACTGAATAACAATATGGCTCAAGTAGTTGAAAATAGTGCTTTCATCTGTATCAGAGATGCTTTGGGTCCAAATAACAGAAAACTTATTAAGGAGTTTGTTAACAATCAAGTAGGTTTAATCATTCCAGGGTTGATTTAACTTATAATCTCAGACTCTGTCCTTTCCGGAATATGAATGGTGCCCTTCCAGTCAACAGCATCAAGAAATATGGATTAGGGGCAAAATATTTCTGATAGATTTTATTTTAACAAGGAAAGGAAGTTCTCAGGAAAAGAAAAAAAAATATTTTACATCTCATTGGCTAGAAGATCTTTACTCACCCCTAGGCCAATTTCACAGTAAATAGAATAAAATTATTGTGACTGGTTTGAATCATCATTTTAGACCTGTGTAGAAGCTCCCCTTCTGGAGATGAGGTATTTTCTCATCACCTAGGGTTGATGAGGGAAATTCTTTACCTTTTGAAATCAGATATCTTTTCATATAACCTGTCAAATCAGGGTCCATTTCTTGGGGAATAATCTGCAGATGGGAAGAGTTGTTGGTTGACAATGAACAGTGTTTGGCGAATATATTCCTTCCTTCTCTTAAGATGAGATATTTACATTTATTTATGTATGTATGTATGTATGTATTTATGTAACCTCTTTCTATTCTCTGTCCTTTTATGCATACTAGCCCATATGGCAGTAAGTGATTTAGTTGTTGGGTAAATTTGGGAAGAACAAACAAGCAGCAATAAGTAATCTCTTCAGTGGAGCTAACTAGAGGGAGCACATGCCCAGCTGCTCCACCACAGGAAGTCTCTGTCTCAGTGGGGAAGGGGTGTGAGAATAGGAAGGTCTTCTCCAGTCTCCAGGTATCAAGACTGTTTGCCTAACTCCACCCAATTCTCAGGTCAGTGTCAGAAGTCCCACTATCCTCTGACACCCGAGCACATTTTCCTCATCCTGCATGTATAAGCAGTAAAGTGGGTAGGGACCTTCTACATTAATTTTCAGTGTGTTTGAAACTTGAGTGGGGAGGGGGAAGCTGTATAAGTCTCATAAGAGGACTCAACATTTGGTGCATTGATTAAAGGCTATGAGAACTAAACAAGGAGTATAATTTTGGATGAAAAAGTGTAAGAGAATATTTTTATGGGATCATGACTATAACTTTGGACCTTGAGCTTTTATGTGTCACCATAGTTTTCTGACCTTAGGGGGGCGGGGCATAGAGGTTTATTATCAATTTGTAGTTATTACAGTGTGTCCTCACATTGCCGGCTAGTCTACAGCTGGGTTTAATTTTATAAGGCTGTGCAGGCCTCAAGCAAGGACATCAAATGGTCTGGCAAAAGCAACAGAGTCCCAGCAGAGGTAGCTCACATGCATGTCCTCAGCAACGGTGCCCAAGAATCCCAAAGTTGACTAGGCAAAGCTTCTTAGTTCTGCTACCAGTGGCCTGGATGGCCTTTTAGCAGGTATGTGTGACCACAGTTTAATGCAGAGGCTGGGCTTTTCCTAACAGACAAATCTGTGACAAAGATTCATTTGATAAGAAAAAGGGAATTTTTACCTCTGTCCTTGGTATTGATGGGTATAAAATTTTTGCTGCATTTAGACATTAAGAAAGCCATCTTCCCATCGTTCTGTCATTCCCAGTTCACAGGATCTAATTTAAAGTCTTAGTGCCAGGATAGGCATTGCCAGATGACAATTCCAAATTCTATCATATAGTCAGAACCAGAGACACTGTTGGAGGAGTCAATCTTATATTTAAGGAAGCTTTATAACATACACAAGAATGAATAATTCTCAAAAAAGTAATGTATGTATTGCTTTTACAAGATGACTGAATTATTATGGGTAGTATCCCTGTGACCTAAAATAATGTTGAACAGTATATAAAATTGTAAAGTGGAAGAAAGATAGTGTCTTAAGGGACACAAGACAGAAGTATTGCTCTATTTTAATCCCCTAGAGCAGGGGTCACCAAACTATTCCAAATAGGCCAAATCAGGCAGCCAGATATTTTTATTTTAATAAGGTTTTATTGGAAGACAGCCATTAGTCTAAGGTAACTTTCTTCCACAGTGGTAGAGCTGAGTAGTGTGACAGAGATTGTATGTCCTATTGGCTTTTAACAGAAAAAGTTTGCCAACCCCTCCTAGAAGAGGGCAATGACTCTCAACTTGAGCATACATGGGAATTACCTAGAGGACTGGTTAACATACCAGTTGTTAGGCTTCATCTACAAAGTTTCTGGTTCAGATGTTTCCACTGGGCCAATAATTTGCATTTCTAGCAAATTCCCAGTGATGCTGATGCTGGCGACCACACTTTGAAAAACCATTTCCCTAAGCACAAGCTTCAGAAGCAACAGCAAAAATTTCTGTAACTTGCAAAGGTTGATTTGCAGTTAAACCAAATGTGAAGATGTGGTGAAGGCCTTAGGCCTAAATATCTATCTCAAGAAGTGGGGACAATAACTGAAAAGTAAAGAAAATAGCAGAAAACATTAGAAAATAATAATAATCCTATATAATAAAAGCCTAATATGCAAATTGACTGAACAGCAGAATGAGGAGTGGAACAGCCACTATGATGTGCACCTACCACCAGGGGGCAGATACTCAATGCAGGAGCTGCCCCCAGCCCACAGGCCCCAGGCCAGCTAAGGTGGGTGCCAGCGAGGGGCCCCCCTGATCACCCCGCAGGTCACCCCCAGATCGGCCCTGATCCCTGGCCAGGCCTAGGGACTCTACCTGTGCAAGAATTTCATGCACCAAGCTTCTCGTTAATAAATAAAACAGCATGTCATTAGAGGTCACTTTTTCTTTAGGTCATCATCTGAGGATATATAGGGAAAGAGAAAGGGGGGGAGGGAGGGAGAAAAGGAGGGAGATAAAGAGAAATATCAATCAGTGCCTCCAGTATGCTCCAACAAGGGTGGAACCCCTAATCCAGGCCTGTGCCCTAACCCAGAATGGAACCCACAACCGTTCAGCCCATAGGATGGCACTTCAACCAATTGAGCAACACTAGCCAGGGCTAGAGTTCATTCTTATTAAAATACCAGGATTCAAAAGATAACGTAGCTCCAAGAGGAAACAGACATTAATAAATTTCAGAAATACGTATATGCTGCACAAGAAAGCATTTCCTCACCCATATCCTTGCCTCAAATATGGTATATGCACTGAGATAAAATGAATCTCATTCTGGGAGATTTTCCTCAATTCATATTTTTTTAGGGGAGGGGTACCAAATTATTCCATTTGAAGGCGTGCACCAATGACAGAACATAATAAGTAAATGTTCTTGTACAACTGCCAGGAGGGGTAAGCCCAATAGGCACGCACTGCATTGGTGACTACAGAGCGTCACCAGGTGGCTAGGGGGGAGCCAGCCTCCCTTCAGCTCTAGATACCACGTCTCCAGGGTGCACCTGTCCCAGACGCTGGGCTAAGCCAGCTTCCGTGGGGGAGCTGGGGCGGGGCGGGGGCTGGGCCGGGAGGGGCAGTTGCATCTCGTGCCAGTGGTTCCGAGGGCACCGGGTTGTTCCATGCTTTCACTCACCTGCTCCTTCGGGCACCGAGTGCCGTTATGTCGGTGGCCGGTTTGTGCAGTTTCAGCAGTGACCGATTTACAGCCGTTTCCAAGTGTGATGCAGGCCGGGTCGCCTCCAGCGGAGTCCCGGTTCCTATCCTCAAGGAAAGTTGGCCACCTCTCCAGCCTGCGTGTTTCTCAGCATTTTCCCTCTCGTCATGAAATTGCCGCTTAAGACAGTACTGGGCAAAATCCTTCAAAGACACAGCGTCGCCGTCGGAGCTGGAGGACATGGACAGGCTCCGGCCCCGCTGGGGGCGGTTGGTGGTGGTTGACGGCGCTGCTGGCGCGGGATTCCCGGGCCCAACGCAGCTGTCTCACCTGATGAAGCAGGAAACACGGGCTGCTGCCTACCCGGAGCACCTGGCCTCTCCAATCTTCTTCACGTTCCCCAGTTGGGGATTCCAGACATGTTGGCGTCGACTAGTGATTGGCAGCTCGGCAAAACGGAAAGTGTCAAAACCCCCACGCCCCTTCCAGGTGTTCTTCTCAGCACGAATCACGGACTTCTGGGAACTGGGTTTTGCCGGACATGAGGGCTCTAGCACCTGGCTTGGCTCCTTTTTGCAAAATGTGATTGCGCAGTCGCTGTTCGGCCATCATGTATGCCCATTGCTCATGGAGATGTTTAGTACTGAAATATGCCAGGGAGCTGACATGGCGATTTGCAATCCTGATGGAACTATGCCCTTTTTCTAAGAATATTTAAAAAACAAACAAACAAACAAAAACAAACAATTCCACACGACCAAGGTTTTGCTGCAAAAGATGGGATTTGCACTTCACTTTAAAAATGGGAGTTTTGGACTCTATACTCAAAAGGGCAAACACAATTTGAGTCCAAATATTAAGGCATTGAAACGTTAATATTTGGGCATTCTTAACTTGCAAGGGGATTTAACCACTCTCTTCTGGAATTTGATAATGGGGAGTATTTTTTATTCACATTGGGATGGCCCTGTGTTATGGGTATAATTTTTATGATTGGAGTGCGTTTAAGGTTGCAGAATTTCTGGAATACTATGTGGCTAGCGGTTTGTTGTAACTTGGCATGGCAGGCTGTATCGTCAATGAATGTTTACTCCTGGGTTCAGGGTGGCCGTGGAACTAATTTAGATAAAACATTTTTCTCATCAAGTTTAGCAAAATCCGAAGTGACTACCAGTGGTCCCAGGATGATTCCCAAAGAGCAGTGGTTGGTATAGACGAGGCAGCCTAAGGAAGGTAAGGGCAGTGTTTCCCTGTGGGACCGCTGGTCTCCTCTCCCGAAGAGGGCAGCCGCCTTCCTGTTTGACCACAAAGAAGCTTACTGGGTTTTGAAGAAAAAAGAAAGGCGCCCTCACTCTCCAATGTTTCCTGCCTATGAAAGAAACTCAGAATCTGTCTAGCCATTTCCTCACTGCAACTCAGGGGCAGTGGAGTGATGTACCTAGTTAATGCAATTGTGTAGGGGGGTGTGTGTGAAAAAAGATTTGTCAGAACTACTATTTCTTCCTTTTAGAACTGAAGTTGCCCACGAGGAACACAAATTGTTGTCTTTCCTGAACTAGTTTCTGTTCCCTGAGACCTTGAGAGACACTGGGTAATAAGCCCACCTATTTGGGGATTTGGGTGTCAGGAGCCCATTTCATCCTCCCAGCTAAGCTATGGCCCTTTAACTTAGTGTTAGAGTGAACCAGTAGTATTTTGACCTCCATATGCCACTCTGTTTTTCTTCAAAATATGTTTAGAAATTAACATGTAAACAAGGATGCTAATTTGGAGGAGGAGAGATCCTCCCTTATTACATTATTTTTTTTCTTACATATACAAGCAACAATTTTTCTATGTAAGCCAATGGATGAAGAGACTTTGTCAATTTAAACAGCACAAACAAGTCTGTGGGCTACAGAGGTCTCTGGGGAGATTTATTTTATAAACTTTTTTTTTTTCATAATAAGTGAAAGTGTCAGCATCACTTTGAAAACAGGTGTGTACATTTACATTAAATACATTATTCATTGGCTAATATTGTGGAATTGTTTTGCAGCACATGAGAGTAAATAAAAGAAAGCCAAAGTAATCTTCATCCCTTGCATTATGCATTGTAGTGTTCATTAGGAAATCGTTTTCTCAGGAAATAGTTTTCTCAACAAACAAGCTCTCTTTTCGGTCCCTACGGTACTATAATAAGCAAGAGAATAAAATCCAATAAAAAATCCCTGAATTTATTTTGGTTCTTTGTCATCACCTTTGGTTAATGGTACATAGGTGTCAATTTCTAAGCACATGGAGTATGGTTTGGCTGGATTGAATGTTATTATTTTGACTTCCTTTGCTAAGCTTAAAGTATGCTACTATTCTTAGTCATTCATTCTGGGCAATTTTGTTCACTCATAATCATAGTTCTTCCCAGAGCTTGAAAACACCCTTATAGAGCCTTTACGTACCCCTACCTCCATGGAGCCTCTCCTGCTCCTCCATTCTAAACCCACTGGTTTTTCCTTCCTAATCAGCATCATTGTATAGTTACTACTTGTACCACTCAATTTATATTTTTAAATAATTTAATTGTTATTTTTATATCCAATGGGCACATAGCATGAATCTAAAGTTATTTGCAGACGTCTTTTTTAGAATTCTTTATTGTTGAACGTATTACATATGTCCCCTCCCCCCCCCCCCATTAGTCCCCTCCACCCTCCATCCCTCCCGCCCCAGGCCTTCAGCACCTTATTGTCTGTGTCCATGGGTTATACATATATGCTACAAGGTCTTTGGTTGATTACCTTCCACCCATCCCTCTCCTTCCCTCTGATATGTCTGAAGATATACATCGATTTAAACACTTTGTACATCATTCAAAGCATTGTTTTGCAACTCATAGTCACTCATATACTTTAGAATGGACTCTATTTTCCAAGTTGGAAAAAATCATATTCAAGGGAGATAACACTTTTGAAGCTCCTGCTAAGGATACAAAAGAATTTGCAATGTGTTTATTTTCTAAAATCTATAACACTAATAGCAGGAATTTGGCTTAAAATGTGGACAATTCACAAATGAGAATAATTTTAGGTATTATTTTTATGTATTTGAAATTAATAAGCCCTATTGAGAGCCACAACTATCTTTTTCTTGGTGTGTATTTTATTTGTAAAATCAACTTGATTGAGATATAATTAGCATATAAAATGCATCCATTTAAGAGTATAGTTCAATGAGGCTTGAAGTAAAACCCACATAAAAAACACTGCATTCAAGACATAGAACTTTTCCTCAACTTAAAGTTCCCTTGAAGTAGAAGCTATCTGTGAATATATGCCCTTGTGTTTACTTTTAAATTATAATAATGTACCATAAAAGTACTTTGGTGTGTTGTTTATTTGTTAGGGTTTTAGACTACATCTTTGTATAATTTTATTTTGGGGCCAGTCATTCTTGGGATTACAATATGCACACTTAAACTTTTCAGAGTCTACTTAGAATTAATAGTTTATCATGTCAAGTGTACTATTGATACATTAACAATATGTAAGTCTCTTTACTCTTCCTCCTTGTAAGTTCTAGTTGTCATGAATTACATCCATGTACATTGGACACTCCCACACACTCTGATACAATTTTTGTTTTCTGCTATTATGTATATTTTAAAGAATTTAAGAAGGGAGGGGTGAGGAGGCTAATATATCTACCCATATATCTAGCATTTCCATTGCTTTTCCTTTATTCCAAAAGTTTCAGATTTCTTTCTGATATCATTTACTTTTGCCTGGATAACTTGTTTCAGCATTTAGTTCCATCTAAGAAATTAATAATTGTTCAAATACTTTTTCTCCTATTCATATTATCATTTTTTGCCTGTTTTAAAATTTTTCTTTGTCTTTGTTTTTTTATTACAGTATATTTGGGCACGTCGTCTTTGAATTTTTCCTGGTTGGGGTTTGCTGAGCCTCTCAAATCTCTAAATATATGCCTTTTACCGATTAGGAATTATTTCTGCCTTTATTTCTTCAATATTTTTTTTTTACACTGTACTCTTTCTCCTGAACTTTTGGGACCTGTATGGCTCTAAATTTAGATTGTATTATATTGTCTCACAGGTACCAGAGGTGGTGTTTTCTTTTCCTTTTTTTTTTAAATCTCTCTTGTGCGGGTTACATCATTTTTATTGATCTATTTTCAAGTGTACTGACGGATGAGTTTTACCACTGAGTTCATCCCATGAATATTTTTATTTTGTTCTTTATGTTTTTCAATTCTAAAATGTCCAGTTCGCCTTTCCACTTGTTTCAGGAGTGTTTGCCCTTAGTTCTTATAGAATCACGAGGAGAGATGCTTTAAAGTCTTTGTCTCTTAAGTCCAACATGTGGGTTTGGGGGCTGGTTTTTGCCAATTGTCTTTTCCCTTGAGAGGTTGTCAAACTCTCCTGGCTCTCTACAGAGATTGCTTTTTTAAAATTGCATCCTGAATATTTTAAGTATAATGTTAACAAATGCAGATCTTGTATAAAGTCTTTAGAGATTATAGTTATTTCTACAGTGAGTAGTTAGCCCAGTTAGGTGTTGGTCAGAAATTCCAAGCTATATTCTGTGGACACTGATTTCAAGGTTGATTGTTTTCAAACCTTTGCAAAGCTACTTGTGTTTGTCTGTAAATGTATGCACTCAGGGTCCGGTCTGAGACCTAAGTGGTGATTTGTGCCGTGGTTCTTTCTCAGGGGCTTTGGTATGCTTCCTAAGGTCAGGTCCATGCACAAGCAGCTCGGGGGTGAGCCCGTGAGTTCACACACAATTTTACAGGCGCTCCGTCTCCGGCTTCCTCTTCTCCGCTCTTTTCCTACCACTCTCCAGCACTGAGTCCGCCTCTCCCTTCTTGGTTCTTTGGCTCGAACACTGGGAGATTTGGCGTTTCCACTCTGCTGTGAACTTCCTGTGACAACAGCCGAACAGAAAAGGGAAAAAAATATATATATAATGCGATTTTCTCTGTTCTCTGTGATCCCTCTTCCCATTTCTCAGATCAGAAAGAGAGGACATTGCCTTCCTGCCTGCACTCTGAGCAGAGTTCTGAGATATGCACTGCCTTTGAATGTAGGCTGGAAAGTACAGAAGTAAAAGAAATAGAAAAAGTCACTGCCAGATCATTTGTACCTTGAGTTCTAAATTCCTTTCCCAACTTTCCTTCCTCATTTGAATTTCAGAAGCCTCTGATAGTTGTATACTGTGGGAGAGACAGGGTGACATGTGCCTGCTCTATCTGAGCCAGAACTGGAACGTCCATAGTTTTAAAATAAGATCTATGTCTTCTTTTAACCAGGTTACTATGGAATCCCCTTTTTATGTCCAAATTGACTTATTTAAAAAGGAAACAGAAAAGAAGTTTCTTTTCTTTCTCACTGGCCATCAAGTCCCTTTCCTCTCTTTGAGGGGAAAAGGTATGTGTTTAAACAGTATTTCATTGCACTCCTTCTAGAATAAGAATTCTATTTCAAAAGGGTAAACCTTTTTCTCTCCTAGAAGTCCTTTTTTTTTCTGGGAAAGAAATAAAAGAAGAGTTCACATTTGGTAGTTTGTTGTATCTTCTTTTTTCTTTATATTTTCAGGATCAGAAGAACCAAAGAAAGGAAAAGTAAGATAATTGCAAATAATGTTAGAGGAATGCAGCATATGATTCCTGGAAATTAATTTCCAATCCTATCTTCTTTAGTATTAGTGCAAGTTAATATTTATCTCCGTTAAAAAAAAGAGGGGGGGACCAAGACAGCATAAATAAAGCATTTGAGAAAATACACTGGTGAACATTCAAAAAAAGAATTAGAGGTTTGGCTCAGACCAAATTCTGACAGTAAAAATCTCTCAGTGCACAGACAAAGCTTGGGCAACCACAAACTAGACACTTAACACAACCCACCTACCATCCCCTTCTTTTCAATGACTCAAATGCAAGTGAATTGAAGATGCTTCATCCTAATGCCCAAACTCTGGGCATTGGTTGTCTGAACAATATCTTTTTCAAAACCTTCAAGTGCATTATCCAACACCTGACACATTAGTTTTCTATCTCCTGCATTAGTTGATGGTTTGTGAAAGCAAGTGAAATATATTTTTCTTTCTTCTGTCTTCCATATTTCCTGGACAGGTTTATTGCAGATCAAAACCTGTACAGAATTCCTATTTCCAAAGCTGATTTGCTTTCCATCATGTTAAATTGATGAGGTACTTGGAACTGTTCCCCCAACCATCTCTGCATAACTAAATCCTAATTTACACTTTGTAGTAAAGCTCTAAGTCCATTAAGCAGTTCCCTCTTCTATATGAATGTAGCTAGAGAAGTAGATAGAAGCAAATAGTGCCTAGTGTTTCCTCTGACCAGCTGTGCAATTTGGATAAGTAACTTGACATCACTGAATCTTCCTATTCTCACCTATAAGATGATTTCCTTAAATGATTATAGGGCTCAAGGACATTTAGATGTTATCTACATCATTTTTCAGATAAAACCTCTGAAGCTCAGGGGCCAGAGTGATTTTTTCAGTGCCCACAGATGTGTCTGGAATGACAGGAATTAGCCAAGCCTTAATGAAGTACCACTTTTACAGGGTGGACATCCTAATATTCTAAGAGAAGTTCAGCAACCCATATGGCAAGGAAGTCTTAGTAGCCAGGTTGATTTTAGTTTATTTGCTTTCTTCTTGCCTGAAGACAGGGCAGGGGAAGGGAAATCATACCTATCCTATATAATAAAAGGCTAATATGCAAATCGACCAAACAGTGGAATGACGAGTCACTATGATGTGCACTGACCACCAGAGGGCAGGCGCTCAACACAGGAGCTGCCCACTGGTGGTCAGTGTGCTTCCACAGGGGGAGCAGCGCTCAGCCAGAAACTGAGCTCAGGGCTGCTGAGCACAGCGGCGGTGGTGGTAGCCTTTCCCGCCTCTGCTGCAGGCAGGCAGTAAGGAGCGAGGGGTCCCAGACTACAAGAGCCCCGGACTGTGAGAGGGATGTCTGACTGCTGGCTTAGGCCTCATCCCTGGGTGAATTGAAGATGCTTCATCCTAATGAAGCTTCATCTCGGCAGACGGAGATCCCCCGAGGGGTCCCAGACTGCGAGAGGGTGCAGGCCGGGCTGAGGGACCCCCCCTCCACCAGTACATGAATCTCGTGCACCGGGCCTCTAGTATTGAACATAATGGCATCTGAACTGATGGCAAGAAAAGTAACCCAGTGATTCTCCTTAATCCGTATCTAGTAGGATTTTCCCCAAGAAGTGAATTATTTCAGTGTTAATAAAAGTCAGGCTTAAGACATATTAAATTCTCACTTTTCACCTGTGTCATTTTATGTGCTGATTTTCTTTAGGTTAGTGATCTATTTTTTCAATCATCAATGCATTGAGGCCAATGCAGAAGCCTTTGTGAATATCTCATTGTCACTGGGTTGAGAAAAAAAATGTTCAGTTTTCATTCTGTGATGTGCAGACAGAAATGAGTGGGCTATGGACTGGACTTGCCGTGCGCTGCTGCTGTTCTGCATTATTGACATGCGCTCAGCTTCTTGGCCTTTTTAGGTGTTCATTTTCAGAGACAGGATTCTCTTTTACTTTTTACTTCTGTTTTTGGTGTTTTGTTGTTGTTTTTCCTGTTAATCAATAAAGTGCAAAGAAAACTGCTAACATTTGATTTCTCCTCCAGACCACTTCTTTCTTTGGTTGCCTCAGATTCAGAGGCAGTAGAGTCTCCAGTAAGGACTATTTATTTATTTTTTATTTTTTTTTTTAAAGGAACTGTACTTCTCCTCCTGAAAATAAAATAAGTTAACATTTCAAGGCAGTGCTATAACAAAACATCTACTGCAAGAACTTCTCTGTGATTGTTTTTTAAAGAATACATCAGGAAGGCCTGGGAAAAGAGGAAGCTGCATCTATTCAAAATTACTGAGTGTATGAAGACAATCTATACCCTCAGTCTTCCTTTACTTTATACCTTTAAGTTTCACTAGCCAAGTGCCTTATGAATTCCCCTTCAAAATCTCAGGAAAGGACCTCAGAAACTATCTCACAATAAGGTTTAAAGGACTGGTTCTGATTTAAATGGAATGTTACCCCTAAACGATGTATCTGAACTTAATGAGGCAAAACCTCAAGCTAAATGAATGATGCTTCAGTAGTATGGTCAGAGCTATATTTTTCATCTTCATTTTTCTTTGGCAGAATTAAAAGGTCCTTAAGATCACACATGTCTGTGTTTGTGTAAGACTACTAGATTTGGATCATTGCTTTCCCTCGCAGCTCTTTCTAATGAAATCTGCCTCATTTGGGCTGAAACCATTGCATAATCCTACTCTACTCCCCGTAATCACAGCCAGTTGGACCCTGAGAAATAAATGCTTCCAGACTTTGTTTATTAACTTGGCAGTCACGGTGGGTTGTCTAGCCTGGCACACCAGAAAGAGTTGGGCCAAGCAGATGCCTCTCCAGGGAAGAACCTTCATTTATTCTCTCACTTGCTCCCACCAATACAGAGCTATGTTCTAGAGAGGTCAGACTCTAGGGCAAATCAAGTTTATTATCACCCTCCTCACACTTATTTTTAACTTATTGATTTCTTTGGCTGAGATTTGTTCCTATGGCAACAGCACAGGCCACTTGGGTTAAAAAGCTCAGAAAGAGCAATGAAACTTGAGGGGAACCCATTTAGTTTTTGTCTCCACTTGGCATCATTTCCAGATGCTACTGACTGCCTCGTAGGTCACACCATCTTTGAGTCCTAAGGATATCTTTGATGAATTTTAAGATCATTTTTATTTTCTTCCCCGTTCCGAAAGAGCACTTTGTTTTTCCTGACATGGTAAATACTTCTACTTACTTAGAAGCTTTTATTTCACATACTTGGCTTCATAATACTCAGTTATGAAACCCATAAGGATGAGCGAGGACAAGAATTGCCTGAAATGAATCACTGCCTCCCTCCGTGGAGCCTTTGCATGGGCCATTTCCCCCTCTGTCCAGCCCTGCCCTTGCCTTTCTCCCTTTCTTTACACCATCTCATTCTGCTTGTTTCCTCCCAGGTCAGATGTTACTTCCTCAGGGAAGCCGAGCCTAGCCACTCAGACTGGACTAGACCCCACTGCTTTTCCTCCTCGCTGGTCCTTTTAATTCTTCATCAAAGCATTTATCATAGTTTGTAACTACGTATTTTGTGATTATTTAAATAATATCTTTTTCCCAACTTGGTGAGCTTCCAAATAGAGGGTACCTTGCTCTTTGGTCTATCATTAAAATCCCGGTACCTCATGCAATGGCTGACAACATACAGAATTGACACATATTTATTTATTTAATGGGTAGGAAAAGCTTCCATTCCTCCCTTCTTAAGACTAGAGTCAAGTTGGCAGTTTCTCTGGCCATATCGGTCAGGGCAAGCTGACATAACGAAGTGCCATAATAAAACAGAAATTTATTTGCCATATTTTGGAGGCTGGGAAATCCAAGATCAGGGTGTTAGACAATTCAGTGAGAGCTCTCTTCCTGGTGTGCACATGGTCAGCTTCTCCTCTGTGTCTTCACATAATGGATGAGGGACAGAAGGGGAAAGGAGGGAGGAAGAGGAGGAGGAAGAGAAAAAAGAGAGATATCTTCTTCTTACAAGGCCACCAAGCCTATTGGATTAGTATAGTGCCCCTGGTTTAAGACTTTGTTTAACCTTTATCACTTCCTCCTAGACCAGCGGTTCTCAACCTGTGGGTCGCGACCCCTGTGGGGGTCGAACGACCCTTTCACAGGGGTCGCCTAAGACCATCGGAAAACACATATATAATTACATATTGTTTTTGTGATTAATCACTATGCTTTAATTATGTTCAATTTGTAACAACGAAATTGGGGGTCACCACAACATGAGGAACTGTATTAAAGGGTCGCGGCATTAGGAAGGTTGAGAACCACTCTTAGACCCTCCTATCCCAAATGCAGTCACACTGGCAGTTAAAGCTTTCAAATACAATTTTTGGCAGGCACCCAATTCTGTCCATCCAACTGCGTTAGGCTTATTTAACCTGAAGTTGTCTCAGTCCTTTCAGTAGATGGTAACTTATCACTTTATACTATTTTGTTTTGCTCTTTTGCAATCAAGCTATTATGCTTTAAAAAAAAAGCATAGTCCTGCTACACTGCATTTCTCTCCACCCCCCTGAAACTGTCTGTTTCTCTGTTGCTGTTTGACTCTCGAGAAAATAAAAATATTTCAAAAAGCTTATTATTTTCTCTGAATTGAAAGTCAGAGTGGAGGATGCCAACACAGAAGGGTATGAATAGAAGCAAGACTCAGAAATCATCACTGATGCATTAATATAGTAAGAACATTGCCAGTTAAACCTGCAGTGTTTGCCCCTGACCATCACTGGGCTTTGATACTCTTTATTCCTCTGTGGCTTATTTTCCTCCAGCTCATGTCCTTGGCTGAAGGTGAGCCCTGCCTTCACAGAGAAGCCCCCTGTTTGCAAGGGCTAGATGTAATTTTTAAAATAATTTTTATTATTCTGCACAAGGGAGTAGTCTGGAAGTGGCATTTTTTTTTTAAATAAACTGCCCTTGACAAATATTATGTTTTTCTTGTGAAATAAAGCTCCCTTTTCCTGTTTTTTCTTCTTCAAATAGCCGTTGGCAATTCTCTGATTGAGAATGCAGGGCTACCATTGGGGAAGCTCTTGCCAAGTGAGAAGAGTTTATTTTTTAAGTCCTCCTGCTGTTATGTAATATGGAATCAAAAGTGCACCGCTGTATATTCTTCCCTTTCTCCTAATTTTGGTTTAAATTACTTTTCTCTAATTGATTTTTCAGTTTTCATTGAATTTGCAAGCAAATGCAAAAATCTGTTAAAAGAAACTTTGAGTTATTAATTCACGGCCGGGTTGGCCATTCGTTTCTGAGGGACTAAGGATGTTGCATCAGGTGTGAACCAGGTGTGTGAACAGGCTACTTGAATACTGATTTTGAAGGTCTACAGTGAATAACATTCCACTTGAGCAAGCAGTTCCAGGCTAATTTAATGCATTGAGGCTGTCATATTTGACTAGACCTGTGAAACCAAAAAATACGCCTCCTTCCCTGCCACGTTACCCTATTTGAATTTCATGCCCGTCCAGACCCTTTTAAATGTTCCTCTTCAGCGGAGGGGTTTTACCTCTTTCTGATTCATTCAGAGAGGAGCCAGGGGCATTTATGACAAAGGTGACCAGGTAAATGGCAATAACATAAAATTGTGTAAAATCTCATCACCTGGCTGTGCTGATTTATTCCCTGCCCATGTGGATTCATTTATTATTTAGACAGCATAAAAGACTAATTTATCTATTGAAGTGTTAGCACTAAAATGTTATGTTGTTGGTTTTTCGCCTAAATATATTGAATATCCATTTGCATTTTAGAAGATGATAAAAAAAATGAAGTTGAATTGTTTTGCTACCTTCAAGAATGTTATAGTCTAAAAAAAATAGATAATAGATGAGAGAGAGAGAGAGAGAGAGAGAGAGAGAGAGAGAGAGAGACTAAGTGCACAGAAACTCAGAGGAGGGAGTAATGACTGCCATCTCATTGGTGGAAATGAAATAGGCTTTCCAGCATAGAGGCATTTCTACTGCCATCTGAGGGATAGAGGAAAGTTGGACAAATGAAAAGATAAAGGTGGGTATTCTGGGCAGAAGGAAGAGCAAAAGCCCAGATAAATGAAATAACGCAGTCATTTGCTCCCAAAATAGGTTAGGAAGGCAGAACTGGAAGAGATCAGAAAGCATTCCTTACAGTTAGATTTTAAACATTATTCTGAAGACCTTGGATCTAAAATAGAGTAGAGGCAGAGAAGCAGAGACAGCAGAAGGTTATATTGTGTAGGTGAAATTGATTAGACTTGAAAAGTTATTAAGGGGCAAGAAACTGGCAGGCAACTTTGAGTCTGTAGCTTTGATCCTGGACGACTGGGAGGATGATGTTCTCCTCAGAGAGAAACATGACGAGGTTAGGAGCAAGGTGTTTGGAGAAGGAAATTTGATTTCCGAAGTGAAATGATATTCCTATAGAATCTCCCCAATCCCCAGCGGTTTAAAGGTATGTCTATGCTTCACTCAGATTATAGACTTAATATTTCTGGATTTTAATCTAGATATAATTCCCAGAATTTTCATCTTCGAGAAAAATTTATGAAATCACCCCTGTGCCCGTTGATAACTTTTGTTGCTTTTTACTATTTTGTTAAATGGGGTTACGTGATAGCTTACTGTTTGTATTTATTCTGTTTTCACCTAATGTGCAATCAAGAAAAAAAAGAGTTGTGCAAAAAACTCCCCAAATATGCCATATACAAGGAAGCAGAAACTTAATTAAAAAAACAAACAAGCCAAAAGCCATATTGAGGGAGCAAATTGGAACCTGGATGAAGATTACAAGTGGTGATAATAGAAAACAATGAGAGTCAAACTGGATCCAGCTGATGGTTCTGGGCTATGGGGATATGAGATACAGATACCATTTCAATGCGGTCTCCATGTTAACAAGCCTACAGAGTTCTTCTAACTAGTGTTAGAGCTCTTAGTTTTCAGAGGATTTGCAATGCAGGACCCCTCAGGGGATGTCAGAGGCCTGGTGCATGGATTCAGCCTGATCCCCACAGGCCAGGCCGAGGGACCCCACTGGGACAAGAATCCGTTCGCAGGGCCTCTAGTATGCATATAATATCTTTGGTTAATCTCTTCCCAACCACCCCCTCCCCTCTTCCCTTTGAGATTCATCAGTCTGTTCCATGTTTCCATATCTGTGTGTTGAGCGTCTTCCCCCTGGTGGTCAGTGCACATCATAGCTACAGGTCAACAGTTGAACACTCAGTCCTTTGGTCACTTAGGCTTTTATATATATAGAATAGAAGCCCGGTGCACAAAAATTTGTGCACTCGGGGTGGGGAGGGGGGTCCCCCAGCCCGGCCTGTGCCCTCTCCCAGTCTGGGACCCCTCGGGAGATAACGACCTGCTGGCTTAGGCCTGCTCCCGGGTGGCAGAGGGCACGCCCAATCCCTAGGTGCAGCCCCAGGTCAGGCTCAGAGCAGGGCCGATTGGGGAGTTGGGGCGCCGCCCCCTCATGCACAGAGCAGGGTGGATTGGGAGGTTGCGATGCCACCCTCA
Organism: Myotis yumanensis; assembly: GCF_028538775.1. Taxonomy (NCBI): domain Eukaryota; kingdom Metazoa; phylum Chordata; class Mammalia; order Chiroptera; family Vespertilionidae; genus Myotis; species Myotis yumanensis. The sequence continues at coordinate 28,602,403 of NW_027223762.1, read as the reverse complement.
GTCATGCTCAGGGTAGGGCCGATTGGGGGGTTGGGGCACCGCCCCCGTCACACTCAAGGCAGGGTCGATGGGGAGGTTGCAGCGCCACCCCCTGTCAAGCACACAGCAGGGCCAATCAGGGGGTTGGGGCGCTGCCCCCTGTCACTCATAGAGCAGGGCCCATCAGGGGGGTTAGGACTCCGTACCCTGTCACGCACAGAGCAGGGCCAATCAGGGGGTTGAGGAGCTCGCCCCTGTCACTCACAGAGTAGGGCTGATAGGGGAGTTGGGGCACTGCCCCCTGTCAAACACAGAGCAGGGTGGATCAGGGGGTTGGGGTGCTGCACCCTGTCACACTCAGGGCAGGGCCAATGGGGAGGTTATGGCTCTACCCTGTCACACAAAGAGCAAGGCCCGTGGAGGGGGGTTGGGGTGCCACCCTCTATCACCCCACAGAGCAGGGCCGATCAGGGGGTTGGGGCGCTGCCACTGTCACACTCAGGGCAGGGCCGATGGAGAGGTTATGGCTCCACCCTGTCAAACACAGAGCCGCAGGGTGATCAGGGGGTTGGGGAGCTCCCCCCTGTCACACACAGAGCCGCAGGGCGATCAGGGGATTGGGGAGCTCCCCCCTATCAGGCACAGAGCAGGGCTGATCAGGGGTTTGGGGCACCTTCCCCTGTCATGAACAGAGCAGGGCGGATAGGGAGGTTGTGGCCCCGCCCCCTGTCACTCATAGAGCCGCAGGGCGATCAGGGGGTTTGGGCACTGCTCCCTGTCACACTGATCCCGGTGCCGGGAGCCTCACTGCTTGGCTGATCCTGGTGCTGGGAGGCATATTACGCTTTTACTATATAGGATAGAGGCCTGGTGCACGGGTGGGGGCCGGCTGGTTTGCCCTGAAGGGTGTCCTGGATCAGGGTGGGGGTCCCCACTGGGGTGCCTGGCCAGTCTGGCTGAGGGGCTGAGGGCCGTTTTCAGTTTGGCAGGTGACTGAAGCTCCCAACTGCTCCTTATTTTCTTTTTGCTATTCTGGGCCAGCTTTAGCTCTGAGGCCTCGCTGCTGAAAGCAGGTTTCTGGCCTTTACCTTCTGTATTTGATACAATTGTGGTCCGGCTGGCTGAAGCCCGGCTGACTGAAAGCCGGTTTCTGGGGTTGTTTAGCTTCTATATTTGCAACATAGTTGCTTAGAGTTGCAGCTGAGAGGCCGGCAAGTCAGGTAGGGAACATTGGAGTTCGCCATCACTGGAGCAAGCAAGACTCCCTGTTCGATTCAGTGCATGGCTGCCGGCCACCATCTTGGCTGGCAGTTAATTTGCATAAGGATATGCTGATTAGCCAATGGGAAGGGTAGTGGTCGTACGCTAATTACCATGTTTCTCTTTTATTAGTGTAGATACTCATCATGCTGCACATGATATGTTTAGACTTGTTCATCCTACACAACTCCAACTTTGCACCCTTTGACCAACATCTCCTCATCCCTCACCTCCTTACACTATAGCCATCTTTCTATTTTCTGCTTCTATCTATTCGTTTTTGAATTCCACATTTAAGTGAGATCACAGAGGTTTTCCCCTATGCCTGGCTTATTTCACTCAGCATAATGTCTTCCAGGTTCATTCATATTGTTGAAAATGGCAAGATCTCCATTTTTAAAGACTGAAGCAAAAGCTAGGTTTACAGTTGTGATGACAAGAAACATATTTTATTCTTGTATTATTCTTTTTGTCATATTTTTCATATGAACATATATATGTCAGAAGTTCTTCTTTCTCCCTTCACCTGTCAATGGATACTTTGGTTGTTTTCATATCCTGGCTATTGTGAATATCACTTCAATGAGCATGGGAGCACAGATATTTCTTTGAGGTACTGACCTCATTTCCTTTGAGTTACCCAGAATAAGGATTTCTAGGGTATCTCTAGCCTCAGTTTTTTACATTCTCACCAACAGTGCACAAGAGTTCTCTTTTTTCCACATCATTGGCAATGGTTATCTTTTCATTTTTTTTTATGTGTGTTTTTTTAATATATAATAGTCATTCTAACAGGTGTGAGGTAATAGCTCATTGTGATTTTGATTTACATTTCCTTATATTTAATAATGTTGAGCACCTTCTCATATACCTATTGGCCATTTGCATGTCTTTTTTGGAAAAATGCCTATTTAGGCAATTTGCCCATTTTTAAATCAGGTTATTTTATGTAACACTTTCTATGCATCGTTATATCCATTCAGGTACATTTTTATCTATGATAAAGTTATCAAAGGGTCATATCATGTAAAACATTGGTAACTCACACTGCAGCTGATTGAGCAATTTGAATTCTAAGAATTATTCACATTTGGCAATTGCTGCTTTAGCATGATCTCTTTCAAACAATTTGCTCACACATAAAGCCACAGATACAGAGCTTTTCATCTGCTCATTCTAAGTGACTAGGGAGACATATCCACTGGAAGATAAATGAGTCTGCTCAGCAAACGTTTCAGCAAAGGGGATTTTGGGCTCATCCTAGATCATTCAATTTTCGATTACTCAAACTGCCTGCCTGCTCATACTTGTGGATCACTGACATTAGCTGATGTTGCAAATAATGGTATCAACCAATCCCAGACCTTTCCTACTGCCTGCGGTACAACTAGTAGCTGATGTCACAACTTCATTACTTGATAGTAGTAGGCAAAACAGTAATCATGCTTGAACACTAAACATTTTGCCCAGGGAATTGAAGGTAGGGAAATCCTTCTAATCTATAAAAGTTAAGACACTGACCCAAACAAATAAATTATGGAAATTGCCAGATGTGTACATTACTTCATGGAAGTAAAACTTTTTCTAACCCTACCCCATGTACAGGAGCCAGACCTATGACTATTGGCTGGAATGGTAGGGCGAGAATGCCAGTTTTCCCCCTTATATTCTCTGGACACCACTATAAATTGTTATGTACCTCCACTGTTTAATATATAATTTCCTTTGTTATAGTACCATTTGAACTGAAACTAATGAAGTTTTCTCTTATTTCAGTAGGAGCCTGAGGTGATTACATTTGATTTTGGTAGCTCAAAAGAGGTAGTATATTGAGGGGAGGGAATTGGTTAATTATTATTACAGGAATAAAATTTCTTAACAAGTGGCTCATGATATTTAGCCTCTTATTATATCAAAGAAAGGTCTGCTATGTTGTGGTGTACTGGAAAGCCTGTTTAGGTAGAATAATTAGAGTTCTATCTCAGAACTAAACCTTTACCCAGGGGCTGGGGATAAAGTCTCTTAGAACATCAACCTTAGGGTGAAGAGGAAGATGAATCCTTTCCCCAAATTGTATAATGGCACTCCTAAGAATGAGAATAAGTCACAAAGCCCCAAGAGACAGGAAATGTAAACTTCAGGTTTGTTCAGAAAATCCTAGGAGGGTAAAGTATATATTTTTCTATTTCACACACACAAACACACTATTTTTTCCACCAAACAGAAGTGGGTTTTGCCTTTGAGGATGGCATTTTTATCTTCTCCTGGTGCTATTCAGAGTATTGGACTATCCCCACTAACTCAGTGGTATAAAGATCTTTGACTCCATCCTTGACCTCTGCCTGCCTTGAGCCTGATGCTGTCATGAGCCTTCCTCCTATGGAAATTGCCAGCCCTCAGCTACCCTGCTGCTGCTTGCACAAACACTAGCTTCATTTTATAACCAGATCTCTCAGCTCCTTTCATTGTTCTGCTTTCTATCTATAGTTAATATAGATGAGGAGACATTATTAGAAGTGCAGGACAGTATCAGAAGTGTAGTTCTTAAACCTAATCTGACTTCCTAATAATTCATATGCTATGAATAAGTATAGTGATCTCAGGTGAAAGAAGTTTGGGCTGAATATACTACGTTCACATTAGGAACAATTTCTGATTATATTCTGGCTTTGGTTATGTAACGTCTCTATGTATAAACTCCCTGCTTCATCTATGGAATATTAAGAATCACTGAAACTCTTGCTGAATCATTCCATTACAACAGGCTTCAACATTTTTCTGCAACACTAGGGAAGAAGTTTCAATATAGAAGTCAAATTCTGCCCTAACCGGTTTGGCTCAGTGGATAGAGCGTCGGCCTGTGGACTGAAGGGTCCCAGGTTCGATTCCGGTCAAGGGCATGTACCTTGGTTGTGGGCACATCCTCAGTGGGGGGCATGCAGGAGGCAGCTGATCGATGTTTCTCTCTCATCAATGTTTCTAACTCTATCCCTCTCCCTTTCTCTCTGTAAAAAATCAATAAAATATATTAAAAAAAAAAAAAAAAAGAAGTCAAATTCACAAAAGAAAAATACTAGTTAGCCACTATCCAGAGATGACGGCCACATGGTAGCATCTTGTGTATTGATCTCTTAGGTGAAAGAATTGAGTACTTCTACCTTAAGAGTCTTAAAATGCTGAAGCTGTTTTTCACACCCAGCAATTATTCGGAATGCATTTTTCACACAACGGGCAATCATATCCTTGCCGCATGAGCAAATCCATATGCCTAAATGTCAGGAGAGCCAGTGAAACCACCTATATCAAGGCAAGCCTGAGAGTTTATTTTCTAAGAAATGCACTTCTTTCTCTTGGAAAAACAATTCTTGCAACTAAGAGACAATCCACAAAGGAGTTTATGGATTGGTGAATGCTCATAACGCTGCTAAGGCCATTGAGTCATCTGCCTCTCCTCTTCTATTAAAGCTGTAGACATAGTCCTTATTTAGTGCATTTTTGTTTTATGAACCTATCCATTGTGGTTCAGAGCAGCAATGCAAAAGGGTGAAAGCAATTTATTGAATTAGATGAGCAAGTGATTCCTCAGGGATTGATCCCTGATCCTTTCAGGGACAACATTTCCATAACTAAATTGGGAGTTTGTGGGGTTTTTTAAATGAAGATAGCCAATCCAAACTTTAAAGACATTTGAATACTCGAATCACTTTACTGTCCTTATGTTTAAAAAGGCATTTGAATAGCATCACTTTTACTGTTCTTATGCTTTAATGACTTAGATTGAATGTCATTGTGCACTCAAGCTTACTAGGTAATTGAGCAAATAATGTGCTTTGTTCGATGATATGGTCATAGTTCTTTAAATACCAATGACTGTGGCTTTGGAGTATAAAATAATAGTTGGCAAATATGTAGTCATTATGAATAAGAGACACAACACTATAGAAATACATTATCTTGAAATTTATGGGTTTGAACATTAACTTAGAATAAATTGTCTTTAAAAACTATAATTATATAATTATGAATCTTAAATTTCCCTTGGAAAGCAAAGTTCATTATTAGAAGTATAGTCTTTTAAAATGTCTTTTTCTTTCTTTCTACATACCCCCATTTGGTGAGAAGAGTAGCTTTTTTTTTAATTGCTTTAATTCTTCAGTGAGGTTTTCCTGGTCATTATGGCACATTATCTCATAGTCTCTTTATATTTCATTATTTTTTATATGTTCATTGTTTATATTAGTAAGGAATGGATTGTCCTCAGGAAGATATATATTTTTTAGGTTTTTTGTTTTCTGGGTTTGGGTTTCTGTTTGTTTTTTGGGTGGGAATTAGCTGATTAATTCTCAACCTGTCCTTCAGACCTCCCAGTGGATCCTCCTGTGCAATGACTGCCCAGGTAAGCAGTATACCTTTGATCATGAACCAATGAAGAGAAGCAAAGGGGAAGAAAATTTGTTACTGATTAGGATGACAGCCTGGGACCTTGGTTCTTCTCGTCGACGCAGAAAAGATTTTAAAGTCAACAAAAATGAAAGTGAAGCAGAGTGGAATTTATGAAGATACCCTCTGCCAAGAGCGGGCCAGTTGAGAGAGACAATGGCCCTGAATACCAGGGTTTTATGGTTTAAATGAAGGGTTTTCTGGGTAGAGACTTTCATTTGCATTCAGGGATGATTGACAGAAAAGGGTTATATAACTACATTCCTTCTGCACATGCCCTTTCCCATGCCCAGAAAAACTCATGAGGGAGGTGGTCAAAACCAAATTTTAGTATAATTAGTCCAGGGCCTTAGCAAGGTCCCACTGAGGTCATGTCATTGTCCTCCGAGCTTGTGCCAAGAACCAGCTGATTCTGAACCTGCCCACTAGTGGTCTGTACTGACTGTTTTGGACTGTACTGATTGTTTTCACATGTGATGATTCATGTAATCCTCACAATACCTTATGATATTGGTTAAATTATTGTGTGTTATTTTACATATAAGCAATATCTGAGCTACAGAAAAAGTCAAGCAAATTTACCAAGGTGAAACAGTAACTTTCACACTGTGGCTGAAGATGTGAATTGGTACTGTGTTTCTGCAAGGCAGTTTGGAAAACCTGTCAAAATTTAATGTAGTCATGTTTTCTCACCTAGCAGCGCAACTTGAAATCTATCCTGTTGAAATAATGATATATATGTATAACGATATTTAATGGTGTTGTTTATAGTTGTAACCACTTAGAAATAATACATATGCCCTAAAAATAGAGGTTGGTTAAATAGGTTATAGTACATGCATATAATATTTCAGTATGATAATTTGGTCAATCAATATTTATGATGAGAGAGGTTTATAATATAGTCTTAAATAGAGGAAGATGTCACAAAATAGTGTATGTTTATTCACCTTTTAGGAATATATATAAGTATTAAAAACAGTAAAAAAAAATTCACCAAAATGTTCAAACTTGGTAGCTCTGGTAGTGGCATAACATTTTATCTTAATTTTATTTTCTGTACTTATCTCATACAGATGACATAATACTGTATACAGAGTACCCTAAAGGTTCCACCAAAAAACTACCAGAACTGATAAACTTAGCAATGTCACAGAACACAAAATAAATATCCAGAAATCAGTTGCATTTTTATGCATCAATAATGAGCTATCAGAAAGGAAAACTAAGAAAACAATCCCATTTACCATTGCATCCAAACATATAAAATACTTATGAATAAATTTAACCAAGGATGCAAAAGACCTGTACTAAAACAATCATAAGACACCAAAGAAAGAAAGTGAATAAAACACAAGTAAGTGGAAGTGTATACTGTGTACATGGATAGGAAGAATTGACATCATTAATATGACTACTACCCAACGCAATCTATAGATTCAAAACAATTTCTACCAAAATACCAATAGCATATTTCACAGAACTAGAACAAATATTCCAAAAATTTATATGAAAACACAAAAAATCCTGAATAGCCACAGCAATCTTGAGAAAGAAGAACAAAGTTGGAGGAGTTATGCTACCTGATATCACACTATACTACAAGACCATAGTAATCAACATAGCATGGTACTGGCATGAAAACAGACATATAGATCAATGGAACAGAATAGAGGGCCCAGAAATAAACCCACGCCTTTAGGGTCAATTAACATTTGACAAAGGAGGCAAGAACATACAATGGGGTAAATATAGTCTATTCAATAAATCCTGTTGGGAAAACTGTTCCTCTTGCTTCACTCACTTGCTCAGTGACCCATGCTAGCCCTCCATGTGACCCTAGAAGCCACATCATCTATGGCAATATGGACCCCACATGCAATGGACTGCAGCTGGGAACACTAGCTAAGCTAGCCAGATGCTGGACTAGGCTGTGCTTTTATATGGAGAGAAGACTCTGAGCAGTGGCTTTCATTCTAGCTCTGCTGAAGACATGGGACTTTTTCCGTGGCAGAACAGAGGGAGATGGGGCCTTGGAGGGGGACTCCCTTAATGTTACACCATCAATAAACCTTTCCAGGCACCTCATCCTCACGTGAGGACCTCAGAACATTCTTGTTTCCATGGCACTCCAAAAACTCCACTTCCACCCATAACAGTTAGGGAGTCAGAAGGCACCCCACCAGTAACAATATGGCTTTATGTCATTTCAGGTCAGGTCAACTTTTGTCACAAAATGTGTTGTGAAATGTGTTTTCATTTTTAGAGCTTGATTTATTTATTACTTTTTGGAATTTTAGGTAAGGAATTGTTTTTCTGTATTAATTTTATAATCATAGAATACACTGCAAAATATATTTAGATAAAGAAGTGGCATCTGTCACCCTAAGTCAGAACCATTAAAGTGCCTCCTTTGCTAGTGTTGGCATGTCAGCTGATAGGCAAGTGGTTACATGAGGAGACTTTTTTTTCTGTATCTTCAGGATGTAACTAAAACCCTTTAGTTTCTCTTGAAATATTACTTAGGGCAAGTTAAATCAGCTCTGATCGCTGTCTTATATTGGTTTAAAATGGAGGGAGAGAGGGTGTGTTAATTAAGTATGGGCTATTAAAAAGAAGACAGTATCAGTGATTTTGGAAAACTGTCTTCTGCAACTGACATGTCAACAAATTGTCTCCTGGGAAGAAAGTAGCTTTGGAGGCTCTTCCCCAGTTTAACTGCATGCTTAGCTAGGTGGGGGGTTAATAAGCAACATCTGACAGTGGCAACCATTCTGCCATATATCCTACCATTCATTTCAAGATTGCTAAGCATCTGTTTTTTACTGGGATCATTTTGGTAATCTCCTTTTCAAAACAGACCTAGGTCTATACAACAGAAATCTCTTTTTCACATTTCGGGATAGAGATTAGATAGAGTTTTGGAACAATTTTTATGTTGCCAGCTTCACGTTCCAGGATAAACCTGAAGTGGTTACTGGACTCAGACTGCCCCTCACTCTTATGGAAACAAAGATTGAGCACAATGTTTCTCTTTGTTTTGTTGCTTCACCAGTTTTAAGACATTTCTTTGTACACACTTAAACCTAGGGTTTCTTGGTGAATCGTTGGAAAATACGGAGAAAAATATAATAGAATATCAAGATGATCCACAATCTTTCCACTGGGGATTTTCATATGTATCCATTTATCTTTGTCATTATTATTATTATTATTATTATTATTCCTAGTGGCCCGGTGCACAAAATCTGTGCACATTAAAAGGGGATTAATTCGAGGAAATATTTTAATATTGCTATTTGCCCTTTCTCTATAATAGAAGTGTCAGTGATGAAAGAAAATTAGTAAAATGTATATGAAAACCTCCCTCCTTTCAGAGTCTGGGGTACCTCACAGGACCTAGAGTCAAGTCCCAGCCCACCACCCACATGTGCTTTGAAAATGCAGGAGACCCAGACCCGGCCAGTCCACCCCCACTGGGTGAGACCCAGACCTGCCCAGCCCCACCCCCATCAAGCCCCTCCAGGTGGGGGGCACAGCTTCAGGTCCCCCAGCCCAGCTTCAGATTCCCTGTTAAGCCCCACCAGGCCGGGGGTACAGCCTGAGGTCCCCTGTCAAGCCCCGCCAGATGGGGGGTCATGGCCTGAGGTCCCCCGGCCCGGCGCTGGGGTGGGGGACATGGAATGAGGTTTCCCTGCTCCGTGCCAGGGTGGGGGGTGTGGCCTAAGGTCCCTGTCAAGACCTGCAGGGTGGGTGGTGTGGCCCGAGGTCCCTGGCCCCAGCCAGGCGCTATGCAGCCTCAGGTCCCTGCTGTTCAGTCATGACTTTACCGCGTCCTGGCTAATTTGCATATTCCTCTATTATATAGATAATTTTTTTGGTGAGAGTGTCTAACAGATAAATGTGATAATATATACTGCTCTAAACACATTACATATATTAAACATATGCAATGTGTTTAGAGTTGATATTATGGCTGCATAATACTCCATACTATTCCTATACCATAATTTAATGATTCCACAATTATTCTGTAGAACAGTTATGTTCAAATTTTTACTTATATAAATGATGCAGTTAATAATTATATGTTAATATTTCTGTAAGTGTCTGATTATTCCCTTCCAGAAAATAGGTTAAATGTAAAATACTTTGTTCAAGGTCATATAGGTAAAATTGGTATTCAAATCCTGTGGTTTTACTTTTGCATCTGTCAGCCTTTTTTTTTTAACATAAAAATTACTACCTCTCAACAATTCCATGAATTAATTTCTTTCAATCCAGTAGAAAAAAATATTTTTATCTGTTGCTAATTTTAAATACAGGCTGAACAAGGGTACTTATAAATTATTCAGAAAACAAGCTACAATATAATTGTTGTTTTACCATGTAACCATATATCATATATTTTCTGAAAGGATTTTGGAGGCCATTCTTCCTGGAGATATCCTAATGAATTCTAATCTTCCAGTTATTTAAATTAAATTGGCAATAAACTCTACATATGTCAACCACTTTTATGCTTGGATAGAAACTCAGCTATTTTCTCAAAGACAACACATATACTTTATGTTGCAAGTCTGTAGCCTTGGAGATGGTCTATAGGTTCTGATAAAACAAATCAACCAGGCATCTAATAAAATGATAACTTTATTATCACTCTTATTGCTTTTTCTTTAAAGAACTTTAGGAGGAAAAAAATCTCCAAATCATTATCTGCGATATAAAGAATGTCAGATTCTGATATTAGGTTGGAACCAAAATCCAATTAAAACCACCCTTCTCCCCCAAAGTCACGCCCCTAGGGCAGCAGTTCTCAACCTGTGGGTCGCGACCTCTTTGCGGGTCGAATGACCCTTTCACAAGGGGTCTCTTAAGATAATCAAAAAACACATATATAATTACATATTGTTTTGTGATTAATCACTATGCTTTAATTATGTTCAATTTGTAACAATGAAATTGGGGGTCACCACAACATGAGGAACTGTATTAAAGGGTCTTGGCATTAGGAAGGTTGAGAACCACTGCCCTAGGGTAACAGAAATCCAGTGGAAATCCAGTCACTGGAATATACCAAACTATCATGCAATCTTTCAGTTTTCTTCGCCATTCTGATTTCATGATGCTAAATATATTAATTTCCAGAACAAACTTGGTGGTCGGTAAAATTATTTTGATTTTTAATCCCAGGTGTTTTCGTCTTAACTGGAGAAAATGTGAAGAAAATATAACTTTGTTAATTTAAAGTCTCAGATTCCAGTAGAGTATTTAAATACTTCTGAGTTTGTTATTTTCCCAATAAGTTAAAACACGTAGAAGAAATGGGCATTTACTTTGATAACGCCATAACCATTTACAATGTGCAATTCATATGTGGAATCTAGTGAACAAAATGAACTACCAAGAAAATAGAGACAGACTTATAGACTAAGAGCTGTTTGGAGAGATGAGGGTGGGTGGAAGGATAGAACAAAGAGGGGAAAAAAAGAGAGAAAAAAACTCATGACATGGACAACAGTGTGGTAATTGCTGGGGCGGGGGGTGGTAGGAGGAGGAGAGTATGGGGGGATGAATGGTGTTAGAGACTTGACTTGGAGTGGTGATCACACTATACAGTATACAGATGATGCACCTGAAACATCTATAATTTTGTAAATCAGTGTCAACCTCATAAATTCAATAAAAAGGAATATAAAATAAAATGTGCAATTCAATAGTTTTTCATATAGTCACACAGTTGTGGAATCATCACTATAATCGATTTTAGGACAGTTTTATCACCCTCAAAAGATACCCCCTCCACCCATTAGCAGTCACATACAATTTCCTCTTAGGAGGAAACCACTAATCTACTTTTTTTTGTCTCTACAGAATTGCTTATTCTGGACATTTCATACAAATGGAATTATCTATAATAATAAAAGTGTAATATGCTAATTAGACTGCACGTCCTTCTGGACGAAGCTGGGGCTGCAAGGGAAGCCTGGGTCCCGGGTGCCAGAGGGAATTTGGTGCTGGCAGCAAGGGGAAGAAAGGCCTACTCCTGCACGAATTTTGTGCATCGGACTTCTAGTATAATATGACTGGCTTCTTTCACTTAGCATAGTGTTTCAAAGTTAATCCATGTTGTAGCACGTATCAGATTATTTTTAAAATATATTTTTTATTGATTTTTTACATAGAGGAAAGGAGAGGAATAGAGAGTTGGAAACATCGATGAGAGAGAAACATCGATTAGCTGCCTCCTGCACACCCGCCACTGGGGATGTGCCCGCAACCAAGGTACATGCCCTTGACCGGAATTGAACCTGGGACCCTTCAGTCCACAGGCTGACGCTCTATCCACTGAGCCAAACTGGTTATGGTGCATGTATCATATTTTTATCCGTTTTACGGTTGAATAGTATTCCATTGTGTGGATGTACTGCATTAATTGGATTGTTTACATTTTTTTTTGGCTATTATGAATATTGCTTCTATAAACAATGTGTATAAGATTTTGTGTAGATATGTTTTTATTTCTCTTGAATATATGTCTAGAAATTGAATTTTTTAGACCTCTGATAACTCTATTTTACATTTAGAGAAACTACCAAACTATTTTCCAAAGAAGTTGCACTGTTTTATGTTCCCAACAGCAGCATATGAGAGTTCAATTTTATCCACATTTTTGTCAACACTTGTTATTATCTGTTGTTTTGATCATTGTCATTCTATTGGGCATGATTACTAGTAACTTCTTAAACATTTTTGAAAAATTTCCAAATTTTCAAAAGTAATAAAAAGTTTTAATAAGAAAGAAATGATATTAGAGAGAGAAGTGTGTTTTTTTTTCATTTTGAGACAACAGCTTTTTAATAGATTCTTTTTCTTATGAATTCAAAATGTTTAGATGGTTTTGGTGATGTGAAGAAATATGGAGAATTCATTGGGATTCAGAATTTATGATTTATATTCTAGATCTAGATACTAGTTCTTCTCGGGGACTATTTTCTCCATCTCAGAGGATCTTTTCTCTCTGGGCTGATGGTGAGTTTGAGATAAAGTTAGCAGTGTTTATTTTCCCAGGAAAAAGTCATACTATTAGTACATAGAATAAGTCAGCTATATAACTTTTACAGAACACATTTTTGTTTTCTTTATTTCCTAATCTATAGAGAAATATATGCCTTGATCCTGAGATATGAGTACTCTTTGAATGACCTAAACTGATTAATTGATTGATTGATTCCTTGGTTGCATATTTCTTTCTCTTCTCAAATCTATAGAATGCTTATCCTTAAAAGAGTTGTAAATTGACTTTAATTTTTACATATATTATAAATGTCATTAGTTTTAAACTAATCAGTGCCCATAAACATGCAGGAATTTCATGGTCTGGACTTATAATATTATTGCCTTTGTAATTACATGTGGATTTAACAATGTCAGGCATTGGTAGTTTATAAGATGTTAAAGTAACAATTAGATGTGGAAGCAACAACACAAGCTTTAATCATTAGAGTAGTTTTTTATTAGTTTCTGCAAACATTTTAAATAGTCTAATGAAGGCACATTCCACCTTGAAAAGCAATTGGTTTCAGATATAATGATATAATTTTAAAGTTTGTTAGCTCTTTTGTTTTAAGGTCACATCTTTCTTTTTAAGGTCAGGCAGAAGTGGCTGTGAAATGTGTGTCATTTTTGTTTTATGAGTCTTATTGGTAATATTTCAGATAAAATGAAATTTGCCAGCTCTGATCTAAGAAGGATTTGTTTCTACTGAATCTTCAGAGTTTTATTTTTTTTTTTTTTGTCATGTAAATGCTATACACCCTGCAGAGGGAACTGCTTCATTGTCCTTGGCAAGGAAAAGCTGTCTGTGGCTACAGGCCAAGCCGTTTTAGAATCTCCTTTCCATGCAAGGTGAATGTAGTGAGAGAGTGAAGCTTATGGAAAGGGTCAGGTCAGGGACTGAAAGCATCCTCAGCGTGCATCATCGGAGACGCCCTGTGGTAATGCCTTGAAACCAAATTACCACAGCCTTAGAGTTACTCTAAGATGCTTCTGAAGCCCAGTGTGAGAGGGGACAATGGTGAAGGCCAAGCCTTCCCATCCCTGCTCAAATTAGAGTAGTTTTTGAATTTGTGGAATATGTTGGGCTTCTCTACACAAGTAAATATTATATGGATTAGTATTATTGGAACATTCTTATATAATATTTCCATTAACAGTAACTGTAGGTTAGCAAAATAAACTAGTCTTCTTACATTCAAATTTGTTGATTTTTTAAAAATCAAGACAATCAATTCCATGCAATCAAGAAGAATTACAAAATACTGACACATTTTAAAACTATTTATATGAGGAAAATACTAGAGCAATGTATACTAAAAATTTTGTTTATACTTGATAGGTGTGATTATCACCAACATATGTTTCATTTATTTATTGAAATATTTTAAAATCTCTAAACTTAAAAGAAACATAACTTTTATTATATGAAACTAGAGGCTCAGTGCATGACATTCATGCACTGGGTGTTCGAGGGGGCGGGGGGAGGGATGTCCCTCAGCCCGGCCTGCGCCCTCTCGCAGTCCGGGACCCCTCTGGGGATGTCCTCCTGCCACAGAGGTGGGAGAGGCTCCCACCACCACCGCTACACTTGCCAGCCATGAACCTGGCTTCTGGCTGAGCAGCGCTCCCCCTGTGGGAGTGCATTGACCACCAGGGGGCAGTTCCTGCATTGAGCATCTGCCCTGTGGTGGTCAATAGGCATCATAGAGACCAGTAGTTCCACTGTTCAGCTGTTCAGATTTGCATATTAGTCTTTTATTATACAGGATAAGTATTTTTAGAATAAGAAGCCTTCTAGAATAGCCACAAAGATTAAGAAGGCCAAGTTATTAATGCTGGATCTTGAACTAACAATCTGTAATCTTGACCAAGTCATTAAATATTTATGATTTGATATAAAAAAGAGAAGAGCCTCAGCTGGTTTGGCTAAGTGGATAGAGTGTTGGCCTGTGGACCAAAAGGTCCCAGGTTTGATTCTGGTCAAGGGCACCTACCTGGTTGCAGGCTTCTCCCAGGCCAGAGCCCTAGTCAGGGCCCGTGCAGGAGGCAACCAATCAATGTGTTTCTCTCACATCTATGTTTCTCTTTGTCTTTCTGTCACTCTCCCTAAAAATCAATGGAAAAATATCCTCGGGTGAGGATTAATAAAAGAGAAGATTGAGCTAATTAGGCTAAGCAATTGGTAAGGTACCTACTAGGTCTAAAATTCTGAAAACTACCGTATTAGGAAAAGCATCTGGATATGTGTAGATTCAGTTGCATCTAATATTGTGTTCTTCACATCAGCAGCATTTCGAATAAGGGAAACATCAACCCTCTGTAAAGCAGACAAGCTGTGATCGCTTAGCTCTAGATTGTGAAGCACACATCACATAATAGACTTTTTACGGACTTAGCATAGCCCATACATTTGGTGGTATAAATGAAATGTAAATGAATTTCTCCACAAGGAATCCTATATAATAAAAGCCTAATATGCTAAGTGTCCAGTAGGCTGGTCAGCCATTCAACCAATCAAAGCGTAATATGCTAAGGCCGCTCAACTGCTCACTATGATGTGCACTGACCACCAGGGGGCAGACAGTTGACTGGTTGACCAGTCACTATGATGTGTACTGACCACCAGGGGACAGACACTCTGACTGGTAGGTTAGCTTGCTGCTAGGGTCCGGCCGATTGGGACTGAGCAAGCTGGGCCAGACATGCCCTGGAGCCCTCCCTTGGTCCCTCCTGGTTGGACAACCTCCTGCTTCTCTCCCAGGCCCTGATCATGTACCAATGGGTTCCCTTGGCCTGGCCTGCGCCCTCCCACAGTCTGGGAACCCTTGGGGGATGTCAGAGAGCCAGTTTCGGCCTGATCCTGCAGGCCAGGCCAAGGGACCCCACTGGAGCATGAATTTGTGCACTGGGCCTCTAGTTAATAATAAATTTGGATAGAAGTCAGATTGCTATATCAGTGAAGAACCATTCAAGAAATAATGAAGTTTAAAATGGCATTCTGCATTGTGATATAGAGGACAGAATAGAATAATTTATGAGGTTATTGCAATCAATAAGTGGAAAGGGAGATAAACATATACGGGTATGTCCTAGGGCAGATGCCTACTGAGCTTTAGATGTAAATTGTGAAGAGAGAAAAAAAGGAAATATGTTTTATGTTGGTTATCTCTATTATAAGTCTTGGAGATCTGAGGGTGATAAAACAGAGCTTGGAAGCACCTACCAGAAATAATCTGCCTCTATTAAGAAGGCTGAGAGGAGAGAATTCTGTTAGAAAAAGGAAAACATTATAGAATGAGGGGTGGGGGGAACAACCTCAATGTTAACCTTTTCTTTAAATATTTCTCTTTCTCCAGTGGCTTCTTTTATTATTATTATTACTTTTTTCCTTGTATGCTTTCCATAAGCATGGCTTACAGTCTTTCATAACTTTGCAGAATGACTTGGCTTGCTGGCTGCATTTCCCTAAGTAAGAATGGTAATCCTTTTAGAAGCAGAAGTGCCAGCTTCTTGTTATTTATTGGTTTTTCCATGTTACCTATCTATATAGATACAGATATAGATGATATAGATATAGATATAGATATAGATATAGATATAGACATACTTTATTAAAAGAATGTATAAGATAACATTAAGAATATGTCAAGAAAATTTCATGTACGGTACATCTGTCAATGTTCCACTTGTTTATAATGGTGATGGGTGAAATTCAGAAAATGTATGTTGTGGCAATTTAGTAGTTTGTATCTGCATAGAATAAAAACCTGGCTTATGCTTCATTACATGGCTGACTTCATTATAGCAAAACTATGCACACTGGTCTGTCAGTTAAATCCTCATTTCCTTTCCCAGGCACTAATTAAGAAGTCCTTATCATTCAGGGAAGGATAAATAATAGAGGCAATTACTGTCAGATGTAGACATATTTAATAAACTTGGACAACCTACCTGCCTAGTTTTGATGACACAACATATTACTTTCAGCTTCAGAGTCAGAGGCTCAAGTTTTCATGTGAGTGAAGGCTGACATCAAGAGTTAGGAGAGCTGCAGCTTTCTGTCAAACTCTTCCTTAGCTAAGCAACTTGCTTGGCCTCATTCCTTTGTGTATGGGAAGAAGAGTGCATGGAAGCTATTGGAAATGTCATAGGAGAAATGAAGTTCCTTACCTGCAGTGGTATAGAGTGCAAAAATCACATCGGATCTAGAGCAAATCATGTACAATTTATCAAGGTTTTCTTAGAAATATGTCAAGCAACTATCAGGGACAGCTGGGTTGCTGGTGAGTATCTACTTTTTGAATTGATTTGACCATATTGTCCACACATGGCCTCCTCTGGTGCCACAGGGTCTTCTTCAGATTCAAGGGGACCTGCGCTTTCTTTCAAGGTAGTCTAATTTTTTCTTTCTGACTGTTGGATGACAAAATTGTTGGTTTCATCATTCATCCTTTCACAATTTTTCTTGGCTCTGTAGTGCAGTATGTTAACAGTGAGTAAACTGGGCCAATTCATTGTGAATTAGAACTGGATACAGTAAAATAATTCATGCCTCTGCAGTAAGACTATTATTCATAATGTTATGCCATTTCCCTTCATTACAGGCTATTTTTGGCCTTAAAACATGCTACTAAACTGGAAACAATTCTCCTCCAAAAAGTAAAGGTGGGTTGGAATATGTTATGATTGCCAAGGAATCTAACCCAACCGGGTGCTGTGAGTCTACATAGATAATTCAATAAATAATTTCACCACAACTTATTTTAAATTACTTAACAGTTTTTTTTTCATGAAAAATAGCAATTCCATACTTGAAATTTTCCGAGTATAAAGAATGCCTTTAAATATACCTAAGATTTTTCTAACATTGGTGGTTAAGGGAAAGAGTAAGAAGTTTTTATTTTAAGCATGGAAACTTTGTACAAACATCTGAATAATAGTTTAGATAAAACTTAGTGACAGCCTTGACATGGGCAATTCTTAAAGCTTGGTTGTGGATATTTGATTATATATAAATGCTAACAAAGGACAACATTGATTAAAGAGTATGCAAAGAAAATTGCTACAATGTGAAAGCGGACATTTATTCCTTTTATGGAAAAATAAGATAGATGAAGGTACCTTAGAGTCCCCTGCCTCTTTTGTTTTAATTCGCTAAAGATCTTGATAAATATCCCTTCTAGGACTAAAATACAGAGGTTGGAAGCACTACAGAGCACAATAGTTAGCTAGATCTGGTTTCAAATCCTACCTTTACCATTTGCCAACTATGAGCACGTTGTGAGAAATGTATTTAACTTTTCTAAGTCAGTTTTGGAATCTAAAAATTAAGATAAAGTGCTTACTTTACAAGGTTGTATTAAGGCATGCTAGTTTACATTTATCAGTCATGTATGAGATGCTTGGCATTTTTCTAAGTCTGTTGAATTGCCAAAATAAACCTGTGAGGTAGGAGCTAGTATAATTCCTGTTTTCAGATGAGAAAAGTGAGGAACAAATATTTTACCTCCCAAATTATAGAATACTTGATATTATGAAATATGAACCCAGGCTTTCTGTTCCAGAATCTAAGCAGATTAGCCACTACGCCAGAGTACTGAGTATTCTGTATGGTATCCAGACAGAGAATAACCCATAAATAATGTCTTCAGAGGCTGATAGTTAATAGTCTATTTCTTCCCTGAGTTCACAATTAATTAAAAGACAAGCATTAGGGTCAAATGAAGATCTGAATATTACTGATAAACTGATTAGAAAATGTGGCTGTAGAGTTACAGCTAAGTAAGCGTGATAATATTTGTTCCTGAATTAATTGGACTCCCCTCTTGGATCTCTGGTCAATAAATAGCCCCAAAAGGAGTAGTCTCCTTCCACACTGCTGAGAAGAAACCAGAATGTTCTCATCCTGTGAATAGGTCAGTTTAGAAAAAGAGAACCCAGGTGGTTCCCAGTTATACCTACTTGGCTTCTACTTCCAAACTCTCCGTTCAGATAAGACTATTCCTGAGAAAGAATGAGTGGCAATTGGGGAGCTAGGTCTCCAGTATCATCGAATGTACCTCCACTGGAAACAAGAAGGCCAGAGTTGTTCCTCTCCGAAACCCACAACAATTGCTCTCTCTATCACTACCACTGTAATTGCTGTTGTTACCATTACTTCCCAACAAAAGACAGAAATCATGACTTAAGGGAACCTTCTTGTCTCTCATCCTGGGCCAAGAGCTGCTAAGAAGGAAGTCACATTTGCCTTGCCTTAAGCATAGCCCACCCTAACTTTGCTGAAATGCTGGGCCAGCTGAAGAAAGACCTGTGCTCCACTTTTGGCTGCCTTTGGTGGCCTCAAGTGAGGCAGGCGCACTCCCTTCCCAGGGCTGCAAATGTCAGGGGGGACATCCCCCCTCCCCCACCCTCCCGGTGGAAAGCAGGGAGAACAGCAGTGATAATCTTCTTTCTAGAGGTCTCCAGTAGACCTCCGCCTTCTCGCTCAGGTAGAAGCGTTCTATTGGGATGTAATTTTAGAAGGCATTCTCCTCATTAGCAGGAGAATTGCTCTGTTGGGGATGGGAGCACAGCTGTTCTTAGAAGTGCTATAAGCACCGAGTGAGATGTGTTCTCCTTGGAGTTATTCTTATCTAGTTCCTTGGAAGGCATATACACAAGAGTCTATCAATAAATGTATTCATAAATGCTGCATTTTTCAAAGAAATTGAATTTTTCCTGGAAACTCTGCCAGTAACCAGAGAGAGATAAGCCCAGGACATTAGCCATGGTAATGCTAGATGATATCATAATAATGAGGGTGTGAACCAAGAGGTGATCTGATCTCCGTGTCTATAGCAGCTGAAATAATAAGCCACTTAGCAAGAGAGCATATCAATGGGAGACTTGAATACTATATGCACTTCCAAAGCCTAACTCTGCTAGATTGACAAACCCCAAATTTAATGCTGCTCTATTTATTGAAAGTCTTGCCCTATAGTTGTCAAAACAATTGGCTATCCTTTAAAAACAATTATTTGCAGATGCATTTAGTTAAAGGCATCTGAGATGGAACTAATAGTGCATTAAACCCCATGGGGAAAAAAAATCATCGCAATGCCACTAATGTGTTGCTTCAAACCCATGAAAGCAAAGCAATTTAGGCTGGTGAGTCCTCAAGGAAAAAACAAAACAAAACAAAAACACAACACTGTGGATTATGAACTCTGTTAAAAGCCAGAGGCTAAAAGTCTAGTCAATCCGCCCTACCCCTCATCCCCATCCTTCTGGGAAGTCTCAAAGCACCAAAGTTGCTTGACTTGATGCTGCTGAGGTAAAATAGCCCCTGAAAGGATGCATTTACTTATTTGAACCAATGAACTTTATCAGGGTGCTGGGGGGCTTGCATTTTCCATTTAGCTTGAGAGCACTAAATGGTTTCCTGAGAAGTAATAGCTTTAAGTTAAATGAAAGGAGAATAACAAAAGCACAGGGAGCTGCATTTTTACTTTTATTTTTGTAACTGCACTGTACTTTTCATGGATCGCAGAACAATTGCCATCTTCCCTTGTTTATTCTGACAGCACTTCGGGAGGTCTTCCTGTCCTCCGGTAAAGGAGAAATCGAGGAAGGGAGACTCCTAGACACTCTTCATTCCTACTGAGATCACCCTGCAACCACATGACTATTTCTAATCCACAGATTCTTCTTCATGGTCAAATATAGAGGTATTCATTTACATTAGGTCTACTTCTTGAGGAAAAAAGGAAGTTATTTACATGTCTTACCAAGTAATTCTTGCTCATCCTCATTCCCCCACCCTCAACCAGAGGGTTTTTCCCTGTTTCCTTACTTTTCATACATCCATGTGATACATTTCCCATCTCTTTCTTGACAAATATCAATGTTCTCTTCACACATTCAAATCCAAACCATATTTAGCATTTTGCAAAGTCATTCACTTGCCCATCTTGAATTAACTTCCTTCTCTGTCTCCAATTTCTATAGTCTGCAGGTACCTATATTATGAAAACTAATATTATTCTGCCTTAATTTGGCTTTCATTTGCTTCTAGGTTTTATTGTTTTTTGTTTTAATATCTTAATTTATATACTTCTCATTGTTGCCAGATTTCTTACCCACTTGGGTAAGTAATTGAGTTTTTCGTGCTCAAAACTTCATAAGTAATAACATGTCTTTTCTAAAATTTTTTCTTCCCCCAAGCCCTCCTCTACTTCCATTATTTCATAGGATTTCTTACAAGCATTTTGAACAAATTTAAGGGAATTCAATAGGTATTGCCATTTTAAAACAAAGTTTTAATGTTCCTTTTTTTCCATAAGTAAAGTTATTAGCATATGAAGGGAACAGAGGTTGCCCCTCCAAAATATGCTTCTTTGGGATATTGATTATGTTAAGCTTGTTATTTTTAAGAAAAAGCAGACTCAGGAAAATCTTTTGACCTTTCCCTCAACTGCCTGAAAGAATTTAGATGAGGGGACTGCTCCAGGAAGGGAGCTCTCATTATAGCTATAACTATAAAAAGTTGTATGTCATAATTTTTGCTACTGTCACCTAGCTCCACATGACACTATAGAAATAGACTCCAATCTAATGAACAAAATAAACTGAAGAACAAAACAGAAACAGAGGTAAGGTTACAGGGAACAGACTGGCACCTGTCAACGGGGATCGGGAGAAGAAGGTGAAGGGATTAGCCAAAGAACATACTAGTATATGCATGGCACAGACACAGACAGCAGTGTGGTGATGGGCAGAAGAAAGCTAGAGGTGAGCAAAGAGGGGGGGAATGTGGACATCTGTAATAGTGTCAATAATAAAAATAAAGTTTAAAAAACATTCTATATCTAAAAAAAAAGAAGTTAAGTAATTTGGCCAAGATTACATGCTATTCTGTGATATAGCTTGGAATTTAAACCTACAGGGTTGGGACCCACTATTCCAGGAACTTACCTTGACTTAGACCCATCCAATTGTATGTCATATGTAAAACCTCTCTCAGTATATTAAATGCTAAGTAAATAACTATGACATTTTTTAAAATCTCATGAATTTGAGAAAGGTTAAAACCTAAGTTTGTAAAGGTTAATGAAATATAGGACTAAGGCTAGTAAAGCGAGAATGAGAAAGAATGGTGTGTTTTTTCCGCTACTGTCAAATCCATGCCAATATGGTAGAGCTTCCAAGCCAAAAACAACATTGGTTTTTTCAATAATGTCTTATAAACTCTTGAATTCACAAATAAACTCAACCTATCAATCTGCTAAAGGCAATGGTCCAAGAATCCTCTTCATAAAATTCACCCGGAAATTTTTAGAAAAAAGTCTTCATTATGACACTCTCCTAACTTAAGAAAACTAATGTGAAAGTGAAGATTACATAGATATTTTGGAAAATGATTGGTCCTAAATACATTTTATCAACAGGTTTGTTTTTAATAATAAGTGAGTATATTTTTCCTAATGATTTATGTAGCAGAATGGGAACCAGTTTTCAATATATTAATTTTTAAAAAAGATTTGGGGGTGCAGTTTTAGGTTTATAACAAAACTGAGAGAAAGATGCAGATATTTCTTATATACCCCCTGCGCTTATATAAGGGTAAATAAGACCCCTCCATTATCAACATTGCTAACCAGAATGGTACATTTATTTTTTTTTTAAACAAAGGATAGCCTTACGTTAACACAACATAATTGCCCAAGGTCTATAGTTTACCTTATGGTTCACTCTTGGTGTTGTATATTCTATGGATTTGGACAAATATATAAATCATCATTAAAATATTGCACAGAATAGTATCACTGCCCTAAAAATCCTCTGTGCTCTGCTTATTCATCTCTCTATCCCTCCTCCCCCACAACCACTAGCCATTTCATCATCTCAATAGGTTTGCCTTTTCCAGAATATCATCTATATATATAAAAACCTAAGTGACCATTGCAACCTAACGGATGACCGAACAGGCTGCGTGGGGCGACCAGGCTGGCAAGGAGGTTAGTGAGGGGCGACCAAACGACCGAGCAGCAGGCTGCGTGGAGTGACCAGGTTGCCAGGCGGGGTAGTTAGGGGCAAACAGGCTGGCAGGGGGGGCAGTAAGTGGCGACCAGACCAGTGGGGGGGGCAGTTAGGGGTGACCAGGCTGGTGGGGGCGGAGTTGGGGGCAACTAGGCTGGCGGGGGGGGGGGGGGCAGTTGGAGGCAATCAGGCAGGCAGGCAGGTGAGCAGTTAGGAGCCGGTGGT
The DNA here is from genome assembly GCF_028538775.1 of Myotis yumanensis. Classification (NCBI taxonomy): domain Eukaryota; kingdom Metazoa; phylum Chordata; class Mammalia; order Chiroptera; family Vespertilionidae; genus Myotis; species Myotis yumanensis. The sequence continues at coordinate 28,579,423 of NW_027223762.1, read as the reverse complement.
CCCAGATTGTGAGAGGGATGTCCAACTGCCGGTTTAGGTGGAATCAGGCCGAAACTGGCTGTGGGACATCCCCCGAAGGGTCACAGATTGGAGAGGTTGCAGGCTGGGCTGAGGGGACTCCCCACTCTGTGCACGAATTTCGTGCACTGGGCCTCTAGTGTTGTTATAATAATACAGTATTCAATTTTCATAACATTCTTATTTTGCCTGTGGGCTCTTTAACTGTCACCTCTCTCTACATGGTATTTCCAGCCAATTCTCCTAGAATACTTCTGCTGACAATACCCAAGTCAAAGTCTACCCATCAATGGAAGTAGGTCTTCCCCATCTACCCTAATCTCCCTGTTTACAGGTCCTTCTGGTTTCATGTGACACACTAGAGTTCCCTTGTTATCAGTACACACCAGTAACTTAATGACACCACTACTCACTCCCCAGCAAGATAAACAACTATTCCAAGGCAGCAGTCAGTATCTCACAGCCTCTTTTACCTTCATAGCATTTATATTGTCACTAAGCACATGAACAATGTTTAGAAATATTTATTAGTTGATTGGGGCTCTTTCCTGAGCCTCTTACAATATTCAATTGTAGAAGAGTTTGCCAATGAAAACTTAAATTATGTATTTTACCTGAAAAATACTTTGCAGATTAAAGAAGATGAAAATACTCATACTTTAAGCAACACAAGCTTGCCCTCTCTCTAATTATTATAAATCAAAGCCTGAACATTTATACTATTCAAGATTTCAATTTTTTCCCCTAACTTCCTCCAGCATGAAATCCAATCAAGTGTTTGTGTCCTGCTGTTTTCTACATTCGCCTCCGAGCACTCATTGTAACATATATACTAATTGTGATTCTATTTAATGATTTTTTCAAGTTGTTTTTAATACAGAGTTGCTTTAGTACAAGTTGTTTTTAATACAGAGCTCTACAGTAGCATGGCATATCCCATTACTTATAATTGCATCGGTTATTTTGCCACCAGCTTCCAGAAATAATTAAACACATTCTTCTTGATAGGTAATCAGACAGCACTAACCTATTGCAGTACAGAGAGTGGTTCTCTATCCTTGTATTGAGTCCAGCTGGCCTCTTCTCTAACAATTGAAAAACACAGAACTCTTTGTGATGTTTTTATCTTTTGTCTCCCATCGAAATGTGAACTCCATGCTCCCTTTCCCATGGATGTATTATCTTGGCATCAGCCAGTAAGAGCCTCCCTCCTTCTCCAGGTATCTGAATGTGACACCTAACTACAGGGTTAATTTTTTTATCTGATGTGATATTTTATTTAATTCTGATGTTGTCTGGGCCACCTGTCTTCAAACCCTTTTCCAAACTAATAAATTTCCAGTTTCCCAAGCTTTAATTCAAAATACATGTTTGGAGGGTTTTAGCTTCGAGTCTAAGATGAACTTTAAATTCCTCTGATACATTTTCCCTCTAGCTATGACTTTGTCTGAACGGCTTTCTGGAGGGTTGAAATCATCTGCCATTAACTCAGACGCTTTGCCTATGACCTCTATTTTTTCTCAGTTAACCTCGTCTGCTGAACAATATCACTTGCTTCTAGCTATCTCTTATTTCCCAGGTTGATCTACATTTTATTAAAACTCAGGTTTTGAGAATTCTTTTTTTGGATTGTAATTATTTCTACATGATTGTTTCTCTATTCTCAATATAGGTTACTTTTTACCTTGTACTGGAGTTACCTGAATAAATTATATTTTACTATTTATGTCTGTGAATGGAAGATACCTCCCCTTATCAATTCTAAATGTAGTATTACCATTAAAAAAAGTTCATCTAGTGAATGTGGTGTCAAAAGAGGCGTAAACTACACACTTTGCAGCCCTTTCCCGCCCTTGAATTTGATGTCATTGGTAGAGGAGCTGTGTAAGTAACAGTTCAAAAAAAAAAAAAAAGTTCATTGTTACTCAATAAGGAGATTATATTTTTGGCAATTTTAAACTTTGGGACAGAACTATAAACCAATATGTCAGGCAAAATACCCTACAGAATTTTCAAACAACTTAGTGGACCATCATTAGATGAAACACAATCTAATGTTGATAATCTATCATTCTTAGAACATGCACTTCCGATTATCCCAAGCCATCTCAAAAGTTCTGTTTCACCCAGCAAATTTGTTTTAAGAAGGCAATACATTATTTAATATATTTTAAATGTTTCTATTGTATATGATTATAAAATCTTAAACTTTATATTGCCATGTAAATAATAAAAGGTGCTCTTCCTTAGCCCCTACTATTGAACAGGTCCTTAATGTACAGTCTCATTAAATCCACCCAACAAGGTAGTTGTTTTTTTTCCAGATTTTACAAGTTAGAAAATGATGGTTCTGAGAAGAACAAGTATTGGCCTAGCTTGCCTGAAGAGATAGTTAAAGTCTTCATATAGGTTATTTAAGTTCCAAGGAAAGGGATTGCTCAGGTAATGTTTGAATGTACTCTGATAGTGTTTCTCTTAAAATTCTCAGCTTATTAAATTTCTTTTCAGAATTATTTAACAGTTAGGCCCTTTTGCATAATCCTTGCAAGAGAGAACTTTGACCTCGAAAAGGCCCTGGTTAGTTGGTTCTACCAGCTCCCCACACCTTCTAGGAGCCTAATAGGCAGGTAAAGATATGGTATGGGAGAACCAGCTTTCTCTTAGTGTGGTTCCTCTTTTGAGAACCTCATAACCTCATTCCAGACCTTTGAATTTTATTTTATTTCTTGATATTGGATAAATGAGGAGTCAAGAGCTCAAGTTTTCTATAGTTAATCAAACACTGCTTATTGAAATGTAGAAATGTGTGTGTGTGTGTGTGTGTGTGTGAGAGAGAGAGAGAGAGAGAGAAACCACCTTCTTACTTTTATAAGTATTTGCCTATTAAAATCAATACCTTGACATTTAGACTTTCTCCTATGGAATCTGATTTGCTAGAAAATATTTCTGACATATAGATGAACAAATTGGGAGAAATATATAGTTGCATTTGTCCTTAGGCATCCAGGTTCTTGGAATAGTGGCTTGACAGAGAAGAATTTTCTTCATAACTTTAAATGTCATGTACAGATTGTAATTTTTTGTCAACATAAACAATAGAATTTATTTTAAAGTATATCTGAATTTAGCCTAAAATCAAGAAAAGAGGGTGGAATGAAGTGAAGGGTAGAGAAGCCAAAGAGAAGGCCTTTAAAAATTAGTATTTTGGAATGGAGGGAGAAGGGGAACAAATCTGAAGAGCTAGAAAATTGACCAATTGAATACACTGTTTACAGGAGGCTTAATTTTAAAAAGTCTGTCTTGACTTACCTATCCAGGTGATTTCTGTGGGACTTTACCTTTAAAGTTACATAAAAATATAGAATTAGGCAAATTCCCCAAGATATTCAGATTCCTCTCATCTAATGTTTTAAAGGTTTTTCCTTCTCTCATAGCATAAAGCAAGGAGAGAAAGGTTGTACTTCCACTCCCTCAGTTTCAAGTGACAAAGAAGAAAGAAAAAAAATGAGGAAGAAAGAGAAAATAAGAAGGTAGATTGATTGGCAAAACATATACTTCTTTCTTTGCCATTTAATATTGGTTGGATTGCTATCAGCAGTAAAAATTATGAAATTTATTGAAAGAAGCCATATTTAGAAAATTTAGATATAAATAAGGTCTGGGGTTGGTTTAAAAAAAAGGTCAATGTAAAAACCAAATAATGTTCTAAGAAGGCACATGGAAGATCACACGCACACTGAAGGCATGTCTGGCTCGCTCAGTCAGGCTGGAAAAACACAAGCAATAGAAGCTGCTGAATTCACACTGACATTGTCACACTGGTTCTATTTTAAGTGATTTACATGCATTTACTTGCGAAATCTTTACAATAACCCTATGGAGATAGTCAGTATTATTGTTTCTGGTTTATAGATGAGGAAGTAGGGTCAAGAGAATTTAAGTAACTTGCCCACAGTTGGACACTTAATAATTGAGTCTTCAGAATTTAGATCTAGGCAATCTGATTCTAGAGCCTCTCTCCCGCCCCCCCCCCCCCCAATAACCATATGTTCTACTGCCTAGACTGGCAATGTTGTGTTGGCACAGCAAGAATGTACATTGTTGTGTAATTGTCTGTGTCCCTGTATTTGCTTGCAGACCAAGAGGGCTGCATTTCATCAAATCCTACCCACAAAAGTGCAAAAACATAAAAAAACTAAAATGAGGTAATTTCAGTAGTCTTATCAAAACTTCTGAGCAGTGAGCAGTTCATGGGGCCATTGACATTGGTCCCATGAAACTCCTTCTTTGATCATTGATTAGCACCCCCGTTTTTTCCCCCACTCTCTCATTAAGTTTTGTTTTAATGGGTCTCAACATTCTGTGACAGATTTTTGGTCAAGTTGTTTGCATTAACCAGTACGGATTTTAAAAACTAATAAAACCAAATGGTCCACAAAACATTCTCCTTTCCTTCGGAAGGTTTTAAGATGCATGGTAGTCATTGACCAGATCTTTACTGTTAAACTTAAACGGCCAATTGGGACAAAAGGTTCTGAGACCATTCCTACTGTAATGTCTCTTTCCCAGTTCAAGGCCAACTTGATTATCAGGGGCAATCATTCCTTCTAATAGCCAGGGAAAACCCCCATCAAAGATTGGCCTACCTGTGAAGTAGCCCTAGTGTTTCTGCATGCTGACATTTTTATGGTTATAAGTGTGGCCTACATAGATGCTCTTATCCAATGAATCTCCAACACACATACTGAATTACTATTCCTATTCTTTCACATACAACTGAAAAAACAACATGATTTTACACCTCCCTTGATGGACTTATTTAACTCTTTCTTCAACTCAAGTGTCTCTTCTCTGCAGGGTTTTCTGAATACTCCCTACTATTTATTCTGCAGTTTTGGTACTTGTGTAATTGAATGCTGCTCTTTTTCCAGAGACTCATATGTACTTTCAAATTTCTGAAGGCTGCAATTCCTAAAAAATAAATTACACATAAGAAAACCCACAACAACAAGATAGTTGATTAAGAAACTTTCCTTTCCTGAATGTTTTTAATCAGATCTGCTGTTTTTAATTCATTTTCCTCAAAGAAATGATTTTTATTTTCTACACACCTTAGAGGGTGGTAATTCCCTTGACTATTAAAGGAATTTTTGAAGTGTTTCTGCATAATTCATAGTGAATGTAATGCTCAGAAACTGGCATTATTTAGGTATGCATATTAATAATTTATATGCAAATTAAGAACCATGGGATGCAGCACCACTGGAATATATAACTCTTGCTTCTTTTTCTAAGGTAGTACATTTCTTGTACCTTTGTGTTATTTCTTTATATAACATTTTCCAATTCACCCAAATGTCTAATCATATTAAGATCTTAACTTTTGCATTAGCTAAAGCAATTATGAATGTGAGAAGATGGAAATTGTTAATATAAAGCAATTACACGTTATGGTTCATCCTCAGAAGCAGAAATATATGCCTTTTGAATGTTTTCCTTTATGAACCATATATTTCAAACACCTCACCTCAAAGCCTATTTTTCTTTTACTTGAAAATTTTCTATTTATACCCATTGATTTTCTCCTAAAGCAATAGTTAGCAAAACATAATTCCAAACTAATGATGCAATAAGATTTCACTTGATTATGACCTCCAACCTGACAATACTTATTTCCACAGTGAGACTCCTTCACTGAGGGAGATAAAGAGAAGTGAGATAAAGGCTGAGGGGTAATCATTAAAAGCAGCAGTCTCAGGATAGATTATATTCCAAATGCATCAAAAGCATCCTCTGAAGTAGATTTAGAAGTGAAATTCTGTAGTTGAACTTTGAAATTGGCACAATGTCTCATTCTTAAGGTAACAAGTCGTCCTGGACTACAAATCCCTGAAACCAGGGGTGATATCAGGAGGTACTTTAGTCCTGTAGCCCTTAGTAGGCATATGTGACAATCTTTAAATGAAGTCAATGGTGACAGGAAAGGAAATAAATGATATAAATGTGAATCTTCTGTTTCAAGATATACTTAGAAAAGTGCTACCATTGTTCTGGGTTACTATCTGGGTTCACAATTCACCTCTGACTGGACCTATATGGAATTGGAAATGGAAGAAAGTTGGTCTTTGGTAGCAATAGCACTGCCATTACACTTGGCATACTCATTCCCTTTCTTCTTAGGTTGTCTTTGCCCATGCCCCAGTCTCCCAGCCATTTTCCTTTCCTTTCTTTCATTACCATTCTCCAATCAAAATCTGTACTCCAAAGACTTACACTCAGGCATTTAGAGTAAAAGTCAGATTGAAATGTACCACTCCTCCCAGACCATTTTCACAGAAGCAGAAGGGAAAGCCTGAAGAGAAGGGAAATATCTGAGCTGCTAGAATTTTAAGAAACAACATGCATGTGAGAGACACATGCTTTAAGATGGTAAAGCCTGCATAGATACTTTACACGGGATGGATAGCCACCCATTCATAAAACATGGTCTTTTAAGGAAAAGAAATATTGCTCTGAATCATAAGGCATAGGAAGATGAGGCACAACAAAAATGTGCTGAAATTTCACATAAAGATCACACCATCTAATTTGAAAATCAAATATATTCAGTAAAGAAAATGAAAGCAAGACACGAAAATTTTATTAAATGAGTCTAAACCCACAAGATTATCCTACCTTGTCTCTTAACTAGTCTTTCCTTATCTAACACTGGCTGTGTCTTTGAACCTAAACAAGGCATTTTCTTTCTTGACTTAGAATTGTTAGCTAGTCCAGACCTTCATCACTTAAGAATTAAATTCTTTCAATTGTCATTAAATTGGACTCCTTGAGCCCGTTGTTTACAACATCAGAACATCTGCAAGCAACTGCAGAACATGGCCCCTTCACAGAAAAAATCCTAGGTGGATGAGCAATTGAAGGCATCCTGAGCATTGCCCAGTATGATGTGTCTCTCATTCCTGCTCTTGATCATCTCACTACTTTATATTCCTGGGATAAGATTCCACGATCTGTAATTCCTGGGGGCTGATTTTGGTTTTCCGTTCATCTCTTCCAACATAGCCATTCTTCAGGAGGCTTGACATAAATCTTGTAAAGCATCATAGTCCTCTGATTAGTGATGCTGTATTTTCTTATTTATGAACTAGAGGCCTGGTGCATGAATTCATGCATGAGTGGGGTTCCTCGGCCTGGCCGGCAATCGGGGCCATCCCTGGGACCGGGGAGGGACCTCTGGAGGTTGGCTGGCCACGGGAGGTTGACTGTGGGAGCACACTGACCACCGGGGGCAGTTCCTGCATTGAGCATCATTCCCCTGGTGGTCAGTGCGCATCATAGCAACCAGTCGACTGACCGAGGGTGGTTTGGTTGTTTAGTCGCTTAGGCTTTTATATATAGAGATAAGCCATTGATAGTGCAAATATTCTTAGCCAATTCACACTTTTTCAAAGCTCCCCCAAATTGACTCACTGCTGCTCCAGTGAGAACAATCTCCTCATGAAATTCCTCTAGGATTTCAAAAATTCTGCTCTTTCACTTTAAATTTTCCCTTTTTTTTTCCTTCCCTTTATTTTGAATTCTTATCCATTTTTTCCAGAAGGATTATACCCAGGCAGTTTTTCTACATTTATCTTGGGACTCATAAAACCCACAATCTAGTCTTTTATTCTACACTGCCTTTAACTATTTAATATGTTTGAGTCTTATTTTCCTAATTACAGTTAAAGTTACATAAATCAATTTCAAAACCTTATACTAATGGTATGGCTTTCTTAACTCCAAAACAAGTTCTGAGCACATAATAGGCATTTACATAATATTAGTTTAATTTCAGTTAATATTCAGGGCTCAATCAATAGTTATTATTTGATTTTATTGAAAACAGAAATGGAGATGAGGTTCTGCATGTTAATACTCGATAAAAGTGCTTAGACTTTGGGCTCCTAGGAGAAACTAAAAAACAGAAAGAAAAATGAAGATGCAGAAGAAATACTGTATCTTATAAAGTTTCAGAGTTCAATTTTTTTTAATTCAATAAATATGCATTTAAGTAAAAAGTATAGACATTATATAAACAATACAGAGGTTACTGAGATGAACAATTTTTAATTTTCAAGAAGAACACAACCTAGAGGGAAAATAAAGTCTAAATCAAGGCAGGAAAATATTGGTTTCATAGTAGAAGTACAATTGGAGGCTACATAAACACAGAAAAAAAAGAAATTATTTCAAAGAAATTAATTCAAGATGGGCTGATGAATTACTTCACAAAAATGACAGACATGGTTTGGCTTTGAAGTGTGGACAAAATATTGATATATGGGAAGAAAGAGCATTCTAAAGTGTTAAACAAACAAGGAGCCCATTAGACTGAGGTGATTCTAATGCTTGATCAGCCTATGTAAACAAACAAAAACCTTTGCCTGTCAATGCCTCAAGCTTAAGAAATCAAAACCTAAGTACAGCCAATCACAAACAGCCAACTAGGCTTTCCAGGCAACAGGTTAACCAATGGCCAAACAATTTTTTTGCTTTATTTCAGCAGTCTTCTCTATAAAAGACTCTCCCCAAGCTCCTGTGCTCCTAACCACTTCTGGTTTGGTACTGCCTGATGAGAATCCATTTATGCTCAAATAAACTCTTAAAATTTTTAATATGTTTCAGCTTATCTTTTAACAAAAGAGCAAGATCTTCCAGTTGAGGGTGGGAGAGAGAGGATAAGCAAAAATTAAGAAACGAAAACATTGCCCAGCTGGTATCGTTCAGTGGTTGAGTGTCAACCTATGAACCAGGAGATCCCAGTTTGATTCCCGGTCAGGACACATACCTGGGTTGCAGTCTCTATCCTCAGTGTGGGGCATGCAAGAGGCAGCCAATCAATGATTCTCTATCATCTTTGATGTTTCTGTCTCTCCCTCTCCCTTTCTCTCTGAAATTAAAAAAAAAATTAAAAAGAAATGAAAATATGGTTTAGGTTTAGTAAGTTTGGGAAAGTGACTAAAGAATAATACTCTAGGAGAGGAGCAGGAAGATAAGAATGGAAGGACAATGTGGTGATTTCTAGTTGTGATAGTGTGATTTATAATAAATACTAGAGGCCCGGTGCATGAAATTCTGCACTCATAGGGGGTTCTCTCAGCCTGGCCTGAACCCTCTCACAGTCCAGGAGCCCTTGAGGGATGTCTGACTGACGGCTTAGACCCACTCCCGGTCAGTTGGTCAGTCTGACATCCTTAGTGCTGTCGCGGAGGTGAGAGATGCTCCTGACACTGCCGCTGTGCTTGCCAGGCTAGAGCAGGCTTCTGCCTGAGTGGCGCTCCCCCTGTGGGAGTGCACGGACCACCAGGGGGCAGCTCCTGCATTGAGTGTCTGCCCCCTTGGTGGTCAGTGCTTGTCATAGTGACCGGTCGTTCTGCCATTCAGTTGATTTGCTTATTAGCCTTTTATCATATAAAATATCTACTTGGTCTTCATCCCTGTTTCTATAACAGAGCTCCCAAAACACTTGGAATTTCTGAAGTGATAAGAGCAATAAAAGTCTCTAAATATTCATAACAAACCCCTTTCAACCACACCTGAGTTTATGTCAATAGGGTAACTCTTGGAAAGCACCTAAAGATGGGGGCTGGTTGCTAGGGGAAACAACCCTTAGATTAGAGGGTTGGAACTTTCAGTCCAATGCCCCTGACCTTCAGAAATTGCCAATGACCAGTAAATTATGCCTATGCCTGAAGCCTTCATAAAACATCTGAAAAGAGGGGTTTGGAGACTTCCATCTGGCTGTTCCTGAATTATACCTTTTATAATAAACTAGTAATCTAATCAGTAAACTGTTTTCCTGAGTCCTGTGAGCAGCACTAGCAAATGAATCAGTAAGTAGGAAATGCTGGGAACCTCTGATTTATAGCTGGTCCCTCAGGAGCACAGATGACAATCAGGACTAGGGGATGGTGTCTGAATTAGGGGAGCAGTCTTGTGCGACTGAGCCCTTAACTTGTGGGAACCCGTGCTATCTCCAGGGAGATAATATCAGAATTCAGTTAATTGCTTGGTGGTATGGAGAAAAAAATACCCATTGGATTACTTAACTTGGAAAGTTGTACATGTCTTTACCTCTACTCCAAGCATGTCAAACTCAAAGGCTAACACAGGCCAAATAAACAAGGTTTAAGTTTATGTGGGCTGCAAAAAAACCAAAAGCTTCAATTTTCATAGAAAGGTAGGTTTATTTAGATAGAAGTCGCGTAAGGGAAATGAATGCAACACAATTATAGTAATCGGTCATTAGTGAATGTTATAGTTCATTATTGATAATTATGTATAACAGGATATTATAAAAATTAGGTTATGAAATTTTTATTAAAACGTTTCTTACATACCGTTATATTGGCTGGGCCACAAAAATATTTGTTGTGGGCTGTGAGTTTGACAAACTAGCTCTACTCTCTCTAAAACTCACAAATATAAAGAGAATGGGGAAGAGAGAGCAATCGAGAACTTCTAGAAGATGAATAGATAAAATCTGAGTTGACAGAGTGGCTAAAACTAAAATCTGAGAACTTGCCTTCATAAAAACAAGAAACAAGCTGACACATGCTATGGCGAGAGTTGCAGGCACTAGATACCTTGAGGGGAGGAATTTAACACCGAAGTGTGGGTTAAATTCTGTATAAGGGGTAGCAAAATGACCCAGATATTCTCCCAAAGATAGAGAGGAGCCAAGTGGTTTGCTCACTGGGACAACTGAAGCAGAGGTACTTGATGCTCATGGACTGCAGACAACAGATGATGAGAACAACCACTATATCAAAAGCTGAATTGAACTGTGACCTTCTTCAACACCTTCCCCAGTTTAACTCCTAGATTGCTGCTATCCTCCCTCTTAGCACCTGAAAGAAAAATGGATGACTTCTCTTCAAATGAATTTTCAATCCCAAGTAAAAAAGTACAATGAATGACGTTTAGAGATACACCAATGGAACAGTAAGTTACTGTGGTCTTTAGTGAAGAGACAGAGAGCTTTCAATAAATTCCTCAATATTTTAATTCATTAAAAATGAATCAAAAGCCAATGAGACTCAGTGTCTACAAGCAATGTGGACTTAACAGCTGAACGATTAGCTACTGAATATTGTCCCTGAAGCTACTTTCCTCCCCATTGCTTCTTAGAGTCATGGTTATCAAAGCAATTACTTCTCTTTCTGGAGTAGATGTAGCCATATCTCAGCACCTGGGGCAGAAATATTGAATAAAATGATCTTAGGGAATAAGAATTTCATTGCTGGAAAAACAGGGTCTAATCAAGCTCCAAAAATAAAGGCATTAATTTTATATTTGAAATGTCTTAGCTGAAAGCTACACCCAGGGAGGCTTGCAATTTCTGACAGAACTTTTCAAGTTGTGCCTCTTGATATATTTTCCATGGATAGGTAAAATGGTTGGAATTTGAATTTTAGTCACTGTCAAAATGGGGTAGAATCTCCACCACCCAAAATTTGGCTTAGATGTCAGTATTAATTATGTCACACAAAACACCCCAAGAAGGTAGGAAAAGGTTTACTGCTCACATAATAAGCTTTCTGGGGAGAACAGAGTGGCTCCCACAGAAGTCTAAAATGGCTTGAAAGAGCAGAGAAACACTATTGACTTGGATTTTCACGCTGGTTCATGATGGTGCATTGGGGTGGCGGGGGGTGGGGCGGGGGGCGTGAGTGCCAGCAGGGCTTGCACAGTTTGAACTTCTTTCCAGAGGAAGCATTAGGCTTTCTTATCCACTTCCCCAGATGTGGGGCAGAAGGGGAAGAAAGAGGGGTATAGCTTATAGGCTTTAGCAGTCAAACATCAAAAATGGAATCAGACGGTTTATTATAATTTGCATATAGCATTTTCTTCCTATTGAATATTTGGTATCAACTTAACTGAACATAATTTGCAAGGTTCCTAGACTTAATTAGTTGTTGACTAGGACTGATTTCTAATTTGTATTCAGCAGTGGTTTGAAAATCATTCCTTGATAAAGTTATCAGATAAAATACTGAATAGCCAGTTAAATTCTAGAGTAACATTATTTTTAGTATAAGTATGTTCCATGCAATATTTGAAATGTTCTTGTACTAAAAAAATTATTCATTGTCTATCTGAAATTCAAATTTAACTGCAAGTCCTGTATTTTTATCTGCTAAATCTGGCAACTTTTATCCTTGACATAGATTTTGAGAAACTATGAAATAAGTTTTGTTTTATTAATAATGTTATCCCTCAAATTTTCTCATTGAGGTTAAGGCCCTGTCATCCTTCCCCATCTCTGTCAGGGCGCATAGCCACGAGTAAATGCTCAACGAATATTTGTTTTATGGCAGGGGTGGGCAAACTTTTTGACTCGAGGGCCACAATGGGTTCTTAAACTGGACCGGAGGGCCGGAACAAAAGCATGGATGGAGTGTTTGTGTGAACTAATGTAAATTCAAAGTAAACATCATTACATAAAAGGGTACGGTCTTTTTTTTTTTTTTTTAGTTTTATTCATTTCAAATGGGCCGTAGTTTGCCCACGGCTGTCTTATGGGGTGTTAAAAAACAAAATTCGCCCTGACTGGTTTGGCTCAGTGGATACAGCGTCAGCTTGCGGACTGAAGGGTTCCAGGTTCGAGTCTGGTCAGGGGCATGTACCTTAGTTGCGGGCACATTCCCAGTGGGGGGTGTGCAGGAGGCAGCTGATCGATGTTTCTGGCTCTCTATCCCTCTCCCTTCCTCTCGTAAAAAAATCAATAAAATATATTTTTTTAAAAAATAAAAAAACAAAAACAAAACAAAATTCAACCAAGTAAAATTAAAGATCTAATTGGCTTCATTCAACAATTCATGAATCGGGCAGCATCCCATCTAGCAAATAGGAAGGAGCTTGGAGGAAGGCATGGCTAGCCAGAAAGGAGTGTGACAAGGGGGTGCATTGTTTTAGGCAAGGTCAATTCCCCTTAAATGGGAAGGAAGGGGTCTAATCGGTCAGACTGCCTCACTACAGCTGACCAGGAAATCCCAGACTGACAGGTGAAAGGCTACATTCCTGGAAGAGGCTGAAACTGGCATTAGGTAAGGTATGAAGTCTTGGTTTGCTGATGTGGGATTTAGCACAAGTAACTGGGGCCCGTGGCCTCTTTTTAACAGAAGCCTTCCTCTGAAAATCTTATTGTTGTTAGTTTGCAAATCAGTTTTGGAAAGTGTTCAATTGTGTTGGTTGGTATGAGCCTCCAGAAAAAAAAAAAAAAAAAAAGAAAATTAAAAAACAAAACAAAACACCATACATTGACTGGAAGATGTGATGTGCCACTAGATCGTTTCATGCAGCATCTCAATGTTATGTGGAGGACAGAGAGGTGCCACCCTTTATTTCAACAAAAGTAACTAGTTGGGGAGGTTATTTTTTCTTTCAAATGATGAAACATTCATATCTGTATGTTACATTTGCTTTGCACTATATTGCTACTAAGGGTGCATTCAGTACCTATTTTGAACAAACTTGCTGTTAAGATGTTCAGGTAGTTGCTGGTGCTCCTCTCTAGGAAGGTCAGACTCTGCTAGATATGGTTTCCTCAGCGCCTCGTCAGGGGTTAAAAGCTGTGCTTCATTGTCAGGCTGGTCCCGCCAGGGCTCTCACCTCTGCTCTCCCCGCTGTAAAATGCATGCAGACTATCTAGTGGCTCTGATTCCTGACTGGCATTTATATGCTTGATTTAAGGAAGTCATGGCAAGGAGAGTGATCTTTAGAATACATTACAGATAAAATGCAGGACAGTCAAGGAGACAGCCACCAGAATGCTCAACACCTGTTCTCAGAACCAAAGCCACTTTAAAATCGGAATCTCAGATTTCAGGGTTTTACCCCTCTGCAGTGTGAAACTCTTCAGTCATCCCGGAGTAACTTCTCTTGGGATTTCAGGTGAGAGGTGGAGAAATGGCCTGGGAATCAATATTCTTCCTAGAAACAATCCAAGATCACCTTCAAATTGTAGCAGTGTAGAAACTTCATGTCTTTACTATGACTTTTTCTCCTTTCTTTTCTTTTGATTGGTCTTATCCAGCACCCTGACTCACCTTCTTCCTTCTCCTTGCACATCCATTTCCTTAATCATTAAGCCCTCAGGACAATGAGGCCCCAGTCGACTTTAAACAAATTTAGGAACAAAGCCTTGGGGTCTACTGACCTCAGAGAGAGAGAGTTGTGAAACTAAAGGTGACATCTAGGCCTCAGTTGTGTTTCAACTGCAGACCCAGGATAGTGGAACCAACCAGACCAGTGAAGCCATGGTTGACAGGAGGACCGGATGTACTGGTCAACCACCCACCTGCCCCCAACACCAAGCAATTAGTAGAGACCACAACCCTGGGTGACCCTAAGTCTTTTAGTCACCATGAGTAATGATTTTCCCCTGCACAAGCCATCATCTGGAAGCCATAGAGAAGCCAGGTCTTAGAGCATTAGCTCGTCTGTGACTCTGGGCATGGTGCCATCCCCTCAATTAATAAACCCTTACTTCTTGGCTGCAGACTCCTGTTCCTGTTTAGTTGGGCCTTGATGTGTGCAGGCAAACAGACCCCTTTACTCCAGTAACACAATGACTGTGTGGGTATGTGAAGCTACCACTAACAACGTGACAATAAAGACAAAATTCTCACCATTGTGGAACTTAGAGAGATCACAAATTAAATTAGAGTACCTAACTAAAAAAATGCTTCCCCCACCCCGCCACTGTCTGAGTAGAACATATGATCTTTAGTTTAATATGACCTTTAGTTTAACAATTGTGGAATAATATAAAATTTTAGCAGAAAAAGCAAATAAATTTACTTTATATTTATATAAAACAAAATGTGAACATCTAACATATACTGTGTTATTATGTAATTCATGTACTGTTTTTACAAATGTAATTAACACTTATACTTAAAATTCATTTCTGTATAAATATAAATAGACATTATCACACAAATCTATCCTATCTAATAATAGACAAACATGGTAATTGATCGTATCTTCCCTACGCCTCCCATTGGCTAATCAGCACGATATGCAAATTAACCGCCAACAAAGATGGCGGCTAATTTGCATGCTGCAGGCAGGGCGGGACAGCGCCATCCCACCTGCCCTGCTGCCATCCGGGCCTGCTATCTGCGACCTGGTGCGGCAGGCATCTGTGTGCGACCTGACCCAGGGCGGCCGGGCGGGACAGCAGCAATCGGCCGGCCCACCAGGGTGTCCGTGTGCAACCTGACCCGGGGAGGTGCCCCAACCCCCGGATCGGCCCTGCTGTGTGCACGAGCTGGGAAGGTGGGGCAGGCACCGAGGGATCGGGCCTGCCATCTGCTACCCAGGGAGCAGGCCAAAGCCAGCAGGTGGTTATCTTCCGAGAGGTCCCAGACTGTGAGAGGGCACAAGTGGGGCTGAGGGACACCCCCCACCACCCTCCCATCCCCGCCAGTGCACAAATTTTTGTGCACCAGGCCTCTAGTATATATATAAAACTCTAATATGCAAATAGACCGAACAGTGGAATAACCAAACAACCAAACAACTGGTCGCTATGACATGCACTTAACATGGAGGGCATCATTCGTGGAGGGATGGTGGAGCAGGTGAGCGGGGGTGCCAGGCCAAGGCGGGGCACCAGTCACTGTCATCAGGGTGAGCCTCTGGTGGTTACTGAAAATTCTTTGCTCCCGTGCACTGCAGTCCTGCCTAGCGCTCACACCCACTGCCAGTGCTGTCAGCAGGTGAGAATGGTGGCTGCTAGCCCTAATTGCCTCTCAGGGCTTCTCCATCCTTCTGCTCCTGAGTGGTGATCAGATCTGGGAGCCACCTTTCGCACCCACTGCTGGCAACGGCCCTGCTCACACCTGTAGCTGGAGCCGGAGTCACTGCTTGCCCCCGCTGCCAGCACCCAGCACCAGTCCTGATTGCTCAGTGCTGTCAGGGGGTGCAAGTGGCAGCTGCTGGCCCTGATGCCCCGGAGGGCTTCTCCACTTCCCCCTGCTCCTGAGGGGCAATCGGGCAGCAGCTACCACTCGCACCCACTGATGGCACTGGCCCCACTTGCCCCTGCTGCTGGCGCCGACCCCAATCACTCTGCGCCATCAGTGGGTGTGAGTGGGGCCAGTGCTGCTGTCAGTACATGCGGCGGCTGCAGGGGTGAGGCTGCCAGCAGACAGGGACTGGGGGATAGGGTGGAAGGGGCCACATGAGGGCGCAGAGGATGGTCCGAGACCTGCCCCTGTGCCCACCTCAGCCTTGCAGCCCACAGTTTCTTTCAAGGTGCACGAATTCATGCACTGGGCCCCTAGTTGTTACATAATATCTTTTTTTTTCTTTTTAATTTCCCAAACTTATTTAATCAATTCCAGGTGATGGGGCATTAGGATTTTTCTCTCTCTTTTTACTTATTCTTTTCTTTTATTTATTGTTTTTTTTTTTAAATACTAACAATGATTGAGTTTAATATATTTTTATTGATTTTTTACAGAGAGGAAGGGAGAGGGATAGAGAGTTAGAAACATCGATGAGAGAGAAACATTGATCAGCTGCCTCCTGCACACTCCCCACTGGGTACGTGCCCACAACCAAGGTACATGCCCTTGACCGGAATCGAACCTGGGACCCTTGAGTCCACAGACCGACGCTCTATCCAATGAGCCAAACCGGTTAGGGCTATTTTTAAATTTTATTAAATTTTATTTTTTCCCATCACCACTTATTCACCCTATACTCTCTTCCATCTCCACCCCTGCCCCTAACCCTTCCCCCCTACTGCCACACTATCTGTGTCCATGAGTTCTTTGTCTTTTTTCCTTTTTTGCTGTATTCCTCCATGCCCCCTGCCTCCCCCCTTTGCCCCCTTCTACCCCCCCCCCCCTCCCTTGGTTCTCAGCCTACTCTCTACGGGTATGTATTTTTAAATTTATAATTAAAATTTTAATTAATATCCCTGTACACATATCTTTGAATACATTTTATTTATTTTCTTAAAACAAATTCCTGGTATATGTACTCAAGTTTTTCATACATATTTCCAAATTGCCTTGCTGAAAGCCTGCCCTGTGTAATGCACCAGAGTGTACAAGAGTCTCTCTCCACAAAAGAAGAGAGTAAGGCAGACAAGGAAGAGAATACAAGTCTGTGAGTTACATACAGAGAATATGGAAATTAATCCAGGATTGAAGACTAAGCACCTTATGGAGAAAGAGATGAACCATGGGTAATGTTTTGATGTTGTTGTTACTGTTCTTTTAAATCAGTCCTGAACTGGAAAGCAGCTTCACCCTATAGCTGCAGGGTCACACCTCCTTCAGTCTCCTGGGACATGATGGGACACCCATCTCTCAGGTTCAAACTCACATACACAGTTCCCGGGGCAGGTGGGTACTCCTCTCCACCCACATTCCCATTTCAATAATTTCAAGGTATCTATTAACCAAACTGTAAGGACAGAAAAAAAGGCCTTTCTTTTTTCTTTCCTGTAGCCTTCCACATTTTATGAGAAGCACCTGGTCATTAAACCCCAAGATTGTTAGCTCCTCTGATTCAAATAGCCCCTCTGGTCAAACTGCAAGACAAACTCTCAAGGCTACATTCTTTTGCTTTCTTTCTTTTTTTCTTTTTTAAAAATAGATAGGTCTTTTTTAAAAAAAAATTGATTTCAGAGAGAGGAAGTGAGAAGGAGAGAGAGATAGAAATATCAATGATGAGAGAGAATCATCAATTGGCTGCCTCCTGCACATCCCCTACTGGGGATCAAGCCTGCAACCCAGACATGTGCCTTGATGGTGGGTGGGGGGTGTTAAACTGTGAAGTCTTGATTCATAGGTCCAAGTTCAACCACTGAGTGAACCATATCAGCCAGGCTCAAGGCTACATTCTTGCATTCTCCTTCTCCCTGCTATTTTTATAACTCAGGGATAATTCGAACCAAGAAGTCTCTAGTTAGTATATAGAAAGTTCTCTTCCCCATTCCGCTACAAACAAGCCTCTTTTGAACTCTTCATAACTGTTGCTCTAAGCATGTTTTACAGGCTTGGGGAAAAATGCTGATAAGACACCTTCCTAGGACATCTGCCGGACTGTCTCCTAAAAAGCAAACAAACTAACTTTTCAAGACAACCAGCTGATGTCTGCTCAACTTTAGCCCCAAATTCCCCTCCCTTCCTTGTTGCTTAGCAACAGCCTCTACTTGAAAGAGCAGGCCCCCAGTTGTTTCTTGCCCTGTATTGATTAGCAATACTTGGCCCTTTTCTCTCTTGGAAAGTAAAATAAACTTCCTCTCTGAATCTCTTCTTTTAGCTGTGAATTCTTTCACAGCCCAGGCCAAGGGCCAAATCCTAACACAAATCAATTCAAATAGCAAAAATACACACATTTCCCAGGTGAATGAAATAAAATAGTCAACTCAAATGCAGTTTCCCTGGTCACCTACCTAAAATAGGACTTCACATCCACATTCTGCTCCCTGCCTTGCCGTCTCTCCTCTCCTTGCCTGCCAGCTACAGATTTCCGTAATTTCTCAGAGGAAAAATGGCCCCAGTAATATTCCTCCCAATTATAAATAGGTTTTGTCCCAATACAGATTCTCTGCTATTTTGAACCAAAGAATTTGCCCCAAGTGGTGTTTGATTGGGAGAACAAACATGAATAATTTTAAGCCTAAATAAGTTTGTCTGTTCAGGTTTTTCTTTTATACCAAAAATGCTATTACTGGTGAGCTGGTGCAGCCTTCTCTTTCTAATAGCAGTATATTCAGAGCAAGTAGAACAACAGAAGCCTCTGCTGCTCTTTTGCAACCTAACAAATTGCCTTTTGTACGTGTTTAGGCAAATGCAAAACTTCCTTTTGCAGTGATCAAAACCTAACAACAAAGTCCTGTTGATTGACTAAGTTTTTCAATGTCTAATTAGCAAATTTTGTTTTTACCTTTGTACTGTAGACACCATAAAGAAACCCCTTTCACTTGGAAACTAAAAGGCAAAAGATCCTTTGAATCTCTAAGTTGTCACACATACTAAACGAAGCCAGACTAGATTTTGATGTTTCCTTTGGTTTACCCTTCCACAGCAAAGGAGAAGAAATAACACCTCAGCCATCAGTTTCTGAATTTTACAAAAGGAAATTAACCTCTCAGAGGAAGGACTGCCATCTTGGTCAAAGTGAAGGTTTTTTGTTGTAAAGAAATAGGAATTGCCGAAACCGGTTTGGCTCAGTGGATAGAGCATAGCCCTGTGGACTGAAAGACCCCAGGTTCGATTCTGGTCAAGGGCATGTACCTGGGATGCGGGCACATCCCCAGTGGGAGATGTGCAGGAGGCAGCTGATTGATGTTTCTAGCTCTCTATCTCTCTCCCTTCCTCTCTGTAAAAAATCAATAAAATATATTTTTTAAAAAAATAGGAATGTTTTTCTCAAAGCATATTAACAAATAACAATAAAGCAAGAAAAAAATAAAAGAGCTTCAATTTACTGAGGACCTACTATGTTCAAAGCATTACGGTATTGCAAAGATACAGAGAAAAACAATTTTCCCACAGAACTCTTACTGCAATTTAACAAGTTTATTAACCCCCATTTCACACACACACACAACAAATTGAACATAAAAAGACTGAAACTTGTTCATGGTCACACAGTAAGTGATGAAGCCAACATTTCACTGGAATACCTTTGTCTTTCCTACCATTCCACATTGTAATATTTTAAAATAGGCTAAAAGACTGGGACTTAAAGCTTCAAATAACTAAATGAATTCATTTTCCTTTGGGCGATTTTCAAGGGAAGAAAATAAATGTTAATAGAAGTTGAGACACTGTTTAAATTTCTCTACATGGTCAAAAAAGAGCTTACTGAGTTTTATTGGGAATTGTTTTATCAATGCTTTAGATTCTAAAGTTTAGAACAAGCATATCAAACTCAAAGGTTACAAGGGGCCAAATAAGCAAGGTTTAAGTTTATGTGGGCTGCAAAAAAACAAAAGCTTTAATTTTCATAGAAATGTAGATTTATTTGGATAGAGACATACTGAATACAAAGGGCTGAAATAAATGAGTAATCATTAACATAAAATAGTAGAACATTTTAATAAAAATTAATATTTTTTCTTGAACATTAAGTTTTGCCTTTTGTATGTGTTTAGGCAAATGCACGTACAAATTTTGTTTTTACTTTTGTAGACACTATAAACAAATCCCTTTCTTTGTGAATAACTGCACAAATTAATAAGCGTAACCCAAATTAACCTATTTTTCTGGTTCTCCGAAAGAGAAATATTTCCTGTTGCACACACCAAACAAGTCAGTACAAGACTAATGACATGGCATTCGGCTGCTAAAATATTTGCTGCTAGTATTAGTGGAGAGAAATGGTGCACCTGGATGTAAGGTGCATAAGGGATATGAATGCAACATGATTATAGTAATCAGTCATTAGTGAATGTTGTAGTTTGTTATTAATAATTATATAAAACAGGATATTGTGAAAATTAAGTTACGAAATTTTTATTAAAATGTTTCTTACATACTGTTATATTGGCTGGGCCACAAAAATATTTTTTGTGGGCCAAATGCGGCCCACGGGCCATGAGTTTGACATGCTTTCTTTAGAACAATGATTTATTCTTGAAATGGAGAGCATGGTAAAATTTGAATTTTAAAATTTTGACTCTTATTCTATGCAAGATGAATGTAGTGTTTTCAACAAAGAAGCAAAGAGGTTCTGGATGTGTTCTTGGTAATGGAAAGCAACTGGAGAATCTAGAAGATATTTTCTAGGAGGTTATATTGGGATTTAATGGTAGATTGATTCTTGGGAGTCAGGAAGATGACAGAATTAAATATGAATTTTAGATGTTAAAAATATAAAAGAATATGAGTTTTACTATTAGAAATCTGGAGTTGTTAGATGAGAGAATGCACATCCCCATCCAGGGCAGTCCAAAGTAGGGCCTGACTTAGTATTAGATTACTTAAGGTAGCAAGGAAATATTATTTAGCAACTAAGTACTTACAGTTTGGAGCAAGATTGTGAGATTATTGTCAAGGATCTCAACTTTTTTTTATCTTAGGATGGAAAGTGAAAATAACAGCGGTCTAATTCATATAAATTATGGCTTAAAGAATTGCATCTATAAGTCCTAGAAACATGTAAAAAATAAAGTTTGCCTAGAAGAAACACAATTATTTTCTCATCAAAAGTCCAAGTCTACCCACTCCACTGTAACTTCACGAGGTGAGGACTTTTAATCCAATCAGTAAAAGAACCCATCTTATGCCAGGGTCCTAACCTTTTATTTTTAACGAGCATTTAGCTTGCCCTCATTTATCTAGACATATTCAGGTCAACTGCTTGTCTTGGGTTGGGTTCAGGAAGCCACAAACTCACCTTACCTTGGTTTGCTCCTTTTTAATTCATATTGTTGGGAAGTTGGTTCTAAGATAGTGGTTTCAATAGCATTTGAATCACATCAGATGAAATAAAGGAAAAAGAAAGAAAACAATTTTGATGCTCAGGCCATCCCTAGATGCAATGACCCAGAATCTCCGTTGATGACATGACGGTCAGGACATTTAGAATTTATAAAGTGTTCCCCAAGTAATAATGATTTATAGACAAAGTTGAAAACTATTGCTTTATGAAAATGCCGTTCTAGAAAAATATATACTCACTTCCTGTTCTTTAACCTCAGCCCCTAATCAGTCAGCTACTCTGAGTACATTCAGGATGGTTTAATAATGCAGCATTTATTTATATTCCTGATCATAGTGGGTAATATGCATTGTCTCTGTATACTCTTTCCTCAAATAAAATTTTTATACTTAAAAAAAACACTTATGAGTGTGTAAATTCATTTTTATTTACATGTAAATTATAAGTTTCTTTATAACATCCTAAATCTCTAGATTTCATGCACGTTTCACTGCCTATACACTAGTCCAAGATACTATCCTATCTTATTTGGATTACTAAAACAATTTCCGAAATACCACCATGTTTCATTTTGGAAAACATTTGCATGGAGTTTTATGTTTTGCAGAATTGAATCTGCCATGTGGATCCACCAGCAGGTTGCACCCACCTCCTAGGATTTGATTGGCAGGAACATGTTTTCCCAGGGAGTTTTGCCAATAGCATTTGTGTACGACAATCAAGGCTGAGTCTGGGGAAAGTTTTGGGCTGGATGACAAGACTGACACGAGCAGAAGCTTTCATTATTTAGCACACCATTATGAATTATTAATAAAACTGCATTGTGAAGACCTAGAAAATTGAAATGATACTGTGGATCTTGCAAATACTTAGGTTCAATATATTATTAATTATACCATTAAAGAATATAACATGCAAGTATTATATTGGAAATAGCCAAGACCAACAGTGGCAAATTGTACTTGACAATTTGCATGTTGTACATCAGGTATGGAAAGTAATAGAGCAGGAGAGGCTGGCCTTGTTAAGAAAGGATTCAGAAACACAAACCCTACAAAAACAATGGGAATTACTTCTAGAACTTTAAAATGATTTCTCAGAGAAGATGTCATAGTAGGCTATTAAGCTGATATGGACTTTTATTTACTATATTTCCTTTTTTTCATTTCTTTCTTTTAAATCAAAGAACAAATGCTGTCTCATATCAAGGTTTCCATTCCTTCTATGATAATATTTTCATCTAGTCTTCAATATTTTCATCTAGTCTTCTGTTCCAATGTCGCCCTGGGCCATTAAAAAAGCAATAAACTGAAAGTCTAAAGATCTAGGGTTTTGCCACTGATAAGTTGTCTAATATTTTAAACCTCTATTTTCTCATGTGAATAAATAGATATTTTTTTCCTTGCCTATTATACAATACTAGAGGCCCGATGCACGAAATTTGTGCAAGAGGCTCGACCCTTGCAGCCCCGGTTTTGTCTGCAAAGTCCTCTGAAGGATGTCTAGAAGGTTGTTCAGCTGTCTGGTTTAATTAGCATATTATGCTTTTATTATTATAGATATTACTATAGATAGATATAAGTATAAAAGGAGTCAAAATGTGCAAACATGTCACTCTTAGAGTGTGTATGAGCTTAATCAATGGTTATGTTTCCTATGGCCACTTTCAGACCACTGCTCTCCTATATACTCACCTGAAATTTCTTATTGACATTCACACATGTATACACATACCAACACCTTTTCAGAAGCTACATTATCCTATTACCTATTGCTTAACTCCCTCACCCTATTTATAGTCAACTTTCTTAGAAGTTGACCGTATGTTTTTAATTCTGATCTCCTACTCCAGTATGGCTTCTGCTTCCATAAGCTCTTACTACTGTCACTAATGATTTTTTAATGTCACCATATCTAAGGAATGTTTTTTGGTCCTTATCTTAACTCTTAGGAGAGTTGAACATTATTGACCACACTTTGCTTCTTGATGTTTTCTCTTCCTTTGATGTAATTCTTGATTTCCTCCTGTCTGTCTAAAAGATTGTTTTATTCACATTTGTAAGCTCATTCCCCATTATTAAGATGTCCTACCAGAATGATGTATTTGTTACAACTGAAGAACCTACATTTACCTATCACAATCATCCAAAATTAATAGTTAACATTAGGGTTGACTCTTGGTGTTGTATAGTCTATGGGTCTGGACAAATTAATAATGAAATATATCCAGAATTATAGTATCATACAGAATCGTTTCACTGCCTAAAATATCCTCTTTGCTCTGCTTACTCATTCCTTCCACCCTAACCCCTGGCAACCACTGATCTTCTTACTGCCTCAGTTAATTTGCCTTTTCCAGGATATTATGTAGTTGGAAATATACAATATATGCCATCCATTTTAATTCTACTCACCCAAACTTGAAAGAAACTAGGTCACACACAAAAAATGAAGGTAGTTTGCCAAAGTTGAAAAGGTAGTAGGTGCCAGAGTCTTGATTTAGATGCCAGAGATTGGAGTCCAGAACCTGGGGCTGGGAACCACCTGCCATATTCCTTCAACTATGCAAAAAAAATGTAAAAATATTTTAACATACGTGCTCTAAATACTCGTTTTCAGCTGACTGTTAAGTTATTTAGTATATCTTTGAATGTTGTCTTCTTCCCCCTTTCAAATTCCTCTTTTCTACTTCTCCATGCTTCTTAGAATACTGAGCTCCTCTAAGAGGCCATTTGTAGTTAACCTACACTTTCTTCACTAGAAATCCTTCCATCTCTCTCCTGACACTACCATCATAAAATTATAATATCTTTGATCCTCAGAGATATTAAATATCATAGATCGTGAAGAACTTTGGAAATCATATCTGAGATGAAAAAGAAGGCCACAATTCAGTGTTTTGCTCACATAGGTATTTAAGAATAAAATCTGGACTACAATATATTCCTTATGATTCCCTTACCTGGACTATTTATCCACATAATATTATATCTAAATATCTAGTTGTTCTTTTCTTCCTGGCTGATATAGTTTTGTTTTTAACTACGTAAATGCATTGTAATTATAATTAGACTATCTTTTCTATTACCTTTCTATTCTTTTTTTTTAAATATATTTTATTCATTTTTTACAGAGAGGAAGGGAGAGAGATAGAGAGTTAGAAACATCGATGAGAGAGACATCGATCAGCTGCCTCCTGCACATCCCCACCGGGGATGTGCCCGCAACTCAGGTACATGCCCTTGACTGGAATCGAACCTGGGACCTTTCAGTCCACAGGCCGACACTCTATCCACTGAGCCAAACCGGTTTCGGCTACCTTTCTATTCTTGATCTTTGCATTTAAAGTCTCTTAAGAGCAAATATATGCTCAGAGTGCAAAATTCAGGGTTCAGCGGTGTTGTAATGTCTTATGTACTGCTTAGAATAGTGCAAATAAAAATGAAGGGATGCTGACATAGGTTTTAGTTAGAAATTCACCATGGAATTCAAAGCCTTGGACTTATGACATTTCGATTATTGGGCATTATAAATCATAAGGGCATGCAACTATTTTAAAATAAAAATGGTTTTGTCTCAGATAAAAAATTCAGAAAGTTTTTCCTAAATTCTCTCCCAACTCAGATTTAAACTCTAGGGGAACATTTCAATCATGTTACGCTAATGGATAGCATCTGAATATAAGTCCAAAACAATTTCAGGGAAATAAGTTATAACCCTAGGGCAGCAGTATGCAACACAGGCCTGTCAGTGGTTGCTTCACTTATTTTATCTCATTGATTTTTTTGAAATTTCAAAGGAGACAAATGAAAGTCAATGCATCTAGTATATTCTGGCTAATGCAATACCTATATCATACCAACATGCTTCCCTTATAGCATGTTTTCTGAGTTCATAAATAATGCCTACTCCTCAAATAAACTCAGTTCAAATGACTTACCTAGGCCATTAGTGACTGGAAGCAACAATTTGTGTATAGTTTGGTGTTTTTCTTTTATTTAATTTAATAGAATTTATTTTTAGAGCAGTTTTGGTTCACAGCAAATTGTATATATTTTCACTACTCAAAATACCAAATCAGAAATTATCAAAAGCATATATACTTCAGCACATGCCTTTAGCTTATTCCTAAAATGACCATATTTGTTAATTGTAATATTTTAAACACCTAACACAGTATCTGAAACTTGCTAACAAATCTTTAGCTAAGCTAAACAAACCATTGCTAAACAAATGTCAGCTAAAATTTAATTTGTAGAAACCCAAATTATCTCTATATTAATACCACCAGCTTTTGTCACAAATTGGAATTATATAGCTTTGTATCTCCTTAGCTTTAAAATCTTTGTGAACTTTCTTTTCTTCCAATAATGACCCTCTTTTAAATAATTATCCCTTTGGCCCTAGCCAGTTTGGCTCAATGGATAGAGTATTGGCCTGTGGATTGAAGGGTCCTGGGTTTGATTCTGGTCAAGGGTGCATGCCTGGGTTGTGGGCTCAATTCCCAGAAGGGGGCAGCCAATCAATGATTCTCTTTCATCACTGATGTTTCTATTTCTCTCCCTTCCTCTCCGAAATCAATGAAAATATAATAAAAAATAAAAATAAATTGAAATAATTATTCCTTTGTTTTTAGTTCTTCAAATATTTTCAGAAACACAAAAGGCATTTTATGGTGAGTGTATATTCTACAATAAAATCTGTAGTTTTCTAGGGCTGCACCACAGAGAAAAAAAATCCTAGGACCTTCTATATGATTTAAAATATAGTCTCCTGGTGTAAGTTTTGAAACAAAGGGCTAAGTGAAAAGCAAAGTTAGAAAAAGTAGGGTAATTTATTTTTCCTTTTAATTCCTGTCAAATAAAACAAGATAGTACCACATTATCAAGCACAACTAGATTCCACACTGATTCTCTTTTACTTGTTTTTATTACAAGGCATTTCATTAAAAAATTCAAAAACATCCTTTTGAATCAATTACAATACATTCATTAGATTTTCAAAAGTTCTCTAAAAAGTCAGGATCCTTTTCATCTCTAGCTCAAGTTTTTTCTGTGTTGACCTCATTATTTCCAATAGGCATCTTAGTGTACCTGGAAGTAAAGCTATATGCACCTCAATTCTTAAAGTTTTATCACCAAAGAGGAAATAATCCTTTACCTACAGCTCAAATGAGAAAATAGTGTGGAGGGTCACTGAGTAGCCAATACTGGCTCTTGTGCCTACAGTTCTACCAGAGGAAGAGTGATATGACGTGCCAGTGTCTATTGTTCATCTAGTCTGACAGTGACAACTAGGAAGGGAGGTGGGTTCATTTGAGATGGTCATGTTCATTTGGAACATATACTTAGTTAGGAAAAGAAAAGTGAGCTGTTTCCCCCCAAAAAAACAGTCACTTCAGAGAGAATCAGAGGAGCAGCACACCAATCCACTGAGTTTCTAAGAATGTAAAGCAAACATCCTTCCCTTCCTGATTACTAGTATTTATTTTATTATGTATAAGAACATGTTGCATATGGAAATGCCCATTGCTTTTACTTAAGTTTACATATAGTTTATAACGCTCCACAAATCTGTAGATTTTGACTAAATATAGATTATAAATCAGGCTTCCCAGTTGTGTACTTTGGAACATCCAGATGATGGTCTTTCCCTACCTCTTTGTTTAGTTTTGTTAAACTCCCCACCTCCAGCTTGTATCATGTGCATTTTAGAATGCCCCATGGATATTCTTAACCAACTGCCATAATATTCTTCATACAGAGAGTGTAATTTAGCTTTCTTTCCTCCAGTGATGTGTTAATGGATTATTTTTACTTAAATCTCCATAAGGCACAGTCTTTTCTGCACAGAGGAAGAAAAAAGTAAACAGGAAAACAAAATAAATGCTTGATTTTAATTGTATTCTTTGCACTATTCCCATAGAGACCTAAGTAGCCCTAGGGAGAAAATATTGAGCAAGAAAAAGAATGAACAGCAAATGTTCAAAAAGAACTCTTAGATTTAGAGTGTGAGTCAATTTATTCACCATTATTCTGGGTAGAAGCATGCCAACCCAAATTCCTTTGGTCTTACACAAAGCAAATGCTCTCTTCTCTGGTCCTATATCCAACATGGTCCCCAGTGTTCTACCTTCCCCAGTGAGTACGGATGGATAGTTAAGCAAATGGGATGTTTTATAGTTTTAAAGAAAAATATCCATATTTGAAAGGAAATAGAACAAACTAGATTTCATCGCTCACTTAGATAATCCCTAGTGCACTTTGCTAGTTAGTGTCCAGCAGCTTGTTTTGGGAGGGTAGGGGCCATCTCTTCAGCTATGAACTTGTGAATTTCAGCTGCAGATGTTTTACAGATTCAAGTTAAATGCTCTCATCCTGCTTCAGAACTGCTTCATAGGAAATGAAAACAGAAAGTGGAGCTCTGTTGATATATTTTGATCATTTAGATAGAAATGAAAAGTCCCTAAAATAAAGAAAAATGTGGTCATTTTGATCAAATCTACACATGCTCAGTGACATAAAGAATTGTTACAAATCTTTGGATCACTGAAGTAAAAAGTGTTATTTTCTTATAGCCATTAAAAATATGTTTTCAAAGATCATTTAATGATATTGGAAATATTCACTGTATATTTTGAAATGAAAAAAGCAATGTTAAAATTCTACTAGTGTGGTTATAATTTTAAGAGCTATACAAACATTAATCATGATAAGTAGAAAAATCTACCAACATGTTGCAATTGTTATACCTAGGTGGCAAATTTGAGGATGATTTTAATTTTATCCTAAAACTTATTTTAAGTTTATGGGAAATTAGGCCATTTAATATTTGTTAAGATCCACTCTTCTAGGGGCTCAACTGAATGAAAAGCTTCTATCCCTGTGTAAAGTAACCGTGTAGCTGAGCCTTAGATTTACCCAGTAATATTTATGATGAGTCATTACTATTCACCCTAAAATAAATCTGATCAGAAGTTATATTTACAAGGAGCAAAATGTCCTATGAAGATGGTGTTCAGGGTTCCCACTAGTTTTAGAACGGAGCAAAATCAAGCCACTCATTACATTCCTAGTAATGAATTCTAAATTTTCAAAACACAATGTCCTAAAGAAGGAAATAGGAAAAGTTAAAGACAACCTGAATTCTGGAGCTGTGAATAAGTCATACTGTTCTTATGCTCACATCTGAAGGTGGGTGGGTCAAGGCCTGAATAACTTAGTAATTGTGTGAAAATATTTGGGAAGAAAATATTGACTAATTCCTATTGGTAGACCATATGCCAAAGTATCACTTTTGCTATGTTTTGATTTCAATTCAAATAATTAAATAGGATTCTGGCAAAGAGCTTCTTTAAAGACCTTTTTCCAAATCTTAATTATTTTTGTGAAAGATAAAATTGTTTCTAAACGTTGGATGTTTATTCATTGTGAGAATGTGGGAAGCAACTTGATATTTTTTAATACTTTAATTAAAGATTTTAAAGAAGATAATATTATTGTGTGTTTTATATCCTGTTATATACCATTATAATGATATTGACTAAAGACAAATATTTATCTGGCATTGGGTCAAATATCATGAATAAGTTAAAATGATTTGGTAATTCACTATCTGAATTAATTTCCTGTTGTATTTCTGGTTCAACAGTTGCTATCCTTTTTTATGATCCAACAGGTAGCAAATTGATTAGATGTGTTGTTTTACTTTATTCTCTCATTACTGGATTAGATAGATGGTTGTGAGCAGTAAAACTGTACCTAAATAAGACACAGCTATTGTAATCAAAATAATTGACTCATTATTTTTTGCCTGTTAATATCCCTTATACTTTTTTGTTGAAAGCCAGATATGATGTACTAGGTAGAAGGAAACCTAGTACATAGGCCCTGAGTGGTATGGTGCTAAGATGCAGGGGAATAATGATTAGGCCTCAGTCTTTAGTGAGCCCACATCTCAGGACTGGGAACTCCACAAGCCTGCTTTGCTCTCCTCCTTCATGCTCTCCTCATCCTGAGGTGGGACAGGATGGCTACAGTGGCTGGAGTTGGGTATTTCCCTTAGCTCAGTTTGGTCAGGCTTTAATAAAACCCTAATAGGTTAGGCTCTCCTGAGGGCAGGCATTATTAAGAAGACAGAGTACTCTGATTTAATTGAGAATCGTTACTTTTCCTCTCCTCCTGCTAGAAGCCCAAGGGGAATTTTCTCTGATCCTCATTGGGGGAAACTAGTAGAGCTCCTAGAGTAAACTCACAAAAGAGTCTCCCCCACTTAAAAGCTGTGCCCCCTCTAGAGTTTTTAACTCTCAGACATGTCCCCACAGTGCCTCCGGTGACTTTTCAGTTACAGTTTAGGTTCTCCTACGCTAATAATGGGGTCTGGTGTTTTGAGAGACCAGTGGTAGAAGATATGGGAGAGGTTCGCCATTTAGTATTTTTACTTTAAAGAAGACCCCCCTTCCCCATTTCCAGTCAAATGCATTGCCTTTCCACCATTGCCTTCACCGTGTCTGATATCTTGGAGTTGTTCTTTCTGGTGAATTGTTTACCTAATATTTTCCCCATTTTACTAATTTGAAATTATCCAAATAACTTGTTTTTATTTTTATTTTCCTTCCTCATTCCCTTGCTTTCTCTCTCCCTCCCTCCCTCCCTTTCTCCCTTTCTTCCCTTCCTTCCCTCCTTCCTGCCTCTCTCCCTCCTTTCCTTCTTTCCCTTCTTTCATTATAGTATTTATTCCTAAACATATTTTTATTTATGTTTTGTCATCAAATGGCTAAAACTCTAAGATAAATTAAGACCATTAGCTTGAAAATATCACAAAGAGTTAAAGTAATGAATGCTGATCATGTTATTAAAAAGCAACAGTATCAATAAAAGATCTAAGAATTCCTTTTGAAAAATAACAAAACCTCTTTGAATACAGTAATTTTAATTTTAGATTTCTAATTAACTTTTAATTCTAAAGGTGGTAAAGTGCTTAAAACTTCAAAAAGTAAGGATGCTGTAATTGTATTTCTTTTGAAAATACATAATTAAACTTTAATTCATTAATCAATTTCTATGGCAGAGCTACTCAATACCAAGAATATACTTAGAATCTTTTCTCAAACAAAAGAAAAAAAAAACATTTTGTTGTAAATAAATCAATACCATATGCTTTTTAAAAATTTTAGTTGTAACTTAATTCATAATATTAGAATATTATGGGTGATATAAGAGGTTAAGTTTATATTTCAGTTTCTTTAGAATTTGAAAAATTTGATTGCTTTCTTTATAAAAGGAAACCCAAGTTTCATTCTTGCTGTTCTGGTGAAGAAATCTTGAATATTAATAAAGAAGCTATTTTTTTTTTTCATTTGAGCCACTTCTTTAATAAAATTGCATTGGTTCTCCAACTTAGTCTTATTAGGAACCAAGGTAATATTCATCACCCAGGAAGAAGTGCCAATAAAGCAGCAGATATTGGTTATGTCCCTTGGCAAAATTTCTGTAGATGAAACATTTTTGGCACTCACAGGCCTGAGGATTGTTCACTTCTCCTTAAACCTTATTTTTTCATGTGTCAAATAGGTCTATGAGTATGCGGTACCTGAGCCCTGCGATCAGGGGTTACCAGTTCCTCCTTAGAAGCATCTTTTGTATATGCCCCTTTCCATGGTTTCGGTTACCTACAGTCAAACATGGTCCCAAATTATTAAATGGAAAAGTTTTAAATTTCGCGCTGTGATGAAATCTCAGTCCCACCCAGGATGTGAATCATCCCTTTTCCAGGGTATCTCCTCTGCAATGCTTCCCGCCCTAGTCACTGAGTAACTGCAATGAGATTGACTGTCTCTGTCTTGCAGTGCTTCTGTTCAAGTAACCCTTATTTTTACTTAATAATGGCCCCAAAGCTCAAGAGTGCTGATGCTGCAATTCTGACATGCCAAAGAGAAGCCATAAAGTGCTCCCCTTAAAGTGCAAAGGTGAAAGTTCTCTACTTAATAAGGAAAGAAAAAAATCATATGCTAAGGTTGCTAAGATCTATGATAAAAAAAATCTATCTGTGACATTGTGAAGAAGGAAAAAAGACATTCATACTGGTTTTACTGCAGTATTTCAAACTGCAAAAGTTACATCCACAGGGGTGTGATAAGTGCTTAGTTAATATCAAAAGGCATTATATTTGTGGATGGAAGATATGAACAAAAAACATTTCCCAACTGACAGCAACGTGTTGCACCAGAAAACACTGAGCCTATACAAAGACTTCATCAAGGGGTCCTCTCAAATGAGTGATACAAAACCATTTACTGCAAGTAAGGGATGATTAAACAGATTCAGGAGTAGGTTTAGACTTAAAAATATTAAAAGTTACTGAAGAGAGAAAGAAAAAAAACATTCACATACATTTTATTGCAGGATATTGTTGTATTTGTTATGTGCAGGAGTAAAACACAAACTATCCACTGTTTCAGGTATCCACTGGGGGTCCTGGAACATTTCCCTAGTGGATAAAGGGGGAACTACAACATCCTCTCTTCAGCCCTGCCTTATATTCAGGGCCCTTTATGATTCTTCTCATTTTCCTGACTCTCTATCCCTCTCCTCTCCAAATCAATCTTGCATATCTTTGCCTTAGGATCTTTCACAAGAATTCTTCTGTTAAATCACTCTTTCTTAAAAACATAATAGTTTCTTATTTCATTTCTAACTCACTATATATGAAGTGTAAGATTTCCTGCATAATTTTTAATATTCTTCTTCCATTCTAGATACACTGATGTCCCCATCACTCACACTTAATACATATATCATCACTACTAGTTTTTAATTGTTCTTTATGTTTCTTTAGAAAACCCTTCATATTTCCCTTGAATTTTCCAAGTCTTACACACACACACAGGCACACATATATACATATAGATTCTGAATATACATATTATATATATCCATAATTGATATCCTCATTCTGAGTTATTATAAATAGATGGATTTCACGTAAAAACTGATAAGCCATACCCTTTATTTATATTCTCTTCTCTTCCTTTCTTCCTTCCCTCCTTCATTTTTATCCTTCTTTTCTTTTCATTAACTCTTTTCCCTCTGTCCTTTTCATTCCACCCACATTCGTAACATGCAAAATTATAATTATTATATGGTGGCAATCTCAGACCATGCCAATTGTCTCTCATTCTCTCCTTTTGCTTTTTAGTTATTGGACCTCCTGACTTCTCACTGAGCACATGACCACTTACATGTGGCCCATGAGATTTAGGGTTCACACCTTTGTAAAGTAACCTATTGCTATGAGATAAGTATGAAGTATTTCTAAACCATTGTCTGGTACTGAATTCCATATATGTAAATAAGAACAAAACTCCATTTCTTAATGACTTCCTTGAACAGATGTTTGCCTACTTTTCTGAATGAGCTATGCAGATTGAGATTACATGAGATGAATTATTGTTATGTAAGTCAGTTAAGAAGTCAGTAACATTTGCATATGGACACCAGTACATTTAGGTCCTTTTTTTTTATCCCACAAAGAGCGAGGATTACACTGATGGAAATAGATCTACTTAAAATGGCCCCAAATGCAAGGACAGCTGGTTCTTTATGCAGTAAAGAAATTTCAGTTGGCAGAATAATCATCCTTCTTTAATACTTTCAAAGAAGTAGAGATTGTGTCCTGGGAGAAATACTATATCTATATGGCTGTTTGATTTTTTTGTAGTTTCTAACATTAAAAATATATTCATTTTCTTTAAATATAATATTTCCACAAGCATTTTGTGGTGAATCCCAATGAAGTTAGTGTTGTAAGAATGATATATCTTAAATATCAAAGAATGTCAAACAATTTCTTTGAGCTAGAAACTTTTATATTTTTTTAATAAATATGTCCTACTTGGTAACTTTTCATTAAGAACCAATTCAGAACATTTATAAAACTGTATCTATATATTATGCCCTTTATATTAAAGTATAAATAAATTTTCAATTGATAAATATTTATTATAATGCTTTGAAAATGTCTTGAGGATAGATTGGTCTCAGAAGATTGGAATAGGGGGAGTGGTCAACTCTATGTCTCAGTCTTCCAAGAAATTTTACTGAGGAAATTTTTTTCTTGATTTTAACCAAAAGTGTTGTTGAGATGAGAGAGACAGAAGAAGCAGGGGGAAAGTAAAGATAAAAACATTTGACTAATGAGACAGAAAACCCAGGAGAACATAAAACAATTGTGGATCCTCATTCATCCAGTAATAGTGTCTTTGAAAGCTGTCATAAAGAAAGCTAATTAAAAAGAATAACCTACCCATTCAGAAAGAGCACAGAAAGAATATATGGATGTTTTGGAATAATGTCAGTACTATATGAACTGGCAGGTGAAAATGTTCTTTTGATATCTGGTGGCAATTGTTCACTATTCCTCATGAACAATACACCTTTTCACTTCATGCTTAATCTTTATTAAGCATTAGGGTTGAGCAAAGTTCAAGTTTTAACCTTTTAATTATCATCCAGGAGTTGAGATAAGCTATAGCAAAATAGAACTGGATAGAACAAAAAAATCTCCGGCATTCTACACAGATGTTGACGCTGAGTTCCAATTCCAATTGTTCTACTTTACCTGGAATATGTCCTTAAAGAAGTCAATTCTGCTCCCTCTGTACTAATCTCTTATCTATAAAATAAGTCTGTGGTTCTTTGAAATCCAGACTACTTTTCAGCTTCAACTGTTTAATACTGAACGTGTTTCTCCCCAGTGTCTCACCAGCAGCTATGTTGATTGACTCATGTTCTGAAATGGTCTTTCATCATTTCAGCAAGTGACCACGCTACTTTTGGACCATTACCCCATACTTCCTTAATGATGTGCTAACATTTATATTTGGCAGGGATTTGTATCTATGGAGGCTCAGATCACAGGTTAAGTAATTTTAGAGAAATAATGTAATCCTGCCAACAAAAATATCTCTCCATCTCTCCAATATTGAAGGGAAAACACAACATGCTACTGCTAAGCATTAATTGATCTACATACATGGAAAGAAGCACAATTTAGTGGTCGGCAAACTCATTAGTCAACAGAGCCAAATATCAGCAGTACTTCTTCAAAATAGACTCGCCCAGGCCAAAAACCGACTTGTGTGCATGGGCCACGAAGTTTCAATCGCACTGTACCTGCGCCCGCACGTGGTATTTTGTGGAAGAGCCACACTCAAGGGACCAAAGAGCTGCATGTGGCTCGTGAGCCGCAGTTTGCCGACCACAGAGTTAGGACAAAATCTCACACATTTTAATGGCAAAGAAGGAGAAAGAAATTCAGTATCTCTTTGACAGACTAAGAACTGCACTGCCTATCTTTTCTTGTACATCTCATGAGGAGCCCATCCGCTAGTTCTAGAGGCACGTTTTGACTTATCTAGTGTTTATTTGGCCCAAAACTTTATATCTATCTCTACATTGTAAAAACTGAAATGTAGGCTTAATCCCTGGGAAGATTTATCTCTATTCCAAAGGTTATCATAAGAACTCAAATTTACTGTTTCCAAGGAAACACTGAAAAAAAAAAAAAAAAAGGAAAGGAAAGGAAAGAAAAAATTGCTCTATTTGCCCTTTACAACAGAGAAAATTATTTTCATCTACTCTTAAAGTATAAAGAAAGTCATGAGTTTAATTTATTGGGCCTAAAAAAAAAGAATAACATAGATTTCTGCTTTGAGACCAGAATTTGAGTGGAAACAGTATGCATAGTCACAAATCGTACAGTGCAAAGATGAGAATAACTTAAGGACCCCAAATAAATACTTCAGCAATGGAATCAGTTTTAGTTAGGCATTATATAGGAAGCCACTGAATGCAACTGTCTTTGTTTCATCCTCCTAATTTTAATCAAATATGCCCAAGACCTCCCAGGTTTCTAATTATCTACAGCTTGGAAAAGAATAGCAATTTCTCCATTGGTCTAGCCCAGTGCTGTCTAATAAAAATAAAATGTAAGCTACATGTAGAATTTTGAATCTTCTAAGAGCTATGTTAAAAAAGTAAAAAGAAGCATGTAAATTTAATTATAATAAAATTTTTATATAATCCAATATATCTAAAATATGGCTGTGTCAATATGTATCATCAATGTAAAAATTATTGAGATAATTTACTTTCTTTAACCAAGTCTTTGTAATCTGGTACATTTGTAGCACTTTTCAATTCAGACCACTCACATTTCATAGTTCAGTAGCTACATGTGGCTAGTAGCTACCATATTGGGCAACACAGTTCTACCCAACTTCATAAAGAAATGTGCTACCTGCTCTCTGTGACAGTGGTATACATATAATTGTAGTCTGGAATTTTAAGTTATAGGCCAGTGAGATTACTTTTATCCAATTTCTATTATTGCTATTTGTCGGAAATGAAACAGAAATCTCTTTCTAGACATCTGAGTTCTAAATTGAGAATCAGACACAAGTTTTGTGTAGCTATAGGTCAAAATATTGGTTTCAATTTTTTTTTTAAAAGCTCCATTGTGTAGTGTGTCTACAACATTATCCTTCCTACTCCTACTACCCGGGTCTAGCTTTGGGGCTGCCTGTCTCCAGAGGGATGTGGAGAGCAGGCTGGACCCTTACTCAAGGTTCCATCTCTTAGAGAAGGAGCTGAGTGGACTGGGTCCTGCCTCCTTGCAAAGAGAGCCAGGACGTCTTTTTCCAGTTTCAACAATCAGATAAACAACTTAACCTCTTCTTTTAAGAAAGACAGAGGGAATTTGAAAAAAAAATCTTTCCAATACTATTTCACCATAGGAACAGAACGGACAGAGGAATAGTCAGTAGGTAAGCAACTCCTCAATTTCCCAGAGGAATAAGATTTTAATTATACTAAGGAAAACTATGTAGCAATGTGTTAGAATGAGGTACACTGAAAAAGCTTTTAACTAGAATTACGAGTATTGCAAAAGTAAGGAAAACAGGCAGATCTATGTTAGGAAGAGGTATGCTAAAAAGCTTTTAACAAAAATTATGGCTGAGCTTATTTGAAGATTTACCACATCATGTCAATTAAAAAACAACAACATGCAAATAGCCTACCTTTCTTAACCAACTTTCCAGGTCTCCCTTACCCAGGCACTTTGGGAATCTGTCAGAATTTGACTGATTAGACTGTGAAAATGAATGCCCTGGGCTAGATGTATGCAGTCGGAGTGACTTATCTATTGTTGATTACAGCTCAGTGAAAAATGGCTGACATTTCAGCCCCAAAGCATGGAAGTGGCCTTGTCTAAGCT
Source organism: Myotis yumanensis (assembly GCF_028538775.1). Taxonomy (NCBI): domain Eukaryota; kingdom Metazoa; phylum Chordata; class Mammalia; order Chiroptera; family Vespertilionidae; genus Myotis; species Myotis yumanensis. Next base: position 28,542,673 of record NW_027223762.1, on the reverse strand, counting down.
TGATTATTTACATATTTAATAATTTGTTTGTTTGTAATGTTGAACAATCATTGACCAATAGTATGACTTAACAAAAATTGGTTTCTCCCTTTTGGCTTTGTTTTTAAAAATATATATATATTTAAAGTAACCTTTAAAATCTGTCTTTGCTTAATTTTCTCCTCAAATCATACTCAATACTTTTCAGGTACAATCACTGGAAATTTGAAGTGGGAAGGGAAAAAGATGCATTTGTTTACACTTTACTGTTTTGCTTAGTTTCCAAGCTTCCCTCTTGTTTTAAAAATTAAAGAAAAATGTTTTAGTAATTTATTTTCAGTTAGAGAGGACCCGATATTCAATCAACTCTGAGGTCTGTTTTGAAGGATCATAAACAGTTGGGGATTGAAAAACTGTAGTTTCAAAGAATCTAGAGGACAAATTTTTAGGGCCCCGATATGCCTAAAGTGTTGAGCTCTGAGAGAGAAAGGTTGCCTGAGAGACCATGGAGGGCTACTGGAAGCAATTTTTGTAGAAGATGACCTTGTCAAAATCATGTATTGCTTCTTCAATGACTTGATACCATTATGTAGCGCCCTTCCTTTATGTCTTTGTTCTACCTCTATCAAATAACACACAAAATCATTTGTTAACATTTTCCCTGAAATGGGAAAAAAAGTGCCAGTGGATATATGCAGCTGTCTGAAACAGGTGGCATTGAGCTCTCTGAAACTGAGAAAACAGTGGTCATCAAAAAGAGAGTATTAGGGGACCAGTCAAACTGCTGATTAGGGACCAGTCTTCTCTCGATACTTAATGTTGATTTCATGAGTGAGCACTGCATTGGTTTTTTCTTTCCTGATCATTCACCAGAGATGAAGATCAAGGTGAAAGTCACAAAATGTCTGGATATAATACTTAAGGATACTGAATTATAGTAACAGCCATTTTTGCATTCCTAATGAAAAAATTCTTCTCATCTTTGTCCTGATATAGACAAACCTTAAATATCTGAGAAACTCAGTGTCTATGAATTATCTGATGCCTGACAAATCATGGAAAAATATATTCTAATATTTGGAATTACATAGAAAGTATATCTAAATAGGTAACTGATTTCTAGATTTGTTGATTGGGCCAGAGGAGGGGTAATTATGGAAGAGAGTGAGGAGTTGAAGAGGGCAGGATGGTAAGAGAGAGGAGCATTATAAAACAGCATTTGCATGACACTAGCTCAGACTAGTGGTACAGGGATTAATTAGTGTTTTAGTGGGAAAGTAGTGAGTCTTATTACTATTTCTATTGCAGTTAGCTACTGAATAACTCACACCAGAAATTCATTGCCAAGGAGCTAACATGAAAGATAAGCTAACTATGCTGAGTAATTTTCACACTTTCTGTTTATAATTCTTTTCGTAGTATCCCTGGCTTGATCACAGTGGAATGAAGCTCTTCAAGCAGAACTTAATGCAATATAAGTATACTGGATTAAACATTCAGAATTTATTTTTAGTCCAAATTAGTTGCAGACTCTAAATGTTAGGTCTTCACTTCCTTTTGGGTACAAATTACTATAAAGGCATTAACTCATTTTGGCAAGGATGATTATAATTTAATTCTTACCAAGAAACGGTTTTAGAAATAAAGAGTGTAGCGGCCTATTTAATTCTTGCTTGCTTGCTCTTTCTTTACACACTAGTGCACCTCCATAAAAATGAGACCCTCAAAGCAGTATTAGACAGTTCACACTTAATAGACATGTAATCATGGAGAAGGGCACTTACTGCTCACCTACTACAGGCAAAGATACCTTAAGTGCTGGATTGTGGGTACTTTTTTTAATCATATACAAATAATTAAATTTTCCTGAGTTTTAGGACATCAGACCACGCATGAGTTTATTTCTATTCCTCCTGGTTTAAGAATCTGTGACCTTAGATCAAAAGATATCAGAACTCCCTTTGCAGGAAAGTTCAGAGACTAGGGTGGCCTGGTTGTGGAGGTTTAGGGGCCTGGAAAACTGTAAGAATCTAGACAAATTGATGACAATTTTATACTTCCAATAGTTTGGCCTCAAAATGTGGAGTCTTTATCTTCGGTATGCTTTCCCTCACACTTCATATTCAAGGTATGTTGACATTTTCATGAGTCTTACTATTATTAACTGACTTACTGAATCTACCTCAGTCTCTTTTTTTCATAGCATGTATCACCTTCTAATATATATATATGAACCTAAGTGACTGGTTGACTGAATGACTGGTTGACCAGTAGTTATGATGTTCACTGACCACCAGTGGGTAGATGCTCAATGCAGGAGCTGCTCCCTGGTGGTCGGTGTGCTCCCATAGCCAACCTCCTGTGGCTGGCCAACCTCCCACGGTCCCTCCCCCTGACTGGCCAGTCCCGATGGGCCCCGATCAGGACTGGGTGAGATGGTCCCAATCAGCCCTGATCGCTGGCCAGGCTGAGGAACCCTACCTGTGCATGAATTTGTGCAGGCCACTAGTATTATATAATGGACTTTTAAAAATTTTATTATTCAACCATTATTTCTTCCTCATTGCTAGAATATAGGCTTTATCAAGACAGGAACATTTGTCTTTTTATTCCCTGATTTATTTGAAGTTCCTAGAACAGTGCTCACCTCTGAGTAGTACTCAAATATTTATTGATTAACTACATGGAACTGACATCTGAGCAAAAACATAAATGTGGTAAGAAAGTAAATCTGCAGAGATCTTGTTCTAGAAGGAGAGAGCAGAAAGTACAAAAACCAAGATAGGAGTCACATGCAATAAGGACGCCACTGTGGCTGGAAGGAGTGAGTGAGCTGAACCGTTTTCCTTAGAGCCTGTGCTCTTAACTCTGGCACTGTGATCAATATCCAACTCTATCACTTACTAGTTCTATGATTTGGAGCCAGGTTCATGAATACTCTTAACCTCAATTTTCTCACTAGTGATATAGGAGCTACCACCTTGGAGAAATATTGTGGGAATGAAGTGAAATACTGTATTGCAAAATGCCTTACCTATGGATTAATAAATATTAGACCCCTTCCCAACCCACCCCCACCCCTGATTTGTTGGGTATGCTGTATTTGTTTGGGTCAGAAAGGAACTCTAAAAAACAAAAAACAAATCCCTCAGTTCCCAGATGTAAACCTGAGAACCATCAGCACATCTAACCCACCACACTCATATCAAATAATACTCTGAAGGATCATAAGAAAAGGATAAATTCTTAAGTAAACTCAGGTCAAAACCAGCTGTCACTTGATTAATTGTCTAATCAGGGAATTACCCAGGGATAGGCAATAGATTTTGAGTAATGACTTAGCCTGCTGTCAGCCTCCAGGTAGCTGAGTTTCCCATTTAAGTAGAGTCTGTGGTAAAAGATAGGGACCCAGAGTAAATATAATCCTAATTATTATCCCAAGCAGGGGACCTCCACTTTTGTACTGGGGAGGGGGGAGGGGGAGGGGAGGGGAAGGGGGGAGGGGGGAGGGGGTCACTGCCAGTTGTACTCCTTGGGCCTTCTCTTCAACTCACATGGAAGAAATTAGTAAACTCCTGTTTCCTGCCCTGGAGATTAAGTTTGATTCTTAAAGGATTAGAGGCCTTAGAAGAAAAATTGACCTCCAATAACCCACAATATTTCCACATTATAATAATAACCCATAATTGTCATTAACATGAAAGATATTTAAAGTCTTACATTTAGGGAGATGATCACATTTAACTATCATCTACAAATTAAGTGATTTTGAATTGTCTCGAATCAATTTCTGTGCACTAGTCTTGCTCTCCAATTAGAAAGCAAACTCATTAAGTACAGTCACTTTCCTGCCATAGCTGCTACTCCCTCTCCAACCCCCAACACAGCTATTTTCAACCATTTTCATCTCATGTCACACATAAACTAATTACTAAAATTCTGCAGCACACCAAAAATAAAGTTATATTTTTTTTTGCTGATCTGACAAAAAGTAAATATAATTTTGATTCATTCACACTGGACAGCTATTTTTGTGTTGGCTGTTGACATTTTTTAATTTGACAGTCTAAGAGAAAAGAGGTCAGTGTCCCTGAATAGTCAGGTATTGCATATTTTAAAATTCTTGTGGCACACCAGTGTGCCATGGCACACCAATTGAAAAATCAATACAATGACACACAAATCACAGTTCTATATATGTTGAGAAAATGTACTACTTGATTGGCTCTTTGGAAAGGAAAAACGATCTCTTAATTAAGGGGGAAATCCAGAAGAGGAATTGCAGTCAGGCAATAATGATCAGCTAGGTGCTGTGCTATGAGCCCATGATATTTTTATGAGTCCATAAAATGTTTTCATTATTTCACAAAGAAAACAGTGTTTAGGTGCAAGAAAATGTTTTCACATATGCTATTGATATATTGTTTATATCAATGGGATTATACAATGTAATCTTAATGTTTGTTTATGGAGGAAGGAATCCATGAAGGCAAACATGTCCAGGGCCCACAAAAGTCATAATGTGACTCTGAACCAAATACATGTTTTATGTTAGAATATAAATATTGTCAATGGTTATAGTATAGCTCTACCATCCTTTTTTTAAATATATTTTATTAATTTTTTACAGAGAGGAAGGGAGAGGGATAGAGAGGTAGAAACATCGATGAGAGAGAAACATTGACCAGCTGCCTCCTGCACACCCCCCACTGGTGATGTGCCCCGCAACCAAGGTACATGCCCTTGACTGGAATTGAACCCGGAACCCTTCAGTCCGCAGGCCGACGCTCTATCCACTGAGCCAAACCCGTCAGGATCTACCATCCTTTTCTTGTTGCTTGTTTGTTTGTAAGAGAATATTTATTAGCTAAATTACAGAGGTACAAAAAGTAATTCCTAGAAGAAATGAATTCAGGAAACAAGGTATAGAGGTAAAGGAAGGGTGCCTGGAGCTTGGGAGTGAGGGAGCTAATGGTAACGCCTGGGGAGGAGAGAGGGAAAGCCAACGGGGGAAGAGCACACTGGGTACATCTAGTAAAGCCTACCAAGAAAGCAGGCGGCTACATGGGTAAGGATTCCAGCAGGAGGCAAGGTCAGATTGGCAGAAACTTCTGGCACAGGAAACCAGAGACCCTCCTATCCCAGCTGAGGCTCTGCCCTCTTAATCCTAGCATGTTGTGATCTATGTACCTGAACCATGGCTCGATTTCTTCCCCTCTCTTCCTAATCTGAGTTTGGTAATCTGACTCTCTTATCCTCAGTGGTGTGTGTGTGTGTGTGTGTGTGTGTGTGTGTGTGTGTGTGTTTTAACCTCACTTTAATTTCCTGACTTTGTTTTACTAAGTCTGCCAAATTTGTACTTTTAAGTCAGAGATATGATCTTTAGGTTGGAAAGCAAAGTCTAATTCTCAGAAATTCCTTTGTAGAGATGATGTGTATTATATTTCTGAGTGAATCACCAAGCCCTATCAGTTTTGCAGGAATGGGTCATACTTCAAGTCCTGCTACTGAGTGAGAGAAAATATTGACCTCCAAAAATGATACAATTCCAACTATAAAACTCCTCTGCTATGATCTCAAAGCCCACAGATTTCTGTGAATCCTTTGCCAGGGGAGAGTTTAGGATGTGCTGTTATTTATAATTATTAATTATGATCACTATTTAATAATTATAGCCCTTTTTCTGCAGCAAGTGAGTAAAGAATGACTATATATTATTTGCTTAATTTTTTTTTTCTTGTAATGGACCTAAAAATTCAGGCTTGAAAAGGCTAATTCTAGGAGGTGTGCCCTTTTTATTTCCTTCTTTCATTTGTTGACTCATTTAGTCAACTAGGTATTTAGTACAAAAAATATTTAATATATATTCTATGCCAAGTATAACTCACAATCCTTGTTCTGTTTACTTTTACTACTTCAGTATTATACTAAAGCCATGGTTGGCAAACTGCAGCTCACGAGCCACATGCGGCTCTTTGGCCCCTTGAGTGTGGCTCTTCCTAAGCCTTAGGAGTACCCTAATTAAGTTAATAACAATGTACCTACCTATATAGTTTAAGTTTAAAAAATTTGTCTCTCAAAAGAAATTTCAATCGTTGTACTGTTGATATTTGGCTCTGTTGACTAATGAGTTTGCCGACCACTGATGTAGACGAGTCTCAACTGGGCTGACTGGGCACTTCAAGTCTCTGCCACGTATCTGTTCCATGCCAGTAGGCTACCTCAGGAATGTCCTCATGGAGATGACAGAAACACAAGAAAGAGCAAGGCCTCTCAAGTTGTAGACTTAGAAGCACCGTACTTGCACTTCCGCTTCATTCTATTACCCAGAGCCAGGCACATGGTCAAGTCCAGAGACAGAGGCAGAGGACACTTCAAAGTTAAATGCCCAAGGGGGTGGATGCAGAGAGGGTAAAAGATCATTCAACCCATCAGCAAGACCTATCAATTCTACCTTAGAAATACTTTCCACACCTGTCCAATACTCCTTCTATCTTATTGCTACCACCACTTCAGTTCACCATGATCTCTCTTACCTATCACCACCTGACTGCTCTGTCCAAATCTTTCTTGTCCATTCCTTCTCAGACCATTCTCACTGCAGCAATGAGAATAAACTTAAAAAGAAAACCTGCTCTGACCACTCATTTAATTAAGTCTGCCAAATGGTTTCCTATTGTTCTCAGGATAAAGGTGAAAATCCCTAGTAAGGCCTGAATTGTTTTCAATTTTCAATTGAGGGGTTATTTGAAAGCAAATAGGTGAACCTGGTGAAAGGCAGAAAGAGTGAGGAGGGAGTGTGGGAAATTGAGGCTTTGTAATGACTTCCATGTGAGGACAGCCTGGGAGCCCTTTCTCCAACCTCATCTCCTTTCATCCTTTCTTTCACTCTATGTTTGGAACACATCATAATTCCCCAACTTGTACAGTATGTCAAGCCTGTGGGGTCTTCCTTGGACTGCTTTGTGTCCAAGTAGAGAAGTAGAGTTCTTTATTTAAGGACAAGAGAGAGAGAGAGAGAGAGAGAGAGAGAGAGAGAGTGAGAGAGAGAGAGAGAGAAAGAAAAGCCTTTTGGAGATTTGGACAGGGAGGCGAGAGAGAGAAAAGACAAAAATTAGGTAAATTAGACCTTTTTTAACCCTTTGAGGACCTATGCAGTTTAAGGCTAGGTCAGGACAGTTTAAAAATAGGATTATTTATTGGTTTATCAAGGATATGACATGTTATGCAACTTCTGCGTTGGCCACTGAAGAGGAAGATTGTGTAGGGGATTTCCCAACCTTAGTCTGGAGTTGACGAAATAAATCTATTCACATTTTACTGGCCAGAATTGATCACCTGCCCTGTTGGTCTCTGTGGCTGAAGAGTGTTATATCCATGGTAGGGTTGCCGATTTTGCACATATATATCTGAAGTTTAAATTTAATTGAGCATCCTGTGCTCTACCTGGCAACATTCCCAAGGAGTAAAGCAGCCTTACTGAGCATGAGTAATGGCTACTTCAATTCGCTAATCAAATGTTCTCAGGCATTTGCTTTTGTCTGGTAAACATTCCTACGAGCCCCCAGGGGGGTCCTCCTGGCAATTTTCAAAGCATACCACCTTGGCTTTGTCTTGGGTGACTGAAGAAAGCTATTTACTATTTTTATTCCTTAACTTTTGTTCTTTTCTAAAAATTCTTTTTTTTTTGGTAAAGTAACCATAGTTTACAAACTAGCATACAGCTACCTATATGTAGTGGAGAAATTTTAACTTGCTAAGGTATGTCCTAAGGCAGTGATGGCGAACCTTTTGAGCTCAGCGTGCCAGCATTTTGAAAAACTCTAACTTAACTCTGGTGCCGTGTCACATATAGAAATTTTTTGATCTTTGCAACCATAGTAAAACAAAGACTTCTATTTTTGATATTTATTTTATATATTTAAATGCCATTTAACAAAGAAAAATGAACCAAAAAAATGAGTTCGCGTGTCACCTCTGACACGCGTGTCATAGGTTCGCCATCACTGTTTTAAGGTGTCTGCAGATAAGACCCATTGACTTTTTTGAAGGGCACAGTTTGACTCATAACAATAGCACAAGTTGCCCCTAAGGCTATATTCCATGAACAGAGCAAAGTTTAGAATGGATGAGCAGCTTTAAAGTTACACTGGAACAGAAGCAATAGTCCAGGGAATCAAACTTTTTGAAACTAGCATAAAAAGTGGTCCGAAGAGATGACCTTGCATGTGAATTAAAGGAGACATGATTTATGCACAGAGGAAGAAATGTGTGGAGAGGAGCTAAAAGGATAGGTCATGTCCTCTGGAAAGTACATAGTAAGACAATTTCTGTAGTTTGGAGGAAGGTTAATTCCTAAACTCCAATAATTAGATGAGAGACAAAATGAACAAAATAAATAAGACAAAATGAATAGGACAAAGGTATCAAATTTAACGATTAATTGAGATAGTGTATACAATCTGCTTAGTTTTGTTCCTGACTTAAAAAACTTATAAAGGCTTAATAATTATTAGACATTTTATTCACTTTCATAGATTCCCAGATATATACTTTTTAAATAATCCTTTCTTAAATTCAGATGTACTTAAAATCTATGGAGTCTTAAAAGTGTCTGGTGTCAGATAGTAGTTATGAGTTAGTAATATAAAAACCTTCCTTTGATACCTTTGGTAAGATCAAAAAATTGCCCCCACTGGCATCACAACAATAAAGCAAGCTGCCTTTTTACGGTGAGAAGAAAAAGTGTCGATGATTAGAAAAAAAATATGGTGTTATTAAACTAAGCATTGATAGATTGCTTGTAAGAAATATAGTAGTGCACAGGGGCAAATAAATAAAATGCTTCCATGTTAATCCAAGCAAAGATTGCAAGCATATCCACATAATAATTCAATCTTAGCCCTCTCTCAAAGTTTCCACTCCTTTGGGGAAAGTATAGATGAGCAGTAAAATGGATAGAAAACAGATTATTGTAGTTTGGCGCCAAGAACTTCAAGAACCTGAAAGATCAGATCTTGAATAACTGAGAATTGACTCTGTTTTTCCTGGTGCTTCCCCACTACCTGAAATTTCAATTAAACAAAAATGCATACTTTACTAATTTAGTAACAGTACTTTTATTAATCATCATAGTTTGAAGTGATTATAGAAAAGAGCTATTGTGCAATATAAATGAGGTAATTCAGAAAGTCCTAAGAATGTGGTCTACCACAGCATGGATTCATTTTATTTATTTATTGCATCACTATCATTTTAATATAATGGCTTCTCTAATTCAGCCTCATGGAACCAATGCAAACATTTATTTTTTCTCCCTCTATCCTGTCAACCTGAACAAACTCTTCTAGAAAAATTCTTCTAGTCATTATCTCCTGATGATTCGTTTTGTATTCTTAACTTTTTTTTCTTTATTTCAGTCTATCTCTATACTCTTCTTCTAACTAGGTTCTATTTACACTTTGAGTGAAATCTAAATTTCACAATTTCTGAGTATTCATCCTGGGAGCTCTCCAGGGATCTCTGTCTTCTCCATCTCATATTTTTGACACATATTGTCTAAACAGGTTTAAATTCTAGCTCCATGTATTGCTAACTGTAAGAATTACATTATCCTCCCTAAAGTGGGGATAATAACTATACCTCTCTCAAAAGGTTGTATACTAGATTAATTTATAATGAGCTCAATGCATAAAAAGAACTTAATCAGTATTAATTCCCACCGTAACTCTTGGAGCCAGATATTGTTAACTCTTTGACAATTTACATATGTTCCACCCAACTGCATTTTTAGTTCTTGGCAATAGCCAACATATTCTTATATATATGCTAGAGGCCTGGTGCACGAATTAATGCACCAGTGGAGTCCCTCGGCCTGGCCTGTGGGATTAGGCTGAAACCGGCTCTCTGACATCCCCCGAGGGTCCTGGATTGCAAGAGGGTGCAGGCCAGGCCAAGGGACCCCACTGGTGCATGATCAAGGCCAGAGAGGGACATGGGAGGTTGGCCAGCCGGAGAGGGACTGCGGGAAGGCTCCAGGGTGTGTTTGGTCTGTCTCTCTCAGTCCCAATAGGCCGGACCCAAGCAGCAAGCTAACCTACAGGTTGGAGCATCTGCCCCCTGGTGGTCAGTGCACGTCATAGTGACTGGCCGACTGATTGTCTGCCCCCTGGTGGTCAGTGTACATCATAGTGAGCAGTTGAGCAACCTTAGCATATCATTAGCATATTGTGCTTTGATTGGTTAAACAGCCAGCCAGATGACCAGACACTTAGCATATTAGGCTTTTAATACTAGTACTAGTGGTCCGGTGCACAAAATTTGTGCACAGGGAGGTATCCCTCAGACCGGCCTGCACCCTCTCCAATCTGGGATCCCTTGGGGGATGTCCGACTGCTGATCGGGCCTAAATTGGCAGTTGGACATCCCTCTCACAATCCGGGACTGCTGGCTCCTAACCGCTCACCTGCCTGTCTGCCTGATTGCCCCTAACCACTCTGCCTGCCGGCCTGCTCACCCCCAACTGCCCCCCCTGCCAGCCTGAATCACCCCCAACTGCCCCCTACTGCTGGCCTGTTTGCTCCCAACTTCCCCCCCCTGCAGGCCTGCTCACCCCCAACTGCCCTGCCCCCCCCCGGCTGGCCTGATCACCTCCAGCCTCTGCCTCAGCTCCACCACCATGGCTTTGTCTGGAAGGTCTCCCAGTCTAGTTAGCATATTACCCTTTTATTAGTATAGATATAGGATGAGTCTATTTTAATTCCTAGTGCTGTGCTTTTTATTTAATCTGTTAAGCCAATACTAGTAAAATCTATTGATCTGGGATTTAAAATGCATTGCATGGCCAGGGATCTTAATGGTGATGAAATTATTCTGCATCCTGATGGCATCAGTGTCAATATCCTGGATGTGATCTTGTACTGTAACTTCGTTTGATGTTAGCATGGGGGGAACCTGGTAAAAGATAAGTGTTAGGGTTGCCGAAGGAGGAACGCATGAGACCAAAAGTGGTGAGAGATTATAAATTTATTAGGTCATCTGGATAACCAGATGAGCTGAGCCCCAAAATGGTGCCAGCACGTAGGGACAAGGAGTCAGAGATTTTAAAAGACTCTAAGTGGGCTTTTCTGGGCAGAGAATTCTCTGGGCGGGTCCGGATCTTGGGAAGGTCCAGAGGGGAAGGATAATAGTCTTAGCAAGTGGGATGTGGTCTCAGCAAAAGAGAATGTGGCCTAAGTGAAAGGGAATGTCCATTGTGAAGTTGACTCAAGGTCAGTTACCAGGGGAGGGGTATCCATTCAATTATTTGATCAGACCTCACAATATGCAGAATCTCTAGCTTACTTATACAACTTTAATTGAATTTACAATTACCTCTAAATAACACAAGTTAAAATGCATTGCGTGTGGCCTGCAGCTGTTCAGTGTTCTTTTGTGTCCTGTTTTTGTTGTATATAAGTTGAGGGGCTGCATATCAAGTTATCTTTAATAAGATAAACTAAGAAGAAGAATAAAGCAAAATGATTTTAAGTACTGATCCATGTAAGTACATTTACCTCTTTTTGTAAGCAATTAAACTCATTTAAGTCATCTAAACTTGTTGGGCACTTGGGAGTGGTATATTCTCAGTGGCTCCAGTGAGTTTGTGTTTTAATTTTCACTTCCTTTGCCAATTTAATGCCTTCTTGGCCATCGCCGGCTCCTCTCCTGGGGAATCGTTTCACCTTCCCAGGCATTTTATCACCTCACACACAACCCATCTGTGTTGTTTCAGGCCACTTGTAGCAGAAGAGAGCCTGCCAAGCCCTCTGTGGCTTCAGGCACCTTCCTCTGCCCTTGAGCACCTGGGCCTTTTTGGAAATGACTTTATCTGTCATTTCTTTTTCTAAGTACAACACAAAATAGCTGTAATCATACAGTGCTGACAATCTCAACAAAAGAAGCCAACGGGATCAGGGGGCCTGGATCTCACCTGTCCCTTCAGACAGCCAGCGGAGAGGACCCGAGCTGCAGCTCCAACCCGGGAGAGGCTCCACTGGGCCTGCTGTGTCCATGAGAGAGATCAGCTTTCCTGATCTCAACGCAAACCCAACAGCACCCCTGGTCTTCTGTATTATTACCTGAAGTGTGTGCACCCACAACATTCAGAGGAAATGAAATCACTAGTCAAAGCACTATGTATCTGGATATGTACACGGGGACAACAAATTTTTGATACAGGTACGAATATCTTTATTTTACAGAAGGGGCTTAAAAGAAGTGAAATAATTTTCCATAGGTCACTGAATCAGATTGAGGGAAAGATGTGAGATTTAAGGCCCCAGCTCATAATTACAATTCTCATCTTTTGCTATGTTTTTCCCCCTAGAATTTATTTATTTGCCTCATTTTGGGAGAATCTGATTTTGTTTGTTTTGTTTTGTTTTTAAGACAAAAAAATGTTGTAGATAAATAGACACAGGGGTGTGATTAGGCAAACTCTATTACCTAGTACATATGTCTTGGAATTTTGCTGAGGATATTTGGAAAGCCAAAGGACCTAGAATTATTTAGATGATAGCAGACTAATGGATATGTTCTGAATACTTACATCTTATTATTATTATTATTATTATTATTTTGTCAAAGAAGAAAAGTAGGATTATCTACATCTGAAATATCTAAATAGCTGTTTCAGGATGTATCTATGCAAATTTATCCACTAATGCCTCAAGATACACAGAAAATGACCCTTAAATGGCATAATATTAAATGTGTTCGAATCCACTTCCATCTTTACTGCTGTACCTCCTAGAATAGCTGTTTTGAACTATGTTTTGGAATTGTTTTTAATTACATTTTGGTGGAATTATAGTGTCATGACAACAAGAGTCACTTCATTCATTCACGATTAACCCAGTTATTCAATATTTCTGAGTGCTTACCATGCTCCTTTTCTCCTTTGACTTTCACTTTATTCAGTTTTATCAAACAAACATCAGAAAAAAAAACTTTCAAAATTGTCCTATGAGGTCTTAATACTTTCCTATGCCTCCTACATGCTTTTGCTTCATGTTTTTCTCTTCTATATGTAACTGAAGCTCATCTGACCTGCCTGACGTGATTCCTGACCAAACACAGAGAATGAGTCCTAAGGATCTCATACCCGAGTTGAGAATATTCATACCTAAACTTATGCATGACAACATTGTGTTAAATGGGTTTGCTTTGAGTTAGAAGTTCAGTGATGGAGAGTATAGAGGAGGGGAGAGAGAAGAACCCTGCCAGTGGCTGTCATGTTTGAGCCTGTGCTTATGGGTTGAAGATGTTCAAGAGTAGATGTGGAGAAAGAGGATGCCAGGAGAAGAGATCCAACCTGAGGGATACAGTTAATAGGATTCCAATTCAGGGAAGCAAAAGAGATTCTAGGAGGTCAGAGTCTCAGTAATAGTTACATTCAGATACAAATCAGGGAGTTAACCAGGGTAGCAAGCTGGATGTTATCCATAAGGACAAGGCAGAAAAATACTCTTCAGAAGAGAGAGATGACCAGCAGGAGCCTCTGCTTGCTAGAGACCAAGGAGGATAGAGAAACCCTAGCTTGACTACGCTACCCAGATACCTGGGGAGTTTGCATGATGAGGGCTTTGCCACCTCCCAGGCATTGAGGTCTGAGTTTAATGTTGCACCAGTCTACCAGTCTTTCCAACTCTCACTTTTTTTAAAAAATATATTTTTATTGATTTCAGAGAGGAAGGGAGAGGGAGAGCGAGAAACAATGTTGAGAAAATCATCGATCTGCTGCCTCCAGCACGCTCCCTACTGGGGATTGAGCCACAAACCCAGGCATGTGCCCTGACCAGGATTTGAATCTTGACTTCCTGGTTCACAAGTTGAAGCTCACCCATTGAACCACACTAGCAGGGCTCTAACTCTCACCTATTAATGACTGAGACCTAATCCATTAAGTGACCAAGATTTTTTACAAATGTGCCCAACATTGTACTGAGATGTTAGAAAGGATGAAAAAGAAAGGGCAACGATGCATTATATTTTCCATGTTCAAATATATGCGCTGGCTGCAAATTTTGGTCCACTTGCCAAAATGCTTCTCAAAATTCCAAGCAAGGAATATTATCAGACAAAATCTAAGCCTTGGAGGTCACAGTGTGTTTGTCACACTACAGTAAGTTTATTTTACTACAGAAGATAACACATTTTGAAGAAAAATCAGAATGCAGCACAGAATTTAAAATCACTTCCTTATTTATGTACTAGAGGCCCGGTGCAAGGATTCATGCACTGGCGGGGTCCCTCGGCCTGGCCTGCACCCTCTCGCAATCTTGGATTCCTCGGGAGATGTTGGACTGCTGGTTTTGGCCTGATCCCTGCAGGCCAGGCCAAGGAACCCCACGCACCGGGCCTCTAGTATGCATATAAGATCATTGGTTAATCTCTTCCTGTCCTCTCTTTCCTCCTTTCCCTCTGAGATTCATCAGTCTGTTCCATGTTTCCATGCCTGTGCATTGAGCATCTGCTCCCTGGTGGTCGGTGCACATCATAGCTACCGGTTGAATGGTCTATGGTCACTTAGGCTTTTATATATACAGATTTCTGATAAATATAGTTATTGAATAAACATATCAATACAAGTAACATTTTTCAAATGGGGAAAATTGAATTCAAACTTTCTTCCAGTGTGGCACTGTGATTTTCATTGTGATGCTGAATGTTTTTACCCCAATCGCTTTAAATTAGTTATGTTTCATTTTCATCTACAGTTCTTGAAATATCTTTGAGTTAGGTGCTGGGAGAATTCCTTACAGAATGGCTCAAATGACAAATGGTCTAAAGTAAAATACTTTACTGATAGGAACAACCACTTAGGAGAGCAAAATTAACTTTTTAAATACACCCCTTTTATTCGGAGCCTATAGTTTCTAAATGTTTCTGCATATCAAATTGAAATAATGACATAATTATAATAACTCTTCTAGTACTCATAGTGACAAATTTATTCCTAGTTAATTCATTTGTTTTTTATGTAGGGACCTCCATGGGATTGTGCTTTAATTTAGTATTAAGCAGGCTATTATTTGAAAGTGTTTCCAACTTGGCAATAAATGGTGGTGATTTAGTTATAATTAAATAGAAATGAGTATATGAAAGCCTAATGAAGTTCAGAGAAGTATTCATTATGTTTCAATACATTTATATTATCTGCTCACCCAATAAATTGTTATACCTCTATTGTAATTAACTAGGAATTAACTCAGTTTTTTTAAAAAAACAATTTCTAGTCTCAAAATTCTTACTTTGCTATATTTCCATTGAAAACCTAATTGAGAGTGCAGAAAACATATCTTGTAATGAATCAAACAAAAAATTTAGTGTAGCTATGCAAGTGAATTACAATTGACTGAAACTGTTTATGGAATCATGATGGATCTGTAGCATCTGACATTTTCTGCATTGAATGTCTGTAAATATCTTTACATATTTTAGAGTTCAATGCTTTATCAAATACTGTACATTCTATTTCTCTCCTGTCTTTTATTATCTGATATGAAGGTGCTATCACATCAACTCTTGTCAGTGAGTCATTTTTAATTTCTAAAAAATGGAATATTTTACTTGTTTTACATTGCTGTGCTTTAATGCATTTGCCTAGCTGGGTGGGATGTGTTTGTTTCCCACCTTCCCACTCTTCCTCCAAGTGTGGGAAATGTTAAGAACTGAGTGGATGCACATTTTTCTTTTGTTGCCTCCTATTCCCCCCCCCCCTCCTCCTAACCCTCCTCCTCCCCCTCCTCTTCTTTATTCCTTTTTTTTTCCACTTTAATGGAATTTTTTATTATAAATTTAAAAGAATATAGGATTTTTTTTATTCTTTTAAAAAAATATTATAATAAGTATTACAAAGGGTATTACATATGTGTCCTTCCCCCACCCCCCGCCCTTGACAATCCCCTGCCCTCACTTACCCCCCAGTGTCTTATGTCCATTAGTTATGCTTATATGCATGCATACAAGTCCTTTGGTTGATCTCTTACTCCCCTCCCTCCTGTCCCCCAACCCTCCCTGGCCTTCCCACTGCAGTTTGACAATCAGTTTGAGGCAGCTCTGCCTCTGTATCTATTATTGTTCAAAAGTTTGTAATGGTCTTTATTATCCATGAATGAGTGAGATCATGTGGTATTTTTCCTTCATTGACTGGCTTATTTCACTTAGCATAATGCTCTCCAGTTCCATCCATGCTGTTGCAAATGGTAAGAGTTCCTTCTTTTTTACAGCAGCATAGTATTCCATCATGTAGATGTACCACAGTTTTCTAATCCATTCATCTACTGATGGGCACTTAGGCTGTTTCCAGATCCTAGCTATGGTGAATTGTGCTGCTAAGAACATATGGGTGCACATATCCTTTTTGATTGGTGTTTCTGGTTTCTTGGGATATATTCCTAGAAGTGGGATCACAGGGTCAAATGGGAGTTCCATTTCCAGCTTTTTGAGGAAACTCCATACTGTCTTCCATAGTGGCTGCACCAGTCTGCATTCCCACCAGCAGTGCACAAGTGTTCCTTTTTCTCCACATCCTCTCCAGCACTTGTCGTTTGTTGATTTGTTGATGATGGCCATTCTGACAGGTGTGAGATGGTACCTCATTGTTGTTTTGATTTGCATCTCTCGGATGATGAGTGACTTTGAGCATGTTTTCATATGTCTCTTGGCTTTCTGAATGTCCTCTTTTGAAAGGTGTCTATTTAGATCCTTTGCCCATTTTTTGATTGGATTGTTTATCTTCTTTTTGTTAAGTTGTATGAGTTCCCTATAAATTTTAGAGATTAGGCCCTTATCAGATATGACATTGGCAAATATGTTTTCCCACGCAGTGGGTTTTCTTGTTGTTTTGTTGATGGTTTCTTTTGCTGTGCAGAAGGTTTTTATTTTGATGTAGTCCCATTTGTTCATTTTCTCTTTAGTTTCAACTGCCCTAGGAGCTGTATCAGTGAAGAAATTGCTTTGGCATATGTCTGAGATTTTGTTGCCTTTGTATTCTTCTAGAATTTTTATGGTTTCCTGTCGTACATTTAAGTCCTTTATCCATTTTGAGTTTATTCTTGTGTATGGCGTAAGTTTGTGGTCTAGTTTCATTTTCTTGCATATATCTGTCCAATTTTCCCAACACCATTTATTGAAGAGAGTATCTTGGTTCCATTGTATGTTCTTGCCTCCTTTGTCAAATATTAATTGAGCATATTGGGTTGGGCTAATTTCTGGACTCTCTATTCTATTCCACTGATCTATATGTCTGTTCTTGTGCCAGTACCAGGCAGTTTTGAGAACAGTGGCTTTGTAATACAGCTTGATATCTGGCATTGAGATCCCACCTACTTTGTTCTTTCTCAGGATTGCCGCAGCTATTCGGGGTCTTTTTTTATTCCAGATGAATTTTTGGAGAGTTCGTTCAAGATCTTTGAAGTTGGCCATTGGTATTTTAATGGGAAGTGCGTTGAATTTATAGATTGCTTTGGGTAGTATGGACATTTTGATGATGTTGATTCTACCAATCCAAGAACATGGTATGTTCTTCCATCTCTTTTGTCTTCCTCTATCTCTTTTTTCAACGTCCTGTAGTTTTCTGAGTAGAGGTCTTTTACCTCTTTAGTTAAGTTTATTCCTAGGTAGCTTAATTTTTTTGGTGCGATGTTAAATGGGATTGTTTTTATAATCTCTCCTTCTGAAAGTTTACTATTGGTGTATAGAAATGCCTCAGATTTCTTGGGGTTAATTTTGTATCCTGCTACATTGCCAAATTCATGTATTAAGTCTAGTAGCTTTTTGATGGAGTCTCTAGGGTTTTGTATGTATAATATCATGTCATCTGCAAATAAGGGCAGTTTTACTTCCTCTTTTCCAATTTGGATGCCTTTTATTTCTTCTTCTTTTCTAATTGCAATGGCTAATACTTCCAGGACTATGTTGAACAGGAGTGGTGAGAGTGGGCATCCCTGTCTTGTTCCTGTTCTTAGGGGAAATGGTGTTAGTTTTTGTCCATTGAGTATGATGTTGGCTGTGGGCCTGTCATATATGGCTTTTATTATGTTGAGGTATGATCCTTCTATTCCCACCTTGCTGAGAGTTTTTATCAAAAATGGGTGTTGGATTTTGTCGAATGCTTTTTCTGCATCAATTGATATGACCATGTGGTTTTTTTCTTTCAATTTGTTTATGTGATGTATTACGTTTATTGATTTACGGATGTTGTACCATCCTTGCATTCCTGGGATAAATCCTACTTGGTCATGGTATATGATCCTTCTGATGTATTGTTGGATTCGATTTGCTAAGATTTTGTTGAGGATTTTGGCATCTATGTTCATGAGGGATATTGGCCTGTAATTCTCTTTCATTGTGTTGTCTTTACCTGGTTTTGGTATTAGGGTGATGCTGGCTTCATAGAATGGCCTTGGAAGTGTTCCTTCCTCTTGAATTTTTTGTCGTAGTCTGAGGGCCTTGGAAGTGTTCCTTCCTCTTGAATTTTTTGTAGTAGTCTGAGGAGGGTAGGTTTTAGTTCTTCCTTGAAAGTTTGGTAAAACTCCCCTGAGAAGCCATCTGGTCCTGGGCTTTTGTTTGCTGGGAGCTTTTTGATGACTGCTTCAATTTCTTCCATAGTTATTGGCCTATTGAGATTTTTAGATTCTTCCTGATTGAATTTTGGAATGTTATATTTTTCTAGGAATTTTTCCATTTCCTCCAGGTTGTCTAGTTTGTTGGAGTAGAGTTGTCCGTAGTATTGTTTAACAATCATTTGTATTTCTGTGGGGTCTGTTGTTATTTCGCCTCTATGGTTTCTGATTTGGTTTATTTGGGACCTTTCTCTATGCTTCTTGGTGAGCCTGGCTAGAGGTTTGTCAATCTTGTTTATCCTTTCAAAGAACCAGCTCTTGGTTTCATTGATTTTCTGTATTGTTTTTTTGGTCTCTATGTCATTTATTTCTGCTCTAATCTTTATTATCTCCTTCCTTCTGCTCACTCTGGGGTTTTCTTGGTGCTCTCTTTCTAATTCTTTGAGTTGAAGAGTTAGATGATTGACTACCATTTTTTCTTGTTTCTTGAGATAGGCCTGCAGAGCTATAAACTTCCCTCTCAGGACTGCTTTCATTGTGTCCCATAGGTTTTGGATTGTTGTGTTTTCATTGTCATTAGTGTCCAGGATGTTTTTAATTTCTTCTTTGATGTCATCGGTAACCCAATCAATATTTAATAACATGCTATTCAGCTTCCAAGTGTTTGAGTATTTTGGGTTGTTTTTATTGTAGTTTATTTCTAACAGTATGCCATTGTGGTCTGAGAAGAAGCTTTTTATGATTTCAATCTTCTTGTATTTGTGGAGACTTTGCTTGTGACCCAATATGTGGTCTATTTTTGAATATGTCCCATGAGCACCTGAGAGGAATGTATATTCCGCAGCTTTGGGGTGAAGTGTTCTGAAGATGTCAATTAAGTCCATCTGATCTAGTGAGTCATTTAGGATTGCTGTTTCTTTGCTGATTGTTCGTCTAGCGGACTTACCCAGTGATGTCAGTGGTGTATTAAAGTCCCCTACTATGATTATATTGTTGTCGATCTCTCCTTTGATATCTTCCAGGAGTTTTTTTATGAATTTGGGTGCTCCTGCATTGGGTGCATATATGTTTACCAGGGTTATATCTTCTTGTTGTATTAATCCCTTTAGTATTATGAAGTGGCCTTCCTTATCTCTGGTTATGGCCTTCACTTTGAGATGTATTTTGTCTGATATAAGTATTGCTACCCCAGCTTTCTTTTCCTTTCCATTTGCGTGAAAGATATTTTTACATCCCTTCACTTTCAGTCTGTGTGAGTCCCTTCTAATGAGGTGGGTCTCTTGTAGACAGCAGATGTATGGGTCATGTTTTTTTATCCATTCAGCCACTCCATGTCTTTTGGTTGGAGCATTTAGTCCGTTTACATTTAAAGTTATTATTGAAAGGTACTTGTTTGTAGCCATTTCTTTTTGTGTGTGTGGCTGTTTTCTTTCTGAGCTTGTTATTTCTTCTTTTTACACCAGTCCCTTTAGCATTTCTTGCATGGCTGGCTTGGTGGTGATAAACTCTCTTAGTCTTTTTTTGTCTGTGAAGCTTCTTATTTCCCCTTCAATTTTGAATGATAGCCTTGCTGGATAGAGTATTCTTGGATTCAGTCCTTTGCTTTGCATCACTTTGTAGATTTCCATCCATTCTTTTCTGGCCTGATGTGTTTCTGTTAAGAAATCATTTGATAATCTAATGGGAGATCCCTTGTATGTAATTTTCCGTCTCTCTCTTGCAGCCTGTAAGATTCTCTCTTTGTTCTGAACATTTGCCATGGTAATTATGATGTTTCTTGGTGTGGGTCTTTTCGGGTTCATCTTGTTTGGGACTCTCTGGGCTTGTGTGACTTTTTTCTTCCCCACCTCAGGGAAGTTTTCTGATATTATTTCTTCGAATAGGTTTTCTAATCCATGTTCATTCTTCTGTTGTTCTGGCACCCCTATTATTCGTATGTTGTTTCGTTTCATGTTGTCCCAAAGCTCCCTTAGGCTCTCCTCCTGTCTTTTAATTTTTTTCTCCATTTGTAGTACAGTTTGAGTGTGTTTTGCTTCCTTGTCTTCTAATTCACTAATTCGGTCCTCCGCTTCTCCCAGTCTACTGTTGATACTTTCAATGGTGTTTTTTATTGCAGCTATGTCGCTCTTCATCTCTTCTTGGGACTTACTAAAGTTGTTGATTTTTTCATCTGTTTCTTCTAGCTTCTTGCATAAGTAGTTGATTTTTTCATCTGTTTCTTCTTGCTTCTTGCACATCCGGTGCATGTACTCTAGGACCCTTGTTCTGAATTCTTTTTCCGTCATGTTGCATATCTCTGTCTCACTTAGCTGCTTTTCTGGTGAGTCCTCCTTTTCTTTCCTTTGGGGGTTTCTTTGTCTACCCATGTTTGATCTCACTGACATATCTAGTTGTTGAGTCGTTCAGTGGCTGCTCCCTAGGTGGCAGTGGCTGCTCCCTGGGTGGCAGTGGCTCCTCGGGCTGTGGTTGCTCCTTGGGCGGTTGTGGTAGCAGCGGCTCCTCCGTTGATAGCAGGGCCTCTGGTGGGTGCTGTTCACAGCTGTGGTGGCTCTTCTGGCTGCTGGAGGGAGGCTTCACACACAGCAACAGTTCCCCAGACAGAGCGTGTGGTGATCAGGAGGCCGCTGTTGCTTGAATCTGCTGCGTTGATTTAAAGGCACAAAATACAACACAACAAGGCACAATGTACCAGGCACTGAACACGAATGTATTCCCTTTTTATGGCCAAATATTATTCTGTTGTATGGATATATTTTCTTTATTTGTTATTTGATGAACATTTGGGTTATTTCTATATTTTGACTTTTATGAATAATGCTGAGTATATAGATTTGCATCAAAGTTTTAATGTTTAATTTCTCATGGTTATATGAATAGGAGTAGAACTGCTGGGCTATACAATAACTATGCATTTAACATTTTGAGGGAATGCCAGACTCTTTTCCAAAGTGACTCTATCATTTACATCCCCATCAGCAGTTTATGAAGGTTCTTTTCCACATTTCATCAGCACTTGTTTTTCATCTAACTTCTTTATTAGAGCCATCTTGTGGGTGATAAGTGGCATCTCACTGTGTTTTTAATTTGCATTTCCTTCATGACTAATGATGCCAAATATTTTTAATGTACTTATCGGCCATTTGTAAATTTTCCTTGGAGAAATGTCTATTCAGTTCCTGTCCCCATTTTTAAACTGGGTTACTTGCCTTTTATTCTTGAGTTTTAAGAACTTTATGTGTTTGGAATATGTCTGTTATCAGATATATGAGTTCCAGATAACTAAATGACTGCAGATTTTTCTTAGTCATCAACAACTAGCATATAGTGCCAAGATTAATTGTGATTAAGTCACACCTTCCTAGTGACACTTCAGTGAATATTTTGAAACCAGTTACTGCATGAATTTAGTGTTCATTTGTCATTTATTTTGTGTCTTTAGAATGAATATCAGCAAGAGAATTTTAGAATAAACCTGTTTACAACAGTTCTTCATAGCCATATAATTACTCATCAATATAGAGCCCTTTAAAATCCTAACTCTAATATTGAGTCCCTGGCAGTTTGCATAACCACAAAAACCCTTACAGAGACTAAAGTACTAGAAAATTATAGTCTCCAGAAATGAATTTTCCTCTTCTGTCTTGTGAGAGGCCTCTCATTGAACTTATCATCAGGGCAAGGAATGTAAAGACTGCAAAGAATAGAAATTGTTCACATCTCATAGCAAACTGACGTCAAAGTTATTTCTTACATCTAACTGAATTTTATATGTACACTAGAGGCCCCGTGCATGAAATTCATGCATGGAGTGAGAGAGGGGTGGGGGTACCTCAGCCCGGCCTGTACCCTCTCACAATCCAGGACCCTTCGGGGGATGTCCAACTGCCAGTTTAGGCCCAATTATGGGACTGCTGGCTCCTAACCACTCTGCCTGCCTGTCTAATCGCCCCTAACCACTTGCCTGCCTGCCTGATTGCCCCTAACCACCTCTGACTGCCTGACTGAGCACCGCTAACCACCTCTGCCTGCCTGCCTGATCTCCTCAACTGCTTGCCTGCCTGCTTGATTGCCCCTAACCACTTTGCCTGCCTGCCTGCTTGATCGCCCCTAACCACCTCTGCCTCGGCCCCCACCACCATGGCTTTGTCCGGGAGGACATCCGGAATGACATCCATAAGGTCATTCTGGTGACCAGTCTAATTAGCATATTACACTTTTATTATTGTAGACATGTTACTTCTATGCATTGATGACAAATACATATTTTACTTAAAAATCTGTCCTCTGAAAAAGGGTTCAGCAGTTAGGTGAGGAGATGATTTCTAAAGAGGCTGATGAGTACATCATTTCATTCTCAAAACTCTATTTTGTTTCCCATTTCTTTATGTGACCCAGTGGCTAGGAATGTAGCCGTTGGCTCTAGGATACACCATCCAGATGGGGTGACATTGGTTTTTGTCCCATTGCCTCTCAGGCATTAATAGAATTAAGTAACCTAGGTGTTGCTTATTGTTTAGTTATCTCTTGTTTTCATAGTGATCAATTTATTCACCCTAAGCTGATCTTGTGCTAATAGTTATTTTGAAGGCATCACTCAGCCATTATACTTGCTAAAAGTCTAGTGTATTTTTGGCATGCGAAGTCTTTCTTTAGCCACCATTACATGGCTTGCGTGAACATGTTTCAATGGGTCACTATCCCTTTTGCAAGTGGGCTATCAAGTTAGGCCTCATATTAATCAGCAAACAACCCTCCCTAGTCCAGAGGGAATTCTCACCTGCTGGTCCCTACATTCCCATCCGTTACCTTATTGGGTAGTTCCAATCATTCCTCTATCTACACTCATGGATGAATAAGTTTATGGAAACTAATTTCTTTACTTTTACACTTTCTCTACTGGCAGGAAATCTTTGATCCACTCCTTTTATTTTTCATGGTTTTGCTTTTCTTAAAAATTATATCTCGCCCTCGCTGGTTTGGCTCAGTGGATAAAGTGTTGGCTTGTGAACTGAAGGGTCCCAGGTTCGATTCCAGCCAGGGTCATATGCCCAAGTTGCAGGCTCGATCCCCAGTGGGGGGGTGTGGATGAGGTAGCCGATCAATGATGGTTCTCTCTTACCATTGATGTTCCTATTTTCCTCTCCCTCTTCCTTCCTCTCTGAAATCAATAAAAATATTTTTTTTTAAAAATTATATCTCAAGTTCAGGTTTAAATTGGAAAGACTGGTATAAGATTCTAGTCAAGGTGACTCATGCAGCCCCTTTACCAAATGAAGTCCTACAGATGAGAACTTAGCATACTAACTCTAACATTAGGTGCCGGAAGCCAATTCCAGCATGACAGCAAGGGCTGAATCATCTGGAGTGGCAAGGCCATTTCCCCAAACCTGAAAAAGGATGATTGCTTGCTGCCAGACAGCTCAGGGCATCTTAATCTACATGTTATTGCCTCCTACTGGCCAAACACCTGAACAGCCGTAGGCGATTCTTCCAATCTGACAATGGACTCTGTAAATGAAACCTGATCCTTTGAAGTGTATATCTCCACCTCGCCTCAGGACAATTTGTGTTAATAAAAGCATGGGGTCCTGAGACGAAGAGATCTTAGTTTCTTTAACTAGGCTCCTGTGATCCCCAAATGCTTTTCAAAATTATGCTTCATCTCTGGACTCTTAAGTGACACACAGCCCCTTTTCAAGATTGCTGAACCCTTCTAGATGCTGGAACAAGAACCCTGGCAATTAGGTGTCTATATGATTACATATAAGGAAATACTATTAAGAGTAAGACAAAGAAAGGCCCCCATTCTCATCTCTTAGGACATTGTAATAAATTGTAGAACATACTCACTGATATTCAAAATATTGCCTGACATTTTTGTGAACTTGTTTACTTTCTAATTTGTCTCTGCAGCTACTACACTTTCTGAACAAAGAGTTTCCAAAGGTCCTCTGCTGACTGCCCTTCTTTCTGCCCTGTATTGTCTTTCCAGTGCTGCATTTTAGCTTCCTTCAGGCCATTTCCTCCACGCTACCCTTTACTTCCTAAGGCAATAACCATTTTTAATCTTGCCAACCAAGCAAGAGATGGCTTGCTGGCAAGAACCCAGCTGCCAAGCCCGACCACTCACTCAGTTCTTCAATTGCACTCAAAGAGTAATGCCACATATTAGCATTGAATTTCCTGTTTTGTTTTCGGATTGATCAGATATTCTTATTTCAGGGAAAGAGAAATATGTTTCTGTTTGGAAAGACGGAGCATGGAAACTTTGCCTTAGATAATTTAGGTTGCTTCCCCAGGAGTCAAGTATTCCAAACCACTCGTTTCTCTACCACAAACATTTTCTCCTTCAACCCTCACCACTGGGCTTCCTTGTGTTGGGTCTAACAATGAGGTTGGGAAGGTCCTGCTTTAGATAGAATGTTTGTGTGCCTCCAACATTCTTATGTTGGAAACGGAATGCCCAAGATGATGGTATCAGGAGATGAGGTCTTTGAAAGTAATTAGGTCATGAAGGCAGAGTCCTAATGAAAGGAATTAGTGCCTTAATTAAGAGAAGCCCCAGAGAGATGGTCACCCCTTTACTGTGTTATAAGTCAAGCTTGCAGTTTGCAACCCAGAAGAGGGCCTCATCAGAACCCAACCCTGTTGTCTCCCTGATCTTGGACTTTCAGCCCTCAGAACTGTGTGTTATAAGAACTCAGACTGTGGTATTTTGTTAAAGCAGCCCAAACAAACTATAAAACAGGTCCTTAGAATTATAACCACTTTCTTTTCAGTTGAGAAAATGGAAGTCACAGATTGAGAATTTGTTTTAAAGTGAAATAATCATAGAGAGAATCATGTTTCTAGATATAAAAGCATGAGTTTAAAAACCAGAACAAAATAACCATCTGTCACTGTACAAGGTTATGATGATAGGATTGGCTCTATTCCCTACGCTGTCCATTACATCCTTGTGACTTATTGTACCACTGGAAGCCAGTACCTCTTATTTTCCTTCATGCCTTTTGCCCTTTTCTTGCCCTTTTTCTTTTTGCAACCATCAGTTTATTGTTTATATCTATAGGACTGTTTCTGTTTAGTATTGTTTATTCTTTCTCATTGTATTTTAGATTCTACATATAAGTAAAATCATATAGTATTTGTCCATCTCTGTCTGACTTATTTCACTTAGCATAATACTCATTCGGTTCATCCATGTTGTTGCAAATGGCAAGATTTCAGTGTGATGATCATTTTATTAGGTATATTAGTATTGGAGAACTATGTATACACCTGAAATTAATAAAATGTTGTATATTAACTATATCTTAATAATTCAGAATAAAGTAATTCTGAACAATCCTTTAACATGATGGAATTGATTGAGAAAGGAAATATCTTTGTTGGCTGGAAAAAATCAGAACAAAATATTATTCCATTAAATCAAAATATTTGATTTTTAAATGATTCTTAATATAGCATGGGGAAATATTTGTTGGAAAGATTAAATGAGAAACTCTAGGCATCTGATAAATAACAAGGGCATAATAAAATATTCTATTATTATTTAAAAAACAGCAAAGCAATTAATTCATAGTTGATTAAAACTTCACTTGGAAATTTAACTAGATGTAGTTCATGGTGCAAACCAGTTTGTTTTTTTAAACTTTTTAAAACATACTTATAGATTCACAGGAAATTGTAAAAAATATACCAGGTTCTCCCTTGCATCATTTTCCCCAGCCTTCCCCAGTTAACATCTTGCATAACTATAATATCAAACCAGGTAACTGACTTTGGTAATATCCACAGTGCTTATTTAGATTTTACCACTTACAGATGCACTGATTTGTGAGTATGTATTTACAGTTCTATGAAATTTTATCATGTTTAGCTTTCTGTAACTACAAGTATTTTTTTCATTTACTTCAAGAGAATTAGCTGCTTCTTTTAAAGCATTTTTATAACAACCACTTTGGAATCCTTGTCACGTAATTCCAACATGTAAATAATCTCAGTGTAACTGTCAAAGGATTATTTTTATCTTTCAAATTTTGTTTTACTTAGGTCTTGGTTTTCTACAATATTTTTCAAAGTATATCTTTGCCATTTTCATATTGTCATAGGAGATACTTGATCCTGTTTAAACTGTCTACTTTAGCAGATATCTACACTGTAGGCATAGCATGTAGGTCCTTGACCACTTCTGGAAGCTGTAATTCCAATGACAGCTTAGATTTCAGAGACATGGCAATGATATTCTAGTGTGTTTCATTCTGTGTTGTCTGTAGATGCCAGCCAGTTGGGCTTTCCAGTGGGAATGAGCTGGGGATGCAACCCTGCCCAGACTCTCCTGATGCTGGTACTTAGGAGTGGATTGAACCACTTGCTGTCCCAGGTGTTAGTCAGGGGACCTGCTGATGTTGAAACCTTACAGATCAGGCCTGCCTTCCTAGGTATATATTACATGAGGCAGGAATCCTTCTGTAGCTGTTGCTGAGGCAGATTGGGTTGCCATTGTTGAGCTGTGAGTCAGGAGATAGATCTCTGATTGCAATTTACTTTGCCATAGTGGGCAGGCTATCAGAAGGTGTGGTGTGGGAATGGGTTCACCCGCCTGGTTTTGCCGTTGTTGCTGTGGGCAGATCAGCTTTTACTGCTGGTGGTTATGCAGCAGAAGTGGGTTGGCCCCAACTGTCCTTTGCTGTTATCACACCTACGGGTAGATCAGTTGTACAATAAACTTTTCAACATATATTGTTTATATGTATGTTGTAAAATTAAATTGTAAAATTAAATAAATTTGTAAAATTAAATAAATATTCAGCAGAACTCTTTCACTGTTCATTTTTAAATCCTCTGTATTAAGATTTCATGATAAACCTTGGCCAAATGTGATTTGGAGATTTTGTCTTTTCTGTTCTCATCCAACATTTTCTTTTTATGTTTTTCAAGATCTTCTGATTCTCTTCAGCATATTACCTGATGTTGTACTTCACAGCTGGCACTGAGAGAGCCAGGCCTTTGAATGGAACCTGTGTTAACATTCATTATAATTTCTTACTGTCTACATGTTGAAGTTAATTTCAAATATGGTCTTTATCTACCACATTATTAAGGAAGCTATGCTTCTCTTAAATATGCTCTGCAAATGCCTGCTACTACTGAACTACATCTTCACAAATGTATAGTGATAAACTTTATCTCATGCTCACTATCTGCCTTTGTTTATCTATTATTCAATAATGAAGAATCATTTGGTGTGAACAGTAACTGTTAGTTATTGTCCAAAATGGACTCTTCTGAGCAGAAATATAGGTGACATTATACTTTGTCTTTTACATTATGAAATATCTTATGGAACAGAAGCTCATGACATTTTACATTAGGACTATTTTATACCCAACAAGAAATTGGCTATATTAGCACCTGTATGTCCAATTATGTGGCTAGTTAGACATGACTGTGTATGAATTGCCATTTTGCATTAATTTGCATTTATAAATGTGACTATTCAAGATTCATTTTAAGGGTTTGTGTCTCCAATTTCAACAAGCGGTAATTAAAGTTATGTAAACTTTACATTGAGTTCTAAGTATCAGTTATTAATATCATTCCATTTATATTAAATGTATCCCAGATCACTCTATATTTAATAATCTATTTGACTCATCAAGCCTATGTTAGTTATTAGTAATCCAAGGGAAATGCTATCTCAGGTCACTGAATGAAATGACAGAGATAATTAAACCATAAATCAACTCATTTTTTCTCTAAAAATAAAAGAACATTTTGTAATTACTTTTGCTTGTTTTGTAACAGTATTTCTCAGATTGCTCAATCAATCAGGAGTTACGGTAGGAGAACTTGAAGAGTCAATACTAATATGCAGTTTTATTTTCATTTTTTAAAAGATCTATAAGAACATATATCTTAGAGGAAAGATTGTATTGAATAAATTAAAAAGTGATTCCTATTTCAGTTTATAAATATTACTTCTGGAAAATGCTGAAACTCTATTTAAAAACAAACAAGTAGTTAAAAGGAAAAGATCAGAAATGAATTAAAGGCAAAGCAGACTCTGTTTGCCATCTGTATTTAATTGTGCTATTGCCTATTCTTGAGCTAATGGTATCATGTATTATTAATTCCCCCATGTCTGTACCTGCTATTGCAACTGTGCTTACCTATGAAATGGTCTTTTCAGATTCAGCTAAAATGCCACACACAGTCTTCTCTGTTCACCCAAGTCTCTTCCACTGAATCAACTGTTACCTGCTTCTCTTTTATGTAGCTCTTCATTGAAAGCCCTTATAATTGTGGCTGCTGGCAATATCTAAATTTCATTGTCATCATCAATTTTAAATAGCATTTTATACACACGTGTGCACATGTGGGCGCGTGCACACACAAACACACCACACAATCTGATTAACACTCATGAAAAAGGCAAAAGGTTACAGGAATAAAATATTCTAAAATATTTAAAGAACATTAAAAACAGTTATATTTTAGACCAAATTAAAAGGATAATATCACATTTTGAAATGTGAAAAAAAAAGAAAAATTCCAAAAATATGTTGTAGTTAATGCATATAATTTTACCTGCAGTGAAAACCAGTTCCTGGGATTGCTTTTCAAGTCATGTTAGCATGTTCTCTCAAATGGAAAGATAATTGATTTGGGAATTTCAGACCACTGGAGGATTGAAAGTGGGAAGGTCTGATTTCATCAGTATGCCTGTTGGATAGTTTAAACAGGCTACCCCTCTAAAATAATTTGATCAGCTGATCCCCTGGGGTAGGTTTGGGATAAACTAAGTTTGACAGAAGGGAATTATTAAGTCACTTTTTGTATTTCCATCTCTAGTTTATTATACATTTTATATTTAGTTAGAAGAAGAATTTGAAAACTATAATAGGGTAACTCATCAAACAAATGTATAAAATAAGTACTAAGTTTAAAAACTACCATATTTCCGAGGGACATATGGGTGGTCAAGAGACACTATATTTGCTCTAGACACTATATTCAAATAATTTAAATAGTAATTAAAAGAAATAATCATTGAAAAGTCTAAAATAAAATGTGGATAATGATAACATTGAAAAAAGATAAAAGAAAACATGTGATGTAATTGACAGTAATTGATCATGGTGGCAATTTACATTGGGACAGTCAGGGAAGTCCCCACTGGGAGCTGAGGTCTGAATGATGAGAAGCAGCAGCTGATGAATTATCTGGTAGTGAAACATACTACAGAGGAAGCAGTAAATGTAGAAGCCCGAGGGGAGGACACAAGATTCCTCTGAATGGCCAAAGAAAAGGCAAATTCATGGTAGATAAGTTTGGAGAGATAAAAGCCCAGGTCAGGCAAGGCATTTTCAGGCAATATAAAAGTTTGAATTTTATATTGTGTATAATGGAACACAAACAGGTCTATTCATTAAGTAATTCAATAAATATTGTTAAATGTCTATTTAATGAAAGACACCATATCTGACACTATGGGAGATTTGGATATGAAATAAAAACATAGCAGATAATACATGGGAGACAATATATAAAGTAATTCTTCACATAAGAAAATAATGTGACCATCAGAATTTAGAAGAGAGTATCTTGACACCTTTTTATTAAAGAGGTGATATTTGAGTTGAGTTCTTAAGTATTAACACAACTTTATTGAGCTGACCAAATTAAATGTCAAGTTAAAAAGATAGGATTATTTTTCATTCAGTTATGGAGGCAGAAACATTGGTGATTTTGAGTAGGAGAGTCCATAATCCAAATGTGCCTGAGAGGAACAACGAGAACAGCAGATTGAAAGGGGATGCCAAATGAAGAGGAACGGTGTGAGCACGGTGTGTGAACGACAGCCAGCAGGTATTGAATCTAATTCTAAAACACTCATTGTGTCATACTTTCCATTGTTCTCATATCATGCAACAGATTCCACACAGCTAATCTTGCTTCTTGCAATTTCATCTACTTTCCTCGCCCATTGTTTACTGGGTTACTTACAGTTCCTAACAGAGCACAATCATCAGTTCCTCTTGGTCTTTATAATCTCTCAACAGCCTCTGATATTCTGTGATGATTTCTTAACCTGTTGCTCATATTCTAATGAGGAACAAACTTATTTCATATCTCTTCTGGTAATTCTAATACCTGTCAACAAAACGTATTTGCTCCTTGCTCTTGTTACCTTAACACTTTGCTCATAGAGCTACTATACACTAATCCATGCTGTGCTTGTTCTTCAAAAGAAGTTACTTCCAGCTCAGACTCTCCTCAGGAAATCAACAGGGTTTGTGATTGGGATAATGAAATAATTCTGGAAATAGATAGTGATGATGGTTGCAGGACATTGTGAATGTACTTAATGCCACTGAATTGTACACTGGTATGGGGTGGGGGAGTCATAGGGAATGGAGGGACTAAGAAAAAAGAAAAAAGAGAGAGAGAACTCATGGACAACAGTATGGTGCTTGCTAGGAATGGGGAAGGGGGTTGAGGTGAAAGATGAGATAAATGGTGATGAAAAAAAAGTAAAAAATGGTTAAAATGATAAGTTCTATGATATGTATATTTTAATATAATAGAACATATTAAAATTTTGTATTGAAATACAGAAATTAATAGTGAAACATTATTATCTTTTTCATTAGAAATGTACTGTACTGGAGATCTTAGCAAACCAATAAAAATGAATAAGAGGCATATGAACTAGAAATAAAAATTATCATTATTTTCCAGAAAAATGACTCTACATATTTAAAAATCCAAGATACTTTGATACCATTGCAATGAACAAATTATTAGTAATAGGAAAGGAGCAAAGAGCAGTCCAGGCATTATAGGCATGTTTACTGCAAAACACTGGGGGTAGGGGGCTGGACAAAGGGAAGATAGACACATGCCCAGTAGAGTAGGGATGTCATAGGTAAGGTACTTGTCTGTCAAATCACACCTGGCAACAGAAATGGTTGGCCAGAATGGGTGTGGCCACTGCAAGCCTGTGAAGATTTGAGTTACTTAACCCTGAAACAAAGAAGATTCCACTAACCCAGCCTGCATGGCTCAGTGATTGAGTGTCCTATAAATCAGGAGGTCATTGTTAAATTCTCGGTCTGGAACATCTTTCTTGGGTTGGGGACTTGATCCCCAGTGGGGGGTGGGCAGGAGGCTCCTGATCAATGATTCTCTCTCATCATTGATGTTTCTATCTCTCTCACTCTCCCTTCCTCTCTGAAATCATTTTTTTAAAAAAAGAAGTGCTTATTCCAGTGGGACCCCAGGAACCCCACTCTCACTAGCAATGAAGAAAGACCATTCAGGCATTTCTCTTATAACAACATGACCAATAAATCAATAGATGGATAGATAATAGATTTTAAAAAAACCTTTTCCCTTTTTAATTAATCAGCACTATGACTCTGAAAACAAAGTGATTCTATTTCTGTAGTTCATCTTCTCAGTAAGAAGATCACTGCAGTAGGACCCTAAATTTGATATCTTAGATCTTTGAAAATCTAAAGGAACAATAAAAGATATTGTATCTTTCTACAGCACTTGGAATGTTTTGTGTGTGTGTGTGTGTGTGTGTGTGTTTACTTATTTATGCTTTGGATAAAGTATAAATTGTTTTAACTTCCCTGGAAGAGAGAGCAAAAGAAAAAGTGGGTACTGATCGTATCTTTCCAATAGGTTCCTCAACAATCTCAAAGCAATCTAGATAGTGTCATAGGGTTTGCAATTTTCTTACATAAATGAGAAAGGTTTGCCCACTTCCCACTCCTCCACCCCTCAACTATAGAACCTTTATTTAGTTAGCTCTTTTATTCTCTCAGCAACAGCAAGGCTCTTTATCTCCATGTGCTTACTGCTTTCTATCTTGCCTGTAGATTGGAACAGTAAAGCTGATATGAATCTGTGACACACTCAGGCCTCCATCACCTTAAATTCAGGATTTCTAAAGATCTAATCTTAATTCCCATCAGTCAGAAAACCAACAGTTTGTTAAGCAAGTCACACGTTTCAGGTGATGCATATCCAACAACCTCTGTCTACGGTATCATCTGTTTTATTTTCTATCTCAATTTCATACATTTTTGGGCAAAACCACCAGGGAAATATATTTCAATGACAATATATGATAATTTTGCTCTCTGCACTCCATCTCATTACAGAAGCCTTGTCTTTCTAAAATGGAAAATGGATTTACGTTTCTTTAGTATTATTTCTGCCACACACACCGATTCGCTGAAATAGCATTTGGGTGGCTTCAAAGAAATTTAATTTTCTTTGGCTGTTTCATGAAGCGCGAGTCACTCTCAAGCTAATGGTGTCCCTTTCAAAGTTTTTTCTTGGGGTTGTGAAGTAAGAGCACAATGATTTTTTGTTTGTTTTGTTTTGTTTTTTGTTTTCACTATGGAGCAGGTGTCATATGACATTTTCAAAGATTTTAAAATCATTTCACTGTGTGCTCCCATTCGAGGGGTTTCAAAACTTCAAGAGTTGTTCTAGTACTTTTCCCTGCCTTTAGTCAGGGATGTATTTAAACCCATTTAGCAAAGAGGTATTTTTTATTGTCAAAGAACAAATACACCAGATGGAGTTAAGCAGGCAAGAAAGACTTCCTTCACAATTATTAAAACAGGAGTCAAGACTATTGCAATGGGGGTGAGATACTGGACTGAACATCTCTGAAGCAAAAGGTGGAGAGTTTTTAAGCTCCAGGATGAGCTAAAATAAGGGAGGAGTGTAGGTAGGAGGCGGATTAGGTACCTGTGTTTGCTAATTGGCTCTCCGGAAGCTCAGCTCCTACCCTCCCACAGAAACTGAGAACAGGGGTTCTATCTGTCTTGGTTATATTACAAAGGGATAGCTCTAGGTGTTTGATAAAGATATTCTTCTCAAGTCTAAAGTAAAACTGGAAGTTGTTGAGGGAAAATCTACATTTTAAAGCAGCGGAGAAAGAATTTAAGAGGGCACGGTTCTCCAAGTAAATGCTTTGAGAAATGTGGTCAGGGCCTGTAGTCGGGAAGGAATCTCTAAAGTTTAGTTGAAGGAAGTGGGCATTACACAGTCTTGGTCATTGGACATTATGAAATATTCTATTATAATCCAGCAATTTCAACCTTTCCCATCTAATGGCACACATAAACTAATTACTAAAATTCTGGGGCACACCAAACAATATATTATAGTTTTTGCTGATCTGACACACACACACACACACACAAAATAGCTGTCTGATTCTTCGCAGCAGACAGCTATTGCTGTGTTGGCTATTGTCATTTTTTTAAATTGACAATTTATGGGAAAAGTGGACAGTGTCCTGGACTAAATAGGTTTTGCATGTTTTAAAAATTCTTGCAGCACACTGGTTGAAAATCGCTGATATAAACCTTCACATAATGACCTCACACATTACTTCCAAGACCAGAATATTACCCGACCCCCTCAGGTCTATATTGATATTTTCCACAAATTTTAAAAAGATGGAGTGAACATTTTGGGGTAAAATAAGTGCATCAGACAGTTAATAATATAAACAATTGAATAGATGTCACGTTTTTTTAGCCTGTCCTGTTTTTGTGGAGCACCTATATATGCAAAATTTAATTTGTTTTTCTCCTGTTAATCAGTCTATGTCAATTTAATTATTAGGCCAGCCAAAGAATCTAGTACCTAAGAAGAGAAAAATCTTCCTCCCCTATACATTAATCCAAAAAGAGTAAAAAATCAGAATGCAGTTTTCATAATTGGGAAAGAGAGACATATCTCATGTAAACTGGATACATACATTGTTTTGGCTGATCTCTTCATACAGCAAATAGCATGGAAATACTAAATCTTTAAATGTCTAATACTTTTTTGAAAATAATTTTAATTTATTTTTTACAGAGAAGAAGGGAGAGGGATAGAGAGTTAGAAACATCAATGAGAGAGAAACATTGATTCAGCTGCCTCCTACACATTCCTCTACTGGGGAAGTGCCCGCAACCAAGGTACATGCCCTTGACTGGAATTGAACCTGGCACCTTTTGGTCCGCAGGCCGACACTCTATCCATTGAGCCAAACCAGTTAGGGCTCTAATACCTTTTATATAGGTTTGTTACAAATTGGGGTTACCAGCTGGGACCTCGGTTCTTTTCATGGGCGCAAAAAAGATTTTAAGGTCAACGAAAATGAAAGTACAACAAAGTGGGATTTATTGAAGACACACTCCAAGTGAGGAGCAGGCCAGTCGGGAGAGACAATGGCCCCAAACTCCTGGGTTAAATGGTTTAAATGAGGGATTTTCTGAGTGGAGACTTTCATTTGCATTCAGGGATAACTGACAGAAAAGGGTTATATAAGTATATTTCTTCTGGCCCTGCCCTTACCCATAATTCATACAGAAAAACCCACGGGTGGGGGGAAGTGTGGAGGGGACTTGTCAAAACCAAAATACAAATTTTATTATAATTAGTCCAGTGTCTTAGTAAAGTCGCTTCTGAGCTTGTGCCAAGAACCAGTTGGTTCTGAACCTGCGCTCTGGTGGTCTGCTGGCTGCTGGGCGACCTACAAAGAGGGGGTCTGAAAGCAGTGTTGGTCCCACCTCTGTTCCAGGACCCCAGGGCAGGCCCACCCCAGCTGCTCATGTCTAACAGACATTGAGCTATGGCTCTTGAAAGTCAATATTGTTTATGGGGGCCGTTACTGCTGCCTCTATGTTATGCTGCTCTGTAATATGGGCCAAGCACTGTGCAATATTGGAGATACTGTATCTCCATTCCTCATAGAAAAACTCACATGGTAGGTGTAATTGCAGAAATGTAGCATGGACCTGCTTTACTCAAAGTCACACACATAAATAGTGGCACCAGATTCTGAGTAAGTCCAGTAATTTCCTCAAAAATACTATGTTCGGCTGGGAAGGGAGGATGCTGATGTCATAATGATGATTCATTTTTTTTCTCCTTTAAGTACCAGGAATGAGATTGGGACCTTAGGATAATTATCTTACCCTTTTTTGACTTTAAATTGAAAACATTAACTTACACATAACTTTGAGATTAGAAAGTAAAAATAGCAGTAATTCTGTGCCAGAGAAGTACCACAGAGCTACTTAATTGGATCTCATAAGTGCTGATAATTACAGTTTATCCAATGTTAGGAAATATTGCTCTAATTGCCTAAAACATGCTTACTCTAGCAACCCAGCATAAAACTCCCTCTCGTCCTTTCTCTCTTGTCTCACCATAAGCAGACAGCAGAAAAAATTCTTGTTTCAAAATTGTAATGCCATTTAAACTTTCCCATATAACACAGCATTCCTCCTGACCAAGCTTTCAGATTTCTGTTCATTCACACTCACAGATCTAGACTTTTAAGAAATTTCCTTTTCTATTCAAACGGCCGTTTACTTCCAACTGACAGGCTCCCCCTACCCCATGCATTATTAGCAGACTCTAAGTAAGCAGCCACTAGATCCACCCCATCCCAGTAACAACAATAAACACTTATATGGTCAATAACATGTACAGAAACTCTTCAGCCAGTTAGAAAAATTAACCCATTTAACCCCCAGACCAACTCAATGAGGTAGTTACTGCTATGAGTCCCACTTTATAGGGAAGGAAACTGAAATGCAGAGATGTTAATCAACTTGTTCATCATATAGTGAATGTGTTGGAACCAGGACATTTGGCTGTAGAGTCTATATTCTCGATTGCTGTTCCAAACTGCATTAAGTCTTAAGCCTGATGCAGTGATAACTCTGGTAATATCTGCGTTCCTATCCATACATTTCCTCCTCCCCCATAAAACATTTTCTGTAGGTGCTTGCTAAATGCATGTCTCATGCTATAAATTATTATTTAGAACTTCTTGAATTGAACCCAGGCAGAAGGTACAGATTAACATCATGTTGAAAACCTTTGTGTGTGCTTTTCTGGGTGGCTTTTGAACCTCTAAATCTATTTAGAAATGTTCACTGGCCCTATTACTCACTGTTATAGAACATGCTGACTCCAACAATGTATAAGATTTTCGAAATTTTAAAGTGGTGAGAGCTACTGCTAGACATTTCTATTTTGTTTTGTTCTCAAGCATACATTGATATTAGCTTTCAAAGCTATTGTCATTCCCTTTTATCCTCTTCCTCTCTTTCCTTTTCTTTTTTTCTCTTTCTTTCTTTTGTTTTCCTCCCCTTTCTTCCTGAACAAATCAGTCCCAAAGCCAATAACAGGCTGAGTGAAGTAGGCATCCATGTGGGACAGGGTCCTCCACAGCCTGGCACAAGGTTCAAGCCTAAGCAGGCTCCTTCAGTGGAGCCAAGGTTCGACATGCAGTAGTCTACATGCCCTTAGGCACCAGTCACTGTATGGAGATATAGGTGACAGTAAAAGGAGAATCAGGCTGCTGACTTCAAGCAGAAGAAAAGGCTGCATAGCTGGCAACCAAAGGGAAAACCCTCCAGGCCTCAGCAGCCTCTACAGCTGCAGAGACATTTTGAGACTGAATCAGGCCCTAAGTAATTACCTTGGCCTTCTAGGTTAATTATTCAATAGTTTAATAAACAATCACCATTGACTATGTAATGAAAAACTAGTTGCATGATATTTCTGCCCATAATTTTGTAACTAAAATTAATGTCTCCTGTGATTGTTTAAGTCATTATAGACATATTTTTCAATATATATAACCTATTGTCACCTTTGAAAGAAACATTATCTTTATAATATCTTTATTGACATTATACTATCATTAGAAAACCAGGAGACTTTTACACCATTCAGTACTGATCCCTATTTTCCAAGTCTCCGTCCCTGCTCTATTTTATCCTTGAAGAAATAGTCTCCAGGGATGAGTAACTCGCACAAGGTCATATCGGTAGCTAACCTTCACTTTAGAAGCAGCTTTACAATCTACGGTCTACATTCTCATTCAGGGGAAAGCTACACAATCAGTGAACTAGTATGAAATTTAACAATTCTACAGTAAATAATATTATCCTGCCCTCTGTACAAGTGTGTTAGGTATAAATATGGGCAGTGAATAATCTGATAGATATAGAATGTAATAATATATCAGCATATATGCATGCCAAATTCTTTAGAGTCCCTAATGACGATACAAATTTTTTTCTACTAAGACAGAAGAATATTCTTACTATGCTTTAACCAATTTAAATCACATTTTTGAACCTTAACTTTCTTACCTTCAGTGAAGATGCTGAGTGTGCTTCTGTTGTCTCAGAAAGCCCTGTTCCAAAATATCATTTTATTTAAATAAATGTCTTAAATCATGACACTGGCACATTTCTAAATGAGGTTACGAAAACAAAAAGCAGTGCTGTTTACATGAAATGAAACTATTTAAGCAAGTGCATTTGCCCTTTTTCCCTAAGAAAACAAATCCTATGTACTGTGATCTAGCCAATTGGATATAGCAGGATACAGAACATTAGCTGAGCACTCATCCTCACAGAGGTTATCTTTCCTACACAATTGGTGACTATATAAAAACAAACTAAATACCATTGCATACACACACACACACACACACACACACACAACTAACAAATGCCAATGGGGAAAAAAATCTAGGTCTCTAAGATTCTCTTTTTTAACATATTTTTATTGCTTTCAGAGAAGAAGGCAGAAGGATGGAGAGATAGAAACATCAATGATGAGAGAGATTCATTGATCGGCTGCCTCTTTGCACACCCCCTACTATGAAGTAAGCCAGCAACCCAGGCATGTGCCCTTAGCCGGAATTGAACCGAGGACCCTTCAGTCTGCAGGCTGATGCTCTATCCACTGAGCCAAACTGGCTAGGGCTCTAAGATTTTTCATTCTTATTAAAATAATAGAAGTGTCTTACTTCTCAGAATGGCATTAGCTCACCTTTGGGCTCTAATATAATTTTTACTTTATTAAACCAATTGTAATAACTAGCTTAACTCAGTAACTTTGGGAGTTCCTTCATATTTTGGTGACTTTGCCAGAGCTAAAATAAAATAAACATGTTGGAATATTGCTATACAAAGTGTGGTCCATGGGCCCACATTATGGTCATCACCTGGGGGCTTGTTAGAAGATCTCAGGCTCCAATCCTATGCTCATTGTTCAAACATGCATTTTAACAAGGTCCTCAGATGATTTGTATGTACCTCTAAGTCTGAGAATCAGCATCCTAGAAGACATGGATAAATACATATTCTGCTCATTTCCATCAGTTTTCTCTACTGCAAATCTCTGCTAGGTCTCCATGTCCACTCCTGCAGCTCTAGTTTATTACCTCAATCTCTTGTTTACAGAAATTCCTTGGGTCTATTTACTTGTTATAATTCTCCTCTCAGCCAGCTGACTATCTGGGCTCACTGACCAATTATCTTATCCATATTCTGAGTTCATAACCATTCTCTACTTCGCCCATGCCCTGTCCTTTTCCCTTGATTTACCTAGCTCAGGGTTTTCCACTCCTAGTACATACATGCATATTTAATTGGATTTGCTTTTTCGGTCTACACAATATAATACTTGTTTTTATTATGTTCACTTCATAATTAGAAAAAGGTAAAAACATATATGGGAGATTAAAAGGCACCATTAGTTTTCATGTGCACCTAATCATTTGAAAAACAACTGAGGTTTCTATGCCATACCAAAGACTTGAAATTGCTAATTTAGAAGCACAAATACAAATATAATCTCTTTAAAGGTGAGATGCCAAAAACTGCTTAAAACAAAAAAGAACAATGACAGAATTTAACAGTAATGTTATACTTCAATTCCAAAAGTCAGTGTTGATTTTTCAGGAATGCTTTGTGCTTCTGTCTCTGGCTTTTTGAGACTATGACAGACCGGTACTGTCTGAGGTGAAGCCAATGCACATATTGATTTAAAGTTATTTATTAATAGCTACTAATAATCTAGAAATCAAACCATGACTCATGCCATGAAAAAAAAAAACACAACTAACTGTTTGATGGGGAGAAAAGGGTTTTTACTGATTTGTGAATTTTTTTTATTTAAATACCAGATTTTTTTTTAAATGAACCTATGGAGACACAGTTTTACAGAATTTACCAAACATTTTTATTTAAGATATGACAAAATACAATGGAAAAACGATGTGCCTATATATCAGTAAATTATGCAGCATATTTATGCAGTTTAATTAGCATATTACTCTTTTATTAGTATAGATAGATTATATAGATAGGATTGCTTAAATGGGGGAGGAAAGCCTTTTTCAGCAGGAGGAGATGCTCTTGGCAGACAAAAATACATAACCCCTATATCTGGACTGATAGCCAGCCATATGCACTGTACTGCCAAACCGGTCATTAAAAAATTGAGCCGCTTCCTTACACCTTACACCAAACAGCTGTTGCCCTTAAAACCCCTCCTCAGCCTCTACCTTAGGTTCTACCTTTGCAGTTCATCCAGATTAGGTTCTGATTGGTCGGTTTTTATGCTAGTCAGTGTCTAAAGCTCCACCTCCTAGGCAGCCATTGGCTCCTCACAGTTCACCCAGATTTGGTTCTGATTGGTTGGTTTCTATGCCATTCAGTGTCTCTGGGCCCATTTCCAGGCCTTTTCAGAGAGATGTGTCTGATCAGCAGCCCCCACATCTGCTGAGGAGGCCCGGAGATAAAGAGAGGAAAGGGCTAATCAACAGCTGCCACAGAGCCTGCGGATCAAACCCTGCTTCTCTCTCTGGGCCTCTCTCCAGGCCTAATCCTTAGCCCCCTCAGCAGCCAGTGCTGGGTCGCCATGCCCTGAGTGGCAGCAGTCAGTGCTGGGTCACCGTGACAACCCTGCACTGACTGCAGGACTGACTTCCAGTGTTCGGTCATCCGTTCAGTCGTTTTGGATGTTATGGACCCTGGCTCTTTATATAGAGAGATAGAAAAGAAGCAAAGGGAAGGCCAGGCATTATAGGCATGTCATTTGGGCAGCTTCACAAGAAAACTGCAACTTTTCATGCCTTAGAGAACCACAGTCCTAGTCCCTGCAAAACACTGTGGGAAGGAATCCAACAAAGAGAAGATAGCTGCATGCCTAATAAAGTTGGGGTGACATAGGGAAGGTACTGTCAGTCACAGCTGAGAACAGAAGTCACTGGTGTGGCTCAGTGTTTGGAGTGTTGACTGTGAACCAGGAGGTCATTGATGTTCCTATCTCCCTCTTCCTCTCCCTTCATCTCTGAAATAAATAATATATATACATATACAGTATATATACAGTATATATACAGTATGTATGTATGTGTGTGCCCAGAACGGGTGTGACCAGTGCAAGTATACAAAAATTTGGGAATACATAATCCCCTAAACAAATGTATTCTTCTTGTTGCTCTTGGCAGCTTGGCTCATGACTCTTGTGACTCTTGGTTCTCTTGCATTCGCCCCTATGGCCAAGAGCCATGAAGACCCACACGCAATGGACTAATGGACTGTAGCAGGGAAACACAAGCTAAGCTAGCCTGATGCTGGACTGGACTAAGCTCCAACATGGAAAGGAAACTGTGGACAGTGGCTCTACTATACTTCTTTCATGGTGGAACAAAGGGAAGATGGGACTTTGGAAACTCAGGGATTTAATTCCATGGAAATAAAGCTTTTTACTATAGTCCATCCTTCCCTGTGAGTCTCAGAGAATTATTTTTCTCAGGATATCACAAGAAATCTACCCCCATTAACAACCAGGGGAGATGAAGCCCTCTCCCTTCCAATAACAAAGCTATGCTAGTTACTTATATTGAAGTCTTTATTTATTCCAGTTTATTTTACTTGTATAAACCCTGCTAATGAATTATATTTAAGACTAACCTATGAAGATTATAAAACCATACCCTGGCTGGTTTGGCTCAGTGCATAGAGCATCAGCCTGTGGACTGAAGGATCCCAGGTTTGATTCCAGTCAAGGGCACATGCTCAGGTTGCAGGCTCGATTCCCAGTAGGGGGCGTTTAGGAGGCAGCCAATCAATGATTCCCTCTCATCACTGATGTTTTTTATCTCTCTCTTCCTCTCCCTCTCCCTCTCCTTCCTCTCTGAAATCAATAAAATATATTTTGAAAAATTAAAACCACAGATAAAGGTCTTGTCTGTGTAGATGAAACCATGAACTGGCAGTCAGGAGATGAATTCTAGTGCAGATCTTGAGCAATGGCATTATGATAATATTTTTCATCATTAATTTCCTGATTGCTATCTTTAAGGGTTTATATGGACATTCTATAAAAACTTTTTTCTGTAGAAAATTCTTGCTTTCCTACCATAGCTATGATATTCAATCCTCTTTTAATTTGGGCAAAATTATTTTCAAAGCACTTTTTATGCATGTTTGAAACTCTTCCCTTTTGGCAATACTTTTCTGCTGTATTTAGTTTATTGCTCGTGATTTCTGGGCATAGAGCCTACTTTGGTTTTATTTTTGTTTAAGTTCATCATCTCTATTTCTATTTTTGAAGGTGAAGCTTCATAAATATATTATTACACACTGCAAAATTGCATAATAATACTAAAAACTTGATTTTCTATATTTGCACATTCCTTAAAAGCTTTGGGTGTTTACTGCAATTAATCTAATTTTTTCAAATTGAAGTTGTCACCTCTTCCCTTGCCTGAAGCAAAGCAGCAGGAAGTGCAAATCACACTCAACAGCAAGACACAGGAGGGGAAACAAATACCTCTGCACTGAATTGACACATCTGACGGTGTGCCAACCACACAAGAATGGAAAAAAAAACCCAGCTTTTATTTTAGAGAATCCTAACACTCTTTCTAATAATTAGGACAGCCAAAAGATCAGTATCTACTCTACGGATAGGAAGGGATTTCAGAGGCACACTCTTATTGGCTCCTTTTTAAGGCCACTACACATAGTAGTGTTAGGACAGATTAGGATGTCAATAATTGTTTGATGAGCAAATGAATCAATGTTTGTTTTGAGTAAACGTATATTGTTGAAAATCAATAACAACTCCATATAAAGAGTTTGGAAGTCATCACCCCCATCCTTATGACAACAAAAAGCTGAATAAACTAAAAACTAATGCTTTTTATTTTTCATTCATCAGAGGATTCAGATTGGAGGACAATTAGCCATTATGACATCTATTGAGACAGAAGAAATCAGAATCACAGCTGAGATCTATGCACCAGAAATAGAGAGCACTGGAGCCATAACATGGGAGAAACACTTACATGGTATTTTGACCAACTGCTAGTGGCTGGGGTGTGTGTGGATTAGTGCAAGAATGAGAAACTACTGGGGCTGCAGTCTTTGAAAAACCACACACTTTTGCCAGGAACCCCACCAGGGTCTCACTGTGAACAGTTGAGAAAGATCCTCTCATAGCGCTGGCAGAGGGTGGGAAGAATAATTTATGTGAAAAGTATCAGGGTTGTCTCTGTAGCAAAGGGCTACTCTCCAGGGATAAGACTTATTGGAGTCTTGTCCCAGAGCCATGGGGGAAGGACATTCTCTTCACACCAGTTTTCTCTAACCTTTCTGTTTCACCTAATGGGCTAGATGCTAAGAAGTTATACAAGAAGAAACACTTAGGAAGGTCACAGCCCAGTTCCAGAGTAGAAGGCCCACCAAAAGACAGAGATTAAACTGGGAGATTTGTCCCTCTTTTCCATACCTAGCCAACACATTAGCAGGGCTCCGGTCTAATAGTAATGGCCACTATTGAGACAGTTGCATGGTACAAATTGCCCGTGAAGTAAAGTACAGAGGGAAGTCTGGAATCAGGAGGAGAGACAAAAATAAGAACACTAGAAAAATCTGAAACTTCTGATACCAATAGCTACAGCAAATATTAAACAGAGTTCAACTCCTAGCCAGATGAACATGCAACCTCACAATTAGAGACCTATTCAACTTGGTTCCTATTACCTGATAAGATACGTCTGGCT
The DNA here is from genome assembly GCF_028538775.1 of Myotis yumanensis. Taxonomy (NCBI): domain Eukaryota; kingdom Metazoa; phylum Chordata; class Mammalia; order Chiroptera; family Vespertilionidae; genus Myotis; species Myotis yumanensis. The sequence goes on along the minus strand of NW_027223762.1, from coordinate 28,499,170 downwards.
TTCAGCAAAAAATTACTAGGTACACTACAAGGTAAGAAAAAAAGAACACAATTGGAAGAGACAGCAAGTATCATAACTAGACTCAGATATGACACAGATGTAGAACTCTCAGACAGGAATTTAAAAGACTGTAAATAATATAAGGATTATAATGGCAAAGCAGACAACATTCAAGAAAAGTTGGGTAACATAAGCACGGAGATGGAAAATCTAAGCAATAATTTTTTTTTCTTAATCTAGAAATAAAATAAACTAACAGAATGCTCTCTTTCATGGGCTCATTAGCAGACTGGATGCAGCTGGGAAGAGAATCAGTGAGAATGAAAATGGGTCAATAAAAACTTCCTAAACTATAAAACTAAATGGGGGGAAAAAGATGAAAACAGAGAAGGATATCCAAGAATTGGATACCAGCTTTGAATATCTTGTCATCTTGAATGAAATGAGACTAAGAAAAAGAAAGCTATGTAATTTTTATGTGAATGTATTAGGCCTTATACATTTGATTATAAATAGGCCTTCAACTCTGTTTGATTTAAAACAACAACACTTCAAAAGTTAGTCTATAAACATTACCACATTACCTGGAGGGAATTTTAGTCATGTAATAAAACTGCAATAAAATTATCTGAAAAGATGGAAATTTATAAAGTGGGTAGTTTAAGAGAAAAATCTGAAAGCAATTAGTGTTGTATGGTCTTTCAACAAGGAGGTAATACAAATTAAAAATACATTTCTTTTTTTTTTTAATATATTTTATTGATTTTTTACAGAGAGGAAGGGAGAGAGATAGATAGTTAGAAACATCGATGGGAGAGAAACATCGATCAGCTGCCTCCTGCACATCCCCCACTGGGGATGTGCTTGCAATCCAGGCACATGCCCTTGACCGGAATCGAACCTGGGACCTTTCAGTCTGCAGGCCGACGCTCTATCCACTGAGCCAAACCGGTTTCTGCAAAAATACATTTCTTATATGAAAAATGAATTGATAAAAAAACACAAGAAATTGATTTGTTGAAGTAGAAGGGATACTGAACATAAGGGTTGGCTCTCAAATATAGTGCATGCTATCTCAAATAGAAAGATCTAAGGGATTTAACCATAGAGCCAATAGAATCCTGAATTTAGGACTTTGACAGGCAATTCGGGTAGAGGATGGGGAGGTAGGACCTGGAGCCAAACAGTAAAAATAAGATGTTGCTGTCAGTAGGGAGATATAGTTATAAAGAGCTAATTATGTGGAACTCCAAAGAAAGGAAAATAGCCACTAGATTTAAGGTGGATCGGGGGTCATGAATAAGCAATTGTGGATAAAAGCTCTAATGGTGGAGGGCAACTTTGCTCACACGGGAAAGAAGAGAGCCACACATGTCAACAGGTCTATATATCGGTGGTATTACTGAGGTCTGCTCACCGTGGGCTGCCCACAGTGAGACCAGAATAGGGTCCATATGTCCTCAACAGGAAGTGTGAGAATATTTATGATCCACAGTATTTCCCCAGATTAAAGAAATATTAAAAACTGTGTCCTCTTTTTAGAAAGCAACCTTAAAATGAAATGCTGGGAAAAGGGTGTTCAGGCAAATGTGTTATAGTTCTTGAAACACTATAACACCCTCTCCCAGTCTCTCTTTCTTATTTTGGTTCTTCCCTTACCTTTTACTCTCTCTTCTCTCTCTTCTCTCTCTTCTCTCTCTCTCTGTCTCTCTCCCTCTCTCTCTCCTTTGCAAATCATCTCAGGAGTACAAATGTAAAAATGCCATGAAACAGAAGTCATTCAGCTCTTTAGGGCTTGGACTTGTTAACATAAAAATAGTGACATGCCCAGATGGCCAATAGACATATGAAAAAATGCTCAATGTCACTAGACATCAGAGATCTGCAAATTAAAACCATAATGAGATATCACCTAACACCTGCCAGAATGGCTACTATCAATAAATCAACAAACAACAAGTGCTGGTAAGGATGTGGAGAAAAGGGAACCCTAATACACTGTTGGTGGGAATGCAGACTAGTGCAGCCACTGTGGAAAACAATAAAAATGGAACTGCCATTTGACCCAGTGATTCCACTTCTGGGAATATAGCCTAGGAATCCCAAAACAACAAAACAGAAACAGAGGCATGGATACATGGAACAGACTGACAGCTGACAGAGGAGAAGAGGCGAGGGGGGCGGGGAAGCTGGATAAAATAAGGTGAAGTAATTAGTCAAAGACTATAAATAACCTATAGATACAGACAATAGTGTGGTGATGGCCAGAGGTAAGGGCAGTGTGGGGGGATGAGTGGGGGTGGGCAAAGCGAGGGAAATGGGGATATCTGTAAGTGTCAACAATAAAAATCAAGCTTAAAAAAATAGCAACATGACTTGCTTTTATTGGACCAGGATTGACACCAACACTCCATTCATTGACATTGGAATGAACTTTTATCCCCAATGGATCAGTAGAAATGTCAATATTAATTTATTTAAGCAGATTTATTTTGAAAAAAAATGGTACTGGAATATGGTTTCAGGTGGCAAAATGTACAAATAATTGGTAATACATGTTTTTTCTCTATTCTGTTATATACTGATTGTATCATGTTCAAATATAAAACAATGAGGGAAGGGGTAGGAGTAAGGTTCTAGTACAGGGGTGGGCAAACTTTTTGACTCGAGGGCCACAATGGGTTCTTAAACTGGACCGGAGGGCCGGAACAAAAGCATGGATGGAGTGTTTGTGTGAACTAATATAAATTCAAAGTAAACATCCTTACATAAAAGGGTACGGTCTTTTTTTTTTTTAGTTTTATACATTTCAAACGGGCCAGATTCGGCCCACGGGCCATAGTTTGCCCACGGCAATCTAGTATATGACTGTATCCATCATCCTATATAATCCTATATAATAAAGAGGTAATATGCAAATGACCATCACTACAACACACAAGATGGCTGTCACCATGTGGCCACAAGATGGGGAGGGCACTTAGGGGCAACCAGGCCTTCAGGAAAGGGAGGGCAGTTGGAGGCGACCAGGCCTTCAGGTGAGAGCAGTTGGGGGTGACCAGGCCAGCAGGGGAGGGCAGTTAGGGGACATTGGGCCAGCAGGGGAGCAGTTAGGTGTCGATCAGGCTGGCAGGAGGGTGGTTAGTGGGTGATCAGGCTGGCAGGCAGAAGTGGTTAGGGGCAATCAGGCAGGCAGGCAGGCAGGTGAGCAGTTGGGAGCCAGGAGTCCTGAATTGTGAGAGGGATGTCTGACTCCCCACCAGGATCAGGCCTAAATGGGCAGTCGGACATCCCTTGAGGGGTCTCAGATTGGAGAGGGTGCAGGCTAGGCTGAGGGACACCCCCCCTGGAAGAATTTTGTGCACTGGGCCTCTATATTTCTATAAAGTAATACTCTTGCATGAAAAGAAGGAAATAAAATGCAGGTTAACTACATAGAGTGTATTTCCCTAATCACTCCTTTATCAAACGCTAAGATACCATCACTCAATTTTCATTGTATTTCCTAAGACTTTGAACTTGAGTGATCCTGATTTCTACTCTAGACCTCAGCTTCATAAGTCAGTAGAAAGACAACCCCTCCAGCAATACTTTCCAAAGGTTGTAATTACAAATATAGAATAAGACTGCTTTCAAGACTTTTAACATTGTTGTTTTTAGAAAGTAATTGGTTTTTCTTTTGCTTTTTCCCCCCCTCTCCCAATGCTCAATGCAATCTATACTGCCTGGAAGCCAGACTTTAAATGAAGCAGATGCTCCAAGTTTAAACTTTGTAATGGTAAAGTTGTTTCCTAGCAACACAAAGTTATGAAAACTTCAAGAGCACCACTCCCTCAATACGGTTTCTCCCATTTAATTTCATGTTCTCAGTGGGTTATTATAAATAATTGAATATCAAGTAAAAACAAACTTAATCCTACATTAATAAGAATAGAAAACTACTCCATTGATATTGAACTAAGGGCATTTTCAAAACTTGGGCAGGCAAAAATCAGGCTTCATACAATACTTTTAAAGGAAGATTTTTCAGAATGGAATTTGGGAAGGCCTTTATAGAAAGGTAATAGACTTATATATATCTATATATCTGCAATATGTAGATATATAGATATATAGATGTATATAGATCTATATGTAGATATAGATATAGATATAGATATAGATATAGAAATAGATATAGATATAGATATAGATATAGATATAGATATAGATATAGATATATAGAGATAAATACATTGTTTTTAAACATTTTGGACTTTTAAAGAAGTAGATAACTCAACAAAGGTAGGTGAAACAATGTTAATTAAAATGATTCATAACAGTGGTTCTCACATTTTGATCTAGAACTCCTTTATATTCTTAAAAAATCATTGGGCTTTCCAAAGTGTTGTTTATTGGGATATTTATTAACACTTCCCAAATAGAAGTTAAAATGTAGAGATTTTATGTCTCTATTTATTTAAAAATAATATATATGTTAAAATAAGTAACATCCTATGAATATTTTCACAGAGAATTTAGTGAGGTTAGTGACATAGTTTTATAGATTTACAAGTCTCCTTAATGTCTGGCTTATTAGAAGATAGCTCAGTTCTGGTGTCTTCTTTGGCATTTACTTTGTTGTGGTATCACACATCATGGAGTCCTTAGAAAGATCTACTGTGAACTCTTGAAAGAATAAAAGTGAAAAAGACAAATGACCTTCTCCATGTCCACATCCCACTTACTCATTCCGCCTTGTCTTCCTTATTAGTATTAGTATTAGTATTAGTATTAGTATTAGTATTAGTATTAATTATTATTAGTATTACTTTGGAGCACACTTTGATAACTATTGCCAATAAGTAAATTTCTTTAGTGTATTCAAAGATTTAGATGATTTCCTTTTTCTTAGCTATTGTCATTAGGCATGTGGTAAAGTGATTACATTTCAGATATGCAGAGTAAGTTTGAATTTGATGCGCTCTCGCTCTATAACCCTGCTTAAGTCATTCTAAGTCCATTTATAAATTGGGTCTAATAGTAACCATACCCCCATAGTACTATAATAAACAAGTAAGAAGTACTAGTAAATGGAAAACCCTTTGTATATTTCTGGTCCATAAAAGTAACCACCCCATAAATATTGCTTGTTATTATCTCTGATCTTAATATTATAAAATAGAAAACTAAAAAAAATAGCCATCACTTCCACCCCCATCCTATTTCTACAAAAGCAGAAATAACTCACACCTGTGTTATCAGATGTTTATGTACTTTTTTGTATAAAGTTTGCTTTATTTTTCAATATCAAGGGAACAGTACCTAAAAATGTGTGCTAATTCTTTCTTATTTGCTTTTTGTCCAACAGAATTCTTTTAATATCATCTGGTAGAGAGACAGAGGAGTGAAGATTGGTGCCTTTGCTTAAAGAAATTGATGTGAGTACTGATGCAACTTGAAAAAACAGCACAAAAGTACTCACTGTGGTTTTGATTTCTGGTAATTGGTAGATGTATGCTTGCTCTTACCTTAGTTCTGGTTCAGATAGTGGCCCAAACTAAACATTACCATGGATCATATGCTAATTACTCTCACTCACTGCACAGTTTCAACCACCCCACTCATAGTTGTACACTTGTTTACAGCAGTTGCAGGACTGATAACATTTGCAACATAAATATCATCTTTTATTTTATAATTTCAAAGCACTCTCAGTATTAGCTCAGTTCTCATAACAACTCTGTAGCTATATATGTAGTAAACATATTTTTTCTTTTCACCTTGGGACATAATTTAAGAGAGTAAATAGACTGAGATTGCACAAGGTCTTACAAAAAGCTGAAGGGGAAGTCTTGAACTCTATAATAAATGTTGGTTTCTCAAAGAATAAATGGATGTTTTTGAAACTCAAATCTATAAAACAGGACCTTATATGTTTTTGAACATTAAGCATTGGCAAACTAAAATGATGTTTAGAAATGCAGTTTAACACTTTTTAAAATTGTTTTATTGCTTAAAGTATTACAAAGAGTATTACATATGTCTCCTTTTTTTTCCCGCCCTTGACAATCCCCTGGCCTCCCCTACCCCCCAGTGTCTTATGTCCATTGGTTATGCTTATATGCATGCATACAAGTCCTTTGGTTGATCTCTTACCCCCCTCCCTCCTGCCCCCCAACCCTCCCCGGCCTTCCCGCTGCAGTTTGACAATCTGTTTGAGGCAGCTCTGCCTCTGTATCTATTATTGTTCATAAGTTTATAATGGTCTTTATTATCCATGAATGAGTGAGATCATGTGGTATTTTTCCTTCATCAAGAGATCCAGGCTGACATTTAACCCCATCTTGACACTCACTTCCATGATAACCAGAGTAAGTGGGTAGTAAGAGAATGTGCTTATTCTTACTTAGGCCTAGAAGTGATGCATGATTCTTTTGCTCATACTTTGTCAGCCAACTAAGACACATGAACACAACTTCAAGTGTCTAGAAAGTAACATTTTCCCATGGCCAGTAGAAGAACTGGCATAATCATGGATAGCCTGAATGGCTATCATCTTCTGTCTCTGGAAAATTAACCTATCCTTCAAGAAGTAAGTGAAATAGAATATTTTAACTATAAAAACAGGTGTAAAAACATCCTCTAGAACTCTTCTTTAAAGAAACAAGTGCTAATTCGAAGCCTATTTGCACAACTTTTACATAAATTCTAATTTGAGGGCTGATTTTTTTAAATCAAATTTTAAAAAATAAAAAGTGAGGAGAAACATCTAATGTAGACAATAATCAGAAAACATTACCAGGGAAAATAAGTTGATTAAAAAGAAAATCCTAAAATGTCATCTGGTATGAACTGGTATAGAAAAAAAGCAATCTTCATATTTCATTAATCCCGGAGAGCATCATTTCTTAGGAGCATGTACAGGGATTGAGTACACAATGTGGACCTGAATCATTAGCTATGATTAATTGATGCCCTTTAATTAATTAATTATTAATTGTTTAGGAATACAGTAATACATTTAACTTTTGAAATGACTAAGAGTGCCTGAACTCATTGCTTATAAACGCAAGTTAAACAAAATTTAGTTTTTCAGAGAACTGCTATTTCTTGGCTCCCTCATCCACACGATGTAATTCTCCAGTAACTCTTTAGTAATAGTTTATTGCAGTTGGATAAGAAGTGATTTTTTTTATTTTATGGTGAAGCTAACAACTAAATAACATTGAACAATTCACTCAGAGCACACGTGTACATAGCTGGGATAGGTTTAGTCATTGTACATAAGTCCCTCTTGGAGACATTTACTACTACTTGTGGTCATAGACATATGCATAGGTCTATATTTAAATTTGTTTGCAAACTACCCAATTTCTAGGATGATAATGGACATTAAATTAATATATCTGTAGGATTCACTGATGTATTTCTCAGCATATATTCTACATAATAAAATAGACTAAAACATGTTTTCCTCCCGTTCAATACACTTTAAAGATTGTATATACTTATGTTAGCCACATCACAAAAAGTGCTTAAAATGGAATCTTTTATTTAATTGTATTTCTGCATGATCAAAGAAAGACAAAAGAAGGCAAAACGTTTGGTTTGGCGTTTTAAGCATGTCACAGTGGAGTCTGCCTCTACAGAATGGAAAGAAAAAAGTCACAACTGTAGATATTTGTACACCATTGCTCCTGTTCTGACTTCCAGAGAGTCTATTCAGCCTTTAGCAACTGAAGAATCATTTTACACCCAAATAAAGTCACAGAGGATCTTAAAATTGTAAGATATATTTAGCTTCAATGAAAGGGCTATTTTGAGCTCCATGTAGTTTCAGAATTTGGAGGTAACAGAAAACACCAGGGAGTACATTTAGGAAAGATATCCTGAGGTTTGCACTAAGAGACTACAGCAAACAAAATAGAAACAGATGGGAATCAGCCTCAGTGCCAAGTGATAGAGGGATTCTGTAGATCATCACTTTCTCTCTCTTCACCTACACACACACACACACACACACACACACACACACACACAGTTTTCTCAGCACTAAGAAATACTTTATTAAAAGCTTTTAATTGTATTGTTAAAAGTAAAACAACAACCATACCTATTTTGAACTTTCAGGCGCATATTAAAGAAGCAAGGGAATGGTCAAAGATGTACTCTCAGCCATTATGTTTTTTGACCTCCCACCATTAGAAGATACAAAACAACATGTATAACTTTTGACTACCCCCTCAAACTTAGTTATCCCTGTGGACTGATTCCCTCTTAGAAATAATGAAATTCACAGGTGCTCAAGTCCCCTATATAAGATGGCGTAGATCAATGCAAACAGTCCACCCTCCGCATCCATGGGCTTCCAACTGCAGATGGAAAACAGCACATGTATTTATTGAAAAAAAATCTGCATGGAAGTGGACCTGTGCATGTTTAAACCCATGTTGTTCAAGAATCAACTATATATTGTTTCTGATTTATATTTATTAGGCAGAGAAAAACAGTGCACAATAAACACCAAACTCTAAATAGACAAACAACAGCAAAGGATGTTTCTGTGCATGATCTGTGTAGGACCTCCTAGGGGGCAGAATAGTTTCTAATTTAATAGAAATATCCTAGAAAATTCTACATAAAAGAAATTCATAATCTTCTCTGGAAATTAAGATGGGAGAGGCACAATAATTATAGGTTTTAGGTAATGAAAGATTTAATTTAGTTTAGTCCATGAAACACCTACCTCACCCAACAATATTAGGCAAAAGAGTGTGGCTGGTAAAACTGTAACTCCAACTCATTAATACCTAAAGGAAAACTTCAAATGGATCTTGTTGAATAATTTATAAGACTGTTGTGTTCAGAGTAGCATCAAACAGACTGTCAAACTTCAGGGGGAAGAGGGGGGTGGGTAAGAGATCAACCAAAGGACTTGTATGCATGCATATAAGCATAACCAATACACACAGACACTAGGGGGGTGAGGGCATGTGCTGGAGGGGTGGGAGGTGGATGGGGAGAGATCAATTGAGGGGGGGAAAGGATACATATGTAATACTATATGTAATACGTTAAACAATAATTTTTTTAAAAAAAGACTGTTGTGTTCCTTGAAAAATTCCAATGCCAATGATTGACTTAAAAAAAGCATTTTGAAATGTCCAGAAAGTATTTAATGAGATCACCATGACTAGATAGTCCTCAGGCTACACACCTAATAGAAATGGGAATCAAACAAGAACTATCATAGTTTCAATGTGACTCAGTGACTTCCGTTTTCTCAGTCTCCAGATTGTGGGGGAGGACAACAGAGGATTTGGGGAATAAATAGACTATGCTTTGTTCATGTAAAGCATAATAGGAATGTTACTTTTTTCTTTTTTATAATCAGGAAAATTATGGCAATAATTGGTGACTTCAAAAAACATGAAAAAGTAACATATATGAATAAGATGAGCTTATTAAGGATCTTAGGATGGTTTGGATGTGGTTATAGGAAATAGGGCAGGAAATTAATGGTGCTATGGAAAGTATGAGAAATGTTTTAGTATTTTCTATGTACATTGATGCTGAACACACAGGTTGAGGTCCTCAAACTTGGCTGTCACATTTGGCTGAACAACCAAGTCTCCATCATTTTTCTATCCGAATAATCCTACTCCCAGGGGAAAATAATCAGTCACAAGATCAGGGATAAGGCATCAACATAAATATTTTATAACTAACTCCTTAGGCATCTGATGCTCAATGTGGTTCTGGGCAGGATAAAAGCTTATACTAGGAAAAAGAAATATTTCTTTTCAATTTTTGGACCTTTCCTCTATTTCTCTGAGATAATCCTTAATAATGCCACTTGCAAGAACAGTCTGTGGAATACTGGCAGTTGCTGAATGCGATTATTAATACTTGTTCATTCCTACTCTTTCCAACCAACTTATTCTCTCTTTCTGACTGTAGATATTGTCACAAGGATAATATAGTCACATCAGATAAAATTTGTATCTTAACTGATATCTAGTAAAATTACTTCTCTTACATTAATGACATTTCAATAATATTTAAAGATAGCTTCATAATGAAATGCGTTATGGGAAGTTTTCAATGAACTGTAAATAAGCTATGGTTTGTGACTTTCTTGGTACTGATGTTAATATTTTAAAACATTTTAAAAAGAAAGTTAAAATGCATCTAGAATTTGTTTAGTGGTTCCTGAAACACAGGTAAGAAAAAAGAGAGCATAGTGTCAAAATAGACAGGAGATAATGGGGAGACATGAAGTGGTTCAGCCAAATGAAGGCACAGGAGTCACGACTTCCCACAGCAATTCCTAAAACAGGTGCATATGAGAGACCAAGCTATGGCTTGTGTAAACAAAACATGTGATTCAGATTAAGTATCTTTTATATGTCATTTTGTTTAACTGAAGGAATAGAAGACTAGATATAAGGAGTTGACCATTACTTTCTCTATCAACTTATTTCATCACCGGTAAAATTTCTTTGGATTATTTATTTCCTAAATAGGATATCGAGATAAATTAAATAAAATGTATTTTCCCCAGTGGGTGTAATATTAAAAGTTAGAACTTAGTACAATCTCCAAATAAAGCAAATTCAGTAAGAAAAAGCATGACTTATTTGAAATAATTTTGAAGACAGCCCTGGCCCTCCATCATTTAACTTTCTATTGTTTTGGTAACATATGTTTCCTGGGTTTGCTTTTTAGTTCCTCTTCCTTTCCTTGACATTATCCAAAATTTACAGAGCTTTGAATTTCAGTATCCAAGCTGGACTAATTATCACAGTCCAGCAGATGGTGTGGTCCAAATGGTAGGTAACTGAAGTTGCGTTAATATCTTTTCAGACCAGGCAGGCCAACAGAACAGAATTTCCTTTTATTTTTCTACTTTATTGGGGTGCTGGATAAGAAGCAGAGGGCCAGCAGCAGAGGAAAATATTTGCTTGTGCTTTGGGACACAAACCAGGGAATCCATGGCTCCCTAAAAAGTCAGCTGCCAGGGGGCATTTGGATCAACTTAGACGTCTTCACCAGCTGGTTGGTTGCAGGAATAATTTGGAGAACCAGCCTGATTCACTAACACTGGTAGATCAAGCGGTGAACTGCCCATATGAACTAAACTGGTCCCAATATGTGGACGTGGGATGAGAAATGCCTCTCTCTGTATATATCTAGGGAAAAAACTGAGAACAGAGAAGCCTGCCCCTGATGCCTTAGCAGAAGGGTACAGGTGTCCACTAAACAAATAATAAATAAATTCAAAACCATAACAAGCAAATAAAGCCACAGCAATGTCCTTTATTTTATACCATAAGACATTGAATAGTCTGATCTATATGTGTGCTGAAGGAATACACATAGAGGAGTAGATCTATCTATCTATCTATCTATTTATCTATACTTAATATATTATAATATATTTATAATCTGGGTTACTACTTCAGTTTGTAGAGATTAACAAGTAATGCCTACAACATAGTTAGGACTCAGTATGTCCTTTGGGATAAACAAAATAATAAGTTCTGAAAAGCAGAACGCTAAAGTAAACATTACACCTAGACTCTCTAAATTCTCTTACCTCATAATCTCATGGAGAAAAGCCACAGATTCTACTGTCATTGCCTCTTCTACTATGTAAATTGGATGGTACAAAAACAAATCCTGGTTATTGACTTTTTAAAAAAAATGTTTTCTTTAAAGATTTACTACCATATCTTCTGTTACTCACCAAAGTGCTAGTAAATAGGTATAAGGTAAAGTCAAGGCTCAGAGGCAGAGACCTGAGGTCAAGTCTTTGAATATCTGTCCTTTATTAGATTCATGACCTTGGAAAATTAACAACCTCTTAACATTTATTTTTTTTTAAATGAGACTAAGAAATTTTTCTTTGCAATGACATTGTGATTAAGATAATGTATCAGGGAAGCTAGAATTATGTTTGACACTTGGTAAGTGATTAAAAATGGAGGGTTATTTTTTCAGTAGTATTAATAGATATTTTTCAAGATGTGTTTCGTCTCAGTGGTATAGTTAAAGGGGCCTTGCATTTGAAATAATGCTGACACTCCATCTAGACTTAGATTTGCCTGGGTCTGGAAGCAGTGAGGAAACATACATGCAATATATATTTTATTTATTTTTTAAAATATATTTTTATTGATTTCAGAGAGGAAGGGAGAGGGAGAGAGAGAGATAGAAACATAAATGATGAGAGAGAATTATTAATTGGCTGCCTCCTGCATGCCTCACACCGGGGATTGAGCCTTCAACCTGGGCATATGCCCTGACCAGGAACTGGACCATGATTTCCTGATTCATAAGTCAATGCTCAACCACTGAGCCATGTCAGCCAGGCCAGTCCTGACTGTCTTATGTACTTTGACAACAGCTGGTTTTTGAGCAGAGTAGTGTTATCATATGACGGACTAATATAAGGGTCATTTGGTCTTCTGTGTTTAGAATAGATTAGAGAGAGTCTGGAGTAAAAAGTTAGAATAGTTAGAAGGCTAATGCAATGATCCAGGCAAGATACCATGGTGGCTTCAGTTAGTAGCAGCAAAAATGTCTAGGAATAAATGGATTCTGAACAAATTTTTAAGTCAGAATCAATAGGATTTTCTAAAAAAAAAATATAGCATGAGATATGAGAGGAAAAAAAAAAAACACCCTATTGAGGACAATTTAATGTTTTTGATCTAACCAAACCAGATGGAAAAAAGTATAGACTTTTCTCATATAAGGATGGCTATGAGAGGCAGAAAATCAGGAGGTCAGTTTTGGGCTGTTTTTTAATTACATATTGAAAAGGAGCTATTAAGGTGTCATTGGATATATGAGCATGGATTTGGGAGTGAATCTAAACTGAAGATATAAATTTAAAAGCAACTGACATATAGAAGATGTTAAAGCCATAGGCTTGGATGAGACCACCAAGAGAGTGAGTACAGGTTGAAAAGACCTGACGGCTGATTCCTAGTGTTCCAAACTTGAAAGCTAAGTTATCCCATCCCATGCTTCAGAGACCTTGTGAAGTCGAAAGAGAATATTTTGCTAAGTGTAAAATATTCACCATTGTATATTTTATATAAAATAAATTTATTAATGTAGCTATAAGGTGGCTCTTTACATGTAAACATGGAAAAATCTACTGGTATACATATGAAAAGCTAAGCGACCATCCAACCATCTGACTGGCCAGTAGGTATGACACGCACTGACCACTGGGGGGCAGACACTCAACGCAGGAGCTGTTGAGCTGAGGTGACTTGGCAGCTGTGGTTCTCAGGTGACACACCTGGAACCAGAGAGGAGGGAGCCCGATTCTGGGGTGCATCACCTGAGAACCACCCTCTCGCAATCCAGGACCCCTCAGTGGATGTTGGAGAGCCAGTTTCAGCCCCATTCCTGCAGGCCAGGCCGAGGGACCCCGCCTGCTGGAGGGACCCTGCTCGCTCTGCAGATGCCTTTCAAGCCACGGCACTACCCCATGTGCGGCTGGCTGGGGGCGGACCATGAGAGCTTGGCTCCAGGGGGTGTCTGGCCCGTCTTGCCCAGTCTTGCCCCATGGCCACCTTCTAATTAATTTCCTTTCAATGTGCACGAATCCATGCATGGGGCACTGGTATACTATACAAATGGTAAGGTTAAGAGAGCTGCTGATGCTATATTTTTATCAGAGGAATTCAACTTTAAGATAAAGAGATGTGAAGAAATACTTCATAAACATAAAAGGTCAGTACCTCGCCCTGACCGGTTTGGCTCAGAGAATAGAGCGTCGGCCTGCAGACTGAAGGGTCCCAGGTTCGATTCCGGTCAAGGGCATGTACCTAGGTTGCAGGCACATCCCTAGTAGGGGGTGTGCAGGAGGCAGCTAATCGATGTTTCTCTCTCATTGATGTTTCTAACTCTCTATCCCTCTCCCTTCCTCTCTGTAAAAAATCAATTATATATATATAAATATATATGGTCAGTACCTTAGAAGGCATAGCAAAAAATGTACTCAATAAGAAACTGTTAAAATACATGTTGGAAAAATTAACAGAATAAAGGGAAAAACAGATAAATCCACAATCCAAGTGGCAGATTATAACACACCTCTTGATTAAGTAGACAAAATCAGTACGTATATTCAAGATTTGAACTACAATATGAATGACTTCACCTAAACATAATTTTTAGAGCTCTACAACCCACCCAACAACTGCAGAATATACATTTGTTTCAAAGACACATGGAAAATTCACCAAGATGAATAAGCTGGAGCATAAAATAAGTATCGGTAAATTTCAGAAGGCTTGAAATTAGGCAGAGTATGTTTTCTTATAGTCCCATAATAATTAGAAATTACTAACGATGTTATCTAGGAAACATCCAAATATTTGAAAATTAATAAACACAGTTCTGGTATATTTGTCACGACCTAAGATAAATCACAAGGAAAATTAGATAATGTTTTATACTGAATAAAGATGAAAACATAAAAAATTATTGGGTAAGTCATAGTAGAGATGTTGTTAAGCATGGGTTACTAGTCTGAACTGCTCATCAACAACAAACATTTGTTTCTCACAGTTCCAGAGCCTGGGCAAGTTCAAAGCTCTCTGTCTTTCACCATGTCCTCACGTGGCAGAAGGTAAAATAAGCTTCCTAAGGTCTCTTTTATAAGAGCATTCATTCCATTCAAGAGGGCATTCCCAAAAGGGAAAGCACAAATAGCAATATCAAAAATAAGAGAAAGGAGGCATTATTATATATTTCATAGACATCAGAAGAAAAAATATGTTAAGGACAATGTTAAGGCAATATAGTGAATACCAAGAACAAATGGAAAATTTCCTTGTCAAAGAAATTGGATTCTTAATAAAAAAAATTACTACTGTAAAACAAAACAAAACAAAAACCCTCTGATCTCAGGTGGCTTGTCTAGTCAATTAATTCAATCAAAGATTAAAGGGGGAAAATGAAATCAATCTTACACAAATTCTCTCAGAAAATGAATAAAGAAGAAGCAGCACTTTGATTCATTTTGTCACTATGATACCGATGCCAAATAATGACATTATAAGAACAAAACAACAACAAACAGATGAATATGTCTCATGAGGATCAACATAAAAATTCTGCACAAAATCTTAATAAACTGAGTCCATCAACATAAAAAAAGGATAAACAAGTATATTTTTCCCAGAATGGAAACATTGGTTTAACATTCAAAAACCAATCAATGAAATTACATTATAGTCTATGGCCATACTACCCTGAATGTGCCCAATTTTGTCTGATCTCAAAAGCTAAGCAGGAATGGGCTTGGTTAGTAGCGGGATGGGAGACCATCTGGGAATACCATGTGCTATAGGCTTTAAAAAAATAAATTACATTATAGAATAAAGGGGAAAATCATACAATTAATCAATAAATGCTAAAAATGTATTTAATACATTTCAGCAATGATTCATGGCAATGGTCTTTAAGCAAACTAAGAATAGATAGTATCTTCTTCTATCTTATAATAGACTTCTCTGAAAAGAGATCTATTGATAACATCATACTTAATGCTGAAACATTGCATGCTTTCCTCCAAAGATCAGAAACAGGGCAAGAATAGAGTTCAGAAATGAAAACCTCATATATACAGTCAATTCATTTTTGACAAAGGGGCCAATGTAATTCAAGGAGAAAAGGAGAGTCTTTTCAGCATATACTGCTGGAACAAGTAGATATCTGTATGGAATAAAATAAACTTTGCCTTCTATTTCACTTGATAGACAAAATCTAATTTGAGATAAACAATAGATGGATGAATCAAAGATAAAGTCATAAATTTTCTATAAGAAAACAGCAGAGTATCTTCACAGCTGTAGTTTAAATAAGGATTTTCTATATAGAAGAAAAAAGCACTCTCTGTAATAGAAGAAACAAATGTTAAATTACAATTCACCAAAACTGAATATATCACTCCATAAAAAGACAAAAAAATGAGTGTGTAGCCCACAGACTGGGTGAAAAGATTCTATTCTTAGTATATATATCTAACGAAGGATTTGCCTCCAGAATATATAAAACCTGTGTAAATTTTTTAAAAAAGCAAATAACCCGATTACACTAGAAAAATATTTAACAAGGGACTTCTCAAATAAATGTATAAAAATGGCCAATCAACACATGAAAATATATTCCACATCCTATTCATCCAACAGGTGTTATTTCATTAGGAGATAACGGTTCATGCCCAAGCAAGTGGTTAAAATAGAGAAGCCACACAGTAACAAGTATTGATGAAGGTGTGGAGCGAGTCTCATTCTTCGCAGGGAGCGCCAAGTGCTGCAATTACTCTGGACAAACACCTGGCCTTTCCTTACACAGTTAGGGATGCACCGACATTACAAGCCAGCTTTCTACCTCCAAATACATTTGCCAGTTTGCATTCTGTATTTTAAGAGATTACCAGCTAATAAACTCACAATCAAGTAGGTATCCTGAAAGCATTTTAAAGAATTGGAGATTTATACAGTATATTTCATAAATTGAAAATTTTATATATATGTTGGTAAACTATAACACTTTCAAGAGATTTTGAAACAGTGTTAAGCAGGCTAGGCAGTGCAATGTAAGTCTTTTTTATAGCATTTATTTTCCCCGGAAAAAAGCTTCTATTATTCTAACATGGTAAAAAACAACAACAAAAAATAAACTTGCCATAACCCTCCAAAGGAGCAAAGCTGTAAATGACTATAAATTTTACCTATGACAACATCATTCTAGAAAGACGCTAACCCACAGACATACCAGTCAAGATTTACATGATTTCTAAGACTTCTAGATTTCAAGATCTAGACTACATAACTCTAATGCCTCCATAAGTGTAAATATTTATTTCTGAACAAATTTCTCTCTGGAATCTTTCTGGTATACTCTTTGAATAATCAATTCAGATGTGTTATCCTGGTACATGGATGTGCACGGGCTACAGAAGACACAATTCCTTTCATCCACATTTTGTTTATTTTCACCTGTGAGTAGCTGTTCAACTCATCTTTAGCTCAGACACAAAGCATTCCTTTCCCTTCTTTCCTTGTTAGTTCTCTCACATATCCTGACTTTAGAAACTTTACTCTAACATGACTATTTTTTGAGCCTTTGGGGAACAGGTTGTTTCTGAAAAGACTATACAAACCATAGAATAGCCAGGTTCCTTTTGATGAGGTTTTGATTCTAAAGCATGTCTATACTGCTATTCTTAAAAGCCAATCTAAAGATCTCGATACCAAGTTTTCTGTAAACATGGGCAACTCCTGAGGCCTTTTTTTGTTGGTGCATTGCAAATCAATTGCAGTGCTTGTGGGTCAAGGAAATCCCTGAATGTAACTATTTTATAAACTTGGAAATTGTGGAGGAAGAATTTAGAATTTCTCTCTACTGCTTTGAAATCATGTTGTGGTCTAAATACGTTTTGAAGCATTTAAGTTTTGATATACAATACAAACTGTGTAAATGTTTACATCTTTTAATCAGATTCCTTAGTACTTTTAGAAGAGGTATATTTTTAGATTTACTTATCTTTATATTGCAAATTTTGCTTTTCAGGAATAATACTAATTTTGTTCTAGTTCAGTACAATTTTATAAAAACGAATTTAGATACTGTCACTTAAGCTACTGGGGTCATTCAGAAATGCACTTGTTTATTTACTTTTATCAAATGACCTCTGAAGAATTTACTCTCTCACCCTGGCTGGTGTGGCTCAGTTGGTTGAGCGTCCTCCCATTCCACCAAGAGGTCACTGGTTCGACTTCTGGTCAGAGCACCATGCCCAGGTTGTGGGCTTGATCCCCAGCAGGGGTGTGCAAGAGGCAGCTGATCAATATTTCTCTCGTTGATGTTTCAATCTCTCTCCCTCTCCTTTCCTCTCTAATCAATAAAAAATATTTTAAAGAAGAATTTACTCTCCCAAAGCTCAATACGCTTCTAATGGAGATCCAACCAAATTATGTATCTACTTTTTTGGTGAATAAATGAAGAACACAAAAGAAGAAAAGAGCTGAATGGACTCAGGCAGACTAAAGATGGAAACAAATTCCCAAAGGATATATGGAGAGTGAAAGGGCGAGGGCTACGCCCTCCATCTTGCCTCAGGGTAAGGGCTACGTCCTTTCTCCTCCCCTTACTCCAACCCCCCCCGCCCCCATAAAGCTCGTCTCTAGGTGGGGGCTCCATCTCTCAGCCACTTGGCCTGCCATTGTGTTGGCGAGTCTGGTGGATGGGGAGCACAAGCTAGCTTGAAATACAGATTCTTATGCTTTTGCATCGGATTGGCTGGCTCCCTGATGTGGTTTCTTGGGGATCTTGAAATCTAGGCATAACAGAGAGCAAAGAATATTTTCCCAAGAGTATTGTGAATATAACATGATCTGATTCTCCATCCCATTTTTCATTCCTTTGACTTGTGGAACAGACAATGAATAGTACTGTGCTTTCTGATAATCAGAATGAAAACTATAAATGTAATAAAAAAGTATGACAAAGTCAGGCAGAAAAAAAACATACAATGTCTTCTAAATCTTTGATTCTAAAAGTAAAGACAACCCAATATAAAACACAGAATAAAGGTAATAATAATGATGCCAATCATATAAATACAAACACTTCCCCCTATTTCTCAGGCAATTTGTTCAAAGCAGTAATTTTGGACTCATTTTCACTGCATCTTTCCTAAATTTCTGTGGTTCTTTTTGTTTTTTGTTTGTTTTTTTTACTTATTCTAATATGTTTACATGCTTACTTTGACTTATTTTCCTTTGTCCCCAAACACACACACACACACACACACACACACACACACACACACACATATATATATATATACTCCTTAGCTCTGGTCCTCTCAGCTGGGAGACCTGTATTGCATCATCTAATCCTCCAAATACTATCGCTCCTAAAGACTCCACTAAAGTTCTCAGATATTATAAAATTCTTTAACTCTCTAATTCTTTAAGAAGCTTTTATTAGTAGTATTTTCTAAAGTTTGTTGTCAAATTGCTTAAGATCTAGTGTTAAGAACTGGTGACACGGAAGGTGAAATTGGGCAAGTGGTCACAGGAACATTGCTGAAGCCAGGACTGAGAGTCAGAAAACCAAAATGCATTAAAGACAAGCAAGTGTCTAAACCAGCAATACACGTTTATGAAAAAATTCCGCAAAGGGACCCCACAAGGTGCAGCTGCAATTGCCTTTTGCTAGTCTTACTCGCTGTTGTTTTTAATTTCCATGTTCAGATGCTTTAGTGCCCTAGAGTGTATTAAAGGTACTGGAAAACTCATGATATACTCTGTCTTTACTAATTTATTTATTTATTTATTTATTTTGCCTTATCATAATTAGAAATTACTGCATGGTTAGGCTAAAACATTGTAAATGCCCTAAATAATTATGTGGTGCTTACAATATTGTATCTGTATAAGACCCTAGAGATCATATGATGCAGAACTTTTAACTTTTTAATTCCTTTGATCTTGTACCCTCTGGAAGTCCTGTAAATACTATGGACTATTTTTCAAAATAATGTTTTTATCTACAGAAAAAAAAGTAATACATTTGTTTCAAATAAACCAATAGTGTTTAAATATAACAAAAAATTTTAAAGACACCTGTGATATAGTAATTTATGTCCTTTTATATTAACATATTATTAGAGAATTACATAATATTATCCCGATAATATATTTTGAGATATCTGCAGAAAATATTCATGACTGTGTTTTCTCATGGTATTGAAATCAGAGATCCATGAATACTTCTGTGATTATTTATGTATATCTATCTATTCATTTATCTTATATCTATAATTATCTAAGTATATCTTTTATATTCATAAAGGAAGGACATACTAAATTTGTTTTAGAAACTAGTAAACAATATTTTTTTTTACCTATTCAAATTTACAGGCCTTGTGAATTCCACCCACAAACCTCCCTGAGCGTCTATGAATCTCAGATTTAGAATCCTAATCTAGTGAACCTTTCCTTTAATGTCTGAGGGAATGATGGAGGAGTATAGCAGCTTGCCCAGTATCTCATAAATCTTAGTTGGAAGCACTGTAATTAACAGAAATCCCATCTTCTCTCACCAAGGCCAGTGATCTTAACAACACACTCTGCTTTCATTTCAAGATGGTCAAGAATGTTAGTGTGTAAATTAGAGGTATATCTTCATAAATCCTCAGAAAGCATCCTGTAAATGGAAGATTTATTACATTGTGCTCACCTCTGTCTTGTAAATTACTGCTTTACACCGGATTGATCTGTATTTCAATCTATCTCTCCCAATAGCCAGTAAACTCATGAAGAAAAGTCACTGAGAGATATACCAGGTATATCTCATTAACCCTGGATCCCTGTATTGGGGTTGGTGGAATTTTTGGAGATGAATTCAATTTATTAATTTATTATTTATTTATTAATCCACCATCTTTCATAATTTGCTTTTGTTTCCAGGGGTGTACTCTTATATCCTCACTGGACTGAAAGGTTTTGATGACAGGCAGTTCTTGCCACTAAACAATGTTTAGCACAATGCTGTGAACTTAAGAAAGATTTCTGCAAAGGGAATAAATTATTTTGAAAAGGGAAGATAATTTAATATTTAAGACAAGTTAAACCTTGCATATTTAAATGAGTTTCTCAAAATACTTCAGAAAAACAAATTAATATTAACATTTCCTATTAATGATCAGCTTTGCATATTTTACATGTTTTACACATAATCAAGACAATATTTTTAAACTCTTGTATGAATGTATTGGTTTGGAAAGGTCAATACTTTTTTTAAAAATTGATTTCAGAGAGGAAAGGAGATGGAGAGAGAGTTAGAAACATCAATGATGAGAGAGAATCATAGTTCAGCTGCCTCCTGCACAAGTGCCCTGACTGGAATCAAACCATGACCTCTTGATTCATAAGTCAATGCTCAACCAACGAGACATGCCAGCCAGGCAATACTTTCTATTATGTACTAGAGGCCCGGTGCATGAAATTCGTGCACTGGGGTGGGGGTGGGGGCTGCCTCAGCCCAGCCTGTCCCCTCTTGCAGTCTGGGACCCCTCACTTCTTACCGCCAGCCTGCTTGCTGCTCCTTAGCACTGCTGTGGAGGTGGGAGAGGCTCCTGCCACTGCCACTGCATTTGCCAGCCATGAGACCAGCTTCTGGCTGAGCAGAGCTCCTGCTGTGAGAGCACACTGACCACCACGGGGCAGCTCCTGCATTGAGTGTCTGCCCCCTGGTGGTCAGTGTGCATCATAGTGACTAGTCGTTCCACCAGTCATTCTGCCATTTGGTCAATTTGCATATTAGAGTTTTATTATATAGGATAGGTTCTTTGCTAAGCAGAAACCAAGATGGAATTAATATCGAGAAACTATGAGAGAAAAAACCTGTGAGATAAAATAAGGGTGGGAGCTGAGAGATGCTGAGAGATTCACCAGACCATCTTATAAGTATGACCCAGAATGATAAAGAGAAGGGAAGAAGGAAGTTTGGATGGAAGCATATTAGGCTTCAATGCTGTTCTAAGGAAATGTTGGCAAGGCTACTGGTAAATCCTGGAACCAAAGTTGCCCATTAAAGGAGACCAGCTCCTCTAGCATCTCCACCACACTCAGTCATTGGCCGAGAGCAGCCATGGGAAGGAAATCTGACTGCCACACAAACACTGCAATAGGCTTTAGAAGATGCAGCTGAAGCCCTTGGCCAATTACACCTTCTGCAGTTGGAGATTTGAGAGACACAGTCTCATGCCCATCACACACTTACATCTAAAGATATGTACTTACTTGTGAGGTTGTGTTACTGACCTCAGTTTAAAACTTTGCCTCTAATAACTGTGGAGGCTGAAGATTCCCTGAACTCAACTATAGGAACTGGACCAGAGAACCTGGTATACCTTTTCATTCTTCCACTTAAACACATTTTAATGTCTAATTTTGCTATTTCTTCCTTATTTCTAGAGTCAAAACCATAGGAGAAATGGAATGTACTCTTGTTCCTATATAAAAGGAAGACAAGACACTTTTCCCCAAAAGATACCATTCAGAAAAGATGAAGGAGGTACCAGTCCCGTGGCTGTGTGAACTGAGCTCCTCTCATTCCTCCACCTCACTCGCTATGGAATATGCTCCTCCAAGGAGTAAGATTTAGTCACAGAACGACTCTAGAAAAATGCACAAGGGGTGAGGCATTTTGCTGCTAGAGTGATGGAATTCTTTATGCTTTCTTTGTGAATGAGATTGGTGCTTACTCCCAGTTATCTCTATGCTTAGCTTCAGTTTAAGACTACTAGGTGTCTGCCTCTCTGTGGAAGAAATTTGAGGGTAGTTAAAAGGTCTGAGAAATATTCATAAAGTTACATCCTTTTGTTCCTACCACAAACCTGGGCTGGTTTTGAAGACACAAAGATGAATCTACATGATCTCAAGAATTAGGTTGCTCATAAACTCTTTAGGGATTTAGAGAATTTGTATTCTGGTTGGCAGGTAAATGTAATAATGTTAGGAATCCTAGATTTTTGCTGTAGTCTCAGTTCTGCTCTGTGTCTTGAGAAAATCATTTAGACAATGAATAAAAGGTTTCTTAAACTGGCAGGCCAATATGAATGATGCCTCCAGAAATTTTACAATATGGCAGCTCTCCATTATAGCTACACTCACATCTTTTAAAATCTATTATTTTGATGGGTAAGAGAGAAGATCTCAGATGGAATTTTTATGATAGTGTTCAGATGAGTGTATGCACATACATATATATACATAGGATAGTAAAATTACTTTAAGAATAAAGAAATAATCTCAGATTATAGCAGGACTTTTTTTGATGAAATACAGCAGGTCCTCAAATAACGCCATATTGTTCAACCTCATGTTGTTATAACATTGATAAGGGGAAAAAAATCAATTTCTGGAGAGGCCACTGTCCTGTGGAGTTTATTTTTATTTTTTCACATTTATTATTTAATTTTATTGTTTACACTGTTGTATATGTCTCCATCGTTCACTCCTTTTGCCCACCTCCACCCAGCCCCCGCTCCCATTTTCCTCTGGCCATCACCATACTGTTGTCTCTATCTATGGGTTATGCCTATATATTATTTGGCTGATCCCTTACCTCCTTTCATCCAGTTCCCCGCCCCTCTTCCCTCTGACAGCCGTCAGTCTGTTCTATCTATCCATGCACATTGTCCCCATGTCTGTGTGGGCTTTCTCTGTACATGCCAGTTTCCTCTCACATCCCAAAGATGCACACTGAGGTGAGTTGTTCCTGAATTGTCTCAGTCTGAGTGAGTATGGATGGGGTCAGTACACCCTGTGATAAAATGGCATCCTGTATGTACTAGTATGTGTGTGTAGGGGAGTGCCCTGCACCCTGAGTTGTTGGGCAAGGCTCTGGACACTTGCAAACCTGAACTGAAATAAATGCACCGGAAAAAATTTATCTTCTTGTTTTTATTCCTCTTTCTTAAATGTGTGTATAGCTCATATTTATTTCAATGTTTAATGTTAAAAATGCTTGGGGTGTTTATTTGGGAGTTTGGTGATGTTTTTGTGAGTCGAAATATTGTGTAGGAACTTAATTCTCATTTATGTTAATTAGCCTATGGTAAAATTGGTTTTATTATACATTGTTTAATTTAAAGTCACAGTTTCAAAGAATCTACCAACAACATTAGCGAGGACTTACTGTAGTTTGAGGGAATGAAAATGAAGCAGGGGATTTTAGAGCCAGAAGGCATCTTAATCCAGACTTTCAAAAAACATCTGTTTTTTTGGACTCCCTGAACCTCAATCAACTGTGATGTGTTTTTTAAAAATACAGATTCTTGGGCCTCACACAGACCTTCTAATACAAACTCCTTTGATATGGACCCAGGAATCTTAATTTCTAATAAAGTCTCTAGATGGTTATTTTACACATAAGTTTGAGAATTGCTGACTAAATCCTGCATTTTATACATGAAGAAACTGGGGCTCAGAGGTGATAATATACATTGTTGAGTGGAATTGTCAAAATGATCTAAATAGAAAGTATAAGAGTTCCAATTGAATATTAATATAATTTATTCATTCATTTAAACATTCCTTAACAAAATTTGTTGAATATTTACTCTGGTATAATGGCAAGTGTTTATATAGATCAGTTTATTTAATACTTAAAATATTCTATATTATAAGAGCTCAGAAGTTATAATTACTTCTCAGGAAACTGAAGCTAAATATTTTAAATAGCTTGGCTATGTTCTGACCCCAATAATTTTAAAACTTACACTCCTTAACCCAAACTATTGCTTCCTCCCAAGGCAGAAAGGCATTAAAATTTACTATGTGCCTATGATGCAGCAAGAACAGTTATGAACTATATATAATACTAGAGGCCCAGTGCATGAAATTCATGCATGGATAGGGTCCCTAGGCCTGGCCCGTGATCAGGGCCAATCTGCGGGGCAACAGGAGGGGCAATTGGGGACTCCCAATGGCACCCACCTTGGCTGGCCTGGCACTGCCCACTCACCGGCCCTGCCCCCACCACCACCAGTGGTCAAGGCCTGCGGGCTGGGGGCAGCTCCTGTATTGAACGTCTGCCCACTGGTGGTCAGTGTGCATCATAGCAACTGGTCATTCCTATTTGCATATTAGGGTTTTATTATATAGGATATGTAGTTGTTAGTTGATCTTTTAAGAAAAATTAAATATATAATTTATACAAAATAGGAAATTGAGACTCAGAACTTGAAAGGAACAGACCAAGGTCACAAAAGCCCAGGTATTCCACTTCCAGGCTTTGACAGTAATTTATGGTTTTCAAATT
The DNA here is from genome assembly GCF_028538775.1 of Myotis yumanensis. NCBI lineage: Eukaryota > Metazoa > Chordata > Mammalia > Chiroptera > Vespertilionidae > Myotis > Myotis yumanensis. The sequence continues at coordinate 28,474,318 of NW_027223762.1, read as the reverse complement.
TGTGAAACAGGTGCTGATGAAAAGAAAAGATGTTTATTCAAGTGCCAACCACTGGAGAGGAAGTCTTGTACCAAAGTCCATCTTCACATGTCAATGCAGACAGAGGATTTTATTAGGAAGGATAGGAAACACAGAACAAAGAGGACGTGGGGAGGGGCTGGTGATATGCAGGCAGCATCTTTGCTGGTCCCAATATTGATCATCATGGTCAGCATCCTTTAGTTGGCCATCTGGTTGAATTCCTGACTCTGGGGTCTTGAGGTCAGGTTGCTCCTTAGGTTCACACAGAAACTGAAACTGCTGATTTTAGTAAAGTTCACTTAGAAAAGAAACTTTTAATGTGTAAGCTTTGGTTTCGAGAGGAAAAATCGGGTTAGAGTAACACATTGGGTCTGACATTTACTAAGATTTATATGGTTGGTTTATATAAGTACTAGAGGCCCGGTGCACAGATTTGTGCACCAGTGGGGTCCCTTGGCCTGGCCTGCAGGGTTCGGCCTGAAATCAGCTCTCCAACATCCCCTGAGGGGTCCCAGATTGCGAGAGGGTGCAGGCCAGGCCGAGAGACCCCACTGGTGTACAATTAGGGCTGAGGAGGGATGCAGGAAGTTGGCCAGTCAGTGAGGGACTGCAGGAGGGCTCCAGGGCATGTCCTGACTGTCTTGTCCAGTCCCAATTGGCTGGACACCAGCAGCAAGCTAACCTACAAGTCAGAGCATCTGCCCCCTGGTTGACAGTGAGCATGATAGTGACCAGTCGAATGGTCGAACAAATGGTTGGACACAGCATATTAGGCTTTTATTATATAGGATAGCCTATTCATTCCCTATTACACTATGACTTAGCTACTTGAAACTTCTATTGGTTTGAATGTGAGGATCTAGACCTTCTGAAAGAGTGTCGATTCTGAAGACTCTCAGCTTCTGCCTCCTGAATTGCATGTGTTACTGACAATGACAAAGCCCAGTCTCATGGTGCTGGAAGGCCTTACAGCCTGTCAGCAGAGTTTTCAATGGCTATGTGTTTCAATCAAGCAGTGAAGTGAAGAGAAAATGAAGGTAGTTATTTCCCCATATTTCAGTTTGCTGCCTAGGAATACTGTCAGCTGGGACTATACACTATGCTAATGTTATTGCAGCATTGTCTTCTTTGCATTCCAACGGGGACTGCTTTTGTTTTCTCTGAGTGTACCTCACTAAAACCTGGAAGTACCTGGTTTACATATTCACTGCCACTTATGGCTTCCTCCGGGACCATTTCAAAGTACTAGAAGATAGTAAGCAAATTAGATATTTGATTTTGATCAACTGAGGTCAACCTAACATCTGTTTGCTTCAACTTTGCTATCACCCTTATTTCTGCAGTGTTTGTACCTGTGATTCATTCTATCATCTGCAAGTATTTTCCATGACCTGGGGCCTCTTGTCTTTTTTGTCAGTGTTCTTTCAAGTTGTTCTCTTGCCAGGGACTCACTGGCAAACTATAACTGACTGAGTAACCAATGAAAATTCCTCAACTTCTGCTTTCTTCAGACTATGAAATGTCATTTCGGTTTAGTGAACTGAGCAGTGGTACTAGACAGAGTGGCTATAAACGTTTTTGTTGTCAATCTGGAAAAGGGAGGACAAAGTCCTTGGTCACCTACTTCAAATGAAGCAACCCTAAGGCAATGCACTGATTAGTCAAATATCACATAGAACAAAGAAGTTACTGAATAAAAAAATGTTTTTGGTAACATTTTGCTTATTTTTTTATTTTTGAAATCTATGCTCTTTCAGAACTAGAAAACTTAGAAGAATCTTTCAAAATATGAAGTCACTATTGCTTTCTTTCCCACCCCCTCCCACCCCTCAAGCCATCAGCTATAGTTAGAATGCAAATTCCTGCTGGCCAATGGCTGTGCATATGGGTTCACATGGAGGATAGAGAAAACTAGGTCTTTACTGTGATGCATTAAAAGCAGTCTCAATCCAAAGGGTAAATACAACTGTAGTCCTGAAGGAGAACCAAAGTCAGAATGAAAAGAGAGATATCAGGTTTCAGGTTTAAGAACTGACTTTAGGCAGAAATAAAAAGCCAAAAGGTCAGAAGGGAGCAACCATGTAGACCAGACTGGTGAGTGGAGTGCATTTTTGCCCACATTCTTGGATCCTCTCTTTTCAACACCCCTGCTTTGCTCCATGGCCCACATCATGATCTTCTTCCAGTTCCATTGTTTTTCTCCATATGACCTACAAAGCGTATCAATCCAAGTCATAAAAGACTATCACATGAGCCTGTTCTTGTTTTTCAGCCTCTGTTATTGAATTATCTCAAACTAAGGTGGCTGTAGCACTTACAGTCATATATCTAGAAAGTAAACCAGATCATTCTGCTATACTGCTTAAAACTTTGCAATAGTTGTTAATTGCTCTTTTATGGCTTGTAAGGTCCAGCATCATTTCACTTCTGTCTTCCATCTTCATTTTATACTTTTCTGCCTCACTCTTCCACTTCATTCTAGATGAGCCCCCAGCCTTCTTTCCTTTCCTCACATATGGCTTTCCCAACAGTATCTTTGCACTTACTCATTATTTTGCAGTTCTTTCACCAGCTCTTTAAATGACTGACATTAGCACCTTTCATCACTCTCTGATCAAACGTGAACTTCTCAAAGAGCCCTCTCTGACCAGCCTTCATAGTAAACTCCTAACACTGACATTATTCTCTGTCACATCACTTAAGTTACTGCCTTATATCATTCCTCTCAACCGGCAATGTGATGGATTCTATGAGTTGCTCCACTCAGCCTCCCTCTAGGTTGCCTTCCTATACCACAGAGACTGGTAAACTAACTTCTACACTTCCTAGACTCTTTTTCAATAGGATTGGGAACTAGAAGTAAGGTACAGGCTCTCTTCTTGCTGCTTTTGTAGACAAGCCAGATAGTAGACATGAGGATGCCCAGACAGTATTGAAAAGAATGAACTCTGTTTCAGGATGTACCTCTAGCTTCATCAATGTCAGAGGCAAGTGTTACAAAACCAGCTTCTTGAGTGCAGGTGAGCAAAAGTGAAGTCCTGTTGGACAGCAGTAGCAGGTCTCTGACTTTTCATTTCTTTAGCCTTTTGACCTATTTTATATTTAATTTCTCTATTAAATCTGTTTGTCCTGGCCAGTGTGGTGCAGTTGGTTGTAGTGTCATCCTGTACACCAAAAGATCTTGGGGTTCAATTCCTGGTCAGAGCACATATCCAGGTTTTGAGTTTGACCCTTAGTCGGGGTGGGTGAAGAGGCAACTGATCGATGTTTCTCATCTCGCTCATTCGCTCTCTCCTCTTCTTCTCTATCTCAAATCAATAAAAATTAAAAAAATTGGTCCCATACCTCTTTTGTTTAAAGTATTATCCTTAACTGCACTGAATGAACACTGACCAATTATTGTGCTGATATTATTTGTTTGCTATTTAATTTTGTTTGCCCCCATTAGAATGTAAGCTCAAAGAAGTCAGGGGATTGCCTTATTCAGCACCGCACCATTGTTCAACACTAAAACAACTTTAAGCACAATGTAAGGGCTAATGAATATTGGTGGAACACATGTGTGAATAAACTTATAAAATAAACTAGATTTAACTCAATCTAGACCATAATAATTTTGGTTCTGATCTTCTGTGTGGATTTCTGTAACTTCAGGGAGAGAAACTACTTTTGATTATGATGCTCATGTTTTCGCTTTTCAGGATACATAAATGTTAACAGTTTCTACTGAATAGGTTTTCATTTAGGTGTCAACGAATCCCAGTGAACAAATATGAGAGCTGGATTAGAAGCTTTCATCCATAACAATGGCTTTCAATGAAGTTATTGCTTTTCTGACAATCTGCATATTCATCCTGGTGAATAAATCCTATTTTCATAACTTGTGTTTTGCATGAGGAATCTGGAAATAGCATACATATTGGCTGTGCTTCAAGCTTTTCAGTTGCTCTGGCTCAGGCATATAGCCTTCTGTTACTTCTAAGTCTCCTCTCCTCTCCTTTCTTCTCTTCTCTCCTTCCTTTCTTTTTAGAATATAAATTAATGTCACACAACTGGCTGACTAATGCAGCTTACAATATCAGCGTTCACAGAAATGAGTCAGCATCTTTCACTAAGCAACTTTCTTCCAGGAGAGGGACTTAGATATTTCAAAATACTTGACTTCTTCCAATGGAAAGGGTCCCTTTTAATCAAAAGGAATCGCTATTTAGGTTACTCTTTTCTCACACCTGCAATACTTAATTAGGATACAAAGCTCTCTTGTCTTCCTTTCTTGTACTGCGTATTTAAAATTGATGCAGTGTTCATCACTAATGGATAGATTTTAAAGGCTTGGAAGCTGATGCTGTTAATGGATACACGTATAAAAGCTCTGTTGTCTTTCCTATTTGTTTCTTTCCTTTATTTTTTTAAGTAACATGTACCTATCTAGTATCTATATAGATAACACTCATTTTTAATTGACTTCCCTCGAAAAAAATTATAGAAAAGAAAAACCAGCCATGTCCAGTTATTCTAAAAGCTGCATAAAAGGGAAAAACAATCAAACCACTTTTTCCCCTAAGGCAATTTTGCGTGCTCTGAAGCAAAGAGCAATTTTAGCCAATAAAAACGGATTCTCCCAAGTGCAGCAGGAAAATGTGGCTCATTGCAACAGAGGAGGGAGCTGGAAGCCAGAGGACTGATGATTGATGCTGCCCGCTTCCAAAGGCTTTCATGAGCTCACCCGATGCCTTGTGATGAGCAGCATTCAGTGTGCAAAGAGCTAAAGGGGCACACAAGTGTGCATGCTGATGAGCAAAACCACTCACCATTCACCAACTGCAGCTTGCTCCTCCGATCTTCTTTTATGTTGAGAGAAGAGAGGACACAAGAATATGTGTTTAGGAGTTCTCTATTTATGTTAGGAAAAATAGAGAAGGGAAACTGGCTAGGGTTTTGAAATAAACCAGCAAGCCAAAGGAGAACAAAGGAGAAAGGGGCAGAACCTAAGGAAGTACGTTTCTCAAACACCGATGGAATTTTCTCTGTATGTTCTTTGTTCAAAAGAAACAAAGCAAGAGGGCTGATCTGGCATTGCAGGCATGGGAGGAAAGGTAGAAGGAACAAGAACAGGGTTCTTCTGGCACATCTAATTCTTAATGCAGAGCAACCCAAAGAGTGACTTTTATCAATGCTACTCCCCTCCTCCCTCCCGCCCTTCCTCCCCTCAATCCTGTCCTTCCTTTTTCTCTTTCTGTCAACTACTGGACTGATCTAGAAATTATATGGCCCAGCCTCTTCTCGCACATGAAGGATCAGATACCTCTTAGAAAAGATCCCCAGTAACATAACATAAGGCACTTCCTTCTCACTGCCGCATCCTCATGACCTACCAAAGGTAGTACTATCAAGTCCTATAAGAGTTGGAAATATAATTTAGGCTACCTGACTTTCATTCCAGTGCTCATCCCACTATACAACTAAGTATTATTATCATTAACAGTAGTTGGTATTTCTTTCTAGAACTCAAATATCCTTGAATATTCACTGTAATGATACTGTCCTATAAACTGACATTGTGCAAAACACACAATTAGCATTGGTAACATATGTTTAAAAGAAACTTAAAAAAATCAGTATTAACACATTGCGACCTGTAGTTTGATTGCTAGCTTTACCCAGTGGCCAGGTAAGTTTCTATTGAATGAGTACATAAAACATTTTACATAAATGTTAAAGGCACGCTTTAAAATTAAATAAACATTGCATTTTGAAGTTATTTATTACATGTTCTTACAAGCTAATATCTTTTTAGAGTATGATACTTTGTAAAACACTGTGTAATATGAAGCAGGAATTCTTCTAATCTATCCACAACGTGTTATGTTGCAATGAGAAATGACAAAGTTCTAATTTCCGCTGTCAGGAACTCTGAGTGACTTTACCTGGAATTAAGATTAAACAGCAAATTCTTAATCATCCTATAGAATAAAAGCCCAGTGACCAAACAGCGGAACAACCAGTATAACCAGTCAACCAGTCGCTATGACGTGCACTGACCACCAGGGGGAAGACGCTCAATACAGGAGCTGCTCCCTGGTGGTCAGTGTGCTACCATAGTGGGAGTGCAGCTCAGCTGATTGGGATGAGCAGCTGCTCCCACTGCAAATCCTAGGTCAACAGGCAGGAACCTGAGCTGCAATCTTTGCCTCCTTGCCCCAGGCTCCTCCTCCTTGCTCCCTGCCACCACCTCTGGACACCCACAGGCTGCACAGTGCCTCCATTGGGCTTGCCGAGCTGACCCTAGAGGCTGGGAGGTGGGTTCGTGGCTGCCGGGGGACTGAGGCCTACTCCACCACCTCTCAGTGCTATTGTCCCTGGGCCAGGCCCCACGAGGACCCCTGGAGAGGTGACTGCTTTGGCTCCACAGAAGATGCCAGACCAGGGAGCAGCCACTCAGAGGGTAGTTTGAGCTGCCCTCCCACAGCAGACCCATCCCTGCAGGCCACACCCCCCACCAGTGCATGAATCCCATGAACCGGGCCTCTAGTTTGAAATAAAATCCATTGCATGTCTGATACTTCTGAATTGCAAAAGGGAAGAATACTATTATAACGTTTTAAATATCCTTCTCAGAGGCCATGACTGAGTTCCAACAATTGAGGTTTTTGAAAAAACTGAAGGGTATGGCAGATTTCAGACAATAAGGAATGAGGACGCAGCAGTGAAAGGGAAGTGCCTTGTATCATGCTACTGGGTATCTTTACGGTTTGGGGAAAATTTTGCTAGAAAATACTAGCTATTCTGAAAAACAAATTAGCTGATTCAAGTCATATTTGAAGCAATGATCTTGATACCTAAGGTCAGTGATGGCGAACCTATGACATGCGTGTTAGAGGTGACACGCGAACTCATTTTTTTGGTTGATTTTTCTTTGTTAAATGGCATTTACATATATAAAATAAATGTCAAAAATATAAATCTTTGTTTTACTATAGTTGCAAATATCAAAAAATTTCTATATGTGACACGGCACCAGAGTTAAGTTAGGGTTTTTCAAAATGCTGACACGCCGAGCTCAAAAGGTTCGCCATCACTGCCTAAGGTCAAATAATATTTTCACTTAAAATGTAAAAATAATTTAAACTGCCTCAAACTGATTGTCAAACTGCAGTGGGAAGGCCAGAGAGAGTTGGGGGGCAGGAGGGAGGGGAGTAAGAGATCAACCGAAGGACTTGTATGCATGCATATAAGCATAACTAATGGACATAAGACACTGGGGGGTAAGGGAGGGTAGGGGTTTGTCAAGGGCGGGGGGGAAAAAGGACACTTATGTAATACCCTTTGTAATACTTTAAGCGAAAAATAAAAAAATAAAAAAAATAATTTAAACAAAATATGTTTTGTTCTATGAAGGAATCATCCCAATAATGTAAGTTAATATCCAATTCTTCAATCTACCATAATAACAAAAAAAACCCCATACCTCAACATTTAAAAAATTATAAAAATATATTAATGTATCAAAAGGAAATGCTGGAAGAATTTCTCAAAATCATGTAATCAAAGTACGCTAGATGTTCAAGGCCAGTCTGTGTGTGGGAGTCCTGTCCAAAGTACATGGATGCTAAAGGCCAATTTGTCACATGCAGGTGCAAAAGCAAGGACACAGTGATTGTGTTGTATGCACTGTGCAGCGTACTTTTCTGTAGCCCAAATACTGCTGTCACTATTTGGCAAGAAGCCTCTTTTGTCTGAGTTGGTATAAAGTGTGTTACTGACCAGCCAGTGTGAGGCTGATTTTATGTCTGGCCAGGCTACTGTGTGTGCCATGGCTCTCCTGTTTGCTGAGGCTGCTTTGCGTGGCTACTGCTTTGTAAGGCTACTTTGAAGAACTGTTTTGTCTGTCCGCTCCTTGTTAGCAATGGCTACTTAGTCTGTAATAAAGACTCTCCTATAAGTCTATGATTGCTCATATCTTCTCCATTTAATACCCGGCATCCACAAAAGTACAGTTCTTGGTCGTGAAGGACCTGTGCACCCCACAGTTGGCATAGTCAAGCAGGATCATGGAGGAACTTGCTCCCCGACAACTGACACAGTGAGCAGGGTCACAAGATTCAGAAGTACTCTGACAGACCTTTAATTTGGTAATGGAGAAATTAAACCTAGCGAGTAAAGTACATCACAAAGAGACTAATGAACTTAAGTTTTGAAAATTATTATTTTCAAAAGTCAAGTGAGAAAACAATTCAACTGTTTTTTCTAAACAGTGAGCAAAATAATTCTGGAGAGTCATATATTGATTGTAAGTGGTGTATTAATCCATTTATTAAAAACCTGTCTATAGACTTGAATAAATTTATACATAAATACATACTATATTTCACATCAAAATAGATAGGCATATTAGTGTAATTAAAAACAAAGCATTTGCAAGTATTGATGATTTCATAGTAGTTTCCATCATATTAAAAAAAGTTAATTAACAATCAATACATTTCCAAATCTGAGCAACTACTATTATTTGAATGTCTCAATATTCTTGTTATATAGAGACCTCATACTTGAAAATATTGAGCAATACTTTTCCACTCCATGAATGAATTATGCTTCACTAGTCAGAATTTAATGTTAGAAATTATCACTTAAATTTTGGACAAAAATGTTGCCAGGAGCCCAGGTTTGGGGCGGAATCTTATAGCCATCTGGAAAATTTCCTTATTATCAGCTTTGTTCCTACTCTCCAAGTGTTGTCATGCCCAAATGAATGCTAAACTACATGCATTTACTAGTATATAAAGTGGCCAATGTGACAAAAATTAAATTTAGCTTATATATCAACTTGTAACATTTTTTCAAGTCACTTTTTCTGAGAAGTGTATTTCTTTTTTTGGCCTGAATTCCCAAATATTTTAGAACATAAGCATGCTAGATTTGGCTATCAGTACTGCACAATGACATTCAGAATACCTTGGGAGATAGTTTTGAAGTTTTAGTTTTGCATAATATTTAACTGCACCCTTCCTTCCTTCCTTCCTTTCTTCCTTCCTTCCTTCCTTTATTCCTTCCTTCCTTCCTTCCTTCCTTCCTTCCTTCCTTCCTTCCTTCCTTCCTTCCTTCCTTCCTTCCTTCCTCTCTTTCTTTCTTTCTTTCTTTCTTTCTTTCTTTCTTTCTTTCTTTCTTTCTTTCTTTCTTTCTTTCTTTTACAAATTAATTGTATTTTGAAAGTTTTAGTTTTGCATAATATTTAACCCCTTCCTTCCTTCCTTCCTTCCTTCCTTCCTTCCTTCCTTCCTTCCTTCCTTCCTTCCTTCCTTTTACAAATTAATTGTATGTTAAAATTTTTGCCGATTACCATTTATCCCCCCCATACCCCTTTCTACCTCTATCCCCACTCCCACCATCTGCAATCATCACATTGTTTTAATGTCCATAAGTTCTCTCTCTCTCTCTCTCTCTCTCTCTCTCTCTCTCTCTCTCTCTTTGTTCCAGGATTCTCCTTGGGAAGAATACAAATAGGATTTAGCCCCTGGTACTTGAAAGTTTCAGAGCCTTCCAATGCAGGGACACAATAGTGGCACCCAAATCCCTTCCAAATGATTCATCAAAAGCCAAATTTGCTGAGAGAGAGATTTTCAAAGAACTTCGATCACCTCAATTAACCAAACCACAGGGATTCAACAGAAAGCAATTAGCAGACTTAAATATGACAGTATGGTGGAATGCAGTCATTATTTTGGCTTTTATAATATACTGGAAGCCTGGTACACAAAATTTGTGCATGGGTAGGGTCCCTAGGGTTTGCCGGTGATCAGGGCCATTCAGGGCCTTCCTTCCCCAGCTGCCAGCTGCAGGCCTGGGCCCTCCTTCATTTCGCACCGCCCACTGGTGGTCAGCTCACGTCATAGCGAGCGGTTGAACTCCTAGTTGGTTGAACTCCCGAGGGGACAATTTGCATATTAGCCTTTATTATATAGGATATTTGAGGTTAAATCTTGGTTTAGTTAGTTCCTACCTGTGTGGTTTGACAAAAAGATTTTTGTTGTTTATTTGTTTTTAAATTTGATGATCTGTCCATTTCTATCTTTGATACAGTATTATAACTGCTTTATAGGATTATTGTAAGTATAAAGTACAATATAAAAAATAGCATAGACTGGACATTATTTTAGAAAGAATTTTCTTGTTTTCTTTCTTCTTCTCCTCCTCCCCCCTCTCCTTTTCCCTCTCATACTTCTTGATATAACAGGGCAGAATACCTACCACAGTCTTCATATAAAGTAATTTAACAATTCACCAAAATAACCATTTGGCAACTATAATGATAATAATTGATTTAAAAAAAGAATCACCAATGAATGCTAAAATTAGTGGGTCAATATTAGAAAAGTAATGTGATATTTACACAGTCATAAAGTATTTCCTCATAAGATTTTATTAGTTAGAAAAGGTATAATAGTACCTTCACAGTGGAGAAACCTCACAGACACACTTTAATTAAATGATCTAAGTCAGTGGTTCTCAACCTTCCTAATGCCGCGACCCTTTAATACAGTTCCTCATGTTGTGGTGACCCCTAATTTCATTGTTACAAATTGAACATAATTAAAGCATAGTGATTAATCACAAAAACAATATGTAATTATATATATGTTTTCTGATGGTCTTAGGTGACCCCTGTGAAAGGGTCGTTCGACCCCCAAACGGGTCACAACCCTCAGGTTGAGAACCGCTGATCTAAGTTATCACCAGTAGTAAATGTTATGTGCCTCCTGATATAATGTTCTTAAATAAACACATCATTCCTATGGTCTTCCTGCCAAAAATTTCATAACCTGTGTCTAATCATAAGAAAATAGCCAACAAACCCAAATTGAGAGACATTGTATAACATATCCTTTACTCTTAAAAAAATCTTTATCTATATCATCTACAGTGGGGCCTTGACTTATGAGTTTAATTCGTTCCGTGATGGAGCTCGTAACTCAAATTACTTGTATGTCAAATCAAAAAGTGAACAGGTGAGACACGTGATGCTGGGCTGATGTTGTGGTATTCACTGTGACGTTCACTGAGCCAACTAGCGGTGGGGTATCTGAAGCTGGCTCGTAACCCGAATTTTAGCTCGCAACTCAAAGCAAAAAATCGGCCGAAAGACAGCTCGTATCTCGAAAAACTCGTTAGTGGGGACACTCGTAAGTCTAGGCCCCACTGTATATCTATATCTATATCTATATCTATATCTATATCTATATCTATCATCTATATCTATATCTATCTATATAAAAGAAAAAATAACCCATATGAGATCTGGAAATGATATTTAAAAAGTCCCTACTTTTAAAGATAAAAACAAATTGAGGTCTAAAGTAATGTTAGAGAAAAATATCCTATGTAATAAAAGCCTAATATGCAAATTGTCCCCTCAACCAGAAGTTTGAACAGGAGTTCGACCACTCACCATGATGTGTGCTGACCACCAGGGGGCGGCACCGAACATGGTGGACATGGTGGGCGTCAGTGATGTGGTGTTGGCAGCAGGTGGCAGTGGAGTCACTGTCAGCCCTGATGGGCCCTGACGAGAGCGGGACCACAGCAGGATGGTGGAGCAGGTGAGTGGGTGGCACCAGGCCAAGGTGGGTGTGAGCAGGACCCAATCACCCTGCCAATCACCCCACAGATGGCGAGCAGCGGTGGCGGTGGGGAGTGGGGCTGCCCCCCGGCTCCCAGGCACTAAGGGAGCCAGGCAGGGACCCGATGATTCAGGTGGAGGGGGGCGCGTGGGGGCCTGAGGGCCCAGAAGTCAGCTGGGCCCTGACCTTCCATGCTAGACGCTCAGGCTTCGATCGCCGGCCAGGCCTAGGGACCACACTCATGCACGGTTTTCATACACCGGGACTCTAGTATATCATATAGTATATGAATGATATCTCAGTAAAACTGTTAAAAATAAATAGGATTTCAAACTCCTTCCATACAGCAGGGTATGGTCATTCTAAATTGGAGATGGCACGAACAATGCAGAACAGAGTTGAGAAAGGTCAGGACCTTTGGGGAAATAGAGAATAAAACAGTTTAATGACTACCACTAATGTGGTAGGTAGAATTCTAAGATGGTCTCCAAGAGTCCCTGGCCCTAGTGTGCAATATTAATCCTTATTTTAACAAACATGAATCAAGTCATTGCTGCAGAGGGATTTTTTAAGATGTAATTTGAGCCCCTAATTAGTCAGCTTTCAGTTAATCAAAAGAAAGATTATCCTGGGTACACCTGACCTAGTCAGGTCAGTCCTTAAAAGAAGTCAGAGAGATTCTAAGCAGCAGTGATTTCTCACCTGCCGGCCTTGCAGAACTCTACAAGGGTGCTGTGAACTGCCTGTGGCGACAGTTCGTGTTACAGAGACCTGACAGTGACCTCTATGATATGACAGCAGTCCCTGACTGACAGCCAGCAAGGAAATGAGGGCTTCAGTCCTACATTTGCAAAGAACTCCATTCCAACAACCACCAGTGAGCTTAGGAGAGACGGAACCACACGTGGCATCAGGGCTTGGCTGCGTCTTGATTTCAGCCTGGTGAGATGTTGCACAGAGAAACAAGCAGGTCTGTACCCAGACTTGTGACTCATAGAAAAGATGAGGTAATAAATTCTTATTGTTTTAAGCCTTAAGTTTGCGATCATTTATTATACAGCAATAGAAAACTAATATAAGTGCATAGTGAAAAAGGGGAGACATGTCTAGAAAAATAAGCATAGATTCCCTTCTAGCAGAAGCCTTCAGTGATTGGTTATTTTGTAAGTAATTCCTTTCCTTTCCAATTTGTTAGCATAAAAGTGATTAGGGTGTTACTTAGTTTTATGCGTCTGCCTCTCAAATTGTATTTAGAATATATGTGCACATTTTTATTAATGCCACATTTTCTTTGATTCAAGCTGTGAGATTTTTTTTGCCATCTCTTTCCGTATATGTAATGATTTTCCTTTACAATTAGATAAAAATATATTGAACATTTCTGATAATGTGGTGAAATATGTTGTCATATTTCTGCTTTGGATAATTTGAAAACATTAATTTTTACGTATCAATCTTTGATTTTAAATGTAGTTTATTAATGTCCCTTGCATCACCATCTATGAGTAGTCTATAAAATCCAAGTTATAGTTGAAAAATTAGTTTTTCTAACATTTTTCTGAGCACTTTTTACATGTATCACAGGCATACTATAGAGATTTTGAAAACTTTTAAAACTAAAAGTTATTTGTGATTAGTAAATATAGTTTATCTAGAAATATTACTAATAACATAGTTGATTATTATATACAGTGGGACCTTGACTTACGAGTGCCCCGACTAACGAGTTTTTTGAGATACCAGCTGTCTCTCGGCCGATTTTTTGCATTGAGTTGAAAGAGTAATTTGAGTTAACAAGCTCCTTAACAAGCTCGGTCTTGGAAAGAATTAAACTCGTAAGTCAAGGCCCCACTGTACCTTTAAATTTTTCTATGTGTATCTCTCCACATTTAAATATTACAATCAATTCTATATACTTTTGTTCCCACTTTTCTATCTAAATTCATGAATATTTTATATTATTTTTATTTTTCAACATAATACTACATAGAGATATAGATGTTCTTTAAAGAAAAATGAAAATAAATACCAATAAAACTAAAGAAAGTAGGATTTTAAAATTGCCTATAATATTTTCAGGATCAATCCCCAGTAGGGGGCGTGCAGGAGTGAGCTGATCAATGATTCTCTGTCACAGTGGTTCTCAACCTTCCTAATACCACGACCCTTTAATACAGTTCCTCATGTTGCGGTGACCCCCAACCATAAAATTATTTTCATTGCTACTTCATAACTGTAATTTTGCTACTGTTATGAATCATAACGTAAATATCTGATATGCAGGATATATTTTCATTGTTACAAATTGAACATAATTAAAGCGTAGTGATTAATCACAAAAATAATATGTAATTATATATGTGTTTTCCGATGGTCTTAGGCGACTCCTGTGAAAGGGTCGTTCGACCCCCAAAGGGGTCACGACCCATAGGTTGAGAACTGCTGCTCTATCATCATTGATGTTTCTGTCTCTCTCTCCCTCTCCCTTCCTCTCTGAAATCAATAAAAATATATATTTTTAAAAATATTTTCACCCTGAAACATATGTGATTTTATATACAAAAATGGAATTATACATCTTATACTTGATCTGTTTCCCATTATCATTGTAAGAAATTAAAACTAACTTGGTGGCTTGAAACATATCTTACAATTCTAGAGGCCCAAAGTCCAAAATGGATTCACTGGGCCCAGGGTGTTGTCAGGGCCACATTCTTTCTGGGGGTTTCCCTCGACTTTTCCTGCTTCTATAGGCTGGTGATATTCCTTTGCTTATGGCCCCCTTCCATCTTCAAAGCCAGCAGTGCAGCATCTTCAGGTCTCTCTCTGACTCTGACACTGACCCTCCTGAGTGCTTCTTTCATTTATAAAAACCATTGTGATTATTAGTACATTGAGTTCACACGGCTAATCCACAACAATCCCCCCAAATCAAGGTCAGCTGCTTAGCACTTTTAATCCTATCTGCAACCTTAATTCCCACATTGACATGTTGCATAGCATACATAGGAACCGAGGATTAAGTACAGTGTGGACAGAATTGAGTGGCTGTTATTCGGCACATCACTCTTGACATTTGCTTTTCACAAATTCTCTTACCCAATTCATACTTAGCATTGTTCTAAATGATTTCATAGATTCCTTTATATGAGTGCATCAATGTTTATTGTATTAAACTATCTCTTAGCTTTGTTGTATTGAACTTATTTTCTAGTTTTTACTATTATAAATTAGTAAAATTAGCATAGTTATTCAATAATTATTATATGTATTTTTATAAATTCCACATGAGATGGTTAAAAAAACATAGAACAACTATGTGATTTCCACATATGAAAAACATTAGAAAATGTTTTGAAACTATATGTCTGGATTCAAATTCCCATCTCATTGCTTACTGTTTTTAATCTTAGACAAGTCACATAACCATTACAAACCTCAGTTTCCCCATTTATAATAACACCTACCATTAAGATTATTTTAAGAATGAAATACAGGGGTGGGGATAAGTAGGTTTACAGGTGTGAGTACCCAAAACAGTTTATTCTTGTATTATCTTTATTATTGTATTATTTTTCATATGAATAACTGTAAACCTACTTTTGCCCACCCCTGTATATTGGTCCTGTAAAGCACATAGAAGAATACCTGGCCTACACTACAACTCATCATTGACAATCATGATGGTAGGTGTTGGCAATGTAGCCATGAACAAAACATTCAGAATCCCTGCCTTTGTGGAACATATAATCTACTAGCTCATGCATCCTTGGCAATGAGTTCATATATACCCAAAAGATAAACTCCTTACCAGAGAATCCTATATAATAAAAGGCTTATATGCAAATTGACCGAGTGGCAGAATGACCGGTCGTCATGATGCGCACTGACCATCAGGGAGCAGATGCTCAATGCAGGAGCTGCCCCCTGTTGGTCAGTGTGCTCCCACAGGGGAGTGCCGCTCAGCCAGAAGCCCTGAGCCAGCTCATGGCTCGCGAGTGCAGCGGCGGTGGCGGGAGCCTCTCCTGCCTCAGCAGCAGCGCTAAAGACATCCCCTGAGGGCTCCCAGACTGTGAGAAGGCGCAGGCCAGCCTGAGGGAACCCCTTGAGTGTATGGATTTTGTGCACCAGGCCTTTAGTTGATAGATAAAATACTAGAAATTTAGTGATGTTTTTGTAAATATTATGAAGTATATAATTTATAATCTATCCAATGTAACTCATTTGGTTTTTCCTTATGATCCCATTAGCAATAACTGATATTAAAATGTTATATGATTATACATGCAAGCAATCTGATTTTAATGAGAATGATTCAATATGTCCTGGTTTTGGAATTGTGTTGGCAGTAGATTTAGAATTTTTATTTATTTATAGAAATAAAACTCTTGATAGGATATTAAATTATTTATATAGTTCATTATTCAAAAACATACATTGACTTTTATTGAATTTGAACTTTGCATTCACTGAGAGATTTTTATGGATTTTCTTCTTCCTTCATGATGTATGAATATAGCAGACATTAATATATATCCTAATATTTAATCACCTAGAAAAATGCTTACTCTCTCATAGTTTCAGCTCTTTGTTTTCCTAGAAAACAATGCACATTTGGTAATGTTTTATTCGATAACTAGAGGCCTGGTGCACAAATTTGTGCACTGGTTGGGTCCAGCTGGCCTATCCCAGTGGGGGCTATTGGGAGCGGGCTGGCTGGGGCAAGGGGCCATGGGCAGGGCCAGCTGGGGTGAGGGGCCGCAGGCGTTCCGGTCCTTCCACCATTTGGTCTATTTGCATATTTTCCTTTTACTGTATAGGATGCAATCCCTGTAGCAGACCCAAAGAAAACACAAAATGAGGCAGGAAAAGAAGTAAAGCAAATATGAGGGGATATATTTCTGAGTGGTTTCAGTTGAGTAATAAGTGATGTTAAGTTTTGGTTTTGCAAGGAATCTTAAGAGGCCTGATGGAAATGGCATCCAGGGGGAAGGAAGAGAAGAGAATGTATTCCCCCACTCCTCCCTGTCACCCAGCCCTCATTCATAAAGTCCACTCTAAAGGGCCCAATCCACATGCACTTTTGTGTTGCAATCCCTGCCCTATTTTATAGGAAGTCACTGGTGGAAGTCAAGGTCTCTTTGTAGGACAGTGTTCCCAGGGCACAGATTCAGTGTGTAGCCTCCTTATTGGGTGGCTACAATATGGCTTGTGAGGCTCCCTCACCTGTAATTGTGACCTTGGAAGCCATGGAGTGATCTGCATAAACAAGCTTGATGTGTGTGTGTGTGTGTATGCATGTTGGTAGTGGGGTTGCAAAGAAGGATCAAATAATTTTATTAAAGATCCTCCAGTACAATCATGTGGTGTTAGTCTTTCCATAAATGTAGATACTTTACAAAATTTGCTTTGGTGTATTTTTTCAAATTCTATATTATTATTTTATTTTAACTGGCATGTAGAAATATTTTGCCTTATGTTTCTCTTCTTTTGTTTGTCTTCATCCAATGAGAGTTTTACAGTATTTATGATAGTTTAAAATTCATTCACTGTGATACCTGCCATGCTGAATTTTTAGGTGTTGTTATTTTTTTTTTTAATAATTCTTTGGTAATTTTAAAATGGAAAGTACTGCATTCTGGCATCTCTCTCTTGGGAGGGATAAACTAGGAGGGCTGGTCACTCTGGAAACCACAAAGTTCTGATGTCTAGCTAAGAGACTGAGTTTGTTTCTGAGCCACTACAAAACTGTTATGGGAAACTCATTTAACCTTTCTAAATATTAGTTTTGATGGTGTAATATCAACACATTATGATTCTATAGGTGATCAGACACTCACCTGGGAAGGGATGTAGCCAAATGCCCTGCTACTGAACATCCACAAATTAAAACAAAAATGAGTTTTGCTTCATTCACAACATGGAATGCTATAAATCAACTGTAAATGACTCACTAAAGCCATGGGCAGGAGAAGCCTGCTTCCCCTCCCCTCTGAACCACATGACTGCCATCTACGCTCTCAGACCCTCAAGGGACAGTGAGCATGTTGTGTAATCAGTCAAGGTTCCAAAGCACCTGGGCCAAAGGCAGAAAACCATCACATATAGGTGTTGGCAAAAGTGGGCTCACAGTTGTAAGTATGCAAAACAGTTTATTATGGTATTAATATTTATTAATTGTTGTATTATTTATTTGTATTATAACTATAAACCTACTTTTACTCACCCTGTATGAAAAGGAAATAGGGATTATTTGGATTCTTCTATGAGATACATTTTTGAATGAGAGTATTGGAGTTTGCTGTTACATTTGACAAGGTATTTGAGTGGTGATTTCTCTGAAATTCTCTGCATCTATATAGTTTTAAACAGGATTACCCAATAGTGCCCTCAAAGACACTTCAATCTTCTGGTTTCTTCCACAGTGCAGTATAGGAGCTTGCCAATATTTAACAATTTCTTAAAAAATATATTTTTATTGATTTCAGAGAGGAAGGGAGAAGGAGAGAGAGAGAGATAGAAACATCAATGATGAGAGAGAATCATTAATTGGTTGCCTCCTGCACACCCCACATTGGGGATCAAGCTGGAAACCCAGGCATGTGCCCTGACCGAGTTCAGAGGACGGCGATCAACCAGCCACACCAGCCAAGTGATATTTAACAAATTGTGACTTAAAGAATCCCTAGTTTTTTTTATAGATTAGTTTATAAGATGGCTTTGAGAACACATTGGAAGAAACAGGGATGTGCAATCTAGAGAATAAGTAAAACAAGGTAATATTTGGATTTCCGCACCAGAAGAAAATCTGGAGATACTGCCTCCAAAAAGCAATGATTTTTTTTTTTTTGTATGAAACATAATTTCCATCATGCTTACCCTGTGTGCTAAAACAAGAGAAATCTGTAAGGGCCAAAGTAACTAAAAGAAATAAAAATATGTTATTTGAAAACAGAATGAAAATGTACCAAAGGTCAGATTTATACTGAGGACTTGTGATGATATTGGTGTACATCAGAGTAAATGGGTTTTAGAATAAACTAGTAATTTCAAAGGGTGTCAAAGTGGTCAAACCTCTAACTCATGGAAGAATTAAATGAAATTATCTTTTTGAGAACAGAATATCTCAATTTAGAACCCCAGGCTTTCCATAGGTTAAGAAATAAAATGAAGCAAAAATAATTCAAAATCAAAAATTGCTGAAATACCAGAGAACAAACCACCGTGAGTGAGAATCTCTAGTAACAAAAACAAAGGATTAAGATACCCAAGCATTTCAGAAATTATGAAATGAGCCGTAGAGGTAAAAATAGACTATACGTGCAGTAATAACCGCTTATATTTTGCACTCTTCTCAATAGGCTACAAACATTAACTCAGTCGATTTTACAGGGAATACTTATCAGTCTTGCACATTTTAAGAGAGTTCAAGTTACAGCTCTCCATTAGTAATAAGCAACATAGCTGACAACTTTAGGTTTCCACACAATTACTATATAGTCCAACAACCTTTGATTTCAACTGCAGTGGCCAATTTCCATACACCCTGAAAGTGCCCCCCTCTCAAGATCCAAACAGATGTCTCCTCTAATCTGTCTTAGGATTTTCTCTAAAGCAATGAGCATTTTTTGTTGTTGTTGTTCAACTCCACTGCAGGTGCAGCCCAGAAGTGGAATGGAGGCAATCCCCGCAGGGACAGCTCTCAAACAGTGGGGGATAGAAGTCAGTGCATACCTTCTTCAGCTCCACGTGTTGGGAGTATCCTGAGGTGGATTCTACGGTTTCTCAGGTCCCTGATGTGACTGAGCTCTGGTTTACTCTGTGGGCAGCCGATAATAAAGCATCCACATTGAATTAGAGATGTTTATTATTCATCGAAGTGGAAATGTCAAATAGACTGATGACTGTACAAATACGGAGAGAGATTCTGGCTGAGTCTTTCTATAAATTTGATAATTTGCTGCTGTGTATTATTTCTTTATTTTGCTATTGAGGAATTTATATTGTTCTCCAACTCTTGCAACTTGTGATCCATGGACCAGCAGCATCGGCGTTATCTAGGAAGTCATTCGGAAGGTATAACCTCTGCCCAGCCCTTGTCTACTGAGTAGGAATCTGCATTTTTATAGTATCCTCGGGTGTGCACTATGCACATTTAAGTTTGGGAAGTGCTGCTGTTGACCTTCACTGGTCAATATGGTAGCCAACAGTCATATGTGATTTTTAAGATATGTCATAATATGAAATATGCACCAGACTACCCAAAGACTTAGTGTGAAATATATATACATAATAATAAATTTTATATTATTTTTATGACAATATGTTATATACATTGGTTAACAAAGTATATTATTAAAATTAATAATATTAATTATTATTTAAAATATATTAGTAACATTTAGTATCTTTATTTAATTCAGTTAATGTTGTTACTATACAGTTTTAAATACTATATATACCTCACATCATATTTATATTGGACAGTGTTTCTAGACCATCAAATGTCTTGGAGATAAACATTAAGAAACTTTTATTCTCTTTTCCACAGAGGTTGCAGGACATTTTAACATTTTGGTAGGAGGAAAATATAGTGCAAATGGTCTTTGACTTTCATTTTTCAGAATTTTATGCAACTAATTTTGTGGTGTATCATGTATTCATGATGCCATACTTTATTCCAAATACCTGATAAGCATCTAATATAACCTAGGCACTGGGATGACTATTAGAGAGATAATGTCAAAGGTAAACAAGGTCCCCTTCTTAAAATAATTTGTAGTCTGTGTTTAAATTGCAACTAACAAGAAATCATAGTTAAGGGTTAATGAAGCGTATGAAGCATAGCATGATATGGGAAAAGAAAGAAGAGCTTGGGTTTGGAAATAGCTGATAGCCACATTTGACAAAATAATGTTCAAATTGTAGGTATGTTTATAGCAGAAGTGACAGTTACTTAAAATGAACTTTCAGGTGACAAGAGTGAGAATGGGTGGAGATGAAAGTCTGTCTGTACCCACTGAGATTGTAATATAAAAGTATCTCCTGCTTTCTCTGTCTGCAGAAACACAAGCTCTGCCACAGGCTACAAAGCTCTTACATTGGTAGGTGTTTTTGTTTTGTTTTGTTTTTGTATAAAGAAAATAGAGGACCTACAAATTCTATAGTAGATCTGCTTTAGAAATCTAATGCCTTCAGTGATTCACCTGCTGGTTTTCAACTCATTAGTGGCTCCAGTGTTCTGCACTGACTAAACTTACAGCATGAATTAGTTTGGGGTGCGTTAGGCACAAGTATTTATAGAGCTACCTGAAGGTAGCCTATTTCCCATGCGTATTTTGACAATTTCTAGAGTATAATTTTAAAAATGTTTTAAAAGTAAGCCTAAATTTTGGATGAGGAACTGATTTGTTGCCTTTGTGATTATACTATAAACGTTGAACTCTAGTGAGCACATCCACATGGTTTTTTATTTAGATCACTAGAGGCCCGATGCACGAAATTCGTGCAAGGGGCTCAGCCTGGACCCACCGTGGCGGTCGCCTCTGCCTTGGCCCCTGCCACCACAGCTTCATCCAGAAGGACGTCCGGAAGGATGTCCAGTCTAATTAGCATATTATGATTTTATTATTATAGATATTTCCTAAAGAGAAAAATACAGAGCCTCTGTACCTTTAAACTTCTAGTGGTGATGCTATACCACTTCCTATACTTAGGTGGGGGGGATGTCTTCATGGCCCAGCTATAGCTTGAAAACAATTTGTTTATGCAACATATGCATTTGTCATTTGCATAACATCAATTCCTAAAACTGTGGTAGGTTATTGGAGAATCTTCTTAAATTTAATGTAATTTCTCCCTTCCCGGACAATAAATTGATACGAGTTTATTAGCAAAACATAGGGGGAGAAACAAGAGATTCAGAAAATACCTAGAAAAATCTTAAAATAAATGCTTTCCATTCTGGAATAAATAATAATCATGCCTCACCTTAGTAACTAGCTGAAAATGAATATAGGATTATATTACTCAGAGCTTTTAGAATCCCCAGGAAGGAAAGAGCACTTCTGGTGGTTACCATAGGGGGCCAAGTACTAGGAAATTTCAGAGAATCTCTAGGAAAAATAAGTGGATGTAAGTAGGTCTATGAAAAGCAGCTGATTTTGTCATTTTTATTAGCTTGTAGGAAATACATAGTCAAATTCTGGGTTTAGGAATATTTATCAGCTCTTTTCAAAGCAGAAAGAATTTTATCTTTCTGTTCCTATTTGTTTTAATACTAATTGTGCTATTTTTCAGATTTAAATTTTAAATTGCCTCAGTAAAAGACTGGGATATCTGAACATATATATAGATTAAGGACTCAGGAAAGACAGCATCTCTGATTTCTGTCTCCTGATAAGATTGCAAATGAGCTCAGGAATCTGGCTCCTTTCCCAGAGCTTACCCTTGGACATTCACAAACAAGAGGGGAGCTGACAGAACTCAGAACAATAAATCCTGAGGAATCCCAGAAAGGCAGAATGTGGTAGGTTCTAGGTCCTAGATCACAAGAGGGCCAGAGGCACCAATGTGGGATTGAGAGAAAAACATTATTGTTGTTTTTTCTCTTACCCAAATTGCCTGAGGGTATTACTGCTCACCTGTTCAATGACTGACAAGACCCATAAAGAATAATCAATGAGGAGTTTCCTCAAAAAATGGAACTCCCATTTGACCTAGTAATCTCACTTCTAGGGATATATCTCAAGAAATCAGAAACACCAATCAGAAAGGCTATATGCACCCCTATGTTCATAGCAGCACGATTTACAATAGCTAAGATTTGGAAACAACCTAAGTGCCCATCAGCAAATGAGTGGATTAAAAATCTGTGGTACATCTACACAATGGAATACTATGCTGTCGTAAAAAAGAAAGAACTCTTACCATTTGAAACGGCATTGATGGGTCTGGAGAGCATTATGCTAAGTGAAATAACCCAGTTAATAAAGATAAATATCACATGATCTCACTCATTTGTGGAATATAATGAACAACATAAACTGATGAACAAAAATAGATCCAGAGACATAGAAGCATCAAACAGAATGTCGAGCCTCAGAGGGAAGGCAGAGGAAGGTATGTGTGGGGGTAAGAGATCAATCAAAGGACTTGTATGCATGCACATAAGCATAACCAAAGGACAAAGGCAGTAGGGGTGGGGATATGTGCTGGGGGCGAGGGGAAGAGCGGCCTGGGAGAGGTCAATGGGGGAAAAAGGAGACATATGTAATACTTTCAACAATAATATTTTTTAAAAAGAATAATCAGTGAAGGAGAGAGGAAGAACTTGGGGTTACAGAGCTGGCTGTGCTGGAGGAAAAGTAAGAAGAGAAAGGGGTACAGAGATCAGCCTCAGGTATTTCAAACCTTTCTGTTCATCCTCCCCACCAACCTTTGCTCTCAGCTCTCTAAGTTATCAGAATTCAGTGGGGAAAATCATGGGTTGGTGAAGCATAGAAATATTTGAGTATGTGTTGAAGGAGGATAATGAACTGAGTTGGTGAATTCAGATGATAAGAAAAGAGAATCTCTACCTGGAGGCACATTCCCCACATCATTTCCTAAATTCACTTTGCAAGACATAATTCAGAGGCTGTATAATGTCAGTTTTGCGGAGCCAATGCATTTCAAGACAATGCATCTGCTATTGCCAAAAGGCTACACACTCACAAAATAAAAATAAATAAATAACAATAAGGAAGCATGAGAAAGAAGTGGACAAAAATATTTAGTCAAACAGATCCCCCCCCCCCCCCGCCAAATAAAAAAGGCATAAGTAAAAATGATGGAACAATTAAGCTGAAGTAAGCAGTCATAAGAAATAACCAAATGAAGATTATATGAATATCTAAATTGACTATTAGCCAAAAGATCAAATCAATTATAATGAAGTACTAAGTTTTGCTTATATATAATAAAATATCAATGAAATAATCTTAGGTTCAGATGTTTTTATAGATAAATCATCTTTGCAAAGTTTCTGAAAATAGATAATTCCTTCCTTTCATATTGATCCAGAAAAGAGATGCATGTATTTAGGGTTCTCTGGAGAAACATAACTGATTATGTACACACACACACACACACACACACACACACACACACACAGTTGACCACTGAATAACATGGGTTTAAATAATGCAGGTCCACTTATTTGAAGATTTTTTAAAAAATAAATATGTGTACTTTTTAAAATCCTCACCTGAGGATATATTTTTATTGATTTGAGAGAGAGAGAGAAATCAACTGAGCCACCAGGCCAGGGATACCTGTACTGTTTTCATCTGAAGTTGGGAGTCTGTGTATGCGAAGGGCTGACTGTGCGCATTGATCTACACAGTTTTATATAGGGGACTTGAACATCTGTGGATTTTGTTATACACAAGGTGGGGACAGGGGTTCCTGGAATCAGTCACCTGAGGATACTGAGGGATGACCTAAGTTTTTGGTGAGTCAAAAGTTTATGTAGATTTTTGGCAGTATGGGGATGGGTGCCCTTGATCCCCACAGTGTTAAAGGGTCAACAGTATCTATAGCTATATCTATATAGATGAGTGGTCTTTCCAAAGTTTAGGTCTAGCTATTGATACAGATGAATATAGAATGAAAGCATGATTTAATGTCTTAAACTGTATATGATGGTGGCCCCATATGGTTCTAATGGAGCTGAAAAATTCTTATTGCCTAGTGATGTCCTAGCCATCTTAACATTGTAGCACACGTGTTTTTGGTGATGCTGGCATAAACAAATCTACTGCATTACTAGTCATAATTATGTACAGTAAATAATAGTTGATAATTGCAATAAACAATTATGTTGCTGGTTTATGTATTTACTATACTAAAACTTTTATTGTTATTTGAGAGGTACTCTTCCTATCTATAAAAAAAGTTCACTGTAAAACAATATGCCCTGCTATGCGGGTAGCAGCATCATACAACTCTTGAGTGCACTTTTTTCTCTTGTGCTTGATTTAATGTCACATTGTTTTGTATACTAAAATGCTGCACAGGCTTATAACCTAGGAGTAATAGGCTATGCCATGTAGCTTAGGTGTGTCGTAGGCTATAAAATCTAGACTTGAGTAAGTATACCCCATGAAGTTCACATAATGACAAAATTGACTAATGACACATTTCTCAGAATGTATCCCATTGTTAAGTGGGGCCTTACTCTAAGACCATATGTATGTGTGAGCGAATATTTTTCTGAAAATTCCATTTTTCTCCTTGAGATGATTGGCTGAGGCCCACCCACATTATGGAGAGCTATCTGTTATACTTAAACTTCACCAATTTAAATGTTAATCTCATCTGAAAACACCATCAAAGTTGACATACAAAATTAATCATCACAATAGAAAAAGGTCCAAAATACATTCACCTAATTTAAAAAGTATATTTAAAATCTAGGTCTCTAACCAGATGAGGATAGCATGGGAATAGAAAAGTATTTACCCATTTCATTTATGATAATAGATGTGAAATTTCCAAGTAAAATATTAGATTTGTGTAGTAATAAGAATGTTTAATGTGTTTAAAGTAGAAAAGTACCAGTCACTTCTTTTCTCTAAAACAAATAATTACCAAGAGACAAAATATTTCACATGCTAATGATATATTTTGCACACTAACAAAGCATGTGCTCAAAACCTAAGTCATCTTTTCAAACATAAAGATTACATTGCTGCATTTTGACATCTACACATTGAGTATTTTGACAAATTGAATAGAAAAAAAATTTACACATGTAATAAGTAATTTTTGTTTTACCTTGATATAAAGCAATGAATCTCCCTTTGGGTGATTAATTAGCTACTCTAAGATCTTTTTTCAGTTTTTATTTTCTTTTAAATAAAATCTGGGTAAAGGAGATATGCATACTTCTTAATATTTTTCTTTTCATAAAGATTAGACTCCACATTATTTGACCCCAAAGTATATTAAAATTTATCACATTTCTCTACATTTTATCCCTATAATCCAAGCATGATTAAATATTTTATAATATGATATAATTTGCAACAAAAATTTTGTGAAGGAAAAAAAAAAATACACAATAATTTTCCCAACTGAAACAGAAAAAAATATCAATAAATCTAAAACCAATTCATGATGAAAAAAATAGCACTGAAAACTAAGTAACTTGTGGGTTTAAATTAGAAAAATGTACTCTAAATTTGTTAAATTTATTTAACAAATGTGTGTGGTGTGTATGCATCATAAGAACTACAAACCTGACACTTAAGAGAAAAAAATTAACACAGGACATATTACCTTTAAGAAAAAACATGTACATTATTATATACTACATTATATTCTGGAAATCCTGGCTTAAGTTATAAGTCAAAGGAAATAAGAAATAGAAGTATAGGATCAAAATGATAGAGTCAACCCTAGCCAGTCTTTCTCAGTGGATAGAGCTTTGGCCTCCAGACCCAAGTGTCTGGGGTTTGATTCTGATCAAGGACACATACCTCGGTTGCTGGCTCCTCACAGGCCACGCCCTGGTCAGGGTGCATGCAGAAGGCAACCAATGGATGTGTTTCCCTCACTTATATATTTCTCTCTGTACTTTCCTCTCTCTTTCACTCTCTCTAATAATCAATGCAAAAAATATCCATGGGTGAGGATTAAATTTAAAAAAATGATAGAGTCAAAATTATTCTTACTAACAAAAGATATAAATAACTGCATATGGTGCCCTATACATTCATCAGTTACTCTATCTACAATCAAATTTCAAAAATCAACTGTGTTCTAAGAATTTTACTTTTCATATGGCCAATTACCTCCTAACAGACCAAGTTTGCCTGACAGCTAAAAACAAGACAAAATTTTTTTAAAAGCTAGTAGAAAGCACAGGGGAATGACCACTAGCAGGTAGATAACTGGCAAGGAGGAGGGAAGCTGACATTTTGAAGGAGATGGTACCGAGTAAATGCTCTGTGCTTGCAGCTTTTAGTTTAGAAACAGGCTGTTGAATTACATTAGAAAATGTGCTGGTTTGCAGAACCAAACTTCTGGGTTATGGAAACCACAGTATGTAACTAGAAATGTAATTCAAGAAGGAGAGAACCAGAAAGAGGAAGTCTCTATTGTTGCTGCAAATTCTGCACAAACTGTTCACTAAGACATAAAATGCAAATGCCTGGGGAATAAATTGGCAAGGACTTCAAAGTAACTACTATAACTATACTCAATGAAGTAAGGAAAAATATTATCATCATAAATGAAAATAATAAAACCTCAGCAGAAGACTAGAACATATACAAATTTTAGAACTAAAATATACAATCTGTAATAATAAAAAGCATAATATGCTAATTAAACTGGACAGCCGAATGACCTTCCAGACGACCTTCCAGATGAAGCCAGGGCTGTGAGGGCCGAGCCCCTTACATGAATTTTGTGCATCTGGCCTCTAGTAGTTAAATAAAACATCCACTAGGCAGTGGTTCTTAACCTGTGGGTCGCGACCCCTTTGGCGGTCAAATGACCCTTTCACAGGGGTCGCCTAAGACCATCCTGCATATCAGATATTTACATTACAATTAATAATAGTAGCAACATTACAGTTATGAAATAGCAACAGAAATAATTTTACGGTTGGGTCACAACATGAGAAACTATATTTATAGGGCCAGAAGGTTGAGAACCACTGCACTAGACGGATCTAACAGTAAAACAGAGACACCAGGAGAGTCAGTGAACTTGATGATTAGTCAATAGGAAGTATGCAATCTGCAAAAGATGGTGACTGATCATGGCTTCAGAACTGAGGTTGGAAGTCACCAATTTTATCCTTCCTAAAAGAAAAAAAAATGCCGAGAAAACTAAAAATCAAGGACTTGTCTTAGATGAAACATACCAATTCCTTGAAATACCAAAATTACTGAAACTCACAGGAGTAATAATCATCATATACCTATTAAAGAAATTAAATCAATAAAAAAGAAAGCAGTGTATGCAAATGGCTTCAATAGTAACACCAAACATCTAAGAAAGAAATTTAAATTAATTACAGTTTTCTGTAATCTCTTCCTGAAAACAGAAGCAGAGGAAGAAGCTACTAAATCATTGTGAGAAGCAAACATTATCCTAATTCCAAAATCAGATAAAGACAAGACAAAAGTAACTATTAAAAAACCAATATTAATCATGGATGCAGATACAAAGATCCTCAGCAGGAATCAGAAAATCAAAACCAAAAATGTATAAAAATAATGATGTAAAATAACCAAGTGGGACTTCCTTTAGTATTGCAAGGTTGTTTCATCATTTTAAAATCACATAATGTAATCCCTCACATCATCAGGCTAAAAAGGAACTTTCACACCAATATGTGCAGACATGCACGTAACAAAATCCAATACCAAATCAAACTCATGATAATCTCTCAGCAAATTAGGAATAGAGGGACCTTTCTTAACATGATAAAGAATATCTCCTAAAAACTATGCTAATACTATATGTATTGGTGAGAAAATGGATCTATTTTCCCCTAAAATCTGGAATACGGTAGGATAGGTCCTCTCATCACTTCTATTTAATATCACACTGGAAGTCCTAGCTAATACAATCCTATATAATAAAGAGCTAATATGCTAATTAGACAGAAAAGCAGAATGACCATCTGGACAATTTTTCTGAGGAAGCCAGGGCTATGAGGGTGGGCCAAAGCAGCTGGGGCTGTGAGGGCCAAGCCCCCTGCACGAATTTTGTGCATTGGGTCCCTAGTAAGACAATAGAAGGAAATAAAGGATATACATTCATATGTAAAAAAAAAAAAAAAAAACCACACGAATCTAGACACATATCTTACACTTTTTACAAAAATTAACTGAAAATGAATCATAAGCCTAAATGTAAAATTCAAGATTATAAAAGTTGCTATTAAGGAAATTAAAGGACAAACAATAACTGAAAGAAAATGTTTCCAAAATAAAGGATCTATATCCAAAATATGAAAAGGATTCTTAAAACTCAACAATAAATTAAAAGAAAACCAATTTTTTAAATGAGCAAATGATCTGAACATATACTTCACCAAAGAATATATACAAATGGAAAAGAAGAATACAAAGAAATACTCAACATTTATCATACAATATATATTTGTCATCAGAATATCATTAGTGAATTACAGATTTAAACAAGCGCTACATATCTATTAAAATGGTCACACTTAAATAAATTAATACTCTATTGTTTGATGGCATCCTGTAGAAACCAAGTCTGTTGGGGAGATTATAATAGCACATTATTTTTTTCTTTTTAATTTTAGTTGGTAGTTTGAAAGTTGCAGTTTCTGTTTTGGCAGTCCTTGATAGAATATATTGCTAATGGAAGTATGAAATTCTAGAAATATCACCAAGACATTCTACAGTCATTATATAGAATGACTTCTATAGAAGATGAAGGAAATTGAGTAATCAAGACAGAACAGAGCATGAACATATTAAATTATGCAGATCAATGTTCTGCATTTATGTTTTTCTAGTTCATAAATTGACTAGAGGAGGGGGTTTTCAGCCTTAACAGAATAAGGGTAAAAACTAACTCTTTTTACTGCCCTTTGTGGATACTACATTTTAAGTTAAAACAGTAATTTAAATAGGCTATAGGTGACAGATAGATATGGAATGGTTTAAAATATTAGGAAATAAAAGAAATAAGCCTCCCTGCAAAACCATAAAATGAAACAGATATAATTGCTGAAAGAAAACAATAATTATTGAATTATTGAATCATTTTTAAAAATTAGTCCAAAACATATTGCTCAACCACTGGTACCTAAATTATAAAAAATAAATATCTTTGGTAAAGAAATATATGGCAGGCATAGGATAGAAAATGTAGCAATACAAAATTAAAATGAGAAAGGACCCAAAGAAAGGAAAGAACGGAAAGGCAGCAGAGGATTAAACACTATAGCATTATCTTAGTATGCTGTTTCAAACCAAGCACAATGTTTAACTAAACAAAATATATCAAATCCATCTTCTCCAGGGTAGGATGATAAAGCAGATCAAGAAATGTTTGTAAAGATAAGACTGGCCTTGAAAAGACTAGAGGAGCGCTCATTCTGACACTGAGCAGCATACACATAGATAAACTAGATAAGAATGAAGGACTTTCACATCCAGAAAATGAATTGTCTCCATGCAGAAATTGTGTAAATGAGCAAAGGAGATGGCTTTAGGAGATGATCCAATAAAATCCTAAACAGCCTTCTTAGTGAGGAAAACAGATACACATTGTGCCCTTTCCATGCCCTGAATTAGGATTCCCTGGAAACCTTACATGTTCTCTCAGTCCAAATATATTTGAAGAGCAGTTTATAAGGGCTGATCGTCTTAGTTCAAGCATTTTATGCAAAATCCTCAGGATGTGACACTCCCTTCATGTTTTAGGCTTAGTGATTTTTGATCATCATTATTTGGGGAAGACCAGTAGCTTTTGAAAAATCATTAAGTCAGTTTCAGTTTTCTCAGACTCCATGTCAAATGCAGTAATGAGTAAAGCCAAATAAATAAAAAATGGTTCTATTTTAAAATAAGATAAATTGTCCCCTAGACATGTATAAACTTGAGTTAAATAAATAGTTCTTTATAAAGTCTGGGCCAACTCTTATTCACTAGGCTCCCATTTTTATACCTGACATCAAAGATGTGCTCCAAAAGGCAAAACAAACACCTAAAATAGGAAACAGGTTGCATTTCTTTCTTAAATACAAATAAGAATGTATTTGAAAGTAATATGCCTTGATCAATATCTATATTTATTAAGCTTCCTTGCAGACAGATGTGGCCTTATGAAACAGGCCAATAAGAAATAGGCTGATGTTATTAGGAAGGGTATTTACTCATACCCTAATAACCTCAATGAGTTTCATTCTATCCCTAATTGTGTCCAAGGACAGACTTTGTCTCATAAATAGCAGGAAGGACTGATCAGGTGTTCACATGTACCCATTTCTTACCCTCTACTTTGTCTTGCTCAATGTGTCGTCAGGTTTTTCTCATTCCTTCGCCCCTGAACTCTGTGTGCCCCAAGCATAAGTAAGCACTGAAAGAGTGAAATCTGCCCCCTTATCAAATGCTTTTCCTGGCATTTGACTGACCACAGTAAGACCCTTTTCTTGTGAGATCCTACTGGTTATTGTTCCTTGGGTGTCCTGCTTCTCTATAAATGATTATGTTTATCCCTGCTTTCTCCTTGTTTATCCATAAAATGAAAAGTTGTTTTTATTTGTTTGTTTGATTGTGATATGCATGTAGATTTTGGAGATTGGAGTCTTCTTCCTATGGCCATTGCTTTTCTTCTGAATAAAGCCTCTCCTGAAAAGTCTGGCTTTGTTTTCCTTTGACTGACGTGTTTACTGCAATACATTTTGTAAGACTACGAGTAAATAATAAGCAAGCAAAGATGAAGATGGGGGAAATACTTAAGTATCTATGAAGAAGAAGAATGGAAAAATAAACTCATGGTTTATTAATTCAGAAAATGGAATAAATCTCAATAGATGAAATGACTGAACTAGAGCTACATCAATTCTAAAGCAACACTGCTTGAATGTATATTGTTTAAGAAGAAAAAGAAAATGTTGTAATTCATAGTATGATGTAATTTATGTAAAGCCTAAAAGTCTCTAAAACAGTCTATATTTTATATGTTTATACATAGATACGTATGTAGTAATAGTAATGTGTAAATTGGCACTGACTCTCTGAAGATAAAGGGAAGAGAATATTTGGGAAGAGAGACACAGTGGTTATTAGTTGTGTTGGTAAATCATTATTTCTGTAAGAATAAACTACAAATGCAGTATGGTGTTAACATTTCTTAAATCTGGATGACAGGCACTTGGGAATTTATTATGTTACTCTGCATGTTTTGTGTATTTCAAGTATTTCATAATAAATCAACCAAACATAGAAGGGAACTAGAACACCAGAGACTACTGACAAGTAAAAAATCGTCTCTGAACCAATATTCCCTAGTGAATGCAAATGTAAGGACTTCACCAGTAATTCTTGCCCCTTAGCTACAGAAGGGATCCACAGAAGAATTTCTAATGCCTTGTAGTCAATTTTCTGTTAAAGCTTAGGCTAATTTTCTCATCACTTTGACTCATTCATTAAAGGAAGAAATTGTTACATGTATGGTTATTTCCAATAATAACCTTTTCATAAATGTTATTGAAACATAAAACTCAAGTACTAATAATTTTCAAATAATGGTTTACAAAAGGGATATTTGTATATATTTTTTTATTTGTCTCATTTCAAATTCATATTTTTCTAATGTAAAATAGAAAATAGTCCCCCACATTTAATTCCATCTGCTTGTATTGGGCAGGAAAAATCAATGTATGATATTTAAGGGCAGCTACATTTAAAGTTTTTGATCATATATCCTTCAAAAGAATATTAGAAAATTATGTACCTTCTCATCTTAAAAAATCTGTGGCTGTGACATGAAAGCTCTGGAAGTCCTAGGCAGTTCATCTTAAAGGGCCCACACATGGCCTTACTCAGACTCACTCCCTCTGAGCTCCAGCATTGGAGCAGCAGCTTCAAAGGAACCTGGACATTAAGGGAGGAACTAACTTGTCTGGAATCAGGGCAAGATACTAGTGAGCATATAAAGCTTTTGATGATGAGATTAGCGCTAGTATTTGCCTTTATACAACATAAAGTTAGGACACAGAACCCTGAAGGCACCATCATCACATATAACTCCATTCTAAATAAATATTTTTCCTGTTTCTTTTCTTGAAGATTTCATTTCAGAAACGCTTTTAACATAGTAAAAAGTTCAATTCTTGGGTTATAGATCCTCCTTTGAATTTAAGTAAATGCTGATTCAGAGTCTATAAAAATATCATTTACTTGTGGTTTAAGCAAGAGATGCAGAAGTAATTGCCTATATATATCCCGGGAGAGTTATTCTTCTTTGATTCAGTCACTGAAGTTATTAATGTGAATAGAATATAACAAAATATGATTCAGAAGATATTGAAATTGTTTACAAATGACTTGAAATGTAATTTCAACTTTCTGATTGTTGGCTGTTGAGGAAGAAATTGCCACTCAATATTTGAAATAAAACTGTTTTATTTCTTGCTCAGCAATGAAGAGTTGTATTTTAAGATGCTGTATCTCTGAACAAAGCACATTGCTGATTTTAGATATGGGTTTTGGGAAACGTGTCTATCAGAAATTAGTGGGCTATTAGAAGCAGTGTTTAAGTGTGGGGTGACCTTTGGCTTTAGTTACAGGATTTTGGCTGCCATAAATTGGTTGACCTTCAGAATGTGGAACAGCTGAAATCCTCATTGGTTGAATGGAGGGTTTTAAAATCAGTTTTGGAAGTTTAATTTCATTGATATAATAATACTTAATCAATATAATAATAAGTATTTCTGTAGGAGAATAGAAGCTTTTCATTTTCAATCATAACAGTAAAAAACTACGCCTTGAAAATAATTGGGAATTCAGCCTCCTCTGTCTCCACTGTCTGACATAGTAAATGATAAAAGCAGCGTAGTGGTATAGATAGGAAGACAGTAAACAAATCAGTGTAGGACTGCAGGAAATAGTCAAGTTTCAATGATCTGTATATAGTTTTCCCAAGCTATGAGTTAACTGCAATAATTTTAAATTAATTTCAAAAGCAAATTAAAGTAGCTGCCCTTTTATAGAGAAAAAAGTTAAACATATTAATTTTAATCATATCTGCAGTAATGAACTGATCATAATATTTTTCATCTTCCATTTGAATATGCCCTCTTTGTTTATTAATACTCCTAAGTCCAACCGTACACAGGAAGCCCAAAACCACAATTAGGAATTTAGTTCACTTTGTAAGGAACAAATCACTTATTTGAAGTTTGTGCAATATTCTATCAAGAGGCTGAACTTTTATTTTCCTTTAGAGATCTCCTATTTCAATCTAATTAATATGAATATAGAAAACTAGGGATCTGCCATCTAATTATTTTTAAAACTTAGCTGCTGTGTTAAAGAGAACTGAAGGATGTTGTGGTAGAGATGCAGACAGGGAATGGAACTACATTGTATGGACGCCCTGCTATTTTTCCAGGTGCTGTTTATGTAATCAGCTTGCTTTCTCATGTTACCTATTTAATTTTCACGGATAACTGCCCTATTTCCTTTATGAAAAACATCACACAGAAATAAATATATAATTCCTATTGTGAGACACTTTGTATATGAAAGGTTATGACTCAGAAAGATTCAATAAATTTCTCTAGTCAAAAAATTAGTTGAGGGAGCAGGGGCTCAAATCCAGCCCCGCCTGACACCAAAGCCCATGGAGCTCTGTGATGCAATAAAATACAGCTCATCGCCTCTATCCCGTGTTGTTACAAATTAACAAAATAATTTGTAAGTTATTGTATGCTGTGAATGTCAAGAACGTTTAACTATGAGGTTTTCAATTTCTGTTGTCTATTCTATATACGATTTTTGTCGGAGAAACAACTGAATTTGCCAAGTGGGTTGTGTCAAAAGTGACTCAGTTACGCTCTTCAGCAAATATTATTTATGGAGCTTTCCCTTGCCCTGAAAATTGAGCCATACACTATACACGCTAAAGTGCTTGCCCTGGAGGAACTCAAGTAGGGCAGCTCTAATAGTCTCTTTTGTTTTTTGAAGTGTCGGCACTCAGCTTATTGGAAGGTACATGATAGAACGATGCTTCCCTTCTTTAGTAAATGATGCCACATTTCTTGTTGTTTTCCAATTTTCTCGCTCTCTGCAGTACTCCACGACTTTCCAGCTACAATTGCATCTGTGTTGGGAAGTTCATTAGTCAAGTCCCTCAACGCCCAGGGATCTATTTCATTTGGTCCTGCTGGTTTATGTACGTTCGCATTTTTTAAAAAGTATTCCCCGATGAGTTTTAGTCAGTAGTTACTCTTTTTATTTCTTTCCAATTCTATAAACTTCATTTTCTTTGCCAGCATTGCCTTCTTAGGATGTTATATTGTCTATCCAGTTTTTATTTTCTTCTTGTTTCCTGTGAATCATGGGCTTTAAAAAATTAGCTCATTATCTCATCTCTTCAAAAAAACCCTGCTCATTTCTCTACTCTCCCCCGCCCCCCCCCCCCCCAATGCTCTTGGAATCTCTGTTTTCTGGTATTAGTTTAAATTTTATTGTTGTAAGTGCTCCTGTACCCCTTTCCCAGGTTCTGCCTCGCTTATTCCCTTATCGATATATCTTACTACTTAAGCACATTGGCGGTCACCTTTCTGCTCATTAGCATATGGATAATCCAGCTCACAACTTGTATACTTAAGTTTCTATTGCATTGCTTGATGTAAAAACATTTCTAATAGAAAAAAGAGCAATGTGGTATGTGAGATTATATATATATAATTAACATGGGGGGATATAAATCGTGAAAGAACTATATATTTCTCAACAAAAGTCCAAGATGCAGATGCCTAAATTTATAGTTCATGAATAATGGCCTCTACATTTCAGGTGTTGTGTTGTGTTAGGACCATTGATTTGACATAGACCCTGCTTAGGAAACTGAAAAGAGCTACAGTAGTGAAGGCACGAACTGAATTGGAGGTATACATGGCTCCTAAGGAGCTGTGTTTCTGACCTCATATATGGGCAATTTCTCTTTCATTTTAAACATTATTTTGAGGAAACAGCCAAAGTAAATTAGTGGGTTGTGATTGGGCATTCCTCTCAGGTTCGAGAGAAGTTTTAGCTGCCTTTTAATGTCAAATATCTTGCAACAGTCCCTGCTTAGCTCCTAACTGTACCTTCTTTATTCTCCACCTAAACTTGCTATAAACATTATATTTGAAAATATAGAATGATATTCTCCTCGGGCTTTTCTAAAGTATTTTGTCAGTATTAATAGGTCAAAGACTTTCCTAGGATACTCAATACAAGGCAGAATGAGAGCTTACAATAGTAAAAAGCTACACACACATCAGGTATACACTCAAACAGAATATTGTGGTAAAGGACTTGGCAGAGAACATTGCGATATGGGTACTGAATCTCATAGATGAAGAGTTTACAGTAGAGTCTATTGGACTAGCTTTTACTCACTAAGAATATAAGATTGCAATCAAAGCACAGGGAAATTATATATTGGTGTTGTTCTTTAGTAGCATGTATGTTGAACATATTTAATCATACATAGTGACACTCTGTCTCTCATATAACTGCATTTGATAAATGTACTTAAATATTATTTTGAACTACTTCAGAGACAAATAGGATTTTATGATAAATATGAAGGGTTTTCAAATATGGTATGTGTATCTTTGTTCACAAATTCAATTAACATCTATTGGGTGCCTAACCTATACCATCTGAATCATGTATATGAACTCTTTCAATAATATGGCTTCATCAATAGTAGGAATGTGGGTACTCTGACTCTCATATATGTGGTGTTCCCATAAATAAAAAATGAATTTGATTTTTTTTGTTAATCTGTCTCATGTTGGCTTGATGATTAGATCAGGTGAAAGAATCTTTGCAATAATAATAACTATTTGAATTAAAACATGAATACTCTTTGACCAAGCAATTCCACCAACAAAAATTCATTATACAGGTATTTTTGTATGAAAGTATAAGGATATAGATATAAATATTCACTGCAGTCTTTCAGTAAAGACCTAAATATTTTTCAGTAGAAACTCATTAAGTGATTTTGATACATAAATAAGTTGGGTTATTCCATTTTATTTTAATCACTCTGTACTGTTTGGGAGTATTTCAAGATGTATTGTTATTGCATGAAGTGATAAAAATTTCAGAATGATATTATAGAATGTCTTATGTACATAAAGTACGTTTATTATTATATATAAGTTTATTATATATATATGTATATGTATATGTATTTGCATGTATATGTAGCACTTACATGCAAAAGCATTTTTAAGAGAGGGAAATTGAGATCATTTTTAACTATACTTCAGAAAATAGCACTGTGGCAAGAGTAGTAAGATAGAGAAATTTTTTATTTGGGGGGGAGGAGAGGGGTCCTTTGTAGTATTCAAATTATTACCCTGGAAATGAATTATGTTTCCTATTAAATAATAGTTAAAAACCATTTAAGAATAACCTATTGGTCTTTGTATCTTTGAGCTATGAGACTCAATTCTTTGCATACAGTGGGTGCTCCATAATGGATGATTATATGAATCCCAAATGAAACATGCCAGCAGAGAGTCACATGACACAAATGGAGTCTCCTACATTTAGGTTGAAGATTCAGCAATGATTTCCTGTGTAAAACATCCTCTCAAGGAGGTAGTAGTTAACCAACATTAAGTAACTTAAGAACTAATTGAAAGGATGGCCAAGGTCCTTGTTAGAGAGCATGTGTCTTGGTATTTCATTAAAATTAGGCTTAATGAGGCTATTACTTCCCCAGGTCCACATGTCATATTTTTGGTCAAAGGACACCAAGGCTCACTCCTGCTCAATTTGAATCAAGATTAGTCTTCTAGGTAGAAATTTCACTAAGGTTAGAAACATAATGGGGAAGGACATAAAGATAGAAATGAATCATGTTTCCCCATCCCCGCCCCCCAACTTTCTTCCAGCTAAATATCTACCAATGGCCATTGCTCTCTTCATTTCTTACAAAATGAGGCCAATCCATCACTCATACCTATTAAAACCCTGGGTTCAATATAGCTCCTGAGCCCAATACCTTTACCTATTTCAGATTCAAAAGTAAGATACTGTCTGAGTATACATGGCAGTAAGGTAGTGGCTAGGAAAGTAAGCTTTGTTCACCATATGTTTTGGACAGAGATTAACTGACCCATAATAAGTTTAGAAATAGGGAAATAATAAGACAGGAAAAAATATTGAAGATCCTAAAAGGACTCCTTAGGTGTGGTGTACCATATGCTCTTCCATTTGCCAGGCAAGTACATGCATTACTGTGAAAATCCATAAATGCAGAAAATGTGCATAAAACTGTCAAGCAACACAGAAATAATAATAATAAAAAAAAATTAATGGCCAGAATTTCTTGGGACACTGCCTTCAAAGTATCAACTATGTGATCTCAGACCTTGGTTCCAAATAGGAGATTAAAGCTTTATGTTTGATTATTGTGTTGTTTGATTAATACATTCAGTTCAACAAATGTTTACTGAGCACTTACCCTATGCCGAATCCTTAGTCGTAAAGAGATCACAGGTGATCCTTGCCATCACGCAGCTTTCAGTCTACAGGGAGGAAGACACAATGAACAGGTAAACACATAAATAAATATACAAAACTAATTCTAATACATGATATAGGCTCAAAAGATCAGAGCTTAATAACAAAGAGAAATGACAGTTGTGGTGAAATGTATTGTAATTTATATAGCGAAGGTTTTATTTAAAGTTACTCTGTGCCGAGATCAATTTATTTTCTCTCTATTCAATACGAATTAGAAATGTCTTAAATTCTCAAAATTCACCTAAGCTATGTAGTTTTGTAATCATTCATCTTCATAAAAAGAAATGAGCACTTTTCAATCCAGCTTTTCAAATTCTTATTTTTTATAACCACTAAATTAAAATTCAGTGCACCCAGAAGAATCCTCAGCCTTGTTTCACTGTAAATGATTGAAGTTCCATCTGTCACTTTAGAGTGTCATCTATTTCATTTTAAATCCTCACATAATGACTACATGCCAAAATCTTCTATGAGCTGACTAGTAACACTTAAAATTAAAAGAAAATGTTAGAAGTAATGATTTGAGACTAGTAATTTATTTATGTTTTCCAAGGAATTCTTCTGTTTGACTCTTTACTTGGAAAGCAAGCAAGAAAAACAATAACAAAGCTAGGGCATGGAAGTGATACTGACAAGCCTAATTGCTGATCAGAACCCCCTACCACTGGAGCGGATGGCAACCTGCAGTTGGTTTTACAGAATCCCTCTGCTGGTCCATTATTTGCTGGTAAATCAAGTTCCAAATCACTGATTTTCTTTGCCAAGTTCTTTATTATCAGGAACGCATCCTTTTTCAAAGATTTATTCAAAAGCAACACAGATGTGAAGGCCAAATGAAAGGCAACAAGGCTATTGGATTATAACTTTGACCCCCTTCTACACTCAATTAGTTCTTTCTGAGCTGGAATGCTCAATGAAACATTTATGTACCAAATAATTACTGTTCCTGAAGCATAGTAACCTCCATCTTGGGTAAAAACTGCTGTTTAAAATTTTAACCCTGCTATTCTGGCTTCTGTAAACATTTGCTTGCTTAAATAATAGGGAAAATAAGACTACTCCCCATTCTAGAGAGGCCATAGACTATGCCCCAGACAGAGTTGTCAGTGCTGGCGCCAGGCCAGGCCTTGAGATATGGTCTCAAGCCCTGTTCCAGCACACAGGACTTTTTCTTAGAAGGTCCAGAATTCTCATTCCAAATTTGGAAAACAAAGAGCTGAAAAACATATAAATAGGATATATACTTCCACCATATTGGGCCCCAGAATTTGAGAAGCAAGAGTTCCTCTGGGCCCGCTAGTGCTAGCAAAAATGAACAGGCTTATTGATTAAGGCGTCTTCTGATTTACAATATAATATGCCCACCTCCTCCTTCCTTCTTTTGTCATCTTTTGCTAATTTGAAATTTTTAAATCTCTTCTATTTTCTTGTTTTGAGCATTCACTGCTTTCTATACTAATAAGCCGAGGTAATATTAAGCAGGATTGGCTTCTTCGTATTAATTATCCATCACGCCTCCCTCAATAAAGGCCACAGACATGGTTGCTTTCTTGTCTGTTGCTTTGTGGTTGTCTTCACTTCATGGCTGGCCCTTCTGATTGTACATATTCTTCAAGGTGTCTGTCCAAGTCTTTCATTTACATTCAATTGCTAATTTAGGCCTTGTAGGAGTAAATTGTTTTGTTACAAGAAGAATCGTGAAGGCTATTGAATGACTTCTTCTAAAGTAGTCAAATCCATTTTAGCATTCAATAGCTCTAACTTCCAAGGGTAAGCCCGCTTCTCACACACACACACACACACACACTTTGAATGCTACGGCAGAACACACGGGCCTGAGAGGCAGCAAGTGACTGATGATGCTATTGATTTTAGCCTGGGTAGGTTTTCCAAGTATGGAACTTTACAATACTCAAAAACCAAAATAAACTTCCCAGAGTAACAACAAAAATTAAACAGTAGTTAGTTTTTAATAAACCACACAGTCACTAACACTTTCCATCTCTACTATGTTAATAATACACAAATGGGTTAAACTTCTTAGAACCTCAAATTAGTGATATGCAGAGAGGAAGAGGTATTTTCATTTTATATTCCATACAAAAGGATTATTTTATATTTGTTATGACATATATTATGTTTTACCACCCAACTGTACCCAAGAGACAGGTAGTATAAAAAGAACCAATGTCTATTATTTTATAATTATAGTGAATGTCTAAAATTTTTATCATAAAACATGAAAATAAACACATTTAAAAATTATGGATCTGTTTTCCACTTTATATACTGTTTATTTAATTCAGTTGTCTATAGATTCTGTAAACATTATATTTATTTGAATTAGTATTTTTATTTAGGCCTTATTTTATTATTTTAAATTAATTTTATATTTTGAATATATCATTCTTGTACAAATCAAAGAAATATAAAAGGTATACAAGAAATCTTATTCTAATCTTTGTCTTGTGAAGGCAACATGGGCTGGAAGCCTGAGTCCTGCCCCCGCAACCTGCATTCTGACAAATATGCTAACCTATAATTAAGCCCCAGCCCCCTTCCCACTTGTGTCCCGGCCTTGCCAAACCTGTTTCCCTGAATGCGTATCTTACTGGGACCAAAATCCATGCACAGCCCCCACAGGAGGTTAACTGCTGGCGCCAGTGGGGGCCTTGGTCTTAATCTCACCTCTCCCTTACAACTGTCATAGGGGCTGCAAAAGCCCTTGAAAAAGCAGACAAAGAAGACATAAAGAAGGTGAAGAGACATATAAAATCATGCTCAAAGTCACTAATCATCTGAGAGATGCAAATCAAAACGACAATGCAGTACCATCTCACACCTGTCAGAATGGCTATCATCAACAAATCAACAAATAACGAGTGCTGGCCAGGATGTGTAGAAAAAGGAACCCTCCTGCACTGCTGGTGGGAATGCAGACTGGTGCAGCCACTGTGGAGAACAGTATGGAGTTTCCTCAAAACACTGAAAATGGAAACAGCCTGAGTGCCCATCAGCAGATGAGTGGATTAAAAACCTGTGGTACAGCCGAAACCGGTTTGGCTCAGTGGATAGAGCGTCGGCCTGCAGACTGAAAGGTCCCAGGTTCGATTCTGGTCTAGGGCATGTACCTGGGTTGCGGGCACATCCCCAGTAGGAGGTGTGCAGGAGGCGCCTGATTGATGTTTCTCTCTCATCGATGTTTCTAACTCTCTATCTCTCTCCCTTTCTCTCTGTAAAAAATCAATAAAAATATATTTAAAAAAAAACAAAAAACAAAACAAAAAAAAAACACCTGTGGTACATCCACACAATGGAATACTATGCCGTGGTAAAAAAAGAAGGAATTCTTACCATTTGCAACAGCATGGATGGAACTGGAGAGCATTGTGCTAAGTGAAAGAAGTCAGTCAGAGAAAGATAAATATCACATGATCTCACTCATTTGTGGAATATAATGAACAACATAAACTGATGAACAGAAACAGATCCAGAGACAGAGAAGCGTCGATCAGACTGTCAAACCTCAGAGGGAAGGTAGGGGAGGGTGGGGGTAAGGGGGAGAGATCAACCAAAGGACTTGCATGCATGCATATAAGCATCACCAATGGACACAGACACCAGGCGCATGAGGGCATGAGTGGGGGGGTGGGGTGGAGGGGCAATGGGGGGATAAGGACACATATGTAATACCTTAATCAATAAAGAAAAAAGAAAAAGCAGACAAAGAACTTGGTACCCTTTATAAGAGAAAGACCCGCTGCATTCAGCTCTCAGCTTTGGTAACCAATTTCCCTGGGCCATTCAGCACCAGTGCTCCTGCAAGAAAGTGCCTTTTCTGAATCTTCCAAGTGCCTAGTTGTGTGTCTTCCTCGCCTGGTAAGTTCTGTAACA
Source organism: Myotis yumanensis (assembly GCF_028538775.1). NCBI lineage: Eukaryota > Metazoa > Chordata > Mammalia > Chiroptera > Vespertilionidae > Myotis > Myotis yumanensis. The sequence continues at coordinate 28,432,485 of NW_027223762.1, read as the reverse complement.
GGCTTGTTCTATCACGCCTACTCTCTACGTAACCATTTTTAGTTTCTTGTGTAGTTTCCCAGTGTTTCTTTGTGCAACTTCTAATTAATACTATTATACATTTTCTTCCCCTTTGTAACTTGCTGTCCTAAAACCTTTTCCCTCACTTAAGAATATACAGGATGGGCAAAAGTAGGCTTACAGTTGTGAATACACAGAACAGTTTATTCCTGTATCATTATGTATTCATCATTTTATTATTTTCTGTAAAGCTACTTTTGTTTCACTTGTATTGTATAGGTCATTTACTATCAGGACAGAGAGAGTTTCCTCATTTTTAAAAATTCTGCATAATATTTTGATGTGTAGTAGCACTCTAAATTTTAGTTTTCTTCACATTCTTGGCAGCGGTTCTGAGAGTGAATTTTTGATTGCCCTCTCAGACTATGCGGTCCAACTTCTGGATTTTTGCATTTCTCTTATGTGGAGTGAATTTAAACATCTTTTTATCTCTTGAAAGACCATTTGTATCTCTTTTTTTGTGAACCATGTACATACTTTATTCATTTATCTAATAAATTATTTGTCTTTTATCGAATTTTTGAGGATTTCTACCTATGGAGATATTAATCGTTTTGTGACATAAAATTTTACCAAAATTTTTATTCTTATTTTTTTTTAAATATGCACTTATGGTTGATTATGTTAGTTTATAATTTTATAATTTCTAGGCTTTGAGTCATAATTTAAAAATCCTGCCTACTATAAGGTTATAAAATGATTAACTCAGTTTCCTCAAACACATGTATGGTTTTATATTTTACACTGAAATGTTTATTAAATTTGGAGTTTACATATGTCTAGAGATATGGATCTAAATTCTCTAAACCAGCGGTTCTCAACCTGTGGGTTGCGACCCTTAGGGCGGTTGAATGACCCTTTCACAGGGGTCACCTAAGACCATCCTGCATATCAGATATTTACATTACAATTCAGAACAGTAGCAACATTACAGTTATGAAGTAGCAACAAAAATAATTTTATGGTTGGGTCACAACATGAGGAACTGTATTTAAAGGGCCAGAAGGTTGAGAACCACTGCTCTAAACCAAATGACCCCAAATCACTTATCCACAATTCCATATTAACTTCACACATTGGAGATAATGCCTTTCTTATGAACAAATTTCCCCTATGCATTTAGGTTATTCCCAGTCTTTCTTTTTTGTTCCTTTGGCTTCTATACGTATTCATGCTTCTATATAATACAGTTTTAATTAGTGCGATTTATTTTTAAAGGCTTCCTAAATATTCTTACTTGTTTATTTTTATAAGTACTTTATAATTTGCATGACAATTTTAGAAGCCAACTTTCTGTTTAAATCTAATTGTTAACAATTGCTATTTATTTTGTGGATTTTCTTATTCTAAAATCAGGGTTTCATTTTCCTGGATGCTTTTCATTTTCCAATTGGGTGACTAAAGACATTAACATCTTATAGCTGTGTGCTGGTTCTACGTGTGAAAGTACCTTTGTCTCTGTCCTTCAGATGATGTGACTTGGCGGCTAAAGATCTTTAATGACCCTCCATAGCATTTGAAGTACAAACTACCTCACCTGTCATGTAAAGGCCTCTGAAGCTCTCCACCTCTTCATTCACTGTGCACCCTTCTCTACCCATAGAGATCTGTTTGCAGTTCGAAAACAGTGTGATATGTCTCACAACAGGGCATTGGCTAGAAACCAGCTTCCCATTACTCTTCAAGGGTCTGTCTCTAGCTCTTTTGGGAGCACGCAGTCAAGGCTTCAGCCTTTGGAAAGGTCTCCTTACCTCTCACTATCTGCTCCAGGTACCCTCATGTATCTGTGCTCCCAGCATCCAGAGTGTATCTCTCTTACAGCTCTCACCAAACTTTGATGAAAATGATTATTTTAAAACCTTCACCATGTTTCCCAGTGTATGATTTTTGTATGTGCATTCTTAGGAGACTGGTATAGTAAACGCCAAAATAATCATTGAATGACTGTTGAATTAATTAATATAATCCTTGTAATAGGCGAGGAATGATTTTAATTGTTCTTTAATTAGGAGCTCAGATGTCAAAATCACACCCAAAATTTCACTATGTTGATGCTAGACTTGAGACAGAACCTAAGATCCTTGGCAAGAAACGTAGGGGTTTTTTTTGTTTTGTCTTTTCCATTTTTTTAAAAAAACACAATAGGCTCTTCATGCAAATCCTCCACCAAGATTGAGTGTGGATGTCTACATGGACATACGTGCCAAAACATGGTATGAAGCGCAATCCTCAGCTATTGGTATTGGTGTGTATTTACAAAGTAGTGTTAGCTTTAAAATCATTTTCCACTTCTCTAGTGGAAACATGGTGAACGTTTTAAAATAATCATTTTCCACTTGATTAGAACTTTCTCAATAGTATAGATGTATTATAAAGGTTAGCCATATAAAATATAAGGCCATGTGGTTAATAATGCCTAAGTATATATAACTAAAGATTAAATCTCTGCGAAGTATAAATTCCTTTTAACTGGTCAAAAAGAGTACTCCCAGCAGTAAATTTAACAAAGGCTAAAATTGTTTTTCTAAGGCTAAGTATGGCACCTAAAGTCATAAAGCATAAAGAAAAAGTATTAAAGGTTTGATTACATAAAACCAAACTTCTGTATGTCAAAGAGAACATAATTTTGCCTTGTAATATAGAGGAAATGTTTGTAAAATATGACAAAAGGTAAATATACTTATATAATTCACATATCAATATGTATTGATAGCATAACGAGCATAGAGCATTCCAAGATAATTTACAAATGACTAAGTTTTACCAGCAACCTAAGAAACATACAAAAAACTATGTGCACTACAGTAGGGTTAATTATATACACATAATACAAAGAAAAGCCACTTCTTTTTTCTTTATAGCTCATTTCATTTTGTTCTCAATCCTCCAATCCTCTGGCTGGTGGGAAAATGGTAACTTTACAATGAACAATATTATTACTTTTTTTAAATGTAAACTGTTTTAAGTCTTGGCAAAAGTGTGCGTGCTCCCTTCCCCTAGAACTCTGTTCTGTGGCCCTTTCTCACTTAAACGAATCCATCCTCTAGGTAAATTCTCTCTGCTAAATGTTCTCATATGGTCTGACTCTGTTTTCATAGCATGTACTATGGTGTGCTTATTTCATTAATCACCCTCCTCTTCTATGACTCTGTTTCCTTCCACACTGTATCTATTTTCCTCACCCGTTTGCTCTGGTGCTCAGCACGTGCCTGGCACAGAGCTGACATCCATTAAACATTATTAAATGAACAAAATAGACAAGAGCTCTAGAGTAGTTAAAACATAAATTGGAATGAAATTGTTGAAATTAAAAGTGAGCATACCCTTTGACCTACCACTCAGTCCTAGTAATTTATTCTGAGCTGTACAAAGTTGTACTATGCAACAAGCATTATCTGTAATAGTGAAAATTAGAAAAACTCTAAATGTCCAACAATGGGAAATTGTTAAAATAAAATTTTGCACTTTAATAAAACACTCTATAAAATACTATTTAAAATGCTATAAAAGAATAGTTTAAGATGTGAGGAAATAATCACTATAAAGTCCTAAATAAGAAAAAAAAAGGTTTTGTACATGATGCTTCTATATTTTTTTAAGGACACACACACACACACACACACACACACTTCTACCCACTGAGCCACTGGCCAGGGTTGCATACAAATATTTTCAAAGCCATTATGTGTGACTTGTATACCTATAGATTTCCATATGCATGTTTTTATGTTTATATTATTCCTGCATTGCACATGCATTTATTTTTAAAAATATTTTTCTATTGAAAGGCAAAAAATAAAAATAATACCAGTTCTGATCACTGGGAATTATGGTATTTATTTACTTATTTATTTATCCTTACCTGAGGATATTTTTTCATTAATTTTTAGAGAGAGTAGAAGAGAGAGGGAAAGACAGAGAGAAATATCAATATGAGAGAGACACATCAATTAGTTGCCTCGTGCATGAGCTCTGACCAAGGCCCAGGCCAGGGAGAAGCCTGCAACCAAGGTATGTGCCCTTGACTGGAACTGAATCTGGGACCCTTTGGTCTGGAGGCTGATGCTCTATCCACTGATTCAAACCAGTTAGGGCCATTGTATTTTTAAAACTGTACTACCTGTTAACACTTATATGTCAATTATGTATGATAAAAATAGCCAAACAAAATTTGGCACCAGGATAACAGAAGTCATTGTATTTCAGGATTACTGCATTTGGTATATCTAGCTAAAATTTCAAAAAAAATACATATATTGTCTTTTTACCTAAGACAATACATTTGTAGAAAATCTAATAGATTCAAAAGGTGAGTGCATTTTCAAAAGCTTCTTCTAACATAAAGGTTACATTGGGCAATGCTTCAGTACTAGACAAATCACGCTTTGTGTCAAGGATGGATTAATCTGAGTCAGCTGGCAAAGATCAGGAGGATGACTGAGCGTCAGCTTCCTGGTCCTGATGAAGACACCTTATCTGACAGGGCTCAGTTGAGAGCTCATCCTTGCCCAGACCCTCCTGAGTCTGTCACTCCTCCTGCTGAAGGCCTCTCTCTACTGCCCGCCACAGTGGATGGCTGCTACTTTGATGTGCGTGCCAGAACTGTGGCCCTGAGGTACCGCAGGGAAGGCATATGGTTGACTGTCTGCAGGTGTCTGACTGCAGGATGTCTTCCCAATTCATTGAAAGTCAAGGTACATATCCTAGTTGAACAAATCAACTGTAAGTCACCTTGTCACCTCAACCTATTTTTAGATCATCAATAATAAGAAATAAAAGCAAATTTTAAATTTGCTTTTCACTGTATCTTGAAATATAATAGAAGATGGGATGAGGGCAAAAGGAAGAAAATCAGCTTTGAGAGATGCTGGAGAGGAAGTCAGAAACTGTGGACTAGAAGTTACTTTCTTGTATAAATTGTCTACTTTGGTTGTGTTAATCAAATAAATGACCCTGGGTCTTAACTTCCCTTTAAGAAAATAATGGATAATGTAATCTAAGTGCCTCTTTCATTTTCCAAATCTTACAACATATGGTTTAATTTGTGGATCTATTAATCAGCATTTTAATATGTATTCATGGCTGCATTGTGCTACCATCCTTTGTCAATGACTCTAATTTTAAAAGAAAGATAGTAATCTCTCAAACTAGAATTTTAGCACAAATTTATTGGCAATAACTATAATGAACAAGCACTTTTCTCCATTTATTTTTTATCCTTTTGGAAAAGGCAGCATTGATCTTCAAATTGTTAATTATGAAAAGAAAAAGTTGTGGAATTGATTGTGATACCAGAGGCTGAACAAAAATAATTGCAAAAATAGTAGTTGCCAGGGGCTGGGGTAGGGTGGGAGGTGAGGGAAATAGGGAGATGTTGGTCAAAAGGAACAGACTTTCTTTATAAAATGAATAAGTTACGGGGGTTTGAAGTATAGCATGGTGATTGTAGCTAACAATATTGCACTGTATACTTGAAAGAGAGTAAATGATAAGTGTTCTCACCACACACAGACACACAAATTCACACACACACGCACACACACACACACACAATGGTAATTATGTGAGTTGACTGATACGTTAATTAACTTGATTATGATAATTATTCTACAATATACACATATACATATTAAATCATTGCATTTTACACACTTTAAAAAATCATTTTGAACAACCTAAATTGATACAGTCTTTTTTGGTTAATCATACCCTCAGTGAAGTTAGGGAAAAATAAGAAACACTCCAAGATCTAAAGGCACCATTTTGATTGTAGGTTTATGATCCCATAGCTTAAATCATCAGAGTGACATCTGTCTTTGAAATAATTGAAGCAAAATAATTCTTATTCCATTACACTATTTTGAAGAAGAGAGAAGGTAGAGCAAACAATAATATATGTCATGTATTCTGCAAGATCATAGAAAACAACATGGCCTCTAAAACCAAGGAAAAAGACATGGAGGGCCAATATAATGAGTGCATCAGACCACTCAGATGCCATCAGACCATAGCCAGCAATCTCCTGTCAAACTAATTCTGTTATAATCTATTAATCCGCCTGAAGTCTGAAGGTAGAATGATAAGAAGTGATAACCCCTGCCTGGAGAGACTCTGGAGTGAAAAATAAAACTACTTTCTGATCTAAGTCTAGATTTCTCTCAAATTTCTGGCCCTGAGGCAGTATCAGATGGTGGCAAGGACATAAACTTCCCAGTTAGAAACTCCTAAATTTAAATGAGTGTCCTGGTGTTTGTCAGACAACTAATCTGAAACAACTTCCTTCATGAAATTGGGGTTAATTTTCCTACATGAGATTGCTGAATACATTCATAATACATTTTGCAGGCAAAATGCCTGATATTTAATATTTCCTCCGTAATTTTAGTTCCTTTTCTTTCTTTATCAATCCTATCATAAAGCTAAATGATAATGATGATGATAGACAGATGATACTGTAGATAAGTAATCTTGCTCTGAAGTCAAACTGTTACATGTGTCCATTTTTAAATCGTATTTGTTTTCAGTTTATACAACTATATTGTTAATAAAGTAATTTTACACGGACCATGATTTTTTTCCTTCTTGGATCCCCACAAGTATCATCCAATGAAATAAAAGGTGGGGTACAAGGGACTATAAGGGATTAGAATATAAATGAAAAAACTAGGAATAAATAGGAAAGCTAAATTGATATTTAAAGTAAGCCTGGCACTTACATGGCAGTCATAGAATAATAATAAAGGCCTCAAAGGACTGGTAATCACATGGCTCCCCAAAGGAGGGTGATTTCAATAGGACTGGGAGCTGGAGAGTAAGATAATCAGTTGCTGCTCAGCGATGTCCAGTACTGACAATCCTCATTCCCTTTCACATTTGTGGAGTGAAACTATTTTGTAGGCAAGGCAGGTACCCATTGTTCCTGAGATATCAGACACATTACACAAGATAATATTGAGAATAGCTCACAAATGCAGTGCTAAAAAGGGCAGAGGCAGAACACTTTACCTGGGGAATTTGAAAAGCCAAGATTTACCATCTAGTACAGTGATGGCGAACCTCTGACACGCGTGTTAGAGGTGACACGCAAACTCATTTTTTTGGTTGATTTTTCTTTGTTAAATGGCATTTAAATATATAAAATAAATATCAAAAATATAAGTCTTTGTTTTACTATGGTTGCAAATATCAAAAAATTTCTATATGTGACAGGGCACCAAAGTTAAGTTAGGGTTTTTCCAAATGCTGACACACCGAGCTCAAAAGGTTCGCCATCACTGATCTAGTATATGCTCAGTTTCAAGAATTTTCTGGGGCTTTCATCACTAGAGGCTATTTTAAATGTCTGATATGCCAGCAGAAGTAGGAGGAGGCAGAGGTTCCTTCCACCTCTGGTTGAGAAGCTGGCGCTCTCAGGGATGAGTGCTCTATTTGGAAATGACAGGTGAGAAGCTTTCTTTGTGACACGGTAGCCTTTCTGTCACTTCTGCTCAGCATCTCACTTGGCCTGACTGCCTTGAAGCTGAACAAGTGGAAAAAGCCATGATGTGTTTATAGTGTGGACACATATGGTGTTTGACATTGTGGACACTCCAGATAACTTAAACTTCCCGCCTGACAATGGATTTCTGTGTAATTCATCATTTTCCTTTAGATTTATATACCTGCTTATTAAAATAGAGTTTGTTCCCACGAACTCAGAAAGACTTCTGAGAGTGAATGATAAAACTTTATGGTTTCCTAACCAATGGACTTACAAACCTGGAGGGCAGTGCTGGAATAATTTTGGTCCAAGGACTGCAGCAGCAGAAAGGATGTCTCCCTATCTTACATTGTCTATTCTTTACTGGTATAAATTAGTGGTAGGTTGGGAGCCATTCTATCTACATGGGTGACACAGATTTCATTTCAGTGTAGTTGTGGTCTGAAGCTTGCCTTGGTGTTAGCAAACATGAGTCACCAACTAAAGGTAAGTTAAACTCTTGGTCTTTGGCTTCTTCAATATAAATTAATAATAATAATATCTGGCCTGGCTGGCGTAGCTCAGTGGTTGAGTGTCGACCTATGAACCAAGAGGTCATGGTTCGATTCCCAATCAGGGCATATGCCCAGGTTTCAAGCTCCATCCCCAGTGTGGGGTGTGCAGGAGGCAGCTGATCAACGACTCTCTTTCATCATTGATGTTTCTATCTCTCTCTCCCTTCCACTCATTGAAAAAACAAAACAAAACTGAATTATGTTTTTAAGTGAGGTTCAAATAAAATATAGAGAAAAAATGCTTTTATAACTATGATTCAAGTTGGGACCCAAGAAATATGTATGCTCCAGATATGCCAACCCATTCTCAGACTCCCGGCACTATTGTCAAAGGTGAAAACTGAGAGCCAGAACTCTATGTCATCTTGGCAAAATCTTACACTCTATCCTAACCCTCAAATATTTGTAGGGTTGCCACCAGTATCTGCATCAAGACCATCAGGGTTTATCACTTTATGTCCATTATCCCCATTTAGATCATTCACCTTAAAAATCTCAAGTATCTGAGATTAATCTTAATTCCTAGATACTAGTCCCTAGAAAGGTCAGTGGGACAGTATTTACTCCACACCATTTTCTACTTTCTCTACATCCACCATTGTCTTTGCTGCTTTTTTTTTTCTCTAGAGCAAATATTGCCATATGACTTACTATATAGTTTTTTATTTGTTTTTTTGTTTTACCCACTAAAATGTAAGCTCCATAAAAAAGGAAGGTTTTGGCTGCCTTGTTTACTGGTTTCTCAAGCACAAAAAATATAACTTGGCAGAGAGTAGGTAATTAATAAATATTTTCAAATAGATGCATGAATGGGATTACTAAACCTGTATATGATATCTATAATATATATTCCTAAACACTTATACTATAAATAACATGGGAATATATTTTTAAATGTTATATATTTAAAGTCAATATCCCAAGATAACAAACTAATATTTATCTTTCCGATAAATCATGAATCTATGATATTGAATAATTATAAATTCTGAGAATTACTAATTCTGAGAGCTTATGGTTTTCCAGTTCCTATGAAGTATAAAATAAGTTTCTGTATTCAACTACTTCAAAGCACTGTTTAGCAAATGAGGCTTGTACATAGATAACTAACATTTAAAGTAGAATATGTGATCAAAAGACAGCTACAGATAAAATTACTCACCTCATAAGAGAAGACTATTAAGGTAATTACAATTTGGTGGTCAAAAATACTCCAGGATTAGGCAGCAAACCCTCTTTCTCTTAGTTTATTATAACCCAATAATTTAACATTTTAGTTTTACATATTAGATCTCATGGTCTCAGATACTTTCAAACTAATAGAATCCAGACAATTATGCTTGGTGATGGCTTACATCAATGCCTCTCAAACGTTACTGTGCATTTCAATCAACTGAAGGTCCTGTTAAAATGCAGATTCTCATTCAGTGGATCTGGGTGGGACCTGAAACTGCATTTCTGATCAACTCTCAAATGATGCTGGTAAAGCTGCCAGACATGGACCAGGCTTTGAGCAGCAAGGACCTGAAAAGCACCTTAGTCATTAAACAATGACCATTCTAGCAAGTGTACTTGAAAAGATGAGCCATAGAGAAGTTAATTAAACTTCATTTATTAATTGAAAACTGACAGGTAAATCATGCTTGGATGCACTTTCACCAGTATTGCAATCAAGCCGCAGTTTCAGTGTGCTGTTCAGAAAGCCCTGTGACTTAGAATGAATACATGGTAGGATTCCAAATCTTGCCTGCCACAGTGCTTCTTTATATATTCATTATCTTGAAATTATACTTATTAAATACCCACAGGGTTCTCTTCCAGCTCCAAGTACTACACAAAAGAGAATTTAACAGGAACTACTTATCTCTCTTCCAAGATCTAGCCAACTAGTCCCCACCCATGAAATACAGTTTTAAAAACCTGATACTTTTTTTTTATATGACCCTAAGGTCATTTTGAACAACCTTAACAGTCTTATTAAAGATTTAGAAAAAAAATTCAAAGCTGAATTCTTTGTGAAGCCTCATTTTCAATTTGATCTTTTGCCAAAACCCTGCTCAGGAAGTCACTGAAAACTGAAAGCACTGAGAATTTGAACAAGAAGAAAAAACTCCTCTTGTAAGTGTTAGAATAAATATATGAAAATAGGAACAAAGAAAAGTATCTTTTATTCTGTTTACAATAGATGTTGTGCACCCAGACCAGAAATTAAGAGTCACTGCAGCTGTGGTTGGACAATTAAGTGTCTCCTCCATAAGTCCATTTTTTGACAGAAGTCTCAATTATGCATTTGGTCAAAACATATATGAAAAATGCTACAAAGCCAAAAACAAATATATTAAGTCTTATGGGGCAACTTAACTCCATGTGAGATCTCAGCAATAAACCGCAAATGTCTCCTTTGGAAAAGTATTACCAAATGAGATTTTTCGTTGGCAACTCTTTCTAGGGAGAATGCATCGTCTCTGCTAAACCTTACAGGTCTGAAATAACTGGACATTTAAGGGGAGCAGTAAACAGTTCGCTGCATTTGGAGAAGATTGGGTATGGACGGAAAAGAAGAAGCAGGAGATGTTGAGCAGAGAATCTGGAGTCTAGTTACAAAGCTTATTGTGTGCCTTATCTGTTAGGGAGTTGAGGACTTATATCCAAAGAAGAATCATTACAACATCTTATTAGATGCCATCTTCTAGGAAGCTAACTTTAGTAGAGCTATATAGAGGATGGACTAGCTGGAGAAAGTCTCAAGGCCAGCTATCATCTAGGAGCTTATTGACTAAAAGCCCAAACCAATGTAATAGCTGTGGAAATACAGAGGACATGAAGTTCATGTGTGTGCATGCAGACATCTGTGTTTATGAGTAGAGTAATTAGTTCTGTGTGGTACTTCATAGGGTTGAGTTTTGTTTTTTTTCTTATTAATAGGTCTTCAGTCAGTTTAATTCTCAAACCTGGCCAAAACACCCTAAGTGGGTAGAGGTAAATATTTGCCTTCCCTACAGACATGACAGCAAAATTTGGAAACCATGTAGGAGAAAAAGTAGTATTAGCATATGAATTACTAGAGTGCTCAGTAACATTGCATGCATTTTCCTACTTCTCCTCCTTTCAACATTATGAAAATAAAATTAATATTGGAGAGTGATTTCTCCATGAGTTCCATTCTGTTTCATATCTGCAAATCATGAAATTATTTTCTCATATATGTATATTTTGTATGTTATAATATATGAAGTATAATATTCATTATGTTGTATATGAATCTATATATTGTCTCAAACATGTATGCTTTTAATCAGAAAGAAATCTGGATAAGAGATTAAAAGCTGTTGAACCCAACTATGAATAGTGACACAAGACATTATGTTGGTTTAGTAGTGGTGTGTTTACACAGAAAAGTTATCACGTTAATTTATGGATATTGCTGCTTCTGAGGAATGCTTAAATCCTTCAAGGGAAATGATTGGAGTGAGTAGAGGGTTAGCAAGGTCTTGGAAAAGAGAGTATATATCAAGTGCATGCTCTAATACCTTCCAAGTCTTCTCTAGGGTTGCAAAGCTGATAAACATAGTGTCCTGTAGGTGTACACATACCCTCATGACTGCATATCCAGAAAACATGGTTTGTTGGCTGTTTCTATTTATGTTGTTTTTCAATTTGCTGAAAATGTGGAATAAAAAATCAGACTGATAAACTACTTTTGTTTTCTCTAATAAACCAAGGGTAAATTTGGTCCAGGAAATTGTCTCATGCCATCATTTGAATATAAGTTATTTGACTTTCAAACTCCATATTTTGTTCAGTGTTGAAATGCTTTTAATAGAAAATATCTCTACTAAATTCCAATGCAACGATTATACTCACCTTCTAAAACAACCACTGATATATTTTAAATTGAATTTATAGGGTGACTTTGCTTTATAAAATTATACTAGAGGCCCTCGCAGCCCCAGCTTTGTCCAAGAAGGTCATCCGGAAGGATGTCTGGAAGGATGTCCGGGAGGTTGTTCAGCTGTCTGGTCTAATTAACATATTACACTTTTATTATTATAGATGGGTTTTAAGTGTACAATTCTATGATACATCATCTCTGTATTGCATTGTGTGTCCACCACCTAAAGTCAAATCTTCTTCCATCACCATATGTTTGACCCACTTGATCCTTTACTAACCACCCAACCCTCTTCTCTCTGGTAACCACCATACTGCCGTCTGTGTCTATGAGTTTTCGTTTGCCTGTTTTTCTTGATTGTTCATTTATTGCTTTCAGTTTTATATCCCACGTGTGAGTGAAATCATGGTTCTTGACTTTTTCTGTCTAACATATTATTATTTTTTAAATGTGTAAAAGAACATGAGATTTAAGTCTCAGCGGATACTTATTCACACTCCTGCTATTACCAGTGGAAGATTAAAATATCAATAGATCATTTATATATATATATATATATATATATATATATATATATATATATGAGGGAGAGAGAGGTTTCTCAAAGTGACTTCTTACCAAATAGGTTGGTTTCAGATTTGTTGTGGAAATGCCTCTGTGTGAATGTGCTGTGAGATTTTTTAGCTCATTGCTACTTTATAAATGTATAGCAACTTGGATTTACCTCATTTTATCATACAACAGAGATACTTTGATCCCATTTCCTAGTCCCATATGCAAAGTAATGGCTCCTCTTGCTTGCCTCAGTAACTTTTGAATTTACATTAGGTCATGAAGGTAAGTGGGGAGGAAAAAAATGCTAACATTTTCAACATTTATTACCTGAATTTTCAAATTACTTGAAGAAAATCATAAACTTCTCTCAAATAAAGTGTAGGCACAGCCTCAAATTGTATTTTACCTCTGCAAACCATATATGTGATTATATTGGACGTAGTTATTTTTCCAACTCCATTTTTGTGGTTCTTTTAAAGTTTGAAAGCTAAGAGATCTTTCAGAGAAAGCCATGGTAAATTCTGTACCCTGACACCAGATAATCTTGAGTATTGTGTTTATTATTAACTGCCTAAGTCTAATAAAGTGAATTATCATAGCCAAATATTGTCTACCTACCAAGTCTGAAGGGAATAGCATTATCTATAAACTAGATAATTTAACAACATAACCCCGTAACTGCTGACTTTACCATCCTAAGCAGCAGGAAAGGGAGTCTTAATGTATTCATTGCATTGGTAGACACTTAGCATTTTACTTCCTAAATTATAATTTTCTTGGTATTTAGATCTCTCTTTTGTTCTCCATTATTTATTTATCAATGCATTTCATACTTATTATGAATCTAAATAATTTTATTGTCATCTTAAACTTCACATCATTAAGAGACTTTCAAATATTTAGCAAATACATGTACTGTTAGGCTTTCCTTTCTTTTATCTTTCTTCAGAAACATTAAAAAATAGTTATTGTATTGTACTTTTCCCCCTAAAAACAACTAAGGAATAATGGAAAATTTCTTTTAAATTAACAAAACACAGTAAGGCATTGAGAATTGTGCTTACATTTTGTGGAAATATTTTACTGTTAAATAATGGATTCACTTATATCTGTAAATAATACTTACAAGATGAAGATGCAGTGACTGAACTGAGAAGAACTAGGACATACACTCCAGATGAAAACAAATGGGAAGAGTTCTGGACAGGGAACAAGAACTGTGTTCTCAGTTCTGCTGCTAATTAGGAGTTTGCTACTCAAGTCATTTTACTATTTTCCACCTAAATATAATTTTTTACCAGTGAAAGGTCAGCGACACAAATTATTTTTAAAAATATATTCAGTGCTGATAGAAGTATGATATTCTGGAATTAGGTTTTGTGTGCAAAATTGTGTTACTTATTTCAATCCCTGAGAAAATTCAATCTGTATTTTCTGTGCACACAAAGGATAAATTTAGTCATTGCATGGGCTTGTAGTATTTGCCTAGAGATTCTGACTTTTCAACAACATAAGCTGGGGTTTATAAAAATGACTTGATTTCACAGCATCTCACAGTTTTCTTAATTACAAATTGGGGAGACTAATGCTTACCTACCTGCTGAAGTATTATATGGATTAGTTAACAGAGGAAGAGCACACATTTTGGAGCCCCACGGTTTCTATTCTTTCTTCTTGATATCTCATCTTAAATTACTTCTATCTTGAAAGATTTTCATTTTTTATCTGCCAAGACTGTTTATTTCATAATTCCCATTTATTACCTTAACTAGAGGCCTGGTGCACAGATTCATGCACCAGTGGTGACCCTTGGCCTGGCCTGCACCCTCTTGCAATCTGGGACCCCTTGTGGGATGTCATACTGCTGGTTTTGGCCCGATCCTGTAGGTCAGGCTGAGGGACCCCACGGATTTGTGCACCGGGCCTCTAGTATGCATATACAATCTTTGTTTAATCTCTTCCCTCCCTCGCCCCTCCCCCTTTCCCTCTGAAATTCATCAATCTGTTCCATGTTTCCATGCCTGTGTGTTGAGTGTCTGCCCCCTGGTGGTCATTACACATCATAGCTACTGGCTGAACGGTCAAATGGTGGGATGGTCACTTAGGCTTTTATATATATACATCATATGGAAGGTCTAATTTACCCAGTGAAATTGATAGCTCTCTCTTTTTCTTTCCTACTGTTTTATTACTTTAGAAATGGAAGTTCCTTAACCTGCTTGAATATTCATTCTGAATACCTCTAATAATTACCTCTTTTTAAGTTTTTCCTTTTGTTGGTGTAAATAGGACTTAAAAGAGATTATAAGAACAATTTGAATTTTTCCTTAGCTTTGTTATGAACACACGTGAAATGCCATGGTAAGCCAGTAATCGAAGTAAAATGATCAATTTGAAGAATCATGTATGTACCATAGAATTGTACACTTGAAACATATATAATTTTATGAACTAATGTCGCCCCAATAAATTTAATTTTAAAAGGCTTAAAAATGAAATAAAATGAAAAAAACTAAAATTGATATGTGTGGTAAAATTATGTTTTATTTTTGTAAAGCTTGAAATAAAGATATTCTTTGCACTGTTATATATTAAAATATATTATTAAATATATATATTATAATTAAATTAAAAGCATGGTCAATTTCATTTTAATAGCATACAAACTCATTTATTTGACATTTTATAATGTGTCTTGTATAATATGTAGAAAAATAAGTTCCTAGTGCTACCCAATGATTTTTTTCCTTTCTACTGAATTTATCGGGGTGATGTTGGTTAACAAAATTATACAGGTTTCAGGGTACAATTTCACCTGTACACTGCATAGTGTATTTACCACCTCAGGGCAAATCTCCATTCACCACCATTTATCCTCCTGTTGCACCTAACATTTATTATTTGCTATATATAAGTTACCCCATACTTTTCTGTGCTGTACTATGTTGCTGTCATAGCACACTGATCTACACTGTTTTATTTATAATTCAAAAATTCAAAAAGCCCCATAAACCAAAATTTTATACATAATTATGCAGCCAGTTCATTTGATGACAAACTTGAAATAAAAGTTGTGAGTTTCTTTGTTAGTCCTTAGTTCAGCTCTTCATATATTTCATTGCAGCAATATCATGGGCTTTGATTATGGAGTATTATTGTAGATGCTATTGGGGATACTATATAATGCACAGTATATGCATCATTTACCTTTCAAAAATCTGAAGAATTCTGAATCCTTGCACTATACCTTGCCCTACGTATTTTGGATAAAGCATTCGGGACCGCCACAGAAAATCATACCATGATAACTAAGCTGTGTAAGATTAAATTAGAGAAATAACAAGTGGCATTAAAATAAGAAGAATTTCAGGTGCTTTTAGTCCAATTTTTCATGCCTCCCAAAAGTCACATGTTTTGAACAATAATGGACTCAATTACATGTGTGTAAATTTATTAAAACACCAAAAGTTGTCTGTATTCACACTATTCTTTGATCACAACCAGTTAATGTTGCCTCTTCATAGTCAATAGCACCTAGAACATCTGCAAGATGCTTGTTAAGCTTTCCATAAAACAAAATCGTCTCTCTTCTTTTCTAATATGTCAAGATAAAGTCCAAAGGGTAATTGCGTACTCAGAGAAGTTGAAACTACATTCCATCTCTCCATGATGATTTGTCTTGCTCTTGCTATTTTGGTCACATGGGTATTCCATGTGCCAAAGGAAGTGGTAGATAAAACTGTGAATGATGTGTGCAGATATCATATTTGTCATAAGCATCAATCATCATCTTCTCAGGAATAAAATAAAATATATTCATTCCATTATGAAATTCTTCCTAAATAAATTGCGTTTGCCCTAAGGGCTGTTGTTGTGGCAGTTATTTTTAAGCTCTTTGGCAGCAAACCTTCTCTGAACTTCATTATTGGAATATGAGTCACCACTGAGCTATATTTAATGTTAGGTGTTAATATAGCTCCAGAACTGGCATGAGCCTCTACAGCTGCACATAGTGTAGGCAAGTTTAGCATAGATTTCACTGGATGAATTGGAAGCTGTTAATAAAAGTGGCAATAGAAGTATCCAACAATAGGAAATTAGTTAAATAAACTATGGTAAATCCTTAGGATGCAGCAACGTACAATGCGAAACACTATACATTTAAAGATAGGAACTTATAAGATTAATTTCAAAAATACTGTTTAAAAGCAATATGAAAGTATAATACTAACTTAACTACATATATAAGCATACATAAATATGTAAATAATACTTTTTATTTCATGGAAGAAAAGAAAATGTGATTATTAGGCTCTAAAACATTTGTGGTGATGGTGCCAATGGAGTTGAGTTACTAGTGATTTCAACGTCTATTTATTTGTCTTTCTTCATGTTTGTATTATTAAATACATACATATTACATTTGTGTGTATCCCCATCCCCCCAATCTGAAGCCCCATATATGAGATTCACAATTGCATTCTTCTCTTTCCTACCATGTGAGGGTTCAGAGATGTTACTCCACTCGCAAACTGACAGCTTGACACAGTTTTATGAATCCTTGAAGACAAAAGATTCTTAGGACAGAGAAAAGAGCTGTCATACTTAGAGCAGGCAACATGAGCTTCATGTCCCCATTGCCTCAGCTTGCTTCCCAAGTCCCACAGAGTTGATGTGGGTGCAGAGAGAACTTGCATGAACAGTGGGTTTGTCTTTTAATTGAATACCTTGGAGTTTAGGAAACTATAATATTTTTGAGGGGATTGCTAGAAACCTTTCTAATCGTTGTCCCAGTGGGAGACTTATCTTTATTGCTCTTGGTATCAAGCAAATTTGTCCTCTGCCCCAGAGGGAGATCTCATCTCTAAGTTTTAAGGCTGATTGCTCCACAAACATCCTTGAAACATATTCCAGAACAAAGCTCTCAAAGCTTCTACTCAGAAAATATGCACAAACAAGCAAGACCCAAAGAAATTGTCTTCCAACACCAATTTACATTTTTCTTAATAATTGCCCTGTTTTACTCTTTAAATCTAATTGACATGTCTCTAAATAATTTACAGTTTCCTGCTTTTGAAATTCAAATTATTGTACTATTCAGTATTTATTCTCAATATGATGTTTTAAATTCACATTAAATTTGGAATTCATCCATGTTAATATATGTAGCTATAGTTTATCCATTATCATGGCTGCATAATATTCCATTGTTTGAATGCATCAGAACTTAGCCAACCAGTGCATTTGTGCATTTGTATTATTTTCAGTTTATGTGAAAATGTTTTCATAAATAGTCTTTTATAAGTTTTCTGGTGCTTTTGTTCAAGATTTTCAATAGAGCATTTTATAGGAGAGGGGTGTTAGCACAAAGTTTAGGCAGATAATGAGATTTACTAGATACTACAGTAAGTGCTTTCCATAAGGATTGAATTTTGAACATTATTTTCTATTATTGTTCATTTTCTGGACGCCTACAATGAGTGAATGTTTCAGGTGCTTAGTATTCTTGCCAAATGTGATATTATTCCTGTTTATTTCTTTTTCCCACTGTTACTGCTTTTTCATATAGAAATATCAGAATTCTTCATCATTTTCTGGGTATAATTAATGGCCAGTAATATACATTATAGCTATAATCCTCAATTCATGACTTGCCTTTTCATCCTCATTTTATTTTCCTTCATTTCATTTGGTATCTTTTATGATCCTAATGTCTTTATTTTAAAGCATATTAATCATTGTTAGCAATGTTTTACTTTGTGCTTTGTAATCAATGTCTAATTAAAAAGTTTAATTATAGATTCTAATAATATAAGTTCCCAAAATGACTTATTAATTTTAGTAATAAAATATTGCAGACACATGTGTCCCTCCAAAATTACTTACCCTACTGATTGTATCTAAAAGATAAACTTTATCTCAAACTGCTGCTACAATAAAAGCCTGATGAGGCAGGTGATGGAGGCTGTCTGGTTCCTTTAGACAGGCAGTCCCTTAGCCCTCTCTTTCACAGCGAACCTGTGTCAGAATAATCACTCATCCATCGCTCAGGGTCTGCTGGTTAACCCCCAGCAGGGGGGCAGATGCTAAGAGGAATGGGAGATATTGCTGTGGCTATACAAATTCTGCAGCAAAAATATATTCTTATAACCAGGAGTATATGGTATCAAACTGAGACTCATTTTAGAATATAACCATATTTTCTCTTTTTTTTCCTATTTTCACGCTAAAAGGTAGAAGAGGAGGTGGTAAGTTACTGTATGCAAAATAAAAATGTATTCATTGCCCTCTAAATATTTAGTTTCCAAATCAATGCACAAAAGGCTGGGCTTAGAGGATAAAGTTCAAAAATGAAATTTCATTAATCACTGTGCACACATTGCCTATGCATTCTCTGTGGATAAGTCAATGATAAAATTAGCTTAACAAGGATGTGTAATAAAACACCCTTACATTGTATTTTCAGCTCTTGCCTTGTTGTTCCATATGAATAAAATATTAACAAAAGGACCGTAATTTTATTCTGCCCTATTAATTATTTTGATGCATACTTTTCTCATTGCAAACATGAGATTATAAATGATCTTGCTGTCTGAGGCTTCTTAAGAAATATTCTTCTGATAAGCTATGTGGCATTTCCCATGTCTAGTCATTTCTTGGAACATTTACTAAATTGTTTTCCCATTGACTATTCCTCTGCCTTTATGACTAGCAACCAGATCTCTCCCTTGCTCTCATTCCTAGAGGTGGAAGATGCATCAGAAGAAAGTAATTCTTTAACTGCTTACATGACAAAATATAGAGGAGTTACCCACATACAAATAGACTTTCTGAGCTACTTTCCAGGCTCTTTGTCAGGGCAGTGTTTTTAAGTTCAATGTTAACCAATTTCATTAGCAGTGCAGAAAAAGAAATTTATGATATTGCTGCTTACTGACTTTTACTTTAATGATAGAGGTTCATACCAGCAGCATGTGTTTATTAGCATTGGTTAATTAAAGAAGAAAGAATAAAAATAGACTATACATGATATCACTTTTCCCTAAATGTTATATAAAATCCAATCAGTGGCGGATGCAAATAACCCTTGTGTAATTACTTTACCCCTGATTAAAATTTGTGACATATTTTTTGGATATATTCCCAGAAGTGGAATTTTATATGTGGAATCTGATGAACAAAATAAAACTAACAAAGATAGTGGAGGGAGACTCATAGAGATAGAAAACAAACTGACAGCTGTCAGAGATGAGAGGCTTGGGGGTTGGGTGAGAAGGGTGAAGGAATTAAGCAAAGAAAAAAAAAAAGAAAGAAAGTCTCATGGGCCTAGACAACAGTATGGTGATTGCCAGAGGGAACAAGGTTGGGAGAGGTAGAAGAAGGTAAAGCAGAAATAAACAGTGATGGAAGGAAACTTGACTTTGTGTGGTAAACACACAGTACAATATACTGATGATGAATTATAGATTTGTATACCTGAAACCTGTATTATTTTTTAAATATATTTTATTGATTTTTTTATAGACAGGAAGGGAGAGGGATAGAGAGTTAGAAACATTGATGAGAGAGATGCATCGATCAGCTGCCTCCTGCACACCCCGCTACTGGGGATGTGCCTGCAACCAAGGTACATGCCCTTGACCAGAATCGATCCTGGGACCCTTCAGTTCCCAGGCCGACGCTCTATCCAGTGAGCCAAACCGGTTAGGGCAAACCTGTATTATTTCATTAACCAATGTCACCCCAATAAATTCAATAAAAAACATATCTTAACAACAGTAAATAAATAATCAAACAAATAAATAAATAATTTGTGACAAAATCATGATTTGTTATGATCACTATCATATATGTTTGATAAAACGTCCTTCATAGATATTACAAATTATGGGAATCTCAGCCATGAACAACATATCAAATTGGGTGATATTCTTTCACACATTTATCACTTATAACATGCCCTATGTCCTTTCCATGTCTAATCCCTAAATCTCCACTGCTGCCTTCCATCTGCATCCAGATCTCCTGCTTCCCCACCTACCCTGGCAAACCCTGCTTATGTCCCTTAATCATACTTGTATATGGCTGATTGTGCTTGGCAATGTTTTTCTTGGAGGTGTTTGCATTTAAGGGAGGCCTATATTTTGTGCCCAATATTTCCCCTTTTCAGCGAAATGTTGGCTCTGCAAAAGCCTATTTTTCGAGGTGCTGGAGGGATAGAGCGCAGAAAAAGATAGCATCCTGTAAAAACATTTTTAAGCTAAACTACAATGAGAAGAACATTTCTGAGCTATCTTTTTTAAAGGTTGGAAGACAGATGATGTGGGACCCTTACAATATTTCATTGTCAGTTTCATTTGTTATGACACCCGGTATAATTTATTTGTCTCTTCTCTAGGAGCAACATCATTTAGGCAAAACTTCTTTCAAATTGCTAATCAGATATTTCTCCCTGAAAACTATTTCCAAAGGTGGTGATACAGACTATGTAGTTGGATCTGTAGCGTTGATTAGGGAAAAAGGTGAGGCAAAGTGTTGATCGATTCTTCTATTATTTTCCTTTGATATCCCCTCTCCTAAAAGGCCATGCTTAAGATTCTATCAAGCCCTCCAGTGACTCCAGCAATGGTCTAGAAAATAAAGCTGAAACTTCTGTGTAAATTGCGATTGTTGGATAGCTGCCAACAGTGCATCATAGGAAGCCTTCTGAGACCGCATTCACACTCTGCAAGAGTGCTATGATGAACTGCTTATGTCTACCAGGGTGCAGGAGGGAGACAAGGCAGTTAATAGGTCAAATAACTCTGGCTCTGTGGCATTATATGGAATCATCAGGTGGGATTATAGCTAGGTGATCTGCTTGGGGGAGATGGCCTTTGGTCTTGAATGTTAGCAAATTATAAGAAATTCCAATGCTTCTTAAACATTATTTCGTCTATTTGCATTTTTATTTGAAATGTTTGCCTTGGCCAAAAACTGAATAAACTATTTACCTATATATAATTGTGGAAGTGTTCTTGGGGATTAGGGAACAGAAAGATGAATTACAGACTTGTATACCTGAAACTTGTATAATTTTATGAGAATTAACCTATTTTGTATTTGAGTAAGTTAATCTGGAAAACTCACAAAATCCTATATAATAAAACCCTAATATGCAAATCGACCTAACAGTGGAATGACCAGTCGACTGGTCACTATGACGTGCACTGATCACCAGGGGGCAGGTGCTCTATGCAGGAGCTGTCTCCTGGTGACAATGCACTCCCACAGGGGGAGTACCACTCAGCCAGAAGCTGGACTCACGGCTAGCGAGCGGGCAGCGGTAGTGGCGGGAGCATCTCCCACCTCCGCTATAGGCGGGTGGTAAAAAGTGAGGGGTCCTGAGCTGCGAGAGCCCTGAACTACAAGAGGGATGTCCCCTGAGGAGTCCTGGACTGCGAGAGGGTGCAGGCCAGGTTCAGGGACCCCCCACCCCTGTGCACGATTTTCATGCACCAGGCCTCTAGTGGAATTATAAAATCAAATATTACTTAGTTTTAGCCCTTTATATCAATGTAGCTGTTTCTACTTTCAAAACACTTAGCTACTAGATGTTTTATATTTTTAGGCCCCATAATGATCCCTGGAGATACAAATGGACAGTATTAGTATTCATATATTATGCAGTGTCAAACTGTATACATAGGAAATCAGTGTTTGAACCTGGACAAGAATCAGGTATCTAGCTTTAAAAATGTAATTATGTTTTTGTTACATTACTTTAACTTCAGTTATACCACGTGAAAAGAAGGAAGAATACCTACTGAGTGAGCAACTTACATGTCCAACACTGTATTAGTTTTATGAAAGTCATCTCCTTTAATTCTCACCCTCATTCTCTGAGGCTGCTGCTAATTATTTTTACATTATGCATTTTATGAATAAGGATATTAAGGTTTAGAAAAGCTAATTAACTTGACCAATGAAAACAACTAGTATATGGCAAAGTTAGCAGACAATATTAGGGATGGCTAATGTCAAAGACTCCTACTTTTCAGGGATATCATGTAACCTTCCAATTGATCCATGATCAGCAAGCTTTACTCCTTTCCGAAGCTGCTACCTGTTTATGACAAATTTCCTAGATCTCTTTGCAGCTTCCCTCTGCCAGGTATTACCCATATGCTGGTGTTGACAACCTTGATAATAATTACTCTTTGCTAGTGGCCGAGGAGGTGCTTCACCCATGAGTCATATCTTGTTCAAAATTTCGTGAGGTGTTAAATTTATAAATACCTCATCTAAAATCTAACACAAAAGATTTGTGGATTTTGCATAATTAAGAACATTGTGGAATTTCAATTTCACTTACTAAACCTATAATTTAGAATTAAATAATATTATACATTAAAAGTGTCAGGCACATAGTATATGTGGCATACAGTGAGTCTTTTTCCCTTTCTTGCCTGACACAAGATGCCAGGCACATCGTAGGTTTTTTCCCCTTTTTCTTTGTTCTCTTCAGGCCTTTTAGGAGGCCAAAGTAATAAGTTCTATTTATTGTTTGTTATTTGGGCTGTTTATTTTTATTTTCTGTTCTCAAAACAAAGCTTCACATATTCTGTGTGATGAGGTCATTGTACAAATACATTCCCTTAATAATAAACAATCTGTCTGATTAATTTGATCTTGAGATGCTTCCACTCTATTTTAGAAAATGTATAATGCTAGTGTTCTTTTTACAAAAAATAGAAATTTAACATATTTTGAAAATATGCAGTACAGCCTTTATGGAGAAACTTCCTAAATGTGAAAAAAAATATATAATTTATTGAGGTAACACTGGTTAACAAAATTACACAGTTTTCAGGTGCACAATTCTACAACACATCACCTGTGCACTGTATTGTGTGTTCAATACCGCTAGTCAAGTCTTAGTTCATCACCATTTATCCCCCTATACCCTCTACCACTTCCTCCTCCCCCTTCTTCCTCAGAATCACCATATTGTTGTCCCTGTCCATGAGGGTTTTTTTTCATCTTTTTTTCTTTTATATTTGATTTACATCTCTAACTCAATCATTGAGACTCATTCCTTTGTGGTTCTGCAAATGTGTCTGGAATGTTAAACTTGAGTAGCAATCTCAGAAAGCTGCTAAGACCAGTTTTTGCCACCTATTTAGTGAAAGTATTTCTCAAAATGCTTTTATTTGGGGGATGTGGCTTTGTTTTAACATGTTCACAAATATCTCAGATTCCTCTGTTTTCCTGATGCCTTTCTGGATCCATTTAGCCCAACTGATCACTCCTTTTAAATACATATTTAATAATCTGTACCACACATTGTACCACTTCGTTCTTTCTATTTGCTACATGAAAGTTCTCTTCTCTCTCTAACTAGATGCACATGTTTTGAGTGTTCTGCAAACTCCAGGGCTAAGCCTAGTATTAGAACTATTACAAGGCACCTGGGAAGTATTTGTACTACATTAATTAAACTGGAGTCATTGGGGAAAATTACAGGGCAAGGGAGAAATTTCATCTCTAGCATATGCTATTTAGCTACAACTTGACCAAGAATAGCAAATTAATTCGATCTTTTGTACCAACTATTATCAACTGGTGGCTTAGTGCTATGCTGGAGAATTTTAGAAACTATCAGGGCTCAAATAGTAGTGCCATGATTAATTAGCTATCCCTTCTTTACGCACAGAAAGTGGGGGTGGGATAAAGGGTAGAATACATGGGCACCATTTCACTGTTATTATTATTATTATCAATATTTTTTAAGTTTCTGAGTTATTTTCATGTTTCTTATACCAGTCTTTTATACATGGAAGTTCACATTATTAACTAAATACATGAAATAATGAAAAAAGCAAACATAAGAATTTTTTTCCAAGCAAATAACTAATAGTTAAATCTGAGTAATTACTTTTAAAAATATATGCATCCCTTACAGCCAGAATCAAATGCCAAGAAAATAAGAAGCCACAGAGATATGATTTACACATTGATACCAGTTCTTCCTTTCTATCCATGAGGATGATAATGCTATGCCTTTTGAGATGCCATAGAGAATGAAACCATTTTTTGGTTCCCATCTAGTGGTCTCTTCACACCCCTCACTCTCCCCCGCCCCCCCCCGGACTAATGAATTATTGAGACATTTTACACTTTTTTGTGTATTAAAATAATCTGGGTTATCAAATCATAGTAATTTATACTATGTAACATGACATCATCTTACTATGGGAGGGGCATTTACACATATATTCCCTTTTCTCTCTATTATCCGTGAATTGACATCAATTCAGAATCTTTTTTTGTTTTATCCAACATGGCTTAAAACATCTCCAATAATCATCAAAATCAACTAGTAGCATAAGGACTGTTCATATACAATGAAAACCATTGATTTGGTTATCTAATCTCATTCCTGACAGGCTCTACTTTCCTTTATTTCACATCCCAACCCTGCCTCCGCACTATCTGTGGCTTCAATGAGTTATTGTCACAGTAATTATTGGCCACACTCTAGAGTTATTGTCATAGTAATTATTTCCAATTGAATTGGAAATTCTCCCTTATAAATGTAATTTTCCCAAAAATAGATGTGGTAAACAAGTAGATCTGGGAAACAGAAAAAAAAACTATGGATCAGAAGCTGGCATATTATTCTGGATTCAAGTTTATATTACTTCTTGCTATAGGCTTTTCTTAAACTTAACCAATTTTTCCTGAGGTTGTGCTGTTTTCTGCTCTTGCATGCTTTCAGAAGATTCTGTTTACATGAATCAGCATATGTAATATATTTTATGTTTATTAGCTTGTGAGCTAGCTCTGAGTGCAGGGCAGGGAGGAGAAGGGAATCTCATTTACTTTTGAATTCCCAGTATCTGTCATAGTACCTGGCATAGAGTAGGCTCTATCTTTGTAGTTAGGGAATAATGTTGTAACCATGGGAAAATGAGAGCTACCTGTGATAGCATAAGTAAACAAGTAATAAATTTAATACCATTATAATAATTTTATTCCAAAATTCAGTTTTGTTTGAACATCAGGATATATACCAATACTCTATAAAGTAGCACTTTCACTTTATAATGATAATAAAAATTTTACAAGCACAGAACTATTTGGCATTACTGGAATACTTCATCTTTATAAAGCCCCAAATGTTTTACTGCCAATGATATAGCACTCTAATTACAATGTTTTGAGGGACAAATAACTTACTAACAATTCCTTACAGCTCATTAGCATCTGGCACAGACTATTATAGTGAAGGAGATCTGCGAGACTGTAAACCAACCACCTCTTCTAACAGAGGAGAGTATGAAAATTCAGAGAAGTGGCATAACCTGCTAGGTCTTACAGTTGGCTAGTTATAGTGTCAAGGCCAAAACTTAATATTTCAAATATAATGTTTATCAAATTCTTATTTGTGATGCTCCAATCCTGAGTTTGGTCCTATCTTCAACCATTTTGTATTCAGATATTCTATTATCAGATGATTCTCTCAGTGTCCAAAGGCATGAATGAGAGTTCAAAGAAAAGGCAGAAAGAAGCCAAAAGGAGTCCAAGGACTCTTGTGCTACACTTTGAGATTAGTCTCATCGGCAGATATAACATTCTCTACCTCCTGTGAATTCCCAGTTTCATTTCTGTGGCTTGGATATGTAGGTAGGTAGGCTTACAAACCTTCCACAAAGACTCGTGATTAACTACAATCAATAGAAGAACACATTTTATGCGGGTTTTTCTCATGTTTGTCTGTTTTCATGGTAGTTATATATTTCCTGGGGTTCAGAAATTACCTTAAACTCCACTTTCTATGAAATAAGCACACTGTCTATTTTAATATGAAAAATTTTTAAACAATCATTTTATTATGCTTAGTTTTATTTTTAATAACAAAAAATAATTGACTTGTCTGTACTGCAAGGTTTTCGCAGAACAGGTGCTAAGTATTTTATACATAACAATACGCTTTTTATTTGTTGCTTACTATAGGCCAGAAACTTGTACATTCTTCCAGATATTTATTCAATGTGCATAATAACTTAATAAGGTAGGTATTATTATTATCCCTTCAGGAAAAATGGTCCTAAGTAGGTCTTATTTACATATTTATATATAGTACTTAAGAATACTGTCTTAATAGAAAATCCTTTATTTAAAAAAGTATATATTTGAATCCATTGGCAAATGGCTGGAAAAATGTGTTCCCTTTAAGTTCAATGAATCTGTCATATTGTTGAGGAATTTATAGTACTCTTCCTTTATTTCTTAGCTTAATTGATATTTGTAATTCAAGATAAAACTATTTTATCTGCATAATAATGGGCAAAGATAGGATATATCTTACTGCTACCTGGTGAACAAGGAGTGTTTCTCTTATTTGAAATTCATACATTTACATACACAACAACAAAAATAAAAGCGATTATAAATTACTTCATAGAAAAATACCTCTTAGATAAGCATCCATCACAACATGGGAAAACTGAGAAAAGACTTCTGAATAATTGATGTGTCAAAGATAAAAGTATAATGGAATTTATAAAATATTTAGAAGTTAAAGACAAGAAAAAACATTTCATATAGATCTTTTGATTTTACTAAGAAATAGTTAGATTATTTTCTGACTTAAAAAGCATGTAATATAAAAACAATAAAATAACCTTAAATACATAATCAAGTAAAAACAAATTAAGAAGGCAAATGCCATAGTTACTCTAAAAATTTACAGAAATAAAAGTTTAAAAATAGAAATTGATGCAATGAGAAAAAAAAGAAACTTTGAGAATTGACCAAAACTTTAAGCCATTCAAAAAGACTGTGATGGAGAAAAACATGACTTGTAGCCCTGGCTGGTGTAGCTAAGTTGGTTGGAGCCTCATCTCATACATTGAAAGGTCAAGAGTTCGATTTCTAGTCAGGACACTTACCCAGAGTGCAGATCCAATCTCCCTTCCTTTCTTTTTATAATCAACTAGAGGCCCAGTGCATGACATTTGTGCACTGGAGGGGCCGGGGTGGGGGTGGGGGGTCCCTCAGCCTGGCCTGCACCCTCTTGCAGTCTGGGGCCCCCAAGGGGTTTTTAGCGCTACTGTGGAGGTGGGAGAGGCTCTCGCCACCACCACTGCACTCACCAGCAAGCCAGGCTCACAGCGGGCGAGTCCAGTGGTGGTGGCGGGAGGCTCTTCCACCTTTGAGGCAGCGCTAAGGAGCAGCGAGCCCTGTAGGAGTACAATGACCACCAGAGGGCAGCTCCTGCCATGAGCATTTGCCCCCTGGTGGTCAGTGTGTGTCATAGCGACTGGTCGTTCTGCTGTTCGGTCGATTTGCATATTGGGGTTTTATTATATAGGACTAGAGGCCCGGTGCAAGAATTCGTGCAAGGGTGTGGTCTGACTGGCCCACTCTGATTGGGGTCAATTGGGGCCTGGCCAGCTGGGGAGAGGGGCCACAGGAGGTCGGCCAGCCAGCCCTGCCCCCGATTGAGGTGGGGAGTCGATAAGGGTTGCAGTGCACTTCAAACAACTGGTCACTCTATTTGTTCTGGTCCCTTGGCTTTTATATATATAGATAAGACATATCCTTGGGTGGGAATTTTAAAAAAAGAAAAGAAAAACTTGACTTGTAAATAATAATTTTTTTAAAAAATGAAACTAATGTCCATACACAATAGAGATTAGAATATCATAACAGGATATTCTAAATAAATATATGGAAGTATACTTTAAAACTTCGTTGAAATAGACAATTTTACAAGAAGAGTCCAAGAGATTTATTAGATAGCTTATGGTAAGATGCAAAAGGATTAATGACGATAAAAAGCATATTCTATCAGCCAACTGCCACTTGGCACTGTGACATTATCCCAGAAACATCCAAACATCTTTCCCAATGGGCTGCCGGAAGAAAGGAATTCACTCAAATAAAATCCAAACACAAAGAGAAACAAGAGACCACTGGGGAGGCCCTAGCCGGTTTGACTCAGTGGCTAGAGTAGAGGCCTGCGGACCAAAGGGTCCCAGATTCGAATCCTGTTTAGGGCATGTACCTTGGTTGCAGACTCCTCCCCAGCCCGGGGCCATGGTCAGGGATCATGCAGGAGGCAACCAATCGATGTTTCTCTCTGACTTTCCCTCTCTCTTACACTCTCCCTAAAAACCAATGGAAAAATATCCTCGGATGAGGATTAACAACAACAACAACAAAAACCCAGCAGAGACCACTGGGGAGGAGCGTGGCATGGGAAACACCCTCATCAATGTGGGAGAGTTGATAGGGAGGAAACTGCAGGACAATTTGAATTTCCAAAGGCAGTAACAGGGAAACCAAGGTGCCTAGGGTTAGGAGACAAAAGAGGCAAAGAAAAACACATTTTGCTAAAGTTGTCTCAAGAAGAAATTAAAGCTGAGGTAAATGTTCACTAAGGACATCAAATTAGAAAAATACCACACAAAATAAATTAACCAGGTTCTGAGAATCTTCAGTCAAATTTGACCCAATTCCAAGGAAACTTCAGTCTCTCACTTATACATTTTTTCCAGACAATTAAAAACACATACTCATCTTCCTAAGCACTTTAAGAGGCTTTTAATGAACTTCATAGCAAAATTCAAAGTAGAAAATGCAAAGGAGATCCAAGGCCAATCTAATATAAATGTTTGCAAAATTTACAAATCAAATAATGGCAAAATTAAGCAATGTATAAAGTATATGTTAATCAAAAAAGATTATTATAGGCAGGCAAATATATTTAAATTAAATACCTTTCTCTTAAACTCAACACCTTAAGAGAAAAGGGAAACCTGTAATCATCTCTATAAATACAGATAACACTTTGGATGCAATTCAGTATCCATCTGTGAAAACTTAGAAAAAAATGAATAGTATTTCTTAAAATAATAAACGTTTTCTTTTCCAACCTGTGACATAGATAATATTAGGTATTTTGCTTTAAAAGTCAGAAAATAAGATGTCTGCTCTTCTACTTCTATTTAACATTGCACAAAAATTCTAAGCAGGATAATAAGAAAATAACCTATATCAGATAGAAATTGTCAAGATGAGTATAAATTATAATTAAATGTCTATGTAGACTCTGAAGCGAGTATAATGACTACTGGTTAGAATTAATAAAAGTATATTAGATGGATATGAGATTTACATAAGAATAAGTTCCTATACATGTGAAAATAAAAACTATTATTAATAATTAGAAATCTATAGTAAAGATTCCATTCACAATAGATGAATTGATGAGGCAGTGTTAGACTTGCTTGATACAGGGCTACCACAAACCCTCATATTTGTTAAAAAGGTAGCATCTTTAAGCACAATAAAGTGAAGTGCAGTAAAATCAGGTATCCATGTATATTCACCTGTGTAATTCAAATCTCTATCAAGATACAAAACACTATCATCATTTCAGAAAGTTCCATAATGCCTTACTTAATTAGTTTTTGACAGCCCAATGCCAGAGTCCAAGACTGCTCTGATTTGTTTTTGCACAGAATAGTTTTGCCAGTTCAGGAACGTCAGGCTAATGAAATCACAGAAGATGTAATCTTTTGTGCAGAAATTATTTTCCTGAGCTCACTGTTTTTTTTTACATTCATCTGTGTTGTTTTATTAGAGGTAGCCTTTTCTTTTTATTGACAAGTAGTTATCCCATTCTATGAATATACCAAGTTTCTTTACTCATTCACCCACTGATGGATGATGGAGCTGTTTCCTTTTTATTATTATTAGAAATAAAGCTGCTATAAACAATCTTTAAAAAAATCTTTATTGTTGAAAGTATTACAGATGTCACCTTTGTTTTTTTGTTATTGTTTTATATATATATATATATATATATATATATATATATATATATATATAAAATTGATTTTTTACAGAGAGGAAGAGAGAGAGATAGAGAGTTAGAAACATCAATGAGAGAGAAACATCGATCAGCTGCCTCCTGCACATCTCCTACTGGGGATGTGCCCGCAACCCAGGTACATGCCCTTGACCGGAATCGAACCTGGGACCCTTCAGTCCGCAGGCTGACGCTCCATCCACTGAGCCAAACCGATTTTGGCTGTTATTGTTTTTTTTTTCCATTGACCCCCTACTCCCTGCACCTACCCTTCCTATGGTATTGTGTTGGATATTATCATATTCATCACTGCTTGTATTTACATCATTTAGCCACTCGGCAAATTGGAGGAATTAAGTCACTAGATTAAATTCGTGGTATGTCTTACTGCCTTTTGGTCAAATTGTTGTTGTCTTGCCTTTTATGTTCCTGGCTGTGCATGGATTGTACTTCTTAGCCACATTGACATCACATTCAGCCATATGCCTTAATTAGTCTAATGAAATGTGGGGGTCAACAACAATATCACTTATGAACACAATGTTTAAAAGCCTGCAGAAGGTTTCCCATATACACCTTCAATTTTTGCAAATTTTTTACAGAGCAAATTCACACCTCATCCACAAAAACTGTATAGTGGGTGCCAGAAATAAACCTCTGTTGTTGCGAGTTACTATGATCTTTAGGTCATTTTTTCTGCAGAATAACAGACTATTCTGACTTACACTGAGTTACTACATGGTGGTACCAACACATAAATGTTTAGATCTTAGGCTGAGAAGTATAGATTAAATATTTTGTTCTCAAAAGGAATATAATATTATTAGGGATAAAGAGTTACAAACATAAAATATAAAGGAAAATATTAGGAAATTCAGAGAAAAATCCTAAATGAGGGAAACAGTCAACAGTTGTAAGAGGATATCAGAGGAGAGAATGGTTCTTCTTAATTTACATTGCCATGGCCTTCTCCATACCCTGAACAGATCATATTTTATTTCATACATTTATTTCAAATATAATCATATCCTCTATTTGCATCTTTTTATAAACTACATGCAGGTCTCATGACATTAATATACATATTATAAAATGATAAATATACACAGATTATTATGACCGGCCAGATTATTATGACCACCCCATCAGTACTTCGTTGGGCCACCTTTTGCCTTCAAAACTGCAGTAATTCTTCTTGGCATCGACTCCACGAGATGTTGAAAGGTGATGCGAGGAATCTGACACCATGCCTGATGACTAGCACTGTCCAGTTCTGTGAGATCTGATGGTTGTGCAACCAGCTGCCTGATGGCTCTTTTCACTTCATCCCACAAATACTCAATTGGATTGAGATCTGGTGATTGTGGGGGACACCTAAGCAAGGTAAAGTCTCCCTCATGTTCTTGAAACCACTCCCGCACCATATGAGCACCGTGGCATGGTGCATTGTCTTGTTGGAAGAAGCCATCTCCATTGGGATATGCCATCAACATGATAGGATGAACCTAATCAGCAATGATACTTAGGTATGTTGTGCTATTCAGACGTTTATAATGATCTGGCCCTCTAGCAACTTCAGCAGGAAATTATAGCTAATTTGCCTACAAACATTATGTGGTCATAATAATCTGGCCACTCAGAGTATATCCTCCTATATAAAAAAAGCCTAATATGCTAAGTGTCCGGTCGTTTGGTGACTGGTCAACTATTTAACTAATCAAAATGTAATGTGCTAATGATATGCTAAGGCCACTCAACCGCACACTATGACGTGCACTGACCACCAGGGGGCAGACGCTCCAACTGGTAGGTTAGCTTGCTGCTGGGATACAGCCGATCAGGACTGAGCAAGATGGGCCAGACATGCCCTGGAGCCCTCCAGTGGTCCCTCCCTGGCCCTGATTGTGCACCAGTGGGGTCCCTCGGCCTGGCCTGTGCCCTCGTGCAATCCAGGACCCCTCAGGGGATGTTGAAGAGCTGGTTTCGGCCTGATCCCGCAGGCCACTCCCCTCGGGAGGGCGCCAGATGCAGGGCTCATGGTTGGCGAGTGCTGCTGCGACAGCGTGAGCCTCTTCAGATTGGGACTGATTGGGCACGAGCCCACCCCACGGCAGGCGCTGTGGGGCTGAGATGAGTGGGAGTGGCAGGTAGGAGTTGCAGGCAGCATTGGACTACAGGTTTCGGCCTGATCCCTGCAGGCCACCCTGAGGGACCCCGCCTATGCACAAATTCATGTACTGGGCCTCTAGTATCTATAATAATAAAAGTGTAATATGCTAATTAGACCAGACAGCATAATGACCTTTTGGACATCCTCCTGGACGAAGCCGGGCTGAGGGCCGAAGCAGCTGTC
Organism: Myotis yumanensis; assembly: GCF_028538775.1. NCBI lineage: Eukaryota > Metazoa > Chordata > Mammalia > Chiroptera > Vespertilionidae > Myotis > Myotis yumanensis. Next base: position 28,399,728 of record NW_027223762.1, on the reverse strand, counting down.
GCAGCTGTGAGGGCCGAGCCCCTTGCACAAATTTCGTGCATCGGGTCTCTAGTATAATATAAAGCTACAAGGTAAAATCAGTGCCCACACATCTGATTTATTTTGTTCCTACTTAAGACTTTTGATGATTGTGCTTCTGTTATAACTTACAAATTCTGATTATGTATTGAAAGATCATGAATTTGCTTTCACAAAGCAGGAAATAATAGCTGGACTAAGCACAAATATAAACTGTTAGATGAATATTGGGGCCTCACAGAATTCCAGGAAGGCCAAGTTTGGATAAGCAGCCAAATTGGCTCTAGAGCAGTGATGGCGAACCGGTGACACGCGTGTCAGAGGTGACACGCGAACTCATTTTTTTTGGTTGATTTTTCTTTGTTAAATGGCATTTAAATATATAAAATAAATATCAAAAATATAAGTCTTTGTTTTACTATGGTTGCAAATATCAAAATATTTCTATATGTGACACGGCACCAGAGTTAAGTTAGGGTTTTTCAAAACGCTGACACGCCGAGCTCAAAAGGTTCGCCATCATTGCTCTAGAGAGCCAAGATTCTGGCTTTATAAAATAAAGTATATACATAGTAACAGTGTGGCCAATATAGGAACTAACTTCCGTGATAGACAGAAAATAGAGACTTTTTTCAAAATGACATATTAGGTTTGATTGAAAGAAATGGAGGAAAACAGTCAAGTCCTAACATTAGTCAATTAAGATTCTCTACATACCCAGATTTTGCGACTTATGCACAGTCAGGTTTGCTTTGCTTAGTATACCTCAAAACTTGCATTCCAACCCATTGAATATCCCCCTAATAATTCTCGCTCACCTAATCCACTTCAGGAGGTGGAGAAATAGTAACCATTGCATGCATTCACCATAGAGCTGATAGGAAATGATGAAATGATAGTTCAGATTTTGAAAAATTAAACTATATCTATTAGTACTGTTCAACGTCCATTTGGATCTTTCTCACATCTGACAGCCTTAAACCTCTGAAGAATATTTACAGAAATAGTGTTATAATGCTTGTAACATACTTCTCTAAAAAATGTATGGAAAAATTCTGCTTAGCCTGGGTATTGAGAAACCAAAGTTGCATGAATTAATTTTCTCGCACTCTAAATTTATCATGTTTGGAGTGCAGAGAGGAAACTGACTGGGCTATTCTTCTTCAGTTACAATTCTTTCTCACTTTTCCCTAAAGATCAGCATCACTTTTTGTGTGTTATTAAAGACATTAATCTAAAAATATCTGAAATGACCCTAACAATTGACTTGCTAGTGTGAAGGTTTGCTCAGCTGACTGATCATGCTAATTAGATTGGTGAACTGCAGAAAGTGTCCTTAGATTTAATGTGCTCTCTGCATTTGACAGTTTGGGACCTCTAGACAATCAGTGTGCTGCGAGGGCCATTTTCAGAGTCACAGGAGCTAATGTAAAATGGAATCTATTATAGATTAAAATATTCTCACCCATGGAGCTCTTTAAGGAGCTAGCTACCATTCCTAGGAATTCTTTTAAATGAAGTGTAATATCACTGGATCTCTCGGTCTAAAAATTTTGGACATATCTTACTAGAATCCTTTCTACTATGTGGTTTAGATTGGGAAACAATAAGGAAAACTATCACATAACTAAAAGATTAATGAGCTCGCACCCCTTTGGATAGTTATGAGACTGGACCTGTACATGCACTTCCAATCTTAGTGCATGTTGGCTACAGTCCATAGTGAAAGTTTAACAGAATCAGCGCCTGATGCCTTGAAGAGTGATTCAGTTTGGAAACCAGAAACTTAATATAAATCAGAATGGCAATATTATAATATTGGTAACATCGGGTAAGTACCAAGGGCAAGTCATGTGCCAGTATGGAGGTGACTGTAACATTCACCAGGGATCAAAAGAGAAGGAAGATCAACATTTTTTGAGGAGTCTTTCAATATATTTCCTAGTATTTCAAAAGGTTCAAGACTTCCAAATGTGGAATTTTTATGCAACATTGGTATACTTTTTTTTTTTTTTTAAGGCATCATCATCTCTGACCTAGATTGGAACACTCTCCTAAAAGGTCTCCTCACTTTCACTCTGGTTGACGATATTCACATTCTATAGTCAATATGCACATTCTATAGTAAAATAAATAAATAAATAAATCACAGACCCCTTTATATAGAGTTCTCTTTATTTAATAAAATGGCAACATGATCATGCCATTCCTCTGCTTGCCATGACACTTGGAGTAAATGCCTGGTTTCACTCTAGCCTCGTCCCTCACCTCCCTGGCTCTTTATTTTCATGTTTTAGCTGCACCGTACTTCCAGGGATTCCTCAAATGCCTCCACGTCTTTCTGCTGCATGCACTCTGCACAAACAGCGCACACCCCATTCCTCATCTGTTAGTGGGGCTAACTCCTATTCTTCAAATGTCAGCTTAATTGCACTTTCTCAGAGTAGCTCCTACCTGCTTAAGTAGCTGCCACCTGCTATCTGCCCTTGAGCACTGTATTCTGGTCTTTCAAACACTTAAAAACAGTTTACAACTGTGTGTTTGTACTAATTAGGATAGAAGCTAAGCTGCTCTTAAACAAGCAACATCAAAATCCTGACCCCAAGATTCAGTAGCTTGAGCGAGTTATGATTTGATTTCTCCCTCCCAAAACATCTTAACGGTTTTGATGCAAAGCCTGCTGGTGGAAGAAATTGTTTGAAATTTGGGGTTCAGTATACTTCAATAAATTGTGAAAAGGACCTAATTAATGAATAGCTGAAAGAGGTAAAGAAATAGTGTTATACATGGTTATAGACAAGTTACTTGCAGTGTTTGATTAAAATTATTATTGGCTATGCATAGTATCATAAGTTTATGATAAATTAATGTGTAATAGATAGTATTGAGGTCTACAATTCCACTATCATATTGTGTGATTTAATAGAGGAACTTTCCATGTTAGTGAAATTGCATCTGCCTGACTTGTATCTTACTAGCTAAATCCAGTTTCCTTTCATCACCATTTATCTCCCCTATAGTCTTTTCTACCTCCCTTAATCCCCTTTCCTCTCTGGTATTCACCATGCTGCTGTCTGTGTCTATGAGGTTTTGTGTTTTTGTGTGTTTTTTTTCTCTTGCTTAATCCAGGGTTGGGGAATGTCGGCTTGTGGGCTGTGTAAAGCCCAAGAAAACATTTGGTCTGGCCCTGCCAAGGCATTTGGGGTGAGTTAATTAAATGTTTAACCAAATATAGTAGGCCAATTTTTAAGTTGATAATTTTGTATGGCATGCAAATGATGTTATAAGTATCCAAATGGCCCTTGGGAGATAAGAGGTTCCCCACCCCTATTCCTTCACTTTTTTTTTCAGACAGCCCCTCTGACAGCTGTCTGTTCTTTATCTATGAGTCTGTTTCTATTGTGTTTGTTAGTTAATTTTGTTCATTAGATCCCACATATGAGTGAAATCAAATGGTACTTGTCTTTCTGTGATTGGCTGATTTTACTTGAACTTTTGAAGAAAGTTCACATGAAAAGCCTATGATGAGTTCTTATAAGAACAAGAATTTTATTAGTTTTGGAAGCTTCTCTGACATCACAAATCCTTCCTTAAGCTCTTACTCTGCTGAAGCTGGGTTGTAATGATAAACAGTATGACAGTGGATTTGCATTAGAGATTAGCATAAAATATCGTAAAGAGGAGGTACAGTTAGTACTTAGAAAAATCCTGCTTCCCAATTAATTGGTAAGGGACAGTTCATTAGCCATTAGCTAAATATGGTATACATTTATTCAGTAAAGCCTTACCAGCTGGCATTCTTAGTTTTACTAAAACACTAAAATAGAGTACAACATTGAGATTTAGTTATACATATCAGAAAATTTTATGTTACTCTAAAATCCAACATTTCTGCTTAATATTTTTATTTTATTTTTTGCTCAATTAGCCAATTTCAGAACGAGCCTCTAAATATATCATCAGATCCATATTCAGTTCAGAAAACCTCTAAATATATAACTATGTTATCATATATTATATTTTATAATATAGTCAACATGGTACCCTCCAACCCTCAGACTCCTCCGAGCTGTTTCTAAGGAAAAAAAATATTTGAGGCATCACAACATTCCTTTCTCACCTGTAGTTTCTGATATATCATTTTGAGCTCCATAGCAATAACCACCCCATAAGATAAAAAAATTACCTAAAGTTTAAAATCATAAAAAAGTTTTGGAAATAGTAAAAGTAACTTAGAAATGATCTTCACTGTCATTCTTGTTTTGCAAAAAATAAATGTGAGGTTCAGAGAATGGAAGGGATTTGCTCATGATCATATATCTAATAACAATAGCCAGCATACAATGAATGCTTAATAGATATTACAGTTAAGCCCTTTACATGTATTGTTCCATTTAATCATCTCAACAAAGTTGTGAGGGAGATATTATTGTTATCCTTATTTTACAGATGCATCTTATCAAGGAAAAGAAAGTTTTTTAAGTGTGGAACAGTCTAGCAATAGATTTCAAGCCTGTTGCCTTCTGAAACATTCTTTATATCACATTTTAGTGCATGAAGAAAAAATTGACTACATAGTTACTACCAGAGCTAAAATTAATTATAAGATTAGTAAAAGCCAATTTCTAAGGAAGAGTTCACTCTTAATTGGATGAGGTGGTGCGTGACTTGATGTCATTGGTTTGTCTAATAAATCAGGTGAAAGTATATACAGGAAAAGTTGAATTTTTATGAGAAGAAAGGTGTTGACTATATAGATCCAGGTTGCTTGGAGTTTCTGGTAAAATGCAGAAGCAGAATAGAAACACTGGTATTTGGAATATGGGACCTGGTTGATTGATGAATCTGCTTACTGCTTCCATCATGACTCACAATTACCCCAGCTTCACCTTTTGCTAGCCATGAGAGCTTGGGCAAGTTACACCCTCTTTGGATAGAAAAGAAAGTATTGGGGAGGTAAAGTAGCTTAACTTTCCTCTAGCTTGCTGCATTTCCTCTCCTGCAGTGACTGTGACAGGGAAGTGAATGAGAATGACTTCCCTCAGCATTGAGAGTCACCAAGCCCTATCAGCTGTTGACTTTACTTTCCAGACAGGCCTATTATATGCAGAGTTTGAAGGTATCAATACACCCACATGCATCACTTCTCTAATGAAAGACTCCAATATCCTGTCATCCTCCAGGGAGTCTGAGCTATTTGAATTTTATCACAGCTCTCCACTTCAGTAACTCTAGAGGTTCTCAATTAGCATGTTCAATTAAAACTTGGTTAAGTGCAGATTTTGCTGTACCCTAGCTACCTGAGTAGTCATGGCTGGGTTTCCTATTTACTAAATATCTATATCACTGATGCATTCTAGTTTTAGAATAAATATCTTCTCTCTCAAAGCAGAGATGTCACCAATATTTCTATTTCTACCACTCTTTTCAAACCTTGTTATTAATGCATCATTTTGTTCTGCCAAAACTACTATGGAGTATGTGTTAGAGCATCTAAGAAGTACTGCAATTTGAACTCCAATATTTAGAAGTCAAAAAAGCATTGCTTCCTCAAATGAATCCTTATACAGGCCCACTCTGATCCACTCCTATGAGTGGAATATCATCCTGATCCATACTATTTTTATCCTTCAGAGTAATTATTTCTGGAGTTTGCTTTTTGGCTAGTATTTCATCCAGGTACCACCTTCAGACCTCATATTTGAATTATGTGGCTGTCAAGAAGCCCAATTCACAGGCTCTGTCAGTAGCTGGCTGTGTTGTGAGCTTCTGCTGAATCTCTCTCTCTCTCCTCAGGTAGGCTCTCTGCTTTGAGCATGTTCTAGCTGCTCTCAGGCAATTTTCCTCTCAGCTTTTTTCCACCAACTGCAGCCAAAAAAATAGGAGGGGGGAGAGTTGTATATGGGAGGGCATGTGGTACACTGGACTGTTTCCTTTTGTTGGGAAGATTTTGTGAATACAGTGAAATGAAGACAAATGTCTCATTCAACAGGTGAACGTACAGTGAGACATGGATGCTATTGTACTTCCTGTGCACTCGTTAGTCATGTCTAATAACAATGACTACAGGTATCACTGTGGAATCACTCCATGGTGATCATCATGTAGTTTATATGAATAAAACTATGAACTCAGAGCAACAGTTTAAAATGTGTTTACATTGCAAAAGAAAGATTGTAATAAACTACAATTAACATTTTACATAAATATCATTGCATATGCTAAAAGTAAAACTATGTCCACACTTCTGAAAGAAAGAAAGAGAGGAAGAAAGAGAGGAAGAAAGAAAGGGAGGAAGAAAGGGAAGAAGAAAGAGAGACAAGAAATAAAAATAAGACCCTTTGCTCTCACTTTTTCTATGAGGAGACCTATCTTGGTCAATCTGTGGGCTTTTTGATGGCATCTTTAAAGAATTAGTTCTTTATTACTAGGTTTTTATTTTGCCTCAAATGGTGAGATCTATACCTAATAGAAATTTTACTATTTAAAGACAATTTCTCATGCATTCTCTATCTAAGCGGTCTTCATCTTTTACCACATACATTTTTTCTTTGTCTCTAAGATTAAAACAATGTAGGAAAGTAATTTTGATAATAATTAAGAATTGTAAACTTGCTAGTCAAAAATAATACCTACAAACAGATTTCAGTGAAACAATGCTGACATCCACTGACTACTTAAACTAATGCAATTTGGTTAAATACCATAGGACCTGAGAGAGGATGATCAATTATTTAAAGTTCTAGTTAAAGTGAAATGCTACTGTCGTCTGCATGGATGATCAATGTATCTAGGTGCGATTCTAGGAAACACCTTATTTGCATAAGTGTTTCCTATGCAAATATGTATATGTATAAAGTCTCTGAATTAATAACTACATATGATTAAACACATAGGTGTTTTATCATATGTAGCACAAAAATAGTTGCTTTATGTATTGAACATAGATTTATTCCAGTTAAATTAAATATAAAAGCTATATAAGCAAATATATTAAAACATATTAGATCAATAATAAATATTAAAAACACTAAGTTCTGGTGTATTTACGTCTCATAACTCATCTAGAGCTAACAATTCTTTTAAATATTTTTATAAAGCAAACCATTGGTACTTAAGTTGAATGAAAATTTTATCTACTTTTTATCATTCTTTTATTTTTTTTACAGATGGTTGTTGTTATGTGCTCTCCAGTTGGCTGGACTCCTGGGGACCCTATAAATGAGTGAATAGTCTCATCAAGAGATTTTCAAGGAAAGGAGATAAGAAAAATAAAGATTGAGAAAGAAAATGAAGCAGTGGTTTACCATTGCTTTCTGATATGTAACGTGTGGGTCCCAACCACACATGCTAGGGTCTGTGGTGTAACGAATTGCCAAATGCCTACGAAATGTAAGCACACCTGGGTTCTTCTCATTGGTTTTTTAAGTAAAATGCTTGCTAATTGCAACGGTCACATTTCTAGTTAGTGAATGCTTTTTTTTTACTCATTAAATGTCATCAACTACATGTGCATTTACATTAGAGGATAGTTCCATGCTTCCTGACATTTTCCCCATGCAATTAAAACACTTGATTTCCTGTTTCTTTGTACCTCTTTTCCCATAATTATGAAAAAAATCCATGGTAACTGTTATCAGAATGTCTGAGATGGGGTTATGATGTTAGGTAGAGATGGGGCTCTCTCAGTACTTCATTTTCAAGTCCCATATCTTCCCAACCCCACATTTAGAGTCTCCATTTCTTTCTCATTATTTTTTTTTCCTTCTACTACATGAGAAAAGAAAAGAAAATGACAGATTTTGAAGTGACTGTTGCAATTCTCAGTTAATTGTGAAATAGTAGTAAATACTTGTAGTTTTTCACATTTTAAAGTTGTAAGATACCTTACTATCTATATATGAAACATTCCATAGTATTTTCTTTTTTTGACTGCCTCTTAGGATTAAAAAAAAAGATGCATAAGCTACTTTTAGTCCTTTAAATATTTAAGTTAGCCTTTTAAAGGAATTTGTAAGGGTTTGTAAATGACAATGAGGCATTTTTAACAGTCATTTTAGTTGTTTTAACTTAACAATGAATGTATTTAATATAAATAATCAACAATTGCAGTTTTGGAAAAGTTTTCAAATAGTCCACTATTTATATAGCACATCATAAAGGACCATCAGCGAGGCCCCACCCAGAACAGAGATTGCTTCCCTTAAATCCCCTCAGAGCCTATCTGAGCAGCCCCTTCTCTGTCCCCCAAAGCATGATTCCTGGGAGAGGCCTTTACCCTGCCCTGGGCAAGCATGTAAGGTGGCCAGTCAAGCACCAGCACCCCTAGCCATCCTACCCTGTTCTATATAATTCTTTAGAGCCTGACACATGGTGCTGAGGATATCCACTTTGTTTTACCTCCATCCAAGATGTACCTCATAAGGTGTTCCCTCAATAAACTCTATTAAATGCCAGAATGGTACAGTCAGCCTCTTTTCTCGGTCTTTCCCTGTCCTCTGCTTACAGAGGCAGATTTTCAGTCTCAAGGATTTTCCCTGGGTCTGCATGTACCATCAGAGGGACTTTTTATAGATGAACTGGAAATAACTCCTTAGTCAATAAAACAAAACATGGTCTTTCATTAGTTATAATAAGAAAATACATAAAGGCTCTTCTATGTCATTATTCACCTCTTCAGTAGAGTTGAAAAGAGTTCATAAAAATTAATGTTCACAAAAGTTGTCTTAGTAATTAAATAAGGAAGAATAGGAGACTAAGACATCAGCATAATTGCCTGATCCTCAATCCATTATTATTTCCAACGTTTGACTGCGATGTTGACTGGTTTTGAGCAGCCTACACTGCACACAGGGTTACTAAACCTAAGGATCAAGAGGTCCCATTTGTATTGTGAGGAATTTCTTCAAGTGCCCAGCCTAGTGCCTAAAAATGGCAAGTATTCAATAAATATTAATGAAAACATATATTATGCAACATAGAATAATATTAAAGAAGAAATCTTCTGTTACTGCTTTGAGAGTTTAGTGTGTTCTGGATTTTTTCTTAGTTGCCTTTATGTGGATAGATGCCATGATTTCTAAACTGAAATGATGTTTTTCTAAAATTAGGCACAATGTTTTCCCCCAATGTCTTCTTCACAGCAAAAAACCCCACATAGTATCTATTCCACAATGATTTGAATAACCAAATAATTTTCCTGACAAAAAAAGTAATTTTGAATTGCTTCTTTTCATGAATTATGGATATTCATATCATTATGAATATTATAAATAACATCAGATACATAATATTATGAATAGAATTTCATAATATATACTTTATTTGCAATTTATTATATAGATCACCTATATAATAAATAGGTTCTGTAGAAAATACCCATTTGACATAATAAGTTAGATGGATTGTTTTTGTGCTTAATATATCCTAATTTCCAATTAACTTTTCATTACACATTTAATTATTTCCAAGATCATTTAATTACTTAGGAGTAGTAATGGATTACCTAATTTTCATGGTACTTCCCATAGAATTAAAAAATAGTTACTCTCTTTTCCTTTTCTGATAGAATGTGTCTCTAGTTATATATACAAAATGCTTTCTTAAACTAAATCAACCTCCTTTTTTTGAAATAATGCAAAAAATAGCTCCTGTCTTGGCAACAAAACATGCCCAGGATGCTGAAGGTCATTAATGAAGTAATTTTGAAGACTAATCTTGCTCTGCATTAATATTAAGCTTACTAATATTATCAAGAGTGCATTCATGTATAATTTAAGGTAAGTTCTAGAGCCAAAAGAAACCACTGAATGTAGATTTTGGCATGGCATTTCACTAGCAGAAGTCCTTGTCTGCATGACAAAGAGATACAGCTATAACTCTTGAGAGTAATTTTTATATTACTCACTATTTTGATGTTGAAAAGCTCTAGATCATCCCAGTTTAGAGGCAATTTCTATACACAAACCTGTGAAACAGGCAAATAACAATTTGTCCCTTAAAACGCAACTTAAGACACATATTTTGTATGTTTTTATGTTATATGCATTATATACTGTATTCTTACAATACATTAAGCTGGGAGTAAAGAAAGTCATAAGAAAGATGGAATGCACTTATAGTGCTTATTTGAAAAAATCTGAGTATAAGTGGACCTGAGAAATTCAAACCTGTGATGTTCAAGGGCCAAATGTAGTTACAGTGGAGGTTGGCAAGCTTTTTCTGTGAAAAACTATAGAGTATATTGAGGCGTTGTGGATGATGAAGTCTCTGTCTTCATTACTCAACTCTAGCACTGAGCAACCATAAACATTACGTAAACTGTGTCATAATAAAACTTTATTTATAAGAACAAACAACAAGATTAATTAGGCTCACAGGTGATAGTTTGCCAACTCCTGACTTACATAATATTATTGGTTTAGAAATGACATAGGCAGAGATACTGTATTTAAGTCACATTGCAACTTTATAACCAATATGTATCTATGGATGCACATTATATTGAATCTTACCTATAATATCTCCATTATAGTATTTCCTTTAGATAGAGAGAGCTGTATGGCAGCTTGGTTTACTTCCTAGCATGGCTTACTGATGGGATTTTGATTATATATTAACTCTCTCAATAACTCAAATGGCAAACTCATATTATATTTCTAAAGTCCCAGATGAGCAAACAGGTTGACACCCAAATTAATAATTAGATAAACAAAAGCTACTTTCACATATGCTTCCTATGCAGCTATTTTAAATTGTACATAAGACAACTGGAAGATGGAGATTTTATGCACATTGCCAACTTTGGGAAATGTGACTCTATGTAGAAGCAAATTTCTGGAGGAAGTCTATTATATTTATCTGGCAGCCTGACAGCTGAGCAGATGATCCTAATGCAGAAGGTGCTGCATAAATTTCTCATTAAAACAGAAACATAGCCTTTTTATGTGAAAGCAATTTAACTTCCTAGGCCTGTATCTGGAGTTTGTTTTCTAGTGAACATCACGTTTGAAAGAGAAACCCTATATGTGTTTTTATTGCTTTAAAAGAAAAACTAAAATTATATGTTTGGGAAAATACATAGGGAACAAATATTACGTGCTTTTATATGTAGGATGATTCTTAATGAAAACAATAGCTATTTTTCCTACCTTCAAGAAAAAGATGAAGATATTTAGAAGCTCAAATCTAAATGGTAGTTACAGAATAGCCGCAGGGATGTAAAGTACAGCATAGGGAATATAGTCAATAATATTGTAATAACCATGTATGGTGTCAGATGGGTCTGCAATTTATCGGGATGATCACATAGTAAGTCACATAATGTCTAATCACTGGTGTGTACACCTGAAACTAATGTAATATTGTATATCAACTTTAATTGAAAAATTAAAAATAAATTAAAAACATAGATGTAATTTCACTTGGCAGTTATGTGACAATACCCTCAGTGATTTCACTTTCCACTAAATTAATGGAAATTCCAATTTTTGGACTTTTTCATTCTCAAATCTTTGCTCTAATTTGACAAAGTTTTCACATAAACTAAGTCACTTTCCCACCCTTCTGCAACAAAGATCTCAAAGATATATCTACACATTCTTTGTAAAAATGTGCATTTCCCCCCCAGCCTTGATTTCTGGCTTTCCTGTGTTCCTCATACAAACCTAATTCCTTTTTCATCTCCTTTCTAGCATGCACATTCTTACTTAATAAAATCACTTGTAGATTCACTCATTCATTATTTTTTCAGTGTCTGTCATGTTTGTGGAAGTGAATTCTAACTATGTCATTTGCCAACTGAAGGCCTGTTGCTGCCTTAATTCCTTCACATTTAAAAATACAGAAAATAGGTATACCTGCCTCAGAAAGTCTTTGTGAGAATTAAATTGTTACATGTGATAGTGACTGTGATGTCCTGCCTGGTGGATAATAATCATTATATAAATGAAGAAATTAATAGTAGATATAAAAATATACATTAAAAATATCCTTTTTATTTTGATTATTTTTGTTAATCCTCCCCAAAAGATATTTTTCCAATTGAATTTTATAGAGAGTGGAAAGGAGGGGGAAGGAGGAGAGAGAGGAAAGAGAGAAAGAAAGAGAGAACATAGATCTATATGAGATACATAGATTGGTTGCTTCCTGCATTCACCCCAACTGGGGCCAAAGATCAAACCTGTAACCCAGGTATGTGCCCTCGACTGGAAATAGCACCGGTGACACTCTGGTGGGCAGGGCAATGCTCTAACCACTGAGCAATGCTGGTCAGAGCTTCTCATTTTGATTTCTTTGAAAACAATGAAATCTTACTATGCCAGTTAAGTTGGAGTAAGTCTGCTAGAGCCTTTCTTTCCTACAGATTAAAATCTCTGCACAAAAACAGAAGAGCGATCTGAGGACTGACAAAGAAACAATAAACAGGTATTTGTAAGGGGAAGGTTAAACTTGAAGAGACAATGTTTACAGGGATAAGTTGTCCATTTATTTTTATTTCTCCAATATTTTATTGTAGCTTTGAGCCAAGGGCAGGCACCCTGACAGAGCTCTGGGAAAAACGATGAGATAAAACTCCAACTGAAATTATGCTTTTCTGGCCAGAAGAATCCGGAAAAAGAATATCTATGAACTGAAAAATATAATGGAGAAGTACCTCTCTTTTATTTTTTTACTTTTTTTCCCTCAGCTTTTACCTAAAGTCAAATCTTTTCCTCAAAAGCTTTCCCCCAAAAGGATAATCTTCCATTTTAAGGAAATAGAATATAGAAGAACAAATTAAACTCCAATAAAGCAGAAACAATGAAATAATAAAGATAAGAGAACATATCAACAAAATTGAGGGAATAAAAACAAGAAAATCTGTGAAATGAGAAGGTGGTTTTCTAAGTAGACAACTGAGAAAGATAAGGAAAAAGACATAAATTATCAATGTAAAGCATGGAGAGTCCTTAGATATTTTGAAAGTATAATAAGGAAACAGGAAAAACAAATATATTCCTGGATTTCTTAATAATAAATCTCATCATAGTTTATATTATGAATGTGTGATAATTTCGGTAAAAAAATAAGACATTTGTATACCGCTACCATAGCAAGGAAAAATAGATCCAAACTTCCTCAAAGGTTTTTTTGTTTTGTTTTGTTTTTTTGTTTGTTTTTAATTTCTAGAATAGCACTTCCCAAATAGAAATTGTTGTCATGATATAAATGTTAGATAGAGTAGTTGTAGCTACTTGGGACTGTGGAGCCCTTGAAACATGGTTAGCATATTTAAGAAACTAATTTCTAAATTTTAGATGATTTAATTGACTTAAATTATTCTGCTCATGTAATTTTTGGAAAAGTCAAAGTATGGACGTGAAAATGTTTCCTTATTTTTCCCTATGTTTTCTCTCCTCAAAAAGGGTTCATACAACTTTGTGGGGAAGCACTGAACTTGGTTGGAAAGTTTGTAAGGAGGAAAATTCTGAAAAAAAATAGTGGGCTGAAGGTGGCCTGCCCTATTTATTGGAAATCCAACTTAGGGGAGTTTGGCCGAAGATGGTGCCCCTAATTTTTCCTTGACCTTTCCAAACAAGTATGTGCAAGTGCAGACCCTCGAGTGTTTACCACAATCTTTAAGCTTAAACTTTAGGTGTTCTTGCTTAAAGGACACTGCAGATGTATGTGTCCCCCCGCCCCCCAGGTTACTTATCCTACTGATTGTATCTAAAACATAAACTTTATCTCAGACTGCTGTTACAATAAAAGCCTGTAGAGGCAGGCGATTGAGGCTGTCTGGTTCCTTCAGCCAGGCAGTCCCTTAGTCCTCTCTTTCACAGCGAACCTGTGTCAGAGTAATCATTCATCTGTCGCTCAGGGTCTGCTGATCAGCCCTGGCATAGCTTTTACTCAATCACCATAATTCCTATACCACTAATAATACCTCTGTTCTGCTAGGCTGCACGAAACAATAAAAAGAATAAATTATATATGCACACATACACCCATGTATACCACACATGAAAGTGCATGACTGATGCTGAAGAAGTACTATGCGTTTGCTTCTTCTTATTTTTTAAGATCCTTATTTCCATAACAGTTTCTTGTTTTTAATATTTATCAAATTTATTGGGGTCACATTGGTTAATAAAATGTTATAGGTTTCAGGTGTACAATTCTATAATACTTCATCTGTATATTGTATTGTGTTCAAGTTTCCTTCTGTCACCATTTATCCCCTTTTACCTCATTGACCTCCCCCCACCCACTTCCCCCTCTGATAATCACCAGGGTGTTGTCTGTGTCTATATATTTTTTTGCTTATCCCTTCACCGTTTTCACCCAGCATATTTTATTTCTTTGTTTATTCAAAATGTTGGTTTCACTTTAGACAAAATGTAATTGAAATATTTCCTAAAATATTTCAATAGCAGACAGGCAACTTTTTTCAAGGACTCCAATGAGTATTTATGTTCTTGTTGATCTTGCTAAAGAAAAATAAAATTTTATAAACAGAATGGCATTTTAAGAAAAAGTACTCAGCAAACCCCATATATCTGCAAACAAAATCCTCTAATTTTAGTGGAAGCTTTGTTAGGTAAGTTAAAATCAAATCAAATTTATGTACTTTAAAAAGTACATAAATAAAAACGTACTATTTAATTTAGTCTTTCAGAGTTTATTAAAAACTTTTCTCCCATTACACAGAGCATATATGAAAAATCTATAAAATGTGTTTCCTTGATTATTGTATAAAGCATGCGAATGCCTCAAAATATATGTTACACTGAGTAATCCCAAAGCTTCCATCAATACATCCTATTTTGTACTAGGTTTCAAAAAGGTCATCTGTCTACAAGAAGAAGAGAAAGCCTGCTGATTTTCATGCCTTGGCTTGGCATTAGCAGTCACACTGTCAAACGTGGCCTTTAGAGAGAGTTTGACCTACTGGAAAACAGGCCTTTCAGCGGGAGCCTCTGTGGAGGAAGCCACTTGATGGACAGGTCTAAACCAGAAAAATTCCTTTCCCTGCCTTCTTCTCTAAAAGATTCTTTACATACCAATTTTTCACTTTCATTTAGAAAAAAAGAACAAAGAGTGAATATATTCATTCGTCAATCATAGTCATTATGCAAACTCATAAACTGAAATTCTTTAGAGCTCACCTATTGATTTAGTCTACTTTATTGTTCATTAATTTCAGGGTGATAAAAAAAGAAGCATTGGAATAGCAAAGGAAGACAATTGAACATCCAGGTTGGCATTCTGAGTGCTCCGTTCATATTAAAAATGAGACCATCACCACTTTGAACATCTTGGCTTGGAAAAAAAAAACCACTATGTAAACTAGATAAGTGAAGAGTATTATTAGAAAAATCTCTGCATAAAGCTGATCCTTTGATAAACGTTTTTTTCCTTGATTACTATAGTTTGTTTGTTTTTTTAAATAAAATATTTCTTCTTTTACTCTAAAAATTTATAAACATACTTTATATGAACAATTATCCATTTTGTCCACTTTTGGTATTCCTATTTATATTAACAAAAAATATACTCATAGAAGTAGATGCAACAGAGGAAAAGATACTAAGAGGAAAAGTAAAGAGTATTGATAACTCTTGAGGAATTACTCTGTACCTGGTATAGTTGGGCAAATAAATGAGACTAGAATTGTGATTACGTGAACATGTTGTCATACGGGAACATATTTTCATGTTGGGACTTTTTACTGTGTTTAATATTGATGAGAATAATGAAATAGCAAGGAAATAAAGAAGAGATATGGGAGGATCCAGAGCAAAAGTGAAGGATTTGGTCCTAAGTAGCAACACAAAACACCTTATCCACTGTAACAAAAAGAAGGTAAGGTATGTGGATTCATATGCAGGTGAGCTGGCCAATTTGCTATTGGGGTTATGTAGGGGTTCCATCCTGACAAACACCTGAATAGAAAGAACAGACAAGGTAGGTAGATTTGCTGGAAGAGAGAAATGTCAAATAATCTAAAAGAGTGTGATATAGAGTTAATGAGCATTATATGGAAGACTTCCAAGCATTTCATAGACTCATCTGGAGTTTCCTTCATATAACTCAATGCAAATCTCTTGTCATAGACAACAATTATTTCTATGTAGGCCAATCAAATGTCATTTTTTCATTATACATCATTTCACGTAGCTCTAAATCAAATCAGAGTCATTATGTGGCCTTATGTATACATCATTTTACGTTAATTTACTCCATGTAGCACAGTCTTCTCCCTAGTATTTACATGGCCTGCTCCCTCTGGATGGTCAGTTGCCTCCTCAAGTACCCCCTTTTTCAGAACTCTAACTTCCTGGTATAATATAGCACCCTCTCTCCAAACTTCCTTCTCTATCCCATTACTTCCCATATGTTCCCCCCACCTTTAAACATTGATCACTTTCTGACATTTTATCTAACATACACTTTACTTATGTAGTTCGTTTAGGAGGTTTATGAGGGAAGAAATTTTATCTTTTTCATTCCTTACTGTAGCGTCCAAAGTGAGAAAAAGGTTCTTTATAAATAGTAGAGGCTCAAATACTCCTGCAGAATGAACACATTTTATGACAGCATCCTCAGCATTCTCTATAAGACCAAGTCAATTATTTTATAAAAATAGCGACTTTTGTTTTTTATCTATAGTGTATAGCTTTGTATTATGCTTGTAGTATGTGATTTATTGCATTTTATAAGAAGCTACATTGCACAAATGTGTTTAGTAGAAGCTTAAAAGCATCATTTGATGGATTGTTGTTAGTATACTTTACCACTATTCTCACCAACTGTAAAATGATTATTCCTTTTTCAGAGTCACTACTAGCAAAAGCTTTAGTGAGTTACTTGGGTGAAAAATGTTGTTATTGATATTTATTTATTTATGGAATTTTTGCATTCTTTGACATTTTATTTGTATGTTAATTTATGTATGCACATATGTATTTATGTTTGTATTATGTGTTTATGAGTATATTTGGATATATCAGTATCTCTAGAGCTGCTGATAGCTGATGATATCTTTGCATCATTGCACATAGCATTAGATAGTAATTATTCTCCCTGAGAAAAGCTAATACAATACCACATATCAGCCAAAATAATCTAGTCACAGGATCCAATTGATGCCTGCTATTTTTCATGCACTAAAACAAGAAAGGGTTGAGTGAGTGGATCCATTAATAGATACTTGTTGAATAAATGGACAAAAGTAAGAGGTCTCAGCTGGTAAAATATCATACAATTAATCCCCCATTCCCTACTGAAGTTGGCATGATTATTATATTATAGCTTTCTTTGAATCAAAGTTTCCCAAATTCTATTTCTTGTTCTAATAGCTCTTTTGGTTTTTATTTTAATATTGTCTACACCAGTGGTCGGCAAACTCACTAGTCAACAGAGCCAAATATCAACAGTACAACGATTGAAATTTCTTTTGAGAGACAAATTTTTTAAACTTAAACTATATAGGTAGGTACATTGTTATTAACTTAATTAGGGTACTCCTAAGGCTTAGGAAGAGCCACACTCAAGGGGCCAAACAGCCACATGTGGCTCGTGAGCCGCAGTTTGCCAACCATGGGTATAGACTTCAATTAAAGGTGATTTATTCTGAACTTTAATGGTGTATATCCTTTAAAAATATATTACCTTTCTATTTTTTTCCCCCTGTGATTCCTGGTTAGAATGGTTCTATTGTCAAGTTTAAGCTGAGGACTATATTTCATTTGCAATTTTGCCAAACATACCTGGCTTATTCTGCTCAAGAACTGTGAAAGGTATGAGACTTCATTCACAAGCTAATAAGTTAGGCTGCGATAGTTTCTGACTCAGGAGACTCCTAAGACAGAGCTGCAGACAGCCCATCACTCACAGCAAATGCATGAGCCAGAGTAGCAGCGATTTTGTGCCAGTTACCTGAGCCCTGACTTCCAGGAGCCAAAACAAAGAGGGCTAGATGACATGTAGGAGGTTGTGCTACAGGAGAGAAACCGTGAGATTAAGAACTCAAAGCTTCCTAAAGGCGAGACATGCCTTCCCTTTGTTCCAGGAGGAGGCGCCATCTCTACTCCCCAAGATTAAAAGCAAACCTGCCCTTTGCTCTGGAGAGACACCTTCTTTTTACCTTTCAAGATTGCTTGCTCTGCAAATCTCTCTGAAAAGGTCACTTGGGACAAAGGGCAGTTGGTGCCTCTCTCCTAAAATGTAAATAAACACTGGAGATGCATGGAGAATTGTCTCCTGACACTTATTTTATGATGTTAGTCAATATCCCCCAGTGTAGTCTACGTGGGCTGTGATTCTGCATGTGCTGAAATCTGCCTCTGGAACCACTAAATGCCAGGGGTGCCATGGAATTTACAGTTTGGCGTACAAATTAAAATTCACAGACAGTTTGATTACTATGATATAGAATGGTTCCTCAACTCTCAGCATTTGAATGAAAACTGCTATGATTTGAGGCCGATAAGCAGTAAAGGATGGTCTTTTCTACCCTTGTTGGCTGATACATTTATTTGTCATTTCTCCTGACAACATTTAAATCTTTGAAAAGAGAGCAATTGTTTCTTTAGAGTTTGACAATGAGGGTCAAAACTTGGTATTAGATTTAATGTGTTTGTAATAGCTACTATGACATATTGAACTAAATTATCATTCTGATAACGATGGAAGTAAAAATAGGTAAAACCTCTTCAGCATCTATTTTGTACTGAGCACAGTGTTCATTATTTTTTAATGTTTTATCTTTTTTATTTCTAACAGCAAAATTCTCAGTTAGATAGTGTATCAGGCTAACTTTTGAGAAAAGATAGCATGTAGCATAGAGGTGTTAAGAAACCAAAGCAGTCTGTTCGGATTGTCAAACTACAGCGGGAAGGCCAGGGAGGGTTGGGTGGGGCAGGAGTCGGGGGGGGGGGGGGCGGCGGGTAAGAGATCAGCCGAAGGACTTGTATGCCGGAAGCCGGTCCATCCTTGCTGCTTGACACAGTCGCTGCAGGAAAGAATTGGACCCCAGCACTTGTATGCATGCATATAAACATAACCAATGGACACAAGACACTAAGGGATAGGGGAGGCCGGGGGAATGTCAAGGGGAAAAAAAAGAAGACATATGTAATACTCTTTGTATACTTTAAGCAATAAAACTAAAGCAGAGGAATTCAAATGCATACCTGTTGTCAAACAACCAGAAAAGAGCAAAACAACAGTTTGCTTCTAGAAGGCACTACGCAACCTCCGTGTTCTTTCTACATAGGAGCAATGATTCTATAGTGTGGCCTCCAGATAAGTGAAAAGTAAACTCGCCAACCTAACACATCCTTTCCTAGGTCAATAGAGTGGCAAGCAAATAATTCCATGTTGGAGAGAGTCTAGTAGAGACAGGGGTGCAGTTATAGGGAGAGGGAGGCTCATCTACTTCTCCCTGTAATCCTTAGGACAGAGATTCCAAAAACTTTCAATTTAGAATTTAGTGGATTCTCCAAGACCGTTCCTTGTGACATCTAGACTCTATCTCACAAGTACCAGAATACTTCAGGAAAATTCTTCTGTTTGTCAGTGTTCTAGTTAAAACTGTGCCTGCCACTCCACATAGATTCAGAATTTGGCTAACATCTTGAAAGAAAAAATTGGCAGTATGCTTGAAGCCATTCAAGTCTCTAACGTTGTCTATTTAGGCCAGGGGTCAGTGGACTGTAGCCTGTGGGCCCATCCAGCACACTGACATTTTCTACCACCTATGAGCTGATAATAGTATTAAGATTTTAAATGATTTGAAAAAAAATGTAAAGAACACTATTTTAAATTACAAAAAAATTAAACTTTCAAGGTTCACAGATTTAGTGTAAGAGCCACAATGATACATTTACATATTGTGTAAGGGTACTTTTGCTACAATGCCAGAACCAAGTATTTGCCACAGAAAGTGTATAGTTGCAAAGCTGAAAAAGTTTGTCCTCTAGCCCTTAACAACAAAAATTACTATCCCTTGCGCTAGCCTATAAGACAACCAAAAGTTCTGGCAATTTCTATGTCCCCTTGCAGTGGCCCTCTGTCCAGGCAAATCCCAGACTCTCACTGAATGCTTACAGAAAAAAAATGTGGTTTCAGGTTCTAAAATGTGGTTTCATCATTCACGATTCTCTCACTCCAAAATCATTGCCCCTTACATTTGTTATGATTTCTTTAGACATATATAAATATTTCTATTTTATCTATATTTTACCATTTTGTCCTTTTTTTTTTTCTTGACGAAAGCAATCATATGCCGTAAACTACTCCCGTCTATTTGTGTGTGGAAGACAACTATTCATTTTAAGAGCTGTGCAATGGACATGTTTCACTTTGCTTATTTTAGGAGGTAGGAGGGAGTAGGGAAGGTAAAAGTTGAAAATATTTGGGTCATCAGAGAGCTTCTGGTGAAAAAGAATAGCAAACATGTTCTCATTGAATCCCTTATTTTGCAGATTAATGAATCGTGGCTTAGAAGTGTGAAGTGTGAGCAGTTTGTCAGGATCTATCTTTAAATTTTGTAGTTAGACTGGAGTTCTAAAACTCTGGCTGTAGAAGACTTTCCCCTATTGCCTTCTGCCCTCTGTGTGACCTGCACTGTACATGCACATATGTTTATATGCATTTAGTTGCAGTGTTAGGCTGTGTGTGCCTGTGTGTATACACCTTCTAAGACCGATGTATATTTGTGCTACTGACACAGGACATGCTCTGATACTTGAAGTTATTAGAAGTTATCTTTCAAAACCTTTGGCGTCTGTTTTTCCCAAGAGAGAACATTGTCTTCTTGCTTGTTCAGTGCAATGAAATCACCAAGGATGTTTTTAGGTCAGCATAACTTCACCCAAAGTGATTTAAATATTAATTTTAAAGTAAAAATATAATCTATTATTTTAAAAAGAGAGTTAATGAGAACAATGCTGATCATTTCATTGTGCTAGTGTCACTGCAATCTAGGTTTTTATTCAAGGCATCAATTAAGAACAAGTTTACCTAAAGCTTACCAAAAAAAGTCTTTAAAATTTTTATTCAGCTTTTATCATTTTAAGCATAGTTTATCTTTTAACATTAATTGCATATGCTTATACTTTGTTTGTCTCTATATTGTTAGCTAGATAGCTATAGACTGGCATATTCATGTAGGATACAGTGGAAACACTAAAATAAATACATTTATTATTGTAGAAGCTGACCAAAAGCTTAGACCAAGACTGAAGCATACCAAATGTATTTTATACCCAACCCTTTCATTAGCACTAAATGATATCAACCAAAATTATTAAGATGAACGTATTTTGGCATCCAAGAGAGGTTTACCATACTATCATTAATAACAGCATTAAAATATATTTATATATTCATTCAAATTTTCAGGTTTTTTTTTTCATAAAATCTTATGCAATTAAATATTTCAGCTCTACACTTTCTATTATTAAAATATATTGCAGTAGGGCAGAACTCAGGATGAGGCATAATTAGAAAATATTTATTTTGTTAGTGTTCTCATTCTTACTGACCTTAGTAATCACTAATAAATATTTAAATAAGGGTTTTCAGACTTAGCCACATATTAGTTGGTTTTATGCTAATATTGATTTACTGCAGAGGTAAACACACTATCAGCATGGTTAAGCTTAGTCGGAAAACAATTCTCCATTATTTGTCACTTCCATTGTATTGACGTGTCATATACTGTTATTAAAACTGACCATTTCATTGGTATTTGAATTTCTTAAAAAATGTATAACAAAGACTTCTGAATAGAGTAAAATAAATGATTTTCAATTCCTATAAAAATTTTTGGTGTCTTCATATGGCAAGTATTTGGAAGAAAAAAAATGTGAAATTTCCTTTTGATTTTTGGTCTTCTTGGACTTAGAAAAGGCAGAAGAAGTGAAGCGGGGGCAAATCTGATCCAAGGAAGTCCCCAAATATAATTTGAAATAAGCACACAAGATGTATATAAATTTGGAACAAACATGTACATTCTTAAATTTATTTGAAATTTAGTTCATTATTTCCCAGAGTCATGAGCTTGGTTTAAATCATTTTCAATTAATATACCTTTTTTTTTTTGGTGAATAGTTTAATACTGGGCAGAGTATGCAGTAAACATTCACTGCAGAATTAATTGAATAAATGAATTGATGCAAATTTTGAAGAGCAAGATAAACATAAAGTGCTCATGGGAAAAGGAAGAGATTCAGAAGTAACAAAGCGACACTTACTGGTTTTGATTTTTGTGGCACCTTTTTTTAAAAAAACAACATATTTTATTGATTTCAGAGAGAAAGGGAAAGGGAGGGAAGATAGAAACATCAATGATGAGAATCATCCATTGGCTGACTCCTGCATGCCTTCTACCGGGGATGAGCCTGCCACCCAGGCATGTGTCCTGACTGGGAATCAAATTGTGACCTCTTGGTTCATAGGTCTTTGCCGGTCGAGCTGTGGCATCTTTTAAATGATTGTTACGTGTATAATTCAGAAGAGGCTAGATATGCTACTGTTAAGAATAATAATCAAAATTTAATGGCTTAAAAGAACAAAGCTTCATTTGTAGCTTATACTATCTGTCTGGCATGTACCTATTGGAAACTTACTGTTTCAGATGGATAAAGGGTTCATCCTATCATGTTTCCTTGACTGCCATGGAATGGAAATGATAAAGTTGCAGAACGTAACTAGCACCTGCTGTTAAAAGCTACAGTCCAAAGTTTGGTCCACATCTACATCCAGGAATAGTCACATAATCTCATTTAACTTTAAGAAGCAGAAAGGCACAGCTACTTGTATGTAAAGAGGAAAGGGAACTGGATATCAGAGAGAATGGTAATGTCTGCCATAGTGGTACATTATCTAAATCAGGGGAGATATGGCACAACCAATAGCTAAGAGCTGTAGAATTTATTGGGAACAGAGAAAAACAAACAAACACACAAACATAAAAACTCTGGCCATTTAGTCAAACAAGAATCCTCTAGTCTGAGAGCCCTCTATTATTAATTATTAGGTTAATGGATTTGGACTTAACACAATAAAACACAGAGAATAGATTCTTTAAAATAATGAACAAAAGGATAAAAATATAAATCATTACTGTAAATGCATGTTCAGTGCTTGATAACTCTGGCATTTTTGCTTTGGGTAACTGGAGTGGGAGAAGGGAGAGTGATAGTAGAGAGAGCCAATAGACTTGTTACAATAATTCTGATAAGGAGCAAGGTTTGGATTTGGTTTGTAATTTTGCTGAGAAAATGCAAAAAGAAAAAAAACACAGGAGAAAACCTAGACCTCTCTATAGAGGGAGAAACCAAGAACTTGATACTATATTTAATTTTAAAGGAAAGGGAGAAATTCAGAAACATGATCCAAGCTATACATTTTAGGGATTGAGAGAGAGAATATGTTGGTATGTTTATACATAAGCACAAGAGAGACAAGACAAACAAAGCACTTTACAAACAAATCAGAGCATTTGAACTTCCCTATCAGTGAAAAGCATATCAAAATAGAAATAAAGCAAGACACACAAGGCTTCTCTCTCTGTCTTGGAATAGCAATGCCAAATTAAAGGTGACAAAATTTTGTATTCATGGATGCTATCCTGCTTTGAAATTTACTCCTACACTCCGGTATGTTAGAAAGGTAATGCACTCTGTAATGTGGTCTTTATAATGCACAGTGTGACTGGCATGGTTGAAACATAACGTTTAGTTACAACATTACCCCAAATTATCCTAGCAGGGAGAGCCGAGGCAAACCACCAATTTTGACTCCACATGTATCCCAGATACAGAAAAATGGATAAATTGGCTTCTTTTGTGCTCTCCTTGCTGCTTGTCTTTACAAGCAGTGAAATTGTATGGATGGCGATTTCAGCTCATAAAGAGCCTTCCGGTGGAAAGCTGCGGGAATGAGCTCCCTACGGGACAGCCTGGACTGCCGTGGAGCCCAGCAGTCATCGTGCTGAAGAGGGTGGGTGTAGGTTACAAGGTAGCAGGTGGTGTTTTAAGCACCAAGCTCCAAGGGTCTGAACATCAGTGGGGAAAGGTAAAGACTCTGAATCGTGGGCATGCTAGGAAAGATTAATTTGGCTCTTCAAACAACTGTTACCTAAAGAGTTATCAATAGGTTTTAAAGAGTTAATTAGGGATGATTTTGCAGGTCTCTACCACTGTCACTGTCTGATCTTCAATAAGTCACTTAAGCGCTCTGTGCCTCAGACTCTTTCTCTGCAAAGTGGAGATAGTGTTAAAAGATCAGAGAGGAAGTCAGAAGATCACACGGGTCTCTCCTCACTTTAGGATGTATGGTCCCACGATTCACAAAGGCCTCTAACTATGTCGTGCACGCCGGCCTATAACTATAATGAATCGCCTCTGTAAATCTTTAACCTTTAAAATTGTGGCCACTTACATCCTACCTGTACGTTTAGCACCATTCAAGATTCTCAGCCAGCTCTGCTCTGACTTGGAGATAATTTAAGAAGCCCTTGATCGGTAATGCCCAAGTATCAACTACCTATCTCTCCGGGTGGTTATGAGAACTGAATCTATTAGTACATTAGAGTTCTTGACCTATTCCTGGACACATACCTAGTGTTCAGTAGTTATTACTGTTGGTGAGTGTGCTGACTGTCATCATTGAAATGGCCACGGTGCTAATGATGTGTTGATCTTTCTGCTAATCCCCTACAATGTGATACACTAATTCCTTGATGCCAGTAATCAGTGCTGTAGTTGCTTCTTCCCACTGCGCAGTACGGTTCTGTCACCTTACTTCTCTTTTGTATCTTGGCTTTATTTCTTGCGTTTGCTTCTAAGCTTGACTCCTCAGCCTTTCAAGGAACTAAAGATCTTGGCAAGAGCTCTAGGGTGTGTGGTGTGGCTGGACTCCTGATGTCTGCTGTGACTTCCCTGATGCAGGCGACCGCGGGGACCTCTGTTGGCTTACGTCTATAACCTGGTGCCCAGCTCTTCCCTCTGCTGCCTCCAGTGCCACATCTCTCTCATTATACCTGGCCCATCGTTGTGATCTCCACTGAAGCTAATAGATGACCTAATTTCTGAAACATTTCGGAAATAGGAGAGAGGGCAGAATACCACCTTTCATGTGGATGATATTGGAGACTGTGAGTTTAGGGAGGAGACTAATAAACTTGCTAACATGGAGACTCAGAATTAGATAAGACCAGGTGGGCATGGCTACTGCTGGAGGGAATTAAATTGAAGAGCACAGTGTGAGGCTGAGCCCAGGACACCCTGGTTTTTCCTTGAATTTGCCAATTAGACAACTGAATAAACATGCGGAAAAGATTAGACTTGTCCATAAGGGAAAGAAGGCCCCTCATTTGGGGAAATTAGAAATGAGCACCAGGTATCCCCTTTATGTATGTGCCTGGCAACCTTGCTCTCTACTGTCTGCACTTTCCCGTGCAAGGCCTGATTTCTTGGCCACCTTCGGACAAAAGCCTTTAATAGTTATGAAGATTTCCTATATTTTATTTGGGGGAGTAGTAACAGAGTAATATAATATTACTTAATATAAGCTCTCTATAAAACCTTTACTTTTTTATGGAGTTCTATATTACAAGATTGTGTTCATAATATAAATTTAGCAAACATAATATGTGGTGTTAATTAAAAACAGACTCGAGAGAGAGAGAGATGCTGAAAGTGCAATGTTCACCCTTAAGACAAAATAAAAGCATTTATGAACAAAAGATAGGTCTATGTGAGTCTTTTTGAAAAGGAAAGAGATAGAAATTTACTATTTGTCATCGTTCCCTATGTTATGATCATCTCCTTTAAAATGTGTGACCCAGGGTATCATTTCTGCTGCTTCTTTGTCTCAAACTTATGTCCTCCTACAACTTCTCTTTCTCATTGTATAAGACAGTGCTGCTGGCCACCATCAAGCACTTTCCGGATTCGGATTCATTAAAATATTTTAATAGGGCTGAAAAATATTTCATTTTGAAGTGTGTCCTAAGGGTTCCACAGAAACCAGTAACAAACAATAAATGAACAGAAAAGGAAATTAACATAATGTCAAGCACTAAAACAATGCAGATAAATTACACGGGTTTCATCTCTAGCAATTATGAGTTAGAAAAAAAGAACAGGAAACCTGTCGGGACCTGCTTTGTTTGCTTTCTCTGTTAGAATCTCGGGGGCTGTGTGGTGGTGACGGTGGTGTATATGTGTCTCACTTGAAAAGGTATAGGTCAGTTCTATTCCTGCAACTGTGTTCTTTTAAGCACAGTTATAACCATTACCAATGTTCCAAAGTTGCCCCAGAGGCACACAGAACTCCTGCCAACCTACACAATCTTAACAGGTAGCCTTCACTGAGAACCTATATTGAGCAAAACATGAGATAAGCAGTTTGTATGGGATATCTCACAACCTTTCCAAGATTCTGTAACCTAGGTTTTATAGTATTATCCCCACTTTATAAGACATTTAAAAAAACAACTGAAGTTTAAAGAGGTTATGTATTTTGTGTAAGAAATGTACCACTAGAAATAGTCAAAGATAACATTTTAAATTTTTACTTCTCTGGCTCCTTAACCAGAGCCTAAGCCAATAGATTTCAAATTTATTTATCAGGGCATGAGCACAAAAGATACACTGGAGAGTAGAAAGATAATAATTTTTAATTTATCTCATCTATTTAAATTTTTACTTTTATGTATGTTTTAGAACACAAATGAGATATTAGTAAAGTATTATATACAGATATTTTATTATATACTAGTGGCCTGGTGCACAAAATTCGTGCATGAGGGGGTGTTCCCCCTCAGCTCAGCCTGCACCCTCCAATCGGGGAACCCTTGGGGGATGTCCAACTGCCGGTTTAGGCCCAATTCCACCGCTGGCTCCTACCTGCTCACCTGCCTGCCTGCCTGATTGCCACTAACCCCTCTGCCTGCCTGCCTGATCGCCCCTAACTGCCCTCCCCAGCTGGCCTGATCTCGCCCCCAACTGCTCTCCCCTGCCTGCCTGATCTTACCCCCAACTGCCTCTGCCTGCCTGATAACCCCTAACTGCCCTCCCCTGCCAGCCTGGTTGCCCCCAACTGCCCTCCCCTGCCGGCCTGATCTTGCCACTTTGTTTTTCTCAGCAATCTTCCAGGCCTCCCTGTCTCCCTCTTCCTCTTTGCCAGCTGGGAGGGGGCAGGGCCAGTGGGGGCTGCTCCACCTTCTGCCCACCCTCCCTTCTATCTAGGCCTCTTCAGGCCCAGTCTGTTTTGTTTCCTCGTTCTGAGAGAGGATCCAAGAGCAAGCTGGGAAGGAGGGAAAAAAGGGGGAAGAGGCTGTGAGCTGGTGGGCGCTGTGTGTGTCTGTGCGTGTATGTGGTTGTGAGTGTGAGTGCTGGCCCTGCCTCCACCATCCCTGTCTCTGCTGACACAAGGCCCCACCCACCAGAGCCTGCTGCACAAGCAGCTTGGGCATTAGGTCAAGCCTCCGGTCATTGTGGATGTGACTGTCCCAGGGTTTTTATATATTAGGATTATCTTAGTTGTTATTTATATGGATACTAGATAACCCCCAAGGCTGGCTCTGATTCAGGTGTATTTGCAAAAGTCACAAAATAAGGTTTTTATATTTAACCCTACCTCTTTCTATTCGTTCACTTTCTGACATCCTCACTTCCTAAACACCAGGTGCCCAAGATATTTGCTGCCTCATAATAGTCTCCTTTTAAGTTCAGGTTTTTCATTTTTGCTGTACTTCCTCTATTTCAATCATTAGGTTTGCCCTTCACCCAAAGTTAAAGTCTGAATCTCAGTGTAAAACAAATAAATGATCACACCAATTGCTTATGAGTAATAGCATAACATTTTTAAATTATGTATATTTAAAAGTGAAGTATTCATATCAAATAAAGCTTTGGTAATGGAGGAGGGAAAAAACTCATTTTTTCCCCTTATTTCTTTTCTCAAAGATCTAGAATATCAATTACATGGGATACGTTCAGAACTTTAGGAATGCCTGTTTTTGAGTGTTGTTTTTACTTTGCAACATTGTTGAAATTTAATAAAACATACATTTTAAACACATGGCATTACATTTATTTTTTTCTTTAAACTAGGGATTATCCAAATGCTGTCTTTAATATGCATTTTTCTCCAATAAGTATATTTTAGCATTTTGAATGTGAAATTTGATGATTTCCATGTGACAATATAATGATGTTTCAGCATAAAAGCATTCACACTTTGGCAAAGAGTCAAAGAAGGATATTCTTAAACATAGTTCTTGCATGGCAGGAATTAACTTCAAATATCATAAGGGTCTTAGAAAAAGGCCTGCAATCACTTTGAAAAATCGATGCTATGTTTATACTAGTTGTGAAAATGATCACCAGGCTAAAATGAAAGCAACAGCTAGATATTTCATATATTTTTGTTCCTGTGAGCATCTCCCTACTTAAATCCATCTCTCTTGAGGGATATTGAATATATGCCAGCAGTTCTCAACCTGTGGGTCACGACCCCTTTGGCAGTCGAACAACCCTTTCACAGGGGTCGCCTAAGACCATCTTGCATACCAGATATTTACATTATGATTCATAACAGTAGCAACATTACAGTTATGAAGTAGCAACAAAAATAATTCTATGGTTGGGTCACAACATGAGGAATTGTTTTTTTAAAGGGCCAGAAGGTTGAGAACCACTGAATATGCAATGAAGGCAGACTTTTTCTGCCTTGTCTATGGAGGAAGAAAACAGAAGAAAACTATGGAGGCTCTGAAAAATGGGCGTAAAGAACATGTGTGAATCCAGTTAGGATCTGGTAGGATTGTTAAATTATTTGAAAAATTTAATTTGTATGCAATTCTATTTATTTTCTTTTTCAATGATGCACATTTTCACTGCCGTGCTTTCAGATGACATCAATGCTACACTGATCATCTCAGCAAGCATCTGATCCTCGCACTCTAGAAAGCACCGGGAGAGGAGACTCAGAGGACCCTCGGAACATTCCCACATGAGGCTGTGCACACACCAGAGTCTATTCTACGATATGGCAGAAAATCAGACTACAGAGACAAGCATAGAATAGTAACACTCGGTATCAGGATGAAAGCAATACGCGTGTTTAGATGTCGGATATTATGCATTGAATACACTCTGTGAATATGTGGTGAATTACAATAGAAGCCTGTTTGAATAGCTTCAATTGCTCTTATCAGAGTTTGTCGGTATCAAACTATGAACTACATTAATCCTGTAGGTATATTCAAGCCACTTAATCTATTCTACCTCTGTATCTTCAGAAAGATTAATTTATTCTCTCAATAGATTTAAAGCATCAAACATTTATTCTGACATAGTCATACTTTTATTACTGGGACGAGTAAGTCTTTTACTTTCATGTCTCAGAAAAGAAATAGACACATTTTAACTCACTTCAGTTCCTTAAAGAATTATCCCATCTTTGTTGTGTTGGAGCCATTTATCATTAAAAAAATAGGTGTGTGGTTGTATTACATAGTTGTGTCTAGATAGATTAGAAAGAAAGAAAAAAAATTATGCCGAAACCGGTTTGGCTCAGTGGATAGAGCGTCAGCCTGTGGACTGAGGGGTCCCGGGTTCGATTCCGGTCAAGTGGATGTACCTGGGTTGTGGGCACATCCCCAGTGGGAGATGTGCAGGAGGCAGCTGATCGATGTTTCTCTCTCATCGATGTTTCTAGCTCTCTATTTCTCTCCCTTCCTCTCTGTAAAAAATCAATAAAATATATTTAAAAAAAAAAAGAAAAAAAATTATTCTGTAGCCAGTCTCATTAACAAAAATAGACTTTTCTGTTTTGTTTACTGAATGAGAGGTTAATTATCTCCAATTTTCAGGCAACTGCAATTTAATTTATTAAATATACTGTGTTGAGCACAAGTTTGTATCCATGATATTTTATAATATCCTCCTTTTGTTGCAACCTTTTCCTGCCACTACATATATTATACACAAAAGAAGAATGATTCTCCACCTAATCACTGATGTGCTGGTACGAGACTCAACAATAAAAAACAAACTTGGAAAATATGAAGACAGAGAGAAACAATAGAGAAGGACTTATTAGTAAATGGAAACTATCAGTATTTGTTGGGATAAACATGAGTTATTTTGGAAGATATTATTTTATTTATTCAATGTTCATCTGAATTAGCTTTAAAAATCAGAATTTATGTAAGGGAGAAAAGAGAGCACAAGCAACATTATAATTTCAAAATATAAATTATTCCATACTTCTTGGGTATTGAAATAAACTGAATAAACCCATTTCAAACAGACTCAAAATTATATGTTCTGAACTCAAGAAAATAAAATCATTAAAATGCATGTTTCCAAAGAAAAAGACAGAGTCGGTTTATAGCAAATATTTTTAAGATGAGCTTTTTTTTTTTTTTCCTTGTGGGCTTCTTTCTTGGGAAAAATGGAATAGCCAGAATCTAAAGGTAAAGGTTCCTCAGTCCTTTATAGAAATGAATCTATAACTGTTAAAGGCAAAACTGTCATATGTCAATGGGAGGTGCTAATATATTCACTTTTATAAACAGGTGTAGAGTTCTACTGATTTTTACAAATGTAAGTTTATTTTAGAATGTTATATATTTTACAATTAATGAATGAATATTGATATATAATTATTAAATAAATCTATACTTTATTCAGGTTTCCATTATTTTTACTTAATATCCATTTTTTTCTGTCCAGGAGCTCATTCAGATCACATTACATTTAGCTGTCTTTCTATTTTCTTAATAATGTCTTTTTCACAGAATTTTAAAAATATATATTTTTATTGATTTCAGAGAGGAAGGGAGAGGGAGAGAGAGATAGAAACATCAATGATGAGAGAAT
Organism: Myotis yumanensis; assembly: GCF_028538775.1. Taxonomy (NCBI): domain Eukaryota; kingdom Metazoa; phylum Chordata; class Mammalia; order Chiroptera; family Vespertilionidae; genus Myotis; species Myotis yumanensis. The sequence goes on along the minus strand of NW_027223762.1, from coordinate 28,368,820 downwards.
CATTGATCGGCTGCCTCCTGCACACCTCACACTGGGAATCATTGATCGAGACTGCAATCCAGGCATATCAAACCATGACCTCCTGGTTCATAGGTCGACACTCAACCACTGAGGAAAGTTGGCTTGGCCTTTACAGAAGATTTTTTTACATTTTTTTTATTGTATTTAAGCCCAATTTAACAGTATTTTTTCTCATAGATCATGATTTTGTCTTTTATCTAAAAATTTATTGTTGTACACTGAGACACCATTCCACTTATGTACCAGCTGACTATAATAATCATGTTGAAAAACTTATAAGTGTAAAATGGTTCAGTCACTGAAGGCTTTGTCCATTTCTTAAAAAGTAGAATTTAACCAGAGAATTTCATATGACCTACGAGTTTCATTTCTAAGTGTAAACCCAAAAGAATGGAACACAGGTACCGAAACAAATACTTGTACACTAATGTTCATAGTAGCAATATTCACAATATCTGCCAGTAGATGAATGAATAAATAAAATATTTCATATCCCTATAATAAAATGTTATTAATAATAAAGGTAAATGAGGTACTAATACATGCTATAACATATATGATTCTTGATAACATCCTAAGTGAAAAAAGCTGAACACAAAAGTCACATTTATATGAAAGATACAGAATAAATATATCAATAGAAACAGGAAGCAAATTAGTGTTTTCAGGTGAATGGGGAGTGACAGCTTAATGTGCACAGGGTTCCCTTTTGGGGTAATGAAAATATTTTGGAACTAACTAAACATGTACTAAGTGCTACTGAACTGTACACTTTAATATAGTTAATATTATGTAATGTGAATTTTTAAAAAAAATAAAAAAAACTCATTGCCGATTGTAAGGTCATCTAATTATTATCTTATGTTTATTTAAGAAATTTTATAGCTTTGTCTATTTTAATGAGATTTAAAACAAAATATATTTTAAATAATAATTTTTAATCTACATATATTTTAGAGCAACTTTTCTTTATTATGTAATAATGTAATTGTGTACATAAAAATTAAAAACACTAATGCATTGAGAATTTTATAGGATATATTTTGTATATATTGATTTTATTTTTCTATCTTTCTTTATTCTCATATATCTTTGTTTGTTTTTATAATAAATAATTTATGAAGTTTTTAAAGTAAAAGATGAGCTTAAGCGTAATATAACAATAAAAACAAGAAACTAGTTACTATATGATGCCTGTTATATGTTAAAATATACAGAAGTGGAAGTTCTCTTGAGTAGTATAATAAAAGGTGGGTTCAACTAATATATTCATTGAATTAAAAACTGTACATCTTTTATATCTACCTAATTATTGCATCCGTATTACAAGCATACAAAATTCAAACTCTAATAAATTACAAAGAAATTTATTATAGAATTTTATAAAAGAAATTCAAACCAATGTGAAGTATCATTTTTCAGCTTGACTATTTTCTTTGAAACAGAAAAACAACAACATTATAAATATGCAATACATGCTCAGAGGGAAGAAAATAGTATATACATTTTACTTATATTGGGAACCAGGATATTAATCTTAGGATGTCGGTGTCATTCCCAATGTGGTATATTAATAAAAAATTGACAATTTTATTTTAATATTTATTATCCTTTAGCCAAATTTTTCATCTTTAATTTCAATCTTTAAATCTAAAACTAAAATGTTGTGGTTTATTGTTTGGATGTACACCTAACTTCATTAAAGTTAGAAAAGAAATAATCAGAATAGAAGCAACTCAAAACAAAGAGCATGAAGGCATTAGTAATATCACCAGAGCAACATTCTTTATTGCCTTTCAGCTAGAACTGGTGGTCCTTCACTGGAATGAATTAGCTAGTTCAGTGGGTGACATATCCTTCACCGAATATGTTTTATAACATTGAGATATCTGGGGTATTAGTATATTTGATCCAAACATTTGACACCCTTCAAATGTTCAGAAGTCATAGAGATGCTAATTTATTAATTAAATTATATTAATGGTGATACATGTTCTAAAGAAGACTGTTTCATCATGTACAGAGAACAAAACATTTCCAGGAGAATAAGGATAACTGTACTGTGAATGCAGATGACTGGCTAAAGGCGCTTCAACAATAGGAGAAATTGCAAAAACCTCCATCTGAAATCCTTAGAAATCAAGATCTCAGGATACCTTAGATTTCTCATACTTATTTTCTTTGTAGAATTGCTTATTGTGAAGCACTTTCTGGCATGTTGAGCCTAATGAGAGCCTCATGTAGCTCTTTCGTTCACTCGGCACCAGGCTGACCTTGGCACAAATCATATACCATGACCCATGAGAAACAACTTTGCTGCCTGAAGCCCTGACCGACTTCATTGTTTTCTATGACACCTTCTCATTACAATTCCTAGGTCATTCCAAATGGTAGACTGGTTTCATTGCTCAGGTCTGAACAGTGAATACACAATGTCTTTAGTAGTGATCCACTTTGATCTGAATAAAATAAGAAATGGCTTTCCTGTGTTACTCCCTTCTCTACGTTGTTCTCTGGCATATGCACCTCACATCGGAGGCTCATGATAGGAAAGGAAAATGTAATCAAACCCATAACACTTATTTCGAACAACACCCAGTTCTGTTTCTAATGTTGATTCTTGCTCCAAACTCAACAACTGTTGCAGTTTGAGAAAGAGCCAATCAATATCATTCCTTCTTCCTGATTTTAGACTAAGAAAGTGATGAAATCACAGGTGGAGACCATTTTCCTTATAAAGAAATACTTCCCTTAGCCATCACATTTTGTGAATACCAAAATTGGATTGACTTATTTGGATCTAATGTGGTAGCTTTAATTCTGGCACTTGAGCATTTCTCATCCTGAAACTCTGGGACCTTTTCTGAGAACATAATACTACAATAAAGCAGACTAACATCCCACAAGTCAGCACAAGGCCAAAGGTTCAGAAGTAGCACTGAGTGATCCCGATACTGAAGGTAGAAGTGTCTGCTAGTACCCTGTTTAGGATGATAAGCCACCAGCAAGCTCAGCTTTGTTGAAGAAGCAGGATTTAACAAAAGAAAGGTTGCACACCTCAATTATGTCTTCCTGTACTTTAAAAATAGGGGACGAGGGTATAACTTAATTTTAAGTGGGCCACTTCTCTTGTTGAATAACTTGAATAACACAAACCTGACTCCGAATCTTCCACTTGGACATGCGTAAGCAAGAAAGAGCCAAGTGTTGCCTGTGTCCACTGGAGGAAAGAAGTAGAGATTTTTGCAAACCAGGCATCTGGAGCAGGTGTGTCCCTGGCACCTACTTCCTGTTTGGAATACAGCTGCCCATGTTTTTGGCAGGCGGCTTGAATTTGTGCCCCTCAACCCCAGTGATTTCGTCGTGCTTGGCTCTAGCTTCTGGCATGTCTGCGCATAAAGTGCCGACTTTATTATGGCTATAAAAGGCCTGAGTGTTAACATGGAGCATGCAGATGCGGTGCTTCCCTAGCCAAGCACACTTCCTGGGCGACAAAAATAGTGCAGCTGCACCCATTGTGGGCCGTTAGTGGGGACATTCTATAAATCTTAATCTGTAAAACGGTGGCACTGTCATGAGGTGATCCAGGGTAAACATTTGCTATTTCAATTAGCTAGTTGGTGGGTCTCTATAAATATGCAATTTTTTTTCCCTTTAGAGACTAAGCTGTGTATTTAAAGCAAAAATATTATTTACAAAAATGGCTAATTTGTAACTGCGTATTTAACAATAATTTGTGGAATTTTCTTCTAGCTTGTGCGCTTTTTGATTCCTCAAAGTATTTTACTTTAGAAGTAGAAAATTATTTTAAGGTTAGGACTTCCAGTTCACCTGTTTCAAATGCAGATATTTGTTGATTCATTATCGTTGAAGGCAAAATTTGTAGGTAATCTTTAAATGTTGGTTCTTTCAAAATGACTCACATAACCATACTAATTTATTCCAAGTATTTAGTAAAAAAAATTGTGTTAAGATGAATGAAAAAAAGAATATCATTGGCCTAAAGAAATAAATCTTTAAAAATTTAGGAAACATTAACAGTGATATTTGATATATTAATTGAATATTATAGAGATCTGTTAATCTGTTTTAGCAAGTGCCTGGTAGTTATTATACATTTCACAAAAATTAAACATTTCAGCCATTCCTGTGATAATAACATGAATATTTTCATCATCCTTAAACAGGTGTCCAACTAATGTAATGTAACTGAATTTGTAAGAAATTAAACCTCAGATTGTTACACGTGCTATGGATGGAGCCATAAGAGACAGACAGAATGAAATGTGATTGTTTGAAAATGACTTTATGTGTATGTGTATGTGTGCATTTACTTAATGACACTCAATTTTAATTCCTATTTACTATGCTAATAATGCTTGTGTTGAATCTTTTATAAAACAGTAAACCAAACACTATTCATTTTTTAAAATTTTACTCTTTTGTTTTTTTTCCTTTTTCAAAGTATGCTCATTTATTTACTTTATTTTCTTTATTTTAAATATGTTTTGATTGATTTCAGAGAGGAAAGGAGAGGGAGAGAGAGAAAGAAACACCAATGATGAGAGAATCAGTGATTGGCTGCCTCCCGCACACCCCCTACTAGGAATGGAGCCTGCAACCCAGGCATGTGCCCTGACCAGGAATTGAACCCTGACCTCCTGATTCATAGGTCGACGCTCAACCACTGAGCCACACTGGCCAGGCATCATTTATTGACTTTGTTAAGATAGGGGATTTTATTTGATGCATATGGTTTTGTGAAACAAACATTAGAAAAGAGCAAGATGGTTGTTAGAAATAAGACCTTTTTCTATCATCTCCAAAATTTAGTTAACCTTCTTTCCCACCTTATCAAAGCAATTATCTGATACATATAAACGTTAAGTTGTTATAAAAATAAATGTATATTTGCAGGTCTGCCTGAAATTTCTATCTGATTTGAACACTATAAATGCTTCTTTAAAAGGTAGATGTGCTTGTAGTTTTCTCCAGGGAAAATCTAATGTCATACACTTCTTTCAGGCAGAGAAAATTTTCGGAACAGAATACTGAAGAACTAAAGGCATGATGAAGTGTTCAGTTCTAAAAGTTACTGAACAATTTTAAAATGTCAGGACACGCATTATTCTGTTTATATTAAACAATCTGTCAGCCCAACATTTGTGAAAAATAACAGTGGTTATTTTTTTGGTATTTCCAATGTCTCTGAATTTAACTCAAAATACCCACCCCTCTCTCCACCAGTCAGAGCCTGCATTAAAAAAAAAAAAATTATTTAAAACCATTCAGTAATCTTGTGTCACATAACAACCTATTAATGTTTAAATTAAGAGCGAACTAGTGATAAGGCTCTTACTTTAGACTTAATGGCTGTGTTCCCCCCAAGGTCATATGCTGAAATCTAATCCCCAATGTAATGGTATTTGTAGGTGGAATGTATGGGAGATGATTAGGTCATGAAGACAGAGCCACATGAATGAGATTTGTGTCCTTATAAAAGAGACCCCAGGCAGCTCCCTCATCCCTTAGTCTTGTGAGGACACAGCCAGAAGAATGCTGTCTATGAGCCAAGAAGTGTGCTCTCACCAGACACTGAATCTGTAGTCACCTTGATCTTGGACTTCCTAGCCTTCAAAATTATGACAAATATTTGGTTGTGGTTTATAAGCCACCCAGACATCGTATTTTTTAAATAAGAAGCCTGAATGGACTAAGACAGCCTAGTAATTCAAAGAGCAGTCAACAGAATTTAAAATATGAATAGAAAGTAATATCATAAAGAAGATTAATTTAAAAAGAAAATAGTCTTGATATGATATGTAGAGTCTACCCTATAGGCAGTGTGAATGCACATATTAAATTAAAAATACCCAATCTAATTCACCTAATGACCTTTTATAATGTAAACTGCCTTGTTTCAGCTGAACCCTTGAGTGTAATTTTTCAAATCAGTTAATTAAAGATGTCTTGAGAGTTGTACTCTCGTTGACACATCATATGAGGTAGATGCTATGGAGGACACAGAGAAGGGTACATTAATACATGGTGCCTGCCTTGCTAAACGGAAATCACAGAAAACAGAAAGAAGCCAAATGTAAGCCAAGAGAGCTGGCCAGCATATGAGGATGGGAGGAGTTAGAGTTGCAATTGTAATTAAACTTATAAAGCTCTTGTTACCTTCAAGGCACTATATTCACATTTCAATTCACTTAATAAACCACAATATGTAAAATATGGTAAATAATCAAATTTAAATTCATGTAAACAAAAATAGTAGAGAACCAACTGAGATTTACTTATAAAAATGTTAGTAAAAATAAACAAACCACTGCTGACATTAATCAAGAAAAAAATAAAAGGTACAAATACATAATATTAAGATAAAAATGGAGTGAAACATTTAGTATAGATATTAAAATAATTAGACTTGTACTTTGAATAATGTTATGCCAATAAATTAGCAAAGTAATATAAAATAATTTTTTTTAAGAACTAAAACCTATCAAAATGACTCAAAAGAAAGACAAAAATCTCAATAAGTTAATAGCCATTAAAAATGACCTTGGTATTACTTAAAAATACAACTAAAAATTATTCTGTCAAACCCATATAACTGTACTAATGATATCAGCTCAACTTTTATGAAAAATATAATTCCAGTCTTATCTAAATATTTTTGTGAGAACGGAAAAAGACATGGCACTCCTCAATTCATCTTATGAGACCCATATAACCTTGATATTAAAACAAATTAGTACAGTATAAAGTTAATATTTTAAGTAAATATTACTTAGGAATCATTCCAAATGTAATATTTGAAAAACACATATCTTTTATTTAAAAAGGACCAAGGTTATGTTATCTTAAAATATAATGATGGCTTAATTTTGCATACCTATTAATGTAATCCATGCAATATTACATTACAGAGAATAATCTATCTGATCATCTTAACAGAAAAATAGTCTTTGATAAACCTTAACTGACTTTCCTATTATAAGCACTTAGCAAATGAACTATAGGAAGAAATATTCTTAATATCAAAATCTGCAGCAAATATTAAAGTCAATGGTAAAATAATAGAAGAATTTTGTTAAAACAAAATATGAGAAAAGTATGTCTATGTTCTATTCATCAAGTAAGACAATTTAAGCAATATGAGGTATAAAGATTTGAAATTATATGCGTTTTTAATGTCCATGATGCAGATTGTCCACATGACATTTGTTTTATGTGTTGTAAAACATTATATTGTGACATTACATTATATTGGTTCCATAAGATGCATTTTCTTAATAATATATTTTTTAAATTAATTGGAATTGATAGATTACACTCTGTGACAATATGTTTTACTTATATGTAGTACTATGTGACATCCTCATAGAAAAAGACCCAACAGGTTCTTTAGATGCAGTATTAGAAATAAAAAAAAAAGTTTAGTAAGGTGACTAGTGACTATAAGAGTAATAAAAATAAAAGGTACATACGTATATTACAGCAAAATTATCAAATGATTCAAGATACTAGTATTTCTACAAATAATACAAATATAAATTAATTAATAAAGCTGATAAAAATATGGGTACATTTTATAAAGAAAATTGTAAAAGATTTATAAGTTCTAAATAAACTATGTAATTCACTTAGCAAACTATAAATAGGTCTACTTGTATTGTTGCAATAATGTAGCTCTGAAAACAAAGTTGATAATATTAAAGTAATGATAATTAAAGTGTTCTCCACTAAAGACATATTAAAAATATAAGAAGATAAGCTGTTACTCTTTGGAAAAATATTTACAATACATATGATTGGCATGGATCAATATTGAGAATATATAAGATAGTCAGACAAATGTATAAAAAAGTAATCCAACAAAAAATTTGGGCAAAATATATAATTAAGCATATCACAGAAAAGGAAGCTCAATAATAATGAGGAAATACAAGAGATTTTGAATCTCTCTAGTTATCCTGGCAAGGAAAGAGAAAAGACAGTTATACAGAACTTTCATTAAATTGAAATAAATTTTAAATCTAGAATACCTATAAAATGGCTCCATGAATATTGGCACAGACACTTTGGAGAGCAATATGGCAATATCTGGCAAAGCCTAGGTGAGGGGTTGATGGCTGTTTGCAGGCTGGCCACAGCCCCTTAAGTGTGGGGGTCCCCGCTGGGGTGCCTGGCCAGCCTGGGTGAGGGACTAGGGCTGTTTTTAGGCTGGCCACAGCCCCTTCAGGGTGAGGGGTCCTGCTGGAGTGCCTGGCCAGTCTGGGTGAGGGGCTGATGGCTGTTTGCAGGCTGGCCACGGCCCCCAGCCACCCAAGCTCCTAGTGGAGGCTGGCTCGAAGCAGGTATCTGGGGTTTATTTATCTTCTATAATTGAAACTTTGTTGCCTGTAGCGGAGGCCAGAGCCAGCCAGGGCAGGTGGGAAGCTTGGCTTCCTCCATCACCAGGGCAACCAAGCCTCCTGCTTGCTCCAGCTCCATGGGTGCCAGCCGCCATTTTGGTTGGGTTAACTTGTATATAGTCACTCTGATTGACTGGTGGGCATGGCTTGAGGTGCAGCAAAGGTACAGTCAATTTGCATGTTTCTCTTTTATTATATTAGATATACATGCATAGTTGTATATTATGTTTATAATATATATTACAGGTGAAAAATTATATACAAACTATATACTATATAGTACAACATATAATATATAAAATATATAGTAGTTTATATGGTATATACTTACATATAAATTATAGTATATACACATAGAAAGATAGAGTTTAACATACTAGTAAGAAAGAATAAAATAAAAGTAACCACAATAATTTGCATTAAGCTAACAAATAGTTCACTAAAAAATAACATAATTCAAGAGGATACATTAGTAATGCTACTGTGTCCATTTTGTGCATGTTATGTCAATAAATTAGCAAAATAACATGAAATAGAGTTTTTAAAACCTATCAAACTGACTCAAAAGAAAGACAAAAATCTCAGTAAGTTAATCACCATAAAAAAATTATCTTAGAATTACTTAGATACTTACTGCACGTCTAAGTCTCTTTGGGTACATTGATATGTAAGTCTATTGGATATACTATATGTGAGAGAGGAATTACCGGATCATATAAATTGGGTACTTATATTTGTACTGAAGAATTTGAGAGTTTTACAAAGTGATTCTTTCTATTTATAATCTCAGCATCAACATATAAAAATTTCAATTGCTCCACATCCTAGGAACACTCGGTGTTCTCAGTTTTATAAAATGCAGCCAAACCCACCATCTGGAGTGTGGTCATAACCATGTATTTTCTGTTAGTCTGAATGTCACTGTGACCATCTAGTCATCCCAAAGCTCATCACTTCCCCCCCCCTATTATGAGTCTTTAGAAACTCACACTTTTTACTTTAAATTTGTCTGTAAACAGTCTGGCTAGAGAGCCTAATGTCCAGTTCCCTATGTACCCATAACATTAGTCTTTTATTAGTTTAAATTATGAACACATTTATGGTCTCACATATTCCTGATTCCAATTTATCCTCCATAAAGGCTTTTTAAATTCAACATCATTGTGTGGCTTTCTGTGATTTTCACAGTACAGACCTGTTATCTTAATTCTCTTTGTCAGTAAAATTTCTCAGTCTACTGCAAGCTCCCAACAAAGTAAAAATCTGTCCCATATATCTGATTTTGGCTTTAAATTCTGCCTAATGCTTCATATGTATTCCAGGAGCAGGTTTGTCGTATGTGGGGACTAATATAGTAAGTTAATCTATAAGCCTGCTTTGGAGTTCTAGGAAATTAACTGGCATTTAATGAGTAAGTTCAGATCCTGCTGCACTGAAGCATCTGGCACTTGCTTCCTAAGGCTCCTTATTGTCAGAATTTTCCATTTTGGTTTTCCTTGTATCTCTTTTTAAAGATATATTTAGGTCAATAATGAAGTGATTTTCTCTCTAAACATTGCCTAGGGCCTTGAATTTCTAAAAAAAAAAAAATGTTTTTTGTTGTTTACATTTTGACTTTTGCTTTGGTTATGATGGAAATAGTCTGGGTTTTAAGAATGATTTATTATCTTAAATGCTAAAGAAAAAATACGAAGGACAAAATAATTATTTTATTCCCTGTACAGAGTTTCCCACAATTAATTTAGACATCAGGTCTACCGAGAAATAACATAAAGGCTTTTAAAAGTACAAAAATAAAACTACAACCTCTGACTGTACCTGCAGACTTACAGAGGAGAAGTCAGCTGCTGCATTTTGAGGCTTCTACCTGCCAAGCAACTTCCATGGATTACCTTTATATTCTGCCAACTAATCCTACTGGGAAATCATTATAGTTCATATTTCCTAATGGGAACATGTAACAGAGCAATGTTAAAATAGGTCTCATGAATCGTAAGTAGCAGAATTTAGAAATTTATTTTTAAAATATGCATTATTTAAATCAGGTTTTCTCGTGTTGGGACTGTTAGGACCTCACAGGTAGAAAAACCATTTTTTTTCTCACTATTGTATCCTGTGTGTGGAACATGATGCCCAAAACTTGGTAAATATTAAATAAAAGAGTATAGAGGTAAAGAAATGAAATGAATAATGTAGTATGGCTTTAAGTCTGACAGTAGCATACAAGATGAATGTGAATAGAGAGGCCAGAAGAATAATTAGATCTTTGTGGTGGTATTTTGAGTGTGAAATTGTTAAGAATCTTAACTAAGGTCACTTTATTGGGAATAGAAAAGAAAGGACATAATTACATAATGAAATTGGCATCCTTATAATATCTCTTTATGGCTCATACCTCACTGAGGAAAATAACAAACTGAGCTACTAGTTTTGAGATACAGTGATCACATTGCAATTACTTCACTAGTCTTTATTTTATATTGTACTAAAAGCAACTTATTTTATTCAAAACATATTTACTCTGAACTTCCCACTTTTTTTTGGCAAGCACTCAATTATGAATATTTTTGTTGGTAGTGTGGTTACAAATTTTTCAAAGAATTTATTGTGGCTACAAAATCAGGTGCACATAAAATTGAGATACAGCTCTAGTTTAAGTCATGTTAGTGTCTCCCTGCCTAACATAAACCCAGACCTTCAAGGAGCACATTAATTTATTTCACTTTATACTTGTAATTTCTGGGCATGGTGTGTTGTTTGCAAGGCACCTACAGTTATTTAAGGGAAGTAATATTTTGGGCTCTTAAGGAGTATTTTTCAAAGACTGCCAGACTGATAAGTATTTAATATGAGTTAAAGGAAACCATTTTCCTAATATCTGTGGGAGTTTGCATGGAAATTCATCATTATCATTATCTCTAGGCAGTGTGTTGAGCACCAGAAAACCTGGATATTATTCACTCTGAAAGCTTTAAGGGCATGCCATACATCACCTTGTTGCTTTTCAGTAGACTTTAACATAGGAATCAGGTGTGTGGGGAACAAGAATGGAAATGGTTTTCCATAGAGTTAGAAATCTTAACAATGAATAACCTACATAAAATATTTTTCAGATATGAGGAAATAAATATATATATATAGATCCACTTTACACCATATTGTTTAGTGTGTTGTTAAGAACATTATAATTTTTTATAGTTAAAAGATAAATTTGGTTATACTATTTTGCTATATAAATAAAATTCAAATATAATGCCCTTTCCGGTGTCCACTATTTAAGGTAGAGAAGTAATATTATTCAAATTTTCCAAATCTTAGTCACATTGAAAACTAATATGTTTTGACAATAAATTAGTTTAGTAAAGGAAAACCTAAGTTAAATAAGCTTTTTTAAAAGTATACTTTTATTGATTTCAGAGAGAAAGGGAGAGGGAGAGAGAGATAGAAACGCCAATGATGAGAATCATTGATCTGCTGCCTCCTGAAGGCTCCCAACTGGGGATCGAGCCCATAACCAGGGCATGTGCCTGACAGGGAATCGAACCATGACCTCCTATTCATAAGTTGATGCTCAACTACTGAGCCAAGCCAACTGGGTTAAATAAGCTATTTGAACAACTTTCCTTGAATTTGTTTATGAACTGCTGTTCCATTATATATGTTTTGAAACTCACTCACAAGACATGATATGGAAACTGTGGTTAGCTAATGACTTGGGCGTCAACATATTTTGCAATTTCTTTTATTCCTAACCAGATATTGGAAAAGAGTCTTGGCAGTATAGGCTTGATCTCTACCTCATTCCCTTTCTGTAGGTTGGTGATTCTCAAACTGAAATGCATATAAGAATCACCTACGGAGCTTAGTAAAGACCCCACAACTCAGGATAAACCTCCTGTGAATTAAACATTTCTGGAGAAATGACATAAGAATCAGTAGCTTTGAAAGTTCCCTAGGTGATGCCAGCATGCTGGTAAGATTGAAAACCAATACCTTAGATCAGCGGTTCTCAACCTGTGGGTCACCAACCTGTGGATTGCGACCCTTTGGGGGTCGAATGACCCTTTCACAGGGGTCGCCTAAGACCATTGGAAAACACATATATAATTACATATTGTTTTTGTGATTAATCACTATGCTTTAATTATATTCCATTTGTAACAATGAAAACACATCCTGCATATCAGATATTTACATTACAATTCATAACAGTAGCAAAATTACAGTTATGAAGTAGCAACAAAAATAATTTTATGGTTGGGGGTCACCAAAACATGAGGAACTGTACTAAAGGGTCATGGCATTAGGAAGGTTGAGAACCACTGCCTTAGATTCTTAATTTCCTCTTTCTCATGAGAATATTAAATGCTTGGTATAAAGCTAAAGGTCTAATTTCCATATTCAGTAAAGTGTCAAAAGCTCAGAACCTTTCATCCAGATGCTCTTGCTCTCACATTCCTCATTTGCTTCATCCTAAAGCAGATTTATTGCTATGAATTTTCACTCTTAAGGCATCTGAGATAAAGATACATGATCCACCCTCCTTTAATAGAAAAGGATCTATTTGCTCCTTAGATTTTATTATACTTTTCAGAATTGATTCCAGCTAACTACATGAATGAAATGATTGACAACTAAAATCTAATTAAAAATGTATTTAATTTTAAATGTGTATCAATTATAATAAATAGCAGATATTCACCACAGTTCAAATATCTATATGTCAAACACCAAGTTGCTGATAACTTTTCTTTCCATGAATATTAACTTTTGTGCTAAGATTTTGAATAAAAAATGTAAGCCACCACAGGAAAAAAAAAAAGTGCAGTGAATATCAAATATGTCAAATGCTATTTTTATAACCTTTAATTAAATGGGCATATGTGCTCTAGTGGATTTAATAATAGAAATAATACTATCTGCCTTGAATTAAGCATTTGCTAAGTACCTGGTAATGTGTCAGGAGGAAACTTAAGAAGACCCTGGGAGAGATCTAAGAGCAACTGATTGACTAGTAACCAGCTCCTCACTATGAGTGGTGGCCATCTTGCAATCACAGCCTTCAGTCCCAATCAAGCCTTCTGATGACATCTGGTCTGCATCTGAGATATAACTGCCCAGTACAGTTTCTTCTTAATTATCAAAACACATATACTAGAATTATGCCTGGGACACAGTAACACTCAGTAGATCATTGCTGTTGATCTTAGGGGGAAAGGCAATGTTGGATGCTAATGATTTCAAGAGCAAGGGCCAAATTCCAAGGGAGGTATGGTTCTCTTTATGTGTGTTTTCCATGGGAGTAAGTAGGAGTGAGGTGTGAGATGGCATGGGTGGAGTGATGGGCGTGGAATAGAAGAGGGTAGGCAGTGTTTCAAGATTCCTTATGTATAAAAGGGTCACAATTGCTGGGATGTTTACATAGAGCAAAAAAACCTTTCTATTTAGATTTCTTACTAACAGAAACATACATATATATTTCTGTATTTGCTTTCCATGACATTTTTAACCAACTAGTTGCATTTTGTTGATACATACACATATTTTATACATATGTGTATATGTATCCTTAATATGCATAAGCCAAGAATTGTGATCTAGCCTCACTGTCTCACTCTCCCCTCCATCCAATCAATAAAAAATCCCCAGTGCTTTACTGCTAAAGCAGCAGAGTAACCCATCTCCTCTGACCTCAGTTATTTCTTCCTTTAAAACCTTCTTCTCATTAATCTTTAGACAAATCATGGGCAAAGTAATTTTTAACTTAAATTTCATTTTATCACTCTTATGCTAATCTTACCAATGTTGTCAGGGTTGTAATTAGAATAAATCCAAAACCCTTAACATTTGTACAGGAACCTGCCTTTTCTTACAGTCTGTAATTCAGTAATATAGACTTGCTTCCAGGTCTATAATCCATATTTTAGCATGTATTTTTTATGCCTTTGCCTATGCATTTTTTTATTTTATCTGACTCTTGTCTTTATCACATTTCTCTTATGACACCTTTTTTGATCACACCTAATTCAATGACATATAAATAAATAATTTGGGTACAGAATATATTTTCACATAGTATCTTAAATCGTTTAGGGGTAAGTGGGATTAAAACAGTTATATATTATAATTAATTTTGTTTATCTAACAGAAAGTTATTTCCTGTGGCGATCTGTGTGTGCTGTGTGTGTGTGTGTGTGTGTGTGCGTGTAACACAAGGATTCAGGTCCTCTCCCTGTCTGACTGCTAGTTGAGACTAAGTTACATACTTTCAGCTGCTCCTTTTCATCTTTTGGTGCCCCAGAGAGCCATTCAGCACAATGGAGCAATAACTAGTTAAACTGAAAAAAGAAAGCAGTTACAGGGAATGGTGGGCTCAATATATATATTTCTTGAAACCTTTTTCCTCAATAGACAGCTACCGAAATATTTCAAGGGGAAAAGAGTCAGACCATAATAGACAAGAATGTGGTATTGTTCTTAATATCTCTATGTTTAAGAAATACAATGGCTGTCCATGAACATAAACATTATAACAGTTAGTGGTTTAAATTCTAAATAATAGAATACACACATACACATGCAGCCTCAGAGTGGAGGAAAGGAGAGAATGGGGGAGAGGAAGAGAAGGAAAATATTGTGTCTCCATCCTTTTTAAATCTTATGTTTTCTGGTAATGTTTCATGCAAGAAAGAAATTGTACCACTTATTTTTAAAAGCTTCTGATTTCTTTTGATGGGCATTTCCATTTTAATTTTTAAAGACATATTTAGAGCTTCTTCATTTTAAAGTTTTAAATGGCTTAAATATACTGATGTAGCAGTAAATTCATAGCAAGAGATGAAACCTCTTGTTTTGAATTTTTCTGAGAAGGAAAGAGTAGTACATCACAAAACTCCATGATATGACTAAAAAATTCAAGGCTTGTACCTTTAAATTTTGTGTGTCCCAAGTATAAGGTAAAGATTTTTCTATTGTAAAATCACAGCCTCAAGGAAATGGTACTTAGAAAACACTACTTCAAAAACAGTTTGGCCTCTTGGAACAAGAACATAAGGAAATTGCTTTCTGGGCTCTCCTTGTCTAGCTCTTGACCTTCCCTTTTGACCTTCCCTTTTGTTCTCTCCTAATTAGACCACTTGAGTCCATATTTTCAAGCAGGCATTTCTAACAAGCCTTGGACTTTCCAAGAACTGAGAGTTCAACAAAACTAAAAGGGAATTACAGAAACAAAACTGGTCTCCTGTTGCTCTCATTTCCCCATTCTCTACCTTAATTAACCCATATTGGGTTCAAATTCTTTTCTAATTTAGCTCAGATGCTTTCTGGTTGTTGTTATCATAAAGCATATTAAATAATCTTTTGTGGTTATTTGTAACAGAAGATTTCTCTTAAATCATATCCATTTGAGAATCTCCAGGAATTCTGTGCATACAACCTCAGTGACCCTATTGGTTTTTTTTTTTTTTTTTTTTTGCTTTGTCTTGTTTTTGTTTGGTATTTTAACCTTTCAAATTTTTATAAATTTTCAAAATTTTATTTCTGACCTACTAATGTCATGAACTCTTTTCTTCTTGTTTTCTCATATCCAATTAATTAAATCAGTATAGGAATGAGAGAAAAACATCATTGATTAGAGAAGAATGTTTTTTATTTATTTTTAACTAGAGGCCCGGTGCACGTATTCGTGCACAGGCGAGGTCCCTCGGACTGGCCTGCGGGGATAGGGCTGAAACTGGCTCTCTGACATCCCCCAAGGGGTCCTGGATTGTGAAAGGGCAGTTCTCGGGTGACGCACCCTGGAATCGGGCTCCCTCTTCTCCGGTTCCAGGTGCATCACCTGAGAACCACAGCTGCCAAGTCACTGCAGCTCGGCAGCTCCTGCATTAAGCATCTGTCCCCTGGTGGTCATTGTGTGTCATAACTACCAAACAAACAGTAGGAAGGTCACTTAGGCTTTTATATATAGACTAGTGGCCGGTGCATGAATTTCATGCACTTGGGAGGGGGTGTTCCTCAGCGCAGCCTGCACCCTCTCCAATCTGGGATCCCTCTCGCAATCCGGGACTGCTGGCTCCTAACCGCTCACCTGCCTGCCTGCCTGCCTGCCTGATTGCCCCTAACCACTCTGCATGCCAGCCTGCTTGTCCCCAACTGCCTCCTACTGCCAGCCTGCTTGCCCCCCAACTGCCCCCTTGCTGGCCTGCTCACTCCAAACTGCCCCCCCTGCTGTTCTGATTACCTTCAACTGACCCCCACTGATGGCTTGCTTGTCCCCAACTGGCCCTCCTGCTGGTCTGCTTACCCCCAATGGCCCCACCCCCCACCAGCCTGATCACCCACAACTGCCCTCCCGTCTTGGCCTCTAACCACCTCTACCTTGGCCCCACCACCATGGCTTTGTCCAGAAGAACATCCGGAAGGTCTCCTGGAAGGTCTCCCAGTCTAATTAGCATATTACCATTTTATTAGTATAGATGTATATTGTTGAAGTGTATAATTCAATGGCATATATATAGGGATATATATATATTTACATTTTGTTTATCCAATGATTGGTCAAAGAGCAAATGGGTACTTGGGTTACTTTCCTCATTGGCTATTGTGGATAATGCTGCTATGAATATGGGTTTACCAATATCTGTTTGAATTCATCCTTTAATCATGGGTATATTTCTGGAAGTGGAATTGCTAGACCATATGGTAATTTTACATTTGATTTTTTAAGGAATTGCCATACTGTTTTCCACAGTAGCTGGAACCATTTTAGATTCCCACAAGCGTTTCATTTTTTCACATCCTTGTCAGCACTTGCTTCTCTCTCTCCTCTCTCTCTCTCTCGTTGTTTATGGGGGAACAACACATGATAATTCTTAGTCCATTATCCTGTTGACATTCAGAAATATACATATAGCCCTATCTGGTTTGGCTCAGTGGATAGGGCATCGACCTACAGACTGAAGGGTCTTGGGTTCAATTCTGGTCAAGGGTACATGCCTCAGTTGTGGGCTTGATTCCCAGTGGGAGGTGTGCAGGAGGTAGCTGATCAATGATTCTCTCTCATCATTGTTGTTTCTATCTTTCTCTCCCTCGCTCTTCCTCTCTGAAATCAATAAAAATATTTAAAAATATATGTACATATATATTAATTCATAAAAAAATTAGTATTAGTACTGAGTAACATTCTTTGAGTACCTTTTATTTCAAGGAAATATGATTTCGTGTTTTAAGTCATAATCTTGCTCTAAGTTCTACAGGAAGTATTATAATCATATTCTGAGATAAATTGATGCAAGATGTTAGAAATCTCACTTTATGCATAGATTCATAATTAAACATTAGGAATTCTGTACCAATTATCTATTACCCAGAAATAAGTGGCTTAGCATATTCATCTTTTGTTTATCTCACTAGCCTGAATGTTTGCAATTTAGGCGGTGATCAGATGGTTAGTGTTTCTGGTCTTGGCTGTGCTCATTCACATATTGTGGTCTCTTATGTTGTAGGCTCACTCACAACAGCTAAATGTTGGCTGATTTAGGTTGGTCTTGGCTGGGATGACTTTGGTGATTTGGCTGTGTTCCATGTGTCTTTCATCTTTCAGCAGATTAGTCTGGGCATGCTGTCATGAAGATGGCAAAAGTTCAAGACAGCAAAACTTATTGCACCAGCTAAGATGTCACTGGAAAGAGCAAGTCACATGGTTGAACCCAGTGTCAAGTGATGGGGCAGATCACTCTGATCTTAGTGGTGAGAATATGAGGTTACAAAGGTACAAAAGGATACAAGAAGGCAGAAGAGTTGGAACTGTCATTGCAATCATTCACATCCTAGAAGAGCTTTTCTGTAATCTTAAACTTCCTCAAAAATAACTGACCTACTCACTTATGGAATAAAATGAACAACATAAACTGATGAACAAAAACAGATCCAGAGGCAGAGAAGCACCGTTCAGACCATCAAACCTCAGAGGGAAGGTAGGGGAGGGTGGGGGTAAAGGGGAGAGATCAACCAAAGGACTTGTATCCATGCATATAAGCCTAACCAATGGACACAGACACCAGGGGGGTGAGGGCATGAGTGGGGGGTTGGGGGGGGGCAATGGGGGGATAAGGATACATATGTAATACCTTAATCAATAAAGAAATCTAAAAAATTTAAAAAATAACTGAATAACTTTTCAGTTATGGAAGAATTGAAGCATTTCTGGTATAATTACTGTTTATATTGTGGTAATCTAATTACCTTTAATATTCTTAATTTGAACTAATAAAGTTTAATTTTACATCCTCTAGGTCCTTTAGCACATAAAAGCAGTAAGTAATAACTGGGAAGCAAAAGGAGTCAGTACAATATTTTCAGTGTGCCTTTTACCCATGTAATTCTCAATTCAAGTTTTAGTTCATAAGTGTATTGTTGATTCGTTTTATTTACTTCATATTAATTTTTGTAGTGACTGGACATGAATACATGATTTTTTGCCATCTTACTTCTTGACTCATTGTCTAACCTCAAAATATATCCATTCACTGAATACTATACCATACAGACATGGTGTTCAAAATCTCACCAAGACAGCTAAGGAAACCCTGAGTAAGCCATGATATTTCCCAAAGATGTCATATGTTAAAGAAGAATAATGAATTTGAGATTACTAAAAGTAAAAAGCATGGAGAATATAAAATAAAATTTATTGTGGATGAGTGCTCATTTAAAAATAAATAGCTATTTATTCTATATCTTTACTCTGCCGACATGGTACTACATATTGCAAGGAAAAAACTTATATGAGATAATAAAATTATAAAGCTAAAAGGAATCTTGCATTTAATCTTGCATTATCACACCTTATTTTCTCTATCACATACAATAATGGGAAGAAATCAAGCTGCAAAAGAGATTGAAATGGAGAGGCTATTGAATCCCTAGTCAATTAGTTCCATTTTACTCACTTTTCCCTACCCCGGCACTCAGAGCAATCCCAGAAAAACACTTGAGTGTGCGTAAAATGCAATTCAAAAAATGTTGAATCTGTTATGTTGTAGATAGGAAACTGAGCAGTAGAGATAAGATTAAGTGACCTAAATTAAATTAGTATGGATATTTACTAATAGAGCTGGAAATTGAAGTTCAGGTACCTGTCAACTGATTGTAATTTATTAAAGAAGGCTAAGCAGTGACTTCATGCTTTTGTTTGGATTTTGTCTTCTTGGCCATAACTGTCATTCTTACAGCTTCTTCTCTGAGAGGTAATGGCTATACGGTTGTTTGGTATAATTGAAATTATTAGGCTGTTTGAAAGGAAACAAAAGTAAAAGCAGTTCGGGTTTCTGAATTGTCTTGTAGCTTTGAGATCTTTTGTGGTCCAAAAATTGCCAACAATATATCTGATTGGTGATACAGCGGGATGAATTAAAAAAAAAAGAAAAAGGTTGTCCTCCTTGTAGTGGTCATATCTAATTTGTATTGCAATAAATTTTGAATTCCATTTAGAAGGTTTATTTTACTTTAATTTGATATTTGAGATTCTGAAAATTGGTAGCTAGAGATAAGCTAAGATTATTGAGATCAACTCTATATTTTAGAACCTGAAAAAGAGCTCACATTGTTCGGTTTGGAGCCCATAAATACTTTTTTTAAAAAAATATATGTTTGCTTATCAAAAGTCTTTCTACATAAGAGGAGAAAGTAAGACTGGTCATATTCAGCCCAACAGCATTGAGGCTTAGAGGAAAATGTTATACGCAAAGTTGCGGGGAAATAAATTATGATCCAAGATTAGTAGACTGGGAAGATGTGAATCAAGTGTCTAAGAAGACATTCTCATAAAGTGCTGCATATCAGACATTGTTGAAAAAAATCAATGACAAGTCTAGCCAACTAAGAAGTGAAACAAAATAAGAAACTCAGAAATGAGAAAGCTGTTGTAAATGAATGATCTTGAGAGGTAAAACCACTCAGAGAAACAAAACAAAATAATAATCCCAAAGGTCAAAACTTCCATGGTGATAAGTCCAATATGCACTTTTCATTTCTCACTTTATGTATCCTCCTACCACATTTAGCACACACACACACACACACACACACACACACACTCCCTCTGACTTTGAATTTGAAATACTTGGGTTTTAATATTTTTCTTGAGATAAGAATTCAGAAAAATGTAAACTCTCTTATTTGTCACATTGGTTTTTTGTGAGAATTAAGTAAAGGATCACTAAATTTCATTCATTCTATGTACTAGTTATATTCCAAATCTTCCAACATGTTCTTCAGTTTTACTGTCTAGAGTCATAGACTATAGTCCAACCCACCAACATCTCTTATACTATGTACTTCAATTGCCTATTCTTCTATTTCTGTGTGGCTATTTCTAAGAAATTGATAGCAATTTGTTTAAAATGACTATATTTAAAATCCAAAGCTTATCACATTACCACTCTGCTTAAAACTCTGAGAGGGATACATACTCTCTCCATTTCTCTTCACAAAGATATTAGCAATTTACTATTGAGATCCCACTATTGTGAGCTTAATATTTATATCCATATGCCTATATATGTAATACTATGTATTGTAAACATATATAATACATATGTAACATTTTAAAACAAATAATTGCCAGCATAATGAATTATAAATAATTCCCTTTTAGACTAGGCTTTCCCTGAGCAAAGGGAACAATGTCAATCTTCTTCATCCACTAGTTTTGTAACACTTACCAAAGAGTAGGTCATTAATAGACAGTTGTTAAATAAATACATGACCTGCAGAATAGATGGCAAACATTTCTGTATTTTATCCCTGCTTCAGTAAGAAAAAAAATTTGAATATCCCAGGTCATATTAACGAGAATGAAGTGGGGAGAGTTAATGAATCAGAACATATATAAAAAGTCATAGAATCCAAATATTATCTGATTTTGGATTTTAGCAACCTCTTTGTAGAAACTTCTACTGGTTATATACTATATTTTATAATTACTTTGAGATAAAATCTAGTAGAGTAAAGGCAAAAGGCCAATGTACACCAGGAAGAATGGACTAGATGCTCTATTTATAAACTCTCTGCCATTTCTGGCCTACTTTATTATTCACTTCCTGACAGAAAGTTGTCATGTAGTTAAATAGTTACTATACTCATGGACACAGAATACTTATTAGCTTTGTTTGTCACATAGAAGCAGACAACCATACTCAGTGTTAAAACAACTGAGATAGTTTTATTGTAAGAGGCAGAAATGTACACTTTTTAGGTAGAAAAATAAAAATATAAAAATACTCAAAATCTTTTTCTTTTTAAACAATTTATAAGTTTTATTTTATTTTTATTGATTTCAGAGCGGAAGGGAGAGGGAGAGAGATAGAAACATCAATGATGAGAGAGAATCATTGATTGGTTGCCTCCTGTATGTCCCCTACTGGGGACCAAGCCCGCAACCAGGGTATGTGCCCTTGAGCAGAATCGAACCCAGAACCCTTTAGTCCCCAGGCTGACATTCTATCCACTGAGACAAACCAGCTAGAGCTCAAAAACTTTTTAATTTCTACATATTTTTGTCTGACTTATCTTCTAAAATATTATTGTTTTTTGTTTCCACGTCAAGTTGTTTCTACTACAATGTAGCTAAAATGTACTAGATGTAGTTATTTAAAAGAAAATCACAGTATTTGGTCTCTAATTTGGTCGCTTTCTTTTTAAGTTGACGGAGAATATGTATACAGTGTTGTGATTTTAAAATCAGTGTATCCACACAAAAATTATCAGAGTAATCTTGGTATTTGTTAGAAATTAAAAGTGTACTGTTAGGGTTGGGAACATTTTAATTTTGTCCCAAAGCTTGCAAATTTGAGCTGGTTTCGTGATGTCTTTACTCACAACAACATTATCAAGAATCATCAGATCCCTTAATATAAAAGCCAGCATATCAATATACAGATGCTTATATACTGAAACAATAAGACCATAAAAATGGCCAGTGAAAATAACAATTGAATTCCCTCACCAATTTTACATATTTCTCATTAAACCAATGACATACTAGGGAAAGAAGGTGAGGGGATTAGCCAAAGACCATACATGCATACCCCATGGACACAGACAACAGTGTGCTGATACCAGACAGGAAAAGGGGTGGGGACTCAGTGGAGGGGGGCAGAAAGGGTAAAATGGGGACATCTGTAATAGTGTCAACAAATAAATAAGTAAAACGATAAAATACTAGGGAAGAACTGAACTCACATGTGGAATGAGTTACATGCAGTTTATCAGTAGATAAAACTTGCTGGTTCACTTTCCCAAGTGACTCAGGGAAACTTGTTTCTGACCTAAGTTGACTTCCCTATGATTTCTTCTGGACTTTTCTCCTCCATTATTGTCGTAGATATTTGTATTTTAGGATGTAGTTATCTAATTCCTTTTCTTTTTGGACAGCAGCAACCTGATTTTTATTTAGAGTTCTAGCCCGCCCTCGGGAAGTCCATCTACATTTAGGGAAGCTTCCTTCGCTCCAGATGCTTCCACCACTCAGCACCATGTATCAAATATGAAAATGTGAATAATGACACAGACTAAAGAGCAGTTCAGGTAAGCATCTGGGACTTTATGTAAATTAGCTTTTAATTGTACACCTGGCCTGCTAAGTATAAAGTGAAATGTCTACCCACATTACACATGTTAAGTTGTTATATTAAGTACTTATGAGTAAAAACTAAACTGATATTCCTTGATTCCAAGACAATATATGAAAAATTAAAATATCAACTTCAATTCTATAGGTTAATCTGAATTTATATACATTTATGATAATGATGGCTTTTAACTGTACCAGAATTATTCTCATTAGAGGACAAAACAGGCTTGCTGATCACTATGCTGGCTCTAAGCCTGCACAACTTAATGAATGCTAAAATATTAAAATCTCATCCAGTGTACCATGGAGTCATAATTTATTAGAATAAGTGAATAATAATCCATTAGACTTCAGAGGTAATTTATGAGAAATATTCTCACAGAGGATGATGATAATTTACTCTCAATTAGCCCATGTTGGTTGAAGCCATTGATTGCCCCATGTTTAATAATAATTTAGTAATAATGAAATTAATACTTTCTTCTATTTTGGGGAAAAATTATTAAAGAACCAGTGGTGAATTTTAACTGCAAACATGAAGGCTCACAAATACCTTTTTGCAAATTTTCCATTTGGGATTGGTGTCTCTTTCCAGGTATTATTCACTTTATAGGAAATATTCCATAAAAATGTTGAGTTTCTAGGCACTAAACTGTACCCCTGCCTCTGCCTTCAAGGTACATCCAGAGGTTCCAAGATCAAATTTTTAGATGCCTAATTCTTCCAAAAGTACAATGACAATATTCACTTTCAGGGATTTAAAGAAGATATGGGTAGAATTAGTTATTTCTTATGATTTGGCATTTCAAAATAAAAAGCAACAGTTCAAAATGGTTTTTTTTCCAAATTACAAAGTCTATATTTAAAATGTATTATAATCATTATTAAATAGGCAGATATTACTCTGATTCTGCTAAAATGGGGTATGGAATAATTGATATATATTCAATAATTTTAGAAAATGAAAATGAAGAAAATTTATCAAAGGCAGCAACACCTAATGAGATTGGACTCACTCCAACTACACTATAGATTTTATATATGATGTTTTCTTTTTCCCAGGGCTTGAATACTTATTTAGAAGACATAATATGTTATATCTGAGTAAGAATGAGGTTACTTTGCTTGGTTCCATATTTTCATTTGAGTTGAGATTGAAGAAAATGCTAGTAGAGCCTCATATCTCAATGAAAAAAGTTCTGATGATTCCTCAGGTTTTATCAGCAACATTATCTGTAAAATAAACTTTTGCCATAGAGCCATTGTGCTTGCCTGATAATTCTGACAGCCTCAGAACTTTAATGCTTCAGTTTTAAAAAAAGAATTGATAGTGCCTATGGAAAAATAAAGTAGCAACATAAGAAGAAAATAGGAAAAATCACAGTGCTTTTGTTTTCCTTTACTTGAAAGCCAGAATCAATAGATGGGAAAGAAACATCACTGCAAAATGTTACAGAACAGCTGACATTTCCTCTCCTACTTCTGTCATCAAATGTCCCTGTGACCTGGGAAAAGTTACCTTTAAGGGTGTCAGTTTCATTAAAAGAATGGGAGGGAGGTGGTCAAAAATATCCAAATTTTGTAACTTTTGACATGAAACTGAATGCAGGTATTGGACCTTCACAACAAAGAAATCAATGTCAATCTTCTTCATCCACTGTTTTTTTTACACATACCAAATAGTAGGTGATTAATAAACAATTGCTAAATAAATCAATTAATGACTTGCAGAATAAATGACAAACAATTCTTCATTTTATCCTTGCTTCATTTTAATGGGAATGAAGTGCGAGGAGTTAGTGAATCAGAACATATATAAAAAGTCATGGAATCCAAATATTATCTGATTTTGGATTTTAGCAACCTTTTTGTGTCACATTAAGACCTTTACAGCGGTGATCAGTTAAAATGAGGGCCTTGGGGTGGACCATACTCTAATATGATTTATAAGAAGAAATTTGGCCACACACAAAAATAAGATGCCAAGGATGCAAGTATATGGAGGAAAAACTATATGACAACACAGGGAAAAGGTGGTCATCTACAACTCAGGGAGAGAGGATTTAGGAGAAACCATATCTTCTGACACCTCAATCTTAGACTTTTAGTGTCCAGAACTCTAAGAAAATAAATTCTTTCACTTAAGCCATCCCATCGATGGTATTTGTTATGGCAGTACTAGCTTCTGAATAGAACTTGCAATACAGAGGATAAAGAATTGTTTTAACTCAGCAGTAACAACAAGATTGCTAATAGGACATTTAGGAAACACATGTGCTGATTAGCAAATATATGGCAATAAATATATAATAATGAAGTAAATTTGATGGCATGTACTAGAAATACTTCCAAACTGGATGTTGTTCCCCCCAGAGGATGGTTTTCTAAAGGTAGCTTATAAAATTATACACTATTATCACAATTATTCCAGCACAATAATTCTGAGAATAGAAAATGCCAAGTATGTCCCCATCTAGGACTTTCTATTGCCAAATCATGATCTCACTCAAATCAAGCAAAACACCAGTGTGTCTTTGTGAGAAAATGCATCAGATGTGAGAAGCTGTATTTTTTAAACATATCCTAGAATAACATTTGACCATTATTTTTTGCAAAATTATATTTCATTATATACAAAATAAAGCTTGTATATATGTTCACTAGCTCATTTTCACCAATCTTCAAACCCTTTCCTCGGTGTGATAAATTTATGGGGGAAAGACTATCCCAAAGGAGATCTGAAATTATTTAATATGTAAATTGGAAAAATACATTAGCATTTTTAACTCACACCATAATCAAACATCAATTCCAGGTTGACTAAAGATAAAAATATAAAAAAGATCCTTAACACTTTTTTAAAAGTATAGGACATAATATCTGCATGACCATCATTCATGAACTAGAAAGCAGATAATTATAAGGATACTAGAGGCCCAGTGCACGAAATTCATGCAGGGGGCGGGGGGTGGGGGTTCCCTCAGCCCAGCCTGCACCCTCTCCATTCTGGGACCCCTCAGGGGATGTCTGACTGTCCTCAGGATCGGGCCTAAACCAGCAGTTGGACATCCTTCTCACAATCCGGGACCACTGGCTCCTAAATGCTCACCTGCCTGCCTGCCTGATCACCCCTAAACACCTCTGCCTGCTGGCCTGGTTGCCCCCAACAGCTCCCCTCTGCTGGCCTGATTGCCCTTTACTGCCTTCCCTGCAGGCCTGGTCACCCCCAACTGCCCCCGCCCCCGCCACTGGCCTGCTCGCTCCCAACTGCCCCCTTCTGCCGGCCTGGTTGCCACCAACTGTGTTCCCTGCCGGCCTGGTCACCCCTCACTGTCCCACTCTGCTGGCCTGGTAACCCATCACTGTCCCCTCTGCTGGCCTGGTCGCCCCACTCAGCCTGTTCGGTCATTCATTCGGTTGTCCGTTCAGTTGCGATGGCCCCTGGCTCTCTCTCTATATAGATAGTCTTCATAGTAACCAGGATAGATTCACACAATGCCAATATGCCCTTCCTGTGGTGACTGCATGTTTGTCTATAAGAAAAAAAAAGACTGCAAGAATCAAGTACTAAACTCCATAGTTCCATTGAATTTTAAGGATCCAGATTGTATAGTATCACAATATGCTAGAAACATGAATAATGTCCTAATGGTATTTACTGTGCTCTCTCAGTTCTGAAATTCCAAAATCTTCCATTGGAATGCCTATGAGCAAACTCATTCTGTCAAGCATTCATCTACCATTTTCATACTTCTAGTGAACACCTACTACATGCCATAAACTTCCCTAAGAGTTGAGCATACAGTGCTGAAGCGAATGGAGATGGCCTCTGATTCTGTTAATAAGGTGCTATTAAGAATAGGTAGTGGTGCTGTGAACTATCAATGGGACTAATTACATAAATGGTGAGAAGTGAGGAGGAACTATTACCTTAGATTGAATATCAGTGAAAGACTCTCTGAGGAAGGCCATAATGTCAAAACTGAAATCTAAAGGAAAGGTAATATTAATCAATGGAGACCTTCAGTGAAAGGGGACAGCATATATAGAGTCTCATGAATACAATGTAAGTTAAAGTCTTTTAGGAACTGAAAGAACACATGATTTCTTGAACATAATGAACAAGCAGAAAATTTATAGGATTATGTTGAGAAGTTGGAAGGAGCTGGTCATACAGGGTATTTTTAGACCATATTTTCATAGTATGATAGACAGCCTTTGAAAGTATTTAAAATAGTTAGTGAGCGACATTTGAGTTATATTTTTAAAAGATAACTCTTGCATGGAAAATAAATTGGAGAGGAATAGAAAGGAAATTGGTTCTTAATTTAGAGAGAAAATTACAGAAGCAGTAGTAGGAGGTGACGGTATGTTCTATGGTGTTGAAATAGAGGTGGAGAGAAGGGGCAAACAAAGTTTTGGGGATAGACTTCAGAGATCTCGGTGACATACTGGATTGCATTTTGGTAATGTCGAGCATGAAGAGGAAGTGACCCAACTTGCTGGCCTGAGTAACAGAGTGGGTGTAAATTCTGAAGACTGGAGGAGAAAAAATTTGGCAGGTGAGATTAAGCGTTTAGTTTGGGATGTGTTAAATTTGAAATTTATGTCATAAATCCAAAGGGAGGTATAACAAAATCTGGTGGTTATATAAGGCTTGATCTGAGAAGATAATTTTGATCTAGAAACAGAAATTTTGGAACTGTTAAAATGTAAACAGTGGATATGTATTAAATTTAAAGCTGTGGATATGTATTAAATACCTACTTTATAAAAACTTCATGTGTTCAAGCTATTCGTACAGCTATTAGAGGAAAAAGTGTGCTCACATAGGAAGCT
This sequence comes from Myotis yumanensis, assembly GCF_028538775.1. NCBI lineage: Eukaryota > Metazoa > Chordata > Mammalia > Chiroptera > Vespertilionidae > Myotis > Myotis yumanensis. Next base: position 28,340,908 of record NW_027223762.1, on the reverse strand, counting down.
AATACTGGCTTAATGGAACTAATTGTAGTGCATTATAGATTGCTGGTTGCTTGTTAGGACTACATCTGGTTCAAAAAACAAAAAAGTTCTGTTGCTCAAATATATAGGAGCTTAATTGCCCCACGCCACAAAAACTTAGGGATATGTGAGATAATAGAAAATACATATTAGTCTGCCCCCCCCCCCCGCCCAGTTCCTGGCACAATTCTCCTGAAATCCGTCTAATATCCTAAGTGATAAGAGCACTAGGAGCATCTTTTGTCCTATTAATTGGTCTTTGATCCTGGTTTCTGACACAGGGTTCCTGAACGCTTTGTAATCCCCTGGGTGATAGGAGCTCTTTTGTTCTAATGGGGTGACTTTGGGTGGGATTCTGCAAGGCTCCCCGATGAGGGCTGGTCTCAGGAAAGCCAAAGCCATAATTACAAGCCTGGAATTTCCAGTCCTGTCCCTACCCTTGGCCCTCCTCCCCATTCTCTTTAGAAAGGAGAAGGGCTGAAAATGGAGTTAATAATTGATCATGTCTACATGATGAAGCTGACGTGAAATTCCCAAACAGAAAGGAGTTTGGAGAGATTCCAGGTTGTTGAACACATCCATGTACTGGGAGGATGACACACCCCAACTCCCTGAGGACACATGCTCCTGTGCTTGGAGACCTTCATGGGGACTTCTGATTTGTAGCCAAGTTGGACGGAAGTTGTGGGTAACCTGGGGACCTTCCACTTGCAATTGGCATCTAAAGTAGTGGGCAATTTCATGGGGTTTGAACCCTTACCCTGTAAAATTTGATGCTGTCTCCTGGTAGTGTCAGAATTGAGTTAAATTGTAGGACATCTACCTGGTGTCACAGAATTGCTTAGTGTGGGGGAAAATAACCCTGCACATCTGGTGTCAGAAGTGTTGAGAGTGTGGTAGTAGTGTGAGAGTGAAGGAGAAACACAGGAGGAAAGACTGGGTTTTTCTAACACAGGGTAAGACAATTCAAGGCTAGTATTATAGCTCCAAACACCATCAAATTACATTACTTTTCATCCCCCCATACCTCTGAATGTGATCCTTTAGCATAATGCTACTCATATCAAGGTTTATCAAAATGTTGCTAAAATCGTAGGTGTTTTGTATGTATTTCTATTCTTAATTACTTTGAAATACTAGCAATACAAGGCCATTCCTAGCTGAATGAGAGCCTATCGTGGCTGGCAAACTGCGCTCGCGAGCTACATGCAGCTCTTGGGCCCCTTGAATGTGGCTCTTCCACAAAATACCGACTTCTGCGCATGGGCCACAAAGTTTCAATCACACTGCACGTGCACGCCCGCACGTGGTATTTTGTGGAAGAGCCACACTCAAGGGGCCAAAGAGCTGCATGTGGCTCTCGAGCCACAGTTTGCCGACCACTGGCCTAGAATACTAAGTATGTTTAACTAAGATAAGGCTAAATGAAAGTTCTATTTGTAAGGATAAAAGGAGGAAACTTCTATCTGGTAGTTAACTAGCAATCATTAACTTTGGTATACTCCACTGGGTAAAACTTTTCAAATTTGAGGATCATTTAAATTCTTTTCACAGTCATTTCCATAATATTATTTTTACTCATTTGAATTTTTTTTCCGTGCTTTTTTCTTTCATTTTATAGTGAATCAGAATATCATTTCCTCCACTATCTGAAAACAGTGTGTTTCTATGAAACTTTTCATAAGTCAAAGATGGTATAAAGAGAAAAGTATACTACACTTTTCAAAAGTTCACATTGTGCCATTTTGCTTTTATTAAATACTTCATTAGTTTCTGTTTTTGCTACCTGAAGAAAATTCAAAGAGAATTTTTTGCTTTTATGACTTGTGACCATGCTAATGTAGGTCTTTTGTAAAAGTTAAGTGTTGCAATGCGAACTTTTAGAAAGTTGGAGACATCTGTGTTATAAAACGGTATCTGTGAATATGCTATAGAATGCTATTGTTTTTCTATAATATTCTAAAAGATATACATCATACATTAGCAATTGTTAATCGCATTTAATAAACATGACTGCAGAAATCTTAAAAAGTAGAAAATATCTAAATTTCCACCAGTGATGAACTAATGTATATTGGTACAGAGTATACCATAATAATTTAAATGAAGAGAACACATGTGTGTATACTGACGTAGAGAGATTCTCAAAACATAGGATTAAGTGAACAATGTAAGCAACAGCCCTGGCCAGTTAGGCTCAATGGGTAGAGTGTCACTTGATTCCTGTAAAGGGCACATACCTCGGTTGCAGGCTCTATCCCCTGCTCCTGTCAGGGCGCATGTGGGAAGCAACCAATCAATGTGTATCCCTCTCAATTCAGTGTTTCTCTCTTTCCCCCTCCCTCCCATTCTCTCTAAAGGTCTATGGGAAAATATCATTGGGTGAGGACTAACAACAATAACAACAAAAATGTAAGCAATGGATAATTAAGTGAATCAGGGTCAGGACATTTTTTTCTATAAAGGGCCAGAAAGCAAGTGTTTTAGGCTTTATAGTCTTATGTTGGTTGCAACTACTCAACCCTGTCATTGTATCATGAAAGCAGCCACAGACAATATGTAAACAAAAAGAGGGAACTGTATTCAAACAAAATCATATTTATAAAACTGGATTTGGGCCATAGGGGCTGGTTTGTCAACTTCTGATGTAGAGATTATAGAGAAAGAGAGAGAGAACAAAATTGCTTTCATTTGTAATGAAGAAATAAAGCTAAGAGTTCAGCAAAAGAGGCTAGAGGAAAGAAAATTGAAACTTTCAAACTTTCATGTCTTATTTTATATAAAATTTAAATGGTGAGATGTAAATTGTTACTTGTGTATTCATCCTTTGCAAATACAAAGCTCCTTAAAAGTGAAAGTTTTTAAAAACTATATTTATGACTTTACTTGAAATTAACTGTCATCATAAAATCAGCTATTTATACGATGCTTTGATTTGAACTATAAAATGAGATCTTTCAGGTTTCAAGAACTAATAACTAATAAAAATATTCTATGATACGCTTTTTCAATTTTTCAACACATAGTTATTATGTCTGTAGTTGAAGAATAGAACTCGTATAAGAATACATTACCTATAACTTACAATTTAAGATTGGAGAGGCACAAAATGAATTCACAATAAATGAACAAAATATATTAGTAGACATTATGGGATTAGAATGACATTGACCTATGAATTTCTTAATACTATCAGGGACATCAGTCCCTTGTCAGCCCCACACTTTATTCATTTATCAATACCAGACCGCTGGTGCCCTCTCGGGCCTTGTTGCTTAACACATACCACTACTTCTCTTTTTGCCTCTAGTGCCTAATTCTTTTCATCTCAAATTGATTATTCAAATCCATTTTCATCTAGTATTTTAACTCCCATTTTGTATTATCCTTTAACTACATCCCTTTAATGCTCGCAAATTCAAACAAATTATTAGTGACTATTATTTTCTCTATTATAATGGCCTTTGTTATTAGACATTTACTGTCAAACATTGTGCTAAATTATATGTATGCATTACTTCCTTGAATCCCCAAATAACCCTGTGGTACAGGCACTCTTATTCCACTACTACAGATGGAGAAAGTAGAGTTTAATATGTTAAGTATCCTGTCCAGGAACACTCGCTAGAAGGCAAGGGGAGAATTTTGATCTCAGGAGAGTATGATTCCAAAATGCATTCATGGTCACCCATGATTTCCTGTCTCATATTGACACCATGGCTGGGAAAATCATTCAGTACTGTAACATATGGTTACACAAATGATTTTCTTTAACTTGACTCAACCCGAATGCCACCCAGAAGTATTGCATGATTCAGACAATTGTTCTCTTAGTTCCTACAATGATTGTTGCTAGCATGTCTTGCCCTGTTTCTTCCACCTTTTCTATCTTCATACTGAGAAATCATTGCCTCTATTTCACAGAGAAAATAAGGTCTGCCAAGTGGAATTTGCTAATACTTTGTGCTTATCCCCATGTGAACATCTTATTGGCACCTGCATTCAATCCCATTTCTTTTAATTTTGTCTTGATAGAAGCTATGTCTTTATTCCTACAACTCATTCTTCCATATCAATTTAGGATCCTAACTCCTAAATTCCAAAGAAAATTACTGTTTTCCTCTTCTACCCTAGTTGCTGTCACCTCTTAGACTTGTGTCTGATAATACAGTCTTGAATTAAAAGCCTTGCCTTGAAAAACAGGTTCTTAACCTCCCCAAGCCTAGCATATAAAAAAATAATGGGAAGAACATAGCAGGCTTTGTTGAAGAGACATACTAGTACTATTCCTACTGAAAGTCACGTAACAAAGTCAACATATTTCCGAGCCTTTTAAGGTGATGTTTTGCTAAAGGTTGTTAACTGTTTTGGAGAACTTTGAGATCGAGTTTGTACTCATTATTTGTTCTTTATTGTTTTCTACTTCTACTAATTTTTACCTGAGATTTATGTCTTCATTATAAAGTTTCTTTTTCAATGTGTTCTTGCATAGAAGCCACCTTTCAGTCTTTGTCTTCATAGTATTTCTTAAGTGGAATCAGATGACTAGAAAAAAATTCCCTAGTTTTTAGAGAAAAAATATAATAAGTCTATTGTTCAGTATTTCCTAAGGACTAGCTGGCCATGGAATTTATTGATATAGTTGAAAACCAATTTTTTTAATTTGTATCCTGAATAAATTTCTTCTCTAGAGATGTGTCCTATTAATATCATTACATTGTCAGTAATTATAATATACTAGAGGCCTGGTGCATGAATTCGTGCAGGGGTCCAGCTGGCCTGGGGGAGGGGCCCCGGGTGGTTGGTGGGCTGGCCTCACCCCTTGGTTGAACTCCAGTCAAAGTCCCCGTTGAGGGGACAATTTGCATATTACCCTTTTATTATATAGGAAGTTATTAAACTTATCCAAATAAGTTAATCATTTCACATTTATTTGATTTTTCTCACACATTTTAATTAGACCTGGCTTAAATAACATAAATCTGCATAAAATGTCATTTCCAATGCCAACGTAAAATTAAATACATGATATGATAGTTGGTGAGTAAAATTTCTGTAACCTATTTGGATTATCTGATTATTGAATTTCTAGGGCAAGAAAGAGATTTTCTAAAATTCTAATTCAGAAGGTTATAAACATTATTCTGTGCATCAATTAATCACTCAAGGCCCTCCTCCAACTGCATTTCTCCCATGATGATACCTTCATAGGCACTAGAGCCAGAAATAATCTCTTCCTCCAGTGTCCCCACATTGCAATTAGTACTTCTCTTATGACAGACCTATTTAAAACCTGCTTATTTCCCATTTGTACACTGGATATTTGGCACTGTGTAAAATCAAGTCCTTATCTTACACAATATCTATCATAAGGGCCTTTTTTTGTAGTAAATACTTAAGAAATATGATGGCCGATTAAAATATGTTAATTTCAAGTTTGTAAGCCTCAGATTTAGGTGTTGGGAAGAAATCAACCTAGTGTGCTCTTTGAGCTCCTTTCTGCTCATACATTTAATCTCAGAGGGAAAACCTCTGGCTACCAATAGTAATTTTGACGGTAGTATTAATACAATTAAATAGGGTTACCCCTGGGTTCTATTTTGTTTGAAACCTCATAAGAGAGCTTTTATAGAAATCTAAGTTTTCACCTGCCTCAGTAATAAAGCTTTTTTGTATAATGAGATTAGGTATACAAGCTTTGCCAATAATTTACATTAAGAGAGACTGATAGAGCTCAGCAAGAGATGAAATGAAAATATTTAGAAATCTAATTATCAGCTGGCATTGGAGTGTGTCTGATCTGGAAACATTATTAAGAAAATGTATTAAGTACAAGTACTAGGCAGAATCATGCTTGTATGGTTTCAAGAAGCAGGATATAAGTACTTCTTTTGACCTCAATTAACTTTCAGATGTAAAATATTTGTAAAATGACCACTTTTCTAAAGGTTAAAAGGTGTGAATGTCATGATGACACAGACTGAATCTCTCGAATTGTGGCTAATAGATTTCACACTGCAATGTGGGCTGACAGGTGGTCCCTGTTGTCACAGAAAAATACTTTATAAATAATATTGTGCCTGAGACTGCTTTCTCCAAGGTCCAGTTCCCCCTTCTTCTATGTGACAGAGTTGAAGGGAATGGCTGCGCAGCTACACATTCGGTAGCAATCTCACTATATATGTGACCACATGATTAACTTTGAACAGTAGGATGTCCATAGAAATGATGTGTTTCACTTCCAGTGCAAGTTATTTAAATTAATATGAACATAAGCCTCTTTCTTTTATTCTTTCTTGCCACTCTAGAATGAGTCTTTATGTAAAGAGCAGAAACTAGTGTAGACACAAATATGAAGGCAAGAGTTGAGGATGGTAATACCCCCTTACCAGTTTAGACAACTTACGGCTGTATTCTTAAACTAAATATAAGAAACTAATATATACTTTAAATTTAGCATAGCAAATAACTGGGAATACAGACCTTCTGGCAAATAAAGCATGAAAAGCAGTTTAGAAAGGGGCAAAAAAAAATGGAACTCTACCTTACATCACACACATGTACAGAGAGAGACAGTGTGGGGAAGAGAGAGAAAGAAATATATTAAGAACTTAAATATAGGGTTGACATTTGTAATAGGCAAAAAGAGGAAACCTAGCTAAGTTTCAATTTTAGATACCCTTTACTATAGGTATGTACCTAAGTACCAGTGAACATTTTGAAAACAATTATACTACATTATTGTCATAGAAGAACAAAGAGAAGGTAATTTTAAAGAAATAAAGAAAATGTATATAATCTATGTGATACCATCAGAGAATCAATTTGCAAATTACTGGAATCCAGTAGGAAAAAAAAAGAAGAGAGCAGAAAGCCTACTTAAAGAAATAATGAATGAGAATTTCCCAAATTTTGGGAGATATTTATATATCCTAGATCATGATGCTCATAGGTAAACAAACAAAATAAACTTAAAGAAATCCTCCCACAAAACATAATGAGTGCCAAAAATCAAAGACAAAGAGAGAATCTTCAAAACAAGAGAAAAAAAGCTAATAACTTACAAGAAAATCTACATTAAGGTTTTTGCTGGTCATTCTGTTTAAAGTGGAAGAAGATCTTTTCAACATATATCACCTACAAAGCTTTCATGTCCTAACAGATAATAAATGCTTATAAATTAATAGAGAAAAACAATAAAATTGGACAAAACACATAGCCATTTCATTAAGGAGAAAAAAATATGACTAATAAACATAAGAATACTTAACCTCAAACATAACCAAGAAAATTCTAACACAAAGCAAAATAAGATACCATTTTATCCCTATCAATGGGAAAAAATAAAGATTTTCTAAAAATACTGAGTGCTAGAGAAAAGTATAAATTATTAGTTTGTTTGTTTTTTAAATAACTTCTGGTTTCAATAATCTAATGGGAGAAAAATAATCTATCATTGGTTTTAGTTTGTTAGCTTTTAAATATAATGCATAATTGTTATTGATTTTTAATATTATTCATATATTTAAGGGCTAATTACTTTTAAAAACTGTTCATATATTTTTCCTACTTTCCATCTCTGGCTTCTAATATTTGTGCTTCGCTTTTGTTCATTTGGAGTCATATGTATAGCCACTACCTTCCAGTGTGGTTCTTAGGTATAAAATGAGTCTTTGCACAAATTATTTTTTATAAAAATGCCTTTTTCATTTCTTGTTACAGAGCAAATTATTTTTATATCAATCAATCCCTAAAATATGTATTAAATATCACTGCACAGATATTCTGAAGAACAAACAAAAAAAGAGCAACCAGCATTGATGTGCCCTTTTCCCTAGATCTCTGACTTGAATTAGCATCTTACACTTTAATACTTAATTGCCTCGCATTGTTTCTTAAATGTTCCCTGTTTTCCCAAATAGATTTTATGTTTATAGAAGGGTAGCTTCTGACCTTTAAATATCTGAGACACAAATTTGAATCATGGAATTTTGTGTGTTAAACTACAGGGAATTACAATGCAAACAACTGCAAAACCAAGCTTAGAGAATAATGTAAAGACTTTCATAAGTTCTGAATTTTCAGCTGGTCATTTTTCAGTGCTATATTATCTTTGAATAAAATACAGCTGACTGCCCTGTGTTTCCTTATATATTCATGGAAGCGTTTTCTGGTTACTGGTTGATCTCATGACAAATTCTTATTTGCAGCAAGTTATACTGTACTTCAGTGTATTCTGGTGTTTATGTCTTAATAAAAATTTATGCAGTGTTAAAAATTTGACTTTATACATGTGAAGGCTTTACAAATAGAATGAGTTATAACTATCCTAGGAAACTAGATCTAACATATTATCTGGCTAGAATGACTTGCTAAGGAACATACTAGGGATGATATAGAAAAAACAAAGTAAAGAATAATACCTATGAAAAATGATTTCACATTTCCATCATTTTTCAATTCAGCATTTCAATTTTTTTATATTTTATGTAATTACTAGGGGCCCAGGGCACGAATTCGTGCACCTTGAAAGGAACTGTGGGCCATGAGGCTGCAGTGGGCACAGGGCAGGGTCTCAGTCCATCCTCTGTGCCTCCGCCCAGCCCCTCCTGTCACTGCCCCAGGTCCCCTGTCTGCAGCAGCCCTGCTCCCACCAATGCCACTCCCATGTGCTGATGGTGCCAGTCCTGCTCGCACCCACTGCTGGCGATTGGGGCTGGCGCCAGCAGTGGGTGTGAGCAGGGCCAGTGCCCTCAGCGGGTGTGAACAGTGGCTGCTGCCCCCATTGCCCCTCAGGAGTGGGGAGAGGTGGAGAAGCCCTCAGGGGAGATTGGGGCCAGCAGCCGCTGCTCTCACCTGCTGACAGTGCCAAGCGATTGGGACTGGCGCTGCCAGTGGGTGCAAGCACGGCTCCAGTGACAGCAGCAGGTGTGAGAGGCAGGTGCTGGCCCTGATTGCCCCTCAGGAGCAGGGGGAGGTGGAGAAACCCTGAGAGGCAATCGGGGCTGGCAGCCACAGCTCACGCCCACTGACAGTGCCAAGCGGGTGTGAGTGGTGGCTCCAGTGGTGGCAGCAGGTGCAAGTAGGGCCAGCTGCAGGTGTAAGCACCAGCTGAGACCATGGCACATGGGCGCAAAGAATTTTCAGTAACCACCAGAGGCTTGCCCTGATGACAGCTACCGGTGCCGCCTAGGTCTAGCACACCCACTCACCTGCTTCACCATCCCGCCATCGCAGCCAATGCCCACCAGGTTTCATGCTCACCCCCTGGTGGTCAGCACACATCATAACAACCACTTGTTCAGTTGTTCTGCCATTTGGCCTATTTGCATATTAGCCTTTCATATATATGATAATCAGTTCTCATTTATTTTCTTTTTTTAATTTTTTAAAAATTATACACTTTATTGATTTTTTTACAGAGAGGAAGGGAGAGGGATAGAGAGTTAGAAACATTGATGAGAGAGAAACATCAATCAACTGCCTCTGGTGTGCCCACAACAAAGGTATATGCCCTGGATTGGAATCAAACCTGGGGCCCTTCAGTCTGCAGGCCGATGCTCTATCCACTGAGCCAAAACGGTTAGGGCTCTCATTTATTTCATCAAATTTTCACTACCATATCTCTAAAACAAAATGTTTTAAAATATATGTCTATTGATTTCAGAGAGGAAGGGAGATGAAGAGAGAGGTAGAAACATCAATGATGAGAGAATCATCCATCAGTTGTCTCCTGCATGGCCCCTACTGGGGATCAAGCCTGCAACCTGGGCATGTATCCTTGACCAGAGTCAAACCCTGGACCCTTTAGTCTGCAGACTGACACTCTATCCACTGATAAAGTTTTGGCTAGGGCACAAAACATATTTTAATTAATTTCTTAGTTAAAAAATAATATATTTTCTCTTTTAAGGAGAAAAAAGGAAGTGGGCCTTTAAAGGATTTTATCAGTGCTCGATACAGCTTCAATTGTCACTGTATAGAACTGTGAAGAAATAATACAATTTTTGAATTGTATATTCTTAGACACTGAAATATGCAAATCTGAATCTGTTAGATAGTTTATCATTGCTATAATGTGACAACTCTTCATAATTATGGCATACCAAATTAACATATTTGAAAAAGATTGTGAGAATCAATATAAAATCCTCAGAAAAGCTACTAAGTATTGACAAGAAAGTTACAGTCAGGCAACCATACCTCCTGGTAATTTTCTTCAGATATCCCCATTAATAAAGAGGCCCACACTCTGATAAAGGACTGATGTCAACAGATCCCTGGGAAGAACCTGTTTGTTTCCTTGACAGCCCTGTGAGCTAGTCACAGTCTTGTCATTCTACCCCTAAGAGATGTTTAACACAGAGCTGGGAAATTAAGATAAATACAAATAGATTTCTCCCGCTTTCAAAGTGGCAGCCCTGAGTTAGATCTTCATCTTAATAGTAAATGAATTGTTAACCAACTAGTCAAACTGAAAAAACACCTATCCTAGGGATTACATTTCCTTGTCTTCCACTAAGTTTTGTAGAATCACAAGTTTTGGAGAATATAATTTTATGCGATCAAACACCTGATTTGTAAATTGAACAAGCAAGAAACAAGAATAGCAGTGATTATTTTTAGAGTGGTAGTATCAGTTTCTGAAATAATATATTCTAATTAGGATGCTACACATGACTATTTAGCAAAGTTGTTGGAAGCAAAATGAAAATATTTGTAAACATTTGCATCAAGTAAAAAAATGAAAATGAATTATAATAAACTGCATGGTCCTTATTATTGGCATTGACAAAACTGTTGAAAGAAAATATTACCAAAATAGAATTCATAAACAAATAAACCAAATTTATTACTGAAAGTAATATAACAGATAAGCTAGTTAAAGAGCAAACATCGAAATATTTAAAGTGAAATGTTGAATTATACACGTGCAGCAACAGAAGCTGAGCTATAACATGATTTCCTCACATCAGAGAAAAATGTAATCGTTTTCATTTAAAATCATTTTCAAATTTATGTGTAAATTTGAGAAAAAATAACTAGCTTCTATCTTTCATCTTAATTTTTTGAAATGAATGTAATAGTGCAAATAAATTATAGCTATATCAAAATGCAATCAATAACATATAAATTAAGCAATCACATGAAAATTATACTTTCGACTTGTTACAATATTGAATTGATCCATAACACCTAGAATACTTTTTTTTCTAAAAGTTTATTAACTTGTTTGAATTATTAGGTGTTATAGTATTTTTATTCAGAAATTTAAAGTGAAAGTTTCTCATTATTATTTTGAATTCTGACTCTTTCACTTGTGTTAGTTGACTATTCTTAAATTTGATGAATATGCCTACATGAAATCATAAAAATATACGATTCTCTATTATCTCCTGGGCCCTTGAATGGGGGATCAGAAAATATAGAAGAGCTGGGTAGATAGAAAAAAAAGAAATAAAAAAATATTTAATTTAGTCAGAAAAATATTAGCTTCCCCCTCTATTTATAGCAAGTAAAATGGCCACCAAGGTGGACAATTCCTAGCATTATTCAATGTGAATACATGATTAATTCTGCCTAATGCCCTCGAAAGCAGAACTATCCTGCAACAGCTTTTAGACCATTCCTTAAGAGAAAAGAACTGATATGCAACCTCTGTCCTTCCTTACTATGCTTTTCTTCATCTAGTTCCTGGAACATAGATATCTACCTCCTACTTGGTCCTTGTGAATGATTTGAGGATTCTCCTAAGGATGTAAAAATAAAATGAGCCTATTTAGTGTAGCTCAGCGGTTGAGCATCGACCCAGGAACCAAGAGGCCGCCAGTTCAATTCCCAGTCAGGGCTCATGCCTCGGTTGCTGCCTCAATCCCCTGTGGCAGGTGTTTCTCTCTCATCAATGCTTCTATATCTCTATCCCTCTCCCTCCCTCTCTCTCTAAAAAATCAATAAAAACTTATTCTAAAAATAAAATGACCTGGAAAGAAGGAGGGAGGCACATACTAGCCCTGGACTACTTGTAGCTTTTTATTTTCTTTATGCCATTTTTGATTCTTTATCACTCATAGCCAAACTTGACGAAATGATCTAGATCCGTGGTCGGCAAACTGCGGCTCGCGAGCCACATGTGGCTCTTTGGTCCCTTGAGTGTGGTGGCTCTTCCTAAGCCTTAGGAGTACTCTAACTAAGTCAATAACAATGTACCTACCTATATAGTTTTAAGTTTAAAAAATTTGGCTCTCAAAAGAAATTTCAATCGTTGTACTGTTGATATTTGGCTCTGTTGACTAATGAGTTTGCCGACCACTGATTTAGATAAATAGTTATATGCACATAATAAAGATGAAAGAAGAACAAAAGGAATAATAAAGTTAGAGAAAGAATGAAATCATTTAAAGTTGGTCTGGAGCTTATATTAAAATGATGCCCTTTGTAAAGCAAACAGAAATATTACCCCAAAAGCAAATGGCAATATCTTTCTGCAAGCCTGACATAATCTGAGATTTCAATAATAAAAAATAGAAACAACTGAATGAAATGTTATAAAAAACAAAATTAAAAGATTTATTTAGCGTATCACAACAGGACAAATATCTTAATGAACAAGTAATTCATACAAAAGTAGAAAACAGGTAAAGTATATGTAGTTATAAAAATAACTATAAAATGTTAATCAACATAAACAAATACTTAACCCAGCCTTGGGCAAACTACGGCCCGCAGGCCAGATCCGGCCCGTTTGAAATGAATAAAACTAAAAAAAAAAAAAAAAAAAAAAAAGACCATGCCCTTTTATGTAATGATGTTTACTTTGAATTTATATTAGTTCACACAAACACTCCATCCATGCTTTTGTTCCGGCCCTCCAGTCCAGTTTAAGAACCCATTGTGGAGTCAAAAAGTTTGCCCACCCCTATTTAAAAATATAAATTCCATTACAATGGAAATCTGTTTCATCTTTCAGGTTAACAATTATTTGGTTCATGTTAGTAGACCGTTATATTTCATGTTAGTTGGCACTTGTATATCATTAGTGAGAGTGGAAATTAGGTTAACATCTTTGAATAAAATTTTGCAGTGAGCATTAAAACTAAAATGCATGTGCTCCTTTAACCCCAAACCCTACTTCTAGAATAGTATCCTTTTTTTTTTAAAATATATTTTATTGATTTTTTACAGAGAGGAAGGGAGAGAGATAGAGAGCCAGAAACATCGATGAGAGAGAAACATCGATCAGCTGCCTCCTGCACATCCCCTACTGGGGATGTGCCCGCAACCCAGGCACATGCCCCTGACCGGAATCGAACCTGGGACCCTTCAGTCCGCAGGCCGACGCTCTATCCACCGAGCCAAAACAGTTTTGGCTAGAATAGTATCCTTTAGATATACTTGCACAACAATACAAAGATATTCTCAAAGTTGTTTAATCATAAATTCCTTATATTTCCAGATAAACTAGAAATATCTGACTATTCATCAAGAGATGATATTTATTCATTCATTCATTCACTCAGTAAAAAATGTTTATTCATCATATTATATATTCTTTCTTAGAGCTGAGAACCCAATAGCAAAAAGGACAAAAAAAGTCTCTGCTCCTATGAAATTACATTCTAAGGGCATACAGGGGAGACAGAGAGAGAGAGTGAGAGCGAGAGCGAGACAGGGAGAATAAAAAGTGACTGAAAATTAACAAAATCATCTTTTATATTAATAAATGTTGCAAAGAAAATAAAAGAGTGATGTGAAAGCTACATGTTGAGGGAATAGTTTTGATGCATGTTTGAGGGAAACCATTCTGAATAGATGATAATTCAGCTGAAAGCCAAAGGATACTTTGAAGGCTACTCTGCAAAGTTTACGGGTAGTGTGATCAAAATAGAAGTTGGTTCAAAGACACAGTCAATAAAAATTAGTTAGGTATATGTTTTCTGTACTGGTAAAAGCAACACACTAAATCTTTTCAACAGAACCAACTTTTTAAGGGGAATTCAAGGTTTTATCATTTTTGGAGGAGGCCGCTGGATTTTCAGGAATGGCCACCAGCACACTAGAGAACAGCCTATGAGGTTCTATGAGGTCTGAGACTCCCACTGGATTTGCTGAGTTCCAGCACATGCTGCTAAAGTCTTTTGCAGTGAGTCACATTCTACAGTCACAAAGCTGGTACCAGACACTGGAAAGAGACATCTGGCTGCTGCCTTCACCACACCTGCCGCTCCACATCCAGGAAAATGGAGAATGAATATTGAACATTACTGTGAGAATCCTTGGGTTCACAAATTTACTTTGCAGAAGGAAAAAGCCAACTGGGCAGAAAGATGCCCAGTGTTTCATTTCTATCTTCCAAATGCTTACACAAGAACATCTAATTAGCAATCCTGATATGCATCTAGAAACAAAGCTGGAACGAAAGGTAGTTTTTAACTCTCCCATCTGTAGAAGAAGAGATGAATTACAGTTGGAGCCAGTTCACAGTATTGGGAACGTTTTATGAGCTGGGGCTGATAAGGTAAGGGGTGACTCCAAGAGGTCATGACAAGTAGTTTGGATTTTTATCCAAGGTGCAATGGAAAGACACTGAAATTGAGAAACTGGGAGAATCTTTAATCTGGTTTACATTTTGAAATATTTCTTTAGGAGCAATGTATAAATTGGTTGTGACTAGAGAGGAAGAAACAAGGAAATGAGTAGAATAGGTGAGAGGTGACTGGCTTGAATTGTAAAAAAAAAAAGAAAAATAAAGAGATTTGGAATATATTTTTGAGGAACAGCTAATGGCTTGTGCAGATGAATTACATATGGAAAGTGAGGCAATGACAAGAATTAAGTTTGGACCCTTAAGTATGATTTGAGGAAAAGGACACAAGATGGTATGATATACTGCTATGAGGAAGCAGGGAACATTATGCTATGGGTTGGGGGTTTGCAGAAGAAATAATTCTGTTTTGCCTGAAAAAAATGTGGAGACTTCTATTAAACATTAATGTATGGTTCCCTCTAGAATGTTGGCAGTCACTGGAATATAAACAATACCTAAAGGCATTGGATTTTGGCCAGCATCTAGGTAGAGGCTATAGATAAAACAGAGAAAGCAAGGACCTGTGCCAGGGTTGTTTCAACATTATGTAGCAGACAGGAAGGCAGATTAAGAAGAGCCATGAAAGCCCAAAATAGAGTGTTTCAAGAAGCGAGGTATAATCAACTGTGATAAATTAGTCATTGTATACCCATGTGGAATGTTGCTATATAGTCCATAAATAACTGGGCATATCTATATCTGCTAATATGGAAAGAACTTTACAACATTTTATTAGATGAGAAAAACTGTCTATTTATTAATCTCTTTATGTGAACAAAATGTATTTGCATTTTCTTGCATATAACTTTTATAATAAGACACATTAATAATAATAATAATAATAATAATAATAGTAGTAGTAGTAATTATCAGATTGGCTGGTACAAGCCTCTGAAGGACCTCTAAAGAACTAGTACTCTTAGATAGTAAGTGGACACATCTACTGTGTTGTAGACAAAAGCCATGGCGTTCTGGTCCTGGCTCTGGTGCTGTCTAGCAATGTGACTTCTCTAGGTAACTCAGACTTATAGAATTGGATAACCACAAAGATTAGATGAAAGAGACTTAGTTAACCATGCTTTGCAACCCATTAAAAATACTGAGTCTCTACTACAGAAAAGAGTAATTGGATATATACTGAGGAAACAAATTTGAAGTACATGTAGACATTAAATTCTATGAAAAATGATGTGATATAAACTTTATAATATTACATGTGAAATGTGTTGCCTTGGAATCTCTAGGTTAAGGGAAAATATTGGTTGTAGTTATCTCATACTTTACCACCTCATGAACTATAATTTACCAGAGGAATGTGAGTCTTAAATCAAGACAATAATAAGCAATAAATTGTAAATAAATGCTATTTTATATTCCGTTAGGCATACAGTTCAATTTAACTATTATCAAACATTTTATATGTAGAGGTTCCACCTTTGATGACTAAATAAGACTTATTTGGACTAACAGCATCCATTTTCTATTTGACTGGCTCGTGTGCTATCATCTCCAAAGGAAATTTTCTTAAGGAAATTAGAAAACCTCCTATTTACCCATTTGTATAATAAAATTACATATCATACTTATTCTGATAACATTATTCCCATAACATTATTATCTTAAAAATTGTTTCAGAAATGTTGAGAATGCATTCTTCATTAATTTCCATTAAATATCACCTAATAAAATATAATTACACGATTCTCTAATTTAAGTGCATAAAAATCAGTCATTTTTTTAAACATATAAATTCCTAAATTAAAACCCAGATTACTGAATAAAAATAGAAATAGGCAGAAATAGTACCATTTTACGTAGGCATATTAGTTACTTTTAACACTGGTAGTCTACAAAGCACATTTGTGCAAACATTGGGGTAATTTTACCTTCTTTATCTATCTACGAGAGGCCCGGTGCATGAATTCGTGCATGGGTGGAGTTCCTCGACTAAGCCGGTGATGGGGGCCAATTGAGGCCATCTTGCCAGTCCTGATCAGGGCCGATCAGGGCCAGCTGGCTGGGGGAAGGGAGCAGTAGACTGCGGGATGTTGGCCAGCTGCAGAAGGTTGGCTGTGGGAGCGCACTGACTTCCTGGGGGCAGCATGTGCATTGAGTGCCTGCCTCCTGGTGGTCAGTGCACATCATAGCTACCGGATGGTCATCCAGTTATAACTGTCACTTAGGCTATATATATATATATATATATTTACATGGGAAAAAAAACTTGCTGACTAGGACTAGCTGGAATACTGCATAAAAACACATTTCTAGTAAATTAGGTATAAATCAGTATTTAAGAATATTAAAACATTTTCAAAAGGAAATTACAATAGACATGCTTTAGAAAGATGTCTATTCCCAATGACATTTTATACACTAAGGCAAACTGGCTAGGGTTCCCAATGACACTTTAATAATCAGAAATCAATTCCTTGAACAAAATAATTTTAGTGAAATCCAGTATTTTTATTAATATTGAATAAATTAAGTATTATCAACTAAGCACTAGTTAATATTTTAATATAATTTTTAGTGAATTCTCAAATTATTAGTGTGGGAAATGTAATAGTGCTTCAACACAGTTAATATTAAACCCTGGTAAATCTAATGTATTCTGGCTAACATTTGCAAAAGGCCCATAACATTATTATCGTAAAAATTATTTCAAAAAATATTTTTATTCCAAGGCAAATAAGTGGCAAACTTGAAAAAATTGATTTTACAGTTGTCTCCAGACAGTGCAGGGAAGAACTCTTACATATATGCAAACAACAACAAAAACTATTTGGAAGTATTTTCTGATTTATTTACGAGAGAGAACAGAAGGGAAATGATGGAGAACTAAAGGGAATGCCCAAGAGAAAACCCGTGTTTCAAAATCTGAATTTGTCACTATTCCAAAAGAATGTGATGCCAACAACCTTTAAGAGGAAGTCACATCAGTGGCAAAGAATATGTGATTATAGTTTCCATAATGTTGGCTTTGATTATATAGCACAGATATAAAAAAGTGCATTTTTATAAGATGGGTGCTATTTTCAGGCATTTCACATGAACTTTGGAGAATTATATGCGTTTGAGTAACTTCTCCTGTCAAGCACCATGAAAGAAAAAATTGGTACATAGCCAAGGAATTTCAACACTGGCAACAAATAGCAGTTCTTTGTCATTGCCTTTCCCCAAAATAGAATCATTCTCTTTAACATTTTATATTACTTTCAAATTTTCTTTTTGGGAAAATGTTGAGCAAGTTTACTTAAAACTAGAGCACCTGTATTTATTTATTTGTTTGTTTGTTTGTTTTTTGTTTGTTTGTTTGTTAAAATGTGTTTTTATTCATTTCAGAGAGGAAGGGAGAGAGAGATAGAAACATCAATGATTATAGAGAATCATCTATAGGCTGCTTCTTGCACATCCCCTACTAGGAATCAAGCCCACAACCTAAGAGTGTGTCCTGACCTAGAATCAAACAACAACCTCCTGGTTCATAGGTTTTAGCTCAACCAATGAGTCATACTGGTTGGGCAAATATCTATATTTAGATGAGAGATTTATGTTTTCCTAATTTTAGAAAGGTTCACATTTTAACACTCCCTAATTAAGTAGCATCCTTTCTTTAGGTCTCTCCTTCTGCCTTCTTGCCTCATTTCTTCCTCCTTTTCTTTCCTGTCTCCTTACTATCCCTCCCTTCCTTCTTAGTTACTTTCCCCCCATCTGCATTCACAAAGGAATTGGGAGCTAGTGCATGTATCCTGCTAGTATAATATAAATATCAGGCATTGGGGCCAAAATTTTAGAAAAAAATTACATTTATTTTAGAAAAATGATTTCAGATCATAATATCCGCTATTGCTATTATATTTAGAAAAAACAACTTGGTTCTAATATTACAACATATTAACCATTAAGAATATTAATGCATATATAATTATCTATAATTTTATATATAATCTATATGTCAGTATATGTAAAACTATATGTATTATATAAATATGAGTATATATATATATATATGTATATATATATATATATATAATTATCTACAAGTAAATATATATTTTCTTAACTTAAGCAAAACTCTCTTTTGCACAGATATTTATTGAGTAGCTACTATGCCACTGCCCTATGCTAGGTGATTACTATAAATTAGAAAATGATAAGTATACATATTTATCAATACCTATACATGTGACAGGATAGAGGTTTATCCAATGTCATGGAGGTAATCATTTTACAATAGTAAGTGGACTTTAAACTTACACAATGTAGTAGGTCAATTATCTTTCAGTAAAGCTGGGGGAAAAAAGCTTTGTGTGGACATTTATTCTCATGTCTCATGGATAAGTAACTAAGGATGGTATTTATAAATAGTATGGAAAGTGTACATGAAACCTCATGAGACACTAACATACCATTTTCAATTCATATAAGTAGAATCATACAATTTGCATTCTTTTGTGTTTGATTTCTAGCCATCTATCCAGATATAAAGATTTCCTCATTGTAACCAAACTATGGTTTTTTATATTTTTGCTAATCTTATTTGAATGTAGTCATAGCAATTGTGGTTTTCATTTGCATTTCTCTCATGAATATTGAATACTAGAGGCCCGGTGAACAAAAATTTGTGCACTCGGCGGGGAGAGGGGGTCTCTCAGGCCGGCCTGTGCCCTCTCGCAGTCTGGGACTGCTCCGGAGATAATGACCTGCTGGCTTAGGCCTGCTCCTGGGTGGCAGAGGGCAGGCCCAATCCCTAGGTGCAGCCCCTGGTCGGGCTCAGAGCAGGACCAATTGGGGAGTTGGGGCGCCACCCCCTGTCATGCACAGAGCAGGGCAGATCGGGAGGATGCGATGCCACCCCTAGTCACGCTCAGGGTAGGGCCGATTGGGGGGTTGGGGCACCGCCCCCTGTCACACTCAAGGCAGGGTCAATAGGGAGGTTGCAGCGCCACCCCCTGTCATGCACAGAGCAGGGCGGATCAGGGGGTTGGGGCACTGCCCCCTGTCACGCACAGAGCAGGGCCCATCAGGGGGGTTGGAGCTCCGTACCCAGTCACACAGAGAGCAGGGCCAATCAGGGGGCTGGGGAGCTCCCCCCTGTCATGCACAGAGCAGGGCCAATCAGGGGGTTGAGGAGCTCCCCCCTGTCACTCACAGAGCAGGGCCAATAGGGGAGTTGGGGCACTGTCCCCTGTCACACACAGAGCAGGGCGGATCAGGGGGTTGGGGCGCCGCCACTGTCACACTCAGGGCAGGGCCGATCGGGGGGATTTGGGGTGCCGCACCCTGTCACACACAGAGCCTCAGGGCGATCAGGGGGTTGGGGAGCTCCCCCCTGTCACACACAGAGCAGGGCCGATCAGGGGGTTGAGGAGCTCATCCCTGTCATGAACAGAGCAGGGCGGATAGAGATGTTGTGGCCCCGCCCCCTGTCACACACAGAGCTGCAGGGCGATCAGTGGGTTTGGTCGTTGCCCCCTGTCACACTGATCCCGGTGCCAGGAGGCCTTGCTGCTCCTCTGATCCTGGTGCTGGGAGGCATATTACCCTTTTACTATATAGGATAGAAGCCTGGTGCATGGGTGGGGGCCGGCTGGTTTGCCCTGAAGGGTGTCCTGGATCAGGGTGGGGGTCCCTACTGGGGTGCCTGGCCAGCCTGGGTGAGGGGATGATGGCTGTTTGCATCTGATCACACCCCCTTTAGGGTTGGGGTCCCCACTGGGGTGCCTGGCCAGCCTGGGCGAGGGGCTGAGGGCCGTTTTCAGGCTGGCGGGTGACTGAAGCTCCCAACCTGTCCTTTTTTCCTTTTTTTTTTTTTTTTATTCTGGGCCAGCTTTAGATCTGAGGCTTGGCTCCAGCTATGAGACCTCCGCTTCTGAGAGCAGGTTCCTGGCCTTTGTTTACCTTCTGTATTTGAAACAATGTTGCAGTCCTGCTGGCTGAAGCCCAGGGTTTTGTTTAGCTTCTATATTTGTTACAATGTTGCTTAGAGTTGCAGCTGAGAGGCCAGCAGCGGCAGGCAGGGAACGTTGGCTTCCTCCATCACTGAAGCAAGCAAGCCTCCCTGTTCAAGTCAGCTGCCTGGCTGCCGGCCGCCATCTTGGTTGGGAGTTAATTTGCATATTTCACTGTTTAGCCAATGGGAAGGGTAGCGGCCATTCGGCTAATTACCATGTTTCTCTTTTATTAGATAGGATTCTTTTGAGAAGTACCTGATCAAAAATTTGCTTATGTAAAATTGTTTATGTTTGTTTATTTGTCTCATTATTAATTACTAAAAGGAATGAAGGGCTCGTTGGAGAATTAGCTGATTCCATAGTTGAAAAAAGGAAAATGAAAAAGGTGATCTGAAGCAAGAAAAGGAGTGCTTCAAAAAATGAATAAATGGAGGTATGCTAAAGGTACATATTAATCAATCTGGAGGAATTCCCAACGGCTAGCACTGGAAAATTTGAACAAAAACATAAATAACAGATTAATTGATTATAAAACAATGCATTAAATAAGTATATACAAGTTTATAATAATATAAACAATTAATTAAGTAAATAAATTGGGGAGAAAAGACAATGCTTCTCTTTAGAAAAATTCCAAATACTGTGTACAAATACTACCTCTCAGAAATTGAGAACTTAAAGGTCTATATCCAGATGAAGCTTTTATTGGTTCATTTAACAAACAAATATTGAATAAATTTCTCATATGATATGCCTAGAAAACAAATATTAATAAGAAATAGCACCTGACCTCATCAGGGAGATGCTTGCTTTTTTTTCCCTCCTCCTCCTCCTCCTCCTCCTCCTCCTCCTCCTCCTCCTTCTTCTTCAAGTTGGAACAAATGTATCACAACTCATTGCCAAGTGGTACAGGCCTTTAGATTTTGCCTTTTAATTTTCTTAGTTACCTTTCATGTTGAATCTTTGTATATTTATTTCAGATGTACAGCTTAGTGGTTAGGCAATCATATACTTTATAAATGTTCCCTCTAATATTTTTAATACCCAACAGGCACCATACATACTTATTACAATATTATTGACTACTAGAGGCCCGGTGCGCAAAATTCATGCACTCGGTGGTGGTGGTGGGGGTCCCTCAGCTCGGCCTGTGTCCTCTCGTAGTCCGGGAGCCCTCAGGGGATGTCTGACTGCCGGCTTAGTCCCACTCCCCACTACTGCCACTGTGCTCGCCAGCCGTGAGCTCTCCAGCCACGAGCTCTCGAGCCGTGTGCCCTGGTTCTGGCTGAACGGTGCTCCCCCTGTGGGAGTGAACTGACCACCAGGGGGAAGCTCCTGTGTTGAGAGTCTTCCCCCTGGTGGTCAGTGCCTGTCATAGCGACCAGTCGTTCAACTGTTCACTCAATTTGCATATCAGCCTCTAATTACATAGGATATTCCCTATGCTGTACTTTATATCCCCATGACTATTTTGTAAATACCAGTCTGTACTATTTAATCCCTTCACCTTTTTCACTGAGTCTCCTAACCCTCACCCTCTGGGCAACCATCAGTCTGTTCTCTGTTAGCCCATCCCATTCAGAGAAATGGCTTATCTCAAAGCTAGCTTTCCCTTTTTTATTTTATTTGTTATCTTTATATCTTCTATACATAAAGTAATTTGGACAGGGAATAAATTTCAATCTTTTTTTTTTTTAAATCTGTAGTATTTTAGTGCAAAGCTGAGCATGTTCATTCAGCAAATATTTGATAATTTTTCACAAAAGAGAGGAATAAACAACAAAGAAGGCAACTTATTCTGGTCTTATTTTCTAAACTATGATTTAAGAAGAAACATGAAAGCTGACTCTAGCAGATACCCTACATATTCTGTGTTAAGTAGAATTTCTGATAAGCAATGAAAAACAAATATATTCCTACTTAACCTTCTATTAAGATTTATTTTAAGATATGGAAATTTATTAAATATCAGCACTCTGTAATAATGATAACACTGCTAGTGTTTATTCTATGTGCTTAAAAAGCCCTTCATTAATGTGAGGTGTTATTGGCATTTTCTCAATCCATCTGTTCTTTATAATTTTTTTCAGAAATAATAGTATTAGATCTAATACTAGGTATATAATATCCTATTATCTTTAGTTTAAATATTCTGCATTTGACTTAATTCTTGACGCTGAATTTTAATCTACAATTAGTTTTAACAACCATGGTAAGTTTTACAGAATATTGAATCATGTCTTTCTTTGATTTCTTCTTTGGATTTGGAAGATTTTATAACATTTTAAGAACTGATTGGCTACAATATTTTTCTCTTTGTGGTTAATATAATGATGGATTATATTAATATTATTACAACTGAAATACCTCTATTAAAAATGAAATACCAGCCCAGCCAGCATAGTTGAGTGTCAACCTATGACCAGGAGGTCATGGTCAGATTCCCGGTCAGGGCACATGCCTGGGTTGTGGGCTCCATCCCCAGTGGGTCGCATGCAGGAGGCAGCCAATCAATGATTCTCTCTCATCATTGATGTTACTATCTCTCTCTCCCTCTCCCTTCCTTTTTAAAAATCAATAAAAATATTTTTTAAAAAAAGAAAAGCTGTTTGTTTTTTTCTGGGACATGAATGCATG
The DNA here is from genome assembly GCF_028538775.1 of Myotis yumanensis. NCBI lineage: Eukaryota > Metazoa > Chordata > Mammalia > Chiroptera > Vespertilionidae > Myotis > Myotis yumanensis. The sequence goes on along the minus strand of NW_027223762.1, from coordinate 28,317,712 downwards.
ATAGAACATTTTGTTTGAATGTGTATGTTAAGTGTGTATGTTTTTCTTTCATATTTTCAAATAATGTTTCTCATTGTGCCTCAGATATTTTAGAATCTTGAATATGGAGTAGTAGCTGCAGGCATAAAGAAAAAACACTTTTATTTACCCACTGTTAATACATTTTTGAAATTATTCCTTTCACTAAATTTAAAAAAATCTTACCTCTTTTCTTAAAATAATTAAATATTGCAACATTTAGAATGACATTTATTCCAGTACTGATTGAAAAGCCTTACACACATTTGATTTTGTTGCCTTATATTGAAAATAACCTGGTAATAATTTTCCACTTACATTCTATCTAAGAATGTGAGCTATAATATAATATTGTTTCTAGGATTTATGTTTCTGTACCCTTATGCTTATAAGACTTGGCAACAGCAGCTTTCTTTAGCATTTTCATCTAATAGAGTCAGCATCACCTTTCATAAAAAGAGAAGGGATTTCATACATTCTGCCAAATTCATTTTTATATGAAACATGTCTTTAGTGATTTATACTAATTTTTTAAAAGCCTGAATTCACCTGTTGTCTAATTTACAACAATGATTAAAAAGCGTTTTGTGACAAGTAGATACATTTTATTTGATGGCTAGAATAAAAATCAATAAATTTTATCCTAAATTACCCACTATTATAAATATGAATTTTAATTCTTTTCAAATCTTTGGATGTTTGGTAGAATTCAATAGTGAAGCTATCGAGTCCAGGATTTTTTGCGGGGGATGAGAGTTGGGTGATGGTTGTTTCAATTTCCTCACTGTTTATTGGACTATTTAGATTTTCTAATTCTTCATGATTTAGTAGTCTATGAAGGTTGTATATTTCTAAGAACTTATCCATTTATTTTAGGTTATTGAATGTGGTGGCATGTAGTCCTTGGCAGTATTCTAGTATGATCCTTTGTATTTCTGTGATATCTCTGGAAACTTCTCTTTCAATTCTGATTATGTTTATATGAGTCTTTTCTCTTCTTTCCTTAAGTGAGTCTAGCCAGAGGTTTGACAATTTTATTAATATTTTCAAAGAACAAGCCCTTCATTGTACTAATTTTTTGTATACTCTTTTTGTCTCTATTTTATTCCATTCTTCTCTAATATTTATTATTTTCTTTCTTCTGCTGATTTGGGTACTATGAGGATTTTTAAAAAGAATTTTGGCTTTCTTGTTGTTCGTTGATGGTTTCTTTTGCTGTACAGAAGCTTTTTATTTTGATGTAGTCCCATTTGTTTATTTTCTCTTTCGTTTCCATTGCCCTAGGAGCTGTATCGGTGAAGATATTGCTTCGGCATATGTCTGAGATTTTGCTGCCTGTGAATTCCTCTCATAATTTTATGGTTTTCTGTTTTATGTTTAAGTCCTTTATCCATTCTGAGTTTATTTTTGTGTATGGTGTAAGTTGGTGATCTACTTTCATTATTTTGGATGTATCTGTCCAATTTTCCCAAAACCATTTATTGAAGAGACTGTCTTCACTCAATTGTATGTTCTTGCCTCCTCTGTCAAATATTAATTGAGCATAGTGGTTTGGGTTGATTTCTGGGTTCTCTATTCTATTCCATTGGTCTATGTGTCTGTTCTTGTGCCAGTACCAGGCAGTTTTGAGAACAGTGGCTTTGTAATACAGCTTGATATCTGGTATTGAGAGATTCCCTCCTACTTGTTCTTCTTTCTCAGGATTGCTGCAGCTATTCTGGGTCTTTTTTTATTCCAGATGAATTTTTGGAGAGTTCGTGCTAGGTCTGTGAAATATGCCATTGGTATTTTAATGGGAAGTGCATTAAATCTATAGTATGGACATTTTTATGATGTTGATTCTACCAATCCATGAACACGGAATGTTCTTCCATCTGTTTATATCTTCCTCTATCTCTTTTTTTCAGTGTCCTGTAGTTTTCCAATTATAGGTCTTTTACCTCCTTAGTTAAGTTTATTCCTAGGTATCTTAATTTTTTTGGTGCGATGGTAAATGGGATTGCTTTTTTAGTCTCTCTTTCTGTAAGTTCACTATTGGTGTATAGAAATGCCATAGATTAATGATCAACCAAAGGACTTGTATGCATGCATATAAGCCTAACCAATGGACACAGATACCAGGGAGGTGAGGACATGAGTGTAAGGGAGGAGGGCAATGGGGGGGTAAGGACACATACGTAATACCTTAATTAATAAAGAAAAAAATTAAAAAAGAATTTGGCCATGTGACGAATAATACCTCTAGAAATAACAACATGTCTAGAAAATATATACATATATGTACATATTTTTTGGATTGGGCATATTACCAACTAACTGTAAACATTCATACTTAGGCTTTTGTGTGAATGTAACATTTTATTCTTCTGGGAGAAACGTTGATTAGTAGAATTAATTTGTTGGTGGTTTAGTTTTTTTTAGGAAACCAGAAAACTTTTTCCAAGTGGTTGTAACATTTTATATTCCCACCGGCGACATATGAGTGATCCAGTTTCTTCATATCCTTGTCAGAAATCAGTGCTGTCACTACTGTTTTTATTTTAGTCTTTCTGATAGGTGTGTTGTAATCTCTTTGTTATTTTAATTTTTAATGGTTCGTGATGTATAATGTTTTTTAATGTGTTATTTTCCCCCTAGATATCTACTCAGATTTTCTCTGTGAAATGTCTGTGCTCATCTCCGGCCCGTTTTCTTACTATATTTATTTTTACCGTTATGTTTTAAGAATTATTTGTACATTCTAGAAATATGTCCTTTAGTAGATCTGTAGTTTGCAACTGTATCTATCGTCCCAGCTTATAACATGTCTTTATATCCTCTTTACAAGTTTTTGCTTTTTGGGAGCAAACATTTTAAATTTTGATGAAATACAATTTATTGATGTTTTCTTTTATGAATTATACTCTTTATATAAAGTTTAACTCAATTCCCAGTAAAAATCCTAAAGATTTTCTCCAATGTTTCTTTAAAACAATCATAAAATTTTCATACCTTTTACATTGAAATTGGCAATTCAGTTTGAGTTCACTTTTGTATAAGGTATAACAGTTTAGTGATCACTTTTTTGTCCGTGGATGCTCAATTGCTATAGCACCACTTGTTGTCAATGCTATCTTTCCTCCATTTAAATGCTTTTGCACCTTTGCCAGAAACCAAAAATTGGTTGGGCATATTTATGCAGGGTTATTTCTGAAATATCTATTCTCTTTCATTGATCTGTGTGTCTATCTCTTTATCAATACCACAGCCTTGATTTAAGGTATATAGTAAGTCTTGTAATAAATTAGACTTATTGTTCCCACTTTAATCTTCTTTTTCAAAATTATTTGAGATACTCTCTATTCATTTGAGTACAATCAATATCTTTACTATATTTTTCTGATCTATAAACACAACATAGTCCCCCCCCCCCCCCACCCTTTAGAGCTTTTCTGTTGTCTACTTCATAGTATGGATCTTTAGGAATTGTTTTTGCATTGTCTATAATATTTTAGGCACTGTATTTGTTCATTTCATTAGTTATCTCACATAACCCTAAAAATATTTTTAAATTATTTATTACTTCTAATTTGCAAATGAGACGTTTAAGACCAAATGATGTACACTAACTTGCTCATGTTTCGCAGCTGGTAAGTAGCAGAAGAAAAGATTCCAAAAGCATTTGCTTAATTCAAATTTTTTTTTCTTTTCTGTATCAAGTTTTCCTTTGATGAAACTGGAACTATTTATAATACCCTCAGGAAATACTATAGTTATTCTCAGTTCCGTATTGCTCTTAGCATTCTTTTTTCCCCTCATATAGAATAAACCTAAATATACATTACTATTGCTTAGAAAGTTTCACCAATCACGTTATTCTTTCCTTCTCCCTGGCCCTAACCAGACTCTACTTTTCTGTAATTTCAATTCTATCTCTAGTAACTATTGCATAATTTATAAATTATTGAGCATCAAATAATCTCACTTGTACATTTTTCCTCCAAATAGATTCCAAGAACATTGATGATAAGGAAACCTTAGTTTCATTTTGTATCCAACCTGCTCCACCAGCCACTAGTATTGAAATAATAAGGTCTTGGAATAGAGAAATTTTAGCCAATAGTCCCCATATTATTGCTGAATTGTGCCCATCAGATGTATGCCCATCATGCTGTTATCTTCTTATAATTATCTCTATAGGTGTGATCATGAATTCACTGCATGCTTGTCCCTTCTGTGCCAATAAACACAATAAAAGACTAGCTCAAATTTGATAAACTTATAAAATTTTTTAATCAATTAAAGAGGACTAGAATAAAGTATCTGATAGATAACAAAACAGTGAATTCATTAGACACTTGAGAATACATGTATCACCATAAATTTTGTCATCATTTTCATAAGAACAATTGTATATGTGGCTACATAGAACATTACTAGTTATTGTTTATGTGAATTATATATAATTTATATAGTCCTATGTGCTAAATGTGTAAGAGCATTTTCCCTGATTCTCTAAAAAATTGACCACCATCTCACCGAAGTACACACATTGTTGTTTAAAATCCCATTATTTACAGTTGAATAGGATGCCTATCTCTGTTTTGAAAACATAGTACATATATCTTAACTTTTTTATCATTTTTATAGGAATATTAATTTCTCTCCAATTTAGTTGTAGGAGTAGTAAAAGTGTTTCTTGGCATATTCCCCACAAGTCTAAAACATCTGTCTTACTATTCAGTTATTTTGTTGAATACTTGATACATCACACGCATTTTTCATTTTGAACAGGTTCAGATAAAGACCAATGCCCATATTTGTATAGAATTGTCATACTGAAGTTTATGGTGCCTTAGTGCCATGGAATATGACTGTGAACGTGTATGACCTTTTTGGAAAGAAATGCAGAGTAGAAGGCTGCTAATTAACTATTTTCAAATTGATGTATCACCTCCATGTGGCTTTCTATGAAAGTTTGCAATAAAGGTGAAAGTTAATGATAGTCTGACCAGGCATTAATACTTGCATAGATCAAGAATGCCATTTAGGATTCATAAACCACAACAGCATCAAAGGATTCTTTGAAAAATAAAGACTTAGGTTTGGGGCCCTGAGAAAATCAATTTGACCATGAGTTTTACTGACCCCCTAGGAATAGGATAAAAAACAAACAAAACAAAACAGTAAAGAGACAGGAAATAATCATTTACTTTGTATGTGTTAAATCCCAGGCTCTTGAAGGAAGGGAAAATGCCCAACAAACATCACAGAAGTTCTTTAATCTAGAAATGAGAGTAAGAGTTATGAGAAAACTAGTAAAAAGATCAACTTCATCTTAAGTGAAAATTTAAACTTTACCTTTTTGGGAGGTTATACATGACATAGGTTCATAGGCCCTTTTGAAATGACAAAGAGTGAAATAGAAATATAAGAAAGCACATGTAATGGTACATATACAGAACTGTATTCAAATTACAAAAGTAAGAACAAAAAACAAATGTATTTAAAAATAATACTCAGTTTGTGTTATTCTTCAGTGTATTACTGCGTAGCAAAGAATATAGAAGGAAGGGTAACAAGATAAAAATATAATGAGAATGAAATTTAAAAATGGGAAATAAAATTTAAAAAGAAAATGAAAGCTAGGGGAGATGAGTTGCCTATATATGAAGGGAAGTGAACAAAATGAGAACAGCAGGCATGACTACAGAAGATAAATGACGTTTGACTTTTATGAACCATTAGTAAACACTTTTGTTAATTCCCCTCCATTTCCTTGAACTACAGGTCGCAGTGTATTCATACTTCTTATCATTACCCTTTGAAAATCTACTTAACTCATCAACTACTTTTAGCAGCTCAGCAACTGTCCTTTATCTTTACACACATTTGCAGGGCTTATAATAATGCCATAACAACTCACCCCCACTCTTACTAGCTTTAGGTTTATAAAACTTATACATTTAATATTAAATAGTGGTGATCTCTCTTTCAGTCATGGAAAACATCTTAAAAATGAAACTACATAATTTTAATAGATACTTTTTTATTTTAATAAAAATTTTATTATTGAGAGTAAAAATTTATTGATGAAAAATATATGACAGATAGTAAAAATTATATGGAGAAAGATCATGTCTGTCTCATTGAAATAAAATAACTACAATTCCCCTGGGCTATTCAGCTAGGATCATAATAAACTATCTAACTATATCGAGTTCTTCTTTATGTACATGCATGGATCTAAGTGCTTTGCATACATTAGCACACTTAACCCACCAAAGTTTATGAGATAGTTATTATTTTGTAGAACAGTACAGTAAGATATAAGGAAGGTTTAAAAGCATGGCCAAAGACACCCAGATGATACAAAGCATCCCTAGACTGAACAATCAGTTTCAGGATCCCTTGTCCTTAATCATAGAAAATCATTATCTTAAAACTTATCATAATTAAACAATAAGCCTTCTGTTCCTGTTTCTGTCTGATAAGGGTTTTAGTCATTCTATGTAAAATTATTTTCTTCCTGTCAAATGAAGTCAATTCATTTACTTGTGAAAATGCCTAAATAGTTGAAATAGATTTGCATTGAGGATATTGGGATAATGGTAACCACAAAACAAATAAAACACATGTAAAACATATGCATTATCGTGTTTGATATTAATATTTTTCTATAAAGTTCAGAGAGATACGCTCATTTCAATGTATGAGAAAAAAGCACATACTCATCTATCTGAGATATTTAATGCATAATTAGGTCTTCAGCTGCCCTGCATTGATAAGAGTAACTAGAGCTGTTTTATTTAGGAAAGACACTGAATGTAAAATCAGAAAATCTGAACTTTCTTCCCAGACTCTCAGCATGATCTTGCTGTTTCTGTTTGTTTATCTCTAATGTGGGGTTACCCCAGCACAGTAGTATCCATCCATACTGCCCTTTGTGTCCTTACATATATCAACATAAAGAGTGGTCATTTGAAAAACAGTGGTAGTGCCCTAGCTGGTTTGGCTCAGTGAATGAACATCTGCCTGCAGACCAAGGGGTCCCTGGTTTGATTCCAGTCAATGGCACATACCTCGGTTGCAGGCTCCTCCCTATCTCGAGCCCTGATTGGGGCTAGTGCAGTAGACAACCAATCAACGTGTTTCTCTTACATTGATGTTTCTCTCTGTCTTTCCCTCTCTCTTCCACTCTCCCTAAAAAATCAATGGAAAAATATCCTCAGGTGAGGATTAACAACGGAGGAGGAGGAGGAGGAAGAGGAAGAGGAGGAGGAGGAAGAAGAGCAGGAGGAGGAGGAGGAGGAGGAGGAGGAGAACAACAACAGTTAGTCTCTTTAATTTAAACAAAACAAACAAAAACCCTCAAATCCTAAACTATCTCAGGGTATACACAAATAGCAAGGGTCAATTTCAGAACCAAATTAACTTGCTCTTATTTCTATACAAATGGTACATTTCAATGGTCTGTCTCAGTTTGGTTTAATTCATGTAAATATCCCTAATAACACTAATATTATTAAATAAGTAGCACCTTTATTAAATCAGAAAGTTATCAATCCATTTGCCTTCTCTTCACTGAAGGAGAAAGATATGTGGTCACAGAGATGGCTTGAATAACTAGTAGAAGTGGAGGGGTAGGTTAACAGATACAAAATGAACATCTATAGTTTACTTGGTGATAACAGAAAACTTTTCCCACCTCTCAGTGCTGTATATTATTTGAGGACCTGCTCATGGTCATCTTTTTATGCTCCACCTCAATACCAAACCAGAATAGGTACTCAATGCATATCTACTGCCATGAATGATGGATTGTTTCCATTAGTCAAACCCATGGTACTTTCATAGATACTGTGAAATTTCTAATTTGTTTCAGCTTGATTTACCAAGGTGCTACTCTGTGAGAGTTCGAGTTTTACTTCCTCCTCCTCTCTGTTTCCCTGGTTTCCCAAGCATACTTAGCATTGGGATGAACTGAAAGTCACTTTCTTGTAATTAAATGAATTCAACATGAAGTTCAAGCATAAAAACTCTTCTAATTTTTTTTGTCAACTAAAGCCCAATAATGAGCCCAGCCAGTGTGGTTCAGGGGTTGAACATTGACCTATAAACTGAGAGGTCACAGTTCAATTCTAGGTCAGGGAACATACCCGGGTTGGGGGCTCTGTTCCTAGTGGGGAGGTTTGCAGGAGGCAGCCAATCAATGATTCTCTCTCATCATTGATGTGTCTCTCTCTCTCTCCCTCTCCCTTCCTTTCTGAAATCAATAAAAATAAAAATATTTTTAAAAGGCCAATAACGAAATATGTAAGAAGAAATTCTCAAGCTTAAACTCTACAGGTCAAGTGAGTGGGCTTGAAATTTATTTTTAAAACCACTAAAGTGGGAGGCAAATTTTTTACATATTATTAAAACACTAGAGGCCCGATGCATGAAATTCATGCAAGAGTAGGCCTTCCTTACCCCGGCTGTCAGCACCTGCTTCCCTCTGGCACCCAGGATTAGGGCTTCTCTCCGTTGGCTGGCAGGCACCTGGGACCCAGACTTCGCTCCGGCCCTGGCTTCGTAAAGAAAGATGTCTGGAATGATGTCCAGTTTCATTAGCATATTACCCTTTTATTATTATAGAAGATAGGGAAAATATTTGTTAAAGTGAAATTATATGAAAATTCTGGCTAATGGAAATAAGCCATCGTTCATTGGTAATAGATATGCATTGAGCACCTATTCTGGTTTGGTACTGAGATGGAAAATAAAAAGATGACTATGAGCAGGCCCTCCAGTAAATAATATACAGCACTGAGAGGTGGGAAAAGTTTTCTGTTATCACCAAGTCAACCGTATATGTTCTTTTTATATCTGTTAACCTATCCCTATACTCTATTCTCCTTTATTTCTTTCACTCATCTCCTAATCTCCACTGGTTTCCTCCACACAGTAGTGAATGCTTCTCTATTGTAACTCAAGCGATGGCAGGCATGGCTGCCTTAGTCCTCTCAACTATTCTTTCCTCTTCCCCATACCGTTCCCTCCATTATCTGCTCTGGAAACTAGCTCTAAAAAACACACCTTCCAATGAGGCTTGACTTGACCACTCTATATAAACTACTCTAAAACACTCCTTATCCCTCATCATTGCTTATTTTTTCCCCAAGGTAGTCATCACCTTATAATAAACTATACTTTATTTTGAGATTAGAATTTAATATCTGTTATTTCGATTGAAAGAAATCACTACAGAAGCCAGGGCATTAGTCTGGTTTTTGTTCACTACTCCCCGCTCCTCCAATTTTCAAAAACACTGCCTACATGTTTTTTTTTAAAAAATGTATACAGTTATGTATGCATATAACATTATACGTGTATATATATGTATATATGTGTATGTATGTGTGTGTGTGTGTGTATATATATATATATATATATATATATATACACATACACGTATATAATATCAATAAACTTAAAATACCTATTCTCTAAAAGAACTAACAACAATAAAAATATTATTTGATTTAAAACCAAAGTAGGTCATTGGTCTTCATATTTTTTGTATATATTTAAAATTTTTGTATTGCCTTAATGCTCTTTAGTAGATTTTTACCTTTATGCACAAGTAAATAAGCCTCCTTAAGAGAGGATTTTAGTAATCTTAGGTCCATATCTATTACCTGCTCCCAAAGGGGAAGTGAAGAATTCAACTCTTTTGTACTCTTTTATTTCCTTAATTGTTTATCAAATACTTTTGGAAAAAGCAAATTGTTTAACATTTAGACTTTTTCTCAGGTCATTTTTTCTTTTATCTTGTTTTAAGATTTTTCACCTTCTGTGGAGCTGGCAATTAATCATCTCAGATTTGCTGGCAGGAGACGGACTCTTTGGCTCCTTTGTAGAATAAGCCTTATGTTTCTCCTTTATTCTTCTCCACTGCTTTGGGATTTCTCTCTCTTTTTATATTTTCCTACCATGTGTATGTGAATATATGCTCCTTTAAAGGAAGAAAAGGTTATTTAAATTCACTGAAGTGAGCCCAAGTGGGCAGAATGAGCTTCTGGTCCCTTCTCCTAGCCAGAGATTAGGCTAGGCTTGTTAAAATGTTCATTTAGGAAAAACAAAACCCCTCCTTCTATTTATTTCCACTATCCAGTTTATGTGTGTGTGTATGTGTAGGGGTGGATTAACTAGAGAAGAATTATTTTCAGCACAAATCTTTTCCCAGAACAAACATTATTGGTAAACTGCTTCTCCTTAAGTCAGCAAAGAATTTCTAAAGTAGTTTCCAGAACTAATCGACTTGATGAGATCTGATTATTTTTCAAGATGTGCCAGATTTTTAGTCCTTACCATCTGCTCAGCCAATTGGTAGCAAGTAAAAATATAGCTGTGAAGATGAATACTAATACTGCTAATTAACCTCTAGGCAAGTGCCTTGAAGCCTTATGACTTCTTCCTATTCTTAGATCTAAAGCCATAGCCCTTTTGTACATAGTTATCATCAAAGTTGAAAGTCTTCACTCTTTCCTGGTCCAACAAGGGCCTAAGAGAGTTGCAGTGGAAAGGCTAATTTAAGATTAATATTCCTACCATATTTACAGGAAAAACCTAGAAAATAATGACATTTTGCATAGTTTTATTATTAGAATGATGGGGAAATCCTTTTTATTACACACACACAGAGACACACACACACACACACACGTGTACACACACACACACACACACACACAACCACCTGGCATTTTTTTTCATCTTTTTCTTCATCAGAAGTAAAATTATGTAACAAATAACTGAGATGTGACACTGCTGAATGTATGTATGTATGTATGCATTTTACTTACTATTTTCAGATTAGAAAACAAATCACCATCTATCTATAATGGTGACCAAATATCTGTGTTGATAAAGAGATATTTCATTTGCTCCTATTTTGTAAAATAGGTCATCACATTGTGGTGGCTTATGTAAAATTCTGTCACAGCATGGAAGAACGTTCCAGCATATGTTCATTGCTCCTTTATAGATGTAAGAATAAAACAACATGAACAATCAAATCACTAATGTCAAAAGTAAAGAATTTTAGAATTACTTCTTTAAGCAGAGCCCATATTAAGATATATGTTATTTTATTAATCTTAATTTTGAGAATGTTTTATTAATCATGCTTTGAAGTTATGTGTCCAAATTTTGAAGTGTTATGTACAAATTCTTATGCCATGAAGACCACTGCAAGTACAATAGCACAAATAAACCAGCTTGAAGAGCACTAGAATGTTTAATCAGTCTATTTGCCCTTCAACTACATTGTAAGAGAATCTCTTAAAGTCAACTTAAGCTAAATCACATGGAAGAAATCAAAACGCCCAAATTATCCAGGCCAAGTTTAAAATCACCAATTAAATTGTATTTTAATCTGGATAAGTTCAGTCAGCACATGAATTAAAGATAATCTAATCTAATAAAAGAGAAACATGGTAATTAGCATACGACCGCTACCCTTCCCATTGGCTAATCAGGGTGATATGCAAATTAACTGCCAACCCAGATGGCGGCCAGCAGCCAGGCAGCTTAAAGCGAACATGAGGCTTGCTTCCTTCAGTGAAGGAGGAATCCAATGTTCCCCGCCTGCACTGCCGGCCTCTGAGCTGGCAGTTTGAAACTTTGTAACAAATATAGAAGCTAAACAAAACCCCAGAAACCAGCTTTCAGCCTGCCAGGATCTCAGAGCTGGAGTTATACATTGTTTCGATTATAGAACACAAACAAACCAGATACTTGCTTTCAGCAGCAGAAACCTCAGAGCTAGAGCCAGAGCTAAAGCTGGCCCAGAATAAAAAAAAAAAAGAAAGAAAGAAAAAAAGGAGCAGTTGGGAGCCTCAGTCAATTGCCAGCCTGAAAGCAGCCCACAGCCCCTCACCCAGACTGGCCAGGCACCCCAGTGGGGACCCCCACCCTGAAGGGTATGTGACCAGCTGCAAACAGCCATCATCCCCTCATCCAGGCTGGCCAGGCACCCCAGTAGGGACCCCCACCCTGATCCAGGACACCCTTCAGGGCAAACCAGCCGGCCCCCAGGCCTCTATCCTATATAGTAAAAGGGTAATATGCCTCCCAGAACCAGGATCAGCAGAGCCGCAAGGCCTCTTGGCACTGGATCAGCGTGACAGGGTGCAGCGCCCCAACCCCCCCACCCCACGGGCCCTGCTCTGTGTGTGACAGAGTAGAGCCATAACCTCCCCATCGGCCCTGCCCTGAGTGTGAGAGTGGCGGTGCCCCAACCCCCTGATCGGCCCTGCTCTGTGGGTGATAGAGGGTGGCGCCCCAACCCCCTGATCCGCCCTGCTCTGTGTGTGACAGGGGGCGGTGCCCCAACTCCCCTATCGGCCCTACTCTGTGAGTGACAGGGGGGAGCTCCTCAACCCCCTGATTGGCCCTGCTCTGTGCGTGACAGGGGGGAGCTCCCCAACCCCCTGATGGGCCCTGCTCTGTGCGTGACAGGGGGAGCTCCCCAACCCCCTGATTGGCCCTGCTCTGTGCGTGACAGGGGGTAGCGCCGCAACCTCCCCATCAACCCTGCCTTGAATGTGACAGGGGGTGGTGCCCCAACCCCCCAATCGGCCCTACCCTGAGCGTGACTGAGGGTGGCATCGCAACCTCCCAATCCACCCTGCTCTGTGCATGACAGGGGACGGCGCCCCAACTCCCCAATCTGCCCTGCTCTGAGCCCGACCAGGGGCTGCACCTAGGGATTGGGCCTGCCCTCTGCCACCTGGGAGAAGGCCTAAGCCAGCCGGTCGTTATCTCCCGAGGGGTCCCAGACTGCGAGAGGGCACAGGCTGGGCTGAGGGACCCCCCTCCTCCCCCCCGAGTGCACAAATTTTTGTGCACTGGGCCCCTAGTATATTAATAAGAAGCATGATATTTCTGAGTTTCCATCAGTTTGCATTCTTTCAGAGGAACAGCCAGTTTTTAAAATTCTTCTTATAAATAACACTTGACTTGTTATTTATGGTATGGTCAAAGGCATACAATTTAGAGTAATTCCACTTGAGGGTACATAAAAGTTACAATACATTGTTCACTTTTCTCGGAAGATCTTCAAGTGTTCATAATATAATGTTTTAAAAATATAGAAATCATGTGGAATTAAAAGACATGGGATTAAACACACAAGCCATGGATGAGCTATGCAAACAGACATTTATCAGTTATATATATATATATATATAGAGAGAGAGAGAGAGAGAGAGAGAGACAGAAATTGTACGAGATCTATATACCCAAGATATTTGCTATGATAGCAAAAATAAAAAAAAAAAATACATGGCTTGAGAAACTGAGAGTAGTATTGGCTATTAGTATTATCACCTCTTCACCTAATGTTATTCTGGGCATCAGTGTAATATAAGTTCTCTTAGAACTATCTAGTTCTTAAGTATAACCTGAGTGTATCACAGTTAAATGAGGACTCTTTTACAATGGGGTAAGAATCATATTCTCTCTGGTTTCCTTTAAGATCAAGATCTGACTTTTCTCTATGGGGTCTCCCATAAGTTGTGTCTCATCTGTTCAGGAACATGTTCTTCCATGCTAACTGCTTTTCATGGTGCCTCGCCATTGTCTCTACTACAAAAACCCTCTTGTAAATGCCAATGAGGTAATTCATTCCTCATGCTTTAAAGCTGACAGCCCTTGAGATAGCCAAACGTTACTGAACTTTCCACAACGATCTGGAGCATGCCCCTCTGTCTAGTTCTGCTCCCATCGTGTGTCACCTTGGTCTCAAATTACCATGAACATTATTCAGAACCTCAAAACGTAGTTGATAAAATAGTACCTTCTTCCAGAAGCAAAATGACTTTGGGGTTCCAAATCAGTCAAAGAGCGGGGATAGGGGCAGGTGCCATGCCATACCATGGTCCTCTCCTTTTTCTTGCATTTCCAGTTACCTCTGCTTTAAAATAAACACATACGTAGATACATTTCAGAAGCAAATCCCAGGATGAAGATTTATGTGCAATAGATTTCTTAAGTAAGTTTTCCAAACAGAAAATTGTAAGAATGTGAGAGAATCAAGAGAAGAAAAGGGGAAGAAGCCAAGCAAAGGTCTGATTTCAGTTGAAGTCTGTCAATATTCCACAGAGGAGCTCTAGGGTATACATTGTGCCTCAGTGTTTGTCCTGGGAGAAAGGTCAAGGGAGGAGGGTTGTCATGCTCCTTAGCAGTCAATCATTAGCTAAGAGCTGCTTTGGGTGATGGAAACTCAAGGATCTTCTGAGCATGTGGCTAACATGGTTCCAGTAGCAGCAGGGTAATGCTCCCCAAGTATACCATGTTAAAGGTAAAAACACACAGAAGCTAGGAGAGGGGCACTTATAGGATTTATTGTATCCTTTTGTCAGCTAAGGAAATTTATTCTCATATTTACAACTCATTTATACATGTCTTGGGAGAAGGAGCGCTTCTTAACCCCACTTGCATTGAAACCATAGCTTTGCCTCTACCACACACCCTAAAAATAAGATGCAAATCTTGTAACCATGCTTTGATTCATGGAAATTTTCTATTGATATTACACTACTGAATTTTTGAATTGTTGCTGTTGACGAATAAAACCTTCCTGGAATAGACTGGTACCCAAGTTACTATAGGAAATACAGTGGTGACCCAGGAATCAATCTAATTTTCTCATCTAGTTCTTCTTCCATATGTGCTTACTCTATAAGATAAATGTTTCTAGCTGTATACTAAAAAATAGATTTCTACTTATCATACTCACAGAGTGATTATTATGTGGTTACATTTGATGCTTCACCATTTATTTTCAAAGAAAATAAATGATAGTATCTCAGAACATTTAATGCTAAATAGTCTGGCATTCTTTAATTCCTTGGGACTACTGAGGCATTAATAAAGGAAACTATTGACTAAACAATGTGTTGACCTTGAATAATCAATTTTCAATCACTTAAGAATTGCTCCAGGTGCTGATAATAGGTAACAATAAATGTTTATAGCTAACTTTAATAGAATGAGAAATTATTTTATTATAAGCTATATAGTGTTATTTGATTGGTTAAAATCAGTCCTTTACATATTAAATACTGATAGTGCTTCAAATTCATGATTTAGATGATCTCTTTACTCATGATCTCTAAGTCTGCATTTCTAAAATAAAATGTGTGTGGGTTTTTTGTTTCATTTTAAACCTTTTTAGTGCAGAATGTAGAGAATCCTTCTTTTAGTGATTCCTTGCCTATTCCCTAAATATGCAACACAAGATTCAATAACATTTTATCGTGTTAGATGATATTCTCAGGTACAAAATAAAGAGTTTTATACTGGAACCCAGGAATAGATCAAAACTAAAAAAAAAAAACATTTTCACTAGATAAATATGCCTAAGTGCTAAGAAGTGGTGGTTAATAGTCTGGAATGGAGACAAATATATGACTCCAAAGGAAAGAATTGGAGTATCAAAAGTTACATTCCCTCTAGTAATATCTGAGAGTGGCTTGGAGACGTCAGCAAAGTGGAAAACCACTAAAAAAGCTCACACAATGGAGCTCTATGAACATAACAATAAAGGAGACAATAGGCATTATCATCATGGAGTATAATTCAAAGCAGTGTATTCAGTCCCTCATTTTGGTGGTTTGTGAGAACAGTCATTCCTTTTTAAATACAGTTGTAGGGATAATAGGAGTAGGTACAGTGATATATATATTTTTTTTTTCCTGAAGCTTAGCATTTTCTTCTGTATGTGTTTCGGCTCATAAATTGGCTCCTTTAGGTTTTTACTCTCCTGAAACCTAATAATATGACATTTTGTGAATTAAAAATCAACTCTTTGATTCTTTCATAAGGAAAACTAGTATTATTTCAGGTAAAATATCTTATGTGTATGTAACAAGATTACAATTATAAAAATGAAACATAAATTCTATGAATTTCTTTCTATGCAGTTTACTTCTTTCCCATTGGAGGCCAATTTTACAAGGTTAAGAAAGGCTGACTTATAGCATCTCCACACACTATGCATTATTTCTTCCTAGGTTTATTATTATCTCTTGAATATCTGCCCTGTGGTTCTTAATCAAATTTCTATATCTCATAAACCATATAAAAGAGTAAGTGTATATCACTTTACTATCTTTTACTTTAACCTTATCTGATTTAAATGTAACAAAATTTATATAACAACACTTTAAAGATATATAGCAAACTTTGCCAAAGGACTGCAGGGAAAGGGGTTAATGTGTGTATGTGTATGATTTTTTTCAGGTTAAAAATAGTGAAACATCATCCTTTTAATATTGTGATTAACTAATTATTAATAACAGGAAAGGAGCAAAGGGAAGGCCAAATATTATAGGCATGTCATTTGGGCAGCTTTTCCAGGAAGCTGCAGCTTTACAATAACTTCCCAAGTTGCCACTGGTCCATTCCCCACAGATCTCTGTGGAAGGGACTGGACAAAGGGACGATAGAAGCGTGCCCATGATAGTGTGGGGACTAGTAAAGGTGCTTACTGTCAGTCACACCTGAGAACAACGGTCACCGGCCAGAATTGGTGTAGCCACTGCAAGCACAGGAATCCACTCCCTTGGCTTTTGCACTTGACTCCTGGCTTGCTGGGCTCTCTCCCACCAACTTCCTGTTTTTGTCCACATGGTCCATGGCCATGTGGCCCCCACACACACTGGACAAACGGACTGCAATTAGCCTGATAATGAACTGGACCCGGCTGGAACATGGAACGGAAACTCTGGACACTGGCTTTGCTTTTAGCTCTACTGAATCCTCAGGTACACCTCTTCCAGGACTGAATTAAAGGAAATTGGACTTTGGAAGTATAGGGATTAATTACATACAAATAAAAATCACTCATGTGAGTCTCAGAAAATTAGTTTTCTCAAGATATTGTAAGGACACTACCCCCAGCACTCAATGGGGAAAGGGAAACCCCAAATCCCCCAGTAACACTGTCACCTAAATATCTGAATGTAATATAGCTTATTAAGTACATATTATCTAAGAGTGCCACTTGTTTGATCAAATATTTTCAGACAACAGCTTGGAGACTCAGGATACAGTGTTTTCATTTGTTTGTTTCTGTTTAGGTAGCCACCCCAGCTGCCCTTGTAAATTCATCTCTGTTCCCTAAAATGTTTATCTGAGTATGTGAGCATGAAAGTCATATATTTAAGAGAGGACAGATTTCAATTAATCAGCAAAGATCTGGAGAAATGAGAGTAAGTTTTGTTACTGTATGTCATTCTTGTGGGTCAGAAAGATTCATTCCTCCTATGGCTGACAAAGATCTGGTCTGGACTCTTCTGTTTCACAGACTTCATCTTCTATCTCCTTGCTAACTTCTTCACCAACACTGGTTTTCTTTCTGGTCTTTGATCTCAGCAAGGTGGCTCCCATCTCACAGCACTTGCAAATACTCTTCCCTGTTCCTTAAGAGAGCTTCATGACTCGCTCACTCATGTCACAGATCTCTGCTCAGACATCACCTTAGTCTCCTGATATATATAAACCATTCCCAATTTTGCTTTCTACCTTTCTTTAAGTGAGGTTTCTTTTTTGTTTTCAAATACAAAATGGTTTTATTTTTCTCTAACTACTGATCGTTTAAAATACCAGCTTTTGGCTCCGTTGGTTGGAGCATTGCCCTGTACACCAAAGGGTTGCAGGTTCTATTACTGATCATGGCACATACACAGGTTGCAGGTTTCATCCCCAGTCAGAGCATGTACAGCAGTCAACCGATCAACGTTTCTCCCTCATGTGGATTATTTCTCCCTCTCCCTTCCTCTCTCTAAAATCAATAAAAAACAACATATCCTTGTGCGAGGATTAACAAAAAAGAAAGATGCATCATTTGTTTTAGGACTATGGATTCTTTTTTAATGTACTTATAATCATTGCATAGACTCCACATCTTTTTAAAAAACCTACTTAACAGTTTATGGTTTTAAATAGGTAAAATAAAATATGCTGTCATTATTCAGATTTTTGTGTATACATGTACATAAATGTATGCTTATATAGAAGATTATTTTTATATTATGCTTGGCTCTAATTCTTTATAGTTATAAAGTGTTAATAGCAGATATTTAATCTATTAATAATATCTTAAGACCTTAATTTTATGAAATGAGACCAGCTTCCTTTCATTTCCCCAATGTTTTTCCTTTTCCCTCTTGATTTTTATTAATACTCAAATATCTACATTAATAAGATTTTTAACATTTATGTTTTTCTTTATTACCAATTTCCACAGTTACTAGCTTTATTTACATAACTAAAAGGACTCAATGCCTGTTATAGCTTCTATGGTAATATTTTGATTTATAGAATTTTGAGATTCAATAACTTTAAAAATAATTCAGAAGTACATTTTCCATTAAGTTCATGTATTTTTAACTTTGTTTTTCAAACTTTAACACCTTGATTGGTTATATAGTTTTTAGTTAGGTTTGTTAGATCATTTCCCACCTAAAGACTTCATAAACCTTACCCATTATTTGTAAACTATTATATGCTGCTATGAGAAATGTTAGACCTGCTGGAATTTTTATCCTTATCTGTAATTGATTGTGTTGTGTACTTTTTCCAAATGACCTTCACATCTTCTCAAAATAAATTTTACTTTTACAAAGAAACCAATGTCTCCAGTAGATTTGCAACTTATTTTCCTAAAAATAAATTATTTCATCAAAATATAGCTTTATAGGACATAACTAGTTGTCTGGACTTACTAGTAAGCTTACAAAAATATTTAAAGTAAAATAAAAATAAAACAATATAGCTATTACATTCATTTTATAGATCTTATAATTTGTTTAATTTAATCCAGCTATTAAATGGAATTCTCCTGGAATACTGGAAGCAGAATTAATATGTGCCACATATCAAATTAATGCTATCAAAACATCCAGGTGAATATATCAGTTTTTATATAATCAGAAAGACTGGCTTTGCTCTATCACTCTGTCCTTTTAGATACTGTGGTCATGGAAAATGCTTATTAAACATTGGATATTAAGATAGATTAGATTATCCTCTGTAACTCATTAGTGTCGTGCCATTATTTGTAACTTCCTACATGAATTTTTGACTTGCTCTTGATGATTGAGCTATCTCTCACTCATCTTTAAGATCTAAATTTAAGTACCAATTTTGGTGGGGACCCTCACTGATAAATCTTACCCAATTTCTCAACATTTACATAGTAGTATATGACTCCCCCCATATTTAGCTCCTCATGCATTCTACATTATACTGCTCCTAATTATTTCATGCATGTTTATAGTATTTTTACAATTTAATCATGAGCATGAGTCATGTTTTTACCATAATGCTTCGTATAAACATGGATATTCCATAAGCACAAAGCAAATGCTAGTTGACATACTTGTAAATGTAATGGAACAGTGTTTGCCAATATCTTTACACATTCATAAATTTTGAAGACCATTGGTAAAACATTCATCAGTGATTGGCACATATGAGATGCACAGTAAATGTTAGTTAAACAAATGAATGACTGTTTGTATATTTTAAGAGTCCAAAAGGAATGAACCCAAGTAATTATGAAATGCAAAAGAATTAGTCCTGATATAACTGCATCAGAGGTAGAGGTAGAGAATCCTGCAGTCCCTGAAGTTAGGTGAGCACCTCAGGATATAGATGTGCTAGATCTTGCCCCTATTCTGTGTCTCTCCTTCATGAGATTGCCAACTCAGCCCAAGGTAACTGTAATTAATTAAAGGAGAAACTGTGCTCCATTGTTCATTATAATCAATAAAGTCATTAGAACCTTGCAATTAAAACAAAGGTCAAACTCCTTAAACTAGAATTGAAGGCCATTTCTCTTTGGTTCAAACCCATCCTTCTACTACACTTACCATTTTTTCCCATACATGAGTTCTTTTCTACTGCTGGATGTCTACTCCTACCAAAATAATTTAGGTTTTTTATTGTCCTTATGCTTTTGTTTATTCAATTTTCTTCTCACCTGAACTACCGTCACCATTCTCTGTACAATAAAATATTGCCAGTTTTATAGGCCCACCTAATTCTTACTCTTCCATAAAGTCCCCACTAACTCATTAATAGTGTATTGAAACAGAGCTCTAGTGAAAACCATGGGCACAAAAACTTGTGAAATATTCAACAACTTTAGTGAGCTTCTCTGTTTACTATTTTCCACATAATAACAAGGTATAATGGTTCTTTGTTTAAACAGTTGTTATGACATTTAATTTAGAAAATATATGCGCTATAGGAAGAATTAGTAAATGACCTCCAAAATTCCTAGTTCTGGTATAGACATACCTTTCCCCAATTATTCAAACACTAATCTTGGTGGTGTTGTGAGGAAATTTTGTTGATTTAAATAAGGTTACTGTTTAGTTGACCTTAAAATAGATTATCTGGGTGGCCTTAACTGGATCACATGAGTTTTTCTTTACTGCAGAGATTTTCTCCAATTGGTGGCAGAAGAGGAAGTCAGAGATTTGAAGCTGAAGAAGGATTTTATGCAGCATCGCTACCTTAAAGATGGATGGAACCTCGTGGCAATGAACGCAGGGCTTGAGGCAGCTGAGAGTGGCTCTGATAACCAGCAAGGAAGTGGGGCCTTCTGTCCTACAATTGCAAGGAATTGGATTTGGCCAGCAACATGAATAAACTTGGGAGTAAATATTTTCTCAGGGCCTCTCTGTGAAAATTCAGCCCAGTCAACATTGTAATTTCAGCCTTGCGATATCTTGAACAGAGAACCAAGTCATAGATAAGGACTTCTGACCTATAGAAATTCAAACTAATAAATCGTGTATTTTAAGTAGTTAATGTTGTGATAATTTGTTATAGAGTAATAAAAAGTAAACACATCATGAGAGGAGAAGGTGATGTGAAGATCGGTGTAGAGATTGGAGTGATGTGGCCACAAGTCAAAGAAGCTGGCAATGCCCTGAAGCTAGAAGTACATGGAATCGAATTTTTCCAAGAGGTCACTTGGAGGGAGTCTGGCCCTGCTGACACCTTGATTTTGGACTTCTAGGCTCCAGAACTCTGAGACAATAAATGTATGTTGTTTTAAGTCCCCAAAGAAAGAAAAGGAAAGAAATATATTACGTAAACTGTTGCCCATAGTGCCTGACTCATAAGTTCACAATATGAGATGCTCCATTTCATTCCTCTGGAAGCTCATATAAATACATATCCATGTCATGTGATCAGTGCTTAAAAGATTCTAGCAAATGCTACACATCGTCATAGCTTCAGTCTTACTCCAATTTGGCCATGTGAATTGCCAAAATATACATGAAACACTTACAGATAACACTAATTATTTTATTATTTTGCATTTTATCTATAAAGATAATCTGCTTAATATCTAATAGCTTTGGAGGATCAGTGGCCAACTCTCCTTTATGGTGTTCAGAACTTCCTAATGTTCACCATAAAATAAATATTATTTTTAAAAATATATTTATGGAAGAAATTAAACACTTTCTCTTTTCCTAATAGCCATTCTACAATGTAAGTATTTAACGAGGAGAAATGATGCTCTTTGTGTAAAGAGAAGGAAAACAAAAACATCTTTTCAAAATTTGTGTTTAAAACTAAATTTCTCCAACAATTGTTCTCACCTCACCAGTAATGATCCCATGAAAGAATGGAGTCAACTAATTATTGGCAATTAAATGAGGTAAGAAAGTTGTGAATTGAATGCCATTCTTGCATATTTTTTGTGGGCTGTAGAAGAACTATAAGAGAATGTCCCAATGTGACAGTCACCAAAAAGGTCAATGCCCCTGTCCTTTGAAGCATTTACTGAATATTCGTTGAGGACTTGGCTGTAGACTCTTACCCCTATCTCTTTGGGAAGGTGAGTACATTGTCTTGGGGTACTGGATTGCATACATTTTAAAGAATTCTAGGTTGCTGGAACAGTGTTGTGGAAGACCAAGAAGTTGGGTAGAAAAAATCTTTTGATTGGTCTTCTCTTAGTTCTTGAAATTTACACATCTTTGTAGTTAAATGATGCAAAGTATAGTTCCAAAGAGAGGTGTCAGCCCCACCATTTGTCAAAATTCTTAAACATTAACGAAATATTTTCCTTTACATAATTTCATAGAACATTTGAAGGAAAAAACTGATCATGCGTGTGCATGAATATTTTTGAAATGGTAAATATAATAACAATACACATATTGAAAGTCAAATGATGCTTATTTATTGGAACTAATGTGAGCTATAATTACTTTATATTGCTAATGGAATACCCAATATTTTGAGGGTTAGCCCCATGAAAATTATTTTACATGAGCAGTTATATGTAATTCTTTTAAATTTTGTTCCCTTAATTACATAATTCTTTCTTTCTTGTAGTATTAAAATATTGCTTGAACAATATTTGATTAGTCACTGATATTCCCTTTTAATTCAAAATTCTGAGAGTATTGGAAATTTTGAGTGGGTTAACTATAGACAGATAGCAATTAAGAGCAATTCCACTCTAGTTAACTATTTGACCCACTAAATGAAAGAAAGAGGGAAAGAATCAATGGTGCATTTCAGCATTGAACTGAAAAAAAAAAGAGCATATTAAAATGCATTAACTTTTAATTATTATGACATGAATAAATCTAATTGACAGATAATTAACTTAATATCAAAAGGATAATTGAAGATGCTATGCATTTTTGGTAATATTAAATTTAGGATAGAAATTATGTGAAATGTATTCAATTTCTAAAAATAACTGAGGTAAATTTAAATGTATTTCAATTAATAGCTTAAGTGTTAATTGATGTAAATTTAATATTCATCTATAGTTAGAGTTTTAAAATAGATCAGCAGCTGAATTTTTTCCCATAAGAAATAGGTTAGATCAATTTAGGAGAAGAGTATTCTAAATCTATAATAATAAAAGCATAATATGCAAATTGACCGAACGGCAGTGGAACAACTGTCCAGACAACCTTCTGGACGACCTTCTGGATGAAGCCAGGGCTGCGAGGGCAGAGGCAGCCGGGGCTGCGAAGGCCTACTCTTGCATGAATTTTGTGCATCGGGTTTCTAGTATATAAATAATTTAAATCAATTATTTAATCCAAAATGAAAATATATTTTTTCTTAATTTGTTTCCAGATACAGACACAAAACAAAATATCAATAAGTGAAGATTAACAGCATGCCATTACCTAAAATTAATATTTTTAAATATTTACATATTTATATATTTTATGTTATCATATATACATGCCTATATATTAGAAATATTAAAGAGAAAAATGTTATTTTTTACCTAACCATTTTTTACTAAGTTATATATTACATTGTTTTTAATACAACTAGTTTTCCATTTCTAAAAATATATTTATAGATAAAATATTGGACTTCCTTTACATGTAGGTATATATCATCTAAAAAATTGCATCTACTGCCAAAACCAGTTTGGCTCAGTGGATAGAGCATCAGCCTGCGGACTGAAAGGTCCCAGGTTCGATTCCGGTCAAGGGCAATGTACCTGGGTTGCGGGCACATCCCCAGTAGGAGGTGTGCAGGAGGCAGCTGATCAATGTTTCTCTCTCTCATCGATGTTTCTAACTCTCTATCTCTCTCCCTTCCTCTCTGTAAAAAATCAATAAAATATATTTAAAAAAATAAAAAAATAAAAAATTGCATCTACTTGATATTTTAAAAGTAACATACATTTGGAGATAGGACAAATAAACAATTCTAAGAATAATGAATAAAGAGTAAATGTACCTTACTTGCCCACTACCAATCACATTTACAGAAATAAGTTTGTGAGATAATAGAAATTATGTATATATTGGTTTCTGCCCTAAGTTTCTGGCACTGCGTTCCTGAAACTCTTGTAAACTGCAAAGTGTTGAGAGCACTAGATCCATCTTTTGTTTTAACATTTGGTTTCTGACCCTAATTTCTGACACAGGACTCCTAAATTCCTTAGAATTTCCAGAGTGATAGGAGCATCTTCGTTCCAATGAGGAGACTGTGAGTGGGCCCTTAGATGGCTTCCTCTGGGAGCTGGTCATCAGAAAGGCCAGGCTATTAATAGAAGCTTGGAATTTTCAGCCTTGCCCCAACTTCTCCGGATAGGGGACAGGGGCTAAAAATAAAGTTAATAACTGACCGAGGGTATATGAGGAAGCCCACATAAAATCCCAATAGTGTAGTATTCCCAGAACTTCCAGGTTGGTGAGCATGCCCACATACCCTAACTCCACGGAAAGCTCTTATACTAGGGACTCTCTCGGACCTTGCCTTATTAATGTTTCTTCATCTGGATGTGCATCTATATCTTTTGTCATATTCTTTAGTGGGTTGGTAAACATAAGTGTTTCCCTGAGTTCTGTGAGTTGCTCTAAAAATTATTCAAACCCTAGGAGGAACTTATTGGAACACCTAATTTGTAGCCAAGTTGGACAATAGTTGTGGGTAACTTGGGTTTAGAATTTGAAAGGTGGGCAGTCTCATAGGACTGAGCCCTTACCCTGTGAAATCGGATGCTATCCCCAGGAAGATAGTGTCACAACTGAGTTAAATTACAGGGCACCCAGTTGATGTCAGAGAATTACTCGGTGGGAGAAAACCCTTACACGTCTGGTGTCTGAAGGGCTGTGAGTGTGTGATATGTGCAAGTAAAGGAAAAACGCAGGAGAAAAAACTCAGGTTTTTTTCCCAACTCAACATTTTTAACAGCTTCATTTGTAAGCTTCCAGACATGTTCGATAAATATAAAGATTATACATATTTAAAATATGCATTTTTATTTATGGTATTATGCAGGATATACTTCTCAGTAATATTTTTCACTCAAAATGAATATTGTTATCTATCTACATCAGAATATATTTATCTATGTTATTTTTAAGGCTGCAAACTTTTTAAAAGCTTAAATACATCATATTTCATTTCCACAATATATGCTTAATAGGAATTTAGGTTATTTCTGAGTTTTTCCTATTATAGGCAATAATGCAATGGATAACCTTATGTCTATATTTTTGCATACTTATTTAATTAGGCTTCATTTCCAGGAGCAGAATAATTTAAAGGCTACGTGTTTTTAACTTATTAATATTTTCAGATTGCTCTTTGAAATGGTCATGTATAAAGTAATGTCCTGATGATTATAAGACTCATCATAGATTCTTAGAAAATATATTTGCATGAATTAAGTGGCAAATAAGAACAAGAAAATGTATATATGGTATCCAAGAAGAATGCTATAGGATAACTTCTCATTTTCTCAGCTGGGTTTTGTCACTGCCTGCTACATTTTCTGATATGGAGAGTCTTATGTCCAGAGCACAATGTGCTAAATAGCTTGATATACTTAAATTCTTGCTTGTTTATGGCAAAAAACTAAAAAATAAAATAGACTATGCTCATTGTATTAGTTTTCTGTTGCTGGGTAACACTACAAACTTAGGAACTTAAAAAAGTAAAACAAAATGAATTTATTTTCTCACAGTTTCCATGAGTCAGGAGTACAGACGCAGCTTAGCTGGGTTCTCCCATCATCTCATGAGATTGCAGTGAAGGTGTTAGCTGGGGCCACAGTTTTTATCTGAGGCCCAAGGTCTTCTTCAAGCTCATTTAAACTGTTACCCAAATTCAATTCCTTATTGTTGTATGACTGAGATCTTTGTTTTCTTGCTAACTGTTCTCTGGGGACTTCTCTCAGCTCTTAAAGACTGCCTCTCCATGTAGGTAGTTTGCAATATACTTATTTGCTTTTTTCTTCTGAGACCAGATGGAAAAATAAAGCAAAGAAAGCAATACAAAAATCTTCTTTTAAAAGTCTCTGCAGTTTGCGTCAGGCCCAACTAGCATAATATTCCTATCCCCTTTTTATTATCTCAAAGTCAACTGATTTGATTACATCTGAAAAATCCCCTTGCCATATAATCATGGTAGTAATATCAGCTTATTTTCAACTTCTGCCTACATTCAAGAGTTAAGTTTATAAAAGGATAAAGGTCATTGTGGATCATCTTTGTATTCTGTGTACCATACTATTTTTCTATTCTATATTGAATCACATACTTTTATGATAATTATTTGTTTTCTATCTATAACAACGTTTGCTCTGCCAACTAATGTCTATACTCTCATTCAAATACTGAGGCTGAGACAAAATTAAAGCTTGCCTATTGAAATAAAATCAAAATTGAAAATAAATGCCAAAACATTTTTTAACAAAACAAAAGTCATCCTTTTTTCTTAGATGTTCCATGTCTCATATTTCTAGTCACTGAATTTGCTTATTTTGCCTTCTCTCACTTCTTCTCAAAAATCAACTGAATTAATTCAAGCAAAATTTGTCACCAACAGGAAAAATTATTTCCAAATTCTTGTGTTATATACTAAGTCTTTTTTAACAATTGATTGGATAAAAATAGTAGGAGTTGGCATGAGAGAAGAGTCAGGACAAATTTTCAATGCATATGCATGTTTTTTTTCACAAGTTCAGTTGAGATACATAAATGTATTCTTGCCTAATGAACTTGGAAAATAAAACTTTATTTTCTAATTAAGGAATGGTAAAACAATGAGAGACATACCCTTTTGGACCCTATTACCAAAGCATTGATAGAGCTTTAAGCTGACATTTTCTGCAGACTATGCCACAATTCTTCCAGAATTCTACTTTTTTGTGCTTTTTTTATTTTACAATTTATTAAATACTATTGTTAAGTAACTGGTCAAACCATGTCACTTTTTAAATGGGCAGAAAATGTCTTTAGCTCTTTTAAGTAGCTCACTTATTTGTTCTTGTATTCATTAAATATTAATTAAATGCATAGTTCAGGGAAGACTCTGTGTACAACTGAAAAAATGAGAAGACACAATTTCTGCCCTCACAGAGTTTACAATTTGATGAATGAGCTGGGTGTTAAACATTAAACAGCCTGGCCTAGGTAGCTCAGTGGTTGAGCATCTACCTATGAACCAGAGGTCACGGTTTGATTCCCAGTCAGGGCACATGCCCAGGTTGTAGGTTGAATCCCCAGTGTGGAGAGTGCAGGAGGCAGCCAATCAATAATTTGTTCTCATTATTGATGTATCTCTCTCTCTTCATCTCCCTTCTTCTCTGAAATCAAAAATATATTTAAAAAACATTAAACATTTAAGTACTTGTATCACAAATTATTTATTTAGAATTGAGTGGAGATTTGTGAAGAATATGTAAAGGTGATCTATAATAATAAAAGCATAATATGCTAATTAGACTGGACAGCTGAACGACCTTCCAGACATCATTCCAGATGTCCTTTCGGATGAAGCCACAGAGGTGGGGGCCAAGGCAGAGGCAGATAGAGGGTATCAGGCAGGCAGGCGAGTGGTTAGCGGCAACCAGGCAGGCAGCCAGGTGAGCGGTTAGGAGCCAATGGTCCTGTATTGCGAGAGTGATGTCCCAGATTGTGAGGGTGCAATCCGGGCTGAGGGACCCCTTTTTCCGTGCCTAAATTTCATGTACTGGGCCTCTAGTCCTATATAATAAAAGGCTAATATGCAAATAGACTGAATGTGGAATGGTTGCTATGACGTGCACTTACCACTAGGAGGCAGACACTCAATGCAGGACTTCCCCCTGGTGGTCAATGCACTCCCAAAGGGGTAGCGCTGCTCAGCCAGAACCTGGGCTCATGGATAGTGAGCGCAGCAGTGGTGGCAGGAGCCTCTCTCGCCTTCATGGCAGTGCTAAGGATGTCTGACTGCTGGCTTAGGCCTGCTCCTCGGGGGGAGCCATCAGTCGTTCATCCCCCAAGGGCTCTCAGACTGTGAGAAGGTGCAGGCTGGGCTGAGGGACACCTCCTCCCCCCGCCCCCCCAGCACACAAATTTTGTGTACCAGGCCTCTAGTATATTGATAATAGCTTATCAAAGAAAACTACCTAGATTTGGTGGAAAGATGGAAACCCTGAATAAGTGATATTTCATCTGAGACCTGACAGATCAATATAAATTATAGACGTGCAGGGAAGCAGTACAGTAAAAGGGAGAAACATATGAAGCCTCTGAGGTTTGAAGAATCTTAATATAGTGAAAGAAGTGAAAGAAAATCTGAGTATGCAGAGCTTCAAGAGCAAGAAGATTGGCTCAAGGTGAGGAGCAGGTGCTAAACCTCATATGACCACCGAAGCCATGAGAAAGAACCCAGCGTGCTTTCTCATTAAAACAATGAATAATGAAATACTGTATTTCCAGGAACAGTGCAGCATGCCCTAAATTCCCTAGAGCCTGTAAAAAGCTTATCCATCAATGCTTTATCGGGGTTTCAAATCAAAAGAAGCAAAAGGGAGAGGAAAGTACGGAAGCAAAATAGAGAAAGCTAATACACAGTGTCAGCATGTGAGCTAGGCCCAGCTTCATAAGGAAACACTACTAGTTTCCTGGTCACACAAGTCCTTTCCCACGAGGCTTTATGGAGTCACTGAGCCTAGGAGTACTCTTTCTGGGAAGAGTCAGGATCAATTTATCTGAATCCATGTGGTTTTCTAAAGCTCAACAAGAGCCACAATGGAGACTATATGGGACACTTGTCTCCACTGCAAGGGAAGGCTGAGACAAGCAGTGGTGTTAAGAGACGAGCAACGATGGCCTCAGGAACCTGGGAAAGCTGTGGCTACTCCCGCAGGGAAGCATGGCAGGTGATTCAGGCTAAGGTGGGACCGAAAACTGAATTAGAGGGTTTACAATCTAATTCTCATTTAGAGTCTGATAGAATGAAGTCTGCATTTGCAAGGTCACTTTCTGGATGCAGGGTGGGAGAAAGGACCCATAGGGGCTGAGAGAAGATGAGCAGAAGGCTATTGCAGCAGTCCAGGTGAGAAAGCAAGATAGCTTGGTAGTGAAGACGTGGGGAAGAGTGGACATATGCAGACTGTTGGACAGCAATATGAATATGTTCATGTTTCTCCATGGTCAGAGTTTTCTGAGCACAGAGAACTAGAATATGAGTTAAAAGAAAATCCTTAGAGGTAAAAGGTTACTGGATAGCAAAACAGAGATAGTGAGAGACCGCTAGAGACATTTAGAAATGTATCTCTGTGGAACTATATGTTTACATTTCAAAAGGCAGTAAAACTCAGAGCAACGATTTTCATTTGAAAGGATGGCAAAGCATTAGAAAGCAAAGTATATCACCCTCTCTCCAGGGAAGAGGAGTGGAAACTGTCTAATATCTATAATAATAAAAGTATAATATGCTAATTAGACCGGACAGCCGACCAACCTTCAGGACAAAGCCGCCGCAGCAGGGGCCGAGGTAGAGGCGGGTAGGGGTGATCAGGCAGACAGGCGAGCAGTTAGGGGCGATCAGGCAGGCAAGCAGACTGGTTAGGGGCGATCAGGCAGGCAAGCGAGTTGTTAGGGGCAATCAGAAAGGCAGGCAAGTGGTTAGGGGTGATCAGGCAGGCAGGCGAGTGGTTAGGGGCGATCAGACAGGCAGGCAGAGGGGTTAGGGGTGACCAGGCAGGCAGGCAGGGGAGTGGGATCAGGCCTAAACTGGCAGTCGGATATCCCCCAAGGGGGTCCCAGATTATAAGAGGGTGCAAGCCAGGCTGAGGGATTTCCCTCCCCACCCCCGCCCATACACTGGGCCTCTAGTGTATATATGTATGTGTGTGTGTGTAAAAATGGGGTGAGGAAAACACTGGTTATTGCAACAAGTAAGAGTAACTCTGCCACTGATCTGAAAACATAGTGTTTGCTTTCAGGAAAAGATAAATAGATGTATTTATCATAGACTAGCAATTACTTAATGGATAAGATAAACAAAGTTGGGTGATTATTTAGAGATGGGAGATGATTCTTTTCAAGATATTTATTATATACAACTATTGTAAAACACTGCCATAGGCTCTAGAGATGCTGCTATAAACATGACAATATCTCTGACCTGATAGAGCTTATAGTGCAATAATTGGGTAAGATCAGCACCAAAAATTTATGTTACTCACTGATGTAGAAGTCATGTAGTAGGTTACATGGATGGTAAGATAAGACTGATTGATGCTAGGACTTCAGTTACCAGAGTATCAGGTGCCATGACTAGCTATTTTTCCTGTAAGAATGGAGGCTTTCTCACATAGCCATCCACCAAAGTAATGAGCCCTCCCACACTTCCAAGATGTGTATTTCAAACAATGCAAGAAATTTCAGTTAAGAAAATACGGGCAGGTTGACGACAGGTCCAGAGGAGCTGCCTTGTATCTTCTTTAAGACATTCTGGATGTCTCAAATCTATGGCAACTAAAGTAGAGGCCCTGAGTGAACAACACAGTGTATCTCACCATCCTTATGAATACATTGCATCATAGTAGTATATAAACAAAAACAAAATTTGTGATTATAAAGGACAGAATAACCCTTCCTGCAATCTTAATGAAAATCCTCCAAAATACTTCTTAAAGCACTGCAACCTCACAGAAATTTTATTTCTTTAACATGACCTTTCCTCCTTTCTTTCCTTTTTATTAAAACTGGCCTCATCCAGCACTCTGACTCACCTGCCTTCTCTCTTGCATGCCCATCCCCTTCATTATGCCAGCATTAAACAACTTTAGGAATAAAGTCTTGGGTCTACTGATTACAGAGACAGAGTTTCAATTAAACTAAAGATAACAATCTAAGCCTCAGTTATATTTCAGCTCCAGATCCAGATGAAGGGACATCAGGACCAGAGTCACTAATAAACTACCCCCAACTCTAGCACAGACCAGTCGGTAGGGGCCATGATTAATGATATCCCCTCTATATAAACCATTCCCTGAAAGCCATGGGGGAGCCAGGTTTTTGAGAAATAGCTCATCTATGACTCCAGGTGCTGTGTCACTTCAACTAACAAAACCCTTACTTTCTTTGCTGCAAGTTTCTGTATGCATCCTCATGGGCTTGGATGTGCACAAGCAAATGGAACCATTTGGTGAGGTAACAGCACCTTGAGGAGAATTCAATTGCATCCACCTACCTTCAGGAACTTAACTGAAAGTTGTTCTAATGTCATGGACAAGATGTTAAGGATGACTCCTGGGTTTTGTGTGTAGGGGTTAGAAATATTAAAATGGGGAATATTGAAGAAGATCCAGTTTGGTGAAAAGGAATGCCTGACCTTGAATTTTGAGAAGTAGGAAGTCCTTATTTGTTGGTTTACTTGCTTTGCTACCAGACTTTAAGGTGGCATTTAATCTCACACTTTTTTACAAAGATATACACTTAGGGGGCACTTAATAAATATTAGTGCACATAAGTTCCATCACTCTTCACCATGCAAACAACATGGTTATGATGTAATCACCCCAAGTATTTTTGGGGAGCAGAGGTTTCTCTAGAGCATTTTCCATGAGAACCCATTGTTGGGTCCACTGCTCTGACCTCATTTATCACTCTTTATTGGCCTCATTTGGCATTGTTGTCCTTCCTAATGCAGCATTCATGTAAGAATACTGACCAAGGCCCCACGGTGGTCCAGTGAAGGCCACTCTTCCCTGAACTGACCAGACTTTGTTCCCCATGATACTTCTAACTCAAGGGCCGTCTCTGATGAAGCATAAAACTGGAGGCTAAAAGTGGTTGTCGGTTTATTTATATTCAGAAGATAGACTCATTTCTAAATCCCTCTTAACAGAAATCTTCGTGGTACTTGTGGAAACTTACCATCTTTGCACAGAAATTAGATTTCTTTCCCCTGGTACCCTACTTGGAATTAGACAAGAAATACGAGTGGCTTTAGCAGGACTGCCACAGGAATGCTCTATCACATCAATTTTGGCAAGATAGTTTGTGTAACCTTTGACACTGCACCTCCAGGTACGATTGGGATGCTCATGCCAGTATGAGGATGAAACATGCCACTTTTATTCCCCTTGCACTTGCAATATTCTGTTAAGCAATGATTGAGCAACCTGTACACATTCACTCACACCCCTCTTGCCAGCAAATGATACTCAAATTACATTATAAATTCACCTCTAAAATATATTTATTCACTTAATACTATATACTATTCATAGGTCCTTCTGCCCATGTGAAAGTGTTACCAACATTATTATGCAAGTAAGCTTCTATATGGAGATAAGAGACCTCCTAAAACTGTTACCCATCTGAACTCATCATGCACACACAGTTCCTCTACCTGGAGCGGAGGTAATGCATTGTGTAAATATTTATAATTCCCCTTTCTGGAGAACTCCCCCACAACCACAACTCCAACTCAGAGTTGGGATGGGGGTTAGTTTGTCCTTTGAACTTCCAAATTCTCTGACATGTATTACAAAGCCTTGGTTGAGTTAGAATAGACCCCTCTTGAGTTTTTTGTTTTTGTCTTGTTACTGTTAGGTCAGATATAGTCATTGTAATCACAATCCAAGGCTGAAAAATATTTACAACAGGGAAAATTTGCCACTGAAAATATTTATCTCTCTGTTCTTATTAAGCAGTAATATAAATGCATATTGCCCCCTTTTAGGTTGTTAACAGTAGGGTCCAGTAACAATTACATTTGATTAAAAGTCTAGATAATTAGATTTAGTTCAGATCTTCTACTAATCAACTCTGTAGCACTAGATGTGTACTTTTTTCCTCTAAATTTTATTTCTCTCTTTGCTATACTGGCTTCTTGGGAATTATTATGAAGAAAATATAGCCAGTGGGGTAGCGTTCTGAAAGACATTATGAAAATTCAAAATAGAATCACCATTTGCTATTTATATTCTCCCAGAACCCATATAAGCCTGTTTCCCCTAACACATATTTTCTTACAGTTGGCATCTCTCCCCACACTTCTCTTTCATAGATATTATCTAGAAAAACATCAAATGCAAAATTTTTTCACATTTACTAATGATTTTGAGTCAGTAAATACACTTATTCATTCTTTTATTTTTCAATATCAACAATCATTAAGTGGCAGTTAGCACAAGTATGCCTAACATTTAAATCCAATTGTTTTCTTGCTGACAGTATCACAGATGTCCCCCATCTTCTTCCCTTTGCCCCCATCCATCCACCCATCCCCAGGCCTTCCCCACAGGATTGCCTGTGTCCATGGGTTATGCATCCATGCATATATGTTGTTTGGTTAATCTCTTCTCATCCCCTCCAGTCCCCTCTCCTTTAGATCTGTCATTTTGTTCCATGCATCCAGGCCTCTGGACCTATTTTGTTAGTCAGTTTGTTTTGTTCATTAAATTCCACATATAAGTGAATTCATTTTACATATCATGACCATTAAGCGTATGACCATATAGATATACATGACACCAAAACGAGTAAATAAACTGTTCTTGCTCCTATCTCCACTTAACCAATATTAAAAAGTATATTAAATATTCCTAAAACCCTTGTCACCATCATCTTTCACGCACACTATTGCAATAACCTCCTAAATGGTCTTTCTGCTTTCTAATTTGCTTTTTATAGTCCACAGTCTATTCCCAGTATCAAAGCCAGAGTGAGCCTTTGAAAGTCAGATAATGTGACTCCTCTGCTCAAATCTATGCAGCGGTTCTCCATTCCTGCAGAGTAATGGCCAGACTCCTTACAATGGCCTATAGGACTCCACATTACCTAAACCAGTGATGGCGAACCTTTTCAGCTTGGCGTGTCAGCATTTTGAAAAACCCTAACTTAACTCTGGTGCCGTGTCACATATAGAAATTTTTTGATATATGCAACCATAGTAACACAAAGATTTATATTTTTGATATTTATTTTATATATTTAAATGCCATTTAACAAAGAAAAATCAACCAAAAAAAATGAGTTCGTGTGTCACCTCTGACACGCATGTCATAAGTTCGCCATCACTGACCTAAACCTTCAAAACTTCTCTGGAATTTTTCCTTAGTTCTTTCATTCCAGACATACTGTTCTCCTTGTTAATGCTTAAGTAAGTTCAATCTTTCCCCTGGCTTTCCTCCAGCCACTCCTAGTGACATAGATATGTGCATTGCTAATTCTCTCAACCACATCCAATTTTTTTCAAAGATCATTTTGTCAGTGAAGCTTACTCACACTATTTTATCTAAAATTGTACACCCTATCATCCTTACCCTATATAATTTATGTATTTATTTGTTTTATAGTTGTTTGTTCTTCTTCCTGATGAAAATGTAAACTTTAGGAGGACAAGTACTACATTTTCAACAAATATTTGCAAATACTCATTGTTAAGGAAATTATTGAGAAGCAAAATCCTATATAATAAAGAGGTAATATGCAAATTAACCCTCATGCCCTACAAGATGGCTGCCTACGACCAGGCCAGCAGGGGAGTTAGTGAGGGACGACCAAACGACTGAACAGCAGGCTGCGTGGGGTGACCAGGCTGGCGGGGGCGGGGAGGGGCAGTTGGGGGCAACCAGGCCGGCGGGGGGTGGGGGCGGCAGTTAGGGGCAATCAGGCAGGCAGGGAGGTAAGCGATTAGGAGCCAGCAGTCCAGGATTGTGAGAGGGATGTCTGACTGCAGGTTTAGACCCTATCCCCCGGACATCCCCAGAGGGGTCCCGGATTGAAGAGGGTGCAGGCTGGGCTGAGGGGACCCGCCCCTCATGCACAAATATTGTGCACCAGGCTTCTAGTAAGATATGAATGGGTAGGGTTGAGAATTATAAGCATAATATTTTGATGGAGGATAAATATGTATGATTCTCTTATACTTAGAAAAAGTCACTGACTTTTATGAGACTATGTTTCCCCTGCAAAATGGGAGATTTTAATTTGCTGATCTTTCAATGCCCCTTGAGCTATGAAATTGGAATAAAAGGGTACTTTCGTTTTTTTTGTGTGTGTTTTTTTTCATTAAATCCATAATAATAGAGGGGACCTCCTGGCATTAAAAATAGTAGTTTTGTAACTGTACAGAGTAACCACTTATTTTGCACAGTAGGTAGTAAACATATGGAATGTATATTCACAGGACCTGGTCTGACTGAAAATTCCACTGAATTGAAAAGACTTTAAAAAACATTCTTGGATCATGCAATTGCTGTTGCTGCTAATCTTCTGAAATCAGCATCCTAAAGGTTAACTTACCCACCCCACACCCTGTTAAAGACATTAGAAAAGTGAGATTACTTTTCTTTTACAAAATTTAAATTTTAAAAAACTTTAAAATGATGAAAAAAAAAAGACTACATGTTTGTGTTCCTGGGAAGAAAAATGTCCACCTATAAGCATTTCTTATAACTATGGAAAGCAGAAGCAGGCAGGATTATTCTAATGCTCTAACTCAATAGCTGCTCTTATAATTGTTATAGATTTTTTAGTCTATTTACAGAATTGTTTACAGTTGGCTTCAGTGTAGGAATTAGTTGTCATTTTTGATTGTGCAAATGATGTTATAAAATGAATGCTATCAGCCTTAAGTCAATATATGAACAGTGACATAATTTCAGAAAAAGAAGACTGTAAAATAGCAAAAGGGAGTTGAGGGTAAAATTCTAGGAGTGATATTTATTTACATTCTTAGCAATCCCAAATTACTCTCTAAAATGCTAAATGTTACCTTGATTATGCACACCTAAAATAATAAGAGCTGTATTGCCAAAACAGATATTATCATCTTGGAAAACTGAATTTATCCTGCCCTAAGTTCTTACTGCATATCGCTATTTGACCTTAACCATATAGCCTACTCTCTGTAATCTTGATTATATGCTAACATAGAGGAACTTTAACAACACAGAGAAACTGTAAGGTATGTTAAAGGAGCACATGAATATATGCAACATTTTAGTATCCTTGAAAGAAAAATGACACAGTGAATATTATCATAAACTTTCATTAGTAGAAACCAAAAAATTTGACTTCTAAATTACCTTTAATTTATAAGTTAGTGCATTGGTTTCATTTGTCAATAAAAATTAAATATATATATATATATATATATATATATATATATATATATACATATATATAGTTACATAGGAAATATGTAAGCTAAACATTATAAAAACAATCTTGAATAATTATTCAAACATTTTTATGATATGACAAAAACAAAATTTAACAACTAATTATTGTATCTTTATGTGAAATCTTTTGTGAATTCAAAGATTTCTAACACATTTAACTCCTATATTATTTCCTTATGTAGACTAGCTGTGAATCCTTTGCTGTGATGCATGCTGAGATATCTCAGACCAGTTAGTTTTAGAAGGAATGTACTAGAGATGGATGGTGTTTGGTTCAGTGATGAGTGAGGTCAATAGTTATGATCTCTGGTGATGAATCAATAGTCCCAGTACCAAAGCCCAGCATATCTTAAATCTAGAGTAAGGATGATCCAACACTTTCTTAAAACATCTAATAATAAGTGTTTTAGGCTTTGTGGACTGTATGGTGTCTGTTGAAACCACTTAACTATTCTTGTTGTGCTAAAACAGATATAGATGAAACTTTACTTACAATACAGGTGGCTGGGCTGTGGGCTATAGATCTGAATCTAGAGAATAGAAATCTGACTTGAGCCACAAAAAAATGTTTTGGCCCCTTCACAAAGTCTAAGAATGAGTCAAGTCACAGATCTCATGACCCTTGAATGAGGTTGAGTTGCTTTGAGGAAAGAAAGAACGGCTACACTGCCAAAAATGAATACTGTTAATCTTCCTCAGAGTATCTATGCACTGGAAAGAAAAAAAAATATTTTTGCAGGACCTAAATAATAGCTTTAAATTCACACATTAACTGGAGACCCAAAACTTCACTGTGGTCCACCAGTTTGAGTTGGAGGTTTGGAGGTCAGATGATCAATGGAGTTTCAGCTCAGTGGAGATGATCAATGAGCACAATGATTCTGCAAATTCATTTTGTGGTTAATACCCTGGTTCTAGCAGCACAACTTAAATATAGATCCTGAACAACTGGAAGAACCTTTACATTTGTTCTCTGACCAATGATAACTTTTTGGTAGGAGAATGAAGACTGTTATGGTAGAAGAAACCAAGGGGAAATCAAGTGGAACTGCCTCTGCTTATGAAAACAAACACAATGCTTCAGCCTTAGAGACCTGCAGAGGTGATGACTACCTTCAATCATCCAGGGGTGATGATTTCTACCATATT
Organism: Myotis yumanensis; assembly: GCF_028538775.1. Taxonomy (NCBI): domain Eukaryota; kingdom Metazoa; phylum Chordata; class Mammalia; order Chiroptera; family Vespertilionidae; genus Myotis; species Myotis yumanensis. Next base: position 28,280,583 of record NW_027223762.1, on the reverse strand, counting down.
CCCTTTAACTCATATTTTGGCCTCAGCAAAAGATAAATGGATCTAGGAGAATGACAATGTACTATTATGTACTTAAACCACACTGAGACTCCAATTGCAACTGTTGTTTTAATTATGATCTGTTGGTGGAGAAAAATCAGCAAATCCCCTCTCATGTGATATGCAGCTATTGATCTGGCAAATGGTTTTTGTTTTTATATACCTGAAAGTAAAGGCAATCAGGAGCAATTTGTTTTCAAATGACAAAACCTGCAATATACCTTCACAGTATTATCTTGAGAGAATACCCGTTTCTAGCCCAATGTCATGTATAAGTAGTAAGGACCTTGCCTTTCTCCTCAACAGGATATAATGCAGATTGGATCTATTGAGTAGGAAATTGAAATTCCTCAATGCACATTGGGAAAGCAATTATGGGCCAGGGGATGGGAAATAACCCCTCCCCCAAATTTGAGATCTCCAGCTATTTGAGATCTAGTAATTTGGGGATTTTTTCCACTTATAATTTTCCATTATTTGATATGCATAACATTTAATGCAATAAGAACAATAAAATGTCAAGGAGGACATAAACTGTGAGTGAACAAAAACAAAACAGAAAAGCCAAGAAGGATATATATTTAGTACATCTATGAGGAAAGATACCATCATGACTAATATTAATATGTCACATATATCATATTTTACTGGCATACTTAAATGTAGACATACTTTAAAATAAGACAAGTGGCCCTAACTGGTTTGGCTTAGTGGATAGAGCGTCGGCCTGCGGACTGAGGGGTACCAGGTTCGATTCCGGTCAAAGGCATGTACCTCGGTTGCGGGCACATCCCTGGTGGTGGGTGTGCAGGAAGCAGCTGATCGATGTTTCTCTCTCATCAATGTTTCTAACTCTCTATTCCTCTCCCGTCCTCTCTGTTAAAAAATCAATAAAATATATTTAAAAAAAATAAGACAAGTGAAGTAACTTTTCAAAGGCAAAAAGAAAAGAAAAAATCTGATAAAGACTTTCAGAGGTTTTTCTAAAATATCTGGATGGCATTACCTAATAAATTCGTGATTAAAATCTGAAATAAAGGAAAATGTCTCCAATGTGAATACAGTGTTGTATTTTAAATGAACTATACAATGAGAATGGCATACTCAATGGAGCAAAATATTGATTCCATTAACAAATGTACATATTTTTTAAATTCAATGTATGTAAGAACACATGACAATCCCATAGCCTTAGCTCTTAGATAGCTGATGAAATTAAATACAAGGAAAATAATAGAAAATGGTTTGAATGGAAAATGGTTATCTTATATCTTTCCTTGATCAACATGGCTTCTCTTTAAGCTTTTGTAAAAACTGCCATCAAGATACTAAATTGCATAAGTTGTATATGCAAAGCTATCTGAGTTACAGAGACTGACAGAATTATAATAATCATTTCCATTTTGAATAAAATTGATCTATATAAATATGACTCTCAATTTAACAATTGTCAAAAATCACCACTATCAAATTTGTGATTCTAAATCTTTCAGAGGCCTAAATTATCTTGGAAAAAAACTTTAAAAGTACTTTTCTGGGATGTCAAGTCATCTAATTAATTCAGTGAGGTCTTTAGTTTTCCATTCCTGTTTGCATTTTAAATCCTTCTTAATTTAAAAAATAATTTAAAGATTTTTTTCTCAGCAAGAAGTTAAAAAAAAAAGGAATCCAACTGAATCTTATTCTGTGTCCTCACATTGGACAGTATACAAAATTCTTCAAGATGGCTTTATACAATGTATTTATTATTTAAACTACTGTGTTGGACTTTGTATTTTTGAAATAGATGAGCTAATAAGTAGAAATATTTGCCTCACTCCTCATTCACCAGATATATTAGTGTTAACATTCTAGGGTTTTAATGTCCAAAACACTTCTGTAACATATACGTATCTTTTTGTTTTCAAATTAAGGTTTGTATCACCAATGTAATTTCAAACCTTTTACTCAGTTCATCATATGTTGTATAAAAATTTCTATGCTTACCTAATTCTCTTTCTCTTCAATTTAGTTGACATTTTGCATATTATTTATAATAATAAAAGCATAATATGCTAACTAGACCAGACAGCTGAACAACCTTCTGAACGACCTTCCGCACAAAGCCGGGGCTTCGAAGGTTTGGCTGCAAGGGCTGAGGCAAGTTGCCGCAGCTGCGAGGGCTGAGACCCTTGCATGAATTTCATGCATCGGGCCTCTAGTTACATTATAATCCTAACTAGAGGTCCGATGCACAAAATTCGTGGAAGAGTAGGTCTTCGCAGCCGTGGCAGCAGCCTGGATCCCTCCCTCACAGCTGTGGCTACAGCCCCGGCGTCGTCCTGAAGGACATTCAGTCTAATTACCATATTTGCTTTTATTATTATAGATAGCTAATATTAATTTGTCCTACTCCCCATACTCTATTTGAAGGACTTTAAGGGAAAATATGGTAGATATGGTGTATTAGTAGTTATCAAATACTTGAATACCTTTCTATAGCATAGTGCCTGGAAAGCAAAATATCCTTTCTACAGACTCACCTTTCCAGTCAGAGTCACTCTGTGAAATTTGAAAGGCAGAAGTAAGACTGGTGGCTACACTTTAGTTTTGAGTCAGAAAAATATTTGCTCTGCTACGTCTGTATTCTTCCCATTACCAGGGATTTGGAATATTCATTTGAATGTCAAGTGATATAATCTTAATGATCAGACCAATACTAATTAACCACAGGATTCATGAGATGTCCATGAGGTCCTGGTAGTAAAAATTAATAATTTTTGGCATTTACTGACATTCTAATGCTGATCAGATAGCAGTAGGAATGATGCAATAGGCAAAGTTGAACAGACAGATATCTTGTAGCACTGTAGATATAGTTCTGGTCAGAAACCTATCATTGTGTTTAATCACGAAATTGATGTAGGATGTGATTCAATATAAAATAGAGGTTTAATGAAAACTGACCCTCTTCCAATTGGATATGCATTTCTGCCAATCTGACAACATATTTTAAATATGCAAAATCATATCTAAGTAAACCATAAGTTTGTTTCTCATTGGTTAAATCATAAGCAGATGATAAAACTTCACCTGCATTTTACCTAAAATATCAAACTATGTTTAAAATTTAGAACACTAAGTTGAATATTTAATTTTATTGATTTATTGAAAAGTGTATTTTTAAAGCATGCCACATGCACAACACTGCATTGGGAGCCATAGGGGAGAAAAGGATCCATAAGTCCTGACTCTGAACTCAAAAGTTTATAATCTAGTTATGGCTATAAAACACATTAGGACTTATAAATATAAAAACAAAATATTAAAAAAACTGTATCTCACAAATGATTCAACTGTCAATGAGTACTAGCATCCACAATTAACTTAGAAAAACAAAGCAAATTTAACAATATGAAATTTATTATGGGCCACTTTAAAGTCTAAAGTTATCCAAGTGTATGCTGAGGTGCAAAAATAGCATCTTTCTATGATCTTAATCACATTAAAGTAAAACTGTGAAAAAGTGATCATCTTATTTTGCTACTAACTTTTCAGACATTTGCGGTATTGTGTTCAGCTTGGAGCCACTCGTGGCAAGAGAACAATGCTCGCCGTGTTAGCGCAGTCATGGCCGTGACTCAATGATAAGGGTTCTCAAAGGCATTTTCCCTCAAAACTGAAATAAAGAGTGTTCATACAGGAATAAATAACATTTAAAAGCCCTGTCATTTGGAAGACAAATGAATATGCTGTTTTCATCAGTCTTCCTAAGAGAATATGTCAATAAGGAGAATGTGCATGAGGCACATTAGTACAGAGAAGAATATTTTATTATTTTGAATGTGGCTGCAATTTCCATCCTAATAGGTAATGAGTTCACCATTGTAGGGTGGGCCAAAACTGAATTACATTTTTTGTAACAAGTTGTAGAGGGGATTTAAGTTTTCAGTATGGAGCTGACAAAAAGAAGGTGCTTCCATAGTTTCTCTGTTCAGTACTTTTAGGTAACCAGAGTCAGAAGCACATTCAAGTTGCCTCAGATGAAGGGAATTTATTTTAAGTTAACACAGGAAGGTTGCCTCAACAGATACATATTAGGGATTTTTAGCAACAGAGCATTTCATCACTTGTTGAGATGCATTGGCAACTCTCAAATCAATCTCTTAATGCCCATTCAAATGTGAGCTCCCATGTCTCTCTTTTCCACTGATGACCCACTCATGGCCAATCTTCTCTTTGTCTCTATCTGACTTTACTAGTATGTAGGCTTGGCCCTTTCCTTTTATTTTTTCTGGCATGATTTCTACCATGTCTGTATGTACACTCTCTTAGCCTTCACTATATTTAAACTGTTTTATTTGATATTTTTCCATAAGTCACAATATACTCCTGTCACCGTTTAACATGCAATGTTACTGAGAAAATTCTTCAAACAAAACACCTCATAGCCTGCCTAACTCCTTTACATCAGATCTATGAACAGTTTTGAGCAAATTGAATATTTGAGTTTAATGAGTTGTGAACAGCACAATATAGTGAGAGTGTATGGAGCATAGTGCTGTAGCCAGAGGAAAATCGTGTAGCCTCTTTCCATAGAAGAAGACCATTCCAAGACAAGAACTGAGCATCTCAAGTGTGCCTCAGCTAGGAACATGTAGCTGATGTGAAAAGAGAGATCATCATTGTCCCCAAATCATGAGTGGAAGTCAGGGAAGAAGAAGAAATCATCTCCATTCATATAATTCTGACTCTTTTGAGTATCTTAGAAAGAAATGCTCAAGTTTTCAATCTAAATCATCTATAGAAACTTTGACAATTTTGCTTTCCCACTGTGACTCATAAAATAACAGAATGGCCTTAGGCTTAAATGAATTATTAATTTTTATCAGAATATATTTTCTAATTATAGCACCTAATATATGCAAGAGAATATATGTGACATATATATACATTATGAATGCTAATAATAAAATGTGCATCTGCACATCAAAAAGATAACAGATAACAAAAGATGGGGGAACAGGTGGAACCCTTGTGCACTGATAGTTGGGAATGTAAATATTTCCAGTCACTATGGGATATATTATGAAGATTCTTCAAAAAAATTAAAAATAGAACTATCATAAGATACAATGATCCCTCTTCTTTGTATATATGTGATGAAAATAAATTCACTATATTGAGGATTATCTTCACCACCCATATTTATCACTAGAGACCCAGCGCACAAAATTCCTGCAGGGGGCGGAGGGTGTCCCTCAACCCGGCCTGCACCTTCTCCAATCTGGGAACCCTCTGGGACCCCTTGGCCTGTACCTTCTCCAACCTGGGACCCCTCGGTCACAATTTAGGACCCCTGGCTCCTAACCGCTCACCTGCCTGCCTAATCACCCTAACCACCTCTGCCTGCCTACCTGATCGCCCCTAACCACCTCTGCCTGCTGGCCTGATTGCTCCCTAACCGCTCCCCTGCAGGCCCGATTGCTGACTAACTGCTCCCCTGCTGGCCTGATTGCTCCCAACTGCCCTCCTCTGCTGGCCTGATTGCTCCCAACTGCCCTCCCCTGCCAGCCTGATTGCTCCCAACTGCCTCCCCTGCTTGCCTGATCTCACCCCCAACTGCTTTCTCCCCTGTGCTGGCCTGATCTTGCCCCTAACTGCTTGTTCCCCCACTGGCCTGATCACCCCTAACCGCCTCTGCCTCAGCCCCACCACCATGGTTTTGTCTGGAAGGAAGTCAGACATCAGGAAGATGCCCGGTTGACCCAGTCTAATTAGCATATTACCCTTTTATTGGTATAGATAGCATTACTCGCAATAGCTAACACATGGAAACATGTCTATCAATGGATGAATGGGCAAAGAAAATAAAATTGATTCTATCTATCATCTATCTATCTAGGAAGAAATCCTGCCAATTGTGCCAACATGGATTGACTTTGTGACAACACAGATGGCCTTGAGGGCATTATGTCAAGTAAAATAAGTCAGACATAGAGTCAAATATGATCTCACTTATATGTAGAATCTGCAGAAATTGAACTCATAGATATAGAGAGTAGAATAGTGGTTGCCAGGAACTGGGTTGGAGGAGGGGGGCATAAATTGGGAGATATTGGCCAATGTGTAAAAACTTGTTATTTTATAAGAAAGATGAATATAGTTATAAGATGAATAAGTTTGAAGAATCTAATATACAGCATGGTGAAAATACTGTATTATACACTTGAATATAAGATAATATATCTTAAATGTTCTCACCACAATAAAAAGGAAATTATGTAAAGTATTGGTGGTTTCAGCTAATCTTATTGTGGTAATCATTTTGTAATACATATGTGTATCAAATCAACATGTTACATACCTCAAGCTTTATATGTCAATTATATCTCAATAAAACTGGAAAAAAGAAAAATTTATACTTTTACTATATGAAAATTAAATTAAGTAAAATAATCAGAACAGACTGGAAAACACTTGCAATTAAAAAAATAAAGTAATATACATGCACAATTTTTCAGTTACTGAAAATAGATAAGTACAAGGCAAATGACTCAAGAAAATAACACCAATATTACAGGACATTTTACTAGAGAGAAAATAGCACAGCCAATAAACATAAAACTGTTTATCCTAAGTGGTAAGTAAGGAAATGAAAATTAAAACAGGAATTGGTTCTAGCCATTGAGAGAAAAAGGGTACATGTAAAACATATAATGAAATCATGGGAGTATGAGAAGATATTTGCTATACTTGCATCCAACCAAAGACTTTGTCTTAAAACTACAAGTAAAAAAACATTTGACAAAAAGATAATTAAATAACTTAAATGGGCTAAACGGATCCAAATGGTCCCTAAGCATATATAAAGGTAGCCATCTTTACTTTTGATTAAGGAAAAACATATCAAAACTATTATTTGTCAATACACACCCACAATAATGCCTCAGAGATTTAAAAAAAACACCAAGTGCTGTCAAAGAGGTGATAAATTTGTAAAACCCCTTTGGAAAAGTGTTTGATAGTGTCTACTACAACTAAGTATATCTATACTGTAAAACACAACAATTTTATTCTTAAGTATATTTTCAAGATAAATGTATACATATATTCACCAAAAAATGTGTACAAGAATGGTCATGATAACACTATTTACAGTAGTCTTAAACTGAAAACTACTAACAAGCAATCAGCAGTATAACAAGTAAACATATTAAGGTTTAATAAGATAGTAGCATACTACATAGCAAATATGTGAATAAATTACAACTGTGTGTGGATTATTTAAAAAACAAAGTTGAGCAAAAGAAGCAAAAGCAGGAATTAATATTATGTAATTCCATTTGTATTAAGTTAATATTATATAATTCCATTTATATTAAGTACAAAAATAGGCAATACTAATTTATGCTTTTAGAAATTAGGATAGTGCTTACTTATATCAGTAATGACTAGTGACTGGGAGCATGATAAATAATAAAATGAGCCAAAAAGTCCTTTTAATTAGAAACCAATTTACAATCATGTCCTTTGCTAAATTTTCATCTATATATATAAAAGCCTAAGTAACTGTTATGATTGGCTGACTGGCTGGTAGCTATGACGCTCACTGACCACCAGGGGTGTGGTTGGTGCGCTCCCACAGCAAACCTCCTTCAGCTGGCCAACCTCCCGCAGTCCCTCCCCCCAGTCAACCCCATTGGGACTGGGTGAGACAGCCCCTACTGCCTACCATGCCATGGGACCTTACCTGTGCACGAATTCGTGCACCAGGCCTCTAGTATTATAATAAAAACATATTTTAAATAATGTTATTGAGCTAGCTAGAATATGAATATATGAGCATTTGTTACTGAGTTAGCTAGAATGTGAAGATATGGGTATTTAGATACATGCTGATGGATATATAAAAGGGCAAAAGCACATTGAAAGTCCATATAGCAGCCTTATAAAAACTAAAAATGTGTGCACCCTGTAACCCAATAGTTCTATTTTATCTTCAAGAATAGTTGCACATATGCAGGAGGACTATACAAGAATATCCATTTCAGATTGTTTTCAAAATTGTATCTTAAGGCGAAACCGGTTTGGCTCAGTGGATAGAGCGTCAGTTTGTGGACTGAAAGGTCCCAGGTTCGATTCCAGTCAAGGGCATGTACCTGGGTTGCGGGCACATCCCGAGTAGGAGATGTGCAGGAGGCAGCTGATCGATGTTTCTCTCTCATTGATGTTTCTAACTCTCTATCTCTCTCCCTTCCTCTCTGTAAAAAATCAATAAAATATATTTTTAAAAAATTGTATCTTAAAACTCTTTCTACCTACTAATAGGTCTTGACTAAATTAAATATGCTATATCCATTCCATGCATAAAATATACTTTATAGCTATTCAAATAATTAGTTAGACATACTGACATGAGCAATACTCAGTGACATGAATTTTAAAATAGCTATTTAAAAAAACTAAAAAATATTAAAATTATAATTGTATATCCTAATAATAATTTAATTGACATATAATATAAATAAGTAAAATATCACATTAATTAACTTATGTGATCACAATTAACACATTTATAACCTAAAATATTCATATTTATAATTTAAAATTTTAAACAGGCCAATATTCTGTAAGCAATAATTTTAAAAAAACATACATGCATATACATGCTCATATATACAGTATAAGTAGCTATCTAGCTAGCTAAATAGCTGGACAGATAGACAGACAGATAGATATAAATATAGATTATAGCTAGTTAACACATAATGTTTAGTTCAAATATAGGGACCTTGACAATACGTTCCTTAATAGGTAGTGATGGGGTAAATGACATTTAAAATCATTACATAACCCTTTTTCTCCAGGGTGGCATTCTCCAAGGGTAACAGAAGGCCAAATAATGGATTTGAACCTTGAAATAAAATATTCTGTGTTTAATTAATTACCTGGTAGTATAACTCTAAATAGTAAGGACAAAATCCAAGTGTGGATTTTAGAACAGTTCTGTTTGAGCTGTCCTCTAACATGTTTAATACAGAAAACTTTTCCACAAAGATTAATAAAACCTCCCTAAGATATTCTGGGCTAGGATCTCCTTTGTGGGCTTGCAGCCCCGATAGAGCTAAAACAGTATTTTACAGCAGGTGCTTTTCAAACATAAAACAGTGTAAGGTGAAGGGCAATTGGTCAAATTAGTTTGAGAAATTTACCATCAACCAAATTAAAAAAGTGTGAGATTACTGGAATTATCAAAATATTTAATGTCCTTCATCAAAATATACATGTAGAATATAAAGTGCCATATTTTATCAATTTGCCTTGGAAATACCTTTTTCATTGAATGAGTATCACTTGGGATTAGTGTTCCACACAACACATTTTGGAAACTGCTGTCTAGACTTGTTTACACATGTAGAGAAACCAGGTTTCCTATATTTTGGTAACCATCATAATTTCATAATGTGTTGGGTGATTTGCTGGAATTTAACATTAACATGTACAAAAAATTATGTTATAAAAGAAGAAACATTTAAAAATAACTCTTTCCTTCTTTCTCTCACATTCTTCCTTATATTCAAAATATTCCTCTTTCCTTTCTCCCTCCCTTTTCTCCTTCTCTCCCTCCCTCCTGCTCTCTCCCTCTCTTCCTTCCCTGCTTCCTTCCATTTTGTATAAAGCTCTTTTCCTGATTTGAGCAGGAGGAGATAACCTGGAGGAGAGTGTGACAGGAGCTCCCGTATCCTCTGGTGTCTCCCTCATGAACTCACAGCTTATCAGCTCAGGATATGATTCCAAAACTGGGTTTGGGTTTATTAATGATTTAACACTCCGGTGTGGGGTGAATTTCCCGCCAAAATATAAGATGGCCCGGGCAATTATTTAGGTTTCCCGCGCAAAATCAGGGATTTTTATGATACCTATTACCCCAATGGGTATGAAACGGTTCGCATACGCAGGTAGGTATCTTTGTGAACGGCAAACAAACAAATATTTGGTAATACGCAGTTACAATCGGCCCGAGTTTACACGTTTCCCGCACTCCACCGCAAATCTATATGAACCGAGTTAAGACGGCTCCCGCGGAGTACGCGCAATTCACGGGAGCCGACTTAACTCGTTTCCCCCACTCCAAGTGTTAAGTTGCAAATTGCCTCTTGGCTCTCTGGGATTCTGCTCAGGCTATTAGAAGTAGAGTTGGACAATTCCCTCTCGTTACTCTCCTTAAGTTCTGACATTTCATTTTATGCATCTCAACTATTTTTTTTTAACCCACAAAGAAAACTGAGAAAGAAAATGTCACCAAAATGTGTTTATAAAATTTTTATTTCACGTTCTTTGTTAAATTCTTAAGAGGGTCATTTCACAGACTTTCTAATAAATTAATTTGGAGGCCAGGTGTAGATGAGGACAACAGTAAGCTTGGCATTATGAAGGCAGGCTTCCATATATCTGACAATGTGTAGCAAAGAAAGCAAAGGTTGCTACATAAGAAGCATAAAGGGGTATGAATGTATAGAAGAGCAGGGCCTCACGTTGGAAGTGGTATTTGAATCGGGCCTTGAAACTGAGGAAGCCCATGGAAGGGGCTGGAGAACAAGGCCTGTGATACCTCTCCCAGCCGGGAGACAGTGCAAGCATGAGGAGGCGGGGTCAGGGGAGCTGGGCCAGAGCCAGAGCAACAGGAGTTAAGAATCCAGCTCCAACTCTCCTGGGCTCTGCGACAAAGTTCCTGTCCGGTGAATTTAACAACAAATGCAACAGTGGTATCTAACTTAAAGGCGTGTTATGGAAAATTATATGGATTTTCAAATGCTTAGCCTTGCTCCTGGAGCACTTACTAGAATAAAGCTCTGATTCTTGCTACAATTATGAAAACAGTGAGGACTTTGGTATATTTGAGCCAGAGTTGTTGGGAACTTGGTTTGTTTAGAAAGTTAGGATGGAGCCAAAATGTGGAGGCCTTGACTATTTTACTTATTGGTATAATTGTGAACATAGCAGTGGCGAGGTCAAGTTATATGTTTTAAAGGTAGTCATTGGGAATATCTAACAGGTGTAGAAGAGGGACAAGTGTAGTGACAAAAATCAATTGTGAGTGTATAAAAAGCCTGGTACGTGTAGGACAAATATAGAACAAAGAAAAGTCAGTAAGTGTGAGCCAGTGAATAGGTTTGTGGTGAGAAAAGTCTTGGTATTTAGGATAATGAGGACAGTAACGTTTTCTTTTTTAACACTCATTAAAAAATATTTCTTAAGCGCCTTGCTATGTTCTAAACACTGCTCCAGAAGTTGGTGACATAGAAAAGGTACAAATCCTCCTGTAGTCACATTCAAATAGGAGACAACATACATTAGACGTAGTTCGTATAATGAAGGTTTTAACAGGAACATTTCAAAGGGATACATAGTGACCAAGATAAGACAGGCTACTTTAGATAACCTGGAGAAGTAAGAAGATATATATTTTATATTATACTTTTAATTGACAGCCAACTTCTGTGAAGATAATTATTCTCTTGAGAATGTAAACACAGAATGTGAAATTAAAAAATTGCTTTCTTTTTACTAGTTTTATAAACTCTCCACATCCTCTACTAAAGGCCATCACATCTTCAAAAGTTTGTGATTAAAGCATTGGGAACTCTGTAAGGTATATGATAATCTAACCACTGAAGTTAACACTGTACCCCTGAAGTTAATACAAAATAATACTGAATGCAAACTGTAATTGAAAAAATAAATTAAAAATATAAGCCATTGGGAATTGAGTAGAGAAAATATGAAAGGAATTGCTGTTTGACCCAGTAACCCCATTTCTGAGGAAACCCGAAACACTAACTCAAAAGAATATATATATATACCTCTATGTTCATTGTCGTATTATTTACAATAGCCAAGATTTGCAAGCAGTCCAAGTGCCCATCAGTAGATGAGTAGATAAAAAAGCGGTGGTACATTTTCACAATAGAATACTATTTGACCAGCATGGATGGACCTGAAGATTATTATGCTAAGTGAAATAAGCCAGTCAGAAAAAGACAAATACTATGTGATCTCACTTATATGTGGAATCTAATGAACAAAATAAACTGACGAACAAAAGAGGAACAGAGGCATGGATGCAAGGAACAGACTGACAGCTGTAGAGGGGCTGGGTGGGGGAACTGGATGAAAGAGGTTGAAGGAATGATAACGTACAATATCTTTGTATAACACACAGACACAGACAATGGCGTGGTGCTAGCCAGAGGGAAAGGGGCATGTGGGTGGGTGGAGTCGGGGAGAGGACAGGGAGGCAGGGCAGAGGCTTTGCTTTAAGTGGTGGGCGCACCATGCATTGTGCAGATGATGTTTTGTTGAGTTGTACACTTGAAACCTGTTTGGCTTTATGGACCAATGTCACCCCCATAAATTCAATAAAAAAATAATAACAGTAGCATAAAGATTCAATAACAAGAGAAAGGAACAGAGAGAGATTTTATGTACAGATGGTGCTTTGCTATTTATCAGTGAGCCATAAACAATTATCCTGGAAATATTGAGATTAATAGGCCCATTTTGTAAAAGAGCTAATTGTGAGAGGCATTGGAATAAATCTCAGCTGTTTTCCATATGAAAAGTTTTCTCTAGGGCAATTGCATTTCCTACAGAGTTATAACCAACTCACCAATGCCAGAATTATTTTTTCTACAATTTTGGGATGTTCCATTTAAGGGAATCATTTTTCTGGAATTGTGTGTTTACATGCAGAAATCCCTTAAAGGTGGCACCGAGGGAAGCCAATTACTTGCAACTTTTTCAGAAGTTCAGTTTCCCACAATTATCTGAATCCTCTCTGCTCTGTATACTTCAGAGCCCAACACAACCTAGCATGTTTTAGTAGTGGTTTCAAACTAATGAATATCCAGAAACAATGAACATTTGAGAGTTTAGATTTTACTAAGCTGATAAGTGCATGATTTGATACAGCTTTTTATGTCAATATGCAGTAAACAAAGCCGGGTCAAGAAGTTTTATGGTAAGAAGGAAGGCTATGAGGCTATGGAGTAAAGCAGAATAACAGAAACAGAAGATTGAGTTCAGAAAACACAGACTCAAATTCCAGGTCCTCTATTATTGGGTGATTCTGCACAAGTCAATCATTGCCTTTGCCTCTTTTCTGTGGAATAGGATTTAAGATCCTGAAATCAAATGGAACCATATATGAAATATTTTAGAAATAATAAAATATAAAAAGTAATATAAATATTAGCTTTGTGGGTTTTTCCTACAAATTGGGCAATTATGCTCATCTCACTCAGAATCAAGTACTAAGCTTTTTCAAACATTATAGCCAGGACTGTAAATTTCTGTTGGAAAAGCTGTGGTTAGAAGCCAGAGCATTCTTAGTATTCTGCAGGGGAAAAAAATGCAAGTTGTATTTATTTGACTACGTGTCAAAAAGTTTTATTCTTTTTGAAAAGCCCAGAGAGGATAAAGCAAAGCAAGCACTTATTTTGAATGCTATAATTTTACTTCTCACATAAAGTACAATGTAGCAATATTACGGATGAAGCAATTTAGTAGAAGCATGGAAGAAAATTAAGCTAAAGGTAATCTTCTGTAACCTAGGCTACTTATTTAAATAACCATATTTAACTCGTTTAATTAGCTATAGCTAGACAGGGAAGATATTCACTAACAACTAACAGCATACAAATAGCAATACCCCAAACACTTAGAATCCTACTAATAGTAATAAGCATATTTCCTCATGGCCACATATTAATCTAATCAGAAAAATTCCTCTTGCTCTACTGGAATTTGTACTTGAAAAAAAATGAAACTAAAATGGGAATGAATCTGGTAAAATAATCAAGAAAAGAATTAAAGGAATATTTACTTCACTGGAAGTCTAGGTCTACCAGTATAGTCAGGAAATGAACTCATAGTACTTCCTTCATTGTGTGAACAACAGGTACTTTATTTCTCTTCATTTCATTTTGATACTTCTATAAAGTGCAATAAATTTAGTACCACTAAAATACAATTTATGAAAGAAGTACAAAAATAGTTCTATTTTTCTCATTAGATTCAAAGACATGCTGTTAATCTGTCAAACTGCAATACCAGTTTCTGAAATGTTTACTCTGAGCTTCTGTTCTTACATCCTCACTGATAGTAACAAACACCTTGGGGGCATTTACCATACTGCAGACTAGACTTGAATAGCTAACTCTTTTTCTGTGAAGGGCCAGATAGTAAATATTTTAGACTTTGTGTGCCATATGGTCTCTGTTAGGATTACTAACCTGGCTGCAGTAACTTGGAAGTTGTAACAGACAAGACATCAATAAATGGTCATGACTATATGTTTCAATGAAACATGGTGTGTAAAAACAAGTAGTGGTCTGGTTTTGGCCCATGGGTTGTAGTTAGCTGATATCTGCTCTAAGCTGTGACATTGTGGTGTCTGTCGATCTAATATGAGAAAAAAATCCTGATGTGCTGACATAATGGAAAGGAATAGAAAATCCAGAGATACTGACATACAGATTCCGAAGGTAGGTGGAGACTTCTATCAGGATTAGTGGAATGGGGTGTCATGCGTGAGAAAAACAAGTAGATGACAGAAGGACTCAAGGCCTGATTTAGGGCAAAGCAAATTAAAAACTGGAAGAATAAAGAAGTGGGGTCTATACATACAGAGAAGAAAGGAGTCTCCATAACTGGATGCACAGGGACCTGTGTGTGACATATGGTGGTTGAGTACTAAGGCATTGAAGCCAGGCATTTCTATGTGCAAATTCTATATTCACTATTTGATTAACCCATTAAAAAGAGGAGCAATGCCTGACCGGTTTGGCCCAGTGGATAGAGCGTCGGCCTGTGGGCTGAAGGGTCCCAGGTTCGATTCTGGTCAAGGGCATGTACCTTGGTTGCGGGCACATCCCCAGTAGGGGGTGTGCAGGAGGCAGCTGATCGATGTTTCTCTCTCACTGATGTTTCTAACTCTCTATCCCTCTCCCTTTCTCTCTGTAAAAAATCAATAAAATATATTTTAAAAAATAAAAAGAGGACCAATGACTTCAGGAATGTTTCTCTTCCTCCTCCAAATCCTTATTCTCATAGCAAGATGAAAAATACAATATTTAAAATGCTGCTGAAATAATGAAATGAAATGCATGCATTACATATAGCAGGCATTCAAAAAATATTGGCCATTATAACTTTTAGGGGAAAGCTTGTTTATGAGATTAGATTGCAATTTTTTTTTAGGGGATACTTTGTTGTGCTGTAGTTAAGATGATATTTTAAAGTATCAAGCTGTGAGGAACAAATAAATTTTTACAGAAGTAGCATCCTGCTGTTAGTCATGAGACCTAATTATTTTTTAAGTTAGTTGCTATGATCAATTTTCCCTCAGTCTGTTCATTTTTAACGTAAGGTGAGACAATCAACCAAATATTTTTATCACAACATAAATATTTTTTACTGATTGTAGAGAGAGGAAGGGAGGGAGTAAGGAAAGAGAGAGAGAGAGAGAGAGAGAGAGAGAGAGAGAGAGAGAGAATGAATATCAATCAGTTGCCTCCCATATAATTCTAACCAGGGATGGAACCAGCAACTTGGGTATGTGCCGTCAGCAGGAATAGAACCCGCCACCTTTGGGTGCACAGGACAACGCTCCAACCAACTGAGGCATACATGCCCCGGGCACAATGCAACATTTTGCATGGTGAAAGATGTCAGCTTTAGGTTACAGTACTTTCTTTGCCATTGCCCTGCTAAGCAGTCAAAGAAAAGTTGCTTAAATATTAAGAAATTGATCATTTCCTAATCAACTAAAAGGAAACTTTGAATAGCTGACCTATAAGACTCCATAGAAAGAAATAACATATCAGATTTACCTTTGCTGGTAATTTTCTGTATGAGTATGTAAATTGTTGACCCTGAAGCCTTGACCTCCTCTGTCCTATTTTGCTTTATCTGATGAGATCATATTTATAAAAATTTAAATGATCATAAACCCCAGATAGTTTATATTTACCTAATCTGAGGTCCTAGTCTGAGCAGTAGTGACTAAACTACTTAAGAAATGCTGTAGAATAACAAGTAAAGCAAATGTTAATATCCAGTAAATCAGTGTAAAAGCTAATATCCCATCACAGAATTTTCTGTCAGAAGAAGTTACAGGATTTGTGACCATGAACGGAAAAACAGAAAAACTTTGATCCTCTTTTAACAGTCTCTATTGACAAAGTTTTAAAATGATCTACTTTTGATGAAACACATGGATGCATAGATTCAAGAAGCATAACAAATATTAATGAATATAAATTCAAATAATCCACTTTTGGAAATATTATAGTCAAACTTCTAAGATCACTGAATTCAAAGTCAATATGCAAAAATCTCTCTTATTTCTACATATTAGTAAAAAGTGAGTCATATTTAACATGCATCTTTTATAATAGCAAATGACATAAATACACAAAATAAAACATATTAAAATAACAATAAGATATTGTGCAACTTGAACACTAAAACGAAATTGCTAACCACATTTTGAAAATGAATCCAATAAATATATCTATATTTATTGATCATCATTCAATTTATTGAGATGGTAAATATCCAAATGATCTATACTTTTTTCTAATAATTTTTTAAAGATTGATTTCAGAGAGGAAGGGAAAGGGAGAGAGAGAGAGAGAGAGAAACATCAATGATGAGAGAGAATCATTGATCGGCTGCCTCCTGCACATCACTTCCTGGGGATTGAGCCTGCAACCCAGGCATGTGCCCTTGACCAGAATCGAACCCAGGACCCTTTAGTCTATCCACTAAACCTAACTGGCTAGGACCAAATGATCTATACTTTAAATGCAATCTTACTAAATACTTAACTAAATATATCAGAAAAATATTTTTGGAAATTAACAATCTGATTCTAAAATTTATATATAAATAAAGAAAACCTATGAGAAGATCATGCTAAAGGAGTACAAAGTTGGAGGACCTCTACTTAGAGCTTTCAAAATGTAATTAAGAGAGTGGCTATTTGGCCCATTTATTAACCAAAACACAAATTAGATAAGTTGTAATTTAAAAAGAAACTTACACATATACATTCACTTGATTTATAAAATAATGGTCATTGTAGTTGAACAACAACAAAAAATAAAGTCTTTCAATAAATAGTGCTAGGGCAATTGGTTAACACTGCAGAAACAAAAATAATTTTGATCCATTCCTCACACAATATAAAATTAATTTGAAATGTGTCATAGATGTATAGCTCTATGACAGGTAAAAACCACAAATCTTCAAGAAGAATATATATGAAAATAACTCCATGAATATGGGAAAGGAAGCATTCATTAAACGGTGCAGAAATGCACTAATCATAAAATCAAAATATTAACAAATTGAGTTTCTTGAAATCAAGATATTTTTTTAATTGAAATTGGTAAACCAAAAAAACTGGAAAAAGATATCGAAAATAAATGCATCTAACAAAGAATATGAGTGAATTCTAAAAATTAATAGGGCCAATAACTCACTTTCAAAACTGGTAAAAATTAACATGCAGAAAGTAGATATCCAAATGGCCAAATAAATATATAAATATGTGCTAAATATCTCTATGCACTAGTGAAATGCATATTAAAACTTTAATGTTATATCACCAAACTTCACCAGAATGACTAAAATTGAAAAGACTCACAAGTCCAAGTGTTCTTGAGGAAGTGAAGGACCTCTCATACCATGTTTGTAGGAAAGTAAATTGGTTCAACTACATTAAAGAACTTTGGGCAACATCTATTAAAGCTAAACAAACTTCTACTCCATGACCCAATAATCCCACTCCTAAGTAAATGCCACAAAACCCATTTACTTAAGTCCAACAGCATGTATAAAAATATTCCTAGCAACCTTATTCATAATAGCCTAAAACTGGAAGTAACCCAATCATCTAATGGATGATGCTTGATAATAGATAAATCATAGGTTATTTATTATATCAATAAAAAGAAATGTAGCACTAAAAAACATGGATGAATATTACAGACAATATATCAAATGAAAGAAACCAGATACATACATTTATGTATCATATGATTCCATTCATATGACATTTTGAAATCAGCCAACATTAATCGATAGTTTCAGAAAGCAAAATAGTTTCCTCTGTGGAAAACCATGAAAGAACCTTATGGAGTGATGTATATGTTACATATTGAGTGATGATTACACTGGTACATATGTAAAACTCTATTAAGCTGAACACTTGAGGCTTCTGTTCTTTAGTTATACCAATACGTATTTTTTTAAATATTTTTTGTATTCATTTCAGAAAGGAAGCGAGAGGGATAGAGAGATAGAAACATCAATGATGAGAGAGAATCATCGCTCTGTTGCCTCCTGTATGCCCTCTATTGGGTTTGAGCCTGCAACCCGGGCAGGTGCTTCTTTGCATGCCTGGTAAATTGTTATTGTATGTGGTACATTTTGTATGGTACATTGTTGGTTTCTGGATTGAGTGGTATACCTTTAAATAGTATGGCCCTCTTTGTTCTGTTATGAAATTGAGTTGTTTAGAATTACTTAGATCCTTACAGACTTGCTTTCCTAATTAGATAGCTGGTTACAGAGCACTCTGTAGTCTAGTGTTAATTTACCTCCCTATGAAAGGTGACATCCTTCTGAGAATTCTGTTAGGTGCCCTGTATATTACATGGTCTTTCAAATCTGACTGGTTGGTGCACAAATTGCATCCATCCTATATAATAGAAGGCTAATATGCAAATTGTCCCCTCAACCGGGAGTTTGACCAGGGGGCGGGGTTGGCTGGCCGGCTAATGGCCCACAGCCCCACCCTCTGGCCAGCCCAGCCTGATTGGTCCTGACTGGGGCTGGCTGGCCAGACCCCAACCATGCACAAATTTGTGCACCGGGCCTCTAGTCTTGTATAAACTCAAGAAATTATTTGACCTATTACTGCTTTCAGTCTTGGTTTACCACTTTTCAATCTTGCATAATCAATAGAGAGTTTAAGACTTAAAGAGACAGCTCTTCAGATTTCAAATGCATTCTCCATTTCTTTGGTTTTTCTCCCTCTTGTGTGTGTGCATCCCTTTCCTTTAATAGTCTCACAAGTTATGGGCACTTCAGTCTCTCCAAACAGTCATCTTTTTTCTATTTATTGGGACTTCTGAGGCTGTTTGGCTTCCCACTGTCTCTTTTGTTTCTAGTTAACTACCGCTAGAAAGTAAGCAGTTGCAATTACAATGTTTATCTCATTTGTTTTCCTTCTCTCATGAATCAGTCCTGCACTACTTGTTATTCATAACTGAAAATCATTGTTTAACTGGGAGGAAACAGAAAATTATATTAAAGTATATATACATTACTTTCATAATTTCATAAAGGGATTATGAAATATCAGATGCTACTAAACTTGTTTCTAGGTGATATGGTTATGGTTTTGTTTTCTTGGTTTTTGTTTTGTTTGATCCTGTTTTCGCCTACCAACATGATTCAATAAATATACCTATTGTGGAATGATGACATCAATATTTATTTACTGAACTGAAGTAGGATTTTTGCTAGTTTACTTTCCTTTACTTTTCTTTTTGTTCTTTAGCAGTGGGATGCTAGAGAATCATCACTCTTTGCTAAAATGACTATGGACTTGTTTAATAGGACCCTGTTAGTTATGAATCCTAACCAAGCCACTTACTAGCTCAGGAATCTTAGGGAATCTGCATAACTCCTCTAAGACTGAATTTCTTCAGCTATAAAATGGGGATGAAATATAAATACTCATTTTTAAATATTCACTGTTTGTAATAATGAACGAATTACATGAAATGTAGTGTCTAGCATGTAGATGATACAGAAAACGGTGGAAGAGGGCATGCTGAGTGAAGGAGGGCAAAGGTGGAAGGGGTTATCTGTAATAGTGTCAACGATAAAAATAAAGTTTAAAAAAACAAAAAAATTAAAAAGACAGGAAGTTCTCTTTGCTATAGAAAAAGATAGGGGGAAAAACTCATAGGAACAGTGTAAAATAAAGAGATAATACAGAATTTATGTGAAGGAAGGCACTGGTCATAAGTTCATTTCTGGAAAATGTACTTGACCTGTAATAAAACTCACTTTTCTCAATTTTATGGTGGAATGGCTTAGGTAGGTAATTTTGAAAGTAACTTATAACAGTTTACTTATATGATGTAGGCCAGTTTAACACCACATCTTAACAAACTGAACTAATCACTCACATATAAAGCTCAATTTTTGCTGATTACCTGTTTTTATATTAAGTACCGGCCAGGAATACATTTTTGTCATGACTTGTTATCATAAAAAGGTTACTGTATTATTCTATCTTATATTTTAGAGCAAATAACTTCTTTTCTTTTTGAGTGTTACCATGTAAAAGATTGTATTAGTCAGCTTCCTTTATTCCATAAATCATCTGTGAGACACTTCTTTGTCCTTATTACTTATTCTCTGTAACTTTCCTTGAGTGGGGTGTCTCTGCTGGGAGAGTGATCAATAAATTTCCCCTAACATTTTCAGCACGGAAGCAAAGAGATCCTAGAGATTGGTTCTCCAACAGTTGGAAATGGAAATTAGTGAAGTTGTGGAAACTTATCTGAAGTTAAATTCTTGTTTTCTCCCAGCACTTACCCAGAGGGAATTGTAAAGCCTCATTGGGGTTAGGAAATAAGCTATTACAAAAAAAAGAAAAAGAAAACATATTTTTGTTAAATATGAACACTATTTATGCAATGCATATTATTTTCTGATGTCTGTCTGTGTCCTACTGAGATCTTGAAAGCTGATCATGAAAATGCCGATTACAAAACAAACAAACAAAAATTAAAATATAAAACACCTTTGCATTTCAAGACTATCCACTATTCTAAAATTATATTATTAGAGATATATTATTATATCTATATATTACTATGTTATTATATATTAATATAATTATTATAATATAATAATATAATTATTATATAATTATATATTATTAGAGATATATTAATATCTTATTATATTATCTGGAGACTGTGCCCTTTCTTCATTCAGTGTTTCCATCTAACTCATGCTTGGTTTGTGTTCCATTTTCTCTCCACCAGCCTGGCCAAACAGGAGGGGGTCAGGATACTGGTTTAGGTACCTACATGGGCAGGAGGATGGGCCTAGTCTAGCCTGTAGAGGCTGGAGCGATCTGACAGTCAGTGGGAAACTGAAACCAAAGGAACCAGGGCAGATATGCATCATTTCAAAACTGCTAGACAGACATGGGCTGTAGGTCCCAGACAACGTGTGAACAACTAGAAATGACAGAAGAGAGCTGGGGTAAAGGTGAAGAAAACAAATCCTGAGTCCCAGGACAGTACCTCAGACCCTATTTATCTAGGACTTTTAATTTTTTAAAAAAGTTTGTATTTTAATAAAATATTATAATTTCTTTCATTTCATCTGATGTAATTAGAGTACAAAATGTTATATCACTATTTAGATAGGGAAAACATATAATTCTTTGCAATTTCATTTCACCCTTTTCAGAATTTATGTAGAACAAAATGAAATGGAGATGTAAGAGGATCTATTATTTTCATCTGTCATCTGCATTATCCAGAATATAAGGTCATAGAATTAACTCATATATGAAAACTTAAATATCAATATTAAAAGAGAAAAAAATAATTCCATTTAGAAATATACAAAGCATCTGAATGGATATTTATTGGTAGGAGATTTACAAATGGCCATTAAACATATGAAAACAATATTATGTATTAGTTTTTAAGGAAATGCAAATCAAAACCCAATGAGATACCATATCTAGGATGGCAGTAATAATAATAATAATAATAATAATAGACAATATAACAGTTGGAGAGGATATAGAGACATTTGTATCTCTTATACACTGTTGGTGGGAATGTAAAATGTACAGCTGCCTAAGAAAACAGTTTGATCCTCAAAAAGTTGCACCTAGAGTCATATGACTCAACAATCCCACTCCTACATTTATGATGTAGACAGCCTTAATTTTTCCTTCAGCTTGACTAAACTTTAGCTTAGGTTTCTTCCTGATTCACTGATCTCCCTTTTCTTAGAGCATTTACTAATGAAAACTTGAAATTACAAATCCTTTTCTGTGTCCTTTTGAGATGTACACCTTTAACTAACCTCTTGCCTGTTTTAGAACTCACGGATGTCTTTCTCAAAAACCTGGGAGCCATTTATTTTAAATATATTCATCTAAGGAGATAGTGCCCCATTTCAAGAACATGTATTACTATAGAATTACCAATGTACTAAGTAGATATGCAGAATAATCAAATTAGCACAATAAAGATAAAATTGTAGATATTATCACCAAGTAATATTAAGAGATATGTATTAGTTTTTTTGTGTGTGGGGGTATTTTAAGGGAGCAAATATATATTACAGGCTAGACATAAATAGTGAAATAAGAGCAAAAAATATAACACAAGTTTTTCTATGATTTCTTTAAAACCAAGAGAGGATGAGAACTAGTACTTAAACAGACTAAGGCAGTGCTACCTTAGGCAAAATTCTCAGACTGAAGTTCCCCATACCATGTTCTTGTTTATACTTCTGCAAAAATGGATTAGTTTTTCTTAGAAGAGTTCTCTGTCTCAGTATCCCTTGGTGTAAAAGGCAATAATCCCCACATGTAAAATTCAAATATTAAGTGATACAATATAGAAAATCATTTGAGCTGTTAAAGGTATTCTGCAAACTTCTAATTCTGTACAAATCATTTAAAATGGTTTATGCTGATACTTAATACACTATACACTTAAAAACATAAATGCAAAACAATGTCATTTATTCATGTTGTGAGTTGAATTATATGACTTCATCTCTTAGTCATCAGCCTTAAAAAAGAACTTAATTCAAAAATAATTAAATATATTATCAACTTATATATTACATATGACACATGCTGAATGATAATTTAAGTACATCTGTATTTTTTTTTCTGCCTTGGTTTTCAGAGATTTATGGCAAATAGAGTTACCAGGGCTGAGGCACTCACCAAATATTGTTTATATCAAAAAAGGTAAAATGGGAAAATAAACTGAACAACATGGTCTTAATAAGATATTGTGAGACACACATTGTGAAATTCACGATAAATCTTCACACAGTGAGAACCTAAGGGACCATCCAGTGAAATGGCTCCTTCCTGTCCGCAAAGGAAACACTTTAGGGCAGTGATGGTGAACCTTTTGAGCTCGGCGTGTCAGCATTTTGAAAAACCCTAACTTAACTCTGGTGCCGTGTCGCATATAGAAATTTTTTGATATTTGCAGCCATAGTAAAACAAAGATTTATATTTTTGATATTTATTTTATATATTTAAATGCCATTTAACAAAGAAAAATCAACCAAAAAAATGAGTTCGTGTGTCACCTCTGACACGCGTGTCATAGGTTCGCCATCACTGCTTTAGGGCATCCCTTTGACATATCTAAATTGCCAGCATCACTACTCTCGCACTTTGGGACCATTAGTAAGTAAAACTAGCCTTACTTAAACACAAGCAGTGTGATTCCGCCACAGTCACTCTGACAACTGACATAGCTACTCAGGTTAAAAATGATTAATGGCCATGAAGCATATACATGTGAATATGCTGGACAAAGAAATTATTCATTTCCCAAGCAAGACTGAGCAGGATGGCCTGAGATTTCATCACGCTGCTCCAGAACAGCACTCCATTTAAAACTTAGGAATTATTTACTTCTGGAATTTTCCACTTAATATGTTCAGACCCATTGGCCCTGAGTAACTGAAACTAGAGAAAGTGAAACCACAAATAAGGAAGGACTACTGTGCTTTTTAAAATGTATAATTCTTCACCATTTCTCTTCATTTGACCCATGATTAGGAACAGAGTTCGTTCATTGTAGATGCAGGTGAAAGGGCTTATGAAAATGTGGTAATTTCCATAGATGCAGGACTCTTCGCTACATTGGAGGTTACAGAGTAGACCTTTCTTCGGTTATAGTTTGACCTGATGTCTGAGGCCACATCTAAGCTGCCCTTTTCCTTCAGGTTAGAGGACATAGTGGATTTCTTGATGCTGTTCTCCATGTTTCGTTTAGTCAAGGAGGTTTTAGAGCTGGTCTCTTCTAGTGATGCCGGGTTGGGATTCATATTCTTTGACCTACATCATTACAGAGAAGGACCTTTTCCTCTTCCAATGACACAGATGTCCCAGTAACTCTCATTTATGAAACTTCTCTCTCTGTACCGAGATATGACTGCCCTCCTACAGTGCCAAAGATCAAGAACCGATGACACTGTCTTTTTTACCTAGTGGATATTCAGATAAACAGAGAGAACTAGAAATGGCTTGTGCAAATTCTGCTGTTTCCCATATCCTATTTATTCACCATCTCTGAGGTATACTATGTCCTATATCTGTTTTACCCAGCAACGTATCAAACTCACACTGTTTAATTGGTGACCTGTGACAGATTCAGTCACTTGGGAAATACAACAGCCTCTGCCATTGAGTATTGCAAGTCATACAGGATCTCAGTGAATATCATTACTGGGCTAGGAATTTACAATTTATTTCACTTTCTTAGAGCCAAATATTATTGGTCCAATATTTCTTTAATTCTTCTATTCAAAATAAGGATTTAATTCTCTGTGGTTTGCCTCATTGCATATGCATCTTATTTTAGTAGGAAAAATATATTTCATCTACATTTATTCTTTACAAAGCAAGTTTCTCGTGTGAAATTGAGATATATCAACATCTATAGATCTAAAGATATGTATATCTATATCTACCTACATATACATATATGTAGATTGGTACATATATGTATATTAATGTTCTACGGCCATAGAAATATTTTATATCCTTATTGTGAGCATCACCCTAATAAGGATATAAAATATTTCAAAGATGATATATAACCATAGAAGATTAATGGATGCCTCACTACAGTTTAATACCACTTCCCGTAAGCAATCAATATCTTAATTTTATCACTTACAAATTAGTGTATATATATAGTATGTATACATTTAGTTATTTTACCCAACATTTTTTATATTTATCTATGTTGTGTATATCAGTACATCATTCTTCTTTGTTGAGTAGAATTACATTTTGAATACACCACAATCTGTTTTTCCATTCTTCTGTTGATAAACATATTGGTCATTCCAAATTGATTTTTTCACTTATTAATTCTTTACCACTGGTAAATTGCTAAATTCACCTCTTGGTTCTAGTTTTTTTAGATTTCTTAAGGTTTTTCTATGTAAAAATCCATGTTGTCTGCAAATAAAGAAGTTTTATTTCTTCCTTCCTACCTTTTGTCTTTTTATTACTATTGATAGCCTTATTACATTGATTAGGACTTCAGGTACAATGTTAAATATAAGTGATGTGAATAGATCCGTTTAACTTATTTCTGATCTCAGGAAAAATTTGAGGAAAATACATCATTAGCATGATATTAGTGGTAGATTTATTTTTATGCCCTTTATCAGGTTGAGAATGTGCCCTGTATTCCTAGGGATATTAACTTTTCTCACATGATTTTTCTGTATCTATTGAGAAGATAATATGGTTTTTACCCTTTTTTCTGTTAAGAAAAATTGCATTGAACAGTTTTCTAATGCAAATCCAAACTCACATTCCTGGAATAAATCCAACATGCTCACAGAGTGTATATTGATGATTATATTAGCTGATGTTACGGAGACTTACGGCTATTTTCATGAAGGATACTTGTCTGTGAATTGCTTCTTATAATGTCAAGTTTTGGTATCAGGGTTTTCTACCTTTACAAAAATGATTAAGTCTCTACTAATGCTCACAGTGAAGTAGCTCTTCACATTTTAGTGAATTACTGATGCAAAACTTTATCTTCCCCTTTGTCTCAAAACAATATCCAGAGTCTCTTCTCTTGGTTGCCAAAATCATTGGGGAATCAGTCTATACATTTTTGCCACCATTTACCAATTTCTTCTTCACAAAAATGTCCAGTTTAATTTTTTAACCTGGAGTTCCAGCCCATATTTCTCTTTTTGCCTCCTCCTATTAAAATATCTATGACCACCTCATGCTTAATACTTTTAAAGTTGAACACACACATTACCTCCAAGTTTATTCCTCCTCTGAGCTCTCAGTATCTTCTGGTGGCAGCAGTATCATGCCCATTACCTAAACTAAAAACTATATATTTTATTTGACTCTTGGTTTCTTGTACTCTTTTAGGCAATCAATTGGTGGAGCCTGTCAATTCTAGCCCTGTGAATCTTGTCATATTAAAATCTTTAAGCCTCCCTATTCATATCTTTCTTGCTGCTTGCCCAGATCGCACTGGTCTTCTAACTGATCTTATTTATTCCATGCCTCTCCCCACTCCTCTAATCTATTTTAAACATTACCATGAGTGGTCTTCTGAATGCATGTGTAGGATTTTACCATTTTACTCCTTTGGAAACATAAATTATCTTATCAAATTAGAAAGAAATATCACAGTTTAAAACTTGAAACTCCATATTCTAAATCTCCTTTATAATTTCTACACATTTTTCTTTATGCTACTGTACAGTATCAAAATTGATAAGTTATTTTCCTTTGTATGCCACACATATTTCTGAATCCATTTCTGTGCTAATTTCAATTCCTTCATCTGGATCTTTCTCCCTTCTTACTATAAACACTATAAGGTAGTCATTAATATTCAAACTCTGAAGTGATCTTAGACCTTAGGACACAATTACTTTATTCTGATTATCTCTTTGGCTTCCTGTTGAATGTACAACTTTTAGGTATAAAGTCTGAGTCTTTATTGTTATTACAACATATACAGAATATTATTTTGCTCATTGTAAAATTGCTGAATGACTTAGTCTCCATTGACTTACTTTTAAAAAAATTATTTGTAGCCACTTTAAAGTGACAATTTATCTTAGTTTCCTTAAACGTGATTACAACCACCATATGTCCTTGACTGAAGTATAAAGAGAAATAGTTTGGAAACACTGATGTGTTTCATGATGGGGAAGTAATATAGTTTTAAATTCTTTACTAACCAAGGCCACTTTATATCTTTGTCTTGAATCACATAGTTTTAAGTTAATGGGCTTCATCCTATACTTTGTCATCTATGTGATCTTATTGAAATTATGAGATTTTATAATTTCTCTGGAGACCCTCAGTTAAAAGTGAAACTCTTCAGACAGTTAATAGATCTTTTGATTAAAATAAATAATAAAGTTTATTGATTTTAATTTATTGTTTTCCATTAAAATAGATAGCCAAATGTACTTAGAGTAGAACCATTTTTTAAATGTGCAAAATAGTAAGATTTACAGAACACGCGGTAGCTTTGGTGACTCAAAGGCTCCAGTGTTATAGCTGGACATTAAACAAGAGCAGCTCTTTGGCAATGACAAGTCAGTGTGGCAGTGGGGGTTGCTGTGGAAACGTGAGACTCCCCTTTGAGTTCCTCAAAACTATTGAGATTCTGTAATTGGGGTACACATGTCAGAAATATGTGTGTTATTGTTAATATAATCTCATCAATGCCTACCAATTATTAAGGACAGAGAAAAGTATTTCTCCAAAGAATCCTGTATTTATGTCATGTGGAATTTCTACTAATACTTAATCATTTCTTCTAATATTTATTAGAATGAAGAGGCATAAAACAAGTTTACTCAAAAATCAATTTTTTAAAACATCCTGGGTCATAGGTAGTCAATCAATGTGTGTCTTTTCTTCTCTGATCATACACATTGCAGAACGCTTTCTCCAAAATAAGGAATTTTATTGCATCTTTTAAAATGTTAACTGATTAAAAAAATAAGACCTAGTATTTTCAGTCTTTCAGATCAGTATTTCTCACCTACCAATTTCTTAGGAATACAGCCTAATATTATAGATATCTAGGTGACAAACTTTTAATGAACTGATCCACAGAATGACAATTCTTTGAATATTGGCAGGTTATTGTTTACTGAGTATATGCCAGGAATGTCATATCTATATTAATTCCTGACACCACACACACACACACACACACACACACACACACACTTCCCTACTCTGTATGTGTGCTCATGTAATAAAACCTGAAATTTCTAGAGATTTCCATGTCTTCAAAATACTCAGTTCATGACAATTGAAATTCTTTGAGGATAAATTTACAATGGTGAGAATCTGAATAGAATGGCATTATAATGATTTGAAAATATACCTAGCTACTTCAAAGAGAAAGAATAATAGATATCTTATAATTTTGACATAAATTAAGTTTACAAATAGATTGACTAATTTGGATATTATTTATCTGCCTGCCTACTTGCTCTAAAAGTCCTTTCTTGTTCCAATGTATGGTTTTCTGTCTAGAATCAGGTAAACCTACCCTGCAAAGGTGAAAATATGTAGGATAGTAACAACATTTCTAAATTCTTTCTTAAACCTAAAAAACAAAATTGACTTGACAACACATATGAAACTATAATGATGGGTTTCTGATTTTTGTTTTTCACACATTTTTGAAAGCTTTCAGATTCAGATTTTATGTGAATCACTACATTTCTAAACCACTTGTTTTTGGTTTCAGTGACTATCAAATGGTCCCAGGTCTTCACTGAAGTCATCCGTGAATACAAGGAATGACATTTTGCTATCAGTGCCTTTCATAGCACAATAACAAGCCTGAGCTTCTCTTCTGTGGGATGACCCTGGAATGGGTACAAGTGGGAGAGATGAAGATCTCTCAAGATGAATGAATACCTTTATATTAAGTGAAGCAAACCATTTGCTTTGTCAACCTACTTTTTTGCTTCAGTGATAATGGGGCCTTTAAGAAACTCAAATGGCCCCTCACATTCCATACCTGATAAATATCCATTTGTTACATTTACACAGAGGCATGCTGGGTTTTCTTCAGCTGGCGTTATTTCCACAGAATTTTCTGAATTTCAGTTTCTTTGTGTTATACCTAGACTCTCTCCCTTGTAGAGGCTGCCAATATATTTCCGGATTTTAATTCAACATAAAAATAATGGCCATTTACAACTATAGATAAAACAGTCTAATAGCCTCTTCACTCTTTTAAGTTTGTCTTAGGGTATGGCTGCACACATTGTTTCTTGACCCTAATCTTAGTTTTAACTCTACTGATATCAATTTCCAGCCATCAAATGCCCTCCTTTTCTATCAACAATATCATTTGTAATTTTGCTGAATATAAGGTTTTTTTACATACTATTTAATCCTAGTATATAATTGCTTTTTTTCTCTTCAAAGTTATGGTTATCCTTTGTATGATTTATTCTATATATACTGTATGTTGCCTTGTGTTCAACATGAACAATATCACACCTTCTACAAACCCCATTTTATATCAAAGGAGGCTGAGTAAAGTAAAACATGTGTCACTATGGTCTGGAGATGTAACTCCCTCCAAGGCTGAAAACCGCTGTCATAATCTGATCCTTACTCGAACAATCATGCTGAAGCTCCAGAGTCTGACACTTTTGCCAAAAAATCCCATTTCCTCTTGGCCCCGACAGGAGGGCTTCTCTGACTGGCACACCGAGTTGATCATGAGTTGACTATCTCCCTGTCCTCTCTGTTACAATTTGTCTATGTACATATATTCCTTTGGGTCCTCAAAGGTAATGACTATTTAGACTTCCATTACCAAATATTGATTCTGCCTTTTTGAGGGTGAGCACCTAGAATATGATTTCTCTTTGTGTCCTCCGAGCTGAGCTCAGTGCCTAGTGCACATTAAATAGTGACTAATAATTGAAAAATAAATTAATGATTGAATAAAGGAAAGACATTGAGCCCAGATCCTTTGACTGATTTACATATAATCATATAACAAACAAATGTTAAACACAAGAAGGATACCCGCTCATGTATGCATTCCATTTATTAGTATTTTGTTAGACTCATTTACTTATATGTCTATTAATAAAGCATAGCCACACATTACTGTCACCTTTAAAATTTCTAAACACATCTGCATGGTTCTGGAGGGGAACGGCAGCGTGTGACAAGCTTCCCCTGTTTGCTGGTGAATTCTTTGCTGCTGCCTTTTTAATGGACTACATGTGGGAAGCCACGCTGTGAGTGTATAGCTTTCAAATGTGGTAAATATAGTTTGTGTGCCAATTTTAGAGACCAGTTTTCATATTTTCTTTGAACAACAAAACAAAATAACCCCAATGAATTTGACAGAAAAAAATATTGTCTCTGAAATGAGACTTATCTTTATTATAATTAAGATTTTTTTAACATACTGTGTGATCTAAGGAAATAGTTTATATTATATGTAACTAAGGTATGCTATGGCTTGGACACTCTTATGTACATAATAATGAAAGAAGCACTTGTTTTAGAAAAAAAGAAGAATATTAATTCATAATTTCTTTTTTAAAATAGCACTGTTTAATCTAAGGTAATTTTATTTTACCTTATCCTACATAATGAATATTGCACATTTCTAAAATCAATTTTTATTGTTATCCCACACAACTAAGTACATGGTAGTTTAGTTGTACATTTATTCAACAAATATTTACAGGATGAAAAGTACTAGTTTTTTCATGGTTAAATTTATATAAAGTCCCTTTTCATACAATTTACAAACTAGTAATTATTGGCACAATGGAAAAATTTAATAAATATGTACATAGATTTTCCTTTACTTAGTTATCATACATTTTATTTTATTATTTTATTTTAAATATATTTCTATTGATTTCAGAGAGGAAGAGATAGAAAGATCAATGATGAGAGAATCATTGATTGGCTGCCTCCTGCAAGCCCACACCAGGGACGGAGCCTGCAACTCAGGCATATCCTCTGACCAGGAATCGAATCATGACCTCCTGATTCATAGGTAGATGTTCAACCACTGAGCCATGCCAGCTGGGCAGCATTTTATTTTAATAAGTAAGGTACGGCTCTCATGATTAGATCAGGTGGTATTCTTACAGTTCTATTGGCCTTTGATTTCTCACATTTTTAAAATTTTGTTTTCCAAACATGGTAATTTTAGTAAGGTTAATATAACATTATGAAATGACATCTCGTATCATAATTTAAAGGTTCTTTGCCAGCATGTTTATGCTACCCTTTGGGCTATTTTGGACTTAGGAAATATGCCATATCAACCAGAGGAAGTGACCGCACCTTGAGAAATCTAAAGAAAGAAGTTTTGTGTCACTGATTCCAGATATGCTGTCTTTGATAAACACACTTTCTACAAGATTTTATAACTGAGATACCACAGAATTTCAGAACAACCAATTAGGCACTTTTCAAAAGCATTTAATTGTTGTTTTAATCTGTAAATCAAAGGAGATCAGAGATAATATCTTCACCAACCTCACAGTCCTTGTAAATCAGCCTCCTCATTAAAAGTTTCAGACTCAAAGGCCACATGCTAACTTCGTTAATTTAATGTTGGTTATGAAACATTACTTCTTCTTCACTAAGTAATAAGGGAAATTGATAGTTTTGTTAGTTCTACTCTGCCTCATCTGTATCGTTTGGAAAGTATATTAAAAAGACCTTATAGAACTTAAGAGTCAAGGAAACATATGTGTATGGAGACATGAGTTTATCATATGTATTGCATATTACTAATAGTTTCAAATCTTCATTGGCCTGCTTTATTTAATAAATCCAAAAATTATGACATATGCCTATATCAGATACTTGCTTAGTTCCTTTCCTCTAAGTGAAATAAAGACCTTGAAAATTTTACCAGGCAGTACCAATTTAAGATAAAATTCTTCATGAAACCATCCATGATTATTCATGGTAGAAACAAATTCTCCCTAACAAGACCTCCCATACACTAATTTGTACCTTTGTTATTGTGGTGATTAATTTATTTTTTCAGTCAATTTATCTTAAACATTCATTTAGTCACTCGATTACTCATCCTTAACCAAAAATATTTGGAGAGCACTTACATAAAACATTAGAGTTACTAAAATGAATAAATACAACTTCACTTCTATCAAGCATGCTGTTTTGAGGTGGCAGACATGCATACAAATAAAGCTAAGGTACAATATGTTCCCTAATGTTGGGAGGTGAATGAAGGCTTCAGCAAGGAAAATGATTTTTGAACTGCCTTATGAGGGCAAGGGTGATTTCACCAAGTAAAAGATGCTCTTTTATAGGAATGACAGGATGTAATGTTGCTTTAGGCTGGAGTGTGATGCAGAAGGAGGAGGAATGAATGCTGGAGAGGTGGGAGGTGGCAGATCAGAGTGCCTTATGGACATTACTAAAGTTTTAACCCTTTGTGAAACTGAATCAGCATACACCCTCACCCCATCTCCTATATTTCTTATCTTGGCTAATGGACTATCCATCTATCTTCATTCAGAACAGAAATCTGATAGAGATAAGGATAACTGTCTTTCTCATATTCTGATATTCAGGTGGATATAGCTCTAATCCACACCCTCTCTATCTCCAACTACACTCTCATCATCTCTTTCCTGGATTATTGCAATAGACCTATATTATTTTATCTGACTAGAATTCATCCCACTTCCCCATACATTCACCACGATGTTTCAAATGGAAAATAAATTTAAAAATAAGTTTCAATAATATCATTGGCCTACTGAATGGCACTTATTATTTTGCTTGCACGTGGAATGTTTTTTTCCCTTCTCTAATGCATCCTCACTTCCTGGGAAGTAAATATGATCAATTATTCTTGCGTACCCCAGAGCAGTTAGAGTGTGATGCCTACTAATGGTAAGATTTAATATATACCTGTTAAATTAATAAATAAGTAAACTTTCTTATATACTATCAATGCCTGCAAATAGTCTCTCTCAAACAAACAAAAAAAACATTTTAAAAGTTGTATTTCACTATTTACTTTCTTCTTCTACCTAAGCCCATATGTGGGTGGGTGTAAATTTATAGGCAAAAGCATACAGCTGTCAGAACATCAGGTTGGTGACTAGTATTCTTACTGTTGGATAAAATTAAATGTTATAAGTAATGACTTTTAAGATAATTTTAGCCTGAAACTATTAACTCCTCAAATAAAAACAACAGTATAGATCTAATGAGATACTTAGGGACGCAGGTATCTAACTTATTATTAGCAAGCTCACAAAATCACTTTCACAATAAAAAAGCAAAATGATTGTTTGTGTTTTTCTATCTTCTTAGCATTGACAACCCACGTTACTATGGAAGTCTGATACCATCCCATCTTATTACTACTTCCCTACTCCTTAATCCCTGGCAAAGGAAATGTCAGAATGTCTCTCTAAGCTTGAACATCAAAATGTAAAGAACCAGAGGATTGTAAATTCAGTTGAGTTTAGATTAATGCCAGTAAGCCTGAGAAAAACTAAATTTTGGATTGTTTGTAACAGTGCATATAATTCAATTCTATTCTGCATGGGATGTTATGTGTGAGTTCATGTGTATATTTTAATAAATACTTCAAAATCAATTAACTGACTTGTGGAAATTTGGGTGCTATCTGAGCAACTATGATACCCATCCCAATTCTTCTGAGTCAGGATGAGAGAAAGAAGGGAAATAGAACACTAATATACTTCAAACACACACCCCATTTATTATGGTTTTCATCCAACAGGGGTCAGCCTGGACAAGCAGTGAAGTCTGATGCATAAAGACATGATGCATATGAGTATCTTAATTATTTTGACTATGTTTTCCTGAATCTCTATAAAGTAAAGGTCATGGTACAAAATTCTGGGGCCAGAGATTAAAATAAATTACTCTGCATTATTTTCGTTTAAATGGAATAACTTCATTGTTTTTGAAAACCATACATTTTCATTACAAAAGGGACTCAATATAAAACTTAATACTGTAAAGCACACATATAAAAAGGAAAATATATGCCAGAGCCGGTTTGGCTCAGTGGATAGAGCGTCGGTCTGCGGACTGGAGGGTCCCGGGTTCGATTCCGGTCAAGGGCATGTACCTGGGTTGCGGGCACATCCCCAGTAGGAGATGTGCAGGAGGCAGCTGATTGATGTTTCTCTCTCATTGATGTTTCTAACTCTCTATCTCTCTCCCTTCCTCTCTGTAAAAAAATCAATAAAATATATTTTTTTAAAAAAAGGAAAATATAAAACCACCACAAATTCTAATATAATTTTTAACTTTAGACAAACCTCATTCTAGATATGCTTTTCTGTATTTACCTCTTTTGAATAAATTTAATGAGATAGACAATATTTTTGTAGAAATTGCATCATGCTAAACATCTTACTTTTAATGAGATAAAATTTCAACACAATAAATCATTGTAAGTAAGCTTTTTCATGTAAAAAATTTATAACATTAATAAAGAGTAAGGGATCACTTTTTCATCTTTAAGAGATGGAGTCCATTGTTCAGCTTCATGCTGCAATTTTAGAGAATATTTGAATCCTGCTCACAATGATTAGATACATAGTGCTCTTCTTTCTCTCTGTCCTCCTCCACATGCCAATTTTTGTAATTTACATTATTTATACATCTTAAAAGTTTATAAAATTCATATTGCTTTATAAACTCCATTTCCAGAGATGTTTGATATTAATTTTATTTTTATATTTTAAATGATTCAGTGTTCTTACCCGGTCTTTTTATGACAGGTTTTCCATTTCAGATTTTATTTTGTTTTGCTTCACCACTTAATTAGCTGGAGTTATTTATCAAATTTGCTTCCCCTCCCCGCCTCCTTCAAAATGGTCCATAAGCACTCTCTGAGTTTCTGCATGCCTGAAAATATCTGTCATTATGTATTGTTTTGTCCTGTTTTATTGCATTTGAAGGACAATTTGGGTATAGGTAAAATCTGGGCTCAAGTTCTTATTTTCCCTCAGAACTTTGTATCTATTGCACCATTATATTTTGGCATTTAATGTTGCTATGGAGAAATATAAGACTAGGCTAACTTTTTTAAAAATGTTTTTAAATATATTTTATTGATTTTTTTTACAGAGAGGAAGGGAGAGAGATAGAGAGTTAGAAACATCGATGAGAGAGAAACATCGATCAGCTGCCTCCTGCACATCTCCTACTGGGGATGTGCCCGCAACCCAGGTACATGCCCTTGACCGGAATCAAACCTGGGACCCCTCAGTCCGCAGGCCGATGCTCTATCCACTGAGCCGAACCGGTTTCGGCTAAATGTTTTTATTGATTAAGTTATCACATATGTGTCCTTATACCCACATTACCCTGCATCCCCCCCACTCATGCCCTCATCCCTTTGTTGTCTGTGTCCATTGGTTAGGCTTATATGCTTGCATATAAGTCCTTTGGTTGATCTCACCCACTTACCCCCACCCTCCCCTACCCAGGCTAACTTTTTATTTTTCCACAATAGATGACTTGTTCTTATGTGCCCATTATCTAATGTATGTTTTGATTGTGTTTTAAGTTCAATAATTTAGCCAAATGTTTCAGACCTACTTATTTTTTCAAATATTTTCTAGAGTGTTTTTCATTTTACCTTTATTTCATATATATATATTTGAATACTAGATTCTGTTCAACTTTTGGGTTTATACTTCAAAAACAAAAAATATGTTGAGTCATCACTATTTGATATGTCATATTATCACCTCTGTTTTTGTTGATTTGACCGTCTCATTTTATCCTGGCTTCAGCATGATTTTATCAAACTTTTATGTTTGTAATTTGATGTAATCCACTCTTTGTTGTTTCTCTCAGTTTCTAAATTACTCATTAGTTCCAAAATAGATTTTATTTTAATTTATTTTCCTAACTCTGTAAAATCCCTTTTTATAATATCTCAGTTTTGAATTTTGTTTTTAATGATACATACTTTTTATTAAGTTTTCATGAGTCAGGAAATATTCTTTTTCCAGGCTTGTATTTTGATCTGTATTTCTTTTTAAAAACAGATATCTGTTTTTTACTTATAATATGCATGTAGACTTGTCATGACCTCTTTTTAATGATTTCCCTTATTTTTAAAAATAAATTACGATTTATATCTGGATTTCAACATACATAAATAATTTTGATTAAATGACACAATTATAGATGCAGATTTTGGATGACTGAAGTAGATCAAAATAATCTGGGTTGACAATAAGCCCATAATATACATTACTGTAATAGGGTTTTTGCAGTGGGTTGGGTAGCAGGGAGGGGTTGAAATTAGGCTCAACTCTGAATATAACAAGGACAAGTATAGATTAGCAGCCCACGAACAGGGTGGGAAGAGGAAATATCCAAAGCTATAGCAATTCTTGGTAGACCACCTCCACCAGATTATTGGTGAATGCAGACAGGGTGATAAGATATGGAGAATGGAGGATGAGCAATTTAAACAACTAAGAACAGAGTTCAACTTTGGACCTAAACAAAAACAGGACTCAGGGAAGCCTTAAAAAGATTGGTCAAGGATGGAGTCTTTGTCAGAAGCAGAATTTTTCATAAGGCTACAGCTAATTTTAAACCTCCCTGCCTCACCTTATAATTATGCAGCTGAAAATGATAAGGGCATATATATTAGTAAAATATAGATATAAATAAATTAAATAAATATATTAATAAATGTAATTTACAATGTGATTACTCTAGCATATGAAAGTCATGAAAACATCCATTACTATTATTCTATAATCTACTTTTAGAAAATTGCTAAATTCTGTGGCCCTTCAAGTGAAGTAGGGATTTTTTATGTACATGCACAAGGTGGGGCAAAAGTAGGTTTAAGGTTGTGATTACGCAAATACACAGAGTTTGTTCTTATATTTTCCTATCTAATAAAAGAAAAACATGGTAATTAGCCGTACCTCCGCTACCCTTCCCATTGGCTAATCAGGGAGATATGCAAATTAACTGCCAACTAAGATGGTGGCCGGTAGCCAGGCAGCTGACGCGAACAGGGAGGCTTGCTTACTTCAGTGACGGAGGAAGCCAAGCTTCCCCACCTGCCTTGCGGGCCTCTGAACTGCAACTCTAAGAAACATTGTAACAAATATAGAAGCTAAACCAACCCCAGAAACCTGCTTTAGTCAGCCAGGCTTCAGCCAGCAGGACCGCAACACTGTTTCAAATACAGAAGGTAAACAAAGGCCAGAAACCGTTTCAGCAGCTGAGGCCTCAGAGCTGGAGCCGAGCCTCAGAGCTAAAGCTGGCCCAGAATAAAAAAAAAAAAGAAAGAAAAAAAGGACAGGTTAGGAGCTTCAGTCACCCGCCAGCCTGAAAACGGCCCTCAGCCCCTCACCCAGGCTGGCCAGGCACCCCAGTGGGGACCCCCACCCTGATCCAGGACACCCTTCAGGGCAAACCAGCCGGCCCCCACCCGTGCACCAGGTCTCTATCCTATATAGTAAAAGGGTAATATGCCTCCTGGCACCGGGATCAGCAGAGCAGCGAGGCCTCCCGGCACCAGGATCAGCGTGACAGGGGGCAGCGCCCAAACCCTCTGATTGGCCCTGCTCTGTGTGTGACAGGGTAGAGCCATAACCTCCCCATCGGCCCTGCCCTGAGTGTGACAGTGGCGGTGCCCCAACCCTTGATCGGCCCTCATCTGTGGGTGATAGAGGGAGGCATGCCAACCCCCTGATCCGCCCTGCTCTGTGTGTGACGGGTGGTGCCCCAACTCCCCTATCGGCCTTACTCTGTGTCAGGGGGGAGCTCCTCAACCCCCTGATCAGCCCTGCTCTGTGTGTGATGGTGCGGCGCCCCAACCCCCCCCCCCCCCATGGGCCCTGTTCTGTGTGACGGGGTAGAGCCATAACCTCCCCATCGGCCCTGCCCTGAGTGTGACAGTGGTGGCGCCCCAACCCCCTGATCAGCCCTGCTCTGTGGGTGACAGGGGGGAGCTCCCCAACCCCTTGATCGGCCCTGCTCTGTGTGTGACAGGGGGTGGCACCGCAACTTCCCTATTGACCCTACCTTGAGTGTGACAGGGGGCGGTTCCCCAACCCCCCCAATCAGCCCTACCCTGAGCATGACTAGGGGTGGCATCGCAACCTCCCGATCCACCCTGCTCTGTGCATGACAGGGGGCGGCGCCCCAACTCCCCAATCGCCCCTGCTCTGAGCTCGACCAGGGGCTGCACCTATGGATTGGGCCTGTCCTCTGCCACCCGGAAGCAGGCCTAAGCCAGCAGGTCATTATCTCCCTAGGGGTCCCAGACTGCGAGAGGGCACAGGCCGGGCTGAGGGACCCCCTCTCCCCCCGGAGTGCACAAATTTTTGTGCACCAGGCCTCTAGTTTAATAATAATTGCATTATTTTCCATGTGAACAACTGTAGACCTACTTTTGCCCCATTTGTATATAGAGAAAGAAGTCAGAGAGTGAAAGCAAGAGCCAGAGTGAGATCCAAGGGGTGAGGGAATCAGTACATTCCACCATTTATTCAGAAATAGCCTTCTGGCAGCCAATGTTTCTGGTGACCTGGACGCTCTAAAATTATGGCATACAAACCTGGTTTTCATTATATCACACTCAACAGATTAGTCCATGTGTCATGGGTTCCCATGTGCAATCATCAGAACTGGCAATGCAATTTTGTCTTCCTCTATCCTCAATAAATCATTATCAATAAAACATATTGAAGAGATTAGAGGAATAACGAATCCTCACTAATTCTAATTGCATATCTGTGCAATTTTTGCTTCATCTGTGTTATATTTTAAAATTCATCAAAGAGTTCTGTATCTTTTTCTTTGAATAGTCTTCCATACGTGAATAATTCTTTGCCATTGTCCTACCTCACTCTGTAAGAAATAGATTTGCTGGGAAAGTTATTTTCTTTCCTTCTTTCATGCGTTGTTAAAGACAAGCTCAAAGTTTCAGATTTAAATATAAATACTGTATTGTACGGCTACATAATGTAGTGGTTGAGCAGAGTTATTTTTTTTTTTATTAGACAGACATGACTTTGAAATTGCTATGATGCTATAGCAGCAGCAAGAGTAGAAACAGCCAGAGGAGAGCAAAGACTCTCCGGACATGAATGCACTCTTCCAGCTACCAGCTGTGTGACGGTGAGAAATCCACTGAAAGTTTTGGGCCTCTCCCGATCTTCAAAGGGATAATAATAGTCATTTCTCCAATGTGTTTCTTCAAAGGCTAAAAATATAAGCCATTTACATTTCTTGGCACAGTGTATGGAAGATATTAAATGTCCTATAAATGTTTTTTGGCAGCCAAGGTAATTGGAAGAGTAGCAGTGGTAACTGTCACGATAGCTTAAATTGTATCCACACTAGTAGTACTGTAATATTATGCTGCTACACCTCACAGTTGTGTCAAATAATCTTGGTTGAGAGTCAATCGATTCCTTAAAATAGAGTCCTGAGGGAGACATTTTGCTAAAAAAAAAAAAAAAAAAAAAAAAGATCTCTGAGAACCTGAAACAACTGTACTGGCTTGGTACTAATCTCTTTGGTACTAATCACTATTTTGTTTTCTCATTATTCCTATTATTATCATTATTATTATTAGCTAGAAATTGCTGTACTTTGAACATAAATGTCAGGAGTGGCCAGACTGAGGGAACAGATGGAGATTAAAAGGCTGACTATGAGACACACTATGCATGGGGGACATACACATACTAGGCCTTGCGGTCCTTACATAACAATGCACAATAATATTGAAAGTCCATGGAGACATGGACTTACATTAAACTTCACGGATGTGGAAATATCCACCAAAAAAAATCACAGATTTAGAAGTCATTCTGCAGATTGATTTGGCAAAATAAAAAACTCTGCCTATAAAAATTGCCTAAGGCAATTGTCTGTATCTACGGAAGAAGTTAATTAAAACACATATTTTAAAGCTATCTCCGTATTTGGTAAGTAACATAAATTCCTTGAACTATGGTGTGCTGCTCCATAAAACAGGGATCAAAATAATTAAGCACAGGCTATTTTAGGACTTAGATGAGTAGTGTGTAAAAAACACCTGAAACCAAGCACTTCTTTTTCCTTTCTACATGGTGATACAGGCAAGGACTCTTTCATTGGTAAATTTGAAAAATAAATTATATAATTTTGTCTTCAAGGTATTATCACTCATATTTCTAGTCCTTAGTCCTCTCTCAAAAGGACTGGAAATAGCCCTGTGCATCGTTTGTAAATACGGCACTACCAGCTCAGCTCAGCTCTGCACAACAGGTGGTTAAACTGTAGTGTTAGTAACTCTAGAAGTCCAGTTTTAATTTCAATAAGAATAAGTTGGATTACAATTTAAAAATCAAACTTTTGTTTTATTGACAGGACTACACAGCTAACCATTTTAAGTCATCTCATTATACAGTGCTGTTTGTCAAAAAAAAAAAAAAAAAAGGCCCTCTGACAATGGAGAGAACGGAGCTGGACAGTCCATCATTGCTGCAAGTAAAAGTAAGCTCAAGTTTAGTGAATAGCACCATCATTGTGTGTCCAAAATGACACTGTCTTTCTCTAGTGCAGACAAATCCAAACAGAAATTTTAAGCTCTATTTGGAGTAAGAACAATAGAGACAAGCAAGTGGCAGTTAAAAGCTAAGAGAAAGAAGTACTTTTTCTGTTCTATTTGAGCATCTCTAACTTGTCAAGAAGAATTTGGGACTGAAAAGGGCTTAACAAGGAATAATAATAAAGAATTTTAATTGAAATATTACTTAGGAATTTTTAAGAGATCTCTGCATAATCTAACCGAATTTAGTTTTCCTAGCCCAGATAGATATACCCTGGAATACTGAGAAAACTCGCAGATCAACATGCTCAATTTCAATCATCTTTGATGAACCAGGTTGCTGTAATCTGGAGATAAGCAAATGTGATTCTATTTTTAAATAAAATTTTAAAAAATACAATAGAAATTATAGTATTTAAGGCATGGAGTTATCATTGTTAATACCAATATTTCAGAAAAACTATATAAAACTTTAGAAAAAATACATGAAGCATTTAGAAAGGTAGGAATGAATTTACTAAGAGCAAGTGAAGCCTGGCAAATTATAAATACAAATTCATGTACCTTGAAAGGAACTGTGGGCCGCGAGGCTGCAGTGGACACAGGGGTGGGTCTTAGCCCATCCTCTGCGCCTTCCCTCCCCCGTCCCTTCCGCTGTGCTCCCAGTCCCCTGTCTGCCTGCAGCCCTGCTCCTGCTGCCACTGTAAACACTCCTGACACCACTCCCATGTGCTGATGGTGCATGTCCCACTCGCACCCGCTGACGGCGCGGAGCAATTGGGGCTGGCACTGGAAGCGGGTGCAAGAGGCGGCTGCTGGCCCCAATTGCCCCTCAGGAGCAGGGGGAGGTGGAAAAGCCCTGAGGAGCGCTCAGGGCTGGCAGCCGCTGCTTGCACCTGCTGATGGCGCTGAGCGAGCAGTGGCGCTGGCAGCGGGAGCAAGTGGGCCAGCACCGGCAGCAGGTGTGAGCGCTGGGCAGGACCACAGCGTGCAGTAGCAAATAAT
This sequence comes from Myotis yumanensis, assembly GCF_028538775.1. NCBI lineage: Eukaryota > Metazoa > Chordata > Mammalia > Chiroptera > Vespertilionidae > Myotis > Myotis yumanensis. Next base: position 28,239,055 of record NW_027223762.1, on the reverse strand, counting down.
TTTCAGTAACCTCCAGAGGCTCGCCCCTATGACAGAGACCAGCGCCCTGCCTTGGTCTGGTGTCCCTGCTCACCCACTCCATCATCTGCTTGGCCCGACGCCCACCATGTTCCATGCTCTGCTGCCGATGCCCGCCATGTTCTGCACACGCCCCCTGGTGATCAGCACATGTCATAGCGACCAGTTGTTCTGCCTTTCGGTCTATTTGCATATTAGGGTTTTATATGTATAGATGTGTCTGTATCTGTGTATGTAGCTGTGCATGTATTTCTTGATTTTCAAGACTGCTATGTACACACAATCTCATGCATGGGTGATTTTATTTCCTGCTTGTAGTGACTTAATCAAATATACATTCATAACTAGAACAAAGGGTTTCCTCATGACGCTTCATCATTACTTATACAGCACGGAGTGGAGTCACAATTAGCAGTTGGCATAATTTCCTATTCTAAGACGTAAACCTTTGTAAAGCATGTCCTAAAAAATATAGGAAAAAAATCTACTGGACTTTCCTATATACTTACCGAAGGCCTACATGAAACAATGAGCCCAATACAATTCTGTACATCAGACTGCTGAGCTGCCATAAGAATTCAAACCTGGCTAAACACAGGGAGCTATTAGCACGTTCCTAAACTCAGAGCTTAACATTCCGGACGAGACTGCTGTCCTGGGTTCCTTTGGAGTGTGATTTTTCTTGACTCTTTTCCATTTGGATGTGTGAAAGTATGAGGGAGGCAGAAGCAGTTGGACAGGAGGGAGAGCATGTCTAGAGTGATGACACATTTAAAAATACCATCTTGAGAAGCCTGGAGCTCCCTAGCTATAGATTCTAAATATAGTTATGCCAACAGGAGAGAGTGTGCCAGTTGGGCTTTCAGAACGCCACGCCAGCACCAGGTAAAGATGACTCACCAGGGGCCGCCAGGCTGTGAGGTGCCATTTCAGCATTTATTTACTGGAGCTTTCAAAAAACGGTGCTTTCCCAGAAGGCCACACTCCCCTCAGAGAACAGAGGAATGATAGCACATCAATACTGAATTCCCAGCATTAGATCATCGTTAATCCCCTCACAAAACATATTTTTGTTGTTACAAAAAGGCTTTCTAGGTAATGACTCTTATTGACAAAGGAAATATATTTTAAAATGCAGTGAGGATGATTTTCATCTTACACATATGTTGGCTTCAATGTTTCCCATTAGGCTGATTTTTGGTGACAGAATCTAAAATCAATGCTGCATTAAATGTACAGGGTGTCCCAAAAAATGTATACATGTTATAACAGCTGACAGCTCCATTTTGAAAACGAAATGCATTTTAATTAACACTGTCATTATAATTATTCAAAGTGTGTGTATACATTTTTTGGGACACCCTATATATCTGACTTGCAAACAGGGAGTTAAACAGGATCATAAAAAGGAAAAGCCATTATTTATTACAACATTTCTGCTTTTATTTTCCATAGGAACACACACATACAACACACAATTCCCTAAAACCTCTTAAACTACCGAATCTATTTGATCGTATTGTTAAGAGTGTGAAGCATCTATTATAGTTCTTTCCCACTGCATATTTATTGTGCTGACTAGATTTATTGCATTTTAATGGGTACATGTTCATAAGTTGATTCTTAAGCAGGGCTATTTAAAAACCTCCTGTCATGAGCAAACCATAACAAACTTGCCATCTGTGTCGTTTAGGAAGTAAAAGTTTTAAATTTAGTTAACTCTTGTTGGCAGTCTATTTTTCTGTGCAACCTCTTCTGTAAATCCTGTTTCTAGATCCTTACTTCTGGAGGTGTGAGGGTGCGGTATAGACAGGACAGATTCATCCCAAAAGTTGGAAATGAGAAATCTCTTAACTCTGACTCTATTTCCTGGTGCTTTTTCAATCCTAGAAGCCTGGTGCACGAATCGGTGCATGGGTGGGGTCCGTCTGGGTGGCCTGCATGGATCAGGCTGAAACCCAGTCTAACACTGCCTGCAGCTCCTACCTGCTGCTCCCACTCATACCGGCCCCAATGTGCCTACCACGGGCTTGTGACCAATCAGTCCCAATCAGGAGAGGCTCGTGCTGCTGCAGCAGCGCTTGCCAGACATGAACCCTGCACCTGGACCCTCCCAAGGAGAGTGGCCTGCAGGATCGGGCTGAAACTGGCTCTCCCGAGGAATCCCGGGTTGCAAGAGGGTGCAGGCCAGGCTGAGAGACCCCACTGGTGCACGATCGTGATGGGGAGGGATCGCGGGAGGGCTCTAGGGTGTGTCCGGCCCATCTTGCTCAGTCCCGATCAGCTGGACCCCAGCAGCAAGCTAACCTACTGGTCGGAGCATCTGCCCCCTGGTGGTCAGTGCACGTCATAGCGAGCGGTTGAGCAGCCTTAGCATATCATTAGCATATTACACTTTGGTTGGTTGTTCGGTCCAGCCATTCAGTCTATTTGCATATTACCCTTTAATTATATAGGATTCTAACCCCAGCCCCTCCTTGGCTTTTCCTCACTCCCCTGTAAAACAAGAAGTTGAGATGCTACCAACACTTCCATCATTTCTACTTGGTGAAGCCAATAGAACAGAGGTATTGAAGGGAGCATCAAGCACACTGGAAATCAGAAGCAGAAAGTGAAGTCTTCCATCTCCCACAGCTTCAGCAGCTTCTAAGGCCTGCGCTTTGTCATTAGGCTAGAAGGGTAGGCCTTTGGAGCCTCTTTTCCTTCCTTACCTTAGAGCGGTGGTCCTCAACCTTCCTAATGCCGTGACCCTTTCATACAGTTCCTCGTGTTGTGGTGACCCCCAACCATAAAATTATTTTCGTTGCTACTTCATAACTGTAATTTTGCTACTGTTATGAATCGTAATGTAAATATCTAATATGCAGGATGTATTTTCATTGTTACAAATTGAACATAAAGCATAGTGATTAATCACAAAAACAATATGCAATTATATATGTGTTTTCCAATGGTCTTAGGCGACCCCTGAGAAAGGGTCGTTCAACCCCCAAAGGGGTCGCGACCCACAGGTTGAGAACCGCTGCCTTATAGTCTTAAGCTCTTCAACTTATCTTGATGTAAGTAATGGACAATGTCTCCTATTCTTTATTTCTGCCTCCAGTGCTATTAACACATTGCATACCGCATAGAAATCTCTAAGACATACGCCAGGGACCGCATGTTTTCGGGCAAACTGCACGTTATTTAAATCATCATAATGCACTTTAGGTGTCGTTTTTCAATAATTATAACATTTTTACTTACAAAAACAATTAAACAATTAAAGTTCCTAGTACTTTTTTAAGGTATGGTACTGCGTAAAACATTTTCCTCTATGAAGAGGGGACTAAACAAAATTTACATAAGTATCTAGATTCACTCCTTTTTCCATGGGCGTGAAAAACGAGAACACTCGTGAGCGGTCCTTAACGGCGCGCGAAACACAAGAAAACTCCTGAGCGGTACGGAAGGTGTTAATTAACTTATTTATTTATTTATTTGTTTATTTATGAAATGTAAAAACAACTCTTTATTTCTGTCTCAAACCTTATAATCCAAAGCCTTCATGGTCTCAGTGGTTAGTTTACTTCATCTCTTAATTTGTTCCCACTTCAATTCATGGGCACAGGACTCCTTGTTCAACCTTTGGGTCCAGGACAGAGTGACTACAGTGGGTGTCAGGGTAGTTTCCCTGGATATTCACTCAAATTTGTATTTATCCTTTTGTTTCTCTTCTTACCTTTTTTTACTTTACTTTATTTTCATTCTGTCCCTACCCTAACCCTGAAAAATATAAAAAATAAGAAAACATAAATTATTTCTCCTTTAATTGTGGTCAAAATTCACCATTTTTATTTTGGTGTTTTTCATGTTAGTATCAATATCTAACCTTATAACACTATTGGTTTTTATTCATTTTCTCTATAGCTCCATATATCCTATTCATTTTCTCTATAGCTCCATATATCCAGAGACACTTAACATGATTTGACAGAAACAGATGGGTAATAAACTTCAGTGAATTTTAGGATTCCTCATCTATCAGCAATTAAACCAAACAATAACCCTATAAATGTCCATGGACTTCTATGGAGACTCTTATTTTAGAAATGCATGTCATGTTTTTTCCCCCTCAAAATTAAGACTTGCTTTACAAATTCCAGACTCAAAACAGTATAAGGAAGTTTTAATTACAATTGAAAATATGGGGAATGTGAGTTAAAAGAAAATAATGATTTATATCAGTGCTTAGAACTATGTCCTTCCCAAGATAACCAAGAGAAAAATATTAAAATATGTTCAAAAATGAACTGTGAATACGGATTAACCTTTACCTATTATCCATATATAATATGGACTAGAAGCACAAAAGCAAAAATGAATAGACTATGACTCCTTGCATTTGTTTAAATGCATTCTGAACTCATAGTCACTGAATTCTGCCATAGAGGGTTTTTTTTTATTTTATTTATTTTTAGAGGTTTTTTTTTTTTGACATAGACATTGACACATGTGTGCACAAATCCCATAATCTAATTATTTTGACTTAAAGGTAAAATGGTCTTTCACATATATAATACCTTGACTTTCTGAATATTTTGGGTTCTTTCATCAATCTTCACATTTTTTTAAATTCTGAAACACAGAAGTTGGCCATTAGGAAGTAGCTAGACTGTGGCAAGCAGTTTGAAAGGAATATCAGAAGCCAAAGATACCCAACTGAAGAATGTGCTGGGAAGAGAAAGCAATAATATATTTAAAACATCCACAGTGTAAATTAGAGATTTTTTTTTTTCTTTTTTGGAAAGTTAATTATGCTTCTCATTATAAAAATCGTGACTAACATCTACTGAATACCAATTTTGTGACATGTTTCTTTCTAAGAGGTTTTCATGTGATCACTCATTTCATCCTGGCAAAAACCCAGTTAATTAATATTATAGTCACCTTCACTTAAAAGGTGAGTAATAGGGAACTAATAAATGAGTCTCAAATTATGTCAGGGATTTGAACCCTAGTTTTGAAGCTAATCTAATTTTGTACATGTACTCTTAAATAGCACTCTGATGAAAGAAAGAAAGAAAGAAAGAAAGAAAGAAAGAAAGAAAGAAAGAAAGAAAGAAAGAAAGAAAGAAGGGAGGGAGGGAGGGAGGGAGGGAGGGAGGGAGGGAGGGAGGGAGGGAGGGAGGGAGGGAGAAGGAGAGGGAGAGGAGAGGGAGAGGGAGAGGGAGAGGGAGAGGGAGAGGGAGAGGGAGAGGGAGAGGGAGAGGAGAGGGAGAGGGAGAGGGAGAGGAGAGGGAGAGGGAGAGGAGAGAGGGAGAGGGAGAGGAGAGGGAGAGGGAGAGGGAGAGGGAGAGGGAGAGGGAGAGGGAGAGGGAGAGGGAGAGGGAGAGGGAGAGGGAGAGGGAGAGGGAGAGGGAGAGGGAGAGGGAGAGGGAGAGGGAGAGGGAGAGGGAGAGGGAGAGGGAGAGGGAGAGGGAGAGGGAGAGGGAGAGGGAGAGAAGACTTTTTTCACTTTTAAAAATTCTATGAATTTTGCCATTACTAATACAGGAATATTATTGAGAAGTCTTCTGATATCCAAATAATTTATGGTAATAATTATATTTTATAGCAACTTTTAAATCCATATACATTTACAATGTCAGATATGGGTACATTTGAGGTAAATTAATCATTCGCACTGTTATAATGTAAATTAAATACTTTGTTATTAGAATAGGTATGTCTTATATGCTATGGTGTTTTTGGGTTCTGTGAGACAGGATGAATGCTATTTTGAACCTTAATTTTCCTTTTTACTCAGCAAATAAAGGTCTAGAGTGGTTCCTTTCATGGTGATAATGTTGAAAATTCAGAATCCTTAAAAAATGTATATGCCAGGCATATATTTATTCATTCAACACATATCTTCTGAGTGCCTACTGCTCTTTGTCTTGGGAGGACAGCAATGAATAAAACTACCGAAGCCCCTTCCTAATAGAAACTATAATAATAGGGGAGGGGCACACAATAGAAATAGAATACCATTGTTTAATAGCTACTCACTATAAAGAAGATATTTTCTTACAGACCGTGGGAAACAAGAGGTTGTGTGTCATGAGGAAGAACATGCCCTGAAGATAAGGCAGCCCAGAGCCCAGACAAGCCTGTCACTCAAAAGAAAATACATTTTAAGGGCAGATCAAGAGCAGGGCCTATCTGAAGGGAGACAGCATTCAGGGATAATCCTTACGAGGCTAATTTTTGCAAGCACAATGATAGAAGGCAGACCCTGGGAATTCACTAACTTTAGATTTTTTTTTCTCACCCACTAACCCTATATAACAGCTTGTTGGAAATGAAATGTCAGAGCGGTCTTTTCAGAGCATTATACCTGCTGTTCTCAGCTTGCCGGCTATCTGATTAATAAATGCACTGCAAAGCTTCAACCTAGTCTCTACCTATTTGACTGTGGTCGTGGCCGACAGCTTGGGCCCTTTACTGTCTGGTCTCATAACCTCTACTGTGACCTTAAGATTTACAGTAACCCTGACATAACCTCAACTTTCCCTGAGAAAGCTGAACATTTTTCTCAGTAAGGAAGGAGAAAATCAAGAAAAGTGAGCATTTATGAACAAGAAATCTCTAGTGGATTCTTAACATATATATTTCAAATGAATTTTAAAAATCAGTATCAGCTTGCAAGTAAAGATTCACAAAAGAAGGAAGAGGATGAGGTGTCTTGTCCAAGGTCACACATTGGTATTATGTAGCATTCATGCATCACACTATCCATTCACAAATTATTTATTTCTTATATTTACTTGAGAATGACCTTACTTTGGTGATTTAGAAATTACCATTTAAACAAACACATATTTATGTAGGCAATTACAAAAAAGAAGTGAGTTGATAACAAAATAATTATTACTCAAGTAAATTATAAAGACAAGGATAAAAACCATTATACTCCATAAATTCTAGAACTATGATATTATTTTAAATAGTTGATTTGATACAATTAACAATAATGTACAGCTACTGCTCATAAATCTATTCCATTGGAATATTACATTTTTAGACCTGCATTGAGGTCTTTTAAAATCATAATTTTATAACTTTGTGGCCAAATATTTGGACTCTTTACCTCTGGCTCTGCTTATGTATCCAACAGCTTTGCAATTTGGACACTTACCCTGCCTACTGGAAAAACTATACTCCTCATATTGTTTGTTTAATCACTACTTAACAACTTTGTTTTATAAGCTAAAGGGAAAAAGAAGCAATGGTCCATGACTTACGACTCCTGTGGCCTCTGCTCAAGGAGGGTCTGGGAGCCTGGGTTGCCCAGGGCTGTGGACAGCTTGCAAACAGCTCTCAGCCCCTCACCCAGGCTGGCCAGGCACCCCAGCGGGGACCCCCACCCTGAAGGGGGTGTGGCCAGTCTGCAAACAGCCCTCAGCCCCTCACCCAGGCTGGCCATGCCCCCCCAGTGGGGACCCTCACCCTATGGGGGCGTGGCCAGCCTGAAAACCACTATAGGCTCCTTGGCCCAGGCCACCCCACACCCCAAGGGAACCCCCACCCTGATTCGGGACACCCTTCAGGGCCAACCAGCTGCACCCCCCCCACACTCCCATGAACCAGGCCTCTATACTAATAAAAGGGTAATATGCTAATTAGACTGGGAGACCTTCCAGAAGACCTTCCAGATATTCTTCCGGACAAAGCCATGATGGCCTGGCCAAGGTAGAGGTGGTTAGAGACCAAGAGGGGAGGGCAGTTGTGGGTGATCAGGCTGGTGGAGGGAGGGGCCATTGGGGGTAAGCAGACCAGCAGGGGGTACAGCTGGGGGCAAGCAGGCCATTAGTGGGGGTGAGTTGGAGGTGATCATGATAGTGGGGGGGGGGCAGTTTGGAGTGAGCAGGCCAGCAGGGGGGCAGTTGGGGGCGAGCAGGCCAGTGAGGAAGGAAGGTGGGGGCGAGCAAGCCAGCAGGGGGGGGCAGTTGGGTGTGATCAGGCTGGCATGGGGGGGGCATTTGGGGGCAAGCACGCCAGTGGCGGGGGGCAGTTGGGGTCAAGTAGGCCAGCAGGCAGAGTGGTTAGGGGCAATCAGGCAGGCAGGCAGACAGGTGAGTGGTTAGGAGCCAGCAGTCCCAGATTGCAAGAGAGATGTTCGATTGCTGGTTTAGACCCGATCCCTGTAAACCGGCAGTAGGATATCCTTCAAGGGGTCCCAGATTGGAGAGGGTGCAGGCCAGTCTGAGGAACACCGACTCCCCCATGCATGAATTTCGTGCACCAGGCCACTAGTTTTGTTACATTTGTCATGGTATATAAATAATGATTTATACATGATACTGTATATAAATTCAAATTTTTAATGCCTATCACAGACCAACAGATACTTACTAAAAGGAATAATTATGATATAAGGAAATGTGTTTACTTTTAAAATATTGACATTTTATTCAAGCAATAAAGTTATGTGAATTTAATAGCAAAGAAATAAAAACTGAAGTTTTGACAGGTTGAAGAGCTGTCATTACCAAATTGACGCATTATTATGTTGAAATAAATTTTTTTGCTGTTACATAATTGACTTCGTTACTTATGCATAATTGAACATGACTAAGGCTATTTAGGCCTGAAGTAAAGAACAGTAAAGATTGACATTTATCATTCAAAATTAATAATCAGTAGGGGAGATATAGAAAAGAACAAGTAATACTAGTGATACTGTTGTAATAACCTGGTTATTATTTAACAGGAAAGGAGTGAGGGGGAGACTAAATAATATAGGCATGCCATTTGTACAGTTTTTCCAGAAAGCTGAAGCTTAACACTCTTCAGATCTGTTCGAAGCAGATCTATGGGGGAAGGGACTGGATAATAAATAGATGCATGCCCAGTAAGGTCTAAGTGACATGGTAGGTATTTACCTGTCAGTCACACTTGGGAATAGGGTATTAGCTAGAATAGGCATGGCCATTGCAATGACTTGAAATCTGAGATACATCAGCTCCTGAACATCGGGAGCTCTCTTTCTCTTGGCTCCCTTGGCCCTATTTCACTCCTGGCCCTCCTGTGGTAGGGAGCGGCTCCACTGCATTAGCTCGCATGGATCATGGCCAAGGGAACCCCACTCAATGGGCTAGTGGATTATAAGTGGCCTGATGATATGCTGGGCTTCATTCCATCATAGAACTGACACTCTGGACACTGGCTCTGCTTCTAGCACTGTGGAAGCCCTAGCTGCACATTTTCCAGGACTAGTTTAGGGGAAATGGTACTTTGCAAACTGAGAGAGATAATGTCACACGAATAAACCTTTCTACCACATCTCATCCTCTTATGCTAGTCTTAGAAAGTTCATTTTCTCAGGAGATCATTAAGAACCCTACTCCCGCTAGCAAAAGAGAGGTTCTGCCCATGCAATCCTCTGATAACACCAGGAAGACTGATATTGTGAGAAGCTTGATTATAATATTTCATTATATGCATTAAAAGTGGTCTTGGGCCCAAGTTCCAGTTTTGCTATGCAATCAGCAAATGAAAGAGTAAGGGCATATCCTGATTAAGGTCCTAATATGAGGTTGAAAACCACACTTCTTTTATCCAAAGGTCTAGATCAGCGGTTCTCAACCTGTGGGTTGTGACCCCTTTGGGGGTCAAATGACCCTTTCACAGGGGTTGCCTAAGACCATCGGAAAACACATATATAATTGCATATTGTTTTTGTGATTAATCACTATGCTTTAATTATGTTCAATTTGTAACAATGAAAATACATCCTGCATATCAGATATTTACATTACAATTCATAACAGTAGCAAAATTACAGTTATGAAGTAGCAACGAAAATAATTTTATGGTTGGGGGTCACCACAACATGACCAACTGTATTAAAGGGTCGCGGCATTAGAAAGGTTGAGAACCACTGGTCTAGACCGTAAGAGGGTAAACTGATTTTATCTGGAGAAGTTTCCAAAAATAATGGTCACTGCTCTAAAATAATAAGAAAAGCAGAAAAGGGGTTGATTTGGAAACAGTTTAGTAGAGGACTAAATTTATATTATGTTCCTGAAGGCTACAAGATATTTAATTTTTTTAAGGTATATCATGATATCTGAGAGAATTACATCTTGGTTATCCATTTTTTAAAATAATGAGCATTCAACTGATAAAATGAGTTGCAATCAGTTTATTTTACCTAATATTATAAGGACTTAATTTTTTTCTTTTTTTTCCTTTATTGAATAAGATATTACAAATGTGTCCTTATCCCCCCAATGTCCCCTCATCACCCCCATTCCTGCCCTCACCCTCACCCCCTGTTGTCCACATCCATCACTTATGCTTATATGCATGCATACAAGTCCTTTGGTTGATCTTCCCCCCTCACCCCCATCCTCCCCTGTTTTCCCTCTGAGTTTTGAGATAAGGATTTAATTTAATGTCAAGCCTATGCTCTTGTGGAAATAATACCTAGGAACATTCTATACTTCAAAGCACTCTTACATCAAGCTTTCTTTCTCTTCCAAGTGAAAAATGCCCACTGTCATATAAGTTAGTTTTACTCAAGAGGCTTGATAATGCTATCAGCATAACAGGCAAATATTACTGAGAATTTAAAATGATATGTTACCCTTTTATTCATTGTGAGAATTTTTCAGGATTGATTTTAAAAGGTATTTTCACTTTATTGTGTTTCATTGGTGACTTAATTTTTGAAATTGCTATTTTAAATTTGCCAATTTAATATTGTGAATATCATGATTGTTCTTTCCCAAGGCGTTATCATATTCTGTTTTGAGAATCATCTACTCCATTGCACTTGGCTTCATGTAGTAAAAAAAAATATTTTTGATATATATATACATGTTTGATATATGCCTAAAGAATGATAAAAATGTGCTGATAGTACTGCATGGTAACCGCGGTTCTTGTCATTAAGAGCTTCTCCTTTTTGATATGCAGTTCTTCGATCATTCTTGAATATAGGTGCTCAACATAGGTTAGGTTTCTTCCTATCAGAATGGGAAAAAAATCACTCTCATATTTGTGTATGTAACACCCTTTGAATCCAGGTCTATACTCTCTTTCTCTCTCTCTTTCTATTATTCTGTAATGATGGAAGAAGAAACCTAATTTTTTGGCTTTAGAGGAGAAGTTTCTGTTATTTTTAAAATTTATACTGTTCTAGATTTTTTAAAATTTTTTCTTCAAAAATTAGCAAAGAGTGTTCTAGTAGCTGTGGCAATTGAACTCAAATGGACCATTTATATTGGCAAACATGTCCCACGAGCTATAAGGGCAGCAGCCTGTGAGCCCATTAGGTGGTAAAATTCTGCTTCAATGTTTGCTAAAACTTCAGACAGTAGTTCCTTGAAATGAGCTTTGAAAGATGAATTGACTCTTCCAGGTTAAGGTAGGGGACACAGAATAATGTATAACAACCCTGATGATAATGCCCTGTCATCAAATTTGGTAACTTTTAAGACAAAATTTATGTTTTACTTATCACTTTTATGCTAGAAGAGAAGAGGATTTCATCTTGGGCAGATTTTCTTTTCTTTTTAAAAATTTTTTCTATGCTAATATGAAGCTGCAGTTATATTAGAAAATAGGTATCCTTTGTCCTTGGAAAATGCCTTTTTAAAGACTTAACTCCTTATTATACACAGCTATGAGCAAGGGAAGCCTAAGAGTAGATTTATATGGTATTGTAGGAACTTTCTGAAAAGAAATGGATTAAAGCTCAAACCTTTCAGAGTGACTCACACCTTGCTGATAGATTGAGATCTTCCAGTTGTTTTGAACAAGCAGAAAGGGCACTCAGGATCTCAAATGGAAACTCGTTTTAAAGGAAGGTGCCTGGGCTAGTGACTGGCACACCAAATTTGAACATTAGAATAATGTTAGCTGTGGCGCAGTCTGTGCCAGGATAGAAGCTTATTCTAACTGTAGAAATGCTGACCTAGTGGTCTTATTTTAAGCAAGTAGCTGGAAATGACATTTAACTTGAAAGAATTCTATACAGTAAAATACTACTCACCCATAAGAATGATGAAATACTGCCATTTTTGACAATGAGAATGGATCTTGAGACTATCATGCTAAGCAAAATAAGTCAGACAGAAAAAGTCAAGAACTGTATGACTTCACTCATATGTGGGATATAAAACTGAAAGGAACAAATGAAAAAACAAGAAGAACAAACAAACAGAAACTCATAGACAACAGTATGTGGTTACCAGAGGGGGGAGTAAAGGGGCCCAAATATATGACGATGGAAGAAGATTGGACATTGGGTGGTAAACATACAATGCACTATACAGATGATGTATCATAGAATTGTACACTTGAAATAGATTTGAAATCTATAAAATTTCATTAACCAATGTCACTCAATTAATTAAAAAAAAGAAAGAATTCTAAACTTGGGAACCTGAGCATGATGCACCAATGGGACCTGTGCAGGCATGTGAACAACACAGAGCTAATCAAGAACATATCCTGCTGTGTATTGATAGCACAAAAAGGAGTAACAAGAAACCAAGGGCCTATTGGTATGAAAAACTCCCGAATTCATTCATTCATTCATTCATTCATTCATATTAATTCTCTCTCTCTTTCTGACATTTATAATCTGGACCCTGAGGACTGAGTAACAAAGCTCTGAGGATTCATGTACTATGCAAAGATGAAAGGAAGCAAGATTTGAGGCACAAAGGAAAAGACCACGAATGACCTTTTAATAAATTCATGAAGCATTTTCATTACTAAGTTCTAAAATAAGAAATAAAGTAGTATGTGTATTGGATACTGATAAAGAGTACTCTGTAGTCAGGGTCTTTTTTAAAGCAAAAAAAAAAAAAAAGGTACATTTGGGAAAATATGAACACCCAACAAAATTATGTATACATTAAAATGACTTCAGAGATTAAGTTGCAATTATTTAAGAAACTGATTTGTTTTGTTTATTATACACATTTCCCCCATAATGCCAGGTAAACACAGTTTTACAATATTCCACCAAAATAAAAATTCTGAAGCACTACCAGACTTGAACTCTTTCTGTATAGCAAGATCCCAGGAAGGACATCAGTGCAGCTTCCTGATACCGCCCTAAAATTTAGTCCAGGTGCATGCCATCATCTCTCCGCCTTACACATTTATTCTCATAGTGCTCTTAATAGTATGGTCTCTCTCTTAAAGCCACATTGAAACCAGATGCTACAGTGTAAATGAACAGAATTATTAGAAAGAGCTAAAAATATGGACAGTGCTCTAGGATGTAAATAAAATAAACCACATGTTTTTAAAAAGAAACATCTTTCAGAAAGGATGGCAAATATGGGACTTCGTGCTCTCACATGATCTAAAACGAATGGCAGCCACTTTTAATGACCATGTAACCTTTCCTGATGAGCCTCAGATTTATTTTGAAGTCTGTACTCCAGGCAGCCACTATCTATCAATTAGAGTTGGAATTAAAGATTCCTATCCCTTGATTGGGAGCTCATAGAGGTTGCGCATAGGTTATTCAGGAAAGTTCTAAGTCTCAGCATATATCATGTTTGTTGCAGTAGGATTAAAAAATACATTAAAAATTTATTTAAAATAATAGGTAACTGGAATATCCAATTTAAGAAGTACCAATAGTTCAGCATTAACTAAACATTCACATTTAAAAGAATTAAAAGAATTTTCTTTGTGTGTGTAAAATCTGAATGTGCTGAATAAAATTAAGACAATGCTTTCAGCCGAAACCGGTTTGGCTCAGTGGATAGAGCGTCGGCCTGCGGACTGAAAGGTCCCAGGTTCGATTCTGGTCAAGGGCATGTACCTGGGTTGCGGGCACATCCCCAGTGGGAGATGTGCAGGAGGCAGCTGATCGATGTTTCTCTCTCATCGATGTTTCTAACTCTTGATCTCTCTCCCTTCCTCTCTGTAAAAAAATCAATAAAATATATTAAAAAAAAAAAAAGACAATGCTTTCAGACCCATCCTCATCTTCCTTTTTGCAGGTAACACTAAAAGCAGTTTTCCAAACACTTCTCACCAAATATTCCTCAAAATCAACTTTGATGGTGACATACTTTTCCATTGCATGGATAGATATAACTGGATTTCACCACTCTCTTTCTACTGGACATTCATGAAATTTTCATGTTTCTTCCTTTATAAACATATCAAACTCATTATAAAATAAGTGTATGTTTTATTGTAGAAAGACTTGGTAGTGAATGGTGAGACAGGATATTATTACACTTTTATAAATTTGCTCTGGCAAAGTTCTGACAGATGCTGCAGGATACAGAGAGGTAATGATGCAGGCCCAGGGAGATGGACAGAAGAGCAGGACAAATCTAGGCTGGCAGACAGCACCATTTGAACAGATTACACCCATGACAACTAGGATTGGGAACCTCAGACCTAGCTTTACTTCCTCAGAAAAGCCAGTGTGCAAACAGGCTCCTATATCACTTCAAACTGAGATTTTTCATTGTGGAGTCCCAGGTACAGCACATAAATATATGTCAGAACATAAATCTGTGATATGTATATCTTCAAAATATTTATTTCTTTTCATTATGAAAAAAAGAGTACATTTTCTGTGCTATTTATAAATTCCCTGTTTTAAAAAATGTTCCTCCCTCTCCCTTTCTGTTTCATTCTCTATAATCATTTATATTCAAGAAAAAAGAGAGAAGAGTGGAAGAAAATATTGATTTGCTTTGGGCTAGAGACTAGGGAAGATACAATGTGATTTTTAAAAATAGATTATAAAGATCAAAACAGAACACAGTAAAAGTGAGTTTCTGAGTATGAGAATGGGAACTGATTTAGAAACTATTTTATTTATGAGAAATGAACATAGCAAAATGCAACATTAATTTATAGAATAAATATCTCCAATAGATTAATCATGGAAACACTAAACATTTGGGATACTAAATTTACTTGCACATTTTGATAATTTGGTAGGTCAGAGGCTCTTTCCCATGAATTGTCTGCTGCCCTTCCAAATGCACAAAATTACAAGGTGTATGAGCCTGTGACTGAGTGGCTTTGGGGGTACACATTTCCCTCAGTAATGGATTTTGTGTTTTCAATATTCTTTCATCAGGACAATGTTTCACGACTTGGAAGTAGACGCTAATAAATGCCTTATGGAGTTATGGGAACTAAGTTTGACCAGGAGTGACAATCTATAGTCAGTAGATGAACCTTAACAAAATGATGCTCTCCTGCATCATGCCACACCTCATGACTGCTTATTTACAATGTTTTAATTAGAAGTGATTGAAGCCTATTCGTCAACATATAGTAAATTCTGAGTACCTCCATTAAAAATGTGGTTGTGCAATAAGAGTAGACAGCTACCTTCTTGCTCTGTCCTTACATGGCGTGGAGAGAGACAGGGAGGGAGGGAGGAAGGGAGGAGAGAGAGGGCTCTCTGGTGTCTCTTCCTATAAGGACACTATTTCTATCATAGCGGAGTCGTTATCCATATGACCTCACTTAAACTTAATTACTTCAAATGCAGTCACATTGGGGTTAGGGCTTTAATATACAAATTTGGGAGAAACACAAATATTCAGTCCATAAAACTACCCATTTTGTATTATAATTTATTCTACAAAATATATATGCACATAAACATATACACACATAAATGAACCTAAACGTAAATGTGTATGTATGTATGTATGTATGTATGTATATATGTGTGGTATGTCTTACTGGAAAAAAGGAAACTAACTGAGTCTATGAAAAGCAGTCAAGTTTGAAGACTGCTGATCTAGGACATATTTTAATTTTGGTTTAGAAACTGTCTCAAGACAACATAGTCCATTCTTAGATAACTCTTTTGGAAGCTTTCTAATATTAAAATATGTCACCCAACAATGCTCATTCATTGGTTTCTCTTCTATTACTCTGAATCAACTAAAACAAAGCTATCTCTATTTACTTGTCAAAGCCAGTTATTTATATGCACTTATTAAATTTAATTCAATGCATTTAAATATCTTCTTTTGAGTCTCTCTTATGCCACTAAATACTGGGAATATAATCTCCACCTCTAGGGAGTTTATAGTGTACTAGAGAGCCAGTGCACAAAATTCGTGCACTGGAGGGGGGTCCTCAGCCCAGCCTGTGCTCTCTCGCAGTCTGGGACCCCTCAGGGGATGTCTGACTGCCAGCTTAGTCCCTGGGGGGATTGGGCCTAAGCTGGCAGTCAGACATCCCTCTCACAATTTGGGATCCCTCGCTCCTTCTTGCCCGCCTGTTCGCTCTGTACCACTCGGCTTGCTGCTCCTTAGCACTGCCACAGAGGCAGGAGAGGCTCCCGCCAACGCCACTGCGCTCACCAGCCATGAGCCTGGCTTCTGGCTGAGCAGCCACTCCCCCTGTGGGAGCGCACTGACCACCAGGGGGCAGCTCCTGCATTGAGCTTCTGCCCCTATTGGTCATTGCGCATCATAGCGACCAGTCGTTACAGTTGTTCTGCCATAATGATCGCTTAGGTGTTTATTACAGAGATTTGTGGATAAATTCAATTGCAAGGATTATTTTATTGAAGGAAGGAAAGATCAAGGAGAAGGACATAGCCATGTGAGGTGATGGATGGATGTTAACATAATTTATCATGGTATCATTTGCAATATATGTTGTGTACATTAAACATCATCATGTTGTACACCTTAAACTAGTATAATAAGTCAATTATCCTATCTAATAATAGAGAAACATGGTAATTAGCCATAACTTCACTACCCTTCCCATTGGCTAATCAGCAAGATATGCAAATTAACTGCCAGCCAAGATGGCGGCCGGCAGCCAGGCAGCTGAAGCGGAACATGAGGCTGGCTTGCTCCAGTGACGGAGGAAGCCAGTGTTTCCCAACTGCTGCCGCCCGGCTCTGAGCTCCTGAAGCAACAGCTCCAAAAGATACAATGTTTCAATTATAGAAGCTAAAAGATGGCGGCTAATTTGCATATACCAGTTGTGAGGGAAGACTGAGGACAACATGGAGGCAAGCGGTACACAAGGGAGCTAAGTCTTAGCTCAAGGACAGAAAGGGAGCCAAGGCTGTGGAGGTGGGAGGCGGGAGGTGGGAGGGCAAGCCCAGCCACAGTGGCTGTGAGCCGGAGGGGCAGCGGCTTGGAGGGGGAGGGGCAGTGCCTGGGAGAGGGAGGGGAAACCTGCCAAAGCACCTGGGAGCGGGAGGGGAAACCCGCCAAAGGGCCTGGGAGCGGGTGGGGAAACCCAGCAGGAGTGGCTGGGAGCAGGAGGGGAAACCCAGCAGGAGCCGCTCAGAGTGGGAGCGAAGACCACCGCAGAGGGTTTCGCTCCCCTCTCTGCTTCACTCCAGCCACTGGAAGCCCTATTCTTGTAGGGATATTCCTGCAATGGGCCTCTAGTATTTCAATAAAAACTGGGAGAGGGAGTTCAAAAAGGAGGATGGACAGAATAGTGGCTACATCAAGGGAAAGCACCTAATGCATACAGTGTGGTGGTTAACAAAAGCATTCTTGAAAATCATTGATTTTGCAAAATAAGCCCTCCAATGGGCCAGGGCAGGAGAGCCTTCTGGAGAAAGTGAAGCTGAGGTCCTGAGTGTCCAAAAGTGAAAGAAAATAAGATGTTTTTGGATGTGTCAGCAATTCAATAATCTCAAGCAGAATAGATGTAGTTAATGTTAAAATTAAAGTTGGAACTCAATCAAGAAAGTCTCTGTCAGTAATGGCAAAAGTTGAGATTTTTATTTACAGGACAATAACTAACAGTTAAAGGACTTTATGTCAAAAAATGATATATTAAGTATTTTAAGAAGATCTCTCTAGTTGCATAGTGAGAAAAAACAATGATTGGATGATAACAGGCCCAAAGATCAGAATCTATAACAAAGTCTACCTGGGTTAGAAATGATGTGATAGTGGTACGGCACTGCAAGAACTGCCAATCCTATTTCAGACCTTATTCTTGTAGAATATGGGCACATTGATTCACTTGTAATATCTTCATTGTTTCCAGGAATTTTTAAGAAAAAAAAAAGTGAAAGTTCAGTGATAAGGTTGAGGATATGAAAATGTTTACTTCAGGGTTCTCCAAAAGACACAGTGTCATGCCTTGGAGAAATCAAGAGAAAGAAGTCTAAGGTAGTATGAAGGTAAAGTATGAATGAATACACGGAGGAAACCAATTACTAGACAGACTGACTTTTGCAGGTAACCAATTGATAGAGGGATTTAAGCCATGTTGTAAAATTTGACCTCAAAATCTCCAGCCCCTGGTGAGAGCAGCAGTGCAGCAATTCCTGGAAGAAGTCGGTGGTGGCCTAAAGTGCTTGTTCTACTGAGACTCTCCTGCATTCGTTGACAGCTGTTTGTTGAAAACAGCAGCAGGGTCAAGCAGTGTCACTGTGTCCGGCCCTGCCAAAAGTAGTCCTCTGTGTACAAGGCCAAAAAGCTCCAATTCCTAACTGTTTCTTGTAGTAATTGATTTTATATCCCTTCATAAACTTGATTAATCTTCACAAAAGAGATTCCAGTTTACCTAGGACTGCAGAGAAGTTTATAAAATTTAATTTTTAATTTGTAGCATCTTTGTCGACCCCCCAACCCAAAGTATTTAAAGTCGCTAAAATTGGTGTTATTAACACCTTCCGTACCGCTCACGAGTTTTCTTGTGTTTCGCGCGCCATCTGTTAAGGACCGCTCATGAGTTTTCTCGTTTTTCATGCCCATGGAAAAAGGAGCGAATCTAGATACTTATGTAAATTTTGTTTGGTCCCTCTTCATAGAGGAAAATGTTTTACACAGTACCATACGTTAAAAAAGTACTAGGAACTTTAATTGTTTAATTGTTTTTGTAAATAAAAATGTTATAATTATTGAAAAACGACACCTAAAGTGCATTATGATGATTTAAATAACGTGCAGTTTGCCTGAAAATGTGTGGTCCCTGGCATATGTCTTAGAGATTTCTATGCCGTACGAAAGGTGTTAAAATATGTTGTTAGGAAAAATGAGACAATAGGAGAAAGATGTAAGTCAATGGTGAGGTTAGGGATAGAAAATGCATGCCATAAGGTATTGTGTAATACCCAAAACTAGGCTACACATTTGGCTACAGTATTTTCTGCAATATATTGTGTGCTCATGTGTACATGTGCATAAAGGTGTGCATGTGCATATGGTCCTGATTTAGAAAGAGAACAGTCAGGGCGCTACAAGGCTCCAGTTTTTGGTGACTCTGCCAGAGAGTAATGTTGCAAGGCTTTAACACCGTGACCTTTTGTGATGAATCTATCATCCGTGATTTCTGTTCACAGAAAGTTTGCTGAAAGGCAGCCCAAGTGAGTGATATATTGAGGTTGTCAAATATCACAGCAATCACTCCAAAATCCATTTCCGAGCACCTAAACCTGCGAAGTTTATGGAGATTCAAGGGCCCCCTCGCTCTTGAATGTTCTTCTCTGCAACTAATCATAGGAAGCTATATTTTTTAAAAGACACTACTGACCCTTCACCCTGGCCAAGTCAATTACTCTAGATTAAAACAGTTCTGACATCGCCCATGGAATGCTAATCTCACGGGTGCTCTGATCTGCTGTCAGCATTCCTGGCTGACTTCAATCAGGGCTCCTGAACTGCTAATGTTAGAACTCTTCTTGGACAGCTCAGCTCTTTGGACGATCCTGGATTAGAGCCATGATGAGCTAAGGTAAACAAATAATAGAAGTGGGAGGCAAAAGACCAATGTTGTTGTTATTATTTCGCCTTATAACTTACAGCTTGATGGTAAAGAAAAACAAAAGAAATAAATATACAATTTCAAGTAATACCTAAAAGGAAATAAATTTATTATTGAGTCTAGATCTAAAAGATGTATAGCACAGAATTCCTCAATGACTATATGCTTTATCCTATATACTATAAGGTTATATAAACCACTGTCGCTGACTCACCAGGACACACAGAAGACATTTTAATAGATGCTTCTTCACTTCCCCTGATATCTATTTCCTAAGGAATGTATGTCCTGCAGGAATGTATTTGGTATGTTCTTCTTAAGGGAATCTCCAGTGTATAAGATAAAGGCAACAATACTGTTTTTGATAATGTTTATGGAAAGGAAATTTGAAAATGAAGCATTCTGCCTTGAAATTTGGGGAACAACATCAATGTTAACCGTTCGAAAAATCATGAAGTTATTCATACATTTTTTTAAAATTTTTACTGATTTTGGAGAGGAAGGAGAGGGAGAGGGAGAGGGAGAGAGAGATAGAAACATCAATGATAAGAGAGAATCATTGATTGGCTGTCTCCAGCACGCTCACTACTGGAGATTGAGCCTGCAACCCGGGCATGTGCCCTTGACCAGCATCGAACCCAGGACCGTTCAGTCTGCAGGCTGACGCTCTAGCTACTGAGCCAAACCGGCCAGGGCTCATACATTTTTTAAAAATTATTTTAATATTATAAATATTTATTAACTAATTTAAATAATCCCTGTAACAAGCTAATCCTTAGGCAAATATATATATGTACAAATAAATATGCATGTATAAATGTTCATTGTAGATGATTTAGAAATGTATACCTTTTAAAAAAAACTAAAAATTTATAAGCAATTTCAACAACCATAAAAAGCCAATGGCAGAAATTTGGTGAATTTCTTTTCAATTATTTATACATGTTCATAAAAGTGTTTATTTTCTTTTACTTATTATATTACTTCTGATATCCTGACAATATTAATTTTATTTTTCCATTCATAGTTTACCATTAAATACCTGCCCAAACTTTCCAAAAACCGTTTTTTCTGTATGATCTATTAAAGTAAATAAGAATGTTTTCGCCCAGCTGCTCTGGCTCAGTGGTTGAGTGTCAACCCAGGAAACAAGAGGACACCAGTTGGATTCCTGGTCAGGGCAAATGCCTGGATTTTGGGCTCAATCCCCAGTAGGAGTCAGCTGATCAATGAAGTTTCTCTCTCATTAAGGTTTCTATCTCTCTATCCCTCTACCATTCTCTCTCTCTAAAAATCAATAAAAAACATTTTTAAAAAAGAATGGTTTCTCCTCAGATTTTTATAACTGACCATGACCCACAGGTAATCTACTGCCATTGCCACTGCCTGAACGACAAAACAGTTACTGAGCCCTCTCCCTCACAAACAGCCATTTTTTAGAAATAGATACTATCTTATCCATCTCTGAATCCCACTTAGCACCAAAGCACAGTGTCTTCTTAGGCCCTCAGCCAGTATAGGCTGAATTAAACTCAAGGAGCACAAGGATGAAGTCAAATCTTAAGTCCTTAAATCTTTAACATTTGACCAAATTGCAACCGTAATAGCTTGAAATAACTATACTGGCAAAATGTATTTAGAATCAAGTAGAAGATTACTATTTCTGTACAGTGCTAGACTTAGGGGAGTCCTGTTGAGAATATTAACATCATCTGCTGGTCTGGTGCATTTTTTATTATGTGTGTCTGTTGATATTTATAGAATATTCTTGGGTGACCTCCTTACACTTTGAGAATAAAAGCCATTTTTATTGTTTTTATCCTCACTGAAAGAAGTCTATTTGAATTATTTATAAGTATTTAATATCATAATGGGTTTATGAGATAGTGGATCAGGTCTTTATCTGTTTTCTATGTCCCTAGGTTCTAAAATGGCCTTCCTCTTGCATCCTCTGGAATTTGCAGAGCAGTCAGTTGATTTAATTTTTGGACATTTTAAATCAAGAGGGCGAAGCCTTCTACGGCATGTTACCTGAAGAAGCATTTTAAGTTATTATTTCTCCATATACCTATTAAAAACAGATTCCTCAAGCAGTGTATATTATTAGTGGCGGCTGGGCATCCCTGGGACTTGGTGACGAGGAGTATAAGATCATAACCTAATCAAGTCCATCACCGGGCTATAACCCACCTCTACCTGCAAAACAAAAACCAACCATCAAAAACATCAGTCTGAGGAAAGCAGGAGGGAGGCTTATGCATTTGTATGTTTGTTTCCAGGTAGTTTATCTCACAGATTACTTTTAAAGTGTTAAGAAATAAAAATATAGCATAATTCTTCAAAATAGAACCTGAGAACACATTTATGCTTTTATAAAGTAACCAGAGGCCTGGTGCACAAAAATTTGTGCATTGGGGGGGGGGGGGGGGGGGGCGGGGAGGGTTGGGAGGGGTCTCTCAGCCCAGCCTGCACGCTCTCATAATCCGGGATCCCTCGGGTAGGGTCCAGTCCCGTTGCAGCATGGCTCTGGTTCCCAGGGTGTTGGGACCCAGAGGCCAGTCTGATGGCAGCATGGCTCCGTTCAGACAGCTCCCTCCCACCACTGTGCTGCGGGCAGCCAGGGCCCACAGCTCCCTCCCGCCACCGAGCCACAGGCAGCCGGGACCCAGGAATGACTTCGGCCATGCCAGTCGGGACCCTAGCCTGGTGTTTGGTCATCCGTCCGGATGTTTAGGTCGTGATGGACCCTGGCTCTTTATATATTAAGATTTTTAGAAAACTACTCTCAAAGTAGATTTATGTTAAAAACTAAATAAGAACTATAATATAATTTTAAATCATTTACTGTATTATTGATAACCATGAGTTTCAAAGGTTTTTTTTAAAAAAAATGCTTAATAATTAATATAAACTTTAACTTAATTTAATATAGAGAGTATTTTCTAGTTCTGTTACTTTATTAAATAAGTACGACAGTATATGTTGGCATAAAACTCTTCTATAGTGATCAAGTATAATTCGAAATATTTTTAAAACTGTAAAAAATATATTTTGAAAAACTGTAATTATCTGATAGAGGATAGGCACATTTATTTGGACACCATAATTTAAATTCATTAACTAATTTTAAAACTAATCTTTCTAGAGGTTACATATTATATGAAGAACTACACAATTAGAGAATTTTGTTTTATTTTTTGACTTTGAGAAAATATTTAGCTTTTTTGTAATATGGGAATAATAATAAATGAATAAAACTGTGGGCTAGATTTTGTGATCTCTTTAGCTCCTTACTTGCCTAAAAACTATGATTATAAATTGTTGAATAAGAGAAACACTGTCAAAATTTCAATATACTTTTTTAGTATTCTGCCAATTTCTATAGAGCAAACTTTAAGTGATTCTTAGTCACTTTAAAAGATATTATTAAATGGTTTTTCTCTCATTAGCATGGCTAATGTAAAGCAATGAAATACTACCCAATAAACCACTTGCATTTACAAATCACACATCTGCCCATCTAACTCAAAGTTTCCCATGAAGTACTCAGCTACAGGGTTCCTGAGTAGCTGCATGTAATTTATGAAGAAAAAGACCAAAAGCCTTTTAAATTTTACTTCATGATCTAGAGCTGGTGATGAGAGAGAAATATAGAGGCTCCACAACTCTTAAGAAACTATAAACCATTGTGCCTGCTTTAGCATTTATCAATTTTTAACAACTGCCACAAGGCTTTTAGCAATCAATTATTACCTAGCTCAACAAAGAACTCAAAGCTACACCAGATAAACCAGCAATCAATTTTACTGCTTTGTGGCTGATTTCTCAATATGTTTCTTGTCACCACATTTAAAATAAACTAGGTTACAATTTTACTGATTCTGAGACAATTAGTATTACAGCACACAAAAAAGCAACACATTTTAAATGGAAGGAAAGAATACTTTGAAAAAGACAAGTATCACATGATCTCACTCATATGTGGCGATCTAATAACAAAATAAAATGATGAAAAAAATAGATCCAGAGACACAGAAGCATGGGACAGACTGTCGAATCTCAGAGGGAAGGCTGGGGTGGGTGGGTAAGAAGAGATCAATCAAAGAATTTGTATGCATATATGCATAACCCCTGGATACAGACAATAGGATGTTGAAGGCTGGGGGTGGGGTGAGGGCAGGCTAGAAGGGATCAAAGGGTCAATGGGGGGTAAAGGGAGACATATGTAATATTTTCAACAATAAAGATTTTTTTAAAAATATATTTTATTGATTTTTTACAGAGAGGAAGGGAGAGAGATAGAGAGTTAGAAACATCAATGAGAGAGAAACACCAATCAGCTGCCTCCTGCACATCTCCTACTGGGGATGTGCCCGCAACCCAGGTACATGCCCTTGACCGGAATCGAACCTGGGACCTTTCAGTCCACAGGCCGACGCTCTATCCACTGAGCCAAACCGGTTTCGGCAATAAAGATTTTTTTAATAAAATCTATATTACAGTATTTACCACAAAAAAGAATACTTTGAGATTCATACAACCTCTTTCCATTTTCCTTTATTCAAATATATAGAAAAAGATTTTTTTTTTCTTTTCTGATTTGCATGAAAACGGTTTGTTGGATTTTGGTCAGACAATGCCCAGAGGAATACTTTGTACAGGGTACTAGTAAGCATCTTCCCCTCTACCACAGCCACTAGGGCCCTGTGATCACAAATCACTCCTAATTCTCCATGCTTTTATATTTTCCACTCCACTTTCATTTTTTCTCACTTTCTATTTATAGGACTATGGTCTCCAATTGATGATGTTTACACACATTTCAATCACCAGAACACTACATTACATTTCAGAAAACCTTCAGGCTGGTAACAGGATATAGGTTAGGGTAATGGGCTACACATGATGTTGAAAATTATTTTTAAAAAATCAATAAATAAAAGCATTGATTTTATTTTTAATGATAAATCCTGAAAAAATTGCCTTAGCCATTTTGAACATATAGCAATTATGGATGTGGGCTTTATGTTAACCAAAGCAAGAGTTTAAAATTGTGATTCCTATCAATATGTCTCTCTATAAAACCCTAATATGCAAAGAGACCGAATGGCAGAACAACCGAACAAGCGGTTGCTGTGACATGCGCTGGCCCCAGGGGACGCGCACAGAACATGCCGGGAGTCGGCAGCAGGTGGCAGAGCCGGGAACATGGTGGACCTCGGCCATGGCGGAATGGTGGAGCAGGATGGTGGGGGTGCCAGACCAAGACAGGGCACTGGTCGCTGTCATTGGGGTGAGCCTCTGGTGTTTACTGAAAATTATTTTCTCCCAGGTGCCGCGGTCCCGCCTGGTGCTCGCATCTGCTGCCAGCACTGGCTCCGCTTGCACCCACTGCCGGCGTCGGAGCCGTCAGCAGGTGTGAGCGACGGCTGCGGGCACAATCGCCCCTCAGAGCTTCTCCACCTCTCCCTCTTCTGAGGGGCAATCGGAGCAGCAGCTGCCACTCGCACCCACTGCTGGTGCCGGCCCCAGTTGCTCAGTGTCATGAGTGGGTGCGAGCGGGGCCGGCCATCAATGCATCAGAGCTTGGGAGCAGTGGAGGCAGGAGCAGGGCTGCTGGCAGAGAAGGGACTGGATGCCATGGCGGGAGGGGCCAGGTGGGGGAGCTGAGGATGGGCCACCTCAGCCTCGTGGCCCACAGTTCCTTTCAAGGTGCATGGATTCATGCACTGGGCCCCTAGTAATATTTATATAAGGGTAATTAATTTGCTTTTCAGAAGAATGCTTCCTTTAAAAATTTGTTAGTGAAATTTTAAAATATAAAAATTGTTTAAAAACATGTTATTTTTATTTCATTATTTTATTCTCACTCGAGGGTATGCTTGTTAATTTGAGAGAGAGAGAGAAACATTGATATGACTGAGAAACATGGATGTGTGAGAGAAACATTGATCAGTTGTTTCCCGTACACATCCAGACTGGAAATCGAACCCACAAACCTAGGTATGTGCCCTGACCTTGCATGGAACCTGAAACTTTCTAGTGTATGGGACAATACTTCAACCATCTGAGCCACCTGGTAAGGGCTAAAACATCTCTTAGTTACCAGGAGGATTCTAGGAAAAAATAAAGACCTTGAAAAGATAATCAATGGGAGTAGGTGGAAAAGGTGTTGACCTAACCAACTTTGTAAATGAGTGAAAATCATCAGAGTTAAGACAAAAGATTCTCTACATAAGCTCTGGACTCCAGTTAATAAAGTTGTTTCCCACTTGGGTAAAGGTTAATAATTTTAATACCACTATTGATCTATATAGGAATTTAACAATTAAGAAAATGGATGTAGATGTTGGAAGTCAGGTTTCTCACTACTGGAACTGGAGGTGACCTATAAGCCAGACAGAAGGTTAGAATGATATTGTTGTGGTGATCACCACAAGAAACTTTGGAGCTATCAGTATAAATTAATGTTTACCCTACTATAGACAGATATGGTTATACACAGAAATATATAATAGACATACTTATATGCATATACAGGTGTTTGCATATACAGGTGTTATTTTGCACACATATACATATATCTATGCTTTCTAATTGAGAGGGCCTAAAGAAACAACACTCTAGTAGATATGAGCACACATAGCATCCATTTCTTGGTTTCTAATGTCATTTTCCAATTCAAAGAGCTAAAGCTCCATAGACAAATATTTGGTTCTAGGATTAGGACAGGAAATACGCAAGATAAACATTGAGTATTTTGTAATATCAGAAAGTAGGAACGTATTCAAAATAAAGAAACTAACATTGATGGTGTATATCAATAGAAAACAGAATTTAATGAGAAATCTCCCAATGGAAAAATTTGAATAATAAAATCAATAGAATAGTATTCAATGAAGCTTTATTTACAATAGCCAAGATTTGGAAACAGCCCAAGTGTCCATCAGTAGATGAGTGTATAAAATAGCTATGGTACATTTACACAATGGAATACTACTCTGCTGTAAAAGTGAAAAAAAAAAAGTACCCTTTGTGACAGCATGGATGGACCTGGAGAACATTACCCTAAATGAAATGAGCCTGTCAGAGAAAGACAATTACATATGATTTCACTCACATGTGGAATTTAATGAACAAACTGAAATAAAAAGCAAAATAGTGACAGACATAGAGAGCAGGCAGACAGCTCTGTCGGTGTGTTAGGGGATGGAAGGATTGAGTAAAAAGGAAAGGAATATTTGATATATTAGTTAATAAAATGGTGAATTATAATTATATATTATAATATTATGTCATTGTTATATGACAGAGTGACTTTACTATGGATTTGATGGGCTTATTAGTGTCATTACTTGATGTACAGAATATCTTATTTTAATTTCTAATAATTAAGATTGATATAATTACTGATGCTCATTTTGCAATAATTTTGGCACCATATTGGAATAAATCAAAACTTTCTTCTGGGCCAGAAATGATTTCTCTATGCTAATGCTCATAAACAGATGCTTATGTTTACAAATATAATAAATTATAAGAAACAGAATACAGATAGGCATTAGACACATAAAAAGGAAGCAATTTTGACATCAATGTCATTGCTCAATTACATTATTTAATACAATATTTATTAAATACTTATTAATCAATGTAACATACTAAAGATTTTACGAATTAAGTAAACATTTAGTGTACAGATTTTGGTAATACTATAGAAAACATTTTAAATCTTAAAATAAAATAGAAAATTTTATATGATACATGAAAAATGTATTAAAAGCAGCACTAGTAATCTAAAGTCAAATCAGAAGCCTTTAATATCCAATTATTTCTTTTATTATTATATAACTTTCCTAAATTAATATTTTAAGTGACAAAATTATAAATATAATCCAAGCATTAAAGAATTGTAATAACAGCCCTGACCGGTTTGGCTCAGTGGATAGAGCGTCGGCTTGTGGACTGAAGGGTCCCGGGTTCGATTCTGGTCAAGGGTACGTACCTTGATTGCCGGCACATCCCTAGTAGGAGGTGTGCAGGAGGCAGCTGATCAATGTTTCTCTCTCATTGATATTTCTAACTCTCTATCCCTCCCCTTACTCTCTGTAAAAAAAATCAATAAAATATATTTTTAAAAAAGAATTGTAATAATAAAAATAGATCTAGTCTTCATACCAGTATTCTTTCATTAGAATGAGACTAAAGTATATATGACAGTTTTACAAAAGGTATCAAAAATGGTCAACTGGCAATGGGCAATAGCTGCAAATGGTAACAGGATATGTGTAAAAGGAATATTTACTAAGAGCACTTTAATCTTCATAATTGTCATTTGTTATTGAAAGACATCCATTAGCCATGATTATATTGTCACTCCAGTTGTTACCAATGAGACATCTTTAGACACTTTGGCATACATATATATTTATGAGCCAAGAAGGAAAGGCCTTGGAAAATTAAAATGAATTCTGCAGTCACTTTTACCCTAGAGTTATTTACTCATTCTGGGCAGAAGCAATCACCTGAGAATGCATACTTAACTCCAGTTAGATCCATAGCTAGAGAACAGAGAAACCAAAGGAACATTTGTCATAGGCTTGGAGAGTGTCAAGAATTTAGCTGGAATTTCTTTCAGGAAAAAAGTCAAATTCTGGGAGAAGAAAAACATGTGAGAAACTTCTTAGATGTAGAGTGATATTTTGAACAACGTCCTAAAAAATATTATAGGTAGAATCTGCTAAGAAGATACCATGCTGGTAAAAATAGAAGGCTCTTAGTTGAAAATCCTGGGGGAGAGAGGGTGAAATACAGACAGTTCCATTCAAGATGGCAATCAATTTCACACTTGCATCATCCTTGATGAAAGTAATGTCATCAGACACTGTTCTATTTGCCAAATACAGGCAATGAAGAACTTGATAAGGAATATGACATCATTACAAGATCCTAAAATATGTATGCACAGTATCCACTATGCCATAAAAATTTATACTGTATTAACAAAAATAATAATTTTTCTAAAAGAGAAAAACTAGTCTAGAGGCAATTTAGATTTTGGAGTTTGTTGACAAATGTAAAATAATTTTCATTAATATACAAAAAACATTTAAAAAGTTGGACAAAATGGTTAGAATAATAAAAAATTAAAAATAAATGTAGTCTGTAAAAGTTACCAATAAATATATGTTAAATTAAAAACTCATTAGAAATGGATAGAAAGCAGATTATAAACATGAGAAGATATGATTTGTAAGGCCAGCAGTACACCGATATCAAAACTCAGGCAAGGAAATTTTAAGAAAAGAGGACAGAAAATGTCCTTTATAAATATTAAATCCAATATGACATAACAGTATATATCATATACTGTATATACACATATACGTATATATACACACATTATATATAATTTAACTATAGATGTACATATATATATGACTATGTATCAAAAAGAGGAACATATCTTAAGAATAGAGATTGAGATAATATTCAGAAAATCAATGTAATTTGCAATATTAATAAATCATATGATCCTATCAAAAAATGCACAAAAATGTGACAACAAATGTCACATCCATTTCTATTAAAACTCTAAGCAAATTAGAAATAGAGGGTACTACCTAAAGTCATAAAGGGAAAAACCTATCACTTACTGTTGAAGGACTAAATACTTTCTCTAAGGAAAAGAATATAGATCAACATCTGCTCTCACCACTTCCACTCAAAATTGTATCTAGCTAGGGTAATATGGCAAGAAAAAAAATAAAGAACTGCAAAATTGGATATAAAACTATCTTTATTCACAACTGCCATGATGTCTATACAGAAAATCCTATAAAATAAACAAAAAATGATTAGAATTTTAAATGGATATAGCTAAGTGACAGGATATAACATTAATATAAAAATTCAACTCTATTTTCATAAACTAACAACAAGCTGTAGCATCCTTAAATATGAATGATCTAAGGATAAAGCTATAAAAAAACATGGACATGGAAAAGAATAAAACATTGCAATAAGAAATTAAAAACCTAAATAGTGAGATACACCTGTTCCTAGAACAGAAGACAGTATTGTTAAGATGGTAAGACTACTCAAACTGATGAACGCAATCCAACCTAAATTTAAAGTAAAAGACTATATAAAAGAATAAACTAAAAGCAAAAAACTCACTAAGATAGCTGGGGAAAAGAAAAATATAATTGTTGGTGAAACTGTACATCAGTAAAAACTCTCAAATTCTGTTGGAAACACTATGTAAAATGTTTGGTAGGATCCATGAAAGCATAAAACACTATAATGTATGATCCACCATTTTCTTTTTTTTAATATTTTTATTGATTTTTACAGAGAGGAAGGGAGAGGGACAGAGAGTTAGAAACATCGATGAGAGAGAAACATTGATCAGCTGCCTCCTGCACACTCCCCACTGGGTATGTGCCCACAACCAAGGTACATGCCCTTGACAGGAATCGAACCTGGGACCCTTGAGTTCGCAGACCGACAATCTATCCAATGAGCCAAACTGGTTAGGGCTGATCCACCATTTTCATTCATATATATTTACTCAACAGAACTCATATGTGTCTTTTTTAAAAAGGCATTAATTAAAATGATCATAATACTATTTATAATCCTCCAAAGAAAATATTTTACTTGTCAATCAATAATATAATAATTTGTTTTGTTTATATAATAGAATACAGCAATAAAAATGAATAAACTGCTACATGAACTATTATGAATCACAAATGTAATATTGAGCAATCAAAGTCAGAGATAAGATTATATTTTGTACAACTGCACTTATGTAAAATATAAAACTGAAAGCAAATCAATGATGTTCAGAGTGAAAAAAAAAAAAAGTTACCCTTGTGGGAGAATATTGATTAGCAGAAAATATGAGGGGGCTTCTGTGGTTTAGTAATGCTATTTTTTAATTTATTTTGGGGTTCTGGTTATATATGTATATTTCCTTTGTCAAATTTATCAGGCTGTGTCCTTATATTCTGTGCACTTTTGTGTATGTATGTTTTTTCCCAATTTATCTTTATTGTTGAAAGTATTACATATATTCCTGTGTTTCCCCCATTGACCCTCTCCACTCCACACCAGCGCCCCCCTCAGATTCCCACCTTCACCACACTATTGTCTATATCAGTGATGGCGAACCTTTTGAGCTCGGCGTGTCAGCATTTTGAAAAACCCTAACTTAACTCTGGTGCTGTGTCACATATAGAAATTTTTTTATCTTTGCAACCATAGTAAAACAAAGACATATTTTTGGTATTTATTTTATATATTTAAGTGCCATTTAACAAAGAAAAATCAACCAAAAAAATGAGTTCGTGTGTCACCTCTGACACGCGTGTCATAGGTTCGCCATCACTGGTCTATATCCATGGGTTTATATTTATGCATATAAATTATTTGGTTAGTCTCTCCCATCTGGCCACCTACCCCCACCTTTCCTCTGAGAATTTTTTTAAATGGACATTAAATCTAACTTGAAGAAGTTGCTGATTTGTGATAATTTAAACATTAAAATATTCATGAAGGTAATGGGTTATAACACATTGCTAATAATAAGAATAAATGAAAGAGTTTGAGTAAGAATAGAGGGTGTTCTTCATTACCAGGTTATGGCAGTAAATAATTACAGAAATCAGAAAGAATTAGAAAACAACCACTTCGCAATTGCCATGTAATTACGTATTTAGACCAAGAT
Source organism: Myotis yumanensis (assembly GCF_028538775.1). Lineage (NCBI taxonomy): Eukaryota > Metazoa > Chordata > Mammalia > Chiroptera > Vespertilionidae > Myotis > Myotis yumanensis. The sequence continues at coordinate 28,207,569 of NW_027223762.1, read as the reverse complement.
CACCACTGAATGTTTAAACAAGGTGGTAAGTTTTGCTGTGGAATAGAATATTCAAATAGTATTGAATTATTTTTCACAGACTGCTTATTAATTATAAAGCAGAAAATGTAATTTTGTAGAGGATCATTATGGCAGATGCCATCTCAACTGAGGCATCAACAATTGGAAAAAATCCTAGCATTAAGTATGTGCTTCTTGATTGATGCATTTAAAATTATCACTATTTTGGGCCAAAATACTTTCACATAAATCCAATAATGAGAAAGCAATCAGATTAATCTATGTTTTTTGACATTCCAAAAAATAGCTGGATTTGACTCTTCAAATATATCATGGCCTTGAAAGAAAAAAACAAAAAAAGAAAAGAAAAGCAGGGAAACTTTTACAGATTAGAAGAAACAAAGGAGTTGTGACAACTAAATGCAAATGCATGAGTTTAGATTATATCTTTGATGCCCCTGCATTTCTTCCAAAAATGTTATAAAGTTACTATTTGAGAGACCAGTCGGGAGCCGAAAACCAGGATTACAGGCTTTATTAGGGGAAAGAGACCTGCCAGGCTGTCTCGCAATGGGAGGACAGCAAGCCATGCAGAGGTGAGCACTCCTTTGGAGGGACAGGATGGGAAGGAATACGGCTTAGTGTACTCGGCGCACACTGATTGGTGGCTTAATGTATGGCCCATATAGGAACAAGGGCTTAGGGTATTTGGCAGGTGTTGATTGGTGATCCAGTGTATAGACCATGTAAGGTACATGGTTAGTCACTCAGGTATTTCTGGGCTGCAGGTTACATCATACTCCATCCACCAGTTAGGGGAAGGGAGGATCTATCACTATTGGCATAATTGAGGATATTTAATTCAGGCTGTGTATTATATGAAGTGATTGTATCAGTGTTTCAGTGTTAAATTTCCTGAATATGATGATACAGATATACAGGAGAATGTCTTTGTTCTTAGGAGACACAAGGAAATAGAGGAGTGAAGTGTCATACATTTTGCAATTTATTTCCAAATGGTTCCAAAACTAAGATTTTGTATGTGTGTGTGTGTGTGTGTGTGTATGCGAGTGCATTTTACTGTGTGTGTGTGTGTGTGTGTGTGCGAGCACGCATGTGTGGGAGACAGAGAGAAGGTATTCAATACAATGGTAATATAATTTTTTCTCCTGATCAATATAGAATCAAGCAAAAAAAAGCATTGCTAAATAGTAATACAACATAATCATTTTCCTTCTGTACACCCTGAGTCTTATGCCCTTAGGATCCCAGCCATCAGGTCTATTTTACTTAAAAATAATATAGGAGCAAGAAGTTTAAATTAAAGATAACACCCATAGAAATATAGGAAAAGAACATGCAGAGAAATTGAAACATTTTTACATAAATTAAGAGAACCAACCATTGCCTTATTAATATTAAAAATGGAAATTTAAGGTAAAGAATAACATTTGCAGTTTTTACTTAAGATTCATAATTTAATTGAGTAAATGTTTGTAATTTATAATTACCTTTCCAGTTGGATATGACAAACAAAAAAATCATATTTTCAGATATCCACCCCCCCCTTCCATTTGAATGATCATGGGAGAAGAGATTGTTTGTTTAAATGAAAAATAAGACCTCCATTCTATTCTCTTCCTAGAAAATAAGACAGTAATACATATTTCCCATTTACATGCGAACCATACTTTTTAAATAAACACTTGATTCTTCAAGAAGATCTGCTGTAACAAGAGCTTTGAACAAACACTTTGTTAGAGTTGTAAATGCTGATTTTTTTCATCTATTTTTCACATATGAGGAGGTAATCGATGGTGTGATGTTTCCTTGTGCATTGAAATTAAAGTGTGAAGTGAATTGCGTCCTTTTCTAGTTAGCATTTATATTGGGCCTATCTCAGCCTGACCATTTGTATGCAATCATTTGCATGTTTCTTTAGCTCTTTCTTGCATCCCTGAAAGGTCAGCCAGTATTACTGTCCTGCTTTGACAGCGGAGGTCACTAACATGCAATGAGAATAAGGAAGGCTTGCAAATGATCAGCAAAAGCCATTGAGTTCAGCAATTCCAACACAGGGAGCATAATTTGCATGCTCCCCAACTACATCTTATGATACAGTTTTTAACCCTTTAGCCATCTTCTTTGCTTTTTATTGCTCCCAATACTCAATTCAACTCAACTCTGCAAGACTTTATTGAATATTCACTTAGTGCCAGCAAAACGCAACTTAATCTCAGAATAGGAATTGCTCAGAACAAGGCACAAGGCTCTCAATTACTACATGAATGAATGGATGAATAAATGAATGAATCCACATGTACAGAATTGGATATGTAATCCATTTTCAAAGGGATAGCAGGAAAAGAATATCAAAAACAACAAATGCCAACTCTAAAGTAACATATCTTAGACTACAATCTTCAAGGAAGTAGAGAATGTGCATATTTTACTAGTAGCTTTATCTCTAGAGCCTACAACAGTATCTGACACATTTTAAGTCTCCAATAATTATGTTTTGAAAGAATAGTTTCTATGAGCACATCTATCAAGGTAAGTACTGCTCTAGATAAGTACTGCTTAGGTTGAAAACACAGAGGTCACCATTGGACTTCCAGTTAGGAGCCGCAAAACTGGGTCCTAAAGTTGGGTACTATTCCTAATTTTGTATTCTTACTTAAATATATATGTAATATTGTATTATTATATATTAATATCTATATAATATGTATGTCACATAACTGGTCTCCCTGCATATGTCCTAGCCCCAAGACTACTGTGGACACAGAAGCCACAGTGATTCTTTAAAAATGTAGGTCAGATTATGCACTCTGCTCACAATCTTTCTCTGGCTTCCCATCATAATAGATCATTAACTTGAATTTCGTACAGTGGTTTTTAAATCCTTCATTTTCTACCTCCAACTTCTTTTCCCACTGACTTTGCTCCAGTTTTTCTTGCTTCATTGTAGTTTTCTTAAGATGCCAAGAAAATGTGTGCCTCAGGGCCTTGGGCTTGATATCCATATAATCCTCTCCCCCATTTCCTCTTAATTAAGCTCTAATGCCACTATATCAGCAAGATCATCCTTAATCACCTTATTTAAAATTTACGAATTCCTCTTACTGAGCCACTCCCAATTCTTCTTACTTTATTTTTCTCCACAGCGATGATGATGCCCACCTATAAATATTTTAAGCCATTTACTTATTCATTCCCTCTCTTCCCTGCTGAAATGGAAGCCTCATGAGGGGAGATATTTATCATTATGTCTTAATGTTATATACTTACTATCTCAAATTTTCCTGGTACACAGTATGTACTCAATAAATATAAAACTGAAAAAGCAGAAGTATGTTAGAAAATAAAGTAAAAACCAAACCAGTAGTGAAAGAGATAAAGAGCACCATAATTGAAGTAGAGACATCATGAAAAAAATATTAAACACAGAATGAAGAAAAAAAATAAATATAGTACACTACCAAATGAGATAATACTATTTATAAGTAAGCATGGTATTAAAATAATCTCCTATGTTTATGTCATGTGTTGGGGTGATAACACATCACAAGCACAAAGCCTGTCTTAAATACCCACCTTGTGTCAAGGCATATATTAATTTAAAAAAAATATTTTTCTTTATTTCAGAGGGAAGGGAGAGGGAGAGAGATAGAAACATCAATGATGAGAATCATTGATTCGCTACCTCCTGCACACCCCCTACTGGGGATTGAGCTCGCAACCCAAGCATGTGCCCTTGACTGGAATTGAACCTGGGACCCTTCAGTCCACAGGCTGAGGCACTATCCACTGAGCCAAACCAACTAGGGCTAATTTTTTAATACTGACACAATGGAATACTACCTAGTTATAAAAATGAAGACACTCTTACCCTTTGTGACAGCCTGGATGCAACTAGCGAATATTATGCTAAGTGAAATAAGCCAGTCAGAGAAAGACAAATACCATATGCTCTCACTAATATGAGCAAAATAAACTGATGAAAAAAAACAGAACCAGCGGCATGGATACATGGAACAGACTGAAAAATGTCAGAAGGGAGGATCATGGGGACTGGATAAAAAAAGGTGAAATAATTAGCCAAAGAATATATATGTATAGCCCATAGAAACAGGCAACAGAATGGTGAAGGCCAGGTAGGGCGGGAGGAAGGGTGGTAAGGAGTAGAAAATGGGGGACACCTGTAATAGTGTCAAATATATATATATAGATAGATAGATAGATAGATAGATAGATTGATAGATACATAGATAGATAGATAGATAGATAGATAGATAGATAGATAGATGATAGTACATTAGAGACCTAGCTGGTTTGGCTCCATGGATAGAGTGTCAGCCTGCGGACTGAAAGGTCCCATGTTTGATTCTGGTCAAGGGCACATGCCAGGGTTGTGGGCTTGGTCCCCATTGAGGGGCATGCAGAAGGCAGCAGATCAATGATTCTCTCTCATCATTGCTGTTTCTCTCTCTCTGCCTCTCCCTTCCTCTCTGAAACCAATAAAAACATAATTTTTTTAAAAAGTACATTAGGGATTAGATATTTCTTTAAGCAATAAAGAATAGAAGGTGAACCAAGAAGAAAAACAATAATGCAAGAAGCCATAGGACAGGTATGTGAGAGAGATCTGTGAGGGTAATATCAAGCAAAGAAAACAAAAGCAATTATACCAAATTAAAAGTTTCCATATTCAATATTTATAAATTATAGTCTTATCATTTCACCACTATTTCAAAATGTATAAACAGGAGTGCAACAATATGTGATATTTTTTAAATAACCTTTCTAAATTAAATTCATGAAATACCTTATTTTTTCATTTATCTCAAGTGATTTATAACACTTTTTAAATTTTTTTCAAAAGAAATTTAAAAAATTCCACTGTTTTATATTTGCAATTGCTTTCATTGAATTTATGTTCTATAATATTACTGGTATGTATTTATAATGGCTTTAGCTTGCCTGGACATTTGAAAAAAAATCCAAGAGACACAGGACAATTAGTTGTAAGGATTGCTCCAGCACTCAGACATCTGGCACCCTTGGCCCCACTCACTAATTTGATAAGCAAAAAGATCCACAAGGTTATATAAAATGTTCCATAACTGCAAATTACTAGATTCACAGAAGGCATGAAACTGAAGATAGTTATAAATCTATTGTAATAAGGCAAGCAACAGATATGGAGTCTATATTTGAACAGTGGGTATGAAAAGAGGAATAAGGCATGCAAGTAGTCCAAGCCTCTTTATAATTATCATATACTTGTTTTGCAATGGAAAGATCTGGATTACCATCCCATTAAAGTGTTTTTTAAGACAAGCATTTTTGTCTTATAGGTCCTTATCCTTCCGTATTATCTCTCTGACACATGGCTCTTCACATCATGGACTAAGCACTTTCCTTCTTCCTATTCTTATCCTATTTTTCCTAGCTGAAGTTCACTCTTCCTTGCCTCTTTTAAATAATCACAATAGATTCTCTCATCATGCCCAACAGCCTGTCTTCTTCTCTTATCATTCTACTCAATCTTCTCTCTCCCTCAATTCAGCACTGATCAAAATGATTAAATTCTCCAATCCTGAACTGTTTCTCTGTCCTCATCTTCCCTAATCTTCCCTCATCTTCAACATTTGACACTTTCACATTTTTAATTTCCTAATTTTTTAAACATTTTCTTCTCTCATATTTACTGGAACACTTTAACTTGATGCTATTCAGACTATCAGGAGGCTCTATGAAACCCCACTTTCTTTATTGCTTCTCTCTCTCTCTCTCTTCATCTACCAAACTCTTATGTCCCAGATTCTGATTATACTCCAAAATAAAGTTAGAGTCCTTTTTCCCCCCACTGAAACCCACATGCAAATGCCATTTAAGATTTCTATATTCTACTTCCTCCTTGTATACTTCTTTTCTCTCTTGAGTTTATTACCTCGTGGTTGCCATATTATAATAAATTCTCAACGAATTTGCCTTCTCCAGAGATTCTTAATCCAAAATGATTTTACTTCTAACCAGTGAAATAGATTATGAAACATCGTTACATTCTCATTTTCTATTTCAACATTCCCCACCTTTAATGGCCAAATATTAAGGCCTTTTGGTTGACAAATAAAAGCCAGATTCTTACTGTTATATTTAAAGCATTTTTGCATGCAATCACTGTACTACTGCAGTTCAATTTATGTGAAATGTTGTTACATTTCCCACATAACCCATCAGGCAGTGTTTTGAGGGCAGAAAACATATTTTTTTACGTGATAACCCACTAAAATACATGGTCCATTCAGTCTTCTGGAACCTGGTCAGTCTATTAGCAAGCTATTGCTTCCAGAGAAGTTCTCCCCCAGGGATAAAGGGCACATTCCTGGTTAAAAATAGGTTTAGCTTTTTAGCCTGTAATTCATCAGAGAGAACTAAATGCATGGGAAATTGATAAGAGAGAAAACAACAGCAACAAAAAATATCCCTCTACCTTCATCTCTCTACCTTATCTTAATTGGCAGATAGCAATAGCAAAATAGCAAATAGCAGTGATACCCTGTTACTATTGCAACCCTTCTTACCTGAGAAGATGTTAAAATTCAGACACTGATTCAGTAGCTCTGGGGTGGGGCCTGCATTCCACATTTCTAAAAAGTTTCCAGGTGATGCTATGCTAGTGTCACTAGTTTATAGGACACACTCTGTGTAACAAAGCACTATGGGAAGGCCATGAGGTGACGATGTAAGGTGTGCTTATGAAGTGAAAGCAGAAAAGAATAAAACTGCAAAAAAAAAAGTTGGCTTCAAATTTGCTAGGATGCCAGTTAATCTGTTCCAGCTGGTTCATAATATGTGAATATAAAATCAATTAAGAGAAATATCTCATCAAAACATGAATAATACCATTCTATTTCCACATACTGTACAGACAATCCACATATACATATTGTTTCTTTTATTGGAGAAATTCATTTGCAATCTTGTAGTCTTTTTACAATTTGCAGTGATGATCTCACTAATCTCTCTATGGTCCCCGAGACTGTCCTTTTCTCCTTCACATGTGCTGCATATTTTTGAATTTTCATAATTTATTTTTCTACTTTGACCTCTTTATTTATGGCATCTCAAATTGAAGGGGGCACTGTCTACAAGGAAAAATGAGCAAACAATGACATATGCAAATAACAAGGTACTATTCACTATTATCTGAGCTAATGCCCTGAATATAAATGCATTTCTCTCTGGTTTAACAAGTGTCACTAAAAGAGTAAGCAGTATCTCCAACAACTCCTACCCTCAAACTCCAAACACCAGCTGCCCTCAACGATTCAAGTCAGAAGAAATCCTGGTTTTAATTTGTGTGAGAAAAGAGGAAACAGAGCCAAACCCTGAGAAGGGTCACTGATCTCTTCACAACGGAAGATAATTCTAAAGAAAGTATCATAGTTCTGAACCAGAATGCTAGCCAATGTTGCCCAGTCAGGTCCTGGAATCAGAAACTTCTCACAGAGGTTAGGGACCATACAGAAAGGAAGTAAGAAAATGAAAGACTTCAAGATTTAACTACCTCCTTCCCAAATGCTGGGTAATTTAAAAAAATAAATAAATAGAAAAGAAACCAACTAAAAGGCACTGAGAGAATTCAGCACATTAAATTAGGCCCATGAAATAAAAATAGATTTTGTCAAGCTTTTAGAATATTTGTTTTTATTGTTACACTAGAGGCCCGATGCAAGAAACTTATGCAAGAGTAGACTTTCCTTCCCCCGGCTGCCTGCACTGGCTTCACTCCAGCATCCGGGACCCAGGCTTCCCTAGCAGAGGGAGGCCCTGCCCACCCACCACAGCCTGCCAGTTGGTGGCCTGGGCCTCCTTTTACTGGGCGATCATGGGGCTATGGCTGGGCCCCCGACCAATTGCATCGCACCTGCCTTGGCTGGCCTGGCACCAGTGGGTGTCATAGTGGTCCGAGATGGTTGTTCCGCTGTTTGGACATTCAGTTGATTTGCATATTACACTTTTATTATATAGGATTGCACTGCATTTTAGAAGTTATGCATATATTCTGTGGTTTGTCAAAAAATAACATAATGATGCATAATTTCTTCTGTATTTATACTAGTAAAGTCTTTAATGTTTTATTTAATAATGTAACATCACAACTCAGAAGAAGTGATAAGCACAGTAAGTGGGCATAGCACAACACCTGCTCTCATCATAGTCATTGTTATGTTGTCACTGTGCTAGCAATATCCCATGAACGTGCTACTTTCTGGATTGTACAGCATTGTTGTATAAAGCCAACAGAGGCACAGTGGCCACATACAGCATCTGTTTTGTGTTTGTAGAGATGCAAGTTTCATTGTAAAAAAAGAGACCCAGGATGAGGAATGAAACAAAATAGAATTCAGTATATAGAAGGGAACAACCATATAATTTAGAACTAAATTGATGAAAAACTAGTAGTTTGTAGAAGTAATTTTTTTGAAGTGGGTTTAGTTCATGCACAATGGTACCAAGTGGGTAGTTAGTTTTAAAGGTAGCAATAGAACTGAACAACTAGAATAGGCTACGTAAAAATGTATACTTGTGAACCAATGGGTCTATATGTCATTTAACAAGTCCCTGTACCTAGCATTACAAAAAGCAAGATTTTATTTTATAGGTGATTCTAAGAATCTCAGGCATCTAGCATATTTTAAAAGTTGTAACATGTCCTGTAAATTAAAAACATAAAGCTGTTTGATATGTACATAATATGTATCTGTCCAAATTAGAATTCCTAGTAATTAAAATAATCTCATGAATTGTATTAGGATGATCATTTAAAACCGTTATATAAAAAAAAATAGTTTTTAAGCTGAAACTGACTTTAGGGGCAAATTAGTTCTATAATGTCATTTTAGAGATTAAAAAATTGAAGCCTAGAGAGGTAAAGTAATTTGACTGGAAGTCATGTATTTTTAAGTTAAAATATTATGGACTCAATTTCTAATCATCTCTTTGTTCGATTATTACTCCAATCTCTTATTCAGCAAACAAAAAACACACCATACGTTGTGTAAGTGCACTAGTCTCTCATGAGTCACTGTTTCTGTGGGAGTTTTTCCATTCCCATAAATAGTGTGACCATTAAGATGGTGGTTTGGAAATGAATTACTGCTGACATTCAGCTCTTTGAAATCTGTGAGATGAGATTTGTACACACATAAAGTCATAAACACAGAATCCACTTATGGACCCAATAAAGAATAACCTGGGTGAAAAACTGTGTTCCGGAATATATTCTTCTCTGAAGCACTCTTCTTATTACTCTCCAGTGAGCACTAAACCAAACCAATATTAACTTGTACTTTGACCCCACTCCCAAATGGCTAGTCTATTTGAAGAGCCAATGCCTTCCATTCTCTTTCCTCTAATGAATCCCTACCTCCAGCTCAGAAAATAATGTTACCTCTGACCATGTATGTTAGATGGTTGAACAAAGGAGAGCTACTAGATTAACCAGAACAAATTAATATATGTAAACTGATGGCTCAATATTTAGAAAATGCATTTGTGGATATTAGGAAAGAATTTGGGGCATGTTTTGTAGTAGAAAGGAATCTTGGGATAGTTTTGTATTCTTTCCATTGATGATCCTTGTTGATAATCACTGACTACTTTTTTTTTTAATGTGACTTGTTTTTTCATGTGCAGTAAAGAAAAAGTATAGAGTAAGAAGCTTAACTCTCTTTAAACAAGAGAATGTGCATGTATTTTTGAATACCAAACACAGAGCATTTTCTAAGCTTCCTATTTGATATTCTATTAGATAAAAGGTTTGATCACAAAAATGTAGTCACACTCTAACACATACAAACACACACATGCACACATGGAACCACAGGCACGCACATTATGTTGCACATGTACACACACTGCTCAAGATCAGAAACCACGAGGAGTTTTAGATTACTCAAATAACCAGATTGGGTGCCTTCTTGACTTATAGCTTGCAGAATAAATTCTTTATGTTCTACTAGCTTTGATTGTGACAACAACTTAGAGATGCTGCTCACAACATTTAAATGAGGATCCTACATAGTGATTGTATTAAATCTTTGGGGTTCAGTAAGTCATCTTTCTCTTCTAAATTCTCTAACCCCTTCCTGATTTCTCTCCTCCCCACCTTTCCTGATCATGGTTTTTGCAGTTGAAGGGCTATGCTGGGTAACTAGGAGTTATAACCTGAGGAAATTGTCCTGCCTGTCTAAAGAGAGCCAATATGTTGATGTTACTTTGTGTTGAACAGATTTTGGGGCCAGTCTTTAGCTTTTCAGGTGCATAAATTTGATTTGTATTGGTATTGTCCAGACATTTCCAGACTTATTCCAACCACTTATACAAATGAACAATGCAGGAATGAATTCCAAATAATAACTGATCATAAGAATGGTTGTTTCTGCAAGGTGGTTATCATTGTCTACACATATATAGGGTGGGAACAAGGAGGCTTATAGTTGTGAATATGCGAAACACAGAGTTTATTCTTGTATTATTATTTCTTTATTTTTGTATTATTTTCTATATGAACAGCTCATAGAATCAGAGAGTAAAAAATATGATTGTCAGCAGCTGGGCTTGGGGGGAAAAGGGAAAGTTTAGTAAAAGGGTGCACTTTTCAAGCTATAAGATGAACAAGATCTGAGTATGTAAAACATGGTGACTATAATTGCTAGCACTTTATAGCATAATTGAAATTTGTTGAGATAGTGAACTTAAATGTTCCCACACACCAAAAGATAATTATATATAGTGGTGGATGTGTTATTAATTAGATGAGGGGAATCCTTTCACAATGTATATGTATATCAAATCACCTTGACCTACACTTTAAATATCTTATAATTTTATATGCCAAATATACCTCAATAAACCTAAAATATAAAACAGATAGTAAAAACCTTAACAATATACTGGATTTCATATAATCATTATGAAAAAATCAACACATCTCTATGGATGTTATATAACTAATTGAAAAGCACAACTACACATACGTGGGGTGAGGATGTGAGATGCAGGACACAAGAGATTTCAGCCCAATCAGAAGAGAAGTCTGCCTTCTTGTCTTAAGAACACTTGTTGCTCAAGAACCATGGCTTTAATGAATGAGCCAAATCCAATTTCTTCTTTAGTCAAGCCCTAGTAAGCAGCTTTCTGAGTCTTTCTCATTCCGTTTTTTTGCCTGTCTTCAGAAAATCCCTGATGAAAATTATAACTTCAGGGAGACAGCCACTAGAAATAATTGCTTAAGGTGGCCGGAAAGCTTAGTCCTGGTTTTCCCACTGACAGAGAGGGCATTAACCCAGGACACCCTGGATTTGAAACACAGTACACAGGTGTGTAGAAAATCATATACTGACTGCTCAAAATAGGGAAATTTCTTCTCTTTGTGCACTCAGGAAAAAAAAAGGTCAAAGTGGTCACTTGAGACCAGAGCTTTTGTGATTTTTCTGTCTGATTAAACTTAAAGTGGAATGTCACTGGGCCAAGGAGCTTAAGGGCAAATGAGAAATTTGGTGTGCATTGTTACAGAACAGAGCTAAATCCCAGCCACAGGAAAGTGGCTTGGGAACTTGTTAAGAGCAGAAACTTGGTCAGCTGCAAATATCTCATAAAATACAGAATAAATGCTCTTTACATTGACAACGACTGGCCAGATTTCAATTACTTTTCTATATATAAATCACATTTAGGTGAAAGAGCAAGAGAGTAGAGAAATAAAAGAAAATGAGAAGCAATTGCATTAATAAGGATCTTAGGGGGCTCCGCTACCCCATAACGATAAAGATCAGAGCTGACTCTGATTTCAAGCTAGCATTTAGTATGAATGCTTGTTAATCTTCAGAAAATTATTGAAAGAAAAAGGAGAGAGAAGAATGGAGGAGGAAGGAAGGATATTTTTTCTCCTTCAATATTTTCTCTTTCCATTCCCCTGTTGGAACTCTGAATCCCAGGTAAGTTAAACCACTTAAAGTTTAACTAATATATAATGCCTTTTCTTTCCCTTGTGTCTTTGCCCCAGACACTCCCTTTGATTATGATACTCTTGTCTTCACCCTTCCTTTTGAGTATCTTTTATTTTCCTTCAAAACCTGGCTCAGTTAGCTCAGCTTCTGGAGAAATCCTCTCTGATGCACCATAAGATGGATTTCTAGATCATAAAATGCAGTGACCAATGATAAATCCTTAGCATAGCACTCATTTCAACATATTTTATGTATATACTAGAGGCCTGGTGCATGATATTTGTGAACGGGTGGGGTCCCTAGGCCTGGCCAGCAATCAGGGCCAATCAGGGCAGTGCCTATTGGGGCCTGCTGGCCAGGGGGAGGGAAGAGGGCAGGGACCGTGGGCCGATTGGGGCCTGCTGGCTGGGGGGAGAGACAGGGAGCGGGAGGTTGGCTACCAGCCCCGAGGAGGGAGCCAGCCCTCGCCCCCCCTGGGAAAGGAGCCGCATCTGCTGCCACCCACCCCTGGTTCCCCATCCCAACCTGGGGCCTGGCCCTGATCGGGTGATTGGGGCCTGTCAACCAGGGGGAGGGACCGTGGGAGGTTGGCTGGCAGGGACAGCAGGAAGTTGGATGGCCAGGGGAGGTTGGCTGTGGGAGTGCACTGACCAACAGGGGGCAGCTCCTGCATTGAACGCCTGCCCCCTAGTGGTCAGTGTGTGTCATAGTGACCGATTGTTCCAGTTGTTCCAGTCATTCCAGTTGTTTTGGTTGCTTAGGCTTTTATATAGATAGATAGATAGATAGATAGATTGATAGATAGATTTGCTTTTATGTATTATTAAGTTGGCTGGGTATAGGTATTATCATATATGTTATTTGCACCTAGTACAGTGTGTGGTACATATTAGGAGATCAGTAATTATTTTAATGATAAACCTCATCATCATAATCACTCTCCTCATGATCATAACCATCAGAATCTAAGAAGAGAAATGGCAAAGAATGGATGCCTATTGGAACAAACTGATTGGTGATAACAGTAAAGCAATTGATGTACTTATACCTGATGATAGAATCCTGAAATCATGTACTTTAAGAATAAAGACATATAACTGAAGCCATGACCACGTTATTTTTCAGTAGTGATCACACATACTTGCTGACAAAACATGGAAGACATTGCATCCTTTCTAATCCAAGCAAACTTTGAACTAAATCAACGACTCCCATCCCTTTTTCTCAGATCTAGATGTTCCTATGAATACAATCCTTTTCCAACTCCGGAAGTCTCCTGTCTTTCTCCCAACCCAATCTCACACTCTCAGTCTTCCTCTCCATTCCTCCAAACAACCTGCCAAGATACTATTGCCTCATGCTACACATATTAGATATAAAATTATTTTTTAAAAGAACATCAAAATTACTAGAGTTTCTCAAAGTATCATATGCCTTCTGAAATCTAAAACCTGCACTCTTAAAAAGTGGCATTCTTGCAGACAGGATGTTCCTGCTTAAAATGTACATATGGGGGCACATGTATAATATAGGCAAGGTGGAGAAGCCAACCTGCATTTTATATCTACCACACGCTAGGCATTAAATTGAAGAATCTCAGAACCTGGGTATTATAGAAGGGTACTATAGGTCTCCTTTAGAGGTTAAAATCTAGACAGGTTTCTAAAATAAGGTGCTAGTATTTACACAGAAATTAGTAGCATAGCATCAATTATTCCCTTAGCCACGAGTAGGGCTTCAACTCTGGTAATTCCATTCTGAAGGGGGATAAAAGCCTCAAGAGAATACTAGCTTTTTCCCTTAGTAGATATGCATATTTTAAATAATGGATATGTAAGAAAGAAGTTCTGCAATAAGGTGAAAACAAACATGTCATGAGAGTTCCAAATAAAACCTCTGCTTTGAAACACGGTCATGTTATGTTGAACAAATAAACACAGCAGCAGTGTGTTTCTGTACTTTGAAATAAATGTGGATGTTGTTCCTCTTTGTGGATGTAAAAATAATACAGTGGAGTGTTTAGGAGTCATCTTTTTTATTTAAATTTGAACGTCTGAAATAATCCAAAAATACAGTTCATTGGCATGTTTCATCATGTGGCTTAGGAACTAATCTAATACTTGAAAATCTACTTTCTGACATTAGATATTATATCCCAGTTTTTAAAATAGGATTTCAGTGGGATAAATACATGAAAATTTAATTAAAGCTTTAGCACATAATGTTGTATAAGTTCTTCCTTAATGTTACCAAACAATGTTCACATCATCTATAAATTAATCCGCAAGTGAAATCACTGGTTCGTGCCTACTTAAGAATCAGAAGAGTGGGGTGTCTAAAAATGGCCTTGGAGTTGTACCTGGCTGTTGATTTATGAACCTCATTGCTAGATAAGGCTGTATGAGCATCTTTCCATTAAAGCAACTATACAGAGTCTCCTACATGTCAAAGCAAATTTGTTCACATGAATTCTGAAATTGCATTTCTACAAAAACTTTAACCTTCAATTGATAAGTTTGACAATTATTTTGCTACACTAATTATCTATATCTATATATTTTACTTACCCTGTATTCCTAAATCACTTTCAATTCATCAAAATACCTCTATCTTTTATATTCCTCTCCCTATATTGGCTATTATCATTGCAGAACTTAAGAGCTGCTACTTCTTGCTGATTTTTTACAGTTGTCATGGTTAAATTCCTCAGTTAAATTTATACTCATTTGTTTTTTCTACTTCTGAATGGGCCATTTAGAATCAAATGCTGCATAAATCCCTGAACTTGGGAGTATACTTTTGGAGGACCTAAATTAGAGAAATCTGACATTCTGCTCAGTTAATCACCGCAACATGTCCGTGTCTCTGTGGAAATGAATTGAGCTGGGTGTCCACTTGGTCACAGACTACTGCATCTCATTTGGCGTCAGCACTATCCATGTGTCTTTATCTGAGGTATGTACTGTTCACAGATGGGATCTTTTCATCCACATCCAATCCAGCTTTCATCACTCTCCTTTTCCACACTCCCTTCAGTGCCTGACATATTTTCCTCATAGAGGTAAGTTGTTATGTTATGGTGTCACATCAGTGTATGCTCAAATGACTTTTACTCACAGATTATTTAACACTTCCACCAGCAGTTTGTCTTTGCAGAAACTTTCCGAACTTAAAAATCTAACTCCTACCCATTATTTAAGGCCAAGCTCAACACTTGTTCATTCTCTTACAACATAACCCACAGCTATTTCACTTCTTTTTTCTGAAATTGCAAATAGTATTTGTATTTTCCTTGCATTGAAATTGTTTTTTCCTGTATGTTATGATGCATTTTCTAATTATAGTGCAATCTATAACACAAATTTGGGTAATGATCTCCATAGCTATTTTGCTGATGAGCATAATAATCATCAAAACAATGTAAATTTTCATATTTTCCTTCAACACATCTCTAACATTTAATTGTAAATTCCTGGAAACTTTTTCCCTTTTCCAGAAGATACAGAGTAGTGATTTCTAGTAAGCAAAATTAGTCTCTCTCTCTCTCTCTCTCTCTCTTTCTCTCTCTCTCTCTCTCTCATCAACCATAAATCGAATAGCAGTGAGATATTTGTCACATTAAGTGGTTTCTATGATTTTCAGTTCAAAACGTAGAAGTTGAACTAAAATTTAAAAATATCTCTTTTTGGCAGAATGGGGAGCAGAGGACCAAAATCTTTTGCCAGCAAATCTGAACTCCAATCAATGAAAGTTACGAACCCATGTATGTGTGAGAGGAACACAAATGTTGAACTGTGTCCTAACTCAGTGTTTCAGTGCAATTCAACCAATGCTGAATATGTCTACCATGTTAATTGATCTGCTATCAACATTTTGAGTACATAGAATTTGAAAGTGTAATATAGCTTTCTACTGTACTCTGGTAGAATTATAATTAAATGGCTCTTAATCTCAGGGTTGTTGTTTTGTTATCTTACAGGAAAGATTTTAATTCCAACTAGATAAAAGTATTGGGGAACAGAGTATTATTTATACTAAGCTGCAGAGAATGAGCAAAATATTGACCAGATACAAATGGGGCAAAGGTCTTCTAAGGCAGATGGAAATGCTTGAGCAAAGATACAGCCACTCTATTTCCAGAAAAATTACTGGGAAACCATTTCTATCTTCAGTGATAATTGTTGCCAAATGGTTCTAAAAGCTTCCTAACCTTTGTCAAATACACCACTCATCACCAACATCAATGACACAGAAACTGACTCCTGCTCTGTAGGATTAACAAGACCAGTCTGCAGAGTCATTCTTGGAAGCTTAAAAAAATGAAATCAAAAGTAAAAAAAAAAAAACACAAAAAACAAAACACACAATTCAACCTGCTCTCTAATCCCACCTGTCTTCTGTATCTGATGAATGACTTCAAAGGTAGGGAACATTTGATTTGAAATTCTATAGTAAAAAGTAAGAGATTAATTTAAAATAAAAATTTTTCTGAAGAGTAAAGACACATTCCTTATTTTGAATAATATAGTAAAGATGTTTAAATACCAATATAGGGATACTTATTTCAGATTCCACATATTTGTAACTGATCTCACTCATATGTGGAATCTAATGAACAAAATAAACTGATGAACAAAATAATCCAGAGAGATAGAAGCATGGAATTTCAGAGGGAAGGTGGGGGTGGGGGTGGAGAGGAGAAGAGATTAACCGGTAATTTATATGCACATTTGCATAACCCTTGGACACAGACAATAGTGTGGTGAGGGCCTGGGAGGAGCATGTTCAGGGTGGAGGGGGTCAATAGGAAGAAAACAACCACAAGGGCATCTGTAATACTTTCAATAATTAAAGGTAAATTTAAAAAATAAATAAATACCAATATAGGGAAGTTTTTAATTGGAAATACTACCAAAACACGTGTAAGCTAGTCAAGGGAAATGTGTGTACAAGCTACAAATAGGTGAAGGTGAATAATTTAGAGACTGTGAACAAACAACATGTGGATACTCAGAAAGAGGCATGGTGGAGTTTGTAGAGACCTGACCTCATTTTTCTTTTCTTTCTTTCTTTTTTTTTTTTTTTTGCATTCTGGTCATTTCAAGAGCTGGAAATAAGAAAAATAGGGGATTTGTCTTAAAGGGAATGTGCTTCTCGGTCCTTGGATAGTTACCAATGGGGGAACAAGTTCATGAATGCAGAGAAAAAGAATGGGGTTTAATCAGAGAAAAAGAAAGAGGTCATAACTTCTCTGGGTCTTGAAGTAAAAGGAGAAATAGCAGAAAGAATAATTGATCATGAGTTAGCTGTATTACAAGATAGATTTTAGAGATGAAGCGAGAGGGAGAGAGACATAGAAACATCAATGATGAGAGAGAATCATTATGGGCTGCCTCCAGCATGCCCCCCGCAGGGGATAGAGCCCACAACTCAGGCATATGCCCTGACCGGAATTCAACCATGACCTGCTGGTTCATAGGTTGACACTCAACTGCTGAGCCACACTGGCTGGGCAAAATTTATAGACCTTAATTATGAACTTACAGAGGATGACTCCTGCTCTGTGGGTCCGCATGAACCAGAGCACAGAACATAAGGACATATGTACCCCTGTACTTGTTAAACATCCTGTAGGGAAGGGAGTGATTTTTGGTTCTAAATACTTCACATTTTAGTTCTAGAAGTCCACTCATTGTTGGTGTTAGAAAAGTGAAATATCAAACTGTAGCAACATCCTGGCACAGGAATCTGAAAGCCAGCCAAGTAGTCATTGAAAATGCTTCTAATTTTACACACGAGTAAAGTCCTGAATCATTTTTCTTATATATAACACTTTGTTTTGACTGAAACATCTAACTAGGATTCAACAGAAAGTGCACATATTCAGATTCTCCTTATAGTATTTTAATAGCATTAATAGTGGTAATTATTTCATGAGTTATAAAAATATTTTAAATTATAAGAAACAAATTTAAATGGCAATTATATAGCTTTAAATCTATTTGATTAGTTGGCTTCTTCCTACTTTTTAAAATGCAAATACTAATAATAAAAGTAAGCAAATAAAAAATAAAATAAATAAAATGTCAAGCTTCACCATTTGATAGAAATTATCTCTTTCCAAATAAAAAACTGTGAATTAGAATCCATTTTTATATTTCATTGAGATATTATATGAGAATGAAAATTACATTTTCAAATATAATCAATTTAAAGTCATATAAAACTTTTAAAAACATTTGAATGAATGATATCTAAGTAATTCTGAGTTAACTTGAAAAGGATTCCAAGAAGTAATGGTCCATATTTCACTTTGAGAATATGTCAGGATAAATAAGAGAGTTTTTATAACATGACAAAGCCACAACAATAAAATATTAATCATTCTCTCTTTGCTAGGTACTGTTTTATGACACACCTACGGAACAAGTTCTATAATTATTCCCACTTTAGAGAGAGGAAACTGAGGTACATTTCTCTTGAGTAAATTTTCCAGCATCATACAAAGGTAATATCAGAGCCAAGATTTGTCCATAAATAATCTGGATCCAGAGACCAAGCTTAACAACTGAATAAAGTTCGGTCTTCCAAAATGCACACATACAGCTATGTAGCCCCTCACTTTTCAAGCACTCTGATATCATGAGATTCATAAAATGGCTATTTTTCATCCCTAACTTTATGTTTGTAAGTAATTCACTAACCAGTGATGTCATCTATTATAACATCAAACACATTTTTTTTATTCCTGTATCTTACTATTTCCCTATGGTGCAGACTAAATTATTTCTCAACCTGAACTAAGCTGTGTTGTTTAACAATTATTCTTTGGAACCCAGTAAGTCAAAACTCAAGGGAAAAGTATGCATAGTGTGTTAAATTGATGTTTTTGTTAATTGTACAGTAAAATGAGGACTTAGACTAATATAGGGACTTTGTGTAGCAAAGTTAACATGAAGAACTTAATGTTTAAAAAACACACTAGTGTGCATTATTACTTCAATCAGAAATAAAAAAAATAGTGACTATTTAAGTTTCAATGTGGCTATTGAACTGGCTTTTGAAAGAAACCTCTGCATGTAATTTGCTATCTTTTATTCATATCTAGGATAATGCAAGGAGAAGTGCCTTGTCAACAGTGCCTAAAATCGAAATCCTATGTAATATACTTAAAATGATACCTTCTGTACATTATCCAAAATTACTGTGTTTAATTTTAAATAGCACTATTCTTACTAGCATGGAACATGAACAAATGTATGTGAAACTCTGTCTTTAAAATGATCACTTTGTGAGTTGGTCTAATAAGCCAAGTTTCTAGTCAGTAGGAAAGACACCCTTGAAAACAGCTTAGTCAATAAAGTCCATAGAAAATAAATAGGCCATTTCATATTCACCCATAGTTTACCTAGCTCCTGGCCCTCGGACATTCCAGCGTAGGGGTATAAATCCTCTTCCTTCCCAATATCAGGGCATTCAGTTCAGTCTGGGACAGCTGAGCTGCCTGCTCAGCTCCTATATAAGTGTGTTTCTTTCCTACAAATAAATCCTTGCTTGATTTTGCTGTTATTTGTAGCCTTTTGTTTGAATTTATTCCTACAAGCAGCACAAGAACTGTGGGTGAAGAGGACTATTTCTGGCCTGAGGTTATCTGTGACCGGAGACCCCCTTGATCACCACGGACAATAAGGCAAAGTTCTAGGCAGGTACCAATGGGAGGATCCGTGTTCTGTAGAGTGTGAAACTGATACAATTTGGGGGATGTTCATTAAATTAAAATAAAATCATGAATAGAAAATTAGGAGTACATGGCCATATTTATTTTGAATAATGAAAAATAGCGAATTATAAATTTTAAAAACTAAATACCACAATCATCACAAAATATATTAGATACATTGTCAAGTGTCCTTGTTCAGTGCTGAACAACCCTGTGTAAATGAGAGGCCCCAGAGTTAAGGTTCACTAACTAGTTCATAGAAAATCTGTCTTTGGGAAGGATAGTCTACTCTTGAGTGGAGTGAATTATTTCACCTACATTGTAGGAAAAATACTATCGTAACACCCCTGATGACACAATTTGGATTTGCATATTGCCAAAATTGAAAGATTTCCACTGGTTTGAAAATAAATTGTATTGTAGTGAAAACAAGAAGAGAGATTTGAAGATTTATGAAATAGGTCAAGATAACCTCTTAATACTTTAAATAGATATAAATGCCAAATTTCAAGAATTGCACAACTCTTCATTTTTCATGAAAGACTAAATTGCTTCACATTACTTCTTTGCAAAATAATGATTTATGTGTTTGTTGTGGGTGTATTTCCCCATTTTCTTCAAATTTCTGCATCATATATAAATATCAAACAGTTGTATTTGATGCATATTTATGGTGAATTTTTTTCATTCTCTGATCTCAGGAAATCACAAAAGGAGGCATGTGGGTCTTTAAAATGCATTGGTCTCATGATGAGAACTGTTAGAACAAGACAGAGTAGTCTGTGTTTTCTTTCTTTTAAATTTTTATTTGAAAATGAGTATTTTATTTATTTTTTTCAATTTATTGTCTAAAGTTTTACATATGTCTCCTTTTTCCTTGATTGACGCCCCCCATCCCCCAGCCATTCCCACCCCGGGCAAGCCCCCACTGCCCCAGTGTCTGTGTCCATTGGTTATGCTAATATGCATGCATACAAGTCCTGTGGTTGCTCTCTAACCCCGCCCCCCCACCTCCCCTGCCATTTGTCTCTGGATCTATTTCTGTTCATCAAATTATGCTGATCATTATATCCCACATGAGTGAGATCATGTGATATTTATCTTTCTCTGACTGGCTTATTTTGCTTAGCATAATGCTCTCCAGTTCCATTTATGCTGTTGCCAATTTATAGTTTCACCAGTTAATAATTTTTAAGTCAACATTCCTTCAAAAGCTCCAAATTAAAACATGATTCAACAAAGTTACAAGCAAAAATAGACAACACCTGCTAAGATGTTTTTAGACTATTACACTTACTCAGAAATTAATCAGAAAGTCATTCTCTATGAACTATCAGAAGTAAAAGAATTGTTGATAAAAGACATGAAGGAAAATTATGTGTGTGAGGGCATTTGGAATTACAGAAAGCTAGCAGAAAACAACTTGAAACTAATTACAAACATGTTAACTAAGAAAAAAATGTTATAATAGCGCTTGGGTGAACAAGTTCTCAAAGAACAGATTTTGTAGACAAATGTTTCAAGAAGATAAATACTATGTTCCTACTAAATCCAAATCTTAAATTTCTGTGTCTGGTATTCTAAATAAGATTGTCAAAATTTAAGCTAAACTTTCTTTACCAGCTCATTTTACACAATATCTTAAGTTACTCCTGGTTATTTCTCTTTTTTAAAAATATATTTTTATTGATTTCAGAGAGGAAGGGAAAGGAAGAGAGAGATAGAAACATCAATGATGAGAAAGAATCACTGATCAGCTGCCTCCTGCATGCACCCTACTGGGGACGGAGCCCGCAACCCGCACATGTGCCCTTGACCGGGACCCTTAAGTCCGCAGGCTGACGCTCTATTCACTGAGCCAAATGGGCCTGGGCACTACTGGTTATTTCAATTTTCCTTTTACTAGGTCTAGACCCACATCACAAAGCATTTTAAAATCTTTTTTAAAAATACTGTACAAATAATTTTATAGAAAGTACAGTTCTGTTGTTAATCCCCAGTAGTCATGGTAAAAACTATTATGGAAACAAATCAGGTGGGTTTCAATCAAAATTTACTTAGATTTTACATGTATTTATTTAATATATTAATTAATTAATTTAGATTTTAATTTTAATGAATATTTTAGACTTCCAAAAAATATTAGAAAAGGTTTCATTATTTTTTGCATGTAGAGTATTTTTGCCATGATTGCTCATTAAAAGTCAACTGTATAACACCTGAGGCTTTTAAGAAGGATATTTTTGAATCCTTCATTTTTCTTAATGATTATTTTTAGTTTATGTCCCTCTGTGTTAAATTAACATACTTTTGTTTTTTATTGTCCACATAAAAGTTTTAAAAATTACCAAGTATAATATTAGCTTACTTTTAATATATTCTGCATTAAGTATTTCCCCTTTTTAATTACTTTAGTGATTAAGTCTGTAGTTTCTTTTTTCTCTTTACTAGCTTTTCCCCATAGTTTCATTCTCAAAGGACTTGTCTTATATTGTTAGTGTTGTCTGTGTTTTTATATTACTTTTTGTATCCTTATTCAATATTTCTTTCTCATCTACACTGTAAAGATTATATTTTTATATTTTATAAAATATATTACCTATATATATAAAACCCTAATATGCAACTAGAACGAATGGCGGAACCAAACAACCGGTTGCTATGACATGTGCTGACCACCAGGGGGTGGGCATGGAACATGGAGGGCGT
The DNA here is from genome assembly GCF_028538775.1 of Myotis yumanensis. Classification (NCBI taxonomy): domain Eukaryota; kingdom Metazoa; phylum Chordata; class Mammalia; order Chiroptera; family Vespertilionidae; genus Myotis; species Myotis yumanensis. The sequence goes on along the minus strand of NW_027223762.1, from coordinate 28,185,117 downwards.
TGGCTGCGATGGGTTGGTAGAGCAGGTGAGCGGGGGTGCCAGACCAAGGTAGGGCATCAATTGCTGTCATCGGGGCGAGCCTCTGGAGGTTACTGAAAATTCTTTGTTCCTGCATGCCACAGTCCCACCCAGCGCTTGTACCCGCTGCTGGCGCCAGCCCCAATCGCTCCATGCCATCAGCAGGTGCAAGCAGGGCTGGCACCATCAGCACGTGGGAGTAGTGGTAGTGGAAGCAGAGCTGCAGGCAGACGGGACCAGGGGGCAGTGGCAGGAGGGGCCAGACAGGGGCACGGAGGATGGGCTGACCCGCCCCTGTGCCCACCGCAGCCTTGTAGCCCACAGTTCTTTTCAAGGTGCACGAATTTGTGTACTGGGCCCCTACTATCATATTTTTAATTTATATTTTTATTGATTTCAGCGAGGAAGGGAGAGGGAGAGAGAGATAGAAACACCAATGATGAGAGGGAATCATTGATTGGCTGCCCCTGGAGATCAAGCTCGCAACCCAGACATGTGCCCTGACCAGGAATCAACCATGACCTCCTGGTTCACAGGTCAACGCTCAAACACTGAACATTATATTTTAAAATCTCATTTGTGATTTCTGATTTGTCATATTATTTACAGTTCAGTCAGATTTTATTTCACAAATCTTGATGCTATTTTATTATATATAAGCTCATGTTTATATATTTATGATACATTTTCTTATCGTTAAGATATGTCAATCTTTGCTTTCTTGTTTGAATTTTACATTCTAATGTTTTGATATTAATAGTTACATTAATAAATTAATTTTATTTGATTAATTTTATGCATTTTAACCTTTGTATTACTATATTTTATGAATGCAAGAAGCAAATTGATCAATATTTTTAATAATATCTATCTGTTAATGACAGAATTGAAAAATTCATATTGGCTCTTCTGACCTGCTTAGAGTTTATGTAACCTTACTTTGTATCCACTATTTAACATAATTTTCATTAACTTTCCTTTCTTAACCATGTTGATTTATTGTTCTCTTTATTACAATTTATTCTCTATTAGTTTGGATGCTGAATATTTTATTCTTATTCTTTAGAAATTATTTATCTATATGCACTTTATGACTCACAAAATATCCTTTGTGTTTCTCTACTTTCCCAGCCTGTCTTCTAGTTAAATTGGAGCCATTTGAGAGCCACAGCTGATGGACAATGAGAAGTGATTAGTTTCTTTCAAGATGAGTCTATTAAAGCCAGTGTACCTCTCTTTCCCTGCTCCAATAACCTTGTAGGACATATGTTCCAGAGACACAGATTCAAGAGGGAAGAACGCTGCCTGACTCCCATAAGTTAGAAATAGATTCTCATTATTTAGCCTCTGATCTTACCGGGTTTGTCTGTAGCAGCACTTACCATAAGTTATTCTGACTAAAACAAATAACTTTATATCTTCCGGCACAATCTAAATATAACCATTGTCTCTTTCCTTTTTCCTAATACTAAAAGGACCTTGGAGTTCTCCCGAAAAGCTCCCTCACATACTCTATGATTTCATAATTATGTCAGAATTTTATTTACAACATATTATTGTATATTAATTATTTTGTTTAACATTTAATGTCTAATATCTATTTGAATTCTTCCATATGTTTTAAAATCTTCCTTACTATTAACTGCCTTCACATTAGTCCAACCTGCTGGCCTTATTCCCTTGTTGCTAACTAAAACTATTAGCAATTCTTCCAGCACTGTTTATTGAAATTTAAATTGATTCCTATGTATTATAAAATATATTTGTTGAATGGAATGAGTTAGTACATGCAAAGTAGTGTGTGTGAGTTCTAGAATTAGATATTCTGTTTTGTATTCTTCTCTGTGTGTTCTACATATTTCCTGAGTTGCAGAGGTCTCTCTATAGGGAAGGTTTGACATTCCTTGTCCAGGTTCTCATAAAATTCACTGATTCTATTAATTTCCAGCTCATCCTGCCTCATTACAGCTACTTGGTCCAGCAGTAATTCACAACTTTGGCCATGGATTGTGATTTCCAAAAGCTGAGTGTGTTCCACTCATATATCAGGATAACCTGATTCTTTTTGTACTAAATGATCAAGGGCTGTGTGTATGTGTTATTCACAGATCTAAATTTCAGACAAGAACAACAGTAACAGATATAACAAGAGAGCTAAAGCATTGGCACCTGTTAGAACACCAGCCTCTAAGGCATATAACCTTTCTCCTGTGAGCACTCCCACTTCCTCCTGGCTTCTAGCACCTGATGGTTTCCCTGACAAGGGACTGTGTTCCCACACTGTGTTCATTTGGTGGATGTCTCCCGCTCCCAGCTCCCATCTAGCATTTAATATTTTTGAAATATAAATGCATATTTTTCATAAGAAATTAAATGTCATTATAGTTTATTTAATGTTTCTAGTATTTCTCAAATTCAAAAAAGTGAGTTGAACAAATTTCTTAAAATTTACTTCTAGTATTAGTAACCTGAAATTACATTGTTTCTACTATCACTAACTCACTAGTGCCCTAAAAAATGACGTTTTAATTACATTCAATGAGCATGTATTCCAACTTCTTTCCAATTTTATATGTAGAAAAAATGACATCAAAACTAGGATATTTCTCCCCAATAAATTTTATACATTAAAAAAAGTTATTTCTGAATAAAGTTTCAATCAGAGACAATTTACAAACTCTAGGTGAGAATTTGGGAATTATTCTTAGAAGAGTAGATACACAAGATGGAGGACGTATATAGCACATTCATTGCTTCACTCTTATTCCAAGAATCAAGTAGATTGTTAAAATTTTCATTTGTTTCCACATGATGATATTTTTTTCCCCATTGATTTTTAGAGAAAGTGGAAGGAAGGGAGGGAGGGAGGGAGGGAGGGAGGGAGGGAGGTAGGGAGGGAGAGAGGGAGGGAGGGAGGGAAAGAGAGAGAGAGAGAGAGAGAAAGAAACATCAATATGAGAGAGACACATAGATTGGTTGCCTTCTGCCTCTGTCCTCACTGGGGTAGAGGAACGAACTGACAACTGTTTGGTGCTTGGGCAATGCTCTAACCACTGAGTACATGGAACAGGGAAGGCTCCATTTCTTTTTGGTTTAAGATAATTCTGGTAGTGACTTATTTGGTCCTTTGTCAGTTTCATTTTTTACTTCTTAGTGTGTATCTATCTCTGAGGACCTGGAAAGAGTAAAGATTAGGCCATCAAAGCTAGCCTGAGCCACCAAGATGACCCCACTTTCTTTCTTAAACTTAGTTTGAGCTAAGAGAACTGGATTCCATTCTCCCTTAGTGATCTGACTTTAACAAGATATTCTTTGGCTTAAGGATAGGGTTCTTGCTTTTGTGCTAGCCCTGAATTTTCAGTTTCTGTACTCCTAGCTAAAAAGTGAACAAAAATATGCTCTTGCATAGGATTCTGCCTACTACATTTTCTTCCCAGCTTCAGGAAAAATGGTTACATTAGAAAGATGGAATATGGATAAATAAAAACACATATGCTTCATTAGAAGACACATATAACTATGCTTGTGATTATAGATAAGACGTGAAAAAACTGAGTGGAAAGCAGGGGTGGGTGGGTGGGAAGAGATCAACTAAAGAACTTGTATGCATATATGCATAGCCCATGGACACAAGACAATAGGGCGGTGAAGGCCTGGGGTGGGCTAGAAAGGGTCAATAGGGGAAAAGGAGTCATATGTAAGACTTTCAACAATAAAGATTTTTTAAAAAATAATTCCTATGTAAAACAATAAAACAAGAAACTAAGTGTAACCATGATAGTTGATGTTCTTTTAGTGCCAAAACTTTAACTTAGAATTAAATAAGTCTCATTAATCAATTCCACATTCATTATTAAGGTTTTCATTTTATACAGCTTTTCTCCAATTCCTTTATCAGATCTGGTGATAGCACAAGCAATTGACTCAGAATTCCAACTCATAGGTCCTAAGAACTAAAAACTTATTATTAGCGATTTTCTCTCACGTGTATCAATTCTATGAGAAGCCTTTTTTTCCAGACATAAACTCTAAAAAAATAACCTCATGGAAGAGGCTGCCAAAAATCACTGTCAGAATTCCACATTACCACAAAAGTGCAATAGTGTTAGTTCCTCTGCTGGAGGCAGTCTGAAATAGGTAGACAAAAATTTTCATTTGCAATGACTAGTTTGTCGTAGTGAGAACTGAAAAGCCATGTTCTTTTAGGCAAAAAGAAGTTGTTCTGAAATGTTGACTCACCAGATTCTCAATTTCTAGCAAACAGCATGCTGCAGGTCTACAGAAAACACTTAGGATTCAATGTTTCGTCTTCAGACATATGTGCTGCAGTTAAAGCTTATTGCTCCTCTCTAGTGTAGAATATTGGTGGTGGGGGGAGCACCATTCCTCAGGCGTGAGGAAGGAAATACAGTTGGTGGAGAGAAAACTTTTATAGGCAGAAAGTTCTAAGAAACAGTCAGTGTCAGATGACACAACAATCATGGTTTTTATTTGGAGCAAATCCCTATGGCATTCATCAAAGTGTCTCCATGTATATATCAAGAGTAATCTAATTATCATACTCTAGGATATATAGATTTCAATGAGATTATCTGATAATATATATAGACCAGTCACGGTAGGGGTTGTCGTCTCTTTTCTAAATTGAGTGTTTCTTCTGAGTATTTTATTTATCTCTTTGTTTTACTTGCTGTTATTTATGTTAGGAAACATGTTTAAATAAATAGAAAAAAAAAATCTCTGCAAGCATCATAGTATTGGTTACCTTGTTATCAAGCATACTTTCCTGTAGTGCAGTGGTTCTCAACCTTCCTAATGCCGCGATCCTTTAATACAGTTCCTCGTGTTGTGGTGACCCCCAATTTCATTGTTACAAATTGAACATAATTAAAGCATAGTGGTTAATCACAAAAAAATATGTAATTATATATGTGTTTTCCAATGGTCTTAGGCGGCCCCTGTGAAAGGGTCGTTCGACCTCCAAAGGGGTCGCGACCCACAGGTTGAGAACCACTGCTGTAGTGTGAGGTGGCTGGGTCATGATGATTTTCCTTTGAGCTGGTCAATTTCTGTAGCATCTTTAAAGCTAAATGATGAAAATAAATCTTTGTTGCCACAAGATCCATAAAAATATTTATAAAACTCTCCTTCAAGTACGCTTATATTCCTTAACTGCCATTGTAGTCAATCATTCCAGGGTATACATTTCTAGTCTTCTTTATGGGGTCATGACATACAACTTCTGCAAACTTTCAAAATTCTCTAATTTTCGTGTTATCAGACTAGTGTTCCTTCTTCATATAAATTCAGGCTTCCAGTGTCTGAGCCATGATGCATGTGGTCTTGCTTATTATGCACTTCCCCCACTGAGGGAACATTTGGTATCATCAAGGAAGATAATTGGAGTCAGGAATCCTAAATTCAGGTCCCAACTCTGGACCAATCCTATCTGGGGCTTTGGCAATTGACTTCTCTATGGATCTCAGTTGCCTTGACCGCTAAAGCAGAGGGTCAGACTAGTGTGTAAGATGTTTTCTGACCTAAGATTCCATGAGTCCAAATAGAGTTTCATGTATATTTCCATCTCAAAAGCAATTTGTAAATCCATGTATTCCTTAGGGTATTTACTCCAGCTGAAAATCCTGTGATTTCTATTCTCCTTGAGTAATGATGTGCTCATCTAAATGTAATTAATTTTTAAAAAAAACTGCCAGAAAGCAAGTCCATTCAAGAACATAATGGGAAAAAAAGTGTTTCATGAAAATTTTTGCTCATGGCCGAACCGGTTTGGCTCAATGGATAGAGCATCGGCCTGCGGACTCAGGGGTCCCAGGTTCGATTCCAGTCAAGGGCATGTACCTTGGTTGCGGGCACATCCCCACTGGGGGGCGTGCAGGAGGCAGCTGATTGATCTCTCTCATCGATGTTTCTGGCTCTCTATCCCTCTCCCTTCTTCTCTGTAAAAAATCAATAAAATATATTTAAAAAAAATTTTTTTTGCTCATGGGTCCCTTAAAAGAATTTAAGCAGTAATGTGTATCTCCTGCCATTTTACGGTGATTTCTAACTTTTTGCATTAAGTTTAACTGCAAGGTGGATCATTGGGGGCGTTTTATGTATGTGTATTAAGTGCTGTTTTTTGTTATCACTATTAATATTATTATCATAACTATCTGCCTATAAATTTAGCTCATTCAATTTATGAGAAACAATCACCATCAAATCTCTCTCTCTCTCTCTCACACACACACACACACACACACACACACACACACACAGCAACTGTGGTAAAACAAGCTCCATAATATCTTACCTCTGAATTCAACTTCTAAGATAGGATGAGTAGATGATAGATAGATAAATAGATAGATAGATAGATAGATAGATAGATAGATAGATAGATAGATGATAAATAGAGTCAGGTAGACACATAGATATGACACAGGGAGTTCTGTAATGAGTTTTTTACTGACTCTTCAGTTTCATATTTTTCTTTTTGTTTTGTTTTGTAAGGTTATGTTGCATTGCTGCCAACACCCTCCCTCAGGAGCTATGCATTTTTTAATTATGCTTCTTACTGGTGCCCAAGAATATGGATGGGACTAGAAGGATTCTGGAAGGTTGGCCAAGTTGCCTTTCCTTAGTGACCAGGAAGAATGGCCATTGTGCAAAGCGTGGAGGTGGGAAAGAAGCCTCAGAATCTTCCGTAGATCTGAACTTCAGAACTCTCCATCGGAGCAGTTTGAGAGAGAAGTTCATCAGGAGGATGAAGATCTTGCACACAATGCTTTTAAGCAATCGGTGCCGTTTAGTCTCTGGAAAGTGTTTGTATCCCTCAGGAATAAACGCACCTGGGATTGAAGACACCCATTATAAAGTATGATTTATTCTTCATCCTAATAAAAATACTTTTTCCATTGACAAGGTCAGGAATTATAAAATGAAAACAAATAGTTAATTCAAGAAGATTTTAATGCATCAATACAGTCCCGTTGGTCTACCAAGCCAGGAAAAGGAGACCCAGCATTTGTCGATGGTGATGTTATTCAGCTGAAATTGATTAACTACTTGAATGGAATGGTCAGCATCTTGGTGAAAATAATCTGAAATACTCAATTTTCCTTAAATGTGTTTAATTGTGTTGGGGCCTCAGGGCATATTTTTATCAGTCTTCCAGTGCTTCATGGCTAATGCCCTGTCCTGATGTTTCAAAAATCTGTCTTTCTCATACTATTTGATCTAAAAGCAGCAGCTTAGAAGTCATGGGCACACATAACACTAGCAGCCATAAATCATACCAACATTTCATTAATTTAAATCTACACTGATTTAAAATTATTAAGGAAAGATTTATATTCAGAGTCGTGTGTGTGTGTGTGTGTTTTGAGGGAGAGAGAAAGAGTCAAACAAATGGATTCCAAAAAACAGAGAGAGATTGAAAACTGTTCTTAAATAAAAGTAAAAGCCATCTTATTGGTTTATGACTTCACAGCTATTTCAGTGAATTTTTGAACCCTGATCTGTTTACCCTGGTGAGTATTCCCTTACTTCCCATTTCTTTCCCTCTTTTTCACAGACTGATAGTCATAAAAGCATTAATATATACCAATAAAATACATGCAAACAGCTTTTTAGAAATATTAATGCATACTTTAAGTAATAAAAGATCTAAATAGTATCTTTGGTTATTTAAACTGGAGATGTACAGAAGAAAGCAACTAGACTCAGAATCCATTATACAATCACATTAATTGTATTAAGACATAAAAGTCACATTTATTACAATAAAATGTATCTAGTAGTCAATATAAGTGAAGATTTATATGCCATTAAATTGAAAAAGTGCAAAGATGTACAGAATATGAATTAAAAACTGAATCACTAACATACAATTTTCAAAGTTCTATGATGAGGTGGGGGCAGAAGCTGCCTACACCTGAATGTAAGGAAATAAAGTAGAAAAAAAAAGATTATACAAATCACATGCAAATGTGGAATGTGCCTAGGACCTCAGTCTTAAGAACACATTGATAATGATGGTGTATATTTTGAATTTATATTTCTTTATAGTGCTTATCCAATATTATTAAATGTCTTTTAATCCTCACCTGAGGATAATCTTCCATTGATTTTTAGAGAGAGGGAAAGACAAAGAAATATCAATGTGAGAGAAACACATAGATTGGTTGCCTTCGGCACATGCCCTGACCAGGGCCCAGGCCAGGGAGGAGCCTGCAACCTAGGTACATGCCATTGACCTGAACCAAACCAGGGACCCTTCAGTCTGCAGGCTGATGCTCTATCCACTGAGCCTAACCAGATAGGGCAGCATTTTTATTACAGACATATATTTTTGGTTTCTAGAATTTGCAACAGATTCTCTCCTGAAATAAAATATATAATAAATAATTCAAGGTATTAATTACTATATCTTTTTACTTACTCGTTTTCATTGTCAATAGTTCTACCAGTGAAGAAATTTATTTAATGACATTTTAGTAAAAAGTCTATTCTTGCCAAAACCGGTTTGGCTCAGTGGATAGAGCGTCAGCCTGCGGACTGAAAGGTCTTGGGTTCGATTCCAGTCAAGGGCATGTACCTTGGTTGCAGGCACATCCCCAGTAGGAGATGTGCAGGAGGCAGCTAATAGATGTTCCTCTCTCATCGATGTTTCCAACTATCTCTCTCCCTTCTTCTCTGCAAAAAATCAATAAAATATATATTTTTTAAAAAGTCTATTCTAGTTACATTGTTTTGAAATGAACTCTTTTAATATTCTGCACATTTCCTCCATTTTATTGAGAGAAAAATAATCCCATGTATGTAAATTATTCAGAAGACTTAGTGTTGTTACATGATAAAGGATTTCAGAGTGTCAGAGGCATGAAGGACAGCCTAACATACATCCTACCCACACACCCAAGTACCATTGCTTTTTAATAGATTTTTATTTTCCATTTGGCTCTCTATTGTTTTTGCCTGTTAGAGCAAGATTCCCTTTTAATGAATTCATATACTTGTATGGATGAGAATTACACACAAACATCATATTTTGTTAGAAATAGAACTAAAATTTAAAAAATAAGCTCTAGGTAAAATTGTACTGTGATTTCTTTCATTTTTTAAAAGGAAGGTTTGAGGTTCACATTACATTAGAGTCTCTGCATAGAATGACTTTTCCTTCCTTTATATTCTTGCTATATCCTGACTGATTAATAGTGGCAGGGAAGTCATACTCATATCTTACTCAGGTAAATACAGCTATTCTATCCATTCAAAAAGAGTAGAATAAAAATGATTGGAGCTCTAGGGAGGCATCCTTTTTCAATGTGTTACTTCAGAAATGTCTGTCTGTTATGCTACAACATTCATGTACCCTCGGTTGTACTGAGTGTATGGCCCAGGATATAACCAGTAACTTGCTGTTGTGATCATTTTCCTAGGGTATTCCTTTTTTCTACTTATTTCCTGTCCAGGAACTAAATATTCCAAGAAGAAACAATATACACTTAAAATATCCATAGACTTTGCATTATCTGTATAGAACTTCACTACAGGTAGTAGAAGTTAGGTTCATAGATTATACATCAGGTTACTTTTCTGGCCTATTACCAACTGAGTCTATGGAGGCAGTGATGTCCCTAGATATATGGACGCTGAGGAAAAGAGCTAAACAGCAACCTTTCTCTTATTCAGTACTGATTCTCTGGGGATTAGGATACTTTTCCAGGTCTCCTTGTCTCCTTGATATTAGGTCACACAGTGTGCTCCTGGGGTAAGCTTCTAAAATGAACAGACAATCTTAATTTATCATGGTATCAACACACACACACACACACACACACACACACACACACACACACACATATATTGGCATTCTTCAGTTATATTTGAGAAAATATATCAATCCCTATTTTCCAGGGTGAATGAAGGTTGGAAAGTAGATGTTCTTTGCCACTTTTTGCCTGGTAAAAGTTTTTCTCAGGATAAAAAAATTGCAATTAATTGTAAAATTAATTTCTCATTGTACATGATGCTGTGTAATGTAAACTCAATATTACTTGTCTTCTAGAATTTAATATCCTAACCAGTAAAATGTATTCTAGATAGATTGATAGGTATGTAGGTAGGTAGGTAGAATATATATATATATATATATATATATGTATGTATGTATATATATATATAGGATAATAACAAGTAGAGTGAAATTTTCTTATTTTTAATTTATAAAATGTAATCTAATTAGCACTATAGAAAACATTAAGAAGGTTAATTCCAGAGAGTTTCCTTGTAATTATACCAAAATATCAATTCAGTGCATTTATTTATTGGAGTAAGTAATTGAAGTAAACAAAAAAACAAGTAAAGTCAAAAGGAAGGGAGACTTTGTTGGAAAATACAAAATAGGGATGGTGTGGAACCCAGCCTTGATTTTATAATAATGCATGGATAATAAAACTGATTGCTCTCAGAACAGAAATCAGTACTGACTAAGAACTATATAAGCAAAATAAGTTGCCAGTTGAAAGATTTTCCTTTATTTTATATCACTAAGCAAGTTAATGCTTAAGTCCACATGTGCTAATGGATGACTTTAAAAATCATTTGCATGCTGTATAATAAAATATCAAAGCCAGAGATGGAGTGCTTTGGATTTTATTTTTCCTCAAAAGAGGCCATTAGCCTAACTCATAAATCAAGCATTTCCATGAAAACCCTTTGCAGAAAATATAACATGATGATCGGATTACCATTTATTTTCAGCACAGCCCAGAAATTGAACAGATGGCAGACCTGCCACCACTGTGAATCTGATAGCTGTATTGACTTTCAGTAATTTAAGACGAAGGATGGCACAGTTTAAAGGAGCTTTTATCACACTGAGAAGTTTTTGTAAAACACAAGTATGGCGTGTGTATTTATCCTGAAATCAAGAGAGATGACCACAAAAGTTAAAGTCCTATCACTTGGAAACTCTTACAATATGCGCAAAATGTTTGAAATACCAATGACGTGTTTGACTCATCAAATGGCAGGTTAGGCTTTGGAGCCTTCTACTTCTGTTTATTGGCACCAAAGTCTGCTCTTAGAGAAAGCAGATATTGCTTTGGATTTTTCAACAAGATCTTTAAGGTCAACAGTTTGAAGTATTAAGAAGTTATCTCCAAATACATAAACCCTGGTGTCTCCAACCTATATTGCACAGGCCCCATACATGAAATATCTCTACCACGGCAAGGCTAGCAGATGGTATAGTAATCTGTTTTATTGACAAAGGCACACTGCTTTGGGAGTATCAAAATTCTCATTGTCACATCAGGACCCTGACTCTCCTGAAATGTAGTCCTTTTATATGGATGGTGCCTGTACACAGGATATTTAGTAATTAATGTTTTCATTGATTTTTGAGGGGTAGAAATTGCTAAGCATTTTAACTTCTGATTATAGCACAGCTTTTCTTTAGATATGTTTAAGGCTAAAGTGAAGGTCTTAAATCCTCTGTGTAAGGAAAAACACTTAATTTGGAGTAAGTTATTTTATAGGTAGTTTTGAACATATTGAAGTAGATTTTGTATAGTGATGCCCATTACAGGGTCTGCTAATGAGCTTCTTTTAATCCATCACATAAACATGGAGAACTCCAGTTAACACATCTATAAGTTAACTGTATGTAGGTGTCCATGCTCTGGATCATTAGTAGGGTGTCCATATAAGGTCAGCAATTATTCACTTGTTAGTCTTATTTTGCTGATTAATTGTATAGCCTATAAGAATCAGAATCCCTAGCAAAGTGTATTGTCTTTGGATGAAAATACGAGTGTTTTAGAATAAAACACAGAAAGTACAAGATATTATAATCATCTCACTAGTTTATTTGTATTTGTTTCTTCCCCTCTGTGTCTTTCTCATGTTATTTACTCCATGGTCTTTTTCTGGTCCAGGAAATATATTTTATTTCCTTATGCTTATCTTTTCTTTCCTTTCATGGTCTATTACAATGCACAATTCAATACAGACTCCCAGACTATTCTCTCATTACAATTTTAGTGCATGTTATATAGTCTAATTGAATTCAAGAAACTGAGCTTTTGTATAAAACTACACTTGTATAAACCTACATTTGTTGAACTGCTAGATCTACTTCTTAGTACCAACTGGTTCTCAAGCAATTTATTTAAGCTTCTTTGCCTCAGTTTCCTCAACCTTAAAATGGGGAGGAGGCTGTTATAATTAGTGAATGAGATAATATGTATAAAGTGCTTAGTATAGGGCTTGCCACATAGTAAGCACTCAGTATGATCAGTTATTTCATTACACTTTCAATATAAAGATAATTTCTACTTCAAAAAACTATGACTACATGAGATGATATTTAGCACTCAAATATAAGCAATGATAATAACACTTTATAGTTTGTAAAAAATTACAAAGTTTCACATATTATATGTTAAACAATTTTTGCAATTTAGTAAGATAGCTCTTAATTTATATAATGAGGTCCTGGAAGTAAAAAATAATAATAATAATAAATAGTCTTACCTCTTTTTCTTTTTTTACTATTTATACAAGTTTCTGAGACTTTAGAATAATGCTAAGAAACATTGGACCACACATCTTACTGAAATTGTAAACATAGACTCAGTGGACTTGGCAATGAGTCTCAGTGTCTCCCTTGGTTAACACTATGTTTCAAGACAGCTCTAACTTAACCAGAATCTATCTTTAAGAATGTTTCAAAGATACAGCCTCTTTCTTCCATATTATTTATCACTTTTATAAAGGACTAGAGGCCCAGTGCACAAAAATTTATGCACTGGTGGGGGTGGGGGGAATCCCTCAGCCCGGCCTGTGCCCTCTTGCAGTCTGGGACCCCTCGGGGGATGTCCACCTGCTGGCTTAGGCCCGCTCCCCGGGGGATTGGGCCTAAGCTGGCAATCAGACATTCCTCTGGCAGCCCGGGAGCCCTCGGGGGATGTCCACTTGCCAGCGGGGAGCAGGTCTAAGCTGCAGTTGGACATCCTTAGTGCTGCTGAGGAGGCAGGAGAGGCTCCCACCACCACCACTGTACTGGCAGCCATCAGCCTGACTTTTGGCTGAGCAGAGCTCCCCTTGTGGGACGCACTGACCACCAGGGGGCAGCTCCTGCATTGAGCGTCTGCCCCCTGGTGGTCAGTGTGTGTCATAGTGACCAGTCATTCCCAGTCTTTCTGCTGTTAGGGTCTGTTTGCATATTACCCTTTTATTATATAGGATAGAGGCCTGGTGCATGGGTGGGGGACAGCTGGTTTGCCCTTCAGGGTGGGGGTCCCCACTGGGGTACCACTGGGGTGCCTGGCCAGCCTGGGTGAGGGGCTGATGGCTGTTTGCAGCTGGTCACACCCCTTCAGGGTGGGGGTCCCCACTAGGTTGCCTGGCCAGCCTGGGTGAGAGGCTGATGGCTGTTTTCAGGCTGGCCACATCCCCTTTAGGGTGGGAGTCCCCACTGGGGTGCCTGGCCAGTCTGGGTGAGGGGCTTAGGGCTGTTTTCAGGCTGGCCAAGCCTCCCCGGCAACTGAAGCTCCCAGCCTCTCATTTTTTTCTTTTTTTTTTCTGGGATTTATTTACCTTCTATAATTGAAACTTTGTAGCCTGGAGTGGAGCACAGAGCCGGCCAGGGCTTGGCTTCCTCCATCACCAAGGGCAACCCAAGGCTCCAGCTCCGTGGCCACGGCCTACTGAAAACAGGTATCTGGGGTTTATTTATCTTCTATAATTGAAACTTTGTTGCTTAGAGTGGAGCTCAGAGCTGGCTGCGGCAGGCGGGAAGTTGGCTTCTTCCATCACTGGGGCAAGCAAGCCTCCTGCTTGCTCCAGCTCCGTGGCTGCCGGCTGCCATCTTGGTTGGGTTAATTTGTATATAGTCGCTCTGATTGGCTGGTGGGCGTGGCTTAAGGCATAGCAAAGGTACGGTCAATTTGCATGTTTGTCCTTTATTAGTGTAGATAGCCATTTGAAATCAAGCCCAATATTAACAATATTATTTGAAAACACCTAAATGAGTCTAGTCTCCTCAATTTGCTGTTAAGAAAATTGAAACTTACAGAGGTAAAGCAACTTGACCAAAAGATAAGTTAAACTATTTGGAAACAACAATAATAATTAATTTAATATTGGTGCTTCCAGGGTTCCTCTTTTCCATTCCTTGAATATATAAGGGAATGGGCTTATTGTGCTTCCAATTTATGTTTGCTTTTTCTCAGTCCTGAACATCTTTTAAAAGATACCTTTCTTAATTTATAGCAGATGTTTCATCCTTAGCATTATTGATATTTTGGCAGGTAAAATTATGTGCTGTATTTAGAAGGAAAGGGGACTTCTTATGCCTTGAAGAATATTGAGAAGCGTTCCTGGGTTCTCCACCCACTAGATGCCAGCCACATCACCCAAAACCAGTTGTGCTGAGCAAAATGTCTCTAGATATTTGATTCCCTGGGGGCCAAAGACAACCCCACAGAGAGCCACTAATTTATAGCTTATTTTAAATGAGTTCACACATTACCCAGATTGAATTATTCCATTTCCCACCTCATTTTAAAATGGTATTCTCTGATTTTTAATCAACATACCAACTGATTTGGTTGTGTTGGTCATATTACTTAGAGTGTTTGAGGGATTGGAGGTAGTGAGATATATTCCTCGTAGTTGTCTGTCACTGTCAATTGAACTTGGCAGTGACCAAAATTTAATGATTCCACAGGTAATGGGCAAACCCTCTGATAAGAAGGAAAGATGTGTTGGTCATACTCATATAGGATAATATATACCATCCTAAAGATTTTAAGAAGATGATATTTAGTATAGAAGGACTTTGACAGAATTTTTCAACATTTTATAAAAACAACAACAACACACTGCTTCTGGGTAATCAATTATTTGGTTAGACTACTGCATCCCATGTAAATAAGTCCCTGACTACTGTTCTTTTGTTCTAAAGTATATTATTTTCCCAGAAGAAAAAATATAAATGATATATTGATGACTGATTTTATTTCAAGAAATTTCATAAGTCCTTGGATATAAGATATGGCAGAAGTATTTATTGCAGAAAAGGCAAATCCAGACCAAGAATTAGTATATACACCAGTTAAGAATAAACTGCTACCCCCTTTAAGATCCAAGGAGTCTGATAAGCCTCCTTCAAGTGCTTGACTGTGACATATTAGGGGTTAATGACAGTTGTCTACAGTTGGTAGGGTGGACACTACACGGTCGTAAGATACAAATTAGCCTCAATGAGAGGAAGCCTATGTTGTTTAGCCCAAGCATAATCTCTTTACCCTCAGTGCCATGAAGACTTTGTAGATGAGCTTATTGCACAAGAACCCAGTTGTCAGAGAAAGAGGCTAACTGATACAGAGCAGGGCATTTATCCACTGCATTTTGAGATCCTCCTCAGTAACAGTGCCACCTACAGATGAGTCACATGGGACAGAGATATCCCATATTTGATGCCCACTGCTAAAGATTCACCCATGTGCTTCTTCAAACTTTTTTGGCATCCTCTAAACTTATACTTTTTATGTTTTTGACTAATTAGCCAAACCAGGAGCCGCTATCCAAAATTTAATATAGACCTATACCTTTATCTTTCCATCAAAGGAAAGTAGACAACAATACACATAGTTAAATATCTTGAAGTATTTTCTTTCACCAGATTTCAGTGCCAAAATTGCTGTGGTAGTGAGAAAATAATGTTCCATTTTGTGTCAAAATATCATGCAGCACCATGTACAACCCATGTTCAAGTATTTTTTTCATTAGTGCTAGATTTATGGGCAACTCAGTATGAAAGCATAGATGTGGGTTAAAAAAATAAATGAATGCATTAGAAATAGGTGCTTTAGAACTCTGAACTTCCGGTTCATGAAATTGTGTCTTCATTACTTGTATATATATAAGTAAGTAAATACTAAGTCCATTTGTTTAGAGATTGTGACAGTGCACATCTGATGGTGATGGCTTGGAAGATCAGGTAACATCAGGTTCATAGTGTGACCCCTGGAATTGATGTTTATAGTAAAGCATTTGACCTCCAGGATGGTCCAGGAGCAAGTTCTCAAAGGATAAATAGCACCAGGGGACATGGCTTTCCTAATATGCCTTAGAGGTTGGCACTGTGATTATATTTTGAGGCTTGCTAAGGGCTCTTTAAATCATTGATGTCTGTTACAAACACTTCAGTGCCATTGGATTTACGGTTATCACGAGACCCAGCGAATAGAGAATCCTGTGCATAGCCTGTATCTCTTTGCGTAACATTGGTTTGCTTTGAGTCTCATTAAAACTGGCATTCCAACAGATGGCTTAAAGCAGAACACTCAAATGGGTAAACATCACCTCCAATGTGTATGTAGGATATGTAGTAATAAAAATGCATTGACTTTTCTCTCTCTTTTAAGGAAATGTTCTGACAAGCCTTAGACCACTGGAATGTTAAAAATAATGTACAGACAGTACGCTAGAAATTTGCAAGATTCTTCTTTAAGGGGACATAGCTTTCCTTTATTTAGTGACTCTGGAAGTGAAAACTAGCTCTGTCTGGGAAACAACGTAAGTCAGATCTCTGCTCAACACATCCAGAGTCTTATGGGCCAGGTGCTATATTCCCCATGCCCAACTATTACTTAGCTGTGATAAATTAGCTACTATCAACAGTTTTCATATATTAAAACACTTATTCACTATTCCAGCATCACTCTCATTATTTACTCTAATCAGATACTTACTCTAGTGAGATGCGTCTCTACGATCTCACTATGCCATTTAAAAATGGGAAGCTTATTTTAATGGCCACATCTCCTACCATTGACATATGCATCAATGAATGTATGGCTATGTCCCAATAAAACATTATTTACAAAATAGATGGGCCTATATAATTCAATTTTCTGACTCCTAGTCTAGAATGCTAAAAAATTCACTTCCTAATATATTTACCATCTTTCTGCTGCAATAAGGTAGCATTTTGAAAAAAAAAAAAAATGAGAGTATCAATTATCTCTTCCTGGTTTATAATCTACATTTGTCTCCCCAGACCAAGCATAATGGATATAACCCTAATTTTGAACCTGGGACAATGAGAAAGAGGAGGAGTCCTTATGCAAATGTGTGTCGCTTTGAAAGGTGAATCTATACCTGGTGTCATTACAGGGTCTTCAATCAAAGAAAGACCACTTTCCTTAGATAGGGGAAAACGTGTGTTCTCTCGCTGTGGAGTCTCAAGGGGGTTGGGGTGCTCAAGTTTTGGAGATTTATCTGAGTCTTCACATATACCCTCATTACAATTCTCAGGATCTCACTTTTTTCCCCCAATCGATTTTTAAATTTTCATTAAGAGCAACGAGTTTATTAATTAATTTATATTTTATTTCTCCATCATGCAAAAATCAACATTTGGGTTTGAATTTCAGCTCCAATAGTCTTATAAAGAGAATAAGATATACTTGTAGCATAATTATAGAATGTTGTGGTCCTGAATCTGTGACTTGTGTTAACATTTTAAAGACCTGTGCTTATTCTTTTATCCCCTGAACTTAATTGGGAATTGCTAGCAAGCCTGAGTCTTTGTAATCATTTTTTCTCACCAAAAAAGTAAATTGCAGCAACCAACTGGTGTATCGAAGCTTTGTCTGCAAATGGAACCCCATCCCAAGCAAAAATAAATAGCGAATTAAATAACTGTTCTTTTACTGCATACATTTAAATCACCCTATTTTCTACTGGCAATGAGTATATTATCATGTTCAAGACTATCAAGTCAGAAAGCTCACCCCAATTGCCATCTTTAAAGATAAATTTCCTGGTATTATTTCCTATAGCAAGTACAGCCTCAATCAGATTTCTAGATTCCAAGCAGAGAAAAATTTAGTGCAAGGAACTGAATACAAAAAAAAGCATAATTAACTGCAAGAATAAAAGAAAAGAGAGGGTGAGTACTTAGAGAAGAAATAAAACTTTGTGAGGAGGAGGTCATTTTAACCCCCGGACTTGAACCAACAAGTCTAAACCAACTGCAATGTTATTGGCGTTACTTCATGGTCAATCCGGAAACGAATGAGAGGTGCTGAGCAGCCAGGGTTCGAATCCTGAAATGGGACACCATTTCAGAAACAAAATGGACTCAAACATCATAAGAGGGCAGCTGGCAATGAATTGGGAAATGTAGCCTGCAGGCTTCCAGTGTCTGCAATACCAAGCAAAGAACAAGTAAGTGAAAAAGGACTTAGTCAAAGAAAAAGAATCTGACAAATAGGAAAATAGCCAAGTGCCTGGAATCATCTAGATGTAAACACTGCATTTATGTCTTAGTGGGATAATAGCTAAGTTTCCTGGAAGGCAAATTGGCCATCATTCAGAAGTTCTGCCTTAGGCGATGGTTTGTGATGGAAGGGATCTGGCATCATGATAAGCAATGTCCAATAACTTTCTTGTCTCCAAAAGTCAATTATCCAGAAGGGCTGAATTTAAAGAGGACAGCATTTTGGCTTAAACAAAGACCTGGGGATGTAAAGGAGAATCTCCATGGAGAACTAGTCATGAATACATTTCTTTTTTTTTTTAAATCACTAAAAAATAAATCCTTTTCATCATTATTTATAAATACATTATCTTGTGAATAAAGGTAAGCTGGCAAAAACTCAACAATTTAGAACTCTGTTTCTATTAAGCGCCAAGATGTGTGTGTATGAGAGGAAGAGATCTTATGTCTTAATTAGGTTGCATCTGTTTGAATTAAGTCCTTACTGGTACATACCACTCGTAGGTGAGCACAGCTGTTTCTCCCCATGAAGGAACATTTGTGATGATATTGCTATTGACTACACCATCAAATTCCCATAAAGAGGGAAAAGTATGGATCAAGAACATTTCAACACAATAAAAAGGTGATGAGAAAGTTTTGCAAATACAGCAGTAATACTAAATTCCAATCTGTTCTTTGGATAGGAATTGCTTATGGAACATCATCACCTGAGTTTATCTGACAAAATATTATATCTGAAAATTAATTCTAGCATATTAAGCTCTGTAACAGAAAGTAAAGATCCACGAGATTAAATAATGGATCCAGTTTATCTACTAGCCATTTACTTTTTGATATCTGGAATCACTTCCTTTATTTAATTTCACTCTAGTTGCATCTTCTAGCAAGGTACTCTCATGGGTAGAAAGCTATTTACATGATATAAAAGTAAGATGAGGTTCTCTATACACCAATATATGGTCCACAACAGGACTTTGCTTCTACTGAATTCTGAGATGTGTGGCAAAATAATAAACTTTTCAGGACTCATCATTATTTGGATTATATTTCCATATATGGAGATGGTTTTTGCAGTCATCTTTAAAATTATCAGAATTCTAGAATAAAATATCACAAGTCTTTAAAACATATATTTACCATATTACTGGTACAGTGTGTACTTAGGTAGGCCAAAATACCAGGAAGTAGGATCAAAAGGTTGCAACTTGAGTAATTTGAACACTACACATAATTTGTGCTCCTTTCATAGTTTGGAATATATCTTGCCTGAAGTTTAAAACGAATGACTTGTTTAAAGTTTAGTAGAAGTTGGTTAATGGGGGATATGGGAGAGATATTTACACCTAGAGGTCATGCTATTAGCTAACTTTTTCACTTATTCTTCACCATTCTCGGTGTTGAATGGCCCATTTCAAGTATGGTGATAAAAAAAAAGTAATTAAAATAATTAATATATCAATACAATGATTCAAGCCCTTAAGGAAATAAACTTCGTGAAATAAAAACTATACAAGTTTAAACAATATTTAAATGTTTTTGTGGTCCTCAGAATGACTCAAAAGAGCATCATTTGTTTTCCAACACCTCTTGGACACAGCTTGTAAAAATAACAACATAAAAGACACGATACCACCCCCCACCCCAAGAAGATTATAATCAGCCAAGAATGCAGCAAAACATCATAGAAACAGAAAAGAGCTAGTAGTCAGGATAAACTGATTTCTGCCACCAAACTTAAATGATTCATTTAATCTTTCTGGGTTTCCGTTTTCTCATATCTAAAAAAGGATGGTCATATTACTTTCATCTGCCTCACTGGGTATATTGAAAATAAAATGAGTAGCATAAAGGCTATAATAGTTCTTAAGAAAGTTTAAAGGGTAATGATAAAAGTTAGCATGATACTGCACAGGCAGGACATAACAGAGCTGTCACCAGAGACCGAGTTTTCTGGTCCCTTTCACTGCAGAGAGCATCACAGAAGTGATGCGTCATCTTCCGGCACACACAATAAGAACGCTGGAGAGAAAGCCCTTTAAAAATGACCCATCCTCCCAGAATAAATGACATGTTTTGTATTAGTGATGAAACCTGACAAATAAAACTGGAGGCAATTAATCAGTGTGTGTTCCTTACTTCAAACATAGAGCAGAATGAACAATAATAGCACTGTGTGGAGTAATTACTAAGAATATTAAAGAGGTAAGAATGGCTTGGCTCACAGCCTAACAAAAATTCAGTCAAGGAATTTGAAAGAAAATATTCCCCACAGCCCATTTATAGCCACCTGACTAAAAGCATGGAGATGAGTATATTACTATAATTTAGGAGATAGGGAAAAGTCACAAAATAACCTCCATCCTAGAGAAAATAAAATTTCAATTACAATATAGCTTTTTATTTAGTGATCTTTTATAAAGGAGCCATATTTTAGCCTCAAGGTATTCAAATATTTATAAAGATTTTCATGAAATCATAGTCAGCTGATCTATAAATATAGGTTCTCTGTTGAACAAAATAAAAACAGCTATTGCTATATTTTCCAGTTTATATTGTGTAGTCTATCATTGGGGAATTCCTTTTGACATTTCTACATGGAAAAGTATTTATTTAATACTGTCCTAAAATAAATGCTAATTGCCTCTCTTTCATAATAGGATAGTAATAGTCATAGATATTTGAAATTATGTCTATACATACATGAAACAGGATATATTTAATGGCTGATATTGTAATAAGCAATTTATATTAGTGCTTTAAATTCAACTTAACAGATATTTGCTCGGTGCCAAATTTATGCAAAAGAATTAGAAATGTATCCATCCATTGATAGATACAAAGAAAAAAAGGCCAATTTCTGCACCTAACAAACTTTCAGGGAACTAAATGTGTGTATACTTAAAAACAATATAAGAATGCCTAGGACTGTGTTCGGCAAACTGTGGCTCGAGAGCCACGTGCGGCTCTTTGGCCCCTTGAGTGTGGCTCTTCCTAAGCCTTAGGAGTACCCTAATTAAGTTAATAACAATGTACCTGCCTATATAGTTTAAGTTTAAAAAATTTGGCTCTCAAAAGAAATTTCAATCATTGTACTGTTGATAGTTGGCTCTGTTGACTAATGAGTTTGCGGACAACTGGCCTAGGATAAAAGTTTATTAGCATAATAATCAGGGTACATGTAAAAATTTCTTGTGTAGGAGAAAAAGCTCCTCTACATAAGTGGTATTTGTAATTGGATGAAGGACAGAAATAATTACAATTTGTTGGCAAAGAGGGCACTTGAGGTAGACATAGAAGCATGAACAATATTTGAGAAACAGTAAATATTTTTATTTTGCTGCCTTACAGACTTTGGGTAATATGACAATAGAATAAAAAGAGAAATTTACTTTTGGACCCTCATGCAAAGAAGGGCCTGGAGGCAGAACTTTTAGCTAGGAATGTACTACAATGGATTTATTCAGAGGTGAGAATATGAAATAGGATAATGGTGTTTAAATATGGGGTCCCTAATATTCACTGACAATATATGAACTAAAAGATATAAAGTAAGATAATGTAAGACTGATGCTGATGTTTTCAGCCTGGTGTCAATAACAGAAATGGGACACAGAAACAGGCTTAAGGTAGCGAAATGTAAAAAGCATACCCAAGTATAGCTTCTAGCAAGATGCCCATGATTTAATAATCTCAAATATGTACTGAAATAGATGGTGTATTCAGACACATCTTTGAAACCATTTGAATATTGATGCCAAAGCATACTTATTTAAACTTGGATTATTTAATTTCAATTTATTTATACAAAAACACATTCAATAGAGAATTTCAACTACTTTCTTCATATTTTTAATTTATTTTTCTGTTACATGTATTGGGGTTACATTGGTTGGTAAGATTAAATATGTGTACAGTGTACCACTCTACATGTGGGAAACAAAACTGAAAGCAGCAAATGAACAAATAGGAAAAGCAAACAAAAACTCATAGACACGCCAAAACCGGTTTGGCTCAGTGGATAGAGCGTCGGCCTGCAGACTGAAAGGTCCCAGATTTGATTCCGGTCAAGGGCATGTACCTGGGTTGCGGGCACATCCCCAGTAGGAGATGTGCAGGAGGCAGCCGATCGATGTTTCTCTCTCATCGATGTTTCTGGCTCTCTATCTCTCTCCCTTCCTCTCTGTAAAAAATCAATAAAATATATTAAAAAAAACAAAAAAACTCATAGACACAGCAGCAGTGATGTGATTACCAGAGGCAAGGGGACATGGGGGAGGGGTATATGAGTTATATGATATGTCTGCAACTTCCCCTTTTCAACTTATTCCAAGTATTGACATTCTGCCCTCCAAGCTGTACAAACATACATGCTCACAAACTTCACTTGATAATCCCTGTTTCTCTATATCCTTACTGTTGTTCTGTTGGTTTCTCCACACCTGATACAATTTTTTAATAATTCCTATAAAGTAGGAGAAAACCGTATGCCTAATCAGCCTCCTGGTATATTTCTATTTACAGTTTCAAGCCTTCCTCTATGTGGCTTCATAGCTGGTAATTAAATTGGAAAGAATGCTTTCTCAGCATTTTACTTTCAGAGATGAGAAAAATCAAAGGCCAGAGAGTTCAGTGCTAGAAGTGAGAGTAAGATTTTTTAATATCATTTTCAAGATCTATCATGTCAAGTATGGGCCTAATTTGACTTTTTAATTTTTTGATCCCTATTATTTTGGATTTTATCTCCAAAAAAGAATTGTAAAGATGGAGATGAATCATGCAATTCCCCCCATCTCTGATTATCTACGTAACAACTCATGCAAAAGACTAGTCAGAAGGAACGACCAAGGCTTGCATTTGTTGTTTTTATTTTTCTAAATTATTTATTGATATGAGAGAGAGAGAGAGAGAGATCAATTTGTTGTTTCGCTTATTTATGCTTTCATTGGTTGATATGTGTGTACCCTGAACGGGGATCAAACCTACAACCTTGGTGTTTGGGAACAATGCTCTAACCAACTGAGCTACCTGGCCAGTGCTTGCACTAGTTATTAAGGAAAACACAGGTGTCAAGCAGAAGCCAAGATGAAAGGAAGATGAATGAAGCTGTGTGGTCTCAAAAGCTCTACAGCCTTCAAGATTATTAGGCTTTCCCCCTCAGCCTTGGTCATTCCTTCTGGCTTATATGGCCTTAGGAAATATACTATATATATTTGAAGGAGACAGGCACTTTGGGCTTACAATAAAGTAAATATAAATATACCTATTTCCCCAATCAAAATGAAGTTACATGTAGCTACATATAGTGAATACAAAAGTTATTTTAATAGATATTTCAAATGAAAAGTAGTACCAAAATATTTGTACCTCTATAATCTATATCATTGAATCATACATTCATTTTCAAACAGAATCTAGAGACTGCTCATCAATGACCCCTAACAGCTATCCTTTGAGTGTGGTCTATGACCTTGGACTGTAATAAGAACTCTGCATATATTGTTTATTTAATCTCAGTGGAAACCAACCATGTGGGGATGCTATTATCCCTTTTCTCACAGTTAAGCAAACTGACTTTTATTATGTAGCTAAGGCCATTATTTATACCAGTAGAGCTACTGGCACGTATTCTATTACAGAAGCTTGGCAATATCAATCTCGGCAATATCTATCTCTCCATATATAAAACCCTAATATGCAAATAGACCGAACTGAGGAACAACTGAACAACCGGTCACTATGACGTGCACTGACCATCAGGGGGTGCGCACGGAACATGGCGGGTGTCGGCAGCAGGCGGCAGAGTGCGGGACATTACTGGCATCTGCCATGGCAGGATGGTGGAGCAGGTGAGCGGGGGTGCCAGACTAATGTGGGTGCTGGTCACTATCATTGGGGCAAGCCTCTGGTGGTTACTGAAAATTCTTTGCTCTCACGTACTACGGTCCTGCCCAGTGCTCGCACCTGCAGCTGGCACCGGCCCCGCTTGTACCGACTACCGGCACTGGAGCTGCCACTTGCACCCACTGCCGGTGTCTGGTGCTGGCCCCGATCTCTTGGTGCCGTCAGTGGGTGCCCCTCATGGCTTTTCCACCTCCCCCTGCTCCTGAAGGGTGGGACAGCCACCGCCGCTTGTACCCACTGATGGCATGGAGCATCTGGGGTCAGAGCCAGCAGCAGGTGTGAGTGGGGCCGGCGCCATCAGCGCATGGGAGCAGCAGCGGCGGGAGCAGGGCTGCTAGCAGACAGGGGACCAGGGGTCACGGCAGGAGGGGCCGGGCAAGGGCACAGAGGATGGGCTGAGACCCACCCCTGTGCCCACTGCAGCCTCGCAGCCCACCGTTCCTTTCAAGGTGCACGAATTTGTGCACTGGGCCCTCGTGTGTGTGTGTGTGTGTGTGTGTGTGTGTGTGTGTGTATAAAAGGTAAGTGAGTGACTGACCATCTTTCCAACAGTCCCCTACATATGACGCACACTGCCAATTTAAAAATAAACATTGACTCGCGCATGCATGATACATATAAAGCTCTCACTGGTGCCAATCACACATAATGCCAGAATGTATCTGAAGACCAACTATTGGCACAACATACCTCTGAAGCCGAAAGAAAGCGACGTCAACAGAATATGTCTGAAGACCAACTATCTTTCTTCTAATTAATTTCCTTTCAGTGTGCACAAATCTGTGCACCAGGCCACTAGTTTTTCTTATAAAAGTGAAATGCACATAATGTAAGATTGCCCTTCACTATTACTGAATACTAGAGAACACACTTTAACTTGTGACCAAGATAGTCTTACTGTTCCCCTCACCTTGACTAAAAAACTTGAAAGAGATTTCTTCCTCACTATGGGTACCTGACTTTCCTTTTCTTACGGCATTTACCTTAGAAAACTTTCAACTGTAAAACTGTTCTCTATTCTCTGCCCTGTTGAGACATGAATATTCTCTCAGCTTCTTGCCAGATTTATAACCCAGGAATGTCGTTCTGGGAGACATCTGAGAGACATCTCTTTGACAGGTAATCATCAAAACAGACAGCAACCACATTTCCTAGATACACACATGTCTGTGTATATGTGCATGCGTGTGAGTTGGAGGAGGGATCCCAAGTTCCATAAGTTTCACATAGCAAACACAGATGGCCTAACTGACCAACCTCTTCCCCAGCATCCTTCAGTACCTTCACACTAGCTCACCTCAGTGCTTAAAAACACTTCAGAGTTTTGTTGTTAAGGGAGTTGGGTTTAATCACTCTTACCTACTGCAATAGCCTTGAATGAAGTCACCCTTGCCTGTGTAACTTGTCTGATGCAAGGTGTTCTTAGACACATCATACAAAGAACTGAAAACTCAATGAAACATCAAGAGAGCTGTTACCTTAATAAACTCAAGGGTAAAACTGATCTCCATTTTCTAGTTATTTGCTTTTCCACTAGTGTTTACGTTTTGAATATGTAATTTAATTCTGTATGATGGTTTGAATCAAGCTTTAAAAAGAAAAAATGATGGTGTTTTCCAGAACGTTGACACACCTTTTGTAACATGAGAAGTGATGCACCTTCTCAGGATTACTGATCTGCTTTAAAAGAAGTTACAAAGAAGCCACTCAAGGGTTAAGGGAGTATACTGAGTGCTTCGAGGAGAATTTAACCCTTGCTTGGTTAGTGTGGGTCAAGATTTATGCTACCAATTCCCTCCTTTTTAGCCGTTTTTTTCTATATTGCAGCTGTATTTGCAAATATGAAGCAACTGAACATGATAGACCCATCCCATCCATAGATTTTCCTAAATGTCCAACTGCTGCATGCTTCATAAATAGTTATCATGATTTTAAACTTAATCTTTCACTTATAATCCAGTTATTTTTTAATATATGACTATCTTATTGGGGAAAAGAAAATGATAGTTTGATTTTTTTTATATTGAACTAGAGGGGAGAAAAATCACACCACCAAATATAAAGGTGTATATCTCCAACTTATAAAATAGGAGAAACATAGTAAAATAGGAGAAACCTGGTTCTGTTTTCCAAATTGTCATATACTATGTCTCTGGCTGCTAGCACAGTCACTTATTTCAAGCTGAATATTTTGTCCATACTATGACAAAATATTCACACTGGCAATGCACACTGGCAATGCTGTGTAACTGCATTCCTGGGGACTTCTTATTGAAATGATATGTTTTTCTCTTGAGACTCTTTTAGTGAAACTGTCTTAAATAAAACATAAAATCAATAAAAATGATCATGTTAAATGATGAGAGAAACAAGCATCTGGAATCTGTATTGGGTTGCTTATACTCTGGCTTAGCTTGGTTTATGTCTATAAACCTCTTCTACATTTTAGATTGTCTAGCTGTCCATATTACTACACCACAAATAAGTTTGCTAGCTTATCAACCATTTTGACATGTCAGTTTAATGCCAATGTGTTTCTTTTATATTTATTTTATGTCTTTTTTTAATCAGAGAAATGTAGCATCCTCTATCATGGAACTAATATTGCTTCATCATGTGGTTTGCACTGAAATTGTAATGATACACCAAGATCTCTCCTGGGGCACTATTAATTCATGTTTCCACAGATGTTCCTACTGCGTGTGAAAGCAGGCTGGATGCGGTAAACTGGCAAGTGCCGCAGTAAAATGATGATGACTTCAAAATGGCAGTGGAAAGTTTGAAAATGGGAACTTAATGCTTTTACATACAGAAACTTTGTTCATAATTGAATCGTGTTATTTTCCAGGTGGATGTTGTTGCATTTGGGTTTCCAGGGAATCTGTGTCTAATGATTATTACTATTTCTTGACAATAGCAACTCATTAAGATGCCTAACTCTGGCAGCCTTACCTTATAAGGAATTACTTCATGTCATGGAAAAATTGAAAAAAAGAAATAATTTTTATGGTTTGATTTATTATGTAAAATGTTAATAAAGTGAGAGTCACACTGAAATACCTGGTTTACAAAAAGACGCTGAAGATGGAATACAACTAACACATATTAAAAGCATAAGAATAAAACTTATAAAAATGTAACAGCATTCCAGTATATAAGCAAGTACTAATAGACATGCAAATTAATATAAAGTAGCAAATTATAAATAAAAATTAAGATTTAGGTATATTCACATTTGTGGAAGAAATTGTTATTAAAGACATCTTTTCTATTTGAATTTCTGTTATGGCATGACTAAACATTAGGTAAGATCCATTTTAACATTTGTTATAGCTTTGTGATCTATATTGGTTTATCTACACTTATAATAATGAAGGAAAAATAATAAAAATGAGTGTGTTTCAAAAGCACAGAATACTAATATTTTTCACATTGGCAATGAGGTCATCTACAACATAGGAAAAGCACAGTTTCAGTTGCTTGGTACAGTACTTCACAGCTCTGTATCTTCCTGAAATAGAATTTCTGGGTATTTTTATTTGAAAACAATGTCAGGTTTTTGTACTTAAAATATAGCATATATATTGTAAACACACACACACACACACACACACACACACACTTTTAAGGCTAGCAGGTAGTAAGTGTATATCCACAATTGGGGGGAACTCACATCTAATTTATAATATTCTAATTTCAAAATAACATAACTGGCCCTGGCCCTGGCTCAGTTCTCATTTGGTTGGAGCGTCATCCCATACACCAAAAGGTTGTGAGTTTGATTTCCAGTCAGGGCACATACCTAGTCCAGCTGTCTATGGGAGACAACCAATCTACGTTCTCTCTCACATAGGTGTTTTTCTCCCCCCCTCCCCCCACCACACCCTGAGCTCGCTCGCTCTCGCGCTCTCTCTCTCTCTCTCTCTCTCTCAACATTTAAGAAAAATATAGACTTGGGTGAGGATTAAAAATAATAGTAAAGAAATAATAACATAACTTGATTTAAAATATTCACACTGATTTTTCTTGCTTTAATTTCCATTCATGTGCAAATAACCTAAAGAAAAAAACTCCTACAAAATGCGTTGCCCTCCATTCTTCTCTGAAACAAAATCTCTCAGGGAGTCATGTATTGCCACAGCCTCCACTTCCTCATGTTCCCTTCTTTCCTCAACTAATTCCACCTTTATTCCTTCCACTCAACTAAAACTACTGCTACAAAGATTACCGTCATCTCCTTGAGGATTGGTTTATCGTCTTCCTCACCCACCATCTACCCCACCACAATACAAGTCCCATGAGAGAGAGGATTTTTAAATATAGTTTAAAATTATTTACTGAATGCCCGAAACTGTCTGTAATGCAGTAAGCAATCAATAAATAGTTGGTTAGTGGGTAAATGTATATACTCTCTTAGGGTGCTCCCCATTAGCTCTCAAGGCTTCCTGACATTCTTGGTGGTTCTCAAGCAGCCACCACTTTCTGCAATGATTTTGGACCCTTAACGTTGCAGAAATCCCAGACTGTGACCAAGGGTCCACTAGGTCCTGGATATGCCTTCCTTCACCCCTGGAACTCTTCCATGAGGATATTATAAGACAATTGATTTTGTCAGTATATTTGTGAACTTGATCATGTGCAAGTAATTTACTTAACTCAGAGATTCCTATTATGTACATACCCATTACCAACTTAAAAAAAAAAGCCCTTCCCTTCTAGGCATTATGCTACATGAAATAAGTCAGACAGAGAAAGATGAAAATCATATCATCTCACATATATGGGGAATCTAAAAGAACTAAATCATAGAAACAGAGAGTAGAATGGTGGTTGCCAGTGGCTAGAGAATGGGGAAAAAACTGGAGATGTTGGTCAAAGGGTACAAACTTTAAGTTATAAAGTGAATAAGTTCTGAGGAGCCAATGTACACCTTGGTGGCTATAATTAACAGTTCAGTATTATTTATTTTAAAATTATTAAGAGAGTAGATCTTAAATATTCTTAACATACACACATACAAAAATGGTAATTATATGAGGTGATGGATATGATAACTCACCTTATTTAGGTCATTATTTCATATTATATGTGTATCAAATCGTTACACTGTACACCTTAAATTTACACAATATTGTTTGTCAATTATATCTCAATAAAGCTGAAAAAAGCCTGCTTTCTTTTTTTTCCAGTTTACCCTTTCTTCAAATGCCTCTAATGATTTCCCATTATTTACAGTACTTAAATCCAATAACCATTGCTTGGCAATTAAAATATTCAGTACATTTTCTCAAAGTTCTATTTGATTTATCTTATAGATAGTGATATAGGAACAGCATGTCCTTTGTATGAATCCTAAACAAAAGATGCTATTTTCATAGTTTAAAAAATTACTAGATTGGGAATGGAAATGATATTGACTGACCACAGGCAGTATAAATAATTAAATTTAAAACAAGTGATCAATGAATTCAATCATTATAAGCAATACAATGATCTGTGGCTTATTTAGTATGATTAGTGTTTGGAGTAGATCAATGTCTTGGCAAGCCAATGTCTTGATTCAACCCTTTATTTCCATATTATATGCTGCTCTTCCCACCAAAGGAAACATCAAATCAAAAACATTATGGTTGGTTCAAAATGCACAAGAGGAATCATTCATTTAGTACTTAATTCTAAGTCCTAAATACTGCATTTCAAATTATTACTTTTTTTAAATCTGAGCAACTAATATAGACACAAGAGCAATCTCGGATTCAGCTCTAACTAAAGAAATTAATGGCCAGATAGTGACTGAGTAGATATATTTTTTTAATAATGAGCAAGTCTTGTTCTACCAAACCTGTGATATATATGATTTTTCATAGAGCTAATTGGAATATCATGAAGAATAAGCAATGCAGGGACCACGGCCATCTTCACTATCAAAATGCCTCCCCTTTAAAACATCATAACCTAACTGGAAGCTTTGAAATGTCTCAGGGACTGGACTTCTGCTCCGCAAGTGCAGAAATGCAGAAGATTTAGATTTAAGCCAACAGCTCACACTGCCCAAGTGGATTCCAACCAAGAAGAAGAAAATACATGGATGGAGCTGTCCATCTATGGTCCATGGTACTGCTGCAAGCGTTTTAGAGGAACTCTAATAACTAAAGAGGGGGGAGGTAATTGAAGATGATTAAATTTAATAAGCTTCACTGAACTTCCTTACATCTACCTCAATGGATTGTATGAAGTATTTGGATTCTGGAATGGATATTTTTAAGCCATGGCAAGAATTCTATGCTTTATGAAGAAAAGGTTTGGTTTGACATGCAATAAAACATTTGCAAGCCAAAAAGTGTTAGATGACTATGTTATATAAAAATAATTAATCTGAGTATTTATCTAAAATATCAGAAAATATTATTTTTAAAGCTTTCCAACACACCACTATTCATGGCAGTTCCATTACAAGTATCTTTACAGAATAAAAATGGGTTATATAACTAAAATTCACCTAATAATTTAATGTCAGCTGATTGCCTGGTAAGTTAAAAAAAGACAGATTCCAATGGATTTTAGAAGTTGTTGGTGCGTGTTTTTTTTCAATCATATCTGTTTTATAGAGCATGACATAGTGCAAGCAATGATAATTTAAAAAGACAAAAAAAAATTATTTATAAATAAACGATCAAAGGGAGGCATGACATACACCCTTTAAAGCTGAAAAAGGCAGTTTTATAAGATGCTTGAAACAGATTACATTGAGCCCAACGTAAAGAGTGTACACCCTGTTTAGAGTGTTTTCTCACATTTCCAGTGTTTCAACAATATTTATTGTCAACACTTCACAACATTCCTGAGAGGTTATTCTCATTTTATAAATGAGGCAACCAGAAGTGATATGAATTATTCAGGGTTTACAACTATTTGACAACAGATCTGAGGTTGTGAACATTGCTCTGCTTTGTAATTATAGGGAGAAGCCTCTTCACTAGAATATGTTTTTATTGATTTTAGAGAGAGGAAGGGTGAGGGACAGAAACATCAATGATGAGAGAGAATCACTGATCGACTGACTCCTGCATGCCCCCACTGGGGACCAAGCCTGCAACCAGGGCACGTGCCCTGACTGAAATCAAGCCTCAACCTCCTGATTCATAGGTCGACACTCAACCACTGAGTAACAGGAGCAGCCAGGCGATAAGAGTAAATTTTAACATCAAGACTTATCACTCTAACAAAGAAGTAGACATCAGAAAAAAATGAAAGAGTCTTGCATCAGCAAACCCTAACAATAACTTCATTAGATATGATTGTATATTCTTCTGGAAAAGTAAACATAGTAAAGGATTTAGAAGTTCCTGATTATTCCATTAATATCATTAAGGTGTAAATGTTTTCAATCATAGTTAACACAGAACTATATTCATATTTATGACTTCATTAGTGCCTAACCATTGTCACTTAAATGGTTATGATATAAACTTTAATTGGGCTCTTACAAAAATGGTTTTATTGTTATGAAGAAATATGTCAAACTATCCTTTGCCCAACATTTAGCTTCTTTCTGTGTCCTCCACAATATTTTTTATTTGATGTGGCCCAGCTCGAATCATCTAGTTTGCATGTAATGACTATGCTCATTCACTCATGTAATGAGGAATTACTGACTCTGAATGACAGCAAACAATGTCTAAGCTTTGGAATCAAATAGAAAAAAAAAACACAACCCTTATACTCAAGAAATCCTCATTTTCAAATAAGATAAATATATGTAAACAAAAAAAAATACAATGCATGTTCTAACAGACAGGGGCCATTGTTTGCAAAGGTCAAACAATGAGAACATGAATAAGTTTAGGAGTTCAGAAACTACTTCCTAGGAGAGAGGATTCTAGTCTTTGACTTTGAAAATAATAAGATTTTGCTAGGCAGTTAAACTGGCAGAAAGACAGTGTGAACAGAAAGAACACACAAAGATATAAAAATGCAGTATTTTTAAGAAAATAAAAATAGTTCGGTGTGACTTGTGCATAGGATGCAAGCAGAAAGTGGGGACCCCTAGAGGAACAGGCAGGAGTAATAGCTTTGAAAATAAATGTATTTCCTATTCTAAGTTTAAATATTTTCTTATGGGCATAGAAAGTTTTAAAAAATTTTTAATCTTAATTTTTAATTAGGAAATGTACATAATCAGATGAGAATTTTATAAAAATTTTGTTTATGAATAAGGAAACAGAGATCCTAGATATTTAAGTAATCCTCCTGTCATCTTGGATTCAATCTTAAATCTAGTGTTATAATGCAATGCTTCACAATTTCAGATATTACTTACAATTTGTATGTTGAGAGAATGAAATAAGGATGGTAGAGATATTAAGGGAGAATTATTGAGACTTGTCCTTTGGGTAAGTTAAATATGGGAAAGATGCAGAGAGAAAGTTTAATGTTAAACTGAGCCAATGAATAAATTGAAGGTCTTTAACCAAGATAAATCATGTAAGAAAATGATGTATAGGGAACATTTTATTTAAATACATTTTGATGGTATATATGGTAGAGATGCTTAATAAACATTTTTTATAAACATAGTTTGACATAGTACAAAAAATCAGGTGTCATAAAGCTTGGGAGCAAATAAGTTCTTTCTAAAAATATTGAATAAACAGAAAAGAACGGTTGGGGATAGACCTCTGGAAGATTTGTTTGATAAAGCTGATATAACAAAGTATTGTAAACTGGGTGGCTTTAACCTCAGAAATGTATTTCCTCACAGTCTGGGAGACTTGAAGTCCAAAATCAAGGTGTCAGCAGGGTTGGTTGTTTCTGAGAGCTTTGAGGGAAGGATCCGTTCTAGGTCTACCCTTGGCTTAGATAGCCATCTTCTCACTATGTTTCTTCACATGATCTTCTGTACCTCTTTGTTCATATTTTCCCTTTTTATAAGGACCACCTGCCACAATGAATTAGTGCCCATGGTAATGATCGCATTTTAACTCAGCTACCTCTGTAAAGTTCCTATCTCCAATAAAGTCACTTTCTGAGGTATTAGGGGTTAGGACCTCAACATATAAATTGTGGAAAAGAACAACTTATCCCATAACACTCCATCCTCTGCCTCCCCAAATTCATGTCTTTCTCATATGCAGAATATACTTACTCCATCCCAACAACCCCAAAATCTTAATTCCAGCATCAACTCTAAATTCAAAATACCATCTAAGATCAGCTATGGGTGAGACTTGATGCATGAATCAACCTCAGGCAAAATTCCTTTATGAACCTGTGAAACCAAAATGTTAGTTATCTACTTCCAAAATGCTATAGTGAATAAGCATAAATTAGATATTTTCATTTCAGAATGGAAAAAAATGGAAGAAAAAGGTCATGTGTACCAAGCAAGTCTGAAATCTAACAGGATAAATTTCATTAAGTTTTAAGGCTTGAGAACAATCCTAATGGGCTGCATGGTCCGGCTTTGCCTTTTGTGGCTGCAGCCTCTGGAAGTAGGCTCTCTAGAACCGAGAAGGTAGTCTCACCCTCAGGAACTGACAAGAAAATAGTCCTGCCATTTTTGGTCCTGCCATATTACAAGGTTCTACCAACTAGCGGTTGTGTTTTGTTTTGTTTTTAAATCATGCTCCTCAAAACTGCCAGCCTGTATACATTACCTAATTCCAAAAACAATTCACATATTTAGACACTTGCTACAGCAGCACCTTACATATATATATATATACATACACACACACACACACACACACACATATATCCTATATAATAAAAGGGTAATATGCAAATTGACCAAATGGCAGAACGACCAGTTGCTACACCATGCACTGACCACCAGGGGGCAGACGCTCAACACAGGAGCTGCCCCTGGTGGTTAGTGCACTCTCACAGGGGGGGCGCTGCTCAGCCAAAAGCCAGGTGAGCCCAGGGGTGGTGGCAGGAGCCTCTCCCACCTCTGAGGCAGTGCTAAGGAGCAGCAGGCAGGTGGGCGGTAAAGAGCGAGCAGGGGCTCTGGACTGTGAGAAGGGTGTCTGACTGCCAGCTATCCCCCAAGGGATCCTGGACTGTGAGGGGGCACAGGCTGGGCCGAGGAACCTCCCTGAGTGCACAAATTTTTGTGCACCGGGCCTCTAGTATATATACACACTAGTATATGAGAGATAGAAACAAATTTAATTGACTAGCAAGTTTGAAAGTTGTGGAATTGATCTTTAGGCTGGAAACTCTGGCATGACTTTATGCTGAAGTCCTAAATCTGCAGGCAGTCTGGAGGCAGAATTCCTTCCTCTTCCAGATATCTGTCTTTCTTTAAGGCCAGAAACTGACTGGATGAGGCTAAACCACATATGAAGGACAATCTACTTTATTCAAAATCAACTTATTTAAATGTTAATCACATCTAAAATATACCTTCTCTGCAACATCTAGATTGATGTTTGACCTAGGATCTGGGCACCATAGCCTAGCCAAGTGGACACATAGCATTAACCACCACACACGGGAATAACAAAAACAAAGAGATAAGAAAAGATAATTTAGTAAAAAGAAGAGACATACGAGTCAGAATTATGGAAGGTAATGAGAGTTCTGAGGTGGACGTTCAAGGATTTGAAATTTAAGAAGGATATATTGGTCAACTGTATCAGAGTAGACAGAGAAAGCAAATGAGTCCTCAATTAGATAATTCTATAGAAACCGTTGTTGCCTTTGGGAGTTTCACAAAGATAGGCATAAGATTTAGACAGGAAGACATAAAGGAGAAAATTCTGTGTCCTGAAGCATGACTAAAGAGATAACCTGAGTAAGCTTCCTGCCAAAAACAACTAATAACACTGGCTGAAATATATTAAAACAAACAATTCTATAAGCTTTGCTGAGCTGAGGAGAAATTTAAAAATAAATATTCCGAGGCTTCAAAACACAGTAAAAGTGGAAAGTCAAAGAGAAAAGCTCACAGAGGTCAGATTTTGCCGTGGGGTTTCTTTCAAACTCTAAAGACAATAATTCTCATTGATCACGATGCAAGAGACAGTGACAGAGCTGAGTGTACTAAGAAGAGATTCTATGTGAAGTTGGGATCCCTAAATGTAAACTAAAAAATCAACATATAGAAAATAGAATTACTCTTTTAACATTTATTTTGGGTAGAACATAAATTTAAAAATAAAAACAAACGAAAAAACTCCTATGAAATTTCAATGCATAATTGGAATCCTGAGAAATCACTGCCTGAATTTGGTGTATTATATGATCTGAAAATTCTTAAGGTGAAAAAGAGATCTGAAAATTTTATTGTCTTTAAGTATGTGGCAAATTCAAATTTCTAAGGAATTTGAGACCACAATAAAAAAATCACGAAATATGTAGAAATATAAAGCAGAATGAACAAAAACTAGTAGTAACAGCAGAAAACAGAAAAATATAACAAAGATTTTAGATATTAGAATGATCGCAAAATAGAAAATTATATTTAATATAATTTTAAATGTATATTTAATTATATTAAATGTATAAAAATTCAGTTAATTAAAATAAATATCCTAAAAGCAGCCAGAGGTAAAAGGATTATATTCAAACAAATGTCAATTAGACTGATATTTGACTTTTTAATGATGACAAAGGAATCCAAAAGATAGTTGAACAACATCTTCAATGAGCTGAAAAAAGTAACTTCCAATCTTAAATTGTATGTCCATTCTAAATATCATTTAAAACAAGGCCAAAATGAAGACATTCTCAGAGCTATAATAACCAACAGGTTTTGACATCAAGAGAATTTTACTACAGAGTTTGCTAATGGTGGTACTTTAGGAATAACAACAAAAATTCCACCATTAATATGCAAGATGAGATGACTAGTACAGAATTTGATAACCATATGGGAAAATTTAAACTAATGATGACTGTTTAAAACCATAAGTATAATGTCAAGTTTGTGAGGCTGAAAAAAAGGTAAACACATTAAATCTAAAATACTGAACAACCAGAATATATAAATTGGATATGGGGAGATATTTATATTGTTTGAAAGTATGATAAAAAAAAAATGATTAACTTTTAACTTCACTAAGTATGCATGCTAAAATTTTTAGAAAAGCAATAAAATGACACAGTGTATATATGCGTAGTAAATATACAACAGGGGGACTTCAATAAATCTATAGGAGTTCGTGGAATATAAGAAAAAAAAAAACAAAAAAACCTCTTTTCAGGAAATGCCATTTGGAAGAGATAGATATAAAGTTGTAAGAGGGTGTATTTTTTTAATGATGAAAGGCAATATATTTAGAAATGTAACAGATGAAGTGATTCTACTCCCATGACTCATTCAACAATCTATAATAATAAAAGTGTAAAATGCTAATTAGACTGGACAGACAAATGACCTTCCGGATGACATTCCAGATGAATCCAGGGCTGCAAGGTCCGAGCCCCTTGCACAAATTTCGTGCACTGGACCTCTAGTCATTCCATAATGTTCTGCATCTCAACACATTAAGCATCATGTCAGTCACCGGTGACTGACACTATACTTTCCATCTGAAAGACAAAACAGTCTGGGCGCTTAACCTGTTAAGCATTATGTTTAGGATTGCTAGGTACCTTACTAGACAGTAGAGATACAACAAGTGGTTGGATGAAAGTCTTTGTACTCAAGGTTTTCACAAAGGCACCATCTCATTAGGGCATGGCTGCCTTTGTAAAGAGTTTGGATATTATCCTGGCAGTACACACATATGAGAGTTTTAAACAAGAAAACAATATAATCAAAGTTGTATTTTAGAAATGCACTCTGAATTCAGGATTAAGAATGTGTAATCTCTTCTCGGGACTTGTGAAATTTTGCACCTATCCAAGAAAGAAATTTGGACTGTCTGAACAAGGTAGTAGCAGTGGTATTGGACAGAAATGGACAGATTTGAATTTGCATGTGTGAATACGTCAGATTTTTACTAGTATTCTCAATAAGGAAACTGCACTTCTCTCCCACGTTCCTGCAACGTTATTTAAAATAGCCAAGATAAGGAGGCAACCTAAGTGGCCACTGATAGACAAATGGATAAAGATTTGTTGTATATATATAATGAAACATTATGCAACCATAAAAAAGAATGATACCTTGCCATTTGTGAAAATATAAATGAACCTGGAATGTATTGTGCTAAGTAAAACAAGTCAAACAGATAAAGACAAATGCCATGTCATTTTGTTTATATGTTGAATCTAAAAAGCAAAACAAATGAACAACAAAATAAAACAGAAACAAACCCATAAGCACAGAGAATAAATTGATGGTTCCAGAGGAAAGTGGGGTAAAGGGATCAGTGAAATAGATGAAGAGGATTAAGTGGTACAGAATATAGTTATAAATTAAATAAGGCAAAAGGATGCAATGCACAGCATGGGGGCTATAGTCAATAATATTGAAATAACTTTAGTGACAGATGGTTATACCCCAACTAAATGTGATCATTTCATATGGTACTTAAACGTTTAATCACTTCATTGTACACCTGAAAGTAATATAAAAGTGCATGTCAACTATACGTAAATAAAAAAATAAAATTGTAATTCTCCATTGAGTGGACACAGATATTACATTAACACGTGCCTACATTTATGGTGGAATTATGAATTATGAAGTAAAATGTGCTAGTAAGCTTTAACACGTAGTATGTTCCAACAGGATCACCATGATAAAAGTAGTAAATTCCCCAAAGACTTTTTAAATGGCGTCTTGCCCAATGAAAGATGTAACTTATAAAATAACTAGGGGCCCAGTGCACGAATCTGTGCACGGGTGGAGTCTGGCCAGCCGGCCCCAATTGGGGCAGATCAGGGCCAGGCCAGCTGGGGGAGGGGCTGAGGGCGATTGGCCAGTGGGCCCCACACCCAATTATTTATGATGGGAGGGCCAATTGGGGGCAAGGCCAGCCATGGGGAGGGGCCGCAGGTTGTTGGCCAGCCGGCTCTGCCCTTGATCAGGGTGGGGGGGCGAACTCAGGTGGGTCCAGGCAGGGGGAGGGGCTACAGGAGGTTGGCCAGCCAGCCCTGCCCCCTATTGGGGTGGGGGGGGGCAATCAGGGGCAGGGCTGGCCGGTGGGAGGGGCTGCGGGCCAATCAGGATGTTGGGGATCCATCAGGGGTAGGACCGGCCCAGGAGAAGGGCTGCAGGAGGTTGGCTGGCGGGCCCCACCCCTGATCACCCGCCTCACCCCAGCCAGGGGGAGGTGCTGCAGGAATTTGGCCAACCACTCCTGCCCCCTATTGGGGTAGGGCAGGGGTGATCAAGGGCAGGGCCAGCTGGGTGGAGGGGCTGCAGGAGGTTGTCCAGCTGGCCCCATCCCCCAATCGGGCTGGTTCCCTGGCTGCAGTGGACATCATAGCAGGTTGTTAAGGCATTCAGTCACTGACTTTTTATATAAAGACTAGAGGCCCGGTGCACAAAAATTTGTGCACTGGGGGGGGGGGGGTCCCTCAGCCCAGCCTGTGCCCTCAAGCAGTCTGGGACCCCTCAGGAGATAACAACCTGCTGGTTTAGGCCTGCTCCCGGGTGGCAGAGGACAGGCCCAATCCCTAGGTGCAGCCCCTGGTCGGGCTCAGAGCAGGGCCTATTGGGGAGTTGGGGCGCTGCCCCCTGTCATGCACAGAGCAGGGCGGATCGGGAGGTTGTGATGCCACCCCTAGTCACGCTCAGGGTACAGCCGATTGGGGGGTTGGGGCACCGCCCCCTGTCACACTCAATGCAGGGTCAATAGGGAAGTTGCGGCACCACCCTGTCATGCCAGAGCAGGGCCCATCAGGGGGTTGGGGCACTGCCCCTGTCATGCATAGAGCAGGGCCCATCAGGGAAGTTGGGGCTTCGTACCCTGTCACACACAGAGCAGGGAAGATCAGGGGGTTGGGGCGCTGCCCCCTGTCATGCACAGAGCAGGACACATCAGGGGGTTGGGGCGCTCCCCCCTGTCACTCACAGAGCAGGGCCCATCAGGGGGTTGGGGAGCTCCCCACTGTCACGCACAGAGCAGGGCCCATCAGGGGGTTGAGGAGCTCCCCCCTGTCACTCACAGAGTAGGGCCGATAGGGGAGTTGGGGCACCGCCCCGTCACACACAGAGCAGGGCAGATCAGGGGGTTGGGGCGCCACCACTGTCACACTCAGGGCAGGGCCGATGGGGAGGTTATGACTCTATCCCATCACACACAGAGCAGGGCCCATGGGGGCGGGTTGGGGCACCGCCCTCTATCACCCACAGAACAGGGCCAATCAGGGGGTTAGGGCGCTGCACCCTGTCACACACAGAGCAGGGCCGATCAGGGGGTTGGGGCACCGCACCCTGTTACACACAGAGCCGCAGGGTGATCAGGGGGTTGGGGAGCTCCCCCCTATCAGGCACAGAACAGGGCTGATCAGAGGGTTAGGGCACCTTCCCGTCATGAACAGAGCAGGGCGGATAGGAAGGTTGTGGTCCCACCCCCTGTCACACACAGAGCCACAGGGTGATCAGGGGGTTTGGGCGCTGCCCCCTGTCACGCTAATCCTGATGCCAGGAGGCCTCGCTGCTCCACTGATCCCGGTGCCGGGAGGCATATTACCCTTTTACTATATAGAATAGAGGCCTGGTGCACAGGTGGGGGCCGGCTGGTTTGCCCTGAAGGGTGTCCTGGATTAGGGTGGGGGTCCCCACTGGGGTGCCTGGCCAGTCTGGCTGAGGGGCTAAGGGCCATTTTCAGGCTGGCGGGTGACTGAAGCTCCCAACTGCTCCTTTTTTTCTTTTTTTATTCTGGGCCAGCTTTAGCTCTGAGGCCTTGGCTGGCCTTTGTTTACCTTCTGTATTTGATACAATGTTGCGGTCCGGCTGGCTGAAGCCCAGCTGAGTGAAAGCCGGTTTCTAGGGTTTTGTTTAGCTTCTATATTTGCAACATAGTTGCTTAGAGTTGCAGCTGAGAGGCCGGCAAGTCAGGCGGGGAACGTTGGAGCCCCCTGTCACTGGAGCAAGCAAGCCTCCCTGTTCGCTTTAGTGCATGGCTCCCGGCCACCATCTTGGCTGGCAGTTAACTTGCATGTCGCCCTGATTAGCCAATGGGAAGGGTAGCGGCTGTACGGCTAATTACCATGTTTCTCTTTTATTAGATAGGATAGATATAGATATAGATATAGATATAGATAATTAAGGAGAGGTTTGTGGAAAATCATGTTCTATGAATAGACAAACAGTTTTTTTTAAAGTCTGAGTTCACTTTTGATTTTGAACTCTATAATATTGATGGGAAATTTAAAAGTTTCAAGTTTTCAGAGTGTTATAATTTTCTGCGTTAGAACTTTTTTTGAAGTGCTTTATCTGAAGCTGCAGTTAATGATGTCCTCAGCTCTGCAAATTAAGCTGATGCTTTTACATCAGTCAAAAGAGGTATTGAAAGAGAGGTACTGAGCGTGTGGATACCAAATCTCAAGAACTATAAACCTTTATATACTTCAATGTTTCATCTCCAGAGTTTCAGATTTTGAAGGGTCTGCCCAAAATTTAAAATCTTTATGAAGGAGAAACTGCCTGTGTGTCTACAGTGTGGTAACCAAGCTTACTTGCCTGTCATCACACAGGTTCCTCGAAGCTGGAAGGCAATCTCTTCTTTTTTGAAAGTTAGCTTGGCCAAAGAGCTACAGTGAAAATGCACAAAGACAACTAATATGCATAATGAAACTACTAATTATGTGTGTATAACTAAAGAAAAATAATCAAGTAAAATAATCAAGGAATCTAGCAAATATTTTATATTTGTACAAATTGATAGTTTGTAAAGCTAAACGTCATTTGCATTCATTTTTGTCATTCTGGAAAGAAAGCTTGAAAAGCAGTTGTAAGTTTTAGAAAATTTAATTCCTCTGTGTTCATTTAAATAACACCCCAAAATTATTTTCCCATTAAAATGAGCATTTGAGAAAGGGAAAATTATATGTCTCTCACCAGTTTATCTGCTAATTTGCTGTTGGTGATCATGAACCTGATATTTTTCCTGGCTGGCCAGATAAAAGTATACACTTTCAGCTTTCTTTACACTGGCAGTGGTTCTCAACCTTCCTAATGCTGCGACCCTTTAATACAGTTCCTCATGTTGTGGTGACCCCCAACCATAAAATTATTTTCGTTGCTACTTCATAACTGCAATTTTGCTACTGTTATGAATCGTAATGTAAATATCTGATATGCTATATGTTTTCCGATGGTCGCGACCCACAGGTTGAGAACTGCTGCTTTACAGGGTTTCATGGCTAGCCTTTTACAAGTCATCAATGAATAAGATGCAAAAAGTGATGACATCCTGATTAATTGTGAAATCTCCCTCATATTGAAATTGTATAAGCAGTGATGGATTATTCTACTTTGGAACAAAGAGGAATTATAATAAATACCAGAGATTTAGTTGACAAAATGAAACTTCCAAGTATGACTTTTATTTGTAAAGAATCAGTCCAATTTCTACATTCACCATCTGCATATTTGGCTCTATTTAGTAAAGCTTTAAATTTATAATACTATCACTTATAAAAGCTAAGACTTTTTACAGATAATATCATAACCCATCTTCTTCCTTTACTGCCCTTGCTAATGATAAGTAGGGGAAGATATGTCTCTATTTTACTTTATCAAGAAATTTCATTTTATCAAATCTCAAAATATCAAAATACCAAAATCAATCATTTGCTGAACAGGCGTTTTAAAACCTGTTTTAAAAGGGACTTTTTAAAGTGTTTCTTGTTTTCCATTTTAACACACCTGAGAATAGTTTTTACAAAGGCTTCATTCATGCTTTATGCCCTTATTTTATTATACCGTATAATATTGAGCATTTAGAATGTGCAAGGATGCTACAGGGCACTGTGAAAAACCAAAAGGGGAAGCATAAATGGGCAGTGCAGATGAGAAGTTCAAAGAAATTCAAATGAGAGTTAATGATTGGCCTGGGGTTATGAACATTTATTTTCCATATTTACTACAGTTATTGACCACTTTGTGTCCCAAGTATGAGGGAACATACCTTGGAAGAAAAAGCTGCATTCTTGACTAATATGGAAGGTTTTTTACATATTTCTGACTTAGAAAATCTGTATAAAAAAGTGAATTCAGCCATATCTATATATATTTCTTAAAAATCAATTTTATCACCATATTGAGCAGCCTAAAATAATGAAGCAGTAGAGGAAGGATTTTCGGGTGAAAAGAACAATAGATTAATGAAATATTCATTTGTGGACTGCATACTGCATACTTACAAAAGTAAGTATTTCAGCTTATGAGAAGTACAAAGAAATAAGAGTACTATGCTGCACAACAATTGGGGAACCTATTCCAGAATATCAAGTTAGAATGAGAAGCATATACCTGAGGTCATAAAGGTGATTAGATTTTCCAAGATGAAAAGATAGAGATTAGTTTCTTGTCCTGGTATTGCCACGTGTCAGCAAGATCACCCTATCCTTAGAAGGAAAGGAGTGATGATTTTTGCTCACACACTCACATGGCAGTTGTTAAGGTTCAATAGAAAAAAAATATGAAAAAATATGTTATCTGTGTTAGTTCTACCTCTACCTTATCATATAAGAAAAGTTGCTTGTCCAGAAGACTTAAAATCAATGTAATCTTTATAATTTTTTTATGAACTTGAAAAAGACTTATGCTTATATGGTGGCTTAAAAGGGTTCATCTTTTGTTTCTACTCTTTTATTTAAAGGATGGGTTGATTTTTTAAGTCAACTGTCATAAGCTTGAATGGAGGAAATAATTGTAGTACTTGATTTTTTTCCAAATAAAATAAAAATTCTAAGTTTCAGAAAACTACTAAAATATCCACCCTGGGAAATTAGCCAAAAACTTTTAAATTTTCAAGGAGCCTTAGAATCCTACATGTAGAAACATACCTACTTTCTGAGAACAAACAACTACCTTATTAGTTTTCAGAATATCATTGAAATTTAAGTTCAGTCAATACTTGTTATATAGAGATTATTATTAAATTACACTATACTCTTGCTCATCAATGCCATTATCTATTTTCTTTGGAATATAATTTTCATAACCATAAATTGAGATATTAGAATGAATGATCTCAAACATTTCTTGCAGTTACATGGTTCCATGCATCTATAAAATACTTTTAAAATAACATGTCTTCAATCACATTGGCCTCTATTATAAAAGTTGCTTTTACAAACTAATGATTGACACAATTATGAAAATGATACTCTTGCATAACATAGAAACAGAAGAATAGGACAACAGATCATATTTAGAAATCATTTCAAAGGGCATTTAATACTCAGGGAAGGCTGGATTATGCTATAATCACAATTCCGACATCTCAGTAAGTTATGATAGCAAAGATTCATTTCTCACCCACATGACATGGTCAACCTTACTTGGTAGGTAAACTTTGTTCTATTTTGTCAGAAAGAGACCTAGGCCAATAAAGTGTCCACCATCCGAAACCACATCATGTAAATGTTGTAACTACCACATGCACTTGTTCTTGCCCTGCTCTTCTACGGTTCTGCCTGGCAGTGAACCATGTCACCTCTACTCAGAGCCCAATGTCAAGAATAAGTATAGCGGCCTTGTCTAACAACAAAGGGCTGGGAAGATAAAAAGAGGCATATAAGGTGAGCGTTAGCTATGCCTCCCACACAGAACCATGTAGTCTTAGAATGGAGATGATGTATTATTTTAGGTCCAAAATCTCTTGAAGTTAGCAGACTGACCCCAGAGGGATGAACTGACTTTCCCAGCCATGTAGTCAGATAGAGGCAGAGCTGAAACAGACAGCTCTTAC
Source organism: Myotis yumanensis (assembly GCF_028538775.1). NCBI lineage: Eukaryota > Metazoa > Chordata > Mammalia > Chiroptera > Vespertilionidae > Myotis > Myotis yumanensis. Next base: position 28,141,071 of record NW_027223762.1, on the reverse strand, counting down.
GGATGTAGCTTGATCTTATTTCAGAATTTTAAATGTTTCATTTTAATGACCAAGAAAATATATTATACAACCAACAGTAAAAACGGAAAATTGCAGATATTGTATGTCTATCCAATTCCATGCTTCTGAACATGAAACTTCCAGCCGGGAAACTTCTTAGGTACATTTTAATTCTAATCCTCTATGGGTATAGCATTTAATTTCTGGGTTATTGCCCAAAGCTAAGCAAACAGCTGGGGCCAGCACAATCTGGGTAAGATGGGCAAGGATTTAATTTCATTACGTCCTTTGATATATTACACGGATAGCAGAGTTACCTTTTTAACGCAGGCCCATGACTCATATTCAGTGGTACGTGACTAAGCTCACTACAGGTAGTTAAGTGCTAACCACGTGACAGTGCCTACAGTGTCTCCTGAATGTCATCATAGTAAAAGGGCTAATGCACCTTCTGATCCTGACACCCCACCACTGTGCTCTCCAGAGGGTTATCTATAAATACTTAGAGCTACAGAGGACAGAACTCCTTGATGCTCCCTTGTTATCCCTTTTTGTATGTATCTTTTTCTGAACAAATGTGACAAAGAAAGAAGGACTACACTTGAGATGCTGTCTTTTTCTCTGAGTGTAAATCCTGTCATAATATATCTTTCCTACTGTAACTTTTTTTTTTTAATTCCACATGCATGGCCATTCTTTGATCTGTCCAAACATTTTAGGCAGGAATGTTCAAAAGGTTTGATCTTTTAAGTTTCATCTAGCTTTATCAGATTTTTCATCCGTTTGTTAATTGTAGTCACTCATATAATTAACTAGAGGCCCGGTGCACAAAAATTTGTGCACTCGGGGGGGAAGAGGGGGTCCCTCAGCCCGGCCTGTGCCCTCTCGCAGTCTGGGACCCCTCGAGAGATAATGACCTGCTGGCTTAGGCCTGCTCCTGAGTGGCAGAGGGCAAGCCCAATCCCTAGGTGCAGCCCCTGGTCGGGCTCAGAGCAGGGCTGATTGGGGAGTTGGGGCGCCGCCCCCTGTCATGCACAGAGCAGGGCGGATTGGGAGGTTGCGATGCCACCCTCAGTCACGCTCAGGGTAGGGCTGATTGGGGGGTTGGGGCACCGCCCCCTGTCACACTCAAGGCAAGTTCAATGGGGAGGTTGCGGCGCCACCCCCTGTGATGCACAGAGCAGGGCCAATCAGGGGGTTGGGGCGCTGCCCCCTGTCACTCACAGAGCAGGGCCAATCAGGGGGTTGGGGCACTGCCCCCCCCCCCATCACGCACAGAGCAGGGCCCATTAGGGGGTTGGGGAGCTCCCCCCTGTCACGCACAGAGCAGGGCCCATCAGGGGGTTGGGGAGCTCCCCCCTGTCACGCACAGAGTAGGGCCGATAGGGGAGTTAGGGCACCGCCCCCTGTCACCCACAGAGCAGGGCCAATCAGGGGGTTGGGGCGCCCCCACTGTCACACTCAGGGCAGGGCCGATGGGGAGGTTATGGCTCTACCCCGTCACACACAGAGCAGGGCCGATCAGGGGGTTGGGACGCCACACCCTGTCACACACAGAGTCACAGGGCGATCAGGGGGTTTGGGCGCTGCCCCCTGTCACGCTGATCTGGTGCCAGGAGACCTCTCGGCTCCGCTGATCCCGGTGCTGGGAGGCATATTACCCTTTTACTATATAGGATAGAGGCCTGGGGGCTGGCTGGTTTGCCCTGAAGGGTGTCCTGGATCAGGGTGGGGGTCCCCACTGGGGTGCCTGGCCAGCCTGGATGAGGGGATGATGGCTGTTTGCAGCTGGTCACACACCCTTCAGGGTGGGGGTCCCCACTGGGGTGCCTGGCCAGTCTGGGTGAGGGGCTGAGGACTGCTTTCAGGCTAGGGGTTTTGACTGAAGCTCCCAACCGCTCCTTTTTTTCTTTTTTTTTTTTTCTTCTGGGCCAGCTTTAGCTCTGGCTCTAGCTCTGAGGTTTCCGCTGCTGGTTTGTTTGCCGTTCTATAATCGAAACAATGTATAACTTCAGCTCTGAGATCCCAGCCGGCTATATTTGTTAGAATGTTTCAAACTGCCAGCTCAGAGTCCGGCAAGTCAGGCGGGGAACGTTGGAATCTGCAGTCACTGGAGCAAGCAAACCTCACGTTCGCTTCCAGCTGCCTGGCTGCCGGCCGCCATCTTGGCTGACAGTTAATTTGCATAAGGATACGCTGATTAGCCAATCGGAAGGGTAGCGGTCGTACGCCAATTACCATGTTTCTCTTTTATTAGTGTAGATGATAGTAAAATAGAGCTTTGCATTGCCTTCTCTCTAATCTTAGCTACCCTGTCTAAACCTTTCCCCATAGACCCTCTGCCTTATGATTACAAGGCTTGGATGATGCTGTCTCCAACCAGCCAAAATATTTTATCATTGCCCTCTTCCAGACAAGAGACTAGGTCCAGTCCACAGGCCATTAGACTTTTCCCACCCCATTTTACATTCCATCTGGGTTCTGTTATTAGTTGGTTTATCAAATAAACTAACTTGCATTGAACTTAATATACCCACAGGTGAAGTCGAGTAATGCATTGTTTGCCAAACAGCTTTTGAATTTCAGTGTCAAGTTCATTCTTTTTTTTTTTTTTAAGAGAGAGAGAAGGGGAGAGAGGGGGAAAATACAACACATTCATGTGAGAGAGAAACAGTGATCAGTTGCCTCCCATTCATGCCCTGACCAGGGATTGAACCAGAAACCTGTGTGCCAAAAGGGAATCAAATTGGAAACCTTTTTGGCGTACAGGACAAAGCTCCAACCAACTGATGCAACTGGCCAGGGCTAGATTCTATTCCTAACCCAAAGAGGTGAATATTAGACATTTCTCATGCTTGAACCAATAAGGGAAAGGCTTTTTGCCTGTTTCAGCTTTTAGTTTTCTCTTCAATGATTCCCTATTGTGGTTACCTGGTCTGCACAAATCATGTCCCTCTTGGCTGCCCAATGAAAGAAGATCAGTAATGGTACCTTTCCTTGCACAGGTACCATGTTTTCATATTGCATGCTGACAAAGGAGACTGTCTGCATCCACAGGGGAAGAAACTGACCCTTAGGATAACCATGGCTTTCCTTGAAGAAGCAAGACCTTTTCTATTTCATCTATGGAAGAGGAAAGTCTTGGAGAAGAAACAGAAACATAAAGGTTTAATACATCAAACCAATCAAACAGGAATTTCTCAGTTGCCTTTGAAAACCGTGTCCTTCCAACTAGATCTTGAAGAGTTTAAAAACCCTTTTGAAGATTATTTAGAATTAAAGGTATAAAGGCTTTCACCATGTTTCCATGATTAGTAGCTACATATAGGTAGATCTATAAGGCCAGTCCAAACTGACCTTTACAAGCCAGAAGATATAATTATAGCTTATGTCTTAGTCTGTTCTAGTCTGTTAGTTCAGAGTCTTTAGTAAAGTTTTGTTTAAACTATCCATTCTATTATCTATCAGTTATAAATTTTTTGGAATAATTTTTCAAATAATCACTTAGGGAGGAATATTAAAGGGGTAAGAGTACCACCCTACGATCTGAGTATTAGCAACAGCATTAAGAGTTTAAAAATTCCAGGCATTATTGTAAGTTCTATTACCTTTACTTTTTTTATCCTCACCCAAGGATATGTTTATTGATTTCAGAGAAAGAGGAAGTGAGGGAGGAGGAGGAAAGAGAGAGGGAGAGAGAGAAACATCAATGTGAAAGAGAAACATGGATTGGTTGCCCCTAAATATGCCCCAACCGGAGATCAAATCTGCAACTTAAATGTGTGTCCTGACTGGGAATCAATCCTGCAACCTTTTGGTAAAAGGAACAACACTCCAATCAAGCGAGTCGCCCATCCAAGGCCTCCTTTAATTTTATCAACAACAATAATTGATAGTAGTATCTATTAATAAGCTCTTTAATATATGAGAAACTTGGGGCACAGAAAAGTTAAGTAACTTCCTCAAAGTCACATAGATTGTAGCAGGAAGTAAATCTTATTTGGGAATGCTAGACTCAACTATTCCATATGATGAGTCTCCTCTTTTGCCTGCATTGGGTATTCTCAGTTTTATTTTATTAAAGAAGACAGTGGGCTTCAATATATCCAAAACTTATAACTTACTGAACTTTGTTCTTAGTTCTACTATGGCCAATACAATACTTTCCTTCTCTCCTCTCAGTGACCACATGATTAGGATAAATTGTAGAGCTATCACAATTAGTAATGGAATCTGCTTAGTTACATGACTGTTATTTCCATTAATGTCTTACATTTTCTTGATATTGTATATCCTTTCAAATATTTCGCATTGATGGAAAGATTCTTTTGCTTTTACTTATTCATCCAACTAATTGTTTTCACACTTTTCGTATAAAGGATGCCTTCTGTAAAACAGTTTGTTTTACCCAGTAAGCTACTTTCACAGATCAGTCTTTCTCAAGAAAATGATGAGCTGAATTAATAAATCCTAGTATCGTCTAGAATATTCCACTTAGCTTATAAAAAAGAAAAAGAAAAAAATCATAGTTATTTTATTTAAAAGGATGGACAGTACAGGAATGAATGAGTAGCAATTTACCAGACATTCTAAAAAGCTAAAGCATTCCTAAAAATCTCTATAGCTTTCTTTTTCTTCAAGTTAACCCAATATTCCTTTAACTATCTTAACATCCTCCTAGTCTAAATCCTGGAATTATGAGGGTTCTTTTTTCTTTTCTTGCCAACCCCATCTTCTTGAAAAAGAGACAGAAAAAAAAAAGAGAGAGAGCAAGAGAGAGAAACAATTCAGTTTGAAAAAGTAACATGGAGCAGTGTTCTATGGATGACGAAAAGGCAAGCAACAAGATCAAGAGGTGCCTGCCTTTGCCATTGAGACTGATTTGAACAGGAGAAAGGAAGAGAGTGGATACAAAAGAATGAAGGAATTAAAACACCGACTACTTTCTACTGTCCCCACATATAATTTCTAAATAATCATCTTCAAATTGCATTCAGTATGGCATCAAATGAATACAAAATAATGCTACAGAGGAATCAGTCGTCATTAGTTAACCTCTTAGATCCCTATCTCCTGTGTCTGAGAAAATCATTTGTTGATAATTACTGTCTTTTTAAGACTACCGTTTGAGCATATAATGTCCCTCATTACTTCCCTTTGTTACCATGATTTGGAGAAAAGGATATGGAAATTGGAGGAAGAATGGGCTTAGTTCCCTATTTTTGTTCCCTAAGAATTGAGTCATTAATTGAGTTGAGAGTGTTTTTTGGTGTTGCTTAAATAAGTAATTGTGAATTAGCCATCTGTTTATTAAACAGTAATTTTCAGACAGGAACAGATTATGAAAAAGTGACTGGCTGAAATCAAAAGGCAGAAAGAAAGACACTAAGTTTTTCAGAAAGAATTAGCTGTTTTATGTTTTAAAAGCCCAAAAGAATAAAGAACTTGGTGACTGTTTTTGTTTTGGGGGAGAGTGCAAAGCAAAATTAAAGGTACAGAGAATTCCTCTATATCCCATGCCCCCATAGCAACTGCTAATTAAGTATTAGGAAATCTCCAAAGTTCCAAGTTTATGATTATATAGCAAGTTTAGGCCAGGTGATTGGCTTTGTGTCACTCACTGACAAGTAACCCTAAGGTAAAAAGTTGCAGAAAGTTTTTATGATACATATTTCTAATTCTAATCTATGTAGAAACAAACACAATTTGGGTGGAATGTTGGTCATATAGGTAACAGAACCTTTGTTTTGCTTAGCATTAAAAAGGGAGAAATTGACAATAGTATAGGGTGCTGATCCTTCCATGCTATTTCATAGCTTTTATATGCTCACTAGAGGCCTGGTGCACAAAATTTAAACACTTGCGGGGACAGGAGGAAGGTCCCTCAGCCCTGCCTGCACCCTCTCACAGTCCAGGACTCTTCGCTCCTTACAACTCGACTCGCTGCTCCTTAGCACTGCCGTGGAGCGGGGAGAGGCTCCTGCCACCACTGCTGGCTTCTGGCTGAGCCTTGCTCCTCCTGTGGGAGCACACTGACCACCAGTGGGCAGCGCCTGCTTTGAGTGTCTGCCCTCTGGTGGTTAGTGCGCATCATAGTGAATGATCGTTCTGGTCATTCCATGGTAATAGTCACTTAGGCACAGATTACTCACCAATATAAATATATATATATTTGCCCTAACCGGTGTGTGCGTGTGTGCGTGTGTGTGCGTGCGTGTGTGTATGTGTGTGTGTGTGTGTATGTGTGTGTGTTGTGCTTTGTTTCTGTTCTATCAAATGTTCTTTTTTTTAAATTTGGCCTAATAAGTTATATCACATGCAACTATAAACTATGAACCATTTATAAAATTCTAAGACCAAACTGTTATAGAAAGCCTTGTATCAGATCTTTCCTAAAACACGAAATTTAAAATTTTCATGTATGGATAGATGTAAAGGACACTAAATTAAAAAAAAAAATTTAAAAAAAGATGTCCATAAATCTCTGTGAGCAAGAATAAGGCAGGGAAAACTGAAGAATAAGAACCCAAATTTTGATTTCAGGGGTATGACATCAGATGTTACTCTTCCACACACCCCATAACACCCACTTATCTATCTTGTGTTTTTCCTCTATTTTATTACAATCCTCTATCCACACTGGACTTTACTCTTCTGCCTCAGGTACTTTGCACTTTGTTGTTGTTTTTCTGTCAAAAACATTCTTCTCGGTATAGTTGTTACTACTCACCCCTTCTCACCTTTCAGGTGTCAATTCATATATCATGTCCTCAGAAACCTCCTTTAACTATCATATCCTAATTAGCTTCCCACTCCCTTTTATTTTCTATCACAGCAAACATCCTTTTGTTGCCAGCATAGAAGTTCTGGCCATTTGTTATTATTTTCTGTTTTTCCCTAATAACAGTTTATACCTAGCTTAGGAGGCAGAGACATTGTCTAACTTGTTAACTTTTCTTTCTGGAACCTTGTACCCAAAGGGAATTCCATAGATGTTTGTTGAATGAATTTGAGTTAGATTCTAATTTGAAACTAATCAGTGATAACATCTCATATATCAAAAAGCAGTTTCTATATTATAAAGTTGCCACACAAGACATTGTTGTAGGTATCTCTGCTCCACAGAAATGACATGTGAACTAAATTCCTTGATTTTTTTATATTCACAAATGCATTGTTTATTCTACTTCTGAATAAAAATGTATGAAATATGTTTTCTTTGGGTACTTTTTAGGTTAAGTGCTCTTTTTAAAAAAAAACTGTATTGTTGTAAGAACATTTAACATATAATCTACCCTCTTAAAATTTTTAATTATACAATATATTATTGTTGACTATAGGTAAACTGTTGTATAGCAGATCCCTAGAGCTTAGTCATCTTGTTGGACTGAAGCTTTATGCCTATTGATTAGTAACTCTCCATTTCCCCCTTTTGCCAACCCCTGGGCAATTACCATCCCACTCTTTGATTTTATGAATTTGACTATATTAAATACCTCATAAAAGTGGAATCATGTATATTTGTTTTCCTATGACTACCCTTTATCACTTATGTTGTCAACATAAGGGTTCATCCATGTTATATACTGTGTCAGAATTTCCTATATTGATAAGACCCAATAATATTCCATTGTATGAACATATCACTTTTTCTTTCTTCTCTCTCTTCTCTTTCCTTTCTTATATCACCTGAGGATATTTTTCCCATTGATTTCTAGTGAGAATGGAAGGGAGGAAGGAGGGGGAGAGAGAAACATTGACATGAGAGACACACACTGATGGTCGCCTCCCACATGCATCCTATAGTGGGGGTTGCGGGGAACTGTAACCCAGGTGGTATGTCCTTGACCAGTAATCGAACCCATGACCACTCAGTCCTTGAGTGGATTCTCTAACCACTGAGCAAAAACTGACAAGGGCTCACATTTTCTTTATCCATTTATCTGCTGGTGGATATTAGGTTATTTCCATACCTTGGGTATTGTGACTAGTATTGCAATGAACATACGAGTGCTAATATGTCTTCAATATCATGATTTTATTTCTTTTGCTATTCAGAGGTGAGATTGCTGGGTCATATGAAAGCTCTATTTTTAATTTTGTAAGAAACCGCCATACTTTTTCCAGAGGTTGCATCATTTTGCATTCCACCAACAGTGTACACGGGTTCCCATTTCTCCACATTCTTGCCAACACCCGATTTTTGTTTTTGTTGATATAATAAGCCATAGTGACAGATGTGAGGTAATATCTTATTGTGGCTTTGAGTTGCGTTTTTCTCATAATTAGTGACAATGACCACTGTTTTCATAGACCTATTGAAGATGTATATGTCTTTTGGGGAAAATTTCTATGCAAGTCTCTAACTCTTGATGTTTTCTTTGGAGGATGGTGGCCATGGAGAATTACAGAGTCTGTCTCAGAAGTCCACTGAACTCACTGTTTCTGGATCAGACAAATCCAAGAACCTTCAGAACTCCGTTTTTAAGAAGTGTCACATTTCAAATATTCAGGGATAGAAAGAGAACACGAGGCATCTCTATGTTTATTTGCGACATTGAAACCCCATACTTAGACTGGTTTGTTAAGCTTCTAATTGTATTTTGTGCTTATTTTGATCCCTTCACATGGGTTAAGAAAGAAATTAGCAATGACAGAGTACTAACAGCTGTTTTCATCTGCAACTTAAGCCAGACCTGGAACCATCACACCAGAAATTAGCTGCAAGGTCTTTGATGGGTGAGATTAGATGACTGATTAGTCACTGAGTGAGCTGGTTCCTGGTTTCTAGGCCATGGTCCAGAAAAGCAGAAATTAAGCTAGTGAAATTGAATTTTAGCAACAATCTTTTTCCTTCGTTTTTCCTTTAGGTGACTTTAGTTTTTTGACGTCAGATATAGAATATATTTTATTCATTAATTTCTAGTTATAATAAAATATAGTTCCCCAAATCTGATGATCTGTTGTCTGTTATAGCACTTCAAAAAGAAGTGTTTTTGAGTATTGTCATTTATATTGGGAAAGTAAAAATTTTGTTGTTGTTTTTCATCACCCTGACCTGCTGCAGAAATTGTTCCATAAGTGATTATCTCAGGATAGAAAGATATATGAGTGAACCAAGCAATATTTAATGCTGCTGGCTATATAGTTGGCAACAAGGGCAAGTAGAAATAGTGTCATATACTAATTAAATCCTACTATCCTGGGGTCAAGTTACAATGGTTATGACTTCTAAGAATATATGAGTACTCCTATTCATTCTCCCAAATGCATACCATTTTTTCAAGGCCTTTGTAATTCTAGTGCTGCATTCTATTAATTTCAATGCTTTATAGATTAAAAAATTGAAAGAAATAAAAATAGCAATATGTTCATCAATTTTGTTTATCCTCTTTAGTCATTCTTGCCAAACTCATAGCATCTGTCTGTAAAGATGGAATTTCTTATCTATGTGATTTTGGTCAATGTCTCTGAGAGAAATAAGGCCTGATTGTGACACCCTCCCTAAGAAATATTGATATGATATATCCTTCATCACCTCTCTCATTTTCAAATTTTTTTACTCTGAGTTTTTATTCAAATTAGGTAAAGCTAGAGTCTTTATTTGGTAGCTCCCAATTTAGATAAGCTTCTGAAAATGAGACAAGCTTGAACTGTACTACTAATCCTTATTTTCATGTAGTAAATATTCAAAATGGCAGCAGAATAAGTGAATCTTAGGCTCACCTCCTCCCAGGACCAATGGAATTACAACTAAAAAAAGATCAAGCAACCTAAATAACCAACTGAAGACCAGTTGAATAGAAGATGATAAATGGGCGTATAAATGGTGATGGAAGGAGACTACACTAGGGTGGTGAACACATAATACAATCTACAGATAATGTATTACAGAATTGTACACCTGAAATCTATTTAATTGTATTAACCCATATTGCCTCAATATTATTATGCAATATTTTTTAAAAGGAATAATTGAAATTTAAAGCTAATATTTATGTTGTTTTTTGTTGTTTAATAAAAATCTTTGAATATATCTTTCAATAGCAACTCCTTTCCAAAGGACATAAACCTGCCTCTTTCTTTTTATAAAGAAACTAGAGGCCCAGTGCATGAATTCGTACACCAGTTGGGTCCCTCAGCCTGACCTGAGGGATCGGGACTAAAACCGGCTCTCTGACATCCCCCGAGGGGTCCTGGATTGCGAGAAGGTGCAGGCCAGGCTGAGGGACACCAGCAGTGAACGATCAGGGCCAGCGAGAGACTGCGGGAGGGCTCTAGGTCATGTCTGGCCCGTCTCACTCAGTCCCAATCAGCTGGATCCCAGCAGCAAGCTAACCTACCAGTCGGAGTGTCTGCCCCCTGGTGATCATTGCACGTCATAGCGACTGGTCAACTGGTCGACTGTCTGCCCTCTGGTGGTCAGTGCACATAATAGCAAGTGGTTGAGTGGCCTTAGCATATCATTAACATATTATGCTTTGATTGGTTGAACGGCTGACCTGACACTTGGCATAATAGGTTTTTATTATATAGGATTCTTACTCTAATTGTTCATTAGCTTCCTCCATATAGAGATTCCCCCAAAATGTTAGTCTGACACACAATTTACTTATAAACAATGATGGCAATCACTTGTATATTATGTCAATACATATAACATATTTTAGCCTAATGAGTAGTGATTATCTTATAATTTGATACATCATACCTTGCATACTAGGATAAATTTTTATTAGCTGTAAACTATCTCACATTTTAATGAGGTAACTTCCAGCTGTCTCTTTTGCTCAGAACAAATCATTTACTTATTTTAGTTTACATGTTTTAAATGAACGTTTCTACATTTTTCCCATGTCAACTTGATTTTGAAATCTCTCCTATGCTCTTGCAAAAATGAATCTCAATTTTATTTGCTCTTTTCTCCAAATATGGTTTGTTTAATCCTGGAGCTAAGAGCTTCTATAGTCATCCTGTTGCCAACTTCTACTTTTGAGAAAACATTTAGTACACATATCTATTTTGTTAAGCTAAGGCTCCCTCTTTTGTTTTCCCTCACACACACACAAAAAGTACAAAGAAGGAGCAAAGACATCCAACTAGATTATTTTGTTCTTTCTGACTGTCCACCCATAGAGCAGTTACTATGGGTGGGGTTAATAAGCCACTAAACACAATATATAGGCAGCATGAGGGAAATACAATGAAAGTATTTAAAAAAAAAATGGATGTATACTACCTAAGAAATGTACATGGCTCATTTGTTTCATCTTCTCACACAAAACATAACTGGACTTACAAAAATATGTTACTATTAGTTCTAAAATATTCCTATCTGAATTGGTGAACTTTAAATTATTATGAGCCTCTAGTGCCAAAAATAACAATGATTTAGCATTAGAATCTCTTTATTCTATTAGCTATAACTCATTTAAGTTTATTTTTTCCCCTTTTAAATAAACTAGCTATTAAGCAAGGTAAATGAAGGTAATCATGTGTAGTTTGAAAAATCTCAGTGGATAAATGCAAGATATATTCTCTTTTAGATTGAGAACCATGGGCCGTAAACTTTCTGGTACCAAAACTCATGGTCACTTTTCATTTTTCTTCTTCCTCTTTTAGTTGGGTCTCCTCTAAATTTATTCTAAGGTTAATGTGAAACAGCAAAGGGGAAAATAAGTCCTAAGTTTTTAAGTATATAGTTTTCTGCTTTTGTTGCAATTATGTAAAAATAAGTAAATAAAAAGCAGCAGTCTGAAGACAGCTGAGAAGAGGCAGTCAGGGAATACCACCAAGTACAAATCCTTACATCTGCTGCCCTATTTCCACTTTTTACCTTTTGTGTTTCCCCCTACATGATTCTGATATATATGCATTTTGTTTGTTAGTGCGTATAAGAAAATTTCAAGAAATTATAGGAGGCTTAGGGGAAAAAGAAAGGAGGAGTTTGCAAGTTCTGCCCCCATTTTTTTTAAAGTCATCAACTTCTTTATATTATAGCTAGTCATTTTTCCCATTAGCGTTGGAGATTTTCAAGCATTCTGGCTGCAGAGGGCAGATGAAAACGCACCAGGCTGGATGCTAATAGCCTCCTTTTTGCTTAGTGCTAACATTAAGTTTGTGGTCTCTTCTTGTCCTACATAATTGGGCTTTTTGCACATGCTCACTAGACACTTACTAACTTTCACACACATCACTGTCAGGAGCATGAACCAGAGCCAGCCACAGGGTTAGGGGTATGTAAGTAAGGCTGTGGGACACTAAAGATGCCCATGGACCAGTTGGGAGGCACCACAGGCAACGCATCCCAAGTTTCTTCATGAAGTCTGTAATGTGGTTAGCAGGATCTGTATCTCTTTAATGACCTCTGAGAGTCCTATCTTCTGCTCTCTCAGCCTTTTCCCACCTCCGCTTTTATAGCTAATGACTTAATAATTTCAATGGGGCAAGGGAGAAATAAACTTCTTTAACTGTTTCCCACACAACTAGGGAAGCCCAAGTTCTCAATTTCCCCAGCAGGAGAAATAATGGGACCAGAAGGGTCTCTTGGCACTGGCTGTGCTGTCTTGGGAAAGGGGTAATGTGGATGAAGTCACGCTGTTCCTCTTACCCTCTCCACTATATCCAAACTGGTTTTGGGGTTTTATACTCCAGTGATGTACTCTATCTTGTCCTCTGGACTCTGGGATTTCTCTACAAAGGCTCGTTCATGTGTGAGTGATTATCTAACACAATATTCTCCAGGGGCGTCTGGACCATGGCTAAGAGAAAAGAGCCAGTTTTCAGACCACAGCAGGATCCACAGCTGAAAGCAAGGTCCATATGCCTATTACCCAATGCATGGTTGGCTATGCCTTCTCTCAATCTTGAAACACACCAGGTGGGATGGTTGGATGAAATTCCTCCTGGGTCCCTTGGCATATGGTGCTGGATCCCATAGGTTCCACAAAGAAACTTTTGTTTGTGGATGGATACCTAAGTTGTTGAGGGATGGGGCACAATGAGGGATCTCTTATTTGGCCACATTCAAAAGCAGTTGTAAGTCATCCCAAATACTGATTATATTGTGGTAACCCAGAATTGCTTGCTGATTTTTATAGGCACATGCCTGAAGCAAACTTATATCTTAACTAGAGTAATATTATATCATTTTGTTATTTAAATTTTCTCTATTTCTTTTTTAAAAAAAACATATTTTTATTGATTTTAGAGAGAGGAAGGGAGAGGGATAGAGAGATAGAAACATCAAAGAGAAACACGGATGAGCTGCCTCCTGCATGACCCCTACTGGGGATTGAGCCTGCAACACTACCAAGTGCCCTGACCAGGAACTGAACCATGAACTCCTGGTTCATGGGCCGACACTCAACCACTGAGCCATGCTGGCTAAGCTTATCTCTATTTTTAAATAATTAATTCATCAATCTAAAATAGTCTGACTTATAAGATGATCAAACTATTTGATTTAAAAATCAAGAGAATGACAAAACATAAACACAGAATCACAGGGTAGCCAAATAAGACTCGTTACACAGGGCTTTAAAACAACTATGCCCAATAAATTTACCTCATAAGTTAAACACTTAATAATGCAGATTTTGTAATCAAAGAAAACAGGATAATTTCAAGAGAAACATCAAAAGTGCTTATTCAAAGTAATGTCCATCGCTAGCTACACATTTCCCCATCTTTCAGGTAATTTGTGGATACCGTCCCAATAGAACTTTTCTTGTTTTGAGGCAGACCATTCAGAGACCCAATTTTCCACTTCTTTGTGTGTTTTGAAGTGCTGCTCAGAAAGTACGTGTGCCATTGATCAGGACAAGTGGTAATCTGAAGGAGCAAGGTCTGGTGAATACAGCGGGTGGGTTAATACTTCCCAGGCAAGATCTTTTATTTAACGTGTCTTTAACTGGTTTTGAAGTGTGTGATGGTGCATCATCATGAAGCAAAATTACTTTGCCCTGTATTCTGGCACATTCTGGTCATTTCACGATCAAAGCGTGGTTCAAATTGATTATTTGTTGTCGGTAGCAATCAGTATTAACAGTTTCACCTGGTTTTAGAATCTCAGAATACACACCTTCCTGATCCCACCAAACACAGAGTATTGCCTTCTTTCCGAAGTGATTTGGCCTTGCAGTCAATGTTGATGGTTGACCTTGATCAACCCATGATTTTGTGCATTTGGGATTCTCAAAATAAATCCACTTTTCATCACCAGTCACAATTCGATGCAAAAAAGACTTTCTTTCGTGCCGTTGAAGCAACATTTTACTGACGACTTTTCGGTTTTCCATTTGTCTTTCGTTCAGTTGATGTGGCACCCACTTTCCTTCTGTTAAAATCTTTCCCATTGCTTGTAAACGATTGGAAATTATTTGCTGAGCAACGTTTAATCTTTCTGCAAGTTGTTTTTGAGTTTGACATGCATCTTCATCCAATAATGCTTATAATTGTTGGTCTTCAAATTTTTTGGTTGACCTGGATGTTCTTTGTCTTTCACATTGAAATCATCACCTTTAAGCATTTAAACCAGCGTTCACAAGTATCTTGAGATGGAGCATGTTCACCATAAGCTTCCTGAAGTATACCATAACTTTCAGCAGCACTTTTCTTCAAAATAAAGTAATGAATTAAAACTTCCCTTAAATGCTCTTTTTTTTGCACAAAATTCAACATTTTTAAGTGTAAAAATATCTATGATATTAACACCTCCAGAAAATTTGACATATGAAGTTTTGAAGCTTGCTGTCAATACAACAAAATAGCTTATCAAATCGCATATACATCAACATATGTGTAACTCCATCTATTGAACAAAATCCGCATTATTAAACGGTATATATTTAGAGGTCTGTAAAAAAATAGCAATAACCACAATGACAATATCACAAAGAAAACTATAGGACAGGACTATATGTAGCCCATAGGTAGTCCTTTACAGAAAAAATGATTGCCAACTCTGTTCTAGGGGAAAATGTGTTATTATTTCAGCTGAAAAGTGGAAACTTTTCAAACAAAAAGGAAATTTTGAACTTAAAGCAATACCTGATTTTATGTAATTTCTGAATGGGTTTAACTGAAGATAACACAGAGCTAATGAGAGACTTATTAAACTGGAGGAAGGAGCAGAAGATGAAACTAAGAAAGAAAAAGAAATAGATGAAGGAAAGATAATTTATCTATGCAATAATAAGGGTAATTATGTTAATTGCGTTGCATTCTCTTTAAATCTAGCCTCTCAAATCTACATTTGCTACTTTATTTAAAGAGAATGCAATGCAATTAACAGAAGAAACACTGGAGGAAATCATAGCTGGTAATTTTCCAAAACTGATGAAAGGTATCCAATCATATTTTTAAGAACCGCACATAGAAAATCACAATAGGCACAAAAGTATAAAAGTCCTGAAAAACAGAGACAAAAAGAGAATCTTAAAAATAGTATTTTAAAACAAAAGGAGTAGAGTATTACCTTTAGTAACTCAGTAAGACTGCTGACTTCTCAATGTTAAAATGAAACAACTTCTTAATGAACTATTGCCTCTATCTTGGAAGACAATGAAAGATCCTCAATTTTTATAGGTAGGATGAGTGACTTTGTACCTAAAAATATTTACCCTATCAAAAAATATTTTAGAAGAGAAAGATATTTTAGACAAAAAAATTAGGGAAATTTGTCATAATCACATCTGCATTTAAGGAAATACTAAAGGTATACATCAGGTATGAGAAAAATGGTCCCAAATGCTACCTACAAGAGAAAAAAATAGAATGGAAAAATAATTAAATTGCTATTTGTTGCAGAAAATAACAATATATTGTATATCTTAAAATATGTGTATAATTAAAATACACTTGGCAAATATGCACAGGGCTGCTGCTGAAAGCTATGAAGAATGCAATTTGTACCGGGTGGTCACTGTCCTTGTGGGTAAGGAAGGAGAGAGACAACAATACATAAATTATGCTAGATGTTAAATCTGAGTATTTCTGAATTTGAAAGCACTTGTCTAGAAATGTAGAAGTTAAAAGTCCCAATCAGGTGTATATAGTTAAAATTTTTCATTCCTGTGTGAAATAACAGCATAACAGTTTCCCAAAAGTCTCACAGGCCCTAGGGAATTTACCACTGCCCAGGTCACTCTTAAATGCTCAGAACCCTGATTTTTTGCTGGTAAAATGACAACAGAGTTACATCTGAAGGGAAGTTTCCTTTGTACCAAGATCATAAGACTAATGTGTAAGTTCACAAAACCAAATTATTACATGTTTCCTTATCTCATATAATACTCAAAATATTCACACCCATATGACAATCCAATTTTCTCCACACCATTGTATTATATTTCTGTGATAATGATCATCAAAAAAGGAAAAATTTCTTTGAATAATCAGACTAGTCTCGCTCTCTAGACAAACCTATTTTGACTACGACTACCTTTTTAGAATCAGGCCTGTCTACAACATGGAGTCTTTGCCAAATGGCCATATGACCCCCAGTCTATTAGCTGAGGCCACTACTAATAGCTCTGTGGATATACCTTTTTGACCCATCCATGGATAATAAATAACCACTGGTCACCTCCTTCCTTGACTTATTTCTGCTTGTGAATAAGTTAATATATTCAAACTGACATTATAACTACTATGTTTCTTGAGGCACTTTTGCATATTTCTGCCCTAACATATTATAGGTTGATTTTACATCTTAAATAACGGAGTCCTCAGATATCTTTTAAATTCTAACACTTTTGATAACTTCACCTATGTACTAATAACAGAAAAATTATTGCTCTTCTTAAGTAAAATAACTAAAAATTCATCAAATGTGCATGTATGTGTGTTATCCCAATTTTTCTCTGTTGGTTACTGTTGCTCTAAAAAAATATAATCAAAATTTTAACAGCTGCTTTTTCAACTTACGTAGTGAACAATGCCATCTTTCACACCACTGGCAGCTTCATAAGGATTGACTAACAGGCAGTGGAGAATGTGTAAATGGCTCTCTCTGACACATTATGAAAACTGACAATCAGTTAAAGCTTGTGGAGTGGAGCAGTCATATACACAGCTAGAGATATGTGTAAAATATACTAAAAAACATGAATGCCATGTTCCAAAAAATTAAGGAGCATAGACAATTCAAAACTAATAAGATAATGGGACAGCACCCATATCTGGACTAGAAGACTGATTTACTGTAATTGAATGGAGAGAAGGCCCTTGTATATATCATAGTCCTAAGGCACTAAATGAATTGTTAACAGAGATAATACGTATGGTAAGTAGGTATGACTAAATAGGTGGGAAGATGTGAATAAATGACATTGGATATGGGAATATGAGACTTTCCATTCTAGGGACCTTGGGAGAAAGTGCTTTTTCTAGTTCTGACTGCGGCACTGGCCAATGCAGTTATAACTGTACACTGATCTCTCTGCTTGAGCAAGGTCTTTCAAATGAATGCCTTATTAGAGAGGATGGGGTTTCCCTAGACAAGGAGGATGAAAATCCAATCATTTTACAGATGAGGAAATTAAGACCAAAGAATCTAACTTTCTAAGACTACACGAGAACTGAGATTTATGTAAGCATTTACACTTAGGAAAATAAACTAGTTCAAAATAAACAAGATATAGCTTTAAAAGAAAAAGGTTTAAGAAAAACAATACCAAAAGACAAGTTCTATTGAAAATAGCATTATGAGGTGATCATTAAAAAATTAAATGAAACATATAGTATAGAGGTATTATACATCTAGAATGTAGTTTATCAGACTTCTTCTGAACTCAGCATCGCCAAATCCATTGTGCTATACTTATCCAATTTCTAGCATGATTTCTCAAGCAAGTCTCTCATAAACTAGAATCCCTCTCTGTAAGGAATACATGGCTTAATAGACCAACAGGTACTAGTAATAAAGGGTAATTGAGAGTCAATTACAATTTTAAAATGTCTTAGAAAACAGCAGAAACCAGCAGCTACTTATTAAAATGAAAGGGAAAATCAAGTAAAATTGCAGAAATTGGCAAAAAAAAAAAATAGACATGAATCAGTCATCTACTTCCCTATGTATGTTAACAGTTCATAGATTAGAATCTGCTTGGATCTAACTTTATTACATTGAATCATTTATTTTCTTTCAGTATGGTTAGCCTCACTCTTCAATACCACATTAGGATGATTTGTTGTTAATTTCCATATTTCACAGAACAGTCTCTAATTAAAATCAGATGAAAACTAACTGGACAACTTAAGTTGATCCAATTTAAAATAAGATTGAGTAGATCACAAATTTCATTGACTAAAGAAATACTGTATAGAGAAAAATGTCATAGAAAATGGAGCAATAACGTTTTGTAAAAAGATCACATGACTAGGAACATTGTATCCTAACTTAGTTATTCCCTAACTTAGTGGACCATCAGAATCATGTTTCCATGTTCCATCAGCAGAAATTCCAATTGAGTAATCTTGGGGTGAGTCAGTAAATTGCTGTTAACCATCCATTCTCCAACATGCATACACAGGCACACTCATCATGGAAGATTATTCTAATAACCATCTAGGTTGGGGGTTCATTTAGTTAAATAATCCCAGGCACTTCACTATTAACCTCATAATAAACTTAGGAAAGGTTTAGATGAGATAATTTCTAAAGTGACTGTTGATTAAAAATTATATGTCTTAATTTTTAATATATATTTGTATTGATTTCAGAGAGGAAGGGAGAGACAGAAACATCAATGATAAGAAAGAATCATGGATAGGCTGACCCCCTACTGGGGATGGAGCCTACAACCTGGGCATGTGTCCTTGACTGAAATGGAACCCGGGACCCTTCAGTCTGCAGGTGGCACTCTATCCACTGAACCAAACTAGCTAGGGCTTTTTTAATTTTTTAAAAGTTAACATGTGCAGCCTGGCCAGAGTGGCTCAGTGGTTGAGCATTACCTATGAACCAGGAGGTCAAGGTTCAATTCTCAGTCAGGGCACATGCCTGGGCTGCTGGTTCCATCCCTAGTGTGGTACATGGAGGAGGCAGCCAATTAATGATTCTCTCTCCCTCTTCCTTACGCTCTGAAATCAATAAAAAATATTTTTTAAAATGTTAACATGTGCATATACAATAAGAGAAAAAAACGTAAGAAGCAAAGGACAAAGTAATCTATAATCACAAGCAGTTTACTAGTTGATATGTTCTAGATCCACCATGTGTAGCCATACAACCAAGCTTCCATGTTTATGTAATTAAGACTGTAGTTATATACATGCTTTTTCACACATCATAAATATTTACCATTTCAAAGTTCCAAAGCTATATGAGAATTTTGATAAAAAAAGATCTGACATAGTCTCTTGCTTACCGCAGGAGTTCCTTCAGACTAGAGAGTGCTTGACAGATGATCCATCAGCATATTTCAGAGAAAGCTTTAACTCTCATAAGCTGTTCGTTACATTGTTATAAAGCTCCTTAAGCTTTGCCAAAAAATGGTCCCAGTTCTAACCTTTGAAAAATATATTCCCCTGTCCATCTGATAGCACTTCGAATGCTTAAAGACTGATCTTGCCTCTTTCCTACATAATATCTTCTCCAAGTTAAAGAAAGATGTAAAGATTACTGCCATAAAAGAATAAATTTTCTTCTCGATAAGCCACTGAAAATGGAACAAGTTCTCAGAATCAATAAAATGATGTTTCACTAAAAAAATCAGTGAAGTAATTTGGAGTCTTATATCAGTACTTGCATTTAGAGGAAATCTTGCCAAGGAGAGGACTGAGAAAAACTGTAGGAGTGTTACAGCCTAGCAACAGATGGGGTGTGGCAAAGACAAATTTAGGAATGGGATATTGAGAAAAAATAATAAAAGTTACACACATTTGAATAATGTTTAAATTAATCTATAGGATGTAGCATGTTCTTTTAAAATCATGATAGTATTTTGGATGTCCTGTTCATATGCAGGAAACATTAATCAAATCGATGTCCTGATTATTTTTATATATAGACATTTAAATATAACTACATATAAAATGATAAGTGATTCAATTACATAAAAAGAAATGAAATGCAATCTAAAGACAAGTTAAAGGAGGTGTCCATAAAAACATGGTCATAGTAAAAATAAATTATACACCAAATCCAAGAATGATATTAATAATAGTAGTAGGTTCCCTCTAACATACAAGAGAGGATAATTCAGTATAAATAAAAGTAAATTCTATTTATAATTCAGGGAAGGGATTATTGAAAGTACCTCAAATGGTGCAATTACTAGTTGCCTCTAAATATATTTGTCATCAAAGCTCCATAACCTACAGTCTAACCACTCTTTATTTTACATTCAAATTTTCAATTCTTCTTTATTTAGGTTTTCATTTATTTCCTATACACTTACTGTTATCCTTTCTGCTCTTCAAAATTGCTATCATACATTTTACAAAATTATTACGTCAAATGTCCTTTTTCCCCAAATATGTTATGGATATTTTTGTCTCTTGACATTATTGATCAGTTTCCCTCTTAAAATTCTCTATCTTTCAGTTCAAAGACTTTAAAATGTCCTGATTTTCATTGTACTTCTGTCTTTCTTTCTGGGGATTTTCTTCTTTCATTTGTCCTTCTTTAAGAAGCAAACCTATTCTTTTGGGGTTTTTTTAAATACAAAATCAATAATAATGAATCTTTACTATAAATCTCCACTTCTGAACTCTCAGTCAAGTTCTAATCCCTTATCTCCAACTCTCTCCTCAACATTTGTACTTGGATGTCAGGCTATTACCTTATGGAATCGAAGGGTATTAGAGTTCCAACAGACTTAGAGATCACTAATCAAATCACAAGTTTCAGATAAGGATATAACTTTAAAGAATAATCATAGAAAGTCATTCAGATCATAGTGGTAGGTCAAAGAAATTCTGTACTCCAAATATTTAATATTATAACACCATTACCTCTTGTGCTATCTTGTACATGGATGGATATATATATATATATATATATAGGTTGAAAATTTTAAATTCATAAATTATACATTATTCATAAATTATACATTATGGTAAATTAGTATTTGGAGCAGAACAAGATTATCATCAACAACTTTAGGCCAAATATATATTTGGCAATGTCCAAGACCGGTTCACAAAAATTGTGTCTTTTGGATTGAATTTTTGAGAACTTTAAAAAGATTTGCTTTGAGTTGACTAGCTCAGTTTTGTTGGTTGATATAATTTTTTGTCTCAACCATCCCTCAAAATTTGTAATCTGCTCCAATCCCTTAATATTATTTAGATATTTGGGATGGCAGCTTGAGGAATTCTGCAGAGCCAGACCAAGGGAACTCTGGTAGTAACTGGTGAAAAGTATTAAAAAGAGAACAATTTAAAGTCTCTGAAAATTGTCCCAGGAACATACAGAACAATTATTTTAGAAAATCTACTAAATTTTGGTTTTTTTAAAAAAGTAAGCCCATGGCACTTGACCATGACCTGCACTCTCTCCCCCTTTTCTAATCCCTGGCCATGAGCATAGCCACACTATCCCTGGTCGGTCCTCTGGCCCAAACTTCCCTCCCCAACAACCTTTCTAGGTTCATTTCCAGCCCTGCAGCTGGCCCTCCTTCTTCATTTCCATTTCCTGACTTTTGATATACTTGATTAGCTCTACTAAAGTAATAACACTTGGTTGTGAATTTAAAAAATGTGATGACAGAAGCTCCAATCTAGACAGAAAGCAGGGCTCCTTCTCCCCTCCCCTGCCAGTCAAGAGATATATTTCAACATAAGGGGAAGGCTAACAGAATTTCTCTTCTCCAAACCCCAGTGCCAAAGGGGCTAAGTTCTTGGTGAGTGTGGCCAATAATTTGGGGGCTCCTTTCTTAACCCTCCCCCTAAAGAGCAGAGCTTTACCCTAGGCTGAGAGTTTCAAAGTCCTTGTTGCCCTTGCCTCAAATCATTCATGAAAGGGTTAATTGGAGAACACAGGGCTTGAGCCTTACAAAATCTAAGAAATATCAAAGGGAAAGGTCATTCTGTTAGCCTAAGCCTTGCACAAACATGCTCTCCTTGAGTGGTTATTTTACAGAAATTCCTGAAGACTACAACCCCTGCACAGCCCCCCCGAAAAAGGATGTCTGGCATCAGCAGAAGGACAAAGGGCAGGGCCATAAAACTAAGGACCTGATAGGCATGTCAAGCCAGAGCCCCCTCTGCAGCTCTCCCTGAGCCCATAAAAAGCCTGCTCCCTCCCCAATTCACTGCTGGCTCTTTCTCAAGTCAGACCACCTGCACCCAGGAATCTGGAATAAACCTCATTTTGATTACACTAAGACTTGAGTCTGTTCTGTGTGACCCCAGCCCAACCTAGGACCTTTCAATTCATAGGGCAAAAATTTTATATTTGGAGAGGCTAGATAAGTCTAGTGGTTAGCACACCCATCCCATACCCTCATAATGGGAAGGTGCAGGGGACATTGTCCCTGTTTCAGCTAAGGAGCAGGGACTCAGAGATTTTGTTCAATGCACTATCCGTCAATAAAAATAAAGAACTCCAAAATTCTCCTGAAAGACACTGAGGACTGGGTGTGATTTAATTGTGATAGGGCTGGATCTCCCTTTTCTGAATGGTCTCTATTAGGGGTTCTGGACACAATTGTGCTCGTGGTGTCTCTATCAAATACTAGAGGTCTCTGAGTCCAGCTCTGGATCCTGCTAGAAGTTCTGGAAACAAACAAAAAAAGTCTCACCCAACATTCCATTACAGGGATATTCTAGAAATAAGGGTAAAAATGTGGTGAAAGCACTCAGGGTTCGTTTTATTTCAGCTATATCTAATCCTGATCCTGATTAAGACCTGGTCTCAATCCTAACTCATTAAAAATTATAAATCCTTTTCCAATCCAAAATAGATTTTATAATATTGAATCCTGTGAAATCAAAGTGTAAAAATTTTGGTTTCCCTTTTAATCTACAAGAACACATTGAATGCCTGATCTATTTAGATTAAAAAATAAACATAATAATAAATGTGGGAGCATCTCTAATACAGCTAGCCATTGCCTTATTTTAACCTTTGTTCTTTTTATCAATTCAAAGTACTTTTTCACAAACCCTTCCCCTCCCAATGAGAATCCTAACCCCTAGTTTGCTACATATTTCCACTTAATTTTATACTCCTCTACAATATCACTAAGTTCTTGCTTATCTGGAAAACAGACCTAACTTTTAAAATATTTCTCTTCCAAAAATATTTAAAAAGAACTTTTGGTCTACATATTTCCAAGGAAACATACAGGAACATTTTAAATTGTTTACACCACCAGCATCTAAGCATCACCCAAGACATGTACTCCATTCTTTCTGGTTTTAGTTTGAGAAATAGGAATTTGCATTTGCAGATTTAAAAAACAAAACAAAAACACAAACAAAAACAACTCACACACTTTACTTCTGCTTTTTCACATAGGAAATACTGATCATAAGATTAAATACTTTAGCAAGACAAGCATTTCGTTCACTTGTGGGAAACATTTAGGCAAACACCTCAGAATTAAAAACAGGTAACATAACTTCATGGTTACTAATGCTTTTTGCCACTTTGGAAGTATGATGGATTGGTAACGCTCCCCAGGCAATCTTGAACAATTTTATATATTCATAAACTGACCTGGAGGATGCGTCTCGGGAAGGAACGGTGACTCCGGAGGCCCCAGCGTTCTGCTCCAGAAACCGCCCTCCCTCCAGGAGGCTGCTGTGCCCAGTTCTGCAAGCGAGAGAGTCCCAGGGCGCATGCGCACTCAGTCCCTGCCTGGCCTGGGGCGGTTGCACCTGTGCAGCCCTTGGGCCTGAGTCAATTACCCACACCTGGCCAGGCACCCGGGGCGAGGCACCGCTGCAATCGGACCCAGGTTTGCTTGGTAGGTAACAAAAACAAGACTGGTCTCGGCATAAACAAGACTGGTTTCGTCTGGGACGATGGCCTTCAGGCATCTGCATCACTCAGGTAAACAATAACGTTTATAAATTTTTTATTCTGAAAGTGAGGCAATACATGGCCAAACGGCAATGCTTATTAGTCCATAGTACAACTGTATGGTTTTTCAAGAAATGTTAGGACAGCTGATGTATCGGCTTTGTTTCGTTCGCTGTGTGGGCGCTGACTGCTGGCTACCCGGTGAATGAGCGATGTCCACCGCGTCCAGTCCTCAGCGCCCTGCTCAGCTCCTGTAGACTCGCGCTTCTTCTATGGAGTCAGTCCATGTCATATTTGGTCTCCCTTTTTTCCTGCTGCCTTAGCTTTTCCCCAGCACTATTGTCTTTTCCAAAAAAAAAACTCTGCCTTCTCATGACACACCTGAAGTAGGAAAGCTGTTTTGTCATTTTTGCTTCCCCCGATGTTTAGGGTTTCATTTTCCCTGCGGCCTATTTTTGTTTGTTTGTTTTTGTCTTTCTGGTGATCCAGGGTACCCATCCATGGAGTTTTCCTCCAAAACCATCTTTGAAATGAACCCGTGTTTTTCTTTCCTGTCAGCCTTCTTCACTGCCAAACTTTTGCTTTATCAAATAGGCTATATATTATAAGCGTTTTAGCAAACAAACTACAATTAGAGGTTGATACAAATAAATAATAAAGTGTGGGCTGAACCACTAATTACATGGAATGTGTCCATTGTTTTCAGGAAGTGCTGTACTGTTTCCATAGATCATTGTTCCTGGGAAGCAAATTCTTATCCAGAGTATCAGGAGAGGAAATGGACAACCCTGAGCAATTCTGCATGTTTTTTAGTGGCTGTGCCTAGAATGTGAGGCCCTGACCATGATTTTCAGTCATTCCTCGGTGTTGTGTGTATGCAGAAAGAAATATTGAGGCATAACACATTGTTCCCGTTCATGAAAGAGAGTAGGCTTGTGCACTGCTTGTTATAAAATGTCAGATTCCCCAAGCTCGGTGTTTCTCTTCTGTGAGGGAATACACTGTGTGTGTAGGCATACATCAGGCCCTTCCTTGCGTCATTGTTGGACTTAGGGATCATGGGAAAATCGATTCAAATTTTATTCTCATAATGCTTCTTTTGCCTCTGAACCAAGAGTCTTATTTCTTCTTTCGGCATCCATCAGGGGGTAACAGGCTTACTTTTTGGTGTGTATGTAGGTTACAGACAAATTTCAGAGTCTAATACAGAGTTGTATATGGAGAAAGCTTATTGGGGAGTACTCTCTATGGGAACATGAAAGAAACAAAATTAAGCAGAGGGAGAACATGCTCTGTGATATAGTCACACCAAAGGCTTCAACCAGTGCTACAAAGAACTTAGTATCTGGGGTAACCTAGCAAAGATGCCCCAAACTGAGGCATGTATGTCCCCATATCATCTGCAATCTTTGCAGGTGGCTTGCCCCCACTAATAACATGATCTTGGGCACCGTGGCTCTCTTTGCCTGAAGGCAAGGAAAATAGGGAAACCTGGTAGTGAACCTCAATATCTGCTACAGCTGCAAATCAGAAACATCAAACGAATACTTCTGCCAAAACAAAGAATTTTCTTTAGAAATATATGGTATTCCCCTATTGTCAAGCAATCTCATCTGTTAAGTTTTAAAAATATATTTCTGAGATAAAACACTGTGGTCTTTTTAAATTCTAGGTTGCATGTTGAATAAACTCAAATAAAATAGTTTCGTAAGTTTCATTACTTATACTTTGAAAAATTCAACTTTAAATGGAAAAAGAAATCTGCCAATGTAGCTTTTGTGGTTATGGGCCAAATATTACCAGCTATCAACTAAGCCACCATTATGAATTTTGTCACAGTTATGTTTTACTGTCCTTACTTGTTCACTTGAGCACTTTATTAACTTCTTCTATACTACTAGAGGCCTGATGCACAAATATTTGTGCAAGAGCAGGCCTTCCTTCCCCTGGCTGCCAGCACCAGCTTCCCTCTGGCACCTGGGACCTGGACCTCCCTCGGCTTCATCCAGAAGGACATCTGGTCTAATTAGCATATTACGCTTTTATTATTATAGATTAGACTTCTGAAATGTGGTATCCACGCATATGAATCACTGATCCAGACAACCTGAGTTAAATATTTCACTTAAACTCTTATTTTGTTGCTTTACTTTTTGGCACATTGCTTGGACCTGAATCAGTTAAGAGGCTCTAATAAGAGAGCCATAGCCACCCTAATGATGAATAAATTCCACTTGTGGACAGAAGCTAAAGCCGATGCCTGAGAGTTTGTCTGCCCTACTGAATTAATATTTGTCTAGCCCTGCGGTTCTCAACCTGTGGGTCGTGACCCCTTTGGCAGTCGAACGACCCTTTCACAGGGGTCCCCTAAGACCATCCTGCATATCAGATATTTACATTATGATTCATAACAGTAACAACATTACAGTTATGAAGCAGCAACAAAAATAATTTTATGGTTGTGTCACAACATGAGGAACTGTATTTAAAGGGCCAGAAGGTTGAGAACCACTGGTCTAGCCACCCCACAACTGTGTAAGCCAATTCATATATCTCTTATATCGCTAACTAAACCCTGACCGATACAAGTATTATTATCATACCTATTTTGTAGATATTTTTAAAAACATACAATTTCTTATCTATTTTTGTGCACCATAGCTGATCAGTGAATAAAGTCTAAATTGGAAGAGCAGCACTTGTTTTACAGACTGTCTCCTTAAAATCAGGTGGTTGTGATTTCACTGAGCTACCAACCTCTACTATCACAGTGAAACTAGCTTAGTAGAAATCAACTTTTATTGTTTAAACATTACTGCTTCCCAATCAGTTTAACAAGGAAAGAGATGACTATGCCAATAGAAATTTACTCCTTAAAAAAAAGTGGTAGGATAAATATTTGTAATAAGACTAGCAAATACCAACACCTTCCTCCTTAAAAGTATGTCTGAATGCTTTTATTAGTGAGTAGTAAAGGTTGTGAGTTGTAAATGTGACCAGCAAACTTTTTATCTAACTCTCAACCATCAAATAGCAATGAAGAGGTAGATTGAAAGGGCGAGGGTTATGCCCTCCATCTTGCCTGTATCCTCCATGTTGGGGCCACGTGCGGCCTTCTTCCCGGAAGCCCAGGCCTCTGCTGGCCACGCCCAGGATCTTAAACTAACCAATGACAATCAAGGGAAGTGCGCGCCATAGATATGACCACATCCTGTGTAACAGGACCCGGCTTGCGCCTGGCCAATCGGCAGAGCACAGTCCTTTCTCCTCCCCTTACTCCGACCCCCCCCCCCCATATAACCGGTCTCTGGGCGGGGTTCGCTCTCTTGGCCACTTGGCTAGCCGATGTGTCGGTGAGTCTGGTGGATGGAGAGCTCAAGCTAGCTTGAAATACAGATTCTTATGCTTTTGCATCGGATTGGATGGCTCCCTGATGTGGTTTCTTGGGAATCTTGAAATCTGGGCATAACATAGATGTCACATTAGATAGAACCTGTGCATGTTTTCTAGTGTGCTGAAACCAGAAAACAGTTTACTAACCATAGTCTCAATAGTGAACATAGGTTGAGCTCAGAGGTGGGCAAACTTTTTGACTCGAGGGCCACAATGGTTTCTTAAACAGGACCTGAGGGCCTGAACAAAAGCACGGATGGAGTGTTTGTGTGAACTAATATAAATTCAAAGTAAACATCATTACATAAAAGGGTAAGGTCTTTTTTTTTTTTTTTTTTTTAGTTTTATTCATTTCAAACGGGCTGGATCTGATCTGGCCCAAGGGCCATAGTTTGCCCACGGCTGGTTTAGCTGGTCCTCACTTTTTGAAATTAGAGCCAGGCTCTCCTAAGAAATTGTGTATATAAATATCTCAGTGGGAAGCCTGTATTCTACAGCAGTCAAGATTTCTTGCAAAGGCTATAATAGGAAAGACATTTTTAGGACCTCTTTTATTCCTCTTCCAACCTCTTCATTTAGAATTTTGTCTTTGATTTGAATATGATGTATCCTTTACTTTCATAAATATTTTTCCTACTCATCTTCACAATCTACAAGATAATCAGGTTGTATATTTTCTCAGCTTTTAGCCATTAGTGCAAGACATAGATTTGACTAAAGACACACAGCCAATACGTGGCTAAATCAGTTATTAAAAGCCGTTTATCCAACTCTCTTCTTACTTTTATGCTCCACATTTGATCACCCTTCAAGCAGAATCCCACCTTCTTCAATGGCAAAATCTTTGAGGTGAAGAACAAGGAGACACTGAGGATAAATGTTTTATTCATGCATCAAACAGTGGAAATGACAGAATAAATGATATCGAATTTTTGGACTGGAATCGGATTCTTTAGCCACCAGAATGGAATAATGAATCCATAGACAGAAAGTGGTATAGCAAAGGTGGAGATTTATTGAAGAACAAGTACAGACTCCCACTTGGGGAGAGGGAGAGAGTCCCACAGAACTGACACCCATGTAGGGAGGGGGAAGTGTCCCACTGAGTCCCTTTTCTCTATGGCTTATAAAGGCTGCAGTTCCTGTGTCCTGATATCCCCTCTGATTGATCAATATTCCCCTTCAAGTTGGTTACCATAGTAACTCCTGGGCTCAAAGGTTGAACCTCACATGGGACATGTGAGGTTCTCCCCCCTCCTTCCCCATTGTTCCCCTATTCCCTTTGGGCTTCCTTCTTTTCCATCTGAATGAAGGGCTTCCTTCTCTTTATTTTGTAAATATTGACCTTTCTTGGCTACTTCCAGTTCCCTTGTCTTATGAAGATGTAACTGCACCTGGCTTCCTGTTCTTACGGAAATGTACCTTCTCCCTGTGTTTTTTCCATGGACCCCAATTCTAAAAATTCCCTAAGCCTGCCTATGTTCCCCCCAAATTCCTGCTTCATAAATAAATCACTTCCCACCGCTTCATAACAGGTTGTCACAAACTTAGCTGTTTAAAACAATATTCATTTCTGATTTCAGTTTCTATAGTTCAAAAGTCCAAACATTGGTTCCATTACTCAGGGTCTCATAGGCTGAAATCAAGATGTCAGACAAAGTGGCAGTTCTCTTCTGGGGCTTGGTGTCTTCCTCAAAAACCACTAGTTGTTAGCAGAATTCAGTTCTTTCTGATGCTTTCCACATGGCCCTCTCTTTTTTCAAGCCAACAACAGTGGGTCAAGTCTCTCTCAGACTTTGCAATCTCCCTGATTTCCCTTTCTCCTCCTCCTTCAGCTTTTCAGGGCTATTTTGGTGGGAATAGCATCAGACCTGGGTTCTCACCCTGCCTCTGCAACCACGAGTTGTATAACCTTTGTGGTCACATACACTTTCAAGGCTTATTTCCTTAGGGGTACAATGAGGACACGAATGTCCACTTTTTCTCTCGACAGATTTCCTGACACATAGGAATCACTGCAGGGTCTCTTTCAATTCTAATTTGGAATCATTTGAGCAAGCAGTTCAGTAATAAAGATGTACTTTTGGCCAAATACATAGCAAGATTCCCTGATTATGCTCAATAAAAGTTAATTAAATGAAGATATTAGTAAAAGTACTAATATGAGCAGCACTTCAAGTTATCTATATTTCACAAAGGGGAGAAATTATACAAGAATAGTAGTGCTTCTCAGAATCCTGACATCGCTGCAAGATTTATGAATTTTATTAACTGTTGATTCAGATGAAACCCAGTATCTGATAGTTATGAGTCATGAACAGCAATTAATTAGACTGCTGCCACTCAAAAAGAACTAGAACCTAATGCATAACAATGATCAGGCAAGTCTAGAGAAATCTCTCACATAGATTTAATATTTAACTATCAATATACAATAATGTTTTCAAAGAAAAAATATAATTATGCCACTATTGTGCATGGCTCTATACATTATATTCAACTATGAAGTTAATTTTTCAGAGTTCTACAATGTCTTAGGGCATGACAATATGTGTCAATAGACTTCTTTGTCCTAAGTTGTTATTTCTGTACACATGTTAAATTGCAACCTTACCTACCAAAAACACTGTTTTGAATACATAGTCAAATACTTTAAAAAAAAGCCTTGCCCTGATCAGTTTTCTGGGTGGTTGGAGCATTGGCCTGTGCACTGAAGGGTCAGGGGTTCGATTCCCAATCAAGAGCATGTGCCTGGGTTGCAGGTTTGATCCCTGGCCCAGTCAGGGCGCATGATGGAGGCAACCGATGCTTGTGACTCTCTCACATCTCTCTTTCTGTTCATCCTTCTCCCTCTCCCTCTCTCCCTTCCTTCCACTGCCTCTAATAATAAAATAAAATAAAATAAAAAATACAGCCTTACTTAGCAAACTCAGTGTGCATGAAAAGCTTTGTGCTCATTGAAAATGTAGGTGTTAAAGTGTGCAATCGAGGAAAAACTGTATTATAGAAAACTAATGAGTTAGAGTTTCTGAAAGTCCTGAAATCTGAGACATGTGGGTTTTTATGTAGCTGTCAGGGAATAGGCGGAGCCTCATGATGCTGGGTTCTTTCCCAGAAATAAATGTTGGATTTGTCAGATACTTTAACAGAATCTGTTGAGATGATGCCATGGGTATTTTTTTTCTTTATTCCATTAATATTTACTCTATGAAGGCAGAAATTGTGGCTGGTAATATAGTTATTGATATACCAACTTAGTGAAGAAGTTTCAGAGGATTTCATTTAGCTTTCCTTAGTATGATGGCTCTTATCCTACATATCAAAGAACCAATCTGAGCGTTCTGCTAACTACGAAGTTTAGCCAAAACAATTATACATTTGGAAATGGAAGGAATGACCACTAGGTGGGTTCATGAGCCCAGAAGTTTAACTATGAGTTGGATGTTGGCCTTTTATTACCTGGCCATGGTCTACCCTCATTTTGAAGATGACAAAGCTATTCGGTGTTTGGATCCTTGGATATCAATGCAATCCAGACTCAGTTTTCAACAATCCATCCCCTAAATCCAGTAATCTTTAAATATATGGGAACTTCCTTTATCCATTATATTGTTAACTAAGTAAAGTGTTCCTAATATTCTGTGGGTGTAGGGACAGTTTTAGATTTACAGAAAAATTATGAAGTTAGTATAAAGATATTCCATATACTCATTGCTTATGTATAGCTTCTTTTGCCTTTAGTCTTACCAACTGCACTCATTTACAAAGTTAAGATAAGCACTTTGCTCTTTTACAACCTTTATTGAGTATTTTTTTTACATTTATAAATAAAGTTTTTAAAACATATTACAGTCCATCCTTGGATTCCCCTGAGCTCCTAATTATTTTTTTATCAATGCATATCATTGAAGTTGATTTTTGGTGCTGAAAAGTTTTAGGGACTTTGAATAATAAATAGTATTATGTCTCCACAATTATAGTGTAATTCTATCTAGTAAAGAGGGAATATGCTAATTGACCCTCACACTGTCGGAAAGATGGAGGCGCCCACAGCCAATAAGGAGGGAATATGCTAATTTACTGCCCCGCCCTCAAAGATGGCAGCACCCACAGCCAATAAGGGGAATATGCTAATTGACTGCCCTGCCCTCAAAGATGGTGGTGCCCATAGCCACAAGATGGAGGTGCCCAGACCCCTCAGTCCTGCCAGGGAGGCAGGCTCTGCGCACCTGCCTCCAGAGTCCCCCAGTCTTCTCAGCCCTCCAGCCTCCCAGGGCCAGCCCATGGTGCAGGCACGCGCTGCCCAGCTGCCCAGAGCCACCCGAGGCTCAGGTAACCAGGGCCGGCTGAGGCTTGCACCTGCCATCAGTGGCAGCAGCAGAGGTATGATGGGGGCATTGCCTTCCCCTGATTGCCGGGTCGCCTCCTGCCCCTGAGGGCTCCCGGACTGTGAGAGGGGGCAGGCCAGGCTGAGGGACACCCCCCCCTTCCAGTGCATGAGTTTTCATGCACTGGTTCTCTAGTACAAAATAATTTTGCTGCCCTGACAAGTCCTCTGTGTTTTGAAACCACTTATCTTTGTTACCATGTCTGCAGTTTTTTCCAGGATGTCATATAATTGGAATCAGAAAGTATGTGACCTTTTCAGACTGGCTTCTTTCACTTAGCAATATACATATGAGATCCATCCATGTCTTCTCCTGGCTTGATAAATTAGTTTTATTGCTGAGTAATATTAGTTTGACTGGAAATGGAACACTTTATTAACTCATCTATTGAAAGATATCATGGTTGCTTCCACTTTGGGGTGATTATGAACACAGCTGTTGTAAACATTCATGTGCAAGTGTTTTGAAAACATACATTTTCAAATCAGTTGGGTAAATATGTGGGAGTGCGATGTCTAGATCACATGGTAGGATTATGTTTAGCTTTGAAAGAAACTGCCAAAATGCCTCTAAAAGTGGTTATATCATTTTACATTCCCATCAGCAATGAATAAATGTTCCTGTCACTCAACATTGTCATCAGGAACTGACATTTACAGGTAATTGATGAGTTGTGGTTCACCAAGCCATTTTTTGTTTCCATAAGAAGTTTGCGGAATATTTAGAGGTTTAGATGAAGAAAATTGCAAAAGTTAGAGTAAACCCATGCTTTCTATGCTTTCCAATGATGATCTATATTCTTTTGGTTAATTATAGTTGTAATTGAATTTTGCTTAGGCTTTTCCCTATGCTTGGAAATGGTAACATTTTTTTTCTTTAATTTCACAATTAAAATCAATAACCAAACCAAAGAAGCTGTGCAATGGTGAACATAGGCCTATCTCATATGGTTAAAAGTAAACGTGTTTAACAACGTAGTCATAACATTTTGGTTTCTTTCCAATTACATAATTTTTAGACTTCCAAATCCTTGGTTTAATTTTTCTGTTTTTCAAGTGCAGTTGAAACTACTAATTATGTTAAATATGTATTTAACTTGCTCCCATACTTACATTAGGGGAAAATACATTTCAAATAAAATGGACTTCTTATGTGTTATAATCTACACTTTTATTTCCAAATTAGATGATTATTAGGCATATATTTAATAGCTACTCTTAGGTTAAAATGCTAAATGTGACCTTAACTTTGAGACCGAAACATGTAATTTTCACTATTTATACAGCTGAATTTTGCTATTTAATATGTAATTTTAAAAGTAATGTAGGTACTTGTATATTATTAAATGTATTATACATATATTTGAGTTGTAGTCTCATTGGATTTGAAAGAATATAATTACATCAAAATTTGATCTTACCCTGGCCAGGTGGCTCAGTTAGTTGGAGCATCATCCCATACACCAGAAAGTTACTAGTTTGATTCCATGTCAGGGTACTTATAGGAAGGCAACCAATCAATAAACATGTCCTCAGGTGAGGATTAAAACATTTTTTTCACAGTTCTTATAGCTGTTAAAAATATAGCCAGTAGATTTTAATACAAGAGTCCTTATAAGATACAAAGAGGAATATTTTTAATATAAAAAATTAACCCACCAAAATGGTAATTCTAAATATATTTGTAACTTATAAAATTGTCTCAAATTTATATAAATCAAAGTTTAAAAATTAATAGGGAAAGTAGATAAATTCATAAATATTATGGCAGATTTTATTATCTTCACTTTGAAATAGCATGTTTATTTTCAGGTTCATGATATATGTCAGATATATTGCTGAAATAATAATATTGTGACTATATAGAATTTGAAAAAAAACAAATTACAAAAATTAAGAATTTGATAAAAGGAAGTAGAGTGACTTAAGAAAGCTAAGATACCATTTAAAGCAAACATCTTTTATATCTATTTCTTTAATAGGAATTCAAAGCTTCAGGCTAGAAGAAACCTTCATATTAGTTGTTTGCATAACTTGTTTTAGGAATAAAATGCCAGTGACACCATTAGGATGATTAGTATGGAAAAATTGTATTTATTAGATTTGTATGCCAGTATTTTTATCCATTTCAAAAGCTAGTTAAGTACCTAATTAGATTACTATTTCCATTAAGCAGTAATAATACTAACACAAAACAGAAATGTATAGCTTTTACTTTTATAAATGTATATTTTATTGCCATTTACCCTGTTTCAATGCCTATAATTTACTTTAAGACATATTAGTATGCAATATTAAATATTAGTTTTCAGTTTACTCTACATTCATTGTTCTACCTCAAAATGCATGCTCCATGCATAAAGATATCAAATATGCCACAATCTAAAGCAGGCTAAAATAATCATTTTTTCCTCATCTCAACATTTCAGATTTTTTCACTAATATTCTTTTCTTATTTTTGAATTGAAAGCATAATATTTAGTATAATTATAACTAGAAATAAACTTTCATTGGTGAAATTAAGAGCATTAAAGAAATGTGGATTAGCTAAAATAGTTTACAGACACTTCCAATCTTTGCATAAGTAAAATTGAAGAATCTAGTCCTGGCCAGTTTCACTCAGTAGATAGAGCGTTGGCCTGCAGACTAAAGAACACATGCAGGGGTTTGGGGCTAGATCCCAGGTGGGGGGTGTGCATGAGGCAGCAGATCAATGATTTTCTCTTATCATTGATCTCTCTCTCTCTCTTTCTTCCTCTGAGAAATTAAAAAAAAAAAATTAAGAATCTAGGAAATCCTCATCCCTGCTTCCTTCCAAAAAACCTTCTTCTAGAAGCTACTTTCATATGTCTGGCATGAACATCCTATACAATAAAAGCTAATATGCAAATCGACCGAATGGTGGAACTACTGGTCCGTGAGGGACAGGGATGGCGAGCAGGTGGCACCGGGCCAGCAAAGGCAGGTGCCAGTGGGCAGAGGGAGGAGACGGCATTCAGGTGGCAGCGGAGGGGTGAGGGAGGCCAGACTGCAGCTTAGCCCTCCTTCCTGCAGGGAGCGGGCCGAAGCCATCCAGTCAGATACCCGCCAAGGGCTTTCGGACTGCAAGAGGATGCAGGCTGGGCTGAGGGACCCCCTGAGTGCACATATTTTCATGCACCAAGCCTCTAGTTTCATATAAATTGGTATTGCTAACAGCTAAAGTTTATCTGTAATTTACTAAATATCTTTAATAATAAAAGTGTAATATGCAAATTGACTGAATGGCCGAATAGTGGAACAACCTTCCGGATGAAGCCAGGGCTGCGAGGGCCGTGCCTCTTGTATGAATTTTGTGTATCGGGCCTCTAGTGTTGTATAAAAGGTTTGTGGCCACATAATAATAAACATTTGTCTAATAATTACCTGTAATTTTGACAGAGTTTATTCTGAGAATTACTTATTCAAAACATTGAAATGAAATTGCAGGGAATAGCTAAAATTAACCACATGTTTAGAAAGTTTAAAATAACCTAATAGTTTTTCATGAACATATTTGCTTAGGTCAGTTTATCATAGAGTGGTTAGACAAAAAAAATATCAAGACAGAGAGAAAGTAATAGAAAGGTAATATTAAATCCTATGAAGTTTCAACAGAATGTGAGTTCACATCTGTGTTACTTAAGAAAGGCATGCTACACAAAATATCAAAGGTAGCATCTTTATATGTGTTGTTTTCCTTATGTATAAGCTAATAAATATGCCATGGAATAATAAAGAAAATAAATACTACAATAAAAAAAAAAAGAAAGGCATGCTAAATAAAAGATAAGGTAATGTGAAGAGAGTAGGGCATTAGAGGTTGGAAGCATCATGAGAAAAAATATAAGGGAAATCACATGGAAATATTTGGGAAATAGTGAGCAGATAAAATTTTCACATAGTAGGTGCTCAATGAATATTAAATGAATAAGTGAATGAATGAACAAATGAAGTTGAATTGTTTGAGGCTTGGGATTCATGATCATTTATCTAGTTTTTTGGGAAGGAAAGTAATTAATGGTTTCTTACAAATTATGTAATTAAATCATTTGGCTCTTTCATGTTATAAAATGGTTGTAAATTTAGGAGGATTATTCTGGATGCAGAATAAGGGATTAATTGGAGTTGAAAGATAGCAGTTAAGTAGGGGATAGAGTGAGTAAAATAATAGAAGAAATAACTATAGCATATAGAATGAGAAATAATTGAGTCGGGTTTAAATACAAAAAGTGCAGCTTTAATATTAAGAACAATTTTGAGGGTTTACACAATGTGCCAGCACTATTTTAAGTGCTTTACCTATTGTATCACAATTGCACCATGCAACCATCCTGTAAACAGATAATTGCTTCCATTTTTCAGATATTCCACTTGTAGCCTAGAAAATTCAGAGGTAGTAAGTGACGGAGCTGGAATTCATACATTTGAAGTCAAATCTAGGCAAAATCTAAAATTCAAGTTCATAAAACTATGCAATGGAAATCAATATGACAAACTTTAAATATTGAGTAGAGGGAGAAATTACCTCACAACAATAAATAGATTTAAGTGTAGGGAACTAGGATAATTCTGGTGTAATTAAGAATGATAAGTTAACTGTGGCTGGTGTGGTTCAGTTGGTTGGGCTTAGTCCTGTGGCCAAGGAGGTTGCCAGTTTGATCCCCAGTAAGGTCATATGCCCAGGTTGTAAGATCAATCCCTG
Source organism: Myotis yumanensis (assembly GCF_028538775.1). Lineage (NCBI taxonomy): Eukaryota > Metazoa > Chordata > Mammalia > Chiroptera > Vespertilionidae > Myotis > Myotis yumanensis. The sequence continues at coordinate 28,104,591 of NW_027223762.1, read as the reverse complement.
GTAGAGGGCGTACAGGAGGCAGCCAACCGATGTTGTCCTCTTACATAGATGTTTCTCTCCCTCTCCTTCCTCTGACTCTAAAAATTAGTAAACTATAAAAATTTTTGAAAGAATGGTAAGTTACCCTGACCATTTTTGGCTTAGTGGCTAGAGTGTCAGCCTGTGGACTGAAGAGTCCCAGGTTCGATTCCGGTCATGGGCATGTACCTTGGTTGAGGGCACATTCCCAGTGGGGGGTGTGCAGGAGGCAGCTGATGGATGTTTCTCTCTCAAGGATGTTTCTAACTCTCTATCCCTCTCCCTTCCTCTCTGTAAAAAAATCAATAAAATATATTTAAAAAATAAAATTAAATTTAAAAAAGAATGGTAAGTTAAATTTGTTTATTTAAATTGTGCATTGTCACATGATAAGAATAATTATAGAATATAGAAAGAAGTACTGTACAAATATTGATAGGGAGAAAATGACTTTGAGTTAGAAACATATTGCTTTGAATAAGCATATAACTTATTGAGTATTCAGTATGTATCAGGAGTGCATATGCAAATAAATTTAGTGTTGGTTGGAAACGAGTTGAAAACATATGAAGGCTATTGCCATTTTGCATTTAGATACAATAAAAATTATGAGATACTATAAAATTAAGTCATTGAAATAGTTCTGTAAAGAAATAATACCATTTAAGTTTGATTATGTATCTATTATCTCTAATATTTTACACATTGATAATGTTTAATAAGATATGGTGACTTTAACATGATTTGTTACAACTTGTTTTGTCTTTGGTAATATCCTGAACTTATTTTCCTTAATCACTTTTTCTTTTATGCTTTTACCTCTATGCATGAATGTATCTGAAAAATGTAAATCAAACATATATAGTTTGTCATCCAAACATATCTATTAATGATGTCCTATATTTTTTATTTAAAGCAGGCAGAGGTGATATTTATCCACAAAATTTATAGTAAGTTACATTTTATAAATAATCATCATTCAACAATATAGTCTGTGAAAATATTTTTCAAGTTCTTTGATGTAAAATCCTTATTTGTAAGTAGTTTGCAATTCATATTATAATTATCTAACTTTTAAGATGATTGATTGAAGTAAATTAAAAGAACAAAAGAGTATCTCCTGACATTCAGAAGCTGGCCTGACACTCACAGCTGGGTCATGTCATTCTCCTATTGACAAAACTAATCTCACAGAATACTAACCTCGAAAAGGTTGCTTGAGTTCATGATAAAACGAGAGAAAGAAAAGACCATTACATATTTTTTTTTCTTCTCTAAGCAGAGATAAAATATTTTCTCAACCACCCACTAAAATACCAAATGTCCATCATTCAGCCAAAATGCGTGACTGCTACTTCTTTCCAAATACTTTATTCTTAATCTATTCTCTCCTTCCTATGGGTGATTTATTTAACCCCGTGTTATAGAATCCCCCCCCCCCCCACTTTCTGACAGCATAAACCTCCACTTCTCGAAATCCTCCTCAAATCACCCAACCAAAGCCCAAATCCTATAGCAAATTATTTCTAACACTCTTTTGCAGAGACAACCCACTTCACCATGATGTGTGTTCTCCCTCACCTCAGCATGTAATGAATCAACCTTGTATTGTTACAAGTGTGTTTCTGTTTGTCTTTGTCTTGGATCATTGACATAAAATAATTATTAACTTATTTTAGACATTCAGCACAATTCAGTACTTACTAAATAATAGGCCTGGTGTTAGATATTGGGGAAATGAAGATGTTAAAATTCATGGTCTTGCACCATCTAACAAGCTCATAGGCAATGCCTGAATGAAGGGAAAACTATCCAATGTAATTAGTATGGTTCTGTAAAGTATTAAAGCATAGACAAGCATGGATTTTTTTCTTATTTTTGTGGTTGCGGTTATCTTGACAGTGGAGATGGGCTTAAATTATGGTGTTGAAAGACAGCATTCTGTCATGAAGAGAAAGTAATATGATAGTCACTGTTATAACAAAGTCAGCCTTAGATTTAATTTTCCTAGAATCCACTTATAATTTATAGAGAGAATTATGCTATCCTACCCATTGATGTTGTTTCATAATATTATATGCCTTATAGGACTTTGGAAAAATAGATGTAAATTAATTGATAACTTTTTTTTTTTTGCGAGAGAGAGAGAGAGGAAAAAATTCAGCAAAATAGTATTATATCTACACTAAAATTTTTAATTATAAAATTTTATCGGGAAAAGTTGGAAACTAAATTATAATCTTTGGGTGAGTATGATTTATTAAATTAGGTTAATTCTTGGTAAAATAAAATAATAAAATAAAATAAAAATATGTACCATTCTGATGAGTCGATGTTGATAATGGGGGAGGCTATGCATATAGGAAAGCACACTGTACTTCATTCTCAATTTTGTTGTAAACCTAAAACTTCTTTAAAAAGTAATTTCTCTTTAAGATAAGTGTTTCTTTTAAAATCTAGTGAAAGAAAATATCAGAAATTATTCTTAGTAAATTAATAAATCACATCATTTTCTCCTAAAATCTACATTTGCTTAATAAATTTATTTTTTTCATATAATGCTTTTAAAGCAATTCTGATTCTAACAATAGTAAAATTAACCTTTTATCCCCTGTGGGGATTTGAAATATTTCTTATCTTGAAATAAATATTTAAAACATGCAAATTCATATTTATTTCTGCTTAATATTTTAAGAATTGGACAGGTAAGGCCTTTCAGTAATCAAATTTATAAGAAAATTTTTTCATCTGTGATTACCATTACTAGTCTATTTGCTATTCTCTTCTTTGAAAATGACTATTATTGAAAGGTTATATTTATCTATTCCATCATTTCATGTCTGTTATATAATCATACTTTGTTATCTCATTACAACTGAAGTTCCCTCATTTATCACCTGTAATTCAATTATCTACCAAGTTAATTCTGCATTTCACTTCTTTAAATGACAGTAGAACTTGGTCAATTATAGTTTTTTATTTCTCCTGAGATTTTTCTCTTTGGTTAATATTTATTTTTCCATCAGCAATTTTACAGATACTTTCAAAAAATTGTTTTAATTGATTAAATGACCACTTCAAAAGAAATATTTGCACATTCCTCTCCCAGCATATACATGCCCCTCTTTTGCAGTCTGCAGATGTTTTTTCATGTCTCTTAGACTGTTTTTTCATATTTATTGAATACTGAGTTTGATTTAATAGTTATTTTAGAGATGTGTGAAGGTCAATGTCAAAGCCCATACCAGTTGACCTTCTGCAACATAGAGATCTACAATGGGCTGGAACCAGTGGACGGATTATGGAGGGGCTAACTTTAACCTCCAGCTGTTTGATTGCTGGCAATTTTCATCTGTGAAATCATGAAGTAGACCAAGTGAAGTTGTTGGTTCACTATTGCTTCTAACACTAAAGGGGAAAAGTCTGAAGAATGGAGTTACAGGAAGCTATCTCCATAGAATTGTTCAAAATGAAGAAGAAAATAGGAGGTCATATCTTGTTGGTTGTTTTTGCTGAAAATTATCTTTGATTTAGATAATTTTATTATTAGAATATAGGCATTAGGATAACATTTGTTTCTATCCTATCATCTCTCAAAAATCTAAGTTTAATGACCTTGTCTTTTGAATCAATTGAAGAATGAGAGTCTGGATCAGAACTGTATCTTTGCCAAATGTCCAGCAGGTTTATTTACTTTTCCTTAGAGATCCACTACTTTAATTACATTGGATTCTAAGGATTTTCCCATCTGTTTTTGTTGTTGTTTTTTATTGCTGATTTTGAGGTTGTTTGGGGAGAGTGGAAGAGGGAATTAATTACATTTTCTTGGTTTGCATTTCATCTAATCTTCAGTTAATATTTCTATAATGCATTAGTGAGTACTGAAGCATATCCTGATTTGAATAGATCAGTGATGGCGAACCCTTTGAGCTTGGCGTGTCAGCATTTTGAAAAACCCTAACTTCACTCTGGTGCCATGTCACATATAGAAATTTTTTGATATTTGCAACCATAGTAAAACAAAGACTTATATTTTTGATATTTATTGTATATATTTAAATGCCATTTAACAAAGAAAAATCAACCAAAAAAATGAGTTTGTGTGTCATCTCTGACACACGTGTCATAGGTTCGCCATCACTGGAATAGTCTGTTACTGTGTCTTACATTCTCCAGCTCCTTTTCCTGGTATGCGAAACAGTCTTTGTAACGTCCTTTGGCATTCTAGAAAAACTTTATAAAAATTAAAAGGGGAAAGAATTTCCCTGGATCTTTTCCATTGGCACATGTGAGCAGGCTGGGCAGGTTGTAGATAACTTCTGAATAAAAAACACTCTATATGTCAAAATAACACTTAGGAACACATTGGGAGAAGTTTGGTTTATAGATGTGTATCCTTTCTAGAGCTTCTAAAGTTAAAACAAACTATTCTAGCCCTGACCGGTTTGGCTCAGTGGATAGAGCGTTGGCCTGCAGACTCAAGGGTCTCAGGTTCAATTCCGGACAAGGGCATGTACCTTGGTTGCGGGCACATCCCCAGTTAGGGGGTGTGCAGGAGGCAGCTGATCGATGTTTCTCTCTCATCGATGTTTCTAACTCTCTATCCCTCTCCTTTCCTCTCTGTAAAAAATCAATAAAATATATTTAAAAAAAAACTATTCTAAAATTACATTCTTCTCAGAAATGTGTAAGATGGTAGATAATGAATAGTGCTCTAAAATGTTGATTTAAGGTACAGCACAACATCAGATATATCTAAACCCCTAAAAGGGTGCTACAAAAATATGACTAACACAGCATGAGTTGAAGCAACATACAAAGGTGTATTGGATGGCTACTGCCTGGAAAATGCATCACATTATAGGGATCATCATCAATAAAAGATCAGATCCCATATAAGTGAGAATGAAAATGATATAGAGGTGCATTTTAATGGAGAAAGGCAAGCACACATGAAGTAGCAGAAAAGAACATTAGGAAAAAGAAAACACACCAAAGGGTCTTAGCAAGGTTTCATGGTAAGTATAGAAATAAATGGAAGAAAACGGCCTTGACTCCATGTGAAAGTCACATAGTCATGGTTGTATCTCTTAACGACTTATGTTAAATGAGTCTGACAGAAGGATGCTGTTTAGACTATGCGAGAACGCCAGCACTTCATTCTGAAATAGAGAAAAGCAAGTTCTCCAAAGCAGCAGGAAAGAGGCAGCATCTGTCACTTCTCGCTCGATGTTTCTATGTAGGCCCAGAAAACAGACTAAAGCGAAGGCACCTGCGTTCCTCAGAATGCTATAAACTGTCTGGTTTTCGTGTGTTTTCTTTTATCAGAGGCCCATTGCTTTGTGTTTCCAACCCATCATCAGATCAGGATGTATCCTTATTAGTGTCATCATGATTACAATTATGTATCATTAGACTGTCCATCCCCAACAACAGAATGCGATGGCTTCATTTTTTTTCCCTTAAGACTTCAATTATTTCAAAAATGTAAATGTTCATTATTTCTTAAGAAGGAGACAGCACGGAGCTTCATTCAGGGACTTTTCCAGGCTTCAAACAGCTCCGATTGCGTTCCCTGCTGCCTTCTTTAAAGCTGAAACAGATGAACAATGTGCCTTTAAGTGGAAGAAAATTCCCTTTCTAAGTTTACATTTGAATGATTGAAGCAGGCTATATGCAAAATGTCTCCAAAGAATATAAAATCCTGATGGAAATCACACTAAAATGCAGTACTGTTTAAGTCCCTTACTTCAGTTGGTAGAGACTTCATGGTATAGTAGAAATAACCCTGGGTGCAGGGTTGGGGATTCAGCCATAGCTTTGTTTCTGTTTAGTTTTTGCTTTTTCATTAACTTTATTGGGCTGATGATAGTTAATAAGATTATATGTTTCAAGTGTACAATTCTATGATACATAATCTGTATATTTCACTGTATTATGTGCACTTGGGCAAGACACTAATTTTTCTGAGGCATTTGCAAAAGTTTAAGGCTCTTAATGGTGAGCTCTGATGTTATTTGTCCTGCCATTTTGGGACCAAAGGCAATGCTTATTTTAAAGAATAAAGGTAGAAAAATTATATGTTGGTAAGGGTTTGAACAAGCTTAGTATTCTAATCTTCTCTAAAACATCTAAGAAGAATTTTTATCTCATCTAAAAAGGAGAAGATCTGAATTCAAGTAATTAAATTGTGAATTATGAGTTGATGGAACCCTAAAAAGCTTTAAAGAATAAATGCTAATAAAGGAATAACTGGATAATTCTAGTTACTTTCTCCTGAGACTGTGAGAACAGTTCAAAAAACAAAATTCCCAATTTCTAAATCTTAATCTTTGGACAGTTTGCAACCTTAGCTGGCCATATTATAGCCTATGATTTTTCCTGGTTCTGTACAGTGCAACGATTATATTTGTCTGCACTTAAGATTTCTCACGTGATCACACTCTATCATGAAACTATTTCAACGATTTCAAAGAAGTTATGGAAGTTTCCTTCATGTACTAAAAACAAAGGACGTGTTTTAAACTATATGCACCGAAATATATATTGACCAGTGACATTTGTCTGTTTATAAAAATTTAGTTGCAACAGCTGTTTTATATTTTGTTTTTTAATCTTGTGCATTCTAATTTTGTTTCCCCCAGACTAAGTCATTAAAAACCGCTTTTGATGGTTTAGCCACTTGAACACTTATTTTATAGTGAGTCATCTCCATAACATGACAAATTCTCTAGAGTGTAGAAACAGAATCTTTTTCAGGAATAAGATGATTTTGCTTTCCTCAGTATGTCCAGAATTTTTATCAGCTTTCCTTGGATAGATATATGATTATAGTGAGAATGGAGCTTTAACAAGTTTATGAATTCTGAAATTAATTTTAACAAATGTGGATATCCCACTCGAGGAACCTTGATAATGTTGCACAATATTTAAAAGAAAAACTGGACTGGAAATCAAGGAGAACTATATGCTAGTTTTGGACCTCACCTTTTTTTTAACGTTATGATAACCTCCTAGTTTTTCTGAGCCCAGCTTTCTTTTTATACCTAAAGTGAGATGATGAAGGAAAAAATCTTTAAGGTTTCTTTTGGCTAAAACCATTATGATTTATCTCATTAATCAACCATGATTGGCCATTTTTATGCCCTGGCAAAATTTAATATTAAAGGACAATTTTTATTAGTTAAGTGATGCTAGTGATCCAGGTGTGGACAATTCTGCATGAGCAACGAATCATGCAAGTAAATTCCACTCTCATGGTATTCAAAGGGACAGTTATTCCCAACATATTTTAATTTACTGTCAGTTGTAAACACATCTACACCTGCAGCATTATAAATAGTTCCAAGTCTTTATCTCTTTGGGATTGACTAGCTGCAGTCCACATATCAACATTAGAAGAAAAATTGTCATACCTGTTGGACAGCCAATTAAATATCATTAGTCAAGCTGCTTAAACTAAAATGTAAGATAAGACCACCAGCAGTGGGGATGCAAGGACAAACAGTTGAACTAATATATTGTATATAAAAATCTATAATTTATATAAATTATACAAAGTTATGACATCATTAGAGACCAAATAGACCTGTGGAAAATGGACTCAACACTTATTTACATAAGGAAATATAATTACCAAAGAAACAAAAGGACAGTTGCTAACCTTTATTGAAGACAGGTATTGCTTCCTTTTCATATATATATATATATATATATATATATATATATATGTTTATTTTATGTGTTTATGTATAATCATACAGAAATATAAATATATGAACTTAGAGAGCAGTGACTATACATAATTTTGGAGAAAAGTGGGAATTTGAATTGTCTAAAGACTTATAAGTATGCTATTCACAATAATAACCAGTTAGAAAGAGAGTCCAAAATTTTCAGGATAATACACAAGCAGAAAGAAGAGAGTGACTTATATTTTTTCTTTTATTTTTTCCATCACCATTTATCCTCCCAAACTCTCTTCCCCCTCCACCCCCTTCCCCTGCAATCACCACACTGTTATGTCCATGAGTTTTTTCTCTTTTTTTTAAATTTTTTTGCTCAATAGCTTCACTACACCCCTAACACCCACTGACACCAGAACTGTCTGCCTATCTCTTTCTATGAGTCTGTCTCTATTTTGCTTGTTAGTTCAATTTGTTCAATAAATTCCACTTATGAGTGAAATCATATGGTACTTGTCTTTTTCTGACTGGCTTATTTTACTCAGCATAATGTTCTCCAGGTTCATCATGCTGTCAACTTAAGATTTGACCTTTTAGGAGAAGCCTCTGCAATCCATTATTGACTATAACAAGGCACTAATTAAGCATGTGAGTAAAGAGTAAACTGATGTAGGCCAATTAGAATAGATTTGAGAGAAGAAATGAGAGGTTCCAGGAGGGGAATGAAAAGACAAGAGAAGGTGGCAGGAGGAGACAATATCTTGTTTGGCAAATAAATAGATTCTCGATATGTCATTGAGCCTTGGTCCAAGAGCACGAGAAAATATCAAATGGTAGTAGTTTCTTTGAGATCTTGTCCTGTTTGTTACTGGCACTGATGATCAGTAGCATCTGGGATGGCTAGGAAATGTTCCTTATGACTAAATTTGATGATAACTCAGTGGTCTGAGCCTTGTATTGATATATTGCTTCGCTTGAGTTTAATGTCCTCAGTTCAAATTTGAATTTTAAATTTTATGTAGGTAGTAGAGAAGACTCAGGGAGATTCTCACCATCAAAGCCTGATTATCTATGCACAGGGGCTTTACTGAGGGCATCTTGTGTCATGATCATAGATTTTCAATGCTCTGGCCCGTAAAGTCAAATGCTGAAAGGGAGGAAATTCTTTTAATAAAGTGAGAGGGTAACCAAGAGAAACTGCAGTGGCTGGAAATACTCCTTTCTCCATCAAGATATACTTATTAAGTTATTAAAAACCATTTTTAAAATATTCCAAGTAGAGCTTGGCCAGTGTGACTCAGTGATTGAGTGTCCACCCAGGAACCAAGAGGTATCCCATTTGATTTCCGGTCAGGGCACATGCCCAGGTTGCGGGCTCGATCCCCGCAACCTGGGGCCATGAAGGAGGCAGCCAACTGATGAAGTTCCTCTCTCATTGATGCTTCTATCTCTCTATCCTCTCCCTATCTCTCTCTCTAAAAATCAATAAAAAACATATTTACAAAATATTTCAAGTAGCAACAATTATTTCTAGAGAAAGTCAGGTTGAAATGGGTGGCTACGCTAATCTGAATTGTTAAAGGGAAGCCAGTATCCTCCATAATAGAGAAATTATTCCTAAATAATTATTGAGGTATAGTTGACATAAAGTATAATACACACATTTAAAGTTTATAGTTTGATATTTTGACACACACAGTTAATCATCTATGCACATATCATACACACTAGTGAAACCAACATCAAAATTAAGTTAATAAACATACCCATCACTCTCAAAGTTTCTTCATACACTATTGCAATTTCTTCCTCCAACCGCACCCTAACCACAAATAATCATTGATCTATTTCTTGTCACTATAGATTAGTATACATTTTCTAGATTGTAATATACACTCTTTTCATATATCTTCTTTCACTTCTTTTACTTGGTGTAATGTTATTTCAGCACCTCACTTTTGCCACCTGAAAAGTTTGAACCATATCACTGGGCAAACATTGTCCTCACTCTTTACTAAAATAGCTATTTTTTTTCTACTTCCTCTCCAGACAACATATTCACAATCCCTATTATGTCCCCACATGACTGTTCCAGAAACCAGTTATTGTTAGTCTGTGATTGTATTTGCAAATGAGAATTGTAGGAATGTAGATTAATCAGATGGATTTTAATTTATTTTATTTTTTTATGTTTTTATTGATTTCAGAGAGAAAGGGTGAGCGAGAGATATAGAAACATCAGTGATAATCATTGATTGGCTGCCTTCTGCATGCTCCACACTGGGGATCAAGCCTGCAACCCAGGCATGTGTCCTGACCAGGAATCTAACTGTGACCTCCTGTTTCATGGGTAATTCGATGCTCAACCACTTAACCATTCCACCTGGGCTAGATTTTTATTTTTTAAAAAAATGGAAGCAACTAAATATAATAACCTTGTCCCATATTAATTAGCCCATAAAATCTAAGGGATCAATGAATGTTTAGTAAAATTCCTACAGAGACAGTCACATAATACTAATTACTGGAAAATAATATTTGGGTACGAAACAACAGTAAGAGGTGTCTGAAGTGAAGGTAAACATTTTTTTTGTCCTTCCCACTGCCAAGGTTTCTTACAATGAGCTTTTACCTACTTCTGGTTGTCTATAGGAATAAAAATAAAAATATAGAGGGCAGTATAAGGCTATTTTTGAGTTAGCTCTGAATTGATTATAAGTTGCAAGCAGTGGAATTATGACTCTTTGCTCTATTCAAGATAGCAAAAACAGCAATGACTAAAACAATAATAATAACAGTATACTTTGCACTTACATATTGTCTTTTACCCAGTTTTAGTAACAGTAATTTCAATGTATAATAGTTTTGAGTGTTTGTGTTAAGATAGCCAGTAAGTCCTATATAGGGATGAGCAAATAAAGATGTAGGGCTGGCCAGTGTGGCTCAATAATTGAGCATCCACCTATGAACCAGGAGGTCATTGTTCAATTCCCAGTCAGGGCACATGCCCAGGTTGCAGGCTCCATCACCAGTGGGAGGCATGCAGGAGGTAGCTGACCAATGATCATTGATGTTTCTATCTCACTCTCTCTTCCTCTCTGTAGTGACCTATGTCCTTCATTCTCTTTGTTTGACCAGCTCCACTATTGAATAAAAACAAAGAGTTGATGATCATTGTAAACTTGTAAAATACCTATTAGATTTTTCTAATTGGGTTAATTAGGAAAGTTGATAACATGTTAAAAAAGTAAAGGTTATTTCTATAACTAGACATTTGGACAGGATATTATCATCTTTCCCTTTAAATTATTCCTAGAAACGTAATTTGCAATCTTAGCCCAGAAAAACCAACAAAAAAATAAACGATTTCTACCCTGATTTCTTTTATATTTAAACATTTTTTGTCTTGTACATATTTTATAATATTCTAAATCCAGTTGGGGGGGACAAAGTGTTAAATTTACTATTATATAAATTGTACACATTTTTAAAAAAAGATGGTACTATATAAATTAAATGCTTCTTTGATTAGCAATTCACCAAATATTTAGTATCTGCTAAGGTACTTTACCATACGTGATTCTAAGAAACTATGCTAGATAAATTATTTTGGGCAGTCTTTGATTAATACACTCCATTTATCTAGCAATTTCAAAGAATGAGGGAAGTCTGCGAATGTATGTTTTTGATATTTGAAAATTTCTCTTTTGAGAGAAGATCTTTTATTGAAAAGAACCTATATTTGATAGATAATAAAACCAGCTATGTCTTCCAGAATAGCAAGGGAATTGAGAATGTTCAGAGACGTAAAAAATTCTTTTTTAGAAAGCAAACTTTTATTTAAAAAGAAACCACAATAGATAGGACCATCAGCTATATAAACCAGGCTGTGTTTTTTAGTGAATTAGAAATCTAGATGTGTCTGCTGATTTAACAAGAGAAATAAAACTTTCCAATATTTAGTTATGTGAGTAAGGCTAGAGGTGGTTGGTTGTCACCAGGGAGGGCAACAAGAGGTAGAAGGTGGACAGTACAGCTAAGCATGTCTTTCTTGACCTTGGCATTTTGAACAGTACTTGTTAGTTATTTTATAAGAACTTTTGTGCTTTCTGATACACAATTACATAAGATTTGATCAATGCATAGTTATATTTCCACCACCAACATTATATACACAAAATTTTATCATTCAGAAAATGTTTTCATTATTCTCCTTTGTGGGTAATCCTCTTCTTCTGTCTCTTCTGCTAACTAGTAATTTTTTTTTTTCAGAGAGAGAATGGAAGGGAGAGGGGGAGAGAGAGAAACATCAATATAAGAGGGAAACTTGGATTGGCTGCCTCCCACACATACCCCGACAGGGGATCGAGCCCACAACCTGGGCATGTGCCCTGACGGGAAACAACCAGCAACCCTTCGATACATGTCAGGACACTCAGCCAACTGAGCCACAGTGACCAGGGCCTAAGTAGTAACTTGCTTTCTATTCCTAGTTCTTTATAGAATGCCCTATAAATGAAATTGTAAAACATGTAGGGTTTTGAGCCTGATTTTCTTTATTAATAAGATAATGCATTTACAATTCATTCATATTGGAGTATTACGAAGTTGTATCCCTGTATATGGATGTACCACAGTGTTGTTATTCACCATTTGAAATATGTCTCAGATGTTTGAAGACTTGGTGGTTATGAAGATGCTAGCTACAAGCTTTTGTTGTGTGTTGTGAAAATATCAGTTTGCATTTCTTTTTTGAAAAACATTTTTTATTGATTTTTTACAGAGAGGAAGGGAGAGGGATAGAGAGTTAGAAACATCGATGAGAGAGAAACATCGATCAGCTGCCTCCTGCACACTCCCCACTGGGGATGTGTCCGCAACCAAGGTACATGCCCTTGACCGGAACCGAACCTGGGACCCTTGAGTCCGCAGGCCAATGCTCTATCCACTGAGCCAAACCAGTTAGGGCAGTTTGCATTTCTTACAAAACCAATGGGTCATTGACTTTATAAAAACCACCAAATGGTGCCTGCATAATTCTCATTCCCACCAATAATGCATGAGAGTTCCTATTACTTTGCCTTCTTGTAAGGATATGGTGTTGTCGATATGTTAATTTTAGCCATTTACTAAGTGGAGATTTACCTCATGGAGTTTTACTTTGCATTTTTATAATGACCAATGGTGTTGAGCTTCTTTTAATAGGCTTTTTTGCCATCTGGTTTTTCTTTGGAGTGATGTCTGTTTTGATATTTTGGCCCATTTATGTGCTCTAACCTACTTGCACAAGTATGCATGTTTTCCAGTTGTTGGCTATTATTTTGGCTGGATGAAGAATGAAGGTTTGAAAGTTATTTTCTCTCAGCTCTTTGAAGATAATTCCCCATTTATTTTTGCATTAATTTTGCTAGTAAAATTTTTTCTGATGCCAGTCTACTTATTTTTGGAGATTTTTTTTTGTCTCTGAAATAGTTAAGGATTCTCTTTTTATTGCTGACATTTTCAAATGTCCCTGCTAAATGTTGATGGTGTGTGTGTGTGCGTGTGTGTGTGATCGATCATGTGATCCTCATGACCATACTAAGCCCTTTCCATTTGGAAAATGTTCTTAGCATGTTCTCCTTTTTTTCTTTAAAGTTTTTTTCTGTTTGCTTGTAATTTCTCACTTTTTTAACTGCTGGAATCTTTATGTGTATATAGAACTTCTGGAATTGGTCTCCATCCCTTGAGTAATATCCAGTACTTTCCATTTTACTAAACAGTTTTAACATTCTGAGATCTTTTTAACTTTATCTTCTAGTGTATTTCTATTTAATTCCTATTTTCTTCTCAGGTATATATCTTATTACTCATGATACATATTATTTCTTGACAATATTTTTCCAAGCCAAGTACCTACTTTCTTTGATCATATTTTCAAGTATCTACTTTTAGTTCAAAATGTGTGTGTGTGTGTGTGTGTGTGTGTGTGTGTCTGTTTTCACCAGTGATTTTGCCACATATCTCTACCTATAGCTTAGTTTCTGAGTATCATCACTTTTTTTGAGTTCTTCCTACTTTAAAAATTCAAACTGGCTGTTATATCTGATAGAAAATTTGACAGAATAGTATTCCTATTTTCTATGTTTTACCTTAGAAAACTGCGGACTTTTTATCCATGGAATTTGGAATTCTAGTTATATCAGGTTCTTTTTAAACTGAATTTGTACAAGAAAATGCCCCCTCAAATTGACCTTAGTTTTAAAAGACAGAAGCATCCAAGTAAATTCTATGGCTCTGTATTTTCATTATTGTAAATCAATTCTGTCTCTATCCTTAAAAATGGTGTAGGCCTACCCTTAATGAGACTACATTCTTAAACAGAGGGAGAGGGTTTTCATGCATCTTCAGAAATTATCTGAAGAGAATGAAACAGGGACAGGGAAATTACAATCCCAAGAGGATGAGAGAGTTAAACAAGATGATTTTGGAGAGCAAAGTTTCTAAAAATAGGGAAGATGCCAGCAAGATCTATTTGGTGTAGAGAGAGAAGCAGGGGTTATTAAGATAAATGTGAAAATGAGACTCAATTAGAAAACTGGGAAAAACTGTACAGAATTAAATCTGAAATCCCAGGGCAGGCTGCCCTGGAATAAGCAGAATCATGATATAAAATGTAATTTCAACAAGACTGCTTAGCTAACAGACAGCTTTAAATGTGATGGATGTCTTTTAACAAGGAGAGTGATGAGATACATGAGAGGTAGTATACTGTAGTGGTTCTTTGGGGCATTGCTACTAGGAATGAGCTACCAGTGTGAATCTCAGTTCCATACATCACTAGCTTCTCTGTTCCTCAGGTCCCTGGTGTATAAATGATGTTAAAATTCACCACCTCCTTTTAGGATTTCTGTGAAGATCTGATGTGCTAATGCATTTGAAATACTTAGAGTAATGTCATAATAACTTTCAAAAATCAAACATTATAATACAGTAAACATTTAGAAAATCATACTAACATTTAATCATATTTAGGTGGCAGTACACTATGTTGATGATGGTCTTTTATTCATTCCTTTCTATGTTTTAGGCATGTCCCTAATCTAATTTAATCTTAAACAACCCTGTGAATTAAGTACTATTACTCTTTTGTTTGGTTAAGGAATTTGAGATTTGGGGTAAATTAGTGATTTTCCCAAGTTCATGAAGCTGGTAAGTCAAGAACTGGTGTTTGTTTGGATCCAAACCTTTAGCACTTGCTACTATGCTAGGTGTCTTTATTATGTAATGGCGAGTCTTTTGCATGGAATCTCAGAACAGGTGGATGGTTACTATTAAGACATTAACTGCAGGCTATGTCTTTTGCCTTTAATTTATAAAATAACACACTTTCCTAATAGACAATGAAGTTTTAAGAGTTCACTATTGAGAGACATTAAAAGAGAAAATGATTTTTGCTCTTGGAGAGGCCTAGCGTGGGTGAGTGAGGGAAAAGAGGAGATACCTTTCTGCAAGAAGAGTTCACAATCACATATAAAAAGTTCCCAGAGAGATTCCGACACTCAGCTTTGTAACCCCTTTCTATCTAGAGCTCATTACTATAAATAAGGTTCAAGAAGGAAGATAATATTTGATATTCCCATAACTAAGGGGTTTGAAAAGTGCCCATGAGTCAGGATATGTAATCAGTCCCTGAAAATAAATGGGGCATTTGCAATAAAGAATGGAAGATCTCATATGTTCTTTAAATGAAAGACTTTCATCACTTACCTTTTATATGCACTAAGGCTGACTATATTTGCAAGGCAAAGTTTATTCATTTGCAGCATTAGAGGTAACAGGAACAAAAAGACAGCAATAGTAGCCAGAACATGTACTGAGAATTCAGCTCAATGGAAATTTATCATTTATGCTTCTCTATGCTATTTATATTTTGATACAGAGTATGAAGGCAAATTGTAATAAACACACATACAGCCACTCACAAAATGTATTCTGTCACCCACATGGAGTTCACTTTCCTTCATTTATCACATATCCGTGTATGATGATGCCTGAAATTCTACCATTATGCTGCCTTTTAGACTCTTTCTCTTTTAAATGTGGATTGAATCTTCTTTTCCAATATATGTATGTGTGCGTTATGTATGTGTACATATATATGTATATATGTAACATGTTTATTGTAAGTTAAATAATGCAAAAGACAAAATGTGTAATAATAAAATAATTTCCTCCTCCAATTCCAATGTCTTTAACTCTTCAATCTTATCAGTATCCTTCTTTTTCCATACTAAGTCCAATTTATTATACACACAAACACATGCAGTGTTTGCAAGTGAAATCCTAAGGTAACAAAGATTCAGGTTTCCGTATATTTAATACAATGGCTTTGATAACATAATATTCACAATGCGGATGAATCATAATTTGTTTGGTCATTCCCTTTATATATTAATTTTTATATACTCATTCCTATTATATTGCTGCATTAAAAGCATTCGTACATATATTGATAGGTTCTCATATGTGTAGTACACTGCAGCCATCATTTCTTTAAATATACATTGATTTTATTGATTTTTTAATGTTCAATTGTACAGTGGATTTATTAGGTCAGATTTCTTGTGTGATAATGCAGTATTAGCACCGATTTCCTTCTGTGGAATATGAACAAGGCTACAGTTGACTGTGTTCCGAGTACAGACAAGAGGCAGTCACAAAGGCCACATTCATGAATTAACATAAAATAATCCCCAGTCTGGTTTGTGCATTTTTGTATGTATCTAGGTAAAAATATACATTATATGTGTAATATTCATAGATTCAGAATTTATTTTTTTTAAATATATTTTATTGATTTTTACAGAGAGGAAGGGAGAGAGATAGAGAGTTAGAAACATCGATGAGAGAGAAACATCGATCAGCTGCCTCCTGCACATCTCCCACTGGGGAGGTGCCCGCAACCCAGGTACATGCCCCTGACTGGAATCGAACCTGGGACCTTTCAGTCGGCAGACCGAGGCTCTATCCACTGAGCCAAACCGGTTTCGGCAGATTCAGAATTTAAATGTAGGTTGATAGTTGTTAAAATGGCATATTAGAATTTGACTCTTAATAGTATAAATTTGTGTAAGGTTGAATTATATATAATAAATTTATTTTTTTAATTTTATTAATTTAGAATCTAGGTAAATCATACTGTTTTAATAGAGAAATATGATTCTCCAAAAGAGTGATTTAAAACGTATCAGCTGTATTAATTCTGTAAACTATGAAAACTAGAAGTAGGAATTTCAGGATGATACAGCAGTTCAGAGACCCAGTGCAGGAACCTAAGCTCCTTCCAGCTTCCTGCTCTGCTTGTTTTGATGTGCCATGTCTATCTCCATGGGCAAACATGGCTGCTGTGCTCCAAAGTACTGGTCCCTTTTCTGAGGAAGGGAAAAGGAAACTGCAAGGAATGACATGTGGATGCCAGTGAATCTATTCTTTTACAAAAAAATGCTTTCTCAGAACTAAACCATGACTTCTCTTTATATTTCATTAGAAAGAATTGTCATACAGCCCTGTTTGGAAGTGATTCTGGGGAGGCATTTTGTGTGGACACATTGCCATTAGTAGTTGAATTAGAAAGAATGGAATGAGAAAGGCCTGAAAGCCGTTTGTGTAAGGGGAGCCCGTGTGTGTGTGTGTGTGTGTGTGTGTGTGTGTGTGTGTGTGTGTGTGGTTTGAATATATTCGGGTTAACTGTGAGAGCCAAACTTGGGTGTGATAGAACTTTATAGTCATGACAGTGCCTTTCACAGCATAGGTGTTCAATGAAGATGGATTAATTTATTGATAAATTTATTATGTCTAATAGAGCTTTATTTTGTGGGGAGGGTTAAAATATATTGACATTTATCAATATGTCAAAAGTTATGTCAGTATTTCTACATAACCAAATGCTAAACTGATTCATTAACTACTCTCTCCATTATGAAGAATATATACAGGACTGAAGTGGCATGAAATGTGTCCATTTCAGGGCATAGGCTGTAATGGAAAATTGTCCAAGCCTGGCCTAGCCTTAAGATTTGAATCTTGCGGTCCTCTTCATATATCATACTCTAGTATGTGGACCGTATCCAGCACATTTTATTAAAACTGTTCCCAGAAAAATAAATTGTCTTGTTAAGCTTGCTAACTAGCTTTCTTCAGCAGACACACATTTTTCTCTTCACAAATGTCATTATTTGTTCTGAACACTGTGGAAGACAATGCTTATAATTTACAGAATTTCTAAGGTAATTCTTCACTGTACTCTCAGAAAAAATAGTGAACTTTTGGGAAATCATCTGAATAATTTGAGAAGTAAAATAGCTTTACTTAATGGTTAAGGATAATATGTTTTTTTGGCTCCAGTTATCTGAGAATGATAAATGATTGAATATGAGAACACATTATTTGAGAACATAGTCTGCTCCTAAAATTATAGGGACGTAGTTTAAAAAACAGGCTTAAGATCTTAGTTTTATAGATGATTTATACAATTCTAAAATTGGCTAATTTTTGTAATTGGCTTTTAAACAACTTTTTTTTGTATTATGGAAAAATTTAAATTTAAAAGAAATGGAGAGAATATACTCATCACCTATACTGACAAGTCCTGAATCATCTATGCCCTATACACTCCCCGTCCTTTATATTTCATAAACATTTTATCTCTAAATGTTTCATTGTGTACATCTAAAAAGTAACTTTTCAAATGCATATTCATATTATGATCATCATTATCTAATAAAAAGAACACACCCTGTAATCCCATAATACCCAGAAATATCTAGTCTGTATTTTTAAATTTGAAGATAAAATCAATCTTCCTATGACTTTATCTATTTTCACAATGAATTGTCACAGTAAACATGGCCAGTACTTCTACCCTCAGTCATTAAATCAAACTTCTAAGCATTAGTTCTTCAAGTATCTTAAGGCCTCTGGTACACTCTCTGTCCACAGTAGCATTTCATTCTTTTAAACTTCCCATGTGGAAAGGTTTTTTTATAGTGCTTAAAATATTCTTCCTTGACACTTGTATCTCAATCAATTAGCTTTGAAATTTATTACTAGAACACATAGTACAATTTCTAATTATATTGATATTTTGTTTACTATTTAATAACCATCTTATTAATACGTATGCTCCATGATGAGTCCAGGCGCTCTGTCTTTTTGCTTTACCACTGAATCCCTTGGGCCAAGAATAGAATTTTATAAAAAAGAGTGAATTCAGTTCACAAAGTTAAGGGAATAAATACATTAACGAATGACTTATATTCTTGATTCCACCCTATCTAGGTTGTGTGATTGGTTAGGTTTTTTTCTTTGAAGTTTTGAAAAACTTACACATCAAGAATATTCATTAATGAGAAACAGACAATATATTTAAGAAATAATTTAATCATTGTATGATAAGATTCAGTGTACTGTTCACTCCTTTGGTACATATAGTCAATTACCTAGGCACAAAGAGGATTTTCAACAATTTTTAGTTCTTTCTTCTAACAGCTATACAAAATTTCAACTTGTTACTGTGTGTGATCATTTCAATTATCTGGCTCTTTTTAATGTATTGATTCTGTCGCTCAGTATGCTCACTATCATTCAAATGCATCTATGTTTTGAAAATTGAGTAGTTAGTTCTCCATTCTTATTCAATTTCCTGATTAAAACATATTTAATAACATGGCATGACATATTAAAAAAGAGTTGAGCCTTACCAGTTGGAGATTTCTTTGCAGATTGGAGACAATATAATTTTTGGTATCATTATTCAACTACTTAAAATAGTATCCACAAAGAATACTGCCACTCACGCCATCATTTCCTTACTCTCTTTTTTTAAGGGTAACATGACTTTGTTAAATGTCTTGTTGAGATCTCAGTCACCTTTTACATCATCTTTCTTTGTCCTACCAATATTATAAAGTTTTTAAAAATGGCATTGTGCAGCAATAGGCACTACATGTTCTCATTTAATCCATGTGCAAAATCTGAACTTAAGTGTTTAGTATTTTGTTATTCACAAGAACCAAGCTGATATAGCAATGGTCTTCTACTGCTAATAATAACCATACTGTTAATAATAATAAATTAAAGATCATATTTTTCTATAAGTAATCAAAGAGGAACAAATTTTGGAATAACTAGGGGATAATGAGTAGGGGTATATTTGTGAAAGAAAAAAAGGAAATAAATATGAATTTCATTAATACTGGCTGGCTAGAGAGTACTTTCTCCTAACTGTCTTTTCTATAGCATCATTGTTCGAAGGCTCTCATACAGGAGTTTATGAGAATAATTAAATATTAACTACTATCCCAATCTCTATGTGTTTTTTTCCATAAAGCTGAGGTTGAAATCGGTAGTTTGAGTTACTACTTTATTAAGGAGCATAAGCCCAATGAATAGCAATGAAGAACCAGGGGGATGACTAGGGGAAGAAGGGAAGGCAAATACACAGAGACATTTTCAAGTTGGCTTCCACCGAGGACAATTTATTGCTCAGTCTCACAGAAC
The DNA here is from genome assembly GCF_028538775.1 of Myotis yumanensis. NCBI lineage: Eukaryota > Metazoa > Chordata > Mammalia > Chiroptera > Vespertilionidae > Myotis > Myotis yumanensis. The sequence continues at coordinate 28,084,348 of NW_027223762.1, read as the reverse complement.
TGGCCCCTAAAAAGCCTAATAACTGTCCATGGTGGTCGGGAAGGTGAGTTGGAGGAGAAAGGAAATCATTTATCCACCCGCTCCCAACTGTCAGTTTCAGGGCATAGGCCTGCACTTGAGGTGAGCAAGCAGTGTCCTCTTGGTGGTCAGGAGGAAACACAAGGTCAAGAGTCTCTGCCTGGGCATGATTCGGGGTGCTAAGCACAACTTGTTTGAAAGAGCCTAAAACCAAAGGGAAGCTGGCTGCTGAAGTAGGAGCTAAACACAAGATAGACAAGGCTACAAGGATATGAAATACCTGATACAGATACCAAAGAATAAAATTTCAAAGTCTTTCGTTCTACGTAAAATTTACAATAACAAACATTTTCACATGCTCACGATGTGTGACATTATATAAATAAGGACAAGGGTGTGGATGTAAAAGTAACTAAATACCTACCTACAAAGATCCACAGTGCAGTGGGGGAAGGAGTGGGACAACTAATGGTATACAGTGTCTCTGAAAAAAATGCCTAGAGAATTAGAGATGAATACAATTAATTTTGGATTCAAGAAGGAAAGTTGGGATGTTTTAAAGAAATAAAGGTGATGTGTGCCAACTGAAGTATATGAGGTGATGTGATATGAAATTATAGGATATGATACACAGAGTTGCAGTTCTGGCCAATGTTAGTAGTGTGAATAAAGGCTGTGATGTTTCAGACTACGAAAAATTCAGGGATTGATGTGTGTAATCAGATGTGGATGAATGAGTGAGCAGAAGAGAGACCTGAAGGATACAATACTGAAATCTGAGACTGAGCTTCCATACCAGTAGAGTATCAGAAATAAAGAGTATTTAGTAGATTTTTTTTTTGAATGAAGAAGCTCTGAAGAATGTCAGCAGTTGTTACATCCACACTCAAAAATGGGCTTGAGGTTGTGCTTTGGAAATGGAGTTTAAAAAAAATGAAGCAGGATTCCTTGTTGGAGTATTCAGAGATTTTGATGCAAATTATGACTGACACCTAATAGGTAGCATTTGTTAAGATTATGTTGATATGAAATTGATTTTTTCATATTAAACTGTACCAAATATCTTATGGGATTCTATAATATAAAAGTGTAATATGCTAATTAGACTGGACAGCCAAACAGCAGAACAACTGTCTGGATGACCTCCCGGATGAATCTGGGACTGGGAGGGCCGAGGCAGCTGCAGAGGCTGCAAGGGCTAAGCCCCTTACATGAATTTTGTGCATCGGGCCTCTAGTGTACTGTATTTAAGATGATAGAATACTAGAATTCAGTGCTTATGTAGAGAGGGAAAGAGAATAGGAGTGAATGTAACCTTAATTGATTATCTATTGATATATCAAATAATGCACTTCCAACAACATCTCTTTTTAAGGAAAAGTTTGGGACAAAATTAAGAAATCCCTTGAGTGACAGCTCAAAAACTTACTTTTTAAACATTCTATCCTAGAAGCAAACAAAGATTTAGAAACATTATAAGATAAGGCTTTGTTTTACAGAGATATAAGTAATCAGGTGGGGGCTGGAGAGTAGTATAGATTCTGCAGAGGTATTTCCCAATGAGTTATATAACAAAAACACACCTAAAATCAAGTGTAATTTGCAAGAAAAAATAAACAGGATAATTTGGCACAGTTACTTCTGGATAATGTCTGCTCTTATCTTTAATGCAAAAAAGAAAGGAATTGATTATAAAAGGAATATATATCCAGTGAGTGGCCTAATTTCCCTTCATAATTTTTATTCCCTTCTTCTAAGACACAATGCATGCTGAAAATCCATCATTATTAAAATTCTAACTACATTAAATATATTTCTTTATTATTCAATAAAATTTGTGACATTGGCTTCATCATTTTTACCAGAAATATTAGTGTTTTTCTTCCAAGTTTTCTGGGCCTATATAACCTATTAAAACATAAGTGATTTGTCTTGTTCTTGATTTATGGAAAGGCAGCTCAGATTTTCCATCTGCAATACAACTTATTGCCTTTGTTCCATATACAATAAGATGTAAGTAATGTATACATGAAACATTTCAAAGAAATGAATAGCTAGTATCCCACTAAGCTTCGGCTTGTCATAATTTGTTTTGAGAAGGGTTACAAATGTTAGCAATAAGAATGCTGACTGTTTCTGTGTCCTCAGTAAAGTAGTATTGTCTATCATACAATATATAAGCAAAGTATCAACAGAATGGAGGATAAATGATCAAAATAAAATTCTTCCCACTTTTAAAGCAAACATTTATCACTCTATGATAAAATATTAATTCACTATTCTTTAACAAAAGCCAGTATTCACAAGAAGTCTACATTCAAATTTTCAAGTTGCAAGTGCAGACAATGACTTTGTAGCTTCCCTAATTCCCCAATATTTTTAGTAAAGTAGGTAAAAATGTTAAATACTTAATAACAATAATCTCATGGATGTAAAATCAATCATACACTAATTTGGAAACACACACACTTTCTCACAATATATTTAACACGGGATCAGAATATATGGATGCCAACAAGTCCCATACAAAAATATGAGTTTTGTATGTATAATGGGATCACTTATAACTCTAAGCAAGAGGGAAGATTTGATTAGTAAAAACAGCTTTGTTGACAGTAGACATATCTATACTACGACTAAAATTCTGAAACATAAAACGAACGTAAGCATTTCCATTGATTGATCATGAGGTGCAATAACCTTATTGTGCATAATCACTCATTGATTTTGTTTAACTAAAATCAATAGAGATATAATATTATGACATAAAAGTCAGCTTCCTAGTGCACCTGACCTGCTAAAAGTCTCTGGTAACCTACAAAAGTAATGAAATGCCAAAATATGAGATATTCTAAGAAGAGCCATCATTGCATTCATGAAATAAGGAGATTACTTGAGTTACAGTACTATTTCAAGCTCATTTGAAAGCAGTGGCTTTTGAACCATTTTTATTTCAACTACAAATACCTCTTTGCTTGATGCATAAAATATTTAGGAAACAAATTATACTACACTAAAAAGTATTCAAAAAGTTATCTCTTATATCTGAAGGTAGCCACTACTGGTATTTTGATATATGTCTTATAGTTATTTTTATACCTTTTGTCAGTTATTGGTAAATGATAAACTTGTTAAAATAGTGTTTTCATAAATGACTCCTTGCATTTATCCTGTCAGGTAAATAATCCAATGACAATTTATAAACTAATGCTTGCAAATTATTGTCTTAAGAGTGAGTTCTACAGTGTCTGGTGCCTCCTCTCCTTGCATGAGTAGACAGTCAACATGGAACTTGGGTGTCCTCCAGTTCATCAGTTCATGAGAGTTCTGTAACTGCACCCCCTCTTTTGAGGAAAGGCTCCTGTAGCTATATTTGTATTATAGAATCTCACCAATGGTAACCAGGATCTGAATGAGATTCAAAGTTTCATAAGAATCTCTTTCTTAATGATTTTAACACAAAATCAAGAGGGGGAAAAAAGAGAAAGAGAGAGGGGGAAAACCTGATACAAGTGTGTTATTAGAGTCCTTTTTTATACTAGTTGTTCCACATGTTATCTCTTTGGCTTTAAAATATTATCACCCTTGAGCATCAGTTCCTCATTCATACATTTCAGAATTCTTGTGAGGATTCAAGGGATATTTAAAGTATGGGGCACATAGTAAAATTTATTCTGTTGCAATTATTCTCATCAATTTCCTATATTACTATACTAATCTTGAGATTTAAAAAATTTTTACAGTAGGATTCATCATCTTCTAGCATAGTTTTCTTGATGTATACTCTTTCTTTTCCATTTAAAAGGTAGGACAAAGGAAGTTCTTCCCATACACCATTCTTTTGAATCATTTCAGTACCCATCATATCTACATTATTAGAATAGAAGCTAAGTGGTGAAGCTCCCTCCTTAGATATTAGAGAATCTCACAAGACTGTACAATCTTGAAAGATGCTGTAAACAGACTTGGCACCTTAAAAAGTTTTAAGACATGTTGTACTTTACCTTTTTAATCTCTTGTCACTTTTTTAAAAGTGTGAAAGTTATGGATTACACAACTACAAGCGATCCAAAAGTTTAAGCCTGCCATATTTTACTTTAAAGTAGTATGAGGAAGTCATTTATTTAAATAAATTAATCAAGTTCACAACATTGATTAGATGTTGCCTGTATATACTGTACAATTAAAAATGTACAAGCTTGTAGTAATGCAGTATCCTTCCATTGAGTTGATAACCAAAACTAGTTCGTTTATACTATATGTACAATAAAATTCATCTAGAACCACAAAACACTCCGCATAGCCAAAGCAATTCTGAGAAAGGAAAACAAATCTGAAGCCATCCCATTTTCTAAATTTAAACTTGACTACAAAGGTATAGTAATCAAAACAGTATAGTATTGGCATAAAAACAGATATATGGACCAATGGAACAGAAGCAAGAGCCCAGAAATAAACTTCCACATATCTGGTCAATTAATATTTGACAAAGAAGCCAAGAGCACTCAATGCAGAGAAAGATAACCTATTCAATATTGGCTGCTGGGAAAAGTGGATTAACATGCAGAAGAAGTTAATTGGACTCTTATTTATACTATTCATGCAATTAACTCTAAAGGGATTAAATACTTAAGTATAAGACCTGAAAGCATAATAATGCTCTGGAAGAAAATACAGGAAAAGTGTTCCTTGAAGTAGGTCTTGACAACAATTTTTTTGGATATAACACCAAAGCACAGTGACAAAAGCAAAAATAAATGAGACAGCATGAAACAAAAGCTTCTGCAAAGCAAAAGCTACAATCCACAAAATGAAAAAGTGACCTATGTATGAAATGGAAGAAAATATCGCAAACCACTTATCTAATGGTTTAATATATAAAATATGTAACTATCACATACATCTGAATACCAAACAAAAAACCAAAGAAACAATCAAATTTTAAAATGGGCAGGGAACCTGAGCAAACTTTTTCCAAAGAAGACAAACAAATAGCCGACAGTTACCTGAAAGATGTTTAACACCACTGATTGTCAGGGAAATGCAATCGGAACCACAGTGAGCTATCACCTCACACCTGATAGAATGGCTGGTAACAAAAAGACAAGAGATAAGTGTTGGTGAAGATGTGGAAAAAAGGGGGCCCTTGTGCACTCTTGATGGAAATGTAAATTGGTTTAGCCACTCTGGAGTCATCTTTGCGATGGTGTGAGGGTCAATTAGCATATTCCCTCTTTATTTGATAGGTGAATGTTTAGGTTGTTTATTTATCTTGGTTATCCTATCAGGGAAAACTGGACTTAGATTACTTAGAAACCAGTTCAATTTCTGATGCACCCTCATACCCAGGATACAATACTTTGAGGTTCTAGATCAGCAGTTCTCAATCTGTGGGTCGCGACCCCTTTGGGGGTCAAACGACCCTTTAACAGGGGTTGCCTAAGACCATTGGAAAACACATATATAATTACATTTTTTTTGTGATTAATCACTACGCTTTAATTATATTCAATTTGTAACAATGAAAATACATCCTGCATATCAGATATTTACATTACGATTCATAACAGTAGCAAAATTACAGTTATGAAGTAGCAACAAAAATAATTTTATGGTTGGGGGTCACCACAACGTGAGGAACTATATTAAAGGGTCACAGCATTAGGAAGGTTGAGAACCACTGTTCTAGATAAAAGCCCAGAGGATTTACCTGCTCCCTTGCTTAGCTTGGTAGGCTCTGAAAACTGTTTGTTGCCCAGCCTAGCAGTTTCTCAGAACTGTTAGCATCTGAGTCTCTCAAGTACTGGAAAATGTCTCTAGAGGAATAATAACTCCCAAAATTACACAGACAGTGCCATTTATTTATTTATTTATTTATATTTTTTGTTAATCCTCACTCGAGGATATTTTTCCATTGATTTTTAAGGAGAGTGGAAGAGAGAGAGGAAGACAGAAAGAAACATCGATGTGAGAGAAACCCATCAATTGGTTGCCTCCTGCACATACCCTGAATAGGGCCCAGGCCGGGGAGGAATCTGCAACCTAAATGCGTGCCCTTGACCAGAATCAAACCTGGAACCATTTGATTTGCAGGCTAACCCTCTATCCACTGAGCCAAACCAGCTAGAGCATACCAACTGTGCTTTTAAAAACAATGTTGGGAACATCTGTAAAACTGAAATAATTATACATCTCTAAAGATCCTTGGCCTTCTAAAGGTAATATTAGTACCCTGCCCATCACTCCCCAGGTTCTTGTCTCAGGATTACATGGGAATTTAAGAAATTTATAAAATGGCAAGATACCCTAAGTATTTACATAGATGTAATGCAACTTCCTGAGAAGAGGGAATTTGCATATCTTGTGAAATAGGACTGAAACAAAAAAATGTATCTAATGGAAAGATTGTTTGTTTTACCAAATTCCCTTAGCTCCAAGATCTAAGAACACACTCAAACACATTCACACAAAAATGAGTCATGTATTGTAAAATTTTGGACATCTCATGGAAATGCAATATGAGTGCTGCTGTACCTCTGGGCCTCAAGGAAATCAGACCCAAAAAAGGTTGGAGCCAGAGTTATTTCTATAACTCTGAGAAGTGCATGGTCTCTCTTATCTCTCCTTCCCACTGTAAGCCTTCAATTTTCTGCTCATCTCTTTCCCAGTAAATCCCTCTACTTACTTGTACTTCTTGTTTTCTCTCATTTTTAGCTTCCTTGTGGATTTGGAATGCCTTTACAACTCAGGTCCAAACTCTGCATTTCCATTCTGCTTGAATGCTTCACAAAGGCCAACTGCAGCCTCTGCATTCAGTTCAAATGTTCAAAGGAAAGAAACTGATTGGTTCCCAACTAGGGGAATAATCCTGGTCCTAAGTGAAGTGTTGGCTATGGTGTACCATTCTTGCTAGAGCGATGGTAAACATTTGGGAAATTAGGAAAATATCACTATGGCTAAATGCTAAAGGTTATGGGCACCTTTCTCTGTAACAGATAAGGATAACTTTTAGGATGAAAGAGAAAGGGATATAATATCAGCTCTCTGATTCTGGATTCTAGGCCAAGCTAACAAGAGTCTGGCTTTGTCCTCAGCAAGTAGGTCTAGTTCACAAACTGTTGAGCTCCCCAAGTTTAAGATTGTCAGGGAATGCTTTTATGCTTGAACAGCTGGGGTGTTCAGCTTTGTTTTTAATGTAATACCTGCAACTGTGGATGCAGTTCTCCTTAAGCTCTACAAGCCCACAAGCAGGTTGATGTTACTGGCCTGGCCCTAAGAGGAATTGAAATTCACAACCCAAAGTTAGAGAATGTCAGTAAAAGTCTATAATATGTATGACATTTGCCAAGGTTATTGTTATAAAGCTGTTGAAATCCTTGGGCTGAGAAAACATCCTTGTAACTAGGCAAGAAGGATCCTTTCTCTTAAAACGAACCTTATGATGGACAGTTTTAATATATTATCTCATTTATTAATCACAGACACTCTGTAAGATATTATTATCTGCATTTGGGAACTAGGCATAGCAATTCTGGGCTTGAGTCCAGGTTCTCTTGCTCACCTTCCATGTTTCCTCGGAAAGATATTTAAACTCCATTAGTCTCAATTTCCTCCTCTGTAAAATGGTGGTGATGGTACCTCTAATACAGGTTTAATGGCAAGATTAAATGATAAAAGTAGTTAAAATTACTTACGTACAATAGACACTTAATTAAGCATTCCCTTGCCTTGTGCTCAATGATTTTAGACAATACAAATTTAGTTATTTAATGAATCATTTATCATCATCTCTACTCTTGAGCTGTGTGGTTACTACTTTAATTGGGAAAATATTTCTGTAATTTTCTATATATCTATATACTTGGGACCAGTGATATAAATTTGAGCACTAATTGTATTAACCTGCTTGCTATATTAAAGGAGCTACTTAGCCAAAGGAGGAGTAGCAAAGTCACATAAAATCATTTGGGTAAAGGGGTTGTGGTTCTATAACATCTTTTTTCCCCCCAACATTTTGCATTTATAAAGGTCAGCACTGTTTTTTCTAACTTTATCATTAGCTCTAAAGGGATTTGATTTGTCATACCCTGACTTACTGCAATGTTGTAGATCCAGGATAATCCATGTACATTTAGATTATTTAAAACTTCTTTGTTAAGCCATTCTGTTGGGACAGAAATATATCAGCTCATTCTCATATCATGACACGTGTAAATATGATTACTAGAAGGCATGTGTCCCATCTGATGATTTACTTTCTTCATGGTGCTTCATCTTCTCTGGGATCTTCATTTTCATTCATCTTTGCACAGGAAACAGACTCTTGCTTAGAGTTTTCCTACTGCCTTCAGATCTTATTCCCAACTAATGACCTTTTATAAAGAATTTATTCACTCATGTATTTGACATAGACATATGGGACAGTTTATTCCTTTGGGGAAATAAAATATTTTATTTTACTCTGGAGGTTTAAGTGCTTGGGGAGTGTCAGGAGAAAAACTTCTGAGGTAGCCAGGGACAAATGAAGGGGATGGGAGAAGCAATGGAAGAGTTTGAATAAAGTTAGTGAGCTGACTTTTTGAACAGTCTTTATTTCCTAAGTGCCTCCCATATATATTTTGAATTGGTTTTCCTGTTCACAATGTAAATGATATAGTAGGGCAAGATTTGGAGCTATTGCTGTACTTTAGTGGACTTTAACTAAGGTTTAAAATAAGACCTTGACAAGGGTAATACCAAGAAAGGAAAAGATGTAAAGATAGAGAAAGAAAAATAAGGGGAAAGACTCGAAGTCAGAACCTCACCATAAAATCAATAGGAAAAAGAAAAACAGGACCAGGCTTGTCAGAGGATGATTTCAGGTTTATGAAATATTGTTCTCAACATTTTCTTCTTTTCCTCTGGTCTCTGGCCCAATTCATTCACCTTTTTTCATATTTTATAAAACAACTTAATTATGTGGTTAAATGTGTGATATTAGACTTATTTAAAAATATAAATATTAAACATATTTAAAATATAAATTAAATATAAAATATATTTAAAATATAAATATCTGGTGAGGGAAATATTCCTGTGTGAATGAGTCACAATCAAAATATAGATTTTTTACATCGCAGACTTCCCAGAGGGTACATTGGCATGACGGAGAGATGGAGATTGGAAAGCTCAGACAGTGAGAAGACTGGATATCTGTCCCAAATGGGAGGTAAGGAGAAAAGGAAGCAGGAAGGGGAGGGTCAATTTTCCTGGTCATCCACTTCCATTAGTTTTAGGTAAGGGAAGATATTTATTCATCTTCTGGCAATATTGATCTTTATTTAGGAATTCTGAAGAAAGCCCCTTGTTAAAATTTTTCTTTCAAGTTTATGATCATTGTTTTAAATTCCTATTCAATATATAATCCATTGGGTAAAAGTATTTTTTTAGGACTCTAGGTTACCTATAATGATAGTGTAGTCATAGAAATATATATATATATATGTATATATATATTAGTATGTGTATAGATGTAGCTATAGAGTTTTATAATTTTGCCTTTCCTAGTATAATGTGTTATATATATATAAGAGGCCTGTTGCAGGAAAATTCCTGCAAGAATAGGGCTTCGCTCTTGTCTCTGCCACTCCTACCCCGCCCTTCTCTGCCACTCCTACCTCGCCCTTCTCTGCTGCTCCTACCCCGCCCTTCTCTGCCATTCCTACCTCGCCCTTCTCTGCCGCTCCTACCCCACCGGTCTCTACCGCTCCACTACCTGGGCTCCTTGCTTGGCTTCCTTCTATGGTGTCTTCAGTCTTCGCTCCCAGCCAGTATATGCAAATTAGCCGCCATCTTTGTTGGCAGTTAATTTGCATATCACTCTGGTTAGCCAATGGTGGGTGTAGGGAAGGTATGGTCAATTTGCATCTTTGTCTATTATTAGATAGGATATATTTATGTGCCATATATATAATATATATATGTTTATGTGATATATATATACATTTCCCCCAAAATATGATGATTGCTTTGACTAGGATGGTTGTGGTATACATGGGGAAGATTGGAAGAGTTGGATAATGTTCTGGAGTTAGAGTCCAAAGAACTTTCAAATAATGCAAATGTATGGATTTTGGGAAAAGGGGAAGTTAAAAATAGCTTACATTGTCACTGGTGGTTTTAAAAAGGATGATTTCATGAAGGTGGTAGTAAGGAGTAGGTTGTGGGAAGAACTGGGTATTGGGAAAATAGTGGCAGTGAGTACAGGAAACACTGTGAGGAGTTTTACTGCAAGAGAACTGAGAGATTAGATGGTTGCTGGAAAAAAATAAAGGATCTCGGAAGGTTTTATTTTGAATATTCATAGAAATAATCCAAAAGAGAGAAAGTTGATTGAGGAGTGCAGAGCAAAGATGGAAAAAGTTTAAACTGCATAAGAAGGAATTATTGAAAAAATGAAAAATATACTAGTATATGTGCTTGAATGTTTTTTGCTTTTTATTTTTTAATTGAATTTCTTGGGTATATTGCTTAATCGGATTATATAGATTTCAAGTGTATAATTCATGCATCATGTGTATATTGACTGTGCACCCACAGTCACATCTTGCATTGATATAAACCAAAGTTTTATAAATGTTTTTTAATAATAATAATAATAATTATTATTATTATTATTATTATTTTTCTGGTTCTTAGGGTCTGGGAAAGAGAATTGAACAGTTGCTCTTCAGGGAACAGTCCTAATTCATACCTAACCACAGTTGAAAAAAAAATCATAGTATTTTCACTTAATAATTTGGTGTTCTTTATGGTAGATAATCACAGTGTTTGAGTGGGTTTGAACTGAATTCATTGCTGATGATTTAGACAGTAATACAGAATTGCCTGAGGGGATATTTGCAACTGGTTCCAAGTGCAGTATGAATTACAGAAATACTCTCTATTACCATAAACAGAACTTGGAGGTCTCAGTATTGAGATATAGTTATTGTGTTGTAATCTAAGTGATAAATGCAGTTGGATTATGCATCTTTCAGCATTATCTGGTGTGGATTTCTCTTGGGTGTTGTTTATGGTGTATTCCCTTGATGTGTACATTTGTGGCATATTAAGTTCATAGTCATCTGTGGCTGTTGGATAGAACTGTGTGCACGCACTGTACATTTTAAATGTGATTGTCTTATATTTGTAATTCTATATGCTTTGTGGCTCTAAGGCAGTTTCGTTTTTAAATTCAAGCTCTAGATCTATGTATTTAACCTGTGTATTTAATTAGAAGTTTTATTTGACTTAATTTCATTGTGTTTGATGCTATATGAATATAACACAAGGTTTAACAAAAGCACTCTTTTATTTGAATTAAGGAATGTATTCATGGTATTGAACTTTAGAAGCCAGCTAAAGACTGGTTTCTTTCTCTTTTGGCTATAAACCAAAAATTTTAAAAAATGTCATTCCTTATTTGAATAGAACTACAAATAATGTAAAATGTCATTTATAACAACAAAATAAACACAAAATTTACAAGACCCTTTTTAAATGTCAAACCTACCAGATATTTTAGCTTTATTATTCATGACTTACATTGCCAATGATCTTAGAAATAATTCTGAGGTAGTTAAAACAATTTAAACCTCATCCCCTTCTGCAATATGTGATTAAATCTCTAGAAATTTTTTCTAATGCCTAATTCCATTGGTGCAAATATTTGCATGTATAAAGCAATCATTAGCCACTAGCCATGTATAATAATAATCAGACACTGTGTAAATTTAGTTGACCGCAGCCTGTTGAGGGTTAAGTTTTTGGCAGAACAATATTCTATTATTTTTATTACTTAGGGGCTGTCAGAAGATGACCTTTGGGGAATGTATAAAAAGATGGTTAAAATCTTTATAAATAACTGGAGAATATAGATCTAGCCTCCAGCCAAAAAGCCACTGTATTATATAGAGCTGTCCATGACAAAACATTATAGGGACAATGAAATGGCTGGATTTATTCATCTATTTATTCATTCAGCATAAATACTATCAATTCAGTGACTAATATTTTCACGTACACTTCTAGGCAAGGGGAATACTGTAGTAAATAGTATAGACTTCTTTGCCATCTAGGAGCTTACATCCTAGTGGGAAGACAGACAATAAACAAATAAATGTATACTATGTCAAGCAGCCGTAGGTAACCAAAACCACAGTGGAAAACATAGGTATTGTGGGGAAAAGGGTATTGCTCTTTTATAAGATTCATTAAGAAAGACTTAAGTGATAAGGGACGGAAAAATCCATGCAGGTATTTGGGAGCAAAATGAAATGCAGAGGCTCTGAATTTGCAGTTTTGACATATTTTGACTTATTTGTGTAAGGGGCACACAATGGACACAAATAAAGTGTTTAAGAGGTTAATTATAATAACTCATACAAGAGATGATGTTAACTGTTTTTATATCTGTTGAAGATAAAGCTAGCAGATTTAAAGTTGGTCATACATGAGGTATGAAAGAGAGAGGGGAGAAAAACGATGATAGATTTTAAACTACCTAAGTAGAAAACTAGAGCTGCCATTTTCAGGGATAGAAAATAGGAGAAGTAGGCTATACAGGAAAAGCAGGTGTTCATTCCTGGATATGTTGAGTTTGAGATGTTTATTAGACATTTAAATGAAGATGTTGAGTAGACAATTGGAGATATAGCATTATGACATTCATGAGGGAGTTCCAGATTACAGATGTAAATTTGGGAAGTATCAGCATTTAGAAAATATATTATAGGTGGTGTTTAATGGTTAAAGACTGGAAGATATTATGAGACTCAGTTTTATAGAGTAGTTGAAGATTGAACTCAGGGGCACTTCTAGAATTTGAGAATTATTAAAAAAACAACTAGCAAAGAGAAATGTAAAATGTGGCTAGTATGGTGAAACAAGTATTTGAAGAATACTCAAATAATCAGTCATGTCAAACTCAGCTTATAGCTCAATTAAAAATGAATATTGACTATTGATCATTGGAGTTGGTTAAACAAAATTTATCAGGAACATTGACTGGAAGATAGTAGAGGGGAAAGAAGGATTCAGAGTTAGAATCTTTTACTTTCTTTGGTATGGAAACTGGTAACTACAAATAAACTACTGTGTTAATTTATATATATAGAGAGAGAGAACGATTTTATTCAATTACTATACTTATAACCAATTTATGATAAATCTGACAATAAAACAATACATTATGTTTATAGAATATCATACAGAGATTAATATTTTAATCTACCAAGGTAGTTTAGATAAGTTATATTTAATCTTTTCCCTAATCCTCCCCTCTCTCATGTTCCCCACCTTCAAGCTAGCACATGTTTAGTAAAAATAACTATAACACAGCCCTCATCAAAAACAAAAGGTATCACTAGAGATATTTGATGCCTGTGATGCACTTGGAATAACAACAATAATCTTTAGGTCTAACTGCAGACTGCAATAATACAACCTCCCACACTAAAACCATTACATAAATAAAGGTGTGTTCATCTGCAGGCATAGATGTAATTGACCTCACGATCTATGGCCCAATACAGCATGTCCAGCATTCCAAAGAACAGCATATGGAAAATTAAAAAGTAGTAATTTTATAATCAAGAAAACTATCAAACACTACTTTAACCAAGTGATAGAGGTTAACACCATGAGTGATATGTCATGTTTACATCACATATTCCCTAGTATAATGGAATGAGATGGATACTTTATTTCTGAAGTTTTCTTTCCTAAAACCCATTATATCAATCTAATAAAAAGGAAAACATCAGACAAACCCAAATAATTCTACAAAAAATCACAGGACTCATCAAGACTGGGAAAGAGGAAAGACTCAGAAACTGTTATGGACCACAAGAGACTAAGGAGACCTGGTGACTAGATAAATGTGGTATTCTGGATTCAATCCTGGGCCAAAGAAATAACAATACTGAAAAAGTAATGAAAGTTGATGTCTACATTTTAAAAAGTGAACCATCTATAATAATAAAAGTAAAATATGCTAATTAGACCAGACAGCCAAACGACCTTCTGGATGTCCTTCCGGATGAAGCTGCCATGGTGGGGGCCGAGGCAGAGGCGGTTAGGGATGATCAGGCAGACAGGCAGAAGGGTTAGAGGCGATCAGGCAGGCAGGCAAGTGGGTGTGATAGGGCCTAAACTGGCAGTCGGACATCCCCCGAGGGGTCCCAGATTGTGAGAGGGTGCAGGCTGAACTGAACAACCCCCTCCCCCCCCCCCCCCCCCCCCCCCCCCGCCGTGCATGAGTTTCCTATACCAGGCCTCTAGCGGTAATATAATGTGTTAGCATCAGTGGAACTGGAAGAGAGATATGTGGGAACTATTTATAATACCTTTGCAACTTTATGTAAACTTCAAGTCATTCCGAAAGAAATATTTATTTTTAAAAACAGAAGACTGAGAAAAGATATGCCATGTAGTAACTAATCAAAAAAAATGAAATAGCTATATCAATGTCAGACAAAGTGGATTTCAGAAGAAGGAAGATTATCAGAGATAAAGAGGGATATTACATAATGATAAAGAGGACAACTATCCAAGAAGATATAAAAATCCTAAATGTGCAAACTCCTAACAAAAGAGCTTAAAATTACATATGACAAAAACTGATTGATATGAAAGGAAAAATAGACAAACCCATAATTATATTAGTAGAAATCACCCCGTCTCTATCAGTAATTGACAGAAGAAGTAGGCAGAAAAATAGAATATACCTGAAAAAAAATCTATCAGCATTACCTAATTTATAATTATAGAATATTAGTCATCAACTAAAATGGGCATTTTTCTGAAGTACACATTATAGGATATAAAACAAATCTTAACAAATTGATATAAGAATCAAAATCAAAGTGTGTTCTCAAACTGTAGTGGAAATAACTGAAAAATCCATAAAAGGAAGATCTGGAAATCCCCAGGTACTTAGAATTTTAATAGTGCATTTCTAAATAACAAAGAGTAAGAAAAAGTCTGAATGGAAAGTTTAAAATATTTTGAACAGAATAAAACTGGAAAATATAAAATATCAAATTGATGGGATGATGTTAAAGTAATGCTTACAGTGAAATTTATAGCATTAAAGGCTTCTATTAGCACAACAAAAAAGATCTAAAGCCACTACAGCTGGAAGGTAGGGGAGAGTTGGGGGGTAAGAGATCAACCAAAGGACTTGTATGCACGCATATAAGCACAACCAACAGATTCAAAACACTGGGAGCTAGGAGACAAGGGCAAGTCCCAGGGGGTAGGGGATGCCAGGGGGAGGTCAGTGGGGAAAAAAAGAAACATATGTACTACTATTTGTAATACCTTAAACAGTAAAAATTTTAAAAATAAATAAATAAAGCCACTAATGAACACTTTTACTTTAAAAACTGAATGAAAAAAGGAACCATACTAAAAGAAATAGAAAGAAGTACATAATAAAGACTACAGCAGAAGGGGACACCAAAAACTGAAGCTGCAGACATTAAAAGAATAATAAAAGTACTATAAAACCCAACATCTATAAATTCAAACACTTTAAATGAAATTAATTTCTTGACATGAATTATCAAAAGCTCACTAAAGATGAACTGGAATATCTGAATAATAAAAAACAGGGAGAGAGGGAGAGACAGAGAGAAGGAGAGAAAGAAAAAGAGGGAGAGAGAGAGAAAAAACCGCATCATATAACCTGTGAGAATACACAAATACACAAAAACACACACAGCTATTCAGAGAGAGTATATATATTATATGTATAATATTTATATGTAACATATGTTCACGTACACATATAAAGATACGTAAGTAATTGAATGTGTACTTAACCCCACCAATATAGAAAATTCTAAGTTACGACTATTTCACTAGCAAACTCTACCAAACATGTAAAGAAGAAATGATACCAATGCTACAAAATCTCTCACGGTGAATAAGAAAAGGGATACCTCCTAGTTCATTTTAATAAGCTCATATCACTTTGCACATGCAGCACTACATTCATCTATACATTTATCTAAAATACAGTCATTTCAGATAAATGTATGGATGTATTTTTAAAGTCAAATACATTGAAAGTAGGTCCCACGTATTCCACTCTTAGAAAATAACAAAAGAAAATATATGTTCACAATAAGAATTCATTATTTATAATCATCCCATGTTGAAAACAAAGACAACATACCCATGAACTGGTGAATGAATACATTTATATATATATATATATATATACACACACACACATATATATGTTTTTACATATATCTATATTTCTTATATGTTCATACGTATATATAATTTATATATCTAATCATGTTCATCGAATTTATATATGCAGTCAAATTATTATATATTTATATACATATAAATTCCTCTATATGTGGTTATATATATATTAGGTATGTCCATGGGAGGAGGCAAATTTAGAGTCTTCTTAATCACCATCTTGGACTTGCCAAATAGCTTTTGAAAGTGCAAAGGAAGATTTATTGATAGGATAGGGTTTCCTCTCTGATATTCAGTTCCCTTCTCTATGACTCCTAATTATTCTTTTGCTATATGTTATTCATGTAGTCTATAGTCCTTCCCCCGCAATCCTTCCGTAAGTACCCCATCTGGTGAAACCTAGAAAAAACACTGTAAATCAGAATTTTCAAAAACAGACAAACTAGCATTTACTCACTCCCCACAGCAAAAATCTCTGCCAAGTCAGGCCCAGTTTTGTGAAACAACAAATGATTATTTGCCCCAAATGAAGCTGCATTCATAAAATCCTATTTAATGAAAGGAAAATAAAGAGTGTTTGTAGAAGTCTTCAATCCATCCTTTCATGGAGCTAAGAGGCCTCTTTCATTTCTATTTATTTAAATTTCTGGCAAGTTAGATAAGTATGTTTGGAAATAAATGTTGTCATATAATTTGATGTTGGTGTTTATTCTGTAAAGAAACAGGGAAGGGAAGAAATTTATGCAGGTTCAAAATTGAATATCAAATGTTGTATCTCTAAAGTATTTTTTTAATTTTTATTGAAGCCTTTATATTAAAGCTTAGTTAACAATAATATTTAGATAAATATGTCTACATACTACCAGACCTGATCTTCTTGTGGTGATGCTAATATAATATTGAGGATATATTGAAGTACAAAGGTGAATCCATTCATCTCCAAAAGCTTTTGTATAAATCCTGTGTCTTTAATTGAACATCACTTTTGACTATGTTTTATGACAGTTTCTTCTTTAATTTAAAATTGCATTTTGTGTCTTCACTCTGGAAATATTTATTGGACACTGTCATATGTCAATCACTGTCCTATGTACTGGTGATATAACAGAATAAAAGAGACAGTGGCCCACCTATGAGACTTTAGTGGAGGTGACAAGTTCTTAGGAATGAACACAAAACAAATATATAGCTGCAACATGGAATAAGTTCTATGAAGCAAAAGTATGCTAGAAAAAAAGTGCAGCTTACAACACGTAACTTTTGGAAATGAGCAGAAGACCTTGCTGCAACATTGTCGTTGAGTTCAGTGTCATGTATGGATGTTAGCAAAGAAAAGAGAGAATAGCATTTGTGGAGATTGTGAAGCAAAATGACCTCACCAATTCATAGAAACTTGAAGGACTCCCTGGGCTTAAACATAGGAACAAAAAGGATAAGTTTGGAAAGATGAATGGTAACGTTTCTTGTAGGGCTTAACAATACGGCGGCAAAAAGAAGAGAGACCGAAGAGAAGTGGGTAACACATCACACACATTTGACCACATAGGCGAATCTTTATTCAACTTTTCTCAGTTATCACAAACTGTCCTTTAAAATTTGTTTGCTTAAATTAGAGATTTTGGTTATGTATTTTGTCACCATCCCTCAACCCCTGCCTTTTTTTAGTATCATTGTGGACATGTGATTTTATGTAGGCAGTATGTCATCTCCACTAAAGTCTCATAGGTGGTTCACTGTGTCTCTTTAATTCTGTTATATCACCAGTACCTAGGGCAGTGCCTGACATATGACAGTGCCCAATAAATATTTTAATCAATAGCAATAATTATTTTTAAAGGGACCACCTATCATATAGAATTGAGGTATTACTACTCTAGCTCTCTAATTTCAATAATTTTTTGGATATTCAAATTGTCCCATTTTGGGCCAATAGGAAGCTCCTTGAATAGGAAGTATCTTGTGCTCCTTTGACATGACTCTCATTAGTCTCACATAGCTCACTTGCTTTCTGGAGTAATAAGGTGCTAAACAAGAAGTCTGCCATTCCTCCCAGTAGCACTGATTTTCAAGGCTACCATTTGTAACCTAAATGGGTTCATTGCTATTGTATTGTTGTCACATCTAGGCCTTTTCAGGGATACAGTTATTATATATATATATATATATATATATATATATATATATATATATATAATTTAGCATTATAGAAATTTTATTTAATTTTTGTGGTTTCTATATTTGGATATTTCTTTTTAATACTGAAACTACAGCTTCTTAATAATGCACTGAAGTTCTTCACAAAAAGAAAACTACTCAATCTCCTGATACACAAATGTTTATCATCCTGGGATGAGACTGCCCCTCCCCAGGCTGCATTTGGAAAAGCAGGGGGGCATCTCCTGGTGAGATATGATCGGAAGGGGTGCTTCTGGTATTTCATTTCAAAAAGGGTCAAGGATAATAAGAGCTCTGAAAAAAAGCACCGCTCAATTTCACACAAGGAAGAACTGCTCAGCCTAAAATGCTAATAGCACATCTGTAGGAAAATCCACATAGAAACGAGGAGGATTCACCAGAAAGATAAGGGAGCTTAAACTTCAGGGTCCCTTGCTGCATGGATTCCTTCATTGGCCCTTGGAGGGCCCTTAGAATCCCAGAAATGTATTCACTTGGTCACATTCCCTTTTTTATTAAATTTTGTTTTATTACTTAAGAAAGAGTATTACATATATCTCCTTTTTTCCCCCTCTTGACATTCCCCCGGCTTCCCCTACCCCCCAGTGTCTTATGTCCATTGGTTATGCTTATATGCACGCATACAAGTCCTTCAGTTGATCTCTTACCCCCTCCTTCCGCCCCCCAACCTTCCCCAGCCTTCCCCCTGTAGTTTGACAGTCTGTTCGATGCTGCTCTGCCTCTGTATCTATTTTTGTTCATCCGTTTATAATGGTCTTTATTATCCATAAATGAGTGAGATCATGTGGCATTTTTCTTTCATTGACTGGCTTATTTCACTTAGCATAATGCTCTCCAGTTCCCTTTAAAATTAATTGTGGTAAACTATTTTAACTGTAATTAAGGAAGACCTCTTCTCTTCCCACTCTGACTTTGAATTTCCACTCACATTTTCCTTTATCTTTGGGAGTACTGAAGTGGCTAAAGGCATTTTGGAGAATCTAGTGTAGGTTCAGCTTCCTTCATATTCCCTGTGCCTCCTCTTCGACATCTTGAACAAAAGGTCATAGGTTATTTTGTGATACAAATGTGCCCTACGGTACACACTTCCACACTTACATAGGCCAAAGAGATCATTCCAAGCTTGACTTTTTTAAAGCTAGTTAATAGAAAAATCTTCTAATCATGATATAATATGCTTAAAATTAGAAGCAGAGATTTGACTTTTTTATAGAGCCTGAGTAAAAAACAAACAAACAAACAAACAAAAAAACATTGTGTGTATGTATGTGTGTGGTGTGGCCTTTTTATCAAACCCAATGGTGAAATAAAGATTTTTGTCTTTAATTTCAGGGAAAATTCTCCTTTTTTTTCAACATATATAATTAAATAAACAATTGGAAATACTATATAAAAATGTTCAATTCCTTTATATTTTGTTTTCTTGACTTAATTTATTTTATTTCCTATGCCCGGTCAGTTACAACTGCTAGAGATGAACCAAGTTTTTGATATTTCCCTTTAAATTTTTCCTGTTTGACGTGGTCACTGAGAGTCCCCTGAAATTGTGGTTTATACAACTGATGATGCCTTTATATGTTATTATCACTGTTATTTATATTTCTCTCATCAAACAGTCTCTGCTCTCCTCTCTGCACCAGCCTCTTTCAAATATGTGTTCAATTTCCTTTTCTAAGCACTGGCCCTAGAACCATATCATTTAAAGATATAATCGAGTGGGGACTCAAAAGCAGAGCAATTTCAGGTCAGCATTTGAGTTGGAGCCCTATCGTGATAATTCATGTGGAGTAAGAAATGGTTCTTGGGTTTCAATGGGTCGTTCGCCACCCTCCAAACCCCTGGCAAGTGCAGGAGCAGAGAATCAGACAGCGGTGTGCCTCACTTGGCCCTGATGGGAATGTCTGTAAATACTGCCCTTTTTTTGAGCACAATAACAGTTTACAGAAGAGAAAAATATATTGTAATTCATTTTGTAAAGTGGGCAATTCTTGTATAAAACACCTAATCACCCACCCATATTTCTTACCTCTATATTTTGGAGCTTGGCAGACGATCTCCTTCTGCCTCTCCAGAAATCTTATTTCCAGACTTATCACGGCTCTTTCCAGCAACGGTAATTTCTTCTTGTCTCTTTTCTTTCTCTCGAAGGTGGCACATTTACTTTATTTTTACTGCTACTGTCTTCCGCCAAATTGTCACATTCCCTTGACTGGATTACTGTAATTCTATTTTAGCTGATCTTTCTGCAATCACCTTTTCTCCTTCGTATTCCCTGCACCCATATCCCACAAACTATCGCCAGGATGACTGATATAAATTCAGACCGATTCCTTTAAACATGACTTTTCATTATAGTAAAGCTGAAATCCCAACTCTTACTACATCATCTCAGGCTACTCTTTCTCTTGTTCTTTGTACTCTATTTACATGGGCAACTTTTAGTTCTTTTAATGAGCTCTCCCCTTAATGTATTTTGACAAGGAGCCTGCAACCAAGATACATGCCCTTGACCAAAATCAAACCTGGAACCCTTCGGTCCACAGGCCATTGCTCTATCCACTGAGCAAAACAGGCTAGGGCTCGTAGCTTAGCTTAATTGTTCCATATCAAAGAAATCTTAAGTGAGAAACCATATTGGATTAGATAGCCCTCCATTTTTTCATAACACTGCATTCATTTTCTAACAACTTCAATTTCTACATTGTATCATATGTTACTATTGTAGGTAAAATGGTAAAATCAGTTGTATGTCTACTGCCTTGGCTAAAATGAAATCTCCAAGAGAGCAGGCTCTCTATTTGTCATGCCTAACACTAAGTCCCCAATACTTCACAATTCCTTGCACACAGTAAAATGTTAATAATTCTGTTGAATGAATGGTGATGGAAGGAGACGTGACCTGGTGTGGTGAACACACAATACAATATGCAGATGATGTATTATAGCATTGTACACCTGAAACCTATATAATTTTATTAATCAGTGTCACCCCAATAAATTCAACAAGAAATAAAATAAAAATAGGTTGGTCAAACCAAAATAAAAGAAAATGAAATAAATGGATTATCTCATTCCATAATTGAAGGCTTTTGATATCTCTTCGAAAATTATCTTGTACCTTGACTTCTTGTGCACCCCAATTTATAAATTTACTTCTATATGTTTATTTCTCTTCATTTCTGTAATGCATTTCTTTTCCACATTTATACTTTCAAACAGATAATTTTGTTTGTTTCTTCATTTTCAGTTTTTCTTGAGGAAAGGACTGGGCCCCCTTTGTCTCATCCAATTTACGTGTTATGGGTGAACTCGCCATTTTTCAGTGCCTCAGTCCCCATGGAATTTATTGGTAAAAGGAATCATCTTTACAGGTGAATAAGTTGTCCTTAAACTAAAGTTAGATATCTTTAAGATTGGGAGGTCCCAGGGGAAGGTCTTAATAGACTATTGAGCAGTTTTGCAGGTGGGTCCTTTCGGGATCCAGGTCCCCTCTGATTGAATGGCCAGCACCAGGGCAGGGTGTCAACACATGCAATGCAGTTCGCCCTGAGGTCAGCCGGGGCTGGTTTTGTTGCTTATCTGGGCCTTGAGCTTTCCTTCCACTGGGCAGTCCTCTAAAATATTTTCCAAATTTTCTCATTTTAGAAATAAAACTTTACCTGGTTTTTATTTTTCCTAAGCATTTCCTAGGGAAGTTTATATATATGTTACATTTTTAAGGAATATAGATGATAAGATTTTAAAATAATAACTGATATTATTGCTCTCTTGGGTAGTAGTATGGAAATATATGGTGTGTTATTTTTATATTAATGAGATTATTGCTTAAATTATTATGCTAAGTATATCCATTCTTCATTAACAAAGTAGATATCAGGGGATATAAAAGAAGTTTCCACCATATATATTCATCGCTATTGTTTTAAAGCCTTTGAAAGAATTGCCAATATAATTAGGGTATTTTTCGGTTTAAACTTTGACATATGAGGTTTTTATGTTCAAACTGTGACAATATTTAAAGTGAAAATGGACACTATTAATAATTATGCTGGAAGAATACCAATATACGTGATCTATTCCATACCAAATAGCATAATTGGTCATTAAGTATCTTTGGGTAAAAATAATAAGACCATTCCAGATGGCTGCAATATTTTAAGCTGTTACCAAACAGGATAAAATACGTCATTCTTAAGAAGAAATCTCAAACTCGCAGGTGACATTAAGAAATATCTTGACCGCCGAAACCGGTTTGGCTCAGTGGATAGAGCGTCGGCCTGCGGACTGAGGGGTCCTGGGTTCGATTCCGGTCAAGGCATGTACCTGGGTCGCGGGCACAGCAGGGGGCGGCTGATCGATGTTTCTCTCTCGTCGATGTTTCTAACTCTCTATCTCTCTCCCTTCCTCTCTGTAAAAAAAAAAATCAATAAAATATATATTAAAAAAAAAAAAGAAATATCTTGACCAACTCTCCATTAAGATGTGCGTATATAGTCCATAACAGTTTTTAAAATCCAAATTTGAATGTTACCAGTGACGAGAAACTCACTGTGTCTTTGTGCATTGCATTTTTGGACAGCTCTCACTGCTTACAAAGGCATTTATTCTTTTTACCTCAAGGCTGCCTTATTTTAACACTTACCAATTTGTTCTAGATTTTCATTCAGAGGTCAGATAAAACCAGATAAATTACTTCTGCACAAAACAACCTTTCAAATATATTAAGACAGCTACCAAGTCCCTAGTGAGTCTTCTGTTTTCCTGGAAAACAACGCTCAGGTCTCTATTCTTTCCATTAGCTCTTCACCCTGACTGGTCTCCTCCAGATGAGCTCCCGTGTGTCAATAATGTTTTAGAGTGTCAATATTTCTATTTAAATGTTATTGGCACAAATATATATATAATTATCGCTGATTTTTGGTTAAGAACGTAAGGGATAGTCTTACTTTGCTCTTTGGTGGACCTAACACATTGGGAATGCTGTTAAGTTAAAGAGTGGGGTGACTTGGCATATTTAAAGAAAATTATTAATTTGATCCACTATTATACTAGGAGAATATGAGTAGTGTGTTTGTGTGTGTATTTATATGTGTCTTTTCTGTAACATTAATTTCTTTACTCCATATATTTGAAGAACATCTGTTAGTGTATTGAATGTTCACAATTTGAAAATATAATTTTTTTATGTTTAACTCAATATGTACAATGTAAATATAAAAAGAGTAGCCCGTGTAAAAAGAAACTGACTTAAGACAGAAGTTCTCTGAAACATAATATTATAGCAAAATTAGCCTGGAAAAGAGAATTAATAACCTTTGTGATTACGAGTTTAACTTAAAGAAATTAACATTTACACTTGTCATAGGATAATATTTAAATTATACATTTACCTTTTGTGGATTGCACGAAAACATGTAAAAGAGTTCTGTTCTCTCTTTTTTTTTTTTTTTGAAAGTTATGTTTAGATTATTCAAGTGACTTAAATTTGAGTGCCAACACCCACAGAACTGAGATTTCAATTGAGCCTGATGGTGCAGCAAATTCAGTTTGGATGAAACAATGTGTCCAGATGCAAATGCATAACTACAGCAGCTGTGGTTTCAGTGCAGACATATTGCTGATCTGCTTTAAAATAATCAAGCCCCAAGCCTGGTGCTCATAAATTAATTATGTCTGCAACTCTTATAGATACAAAGAAAGACCTTAAATCAAAATGGAACAAAACAAAACTGAGTTGTTTTATACAGTGATCTCTTAACTGGAAAATTATAGGTAAGCCTAACTAGTGTGGTTGAGCATTGACCTATGAACCAGGATGTCACTGTTGGATTCCAGATCAGGGCACATTCCCAGGTTGCAGGCTGAGTCCCCAGTTGGGGACAGTTGATCAGTGATTCTCCCTCATCATTAATGTTTCTATCTCTCTCTCCCTCTCCTTTCCTCTCTGAAATCAATATATTTATAAAAGGCTAATATGCTAAGTGTCTATCCGACAGGTCGCTCTGTATGTCATGCACTACCACCAGGGGGCAGATGCTCAATGCAGGAGCTGCCATGACACACACTGGCCATTTACAGAGAAACAGCACCGTGGACCTGGCGCCCACAAAGCAATACTCACCTTCCCCGAAGTGGAACACAGGCCCTGCCACCACCCTGGAGAAACAGCCCACCAAATCTCAGCCAACACTGCCAAGACCCCATAGCGCAAAATACAGCCTACAGCCCAGCCCAACCTGGAAACAGTCGCTATGGGTGCTAGGTAATGACATCATGTAGCAGCGCCCAGCTTCCTCTCCCTAGCGACGATTAGCCTCCTTGCAGTTTCTTCAGCCCAGGAACAGGACTTGCTTTATAGCCAGGTACAAACATTTCGCACTTTAACCAAATGTCTGTGAAGCATTTTCCTGTGCCTCATCTCACTTGATCCTCACAGAAGTCCTGGAGTAGGTAGGTAGGAGACTCAGTGGAATCCTATTTTCTTTTTATTAGCCAGAAAACAGAGATTTAGAAAGTTTAGGAACTTGACCCGACTGAAAAGAAGTAAGAAATGGTGGACCTTGAAAATGACTTCACATTTTCTCACTGTGTAGAATATAGTCAAACACTGCTGCAGTTAAATATTTTATCCTTTGTTCTCCCTGTGTGATCTACAATAATAATCTGCTTTGTGTTGATATTTACTGCTGTGTTGCTGACAGTTACCTGAAAGAGAAGTTGAGGTGCTTTATGGGCTGAAAAAAGTTTAGCTAAATCAGAAAGCAGGTCTAATTAAGCAAGTTTATTCTATATATATATAGTATATATTTATGCCTAATATGCAAATTGTTCCCTCGGGAGTGCGACCGGGAGTTCAATCATTCACTATGATTTGTACTGACCACCAGGAGGTGGCACGGAATGCAGTAAGACCCCGGCCAGTGGCTGGCAGCCAGGGAAGGGAGGCACCAGCCCGAAGCCAGCAGCCAGAAGGCCCCAATCAGCCCTGATCGCCAGCCAGGCCTAGGGACCCTACCCGTGCACAAATTTCATGCACTGGGCCTCTAGCATCCTATCTAATAAAGAGGGACTATGCTAATTGACCCTCACACTGTGGCAAAGATGGCGGTGCCCACAGCCAATAAGGAGGGAATATACTAATTGACTGCCCTGTCCTCAAAGATGGGGGCACCCACAGCCACAGATGGCAGCACCCAGTCCCCTCAGCTCTGCCAGGGCGGCAGGCATGAGTCCCCCAGTCCCCTCAGCCCCACAGCTTCCCAGGGCCAGCCTGAGGTGCAGGCAAGCCTTGGTTGGTGGCTGCCCAGCTGCCCAGGGCTGGCCCAATGCACAGGCAAGCCTTGGATGGTGGTTGCCCAGCCGCCCAAGGCTCAAGTAACCAGGGCTGGCAGAGTCTTGCACTGCTGACCATGGCAGCAGCAGAGGTGTGATGGGGCATCACCTTCCCCTGATCACTGGGTCGCCTCCTGCCCCTGAGGGCTCCCGGACTGTGAGAGAGGGCAGGCCAGGCTGAGGGACCCCTAACCCCTGCAGTGCATGAATTTTCATGCACCAGATCTCTAGTATATATATAAAAGGCTAAGTTGACTTGCAAATGCATGAAATATAAGGCTATCACTGGTGCCAATAGCATACATATGTTTCGATCTGTCATTTTTGATCATGAATTTGTTTGACACTTCTATTATAGAGAAAGGACGAACGGCAACATTAAAATATTTCTTCTAATTAATTTCCTTTCAATGTGCACAAATCCATGCACCAGGCCACTAATATTTTAGAAAAGTGAAACTTATAGGTAAAATACTAATTCAGAGAATTCATATGATGTTTAGATCATATCTACACTAATAAAAGAGAAACATGGTAATTAGCGTACAACCGCTACCCTTTTCATTGGCTAATCAGTGAGTATATGCAAATTAACTGTCAGCCAAGATGGCAGCCGGCAGCCAGGCAGCTGGAAGCAAACATGAGGCTTGCTTGTTGCGGACTCCACCGTTCCCCACCTCACTTGCCGGCCTCTCAGCTGCAAGTCTAAGCAACTATGTACTATGTTGCAAATAAGAAGCTAAACAAAAGCCCAGAAACCAGCCAGACTGAAATCCCGCCGGACTGAAACATTGTATTGATGTTTTCAGCAGCGAGGCCTCAGAGCTAAAGCTGGCCCAGAGTAAAAATAAAAAGAAAAGAAAGAAAACAAGGAGCGGTTGGAAGCTTCAGTCACTTGCCATCCGGAAAACAGCCCTCAGCCCCTCACCCAGACTGGCCAGGCACCCCAGTGGGGACCCCCACCCTGATCCAGGACACCCTTCAGGGCAAACCAGCCGGCCCTCACCCGTGCACCAGGCCTCTATCCTATATAGTAAAAGGGTAATATGCCTCCCGGTACCGGGATCAGCAGAGCAGCGAGGCTCCCCGCACCGGGATCAGAGTGACAGGGGCGCAGCGCCCAAACCCCCTGATCGCCCTGCAGCTCTGTGTGTGACAGGGGGCAGGCAGGGCCACAACCTCCCTATCCGCCCTGCTCTGTTCATGACAGGGGAAGGCACCCCAACCCCCTGATCAGCCCTGCTCTGTGCCTGATAGGGGGGAGCTCCCCAATCCCCTGATTGCCCTGCGGCTCTGTGTTTGACAGGGTGCAGCACACCAACCCCCTGATCGGCCCTGCTCTGTGTGTGACAGGGTGCGGTGCCCCAACCCCCCCCCCCACATGGGCCCTGCTCTGTGTGTGACAGGGTAGAGCCATAACCTCTCCATCGACCCTGCCCCGAGTGTGACAGGGTGCAGCACCCCAACTCCCCTATCGGCCCTACTCTGTGAGTGACAGGGGGGAGCTCCTCAACCCCCTGATTGGCCCTGCTCTGTGCATGACAGGGGGGAGCTCCCCAACCCCCTGATCGACCCTGCTCTGTGTGTGACAGGGTACGGAGCCCCAACCCCCCTGATGGGCCCTGCTCTGTGAGTGACAGGGGGCAGTGCCCCAACCCCCTGATTGGCCCTGCTCTGTGTGTGACAGGGGGCAGCGCCCCAACCCCCTGATCGGCCCTGCTCTGTGCGTGACGGGGTGGCGCGGCAACCTCCCCATTGACCCTGCCTTGAGTGTGACAGGGGGCGGTGCCCCAACCCCCCAATCGGCCCTTCTCTGAGCGTGACTGAGGGTGGCATCGCAACCTCCCGATCCGCCCTGCTCTGTGCATGACGGGGCGGCGCCCCAACTCCCCAATCGGCCCTGCTCTGAGCCTGACCAGGGGCTGCACTTAGGGATTGGGCCTGCCCTCTGCCACCCGGGAGCAGGCCTAAGCCAGCAGGTCGTTATCTCCCAAGGGGTCCCAGACTGCGAGAGGGCACAGGCCGGGCTGGGGGACCCCCCTCTCCCCGCCCCCCGAGTGCACAAATTTTTGTGCACCGGGCCTCTAGTGTATATTATAAAGAAATTAATAATGTTCCAATAAAGCCCACTGGACAAAATACATTTGCATCAGTTTAGGTATTCAATTTTTATTCATACACTTTGAAAAACAGAGATCATTAAAAGATAACATTCTATGTAAGAGGAACAAATGGATGACAGTAAACATTCCCATGGTACATAAGTGTGTTCCAGTATACAGCTGAATACAAAAATGAAAGCTAGGTGAATTCAGGAAGGGGGCATTAGTTAGAAAGACTTTTGAGCTGGTGGGATTTATTTATAAAGGTCCAAATCAGAGAGGACTGGGGTCAACAATAATGAGGAAGGAGAGTCACTAACAGTTTGCCACATAATGACAGTCCTCATACATAATGATAATTAAATTGTAAAACTTCTAGCCACGGTGGACTCACCCGAAAGCCTAAGCTCCCTCATTTCCTATTTAAGGAAACAAATGGGCTACAAGGGATACACAGAGTTCATATGTTGCTGGGGCGGGACGGTTTTGTCTTTCACATTCTTCCTTGCATGAGGATGCGTATGTCTAGCAACCTTACAAATGTGAACCAGTATATAGTCTTCCTTGAAATGCTTTTATTAGCTCTATGTAAACACATTGAAATTGTTTATTATGATTATGTCTCTGATCAGACTATATCTTTTAATATATCTATGAAAATGTCTTGAACTGCTTTCCCCATTAACTCTTATATCTCATACTAAAGGCCCAATGCACAGATTCACACACATTGAAAGGAAATTAATTAGAAGAAATATTTTAATATTGCTATTTGTCCTTTCTCTATAATAGAAGTGTCAGAGATGAAAGAAAATTAGTAAAATGTATATGAAAATGACATATAAATTGATTAATAAATAAACAATAACATGATATAACAACAACAAAGATATGATATAAAAACAACAAAAACATGATATTAAAACAACATTGATAAAAACAATGACTGATAAATTGATTAAACTTATTCTGATATCTCCTTGTATGCCACATTAAGATTAAAAACACTTTCAGAGTGCTTGACTAATTCCCCTTATTATGAAGTATTTACAACATTAACTTTAACATCACACGCTTTTCGAACTCTAGAGAAAGCAACATATAACTGACCATGTCCAAAAACAGGTTCAGGTAGGAATATTCCTACTCTGTCTAGAGTTTGTCCTTGTGATTTATTAATAGTCATCACAAATGCTGGCATCATGCAAAATTGTCTTCGAATTAATTTAAATGGGAGGCCAGTGTTAGACAGGGACACATCTATTCTTGGAATCAGAACAACCTCTCCTTCCGCAGATCTGTTAATACTTCAGCTTCGATTATGTTAAGTTGCAATCTTTTGATAATGAATCTAGTACCATTACAAAGACCCCATTAACTATTAAGATTTCTCAGTAGCATGATGATTGCACCCACTTTCAATTTTAATTTATGACATGGCATTCCTGACAGAGTAATACTATTAAGAAATTCGATGGGAAAATTTTCCTTTCACCATCATCCCTTGAATTGATGGAATCATCACTCAAATAGGTGTGAAAATCTCATTGAGTATATTCAAAATTTCTTCATTTAATTGATGAACGTGCTCATTTTTTTGGACAAAGAATCGCACGTTTAGATATATCCGAAACACAACATGCGATTGGCGCCAGCTAGAGCTTTATATGTATCATGCATGCACGAGTCAATGTTTATTTTTAAATTGCCAATGCATGTCATGTGCACCAGCCGGTCAGTCAGTTGGACGGTTGGATGGATGGACAGTTGGTCGCTTAGCCTTTTATATATAGATAATGGATATTTTATTCAAAACTAATCTGTTGACTAAATGTTTGCCTTATTTATATTATTAAATTACAAAGTATTTGATAGTAATTTAGTTCTTTGCTTAGTTACTTAAATTAGTTCTTTTAAATTATAATAAATTAATAATAATAATGACAACAGCAACACTAGCAGCAAATTCCATTTATCTCATTTAATTTTTGCAATCACAGAATGCATTCTGAGAGATGTCCAAACTGTTGTCAATCAAATTGCTGAAATTTAAAGTGCTAATAATCTACAGGGCTGATATGTGAAATATAGGCTCATTCAGAAGTCCAGGCTGCTATACTGCATGATCTCTCATTTTATGATCAATTATCCTTTTACAAATACATATATTTAACCCTGTGTCTCATAAAATATTTAGCTTTACTATTTATATTTTGGACACAAGTATATAAATTTAAAATAAGTATTTATCAGCAATAATTAAATAAGCTTTTTTGGCCTAGCAAGTGACAAAAAATTAAATCTGGTGAGATAAATATAAGCTCTTTCTGTTTTCTTGTCATTGTACCACTTATGTGGGGGAGGGGCAATCAAAAATTTTATATCCAGTCAAGAAAAATAGCATTTTGTGGATAAAAAAGGATTAATCTATTTGTATTTTCTACTAAAATCATGATTTCTTGTATATTTCCATTTCTAAGCCTATGTTCCATGGGAAAAAAGAGGCTACTGACCAGCTCAGAGTTCAAAGTAGTCTCAAAATATATTTAACAAGTGTTTTGAAAGTCACTTTTTGCTTGTTTTTGTTTGTTTGTTTTTGTTTGTTTTTGTTTTTTTTAACATTAAGCCAGTATGAAGAAGGTTAGATAAAATGCTAGTGTTCTTGTAACCAGATCTAACCCCCTCCACTATCACTCTTTACTGATACTGCACTTTGGCAGAGGGGTGCTTAGAATTATTTACATGAAAAAGGGTGAGTCAAAAGTTAATTGGAGATAGTTGCTGGCTTTTCAGACATAATGTGGAGAACTTGCATGTACTTGGATACTTCTAGCTTTTGGATATGGATCATGACCAAAAGTGCCTCAGAAGCTATGGAGTTGACATTTTTGAGAAAGGCAGCTTGATAAAGTGGCTTGAAGGAGGATACCTGGCTCACTATACCATGAGACTAATGGGTTCGTCATGTGTTCCCATGAACCCCAGTGACAGAATGTTGAGTTGCTGAGAGGAACAGTAGACTAGTAGATGTCAGGCTGAAAGCAAATGGACGGCTGAGTGTGAGTGATATTTTTCCAGAGCCCTCTAGTCAGGTACTCAGAACTGTTCAGATATAAGAATCAGCAAAACACTCACAAAGACAGGTACACCTCAGTGGCCACCAATCCAACCTTCTCCCTTCCCCACATGGCCAGGTAAGGCTTAGCCCTACACTGTGATGTCACCTTGTAGAGGAACAGAGGAAAGGAGAGGAAATATAAAAGGCAGAATTGTTCAAGAAACAAAATTTTATTTATTCTTTTAATTTATCTTTCTTGTTGAAAGTTTTATAGATGTCCTCTGTTACCAACTTAGTCTCAATTTTCTGTTGTTTTTCTCCACTACTGAATGAGTTGCATAACCTGAATCAAATCACTTTAATTTTACAACCTCTATTCTTAAATCCCTTCAGCACGATTGTATATCTATTACAATCCCTTGGTCAGTTCACACTCCCAATTTCCCAAATGACTACTTCATACATTTCCTCTCTCCTTATACTTCCAACAACCCAGGAGTAACCCCAAGTTTTGCTATAACTTTAATAAAAAGAGAGAAATGAAAAGAAAGTCCATACTTTATTTGCCTTCTAAGTGGTATTATTGTATTCATGCCAGCCCCTCACCCAAAGTGTATTCTGTAAAAAGCAACCAGAACGATGTTTTGAATATATAAGTCAGATCATACCACTCCCCTAAGTGCCTTTCCATTTGGTTTAAGATACAATTTACTTCCAAAGTATAAGATGTTATATAAGATCTTGCTCAAGGAAACCCAATCTTCTGTCTTTCTACACTCTCTCTCACTATTATCCTTGGCATTCTGTCCCTTAAGTGCCCCCAACATATGAGCTTGTTACCAGGCCTGGTACTTTAAATGTACTGTTTCTTCTACCTTGAATGTTTTCTACAAAAGATCATAATATTCAGGTGACTTCTTCAGAGAAGATTTCCCTGAAATAACCTTACCCACATTACTCTATTTCCCATTCCCTATGTCATTGTCTACTTTAGCTACTACTTATTATCTTGCTAATTTCTCTATTGTTAGCATATACCGCAGTTTCTGGCATACAAGAAATGTCTTAATAAATATTTTTTGAGTGAACACATAAATCAATTAATCTCTTACAAAAGGATTAACACAATTTGACAGTTATCTTATTACAAGTAAGTAAAGAAATTAAGGAGATGATGTAAATACTACCATTGAAGTAAAGATCTTAGATAAATATAATTTGTCATATTTAGTGGTTATTTGTAATTGACCATTTTAGTTGCACAGAATGACCCAGATGAGAAAAAATAAAAACAAACTATGGCTTTGATCCTCATGTGGTTCAATTTGTTTATCCTTATTTTGCAGTTACAGCATTTATCATGCCTCAATCAGCCATTTTATAATTATTTTCTCTTGTTCACATTTAGCTGGAACAATACTAATCTGTTCCTAGTAATAGAAAACTATTCCCAGTTGGCTGGTCAGTAATATCATCATCATAATTTTATCTGCAAAGGAAGAGTTTGCAGGAATACGAGGAATTTTCAAGGCTTCATTTACCATTGACCTAGACAATCACATTTTTTAAATATAATTTTATTGATTTCAGAGAGGAAGGGAGAGGGAGAAAGAGACAAAAAAACATAAATGATGAGAGAGAATCACTGATTAGCTGCCTCCTGCACAACCCCTACCAGGCATTGAGTCCACTACCTGGCAAGTACCCTGACCAGGAATTGAACCATGACCTCCTGGTTCATGGGTCGATGCTCAACCAGTGAGCAACACCAGCTGGGCTACAATGGCTCATTTTAGAAAACCATTTGAACAAAAGAAAGCTTTGATTTTTTTCAAAAATATCAGAAAAAAAGCAAACACTACTTGGGACTATATTGATTTCAGATCAAATCTATTACAATCGGGTCTTTTTTCTACCGAATTTTGGCATAGCAGCTTCCTGCAGAACTAGTTAGGATTTATGAAGTAATATGGAGAAAATGAGAGAAAAGAAATCATATAATGTTCAGAACTGTAAAGAGGTCTTCAACAAGGTTACTGAAAGTCAGGTGAAATTCCAGTGGGGTCTTTTGTTCCGTTTACCACGATGTTGGAAATTGAGCTTGGCCGCTAGGAGCCCTTTTGCCCTTTGAACCACTGTGGCTTGAATCCATTCTTCATACAAAAAAAGAGAAAGAAAGAAAGAGAGAGAGAGAGAGAGAGAGAGAGAGAGAGAGAGAGAGAGAGAGAGAGAAAGGAAGGAGGGAGGGAGGAAGGAAGGAAGGAAGGAAGGAAGGAAGGAAGGAAGGAAGGAAGGAAGGAAAGAAGGAAGGAAGGAAAAAGCAGTAGGAAATATCTTCAATGCACAGAATTCAAGTCTGGAAATCATTTTGATGCCAAGCAGTTGTTTTTGAAAAGACCCATGTTCCAAATAACTGCAGTTTGTGCATCCAGTGCTCAGCAATGTCAAAAAAAATTGTGGTTCTTTCTGTTTTACTTTAAATGTTATTATTCAGCCAAATTTTATTCACATTCACTGCAGCTTTACCAGTCTACATGATTCCTGTTCATGGATTAATGAGCGCTTTTTCTTTTTTTCCCAAGAGAATGTTATGTTGACTTCCTAAAGATGTTTTTAAAAGCAAAAGGGGATGATAACATATTAAAATGCATATATGAATCACATCATTCATAATTGTAACTTCAAAACTGAATATCATATATTACCTAATTTCAGCTTAGCATGTGTACAGTTAATGCTGGCCGGTGATCTTTTTGAACACTTGAGGGGTGGCATTAATTATGTATATTGCTTACACCTGTGGAAAATCAGCCTGCCCTTCTGAAGCTAATAAGAAAATTAAATGTTAAATTCAGACTGCATTAGAAGGCTTTCTCAGCAATGCCTGCCATATTTTGCCTAGGAGTGATCATATTCAGTCCTGCTCATTTTTATGCAGATTACTATGTACTTTATGAGTCAGATTTAAAAAAAAAAAAAAAAGAATGCTTTTTTGATACCCTGCAGCTGCTGGTCTCTATTACATAGTCAGGAGAAAGGAGGAGGAAACTGCTGTCCTGTTAACTATGAAAATATGCTCTAAAACCCACTGCAACTCTGCTCATAAAAACGGTGGTATTGCCCCCCTTCCTCAGAATGGTGGATTTCTGAAGACGAGTAAAGCTTCTCGCTATATTTCTCTGTGTTTCATACATGGTTTGTTTGTTTTTTCATTTTTCTTGTTATTCACTTTGGGAAATACTGTCTTTGAGAAGCAGTAGGTTAGAAGTTAAGAGTTTAGTATTTTGTGTTCACATCTCTTATGCTGTTTTCCAGCCATGTAAGCTTGGGGGGGTGGGGTGCGTTCACTCAATTTATCTAAATATCAGTTGGCTCAATTATCAGATGAGGTTAATAAAAATATTAAATTTATCAGTACCTAGAAGGCACGGAATAGGCTGTAATAAATGCTAGCAGTTATTTTTATATTTTTAAAAAATGTTTTTATTAATTTTTAGAGAGAGATAAAAAGAGAGAGAGAGAGAGTGAAACATCAATGGCTGCCTCCTGCACACCCTCTACCTGGTATGGAGCCTGGAACCCGGGCCTGTCCTCTGCCTGGGAATAGAACCTGAAACCTTTGGGTGCAGGGGACAACAGCCAACAAACTGAGCCACACCAGCTAGGACTTTATATATGTTTTGCTGAGTGATTGACTCAAGTTAATTTGCACTAAAGTCAGTCATCATTTGTGGTCTCTCATAATCCCCCTAATATACATTTTTCTTCCTAAGAATTTATCTAGTATCCCTAGAGGGCAAAAAGCAATTCCTATATAATATTTGTTCCTATGGGGGAAAAAATAATATGAGATAGATCAGGCCCAAACCTTTTCTAGATTGCTCATAAACTCAAGTTAAAAACTTCAGTAAATAGTATACTTACTACCTGGAAATAGTAATTAAAAAGAACAAAATATCAAAGCAAGCATTTTTTCCCCAGGGAGCAAATGAGGTATGTTGGTCAAAAGACCTCAAAAATAGAAGTACAGAAAGTCCTCACTTAAGTCTTTGATAGGTTCTGTGACTTTAAGTAAAATGAATTGTAAAGAAACCAGTTTTACCATATGTTAATTGTATAAACAACAGTTAAGATCTTACAGCATCTCATCAACATTATGAGAAAACTATGTTGAACAAAACCAGGATCTGTTATGTTTATAAATTCATAGAAGAGAATGTAGGAAGTTTATACATCAAATATTGGGGATCATGTCTGGAAACAAAATGGAGATTTGGGGCAGTAGTTAAACAAGACTTTATTCTTACCAGTATGATTTATATTTTTAACATACATTTCTTTTATAATTAAATTTTTTAAAAAGAATACACACATACATGCACCTTGGTTTTTTTTCTTTGCCTTTCTCAAAAGCAATTTGCAGTAGCTTATCAAATAATGACTGTTAAAACTTAAAGAGCAAAGAAATATAGGAATAGTCATAGTTAAGAGCTTCTCAACAACAAAAAAAATGAAGCAATTTTGATTTCATGAGTTCTATTTGTTGTATAAAAGAATACTTACAAGTTCACTAAATATTGTCCTGACATAGATTATTGAGAGAATATATCATGTAGGTTCTGTGTTTCCTCATATATTATATTTTTCAACATAATCTCACAAAATCACAGATATTTTACAACCAGGAATATTGTGTTTAGTGATCCTCTGTAAAGCTGACAAATAGAATTAAAGATAGTATGAATAAAATTGTAGTCATTTATAGATACTACTAGAGGCCTGGTGCATGAATTCATGCACGGGTGTGGTCCGGGCAGCCCGCCCCTGATCAGGGCCAATCAGGGCTAGACCGGCCATGGGAAGGGGCTGTGGGAGGTTGGCCACCAGCCCCGCCCCCAATCAGGCTGGTTGGCTGGTGCAGTGTACATCATAACGACCGGCTCTTCTGGTCGTTTCGGTTGCTTTGCTTTTATATATATAGATTATTACCTTAATTTTATACATGAAGAAACTGAGGTATAGAGAATTTAACTAAGTTACCCAAAATCAAATAGCTAGTTATTCATGAAGCTGTAGAAATAACAAGGACCACACAAAGGAAAACAAATATCTAGGCTATTTATTCAGATCTTGCTTTATCAAGGAAGTAAATTGATATCACTTGTGTTTAGAAAAGACTCAAATGCAAACTGGTGAGTGAGAAGACTTTATACTGACTTTTTTTTAAATGAAAGGCTTTAAGGATGCTCTGAGTGGAGATTGCTACTTTGAGGAAGCTGGAAGTAGGCTAACTAGAAGCAAGACATCTTATGTGATTGGTTAAGGCAGTGGTCGGCAACCTGCGGCTCGGCAAACCGCGCCTCGAGAGCCACATGTGGTTCTTGGGCCCCTTCAGTGTGGCTCTTCCACAAAATACCGTCTTCTGCGCATGGGCCATGAAGTTTCAATCACACTGTACGTTCGCGCCCACACGTGGTATTTTGTGGAAGAGCCACACTGAAGGGTCCAAAGAGCCGCATGCGGCTCACGAGCCACAGTTTGCTTACCATGGGGTTAAGGGAACATATTTGGCTTTCTCTGTTGGTTGCTAGTTGGAAGTGGGGCCATAAAGAAGGAAGCTAACAGCCATTGAAGAAATCCTGATTACTTCAGAAGTTGTGCTCTGGCTTCCTGAACTGAAATTTTTTGCAATCGTATCATCCATTAAAAGGAGAAGAAGGAAGAGGAGAAGAGGGATGAGAATGGGGGGGGGGGGGGGGGGAAGAAGAGGAAAAGAAAAAAGAGTAAGCATTTAGGTAGTATAGCTAAAAATCATGCCACACAACTGAATCACAAAGGATTAACCCAATGAGTATTTTTATGCCTAGAGAAACCTAAGTAAAATTGATCAAAGTGGAAATTTTATATTGGCTCCATTATGCGCTGGATTTTACCTGATCCAAATGATTTCAATAAGAATATTAGCTTGATAATCACTTGCTCCTTGCAGAGAAACATATTTGTCCTTTATTGCCTCCCTTTAGTCTGGATGCAGATGATGAAATTAATTTGAAAACTTTTATTAACCCATTTCCTCTCTAACACATCCCACACTTTATTTCATGTTGGTGGTCTTGGACCATTTATTTATAGTCCTTCACAACTATTTCACTATTTGTCAAAAATGTACAATGGATGATTTAAACGCAAATCTATATATATAAAAGCCTAAGCAACCATTACGATCGGACGACAGGAACAACTGGTTGACCAGTCACTGTAATGTACACTAGCCACCAGGGGACAGATGCTCAATGCATTAGCTGCCCCCTGGTGGTCAGTGTGCTCCACATGAGGAGCGCTGCTCAGCCAGAAGCTGGGCTCATGGCTGGCAAGCACAGCTGCGGTGGCAGGGGCCTCTCCCAACTCTGCCGCAGCACTACCAAGCGGCAGCGGTGTGGCACCTGGTCCAGCTCAGGCTCCTCCCTGACCACCTGTTGCTTGGCACACTGCTACATGCCTTGGGGGATGTCCTAAACCGGCCTGTTAGGGGATCAGGCCTAAGCCGGCAGTCAGACATCCTCCGAGGGGTCCTGGATTTCGAGAAGGCACAGGCCATGCTGAGGGCCACCCCCCTCCCATGCACGAATCCATGCACCAGGCCTCTAGTGTATATATATTGAAATAGAATAAAGTCTGGCAATTTGAGAGTTCTGAACAACTCACACAAACTATCATTATTGTATCAGACGCTTCAAATTGAACTAATAACACTTGGAGCCACTGTGACATGGAAATTGTCATGGATCTGAAATCCTTTTGCTATAAAAATAAATAGGGTTTTA
This sequence comes from Myotis yumanensis, assembly GCF_028538775.1. Lineage (NCBI taxonomy): Eukaryota > Metazoa > Chordata > Mammalia > Chiroptera > Vespertilionidae > Myotis > Myotis yumanensis. The sequence goes on along the minus strand of NW_027223762.1, from coordinate 28,046,576 downwards.
AATCTAAGTCTCGATAACTTTTGCCTAGAAATTTAAAAAAAAACACAACCAGATATTTGTAATGTGCTCTGAATAAAATGACATATATTAAAACTCTTAGTTAATATCGAAATACCAAACAGAAAAGTTAAAACGTTTTGCTCTCAAGTGGGTGGAATGACTGGATCCATGTGGAAAATGTCTACTCAGCATCTTATGAGCTATAAATATGCTGAGATTTTCATTTCATGAATTAAAGGAAAAAAGATGACCATTGAAACATTTAATGTTTTTCCTAAAGCAGTCAATTTCAGTAAATGAATGCTGTCTCCACTATTGAGTTTATATTTAATTAGCTGTTAGTAAATTTGAATGATAGAATTGTATAGTTAAATTATGTAAGTTGTGCAATTGTAAATAATGACTGCACATCTGCATTTTTTAAAAAGTCAAACTCTGTGCCAATGTCCACACAAGTGCATGCATGATTTTGTGGTGAATTTGGCCAAGGTATATAATTTATATCTTCTACAATTCCAATTTTTATGATTAAGTTTGGAAAAAGAAATAGTTGTCTTTTAATAAATTTCAAATGACTTAAAAAGGTAATTTTCCTTTTAAGTTCCTTCTCCCAATTTTTTCCAGAATTTGAAAGAATTTATAGAGCATTTATTAAAGACAAAGTAAAACCAAATTATAAAATGGTCTGTAGATTAGTTTCAATTTGTCTGTAATCTTTTTATTTATCTGGACTAAATTTCCCTTGCAATGAATTTTACGTATAATAAATAGAATAAGTCTATTTCCATTAAAGCTTAATTCCTCTGATATTACTAGTTTATGTGCATTGTTATTGAAATTAACTTAAATATCAGGAAAAATTAATTACTTTCAACCTGGTGTAGGGTATCCATATAAAATCAATGGCTCTTACCGACTGGCAATATATATCACTTGAAAACTTTCTAAATATAATGACATTTGCTGGCCTTCATTCCAAGATACTGATTTTATTGTTTGAGGTAGTGTCCTGGTGTTAGAACTTTAAAAATCTCCTATGTAATTCTAATATACAGTAAGGGTTGAGAACCACTGTTCTACTTTAGTGGGTCTCAGATTTGAGCATCCATCAGAATAACCTAGAGGTGAAAACACAGGTTGCTGAGCTCCATTCCCAGAGTTCCTGTGTCAATAAGTCTGGAAAATTTGCATTTCTAATAAGATGGCCAGTTGCTGGTCCAAGAAGCACACTTTAAGAGCTATAGCTTAGGTATGTGGATAGAGATAGTAGCATAAACCCAGGCTTCTCAGGTAATTTAAAGTATGATACGTTTTCTAAATAAGGGTTTAGCAAGCTGCAGTTCAACACTGGCAACCTGTTTTTAGAAGAAATGGACTAGGTCTATGGGAAGGAGGATCATAGGTTTAGCATGGGACATGTTGAGATTTAGCTGTCTTTGAGACATCCATTGAGACGTAGTCAAAAGGCATTTGGCCATGAAAGTCAGAAATTCAGACATATGGTATTATCTTAATGATTACTGTTTTTTATTTTCTTACTGTGTTTTTTTGTTTGTTTTTTTGTTGTGTATGTGGTGTGTTTTTTGTGTCTGTGTTTTTTTTTGTTTTGTTTTGTTTTTTTACTACTGTGTAGGCTATTTGGTTTATATTATCTACTTCCTCTTACCAAAAGTCTTTGCATATACTGTTTCTTCTGCTTAAAATATTCCTCCTTATCCCTTTCATCTAACTAACTCCTACCTATTCTTAAAATATCAACTCAAATCTCACTTCCTTAGGAAAACTTTCTCTGATCTTGGTGGTTATTACACCTCTACTGTTGAGTCACATAGTAATCTAGCTATAACACTTGCCATAACTAAACCTTTAGATTTGCTCAAATAGTTACTTATGTATTTGCTCTCCTCTAAAACTTCATTTTAATGAGAGCAGGACCTATTATGTTATTTTATTTTATATTATTTCTCAGCCTTGTGGCTCTAGTACCTTGCAGGTGCCTGACACATATGTTCATAAGACATTTTTTAATAAAATGAGTTCATAGATAAACATATGTTAAAACTTATTGGTGCTACATATGAACAAGTTGATCTCCCCAACTAAAAATCATAGAATCAAACTGGGTACAAAATTAATAGGCAGAAATGCCAAACTCATATGCTATAAAAGTATGTATGCATTCACTTACAATTATAATCCTAAGACTCTTTCTTTAAGAAAACATATTCAGCTCCCTAAGACTTTTTGAACATAAGACAATACTTGTTAGGTTAAATGAATAAAGCAGAAAGCAAAATCTTTATTTGAAAAATGCAAAGTGTATATAAATATGACTAGAAGGAAGTCAAACCAAATGCTAGCAGAAATTCCATTTGGTCTGTTACATTTAGCCTTCTACAACATGGAAGATTGTTGTGACTGCTAAGTGAAATAAACCAGTCACAAAATGAGGAATATTGTATGATTCCCTTTATATGAGATAACAAAGAAGAGTCAAGTTTATAGAGACAGGCTGTGGGTGCGGAGAATAAGGAGTTGAGTAATGGTTATAGAGCTTCAGTTTTGAAAGAGTTCTGGAGGGGGTTGTGCAACAATGTGAATGCAGTTAACACTACTGGTTGGCACACTTAAAAGTGGTTAAGATGCTAAATTTTACTATGTGTATTTTATTACATTTAATTGCATTTTGACAATGGAATTAGTTTTATTCCTTTTTAAATATAAAATCAGTTCCTTTTCTGTTTAGTTTAAGAAAAAATATTTGCTATTAAAGTTTTTTTGAAAAGAACGAAGAGGCAAAAGCAGGGGGCACGTCTGAGATATATATATATGTATTCTTAATTACATGAAAGAGCTTTGATAGTTGAAGGAGTACAATAGATATTTGATGAATAAAAAGAAATGTGGGTAGGTAATAAAGGTGTAATTATTAAGTCTTTGGAAGTACAAGTGAAATTCCCTCCAGATTTATTCCTAGGGCTATCATTTAAGGGCATGCAATTGTAAGAATAAATTACTCTGACCAGGTATTTCCCTGATTTTGACAGTTATCCCTAGAGAAATGCCCTACAGGTACATAATCTTCTCTATTGATATTTTTTTCAAGATGGAGCTTTGGAAAAAATATTGCCAGTCCTCGATTTCAAATTTCCAAATATCACTGTGTCAGCTAAAGAATATATGTTTCAAATATAAAGCTCACAATGAAGTCAAGTTGATCCAAGATCACTGAGGGATGAGATACACAAATCCAGGGAGAATATAGATGCTATTTCTCACATTGGTCAGGCTACCAGACCACAGCCCCCAGAATGTTACTAAATGTATCATTTTTGTGGTTTAGAAATTGATCACTTGAAGAAACCCAGCTGAAAAACAATATTTAAATTCACCTCTACCAAAATTTCTTTGCTAGAAGACTATCGTCCTGTAGTGCACAAGTACACGCGAACACCATAGAGGCAGTTATTTTTTTTTGAAAAGGCAGATGTCTTTTAACAGGACATTTTTTTAAGCCTGAAAGAAGACAAAAGTTGTGTATGTTGGGGGGAGGGAGGTGGAGCAGCACTTAAGTCATAAAATGAATTCCCAGTTCATTGAGAAATGTGTGTTGTTGTTTTTTAAATTTTCATTGAATTTATTGGGGTGACATTAGTCAATAAAGTTATATAGTTTTCAAGTGAAAAATTTTATAATTCATCACCTGTATATTGTTTTGTGTGTTCCTCATCCAGAAGTCAAGTCTCCTTCTATCATCATTTATCCCCTATTTACCTCTCTATTTTGAAATTTAAATATTATATCCCTTAAATATATCCAAGGACATTACACAATATGAAGGCTTTGCAGTTCAATTCATGGAAATGGATGTTTACAGCATCACCTTTCCTTGCATGGGAAAATAGATATTAACTTGAGGCAAAAGTCCCCAAAATTACTTTTCCAAATGCAAGGGTAAAATAATCATAATTCATTCCTAGAACAACTGAGCAATTAAGTAAACTGAAGTATCAACTCATAAGCTGGATAAATTTGAAGGAGACAATAATTAGTGGTGTGCTTTTTTTATTATTAATTAGAGCTAGGTAGGTATAAAATGTAAGAAAGTATTTTCACTCTGTATTATTCAGGGCAAATTTGGAGTAAGGGTGAGGATTTGCATGGCAAAAAATATTTAAACTTGATAATCTCTGTGAAGACTGCCTAACTTTTTGAAGCTTTATAAATCCTATATAATAAAAGAGAAACATGCAAATTAGCCATCCTTCCACTACGCTGAAGTCACACCCACCAGCCACACCGACCAGCCAATCCGAGTGACTATGCAAATTATCTGACAAAGATGGCGGTTAATTTGCATACTCAGGTGTCAAGTACCCCAGGAGGCGACAGCAGCCATGGCCAAGGGCTCCCGGGACTTTTGCCGGCCCTGGGAGGTAAGGCCATAGCCACGCCCGTGGGCTCCTGAGACTTTAGTTAACCATCACTCCGAGACAAAGATGGCAGCACCCATAGTGCTTGGGACGGGACACTGGCGGTGTTGCCCTGGCAACGCAAGCCCAGTGTCCGGCCCATCTGCATGGAGGGAGGGGAGGGGAGGGGCCTCCAGCCGGAGTCTGCTTCAAGGAATGCCCAGCATCTGCGCTCCGGCTGGCAGAGGGAGGGGAGGGGAGGGGCCTCAGGCTGGAGTCCACGGTGAGGAACACTGGGCTAGCAGAGTCGCCTCCAGGGATGCCCAGTGTCCGAGCCCTGGCCGGCCGGAGGGAGTGGAGGGCAGGGGCCACGGGCTGGAGTCTGCACTGAAGGAGGGGAGATGAGGGGCCTCAGGCTGGAGTCCCTGGAGAGGAATGCTGGGCTTGCAGCGTTCAGCTTTAGAAGTTATTTACTTACCAACAGTAAGTAAATAACTTCTAAAGCTGAACATGTGTGCTTGGCCGGGTGAAGAGTGGGGAGGGCAGGAGCCTCGGCCAGAGTCTGCACCCCGGCTGGGTGGAGGGAGGGGAGGGGAGGGGCCTCGGGCTGGAGTCTGCGCCCCAGACGTGTAGAGGGAGGGGAGGGCAGGGGCCTTGGGCTGGAGTCCCTGGCGAGGGATGCTGGCATCATTGCAGGCCAGGCTGAGGGACACCCCGCATGCATGAATTTTGTGCATCAGGCTACTAGTATAGAATAACTGATGAAGACAGGTATAATGACGTAAACAAGTATTTCAGGGGTTATTTTTTATTTTGTTATTTTTAAATATATTTTTATTTATTTCAGAAAGGAAGGGAAAGGGAGAGAGAGAGAGAAGCATCAATGATGAGAAAGAATCATTGATCGGCTGCCTCCTGCATGCAACCTACTGGGGATCAAGCCCACAACCTGGGCATGTACCCTTGACCAGAATCGAACCCAGGACCTTTCACTAGCAGACAGATGCTCTATCCACTGAGCCAAACCAGCTAGGGCTCAGGGGCTATTTTGAAGACTCCATTGGGAACTGAAGGATGGAAATATTTCTTTTCCCCTGGATGATATATCTTTTAAGGTAGTTGTCAGATATGTTTTGACCTCCCTCATTTGCTAAGAGAACTAGAGAATGACCTTCATCTTAGGCAACATCTTCATTAATTGAGTTTTTATACTATACTAAGCTCTAGGGCTATTAAGATAATCTCCAGGGAGATTACTGGCTAGAGCAGAAGGCAGACATAATTAATAACTAATTGCAATATTGATATTTATGAACACACACACACAAAAAGGAATTGGAAAAGACAGAACATCAGGATGACATTTTTGAATAAGCCCTTCTTTGTTAGATGATAAATTCATTTCTTTTGGTTTTGTTTTCAGATTTATTCCAAAGGCAGATTCATTTAAAGAGAGAAAGTGATTTAAATATTTACATTTCTTTCTCTAAAAAAAGTCCTATTGAAGGCTTTGTAACTCGCTGACTATCACTGTTCTCCCTAGAATCATATCCTTAACAGAAACGCTGTTTCCTTTCCACTCTAAATATTCAGTGACTGCCCTGGTTGGGTGGCTCAGTTGGTTGCAGTGTCGTCCCATACACCAAAATGGCTGCTAGTTCCAATCCTCACTCAGGGCACATAGTTAGGTTGTAGGTTCAATCCCTGATCCGGGCAAGAGGCAACCGATCAATGAATCAATGTGTCTCTCTCACCTGTCTCTTCTCTCTCTCTCTCTCTCTCTCTCTCTCTCTCTCACTCTCGCATTCCCTCTCTTTTCCTCTCTCTCTACTGGTAAAAATCATTAAACATATCCTCAGGTGAGGATTAAAAAATTTAAATATTCAGTAACCAAGCCATTTATGGTTTTTATACACAATATTTTTCTTCAATACCTGTTGTTATATCAAGCGAACTATTCTAGCATACATGTAATTAAACCCTCCCTTCTCTAATGTTTTATTTTTAGTACAGATTGACCTTCCTTAAGCACCACTTAAATTCTTTTTATAAGTTTCTACTTCTCCTGTCTTCTCCTATTTTAGGGTCTTTCAGAAACTGGCCCCAATTCAGGTTTCTAATGAACTATGTCTTAGTTAGGCATCATTGCCCACCTTCCCAGGACAACCACTGCCTTAACTTGCACAATTATAGATTAAGTGTGTCTACTCCTGAACTGTATATAAATAGAATCATAAAAGTTTTCGGACTTGTTCCAAAGTGTATTTATAAGATTATCTATGTTGGTGTATAACTATGCTTTGTTAATTTCTATTTTGTATTGTATTTCACTGCACAACACAATTTATTTACCCATATTTCTATTAATTGGTCTTTATTGTGCTATCTTTTTTTTTGAAAAATTTGAATGAATTAAGATGTATATTTTAGGGCAATTAATACAACCATAACATACTTGAGCATATCCATAATTTTAATTGATTGTAACGTTATACTAGGAAAAGTCACTAAATTAGGCAGATAAGAACAATTAGAATAAATGTAATATTAACACTTTGCATAGACAAGGCATTAGCTTTTAATAGAGAATGTCAATCTTGTGTGTTTTTTTTATTAGTGGAAATCCAGTCACCCTTAATTTATACAAAATCATTGGGTTCTACTTATCTCGATTTGTAGCTTCCTGTTACTGTTCTTTGCTTGAAGTACTCCTGTTACACACATAATGATTACATGAGCAAGAATTAAGTTAATAGGACTTTTCTGGTGAAGAATGCAGTCCTTTTTTCAGCTTAAGGTCAATGAGGGTTTAACATTATATGAAAAATATAGGCACAGTTTTGAAAACACTTCAACTGAGCATATATTGAATAGCCTTGAAAACTCCTAAAACTCTTATGCTTATAACATTTAATTAAAGTGATTTAAAATTTATATAAAAATTCCTGAGATGTTAAATTGTTACATTTTACAAATTTGGGGTCCTGCTTGGATAGCCTTTCAGAGAATTGAGTGTGATATAAAGTAATTTAATTTCAGTTCAGGTTTCAATATGCCAAGTTTATGTCCAAAAAAAAAGGATTACAATGTTAAATGAAACTACTTAATCAATCTTTCTTATGTAGACTATTCATTGAAAGTACATATAGTTTGCTTAGTGCTCCTGGTATTACAAGTGGAACATAAATGCTCAATACACGCTTGTTGAGTTTAGGTAAAAAATGGTGAAATTGAAGTGGAAGGAGGTTTTCTTAGGGAAATGAGCAGTAAATATGGTTTATAGGTAAATGAAACATTCTGAGACAGACTATTTTGTTAAGAAACAATGAGGTTGATCTAAATCTAGTGTCTTCTAACTAAAGAAGTTAGTAAAATAATAATGTTATGCTGCCAGTAATGCGAATAGTGCTAAGGAAATTGCTGCTAGTTCTGTCTAAGGAGACGTCCAACCCCTTCTTCCATAGGAGCCCTCTGGCAGGGACTTTTCAATACATAATTAGATTTCCCTCCCCGTGAACTTGGCTTCCAAATGTCTAATTATTCTGTTTGACCATAATAATATACCATGGAAGTTCATTGTGTGTGGTGCTAAGGATTATAATGAAACCTGTGTTTATTGGGAGGGAATGTGGAGGGAGTCCGCTTGTTTTTGTAAAGTGGAGTTTACATGGAAATCACAGTGCAGCGTTGCTGGTGACATGCCCACATCTTTTACTTATATTCTCTGTAATGTCAGACCGAAGAGAGAAAAAGAGAGCCTAGTTCCCCCTTTCATCCTAAATACTCCTTTTGCTTACTATGAAAATCTGGTGTCACACGCATTCTAGTGCTGAGGCAGCACGATCAAAGAGGAGTGATGCGGAGCTCTTTATCATTTCTTTGAAATAGGAACTAGCAGATGGCATTTTCTCTTTTCTACATTTCATAATTCATCAAAAAACAATTAAGATTAAATGAGTCTTAACAGATAGTTGGCATGCTCATTTCTGTGATAGTTATTTTTATAAGAATCAGAGCTTATTATAACATGTTTAAAAAATCTTTTTTGTCTGTTTTTTAATCCTCACCCAAGAACATACTTAGAGAGAGGAAGGGAGAGAGAGAGAGGGAGAGAGAGAGAGAGAGACAGACAGACAGACAGACAGACATGGACGTCATTGCCTTCGTAGGTGACCCAGCCCATTTGGGGGTGGAACCCACAGCCCAAGTATATGCCCTGACTGGGAATCAAACCACCAACCTTTTGGTGCACTGGACAACACTCAACCAACTCAGCCACTCTCCCACTCTGGCTGGACTTCAGAAAACCTTTTACTAGTAATGTTCATTTGCCATTGTAGTTAAGTCTAGTGTTTTCATTTTGACAAAATTATGAAAATAGCCTCATATTGATCTTCAACTGGTTTAAAACTTAACCAATGTACAAAATATTACCTTTTAGGTTAATACATACAGACTAAAATATAGGTTTATAAAATGACTGTGACCAATTGCTATGCAATGAAGTCAATGAGACTTAAGCTTTAGGGTACCTCTTTTTATTGCCCTCATTCTCAGTTCTAGCAGGGACTTTAATAATCTATTCACCTAGTTACATGTCTGGTAGCATGAGGCGCTAGATTCTATTGCATAGGCCTCTCCACAGGGCTACCTGAATATCCTTATGGTTCAGCAGCTGGTTTAGCCCCGAGTACACAGCAAGGAGAAAGTTAAGTCACAGTGTCTTTTATACCTCGTTTCCCAGCCTCATTCTGATAACTTCACTTTATTCTAAGCATTAGAAGTGAATCGCTAAATGTGGCCCACATTCAAGGGAAAGGAAGTAGGCCCCATGTCTTGAATGGAAAGATTATCAAGAAATTTGTAGACTTTTTAAACTACCATGCTTTGTATTAAAGCTCTCTTTTTTAATGGTTACTGTATTAGTTTCCTTGGGCTACCATAAAAAAAGTTACCACAAACTGAGTAGCTTAAAACTACAGAAATTTACTTTCTCACAGTTTTGGAGGCTAAACATTCAAAAGCAGGATTTCAGTAGTGTCATGCTCCTACTAAACATTCCACGAAAGAATCTTGTCTTGCCTCTTCCTGGTTTACTTGACTCCCAACATTCCTTGACTCATAGTTGCATCACTCCAGTTTCTTCCCTCTGAGCCGGTCTGTTGTATGTCCCCCTCTCTTTGCCTCATAAAGAAACTAGGCATAGAATTTAGGGCCCACCCCAACCCCGCATGGAATCATCTAACTTGACTACATCTTCAAGATGCGATGTAAATAATATCATATTTACAGGCACTAGGGGTTAGGACTTGAACATATTCTTTTGGAGAAGTTAATTCAATCTGGGGTGTTTTTTTCCTCCCTTCTTCCTCCTCTTCCCCCTCCACCCTCTCTTCTCCCTCCTCCTCCTTCTCCTTTTCCTCATTCTTAAAGAAGGCCCTTTAACATTTCTTGTAATACTGAGTTGGTGATAACAAACTCCTTTAGCTTTGTGTTGTCTGAGAAGCTCTTTATTTCTCCTTCAATTTTAAACCATAGCCTTGTTAGGTAAAGTAGTCTTGGTTGTAGGTTCCTGCTTTTTATCACTTTGAATATTTCATGCCAATCCCTTCTGGCCTGAAAATAATTTTTATGCTGAAAAATTTGCATTTAGAAAAGAAAAACTATTTTGATCTTGAAAAAATGGGAAAATTGCATGGTGCATAATGAGATGGTACATTAATAGAGTGATTTCTAAGTGCAAGACACTATGTAATGTTACTTATTATGTACGAATTCAATTACATTTCAGGATAAACCTTAAATATTAGTATAATCATTCTAATTTTAAATATGTTAATTCAGAGTTAAGAAGATTTAATTATGTTTCCCCCAAGTATGTGGTCAATAGATAGGAGGCAGCATTATATCTAAACATTGTCTCCAGGAAAACTAAAAAGCAATTTCCTAGGATTATGACCCAACAAACAATGTATTAGCTTTATTAATACGAGTATGCCATTTAATCTTTCTAATTCAAATATTCTCACTGTATAATAGTGATAATAATTAATGTAAGCAATAGTGTGGTGAAGGCCTGGGAGGGACAGGTGCAGGGTGGAGGGGCTCACTGGGGGAAAAAGGGGACACCTGTAATACTTTCAACAATAAAGATAAGTTTAAAAAAATAAAATTACAAAAAAACTTAGATTTCCAGAAATAGAATTTACAACTTACCAAGTCATTATATGCATTATTTTATTTAACATTAATGTCCTTTTATATGACGATCAAAAAAGTTGCAAGTTCACCCAGCTGGAAAATTGTGAAGCGCGGAGTCAAACCAAAACCTTCTTGCTCTGGAAACTAAGTCAGGATACTGCTTTCCTGCCTTCACTATGAACATTTGATCGGATGAAATAAGACATGCAAAATTTTATGTAGTACATAAAATGCTATATATATATCTGATATTAGTTATGTTGAAACAAAATGTGGGATGTTGAGTCTGAGTTCTTGTCTCCAGGAAATCGAAGAATGAAGCCTGGGACACAAACAATGAGCAGGCGTCAAGTTTATTGAGAGCATCCATGCGAATTAACATGTAGAATCCCACATGGCCATAAGCCACGTGGGCACAGGGGATATGCTTCCCCCCAACAGGAATGTAAGCTGTTCATTGAGTGCTGAGCCAGGGGAGAGAAGGAAGCATGTGTGCGGCTCTTTTGTTAGTTCCTGATTGGTTATCTGCAAGCTGCCTGTCTTAGCATTAGCTATACATTTTAAAGGTCATGCCTTTGGCATGCACCCTTCCTTCTCCGCCCAGCTGGGGTGCCTGAGTAACTCCTCCTAGTTGGGCTACTTCCTTTCCCATGGTCCCGCCCCTATCTACCTAGCTTCTTTCTGTCTCCTCAGTATCATCATAATCATCATTATTATCATCATCAACTTTAACTAACATTGCTCTTGTGGGAAGCCTATGTTTTTCTGAACACCTATTCTTTGTATTACAAATATAGTCATCATGATATACATAGTGCCTGTTTAATGAAAAAAATCCAACTTTCTTTTTATTTCAAGAGAAACTATTTTACTCTCTCCCCCTACATTTCGGTTCTCTCTGCCAATTCAACTTCCAAGAAAGGACTCTAAATGCATTGGCTTATTTCATTCTTTATTTTGGGAATCATTTGTTGTTTGAGAAAGCTATGAGTGGATTATATAGAAAGGCTGTATTATAAGCACCTGTCCCCAAAAAATTCGCAATCCTCCTAAATATATATTCTCCCTTCATGAAAAACAGTAATAGAATGAACTCTGTACTAAATAAATGCTATACACACTTCTTAGAATATAGGATTTCCTGAGAACATTAACAAAAGCACAGACAATGCTTAAAGAAACATGGGAGAAGAGCTCCAGTTTAGGAAAGGTGGAAGGGAAAACTTGAAGTAGATAGAGACTGTTCATAGCTGAAATCCTTGCCTGGGAAACCTTATCTGTGGTCAGGTACCTTGAGTAGAATTGACCGTAGAAGTCACAAAGCCAATTGGAATTTGAGTGCAGCGAAGCCTGTGACATGGAAGAGGCTGATGCTAATGCATCCCAAAATAGTCTGCTTACAACAGTTAAAGAATAAATTTTTTTCCTATAGTACATTATTGACAGTTGAGGTGTAGGGCACAGCTATGCAGTCAGTAATTGCCTCTGAAATGAAAAGTGAATGTTTCAGCAAGATAAAATATTTGCATTTAAATAAGAAAAAATCAAGTCAGCACTGTCTTTGGATTAGGCTTTCTGAACATTGCTTATATTCTATTTTTTTCTTTAAGTTTTGTTTTTTCATCTAGCTTCAGAGATTAGCATCAGAAAAACAAACTCAATGATGTGATCCTGTAACATCATATTTTAGAATAGTGAGTTTGGGGAATAGTGAAAGATAGTTGCAGGAAGGAAATAAGATAGTAATTTGCTAAGACTGACTGACAAAGAAATATTCTAGAATGATTATTATGCTAAAAAAATACAGTTATGGTGATCAATATGCCACATAGTTTTATGATACTTGTTCTCCCTTTCAAAAATGTCATGTGTCTTTCACTATTTCTATATGCATGAGTTCTTTCTATAAATGCAAATTCTGATTTCATTTGCATACTTGTAAAGGGAATACATTTACATTAAGTGACTAAAACCAAATGTGCAAGCTAGTGAAGACCATGAGCATTCATAACATATATATATATGTAAATTAAAATTACGAAATGCGTTAAATCATCAAGCAAATGTTAGGTCATCATATGATTATATTAAATATGTAATGTATCAGGTTGGTAATAGATTTGTAAATTTATAACATTCAGAATATATAACGAGCCATGGCTCAGTTGGCTGAATATGGTCCCATGTGCTGAAAAGTTGCCAGTTCACTTCCCCATCAGGGCATATGCCCAGGTTGTGGGTTTAGTCTCCAGTTTCTCTCTCACATCGATATTTCTATCTCTCCCTCCCCTGCTCTCTCTCTCTAAAATCAATACAAACATATATTTTTAAAAAGAATATATAACCATTCTTATTTATGTAAAATATATCAGTCCTAAGACAATATATACCTGTTATCAATGTAAATTTAAAGTGAAATATGCAAGTCTTTACATCTTACTGCCATAACATAGAGTATTAAAATGTAGAAAAATCCAAAATTATCAGATTATGTCAAAAAGTTTGTTTATATTGGTGCTTCATTTTTTAAAGAGGAAATTAGTTTTAAAATAAATACTTGTTTAATTGTTTTAAAGATAATGTATAAAACATGAATTTTTATCCCTTAGAAGACTGGAAAAAAATGTTGCTGTTATTTTTGCATTTTTCAAAGAAAAATATTCCATAATATAGTGGGAAACAAAAAAAAAGGGTACTAAGAGCAGAAGTTACTGAAGAAAGTTGTTTCCCCCTCTAATTCTTACTCTCACAAAGAGGCGAATCGGCAAGAGCTACTAGTTGTCCCTCCTGGAATTAACTCTCTATACAAATTGTAACAGGGTAGGATAATATTTGTGCTTCAGTGCAATTTTTAAAATGTAGAGGGTATTTTTTTAAATCATATGATTCTGATTCAATGGGGACTAGTTAGACTCTTTAAATTATGGATAACTGGTAGCAATGCGGACTAATTCTTATCTCTGGACAGGCAAATTCTGTTCTATCCAATTGGCCTCCCTTGTCCCTTATGCACAGTTTTTGCTCTATTTGCATATTTATTTCAATATTTCTGATCTTTAAATGTCTCTCATCAGATTGTGTGTGTTTTTTTAAGTTTATCATTATTATTATTATTATTATTGATTTCAGAGACAGGAAGGGAGAGGGAGAGAGAGATAGAAACATCAATGATGAGAGAGAATCATGTACTTTCCCTACTGGGGATCAAGCCCAAAACCCAGGCATGTGCCTTGACTGGGAATCGAACCGTGACCTCCTGGTTCATGGGTCAAAGTTCAACTACTGAGTCACACTGACTGGGCTCTTTTTTTTTACTACTAAACTTTACTTTAATAGAGTTGTTTTAGGTTCAAAGAAATATTGAGCAGAATGTACAGAGTCTCATATACTTTCTGTCCCCACATATATATAAACTCCCCTACTATGGACATCTCTACACCACAGTAGTGTGTTAATATGAATGAGCAAACCATTATTACTTAGGGTTCAGTTTTCAATAGAGTTCACTCTCGCTATTATACATTCTATGGCGTTTGAAAATTTAGTGCTTTCTTAGTAGCATGGTAAAATCTCTCACTGTACCACTCCATCCCATCTGAGATTTGAATCATCCCCTTGTCCAGTTATTCATGCTGTATATACCCATTAGTCACTCAGTAGCTGTCTTAACACATTGCATACCGCTCAGGAGTTTTCTCGTGTTTCGCACGCCATCTGTTAAGGACCACTCATGAGGGTTCTTGTTTTTCACACGTCATCTGTTATGGACCTTAGATGTCAACACACTGTCTTGTCCACTGTGGGGCGCGGTTACAGTGTTTTGGCCAGGTTCAAGCCTCGGACTAATGAAAGGACAGGGTCCTCTCACTGCCACATGCAAGTCCCATCTGGAGGGCAGGGCCCTCCCAGCACAATCATAGCCATTGGCTGTGGTTGTAAGCTTGAACCTATGGTCCGAACACGTGGCCCCACGTGCCTTTGTACACCCAAAAGGTTGTCAGGTGGTATGAAGCAGCATGAACCTATGTGTATTCCAGCGAGTGGAAAGAAAACATTTCCTACGAGAGCCTGCAGAGTTTGTACCGCCCATGGAAAAAGGAGCGAATGTAGATACCTATGTAAATTTTGTTTGGTCCCTCTTCATAGAGGAAAATGTTTTACACAGTACCATTCGTTAAAAAAGTACTAGGAACTTTAATTGTTTCATTGTTTCATTGTTTTTGTAAATAAAAATGTTGTAATTATTTAAAAACAACACCTAAAGTGCATTATGATCTGTAGTTATGATGATTTAAATAACGTGCAGTTTGCCCAAAAATGTGCGGTCCCTGGTGTATGTCTTAGAGATTTCTATGTGGTACGCAATGTGTTAATTATCAGGTCAACTATAGTGATATAACAGTGCTTGTGCTCAAGTAATCCTTATCCTATATAATAAAAGACTAATATGCAAATCAACCAAACGGCAGAACAATCAGTTGCTATGATGCACACTGACCACCAGGGGGCAGACACTCAATGCAGGAGCTGCCCACTGGTGGTTAGTGTGCTCCCATAGGGGGAGCACCGCTTAGCCAGAAGCCAGGCTCACGGCTGGCAAGTGCAGCGGCGATGGCAGGAGCCTCTCCTGCCTCCGAGACAGCACTAAGGATGTTCCATTGCCGGCTTAGGCCCGAGCATTCTCAGACTGCAATAGGGCGCAGGCCAGGCTGAGGAACACCCCCCGCCCGCCAAGTGCATGAATTTCATGCACCAGGGCTCTAGTTTTAATTAATAATGACCCAAAGTGCAAGAGTATATAGTGATGCTGGTAATTTGGATATGTCAAAGAGAAATTGTAAAGTGTTTTATTTAAGTGAAAATTCTTGACTTAAGAAGGTATTTTGTCATTTCACATCATCACAAGAAGAAGGGTAAGTAAAGTACAAAAAGATATTTTGAGAGCAAGAGAGAGACCACATTCACATAACTTTTATTATAGTATATTAGTATAATTGTTTTATTAATTTTCAATCTCTTACTGTGCCTAATTTATAAATTAAACTATATTATAGGTTTGTATGTATAAGAAAAAAACAGTACATAAAGGTTTGGTACAACCATAGTTTCAGGTATCTGGTGGGGGTCTTGGACTGCACTCCTTATGGATAAGGAGAAGTACTGTATTCATAATTTGGGTTGCTAATATAAATGGCAATGTGTTTTTTATTTTAAACTCTAGTTTTTCTTCTCTGGTATATAGGAAAGCTATTGACTTTTTAATAATCCTATATAATAAAAGGGTAATATGCAAATTGACCCTAAAGGTGGAAAGACCAGGAGCAACTGGTCACTATGACATGCACTGACCACCAGGGGGCAGATGTTCAATGCAGGAGCTGCCTCCTAGTGGTCAGTGCACTCCCACAGGGGGAGCTCCGCTCAGCCACTAGCCGGGCTGATGGCTGGGAGCACAGTGGTGGTGGCGGGAGATCCGACTAATGGCTTAGGCCCGCTCCCTGGAGTTGGACATCCCCCAAGGGCTCCCAGTCTGCTAGAGGGATGTCTGACTGCCAGCTTAGGCCTGATCCCCTGGGGAGGAGGCCTAAGCTGGCAGGTGGACATCCCCCGAGGGCTCCCGGACTGTGAGAGGACGCAGGCCAGGCTGAGGGATCCCTCAAGTGCACGAATTTTTGTGCACCGGGCCTCTAGTAATGTTATATCCTCCAACATTGATATCATAATTTATTAGTTTGAGAAGTTTTTTGTTAAGTATTTCAGATTTTCTCCATAGCAGCCATATCTTTTAGAAACAAAGATAGTTCTATTTCTTTCTTCCCGACATGTATACTTTTTATTTTATTTTTATTTCATTTTCTGGTTTCACTATATTAGCCAAGACTTCTACTATGATGTTTAAAAACAGTGGTAATACAGATGGCCTTGATCATCATCTTAGCAAGACTCATCAAGTTTTTCACTATTAAGTATGACATTTGTTGTACGTATTTTGTAGTTATTGTTTATAAATTTGAGAAGATCCTCACTTATCCTTTGTTTTCTGAGAGTTTTACTGTTGGGTGATTAGACTTTGCAATTTTTTTTTATTCTGCATATATTGATTTAATCATGTTCTTTGTGTTCATTAGCCTGTTAATGTGGTGGGTTACATATATTGATTTTCAAGTGCTGAATCAGCATTGCATACCTGAGATAAATTGTATTTGCTTGTGATCCACAATCCTATTTTCACAATGTTGAATTTGATGTTCTAATATTTTATTGAGGATTTTTGAATTTGTATTTATGAGAAAATTAAATCTGTAGTTTCCCTTTAATACAGTGTCTTAATCTCAGTTAATTTTAGGATAATTCTGAAATCATAAAATGAATTAAGAAATCCCCTTCTTCTTTACTTTAAAATATATTGTAGAACATTAGTATGATGTCTTCTTTAATTTTTTGGTAGAATTCAGTAGTGACTACATCTGGGCCTGGTATTTTTTGTTTTGGAAAGTTATTCATTAATAATTCAGTTTTTATAAAAGATTTAGGCCCATGCAGTTGTCTATTTGTTCTGCAAGAGTTTTGATGGATTTTATCTTTCAAAGAATTGGTCCATTTCATTTATTTTAGAAAATATGTGCACATAGGTTACTTATAATTTTCTCTTATTATAATTTTAATATCTATTAGGCCTTAATGATTTTCCTCCTTCTAATATCAATAATTTGTGCCTTCTCTTTTTCTCATAGCCTGGCTAGAGGTTTATTGATTTTATTGAACTTTTCAAAAAATCATCATTTGGTTTTGTTGAATTTATCTCATAATTTCCTGCTTTCAATTTTATTAATGTCTGTTCTATTATTTTTAAATGCTATTAATTTTTAGATTCTATATATTTTTTAATTTTTTGAGAAACCTCTATAATGTATCTACATATATTCCCACCAACAGTGCATAAGGTCCCTTTTGTCTTACATCCTGTCCAATACTTGTTATTTCTTATCTTTTCATAATAGCAATATACAGATTTTGTAACATAGAAACCCACACCTGAAACCTATATGGTCCGATTAACCAATGTCACCCCAATAAATTTAATAAAAAGGAAAAAAATAACCATTCTAGTAGGTATGACGTGATATGACCTTGTAGTTTTCACTGACATTTCCCTGATGATTAGTGATATTGAGTACCTTTTTATGTATTTGTTATACATTTATATGTCTTCTTTGAAAAAATGCCTATTCAAAATGTCTGCCCATTTTTAATTAACTTGTATGAGTTTTTAAAATATATTTTGAATGTTAACCATTTATCAGATATTTGATTTTTCAAATATTTTCTCCCATTCAGCAGGTTGCCTTTTTATTTGTGATGGTTTCCTTTGCTGTGCAAAAGCTTTTTAGTTTGCTGTAGCCCCACTTGCTTATCTTTGCTTTTGGTATCAAATCCAAAAAACTATCATTCAGACCAATGTCAATGAGCTTATTGCCCATAATTTATTTTAACTTTATAATGGAACGTTTAACATTTAGGTCTTTAATCTATTTTGAACTAATTTTTTTGTATGATGCAAGATAGGATTTTTATTCTATGGAATATTGTGCAGTCATTAAAAAGGAGGCAGATGTAAAGGTAATGATATGAATAGAGTTCCATATCCTATATAATAAAGAGCTAATATGCTAACTAGACCTGATGGTGGAATGATCTTCCGGAATAACCTTTCTGGAATGACCTTCCGGAATTACCAGTGGGCGGGAGGCGGGGCTGCAGGGTCACACAGCAGCCAGGGCCACGAGGCAGCCAGGGCCATGAGGCAACCTGGGCTGCAAGGGCCGAGGCAACCTGGGCTGCGAGGGCCGAGCCCCTTGCACGAATTTTGTGCATCAGGCCTCTAGATTCTTATAATTAAGTGAAAACAAAAAGATGAAAAGCATATATGAAGCATAACCCCATTAAAGGAAAATATTTATAAATGCATGTGTAAATGCACATGTATTGATATTAAGAGTAGAGATAGATAGGTAGGTAGGTAGGTAAGTAGATAGATAGATAGATAGATAGATAGATAGATAGATATGTGTAAGTAAATATACACCAAACTATTCATAGTGGCCATATCTGGGAGGTACATGGAATTGATCAGAGTTCACTGAGGAACTTTTACTTTTTATAATTTAATTTTTTTTCAAACAGTTCTCCATTATGCATCTATTTTTATGCAAATAATAAATAAAATAATTGATTGACAAGATATCTATTATTTTTTCCAAAGCATGATCAATCAGGATAATAAACCCAATATGATTTAAAAGTATAGTTAATTATATATATTTGAGAAGTTACATTTTAAAATTCTCTATTACCTATGATAGAATTTGTCAACATTTAATTTATAACTTGAAGAAATTTCAGTTCATTAAAAAACTTATTTGATTTATAAATAGTTTTCCTCATTTCATAATTCAGTGTGTTAATTAAAGTTAAAAATGCAGAATAAATATGATAGTATAAGATTATATGCAAATATTCCCATGAACAAGAATTATACTTAAACTAGACATTAGCTCCCACATATTGGCGATCCAGGATGAGCAGTGAGCTGAGGAGATTCAGGATATATTCAACCCATTTTAATATTAGCAAAGTTTTAACGATACCTCTATCTTATCCATTCATATCCCAACACTTTGTGTCATAATGCTTTGACAGGTCTCATCTTTTCCTGCAAAAATAACTTCAGAGTCCCTTGACATTTATCGTCTAGATTTACATACACAGTCACTTTTCACAAAAGGAATAGAAAAGTGAAGCAGAGTTTATTTAAGAGTTCTTCAATTTTTTTCTTGATTTGGTGTACAAGGTGTGGGTGAGATTAACTGTCTGAATTTATAATACCTGCAGAAACTAGAAGAAGGTTAATGATCTCAATTAGTTTAATAACTTTTAGGAAATATGTAGAAAATTAACAATACATCTTTATCTGGGGGAAGATGTATATGTATATGTATATGTATGTGTATGTGTATGTGTATGTGTATATGTATACATATATATAATTTTAGTGAAGCAAAAATCTGCACCTGCATTTATTGATTTTTTAAAAAGAAATCTAGAATGAAACTTTAAAGCCATATTCCCCTTCATATCATCAAAGGTCAATGAAATAAAATCTGCCTTTCAATTATATTTTTCTTTAAGTATGTCCGAATAGATATATGCCATGTCTAAAGACTACATTAATACACTTCCCCACTGGCCATTTGGACTTTTTCTGCAAATACTATTTTGGTCAAATCTGTTATGTTGATTTAAAAGCTGTCCTTTATAAACATCTCTTTACCTTTAAGAAAATAAATTACATCAGTAATAGAAATACTGTGACTACTTTGTGTTTGTATGTGGAATTGGAAGCTTGGATTCCACTATTGTCCCATAAATTATCTACCACGGCATTGTGGGATTAATTAAAACTATTACATGAATCCCAAGAGTGATTTTTTTCCTTTGGTACTGAGTAAATGTAACTACATTAGACACACAAATCATCATACTCTATAAAGCTAATCAGTTCTTCTAAGGCAGTATAATAAAACCATCATGTACCCTAAGGATTTGAACTCCCATTCATGTTGTAGAAATACAAAGACCAGTAGGAGCTGTTTTATATTTCTCCTATATTTTCATTAATATAATAAACCCACCATATCAAGACAAAAGTTGAACCAAATGCCAATGAGTAATTTTGATAAATGTATATTTGGTTAACTGTAATTGGGTGGCTTCATATTCCTTCTTTCTAAGATTCATTAAAAGTCCTTTCATTTATTCTTTCTAATTTTGGTAAACCACAGTTCACAGAGTTTGAACTTTAGGTTAGCATGACATAAATAGAAGTACCAGAGGCCTGGTGCAGAACATTCGTGCACTGGTGGGGTCCCATGTCCTAGTTTGCAGGGATCAGTGGACCTCCATGCTGCTGCAGCCCAGCCTTACCCACCAGCTCATCGGGCTCCAGCAATATGTCCCCATCAAAATCCCACACTGCATGAAGTAGTGCGTGAAACAGCAGGCAGCGGGGTAGGAGCCCAAGCCCAGGTTGGGCACCTCTGTGCTCCCACTCATCCCGGCCCCTCTGTGCCTGCCACCACAGCCGCTTGGGTGCACAGGGGGAGTGTCCCCTGGAGAGGCTCGTGCTCCTGCAGCTGTGCTCACCAGCCATCAGTGCAGTGTCTGGCGCCCATCTGTCAGCTGAGCAGCACTCTCCCTGTGGGAGCTCACTGACCACCAGGGGCAGCTCCTGCATTGATGTCTGACCCCTGGTGGTCAGTGTGCATCATAGCTACTGGCAGGTCATCCAGCCGTGCGATCACTTAGGCTTTTTTTTTTTTAATATATTTTATTGTTTTTTACAGAGAGGAAGGGAGTGGGATAGAGAGTTAGAAACATCAATGAGAGAGAAACATAGATCAGCTGCCTCCTGCACACCCCCTACTGGGGATGTGCCTGCAACCAAGGTACATGCCCTTAGCCAGAATCGAACCTGGGACCCTTCAGTCTGCAGGCCGATGCTCTATCCACTGAGCCAAACCGGTTAGGGCCACTTAGGCTTTTAGATACATAGATTTCCTCTTAGTTATTAAACAAGCAGCAATATTACAATACACATACCATTTGTTAAAGAATAAAGATATAGAACATCTTCTTATTAAATCTTTCAAAAGAAGCAGATACCTAGTCATTGTATACAACCTGTTCCCAGGACTTTTTGTAGCATACATTAACACTTAACCTTAGTACAACTCATTGCCAAAGAAACCTGACCTTTTGTTCAAGCTGAAAACTCTGCTTCAAAGGGCTGTTGTGAGTGCACACAACATAAGGAATATTTGATGAATAAGTTGAGGATACTTATGTATTATAAAGTCAATAACTAACATGACTTTTTAATAAATATAAATGTTTGAAATAAAAAGTTATGAATTGAATTTGAAGCTTAAGGTTTTCAAATTCTTAATCTTTTGGAGTTGCTCATTATCATGAGAATTCCTATTTCATTATATACAAGGTTTCATATTTTTAAGTGTTATACATTTTTAAAAACTCATCTCATTTCCAGATACATTCCATTTCACCAATCCAGAAGACTTAGAGAGGACTAGCATGAATTTTTATTTATTTTAATTCTTTATTATAAATACAACTTTTAACAAGAAATACCCAAACTTATAATGATTGCTAGAAACATCTATAATTAAACAAAATAGTCCTATATAATAAAAGCCTAATATGCTAAGTGTCTGGTCGTCCATTCAATCAATCAAAGTGTAATATGTTAATGATATGGTAAGGCTGCTCAACCGCTCGCTATGATGTGCACTGACCACCAGGGGGCAGACACTCCGACTGGTAGGTTAGCTTGCTGCTGGGGTCTGGCCGATTGGGACTGAGCTACATGGGCCAGACATGCCCTGGAGCCCTCTAGCAGTCCCTTCCCAGCTGGCCAACTTCCAACATCGCTCCCCAGCCCCAATCATGCACTGGTGGGATCCCTCAGCCTGGCCTGCATCCTCTCACAATCCAGGACCCCTCAGGGGATGTCAGAGAGCCAGTTTTGGCCCAATCCTGCTCAACACAGGAGCTGCCCCCTGGTGGTCAGTACACTACCACAGAGGGAGCACTGCTCAGCCAGAAACCGGACTCATGGCTGGTGAGTGCAGCAGCAGTAGCAGGAGCCTCTCCCACATCCATGGCAGCACTAAGGATGTCCAGAGGGAGTGGGCCTAAGCCGTCAGTCGGACATCCCTCAAGGGCTCCTGGACTGTGAGAGGGCGCAGGCCGGGCTGAGGGACCCCCCACGAGTGCACAAATTTCATGCACCGGGCCTCTAGTTCAAAATAAGGAAAGAGATATTGCAACAAAGCATCTTAGAATAGGAACACAAGATAGACAAAATTAATGTGGACTTGACTTATATATAGTAACTAGGGGCCTGGTGCACGAAGATTAGTGCACCGGAGGGGGGAGGGTCCCTCACCCCAACCTGCACCCTCTCCAATCTGGGAGCCCTCAGGGGAGCCCTCTCTAATCTGGAAGTTTCTGTCTGTCTTTGCAGTCATATAAGCGAATTGTCTGAGACCCCCAACCCAGTTTGGTTTGTTGCTCATAGAATAATAGAGGCATTTTTTTTTCTTTGCTTCATTGGTGGAGATTTCCTGGAAGTTTTAGGGTATCTTCCCTTTAATTTTTCCTAGACACTCTGATTTTACTTATGTCTCTCACCTTTGCTTTCCCTTCATCCCCCACCTCAACAGTAACTTGCTCCAGGCTCACTTTGCTCTAGTGTCTAGGACAGTGATGGTGAACCTTTTGAGCTCGGCGTGTCAGCATTTTGAAAAACCCTAACTTAACTCTGGTGCCATGTCACATAGAGAAATTTTTTGATATTTGCAACCATAGTAAAACAAAGACTTATATTTTTTATATTTATTTTATATACTTAAATGCCATTTAACAAAGAAAAATCAACCAAAAAAATGAGTTCGCATGTCATAGGTTCGCCATCACAGGTCTAGGAGATCCGTCTGCACCAGAACTATGATTCCCAGCATTCCTGGTGCTCCCCGCGCTCTGGGCTTCCACTTCAGGTCCTGGGGCTGCCATCAGAACTACTATTCCCAGAATTCCTGGTGCTCCCCACACTGGGAGTGACTGAGGGAGCCACAGCCCCGCAAGCCTCCGACTCTCCTACTCTGCTCTCCACCCAGCAACCAAGGGAGCCACCTACCCCCAAGGGAGCGACTGAGGGGGCGACCGAGGGAGCCACGTCTGCCCAAGTTGCCAGCTCTCTGGCTTCTGCTATCTGCCCAGCGCCTGTGTATGCAAATTAACACACCATCTTTGTTGAGATAATTTGCATATTCACTCCTGATTGGCTGGTGAGTGTAGCAAAGGGATGGTCAATTTACATGTTTCTCTTTTATTATATAGGATAATAACCAGAAGAACTAATAAGTCTACTTACATAGTATTCTTTTTTTCAGGCACTGTGTTAAGTTATATATATTTATGTACATAATATAACAAATTGTGAAATAGTCCTTAAAGGACCTAGTGCAGTGCCAGTCAAATAATTATACGAAGAGACAAAAATTTTTAAGACTCAGTAAATTAAATCCACATTTGTAGTTAAGTTTCTTCTGGTTCACTTCATAGACATGAAAGAAAACTGGGTCAGCCCAGCCAGTGTGGCTCATTGGTTGAGTGTAGACCTATGCACCAGAGAGTCATGGTTCAATTTCAGTTCAGGGTATATGACTGGATTGCTGGCTCGATCCCCAGTGGGGAGTGGGCAGGAGGCAGCTGATCAATGTTTCTCTCATCATTGATGTTTCTATCTCTCTCTCCCTCTCCCTTCCTCTCTGAAATCAATAAAAATATTTTTTTTAAAAAAAGATAAGAAAAACTGGATCCAACATCTACACTAATAAAAGACAAAGATGTTAATTGACCGTACTTTCACTACACCCATCAGCCAATCAGAAGCGTATGCAAATTAACCCAACAAAGATGGCCGTTAAATTTGCATGCTGCAGGAGGGGCAGCACAGCGCGATCCACCTGCCCCACCCCACCGCCCGTCGGGCCTGCAGTATGCGACTGGCAGCGGGGCAGGGAGGCGTGGCAGAGGGCCTGCCATCTGCGACCCAGCGCGGGATCTGGGACTGCCATCTGCCACCTGGGGAGCAGGCCTAAGCCAGCAGGTGGTTATCTCCTGAGGAGTCCCAGACTGTGAGAGGGCACAGGTCCGGCTGAGGGACACACACACACACCCCCACCAGTGCTCAAATTTTTGTGCATCAGGCCTCTAGTCACTAAATATATATCTTCAAGGCAGAAAAAAGTAAGGCACACCTTCTACAGACTTAAATCTGAGAAGTAACATTTACAAACAAAACACTCCTCTAGGTTGCTGGGCAAAATTTCAACAGTTGTAGAGAAGTTGACAAAAGTTCAATCTTCCAGATTTCAGCAAATCTTTCATTGGGTGCAGAGAATAGCAAAATCTGCTTTTAGGTACACTATTTTTCAGTACTTTGTGATCTCTTTGATATTTCATTTCAGTTGGTAAAAGTTAATTTTCATATTTGAGACTTGTTTTTAATTTTAACCTATTTGCACTTTTGCTTTTTTAGTTTTAATACATTCTTATAAAAGACAGTTAAAACTTTTTTTGGAAAAGAATACCAACTCTTTCATTCGTTCCTAAAAATATATGTATTTAAATTTTGAATGCTAACTAATATAATATTATTTCTGACTTAATAGACCTTAATTTGTGTAATAAACAAAATACTTTTATACCCAAAATTTAAATTTATGAAAATTGTAAGACATTTTATTTTAGCTTCCTGACATTTCACTAAATGTAATTAAACAAAACTATTCATATCCTTATTGAGGTGCATTTTAGATCACTTCTGTAGAAACTACGATGGTGGTTTAAATAACTCAACTGTATGATATTAACAGAAACATCTGTTCAATTCATAAAATGTTCTATATTAGAATGCAGGCTCTGTAATGCAGAATATATTAAACTAAAACAGTAGAGCATAAAAGATAGATTTTATATCTCATAAATATAATAGATTCTGAGATGACAATTTATTTTAGGCATGCATACAATATCTTCTTGATTTAGAGGAAACTCAGTAGTCTGTGCTTCCCTTTATTGCTCTATTTTGGATACATTTGCTAAATACTTATTTTCAGATAGAAAAAAATATAAAATGACTTCTTTTTTATTCAATACTAGAGGCCCGGTGCACAAAATTCATGCATGGGGGGGAGGGGGGGTGTCCCTCAGTCTGGCCTGCACCCTTTCCAATCTGGGACCCCTTGGGGGATGTCCGACTGCTGGTCAGACATCTCTCTCATAATCTGGGACTGCTGGCTACTAACCATTCACCTGCCTGCCTGCCTGATTGCACCTAACCATTTCTGCCTGCCAGCCTGATCGCTCCCTAACTGCTCCCTTGCCAGCCTGATCATGCCCAACTGCCCTCCCCTACTGTCCTGGTCACCCCTAACTGCTCTCCCCTGCCAGCCCAATCGCCCCCAACTGCCCTCCCCTGCAGGCCTGGTCACCCCCAGCTGCCCTCCCCTGCTGGCCTGTTCACCCCCAACTGCCCTCCCCTGCTGGCCTGTTCACCCCCAGCTGCCATCCCCTGTTGGCCTGTTTGCCCCCAACTGCCCTCCCCTGCAGGCCTGGTTGCCCCCAACTGCCCTCCCCTGCCGGCCATCTTGTGGTGGCCATCTTTTGACAATGTCGTGTGACGCCACCTAGGCTTTTATTATATAGGATTCTTCTTTGTCTAGAAGATATTTTATTCCATCAAATTACAAATTGTTTATCCTTGCTTACATTAAAAATAATACTGGCCAATGTAGGTCAATACAAAAGTTCTCAGTAATAATTTTCCCCCCAGAGATGCTTGTCTAACCTTGTTATGTCCGTAGACAATGGGATTGTATTAGAATAAGAAGGTAATTGGTTGATGTTTGAACCTCCATCTTTTAAATTTAGCACCTGCTGAACTTCAGCAAATGGTACAGATTATAAGTCTGACAAGAGAACTCTCCTTAATTGTTCCCCAAATGCCCTGGTTAGCAAATCATATTTGAATAATACCAACAGCAGATGTTTCGAACCTTCCAGAATATCATTTTTCTGTTTATCCCCATGGTCACCACTTTTTAGCTTTTTAAATCCTATGTTTTCCGGATGACTTGGTTCTGTTGTTGCTCACATTGACTATCTGCAGCTGTCAAAACAACTAGACACAATCACCAATATTTAATGGTAGATTAAAAAATAACATTTCCAAGACATTGAAGTGGCACATTGGCTAAGTTTTTTAGCACAATTCAGAAGCATTTAATTTATTTGCAGTGTTAATCAAATTCTTTTCTAAGATAACATCAAATGCCACATAATTTTATCTTTTGATAGCATTGGTAAATATCTTACTTTTAGGAGGACCTCAGCAAAAAATTACATATTAACTACGAGTTTTATAAAATGCTTAATTAGTTTACCATCACAGGCATAAGCACATTTAAGGCAGTAATCCCAATGGCAATAAAAGACTAAAACTAAAAACAACTCACAGATTACTCTTTTAAGAATGTGTATTATATAAAGAAAAATACAAAAATTTCAAATAGATCCTGAGTACAATCTGTGACTCAGTCCCTCTCTTACCATAGGGAGTTTTAATTTAACTCATTCTAATTTTGAGAGGAATTATTTGATACTCTCTTTGAGCAATGAAGATTAATACCCAAATCCTGTTTTTAAACTTGCCAGTTTTTTGTTTGTATATTTGCTTGTTTATTTAATATAAGTTAACTGTCTTTCTTAACATTGGAGTGTCTACATTTCTTTTCGATATATAGTTAGTGTGTGTGTGCGTGTACTTCTCTGAGTATTGTTCCCATATTATATGGACAGTGGCAGAAAGGGTAGACAATGAGAGTAATCAACACCCAGGTGAAACCATTGCATTTGTTTGTTGTTGGTAGCAAATCCATAAGTAAGGACAATTGTTCAGGTACATTCCCATTACTAGGGAAATGGGTTAACTAAACTATAATGTATTGATATTATGGAAAACTATATGCACCACTTAAAATTGTTTAATTTTATGTCTGCTTCCATGGAAAAAATCTTTCAAGAATATTCCTGAATAAAAATGCCTTCATGTTACATAGAATGTTACATTATATTAAATACACATGAGAAATGTAGTGACAGCCTGGGCCAGTGTGGCTCAGTTACTGGTCGTTGTCCATCCACGCACCAAAAGGTTTCCAGCTGGATTCTCAGGGGAGTTGCCCTGGCAGCAGATTGATGTTTTGCTCTCATGTGGATGTTTCTGTCTCTCTTTCCCCCTCCCTTCCTCTCTCTAAAAATAACAATAAAATATATTTTTTAGATATAATGAGAAATACACACAATTGTGTATATTTTTTTCAGTAAGTAAGGAAATGTAAGATATTATTTGGAAAGATAACTATCAGGTTTAAAATAGCAGTTATCTCTGCCAGAACATAGTTTTGGACTATGTTTGGTGATTTTTTAAAATAATAATGTATTCATTATGCATAACAACAACAACAACAAAGTGTTTCCATATTGTGAAACAACTCTTATAAAAAAATACAAGGTGACTTCCATGTAATAAAACATCAAACATCACTTGTAATTGGCACATATTTTGAAGGCAAAACTACTTGAAAACAGTTTTGTTTTCTTGGGAAAATATTATTTCTACAATTCTGTTTGTTATTTTCAATTTAGAAGATTACCATATCAAATATTAACTTTTGCTCTCCCCTAATTATAAATGAGAGCTTGCTGGATTATACTGACATAAAACCCAGGTAAACTGAACTAACACTAAATTCCAAGCAAATAAACCATATTGATTTTACTTATCCTATTAATCAGTGAGGTTTAGATTATATGTGACAAAAGGTATAACAAAATAACATCAAAGAGAAATAGGAAGATATATTAAAATGTCTGAGAATTACTGGGGAAGAACTCTTGTCAAGTGTGGGTCACATGTCCTTTCCTACTTCATCAGTGTGCAAATTAACCAGGGGACTATGATTTTCAGGACCTGAGGATTGAAAATGCCAAAGTAGAAGTTCCACTAAAAACATTGCCATTGGAATTTATAATGAGCAATTCCCTCCCCAAAACAAGTAGGGAGTGAGGGGCAGTGCATAGAGGTCTAGTACATATCACTACGATGAGATTGTCAGGAGGTATACAATGCAACATGTGTTAACTGCTATTGCTTGCCAGCAGATTTTTTTCCAGGTACATTGTTATGCTTCCATCTGGCATTCTGAGTTTGCTCTTTAATATTGCTTGATGATTTTATATTTTCTTCATATGACATCTTTCCTTTCTCTGAAGCATGTTTTTTCACTTTTTAATCACATTCTCTAATTCTGTTTTTGCATTCCCATTCAGAAGACTACCTTGACTTTTCCAGAATTACTCTTAGTAACTTCATTATCCCATTATTGCTATAGATCAGATTGGGAAATTGGACTAGGGAATATGCAATGCTAAATTTATTTAAAAATATATGTGTATGTGTGTATGGAAATTTTAAAATGGAGTATTTATAAAGGCTTAACACTGTTGTTACATAAGCATGTAAATAATTTGCACCTTAAGATAATAGAAACCTCAAAAGCAATTATTGGATTTTAGAGCACATAACTTGATCTACATAAACTGGATGGCAATTATTGACCTGCCTAAACTTAGTAGTAAATATCAAGAGAAGATTGATTGTTGAGTTTAAAACCTGTCATTTGTTTCCCCCTGGCATTTATGTATATAAAAGCCTAAGTGACCATTACGACCGAACGACCAGAACAACTGGTCGACCAGTCGCTATGATGCACACTGACCACCAGGGGGCAGACGCTCAATGCAGGAGCTGCCTCCTGGTGGTCAGTGCACTCCCACAGCCAACCTCCTGCATCCAGCGTCTATTCCTTCTGCGCTTGGCCCAGCGACCATCGCCTCCTCTCTTGATCCCACCAGGGCCTTCAGGCTCTGGGCTGGGATGGGGAACCGGTGGTGGGTTGCCAGGATTCTTGTCCCAGCATTAAGAAGCGTTCAGGAATCTGGAAAGGGCTGTGCGTAGATGACATAGGAATCCAGAGACTAATAAAGAGTCCAGAGACAAAATATAATTTTGAAAGGCATTGGGGGTCAGAGGAGCTTCAGCTAAAGGAACTGAAGACTACCTCCTTGTCTAGGACCCTTGTTTTTATTAACACAATTTGTCCTAAAGCAAGGGTACGGAAACATTGTCAGTTTGGGGGAATTAGCCCAGGGCTGTTCAGGTGTTTGGCCAGTAGGAGGCAATAACATGTAGATTAAGATGCCTGCTAGCTGTCTGGCAGCCACAATCAGTTTCCTATTCAGGTTTGGGGCAATGCCTTCAAGCCATTTCCAACAGGTGACTACATGTGTGACTCAATTCTGTTGAGTCCCCAAGTCTCATCAACCTTTTGATGAAACTCTTGAAATTATGACATGCTGGAATTGGTCTCTGGCAGTGGGTGGTGGCAGATGTGGCCCCTTTCCCAGGGTGGCTGAGGGCCTACTCCCTCCTTGGGACTGGTGGCCAACCTCCTGCGCCCTGTCCCTCCCCCTGGCTGGCAGGCCCCAATTGGCCTGGCCCTGATTGGCCCTGATAGCTGGCCAGGCCTAGGGACCCCACCTGTGCACGAATTTGTGCACCGGGCTTCCAGTATAACAATAAAAACAAAACAGTGTCTGTGAATCAGAACTGACTCACTGGTCTCCTACTGATCCCTGGACTAGGACATTGCAGAACATATTCTCCTGCTGGTTTCGTGATCTCACTTAGTGGACTAGCAATTGTGGTAAGTTGATTTCCCAGTCTTCTGTTGCCATCAATGAGAAATTGATGAAACCTATTCTGAGGGAATGAAATAGGGTTCAATATATTTCTCCTTCCACAAACCATCTTATTCTTACCCTTCTTCACATATGACCTTTATATTTCTACTCTCAATTCTTGGCTTCTTTTCTCCTCTGAGAATTTACCCAATTACTCTTCCCATTTCTTTCTCCTGCTTTTATCTATTGCCAGTACAAAGGGTCAATAAAAAGCGTTCGATTCTTCTGTATCCTAAAAAAAAGAGTTTCTTGACCTCATTTCTCCTTGATGTATCATACTTTTATCTTTAACTTAAAAAATTCTCAAAAATTAAAATGTAGCTTTTCTGATTCCAAGTTCTCATTTTCCACAAATTCCTCAAAGTACTATAATCTTATTCAGTGTCCATAAATTGATTTTAAATAGGAAATTAAAAACTTTTAAGTTGCCAAAATCGACCACAATCTATTCTTAGGCCTCATTCCTAAAAGATTTTGTTATTTGGCATCATCTTCTTGGGACTCAATTGATCTTTAATTTTATGACAATACTATAATTCTGCTTCTATTCTTCTCTTTCTTGATATCTCCTCCCCAATATGCAAACATTCATTTTATGATATTTACTTAAAGCCTTTCCATGTTGGGCGCTAGTATATTTATTGCCTTTTTTGTTTGTTTTTTTACCTGACCTTAACTAAAGGCAATTATTCTACTTTTTTAGTTAAACTATCCAGATTTATTTTTCCCAGCTTTATAAGATATAATTAACATATAAATTGTGCACATTTATGGCATACAATGTGATGATTTAATACACATACATACTATGAAATGATTATCACAAAATGGTTAGTTAATGCCTCCATCACATCACATACTTTAGTCATTGGATTCATTTACCTCTGCTTTCTTTGCATGCCATCCATTCACAGAGCTTTGACTTTTGTCTATATAACTACAACAGCCAAGCCACTATTGCTACTTCTAGCATCTTCTCTTAAGTCTAAGACCTTATTTCCACATTCCTGTTGTACATGTTTATGAAGATCTCTCTCATTAATACTGCAAACCTACGAGGTTTATACATAGAATAATAGTATTATCTCCCTGGCTGCTCATCTTTTTCATTTCATATCTCAGGATATAACTACCAAATTAATCAAGTTATTGATTTTGACCATTGTCTCTCCCTTTGTTCCCACATGAAATCTTTTTCAAGTCCAGGTTTCTATCTCCAGAGCATCTTCAGAAACTCTTTATTTCATTCCAAGAAAACTTTCATAAATCAAATTGCTTTTAATGCACTACTATTTTCTAATGTTTTTCGAAGTGTTTGCTGATACCCATCATTTCTTATTTTCCAACCATTTATTCCGTGAGACTTCTAAAATTTCATTACAAAAAAATGTTGTTTCACTCTATTATTCAAATTTCTGCCTTACTTTAGATAATTTTTTCCTATTATAAATCATTTAGAGCAGCGGTTCTCAACCTGTGGGTCGAGACCCCTTTGGCAGTCGAACGACCCTTTCACAGGGGTTGCCTAAGACCATCCTGCATATCAGATATTTACATTAAGATTCATAACAGTAGCAACATTACAGTTATGAAGTACCAACGAAAATAATTTTATGGTTGGGTCACAACATGAGGAACTGTATTTAAAGGGCCAGAAGGTTGAGAACCACTGATTTAGAGTCTTCTCATTCATGTGTGATATTATCTTTTTCTAAAAAGTTTATCCCTTTTTAATAGACTCTTTCCCAACCTATAAGACTTAGGTCAAATGACAAGCTTTTTCTAAGACTCTCAGTGAGAAAAGTGTTTATCCACTTGAGTCTGTCAAAGTTCTTACTAAATCAAAACATAAGGAATATAATCAATAACATTTCAATAACTATGTGCCAGTTGGGGTACTGGAAATATTGAGGCTAACACTATGTAAAATATATGATTGTCTAACCACTAAGCTGTATACCTGAAACCAATACAAAATAAAATTGAAAAAAAAAGTAATACAGTGGGGCCTTGACTTACGAGTGTCCCGACTAACAAGTTTTTCAAGATACGAGCCATCTCTCTCGGCTGACTTTTTGCTTTGAGTTGCGAGCTAAAATTCGGGTTAAGAGCCAGTTTCAGATACCCCACCGCTAGTTGGCGCAGCAAACATCACAGTGAACACCACCACATCAGCCCAGCATCACGTGTCTCACTCATTCACTGTTGATTTGACATACAAGTAATTTGAGTTACAAGCTCCGTCACGGAACGAATTAAACTTGTAAGTCAAGGCCCCACTGTATATTATAGAGTAAAACTTCTTAATGGCACAATCACAAGCACCAGTGAAGCTCTTAAAACACTTCCCTAAAATTCTGTTAAATTAGATGTTATTAAATCATCTCTGTATTGATTGTATGGCTCATTAATTAACCATACAATTGACCTACAGTTGACACCATTGGCCTACAAAGAGTTGGTTATAAGACCAATCCTGAGACTCAAATGATATTTAGAAAAGTTATTTTCATTTCTTTCCTCTCAAAGTTTGGAGGATTCTGTGCAAAAAACCTCAGGGTGGCTTCACTGAATGGACTTGATTCTCAGAAACCAACCCTTTCCTACTCTTCTGATTTAGGTACAGGTTGTGTAATCGTCTTGTGTACTACCTGTAGTCAACAGATGGAGATAATTCTATTCATCTTTGACTTGCCTTGTCTTTTCTTGTTCCCAGCTAAATATATCCCCTTTGTTCTGTTTAAGGTGTGAGTCAGTGTCCCCTGGGCATACTCCTAGCTTTCTGTATCTTACAGAAAGCTCTCATGGGGTGAAGTGGGGAGTAGGGGGAGGTTCTATATATTTTCAGTGCAACACAAATTGGCCTGGAACTTGCAGTTCCATTGTCTATGTGGTCTGTGGAGTGGACCCAGGGTTAGGCCATGGAGGTCTAATGCATTACAAAGGGATAGATCTTGTGCACTCTCCCTCTTCCCTCGCTGTGAGTAAAGGCTGTGCAACTTCAAATTGTGCATATTGTTTGATTTTGGTGACCTTGAATCGTGCACTGGCCTCTTCCCTGGGTGGCGCTTATCTGTCTTTTTAGCTTGGCTTCATAGTCTGGCCATAGAGAATGGAGAACATCCCTAATGGTTTTTGTAACACAACACATAGAAGACATTTAATACATATTCATTCAATTAATGCAGCAAGAATAAAGAAAATCTTAACCCCTGTCTAAACATATTAATTGATTCTATAATTAGGAAGAAATGAGGGATTATATGAACTTCAATCTATAATATGTTTGTGATTAACCCTCATGAAGAGTTATCTCAGTAGCAAACTTGATATAATTGATTTCATAATGTGCTTTTAATCATATTTAATTAATTATTTTTCATACAATTCTGGGAAGAAGAAGCCTCTAGTCATTTTTATAAATTACTAACCACACCTAAAATACCTCACATTTTTAGACTAGGAATATTGGTTAAAGAATAATTATTTTAGTAATGTTTCTTTAGCCAGGTTTATTTCTGTATGAACATTTTACAACCATATCTTCTTCCTACTTGCCTGGTCACTGCCATTAATTAGGACTTTAAAGAAAAAATTAAGATAAATGATATATCATAAAAACAAAAGATAAAAAATAAAAATTATTACATCGTTGATTTCATGCTATGCCCAGAAAAGATAAAGACTTCATATTTATAAAAGCCGAAAAAACACACAAACCAAACCAAACCAAAACAAAACAAAAAACCTAGTATATGTTTTTGAATTAGAAGTGAGTAACCAAAGGAATATACAATAAAATCAGGGAAATAAGAATTAATTTCAAATACATTCTAAAAAAGATGAAAGCAGAACCAAATGTCAAGGAAAAAATTGGACTTTTCTGTTTGGTGTTGAGTTAGCAGCCGATGCCTTTGTCATGTTCATACCTCCTCACTCCAGTCCCATGTGGACTCTGCAGTAAATACTGTTTAGCTTAGCATTCTATCATTTTGCCTCTTCAAGTATCCATCTAGAAAGGTAAGATTTTGCCCCTGGCTTGCTGGACTATTGTCCTACATAAAGATAATTAGATTTCATAGAACAGAAGCTAATTTGTGGGTTTAATAGACTGCTGCTTTTAAATAGTAATAAAATCCTTTTCTAAAACACTAAGTGCATATCAGCATTAACATAAATCAAACAGTTTCCAGCCTTACATTGGAAGGGTGTTTTTCATTATTTAAATCCCTAGAGATGTTACAGTATCTATGGCTACCTAATAGGTCTCTTGTAGTTAGAGATAATACTATTTTACACTTGAGTTGGAATCCAGAGGGTTTTCAGGGATTAGAAAATGTGGACTAACTTGATTGATTTTGGTCTGAGCTTTTTACTTTTAAGTCTTAAGAGATGGAAGACTACTGAATCATTGTATTGCCAATTAAATTTGCCGTATTAACCATAGACTTTATTTTTGTGAAATAAGGTCATGATTTTCCAAAGCAATTAAAATGTTATATCTATACTATGTATTCATTTTTATCCAGTGTGTGCAGATCATCTTTCCCTAGGTACATTTTGATCATCTAGAAGAAGAAAAAAGTGTGAAGTCCCTAATCTATAATAAAAGGGTAATGTGCTAATTAGACCGGACATCCAAACGACATTCCAGATGAAGCCACTGCGGCGGGGGCCGAGGCAGAGGCAGTTAGGGGTGATCAGGCAGGCAGGCAGAGGCAGTTAGAAGCAATCAGACAGGCAGGCAAGTGGTTAGAGGCAATGAGGCAGGCAGGCAGAGTGGTTAGGGGTGATGAGGCAGGCAGGCAGGTGAGTGGTTAGGAGCCAGCGGTCCTGGATTGTGAGAGGGATGTCCGACTGCCGGTTTAGGCCCAATCCTTCACGTATTCTGTCATGTAAAGAACAGATGTGAATAATTGCCTGATAAGGGCTTTTTTTTTTAAGTTCATTATATTTTCTTATTATACTGCATAAATATATTTGGGTTGAATCACATATTTTTGAATCATGATCAGGATCATTTCCATTCTTCCTGAAATGGCACATTATTTTATAGCTCATCCACAGGAAAATTCAGGTTTCAGGTGGAGAGAACAGTTGAAAACGATAAACCTGGTGTAGGGCTGTAATCAGAGAAAACTGTTGCTGGAAGTGTAATAGCATCAATACAGTCATGCTGTACATTATGTTGGCACCTGACGCATTGACTTTAAAATGCTGTATCATTCCATCTTAAATGTTCTTAATCATCAAAGACCTGTATTTGTTTGTGTGTTTTATCAGCGTTGTATAACTGAATGCAATGAACGGAACATATTTAATGTTTTCTATTGGGAAACCTTTGAAAAACTATAATCGCAATCACGAACATGGACATGTCCATCACTCTCACTTTTCCTGGTGCCACACTTGGTGATCCTCCCCTCTCTCCTTTCCCCTTCCAATCTTTAGGCAGCACTGATTTCCATTCTTTCTCTACATTTTCTAGAATTGCATATAAATTGGATCATGAAGTCACAGCTTTCCTAGGTCATAATTATTGTGTGACTATCAATAGCTTATCCTTCCTCTTGGTGAGTAGTAATCCATTACTATATGAGTAGATTACAGTTTCCTTATCAGTTCACCTGTTAATGAAGTTTTGTTTTCTAGTTTGGGGCTATTACGAAGACACTGTGAATATTTGTGTACAAGTCTATGTGTGTACAATGATTTCATTTCTCTCCTGGGAAAGTACACCACTGTGGGGTGACTAGATTACATGATAATGTTTAACTTTTTAAGAAACTGCCAAGATGATTTTTCAAGTTAATTATACCATTGCTGAATTACTCATGTTAGAAACTGCAGTACAATTTTGGATGAAAGGGAGGAAAGCAGAAGTCCTTATCTTATTCTCTATATTTGGGGAAAAGCATTCAGTCTTTCAACATTAAATATTATAGTAACTGTGGGTTTTCAATAAATGATCTTTATCAGAATGAGAAAATTTTTTTCTATTTGAAGTTTTCTGTGATGGCATTTTTAAAATTAAAAAAAAAACTATTGTTATATATTATAAGTTAGTCATGCAATGAAATAGTACTCATCTATTGAAACTGGTGAAAACAAGATTTATTTTATTGACAATGAAACATTTTTGTACATTTAATTTAAAAAGCAAGTTAGGTAACAACATTTTAAATGTAGATTAAAAGTAAATAATATATCAGTTTGATTTGAGTCTTATCTGAGATAAATAGTTGAAAAATTTTATAATAATTTGGAGATGGTATATCTGTGCATATCACTATATACAAAGAAGTGCCTAGAATATATGTGGTATGCATCAACTTTTATTTTACTCTTAATGTCTTGTTTGCTGTTTGAGTTTTTTGTTGTAATTCATGTGTTTATATGAATGTGTATATGTGTTTGGCGAGGTATGTTTACAATAGCACATATAAATTCTATCATGAGGGGAAAAACAAACAAACATTGAAGCTAGTTCCATTGTGTAATTTAAAATTAAAACATTGGATGTAATGGAAACATTCAAGCTTAAATTTTAATGCATAAAGTTATTTCATCAAGCATTAGCAATAATGACACAGATAAATTTTAAAACCTACAAGAAATGTTGACTCTGTGTTAAACTATACTTATTTTATCTCTTCAATTCAGCCACATTTTTACCTTCAATATTATACACCTAAGAGTTCAGATGTTACAGGTTAATTTTCAATAGCACAGCTGAATATTTTGGGGCTCATCCAAGCTGAGCCTTTAGAGACTCATTGAGCTTTGGTGTGTGTTGACCCTGTGGCTCAATTTTCTTTCTTCTTCTCAGCAGCATTCAAAGCCAGACCCATGCAGGCAGAATACCAAATAAGAGTATCTAGCCAAGTTTTTATGTTTTTACATTCCCTTTTGTGTGCTTACTTTGTTCTTGAATAATATTATTTTTTATTTAAAAAGTCACATAAATGCAAGGAATGAGTTTAGAAAATAAATTGAGAAAATACAGAAAATTATAAAGAAAATAAAAAATACTCATGTTTAAGATCAGAGATAACTGTTGTAAATATTATCTATTTCTCTTCCTGAGAAAAATTTAAACTAATTTTATTTTTATTTTTAATCTGCTTTGTTTATTTAGTATCTTATGTTATATTTAGATATTCAACAAAAATAAAGTTTTTAAGGACTGCTAGTATACCATTTAATAAATAAATTCCTCTTGTTAGAAAATTAAGTTGTCAGTATTTTATTATTACAAATAACATTCTGAAGATTAATTTGTGATTTTTAAAAGAAATTATTATCATTTATTTTTAAGATTATATTTAGGACTAGGATTTCTCAACCAAATTTTATTAATATTTTCAATGCTATTACAAAATTACAATAACAATTTACATGTTCAGGAAGGTACTTTTTCTGCTTCCTGCTGGCTAATACATATTTTTACAAAACAAACGCCTTAATATGATTGTGTATGTTTGTGAAGATATTATGAGTTTTCCCATTTTTTTTAAGTATAGTTGTTATATAATCTTTTCTTTGTTATATTAGATTCAGGTGTACAATAAAGTAATTTGACATTTTTATACCTTACAATGTGATCACCCACTAATTCTAATAATTATCTGTCACTGTGTAAACTTATCACGGTATTATTGACTATATTCCCTTTCCCCTTTTTACATATCCCCTTACCCCTTCTCTTCTGGAATGCAACTCTTTGTCTTTGTTTCTACGATGATTTTTTAAAAAGTATATATATATATATATATATATATATATATATATATATATACACACACACACAGACATATGTATGTATATATATTTATTTATACTATGTATATATATATATTTATACTGTATATATACTATATATACTATATATATATTTATACTATATATGTATATACTATATATGTATATATTTGCTGTTTGTTTGTTAATCCTCACCAGAGGATATTTTTCCCATTGTTTTTTAGAGAGAGTGGAAGTGAGGGAGGGAGAGGGAGAGAGAGAGAAACATCGATGTGAGAGAGACTCAACAACTGGTTGCCTCCTGAACACACCCCGACCAGGGGCAAGGAGAAAACCTGTAACCCAGGTAATGCCCTTGACCTGTAATTGAACTCAGGGCCCTTCAATGTGTGGGTCATGCATTAACCACTGAGCAAAAGTGACCAGGGCTGTATTCTATGTTTTTAAAGGTTAATTCAAACTAAACAGTTGAAGATTATCCTATGGACTTCCCTGCAATTTTCTGAATGTAATGTGAATTCTTATTTAAAAGATAATATCAGATCCTCTTAGGCTCTAACAAGGCTCTTTTCTCCCCTTAATATATGAAAGGAAATGTCATGAGAATGAAAAATCCTCTGATTTGCCTGATTTTTCCATTTACTGTTTATGTAGAGAGAACACTGATATCTCCACAGAATATCATTCAGAATATTCTGCAAAACATAAAAATAGTTCTAATGTCAACAACTTTAATTTCTTTTCTGTTTCATTACAAATATTGATGAAAATGTCTCATTTCTGGAAGTATTTTTTGCCTGAGCAAAATGTTGAATTCAATAGCATTCTGATTGTGACTTACAACAGTTAATAGGAATTAATTCTATTTAGATGTTTAAGAGGCTTTTCTCATTTCCTTCATCAGGTTCAATCATAAATGGCTTAATCATTCAGAAGACATTACCTAATTGGATTGCATTAACTGCATAATAACAGAAAAGAAAGGGAAACATGGAAACAAACCAAAATGCTATTAGGAAGGAACTAAGTTCATTCCCTTTGATTCCTTTGTTGATTTGTTGAAGTTGTTTGATGTGACCTCAATCAGTATTTTAGTTCTCTCTCTCTCTATCTCTCTCTCTCTCTCTCTCTCTCTCTCTCTCTCTCTTTAGTATAGCAAAGGTGGAGATTTATTGAAGAATAAGTACAGACTCCCACGTGGGGAGAGGGAAAGAGTCCCACAGAATGGACTCCCACAAGGGGAGGGGGAAAGGGTCCCCAGTATTTTAGTTCTCTTTTGTTCATCAGTTTCTCTTTACTTTAGGAAACATACCTTTATATTTTTGAGAAATATCAAGGTTATACATATGTTCAAATAGGTATTTCAGACAAGTGTGTAAGTTTAGAATTTAAGCCAGGTTCACATTTTAATGAAAGGGACCAAAAAACATATATGAGGTTATATAGT
Source organism: Myotis yumanensis (assembly GCF_028538775.1). Classification (NCBI taxonomy): domain Eukaryota; kingdom Metazoa; phylum Chordata; class Mammalia; order Chiroptera; family Vespertilionidae; genus Myotis; species Myotis yumanensis. The sequence continues at coordinate 28,007,246 of NW_027223762.1, read as the reverse complement.
TGATAGAAATGTTCTTTGTCTTAATACCAGTCATGAATAGGAACATGTTATTCTACAGTAAAAGGGAGGAGTAATCAGTTGATAAACATTAATGACATTAAAAAAAAGTAACAGTCTTTAAGAATGGTTAAGGTTATACCAAAGAGCCATACCATTTATTTGAAATATTAGTTTTTGCAAAGTAGACAAATGCTAGACTGATTCATTTATGTTCAGAATTTTAAAACAGAAAAAATGAACCTGAAAATCACCTTCTCAATTGCCCATTCTTTATCAATATGTCTGTAGTCCTGAGTAACTTAGTCAAAAATCACTGAGTTTGTTTCTAGTAGATTCAAACCCATAGGGCTTTTGGATTTTGATGGACTCAACATTCTTGGTAGATTTCTCTGCTGCTTCTAAAATGAATGCCTTACACTTGAATCAATCTTTGTCATATCTGAAGTTACTTTAACATCTATAATTTGATGCTCACAGGCAACACTATGGCCCTCATTTTCCTTAGCTTATTTCTCCATTATCTTGTATTACTCCTCTTCTTCACTCCATTCTTCACCCCAGATACATTCCTTTTGGTTCTTATATTCACCATATTCTTTCTCATCTCTCTTGTCTTCAGAAAAGGTCTTTGTAAATGCTTCTGCTTGGGGCACTACTTTTCATTCCTTTGTCCCTTTAACTTCTTAGATTTTTACTATCCCTTTCGGTATCTTAAAATTATGGGAGTAGCAAATGTCATAGTTCCAAATGCTTCATATTCTAGGGTTATAAAAATATGGAGTGTACATCTTTACTTGAGAGATTGGTAGCTTTTCTCATAGACCTTCTCTTTCTTGTTACCTTTTCAAAATACTGTTCATGGGAAATCCCTCTAAAAATTAATATAAGTATAAAGAATAGAAACAAATAAAATGATGACAATCGTGATAGGGACCATGCATGTAATTATCAAGGTGGCAAGTTAGAAGATACTGGGAAGCCACATTATAGAATAATCAAGGCATTGATAAGGATGTAATATTTGAGTTGAGACCTAAGACCTAAATTTTGAGAAGGATCCAGCAATGGGAAGGGCTGAAGAAAAAGCATTCCAGGCAAAGAAGTCTTTGTAAACTAGTATATAAATGGCTAATATGCTAAGTGTCCAACCATCTGATTGGTTACTATGACGTGCACTGACCACCAGGGGACAGACGCTCAATGCAGGAGCTGCCAAGCTGCAGTGACTCGGCAGCAGTGGTTGTCAGGTGATGCACCCAGAAACCAGAGAGGAGGGAGCCCAATTCCTCGCGGGGCTGTGCATCCCACCTTCAGCCGTGGGTTATGTTGTTGATAGGGCACTGTCGTCCAGAATCTGGTTTACGGCACACTTGATTTGCGTTCCACACCCTGTAGGACAGCAACTCCACCGGCTCACTCTGCAGACACCAGGGAGGGACCACGGGAGGTTGGCTCCAGGGCGTGTCCGGCCCCGTCTCGCCCTGTCCTGCCCTGCCTGCCACCTTCTAATTAATTTCCTTTCCATGTGCGCGAATCCGTGCACCGAGTCACTAGTAAATGTGTAAGCCCCCAGCAGCAAAAGGAATGGATACATTGAAAACACAGGAAGAAGCCCAGTAAGGCAATAGGACAGTGTATGGGAGAGGATTAGGAGATGGGTTTGGTAGATACCCAATCATTATAGGCAGGATGAAGAGTTATCATTTTCTTGTAAGTCCCAAAGAATGTCAGGGCTGTGTTTTAAACTGTTGAGGAACTAGCTGACTTATATTCTTTCCTTCTATTAAATATTTAGGTTAAGAATGTACAATTAATGGGGTTGAATAAAGCCCAAGGAGAAGAGTAAAGTATGTAGTACATATTGCAAACTGACCAAGGTTACTCTGCCTAACAAATGTATAAAAGATAACTACTAAGTCATAAAACTTTGAAATAGGAGAGACTGGAAAGGGAGGGGTCAACTTCATATATAATGTCATTTTTACTTTATGATAAAATTGTTTAAATTTATCTACATAAAAAGTATATATTCATACAGATGTATATATATAATAACTGCATGTCATATCACTTTTTCTGTGTGGGTAAAGCAAAAATATGTCTGTCTTTCCTAATTGTTTTCTTATTAGAGTGAAAAATGATATCAGGCAATTTCAAGTTATAAATTCACACAGCCTATACTTTTCCATCCTGTTGATCTAAAATATGACAGGTCATAAGTAATAGGCGAGAGTAATCATTTTGTATGACAGCGGGTGTCATTTTAGTATAGAAATTGGAAGTGGATAAAACCTCTATTTACATCAGCTACATAAACATATAGATAGAGTTTAGGAAACTCTGGGAAACATTATAATATTGTCAGTAATAACTGTGCCTTGCATTGCCAGAAACCAGTTTTTTATTCATAACCTTGGACCCTGAACTTAAATGTGTGTTGTTTTTCTCTTCTCACTAGCTAATCAGAGTGTGGCACATAATATTCTTTTTTTTAACTTTATTTTATTGTTTAAAGCATTACAAATAGTAGTACATATGTCTCCTTTTTTCCCCATTGACCTCCCCCCTGGCCTCCCCTACCCCCGGGCACATGGGCACATAATATTCTTGTGGTAATGCCACTCATGGCAGGTAATAGTCATTGAAATGTCCATAATGCCTTATGTTTTAAAGAAGACAATCATACCTACTTGTCTTCTATTTTTGTTTTTCTCTTTGTATTATTTATTCATAGTTTGGGAGAATAGCTTGTCAATAAAAGACTATGAAAGAAGTATCCAGTTTCTGCTTAGAGAGATATCAGGATCAGGGGTGTTATTAAGCCAATATGTAACAAGCCACATGTTTTGTTTTGGTTTTTACTTTATTTATTTAGAAAGTAAAGGACCCATTCATTATTTTACATTTATAAAAATACTAGAGGCCTGGTGCACGGAATTTGTGCATGGGTAGGGCCCCTAGGCCTGGCCGGCCATCAGGGCCGATCAGGTTCCCTGCCTCACAGCCTCCTCCTTCTCTTGCTCCCTCAGGGCCCCACCTATGGTCACCTGCCATGTTCCATGCCGTCCCCTGGTGGTCAGCGCATGTCATAGCTAGTGATCAAACTCCCGGTCGAACTCCCGAGGGGACATTTGCATATCAGCCTTTTATTATATAGGATATAGGTAAAATATAATTTTGTATATGCATTTATATAACAGTCAAAATGTTAAATAAAAGGCAACTTTCCATTGCATCATTTTGCCTCAATACATTTTGCAACATTTGCCTCAAGATATATCTTCTCTAGGAATCTTTTGCTTATTTAAACCACTAATGATCATTTCAAACCAAATCAATAGCAATTAGTTTAGCACTTTGTCTGCTTTTTGAATCAATGTATATAAAACTTAGGCTATATACTAATATATAACAAAGGTTATCTCATAATTGTCTCTTTTCCTATTTAATTCTATGAGAATGTTATAAGGTTGCAAGTATACTCAAATACCTCAGTACATTGCATTACACATAATAGGCTCTTTATTTTCTCCTTTTATTTACTCATTCCTCTTCCTCTCCATTCTTCCATCCTTCCCTTTCATCTTAAATCTAAGCTGCTTGAGATAAAGGACTGTACCGTACTCTACAGCTCATAATATCTAGCATTGTGCAAAATATGGGAATTCAATAACTGCGTGTCCATGGCTTTGGTAAAAAAAAAAAAAAAAAAATATATATATATATATATATATATATATATATATATATATATATTTTTTTTTTTTTTTTTTTTCCTCTGTTCAACATAAAGTCTTACCTTCCAATTTCCCCACAGGGAAGCACAAAAGTGACATTTTCTGATTCTCTTTCTATGCCTATTTAAAGTACTTCAGTCTATATACTCCAGGATCACTTCAGTCCTAGCTACTCTATGCTATGTCTGTACTATACACATTTAACCACTGCTCCATTAAGCTTTTTCTCCTCTCATTCTCTCCTCCTCTCTCTTTCTCTCCCTCCCTCCCACTTTCCTTCCTCCCTCTACTATTATCTCACAAGCTCCAAAAGCTTTTTAAAGTTGATAAAAATGCAAGAAAAACACTCTCCATTGTAGAAGTTTTTATTTGAACCTTCAAATTGTCATTACAATATGACAGTTTTTTAAAAAATAGGAAATATTTGCCCTGGCCAGTGTGGCTTGGTTGGTTGAGTGTCCTCCCCTGCACTGAGAGGTCGCCTGTTGATTCCTGGTCAGGGCACATGCCTGGGTTTTGGTCAATCCCCAGTAGGGGGTTTGCAGGAGGCAGCCTATCTATGGTTCTCTCTCATCTCTCTCTCTCTCTCTCTCTCTCTCTCTCTCTCTCCCTCTCTCTCTCTCTTCCTTTCTCTTTCTCTCTAAAATAAAAAAAAACACATTTTTAAAAATAGGAGCTATTTCTTCATTGACGGTAGGATTATTTTCTATTTACACACACATATTTGAAAGATCTCATAAAAAAATTAACTGGTATGCAAAACTTTTTTAAAGTTACACATACACAAAAACAAGAGAAACTTTAAATACTAAAGTCTAAATTTTAATTAAAATCTTTTTAAATGCATCTTTTTTTAAATTTTAACAACTAAAGTCAACATGTTTTTATTCAGACATCTCTTATGTCTAACACTATTTCACAGACCAACTGGATTCTGAAGGAGCATCATAAAAAAGGGCTTGACTAGATCATAGACACAATTATTTAATTCCCTCAGATAAAAGATAAAAAATTGATATTCAAGGAAGTTGTGTGACTTTCATCATTCAAAGACATAGTATCATCCTATAAGATTCTCAGTACATAAGTGGGGGGGCAATAAGATATATACACACACATGTACCATGTTCAGATACCTTTAATACATAATGAAATCTATATGATATTTATTTTTATAAATTGTGGTAAGAACTCTTAACATGAGACGTACCCTCTTAACTTTAACACGTTTTTAAATTATGCAATTCAGTATTTTTAACTCTAGGCAAAATGCTGTGCAGATTTCTAGAACTTAATCATCTTACATAACTGAAAACTCATACCCCTTAAATAGCAACTCCCCATTCCCTGCCCCTCACCTGTCCCTTGTAACTACCATTCTCCTCTTTGCTTCCATGTGTTTAACTATTTTAGATGCTCATATAAGTAAATCACGTGATATTTGTCCTGCCACTGGACATCACTTGGCACAATGTCCTCAGAATTTATCTATGTGGTCAAATCAGGCAGCATTTTCCCATTTTTAAAGTTGAATAATATTCTGTTATAACATATACCGCATTTCCTTTATCCTTTCATCTGTCATTGGACATTTAGGTTGTTTTCACGTCTTGTCTAGTATGAATGATGAATGCTACAATGAACATAAGATTGCTAATGCCTCTTCAGAATCCTGAATTCAATAATGTTGGATAAAAGGGGATTACTGAATTGTATGCTATTTCAATTTTTAATGTTGTGAGGAAACTCTATATTGTAGTCCATAACGCTACTGACTTTCATTCTCTTTCTTCAGCATTTTCATCAACACTTGTTTTCTGTTGTCTTTTTCATAAAAGCTATCATAACAGGTGAGAGGAGAAAGCTCATGGTTTTGATTTGAATTCCCATAAAGATGATTATCTAATCTAATTAGGGACTAGTTGACTATCCTTTTATATGTCTGCTGATTTTATTCTTTTTGATGCTATTGTACATGGAATTGTTTTTTACTTTCCTTTTCCGGTAATTTATTGTTGGTATATAGAAATACAATTGCTTTTTGTATGTTGATTTTTGTATTCTGCAACTTTATTTAATTTGTTTTATTAGATTTTTGTTTGTTTGTTATTTTGTTTTGTATGTGTTTTTGTTAATCCTCACTTGAGGATATTTTTTCCATTGCTTTTCAGAGACAGTGGAAGGGAGGGAGTGGGAGAGAGAGAGAGAGAGAAACATCTATGTGAGAGAGATACATCCACTGGTTGTCTCCTGCACGTATGTGCCCAGACCTAGGGCAAGAAGCAAATCTGCAACCCAGGTATGTGCCCTTGACCAGGAATCAAACTGGAGACCCTTTGGTGCTTGGGTCAACACTCTGACCATTGAACAACACTGGCCAGGGCTGTTTATTATTTTTAACAAGGTTTTTTCCTGCAGTGTTAGAATTTTCTTCACCTATGATTATGTCATCTGCAAACAGAGATAATTTTATTTCTTCCTATCTGACTTGGATGCCTTCTATTTCTTTTTTCTTCCCCAATTCTCTAGTTAGGATTCCCAGGATGATGTTGAGTAGAAGTGGTGAGAATGAGTTGATAAGTTGTTAAAGCATTTCATCTGTTGCGCATGTCAACTTACCTCATTTTAATATTGAAATAATCCTCCAAAGTAAAAATAGTTTTCCTTGGCATATTAGGCAACAAAGGTTTGAAGAATATGAGGCATTTGTGGAAAGTCTCTGAAGTAAGAAGGAATGAAGCTATCTTCAAATCTAGTAAATAATGCCACTGGCTGAATCTCTTCAAAGTGCACACTTTTTCTATTATTTCAAACTGTCTTTCTAAATAGATTATTTTTTAATGCTGAGAGTTAGAAAATGATCTATTTTAGAAGAAGATGTTAACTGTGTGGTTCGGAAATAAATTCACGAGAGAATTAAAGAGGGCTTGATGAATAAGTCTTGGATCATTAGGAGGACTTTGCCAAAAAATGTAATTTTGGAGCTGTGCCTTAATTAGCTTTTCATTTCTTAATTTTTATTTTGATGGACATAGTTGTTAGGTAGAACTTCATTTCTCATATCTGGTGAACATCAGTTTTGGGAACATCTTAAAATGTCTCCAAAAAAAATATCACTTTTTTAAAAATACCTCAAATATCTGTATTTACTTGATAAGTTACATACTTTCTCACCTAGGTGGCACCAGTGAGTAATTCCTTTGGCATCCAAAGACTTGCCAGGGTTTGCCACTCATTTGTAATTCAAGGCTTTATATCTGTTACACTTGGTTACGGTTCATTGTGATTCAGTATTTGAACCAAACAGTTTATGTCATTGTAGTGAGAAAAGATCTTCAAAGCAGTTCATACTTGTCATGATTCAATTCAACTTATAAGTTAATTACAATGTACCCTCAAGCTAAATTTGATATAAACTGCTTTCTGATATTCTTCAGCAATATGCATTCAAGAGAAAATGTTTAATTTCTTCAGGCTGATGAACCTTTATCTATATACTTGAAAATCTTTGATTTTCCGTTATTTGTTCTTTATTCTCTAGAGATTCAGCTAACCCCTTTTAGTTTATACTCTCAGTAGATCTTTCTTAAACATTTGAAGTCATTTCCTAAATTATCTCTCTGCCTTCAATCTCCAACTTGTCTGATTTGCTCTTTCCTCAATAGCCAATGATAATTTTTCTAAAACACAGGAGTTATCTGCTCAGAAAACATACAGGCGTTTCCATGGCCAATAACATAAAATTAAAAATGTAATTCCCAGGGCTCTACCAATATTTTGAACTAGGTACACAGGTAGACTCTCTTTCTGTGAAAACAACTAAAAAATCCAGGGGAAAATTATTTGAAATATCATTTTAAATGTGTCATTGAACTTAGAAGGTAAAGCATGCTCAGGCAAAAATTAAGTAAACAAACTCTGATAGGGCATGAAAGCCATAGGTACTATTGAAAACATTTGCTCAATTAGGTTAAGTGATTTTAAAGGACCCAGAGTGTAAGAAACAAAATTCAGAGTGTGGCCAAAATAGAGTCTAGTAGGAGACCCCCACCCTGAAGGCTAGTGCTTTAAAGGTGAACCATAAATAATCAGTCAACTCTTCTCCTTCTTCAAAGGAGGAGAGGATAATTGCCCATTTTAGATCCTGACTCTGAGGAGAGGTTGGAGAGGATGATCTCCATAGGATTCTTTTGAGATCACAGCACCACTGCCCGATGCTCAAACAAGTCGTTTTTCTCTCTAGCCCAATGGTTCTCAACCTTCCTAATGCCACGACCCTTTAATACACTTCCTCATGTTGTGGTGACCACCAATCATAAAATTATTTTCGTTGCTACTTCGTAACTGTAATTTTGCTACTGTTATGAATCGTAATGTAAATATCTGATACGCAGGATATATTTGCATTGTTACAAATTGAACATAATTAAAGCATAGTGATTAATCAAACAATATGTAATTATATATGTGTTTTCCAATGGTCTTAGGCGACCCCTGTGAAAGGGTCGTTCGACCCCCAAAGGGGTCGCGACCCACAAGTTGAGAACCGCTGCTCTAGCCTCTTAAATTTCATCATGTTAGCTGATGTATTTTTTTTTTTTTAGTCAGAAGCAACAACATATTTTAACATTTAAGTTTATAACTAGTCGCATAAATGAAGTAGTAGACATCTGTTGATCAGCTTGATCATCAGTTTAATATTCTGGCCATCCCACTCCAGTTTTCCTTAGGAAATCACTTCTCTCCTGTGCTTAGCTTTTCTGTTTAGAGTGAGACTTCTTTCAGATACCCTCCCAACCCACTGCCATCCCTACTGCAGTGCCAGATCGGGGCAATCAGAAAATTCCCACTCTCAAGAATGTTGCTTTATTGATGCACATCCCATCCAATTCTATGACATAAGCTGTGATAATTTACAGGGTGATTTTGTCTCTTCCATGAAGTTTACTCAAGCGCTTACAATGTGTGCCTTCAAATTCAAAGATTAACAAATGAAGAAAAACCGCCCAAAGAGGAAAAACAAGACTGAATGGTAAAGACAGAAACAGTATACTAATGACATCCATTGGGGCTTTTTCAGTCCAGCAACATGTAAAGATAGGTTCACCTCTTGAACATTCTAGTTGCAGGCACCAATACATTCCCATTTTTGTTCAAACTATTTTGAGTTTAGTAACTTGTAATAAAAGTAGGCAATTGTGTCTTGTTTATGCTATATTTGCAACATGCAAAACTCTGTGTAGCACATAAATGTGTGTTACATGGACAACTCAATGAGTGCCTGAAGGCATCAGCCTGTCCAGAGTGCACTAATCATTTCTTAATAGGTGACAGCTACACCCGGAGGTCATCTTTACCAGTTCCACTTTAACTGAAGCTATACTATGGAATACTGAGTCACTATTTCCAGCCCACTGATTGACATTTTCTCTAAGTTACGGAAACCTTTTAGGACCCATGTTGAACTCTGGCAATAAAAATGATAGTTCATTAACCACCTTCAGAACAATGCAAATACGTGGTGGGCAAAAGTAGGTTTATGCTTGTGTATTGAAACCCAGAGTTTATTCTTGTATTATCGTTTATTAATTATTGTAAACCTACTTTTGTCTACCCTGTATTTCTAAACTTACTCATTTGTGTTTTGATTGGCTACTACATATATGCATTATACCATATCCTCCTTTAGGCCACCTTTGATATCTTCCTTAACTGTTATAGTCCTTAGGGAAAAAAATACTTAGAGTTTTTACATTTTTAAAAATAAGCCAGTATACTAGTAAATAAATAATAGAATAATATAAACAATACTAAAAGTGATTTATTCCTGCCCAAAAGTACTGGGCTAGCACAGCTTGTTTGGTAGTGAGTGTTAATTACTAGTACATATTCTTTTACAGAATGATTTTATGAATAAAGAAACACTAAAATCACATTGACAGTAAGAACTGGGGCAGAGGGTTCATGAATTTATGCAGCTTCTAAAGAATCAAATAAGCCTAAACCAGTTGAAGTTTTAACTGCTTCTGGGTTTGGTGGGGGTTTAATTTGTAATATTTTCATTTCAGAGTCTATCAAAATCAGCCGTCGATGGTTCTGTTCTGCAGCATAGAAATTAGTTGCTTAAAAGTCAAGTTCATCTATTTTCTCTCTCTCTGAGTTTCACTGCTGGGAATGATTTCTCTTTTGATTAGCATCTAAGTCATCCAAGTTGCGATTGAGACTTCCAATGGGATTGGTTGTGAAGGCAGGCAGACAATTGCGGCAGATTGCCGTTTTAAATAACAATAGAACCCCTGGCTCCCAGATGTTCTGTGTTCTTGTGGTAAAAGAGGAATCCCAGTGGGAAAATAAGAGCATAAGTTTGGATTCTGAGAAAATAATCAGTGACTTTCTTATTGGGCTAACCATAGACATCAGCCTAATTTTTTCAGGGATTACTGGCAAACAGTTCATATGTCAAATATATGGTCCCACTATCTTAGAAAGAATGAAAATTATCCTTTAAAGTAGTAAATAAAAGAGATCTTATGAGAAAGGAATATAGGAAAATGCTTTATCAGGGCAAAAGTCTTGTATATTGTGATACTTCTGGTTGACAATGTGATTCAGAAAAGGGATATTGTGAAATATTTATTAAAATGCTGCTGATACTAATAATACCGATAATTGCCATTTTTGACCATTTTCCACATACCAAACAGTGTGCCAAATTCTTTATATTCATTAGCTCAATAAACTAGGCATCAGAAAAATCTGAATTCCAAGGTAAGCTCTTCCATTTGCTTGTCAATAATAACAGTGTCGCCATCTTGTAAAATGGAGATAAATTTACTCTCTAGACTTCAGAGTGTTTCAATGAAGTTCAAATATATATATATATGTAAAAAAAATACACAGTAAATGTAAAAGTGTTACCAGAGAATTTCATGGACTAACAAAAGCATGTTACAATAAAAAGAATCATCATTGTCATTATTATATTCTAATTATGTTTCAAGCAGTTTGGGATTAAAGTTAAAAAAAAAATCCACATAAAAAATACTGTTCTCCTTATAAATTTTGGATGTTAACCCCTTATCAGATGCGTCATTGGGGAATATGTTTTCCCATTTGGTGGGATGTCTTTTCATTGTGCTGTTGGTTTTCTTTGCTGTGCCAAACCTTTTTAGTTTGATGTAGTTCCATTTATTTATTTTTTCTTTTGTTTCCCTTGCCCAAGGTGATATATCAGAGAAAAATATTGCTATTAGAGTATCTGATATTTTACTGCCTGTTTTCTTAGAGGATTTTTTATAGTTTTGAGTCTAACAAGTCTTTAATCCATTTTGAGTTTGTTCTTGTGTATGGTTTGAGAAGGTAGTCTAGTTTCATTTTTTTGCATGTGTCTATCCAATTTCCCCAACACCATTTATTGAATGGGCTATCTGTACCCCAGTGTATGCTTTTGCCTCCTTTGTCAAATATAATGTGACGATAAAAGAACTCTCAAAAAACAAAATTTCTGGACAGAATGTTTCACAGGTGAATTTTAACAAACATTCAAAGAACAAACACATACCTGCTCAAACTATTCCAAAAAATTCAAGAGGAGTAAAGACCCCCAGGCTTATTTCTGAGGCCAGCATTATCAAGAAAGAAAGGAAAGTTTTTATCATTCTATCTTCCACTATGAAAACTGAAGGGGGCGCGTATTTGCTATCTTCTCCGACCTTGGCACCAAAATTGTGGGCCTTTGACCTCATCTTACCCTGGGCAACCCCCAGCTGGGACTTGTACTCTACAGCGATTTGTGCAAATAAGCAGGAGTCAGTCTGGAAACCATTCTGGAAACAGCGGCAGTGGTGTCAACATCTGCATCCTACCTGGAGGCAGCAGTGCCACTGGGGACCCTTTGGCCATAGCTGTTTCCAAAGCTTACTGTGGTCAGGAAGGATGTCAGGACAGCGGCAATTGTTCTAGGTGCCCCATCTCTCTCAACCCATGCTAATTTTTTGGATCTGGTTTCTTCAACATTCCACCGATTGTCTGCAATTTGGGGTACGTGCAAATGTCCAGTTCTCTTCAAATTATCTAAAGTCAGTTTATTTTGTTTGTAACCATAAGCATAGCTAAAAGAGATGACCAAAGCAGTGAGACCACAGTGGTTATGTGCCATGCCGCAGGTCTGTCACTAGAGTTGTGACGGTGAAACTCTGATTCTACTTCCTGTTATGCTGTCTGTAATTGTATGGGAGGTGGTTTGTTAGGTGAGCCCCTTTATCTCCTTAGCCTTCTGGTTATTCGTCTGGAAAATAATAGCAAAGGACAGGATTCATCGATCCCTGATGTTCTCAGAAGGTAAATCCATGGTATTATCATAGGAGGAGTGTTACAGAAAGTGAAAGCGGGAGAAATCACAGTGAACTTAAATGGCCAAGAAAAAAATCCAAGGTCAAGCTTTTCTAGCATAGCCTAGATGATAAAAGGCTAATATGCAAATCGATTGAATGGAAGAACAACTGGTCGCTATGATGCACACTGACCACCAGGGGGCAGAAGCTCAATGCAGGAGTTGCCTCCTGGTGGTCAGTGTGCTCCCACAGGGGGAGCACCGTTCAACCAGAGCCAGGCTCACGGCTGGCAAGCGCAGCGGTGGTGCTGGTGGTGGCTGGAGCCTCTCCCTCCTCTGTGGCAGCACTAAGGATGTCCAACTGAGGGCTTAGGCCTGCTGGGACATCCCCCGAGGGCTCCCGGACTGCAATATGTCACAGGCTGGGCTGAGGGACCCTCCAAAGTGCACGAATCTCATGCACTGGGCCTCTAGTACTTAAATATTTTATTAGATGTACATTCAAGTATCTTTTCTGGATACATACAGAAATTTTTGAAAAATAAATAGACAAAAGAACATTATTTGTAGATGACTTTTGCAGTGAACTATGTTAAGGAGGTAAAAGGAGAGACTGGAATTTAGAGCAGTTGCCCTGGCAATGGCAGTACAGGCTGCATTCTTGGTTCCGATGATTAATCAATCAACTTGTTATAAAGAGCCTGTCACCAGTAAGACATTATGTAATGGGTGAGACAGGAGATATACAATGCTCTTCCACCCCTAAGAGATAAATACATAATTATTAATGCTGCAGGTCCAATTTCTCTCTATATAACTATGTGTACCTCTACCTCATATTCTTTGGGGCACCAAACAGAGGAAGCCGGAGTAGCTTCCTGCCTCCCCATATGCAAAGATACAAAAATATAAGCTAAACACATGGCTTTGTGATTTCTGGCATGCAGACAAGAATTCAATTCTTGACCTCACTAATTCTTTAATTTTTGACTTTCATTAAGTCATTTACCTTCATGAAGCTTCAGTTTCCTCGCCTACCGAAAAGAAATGATAATCATATCTAGGATTGTTGTGAAAAGCAAGTAAATAATGCATATAAAGGATAAAGTGCTTAGTATTCAGTGAATGGTTTAACATTTTAATTTTACATTATACATAAAATGTTAAGTCATTTTTATGACTCATTAGGTGGCATAAGCTGGGAGTGTCACAAAGCTAGAAATAAGCTCCTAAGGGCCTGTGGGAAAACTGGGACTCAGCAAATCCTGCTTGAAAATTTATTAATATAGATTTTGTGAGGAAGCAGGTGGTAAGAGGTAGTGGAGGATGAGAAGAAAATTTCTGATGCTGGAATTCACACATATTTTAGAACTTCCCCCCTTCCCCACCCCACCACTAAGTATGAGCTGAAGGAAAGAGAAAATTTACAACTAAGTCTACATACACTGTTACCTAGGAAACCAAGTTATACAGCATATGCGACATATATCAGTTAAACAAAAAGTCTGCAGTGTGTTGCCCAAACCTGGAAGAAAAATTATACCATTTAGACACATGGCTTATCTCATGTACTTCAAGGTAGAACAAAAATGTGAGGACTTATCTTTGCTTTATGAAAAAAAAATATAAATTTTTACAAAGCTATGAAAGTCATTGATGTGAAATTAATAAAAGAACTCCCAAATTTTGTTAATTGGCATTTACTTGAAGGTAAGTGAAGCCAAGAACTGGAAAGTGTAAGAAGACTACCCAACTCTCTAGCCCTCCCCACCCCTTTCTTCTCTCTCTCTCTCTCTCTCTCTCTCCTCTTGATTTCCTGCTTTCACTGCACATCTATTCATTTTTCATTGACTGGCTTTCTCCACTTTTTTCATGTATAAAGCAGCTGCTCCCCACCTCCACCTATCAATTTCACATATCTTAAGTTTAAGCAAACACCTCAGTCTGAATTGGAATATTTCTCATTTCCAAGAGATGCTGGCGAGACTGGCTGAGGGAAGTTTCTGTCCCTGATTAGCCAGGGCCAGAAATCAGGGCTCTGTAGGACAACCATGGTTGAGCTGTTTCATTTTTCTGAAACATAGGAATAGTGGGAGTTTGGGTGGGTATATTCTCAGGGAAAAGGGTATTATCAGGACCTGGCAGGCATCGCAAATGATGCTTACTTATTGTAACTTGAGAAAAAGAATCACATTGTTAATCACGTCAGGATATCAGACAGAAATTCAACAAATGGCCAAATGCCAACAATTTTTGGCATGCAAGAATTCTAAATTTATGTGTGAAGATTAAGGACAGAATATGGGAGTAAATCAGGGTCTTCACAGTCAAAGCAGCAATAACCATTTAAGAGAAAAAATATATATACTTAAATTTATCAGGAGATACATACATAGCCTTCATTGTCTCTTGCCTCCTTAACCCTTATAAGCAGTATGGTGCAGTGTGAGCTTTCTGCTAATCCAACACCATCTTCAAGTAGAAAATGAGGGGTTTATGTAAATCCTGTGGCTATTTTATAGCTTCTAGCCAGTGAAAATTGAATGATGAGTACTCAATCAAAAATTTAGTTAGTAGGCCTCCCTTGAGAATATAAGTAAAGATCCTCAAATCCAAGAGGATCACTTAAAAGTGAAAGGAAACTTGGGTTAAGTTTCATGGTGTATTTATTTTCATTAGACCACAAAATCTCAGGAAAAAGTAAAAACTCAATTTTGCAACAATATATTTCCTTTTTTAAAAAATATATGTAGATTTAATCCAGAAAGGCCTTTTCAGTTATAAATGCTATTCTTATACATGTTAAACACAGCCCATATAAAGTTTGGCAAACATTTGCGTAATATGTGCTATATTTAGTTAGGAGAGCAATTAAAATAGAAAGTAAGAAAACTGGATAGCATCCCTCTGTGATTACATACAAGTGGATTTATTCCCCATTTTGAGAAGAGGTTTAGCGAAGACATTTATGTAAAAAACTAGAAAAGCATTGAAGATCATTTCAAAGAACATTTATGTTTTCTTGAAATGATTTCTTAATAGGATTTTCAGAACTCTGACGCTGAAGATGATCTAAGGCCTAAGCTAGTAATGTAATCACAGAGCTACATGCACAGGCATTTGGTTACAAAGCGGGAGGCAGGATGTCTGCTCCGCGCTATCACTGGTAGGAAGATAATACGATTTCTGTGAAAGGCCCATTCGAACTATAGCTACTGTGTGTGGTTTCCTTTCATCACTTACTGATTGGTATTGTAAGACCCTTATTTCTTTATACGAATACATGAGAGCAAGAATTGTATGCTTAGCATTGTTTCCACTTACACTTACCAACTGGATTGAATGGACATTTAAATGGAACACACGGTGACATCTTTCTTCATTGTTTAATTAATCATTAATAATATTTGACAGAGCTTCATGCATGTTTTAATGTTGAGCTTAAAATTTTGATGATGTGAACATTCACTTGAAGATCCAATAGTATGTCAAATAACAATGAACTAAGCATGGGAGAGCAGTATTTACAAAAGGAAGTACTAAATGCTATGCTATGCTGGCTTTGCACCGTGTTTTCAATCGTCTTGATCTTTGTTAACTACACAATTCTAATTTAAAATAAATGAGCAGATAGTTCATTTTGGCAAGAAGGCAATAGCGGGAGCTATAATAAGTTTTAGAAATTCCCAGGCAATAATTATTTTACTATGCTTTTATCTGTAGAAGAGATTTGTGCTAAGCTCCAATTGGAACTTGAACCTCCAATTCCCTCAGCTTTGTGGTATGTGGTGTTGTTATCCTAAGGAATTAATCAGCATAAATCAGTGATTTCATATCAATGAATACCTCCACACAGTGCATATTCAGAATTATAAGAGCATAGCAGAGGTGACAGGACAACAAGACAATTGCCAGTAATGAGTGCAAATAGTTAAAACATATCTTGTTTAAAAATATATTTAAGGTGAGCCATGGCCAGTGTGGTTCAGTTGGTTAAGCATTGTCCAGGGCACCAAAATGTTCTAGTTCAAATCCCTGTCAGGGCACATACCGGGCTGCGGGTTCAATCCCTGGTTGGGGTGAATGTGGCAGCCATGGATGTTTCTCTCTCATATCAATGTTTCTCTTTGCTCTCTCCCTACCTCTCTCTCTAAAAGCCCATAAAAACATTTAAAAATAAAATATATATCCAAGATGCTATAGATATAGATAATGAACTAAAAAATGTCACTGGTAATATTCCAATTTTGTGATTAAGTAGTTTCAGCATGCCACTGATGACCAAGTTCGGGCTATACTCATGGAACATGTTGGTATTCTCTTGGTGAGTTTCAAAGTAACACATATGTTTTTTACACTGAGGTATGACATCTCCTGGCTTAGCATTTTCTGAAATAAAATTAAACCCCCTTTCACATAAAAGACAAGTATGCTTAACAGAGATAATAAGATTAAATATTCAAAATAAAATGTATATTTAGTTTATGTCAATGTACTTATGGTAGCACACAATGAATGTACTTATGTGAGAGTTCATAACCTCAAGAAGAGGTTAGCCAAGCACTATGGAATTTGACTAAAATGGTGATTAGAATCTAAATGAGAATTCTGCAAGGGTTCTTAAACTGGAGTCCATGAAATCACAAGAGTTCTTCTGAAAGAGAGTTAAGGAGTTTATTACCTTGAGAAAGAAAATGTTTGCATCATTGTTTCCTGTATATGTTCATTTACTTGTAAATGTTTTGCACCCAACCTATAACAGAATAAAGCCATGATGATTTGGGGGTTTATCTCATGGGGTTTGGGGATACTTATGTAAGTATTTAAAGAGTTTATCATAATTGTTATCACATAGTGAGAAGGAAACTATGTTTATTATTTATAAGAATGGTAAAACTATCTAGAAACCATTTTTGCAAATGCCATATTCAAAACATGTTTAGAGGTCTCCAATAGGCACCAGTTACCCATCATGCATTAAGGGATGAAAATACTATTCAGTGCATTAGGAAGAAAAATTATCATTGTTAACTGTTTACCTCATAACTCAGGGGATTCGGCCACGATTTCCTCTTAGAAATAAGTACCATCACCACAGAAATAATTCATTTGCAGTTATATCATGGCTTATTCTACTTGCTAAGGCAGTCATATGAATGAGTGAATGAGTATGAAACCATTCCCAGAACAAATAAAGGTTAAAGTGATATCAGGATTAATCCATGGTGGTATGGACATATAGAGTTTAAATTGATCTATGGCCACAGTTATAAGAAATTTTATAGACCACTTTTATCCTTTTATTAGAAAACTGGTTATTGCCAACAAATCACCTGGATTAGTTTGAAATAAACTCTTAACTGAAATAGTATCAGAGACATTTTCACATATATTTGAAAAATTAGGAGAATGTCCAATATTAATTAGTCTTTGACTTTCTTGATCTACAACCCTCTTCTCCACCAACAGGGAAAAAGTATCAGAACCTATGGTGTCTTAGAGCACTTGCAAGAAAGCTAAGAACATATTTTTCAAGTAAATATGCCTTTTATTTTTTATTTTTATTTAGAGAGGAAGGGAGAGGAATAGAGAGTTAGAAACATCGATGAGAGAGAAACATCAATCAGCTGCCTCCTGCACACCCCCCACTGGGGATGTGCCCACAACCAAGGTACATGCCCTTGACCAGAATCGAACCCGGGACCCTTCAGTCCGCAGGCCGACGTTCTATCCACTGAGCCAAACCGGTGCTGGCAGCCTTTTATTTTTCATATTTAATAAACAGAAATTAGAGTTTAAAAGTATTCCCTTTATCTAGCATCAAAATCAAGCTAGCTAGCTAGCTAGCTAGCTATCTGAAAGACTATCCAACTTTACACACATTTAAAAGGCTTTGATACTGAATATCAGTGAAGTCCTTTCATGTAAACAGATTGCATGTTAACATATTTTATTAGAAAGGATGAAAATTCTCCATGGCATTATTTTATGTATATAGCAACAATTTCAGGGAACATGAATGGAGACACAATTTGGTGGGAACATATCTATAATAATAAAAGTGTAACATGCTAATGAGACCGAACAGCCGAACGACCTTCCAGACATCATTCCAGACATCCTTCCAGAAGAAGCCACAGCAGTGGGGGCTGAGCCAGAGGTGGTTAGGGGCGATCTGGTAGGCAGGTGATTGGTTAGGGGCAATCAGGCAGGCAGAGAGTGGTTAGGTGTGATCAGCCAGACAGGCGAGTGGTTAGGACAATGAGGCAGGCAGGCAGAGTGGTTAGAAGCAATCAGGCAGGCAGACAGGAGAGCGGTTAGGGGCCAGCAGTCCCAGCTTGCGAGAGGGACCTAAATTGACAATCAGACATCCCCCGAGGGGTCCGGATTGTGAGAGGGTGCAGGCCGGGCTGAGGCCTCCCACCCCACCGTGTACAAATTTAATGCACTGGGCCTCTAGTGCCAATATAACAGTCTTTGGCTACCTATCTTCCCCTTTTTATGATTTGCATTGGTTGTTAAATTTATTTCTTGTGTCTTTATGATAAACACCACATTCACAATTGATCATAAATCATGCATATAAAGTAGCCATCCTCAGATAACCTCAATATGAATTTATTTCTTAAAATTTCCATACAAATTGTTCCACAAAAATGGCTGCTACTAGATAAGTCATGGACAGAATGTTAATGCTGTTTTAGGTTTTCTAATAAAGTGATTTATCACGCTGGAGTTCTTTAGAGAAACTTATATGTTAACATGATTACTTTAACACTCTCTCTTTGAAAAGAAAGCATGTATTAAACAATTAATTTCTACTCTTACCATCCCAAACCCATTTGAAAAGTAGGCAGTCAATAAATTTAAGGATGCCAATGCATAATTAAATTCTAATTTTGTATTCTATTGTAACATTTCTATTTTCCTTTTTTGTTTCATGTTTATATATATCATGTATATATACATACATACACACACACATATATATATGCACTCTGGTTCAATAAAACTGTATATTATTATAAAATGAATTTATTCCACATTTGATGTGTAAATAAATGTCATTGTCCTCCAAGATTAAATGCATAGTTGCTAAAGATCTTAATAGTAGCTATGATTTATTGAATAATTTTATGTTGAGTAGTGTAATGATTAAGCCCAAAGATTTAGGTCCTTGACTTACTGGATGTTAATCCTTTCTGTTATTGCTCTCTGTATGACCTCAAGAATATTACTTAATGCCTCAGTTTTCTACATCTCTAGACTGGGAATAGTATTATTACCTACATCGGGCAAGTCTTTAAAAATTAAGTATGTTAATATTTGTGAAGCACTTAGAACAGTTTTGGTTATCAGTAAGTGTTATGTAAGTATTTGGTAAGCAAATAAATACAGTAACTCAATTCAAAGAACCATAATCTACAAATCAAAGCTATGCATTGAAGGAAGAGGTAATTCTCTTATTATATAAGAAAATAGTTGAAATTATTAGTAAATTGCTCTAATCAACAAAATGCCCAGGATGTCATTCCTTTGTTCTTGAAAGTAAGTAGAGGCCACAGGCAAATTGATCATAAAAGCTAATCTCTGAATTTTCTAAATTATTTTTTCAGTAAATTAATGTTAGCTTTAGGGAGGACTTACAGTTTATCTACTCTAGTCCATCTACATATTCCACATTAAATGCACTCTAAAAGCTACTGAATGATCACCCAGTCTATGAGCAAAAGCTCTAGGGTTGGGAGAGTCATTGAAACTCCAGGCTGTCTTTCCATTTTACCGTAGCTCAGGGTTTCTCCCTGTTTAGTCAAACTGATTCCTCAGAGCAATGCATTAAATGCCTTTTCACTTGATACCCTTTAATATATGAAAAAAAAATATGAAAACTGTTAATAATCACTTTCCACTCCAAGCCTGTTTTTTTTCTAGACACCCTCAATATTTTCAATTGTTTTTCAAATCATTGTTTATAGTCAGTATATTTTATTACTAGGCACAATGTGGAGGTGGAACATAAATGTCCCAAAACAGGGGAATTACATAAAATAATTAGCATTTAAAAGTAATAATAGAGGAATTCTGGTAAAGATGGTACCATGAATTTCCACTTAATCATCCTCTCACTCCATGTCCAAATCCAAATGCATACTAATGAAAAATAATACTTGAAAATGGAAAAAGAAAGACAGAATTGAGCTCAAAAAACAAGATAAATATTGATTTGAAGCAAGACTAGACAAAACACAGGTAGAGTTTAGATATAATGTTGTGGGCATGTTGGGCTTTGTGTCTGAAATCAGACAGTGTTGACCAGGAGTTAATTCCAATGGGATAATGCCTATTTCTAATCAGGAAACCAAATGTAGACTCACTACTTAAAGCAATGTGGTAAGATAGGAATTTTGTAGAAAAAGCAAAGATATATTTTTCAAATCGAAACATACAAACCAAAAAATTCTATTGGTTGACCTATTTCATTATATCATATAGAAAGTTGTAGATAGAGGGAGAGAAGTAGGAGAGGAAAGACTCTACTTTTTTTTTTCTTTTTACAAAAAGTGAACCAAACAACTTACTGATCCAATGAATATCCATCATTATTGAACAAAATCCAGAAACACCATTAAAGATCTATTTTGGGTTTGGGAGTTCCTAGGACAGTTAAAGGCTACCCAACGCTGTTTGGTAGGGTTGGGTAAATGCAGAAATATGGACTGGAATTCACACTCCTCCTTATCTTGATCCAAAAAAATGAGAGTTCAAACAAAAGTACAAGGTGTATGAACAAATCTTTCCTTTAAAAAAAGAAGAAATCATGTAACAGAAAAAAGCAGGAAACAATAAACAACAAAAAATGAAAAATGATGTAATTGAAATTACTGAAAAGAGGATAGACTTTAGACAGGACAAGACTGAAGAGATCATTATAAAAATAATAGAGGCTTGGTGCATGAAATTCTTGCACGGGTAGGGTCAGTAGGCCCGACCAGTGATCAGGGCCGATTTGTGGGGTGACTGGTGGGGCAATCTGGGGTGCTCCTCCTGACACCCACCTTGGCTGGCCCTGCCCCCCGCCACTGTCGCCTCCCTCTGCAGGGTGACCAGCAGGGCGATTGGGGGTCCCCCACTGGCACCTGCCTTGGCTGGCCTGGTACATGTGGGCTGGGGGCAGCTCCTGCATTGAGTGTCTGCCTCCTGGTGGTCAGTGTGTATCATAGCTACCAGTTGTTCTACCAGTCATTCTGCCATTCGGTCAATTTGCATATTAGTCTTTTATTATATAGGATACACAGAAATAGGAAAGATAAAGGAGTAATAAAAAAGCATGGTTTTAGCCCTGGCCGGTTTGGATCAGTAGATAGAGCATCAGCCTGTGGACTGAAAAGTCCTGGGTTCAATTCCAATCAAGGGCATATGCTTGGGTTGTGGGCTCAATCCCCAGTAGGAGGCATAGAAGGGGCAGCCAATCAATGATTCTCTCTCATCGTTGATGTTTCTGTCTCTCCCCTCCCTTCCTCTCTGAAATCAATAAAAATAAGAAAATATATATATTTTTAAAAATCATGGTTTTAGAAACAGTTGGTCAGAAAATAAAGTTAGTTAATATTTTTCCAAAGATTTTTCAGGTAAAGAAAGAATAAGATAAAAGCAATATTTGAAGAGAAAATAGCCTTAATTTTCCAAAGAAGACAATATGGCTCAAATCAAAGTATATTCTGTACCAAAACAAAAAAAAAGATTAAAAAACTCAAATCTCCAACTAGACACCTTGCAGTACAGAATAGAAAAGGTTGGAGAAGTTATAAAAGCCAACAGCCACAAAAGAGATTACCTACAAATGAGCAACAATTAGATTGACACAGACTTGTGGAAAACAACGGAAGCCAAAGAGAATGGAATGATCCCTTCACAGTATTGAGGTAAATTAACTGACAATCTGGAGCTTTTGCTGAGGTGAATTCTCATTTAAGAGTGATTTCAAAGTAAAGACATCTTCAGACTTATAAAGACTTTAAGGGTTTGCCAACATTTTATATACATTTTCCCAAAAAGCAAAATGAACTTTAAAAAAAGGCTAAAGACACACAATAAAAAAATAAGACAGAAACTGGCAAAACCTAAGAAAATAGTCTTTAAAAAGATCAAGTTAAATCTAGTTAATAATAATATTGATTGTTTATAAGTTAATTAAATTTGCTAAAACCTGTCATATTTAGAAAGAGATCAATTTTGAATCATTTTGTTTTGAGTACTTAAGAATATAGGGAGTTAATCAACACTTACCAAGTCATGGCTGTTCATAGCCATATTTCTGGACCATGGCCCTTCTTATTTATATTGTTGTTATTTTCCTCCATTTCAAAGCCCAACTTCTCTCTCACCCACCCAACCATGGCTACTTAAATAAGTTTTGTGTATATTCTTGTGTATATATTATGAAATTTAATAATTAATTGCTTGGGTTAACAAAATTTAAAAGTGCAGAAAAAATATAATTAATTTCATTTAACCCAACACAAGTATAAAAGACAGGGAAGGGAATTAAATATACACAGGGTATGATTCTAAATAGAAAACAAAAAATAATATTGAAGAAATAATCTCTATAAATATCAATACATACAAAAATGTAAACGAATTAAGTTCACATATAAAATGGCAGATATCAGACTGTATTTATAAAAGGAAAAATATCTAGTTCTATGCTACTTTTAAATAATACCACACAGGAAAAGATGAAACTGATGATGATACATGATATGCCAGGCCATGCAACCTAAAAATACAGTGTCAAAATTAATATCAGAGAAATCTAATTCCAGGAAAAAATGTTAGTAGGAGAAACATATAGCAATTATACATTTACATCCAGCCCACAAATTAGCCATATAATATTAATCAAGATTGATGAGCTAAAGTTCTCTTTTGAGGTCATCTATTAACCAGTAATATACCCACCTGATTTTTCTTCTGTGAAATTTAAAATTCTCTTTCTTAAACAGAATATATAAGATACTGATGGAAATTTTATTATATTGTAATCTATATTAACCTTATTTCTGATCTAGTAATCATACCAACCTGGAAAACTGACGGGAATTTAACCCACACTGACTCTCAGAAATCGTCCTCGGTTCACAGCACATCTATTTAATTCATCTTTTATAGGATTTTGTGGTATGATAAGAGATTGTTGTTAGTATTCATCTTGATTTATAAAACATACTGTGTTTGCTTTGCAAACTAATATATGGTCAATTGGTATTCCTGCTGCCAATTTTAATATATTATCAGGATATGTACATTTTCACTTTTGTTAGTTTTTCTATTTTCTCACGAATTTTCCCTACTCCTATTTCATATTGAGAATGGTGTGTGAATGACTGCTGGGGCAGACCCTGAACAATGGATGCACAGATTGCTCTAACACACGTTTCTGTGAAAAAGAGGGGCTAAAGCACTATTTGGCTGTCGCTGCCAAGTAGCCCTGTTCGCCTGCCTCCTTTGGCTTTTATTGTTATAACAGGTTGAACTAAAATTAACCTCTAGACACAATCAGCAGGGTAAGTATCCTTGAGAAAGTATATGCTTCTACAAGGTCGGGTTTTTAAAGACTAAACATTGAGATTCTAGCAAAACACTCTAGGGGATCAGACTTGTTTAGAAAAGTTAAGATAGGGGCTGCTGCCTTCCCCAAGGTCCCCCCAGAGGCCCCCGACCTTTTGGAGAATCCTCCTTACAGACATTCCAACCAAGCCCCATGCTTCCCCACAAAGGACTATTAAACTATGTACTTCCATTTATTTATCCTTCCATCTCCTATGGTTTATACTTTGGGAGGAAGCGTCTATGGGATTTTATGCATAAATGGCCTCATTCAGTAAGTTAGCCAGATAGATGTATTATATTTTTTTGTGTGTAGGCAAGAATTTCATCATAAATCATAATCACAATGGGCATTTTATTCTTGTCTTACTGGTATTGCCACAAGGACCAGAGTGATATTACTTTTTTGTATTCTTTATAGAATCTGTAATATATATATTTTTGTGTGTGTGTGTGTGTGTGTGTGTGTGTGTTATTCAGTTTGTGGTCTGATTATCCTCAAAACACTTTTCACAGAAGGGCATACATATGGTATCTGATAATGTCTACACTTAAAACCAGCTCCATCTATTACAACTGGTCTAACCATCCAGATAAATCCACACAATGAGTTTATTACATCAAAATGCATTGCAAATGTATGTACTCAGGACTCAAAAGCCACGAAAACACTGCCAAATTCATTCAGTGCAGAGATTAAAATGAATTTCTGATCTCACTCTTTGAAATATGAGCATTCTACTCTAATTACCATCAAAATCATGGTAATAGTCAGATTGACACTTCAAAAGAAATACCTCTAGCTTCTAAAACACTAGGCAACAAGTATTTTAAACATAGTGTTTAAATAGAAATCTTGATAGAATACATTCTCTGACTCTTATTTTTTTTAATTAGTTTTGAAAAACTCACTTTTTGGAAGAAACAGCCATCTGGCTTTTTTAGTGAAAGATACGGAGGCAAAAACAGATTCACCTCACTTTCATAGATAAAACAAAAACAACAAAAACCCAGTAGAAACGACCTCAACAGATGTTCCCTTAAACATAGTATCAGGGGGAGCGGGGGGGAGAAATCCAACATCACAAATAGAAAAGACTATATGTTAATTTGGTGTATTTGTTTTCATACAACTAAGTTATTGTGTTAAAGTATTACCACTTACATAACATATTTCACTGGAATAACAATATGTTTACTAAATTCTGCTGGTGTGTTTATGAGAAAGGTCCTTAATTATTTGAGTTCATTCATTCATTCGTGTCATTTAATTAGCAATCAGAATGTCAGGGTGAGCTCATTAAATCTACCACTTACATAATGATTTGCATTTCGCTAAGTATCTATGATAGAGTGCTGTCAAACAATTTTGAAGATCCATTTATAATATTTACTTGTAAATAATCATATTTTTTTCTCACTAAATATCTGTTAAAAATGAATTTTCCCCAGCCAGTGTGGCTCAGTGGTTGAGCATCAATCTATGAACTGGTTCAATTTCTGGTCAGGGCATATGCCCAGGTTGTGGACTCGATCCCTATTAGGAGTCATGCAGGAGGCAGCCGATCAATAATGTTTCTCTCATTGATGTTTCTATCTCCCTATCCCTCTCCCTTCCTCTTTCTCTAAAATAAATAAATATATAAATAATAAATAAATAAATAAATATAATTTTAATGATTTTTCTTTCTCATATATAATTTTTAATAATTTATGTTGTTATTTTTATTATTTGATTTATTACCTTTTTTCAATACAACATTTTTTGAACAGGTTAAGTTTAACACCAATGAATTTTTCCTAAATGGTAAGAATGTAAAACCCATACTAAATGTAATAAAGGCTGATGGTTTATCAGGTTATTGTTATAACAATGGCATTTCAAATAATTTGGAATATAGACTTCGAGCAATATATTAGATGGAATAGAAATTCATAAGGTAGCAAAAAAGGGTGGAGAATAATAAGAAGTTAAAGAATATTAAGGAATAAAGATAATAGTAAAAGCAAAAACATTTCATAAATTAAAAAATGAGTAGATAAAAATCAATTAACCATTCACTAAGGTCAAATAAGTACTATGCAGTAGAAGAATAACGATGTCTTTATTTTTTTCATTCAAGATATCATTATTATTTTTTAAAACTACTATATGCTTAGAACTACTGGAGACATAGGCACTGATGATACAATGATAAGTCTACCCAGGCATAAACCTTGCATTTACAGAGCTTACAGTCTGGTTGAGAAGATAGACATTAATAAAACAGTCACACAAATAGATGTAAAAATGACAACAATGTTAAGAGAGGAAATCCCAGTGTGTATACTAGAGAAGGGTCTGGATTAGTCTGAGTGCACTCAGCATCAGAAAAGACTTCCCCAAGAGAATTTCAGTCGAGCTGAAATCTTCATTTTGGCAAGGTTGAGTGTTCCAGATGGAAGGAATAGCATGTGCAAAGTTCCTCTGGTTAGAGAGAGCAGAACACAGAACACATTTGAGAAACTAAACAAAGTTGTTAATAGACAGTCTAGATTAACAGCAAGGTCAAAGGGGACAGACAAAGCAGAGACTTAAAATTCAAGTTAAGGAACTTTCCTCTGTCCATTGGTGGGCAAGAGTCAGCTCACACTGGCTTTCTGTAGTGGATTGTGCACATTCTTTTCCATCTCTACACTCAGTGATGTCACATTGCTAGCTTGAAATTGAACACCATAGGAATAAACTATGGAAATGTGTCAAATGCCACAAATGAGGGTTTTTTATCCCCACAAATCTAAGCCAACTGATTGTAAAACATTGAACACCATAACACTGACTTCATTTTTCTCACAATGAAAATCTTGAAATCTTTTCAAATGAAGGTGAGGCTAAGGATGTGGAACGTGATCAAATTTATATTTTGAAGAAAAGTGCTCTGAACACAGGATGGAGCCTGGATTGAAATGAAGAAGTGGAATCAGAGGAAAACAATATAAAGCTATTAGCATTCCAGGACAAAGAAATAATGGTAGTTGGACAGGATGATGGAGTTAAAATTAAAAGAGATCTTCAATTTTGTCTTATTTTCAGATTAAATCAAGAACAGTTTCAAATGGTTGGTGATGGGTACAAGGAGTGATGATTTCGTGCTTTGAAGAGGTGAATTAAAATCATTTGAAATGAGTAGGCTAAGCATGTACATGGTGATAGATGAGTCTTCAATTCAAGAGCTGATGTTAAATACCGAACTGACAGATGTTTGGATGGAGCTAAAGTAGATTAAATAGGCTCTGAAGTTTCCGATAGAAATGGAAAAGAATTCTGAGGGATTATAGATTCAATACAGATAGAGAGTTGGCTAAATAAATGTGATATACTTCAAAATGGAAGAAATGGTTAAATATTGCTAAGTAAGTAGATGCATGGGGGGGATATGCTGGTGTTCTCTTGACCCATAAATTGGGAGGTGTGACCCTGGAACAGTTGGGAAAGAAAATGTGCCCTTCAGAAGAACACGAAAACAGGAAAAAAAACACAAAATAACAAAAACGTTCCATTCAGACAAATGCTCATTGCAAGAAAAAAAAAAATATCCAGGGTATCTCCATGGTAGTTAAGTCCCAGCCAAATTCTCCATTTTACTTAAAAGCAAAGCCTTTCAGAATCTGTCCAGTGCTTGGCACAGTAAGGGCTGGGAAAAGGGACAGTCATTATTGAAAATTGGCTGGGATGATATGCAGGTGGGGAGAAGAGAGACGGCGAATGAGCAGCTGAAAAATGCTAATGAAGTGTTTGTAATGAGGTAGTAGCTAAGGCTTAAGAATACTGTCTTACATTTCCCCAGATGGTGACTCTGAGAATGAAAAGTGATTACTTTTGCTTCCTTTACTGTAAGAGACGTTTCTTGCTGGACATTCCTGCTACAAACATATTTAGCCTACAGTACTCTGTCAGTGGGAATTTTGATAGAAACGGACCTTCGCATTTGACTTAGCAGAGTAAGAGATGACACTTGTCATCAGTTAGTGGAGCATGCAGTGTCCTTGGTTAGCATTTGCTCTGTTAGAATCACAGGTTCCATGTCCGGCATTTCCCTGGAACTTGGCACACAAATCCCTCATATCCTGATAAATGAAAACGTTGTTTCCCTCATCTTATTATTTCGTGCTAATGTTTGGTAAAAAATGTCTCAGGCATTTTAAGATCAAATCATAGTACAAAGTTGATTTTGATTTAAAAAGTTGTATTTCTTAAGTATGACTACCAAAAGTCACAAAATATATAGTTAATATATATTTATAATGCTAAGTTTGCCTCACAAAATTGTCCAGGAATGCAATTTGCTATGAATAGACAATAGACATTCTTTCTTTATGAATATCATGTAAATATATACATATACAGATTTCTATATATGTGAAAGCCTAAGCAACCATCCAACCGTTTCATCGTCCAACTGGTAGCTATGATGCGCACTGACCACCAGGGGGCAGATGCTCCAACCTGTAGCTATGACGTGCACTGGCCACCAGTAGGCAGACGCTCAATGCAGGAGCTGCCGAGCTGCGAGCTGCGTTGACTTAGCAGCTGTGGTTCTCAGGTGACACACCCAGAACCAAAGAGGAGGGAGCCTGATTCCAGGGTGTGTTAGCCCAGAACCACTCTCTCGCAATCTGGGACCCCTCAGGGGATGTTGGAGAGCCAGTTTCTGCCCAATTCCCGCAGGCCAGCCCAAGGGACCCCACCTGTGCACAAATCTGTTCACCAGGCCTCTAGTATATGTATAAATGTGAACGTGTATATGTGTGAAAATGAGACCCTTAGTTTTTCACATTAGCTTTTTCCATATTTGCCTTAAAAGGGGAGGAAACAACTGCAATAAATATTTTAGGTATGGGTTATTTCAACACATCAAGAAAAAGATTTATTAACAAGGCTTGTAGAATAATCTTTCACAGTAGTTTGCAATAATTTATGGAAAATTAAAGGTCTTTCATAACTTTTTTGTGTTTTGATTTTTATATTTTAATTCGCCTTTTTTCTCTATCACATTGCTCAATTAATAAAGGGACATTGTGCCAGTTGGCTAAACTTGATAAATATAAACATTTCTACCTTCTAGGGAGGGCAGGAGTTTGGACAAGCCTTTATATCTCTTCACAGACTTGGCCAACACAATATAAAAGTCCAATCTTAATATAAAATTTCTAAAACTGCTTTTTTTTTTGGAAGATGTATTTTTAGATACCAACAAACAGTTGATTTGGACGAGGGGATTCTCTTGAATGTTAATTTATTGTGTTTAATATATTGAACATTATTTTTAACAGATTTTTCTGATATATATATATATTATTTTTTTACAGAAGGAAGTTAAATTTTGCATGTTGTTTTATAGAACCACACATAGTAAGTCTATAAGTTCTTTCTCACGACTTTAATTTAAATAAATAAAATTAGCAATTATATTATTTCTATGTTTTAGTATCGTTTCTAGCATAAATATCCTCAGACTTTTTAATCCCAACATGTGCTAATGTTTTCCAGCCATTCTTAGTCAATGTATTAAAATATAAATTCTGGAGCTCTGCCATATATCAGGAATTAGAATATCCAGGCAAAGGCCTGGCCATCCTTTAAAAATACATTCTTATAATCTTTATAATCAAACTAATTTGAAAAGACAACCTTAAAAGATGCTCCAGCCCCCAAACCAATATCGTTCTTACTTGCTACCACCTGCAGTCATATTCTCTTAGCATCTCAGACCATTTTGTTCTCATATTTCTTGGCTTCTTGGGAATTCAAACACTCATACTGCCACTATCTTATGAAGAAAGGAGTTGTGGGAGAAAAGGGAAGTAACATTAAGACAGCTGGTGTCCTAACCCTGCAGCAGCAGGGGTGGAGGGGTTGGAGTACACGTGGCCCTGTGAAGTGAAAGATTCTTACCAGGCCTCCAACCGTTCATTATCTGGGTTGCCTTACCTACTGATATGTGTTGCCCCCCCTTCCCCAGACTATAGTCAGATATAATGAACCTTTCTTCTATAAATCTTTATGTTTTGTCCTCTGATATTTTATCTCAATGTGATAATCAGATTTTGTTTTCTGATTCCTTTCTCTTCTTAATTATTTGGGTTTGGAACACTAGGTCCTCAAAATCTCCCTCGTAAAATGAATGCCCCATGGAATTTCTGCTGAAAGATTTAAGTTATCTATTCTGGACAGAGAGACAGTAACAACAGTGAATTGAGTAAGGCATGGAAACATCCTAATTGATCTAGATGTTTTTGTTGATCCGATCCATTGAATTATTGCACAGATACACAGCATCAGGCTATAATTAAGTACATTTAAACTAATTGTCACACATTAGGTAGACATAGCTCATTTTTAATTGTGTTAATTTATGGAAAATGAGACAGAGAATAATTTCTATTAATCAACTACCTAAAGTACACACCCTAAATCCCATTAGGAGCTAGAAGTTATAGCACTGATAAATAAATTCTCTTTTAGTAGAATGTGTTTCAAGGGTAATACCCTGGCATGTTTACAGTATAGACACTGAATTTTCTACAGATACATATGTCTTTCTCTTGCTTTTTTTCTTTTCTTTTAAGTACATTTTCTTTATAGGTTGAACATCCTGAAAATACAAATAAAGGCATTTTAGTGTTACAAAAATATTACCTGTTTTTAAGTAACTTTTAAATCAAAAATAAAAATATGACCTGATTAAGGCCATTTAAATAATTTTCTGGGCTTGCATCCTATGTCAAATTTATATATATATATATATGAAAATACATATATATCTTCATAATTATCTGAGAAACTGTATTACTCTTAGAGAATGCAAGCATGTTTCTCTTTTTAATGTGCTTGTAAATTCATAATGCATGTAAAAGCCAAGCACAAGGAAATATAATCCAAACTAGCAGGAATCTAAATGTTATCTCTCTTTACATAGAAAGTCTTTCCTTTTTCCACCCTCTCAGAGAAATCGGCAGGTTGTGGTGAAAGGATCTAAATGTTTTTCACTGCAGTGAGATCACAGAGAATATGACTATTCTGCTGCCTCCTGTCTCCAGCCCACTTCCCTCACTACCTCACGTACATACTCACGGTACTGAATTGAGGCTGCAAAGCCCTGCCCTCAGCTGACCTGCAGCCTTCCTGCATCACACAGTACAGCGCTGAGTTCGGACTCATAATCAAGAAGACACATATGTGGTCTGGAGGCCTTGCCCCATGGTTTGTCCTGAGGGTTGTCTGTGTCCTGGTACACCAAGAAAGTCCTGTGGCTTCTGCAGGTGCACCTGGTTCTGCTTTTGCCTCACCTCCTTAGGGCTGTAGGAGTTGAGAATTATTTTGATATCGGCCAGTACAGCTCTCACATCAGATGGTTCAGAAGGAGGAGTAAAGCTCTTCTTTCCAGTACTCTGTCTGGGCTTCTGCTTATGTTGGCCTGAGGATTTAAGATATTAAATGGGCAGGTTTATATTAAAAACACAACCTCAGCTTTTTTATGTTATCAGCGATGCTTTCTTGAGTGGATCTGAGCATAAGAAGGTGTTCTATATTCTTTATGCAGGACTGTGTATATCTCTAAATATAACTTGATGTATTAATTTCTTTGGATCATGTGAGTTCAGTAATGAAACTGAAAACCTGTAGCCTCCTGGCCTCATTAATGAGACTGAGAATAAAGGCCCTATTTGTTCAAGGACATTTTTATCCAAGAAGATAAAGCTGTAAGTCAGTAAATACTTTATTGTTAGCCTCAGAAATTCCCCCAAATACCATGAATCCAAATAATAGATTGGTAAACTAGGTTACTTCTCAAGAGAATAACTTGCACATCTAACTAGAGACCTTCTTGGGATAAAAGATGACTCTACTAAGGTAACCTGCTTGCCTATCAAACAACTCTTTAACTCATCAAAACTATAAATTCACTGTGTGCATCGATCTAAAGCTACTTATTGAAATACAGTGTTTGGCCAATGCCAATCAAATTCCGCAGCAAAGACCCAACTTCAACTATTCCAACCATAAACTGTAAATGCTAGGACTACCGAGCCTTAACCTTCCCTCTGAGCAGTTACCAACTCTATCAAGGTGGAGTGAGTGTTCCCTTACTGTCATAATAAGCTGGACTGGGCTTGATCAACAGATTAGACTGGTGGTTTTGTGGGAGAAAATACATTTCTTTTCTGGCTCATATAAATTTGCTAGCATAAACAACTTTTCTGAAGTTAATGATAAATAATGACATCTAGCAGATTTTTGACATTTAAAAAATGAAATCTAAAGTTTTAAGAGTAGAGGGAGAAAAAACAGAGATAACTCTACACAGAAGACCCTACTGCAGGTCATATCTCTCATGGCTTTATCTTATTTTTCAAGAGGATATAAGAAAATTTATGGAAATTAAGGCAAGATTTTATAAAAATAGTTTCTAAATATTATAATCTATGGAAATTACCTGGAACAGAATAAATTCAGGCAGAGTGTAAAACCAAAGCTTCTTTTTTTGCATGAAAGGAAATCTTGCCAAGAGAAGAAAAATGACCCTTGGAAATTCTTTCCTGACCTAGCTTTTTATATTTTGGTTTTTGTTTTTCCATATGCAGATCATGAACACTGACCAGTCAATGAATTAATTGAATTAACAGCTCTGACCAATATGCTAAGTTTATCTCCATTACACCTAGAGGATAGTTTGACAGTCTGGAAGCTTATTATTTATTTGTATATTTGTGTCAGCCTGAGGTTCTTGACATCGTCTCTGATATTAGAAAGCAAATGCCACAGCAATACCAATTTCTCCCTTAATATCTCAGCTCACCGAGTGTTTTATTTCTTATACTGTCCTGGAGGCTTATTGTTTATTGTTTCCCTAGATAATAAAGATGCATTTTTACTCTGTGTGTGTGTGTGTGCGCGCGCGCGCGCATGCACATGTGTGAATGCTCTAACAGGATAAAATCCTATGCTCTTCAAATGTAAAAGATATGTTTGAAGGGTACCCTTGTGAATGGTAATAAGCACCTTATTTGTTTAATTGATCTTGTTTAAATTTTCACTTGTGTTAAGTAAGCTGTATGTACCTTTTTGCTCTGTTCTGACCTTAAAATATATGTGTGTGTATATATTTGTTTTTACTTTGTCTTTTTTGAGTTATTTTCTTTGTCAGAGATAATTAAATTATTTTATTTCTCTTTTATCTTCTCTGGAAACTGAAATGATCTGAGGATGGAGACTCAAGCAAAATGTATTATTCACTTTGTCTAGATCACCACTGATTTAATTCTTTAATAAATTGCTAGAAATATTTGGGCTTCTTAATAAGTTATATATTGATCAGTTTATGTGAGTGATGTGTTTTGTTGTTTTGCTAGAATAATATTGTGGTCTCAAAGTCTGTTGCTAGGAATTCACAGTCTCTACCATCTGCTGCTGTCTTTTGCGTATAAAAACAAAATCAAGTCTGGTTGTGTGTGTGTGTGTGTGTGTGTGTGTATACACATGACTGTATTTCTGTGTATGTGTGTCTGCATGTGTTTAGTTCTAGAGGGAGAGGGGAAGGTAAAGTTAAAAACATCTATTCTGAATATTTATAAATCAATACCAAACCTAGGAATTGAAAAAAGCCCTAACATTTTATTAAACACATTCAGGAGTAATATTCAAAAGAAGAATAAACATTGAAATATCAGTTATTTTACCACTTATTAATTAAATCTTGCAACTTTATTCCCTATATACAGTTGTGTATTTATTCTGGAATCACCCTTTTAAAAATCCAAATAAGTAAACCGCAATATTTATTGGGATGTCTACAGTGGTTTATTATGTTCCCCCCATTTCTAACTCTTACGTTATTCTCCACCTTTTTTCTTAGTTCAATTCGAGACCATGTCCTGGTATTTCGCCCAGCTCTGACAGGTTATCTTTAGAGAACTAAATTATGTCCCTTCCATGCTCTCTCCTGTATCTAGGGGCTAGAAGCCTAGTAATTCTTTACCCACGAATCTCTGAGAGCAGAGTTCTCAGTTCAGTCTTACCAGGCACAGACGGTCCTGAAAGTTCTAGCAGGTAGAAGAGAGGCAGAAGCCACTGTGGCAAAAAATCAGCAGCAGCAGGTGGTACAGGGGCTTTGTAGGCCACAGACATGGGGTTTTACCAGCATAGTCTACTTCCCTGGATCCGCTTTTTCTGGTCTTTACTCCCACAGCTATTCCAATTCCCCCATACGAACATTCTCCTCCCTGTATTACTTAGAACTCTGAATAGTTTTAGTGTTTCTGAGGGACCCCAAAAGCTACAAATGTTCCTTCAGAGGCCAGTTTTGCCACTTGTAATGCTTTCACTATATAAACAATTGGCAGACTTTTGCCTTGATTTCTGCTGAGTACCCAAAAGCAAGATGTCAAGGTTAAGATATCAAATATTTTGCTGAATTAGGCAATTAAAAAAAATTAACCAATAGATACCTGAGTAAACTTCTGCAGTATCTATTTTTTAAGTGTAGAACTTTACCTATGCATTTAAGTATTAATTCTTATGTTATATTGAAACAAAATCTGGAGAAAAGTTAACTCACTATGGATAGAGGAATATATAGGTTAGTCCAGTGGTCGGCAAACTCATTAGTCAACAGAGCCAAATATCAATAGTGCAACGATTGAAATTTCTTTTGAGAGCCAAATTTTTTAAACTATATAGGTAGGTACATTGTTATTAACTTAATTAGGGTACTCCTAAACTGCCCTTTGCTAGTCCTCAATCTGATTGAGGTACGTTCGCTGAGGTCGACCCCTTCCAACTCTCCCATCTACACTCTTCTTGTATACTTGTTTCAGATAGATGAGTGTGGATGGAGAGTTGGAAGGGGTCGACCTCAGCTACCGTACCTCAAAACAATGTACCTCCCCCGCGCTGCGTATCCTGCGGCCCACCTGCGCTGCGCCTCCCGGTCGCCGGACCCACCGACACCCCCCACTTCTTCTAATGCCACTTCTTCAAAATAGACTTGCCCAGGCCGAAAACCGACTTCTGCGCATGGGCCACGAAGTTTCAATCGCACTGTACGTGCGCGCCCGCACGTGGTATTTTGTGGAAGAGCCACACTCAAGGGGCCAAAGAGTCGCATGTGGCTCGCGAGCCGCGGTTTGCTGACCACTGCCCTAGGCTAAGTGATATAAACAACAGTTAGCTCCTACAACATCTCATAACGTTATAAAGAAATGACACTGAACAAAACAGGTTTGTATTTTGAGGACCTGCTGCACTTTTCTGCCTTACTGTTTTGCTTCTACCTCGAATAAGCTCCGCCCACCCCCACCCCAGGTATGTTAGCACTTCAGGTGGTTCCACTCTAAAGGGTTTTTCTCAGTGGGATCACTCCTTTTCCATACAAAAGCCCCACATTGAATGAACACCTGTGGTGGATGAGCTAGATATTGTGCAGGGCACTTGACCAGTTTCACCCACACAACAGCTATTTATTATGAAAGTATAATAACCTTAGTGCTACAGATGCAAAAAGAAACTGAACAAAACACAACAGGATCTCTGCCTGAAGCCGTTAACTCTAGTGGAGAGCCTTTCGGGAAAAACGGACAATTGCAACACAACATGCCAATCAAGGGCTGGCGGGAGCATGGAGAAACCAGTCCCTGCGGGTTTGAGAGAACCATGGAAAGCTTAATGGAGCTAGCGTTTGCATGGAGACTTGAAGAATCAGTAGGAGTTTGCCTAGAAGAGAGACAAGGAGGTGCCCAGAAGTTTTTAGACAAAGAGAAGGTCTGTAACAAAGGGGAAAAGAGAGCCCAGCATATCCCGGAGGCAGAAAATAGCCCAGCAGTCAGGATGGAGGGAAGAATTCCAACTATGAAACCAGAAAGTGGTCAGGTACAATTCCTGGCAGGCCATAATGTGGAAACTTCCTGCAGGCAACAAGTGAGAGAGTCATTGCATCAAGAGCTGAGTGTATATCCTGCCCAAAGGACCCACAGAAACCTCGAAGGGACGGCAAGGGCCCCTTCATGGAGATAGTCACACCCCAACGATTGAATCAACACCAGGTTCCTCTGTTTCCCACCTATGTCCAAACCCCAAAATAGCTTCCATGGAACTCGTATCAGTCTGTTCAGGCTACTATAGCAAAATAGCACACAATGGGTGGCTCGTAAACAATAGGAATTTATTCTCACAGTTCTGGAGGCTGGCAAGTCCAAGGTCAAGCCACTGGTAGACCCAGAGTCTGTGAGGGCCTGCTTCCTCATAGACAGCCATCTTCTCTCTGTGTCCTCACAGGGCAGAAGGGACAAGGAGCTCTTTGGGGCCTCCTTTAGAAGGGCACTCATCCCATTCATAAGGGCTCCACTTTCATAACCTAATCACCTCCGCAGGGCTGCACCTCCTAATATCATCATCTTGGGGATTAGGATTTCAACACAAGAACTTGGGGGGGTGGGGAGGCACAAACATTCAGACCATAGTGATATTTAAGACTGATCCTCAAGTGAATGGAGGCTAAGAAATTGATTTGTGCAGTGGTAAATATTTTGCACTGGATCATTTCTTCGTGGTCTGAGGTCTTCAATTCTTTGCTGTGATAGTTTAGGTTGGAAAGGAAGAGGGCAAATGTACAGTGAATTGGAAGGAGCTATACTCTGTCACAGCCAAGCAAACTGTTACTGTGGCAACGTTACATGGCAAAAGCCAACGGATGTTTCTGTCATCCATTTATCAGGGTCTTTGGAGATGCTAATCAGCAGGATACAAATGACCAACTTGGAGGGTGATGTTTCTGGGGACCTCTCAGGCTATACTTCAGTAAGCACGTGTTCCCTTCCTCTCCTCTCCTGCCAGTGCCCAACCTCCGCCCATCTCTACCCTCCACCTCTCCACCTCTCACCTGTCAGAGAAGGGAGAAGTCTGCAATAGGTGTATTTCTTCGCTGACATCTTCATCCATGGGATTTTGGGGGAAAGTCAGCAGAGATAAAAAGAGAAGGAATTAATCTGTTCCCAAGAGAGGGCCTGCCTCAGCTGGCTGACAGCTTAATCTCCCCTGGGTTCCTAAGCACTCCTTTATTTTAATGTGCTGTCGTTTTATGAAGTACTGTTGAAAAGAAACAGAATTTTGGATAATTGGGCAGTAGTAACAGCACTGTTTACAGCAAAACAGATACGGTCATTAAATGTTTCTCTGATAAACACCATAGTGGACAATCCATTAATTTTTAGCAACAAGGGACATTTTGGCCCAATGTCCCTCCCTTAACTAAATTTGCACTTCCAGATTCTTTTTTCATTGATTTTGAGGTCAAAAAGAGACGACTGCTCTGCCATGCATACTGATTCTTCCATAGGTCATCTTTGGGGCCCCACAATCACCTAAATTTGGGGGTTTGTGTTGTAATTGGAGCCCCCACCCTCATTCCTGACATCATGCTTCATCACCTCTGCCCACAGCCCTCTCTCTTCTCAGAACATTTCAATAGTGATTTTCCATGTCCCAGTCATTTAACCTTCAAGCCTGCATTTCTCCACACCAGCCTGCATCTGTTGTCCCACAAACTACAGATGTTTCCATGTTATCCAGCCCAATGTCTGATTCTCAGAAGGTTGTGTTAGTTTCTTTTTTTCTTTTTTTAAGTATTTTTTTATTGATTTCAGAGAGGAAGAGAGAGAGAGAAACATCAATGATGAGAGAGTATCATTGATTGGCTGCCTCCTACATGCCCCCTACTGGGGATTGAGCCTGCAACCTGAGCATGTGCCCTTCCAGTCTGCAGTCCAATGCTCTATCCCTTGAACCAAACCAGCTAGGGCATTTGTTGTGTTAGTTTCTATAACTGCATAACAAATGCCACAAACGTAGCCATTTAAAGCAGCATTCACTTTTTAACTTATAGTTCTGTAGGTCAGGTTCAACTGGGTTCTCTGCACTGGGCATCACAGGGTTGAAAAGATGTCGGCAGGGCTGGGCTCTGGGGAAGAAGCCATTTTATTCAGGTTTTTCTCAAAATTCAACTCCATGCAGCTGTAAGACTTAGCCCCCATGACCTTGCTGGCAGTCAGCTGGTTACTCTCAGCTCCTAGGGGCTGCTCTTTGGTCCTTGTATGTGATCCCCACCATCTTCAAGCTAGCAAGGGTACCTCAAGTCCTTTTTATGCTTCCAGTCTCTCTGTCTTCCCCTTTTGCTATCAGCTGGATAAAAGTCTCTGTTCCTAATGGGCCCCTGTGATTCGATTAGACCCATGCAGATCATGTCCCTAAGTCAACTGATTAGTAACCTTAATGACATCTGCAAAATCCCTTTTGTCATGTAATGTAACACAATGAAGGCATGGTATCACCTCTCTCTCTCTCTCTCTCTCTCTCTCTCTCTCCTGGAAATGAACCAGGCACCCTGCACTCCACAGGCCAACGCTCTATCCACTGAGCCAAACCAATCTGCACTCTTCTCCTCTCTTTTTAGGGCATAAGGCAGAGGATTTGGAACCCGTACCAAAAGGAGGGATAAAGAACTCTACTTCTCTACTTGGACATACAGCAGTCCAAGTAATGCCCCCCAGAAGCTTGAAATACTGTACAAGTTGGGGAATTATGATGTGTTCCAACCATAAAGTGAAAGAAAGGATGGAAGGACATGAGGTTGGAGAAAGGGGTCCCAGGCTGTCCTCACATGGAAGTCATTACAAAGCCTCACTTTTCCACACTCCCTCCTCACTCTCTTTCTGCCTTTCACCAGGTTCATCTATTTGCTTTCAAATAACCCCTCAATGGACAATTGAAAACAATTCAGGCCTTAGTCAGGATTTTCACCTTTATCCTGAGAACAACAGGAAACCATTTGGCAGACTTAATTAAATGAGTGGTCAGAGCAGGTTTTCTTTTTTAGTTTATTCTCGTTGCTGCATTGAGAATGATCTGAGAAGGAATGGACAAGAACTATTTGGACAGAGCAGTCAGGTGGTGATAGGTAAGAGAGATCATGGTGAACTGAAGTGGTGGAAGCAATAAGATTGAAGGAGTATTGGACAGGTGTGGAAAGTATTTCTAATGTAGAATTGATAGGTCTTGCTGAGGGGTTGAATGATCTTTTACCCTCTCTGCATCCACCCCTTGGGCATTTAACTTTGAAGTGTCCTCTGCCTCTGTCTCTGGACTTGACCATGTGCCTGGCTTTGGGTAATAGAATGAAGCAGAAGTGCAAGTATGGTGCTTCTACGTCTACAGCTCGAGAGACCTTGCTCTTTCTTGTGTTTCTGTCATCTCCATGAGGACATTCCTGAGGTAGCCTACTGGCATGGAACAGATACGTGGTAGAGACTTGAAGTGCCCAGTCAGCTCAGCTGACACCCTGAGGGCTGAGTGATTAAAAAGAGTGCAGTAGACAAGACACTTCCGCTGGGAAGTTCATACTCATCTTAGTCCTTCATCTGGGAGTCATTGTGCATTAGAACTCACTCTACACTGAGATTACAGAGGTGATATAAAGAAGAATCGGTTTCCTGGCCACTGTGGCTCAGATGGTTGGAGCACTGTCCTTGTGCAACGGAAGGTCATAGGTTCAATTCTAAGTCAGGGCACATACTTAGGTTGCCAGTTCAAAAACGGTGATGATGATGTATCTCTCTCTCATTGCTGTTTCTCTCTACCTGCTCCCTGAGCTTCCTCCCACTTTAAAAAAAAAAATAGGTTTTCGAGGCAGAGCCTTTAACCAGGAAGAATTTCCGGAAGAATTTGTGGGATTAGGATAAATTGGGGTTGCAGGATGACAAGAATGTTTTTTATCACTTTGCTTTGATGAGGAAAAAAATCCTAATTTGAGTTGACTGACTTAAAGAACATAAGCTCTTATAGTGAAAATGATGAGTGTTTTAACCACACATTTTGTTCAAAATACCTCAGGTCTACTTGAGTTACCTCCTTATTATTTCAGGAGAGAGTCTTAAAAGCCAATGCAAAGATTATTTTCAACTGGCAGCTGGTACTCAGCAATTGCCCTGGAGAAGCTGGCCTTTGCTCTGACTGGAACAAGCGCATAAGGTTCGTTGGCAATGCTGAGGATTTCTAGTTGGCCTTGGTTATAAACCAGTGCTTTAGAGTCTAGTGTCAGATGGCTAACCCTGTTGCATCTACTCTGAAGATGGCTGAAAATTATACTGATTGGCTAATTTCTCAATTGTTTTCACAGTGAGTTGCAGGAATTGAGGAATTCCTAAGAAGAAAGAGAGGCCTGCTAAAGTCTCACCTTTATGAAAGATGAATTTATAGTTCACAATTGGGTTTCAGAGCCAAGCTATGATCAAAAAGAGTCTATAGCAAGTTACATATCTAATTAAACTAGTTATTCATTAACAAATTTGGAACAATAGCAATCATAACATACCCTTGGCCTGCCTTTTCACCCACTTTTCTTTACAGAGAGTATTTCAATATTGGCTAGATTCACTTAAAAAATGTAGACAGTGAAATGGATTGTAGAGATTACCGGAGTTTAAATCTTGAACATTATTTGCTAATCATCATCTTCCCACTAAAGACCAGGATGACGTTGAGTTTAGTCACAAACCATGTAGGCCTCAATTTTCTTATCTGTGAAATAATAAAATTGGTCTAGATGTTATAAAATCTCTGCTGGAACAAAATGTTATTGATGACTCAGGAGGAGAATGTATTATTTAACAGTAGACCTGGACACTAAGCTATTGCAACACCTCCCACAGCAGAAAGGATGATTCAGAGCTTAAATCCCGAGGTTTAATCCATTTTTCTAACTCTCTTTGTAATGCTTTCAGTAGTCAAACTTTATGAAAAATAAATTGAAATGAATTAGAAATATTTTCAACAATCCCGACTTTACATACCAGTGGAGTTTAGAGTAACCTGGGAAGTTTGTTACAAATGCAGATTGATGCTTGAAGCCCATTCCTAGAGATTCTGATTTGGGAAGTATTTGGAGAGGCCAACATATCTGCCTTTTAACAATGATCCTCAGATATTCTGATCCAGAGAGTACAATGGGCCACAACTTTGACAAACATTCTTCTAACCACCGTTAGAGTGGTATCTATATAAATTCTTAATGAGAAGACACTGAATGATCATGGAACCATCACTAATATGAAATCTCTCATTTATTGTCTGGCTGAGTGCCAGTCTTTGTTTCACTTAAATCTGAACACTCTGATGCCTCACAATGAGTCCAGGGAAAGTAATTGTTAGCCATCAAAGCTGGACTCATCTCTCTGCCTCTGCCTAATATCTAGTGTCTAAGATGCATTCTTCTGATCTATGAATGCTAATTCTATTTCACCCAGTTTGTGACTCTGCCTATGTATTAGACAAACTCTGATTTTTTTTAAAATGTTGTATGAGAAAAAAGAATCACGATTTTGGGAAAGAATCCCAGTTTCAGGCTAAGGAATATAAAAATATGTCTATGGAATATGTGTTGGGACTTGTCTGGATAAGATTGTCACACCCTTTTGGAATTGGAAAATGGCATTCATCAATGACAAATGCAGGATAAATGCAAGGGACTTTCCTTACAGAAAAGTGTTAGACATGGTGAACAGCTTAAGCCACTGGATCAAGAGGAACATTCCAGAAGCTACTTGATTGAATATTCTAGCAATGGGAAACACTGAATGACCCTTGTGGAAGGCATAATTCTACTCTAAGTTGATTTCATAAGATTTTCTCCCTTTGATAGATCATTACTGAATTATTCAATCAAACACTCATCCAGGTGCTTCTAGGAAGAGATATTGAAGATATAATTAATTTCCCAAACTAACTGATCTTAAAATAGGGAGATTTTTGTGGATGAGTCTGAGCTACTCAGGGAGTCCTTTAGAAGGGAAGTGTGGGAGAGACTCAGCATTGACATGGAAGCAGCCACATAGCAAGTAATGCATGTGAGCTCCAGGAGCTAAGAGCATCCCCTGGCTGAGAGTCCACAGGAAATGGAGATTTTACTCATACAACTGAATAATGCCAACCACCTGACTGTACCTTAAAATAGAGTCTTTGTGAGGCCTTCAGATGAGAAGCCAGTCACACCAAACCAAGATTTCTAACCCACAGAACTTTGAACCATTGTCTTAAGCATCTAAATTTGTGTAATTTTGTTACAGAAGCAATAACAACTTAATACAAGTCCTTATCAATGTTCAATCACATTATCCCTCAAGAATTGAAAATTTGTGATATTCTCCCAAGTCACAAGTTTGATATTTCAGTATACTTTTAGTGATGTCTTTTACTACCCTCTAACTTTTTGAAAATGTATGTAACTTCTCCAAAAATCTATATTAAATGCCTATTAAAATAATAGTTAATTAACTAAAATGGCCTATAATTTGACTATTGCTATTAATCCTGTCATTTTATATATAAGTTCTTATTGAACATAGCCCTATGAAAAAGTATGATCCCTATATCTTTTG
The DNA here is from genome assembly GCF_028538775.1 of Myotis yumanensis. NCBI lineage: Eukaryota > Metazoa > Chordata > Mammalia > Chiroptera > Vespertilionidae > Myotis > Myotis yumanensis. The sequence goes on along the minus strand of NW_027223762.1, from coordinate 27,965,102 downwards.
ATCGAATTTTAAGACTCTCTGTACTTTTCCACATCTATGACACACCACAGCTATTTTAGACTTGGAATAGCAAATATATTTTATAAAGTTGTTTGAGAAGAAATGAAGAGCAATGTGTAAGGCTCTTTTCTATGTGCTTTGGAAATTTGTGTAAAGAAGAAATTCTAAACTCAGTTTGTATTCATTGATAACCTTAGGGTTAGAGCAGAAGTTTGCTAGCAAAACAAATTGTGAGGTTATTCTTTTGTACCTTATCACCTCATTCTGATTTTGTTTGCTGAACACACCTCTAACCCCCAGAAACATGCACACACAGAGATACAACAGACCATCCTGGTTTTCTTGGCCTTTATTATTTCTAAAAATTATACTCATTTGCTGCCCAACAGTGAATGAAAACTCCGTTCTCTCAGCACATCTCAACTAGTTTCTAGCAGAACTTCAGAGTGATTAAGTATATGAACAATGTACACAAATAACCAAGGTTTGAATCTGAAGCTTACTAGTTATAAAGACTTTGGTAAGCTTGGCTGTGGTGGCTCAGTGGGTTGAGTGTCGCCCCATGGACCAAGAGGTCCTGGGTTCGATTCCTGGGTTGCAGGCTTGATCCCCAGTAGGGGTGTGCAGGAGGCAACCGATCAATGAGTCTCTCTCATCATTGATGTTTCTATCTCTCTCTCCCTCTCCCTTCCTCTCTGAAATCAATAAAAATATTTTTAAAAAAAAGACTTTGGTAAGTTACCTTCTCTGTAAAATGGAATGCTAATACATCTACTGGCTAAGTGATTTAATACATATTATACACATAGAAAATTGCCTTGTACACAATAAATTCTAGGTATATGGTAGCTAATATTAATAATTAGTTTTATCATTCTCTTTATTATTAGCAAGCTATTTGGAGAAATCTTAATTACTTATTTATATGTATTGTGTGCTAATTCTTTCATTACTCTTTGGAATTTGAAATAAATATCTATTGAGGCAAAAATAATAATTCTATCATGCTGTCATTTTTGAAAAACCATTGAAAATTACCATACAACAGAGATGCTCTCATCTCAGCCTCACATCACCTTATGAGGTAATTGTAAGATTTACAGCTTTACTTAAATTACCATATTTATTATAATTCATAGTTTGATTCACAATATTTTCATTTCTAACAAGTTTCTAGATGATTGTAACGCTCCAGTCCAGAGACCACTCTTTGAGAAGCACTAATTTAGACTGTCAACTCTCCATCTTCTGATGCTTGCACTAGCCTGCCAAGGACTCCATCTCCCTGCAGCAGTGTTTCTTCTCTAATCCACTCTCTCCTCTTCCTTTAGCCTACTTTTTCTAAAATGCAATGTAGCAAAAGCACCCCCATATTAACACTTTGATAACTCCTTCCATATCCTAAATGATTTGAAATTTCTTAACAAAATTCCTGCTTAACAATCTAACATTGTTTATAACGATTTGTTCTCTTACCCTGTAGTGTCCCAGCCAAACTGAATTACCTTCAGCTCCCCAGCTGCAGGCTCTCTCTTCCCAGGCTTTCACCAGTGTCATTCCATCTCCCAGGTCCACTCACTCTCTACCTCCAGCCCCTGAATTGACTAACATCTATTTGCTATTCATGACACAGCTTAGATATTGCCTCTCATTGTTAGTACATCACAAAAAATGGAAAACTCCTTGAGCCAAGGATTGGGCTGGCTTGTCTTTTCCTCACTGGTGACTAGTGATGGTCAAGCACATAGTAAATATTCAATAAATCTTTCTTGAATGAATGGATCACTGAATAAGTGAATGGACAAATGAATATTTTAAAATGATCCACCAACTCCATTTTTTTTCTGGAAATCTAGAGATCTCCAACATCTCAGAATTCAGTTTTATCAGAGTAAATCTTTCATTCTCTTGTTTTCTTCAGTGTTACCTTATCATATTTAGCTCTCCCAGTCCCTTCAAGGCTTTGCGAATGCTGTTAAAACTAGGAGTAGAGAAAAATTGGGGATAATTAGGTAGGCAACTCAATTTTGTGGTGTCAATGAAATGAGATCTTTTCCTAATGTAAGATGGATAGAATAACAAATTACTGAGGGTGAAAGGAATCATATATATACACACACGCAATCAGAGGAATATTCCAAATTTCTTCCAAATCCTGTCATGTGGCTTCATTGCTTCTATGGGGAGCTAAGTCACATTAAGGTCTCAGGGTATTTCCATGCCTAAAAGTTGCCCAACAAATTATTCTTTTTTTGTTTGTTTTGACTAGTACTCCTGGATTCTGACATTTAATGAAAACAAAGGCGGTTCATTTTAGAACTAGAAACAAGGGTTAACTGCTCTGAATAAACATACTAAATGAGAAAAAATGGAGGTACAGTACGGTAACATGTTTTACTGAGCCTCATAACAGAGTTGGTGTGAGTTCACATTTAGAAAACAATCCTGCCTGTGAGTCACAGGAGAAACAATCATGTGAGCTATTAATATGAAAGAGACATGTGCTGTTATTGAACTGAACTTTGTAAAAGACCAGTAATTCTCATACATATATGGCATAAAACTAAACTCACTGATTATTAAGAGAATCTTCATATGATTCTACTATCTGCCCCCATAGATTTTACCAAATAATTTACAAAAAAAATCAGTATAATCAAATTCTCTGAAGAAAAAAATGGGATTATATTACATATGTGAAACATGAGTTCATATTATATACCTAAGGAAGATGGGATATTTAAAATTTTCGAATGGAGTGTTATGGAATTAGAATTATACCATGGCTGGGTGGCTTAATTGGTTAGAGTGTCATCCCTTACACACGCACACACACACAAAAAAGGTTGTGGGTTTAATCCTGGGTCAGGGCACATAGCACCTAGTTTGTGGGTTGGATTCCTGGTCAGGGCCCAGCTGAGAGGCAACCAATCCACGTTTCTCTCTCTCTCTCTCTCTCTCTCTCTCTCTCTCTCTCTCTCTCTCTCTCTTTCTCTCTCTCTCTCTCTCTCTCTCTCTCCCCTTCCTTTCTTTCTAAAAAAATAATAAAAATGTATCCTCAGGTGAAAATTTAAAAAAAGAGAATTGCTATGGAATGCATTTTGTTCAAAGAATCCTGCTAGCTCCCCCCTGCACACAAATTGCCTCTCAAATACGAAGCTGTGATATTACACCAGCTGACTTTTAATTAATTTTTTTCTGGTATGAGTTGCCAGATCCTTGTTTACCAAACATCACAATCTGTTCACACTTTTTATCTGTTATGTTTCATGATATTAATCCTTCTGATTTTATAGAATACAGCAAATATTAGATAGAAAAATAATTATCCTCTATATTATACCTTACAGGGAAGGAAGAGAGATCTAAGCACTTTTTCGGCCATCTAGAAAAGTATCAGTATCCAATCTAATATTTGCTGAATTCTAAACTTTCAGTTTCCTGATTTCTAAAAGGTGTATTTATACATGTAATTCATCTGGTTAACTTGATTTTAGAATACATCATTGTCAACATTTTCTGGGTTTGAATTCCGTAGGTCATCTGGACTCGGCGTTTCTTTCTGTCCTGAATCTTTTTCAGTGGGAGGAAAAAAAGTTTGGTAACAAAAGAAAAGAACAGAAAAAATAAGTCTTTTGATAGTGGAAGTTTTAAATTGGATTGAAAGGTTTTTACTGGAATCTCTTTTCATTAGATGCATTAGGGGAGGACACCAAAAAAAAATCGATGTTTGACTTTTACTTTAACCTTAAAATGTCATTAAATCCCACACATGAAAAGGTTGATGCAAACACCCTTTTTACTTAATTGACAACACGTCCATTCTCTGTAGCATTTGGTAAAAGAAAGGAGCCTATGTGAAAAGTGTAGAAAGGTCAAAATGCAACTTGAAATATTTGGTGTTTAGATGGGAGGCCTTAATGAGTGCAGATGGATTTAACAATAATTTCTCCACTTTTTCCATGGAACTCATCATTGTTTCTTTCAGGCCATTAAATAAATATTTTTATAGACTAAACTGCATAATTTGTATTTGGGCATTAAGATATTGTCCATAGTCACCCCATAACCTTTCACCTATTCTCACTATGCTGCCAACCAGGAAGGAGTGATGGTTTTATTGGTTATGCTTTCTCATTATAGTTGTTAATATTGCAGCAGAAAAGCTAGTTTATGGACAGAGCATTGACTAAATTAGTCACATTTCCATACTTAGAAAATGGTACCAGTAAATCCTTGTAGCTGTGAAAAATAAACCCTACTTTTGGCGGTTTCTACTAAAAAATAATTCAGTGCTCCATTTCCCATTGATGATGTGTGACTGCTGATAAGAAAATGGCCATTAAGTTCAAGTTTTATCTTCATATCATTAGTCCCTAAGGTAATTTTTACATTTCTAGAGGGCATTTTAAAAATCTAACTCAAATAGATTTTATTGGCAACGTATTGTTAGGACACGTTTATATGATAAAAATATACTTCACTCTGTTTGTTTGAATGTCAGAAGATAGACCATGCTACTGAGTTCCCTTTTAGAGGTGCTAAAAAGCTAAATTTTGCCATTTACCAAATCTAGAAATATCCTGTGAAATTGTTTGGCATTTGTAACCGCAGTTTTCTGCTTGCCAAATTCGTGAACACGTCAGACATTTTATACCATACAAGAATGCCCGAATAAAATCAGACAAATTTCTACCAAGTCTGTGATATTTTCTGGGATTTGGGAAGACTTGAGATAGAAATTTGGTGCGGGTATCAAAGACAATCAGGCAGTTCTGGTTTCAAAACTCAGCTCTATTGTATCCTATTTTGTAAATCTGCCAAGTTATTTAGTGTCTCTGAACCTTAGTTTTCTCACCCATACCACTATAAATGTCATCTTTAAAGACTCTGAGGCTTACAAAAAAGATTTGGTGAATGTTACAAAATGTAATATACACAACAAAACTTCAACTGGTAAATAGCAGATGCTTCACAAATGGTGGATTTTCATATATCCATTGATTATCACACAAATATGAAAAGCTGTATTATATTAAAATGATATACTGTTAGGCATTTGTATAGAATGAGGAAGTTTTTTGGTTTCACTTATATATAAAATTTTATTGAGATTTATTTGACATATAACATATTAGTTTCAGTTATACAGCATAATGATTCCACATTTGTATATATTGCAAAGTGATCCCCACAATAAGTCTAGTTAATATGCATCACCATATGCAGTACAGTATAATTAACTATAGTCACCATGCTGTACATTACTTCCTCATGACTTATTTATTTTATAACTGGAATTTTGTACCTTTTGACAGAACAGAAACTTCTTGATGGTAGGGGAGAAAGAAGGTTACCAGGACCCTAGACAGCTCTGGGCTGGACAGCTTGAAGACATCAGATATCTGCCAAGTCTCTGAAAAAAGTGAAGAATACCTGAAAGGTATGAAATATAGTCCGACCATTTTTTATTTTGCCTATTGCAAGAGTAACAATGTCTACAAGCAAAAAAATAAAAAGTATAAGACAAGGACTTATTTTTTTGTTGGGTCATAGTAAAAGATAGAATCCCTACAGAGTATTTTTATGGAAAAATATGTTATAGAAGGTTGGAGAAAGATAGCTGTGGTATCTAGGAGAGAATTTATTAGGGCTCAAAATTTAGCCGCTCACCTCGTGCAGAGAATGACAAGGTGAAGCTCTGCAGCAATGGAAACTATTAGCAGAGATTGAGTGTCTACTTGTTTTTTTCTTATGCTGCTGGATGGGACTTGCAAATGTGCACTTACCTCATAAATTGATCCTAAACTTCTCTTTCCTCGACAATTCGCATTGGGAAAATATAGTGGAAGTGGGTTATAAATCAGTGTACTTCATTCTTTCAGGTGCTTCTCTAACCCAACATGCGTATTAGAAAATGGAGTTATTGTGAGCAATTCAATATCTGACTATGTCACAGGCGTGTGCAGCACCACCTCCTGACCCAAGTTAATTGGAGTAAATTCCTGAAACACACTAGAGACTTAGAAAGCTAATTGTGGTAGGAAACAGAAACAGAGAAAGGGGGAAAACCTTATTGAAATTCAGGGGTTGCCAACACATACTATAGGAGACGAACAAAAGAGGAGAAAGTGAAATAGCCTAGCTATTACGTTATATGACCTGGAACATAGAAATCAATTAAATATTTAAAAATCAGTAATCATCATATTCCTTTCACTCTATAATGTCAACTATTTTACTTTTCTAACTTGATTTTTCAATTTTAGTTAAATTGAAAGGTTTAGACAAGTTGAAATTTGTCTTTATTTTATAGATTGTATTCATTCAAAATATAAAATCAATTCATTTATTTTGTAAATTACATAAATGCAAAAACAAGCAAATGAATACAGAAGCAATTTACTACATCCCACTGCCAAGAGAATGATAAGGAATATCAGTATAGATTAAAAGATATTTTAAAGACACAACAACCAATTTTTATTAATATTTTTTAAAAAAAGAAGAGGAAATGAAGGAGATGGTAGAGGAGACTTATAAGATATGAGAAAATATGGACACTTATTTATATGAGGCTACGAAAAAATTTATTTTTATTTCTGAGTAGGATGATGGTATTGCATTTATATATTTAAAATAGGATCCATGTCTTAGAAAAAATGTATTGCATTTTATAGATGAGCATATGATGTTTAGAATTTGCTTAAAAATAATCCCATGACAGCTCTGGCATAGTAGCTCAGTTGGTTGGAGCATTGTCCCATACACCAAAAGGTCATGGGTTCATGCCCAGATTGCTGGCTTACACCCTGTTTGGCACATGCCGGAGGCAATTGATCAATGTTTCTTTCCTATGTGGATGTTTCTCTCTCTCCCTCTCTCTCTCTCTTAAAAAAACAGTAAGACATATCATCGGGTGAGGATTAAAAAATAATAATAAATAACCACGTGGCAGAAAAAATGGATAGATGTAGAAAAATAAAATTGGTAATAAATTAATCATTGTGAAATTTGGGTAATGTTCCTGAATATCAGATTGCTTTACAGAAAAATTCTGCTACGTTTACACCACCATCAGCTCTGTTCATTTCAGAAAGCATATCTTTACCAAAGACTGTATTCGCATTTTTTTTAGATCTTCTTGAAATTTTGTTGCATTTGTCTTACCACTTTGCAGCTCATCCACCATAGTTACTAAACAAACAAAGTGCAAATTTGGAACTTTAAACTCAGGGTGGGGGAGGTAAGAGATGGGTGACAAAAGAAATAAAGTTGCCAAGTCTATATTATTGAGGTGGGCTGGGGATTGGTTCATATTTATAAGTTTTGGGGCCAGTATTTAAAACTATTATGTACAAGGTCTTCAACATGTGTTTATAAAAATTGACAATTGCATGACCTGTTATGTTTCAATCTGGTATTTTGCAATTAGTGATTTATGAGGTGAGTAAGGGCAAAGTGATAACTGCATCTTTTGTTTTCCAGAACATCCTCTTTCTATATTCAACAACTTATAATCAAATTCCTCACCACTTTCATATACTATTTGGTCTTGTCTGATGTTGGCAAGCTAGTAAATTGCATGATATGCTTAAAAATAATTACATTTCCTTGACAATAAGCGCTCCTGTTTTATTAAATTTCTTGTAATGGAAAAAGTATTGGAAAGAAAACTTCTATTCCTATATATAAGAGGCATTTTATCAACATCTGCAGGAGTATCTCTAAGTCCAAAAAGTAATTTAGATTTCTTTCCACAGTTAGGGAATCTGTGTGTGAGAATGTGTGGTCTCATGAATATTTGGTATATCTTAAAGAAACTAATTAACATGTAGGTGAAGTGACTTGAAGTAAAATATTTTATTTTATATCAAGAAAATACTGTTTAAGGTGACATCACCTTTTATTCTGTGGCACATACCACCCTGATTGTAGTTAGAAAACGGCAGATGTTCTTTATTCCACTCTCTAATGTAATGTCCCTCAAGAGATGGGGATGGTCTGAATTAGATCAGTGGCAACGCTGACAAAGAGAAGTGGACAGATTGGAGACAGGCGACACAATATGTTTCAAAGGATTGGATGTGAGGGGTTTGTGAAGAAATCTAGGATTATTCTTGGGAGCAAGCTTGAGCAACTGCATTGGTGGGAAGAGAAAGTCTGGCACAAAACTTAGGGATTGTGTCCAGCCATATGTTGGAAATACAGTTAGATACCCAAGTGAAAAAGAAAAATAGGCAATTGGTTATTGATGTCTGAAAGTGAAAGATATATATGTTGTAACTATGGACGTGGATGTGGATCAGTGAAACTATGCAAGGAGAGTATGAATATAAGAAGAAAACCAGATGGGTGGATTTTTGCTAAATCCAAAGTAATACAGTTTTCCTAAGGAAAGAAAAATGAACAACTGAATTAAGTATTACTAAGGGGGCAGTTAAGCTAACAATAGCAAAATAATCATTAGATTTAGGAGGCAGGAAGTTAAAGATGTCTTTGGTCATAAAGTAATAGAGTAGTGAGGATATAAGCCTGGAAGAACAGGTTAAAGAGAAAATTTGATGTTGACAGTAACAAGAGATATCCTTTTCAAGAAATTTAGGTGTGAAGGTATATTCATGTTTATGCTGTTATAACAAATTCCTACAATTTGACCAGCATACGTAACACAAAGTTATTACTCTATAGTTCTGCAGGTCAGAAATGCAGCCCAGGTGTCATGGGCTAAAATTAAGATGTAAGCAGTGCTGTGTTCCTTTGTGGAGGCTCTAGAGGAGACTTGGTTCCCTTGTCTTTTTCCAGCTTCTACCAGAGGTGGGCAAACTTTTTGACTCGAGGGCCACAATGGGTTCTTAAACTGGACCGGAGGGCCGGAACAAAAGCGTGGATGGAGTGTTTGAGTGAACTGATATAAATTCAAAGTAGACATCATTACATAAAAGGGTACGGTCTTTTTTTTTTTTTTTTAGTTTTATTCATTTCAAACGGGCCGGATCCGGCCCGCGGGCCGTAGTTTGCCCACTAGACACTACCACATCCTTTGGTTCAGTACCACATGAGCAAGCAACATTGAGCCTCTTCAAAACCAGCCACACTAAATCTCTCCCTGACTTTTTCATCATCACATCTTTCTCTCTAACCCAGCCAGAAAAGGTTCTCAGGTGGTAGGAGCCCCTATAATTAGACTGGGCCCACCTGAATGATCCAGGTTACTCTCCGCAGCTCAAGGTCCATACACTTAATCACTTGTGCAAAGTCTTTGTTTCAAGTGCCTTTTTGCCGTGTATAATAACGTATTTATAGGTTCCAGAGATTAGAAGGTGTGCCTATTTGAAGGCCATTATTATCCCTACCACAGAAGGAAAGCAAGGAGAAAAAGATAGTTGGAGGAGGATATAGGGTCAAGGAAGTTTATTTAATTTTACATTAGAAAATTATAGGGGTCTCTAGTATTCAGTAGATCACAATGCAAACTTGTTTGAGCAAATAGTGTATATTGTTCAAAACCTCTCCTTTGCTTTCTCTTTGACAACAATTTTTCTTTCATCTTAATAAGTTAAATATTTATCAAAGTGCATTTTTGTAAAATGCATTCTTCTTGTCTAATGAAACAATTTAAAGACCAGAAAACATAGTTTCCCTGCCTCACACCTCATCATCCTACTATAACATTAGTAAGAAGAAAACTAGTAAAGGAAGAGGAAACTAATCCCAGAATATTATGTGATTTGGTAATAAATAATGTTTTTAATTCAATATAATGTAGAAAGTAAATGTTGATTTAATTTTAAAAAGCGGTTTATATTTTGAGAGAATAGCTAAAGCCAATAATGTCTAAAATATTCTTTGCAATATGGTTTGTACTGGTGGAAATTTTTAAATGATGTAAATATCAAATGAAAGAATGAATAAATACAATGTATATCATACAGCTTATAAAGCAGTAAAATAAAAATGAATATACCCCTACTGCATCAATATGAATAAAAGTAAAAGTGTAATCTTAGGAGGGAAAAGTTGCAGGAGGTATAATAACATCTTTTACATTTTAAAATATACAAAACCATATACAATAGCTTTCTGTGTAGAAGTGATAATTTTATAGTGGATGAGACGGATAGGAATTAGGAGTAGGATCATGTAAAGGTACACAGACTTCAATTAAATTTGATTTTATTTAGGCTAATTGGTAGGTACACAGGTGTTCATGATATGCTTTTACATGCCTGTAATATTTTATAAAAATAATTTTCAAATAAAATCAAGCTACAATTAAACAAGCAAGCAAAAATTCTAAGACAAAATGATCATGAGAATACTTATATTGAAGGAAGGGCCATGAGGGAGAAAAATAAGATACCACATGAAAAAGACTTGCATAATGTCTAGCACCTATTAGACATGTCATAAATATTTTCTTCTTATGGAAAATTTTAAAGGCTTAAATGCAAAGAACAGCAAGGGAGGGATATACAGATTAAGCTACTAAAAGAGGTAAATTTGACCTCATAAAAGAAGGGAGCTAAGAAAAGGTACTCTCTAACAATGCTATCTACTTGAACCTCATGTAACTATGACTTAAGTAATTCCTGATTTGTGATGCCAACGGTCTTAAAACTCTAATAGTTTAAAATCCAGCCCCGTTTTCCTTTCTTGAGAAAAGGTGGGAGAATTTTTCCAATTTGTATTTGAAAGCATGTGGATTTGCTGTCCCAAAGCAGCTGCGACATTTAAAGTAATTAGTTTTTATTTTAATGCCCTTTATCTAACAATACAAATCTTTGGAAAGAAAAGAGCAATGGCACTTAAACAAAGAGGGTTAAAAGTAATAAAATTTAGTTATTCAGAAATTATGTTTTATCACATAACCGTATCTTAGAATTTAGGATGTTATTTGTTTTGTTTTTAGGCTATTTTATCTCTTTGAGACAGCCTGAAATATTTATTTGTGCTACTGAATATGATTTGTCTAACTTATTGTAAAATATTTACTTTCTCACAGTGGCAACTATCATACATTTTGTTGGATCTATTTTCACACACCAAAATATGGAAATAGTCATTTTGCTGCAAATATCACCACTGTGGTGAATATCTTATTTTTAATACATATGTTAAGCTACTTTTCACCATTTATATGAAATAACTTAATATCATTATTCTAATCTTTCAAGTTTTCTTATTGCTATGTACTATGTTACCGCTGACATTTTGTGGTAAATGATTATGGCAGATTGTATTTTCCAAAGTCCTGTGAAACACCGTCTCCTCTCACTCATAGACATCTTCCTATGTGACATCACCAGTTCTCCATCTAGAAAAGCAGCTGACGTTCTTTTCTCTTGAATCTGGGTGGAATGTTGTTGTTGTTAGAGTGGAAGGGATATGTGATGGATGAGGGTAGGTCACAAGAGGCTGTCGGGCTTACTTTGCTTGCTTCTTTCTATGGAAGCTGCTTTTTTTTTATTACAAAGGGTATTGCATATGTGTCCTTTTTTTCCCCCCGCCCTTGACAATCCCCTGACCTCCCCTACCCCCCAGTGTCTTATGTCCATTGGTTATGCTTATATGCATGCATACAAGTCCTTCGGTTGATCTCTTACTGCCCCCCTCCTGCCCCCCAACCCTCCCCGGTCTTCCCGCTGTAGTTTGACAGGCTGTTCGAGGCAGCTCTGCCTCTGTATCTATTTTTGTTCATAAGTTTATAATGGTCTCTATTATCCATGAATGAATGAGATCATGTGGTATTTTTCCTTCATTAACTGGCTTATTTCACTTAGCATAATGCTCTCCAGTTCCATCCATGCCGTTGCAAATGGTAAGAGTTCCTTCTTTTTTACAGCTGCATAGTATTCCATTGTGTAGATGTGCCACAGTTTTCTAATCCATTCATCTACTGATGGGCACTTAGGCTGTTGGAAGCTGCTTTTGAACTCTAGTCATTACAATCTGAGAATGCCTAGACCACGTTGGGAGAGAAGGCTGAGATTCCTGGCAAGAGTATCATCAACTGTCAGATAGGGAAGAAAGCCAGAGAGACAACTCCAGACCCTGCCGTTGTCTGGGTCCAACCTCATGGGAGACCTGCAAAGAGGACCACCTAGCTAAGCAAAGTCAGTTTCCACAGCCATGAAAAATAGTAATCAATGATTATTCTAGTCACACCTCACTAACTTAGGGATGGTTTGTTATGCATCTGCTGTACCCAGAACAGGGAGATGCTGCTGTAGTTAAACCTAAAACATGTGGTTTTGCCTTTGGGAATGGATAGTGGGCAGAATCTGAAAATCTATGAGACCATCAGCAGAAGCCCCCCAAAAAACCTGAGGAGAATGTCAGTGAAGGCTCAAAGGAAAGTGAGGAAAATGCAAATGAATGATGGGAGATAAACACTCTTATATAAGGGCAAAAAATTGAGCAACACCATTACCTGTGAAACTATAGAAAATAAACCCAATAAATCCTATGATTTACTTAAGATTTCCAGGTACAATGTTGCATAATGTGCTTAGCTTCTACAGCTACTGATAATAGAATGAAAATTAAAAAAAAAAGCTTACAAGGAGTGCTGTCACCAAAATGGAGAGTTGGAGGCCTTGAAGTCCCTCCATTCACTGATGCACCAAATATACACCTACGCACAGATCAGTTCCCTCTGAGAGAAATCCAGAATTCAGTTAAGTGACTTCCCATATATAAGGCAGTGGAGAGAATACAGATTCAATGTAATCCTATCAAAATGCCAATGGTATTTCTCACAGAAATAAAAAAAAAGACAATCCTGAAATTTTATATGGAACCACAAAAGACCCCAAATAAGCATTCTTAAGAAAGAACAAAGCTAAATGTATCACACTTCCTGATTTCAAACAATATTACAAAGCTTCAGTAATCAAAATGCATTGTTTTAGCATAAAAACAAACATAGATTAATGGAACAAAAACAAGAGCCCAGAAATAAACTCATGCTTTTATAGTGAATTGATTTTTGACAAAGTTGCCAAGAATATACAATGGTAAAGGAGACTCTCATGGATCCCTCTGTTACATCACATACAAAAATAAACTAAAAATGGATTAAAGACTTGAATGAAGACCTGAAACTATAAAATTTCCAGAAGAAAACATAGGGAGCAATATCTTCAAAAGTATCAGTGAAATGCCAATTAAAACCACCATGATATATTATCCCACACTAGTTAAGATGTCAAAAAAAAAAGCACAAGAGATAAATGCTGGTGAGGATGTGGTGAAAAAGGAACTCCTGTACAGTGTTGGTGGAAATGGTACGTTCATTGTAAAAAACAATATGAAGTTTTCTCAATAAATTAAAAATAGAATTACCATATGATTCAACAATTCCACTTCTGGGTATATACCCAATATATTCGTTATATTGAAGAAATATCTGCACTTTCTTGATTATTGGAGCATTATTCACAATAGCCATGGTTTGGAAGCAAACTACATGTCCATTGATTGATGAATGAATAAAGAAGATGTGACTATAGCCTGGCTGTGGTGGCTCAGTGGTTGAGTGTCGATCTATGAACCCGGAGATCATGACTCGATTCCCAGTTGGCGTTTATGCCCAAGTTGCAGGCTTGATCCTCTATCCTGCAGGAGGCAGCCTATCAGTAACTCTCTCTCATCATTGATGTTTATATTTCTCTCTCCCTCTCACTTTCTCTCTAAAATAAATAAATATATATTTTAAAAAATATGTGACATATATGCATACACACTCACACATATATGCAATTGAATATTATTCAGCATTATAAAAAGGGAATCCCTACCATTTGTAACAACATGGATAGACCATGAGGGAATTATTTTAAGTGAAAATAGCTAGACCAGCAAAGAGAAATACTACATGGTATCACTGATATATAAAAATATATATTTTTAAAAGTTGAACTCATATAAATAGAATAGAATGGCAGTTATCTAGGGCTTGGGAATGAAGGAAATGGGAGAAAAAGGGTACACACTCTCAGTTATAGGATGAATAAAGTCTGAGAATATAATGTGTAATAGTGATTATAGTTGATTATATACTTGGAATTTGCTAAGAGAATACACAAAAAAAGTAAATATGTGAGGTGATAATAACTCAAATGTGTTAACTCAATTGTGGGAATTGAGTTATGTATGTCAAATCATCACTTTGTACACTTTAAATATATTATGATTTTATTTGTTAATTATACTGCACTAAAGCTGAAGAAAAATAAAAAAAAACAATCTAAAGAAAAAGTATTGATATATATATATATATATATATATATATATATATATATGAAGCAAGGACCTGGTAGTTTGGAAATAAAACTCTTCCTCATGTTTAATCTCTCTAGAGGCCAAAATATGCTAATTTAATAAGTCACTTCTGAGTAGATATTAAATCTAGGATGCTCCCAGAAAAAAATAATGATTCAAAAAAATGAAGCCAAGAATAAGACTACAAAGAATCTTTTTTAGACCTCAGGAAAATATAAGACAGGGCACTTTTTCAAATAGACAAAAGGTTCTTTTAGAATCTCAAAGATATGCCCCTCAAATTGGGTTTCAAAGTCTTTTAAAGGTATTGTGTCACAGCAATTTCACAAGATGCTCCAAGTAGAGAAGGGATTATATCAAAGAAAGGAGGAGTGTGCTTTTGTATAATGGGCTAAGCTTCAGTAAGAATCAGGGATCCCACACATTTTTAAGAAGATGAGAAAACACCATCACTATGCACTGAAAAAGTATAGGCAGTACAAAATTTTAAGAAGGTCTTTAGACCCTTGAACTCCTACTTTCTATAAGAAAGAAGCCATTTGTAAACACTACTCAGCTACAAACATCAGCCATTTCTTAGAGAAAAGAAATGATTTCTTAGAGGCCAGGCATGAGTCCAGCAGATGAAACCAAGAGCTGTACAGAGTAATTCCTAGAAAGTTGGACTGAGAACTGATCAAGAAATGAACTGCATGCTGCCAGTCTGTATTTCTGAATCACTGTGAACCTGTGGTTCCTTGTCCTTTATAAACATGAGTATCTATAGCAGTTATCCTGTGCCCTCTCACTGTTGTTTGTTGGCTGTGTTGTTTAAGATAATTGGTCTATTTGACTTACTAGTGTTCAGATCCAAAGGAACACAGTATCCCAAAAGCTGTATCCTTGGAGCCTCTTTTGTACTGGAACCTGCTTTGGATGAGATCATGAACTTTAATTTGATGCAATAATGGAATGACACTTGGATATGCCCAGGAAGGGATAAGTGCATTTTTCATGATGGAGGAATGTGAACTCTTGTGGTCAGAAGAAGGATTGTGGCAGGTTTTATTGTCCAAAGAGGTTGTAACAATATCTCCCAGCCCACATGCACTACTTAAAATGTGACCTTGCCATTGGAACAGTAGTGCATTACCTGACTTAACCTTCAATTTAAATATAGTGCAAACTACTATTCCCTAATAGAAAGGAAACTTGAATAACCATCTGCAGGCATTCGTTCGTTCTTCTTCTTGCTCTCTGATCTTAAACAAATATTTTTACCACTGTAGACATAAATGTCTTCAAATGTGAAATTAAGGACTTCAACTTGGTCAGGGAATTTTAAGCTAAGGCTTCTTGACTTGCAGTGAACTCCATGGCCGTCACCCCAGGAGCCGAGTTCTGAGGCTTAGACCCATTTCAATCAGAGCATCTCTCATTCTACCCGTTTTACATTTTGAACCTGTGCATAAATTATTTGAAGAAAGAATCACACAGCTTAGAAAAATGAAGCTTGAAGGCTGCTGTGTTTGATGATCCATATTGTAACTTTCAGTGGCAAAATTTGGTATTTTAGTTTTGCCAAGTAGATGATCTAATCCAAAGATTTTTTCAAAATTATGCTTTTTTTCCCTCCTAACCTATTAAGAGAGTTTAAAGAAGTCAATCAATCTGTTGCCTGAAAAGGAGTAATTGAAAGAGTAAATGGGGCACTGCTGGTGTTGCTCAGTGTTTGAGCATTGATCTATGGACCAGGAGTTCAAGGTTGGATCCCAGTCAGGGTACTTCCCTGGGTTGTGGGTTCAGCCTTCCCCAGGTTGTGGGTTCGGTCCCTAGTGGAGGGCATTCAGGAGGCAGCCGATCAATGATTGTCTCTCATCATTGATGTTTCTGTCTCTGTATCTCTCTCTCTTCCTCTCTGAAATCACTAAAAATATATTTTAAAAAAAGAAAGAGTAAGTGGGTTATCCAAAGTTACTCTGATTTCACTGAACATAGATATGGAAAAAGCCATTTAAAAAAAAACTTCACATAATTTTTAAGCAATAGGTTTTACTGTAATATTTTATTTTATTATAAACTTTATTTTTAATGTTTACACAATTACAGATGTCCCCATTTCCCTTCCTTTGCCCGCCTCCACCCAGCCCTTGCCATCCTTCCCTCTGGCCAACACCACGCTGTTGTCTGTGTCTATAGGTGATGCATGTATGTTCTTTGGCTAATCCCTTCACCTCCTTTCATCCAGTCCCCTTCCACCCCTCCCCCTCAGACAGCTGTCACTCGGTTCCATGTATTCATGCCTCTGTTTCTATTTATTTCATCAGTTTATTTTGTCCATTAGATTACACATCTTTAAATAATTTCTAAGCAATAGGATTATACTGTAATTTTATAAAAGGTATTATTCCTTTCTATCAAATATTAGTCACATTTTAATAAACTTAATTTATCTTAATTATTCTTTGGGCTGTATAAATATCAAAGGCCTCTTCACGGGTCAGTAAAATGGATAGACTCCCAGGAGATTGACTACTAAAAACAATGCCCAATGATATGTGTGGTGTCAGGGTTTTAAGGAGATTTGTTGTCAGGATGAAAAAGTAAGGGATGTCAGTGACCCAGTGAGAACAAATGAAAAATGATCTAAAAGCAGTCAGCAACAGTGTTCACTTTCGTGTAGACTCAGTCTATGGCAAACTCCCATCCTCAGTTGTTTTAGCTGTTTTGTCCTATGTATTGGTCACATATGTATTAAAATGAATACAATAAATATTCCAACGCAAAGGCAGTTTGATGGCCTCCTCTACCATTTGTGTTCTTTAGTCAGTTTGACAACGGGGAGAAAGCCTTCTTCTCTTGCTTTAAGTAATAATGGCCAATGATAATAGCTAATTCTTATAATTCAAGGTGTAAGCTTTATATAGATATAGTCTTTTTGTTGTTGTTGTTTTGTTTTTTGCGTTTATCTCTTTGGTGCCAGGATACTACCTGACATTCAAAAGGTGCTTAATGAGTATTTATTGAATAAATAATAGAAAACAATAACAATACTTAATTTAGCCCTAAGTGTAATATCCTAATTGACACACACCAGGTGATATCCTAATTCTCACACACACACACACACACACACACACACACACACACACAATCTAATCTTATCAATAACCATGTTAGGTAGGCATCCTCCTTTATATTTTTTTTTAATTTTGAAGAGACAGAATTAAATAATTTACCAGCATCACACAGCTTAGAAAACAGAAGAGCCACTTTTTTATCCAAGGAAATCTGTTCTTGACTGCTATAACACTATATTCTCTTATCTCTATGAGTGGAACAAACTTTTTGTGATAAATCATATTCGCTTAAGGAACTGAGGAATACCAAATATAAAATACATAATCATTGGGTTATGGGATGGGGGAAAATATTGACAACCAGACCACCAAATTTTCAATATATAGAGAGCTAAATACCATCGAGGTATTTGCCAAAAAAATAAACACTTTGAAGAAAGTTAATAGTATAAGTTGGACACATACAGTCCTATAGGTAGAGTAACTCCTAAGGGGAACTGAAGAGCGGGTGAGATTTGCCTGTTCTCCTCCAGTGGCCCCTCGTCCTCAGTTACCGTTGAAAACTTTTTCACCTGAGACAGACACCGAATAATCCCATCTATTCAGCCCCAAAGATAACCACAAAATCTACCTTCAACGGTTACATGAATAATTAGATTATTTCATATGCCTAAGAATATTTTAATTTAAAAAATAAGGACAAACAATCTAAGGTTAGAAAGCTAAAAAAAGCTGTTGCATGCTAAAGTTTTATCAACATTGTTGCCCTATCCTTGGGACATATTTTTAGAGATTAGGGTCTCTGGAATACCCCTCACATCAGATCTTGCTGAAACTTATGAATTCTCCTTATTATTACAGAAGGCCTTCCTCTATGGTTCACAAGAGATCAATGATCAGTCATATTAATTTTTTTGTAATACCAACATATTACATGCAATTCAGTCTACTTTATTTGAACTTTCTGTTTATAGACAGTAATGAGGATTTATTAATGGTCTTTAAATATCATGTTTTATCTGAATCATGACTAAAATCTATTTTCTCTAAAATAAGATTAGGCCAGACAATGCACTTTCCAAATGCCACTTCAGATAATGACAATTTATGTAAAAATTGAGATTCTTTATTGTAATGTCAGCAGATCCCTAGAAAAAAAATTAACAGCAATTTCTGATCTCTGCATACATATTGTTGCATAACATTCAGAGACCCCAAGTAAAACAAAAGTAATTTATAAACTAAACAAAACCTCAATAATAAGTGAAGTTGAGAAAATAAAATACTATTTTTAAGTCCAGTGTAACATATAGTGTATTATTAAAGAAATGTCACAAACAGTAGACAAGAAGGTAACATTTTTCTCTCTTTGCAATAAATTGCCTATGGTGAGCTAAATTTCTTTATTTCTCATAGAATTGGCCATTTGGCTTCATCTGAATAGAATATATAATTTCCACTTTTATCCTCAGTTCTTAGTTATTTACCTCACAAGGAGTGTTACTTAATACAATACTTTATTTCTGCAAGTCCTTCTGAAAGCAGAACGAGGCAGGATAATAGTAGCTAATTAAATTACAACATACTACTCTGCAATGGAAGTTTTCATTAAGCAATCTCAAATCCTTCACTTACAATAACTGAGTAGAAGTATCAAATGCACTCTGAGATGCCTTGGTGGGAATTTCTGACTGCTGAGCTTTAGGTGGGAGGAAAGCAAGCGGCCACCTGAGGCCATCCTCTGATGCAGTTGGGAAGATGTATTAAGAAACCAGGTAGTCTAGATCCCAAAACAATGGAGTAGAAGAAAAGCCTTAGGGAAAATGCCTAAAACTTACAGAAAAACATGTGAAAAATAGTAATTGAGGCACGTGCTGTTGCTCTTTATAGATGGAGCCACGGTGCCATTTTTCATGTAGCATGCTGAGAAATTAAAGTAAGACTTTATGTGTTTGTCGATTGGGTAATCCTTTTCACTTTCACTTAGGCATAGTTTTATGGGACTCAGAGGGAGAATGACATACAGGCATATGGCTGGGGATAATCAGAAGGAGAATTTATTTTGCATGTATGCATTTATGCAGTGGCTATGAATTGTAGCTCACAGTCTCAAGAGTGCAAGAAATGTTAGACTTATTTTCTTTAAATCAAATTAAATCCAAATATAAGCCTCTTTACTGCTAGAACAGAAGAAAATTAATTCTCAGGAATTCACTGGAGAATTCGTTTCTCTCTTAACATTTCCCCAAAACTAATGAGACCAAAGTAGTACTTACTTGCAAAAGGAAGAAGGGGCACCAGTTTTCTGTCATCACAGTTACCGCCGATCACCTCATTGTCTGAGCCAATTCTGGTAGCAGATATCCAATAGGGGGCGCTGCTCCTATTTCATGCTGATAATCAGACATCTTTGCTGAGCTTGAGAACCTGGGTCTGCCTAGGGTTAAGCCATTTTTCTCTGAGCTACTGCCACCTCCCTGGGCTCCTATAGAAAAATGGGACCCAGTGCCTTGGTCTCCTTCAAAGACTCACTGAGTTCCAATTCACCCTCTTTAAATTCAAGGGCTCACCTCTGCCCCATCACTTACAAAACTGGCAAAATATCTCTAAATGGCTTCTATTTTTGACCCCTGTCTCATAGCTTTCCCCTGCATCAGGGAAATCCAAACGTATGGCTACCTGTGTTGACTTGAGTAGAGGGAGGCTGAGAGGAATACTATAGGCAGAAATACAGAAGACAAATTAATATTCCAATAACTGAATCTTTGAAATAGGCATGCGTAATGCCTGTAACTTCTAAACATATGTAGTACTTGCATAACCATGTAGATTTTATATTGGAGGGAGCATTATGCAAATGAATTATATTCCACAAGATTGCCCCACTTCACTCAGATATGGAAAGAGTGTCAAATTATTCACATCAGCAGTGTGATACTATTGAATCACTAACAAAGGCTCATTAATAAGTCATTCAAAACTCTGGACAGGAGTGCATCTGATACCCTCTCCATTTTCAATGTCATGAGGAATTAAGGCATTTCGTTGCTATGAAGTTTTGATGGTTTCGCCTATAGAGCAAGAATAAAATACTTTTTAAACAGAGGAACTCAAAGACATTCTGATTTAATCACAGCCTCCCAATACAACATTAAAGTAAAGGGATTAAAGGATGTTGGCAAGGCCTCAATGGTTGCACTGTGATCATGACATTCCTCCAAAGTTTTTTCAAGTTTAGCTTCAGAAGTCTTGAATTGATGTTTGGAAACAAAGGGGTTTCAACAGACTTGCAGCTGTGAAATCTTTTCTGCTTCTGTTTCCGTATCAGTAAAATGGAGATAAAATAAGATGTAGATCAGGGGATTATTGTAAGGAAAGAATGTATTATTACATAAAAAGTACTTAAAGTAGGCCTGGGACAAAATGGTATTCAATAAATCTGTGTTGTTCATTAATAATTTTGTTATAGTTATCATAGTATTATGGTAAGTATATTAAACATAGTGAGATTATTTTATATGTTGGGCATGCTAGTTGAGGAGGTGTGCAGTGCCTTATGTTAGATACTCAAGTCTGAGAAACCTAAGGAAGCATGTTCTATCATGAGGATAGTAAGTAGCAAAGTAGTATAATGATTTAGAACAGGGACTCAATTTATTTCTACATAGAAGAACACCCATACAGAGTTCAAAATATCCAAGCACAATACCCAAATTTAATTCAGTATATAATTCTTAGTTGAATTGAGAATTCTGGGTCTTAGATGAATAAATACTGAACATTAACCAATACAAAATTGAGACTACTCTTTTAAGAGCAGAATCAGATTAAACATGAAAGATGAACCTGAAGATTACCTCAAAGTTTTAAGATACTTAAGCAGGGATGCTGAGAAATTGTTTCGCTCCATTTTACCTACCTGGTGGAATAAGGAATAGAATTTTATTTTTGTACTCAATTCTGCCAACGTAGCACAAAAGCAGCTATAGATGATATATATAAATAACTAGAGGCCTGGTGCACAAAAATTTGTGCACTCGAGGGGGGGGTGTCCTTCAGCCCAGCCTGTGCTCTCTTGCAGTCTGGGACCCCTCGGGGGATGTCCACCTGGTGGCTTAGGCCCGCTCCCTGGGGGATTGGGCCTAAGCTGGCAGTCAGACATCCCTCTGGCAGTCCGGGAGCCCTCGGGGGATGTCCACTTGCCAGCGGGGAGCAGGTCTAAGCTGCAGTTGGACATCCTTAGTGCTGCTGAGGAGGTGGGAGAGGCTCCTGCAACCACCGCTGTGCTGGCAGCCATCAGCCTGGCTTGTGGCTGAGCAGAGCTCCCACTGTGGGAGCGCACTGACCACCAGGGGGCATCTCCTGCATTGAATGTCTGCCCCCTGGTGGTCAGTGTGTGTCACAGTAACCAGTCATTCCCAGTGGTTCTGCTGTTAGGGTCAATTTGCATATTACCCTTTTATTATATAGGATTGCATGTGGCTGTGGTACCATTAAACTCCATTTATGAACACTGACATTTGAATTTCTTATAATTGTCATGTGTCATAAATTTTATTTTTCTTTTGATTTATTGTAACCATTTAAAATGGTAGAAACCACCTGGCCATTGTGGCTTAGTTGCTTGAGTGTACTCTCATGAACCAGGAGGTCATGGTTCCATTCCCAGTCAGGGCACATGCCTGGGTTGCAGGCCTGATCCCCAGTAGGGGGTGTGCAGGAGGCAGCCATTCCATGTTTCTCTCTCATCAATGTTTCTATCTCTCCCACTCCCTTCCTCTATCTGAATAAATAAAAACATAGTTTATAAATAAATAAATAAATAAAATGGCAGAAACCATTTTAGCTCACAGATTGTGCAAACACAGGTGAACAGGTGGCAGGCTGGATTAGACTAGTGGGGCTGTAGTTTGCCAATCCCTACTTTGGACCATGGACTATATGACAAGAAACTTGGTTGTAATTTGTAAGAAATCAAAGTCTATTTTGTGGGAGAACCTATGAAAGTAAAGACTTCTTATCTATGACAGGTGGCTAAGTCACTCCCAAAGAAAACAGAACTTTTCATTTCAGACAAGAAGTATGTATATGAGAACTTATCAATATGTAGGTTCTTATAGCTGAGAATATTTCCAGTGAAATGAACCTGATACATTTTGTGCTGACATTTTTTAGTCTACCCATTCAACTAAGGTTACCCATTTCTAATTCTCCACTTCCCACAAATCATACCAATTCATTTTATCCAACACATACAAAATATCAGATATGTACAAAGTAAGTTCTCAGTGAAGTAGTTGTATTTGAAGTTTCCTCTTAAATCAGTCTGCTCTCTTTAATTTGTGGAAAATCAGCATAAAGAAGCTCAATTGTTTAGCAGACTAAATCTATAGAGACACAAACATGTGTATTAAAAAAGTCAACTGCCTAATCAAGCGATTTTTCCACCTTGCTCTCATTAACTGGCCTTCTAAATTACAGGGTTTCCTACTCTGAGTGCTCATTTAACATCTGAAAATTGATTGCTCATTATTGTGATTAACGCATTATTATAAGTAAATGATGCATCAGTGTGTTGGCAATCTGAACAGTTTCTGAGCAGATGGAAGATAAATATAGGCAATGTATCTTTTATTTTCCTCAGTTTAAGCTTCTGACCTTACCTAATATATTTAAATTGACTGCCTTCCACATTGCAATTCACCTTGGGTATAGCCAATGTAAAATATTAACATTATAATACTTCAAATGGAATTGAAGAGGAATTCTAAAATAAAAGATAAAGGAAATATGTCCATTCAGATCAAGGATAATTTCTACAGCTCTTCTTTAGGAAGGCTTTTTCCCTGTAAGATACAACATGGGCACTAATGTTATACCATTATATAAAAGGCCAAAAACATAGCCTATACCCATGTGAAATGGTTAACATCTCAGTTCCTAAGAATACATGATTTTAGTCATTATTCTTGCAAATGAGACCTGTTATAGGAAAAACAAACAAACCAACCAACAAACAAAACACCTAAGAACAGAGGAAGTTGTACATAAGACTCGCTATACCTAAATACCATGATTTAATGAAGAATTTAAATTTTATGCTACACTGTAGTGGATACACATCTTTAATACACGAGTGTGGATATTGCAATAGTTGAACTTAATTCTACATATGAATAAATGCATTCTTTACCTTAAAAGTTTACTTATCTAAGAATTTAATAGACTCTCTTTCCAAAATATCAATCCCTGATAAAAAAAAAATAAAGTTGTCAACAATGTGTCTTGTCACCTCAGTTGTTATTAAGAAGAGTCAAGGTTTTATTTGGTTTCCTTTGTGCTCATGTAATTCTGTGCCTGTCAGATTATTTTCTGGTACTGCATTTGAGAAGGAAAGCAATGAGAATGTCTCCTATTTGACAGATATGGAATGAACATTCTGCATTTTATTTTATTAAATCCTCACAACAATCATACAGGATAAGTACTCTTAGCCCTACTTTATATGTCAGAAAAAAACACACCCTGTGGCCCAGGAGCTTCGATATCTTGCTAAAATTTACCCCATCTAGAAGCAGGGCTGGAATTCAATCTCAGGGCTCTTTGCCCTTTGATACTGTAAGTTCTATTAGGGCAGGGACCGTGTCTCTCCATGTCTTGCTCTATGCTCAGAGCAAATCACAGTAAATATTTGTTAAATGATGAATAAATACATGGTGGCACAATAGGTTTATACTACTGTGAGTATGAGAAACAAAGAGTTTATCCTTGTATTACTATTTATTAATTAATGTGTTGTGCTTTCTTAGTGACCCTGTGTCACAGGAAAGAAACCCTTAGACGTGTGTTGATTTCATTCATTGTATTGTTCTCTTCGTGTACCAGACCATGGAGCTGTTAAGTCAGTCTAGTTAGCACTGACTTCAGTGACATTTCATTTGACATCTACACCTGCTTTTTGATACTCTGCCATTTTTCATTATTTTTTATAGCACTTCCACCTGTTTATTATCCATGTGGTAGGACTCATAACAGAGCCAACTAAATTAATTTGGCAAGTAAAATAATGATCTCTGGCATCGTATGAAACATGCTAACATTCCAACATATCAGCTCACTTCTGCTTCCCATAAATCAATTAGCAAGTAGGTAAGAAATCTCATCTATTTGGTTAATCTCTGCAAGATATATATGCTCCCTAATATTGGTAGATAAGGTGAACTCTGGATATATGTACAGCTTCTTGGCTCCCATCATAAGGAAATATTGTATAAGCATGTTATCACTTTGCAAAGAAATCAGAACTATCTATAGCAGAGGCTTTAAGAATCTTTATAAAATCAACAAGGAAAGGAAAGCAATAGAAAGATGGGAGGGAATAACACATGAGACCAGGAAAAATGGTAGGTAACATTGCACTTCTGTTTCTTTCTTATCGGCATTTTACAATCCTCACTCAGCAGCCACTCTACTTTTGAATTTCCCTTCCTCACTGAAATAGCTCCACATGCTCTCCCATTCTTTGTTTTGATGTTAGCTCCTGTTCTGTTACTGATAGGATCTAACTTTTATTTTAATAAATATTTGAGATCCTACTGTACTTCAGAGATTTGGAACTATTTCTTCTCTTGTTTGCATCATTAATCATTTACTTTCTACTGTACTCTATCTTTCCCTCTATTAGGTCTATTGCTAACCATCCTAAACAAGTACTTTCCAGAAAACATCAAACATACAAATATATATATATATATATATATATATATATATATATATATATATATATATATGCCTCTCACTCACCCACCCTGTCTTCAGGCTCTTAAGTCTATTCCTTTATGATGGGATTTACCTTACTAATCACTGTGCTAATTATGGTTAATTTATGAAGTTACATGGCCTTATTAATTATTATAGTCACACTCAACTGAATCCATAGGAATGTAGTTTAATATAAAAATGCAATTTGGTTAATAAATTGAATTGAAATGAATCCCAACTGCATGGTGAATTAACTTTAGTTGCAAACTATATAGAACAACTTGATTAAAACAACAGCAACAACGAAAAGCCCACAATTTTAAAACTGAATTGATTTAACAGATTAAAACATAAAGCATAGTCTTGCCGGAACTGATAAGCTTCCACCATGAAAGTTAAGGACGTAGAACACTCTATATATTCCTGTTTAGAGGCAGCATTTCAAGCATTCTTACATATCATATTAAAATGGCAGATAAGCCCTTAAATGCCATTGCCCTCCAAGTGGTGTAAAGAATTGGCCAGGTTTAGGGACCAGTAGAAACATACCTGCATTTTCCCTTTCCTGATATTTTAAATGTGTGCTAGATCCTAATTATAGCACTTCTATGATTATCAATTTTACCAACTCTGCTATTATTTTCCACCTATATATTATGAAAAAATAGAAAGGTGGGGTTTCTACCTAATTATTATTTTATTATGTTCTCAAAATGAGTGAGGGGAAAATGTGATTTTTGGTCAACTGTCATCTCTAGCAGATACATACAGCCATGTAATCTTAAATAATCACTTAATGTTGAATGAGATGTTCATTATCCCAAATAGTGAAAAGAAAATATCACCATGTAGTAGAGATAACCCACCTTTCACTAAATATTACTGACCAACTATGAGAAGCTGGGATGGTCTAAAAGTTCATGGTGGTTTAATGTCTTTCAACAAGTGCTCACCACAAGACATGTACTAAGCAAGCGATACTCTCTGGACTACCTCATCTCAATATTTTTATGAAGATTAAATCAAGTTAAAAGAAATGTCACATATTATTTTAAAGGCTGTCTTAGTTTGGGCTGCTCTAACAAAAATAGCATAGACTGAGTGCCTTAACAGAAGTTTGTTTCCCACAGTACAGGTGGCTGGGAAGTCCACCATTAGGGTGCCAGCATGGTCAGGTTTTTGTGAGGACCCTTTACCTGGTTTACAGATGGCTATCTTCTTGCTGTGTCCTCACAAGGTAGATGAAGAATAAGCTCTAGTCTCTTTCTCGTCTGATAAAGACACTAAC
Source organism: Myotis yumanensis (assembly GCF_028538775.1). NCBI lineage: Eukaryota > Metazoa > Chordata > Mammalia > Chiroptera > Vespertilionidae > Myotis > Myotis yumanensis. Next base: position 27,938,708 of record NW_027223762.1, on the reverse strand, counting down.
CCCATCATGGAGGTTCCACCCAGAGGACCTCGTTTAAATTTAATGACCTTCCAAAGGCCCCTCCTCCTAATATCATCCCATGTGGTTGGGGTTTCAACATGCATTTGAGGTAGAGGTGACAGGAACATGCAGTACAAAACAAAGAAAAGTCATCCCTAAAGATGAAGACTTAGGGGTCTGTAAAAGAGGGCAAGTCCAATCATCTGATTGTAATCATTCTCCTAGAGGACAGAGACCTCTGTGTCTTATGAATATGTGTAAAAGTATTACATAAAGCGTAAGTAAATAAATGAGTTAACAGGCCAATGAAGGATATGATGTGATTGCTTGTTTATAATTTTTTCTTCATTTTACCAGCAGTCAGTGGACTGAACTCATCTTCTAGTACTAAATCAACCCACTTGCCCACTCACCTGCATATCTACTGTGTTGTACATTCCATTCTTCTTAAATAGAGATGGGACTGAAAGGTGGGGTTTGGGGTACAGTCTTTTCTTTCCTTGGGTTCTTGTCCTCACGAAGTTTGAAGTATAAACTTGCCAACAGCAAGGCTCCTTTAATAAAAAATGCAGAAGTTTATTGGAAGCAGATACAAACTCCATCTGAGCCAGGGTGTCCTCAAAGGGGACCCATGGGGAGGGGCTCCCCAATAGAAAAAGTCTCCTCTCTCTCTCTCTCTCTCTCTCTCGAAAAAAAAAAAAAAAAAAAAAAGGATCCCTCCTCATGTCCCTTTGTCTCCAGTTTATATATGCTGCAGTTCTTTGTCTGAACATGACCCTTTTTTTTATTGGTCCCTTTCCTTAATTTAGGACCCCCATGTTTTCCTCATTCTGCTACATGGAAGTAGTTTTCAAAGTTCAAAGCCCACGTGGTGTCCCCCTCTTTCTCTCTCCCTTATCTTGCTGGTTGGAGTTGCCTTTGATCTCCTGGATGCTCAGGCCAGAGATATATCTGTCCTTGGTTTATGGCTGTTTTAATTGCTCAGGCCAGAAATGTTCCCATCTGCCTGGAATCCCTCTTCCTGTGGCATTTATCCTCTGTATAAGTAAGATAAGCATTTTGGCATCTTAAAGACTCCATCTATGTATTCCTCTCCCATGGATCCTTCCTATTCCCTAAATCTTCCTAATTAAGCAGCTAGCAAACCCCTTCCGGACCATCACTCCAGTAACTAGGAACATGAGCTTAAAAGACCCCCATAAGAAACATGCTTCTTGGAGTTTTTGTGCCAGACTTCAGGTAACCCATGTGTGTTCAATGAGTATAAGTAGAATTTCTTCTGTTTCTGCCTGGGAGCATGATAGGTTAAAAAGTTCTCTCCAGTGACTGCTAACTATTCCCAAATAAGACTAAAGACCCCTACTATGAAGAATGATCTATAAAAAGAAAATAGAAACTGCTTTTTATTGATTACATAATGTATGCCATGAATATACAAGGTGTCCTTATCTATCTATCTATCTATCATCTACCTATTATCTGTCTATCTATCATTTACCTACATACCTATCTACCTATCTGCAGTGCCTATCATGTGCTAAGAACTGGTGCTACAGCAATAAAAAAACATACAAATACCTCTGCTTTATTCTCGCTTAATTCTCATATTAAGTATGTAAAATTTTATTATGGTCTCCCTATGTTACAGATGAGACAGTGTTTAATGGCTTACCTATGTCTCAAAGCTAGCACAGCCAGGATTTGATTCTGGGTCTGCTTAAATCTGTTTATGGTAGTCTTATTACTATCTTTCTGCTAACTCCTCAAATGCTTTATTTTGAATGTCTAACTACCACTTTTTTCTATTTAAAATGTTTTAGAGCTGAATTCTTATATTAAATTAAGAACCACATTATCCTTAATTGCCAAATCATGTTTGCTGCAAGATAGTGTTCCACCCAGACTTATTATGAGAAAGATTTGATTTTGTAAAGAGAGGTGGACATTTGATTGCAAATAAATTAGACAATGTTATTTGTAGAACATAGAGGTTCAATGACAGTTTTTACACTGATACATACAACAAAACTAGATTTTTAGAAGTTGAAAAAATATGGAGGAATAAAAAGTAAAAATGTGGCAGTGAGATGAAAATAGTAACATTAGTACACGAAATACTAAGCATAAGGACACTTATACTAGTGGTAGGTACTGAGTTTAATTAAGAACTTCTTAGCAAAGCAAAGAGGGAAAGCCTATTATGACTAAATTCACAATGCCTAGAGAATTTATTAAATGACTTATTCGGTGAAAGTTTTGCTCAATATCAGAGATCAGCAAACATTTTTTTTCCTATAAAGGGCCAGATAGTAAATAATATAGGTTTGCTAGCCATATAATCTCTGTAGCAACTACCAGATCTGCCATTGTAGGGTGGAAACAGCCATAGACAATACATAAATAAATGGGTATGGCAGTGTTACAATTAAATTTTATTTGCAAAAACAAGCAATGGGCTGGGTTTTACCCTTGGTTGCAGTTTGCTGATCCTTGCTCTGAATCATTACAAATAGGCCATTACATAGTGTAAGAGGTTGCTTCCTCATGAATTTTCCTACAGGAAAAATAATATTTTCGCAATTTTCTGTCTTTTTTAAAAAATATATTTTATTGATTTTTTACAGAGAGGAAAGGAGAGGAATAGAGAGTTAGAAACATCAATGAGAGAGAAACATGGATCAGCTGCCTCCTGCACACCCCCCACTGGGAATGTGCCCACAACCAAGGTATATGCCCTTTACCGGAATCGAACCTGGGACCCTTCAGTCTGCAGGCCAACGTTCTATCCACTGAGCCAAACCAGTTAGAGCCACACTTTTGTGTCTTATTATTCTCTTCAATCTAGTCCAATGTTATAATTAATATAAACAATTCTGTGTTTAGAGGAATCCCCTCCAGGTATGTCCTTATTTGATGGCTTGACTTGATGCACAAAATAGCTAGAATAAAAGGTGGATCTTAAAATTTTTAAAGACTTTTAGAATTGTGTTTAAAATTAAAGCAAAAATTTTAATAATAATTAGATTGCTGCGGTCATGATTATATTTTTCATCAAATAGAACTGCTCTGTATATTCTATATTGTGGATCCTATGCTATATAAAAAAGATATGTAAATTTAATGGATTGTGATGCAAAAGGAAGGATCAGAGGCTGGAAATAGAGTGCTTCTTAGAGAGGTAGGGAAATCTTGTACTTTAGTCCTGTTATTTACATATCGAAAGAATTTTGATCTGCGTATATGCAGCCAACAATGGCCAGCGCCTACAGGTAAAATATTCTGCATTGCTCTCATATTTATAATTTGCCACTGATTGATATCCTAGTTCTGAACAAAACTAAGCAATAACATTTTTAAAAACCCTACATTTTATAAGATTGTTTTATTTGTATCTTTGATATTTTTGCATTTGCATATTTAAATACTTAATATTTCTCATACCTACTTAACCTAATGCTTGTGCATGTTTGCTTAATGATTAGCTAACAATGTAAGGGCTTTTTGAGGACGAAAGCATGTGTAAATGGTTCATTCAAGAACTGAATTCATGACTACTAAGCACATTCTAAGCAACATGAGCCATCTGTATGAGCTAACAAACAAACATCCATAACAAATTGTATAGAATAAATACTAATGCAATCTTGGAAGTAATTTCTGGACCAATATTTTAAGTTCAGTAAATATTTAACTTAGAAAAAGTATGGGAAAAGGGACTGAGAGAACTTTTAGTAATTTCCCCATCCCATTCCCTCCAGGGTCCACTGCTTAAAGAGACATTTAAATTGTTTGTATTTTGTTAGTAAGATTAATAAAGATTATGGTAGCTTTACCTTGAAAAGCACTATTACTAGTATTTTAATGAATGTATTTTTATAAAATGCATATTGCCCCATCATATGCCCCAAATTTAGTAGGGTGTTTTGTTTTGTTTTTAATATTGTTTTTTATTTTAATACTTTTTTATTGATTTTAGAGAGAGATAGAAACATCAATGATGAGAGAGAATCATTAATTGGCTGTCTCCTGCACACCCCCTACTGGGGATTGAGCCCATAACCCAGGCATGTGCCCTGACCAGGAATAGAACCATGACCTCCTGGTTCATGGGTGAATGCTCAACCACTGAGCCAATCAGCCAGGCTAGTAGGGTGTTTAAATAAAAGACAGCATTAAGAGTACCATGCGAACATACCGTGTTCATGGATTGGTAGAATCAACATCATCAAAATGTCCATACTACCTAAAGCAATCTATAGATTCAATGCAATCCCCATTAAATTACCAATGGCATATTTCACAGATCTAGAACGAACGTTTCAAAAATTCATCTGGAATAAAAAAAGACCTCGAATAGCTGCAGCAATGCTGAGAAAGAAGAACAAAGTAGGTGGGATCTCAATACCAGATATCAAGCTGTATTACAAAGCCACTGTTCTTAAAACAGCTTGGTACTGGCACAAGAACAGACATATAGATCAATGGAATAGAATAGAGAACCCAGAAATCGACCCAAACCACTATGCCCAATTAATATTCGACAAAGGAGGCACGAGCATACAATGGAGTCAAGACAGTCTCTTCAATAAATGGTGTTGGAAAAATTGGACAGATACATGCAAAAAAATGAAACTAGACCTCCAACTCACACCATACACAAAAATAAACTCAAAATGGATAACGGATTTAAACGTATTTTTATGGGAAATCCACAGGCAGCGAAATTGCAAACATATGCCGAAGGAATTTCTTCTCTGATACTGCTCCTAGGGCAATGGAAACTAAAGAGAAAATAAACAAATGGGACTACATCAAAATAAAAATCTTTTGCACAGCAAAGGAAACCATCAACAAAACAACAAGAAAGCCCACTACATGGGAGAACATATTTGCCAATGTTATCACCGATAAGGGTTTAATCTCCAACATCTACAGGGAACTCATACAACTTAACAAAAGGAAGATAAACAATCCAACCAAAAAATGGGCAACGGACCTAAATAGACACTTTTCAAAAGAGGACATACAGAAGGCCGAAAGACATATGAAAACATGCTCAAAGTCACTAATTATATGAGAGATGCAAATCAAAATGACGATGCGGTATCATCTCACAACTGTCAGAATGGCTATCATCAACAAATCAACAAACAACAAGTGTTGGAGAGGATGTGGAGAAAAAGGAACCCTTCTGCACTGCTGGTGGGAATGCAGACTGGTGCAGCCACTGTGGAGAACAGTATGGAGTTTCCTCCAAAAACTAAAAATGGAACTCCCATTTGACCCAGTGAACCCACTTCTAGGAATATATCCCAAGAAGCCAGAAACACTAATCAGAAAGGATATATGCACCTCTATGTTCATAGCAGCACAATTCACCATAGCTAAGATTTGGAAACAGCCTAAGTGCCCATCAGCAGATGAGTGGATTAAAAAACTGTGGTACATCTACACAATGGAATACTAATGTAACATGTAAATGGTTCATTCAAGAACTGAATTCATGACTACTAAGCCCATTCTAAGCAACATGAGCCATCTGTATGAGCTAACAAACAAACATCCATAATAAATTGTATAGAATAAATACTAATGCAATCTTGGAAGTAATTTCTGGACCAATACTAGGCTGCAGTAAAAAAGAAGGAATTCTTGCCATTTGCAACAGCATGGATGGAACTGGAGAGCATTATGCTAAGTGAAATAAGCCAGTCAGAGAAAGATAAATACCACATGATCTCACTCATTTGTGGAATATAGAGAGCAACATAGACTGATGAACAGGGACAGACCCAAAGACAGAGAAACAGCGATCAGACTATCAATCCCCAGAGGGAACGTAGGGGAGGGTGGGGGTAAGGGGAAGAGATCAACCAAAGGACTTGTATGCATGCATATAAGCCAAACCAATGGACACGGACAACAGGGGGATGAGAGATGAGAGTATGAGTGTGGCGGGGAGGAGGTTGGAGGTAAATGAGGGGATGAGGACACATTTGTAATACCTTAACCAATAAAGAAATTTAAAAAAAAGAGAGAGCACCATACAACAGCAAAATTTAATAGAAAATAAAGAAATGGAAAAATATAAATAGTACATCAAAGTATGAGTGATTAAATATTAAATTACACCAAATTTAAATAGTTATAGAATTCTAATTAATTCCATCTGATCAAAAATAATTTTGACAGTTTTTATATAAAATATAATGGGAGTTTATTTTGAAGATCTTTAGTAACACCAATTGAAAAAATAGTGCATAATATTTTCAATGGTAATATTATTGAAGGAATTACTATGATAAAACTATTTATTTAATCCTTATTAAAGGTTAATATCATAATATTAATATTAGATTATAGGCTAACAAGCCCTGGCCAGGTAGCTCAATTGGTTGTACCATCATCCTGATATGGCAAGGTTGTGGGTTCAATCCCCAATCAGGGCACATATAAGAAACAACCAATTAATACATAAATAAGTAGAACAGCAAATTGATGTTTCTCTCTCTCTCTCTCTCTCTCTCTCTCAAGTCAATAAATAAAAAATTAAAAATTTATAAGCTAACAAAGACATTTCAGAAGAAATCAAAGCCAACAGGTTTAGGTTTGTAATGCTCTGATGGTATAATTTGATATGAAGAAAGACATCCAGCCCTAACCGGTTTGGCTCAGTGGATAGAGCATCGGCCTGCGGACTGAAAGGTCCCAGGTTCGATTCCGGTCAAGGGCATGTACCTTGGTTGTGGGCACATCCCCAGTGGGAGGTGTGCAGGAGGCAGCTGATTGATGTTTCTAACTCTCTATCCCTCTCTCTTCCTCTCTGTAAAAAACCAATAAAATATATATTTTAAAAAAAGAAAGATATCCAGTAGATGGAATCAGATCCTGACTCTATCTTATATAACCTCAGTTAGCCCTTTGATGAACTTAGAAAATACTGGTTGAATTCTCAAGAAAGGTCCTGGTGAGTAGCTAATGTGTATTATTAATAATTAAGGAAAATTGAAATGGTGTGGATATCATTTATGATAGCAGAATAGTTGATGTTCTCATTTGACTGAAGGATCAACTCATATATAAACTGATATAAACTCAAGAAATTTCTCTCAGAACCATCATTTTCTCCATTTTGGGTCTGCTAAAGTGAATTTATCTGATCCTCAGGTGCTTTCCTTGAGTTAAGTAGAGCTGGCCCCAAAGTGGGAAAAAAAATAATGAAGTTAAAGCTTTGTTGGATAGATATAAGATGCACTTTATTCATGAAGAGATGATCTTGCAAGGTTTTCTCTGACAGCCCAGCCAAAGAGGCACAACTGCCATTTGGAACTTGTCTCCCTATTATCAAGTCTAAGGGCTTATAAAAAGTAAATCAACTTATAAGACCTTTGATAACCCATCATTTCAAAAAATAATTATAATATTCTTCCTTAAAAATCTACAGAAAATACATGTTCTACTATGGCTTCCTAAATTAACTCAATCCCAATGGTCTGGTTCCATGAAAATAATAAAATTAGACTCCCTATCCATTGTATCTCAGGTGGCTAATAGGGTCTGATGAAACAATTTGACAGCAAATTGCTTCATTACTCAATAAATGAAAATTGTACTCATTGAAGGTCAGTGTCTACTTCTTGATGCATATTAGCTGAGGAAATATAGAAGTCATCATCCTTAGCTTTTCCAGAGATAGCTACCTTTCCTGCTGATAATTGAACCTACATCATCCCTAAGGAAATTATAATGAATGTTAACTCCCAGCTCTATCTGTTTCTGCATGAATAAGAGTTTCATGCTTTGCAAATATTCTAGATTCTAAACTCCCAGAGCAAAGGGGAAGACTCAGTTCACCACCTGCAAGTGAAAATTGTCCAAATGAGAGTCCCTATTACTTATTCAGCAATGTCTCTGGGCATATATCTCTGGGCATATACTCCAGATGGGTTGAATCCCTATCCACAAACCTGTACCTTCTAGTTTTATAGTTCAGCAATGCATTATTGCCTTCCTAAGTTGTCTGAATTAAACAATTCCCATTTCAAAAATGTTACATAGTCATTGAGACTCAAACCTTATTCACTTAAATAGGTCTATATATTCAGGTTTAGTGTCCTTTCAAAAAAAAGGTTATGTTACACCTTCTAATGGTCCCGACTGTTTCTCCAAATTATATCTCCCCAAATAGCTACAGAGTTCCATTCCTTAGGGCAGCGGTTCTCAACCTGTGGGTTGCAACCCCTTTGGGGGTCGAACGACCCTTTCACAGGGCTCGCCTAAGACCATCGGAAAATACATATATAATTACATATTTTTTTGTGATTAATCACTATGCTTTAATTATGTTCAATTTGTAACAATGAAAATACATCCTGCATATCAGATATTTACATTACGATTCATAACAGTAGCAAAATTACAGTTATGAAGTAGCAACAAAAATAATTTTATGGTTGGGGGTCACCACAACATGAGGAACTGTATGAAAGGGTCAAGGCATTAGGAAGGTTGAGAACCACTGCCTTAGAGCTAAGAATTCCTCTTTTTCCTGTCCTGTAAAGGGTGAATGCTTTACATTTATATATACTTAGAGTGAATTGATTTAATCACTAGTTTTCTTTCACAAGAACCTAGAGCAGCAGGAAGGCAATTTTACATAAAGTCGACCCCTGCTGATGTGTCTAATCACATACATATTTGTGGATATTTAGTTTTCAAGACAGCAAAGTAAAAGAATCTTCTGATATGGGAGAAAGAGCTGGGGCAAGATAATTTATTGGTACATTAATTTGTGTGTGTTATTTTCCTATTCCCTCAACTCTAAAATGCAAATAAATCCTAAATAGGTAGCTAGACACTTAGAGATTTCTTCCCTGGGAGATTTGTACGAGGAGGAAAACACAAGTGTTAGGACATACAAGGCAATATAATTATTAAGAGCCATTTTCTAAGCTTCCCTGCCACAGGAGAATAAAGATCAGGAAGACTTGTGGGACAGGAAATGCTGGACACTGAGAATCAAACCATATATGGAACTAAAACTGCCCAGATGCAGCTGATCGCATTCTCAGCCCACCAACCAAGCCCTCCAAACCCGCTGATGACAAAAGCTTCCCTCCAGTGGCCATATATAAGGACAAGACTCCAGCTCCTAGGGGCTGCCATCATCGACCCAATACCCCCTGGCTCAGTGCTGTTTAGCCCATCCCTTTGAATATCCCCATCCTCCATCCCCTTTTCTTTGAATAAGTTCAATTTTTCTTTACTCATCATCTGAGATGGCTAGTTGGCCTTCCCGTGCACCACCAACTTTAACCTTTCAAGCTTTATATATTTGGTAAAGTTTAAATTTTTTTATTCCCGTGTTCCAGGAGTTGGAATGGGGTCAGAGAAAAATGAAAAAGCAGGGAAAGGAATGTGGTAGAAAGAGAGAGGAAAATGAGATTTTTTTTCTCTCACATCATGAAGATAACAGAAATATGTAGGCCAAAAGTAGTAATTGAATTGTGGTCTTGAGCTTCGTTTCTATGCTTTGGATACCAGCTCCTACTAACTTACAAATGACATTAAGACTATGAATATTATCACATGTAGGTAAAATATGATTTTTCAATATTTTAGATTTAAAAGCTCCTCCACATGTATTTCTCTTCTTTTTTATAATTTTTCAATGTATTTTATTAAATGTTTTTAAAGAGAGGAAAGGAGAGAGATAGAGAGTTAGAAACATCGATGAGAGAGAAACATTGATCAGCTGCCTCCTGCACACCTCCTACTAGGGATGTGCCCGCAACCAAGGTACATGCCCTTGACCGGAATCGAACCTGGGACCTTTCAGTCTGCAGGCTGACGCTCTATCTACTGAGCCAAACTGGTCAGGGCTCTCTTCTTTTTTAAAAATGTTTTATTAAATTTATTGGGGTGACATTGGCCAATAGATTCTATAGGTTTTAAGTGTACATTTCTATGATACAAGATCTGTATACTGCAGTATGCTCACCACCCAAAGTCAAACCACCTTCTGTTACCATATAATAGGCCCCTTCAACTCCAACCTCTTCACCCCCTCCCTCTGGTAACCACCACACTGCTTTGTCCTTGAGTTTCAGGTTTATATCCCATATATGAGTGAAATCATATGGTTCTTAACTTTTTTTGACTGTCTTATTTCACTTAGCTTAATATTCTCAAGGTCCATCAATGTTGCAAATGGCAGTATTTCATCTATTCTTATGGCTGAGTAGTATTCCATTGTATACATGTACCACATCTTCATTTAATCCTCTAATCCTCTATCAAATGACATTCATTATTTAAAAATAAGTTGGTTGGCATTCTTAAGTAATGGATAAAAGTCTGATTTTAGAACTGGAACAGATAAAGTAAAAAGGTTTCGTGTGAACATCTCATTTCACCAGAAAGAAAGAAAGTACTCAAAGAATGATGGGGATATAGCAAAAGGATAATTTGAATATCAGTTTATAAGAAAATAGTAATGAATTACAACTTATTCAATAAAATAATAATTTAGGAGTCTATACTAAAATAAATTAAATAGATAAACATTCTTAAATTCTTTTATTTCTTGGAGTAGAAACAATATAAAATGAATAACCAATGGGTATAAACTATATAGGGTAAAAACTGTTATCAAACTTAACATCACTGACAAACCAACACCATGTGCCTCCAAATAGTGTGAAGGACACTATATTACTTGGTGAAATTGCTGCCAAAAATAATATTTAATCTATTATTTATCATGAGGAACCATCAGACAAAAGCAAATTAGGTGACTTCAACTAGCTTGTACTTCTAAAAAAATGATTTAGACACAAGAAAATCTGACAATCTCTTCCAGATTAAAAAGACTAATGAAATATGACAACAAAATGAAATGTGTAATTTTGTATTGAGTTTAGGAGTCAGAACACAGTAAAATACTTTATTGGGACTAATGTTGAAGTTGGAATATGGATTATGGATTAGATAACAGTTGTATCAATATTAACTTCTTCAAATTAATAATATTATGGTTATATAGATAATGCCCTTTTTAAAGGGTTGTAGATAAGTTACCATGATATATAGAGTTGTGATATCTTCAACTATCTCAACTCATTCTTATCAATGATAAAGCAAATGAGATAAAAGGTAATTGGATAAGGAATGTGTAAGAGTTAGTATACAATCCTTGAAAATTTTCTCTAATTTGAAAGTATACCAAAATTAAAAGTTATAAAAAAACTAGAAACACCAATCAGAAAGGATATATGCACCCCTATGTTCATAGCAGCACAATTTATCATAGCTGAGATTTGGAAACAGCCTAAGTGCCCATCAGCAGATGAGTGGATTAAAAACCTGTGGTACATCTACACAATGGGAATTCTTACCATTTGCAACAGCATGGATGGAACTGGAGAGCATTATGCTAAGCGAAATAAGCCAGTCAGTGAAAGATAAATATCACATGATCTCACTCATTTGTGGAATATAATGAACAACATAAACTGATGAACAAAAACAGATCCAGAGACAGAGAAACATTGATCAGACCATCAAACCTCAGAGGGAAGGTAGGGGAGGGTGGGGGTAAGGGGGAGAGACCAACCAAAGAACTTGTATGCATGTATATAAGTCTAACCAATGGACACAGACACGAAGTGGGTAAGGGCATGAGTGGGGGTGGGGGCCAATAGGGGCATAAGGCCACATATGTAATATCTTAATCAACAAAGAAAAATAATAATAAAAAAATTGGTGAGTTGGAGCTAATGGCTCTTAACTAACTAGCCTTCCTTCAAATTTAAATTTTTTCTCATATTTCTCCAGGAAATAATCATCCCTTTCTCTACATTTATACCCCTAGGGACCTCATGTTCCATTCATTCATAGTTTCAATAATTCGTTCATCAAGTATTTTTTGAATACATATTATAAGTTGGACTAAAGAAAGTACTTTAAATCTATTAAGAAGCAACACAGAAATCCTACACTTAGAGAATTCCAAAATCACTCACATACAAAAGTTTAATATTTATATGTCAACTGAAATGGCAATTGAATATCTAGAATATGACTTGTTTGTAACCCATTAACTCACATTTAAACCCATTCATTATAGAAATTAAGACTGTCATAAATTTATTTTACAGCTAAAGACAGAAGTATTTTAAAATTTTCAGAGTCTGCCTTTTAATATTATAAGAAAGAAGGTGTCATATGTTTGAAAGAAAAGAAAGGACACTAATTAGTATTTATTGAGAATGTACTATATTCTAGAAATTGTGTTTAGCAGTATACATCAATTATTTCACCTGTACACCAATTCTATGAATTAGATAATATTAATTCCTTTTTATAAGCCCAGAAACTAAGTCTCAGTACATTTCAGAGGCTTACTTAGGTTTATTCACTTTTGGATGCAGATGTATTTTGAATCCAGGACTGTTCAACTTTAGATCATGCTACTATTATCCATGATTTTATTGCCAGTCATTTCCTTATCTCTTTGGAGTTATGGGAGAAAAAGATGACATATGGAAGAGGAAGTCAAAGGAAAAATTACCTGTTCTGTTGCCTTATAGGTTTTTATATGATTGGTTTTAATTATCCTTCATTCATTTATTTCCTGAGAAAAGCGCGATTGCTTCATAGATGTATGTTTGTCAAAGTATATTCAATGACTGGTTATCATGATCAAAATAAATTAGATAATATAGTGGTGGTTTTGGAATAAAAAAACAGAGACCTGGAGGTGTCAAGAAAATCCATAAAAGCAGTAACTCTTATATTTGTTAACTCCAAAAATGTAAACAATTTTCAAGTGAGGTTTTCTATAGATTTCAAATTATGAAATCTATGTATTTTTCCTATAAGATGAGTAAATTTTTACAGTGTTATTTCCTCACAACTTTTGGAGGACTATTTTAAAATAGTGAATATCTTAACTCCTTGATGTATGAAGAATTCACTATTTAAACTTAAAGGCAATGAGTGAGAATTAATAACTAAAGTCAGAGGAAAGAGGAAAGAAGGGGTTCTATCTTTTGGAGGGGTAATCTAAATGAGCAGATGGTAAATTTCTCACTTTTCCTTGATCAGATGAACTTTCCATCACTGCAGAGAATGAGAAGGCAGTAGATGAGTAATGATGGCAAAGGAACTGCATGTAGAATCACCTGATTTCCCTGTCCTTGATACGGCCAAAGCAAGTCTGGGTGTGAAGTAGACAGATAGTGCTGAGTTTCTAAAATAAATTAAAAATGTAATTAATGCCCTAACTGGTTTGGCTCAGTGTATAGAGCGTCGGCCTGCGGACTGAAAGGTCCCAGGTTTGATTCCGGTCAAGGGCATATACCTTGGTTGTGGGCACATCCCCAGTGGGAGGTGTGCAGGAGGCAGCTGATTGGTGTTTCTCTCTCATCGATGTTTCTAACTTTCTATCCCTCTCCCTTCCTCTCTGTAAAAAAATCAATAAAATATATTTTTTTAAAAAATAATAAAATAAAAATGTAATTAAGATGTGTTTTAATTTATTTGAGGTAGATGTAGTTGTAGAGAAAATATTTTGCAACTTAAATTATAATCATAAAAATATATAGATATGTATATATCTTTTCATAAGTTTATATTTGATACAAAATGAAGAATAGTAGTAGAAATAGTAATGGTGAATGGACAGAAAATGTGGAATCTGGTTTTTAGTATTTAAAAAATAAATTAGTGATTTTGGGCAAGTCACTTGAAACTAGCTCACCCATACCATCTGAAAATTAGAAAAAAATCAATATATAATTTCTATGATTCCTTCAGTATTCAAAATTATTTGACTTTATTTAATCAAATTAATCCTTCTGCCTATTAGTGTGCTATCCTTAGAAATAATGAAAAGATGTACAGAGCTTTTATGAATCAGATCAGAGAAAAACCAAGATAAAGCTAAGAATAATTTGGCACTGAAGTGGTATTTTCAAGGCGAATACCAACAGTAAAAATTACCAGTTATTAAACCCTTTATATGCTTCAGACATTGATCCATGAAGCTTGCATACATTTCCCATGTAATTTCCATAAAAAAAACATATAAATATATAATTTAATCTCAATTTCTTATTAAAAAATGGAAGATTTGTAGAGGTAAAGTTCTTATGTCACCCCCAAAATAAGTGATAGAATCATTACTCAAATATTATTTTTAACAATAATTTTGAAATCCAGAAGGCTTTTTTAGGGCAAATAAACTTGGTAAGACTTTAAAGGATTGAAGTCAAAAGGAAGATAGGGAAGAAGTGAGACAGGAATTAGACTAATTTATATATTTTTACATTTGCTTTAGTCCAAGCTATCATAAGAGCCTACATAAACACACAGACACATAACCACACACACAGAGAGTGGGGTAAAAGTAGCTTTACAGCTGTGAGTATGTGAAACACAGTTTATTCTTGTATTATTATTTATTAATTATTATATTATGTCCATATGTGGTATATTTACTAACAAATACCATACTGAGCTTTTGTTTCATTTTTAACGAAAGTGTGCCCACTAACTTTCCTTGAGGTCGCACATATGTTATCTTGGGAGTTTGACTTTGCTTTGGAGTGTTTGCTGCCAATTATCAATTTGCCCAAGTAAATTTAGAACTACTCTTCCTATTCAATTTATGCAATGTGATATCATGACATGAGCAAATATATGATTATGGCATTACATGATTCTCAGATGAAGGTAGAGTTATTTGCCAATTATATGTTAAGCTTTGAAAGATTTTTGATAACAATTTTAAAAAACTTAAATTATACCTAGTATTTTCTGGGAAACAGAACATTGCATGTTTTGACCAAGTTAATAAAGATTCATAAGTATGTGTTCATATAAAAATATTTACATTTGGAGATGAACATTTACTGATTCTATTGAGACTATTGGGAGTATTAGATTACTTCCAACTGAGTTGTTGTACAGCAATTTCACAAATTTTAGTGATATAAATTATTTCATTCGATAGCTACAAAACAGCAATGTACATTATTTCATATGGATTATGTGTTAGTGAGAAAGGATCACACATATATGTGCGTGTACACAGAAACAGACACACACACACACACAGTAAGATTAGTGTACATCCTATATAATAATCCTATATAATGAAAGGCTAATATGCAAATAGACCAAACATCGGAACAACTGGAACAACCAATCAACCGGTTGCTGTAAAGTGTGCTGACCACCAGGGGGCATGCATCGAACATGGTGGGTGTCAGCCATGGTGGGATGGTGGAGCAGGTGAGCAGGGGCGCAAGACCAAGGCGGGGTACTGGTTGCTGTCATCGGGGCAAGCCTCTGGTGGTTACTGAAAATTCTTTGCTCCTGCGTGCCGCAGTCCCACCCAGTGCTCGCACCCGAAGCCGGCGCCCAGCACCAGTCCTGATCGCTTGGTGCTGTCAGCAGGTGTGAGTAGCGGCTGCAGGCCCCGATTGCCCCTGAGGGCTTCTCCACCTCCCCCTGCTCCTGAGGGGCGATTGGGGCAGCAGACACTGCTCGCACACACTGATGGTGCCGGCCCTGCCCACTCCTACTGCTAGCGCTGGCCCCAATAGCTCTGCCCCATCAGCGGATGCAAATGAAACTGGTGCCATCAGCATGTGGGAGCAGTGTCAGCGGTGGGAGCGAGGCTGCTGGCAGACAGGACAAGGGGCCGCAGTGGAAGGGTCCAGCCAGGGGTGTGGAGGATGGGCCGAGACCCACCCCTGTGACCACTGCAGCCTCAAGGCCCACAGTTCTTTTCATGGTGCACAAATTCGTGCCCTGGGCCCCTAGTTCTTAATATCATTACTTAATGACCTAAAGATACAAAACTATAGGGCATACAGAGCAGCACATCTTGGTACATTATTCTTTGATCCCCAGGGTCCTTCATAGGTGGGAAATGGCTGCCAATTATATTGTTAGAACAAGATAGGGTCTTGCCAGATCTGAAGTGAAATTCGTTTACAACACAGAGCTTACATAATTATTAAAGAAGAATGGGAAATGTTTATTATCTGAGGCCTGCCTTGTTCTTGAGCCAAATTCAGCATTAACAGGGTTGCAGTATATCTGGGAAAAAAATCAGTATCCATTCCCAGAAGTTCATGGACAAAGTCTCTACCTAGAGCTTTTCAGCAAACCAAAAGCCTGTAATCCCTGACTCTAATTTAATAACCTTTGATTTGGATATTTTTGGTAATGAATTGGTTCAAGGCTGTGACTATATATCTATATTGCTGAAAATATCTATTGACTTAAATGTCTCTTGGTATTTATTAATATACTAGAGGCCCAGTGCATGATTAAAATCTCATGAGGAGGTGCCCCGCCTCTCGCCATGCAAGGAGGCACCCCATGGGGGGCCGGGACCCGCGCCTGACTCGTACGGTGCCGGCTGCTGTGGGAGTCAGGCCAGACTGGAGCCGCAGGGGGGCCTGGATCTACGCCTGACTCACAAGGTCCCCCGGTCGCCCTGACTGTGTCTGCTCCGGGCCCCCCTGTCTCTGTCTCTGTCTCCGCTATGGGCCTCACCTGTGCATGCAATCTCCTCCTGTCCGGTCATGACCTGTTATGGCATCCAGGCCTAATTTGCATATTACCTCTTTTTATTTATATATATATATAGATAGATTAATATTTTAACTGGAAATTTAAAAATACATAATATTATTAGTTAAAGTCAAGATTTATCAAGAGCTCAAATGTGCTTGAAAGTATTACATAGCTTCAATTACTATAAGGATATTGTGTTGTTTATGAGGTAGCTTCTATCATTTTATTGATGAGAAAAGTGAGACTTAGAGTTCTAGATGACATACTAGTAAGTGCTAAAGCAGAAAATAAAAAAGGTCATAATAATACCAAGTTTCCACTCTTAAATATTGCAGCCTACTGCCCCTCAGGAGCAGCATAAAAATCTGATTTTATCTAATCCCCTGGATCTTAATTTATTGCTTCTGAATCTTAAGCTTTTTGCTTGCTCCAATCCTCATATTCAATGTCCTTTTTTAGTTTATGGTTTGCATAATACATGCTTATTCAAAAAGATCAAAATTTTCAAAACGATCAAAAGTTAGCATAAGAACTTTACCATCCTTAATGTAGAATGCTCAGTGTTTCAGGTAAGCTGGCCCTAATGGAAAATCACTGAACTATAGTACATTACATAAGCTGTTAAAACTGGCATTTTGACCAGCACACCAAGATATGGTATGCAGTATGTGGAATTTCAAAGTGAGATCCCATATGCATAAATTACAAAGGACAATTATTGATAGTCAATTTCTCAACTATTGTGCCCCTCGGCCCATGTAAGGACAGAAAGGGCTATAAGAAGCTTATAAGGGGTTGCCATGAGTCTTACTCCCTTTCGCAATGAGAGTGTGGTGAAGTGACTTTCAAATGCACCACTACAGAAGCTTCAAAGTGCTTCTTAGAAAAATGGAAATCATATCCTGGTGCTTCACTCATACCTTGAGAAACTAAAGCAGCTTGTGGCAGCACAGAATATATGTGTACACCGGGAGAGGCCAGAGCTCCCAAAATAATTTGGAGAATGGAATACGCAAAAATGTCCTTTGTACTAGGTGTGGGTCCTGAGAGAGGGAGGTAGCCGGGAGCTAACAGAAATCCTATCCAAAAGGACTTCTGCCAGAAAGCAGGAGCCTCAGTAGTATTTCAGTGGGGCAGACTGTCAGATAAACAAAAGTGGAAGGAGAGCAAAAATAGCCTGCTAGGTAAAAATTTACGTTTGCCATCATACAAGGAGATTAGATGAACAATCTTTGAACTTCTGCCAGCTCCAGAGAACACAACTTACAATTGAACTGATTCAAGGAAGACATTTCTTTTTTTCTTTCTTAATTTTTCTGTTCCCTTCCACCCCCCGATCTCATTCTTCAGGGATTCAATACTGACTCTGATGCTAGAGAACAAAGTTTCTTTGAGTGCTAGAGAAACCAACAAAGCTATGCCTTTTTGTACCCTGAAGCAGGACTGAGGTGGAATGGGGATGGGAGCTGGGGGGAAGGGAGAATACTTAACATAAATCCAATGCAAATGTTTTACTATCTTAGATTAGACATTCTAATTTTTAAATTAAGTTCACATTTCAAAATCTAAAACAATGATAGGACTGTTTATTATATAAAAGTTATGGGCCCTACAGAATATTTCATCGAGGTATAGGGGAGAAGACCCCAAACATAAATATGCAAATAAACCTAGTACTGGAAGTCCTAGTCACAGCAATCAGACAAGAAGAAGAAGTAAAAGGCATCCAAATTGGAAAGGAAGTGTAAAACTGTCACTATTTGTCAATGGCATGATAGTGTATATTGGGAACCCTAAAGATTCCACTAAAAAACTACGCTGATAAACGAATTCAGAAAAGTAGCAGGATACAAATAAATATCCAGAAATCAGTTGTATTTTTTTACACCAATAATGAACTATAAAAAAGAGAAAAAATTTAAAAATCCCATTCACAATTGCTTCAAAAAGAATAAAATACGTAGGAATAAATTTAACCAAGGATGTAAAAGACCTGTATTTGGGAGATTTAAGCTGGTAAAATATAGAATCAGTAAACTTGAATACAGATCAATAGAGATTATCAATTTAGCAGGGACAGAGGTAGTTTTACTATTTATATCCTAGAAATCCCTCATATATGTAATTGGTAATTCATTGGCCATCCTGATCATATCTCCATAGTTCAGCAATTTTATTTATTCATTTCTGGTTTCATACACTCACTAAAAAATGTAATACTTTCGCCCTAGCTGATTTGGCTCAGTAGATAGAGCATCAGCCTGCAGACTGAAGGGTCCCAGGTTCGATTCCAGCCAAGGGCACATGCCTGGGTTGTGGGCTCGATCCCTAGTAGGGGGCGTGCAGGAAGCAGCCAATCAATGATTCTCTCTCATCATTGATGTTTCTATCTCTCTCTCCCTCTCCCTTCCTCTCTGAAATCAATAAAAATATATTTTTTAAAAATGTAATACTTTCAACTATAAAAAATAATTTTAAAAAAATCATTAGGAAGGAGATTTACATCTTAGTTTAAAGACTACAGAAAGATTTTTTTAGACATTGTTGATATTTCACAAATCATAATTCTCTTAGCTTTTCTACTAATATGGCTATTTTCTTGAACTTAAACCTGGTGTCCAAAGGAAAAAAAAATCAATGGGTATCAACTCCTAGACATTTTTCCTAATTTGCCTAGGATTTCATGGAAAACAACTCATCATTCAATAACACAGAACTAAATTTCATAGTAATACATAACTGTAATTTAATAGATGGTATTGACTATGTAATTAAAAAGAAATGCATTAACTGCACTTTTATAATTCATTGAGTTTTTTTGATGGAATCTTTAGGTTTTCTATGTACAGTATCATGTCATCTGCAAATAATGACAGTTTTATGTCTTCTTTTCTAATTTGGATACCTTTTATTTCTTCTTCTTGTCTAATTGCTATGGCTAGCACTTCCAGTACTATGTCGAACAGGAGTGGTGAAAGTGGGCATCCCTGTCTCATTCCTGTTCTTAGGTGAAATGGTTTTAGTTTTTGCCCATTAAATATGATGTTGGCTGTAGGTTTGTCATATAAGGCTTTTATTATGTTGAGGTATGATCCCTCTATTCCCATTTTGTTTAGGGTTTTTATCAAGAAAGGATGTTGGATTTTGTCAAGTGCTTTTTCTGCATCAATTGATATGACCATGTGATTTTTATCTCTCAATTTGTTTATGTGATGTATCACGTTTATTGATTTGTAGATATTGTACCATCCTTGCATCCTTGGGATAAATCCTACTTGGTCATGGTTTATGATCATTGAGTTTCATAAAACATAAATAATAAACCATGGGCCCTACCTGGTTTGGCTCAGTGGATAGAGCGTCGGCCTGCGGACTGAAAGGTCCCAGGTTCGATTCCGGTCAAGGACATATACCTTGGTTGCGGGCTCTATCCCGAGTAGGAGGTATGCAAGAGTCAGCCAATCAATGATTCTCTCTCATCATTGATGTTTCTATCTTTCTCTCCCTCTCACTTCCTCTCTGCAATGAATAAAAATATATTTAAATAATAATAATAATAATAATAATAATAAAACCATGGATTGTTTAAAAGTCTCAACATTTGTAACTTCATGGTCACATTAAAGAAATTGACCACTGAAGTACTTCATGGATGTTTTAAGGGTGCTCATTCAATTCAGTATAATAAATATAAATAAATTAGGATTGCTGTTGGGAATAAATATATCATTTTCATTCAGTACCTAAAACACTGACCTTATATTATTATTTTTAAATATTTTTGAATCTTTTCAAAATTTTAATAGTCATAAAGCCACTCTAATCATCACTGCCTTATCAATGATATATAATTATTGTGAACTAAAATGCCTCCAGGCTAATGAAAATATTTCAGGTTCTGATTTTCTCACAACATATAAATGTGATTGTAATCCAGCCAATAAGATCATAATTTGCTTGGCTGGATTAATCAGATGATTGATGTTTTTATTAGGGTTTTAATAAGTGAAACAATAAGTTATGTTCTCATTAAAATAAGTTATTTGCATAATAACATAAACAAAACTACCCGAGATGTTTGTCTTCTTCAGAAGGAATTTTATTTCACAACATAAAAAGAAGATCCCCCTCAGAAATAACCAGTATTAATGCAGTTTAGTTCTTGCTGTTGCTGTTTGTTGTTTAGAGGTGGTGGGTAGGAAAAGAAAGACTTAAAAATCTAGGATGGTGATGATTACAATTTACCTTCAATTTTAAGAAAATATTTAAATCAATGTAATTATTTCATTTTCCTGTTTAATTGCATGTGTAAATTACAGAAAATGTATTAAGCATTTTCTGCTTCTGATAGGTACTTGGCTTATGTTGTTCTATTCTTTACAAGCCTGTGTAATTGGTATTGTTATTCTTAACGTATAGGTAAAGCTACTGAAATTCAGAGGCGAAGAGCTGAAATATTAACAATATTAATATTTTATGCAAAGCCAAACAGCTTAGTATATAGCAGATGCAAGATTGGAGTCAGTGTGTGTCCTAAATTCCACAAACAAAAAATCCAGGGTTTATACAGCATAGCACTGTCCACCAAAAATATATTTTATAGACATGTTTAAATGAATCACACCTTAAGACCATTTTGTTGTAAAATTGTACTGTTAAGGACTATGATGTTATCAGAGATTTATCAATGTTGCAAATTAAATCATATTTTATTTTTTAGTAATTTAAGTTGCAAACATTTCTAACTATGACAGGTGTTTTTTCCCATCACCGGCATGATAGCATATTCTACCCTGTTTTATATGGGAAAACTAAGAAACAGTGAAATATTAGTAACCTTGCCCAAGCTGGTAAGACAAGTGTGCCCTAGAGGCACGATTGGAACATATTCCCATATTCCCCAAGATAGGACTATGTCCTTTCCCCCGAAAGATACAAAAATATAGCAATGGTGCTTTTGCTATGTCAGCTTTAATTTGGCAGGTCTTGATCTTTGGCCATTTATAATCTTTGTTACATTCTTTATTGCCTTGGATGTTTTAAGTTCCCCTTAATGTCTCAGAAGAGAACAACTCATAAAAAATTAAACAGCTTAATAACTCGTTCAAATAAATGCTTATTTATTTGTTTGTAGCATACTATTTAAACAAATTTGCTGTTTTGTTTGCTTGAGTGTGGTATTGTTAAAATATACAGCTGCATTTGCTTTACTGTGGGATGCTTTAGATACACTGCCTGTCCAGGTATAGTTATATTCTTGTAGATTTGAAGCCTCACACCTCATGGCACATTTAACAGCCTATAGAATCAGCATCCTACTCATGTGAGGTGTCAGATAACTAGCTCTTCCAGAGAGTGTAGTTTATGATTATTTATTTCATATAACTTATTCATAATCTATTTAGCTCAGCCTGTTAAAGAGGTCTCAGGCCTCTTGGAAACCAGTTTGCCATGAAAATATGGCATCTTCATGTTTTCAGAATCTCTCAAATGGCTTAGATACGGTTTGAGTGCATGCTCCTTAAAAACATATATTATTTTCTTTTCTGACTAAACATTTTTAAAGAGAAATATCCCTCTCTAAAGGAACATATCAATTGAATTATTGTTCCCATGCACCCCCCCTGAGGGGCGGGAAGGAGAAGAGAAAGGGTTTAAGGTGAAAGTGGGATTTCTGGTGCGTACAAATCGGTGCTGTCAATCGGAAAGATTTCTCATCAAGAGCTACGGTCCCACTAGCATAACAACATAATTAGCTTTGGAGTTTTAGTAATTACCAACCAGATTCCCAAGGAAAACAATCGGGAAATTGCTGCTGTGTAATCACAAAGGAACTTGTAAAGTTTTCTGTTTAAATTTACTTCAGCTCATAAACAGAAATATTTGCCAAAGAGCTTCTGATAAAAGACTAAGCTTGAAAAAAAAATCTCCAATTTCAGAAATGTTTCAGAGGTTTTGCTGTAGAGGGTCCAGTCAACAACCCTACATCCCAGTCGCCTCTCACCATTTGCAGCCACATTTGGAACACTGGGGCCATTAAGATAAACAAACTCACTCCACTCAAACTTGTTCCTTCCCATGACTCATTTTGACATGTGCCTCTGGTCTGAGAGTCAATTTCCTGCCTCCTTTATCCTTGTTTTTCATAATTGCTACCTTAGGCTCAAACTTCAAGAAATTTTATCCTGTACTCAGGAGTGGAGTACAAAAAAAATGCATATACACAGAGAGTTTGAACTTACTTATTAGCTCTTACTTATTTTGTGACTGACCATGGTTAAATAACTTAACCTATTTTGACCTGAGTTTGTTTTCAAATTTGAAGGTTATACTCCCTGTTTTATAAAAGGTGTTCAATAAACCATGTTATATTGTTCATAATATTGATCAGTTCTAACTGTAATAAATTTACCCATGCTGTTTTCTCTCATAATACATATCTCTGACAAACATATGCTTCTTCTAATGAAAAGGAAATCCATCATATCTTCAGGCATTTTTTTTAACCGTCTTCCTTGAACAGATCCTAGAATTCCTTGATAACACTATTTACTTCAAGTGGTTGCCTAAGAGCTCAAGGCCATAATTTGTACTGTGCTTCCAATTAACAGGATAAGGAGGAAAGCTTAGCACAGTCCTAGGAAGTGAACTCTGAATGGGATCAGATCATTAGCGGGCTGGCCGGTAATGAGGAGGTCAATTCTGGTATTAGTTGGAGCACTAATTGCCCTTAGTATACATTTGTGGTGCAATGTTAGCAAGTTCACTAGTAAGTGAACTCTGATGGGATCCTAGAGGATGGAAATGCACTGACATGTTTATCAGAGTTGATAGAGAACTTTGAGGAAAATAATAGATATGCATAAAATGGAGTCATTGATGCATTGGGAGGAAAAAAGCACTGGAAGGCTTGATGTAATTGCTCACCAATACAAGGGTAGGTATAGAAAGTCAGAAGGGCTCCTTTCAGCTTTTAAAAAGATTCTCTCTCTTGCAGCTGGGGTCAGGGGAGTGGGTACTGAAGATCAGTTCCAGGACATAAAGAGTAGCAGAGCTCCTGAATTCTGAGTCCTGGCCTGGTTGCTATGCTAAGGTAAGGTCCTAGATTGGGAAGAAGTGAGTCTTGAGACTTTGAATGGGGATGTCTGAGGTAATGCAGCTGCAAACCATGAATCATTAGATTCTCTTGGATCTCTGGGGATGTGTGTTTCATCCTCCTTGTGAAAGGCTAGAGCTTTCTCCACTTTCTTAAAAATAATTCAGAGGCCTCTGAATTGCAAGAATATATGCCTCTTCCTCCCTCTTAAGGTCTACTGTCACTTCCCCTTCTGGCAATCAGACTAACAAAGAGGGTCAAGTCACAATCATCAGGCCAGGGAATTTCTGAGTCTTCTAAAGGAGGTTGCTGTATGCTGAAGAATCTGTAGAACCCAACCAACATGTACCAGCAGAAACCATTAGATAAACATGCAACTGGATCCTCAACATGCTAGATAAAGATAATAGAACCAAAATTTAAATATGGAATATTAAATCAATCTAGGAACACTCCTGAGATATAAAATTTAACACCCTGGAAAGGACTGTTATGTATCATCTTGGATGATACTAATGAATACACTGCTTTGTTGCTTCTTGCATATTCAAAAAAGACAATGACTTGCATTTAATGAGATAAAAATGCCAAAAATATTGTTACAACAATGAATAATCAAAATTCTTAAAGAACTGGGCATGATAGAATAAATATTCTAATTAATGGTCAGAATCTCACTAGGTAACTGTTTTTGCAATACCAACATGAAGTTGCTACATTTATCAAAGCCATAAGGAAAGCTCTGATAACAAGAAACACTGGAATTTTTTTAAAATGATGATTGTCTCTGTAAGGAAAGATCGAAGTACATGATGTGGTTATAGACATAGCTTCCTAATAACAACGGAATGGTAGGATTTTAAAATACAAAAAGCCACTTGGTGGTGCTTAACTATTGGAAGCAAGATAGGTGCAATTATTGTTTTGAGGAGTAGGTCAGAGCAGAAGTCAGAAGGGCCTCACAGAGAGCTCTGGAAATATTTAATAGAATATTGCATTTCTAAAGGCAAGATAGATGAGCTCTCAACAAAGCTTATTGATCCATCTATATAACCTGAATAAATAAATGATTGATAATCAGGAGGCTGAAGGCAGCTGCTCCGATAAAGTCATGATCACTTGCCCAGTATCTAGACATGAACCAGCTCTCAGAATCCATTGATTGATGGGAAGGAAGGACCTGCATAAATATGGCAAGTGTATATAAAATAATTTTGCCCTTTTTCTTTGTATTATATGGACTTTTACTCAGATACCTTTCACTAGAGAAAGGGGTACAAAGACATTCTGAGGACTATTGGAACCAGGGTCTGAGCTGAGCTTCATACTTGGAAATATAAGATATTATCATAGCAACCTTGACAGAATGGAGAAATATGGAAGCTGAGGAATAAATGGAGTCAAGGCTGAAGTCCAACTCTCACTGGGTTCAGTAGGTCCAGAAGTCACTTTCAAGGTACTTGAGTATATATTTACAATGAACCAATTTGGGGGTTGGTTGAACCTTCACATTGGTTCTTTGGCCTATGGAGCAAAAACTATTATGGTGGGCAAGATGAATTAGAATCCCTTAAAACTGTTCTCCACTCCTGAACAAGATTTTTAAAAAAATTTTTAAAATGTCACTTCCCAGGAGAAGGATACAGAAGTAGTATTTATGTCCATCTAATTCACCAATCAGGCTTCTACAAAAATAAATTGGATCATGAAAAATGATATTAGTCTATTCAACCCCAAACAAATAATAGACCCAATCGCAGCTGTTATGATGCCAGATATATTTACTAAATCATATTAAGACAACCTTAGGTGCCTGGTATATTGCTATTGATCTGATAAATATACTCTTTTCCATATCTATCAAAATAGGGACCATAAGTAGTTCACATTTATATTGGAAAGGCAAGAAATATATATTTCTGTTCTGGCTCTTAGGCCCTTACACTCTCTTAAAATGTAGTTCAAAAGGACTAAAATTATCTAGCTATTTTACAGAATGACATATTGGTCCACTATATTGAAGATATTATATTAGCCAATCCATATAATCAAAAAGGGGCAAGTACATTGGAGGTTTTGATAAGAAACGTGAGTTCCAGAAGGTGGTCTGCCATATCTGTGAAATTTTTAGGGGTCCAGTAATCTAGGATCTCCCAGGATATCCAGTCCATAGTAAAAGACAAATTATTACAGCTCCCAATTCCCACTAGTAAGGAGAAAGCACATTATCTGTTAGACCTTTCAGGGTATATAGAGGCAACATATTCTGCACTTGAGAATATTGCTCCAACACATTTACTGAAAGCCAAAGAAAGCTGCTAATTTGGGGGGCCGACAGAGGAAATAATCTGGCAATAGATTCATGCTATGATACAAGCAGCCCTGTCACTTGGGTATACATTGTGATAGTGTTTTACAGGCATCTGTGTAATGTGGACTTAATTACAAGGACCCAAAATAGAATTATAACTTAGAACTCTAGAATTCTGTAGCAAAATATTTATCTACCCTGCCCCAGGCAGGAATAGAACTCCTAGTCATGGAGCATCGAATGGTTATCCAACCAGAGCTACTCATTTTCGGCCAAGTCATAAAAACAATGCCCAGAAGCAGTTCATTGTAAGATGGAAGTGGGGCATCCAGGAAGAGACATGAGCGGAATTAGAAGTGTGCGGCACAAAAACGTAGCCCAAATCCCCATGTCACCCACTGATGTTGCTCCAGTGCCTCTCTATTGGCTCATACTTTGCAGTCCCAAGGCAACAGAGAAGGGAAAATACCAAGCTTGATTCATGGAAGAGTCAGCCTCATAGGTGTGTGTAAGCCTAACATCTACTGCTACTGCACTCAACTCCCACTCAGTGGTGGTCCTGGAAAACAGTGGTGAGGGCAAGCCTCCCAATGGGCAGAATGTACTTGGTACACTAGCTCTTTAATTTGGATGGAAATAAAAGTGGTCGTTTGGGCAGTGTCAAATGACATGGCAGGTTAGTCTGAGGCATAGAAGATGGAAGATTGAAGATGAGAAACTCTACTTCAATGACTCCCTCAGAAACAGCATCAATTCAGGAAGCAATGGAGAAAATCTGAAATATCTAAAATCTACAGAAAATTTGTCAACAATAAGAACAACTTGAGAACTTCCTATTAAAGACCAAAAAAAGGTAAAAATATTTGAGATGAGGTTAATGTAGTCCTTCATGCAATACTAGGAGAATTTTACATTGACAAGGATCTTAGTTGGGGAAGCCATAAGGGCTATGACACTAAAATAATATATCTATGAATAAGTAGTTTTCCCTATAAAGAAGAGGAAATAAACTAATGGGACTGGGGAGGAAGAAAGCAGAGTTCTAATAAATCAAGTATAAACCTGGATTAAATATTAAATTGATGGTTGCCTATTTTTGTCATAGATATTTCTTGTCAGAAAAGTGAGAAGTGACAGTCTTAAATAATTGATGCTTTGAGCACTTTATGTCTCTTGTTGCAGGGGTATATTGAGAAAGAATTTAAATAACTATATTAGGGAAACCAAAACCCCAGAGCAAAGGATCTTAAATCTACATTTGGTAGAAGACAAACTGAAGTGTCCTAGAATTGAGTAAATTTCAAGCCTCAGTTTGGAGTGCTTGAAGGGTATTTGGCACCAGATAATATTGGAAAATACCATGTTTGCTTATGTGAAAAGAGTTACTATTTAGAGTCTTAGTTTAAGATTTTTAAAAACTTCCACTTAATGGAAAAACTATATCCATCTGTTATAGGCTGAAATAGTGTACCCCCAAAATTCATATGTTGAGGTCCCAACCCCCAAATCCTTAAGAATGTGTATTTGGAGATATGGCTTTTAAAGAGGTAAGGTTAAATGAAGTCAGTGGTTGATCCCTAAACCAATCTGACTGGCATCAACATAAGAAGAAGAAACATGGGCAAACAAAGATATCAGGGATTCACACCCACAGGGAAAAGACTATGCAATGACACAGCAAGAGTGAGGCCACCTACATGCCAAGAATAGAGGGGTCATAAGATAAAGCATGCCAACACATTGGGCTTGAATTTCTAGCCTAGAGGCTAGAACTATGAGAAAATAAATTTCTGTTATTGAAGGCACCAGTCTAATTTTCTATGACAGCCCTAGAAAATTAAAAGAGTACTAGTCTACAGCTGCTGAAGGTGACTATACCAGTAATCTGAGTGAGATCCTTCTGACTGAAGTGAAGTCAGTAAGAAATTGAGGGTGGACTCACCAACATGTGGAACTCAATTCCTCAGAACTTCAGCATTTGTGAGAAAAGAAAATGTGGAGCATTCTTTCTTATATTAGATATGGAGATATGCGGTTCTCATTTGATTACATCTAGTGAGCTGTTGAGTAACATGGGTAAGTTTAATTTGAGATGGGGACTAGAATGGCAATTTCTCAAACTTCTCCACTGTAGTTAAATAACGTGAATAAGGCCTATTTCAAAGACTTCTGCTAAGTCCTGAACTACCCATATATCTGGGCACAGGAGTACACAAGAAACCCAATTACTATTATGAGAACAGCCTTCAGGTATGGAAGAACTCTCATGATGTACTCTCATGTCTTCCCCAAAGGAAGCACTTGGTGCCTTAGGACATTGGGTTAAGAATTTTAAGATAGGGGGATATTTGGAAGATAAAAACTTAACTATAGTAGGAATCTTTTATTTTTGTAAACCTGCTTTTCAATATCTTCCCTTGGGAAAAAAAATTATATACTTGTCATATTCCAGGCTCTCCATTAGACCATGTTCACTTAGAATGGGCTCATTCCGTATACTTAGCCTTTATCATAGACCTTCTGCTTCCTGACATTTGTAGAAAATATTGTAGGAAAGGTTAATGCCCAAGAGGTTACCTGTCTCTTTATCTCTTTGTCTCTTCTCTCAAGCTCTTACCTCCTTTTCTCTCTCTCTCTCCCTCCCCCTCTCTCTATTTTTGCTCTTGCTCTCTCTCTATCTCACATGGCTTGCTCTTTGTCTCACTATATCTACCTAGCAAAGTATCCATCTTTTTCAGTGATGATAAAAGAAGATACAAAAAGATATCTCATCTTGCATTGGACTAGTGATTCTGGATATGATAACCAGAAATAGCCATAGTCATCTTAAAGAAATGAGGAAAATAAAAGAAGTGAGTTGACCTACTGCTTATGACAATATAACAATGACAGAAACTGGAAGTATTGATAATATTAATTCTGAGATGAAAATCCTTTTATTGTTTACCCTGAGTTAACATTTTCTTGCAACTAAAAGATCTCAACTGATATGCCTAATATATCATTGAATCAACTCTTCTTTTTCTCTATAATTTGGCTAATTTGAAATATACCATTTTCTAGAAGAACCACTTCTTTTGCAATTGTTTCTCTTTCATAATTAATCCCTCGAATAAGAACTTATTTTAAAAAAAGAATTTATTTTCACAAAATAGCTGAACATGTAGACACAATTATGCATGGAGGTGTTCATTTCAGAATTATTTATAATTTATAATTAGAAATAACTTAAATGTGTAGCAATACAGAAGGCATTAAAAATATTCTACATCCACACTCTAGACAGTAAGAAGCTATTAAAAAGATATTTATGGCCTGGCCAGTGTGGCTCAGTGGTTGAGAGTTGACCTATGAACCAGACGTTTATATCTCGGTCAGGGTGCATGCTCAGTTGCAGGCTTGATCCTTAGTGGGGGGTACGCAGGAAGCAGCCAATCAATGATTCTCTCTCATCATTGATGTTTCTATCTCTCTTGCCCTCTCCCTTCCTCTCTGAAATCAATAAAAATATGTTTTTAAAAAAGGATAGTTATGAAAATCCATTGAGTAGAAAAATATCCATAGCTTATTTGTTTTGTGTAAGGGGAGGGGGAGAAGGAGAATTCAGCAAATTTCTGAGCGTCAGCAAAATAATCTTGCATTTATAAAATTTCACGGATATATTTAATATATATGCATATGAATAATAATAATACCAAGAATAATGGCTACTAATATTTATTAAATATTTACCTAGAGCTGGAGTGCTTTACATATACTATAGCAATTAATCCATACCTCAAATAAGGTACATATTATTCTTATTTTCTTTTATAGATGAGTAATGTTAAATTCAGGGAGTAAACAATTTTACTACCTAGCCCTTAAGATATAAGATCACTGTTCAAATCCAGGTCTATATAACAGCACATTCTGTTATAATACATTATATTTTAACATTTATATCATAACATATATTATTTTGTACCATTTATATTACATTATACTTAATATAATATAATTAATATAAATAATATAATATAATATAATCCTATATAATAAAGAGGTAATATGCAAATGGTTGTTACGCCGTGGC
Organism: Myotis yumanensis; assembly: GCF_028538775.1. NCBI lineage: Eukaryota > Metazoa > Chordata > Mammalia > Chiroptera > Vespertilionidae > Myotis > Myotis yumanensis. Next base: position 27,908,633 of record NW_027223762.1, on the reverse strand, counting down.
ACATAACGACCCATCAGCAGGAGGGTGGGGCAGCAAGCTATGAGTGTCAGAGAGCTATGAAGCAAGGGGCAGTGAGCTACTCACACTTGGATGAGTGCGCAGAGCCACTAATATAATATAATATAATATAATATGATATAGATCTGAAAAAAATTATCTTCAAAAGGATAATAATAATTACCTTTGGGTAGGGGAATTAGTTTTCTTAATCATATCCCCCTGTATTATTAAATTTTTTACAGCCAACATATATTGTCTTAAGTAAAAAAGACTATGAAATAAATGCATAAAGAATGCATGTATACATTATAATAAACATTTACCATAAAGTGACTTTTCTGTCCCTTTTTGAACAGGCTGTCAAAGGGATTCCTTCTAGTTCCAGATCTACCACTTAACTCTATAACTTTAACAAGTCATTGAACCTTTTAATTCGCTCATATGCAAAGTAGATATAATCTTACTTAGCTTTCTCCCTTCAAACCGTTGTCATAAAGATTTAATAAGGTATAATAAGGTAGTGGAGATTAAAGAGCTTGGGAAGTTTTCAAGCATGCTAAGCTCTGCCAAAGTATTTTTTATTTTCTTCATATTAAAACATATTTTAAATGCATAATGGGTTTTAAAATTTTGAGTGTGTTGAACATCAGAATATAACTATGTCATTGTTTCCTAATCTAGATAATGAGATAATATTGACCTTATAAGCATCGTGTCAGTATGTTGATATAGCTCATATAAAGCATCTTCACCATAAATTCTGACACAAAGTAGGGCCCATACATAGCTGTGTGTGTGTATGTGTGTTTTAAATTAAAAAGTCCTAGTGGAAAAGTAGGCTTCCCTCTGGAATTCTCTCCTAATATAAACTCACATTCTTGCTCAAAGGAACAATAAGCGGAACAATAAATGTGCAATCTGGTTCCCTAAGGAAAAGGAAATCCACATTTAAGAGCTTTCATCACAGGCTCTAATACACTATCTAGTTTGTCAGAGGGAATATATTTATTAGCATAATAAAAGAGTACCAGGAAATTGCATAATAGTAACTAATTGCCCTTCCTTCTTTCTTGGAAATAAAAGTGTCACTAAAGTTCATGAACACACACGAGACCCTTTCCTCCTGTATATAATTTTTTTCACTGTTCTTCTATTGGCAATCTATAAAGAAATTGTTGTGGAGGAGGAAGGAAGCTCACTGTGGTTGAATGGGCTGATTTTTTAGTGTTCCTTTGATACTGAAGTGACCATGTAACCTGCTGAGTATTCTCCTTTATCCCTTGTTTATATCTTTAGATTTTTAATCAAAAGTCTTCAGCTGGGAAAATAGGTTATGAAATCTGATGGAAAACCCTAATAGTTATTTCCTGTAGAAATACTAGATATTTCTTCATTACAATCATCCTCATAAAAGAGCATCTATTATGCATTTACATGCTGAACTTGCGTGATTGAAAATGCTTCCTTATTTTTTTCTTTTTCTTGGACTTCCTGTGCCTTAACCAGTAACTGAGCTGCTGAGTGAGCACAGGACTAGGGAAAGCTATGAACAAGAGGGTTCCATACAATATCATTCTCTGAACATTTCTGATGCCCTTTTATGTCATTCATATCTCCCTTTCCTGTGTCCCAGAGATCAGCTCTCTATGTCCTGAGAGATAATCTGATAAACTAAACTCTAATAGTGAACTAATGGCTGTTAATGGGTAATGTTACTCTTTCCAGGGAATTTATGTTCCATTTAACTAGGTCATTTGGAAACAAAATTTTAGTCTAAAAGAGTAATTATGATGCCAATTTCAAGTTCCCACAGCAGATCTGTAATGGATATGATTAAGGAATTGAGGAATAAAAGACTTAATAGGAGGTAGGTTTCTTCTTTCCTCTCTACATATAACTATGACATTCTCAAGGATAGGAACCAAACATTTATCTAAGGCAGCCACCAAGGAAAGGCAGTGTGGAAAACGGGAGGCACTAATAACTGCTTAGCAACAGATCAAACCTATCAAACAGCGTAGGACATCAGAACGGTTAGTGACCAAATCAGAAAATATTGAATCAACCATGATATCCACAGGGCATGGATAAGGGCAAAGTTCCCAGGTCTCCTTATCTAGAAAAGTAGAGAATTCAGATGCATGGATGAAAGGAAGTATTTAAGTCACATGGGTAGTGATCTGGGCAGAAGCCCAGAGAAGATGAGGCAGAGATAATTTTAAGATGTGGGTATGGGTTAAATTGACAGGAAGGAGAGTGATGGGAAGTGAAGAGAGGGCTGAGAAAGAGCATGTGGAATAACAGTGTTAATATAAACATTGAATAAGAGACTTGCATACACTTATTTGGGGGCCTTAACTTGGTATTCAGTGACTTGAATAGCAACCATTTTTACTGCCCACAAACTTCTCAAGTGAACAAAGTCAATTTTGTTGGCCTCAGTCTTTCTTCTTGTTGCCTATATTTCCTACTTTTCTTCTTCCCTCAACTGGTGGTATCTGGAATTCACCATAAGGTAAAATTTTTCAAGGATAAGTGGGTTACTCTTCCAAAACAAATTCGCATGTTATCAGTGGTGAGGACTTAATCTCATGTTCTTAATATTAATTACCAGGCATATGTGTTTATATAAGAGAGAGCATAACCCAAATTGAAGTTGTCCTGAGTACCCTGCCATGCATCTGATGGCCTTTGGGGGCAGACTTGAGCTCCCTCAAAAAACAGGTTAATTTCCATGATGCTAAGAACTTCACATACTAGACATGAAGCCTGATTGGAATTCCCATTTTGTGTACTGGAAAAGGACTTGTCAAAAGAGATAGAATTAGGCCCTGGCTAGGTAGGTCACTTGGTTAGAGCGTCATTCCCATGTGCCAAAATGTCGAGTTCGATCCCCTTTCAGGGCACATATAAGAATCAACTAATGAATGCATAAACAAATGGAACAACAAATCAATGTTTCTCTTTCTCCTTCCCTTCCTCGCTCTCTCTTAAAAATCAATAAGTAAAAAAAGAGAGCTAACTTATAAAATAAGTGATATTCCCTGGGAGTTCTTTTCCTTCTTAGCTGTGGATAGATTATGTTAAAAGTACTAAAGGAGCTATCTGCATAGACTAACAGACTGATATTCTTCTTTTAAAAAGTATGTTTTATTGATTTTCAGAGAGAGGAAAGGAGAGGGAGAGAGAAGTAGAAATATCCATGATGAGAGAGAATCATCAATCAATCAGTGGCTTCCCGCACGCCCCTATGGGAATCGATCCTAAAACCTGGACATGTGCCCTGACCAGGAATCACACTGTGAACTCCTCATGCATAGGTCGACACTCAATCACTGAGCCACACTGGCCAGGTGTGACTGATATTCTTAACTAGTCAAGAGATTGAAAGGCGATTCCTCAGAAATATTCTGAGGTTTAGAGGCCTGTGTAGATTTTTCAGAATTTATATATTTACATTCTAATTTCTATTCTAACTTTTACCCAATGGGACAAGTCTTAAATCTTCTTTTCTCTGATTGGTACCTTGGCAAGTTTATCTCTCTCTACAGTCCCTGAAAGTTGCAGAACTTGATTGATTTGATTTTTAAAAAGCACCCAGATGCATCATTAGGGCGCGGATCCCCTTTTCAGCATAAGGCATTGAAGCCCAAATTGCTGTCTTTAACTCTCCCTCCTGTGGATTAAAAAACAAAAACAAATTTTGTTATTTCTCCTTGAAACCTTTCGTAACACCTGAGTCTGAGTTTCAACAAGTTAGTTCTAGCAAAAATAGGAAGGTTTTGTTCTGGGTCCCACCAACCATGGAAGATAAAACAACTGTGGGAGGAATATGTCATATGAATATGTTCCCAGAAGAAAAGGGGAATATTTAGTTTATGGAAAGGAACAGATAATTCCTTATATTCTTAGGAAGTATGTCAAGCGGATAAGGAACTAGCAATCAATGGAAGATAACATTAGGAGATAAATTTTAGTTCAATATAAAGACTGTCTAAAATGATTGTCCCAGTTGTTCTAGATGGCATAAACTTCCTCAGAAAGTAGAAAGCTTTCTGTCACTGGAATATTCGAATGATTGCAAATTAGCTTCAAACACCACATGGGGCTAGTGAAAGATGTGCAACCTACAAGTTTTATCATTAATGGTTTTTTTCCAATTTCTCTTCATGAATTTGTCTTCTCCATTTAGTGTTTCTTTTCCTCCTAAACCTTATGTTGTCCATGTCATCATAATGTGATCTAGGAATGTATACTCAAAATAAGGAACCAGTGACAATATGTTACCTGTCTCAGAAATTTTTGCATTTCTAAAGAATATAGCAGGAAGAGGATAATGCTTAACTAAATGAAATGAATTCCTAACAGTGAAAATTCAAAAGTAATGTAAACAAAGTAAGAAGAAATTTTTTTTTTTGTAAAAGATCCTTTCCCATGTCCCTCCACAGAAAATATCATTGTGATTATTTCTCTGGATAAAATGAAAAAAAATCTAACACAATTTTACTCTTTGTAAAGCATTTTGAAGTATTAATTTGAAATCAAATAAGTCAATTCTAGTTTAACAATATTAAAATAGATAAACCGAGATTATCAGGAAAATGGTCAGCAAGTTTGAGTGAAGTATGCTACTGGTAAGCGAGAGAAAAATGTGAACCAGATGTTGAAACAATCTAGCTCCTCATTCTGACTTCCACGTGAATGTTAACATTGTACAAATCTCTTAACTTCTCTGTAACAGTTATCCAGCCTGTATACTGAGACAGTTGAAACACATAATCACTAAGACCCCTTTCAGCCCCAAATCACATGTTCTAAGAATACCAAAGCCAGCAGTGAAGAATGCTTCTCCTCTTCTGAACTGTTAGCCAGTTGTGGCCACTAACAGAATTATCCTGCACTGTGGGAAATAGACTCACGCAGAACCAGGTCACACACTTGAATATTTATATAAGTGAAATCTGTTTCTAAGACATGATCACAAAAGGGTGGACAGAAATGATGTCCACTTGAAAGGTCTCAGTCCCTATATAATTATCTGTTCCTTGAAAATACCCCAAGGCTAATGGCCCAGCAAGCCAGTGGTATCTGCCCCCCCCACCGCAGGGGTCTGTTGCAGTCTGCTAAGAGCTCTGCATCTGCTCACACAGAGGCATGTCATTAGCATTTTGATTCCTGCTTTGACAGCCTATCTCTTATTTGCCTTCATTTAAATCTTTTAAAACAAGACCTGCAACCCACTGACTATGCTAACATGCCCTACCTATTTATATAGGTTTTAATCCTAAACTTATTAATGAATCACATGCTTCATGAGACAAAACAAATTATAAGCAAGGAGTATTACTGAACCAGTATGCTAAGCACAATGACTTGAAATGATTATAGATTCCCTCCTCTCTTCCCCATGGATTTATCATGCAATGGTAAAGTAATGAGAAAAATTCCATGATGCACAACTTCTTATTTAAGTCAGAATATAACATCCATACACAATATATGGGTGTGGCTGTCTTCCAATAAAACTTTACAAAAACAATCAGTGGGCCATATTTAATGCTTGGACTGTAGTTTACTCACTCTTATAGCAGAGTGTACTTCATTAGGTGTATGTTATATTTTGGTAATGTTAGAGCAGAACAGCATTTGAGTTATAAAACCAGATATATAAGAATGATTGATTTTTCAAAGCCAGATTCCATAACACTGTAATTAGCAAGTCCATTGTTTGCAAGCCACATCCAGAAATTAAGTGATACCTAAAGCAAATTTATCAAGTCATAGAATCTAAAGAAAATATCTGTGAGTTCAGAAGAAAAGAAAGGAAACATATTATCAACATAACCAAAAGATCTGTAGAATTTTGTATTTGACATTTTCATTTATACTAGTGGTCTGGTACACAAAATTTGTGCACGGGGGAGGGGGGGGTTGTCCCTCAGCCGGGCCTGCACCCTCTCCAATCTGGGACCCCTCGAAGGATGTCCTACTGCTGGTTTACAGGGATCGGGCCTAAACCGGCAGTCAGACATCCCTCTCACAATCCGGAACTGCTGGCTCCTAACCACTCACCTACCTGCCTGCCTGCCTAATTGCCCCTAACAACTCTGCCTGGTGGCCTGCTCGCCCTTATCTGCCCCCCGCCGCCGGCCACTAGTATAAATTGAAATGTCAAATACAAAATTCTACAGATTGTAAGGTCACCTTAGCCTCCATTTCTCTAATGCACGGAATACAATGTTAAAAAATGTACATATATGTTTGGTGCCCCAGAAAGCAAGGGCACATTCTAATAATAGGGTACATTCAATGCATAGGGAACTCATGTGAACTGCCAGTCTATAGGAATGCAATGGCCGTGTTGTAAACAAAAGATAGACTGCTTCCGTGATGAAAGCAGTGGACCGATAGGGTGGGAGGAGAAAGAGGAGATTAAATTGAATAGTAAAAAGAGTACAAAAGAAGAAGGCACAGAGTAGGGTTCTATTGCAAGGTAACTTATATATTAAAGATATCATGTTAAGATATCTTTTTTATTTTTAAGCAGATAAACATGCTCCGGGTGCCATATTTCTGGTGTCAAAAAATTAGATATTTTGGGTTTACTATTTGGCTTCTCAGGATCTCTGCATTGTTTCTCCTTCTAGGGAAAACATTTTCTCAAGGTCTACCTCACAGAGACCTTGGGAGCAAGGTTAGTTTTCAAATAACAGTGAAATTTTCCAATATTAATATACTTCATATTGATAAGACTGTAATAATAAATGACCTAACCAACAGTATTTCCTACTTAGTATGGTCTTGAAGGCTATCTTTGGGATTAAAATTCCTACTACTGAGTGTTTTTGCAACTCTTTTCTCTCCTCTGTGACCTTTACTAATAGAAGAGTGGTTCCCTGATGCTGGCTGCCTGCCAGGGTAATTAATGTGCCACTCCAGTTTCTCCAAATGCCTTGCTGATTCTGCCTCGTCCCTTAAAGCTTCACTTACTGAAGTGCTATCAACATCAACTCGAGGGAAGAGATATAGAGTAGATTGTTTGGTTACAGCTGCATAAAAACATGTTTAAATAAGCAGACTGAAATTCTACTCCTTTCTATGGATGCTGAGTGGAGAAGCGTTTGAGCAAATCACTTAACCCTTTTGCATATTAGAGTTTTTCTCCTGTAAAAGAAAAATTGCTTTGCCCACTTATGGCTTCAAAATAATAAATATAGCTTTTAAGTCCTCTGAAAAAGTACAGCCTACACCAGTGATGGCGAACCTTTTGAGCTCGGCGTGTCAGCATTTTGAAAAACCCTAACTTAACTCTGGTGCCGTGTCACATATAGAAATTTTTTGATATTTGCAACCATAGTAAAACAAAGATTTATATTTTTGATATTTATTTTATATATTTAAATGCCATTTAACAAAGAAAAATCAACCAAAAAAATGAGTTCGCGTGTCACCTCTGACACGTGTGTCATAGGTTCGCCATCACTGACATACACACACACACTCACATATATGGGCATATATATAATGAGTTTTGATCATTTTGGTCAAAAAATAAAATATTATGCCCTGACTGAATAGCTCAGTTGGTTAGAACATCATCCTGATGTGCTAAGGTTGGGGGTTCGATCCCTGGTCAGGACACATACAAGAATAAACCTCTCTAAATGAAATATCTTTATTAAATCCTCTCTGCTGTTCTGCCTGACATGCATGGGCTCCATTTTCTTACTAAACTCTGGCTGATATAGTACTCCCTTGCCTCAGTAACACACTTATAGTTAATATCACATTCTCCTTAGTAATGATGGCTAATTTAGCTGGTGAACTTCAGGTGAGTTTTAGTTTAAAATAGCAGGAGACTATATGCTCCTAGATATTACAGCAGATTGTGTGTGTTGGTGGATGGGATGAAGATGTATATTTTTGAAGAAATGCTCAAGTGAATCTAATAACCTCTAGTTGGCACATGACTTATTCTAACGAGCAACATTATTTGACTTTGATTGTTTGGTTACAGCTTTGATGTTATTTTAGGTCTTAAGATATTTTATTCGGAATTGCCCAGAGAGACTGTGCCATTTTGAAGGGGAGAGCTGCTGTGACGGGGAGCCCAGCCTCACCTCCATCCAGGGTGCCCTTGGACACCACCCAGGACCCTACAGCCACACCGGCCAGGGACCTGCTGCCTTGGCTGCAAACCCACAAATACTGAGACTCCAGCCTCCCTGGCCACAGGCTCCTAAAAAGTTTGTCTGGGAGAAGACAAAATAGCAGCCAAATAGGCGTGTGTGTCCTGCGCCTTCTCACAGAGCAGATTGAACAAGCATGTCAAACTCATGCATGTGGCCAGACAGTCACAAGTTTGACATGCTTGAGATAGAAGAAACAACTAAATTGAATAACACCCGCTTGGAATTGGCGAATTAAACACAGCTAGTGAGACAATCCATGGCCAGAAAGGACAGAGGATGCCTGGAGAAAGGTAGGATCAAGGATCTGGGCTGGAGAGAGAGACACACGACTACTGGGACGAGAGGATCAGAAGGAAACTGCGCTGCACCAAGTCCGAGAGGACACACATAGCACTCGACTGTGGAAGGGGGTCCAAAGGGCTGCCGGCAGCCGGGGAATCTAGATCTAAGCCCACAGCCATGGGAGGCTGCACCCAGAAAGGCAGCCTGATTTAATTGATCAACTAAATTTAATCTGATCGACTTGGTTTAATTGGGTCAGTTAAATTGAATATGATCAACTTGGTTTAATTGGATCTGAAGGTCACAGTTTGATTCCCAGTTAGGGCACATGCCCAGGTTGTGGACTTGACCCCCCTGTACAGGACATGCAGGAGGCAGCCAATCAATGATTCTCTCCCTCTCCCTATCTCTCTTAAATAATATATATATATATATATATATCTACACTAATAAAAGAGAAACATGGTAATTGGCGTACGACCGCTACCCTTCCCATTGGCTAATCAGTGAATATATACAAAGTAACTGTCAGCCAAGATGGCGGCCGGCAGCCAGGCAGCTGATGCGAACAGGGAGGCTTGCTTCCTTCAGTGACAGAGGACTCCAACGTTCCCCGCCGGCCTCTGAGCTTCAGTTGGAAACATAGTAACATTTATAGAAGATAAACAAAAGCCCAGAAACCTCCTGTCAGTCAGCCGGGATCTCAGAGCTGGAGTCGCAACATTGTTTCAAATACAGAAAACAAAGGCCAGAAACCTGCTTTCAGCAGAGCCTCAGAGAGAAAGCCGGCTCTCAGCTCCAGGGACAGCCATAGAAGGTAAATAAATGCCAGAATAAAAAAAAAAAAGAAAAAAAGGAGAGGTTTGGAGCTTCAGTCGCCCGCCAGCCTGAAAACGGCCCTCAGCCCCTCACCCAGACTGGCCAGGCACCCCAGTGGGGACCCCCACCCTGAAGCAACAAGATGGCGGCTAATTTGCATACTGAAGGCAGGCGGCAGCAGGCGAGGCTGTCTGCGGTCTGGGACCCGGATCTGTGACCCTGCCGGGCGGGATCAGCGGAGCCGCGAGGCCTCCCGGCACCGGGATCAGCGTGACAGGGGGCAACGCCCAAACCCCCTGATCAGCCCTGCTCTGTGGGTGATAGAGGGCGGCGCCCCAACCCCCTGATTGCCCTGCGGCTCTGTGTATGACAGGGGGCAGCGCCCCAACCCCCTGATCAGCCCTGCGGCTCTGTGGGTGATAGAGGGCGGCGCCCCAACCCCCTGATTGCCCTGCGGCTCTGTGGGTGATAGAGGGCGGCGCCCCAAACCCCTGATTGCCCTGCGGCTCTGTGTGTGACAGGGGGCAGCGCCCCAACCCCCTGAACGGCCCTGCGGCTCTGTGTGTGACAGTGGCGGCGCCCCAACCCCCCCACGGGCCCTGCTCTATGTGAGACGGTGTAGAGCCATACCTCCCCATCTGCCCTGCCCTGAGTGTGACAGGGTGTGGTGCCTCAACTACCCGCCCCCCCCCCCCCACGGGCCCTGCTCTGTATGTGACAGGGGGCGGTGCCCCAGCTCCCCTATTGGCCCTACTTTGTGCGTGACAGGGGGGAGCTCCTCAACCCCCTGATTGGCCCTGCTCTGTGTGTGACAGGGGGCAGCTCCCCAACCCCCTGATCGGCCCTGCTCTGTGCATGACACGGGGGAGCTCCCAAAACCCCTGATTGACCCTGCTCTGTGCATGACAAGGGGGAGCTCCCCAAACCCCTGATGGTCCCTGCTCTGTGTGTGACAGGGGGCAGCGCCCCAACCCCCTGATCGGCCCTGCTCTGTGTGTGACAGGGTACAGAGCCCCAACCCCCCTGATGGTCCCTGCTCTGTGAGTGACAGGGGGCAGCGCCCCAACCCCCTGATCGGCCCTGCTCTGTGCGTGGCAGGGGGTGGCGCCGCAACTTCCCTATCGACCCTGCCTTGAGTGTGACAGAGGGCGGTGCCCCAACCTCCCAATCGGCCCTACCCTGAGCGTGACTGAGGGTGGCATCGCAACCTCCCAATCCGCCCTGCTCTGTGCATGACAGGGGGCGGCGCCCCAACTCCCCAATCAGCCCTGCTCTGAGCCTGACCAGGGGCTGCATCTAGGGATTGGGCCTGCCCTCTGCCACCCGGGAGCAGGCCTAAGCCAGCAGATCGTTATCTCCCGAGGGGTCCCAGACTGCGAGAGGGCACAGGATGGGCTGAGGGACCCCCTTTCCCCCCGAAGTGCACAAATTTTTGTGCACCGGGCCTCTAGTATATATATATATGTGTGTGTGTGTGTGTGTGTGTGTGTGTGTATGTGCATGCGCGCGCGTGCATATGAGAGATCAGAAAACCTCTTGACTGGATAGTCAAGTCACAAATTCCATGACGGGCAGATAGATATCATGTACCTCCAGATGTGATACCTTGAGAGGAACACAGTGTCACTTATATAGTATTCAAGCTGGGATGCATAATCTAACCATGAAGAAACATCAGAAATTCCCCTAAATGAGGAACTTTCTATTAAACACAAAAACAGGATTGTACCTTCAACAGTGTCATAAATGACAAAGAAAGGCTGCAAAATATTCCAGATGAAAGGAGACTAAAGGGATGTGACAACTAAATGAAACACTTTAACCTACACGTGTTCCTGTACTAGAGGAAGAAAAATAAATGCTATAAAGAACATTATCAAGTCAATTGACAAAGTTGGAATATGCATGGTAGATTAGGTAAAATGTTGTATTGATGTTAAATTACTGAAGTTGACATGTAAGAGAGTATTCCTATTCTTAGCATTGAACTGTTTAAGAATAAAGGGGCATGGTGTATGCAAAAAAAACCGATATTTTATTCTACACTCATAATGCCTCCTGCCTGTATGAGCATTCTCTAATTTTGACAAGCAATTATGTTTCCAATTTTTTCCTGAGAAGAAGAAAAAAAAAAGCATAAGCAAGAAACACACACAGAGGAATGCAGTGCATCTCTGTGATAGGAAGGTTTGAATTATCTATTACTATTTTCAGATGCTTGCCACTGAGGTGAGAATACCCACCTGCTGGCCAAGTGAAGAATCAATATAGTCCTGACTTAGGCTGAAAGGAGATAAACAGCTCATGAAACTCTGCCGTGAAATTCAGTGCTGAAAAAAAGCCTAGGGTTTGGCTCCGGGGTAGGCAGTGTGGGTAAAATCTGACTTGAGCTCGCATTTCATCTATAGTTCAAAGAAGAAACCATTCCCTATATCAGCGGTTCTCAACCTGTGGGTCGAGACCCCTTTGGGGGGTCGAATGACCCTTTCACAGGGGTTGCCTAAGACCATCGGAAAACACATATATAATTACAGATTGTTTTTGTGATTAATCAACATGCATTAATTATGTTCAATTGGTAACAATGAAAATGCATCCTGCATATCAGATATTTACATTACGATTCATAACAGTAGCAAAATTACAGTTATGAAGTAGCAATGAAAATAATTTTATGGTTGGGGGTCACCACAACATGAGGAACTGTATTAAAGGGTCAAGGCATTAGGAAGGTTGAGAACCACTGCCCTAGAGAGTGAAAACAAGGTTTCCATAACCCCAAAACATCTAGCGGGGGGAGGGGGCAGTGGCAGAAATCACATGATGTTTGGGAATTAGACACACTAATAAACAAAGCCTTGCAGAAAAATAATGGGCAAGATGGAAATGACTTTTTTCCCCTTACCAAAATAAAAGTTAGAAGCAGACAAAGGCAATAAGGTTCTGGAGACTTCCTGTCTGTATTTCATTCTAAATTGTGCCATTTCCTGGGCCCCACATCTGTAAAACATAATAATAATAATAATAATTTCCACTTAATGTGTTGAGATAATTCAATGAAATAGTCTATATGAATTAGCACATAGTGTGTGCTCAATGAGAGTTAATTGGAGGCATTATTTTTAGCATTAAGAAATTTTTTATAATCTCCCTGAATACAACAGAGGGGACATTTGGTGAAGAAATGCATTGCTTTGTTGCACTAGGTTTTTTGCCTTCTTGATTAGGATACACCCTTCTGTAAGCAAGTCTCTCATTCTGAAAATGATTTCAGGGTCACTCTTTCTATAAGTGGTATGTATCTGCTGGGTGATAAAGTGGCTAAACTTTCAAAGGAATGCAACCTTGTTTTTTGTTGTGAACACTTGTTTATTCTCCAGCTTCCATTTCCCCTTCTTCAGGAAATTGTCCCACATTTAGAAACAGGAGGGAAATTCACTTCTTCCACATTGTCAGGTCATGGGGTGTGAGTGAGTTTCCTTCAATTTCAGGAGCTTGTGAGACACACACATAAGTCAATCAAAGCATCAGATTCCCCTGAGCACAGTTGTTAAGATAGTATAACTTTCCTTATCCATTCTCCCACTGGTGGACAGTTACGTTGTTTCCAAATTTTCATAATGGATCCTAGCATCCCTTCTCCCATAAGCTAGTTGTAAAAAATTAGATAAGTCTCCAGTTTTAGCCTTCGTGTTTCGCCTATAATGTGAGAAGTTTGGCTTAAATGATCTCCACATTTCTATTCTATGCTGAAATTCTATGTTCCATATTCTCTGAATACCGACATATCTCATTAAAAACAGGCAGTCCCTGTCAGTGTGTATCCCTTGGGCTGTCTCCTCTTCTTGGCGTCTGTGAGGAACCTGTGATCAGGGTCCTCAGAGAGGTGCTATGCGGAGCATTGCTTGACTCCCCAGACTCCAATATGCTCATAGTGTGGTCCATTTCCTCTAGCCATGTGTCTTCCCATTGCCCTGATACACCGCTACAGCAACATCTGTGCTGCCTGCCGCAGACTTCACCTTAGGGAAATCTTCACCACGACAGAAAGACAGGCGTTGCCTTGCAGAGCAATTTGCCTATTAGGGAAATGAACATGTTCTTCCAAATAGGTTAGCAGAGCATTTTAGAATTGATTGCATGTTGGCTATTCTCCAGGAAATTTTGCAAAGAAGCTGCAAGGGAACAGGCTCAAAAATATCTGACTCCACTAACCTACCTATGTAATACTATACCATACTATACTATACTATACCATACTATACTATACTATGCTATGCTATGCTATGCTATGCTATGCTATACTATACTGTACTGTACTATACTGTATGCTTGTTCTAAGGCATATGTTCTTCCTCTTCCACAAGCCATGCATGTCAGCAAGGCCTTCTGACCTGATATCAAAACCTGTTTGAGAAAGAAGACAACTCAAAAAGAACAATACTATGTACTAGTACAGGCAGAACAAAAGTTTTGAAAAATAAGTTACACTAAGGATTAGTAATCTTAAATGATGATCTGAGATTCAGATTCAAAGACTATTTCTTGAACATGTATGTGTGCCAGATATTTTCCTAGTTGTTTTTGCATGTGCTACAGCATCCTGACAGCAATCCTGGGGGGTAGATTTAAAGAGGTTTTGTAGCTTCGATGTGTCATGACCCTGAAAGTCACAGTCCACTCTTAATCTTGAACTTCTGGTTATGCTCACTATTTTGACAATAATGAGGAGAGATGGATATTTATATAGGATATTTATATTGTCTAATGTAGACAATATTAGAACTGCACCTTCTCAGAAGATGTACACATCAATTAAGTGCCATGTAATAGTAATGAATATATGGTGAAGAAACTGAACTCTGAGTTTTTTCATACAATATTACTGAAGTAGGTGAGTGATTGTCAATGTGTTTGGTCCTTTGCCTTCAGAGATTTGTAAATCCCTTTTTCTTGGGCATTAGCGGGCCTTTACTGGAAAAATGAGTCAGATGGACTCTCCAAACCAAAGTGAGCTGCCTTTTTTCGTGAGTACTCACTGACTGCCTGATTACTAATTGTTACTTCAATGCACTAAAAGATACTGTGCTGGATTGAAATAGTTAATGATTCTGCTAATTGCCTAATTTACTCCTGGGGAACACTCTTTACTGGAGGAGCTGGCTGAATACAAAATAGTACATGCCAGATGCTTTGCCTCTCTTCACTGGAAACAGCCAGGGAGCTGCCGAGGCGGGATTCCCCGTCCTCACTTACCCAGAGGGAATTAAAAGACACAGCAACACTCAGTCAGAGTCCCTGGACTTGAATCCACACAATACTGTTATTGTTTCTTTATCTGACTTTTGAAGGGAGAAAAGGAGCCATAGAAGAATACATACACTTAAAAACAATAGAAGGTTAAAAGCAGAGCTTATTTTAGAAATTAATTGATAAAAATATTTTAAAAATGAATTGCAGATATTTTTGACTCATGAAGAATACAGCAGGAAATTTTCATCTTTACTAGATACGTTAGGCTTATCATTGTAACACAAGATAAATATTGATGTATAAAATTACCTCATCAGATGAATTCAGCATATAGGACCATTTCTTCAAATGTCTAATTGCTCAAGAATGAAAATAACCTTCTTGGTTCTGTCCATTCTCATCCCACCAGCATGCCCTTGGCCAATTATAATGTGCTGTATGCTCTATTCTTTTAAAGAAAACATATTTAGGAAAGAAAAATAAGAAATCAAGCATTAAGATAAGCTTTTCATAAATTTTATTTTGTTATGCAGGGAATGTGGGGACAAATAGACATTTGTGAAATGTCAAGTTAAAAATTCTGACCCGAGTACTGGATTAGATGGTTACCAAAGCAAGTAAAGGAGCATGGGACTTTACCACTGGGGCTACAGGGTCCCTATGAAATTGAAAGTCCTTCCTACACAGAAATAAAAACTTTGGGGCAACAATAGAAAATTACATATAGACAGCATCGAGCACACTGGGCAGACTGGTGACAGAATGTGCAACCTGGTCATAGTAAGAAAATTGAAGAAACTCATGGCCCAGAAGTTCAAGTGAGATTTGGACCAAGAACAAATAAATAATATTTTGAGAAATACCCTTCTTTGCAAGGTCGGAAAAAGATGTACAAAAGTTTTATTGGTGATGTAGGAAGAAAATGTGGAAAAAATATGATATTGAGAAAACTTAGGAGAGGAGAAATAAGCAATAGACAGACAGTCCACAGTGACAAGAACAGCAGGGATGAAAACGGATGAGGAATACAGCAAGACCTTTGGTTTGATAATTGATAAATTAGGAGTAGGTTTTTAGAAAAGTGATAGACATGGAGCTAAATAGAAAATAATTATCTCCATTTATGGGGATAAATGGTGATAGAAAAAATTTAAAATAAAGAAAATAATTAGTACTAGATAATGAGGAAATAAATTAGAGAATATATGACTTCTTTCAACTGATCATTTTAGCTGTGTTTTCTCTTTTGGCTTCCACAATCAAATCAATGTTGAAAAATCACAAGGTAGCTCAGCCAGAGAGGCTCAGTGGTTGAGTGTCGACCTATGAACCAGGAGGTCATGGTTCAATTCCTGGTCAGGGCACATGCCCGGGTGGTGGGAGGCAGCCGATCAATGATTCTCTGTCATTATTGATGTTTCTCTCTCTCTCTCTCTCTCTCTCTCTCTCTCTCTCTCTCTCTCTCTCTTTCTCTCTCTCTCTCCCTCTCCCTTCCTCTCTGAAATCATTAAAAATATATTGTTTTAAATCACAAGTTAATAAATAACATGATATACATGTAGGGGTGAGAGTGGTGAGAATATGTTTGAAGTGAAGAGGACTATAAAGTAGTCAAAGCGCAGGGGAAACATCACAATTGATGTTTCTATCTCTCCCTCTCCCTTCTTCTCTCTCTAAAACCATACAAGTAAAAAAAAAATGAAAGTTGGAGAAATAATAAAATACTTAGAGGGAAAATAACAATGTGTATCTGTGTGCTCCTGTTGTGCACTTAGCATTTTTGTAGACATGTTGGAAGATTCACGAGAAACATATGTCATGGCCCCTGCCTTCAAGGAGCAATTTTATCTACTGGAATGATTATAAAGAGGACTTGAATAGTACTTGTCTAAAAAATAGGCTCTTATTCACTTGTTAGTGTTGGGAAGATAAATGTGGGTAGCACAACAATGCCTGACATATCATAGAAATTCAATAAATATTAGCTTTGAATATTTGGAAGGAATCCTAGGATCTGTGTGTAGTCCTTTTGCTCTGACCAGTTGTTTAATTATGAGCAAGTCAGTTTTTTCAGGTTTTTTTTCTTTTTGACAGAGAATACAAAAGCCTATTTTCCGTGAGTTCTAAACTCTTTTATCTTAATATGGTTTCTACGTGTCTTTTCTTTTTTATCCTCTGTAGTGCACACATCTGTACTTGTCCCTTTGCTCTTCCATAATGTACCTTACACCTAATTTATTAACTTCAGGTATTTTTTTCAGTTGTCAGTGTTACTTATGTCAATATAATGAATACAGGTTCCAGAACACACCGGACATGTAATATACCGTTAATAATTTTTTTATTGAACTGAATTATTTTCTAAGAGTGACGTTTCAAGGGATCAGAGGCTGTGTTGTTTAAATTTGTTTTAGCACTGGACTGTAAATGCACAAATATTAACACATCACGATAATAATATATTTAAAGTTTAACTTAATTTCACAGAAAGAACACCTATAAATCAAAGCATATGAGGAACTATTGAATATAAGTTATTACTTTATGATTCATTGCACACTTTGTTATCAGCTTTATTACCAGAGGTAGAAACCACACTGATGATATAACAATATATTTCAAGTGTTGAAAAAACGCCTTCACTTTACTTAGCTGATCCTTTCCTTTACATCACCTTCTGTTCTCCTGAAATGATGAGAATGTAATCCCTCAAGTTTGGCCTGAATAGGGAAGACTCAGATGGAAGTGCTATTCTGAACACATCCTGGGAAGTATCTATCCTCTCACTCCCATGTGACCTTCAGGATTATAACCCTCTCATTACTGGGCTAGATCTACTGCTGCGAGCATTCTCCTCCTTATTCTTCCCAACAGTGATTCACTAAGAATGTGGGAATTCTTTGATATCTTTCCGATGCAAAATAGCATTATAAAAGAAATTTGTTTCTTATAAGGCTTGCCAGTCAGTATATCATTCTTTCTGCCAAGAACTATATTAGTTAATACAATACAAAAATAATGCATTGAAAGAATGTATCCTTTAAAACCATGTGATAAACCTTTTATACAGTAAAACTCTTAATGATGATCTCCATGTAGACATTTTGTTGTTCCCAAGTCCAGTTTGCATAAAGCAGAACCAACAGACACTGCCTTTTGAACATTTTACTCCCTTAGTGACCTTAGTATGATGATAGTCAGGGCACGTGTGAGACTTTTGTGTTGTAAAAATATAGGTGCTTCTACCAGCTCCTCTTCATTAGAAGACTTTTTTTTTTCTGTTGAACTTACTGATTCAGTGACTTCCAAACAAGATCTTCCTAATTCAAGTCTGAATAACTATGCTTATACTCAGATAATATATGCATGTGTATCAACTGAACCATATTGAAAGTGCTACAGTAAAATAGAGGATGTGGCTTAGAGAAACCAGGTATTTTTAGGATGTCTCACTTCTACTGGGCTATTACTCATCTAATTTAGTTTCCCTGACTAACACTAAAAATTGTTCTGAGTCATGTCTGGTGTGGAAAAAAAACAAGAAGTAATCAGGTATTAAAATATGGATAAATAAATTAGCCCTATTCATTAGCATTGATACTACTTTTGTGTCATAAATAGTCAAATCTCTTGAGGGGAAATGAACATTGTCTAAAAGATAGCATAATCGTGCTAAGGTACTGCCATATTTTTTAATCTTCAGCCACTAAGCAGACTTTGCTAGTGCTGTACACAAAGGTAATTAAAATACTTAATTAGAAAAAAATTCTCGATATGAGTGGTTAGCTCAACTTAGTTAAAAAGTCAAGTTCATAGGGATATGTGCCTTAATAGAAAACAAAGCAATGTGCCATTCTAGTTACTGATGAAACAAAATGTTCCTTGAATAGTAACTATGTCTGTGCTGATAATCATGCCTTTGGATGTGTATTTTTTCTCTGTAGATTAAGGCAATGAGTTTGAGCTAGAAAGTAAGAACATTTAAGCTGATCCTCCACATGACTTCAACAAGTAAAATGGATGCCGGCATGGGTGGCCGAGTTGCTCACTATAAGTCTACACCTAGAATGCATGACCTGAAATAAATATAGATTGTAGATGTTGACTCCCAAAGAGATCACTCGTGTCAGTTAAAGGAAACTAGGATTTAAATAGACAGTCATAGGAGATTCCCACCCTAAAGCATGTAAAAAGCATACGCTCCACTCTCCAGACACTAGCCTGGACCCACAAAGCTAAAATGAAAGACAGTACATGAAATCCCAGAATCCTATTCTATAAGGGTTGATAGTGAAAAATGTATCATTCATTCATTTACCAAAAATTTCTGGAATGTCTCTTATGACTCAGACACTGTGATAGAAGCTGGAGCTACAGAGAGTCTAGTATGTATATCTTGTCCCCAGTCAGATCATAGGCTAAGAGACAATTAAAATAGATTATTATAAGACAATGAGGTAAGAAATACTATCTTTATAGAATACTGTGTGAGCTCAATAATAATTAAGACTTACTGAGCACTTACTACGTACTGGTCTTAGTGCCTTGCATGAATTAACTTACTTAACCTTATAAGAATCCTATAAAGTAGATACTATCATTATCATCCTAATTAAGAGATGAAGAAACTGAGGTATACCCAGGTTTACATAACAAATAATTGATATACTTTGGTCTTGAATGACCAAGAGCAGCTCTAAGTCCTACCTGGATCACAGCACTCAACCATCTCATACAAAATGGTTTACCCAAATCAGAATTAAGCAGAAGTTCAGTCAGGGTTGTCTTCTTGCTGGAGAAAATGTCTTCCTGATCCAAGCATTAAAAACAGGCCCTGGCTGGTTTGGCTCAGCAGATAGAGCATCAGCCTGCGGACTGAGGGGTGCCAGGTTCGATTCCAGTCGAGGGCATGTACCTGCGTTGCGGGCACATCCCCAGTAGGGGGCGTGCAGGAAGCAGCTGAATCGATGTTTCTCTCTCATCAATGTTTCTAACTCTCTATCCCTCTCCGTCTCCCTTCCTCTCTGTAAAAAATCAATAAAATATATTTTTTAAAAAACCACCACATTCAGTATTTACCATTAACATGTTAAAGGTGAGGGGAGTGCACAGGTTGAGCATGTCAGGCGAGGAGAAAGCATCAGCAAAGTTCAAAGAGAAGCATGGTGTATCCTGGAAACCAAATGCATCCCAGTGTTCCTGAGCACAAAGACAGGGGCTAGGAAATAAGAAACAAGGCTGGTTTATTACTGAGGAAGATAGGGCAGAAAAATGATGTAAGTGGTTACATCACTACCTAACCTACCAGTGGTGCTGGCATGCAGTCTAAAGAGCCTGAGTGACGAAAGAAGTCAAGAGATTATATAGAGGTGTTTTGTTGTTTTGTTCGTTTCGTTTGGGTTTTAGTTTTTGTATTGAGTTGTAGTTCTTAATATATTTGGGATAATAACACTTTATTAAGTACATCATTTGCAAATATTTTTTCCCATCCTTAGTTTGCTTTTTAACATTATTTAGTGTTTCCTTTGCTGGAACTTTTTAGTTTAATGTAATCCCATTTGTCTATTTTTGCTTTTGTTGCCTAAATTTTTGTTGTTATTTCTAAAAACTGTATTGCCAAGGCCAGTGTCAAGCAATAAGGTATTTTCTTCTGGGAGTTTTACAGTTTCAGATATTATGTTTAAGTCTTTCATGGGTCCAATTTCAATCTTTTTCCTATGAGTATGTAGTTTCCCAACACCATTTATTGAAGAGACTGTCCTTTCCAATCTTTTTCCTATGAATACCCAGTTTCCCAACATATATATATTGCATGTTCTTAGCATCCTTATTGAAAATCATTTGAATGTACATGAATGGTTTTATTTCTGAACTCTCTAGTATGTTCCATTGGTCTATCTGTCTGTCTTTATACCAGTACAATATTGTTTTGATTATGTAGCTTCGTAATATATTGAAATCAGAATGTGTGATGCTTCCAGCTTTGTCTTTCTTGCTCAAAGAACCTCAATAAAGATGTCTCCAAAAAAGACGTACAGAAGCCCACCAGGTACTTGAAAAGGTGCTCAACATAAGTAATTATCAGGGAAATGCAAAGCAAAATCTAAATGAGATGTCACCTCACAACTGTTAAGATGGCTAATATAGAAGAAAAGTACTAGCGAGGATGTGGGGCTCAAAAGAACTCTTATGCACTCTTGGTGAAATGTAAATTGGTACAGCCTCTATGGAAAATACTACAAAGGTTTATTTTAAAAATTAAAAACAGAACTTCCATATGGCCCAGCAATCCCTCTTCTGGGTTCATATCCCCCCAAAATTGAAATCTGGATCTCAAAGACATAACTGCACTCCCATTCATTACAGCTCTTTACATTAGCCAAGATGAAAACAAACTGAATGTCTGTCAATGGATGAATGCTTAAAGAAGATGTAGTGCTCACATACAATTGAAATTATCTTTAAGAAAGAAAAAAATCCTATCATTTGCAAAGCATCAATGAACCGGGAGGACACTATATGAAGTGAAATAAGCCAGACACAAAAGAACAAATTCTACATTATTGAATTGTATGAAAAATTTGAAATAGTCTAATTCATAGAAACAGAGTAGAATGGTAGTTACCAGGGACTAAGGGTTGGGGATAGTGGAGTGGCAATGGTCAAAGGGTATAAAGTTTCAGTTATGCAAATGAATAGGCCCTAGAGAGCTACTGTACAACACAGCACTTACAGCTAACAAAAATACCATAATGTCTTGAGATTATATATATATATATATATTTCAAAGAAGAAGGGAGAGGAGTGAGAGATAGAAACATCAATGATGAGACAGAATCATTGATTGGCTGCCTCCTGCACCACCCTCCCCCCCCCATCCCCCCCCCCCCCCCCCCCCCCCCCCCAGGATCAAGCCTGCCATGGGCATGTGCTCTGACTGGGAATCGAACTGTGACCTCCTTGTTCACAGGGCGATGCTCAACCACTGAGCCATGCCAGCTGGGCTCTTACTTTCATTTTTAACCACACAGCAAAACTTTTCATAAATAATCTCTGAAGAATATAATGCAAACCTCCATTGTATGTTAAGGATAGTTTTCACTTTATTTTCCCCTTTTCATGTACAACTTCATTTTAGGTTATAAATGAATTAAATCCTAGCCATTAAATGGTAATGGAGGCTGTGTGTGCATCTCTTCTCTGATGCTTTTTGAGCTTTGGGACACATTTCCTTCTGAAGAAAAAACTACCCTTTTAGAAAAGACAATTCAATTGCTGTAATAAAAAATGCATACCTTGAATAGTCTCTTTGTCCTGTTCAGACTTGAATTTGGCTTCAAAATTTCTCTGAGACCTGGATAACCTTCACTCGGTCACAGTTATAACTGAAACATAATTAAATGGGGCAATTTGAGCAAAAAGTAATATCGGTTTAGATAAGTCGTTGAAAGGTGATAGCTAAAATTCCTTTTGGTAGAAAAGTAAGCAACTCTATCCAAATATAACTCATCCTTTGAGGAAGAATGGCTGACATGAATTGAACAAAAGCAATGAGCCAGGCACTGTGCTAGGCACTTTAATTTAATGCTCAAAAGAAAAGTGCAAAATAATTGTTATGAATTCATTTCTTTGCAGATCAGAAAATAAAACCTATTGGGCCATAACTTCATCACATGCCTAAATCTACTGTAAAAGAGGATGGAAATGTAATATGAGTACCAAGAAAGAAGAGAAGAACTTAGATATTGATAAGCTTGATAGACACTTACCAAATATCAAATCTTTGTTCAGCCAATTCCAAGTTGATATGAAAAGATAAAGACACCCTGAAAAATGCCTTGCAAAATTCTTGTTCCAAGTCTGACATGTGAAAAAGCTTGGAAGTTGACATTCTCATCCTCACAACTAGAAAAAAAAGCTGAGTGAAATGAAAATCACCAGCTCCTCTTAATTCACCGGAGAATTCTGGTCACAGGGCCAGCTGCCTCCCAGGAAATTGCGAAGATGGACAAATAGACAACTTACAAGGAGCAGAAGCCCAGTGCTAGAGTCAGTAGTTGGAGGAACATTTAAACTATGATTGACTAAATAATGGAGTTTCGTCTGGATGAGCTTGAGAGTTACAATCTCTGGGGTCCCATTCTTAGCAAGGCCCCAAGTTTCACCTTCGGGAGCCCCCCAAGGTTCTCAGGTGAAGGCTGGAGAAAAAAAACCCTCTTGTTTCCAACAGCAGGAAGGAGACATTCGCTATTTTGAAATACAACCTGAGTATTTTATTCTCCTTTTTAAAAAGCCTGTCTTCCTAGGAAACTGTTTTGCTAGAGCCCAGCCAACTTTTATTTTACCAGACCCAACCCGAACAGGTAGATGGCACATACCCAACTCCAGGCCCATCCAGTCTCCTCTCTCACTGAAGTATAAAAGTTAGTGAAGCCGAAACCGGTTTGGCTCAGTGGATAGAGCGTCGGCCTGCGGACTGAAAGGTCCCAGGTTCGATTCCGGTCAAGGGCATGTACCTGGGTTGCGGGCACATCCCCAGTAGGAGATGTGCAGGAGGCAGCTGGTCGATGTTTCTCTCTCATCGATGTTTCTGACTCTCTATCTCTCTCCCTTCCTCTCTGTAAAAAATCAATAAAATATATTTAAAAAAAAAATAAAAAATAAATAAATAAAAGTTAGTGAAGCCCTTGTGCGGGCCACAGCTCAGAGACACAGGCTCAGTAAAGCCTGAGATCTTATCATAGAACAGAATGCTTCCCCTCTCCCCTAATCTTACTACCACAGGGGATTACAGCTGGAAGAACTTCAAGCCTTATTCTCTATTTAAAAAAGGAGTGTCTAGGAAAAGGGAAAAACAATAGTGGGGACAAAAACAAGGACACCAAAGGAAATTTTAGCCCCTGACATCTAAATCTACAGCAATTACTAAACATAGTGTGACTCCTATTCAAGTAAACATAAAACCTTACTTATCTCAGTTCCTTTTACCTGAAATATTATGTCTGGCCATCAACAAAAATATATAAAGCATGCTAAAGGATAAAAACAACCTAAAAAGAGAAGATAGCTCCAGAACTAGACTCAGATATGGTATTAGCAGACCAGGAATTGGAAACAACTGTGATTCATAGTCTAGCAGTGGTTCTCAACCTTCCTAATGCCGCGACCCTTTCATACAGTTCCTCATGTTGTGGTGACCCCCAACCATAAAATTATTTTCGTTGCTACTTCATAACTGTATTGTTGCTACTGTTATGAATCGTAATGTAAATATCTGATATGCAGGATGTATTTTCAGGGGTCGCGACTAAGGGCTCTAATGGAAAAAAGTGGACAACATGCAGGAACAGGTGAATAACAAGCAGAGAGATGGAAATCTAAAGAACTTGTATTCTAAAGATATTTAAAATATCTGTACTTTAAAAATCCAGGGATAGCTCAATGCATTAGGGCATCTTATGCATTGAGATTATTTATCAAGATTTTTTTCAATCACAGAACCACCTCCTTAGACTGTCCTTGATGTGGTTCCACATGGAAGAGACTTGCATGCCTCCCATGGGAGGATGTTGTCTATGTCCACCTGCTGGTAGTGATGGCCCTGCCTAACCGATAGGATAGAATAACATCTGTTGGCAATGAGGAATGACCTATTGGATCATGGGGATTGAGACAGACGTGACCATGGCCGAGCTAAGGTGTCACATTCAAGGTTTCTATGGACTAGAACCATATCTATTCTGTTTGCCCCTGAAAAGCCAAGGTAACTCCATACCAATCATCCCTTCGGTTAATCCACCATTCACTCAAAAGTGCTTTTATTTTCCCACAATACAATCAGAAAATTTCTCTTCTAGACTCCTCCTGACTCAAAAGAACAAACGGACTGTCTCTCATTTCCTGATTCAATGAAATGGAGTTCCTGCTCTGTGCCGAGCACCATCCAGGAGTGCCAGTATTAGAGGTAAAAATATGTGTCCCTGCATTCATTGAGATTACAGTCTAGAAAAACCTTGTGAATATTTGATGAGAAATAGCTAAGAAATTTTACTGTGAGCACTAGATAGTTGATAATGAGAAACTAGATCAAGTATGAGAGAACCAATAACCTATTAGCTACTATCACCTCGGTGACTAGTGAGGTACTACTAGGGAACGATTTCTAAAGACCTTACTAGAAGTTCTCAACCTGTGGGTCGTGACCCCTTTGGCGGTCGAACAACCCTTTCACAGGGGTCGCCTAAGACCATCCTGCATATCAGATATTTACATTACAATTCATAACAGTAGCAACATTACAGTTATGAAGTAGCAACGAAAATAATTTTATAGTTGGGTCACAACATAAGGAACTGTATTTAAAGGGCCAGAAGGTTGAGAACCACTGCCTTAGACACATGGGAAAAAGCATAAGATTCATAAACTGACTGCCTTAGCAATCTAACTACCCAGAGTATCTTACGATGTTTCTTCCTGTAAACCAGTGTTTCTCAACCTGTGGGTCGCAACCTCTTTGGGGGTCGAATGACCCTTTCACAGGGGTCGCCTAAGACCATCAAAAACACATATATAATTACAAATTGTTTTTGTGATTAATCACTATGCTTTAATTATGTTCAATTTGTAACAATGAAATTGGAGGTCACCACAACATGAGGAATTGTATTAAAGGGTTGCGGCATTAGGAAGGTTGAGAGCCACTGCTTTAAACCCAATCTTTAACCCTCAGTTGATAAATCTTAACATTTTGGAGAGCGCCCAACTGACAAAAATTCCTCTTGAATATAATTAAGGACTTCTAAGAGTTTTGCCACGTGTGAGTTTCCAGGGCCTGTGTCACACTCTGGAACAAGAATATTTCTCTATGCTCTCAAAATAGTGTGTTGTGTTTTTTTTGCACTATGTCAGCCATATGTGATTAACCATACGAAACAAATTGCTGTTAGATTTGCTCAATGCCATTTTGTTTTTATGGCATTCAGCCATAATTTCTCATCTGATTGGTAATGATCACATTTATTGAGTGAAAGCAATGTGACTGGCACACTTTTAAACATTTTACATAAATTTATCTTATATAATTTCTATGATAATTCCATGAGGTAGGATTTTATTTTAGATAAGGGGAAATGCAGTACAAAGAAGTTAAATAACTAGTGCAACATTTTACAATAGTCATATTGCTGAACTTCTAAGACTTTGCTCCTAATATTTGTACCATTATTAGATATTAAACATTTCTGTTAAAGTCACATAAATTGAAACTGATGAGTTATAGGTACTCTTATCGAAAACTGTAAAGAGTCTGACTTTACACTACTTGCAAGCTAGCAAAAGAGTCTGACACACTCTTATAGATGCTGTTTGGACGACACAAAACTTTTGGATCAGAGAGAAAGAACAGTTTATTACTCATACAATAGCAGGAGCCAGAGTATCACCATTTTGACACTGGTTCCCTCTACTCACTAGTTAGTTGGTAATGAGAAACTAGATCAAGGACAGATGGTGCCTGTATGTGCAATGGGTTGCATGATAGGCCATAAACCCTGAGCACAGGAAACTTGGCTCTTTTAAAAAGGGCAGGCTGAAAGCATGCCTGCCTGTCTATGCTGTTAAGCAAGACACTGTATCTTCCAAGGCCATCCACTATACACACATCTTTGAAAAGATAGTCTGGAACAAAGGGAAGTCAGGGCCTCACTCACAAGTCCCGCAAAGATGCAAAACACCTAGGAAGAATTTCCTCCCAACAACTCCTATTCCTAAAACATGAACCTATTTCTTTTCTTTGATAACTCTATGTTCCCTGGAAGGAAATTCTGTGAGGAAGATAGTGCAATTTATCTCCTACTCCCCATGATTCTGTTCTCTGTCCTAAGAACAAATGCCCTACCTTTCAGAAGCTTCATGGATTTCAAAAGTAAATACATTTTCAACTGCCTTACAAGTAGATTTGACCATGTGACAAACACCTAGCTCATTACATTTCGATAGATATATAATTCAAACTGTGTATATAATTTAAATTTTTCTCATAGCTGTATTTTTAAAAAGTTAAAAAATGTGAGAGTATATTTTATCCCAGTATATCCAAATTTTTATCAGTACAACATGCAATCAATATGAAAATAGTAATGACATATTCAATATTGGTTTTTTCATTCTAAGTGTTCAAAGTCCATTGTATTTTAAACCTACAACACATCTCAGCTTGATATTGAGCTATAGTTCATGTCCTCAATAGCCACATGTGGCTGGGTGCTATTGTATTGGACAGCACATATCTGGCCAATAAGATTTGAGAGAAATGATGTGTGCAATTCCTGGGTTGTATTCTTAAAGGGGAAACAATGCCCTTTTCCTTGCCTCATTTATTCTGCTGCATTGATGTGGTAATGTGATAAAACCATTAGAAGCATAGTGGAATAGCAACATAGGAAATGGCTGGATTTCAGAAAAGTGTAGCATATAGGCTATGATCTGCTTATTCTATCTACAGTTTTCAGAGAGAAGAAGAAACTATATTGCTTAAGCCATTATTATGTTTTTATCTCTTATAGCAATGAAAACTATATATTTCTTAATGTATGTATTTATTGATTTCAGAGAGGAAGGGAGAGGGAGATATAGATAGATAGATAGATAGATAGATAGATAGATAGAAGAATCAATAGTAAGAGAAAATCAGTGATTGGCTACCTACTGCACTACCCCCACTGGGGATTAATCCTGCAACAATGAATATGCCCTGACCAGGAATCGAACCATGACTTCCTTGTTCATAGACAGACACTCAACCACTGAACCACACCAACTGATCAAAATATATTTTCAATAGTATAAATTTTCAGCTTAATCATTTATGTATTCTCATGACCAAATGCAATGTAACCCTGCAAATGTTTATTGAGGGAATATGTGAGGGTACATCAATGATTCAAATCACAAGGTCATCTTACAAATGAATATATAGTGGCTGAGATTCACACTCAGAAGTGGATCCTGGGCAGGATCCATTTCTCATTAACATTCTAGAAATGAAACTTCAGTAATTGCTGTATAAATTTAAATGTATTTTTAAAGACAACAATGATATTAACCCTTTCCTAGATGCATAATTAACCCAGGATAGTGGTTTATCTCTTACTAGTCTATAAACATAAGCATTCATTATTTATATTAGTAAAATAAAATAATTGGGGCTAATATGGTTTAGAAAGATTTCTAGATGCATCAGGAATTCAGTTAGATCCTGGATGACTGGTAAGATTTAGTTGAGTACATACATTCCATGCTATATTTATTCTTATTTAGAGTGTGATATTTTCTCTTAGCCCTATATTTTTAATTGTACATCAAAATATAGTTTATTCTCTGTCTTAAAATAGCCCTAATCATTGGTTTCTACCACTAGATCTTTGTTTTACTTTATTATTACTCATGATAAAAGAAATGATGCATGAGCTATAAAAGTTATATATATATGCCCATTGTAGGAAACTCAGAACACATAAAATTTTATTTAAAAAAAAAAAACATGAAAAAATCAACTGTAGTCTCACTACTCTAAAAAAGAAAATCACTATTAATGTTTTGTTTATTGTTCTACTTGTAAAATTTAAATATATTTACATTCACTTTTATTACTTTTAAACTTATTTTTTTATGTTTATGCAAACTATATTTGTCTAAATCTCTGACTCTCCTTGGGTTTTATTTCTAGGAAATTTACTCAATCAAATGTTCTCAACGGTTTTGACACATATTGCTAAATATGTTGCCAGAAACACACGTGTGTGTGTGTGTGTGTGTGTGTGTGTGTATCTACATATATAAAAGCCTAAGCGACCATCACAACAGAATGGACGACCGAACAGTCTGCATGGGATGACCAGGCTGGCAGGGGGGTTAGTGAGGGGTGACCAAACAACTGAACAGCAGGCTGCGTGGGGCAACCAGGCCAGCAGGGGGGTTAGTGAGGGGCGACCAAACGACTGAGCAGCAAGCTGTGTGGAGCAACCAGGCCCACAGAGGGGGCGGTGAGGGGCAACCAGGCCAGCAGGGGTGGGCAGTTGGGGGCAACCAGGCCAGCAGGGGGGTTAGTAAGGGGCGACCAAATGACTGAGCAGCAGGCTGCATGGGGCAACCAAGCCCCCAGGAGGGCCAGTTGGGGGAAACCAGACTAGCAGGTGGGGGAAGTGAGGTTCAACCAGGCTGGCAAAGGGGGACAGTGAGGGTTGACCAGGCCGGCGGGGGGCAGTTAGGGGTGACCAGGCTGGCAGGGTGGGGGGCAGTTGGGAGCAACCAAGCCAGCAGGGAAAGGCAGTTAGGGGTGACCAGGCCTGCAGGGGAGGGCAGTTGGAGGCGATCAGGCTCACAGGGGAGGGCAGTTGGGGGCCATTGGGCTGGCAGGGCAGGGCAGGGCAGTTGGGGGCGAACGGGCCGGCAGGGGAGCAGTTAGGTGTCAATCTGGCCAGCAGGGGAGTGGATAGGGGGCAATCAGGCTGGCAGGCAGAAGTGGTTAGGGGCAATCAGGCAGGCAGGCTGGCGAGCGGTTGGGAGCCAGCGGTCCTGGATTGTGAGAGGGATGTCCAACTGCTGGTTTAAGACATCCCCTGTGGGGTCCCGAGTTGGAGAGGGCGCAGGCTGGGCTGAGGGTACCCCCCCCACACACACATGAATTTCATGCACCAGGCCTCTAGTATTTATATATATGTAAATATATATATATATATATAGAGAGAGAGAGAGAGAGAGAGAGAGAGAGAGAGAGAGACACGCTCAATTCCTCTGCTTGTTCACCAATTCAGTATCATTCCCTTTTAAATTATTTGTCAGTTAATTTTTTATTACACAAGTAATATCATAGATGTGTGAAAAAGTATGAGAGATAAGATACAATATCCATTATTTCTACCTCCAGAAATAATATAGTTTAAAAACAGTACTACTTTCTATCTTGAAAGGTTATTGAACATAATGAACATATTTCCATGTGAAAAAGTCATTTGATTTTATTATGTAAGTACATAATATTTTATTACATAGATGTCATAATTTATTTAATATATTTTGGAACATTTAATTCAAAATTTGTGCTATTGTATAAATGTGCACACTAGACATGCTTGTATGTGTGTTTTGTGCACACATTTAGACTAAATTTGAATAGTAGAATTATTAGATTGACAATTATAAGCCTTTTGAAATCTTTTGATAAATATTGCTAAAGTGTCTTTCAGAAAGGTAATATCAATTTGTGCTTCAAACAGCAATGAATGGGATCTTTGTTTTGCCCACACATATTTGGTAGGCAAAATAGCATTGCATTGATTATTCAAGTTTATTGCTTTGATTAGTTACAATGTTGAATAAATTTATCTTATGTACTGAGTCTACATTTCATTATTTATAGAAGCTAAGTCTCAAGAATCTGAATTTTTCAAAAGTTTCTTAGACATTTCCTATGTACACAGAAGTTTAAAATATCTTCCCCAGAGAGTTTCAGGGCTCAGATCCATGCATTTTCACTTTATTTTCTATATTGAATGCATCATCATCTCAACGGATCAGTGACTTCTGATATAATCCCTTACATTAACCATCACATTCAATGTTTGAATTATCATTTGAATTTAGAACATACAATAAAACATACTGGTTTTTGTGGTTTATCATCAACTTTGTGGTGTTTTGGTTGTTTTTTTTCCTGGTGATCTCCTGTGACTAGAAGACATTCTACAAGAAAAAGTATAAAGGTGCTTGAAATTAAGCAAACCACTTACCATTTGTGAATTAGTAAAAGGCACTTTGAAGTATGCTCTATTTTAAATAGTACTTTTATACAATGTCCTCATTGTACCTAGAGAGATACTGGAGACTCAGACAGACTTATATCCTGGAGAAGTATGACAAATAATGTGAATCTGGGGTTCTACAAAAGTTGGGGTAATTGCTTTTCTGATGGTTTCTTGCTACTTAGAAGTAAATTTTAAAGTACAGTTTCTGAATTGCTATGAAGTCAGGAAGAGGCCGGCACGTGAAAAGCAATGAAAATTAGCAAAAGTGCAGTTTCATGCTGCTAAGTCAGGTGCAGGTGTGGTCCACTAGGGAGCCTGTAGCTCCAGAAGGAAATTTAATTGTGTCCTGTCAGTGATTCTTCTTTTAACCTAATAGCTTTTATTCTCTCAAACCATTTGTTACCATAAATGTCACATGCCAGTGAATTTGCACTGTAGAAATATCCCAAAAGATGTTGAAAAAATGGGGCTAAATTCAGGGTTTTTGTTTTTTTTTTAAAAGACAGAATAAAGTGTTTGGACACTGTCACATGTGAGAGATATATAGAGAGTTTACATTTGGCCTAAGTCCATGGGGAGTGAAAGGCATTAGAATCAAAGAGCTCTTGTTGCTGTTTGTGAAAAGAGTTAGTCATTTCAAGCCAATTCCTCATGAACAGATGTCTAGACAACTGTTGCTGTGGTTACTGTTAACAAACAGGTTTTTGGGAAGTGAATCAAATCTATATGCAATATATAATCACTACATTACAAATACTTGCACAGAATCATGAGCATAAACTTAGTAATGCTGTATAGCATTTTGAGATTATAAAGGTGATTCTTGGTGTATTTGGAACAATGGAAACAGCTATGGCATTACAAAATTTTTAGGAAGTCAAAGAAAGCTTTAATCTATTTTCAGGACCAATGCATTTTAGATCTCTGAGAAAGAGTGTTTCTTATTTAAAAAAACACACACACACACATAAAAAAGATTTGGCAACTTTCTTTCCACAATATTAAAAATTGGCTTAAGAAAATATTTTTAAGTGTATTCAAGATTGTTTCTCTGTAGTGTAGGTTGTTTGTTTTTCTTTTCTTCTCATTATAGAGGAATTATTAGTTATAAATACAGTGTGCCCCAATAAAGTATATACACTACTTAACAACTGATAGCTCACTTTTGAAAATGAAATGTATTTTCATGAACACTGCCTTTATAATGATTCAAAGTGTGTGTATACATTTTTGGGACACCCTATATGTGTAGGCACTTTGAAGTAACCATTTTTTCCTAAAAATTTTATGTTTAGATAATATTCTAGTTTTTTTTTATTGGAGTGACACTGGTTTATAGGATCATAAAGGAGTCAAGTGTAACCTAAGTGCTCTGCCCCATTAACTAGAGATAGAAGAGGAGAACTGAAAACAAAACAGAACAAACGCAGGACTAGGCAGTAGTCTTGTGGAATGTCAGGGCTTAGAAAGGGTACAGAAATTTCTCATTCAAGATAGATATGACAATCAAAACCTAGACAGTGGGTAGAGCGAGGAACCAATAAGAAACCAAAATCCCCCCCCAAAAAAACTGAACTACAACCTCACAAGGTTTGCCAATAGGTGAATCTAAAACAACCTAGATGTAACCCAAGGTGCCAAGTGGTATTACCCTTGTGTAAGTTATATTCATTCATGGAGATACAGTTCAATGGCTAGAAGTAATGGAAAGGCATCTCAGTTCTTATAGTTAAAGGAGACCCAATGGAGAATTAACTTAATACTTTTCAAAATTACCTCTGCTCTCACCCCAAATTGTCTTTTGTCTCTGTAATGGTACAAAGATTTTCTATAAACTGTACCCCCTGCCTTCTCTACAGCAAAAAAGACTATCTTTTTTCCTACTCCCTGTTTTATGATTATTTTATTATGTAACTTACACACTTTCCTGTTGCCATTCCTCTCATTTCTACCACCCATAGCTGTGCCAACAGAGCCAGCAATCTGATTGTTATATTTTGTTATCAATCTCTTTCCCACTATCTCTCCTCTGCCTCAACCAATGCATTTAATTCTGTGTTGTGAAAACCCCAAACTGAGTTCACATAGGAAATCCTTTCTTAAAGTACTGTACAAGGTAAGAAGCTGAGTGAGCAGACCAAATTATTTTAGGGAAATGGGGTAGAAAAGAGGAAAAGAGGTCCCTTCAGTTAACAGAGTCCAACATTTCCAACTAGGGCAACGGACACATGCTAGAGAGGGAAGATTCTCATAGGGAAGGGTTTGCCCAGAAAGCAAATATTTCAGGCAATTTCTTTTATGAGCCAATTTGTGTTTGGGGAGGTAAAGCACAAGGTTGACTGACTCTAAAAAGTGAGAGGTAGGTAAAATGTACCACCTGCACAGCACTGCCGAGCAACATATCTGAAGTATATCCCCCAAACCATCAACACAATGAAACAGTATTGGGAGAAAGGAGGTTCGGTGGTCAGTTTTGAGAAACATTTGTCTCTTGATTGCACAGAATTGCATATTAAATGCTCTCAGAATTTCGCTGACATAAGAAAACCTACTTAATTTTGGTTTGAGAGTCTCTCAAGCTAATGCACCAAGATTCTATCTTCTTGTAGGGTGCTTTTCTGTCATACACCAAATTGGGTTGCTTTTCTAAAGGCAAGTAAGTGCATTTGCAAATGGATACCTGACTTATTTGAAAACATATGCTGACATCTGAGCTTTTTTTATGACCTATTGCAACTTTGAAAAAAAAATGTTCATTCATTGTTCCAGTTCATCCCCACGTGCTACCAAGTGATTTAATTATTGCAAATGAAATTGTAATTATTTTTTATGTCAGACCTTTAATGATTCTCCAAACAATAATGTTTGGCAAAGAGAAATGTTGTCAGTCAGTCAAGCAGAACCATAAACATCTGTGTTTGTTTAGAATAAAGTTCCCTAATTAATTAAATATATACAGGGTGTCTCCAAAAATGTGTACATGCTTTAACAACTAATAGTTCACTTTTGAAAGTGAAATGCATTTTAATAAGCATTGCCTTTAGAATTATTCAGAGCATGTCTGTACATTTTTGGGGACACTTTGTAGATGTCCCAGGAAAACTCCATGTTTCTGGACATCTTCTGGAAGGAATGCCGAATCTTTAAGAAACCATGTGTATCAGCTGAAAAAGCCAGTCTCTCACTCATTGTTAGAGGTTGATCTGTTGTTATTGTTGTTTTGGAAATGCGTGTTGTAACTTCTCACCTTTAGATTTTAGAATAAATAACGCTATATTTTTTATTGTCAAGGGAGAAAGAAAATATATTTTAAATGTGTGGGAGCAGGGTTGTGAAGGGAGGTCTTACTAAGGAGTAGAGTGTCAAAATTTCTATGTTTTGCCAAACTCTGTCATCTTGAGTTTGTCTTGAAAAATACTTTTTTGCCTCATTTTACAACAAGAACCTGATAAAACAATGGCAGTGTAGTCTCTATTGTTCACTAGTCTAAAAATAGTACACCTGCATGACTATTAGACATGATTAGACACTGCAGCATAATTATTTTGTCCTAGTCCCTATAATATCCATGCATCTTCTCTTGAAATCATTCCAAAACATTTTTATTATATCTAAAAATTTAAAAACTGAAATATTGAAATATAAAAAACTATACAAATATATCTATGATTATTTATGCAAATAGTTCTCTGAAAAAAGAACTGGGACTTTTCTAAATAATCTGTTACTTTATAAGACAATTACCCTTACATTATATTAATCTTTTTAAGACAACAATCAATTCCAAAGAAAGGAGAAATGACCATGGTGTAGAAATATTGACTACAGGCTTCATAACTCTCTTTCCAATAATATTATCAAATAGTTAAAATATTATACAGTGGTAATAATTTAAACAGTTTTAATGGCCATCAAATGAGTAGGTTCTCTTAGATTGGAAAAATATATCCTTAATGTTAGGATATGTGTGTCTTTACAATTCAACCTTATTTCACAGAGAGTAACGATGAAAGGTAATTCATAAGCAAAATCAGTATCCTCCTGATTGTACATATGCATTTATCAATTTGCATTATATTCCTAACCAATAGGAAAACCTTACTGAATATCAAATAGATTTCTATTACTTTCATTTTTTTCCTTCAAAACATGGCACTATGTTATAAAAATAAACTAAATTGGGGGAAAAACAAACATCTGACATAGGGTAGTGATTTGTAGTACTATTTTCCCCCTGTTTTCATTGAGAAAATATGCAGATGACAGCTCTTTGTTATGAATTAACTCTCATTTGATTGTATTAGTTAATCCCTCTAAAATGGGATGGAAAGTTGTGGC
This sequence comes from Myotis yumanensis, assembly GCF_028538775.1. NCBI lineage: Eukaryota > Metazoa > Chordata > Mammalia > Chiroptera > Vespertilionidae > Myotis > Myotis yumanensis. The sequence continues at coordinate 27,873,946 of NW_027223762.1, read as the reverse complement.
TCCACAGTGCAGGCAGCTCTCCATAGTGACTAGTTTTAATGAGGATGTGTCTCATTTAGTCCTGGGGCATGTCACTGCCATGGACTTTTGACTGGCTTTACTGAATTTCTACCTGTGAAATTTGATTCAAAAATAATCATTAAACACAAGGTCACAGGAGGTAGAATATATATATTTTTTATATCTCATTGTCCCTGTTCTCGGAGCTCATACTCACCCTTATGAAATATTTCAGAGAAGAACAGCTCAGAAAGACCCCAATCGTAGCATCAGAGGCCACTTCTATAGCAATTAAGCACTTCTATCTGCCAAAGATGGGCAATAAGCTGTAACAGTCGCTGAACAAATTAGCCCTCTACTACGCTTATTCTGCTGCACTCAATGGACTCCATATTTCTTGTGTCTGGCAGCCCCAGCTGAGGCTGCAGTCATAATCTTACTCGTTATTTGGGCTCAGAGTTTCTCCTCTTCACCTTATCCAGCAGCATGGCCACTCTTCACGTAAGTGCACCTGAGGGAACCTCGGTAGATTTTATTAGATCCTGACAAGTTCCAAGCCCTCCTCTCAGCTGGGCCAGTTCTCAACCTACACCTGTGGTTTAAGCCAAGCCCCATTGCCAGAACCAATAATAAATTCCAGAAGGAAAATTGAGTAATTTAAAGGACGCTGCATAAACACTCTTTACTGGCCCTATTGGTACTTCACTAAAAATGGGCTTCTCCTTCATTTCTATCAATGTCATTGTCCATATCATAGCCTTTTTTTGGAAGCTAGACTTGAGACTTGTTCCCCTGTCATTCTCATTCTTGGTGTCACACTTACTGCTTTGATCCTACTTGGTATAAATCATTGTCTTGCTTTTCTCACTCACCCCAAGCCCACACACTAAAGTGTTATTTTCACTGTTATATTCTGACAAACTGACCTGATGCTTGCTGAGTTGCCTGCCTGGATTTCAATTCAGCTTGTTAGCTTTTTTCTTTTAATCCTTACCCTTCATTGATTTTTAGATAGAGGGGAAGAAGGAGGGAGAGAGAGAGAGACAGAGAGACAGAGGAACATGGATGTGAGAAACATCAAATGGCTGCCTCTGGCACGTACACCAACTAGGGATCAAATCCACAGCCTAGGTATATGCCCTGATGGGGAATTAAACCCAAAACCTTTTGATGTATAGTACAGCTCTCCTGACAACTGAGTCATATGGGCCAGGGTTCAGCTTGTTAGCTTTTTTTAAAAAAATGTATTTTATTGATTTTTTACAAAGAGGAAGGGAGAGGAATAGAGAGTTAGAAACATCAATGAGAGAGAAACATCGATCAGCTGCCTCCTGCACACCTACTACTGGGGATGTGCCCGCAACCAAGGTACATGCCCTTGACCGGATTCGAACCTGGGACCCTTCAGTCCTCGGGCAGACGCTCTATCCACTGAGCCAAACCGGTTAGGGCTTGTTAACTTTTTATATCATCTTTGCTCTTGTGTTTTACATATGTGTTAGAATAGACTTTCTCCCTTGATCTTGGATCCCTCCTCCAAGATGTTATAATGACTATACCTGCTAGACACTGTCCACTATTTGCTATATTTTGCTTCTGCCAGAATATGATTCTTTATGCATATTCTCAGATCCTTCCTCACCCAGTCCATGCATAGAGTTCCAGATTTTGTTGATGTTGGCATTGAATGACTGAAGTCAGAACAAGAGCTCTATAACCTAATTCAAAGTGAAGCATATAAAATTTAGAATGGGTTAAATTAAAATCATCAAACCAGATTGCTTTCCTTCACATTTTACTACAATCAGCACAATTGGTGATTGAAGTTTCATTACACAACTACAAATACCAGCTGCTTTCCTGTCAGAAACCAACCAAATATGCCAAGACAAGATCGGAATTTGGGCTTTCCCATGACCACAGAATTATGTGATTGGAAAGGACCAAGTCCATTTGGCTATTCACCTGCACACTTGGAAATTGATTATGAAATCACTACATCCAATCTGCTTTTAATGTTTCCAACAACAGAAGTCTACAAAGTTGGTAGCATGTTTGAGAGAAAGTAATTACTCTTAAAGTTAAAAATTTACCCTCTTATAGCAAAGGTCCCCTCATTTCTAAAATGTTTGCTGACTTAGTGTTATATCACCTTTTGTAGGCATAACATATATCTTCTTGATCCTCAGTCTTGAATACTTAGTGTCATTACTCTGATTCCTTCTCTTCTGGAGGTTGTAAATTTGACATTTCTACTTTAAACCCTCCCCCCCCCTTATTTTTAATATAAATACCATTCGCCCCTAAAATCCAACTTTGATATGAAGGAGTAAATATAAATTCCTTGAGGGAATTGGGTTCTCTGCTTCCCCACCCCACTCTGTGCAATAGCAAGGATCATGTCAAAATATAATAGGCCTTGTTTTCCTCCTACTATCTCCCAAGAAAAATAAGACAGTGAGAGAGTAAATGTGAACATATGCTTATTAAAGAGCTGATGCTATGATTTTGAAACTTAAAGAAATAAAAAAAATTGTTCAGGCTTGTTTAAGGGATGAATGCACAATAAATTCAGATGAAAGAATAAATTGGAGATAAAGCAGTGATGTTTACCAAAGTCAGCTTATAAACAAGTGGCATTACACAGAAATTGCAACCTATATTCTCCAAGCTTTTGAAAACTTTCCACCCAATAGGAAGCCTGTGAAGGTATTTGGCTTTTAACGTGTAATCCTGAAGAAAACATTTTGCTGTGGCAATTGTGGGGAGGGGGAACTGACTGGGGACATGTCAGAGATCTTATTCTTTGAACTGCTATTTGGAGACAGCACTTGGAAACTAAAATAAATCATCACCACAATAAACTAATTTTCTTAATTGAGCATCCAACCAGACTTCTGAGGCAAAAGTCAGTCACTTGTATTATTGCTGTTGCCATCTGTTTCACTATTTCTCAAAGCTGGGATGATGGTTGATTAATGTGCACTATGCAAATTTATCCACTTTACAAGTAGTGACCTACAATTACTCATGCAAAAGTATCTGATGAAGCAATGAGGCAGTCGATCAATGCCAATAAAGCACCATTAATGATATTGGCCAGCCTGGTTTATAGAATAGGTAATATTTTTTCAGCTATTGGGTTTATTAATCAAGTAGAGCTACTCAATTGTAAATAGTTGAATGATGCTTCTTTAAAAACATTTTCCTGATTTTTCATATAAGATTTCTGATGCAAGAAGGATGTATGACCTCTTTAGAAATTTATCCAAGTGATTTGCAATTACCAGATAAAATTTATATTTTCTGTTTCTGTTAACTCACTAAGTTTTCCCTTAAAGAATTTATAATTCTTTGTATATTTACTAGCTAAAATACAGACTTTGGAACTAAATTTTAAATTTTGGTTTTACGACATACTGGCTCTGTAACCTTAGGCAAGTTATTTATCCTCTATGCCTTGGTTATTGCATTTGCAAAATGAGAATGATAACTGTGTTCTCTACATCATGGGTTTGTTGTAAAAGTTAACTTACCCATAAGCAGCCCCCAAAAAATTGTGTGTGTGTGGTTGTGCATATTTGTATAGAAAAAAAAGAAAGTGAAAGAGCAAATGATAAATTAAGTGTGGTAATACAGAAACAATGGGCAAATCTGTGTACAAGGTATGAGTCTTCTTTGTACTACATTTTTTTTTTTTTGGAAATTGCCTAAAATTTGAAATTGCTTTCATATAAAATCAGAAAAATATTTTGTAAAATTTACTGTTTTTTAATCAAATTATTTAAATAATAATTTAAATGTTGCTATTAAATATTTGTTTTCTTCCTTTTTACTTAAATAATTATGAATATTTTCAAAGAAAAATGACTTCTCAAAAAGTAATTTTTAATATTTTAAAATTTAAGTTAATGTTTTTTGTTGTTGTTGTTGTTGTTTTTTGTGTGTGTCTCCTCCCAGGTGAGATACATTTAAAGGGGTATCTCCCACACAATCTGGACAACTGTAGCTTTTTTATTTTTTTTATTTTTATTTTTATCAAATTTTTATTGTTCAGATTACATTTGTTCCTCTTCGCCGCCCCCCCATAACTCCCCTCCTTCCAGGTCCCGCCCTACCCTCCGCCCTCACTCCCCACCCACTGTCCTCATCCATAGGTGCACGATTTTTGTCCAGTCTCTTCCCGCATCTCCCATTCCCCTTTCCCCACCAAGAATAGTCAGTCCATTCCCTTTCTATGTCCCTGATTCTTTATAATCACCAGTTCATTCTGTACATCAGATTATTTATTCACTTGATTCTTAGATTCACTTGTTGATAGATGCATGTTTGTTGTTCACAATTTGTATCTTTACCTTTTTCTTCTTCCTCTTCTTAAAGGATACCTTTCAGTATTTCGTGTAATACTGGTTTAGTGGTGATGAACTCCTTTAGCTTTTCCTTATCTGTGAAGCTCTTTATCAGACCTTCAATTCTGAATGATAGCTTTGCTGGATAAAGTAATCTTGGTTGTAGATTCTTGGTATTCAGCACTTTGAATATTTCTTGCCATTCCCTTCTGGCCTGCAAAGTTTCTGTTGAGAAATCAGCTGACAGTTGTATGGGTATTCCCTTGTAGGTAATTGAGTCTCTTTCTCTTGCTGCTTTTAAGATTCTCTCTTTGTCTTTTGCTCTTGGCATTTTAATTATGATGTGTCTTGGTGTGGTCCTCTTTGGATTCCTTTTGTTTGGGGTTCTCTGCGCTTCTTGGACCTGTAAGTCCATTTCTTTCACCAGGTGGGGGAAGTTTTCTGCCATTATTTCTTCAAATAGGTTTTCAATATCTTGCTGTCTCTCATCTTCTGGCACTCCTATAATTCTGATATTAGTCCGCTTGAAGCTGTCCCAGAGGCTCCTTACACTATCTTCACACTTTCTGATTCTTTTTTCATTTTGCTTTTCCAGTTGGGTGTTTTTTGCTTCTTCGAAATTCAAATCTTTGGTTTGATCCTTGTGCTCCTCTGGTCTGCTATTGGGTATAATATTCTTTATTTCAGTCCGTGTATGCTTACTTTCTAATTTCTTTATCGTAGCATCAAGGGTCTCATTAGTTTTGGTGAAGCTCTGCTCAAGTTTATTGCAAGCCCTCAAAATTGCGATTTTTAGCTCCATATCCTCCATTTCTGTCATGTTTTTTTGTCTCCGCATCTTTTATGCTTTCTTGGTGCACCCCCTTGTGGTCTTTGTGCGCAGTCTTGTTCTAGTTAAGCCTTAATTGTTGTAGTTAATACTAGAGGGATTTGACCACCAGGCCGACTGGCTGTGGGAATCAGCTGTGTGGAAAACTTCAGTCCTCTGGGGAGGTGCTAATCTAGCCTTTGCCTGAGGCAATTGGCAAATGGCTCTGCACAGGGCATGGGCGGGGCGGGATCAACAGGGCGGGGGGAGGGAGCAGCTATGGCTGCTCTCAGTCTGTCCCCAGGGGCTCTGCCTCTCTCTCCCAGCAACCGCTGCAAACGTCGGAGGGACTGTAGCCAGACAGTCCCGCTTCTCCCGTTTGAGTCTGGGTCCCTAGAGACTCGCCCGGATCTGTAGCCCAGAGTCTGAGACTCCCTCCTGATTGAAAACGACAACCGCGCCCTCAGCCACCAGCCTGCTTTGCGCACGCACCACCGCACCACCGTACCTTTAAATTTTCCACACTGCGCCTCCTCTGAGCCTCGTAATGCTGTTGTTTTTCCTTCTAGTTGAAGAGTCTCTCCTCAGCCAGCCTTCCTGTGGTTCTGGTTGATGTCCGTTCCGTCTTTTAGTTGTATTTTTGAAGTGGTTGTTTGTGGCCGCAGTCTCCGGTGTTTACCTATGCCGCCATCTTCGATTCTCCTGGACAACTCTAAGTTAATGTTTTTACTTTTTAAAATTATATTCAGCCCTAGCCAGTTTGGCTCAGTGGATAGAGTATCAGCCTGCAGATTGAAGGGTCTCTGGTTTAATTCGAGTCAAGGGCATATACCTCGGTTACAGGTTTGATCCTTGGCCCTGGTCAGAACACATAAGAGAGGAAACCAATCAATGTGTCTCTCTCATACCCATGTTTCCCTCTCTCTGACTTGCCCTCTCCCTTCCATTCTCTCTAAAAATCAATGGAAAAATATCCTTGGGTGAGGATTAAAAAATAATCACAAATAATTATATTCACATTGTCCACAATTCAAATGTATTCACAAACATTTAATCTTTCATATCATACAGTCAGGAGAACAAATGTCAATGAGAATCCTATATATTACTATATAAGTAGTGATTTGCTGAAATCAAGACAAAAAGAAAAATAAATTTTATGGGATAACTTTGTAATGATTTCTGAATTATGTATGTTTTTATTATATATCCAAATATCAGTAGCTATTCAGTAGAAGCACATATTTATAGCTATATATATAGCTACTATAATTAAAGTTATGTGTACGTGCTGTCTCTCAATATTTGATCACACTGTATCCAACCTTTCACCTTAAAGGAAGCATTTTATGGTTAACCTTGGGAATATCTGAATTGTTAGCATTACTACTCTTGCTCTTTGAGGCCATTATTAAGTAAAATAAGGGTTACTTTGTCACAAGCACTGCAATACTGCTATGGTCAATGTGATAACCAGAAAAGCTACTAGGTGACTAATGGATTGGTATCAAATACAGCCTGGATACACTCACTGGATAAAGGGATGATTCACTTCCTGGGCCAGGATGGAGCAGAACCATGAGAGATTTCATTATGCTACTCAGAAATAATGTGCCAGCATCAATAGAATTTGTGGATTTTATGATGAATGTAAAAGAAGATATACCATTAAACTTTCACAGACTGCTTTAACTATGTACCAATAGCAGCCATGGTGGGTGAGAAAATATTTTGCTGTCATTAATATTTATCTCCAGATCTTCAATCTATGGAGCAGATTCAGTGGATTATGTGGCCAACTGATGTACCAGATCAAGGTCTTCTTTGGTCTGATCCCGATAAATATGTATTTGGCTGGAGTGAAAATAATAGGAGTGTCCTTCACAGTTGGTACAGAAGTGGTGGCAGAATTTCTCCATAATCATAATCATGATTTTGGATCTTATGACTTGTTTTTTAAAACATATGAATTACTTATTTTTGGAATTTTCAATCTAATCTTTTGGGACCACAATTTACCATGGGTAACTGAAGTTGTGGAAAGCAAAACCATGAATAAAGGGGCTCTAATGTATTAGACTAAAGGCATATGCAAATTAATAACTTGGCCACCAATTCTTAGATAACTTTCTAAGTAAATATTCCATTTATCCAGCTAATTGAGTTCTTGCCTATCTGCTTTGGGTTGACTTTGAAAAAGAGGGGGAAACTATCTATCTCGTATGAGCAATAGCTCTATTTTAATCTGTTCTTTTTCACATTTTCTGTTTGAGTGTCATTTATTTTAAATGGTAATTAAAGAATGATTAGACATGTCATTACCCCCACCACCACTCCTTTCTTGGAGTATTGTCTTGGAAGCAGTGTAGGGCAGAAATCTGAGGTTTCCACATGAAAGCACCGATGAAGCTGACATTAATAGCAAACATGTGACTAATGTTTTGACAGTGGATTCTAAATTAATTAATAATGATAGACCACTTCAGAACATTTCTTGGTATGAGAGAAGACTTTTGTCTTTTTCTTTTTGAAAATACCTGTAGATCTTTAGAATCAATTTCTTTAGAAGATTTTATTCAAATTTCTTTAGCTCTTATTTGAGCTTTCTTTAAAAATAAGAACTTTTCTCTTAAACTTAACAAAAAATCCTTAATATAAATATATACTGTCATTTGTGATTATATTGTTTCTTCACTTTTTTATCTTTAATACATATTCTTCTCTATGCTATGTAAATTTCCCAAAAGATTTGCTTGAGCTGTAAAACATCTATTAGATTTCAGTAATCACCAATAAAATGCCAAAAGATATTACAGCTGTATTAGAGATTATTTTATTAGTCAGTTCCTGTCAAATAAGTTCTATATGGTCATATCTCAATATTTTAAACTTGTTGGACATTTATTCAATAGGATTAAATCTAAAATGAGAAAATAAAGATATGCAAAGGCCATTCTTAGTTATCTAAAAACCTGAGCGGTGACTTGTTACGCCTTTAAGGTAAATGACTTCCCAAGATCACAAATCTGATGCTTTGATGAAAGAGTTGCAAATCCCAAATTAGATTCTATATCTCACATGGGAACATTCTTGTGCGAAATATTTATATGCATCTTCCGTGATTCAATAAAGCAATCTTCCTATCTTTTTTTCCCCTTGGGATATTCTTCAACACATCTTATAATGACTTCCATGAAATCATTTTCATTCATGGTGACATCATTCAGAGTTTGCTTTATTGAATTGAAGATAAGGAGATGATATTTTTTCTCTCTACCTCCTGAGAAAAGAGAATAAAATCATAAGTGAGTGATGACACTTTTCTAATCTCCTATCTATCTTATTGCGTTATCTTGCTCCTTCTGTGTGCTCTTATGTACTTTGACAATTGCTCATGAAATCAAGGAGCAGGCTTGTGTGGTCTGTGGGTAATTTTTTGTTCTCATCACTCCTTGTCCAACGTTGCTTTTCAGGAGATAGATCATCCAAGTTTACAAATCTAATTACATAACCTTTGGGGATATCCTGTGAATTTATATATCCTATATAGAAAGATGTTTTTAACATTTTCTTGATCCAAAGCAAAAGAATGCTTATCTTGACAGCTAATGGCCCACTAAAAATTACTAAAGATTACAAACCTTCAGAAAATTAAAAAACATATAAATTATGAACCTCAAAATATTAACTTACTAATTATTACAAGAAAGTTATAAATATCTAAAGGTGTACACTTACTTCCGTAATATGTAGATTAAAAATGCAGGCCTTTATGGTTCCTGCTTCCCTCTTAATTGCTTCCACTAATTACTTCCATTGAACCTCTCTAGGGAAAAGGTGTGGTCCATAGTGAATAAACCAGTTCATTTTATGGATTTGTCTTTATCCGTCAGTTTAACAGTTCATGGTTAGATATTTTAGAACTACAGGAACAAAAATCCTGACTAGTAGAGATTATCAGCCATGAATTTTTAGATTTTTTTATTAAACACAATCACTATCGCCACTTCAATAAACCACTTTTTAACATTATGATGATCTTAAGATACTTGCACTGACCAAGCATTTTTTCACTCGTTGGATAAATATTTATTTCCCACCTACTATGGGCCAGGAACTTAACTAGGCATGGGGCCACTGCAGTACATAGAAAAAGATAATGTCGCTTCCCTCATAGATTTTAATTTGTATTTTACTGGGGAATATAAATATTAAACAAATGAATAAATATTAAATATGACATTAATGGTAATGTGTTATGAGGATAACTAAAATAATAAGGGGATTGAAAATGACAAGGACACTATTGTGTAGTTAGGAAGGATTCTCCTCGGATTTAACATTTGAACAGAATCATGAAAGAGTAAAGGTTGAGTCAGGTGCTTATATAGCTGGGGAGAAAGGGAAGAATGAATGCAAAAGCCTATGAGCTAGGAGCATGCTGAGCACGTTCCGAGAACATCAAGGTGTACCTGGAGCCCAGTGCATGGGAGGGAGAGTTGGAGGCAGTGAACTAGGATAGGGACCCTGGGTTTATATCAGATAGGCTTTCACAGGTTTAAGCTTTATGCTGCACTACTTGTGTAATGCTAAATAAGAAAAGAAGCCAATGTATTAGAGCCTATTTATTTATGTGTATAATTGTAATCATTAAAATATCAATCTAAAATTATTTTTATTAACCTAAATTTATGTCAACTCACAAAGAAATAATTCTATATAGACATTTATGAGATTAGTATAATAATATATCACTTCACAAAAGTAGTCTAGTAGATTTAGTATTTGCAAAGGTGAGAAAATAATCCACATTATCCTCTTTGAGATTATATATTTATAGGAAGAGCTGTAACTTTTATGTAGTACTAAGGAGTGACTATGTGATTAAGAAAATAAAGCTGCCTGGCTGGTGTGGCTCAGTGGTTGAGCATTGACCCATGAACCAGGAGGTCACAGTTCCGATTCCCTCAATCAGAGTACATGCCCAAGTTGCAGATTTGATCCCCAGGAGGCAGCCCATCAATGATTCTCTCTCATCATTGATGTTTCTCTCTCTCTCTCTCTCTCTCTCTCTCTCGTGAGTAATATATTTATTTTTATAATATTCATTGCAAATTGATTTTTTCTTTATTGATTAAGGCAATACATATGTATCCTTATCACCTCATTAACCCCCTACCACCCCCATTCATGCCCTCATCCCCCTGGTGTCTGTGTCCATTGGTTAGGCTTATATGCATGCATACAAGTCCTTTGGTTGATCTCGACCCCTTACCCCCACCCTCCCCTACCTTCCATCTGAGGTCTGATGGTCTGATCGATGCTTCTCTGTCTCTGGATCTGTTTTTGTTCATCAGTTTATGTTGTTCATTATATTCCACAAATGAGTGAGATCATGTGATATTTATCTTTATCTGACTGACTAATTTCTCTTAGCATAATGCTCTTCAGCTCCATCCATGCTATTGCAAATGGTAGAAGTTCCTTCTTTTTTACAGCAGCATGGTATTCCATGTGTAGATGTGCCAAAGTTTTTTAATCCACTCATCTGATGATGGGCACTTAGGCTGTTTCCAAATCTTAGCTATGGTGAATTGTGCTGCTATGAACATAGAGGTGCATATATCATTTCTGATTGGTATTTCTAGTTTCTTGGGATATATTCCTAGAAGTGGGATCACTGGGTCAAATGGGAGTTCCATTTTTAGTTTTTTTGTTTTTTGGTTTTTTTTTAATATATTTTATTGATTTTTTACAGAGAGGAAGGGAGAGGGATAGAGAGTTAGAAACATCGATGAGAGAGAAACATCGATCAGCTGCCTCCTGCACACCTCCTACTGGGGATGTGCCCGCAACCCAGGTACATGCCCTTGACCGGAATCGAACCTGGGACCTTTCAGTCCGCAGGCCGACGCTCTATCCACTGAGCCAAACCGGTTTCGGCCATTTTTAGTTTTTTGAGGAAACTCCATACTGTTCTCTACAGTGGCTGCATCAGTCTGCATTCCCACCAGCAGTGCACCTGTGTTCCTTTTTCTCCACATCCTCGCCAGCACTTGTCATTTGTTGATTTGTTGATGATAGCCATTCTGACAGGTGTGAGATGGTACTGCATTGTCATTTTGATTTGCTCTCCCTCTCCCTTTCTTTCTGAAATCAATAAAAACATTTAAAAAAAAAAGAAAATAAAGCCATTTTAACAATATTCTTCCTACCTGACTATTTCAAATGTATTTGTTCCCCTATTTTACTCCCTCTCCTTTTCTTTCTTTTATCATGAATTCTTCCTGGTCCATAGTGCCATCTCTCAGCATGGTGGGTACTCAACTTGTAAGTTCATTTCAGGGCCACTGTCTAGGATGGATAAGGCTTCTTTTCGACCACCCTTCAGAGACAGAGCTGTAAGGATATAGGACTTTTCCATTTATCTACTTTAAAAATAGTTCTAAAAACATCCTTATGCCTCTAGCTTAAGAAAAGTTGATATTTTCTATGAAATTTGTAGGTGCATTAAACAGGAAGTTCCTGACTGTGGGAACATGACATTGATCCCCTCTGTATAGAAGAGAATGGGGTTAACTCTGGCTGGCAGAGTTACAGAATTTATGCAAGAATTTCAATATTAGAGGACCTAGGGAAATCTTTATATTATTTTTATAATATTTGATTATGAAAATACATTAACTGTAGAGAAGTTGAAAGAATTGTGCAGTGAACACATTCATTCTTTCATCCGTCTCTCATTACCACTCATCAATCCATTTTATTCCTTCATGCAGTTCAAAGTAAGTTGCAAACATGCACTTCTCTGTTAAGCATTCAGTAAGTGTATCATTAACTAGAGTTCGATATTTTCTTACTTTTTTATGTAATATTACCAATGGTGAATTGTACACATTCAAAGTGTACCATTTGATGCGTTTCAACAAGTACATATACTAGTATAGCAAAAATGTCTACCACATACAGATCATTACCCACACGCTAGAAATTTTCCTGAGGTTCTTTTTAAGTTCACCATTCTGGTGTGTGTCAGTGGTATTTCACTGTGGCTTTAATTTGCATTTCCATAATAACTACTGATGTTGAGTACCTTTTATTGCTGAGTGCTCATTTTCCTTTGCAGAATATCTCTTTATTTCATACTATCTTAAAGTAATACCTATTCAATAAAACTTAGGACCTGAAGAAATATCCAAGTCATCTGAGAGCAATAATTACTTTATAGTACTTTTGCAAATAAGAGTTTCACAAAAGCTTGTAGTGTAAAAATTAACAGAATTATTTTTCTTATTGAAAGATAAGCAAGTGATTACTTATTTATGTATTTGAATGATTTTCTCAAAAGCTGAGTTACTTTATCTTTCCTAGTAGGTTAAAGGTAGTTGGAAAACTCATGGGCTTCAGAGTTAGCCCTGGGCACCAGGATTCCAATTCTGTCTTGAAGAATTAATATGTGGGAACAAGAAAGTCACTTATTCTGTGAACCTCAAATTGTTTTTTCCTTTTGAAAAATGGGGGAAATAATACCTGTTATCTCAGAGAACATTCCAGGATTAAAAGTTAATACTTTTTAAAAATCTTAACACAGTGGCTAATCCATTGCATTCACCCAGTGCATGTGGATTATTGTCACATGAGCAAATGTTACCTAAAAGTATTGAAATATTGGCCACTAAAATTTTCACCAAAATCCCAATCAGCCTACACAGTTGTCTCTAACAGTTGAGCAATTAAAGCCATCCACTCTGAGTACAGGCAATTTTTTAGAACTAAGTCTTACAAAAGAATTTTTGGAGAATGAATACTTCATCACTGACATTGTTTAAAATTGCAGGTGCATGATAATAATAAGAGCAAATTGACTTTTAGTAAGTTTTTTTTTTCATTGTCTGCATCTGGTGGGACTATTTTCACCACCCTGCCCTTAGAACACCATGACATAAATCTTAGATTCATCGGAAGTAACTCAGGTATGTACCTTATTACCACTTTAGTGTGATAAAATTGAGGAGTTAAGTATATTACTTAGATTTCATTAGTAAGTGCTGGGATTGGAACAAGGGTGACTTATATATAGAGCCTGTGAGCTCATGCTATACTATCTAACCCTTACAGAGGTACCATATGGGTTTAAAACAACAGCCACATATAAATTATCTGATATTTTATAATAGCAGTCTCTATATATTTTGGCATCGTGGCCCCTTTATATTCTTAAAAATCATTGAAAACCTCATTGAGCTTTTGCTTTCATGGGTAAATACCTATCAATATTCAATGTATTTAAAACTAAAAAAATTACAAATAGTTATTTATCATTTATTGAGAAAATAACATCAATAACATAATTCCATGTCTTATAAAAATAAGTATGTTTTCAAAGCAAACACATCTAGTGAAAGAATGGGATTGTTTTGCATTGTTGGAAAAAATCTCTTAATAGCTGTCTTTATAGAAAAATGAATTCTCATTTCTATTTCCTTTGTTTGCTTGTTTGTTTTGTTGATCCTCAACTGAGGATATTTTTCCATTGATTTTCAGAGAGAGTGGAAGGGAGGGGGAGAGAAAGAGAAAAAGAGAGGGAAACATCTATGTTAGAGAGACACATCAATTGGTTGCCTTCCTGACTAGGGCCCGGATCATCCTGCAACATGGGCATGTGCCCTTGTCCATAATAGAGCCTGTGACTCTTCAGTCTGCAAGGCAACATTCTAACCACTGAGTTAAACTGACTAGGGCCTCATTTCTATTTCTGTGCTCAGTCTGTTATTTTGGTTGAAGTAAATGAAGAAATGCACACATACTTATATCTGTACATGCATTTGCATATACATAAGGCGTCCCTAAAAAAGGTAAACACATTTTGAATAATTATTCATTCCAATTTATTAATTCTGAGAAGAAAGAAACATCAATTGAGCTACCAGCTGTTAAGTGTGTATACATATTTTTGGGAACACTTGATATATACACATACTATATATAATATTTATATACTCACATACACATAACATCTTTAAAATAATTATTTTCTCAAAATATTCATCTGTATAGTCTATGATAAACTATTACTATTAACAAAGGAGTTTGTGAAATTTCTGCTTGTTTTATTGTTCAAAATATCAAATAGTAAAGTGAAAAGATCCCTGGACTAACATTGAAAAGACTTGTTCTATGCAGCTTCACCATATATTTGCCTGTCTATCCTTAGAGAAGTAATTTGATTTTAATTCTCTAACTTTTCATTGTATCATCTAAAAAATTGTGATATTAACTCATCCCAATAAACTCATAGTTACATGAGAATTAATAGAAACATGAGTATAAAAAAGATTTGTAAATTATTATGCAAATAAAGATATTATTATGACTCCCTTGTAATCCTTATAGTTTTATTAGAAATTGCACCTTGTAAAAATACGAGCACCATTAATAATATTGTCCTATTTGGAATTCCTGAAAACAAGCAATGCAGAGTAAATTTCTCTACTGAGCACTTATATAAACACTTGTGGTCCGGTGCACGAATTCTTGCACATTGGAAGGAAATTAATTAGAAGAAATATTTTAATATCACTATTCGCCTTTTCTCTATAATAGAAGTGTCAACCAAATTTACAATCGACAATGACAGATCAAAACACAGGTGTGTGATTGGCACCAGCGAGAGCTTTATATGTGTTGTACATGCACAAGTCAACTTGGCCTTTTATAGATATAGAATAAACTTGCTTAATTAGACCTGCTTTCTGATGTAGCTAAACTTTTTTTCAGCCCAGTAAAGCACCCCAACTTCTCTTTCAGGTAATTGTCAGCAACACAGCAGTAAATATCAACACAAAGCAGATTATTATTGTAGATCATGCAGGGAGAACAAAGGGTAAAATATTTAACTGCAGCAGTGTTTGACTATATTCTGCACAGTGAGAAAACATAAAGTCATTTTCAAGATCCACCATTTCTTATTCTTTTCAGTCGGGTCAAGTTTCTAAACTTCCTAAATCTCCGTTTTCCGGCTAATGAAAAGAAAATAGGATTCTATCAAGTCTCCTATCTACCTACTCCAGGACTTCTGTTAGTATCAAATGAGATGAGCCACAGGAAAATGCTTCACAGACATTTGGTTAAAGTGTAAAATGTTTCCACCTGGCTATAAAGCAAGTCGTGTTCCCAGGCTGAAGAAACTCCAAGGTAGCTAGTTGCTAGAGAGAGGAAAGCTGGGCGTTGCTACGTGAGGTCATTACCCGATGCCCACAGTGAACGTTTGGGAGTTGTGCTGGGCTGTGGGCTGCATTTTGTGCCATGGTAGTGTCAGCTGCAATTTGGTGGGCTGTAGCTCCAGGGTGGTGGTGGGGCCTGTGTCCTACTTGGGGAAAGCCGAGTGTTGCTTTGTGGGCAAAAAGTCTGCAGTGCCATTTCTCTGTAAATGGCCAGTGCACATCACGGTGGCTCCTGCATTGAGCGTCTGCCCCCTGGTGGTCAGTGTGTATCATAGTAACCAGTCGGACAGGCAGAGGGACACTTAGCATATTAGTCTTTTACATATATATATCTATAGATAGATATAGATATAGATATAGATATAGATATAGATATAGATATAGATATATAGATAGATACTCTGGGCAACACAAACACCACATGGCTAAAACTGAACTTAACATTTTCTCTTCCACATATTTTTCTTCTTCTTTATTCTTTAGGGTAATTAAGTCTTATCTCCTCATTTTCCCAGTAACACAGGCTATGTCCCATCTCCAAATTTATCCTTCCCCTCTTATCACCTGTCTGTTTGCCAAAGTTTTAGAATCTGCAGTCTTACTATTTAATATATTCACCTCTTGTTTGTCATTTTGGCTGTAGAACCTCAATCAAGTCCTCAACAACTCTTCTTAAATAACATTTTTTTAATTTTTCAATTACGTCTTCAATAACTCTTACATAGACCATTTCCGTTGTCTCCATGCACTTGTTTCATTGTCTCCAACCAAGCTTCACCTTGCCCACAGATATGTTTCTTCAGGTGAGTGGGGTAAGACAGAGATTCAAATTCATTTTTTTAAAAATGAACCCAAGCAGGCTCACATCACTTTTCTAATTTAAAAAATTTGAATGTCTTTCCCTCTGCCTAGAGAATACTACCTAAACTCTCTACAGGAGAGTCATAATTCTGTATGAATTTGCTTCAGCCTATCATTAAATCCTTATCTCCCGGTACATCTTGATCCCTAGCCCCAGGGACTATTTGCCATTCTTAAAATAAACCATTCATTTTTTAAATACCTTCATCACTTTGCTTATTTCTAAAATGCCCTCACCAGGTTTTTCACCACTCCTCCTCAAAGTTCTCCAATGATCAATGTCATGCTCATTCAAACTCCCTTTAAATATCCTGATCATCCAGGCTGCCCAAAGTAATTTGTTTCCACCTTTATTATTTGATGTATAAATACTTACTTGACAATCTACAAAATACGAGACAAATATTAGATTATGTGTAGCAGCATTTTTAATGATTACACATGAAAATTATGCTCAAATATCTCACCAAAGAACATCTTTTTGTTTTATCTCGGATGTTCAATTTAGATTATAAGTAACGTGATAGCATAGATTGGGACTGTTTTTTATTTCCCCTACAGTATTAGGCATAATGTCTTGCACAGATATCAATGAGTTCAAACAAATGATAATTTTGTTCGAATTTTGAAAGACTCGGGCAAGGGTTGAGGAATTGCACAAAGCCACTATACTTTTGATATTTCCTTTGCTAATAAGAAACTTGTCAGAAAGATCTATATATTTCCTGACAAGGCTTCTCAGCATCCCATTACTATTTCTTTTGCATTCTCTGAAAGAAGATCCAGTATACAATATGTTTTTCTGTACTTTTCTTCTATATCAAAAGGGAAAAAAATCCTGAAATGTGATAATATTATTATAAAAAATGGGATGCTTTTGCTTGACTTCTATTTTTCATGCTTTCATTACATTGTCAACTAAAATATCTAACCTAAGAAACAGGCATATATCTACTATATATATTCAACTACCTATGAAAGTGGTAAGATTTTATATATGAGGGCATGGTTTTAACCATTAGATATACTATTTGAAGAATCAATTTCATATGAGTTTATCCAAAAAAAAAAGTGGTAAATCTGTCAAAAATGATATTATGTTGTGGCTTAAATGAATGAAGTGTCTTATTTTTCAACATAATAAAAAGTTTATAGAATATAATCAGGAACACGAATGGAGGCTTCATGATGCCATCCGACACCAGGCACTTTCTGCTCCGCCTCTTAGAAATGAGATGGCTATTCTACCTCCAGGCACCATGCCTGGGTTCCAATCAGGAAACGGGGAAAGGCACAAAGTTCAAAGCCACATGACAGCTGAGTTGGTCCCTCTTAAAGTACACATGACTCTGCAACTTATATATCTCATTAGCTCCATCTGTGTGTCTTAGCCATCTTTATCTCAACGAGAAGCATGGAAAATGATATATTTGCCGAAACCGGTTTGGCTCAGTGGATAGAGCGTCGGCCTGTGGACTGAAGGGTCCCAGGTTTGATTCCCGTCAAGGGCATGTACCTTGGTTGTGGGCACATCCCCAGTAGGAGATGTGCAGGAGGCAGCTGATCGATGTTTCTCTCTCATCGATGTTTCTAACTCTCTATCCCTCTCCCTTCCTCTCTGTAAAAAATCAATAAAATATATATATTTTTTAAAATTCCTTAAAAAAAAAAAGAAAATGATATATTTGTTGGCCACAAAAAATCTTTATGGTAGAGGGAACAAACTAAAAGGTTATTAACATCATTTTGTGAACCAAAACAAAGTATTACCAAGTGGTTGGAGTAATAATCTGTCAAAAACTGTTCTTGTTATATTTCTCAATGAAAATGACATTATCTAAAGTTAACTGGGTTAGTTCTTTTATTAATCATAAAATCCTTTAGGTCTTCTTAAATATGAATATATGTATATACAGTCATGAGTACATGAAACATGGTTTATTCTTGTATTATTGATTTGTATTATAACTGTAAACCTACTTTTGCCCACCTCTGTGTGTGTATATAAAATATGATTTAATTATATTTATGATTATATATTACATGATTACATATATTATAATTTTAAAAATTGATCATACACCTCAATATTCTTGATAGAGTCTTAAATACAGCCATTGCATTTCAAATTTATAGCTATATTTGTTTGTGTTTTTCTTAAATATATTCAGTTTAGAAAACTTTTTTGATTTGGAAGATGTGCAACTGAAAGCCACATGTTTTCAACATCAGTGACTATGACTAGATGCTTTGGTTTATATACCAATTCTAATGTCATTAGAATCAGCTAAAACATTGCAATGAATAAATATACAAGTGCATATATCTTTTCTAGTTAGTATTTTGGATTTCCTTACCTGGTAATCATCTTTGCTCTGAAATTTACTCTGTCTGATATTAGTATAGCCACTCCAACCTTCTTTTTATTAATGTTAGCATTGTATTTCCATCTTTTTGCTTTTAACATATTTGTCTGTTTATATTAAAATGTACTTGTTGTCAGTAGCATATAGTTGGGTCTTGCTATTTTAACCTGCCTGCTAATCTCTGCCTTTTTACATGGAGTGTGTGACTTTTTATATCTAAGGTGACTATTAATATGGTTTGGTTTAAATATACCACCTATTATTTTCTATTAGGCTTACCTATTTTCCGACTTTTTCTCTCAATTTATATTTTTTATTATTTATCTCAGCTTTATTGAGGTATAATTGACATATAAAATTGTAAGAAATATATACTTATAAATTTAATATACTTATACCTTATAAAAGGCTTCTCCTCATCTTGTTATTTAAAACATCCATCACCTTTATCTTTTGTGTGTAGGACATTTAAGTGCTGATCTCAGCAAATTTAAATTATACAGTACAGTATCATCCACTGAGGTCACCATATTTTATATTAGATCTTTGGACCTTATTAATCTTATAGCTGAAAGTTTGTACCCTATTTTTATCTCCTTTATTGAATTACTTCTATATTTTTTTGTTTTGTTTTATTGTGGTTGATTTGGAGTTTATAGTATAGATCTTTAACTTACACCAGTTTACCTTCAGGTATTATTATACCCCTACACATATAAGAATCATAAAACACTATACTTCCTTTTCTTTTCTTCAGACTTGGCACTATTATCATGCCCTTTATTTCTACACTAGAGGCCTGTTGCACGAAATTCATGCAAGGGACTGGCCCCCACTGCTGCTGTGGCCGGGGCATCTGCCTCAGCCCTCCACCACCACCGCGGCTTCCCCCTGAAGGACATCGGGCCTAATTAGCATATTACACTTTTATTATTATAGATATGTTATATACCACACACTACAATGTCAACATTTTGCTTGAACAATCAAATATCCTTAAAGTACATTAAATAATAAGAAAAGAGGCTATTATTTACCAATATAGTTACCATTTCCATTCCTTTGTGTAGATTCATATTTCCATCTGACAACATGTTTCTTCTGCCTGAAGAACTACTTTTAAAATTTTGTGTAGTGTGAGTCTGCTGGTGATGAATTTATTCAGCTTTAGATATTTGAAATAAAAGTCCAAATTTTACTTTTTTTTAAGATATTTTGCTGAATATTTATTCTAGATTGACAGTCATTTTTCTTTCAACTTTAAAATTGTTGCTTTATGGTCTTCTCAATTGTATTTTTTTTTTTTTTTTTTTTTTGCCAACAAGAAAGCTCCTGTTACCCTTATTGTTGGTTCTCTCTACATAACCTGTCTTTTTCTTAGATGCTTTTAAGTTTTCCTCTTTATCGGCAGCTTTGAGAAATTTGATTACAGTGTGTCTTAATGTAATTCTTGTCAAATATCTTGGGGTTCATAGAGTATTTTAGATCTGTGGGTTTATTTTGTTCACCACATTTGGGTAAATTTGGGCCAATATTTCTTCAATATCTTTTCTTCTCCTTGTCTCCCTACTTTTGGGACATGAATTATGCATACATTCGGCCACTTGAATTCATCACACTGCATATAAAAGTGAATGGCACAGAAGGGTATTTATGTTCATTCTGGTAGAATAAAAAATATAGGACTTGTGACTTGGAAGCTGCAGGAAATTGGAATAGTGACCAAAGATACACAGAAGTGGGCATCTTAATCATTACAGATGAGGTACTGCTTGTGGGCTCCCAAAGATATTAAGAGAGAAGGTATGCTGGAAAGGAGGCTGAGAGCCCACAATTATAAGTTGGAAAGAACTATTGAGGTGCTGAATTTACATCTACATATTAAAATGTATTCAAAGACTGGCAAGGCCTGTGATATAATATGCATTTAAAATGGAGCAGAGCTTCTTACTATATGAGAACATCAACTATCATTTCTAATATTTTTAGTATTTTAATATAAAATGTATTTTATATTAAATATATTAAAATATATTTTAATATTTTATAGTGTCTTAAATTCAGTCAGTAGCATTCTCTCTTCACTTACCAATATTTATAACACTAGAGGCCCAGTGCATGAAATTCGTGCACTTGGAGGGGGGAGGGGTCCCTCAGCCCAGCCTGCACCCTCTCACAGTCCGGGATCCCTCACTCTTTACCTTTCACCTGCTCACTGCTCCTTAGGGCTGCCCCAGAGGTGGGAGAGGCTCCCGCCACCTCAGCCACACTCGGCAGCTGTGAGGCCGGCCTCTGGCTGAGCAGCGCTCCCCCTGTGGGAGCCACTGACCACCAGGGGGCAGCTCCTGTGTTGAGCATCAGCCCCCTAGTGGTCAGTGTGTGTCATAGCAACTAGTCATTCCGCCGTTCAGTCAATTTGCATATTAGGCTTTTATTATATAGGATTGTTTAATATTATGCAATATTATAAGTTTCTGACTAGTTTAAATTCCCCTGTCTTCAATTTCTTTTCCAAATGGATTTCTGTGTGTGTGTGTGTGTGTGTGTCCATATAAGAAACTACACCCAGTGAGTAGTTGCCTAATTAGTGCTTTTGACTGCTTAACTAAATATAAACATAGAAAACAGGTTTTTATCCAGAGTTATACTATTAAAACATTACTCTGGAATAAGGTAGAATTCAAAATTATATAAACAGTTTGAGCTCAATTATGAAATATATATACATTACCTTTAGTTTAATGGAAGGATTTAGAGAAGGCAATATTATTTTCCTCTTTACCAAGTGTCTCTTAGCCCACTGATTGTTTCTGCAATTAGTCAGTTATAGGCCTGATTTTAAATCATATATACAACATTAATTAGATGAGATAATCTTTAAAATTTAAGCTTTTAAAAAATTCAAAATATTGCATAGGCGGGTAGCTCTTCTGAAGAGAGACTTGAGTATGATGATTTTTTTAAAAATCAAACTTCCAATCTGAAAGCATGCAATTAGTACCAATCATGTTTATGATGAAACTGTTACTTTTTACCAAACTGGAATTCTAAGAATATTATGACACTAGCATATATTTTTTAATCAAAACTTCTGGGAAGGTTTTCCCCAACATTGTTATTGATTTTTGAAGTTTGACTACATCTTTATACTTACCTCAGTGTAAAGAAATAAAAGAAATACTTCCATAAATATGCCACATATGTAACATAGCATTCATATTTCTTAGGGTTAAACAGCTCTGTTTTCTGAGTCAGGATAAACATTAATAAGAGAAGCAAAATGTTCTGATTGGCAGTAAGGAGATAAAAAAAGAAAAAAAAATATTTATTTCCCAAATCTTAGAGCAAAAAGTAGGTACACAAAATGTTTTTTAAAGGATAAAGTATTTCAGAGAAATGAAATCATACACCAAAGCCTTAATTTTTCCAACCTAACCTAATAACTCGGATAGTTGTGCATTTAACAAAAATGTTCCTGTGAACAAAAATTACGAAGGCAAAATGAAGCAATGCCATATATCCTAATTTACATAAGACTTCTATCTCTTCCTCACATGACATGATGGTTTATGACCAACATGGAATATACATTATTTTGACAGGAGTGAACAACTGACAGATTAAGTTCCAAAAGAAATCATCAGAGATTGGGTATAAGCTTAGATGGGCAGAGGTAGAACTGGGCTCTGTATGGAGAGAATTGATGTGACACAACTTCCTGTCCTCTCAGCCCCTTTTATGTTCATAAAGCAACCAGTTTCATACAGACTTGGACAGCTTTGTGCAGCTGTTACCTCACCATACCTCACCCTGACCTGTCTCCACCCGCTTCACTCCTGATTCCCTGAGGCTTCCCTGACAATTCACTGTGACCTTTTTATGTTAGTGACCATCTGGTTGGAACTGTCTCATGAGCAACCTGAAGTGCAGAGGAGTTATGCCTATGGACCCAATCTTGGCCAATGGACACATGTTGCTTTGTCCTAGGCTTTAAACTACATTGCATAACACTTTCCAAATAATCTTGGGATGTGAACACTGTTTATTATAGCAATGACCAATATGATTAAGCATTGTTGTACTGGCTTTTCTGCCTTTCCTGTTCACCCCTCCTCACCCCCAGACCTGTTCCTTGGCTCCTTATCACACAAAGACTATTGGTATAAAAGACTTTGTTCTTTTAAATATCTGATTTCAGGGAAATCTAGGTTATGAGTGTGGGAACGACAGTCAGAAATTCACAAAAATACAATTCAAAGCAATCCATGTTCCTTTATACATATAGAAACGCTGAAAAGAAATCAGAGGAAATTTCATAAAATATGTATGGTATTTTCTTAAGAAATTCAAGTGTCAACAGTCAAGCAAATGGACAAGATCTTTCCTGTCACAGAGTTTCCATTGACATGTGGGGGGTGAGAGTAAGAAAATCAATCAATAGGAAACATCAGGAAACTTCATAAGTGCTATGAAGAAATAAAAATATCTAGATATGTAGAAAGGAGCAGAGACCACTTTAAATTGCTGCTAAGGGAAGGTCTGTTTTAAGATGTAACATTTAAGCTGATACATGAATGGCATGAAAGAACTGGACTTTATGTAAAAGCCAAGAAAAGTAATAACAACAATCATAACAATAGTTTCAGCTACCATTTATCAAAACTTTAACATTTGCTCTTTTCTGATTTACACATAATAATCCATTCTAAATCACCTGCCAATTTGTGTCAAAAAGTGTGCTACAGAGCCAGGATAAAAACCAGAACCTTCTGACCCCAGAACCCATGCTCTTATCTACTACATTCTTTTGCCTCTAAGGTCAAAAAGAAAAGAATACCAGTGCAGAGTCCCAAAGGCAAGGTTGTGCTTAGTGCACTGAGAAAAGCAAGGCTAGATTAACTGAATTATCATGAACACCTTGGCACTATGGTAATGGGTTGAGGCCAGGGAAGTAAGAATGACCTATATGTCATGTAGGGCCTAGTCAGCCAGGATAAGGTATATGGCAATCTTTGTAAGTGAGATCAAAGACATAAGGTAAGGTGGGTTGAACAGAACAGAAAATCTGCTTCAGAATTTATCTTTATGGGCATTTTGGTGAAAAGTGAAAATGTATTGAAAACCTGTGGGATGACTTAATGACTTTTAGTGATTAGAAGAAATTGGCTGCCTATGGTCATAAATCCTGGAAATAGAAGAGAGAAACAGACCTTCAGTAGAATATTTTAGAATAAACAATATATATTCCATTAGTGAGCTTGGCCTGTGTGGCACAGTGGCTGAGTGTTGACCCATGAACCAAGAGGTCATCAGTTTGATTCCCATTCAGGCACAGGCCTGGGTTGTGGGCTCCATCCCCAGTAGGGGGCTTGCAAGAGGAAGCCAATCGATGTTTCAAAATCTCTCTTCCTTCCTCTCTCTATAAAATGAATTAAAAAATAAATTCCATTAATGACTTAATTATCATGACAAAATATATGCTTGCCATATTAGTTCCCCAAACTAATTTAGAATCATAATTCTATTTCACGAATGTCATTCATGGTTGACTCTAGGGAATGTTGTGAAAATAAAGAAGTACCTTGCCCTCTGCTTCACATATCTCTGCCTTCTTTCTCTTACACATCATGAATTTCCAAGTGGTTAGGAGTCCCTAATGTGGTGTACTGAGCCTTCCTCTAATATTTCCACTCTTCTTCACTTCCTTTTCTTTTTTAACCATTCACATTTTTTTTCTGACTTCAACAACACCTGAGGTTATTTACCTAAAATTTCTCTTAGCAAATATTGTGCTAAATTATATGCGCATGCAAATTAGTTAATGATGTCTATGTGTTTTTTACTTGGATTTTAAAGTGTATTTTATTGTTACAACGTTTTATACTAAATAGGAAGTATAATAAGAATTCTCAGAGAGAAACCAAGATGGCAGCATAGGTAAACACCGGAAATTGCTGCCTCGCAAAACCAGTTCAAAAATACAAATAAATGACAAAACAGACATCATCCAGAACCACAGGAAGGCTGGGTGAGTGGAAAATCTACAACTAGAAGGAAAGAGAAAAGCACACTGAGACTCAGAGGAGGTGTGGAAGTAAAGTGCAGAGGTTCGGAGGCGCACATGGAAAGGGCTGGCAACTGAGGACTCCGTTGTCTTTTTCAATCGGGAGGGAGACACAAGTTCCCGACTGCTCTGAACTCCAGTTCCAGGCGAGTCTCTGGGGACCCAGACTCATACGGGGAGAAACTGGACTGTCTGGCATTGGTTGAAATTCGAGGGTGGCTTTCTCTCAGAGGTGCTTGCAGCGATTACTGCAGGACACTGAGACCCGGAGCCTCTTAGGGTAGGACTGAGGATCAGCCATAACTGTTTGCTCCACCCTGTTGATTCCCTGAGACCCTGCCCCCCCAAAGTTGTGCACAGAGGCTTTTGCATATGAATGGCCTGGCCCTTTGCAATCTAAAATTACCTAACAAACTGCAGCTGGGTCAGAGTGACCCAGAACTTCCAAAAGAAGGCCCAAGGCCCCACAGCAGCTTGCATTGCTTCACAGCTGGGGCTCATCTGGGCTCCTCCAAACCCCAAACAAAGAAGAGGAACCTGCAGATCTCTCCATAGCTCCTGCTGGGTAGCCTCAGGCAGAGGCTAAATTAGCACCTTCTTAGAGATCCAAGAGCCAGTGTACACAGTGGTCAGAGTGGGACCATCCATATTACAACTCCTCAGATCCATAAGGGACACACTCAGGGGGCAGACTCAGCGAGCACCAAAGCCTCACTGAAGCAAGTCTTGCCCCATAAGGGTGTCTTCAGCACAGAAGTTCTCCCACTGTAGACAAAGCTGATTCTCACAGCCAATTGGCCTGGAGGTCAATTCCTCCCAGTGATACCTATAACAATCAAGGCTTAACTACAACAAGACTGTTCACAAAGCCCAGTGCACCAAGAGTGACCAGTGCACCAAGAGTGTCCACCTCAGGTAATTGGGGAGGCTGAGCCACTGGGCCCTATAGGACACCTAGCACAGAAAGCCACTCTATCAACACAGGGAAGCATAAAAAAATGCAGAGACAAAGAAACAGGTCACAAACGACAGAAATGGAGGGAAGCAAACTACTGGATATAGAGTTCAAAACCACAGTTATAAGGTTACTCAAGAATCTTCTAGAAACCACCGATAAATCTAGTGAGACCCTTGAGGATATGAAAAAGGACCAACTAGAAATTAAGCATACACTGACTGAAATAAAGAATATTATACAGAGATCCAACAGCAGACTAGAGGATCACAAGTATCAAGTCAAAGGTTTGAAATACGAAGAAGCAAAAAACACCCAACTGGAAAAAAAAAAAAAAAAAAAGAATCCAAAAATATGAAGATAGTGTAAGGAGCCTCTGGGACAACTTCAATCCTACCAACATCCGAATTATGGGGGTGCCAGAAGAAGAGAGAGAGCAAGATATTAAAAACCTATTTGAAGAAATAATGACAGAAAACTTCCCCTACCTGGTGAAAGAAATAGACTTACAAGTCCAGGAAGTGCAGAGAACCCCAAACAAAAGGAATCCAAAGAGGACCACACCAAAACACATCATAATTAATATGCCAAGAGCAAAAGACAAAGAGAGAATCTTAAAAGCAGCAAGAGAAAAACAGTTAGTTACCTACAAGGCAGTACCCAGCTGATTTCAGCTGATTTCTCAATAGAAACTATGCAGGCCAGAAGGGAGTGGCAAGAAATATTCAAAGTGATGAATAGCAAGAACCTACAACCAAGATTACTTTACCCAGCAAAGCTATCATTCAGAATTGAAGGTCAGATAAAGAGCTTCACGGATAAGAAAAAACTAAAGGAGTTCATCACCACCAAACCAGTACTATATGAAATGCTGAAAGGTATCAAAGAAGAAGAAGAAGGAGAAGGAGAAGGAGAAGGAGAAGGAGAAGGAGAAGGAGAAGGAGAAGGAGAAGGAGAAGGAGAAGGAGAAGGAGAAGGAGAAGGAGAAGGAGGAGAAGGGGAAGGGGAAGGGGAAGGGGAAGGGGAAGGGGAAGGGGAAGGGGAAGGAGAAAGAGAAGGAGGAAGAAAAAGAAGAAGAAGAAGAAGAAGAAGAAGAAGAAGAAGAAGAAGAAGAAGAAGAAGAAGGTAATGATAAAAATTATGAACAACAAATACATATCTATCAACAAGTGAATCTAAAAACCAAGTGAATAAATAATCTGATGAACAGAATAAACTGGTGAATATAATAGAATCAGGAGCATAGAAAGGGAGTGGACTGACAATTCTTGGGGGGAAAGGGGTGTGAGGAGTGTGGTAAGAGACTGGAAAAAAATTGTACACCTATGGATGAGGACAGTGGGGGGTGGGGTAAGAGCAGAGGGTGGAGTGGGAACCGGGTGGAGGGGAGCTTTTGGGGGGAAAAAAGAGGAACAACTGTAATAATCTGAACAATAAAGATTTAATTAAAAAAAAAGAATTCTCAGGCTCCATGTACAAAATATGTAAGATAAACAAATGGTCCTCAAACTGTGTCATGACTTTTTATTCCAAAAAAAATCTTTTTATTTTTTTGAAGTCCCATTGGGAATCTGTTTTAACTACAGTTATTTTTAGCTTTACTTTTATGTTTATTGATTTTTAATTAAGTAATTGACAATTTATTATTCTTCTTTTGATAAGATATTATAAAACACACACATATAATCCCTAAATCTCACAACAATAATAGTTCATTTGGGCCAGGAAAAGTTCCAGAAGAAATCACAACTGTTTTGCAGCTTTTGAGACCTAACAGGGGATCTCACTCATAGTATTTCCTAACAAATCATTGAAATACAATAATACACTTGTGCGAATCCTGGAGAGAAAGGTAGAAAAATCCAGGGGGTTTTCTCTGATATTCTGTAATATGGGGGCCACTTGCAACGGTACAGCTTCAGCCTCTTAGCTAAGTCTTGCTAAGGAAAATGCATGGCTTAGAAGGAATGCTAGATAAGAATTTGGACTGTGGGATTCTAATTACAGGACTTTGGGCAAAAAAAGTGATTCTCTCTGGATATCTACTTTTACTTATCTATAAAATAAGGAGTGTACCATGCAGCTGTTCAACAAAAATCAATTTAATTGAAGTACTTGAGATAATTGCAAAGGTTCCTTTTAGATCAAAAATTCTGTTCAAAAACCAGCAGTAATATCCTGGCATGACCAAAACCTGAGCTTCTTAACCTCTTGGATCATCCTGCTTGGCTGGGAAAAGGTTGAAATGAGTTTGATCTGTTTTGGGCCTCAGAAAAATCCCATTGCACTTAGAATATTTTAAAATTCATACTGTAGACCCCCTTGGATACTGTAGAACTGAAGTTAATTGGAGAGAAATTAACAGTGCCAGACATTTCTTGAACTCCCTGCTGACCTTTAAGGCTTGATGGTCATTAGGAGGGAAACATCCAGGTTTCTTTGTATTAACGTATGATCTGCTCACTGAAGTTTTCTAACAAAAGGATAATTGTACATGTAGCTGAGTGATTTTAGATGCAATTGCCTCTGAGTGTTCAGCCAGTTAGAGCTGAAAGTTGCTGATGCAAACAATCACAGGTGTGGAAATTAATAAAAATCATAGCAAAACCAGCAGGGGAGGAGCCAGTTATGAAATTGGGCAATGGCAGACCTGTGCTTGGCTATTAAAACCAAAGGAATGATTAATCAAGGCTTACAATTTCATTAATGCTAACTGTTTATTTTTTCCCAGGGCCAGTGCAGATGTGCTAATGGATAATTGCTTTCTAGATTGCATTATGAAAGGGTCTATAAAGTGTTGGATAATTCTGTGCAATTCCCACACTTGAGTTCCTCCCACCCTGTGAGAGGACAACTTCTACTGTCACAAGATAGATACTTATGAGCTGTTCCAAATGACACTTCTGTAAAATTGATGCCCCCTGGGACCCAGCAAAGGGCAGTCAAAAATACTTAGCAAACATTACAAGGAGGAGTTTATACGTCAGTTACAGTACCTGGATCATTTGTATAGATTATATAGGTTAAAGTATACCTTGGAATCAAATAAATTGATAGCCAAAAGCACTAGCAAAGCTTTTTTTCCCCATTGAAGTTAAGTCTAACATACTATAAGTTAATATATTACAACCATTTTTAACAATTTTTAAAAATAATTCACAATAGTGTGATTTACTAAGTGCTCATGGTACAATATATCAGCACAGAAAAGGTTACTGTTCACTATGCATTTCTGAGCATACAAATGATCATATTAATGGGAACATTGTGAGGCTGTATAAAATGATAAGCTTCATCTCATAAGATTCACTAGAAAATTCAGATGCCACTGTCACTTTGTGATTATGTCACCTTGTAGCCACATACATTCTATTCATTTTATTAAAACTGAGATGGATCCTTCAGTACAGTGATGCTCAGTTGTTGACACTCATAATTCTTTTGAAATAATGATTTCTCCAAACTTTTACAAAGACTCAAACTGGTGTTTAGTTTTATTAAGCTAAAACTGGTTTCATTTTACTAACTTCTCCTTCAATTCATTTAGCAGATAGCTATCGGAGAACTGAAAACGAAAATATCAGGAGAAAAACAATGAAAAAATGGTGAGCATCTACCACCCAAACCTAATTTATTTCATGTTGATCATAGCAAGAAGCAGAAATTTAGTATTTCCCCATAAAATGGGTAATTAAGCTATTGAAAAATAAAGAGAACTAGGGAGTAGAATCAGCTACTGCTTATCTGAGGCAATTTAAATTAAGTCAGACTGTAGAGAAAAGGATAGTTATTGCCTGGCCCCATGACTCACACACCCATGCAGTTTGCTTCACATCCTCAGCACTGATCCAGACTGTGAAATTGTGAAGTTGAAAATCTTCAGCGTTGAAGCAGATAACTAAATGGACTTGAACTCTAAGTTCTATATGGGTGAGTTGACTGTTAAGGTTTTCCCAAACCAAAATTATATGATTCTAAGTAGAATCTATTGTGAATGATATATACCACAGACAATTAATTGAAAAATTATGGGATCACCTGCCATTTTTCAAAATGAATTGTTCAGTTGGGCTAGATTCATGCCATCAACATAGTGTTATAAGCTGTAGGTTACAGTGCCATTTTAAGATTACTTATTTTGAGATTCTCTCTTTGTTTTTAACCTTTGCCATTTTAATTATGATGTGTCTTGGTGTGGACCTCTTTGGGTTCTTGTTTGGGTCTCTCTTTACTTCCTGGACTTGTGTGTCTTAAGATTGCATATTTTGAAGAAAAAAATAGTGTTTAGCTAGATATGAATTTTGCAGGTCAGCTATTAAGATGCGTTAACTAATGCAATTAGTTATAAATTATAAAAGAGAGATTTAGAAGATACTATATAATAAACAGAAGTACAAATAACTGATTTAGAGATAACTAAATGGAAGTTGTGTAGCTATCAGAGTTATTTAAGGTCTTGGAACTATTTTCATAGTTTTATTAAGGAATGGTCAGCTCCCTAATTTCCTGACTTGTAGATATTTTCACTTGTGCTTAATTTTAACCTATTTATATTTATTACATATTTAGTGGATGTTTATTATAGGAACTATAGTAGGAACTAGAGTACAGCCTTATTGTTGACTTACAATGGGGTTACATTGCGATAAACCCATCATAAGTTAAAAATATTGTATGTTGAAAATGCATTTAATATACCTAACCTACAAAATATCATAACTTAGTCTAGCCTACCCTAAACATGTTCAGAACACTTAACATTAGCCAACAGTTGGTTAATTATCTTGTTCCATCTCAAGAATAATTGCCTTCCTCTTACCATCAAAAGCAGGAAACAGAGATGGGTGTTTTGTAGACATTATGGGATGCAAAACACAAAATACAATATCTGAAAATGCTGGCCTGCTATGGAATATCAGTTGTTTGCCCTTAGATTGTGCGGCTGGCTGGGAGCTTAGGCTCGCTGCCCCTGCCCAGCATCATAATACGGTATGGTACTTACCTCTTACCAGCCTGGGAAATGAGCAGAATTTAAAATCCAAAGTACAGTTTCTGCTGAATGCATATCACTTTTGCATCATTGTAAAGTCAAAAATCACTATTCAGATCACTGCAAGTCACGGATCTTATGTAGTTAAAAATAAAATATTCACTTAGAGTAGAAAGAGCTATGTTAGCGTTAAACACAAAATGCCAGGAGATTATATAGAGGAGCAGCTCCTAAACCAACCTGGTGAGATCAAAGATAACTTCCGGGAAAAGATAGTGTGTGGTGAGTTTGGAAGAGACTATGGGAGTTAAGTAAAAGAAGAGAAGAGAGGGAAGAAGATGTGGTAAGCCAGGAACAGTGTTATGGAAGCCCTGAGAGTAAAAGAGGCTTGAGGTATTTGAGAATCTGAAAGTAATTCGATATGGTGGGAAAAGGATCAGTGAAGGGGCTGGTGGGATGAAACTGGAGAAGTGGACAGGGGCCGGAGGATTAAGGGCTTGTAGATCACGCGGAAGTCTGTGCAACTTCAACGACAAGTAAAGCGGAGGGCACGACCTACAAATTCGAAAGTGGTGTGGTACCCAGCACAAGGGACTAAATATTTAATTAACACTTTTTAATGTTAATGAGTGTTCTGAATTAGCAATCCTGAGCAATATTCACAAGGACTTCAAAGGAAGCAAGCTACCTCCACTTAAGCATCAGGTTTTGCTCCATTTTTTTTTTTTTGTTTCCTCTCTTTTTACCCTAACCAAACCTAAGCTTCCTTGATTCTTCTATCCCTTAAGTGACTTACAAATTCGTTTCATAAATAATTGAAGAGAATGGACTGGAACAATTCTTGCAACTATTGTTTAGTGACATGTCCATTTACTTTACTAAAAGAAATGTTTAATAAAGAAGATTACAGTACTAAATATAGACATTGAACCTAGAAATATGCGGTTGGGAATATGGATAACCGTGATAATTGAAGGGGATCCTTCATTTAACACGCAGCTAGTCTTGCGGCTGGGCTGGTCATTCATTTTCCACTGATGGAAACAGGCTGAGCCAGAATGAGCAAGATTTTCTGTACCTTAAAATGCTGCATATCGCTACACTTTCTAATGAAATAGCACTGCTATAATTCCTTTAGAATTTTCTTTTCTGCAAGTTATTGGTAAATTCTTTTAAAAATGACTGTAGCCTTTATGTGAAGCCATGTTTTTATGAGCAATGATGGCTTTTGCTAGGCAATAAAATATAATAAGTGGTCTTGGGTTTATGATTTTGTCTTAAAATTTTACATAATGCTGCTGGTTAATGTGTATATTTCTTTCTAGATATATTTATTCCCATTAAATTATCACTAATGTCTGTTCCCTATGGTGCATGACTATGGTCATAGGCCCTTAAAATTTAAAGAGAGAAATCGATATGTATTAAAAATAATGTAAGTATTTTAAGAATGCCATCTACTTTATTGCCCCTTTACTCTCTCATATTTCTTTCAAACTTTAAAAAAAGAACATTTTCTTTTTTCCAGATTTTTTGATAGATCAATTTCTTCAGGAATTCCCTAGATATTAATCAAATATTTGTATTTGCAAACTAAATTTAGGCAAGGTAATCACCTGTTTTTCTAACTGGTAGACTCTCCTATCCTAATAAAATTTTGTGGGATGCAGATTTTCTTTGCCGCTCTGATGGCTGTTTATACAGAACCAAAGTCCATTCTTCACTATTCTTTTTCACTCACATTTTATTTCATCTATTTTTATTTAATAGTCGTTGGTTTACATAGAGTCCTCAAAAGTTCAAAAGGAGAATGGGTATTACTAGTGACAGCAAAGGTATATTTCTGGTCATTGTAGAGTTTATGATACTTGTATCATAGTATTGCATCTCGTAAAAATTGCCCTCAAATTAAGTTTGTTATATACTGGGTGGGGTGAAAGTAGGTTTACAGTTGTGAGTACATTGAATACAGAGTTCTTGTATTATTGCTAATTAATTATTATATTATTTTTCATATGACAAACTGTAAACCTACTTTTGCCCCACACTGTATATGTGAAGAAGTGTGTAATGTTTATAAGCCTGGTCAAGAAAATTCATGACTAACAAGACTCTTTCTGTGTTTCTTTTTTTAATCCTCTCCCAAGGACATGCTTGAGAGAGAAAGAGAGAAAATATTGTTGTGAGAGAGAAACATTGATCAGTTGCCTTCCGTTTATGTCCCCACCTGGGACTGATCCACAACCCAGGTATATGCCCTGACCAGGAATCAAACCAGCATCCTTCTGGTTTGCAGAAGGATGCTCAACCAACTGAGCCACTCGGGCCAGACTCTCTGTGCTTTGATCTTTGCCCCTTTGGGTCTGTAAATTAGTATCTCAGAGACTTTGGCCTTCACTCAGGAACTCAAACACCAGGCCCTCCACTTGCTTTTTCCTTCCCCCAACTTTTCTAGTTAACATAGGTTCGCCCTTCACATTTCAGCTTGAATGCATTCCTCAGGGTAATTTCCCTACTCCCTTCCATGAAGTGACTCTCTCTATATTATGCTCTTCCAGCTCATACATTTTCTTAAAAGCATGCACCACTCCTAATCATCATGAATTTATATTTATTTTATCCTTAGTAATAATATTTTTCATTGCAAGTGACAGAAATGGAACTCAAGTGGGATTACACAGTGTGAATACTACACAATATCTGGGCCTCTTAGAAATTCTAAAGAGGCAATACAGAAATCATGTCACCTCTGGGGCTTTGGGTTCTGGAAATAAGGATAAAATTTGTAGGATTTAATTCCTCTCTATCCCATTTATATCTTTTATGCCTGTCTGTGTTTGGTTTTATCCTGTCTTTATTCACATGAACCTTATTCATCTGTTGGATATCACAGTGGCAAGAAGTTTCTGGACTCTTTCCTATTGTTTTCAGGTAGAAAAATCTAGTATGGTCCTCTGGGCTAGTTTGGGTCATGTGCCCAACCCTGGACCAATCATAGTGGCTAGAGAAATATGGAGTATTATGATTGGCCCAATCAGAGAGACATAGGTCCCTCCTCTAGAGGATGGGGTCTTTTACCATTCATAAAGTATATATGTGTGACAAGAACTCATTTGAGAAGTATACTGAACAGGAAAAAAAAGGTTACCTCTGTGCCATATTTGTTTAATATCCATATCTTATTACAGGTAGGGAATGTTTCTATTTTCCTCACCATTTTTTTCTACTACCTATCATAGTACCTAAAGCATCAAAAATATTTGATATTTGTTTACTTGCTTGAATAAATAGATGCATGCAGAGAAAATAGTTTTTATTGGTTAAGAGGAAAGAGGTTAAATGATAAGGCAACAGATCTTGTCAAATAATGAAAATATAATAGTATAGTGAAAGGTATGGAAGTAATTCCAGCATTCTGTTTGTGTGTATGCCCATTTAGGGGTTTACTTGCTTGGGAGTTTTAAGCTTTACTTTAAGCAATCAGGCAATGAGACTTGCATGGGGAGAAGAGCATTAGGTGAACAGATGTTATATTTTCAATGAGCTGTCCTGCTGAGATCTAATGAGTTATATAGTTCTGTAAGCCTAGCTGAGGAGAGGTTAGATAATTCTAAACCTAAATGTTCCCCAGGTCTTTGGGATGGCAACCTTACATTTCCCATTTAGAATAACCACAGTCACTGTCCCCAGGCAGGAAATGACCCTATATCTATGTTTGCACCTAAATGTGGGTAGCATTGACACAGCCAGCATGGAAACAAGGTCCTTCTGAGGATATTTGCCTGCCTGCCAGCAAGTCATTCCTGCTGGATTGGTTTTAATGCATTCCTGGGAGCCTTCTGTTCATGAGAGTTTTAATTCCCATAATCCCATGTGAGGCTATTCTTGAGCCTTAATCACTTTCTCAAATTCAACCCTCAGGTCATGGTTGAATCTAACAATAATGTTCAAGATGCAACTGGGTCAAAAAATGCAAAAAAGGCAGCCAAGAGAAAATAGATGGCCTACAGAATTAAAAGCAATGACTTGAAAAATACAAAGAACACCATCCTTCTCAAACTATCCCAAAAAATTCCAGAAGAGAGAACACGTCCAAGATAATTTTGCAAGGCCAGCATAATCTTAATTCCAAAACCAGATGAAGACAGTACAAACAGACAAAATTATGATGAACATAGATGCTAAAATCCTAAAAAGAATATTAGCAAACAGGAAGCAGCAATATCAGTAAATCAATAAACATGATACACCACATAAAAAAATTAAGGATAAAACCATATGATCATATCAATAAATGCAGAGAAAGCACTTGATAAAATCCAGCACCCATTTATGAAAAAATCTCTTACAAAGTGGGAATAGAGGAAACATACCTCAACATAATAAATGCCAAATATGACAAACCCACAGACAACATTATACTCAATGGGCAAAAATAGAAGCATTTCTCTTAAGATCCGGCACAAGACAAGGATGCCCGCTTTCACCACTCTTATTCAGTATAATACTGGAAGTCCTAATCACAGATATCAGACAAGAAGAAGAAACAAAAGGCATCCACATTGGAAAGGAAGAAGTAAAACTGTCATTATTTTAAGAAAACATGATACATATATAGACAACCCTAAAGATTCCACACACAAAAACCACCAGAACTGATAAATAAATCCAGTAAAGTAGCAGGATACAAAATAAATATCAAGAAATCAGTTGCATTTTTATAAACCAATAATGAACTATCAGAAAGGGCAACTAAGAAAATAATCCCACTTATAATTGCATCATAAAGATAAATTTAACCAAGGTTATAAAAGATGGCTAATAGACATATGAGAAAATGCTCAACATCACTAATCATCAGAGAAATGCAAATTAAAACCATAATGAGACATTGCCTCATGCCTCTCAGGATGGTTATCATCAATAAATCAACAAGTGTCAGCAAGGATGTGGAGAAAAGGGAACCCTTGTCCATTGTTGGTGGGAAAGCAGACTGGTGCAGCCACCATGGAAAGCATTATGGAGTTACCTCAAAAAATTAAAAATGGAACTGTCTTATGACCCAGTGATTCTATTTCTTGGAATATATCTGAAGAAACCCAAAACACTAATTCGAAAAAATATACGTACCCCTATGGTTCATTGCAGCATTATTTATATTAGCCAAGATTTGGAAGAAGCCCAAGTATACATCAGTAGCTGAGTGGATAAAAAAGCAGTGGTACACTTACACAATGGAATACTACTCAGCTATAAAAAAGGAAATATTACCTTTTGCGACAGCATGAATGGACCTGGAAAGTATTATGCTGAATGAAATAAGCCAGTCAGAGAAAGACAAATATCATATGATTTCACTCATATGTGGAATCTAATGAACAGAATAAACTAACAAACAAAATAGAAAAAATAACATAAAATAAAAACAATGACTTGACACTTTGCATCTACAGAGAAAAGAAAGAGATGAAGGTGGAAGGGAAAGAAAAGAGGGGGGATTGAGAGGTTAACTGCTACGAAGCACTTGCCCATGTGCCAGTGTCATGCTCTTCTAGATATTTTACATTTGAGGACTTTTCTAATCATCTCTTCAAGCCAGCTCTTACTCAGTGTGGTAGATAAGAAAATGGAATCTGAGACTGATAAATAATTTTCCCTAGTTCTCACTAGGTCCCGAGTTCCAGCTATGGCTACTTTATAGGGAATAAAATAAAGAAACATAGTAAAGGTAAATGGATAAAAGAACCTGAAAAAAATAGTTAAGAATACACTAAAGACAGCTATATAGACAGTTATATTTCCAAATTAAACTTTTTTTCATTTGAATTCTCTAGTTGCACCATGAAGTACCCCAAAAAACATAATTATTTTGTGGAAATGATTTAACTTAATATAGGAAATGTATTAGGAAAGATCTAGTTATTTGTAAAAGTTATTACATATGAAAGAGCTTTAATTTACTAGAGACATTTATGCTAGAGACATTTTTCTCTGTGGGGAAATCTGGATTCTTTTGTTAAATCTTTATTGTTGAAAGTATTACCTAAGTTCCCCCTTTTCCAGCATTGACTTCTTTTAGCCTGCCTCCACCCCCCACCCGAGGCCTTCACCACCCTATTGTCTGTGTCCATGGTTTATGCATATATGCATACAAGTTCGTTGGTTGATCTCTTTTCACCCACCCTCCTCTACCTTCCCTCTGAGGTTCAATAGTCTGTTCCATGCCTCTATGTCTCTGGATCTATTGAGTCATGCAAACAAACTAGAAGGTCCTATCTTTACTCCCTTTGGGTGTCTAAGTGGTATTTCGATCTCACGTGGAAGAGAATATTCATGCTCCTCTTACAGAGACTGCTAATCCCAAGTATGGCACAAAAAAATTCTTAAATGAAATAGGCCCATTTTACAAAATATAGCGATAGCCCCGTTGTTATAATTAGATGTTATTTTTCAATGAATCTAGTCTCCGCAGGTTCCCTTGTAACAAAGTAGTCTAACATTGTGCGTAATAATTACTGGGCCAACATTTGAATGCATGCTACTTATCTAGATATTTCTTTTCCTATTTTGAAAATTAAGTGTTAATATTGTCTTTATTCTAACTACTGATTCTTCAGGCCTTCTGTATGATCCCTTTCAAGCATCTCATTCATCACGCACCTCTTCCTTTTATCCTCTTTCCTTTCACCTCTGTCAGCTCTTTAGTACTTAAAAAAAAATCAATGTTTTGAAGTTTCATGCTGGTTAAATGACAAACTCATACTTACATGTAACTGGGTTAGGAAATATATCCAGAACATAGTTGGCTGAGATCCAGAGTTCAAACCTTGTCTCCTGCCAGGAAGTGGGAGCTGCAATCCTAGATCTAGATGTAATGCTGGGTGTGCCAGACACTGCTCTTTGCCTACCCAACAACTACTGTTCCCTTCTCGCTTGACTAAGGCACTCCAATTTTGTTCAAGAAGAGAATCTGCCCAGCTCAAATTCTCCATGTCCCAGCCTATCTCATCAGTAGAGATAGTAAAGCAGGAATGTAGAGCCTCAACCCATGAAGATTTTCTCAACAAGCCGCACTAGCCCTAAACTACATGTATCTTGTCATATAATAAACTATACTAAACCATTCTTTTGTTTGATAAAGTTGGAGTTTGGGCAAATGGGGCCTGACAGAATGTTAATTTATTAATCCCTCATCGTAATGTTCTTAGCCACTGGCACCAAGGCGCTATTTCTTTCTGGGATAAATCAAGCAAAGTGATATTTAAAAGCCCGCTTGGGCAAGTAGCTGCCAATATATGTGGAAGATGTGTATTGAAATCAGAACATACACAACTCATACTACTGAATTTAGGAGTCTGTAGCCAGGACAACCATTCTTTGATGCTTTGAACATGCGGTTTCAACTTGACCTCAGGCCTGGGATCCTTAACTTTAAATGGGTTAGCCACCAATCAGCCATCTGGATTGCTATCTGATGGTCATGTTCTTATTCTTATCCCACAACGGTGAACTATGTAGAAAAAGGGGGATTTTTTAAAATCTTCTACGTAGGATGGAAAGTTATGTAAAGTAATGAATGGTCTGTGTTTTGTTGTTTTTATAGTCTCTGAAACCATTCATTTCTGTGACATTAAACCTTCCTATTCTCTAACCTTAGTCAAATTGGTAGCACCATTGTGCTTGCTCAACTCACTCCCTTATCATGTTCTCTCAGAAGATATATTATTGTTTACTTGCACCCAAATGGGAATGTAACTCAGTCAATCAAATTTTAATTGGGGGCATAGTAATTGTTGTACCCCGGGGAAATAAACAGTGAGCAAAAGAGACATGGTTCGTGCCTTCACAGAACTTATATTTTGTAGAGGAAGGAAGACATTAGGAAATACTTTAGATTGACTTTTAAGTAATTATAATACCTGGTGGCTATAGAAAAGGTGAGATAAAACGCTTTCTTAAAGAAATGATATGTAAGCTGTAAAATAAAGTATTGATGGCAATTGCACGGGAATGATTTTTTTTTCAAGTGAACAAAATTTCATCCGGAAGACCTGAGAATAGGAAAGTTTGAGGAACAGAGAGCCTTCCAGCTTAGATGGATGGAGAGGAAAGAAGAGAAAAGGCTCAACATGAAGCTGGAGCTGTAAGTAGGGACGGGACTGCACAGTTCCATTTACCAAGATCAAGTGGATTTTAAGCTGTGCTTCAAATTGTCAAATAATGGGGCTTTCCTAGAGTAAACGTTTCCAGCATCAGAGAGAAAATACAACGAGTATTTTTGGAAATTGAGAATTTCTTTTGTCAGGCTGACCCTCTCAAGAAAAAAAGCCCATGTTTTTCCAAGTCACATTAGAAACAACTGAAGTTGAGTTGCCCTTAGGGATGATTCTCTGGTACGTATTTTTCTTGATTCCATCACTAAAGAATGAAATAGTGAAAACCATTTAAGTTTACTGAGGTTCAATTTCCTTATTGTGCATATTGGGGCTAAATACTACCTGCTCCCAGGGTTGAAGAGTGATTATCTATTAATCAATTTAGTAGAAAACTTTGAAAATACAACCTATGCAGAAAATGCCAGGAGTTATATGAATGCTACATTTCTATATAACCTTTGGGTGAGATTAGCCCAAAGAACCCAGATAGTTATAACCATAATAGCTTACATTTGCTAAGTCCTTATATGTATCCAGTCCCACCTGGTACTCTGTTACTATTCCATTTTAGAGTTGCAATGAGGCTTAGAGAATGGAATAAATTGCTCAAGATTTCATAGCAAATAAATAATGAAGCTGGCTTTAAATCAAGTAGTTGTTTTAAAAGTTGTATTTGACATGAGCCACTGTTCAGAAGTATAAAGTTTGTCCATAAGTACCTCTACACCATCTTCATATATTCTTTTCTTGTTCCATTCATCAAAACTTTATATCTGGCCCAGGCTGGTTTGGCTCAGTGGATAGAGCGTCGGCCTGTGGATTGAAGAGTCCCAGGTTCGATTCCTGTCAGGGGCATGTGCCTTGCTTGTGGGTACATCCCCAGTGTTGGGGGTTGCAGGAGGCAGCTGATCGATGTTTCTCTCATCTATGTTTCTGGCTCTCTATCCCTCTCACTTCCTCTCTGTAAAAAAATAAATAAAATATATAAAAAAAACTTTATATCTGTAAATAATATAAAATACAATCACATTAAAGGTTATTATTTTTTGTGATTGAATCTTTCCCTTGTGGAGTCTAAGCCTTCTTATAGGAATTGTTATCAGTGGAATTACAAGGGTTGTCAAGAGAGGCACAATGGCTCCACCGTATCCTTTCTGGGCTTTCAAATAGCCTCATACATGTGGTCCCTAGTTACTTACAAATGAAATCTCATACATAGACTGTTGGGTGTTTCAGGATTTCTCTTTAACTGAGTCGGGGAAAAAATTGTTCTTCCAATATAAAGCTCAGTACATTCTAGGAAACAAAAGAATAGAGTGGAGGATTTACTGCAGTTTATTTTTCATCTGAAAAGTAAAAGGCTCTTCTTAGACAATTTTAAGGTCCCATTTGTTTCTTTCTTGAATCTATATAAATTATCGATCTGCCTTTCCTTTAACCTTTTAAAGCAGAATATCGGAGAGTGTTCATTTTCAGTTAAAATGGTAAAAATGGTGGTAAAGATGGACTGTTTCCCAGCTGAAATTAAAGGATACTCTAGACCAGGGATTGGTAAACTAAGGTCTGTGGGCCAGTCCTGCCCACGGGCTGATTTTACAGTTTCATCAGATCACAGCCACACGCATTTGTTTTCATATTGTCTACGGCTGCTTCTGCACATCTCTAGAGCTGAGTGTCTCCAAAGAGACTTTAGGGCCCACGAAGCCTAAAACATTTACTCTCTGCCCACCACCACGCTAGATAAAATGAGAATTAAAT
Organism: Myotis yumanensis; assembly: GCF_028538775.1. Taxonomy (NCBI): domain Eukaryota; kingdom Metazoa; phylum Chordata; class Mammalia; order Chiroptera; family Vespertilionidae; genus Myotis; species Myotis yumanensis. The sequence continues at coordinate 27,833,416 of NW_027223762.1, read as the reverse complement.
AGATAGTACATGTATTACAGAAAGGCAGTTTGAGGGTCACTTTGAGAGTCAGGTTTGCCAAAAAGGCCAACAAGCCTAAGTGGGGAAAACAACAAGGCAGAGGGGATGTTGCTGACACAGTCAGAGAGCTGAGTGGAATAAAGAAACAGAGTGCATTGACTGAGCAGAGAATAGAGAGGGAGCAGGGCGTGCACAGAGTAGGAGTCAGGGACAGAGAAGTATAATGGGCAGAGTGTAAACAAACAGTAGAATGGAGTCAGACAGCAGGAGCTGGTTGTAGTCAAGAGTTTGAACGCAGTTGTGAAGAAGGGTGTGGGTGTAGTCAGAGACTGGGTAGTCAGGGAGCATGCTACAGTCACAGTGCAGGGAGGAGTTTTGAGTACAGTCACAGAGCAGAGGGTCATCACGCAGTGACCTGTACTCCAGGAGCAGAGTGTCGTCAGGTGGCAGATTGTAGTCACAGCACAGAATAGTGCAATCAGACAACAGGCATAGTCAGGGAGAGAAGTATAGGCAGAGAGCTAAAGGTAGCCATGGAGCAGAGTGCAATCAGGGAGAAGGGTACAGGCAGGGGGCAGAGTGTGGGTAGGAGCAGGACGGAGGAAGACAGCACGATATGATAGCGAGTTGAATACAATCATAGAACACATTGGAGGTACAGAACTCAGTGTTGCTGGGAGCAGAGTACAGTCAGGGAGCACAGGGTCATCAGGAAGCAGGGTGTAGGCAGGAAGGCAGGGATATAGCCGGGTGAGAGGGTGCTGTCAGGGAGTAGTGTACAGTTCCCTACCCGTCTGTATGGTCAGCAATGTGTGGCCAGCAAGCTGGGTGCAGTCCTGGCAGAAAGCATGGTGTAGACAGGGAGTAGGGTAGGATGTAGCGTGTAATAAGGGGGCAGAGTGTGGTTAGGAAGCAGAATGTAGGCAGAGAGCAAGTACAGTCCAGAAGCAGGATATAGTCAGGGGGCAGATGTGGTAAGGGAGTGGATGTGCTCAGGGAGCTGTTGTAGCCAGGCAGTCACGAAGCCAAGTGCTGAGCCTCAGAGAGTCAGCAGGCTGGTAATCCTGAGACACCAACTTTGCGCTTTAATTCTAGGTCACAGTCTGTTTACCCTCTGGGCTCCCCACCTTAGCCCTACATAGAGAGGCATCAAGTGCCTATTTTGAGCCGGGCACTGTGCTGAGTGTTCTTCCACCTGCTGGCTGCACAATTGCCTAGAGCAAGGACAGGTGTTATTATTGCCTAAAGGAAATCTGAGAGCTGCAAGGATGGAAACTGGTTGGTGAGTGATGCCAAGGTACTGGCTCCAAGGGGCCATGCTTTGTGTTTATGCAAATAATCATAAGAATAATTATGCAACTCAATCCATGTGTACCTGCCAGCCATAGTCATTGTGCTCAATGTTAGTTGGAACTCATTGTGTACCAATAAAAGAAGAGCATTTTATGTCATGAAAAATGCTTTATTCAAAATGGTTTGTCAGCTTTAAAGAGTAGAATAATGTTGTACAATAAATGAAACCTTGAGTAGTTGGAGGGTTTTTCCCCATACTGCCAGCTGTTAATATAATTTGACAATATACCTAATCAAAATCACACAGCTTAATTGCCTTTGATGCATTCATAATTATATTTGCCAGGACTTTAATACACAGTGCACAACACACACGTGCACTTTGATACACAGCACACAGAATCTTCCTGCACATGAGGAATTAAAAAATAATTTAAATATGGGGTTATTAGAAGGCAAATGCTACAGTGAGGGCTTTTTTTAAAACATTTTCATGTTATGTCTTGGGATAAATTTATTTTTCCTATATATTGTATCTTAGCAATAAGCAGTTCATCTAAATATCTAATGTGCTGAGTAAATCCAGCTAGCAGGAAACATTTATTGCCTCATAAAATGAAAACTGAATGAAGCTGTCAATCAGAAGAACAATTAAACCATTTGACTAAGTTGTTAGAAACAACAGAATTTTCTTGGAAACTAGATTTTCAGGAGAATGCAATTTCAGGGTAAGCATCCATGAATGCACAAATATCCTGCATGCTGTCAGTCAGCCCAGATGTCTGAGAAAAGACTGAGAGGAGAAGAAAGTGGTCCATCTTCCCTTCTCTAGGAAGGGCCTCTGACCCTGCTTTTGGAGCAGCTTTTGTTTGTATCCAGGGTCTGTGACACTAAAGCCCTCTCAGCAAGCAAAGGACGCAGTGGAGTCAAAACCACAACCAGCACAAACTTGTACAACTAGTGTCTAGTAATGAGGGACTCATTCAGAAAGCACCTCATTGACTTTCCTCATCTGATATTAAGTCAACAATAGATTAATATGCTGGTTTCCTTCAGGTGAGATCACCTCTCTATATAGGTTTGTTTGGCAAGTTAATTTCTACAGCTTTCAAATGGCATTTATTTTATTTTTTAATAGTGCAGTTATTCATGCACTCACTCTATGAATACCATTCAATTTATTTATCGTCATGCACAGCTTAACAATGAGGATATGCTCTGCAAAAGGTGTTGTTAGGTGATTTTGTTGTTCACAGAATACACTTACACAAACCTACATGGGATAGCCCACTACACATCTAGGCCATATGGTTGACCACCTTTGTATATGTGGTTCATTGTTGAGCGAAATGTAGTTAAGCCATATTCACTTTAATTTGGTTTTCAGTTTTGTTTTCCGTGAAAAGTGGAGTTGGTATTTTATGAGAACCAGTCAAACTATACATGAGGCAGTCTTTTGGATATTTTTCTTAAAATTACAACCTATCCATCTGTTATAAGATTATTTAAAATAAACATTTTATTTAGTTGTCAGGCAAATTTCATAGTGTTTGCATTTACTGGGACATGTTTGTTACCAGGAAGAACCCTGCTGTCCAGTATTACCTGAGCAGTGAGTGCCCAGGGTGGAGATCAAAATCTGGGTTGTTACTCAAGGGACCACCCTACATACTCTAAAGTGCTCTCATATCCTTCATCCTCATGGTTATCAAGTCCGTGCTGACTTGAGTGGAAAGAGAATATGCCATTTAGGTGTGCTGCTATTTATTTGTCTAAGCCAGTGATGGCGAACCTATGACACGCATGTCAGAGGTGACACGCGAACTCATTTTTTTGGTTGATTTTTCTTTGTTAAATGGCATTTAAATATATAAAATAAATATCAAAAATATAAATCTTTGTTTTACTATGGTTGCAAATATCAAGAAATTTCTATATGTGACACGGCACTAGAGGTAAGTTAGGGTTTTTCGAAATACTGACACGCCAAGCTCAAAAGGTTTGCCATCACTGGTCTAAGCCGTAATGAATTTTAAATCTTTGAATGCCTTGCTCTGCTTTAAAAATCTACTACTCTACTCAAGCTGGAGTGGTCATTGACCCACATGTACTTGCATGATCTTACCTCTATGCAGTTTTTTTCCTAAAAAAAATTTCCCTATTCACTTATTAAAATCATACTCATTCTTGAGGACCCAGCTAAATAAATATTGACCTGTTTATAAAAGTTTTCTGAATACCCAAGCCTCTGACTATTTGTGTCACTTCTTGTATGTGCCTTTGATGCAGCTGGTACCCCTAAGTTAGCCACATTCAAGTGGCCTATTTAAATCCTACATGACACAGGCATGTTTAGTAACATATTTGGTCACTCATTCTACATGTTTAAAGGCTGTGGTCACAAAAGTTGCATCTTTGTGAACAGAGAATGGTATTAAGCAAACATGGTCTGTAGATATTTTCCCACTTGAGATATACATGCCTAGATTCCATGCCTTAGGTAACGGTTAGTCAGAAAAATAGCACTAGCTATTAAGAGGTCAAGGGTCAAGTTCATTGCAGCAGCCACAGCCTGGACCCTGAATACTCCCCCACCATTCCCACCTAGGTGACTACATTTCTTTCTCACTGACTCACTTACCTAAGATTGTTAGAGCAGAGCTGGGGATTTTTTTTTCTTTCATTGCCTTCTTCTCTCATCTATAATAATAAAAGCGTAATATGCTAATTAGACTGGAAATCCTTCTGGAGGAAGCCGGGGCTACAAGGGAAGCCCGGGTCCTGGGTGCCAGAGGGAAGCCAGTGCCAGCAGCCAGGGGAAGGAAGGCCTACTCTTGCACAAATTTCATGCATCGGGCCTCTAGTTAGACTACAAAAAAAATTAATTCGTATTGGTTCAATTTCTTTTTCTTATTCAAAGAAACAGAACTTGATAAACTTGAGAATCAAAATGTTCTTCTCTCCCTGTAGGACTTAACAGACCAAAATTATCTTTGAATTTCTTATATTTTTAACAAAATCCCATTATCAAACCCTATCCCTTTGTCTCCAGCATATATATACTACAGTTCTTAGTCTGAACCTGACCCTTTCTAATTGGACCCTTCCTTGATTTAGGACCTTTGTGCTTTCCTCATTGGTCATTCTGCTACATGGTATTCGTTTCAAATAGCATGCCCCTCTCATTCTGTCCCCTTATCTTGCAACCTTCCTTTATCCTCTGTACAAGCAAGATAAGCATGTTGGTGTCTCCAAGCCCCCATCTATGCATTCCTCTCCCATGGACCCTCTTCATCTCTAAGACTCCCTAAACCTGCCTGGTTTGGCCCTAGAATTCCTTTCACCAGAAGGCAAGAGGAGATCTGAGAAATGTGGTTTCTGGGTGAGCCCCTGCCGTGGAGAGTAGAGCAGGGAGCAGGTGTGGAATGGATCTGAAAGCAGTCAGTCTTAACAGAAGCCTTCTTCTGAAGATACTTTAGGTGAGAGTTGAGCAGGAATCCCTGTTTCCTTGTCAATGGAGAAGTTCCTGCCCAGAGCAGATGATTCATTGGCAGGAATATGATAGCCGGATTTTATACTTCAGTGGTAAGGCTGAAAAACCTAAGTATATTATACTAACACCGAAAGCTATGAAATAGAATGTATCAGATGAAGTGAGAAGAAGGAGGCTCAACCATAGTAATTTTTGATCAAATAACAGGTTCTTCTTTGGAGCAGCTGCACTCTTGGTGGTATTATATTATCTGTTTGGTGGCATTCCGAACAAATGCGACAAAGGGGATGGCACCTACTCTCAAGGACCTTGAAGACTATTCTTGGGGCTAACACTAAAGCATGAGATAATTAATAAATGAACAATGCAAAAGCATAAAAAAATTAAGTGTTACATTTCTTGGTGCAAATTTAAAGCACATTAGATTTTCTTAACTTAGCCAATGGCTCCAAAATATTTCAACTTCCAATTATGCTTCCAAGCAGGATACAACATAAAGCAGTGTTTGAGAGAGAGGACTTGTTACATACAACTTGGATCTGAATCCTGTCTCAACCAATTATCTTTCCTGCACTTTTTAAGTCTTGTGTGAACTTTCTGTGCTTGAGTTTTTTCATTTATAAAACAGGAGATTAATATAGTAGATGCTATTTAAATTAGGTAGTAGTTAATGCATAAGAAGTATTTAGATCATCTTTTGCCACATACCAAGTGCTCAGCAAATATCAGCTGTTATTTCTCAGCATTTCAGTCCAGAGATGATTATAAACATACATATGTAAACAAACATAAACACCCCAAGATACATGTCACACACACTCACACACATGCATATACCCACACATGCAATCTCTGAGCCTATGGACAAAGGGTAATATGCATGAATGCCTGGTATTACCCGCTGTCTAAAGCCCTTAATGCACTTGATATCTTTCTTCTCTTGTCAAAAGAGGGGGAGTCACTGAATCATTCATGACAGCAATCTGATGATTGCTCAGAAAATAAGAAGGGGGATGTGACACTCCATAAGAAAAATTACTAAAACAATAACATTTGTCACAATAATTTGTTTCCAATTTTACTCTCCCAAGTAATTTTTCACAAACTTATCTCTCACCCAATTTAGTGTTTATGATATTAATCTATAGGAAAAGTGTGTTTTGTGCAATATTTTTGCTGAAGCATTAAATTATATCAACTTTTGTAGTGAAAATAAAGTGCTCCTAAGTGTTCGCTGCTCCCATTGCTAACATTTCAGACATTTGAGAACAAAGACACAGAAGTGTTTAGATATATATGCATGAAACATCAAAACATTATTCCAGATTTTTTGGGGGGGTGGTTATGGATATTTATTAAATTTTAAGAAATGTATTACTCTAAAAAGGGTATTTGACAATAACTTGGATACTGCAAGTGGAATTGTTTTCAACTTATGAAAATATTCCTTATTTTCTCTATGATGTTGATTTCAAGGTAGGCAAATATATGGAGGTAAAGAATTATTATTCCATGGGGTTATGAATATTATTTCCTCGCATAATTATGTAAGCATACCTACTGGCAGCCGTGATAAAGAAAGGAGACCATAGCTTTTGTCTCTGGCATCCCAAGACCATGGGAAACAGCGGTTAATAGCACTGCACATGCCCCAGAATTACAAATTAGGATGCTTTCTAAAAGCATCCTATTAAAGGAAGCGTTCTGTGGTACTGCAATGAGAATCACTAACTATAGGCCTGAAATAGAGTCTTTTGAGAATCTGCCTTCTGAGGAATTACACTAATATCCTACTGTTTTTCAAGCAATTAAAATGCAAATAAACATTTAAGGGTACTAGATTGGGAGCCCAGATTTGAAAAGGATATTACTCTATATTCACTGGAGCTGCTTGGTTTCTTTTAATTGAATGCTTCTTTGTAGATGTGCCTTCTGATTAATACTATTCACCTCAGACAGTCTTTTTATGGGCAGATAGAGCTGCTGTTTCTAAGCTTTACAGACTAAAATCTGATTCTTCTTTCTGTGGTGAGCATGAAGTGTTCGTCAAAAAAAATTAAAAAGTAAAATGTGCTGGGCATAAGCGTCTTCTCAGAGATGAAAATTCAGAATCCTAAGATTAGGTTTAAGTATCTCTCTAGGATGCATTGAAAAAGGGAGGCATTGATATTTGTTTGCAGATAAAAGAATAGCGGCAAGTTACTGTTGCATTGTTTTCATCAACTAACTCTTCACCCATGAATAAATGTATGATGAAGCACATTTAATCTGTGAAAAGGATTCCTTAACAAAGAGGTATCCAGATGGTGCTATGGCAATCTCAATGCTCCTAATGGAATTATGTGATGCTTCTGCAACTGATGTCAAGGTATTTTATCTCATCTTGTCTGCAAATAGGCTGGTATTATCTCCAACTATAATTATAAAAGCTATCATAATTGTTCAAGGAATTGGTAAAGAGACAATTCCTTTCATGACTCTTAATATTGGTAAAGAAGAATTTGGATTTCATCATATTTGTCAGAATATGATATTGCAGATCAAGTGCAATTTGGAAATAGTGTTTCATTGCATCTTTATTTCCACATACAATGTTATAGGAGCCACAAAAAGACATAGCATCCTATAGGATATTTTAAATTAAAATATCCAGTTTTTGTTTTTTATTCTCTTCTCATTACACATGTATCCTCAGCAACTCACATATTCACCAAATGAAAGAAGTAGATATGTGATCATAAGGTTTACCAATAGATATGGGGGGTCAGAGGTAGTAGGTTGTAACTGCATCTCACAGACAAAATTTCAGGAGACATGATGAGTCACTGGATCTGAGATTAGTTCTTCCATATTCATATCAGCAAAGGGGCACAGTTAGACAGAGATTAACTAGTATAACAGATGTTCTAGAAGAGGAGAAGGGATGGAAAACAGTTCATCTTCTGTTCAAATCATTGAATGGCTTTGTCTACACATAAGACAAAGTTCAAGATCTATAAGTAGGGAGGGATTCAAGGACATGGAGGGGATCAGGACATGCCACTTAAAATATACCCCTTTGGCATAAGGTGTATTGTGAGCTAAGGGCAGTTGAAAATCAGCAGATGCAGGAGGTTCTCTGAAAGTGTGGCATATCCCTAGCCGATTTGGCTCAGTGGATAGAGCATCAGCCTGCAGACTGAAGGGTCCCAGGTTCAATTACAGTCAAGGGCATTCACCTCAGTTGTCGGCTTGATCCCCAGTAAGAGCCGTGAATGAGGCAGCCAATCAATAATGTTCCTTTCTCATTGATGTTTATCTCGATCCCTCTCCCTTCCTCTCTTTCTTAAAAAGTCTATCTCTATATATAAAAGCCTAAGCAACTGTTACCACTGGTCAACTGAACAACCAGTCCATCAGTCACTATGACGTGCACTGATGCTCAATGCAGGAGCTGCCCCCTGGTGGTCAGTGTGCTCCCACAGCCAACCTCCTCTGGCCAGTTGGCCCCGATCAGTGAGACAGGCCAAGGGACCCCACCCAACATGAATTCGTGCACCCAGCCTCTAGTAAAAACATAAAAAATAAAAATAAAAGTATAGCATAAATTTCCCTCTGTGAGGAGGTCCCCACCTGTACCTGGAAGAAGAGAGAGAGAGTGCACTCATCACCAGAGATAGAAGATTGACACCAAGATGAGTATGCAGGAAGACCTCACTAAAGTAACCTGTAGCCCTAACCGGTTTGGCTCAGTGAATAGAGTGTTGGCCTGCAGACTGAAAGGTCACAGGTTCAATTTTGGTCAAGGGCATGTACCTTGGTTGTGGGCACATCCCCAGTAGGAGGTGTGCAGGAGGCAGCTGATCGATGTTTCTCTCTCATCAATGTTTCTAACTCTCTATCCCTCTCCCTTCCTCTCTGTAAAAAATCAATAAAATATATTTTAAAAAAAACAAAGTGACCTGTACACTATTACTTCCTCCATGCAGTTCAGAGTCACTTCCCTGTTACTTACTGTCCCTTGAAGCCCAAACACTCCTTCCTTTGTTTAAATGGTACATAAGCCTTGAGTCAAACCACTTCTTTGAGTTTCACTTCTCTTCTGTTAACTCCTGAGCATGTAAGATATTCATAAAAATGTGTCTTCTATGAGGGCAGAGGAAAAATCCCCCCGCCCCTGACAGCCGTTTACTATTTACTCATCTATGATGTCTTCATATTCACCACACATAATTCACCTCCCAATCCTCTGCTCCGGTTGCCACAGGCTGTCTTATCATTGGTGCCTTGCTAGGTTTTGCCTGAATCCTAAACAGGATATGAATTCTAACCCCTGCAGCCTTATTTATGCTTTTTCATTTGTCTGTCACGGACTTGGTCTGAATCTTTTTTACCTGTAATGTAAGTTCAACTCCTTCATACAGCTTTCCCGGCTCCTCCAGACAGTGACTTGGTTCTCTGAATGCCAAGAGGAGATTTGGTCACTTCTACTCATTTACACATGGTGTGTCTTGCCTAATAATATTGTCTTTTTCACTTACGCTTCTTCATTGTATATCTCTGGAGACCAACTTCCATGCTTCATGGTATTCAGTAAATATCCGGTAAGCGTGAGTAACAACCTGCCACATTGAGCCCCGTTAGGTTAAAAATTGTATGATCTTAACTTTTATTTTTTAAAATATATTTTATTGATTTTTTTTTTACAGAGAGGAAGGGAGAGGAATAGAGAGTTAGAAATATCGATGAGAGAGAAACATCGATCAGCTGCCTCCTGCACACCCCCCCGCTACTGGGGATGTGCCTGCAACCAAGGTACATGCCCTTGACCGGAATCGAACCTGGGACCCTTCAGTCCACAGGCCGACGCTCTATCCACTGAGCCAAACTGGTTACGGCTGACCTTAACTTTTAAAAGTAAATCTTCAGAAACTGTTTTTAAAGGCAGACATTTTAGCATCATGGGAAGCCTATAAAGTTATACTGATAGAGCAGAATAGATCATGTTACCTAAACGGATAAATGATTTAGGGTGGTTCTACAGGATATAAAGTGTACCTTGTTCCTTTAGTCATCGGTTAATAAAATTAAAATGTATAAGATGTTTATAGTGTGGGAAACAGTACGATGAAATACTCAGATGGATTCTTTTCATTCATTTTTTCATTCTTTTATTTACTTAATAATCATTTAATTTATAAACTCTTTTCTGGGAACGTAAGGATATAATAGATTCTTTCTTTGCAATGCTCAGCCATTTAGCTGGTCTAGAGCCATGCTAAACTTTTATTTTTAGTGAGTCACTGCAAATATGCTTAGAAATGATCTTGAGGTAGAGCTACAGGGAGATTTTTGTCTTTTAACAAAATGATAAATTAAATCTTACTTGACTGGCACAAGAAGGATTACCAGGATGCCACTAGAAAATCTAAAGAAGATGATTCTCCAAAACCAATTATTATAGTGGCTGCACATATTGGAAACAAGAGGAGATACATTCATTAATTCATGCTTATCAAATACCTATAAGGAGTAAGGCACTATATTAACTACTGGCTGGGAATGCAGCAGGTTTCTGTCTTGTGGAATTAACATACTAGTGGTGAAAGTATAAAATATATACTTAAGTACACTATTATTTAAAAACAGCTATGAAATAGATGTATTGGTAGTTATGAATTTGTGTAAAATGGGAATGTTGGTTGGCTAGGAGTTATAGTTGAGACCTGAAAGGCTAAGATAGGGCTTAGGTATGCAAAGGTTAGAGGGAGGTGAAGTGTTCTGAGCCATAGGAAGAGTATGTACTCGAGGCAGGAAGGAAACTGATCCATTTTATGTTAATGGGATTTCTGCCACTTGTGCCAGCTCCATTTTTATTCTAGAGACCGCCAGATGGGTAAAAAGTTTGCTGAAGCAAATCACTCTGAGGTGTCTGTCTCATGAGGCCAATCCAGGGAATAGCATTTTTGAAATGAATAAAAATAAAAGCTGAACATAGGCATTTGCTTTATTGCCTTAATTCACAACCTGGCTGAGTCACACTTGCTTTGGGAACCATAATTTTGAATTTCTGGACTTGAATGCATCTTTAAAATTCTCTGTGCAAATGGAAGGTGGGAAAAAGAAAAGTGTTAGGTGTAAGAACCAGACACACAAATAGCTGCTCAAGAGGCAGTATGACAGCGTCACTAAGGGAACTAAACGCAGTGCTCAGTTCTCAAAATCATGCTTCAAATATCAGCTGTGACACAATGATAGGCTAACCCAGAAGAACAAGTACTGGGTTCTAATCCTGCCTGGACATATTTACAACCAAAGTTGTTGGGGTTTTTTGTTGTTGTTGTTGTTGTTTGTTTTGCCACAATTCTTTATTGAGACGTACTCTTAGAGTTAATGGAAAACTACCTAGGAATAGAAAACTGGAATACATTTCTTAAAAATTCTTAAAGCAATTTTACTTTATAAATAAAAACTAAATTTGATCTAGCTTAAGTGAAAGGTAAATTGATGTGTGAGAACCTTCCATAATGACATTTGATTCCATATGATATTCATTCAAGTAATAAATCAATGTAGAATCATTTGAACAGAAGTTAGCTCATAATATTGATAGATTTAATAAATTGCCTAAAGAATTTTTTGGTACCACAACTAGAAAATACAATTAGTACTAATACTGTTAAAAATGGTTTTACATTTTCTTATGTTGCATTAAATAATAAAATTGTATAAATAATGGAATATAGTCCCATCAAATTATTAAGACCTCTTTCACTGTACCAACATACAAATTACATTTATTTAATTTTTTAAATTCCTCTTAAAATAATATCAGTTATTTGCAAAACTATTTTACTTAAATTTTGTAATTCAGTAGATAGCTTTGTAGCATTGACACATGGCTAAGAATCTATTGATTATGTCAAGCTTTAATCCTAAAAATGAGCTTGATGGACAAAAAAACTTTTGGCTATTTAATAGTAAAACAAAATATTTTTAAGAAAAAAACTTTAAAATATTATTTTGTAAATAAAAGTACTTAGAGAACTAACAAAATGATTCATTCACTCAGTATTTTGACAGTGTTTACTCAGTGCTTACTCTGGGTCTATAGAAATGTAATGATCCATTTTATATCATCAAGGTGCCTCGATTTTTGTAGGAATGCAGATTGGTTTACTTAAAACCACTGAGATAATTGCCATGTTAATGTAACACAAAATATACTGGCAAAAGCAAATGCATTCTACATTTCCCTGGGAGTCAGGGAAGGCTTTATAATGTGAGAGATAGTGTTTTAGCTTTAAATTGAAGATTCAGACAAGGAAAATAAATTCAGGCAGACTATGCAGGGGTGAATGTGGAGGATCTGGACTCTAAAAAATCATGGAAAATGAGAGAGTGTGGTAAACTCAAGAGACTAAATGTGTCGGCATAAGTTGAAAAATTGAGGGAGAAGATGGGAGAGTTGGTAGAGGAGATAGAACAGGAATCCAGATGTTAAATTTCATACTGTGTGCTTTGCTTGACTCCCTCAAAAAATGGACTTAAGCAAAAGATGAAAGTGAAACTAGTCTATCTAGTAGGTGAGCTCCCAAAACATTAATAGGCAAGTAAAAATGCTAGGTAGGAAGGAAAGTAGATAACTATGGTGTATTATGAAGCACACTAACATTTAATCCCCTTAATTCCATTGGCAAACTCTAAAGCTAGCCTAAAATAGGAGCCTGCGAGTTATTCTGCTTGAGCAGGCAAATGGGATTTCAGTATTTATACACTGACTCCCTGTGATCATTGGTTAATGGTAGATGCTAATTCACTACTACTTCCAACCTACCACCCTAGCAGCAAAGCTGAATCTAGAGACCAAAGAGGGCACTCAGGCACAGACATGCAAGAGGTGGGAGTCCATCTGTGTGCACTGAAGGGATAAGTACAAGGTGGTATGCTTAGAGGGTACCAATTACTTCCTGCCATTAAATTTATATTTCAGTTTGTAGATCACAGGATGCTTATAAAAGGATCATATGAAAGAAGTTTACAGCAGTGGGGCAAAGTCATTCTATCTGAGTTTGAAACCTGACTCTGCCATTCATTAGTTGTATGAATTTGAGAAATTTGCTTAACTTCTCATGCCTCCGTTTCTTCACCTGGACAATGAAGATAACTACCTCATAGGATGATGGTGAGGATTAGTTGAATGAATTCATATAAGGAAGTGCAAATAGTGAAGCATATAGTAAAAGCCCAGGATATGTGAATTATTACTACAATGATCCAGAGATGTTAGCCGGGATCAGATTTTTGTCTTCAAGGGGTCACACTGAGAGTACAATGGTGACATTAGAGGGTTAAGTGTAAGCGATGCCACTCTGAAGAAGAGAAAAAAGTAAATTACTAAGATTTTTTTTTTTGAAGAAAGAAATTTGATTGGAGTTTTTTTGACATGGGCAAGAGGTTGGAGGGAACAGATGTGGGAGAAAGTTGGTAGGTTCAGGTTTGAACAGAGTTGATTCTGCACACCTCCAAAATAAATCATAAAATATTTGTCAACATGGAAATCTAAGAAGGTATGTTAAAATTTCTAGACATATGAATATTGTTCAAAGCATTTTATGGGCAATTATATTGAAAGAGGAAAAATATACTATATATAAAGTCTACTTCTTCTATCAGGAGCCTGGAGATAAGCCCTTATTTTAAGTTATGGTGTAAAAACACACATTATTTAGAAAAAAAAAGTGATGAAACTATAAAAATATGCAGTGTCAAAAGACATTACATGCTTAATTATGCATGTATTTCAAACATTTTATTTCTGTAGAATTCTGAAATATCTTCTGACAGGATATAGTCAATCATTCCTAGTCTGTTACATACAAAGGCTCCCAAAATTCTTTTTTATTTGTCTCTCTTAATAGTTTGCTACTTCACTCAATATTGATCTTCATTTTGTTTGTCTAAATTCATAGTTAATGAACTCAAGAGAATATTAAATGAAGAAATTACAAAGTTGGAATGCTACATGAATTTCTGAAAATTCCTAAGATAATTTGGAGCTAAACTTTGAAATTACAGTAAATGATAGCCTACTTTTGTTTGCTGCACTTATTGTTTATAGACTGTTCATCCTATATAATAAAGAGCTAATATGCTAATTAGACCAGAGGGCAGAACGATCTTCCAGAATGAGCAGTGGGCAGGGGGCAGGGGGCGGTGCTTCGAGGCAGCCCAGGCTGCTTCGAGGGCCAAGCCCTTTGCACAATTTCGTGCACCGGGCCCCTAGTATGATATACTTAGTTAAGAAGACACTGCAATACAGAAAGAGCATGGTAGTTAAAAGTTACCCTAGCATTATTTTCTTGGCAAGAGTATTCTACATAAAAATAAAATCACTATACTGGATAATTCCTTTTATTTTAAAAATATTGTATTATAAGGAGATTAAAGGATCTAATGAAAAAGAATGAGACAAATTGGAATTTAAACTTTGACTTCACTACTTTGATTTATTTACCTTATGACTGTAAACATTTTTTCCTTGAAAGTTCAATGATGAACACACTTAAGGTTAACTAAATTTAAAATAAAGCAACTTGCTAAAATAATGAAACAAAGCTTCACAAGATATAATCAAGCTTTATAACATTGTCAAAATTTTGCTATACAATGAGTGTTAAAGGTAATTGTTTCCTTTGGCATTAAATTACTAGTTGAAAACAAAAGTAGTACTTGCCCCTTAAATAATACTAACACAAGGAACACTGAATAATCAACTTTATTTTTATACCTTTGATCTTTCTTGAAGTATTTGGAAGATGAACTTGAGATTAGGAATTTAAAAAATATGAAGAAATTTAAGATATAAAAATATTGCCATGACCGGTTTGGCTCAGTGGATAGAGCGTCAGCCTGCGGACTGAAAGGTCCCAGGTTCAATTCCGGTCAAGGGCGTGTACCTTGGTTGCGGGCACATCCCCAGTAGGAGGTGTGCAGGAGGCAGCTGATCAATGTTTCTCTCTCATTGATGTTTCTAACTCTCTATCCCTCTCCCTTCCTCTCTGTAAAAAATCAATAAAATATATTAAATATATATATATATATATATATATATATATACACATATGATTCAGTTTCATTAAGTTAAATTAGCCATATTGAACTATTGATGAACTGGACAACATATGTAAACAGAATAATTGTAGAAATAGATTATTTTCTTCCACATTTAATGCATTATATCTTTCCCCATTACATAATTCACCCATTTATTCTTTTCAACTCCCTGAAATCACCAGTATGATATGAAACTTACAGACTTAATGTGACACATTTATTTGTTTATTTGCATATTTCTAGCTGTGATATTTTCAAGAGAATAATTCTTATCAATGTGTTATCAAGATAACAGAGGAGCCTTGGCCAGTGTGGATCAGTTGGTTGGAGTGTTGTCCCATACACGGAAAGGATGAGGGTTCGATTCCAGGGATTCCTGGTAGGGCACAAGCCCAGGTTGCAGTAAAACACCAGTCGGGGTGTATACAGGATGCAACCAATCAATGTTTCTCTCACACAACGATGTTTTTCTCTCTCTCTTCACCAAGAAGACTTATATGACTCCTTTCCCATAATTGCTCTCTCCTTAAATGTGTTCTGACTAGCATTGTCCTTTGGTTTATTTTCCACGCCCTTTGATTATTAGAATGTTAAAATATAATTATAGCATTATATAATTATGTTATCTTATTTATCGTTATCTAATTATGCTTAATTAAATTATTATATATCACATGCTTTATTACTCATTAATTCAATAAAAATTAAATAATTATATTACTCATTAAACAAATAGTTTCATTTTATGTTAGCTACCCAGCTAGACAAATAAGTAGCTAGAAATCTAGAATCACTTTGTTGTCTCAATGTTAGCTAGCACACTTCTCATTTGTACTAGAAATAGAACAACCATTGTATCCATTATAAAATCAGGGCACTTTTAATTATGAAAGGAGGTCCTATTTTTTAATATGTTTTATTGATTTTAGAGAGGAAGGAAGAAGGAGAAACATTGATGTGAGAGAGAAATATCCATCAGCTGCCTCCTGCACCTCCCTACTGGGGATCGAGCCCACAATCTGGGCATGTGCCCTGACAAGGAATTGAACCCATGACCTTTTGGTTCATGGGATGATGTTTAACGACTGAGTCACAGCAACCAAGGCAGGAGGTCCTATTTTTAATTACACTGCTTACATGCAAAACAGGTAAACCAGGATGCATAGCAACTATCTTAGCTGTTTTCCCTAGAAAATAGATCTTTAGGCAAAGGCTCATGTGCTTATACTTTGCAAATGACTACATCCTAGAGAGCAGGGGTGGGGAGAAGTTGGAGAAGGGGAAGAGAGACAAGTAGAATATACATTATCTTGGAATTAAGTATGACAGGTTGCTCAATCCTATGTGGGCTTCTTCTGAAAGACAATAAACTCTTCTCATAACAGTTCATCCTGTTGAGGAAGGGAGAAGTATTCCTGCTGTACTTTTAGGAAACACATATGTGGACATGGAGTGGATTCCTGGCACCTCGGACCTATAAATTAATAGAGAAGCCTCAGGACAGAGGTGAAAAAGTGGAGCAAGCAGGATGCCAGGCACTCTCCAGTTGTCCTGTGTGGAGTTGCCCATATAATTGATTAGTTAACGTATAATTGGCATTGGGGAAAAATTTACCAAAAGCCCTAGGTCAGGAGGATGTGAAATACACATAGAAGGCACCTGATAGTCAATCTGATTGAACAGGTAAAATGGACAAAGAAGTCTTTGAGTCTTGGAATTAACTATCTCCAGTATGACAGTGTTGAAAATTTTGCTGAAGTGAGCACTGTATACTGAAAACTTATGGGTAGCTGTATATTTATATAATCAATATCATTGACCTATATGACTTTTATTCATATCAGAGCATTATACGTAATTGAATTAAAAATATCAAAGTAAAATACATACTTGCATTAAAAATATATTTTGGTGTAAAAATAATCACCTTATACTCTGTTATTCATAATAACAATAGCCTCAATAGGGCTTTAAAAAGTTTTATTCTAACACATAATATAAAAATATTAAGTGCAAATATTTATTGGCAGTTTTATAATGGAGGTAAAAAATTAAATAGGTATAATTACCATATAGCTCAAAATATGTGGATATCATCTGGAAAAACTATCTACTGACCTACTTACGATTCACAGTTGACCCAATAATCAATGGTAGGCCTAGGCCCAAGCACAATTTATGAACTACTATTTAATATTAAAGCTGTGATATTTTAGCTTAAGTTAGAAATGTAGATTATAGGGGCAATAAACACCTCTTAAAAAGCTGTGTTGATATTGCTAAATAGATACATATCAACAACACTTGGTATCCAAAAGCTCCAAATACCAAATAAGTAGATTACAATGAAATACCATTATCATTTTATTGCTGTTAAAAGAATGCATGCCTGCTTTAATAACTCAATTTATTTTGCTAGAGAGAATACTCTACTATTATTATTTAAAAATAAGCTTATCAAGAATAAGAAAGAGGAATTCAGAAGCAAACACATTTATAAGGCAAAATTGGTCAATATTAGTTTTGACTTGGGTATTAACTAACTGGGCAACCTTAGGTAAGTCTCTTATCCTCTTTGAGCTTCAGCTCCTCATTCATTAAATTCCAATAAAAGCATCTTTTGATATTCTCAATAACTATAATGCTATGAACAGAAGATATGCTCACTTGAAAAACAGCATTGTTGCATGGGTTCAAAAACTACTAGAAATTAAATAGCTCAATTACATGGCTCCCAGTGTTTGTCTTGTTCCCTACTAGGCATTTAATAAGCTGCTTTTGCAGTGGTCTGAAGCAAGTTCACATGACACCCATGCAGGCAAACTCCAACAGGATGAATCCCAAAGTTTCACTATGCCAGTGGTTCTCAACCTTCCTAATGCCGCGACCCTTTAATACAGTTCCTCATATTGTGGTGACCCCCAACCATAAAATTATTTTCGTTGCTACTTCATAACTGTAATTTTCCTACTATTATGAATCGTAATGTAAATATATGATATGCAGGATGTATTTTCATTGTTACAAATTGAACATAATTAAAGCATAGTGATTAATCACAAAAACAATATGTAATTATATATGTGTTTTCCAATGGTCTTAGGCGACCCCTGTGAAAGGGTTGTTCAACCCCCAAAGGGGTCGCAACCCACAGGTTGAGAAACGCTGCACTATGCATATTCATTTTCCCATTAATTAGACATGATATTTTTCATTTTACCACCCTTGATATATTTATTATTTTAATTCCAAGATCCATAATATAGTTTTAATAAACCTATATTTCTAACAACATGGATAGCACAATATTGTTAACTTTGATTTCTAGGCCCTATATTTTATCGCTGAAATCAAGATGTGACTTATAATTGAAAATACCTGGTAATTGTTATTAGCCTTTTCCAACATGTAAGTAATTCTAATATCAGGATGTATATTATGGCTCTTATATTCAAGGAGATGTGGGAAAATATGGTTTGAAATTACACTTTATTATTTTCACCAGGAATAACACATTCTTCTAAAAACATACACACACACAAATGCTTCTGAATGCCTCTTTCTTAAATAAAAGAAAATTCCAGCCCATCTGCCATATTATAAAAGATTTTGTCCACCAAACATTAAACCTATGAAGTAATAATTAACATTTTTAGTTCATTAAAAGGATGTAACAGCCAATATAAGCTTTGAATTAATATAAGATAACCAGTGTTACTATACTGAGTAGTTCAATTTCTGCCATTTTGGCATTTTGCTTTATTATAGATAAATATATGATTTATATTCAGCTTTTTTAAATACTGAAAATAGCTCAGAGGCTTTCATTACTATTTCATGGCCCCCTAGGAGACTAGAGACACCATGTTGGGAATCACTGTAGTAGAAAAATATACATTTCTGGATGATAGTAAGTTCTCATGTGCTTTCACAGGTTAATCAATTCTATGCAGACCCAGGACATAGGACTTCTTTATTTTCATTGAGGTTTTATTGTTTTACTAATAAGAAAATATGAATACTCTGTAAATCATTTATATTTAGAAAGTATTTTATACTGTTTTAAGTGTGTAGGAGTCTAAAATTCTGGGAATTCATAGGACTTCAATAGAAACAGTAAAAGCATATTATAATGATTTGATTGGAGTTATATAATGTTCTATCATATGCTTAATTTAAAACCTCATTTTTGAAATTTATAATGCTTATGAGATAATAGTAAAAAAAAGCCAACTCTGCATACAGTATATATCAACTCTGTCTTTAAAAAGGATATGAATGTCTGTATGTGTGTGTGTATATATATACACACACACACACACACACACACACACACACACACACTAGAGGCCCGGTGCACAGATTCATGCACTGGTGGGGTCCCTCAGCCTGGCCTGTGCCCTCTCGCAATCCGGGACCCCTCAGGGGATGTTGGATTGCCAGTTTCAGCCTGATCCCCGCAGGGGATCCCCCGAGGGATGTAGCAGTGCATGGAACAGCAGGCCACTGGGGAGGAGCCCGAGCCAGGGCCGGGCACTGTGCTGCTCCCACTCATCCCAGCCCTGCTGAGCCCGCTGCACCTGCTGTGGGAGCACACTGACCACTAGGGGCAGCTCCTGAGTTGAGCATCTGCCATCTGGTGATCAACGCGCATCATAGCAACCAGTCCACCAGTCAAGCAGTTGACTGGTCGTAACAGTCGCTTAGGCTTTTATATATATACTAGAGACCCATTGCATGAAGAGATTCGTGCAATAGGCCTTACTTCCCCTGGCTGCTGGCACCGGTTTTCCTCCAGCACCCGGGACCCAGGCCTTTGCACCTGCCACAGTGGAGAAGCCAAGCCTCTCAGTCTTTCGTCGTCTTCAGTCTTCAGTCATATTCAGTCTTCAGTCTTTAGTCATCTAAAGTCTTCAGTCATCTTCAGTCTTAGCACCATGCCTGCATATGCAAATTAATCGCCATCTTTGTGGGTTAATTTGCATACTCATTCTGATTGGTTGGTGGGCATAGCAGAGTGACACCAATTTGCATGTTTCTCTTTTATTAGTGTAGATATAGATATGTATATGCAAATATAAATGTATTAGAAGCCCGGTGCATGAAATCGTGCACGGATGGGGTCCCTTGGCCTCATTGGCAATTGGGCTGATGGGGGCCGTCTTGCCCAGTCCTGATCAGGGCCAATCAGGGCTGGCCAGCTGGGGGGGGAGGTACCGCGGGAGGTTGGCCGGCCAAGGGGAGGGACCATGGGAGGTTGGCCAGCCGTGGGATGTTGGCTGTGGGAGAGCACTGACCACCAGGGGGCAGCTCCTGCATTGAGCTTCTGCCCCCTGGTGGTCAGTGAGCATCATAGCTACCAGTCAGTTGTCTGGTCATCAGGTCGTCTGGTCATAATGGCTGCTTAGGCTTTTATATATGTAGATAATTGTTGGAAGAAAATACAACTAAACAATAAGTGATGAATTTACATACAAATGTTTATTATTTTCTTCTCTATACTTTTATTCACTTGACTATATACAAGAAGCATATATTAGTTTTATATATCTATAATAATAAAAGCATAATATGCTAATTAGACCTGATAGCCCAAGGACCTTCCAGATGTCATTCCGGATGTCCTTCCAGATGATCTTCCCAATGAAGCTGCAGTGGCAGGGGCTGAGGCAGAGGCAATTAGGGGAGATCAGGTAGGCAGGCAAGCCATTAGGGGAAATCAGGCAGGCAGGCAAGCAGTTAGGAGCCAGCGGTTCCAGATTGTGAGAGGGATGTCTGACTGCTGGTTTAGGCCCAATCCCACAGGGACTTCTGCAGGATTAGGCCTAAACTGGTAGTAAGACATCCTCCAAGGGGTCCCAGATTGTGAGAGGTTGTAGGCTGGGCTGAGGGAACACCCCCCCACCCCCCCGCATGAATTTCATGCACTGGGCGTCTAGTAGAATATAATAAATATCATTAAGAGATTAAGCTACAGAAAAATAAAGGCCTATATTTGCACTTTAACTCCCCATCAAGAACTGCTAACCACTTCTTCCTTCCCAAATGACATAATGTAACCTCTTTCTTAAGGCAGAACTTCCTTTTCTTCCTAAATGACTGTCCCCTCCCAAGGGCAAAAGGTTTTTACTATGGCTTGAAAATATACTTTCTGGTTCCCATTAATGTTCCCAAAATAAAACAGACATGCAGTATAGCTGATGATGTAAAATATGATCTCATAGATTCATAAGTTCCTTGAAATAAAAATATATGGTTAATCAATCTCTGTACCCATGTTGTTGCATATCATGGGTGCTCAAGACTAATATTTTTGAAACACCTGAAAAATGTTTGTTGTTATAATGCTGCCTCCATTCTCAAAAGTTGCAACATCATATGCTGTTTTATATTTATGAACTTCACCTCTTATTTTTAATTTGTTAATTTTATGAAACCCTTCATAAATTTAAGTAGAGATTCATAAACTTTTACTACCTTTTAAAATTCAAGGAAGTTCGGCACCTTTTAAAAATCTGTATAATTTAATTCCTTATAAACTGTCTTATAACTTATAAAGTCATCTCTATCAATTATCTTATAAAATCCTATATAATAAAAGGGTATTATGCAAATTGACCCTAAAGGCAGGACTACCAGAATGACTGCTGGACCAGTCACTATGAAGCACACTGACCACCTCTCAGTCTTTTTTCCTGGCCAGCAGGCTCCGATCGTCTGATAGTGAACAGGGAACTGACTGAAGTTGGGTGGCAGGGAATGCAGGCTGCACCAGGCCAAGGCCCCCACCCTGCTGGCCAACCCCCACATAGAGGGCGACCCGTGGCAGGGACAGGGCCGGCAAACGGGTGGGAACAGCCGATCTCTCGGTCCCTTCCCCCGGCCGTCAGGCACTGGTCACCTGATGGTGAATGGGGAACCGGGGGTGGGTGGCAGCGGGGGGTAGGGCTGGCTGTGGGCAGTCAGGGAAGATGGCCCTCATCACAGGCCAAGTCTAGGGACTGTACCCACGCATGAATTTCATGAGCCAGGCCTCTGGTAACTATATAAAACTATCTATTTATAAAAACATATTAAACAAATTATCATATATTTTAAAATCCAGGCCTCCTGAAAGTTGGCATGGAGTAGTGGTTAACATAGAGGCCCTGGGGTTGGAAGAATGAACTTGGTGCTATGAGAATATATCTTATAATTTTCCAGCTACAAAGAGCCTTTCTGATAGCTTTACCAAAACTCCCTTAGGCTGCAAGGCACTCTAAGATTTTTCTGCCAACCTCCCTTCTCCTCATCCTTAACAAGGGATTCAGAATGCATTGCCCCTTGACAGATCTCTCTGCCTTCCCAAGCGTTATCTCTGTTTTTCCTTACAGATGCTTTCCCTAATAAAACCTTTGTACGTTTAGTCCCATTTTAGTGTCTGCCTCTTGGAGGACCTGGACTTCCATAAGCCTACTTGGAAAAATGTTTGAAACTAAACCCAATGGTCAAGTACAGTACTTCCGTTATTCCAAAGTATACGTCTAAAAGAAATGCACATTTCCACAAAAAGACCTGTACTAGAATGCCCATAGTATTTACATTGATAATAACCCCAAAGGGGAAACAACGCAAAGTCTTCAGTAGGAGAATGAACAAATTTGATACATTTATGAAATGAAATGCTAGGTAGCAATTGAAAATGAACTACAGGTATACTAAACAACATAATCGAACTTCAACATTATTTTGCTGAGTGAAATAAGCCAGACACAAATGAATATGTACTGTGTAATTCTATTTATATAAAGTTCAATATATAATGTTAAAAATAATAAAATGTCATACAAATATGTCTTTTCTGGTTGGTTGTAGCACAAATAAAGATTATGTTAAAAGTATGTGTAATGAGTATTGAACTGAACACAAGAGGTCACTTTGAGTATTTTGGTATAGATTTATTATCTGGTATTAAAATAATTAAAATTAAAGTAATAAAATATTTACTTTATGACATATACAATATGTAGGTATGCATCTACATATGTACATTTAACTGGAATCTAGCTTTCTTGACTGCTAAATTCCTGTTTTTATAGGTCGTTTGCGACTAAAATAATTTTATTTTCTGAATTATTATCCATCCTTTAAAAGTTTACTTTTCAATGTTGTTCATTCAAGTACACATGAAAGGACACAGAATGAAGAAACTGCCTTGAGAAAAAAGATTATGTGCCAGGAGTTTCCCTAGAACTGCTGTTCTGAGCAGGAGAGCCCGTGATTAGTTCCAGGAGGCAGATCCAGTCGAGAGCTAATTCTGCGGTCACACTCATCTTTAGCTACAGGGAACTGTACCTCATTCAAGTAGGAAGCTTCGGTATGACGTAGAATGACAATTGTTGAAGAAATAGTGAATATGCCATTCTGTCTTTCAGTTGCTATAATTGGGTAGCTATATTTTGGGTAAAATTTTCTTTAACTTCCTTCCTTATGGCTACTGTCAGTTTTTTGTTTTTTTTCCTTAAGAGCTAGACATGTTTTCATTCTTGAAATGATTCTAGGATTTTTTTTTTTACTAGACATAGGAGAAATCTTTTTCCTTTGAGCACTGCTGCTGAAGAGAGGTTCTTAATTTTAAATAAGAATTTTATACAATATTTATGCATGCCTCTTATTAGTGTGAGCAATTTTCCCCCTTAATGCTGGTGAAAATGTGTGGAAATGACAGTAGAAAATCATTTCTATGCGTGCACCTTCAGATAAAAAGATCTTTGTAGTTATTAAATAAACTTGCCACAAAGAGGCCTCTTTTTATTTGTATACAGAACATAAAATATTGTGTATAATTTATTGGTTTTATTTAAAAGATGCAGAACTTGGAATGACTATGCACAGCTCCTTGTTTTTCGTCATCCCTCTGCCTTCAACATACTGTGTAAATCTTAAGTTTCTATAAATGGAGCCAGAACACCCATGAGAATATGGCCTCCCTATTCATGCCAAGTGTGTTACATTCCTAACAGTTATAGGAAAAGAAAAGATTTGGAATTGGAAAAGCCTTAAGATAAGACTCTCAAAATGTGATCTGGACTTTCTTCTTTATCACTGGGTATGCTATTTTAAAATTCCTGTTCCTGTCCCCCTGACACCAAATTTATGGGCATAGAGCCTGAAATCCACATTTCATACTCTCTACCCAGATGATTCTTAATACATTGTTTTTTATTTTTAAATCAAGAATGAGTGTGATTGTCACTCTCATTAAACTACAATTCATTATGAATATTAAATTTGCTTATGCTATCCCCATAGCACCAAGAAGGCAAGGCAAACAAACAGAAATGCAAAATCTGGTATAATATTTATTATTCAAAAAGAGTTTACAATAATCCTGCGCACTTGTTAGTATTATACCACTCCAGTAAGTAGATATATTTTGTCCTCAGATGAGAACTTTGCCTTACTTTTATCATTTAAAGATATTTACAAAGGAGATCTCAGGGATATTACGCAATTAAAAGTTAATTATGACATGACTACTGTCTTTTAGCATGAAAAACAATGATTTTAAAAATTACATAAAATGATCAAAAGAGCCAAACCGGTTTGGCTCAGTGGATAGAGCATCGGCCTGCGGACTGAAGGGTCCCAGGTTCGATTCCGGTCAAGGGCATGTACCTGGGTGGCGGGCACATCCCCGGTAGGAGATGTGCAGGAGGCAGCTGATCGATGTTTCTCTCTCATCGATGTTTCTGACTCTCTATCCCTCTCCCTTCCTCTCTGTGAAAAATCAATAAAAAATATTTTTTAAAAAAAACGATCAAAAGAACCAGGCTGCTATTTATTGCCCCTTAGTATTGATCTAAAATTATGCTAATGAGGAATAAAAGTAGAACTCTTCCTTGAGGATTCACATGTTTGAAAAAGAACCAGATGATAGACGAAAACCGGAGACTTTTAGCTTCTTTCCTACAGATGTGGTTCAGTTTCACGGCTGAAATCTTGAAATTCTTAAAAGAGTAAGGACACATTTTTAAAGCCAACATAAATGTGAGAAATAAAGGCAAAGCGTTTCATTGTGGGATGATATTTCCTTTCGAGTTTGAAATGGGTTCAAGTGGAGCTGTTAAATTTTACCAATTTAAAATGTGCGAGACATGTTGTAGCGATACCAGCTCACCTTTCACAGGCTACTGGGGAGACAGCCGGTTTCCTTCTACTGACTGAATGAAGAGAATCTAAAATGAAGTAGGGAACCCTTGTCCACCGTTCAAAATTCAGTGTCCTTTCCATTTTGGGGGGTGTTGACTTGCTTATTTAATCTGGGCTATATTGATATTTGTACTTTAACTCAATGATGGAATGATAATAAATAGTTTAGCCAACTTACCTCCTAATATTAAAATGTAGTGCTGCTCTGATATAAACAAAAATTCAAGACAGTAAATAGCTAGATCTCTTGGTTATAATATTGCCAAAGTAATGAATTTTTAGTAATTTATTATCAATTCTTATTATCATAAGAGAAAAGAATGCATTGAGAAAAAGAGCTGCTACCCCTCTTCTTTCTACTGTCCAGATATAGGTATTAATGTCCTTCCTTCATTGGCAGAAAATATTATCAATTTTTCTCATGAATTTTTTTTTTCTGAGGTCCACTTCTTACAAGGAAACTTAATAAAATATGAATATAAACTTTATAATTGTTAAAAATAGTACTGTGGGATTATGAGGTGAAGTAAAGATTGTCCTTTTTAAAGAAGTTCACACTATTGTGTTCAGATGAATTATAATAGATCCATGGGCATGAAGGCACTTGGCACTTACATAAGTACTATCTCTAAAACTATTTATAAAATCCTACATATTTTATGTTTCTGAACTAAGACATGAGTTCAGAAACATTATCTTATCTAATAAAGAGGGAATATGCTAATTGACCCTCACACGCTGTTGCAAAGATGGCAGCACCCACAGCCACAAGATGGCGGTGCCCAGTCCTCTCAGCCCCGCTGGGGTGGCAGGTGTGCAGCAAGGCCAGGCCTGCCCCCAGGTGGGACCAGCCACTCTGCTCCCCTGCCTCTGGAGTCCCCCAGTCTCCTCAGCCGCTCAGCTTCCCAGGGCTAGCCTGAGGCACAGGCAAGCCTCAGATGGTGGCTGCCCAGCCACTCAGGGCCGCCCGAGGCTCAGGTAACCAAGGCCAGCCGAGGCTTGTGCTGGCAGTGGCAGCAGCAGAGGTGTGATGAGGCGTCACCTTCCCCTGATTGCCAGGTCACCTCCCGTCCCTAAGGGCTCCCGGACTGTGAGAGGAGGCAGGCCAGGCTGAGGGACCCCCCCTCCAGTGCATGGATTTTCATGCACTGGGCCTCTAGTATTAAATATATTCTGTTATAAAGTATTATGTTACATACATATGCAAATTATGAAGCTACAGCTCTGTATCTTTCTGTAGATATCATAAGATAGATGCTCTCTTCTTTGAGAAAGGGTTCTCTTGCAGAGCCTGGTTCTAGCTCTGGAACCACCCCTACATCTCCATCATACACACCCAGAGTGCTTCAGGTGCAGGGTCACCCATTGGAATTTCCAAACAGTGCTCGGTCACCATTTTACTACAGTTATACTTGGAGCTTCATAACTGGAAACAGGCAATCAGGCTTTCCCCCAGGAAACCAAACACAGGAAGGAAAACTTGAGGCTATAGGACAGCTCTACATTCCTGTCTTTCCCAAACCACATTTTTTCAGCACTATGAAAATTTGTCATGACCCCAGCCACTTCAGGATGGACTTCTCCTCCATGTGGGAATCAAGTAAGTATTTGTAACCATTTCTCAATTTGGGCATTCAGTGAGTAATGCCTTCTTAATTTACCTTCTCTACTGATTTAAGGACTGAAGAAAGGGTAGGGACAACTTCATAAAATATGCACAGTGCAGCCCAAATGGAATGTTTGTGGCTAAGTGATATTTGATGCTACTTGCAAGGCTGGCAATTTTAGAGTGAATGCTGCAAATCAACCTGCTGTTTTAAAGGAAGGGACAGGTTGTTACCATATCATTGGTTACAGAGGCCTGTTCAAAAGAAAAACAAAGAATGTCTCCTTGACTTGGCAGACATGAAAAGAATCAGGCTTTGGAGCTAACAGCATAATTTTATCAACAGATTGATGCAAGTCTGAGACCTGGCTCTCTCATTGGCAGTGAGTGGGCCCTGGACAGTGACTTAGCCCCTCTAAGCGTCAGCATCTTCATCTGTAAAGTGAGAATAATCCATTTGAAGTGTATTCAATCAACATGTACTCTGCTCAAGATTTGCCAAGCAGACAGCGATAGTATCTACTTCATAATACTGTTGCAAAGTCTAAACAAGATGGTGGAAGTTATGTTTTTAGAATAGATCTGGTACATATAAATGAACTCAATAAATGCTCATTAAAATATTTTGTTGGCTCAATGGATAAAGTGTCAGCCTGCGAACTGAAGGGTCCTGGGTTCAGCAGTACCTCGGTTGCAGGCTTGATCCCAGGCCCTGGTCAGGGTGTGTGGAAGAGGCAACAATCAATGTGTCTCTCTCACATCGATGTTTCTCTCTCTGTGTCTCTCCCCCTCCCTTCCACTCTCTCTAAAAATCAATGGAAAAATATCCTCAGCTGATAATTTTTTTAAAAACGTTTAATATAGCCAATTCCCTGTCTATGAGTCAGTTTCAATTTTGTATTTTCATTTATTTTGTTTTATAGATTCCACATATAAGTGAGATCATATGGTATTTTTAAATAAGGTGTTGAGGTGAAATTCCTATAACATAAAATTAACCATTTTAAAGTAAGCAATTCGATGACATTTACTACCACAATGTTGTGAAATCTGTCTAGTTTCAAACATTTCCATCACTGCAAAGCAAAGCCCTTTACCCATTAAGCAAATTCTCATCATTCTTCCTCCCTCTAGCCCCTGGCCCTCACCAGTCTGCACTCTGCACTTCATTGTTTTTGATGGTTGCATATATTCTATCTATATGCCACAACTTGTTTATCCATTCACCTATTGATTGATGTTTGGACTCTTCACATTTTGGCTATTGTGGACACTGCTATGAATGCAAGTATACATTTGCTTGTTTGAGTATCTACTTTTAATTATACTGGGAGTGGAATTGTGGGGTCTTATGGTAATTCCTTGTTGAAGAATGCCAGTGGCTGCATCAATTTGCACTCTCACCAGCAATGTAAGAATACTTCAATTTCCCCACATTCTCAACATCACTTTGTCATCTTTCTTTTTAAAAAAAAATATTGTTATACACATTCTCCTGAGTGTAAGGGCAATTCACAGTGGATTTGCCCCAAGACCTAATATTGGTAAGCAGTTTTTCATGTATTTGTTGGCCATTTATGTATCTTCTTTAGAGAAATATCTGTTCAAGGCTTTACTCATTTTCAAATTGGGTTCTTTGTATTTTTCTTGATGAGTCATAAGTTTTTTATATAGTCTGGCCCTTACTGGACATATGGATGAAAATATTTTCTCCCACTCTCTGGATTGTTTGTTCACTTTCTTGAAAATACATTTTGATGCACAAGAGCTTTTAATTTTGATGATATCCAATTAAATTATTTTGTAGTTTGTTGCTTATACTTTGGTCATATCTAAGAATCTATCACCAAAGTCAACATCATGAAGATTTATGTGTTTTTCTAAAATTTTTATGGTTTCAGCTCTTATATTTAGATTACTGGCCAATTTTGAGGTAACTTTTGCATATGATGTGAGGTAAGGGGTCTAACTTCATCTTTTTGCATGTGAATATCCAGGTGTCCTCCCACTACCATTTTCCCCATTGAATTGTCTTAGCTCTCTTGTCATATAGAATTGGTCATAGGTGTAGGAGTTTATTCCTGGACTCTCAATTCTATGCCATTGGTTTATGTGCCCATCATATACTATCACCAATGTTTAGATTACTATATTTGGATTACTATTGCCTTGCAGTAAGTTTTGAAATCAGGAAACACGATTCCTTTAACCTTGTTTTGTTTGTGTGAGTGTTTTTTTTTCAAGATTGTTTTAACTACTTGGGACCCTATGCTATTCCATATGAATTTAAGATGCAGCTTTTCCATTTATGCCCCAAAAAAAGGGGGGGCTTGGAATTTTGGTAGGGATTGCATTGAATCTGTAGATCACTTTGTGTAGTATAGATAGATTAGCAATATTGAGTTTTCCATTCCATGATCTTTAAATATCTTTTCATTTTTTTAAAGCCTCTAATTTTTAATTTATGTTCAATGTATAAGTCTTCACTTCCTTGATTAAATTTATTCCTAGTTACTTTATTCTTTTGGACACTATTATAAGTGGGATTCTTTACTAATTTCTTTGTTTTTAATTGTTCATTGTGGATGCTTAGAAACACAACTGATTTGGGGATATCAATATTATACCCTCAAATTTTGCTGCATTCATTTCTTAGCTCTAGTAGCTTTTTTGGATTTAGGGAGATTTTCTACATATAGGATTGTGTCATCTATAAATATAGTTTTACTTATTACTTTTCTAATTTAGATGCATTTTATTGATTGATTTTGGTGTCTAATTGCTCTGGCTAGTACAAAGTTTGATAGTGAAACCAGACAACCAATGGGTCCAGGCTTCCTGTCACTAATTGAGCCAATTAAGTAGAGACAGGGTTGAATTATATATGAGCATTTATTCTAATAATGCCAGCAGCAGGTCATCCATGAAAATCTGCTCTACCCCTCCACCCCCATAAACCAGTTGCATTGGCTAGAACAGTGGTTCCCAAATTGGGCACATGCCCCACAGGGGGGCAATTTGATTTTTAAGGGGGGCATTTTAAGATGAGTTATTAACAGTGAATTTTTTCCATATCTTATGGTTCTAGGGACCTCATACACAGTATATAAATATGTATTGTGACATATTTATGCATTTCAGTTCTCTATTATATGATTTGAAACTTTATTTGCTATTTTTTTCATACGAATTCATGTTATTATTTTTTAACAATTTCTTAGTGATTTCTTCCTCAGTACTTCAATTCTCCTTTCATTCTTTTATTTTTCTTTTTCATGGATGCCATGTTCTTTGGAAGCTTGTTTAGACCAAGCTAATGGCCTTTTAGGCTTCCTCCACATGAATAGGAGTTCACTTTTTGATTAATCAGAATTATGTGTCACAGGGGGGTATCAGAATTTTAGAAAAGCTTAGATGGGGCATGGCAAAAAAAAAGGTTGGGAACCACTGGGCTAGAAGGACAAAGATAATATTGGAAAGTAGGAATTATAGGCATGGGGAAATAGGCAAGATATAATGGTTACAGGTTATAGCAATGTGAGCTGTTAAAGATATGGTGAATATATTCATACATTATTTTGTAAAGGTCTCCAAAACGTGTTGTTAAATGAACTACAAATTAACCATGGAGAGAAGTATAATATGTGCCCATTATTTTTAATGAAGGAAGTGGAAAAAACTATATAATAAAAATGTGCATAATACTGATACATAAGTATATAGTTTTGAAAATGAAGAATAACAAAAAGTAAAATAAAATATAAAGGGACAAACAATAAAAGCTCTCATTTGAAAAAATATATATAAAGCAAGAAATAAATTGAAAGAATAAAGAAAAAATCAGACTCCACAGAAAATACTTTCTTTCATACATTTTATTGATAACTATGTAAATGCTTTACATAATTACAAGGACAAAATCAAAATGCTTACAACAGTTTCTAAGACCAAAGGAAAAATAAACAGAGTAATGATACCATTAATAACCTGATTATTATTAACAGTAAAGGAATAAAGGGAGGACTAGGTAATAGAGGCATGACATTTACACAGCTTTGCCATTCTGGAGTTAACATTCTCCAAGTCTGTTCCCTGCAGATCGCTGGGGGAAGGGACTGGACAAAAGGCTCATGACCAGAAAGGTCTGAGTGACATGAGAAGATGCTTTCCTGTCAGTTATACCTGGGAGCCAGTCAGTGGCCAAAATGGGTGTGGCCACTGCCCGGTCCCCAAATCTGAGATACTTAACTCTGGAACAAAGGGGGTTCTCCCTCTGCCTCACCTGTTTGCCTGCGCTCTGGGACTCCTGGTGCAGGGGGTACACTCCCCTGGATTCACCCACCCAATAGACTAATGGACTGAATCTAGTCTGATGTTACATCAGACTAAACCTCACCATGGAACGCTAGCCCTACTTTGGGCTCTGCAGGAGCCCAGCAGCAATTTTTTCATGACTGGGTTAAGGGGCATAGGACTTTACAATCTGAGAAATATAATTCCACGCCAATAAAAACCATTCATTCTCCCATGCAAATCTTTAGAAAATTCATTTTCTAAAGATTTGCAAGAGCTACCCTACTCCCACTAGCAATGGAGGAATCCCACCTATTGAATCCTCTGGCAACAGTAAGGCATCAAGCTAGTGCCTAAATTACTTAGTGAATAATTATAAATGACTGTTAAAGATAGTCATTTGATGGTTAATTCCTAGGGGAATATAGCATTTATAAAAAACTACAAAATAAACTTCAAGGTATTTTCAGTAATCATGTTTTAGTACTAATAATATTAGTGTTCTGAAACCATATTATACATTTGTAAGAAAAAAGATATAAATTAGAGACATTAAGTAAAACCTATAACAAATTCTTACATTTTAACTGAAAATACTCATGTAAACTTATACCATATTTTCTCTTAAAGCATAAGAAAACCTCTAGCTCTGTCCACTGAATCAGCTTAGAAACTGATCAGCATAGTACTAATGGTATCTCTAGCACAAAGATTATTGTTTAAGTAACATTTCACACTAAAAGGATACAGGGATTCTTGGAGGAATAGCTTACTCCAGGCCTGGGGCAGGAAGACAGGAAATGTACAAATGAGCTTGGAAAATCTAGTTATAACAGAAAACAATAAAGTTATCAAAGAATATTAAATTCCATCAAACAGGTGTAGGAGCAATTTGAAGAGACTTCTACTGGATAAAAGTGAGACATTGCGCCGAACCGGTTTGGCTCAGTGGATAGAGCGTCAGCCTGCGGACTCAGGGGTCCCGGGTTCGATTCCGGTCAAGGGCATGTACCTTGGTTACAGGCACGTCCCCACTGGGGGGCATGCAGGCGGCAGCTGATCAATCTCTCTCATCGATGTTTCTGGCTCTCTGTCCCTCTCCTTTCTTCTCTGTGGAAAATCAATAAAACATTTTTAATAAAAAAAAAAAAAAAGTGAGACATTGGAGAATATTCTAATAATAAAACAAATGAATGGAAACAGCAAACTTCTTAAGATTTATCAATTTGTAATAGCGTAACATTTTCATTGGCTACTATATCAGCCATTTATTACCAATAATCTTGTGAAATAAACCATCCAAAAACTCAGTGGCTTAAACAAAAATCATGGATTCTTCCTCATGTGTCCATGTGTCTCCTGGAGGTCAGGTGTCTTAGTTGGGTTTGTCTGGGCTAGCCTTCAAGCAGCAGATGGGTTCCAGTTCTCTCCTGCATTTCTGTCATCCTCCTGTGTCAGCAGTAGATACATTCTTCTCGGGATGTTGGCAGAAGTCAAGAAAGAAAGCCAAACCACACAAGGTGCTTATTTGTTCATGGCTGCTAACATGCCTTTAGTCAGCGTAAGTCTCATGGCTTAGTAAAGTAAAGTAAAGAAACGTAATACACTCTGCTTCTACTAAAAATGAACTGAAGAGTAACATAGCAAGGATATAGACACAGGTAGGATGAAGAATTAATTCAAATAATTTAATCTCCCCCAGTAAGTATGGCACCTTTTTTCAGAGAACCAACAAATATTCTAAAATATGGGCAAATAAAAAGATATGCTTAAAAATATCTACTCTGTTTTTCCAGCACAAACTACATCAAGCTATTCAGAGTATTTGTTCATATAATAAGTGAAGAAAGAATGATATATTAGAATATTATCCTTCTTCAATTCTCTAGGATTCAAATATCACCATTCCCTCCTTGTAATGAAATAACATATTGGCCCATTATCACCATAGCTTGATGGTGATATTATAGAAAAAGCTTGTGGAGCAAGGAAATGAACAAATAATACCAGTGTCCTCAGGAAGTAATTGAGAACCAACCTAAATAGACTCCCACTAGCCAAAGATAATAAAATTTGATCAATAAGCATAATAACAGCAGTGGACCAAAATCCATTAAAATATTTAAATGCATGAGTCATGAAGATATTGAACACAAACAAAATTCAAACAAGCAAAATAATAAATTGTTGACATTTGGATGATAAAAAGAAAACAAGTCATTATTTTAAACATATAAAAATAAAGGAAACAGGCATTTGTCCAGCTTTTCCTTCCTATATGAGCTGTGACTCAGGGCAACCAAATAGTTGATAATAGAAATTTGATCTTTATGTAAGTATTTCAGTTAATAAATTAACAAGGATTAAATGAATTAGAATATTACTATTTTACAATCTCTAATCAAGTAATAGAATTAAGCAATTATTATCAGTTGCTAACATTACTCAAAGAAAGGCAGGTATTACATATCTCTTGAATAAAATGCATAATGCCATCAATAAAGTAGTATTCCCGCCGAAACCGGTTTGGCTCAGTGGATAGAGCATCGGCCTGCGGACTGAAAGGTCCCAGGTTCGATTCCGGTCAAGGGCATGTACCTGGGTTGCGGGCACATCCCCAGTGGGAGATGTGCAGGAGGCAGCTGGTCGATGTTTCTCTCTCATCGATGTTTCTAACTCTCTATCTCTCTCCCTTCCTCTCTGTAAAAAATCAATAAAATATATTAAAAAAAAAAAAGTAGTATTCCCAAAACCTTCCAATTTCAATCTAATAAAGTCTCTAGATCTCACCTCTAATTTATATGAGATGTAGGGGAGATAGAAACATGTTACATTAAACCATGATATGCAATTTGTAAAACCCAGAGTGAAGGAAACTATAATGCAAAAACTCTCAGAACAAATAAGATTGCCCATGAATTAACAACTGTTGAAGTTGAATGAAGGAACATGGAGGTTTTAATCCTATTTTTGCATATATCTGGATTCAAATAATATTTTTTCTCAGAATAAAGTAAGCCACTGCACATTTTTTTGAAAGCCATGTGTGGATTAAACAGAGAGAACAAGTCTTATTTGGGGGGTAGAGTCCAAATTATCCTTTAAGTTGCCGAGCTAGAGAATGAAAATGAGAGAGGCTAGTGGGCCTTTTCTGAGTCACTAGCTTCATTCTGAATACTATTCAAAGTACCACCTAATATTAGTGATATCCAAGAATTAAAGGCAACACTAGAATGGGTGCTACTTTCTACGATTCAGAGGTTAATCTCTCATCCTGAGCCATAACTAAAATTCCTGGAATAGAAGATGGAACAATAATTTCTTTTAAATCACCCATGTGGCCCTATCCATGCATTAGGCTTTTTTATATGTCTACTGATCAAATATCCTGCATGTCTTTATAAATAACTTATGCTGTGCCCTCGTAAACAATTGTATATTTCATCATAAGAAACTCTTGCTGAAGTGAGACAGTCAATGAATTGCCACCAATACTTAAATTAAGAAAGTGAGATGCGGACATGGTGACTCTCCTCTGCTGTCATGTATATTCCTTTATTATTCATGAAGGACGGTCATTAACGACACATTTATCTTGTGCCACAAGACTCGTGTGTACTGGAGCTATCCTCTTTTTGCTTTTATGTTGTTAAGCCTCTTCAAGAGAGTAATCTAATAAGAATTTTAATAGTGCAAGGACAATGTGGATCCAAACAAACCTGCAAAGACTACTATTAAGAAATATATATCAGTGTTCTTGCTGCTTTAAGTACAGAGGCTTTCATTTGCAAATGGGACTTTGTGTGAGTGTAATATCTAGCCGATTTCTCTAGACTTGAATTTCACAAGGAGAGACATTAGTTCCTGGATACAAGCTTTAGATTAATAGTATGATTTTGATTATGCTTTCTAACCAAGGGTAACATGAAGCTTTGGCATTAGAAAGTATGCTAAATGTGTTGAATTGTATTTGTGAACTCAAGTAGTAAATCATAAATCTTCAATTTGGAAGGGATAGGGATTGAGGGCACAAAGTTTAGGGAGATGGATGGAGAGAGAGAAAAAAAGAGGGAGAGAAACAGGAATTCAAAAATATGGAGGCAAAAACAGATAATACAGAGCATATGAATAGATATATAAATGTAAGTGCCCTGTCCATTGTCCATCCATGACACTGTGCTCATGGGACTTGTCTTGTGTTGGTTACATTGACCAAAATTTAAGTACTTTAGTTGCAGGAAGGAAATTGATAAACAATTGATACCAGTACTACAAAAAATAAGAACATGTCCTTCCTGTACTTTCTGTTAGGTTCATTTCTACAGCAAGAGTGCTGTTATATACAGCCACATAAATGGATTATTGGTTTGGCTTTGTATGTCAGCTCTCAGACCCATACAGGACACTTATGGCTATAAGTCATAAAATCCCCAGAAAAAGCATCAGAGTAAAATCCAAAATACTGTTCTTGCTCAGCCATCCTTCTTTTTATTATTCATGCTATTTCCTTATTTTGCTATTTATGAAATAAGGAAAGTGGTCACATGATCACTTGCACTTGGTGACTAATTGAAAAATGGGCAGAGCTTCTTGGAAGACTGGCTTGTTCCACCAAATTGCTCCATTAAAAACAATATAGATAGATAGATAGATAGATAGATAGATAGATAGATAGATAGATATCACAAACAGAAGAATTAATAATTAATACCCAAAGGTACCCAAAGTTCAGATACAGCAGAATTATATGGGGATGAAGATTAAAAGTTTAGGCTTCTGGGCCCTCCTTTTAGAAAATTCCAATCCATTAAATATTGGAAGAGACCCAGGTGATTTCCATGTGTAGTTCCTAGAACATGATTATCACAGACACTAATAAGTGACTCAATATGAAAAGAGGTATAAGTTAAAAAACTTACATTTACTCTTCATGAGATTGTAAAACAATATTAATGCTCATATTGTAAGAATTTGTAGGCATATTTATAAGCATACAGTTCTCCATTGTATAATCACATGCAATATTTTCTTACCCAGGTATTAATTTTTTAGTGTAAAATAATTCAAATGATAAATTCCAAAGGTAAATAAAATTAAAGGCAGATCACCTAAGCAGCCCTAGCCCATTTGGTTCATCAGATAGAGCATCGGCCTGTGGACTGAAGGGTCCCAAGTTTGATTCCAGTCAAAGGCAAATTCCTAGGTTGTGAGATCTGTCCCCAGTTGGGGGAGTGCAGGGGGCAGCTGATCAATGTTCTCCTCATCATTGATATTTCTATTTCTCTCTCCTTCTCCCTTTCTCTCTGAAATAAAAAAATATATATTTTTTTAAAAAAGATCACCTAAGCATAGCATTTACCAATTATTGTCATTTTCAGCATACCACATACATTTCAATTTAAATTTCCAAACTGCACATCCCGATAATTGTCACATGGCTGTGAAAGCCCCATGGAAACTTAAAGAGATATAAAAATGTCAAGTCTTTTTCTATTTTTCTGGCATCATTTTAAATATAACCAGGCAGTCTCTGACCATATTTTTTACCACACAGTTACCCTTAAGAACAATTTCCTCTAACAGGACAGAGAAACACAATAGTGAACAACTGTTAGAGTCTTACAAGTGTTTCTTCAAGCATTGTCTTTGGACAACCTGCAGCAGAATCACTTGATATATATCATAAAGTATAGATTCTTAGACACTCCATTATACACATTAAATCTAGTTGAGGGGGCGCACCAGGACAATTGTGGGCATCTATAAGCAATTTCCAGTTTTAGAGTTGAGATGCATAATGATGTGGTTAAATCATCTAATCTAATAAAATACAGACATGCAAATTGACCGTACATTTGCTACACCTTAAGCCATGCCCACCAGCCAATCAGAGCAACTATATGAAAATTAACCCAACCAAGATGGTGGCCGGCAGCCATGGAGCTGGAGCAAGCAGGGGCTTTGTTGCTCCAGTGATGGAGGAAGCCAAGCTTCCCACCCATCCTGGCCAGCTCTGAGCTCCACTAAAGGCAAAAAAGTTTCAATTATAGAAGGTAAATAAATCTCAGAATTAAAAAAAAAGGAGAGGCTGGTAGCTTTTGTCGCTGGGGGGCTTGGCCAACCTGAAAACGGCCCTCAGTCCCTCACCCAGACTGGCCAGGCAACCCTAAGCATAGCATTTACCCCCCTACCCTAAAGGGGGTGTGGCCAGCCTGAAAACAGCCATCAGCCCCTCACACGGGCTGGCCAAATCCCTATGAGGTGAAGGTCCCCACTTGGTGGGGGGGGGCTTGACCAGCCTGCAAACAGCCATCAGCCCCTCACCGAGGCTGGCCAGGAGCCCCAGTGGGTACCCCCACCCTGAAGGGGGTGTGACCAGCCTGCAAACACCCATCAGCCCCTCACACAGGCTGGCCAGGCACCCCAGTGGGACCCCACCTTGATCTGGGGCACCCTTCAGGGCAAACCAGCTGGCTCCCACCCATGCACCAGGCCTCTATCCTATATAATAAAAGGGTAATATGCAAACTGACCCTAACAGCAGAAGGACTAGGAATAACTGGTCACTATGACACACACTGACCACCAGGGGGCAGATGCTCAGTGCAGGAGCTGCCCCCTGGTGGTCAGTGCGCTCCCACACCAGGGGGAGCTCTGCTCAGCCACAAGCCAGGCTGACGGCTACCAGTACAGCGGTCGTGGTGGGAGCCTCTCCTGCCTCCTCAGAAGCACTAAGGATCTCAGACTGCAGCTTTGGCCTGCTCCCTGCTGGCAAGTGGACATCCCCTGAGGGTTCCCAGGCTGCCAGAGGGATGTCTGATTGCCAGCTTAGGCCCAATCACCTGGGGATCAGGCCTAAGCCAGCAGGTTGTCATCCCCCGAGGGGGTCCCAGATTGTGAGAGGGCACAGGCCAGTCTGAGGACCGCCCCCCCCCCCCCCCCCAATGCACAAATTTTTGTGCACCGGCCTCTAGTCTCTATTATAAAAACCTGTGGCCGTGACGCCATGACACCATAACAACCAAACGCTAACGGGCACCTGCTAAACGTCATATGATTTCTTCATGGGAACAAGTGTTGCTCTGTTCAATTCTCATCTTCCAACGAAGATCAATTTAAGTGCTCCTGAGAAGGAAAGGTTAGGGCAGGAAACTGTTCTTATCTCCGACCACAACTGTCTTCAAGGTGGGCGGGGCTGCTGCTTGTGCAGCAAGGCTCACACTGGTGGGCGGGGCTACGTGCTGGGGAGGTGTGTGCAGGTGGGTGGGGACTTGACATAGCTCCCTGGGCACTACCGGTCTGGGTCTTGGGTGATTTCACATGGTGGGCCTCTGGTCTCATATAATGCAACAGGGCCTCTAGTCTCATATAATGCAATAGGTGGCTTGAATTTCCACTGTATTTTCTGAAACTTTTACTTCTTTCAGTGGCAACAAAGGAAAGCCTCCAATGCAGGTACAGAACTAGGATATGGTGAGTGAGGCACTTACATATGGTGAGTGTAAAAATGAAGGGGTGATTTTAAAAAGTAAAATAAGTAATACAAACAGGATATAATGCCTTGCCAAGCCATATTGGAGCTAAAGTGAAATACTACTTAAAAGAAATAAAATAAGTAACACTGATCCGGTCTGTATTTAAAATTTTTATTTTTTGTTCCTCATGGATATTTTTGGATAAATTTTAGTATATTAAAATATTGCTTATCTTGATTATTGAGCTTTTCAGATCCCCCTTAATTTTTGCACTAGAAGCAAATGCCTCACTCTTGTTTCAGCTCTACTCCTCTACACTGTGCAGAATGAAATTGCTCCAATTATTTCAAAGCATATGCACAACCAAACATGACAAGTTGTTCTCCTCCAATGGCATTTTCTTGGGTAAATATGTTTCTTCCTGCATGTGGAACCAATCCTGCTCCCCAAAATTAATCAAATCCATTAAGCAATAAAGCCAAATGAACTTATGTTTTTCTAGACTGAGTACCTTAAAATATATAATTTGGTTAATATTTTTTAATTAACAGCTGATGTACTAAATCTAAAACAAGGTGGGCAGGAGGATGCATAAAGAAAAAAGTCTCATTCTGAACTGGAATGCCTGTGTCCAGGTTTGGGTTTAAAGTAAAAAATAGTGAGTTGATTAAATAATAGTTCTCAATAAGTAATATATCTTCAGAGGCTCTGTTTTGTTGTCATTATATTTTGTGTGGAAAAGTTTTTCTAAAGAAAATGCTTTTGAGGTCCCATGACCAAGAAGAAAAAACCCAAGCCAAGTAAGTATTTGATTGCCTACTAACTACTTGTTGTGACATATATTCAGAGAAGCAGATTTTGTCCTACTGGTTCTTTCACTGTTGCAGTTTCACTATTGTCTTCCGTGGACCAAACAGCTTGTTTAAAACCTACACATAGCAGAGCTCTTTTGAAAATTGTTTGCTCAAACATGACAGATTAGCAGACTAAAAAATAATAAGAAATCTGAAACATAAACATAAAGTTAGCCTTTTGAGCACAGTTAAAGGAGCCAGGGTTTGTTTAATTGCGGGAGTAGAAGCATGGACCCATGACAGCACGTTGTTGATAATTTCTTAAAAGCCTTAGAGCAAGTGTAGATGAAGACAATTAGCCGTGGAGACTTGTTGATAGAGAGAATCTCTAGAAACATGACCTGGGTGTTTTTAACTTGCTATAAAGTACTGAATCATTTGACTTTTATATTATGAGATTGTTTTGCCTATATACAAAACATTATAATAGATGTCACTTTCAAAAATATATTTATATC
This sequence comes from Myotis yumanensis, assembly GCF_028538775.1. Classification (NCBI taxonomy): domain Eukaryota; kingdom Metazoa; phylum Chordata; class Mammalia; order Chiroptera; family Vespertilionidae; genus Myotis; species Myotis yumanensis. The sequence continues at coordinate 27,793,658 of NW_027223762.1, read as the reverse complement.
CTAATGATACTGGGAAAGTTTTTCTTTGGGACCTAAAGGAAAATTTGTTTGCATTATAGAAATATAAGGCTCTGAGTTGCATCAATATTATATAGTAAAATTTTCAGAGACATTAAAAATTAAAATTGATACTTTATTAAAGTATTTATGTTATTGCCCTACATAATGGTGGAGAAATGAACAGAAAGACTTATTCAAGCTTCACAATTCTATTATTTAAGACTAGAGGCCTGGTGCACAAAAATTTGTGCACTGGGGCGGGGGGGAAGGGGGTCCCTCAGCCCGTCCTGTGCCCTCTCGCAGTCTGGGACTCCTCGGGAGATAACGACCTGCTGGCTTAGGCCTGCTCCCGGGTGGCAGAGGGCAGGCCCAAACCCTAGGTGCAGCCCCAGGTCAGGCTCAGAACAGGGCCGATTGGAGAGTTGTGGCACCGCTCCCTGTCATGCACAGAGCAGGGCGGATCGGGAGGTTGCGATGCCACCCCTAGTCACGCTCAGGGTACAGCCGATTGGGGGGTTGGGGCACCGCCCCCTGTCACACTCAAGTCAGGGTCGATGGGGAGGTTGTGGCACCACCCCCTGTCACACACAGAGCAGGGCCGATCAGGGGGTTGAGGAGCTCCCCCCTGTCACGCACAGAGCGGGGCTGATCAGGGTTTTGAGGAGCTCCCCCCTGTCACTCACAGAGTAGGGCAGATCAGGGGGTTGGGGCACCGCCCCCTGTCACCCACAGAGCAGGGCGGATCAGGGGGTTGGGGCGCTGCACCCTGTCACACTCAGGGCAGGGCCGATGGGAAGGTTATGGCTCTACCCCGTCACACACAGAGCAGGGCCCGTGGGGGGGCCGGGGGGTTGGGGCGCCATCCTCTATCACCCACAGAGCAGGGCCGATCAGGGGCTTGGGGCGCTGCACCCTGTCACACACAGAGCCACAGTGCGATCAGGGGGTTGGGGAGCTCCCCCCTATCAAGCACAGAGCAGGGCTTATCAGGGGATTGGGGCACCTTCCCTTGTCACGAACAGAGCAGGGCGGTTGAGGAGGTTGTGGCCCTGCCCCCTGTCACACACAGAGCTGAAGGGCGATCAGGAGGTTTGGGCGCTGCCCCCTGTCACACTGATCTCAGTGCCAGGAGGCCTCGCTGCTCCACTGATCCCGGTGCCAGGAGGCATATTACCCTTTTACTATATAGGATAGAGGCCTAGTGCACGGGTGGGGGCCGGCTGGTTTGCCCTGAAGGGTGTCCTGGATTAGGGTGGGGGTCCCCACTGGGGTGCCTGGCCAGTCTGGGTGAGGGGCTGAAGCTCCCAACCGCTCCTTTTTTTTTTTTTTTTTTTTTTTTTTTTTATTCTGGGCCAGCTTTAGCTCTGAGGCCTCGGCTGCTGAAAGCTGGTTTCTGGCCTTTGTTTTTCCTTCTGTATTTGATACAATGTTGCGGTCAGGCTGGCTGAAGCCCGCTGACTGAAAGCTGGTTTCTGGGGTTTTGTTTATCTTCTATATTTGCAACATAGTTGCAGCTGAGAGGCCGGCAGCGGCAGGCGGGGAATGTTGGAGTCCACAGTCACTGGAGCAAGCAAGCCTCCCTGCTCGCTTCAGTGCATGGCTGCCGGCCGCCATCTTGGCTGATAGTAAATTTGCATAAGGATATGCTGATTAGCCAATGGGAAGGGTAGCGGTCATACGCTAATTACCATGTTTCTCTTTTATTAGTGTAGATGCCTTTTTAAAAAAATGAAGAAGAGTACTACAATAAGTTCTCAAGAATTTTTCCAGTTCCATTAAATTACTGTATAAATGGGGTTTCCAGACCCCATTCCAACATGGGTGGAGATCCCCCCACACCAACAAATAATTCTTGGACAACTGTAGTATACATATATATATATATATATATGAATTCAATACAATTCTGACACTATATACCCAGAGATAGTATAATATTCCACACATTAAGGGTTCAGTTGACAAGACTGTCCCCATTCCCACTACACACACACACACACACGCACACACACATTAGACATCAGCCTGAAGCCCAGGCTCTGTGCTTATGACTGACTGGCCACAGATTAGAGGACCAAAGTGTTGTCCTCCTGGGTTTTTATGGAGCTTTCATTAAATATTCATGAGCTTTCATTAAATATTCATGATTAACTAAGTAATTCAATTGAACTTCATCTCTAGCCCCTCTCCCCTCCTTGGAGGTCAGTAGGTGGTGGGAACTGAAAGTTCCAAATGTCTATTCACACTGTTGTTTCTCCTGACAAACAGCCTCTACTCTTGGGTGGGATCCAAAAGCTACCTTCATTAACAAAGAAAAGACACCTTGATCATTCTCAACACTTAGGAAATCCCAAGTCTTCACAGAGCTATGAGCCAGTAACTGTAGATGAAGAAGAGCAAATATATCGGCACATGGGTCCCTCATAGCAGTACAGTCATACAAGCCAGAAAATGTTGGCACATTACCAGAATCTCATTCAGTCATTAATAACTATTCAGTCCATCATCACGTCATATGATGATATCTCCCAGGGTGAAGACACTCAGGTTTTCAGTCCTCCATCTGAGCTTCTCAGATTCCAAAAGCAGAAGTGGTCTCAGGAAAACATGGTTGCACCCCTTCAGGCATCTAGTATAATGGAGCTAAGAGACAATATCATCTCTTACTCTGAACCTCTTTCAAGGTGTAATATTGCATTGGATTTATCTTAAAACACAACTATTTATTCATTCTTTCACCTTCAGCTACTATTTTTCCTTCTCTCTATGTATACCTCAACTTTTTCACCTTTGGAAGGGACATAAGGTTTGGCCACTGTGCTGGTCTAGGTGGCTGGCAGAAATACTATTAGAACAAGTGCCTCTCCCTCAGTCCATTTCTATTCAGATAATGTAAAGTTACATAGATACAGAACTGATGGGCTATCTTTACTAACTGGCAATACAGCTGCTTTCACTGTTAACCCTAAACTTGCCAGATGGGGTGAAGACACATCCTGCCCCACCAGGCACTTAGAAATTCTGACATAAAGGTTAAAAAACATAGTTACAGTTTATTGTTTAGGAATCATCCCTCCTTCCATCCCTTGCAGTTACAGCCCTGATCCCATGACTAATGCATCAAATAGATGGGGGAGATAAAGTTGAGGTGATGAGAGGAAGAAAGGGCAGTTGCCCCTACCCGCCCCCCCTTCCCCAGATCCCCCATAAAAATAAACAAGTCTGTGTAGTAGGAACATTTCTTTACCCCTACTCATGTTCATGTTTAGTGTGAGCACACACTTGTGAAAGCATGTAAACCAGTTCTTCATGCCTTTGTCTCCCCCCAACACACTTAGATAACCAATGTTTTAATTGGTCATTCCAATTCTCTATCAAATTATTACTCAGAAGAGTATATTTCTCTGACCATTGCTGAAAACTGTGGGTAGTAAAATGTTTTCCTTGGTCTGAAGAAATGATGCTAAGCCATCCTAATTTGTGCATTTTTCTATTTCTTGTTCCATTTCTTTTACAGCACTGAGTACCTGCATCTACCTTTCTAGGTAGTTTTGAGGCTAATGCTAAAGCTCAGGTGACCTAAATCTCTACTTGTTTCAGTAGCGATCCTATATAAGGAACTACCAAGCAAATTTAATAAGAGATCAATATACCAAGATCAAGTAGGGTGTATGTAAGAAATTTAATAGCAGTTAATATTTTAAAATTATTAATCAGATTAACAGAGATAAGAAAAAGTATTTGATTGTATCAAAGGATGTTGAAATAGCATTTGAGGGAATTCAATAATATTAGTAGATTGAGATTATCAAAGAATTTATTTAATCTGATAAATAATATCTAGTAAAGAAAATTAAATAAGCATTACACATAACATCTATATATATAAAAACCCAGAGACTGGAACAGTGGAATGACCAGAATGACCAGTGTCTATGATGTGCACTGCAGCAGCCAACCAGCCTGATCCAGGCCCCAATTGGCACCCCCTTTTAGCTGGCCAGGCCCCCAATCAGCCCCCAATACCCCAATCGGGGGTGGGACCCACTGGCCAACCTCCCATGTCCCCTCCCCCCAGCCAGCCTGGTCCGATCAGCCCCAATCAGGGCAGGCCAGCTAGATCCCACCCATGCACGAATTTGTGCACCAGGCCTCTAGTCCTATATAATAAAAGGCTAATATGCAAATTGACTGAACGGCAGAATGACCAGTCGCTATGATGCGTACTGACCACCACGGGGCAGACACTCAATGCAGGAGCTTCCCCCCGGGCTCACGGCTGGTGAGCGCAGCGGCAGTGGTGGGAGCCTCTCCCGCCTCCATGGCAGTCGGATATCACATGAGGGCTCACAGACTGTGAGAGGGCACAGGCTGGGCTGAGGGTCCTCCCCTCCAAGTGCACACATTTCATGCACCAGGCCTCTAGTTGAATTAATAAAAGCTACCAGATAATATATTTCATTATAAAGGTTTATTAATTGATACAACAAAGGTAAATATAGGGTGTCACAAAAATGTTTACACACACACTTTGAATAATTTAAAATTATTAAAATACATTTCATTTTCAAAATTGAGCTGTCTGCTACAGTGTGTATGTATTTTTTTTGGTGGGGGGCACGCTATACATCAATGAAACAAAGTAGATGGTGTATAAGACATACATTCACATACATTAACGCATTTTTTGTTATTTTTGACAAAGAAGACACTGAAGAGCAAGGACAAAATTATTTTTTCAGTATATGGTTTTGAGTTAACAGGATATTCTCAAGAAAAAAAATGATATCTGATGTAATGTTGCTCTAAATGAAAAATATTTTAAGTGTGTACAAGGTAACATGAAAATATGACTTAGGATAGACAATGTTTTTTTTAAATAAGACACACAAAGCAACCACAAAGGAAAACGTTAGTAAATTTGACTACATTAATAATAAATTTTCTGTTTATGGAAAACAAACAAAAAGAAGAGAAAGGCACAAAGTTAACCAACACAAAAGAGGAAGATATTTTAATACAACTAATTTAAAAGAAATCATATCCAGAATATATAAAAACTCCTACAGTTAATTTTAAAGATAAGTAATTAAATAGAAAAATGGGCGGCAAAATATACTTAAATAGGCTACTTTCCAAAAAAGGGTATCCAAAGGTCATCATTAGTCATCTGGAAAAAAGAAAATAAAACCATAATGAGATACCAATCACATAAACTAAAAAGCTAAAATTAAAATGATAGGTTAATACTTGTTAACCAGAAAGCGAAAAACTCATACACTGCCTTTCAGAGTATAAATTGTTACAACTTTGGAAATCTGTTTGGCAGCAACTACTGAAGATAACCCATGACCCAGCAATTCCACACTTGGGCATGGACACATTGGAATTGTGTACACATTTGCAACAAATATCAGTATAAGAATGTTTATAATATGCTATTTGTAAGTGTTAAATACTGAGAGCAACGCAAAGGTTTATCAACAATTGAGTAGGTAAATAAATATTAGTTATTTACAAAACTGAATCCAGTATTGAAAATGAACAAATTACTGCTGCCTGCAACAACATGGGTAGATCTAAAAAACATAATCTTGACACAAAGGAGAACATGCTGATCTATGCCATTTATATAGATTGGGAAAATAGTTACCAAATTAATTTTGGAGCTTAGAAATAAAGATATTGATCACATTTATGGAGGAAGGGATAGGCTTAAAGAAATACAAGTGTTATATTCTATTATCTTGATGAAAGTTACATGTTTGCATTTATTTTTGAAATTGATTAAGCTCTACATTTATGTTTTCTATGATGTATTATGTCATACGATAATAAATAAATTTGTTTTAAAACACCAATGACATTAATTCACTGGAAAAGTACAATATTTCTTTTTCTTATCCTAAAATCCTAGCCTAAACCTATGTATACCTATAATGTATTGAGGGGTATCCATTTGGACAAGGCATTCTTGCTATCTTTTTTTGTTTGTTTGTTTTTTGGTTAGTCCTCACCTGAGAATATTTTCCTTTGATTTTTAGGGAGAGTGGAAGGGAGAGGGGAAGAGAGAGAAGCATAGATGTCAGAGAGACACATCCATTGGTTGCCTCCTGCAAGCACCCCCACCCACCAGGGCTGGGGATAGTGCCTGCAATCGAGGTAAGTGCCCTTCACTGGAATCAAATCCAAGACCCTTCGGTCCTTGGGCTGAAGTTCCATCCGCTGAGCCAAAGGGCCAGGGCTTGATTTCTTTATTGTGTTTTCTTTTTCAATCTCTTAAAAATTAAAGAGTACTCGAGAATAATAATTTTATATTACATTTTATCACTTTCTGCCTTTGAAAAGTAGTGTTAACAGAATGATACAGTGCTTAAGAATATGGGCTTGAGACATAGATCTGGTCCTCACTCCATCAAGAAGCAATCCTTTAGTATGAGGGCAGTTAATTAGCATCTTTAAGGCATATTTTATTGAGAGAGAGAGAGAGAGAGAGAAAGTTATAGCAAGCAGCAGAAAGGTGAGCGTGAGAAAGTGAATGAGCAAGAGAAAGAGGGAATGAATGAAGGAATGTCTACTGCTCAAGGTCCTTATATGGATGAAGGTAATATATATGTGAAACCATCTATCAAACTGCCTCATATACAAGTTTTCTCTATACCAATATTTTCCCAACCTCTCTATCACATATGCTGTATGAGTTTCCTAGGCCTGTCATAACAAATCACAAACTTAGTAGTTGAAAACGACATAAATTTATTTTTGCACAATTCGGGAGGCAAGATGTCTGAAATCAAAATGTCAGCAGGGTTGGTCCTTTCTGGAAACTCTGAGAGAGAATCTGTTCCTGCCTCTCTCAGAGGTTCTGCTGGTTGCCAGCACTCTTCGGTATGCCGTGGCTTATAGCTGCATCACCCCCATTTCTTTGTCTTAACAGGGATATCTTCTATGTGTCTCCGTCTTCAACTCTCTCTCTCATTAAAAGGACAGGAGTCATTGGATTTAGGCTCACCCCAGTCCAATATGACCTCATCCTAACTTGGTTGCATCTGCAAAGGCCTATTTCCAAATAAGGTCACATTCATAGATACTGGGGGTAAGAACTTCAACATCTTTTTTAGGGGGACACAATTCAACCCACAAAATATATCAAGCAGGCATTAAATTGGGAGAAGCTAAGAGATTGGCCTAGGGTTCAAAACAAACTAATAACAAAGCCAGAACTAGAAAACATTTGTAACTCAGAACCCAGTTTTTCTCTAAATATACTAAGCTACTTAAAAAAAAAACAAAAAACAACATTTTCATGATTCCAAAAATAAACCTTTAATCTTTATTGTGTCTATTCATCTATTTTATGTCCATGGTTGTATTTAGAACATGTACATCAATCTTTCTGAAATGCTGAAGTGGGAGGACAATCATACATGAGTGTGAGTTTACATGTATATGAGTGAGCACAAATATGAAGGTGACAAATTGGCAACCCCCGTGTCATTGTTAGCCAGCAAAGGTGTTTGTTTTGTACTGCACCGTATTGTGGTTGTGAAGGTTGTTTTACATTTTTAATGAGTTAATTTTAAAGTTGGAAGGTTTTACATAAAATTCCAGATTTCCAACTGCTCTTGAAAAATTATATGGTCTGGCAACACTGCACCCACATGACCACAAGTTGCTGGAGCTGAGGAGTGGATGGGGCATCCACTAAGGGAATTAAGCAATTTTGAGTTGGCCACAGAGTCAACCAACCTTCACTGTATCCCCAGTTCAGTTTACCCCACTCAGGTACATCACACACTGGACTGTCTTAGTCGTTTCAGACTGTTTTCCTTGATCTAGAGAAGCGGTTCTCAACCTGTGGGTCGCGACCCCTTTAGGGGTGGAACAACCCTTTCACTGGGGTCGCCTAAGACCATCGGGAAACACATATATAATTACATATTGTTTTTGTGATTAATCACTATGCTTTAATTATGTTCAATTTGTAACAATGAAATTGGGGGTCACCACAACATGAGGAACTGTATTAAAGGGTCGCGGCATTAAGAAGGTTGAGAACCACTGATCTAGAGAAATTTAAGTTGCCTACAACTGGACTATAGTCTCATTCAGTGAGATGCCTAGAGTAAGTGCACAAATGTAATTTAGGGTTTAATTCATTTCCATTTTATTGTTATTTTTCCTTCAGCAAAAGCATATATTTTATAAAAAGAAAACTTGTCAAAAGCCCAAAATAATTTTTTGTGTGTGGAAAAAAGTAGGTATGATTAATTTGTGAAGTTCCAAATGAGTATATCTTATATCTACCATTTTGCTTATTGTTAACAAATACTGAGCTCTGTGAGTATATGTACACATTTATATGATTACAGCATGTATTTAAATAATTTTATAATTAAATGAAAAACAATATTAAAAAGATGCAGCCAGTGGTGGAAATGGATATAAAAGACAAACATGAAAACAGAAGGAGGAGAAAACCCTAAATTAAAAAAAATGAGACTTGAAATTATGTATTAAAAAGGGGAGGGATGGTGTGACAGTGATAGGAAAGGGAAACAAACACCAAACAAAAACAAAAACAGAGGATGTGTTTAAAGAGCTAGCTAGAAAATATTTCAGTAGCCACCACAGAAAATTGATTCCATGGGTTTCCAGGGACAGAAATTGGCTGAAATGAAGCAAAGATACACTAAGGTTGTGAATCTATCTCACTGGCATCTATAACTTTAGCACAACTCTCTTGCTCTTCTCTCAGAAGCCACCGTAAGGGAAATTGAGCAAGACTGGTTAAATTAAACAAATAACTGGTTGCAGGAACCCAATATAAATGTATAAAGCTGGTTTCTAATGAATGAGAAAACTCCTTCCCTGGAGTCTGGCAGTTGATAATGGAAGGGATTGACTTTAGGTGAAGGTTGGGGGAGGGACAGAAAGGAGACAAAGGTCATGTATGAGAGGGGAAGTTCTTACCCAGGATAACAAAGACTGCGCAAGTGAGAAACTAGTCACCGGATGAGAGAAATCAATCTCCTGGCAGGGGTTCCTCACAAACTTAGTTTGGTAGCTGCTATTTTACTTCGCAAAGATCCTTTGACTTCCTGAAGGGAAAGGGGGTGGGACTAGGCAAGACAAAAAACATACCCAGGTGTTAGTGCTGCCCTAGATTTAAAAACACTGCCCATCAAACTCGCTGCAGGGTCCCCACTCTGAAACATATGTGGCAGGTGCATCGTTAGGAACTTACCCATTTCTCAAGTACCCATCCATGTGCTTTCTCTACTGTAGCTCGATACCTGAATAATTATCATTATTCTAATGATTGTAGCCATTTAAAAATCACTTTCTGTATTCTGATTACTGAAAATTTATATACTCTTGTGAAAGTAGGCTAATTTTGCCATGCTGAAGATTTTTTTAAGGAGTACCAGAGTTTTTAACATACTAAGTTGGCTTATTCCTCCTGAAAGTAAAAAAAAAGAAAAAAGAAAAAAAAAAACTTCATGGGAAATATGTGGGCTTTTCCTGTATGTAAATTCAAGTATAGACTTTTTATTCCAGTCTATAGCTGAGACCAAAGCCCTCAACCTAATACCATTCCTTTGCATTAAATAGTTTCTCTTACTGTTGTGTTGAAATAGAGACTTATATAGAAGCATGTTCAATATCTAGTCATCAACTTTTTTGTTTATATAAATTCATATTTGTTTCTATAAATAAAAGGAAACTAGCTAGAAACATTTAATCACAAGCCAAATAACGAGTTATCTTTAGTATTAAAATAAATAAGTTGTGTCCCCCCAGTGTGGCTCAGTGGCTGAGTATCGACCCATGAACCAAGAGGTCGCTGGTTCTATTCCCAGTCAGGGCACATGTTTGAGTTGCTGGCTGGATCCCCAGTGGGGAGCATGAGGGAAGCAGCCCATTGATCAATGTTATCGATGTTTCTATCTCTCAATCCCTCTCCTTTCCTCTCCCTCTAAAAAATAAATAAAAACATATTAAATATCCTAGAGCACTCAATATAGTGCCTAGCACAAAATAAATGTCCATAAATGTTTGTTGAATGGAATGAAGTCTTTAAAAAATAAATCAATAAGTGAGTTATAAAATAAACAACATTCCAATTATGTAATAATGATACTGTAGTTGATTAGAGGCATTCACTATTAAACTAAAATTTAGATGAGAATATCAAGTAATCTAATTTCTCTGGAGGGATACCATTATTGCAGTAGAAAAAGTTGCTCCATTTTTATCACCTGAATCACAGGAAAAATAGAAAATTCCCTCAAAGGGATAAATCTTATTGCTCTTTTGTTTACTTTCTTTCAATGGAAAGGTATTGCATACATATCAGCTCATATTTTTCCTCATTTTTTTTCTTAAATCACTTATATTAGTAAAGTTAACCCCCCCCCCACCTTGATATCAATTTTGGAATTCATGGGTATCTCAAAGCCTCCACTTTGCATTAAATGTTAATTGAGAAAGTAGGTGTTTACACTGATTTCCTAATGTTAGAGCACAAGCTATGATTGCAGCAATAAACCCAGACTCTCTCTATATTCATTTCTCCATCAAAAATATTACCACTTAGTTTCATTTATTTTTAGTGTGGAGTGAGTTTCAATGTTAGAATGCTCATTAATATTTAATAGCTGATGGAAATATATTTGTTTATGGTGACCATGCACTTTTATTTTCATTGTTGAAAAATGTTTACCAGTTTATGGCATGAGGCAGTATTTATATTTCTGTTTGGGTTGTCAGAAATTCTCCCCATCAGACATAATCATAAACAACCATGTTGATTTCACAATTATCTCATTTGTTCTGAGTGGTAGCAAGGGGCAGGAGTTAAAATCCTTCGGACATCACTGTAAGCCTAAACGTGGTAGATTCCCTAAAGAAATTTGAGAGGACACCATCCTACTTTCCACCTTTCTGGAAAAAACCTAGGTTCTTCTGAAGAATGATAAGTTGCCTCAAATTCAGATCTGTAAGAATAATTTTTCATCTTACCCACAAACAAAAAATGACAGTAACATTAAAAACACCTCCCCTGTTTTCCTTAAGATACTTCACATAGTATTTGTCATTAAAGAATGACATTACAGCATTCCAAAGTGGACTATTTAGTTTTCTGGATTCCTCTTGATGAAACTCTTAGAAAGAAAGAAGGAATTAACATTTATTAGCATCTGCATCGTGTCAAGCAGTGTGATGGGTGCCTTTGATCATTTGATGAGAGGCAGTGTAGGAAGGTGGTTAAGATCAGTGTTGCTTTGTATCTTTTCTTGTACTTATCCTTGCTAGTGTGACCTTGATTGCTTTCGTTAATTTCTCTATGCTTAACTTTTCTCTTTGGTGAAATGAGTAAAAGTCTACCTCATGGGGTTGTTGTGAGGGATAAACTAAGTTAATGTAAGTAAAGCACTTGGTACAGTGGCATGCAGTAGGCACTCAATATTAGAGACTGGCATTCTCCCCTTCCAGTCCTATAAAGTGATGCGCCATTATCCCCATGTTACTGTTGAGGAAACTAGCATTTAGAGAGTTGAAGCAATTTATGTGGAAACAACACGGGAAGTCATACTTTAAGATAAAGTACGAGCTTTTATCATTATGTTGAGATTTTCCCCATTTGGGGCACATATTGATAGCTTTACCTCTGCATACTTAACTCAAGTGGGGGAGGGGGGGAGATCTATGGCTGCCCATGTTCCTTAGAATAGATACAGTGGTTACTTAAATCTGATAACTGCAAAGGGGATTACTGCAACACAATAAAGTATCTCAGTTTAAGTAGCGTGTGTGTGTGTGTGTGTGTGTGTGTGTGTGTGTGTGTGTAAGGGGTGGACACAGAGGACTTGTTTCAAAACTTATGCATGAAGAATAAGAATGTTAACTTGTCTTTGAAACAGAAAAACCACAGAAGAGAGCCCGAGGAGATCATGATCTAGAGCAGCGGTTCTCAACCTGTGGGTCTCGACCCCTTTGGGGGTCGAACGACCCTTTCACAGGGGTCGCCTAAGACCTTTGGAAAACACATATATAATTACATATTGTTTTTGTGATTAATCACTATGCTTTAATTATGTTCAATTTGTAACAATGAAATTGGGGGTCACCACAACATGAGGAACTGTATTAAAGGGTCGCGGCATTAGGAAGGTTGAGAACCACTGCCTTAAGGGCATCGTGGAACCCTGTTAAATTTTTTTCTTTTTTCTTTTTTCAATAGGCTGTCCATTTCTCTTACTTTTGCAATGAGCTTTCTCTCCATACCAGGCACATATAGGCATACCTTATGTGTGATTTGCTCTAGAACCCATTGGCAAATGATAGGGAAGTTGAGAAAGCCCCTGAAGTAAGTAGACTGTTTTATTTGGTCCAAGTTTACTTAATGACTTCAAATCTTACATACGTTATTTTTTTCTGAGACTTAGCTTTATATTATTCAAAATTTTATTTAGGTTTTAAAAATCATGTTAACAGTTATTACTTCATTACATTCTCCAAGAAATCCTGTGGAATAATTTGGCCATCACTGGAACCCCTACTTTATAATCAAGGATTCTAGACTTCAGATAAGTGATTTTTACTGGGTCAAATGAAACAGAGTGGGCTTGGAACTATTAAAAAAAAAAGCTACTAACACAATTCTAAATATTGTATGTCCATTTATTTTTTAATCACAACAACAAACAGATGAAGTGGCAGTTATCAATATATCCATTTTACAGATGAGGTAACTGAATATCTTATTTTACCCAAGATAAGAGCTAATGAATAGCAGAGTTGGATTTCAAGCCCAGACACACGGATTCTAGTTCCCACTCATTTAATCACTCGACCACACTGCCTTTCTGAATGCAATGAAAATAATGAAGTTTGTGGTTCCTGCCTTTAAGTTAGTTACAATCTGTTACAAAAGCAGTAAAAGCATAAAGAGGCTTAATATAGGAGTAAGCTCTGGTTTCTTTGGAAGGAAATGAATGCTGCATTGGGAATGTATATTATTTCAGTACTCCTGAGTTTGTCTCGATGTTACAGTCTTGCTTTATAGGGCCTGGAGGCAGAAAATAGTTTTACCTTATAGCATTTGAGGCTGAAGCTATTAGGTTTGTGGTGCTGAAATAAATATGTCTGCTGTTTCTGTTCTAAGACTCACCCAGGCCAGGAATATAATAGGGTTAGAAATTTAAATGTCCATAGGACTCAAACTATAATTGAAAGCCACACACTTTGGAGTTCTCCGCCGCCTATTCTGCAAGCTCCCTTAGAGTTAACTCCTTTGTCACCAAAGCCAGCAATTGTCCACTGGGCATGCCCAGTGATATGGTTGGAGCCTGCAAACAGTTTCACTCACTCCGGGGTTTTACCAGCTGCCAAAGAGAGGAGGAGACAGAGGGAAGAGTTAAACAGGTACAGGACTTGGATCAGCTCAGGATGCCCATGGCCAAGGCAGAGCACTGAGAGCTGGGGGGTGACGAGATGCTGCCACGAGAAGCACCTGGTCACACAGACGAGTCTGGTTGGACTTCAAGTTAGTTGCTGCGTTAGCCTGGTCGGTCCCTCGCGCGTCTTGTTGGCACAGCCCAGGCAGATCGGGAAGGCGTGCGGGGAGCACTCAGGCCAGGGCGGAGTAAGATCCAGGAACGTTGGATCTGGGGAAATGCCAGCCACTGTGTCTTGCCTGTCCCTGCATTCCTCGAAGAGCTGCTGCTTTTCAGGGGTTTCAGGCAGAAGAGCAAAGTGCACACGTAAGAGCAGAGCTCATCTTAAATACCGACTCCTTGGCCCCTTTCTTTTGGCTGCGGAGCCCTTCCCCGAACCCTCTGAAGGTACCCTCGCCCAATCACGAGTAAACCTTGGAGAAGTGAAATCTTCACATAGCTTTCCGTGGGTCCAGCAGGGGCCTGGGCATGCTCAGTAGGCTACTTGGTTCTCTCGTTCGTGTTTCTCTCTCTCTCTCTCTCTCTCTCTCTCTCTCTCTCTCTCTCGGAGGGTGGGTGGTGACAAGTTAGAAGCGCTTGCGGCAGGTCCCCGCCCCCAGGATCGGCCTCCCGCTGCAAGGGGATGAAGCCCAGGTACGCAGCATCCTGACCGGGAGCTGGAGGGGCCGCGCCCGCCCGCCCGCGCGGCGACCCCCCCAGGATCCCAGCTCGAGGACGGCCCGCCGCTCTCCGCGGTACTGCGGAGAGCTCAGCTCCGCCCTTCTCTTTCAGAAGGACAGCACCCCGCGTCACGTAACCCAGCCTTCTCGGGCTCCACCGCCGCCTCCTCCTTCCCAGTCCTTTTCCTCTCCTCCTCCTCCTCCTCCTGCTCCCCTCCGCTGCCTGTTCTTCCCACCCGCACTCCTGGAGCTAGACGCTCAAGCCCGACGCCTCTGAAAAGGCAGCGGCAGTCGCCTTATCCACGGACCTCGGGAGATTCGCTTTGACCGATGCGTGCTTCAGGCTCAGGCTCGAGCTAAGGGGAATAACCTGGCAGGTAAAGAAGCTCAATTTGGGTGGGGGGAGGGGATGGGGCGAGGCCAGCCGGAGAGGGATATCTTTCCCCGTTGTAACTGAGCCAGGATCTGCTACAAATGCACAGGGAAGGATGGGTGGTGGGAGGGTGGAGTAGAGATCCTGGTGGTTTTTGCATGCAGCCTTTTAAATAGAAGGCAAGAAGAGGAGATAGTGGAACCGGGGTAGTAACTTAAAGGCTTCAATGCAGTGATTTATTAGCCAAAGAAAGAAAATAGACAAGTTAGAAACCGAAGCAATATAATAGGTCTGTTATCTACCTCTTTCTTTCTCTTCCCCATCCGCCGCATGTTGTGCCTATCCTCAATTTCTGTAGTCCACTCCAGGCTCCGGGAAACTGCACTGGTATTAGAGATGGAGCTTAGAGACTGGGCGGGAAAGCCAGGCAGAATTTGGGGTGTGCATTGGTATTGATGGACTTGGCAAAAGCCAGGGGGGAACGATAGGCACTTCTAAAATTTCCCCCCAAATTTCCAGGTCCTTTTTGATGGTCTATATTGAAGGGTGCATAGAAAGGTGTGCATGCATGGGTGTGTGTGTGTGTGATACCACAAACATATTAAAATAAATGCAACTGCAGCCGTTGAGCATACTGTATCGATCCTTCCAGTGGCTTGGGAATGAATATGATTCTAGAAATGAAAGAAAAGATTAATGAGGCTGTTCGTTGGCTTTTGAATTAGAGCGCTTCTTCCTTTGGCTGCAGTAAGGTTGTTTTTCAGATCCTTTTATATCATCCTCTAATTCGTGAACTCCCAGGTTTTTCCGGCACCTAGAGAGAATCCTCTTTCTCCATATCAATACAGATACTCTCACACACAATGAGCTTCCTCTAAGAACTGGGAGAGTCCAGTTGACCTCCCCTGTGGTTAAGAATATATATGTGTGTTTTCCCCCTTCTCCTCCATTCCTTAAAAAACAACAAAAAAAAAACTGTCAAGGTTTGCATTTGGAGGAAGGCAGAAGAGAGAGTGAAGAAAGGTTTTGTGGTCTATGTAATAGTGATTAATAAAATAATCAGACCCAACGGAGTCACACAGAAAAAGGATTTTCTAACCCATGAGCTTGGGGATGGTTACAAAGCACTATTTTTGATCTTGAAATGCCAGAATTATTTCATAAACGATGGAAGATTTGGCAGATTCCTGAGTCCACTTAAAAAAATGAGAGTATACTGAACAATACATTATCTTAGAATGATTTTTAAGAGCATCTTTCGTTGGGCTTGGCATAGGAGTAGACAAGCTATGGCTGGTGACTGCTGATGGTGTGGGATATAGCAGCCATAATAAATAAGCTACTGGGATTTTTGTTTCCTTTTGCTAGTGGGCAGTGTGTGTGTGTGTGTGTGTGTGTGTGTGTGTTTTGTGTATGTGTTCAAAGAGAGAGAACCAGTCATCAATTTCATCTGGGGAGGAACTTGAAGTGGGATCCCCTAGCTTGGTGGCTCTCAGCTGACACCTGTAGGGATTGCTCTGTACTGAAGAGAAATGCTCTCAGCTCCCTCCATGGAGGAGCAGCAGCACAATGCGGTGCCATAAATTACTGCTGGTTTCAGCTTGTAGAAGGGGAAAAGTGTTAATTGGATAATGAGGTCTGTGCCCAGGCAATAACTTGTGTGTGTGTGTGTGTGTGTGTGTGTGTGCGCGCGCACACACACACACTGTCTGGGGCGGGGGGGGGGGGGGGGGGGTACATGTGTTTGCTCAACATAGCCAGATTATACATTCATGAATTTTTGTCAAAATATGAGAGTAATTTTTTTTGGTTAAAAAATAAGTTTAAAACCACTGTTTATGATTTCTGTTCCATTTCAAGAACCTGTCAGATTAGAGTTGAATAAAGACAGGTGATTTAATAACATTGTGAGTAATTCAAAGATACAGTTTTAAATTCTAGTATCTCAGAGTCATATCAGCTAAGGTAACACATATGGTTGTTCTGACCACACACTTTCTGAGCTGACAGCCAGATAAGTACTTGAGGAGGAGGTAAGTTCACTACGCAGTTAGGCGAAATACTAACTACACATCTGTAGAGGAGTTTGTAATATGGCAATTGAGTCATAAACTCTGCCAAAAATAGATATCTAACTCCAGTGGATGTTTTCTCCTATATTATTCCTTTATTAAAAAATGACAGGAAAATATTAGTTTGATTTTTTTTAAAAGACTCTCAAGAAACCATCAATATTCCTTCTCTCTCTGAGAAAAAGAACAAGATAGGCGTGTTATACAGATCCAAGGTAGCATTTTCCAGTGGGCAGCTTGATCTCCTTTGCCTATTGTGAATCAGCTATTAAATGAGATATGAATAGGCTGTATTTTTATTGTCCATGTAACTACTACACAATATAAACAGAGTTCTTTAAAGGGCCCCTTCCCTACCCTCCCTTTATGTATTTTAAAAAATTAAACTTTCTTAGAAAAAGGAAGAAATAACCATAACTGAGACTCTATGACAACCTGAGAGGGTTACCTGTTAACAGTTACATAAACTACAGGGGTGTAATGGGTAATTGTGTGTGATATTAACTATTGGGACACATTATGTCTTGCTTGTAGATCAGGACAAATAAGCTCCTCCCAATAAGGTTAACTCTGGCGTACTAACAGCAATAGTTATATTCCTGACTTCTGAGCAGAATAATGCTTTATATGATGCTATGCATGACTTTAGAACTTCATTTTAATTCTCCGCAGATTTCTGGGTCCTTATTCAAAGGCAAAATAAAACCAAAATGTATCACCGACACCCAACCAATTGATGCGCTGGCATCTCAGCGTGGCCTTGCAGAGGTGGAGAGAAAAGAAGAGGGGCTGTTGTGATTTCCACATCTAACAGCTCTGGCTACGTCACAGCTCTGGCTTTGAACCCTGCTGTTGGGGAGGGAAAAGGAGAAGTGAAATCCAGCCTGCGAGGAATTCTGCTTTGGCTACAGTGGTGCTGGAAGTCCCTGAGATGACGACAGAGGCAGGCCTTTGAAACTACTCTGGTGTTGATGAGCGGTGCTCTCAGGAGACAGGGAAGCCCCTTCTCCCTCCTGGTTTGGGACACTGCACCTGGAGAGGGCGCTCACAAGCACCCGAGGATTCTGGTTCACTGCTGACCCCTTGTACTTCCCTGAGAAGCCTTTACTTCCCACCTGATTCTAACCGCTTCCCTTCTGCCTGGTACCTCTGAGGGTCCCTGGCAGATGATGATATTTGAGGACTGAGTGAGGGAAGCATCTGTTGACACCACCGATGCCCTCGAACTAGTTCATCCGACTCAAATGGATGAGTGATCTCCCTTGACCTTCTGTTGACGCCTTTTCCAGAGCCTTGCCTCCAAAGTGTATCCCTCCTCTGGTCTGGACGTTTTGCGGCTGCCCAGTACCCCTGGGGTCCACCTCTTCCAGTTGGGCCGGGACTATAAGGAGAGAGGGCGGGGTTGCTGGAAGAAGAAGAAGAAAAAAAGAGCTCAGTAAAGGAGGGCGCACCCCGCCCGCTCCTGCCCACACCCCCCCGACCCTCCCTCCTCCCGCCCGGGCCCTTCTTTCTGCACCACGGGGTCCAGGACGACCGTGACCCTGTCGGCCCCGGCACCCCCCCGCCGCACCCCCGCCCCGAGCATGGGGACGGCGCTGCTGCAGCGCGGGGGCTGCGTCCTGCTGTGCCTCTCGCTGCTGCTGCTGGGCTGCTGGGCGGAGCTGGGCAGCGGCCTGGAGTTCCCGGGCGCCGAGGGCCAGTGGACGCGCTTCCCCAAGTGGAACGCCTGCTGCGAGAGCGAGATGAGCTTCCAGCTGAAGACGCGCAGCGCGCGCGGCCTCGTGCTCTACTTCGACGACGAGGGCTTCTGCGACTTCCTGGAGCTCATCCTGACGCGCGGCGGCCGCCTGCAGCTCAGCTTCTCCATCTTCTGCGCCGAGCCCGCCACGCTGCTGGCCGACACGCCCGTCAACGACGGCGCCTGGCACCGCGTGCTCCTGCGCCGCCAGTTCCGCAACACCACGCTGGTCATCGACCAGGCGGAGGCCAAGTGGGTGGAGGTCAAGTCCAAGCGGAGGGACATGACGGTGTTCAGCGGCCTGTTCGTGGGCGGGCTGCCGCCGGAACTGCGCGCCGCGGCGCTCAAGCTCACGCTGGCCGCCGTGCGCGAGCGCGCGCCCTTCCGGGGCTGGATCCGCGACGTGAGGGTCAACGCCACCCCGGCCCTGCCCGTGGACAGCGGCGAGGTGAGGCTGGACGACGAGCCGCCCAGCAGCGGCGGCGGCGGGAGCCCGTGCGAGGCGGGCGACGAGGGCGAGGGCGGGGTGTGCCTCAACGGGGGCGTGTGCTCCGTGGTGGACGACCAGGCCGTGTGCGACTGCTCGCGGACCGGCTTCCACGGGAAGGACTGCAGCCAAGGTAAGGCCCGCCCCGACCCGACCCGCCCCTCCCCCGGGGCCTCGGCCTGGGCGGGGGCAGGGGGGCTGCCTGCTCGGGACAGCGGTTCCGTGGGTGTCCAGGTGAAGCCCGGTCTCCGGCCTGTGCGCCTCTGCACCTCCCACCCACCGCTGCGCCCTTGGCATCCTCTTCAGGGCTGAGCAGCCTCGTGTGCAGGTTCCGTCTCCTCCCGGGAGTCCCTGTCCACCGGCCCTGCTTCCCACCTCGTGGCCGGGAGGATGCCCTGTGCCATCCGCTCCTTGGAGCCTTTGCCAGGCTGCTCCCCGTCTGCACCGGGCCAGGGCCCACCCGAGCCACCGCTGGGCTCGCCAACGTCACCTTGCATCCAGAGTGCACAGATGTCCCCCATGGGAGGCAGCTAGGCATGAGCAGATGGGGCACCCGTTTGGGGAGGAGTGAAGTGCAGAGCAGGCTCAGCGTGGCTGAGAGTCTCCACGTCGGGGCGCTTGGTGAGGGGCAGGGAGTCAGGACTCGTGGGCACTGCTGCGCCTTTTACAGGTCAAGCGTGGAGAACCGGGGAGGAGCATGTGAAGATTTTCTATGGCTACGACCAAGTCCAGCATTGGTCGGTTTAAAAGCACAACGATGTGACTTCTGTGGTTTCTAAAGTGGGAGACAGGCCAGCTCGTGTTTAGAAATGTTAAGAGATTTAACAGCATTTCTCAATCGGCAGATGCTTTGGGAAGCTGAATAGGAGAGGCATTTAGATGTTGCTGGGCTGGCAAGCGAAGAAACAGGGGGCTGCATGTGAAGGATGGCAAGAGATTATCTGAGGATAATCAGCAAATGGCATTTATCTGAGTAGTGGAGGCCAAGTTGTCATTTCTGTTGTTCTTAGGGATTGAAACAGTCTGGCATTTAAAATAAAATCAGATCTAAGTTTTATTTTCTCCCCTTGGAAAATTCAGTCATTAGTGTGTTTCTCCAGTGTCACTACATGACAGTGATCAAGGAACAGTATTGTTGTGGAAATACAGAAAAGCCTATGAACAGAAAGTGAGTGATATGAAACCAGTCAAACATGGATGTATCTGTGGCTGACCCGGAGAGAAGATGTCAGGGTCAAATCAAGGCAATCAACACATGGGCAAATGGTATTTACAGCTGAAATTTAAAGAGAGGTGAATTATTAAATCTGATTTTGAAAGCTGTAGGGCCTAAGCTCTATGTATGGTTGTATATTACTGTATGTCTTCTGGGTTTTTATTTTTGCTGACACTGCTAAGGGGAACTAGCCCTTGTAAATCTTATTAGATTTGGCAGTTCTCTCTCACCTGACTTTAAGAAAAAAGAAGGCTTGATACAATTTGTATTTGTTTAAACAGCAAAGGGAGATAGGAGGAGAAAAGCTGGTGATTAGGAGAGTTCCTGAGTTTATGAAAAAAAGTAAGAGGTTATTTTCTTGCTCTGTCTTCATGAGGGCTTTTGTTTTCATTATATTTTGGCTTAAGTCATTATAGAAGACTATCCCATGGCCTATACCACACCTCAGTGTGGCCAGTAAATTTCCATGGATTTAGCATCAGGCTTTGTAGTTATGTTTTATATAAATAAAGCAGTACATGTTTCCCTCTACCAAATCTAACTTAATTGTAAATCATGATTCAGATAACTACATGTGATGAGTTGCCATAATATAATTTGAAGTTGCATTCCTCTACACTGATGAATAGAAATGAATAAAAATGAACATTATTTTATGGCAAAAACTGCTGTAAGTATCCCAATGGCACTTTAAAATACAGAGCAGGCCATTTAATAAACAACACATAAGGTATAACTTCCTTAAATTATGAAACAAATATGACCCAGCTTGTGCTCTGTGGGAAGGTGTTTGAAATGACAATTTTACTTTTTCCATGTATTTTTAACATGGGATCCAGGGGTCATGTATAATCAGGAGTAGCTCAGATTGGAGAAAGCATGGCCACAGTAATATGTTGATGAGAAGCAGAATTAGATGTCTCTGGAATGCATTTTATTTTGCAAGTGGATAGCTCTTTTCAGAAGGGGAAGAATTTCAAATACCAAACTACATAACTGAACATTATAGTACCTGATGCATAAGGTAATTCAACCCAGAAAAGAAAATCCACCAGGATTGTCCTGGAGCATTGATTCATTGTGAAAATTTGAGCCTGAACCAGGAGTGCAGAGATCACCGCTAGTCATAGAAAGGAAACCAAAGGCTGGATTCCTTTGATTATCTCAGGAATGGGAGACGGAGTGATAAAGGCTGTCTTTCTCCCCTAAAGGATTGGCTCCATTTTGATGATTTTCCCTGTTTTGTGTGTGTCAAGTGACTATTAAATAATTAATTGAGAATTGATGCCTCTCTCAACACCAATCATCTACTGATGGCTAGGGATAGATCATTTCTATTCAGATGAAGTATAAACAAAGCCCTGCCTCAGGCAGCATTTGCACTGATTGCCACATTCTTTAAAAAAAAACTAATTCAAAAACAGATAAATCCACATCCATTAGAGAAAATTCAGAAAAAAAAATTAACAGCAAACATTAAATAAAATTTAAATAATGGCTGGTGTCAACTATAATTTTTTTAACTTAATAAAAATGTCTAATATTATTTTAGTTGTCTTCATATTCAAAATACCACAAAGTTACTAGAGAGACAGTGAGACTAGTCTCTTTCTCCCTCCCTGGCCTAGAATGTCTTGAAACAATTTATGCATCTGTGAGTTTTTAGAATGTTTTTTTTTTTTTAATGAGTTCACTTTTATCCTCACTCTATTTATTCTGGCCTAGCAAATTTTATTTATTGATTTATGTAGTAATGGAAAGAAAATAAAAATAAAAGTTATGTGTCATGAACAAGTTAGTGGCAGAGCCTGGGCCCAAACACTGATTCTCTATCTCTGTATTATCATGTCTGCTGAATAAGATTTCTAGTTTATTAGGGTTGATATTTTTTCAGGTTCAGGCATCAATTAAGAAAAAATATATATAAGTGGCTGATGGAACGGAACTAGCTTATGCATCAGTTCCATTCTTTGACCCTTAAAGTCAGTCCTGGAATGGAACTATCTAAGAATGTCATCTTTTCTCAATGATGACCGCTTGTGGGGTACATAGCTTTTTTAGTTAATCATACTCATCTAAGGGCCTCAGGGACATTATTATTTAATAAGTTTCCACTTAAGAGGACTAATAGTTTCCTAGCACCTTAAAGAATTAGTGAATTCCATGGCTACCTACCTTAAAATGAGAATAAAAGGCTGATCAATGACAAATTAAGTTAAACTTTTTATGATTTCCACGTCCAGGTTTCATGTATTTCAGGATCATTTATATTAAAATTCCATACAAGACTCACTCTGTCTCTTTTGTTTACATCCCCTGTTTAAATAGCCATAAACACATATGGCTCGTGATGGTTGATTGCTTAATATTAACAAACATGGCAGTGTGATGGATGCCATTTAATAAAGCCTCTGTATTTTCTGACTTTACTAAGAGGACCAGATAGACAACCCTATTTACTCATTTATTTACTCATTCATTTCTTAAAATTGAGGGCTTTGTATGAGCCTGAGTACTAGACTCAGGCGATAAAATGGTAAACTCTCAGAAATAGTTACTTTCTTCACAGACTTGCATTCCAGTGAGGAGGCACAATACTTAAAAATAAATAAATAGATGGGAATTTTAAATGGTAGTATTTTGGAGAACTTATATACAGTATTGTGATGACTTAAAATAGTGTGAACTGAACTAATCAAAACAGGTCGTACTGAAGAGTGATCTCTAAACTACAACCTAAGAGATGGGAGCGAGTTAACGAGGTAAGGGCAGGGAGAAACATTAGGTACAGAATCTTGGTGCAGGAGATGGCATGGTACATTCAAGCAATTGGGAGAAGTTTCTTGAGTAGGGAGCTCTTAGAGGGAGCAGGACCAGACCATGCAGGGCTTTCTAGACCTTGTCAGTGATTTTAGTCTTAATGTAAAAGTGGTAGAAAAGCACTGGAAGGAGTTTTGTGTGGAAGGTGAGGAGGAGGATGCCATTATTATATTTATATTTCAAAAATGTCACTCTGGCTGCAGTGTATAGAACAGATTGATAGCGGGCCAGAGGAAACATTACTTTCTGTTTGTCAGTCAACAACATTTGTTAAGCACCCACTGTAAGCTGTGGACAGAACTAGGGCACATAGAGAAAAACAAGGTTCTTTCTCTAAGGAAGTTAGAATCTTTGTCAGTTTACTTACGTGGAGAAATCTAAGGCTCTTCGTTGTTTGGAATACTTTGGTTCTATCTGTAAAAGCAAAACATTCTTTGAACCTTTTTGTGACTTGTCATGTGGTTTCTGGCAGATATACCCATTGGCTCTTAAGGCTCTGGGGCCCATTGGCAATGTCATATTTTATTATACCCTCAAGTACCTTGCTAAACATGTCTTTCTTGTGACAGTATATATTGGTTGATTGATTCTGGGCTTTCAATATTTTAACCACTACAATAAATGAAAATATTATGTAGATACTTAACATCTTCGTGAAGGTAAAAAAAAAAAAAAAAGCATTTACCATATAGGTAGGTACTAGACAAAAACGGTTCAGAGATTTTACCAGAGTTTTGTTTGAAGTCTACCATTGTAGGGTAAGGCGCATCATCTGTGATGAGAAAGCTTGGAGTGCCATGGAGAAGTCCATCAATAATTTTGATATAGATAAAATATTCTGGGAAGCTCTTAAAGTGAAAGGCATCTATCAGGTCTAGCAAAAAAAGTTTATCTCAACTATAAATTAATATCCAAAATTGAGTTATGACTCTAGAATGCCACAAATGAGGTGGAATGTATTATTTTGAGTTTTTAATTGTTTTGAGATGCAATTGTAGTGTAGAGGTTAAATTGTACAGACTCTGGGGCCACACTACCTTATTTGAGGGGTTATACACTCAAACTTATATTCCTCAGTTTTGTCATCTGAAATTGGACTAATAATCATATTTCATAGGGATCTTATCGAAGTTAAGCAGATGACTTTATGTCAAGTTTTGAGAACAGTTGCCTGACGCATAGCAAGCATTCTGAAGTGTCTACTTGGTATTTCTGTTCTAACTACCACCACCATCACTAGCACCACTACTTCTCCTGATACCATTTTTTTAGGGGCACTTTCTAGCACAATTCCAATATGGATCTTTTTTTTCTCTTTTAAAATAAATTGTAATGTCATAATAATCTTTGATTAGCCCCAAAGTTTCAACTTAAAAATAAAGGTAAATTATAAAGACAGTGCCGTCTGTTTTACACAGTTGTGCTCTAATATTACTTATGTCTAGTTATGATTCAAACTATTTTTAAAAATGTTATTCTGTTTGAGAATTTTTACTATGATTAAGCAGCCTTTAATACAAAATCATTTGTAAAAACTATCACTTTCCACATAAACTAATACCTTTAACCATCCCAATCCTATACATAGTGATTTTTACTCTATTTATCCTAATGTATAGAGGAAGATATCTATCCTATTTATAATTTGTCTTTGAGGCTCTCCTAGAAGTTAGTTATTTACAAGTATGCTGCAGAGAAGCTAGGTAATATATTTGAGCTTTAAAAGTTCAAATGAGATATTCTTACAGTTATTATGAACAGATTATATTTTCTATCATAAGATTATATATATATATATATCCATTGAAATCATGTTTCAGTTTTGGATATCATTAAATGAATTGTGATAATTTAACTGATTATTTAAAAAAACCCTCCTGATTGACTATAGAAAAGACTTTATAATATTTCTGTTATTCTTAACTGCATTGTGTGAATTAGGACCTTGAACCATACTGGTTCCTGAAAACAGTTATTGACCCCATTCTATATCCCTTTCTCAGTGAGCATGTGGTGGCTACACTGGTTTTAGGGTTAACTATAAATGTGCATTGAAAATTAGGCTTTATCATAGATATTCAGGCTTTGTTTTAGTACGGAGATATAATAAACTTTCTAGTAGAAGCTGCTATGCAAACTGTACTTTAAAAAAGTACGCAAGTATTTTTTGACTTAATTCAAAATAAGTCATTCTTGCATTCTAAAAGTGTAGTTCATGATGCACAACATACTTTTTGTGTGTATTTCTCTGTAATTTTATTGCTGAGTCCCATTTCTGTTACTTGGAAGCACAGGAATCAGTAACTTCACGGTTTTGCTGAATAGTACGTCTTGAAATGTTTCAATTAGGTTTTGAAAGAAAGATTTTGTTTGTTGCTTTAGAACCTTTCAGAAATTGCAGGGCTTTTTGTTTTTTCTCTGTTACACATGGATTCCATGTATGTTTACTTGAATATGAGAACAGGTGCAATGCTGTCTCATTATTTTCCTGCCATGTTATTATTTACACAATATGTGTAAACAAAATATAGCATGGGATCTAAAAAACTAAATTCAAGACACAACAGTGCCTCTAAACCACTGTTAAAAGTAGAGTAAGGCCACCAATGTTTATGCTTTATTTTCAATATTGTAAATGGAGAAACACTTAATCGGACTACTAATGTATTGTAAACTCCTGCTAACCTACCTCAGGATATTTGTGAGTAGCTAATAGAAGTAAACTCTCAGAAAAACATCAAAATTTGAAAGAAAAGTCCAATGGCAGCAGGGAAGATAAGCTCTAGGATGTTAAGAATGTTAACACTGATAATGTTAAACACGGTTCTGTAAATCTACCTTGGGGTCATTTTAGATAATTTATACTCAATAGTATGCATTACTTTTGGTAGAATTCTCATATTACACATTGATACATAAATACAGATAAACTGATTGAAGAGAACATTGGTCCCCTTGTTCCTCATGTGTGAAACCCAATGAAAAAGTAATTTAAGGCAACAACTATATGAGTGCCTATTATATGATTCTATTTTCATAAAGTTCAAAACAGACAACTAACCCATGGTGATATAGGTCAGAATAGAGGTTACCTTGTAGTGGTATTGACTAGAAGAAAACACAGTGGAGCCTTTGACTTGATCTGGATGATGGTTGCATGGATATATATATTTATAAAAATTCACTGAACTATACACTTAAAATTTCTTTTCTTTACTGTATAGAATTATACAAAAATGCTGCTCAGTGAGTATCAGTGCCCTGAAAACATTAAAAAATTTACTTACAAAGGAATTCATATTTTAAAATTTTAGGTAAGAGTCAAATATTTATAACAAACCCAAAGACCATTTCAGAGAGCAAGTGTATTTATATGTGAATAAATCTAACAGAAACAAGTATTCTGTTTTAAACACCTGTACAACCTTTGATCTTGTTTCCAATTTCTGTGTCCTAATAATGGAAATTAGACATAGGTTCTTATTTTACATTTGCATCTATTGAGTGAAAGTCCTACCAACATATTCAAGTAATGTAAGTTTTCCAATTAGGAGGACTTAACTGCGGAAATTTTGAATAATTGAGTGATGAGAATGTTATAAGAGCTCAGTGCATTTTTAAATTAGTGATTGGATATTGGAGGAAACATTGCTAGTCTGACCATAAATTCCATAATACTGTCTAAGTCTAAAAATGTACATGATTTCTCCACCAAAGTATTAGGAATCACATTATTTTGAAACGTGTACTGGGTACCCTTCCTTTAATGGTGCTATAAGCACCTCTTGAATTCAAATACATTTAAAATCATTCTGTTTAGAATCACAGTAGTTATTGTAATTTAGTGCTTACTGAGTGAAAAGCACTGTACAATGTGTTTTCTCCATTTTATTTATTCTTATGACATCCTACTTGAAAGGGTTTATAAAATTCCCATTTATAGATGAGAAAATTGTGGATTAGAAAGGCTAACTTGCCCAAAGTTCTATAGGTCATTGGCAGAGCCTAGGTGTGCCCCTTGCCCCAGCAGGCAAATCTGTCCATTATATTACATAGCACGTGCCTTTTACTTAACAAATAGCTAATGGATGCTGGGAATTTGTTCACTAATTGCCAATTTGGTGCTAATTTGAATGGCTGACATATAATAAAGGTTTTAGCATTGAAGATTGTGGCAGACCCTTAAATTTCCTGCCATTTCCTAATGTCATAATAATAAAGAAATGGAATAGCTTGTAAGAATTCATCATACTTTGTTCCTGTAATTTGCTTATTTACTTCTTTAGTGGACTTACTCAAATTCTGCTTAATGTGTTGATTCTACTCTAATGTAAGAAGTAGTAAAGCCCCAGTATATTGTGTCTAAAGAACATTACAACTAATTCTTGGCCTTTTGAATAAAAATCCTTAGTTTTCACAAAACAAGCAACTCAAAATTTCTATTCATTTCAGAGGTTGGGAGATAAAATTATTGAAAACATCCAAGTCCATGGTGATTCAGCACAGATGTAAAGACCTAGCCCAGTCACATCTGTAGATAGTTCGTGAAAGTTGCTGAGTTAGAACATGGTTCTGCTGAAGATAGAGATGATGGTACACAGGGCACTTAATTGAAAATACAGAATGAGAAGATAGTGTCTCTTTTTGGATAAGTGAATTTGGCTTTCCAATGCATTGCCTAAAATGGAACTCAGGAGCTTTTCTTGGAGTTTAGAAAGATATTCTCTGTGCTGTTTCTGGTATATATGAGAAACTATTATTGGAGCAGTGGGAGGAAAACAAGTCTGACCTGGCAGGCCAAAGTTGCTGACCCAGTCCCTTGTCTTGTTACTGGTGCTCAAAACTATCTGGCCTGTAATTAGAAATACACTGACAGCATAATAGCTGGCAAGTGCTACTTCAAATAGCCCTGTCTCAGGCTGGTTCCCAGCATGGATCCCTTGGTCCAAAAGTTAGAAGAGGAGCTGCCAAGAAGCAGTTGCTTCACTAGCATTCTGATGTCAGGAGGGGCTTTCTAGGTTTAATTTTAGACATAATGAATTCTGGGTGGATGGCAACCCATAAAGGAAGCGGCTACTCTTGTTCCTGACCTAACAATACCTGGCCTTGTATGTGGAACTAGCTAAGCTTAAGTGTTCATCAGACATTGCTAGATTCAGCAGAATGAGCCACCCTGGTCCTGCAGTGGCAAGGAAATTAAAGACTCATGTTTTTCTTCTAAGTAATGATGTCTCTCTATAATTAAGCATGCTGGGACTCTCCTTAGGGAAATAGCTGGCATGGCGGCATATAAGTATAACTGTTGTGTGGAAGATACTGCTGTTCAGTTTAAGCTCTTTATCTTGAATACAAAATGGTTTGCTTTTTATTAGCAAATAATGTAATAATTTACTTAAAATTATTACATGTGATGACTAAGGTACTAAATGTTTAATTTGTCCAGTTAAAAATATTGTAAAGTAGGAAGTTATATATTGTATTTTATGACCCAAATGCACAATTCAATGTGTAGGAGAATACATCTACAGATCCTTATTGGGCCAACTTTATGTGAAAGAAAAGCATTGAGGTATTTTAAAATAATGAGACATTGCCCCGGCTCGGTGGCTCAGTTGGTTGGAACATTGTCCTGTACACCTTAAAGGTTGCAGGTTAGATTTCAGGTCAGGGCACATGCCTATGTTGTGGGTTCTGTCCCTGGTAGGGGCATATACTGGAGGCAACCAATCCATGTTTCTCTCTCACATTGATGTTTCTTTCTCTCAAAGCAATAAAAACATATCCTCAAGTGAGGTTTAAAAAATAAATTTTAAAAAATAATGATATACTTACCTTTGATATATAAATGTGTATGTGTGTATATGTATATCAATGCATGTATATATATATATATATATATATATAAACATGACATACACAAGAACATCACATAATGTATGCAGATATGTTATTTTTAAAAAGTCTTGCAAATAAAATCCTCAAAATATGTATTGTTTAAACATGTCATTAAAATATAATGTCTTTAGGTCTCTCTCTCTCTCTCTCTCTCTCTCTCTCTCTATATATATATATATATATTTTTTTCTACACAAGACCTTAGACACCTAAAATATCTATCCCTATTTTAAGATAAATGCCTTTGTGTGATCAGACATGGTGTTAAGAGATTTTGAGGTTTCTGCAAAGGAGCATTTTTATATCATCAACTAGAGGCCCAGTGCATGAATTCATGCACCAGTGAGGTCCCTTGGCCTGGCCTGCGGGATTGGGCTGAAACTGACTCTCCAACATCCCCCGAGGGGTCCCGGATTGCGAGAGGGCACAGGCCAGGCCAAGGGACCCCACCCATGCACGATCGGGGCCGGGGAGGGATCATGGGAGGGCTCCAGGGTGTTTCCAGCCTGTCTCACTCAGTCCTGATTGGACGGACCCCAGCAGCAAGCTCACCTACCAGTTGGAGTGTCTTCCCCCTGGTGGACAGTGCACATCATAACGACTGGTTGAGCGGTCCACTGTCTGCCCCCTGGTGGTTAGTGCACATCATAGTGAGCAGTTGAGTGGCCTTAGCATATCATTAGCATATTGCGCTTTGATTGGTTGAATGGCCAACCGGACAACTGGACACTTAGCATATTAGGCTTTTAATATATAGGATTAACAGCATTTCAACTGTTCCTGGGTGCTTTGTGAAAAAATGTTTTATGTCTTGCTCTAACATTGCTCTCACAGTTACCAAGAGTAATTTACTTTGATGAAACTTTATTCTTATTAAATTTAGCTATTACTTAACTATTTATTAAAGTGTGCCATAATTATGTCCCAGTAGGTGACAACAGTTAAGTTAATATCAATAATGACTTCTATAAAACATTCATACATAAGAAAACCAGGGGATTAAACTTATTTACTGAGCTCCCAATGAGTTCAATACTATAACTCAAGACTACCACAGGAATATTTTGAAACAGCCTTTTTTGAAAAGCCAGTGATAGCTCTGAAACCTCTTTTACCAGAGTAATTAGGAAATCTATAACAGTTTTCATTTTCAATGTTTAAATGTCATAAGCTTCAGAACATGCTTCATTGGTCAGTGTTAACATTATATGAAACTATCTTCCTGTGGCTGCTTAAACCTTTATTTCAATTAGAATAGTAGAGTTAAATTATTATGGCTTTCTTACTTCTATCACAGTTTATATTTTTTGGCTTCAAATAACATTTAAAGTTTTTTTTATTGTTTGCATTGAATCTATTGTTTTTTCTTCTACTCTCTACATTGACTTACTTTGTAAAAGTACTGGCAAAGGTAGAGCTTCAGGAATTAGAATTATTCTTCATCTGGAAATGTTACTCCTCTGTGACTGTTAGTTGAGAGCTGTGCACTTTCTCAGAGGTCGTTGGAAATGAAGAGTGTTGGGTACCTCCCCTTCTCTCAGGCCTCAGATGTTTTTCATCCTGGACAAAATTCTTGTTTGTTTGACACAGGAAAAATGTTGTGTTTCATCCTAAACAGAAACAATAAAGATTTGGATTGGGGCCAAATATACTATATCCTGGAAATTCTTCTGCTCACAAGAGACAGAGGATGGAGGGATAGTGTGTCCTCAGGGACGCTATAAAACTTGTAATGTGTAATAATTGAGAAGATGAGACCAAAACTGAGAGAGAGCGTAATGGAACAAAGGAGAAAAGAAGATGACTGGGCGGGGAATGAGTGTTGGAGAAGAAGGGGAGAGAGAGAGAGAGTGAGAGAGAGAGAGAGAGAGAGAGAGAAAGATAGAGTGACTCTAATTTGAAACAATCAAAACATTGAGAACTGGTGATTTAAAAGATGAAGAATCACACTTCTTGTTAGCAGAAGAGGGGACTAGACCCGTGGTCGGCAAACTGGCTCGCGAGGCACATGTGGCTCTTTGGCCCCTTGAGTGTGGCTCTTCCTAAGCCTTAGGAATACCCTAATTAAGTTAATAACAATGTACCTACCTAAATAGTTTAAGTTTAAAAAATTTGGCTCTCAAAAGAAATTTCAATCGTTGTACTGTTGATATTTGGCTCTGTTGACTAATGTGTTTCGACCACTGGACTAGACCATGGATTTCTTGACTCTAGCTCTGGGATTGAGTTGCAGAGAATTGGAGGAAGAAAAGGATAAACACAATATTATCTACACTTCAGCCATAGGAGGTATAATCATTCTATATCTAGGTTCTGGCATTGTGTCACTGGACTTTTTCTTACCGACTAATAATAACAACACTATTAGCAAAATCTTACATAATTCATACTCTGTGTTAGGCACTATTTTAAGCTCTTTGCACATTAATTATTTTAGGCATTGACACAACCCTATAAGGTAGATGCTGTTTCCTCCATTTCACAGATGAGAGGACTGAGGCCCAAAGAGATTTTCTTAAGTTGCCCACATTCACACACTAGTGTTTTGCAAAGCTGGCATTTGAGACAAGGCTGCATGACTCCTGAGACCATGCCCTAAACTTCTAATTTCCTTTTTTAATAATAAAGTAATAACTGATTTTATGTCCTCCACACTGTTTTACAGATGAGAATCCCCCCTGTTTTTAAAAGATGTCTGCATAAGCTAATGCAATTTCATATATATGTATATATCTTCATCTCTCAGTATTCCGTTTAAGTGTCTAGTAACTTTTCCTGGGCAGAATTTCTTCCTTAAATTTAATGAAAATCCTTTCTCTGCTGACATAAATTAATTTCTTCTTGTTATGCCCTCAGTGGAAATAAAATTTATGTTGTTAGTATCCCTTCAAATTATGTTTATCTGCCTAAGAGAAAGAGTGCTGTCCTGACTGAGCTAAACACAGTTCAGATCCCCCTTCTGTGGAACTGGTGCGAGTTCAGCCTCCTTCCCCCAGTAGCTGCCTGCTTTAATTATTTCACTCACTATCACTTTGACTGGCTGATGCTCTCCCCAAGGCGCGCTCCGGAAACGCAGTACTGTCCTCTGAATCTGTTCATCACAGGGGCACTACTTTCAGTGATCCCTTAACCTTTCTTCCTGCTTCTGTCTGACGTGCTAATTTCCCACTGTACCGTAGAAAGGGCCCGGGCAGGGACTTCATCAAATCCTTAGTAGGCTGTGTTGTTGCCTGTTGGTTTGAAGAAAATGACTGTCACTGGTGTCTGCACATCAGGCAGTCCAGAATTGTATACAGAGAAAAGTGTTGATAGCATTACATTTGTAAGCAGGAAAAGTGGGTCAGGAAAATATGAGCTGACAAACAGAAATAAAAGAATTTGGAGTAAGGAAAACTGGCAGTGGTATTCTGGTCCACAGAGGACTAAACAATGGAAATAGGTTTGAACAAGAGCGTGTTCATTCTGGCATAAGGAAAGAGAAAACAGCATTTGCTATGGTTCTACTATAAATGCGAGAGCAGGCCAGCGGAAGGAAACGGGGAACAAATCCCTGTTCCTGGAGAGCCTTAACAATAGCTTAGACAGCAACCACTAGTCATAAATTGCTTAAGATTGCCCTTACTCTGATCAGAGGTATGGACTAAATGACCTTTAAAATATGTTCTCAGCTCTTACATATCAATGATCGTACTTTTTGGAATAACATATAAATCCCCCAAGTTTGAGATGAGGGTGGCCTAAAACAACCCCCCTCTAAAGCCTACCTCCTCCCCCCACAGAAAAAACTATTTCAAGAGTGTCTGAAGTTATAATTAACAGATGCATTTGAGTAAAATATGGCACCAACAGCTACAGAGCACTTGGCCTGTGAATTACTTCCGCAGTTGCCTTAACTTGCTGTCGCTGCACAGGAGTCCCGGGGATACACTGTGGGCAGGCTCTCTGACCACATGCTTGTGTTTGCCCTGAGCCAGCTGCCCCCGTTGTCCTCTTTACACGGTGGATTGCCCCAGTTTCATGTTTCCTTGAACGTGGTTGAGCTCGAGTTACAGCTCCTGCCTGCACCTCTCTCATTCTGCCGTCTCCAGGGTACGATCCCAGTACTGAATCCACCTCCAGCAGGTGTGATGCTCCTGCCCTGCCGCCCAGCTGCAGCGCCCCCAGCCCCGTTGCTCCCATATCAATCCTTTCATATCTGTGTCATTGCTCTTCCTCTGGGAAATAGTTCAGGATGGAAGGCGGGTGGGCACTGGTGTGAATTCCTCCTGGAGAAGGATGAGATAAGAGGACTGAACGATACTTTTTGAATTAAAAACGAAACAAAGAAAACCAAAGTAACAACCACTCCAAACATGAAAACACTTATGGGTACCCTGTCGTTTTCATGGTCTCCCAGTACAACCAGTGACACAAACCAGAAATCTAGCCTCATCTTTGACCCACCTATTTTTTGCCCATTCATGAATCCATTCATAATTTCAAAACAACTTGCTAAGAAGATATAATACACAAGATGAGATGTTGGTTCTTAGGCAGTGTTCACCTTTGTGTTTTCAGAGCTCTTGAAGCCTGAAAGTTTGGCAACACAAATGAAGTAGTTAAAACCTAAATACAAGTATAAAAATTCAGGGATCAGAAATGGGAATAAAACTCACTTTTAACCGTACTATATGATACTATAATAAAGCTCACATACGTGCTATTAGTGGTATTATTAATGATATCCTCAGTTGTGGTAAAAATGAGCTTTTTTGGAAAAATGCAGGCATAGCAGTGTGCCTCTGAAGAGTGAAAAACATATGGATCCTTTCAGAAATTACAGTTAATGGATTGTTTCACACTCTCTGAAATTGGGATAATTTTAAATTACCCTTATCCCTAGATTTTTCCATATTTAAAGAACACAGTTTCTAGAAAGTCATTAGAAAGTTACAGAGATGGATAGAAAAAGCACTGGATTAATAAACACTGAGTTTGTCATACACTATGAATATAAGGAGAGTCAGGAAACTTGTTTTAGTTTATGTCTTGGGGAACACTATATTTTGATCAACCACTGGTCTAAGAATTGGAAGGAGAAGTCGCCTTCTAATGAAGTAGGCTGGTGGATACATATATGCATGATTTCAATACAATGCAATCAATGCTGTCACTGAGATGAATATGTCGTGCTTCTAGAAGCCAGAAAATGAAAGGACCAATCATGTGCGCTCGGTGACCAAGTTTATTTGACTCTCTTGATATGCTATTTCAGGCTTTCATACTCACCCATCAGGATTATTGCTGTAATCTCTTTACTATTTTTCTTAATCCCAGGCAGTAATTCTCATTCTGCCACTTAAAGCCATTTCTCTCTACTACTGGAGTGATCCTTTCAAAGTAATATTTCGTCTTTGACTTGTAATGTCAAACTAATAGCCCATTTCAGAAGATCAGATGCACACTTCCCAAGGATATGTGTCATTCTAGGTTGACCATTCTGTTATAGAAATAAAAACAGAATGTTCATATTTTCAGAACAGAATATGGCACAAATGCTGCAGGACATATTCTGAAAGAATATACTAAAAGAGAGAACAATTGAATTTAAATATTCTATAATTCCAAGGATTACGTTTTTATTTGGATCCATTCCATTTGTCAGGTTGAACATTAATTTCCTGGTAATTAACAAAGGGATCCTAATAAGGTAAAAGGTCTGCAAGCAGATACAATGTTTCTTCTCAGCTGAGTGATTTCCGTTAATTTTCCATATACAACACCTCCCCAGCCTCACTCATCTCCAATCCCAAATTAGAAAATGTCCCAATAGGCCAGTTCTGTGTCTCAAATTTGTTTCATAGTCAGGTATTATTCTTGGAATGTCTCCTTCCTCTAAATGGAAGCCCCAGAAACATCTGAGAAGTTCCAAATGAGTGACAGGGCTTTCCTGCTTTACTTCATACACATGTATGTTATCAATAATTACTTAGTTGAGTCTTTAATTTGTCTAAATTTGTGCAGGCATAATGGAAACTGACAATGCAATTTTCCATTGAAAATTGCAAATGGATGACTAAGTTCAGCAATTCACCTCCTTCCCATTCCTTTTGTACAGATATCTTATGCTACACAAGGATTCATACACTTTGAAAATAGCTCATCTATATTCATTCACCCATGCATACAAATTGATTTGCATGCTCATTTTGCAGTTTCCAAATATGCATTTGTTGCATAAAGTTTTTCTTATTTAACCCAAAATGGCTCTTTCACCTCTTCTTCAAAAAAGTGCTTGCACATTTTCTATATAAATTTCTAAAAGCCTGAAGAGGAAAGGTTTAGATTAGATCTTGCCATTGCTCAGAATTTCTAATTCAGATCTTGTTTTTATGGGTCAGCTCCTTGAAATTACTCAGGGCAAAGTTGAAACTGGCAAGGATTTATTCAGACTACCCAGATTATTTATGAAGTCATGATTTTTATGGGAAATAAGATATTCAGTAGAATAATTAATTGATGGTTTTTTTTCTACTTTCCCACCAACTAGCTATGTTATTGGACATAGGTTTCTTAACTGTTTATCTCTAATATTTTCCATTTAAAAAACAACAACCACAAACTAAAGTTAAAACAATCTTGTGACTTACTCCAGCAAATAATACTAATATTAAATTAAAGGCAATCTTTTAAAAAGTATAAATATCTAAGTGTAAGTTGTTAAAAAATGTTTTGTGGTCATGACCGTTTATAACAAGCTAAGTTTGGGAAATTACCATTATTTGTATGGCTTTTAGTATTTACTGAGAATCTTTTCTGCATAATTAAAAATATATTATGTGATGTTAAATTATTAATATATGTTTTTAAATGCCCTGAGTAGTAATGTTCAAAAGGAGGAAGGGATATTTACTGATTGTCTGCAACATACTAGTATTATTAACTTTATCTATGTTATTGTATTTAATTCTCACGACCACAAATACGATTTATTTATCTTCATCTTGCATTTAAGAAAACTAAACCTCAGAATCCAAGGAGCAAGAAGAGATTTTGAACATAGGCTTCATTTGCCTCTGCACACCAGGTTTTCCCTGTGTCTCCACTGTCACCCCTGGTAGGTCTATACAGACAATCAAGAATCAACCGTCCCTGTTTAGAGATCGTAATAGCATTTGAGCTATTCTCAACCTTTGAGAGTATTTCTTTGGTTTGGAGTCACATTTACTTTAAGTTAATTTGACTTTTGTATTTCACTTTATACCTCATCTCTTTTATATGTAGGTGAATGAATTTACCAGTCTAATGACAGATCGCTAGTAATGACCAATAATTAACCATATTTATGGTTTCCAAAGACTTTTCAGGAAGATTGCGGACAAACCCCAACACTAGAAGGTCCCTGTTTTCTACTGTTATTTTTTTATCTGACCGTTAGTGTGTTTCTGGTTTTATGTCTTCTACTCTGTGAAAGTCATTTTTCTTTCCATTGTTTCTTTCTCTCTTAGGACTATATCACCTTGTGATTTTATTTTTTTTACATTTTGGTTTATTTTTCATCATGTAACATTTAAACAATATACCTACTAAGATGACAATTATTGAAAAGAAGGAAATATATCAGAGGATTCTTTCTTATCCTCCGCAGAACATCACTCTGGTCCACATTTTAGCTAATATGTTTTAAGATGATACTAGTATCTTAAAATTTACCTAGTTTAAGAAATTAACATTCATATAAAAGGACATTCTATGAAAATGTTTTTAACCAATACTACTCTTTCCTCCTTTTCAAAAATGTATTGTCAGAATTTTGCAAACATCATTTAAAAATAAATAAATAAAACACGAAGAAAATTATATAGGTAAATGTACATTTGTAAGTATATACTGGTTAATTACATATTATTTAGACTTTTCCTAAAACCTTAAACATTTCTAGGTACCTTAATTTAACATTGAAGTTGATTTTATAAATGACTCATAAAGAAAATATACTCCTAGTTTTTCTGTTATAACACCAAAACGTTTGTAAATAATTCAGAAATTATAGTGTAGTACACACATATTTGCCTCTTCTTAGATTTCAAAATCCCCAAGTGGTATTATATCAATTTTTCTTTGGGCAATATTTTTTTTCTCTGAATACTATCTGTGCATTTCAGATATAGTTCAGAAAATTCTAATCTTTGCTGATCTTTAATAATGAGCTGAGAAACATGTTCAATTGCATATCAAAACAAAGATAATCTGTTACAAAATTTAATTCTAAAGTAAAATTGGATCAGTAATTATAGCTTATTATAATATAGAAAGTGATAATTGATAAACTGGAGAGAATTTTTTAAGCATTTATGATATTTTTAGTAATACTTAAAGGATTAGATGGGCCTGGTAACTATACTTGGGGAGTTTATAATCTACAGGTAAATACAGATATATACAAGGTACAATACCATAGAGTGATCAACACTAATGTTAAAATACATGTAGCTCATATTTAGAAGGTAGAGAAGGCTTTTCAGAGGTTAAGGCAGCTAAGGTAAGACCTGAATGTGAATTGGAGTTAACTAAGGGAACAGAAGGGAAAAGAAAAATCACTTGCAGAAAGAGACTGTGCCTGAAAGTTTAGAATTTAGAATTTAGGGTTCACAGAGGAGAGATGGTGAAAGTGGCTAAATACAGGCTGCAGACTAAGCTTTATAAGTCTTGCAAGCTATGTTTTGGGGCATGGAACTTCTCCTTTGAGTATGTGTTGGAGTTTTAAGAACAGGAACTATTATAAAATTACATGTTTTCCATCTGTGGTGGTTGGGAATCTGCCAATACAGAAGGCCGACTTAATTTATATGCAGATTTTGGACTACCTGGGTGTTTGAAATCCCTAACCCTCTGAATTGTTCAAAAGTCAACTGCATAATTTTACAAAGACCACTGTGACTACAATTGTAGATCTTGGGTGGAAAGAAAATAGTCATGCATGCAACAGATGGAGGATCCTCAGAGGGAAGGGGAAAAGATCAACCAAAGACCTTATATGCATATATGTATAACCCATGGACACAGACAATAGTGGGGTGAAGTCCTGGGGAGGGGACAGGAGTGGGAAGCAGGGAGCAGGTTAATGTAATACTTTGTAAGCAATAAAGATAAATTTAAAGAAAAATTGGAAATAGCTATGGATGGAATTTACACAAGGACTGAGGTTCTCCTAAGCAATGTCTATGGCTGCCAATAGATGCATACATATTTTGATGATTGTTAGCGTTCACCATATCTAGAGACTCAACT
Source organism: Myotis yumanensis (assembly GCF_028538775.1). Lineage (NCBI taxonomy): Eukaryota > Metazoa > Chordata > Mammalia > Chiroptera > Vespertilionidae > Myotis > Myotis yumanensis. The sequence goes on along the minus strand of NW_027223762.1, from coordinate 27,755,665 downwards.
AAATGTGTTGATTTGTTCTTGGGAAATGAGGGGAAGCATAAAACAGTGATTAGAATAAGAGTTAACTAATTGTCAAGTTGGGATGAAGAGGGTGAGGAATGAAAGTGAAGGATTTACCAGAGTGAAATCCAGAAGAAAATATAGGATGTAGATCCAGTTAACAGAGTAATCAATGAAAATGTCACAATAAAAAGTTGACTATTTTTGTAAACAGCTGGATATAGGCTATTATGCACATTCTAGTGGCTATTCAATATGTTCTTTTTCTGTGGAGACAATATTTATTCATGAAGTTGTACATCATCTGAAATTAATATCCCTCAGGACTTCGCCTCTTTCTTTAATTTGTTTCCATGCTTACCAAGTCTGCTCTCCATTCTTTTCTAAACGACCAGTTGTCATGGCATAAGAAAAGTGCCCTTCTAGATGGGTGAAGAGGAGATTCTCCCAGTTCCTGAGACTCCTCTCATTTCAAAATAATACATTTACATTAAAATTAGTAGGTAAGGGGAAAAAAAGCTAATATGCAAAGTGTCCCCTCAGGAGTTCGACCAGGAGATCTGGAGTTTGATTGCTCGCTATGACATGCACTGACCACCAGTGGGCGGTACGGAATGAAGGAAGGCCCTGGCTGGCAACCAGCAGCTGGGGAAGGGAGGCCCCAGCCAGCACTGGAAGGCCCCAATTGTCCCTGATCGCTGACCAGGCCTAGGGACCCTACCTATGCACAGATTTCATGCACTGGGCCTCTAGTTTACTTATAAAATCATATACTTTATAACGTTAATTTCATGGCCCCAGCTGGTTTGGCTCAGAGTATTGGCCTGCTGAATGAAGGGTCCTGGGTTTGATTCTAGTCAAGGGCTTATACCTGGGTTGTGGGCTCCATCCCCAGTAGGGGGAATGCAGGAGGCAGCCAATCAGTGATTCTCTCTCATCATTGATGTTTCTGTCTCTCCCTCTCCCTTTCTTCTCTTAAATCAATAAAATATATTTTAAAAAATAGTTGCTTTGATGAAGTTCATATATATTGCCTTGTAGTAAAATGTTAACTAGGTCTATGACATGCCCAAAGAAAATACAAAATACTGTCAAAAGGTAAAGAGAAGCGGACAAGGAACAACTGAAGACAGAAATAACCTGTATTGTAAGCAAACATTTATCTAGTGGCTGTTATGTTCTTTTCAGCTCTGCATCTATCCTTGTTTTGTTTGTTTTTTTCACCCAGAATCTGTTTATTTTTGCTGCCATTGTTTACCTAGCTAAGGCTTTGCTCATGGCTGCTGTATGAGCAGCAGTTTGCCTGATACCTGCTGGCCATCCATGAGAGAGTTAGCCACTCCCAGAGCTGCTGCTTCCTTGTTCCAATTCCAGAAACCTTAATAAATGATGGAGTTTTCTTTAAAAACCAGGAAATGGAGGTTGATTCAGGATAATGGATGAAGGCATGCTGGGAGGAAAGGGATTACTAAAATTGGTTTTTAGCAGGTCTGTGAAAAGAGAGCTCAAATGAGTTTAAAAGATGATATTTGAAATGGTTTGCAGAGGACAGTGAATAACAGCCACCACATTCACAAACTGAAACTTCAGAGTAATGGTGTTTCCTCTTGTTTGGTAACAGAAAGACAACTACTCAACTTCCCTCCCACCCTCCCTCCTTTTCTTTCTTTTTTTTTCCCTCTGATGGAATGATCTATTTCCTGTGCACCATGTACAGAGGAAGCTCAGAGATAATACCCTATTTAATTGCAATGCGTTTAGTTTATCTGATTATCTTTTGCATAGATGGTCTGTTTTTTTTTTTTTCCTATTAGAATTTCTTCCATGTGTTGTATAGTCATCCACAATCCTATGTGGATGTAGACTATAACTAAATAAGTCACATTGTAAATAGGATATTTTGGTGATTAAATGTGCTATTAATTTTTACAAAGGACATTTCAAGAAAATTTTAAGAGCCATCATAATCTCTAATCATTTTACTTTTCATTTTGAAATATTTAGTAATTAGCATCATATATAAAAATGACCTGAGACAATGCTCTCAATGGCATATGTTCTTTAGTTTAGTATTTAATTCAATACAGGTTAGATAATAATGTAAATTAGTTAAACATAGATCTCACATTACTGTAGTGTGTATCCCAGCTGGCCCAGTAGATAATGACAAGGATTTCACTTTGGTAAATCACAGTTAATTCAGGAATTCATAGTTCCTTCAAGATCCTCTATACTTGTATGCTTTACGTTATGAGGGCTGCATATAATAGCAGATGCTCAAGTGAGTAGAACTTTAGAATGCTTCAGCATAGATATCAGTAAAACCACTTCTCTTTCTTTTCAAAGATCATTAAATTTACCAGTTCCTTCAGCTGGAGGAATCTGCATATTAATGCTTTAATTCAGTATTAATTTTTGGTAAAATCAAGAAGAATTTGCTAAGAAATAAAAATACCTTTGAAAAAGATACAGAATCCATAGAATTTTGCAGTTACAAGAGGCCATGAAGGTTGTATCTGTTACAACCACTCTTTTTTAGCGTTGAACAAATTGAGGCAAAGACAAGTCAGAGAATTCTGACTTCATAGCCAGAACAAGAACAGAGGCCTAGCACAATTTCCACCATTCTATTTTCAGGGAGCAAAGAAAATAACACTTCAAAAATTTGTATTTCATCTTCTTGTACAGATGATGTAATGTTTCCGTTGATGTGTCTTCTTTTGTTCTTTTTCGGTTACATTAATAGAGAATTCTTACCCTCTCTGGCCTGATTGGGAAACTTCCTTACTAGGTAAGAGGATTTTAGATTCATACCTAAGCTCTTTATATGCACTATGAAATAATTGTGTTTTTCTTAGGGAAAGCTTTTTTTTTTTTAGCACATCCATCATTATAGCAATCTCTTTGTATTATGGAACATAGGAGCAATGGTGGAATACAGCAAATAAATCAACATCCTCACAATATGGAGTAAGATTCTGTTTTCTTAGGAAGGTATGTCAGTTGATGAAAATAGTACTTTCCTAGAAACACTACATTTTAATAGTGGCTTCTGATTGTATTATAAAAGTTTTTAATGTATTCTGTCAGACAACATTTAGGAAATGCCATTAAATATAAAATTTTACTTTTTCACATCAAGAATGAAATAAGACTGCTGCCCATATTAGACAATGCCATGAAGGGGGAAGAGTTTATTTTTTAATAGTGTTTCTTGTGCCTAAATTTTGATAAAATAAAGTTCAAGTGTTTCTGTCAGAGTATTATTTGAAAAGAAGAAAAAAAAATACGCCTAATTGATCTCTCTTTAGGGGAGCTCACTAAAATTGGTGAAGGAGGTCAAAGCCTAAGTGATTCATTCATTACAATTTTAATAAATGGGTGGGTCTGTTTTTTATTTTAAGTCCGCTATAGTGCAATAATGAAATTAAGCTTGCAGATAAAAGACTTGCAGATGCCTTTTTATCAAATTGCTGTTTTGGAAAGACACCAACAAAATGATGTCCTAAGTTGATTCTTCCTCTCCCCTCTGGCTTCCATTTGAACTCTTGTTCTTAAAGTTCTAGCAACACAGTTTTCTTTTCTGGAAGAACAACTTAATATATGATTTTTTGGCCGTAAACTTTCGCACCCTTGCAAGTTCCAATTCCATTGTTCTGTGCTCTACTTTTAAATTATAAATTACTAGTGGCCCGGTGCACAAAATTTGTGCACATCAAAAGGGGATTAATTAGAGGAAATATTTTAATATTGCTATTTGCCCTTTCTCTATAATAGAAGTGTCAGAGATGAAAGAAAATTAGTAAATGTATACGAAAATCTTCCTCCTGTCAGAGTCTGGGGCGCATCATGGGACCCAGAGTCAAGTCCCCAACCACCCACGTGTGCCTCAAAATTGTGTGAGACCCAGACCCGGCTGGCCCCCCGCATTGGTCTAGATCCCGAACGGGATGGTCCCCCCCTTGTCAAGCCCCACTGGGCAGAGGGCACAGCCTCAGGTCCCCTGGCCTGGTGCCATGAGGGGGCCGCAGCCTCAGGTCCCCAGTCAAGCCCCACTGGGCAGGGGGCACGGCCTGAGGTCCCCTGTCAAGCCCCATGGGGGCGGGGGAGGGGAGAAGCCTCAGGAAACCCCACCTCCGCTGTGGGCGCAGCCATCTTGTGTTATGGAAACAAACCCCCCTGACCACCACCCCCCTGCCTCCACTGTGGGCACCGCCATCTTTGTGGCAGAGTGATGGTCAATTTGCATATTTCTGCTTTATTATATAGGATGCTTGATTTATCTTGTATCAGGAACTAGGCCTGTGTCTGATGGGGAAACAGAAAACTGCAGGAGTAATTAAGTAGTGGCCACTATATGTTTTCTATCATTTCTCATCTTTTGTAAATAATGACCATTGTTTTCAGTCTTGAATTTTCACTAAAAAGTAACAGAACAAATTGAGTTTGCTGAATTAAGGTACTTTTTTCCAAAGTATTTATTTGTGCTATTAAAATTAAAGAAATTGCCTAACCAATGTTGCTCAGTGGTTGAGCTTAGACTATGAACCAGGAGTCATGGTTTGATTCCCAGTCAGGGCATATGCCCCATTTGGGGGCTTGATCCCCAGTGAGGTCATGCAGAAGGCAATTGATAGATATTTATCTCTCATTGATATTTCTCTCTCTCTCTCCCTCTCTCTTTCTCTCTTAAATCAATAAACAATATATATTAAAAAAATAAAATTAAAGAAAGTAGTAAATTAAAATATAAACAAAACCTCTACTTCCTTCCTCATTGTTTCAATCCTATATTAGGTTTTAGCCCAGTGGTTCTCAACCTAGTAAAATTATTTTTGTTGCTACTTCATAACTGTAATGTTGCTACTGTTATGAATCATAATGTAAATATCTGATATACAGGATGGTCTTAGGCGACCCCTGTGAAAGGGTCGTTCAACCGCCAAAGGGGTCATGACCCACAGGTTGAGAACCGCTGTTCTAGGCCCTAAGAACGAGCCCATTTCCTAGATCATTTTATCTGTTTTTAAAATGACTGCAACATCTCTGTGTACCTTACTGTTTTTATCTATAAAATGGTAATATTAGCAACTTAAGAGAATATAAGGAATAAATGAAATAATTCACTATTTCAAAAAATGTTTTTTCTTAGGTCTTGCTAATATGCTGAGTACTCTTGGAGATGCTGAGCCAGGTAAAGACAAAACCTGCTCTGATGGATATGTGCAGGTGGTGAGGCAGATTGATAAAGCAATAAATCAATAGAGATATTACAAAATGTAGCATTGTATCTGAAAATGGCAAAGTTTTTGAAAAAAGCAAAGCAGAATAAGGGCATAGAGAATGGATAAAGGATTTATTATTTTAGGTAGGGTGATCACAAGAAGATGCCATTTGAGTGAGAATGCTCATAGGAGAACATGGAGGCCAGAGTGATGAGCACACATTGAGAAATGTGAGGTCTGAGAGAGAGATTGGCGTGGAAACTGGGGACCAGATTACATAGACTTTGACAGACCACAAGAGGAAATTCAAGTTTTACTTTGAATTCAAGAAGACACCAATGAACTCTTTGAAAAAGGGAGTGATATTGTTCCTGTTACAACCACTCTATAGAGAATAAGTGGTAGGTGCATGAGAGAGAGAGAGAATAAAAGGACTCTTGTGTCAGCCAGATGAAAGGATGGACTGGAGTCATAGTGGAGGAGGTGGGAAGAACTGGTTCTCATTAGTAGGTATTTTCAAAGCAGAGCTGACAGAATGTGCTGATGGTTTATATAGTAGAGGCAGGGGACGGGGAGAGAATGAAAGTGAAGAATGAGAGATAAGTCTGAAATGATTGACCTAAGTATCTGAGTGACTGGAGGGGTCCTTTCCTGGGAGGAGGAGGAGGAGTGCTGAGCACTGTGCCTGTGACATAGGCCTTATGCAGTAAGCATTACTTCTTCTCCCTCTTACTCCACCTTAATTCTTCAGCTCCTTGTAAACATCCTCATTCCCAGTGAGCCTTCATTCTAAACTAAGCTGAGAGAAGGTAAGTGTCCTATCTGTCAAGCTTACTAGTACTCTTGAATATGTGTTTGGCACATAATAGGAACTCAAATATAAATATTTATTGAATAGATAAATGAGTAAGTGAGAGTGATTATGGTGGACCAGAATAAATAAATAAATAAAGTAACATGGGTTAATCAATTACCTAGGTAATGTGGCAGTAGCCTTCCTACTTGACTCTTGACTTATGCCAGCAATGGCACAGAGGAGTGATATCAGTGATGACGATCTACAGGCTTGAAGAAAGTTTTAGTCTTTGGGTTTAAGCATTTGGAAGCATACTCTGCTACACAGCTAAGCTATCCCTATAAACCTTTTTAAAAGAATATTTTTATCAATAAGATATGGGGTATCTTAGTCCATTTTAGTTTTAATTTTCTGAGAAGAACTGGCTATCATTGCTAGTCTAAGCACATTTTGTATTCATTTATTGTCTACTAAATATGTTTTAAAAACTATAGTTTCTAATACTTGCTAACTGAATTCCATTCATTCATTTCTTAATGGGCTTTTGAAGTATTTATTGAACTGATACTATACTATGTGTGCAAACCAAGATCTTTGTTTGAAGGGGTGCACATTACTGTGGTAAGTTTAAGTATGGTACAAAGTTTGGAAAAAGTTGAAATACCACTAATTTACTTACAGGATATTAAACTATGTTTCTGTCATCAACACCACTTTACTGTAGATGTATTTTCTAATCATAACATTAATAGTTTCTAATGGAGCATTTAAGTAGGTGCCAGGCATATTCTAAGCACTCTACATACATATCCTCCTGCAATCATATACTCAATAGCATTTACCTAAGTTGTGTCCAGCCAAAGTTCCTTTTTGGAAATCTGTTAGAATCAAACATAGTAAGAGGCAAATGCAATCTATTATCTTTGACATGTTAAAACAATATGATTAGTGAATAAATGAATGCAAATCCTTTTAGCACATCCATTAATGTAAAAGGCAATTTGAATGTGATTTTTCCTGAATGTTACATGGGATATGGCTCCTGTCCATTGCAGCATCCTGTTTGCAGTAACAATGTAGTTAGTATAGGAGGTCTTAGTTTTGTAATGAGAACACAGCTAAAATATATCTGACTGTAGCATTTCCTCTCTCTCTCTCTCTCTCTCTCTCTCTCTCTCTATATATATATATATATATATATATGTTAGTAATTTTTTATTACCTATCAGTATTGCCTGTGTCTAATAAACTCATTGAGGTTTTGAACTGAATAACTGATTTAAAGTGTCCTTATTAGTTTCATGATTTTTGCATGTGGTTTTTGCAATTTTCCACCAGCATTTATTGAAGAGATTTTTCTCTTCTCTATTATGTGTTTTTGGCTCCTTTGTCAAAGATAATTTGCCCATAGACATGTGGGTTTACTGCTGGTCTCTCAATTCTGTTCCATTGGTCTGTTTGGTCTGTCTGTTTTTCTGCTAATACCATACTATTTTTATTATAGTCGCTTTGTAGTATAATTTGAAGATTGATGCCTCTGAATTTTGTTCTTTTTTCTCAGGATTGCTTTTGATATTCGGGATCTTTTGTGGTTCCATACAAATCTGATAATTTTTTCTTCTTTATCTTTAAAAAAAATGCCTTTTGAATTTTAATGGTGATTGCATTAAATCTGTATATTGCTTTGGATAATTTGGCCATTTTAACTATATTGATTCTTCCAATCCATGAACACCTAATACCTTTCCATTTCTCTGTGTCTTCTTCAATTTGTTTTAATAGTTTCTATAGTTTCCAGTGTATAGGTCCTTCACATACTTTGTTAAGTTTATTCCTAGGTATTTTATTATTTTTGTTGCAATTGCAAAATTACATTTTTTTTCCTGAAATTTCATTGTTAGTATACAGGAGTAAAGTAGATTTTTGTACATTGACTTTGTATCCTGCTACTTTTCTGTATTTGTTTATTGTTTCTAATAGTTTGGTGGAACCTTTAGGGTTTTCTATATAAAGAATCATGTCATCTACAAAAAGTGACAATTTTACTTCTTCAGTTCTAATTAGATGCCTTTTATTTATTTCTCTTGCCTGATTGTGGTGCTATTTGACACCCTACATGAAAATTAACTCAAAATGGATCCAAGATATAAATATAAGACCCGAAACAGTAAATTACATAGAAGAATACATAGGTACTAAACATAAGGACCTTGGTCTTAGAGAGGACTTTATGATTTTTACCTCAAAGGCAAAGGAAGGAAAAGCAAAAAGCAAATACATTGTCAACAACAAAAATCCAGCCAATGAAATGGGAGAAAATATTTGGAAACCGAACCTCTGGTAAGGGGTTATTTAATAACCAAAATATATTTAAAAAAAAAAAAACTCATACAACTCAACAACACATTCTAATTTAAAAAATACCAAAAATACCAGAGGAACTGAATAGACACTTCTCCCAAGAAGACATACAAAATGGCTCAACTTCACTAGCTGTTAAGGAGTTGCAGATCAAAACTATAATGAGATATCACTTCACATCTGTTAGAATGCCTATTTCAATAAGAAGTACTAAGTATTGGAGAGGTTGTGGAGAAAAAAGAACCTTCATTCACTGCTTGTGGGAATTTAAACTGGTACAGCCACCATGGAAAAGAGTATGGAAGTTCCTCAAAACAATAAGAATAGGGTTACCATATGACCCAGCAACCTCCCCATTGGATATGTACCTGAAAAATTAAAAATATTTATTCATAAAGGTATGTGTACCTTTATGGTCATTACAGCATTATTCACAGTTGTCAAGACAAGGAAACCACCAAAGTTTCCTTCCATAATATGGCTGAATAAAGAAGATGTGGTACATATGTACAATAGAATACTACTCAATCATAAGAAAAGTTGAAATACTGCCATTTGCGACATGTATGGATCTTGAGAATATTATGCTAAGTTAATATGTCAGAAAAAGTCAAGAACTGTGTAATTTAATTCAACTCTGGTATATAACACTGAAAATAACACATAAACAGGATAAACAAATGAAAACTCATAGACACAGACAACACTATGGTGGTTACCAGAAGGGAAGTGGGGTGGGGAAGAGGTAGTAAAGGATAAAGGGGCTCAATATAATATACTAGGGGCTCAGTGCACGAATTTGTGCACCTTGAAAGGAACTGTGGGCCACAAGGCTGTGATAGGCACAGGGGCAGGTCTCTTCCCATTCTCCGTGACCCTGCCCAGCCCCTCCCCCTGCGGCCCCTGGCCCCCTGTCTGCTGGCAGCTCTGCTCCCGCTGCCTCAGCTCCCACGTGCTGACAGTGCCGGCCCCCTTGCACCCGCTGACAGTGCAGAGCAATTGGGGCCAGCGCCAGCTGGTGGATGCGAGTGGTGGCTGCTGCCCTAATCACCCCACAGGAGCAGGGGGAGGTGGAGAAGCCCTCGGGGCAATCAGGCTGGCAGCTGCTGCTCGCACCTGCTGATGGCGCTGAATGATCGGGACTGGCACCGGGCACCAGCAGCAGGTGCGAATGGGGCCGGCACCAGTAGCAGGTGCAAGCACTGGGCAGGACCGTGGCATGTGGGAGCAAAGGATTTTCAGTAACCACCACAGGTTCGCCCTGATGATAGTGACCAGCGCCCCTTCTTGGTCTGGTGCCCCCACTCACCTGCTCCACCATTCTGCCATGGCCAACACCCGCCATGTTCTGTATACACACCCTGGTGGTCAGCACACATCACAGCGACCGGTTGTTCGGTTGTTCTGCCGTTCAGTCTATTTGCATATTAGCCTTTTATTATATAGGATGGTGAGAGGGCACAGGCCAGGCTGGGGAACACCCCACCCTGAGTGCATGAATTTCATGCACTGGGCCTCTAGTATACATATAAGATTTAAGCAAGGGGCAATCAGCTCATCCTCTCTCAGCTCATCCCAGTTTACCAATTTCTCTCTAGGGTTTTCCTTGAAGAAGATGTGAAAGGATAGTTTCCTTCAAGGGAATATTTTTTAGGCAAAGTACGTAAACGTTTGTAGCATTGTGCCACAAAAATATGGGTTAAAAAATTATCACCACTCTCCTCCCGCAAACTACCCTTTTATTATTTTCCCAGAGAAGTGAATGTTTTATTTATTTTTTGGGGTTTTTTTAGTAATAAATACTGAGTATTTCAAAGATAACTCCTTGTTGAACCTACTCACTATTCATGATCAAAATCATATATATTTCACGTGCCCAAAATTCTCCTCCTCTATAATAACTGTACTTACCAATGTATCAACTTTGAAGAACATAGCCTATATAAATGCTTATCTACTAAAATCATCTGAATTTTTTACAATGCTAGAAGTTGTTACCTTTAAGGTCCCTTCGTACTGTGAGAGAGTGGACAAGGATGACAGCATGGAGATTAAAGAATACAGGGCTTTAAAGCAGTCGAGGCCTCTGCTTAGTCACACAAGAATTATTGCTGTGAATCTCTGAGCTTCCTACTCCTTAGTAAGTCAGGACTTGTCTGCAGTTGCATTTACCTTTGTCTGAAAGATAAACTACCATATGAGATGCAGCATTTATTTAAAATCCAGTGACACCTCCTAAGATTCTCCCATATTTAAATGTTGTCTCTTCTGTGTAGGCCACACTGAGCTTTTATCTTTTCTCTGCCACTAATTCATGGTGTGACATTGAGGAAGTAATTCTTCCTCCCCATGTCTATGTCCTCATCTACAGGGTGGGACTAAATGACCTCTAAGATCTCTTTCAGCTCGACAATTCATTATTTCCCTATTTAGGCCCTTTTTGTCAGCCCTTATAGCAATGCAGCTGTCCCCCAAATTGATAATAAGTGACATATTGATTGATGGTTTAGCCCTCAGTGTAAATGCTTCCATTGATGTATTTCTTTTCTAAAATTATCATTTATATTCAAGATTATTACTCTATATTTCTCTTGAACTGAATGCGAACACGTTTCTTCAAGCTTGAATGACTTTAATATTTAAAACGGAAAATCACATTGAGAATGAATTTTGAAGAAAAGAATAAAATGCCCAATATAACCGCATCACTGTTCACATTTGATTACTGAGTAAGGTTCAGATAATTTGGTATCCTGTGCTTGCTATAGTTTTCTCAGAATTAATTTTGCAGTTGTTGTTCCTGTATATAATTTAAAACCCTATTTTGAATTTATGCTTTTTAGTAACTCAGATGTGTGTATTACATGTGTAACTTATCTATAACGTTGGTTTATCTGTTAATATTTCTTGAGTAGTTCCTGAATGCATGACACAGAGCTAATGCAATCTCTAGCAGTCAACTGGATCTGAATTAGTAATTCTCCTTATGCAAGACACAGTTTAAAAATTATTTCTTTGAATATGATGAGGTTTTTTATAGAATAGATGTAAGCTTAGGTCTTTGGTTGACATTCTTTCTGCTGTGGCTGAATAACTGTAGCCCTTCCATGGGAGAGGAAAATCTTGATAAACTCTGATAATGTAGGGAGCTGCGCATACCTGAAGGCTTTTTCAGTGGTCGGCAAACTGCGGCTCGTCAAACCGCGGCTCATGAGCAACGTGCGGCTCTTTGGCCCCTTGAGTGTGGCTCTTCCACAAAATACTGGCTCTTCCACAAAATACCGAGTTCTGCTAATGGGTCACGAAGTTTCAATTACACTGTACATGCACACCCGCACATGGTATTTTGTGGAAGAGCCACACTCAAGGGGCCAAAGAGCCACATGTGGCTCATAAGCCGTGGTTTGCCAACCACGGGACTAGGTGGTCAAATATAATTGGGAAACTTGAGTGTAGGTTTTCTTCATATTTAAGTCTATGTTTTTTATTGACCATGAGTGTATTCCTTGAAGAACAGAAGGTGAAGTGCGACTGATCTTTAGCCTCAGCGTGGTTCATTAAATGCAGTATATGTATGTGTGTGTTTGTTAGTGAAATTTAGTACTTAAGAGTGCAGGCTTTAAAGTCAGACTGCCTGGGTTTAATTCTATGACAGTGATCAGGTTAGTTAACCTTTCTAAGTCTTAGTCTTCTCATCTGTGCACAGAGACAGTGACAATCCCTGTCTTGAAAAGAGCCAATAAATGATAAACATGAAATGCTTAGAACTGTGTCTGGCACAAAGAACATGGTAAACAAAACCTAAAACTTTTTAAAAAATATATTTTATTGATTTTTTCACAGAGAGGAAGGGAAAGGGATAGAGAGTTAGAAACATCGATGAGAGAGAAACATTGATCAGCTACTTCCTGTGCACCCCCTACTGGGGATGTGCCTGCAACCAGGTACATGCCCTCAACCGGAATCGAACCCAGGACCCTTCAGTCCACAGGCTAACGCTCTATCCACTGAGCCAAACCGGTTAGGGCAAAACCTAAAACTTTTTAAAAACGTTTTGTTGGTCTATATTTTGGGAATCAAAATAGGTGTTCTAGAAAGATGACTTAAAGTAGTGAGGGTAGGAAAACAGGAAGGCACTAAAGGTTAAAATCTATACCAGTTAAATATAAAAAAAAATTTGCAAGGTGCTGGTGGTTCCCCTTTGTAATGTACTCATAAACCTTTCCTCTTGCCAGTGAATGGCTTGGATAGAGACCAAAGATGGATGTTCCATATATAATTATCACTGTGAAGAATCCTTTGTAAATAGTGTGTTGAGGAGCTTACTGTGGATTGTAAGGTGGTATATGGAGCAAATTTTATTATGTGAAATCTAAAATTGACCTCACATTTCACTTACTAAGTGTTTTACCAGGAATGAAAAATATTTTAGCACAATCTATGGGTGTGCTGGCAACTTTTACAATGGGGCTGACAAATAGTTCAGATAGTCTGAGAATTCAAAAGAATCATGGAACATTGGAGAAATAAGTCATAATTAATAAATTAAAGTTATATTGAAACAAAGATTCAGCCACTGATAATGAGGGAAAGGTATGAAGGGCTGACTGAATGGAAATATAAAATAAACAAATCTACAGATCAAAGGAAACCTCAAATAAAAGATAAATATATATATATATATTTTTTTATTTTTTATTTTATTTTTTTTACTTCTTATAGCCATTTTCAGGGACCTTAACGACTTCAATGTCTTTAAGGCTCGTAACATGGCTTTACTATTGCCAGCTTTCTCTAAATTTCTGCAGAACACATTCAGGTAAGCAGACTTATTGGCTGGCTTAGTGCTATATTTTTATGTGGTAAAAAAGTCTTGAGGGCAGTGTGTGTGGTGGGAAAAGCCAGCACTAACCATATAAATGTGCATAAAACATACATCATTTGGTTCTCGTTCTCATTTCGTAAAATAAAAGCATTAGGCTACTCTTTCTTTATGGTGACTTCCAATCTAAACATTCTGTGATCCATTCTCTTTGTAAATGACTAACATGTAACTGTTTTCCTCCATAACCACCATTTACCTTCCCCAACATAAAGACAGTTGTTTCTAATGTATGTATATTTCAGATACTTTCTTGTTTGTTGATGTATTCTTTTTCCTGCTCTTCAGATGTCTTCTGTAATTGAATTTCCTGTATGTATTATTTTAGGTCTTTAGAGAAGGCTTAGTTTGTGTAGCTTTTGATAATAAGAAAATTTAGTCTGAAAAATCAAGCACTTGGTAAATTTTGTTTCATATTGTTCTACGTATAGGCTGGTCAGAACTTCCAAATATATTTAGTTGTATTTGACCTATATGTTATATTGACCCATCTTCCTTTACGAATACTCTGTCCTTTTTATAATCATTCCCATAAATTATTCTGGTCCTATGTTTCTAAAGAAACACAAGTGCTTTCTAGGCTATGTGAAAGGGAAAAGCTATAGGAAGAAAACAGACAGAGTTGTTCCCAGATGAGTACCACCAAACACACAAAAAAATTTGAAGGCGAGGTGAAGTATATTGAATTTCTTTCTCATTAAACCATCCTCCTGATTTTTATTATACCTTCTTGTTAATCCTCATGGGGCCCTCCCTGATTTCATTTAGGTCTAGCCAACAGCTTATTTTCATAATAAGTAGCATTCTGGCTACAGGATGCTGTACTTTCTATAAGCACTGAGCCGATGTTGGTGCCCTCAGATTCACTGATGTACCAGTTGACATTTTCTATTATACGCCTACTGGGTGCTAGGTAAAGAGGGAAGTAGTTTTTTAAAGTCCTATTGTGTATAGCTAAACACATCTTTGAGGGCAGAATGCTTGCATTTCCATCTTTTCCATTGCTGGCTATCTGTGTGACCTTGGACAAGGTTATTTATCTCCTGTAAACCTCGGTTTGTCTTCTGTAAATAGCCGATAGTGTTCACATCTACTTCACTACTTAGTGAGGAATAAAGGAGATCACACATAATTTCAGCATTCAATAAACTCATTGTATGCATTTATAAAACAAAACAATCATATTGATTGGTATTTGCGTCTGCCATGGGTATCTGCTCACATTGGGTACTCAGTGGTCATTATTTGGTTGAAGGATTGAATTCAGATGTTGATGAATTCATGTTTGTAAGTATATAGAATAAAAGCTGACCACCCTGTAATGGATACTTTTGTGAGTATAAATAGCAGTCAGGTTGGTTTATTCCCTCTTCTCACTGTCTCACCCCGACCCCTCGGTTGATCTGTTATTAGATCCTCATAAAAATGGAGGGAAACTAGATAACTTCTGAAATTTTATCCTAAATTTTTTAGACTTAGTCTTAGGTTTTAAGATGAAAAGATCCACATATGCACACTCTTGATTCCGACTTTTTTTTTTTTTTAGCTCCATATGATATAAATATAAGTAGTTAAAATGCGTGGAAAATCACAGCAGAAATTCCAGAGCAGCCACCAGATGGGAGACATTTCTAATGGGATCTTTTATTGAAAATGAAGTTATGAGAATGGAATTAACAGTGACAAGCTTGTGTTGTGCTGGTGTATTTTAATACTTTTGTTGTGAAAGCTGTTTTTATCTGAGAAGAATGTGCCCCATGAATGACATTCCGAAGACATTAGAGGATCCACATTCTGGAAATTTAGTATGTAGTTAATGTCAAACTATTTTCTGGTTCTGTTTTCCAAGTCTTTCTCCTTGGAGGGCAAAGACTTCATGGACATGTGCCAGGCCCGCTTACAAGGGGATGTATGGATGAATGAGAACTGGAGAGAACAGGCACAGCATTAGTATAGGAGTGAAGATACTTGAAAGGCAGCCTGCCCTGCTGGAGGTTTATTCAAAAGTATTGCAATAATACCAAATTTAGAATAGATTATGAATAATATAGTGCAGAAAGCCGGTTTACTTGGGCTTCCTGTTAGCATCCGTTCTCCATTCTCATAAGAACCCATGTCAGTGAGATGCTACAAATGGAGTTTTCATCCTTAGAGATGATTTTAAGGGCTACCTTTGCAGGAAGTGGGGAAGGGAAGGACAAAAATAGTATCTCATTCACCTCATTGCTTAAAAATACAGATATTTTTGTATGTTTGGTATCTGTCACTTAATTATTACATTCAGTAAACAAAGCAAAGCTTATACTTTATTCAGAATAATAAGAAACCTGATTTTTTTAAGGTAAAAATCTGTCTCATTCACTATTGTATTTCCAGTTTTTAGTATGGTGCGCACAGCAGATGGTCAAGAAATAATTTGCTGAATGAATGAATGAGTAAATAGATACATATATACATACATATATGAAGGAGAGAGTAAAAAAAACAAATGAATGATGGTAGAGATCCAGAACACAGACCTAGTTCTATTGGACTCCCCATAGTGCAACTTTTCCCTACTATTTTCTGTTACCTCCACTTTACTTAACCCAGAGAGAAAGCAAGGATTTGGAAATGTTAAGGTGTCAACCAGGGAAAGCTTGTTATTTATGACACGCTCAACACCTTGACCAGCATGTGAGCAAGTGATCTGGGAAAGAACTGGTGGGAGAAAAAGAAAGTTAGCAAGAGACTGGCTTATTGAGTTGGGAGAGCAGAAATCACATTATTAAATAGAATCCAGAAATGAATGTGGATCCACATCTAAATGGGAAAAGTATTAAGGATGGAGAGGAGAGGGAAGAGAAGTTGAAGTTTCCGGAGGCATGCCTTGGAGATATTGCAAGTTCAGTCCAAGACCACAGCAAAAAGCAAGTCATAAACTTTTTGCTTCTGGAGGGTCTTGCCTCCCATTTGTGAAAAACACAACATCTGTGAAATGTAATAAAGTAAAATGCAATAAAACAAGGTGTGCCTGTATCTCTATTTGATGACAGAATAAAACATGTAAGTATCCAGACCCCCTCTGTGCTACACAGAGCAACCAACATTTACGTAAGTATTTTTCCTTAGAGAGTAAGGTAAGGGGCAGAGAATTCAAACGAGTAAACTGTTCACTGTGCATATTTTTTGAATCAAGATTTAAAAAGAATTTTTAAGAGATGATAAATGCACATGGCCATGAATTTTCATGGGCATTTTTATAGGGGAAATTATTGTGGAAGAAATAATTTAAATAAACGTTTTTACCATCCTAAAATTAATTTCTAGCAGTAGACTTCAAAAGACATAATTAAAAAAAAATAATAAAAGTCAAATAGTAGTGCCATGACCAGTGTTGCTCAGTGTTTAGAACATCATGGATTCGATTCCTGATCAAGGGCATGGACCTCAGTTGCTGGTTCCCACCCTATCCCCAGTTGATGTGTCTCTCTCTTATCGATGTTTCTCTCTCTCTCTCTCTTTCTCTCTCTCTCCCTCCCTCCTTCCCTCCCTCTCTCCCTCCCTCTCTCTCTCTCTCTCTCTCCCCCTCCCTCTCTCTCCTCTCCTCCCCTCCCCTCCCCTCTCCTCTCCTCTCTCTCCCCACCCCTTCCTCTTCTACCAATCCCTTTCTCCCTTCTACTCTCTCTGAAAAGAAATGGAAAAAATTTCCTCAGGTAAAGATTAACGAAAAAAAAGTCAAAAAGTAGAAAAAATATTTCTCTGATAATTGCTTGTATGCTGATTACATAAGGAACTCCTACAACTCAATAATAATTGGACAAAGAACACAATACAAAAGTGATCAAAATATTTGAGCAAATAATTCTCTGAAGAAGATAAATGAATGATAAATAAGCACATGAAAACAATGCTCAACACCATTAGTAATTAGTAAATGTAAATTAGAAACGAAATACAAAATTTTTATTATTAACATTAAAAAAACAAACACCTGACAATGTCAAGTTCTGCCAAGGATGTGTAGCAACTGAAACTTTCACGCATTGCTGGTAGGAATGAGGGATGATAATGATACTGTGGAAAACACATTAGCAGTTTCTAATAAAGTTAAATGTGCTATCAAGCATTCCTGCTCCTAGATACTTAGTGAAGACATATGAATACACTTGCCCCTCTCCCACCTCTGCTTCAAAAATTAAAATCTGTACTAGATGTTTATAGTGGCTTTATTATTAGCACTAAAATCTAGTAACAACTCACATACCAATTGATGAATGGATAAAGTAACTGAGGTACAGCCATACATTATATACATTCAACAGTAAAAGGAACAAAATAATCCAAGCAGCAGCATGGATGGCTCTGATTAGCTTAATGGGAAGTGAAAGCAGCCCACCCAGAATCCCCATACTGTACTATTCTATTGACATGATATGCTGGACAAGACAACACTGTAGGGCAGAACATAATTGCTGGTTGCCAGGTGCCTGGCTGGGGAGCAGGGATGGAAATGATACCTTGATTGCATTGATAGTTACACTATTGTAAGCATTTGTCAAGATTCATGGAACTGTATACCTGAATAGGGTGATTTAGCTATATGTAAATTATAGCTTAGAAATAACTTTTAGCAACAGCATTCAAATACTCAAATATTTAATGTATTCAGAATAATGAGGTGCATGCATATAATGCATGCTTATCTAGGAATAAAATATGTTTCTTGTGTCAGCATACTGAAACTTCATAAATTACAAAATATTTTAGTACTAAGAGGCTTAATTCTTGCTACCATCTCTTCACTTTGGAGAAATTAGCATATTTTAATAATATCTTAAAAACACTGAATCAAAAATGAAAAAGAAGAAGAGAGAATCCTAAGAGTCTGTTTCTGAGTCTTGAAAAAAAAAAAGAAATAGGGGAAAGTGAAAGGAGAGAAAAGGCAGAAGAGGCAGAATCATGAAATACATCTCAAACAAGGAGGGGAGGGTAACATGGAGAAGGAAAGATGTGAAACTGGGGCAACAGAAATACTAAGGACAATAACATGTCTGTGTTGAGTGCTTACTGTGCACCAGCCACTGTGTTAAGAATTTATTTGGATAATCTAATTTAACCCTCATAATAACCTAATGGAGCCGATACTGTTGTTATTCTTGTTTTGCAGAAGGGAGAGTGGGTTGTGGGCAGGATACCTAGTTAAGGCAACTTCACACGGCTGACAAATAGGGGTGAGGCCGTGTGCAATTCAGGTGCAGCTGCTGCGAAAGCCTGTTTTCTGATTCCCTGCATAGAACTTAATGGTAAACCCTCACTGCTCAGTGAACTGTCACAGTAACCCCAACGAACTGCATGTCAGGACAAGGCATGGCTGTGTTGGTTTCCACAGCATAGATTCTATGCCATAGAATAACACAGTAAACAGGGGAGGGGATGTGGAGCCGTCGACTTCTTAGTCTGATCTAAAGCTAGTGTGTCCTGACACTCATTTTCCAAAGCATCCTCTCTGCTGGGTGAGAACCTTTTGACGTAGCATTTTTTTGTTTGACTTTCCACTTTGTCATAGTAAAAGCTGTGCAACTACAAACGTTAAACTCATCAAGTGTTCCTTTGGGGAGAAAATAAATAGAAATAGTCTCTGTCAAAAGACATCCATATTCTTTCAAGTTGGGTACTTTACCAGGTGGATTATTAAATGGGGACCAGTGATGTTAAAAAAGAGATGGTCAGGAATTAGGATGCTTTTTGCATACCTCGGGAACATTCCTCAGTGTTGCAGGGTGCAGCAAGGAATAGATGACACTCAAGTGACAAAGTAGGACTGGTTTCTTTTGATTAACAGAACATTAGCACTGACCCCCATGGAAGAATCCATATTCTGAGAAGCACTGTTGCCTCAGAACTATCCCAGTTCCCCAGATAGACCTGAGTAGTGTAGAAAGATTTCAATAGCAGGAATCCAGATTTAGACTTATGGATTTTCTGAATTGAGTAGAATATAGTGAGCTTGGCCTCAGAAATCAATCCATTTTGATTGCTTGTAACAAAGATATTTGCTAAGGAAACATTCCAGTGAAGTCTGGAAACGCCAGTCTGTATTTTGTAGCGCTGCTTTTCTGCAGCTGCCACCACTGGACAGGGACCAATTGGGGTTAATGGTCTTTGGCTTGAATAGCTCTACTTAGCTATCCATTAATCCCCAAAGAAATGCCCAGGTCCTAAATTATTATTGATTCATTGACCAACTCTTCCAACCAAACAAACTGCATTTGTTCGAAAATAACTCGGGGCATATGCATCCACTCTCAGAAGCTGCCTGAAGTGTATATTCATCTAAACGGAAAGTAGAGTGGAGAGGTACTTCAGTCATCATGAAGACTGGACTTTGGGCCCTTCCCGTGATAAGATTCTTGTTTCCTGAAATAAACGTTAACACACGCTTAAGTGAGATAATCCATTTATTCATTATTTTGTTCTAAGTTTGTAAATTCTAGTTCTTCATTATGGGGCAAAGAGCATATTTCACAGATTACATAATCAGAAGTGGATTCCATGTAATCGGGGAGAGAATATTTAGAAGAAAATGAGGGCCATGACTTAAAAATCACCTAGATTTGTGGGGTGCAATTTTATTCTATTTTCATTACTTTTTATTTAATCCTGTATGATAGTACTAACTCAAATAGAAAATCCTTAATGTTTGGTAGTAAATTGTTGATTGGATAACAGTCAATATATGAAGAACTTTAAACCTCAAATTATGACAAAATGTGAAGGTTAATACCGAAAAGATGAAAATTTTTATTTCTTAAATAGTTCTCTCCCTATGTCATAATTTAATCTGCTAACCTTGATGCTTTTTAACTGCACAAGTCATATAAGTACATTGGGAAAGCTTAATAACTTATAGAAACGTATTGTTAAAAGGAAGAGATTTCCACCACTCCTGTCTCTATCTCATTGCTAACCATTATGATGATTTTGGAGTACAGTTGTTAATTTTTTCTGTATATTTACTTATATATACATCTATCCATATAAATTTGTTTTTGTTTAAAACAAATAGGATTACCTTACAGACATTTTTTGTGTGTGTTGCTTTTCCCCATTTCCTATGTTTTGGAAATATGGTAGCTCCATCTTAACTTAAAAAACAAACCTGTATATTAGTGTTTCCTTGTATGGAACATGATTTATGACTACTTCATCATTGGCTAAGATTTAGGTTATTTCAGTGTTGTTTTTTTCTTTTTTCCTTTTTTCACTATCAAAAACTGTTGTTTTGAGCATCCTGTACTTATTTGTCCATATTTCACTCACACATGGCTGCATATCTATACTAATAAAGGATAATATCCTAATTAGACCGGATAGGCCCTATGTCTTCCGGATGTCCTTCTGGACACAGCCATGGTGGTGGGGATGAGGCAGAGGAGGTTAAGGGTGATCAGGCAGGCAGGCAGAGTGGTTAGGGGTGATCAGGCAGGCAGGGGAAAGCGGGTAGGGGCGGTTGGACATCCCCCAAGAGGTTCCGGATTGGAGATGATGCAGGCTGGGCTGAGGGATCCCTCTCCTCTGTCCCCTCCCTTCCCCCGCTGTGCATCAGGCCTCTAGTATATTTATATGTGGATAAAAATTGTGATAGATTTGAAATAATGAAATTGATAAGAACTACTAACTACTACCAAATTACTGGAGAAGAGACTCTCCTAATTTTTACTTACATTATCAGTGCATTATGTTTTTGTTTTAAGCACCCCACCAAGACAGATCATCATCCTTGTCCCAATCTGAATAAAATTATGTTGCTGTATGGATCTTTATTTCCCTGTTGGCTAGTGAGATTAGAGCATCTTCTTACATATTTATTGACTCTTTTTGCTTCTTTTTTTCTCTGTAATTTCCCTATTTTTTTGCTTATTTTTCTGAAGTTGGAAAATATTTCATATGCTTTGGGTATTGATATTTTGTCAGTTATGCAGGGAGCAAATATGTTCACCAGGTTTTATATTGACTTTTAAAGGTTTGTTTACATTGCCTTTCCACCATTAGAAATTTTAAATTTTATTTTATTTTTATATGCACAAATATTTTTCTTTATGACTTTGTATTATGTTTCTTACTTGGCACAGCCTCCCATATCTCAGTTCTTTTATATTTTCTGCTAACATGTTCTATTTGATTTTTCAACTTTAACTCCTTCCTTTTCGTGAACTGATAACTTACACTCCATTTTTCTTCTTTGAATCCTTCATTTTTCATTACCGGTGTGCAAGAAGCTCACTTAATTCTTTGAGTGGTTTTGTTGACATTAGACTTTCTGGGTGCTTGCGGGATTTTAAAAAAGTTGTATTTTACATCCTGCTTGAATGTTGGATTACTTGGGCATAAGAGTCAAGATTGAAAATCAGATATTTAATTCCATCTCTCCATGGTCTTCTATTATTCACTGTTGAAGATGAGACGTCTGATACCAGTCTTATTTTTTCCCTAATGTAGGAAATTTTTATTCCCCTCTTTCTGGATACTTTTTAGATTTTCATAAGAAAGCTTCAAAATTATTTCATGTTTAAATCATACTCCGTTAATCTTTCTAAATGTTCTAAAATTTTAATCAAAATATTTGAGTCTGAGCTCAACCTTCCACTATATTAATTTGAATTGTAGCTGTGCTCAAACTATTATGCTTGTTTTTTTTAAAAAATGTATATTTTTTATTGATTTCAGAGAGGAAGGGAGGGGGAGAGAGAGCGAGAGAGAGAAACATCAATGATGAGAGAGCATCATTGATTGGCCGTCTCCTGCATGCCCCCCGCTGGGGATCAAGTCCACAACCCAAGCATCTGCCCTTGACTGGAATAGAACCTGGAACCCTTCAATCTGCAGGCTGACGCTCTATCCACTGAGCCAAACCAACCAGGGCTATGCTAGAGCTTTTATTTCAAAAGTGTTATACAGGTATCCCCCGCCTTTTGAATGTTGGCGTCATGCCACTTCACTTTTACCGAAGATCTACATTAGTGACTGTTTTCGCTAACTGAAAGACATCGAAGAGGATTTTTGCTTTTGCAAGAAAAGAAGAAAAGTGAAAGCAGGGTTCTGCACTTGTTCTGCAGTGAAGAGTTATAGAGGCATCGCACACCCCAAGCAGGGCAAGTGCCCCGCCCGGCTCCTGCCTCAGAAACTTCATTTAGCATATTTCAGCATCATGTCCTATTGCTTTTTTAAAAAAGTTGTCATCTGGATTTTATTAAAATCTTTGTTTTTTTGTGTGTTGACATTATTACAGATGTCCCCCATTTCCCCCTCATTGCTCACCCCCCCCAGCCTCCCCCACCCCAGCCTTTACCACATTGTTGTCTGTGTCCATGGGCTACACCTAAGTGTACTTCTTTGATCTGTGTCTGTGAACATCTGTGTTTTATCTCAATTTACTTTGTTCATCCATTGGCAAGGTGTGTCCTAAGGTTTTAGAAAAGACTAAGAGCATTTGTAAGGGTGTTATACTTAGCATAAAACTGAACCTGGTGAAGCTTATTTGATACGATTTGGTAGGTTGTTTTTTGGATCTGGGAATGCTCAAACATTTTTCCATATAAAGTTATGGGAATTGATTCTTTGCTTTATGCCATTTGGCTCATGAAAGGTTTCATAAGAATGCTAAGCTTGCAGATTGTGGGGGAAACCTGTAATTATTTTTTTAATATTTTAAGTTGTTTTCCTTTTCAGTGGTCGTAAGACCTCTTTAGTTTCTTCAAATTAATATATATATATTTATTTTTATATTTTTTGCCTTTTCCAATGTGATTTCCTCTTTCAGTTGAAATTGGTACCCTCTTTCAGAATGTTGATCTTCTTCTAATGAATAGTGATTTTAAATTTTCTCCTTAACCTGTGTTTGAAAAATCTCTGTATGGATGTTGGTGATGTTGACTGTTAGTCTATATGTTGAGAATTTAGAAAAACAACTTGTTTTGGTGGTTAAGTAAATGGGATTGGGAGCCTGACAGACCTACACTTGAATTTACCTCCACAACCTAAGCTATCTATAACCTTTGGAAAGTGATGGAACTCCTCCATGTCTCAGTTGTTTTGATTTATGGCATGGAGTTAATAATGAAATATACCTTATGGAGTTACAGATCTAATAATAAGAGAATAGACATAAAAATGGCTTAGTATGCACCTAAAATGTGGCAAGTTCAATAGGCATCATTGGTGATAATGATGTTAATGACAATGATGACAGGGATGGTGGTAGTTGTAGAGGAGACGGTAGAGGAGTTGCAGGACCAGGTGTGGCAATAGTTTATCTTCAGGACCGGGCAGCCCTATGTCCACATCTTCAACCCACATTTACTGCTTTCCCTGGAAGTAATTGTCATTGCTGCGCAGTTCTCTCTCCTCTGCAACAGAGAAGGCTGGCAGTGGGTAGGGGCTGACTGACCCCTTGGTCTGAATGCATTTCCTGGTTGGCGTTTTCTTCACTCTCAATTCGGCAGCATTTTGCCCCAGATGTATCTTAGTCTGTGTTAAAATCTTAATTTACTTCACTCGAGGTTTACTTCTATTTGTTTTCTATTCTGAAGGTAGCTTTTAAAATCTGTTAGCTGTTGCTGCCACTTTTATTTTCTAGTACTCTTTAGGATCTTTTCAAAGTATATTTGGAGCATAAATGAATATTGACTGGTATTGAATGAATCTTCAATCTCAATCCAATCTCCCAAAAACTTTATGGGCAAATTTAACTCACAATATTATGTAACTAAAACTTTCTTAAATCTATCCATAAAGTATTTATAGAAGGAGTGAATTTTGTTTAGCTCTAAATAAAATTTGGGGTACAGTACAAGCTAATTACTCCTTAAAATGTTTATCTTTTAAATTACCCCTATGCCATTTAGTTGATTTGCTGGTATTCCTAAAGAAGCCTTCCTTTGCATAACAACATTTTGGCTAAAATAAGAGCACGATTTTGGTGCCTTTATGGATTTTAAAGATACAGGCCAATATACTTTTCACTTAGAACACAGACTGTTTCATATTTTCTGAGAATTTTCTTTTTTTAATATTTCTAACCTTTCCTATCCAAGATTGAACCTTCAGCCTATGACTCAGCAAAAAAAATCAAGATTTTTTTCCTCTTTATATGCCTCTCATATAGGAACCTAGGCCCTTTTTATAATAGGTGATACATTAGGCAAATTATATAGGGATTGAAACATATTTTTTTTTTTCTTTACTCAGGTTGTGAATATTTTTGGCATTGCTGGCCACATAACATTCTCTGTTACATATTCATCTTTGTTTTGTTGAATTGTGAATATATACAAATAAATGTGGAACCTTTCCCTAGGAGTACCATTAGTCATTAACAATTTGTTAATTGTCCTCTGAGGAGGTCCTCAGAGCATAAGGAAATAGTGATATCAGTGGTTTCTTATTCTAGGCAAAGGTTAAGACAGGTGCCATTGGGTGGGGACTTTCAGTACTTTTTATCAGGCATGCACAGAAAATGTTGATTCAGGCATCCCTTGAAACAGGGAAGAAATAGTTTCTGAGCTGGACAAGCATCACATTAGAGGTCCTGGAAAAGGAAAGAAATTGTATTCAGGAGAAAATGAGAAGGACTCCTCACACCTTGAATGCAAAGAGTAGCTTTCATCCCGTCTCATTGGGAAGGTAATCTTAGAGACATAAATTTAAGAACATTTAATTGCATTTACTTATGTGGCAAAAACAGAAGTCAAGGTATCTATGCTATATTTGGATTAATAATCAGTAAATATTCATTTTTGTCATTATGCTTTTCTTTCTTGTTCTTAATTTATTGAGGCAACATTGCTCAACATGAACATATAGGTTTCTGGTTACAAGATCTGTATATTGCACCATGTGTCCACAGATCTTTATTTTTAAAATAGAAAGAATGACTGAGTGAGTAAATAAGTGAATAAACTGGAAAAGAATGCTAAGTGTTGATGGCTCTCAGAAAGCTTCAGGAAGTTATAATTATGTGTTTACAAATAATAAAAGACCAAATTAATTAAGCAGAATAGAAAATAAAGAATTTTAAATTTGTAGTATTTATTAGTGGGTGGTTTAAAATAAGATTATTACGCATATGTTAAAATGATCAAGTATATATAAAAATATGGACACGTTTCCTATTTTTTTTTAATATGTTTCTAGTTTCATAACTTTCTAGTCATGAAGCAAGTTTTATAATTAAGTGTGAAAGAAAAAAAATTAGATGAGATGTGGAATGGCCTTTGAGTTAAAAGTGCTCCTTGTTGTTTCTGGAAGGTGAAGTTCAGATAAATTTTAATTATTATTCATTAACTGCTATCTTTGAAGCACCTCCTTTATGTAATGCACTGTGTTAATAATAATATTAAAGGTCTTTTTGGATGGCAGGTTAGAATCATTTCTTAGACTGCCCAGACTCAGGGCAGATATCCAGTGAGTATTCTACAGTTAACTATTGATGAAGCACAAAACAGAATGGTTTCAGTGCATGGCTTGCTTGTTTAAAATAGGCTTTTCATTAATGAAATGAAGAGAAGCAGAGTTGCATAAAGTAATTTATTCCTGGAGCCTAATAGACTTGATTTGTCCTTTAGAAATTCTTTTGCAATTAAATAAAGATCACTATAGAGAAATGGTTTTTAGCTAATCGTTGTAAAAAATCACTCAAACAATGGAGTTGGCAGGGTAAATTATAAGATAAATCTGTGTGTTTTTCCTTCATTGCCTTTTGCCTTTTTGTTATTTATTTGTTTTCTTTGTTATTGTTATTCATTTTAAGTTTCATGTAGTTTACTTCTCCATCCAGGTTGAAATTGAAGTTTACTATAAATAACCAAAATGTACAATGGAAGCTCAAATGTTTTTTGAGATTCAAATATTAAAAGAGTTTATGTCAATTATATTCAGGGACACTGTTCTTCTATTTTAAAGATATATATATATCTATATATCTATATCTATATCTATATCTATATCTATATCTATATCTATATTTCTGTTACTACCAGTGAAACATTGTTAAAAATGTTTGATCCTCTATCTGTGTAGACTACACACACACACACACACACACACACACACACCTTTTATCCAAAAAATTATTAGGCTTTGGGCTTGCAAAAATGCCTGTCATCAGGAAAAAAAATCTATGCTCACATCTGGAATCCCTTTGTTTGTGGTTGCCATGTCCTTTCCTAATTTCTGAGCCAAAGCTAGAAAAGCCATTGTAACTCAAAGAATTTATTTTGTGGACTGTTCCTGTTATTAAGAACTTCTGAATTAATTTATGACTAATGGATAAATGACAAAAATAGGAACTATATCTTAAAAAACATACTATTAACAGACAATACAAATGACTGATGAGACTGTTTTTCACAATGAATAAAATGTGTAGAATTTTTATAATTTTAGGAAATAAACATTTTATTTCGGAACCCAGTTTGCCTTTCTGGTGTTTCCTGCCTCTAGAAAAAGCTTACATCTTACATTCCAGATGATCTCAGAAAAGATTTCTATAATAATTCTTTATTTGGTGCTAGATATAGGTATTTTAATGCCACTTTAGGTCTCTGTACCTAGAAGAAGTAACAACAGTTGAGGGCAATTTTTTAAACAGGAGGGAAGGATATATTGAGATTTAGACATTCTTCTACCACAAATAATCTTTCTGGATACAAACCTGCAGAGCAAATGTGCAGGAAATGTGGTCTCAGTTAAAATAAATATATTTATAGCAAAATGCAGAAAAGCTCCCTGGGACATCTGGTTTAATTAATGCCTTTTTCTCCTATAGAAATTTTAGTGCACAGTAACATTGTGATAATTATCATATTACACGAGATCTGTAGATCTTCTTGACGGAATAAAGAGAATCCACTCTTGCATGCAGTTATTGATTCCCATCTTCTAAATCTGCTTCATGATAAAAGTTGATTTTATTCAAGTGATTAACATTTTACAATGTTGCTCATTACCATCATAATTACCACATTATTCCTCATCAATTAATATTTATAACTTACTCAAAAGATGAGAAGGACAGAACAAAGCTTTTTACAGATTATAGAAAGCAGCCTTTCAGATTTTTTTCAAAGAGGGATTATACTTTTTTATAAATCCTCACCCAAAAATATGTTTATATTGACTTTTGGGGGGGGGGGGGCGCGGGCAGGGAGAGAAACGTCCATCTGTTGCCTCTCAGACTCACCCAGACCATGGATCAAACCTGAAACCTTTTGGTGTGCTAGACTACACTCCAACCAACTGAGCCATACCAACTAAGGCAGCATTTCACAATTTTAACCATACTCTCCCTAACTTGAAGAATTTTAACTCTAGTAAAACCATACCAACAATAGAAAATTAAGAGACTAATATGCAAAACTAGCTTAAAGTAGATTTTTGCTGTTGGCTACCTCTCACTTATCCTGTTACATTTAGCAGTTTCACTGTGTTATTTACAGAGAACAAACAAGATAGCGCACAAAATATTTGGCTCCTAATCATGGGACAACTTCTGTTCAAATGAGGACAAACGGATGTTTGAAACCATTTTTATGTTTCATCCCCTCACCCCCTTTACAGGAAAATGGAAAATTAATGCTGGCAAAGAAGTTACAGGAAAATGTTACTGAATTTATTCAAGTCTGGGATGGTATTGGTAGTATACTAAATAACCTCTCATTGCCTAAATAGAATCCCTTCTTTGTGAGCCTCTCATTGCCTAAATAGAATCTCTTCCTGTGCAATGTACTCAGTGAGAATCCATGGGGTTCTACAGGTTCAATAAGGTTCAATAATTTATCATTTGCAATATAAATTACTTCCACACTATCATGATAAAGTAATAAACAGAAAAATTCTTACTCTTATGTGTTGCACATCTGGCCTTCTGTTCTGGTTTCATTGTGAATTTCTGGCCACTATCCAAAGATGAGCATACCTGAAACGGGCAAGTTTCCAAGTCGTTAGTTAAACAGGAAGAATATTGCACTGAGAATAGGGTTGGAATTGCTGTCAACTCGTCTGCTGTGAGAACTTCTGTCTTCCTTCCAACTGGTGTAAATATTGCTTCTATTTGTCTCAGCAAGAGTATGAGCCACATGGTCTTTTCTCATGATAGAGAGGAAATCTGGTGTTATTTCTTTTTTATTTAGTCCCCAAATAACATACTGATGGCCATATAAGATTATGCCTTTTTAGCTTTATAAAGCTTTTTAATATTCCCCATAGTGATACTCAGTAGATACTTATTAAGTCAAATTTAGAAAACTCTAGAAAAGAATGTGGAACTTATGAAGTGGGCTGAAAACATTTTATTCCCATGTAACTCTAAATACCTTATGTAGGAAAATAATGGAAAATTACAGTGTGAGGTTGAAATTTACAGTGTTTTCAAAAAACAGTAATCTTGTGTTCCTACTTTATCCGAGCATCAGCTGGGTAGATTATCTAACAGACTTTATCAGAACATCAGCTGGTAGATTATCTCACAGAGCATTACTGATAGCCACATAAAGTCACATATGTTAAAAGAGCACCCACAAGGTCACAATATTAAGGGAGCACCCAAGGGTGAAAGACATTTAACAATTAAGCATGTGTTTTCCTTATCACAATTCAAAGGGAAAAGCACAACAGTGTTTGAAATGATGACTCAAAATCAGACTGTCAAATACACAAAAATTGGTATTTTTGAGACCCACACTTATTACTTTATTCATTTATCCAGTCATTCATGCAGTAAAAATATATGGACAACATGCATCAGCCACATATTATATTCAAAACAGTTAGAAGGATGTGCAGATTATAGTAATCAGATATTCATCCCAGAATTGTTTACAGTATCAGAAGTTAGAAGGAAAGAGACTGATTACCCAATGAAAGATTTTTAGCTGAATTATGGTATAGTCATTAACAGCATATTGTGAAAAAGGATTGATATACGCTGGCCAGGTAACTCAGTTGGTTAGAGCATCATTCCAAAATATCAAGTTTGCAGGTTTAATCTTTGGTCAGGGCACATACAAGAATCAACCAATTAATGCATAAACAAGTAGAACAAGTTGATGTTTCTCTCTCTCTCTCTCCATTCCTTCTTCTTGCTAAAGCTTAATAATAAAAAAAGCACATTGATACAGATTATGTAAATGTGTATAGTGGAGGTGAAAATATTGTTATTATTGTTTACTAAGTGAATAAAATAGGTTATGGAATAATATTAAAATGTCTGTTCATTTAAAGATAAGTCTATCTATAATATGCATATATTATATCCATCTTCATGCTACATTCTCTAGCAGGTCATATACCAAAATGTTAATGGTGTTTTCTTTGGGGCAGTGGAATTACAGGTAATATCTTTTCATATCTACTTATCACCTTCTTTGTTTAAAATGGACATCATATAATTCTGGAACATTGAAAAAAAAACACACATCCACTTAAACATGTAGAGATCATTATAGTACCAGTAGAAAGATATATTGCCTTCTGATAGCCAATTTTAGTTCAGAAAATGACCTGGTTAGTTTAGCAAAATCATCAAGGTGTTGCAACATATATTGGAGGAAAGAGATTTTCTTTCTTAGAATTTTTTAAATCTGGAATGATTAACATTTTGAAAATAGAAGGATAGAAGGAATACCTTATTTTTTTAAATCCTCACTTGATATGTTTTTATTGATTTTAGAGAGAGGAAAGGGGAGAGGGAGAGGGAGAGGGAGAAATAGAGGGAAAGAGAGAGAGGGAGAAAGGAGAGAGAGAGAGAGAGAGAGAGAGCGAGAGAGAGAGAGACATCAATGTGAGAGAGAAACATTAATTGGTTGACTCCCGTACATACCCCAAATGAAGATCAAACTGGAAACCTATGTATGTGCCCTGACTGGGAATTGAACCCACAACCTTTTGATGTATGGGACGCTCCAGCCAACTGAACCATTCTGCCAGGATAGGAATGCCTCATTTTTAGTGATTAAGCAATTTTTCGAATAAGGCAAATTTGACATGACGTTTTTTTACAGGAAGCAGATGTATAAAGTGAATTGAGTTAAGGTAGCATAATAAATGCACAACACCTTTGGTTCATAGATAGATAATAAGGCTGAAGTGACTTCGGTAAAATCTGCATTCTATAGTCTGACTTAGATTCTGGAAAATAGGTGAAAGGAGAGTAGGCGTGCACTTAATGGTGGGGACAGGCTATGCTACTTTTTAATTGTGTAATATTTAGGATGAATAAATAAATTGTTTTGCATCAACTTAATTTCTCTGAAACCTGTAGTATTCCCTGAATAAAAATTTAAATAATGGAGATTATATTTCTTTTTATTGGGCCACATGTGGTCTTTGTATACATGAATATACTTTTAAAAGGCAATTTAAGTGATTCACAAAAACATACATATAATACTAACCTTATATATAACATGTAAAATTATCTATACTAATAAAAGGGTAATATGCTAATTAGACTGGGAGACCTTCCAGGAGACCTTTCGGACGTTCTTCTGGACAAAGCCATGGTTGCAGGGCCGAGGTAGAGGCGGTTAGAGGCCAGGCGGGGAGAGTAGTTGTAGGTGATCTGGCTGGTGGGGGTCGGGGCTGTTAGGGGTAAGCAGACCAGCAAGGGGGCCAGTTGGTGGCAAGCAGGCCATCAGTGGGGGTCAGTTGGAGGTGATCAGGACAGTGGGGGGCGCAGTTTTGAGTGAGCAGGCCAGCAGGGGGGAGTTGGGGGCGAGCAGGCCAGTGGGGAGGGGTAGTGGGGGCGAGCAGGCCAGCAGGGGGGGCAGTTGGGAGTGATCAGGCTGGCGGGGGAAGGCATTTGGGGGCAAGCAGGCCAGCAGCGGGGGGAAACTAGGGGTGAGCAGGCTGGCAGGCAGAGTGGTTAGGGGCAATCAGGCAGGCAGGCAGGCAGGTGAGCGGTTAGGTGCCAGCAGTCCCGGATTGAGAGAGGGATGTCGGACTGCTGGTTTAGGCCCGATCCCTGTAAACCAGCAGAAGGACATCCTTCGAGGGGTCCCAGATTAGAGAGGGCACAGGCCGGGCTGAGGAACACCCCCTCCCCTGCATGAATTTCATGCACCAGGCCACTAGTGTATATTATATTAACATATATTTTACAGAATACATTTGTATTAAAATATGTCTGAATAGATATTAAATACTTTCCGTGGTTGTATAAAAAAAGAATTTTTCTCTCATGTGGAAAATTGAACAAAATGATTATATCTGACCCCAAAATATTGCTATAATTTTATTTATAAAATTAGAGGCCCAGTGCACAAAAATCGTGCACTCGGGAGGGTCCCTCAGCCTGGCCTGTGCCCTCTCGCAGTCTGGGACCCCTTGGGGGATGACCACCTGCTGGCTTAGGCCTGCTCCCTGGGAGATTGGGCCTAAGCTGGCAGTCAGACATCCCTCTGGCAGCCTGGGAGGCCTCGGGAGATGTCCACTTGCCAGTGGGGAGCAGGCCTAGCTGCAGTCGAACATCCTTAGTGCAGCTGAGGAGGTGGGAGAGGCTCCCACCACCACCGCTGTACTGGCAGCCGGCAGCCTGGCTTCTGGCTGAGCAGAGCTCCCCCTGTGGGAGCACACTGACCACCAGGGGGCAGCTCCTGCATTGAGTGTCTGCCCCCGGTGGTCAGTGTGTGTCATAGTGACCAGTGATTCCCAGTCATTCTGCTGTTAAGGTCAATTTGCATATTACCCTTTTATTATATAGGATAGAGGCCTGGTGCTTGGGTGGGGGCTGGCTGGTTTGCCCTGAAGGGTGTCCCGGATCAGGGTGGGGGTCCCGCTTGGGTGCCTGGCCAGCCTGGGTGAGGGGCTGATGGCCGTTTTCAGACTAGCCACACCCCCTTCAGGGTGGGGGTCCCCGCTGGAGTGCCTGGCCAGCCTGGGTGAGAGGCTGAGGGCCATTTTCATTCTGGCCACATCCCCTTCAGGGAGGGGGGTCCTGCTGGGGTCCCTGGTCAGCCTGGGTGAGTGGCTGATGGCTGCAGGCTGGCTACAGCCCCTTCAGGTTGGGGGTCCCTGCTGGGGTGCCTGGCCAGCCTGGGTGAGGGGCTGATGGCTGTTTGCAGGCTGGCCAAGCCCCCCAGCGAGGACCCTCACCCCATGAGGGTGTGGCCTGCCTTGGTGAGTTGCTGATGGCTGTTTGCAGGCTGGCCACAGCCCCTTCAGGGTGGGGGTCCCCGCTGGGGTGCCTGGCCAGCCTGGGTGAGGGGCTGAGGGCCATTTTCAGGCTGGCCACACCCCCTTCAGGGTGGAGGGTCCTGCTGGGGCCCCTGGCCAGTCTGGGTGAGGGGTTGATGGCTGTTTGCAGGCTGGCCAAACTCCCCAGCAGGGACCCTCACCCCATGAGGGTGTGGCCATCCTGGGTGAGGGCTGATGGCTATTTGTAGTCTGGCCTCAGCCCCCAGCCACCCAAGCTCTCAGTGGAGGCTGGCTGGAAGCAGGTATCTGGGATTTATTTAGCTTCTATAATTGAAACTTTGTTGCCTTTTGCGGAGGCCACAGCTGACCAGGGCAGGTGGGAAGCTTGGCTTCCTCCATCGCCAGGGCAACCAAGGCTCCTGCTTACTCCAGCTCTGTGGCTGCCGGCCGCCATCTTGTTTGGGTTAATTTGCATATAGTTGCTCTATTGGCTGGTGGGTGTGGCTTGGGTGTAGGGAAAGTGTGATCAATTAGCATTTTCATCTTTTATTAGTGTAGATAAGCCAAGGTGATATAAAAAACATGCTTTAAGTGTTTCATCTCTCCCTTTTTCTATTTTATTTTTAAATGTGGTATTTTAAAATGATAATGAGGTATTCTATCATAATTGATGAACCAAGAGATAGTAAGCTTCATGAAATCCTGTTTATGTCATATTAACAAAAGTTTTTTTTCCACCCTTGTAATTCTGTTATGCTATTTGGTTAATTGAAAAGTGCTAATTTTAAGAATATGAAGTTACGCCTTAAAACTTTCCAATGACCTGTTGAACCATTAAATTTAACATGAGAAGGCATGTGATTAACATCCTTTTTAATTCTGCAAGGAGGTAATGGAAGCATTGAATGCTTTTAGTCTGTGTCTTAATTGTGAATCTCAAGCATGCATAGCGAAGCCTGCTCACTTAGGACATCCGGGATGTGATGTAGTAGTATTGATTACTCTTTGTGTTGTATTCAGTCTTCATCTTACAGAAATTCACACAGGGTCACATTTCGCAATTACTGTGATCTTCTGACAGTACTGAGATGGATTTTCAGTGTTTTCTCTATTATGAATATCAATTGCTCCTTTAGATTTTATGTTTCCATTTAAATAGTATGAATATTATCTTAGTATAACATGTATAAGTTGTATGCCTTCTCAAAAGGATTATAAAGGGATAAATTTTGGGAGAGAAAAGGATAACATTTTCTCTCCAAAATGTAAATGAAGAAAAACTGTGCATGACACAGCAATCCAAGAAAATGTGAAAAGAAAATGTTAAGATGGTCAAATGTTAAGATGATCAATTGTTGTCATTCTCAAAGAAAACAAAAATTTAAAGTGAATGGACTCCAAAATATATATTAAAAATTAGAGTCATAGTTATAGAAGAGACAAAAAAAATACCACTTAGACTCAGAAGCAGAATCAATTCCTCTGTGCTTATTGATTTGGAAGAAAAAAAGACATAAAACTAATTGCAGAGTAATATATATATATATATATATATATATATATATATATATAATGCATCTTATAAGAGATGGACAGGCATTAGTAGGGTCTTCATCAGAGCATAATGGTAACATGCATTATTGGGAGCAGTGCCATACAAGGGATCAAGATTGCTAGGTAAACAGAGATCTCTAGTCAAGGGAGGACTCATATATTTTTAAAATATATGTGAGTGGGGTTCTTCCTACAGTGGCCCTAAGCCTTTGCTTAATCAGTCTTGTTTTCTCATTACTTTTCTAATAGTGAGCAATCTCAAAGGAAACAGCACAATTCCTTCTTCCCCTGTCATTGACATTGCTCCCTGCAGACCTTTCTGGTTGGCCCTTCTTGGGTATTATGCACATGGAAGTACCAGTCATGCCAGGGAGATGGTGGGCTCTGACTGACTACTGTGGCTTCCCCAGATCGGTGGAAAGTTAGGGCCACATGAACCCAAAGAGTCCTGAAGGGTCAGTTGTTTAAAAAATGCGCATTAAGCAGAGCCAGTAATTGCAGAAGTCCACTATTTATCTTGTCAGAAAATAGGCTAAAGGATATTTCAGGAACAGAATATGAAGTAAAAATCAAAGGCAGAAGCAAACAAGGCATGTGTAGGGGACTTAGAATAGAGTTCCTTTTTAAGAGCAGAGAGTTTGTCTTTAAGGGACAGTAGAATTATTGAAGTCATTTGGTGCCAGGTTGCATTTGTTTTGCAGGCAATAGACAGTTATAGAAAGGGATTTGTGTGTGTATGTGTGTGATTCCGTTTAAGACAGTGTTTTTCAAAATGTATCTTGCTTTTTAGATCAGCAGGTTCTCAGATTTTTGGTCTCATGATCCCTTTATATTCTTCAAATTTATTGCGAAGCCCAAAGGGTTTTTGTTTATGTGATTGTATTTATTGGTATTTGTTGAATTATAAATTAAAACTGAGAAAAAAATAAGCATATCTTCTATTAGCTGTCAGAGTGATGACATCATTATATCATGTAGCTTCTGGAAAATTCTAAAATACACTCAAAAAAGAATGGGAGAGAATAAGGCAAATGATGTTTAGCATGGTTTTGAAAAAAAATTTGATTTTGCGGATTTCATGAAATTATCTTGGGCACACCCAAGGGTACCTGGACTGCATATTAGAAACCATTCATCATGAAATATATTCAGTGGCTTATAAGTATTTGTGGAGTGAAATTTAATTTGCGTGTGTCTCTGTGATCACATGTGTGTTTTGTCATAATACAAAATATATTTCTTATTTTATTAGTTTCACTTTGAAAAAATTGAATATTATCTTTGAATGTTACATTTAGGAAAGATTTATTTAGTGTTTGGATGAGGTTAGATTTCAGGTGGACAAAAACAGAGGAATGTGGGGGGGAGCAGTTACACAGGCATGATGTGGAGGTACAGAATAAGAAAATGCCATACACATGAATAGCTAACTTATTCAAAAAAGAAAAAAAGAGCTCTTGGATAGGTGATGAGAATAAAAGTTGGAGTGTTTAGAGTGAAGCAAAAGCTCCACTATCAGACAAGAAGATGGTCCACAATTTTAGGTCAACTTTTCCTTAAATATAACTGTGTCTCATATTCTGACAAATACGTTATTCTTTGCAGTTCCATTAGCACAAATCCTGACCTCTTTTTTTCATATCCTGCTGCGTAAGCTTGAAAAGCACAGTCCCCAGGTATTGGTCTCTTTTTTGCCTTTCAAGCCTAAAGATCTCAGTCATATGTCCTATAGATGTGAGTGAATCATAGTCAAAATGACAACATATGGATTAGAAGCTCATTTCCTTTCCCTTGTCTGGCATTTTGTACAAAAAGTCCTTTTTAATCATCACAACTTTTTTTTGAAATAGTCAAACTGTATTGCATCATAAGAAAAAGAAATGGCAATTTGAATAATTGAGTTCACTTTAGTTAGTGATGATTTGTTTGATATGAAAAACTAGAGAGCCTCAATAACCATGTTGCCATGTTGTTTTCTTTGAAATTCATTAATAATGAATGGGATAAGTGACAAAAATTATGAAGCTAACATTATAAAATTAATTTCTATGGTGAAAGAGATTTGATTAAACCAAAAATGTTTATTCAGAGATGACTAAAGGTAGTTGTTTCTTATGTTGCCCCTAGGAGACTTGGAGAACTTTGAAGGCCTTACAAATCACCATAGCTTTGCTACAAGTTCTTCTATCTATGCAGTCGTCCTATATCCACAGGGAATATTTTCAGGACCCCCAGGACATGCCTGAAACTGGACAGTACCAAATTCTAACCAATTTTTTAAACTTTTAAACTGTTGGAAGTGTAGTAGCAGTTTCTCCATTGGAGACTCAACCACTTCAGTAACTTTTATGATTTTTTATCCAAACCTGTTCCTGAATCTGTAATGATCCCTTATTTGCAGTAAATGGCTTGGTGTCATTTGTTTTAGGGGGTCCCTCACTGAAGTCTTGTATAGCCTCAGTGCTCTCTGAGGCAACTCATCACTATCAATCAGAACACGTTTTCTATTCATGTCTTTCACCCACACTTCTCGTGCCTTTTCCAACTTAACTAAGCACTTACTGTACGCTGTGGCTATAACTTTTGCAGTTTGAAGTACAACAGCAGAACTGTCGCTAATTTCTTTTTCCTTCTTCACAATTTCATGGATAAAAGAATGTTTTTACCGTAGACCTTAACCTCAGCATAAATTTTTTCCCCTCATTAAGTTGAGAACTTCCATCTTTTCACTTAAAGGAAGCACTTTGTGTTTTTTCTTGTCATATTCAAATCAGTACCATCAATATTCCTGCATTTTGGGGCCAGTATTAAGTAAAATAAAGGTTATTTGCTAGCTGGCAGGTAGTATATTTGATCCAGGTATAATTATTGAATAAATAGGTTAAAAAGGTGCTTGAGTAGTCCAAAAGTTAGATATATGTACAGATTTAAAAACTCTTTTCCCCTTCTTAAGTGTTTTCTAACAACTCCTTTTGGTGCAAATAGTTTAGTTTGGTGAGATCCAAATTATACTGTATTTTCTGCTCAAACCTGTTTATTACTAGTAAAATTGTTTCATTCCTGAATGATACTAAAATCTGCTAAAACTACTGATAAACTACTATCATAAAATAATAGCTAGGATAAATTCATGAAGAAAAAAATTAAATATCTAAAGTCAACCAACAGCATTTATTAATCATTTACTATATGTATGATATTTGGGATACAAAGATGAGAACATTAATTAAAAATATTTTTTGACTATCGGCTATGTACCAGGCATTCTTTAGTTTGGAGATGCAGAAGCAAAAAAAACAACAACAAAAGATAAGCACAATTTCTTCTTTTATGGGTGTCATATCATTGCGAAAGAAAAGTCAATATAGTTTTAAAACATTAATTCATTAATATTTTAATTAATTAAAATATTTCTGATTTGCAGATAATTAAAACAGTATACATGGCTGGGTGGTCTGGCAAGATTTCCATGAGGACATGATAACTGAAAGGCCAGTTGGAGTCAGCCAGGTGCAGGTCAAGGAGAGGAGCATTTGAGCAGGGAGACATGCAGGGCAAGGGGACTAAGGTGGCATAGGGCTTGGGGTGTTCCTGGGACTGAACTGGAGTAGGAGATGAGGGGGAGAGTAAGAAAAAAAAAGTACAATAGAAATAGAATTATAGACAGGGCAAGGCATTTGAATTATTCTAACTGGTATATCAATTATTTGGCCCGTTCTAAGCAGAAGAGTGATATAATACAGCATGCAATAAAGAAATGACCAGTGGAGTTGGCAAAATGAAGGCTATTAGAAACTTTTAAAAGAAAGATTAGTGGAATAATGGAGACAAAGCCCAACTGGAGCAGATTGAGAGAGGAAGAAGGAGCAAGTAGAGACAGTAACTCCCCCAAATTTTCTCTGAAGGATAGCAAAGAAATGAGCGGTCATGGGGGAGTTGGGGTTCAAATTAGTTTTTTCCTCTTTTTAATAAGAAAATATACTACAAATGTTATGAATGTTGATGTGTACAATCTAATAAAAAAGGGAGAATTTGTGATTTAGAGGAATAGTTCCTTCTTCTCAGAAACAAAATCTTTGAGTCAGAGAGTAGATGGGACCCATGTCTTCACCAGAGGAGTTGACCTTGACCTCTGATGGATAAAAAGTAAACTTACCTAACATAACAGGGGCGAATGCCGAGAGCATGTTGTACAAATGGGGCTGTGCTGGTAGGATTAGTGGTCAGAAAATACTCAAATTCCATTTCCTCAGTGGGTGGACTGGGTATAAGAGGTTTGAAAAGAGTAGAAAAGATGAGTAAAAAGATTTCAGTAATGTCACCAAGAATATCAATGAATAATGAATTGCCACAGGCATTATATAAAACTTTGAAATGTGGATCATATTCTCTTGACTGGATCACATACGGAAATGAAGATGCACAGAGGCCTTTGTGTATTAGATGATAAAAGAATGGACAGGGCCAAACTTTTTGAGAAGTTTTGCCACCATTCTTTACAGAGCTCTTTGTCCATTTATTCATAAAGATTTATTAATAGTACTTTCAGTCACCTAAACTCTCCTTTTAAAACTACTCGGTTTCCTAAGGTAGAAAGTTGTCCCCTAGTGAGTTCCTTAATTATTTCACTGAGAGGTGTAATTACTAATCGTGAGCTCCATGCATTGCTATTATCGCCATGCTAAGTTTAGCCTTTGATATTTTCATTCCATAATTTTAGCCTACTGTGAGATAAATGAGCAGAAAAACCAACCGCAATAATATGGACTCATAGAAAAGACATTATAAACAATGCAGTTCGTCGTCTTTTGCCTAGAGAGCGAAGTGACTTACCCAACATCAGCCCCTTTAATTGCAATGCTAGAAGGATAAGGGGGCTTCTCTATTCCAGCCCTTGACACTCGTTTCATTTAGCTGTTGGTTTAGAGTAAATAATATTTTCCTTTGAAATAATGACAGCTCAATTAATGCACATTTCTTTTTTTCTGCATTTGGGGTTTTTCATGATTAGTGGACCTCTTCCAGTTTTACAGAACTTTAGCAGCAGACACGTCCCTTTAAAAAAAACTCTGCCAATCCCAACTTTTTAAGTAAATATTATATTGTGAATTTACCTCACTGTGTGTGGGATGGACTAAGTATTTAAAGTGACCATAGTGTTCAGATGAGATGATAGATTTAACTAGAATTCCCCCTAAGGAAAATGTTAGAGGATATCTAATCACTATGCTGTACACCTGAAACTGACACAAAATAACATGTAATGTAAACTGTAATTGAAAAATAAAAAGTATTTTAGAGGAAATCCATAAATATTATAAATCATTTTGAATGTGTTTTTTAGGTAAATATAGTTAAATATCAAGATTCCATAGACTAGTAAACCTACATTGTCTTTTAATTCAAGTATAAGTGCCTTGTTTCACCCTTTGATTTTCAGAGACTTTAGTATCTGAATTGCCACTCACAAAAGGTCAGCACCTAACGTGGGACTAAAATAAGGAGGAGAAATTTTAAAAATAGATATTGAAAGAAACTGATTTATCAATTTAAAAGAAATTTATTTAAAACTATAAATTGGAGCATGACTTTTCAACAGCTTTCTTTTATTAGTTGTTGACAGTTTGATCTAATGTATTGCTAAGCATCCTAAAAGTTGATTACCAAAGTAAAACATATAGTTTATATATATTCAATAGAGCAATAGCTAATGCAGTTATGTGATTTAGGATGAGGCGTTATCTTGTTAAATCAAAATATCATATTGTTCAATTTTTAAATAATTGAAAAAGTTTGATTGATTAATGCACATAGCAGTTACAATACATTTTCCAAGGAAATTGAAGTAGATTTCCCCTATCCATTAATTTCCATTACCGCCCATTCAGTTATTCAGTTCTGCCCACTGGCAGCCAGTCTCCGCTTGCAGCATTTGCCTCACATTTTCTATTAGCCGATGTTTAGTAAATCTCACTCTCAATCTTATCAAATGGCAAGCTCTAAATTTTTGGAAATTATATTAAAATAGGGTTTCTAATTGTGAAGAAGTAACATAATAGGTAGCACAGAATGCCTCTCTAATGTAATGCCCGTTAAGGAGCCCAAACGGGAAGAGAGTGGAAGACTGTGCTCTTTTCAGAGATGTGACCTTTCCTTCCTTCATCATGCCTAATAGAAGCCCGAGGACACAGAATAATAAGGCCTCTGGCATTGATTGTCGGGGGAACCTACGGGGATGAGCTAGACCTACAGGCTGCAGGAATGCTATGAATTGTAGATGCTATTAGATTTTTTTGTTTTGTTTTTTTTTAATCTGCTGGGATTGGGGCAAAATCTGAGGTGGCGTCATGTAGAAGATTTAATTGGCCTATAGGCAACTCTGTTAAGAATTCCCAGTGCCTGACATTCTTCATAGCAAAGGATTTTACATATATGTCATTCTCTCTTTCCCATTTTACTTTTTTAAAAAATTTCTTTATTGATTAAGTTATTACATATGTGTCCTTATCCCCACATTACCCCCCCCCATCATTCTCTCTTATATGAATAAGATTCATAAGTGATTTAGAGACTCATGAATTTGAAATGTAGTCTTAATTTTCAAAAGAAAATATTGGATAGGAAGTGGTCAAACTGGGCTAATTAAAGAAAATTTAAAAAATACACACAGAAGTGACAGTGTTACTTCACTGTGATTAAGAAATAGAATATACAAAAGCTGATGATGCTATTGTATTTTATAGTAGAAGATGCAACTATAAGGATTAAATGACAAAATTCTGGGGGAAGAGAAGACAACCTGATATGGAAAAGTAGTTGTAGTCCTTCTCTGGTCTCATATTAAAAAGTCCATATAAATACAGAAAAATGAAACTTTGTAAGTTTATGTAAAAAGACTGAAACTAGCATGAATACTGAGTTACACTTAACTAGAAAATCAAGTTCTAAAATAAAATTTTAAGGTTTTTATTTAAAAATTATAATCTTTTATTTCTTTTCTGTGGTTATAGTAATACAGTCATTCATGCATAAAATTTATTAAGAGCTTTTAATTAGTTGTCAGCATTGAAATCCATGGGTTTTATCTAGTCAATTATTTGATATGGCATGAAAAAAATCCATAAATGATTTTACAAGTTCTATAAATTCAGAGCAAAAGCCAAAATTTTAAAACTATTAAAGTGAAAGTAAATATAATTTGGCCTTGAGATAATCATTTAAGCCACTTTTGTAATATTGGCATTTTAATAATGTAAGTCCATTAAAAAACATCAGTTTGGAATTTATCATCATAAAAAATAATTGAATGATTATTACGCATAAGTCTCTTCAAGAATATGGTCTGCCAAATTTGAAAGTAGAGACCTGTACACATGATTGGTAAACAAGACAATCTCTATTTTATGACAATGCATTCATTACTTTTCTACATATTCATATAGCCCAAAGAACACTCCTGTTTTTCAGTGAAATAAAAGTTTGTGTTCAAGAACTTGAAATCCAAAAAAAAGGAACTTGAAAT
Source organism: Myotis yumanensis (assembly GCF_028538775.1). Lineage (NCBI taxonomy): Eukaryota > Metazoa > Chordata > Mammalia > Chiroptera > Vespertilionidae > Myotis > Myotis yumanensis. Next base: position 27,714,152 of record NW_027223762.1, on the reverse strand, counting down.
CCCCTTAATATAAAAATTATTTCAATCAGATAGTTACATATTACATATATAATATAGGTAACATACATACACACATGCATGACACACATCTATATGCATATATGGATGCATGTCTGTGTGTATATAATAAATTATGGTGCTATATAAAAATTTTATAATTTTTGAACAAATAGAAATGGCTGTGAAAGTCATATAGTTCTTCCTTAACTGACTTCACAAAGGATTCTTTTCTCAATTGTTTCATGAGAATTACATCTAAGAAATGGTACTCAGCTCTTAAAAATAAAATTTAAAACTGGAACGTATATGTTTATTATTTTTTCTTAATTTTAAATGCAGATACCTGGACTCAAAAAAGACTCCAGAATATATTGCATACTTTCCATTATTAACTCCCTTAAGTTAAAAAAAAATTGAGCTCTCAGAAACATCAATAGGAAGTGTTCTCTTAACTGACTTAATGGAAGTTGGAACCTGGCCTGTGTGTGTGTGTGTGTGTGTGTGTGTGTGTGTGTGTGTGTATGCAATTATTACATAACATTATAATATGTAACTATCATAATTATAGAACAATATCAATAATATTTCATACAATAATATTCTTATGTGAGAATGCACCTTAATTTGAAAATACACCAGATATAAAACATTTATGAATATCTGACACATGATAATTTATAAAAAAAATTGGATCTAAATGAAAATTTGTCAGTCAACTTTGTGTAAAGTGAATGATATCTAACTGGGTTTTTAAACATAAATTATGTGACTTCTTTCACAAAATGCAAAATCCTTTTGGAGATAACATGATTGATCACAATTATTTGATACATTTGGATATTTGTAAAATAAGTTTTGGTAGATAAAGACACATTTGAGGGAAAGGAAAATGTGTATCTTTTAAGTGTAAAACCAGACTAATTTTTGTGTCTCCATCTTTGAGAGAAAGGATAGAATACAGATTCTCCATGCTGCAGCATACTGACAAAAACACTGGGGATTCTTTTATTGATTGAGTTGTCACCTGACACATAGGGATTCATTTTAAAGGTGGTCACAACCTTCCCATTGCTTAAAGTAAAATACTGCTTGACTCCATTCTAAACATGGGAATTGGAGTGGCAGAAAATTTGAGATGATTAATCACAAAGGTTTTTTTTGCTGTTGTTTGCTTTGCATGGTCTGAACATTGGACACTTTCAAATGTATCAATAGTTCAGATAACAAGAATTTTGTAATGATTCCTAAGTCACATAAAAAGATCTTAATATCCTCATTCTTCATTCTTCTGCATAGTAGGCAAAAAGTGAAATGCTGATTAGCATATTGCTCAATTTTTCATCAAGCAGAAGGCACTATTTGGTTTAGTATTATTTGAGTTCAAATTAAACTGGAATGATGCCTGGTACAGGGATACCATAATTCATTAAACAAATATTTATTGTTAGCTATTTGCAAGGCATTGGGAATGGTGAATAGGAGGCCTTTGCTTTCAAAGATATTCAACAAATAGAAGAAAGCCATGTATTCAAACACAAACTTTCCTTGGAAAGATATAATTATTTATTAACAGACTAGAGGTGTCTCTTAAAGAAGCCCCCTATTCGTCAGTCTCTTTGCTATTTTTTATATTTGGGGGAGAAGTCACCATATCTTGCCTTTTTAAACATTCATGTGAATGCCCATTCAGGCAGATAGGCAGCGTCTCCATTAATAGTGATCACTGAAGAATTTCCTGTACCATGTTTGTAAGCACATAGTTCAAACCTCTATACTTGTGAGATAAGTTCATCAATTAGGGAAAATTATAAATAAAGATGTTGGATAAAAGATAATAAGGGGAAGTACTTTGTGATACAGATGCATTAGAGGAATTACAGTATATCTTCTTTTTTATTGATGCCGGAGAGGAGGAGAGAGAGAGAGAGAGAGAAAGAGATAGAAACATCAATGATGAGAGATAATCATTGATTGGCTGCCACCTGCATGCTCCCTATGGGAGGTCGAGCCCACAACCCCGGGCATGTGCCCTGGAGTGGAATCAAACCTGGGGTCATTCAGTCCAGAGGCTCTCATGCTATCCACTGAGCCAAACCAGCTAGGGCTATCTTCTTATTTTTAATTTCACTACTGTAGTAGGTTACTATAGTATGTACAATTAAGGTGACACTCTTATCTACCATTAATGTGAAGGGCATGAAATCTCTTTTCATTGGGGAGAGATCTGCTATGAAATAATTATTCATGTAAACCATTTAAAAGAAACCTTCTACACTTCAAGATAACAGGATGAAACCACCTTTGTACCTTTCTGGTAATCTTGGTTCTGTTTCCCCTCTCATGCCTCTGTAGGCCTGAGTCTACAGAACACATTCAGTGCTTGCTGGTTGACTGATAATAAAAACACCTTAAGAAAGGTTCCCCTGCAGTTTGGGAAATCTGAGATCATTTGGGATCAAAAGCTGAACATACTAACTGGTACCCTTGATTTCTTTTTTTTTTTCCTCTCTGTATCGATTAAGGTATTACATATGTGTCCTTATCCCCTCATTGGTACCCTTGATTTCTCAATGAGGCTTACGTTGTTTTTATAATCAGCATTCCTTAAAACTTGACAAGGAAAATAAGCACAGCATCTACAACAGAAATTGAATTTCTGAGGCAAAAACTGATGGTCAAGTCACCACCAGCACACGAAAGCATACAAGGATGGCGGTGAAATCTGGCAGAAGTTGTGAAGCTTGCACAGTGGGTCCCGAAGCCTTAAAGGCAGTTACTTTAGAAAATAAAAGAAGGCAAAAGCTAAGCTTTCTTAGTTTTGTGGCTATAGACAGAATACAGACTTAGGAGCGGTGATGTGTGGAAACCACATTTAACTTTCCATAGTTCACACTAGATGAAGGTTCTCTATCATTGTGTTATTCTGGTGCTTTAAGTATAGAGTTCAACTTCTCTCTCATCGATGTTTCTAACTCTCTATCTCTCTCCCTTCCTCTCTGTAAAAAATCAATAAAATATATTTTAAAAAAACAAAAAAGAATAAGTATAGAGTTCACCTAGCAACTACTAGTACTAACACACACACACACACACACACACACACACAAAAAACAACAACAAAACAAACAAACAAACAAACAAAAAACAACAACAACAACAACAACAACTCAGTGACCTCAGGGGAGACTCAGGAAGATAATCAGAAGTTTAATTGGAGAGCAGATATGAAAACCAGTGATAAGAGGGAGTTACAAGCTGAAAGGAAATGGACCTTTTGTTAATATTAAGTGTAGGAACATCTCAGTTGTGAAGCTGAACAGAGGTGCAGGATACATCCCTATGCCATTTGTTATTTTATGTAAGTATAAGAAATGGAAAATAGTAGTAGTTTCAGAATCACTTCATATATTAAAAAGTTACTTTAGGGTAAATGCCAGTCTGTTCTACAAATGCTTTGGATTTCTTACATTGCCCTTAGTTTTTCTTTTCCCTCCTCCTCTTCCTCCTCCTCCTCCTATTGGTCAAGTTTTCATTCCTCTCTACTGTAGAAATTGTCTTTAGCTGTGATTAATAGCTAATAAAAAATCTTGTACATTCTCAAATTTAACAGATGATATATACAAGATTAAGCCCTGTTTTCTGGAAGATATATTTGTCGCTATGTGCATATGATTATCTTTTTCTTCTTTAGAAAATAATTAATAAAATTCCCCCTTTGTTGACCCTTATTCAAAACCAGAAATGCCTGAAGTATGAATGACCATTCTGAGCCATTCTTACCTAAATACCAACCTCAGTGACTGAATCATTTGCTAAGATTCGTGGTCTGATTGAGTATATCACAAAGATTTTCTCCAAATGGTATAGATGAATCCAAATGGATTATATTATTCACTTTCTTTTTCACCTATCTTTTTAGAACTTAAATATCCCTAAGAGCTGTGCATATAAATGTTTATGTTTATCTTAACATCTCTTTTCTTTTAAACAAATAGCCATATTAATTATATCAATAGCTATACCCTTGAACAGTATATGTGAGTTATTTTTTTAAATGATGAATTCATCTTGTATATAACTATTGTTCTTTGTAGTGGTTCAAGTGTTTCTTATTTAAAGTGTTGTCTATGAACCAGAAGCAATACCATCATGGAGTTTTTGTTAAAAATGAAAAATTTTAAGTCCAATAGACACCTACTAAAAAAATCTAATCTATATTTTAACAAGATATCTCATTAATTTGTATAGATGTTTGTTGAGAAGCAATGAATCAAGACTATAAATTTTTAAAAATTAAATAACAATGAAAACAATATTGAGGGATAAATAGGCTGGAAGGACATAGATAAATACACTGAGACCACACCAGGCCTTAGGGTTAGAATGGTGTAGTACATGTGTGCAATGGAATACTACTCAACCATAAGAAAAAATGAAATACTGCCTTTTGTGACAATATGGATGGATCTTAAGGATATCACACTAAGCGAAAAAAGTGAGATAGAAAAAGTTAAGAACCATATGATTTCACTCATGTGGGATATAAAACTGAAAGCAACATGTGAACAAACATGAAAAACAAATAAGCAAAAACTCATAGACACAGACAACAGTATGGTGGGGACCAGATGGAAGGGGTGGGGGGGTAGTAAAGGGTAAAGGGGATCAAATATATGGTGGTAGAAGAAGAATGACTTTGAGTGATGGGCACACAATGCAATATACAGATGATGCATCATCAAATTGTACAGTTGAAACAAGTGTGAACTCATAAAAGTTCTTACATGTGTAGATGGAGCAAAAGAAGGGATATGTGGGAAGGTTGCTTGTGTCAGGATTGTTGTGAGTCCTATTATTCTAAATAGCCAGCAGGGATTCCGATTATGAGGATATTGAAAAGGAAGAACCTACTATCCAAAGGAAATGATTCTTGTATAGAAATTCAAGGTAATTATGATAATGTAGCCACTTATAAATTAGTATCTACAGAAAGACTGTTAGTAAATAGGGAATTATGTCTAATCTTAAGAAGTCTGTTATATATATATATGTTTGTCTCTGACACATAAGACAGGATGAAACTCTCCCTGGTGTCACCTGGAGCTGCAGAGCTGAGCCAAGGTGCTCTTCCAGATGGAAGCTTTATACCTGATGTGGACAAAAATTGGTGGTGGGCAGGCATGGCTCAAACATAAGCTCTCTCTACTTTTGTGACTTAGAAAAGTTGTTTATCCTCTCTTAGCATCCTCTGCCTTATTTTTAAAATTGGAAAGTGGAGGGAGGAACAGATTTTACAGCCTAGAATTATTGTAAGGTTCAATTAAAACAGTGTATGAAAATTAATTGTCATAGATTAAATATATAAGTTATGGTAATTGTGATTATTTATTGAAAATCTTAAGCAGCACAGGCCTCTGAGTATGCTTAGCATATATTCTGAAAAATAGTAACAGTTGAAAATTTCAGAGAATCATGATTTGTGTTTTGTTTAGGGTTTCTTTTGTCAAAAGAAGCATTCTTTTTAAAGGAACATACAATTTTGTTGCTGCCAATTAGAAAAGTATTCATTCTAATCTTGAGTAATGCAATGACAATAAAACCTATTTAGGTTTTGGAAACCTATACAAGATTTTTTTATCCCAGCAGAGGAAGTAAGAATATGGTTCCAGAAATGATATCCTGCCAGGAAGGATTGTATCCTGGAAAACTAGGAAGGGACCAAATTTTTTTTTAAAAAAAATCTGTGCTTAATTTAGTATCCTATCTAATAAAGAGGGAATATGCTAATTGACCCTCACACCATTGCAAAGATGGCAGCACCACAGCCAATAAGGAGGGATTAAGCTAATTGACTGCCCCACCCTCAAAGATGGCGGCGCCCACAGCCACAAGATGGCTGGCAGGGGAGGGTAGTTAGGGGCAACTGGGCTGGCAGGGGAGGGCAGTTGGGGGCAATTGGGCCGGCAGGGGAGTAGTTAGGCATCCAACCAGCAGTTGAACATCCCCGGAGGGGTCCCAGATTGGAGAGGGTGCAAGCTGGGCTGAGGGACACCCCCCCTCCCACAGTGCATGAATTTTGTGCACCAGGCCTCTAGTGTTATTATAAAAAGAAAGGGACTAAATGAAGAAACACTGTAATAATACCCAAATGACATTTGTTATCATTAAAAAAGAACCATGTCCTTGAAAAGCAGTCCTTTTATAAAATTGTTGTGATTTGCTGTCATCTAATCACATTTCTACTCTAATTTAACTTTACAGAATGTTGGGAAGATGTCTAGAGAGCCAGTATAGAGAAAAGGTAATTTTATTTAAGGTCAAACATTTTGAAACCACCATATAATGGCGGTTTTATCTTAAGAATGCTTAAGTAACATTCTCCGTTGCTCACACTTGTTTGCATTTCTGTCATAGTGTCTACAGGAAACTTGGAATCTAAACCTGAATTCTGATCTCTAGTGAATAATTCTTTAAAGAGTCAGTTATCTCATCTGTAGAAGGGCCTCTGTAATATATGTTCCAGCTACTGCCGTTATAGTTTTGTCAATGGATATATCATCGCTGAAGGTCATATCAGTGTATCTGTACATAGTGAGCAGTCCACAGATGCCTGTTCTCTATCCCAAATATATATGTTATTTCATTTTACAAAAAAACTTATTTTAGTTATGTACTAATCATCTGAAAATGATAATAGGACCAATTTAAAGATTTAAAAACACATAATTAGCCCAGCTGGTGTGGCTCAGTGGTAGAGCATCGAACTATGAACCAGGAAGTCACAGTTCTATTCCTGGTCAGGGCATATGCCTGGGTTGTGGGCTCAGTGCCCAGTAGGGGGCATGCAGGAGGCATCCAGTCAATTATTCTCTGTTATCATTGATGTTTTTCTCTCTATCCCTCTCCCTTCCTCTCTGAAATAAATAAAAATATATTTTTTAAAAGACATGATTATATTATTTTTATATTTGATTTCTAGGTCACAGGTAGTTTGTACAAACTCAGAAAAGAATAATATTTTTCTTGGAAATATATGCTTGTGGTTTGGTTTGCGCGTGCTGCTATTTTTTTTCTTTTTTCTTTTCTTGGTTAAACATCTAAATCTAGGCTGCCAGCATCCTAGAAATTACATTTGCAAGAAATAGAATCTATTTCATATTCTTAAAATGTTTAAGCATAAATTATTCTATTTTTGGTGAAAGTAATCTTTACAAGATTATTTCCAAATATATGTTTTGGTAATCTCCAAAAATATTGGGCTATATATTTAAGTGCATAATCATTATTAGAATGTGGCAGTTGGGAATAAGAGCTGATTCACTCCCAAAATCTTACATTTGCACAGCTGTGTCTGGATTGCAGGCATAAGAAACAAACAAGAAACCCTGTCTTGTGAATCAGCTTGAAATATTTTGGAAATAAGTTTCTACAATTCTTCTTAATGATTATAGACATATTATATAAAAATTACTTCACTAGTTTATTATTTTTTTCTATTTATCTTTAAATGCAAATAGATATTCTCCCTATTTAATTAAGTGTAGCAAATCAAATTCACAGAGTATCCTCAAACCATGATCTGAGACTGGCTAACTGTGTAGCCCGTTCAATTCAAGTTTTTCATTTGAGCCACTACATGGGTTATATTTGTGACCAACAGGATTTTAAGGGCCTGTTTCTCTTCAGAACAAGCCATTGTGAGTCACATTAGGGCAGGACTATAATTCCTTGGCCTGCATGCAACTTCAGAACTTCCAGAATAGAAATAAAATACTGCAATTGTTTCTACTTATATCAGAGCTAAAAGGAGAAAAGAAAGTTAGATTAATTTCTGAGGTTATTATGGAATCTTCCAAATATAATTGTCAAAACAAGCATCTTTCTCTCAGTTTAAGAGACTACAAGAACTTTAGCTCTGATTCTTTTAAGCACCTGATGCAAGAAGCAAAACCAAGTTATCAATGTGTCCCTGTGGAGAGTAAATAGTCTATTTTTTGTTTTTAGAAACTGGTTTAAACATACACTAGGTAGAAAAGCCCAGCAATCTCTGTATTGGGCTCAGATGCAAAATAGGAATATCCTGAGGCCTCTCTGCTGGCATTGGGATCCTCGAGTTCAGGTCTCAGAAGCCACAGGTTAATCCTCCAAGTGAGCAAAGTCTAGAAATTTATCTAGTTCTTTCCTGGACGCCATGTATGCTTCCTTCATTCCAGATTTTAATATTTGTGCCTTTTTGTGCATGAACTTTACTATCTTGAGGCTCTTCCTAGTACTTATTTTTCGTGATTCTTCTTTTTTAAGTTTTTGTTAAAAACAAGACTGTCAGTTTCCAATTATTTAAATGCTGAGTACGTGCCCATTGTATTTTTCCCAAGAAGAGATGACTACTTTAGAAAAGTCGGATTGCTAAAAAGAAAAGAGGGAAGAAAAGGAAGGGAGGGAGGGAGGGAGGGAGGGAGGGAGGGAGGGAGGGAGGTTGGAACAAAACATTCTTAAGTCCTTTAAAGAACTTCTGTCTCCATCTGATATGAAAAGATAGTGCCTTGTGGAGAGCAGATCTGATGTTCTCTTTCAGGCTAGTCTTTTTATGGAAACAAATATGTGATGCTTACTGTTGTTAGATAAGGGGCACAGCATTGATTGTATCCACTTAGGATTTTTCAATGTCACTTTCTGAGAGTGATCATAGATTTGGTAATATTCTCAATACTAACATCTACCACAGAGGATATTTGTTACAACTTAAGAAAAAAAACAACCAACATGAATAAAATTGGGTTTTATTTTTTTGTACATTTTTTACTTTGTTTTTGTTTCATGCTTTTAAACATTGGGGAATTTTCCTGTGTAAGCAAAGGGAAAGAGCTCAGACCATAAGTAATTTTTTGTTTGTTTTTATTTTCTATGTAGCTAGCTATGTGATTTGGGGTAAGTCATTTAATTTCTCCATGTCTCAAGTTTTCATTTGCTATAACAAGATGTTTGCATGAACTATAAAGTTAAGTTATTTTCAGTTTTAAATTCTATGCTGCTTGAAAATAATCAAGTGATATATGTGATCAAATCAGCAGTGTGTGTATGCCTGTATGTGTATATGTGGGCACACATACCAGTATATGGCGTTTAAAATTGTGATATGATTTACATACCATAAAATTCATTTTTAAAGTGAACAGTTCAGTGGATTTTAGTGTACTCTCAAGATGGTGTACCATCACTACCTCCTAATTCCAGAGCATTTTTATTACTCAGAAAGAAACCCCATACCAATTAGCACTCACTCACATTCATTCTTCCCTCCCCTAGCCCCTGGTAAACATTAATTTACTTTTTGACTGCATGGATTTTCCTATTCTGGACCACTAATATAATGAAATCATACAATATTTGGCCTTTCTGTATGTTTTCATTCACTTAACATGTTTTAATGTTGGAGCATCTATTATTGCTTTATTCGTTTTTGTAGCTGAATAATATTCAACTGTATGACCACATTTTGTTTGTTCTTCAGCTGATGGATATTTTATTTTGTTTCTGAATTTTGGCTGTTATTAATAAAACTCTAATCATTCATTTACAAGTTTTTATAAATATCTTTACAGTTATATTGAGTACATACCTAAGAGTGATAGTGCTGAGTCATATGGTAACTATTTAACATTTTGAGAACCCACCAGACTGTTTTCCAAAACAGCTGCACCATTTTACATTTCAGCAATATATGAGGAGTTCAGTTTCTCCAAATATTCACCAATATTTGTTATTGTCTGTCTTTTTTTATTATACTGATATTAAAGCTAGACGAAGTAATTTAAATAATTGAAAACTACAAATCAGTATCTCACATACATATAGATGTAAAAATTCTATATAATATTTTTACAAATATAACAACAATATATACAAATAATACTACATCATATCTAGTATTTAGAATGCAATGTTGGTTTAACATTTGAAAATAAATCACCAGTTTACCATATTTGAAAATTAAAATGAAAAATACACATGAAACCATATAAGCATTTCATACCTGCTCCCCCAAAAAGAGAAAACTAAACCAAAAATCTCATGGCAAACTAGGTATACTAGTAAAAAGGAACTTCTTCAATAGGATAAGCAGCATTTATGGAAAACCCACAACTGAGAGCTTATATAATGATGAATAACTGAATGGTCTTCCCCTAAGATCAGGAACAAGGCAAGGTGCCCCTTTTCCATCCGCTTTACTGAAGTATAATTGACAAATAAAATTGTAATATACCTATTTAAAGTGTACATTGTGATGCTTTGACGTAAGTATACATAGTGAAAGGATTCCCACTATAGAGTTAGTTAATACATCCATCATTTCTCATATTTATCTTTGTGTGTGTGTGTATAAGGACAATTAAGATCTAGTATCTTAGCATTTTCAATTATATAATACAATATTATATCATCAACTATATTCACCATGGTATACATTGACTCTGAAACGTATTCATCTTATAACTGAAGGTTTGTGCCATTTTACCTAACCCCTGCCCATTTCTCCCTCTCCTTACCTCCCAAGCCCTTGACAACCACCATTCTTTATATCACTGTTTCTGAGAGTTCAGCTTTTTTTTTTTTTTGTTCTCTACCTGGATTATTTCACTTAGCATAATGGCCTCTAGGTTCATCCATGTTGTCATAAATGGCAAGATAATCTTTTTTATTAAGGCCGGATAATATGTGAGATATACAGATTATATATATACTAGAGGCCTGGTGCATGAAATTTGTGCGGGGGGGGGGGGGGGGGGTTCCCCTCAGCCCAGTCTGCACTCTCTCCGATCCAGGACCTCTTGGGGGATGTCCGACTGCCGGTTTAGACCCGATCCCAAGGATCTGGCCTAAACCGGCAGTCGGACATCCCTCTCACAATGTTGGACCGCTGGCTCCTAATTGCTCACCTGCCTGCCTGCCTGGTCGCCCCTAACTGCCTCCCCTGCTGGCCAGGTTGCTCCCAACTGCCCCCTCCCTTCTGACCTGGTTGCCCCCAACTGCCACCCCCACTGGCCTAGTCGCCCCTCACTGCCCCCTGCGTCAGCCTAATTGCCCCCAAGTGCCCCCCCTGCCGGCCTGGTCGCCCCTAAATGCCAACCCCCGCTGGCCTGGTCACCCCCAACTGCCCCCCCTGCTGGCCTGGTCACTCCTCGCAGCACCCCTCCTGGCCTGGTTGCCCCACGCAGCCTGCTGTTCAGTCATTTGGTGTTCCCTCACGGCCCCCCCGCTGGTAGCTCGCTCCCCGCAGCCTGCTGTTCATTCCTCACCCTGCCGACCTGGTCACCCACGCAGCCTGCTTGTTCAGTCATTTGGTTGTTTCTCACTAAGCCTACCAGCCTGGTCGTAGGCAGCCATCTTGTGAGGGCATCAGGGTTAATTTGCATATTACCTCTTTATTATATAGGATGTATCACACTTTCTTTAAAGAATGTCCACTCTTGGCCCTGGCATTCAGTGTTGTACTGGGGGGGTCTATCCAGGAAAATTAGATTTAAAAAAGTAATAAAAGGCATTCAAATTGGAGATGAAAAAAAAATGAAACTATCTGTTCTAATAGATGGTATTATCTTGTAGATGGAGAATCCTAAGGAAACCACATACACATAGACACACACACACACACACACACACACACACACGACACACAACTATTAGTGAATTTGGCAAGGTTGCAAGATCAGCAATACAAAAAATCAGTTGTCTTTCAATAAAACAGCAATAAACACTCCAAAAATGAACTTAAAAAATAAGCCCACTACATAGCATTCATCAGTGATAGGTTTTTCTCAGGGCGTGTTTCTAGTAGAAAGCATAAAGGAAGAATGCAAGCTATCAATTTGGAAATAGTACTTATGTTAACTTTGGAGAGTGGAAATGAAGGCTTAGAGGTTGTACTTGACCAAAGCCACTGCTGTTTGAGTCCCTGTGTTTACACGTACATGTAGCACAGTGCTGGGCCATAGTAACTTGTTATTGTTGAACTGTGAAGCACAGGATTACTCTGAAGCTGTCCGTTGTGTTGAACATGAGAGCCTCCTGGTCCCTTGGCCATGTTTCCTGATTGGCATATTTTCATTTCTTTTAGGACAACAGTCCAATTTCCAGGTCTGATCCTTTTAGAAAAAAATTATATAAATATAATATAAAATATATATTTGGCCTAGAAAGACAGATACTCAGAGCAATTAATTGAGGCAAGTAAATAGAGGATGCTAATCTCTAGTTTTTTTCTTAAAGAAATGTCACAACTTATTTCCGAAGTGGGGAGAGAGTAGTGGAAGGGTCCCATTATAAAAACAAACCTTTGAATACGTTTTTTATTTAATTTCTAAAGTTTCCCACTATTCCCAATGGTTATTGTAAATCAGTAGCAAGCCACTAAGACTTCAGAGCCAGAATGGTAGTTAAAGTTACCAGTTGTTTTAAATGTCATTTAACAATTTGTCTTATTCAATGGGAGAAAGAATCAGAAAACATAATTTACAAAAGACTCAATATTTATATAATTTGAATTCACTTTTCTCTCCTGGATTAAAGAAAGAATAAAAACCTTTTAGTCTTTAAAATTTTGGCATAAATTATTCCACAAATTTTGTACATATGATAAAGCAAGAGTAAAAGGCTATCATATTGATTGTTAATATTACACCAGGCATATTGCTAATGTACATTTGACTAGGGTTTCTCAACTTATTGGCTTTTCTGACATTTTGGGTTGGATAATTTTTGCTGTGGGGGCTTTTCTATGCATTTTAGTGTGTTTAGCAGGATCCTTGGCCTCGAACAAATAGATACCAGTAACATCTGCTCCAAATCGTGAAAATAAAAAATGGCCTATGGGGCATAATCACCCTTGACTGAGAACTTTATAACCTCACCACAACTTTAAGGTGGTATAATTGTTATTCCTGTTTTATATCCATAGAAGTGAAGTGGGAGGAGGTTAACTTCCTCTAGGACACATACCTAATAAGTGCTAGAGTCAAAAGTTGAAGCTAGACTTCATCTTGATGCTTGCAGGCCCCATCCCGACCACCAGATTCTCTTACTGAATTCTTATTTGTTCATATAATAGGGTTTGTACAAGGCACAGCCATTAAGACAGGAATATTGCACTAAGAAGCCATGACAATAACTACTCTAATATTTCAGTATTAGGTAACATTTTAGCTAACCTATTTGAACCCCACATACCCCCAATTGCTTTCTTTTATTGATTATTTCAAGTGTAATTGTCACTAAATGGGAATAGATCTAGATGCTCATTGTTTCTGTAATATTATAAATTCAAACAATATTTTTATTACATTTAATGAGGTGACATTGCTTAATAAGATTATATAGGTTTCACGTGTACATTTCTATGATACATGATCTGTAAATTGTATTGTGTGCTCACCACCCAAAGTCAAATCATCCTCTGTCACCATTTTACCCTTTACTACCTCTCACACCCTTTCCTCTGGTAATCAACCATACTGTTGTCTATATCTATGAGTTTCAGTTTTCTGTCCCTCATATGAATTGCATGTTTTATGTCCTTCTTACTTCATTTTAAGGGACAGTAAGGTCTGATAGCAAAAGTGTGGATCTGGTGTCAGATTGCCTGTGTTTGAATATAGTCTCTGCTTTTTATTAGTTGTGTGATTTGGGGGGAAGAGACCTGGTCTTTCTGTACCCAAGTGTCCCCACGTATACACATGGGCTGATGGTAGTATCTCCACATCGAGTTTGAAATCCAAGTTCTGTAAATGTTAAATCTTAGTTTTAAAATGTTACTTGTTTTAAGCCCATCACTTTAATAAAATAAAGTACCAGAAGTATATATTATCCTTGCTTTGCTAAAAGAACTAGCTGAACACTTTCTCTGCTAAACCCTGAAGAGACTCTGAGTTTCTGGGGCAGATACAGCCACTGTTTCTCCAACACTGTCTTCTGAAATGTGTGTTTCATGTTTTTACTAACCCAGCTCTTGCCAGGCAGGTCTCTATGAAAACTTTGGGTCCTACCCTACACTGCTGCTACATAACTGACTGGGAAAGCTACAGAGTTCATTCATTTCTTTATTCAGTCATTTGCCCCTTAAATAACTCTCACTTTCTATTTTCCAGATTATGTTGTAAGTGCTGGATGATAAAGAAGTGTTGCCTTTTCTATAAAAATGTTTGTGGGAATTATAAAATATAGGCCCTGACATATTTCAAATCTGAACTCAACCATGATCTTCCTATTTGGCTCCAACCAGTTTGCTTAACCTCTCTGTGCTATTTCCTCATATATTAAAGTGCTGCAGTAATGGTTCCTGCCTCACGGGGTTGTTATAGTAGATTAGATGATATGTGCAAACCACACAGCGTCTCTCTAGCCTGTAGCGTACATGTGCTCCAAATGGTAAATTACATTCTTGGCTCCTGTATGATAGTTCTGAAATAATGGTAATAAAAATAAAACTGCAGAAATGTCCAGCCCATTTGGAAGAATGACCAGAGTAGCCATAGGATTTCACAATGGCCAAAGCTCGTGTACTGGTGCATCCAAAGATGTACTCAGACCGCCAAAGAGTGCTGTTTATTCTTGTTGCTCTTTTATGTGGTAGAAAACAATCTGGGTTCATGGGAGGGACATGCCCTCATCCTCTCTCTTGGAAGCTTTTCCTGTGATGCTCACCTCACTGATGTCTTTCATCCTCAATACCTTTGACACTTACTCCTAGACTTTATAAAATTTATTCTTTATAAATCAGTTATTCTTAATATGTTTTACCTCCCTAATTAGATTCTAAATTTGCAGGTAGGACACATACCTTTCTTTTTTTTCTAGTTGTTTTTAGTAGTTTTATATAGTGGTATTAGATTAATACATGTTAATTCAATAGTCAAAAACAGTAATGTGGAAAATCAGTGGATTTTGCTTAAAAAGGTTGGGAGATGCTGACCTAGTCTTCCTTCAGTAGCCCGTGTCCTACAGACAACAGTTATATTTATTTATGTTCCTCTGACATAGCTTTAGAGTACATTTGAGAAGTTTTTATATATTGTTTATTAATAAAATTTACTTTTAAACTGGCATATTTGCAACCTCAGTTTTAAAAAAAACTACTTAAAAACTGTTCTCTTAATGAAGGAATTTGATGGCTAAGTAGATGATCACATTAAATGCTGTGGAATGGCCACTCACAGAGTTTAAGTCCCTTCTGTGCAGTTACTCTTAGGATTGCCCTGAAGACCTGCAGCTGGACACTGCTGGTGGCCGTCGGGCCCAAGCCTTGCCTCTCCAGGGTTTTATTTAGTAGCATTTCATGAACTATGATTTTCATCCTGTTCATAACATCTCTGGTATATAATTACTTTCAGCCTTCACTTCATATTTTTTATGGAATGAGTAGTGACAGGTCAGCTGTGGGTGGATTTAAATGCTACTTCCCTAACCAGACCATGGTATATAAGTGTGTGTGTTTGTGTGTGTGTGAGTGTGTGTGTGTGTGTGTGTGTGTTTATCAGAGAGAGCGAGAGCGAGAGAGAGAGAGAGAGAGAGAGCATATAAATGGGAATGCAAGCCATACAGCCTGGGACCTGCTCCTTCCCTTTGTGCTCCTTCTCCAGCTGCCTTTCCCCACATGTGAGTACTTGAGTCAGTCTTCATGGCTCAGTCTGTTTATCTCTGATCTGAAAGTGCTGCTCACTGAACCCTCAGGTCCTGGGACCCTCCTGACCCAGTCAAAGGACATCATCAGTCTCACATTTTACTGTGACAGTGAATCCCAGTTTTAGAAACGAAGGACATTTCTTTGTGAAGAAGTTCCTACTGAGTGCCCAGTTTACAGAAACTCCATCTCTGTCTTGGTTCCCAGCTTATGAATAACTGAAATTCCACCTCGGATCCCAAGCCTTATGACTAAAGCTCTTGCCCAAGGTCTTTCCTGCCTCCTTCTCTGTTCTCCTGGAAGTCTGCCACTGTGTACCACTAGATCTCCGACATCACCTACTCTCCCATCCACACTTCCTTCCCAGTACTGCTGAACCTTCGGTGGGTAATTATTTCAGTCAAGTGCACCTGTCAAAGCCTCGGTTCTGGGATGCCCCCGATCTGCTCTGCACGCTGCTGAGTCAGCCCTGAATCACACTCTCTGTGGGTAGCATTTGAATCAACTAAAGTTGGCTTTGCAAGCTCAGTGCAAGCAATGAAAACTGAGTGCTGACAGCACCACGGAGGCAGCGTGGGAACGGAAGTCTCTGGAAGGTGGTCCATTTAACCCCATTTCTTCCAAAGGATTGACTGAGTAGCTCTAAAATAATTATATTGGATTGGGATTGAATAGTGTTATGCGGTGGCCTTTGACTTTCATTTGGAAAAAGAAAATAGATAAACATGATATAATGAGCATAAGGAGTGGGATTTCATGGCATAAAATTTTTACATATGGTATATATCATTTCTCCCAGGAGGAGGAAGAAATGATTAACTTCACTAAAATGAATGAATACTGTAGGCTTCCGGGTACCATTCACTAAAAGTATTGCTTTTGTGTGCCTGTATGTAAGGGAGTGTGGGCTAAATGGAATACATAGAAAGTTCCTAAATAGAATACATTGAGAGTATTAATCCAGAAATTAAAATTGTTTGTAATTGATTAATCTCTATATTTTCCCCCATGGTAGGACTTTTTTTTTTTTACCTTAGAAAAACACACATTTTATTTTTAACCTACACACACTACCCTATGTAATGACAATTGGTGTGACTTTAATTTGTTGGTCAACTACAGAAATATTATAAGACTTACTTGTATTATTGTAACAACTTTTCTATTTCAATTTTTAAAATTATTTTTAAATTGAATTTATTGGGGTGACATTGGTTAAGAAAACAATACAGGTTTCAAGTGCGCTGCTCTATAACACATCATCTTCATACTGAATCCTGTCTCTTTTTGCCACCATTTATCACCCTTTTGCCCTCTTCAACCTCTCTGACCCCCTTTCCCTCCAGCAATCACCATGCTATTATCGGTGACTCTTCGTTTTTTTTTTCCTTAACACTTTCACCCTTTTTATCCAGCTCCCACCGCCCCCCCCCTCCTTTCTGCCAGCTGTCAGTCTGTTCTGTGCATCTATGATTCCGTTTCTATTTTGTTTGTTAGTTAATTTTTTTCATTAGACTCCACATATAAGTGAAACCATATGGTACTTGTCTCTCTCTGACTGGCTTATTTCACTTAGCATGATACTCTCCAGGTCCATCTATGCTGTTGCAAAAGGTAAGATTTCCCTTCATTTTTATGGCCGATTTAGTATTCCATTGTGTAAATGTACCACAGATTTTTTTATCCACTCATCTACTGATGGCCATTTGGGCTGCTTCCAAATCGTGGCTATTGTAAATAATGCTGCAGTGAACATAGGAGTGCTATGTTCTTTTGAATTAGGTTACTTCGGATATATACTCAGAAGTAGAATCGTTGGATCTGTTTCAATTTTTTGAGTCCACATGATATATAAGTACTATGGCCCAAGCACATGTATAATACTTAGACAATTTTCTTTCCATTTCCTAAACCAGGAAGTGGAAATGAGCTGCACTTGACCAGTTAACTGTATTTTTTAACAATTTGCTAAGTAATTCTGAAACATTATACTGCAACAATGTCATAAGGATTTCATTGCTCTCTGTTAGGAAACTAAGACTCAAAGACATTTAGGGATTTGCCTAAGGTTATAATAATAAATGGCTGAGTCAGAATTTGAATTCTGTTCAGTGGAATCTGGTGTCCACCATGGGTCCATGCCTACCCTATTCTACATTCCATCAGGCAGTGAAAATGAATTATTAAATGGAAGTTAAAGTTTGTCTCTAAAATCTCCCATTTGCCAGCCCTCTGAACACTGTTCTTGCCAAGATAACAGTGTTCATCTCTTGTAGTATTTTACCCTCATACTCATTGACCATTTAGTGATAACCTCTGTCTAATGCCCTCTTCTGGGCACATTATGAAGCACAAACAAGTATATGAGATTGTTCTCTCCTAGCAGCTTGCTTTTCCGGTTGACAGATGAAAATTATGCCACTACAAAAAAGTAATAAAAATGTTAAAGTATGTCAAATGGGAGAGGGGAGGGGACGCTCCCTGGGATCTAGAACAGATGAGTGAAGGTGAAAGATAATTTAGCGTAGAGAAGACAGGAGCTACTTTGAAGAAGTGATTTGAGACCAGTCTGGTCAGCCTGGAGTGATGCTGATCTAGCTTCTTTCACAATAATCATTTTGAAAAGCACTCCTGCACACTTATCAGAGTCACTTTCCTTTTCAAACATTTTAATCATTTTAGTAGTTTAATAGTTTAAAATTGCAATAGTTTAAATTTAAACTAAGATTGGGTGGTGGGCACACAAGCAATATACAGAGGATGTCTAATAGGATTGTGCAGGAAACCTATATAATATTATTAACCAATGTCACCCCCATAAATTTAATCTAGAAAAAAGATTAAGTTTTTAAGTTAATTTCCATCTTCCACTTCTTAAATATGAAGCCCATAACGGCATCAGTCATTTCTGATTTGATTACTTCTACATCTCTAACACCTACAACTGTTTCTAGCAGGTAGCAGTTTCTTAATAAAGGTTTGGTGAAAGAGGCATGACATACAAAAACATTCTTCATTCCGCTTTCTAATTACCAAAGCAGCTCATATTAAAGAGTTTTACATTGTTGACTGCTCTTCTTAATAAATTATCGGGCCACTGTTACAAACCATGGGCATTTATTTGTTTTATCATTTTGTTGTAGCATTGCTATACGGGAGGAAAGATGGATCTTTTACCAGGATCTCAGTTCAATACATTTTTTTTTAATAACACAGGCCCCACTTTACTATCCTAAATTGAAATTCATAAATAAGATAATCTAATAAGATAAGGTAAATTACATAGGCTATGTAACATATAATTTTAAAAATCAGTATAATTCCATATTGTTATTATAAAGTGGAAATATGAGGAAAGCTATTTTTATAAATGTCTATGTATCTCATATGCAAATACTTAGGCATATAAATAATAAAAGCATGAAAGGTAGTCAGCTGTACCTAAATGTAGAAGCTGCATGAATCTGAATCTTCATTTGCACACTGGTGGAGGTGTGTTATATTGGTGATTCATACTATGACAGGTGTTGCAGTTGGTGACTTTTTTTTTTTTTGAAATGGTGACAACTCTTGGTAAATTTCCAAACCAAATAAGTTTTATGCACTTCCATGTTTACATAATGATTGCTTTTTGGAAAAGAAAACAAACAACAACAACAACAGTGAACTATAACAGTGTGCAAAAAATACTTGTAATTCATTCGCTTAAAATTAGTTCTAGGCTCAGATCATTATAAACAAGTTATTCCCAAAGGTGGGGAAAGTCTGGCACACGGGCCATAATAAGGCCCTTGCAATCATCTGGTCTGGCCCACACTTTAGGGGTGAGTTAATTCAATGTTTGGCCAAGTATAGCAAGCTCATTTTAAAATGACAATTTGGTATGGTCCATGAATGATATTATAAATTTCCAATGGCCCTTGGCAGAAAAAAACTTCCCTGCCTCTGAGGATGGATATCTGGTGGGGCATTTGGAAGCTGCATGGAGCATACTCTGCATTGTAGGACATATAGTACCCACCAAATGTCAGCTCAAACCTCATCTTTGCTCCCTCCCCCCCTCCACTTTTAGAATCTACATATGTATATATCATCACAAATTTAAAAGATTTGTGCCTCCGGGTAGTACTGTCTATCCCCTTTGGAACCATTGCAATTGACAAATGGAGAGAGCTAGGCAAAATTTAATTTATTAATCTCCAGCCTTCAGTTGAGGTACTAATTTCTCCCCTCAATCAAATTTGCTATTACTGACGCTGGTTGTCTTCAGTCAGTATTTCATCCCTTCCTTTTTCAGTGCTCATGCTGTCCTCAAGGCTCATCTTCCTGGAAATATCCTGGGCTGTAAGCCTAGGCTTTGCCAAACTTACTGTCATTCAGCAACTTAATAAAATCTGATAAATTAACTCACACTATATTACTGCTGATATAAAGGGACTTCAAGTTTTACTTCCTATTTTTTCTTCCTTAGATCAGGTCTAAGCCATACATTTAAAATCCAGACCTCTGCCATATATCTCTGAAAGAAGTGTTCAGTTATGTTGGCTTGCCAAAGCCATTATATAATTTTACTCAACATCTATTATAGACCAGAATCTGTCAGATTATTTAATATCATGGAGACTCAGGTTTTTCTTTTGTGAAATAGAAATGATAATTAGAACTAAAGTTATTGTGTCTGTGACTGTTACAAGATATCCCTTGTGTGAAACTGATACCATAAACCCAAGTACACAGGTAATGTTAGGGCTCATTGTCACCAAAAAGTCTTTGCCTTTCAGCTTACTGTAAATCTGTGGTTCTCAATTAAGGGTGATGTTGGTGGAGGTGTGAGGGTTATAACTGGCATTTATTGGCTAGGTTAGAGGGATGCTACTTATCATCCTAAATGTCAGTAGCAACAAAGGAGAAGAAACCTGCTATAGATATATGTAATATGTGCTCTTTAATTCATTGAATTTGCTTTTCATCTGCGTTCTTTTATTCTTTTTCTTAAATATATTTTTATTGATTTCCGAGAGGAAGGGAGAAGGAGAGAGAGATAGAAATATGAATGATGAGAGAGAATCATTGATTGGCTGCCTCTGGCATGCCCAACACTGAGGATCAGGCCGCATCCCTGGGCATGTGCCCTCACCGGGAATCGAACTATGACCTCCAGGTTCATAGATCAATGTGAAACCACTGAGCCACACCAGCTGGGCGCTCTTTTATTCTTGAAGAGAAGAAACTAATGAAGTTAACTCAGATTCACTGAGTTAACTTATTTCTCCAATTAAAGCCAGCCTGCATTGTCAAATATATATTCTGAGAATCAAATGTGAGAACAAGATATACAATTCCACATACTTATAAATACATACGCTTTAATTTTTGTTGCTATCTTAAGGCAGATCCATTTCAATTTTCCCTTCTGTATAGCTTTCCCATTTTTAGTATTTATGAAGCTAATATCTTAACACATGCTTCAGAAGACTTTTTCACTCTAGAAAAGAAGGATAAATCCAGCCGCTTTCTCTTACTACCTTGTTAAAAGAAACTATTGAGTGGGAAAGTGTTGGGAGCATTTATATATTGCTCTACGCGTTGGGCCCAGAGATGGTTCTAATTTTGTTACTCTGTTTAGCACGTAAGTAGCTAGTACTCTCCTGCACATTCTGGTTTTGATTAATCTCTGCTGCCTTCACATTTTTATAAGGAGCAAGATACCCCAGGCATGGTGTAAACATACACATATACTTACACTTTGAAGAGAAATAGGTGAAACAGACTTAAATGAGATCA
This sequence comes from Myotis yumanensis, assembly GCF_028538775.1. NCBI lineage: Eukaryota > Metazoa > Chordata > Mammalia > Chiroptera > Vespertilionidae > Myotis > Myotis yumanensis. The sequence goes on along the minus strand of NW_027223762.1, from coordinate 27,692,695 downwards.
AGAAAAGCCTGTTTGTGGCACAGGGGCCCCTCATCTGTGGGGCTTTCTGACCTGTGAAGTGCAAGCTCAGCAAATGTTAGTGCGTGGCCAGTGCTGGCCGTGCAAGTGAAAGCTCTCCAGGGAAGTTTTTATCTCAAGCTCCAATTTTTTCAAGATGTCAGAAAATCCTTTCCTTGCAAAAACAATGTGGAGCACTTAGGAGAATGAAGGCCCGAATAGGAATGAACCCCCATCATGTGTCCTGCTCAGAAACGTGCTCCCATTGGAAAACATTGCAGCATGTCTGGATTGAACCAGAAAGGAGAGAAAGAATGCCTTTTTCATTCTGGATGGAATTATCAAATCAGAACTGTGGTCTTCACTAGTCCCTGTGTTCCCCAGTTTGATATTTTTAATGTGGAACTAAATGTGGAACTGTATTAATCATGATTTTTAAAGGATGCGTTTCAGTGTGAGTGTGTGCAAACTGTTCAGCCAAGTCAATTTCTTGATGTCATTTTCCGACCCTTGGAAACCTCAGAATTGAACTGAGAGGTAAGTGACTGAGTTAGACATGGGTAAAACCACCCACACTGTCTTCTTGTTTGTTAAACTAAACCCTTCTGTCAGTTCGGGATTGCATGCTTAAGTGGTGAATTATTTCCCCTTTCTTTTGAACCCATGTGTTTATTTTGGAAATGAGAATGTATAATAAAGCCTATTTATATAATTTTAATAAAATGGATAAGATAGTGATAATAGTCAAGTATTAACAGGTTCCCCTCCCTCAATTCCTACAAGCACATTCCTGGGCAGAAATACAGTTTTTAACAATTGCTGGATCAATTATGTGGATGTATTTCCTTGGGTGTATGGAACAAGATCTAAGCTTTTTTTGTTGTTGTTTTTGTTTTGTTTGCTTTGTTTGCTACCTGGTTGTCAACTTCTGTAGCAAGTTTTTGGAGTATCACAATAGCAGCAAAGTTTTTAAAATTGGCGGCTAAACCATTTTAAATTCATGGAAACAACTATTCAATAAACTCTGTTCTGGGAACTCTTCAGGTGGAAGTGTCTTTTTCATTGTCCCTAATTGTAAATTATCTACTTGTTCTTATACAAATAGAGCTCCAAATCTGCTATAATTCAGTTTGGTGTCTTAACTAGGAAGCACACACAGAAAGTGTCTGGCTCAATCAGCGACTCTCTGAAAGAAAGTTGTCTGTCGTGTGGCTGCTCTGAGGTTCAAAAGGGTTGTTAATTCTTATTATTACATTACAAGCCTGGGAGATGATATGTATCACGTGCTCCCTCCGTTGTCAGAATTCTTCATGTGAGTGAGTTCAACCAGTGAGATCAGAGCAACCAACGAGCCTCAAAGGAGCAAGTGCAATTTGGGAAATAGTAACCTGCACATCAATATTCGTAATTTTGATTCCATTATTTTATTTCCTGATACTGCCTTTCATTGAGTTGTACAAATTTTTAGTCACCTATTGGGTTTTATTCTTGTAATTGAAGAAAGAGCACATATTACATTTTTAAATACTTTGGATTGTAATTGTGTTCTTTGCATAATTTGATTGATGTGTGTTTTTTGTGTCTAATTTGTCTTATGGCTATTTCACTTATCAAGGTATCTAGACATTAGCAATAATTTGTGCATATAAATATGTAGAAACAATATTTGATTTACTGTTGTGAAATGTTGGATGTCTTTAAATTGCCATGGAAGTGTTTATTAATTCTTTAATAGTAGATAAAGCTCATGATTGCTTTTAAAAAATGTCAATTATACAACGTTAAGAAGAGCATGTATTAAAAAATAAAAGAAAACAACAATCATCCCAGGAAATCTTTCACAGCATACTTAGAAACAAAATACTTTTATTTTTTCAGTGATGGAAAATGTGGTATCTGTAGCATATGCATTATAAGCATGTTCTGGGAAGTGTGATAATTTAACAGCATTACATGGAAAGGATTTTTAGCTTGTTCTGAGATAAGTGAAAGTTTCATAAGTGGGAAAGTAATGTGGTAAGAACCATGTTTTCTGTCTGAATAAATGAAACCAATATTTTGCCTATTGCACAAACCTATCAGATTGATACAGAGTGATGGAAAAACAATTTTTTAAAACTTTTCCCTAACATGAAAAATATTTTAGGGACTACATTGTAAAGTAGATATTATAATTGTGGATTTCACTAGAAATGAGTGAAATAAGTTTTATATCAGTGGTGCTTTTTGGATGTATATTTTTTCATAAACATTTGATAGAGGATTGTTGCATTGCTTTGTAAGGAAATTTTATGACATTGATTTTGTATTGATAGTTTTTATTCCTTCAGTGTACTAAGATAGATGCTGCAATATAATCTAAGCATTATAATAAAAATTTTATTATGCTTAGTATCTGTGTATCATGGATGAGTTTATTATATTTGTCTACCATAAAGTATCTTAGGTCTCCATTACTGTGCATGGGCAAATAATGGTTATGAATGATGTTGAAATAAGTAATTATAATAACAGATTATCATTTTGCTTGTTTTAGTTCTTTTGAATTTTAGTATTTTCTATTGTAGAAAATATTGCTAAATTATTCAAAAATGTATTTATAAATATTAGTAATTCTACATATGAGCTAAAGTTATTGACTGATTCATCACTTCATTTACTCATTCACCAAATATTTATTGAATGCCTGCTAGATGCTAGAATAAGATATCTTGTTTATTTTCTCTAGCTATAAATTGCTTTGGGTTAATTTATATGTTTAATTCCGAAAGTCAGCTCCAACTTCTAGTATTCAAATTGGTGTTAGACAAAAAATGTGTGTTTTTGTTGTGGAAGGAAGTTTTGGTTGCAAAGGAAAAAAAGAGAATTGGGAAATTAAAGACCCACCATTAGTCAGATAATCACTGCACTAGAACAGGACCGCCTTTTTAAAATGAACTAGTATTCCAAAGAGCTTAAATGTATAACCAACTCATAGACACTGACATCAGTAAGTTGATGTCAGAGGAAAGAGGGGTCAGGGGCTGGGTGGAGATGGGCAAAGGGGGAGAACATGGGGACACTTGTAATAGTGTCAACAATAAAAATAATGTCAAAAAATTTTAAGGACGTAGTATGTTAAAAAGCCTCCAGAAGAAATCCTGTGAGTAGAAAGCCCTATATAGGAAACTGATGAACTATGCAATTCTTTTCCAACCTCCTTTCCTGCTGGACAGTTTAAGCAACATTCAGCAAAAGCCAGAATAATTTGGATTTTAATGGATTTCAGTGCCTTTAGCACAAAGCTTTTTAAGTCTCTATCACCTGATATTATCTCCAGGGGATATGCTTGTTGTTATTTTTTCAAAAATCAAGTCAGAGACATTCGATATTTGAAATTTATTTTTCTGTTCCCTATTTAAAGTATATTGAGGTGAATGCAATTTTCATACTGCTCAAGTCATCTTACAAATTTGGTTGGTTTTCGTTTCCATATGACTGTTTATAAGAAACCCCAATATAATGACACACTGATGGAATGTCAGTAAATAGCTGAATGTCCCTGTTCTCACACCATCAAATGTGGGAACAGTGGGACATTTTGCCCACATTCAGGGTGGGATGGGGAAACTTCCCCTCTTTATCCTCTTAATTTTTCTTCCTGGCCTAAGAAATACATTGACAGGAGACAGACTAGCAAGAGAAAATAATCAAATTTATTACATATGTACATGTGGGGGTCCTATAAGAATATGGGATCCAAGAACAAACCAGGCAGTTGAGATTCATTTGGGGTTTTGACTGAAGGAGAATAGAGAGTGATGGTTTGAACTTTAGAAGGGAAGAAGGCAATTCCCATGGAGATATGGAAAATGTTTGATAAATAAATGTTTCCTGGGCCATCGACAGAGGGGGACAGAGAGGACTTTGGTCACAGGGGCCTCGCTTTGTTCTTCCTGTCAATCACATCTAGTTCATATTAAATTACAGTTATCTATGATGATAGCTCCCTTCCTGGAGAAGTTACTCCATCTAAACTCTTTTAAGGAGTTGGGGAAGGTCAAAGGTTTTTCTTAAGTCTTTTGTTTCTTAAAAATAACCAACTTAAAATAATCTATCCCCCAAAAGGCACATTGGGGTGGCAAAGTCTGCTCCCCTCCATAGCTTGTCTCAATGTGTGTTCTGGGGAACTGTATTAATGGGCTTCACCCCAAAATAATCTGTACAGAAGTAAATTTGGGAAATATGGGGTTGAACAGAGTTATACAGTTTATAAATTTCAGAACATTTCAGCATCTTCAGTTGTAAGTGTGCACTGTGAATCTCTGAAAGAGGGGTATAAATGTTTCAAACCTATTCGTCAGTTGACAAGTATTTTTTTATTACTAATGCTCATAGTGTAATAATATACTCATGTTTATAATGTCACATGCACTGTTTTCAAAAGGATTGATCACGAACATCTTGAAAAACATCTGCCATGACTACTATATGATGGGGCTGACTCTAGGAAGTGCTGTCTTAATCCTATCTGCTCTTCCTCAAATTTTAGAGTTACTTCATAAACTTTGAGTGAGTTTTTTTAAAAATATATTTTATTGATTTTTTTACAGAGAGGAAGGGAGAGAGATAGAGAGTCAGAAACATCGATGAGAGAGAAACATCGATCAGCCGCCTCCTGCACATCTTCTACTGGGGATGTGCCCACAACCAAGGTACATGCCCTTGACCAGAATCGAACCTGGGACCCTTCAGTTCACAGGCCGACGCCCTATCCACTGAGCCAAACCGGTTTCGGCTTGAGTGAGTTTTATGCAGTTCACATTCTTTGAGGTCACCCCCAGAATATATGTGACTTCTACGGGCCTTAAATATAGAGGTAAAGAGAACAGCAAATTACTAATTATAGTAACAACAACACCAATACTTTACAAGTAAGTCTATAGCATTTTTATAAGTGCTTTCAAATATCGTCACCTGATTTTTACAACAAACTTGTGGTAAATTCAGTTTGTCATGTTTTTTTTTTTTTCTAACATACTTGAGGAGGCAGAATAATTTAGAAAGGTGAAGAAACTTGTCAAGTTTTCACAACAGGTTTATACTCTGTTGCTCTTACCTGTTGTATAAATAATGATATTGAAGATCATTTCGTACATTGTACTACCTGAGAATTAGGACCTAGGTCAGGGTTTGTCAAACTATGACTTATAATCGTATAGACTATTGGGCTAAATCTGGCTGGACCCAATGCCTGTTTTATTTGTATAAATAAAGCTTTATTGGAACACGACCGTACACATTTGTTTATGTATTGTGACTGATTTCACACCACAACGACAGAATTGAGTAGTTGCAACAGACATCAGATGGGTTGACAATCCTAAAATATTCACTATCTGGCCCTTTACAGAAAAGTTAACCAACTCCTCATCTAGATCATTACCAGAACTAGAGGCTATTTGTAGATGCTAGAATGCTGTTTATAGTGCACTGCATTCACAATATGTAGTGGTTAGCAGAAAACGTGGAGGTAGTTCCCCAAAGAAAAAAACCTACATTTGTACTGTTAGTGTAAATGAGACTCATTTGTTAATTTACACACATCCCTCTGCATAAATTATGGGTTTTAGCACACCTCAGTGCTGGCTGAGCCTGCATCCTTCAAGCACAGGGTTATTTAATTATTGCTGCTAGAGGCTTTAATCAAGTCCTTATAGAAAACAAACAAACCATTAGCCTTTACATTGCAGGCATAAACAGGAATTTGAATCATGAATTTCCTAATTATACTGCACCATTTTGGAAATCAGTTCACATTCAAATTCTTGATGTTTCTCCTTATACAACTTCCTTTGGCAAAATAGAAGTATAGGATAAAAAATGTTGTTAAATATGTTAACATTAAAGTTAGGTTTAATTTAAATTTTTTCCCTATGTGCTTATACAGATTCTTTAAAGGGAAGTAGTGAAGTAATTGGGTGTCTATTATATATAAGCTGCATGCTATACATTTTCTATGACTCTTACTAATTTATTCTCCCAATAATACTATGAGGTAGATTTCATTATTTCCATTTAAAATAAATTTTTATTGATTTCAGAGAGGAAGGGAGAGGGAAAGAGAGATAGAAACATCAATGATGAGAGAGAATCATTGATTGGCTGCCGCCCGCATACCCCACAGGATAGAGCCAGCAACCCAGGTATGTGCCCTGACCTCCTGGTTCATTGGTCGATGCTCAGCCACTGAGCCATGCCAGCCGGACCCATCTATAATAAAAGTGTAATATACTGATTAGACTGGACAGCTGAATGACCTTCCGAACGATCTTCCCGATGAAGCTGGGGTGGGAGGGCCGAGGCAAGCCACCTTGGCTGTGAGGGCTGAGCCCCTGGTACGAATTTCATGTATCGGGCCTCTAGTTTTAAATATTAGGAAATTGAGGCTCAGGCTATGAAATGACCATCTCAATGTCACATTAGAAAGTAGTATATGATGTAGCTCAGTGGGGGTCCTAATCTCTGGGCATAGCTGTGGGTCACTTCCATCAAGACTTGTGGCCTCAGCCACAGGCCAAGGCTGTTCTCCATTTCTGTGACCAGTTCCTCAAAGTTTTTTTCCAAGGTGTGCTTTTAGGTTCTTGTAACAATTGATGAGTTGAATGCACATCCTGATTATATAGCACTAGATTATTTTGCTTACTGTTTTAGTCATGTGAAAAGTAAATTCTGAAATAAGATCTACCAGGTGGTGTTTTTTTTTTTTTTTAATTCTGTCTAAACAAAGACAACCAAGCTCTGCATATTTTGAGTGTTGAAGCCAACTTTATCAGAAATACAAAGTGATTCTTAATTTCTCCTCCCCAGTAATCATTTGTTAGTAATCAAATGCCAAGGCCTTCCACAAATAAATTTTGCTTCCTAAGTAATTGTCCTGAAGGAGTTCCTTGGAAGAAATAAAAAGATACATATAAGAAATTATTTTCTCTACTACTTTCTGACAGGTTTTGGTGTCTCTGCAGAATGCATTATTTTCTGAGAGTTATTTCACATGGTATTTTTCTTTACCTTTTTGTGGAAGACTGATCTGGACTAGCTCATGAGCCTTCTTTTATTTTCCCAGAGCTTCATAGAGAACCTCACAGACAGGAGTTTTTATTGAGATGATTCCTTCTCATTCAGATCTTTACAAGGCCTGTGAAGTATTTCCAAAGACAGTATTCTAGACAGCAGTGGTCTAGAAAGAAGCATAGAAATGTTCTTAGTATATCTGGTTGCTTATCACACCTCTGTAGTAGTCTCTTAACTGCCCTGGGCCCCACTTTTTTCATCAGTAGAATGAAAATAAGATTATATGTGAATTCCATCCTTATTTGTTACCAGCAAATTTTAAATGTTTTACTAGCAAAGGCTGAAATTTGTGGTATCAGATACCCTGTAGGGAGGGGGCATTAGTTAATTGATTATTTTTTATCTTTAAAAAAAAATCTTCAATACAGGAATCTGTTAGCAAGAAAATTAGAATTTTAATGTCTTATTTGGAATTCACATGAAAAGAATTTTTACCCAAGTTTGGATGATTACCCTTTGTTAAGGAGTATGCAGCTTTGTTCTGGTTTGTTAAAGTCTGCTTTTCAAGCGACTTTGGTTGTTACTGATATACTTCCTTTTGGAGTCTTATTCAAAGTTGTGACCCAGAGACCAATTAAACAAGGTTTTATCATGCATATGGAAGTGGGCCTTTGTTTTATTTAGATAGTTGTTAAATGATCCTTCATGTTACAATACAAATATCTACATTATGTATGACTATGCATATATATGAAAGTCTAAAGAAAATAAAAACAAACTTCTTGCTCTGTTAAAAAAAAGTGGGCCTTTTATTTGATTTTTTAATTTGTTAAACAAGATATTATTCATTTCACTTTTAAAATTCTAAAGCTATAAATTTCTGAATACCATTCCACTTTAAGTTTATTGTTTGTGAAAAGATAAATTCAGTCAGAATTTCAGGAGCCATGAATAGGAATGAACAACAAATAGGAAATAATTTCATTTCATAGGGTGTAATTTAAAACTAGGCCTTGTATAGTAATGCCTTCATAGGACAGTCACTTAAAAACGCTACATGTTTCTATACAATGAATGATTCGGTTATTTCTGCTGAGTTAACTACAGTGTGGAAAAGTATTTTCATCAACATATAACCCATTGGAACCAGAAGATGTTTATCATGTTTACAAGATTAGTATCCCTAAAGGTAGTGTTTAGAAAAGACTAAAAAAATCCTATCTAATAAAAGAGTAATATGCAAATTGACCATCACTCCAACACACAAGATGGCCGCCCCCATATGGTCAAAGATGGCCACCACAAGATGGCCTGCAGGGGAGGGCAGTTGTGGGCAATCAGGCCAGCAAGGGAGAGAAGTTGGGAGGGACCAGGCCTGAAAGGGAGGGCAGTTGGGGGCAATCAGGCCTACAGGGGAGGGCAATTAGGGCTGACCGGGCCAGCAGAGGAGGACAGTTGGGGGCGACCAGGCCTGCAGTGGAGGGCAGTTGGGGGGGACGAGGCCTGCAGGGGAGAGCAGTTGGGGGTGACCAGGCTGGCAGAGGAGGGCAGTTGGGGGGGATGAGGCCTGCAGTGGAGGGCAGTTGGGGGGGCACCAGGCCATCAGGGGAGGGCAGTTAGGGGTGACCAAGCTGGCAGGGCAGGGCTGTTAGAGGCGACCAGGCTGGCAGGGGATGGCAGTTAGGGGCAATCAGGCTGTCAGGGGAGCAGTTAGGCATCGATCAGGCAGGCAGGGGAGTGGTTAGGGAGTGATCAGGCTGGCAGGCAGAAGCAGTTAGGGGCAATCAGGCAGGCAGGCAGGCGAGTGGTTGAGAGCCAGCAGTCCTGGATTGGAGAGGGTGCAGGCTGGGATGAGGGACATACACACACACACACACACACACACACACACACACGCGTGCATGAATTTTGTTCACCAGGCTTCTAGTTAATTATATATTTCTTATATACATAATTGATGTACTTACCTTTAATTGTTTTAATTGAATGGAACATTTTAATTTAGTAACTACACATCAGGTACCATAATGACCAATTTGAGTGAAACCTGAGATTAATTATTTGGGCTAAAATGCAGAGAATGCCATCTTTAATACTTTTCTGATTTTTAAAGTTTATCAGTACAAAATTGTCAGAAGGACTAAAATTTTATTTGAGATCTATTTAAAATGTCACCTATATAATTGTGTTAAAAATTCACATCCCATCCAAAAGAAATATGTGAGCTTGACACATCTCACTATAATTAATAAATCATAAAATATGTTAAAATTATGAAATACGAGTTTGGTATTATCTTGTTAAAATCACTTATTTTACTAAAATATTTGTTTCTATTGATATCTTCCCATAAATATGCCATGGAATATATTAGATTAATTTCAGGAAGCAATGCTAGTATTTCAAAGAGATGATTTTTGAAAAAGAAACTCCATAGGAAGCCATTATTTTAGTTGGGGTTATCTGAATTCCCCTTTTCTTTTAACTTAAAATCATTTGCTTCATACAACTATGCTAAGTCCCTAGGATACATGTGATTAATTGGAAATTTGCAAAATCTCCATAGAATTCTGGGTCAGAGACCTGTTTTCTACCATGTAGTCATTCATTTTTTAAAATGTATTCCCTTCTATTTATTGAGTGTTTAGTATGTGCCAGAACTGTGTATAAAGTGGTGAACAAAGCATATTATTCACACCTGATTGTATTTTAAGTTACTTTCTTCTTAAGTAATTTTGGCCTCATTATTATGATAATTAAATAGATCACACAAATGAGTTTGTGAATTTAAGAGATGGTTGCATTCTGCTGCATCACTGTCTTCTTCTTCTTCTTCTTCTTCTTCTTCTTCTTCTTCATCATCATCATCATCATCATCATCATCGTCAGATCTACTTCAGAAACAACAGTCCGTGTAGAAAAGAGTTTGGAAATGCTCAATTAATGACTCTTAAATGGCCTCAGAATGATATTTCAATAGAAACTAATACTAAAATTCTTCAATTAGCTTTGCCCAAATAAAAATGTTTTCAGTTGTTAAAGTTTGTTGCTTCTGATGTGAGAATATAACTAGTCGGCTTACTGTGGGAAGTAAATTCTGCCTATGAAAACAAATTTACTTATACTCATCCCCTATTTCTGGTTTCATAGGATCAATACAGGAAGTTCAGATAGGAAATGAATTACTCATTAAAACACATGTATTAAGCAATTTCTATATGTACACACCATGCTAGTAGCTCACATACAGTTTTTATAAGGAAGCATTACTTATAAATCCATAGCTAACATCATTATACAGGTGTGATCCATACATAAAATGCTTTACGATCTGTCATTATTTAATGAGTGGTTTTAAGGTCTTTAACTGCTATGAGCCACAGACTCTCTGTGGAAGAAGTTAAACATTTAGCAAATGAAAAAAAAGAAAGAAATATTTAAAACAGTGTATCTAATTCCCAAACCGAATTTGTGGTGGCAGAGCCTACAAGGATCCCAACTCCAGGCTCATTGTCCTTTCCAATTCCTTCTTCTGGACCAATGAGATGAAATAGTCAAGTATTGCATATTATTGGGAAATGATGAGATTCTCTAAGAATTTCTAGTTTCTAAGAGGTTCAATGTGTTTGTGGACCTTGACAATTCATTCAAATCATTTTTCCTCTTTCTGAATATTTTAATACATATTTACAAACTTCAAAGTGATTCAAGTTTATATTAGTAGGTCATTTTAAAATGATCAAATCTATTTTCTTATCCAACTCCATCTAGAACAGTTTCCATACTACAAGAGAAACATATTAATTAAAAAGATGAAATTGTCTATTCAGTATTTCAAAAAAAATAGTAACTTTTCTACTCTTTTTCCATCATATTTTCCCTGTGGGTTGAATATTACTTCCCACATAGCACATTTTGAACATAATTTACTTCAGACAGCTATACGATACACATTTTCTAGGCCACCAGATACTGCCACGAGCTACATTTGTTAGGAGGTATTAGCCATTCCATATAGTGTTTGTTAGCTATTGTACAACCAGTTTGTTTTTTTCCTCATTATTGTAATAATTTCAGAAATCTGTTAAGTTTTTGTGGCATATTTGTGTTATGTATGATGAGTTTTACCTCATAATATATCTAAAATAGTACCGTGTTAGTTCAGGCTGCTATAGCAAAGTACCGTAAAATGGGTGGCGTATGAAAACCAGATACTTATTTCTCACAGTCCTAGAGATAGAAGGCTGAGATTATGATCAAATTCTGGCAAAAGCCCTCTTCCAGGTTGAGGACTGCGGACTCCTTGATGAGAGAGGAGAAGCAAGCTCTCTCATGACTGTTACAAGGGCCCTAATAAGAGGGTTCCATTCTTACTACCTCTTCTAATCCTAATTACTTCTCGAAGGACCCACTTCCTAATTTCTAATCATATTGGGAAGTAGTCTTTCAAAGTATGAATTGAGGGAGACACAAACATTCAATCCATAACAGGCACTGAGTCAGGATGCCGATTCTAGATTGGCAGCATATAATTTCTTCTTTGGAAATAAGTATCCGGTTATGTTGTATAATTTCTTTCAAAGAATTTTAATGCTGGGGGCTGGGCTAAGATATCCAGTGACCTCAGTACCCTTTGAAAATCATCTGCCCTTTTCAATACTTAATTTACTTACCATTCAACAGCTCATTGGGATATCTAGAGTAACTGTTATTCATTATGGTATTGAGGCTATAGATCTAAATATGTTTTTTATTTCCATTCTTATATTGCCTCATTTTCATTACTATTTAAAAGTGGAGATTGGATGTCACTAACCAATCATAAAAAAGGGCACTTTTCTGTAATAAAGGTATAATGTTTAATTTTAGGAGCAGCCCTACATTCTTTAAGTACTGAAAATAGACTTAGCAGGTCAACTCTAAATTTTTATTGTGCACCTTATTTATTTGTTATGTGAAACTTTTTAGTCCATTATTTCATCTCCTAGGTGTTTTTACCACTTTTTCTTTCCTTTTCCCAATTCATTAATGCTTCCATATTCAGGTTATTTTTCCCACTCACAGTTACTATTTGCCTACCAATGGCGCACCTGTTATCATGCACTAATAGTCTCTTAACAGGATCTTGGACTTTCATAGAATTCACTGCATGTTTGAGCTGACATATTTATACTGCTGCTGTATGTCAGTATTGCAGAAATGTTAATCCTTTTACTTGCCCACTTGGTTTATTTTCCTACAGTGTATTAATAAGAGGTCTATTTTATAGGAAAGGAAATCTTTGACTTATAAGATAATTAGGATAGAGATACTTTTTACTACTCTTAAAACTGCTTTTGTTTTTAAACTATTGTTTAAAAATTGTCATACACTTACAGATGACAGAGAATATTAAATTAGATCTATGACAAAGGTTAATGGAGAATATTGAGAAAAGTGTGTGTGGGGGGGGGAATCAAGAAGAATTATATTACATTGCTTATTTAATTTACTTAAGAACCAAAACATATTTAACACTTTCTCATCATTATTGGTGAGGTTTAAAGGACAGGACATATGGTGAAAAGAGTAATAATTAACCAGAGTTTGAATTATTCAAAGACATTTTAATATGAAAAAAACAAAAAGTATATTAGGGCTCTGTCCCAATTTTTGTTTTTATTTTAAAGTTAAAATGGAAATATTACACAGTCCTCCATACCACACAAATGCCAAACCAAATCTAACCTAAACTTAGGTTTTCTTTTTAAAATATCATGATGAATCTTAATTATTTCCTTTTATGAATAAAAGTAACAAGGAACATACACATCAGAGGAACTGCTTTATAGTAAAAGAGATAGCCAGAGAAGTGATTACTAGTTTAAAGAGAACTGTCCAATAGGACTTTCTGGGATGATGGAAATGGTTGTAATTGGTGATGTGCAGTCTGGTAGCCAGTGGCCATGTGTGGCTATTCAGAATGTGGAATTTGGAAAGTGCAACTGAGGAAATACTTTTTAAATTTTATTCTCTTGTAATTGATTTTAATTGACATTTCATATGTGTCTTTTGGCAAATATATTAGTGCAGTTAGAAAATGCTTCTTTTCTGATTAGGACAGACATACAATTACATAAATGAGAATGGGAAAGATAAAGAGAAGTTTATGATTTTCTCAATACTTATTATCACTAGATAAATATTTTTGAAGGAAAATATTACAGTTGACCCTTGAACAAAGTGGGGGTTGGGGCACCATCCCACCATTCAGTCGAAATCCAGGTATAACATAAACAGTCAATTAACGTATTGTGTAATTTATATGTATCATATGCTGTATTTCTATAATAAAGTAAACTAGAAAAATATGCTATTTAGAAAATTATAAAATAAATTTACAGTACTTATTAAAAAACATTATAGTTCAAACCCTTGTTGTTCAAAGGTCAACTGCAGTTATGTTCCTGTTGATTGCATTATCAAAGAATTTGTTGTAAATAGTTTTCCTATTCTATCATGTTAATTTTGGAGAAGAAAATACTTTATATTGAGAAAAATACCTAAGTTTAAGTTTGTTCATGAAAGTAAGTACTGCATGGCTGTGTGTGTGTGTGTGTGTGTGTGTGTGTGTGTGTGTGTGTGTGTGAAAGATATGACACACATGCTTGTGTTGATGTTTGGGATGGAGTTCATGAATTGATGGTGGTCACAGTATCTTTGTATAGGCATGATTCTAAAGCAGTATGTAATGAATTTTAACTGGATGAGATTATTTTGAAGTTTAAATCTTTAGCGTGACAGTTGTTTGGGGTGAAAAGAATGCATACTTTCTGTAATCAGAAACCAGTTTACACAAATGTCAAGCAATAGTTACATCATAATCATGTTATTCAATTTTTAAAATAAAATGAATTGCTTTGAATGATGGCCTTAACATTTCAGTATGCTTTTTAAGGGTCCAAGAAAGAAATTTCTCTTTATCTTTCAGTATGTTTTCCTACCATTTCAGGAAAAATAAGATAGGGAATTATAAGGCTACCTTAAAAGTTTGTTTTTGTGGTTATTTGATTTTATGGATTAGTAAATTGGGACAGATAAAGGAGAGATTATTCAAGCTCATGGCTCCCTCCTTAACATGGGTTTGCATTTCTATGGGCCTAATTAAGTACTAGTCATTAGCCCAAACATTTACACATAGGAAATCTTCAAAGATATAGAATTGCTTGTACCTATGAACAAACTATTTTTTTCTTAGCCTATAACATAAAACTTTTAAAAAAGAAAATGAGTTAAATGTATTTAGTTTTTCTTCCTACTTATTTATTTGTTCAGATTTTAGAAGATTAGAACTTGTTGCTTAGTTTCCAGGAGATTCACTATACAGCAAGTATGTAAAAAGAATAAAAGTAATGTTTTCATCAGATTTTCATTTTATAACTAAAATAAAAAGGCAAATACACTTTATGTGACAAATTCATGTTATATTGCCTAACCTTTCAAATATTTGACTTGTAATGAAAGTGCCTTTTTGTTTCAGATATTTTAAATGGGAAACAAAATTTAATGTGCTGTGAATGAAACGAATACTTTCCTTTAAATTTTAAAGAGCAATAAATTTGCAGAATAATTCTCCCTTTTATTTCTAGTGGTTAGAATGCCCATCAGAAAATGCGTTTACTAACCTGAACCTGCTTTTATACTGTTAAAGTAGGACAAAGATTTTATAAATTTTTTTCTTTGGAAGTAATTTATTCTAATGCCACAGAGAAGAAGAGTGTTGAGGTATTTTTCTTCAATAAAAGAAACTATTAGTTTTTCTTTGACTTTATAGAATCAACATATACATGCAATTGAAAGATTTCTGCCTTCTTGCAACAGAATCAAGAATCATACATAGAGTCTTCTTACTCTTTTACTAGGTTACCTTTTAAAAAGTAATAGTAGACAAATTTTAACAGTAGTTGCAGAAGCATAACACAGCCTTAGTAGTCACTCCAGCATTACCCTATATTTTCCAAATCCTTCATGTTAATTTTCTTTTTAAAACAATCTTTGAAATCTGCACAGAGTTGGATAGAAGCCTTAGAAATACTTTTTGTACACCCTTCTAGTTTCTATCTGGGTCAAGTCACCCAATCACAGTGAGTTAACAGATAAGATAACAAAGATTATATAAGATAGCCCTGCCTGGAGTGGTTCAGGGCATAGAGCATCAGTCCATGCACTGAAGGGTCCCAGGTTCCATTCCTGGTCAAGGGCATGGCATGTACCTGGGTTGCAGGTTCGATCCTTCGCCCTAGACAGGGCAGGAGCAGGAGGCAAACAGTCCATGTCCCTCTCTCTCATCGATGTTTCTTTCTCTTTCTGTGTCCCTGCCTCCATTCCACTCTTTCTAAAAATCAGTGGAAAATATCCTTGGATGAGGATTAAAAAAAAGAAAAGAAAGAAAGAAACTATATAAGATAACACTCATGAAAGTAAATTTTTTAAAAAATATTTTTTTATTTATTAGGGAGAGGGAGAGATAGAAGCATTAATGATGAGAGAGAACCATTGGTTTGCTGCCTCCTGCATGCCTCCCCTCCCCCCCCGCGCCCCCCCACTGGGGATCAAGCCCACAAACCGGGCATGTGCCCTGATTGGGAATCAAACCATGACCTCCTAGTAGTTCATAGGTCAACGCTCAACCATTGAGCTAGGCTGGTTGGGCATGAAAGTATATTTTAAGTGTTGAGACTACCCAAGTCTTAGTATTTTTTTAAATTATAATTTCTCTTGAACATTTGGAATAAGTTACTTTAGATCATTGTAACATTTTATAAAACATATTGTGAAAATTTCATTCACTCTGATTATATTTTGCTTTCCAATGATTGATTCTAAAGAATGAAATAAAACTTTGGAATAACTTGATACTGCTGCATTGTATTTAGGTGGCAAAAAATAGCACAGTTTCTAGGAAAACCACCAACTCACAATATTAAATTTGACCTTATTAAATTATTAATACTTAAATAATTTTTATCTGCAAATAGTTGTTTCATATGTTTCGACCTTAGGTGGTATTAGAATAAAGGATTTCAGTCTTTGGAGAAACCAACGAATTATTTCTGACAATCTTTCTCATAATGAAATATCCTGCACTGTAAAAGATTACTAGTTGGTTCATTAGGGTGACAGTTTAGTCAACCCTGAGAGCTTTCTGGAAAATTTTAACATACTATCTAATTTACTAAGAAAAATAAGACCTCAAAAAACTTAAAAGACAAAACCTGTGCATTTGCTTCAAAATGATTTTAGTGACTTCTTAAATCTTTACATTAAATTAACTATCAATATATATAAAAGCCTAAGTGACCTGCTCACTGGCCGGTAGCTATGATATGCACTGACCACCAGGGGGCAGATGCTCAATGCAGGAGCTGCCAAGTTACAGCAACTTTGCAGAGTGCCCTCTTGCACTCCAGGACCCGCAGGGGATGTCAGACTGACAGTTTCAGCCTGATCCCCACAGGCCAGGCCGAGGGACTCCACCGGTGCCCTGGGCCTCTAGTATATATATAATTGGCAGGTCAATTTTTTACATTTTATGAACCATTTTCTGTTCAGTAATACAAATCTAATTTGTTAGGCTCTAAATTTAGTTCTTCTTTTTACAATATGGTTTACTTAGTCATATTTTTATGCAATGTCCCCTAATTTAATGACAAAATGTTTGTTTTTTTCAGAAAAATCAGTAAGTTCGTTTTGGACTGATTGGAGATTCTAAGTATAGATTACTAAATTCAGAAGTATTTGAAAGTCAAAAAAAATAAAAAATCTCTGGCCCAGCTAGTGTCTCAGTGATTGAGCATCAGCCTATGAACCAGGAGATCACAGTTCAATTCCAGGTCACGGCACGTGCCCAGGTTGCTGGCTTGTTCACCAGCAGGGACCATGCAGGAGATAGCTGATCAATGATTCTCTCTCATCATGGATGTTTCTTTCTCTCTCTCCCTCTCCCTTCCTCTCTGAAATCAATAGAAATATGTAATTTAAAATATCTCTGCTGTACATCTTAATGTTGGAGAACCTAGGACACATTGTGTAATATTCTCTTTTGGTAAAACACAGAAAAGAATGTGTTCTATTCATTTTTCTCAAAAGGAAAGTCACATCCACGTAAACTTTAGAACAGGTAATAGGTTGAGTAGACAGGGTGTATTTAAATTTATTCTCCCCACTGCAATCAAAGAGTTTTCCTGATCTACTCTCTAATACTGTGATGGCGAACCTTTTGAGCTCAGCGTGTCAGCATTTTTGAAAAACCCTAACTTAACTCTGGTGCCGTGTCACATACAGAAATGTTTTGATATTTGCAACCATAGTAAAACAAAGATTTATATTTTTGATATTTATTTCATATATTTAAATGCCATTTAACAAAGAAAAATCAACCAAAAAAATGAGTTTGCGTGTCACCTCTGACACGCGTGTCATAGGTTCGCCATCACTGTTCTAATATATGATGACTTCAAACGCTTAGAAAGGAAGCTCTACTCAACTGAATTGGTTTTCTTTGGAGAGTTATGTAGTAGAGATTGAACATGGGTGGGAAAGTACATGTTAGCATCCTGCTTGATGGTTTTTGTCAATTTCTTGTCAGGAAATGTTTATTTCTCAGTGAGCAATTAAAACAGAGGCAGAAAGTGACATGAGCACTGGCCAGTGTGTCTTTGTTGGTTGGGCATCGTCCCATGAAATGAAAAGTTGCTGGTTCGATTCCCATTCAGGGCATATGCCTGGACTTCAGACTCAATCCGCAATAGGGGAAGTGCAGGAGGCAGCCAAGTGATGTTTTGCTCTCACATGGATGTTTCTCACTTCCTCTCTCTCTAAAATTCAATTGGGGAAAAAAAAAAAAACTTAAAAAAATGTGACATGAGCACACACAGTGTAGGCTGTGATTGCCACAATGTTTATGTCACTGTTAAGTGGAGGGGTCCTAAGTCCAGCCATTGAAATGAATATGTAAATGTTGCCTCTCAAACGGGATGTAAGGAACAACGGAGGCTATAAAAGCCAAGCAAACATCCTCATAATAGCCCCTCATGAAAAGAAAGTTTGAAATTGTATACAATATAGTTTATGTGAGCCACTTAATATGCTAATATATTTAATATGTTGGTCAGTAACTATAAAATGCCATCAGGTCCACTGAACAGCTAAAACACTGTGAGAATTGGCCATGTAATTAGTCCGCCTGCCCTTCTTCCCTCCCTCCTTTTCCCTATTAACAAGATGGAGCATTTTGAATTGAATACCATAAACTTCTTTGTAACAAAACTGGCTCCTGTGTGAAGCAGAAAAACAGGCAGTCTCCAACTTATGAAAATGCTATTTTTTCCAAAAGCTCTTTGAATTCATAAATTGAAATCCTTATGATAGTTTCCCATGGAAACAGCACTGTGAGGCAAGGTAAACTTTTTAAACCACTTCACAAAGGACTCATCTATAATAATAAAAGCATATTATGCTAATTAGACCAGAGGTCCTTCAAGACGACCTTCCAGACGAAGCTGGAGGGAAGCCCAGGTCCCGGGTGCCAGAGGGAAGCCAGTGCCGGCAGCCCGGGGAAGGAAGGCCGCCTCTTGCACGACCTTCGTGCATCTGGCCTCTAGTTAATTCTATAATATACTTGCTTCACAGTATTGTACCAAAAGTATAGTCAGGCATTGCCCCTGACGTACCTAGGGAAGTGTTTTTTAGTTCCCACTGTGGTGTCAGGAATATCTCTTCTGCCGCAAGCTGATTTAGAGATACCACTCCTTTCACTCCTAAGCAGTAAAGATAGAGGAAAAAGTAGCTCCTTCTTTCCTGAGGTCTCTGTGATGGACCTTTATGCTTCTTTTTCTGTTGAACCTTCTCCTGGTTCTGGCCAGCAGTTCTCTTCCTCCCCCTGACTGCTGTACAAATCCACAGCCTCAATGATTCCTCCACATCCCCATCCTTGAAGCCTTCCTAGACCATTGAGGTTTTCTAAAGGCTTTCACTGCTAACACCAAAAGAAAAAGAAAATAAAACAAAGCTCCATCCTGTGCTACCATGGGAACCAGACTCTGCCACACTGGCATTTAATCTCCAAAATAAAGGCTGGCTAATGTCTTGAAACGTAATGTGAGGGGCTAGAAGCTGGCCAGCCCGATGCATGGAAGAAGGAAATGGAATCTTATTCTGCATCCCTTCTCCTGCTGGCTAGTGCCACCATCAGTTTTGCTATATGTCCTCTATCGTGGATGGCATGGATCTGGGAGGGAAGCCACCTGCTGTTGTGGCATTTTCTGTTGGAGGAAAAGGAGAGCCAAAGCAAATGAAGGCAACTAGCTGAGGAGGAAGGAAACCAAAGAAGAGAAGGAAAGCCCAAGAGGGAACACACTTCTTTTGGCCATTTTTAAAATGCAAAATATAGCACATAAGTTGACTACTGCTTGTACATTTAGATGAGCTTCTTTATATAGCTAAACCTAAACACTGATTATACAAAAAAAGAGTGATGTGGGATATTGTACTCAAATTTTTAATTTACCCACTGTTCATGATTGCATTTTTACTTTCTTTGTATTGAAACAAGCACATTTGTTTTCCTATTCATTTCTCTTTTCTATATATGTAATTAAGATTATGTCCAAAGAACGCTGACATGATAAATTAAAGAACTGCCCTTGCATTCTTAGAGGCTGGGGGCGAAAGGAAACATTTTTAGGGAGATGCTCTTTTGAAGTGATTTAAAAGCATACAATTTAACAGTCTGCAGTTTCCCCTCGTGTCAGCACACCACCATCATTCATAACATGATTGATGTGCCTAATTCCCATTTGTGAAGGAAGAATGTCTTATCTGAAAGAAAAATAGAACTTAAGGTATCTTTTTCCTGCTTTTGTATTCTTTTTTTTTTTTCACAATGAAAAGAAAGAAAAGAGTGTGATCTTTTTAGTAACGTTGATTATTAAGAGACTCACTTCTTGCACATAGCAGCATTAGGTGAGCAGAATTAAGAAGCCAGGGTTTTCTGCAAACCTGAGCTTTTCCCTACAGGTAAGGCCGGATGGACTGCTTTCTATGTTACCCTAAATTATCTTTACATCGTGGCATGCCAATTTCATCACCTCTGTGTTGCTGCAAAAAAAAACAACAAAATAGTATTTGATTGCATAAGGATACACAGAGAAAGCAAAAGTTGAAGTGATAAGAAAAACGATTCTTTTAAAATAGATATTCTTCGTTTAGTCCAAAAGCCAAATAGGAAAAAGGAAAGGGAAAAATACCTGGAGAATGATTATAAACACCAAGCGCTACCACCATTTATCACTACTTCCAAATTCTGAAATAATATGGGATCATTTTTAGCTTAACAGACAAATGAATTACTAGTAAAACCAACAAATGGATACTAAAGGCATAAATAGAACGAACCAGGTAAAGATAAGGTGTTGTTTTTTTTTGTTTGTTTTGTTTTTATCCTATGACTGAATCTGGAAATATATGGAGACTCAAGGCAAGCCTGTCCCAAGCCAGTTTTACTTTTTTTCTTTTTTTTTTTAGAAGTTAACATTTCACCCTTCCTTTTACTCTAGTACTTTGTCTTTTTTTTTTTTTTTTTAATTCAAGTCTTCTGACATAGAACATTGTTCTGAACTTGGTCAGGTCAGGATTTGTTTACACATTGGGCATGACTTGGATTTGCATAGGAAGAGTCCCATTGGTCAGCCTTGTTTTCCTTATGAATAAGATCTCAGAAAAATGCTTGAAGGTGGGGTGGGTTCAGTGGCACCAGCTGTGGTCCTGGGCCTTCGTTAACAGTGAAATTACTTTACTTTCTGGGAGCAAATCTGTGACCTTTATTTTGTTAGCAGAACTTCTTTCCCTGGTATCCTATTTAGCACATTTTACAAATTGGTGTCAAGCCTGGGCCTGTTTTATTTATTTATTTATTTTATTTTCCTATTAGATTTTCATGCAGCACTTAACCCAAATCTCTTTCTGGGACTGTACTGTTCACAGCCATATTTGCCAACTTTTTGTTTACAGAAATTATAAATAGTGCTGTAGTAATTGATAGACCTTCCCAGCACTTGACTCTTTTAAGCTCCCTGATTTTGTTATTACTCTACATATTAAATAGTCTTATTAAAATAATCACCTTAAATGCAAAATAGAATTTCAAGGGCAGTTAGTATAAAATCAAAGTGTATCTTAAATATCAAAAGAATCTATGTCTTTGTATGATTTCACATTGAAATCAATAAAATAAAACTTTAATATTTGTGTTCATGTCATGTCTGAGTTGCCATTGAAAAGTAACAAACTCAGTCTAATTTCTTATTTGGTAGATTGGAAACCAAACCCACCCAGTAAATGACTATCACATATACAGTATTGCTTTCATTTGTAAAATGTCTTTCAAAAATCAACTATGGCAAAGCACATATTTTGTATAGATGTTATTGTCCACATTTCTCCACTAGCTATTTCTACTATATATTAAGACCATCTGAGGAAATGTGCCTCTGTTGACATTTCAGTTTCCAGCTAATACAATTTAAACAAAATTGATGATTTTTAAATCATTAATAACTTTAACCATTAAAATGTTATTTGTTGAAACTTATGAAATGATTCATTTTTAGTTGTATTCTCTCATTTTTACACTTGCTATTGTTTTGTTTATAAAACACTTTTGATCAAATGAGCACTTTAAAAAAAGTATAGCTAATTAAATGAAATTTAAGAATGAGACTAGGAATTTCAACATGGATATACTTTATTATTGGAGAAATTTTGATTGCTATTGAAACCTTTTTCTCTCCCTCGTCCCATAAAACTGTTTTCCCTTACATTTCCTACCTGGATGCCAAGGCCTGTGTCTCAAATAGTTGGTAAATCCTCTAGTGCATACTAATAATAGTGTAAATCCTATTCACTTGTATTGATTAATTGTAGAAATACATATACAAATTTGATTATCCATATTTGGAAATTTATTTAAGTAAATATATAAAATATGTAAATATTATATAGATGTATGGAAACATAAGGAAAAGTTTATCAAATATTATCTTTATCTTAACTCTGTTCACATTCACACCCTAAACAGAAATACAAAGTAAATAAATCTTGATAAACTTTGCCTAATGGACATTGCCAAATGGACTTCTCTTGCAATGGTTACTTTTTCCACTTAACATTTAAAAGTTAGCATTTTCATAGTTACAATAAACTATCATCATTTGCAATAAAATATGAACACGATAAATAAGTCAAACTAATTGTAGTCTTTAGTTGCGTATTTATGTTGTGTTTCTTTAAGGAAATAAAAGTGAAGTATTAGAAATACTTAAAGGCCATGATAGAAAATTGATTACCTATTTAGTAGAACTGGAATATCTTTAAATGAGACTTAATGTTTATTTTTCTTTCATCGAAGTCTAAATCAGAATTTAGAAATAGAATCTTTAAGAATGGTATAAAAAAAGCTTTAAAAGTTATTGCCTAGAAAAACCGTGCCAGCAACATGTAAGAATGTTTGCTTCACACAAGGCAGTGAAAGACTTTAAAACTCCTTGTTCAGGAAATACCAGTATTACTGAAATTTGGTCATATTTTTTAAATGCTGCCAGTGGGAGAGAACCTGCTCCCATGGTTTTGTTTTCCCCTTTGGACGGTAGCCATGGAGCACTGCATGTTGTGTTGGTGCCTTGCATGAGGAAGACATGCAAAGGCAAGGTCCAGTCTGCATGCTGCTTAATGAATGTTTTTCCTTTTTTTCTCCCTCCTTGTCATGTGCTTTCAGAAGACAACAATGTGGAAGGTGGGTGCTTTTTACTCTTTTTTCAACTCTCATTTGCCTTTTATTTCTTAGCATTAACAGAGTACATCTCGAATTTAGACGGTAAGTTGAACACCTTTTTGAACATTTGTTGATTTGTGGATTGTGCATCACTTTTCATATAGAACACTCATGCTCTGTACCCCAGGCACCCCGCGTATATGAAACGCCTTCACCCTTGATGCCAATCCTTGATGGATTTCAGCAGTCCATATTAGAATACGTAATTGCAGTGTTCTGAATGGAAAAATAATGCAATCCATTTTTAAAAAATATTATATGAGAAAGTATTTATTTGCAGTTTCAGAACATAGTGCATGATCCTTTCTCCATTTTTTTCTTAATCAAAATGATTTTTTTCTTTTGGAATTGTTTAGCATCACATCATCTCAAGCCCATTGGTTTAGTTTTAAATGAAATGATTAATAAAAACACAGAATAAAGTACTGACTGTAAGTAAGAGCCATATATTTAGATTAAAAAATAAGCCTTTGGCCAATGGAAATGAGAGCATACAGCACTCCACCATGATTAATGGTAAGTATGTTTGTAATATTCTGTGTCTGTTAAGTAAAACTACAATATTTATTCAAGTTTTTAAAACATTATCTCTCAAGAAATTTTGACCGGTATATGTATTTTTCTATTGAATCCAATAAATTCAGCATATTTCAGCATTCTACTTTCAAAGAACTTAAATGCGTTTGTCAGAGTGCTGTCAAACAAATCTCTTCATTATAAAAATTCAAAAAGAACTAGGTAGAGCTTAGAATTCCAGAAGGAAAGATGGTATTCTATCAAATTATATAATTATAGTATTAAAAGTTTTTGCATAAACAATTTACCAATAACTACACTTCAGAGGCAAACATTTAGCATATTTCATTTTGCTGCAATATTTCAAAATAAAATCATTCTGTAAAAATAATAAACGTTTGTTTTAGAACAAAAGTCCTCATCAAATGTCATAGATAAATTATAAAGTTACTAAGATTTGATGTTTCAAATCAGGAACAATTCATGGTAATATGAAGTTGATCAGTAGCAAGTTACAGCATATTGTTTGTGATTCATTCATGTAAAGTACAGTTGCTTGGTTGCTGAACATGTCTATTTTATTGTTTAAGAGATTAAAACTTCAAAAGAAATCCTCAATGATTATTTTCCCAAGTGCTGGCTCTGTATAAGGCTTCCGTTTTTCTATACTATAATTGTAATAGCATGTGAGCATGCACTTGATAGGCCTGATATTTTTCAAAATCAGTCTCATTTATATTGTGCATGTTAATTAAGACAGAAAGTTTTTCTCAGTATCTTTTTAAACTTCTTTTGCATTTCCTTAATCATCCTGTACAGTTTCATTCTTTTTTCCCTAAATCCACTTGCATTCCAGTGGGCTTTAAAACCAGCTGAATAAGCGTGAATGCCTCTCTCTTCACACACAATCATCCCATGAACATTTTTGACAAAATTTTCAGAATGTAGGTCCATAACTATTGTAATAAGTTTACTTAATCATAATTTTAACCTACCTATTTATAAATTAACTTTGGCAATATAGTGGAGTTCCCTTAGAAGTAGGAAATCTAGCATGAGGAATGTGAATGCTTTAGAAATCTATTTATTTTCATTAGAGCTGTCTAATATATTTTGTAAAAGTTACATCTGATACAGGGATAATTCCCTGATTTAGTCTACCCAATGTTATAAGCTGTTATTAGTAAATATGTAGAGTAGTTTTAAAAGTGAAATTAAATGAAACAGTTACATCACTTGGACAGATAAGCCACTATTTCTAGGCATATGAAATAATCATGAATCACCAACTGATCATAAACTTTTTAATCTGTCTGTGTGATTATACTTTCTTGTTAAAATCACTTAGAAAATGCAAAAAGAGGCTGGATTACAGAAACCTTAAACTATGTTTAATAATTTTCATGTAATTATATGATTATTTTAATTGTGTATGCCCGAAGGAATTTTTAATATCCACAAATTTTAAGGAAATAACAGATTATTTTAATAATGATGCAAGAAATGCATAATGTTATGTATCTCAAGTAAAGTCTCAAATATATTTAAAATAACACAAGGAAAGGGAATATAAATGTTATAGAAATTGTATGCATACTATAATGTTGTAACATTTCCCTGTGTTTTTTAATATACATGGATTGAAGAGTAGCTTTACTCCTGAATTTAGAATAAAAACTAGGAATTATGCCATTCCTTAAAAAGTGTCTACTTGGGTAGTAAAATATATTTTTAAAAGAATATTAGTAATATTCTTTAGAAAAGAAGATCTTCACTCTGAAGTTAATTGTCAAGTAATAGATAAAAAATAATTTAAATGAAGGGAATTCAGTACTCTTTCAGAAAACATCCTTAATGAAATTGTTTCTTATATGTATTTGTATATCACTTACATTAACTCATAGTTTAGTATTTAAGTTATGTTTAAGTAAAATGATAAATAATTTTGTTCTCCATGGAAAGCTAATTGAGCCTATTTAAACCTGATGCATTGTTTCTTAATAGTAAATTCTAACTTTGCAATTGCATGTCTAATGATCTTGTATATGAACAACCTTAGTTAGTTGCCACATGTGTCAGACAAGGAGACATTTCTGCATTATCATTTCAGTGTGACTAAGATTTTTTTCTTTTCATTTAATTATGAAACTTCTCATTTTCTGATGAGGGGAAAAAGATCAGACCCAGCCCATATTTCAGGTATTCCTTTGGGTTTTTACAAATATAATTGCATCACCGAAGACTGGCAAGCCCTGTGGAGGCTGTGTTCAAAACAGTCTCATCGCGGGGCGTGAAGGGCAGATGCAACACGTAAGGGATTGGTTGGATTTTAAGTCATGCTCTTATGCTCTTCATTGTTCCAACTGATACATAGAAGAAATACACAGTGCAGCATATGCCAGTGTTTAAACTATAGTTCTGTAACTCTTTGCCCCAAAGCATTCCTACCAGGGGTTGAAAGAATGCTTTTTGATTTGCTTCTGTGATACAGACATGTCTCATAGGAAACAAGATGTCTGTCACTGAACATTTTTGTCACTGTGACAACCCCGCCTTCCCATGCTCCCTTGTTTATTGCTGACTGTGCTCTTGTTTCCCTTCAAGGTCTGGCGCACCTGATGATGGGCGACCAAGGTATGGGCTCTGTTCCTTTTCCACTCTGCTTCCAGTGTTTCCTTGTTTCGTAGCTGCTTTCACACCATCACTGCAAAGGATGGGCAAATGCTTGCAAATTATCTGGCTGCAAATAAAATACATACTTTTGTTCACTTTTTTTTTTCATGTGTTATTCTCTCTGTATGTCAGTTTGATTTGTGGTTTGCTCCTTTGACTTTTTTGTTTTGTTTTTGTTCATTCTTTGCACTGTAATATCTGAAAATAAATGAGACATAGGACTTGTGATTGAAAGTTTCCATACATTTATCAGCATATGCAATTTTAAGGGTAGTTATAGTAAAGAAAAACCAAGAACCGTCACAAATTAATATTTGAAAGAGGATATTCAGTTTAACCTCATGTACCAAAAAGAGTCCATTTTTCACCCAATGCATGGCAGTTTGGGAACATGCAGACATCTTTGGCTTCTGGCTTCTAGAATGCTGAGTCTAGCGCTCCACAGAATCAATACTTCTTTTACCTGCAGTCGTTATGTATCTCCTCTTTGTGTAATATTTTAAAGTGAGCATGGGCTTTCCAATTTCCTTGCATGTACTGCCTTTTAAAAAAGGCAGGATTGTCAACGTATACTGATTGTATTTCCATTTGTTTTTAAACCCTTACTTATGCTTTCTTGATTAATTTTCAAAGAGTAGTGCATTTGCATATATTCATAATTCTTATTGTTGTTTCTCTCCTCTTTATTCTCTTTGTATGGAAAACCCTTCTTCATGGAACCATTTCATCAAATCAATAGGTAAAAGTAAAGGTATTACACTCTTTTATTTCTACTTAATAGCACCTGTATGAATTACAGTATGTCTAAGTTATGCAAATGTATTTGCACCTTTTGGTATTAGTAATGGGCACTGGGAGGTAGGTATGAGTGTTAATGAATATTTTATGAACTTAAGGTAAGAGAAAATCCATCAAAATGTTTCACTCTTTGTTTCTCTTGCTCTTTACTGTGATTTTTTTTGTCAGCTGCTTATATAATTAGTGTATTTAAAAATTAGCTACAGGTTTCGGTGTCAGTTTTTGCAGTGTCATTCAATGGCAATTAAATGCTGTGTGTAGTCACCATGAATATATCATCCTCAAACTTTTAACTCTGGAGCCCACCTACCCCTGCCATTTCTGCCTTGGGATGTAAGTCTAAGCATGCGCAGCATTGAAGTGGTCCTGCTCATCACCATGCTGTCTGCTAGAGGTCATATGTGCACATTAACTTCATGATATCCTGGAAAAAGCAGTACTCTGAAAGAGAGAAACAAAGGAGCAAGATAAGCCTGTTCTTTTTCTGTGCATACTAACTCTTTTTAAGAACGTTACCAACCAGGCTCCCATCCCTGCATCACTTGGTAAGTCAGGCATGTGTACTCTTTGACAGCATTGGTGCCAAATTGAAAAGCATGTATAACTCACCATTTAGAACCATCCACATTGTGTTGAGTGTTTTCATTGAAAGGAGGTACATGATAGGCAGCTGTGACAAATGTGTATCATCACCTTTAAAGTAAACATTTTAAACAATGTATCAGTGAATTCCATCTTGGTCTCCCAGTTTTGTGGGGTTTTTTAAATTTTGTTTTATTTTGTTTGTTTGCATTTGTGTGTTTTTTCCTTGGTTATTTTAAACACAGGAATGTATCTTATCCTTGAATTCTCTGTATCTTTCTTATGCTCTGAATCCTAATCCGGTGAATTGGGACCAAAGCCCACAGTTCTGCAGCTTCACGTTTGTGTCATCTAGCAGGGACACTTTTCTGCTTAAACAAGCACCTGAACATGAGCTGAGCAATAAGGAGGACATGGTATCGATGTTTTAAATGTGTAAAGTAGAGCTTTAGAAACAAATGTTGTTTGGATACTTTGAGTTTATAAAAAACAACATATGCTTATTGCAGTTTGTGTTTTGGTCAACTGGTTTTTTAATAATATAATTGAATCTCATTTTAACCTTCCAGCAACATGCAAATGACAGTATGTATTGATTCTTTTCGTATGCCATTGGTATTTTGTGTACCATTTGGGGTGCTTTTTAAACTTGTTTTTGAGGACAAATTGCCACCCACTTTTCTTTCTTAAGTGGGCATTTCCCACCTATTCCTTAGTGTTAAGATTCAGAATGGCATAGAGTGAACTGTATTTATATTTTATTTTACTGGCTGAGTGAAGTATATCTATGTGTGTTTGTGTATATGTTCCTGTGTATATTGGTATGAGTACATATACGTAGACAAACTTTCTAAATATGCACACATGTATTCATTATGATGTGAAAAAGTAACCTTTAAAAATAATTCTCTAATTATATAATCTATTAACACTACATAAGGAATAATTCATGTTTATATTAAGCTGGTATTTGTTTTGGTGTAATTAATGTTAAGTGTCACTTCATCCCGTGTTCCTATGCCAGACCTAACTGTTTTCTGTTATGTGTGTCAAGCATATTTTTTTGGTAAAGTTTTCATCAAGTTGTCTTCATCAATCTGTACAAAACTACAGAGGCCAGGACTTTGTTTTTTCCTTTACATGCTTCTGTGAATGGGACCAGGATGCTTTTTGATATTAAATGGGAAAAAGAAGATGGAATTGAGTATTTTGCAAATAAGACTGGTCCCTTTGCATGTTGTTTAATTCGGTGTCTAGAAATGAGAAATGTGATTTGTAAGTTTTCTTTAATTGCAAGTTAATTCAACAAATCTGTATTCTAGATCAAAAATCCAATCTTGACGATGCCATGCATCCACACCCAAGGAGTGTCATTTATAATAGAGAAATGAAAACGTGAGCAAGGGAGTCACATGACAGAATGGAAGTGCTGTGCGGGTGGGAAAAGGCAGTTAAAAACAGGACATGAGTCGGGGTTGCTCATAGGTTGATGTCCTTGCCTGTTGGAGAAGTCGCTAATTGTCTAGTAACTTTACATTTTAACTTCCTCTATAGGTTAGATCCTAGTTGTACATAAAATGCCCAGTCTAAAATAATAGATATGAATTATAAATTCATGCCTCCAAATATTTCTGTCACAATATAATCTTGGAGAATTTTTCTTGACACTACTTGTCTCTTTAGGAGAAGTGATTTCAGGCTCTCTGGAATGATTCTCTCTGGATTAATGTCTTTTTATTTTTTTCGTTAATCCAGAAGCAAAATTGGATTCAGGAGCATTATTATTATTATTATTATTATTTCTTCTGTATGGATTCTTAAATATTTTCTAAAAAGTTAAATGCCCAGTGACAAATGAATACCTTTCATTAAAAAAAAAAAAGAACAAAAGGAAATAAAGTAACTCATCTAAAGAGAACATTTCCTTGTGATAACCTTCTTCATCTTCCTCCCCAGTCCTCTCTGTAGAGGTAAGCACTGGCATCATTGTGCTGTATCCTTACAGAGTTGGTGTGGATCCTTCCATATTCCCTAATTCATTTTTTAGGGTTTGGAAACTGAAAAATCCCTTACCATTTATACATCACAAAAACAGCTAAGTCAAATAGAGACACTGTTATGTGCTCACAGAATCAAAATGAATGAAATGGAAGCTTTCTCCTTTTTCCCATAGGACATTGTGTCTCATATTTTTATTTATTTTTTGTTAATCCTCACCCAAGGATATTTTTCCATTGATTTTTAGGGAGAGTGAAAGAGAAAGGGAAAGACAGAGAGAAACATTGATGTGAAAGAAACACTTGGATTGGTTGCCTCCTGGATGAGCCCTAACTAGGGCCAGGGCTCAGGGGGGAGCCTGCAACCAAGGTAGGCAACCTTGATCCATGACCCTTTGGTCAGCAGGCCGAGGCTCTATCCACTGAGCCAAACTGGCAAAGCCGTGCCTCATATTTTTAATTGGTCATTCTGTTTCAAACTCTGGATTCAGTTATTTGGATAGGTTTCATGTTTTATAAGCAAGAATATGTCACCTTTAACTAGATACAGTTAGGAATAAATACTCTTTCAGTGATTTATAGCTTTTTTAGGTATAGCTGAAGAGATATTCTCTAGAAGAAACCTGCTTGTGACTAGATGGATCCAAATCATTGTGAAATTGTGGTTGCTTTCTTTTTAGAAATTTGTCATTGGTATTGTTGGGGCCATTGATAATGCTAATAACTTCATTCTCCATTTTATTTTACATATAGGTTTATCTATTTACCTGGGAATTTACTTTTTTGTTTTGTTTCTCCATGTATGTTTAACTGGTCATTTCATTCCAACAATGATTAAATTATATTTTACTATTTAATTATATTTCAATGGTTGTATGAAAGTAATGAGTGAATATTTATATGAGAACATGTTAAAGTAACTCGCACTGCAGATCCAGCCAGCATGGCTAGTTAATAGCTCAAGAGCTCAGGTCAATAGTTGGCAGATAAGTGTTGATGTTTTGATTGGAGGCCGGATTTTTTCTTCATAGCCATCATCATAATTGTAATTACATATTTATATGAGATTATAAATCTAATGTCCACTGTTCCTAATAGAATGTAAGCTCCATGAGGGCAGGAAGGTTGTCTTTCTTTTTGGCCATGTGCTTCCAGAGCATTTTTCTAACTATCTTGACTATGTCATTTTCATGACTTAAGTATGTGAATGGGCAGGGAGCATGTTGGAAGAGGAATATGTGAAGAAGGACATGGAGGATTTGGTGTGGGCAAAGTTGGGGGTGGAAACGAGAAAGAAACTTACTCAAATAGGTAGAAAGGATAATAGCAACAGATTGCATGGAATCCTCTCAGCCTCCGCCTCTAAAGTTTCTTTTGCTTCCTGTCATTCATATCCTTTTGCAAAGTTGCAGTGTATCTTTCCCGTCAGGCAGCAATCTGCGGTCAATTTAATATGCCTTAGCATATGCACAGCAATGGGTCTGTAAGGAAATGAAATCAATCAATTTTTGTGTTTTAGGTTTTCAAAAATTATCATGTTATTCACTGTCACAGTGGCAAATAATCACATTTTGTTTTCTAACTTGCACTATTCGTGCAAAAGCAGGCACAGAAATGTTACTGCAATTCAGATCTGATGTTCTCTTTTGTGGTTCACATGAGTTCTTTTTTTACTCATACTGTGTCAGTTGTGATATACTATACCATAAAACCAGTGTTTAAATGGGGTTTGGATTGTAAACTTTCAAAAAGCCAAAATTTGAGTCTTATCTTATGATATGAGAATATTTACTTTGCATTGCATTCATAAATCCTATAGCATATTTGCAAAATAAATGTTCATTGTTTGATTATCCTGGTTTCTCATACAAGGCCAAGGTATTACAAGTGTCAAGCATATGATCACACATTTTATAAGTGCCAAAATTGTAATGTATTATTGAAAATTAAGTTCTTCAAATAATTTATGAAGAAAATAAAATTAGATTTTTCTCAAAACTAATTGTGTTAATACCTAGATATAATTGATCACTACAACTAATTGATAAGTAACATTAAAATTATGTTTTAAAACTTTATCTGTAATTTCATGCCATGGTGAATATTCTATAATATCTTCTCTTAGATAGATTTGAGATTTTTAATATTTAGAGAAGAATAAAGCATTTAGTATGTTTTATACATTCTGTTGCTAAGATTTTTGTTACCATCTTTCAACTATAGTGTTGGTATATAGCTAAGTTGTCTGTGAAGTACCCAGCTCCCAGTCACCAATATCATGATGCTTATTTGTTTTACAACTTTTGCTATGGTTTCTGATGTAGAACTAGTTTTGAAAATATCATTTTTCTCTTCTGTGTGGCGTATTAAATCAAATTTCCTCATTTATCTTCATAATATAAAGGTCTTTTTAGAAGCATTTGTGCCATGGGTAAAATCTTACTGTATTTAAACGCCTATGTTTGGTGCATATGGAAATTAAGAAATAAATTAATTTGAATTGTCTATTATGATTTCTACTGTTGCAGTACTGGATGCTCTTCATTTGCAGCCACAGCACATGGAAAGACCAGAACACCACTATGTAAAATCAGATATTAAATGTCTGCTTCATTAGTAGGATGTACATAGAAGGCTATGTGACTGTTAGAAATGGTATTAATTTTGCAGTTCTCCTTTAGCCTACATTCCCATCAGTTCTTGATATAATCAACAAAATTTACTTGAAGAGTAAATATGTATTATCTCTTGTGGCA
Source organism: Myotis yumanensis (assembly GCF_028538775.1). NCBI lineage: Eukaryota > Metazoa > Chordata > Mammalia > Chiroptera > Vespertilionidae > Myotis > Myotis yumanensis. Next base: position 27,660,455 of record NW_027223762.1, on the reverse strand, counting down.
ATTTAATCAATTTTGTCATTACATTTATTACAAATAAAAGTCCCAGCTCCTTTGTATGTATCTCTGCTCATTTGGCTCTGTGATGAGAAGTTTTCCATGTACTTATACACTCTATAAAAATGATGACATTGAATGACTGATAAATTTAACAAAGATTTATTAGACTCGAAGGGATTAATTTATCCTCAGAAAAGAGCACAGAAAGAACTCAACAGCATAACAGTTTAGAGACTGAGGTGGTATAAATGTAAATTTAGATGCTTTATTGAAATAGTAAATAGCAAAACACTTAAATTATGACATACTGGATTTTAAAAAGGATGATTTCTTTTCCAAAGGAAATGATTTTTTAAAAAGATTTTAATTTTATTTACATTTTTTAAATGTATTTTGTGAGTTTAGTATTTTCTTTAAAGCCAGCATCACCACAATTAGGCTGGTAAGAGGGTGTTTCTTAAATTATGCTGGCCAGTGATTTTAGAGAACAGTGTAATTTCCCAGAAGAACATTACTAATTATCTTAAAAAGTAAACCTACTGTTGACACTTTTTGAAATATAAGACATGTTAGGGAATATTGCTTATATAATAGCAATATGATAGATACTTTGATTTAAAATAACTGATATATAATAACCAATCTTAGAGAGATTTTAAAGACTCTGTCCACTTACACACCAGTAATCATAAAACAGGGTTTCATCCTCTTATTCTTACAAAGTAAATTTAGAGGTAGTTTTAAGGAAACCAACCATAGAGTATTATATAGGATATTTTTGCTTCTCATTTTTAAGGTTTCCATTTTAGGGGATTAAGATTGCACTTTTTTTTTTTTTAATATATTTTATTGATTTTTTACAGAGAGGAAGGGAGAGCGATAGAGAGTTAGAAACATCGATGAGAGAGAAACATCGACCAGCTGCCTCCTGCACATCTCCCACTGGGGATATGCCTGCAACCAAGGTACATGCCCTTGACCGGAATCGAACCCGGGACCTTTCAGTCCGCAGGCCGACGCTCTATCCACCGAGCCAGACCGGTTTTGGCAAGATTGCACTTTTTAATGGGGAAACAGTATAGTATGTTTGCAAATACTACAATGAACATTGGTAGGATAAAACATTAAAGGTTGATTCTACTCAACCAAAATTACTTAGTTATTTCTGTAACTTCACACTTTCACATTCTTTTACATACAATGATGACACTATAATGGACTTGGCTCCCTGTTGAACAAACTTAGGAGGTCATTGGCTATGAACTGCTTTTTAGATTCAAATTTACAGTATGAAGCGTACAGGGAGGTAAATATTTTCTCATGGACCAGAAGTACCATCCAAAGGCAACTTTTTCATCAATTAATGTTTTGTTTTTTTCACTAAGGACTTAGAGTGATTTCTGAGTTGAGCTTATACTAACCACTTAGTCACCTGAAGACCAGATTTTCACGGAAAAGCTAATTAGAGAGTTCTCTTTTTAGATATCTATCTTTCCTGGAAAAGTAACAACATATAATTACCTTGAGATACTTAATCATTAGCTAATCTTCTCACATGCTTCAAGGTTTTTCTCAAATGGCACCTTCTCAAGAGATTTGTCTTTACCTTTTTACATAAATTATAATTTTCCTCTCCTGAAACTGAACAATCTAGTTTCTCTTCTGTAACAATTATCTTTTAACATACTTGAAATTTTTAGTTTATTTTGTTGACTGTTTATTGTCTGTCTTTCTCCCACTGGAAAATGAGAAGGCAGAGATCTCTGCCCTGCCTTCATGTATCTCCAGGGCTCCTGGAACAGGGGCTGGCACAGTAGGTAATCAGTAATTCTTGTGTAATAACTGACTGATTGGCTAAACAAGTTATAAAATTTCTCTTTAGAGTTTAATTTGGATGTTATTTCTTTCTCATCAAATGCTAATTTGCAAATTTCTCTTTTTGTGTCAAGGTAAATCTTAGGAAAGACAAAGCAAATAAAATCAAACTAAATTTTTCTCCATGAACTGGGAGTGAGGAGGATTCTGACTTGACTCTCTTGATCTTTCTTATTTTCTGTCCTATTTAGGTGGTCTCAGAGAATTTGAAAGGGACTTGAAAACCACTCCTACCGCTGATGGTCAAATCTTTCCTTTAAAATTTCTCCAATATTCAGTCTTAAAGGATATTTCTTTAAGGGGACAGTAATTCATCTTTACATGTCTGTCTGTATATAACAGGTAACTGGAAGAGGCTCCTGGAAGTTCGGCTTCTAAATAACATGTGGCTTTTAGGAAGCACCTTTTGGCAATTTGTGACATTGAGAAAGCTTCAGAGAATGAAGTCGATCTCTGCTCCTTTACGTTCACGTGACTTACCCTGTGCTTCTAACATTAAAAGAAACAGATTCAGTCTTCTCAGGCCCTCAAATAGCTACCTAGACTCAAAGGGCCTCTGAAATTTTTCCAATCCAGAGAAAAATGATCATGTGTTCGACTGCATAATTATCGAGTAGTACAGGTCCCCGGCCTGCTGTCCTAAGTGTGGAACCCGTGCTGAACAACCACATGGTAGGAAATCTCTCAATTACAAAGCAACAAAACCGCAGCCCTAGGGCCACATTTCCCTGAAGATGAGAGTCGTATCCCTTGTCCTTTTAGTAGAGGTAGAAACACAGAGAGAGTGTCCGAATGGTTTCATTCGATCTTAGTCACTATTCCTGGAATCGCCAGTCCTTATGTGGGGCTGTTACACATGGTGTAAAGCCACAGCTATTTAGAATAGATGTTTTCAAGATTGTTGACATAAAATATAAACAAGAGGATAATAATAGTTACCATTTTTCAGGACATGTCTTCACACATTCAAATTATATCTACTTCTACAAAACATGTGTTCCCCTAAATGCAGGTTTTCCTTTTCTGCTTGGCTTCTTTGCCTAGGAATTACCATGTGGCTATGACTGCACGGTAACTCATTTAGAATAGGAGAAACACCAGTAAATTGTTAGTATTTACTTTATTATGTAGCCCTGATACAGACCACAAAAGTACACTACTGAGATAGTGAATAATTCAGGAAATAAAAATGACTTCCTTATTATACGAAGTTTCTAAGCAATATATATTTTATTTGTTTGGCCTAAATTACCTGGTCAGCCGGCCCAGTTTTTTTTTTTATTTCGTTTTCTGGACTTAGCATTATAAAGGCTGTAGACATTTGGAGAAAATTAAATTACTCCTTTCGAGGAAACAATTACATTTAGATTGGGCTTAAGTGCTGCCAGAAGGATGGAAATCCCTAAATTGGCCAGTGGTGATTTCAGTTCATAGGGAAACCCTTCTTCACAGGCTAACCGTAGGCTTCTGCAAATTGCTGGTGGCATAATGGGCCAGAAATCTGCTAAACTTAGTAAACAGATATTGTTGATGCTATGCTGACTTGAAGGAATGATGTGATGGCTTGTTAATGACTTTCTTTCTAATGATTACTGGCTTAAATGGAAGAATGCGTTATCTGACTATCAGCAAGGTATATACATTTTAAATTACTTCCCTATCAGTGGGGTTGGATTTGCACTAACTCATCTCTACTTGCTGTGACCCGTGGCCTTCTTTGTGAGCAGGCAGTGAAATTATGAGTCATTTAATGCGGTGGAAAGAGAAAAGCTGATTGGCTCACAAGAAAGCCAAAATTGGACTGAGAATGTGAGCACAATTTTGTTTGGCATTTGCCCTCTCATTATTTGTAAGGAGTAATGTCATGACCTATTAGGTTGTCTTTTTTCTGCAACTACTTCAAATATGTCATTCCCTGCTTAGAAGAATGTCCTGTATAAAGGATGTCTGTTGCTGTGTAAGCAAGGCTGGTCAAGTGGCTGACTTCCTGTTAGAACATCTGCTCGATCTCTCAAGCACTTATAACACCTGACCTCCTACCACTGTTCTGACCCACTGGTACTCAGGTTGGCTGTCCAGCCCTTCTCCACAGCCAGTCACCTGAGGCACATTATAAAACTCAAATTTAACTTAGCAAATAATTTTATACAGTAGGTCTATGGTGAATTCCAATCCTGTATGGACAAAAAATAAATAAAACAAACAAGATTCCCAACTTCCCCATAAGCTTTCAGAGCACAGCTATTTTGTGTAAAGTGTTACCAAGTCTTCAAATTGGATTTTGCCCTCTAAGAGTTGATGATTCTTCTCTTCATAGTGATGAAGGATTATTTTTTTTTTTGCAGGGATATGGATAGCTTATTATTTCAATTCACATTTCTGTGCTGAAAGACTTATTCTTGTTAATACAAATAATTATTATTTTGCTTTAAGAGAAGTTGGTCCATTGGGAAAGATTATATAGTTATTCAACTAGGTCTACCCTTTATCTTTGAAACTAATCAGTTAATTTTCACACAAGTAAAGATGTCATTGGGATCTTTCAAACCTTTTAGGAAAGGTCATTAAAACTTTCATTGTCTAGAATTGAGAGATGTTATATATAAAAAGAGAACAAAATCCAACTGAATATGTGACAACATTTAAAATTATTATGTGTTGCCCACCCTTGGATACTTTGTAGGGTCATTATCCATAATAGACCATGGTAAAGAGAGCCAGACAAGGGAATGCTGAATTGCAAATGCTGAGCTCATGTTAAAAAAAAAATGCCACAAATACATCTCTCTGTACAATGAAAAATTTTATTATGATGACTTATTTTGGAACTTATGGTGAGAGGGACATTTAATAAAACAGGAATATGTTATTTCTACAAAGAATATGCTGCAGGGGATAGAAATTTGGTCCCTATAGCCTATTAAAAAAAAGAAGAGCTCATATACTTATGAGACATTTTAGAAATGACAGTATTTGGTGATATATTAGCAGACGTTCTTTTAATCTACAAAAGGAAATGGTTAGAAAGATGATGTGGGTACAAGTATAAGCATGGAGAGGAGTGCTGAAGGTGAGAAAGACAAGGGGTGGGGAAAGGGGAGATAGTCATGTGATTACTGTGACAGCAAGATTATTTTCCTGGGTAGAAAAGATGTGCAAGAAGAATGATAACAACCTGAGAGGGTGACCGCAGGAGCTAGTGAAGGAAATGGTTACTCAGTTCATCTGACTTGGGGGGACACTAGAAATTACCCCTTGCCAAAGGCGAATCTCTCAGTAGCCCTGCTCTGTTGCAAAAATAATTTTTAATATACAGTCTTTGTAAATGCCACACAAAAATCAGAATTCCTTCCTGTCCTTGAATTCCTTTTTTGGGTAGGCTTTGGAGAGTTAGAAATCACATGAAACTTATGTGAGAGTGATAATTATGAAAGCATAAGTAAAACTTGGTATGGGGCAGAGGGAATGTATTCATGTGACTTGGTAGGTCTGTTAACGCTTTGGATCCAGAGATAATATTTAAATTAAAAGTACTTTACTGGATTCAGAAAGTATATGGTAATATATCTTAAAGAAGATAACTGTGAAATTCACTGAAATCAGAGAATCACAGTAATTGCTTTAAAATGGAAAAGGATTTTACAAATGGAATCATACATTTGAGTAGAGCTCTTTAGATGTCTCCTACTCCAAATGCCTACTCAACCAACTCTCCTGGTAGTTCTGCGATGGTTCTGTGATGGGTGATGACACAAACTGTTTACATGTCCATAAGGAGGGTGTACTTGGTACCTCACAAAGTAACAGTCTTTTTAAGAAGAATTTAATTATTAAAGAGCTTTCTATCTATTTGAATCCCAATCTGCCTGCTGAAGCTATCATCAATTGGCCATCTGCATGTTGTTATTGTTGCTTCTTAAGATATTTATTGAGTTTCTCCATTGTGCTGTGCTCTGGTATTTTCAATATATCTGGAGTTAAATACAGTCTAATTCCTCATCCACATCTAAAAAATAATTAATATGAATACATTACCCACCATTATATCCAAATCCAAATGTTTCTTTTCCTAATTTTATATTTTCAGTTTCTAAAACCATTCTTCACAGTGTTGTAATCCTTCCCATATGTTTCCTGGCCATCTTCCCCTTCTAGTTTGAACATACTCTAATTGTCAGGAAATCTCTTAACATCATTAAGCCCAAAATTAATTACGGTATCCTAAATGAGCAGGGCAAAGTATAATGGAAGTATTTTCTGTTTCTGGAAATAATGACACATTCAAAGGTTGTGTGTGTGTGTGTGTGTGTGTGTGCGTGTGTGTGTGTGTGTTGATGCTGTTGTTTTATGTTTTGGGTCAGTTTGCTGTTTGTTAAATTTCTAAAATTTTCCACATAAACTGCTATTAAGTCAGCCTTCTCATTCTCTACTGAACAATTACTACTGTGAGCCTACTTCAAAACATGAAACATACTTCTATTCAACTTTTCATTTTCAATTAATAAAATAATAAATATCTACTCAGTGTCCTGTGCAGTGTGTATATATATATATATATATATATATATATTATATAAAATATATATTTTATATATATATATTTTATATTTTATATTTATATATAAAAATAAATAAGATGTGCTATAAGGCAAGGTGTCTGTCTCAGATTTATGGCTCAGTGGTAGGTAAAGACATTTTTACATGGAAGTTCCATGAACAGCTAAAACATGATAGAAGTCATTTACAAGGACCGCCATTCTTCATTAGCTGAGTGTTAAGAAGTGGTTGGGTGTTCAGTAGATTGCCATGGTTAGGTAGTATTACTTGTCTTCTCTCTCAGTGCAATAACAAGTTCCATAAATTTAACATATTAACACAGTCTTACTGTCTTACAGTTATATACGTCAAGAGTTTATCATGGATCTCACTGGCTAAAGTCAAGGTGTCAGCAGAGCGGATGTTCCTTTTTGGAGGGTTTAGGAGAGAATTGGCTTCCTTTTCCAGCTTTTTAAAGCTGGAAAAAAGCTACAGTTGTGACCCCTTTCCTCTAACTTCAAAGCCAGCAACCTTGAATGTCTTTGACCATTCTTTGGTGGTCCCATTTCTCTTAAACTCCCTTCTGTTTTTCTTTTCTCCTTATAAGGAGTTTGTAATTACACTTGGCCCACCTGGATGATTCAGGATGCTCTCCCTATCCTAAAGTCACCTGATTAGCAGATTTAATTATATAAGTAACTTTGATTGCCTTTACCATGTAACCTGATATAGTCACAAATCCTGGCGATTGAATTCTGGGAATTCTGGGCATCTTTAGGAAACCATTTTTTTTTTGTATACCACAAGAAGAAACATTAAAGCAAAAGAAACATGGAAGCTGAGTCATGGAGCTGTGGTAGAGAAGTGCTGATTCTAAGAATTGGAAGCAACTGAACATAAATGGAACAAGGGAGCCTAAAAGATCCAACTGGAGAAACAGATAAGGGTCAAGATGATGAAAAGCCTCAAGGAACAAAATAAAAGTTGCTTTTTAGAAAGATTACTCCGGCAAAAGAACAGATATGTAGAATGCAAAACAAAAGATAAGAAAACAACAAAATAATTCTGATTTAGTCAAGAAGGACATCAAGGGCTTGTGCTTTTGTATAGCATCAGAGATGAAGAGTGAAGAGATTTGCTACATCCTAAGAAGTTGGGCTCCGCAGGACTTGATTGATTATGCAGGAGTGAAGGCAAGACTGGAGTCATGATTGACTCCCAGGTGTCCATCAGAAGTCTCTGGGTGAATGGTGGTATCATTCACCAAGAGAGTATGAATCAATGAAGACAACTAGTGCAAGTAGAGAGAAATGGAGGGAAAAATATCCTTTTATTTTAATTCATGGATACAGTCAGCTATTCTGAATCTTTACCTATATTTCCATCCTTGTGCCATCTACAAATATGTTTTTCATCCATTTGGGTTTTTTAAAAAAAATGGATAAAAATGTGGTAGAAAGAAGTATCATTAGAATACTACGGGGGCCCTAACCGATAGAGCGTCAGCCTGTGGACTCAGGGGTCCCAGGTTCGATTCTGGTCAAGGGCATGTACCTTGGTTGCAGGCACATACCCAATGGGGAGTGTGCAGGAGGCAGCTGATCAATGTTTCTCTCTCATCTATGTTTCTAACTCCTTATCCCTCTCCCTTCCTCTCTGTAAAGAATCAATAAAATATATATATATATATTTTAAAAAAAGAATACTGGGGATCACACTTCAATAGCCACTGTTACCTCAACCTGAATAATATGTAATCAGTTTTGACTGTACTATTAGCAAGATCATATTTCTCCATATATTTTAAAATATATGTTTAAATTTTTTTCAAATGTCTTCCTCAAATGTTTGATATACTCTGTTGAAGTCATGAATCAATATTTGGAAAAGTATTTGTATTCAGAAGAGATAAATATTTAAGTAATTAATTCATTAATCTTCCAATCCTATAAATACACTGATCTGGTACACTCCGTGTGTAAGGTTTTCTATAAAGTCCTTTGTGGAGGATGAAAACTTATGCCATGTTTTAACTAGGTAAAAAATAAAATATAAGGACCACATAGGAGGACACAGGTTACTTCTTATTTGAAGAGCAAAAGTAAGTTCCTGGAAGAAGTAGTAATTTAGTTGGAATAAGTGAGAAGTGAGGATAGACTTACCAGGGAAGGGAGCACCTATGGAAGAAGGGCATGATCAAAAATATTGAAATAGCATCATTCCAAATGTGTCATGTTTTGGTTGAAATATTGTTCTAGCTAGAAGGGAGGCAGAGAATCAAGGAACAGTAACATTCTGGTTCATAGTTGTAGTTATTTTTAATTGAATTCGAATGTCTTAGGGCACACTCTCCATATTTCCATAGTCTTGACAATTCCCTATTGTGTGCCCTACCCAGATAGTCACATTCATATCTCTTACCTGGTGCTTTAGAAACCTGGTTTATGACCCTAGATTTAGAAACTTATTTATAGTCAATTTACTGTCAATTAGTGTATGTGTGTGGAAGATGGGGTGAGAGCCATTATCAGAAACCTACTTTAGAAATACATTTTAATGATAGAGTGGATTGCAAATTGTAGTACTGAAGAAGGATGGGATCAATACAGAAAGGTAAATGAGTTAGGAGGTTGTAAAAACAATTCCTGTAAAATGCAGTGGACCCTGTAGCATTATGATAATAACTAGAAAGAAAAGGAGGGATCAAATGTGAAAAATTAGATTCAAAATTTCTTCAGGGCCTTGTTCTTCCTATGGTGCCTAATATGGTGCAAAACACTAACTAGATACTCAAATAAATGAATGAAGACATTGGAGGAATTGAACTGGATGTGAGAGGTGGAAGGAAATAACTGAAGATGACTTTAAAAGCCTGAATATGAATAATAGAAGTGTCATGCTTCTGAAAGAATCTGTAGGAGAGTAAATTTCATCTTAAAGTACAGAAAAAATATCCAGGGAGACACATTCAGCACACAGATGCAAAGATGAATATGGTCCTCAGGGTAGAGATTATAATTACAAAAGAGTGTGAAAAAATTTAACTTGGAGGTGATGGTTTATTTTAACTCACCCAGCAAAAACATATGTATCAAGATAAACTACAGATTAGTAACTGATAAGAAAAAAGTCAGATCATTTATAGCAGACGCATTGTTTTATGGATGAAGAAATTGAGAGATGAAATGTTTGGCTATTCAACAAATAAATGTAAGACTCAATCCTACAGGGTAAAATGATGCTCTTTGAATCATTTCAACACATAACTTCAATGCCTCCTACTTCCTACCAAAAATTTCTACTTAGAAGACAGTCATTTTAACCTATTTTATGTTGCCAACTCTAAAGTTTGATCCACTTGGAAAATTTGGGTATAGACTGTTTAATACTTAAGGACGTAAAGATAATTTTTACTCTATTTCAAGACCTAGTATAAAGAGAGTAGTGCTGCTTAGGCTGAAAGCCACCAGCTTAATTTTATTTTCCTTTTTATTGAATTTATTGAGGTAATATTGGTTAACAAAATTATACAGGGTTCAAGTGTACAATTCTACAGCACATCATCTGTACACTGTGTTGTGTGCTTGCCACCCCAAGTCAAGTCTCCTTCCATCACCATTTACCCCCCCTATTCTCTCCTCCACCTCCCCCCACTATAGCCTGGCCACCCTGATGTCTCATTTTTTTTAGTTAAATTGCTGTAATGAAACAAATTGTATCCCTTCAGTTCTAATTTTCACAGACTTATATACGGTGAGTAGATTTCAAGTGGTGTTGGATGGAACCTGAGGGTTTTGTGTAGGTATCTTGGGACCACCACTGAGAGCACAGAGAGGAGAGGACTTTTTAGTCCCTGTCCTGATTCAAAAACATTGTGATAGCCTTTCATCTGTGTTAATATTAAGCCTTCTTCAGGATATTAGGAGGGTCTCTTATTTTAAAACATATGAAAACTACTAGAGGGCATTAATCTCAGGGCTTTGACTAGAATTTCATAGTTTTTCCTTTTGAGTGTATGAATTATATTAAAACGTTCCAAATCCTGCTGCTTCAAATGAGTAAATCATACAAATTCAATATTACCATGTAAGTACCGTGGAACCATTTAGCTCTGTGATAAGCAACATCTGGCCTTTGCCAACAGGGCTTCCTTAGTCTAGGCTAGGGCCATATTGAGAGGAAAGGGTTTCAGGTTTTCACAACTAAATATGAGGATTTCCACTGAGAGGATACATGTTTTCATGTATCTGTCACCATTTCTATTTGTTTCCATTGCTACTTGGAAGCCAAGTTTTATTTTATGTTGTAATTTACAGAATGGTTATTTAAAAGAGCCATAGGGTATATTAGGAGGCACTATTTTGACTTTAAGACTTTCAGTCCAGTGGAAACAGTTATTATTCAAAGCTTTGAACCAGATTAACGTATTCCTATCATTTTATTGAATTCAGTGTTAATATGATTGAGGTTAAGTAGCTGTCATTTTGGTCAACAGCATTAAGTGAGAGGTAGCTACAGTTTAGGTTGGGGTAGTCTGGGTGGTAAATTCCTAGAGAGTAGAGGACATAAACAAGATTTAGAAGGGTCCCCAAACTAATTACAGTATCTTATTTTAGTTTATTTTTTTTAAGTTCTAGCCCGGTGTAAATAAAAATAGCTTTATTCTTTATATGTACCTTAGTTCTGTAAAATAATAAATTTGTATGGGATGGAAATATATGCTCAAAACCTTCTGTATAAAGCATTTTCATGGTACTTTTCCATTCTCAACAGCTCCATCTGTTATTCATAAATACTTGTTTATGATTTGTAAAGGTAGTTTTCCAACTTCACTTATCTTCCATTTCCCTATCCTCTTTAAATAATACCAGCACTAGTGGTTCTCATTGAGGTAAAGTTATAGATTAATGCATTAAAGTAATCTATTAATGTAAAACATTTCCTTATCTAGGATCTTATAATAACTCTATGAGATAAAGGGACCATGATATTTGACTCCCGTTTGGCAGGTAAGAAAACATAACCAGAATGCAACTTTCCCAAGTCATACAGTGATGGCTAAATTCTTAAAGGATGCATTCCGAGATAGTGACTCTTCCTTTTTAGAATGGGAGCATAATACTGTGTGGTGTTTGTTATATAGTGAGGATTGGGGATTTAATCATGATGGGGATAAAATCAAGACCCATCATGCATTTACAAATCCAGCATTGTGCAACTTGTTATTGTAGACACTACTCTTTTAGGCTTGTCCCTGTCACTCACGGAGAAACTGAGATTCAGAAATGTTGAGTTCCTTTTCATGGCCACGGAGATGTATTTTCTTTATTTGCATTGCTCTTTCTTCCCTCCCTTATAACATGCATGTTACTTTAGATCAAGCATGTCTAACTCAAAGTTTATGTGGGCTACAAAAAAAACTAAAACCCAAAAGCTACAATTTTATAGAAGCGTAGGTTTATTTCGATAGAGACATGCTGACTACAAAGGGCTGAAATAAATGAGTAATCGTGAACATAAAATAATAGAACATTTTAATAAAAATTAATATTTTTTCTTGAACATTAACTTGTCAGACACTGAATAACTGCACGTTTAATAAGCATAATGCAAATAAACCTATTGTTCTTCAAAAGCAAAATATTTCCTCTTGCACACACCAAACAAGTCAGTCCAAAACTAATGAAGTGGCAATCAGCTGCTAAAATATTTGCTGCTAGTATTAGTGGAGAAAAATGGTGTGCCTGCGCATAAGGCACATAAGGGAAATGAATGCAACATGTTAGTCAGTCATTAATGAATGTTGTTCATTATTAATTATGTTTAACAGGACATTGTAAAAATTAAGTTACAAAATTTTTATTAAAATGCTTCTTGCATACCATTATATTGGCTGCGCTGCAAAAATATTTGTTGTGGGTCATATGCGACCCACGAGCTGCAAGTTTGACATGCTTGCTCTAGATTGTCTAATTTTCTGATTATTTCATGATTAGGTGTTTGATTTACACCAAAAATGCCCTATTGGTAGCTTCATATCTTATTCCTTCCAGTCATTATATATTTTTAAAATACATTATTTGTACCTGATATCATAACAGCATCCATATCTCCCAGGACACCCAGTACACTGCTACAGTTCGTGTTCAAAAGCCCTTGCTGATTGCTTTGATGTTGAAGCCATTAGAAAGCTGGCATTTATGCTGCTTAAACGCCATTTCATATATTTGACTTAATTCTGCCAGATATGAAAGGTTCTATAACATCACCTACATGAGGTTATGTCAAGCAAAAATGCTGTAAACAAGAACATAAAAGTGATTTGTGTGGTTTCCTGTCAGTTTTTTTTTTATAGCCTTTCCACAGATTTCTTTTATACACCCAGGAAAATGTGAGAAAAAATAAGCTCAGCATCTCTTCAAAGAGATCTTTGATATTATTTTTACCTTTTTCTCTTTTTAAAGGTTTTTTTGTGTGTGTGTTTGTATTGGTTTTACTTTTTATACACACACATATGTAATTTTCATTTCACAGGGATACCCTTATGCAGAAATATAAACTCATTGGAAACAGCACCACATTGGCAGGGGGAGAATTGAAAGCAAAGCCCTGAGATGAGGCAGAGGGGACCCTAGAATTTAATAAACACAGTGTAGTGCAAGGACCCTCCTTTTAAGACTGATCGCACCTCATTTTGTCATTGTAAAATCATTTAATGTGGTAGACCCTCTGGGACCAGTTGCATCTCTGGAATATTTTCCATTTTACTGCATTGGAGACTCCAGCAATGAGAACCTCAGAAATGAGAATGAAATTCTGCTCAGTCAGATTATTGATGTGGAGATTTTCTGTAGATGCTTGAATTCTGTGGATTTGGAAGTATGTGAAAATCAGGATTAAAAGTCTACCTATTGCTTCAGTTTATGGTTCATTTATCTTGGTGACTGTAGTTTAATTTTAATTATTTCTCCTCTGAATAGTTCTTTGGCAAATGTTCCATAGGAAATACATTATCTTCTTTTTCAAGCTGTGCCTGCAGTCAGAAGTCTTAACTCTCTGTTTGACAGGTATCTCTTTGAGTCATCTATATTAGGAAGTAATTTTCAGTCTACAAGAATTCGGAATTTGCTTTCCAAAATTGGTACTGTATTTGAAATTTAGTAGGACTCCTTAGGCATTCAGAATGCTGTACAGAAAGCTTTCATAGGGATTTCTTTTTCCTGGTAAAAGACAAACAGTTTATTCTTTAAACTATATTTTACTGTTAATATCTTCCATCAATAATATAAAATATATTTTAGGTCTATTTAAACTTTCAAAGCATTAATTTCTGGAAATAGCTAATTTTTGTGGGCTTTTTTCTATTAAGCAATTGGGTTTTGAAACAATTTTTTGATAATCCCATAGAATATTACCAAAATTGAATCATAGGAAGAACATAACATCTCTTTCTGGTGTTTTTTTCCCCTCACACCCCAGGAACATATAAATATGCTTTATTTGCCATTTCATAAAAATGTGTTATAATTTTGGAAACCAATTATAGTATAAGATCACTTAAAAAATATTTTGAAAAGTCTGTCTTTAGAATTAGAATGCATTATTTCAAAGGCTTCCAGATAGAAACTATAAAATTGCCTGTATTTAAAAATGAAACTGTAATTAAAGTCTTTGTGAGTTGCATTGAAAGCAACAAGAAAATGCTGTAAATCTCTGTAAGAAGCAGTTCCAAGAGGAAATGAACTAGTATAAAAAGAAAACAGAATAGGTTTAAAATGAAGAGATCATTCAATGAGACATAGAAAGAATGACATAAATACTGAAACATTGATTGGATGAAACCAAAACTAGTCAACTTAATAGAACTTTATCATCAAGCTCAATAAATTTCTAGACCTAATAGAAATTAAGTAATACTTGGAAATTGCATGACCTTTCAAATCTGAACTAAGCTTGTCCAATAATTTTCTAGTAAAAACTGATAAGGTGTAATCTTGCTTCCTCATCCAATCCATTGTTATCAATATTATTATTATTTGTGCTTTTGCCGCAATCAGTTTTATGAAGAAACAGTTTGCAATAAGTAACACATTTAAGAAGTACAATTTGATGAATTTTGACAGTTGTGCACACTTGTGAAACCACACCATCACCAAGATACAGAGCATTTCCATTAAGTGGAACCTCAGTTCTGGAACTTAATTCATTCTGGAAGGCTGTTCAAAAACCGAAGCATTTTTTTCCCGTTAGAAATAATGTAAATTGAATTAATCCATCCCAGACCCCAAAATGATTCCATTTTTAACCTTTCTTATATACAGCACATGTCTAATGTACCATTTAATCTATAAATATACACTTTAAAAACAAAAAGGACAAGTATAAATGAAAATTTAACAAAAAGGAAATGAAATGCTGAGTAAGAAATGAAAATTTAATAATAAGCAACAAGTGCAAAAACCGTGAAAATATTCACAGCACCATATTCTGAGATGTTAACAGCGGTAAACTAACTCATACTCGCACCTTCTCTCCTTTGTTTGTGGCCTGAGAGATGTGTGACTGTCAGGTTGGAAGCAAATTGTTCAAGATGGGAGACATTTGAGAACCGAAGTTTGGCCACATCCAAAACATTATTTGTGCTCCTTTGTATATTGCATTTCCATATCTGCCCCTGGACACAGGAAACCACTTATCTGCATATTGTCACTATAGATTTATTTTCATTTTATGTAGATGGAATCACACAGTAGGTGTTCTATGTGGGTGTGCATGTGTGCGTGTTTTTTTTTTTTTTACTCTGCAAAATGTAAGATTAATCCATGTATTTATTCATATCAATAGTTTTTTTTTAAATTTCTGAGCATTAAATAATGATCTTGTTTTTATGCGTAGGTCTGCATTTTAAATTCTGTATATACCCATAGTACCTAGAATAATCCCCTACACGTAGTTGAGATTGCTTGGTTGATTGATTCATCTATCCGAAGATAGATGCTGGAAGAGTTTTAGCATGATTCTGGTATCAGTGGTACTCATTTTTTGAGAAAAAATTTCTTTTAGAAGTAGCAAAGTAAGAGATAGTTTATTGAGTAGTTACAATATGTCAGTTATGGGACAAAGTTTTTCTGATGCATTAACTTGATTCTCTTCTTATACTCATTTGATAGATGAAACATAGGGATGAAGGAACTTGACATTGATTACACAAGCTGATAAGCAGGAGAGCTACTAGACTACAAAGCTGTTACTCTTAACCATTTACTCTATTTCATCAGAAAAGAAGAAAAGTTGTTTCATGTTCTTTCTCTTCTCAAAACACTGCAATTTCTCTCCATTTCTTTTAAACTTAAAATGAAAGTCCACACTGTAGGTACAAGGCACAATGTTATTTGTTTCCAAGTGACCTCTCAGAGCTTGTCCTCTCTCCCTGACTCACATTGAACTTGCTCTTTCTCAGATACATGACATATGCTGCCATCTAAGGGCCTTGGCTGCAGGATTCCTTTCACGACTCAATAGGCTGGCTTTGACTCACTCAGGGCTTTGAGGTCGAATCAGATTTTACCTCACTGAGGTCTATCCTCAACCTTTCTATTAAATACTGCAACCATCCACCTCTGCCCTCCCAATTCCTTCTACTCTTATATGTTTTCCCTCTCTTTTTCTCCATAACATATTACTTTCTAATATTTATATACTAGAGGTCTGGTGCACGGATTGTGCACCAGTGAGTTTCCTCAGCCTGGCCTGCACCCTTTCGCAATCCAGGACCCCTCGGGGGATGTTGCACTGCTGGTTTGGGCCTGATTCCCGCAGGCCATGCCGAGGGACCCCACTGGTGCAAGAATCTGTGCACCAGGCCGGTTTCAGACTGATCCCCGCAGGTCAGGCCTCTAATATGCATATAAGATCTTTGGTTAATCTCTTCCCGCCCTCCTCCCTCCCCCCTTCCCTCTGAGATTCATCAGTCTGTTCCATGTTTCCATGCCTGTGCCTTGAGCATCTGCCCCCTGGTGGTCAGTGCACGTCATAGCTAACAGTTGAACGTCGCTTAGGCATATATATATATATATATATATATATATATATATATATATAATACACTAGAGGCCTGTTGCACGAAGAGATTTGTGCAATAGGCCTTCCCTTCCCCTGGCTGCCAGCACCAGCTTTTCTCCGGCACCTGGGACCCAGGCCTTCGCTCCGAACGGATCCTTCAGTCTTCGATCTACTGCTTTGCCCCTACGTATGCAAATTAACCACCATCTTTGTTGGGTTAATTTGCATACTCCCCTGATTGTCTGGTGAGTGTAGCGGAGGGATGATTAATTTACATGTTTGTCTATTATTAGGTAAGCTAGCTAGCTAGCCATATATATATATATATATATTTATATATGAATTACTCATTTTATTAGGTGTAATGATTGTTACCTCTCTCTCCAGAATATAATTCCGTCAAGAGCAGTTATCTTTGCCAGTGTTGTCACTTGGTTGATCTCAAATATCTGGGATAGTATCTTCTTAGTTGGAGCAGCTATAACAATTTCTATAGACTGGGTGGCTTAACCAACAACATCTTTCTCACAGTTCTAAAGATGAGGAAGTCCAAGATCAAGGTTCTGACAGATTCAGTGTCTTCTTGGTGTGTAGTTGGCTGTCTTCATGTTGTATTCTCAAACACAGAGTGGAACAAGCTGTTTTGTCTCTTATGAGGCTACTAATATCTTTCATGAAGGTTACGTCATCATAACCTAATTTCTTCCTAAAGCCCCACTTCCTAATACTATCTTTGGGGTTAGCATTTCGACATGAATTTTAAGGGAGACAAAAACATTCAGTCAATAACAAGTGCCTTACACTTAATAGGTTTCCATTAAACATGTTTAGGATATGAGGGGGGCTAATTTGGGTCTTCTTTCCCTATCAACTAATTATTCTTTTCAGAAAAAAATGGAATTAAACAATATTTGGATGACTTAAGGATATTAATATCTGGCTCTATAACAGGAGTCTGTAAAGTATAAGATATAGTTTCCTAATTTAATCTCCTCTTTGATCTTGTTTCTCTTTTATTTTATTAGATCATAGAATCAGTGATTTCCTAGATTGCTTCTTAGAGTTGGAAGGAGCCTGAGAGTCTTTTGAGATAACAAAGTCCAGAAATCCCAAGTTTGGGATTTCACAAGGTTTTGAATTTGCCTTTAGATGAAATTTCTTGTCAAAGTAGTCTTTTGTCTTAATCCACCCTGACCACTCATTGTAGTGCCTGACCCTGAAACATAGTTAACTAGACTGCCTCTAATAAAACTTCTTTATTGTAGGGACGAGAAAATAGACAAGCGGGGAAGCAAGTTGTCTACCATAAAATGATAACTTAGTGCCATATCCTTGGAGGAAATGAGGAGGGATAGACTATCCAATATTGTGGAAGCATTTGCAATCAATTAGAGCAAAGATTAACTAGAAAATATTATCATTTCTGCCCTTTTAAATCACCTTTTTATTGAATTCCGTCGTTAACACCCATAAAATGGCTCATTGTTTGTGGTCGTTTAGGTGCAAATATGGTGTGCTTTCTTTCAGCATCATAAATTACTTTTAACTGATCTGGGATGTACAGAAGCTTCCATTAAACTTGGTGAAGGGAAAAGTGAATGGATCGTTGGTTATTTACTCTCGCGGTGATTCATTTGTGGTGGGAAGCCCAGTCAAAGTCAATATATTTTATTTACTGGCTTTTCGTGTTACTTTCTTGAAAAGCAGTAGTGATCACATTTGATGAAAGAGTGGAGTGGGGGGTAACATGGAGGAATAATACCAGTATCATTTCACATTTCTAGGAAGAGTATAATCTTGGGGGAAGGCCAGAGAACTTTTGTTTCCTAGTCAGAAAAGGATTAGATTGCTATTTTGAAGTATGTTGACATAACTTATGTTTTTAAACAAAACTTCTCTTGCCAAAATTTTGAAATTAATTTTAAAATGTAAAACAGCACCTTTCCAATGATATCCTCTTCTAGTGAGTAATAAAAAATATCCCTTTTGGTATATATATATATTTTATTGCTGAGGTAGTTTCTATAGGTTGTATAGGCACATAGGGAGCCCACCATGTTATTAGCAATAATTTTTACATTGATCTTCATGGACTTCGGTGGTGAATATTTGTCATGCTCAGTTAGCCATAAACACTAAAAAATAAATGTACACAGTAAAGCGCTGACCATTTTATTCCAACTGTTTCTGTGGGTACAGAAAATATCAATTAAATGTTTCTGCTTCTGTGAAAAGCATATGTGGAAATAGGAAGTTCTACATGAATAATCAGGGTAAAATCTTCAACTGTTCTTCCAATTGACTTAAATTCTCTTTTCTGAAAGTAATGAACAATTCCTGGCAAATTTCCCTTAATAAATTAAGGATGAGGAAATCCTGAAGGATGCATATAGCACCAAGGAAATATTCATTAATAAATTAAAGTACTTTTGTTTACCAAAATCACTCTATATTTATGAATGTATACTCTGATTTATATTTATGATATTGTCATCACAATGCTTTCCTGATACAATCAAAGATGATGCTATCAATTCAATAAAATAAGGCTCACAAAGTAAAGATTTGTCCCACACTAAAATTTTATTTATATGACATGGGGGTATTACAGATGTGAGAACAGCTTCTAAGAAGCATCTTCTGGGCTTTAAAACAATTTAGACAAACCAAACCTTATCAGACTCTATTAAAAACATTTTAGTGAGACTGCCTTTTATATTAAAGTTCTCATAAAGAATTCTATGCAAATATCTAATGTTTTATGGTGGGGAAACCCCTAGTAGTATTCAGAATACTTAGTAGAATGGACTTAACTACAAAATGTTTGTGTCTTTTTTTTGGCATTAGTCAAATTGGCAGGAAATAAAAAGAGTTTAATAATGCATTAATCTACTCAGGATTAATGAGTACTTAGATGCACAGCTATAAACATATGTATGTCACCTGGGTCCTTCAGGGAACAGAGGCTCCGATGTAGTCAGGGATATAAAAAACTGTTGAGGGGTAGTAATTGTTGAAAGATAAAAGAGGGAAAAAGCAGTATGAGGGGTGGGGGATAAACCTCCAACCACAGTACAGATCTGATCATCTCTCAGCCAACTCTGTGGATTGCTCTGGAGCAAAGGTTGCTCATCAGTGGATTTCCTGGGTGGGTGAAAATCGCCAGGTCCCAATATTCCCCTGCCCTCCCAGTGCCTAGTTATTGGCTGTGGGCTATTCAGGAGAGCAGGGCCTCAGCAGATCCTGAAAATGCTAATTGTTGTCAGTTGTCAGCTAACTGTATTCCTTGCAGCTGAATAATATGTTGTTGAAAGGAACACTGAGTGACATATGGCAAGTGACACTTCTTCATGGCTGCTCCCATATGTAATAAGTCTTTATAGGCATATGTTTATGAGTAAAAATATACCTGTGTACAATAATTTATGATAACTCCATTTATGTCCAGTAGGAAGTGAAGAAAGGGCAGACAGATGTGGTCTTGGCCACTGACCTGCTGTCTTGTGCTTTATGGTCAGTCTGGTAAACCTGTGGCATCCCATCAATAAGGCTAAAATGAGTATTGATTTCAACTTGCCACTCTTCTATTTCTTCTGCCTCTGCAGCTGCTATATAGGAGATATGCTTTTCTCCATGTCATCATATCAGGGTTCACTTGGCCTACTTCTTCATTTACCATTGAAAGCTACAAGTATAGGTCTTTCAATAAATCACTAATATTTTCCCTAAACAATCAATAGTTACTGATAGACTGTCTCTCTGGCTGAAAGTTTTGACCTCAAAGAAGCTATAGAATATCCTTTTGCTAGAACAAGAAATCTAAGTCCATAATGAGTAAAATATTGACCATATATAAATATATATGTTTGTGCTAAACTGGGATTAAAATATGTAAAGTTTGCAATATTTCATTGAAGCTTTACAGATCCACTATCTCATTATATTCCTTATATTGAAATAAAACTTAAGAAGGATAATCATAATAAAGAAATCTAATTACTAGCAGTTTTTGTTTTGTGCATAACTAAGACAGAAATCAAGTATCATTCTGTCTCACTTAGATAGTGATATTTAGACATCTCATTTCAGAATAGAGCCATTATGAGCTGGTAAGGTGATAATTAAATTAATTTTTCAGTGCAGGATTCTGTTCATATTTTTTATTTTAATGTTCAATGAAAATTGAAAACTCGTTTTCCCTATAGATACTCCTTGAGGAAGAACCAGAAGTTCTGATACATTTATTCAGTGCTTGGATCATAAAGGGACAGATAATGTCCTTTCCAAGTACTGTGAGGCATGAGATTTTTAAGGCTAGAGATTCACTCATTTCACTAAATCTGTAATTTATGTTATTATGATATTGCAAGCCTACACATCTCTCTAAGTAACCAAAACAGATTACAAAAGCACTCTTTTAACTGAGATGACTCGTAAGATAAGGAAGCATTATATTTACTGGTTCAGAACCCTGCCCAGTACATACATTTGTGTTTGAGTTAAAAATAAACAATCTCCATATTAATGGGAAATCTTAAAGTTTTAATATGGGCATATGAATATTAAGAAGTTATTAGCATGCAACATTGTAAAGATATTTACAATACTGATAAATTGGACTTATTCCAATTTATGTAATACATGCTTAGAGAAAGTGCCTTTATATTAATTATTGGGAAACAGCTGATAGAAAAGACTTAAATGTTTCATAAGGAATAACCTGATATGACATCCTAAATGCCATATTTTCCTGAATGTATATTACATAGTGTATCCAGTTATGTTTATGATTATTTTTAAATGTATAAGTATAAAGTTTTCCTAATTTTTCTATTTTCCAAAATTTGTTTAAAATGTAATATTAGAACATAAATCAATGCATAGTTAAGTGAAAAGTTCTTTGTATCTGAACTGAAAAGAATGTGCTAGTTGCATTGCAGAGTTTTCTTATTTTGAATCTGAGTTTAAAAATTAAATTGGAAAGGAGGCTAGTATCAGAATTGTTTTTCATTTGTTGTGATGGAAGACAGTTTACTTTTAATTAATTTGAACTTAAGGAATGTTTATTGAGCATTTGTTATGTGTGTAGAAGTCAATGATAGGTGGCGTTGGTGAAGAAAGGGGAGTTGGTGAAAAAAGGAGAAAATAGTTACTATCTTTAAGTAACAAAACATAATTAAAAAGGAACAGTGTGCTTTGGATGTTCTGAAGAGCTCACAGGACATTTGCAGTCTGTGGGCCAGTTCAGAAGACTTGATTAAAAAGGGCACATCTAATATGAATCAGTTTGAAATCTAGCTGGGATTTTCAAAGCATTAGAGAGTAGTTCATGAGCCTTATAGTTCAGGACATTAAAATTCTTTCATCAGTCTCCATATGTTGAGAGGGATCCACTTTACTGACAGAGTGAAAGATGATCAAATTGTAAATACATATAATGAAATCTTAGATGCTGGGGTAAGATTGGACTTTATATTTAGGCTATGGTAGTCTGGTTTGTTAAGTAGAATACCAATTGCATATTATTATAATCTGATATTTCCAAACAACAAGGATTCCTTTCCATGTTGTGACAATCATAAAAAGATAATAAAACAGGTAAGCAAATTCTTATGGCAGGTAGTTACCGAATCCATCAGGTCAAGAGAAGCCTTTTCTTAATGAGAGATAGTATGTAAATAGTGTTTGTGCTAATTATCATATGAAATTAAACAAGACTCAAGCCACAGAATTGAAATAGAGTACCTGTTTTATTGTTCTGATTTTATGTGATTATTGAGACAACATTGTTAAGGCAATTAGGAATCTGCTTGCTGTCAAAACACAATTTAGTATAAAAGGCAAGGAACATTATACATTTTTCCTGAAGCTAATATGAATGATATTTATGCTTAAAGATTCTCTGCAAAAAGAGAGAAAGGGGAAGGAGGAGGATAGGATGGTAGAGAGGAAAGAGAATAGAGTGAAGAAAGGAAGGAATGAGTGGAGAGAGAAAGGAAGTAATGAAAAATTGTCCAGTCCATTTTACATCTCTCAATTACTTGGTTAATTTTACAGTTCCCCCTTCCACTTAACTTTTCCTTCTATTTTAATCCTTCCCAGACCAGCCTCCCTCCCCGCAACCCCAGCCTTTTTTTAAACCATTGATTACCATTGATTATGGCATCAGACCCCTGGCATGTTCTTTCCTCTCAGTACTGAACATGGCATGTGACCTCTGACAAGATAAATCTGAAGAAATACTGAAATTCAGCTTCCTTTGACCTAATCTTATGACTTCATTTCCTTACAGTCTGTATACTTTGTGTTTTGACCATCCCCTGCCCCTTTTTCCCATTTACAATTTTTAAAGTTTTTTAATATTTTGGGTTCATATTCATACCATATTTTTCTGGAATTTCTATAATTTAATATAAAATTTGGTTACTTTTAACTGTTGCCTAGAGTAAAGAAATCGAGGAATATAAGATACTATTTTTAGTTCCTCTCAGGTTACATTATGACAAGTGTTGGGTTTTTTAAATTTTTATTTTTAATTATAGTTGACATACAATATTATAGTAGTCTCAGAAGTACAACATGGGCATTTAACATTTATATACCTTAAAAAGCAATCTGAATAAGTCTGGTAACCATTTGTCACTATGTATAGTTATAATATATTGAGTATATTTCCTATCCCGATGACTTGATTGGTGAAACACAATGGATAAATTAAATATATGGCATTTATTAAATGTATTATGCCAAATCGGAAGTTCATTTATATACCTCTGAACAGATTTGAATAAAATGAGGCTAGCCTTGATTCTTAGATAATTTTATAAGTACCAATTTAAAAACCCATTTTCTATCATAGCCCTCACCAGTTTTAGGCATATTCTGAAAATTTTTGGAGTTCAACTAACTTACTTTTTTTCTTGAAGAAAGACACACAAATACATAAGGTCAATCATGTAGATATTATGGGGACACATATTTGTGAATTGATGATGGAGGAATTAAATATAATGTATTTCTAGGTTCTCCAAATAACATTGTAGCTATTGTTAGAGACAACAAATAAATAAAGAATAAAATAAAAATTGGCCCTTGCCAGTTTGGCGCAATGGTTGGAGCATTGGCCCTCCCTCCAACTGAAGGGTTGTGGGTTCAATTCTGGTCAAAGTCACATGTATCGATTGAAGGCTTGATCCCCGGCCCTGGCCGAGGTGTGTGCAGGAGGCAGCCAAATGATGCGTCTCTCTCACATCGATGTTTCTCTCTCTCTGTCTCTCTCCATCCCTTCCACTCTCTCTAAAAATCAATGGAAAAAATATCCTCTGGTGAAGATTAAAAAAAAATTGTTCCTCAAAGGATATTTAAAACTTGCCAGGCAGAATCTGAGCAAATGTCTCAGAAGTGTTCAGTGGGCTTGCTGTTTCTAAGATGGACATACTGTCTGCTTCACACAAACACTCCTACCCCAACCACCCAAGTAACTTGATGGAGCATGGACTTTAATAATCTGTTTCCAAGCAGCAAAGAACTTCCCTCAGGCCCTCAAATATTCATAATTCTCCTTTGTTCTTAATTTTCAATATCTCAGATCTTATGAGATTTTTCTCTGATGTATTCCCCGGATAATTGTGTACCAAAATAAAATAAAATAAAAATCTTTTTAAAATTAGCCAAATTTATTTTAATAGAAACTAGGGTATTATGGAAAAAATAATAAAACATTTGGGCCTCAGAATTTTCCAGAGCTTTTTTCAAACCATTATTTTATTGCCTTCCATAAGAATCCACAAGACAAAAATTTTGACATATGTTTGAGGATTTAAAATAAATTTCTACCTTTATTTTCCATCACTGAGCTCCCTTTCATTCTTCTTATTTCTGTATGCGTCCCCTTTTATTTTTAGTACCAGTTACCTAGCTAGCCATTCATAAATATGTTTGGGTAAATACCTTTATATGTGGTTTCACATCAATTAACTCAGCAGTGCATGTTTGTTATACTCCCCAGTAGAATATTTAAAAGGAAACACAGAGGTGTTTTTCATAGTCCATAAAATGATCAAATAAAAATCTCTGTATTAGTTAAAACCAATATCAGAAGCATATTCCAAACCAAATTACAGAGTTCTTTATACTTAATCAGTGAATTGAATTCTCTTAGATATTTCATTTATTGTCTTATTGTTCCCTGTAAAAAGTTATTTGAGGAAGATAATTATCTAAAACATCCTTATAACTTCAGTCACTTTGGACTAAATTAAATTGTGTAGACAAAAGATTAATTTATATTTTATATGCACAGTTCATCAACATACAGAAACATTTACAATTTACACATTCTGGGCAAAATGACATTCATACATTTTCCTAAGAGTTCCTGATATAGATTATTTTTCATATCATCATCAAACATATTTAAGTGGAATGAAATCTATTTTCTTTCAAGTTGAGCCCATCATGGGGATTGTTCATGAAGCCCATTGCTGCTTTCAGCAGGTCTGTTCTTCAAGTCTCCCGGGACAACTTCATTTTCATATTTTCACTCAATAGTGTCAGAGTTTCGTGTGCTTTGGGATCAAAGGGATTTTACTGTGGAAGTTTTTACTGTGGGATCATCATAAAGCACTTTGATTAGTTTTCCTTATCCTATCATAAAAGAGTTGTTGAAAGTAAACCTATAAATAGGTGTTGATGTTTTAATTATGTTTAAAGTAAGAATATCAGCAAAGTTGGCATCACTTGTATTTTCATTTTTGATAATTTATGGTGAGCGAGCCTAACCGTTTAAACACCTCATTTTAATTTTAAAAGTTTATTTAACACATAACTTTCTTGACTGGCAATAAATGAGACATCAGTTATAGTTAATGATGCCTATGTATTTGGGTGTCTCAGCAGACCACAAAGGATAGTACATACTGTCACATCCAGTATGATAGATTTTATAAAACTGTGTTGCATAAAGATGAGCCCTTTTGTATTACCTTGCAAGGTTGCTATAGTTACAGAGCATTGCTTTTTGGGAATTTCACTTTTCTTCGTAATATTAAATACTGAACCTAAAGTCTCATTTTATATTGTTTTTAAATCTCCTCTTTGAAAGCAATCTCCTTTATAAAAGTTTTGAATTATTTTTATGATCTATCTTTTTCCTTTTTCCACAAGTAAATTATTTTGAATAAACAGAGAATGAAAACATTGAGTATATGTTTATCTTCCAGACACTGACTATTACACAGAATATTTGCTCCGCCCACCAATTGCTGTTCTTCACTTTATAGAAGAAAGCTAGTATTATATTTTTAAAGAAGCAATGTTCTCAGCTGGTAAACTACATTTAATAAATGCTATTAAAACACCTGGGTTTCTGGCTATTATTCCAACTTCAAGGCAGGATTATATGTTCCTGTTTCAAACTGTCATAGAGTTTTCATGAGAAGTTACTTCATTAAAAAATAATTTGGTCCTGGGCAGTTCCTATTCACTTCCTACAAGGCTACTGTGTCAAAAAGTGGGACTCCAAGGCATGAGTGCATGTTCTCCATCAAGAAGCCAGTCTGGTTTCCAATCTTGAAACACGAGGAAATAGGAAAGGTGCTCCCCACATGCAAGGTATTTGTATTCTTTGAGGGGAGAAGAATAAACATTTGTCTTCTCAAGTTACTAACCAAATGGTTCTAGTAACTGTATCAGGATAGTCATCTGCTCTACATAGTGTAATAGCCTCACTGTGTTATCTACAATCCAGTAAACTTCTTTCTGGTAGAATTGTGTTTACATTATCTTCATATTTTTTTTATTAAGTCTGGTCAGGGTCTTGGGTCCCTTACATTTAAAATGTATTCAAAAGAACTTAAGCAAATCACGAAAAATCCTACACATGACAAATGTTATTGTTAAGATTGCTATTAGTGTCCTAGCCCGTGGTCGGCAAACTGCGGCTCGCGAGCCACATGCGGCTCTTTGGCCCCTTGAGTGTGGCTCTTCCTAAGCCTTAGGAATGCCCTAATTAAGTTAATAGCAGTGTACCTACCTATATAGTTTAAGTTTGAAAAATTTGGCTCTCAAAAGAAATTTCAATCGTTGTACTGTTGATATTTGGCTCTGCTGACTAATGAGTTTGCCGACCACTGCCCTAACCTGTTTGGCTAAGTGGATAAAGCATTGGACCAAAGGGTCCAGGGTTTGATACCACTCAAGGGCACTACCTTGGTTGCAGGCTCCTCCCTTGCCCAGGCCCTGGTCAGGGCATGTGCAGAGGCAACCAACTGATGTGTTTCTCTCACATCAATATTTCTTTCTGTCTTTCCCTCTCCCATCTAAAAATCAATGGAAAAATATCCTCAGGTGAGGAAGAAAAACAAAAGATTAACTAATATATTTTGAGTGAAACACTTTATATGCATTATCTCATCAAATTATTAGATCCTTATTTTATGGAGTAGATTCTATGCTATAAGTATGTGAATTTTACAAATGAGGAATCTGAGTCTAAGAAGTAAAATTATTTCTTCAGAATCGAAATTATTATATTTAAATATTTAAAATAATTATTGGATGCCCTGACTGGTTTGGCTCGGTGGATGGAGCGTCGGCCTGCGGACTGAAGGGTCCTGGGTTTGATTCCAGTCAAGGGCATGTACCTTGGTTGCGGGCATGTCCCCAGTGGGGGGTGTGCGGGAGGCAGCTGGTCGATGTTTCTCTCTCATCGATATTTCTGACTCTCTATTTCTCTCCCTTCCTCTCTGTAAGAAATCAATAAAATATATTAAAAAAATAATTATTGGACTAGATTGACTAAACAAGACTTTGACCTATTACCTCATAAAGAGTAGAATAAGATAGCCTATGTAAAATAATAATTATGATAACAAATATGATCAAGAAAAAGTAAAATAAGGGAGTGACATCAGTAAAATGGTAGAGGTTAGCTTCAAGCTCTCTTCTCCCACAAAATGTCAAAACAAAATAAATTGTTAACCTAATTTTTAAGAATTATGGAAATGTTAAGGATTTATAGCAACCCAATGAATGCTAAGTTATGAATACAAGGGTGGTCAGCATAAGAACATCAATCAACATAATGCACATTAATAAAACAAAGCGGGGAACTAGAAAAAGGGGAGCTTCAACATGAGAAACGGTATTTATGCAAAATCACAGCTAACATTACATTCAGTGGTGAAGCTAAAAATGTTCCACTTATGTTCAGGAAAAGACAGGGTGTCTAGTTTAAGCACTGGTATACATTTTGCACCAAAAGTTCTAACCAGAGAAAATTGAGAGTGAAAAGATAAAAATACATACAAACTGGAAAGAAGAAGTAAAATTGTGTCTATTCACAGTAAACATTGCAGAAAGAATGAAATAAATGGAAAGACATCTGTATTCTTGTGTAGGAAGACTTAGAGATTCAATGGAATTCCCATCATAATTCTAATGCTGCCCCGCCATTTTTGACAGAAATGGAAAATCTTGTTCTCAAATTCTGTGGAATTGCAAAGGACCCCAAACAACCAAAAGAAGAGAAGAACAAAGTCAGAGAACTCACGTTTTCCAATTTCAGATCTTACTACAAAGCTAATAATTAAAACAATTTGGTGTTGGCCTAAGGATATACCTTTAGACTCATGGGATAGAATTAAAATCCCACACATCTCTGGTCAATTGATTTTTTGACAAGGGTGACAAGATTATTTATTGGGAAAAAAACCAACAGTTTCTTCAACAAATGGCACAGAGATTACTGGATTCCCATGTGCAATATTTGGCACTGCATACAAATATATACAAAATTAATTCAAAATGAATCAATGGAGTAAATATAAGAGCTAAAACCATAAAACAGAAGAAAACATAGAGGTTAATTTCCATGACCTTGAGTTTGGCAACAGATTCACATATAACACCAAAAGCCTAGGAAAAATAGGTAAACTAGACTTAATCAATACTAAAACTTTTTTGCATAAAAGGACCTTATGGAGAATGAGATAAGGGCTGGGGAATGGACAAAATGGGTGCAGATGATTAAAAGGTACAAATTTTCACCCTGACTGGTTTGGCTCAGTGGATAGAGCATTGGCCTGCGGTCTGAAGGGTCCCAGGTTCGATTCCAGTCAAGGGCATGTACCATGGTTGCGGGCACATTCCCAGTAAGGGGTGTGCAGGAGGCAGCTGATCGATGTTTCTCTCTCATCGATGTTTCTAACTCTCTATCCCTCTCCCTTCCTCTCTGTAAAAAAAATCAATAAAATATATTTTTAAAAAAATAAATAAATAAATAAAAGGTACAAATTTTCACTTATAAGTTTTGGGGATATAATATATATTGTGGTGACTGTAATTATCAATGCTGTATTGTGTATTTGAAAGTTGTTAATGGAGTAAATCTTAAAAGCTCTTATCACACACAAAAATTTACTGTGACTTGATGGACGTTAATTAAACTTGTGATAATTTTATAACTGCATATATCAAACCATGTTTTATACCAAATATGTTATAGGTCAACTATATTTCAATTAAAAGAGAAAAAGAAAAGAAAAATGACCAACTGCAAAAAGATAAAAATATTTGAAAATCATATATATGAGTTTAATATCCAGAATATATAAAAAAACTCCTAAAACGCAACAAAATTAGAATTCATAGTCATGAGTTATTAACTATTCAAATTTATGTTACTAGTACATAGTCTAAGATATCTGAGAACTTATTAAATATTTCTTACATTGATGTTTACTGTATTGTAACAGAATCAAATCCATTTAGAAGAATTCATTTTCAATGGCATGGTATCTTGCATCAGGTAATCTGTGAAAATCAGTGTGCATTGCATATTAACCTATGCCAGTAGAAATCTAAGAAATCAAATAATACTATAAGTACTATGAAATGAATATATACACTTGAGGAAATAGATGCTTAATAAATACTTATGACAGGTTACAGGAGAACAAATGTGGGTGTTAGATGAGCTAACAGTTGTGGAATGCCAGGTGGATATTAATTTTAAACCTAAAAATCAATTTTCATTTTTTCATGATCACTTATAGCAGAAAACAAGTAGTCTATAGAACAAAAGGGGTGTGGTTGTGGAACTACAGAACAGAGTTTGTGTAATTTGCTTTTTTAGACCATTCTATTAGGATCAACAGTAGATTTTTTATTTTAAAAACCTGGAGATAATTTATGTGAATTTTACTTATTTTGTAACTTTATTCTAGGAGAGGGAGAGAAACCAATTATTAGTAGCTTGGTAATCAAACTATATTTCTTTAAAAATATGTAATGACTTATTTTTAATAGAAGTTGCAGCTGAAGTTTCTTTGCTCACAAAATGAAAACTTTAAATAACAGATTTATTTGGAAGATCATTCCTTAAGTTCTTTTTAAGTCCTCATTTAGCTACTGTTGTTTTTAAAATTTTTATTTATTTCAGAGAGGAAATGGGGGTGGGGGAGAGAGAGAGAGAGAGAAACATCAATGATGAGAGGGAATCATTGATCGGCTGCCTCCTGCATGTCCCCTATTGGAGATTGAGCCCACAACCCAGGCATGTACCCTTGACCGAAATTGAACCTGGGACCATTCAGTCCACAAGCCAACGCTCTATCCATTGGGCCAAACCAGCTAGGGCATTCTGTTGTTGTTTTTAAAATTTACTTACTTACTGTCAAGTAGCTGTTGGCATGTGAAATTTTGGATTGTTAGAAATCACTACTGACTTAAGATCAATTGGAATGCAATTAATGTAGCTTTGTTTGATGCATTGTGGAGAAAATAGCATTTACCTTTGACTATGTTTATATTTATTGCATAAAATAGAGGTCTACTATTTTTCTTAGTGAGTTTCTTTTATTTATTTTTTTAAAAACCGCTGACTTCTAAATTCTGGCCTGGTGCAGGAGGAGGTAGAAGTCTTTTCTAATATCCTTTGAAATAGCATATTTTTGTGTTTTGTATTTACCTTTTTATTTAGACTTTTTATTGAGGTGAATATGCATGCAGAAGGTGAACCTATCAGAGCTATTCAGTATATTATTTTTAACAACTCTAGGTCCTTTGGATTTCCCTTTGAATATCAGCTTCTAGTACATGAACATGGTGTATCATCAAACTTTTAAAACTTTAACCAGAAATTATTTTAGAAGTTTGTGCAAATGTCCTGTGTATCTTTTGAAAATTTAGCTCTAAGTTTTTAATATTTTTTTATGTTGTTGCAAATGATACTTTTGACCTTCATTTTCTATTCATTGCATGTTTATAGTGTCAAATAAAAATTGTACCTGACAAAATAAAATGGGTGAGGAAGACTCTTCAAAGCCATTGCAATACACAAAAGAGGCCAGAACGCAATCTAAGCAGTCTAAATCCATTTCCGCTGAGTTGTATGGGAGAGTTTTTAATAACGGGGATGGAGGGATAGTTAGCTATCTGTTTTTTTTATTTGGTCTACCAAAAAACTTTTATAACAGGAGGTATATTTACAACTTGGAAGAAGGTGCCCACCAAAGTTAGGCTCCTACTGTCACGTGAAGATTGGGAGTTGAAATAGAGGCAATATTTTACTTGATGGTTACATTTCAAAGAGTTGGCCTCCCCATCCTTGAAAAAGTCCTGGGTTGTAAATCTGGCAAAACAATATTTACATCTCAAAATGGCAAAGAAATAACTTACAATGACAAGTTTTCTAAAATAAATGCTCTAAGAAAATGGAATAGAGAGACTTCCATGGTTAGACCATCTGGATTCTATAAAGGCCGAGATGAGAAGGAGGTCAAGGGCATTGAGGCAGAAAGAAGTCAAGCTCAGGAAATTGTTAAGACTGTCTCGGTCTGTAGAAACATGATTGGTTTTGCTCTATTGACCTTATATCCATCAACTTAGCCAAATTCATTTATTCCTTTTAATAGTTTGTAAATTTAATTTGGATTGTTAAATTTACAGAGGTCGGCAAAAGTAGGTTTACAATTCATATGAAAAAAGCGGCAGGTCATGATGATTACAATAGCTTTTGAACTCAAACAAATGACACAGTGGCACAGTATACTTAGGTACAATCTGGGAAATGCTCAAATTGCTGGCCTTCATTATTTACACATTCTTGTCATCTACTTGCTATAGAGAAGCACACTTCGGCACATAATTCTTATCTACTTGTGCCCACCCCTGTAAAATCAGTTTGTGTGTGAATAATGGTGGGTTTTTTGTTTGTTTGTTTGTTTTTTTACTGCCATTGTATTCCTTAGGCTTTTTCATTTCCTTTTCTTAGTTTATCATACTAGCTGGGACCTTGAGTAACATAACGAATTAAAGTGGTGATAGAAAACAATAATTTCCTTACTTTTAATATTTCACCATTGAGTATGATTGTAGAGGTTTTTTGGTTAATATTTTAAAAGTCATATTAAGGAAGTTTCTCTTTGAAAATCATATTTTTAACTTTCTAAAACAATAGGAATAACATTAGATACCTCTCAACCATAAACTAAATCAAATAAAAGATGTCCCTAAAGTTTGTAAACTAAATGTAAATTGAGTTCTCTCATGGAAAGTTTACTTCTCTATCATTTAGAGCATGCTGATTGTTGTATACCAGCTATTATAGCCCAAAACTCCAGATCTCAGAAAGTGTTGTTTCTCACTTATGTGGTAGTCCAGTGAAGGTAGGGAGGATATAGTTGTACTGGGAACAGACTCACTTAGTCCGTAATTCAGAGATGTAGATTCATTTCATCTAATGGCCACTAGAATCCTCTTCTGGACAATATGCATCTGATTGGCAAGAGAGAGAGGGAGTCAGAGGAATATGAGGGGGAGGGAAGGAGAGAAAAGGCATAATTGCTCTTAACTGCATCATCCCAGGGATGACACACATCACTTTCACTCATATTCCAATGGCAAAAACTAGCCTCATATAGGTTCAACCTATATTCAAGGTCAGAAACATGTAGTCCAGGTGAGTGCGAGGAAAGGGTAGACAAACATTGTTGAGCATCATCCATCTTTACCATAATCTTCCAACCAACATAACGAGCATCCAGGACCTAAAATAAACCACATGTTTGTCTAGTTAGTCTCAATATCATCTCTTTGCTCCATGTGAAAATACAGAATAATACATTTTTATCCTAAACGAAAACAAAAATTTAACTGACATTTTATATATCAGCGCAAACAGCATGCCAACCTAATTGCATTCAATTTTAATGTTTTGCACAAAAAATCATTGTAAAATTATACATTTATTGTAATATGTCCTTAGTGTTTTATAATACTAATGAAAACTTTTGCCACTCTTCCTTGAAATTCCTCATTTTTGAGGGACAGTGATTTATTTTTTTAACTCTTGGCTTATTTTTTCTTGAAAGATTGGATAGACAGATAGATGTGGATTTGTTTTTAAAGATGGTGTGTAAGCAACATCTTTTGGGAGAATTCCCTGAGGTCTACTGAAATCGACCTCCAGAAGAGGACAGAGTCAAGGGACCAAAGAAAGAGGCTGACAACGGCAGAATTAAACAATGGGTTAATTCAGGGCACTTACAGACAGAAGCAGGGTTTCCAGGAGCAGGAAGCAGGGAAATCTCATAACCCAAAAGAGGATGGGGCTTAATATATACAGCCTCCAGGAACACAGATGGCACATGCTTAAGAGCTGGATATTCCAAAGCAACTTAATGAATCTACCTAAGTAAGAACATCCCTTTTGGTGAAATGGGCCATCCCTCCAGGGTTTAATTATTGGTCACTGAGAGGAACTTGCTTCTTAAGATGTCCTAGGTTGCCCTAGCCGGTTTGGCGGGGCTCAATTCCTGTCAAGTGCATGTACAAATATCCTCGGGTAGGGACGAGAGAGAGAGAGAGAGAGAGAGAGAGAGAGAGAGAGAGAGAGAGAGAATGTCCTAGTTCAGATAGGTAACTCTAAGCACCAGAAACCATTTTGCCTAAAACACATCTTGCAATTTTTCTCAAGTCTCAGTAAGATACAAAATGAAAGTGTGTCTGAGGCCCCTGTTTTTATGAGGGAATTTCTTCCTAGCTTTTCTAATCTTATATTCCACACACAAAACCAAGATCATTTAAGGAGCAAGAATAACCGGAGAAAGTATTCGAATTCTCCTTTGACACTTAGAGATAAGTAGTCAGTGTAGAGATGTCACCAGTTCAAAGTAACCCACTGATGCCAAGTTGAAAGCAAGATCAGGAAATGCTGGCAGATGGAGTAGAGGTTAAGGTGAACTTCATGAGGAACTGGACAAGTGCACATAGAGAAGTGGCCACTTCATGCAGTGATCAGTCCCTCTTGCCTGGAAAAGTTGCCATGTTTTGAGGAACAGTGATTCTTGGCTTATTTTAAATGTATGTTTAGGGCCCCATCTGCTGCTAACAGTGAGTCATGATTGCAAATAAAATAGCAAAATATTTGTATGTATAGTACTTTATACAAATCCTATGAATGATACTCCAAGAAAGAAAAAGGTTTGGAAGCAAAGTATGTTGTTAAATTGGCAATTTCTACATTTGATTCTGTGTAGTGTTGTTCAACTTGCTGGGAGAACCCAATTTCATGTTATTTGAATATACAATGCTACTCATTAGTGTTCACTAGTGTTTTCCAGTGTTTGAATATTTGCTGTTACTCTTTGTAATATTTTTAAATGAAAGGAGAAGATAAGAATGTTCTTGTGGAAAACTTTAATATAAAATCTGAAAATAATTTAAAACCTGAATTAGCAAAAGCAATATTGATTTCAGTGGCAAAACCAAATGCAGAACAAGCCTATAAAATATTGTGTTCAAAGAGGAAATAAAGCAATATATTACCAAATACCCAACTTAATAACTATTTTGGATTCAGCCTTAATAATTATACCAATGTCAGTGTAAAAAAATGTCTGAAATATTTGTCACAAAACAAAGGATAAAGCTATCAGAGCAATTAGTTTGGGTGCTTCATAATTTCATTTTTAAAATGATGACTTTTTAAGTATTAAATAGCTGTTTTATTATCATACAATTAAAAAAAATTATGGGCTTGTGTTTTGTGTTACTGTTCCCTTATTTTAAAGTTTATAAATATTCAATATTAGGTAAATATTTGTTATGTCTTTGAAATATATAATCTTTTTACAATATGTTTGTTCATAAACATAAAAAAGCCTGTGCATGTAATTGTCTTTTTAAAAAAATATATTTTATTGATTTTTTACAGAGAGGAAGAGAGAGAGATAGAGAGTTAGAAACATCGATGAGAGAGAAACATCGATTCAGCTGCCTCCTGCGCACCTCCTACTGGGGATGTGCCTGCAACCAAGGTATATGCCCTCGATCGGAATCGAACCTGGGACCCTTTAGACCGCAGGCCGACGCTCTATCCACTGAGCCAAACTGGTTATGGCAATTGTCTTTTTTTTTTTTTTTTTACAGAAAACCTTTGAAACTTGTATAATTCTATCAGAGAAATATGATTCACTGTTAATTATATATATATATTTAAAATTTTGAATATTATATATTCAAGGTGTTATTAAAAATACATATTAACTTGTGATTGTTAAGGAATTCCACGATGTCTTGTGAATTCCAATTTCTTTTTTCAAAATCCCAAAGATTTTTCAGGATTTTATAATAATACTCAAGGTTACAATAAAAATGCTGTGGGTATATGTGGGCTCTTCTTTAACTCTGTGGTGGACTGTCTCTGTGTATAAGACCCAGTAGATGTAAAGCCTTTTATGGTTGTCTGTTTCTCTCTGGGTAGCATGGGGGAAATTGCAGTGGAGCCTGAAAAAAACATGGTTTAATCTGTAGCTTTGTCACTTAACAGCTATGTCACCTTGGCTCTTACTTAAATTTTTTGAAATTTATTTCCTTTTAAAATACTAAAAGTAGTTTTTTTAAGCAAGAGATAATACATACAAAGTGCCTGACAAATAGTAGGAACATCCTAACTGAAGTTTTTATGTCCTTTTCAAATTTACCAGAGCAACAGGATAAAAACAAACATAATGATGATGTAAGTGAGAAAAATATCACCAAAGAAGTGTAAAATATATCCTTAAATGTTGGGATATTATTCTTTGATATGCTAGACAGTCTAACCTAATTCAGAGTCTAGAAATTCATAAATTCTGCTTTAAGTTTTTAAGTCATTGCTCATGGAAATAGTGTTTGTTTTGAATGATGTATGCTTTTGGTGGATGTTTTATGGGAAGGGGATGTATTATTCAAGAATTTGTTATAGGATTTGT
Organism: Myotis yumanensis; assembly: GCF_028538775.1. Taxonomy (NCBI): domain Eukaryota; kingdom Metazoa; phylum Chordata; class Mammalia; order Chiroptera; family Vespertilionidae; genus Myotis; species Myotis yumanensis. The sequence continues at coordinate 27,624,729 of NW_027223762.1, read as the reverse complement.
ATCATAAATTTCTATTGAAAATCATTACCCTTCTATGCAAATTTTATGTATTTTTAATTCCACAAGTGTTCATAGACATTATTATTTGGCGTATTAGTACATAGATGTAAACTATCACCAGCTTAAATCAGATTCTCACACTCTCTCAATCTTATTTGAGCTGTCCATAAATCACCTCCAATAATTTAAAAGTCTTATTGGATAGGAAAGAAAACCCCATATATCCTTTTCTACAGAATTAGTGGTATTTCACTAACTTTTTCTCAGTTCTATTTTCATAAGCATCATGAAAACAAACACATTTTAATGTTGAATTACTTATATTGCATAGGAAAAGTAGAAATGGCCAATAAAATAAACGGAAATGTTATATTTAGGAAAATTTGTAGCTGAATATAATTTACCTTGCTGGAAACATTTCTATTTCTTTAAGAAACAGAGATCATAGAAGGAAGATAGGTGTCTTGCAATAGAATAATTAGAGGGAAATAATTTTTGCTTCTATAGGCAAAAGGGAGAATAGATTGCTAAAAATGAAAAAAAGAACAAAAAGGAAACACTTCCAGAATATTCTTGAGATTAGATAATGTATATCTATCAGCTAGATATTTTGATGAATTATGCTTTTAAGCAGAGAGGACACACAAATTGCAAATCTTTGTTTTAGAAAAATATGTCCCTTTGGCTTATTCTCAGAGACACCTAAGTAAGTTCATCTGAATCAAGGATTGAACTTGATTTAATGAATTTATTTGATTTAGTTGATAACAGGCTATTACTTAATTACTTCAGATCTGCTCTATACCTCTTGACTAACATGTTTCCTGGCACTGTTATACCTTGCTCAGATGTTTTTCTTCTCTAGTCATAATTGTTCCCCAGAACTTAGTATAGGCATTGTTTAAAGCTTGTTATCAGTAGCAGCTAACTTTTGGTTGGGTCAAGTTAGTAAAGCCCCACATTGATGTTTCTTGTGATTTATCATTCACTTTGTGTGATCCTTATTTATTTATTTGTTTGTTTGTTTGTTTGTTTGTTTATATTTAAAATATGTTGTGTGTGTTTTTTAATTTCAGAAAGAGGGAGAGGGAGAAAGAGATAGAAACATCAATGATGAGAGATAATCATTGATCAGCTGCCTCCTGCATGCCCCCTACTGGGGATTGAGCCCCCAACCCAGACATGTGCCCTGACCAGGAATACAACTGTGACCTCCTGGTTCATAGGTCAACACTCAACCACTGAGCCATACAGGTCGGGCTTTGCAGAATTATCGTATAAGTTTGTTTCAATAGCTCTAAGTTCCAAATTCGGTGATCACTGTTGAATTCTAATTCTTTCTAATAAAGAAGCCCTGCTATTATTCTGTAAACAGAACAAAACAGAATGCCTGATGCTGTACAACCTAAGGTAAATTCTTGACCATTGGAGCCAAACCGTCTTATTTGAAATATGAAGAACCTCAGATACTGTACAGGATTAAATTAGAACATCATTTCAAGTCCTCTCTTGTTTATGTGGCGCATATTAGTGAGTGCCTCACATGTCCTCTTCATCGTTCTGTCTGTGGGAGATGCAGTGGTTAAAGGAGCTTGTATTCTAATGCTTAGGAATTGTGAGATTTTATAAATATATCATCACTAATATAGTCAGTTATAAGATATCTTTATTTTTTCTTGAAAATGAGTGAAATTGTAAGGAATTGGTTCACACAGTTGTGGAGACTGTTCAGTTTAAAATCCCTTGTGTAAGCGAACAGATGAGAGATTCCTCTAAGAGTAGATACAGTCTCCAGTTTGAAGGCTGGGAACTCTGGCAGAATTTCTCTATTTCACTCTGGACGTAGAAGTCCTTCATTATAGGGAAACCCCCAGTCTTTGCTTTTAAGGTCTATCTTCAACTGACTGGTTGAGGCCCATCCACATTAGGGAGTGTAATTCACTTTACTTAAAGTCAAATGAATGCAAATGTTAATCACATCAACAAATACCTTTATAGCAACAAACTGTCCGGTGTTTGACCAAACAACCAGTCATCATAGTCTAGTCAAATTAACCATGGAGGTGCTTAAAATACAAGCACAAACAAACAGTTCTTACCCATTTTATAAAAATGTTGTATTCATAGCATTGTTAAAATGTTTCTTTGTACATAAAAATTTGGGGGGTTGAGGGTAAAGACCTATCAATGATTTTACACATTTGGCACTGTGATTCTCAAGAGAGCTTTTCCCCCCAAGTATAGCTGATGAAAGATTCTCAGGGACGATCCAGGCAGCCTTCCTGTTTATTGGGTTCTGTGCATGGAATAAAGGGAGACATGTACAAATGAGTACACCCTGTTTTATTTATCCTTAATTAATCCTTATTGCTCTGTCACTTTAAAGAGCTATTAGTCTCTCTGATCCCTGGAGTTCTAAACACACAGTTTATAAAAAGCCATTACATTAAGCCCATGTGTATTTCCTTTAAGGAAAAAGAAAACATAAACAAAAAATAAATCAGGAATTGGTGGCTAGAGTGTAGACGGTCTAGAGTTGTAAGGCGGAGGTGGAGGAGGTATAGCTTCCTTGTGTCAGACTCAGCAATTGATAAAAACAAAACAAAACAAAACAAATGCTTGACAAAAGCCAAACCCACTGAGCCTTTTCTAAAACTCCCAAAGCTTCTTTGCTCACCGGAGAAATTCAAAATGGCCCTCAGCCCCAGGTGGTCTCTTGGGGAGACCTGGTGAAAAGATGAAGCAACTAAAAGTGGGCTCTGGTAATGTAAGAGCGAACAAAGCCAGCATTGGTGTCTCCTGTTTCCAGTTCTTATTTGCAATAACTTTGTGAGTCCTCTTGTTTTCAGGCACTGACTAAATTACTTCTCTCAGATTTGTGTAGAACAGTGTTTCTTTTCGCATGAGCAATGCCTCCTACCTTGAAAAACAGATTTCAGAGAATCAGGGAAGGCAAACCTTGAACACACATTGACAGTTCTCTGGAACCTAATATTGGAGGTGGAGGTGTGGCAGCTGATTAGATACAAATTCTTGGAAGTAAAATATGTTGATCACAATCAATTAGCATTTATAGAATGCCTATATGGCTCCATCTCAGTAGAGTTGTTGCGAAGAAAAATAATTCTTCAAAGTTCTTGCTTTTTGCATTCTTCCTGCAGAGAATGGCTTTTAAACTCCTTTGGCTTGTTGCTAACCCTGCAACAAGTTTTACTCATGGCTTTATGCAAATGACATTAAAGTGAAGTAGTCATTTACTAAAACTCTACATGCTTATTATTGTTCAGATGCTCTAAAACTTTTAATCGTCACGTTGTTTTAAAGAAAGTTATAGACTAAGCTGGAGGGCAAAATGTGAATTCAGAAACATATATATATATATATATATATATATATATATATATATATAATTATTATATATATACAGTATATATGCTTAAGCACTTATATAATTATACTAGAGGCTCGGTGTACAAAATTCATGCATGGTTAGGGTCCCTAGGCTGGGCCTGTGATCATGGTCATCTTCCCCTGGGTGATCAGAACCTGCCTGCCGGAGTGAGGGACCGAGAGGTTGGCAGGCAGGCCTGGATCAGACGATCAGGGCCTGCGGGCTGGAGGCAGTTTCTGCATTGAGCATCTGCCCCCTGGTGGTCAGTGTGCGATATAGTGACTGGTTGATCTGCCATCTGGTTGATTTGCATATTATGCTTATATATATATATATATATATAGATAGATAGATAGATAGATAGATAGTTAGATAGATAGATATAGATATGTGTGTGTGTGTATGTGTATAAAACATATCTTCTAAGTTGGCAAAGACTGCCAGCATATAGAGTTCAAACAAAGACAGAATCCCCATAACACAGTTGGCCAGAGATGATAGAACTTGATCTAGGTGTGGAAAGAAGTTCAGTATTTGAGCAGGTGGAGAAAATAGTTCAGCTATTAAGGTAGAATTTTCTACTCTTTCTGCCATCCTTTAACTAGCCTGCTAAGCACTGAGCCCACTGTAGAAAAGTGTCTTGATATGTCCACAGTATAATGTGTAACTTTGGTCTAGCTTGTTTGGAAGAACTACTAGAGACAACTCACAACAGTGTGTGTGTGTGTGTGGGGGGTGTCTTGAGTGGTAGGGTTACACCAAGCAAATCAATATTCAACAAGGACACCAATCTACAGATGAGTGCCCTTATGTTCTAGTGGGGGAAAAGAGACAGAAACAAATTAGAATAAAATGTAGAAACTTCAATAGCAATGAAATGTAAAAATTACTACTGTGGATGTGTGGAGGGAAAAAAGGGGGAAGTAATTTACTCTATCAAAGTATAAAAGGATTTAAACCAGGAACAAACACACTTTCCTTGGCCAATAAAAGAATCACATTTGTTTTAAATTAGTCTCACATATGTTCATTGGGACTCATTCACCACACTAATATCTTAGTATAATTGGGAATAAACGTAATTGTTGCCTCATAAGAACATTAAAAATCAATGTCTGTCTCTTCTACCATGTTGCTATTGGAAAATATGAAAGCTGAACAGTAGGCAAATGTTGAGATAGCTGGCAATTTTTTGATATAGATCAGTTGCAGTGATAAACTGGCATGTTCCATCTCATTACAATTGTAGATGCTTACTATAACAAGTACATGAAAAGAAAATTGTGAAAGAAATGAAGAACTCATGAGCAAATACTGGTTTTGTAATATGCATCATAATATGTATCCAAAGAAAGCCCAAAATGCGAATAACCTCATCTTACATCAGTCACTGAGTTTTATCATCTTTCATTTTCCTCATGTTTGCTACAGTGCTTGATAAATAGCAGAGATTCAAAAAGCATTTGTTGGATTTAATTGCATTTTAGTTGTAAAACATTTAGTTGTAACGCATATATTGAATATTTGATATTGTCCCCATCACTAGACCACAATATTTTTTGTGACTTCCTGAGTGGAATTTTACATTATGACAGTAGTGTCACAGACTTTTGGAAATCAAAACAAGAAAGACCTTGCCAGATTTTCATTAGAGGAAAATAAATGAAGTTTTCAGTTTCTTTTAGTCTATGCTAGGTTTCATACTCAAGAGGAAGATGTATCTCTGCATTTCAACAGTTTTAACTGTGCGATTTTTATTTGAGATCATGCCTTCCCATCTAGTAATTGCAATTATTTGTTAGGTTTGGGATAGGGGAACAGGATAGTTAGAATCACTGTTTCTGCTCTGCTGCTTAGCCAGGCTTACGTCAGCCAGTCTGATAAACAACACACAATTATAGTATCCCTTCCACTTGCAAAGCCTTCTGTTTAGAATTTTAATCCTTAGAGGCACTTGGTTAGGCTGGGTCTAGTTGCTGTATCTGTTGTTAGATTTGGTGGAACAGAGCTTTGTAACCTTTGGACTGCAAATGAATAGTTCATGCTATGAACATGAGATAAAGTTTGATTGAAGTGAAAATATTAACGGCAGCATTATTTGCTTCTGACAACCAATAGTTTATATTGATCATCTGCTAATTCTTCGTTATAATTCCTGGGGCGTTTATGCCATGTGATGTGAAAAAAATAATCACATTTGAGCAACTTGGCTTTTAAGACCAAATGTAATTGATAGGCATGAGGTAGGAGTCTTATCTTGTTTTCCAAAATCAAACTTACAAAAAATCAAAAGGAAAGCATTGGAGAAAGGATGCTGGGTTTCAGCATACGGATTTGATTATGCAGACATAACAACAATTGTCAACATTCATTGAGGAACTAGCATATGTCCAACATGACAATACTTTATAGGAATTATCTCATTTTTAGAGAGACTATATTAATAGATCCTTAGTATCTCCATAATTAGTATAATAAGGTTTGGGGACAACTTAGTTTTGTTTAATTAAAATTTTAGTATAGCCATGCTGAGAAAATCTATATTTAACAAGAAATTCATTGTAAAATGTTTTTCTACTCTTAACAAAAGAAATTATGAGTTGGTTTCAGGGAAGGGCTTGCTATTAATAGAGGATTTTCTCATTAAGTGAAATAAAACTGCTGGATACAGAATGTGCTGGTATTAAAAAACATTTGTACACATTCATCTAAAATACATCTTTTTTTGTTATGGACAACTGATAGGGCTTTTTAACATTTTTATTTGTGGACCTAGTAGTTTTAATCTCTAAATCCACCCATTTGTTAATTTTCTTGTAGATATATGCATTTCTGTGGTGAATTTGTCAGGACATCTCAGTGCACACAAATTTCCACTTCTCAACATAGTATTGGAAAATGTGAAGGGTTTTTATGCTGTTTACTGGACAGAAGAAAATCAAAATCATAACATTGTGTGGCCATTCCTAGGAAGAAAAGATCCCCCTGGAAGTGACTGAGCTTCAACTTCTTTCTATTCGTGGTGTTAAGGATTTTTTGCTTTGCTCTCATTCTTTTGTGGAAGACTATCTCTTGCTAGAAAAAAATAAGAGGAGATAAAATGCTTTATTGATTTTATGACCACTTTATTTGGAGAAGGATGTATAACATTTCTTTTAGGATCCGATCATACCACAATTTACCAAAAAAATGTCTTCAAAGCAAAATGCTAAACAGTAATAAGATTTCAAAACTAATGTAGAAGAACAGAATCCTAACGTGTCCACTTTCTCCCTGTGTTGCCTATGATCACTGTACCCTCTTCTGTGAGACAGAAATGGAAAATACCCATTTAGCGGAGTGGTGGTGAGAATGAAATTTAATGTGTACAAAGCATGTGACATGGAATTGATATTATGTTGTGTGTGTATTTTGGCATTCAATTTAATAGAGCTATTTAAGGCTCTATCGTAGAAAAAACTAACTAGAATGAACTATTTCTTAGAAATTTCTTAGAAATGTTGGATCAATGAAAGTCAGAAATAAGGATGACATCTGAACTAACACAGGAGAGTCATTCTTTGTAAAACATTTGATGCCCAATATAAAACAGCCTTTGTTGATAGTGTCTATTTTAAACTAGTATAGCATATGCTTGTTAAACACGTCTCAAAATACTGTGTTGAGAAACTATGTAAGAGGCAGATTGTTTGTCTTCTCAAAGCTTTATTATAAATTGAATTAGGGAATTAAAAAATTAGGTCAAAAACCAATGGGAAGAGTTGGAGTCAATGCTGGGTGCCATAATTAATAGAATTTATTTCACTCAGTGGAATTTGAAGCCATTCTTACTGGTGGCGCTTGCTAGGTCAGCATTGTTTTCCACAGAGCATCATAAATCTTTAATGACTAGTCTTTGGCTATAAATACAGAAAAATTCTGTGTGTGGGGGGGTTTCTTTTGTATACAATATGAAAATTTTGAGATAATTAATAATGATCTAACAATTGCAGTCTGGGTGTTTTGAAAAATCTTTTGGAGTTTATTAAGCAATTCGCATATAATGCCAAAATATTCTGGAATAAAATATTGCTGAGCATTTCTGGAAGTTCTCTAAAATGGGACTTATGGTAATTCAGAGCATAAATCACCCCCCCCCCCCAATTTCAAAGCTTATTAAGAGCCTATGTATTCTGCTGTCCCCAAACTGCCAAAATGATCAGACCTGGAATGGGTTCATTTATAATCAGCTTGGGTGCTTTATCTTTTTAATTCATGCATTTTGAAAGTTTTATTAGATTATGAAGCTGTTTAGAAATAATATATAATGAATTAGCAATTAACGCAAAGCACATGGATTCTATTCTGTGGCAGGGATTTTGGGTTTTGGGTACTGGGTTGCTTTATTTGTTACGTTATTGTTGTTTTTTCTGATACTCTGTGGATATTGATTTTCTATAATGACAATTTAGATAGTGTTGCTAAGTGCCAGTCATCATTCTCAGTGCTCTACAAATGTTATCACATTTGATTCTTATAACAACCTTAAGCATTAGATATTACTGTTATCCTCATTATAAAGGTAAAGAAATTGAGACACAGATAGGACGATTTGCCCCAGACCACATAGCTAATAAGTGGTAGAGCTCGAATTCTGAGCCAGGTAATCTGGCTCCAGAGTCTATGACCCTAATGACATGGAGTATCCCCTTAGCACTGGATCTTAACACTCTTGAGGTTACACAGGAGATAAAACATTGACCATTTCTGAAGTCTTTAAAGCTTCTGATATTATATTCACTAGCCTTATGGCAACTGGGGCTTAAAATAGAGATTGGCAGGGTGAGTGAAAGATTTTCAAGGGTATCAATGAGAGTGTATTTCTTTTTGTCTTTTTTTCCATTGTAGTTTTTCTTGAACATTGGCCTAGAGGAAAGCTTCAGCTACTTAGCATGACATAACTCCAACACGCTCCGCTTTGTCCCTTATGCTCCAACAGTACGCCATATTCTACTGCCAGTTTTACAGTATCCCTTAGACCCCAATTGCCCAGTAACACTATTTCCTTTCCCACCTCGAGAGTCTATCAGAAAGCTCTTGGCAACTGCTTCCCATGCTTCAGCCCTCAGCTCAAACACTTATATAAGTATATAAAAATAATGTCAGAGAATAGAACATCCCTTTTTAGAATTGAACTGAGCATATATGCCTGAGATAAGCTCAGTAGGCTTGTCTTATATTGTTTCAGAATAATTAGAAAATGAAAAATTTAATCAATAGACTTTTCTAATTAATAGGGTTTTATCCTATATACTACAGATACATGTTTAATATTAAATAATTATATTTTTTCAATAAAATGATTAAGCAACACTATATTTACAATGCCCATATGTTCAGAATGTGCTTTAAAATCTTACGGTGTCTCAAAAAATTAACACATCACTCAACAAACTAGATAGATTTTATTCACAACCATGTCCTCATTTCTGGCAATGACACAGAGAGGTCCAAGACATAGGTCTTACCCACAGAGAGCTTATGATAATAGTGACTAAATGAAATAGGCTAAGTACAGGTTACATGTGGCCCTGCAGAAGATGCGATGAGTGAAAAATGGAGTAGGGAGGAGCTTCTCTTTGCAGGTCAGAGAAAGGAGACATTATCTTTAAAGTCCAATTTGGATCCCTTCATTGGAGGGAAGGGAGGCGGATGATAGGTCTGAAGATGGGTTCCATGGCCAAAAGTGTGGTGATAGGAAATTGATTTTGGAGACAGAGACAAGAAAAGCCCAGACTGGGAAATAAATGCAAAAAAATAATAAGTTGTAAGTGCAGACCTGTAATTAGGATATGAAACCATGTGAATGTCTGCATAAAAAATCAGACTCCATGGTTGAATGAATTCTACTCAGTGTGGAAGCTGTGGTAGAGTAGGGAAGTCAAGGCTGACTCCAAATTTCAAGTTTGGGTAAGTGAAATTTAAAAGACAGCACCTGTGCTGTTATATGTATTCAATACAGCTGAAGATTTATCCTACTAGGAAATTTTGGAATTTGGAGAGTAATGACTATACTTATTTTTTTCTATATTACTTGTCCAAAAATTTCACACAGATTTGATATACCAGCATATATTTCCCTGAGTAGAAAATGTTACTGACCTATTAGTAAAATTGAATATAACATTAAAAAATCCAATTGGAGTATCATTTTAAGTGCCTAGAATTATGTAGAAATGACAGTCAGTTTCCACTAAGTTGTTCTAAAAGCCAAAGAGATTTTAAATGTCTTTTTCACTTTTGTATTCCCCAGACTTATCGCAATACCTATCCCAGAGCATGTGTTCAGCAACTTTTTATTAAACCAATGAAATCCGGCTGGTGTTGCTCAGTGGTTGAACACTGACCTATGAACCAGGAGGTCAAAGTTCAATTCCTAGTCAGGGCATATGCCTGGGCTGTGAGCGCAATCCCCAGTGTGGGGCAGGCAGGAGGTAGCTAGCTGACCAATGACTCTGTCTCATTATTGATGTTTCTATCTCTCCCTTCCTCTCCAAAATCAATAAAAATGTATTAGAAAATAAACTAATGAAAAATATATTCAATTAATTAAAGTGAGTCCATCTTTAACATTATAAGTTGTGAATTAACTAGAAACTTAAAATCAATTCACATCTGTTGAGTTCCTAAAAGGGCTAAAAATGTTGTGTGTGTTTTTTTTTAATTTTTGAGTTTATTTGAGCCAAACTGATGAAATTGCCAAGAAGCAAGATCTCGAGTGCTCCTGAAAATGTGTATGGTTTTGATGTATAAGGGGGTATAATGCATCGCATCTGATTTAATGGGATTCAAAATCTAGTGACATAACTACCTTTTAATTAGTTAAATTAACTAATTAATTAGGTAAACTTTCATTATGATTCATTAATAAAGAACCTCCAGGCTGTGTGTCATTAGTAGCTATGTAATTACATCACTAATTAGGCCTCAGAAACTGGTCAGAATTCCATATCAAGATCTTTTAAATTTTTACTTAACTTGTATGTTTAACTTGAGAATTAGTTATTAAATTTGGTATTTCCCTTCCCTTCTCCTCAAAGTAATTAAAGCTTTAATACATATTAAGATTTTTATTTCTTTTGTTGTACTTTTAAATCAGGTTACTTTATCTATAGCATTTTCTCCCATTGTAATTAATTTTTTTTTTAATTATGATGGTGGTGGTAGCAATTCTGTCATCATAAAGATATTGCCTATTAATCCCTCATCCTTTTATTACATAAGTAGTAAATTTCAACCCTTTAACTTTGAAGAAGATAATTATAATAAATTTTCATAAAAGAAAGGACTGACTTAATAGTCATCTACCTTCTTAAAAGAAATTATTGTTTTATTGTTGAGCTTTAAGAATTCTTTTCATCACATGTCAGCAAGAAAAGCACAATATCATGTCAATTTAAGAAGGAGAGACAATATGATGAGGGATCTAAAGAAGATTGAGCTACGAATACAAAGACATTTCTACATTGTAAGATATTTATTTTATATTTTTGGATTATGTTGTTTTGCCTTAAAATGCAGTAAAACCCCCACATTGGTATTTACAGTAGGAAGTGTTTTCCCTCCAAAATGATGTTAGTTTATTGTTCTTAGTTCTTTTCTTTCTCTTATGCTCATAGTTTGACTTTAAGGCACTCTTTAGGCCAGTGGTTCTCAACCTGTGGGTCGCGACCCCTTTGGCGGTCGAACGACCCTTTCACAGTGGTCGCCTAAGACCATCCTGCATATCAGATATTTACATTTTGATTCATAACAGTAGCAACATTACAGTTATGAAGTAGCAACGAAAATAATTTTATGGTTGGGTCACAACATGAGGAACTATATTTAAAGGGCCAGAAGGTTGAGAACCACTGCTTAGGCAAAAGTGTATACTTTTAGGAGGGGATGAACCAATGTTTCAACTGACCATCAGGGAAGAACTGATGCCAAAAGGAGAGAAAAAATGTTGTTAGTGAGTCTCTCCTAATTTTTAACCTGCGTTTACATTAAGTAAGAAAAAAGAGCACAGATATTACCATTGGTCTACTCTACAGCATTGTAAGTTCTAAGCAATGAATTCTGATAATATTCCTTTAAATAGAACTTTTAAGACTGTTTCTGTAATTCTTGTTCTACCTGCACAATAACTGCACATTATCTATGGTTTGGGGAAAATGCAATTAAACTACCTTGTTAGAAGAAATTATAAATAAGCAGTTTAATTATATTTCTTCTGCACTTCAGATCATTCTAAATGTTAGTGGAAGAATTTATCTTTAAAAAGTACATCTTATTATGTAATGTAAATATTTTCTTGTGAGTTCAGAAATAAATTTCTTGTAAAATTAATTACTGTCAAAATATTTCAGAAAACTATTCTTTTTTATTTTACCCATTTTTATGAATCTTTCCCAGAGTAATAACTCTCATTTATATTGGCATGTTTAGTCTTAAAAATGTAGCCAAAGTGCTTTTCAAAATACTCTGGAGACATTTGAATTGTATAGTTCACAGGCTCTGCCATATCGATATATTATTAGCTTTACATTGAAGTTACCTAATAGATAATTGCCATTAAAATAACCATATAAAGGCATATCTCTACAATGGACCAGAAACAAAACAAAACAAAACAAAACATACAAACAAACAAAAAAAACCCCAAAACTGTTTAAAGTCATTCTGGTCCATTGAATTTGGAAGCTTGAAAATACTTTTAAGCAGATCTACCCAAATAAATATGCACCCTGGAGAGCAGAATAGCTTTTTATTTTTAATCTATTATACATCCTTTAATTTCTTCACAGTTCTCCATCTCTCCCCTCTCAGCCATTTTCCTTCAGTGAAGGAACGTTTGTACAATGCCAGTGAGAAAGTAAAAATCCCCAGCTGTTTTCAGTGAGCTGTCTAAGCAGGTGTTTAAAATAAAGCCCCAGGAGCTCCCACATACGGGTCTTATGAGGAACAGTGCACTTTGGACTCAGTGCTTTCCCCCATCAGAACCCTGTTGGGACCTGGGAGACAGGAAGAGGACTCCTGGACACGTGTGTTTAGGTAAGAGTGCACTTTGTATCTTCACGGGTCGTATGCTGAGGAGATGCCAAAACAGAGTTTACCCTGCCTCTGAAACTCACTGCTCAGGGCAGAATTCCTCGGAAAGCTCGATAGGCAGATTTTGGTACTGAAATGAAAAATGTTAAAGGCAGTTCCTTTCAGTTATCCTTAAAAGAGGGATACAGACAATTAGCTTGAGAGAGTATTGGAGAACAGGCAGCGCTCTGTGCCACACCAGCCTCCTAGGGATTGTGCTGAGAGAAATTCCTTCTGCGCATTCCTTTGGATTTCAAGAAATCAAAGAAGTATAACCAAGTTATTTTTTTCGGGATAGACCGTGCATTTGTAGCTGATAGGCATTTTCCAGAGTAACATGAATTGGCCTCATCCTCAGGGTTCCATAAATTCTAAACTGACCCAATTTTGTTTTGTTTTAACTCTAACCACTCCTTGTTAACCAATGTTATTTTTCCCCTTATTCTGACCAGTCCTGGCATTGTATTTGGCCTTCAAGATACATATGAATTGTAAATATATTATTCAGGCTGTTTAGTGAGGTTAAGGGAAGGTAAATATCTGAACAGTTGAATATCTAGTGTAATGATAACCATGGAGACTGCAAGAAAGTGACCTTTAGCGCGAAACAATTCACCTGTGTCAGAGTAGATTGCTCATGGTTTTCTTAGGAAACTTAAAACTCCATTGTCTGCTCAGTTATCTCAAGTAAATTACTTTCATTGGATAACATTTAATTAATCAATTTAACTGCAAAAAAGGCTGTCATTAGAAAGTACACAATTCATAATAATTTATTCAGGTTCATTTCATTTTGAGAGGGGGGAAAACTAAGGATACATTTTATTTCACATTAACTGAAACTCTAATGCAGATATAAATCATCCCTAATTCAGCCATTAGCCACGGTTTCAATGTGGTGGAATTCTTCCTATCTTTCTATAATAATTGATATTCAACAGTGGAAATCTTTATGTTCTTGAGTATTTCATTTACATATTAAATTTGATTCTGAGGACCTGATTCTACAGAAACCTAATTAGAAAGAAGGAGCGAGAGCCAGACCACTTTGGAGAAATGGTGGCAGGTGACTAGTATTAGGGAAGGAAGGAAGGAAGGAAGGAAGGAAGGAAGGAAGGAAGGAAGGAAGGAAGGAAGGAGAAAGAAAGAAAAAGAAAAAGCTAAAGATGCTAGCTCTGAGCTAGAATTGATTTGGAGTTCTTTTTTTTAACACTTCCGCAATGTCTGACAAGTTATTTAATCCTCAATTTCCATATCTATATATTTGGGATTATATAAAACCCCCTTCTCAGGATTGTTTTAAAGGTTAAATGAGTTAACATAAATATACCAGTACCTGGCATGTAGAAAGTACCAAGTAATCCTTGAAAAAAATATTTGAGGCCACATAGAGTGTGCAGGAGTAGAATAATACAGTGGATAAATACATGGTCTCTGGAGCTGACAGACCTTGATTGAGTTCAGGCCCTTTGCTTCCTTGCTTTGTGAACATGGCAGTGCTGCATAACCTCTCTGAGTTTCAGTTTCCTTGATTATAAAACCCAGATAATCTCTACTAATCTTAGAATTTTCCAGATTTGGGGCTGACTTCCCTTCTCTGGATAAGACTGTAATTTTATTTTTTAGTTTAGCAATGGAATATAAATTATAGGATACTAAGAGACTAAGAGTAGTCGAGGTCTTCCTTGCCCTTTTCCCCCTAATAATCACTGACCAGATGCCTATTCCTTGCACTGCTTCTAGCTGTTTTTGTGTGGTTTCCCCTGCCCTTGAGCCCTGGAACTGCAATTGCTCCCTCTGGGATAGAGGTGAACCACAATGAGCTTTGCCTGCAGGTTTCAGCCAGGCTCTCCAATACAAGCCAGAGACAATGATATGGAAGATAATTGTTGCTACTCCTTTTCTTTTTCTTTCAGGGATGAAATTAAATAGCCTTAATATTTTATCACTATTCTCTCTCTCTCTCTCTCTCTCTCTCTCTCTCTCTTTCTCTCTCTCTAATTTGGAAAAGCACAGGACCAGATTTCCCTTAACCATTCATTTTCATCCCTCCTCTCTTCTCATTTGAAAAACAAACAAACATGAATACATTCTTGGGGAGAGCCTTTCTCCAGAAGTGGTTCTCAAAGCCAGTCATCAGACCAAGCAGCAGCATCCTCACCTGTGAACTTGTTAGAAATATAAATTTCTGGCCTCACCTGGGTCTTACTGAATCAGAAACTACAGAGACATGGCCCTGGAATTGTATTGTAACAATCCCTCCTTCTGATGCTCTCTAAAATTTTGAGATCCACAGCTTCTGACGCAGTCCATTCATCAAAAACCAGCATTCAAAGGTCTTTGAGATTTTGTGCAATTCTCCCCATTGACATAGGTAGGCTTGGAAGACACCAAAGATTTTGGCTTATTTTCCTTAAGATCAATAGACACAGTCTGTTAGTCTCATCAGTTTTCCCTGAAAAGTGAGTCTTGTTACATGGCAGTGTTAGGGGATATGCAGATTCCATGTAGATCAGCAGTTCTCAACCTGTGGGTCGTGACCCCTTTGGCGGTCGAACGACCCTTTCACAAGGGTCGCCTAAGACCATCCTGCATATCAGATATTTACATTACTATTCATAACAGTAGCAACATTACAGTTATGAAGTAGCAATGAAAATAATTTTATGGTTGGGTCACAACATGAGAAAATGTATTTAAAGGGTCAGAAGGTTGAGAACCACTGATTGTAGATTGTTCTTAGTGTCTCATTTTATTTCAAAGGATTATTTTAAGCAATCAGTACTTGGCATACAGTTTACTTCTGATAAATAATAGCAGTTAGTGTTACTACTTCATAACTAATCTTATACACTTAAGTACTTCCCTTTCCTTTTTATATTTTAAGTCTCATTATAAGTTACTCAACTAGTCTATTGGAAAATGAAAATATTAATAAGACATCTCCCTAGTTCAGAGACCTTGAAATCAGGCTCAAAGTTCATGCTTTTCTTTGGCCCACACGTTTCTAAAATTTCATGACAGCCATAAACATAGCAATTTTTGTTCACCATGGTTTTATTCACCTAGCACACTGCCTGGATCTTAGTTGGTGTTTAATGTATATATTTCTTTAATAATGAATGAACACTTGAATCCAAAAACCAAGTGAAAGGAAAATATGCATTAGCCCCTTGTCTATCTCACCTTCAAAAGAAACTGTGGCTGTTTTGTATAAATTGAGTCAGCCAGGTTGAGCACTTCTTCACAGCAGAAACCCAGAAATGCTAATGCTTCTGTTTACACACTATTAAGACTTTTCTCGGTGCCCTGCATACCAGCTGCACATAGAGTCTCAGGCTTGACATTTCAACCTGAGGTGGTGCCACATTTTTAAAGGCTGTTTCCAAGGAGACAAAAATCTCTCATCTCATAGGCTCACCATGGTCTAGCATATTTTTATTGCACATAGACCTTATGTCTCAAAAGGAATTGATAAATCAGTGGAGTTCTGTGTGTGTGTGTGTGTCTTTTAAAGTCTATCTAGTATTTCTGTGATAAATTAGTCCATTATACTAGTAGAGCCAGATAAGCCATCAATCCAATGGCTGTTTATTCACTGGGGAAGCACGGTATGGAGGGGAGGGCTGAGCCAAGGGATGCTGTAGTTCTATGTTTCAGCTTCAAGAAAACATCAAATTTTTTTCCAGATATTTTTAGGAAAAATGCTTTGTCAAAAGCTTTTGTGTTAAAGTCTCAAAAAGTGTGGCTATTTAGTGCTTAATATTCACAGCGTAGCGCATTGACACACAGTGAAGCTACTGGGTATGAGAGAGGACAACCTGCTCTTGTCCTTCATTCTACTAAACTCTGTCAAGCTGTGGTTTTGTTCTCCCAGCTGAGTCTGAAGCCATTGGCTCTGAAATTCAATATAGTTCAAAACCCACTCAGCTGATTAGCTGATTTGGAAGTGTTTTGAAGACCCTTATTCAGGGTTACATTCAGGAAGCAGCCTAGACCTAAAATTGCTGCACTGGTGTCATTATTTATCCTAGACTTTATTACAAAGACTGGAGATCTTTTTGATAATCATTTAAGAAAGGTCATCTGAAAAACCAGATTATTCTCCTTAAAGTTAGCTCAGTGCTCTTTCTTTGAATACCTTTGAAGGGAAAATACTGATACTCCGATGCTGTTATAAAACTATAAACATAGTATGTTTATACACTATCTTACTACATATAATATCTAGTGATATTGAAGATCAGATCCTCCTTGATGAAGAATGTTTCTTCTTTCTTCTTCATATTGAGTCTGCAGACACTTGATACAAATGAGATCCCAGGTTTGTCTCTGTAGTCTTAGACTCTGCTCCATGTTGCCTGGGGTCTTGCCTGTCTATCTCACTCTGGGCCTATCACAGAGTAAAAACTCAGCAAGTGGTCATTGAAGGGGATATGAAGGAAGAATTTATGCATCAAATCTAAACTCTTCTGTCTAGCTTTCTAGACTGACTGTCTCAGCCAGACTTGCCTTGCAGCTGCCACCTGATTCCATTCTAGCTGGGCAGGTGCATGTCTTCTCCTCAAGTGCCCCGATGCCCCACACAAATTCCAGGTTTAAGCCTTTGTGGGTGCCTCTTTCTTGGGCAGAAATGACCTTTTACATCTCATCCTTTCACCAAAGTCCTCCCACCCTTAAAGGATCTCTTCAGACCCCCACCTGAAGCCACAAAATATTTTTCTGATCCCTCCTTCTCTAAATCCTACTCTCTGATTTTCATAAAGAGAATTATGAATTAGGCCACAATTGTTGTAGAGGGTTCTGCAAAACCAAGCAAATAGACAACCATAAAGATATGAGACTTAACTCAAAGTTTGGCTTTGCTTTTTTTCTGCTATGGAAATCTTGTTTTTGTCAGGATAGTGTTTGTGGTTCTCTTATCATCAAAGCAACTAACACAATGCTGTTCATGTTGTGGATAACCATTAAATAATTATTGACTGAATGAGAGTTATAATTGTAGGTCTTCTTACACAATCTTCATTAAAAAATAAAACTGTGATATGAGGACAATTTCCTATACTAAACTGGATCCCAAATGTGAAAAGATGACTATATTAATGTCCATAGTTTATAAGAAGATATATATTTATTCATAAATATTTTGCTATAACTATTTAATTGATAAATATTTATTCAGTACAATAGAAGCATTTACATAAATGACATATTTTTAGAAATAAATGACATTCTGGGTATTACAAATGTAAAAAAAAAAAAATATATATATATATATTGAAGCAGTTTCTCCTTGGGTTCAAGTTATTACTTGAAAGAGAGCCATGCTTACCTTATGCTTTGCTTCTTGCCCACATTATTACTGACAAGCATTCTGACAACATCTTCCCCCACAGCACCCTTCCAATTTGTTCATCTGTTATTAAAAAAAATAAACGCATAACAAAACTATATATATTTCTGTATTAGACTCTTTCCTCCAAAAAGACTTGAGGACTTTCTCATTTTTCTTGTACCCCTTCTGTTTCTTTGAATAATAATTGTGTTCCTTTGAAACTCATCTGATTTTTGTCTTACATATTTTCTTCACTTGCCATATAGATGCTAACACTGTCTTACAGTAATTCCCCACTGCCTCTAGAAATAATTCTTTTTTGAACTGAGTAAAATGATGCAATATGTTGTGGCATTCAGTGGCCACTTAGATATTTTACTTTCCTCTCTTACCAAATCTACCTTCTCTACTCTACGTTGCACCCCACCACTGCCAAGGCATGGTGGCTTGGAGACTGAAGGGGACTGGTGGGTAGTTGGAAAACACAGAATGAATGTATTCTGTCTGTGGAGATCTAGGGCTTCACTGAACCCAGTGCCAAGTAACTGCAGATGATAAGTGAGCCTTAAGGAGAAAAAGGAGGGGGCAAATTGCACCCTTCCTTCTCTTCACTTTTTAAATATTCTTAGGCCATTAGGTGGAAGACTCACAATAGGATGGATGGTGAGGGCCTTTGCAGAATGGAAGAAAAGTGGCATTTGCTTTAAGATCTCAGAGGAGGTAATATTTACAGGCAAGCCTGTTAATGAATTCATCAAGTTTCTCTTTGCCTGAGTCAGACTTCCTATCAAGGAGGGAGTGTACTTCTCTCAATATTTTCATCTCAGAAAAAATGAATCTCTACTCATAGCCACTTTCTGAGCCCCCAAATAAATCATTATTGCTTTGAGACTTTGCCAGGTGTGTTGTACTTTAGATAATATGATGCAATTTTATATTGAAAGCCTTTAAAGCAACTATCATATTTACAAGCCTAATTTCAACAATCATGATTTCTAAAACCTGAAATTTTCAGATGTCAAATGGCTTGAGCTTAAGTAATCTGCATAGTACATCTGAAATTATAATAAAATGATTTGCAAATACATGCATGCTTCCATTCCCTTAGAAAAGGACTCTTTTCTTGTTGTAAGGTAGTCTTTGGATATGCAGTATTTTTCTTCAAGACTTCTTTATTTCCAAGTCAATCATTGCTATTAATCTCAGACTGTAAAATAAATTGCATCTTATGTTTGAGTGGGAAAGCTGTTCCTCAACTTAAATGGAAATCTCAAAATTCAGATTTATTTCCCAACAAAAAGAGTCTGGGTTTGATTCAGATAGCAGCCATCCAAGCTTGAAAAGGAGTCAGCACAGATGTCCTTGAAAATGATTGCGCCCAAACACTGGGACAATGGCGCTGCTTCTTACATTGGTGTTTGGCTCATCAAAATCACATAGAAGTTTTCTGAAGACACTGAGTTTTTAAAAATATTAATTTGCTTTAATTGTGTCTCTATTGGCAATGCATGTTTATGAATATGTAGAGGTTTATTCAACCAGCCTGTTGAGATCTAACCACAACAATAAAGCATTTGGCTCCAAAGTTTGTCTTAATCCATTCTGAAAAAAATAACAAACAAAAAAACACAATATATGAGGATAAAACATACCGAGCTTCCCACCTGCTAACCGTAGGTGTTGGGAAAGTAAAACATTTACCCACCATTAAAATGATGATAGCAGATTCTGTAACCAAAGTGCATGTAAAGATATCACAGGAAAAGGTCCTTGCATCAGGTTGCATCATGTTACCCAGGTGGTTTAAGACCTCATGCTGGGTGGATGGATAATATGGTTGCTATGCTTTGGTCTGAATTTCATTCTGTTGTCCATTTCCATCTATTTATATTAAGTCTGTATGAGATCATAGTTTTACATACCAAATAAAATAGCACAGGAGGTAAGAATCATATAGGTTCAAAAGGGAGGAAGATCCCTTGGAGTGGAGCTGAGGGTGGTAATCAAAATCGACATCCTTGACCTAGACCTTTAAGAATTGCAGGCTCATGGGCAATGGTGAACCACTCTCTCAGGAAATTGATGTCTTCTTGTAACTTTGTTCAAAGATGTTAGGCTCTGAGTATATATTTCTAAAACCCAGATGCTAACCGCCTCTTCATTTTTCTCCTTAAGCTCTCCAAGCAGAGTCCACTTCCACAAAAGCATTAGTGAACCAAAAAGAATTCACCAGCAATCATCCTTTAGAAGAGAAAGGAGGCCCATTTTCCAAATGGGCTCATCAGAAATCCTCGTAGACATATCTATTCCCCGCAGGTTTTTCCCATCCATGCAACTGCCAGGGCTTTTTCACTGACCTCTGCTCTCAGCCAAGTTCCTTCCTCTCTCCTGAACTTATTCTGGCAAAGTAACGTTTCCTTTCTTAATATTGACTCAGAGGGACACAGGCTCAGCTCTGACTCTGAAGAGTATTTATCAAAGCAATCTGTCAACAGAGTACCCAAGTGATCAATATATTATCCATACCATTCAATATATAAAGGGAAAGTAGTATTTTAAAAGTCAATGTTAGCATCTAGATTGCTACAAGAGTTTTGCCAACTTGATCTAAATGTAATTGTAGAAGACTGGCCCATGATAGCAGGGAAAAGGGGCATTGGCCCCTGTGGTATCTGGTGCACTCCATCTGGCAATTATTGGGAGAATTGGATGGGCCAGAGCTAGTTCTCAGAGAATTATCCATGAACCGAAACCTCTCTAATACCTAGGCTAGTTATAGCCATAGGAATTCCTGCAAGGGAACGTGATAGTGTAGTGAAAGATAACTGGTAAGTCACTGTTCTGAAAAACCAGAGAATACTAGTACCAACACCTTCGGAGAAAAAAGTAAATGAATTAAAATACAAAAGTAATTGATTTAATTATCACAAATACCCTTCCAGTTAAGGCACTTGTCTAAGATAATATATTTTTAGACAATTACAAATAAATAATATCTCTCTATACACATTTGTCTTGATACAAAACTTGGAGGGACATGTTGATAATACATCGATTTTCTCTGAATTATAAATGTTAGAAATGTTATATTTTTTCACTGAGTAGATTACTTCTTATCTCAGCTTTTTCTCTTGGAAAAGCTTTTCTCTTGTAGTTTTTCTAATAGAATACACTGAATAAGGAAAACAAGTAAGAAGCGATCTGCAGGTTGAAAGAGAAATCTGTTTTCTGAAGTTGTTTTAAAAGCGCTACCCATAAATTTATAGGGCTGCACGCAGCCTCAGCGGCCAATTAGTCTTTCTCTTACCTCCTAGCTAGGAGGGGTGTGCATGAATAACACTAGTCCAGTGAGAAGCTTTCTGTTTTTGTTAAGGTGATAAGTTCCTCTAGGCCCTCTCCTATTGTTGAATCTAAAAGCATTTGGTATCAGACTGTTCTTTTTGGTACTTCTAACGATTACTTCCCAATAAATCTAAATGTCAGCTGTGTGGTTGAGCTTATTATCTCTCATTCTGTCCTCGGGGAAAATTGACAACAACCACCTGTCCTCTGTATAATTGCAAGGCCCCTACGAAATGCATTCTTAGAGACTGTGGCTTCCTGCAAGGTGAAAAATAATGACTGCTCATGCTCTGTTGCTTGTGCGATGTTGCTTTATTTCCATTGAAGCTCTGCTTGAAATTATGATGTTTACATGCAGAGTAAGTGAGAAAGGGAATACAGGTATCATATTAGGGACATTGAAAGAGCAAAACATTCAATAACAAATTCTTGTGAACATATGTTCAGTTCACGTAAATACGTGGTCTCCTTTCTTCTGCTGACCTGATGATGAAAATAGAAAATGCACATAAAATGGAATAGTAGAAAGGTACAAAATTTTGGAATAAGAATAGCTAAGACACACACACACACACACACACACACACACACACAATTCCAATTATAGACAATTGACTTTCTGGTAATCTCCTAATCCCTACTCCAATGTGTTCAGAGAAGGTACTTGAACTGGAATTGGGCAGCCAATATAAAAATCATTTGAAGAGATTTTCCAAGCAGGTTTCCTGGACAAAAAAAAAAAATTCTGCCACAGTTCAGAACTCTGGAGAGAGACCCTGTAATCTATCTTTTAAATAGCTTTCTGGTGCTCCTCAAATTTGAAAAACAAAAAACAAAAACAAAACCTGTCCTGATCCAATGCTCTTTTCTACTCCTGTACTTCATTCACATTGCTTAGTTCTTGGAAAGGCAAATAAAAATACTTTTATGGTTGTAATATTATATTTTCAAATCCCTGGTGCCTGCATTAGCTGTAGAGGAGAACCCGCAGTGGGAGAACACTGCAGGCATCCCACACTTACAGAAGCCTCTTCAAGTTGTCAGGGAGAATGTCTGTGAAGTTGGACCATGAAAGATCTGAGTAGCAGTCGGAAAAGCAAAAGGCCTTTGGCTATGTCGCTATGGCACCAAGTCTCATTTTCTTCGAACTATAATAAGTTTTCAGTGAGATATTGGAAATAACCATTCTGTTCTTTCAAATGAAGTGTGGTTTGAAATATGTAAGACAATATAGCTTAAAGTCAGGCTATTGCTATTAAGAATGGACTCTACTGAATATAGCTGCAGTGCAAAGCCAGATGAATACACTGTGTTTTCCATTGGATTTTAGTATTTATTTGTTTCCTTGCACTGTTCGTGGATTAGCATTTGGATATGCTTAGATATGAGAACAGGTTTTACATGAAGATGCATTAATATAGAAGAAAGGTTACATTTTGTATTGTTAGTTACATGAAATATGATTTTAACTTCTGATAGGAAAAAATTATGTGTATGGGGGTTGTTTTTATGCGTGTCCATTTTTTTCTGTTTGAAGCCTAATATAATGCTGTATTAAATGAAAATATTGAAATGTGAGATGAAGTGATAATTTTCATAGCTATTCACAAATAATAAGCTCCTGACTCTATAAGTTTAAAAGAAACAGAAATATCTATTGCTGTGTCTGCCATGCTGATCACACAATTTCCTGAAAATGGAAGTGATTTCAATCTTCCCTTTTGCCCATGAGAATTTTGCAGACGTTTTATATTCAAGGTGTAGTCCTCATTTAATGTAAGAAAATTGCACTTGATGGGAAAATTTCATTAAAAACATTATTTTGGAAAAACAGTCTGAATAAAACGTAGAAATTAGAAAAAAAATCTATAGAGTGTGTGTTATGAAATTAACAGTTTATGTTGACAGGAAGTTCCTATACTCTCTTCTCTTCAGTTATGAAAAGATTTTCTCATTGTGCAACTCTATTTGAAGCTTGCTATAATTGACTTACATGTTAAATAAAATAACAGTGAAAAATACAGATTAGGGTGCCTATGTTTATGGATAACAATTTGAATAGAGGACCTCTTTGAGTAACTTATCCAGTAAGGGATATTCTTGGTTGTAGGGAAAATTAAACATCTGAGTGTATCACAGGCATAAAAGAGATTTCTTCCTTAATCTCAGCGTCCTAATCATATGAACACATTATGTGGCTTCTAGCTCTATTCTTCTCTGGTTCTGTTTCTTGCACGAAGCTGAGTCATGAATAAAGATACGTTACTACAAGAGGCAGCTCATGTGTAACTTTCAATACCATCTCCTCTATAAGGCACACTCCACATTGCAAGCTCACAAGTAAAACACGCAGCCTAAATGGAATGTGTGCCACTGGTACAGAGAAATTGAAGTGACCTCTTGCATTGCCAATAATAATAGAGGAAGCCACTGGATAACCTGCGTGTGAAGGATTCTTTCTCTGTAGCAGCGATAGCATGCTATTCCAGGGCTTTCATGCAGACTTCCATGATAAAATCCTCACCGGTATCCTATTGTGATTGTTTTGTTCAGTAAGAGGTTGAAGAAATGTGAGCATATGGAATGTTTAAAAGTTCCTTTGTGCAAGTAGTCAACACATAGAGACAGTCCTAAAAGGGTAGAGAAAAAGATCACTACAAAGCATTTATTCTGCAAAGAATCACTTCTCTTATATGTGTCAGCAACATCTTTCCAGTTCTAGGTTGTTTTCAATCCTGAGTTCTGCTGGTGAATCTAGGAGGGTTTACTAGAACAAACCAAATTAGACTAATGGGATTTCCTTTTGCGGGGAAAGTGATTGGCAGCAGGGCATTTCACAAAGCCTTTTATGGTACCCTTGTTGGATGGCAAGAGGGAAGGACAATAGGTCAGCTAAGAGTGAAAACATGTATGCCAGTTATTTTAGGTGGTGTTCAGATGAACATTTTTTAATGAATATTTTCTATTTGTGAAATATGCTACCACTTTTTAATTTATGTTAATTATACTAAGTTTATTTTAAAATACTATTAAGAGGTAAAAGTTAGTCTATTTAAATAAAAAATGGTCAAATACAATCACAGGTGGTATGCATATATGAATGAGGAATGATATTTGATAGCCTCTAAGATTTCTTCCAACCCTGAAATTGTGTGCAAGGCAAATATAACCATCCCTCTCCTTAAGCAAAGATACAGAATTCAAAAGAATTAAGCTGCTAAAGGTCTCAGGCTTTAACTGAGCATTAACTGAGGCTTTTTGACAATCAAGATGTGTCAGAAATATGGCCCTTTGTTGGCGTTGGAGCAAACAGGGAGACATATATTTTAATCATAAAATTTATATTTTAATTATCTATTTTGATGTAACAACAATGACAGTAACAACAAAATAACTGAGAAGCACATCAAAAGGTCTTCAAAGTTCAATTGGCCAGTGAAAATAAAGAATCATTCCTATTATTGTTGAGTTGCTTCTCTCTGGCCTTCTTTGTTTGAGGGGACAATGGAGAGGAGGTGTTCCCTTTGTGTATAATAATCTAGAGTCCATTTAGGAAGGCACTGCAAATGTCATATAGTAAAGCTACCATATGGGAGAACTGTCCTTTTGCCTGGTCAAATCCCGTGGGGCCAGTTGTCTCTCCTGGCCAACATTCTATTCACCTTCAATCTCCATATCCCGTGGGTTCTAAGGACTTGGCCCATTTTCTTCCCTTCTGGCTACAGCCATCTGCCCTTCCACCTGGATTCCTTGCCTTTCAGACCACCACAAAAACAGATTACCAATGTCTCTTACCGTATTTTATTGTCAAAAAGACCTTTAGACCCTTTTTCTGTTGTTACTGAAAATAAAGACACAAGCACAGGAGTGTCTTTAGTGTCCCTTTTGAATTAAGGAATATAATTGAAGCTACCTTTAGCAAAATTATGAATTATGAGAACAGAGTTGTAGCTCACAGAATCCAGTGGTCCTTACAGGGCCTGGAAGAAGGCAATAGAAAGCAGATGAGCACCCTGGGTAGCCCTGTTCTGGCTCTTTGTGTCTCTTTGTCTCCTTGTGGCCCCTCCTGTGTGCTCTGTCTGCCTGTTTCATCTGGAAGATCTCTCATTGCTCAGCAATTATCTCACATTATTTTATGCTAAACACATTCAATTTCAAAGTCCCTGAAAATCATATTGGTCATCTGTGTCAAGGGTGTACCCCCATGTACAAAGGTTTTTATCTTGAGGCTGGGTCTCAAGATAAAAACATGGTAACAGAGTGGGTCCATTGTGGGGTTGGGAGCAATTTTCAGGGAAAGAAGGTCATTGTATCTTGACAACTGCCAGTATAGGTATTACTAAATAGTAAAGCAATGGAGAATATTGTAGAATATAAAGAATCTAACAGGTTTACAACATTAAGTAACATATTTTTTGTTTACCTAAATGTTTTTATTTTCTTTTGAGAGGTTTTTGAGAGATTACTAGTATAATTGCCTAATCTCACTTTTTCTCTTAGTAATTGATCCAACTAGAAACCAACTTTGAAACCAATCTTACACCCCCCTTCCCCTTTTTAAAGCAATAAATATCTACACCTCTTAATTCTTGTAAGGCAGGAAACAGAGATACCAGTGGCTACGTGGTGGACTCCTGTCTCTCTGTTCTTCAATTCTTGTATTTTTATCTTGTATGTTTATCCCTGTTTTATAAAGTTAATTTGCTAAAGTGCTTTCTTTTTTGTAAGAAAGAACAACACTATTAGAAAGGATACCATTCTACCACTGCCCCATTCCCCCAAAATAACAATGACCACTTTTAGAAGAAAAGCAGTGGAAATTTTCCAGGCAATCACAATCTGGAGGCTTCCTTTTCCAAGGAAGATATTCTGACTTGGAAAGCTCTTCTCACTCAAGAAAACAAAACCTGTTGTTTTTTAGAATTTTTTGTTGGTCTGCTTCATTTTAGATGCCCTCTGCTAGTGATTTTCACAAATCAAATGTGTGTGTTGGGGATGGGGGAGTTTATTTTATTCCTTGATATTGATTTTTTAAGAATTTGAAATAGTTTACTCATTAATGGTCCTTTAAGCACAGAGGTGATGAACCTTGTCAAAACACAGAGTTAGAAATCAAATATTCTTTACATTAAAAGGACTTCTTTGCCGAAACCTGTTTGGCTCAGTGGATAGAGTATCGGCCTGCGGACTGAAAGGTCCCAGGTTCGATTCCGGTCAGGGGCATGTACCTGGGTTGCGGGCACATCCCCAGTAGGGGGTGTGCAGGAAGCAGCTGATCGATGTTTCTCTCTCATCGATGTTTCTAACTCTCTATCTCTCTCCCTTCCTCTCTGTAAAAAATCAATAAAATATATATTTTAAAAAAAGGACTTCTTTTAATCTAAGAAGGGTAAGTAGGTTTCAGTATGTGTGCGGAATCAGATTGAACAGAACTAGCTGCCTCGAATGTGGGGTGGAAGGGATTCTGCGCCCACTCTGACTTAAGCAGAAAAGAGAATCCAAATGTCCTGAGGGGCCATAATGATGGGCATATTTCTCTTGCATTTTTCATCTATAATGTGTTTTCTGAGATCCAGAGAAGGGAAATCACATGATCATCAAGGAAACTGGTCTTCATTGACTGCTTCATAATTCCTGCTAAAAGCATGGGACAGGGAGTTTTAAATGTGAATTTTTTCAAAAACTTTATTTCAGACATATAATGTAGAAGAAGGTGTGTGTGTGTGTGTGTGTGCGCGCGCGCGTGTGCACTGGAGAAGGTAGAGGTGATAGAGGAAGAGATGGAATATTTTAATCCAGAATTTTCAGAAAGACCATTTAATTAAAGTAGTTCCAGGATGTTACATTCTAGTTCAACATTATTGCACAAGAAGCAATGGCTAACTTTGTAAGACAGTTTGTCAAAAAGAAATTGCACCAGATAAGTTAGCCAGGTAAGGAAGACTTTATTCAAGGTTATTGCAGTAACAGTCAAGACCATTGCAGCAAGAGAGAGGGATCAAACTCAACAATGAACAAAAGGCAGGAGTGTTTTTGATAGCTGGGTGAGCTAGTGGAATGCACTGGAGGACATTTGCTAGGGCAGGTGGGTCAATGGGATTATTTTCTAATTGGTGCTTAATAAAGTTGGGTCCCTGCCATCCCATAGAGACTGGGGTTCAAGTCCCTATTTTTCTTAATGATTATATGTCAATAAGATGGCTCCCAGGTCCTTGAGAAAGACATTCCTGGGTTGTAAAACTGGCAAGAGTCTGGAGGAAGACGTACATCTCAAAAGAGGAGAAAAGTAATTCATAATTGCAAGTTTTCTAAAGTAAATGCTCTAAGGAAAGAGAGGTCAGGAACCTTCCTTCAGACAGGAAGAAACCTGCCTAAAGTTTAGTTAAGTTGAGGGGAATGTTAAGGCCAAATGTCAAAATAAATTCTGAGTTACCTAGTTCTGGATACACGTGCAGTAGCACTTCAGAGGGGCTCGAGATCAGAGAGGGATCAACAGTGTTTGCTGGAGGTGGAAGGACTTGAGTTGCTCTTTGAAGAATCTTGTAACTGGAAGGAAAGGAAGACATGTCCATCGTGAGCAGCACAGTGAGCGATGACAGGGAGAACACAGCAAGTGCGGGATGTGGGGCATCACCTAGGACTGACTTCTGTTAAGACAGGTCTCTTCTCAGTTTTTAGATCAATTTGAACAGTCTCCTTTTCTCCCTTCCTCTAAGTCCCAGGGAGACACTTGTTTTGTCCTCCTGAATGCTGCCAGTTCATGCACCTAACCACCCCCTCCAACGGGCAGTGGGACATAGGCTGCATGTCACTTGTGCGGCCTGCAAAGACAGGCCTTGGTAGATTTGTTCTATTAGGTATTTCCTTCTAATTACTCTCAGGTCTGAGAAGCATAACAGATACGAGGAAATTTGAAACAAAATAAATCTTATAAAGCATTTCAATCCTCCTTTCTCAGTCCTTTCTAGGAATGTTCAATGGAAACCACTCAGGGTTTTACTTTCAGGCTTTTATTTCAAAGCTCGATCACCCCCAGCTTTCCTTTAAACTTTCTCCCACCTTTAAAATTGTAGGTGAAGAGCAAGCCAACCACTCGCCCTCCAAGCCCAAGAATAGCACTAGGGGCCAGCTCTTCTCACACATGTAATTAGCATATTTGAAGACCCATACACATGTAATTCGCGTATTTGATGACCCCTGGGAGAATGACTTTCAAAGGGAATTTGAGTGCTGGGAGTACAAAGGGCAGAGTGCCAGCAGAGTGCAGCCTTGACCTGGAGTCAGACCTGGCTTTCAATCCTAATTCTTTCAGCTGCTTACCCTGTGACCTTAATAGATTACACATTTTCCCTAAATGCCAGTTTCCTAGTTTAGTAATTAAAGTGAGGGAGCCATAATTGAAATTATATTTTTGTCTTGAACTGTTGCTTTCATAGTAAAAACCAAGTAGAGAATTTAATGGCAGGACTGATACTGGAAAATTATTTTTAAAAATTATTTTTAACCTATGCTATTTCTTTAGGGTATAATACCTTTCCTCAACATATTTCTGAAAATTATATTTTTTTATAAAGGGTACAGAGATTTCTTAGACATATTAAGACAAATACAGTAGCATAAGCCAAATATACCAAAGGATTCACATATTAAAAGCAAGCACAAAAGAATTTCCTGCTTTTGTAGACCAGGCTAGTGCAGTAGATTGATTTGAGTGAGGAGAGGTCCTTCTTTTCTGGCCGCACGCCTGACATTTTGAGAATGCCAGTTCAAGACAGATCTGTGACAGCTTCCGTGGCTGAGAATTCAGTAAGAACATGCATGTTTTACTGATGCTCAGCAAGACAAGACAAGAAACAACCTGGTGGTTATATGTGGAGGTCACCTGTGGTTCTGAAAAAAACAAGTGTGGACTTACTGGCTAAATCAATGGAAATTTTCATTTAAGACATCTCTGCAGACCTCATCTATCTCCCATCCCCTACTGCTAGATGCTAGAAAAGAAATTTTAATGTGAAAAACAACACTGAAATGACAATCTCTAAAAACCATTCAGCAACTTTGAAATGCTATTAGCATTGATTGTAAGCTAACAAATTCATGGGCTGTGTTATTGCTAAAGAGTCATCACTTTTGTTACTCAGTCAAAGTGAGGTTTCACATGAATTTTTTTTCACTTTTTTTCTCTCAAAATACAAAAAGTCTTTATTTTCCTTTCTGTCAGAGCAGATATTTTATACTGGGCATGCCCATGAAGGAGAGAGAGAGGTGTGCATATCAAAATTATATAAGGCAAATTTTCAAACTCATATTTTAGCACTCATCCCTTTGTTATCTGCTACTAATTTATTTAATATTTATTGACCATCCACTATGTCCTAGGGACCATGCAGGTAAATAGATAGCAAGGTTCCTAATCTCCTGAAGTTTAAATGTATATGATGGGGAGACAGAGTTAACAAGTCAACAATAAAATGAACATGATAATTCTAGATGGTGAAAAGTACCAGGAAGGAAATAAACCAGCATTTTTCAATAGAGGGTGACTGGGATGGAGGGATTTTTATTTGGGTGTTCAAGGAAGGGTCATTAATCTATCTGAATTACTTTCTCCTTTAGAAAATGATGATTATAATATATACCATGTAAAACTGATGTGAAGATTAAAAGCAATAATATATTTTAATTGCCTGGCTCATAAAAAGCAATAAATAGTAAGTATTCAATAAACGGTAGTTCTTATTATAGGCCCAGTGCACAGATTCATGCACCAGTGGAGTCCCTTGGCATGGCCTGCGGGGATCGGGCTGAAACCAGCACGCAACATCCCCCAAGGTATGTAGTAGGGCATGAAGTGGCAGGCGGCTGGGGAGGAGATGCTCCTGCTCATCCTGGCCCCCACTCATCCCAGTCAGCTGAGTTTCTGCCCTGTCTTCCACCGCTGTTCCTTGCATTTCCTGGTCTGCTGCACCCAACTATGGAGAAGTGGGTCCCTAGGGTGGAGCTTCCGTGGCCTCGCTAAGGGTGCAGCCTGGGGCTCGGAGAAGTGGAATGAGGGCCTGAGGGGTACCTGGGGTGGACCAGGGAGTCACAGTAGCTGCGCAGCGAGGCCGACCACTTCATGCATCGTCCTGCAAGTCCTGGGGTGTCTTCAGTCTGATAGAGGAGACGGGCACTAGGAACAGAGTTTGTGGTCTCTTTTTTTTTCTCCCTCTGTCCCTAGTCCATGCTGCCCGGGAGGACGCAGCTGGAGGGGTTGAAGGAGGTCGGGGGTGCCCTGTCTCTGGAGCGGTGCCTGGGGAGCGGCGAATTTGGGCCGATGGCCCAGCCTCCCAGTGGAAACTGCAGCTCAGCCCCACCTTCTTTCAATCTTTCATAGACCCAATCGCCTGTTTCTCTTTTCATCTGTCCAAGTTGACTGCCCCCTGGTGGTCAGTGTGCATCATAGTGACCGGTCAACTGGTTGACCAGTTGCTTAGGCTTTTATATATATAGATAGATTGGTACTGTGGCTTGTTTCCTCCAGGGACCTGGATCCATCCAAACTATAGGACTCTCTCCTTTTCTTCTCAAAGGCAATTGTAATTCAGGGCTTATTGAGGATAACTAAACCATGCTATTCAATGTATAAGTTTACTAGGAAGTTCTTATATCTGTCGCCTTCCCATAGCACTTCCTTGGGCTCTGGTCTGTCAGCTCACTTCTCCCACTAATCAGTGCATGCTTCTCTATTTCAAAAGAAATCATTGCCAAGGCTAGTTGGCTCAGTTGGGTTGAGCGTTTCCCAGGGCACCGAAAGGTCTTCAGTTCAATTTCCAGTTCAGGGCACATGCCCAGGTTGTGGGTTTGATCTGCTGTCGGGTGTGTGCAGGAGGCAACTGATCAATGTTTCTCTCTCCCATAGATGTTTCTCTTCCTCTCTATTCCTCTCTCTCTCTAAAATCAATAAAAACGTATTTTTAGAAATTTAAAAAAGAAAAATGGTTTATGTCAAATGCCTGCTCCTTAGATACCAGCCACATATCTGTTGATAAAACAAAGCTGAGTACATCACATACTGTGGTAGGAGAGAGCACCTATACAGGGCTATGGCAAGGTCTCAGAGGAATAAAGACAAGGTCAGGTCCGAATAAATTGAGCATTATAAGTTTAGTTTAAGGTGGGCCTTTAATGTGGGGACTTGTTTAAAAATTGGTAAAAATCATAATATAATAGTTTTGAATTAGAAAGAAGAGATTCAGAAGAGTTTGGGGGCATTAATTGTGTGTTGATACTTCCTGTGGAAGACTGGATGAATCTTTGGGGATTTCCTGTAATTCAAAATCAATGTATTTGCTGGGGCATGCATCTCCTAGAACAGTTATGTTAATGAGGACAGTGGAATAATAAAGTAAGGTCAATGTAAATAGTAAATTGGGTAGGAGATAGGTAGTTTCAGGTATCGATGGGAATTTCCACTGCATGGACTTCTAATCCTTATTAATGAAATGCAATTAAATAGCAAGGGGGCAGTTTCACAATAGGCATGTTAAGGGTGCACATTAAGCTACTAGAGAAAACATCTAAAGTCCTTCTTAAGAAGTGCAGTCCCTCCATCTTTAATTCAAAACTGAACCATCCTTTCCCTAAATTACTTTCTCATGTTTTGTGATCCAGTTGTTTTCTTCTGTGAGGTAGGAAAACTTAAACACCAGGAGAAGGCAGTTAATATATTGAAAAAAACTGTGGCTTATACTTAGGTTTCCATTTACATGATATTGTAAACATTTTTGATAAGCCTCCATTAGAGGAAACATGTTTTATTGAAAGGAGTTAATGGTTTGTAGAAGAATCACGGTAATACTCTTTCCAGGGACACAGATGCTTGAATGATGTGGTCTCCTGGTCATGGGTTCAAGGCCCCAGCATGGAGGTTATGTCCAAGCCAGTCATTGCCCTGCACAGAACTCTCAGCCTCTGTCACATTGATCTGTTCTTTTTTTCTTTAGGGATGATGAGTGCTGTACACATAGACTTCACCATTACTACTTCTAGACTTGTGTAAACTTGATGTCTCTCTAATAAATGCCAATGGGACAAGGATCAATGTAAAATCCTTCTAACATAAACTACTTGTATAGTCCTAAGCACTGAACAATCACAGCTTCCAAACACCTGCTCTGCTAGCGGAGGTAGGAAAGTAATATTTACCAACGTGAATGTTTTTAGTGAAGAAATCAGTCTTGTTTCATAAAAGCAATGTGATCCTTGAAGGGGTTCCATAGAGAGTCATTCCTTGAACATTTAGAGATCAACCACATTGGGAGTCATCTTCATAAATTACTTTTTAAATTAGTCATTGGTTACCAATCACTCACTCACAGACAGTTTGCCAAAGCTATAGGTTAGTTTCCAGGGCAGGCAAATCAATATTTAGACATTAAAGCAGATGTTCCTAATGGTGACCCCTGGGGCTCTGTTGTATTTATTCTCTGCCGTTTAATTTTGACTGAGATCCCCATATGTTTTTTGGTGCTAGCTTATTTATGGAGTCAGATTCAGTGATTCTAAAACATGCAACGTGTTACTTATTGAGACTTGTCCTATTCTGTAAAGTTTTAATAAAATTGCCTGAGAGTTAGACATCCTTCTAAATGATTATCACCCCCCATTAATTGTTAGAATGTTTCCCCTTGGGCCCCTCACTGTTCTCAGATAGTAATATTAACATATATCTATGGCCTCATTCAGACTGTGAATAGTAACAGAAAACCATGAGAAGGGGATATGGTAGGGCTAAATGTTGTGTGATGGTTTAGTGAAGGGTCAATTGGTGGGCAGTTCTACTAGTGACAGGTAGCCTATCTACTCACAGACTAGGTGTCCAGAAAGAAGCAAAGCAATAGATCCAAATGGCTTCTGTAGATGGGGGGAGGTGCACACTTGGGGGCTGAAATATCTGTGAAAAAGTCAGCCAAGTTAGTGATTTGATCCTATGTGGTCAAAATGAGATATTTTGCATATACTTGTGTTTTTTGGTTAATGTAAACCAATTTTGGTCATTAAGACTTAGGTATGTCTCCACATAAGAGACTTTGTTTCTTTGACAGATCATCCTCCTAATTGGATTATTTTTCATTAAGCTAAATATTGAATATGTGCATTCTAGAGTTAATAAATAGCTATGCAACACAACAACAACGAATGGGTGCCAAGAATATGAAGACCTTATGAAATAAACAGTGCCAATTTCTCCAGAAACCCTTTGAGTTATGAGAATTACTGGATTTTTTTCCAAAGAAATAACAAAAATGTTAGATGTGCTTATTTTATAACTGCTAGCTAAACAATAAACAGTGCTTAGTTTTCAAAAACTGTTGGCATTTGTCTTGCCAGAAAACAAGCGTTCTAAATAACGAATATTAAATTGAGGTAAATGTCCTGTGACTAACGTAGATTGTTTACATAACAGAAATAGAGGGATTTTAGCAATGCACATATACACACACATTGTCACTTTAGACTGTGACTTCTTGCTTGGCTTGATTCCAATAAAGGAGTGGAAAAGCTTAACCAAAATTAATTAAATGGAGGCAAGTATAGCCATGAATGTGGCAATTAATTTGATTTTTACAAGTAGCTTGCTAATAAATGGAGATAGGAAAATCTAGTTATAGCTTGAAATTTCAAAATCCTTCAACAATAAAACTGTGTCATATTCAAGACACATACTGATGTATGGAGATAAATTGCCTGTCACTTAGTGTGGAAGATACTGCTTAAATTGTGCATTAGATGCATATTAAGTTGTGTAGAAACCCACATTTAGGCTGTCTGTTTCCTCTAGGTAATGTAGCTCATTCATAATGTCATTTTCTTGGATGTGCTGAAGTGGCTAAATGAGCATAGAAGTTATTTATACATTAGCGTGGCATGCAGAACGTCGCTGTTTTCCACTTTGCATAGGGGCACAGGCAGAGTTGATGGGGCTGAATTTATGCAGACTCTAAAAAGTGACTCCAGGTTCTAATCGACATTTCTTCCTGAATCTAGAATTGGGGGGCAGGGCGGGGGGGGGGGGCGAGAATTACACATCTGAGGGGAAGTCCCCATCTTCTTCTGACAGCCTACTTATCCAAATTGGTTGGGCCAGCCTGACGAACACGGAATGCTTCAACGTTTTCTCTTCTACCAGAGAACCATAAAGTCTTTTCTAAGAAGCACACAGGTAATTAACATGGGATTTCTGTACAGGTAATCATTTTTGGTGAATACCCCAGTTTTAAATGGATGTGATGCAGCTTACTTATGGGAGGAAGAATTTTAATTGTCCTCGACACCCCTCTGTAATGTACAACTACTGATTCACTCACATACTCTCTAGCATTGCACAAAGCAAGGTACTGAGCGAGTGCCCCATCTGATAAGGACCCAGTAAGTATGTAATTGAAATCGGTCTTTCAGGCAAGCCATGATTTGTTCTTCCTTTAGGCCCTCAGCGTGAGCTAACTTTCATTGTCATAATCTCCCTGCACCATCTGGACCTCTATAAAGATGTTGGTCTCAGCGGTGAAATGAAAGACAAGGAGGATACTAAATAAAACTTACATAGTGAGAGAAAATTGTTATTGTCGATGTTAATCATAACTATATCTCTTTTGAGCTTTTCACCTAAGGATATTAAAAGATTCTCTGAGCATCAATCTTGCTCTCAAAGTTTGGTGATTGATGGCAATATTGCTGCACAAGGAGGTTACATGGTTTGACAAATAAAAATGATGTGAGAGGGGGATATACTATTTTTTACTCATCAATTTAACAAACATTGGTATGTACTATGTAGAGATTATGATCTAAGTAGTGTAACTATATAATTTATCATTTAATCTGGGACACCAGTAAGAATTAAAGGGGGAGCTACAAATAGTTATATACTAGAATAAGAGGCATGTGAACTAGGGTAATTCTAGGCAAAGTCAGAAACTGTGTCATCTTACTCATTTGTAATGAATGAAAAGATGCAATTAGGTCTTAAAGCTTATTGCACACCTCAAACATGCATTTCTTAAGTTTTTGCTCGTGTCAAATATCAAGGTAAAATCCTGCAGCCTCGCCGAAACCGGTTTGGCTCAGTGGATAGAGCGTCAGCCTGCGGACTGAAGGGTCCCGGGTTCGGTTCCGGTCAGGGGCATGTGCCTGGGTTGCGGGCACATCCCTAGTGGGAGGTGTACGGGAGGCGGCTGATCGATGTTTCTCTCTCATCGATGTTTCTAACTCTCTATCTCTCTACCTTCCTCTCTGTAAAAACTCAATGAAATATATTTAAAAAAAAAAAAATCCTGCAGCCTTTCCTTACCACACCAATAAAAATGACACAAAACTCAGTATTCCCTACTCCTTGCTCTCTGCTTTATTTTTTCTCTTTAGTACTTATCACCTTTCAGTATACCATATAATCGATCTTCTTCTCTGTCTCTCTTCATTGAGCACTAAGCTCAGTAACAGCAGGGATTTTTGTATGTTTTCTTCATTGCTCTATTCTCAGTGTAGAGAATAATGCCAGAACATAGTAACTGCTAAGTAAATATCTGCTGAGTGGATGCACTTACTCATTAGGAGCACCAATTTTGTGTTGAACATGGTGTTGGATGTTAGAGGTACAAACAGGCATAAAAATATTTCTCTGCCGCCGTGAGGCTTCCAAATCAGTAGGAATAAATGATTGTTCTTCTAAGTGAAATAAAAAAGAGACATTTCATGATATCTGCAGTGTTTGGAAGATTGGGACCTTAGGAGGTTACATAGTTCAAATATTACAAAATTATATATATATATATATATATATATATATATATATATATAACTGGTAGTCTTTCATGACACTTTTATTTTTCCTTAATTTTGTTGTAAAATTTTTAAAATAATTTTTAAATAGGATCATTTGATAAAAATCAAGTATCAAATGGGTTAATATGGAATCTCAAATTTATCTTGAAGATTAAAAACATAACTCTAGACATTGGAGCATGGCTACTTAGAAAGAGACGAAAGGGAAACAGAGTACTAAAATTTATTTTTATTTTTAACAAAAGTCTCTAAATAAGATAGCTTAAAGAAACAAACTTTGTTGAAATTTAAATTTGAGAATTGTCAATCTGTCATTCTCCAAAGGGGAAGAGGTGGCCCTAAATTTGTAGTCAGGAGAACCAGGCTTTTGTTTCTAGAGTTCTGTTTGCAGTAGCTGGGACTTTGGGCAGCAAGACACGTCATCATTTTCCCACAGAAGCTTTTTGGCTTATGGGCTAATAAGGTTCCTGTATGTTTCCTAATACTGCAGTGTCACAGTACCAAAACCTGGGTGTCCTAAAGCAAAGGAAGTGAACTCACAGTTCTGGCAGCTAGAACTCTGAAGTCAGGGTATCCGCAGGGCCATGCTCTCCTGGACAGCTCCGGAGGAGAATCATGCTATGCCTCCTCCAGCTTCCCGTGTTTGCTGCCAACGCTTGGCATTCATTGGCTTGTGGATGCGTCACTCCATTCACATGGCTGTGTTTCCCCTGTGTGTCTTCTCATTGTCTTTCCTAGATGCATCTGTCTCTGTCTCCAATTTTCCCTTTTCTTGAAGGGACACCAGTCATAGTATACTACGGCCCACCGTAGTTTACTATGACTGGTATGATCTCACTTTAACTTGATTATCTCAGCAAAATCCTTATTTCCACATAAATGCTCAGAATTAGTACTACAACATGTATATAGTGAGGGGGGACACAGTTCAACCCATAGCACATCATCTAAACACAAAGGTCTTATGGATTATTAATGCCTAAACTAACCTCATTGAAAATAAATACGATTTGGAAGGCTGAAGATAGATTTTAGTATTTCTATTGAACTAGTACTTTATGTAGAGAATGAAATGTTTTACAAAGTTTGAGCAACCTGTTTTCCAGTCCTTTGTTCTCTGCCCAAGAATAAGGTAGGTTACGGTAATTTTTAGCTGTGTTTCACTGAAGCCATTGTCTCATGAGGCTAACAGTGCAGAATATTGTGGAACTGGTAACACAATAGAATCTAAAGCAATACTCAAAGTAAAGAAATCAGCTCACCATGAATTACCACGTATTCATATTTAGAAATTTCTAGCTATGCTTCTGAAAAGGATTGCTCTATTGATTTTCAAATAAAAACCGAATTGTTATACTACATTTTCATAGGTGTATTATATGACAAATTATCATATCTAACATAAATTGAATACATAACTTTATTGGTTTAGTATATGACTTTAAATATATTAATATATGGAAATGATAAATTATATATACATAAATTAATATACCTAAAGTTACACAAATGGAATTGGATCATGGAAATTACTGATCCCATCCCAAAACACAAAGAGAAAATATGTTTTAATATTGCAGCAATATTTTCCAATTTTAATTAAAGGCATGTTATATGATAAATGTAAATATAATTGTGAAGATGTAATGTCAAGCTATTTCAAATAAAAACTGAACCAGGATATCCATTTTTCTAGAAGAATTGAGACTTTCACTTTCAGAAGTTCAATGAATATAGTATATCTATAGACAAGATGAAAACTGTCAGCCTTCAGACAAATATGGCACACAAACATGTCAGTTTGGCTCGTGTAGTAATTTTTCCCCTTTATTTC
This sequence comes from Myotis yumanensis, assembly GCF_028538775.1. NCBI lineage: Eukaryota > Metazoa > Chordata > Mammalia > Chiroptera > Vespertilionidae > Myotis > Myotis yumanensis. The sequence continues at coordinate 27,586,893 of NW_027223762.1, read as the reverse complement.
TATTTTTATTTCATTGTGTTTTGGCAGAGCATGCACTCCCCACTTTGCTGTAGGCCCCACCATTCCCTACGTGCCCCTAAGGCCCTAACTCTGGGCGTATTAGAGGGGGGAGCCCAATACACACGGTAGCCATAAGTTTTCCTGCAGACTCAGGTGTGACAGAGAAGGAAGCAGAATGCTTGTTTCTTAGTGGAGAGCGAGGTATTGGGGGGTCACAATGAAGTGAAACCCATACTTATACCAGCATCCCGTTAGACTAAATGTGCATGTGTGAGTAATGCAAAAAAGCAAAAGGCAAATTCCTGACATTCCTAGCATGCAATTTACTTGACGAGAAGAGGAAACACCCCATATAATGCATGAAACAATTAATATTCAAAGCAGGCAACACTAGGAGTACAGGAATGAAAGAGAAAATAGTATAAGTATGCCTTTTTAACCTTAAAGATCTCATTGTATGGTTACAGAGATAAAGTCAGCATAAACACAGCCTTCCATAATATGTAGTATGATAGTAATGAGAAGTCAAAGGAGAGACAGATTGCTTGGGCTGAAATTCTTCAAGTGTCCTAGAGGAGGTGGGGCTCGAGTTTCTTTGATAGTGAGTGAATTTTGCACGCTCTAAGGATAAGGATATATTGTTAACCTTGGTGCTTGCAATAAAACATAATGCAAGAAGGAATTATAAAGCAAACTGACTTCTTTATATCTTAATAAATATCTACAAGGTAAAGAAAAATAATCATCTTATTTTTTATCTATCAAATTGACATTAACCAGTTGGGGAAAGCTGTGAATTATGTAAATGGTGATTTTTAATGGATGTAATAGCTATTATAGCAGTTGTTTATTAAGCAGTTATTATGTGCTGGCCACCATACTAAATGTTTTATAAAATTTTTGACATTTAAATCTTTTAGTAGCACCATAAGTTAAAAATCACTTAAAATTATTTTCCCAATTTTGTAAGTAAAGAAAAGGAATCTCGACAAGATAAAATTAGTTGCCCAAGTTAACAATGTTTGTATAGAGGACAGTCTTCCTTGCCTATTTTTATCTGACTCAAAAATTATTCCTGCCCTAAACCATTTTGTTATACTGCCTCAACCAAATACAAAAAAAGATACTCAATTAAAAAAAAAAGACTGATCTCACTCATATTTTATTCAATTTTTAAAAAATAGTTGTATTGCTTTCAGAGAGGAAGGGAGAAGGGAAAAAAGATAGAAACATCAGTGATGAGAGAGAATCATTGATTGGCTGTCTCCTGCCTGCCCCATCCTGAGGATCAAGCCTGCAACCCAGGCATATGCCCTGACAGGGAATCAAACTGTGACCTCCTGGTTCATAGGTTGATGCTCAGCAACTGAACCACACCAGCTAGGCTCACTCATATTTTAAAGGGTAATGCTGAAACTCGGAAACTAAGAACCATGTGGTTTTTTCTGGGCAGCATGCCAAGGTGATTTCTTTCCCAGGTGGATTCGAAGAATGAAGCCTTGGGCAAAAGGTGGTATATGAAAAGGTGGAAATTTATTGGAAACGAGTATAGACTCCCATGTGGGGAGGGGGGTCTCAAAAGGGGTAGTAGCCCCCTAAGCCCCTTTTTCCTAAGGTTTATAAAGGCTGCAGTTCTTTGTCTTTTGATGCTCCCTTCTTATTGGTCATTATAGCAGCTTCAAAGCTCAAACCCCATATGGGATTTCCCTCTTTTCTCCCTCCTTCAGTGATAGAATTCTCTATCCCCGTGGTTCTCAACCTTCTGGCCCTTTAAATACAGTTCCTCATGTTGTGACCCAACCATAAAATTATTTTCGTTGCTACTTTATAACTGTAATGTTGCTACTGTTATGAATTATAATGTAAATATCTGATATGCAGGATGGTCTTAGGCGACCCCTGTGAAAGGGTCGTTCGACTGCCAAAGGGGTCTCAACCCACAGGTTGAGAACCGCTGTTCTATCCCCTGTGAAAATCTGTTTTCCTCTTTCTCCTTTTTGTTTCTCTACTCCCTGTGGCTTTCCCCTTATCTTCTCAGAATGGGTGTCCCTTATTTTGTGCTGCCTTCTCTTCTTTGTGAACGTATGCCTTTGCCAGCTCCAAGTTCCCAACCAACTATGCCTCCCTCCCCCTAATTCCTAAAACTCCCTACACCTGCATATTTTACCCCTAAAAACTCCTTTCAATGGTATTTCTATGCTATTCTCCAGATTATTCAATTGGATTCTCACTTGACTAAGAGTATATAACAGCAAGGTTACACAGTTCTTTTTTTTCCTGAGAACTATTATATAGTACCCACTCCCTTATTGGCGGTTTCAGGTACCCACTGATCAACTAAAGTCTGAAAATAGTAAATGGGAAACTTCAGAAATAAACAATTCATAAGGCCTGAGTAGCACGATGACATCTCATGCTGTCCCGGACCATCCCATCCAGGATGTGAATTATCCCTTTGTCCAGTGTATCCACGTGTATGCGCTCCCCTCCCATTAACCAGGTAGTAGTTGTCTTGCTTATCAGATCAACTGTCGAGGTGTCGTAGTGCTTGTGTTCAAGTAACCCTTATTTTACTTAAGATTGGCTCCAAAACACAAGAGTAGTGATGTTGGCAATTCAGATATACCAATAAGAAGCTATAAAGTGTTTGTATGTATAGGAAAAAATATAGTATATATTGAGTTCCGTACTCTTCCTGCTTTCACTAGTCTTGCATACACTGGTGGTGTTGGAAATATCCCCCAGAGATAAGGGGAGGACTACTGTACATTATTCATTAGTTCATCCATTGATTACAGAAGATTAACACCTATTACAGAGTGGATATTATTTGTTGCCCTGAGAATACAATGGCAACTAGGGTGGGTTTCTTTTTATAGAGCAAAATCTAGGTAAGGGTTGAAGTTATGCTTGGTATCTTCAGGATTTGTGTTTTTAACATTGAAAACCCAGACATAACCATGGGCTCAGGATTTTCATTGCCACAGTCAATATCTGTTTCAAAAAATGTCTTACAATCATGAGCGTTTAGTGATAAGCATTTTTCATATACCAAGAATATAGGAATTAAAGGATCCTCAAATTTGTAATTTAGATCAAGATTATAGAAGATCACAGAAGGCAAACAAAACAAAAACATGTTTTCAATAAAAAATAAAACCTGCTGTTGTGAACAGCTAAAACAAAATTGTTCCTTTTTTTCTCATTAATTTCTAAAACTAGAACTAGACAATTCATGTTAGAGCTTACAGTGACTGATAGTATATTTTCACATTTAGCAGATGTGAAGAGAATATTAAAGTTTTCAAGCACCACAATTTACATATTGAACATTAGAATTAAAAGAGGCCTCTACCCTCATTTAATATGAGGACTTAACACAGAGATTTGATGATGTGCCTAAAGTTGTCCCTATATATAAATGATGGAAATGGGGCTCAGTAAGCTTAAATTACTTGCTCAAAACAACCTTGTTTGTAAGGAAAAGAGCCGGATTGTAACCTACTAGCCTCATCTGATTTTGCCTTCTGCTTCAGGGTCCTCCCACACAGTATGTATAGTTAGGTACGATAAATAAATTTGATCATGTTGATATTTCTAGCATTTAAAGATTATTTGTTATTTCTAGAGATTTATCATCCACTTAGGATTAATACAATTAATTATCTCAAATTTTAATTTTAAAAGTTTATACCCATATTTTCTCAGAGAACTTTAATATTCTCAAAGCAAATGTCATCTGCTGGTGGGTCAGTTGGAAACATTTGCATTTTTAAAGTCACAGGGTAAGATTAATCTACTAGAATTTACTTTATAATTCAAATAAAATGGAAACCTTTTTTTAGACCCAAAGTAGAATTCCCTTAACAAAATATGAAAATATTTCTAAATGTATTTTTTTAATTACTGAAAAACAGGTTAGAATTACATTTTAAATTGAAAGTAAAGGTCAAACTCAATTTTCTTTGATAGGCCTTTTAGTTTGCGTAAATACAATCTTATTTTAAGGATATCATTAGATTTGTATTTATATTATTTTATCTTGCACTTAGGAGTTTAAATCTCTTTGTGGAAATTATCTAAAAGATGATTCCTTTAAGATCAATTGTGGCTTATGAAGCCTACTTGAATTACAAAAAATTATAGGGAAGGTGAGCCTACAGGGTAGAAGATACCACATCTGATGGCAATTTTGAAAAGTAAGATCTCCCTGGACTGTCTGAGATCATCTGTACTATTCACAGAAAGTACAGATCTCAGGGAAACCTTAGTAATTTCTTTGCCTTTCAGATATGAAAGAGGACAAGTCTGGTCTGCCCTGCTAACAGCTGGGAAGGCCATGAGGACACTGACTGAATCCGAGAGAACTAGAACTACAAATGGAAGGGACCCTCTCTCTAGACCCTTATTTCTCAAAGTGTGATCGAAGGACTGCTGGCTTCACATTCTGAGGGCTCCTTTTTACCAAGGTAGACCCTTGAGCCCTAACTCAGACCTGGTGTTTGTTCCTTCCTAGGAATCTAAGATACACACAGAGAGAGACAATATAGTAAAGGTTAGAACTACCTATCTAATCCAAAGACTTCATTTTACAAATGAGTAAACTGAGGCTCAAAGAGATTTAATAATTTACCTGAGGTTATCTAGTTTGTTATCCTTCAAATCCAGATTTTCTGACTTCCTATGCCAATGATTCACATACTTAAAATAGATATACACCTCTCTCTCTCTCTCTCTCTCTCTCTCTCTATATATATATATATATATATATATATATATATATATATATATATTTCAGAGAGGAAGGGAGAGGGAGAGAAAGATAGAAACATCAATGATGAGAGAGAATCATTGATAGGCTGCCTCCTGCATGCCACTGGGGAACCAGCCTGCAACCTGGGCATGTGCCGTGACCAGGAATCGAACCATGACCTCCTGGTTCATAGGTAGGCACTCAACCACTGAGCCCTACCAGCCACACATGATTCCCATCTTAATTCAACACTATGATGACACTTGAAACGGGTCTGATCATTTCCAGTGGTCGGCAAACTGCATCTCAGAAAACCACGGCTTGCAAGCCACATGCGGCTCTTTTGTCCTTTCAGTATGGCTCTCCCACAAAATACTGGCTCTTCCACAAAATACCGGCTTCTGCGCATGAGTTACGAAGTTTCAATCGCACTGTATGTGCGCCCCTACATGTGGTATTTTGTGGAAGAGCCACACTGAAGGGGCCAAAGAGCCGCATGTGGCTCGCGAGCCACGGTTTGCCGACCATGGATTTAGGCTAACTTTTTGAAAAGGTTGGTTTGATCAAAAGGCCACTACGGCCCTAGCTGATTTGGCTCAGTTGATAGTGTCAGCCTGTGAACTGAAGGGCACATACCTGGTTGCGGTCTCGATCCCCAATAGGGGGGCTTGCAGGAGGCAGCCAATTAATGATTCTCTCTCATCATTGATGTTTCTATGGCTCTCTCCCTCTTCCTTGCTCTCTGAAATCAATAAAAAATATATTCTTTTAAAAAAAGGCCACTATGGATTTTGTTGTGGTTTCAAGCTATCAAACTTATTCTGACTTCCAAGAAAACTAGGTCATTTTATTAAGAGGATATTGGGGTAGTTTATAACCAAAACTTTTGAGTTTTATGTCATTTCTTTGTAATGCATTTTATTTATATGATTCATTTTTAAGGGCTCCCAATTCTTTCATTCAGATTTCTAATTTTTGGAAGAAAAGAATCTGATTAATCTAGCCTGCCTCAGTAGTATCTCCCTTGTATAAAACTGCTATTGCCAGGAAGACCCCCAAGCACTGTAACTGGGGTACTTCCTGCTGGATCAAAAGTTGTTTTCAACAAAGAAAAGATAATCAAGCGGGGATCAAGCTCCTCACTCCTTAGTGGACTTCGGCATTTGTTGTAAATAATTTATTTAGCAGAATTAAATATGAGGATCTGATTGTTTCTGGAGGCCTACAGAGCCTTGAACATGCCTAAGAAAGACCATGAGACAAGAGCACAAGGTGAGGGCTGGGGGGTCCTATGAAACATTAAAGTAGGTGAGGTCTCGGGGGATACAGGGCATGCTATCAATAATTTGTTCTTCGTCTTCACAGTAGTGAAAATTATCCAACTATTCTACTCAAGCCTGGCAATTTTGGATAAGGTCTCAATGACTTCCCATAAGAAGAATATACTTTTTCGCTCCTGTGAAATGTCCAATAGGATTTAGCCGGGGCTTCCTTCCATGTTGTCTTCATTTGGGGATATAGTCTTGAAGTAGAGGAAAAAAATATGATGGTGAACCCTACACCAGCTCCTAAAACTTCAGCTCAGAAGGAATGCTGGATTCTACTCACATTTCTTTGATGAGATCAAGCCACATAGTCAAGCCTATTGTCAGGGACAGGAGGGGTGGGAGGGAGATAATGTTGATGAACAGAAACTCTGTCTACTACAGCAGGTATCCAGCTATCTCTCTTCCCACTCTATTTACATCCACGTAAACGTCAGGTTTTGAACATTGTTATGGCCCTGGCTGGTGTGGCTCAGCAATTAGAGCTTTTGCCCCATGCACTGAAGGGTTGAGGGTTTGATTCCCTGTCAAGGGCACATACTTGGGCTGCAGGTATTCCTGGCCATGGTTGGGGCACATGCAAGAGGTAACCAGTTGATGTGTCTCTCTCATGTCGATGTTTCTCTCTCTCTCTCTCTCTCTCTCTCTCTCTCTCTCTCTCTCTCTCCCCCTCCCCCCCCTCTCTTCTCCTCCCTCCCTCCCCTTCACTCACTCTAAAAAAAAATCAGTATCCTCAGGTGAGGATTAACAGCAACAACAAAAATTGTTATTGAACTGTAATATCGATTAAAATATCAAATGAATTTGACAAACTGGATACATTTGTGTAACCAGCACCTGGATGAACCCAAGCACAGTAGTAGTATTTTAGATGCCCCTCAGGCCCCCTTCACTCACTAGCCCTTGCTCTACCCCTCTCCCACTAAGAGTAACTACTACTCAGCTTTCTAGTAACACAGTTTACTACTTGGGACTGTTTATTTGTGACAGTTTACTCATGCACATTAGCCAAATTTTCCAATTATTTTACTCAAACCTGGTATTTTAGTCAAGATAAGGGATTAGTAGTTTATATAATGAAAATATTCACTGTAGTTTCTGCTATCTGACATCTTTTGTTCAGCAATCTGTTCTTGAGATTTCTCCATATTGTTGCATGAGGTTTTAGAATTAGATTGTACACGCTCATGGTTCTACACTTTCCAAGGTGTGATAATTTTATTCATACTATTCCTAGTTTGCGTACATTTAGGTAGTGTCCAGTTCCATGCTATTATGAATAGTGTTGCTGCCACACTGTTTATGGCAGTGCATGTCATTTGGTCTATACTTAGATATGAAGAGTGTAGGTCAGGGAGTATACGTATGTTGAGCTTTAATGAAGTCCATCAGCTTTTTTAAGTGACTTCATTTCTTTAAATTTTAAGACAAACTAAATGAGACATAAGGATCTAATGTGGGAGGAAATGAATTATAACTTTAAATGGACTAAGCAGTTAAAATTAGGCAGAAGAGGCGACGCATGTCATGAAGTCCTGACAAAGCAGGGAACATGGTTGCCGCAGAGAATGGTGACCCTGACCCTGGAACAGGCAGCTCCTATGTAAATGAAGGTCTTATGAGACTAAGGAAGAGCTGGGCCTTATTTTATTTACAGTAGATAGTATATGATGCAGCTTTTGATCTTTTGTTTGTTTGTTTTCATTTAAAGGTACCTGCCTAAGGTTTCAAGTGCTTTTAAATTAGCTTAGTCTTGAATAGGTACTAATAAAACTACTGTGTGTGACAATTGATAATAAAATCCCTGTGTCGTGCTGGCTTGTGGATAAGTGTTTTTATTATTCAAAAGAGAACATGAGGCTTTATTCATTTTCATAAAATACTTCTTCTTCAAGGTGGTTTGGGCCTCCCTCCCTCTTCCTGCCAAACTACTGAATTGTTTCAAATTTGAATTCCTTTTACTTGCCTAGATAATGTTTCATAATTCAAACCTGTAGGTATTGGTAACTCAATCTATTGGAGAGCACAAATAAAACTGAGCTGCATTTACCAGTGAAGAAGTGCAAGCCCAGACAATGGCCTGGTGCCAATTACAAGAATGTGTAAACAAATGCTATGTTCCATGTGGCCACAGCCGGAGACTTATAAAGAAACGCGCTCATTTTTTTTTCCCCAGCAGGCAGTATTCTCTGGGTTCCTGTGTGGCTTCCCCTGATAGCAAGTAGAACAGAACTCACATTGTGAGCCTTGCTAAGGGCAGACTTAGAAGACACACAGAGCACACTTAATTGGGTTCATTCAAACTGTAGAATTTTTTAAAATAAAATGATCTGTTAAAGCAAAGTTATATATTATGTTACTGAGAGTTAAAAGTACTTCATAAATAAAAAACATTAATTTTAGATGTGGAAGTCAATAATTTATTGCTATGGTGACATTTGAAAATAAGTCTCTAAAAGAGTTTACTTTGTTTTTTCTTTTCTTTTTTTTTTTTCAGTAATTATAGCTAGAGGGTCACATTTATTGCTTATAAGAGTGGTGCCATTTGCAACACTAAGCATTAAGGTATAGTTCCCTAAAGCATTTTCTAAACATACAAATTATTTGCTGTTAATTATTTTGGGTTCTCACAACATCAAAAAAATTAACCCCTATAAAATAATAAATTATAACTAAATCTTATACAGTGATATTTATGAAGTCAGGCATAAGTTGCAGTGTGAGTAAAAATAATAGCATTTCTGTGTTAAGCATTCTGCTGCATTTTAATAAGAGTTTTTAAAGTTGGTCCTACTGTTATTTTCAATATCCTGTAATACTGGTGAATCCCAGACATATATCTTTAATTCCGATCTCTGTAATGAGTGCCTAATTTATGTAACTGATCACCTACTTGACATTTCCACTAGTATGTCTAAGAGGCATCTCAAATTCATCAGGTCCAAAACAGAGCTATGTATTTTACCCTTTCATGCTGTTATTTCTGCATAAATCCCTTCTCAATAAGTACTATTACCACATGCCTACCTCTTCAATCCAAATACCTAGAAGTCATCCTTGATTCATTACTGACTCTCTAAAACACATACACGTACACACACACACATGTGCACACCTATGTACACACACATGTTCCAATTGAAAGATCATGTGAATATGCTCCTAAAACATATCCCAAATGTATAGTGTTTTTTTTTTCATTTCCACAGCTAACACCCCAATCTAGCCACCGTCACCCTGTAGAAGAGCCTTCGACCCGATTTTCTCTAAAACAAACCCTTACTCTAGAAGTTGTGACTTGGCACCTTCCTCTGTCTGTGACCCAGACTGCCTTATACCTCACTCTCCTTCACTCATTTCGTTCCAATCTTACTGACTTCCCCCCCATTTATTATATACTCCAAGCTTGTTTTTACCGCAGGGCATTTTTTGCCAAATAAATTAAACAGTGGATACATTGGGAATATCCAGGGCCAAATGGTGGTAGCACATAATCCAAAGGCAGCCCAATTGATTCACTATCTTACTGATTTTTTCTCACCTTTCCCTATGGTCTGTCACTTGCATGAAGTCAGTTCACGTAACAAGAGAAGTCTAGTGTCCAAGCTTTAAAGTGTGATAATAAATGTTGGATGCCTTCAGCTATTCTCTATTTTTCAGTTAGCTTGGTGCATCAGAAACAAGCATTTTCTGTGGTTATTCATCTTATAATCAGAAGGTCCCTCTCCAAGTACTGACCCTGGGGTTCTGGCTCTTCTTGCTTGTCTGCTTGCTTTTTATCTGACTCCAAGGCCGCCCTATTTCAGTCTGTTATTTCCCTAGAAAAGTGGCTATTTTCCTGCCTGAACCCCAGGTTTGCAGAGAGGCTTCCGATGGAGATTGCTGTTTTACTTGGGAGCCTGACCCTTTGATGGTGCCCCTGGCCTCAGCATACTTATTTGTTTAGCCTTTAGGTCAAGCCTCTGTTTGCCTTTTCTGGGTCCTAGCATATTCTAATCTCAGGGAATCACACAGCTAAAACACATATTCATGTTTTAAAAGCAGCTACTTCTATACTCAGAACTGTAAAATCATATAATTTTAGGAAGGGTAATTTTTTTAGGTATCGCCTGCCCATGTATCTATATATTTAAAATTGTGTGAAATTGATCCAAAGTATATTAGTCATGCCGTTAAAATAGTTTAGATGGTAAAATGTCATATTTGATAGTTTTGTATAGCCAACTGTTTTTCACACACACACACACACACACACACACACTCACAGTGGGCTTGGATTAAAGCAGTAATAATATAATATCACACTCAAGTCATGTTTTCTGTTTATTCAGATAATTTTTTATATATTGGATGTAAATAGTGATTTAATAAATATTGTTTCTCCTCCCCATCCAGCTCATAATTTCACAATTCCGCCCCCCCCTTTTTTTTTCATTAAAAGATATAGTTAGGAGATCCTGTAGGAATAGTGTGGCTCTGTCTCTTTCTTCTTTCCCTATCCTCCTTTCCATCACATACTGCTCTATAATCACGGGGTTGTCTCTGTGATAGACAGTCTGGCTACATAATTTATCATTCCTTATTCATAGATTAAGTGAGATAGTGTGGGGGTGGGAGGGGACAGAGCTCACCGCAGGTGTTCCATGGTGTTGCCCTGCACAGACAGTAGAGTCGGTTCATCAGCCACAGAAACATTTGATGTAGATGTGAAGGACATAACAATTTAAATTCTCCTCTAGGAGGGTAACCATCCCTCATTGATCTCACCCATCAATCCCTGTTTGAGTCTTTAACAGAAGTCCTTCATTTTGTGGGCTTACTTGAGAGTCAAGCGATAAATGACCAGTTACTGAGTATTTATTGTGGGTCTAGCACTATTCTGGGTGCTCTCGGGAGTCTGATATTCATCATGCGTCTCCTAGGAGCATAGAGAACGGTTTGGCAAACTTAATTAGCATATGGACAAAACACTTTGTGATGTTGAAACAAGATTTCTTTTCTTTTTTTTTTTTCTTTTTTTATTGCTTAAAGCATTACAAAGGGTATTACATATGTGTCCTTTTTTTTCCCCCTCCGCCCTTGATAATACCCAGGCTTCCCCTACCCCCCAGTGTCTTATGTCCATTGGTTATGCTCATATGCATGCATACAAGCCCTTCAGTTGATCTCTTAACCCACTCCCTCCTGCCCCCCAACCCTCCCCGGCCTTCCCGCTCCAGTTTGACAATCTGTGTGAGGCAGCTCTGCCTCTGTATCTATTATTGTTCAAAAGTTTATAATGGTCTCTATTATCCATGAATGAGTGAGATCATGTGGTATTTTTCCTTCATTGACTGGCTTATTTCACTTAGCATAATGCTCTCCAGCTCCATCCATGCCGTTGCAAATGGTAAGAGTACCTTCTTTCTTACAGCAGCATAGTATTCCATCGTGTAGATGTACCACAGTTTTCTAATCCATTCATCTACTGATGGGCATTTAGGCTGTTTCCAGATCTTAGCTATGGTGAATTGTGCTGCTATGAACATATAGGTGCATATATCCTTTCTGATTGGTGTTTCTGGTTCCTTGGGATAAATTCCTAGAAGTGGGATCACAGGGTCAAATGGGAGTTCCATTTCCAGTTTTTTGAGGAAACTCCATACTGTCCTCCATAGTGGCTGCACCAGACTACATTCCCACCAGCAGTGCACAAGTGTTCCTTTTTCTTCACATCCTCTCCAGCACTTGTTGTTTGTTGATTTGTTGATGATAGCCATTCTGACAGGTGTGAGATGATACCTCATTGTTGTTTTGATTTGCATCTCTCGGATGATTAGTGACTTTGAGCATGTTTTCATATGTCTCTTGGCTTTCTGAATGTCCTCTTTTGAAAGGTGTCTATTTAGATCCTTTGCCCATTTTTTGATTGGATTATTTATCTTCTTTTTCTTAAGTTGTAAGAGTTCCCTATAAATTTTGGAGATTAGGCCCTTATCAGATATGACGTTGGCAAATATGTTTTCCCACGCAGTGGGTTTTCTTGTTGTTTTGTTGATGGTTTCTTTTGTTGTGCAGAAGCTTTTTATTTTGATGTAGTCCCATTTGTTCATTTTCTCTTTAGTTTCAACTGCTCTAGGAGCTGTATCAGTGAAGAAATTGCTTCGGCATATGTCTGAGATTTTGTTGCCCTTGGATTCTTCTAGAATTTTTATGGTTTCTTGTCGTACATTTAAGTCCTTTATCCATTTTGAGTTTATTTTTGTGTATGGTGTAAGTTGGTGGTCTAGTTTCATTTTCTTGCATATATCTGTCCAATTTTCCCAACACCATTTGTTGAAGAGACTATCTTGGCTCCATTGTATGTTCTTGCCTCCTTTGTCAAATATTAATTGAGCATATTAGTTCGGGCCGATTTCTGGGGTCTCTATTCTATTCCATTGATCTATATGTCTGTTCTTGTGCCAGTACCAGGCAGTTTTGAGAACAGTGGCTTTGTAATACAGCTTGATATCTGGTATTGAGATCCCACCTACTTTGTTCTTTCTCAGGATTGCTGCAGCTATTCGGGGTCTTTTTTTATTCCAGATGAATTTTTGGAGAGTTCGTTCTAGATCTGTGAAGTATGCCGTTGGTATTTTAATGGGAAGTGCGTTGAATTTATAGATTGCTTTGGGTAGTATGGACATTTTAATGATGTTGATTCTACCAATCCATGAACACGGTATGTTCTTCCATCTGTTTATGTCTTCCTCTATCTCTTTTTTCAACGTCCTGTAGTTTTCTGAGTAGAGGTCTTTTACCTCTTTAGTTAAGTTTATTCCTAGGTAGCTTAATTTTTTTGGTGCGATGGTAAATGGGATTGTTTTTCTAATCTCTCTTTCTGCAAGTTCACTATTGGTGTATAGAAATGCCTCAGATTTCTTGGCATTAATTTTGTATCCTGCTACTTTGCCAAATTCATGTATTAAGTCTAGTAGTTTTTTGACGGAGTCTCTAGGGTTTTGTATGTATAATATCATGTCGTCTGCAAATAAGGACAGTTTTACTTCCTCTTTTCCAATTTGGATGCCTTTTATTTCTTCTTCTTGTCTAATTGCAATGGCTAATACTTCCAGGACTATGTTGAACAGGAGTGGTGAGAGTGGGCACCCTTGTCTTGTTCCTGTTCTTAGGGGAAATGGTGTTAGTTTTTGTCCATTGAGTATGATGTTGCCTGTGGGCCTGTCATATATGGCTTTTATTATGTTGAGGTATGATCCTTCTACTCCCACCATGCTGAGAGTTTTTATCAAAAATGGGTGTTGGATTTTGTCGAATGCTTTTTCTGCATCTATTGATATGACCATGTGGTTTTTTTCTTTCAATTTGTTTATGTGATGTATCACGTTTATTGATTTGCGTATATTGTACCATCCTTGCATCCCTGGGATAAATCCTACTTGGTCATGGTGTATGATCCTTCTGATGTACTGCTGGATCCGATTTGCTAAGATTTTGTTGAGGATTTTGGCATCTATGTTCATGAGGGATATTGGCCTGTAATTCTCTTTCATTGTGTTGTCTTTACCTGGTTTTGGTATTAGGGTGATGCTGGCTTCATAGAATGAGCTTGGAAGTGTTCCTTCCTCTTGAATTTTTTGTAGTAGTCTGAGGAGGGTAGGTTTTAGTTCTTCCTTGAATGTTTGGTAAAACTCCCCTGTGAAGCCGTCTGGCCCTGGGCTTTTGTTTGCTGGAAGCTTTCTGATGACTGCTTCAATGTCTTCCATAGTTATTGGCCTATTGAGATTTTTAGATTCTTCCTGATTGAGTTTTGGAATGTTGTATTTTTCTAGGAATTTGTCCATTTCCTCCAGGTTGTCTAGTTTGTTGGAGTAGAGCTGTCCATAGTATTTTTTAACAATCATTTGTATTTCTGTGGGGTCTGTTGTTATTTCGCCTCTATCATTTCTGATTTTGTTTATTTGGGTCCTCTCTCTTTGCTTCTTGGTGAGCCTGGCTAGAGGTTTGTCAATCTTGTTTATCCTTTCAAAGAACCAGCTCTTAGTTTCATTGATTTTCTGTATTATCTTTTTGGTCTCTATGTCATTTATTTCTGCTCTAATCTTTATTATCTCCTTCTTTCTGCTCACTCTGGGGTTTTCTTGTTGCTCTCTTTCTAATTCTTTGAGTTCTAGAGTTAGATGATTTACTACCATTTTTTCTTGCTTTTTGAGATAGGCCTGTAGAGCTATAAACTTCCCTCTCAGGACTGCTTTCATTGCATCCCATAGGTTTTGGATTGTTGTGTTTTCATTGTCATTAGTTTCCAGGATGCTTTTAATTTCTTCTTTGATCTCATTGGTAACCCAATCAATATTTAATAACATGCTATTCAGCTTCCAAGCGTTTGAGTATTTTGGGTTGTTTTTTCTGTAGTTCATTTCTAATATTATGCCATCGTGATCTGAGAAGATTTCTTTTCATTTATTCTGCACTTTGAGTTGAGAAAACAAAACTAATCCACAGAAAAAGCAGTGCTATGTGAATCAGGAATGTGACTCTTGATTTTGCCTATTCCGCTAATTATGGTAACAAAGGTTAGCTAACCTTTATCATCTACTCTGTGATTTTACTTAGAAAGTAAAGCCTTTATTTTACTGTGGCTATATGATGGTAAATGTAGTTACTTTCCATTGTATCCATTGTTCTTCCCAGGAAAACATTTCAATTTTTCCACATCTTCAGCACTTCCAACTTACATGGGTAGCTTAGGGCCATAGCTAGATACCTCAGTCTTTCTTCCCATTCTTATAGGTTTGGGATAGACTTTAAATCATCTCTTTAGTTTTCAACATTGCGTGACAACTAAAATATATTTGACAATACTGTGCTGACTGACTTCTGAAGGAGATGTTTGGCCTACCATTTGAAGCATTGCCTGCCTGCAGTGTTCTTAATATGCAAATGATGAAAGTGACAAACTTAAAGCAGTCTTGAAGCCTTTCAGGTTGAGTGGTGCCCAGGTTTCCACGGTGCAAGTGCACACTGACAATTGACTGTAACAGTTTATTTTTCTAATGAAGTTGAGTGGTTGAGTGCTGGACCCACAACTGTTTGCCCTTTGCATTGCTCACAAATTATGGTCAGTAACCCATAATAAGTCAGAGATTCAATCAAATTAATCCACTAGAATGTATAAACAGTAACTGTAAGTATTTGTAATTAAATTAGAATACTGGGTCTGAATTCCAGGTAAGGGCTTAAGCTGTACTGGCAGACAGATCCTTAACTACCTTATTATTTTTATAACTTTGCTAACTAGTTGCTAAAGCATATTAAATTTGGTAAGAAAGAAGAATGATGACAAGGATTTAATACCTAAAGGACTGCATTAATAAGCTTGCTAATTAGCTTATGATGTTTAAGGTACATTTTCCCCTCTTACTTGTTTCTCAAAATTAAATCTTGGATAAAATAGATTTGTTTGTATTCTGTTGTTTATCTGAGCTTGATTAGATTTGGCTGCCATGCCTTTAAAGGGCAGCGGTTCTCAACCTGTGGGTCGCGACCCCTTTGGCGGTCGAACGCCCCTTTCACAGGGGTCGCCTAAGACCATCCTGCATATCAGATATTTACATTAGATTCATCACAGTAGCAACATTACAGTTATGAAATAGCAACGAAAATAAATTTTATGGTTGGGTCACAACATGAGGAACTGTATTTAAAGTGCCAGAAGGTTGAGAACCACTGCTCTACAGGCTTACTTCATCCAGGCCCATCTTATGCAAAAGGCGGGAACACCCAAAGATGTATTTGTACATTTATTTCTTGTAGGAAAAAATATTTATTTTTAAGGATTTCCTGTTATTTGTTCAGTCACTTAAACAAAATTAATCTGAAAATTGTAGGTCAGTGTACTTGTGAGCTGTACTATCCATTTTCTCTTCAATAATAGTATGAATTATTACTTTGAAGCATAACACTTTTGGTAATAGTTTTCAGATAAACTCATTTCATGATAGAATTTAAAGGGAAATTTATAAGTTTATTAAGTAAGAAGCAAACTTTTACTAAACTTTAAACGTTTTTATATTTCAAACATCCATGTGAACAGAAGAGTAATAACTCATTTATATTTATTTTATTTTATTTTATTGCTAATACTCCTAAATCAAATGCACTAGACCAGTGGTTGGCAAACTCATTAGTCAACAGAGCCAAATATCAACAGTACAACGATTGAAATTTCTTTTGAGAGCCAATTTTTTTAAACTTAAACTATATAGGTAGGTACATTGTTGTTAACTTAATTAGGGTACTGGATCACTCAACTCGTGCATGAATCACAAGCGCCTTCCCTGCGCTGCTGCATATCCCGAGGCCCGCCTGCGCTGCGTCTCCCATCGCCCGACCGATGGACACCCCCCACTTCTTCTAACGCCACTTCTTCAAAATAGACTCGCCCAGGCTGAAAACCGACTTCTGCGCATGGGCCACGAAGTTTCAATCGCACTGTATGTGCGCCCCCGCACGCGGTATTTTGTGGAAGAGCCACACTCAAGAGGCCAAAGAGCCGCATGTGGCTCGTGAGCCGCGGTTTGCCAACCACTGCACTAGACTATCAAGTAAAACAAAGAGTAGAATTTATTCAGTCCTGATTTAAAGTTAAGCTAGTGTTTAAAAGGTTTTTCTACTCAGACATTTAGGTTTTACTTCTGAGTATTCTTACTTCCCAGTCCATATTTTTTCTGAAAAAAAAAAGTAGAAAAATAAAAACAAAAGGAAATATTTCCTACTAAAGCAGATTTGGAGTCTCTTAAGACCCTGGCTCAGTGGTCCTTATAAAAACCTGCTTCTTTGCCCACCTTCTTGATTTTCTATTTCCTTATTTATGAGTTAACTCAACCCCCAATGCAAGTATCACCTTCATCCACTCTATTTTTTTTTAGATTCTTTTTTTCACTTGAATACTGTGCCATTACCTTTTTATGAACTTGATATTCTTTTAATTGATTGTAATGAATAATTCAATACCTAATTTTATCAGCCAATAACCTTTTCTGTGTCATTTAGTTATTTCATATTCCACAAGTCACTTAACCTATCAAGATACTGGCTTGTACTTCTTTAGTGCTTATTCCATGTCAGACATCCTTCTTAGCCACTAACATATTAACCCATGTAATAATCACTACACTCTTATGCAAGAGATATTCTTATTATGCCCATTTTACAGAAAGGAATGTTAAAAATGAAGAGCTTAGGTAGTTTGCCCAATGTCATACAACTGCTAAATGATAGAGTTAGGATTTCAACTGAGTCCAGCGGGGTCTAGATTCCATGTTCTTAACAATAAATCCTGCTGCTTCTCTGAATGTCAGTTTTTTTCATTAGTTTAATGAGTAGATTGGTATTGATGGAACCTAAAGTTCTGCCAAGCCCTAAGAAATTAAGTATGTTGGTAGGGATAAATATATATTGGAAATCTCACTGGCTTAATTAGAAAATACTCTTCTATTGACATTTTTATTTGATATATGATGATTTTCCACATGTTTTTAAATTAATGACTTCAAATGTTCTTTTATTCTTATTCTCTCTGTAATCCATACACAATGTTAGCCTTCATGTGTGCTCAGTAAGAATCTGATCGGTTGTCTTGGTGGTTGATTAATTGACTTTTGAGAAATCAGCTCTGCATATGGTTCTGACCGCTGACTGACAGGCCGAACCTAGAAACCAAAGCCTGAAACCACTCCAGGCATTCCTCCTTTATTGCAACTGAAAACAGATTATGTTCTACTTTAGAGATATCCGGGAAACCTTAGACATTGCTGTCTACTTCTAAGGGTCACCTAGAGAGAAGGATTGGGAGGAGGTCGAAGGGCAGAAAGAAGACAAGGGGGGAGGGAGACTGTGTAATACTTTTTTGTACTTTTTGAGCTTTGTGAATATATCATCTATTCAACAAATGAAATAAATGGTTGAAGAAGTTCCTGTGGTGTCAGAAGTGCTCCTTAGCAGTAGAGCTGAGTCACACTGAGGTCAAGGTTCTTCTCTACCCTGTCAAAAGGCCACTCCACTGAATTGCAAAAAAAGTCATGCAAGTTCAATTATTTGGAATCACTCAAGCAATAAGATCATGGGAGATACAGTCCTGTACAGGACGTAGTGTGAGAAAGTAAAATAACAAAGCCAGATAATCTAACAGGAAACAGACACTATTGGAAAGCAATTCTGCACTGAACCACATAGAATAAGTAATAAATTCAATAAGAATTTAAAGAGGAGAGAAATCAGGATGCACCAGAGCAATTTTCTGTATCACTTCATGGCTCTCTCTTTCACATTCCCATCCCTGAGGGAAGAGAGTAACAACATGGGCTATGAAAGACATACTAAGGAAAGAGAATGAGCCCTAGTTAATCCATCTTTGCTGACCAACCATTTCAGTATTTACGATTCTGCTGTATTCATGTTTTGAAGGAAAGGTTGTAATTAAATTTAAGGGCAAAGTGACCTGTGATCAACATGTGCAGGTGGACGACATGTCTATTAACAAGTAAGCAGAGTGGTGCTGGTGCATCCAAGGACACGTCAGTGCACTATAATGGAAATGGAAATGGCAAACAAAGGGATTTTCATGAGCAAAGTCGGCTCAGTTCAGTGTCAACTGCCAAATACAATGAGTCAGGTGTTATAATCATTATTCTATGGGTGAATGAGCAACCAAGTGCTTTTTTTTTTAATGTGAGGGTGACCATGACCATGGTGGTAATTCAAGCAGAGAATCTCTGCCTTCAAAGTCACTAAGATCCTTTTTCTTCTCAATTTATTTTTATTTTCTTATTTTTATTATCATACAAAAAATAATATGTAACATGAGACCTGTTCTCTAAACAAATTTTCAAATATACAATACAGTATTGTTAATACATGCATGTTGTTGTATGACAGGTCTATAGAGCTCTGGAAATTGTTCATCTTGGGTGACTTAAACTCTGTACCCCATACATGTTCTGATTACATGATATAGTTATAAGAATTCCCCATGCACCTTCTGTTTCTACAGTATATAGAACCGGAAAGTGCAATAACATATTCTTTTTCAAATTTTTTGGAACATTCTCCCCTTTGAGGTAAATAATTGAATCAAACCAATGGTGTCCATGTGCTGTCCGGTTTAGCTTGGTGTTTAGAGCATTGGCCTGCACATGGAAGGGTCTCGGGTTCGATTCCCAGTCAAGGACATGTACTTGGGTTGCAGGTTCCATCTCTGGCCCAGGACTGTGTGTGTGTGGGAGGAAACCAATTGATATGTCTCTCTTAAATTGATGTCTGTCTCCCTTTCTCTCTGTTTCTCTCTCTCTCCCCCCTCTCCCTTCCATCCTTCCAATCTCTCTAAAAGTCAATGGAAAAATATCCTCAGGTAAGTTCTCAGAGGTTAATATTAAGTTGAGTTGATTTTTTTCTTGAAATATTCAGTATATAATAATTGCATCCATTATGTTTGTTAAACATGGTTTCTGTCAACATATTGAACACTGACAAAATTTCTTAAGATTAAAATCAAGATTTTTCTATGCCTTTGCATAATGCTCTTTTTCTATAATTTTTGGATGTATTCCTAATGCTCTGGGTTTTTGTTGTTGTTTTTTTACCTCTTGACCTTATAAGGGAAATAGTTTGGTCTGATTTGAGTGGGTATTGTATAACCGCATATATATGATTTTTATACAATTAAATATTCAATTCACCATTATGTTGGCAAGCACATGCTGCTACATGTCAGTCATTGTGTTACGTCTATGTAATCTTCTATTTAAAACTCACAGAAGTGACTGGTGACTTGGTATTTAGATGGTTTCATATAATAATATAATTTAAATATGTACTGCATGAAACTACGTGTTTAAAATAACAATATATGACTGAGTTCTTTGAAAAGTATAATTAAAGTTCTGTTTTAAAATGAATTCTCCAGGTACACATGCAGAAGTAGAACTCTTAACATTTGGATAAAAGTAGAATCATTACTCATCTAGTCCAGATAATCACAAGTTTTCATACTTCTATGTATGTTGAAATTTTTTAATGACTTCTGAATTTTTCTACCCAAATCTCATATAATGTAAAGTCACATTTCTACTTTAAGTTGACACCACTAACAGAATATGGAAGGAAAAATAAAGTATGCTATTTTTTAAATTGATGAAATGCTTTTTATTCTAGTAGGAAATAGCTTATTCATTGGACATAGTCATCTTTCATATTTGACTTTCTAAAGCTGTCCTTTAGATTATTATCTTTATTATTCAGTTACATAAAAATTTATACAAAGACTTCCAAGGTACTGCAATTCCTTTAAATATATGAGCTCAGATAATACATTTTATTATTGCTTCTTTCCCTTATGAAAGAATATTGGTGCTCTTGACAGTGGTCTAGCAGAATATTCAGAAGTAGCTCTAGAATACTGGTTGTAGCTATATATGTTTTAGAGTACAAATTGTAGATATTTAGCACTATTTTCAAAATATAAATGTGGTGTAAACATTCTTAGTGGTAAAGGCAAGTCTGCATCTTTATGATTTTTTTAATTTGACATCATTTAATATGCATTTAGAAAATTGCCATGCATTTTTATGGTCTAGGACAGATATGTTCCTATACTGGTTGCCGGCAATAGTGGTAAAATTTAGGAAAGACAAAAGTATTTAAGTGTATGAGCAACTGAGAGATGGTAAGTTAGTGAGATCCAATCTCCAAAAGTTCTTTACAATTGCAAATTTAAGTCAAAGTGATTTTAAAATGAAATTATTAGTATTACTTTAGCAGGCCTGTGTTTAATGAAAAAAGGCCAAAATTCCGTGCTTTGTCTGCAAGCCAGCTATGCCCCTTTCCAGCTTTATTGAGACATAATTGGCATATTTTAACTTTTTAAATGAGATCATTATTTATGGGAAATGGGAAACTCCCTCCCCTCATAATTCTTATCTCTGACCCACTTACAAAGGTATGCCTTTCTTTATTAATGTTCTCAGAGTAAGATGAAAACACTTTTATTAAGGTATTAGCTTACTTAGTATGCTTATTAATTTCTGTGCTGTGTCAGGCAAAATAGAAATTTTAGAGGAAAGTGAATATAGTATATTTGGAACTCAGCCAGCAATTTCTACTAATACTGCCACTTACTATGCTTGTTTACGTTATAAGATGAATTTCTGGGAGCAAAGTGTGTATTGGAGAGATTAACACTTTTGAAGTATCAGGTGTTGACTCTTCAAAAAGACACTACAACTCAGTAATAAACATCCTTTGGTTCACTCTTAAATTTCAAAATACTGCAAAATATTATTACTTAATTCAGAAACTTTCTTCCTGTGTGTTTGTGTGCATGTACACATATATGTGTTTTAGACAGCTTAAAACAACCAAAGTCTTTTGAAAAGAATAAAATTATTCAATGCTAGGTCTCATCCATTGGCCTCAAAGCAGCATCTTTACCATATGAAGACATTCTTAGAATTAGCTAGGCCTCAGATTTTCTGTACTCTAAGACCAACAAAAAGATTGTTTTAGAATGTTGTGGAGCTAAATTAATCAATAACTTATAATGGGAGGAAAATGAGATTATCTGCAATATATATTCCTCTCTCAATTGATGCATGTTTATTTAAATGTGCATATATTTGAGCCCTGACCAGTTTGGCTCAGTGGCTAGAGCGCCGGCCTGTGGACTGAAGAGACCCAGGTTCGATTCCGGTCAAAGGCATGTACCTTGGTTGCGGGCACATCCCCAGTAGGGAGTATGCAGGAGGCAGCTGATCGATGTTTCTCTCTCATCGATGTTTCTAACTCTCTATCCCTCTCCCTTCCTCTCTGTAAAAAAAATTCAATAAAATATATTTAAAAAAATAAAAATAAATGTGCATATATTTGAAAGTGAATATACTAGTATTTTCAGTGAAGAAATTGAATTTGAAGAGCTGAAACCTCATTCAAATGAATAAACTCAACAGAGTATTTCTATATAAGCAATTGACAGGTATGCTTTTGTTTCCACCAATGAAAGAACAAAATGTAATGGATGATTTCGTCTTCAGAGAGCCATGCATCTGATAGTTGTTTGGCATTAATTGCTCAGTACGTCCGTGACCATGATCTGTCTCTCTAAAACATGTATATCACAATAAACTGTCATCCTTTCCTTTAACCCAGGAAGGTTCAAGCTGATCCACAGAAGTAGTTTACCAGTAGTTCTTCTTGTTTAGTATTTACATTCTTCTTATGTCTTATGGAGCCTGAAGCTATAAAGCAAAAAACCAAGTTTTATTTACCTTTAAAATTTCATAGCCTTAAAAACATTAAACCTTGTGTCTGTGTAAACGGAAAGACATTTAAACTAAAGGAATTTGACATTTTCACACTTAGTTTCTAGAATGAAATGTAAATTGTGTTGGATTGTTTTCTCTGTGTATGAAAGCACCTCCCCAGCTTTTCCCCTTTATTCATATGACACAGAATCTTTAATGGATACTATTCATTCCTACATTAGAGGGCTTGGGAATATAATGATCTAAAACATTTGGGCATATAGTGTTGAGGGAGCTCACAGTAGAAATCATTAAGTATCTTGATTTGTGCTTGGTAGAAGTTTTTATGGTCATGCTTACATTTCCTTTGAGGATTTTTATTGTCAGCAAACTAGATTTGTTTTATTCAAAAATATCTGATTATTAATGAATTTTAAATTCTCATTCATAAAGGACCTGCTTAAACTCTTCCCTAATCTATAAACTCTATCTGTACAATGCTTGTAATGTTTTAATAAAGCTATTTAAAAAACATGAACAAGGTAGAAGTACTATGTATTTTTCAAAGCATTCTTTTAGAAATGGCCTTTTCCAAAAATGTCTTCATACATTCATAAGGAAATTACATGAGCGAAGATTATAGTGTTAGCCTGGAAAGGTTGACAAAATTGTGATGGTTTGTTTTCTCATTCAGAAGGTCCTTAAAGCCTGTTATAGTTTTTAGATACTCAATCAGAGTGTTGAAGGTCAGTAGGTTAGGTGGTGCACTAAGCCAATTATTTTTGTTATATAAAATATTATAGCCAGTTATTTTAGGTAGCTGAATAAATTGATCTGAAAGTTTTTACTTAGTAATACTAAAATGTAGTTTAAATGTCAGTACACTTCACCCAAATGAAATTTTTAGAAAGACTAGCTGAGCATTTTCCCAGTGCTATGAGAATCTGAGAACACTGTATTTAGAATGTGAAGGTCCTCATAGTTTTTTGTTAGGTTGTGTTTTATTTATTTCACACAGATATCTTTATTTTTTTTCATGCTGTTCTTGGTACTTGTAGACATATAAGTTTTCTATACCTGATATAATGCCTATTTTAAATCAGATAGGATAGGATTTCACTTATGATAACATGTTGATGTTAAGAATCATTAAAGGCAGTAAAACAAGGTCAGGAGAAGTGGTCCGTGTGAGGTCAAATTTCTATTAGTAGAGCAATAGGACAGGAGCAAGGAAATGCATTCAGCACCATGGAGAGCTCCTTTTGCAAGTCCATGCTCTGACAGATTTTATTAAAGAGTAATTTGTATTTACTCCCTCTGCTGGGGGATCTCTCTGTCACCAGAGCCTACCATCCCTTCATGTACTTTCATTATTCATACCAGTTGGTATTGTTATAATACTCTTTTTTTGGACTGGGCTTAAAACTCTTAAAGTTCATCAATGGGATACAAACCCTATTGTTTTTTACATCAGTCAATTCAGGTGACTATACTCAGCTATCTATACAAAGGCCCAAACCTCTCACTGACTTTATCCCTGATCGTTAGCCTCGGTGTTGTAGTTAAGATTTCTCCAAAGCAGAGGTGAGCAAATTTTTCTTATAGCACTATATCTTCTTCCTTATACCTGAAAGTAAAGTAAAAGTAGTGCAAAAAAAGAATAAAATATTTCCACCTGAGTCAAAGACTTCAAGAGGTTCAAGTGCTTAATCCATTGATTATTTTTAGCACATTCAAAGATACTGAATTTTATATAAATTTCAAGGCCTTTCAGAATGTATATTATCTCCATAATTCCACCCACAAAGCAAAATAAATTAATCAAATTACATTTTTGAATTCAACCGTATTTTTCACACTGGACTAAATAGCATATCACATAAACTAGACATGCAACGTAAAGTACCTGACTTCAAGAACCAGGTACTTAACAACCAGGATAATACTTCTCAACAATTAGGTAAAAATACAAGACATACTCATGTTTGAAGTCATATATTTCTGAGAACAGGTAGAATAGAAGGCATATATTCCATTAGGCTTGAATATTTGGAGTGGCTTGATAAGAGAGACAAGAAGGATGGAAGGTAACCCATCTAACTTTTACTTGAGGGGGGATAGCAACCCATCATGAATGCACATGTTGATATACTAATTTTTTTACTTTATTTACTTAGCTTGCTAATTGTGGAAATATTCTTAATGAAAGGAGAATTGCTGAGCAAGGCATTCAGCTAAGTCATACATCCATCATTTTTACAGTTATATGTGTTCTTTCCAGCCATATGCTCCATAAACAGAGAGGGAAGTTGGGGTTATGTAAAATTAAAACATAGAAATGGACGTGAGTAAAATTACAATAGCGGAGCAATATACAAATCATGCATCATAGAAATGTACACTTGAAATTGATATAGTCTTATTAATGAATGTCACTTCCATACTTTATTAAAAATAGAGAAAAAATAATAAAAAAATTTTATTATAAATATGTTTTGTAATTTTATTATTTTTAGTAATTGATTGGTTTTAGAGAGAGAGAGAGGAAGGGAGAGAGAGAAACATCGATTTTTTGTTGCACTTATTTATGCATTCATTGATTGATTCTTGTATGTGCCCTGACTTGGGATCAAACCCACAATCTTGGCATATGGGGACAACACTCTGACCAATTGAGCTACCCTGCCAGGGCTGTTTTATCATTTTTTATTAAATAATAGAGTTAAAGTATATGTTATTAGGTTTCCTACCAAAATAATTAAATACAAGCTTATGTGTCTTAAAGTTGTCAGGCATTGGTTTATAGAACATGAAAGCCATCATTACTTGACAACACATTTTCTTTACTGTAATCTTACCAACTCAAGCTGATACTCAATAAATGTTTTCCTCTGCTAGTAATAAGGTTGACCATCATTACTCTAGGCATTATTTGAAGCCCTGCATATAGCAAAGTGAAAAAAAGTATGCCTGCTATTACATTCAAAAGATACACTTTTATAGAGATTTCAGATTATTTATAACTAGCAGAGTAGATTTTAAAGTACAATGCAATGAATTGTGTCCTTCACTCAAACACATTTGTATATTGTTCAGCATTGGAAATATTATAAAAGTCAATTTTATGTATTAAAATGATGAATATGGCTGAAAAATCATTCAGCTTGAAAAACAGAAGTTGTTGGTAGCTGTATCCTCTCAATGAAAAGAAGGTATTTCCATGTAACTCTTTTTTAAAATTTTTTTTTATTGATTTTAAACAGAAGGGGAGAGGGAGAGAGAGGGATAGAAATATCAATGATGAGAGAGAACCATTGGTCGGCTGCCTCCTGCATGCCCCATACTGGGGATTGAGCCTGCAACCCGGTCATATGCCCTTGACTGGAATCGAACCCGGGACCCTTCAGTCCACAGGCCAACGCTCTGTCTATTGAGCTAAACTAGCTAGGGTACATGTGACTCTTAAAAGTCTGGGCACTAAGAAAGAGAGTGGAATGATCTCATAAAATTAGCCAGTAAAGTAGATCATGCCAGGTATCAGGATTAAAAGGCACAAAAGCCAGAATATGATGAAATTTGAAGAATAAATATTTGTTTCTGTACTTTCTACTTAACACATTTGAAAGTTTATTTTAATTGTCCTCTTTTTTCTAATCCCCCATTCAACAGCATTAATTCATAATGAAATTATGGTAATTAATGGAAAATATTTTAATGTTAAATTTAAGTGTCTTAAATTACTTGTCATATTTTTATTTTTTTAAATATATTTTATTGATTTTTTACAGAAAGGAAGGGAGAGGGATAGAGAGTTAGAAACATCGATGGGAGAGAAACATCGATCAGCTGCCTCCTGCACACCCCCTAACTGGGGATGTGCCCGCAACCAAGGTACATGCCCTTGACTGGAACCGAACCTGGGACCCTTCAGTCTGCAGGCTGATGCTCTATCCACTGAGCCAAACCGGTTAGGGCCATATTTTTATTTTATTTCTTATATGTCTAAAGTCCTCATGTGACATGACTTTAGAGATGTAAAATAAGATACCGTCAACAACTCTTTCATACTTCTGATGGGTATTTTATGTTTTATGCAATTTCTTTAGTAGAAGATATATTTTTGTTAATATTTTAATTGATGAGAGCTATATTTTGATAATATATCTAAACCATATAATACTATGTGCCAGGAATTACTCTAAGCATTTCTCATATATTATCTCATTTAATTCCCACACTAAGACTTACAAATGATAAAACTGAGGCATAAACTGACTTAGCAAGTGACACAGATAAAGAGAGGCAGAACAGAGATTCAAATCCCAATATTTTCTTCAAAGCCTGCCCTCTTTATTATATTGCATGGCTGCTTTTTACATGTATGTACTGGCCCCAAAAGAAAGAAAAGGGCTTAAATTCACTAATGCACAGTCACTGGGTAAACATCTGCTAATGTAAATGCTTTTACTTGGGAGCGAGACCTGTAGGAGAGAGAGAAGCAGTTTTGATAGATAAACAGGAAAAGGTCATACAAGCTCCTCCAGATGTCTGCAGGTAGAAATATAAATGTTCATGCAAAAATCAGGATGACATATCTGAAAAAGATCCAGACTTTGAATTCTGAGAGACTAAATTTCAAATGGTGCTGCTCACATTTATTTCCAATACAGCACTGAGGATAACATCCCTCATATGTGAAATTGGAAAAATAATAATACTTCATTGGTTTATTAAGAGGGTTAAGCTAGTCCAGCCTGTGTGGTTCAGTAGTTGAGCATTGACCTATGAACCAGGAGGCCTGGGTTCAATTCCCGGTCAGGGAACATGCCTGGATTGCAGGCTCAATCCTCAGAAGGGGGCATGCAGGAGGCAGCTGATCAATGATTCTCATCATTGATGTTTCTATCTCTCTATCCCTCTTTATCTCTCTACCTTCCTCTCCAAAATCAATTTAAAAACTTAAAAAAGAGGGTTAAGCTAAGCAAAGTAATGTTTGCAGAGCATTGGATAACTTTTTACTCATGAAAATGTGAGTAACTGGCAACTCTTGTTATTATAAACTCATATTTGCTTATTCATGTACTTAGACCCCATGGCTCACCTAATGCAAGTGTAAGCAACATAATCTTAACAATGCTAACAGTTGATCTAGTTTTTTTAAAAACATGCACCTTAATCTTTTTTAATTGGTAATCATATTTATGACACGTATTTCATCTATAGAACTGATTTATTGTTTGAAAGGGGAAAATAATCACAGAGATATGTACTTATCTCCTCCATTTCTCACTGTGGATATTGGTTGGAAGCACTTGGTGAATGGATTACACTCTAAATGTCAACCCAGAGAGAATTTAAAGGAAAGCCTTTGAGGTTTGTCAGCGTGGTATGAGTATGTTCATGTGTCAAAGGCCCAGTCCCAAAGCCCAAGGAACAACAAAAATATCAAAGCCGTGGGTTATCATCAAGAGACTAAGAAGTATTTTAAAAGTGCATGCTTCTCTCAAAAGCAGTGTCTGAGATGTGGAATAGTGCTTAGCTATACCAACATTCTACTTACGGTCTTCTATGTGAATATCCCTCATGACTTTATATATCTAGTGGTGCAGGGAGTAGCATTCTCCAGTGCTGACCTCAACAACATGCTCTAGTAAGCTCACCCTTCCCATTTGCAAGGATAGTATTTTGAAAATCTTCCAAAAGTTCATTTTGTCTGCCATGGAGAGAACTCCAGAGAATTCTGAGCACAGAAACTCTCTTAGAAAATATTGCACAATGAGTATCTCCACAAATTATACATTGAAAATGCAAAGGAAGGAAAATTATTATTCTCTACTCTTTAAATGGATTAATAAATGGAAGAATTGCCCTAACCCATTTGGCTCAGTGGATAGAGTGTCAGCCTGCGGACTCAAGGGTCCCAGGTTCGATTCCGGTCAAGGGCATGTACCTTGGATGCGGGCACATCCCCAGTAGAGAGTGTGCAGGACACAGCTGATCGATGTTTCTCTCTCATCGATGTTTCTAACTCTCTATCCCTCTCCCTTCCTCTCTGTAAAAAATCAATAAAATATATTTTTTAAAAAATAAAAAAAAATAAATGGAAGAATTTACAGAAAGGATAGACATCTATGAACTCCTCCCTATCGTGGTGAAGGATTTATTACTCAACTGATTATTTATGGGGTTTGAATGAGTATCTCCCCCTAGTTTCCACTGTGATACCAGAACAGAAAGATAAATAAATATGTCAATGAAGTTTTCCAATAAAAAGACTTGTCAAATCATCGTTGAGAATCTCTTTATTAAGTGTGTTTTTCCTGTACTTGAAACATTTATTAGTAGTTCTTTAATTAAAATTGTATGTAAATGTAATCAAATCAGAGGAAATGAGTCCTGGCAGATTTTTCAAGAAGAATTAGCAGAAAAATAGGCTTTTTTATTATTGTTGTTATTAGAATTTTGCCACAGGAAAATACTGGAAATGTGGTGTATTTGTTTCTTGGGGCTGCTACATATATCAAAGAACCAAAAACTGGGTGGCTTAAAACAATAACACTGTTTATTATCTCACAATTCCGGAGACCAGAAATTCAAAATCATTGTGTTTCCAGGGCCATCATGTTAAAATTTGGCTTTTTAAAAATGTGGTCCTCAGACCAGTAGCATCAGCATCACTTGAGACCTTGTTAGAATTGCTAATGAGGGGGCCTCCACACCTACTTAAACATGACCTTTCACTGACCAACAGTGTAGGATGAATTTGAATGAAAAGACTAGAGCCCTGGCTGGAAGGACACTGAGCTGAGTTAGTCTCCTAAACTAACCTAAATTCAAACTAAACAAGTCCTTAATAAAATTCTGATGATAATGAATAGAGATAGTTTTAGAAATGTAAAAAAAAAAAAAATGTGGATTTGTGAGGTTTGGGAAGAAATTGCTTTTTAAGGTTTATTTGACACCTATGTGGGTCATTCATAAAACTGATTTGATGGGATTGATGAGAAAATGGTTGCCTAATTATATTTTCACTGCAAGAGTCTGAAAAAGGTTTTCAGGCATTATATTGAATATAATTTGTTTTTCAAAAAGGAAAACTACACTTCTGCTACTAAATCATATTATGCATCCATAAAGTTGATGCAGATGAAAGATTATGTGTAGGTAATATATTGCACATTTGGCAGTGTTTCCTTTGCATGTCTTTTAAAAATATGCATACTTAATTTAAATATACCGACAAAGATGAGATCGTTCTTCACATTTTTGTGCTGCTGTTCTGGGAAAGTAAATTATGCTGTGATAAAAAATAAGTAATTGCTTCTTGTGTTTAATTGATTTTTTATAGAATTTACAATGCAGATTTGATTAAAGGAAGATAGCGCATTACCTAGAGTTGGTTCATAAGACACATAATGGTATGAAAGAGTACCACCCAGCACAGAAATTATGCCGTCATTGTGCCTGAATGTGTTGAGTGGGAGATATTTAGGATTCTTTATGACTTATAAGCACTGCAGATTGTTTCTTTTCCCATCTACAGCAGGGTGATCAGGAGACCTGTTGCACAGCCATAACATGTTCTGACTGTTTAATTGTAGAAGCCTTTTGGGGGAGAAGGAACTAATGGTTGATTTTAAATAAGAAAAAGGATTGCGAGTGTGATGCTGACAAATGATGCACCTTGTAACAAGGTCACTCCTAAAATTTGCTAGTTAGGCCTCATTTAAGTTCGATGTGTCCAAGAAATCTGAAAAGTGCCTACAAAAACGATTAGATTCTAATTCTTGCTCTTCTAAGCTTCACAGCCTTGGCACTACTATTGAGATTTTGGGCCAATTAATTCTTTCTTGTAGGGCTACCCTGTGTGTGCATCATGGGATGCTGCTTAACCAGATAAAGAAAGCACTATCACATACACATGTCTCCATCATCAATGGTCCCTAAGTGAAAACCATTGCTATATTTCATTGAAATATAAGCTGAGGAATTTTGCTGATTTAAAAAAATAAAACAAACCTATTGCATGTAAATCATCTAGGATAGTTCTGCTGTTCTGGCTGGGGACTTTTTGGGGGTTCCAGGTTCTTTCTATCTTGTCCAGAAGTCCCAGGAATTTAGTAGTTACCCTTATTCAATAGGTCCTTTTAAGTTGTGGCTTTTTTTTTGGTTGTTGTTGTTGTTTTATCTTACTTTATGTTTATCTTCCCCAAACCTAGTGTGAAACGGGGAAGTCTCTTCAGCAGCCTCTTACTTTATGTCCTTGAAAGAGCAGACAGACTCCCTTTGTATTTGAAGTTTTTTTTTTTTCTTCTAATTCCCATGGTAATAAAATCAGGGATAAACAAGGGGATGGTATAAAGGTTTCAGAATCCTTTGGAGATTTTTATGGAGTTGGTTCTTAATGAATGAAAGTCCTACTAACTTTGAACCTCTGTTTGCAGACTGAGGGGTTAGCTCATAAAGCTCAGCTCTCCTCCTTACCTTTAGCAAAGGCTAAGTGGAATCTAACATCAAAGAAGGCCCCGCTGCCTCATTAAACATGAAGGTGTTAAAGAAGATGAATAGTGGTCTTAACTCAGTGGACATTATTAATACATCATTGATGACCACACAACTGAGGGATTCTGTAAGTCTACTGTCTTAATTCAGGCGTGACTTCTTTCTCTGGACATTTCCATACTATTGATAATCATTCACTTACTTTTACTCATATCAGTAACTATTAGGAGTTTTCATCAAGCATTAATCTTAAGGAGTTTATTTTTGTTGGTTTTTCTATAGTGCCTTTATTACAAACTAGAGGCCCGATGCATGAAATTTGTGCACTCGGGAGTGGGGGGTCCCTCAGCCCAGCCTGTGCCCTCTTGCAGTCCAGGAGCCCTCGGGGGATGTCTGATTGAGGGGCCTAAGCCGGCAGATGGACATCCTTAGCACTGCCACGGAGGCAGGAGAGGTTCCCACCACCGCTGCTGCGCTCACCAGCCATGAGCCTGGCTTCTGGCTGAGTGGTACTCTCCCTGTGGGAGTGCACTGAGCACCAGGGGGGTAGCTCCTGCATTGAGTGTCTGCCCCCTGGTGATTAGTGTGCATAATAGCGAGCGGTCGTTCCGCCATTTGGTTGATTTGCGTATTGGCCTTTTATTATATAGGAATGGGTGCTACACCTCCAGAAAAAAAGCCACAAAACTTTGATTTTTCTTTCAGATAAAAATTATAGCAACCTCTAAAAATGTATTTTTATCTTATTATTAACAGTGTTGGAAGGAAACATCTATTATTAGTCAAAGCCAAAGTTTAATTTGCCTTCCTATCCAAGCTATGCTCAGTTCAACATCTGGTAGTTGATAGAGTCTCAATTAATGTAATATGTATACTAGAAAGAGGGCCAACATTAGAACCATGGGTAGCAGGGCTCAAATCCCACTTTTCCTGCTTAAGTTTACATTACTTTGGATGATTCACTTAAATTCCTTATGTTTTAATTTTTCTTATGTAAAAATGAGTGTAGTAGCTATCATAGAGAATTGTTAAGAAATTTAAATTAACCCATGTTCATTAAATGAATTTTTATAATATTTTATTATTTCATTTGATCTTAACCATTGACCCGTTTTGGGGGGATATAAGCTTTCACTGTGAGTATAATTGAAGAGTTTATACCTGCTTTTCCACTAATAATATTTCAAGAAATTTATTTCTTTTGCAAGGTTTAATTAGCCTTTTCTTTTTACATATGCAACCATCACCAATGTCATTTCTTTTCATTTATATGTTAGAGAGGACGGAAATGTATCTATTATATTAGCATCAAACTGAAAGACAAGACCATCATGATATTATAATACCAGATAATATAGTTCAAACTCATTTAGTCTTCCTTCCAGTGCTATGTCTATACCATACTAGACCTAGAGGATAAAATGATGATCAAGATAGACACAATTCCTGCCTCATGGACTTAGAATCTTGTTGAGAAGATAGAAAATTAAACAATATTAAGAATGCAGTTTTTATTATTTTTTCTTTTGTCACTCAATCATCATGGTCAAGATTTATGTCCAACATCTTTACTTTGTAATTACTTTCCATCCTTCTAAACTTAAGTTTTCTCACACATAATTCTAATTTTACATAAATCTCTAGAGAGATTATGCCTCACTCAGAGTCATTCAGCTAATTAGTTGTAGAGACCCTGAGTAATGATCTTCCAAAATACTGCATCTCAAATGGGATTGGAACTTACGTATTCTTTAAGAAATTCTTCCCTTTCTTTAGATTGTATTGCTTTCTGCACCCCCATATCTCAGCTGTGCCAGCACCGTGTTTTCAAAGCACCATGTTTTTGTTCCCATGTGAACTGAAAACCACAAAAATGTTTGTTCCTAGAGGTTTCTTTGTGGTGCTTGAGACACATGAGCCCCAGGCCCTTCTGTTTCAATGTACACAGCAGATAAAGACACAGGGAGATTGCAATTTGGTAGAAAGGTCTTAATTTTGAAGTAACTTTTGAATTACCAGCCTAAATATGACAATCAGAGCTGTGCATATTGAATATACTGCAGAGAAACTTTTTTCTTAAAGGTAATCTTCTGAATAGATAAGAGCTTAAGTTGTTAATAAGTTATTCTTTAGTAAAAAGTCTTCAGTGGCCTCCAGCGGGCATTTGGCAAATGTAGGCGTGCACACCACGGACCAAAGGGAAGGGAAAAGCCCCAAAGCGAGAGGAGAATCTGGGCGAGAAGATGAATCCATGTGCGAACTGTGGAAGCCAGATGAGCAGATGGTGCTGCGGATGCCGGTTATGAGTTGAGAAGCCTCACCGTTATTCTCCCTGGGGTGGAAGGCCACATCTTCCCTGCGTGGAGGCGATCCACAGATCTCCTTACGGGCAAAGCCGGGATTTTCTTTTTTTGTACCAAGCCATTTAGAATCTGCTTTATTCTTTTGACTATTTCTATCCTTTCCATCCCACAAAGGAATTTCTCTGATTTCCATTTCCACAGTTAGGATTTACATTCACATTTAGCTGCGAACTGCAGAGCCTAGCTCTCCAGCGCTTTGGCTCTGTTATATGCCTCACCTTTGAGAGTTTTTGTTTTTGTTAGAGCCAATTTTAGTTGCATGTACTGCTGACACAAATGGCAGCATAAATCTAGGTTCAGTCGCTATTTTTCTCTTTTATCTGTTGAGATCTAATTTTTTAAAAAATGACGAAAAATAAAAAATAAAAGTTCAAAAATCAGGTGTGAAGTATATGTAATTTATATTGTGAGTTTGCTGCCAAAGAACAAGCCATTGGGTTTTCTTTGTGGATAATATAGTAACTTCTTGAGATATCATTTCTCTAATGTTTTTTTTTTTTTTTTTTTTTTTTTTGCTGTATTTTTATTTATGTACAAGAGAATGGGTGCTTGGGAACTGAGATGTGTGGGGGATCCAAAATCTAGAGAGGAAATGCCTAAGGGGAAGGAAAGGTCAAGTGACGTAAGACATGATCATCTCTACTGAGTTATTAAAGTAGCTGCCAATTCCAAATACTGCTAGGTCTCTTTGGGTGAAGATTGGATTCTTCAGGAGAGAATGAACTGAATGGATGAAAGAAAGGAGCTGCAGGAACTGAATGGGGATTGTTTGATAATTAGGAGGAAGCCATGTGACAGTAGACCTGGTTTCTTTCTGGAAATGATTAAAGGCAGGTTATCTGACTCTGTTAGAGCCTTCTAGGCCAACACTGCAGGAAAAACCGAAGGACCAGCTGGCAGTATATGAGGCCAGTATGTCATCACCAGTAGCACCAGCACAGACAGGTCACAGTGGGCAGAAAAAGAGCTGATCCTGCCTTGCCTTGCAAAGCTACCCATCTGAGAGCAGGGAGAATTGAAGGTGCTAAAATGATCCTTCTCCATTTCACCATGTGTGCTAAGGCCCGATTTTGAGTACTTTAACTTTTCTGTGATTGGGTATCTTAGGTCAGCGATTTTCAACCTTTTTCATCTCATGGCACACAAACTAATTACTAAAATTCTGCCGCACACCCAAAATTATATTTTTTGTTGATCTGACGAAAACTAGGTATAATTTTGGTTCATTCACACCAGACAGCTATTGTTGTGTTGGCTGTCAACTTTTTTCTTAGATAATCTACGGGAAAAGAGGTCAGTGCCCCTGACTAAATAGTCAGGTATTGCATGCTTTAAAAATTCTTGCAGTACACTGGTTGAAAATTGCTGTCTTAGATGAATGGCAACTATCTTCCATACTCTCCCCATGTATCGATTCTTTGAGGAAATATTATTTTTTAACGAAATTGGTTAGTTGTTGCTTTGATTCTGCACTATCTACTGTCCATAGTTGAATTTAATCTTCTTTTTCACATTCCTTCAAAATCAGTGTTTGTTTATTCTATTTGTATGCAAAGCTTCCATTCATTAACATTGCCACCCACTGTCTCAGAAAGGCACTGCTGTTATTTTCAGTTTTATTTCAACTTTGGGATTATTTATTTTAGAACATTCTTTCCTACTGTAGCATGAAGCAATATTTTAATTTCGTTGTCAAAAGATGAACAACGTAGGAGTTAGTTACAGTTGTGATTGCTCTGTAGCTGAAATTGAATGGAGCTGGAACCTATTTAAACTTGCATTGTGCTTCAGAGATGAGACCTTAATAAATGTTTGTTAAACCCTATCACTTCATGTTGCATTTATAGAAAGAAGCCCTTTTGGATGTCACAAACATGTTGCATTTTCCCTTTCTCTTGTTGCCTGAACGTGGAGGAGTTGGCAGTCACGAATCAGGTTTTGGGTCCAAGCAGAAGGTATATAAAGATGTATCTGTCTGTGTTTATATAGGCACATATGAAAATGTATAAGTTGTAATATTATACATTAAACCTTCAGTTATTGTTGGATATGTAAATTTCTTAAAATGCTTCTTTTAACATTTTTTTAAGACTATTGATATTTTAGAGAGAGAGGGAAGGAGAGGGAGAGAGAGTAAAACATCCATGTGAGAGCAAACATCAACTGCTGCCTCCTGCATGCCCCGACTGGGGATCCAGCCCACAACCTCGGCATGTGCCTGGACTGGGAATCAAACCAGCCAACCTTTTGGTGCAATGCCCAACCAATTGAGCCACACCAGCCAGGGCAATGGTTTTCTTTTTAAACCTGCAGGCTTTACATGAAGCTATCCCCTTGCCTGAAATGGTCTTCATTTTCTCCTCCAACTCATTACCCACCCTTGAATTCTTACTACCCATTTCCCACACATTTCCATATCCCTGTGATCCATTAAGGAATTACTCTACGTAACACCTTTATTGAGAAACCTCCCATGACCACTCAAGCCTTTAGTTATTCTTATCAAAGTGCTTATATGTTAACTGCTGAGTTTACCTGTCTCATTTACCTATCTACTTTGCAATCTGCTTATGGATAAGATGATTATTAGGCACACAATGGCTGGCAACCATGCTTACCATCACTGTTTGATTTAAATTTGTATCTTTTTCGCAGGAATACTCTTATTTCTGATATGAGGAACAGTTCTCAAGGGTTGGCGCGCTCTCTCACATTACCAGCAGTAGATATCTTGGAAACAGGAGCCTGTGATGTTGTAGAAGTTACCGAAAACTGATGACCTTATCCTTATCCACTAGCATCGCACTCATATAAATAAGTTTTGTGTGCAGCTGTTATATGACACTGATGCACTCCAAACAGAAAGCTCTTGGCAAATAGTGCTTCAAAAGAGTGAGGAAGGCAGCGATGCAGATAAGATAAAACACCTCAATGAAAAAGCAGTATTTACTTCCTCATATTTTGGAGCACAAAACATTTGGGATCTTTATCTCTACAAACTCACAGTGGATCAGTACACAGAAATCTTCAAGGCACTTTCATTTGCCTCGTGTCACTTAATCCTGAAGTGGCGAGAGCTCCACTTTTAGACAGAACCCAGGCTCACAGACTCACAGCGCTTCAGGCCAGGTCACCGGTGCCAAAAGCAGTTAGTTCTCTCTCCTCTGCTTCACAGATGCCCTTACTCAGGAAAAAACGACTAAATCACGGTGGCCTCAGGGAGAAAATTCTTTTACTTTAAATGACATGGTAAATTAGGTTAGAGGTTTTTCTGTTTTCTTATTTTGTTCGTGTTTTTCTAAAGAAGTGTGCCCGAGGGGTCTGAAGTGTGCCTGGGAGATCCATAGGAGAGATGCTTGGGTACCCCGGGAGGTATTTCAGAGGATTAGTAGAATCTCTGGTCAAAGTGATTACAGTACCCAATCGTTTTCTTCATGAGGCTCCCCAGAGATGGAGACAGCACCATTTCTTTGAACATCTCTTTTCAGTGTTATTAAGGTAATGCCCCTCTCTTCTTATTCCACACAGATGTGTTCCCAACAGTTAGATAATCATGTTAAAACGGCAACACTACCTACAGCTGTAACTGCGTCCCTCTTTACGTAGCACACTGCCTGCACTGGTGGCGAAGGCCGCGCTGTCACCTTTAATTAAAAGCACACAGACAAAAACAAATGAAGACATTTCCATCGCTTATGTGGTTTTAGCCTCGTGTCCTATTTCATTGTCTGCCTCGAAGCAGATTTATCTACCTAGTTTTGGGGAAGTTTGGTTTACCATTTGTAATTCTTAACGCAGACATTAGTCAGTATAATTAAAATATGATAACATCTGGATGTTAAAAGCACAGGTGGAATGCATTGGTGTGGAAGACAAGGAGGAAAATCGCCATGCAAACCTCCTATCTCTAGGACACACAGTCTCACACACACACACACACACACACACACACACACACGTGGGCACACACACACACAGAGGTATGCCTCAGGTGGAAAGTGAGACTACTTTTAAGCAGGAAGGAGGATAATCTACTTGCCACTTCTCCACAAGGACTGTCTAAATCCTATAATCTCACTTGTCTTCGACTTGATGGGCATATAATGGCCTACAGGTAAAGGAAAGATCATTATTCTTCATTCGTTCCATTTATGAAATTCTGGCTGAAGACCCAGGCGCCATGTTGCCAGGTGCTGAAAAACGTGCACTCAGAGCTTTCTTTCATTTCTTTTCTTAAAATCGGTAGGTCTGGAGAGTGCGGCTGAAGCCTTTTATAGCCTGGCATTTAAACTGAGCCAATTTGTTATAGAGGTGAATAAAAACAGACTTTGTGGTGTCATTTTTAAAGAGCCCCTTTGCATTTGGAGACAGACTTACACCACACTTTCCGTGTTATGTAGATGGCTCTTAT
Organism: Myotis yumanensis; assembly: GCF_028538775.1. Taxonomy (NCBI): domain Eukaryota; kingdom Metazoa; phylum Chordata; class Mammalia; order Chiroptera; family Vespertilionidae; genus Myotis; species Myotis yumanensis. Next base: position 27,549,259 of record NW_027223762.1, on the reverse strand, counting down.
GTGCATAAGTGGTTTCCTGATATTATAAATTGGGTTGCTGAAATGAGACGTTTACATTTTTTTAAACAAAATCTTCTTGGATTGCTAACATCACATTCCAATATTTCTTGAATCTGTAGTTATTTTTATTTTTCTCCTCTGACATCTCTTCCTCCCACTCGTGTCTGGCGGTTTCAGTATGTAAGTGCAAAGGTCTGTTGGAGTCGATGCTTTTGCCCAGCGATGGGAAGAAAGGCATACAAGAAACACACCTGGCTGTGAGCCAGACTCCAGGAATGAAAATAGATTTCAGGATGTAGTAGTAGTTGGACAGTAGTGTGGCTGGTCCAGTCAGAAATTAGAGTAGGCTCCTTAGTAACAGATGCCCATCAGTCCTTGCTCTCGAACTCCTTTGTACAAGGAACTCACGTATGGATTATGCCATCCTAAGACGCTCCCAACTAAAAGCTTCTTTTACTCGCCTCTCTACCTCTGAGCTTCTGTTTACTCAGGACCTCTTTTACCTCATTGCTTTTTCTTACTGTGATCTCTGTGTGTGTGTCCTAGGCTTCACATCTCTCAACAAAACCCACTGTGTTAGTCTGCTCGGGATGCTATTAAAAATACCACAGACGGGATGCCTTAAACAACAGAATTTATTTTTTCATAGTTCTGGAGGCTGGAAGTCCAAGGTCAGGGTTGGTTTCTGTTGAGGCCTCTCTTACTGACTTAAAGGCAGCTGCCTTCTAGCTATCTTCTGATAAGGCCTGTCCTCTGTGTATGTGTGTTGGGGCGGGGGTGGGGGGTGGGCAGTGGGGGGGAAGGTATGCTCTAGTGTCTCTTCATCTTCTTTTAAAAACATCAGCCCTTTCTGGTTAGGGCCATTATGACTCCAGTAAGGAGTATTTCCTGTATGTCATTTTCCAGGATTTTTTCAGGTTTGAGATCTCAGCAGCAGATGTACTTGACCTGATTCTATGAAGCTTTGAATGTTTGTTAGTTATATCTTTGGGGGAAAGTGACAGATATATATAAATTTTTAAATATGGGGCAAGGCAAAGGTTGGATCATGCAATCTTAGCAATAAAGAACAGACCAGGTTTACTACCTGCTTTCTTGTCTGGGTGAGTATGTAAAATGGTCACACATACATCAGCCTCAAATAAGAGCTACTTTAATCTAATAATTTCTGTTACAGGATAAGCCAGGAAAGGGATATGAATATTTCTGTGGGGGACTAGTGGTTCATCATGTGTTACTTCTACTCTTGGCAAAGGAAGCAGCATGGTTATGTGTAAAGAACAATAAACTACTATGTGAATCACCAGGTGATTTATGTAGCTGGCGTATTAGAGAGAAAAAATGCTCTAACTAACGATTCACTGTGAATAGTGGTTATAATGTGGAAAAGAAGGTAGAGAATGCTATTCAAATGAATCTGTGTCATCCCTTTTCCCCCCGAGGTTTGTTGCTGCGCCTGTAATTTATCTGGAGGATTCAGAAAATGAGAGTGTCCAAGACAAAATAAAAAGGACAGCCTGATCTATGATTTTGTTTCATTCTCCTAGAATTTGGGCTTAGCCAGGAGTACAGCTTAATAGTCTAAAAGGTCATAAACCAAGAGTCTAAGAAAACCCCAATAGGTTCCACAATTAACAGAAGGATCCCCATGTGGCCAAAAGCATCAGCTATACCCCCAATGTAACAAAATCCCTGTGCTGGCTGAGAACCAGGAGATGAGGCTGTTCTTTATTCCACAGTGGGCTGGCTGAGAACCATGGCAGTAGTTTGTGATATAGGCTTAGGGGAATAAGCACTTGGCTGGGATTCGGGGTCAGCAGAGACAATACAATAGAATGAACATTGGCCTCTTATTACCAGGATTCAAGGCCTGAATCCATTGTTTACTACCTGCATGATCTCAAACAAATCACATATGTTCTCCAACATGCAAATTACTCATCTATAAAACGGGCATAATAATAATCATCATCATAGAATGGGGTGGTGGTGAAAGGGAAACAGCCATTCCTCCCACAGCCTGTAAATGCAAGTCTCAGAAACATAACAGAACTTATAAAAGTGTGTAAATTAATTTGTGCAAATGTCTGGTGTTTCCCTCTGATAATTGTTCAGTGACTTTGCCTTTTTAGTGGGCACTCTTTATTAGTTGGCCTCCCTCTTGGTTCACTGCATTTTCTTCAACTCTGACCTTTTGCCTCTGGTTCCAAATATCTGGGAAAGCCTAGAGCCACTAGTATCAGGTTTAAGAGAACCAACTATAATGCAGGGAAAATAAGAATTAAATGCTGCAGAGGAAGGCCTGGCAGCCCTCTATCCCCCACTATTCGGGGTGATATGTATAAGTAAATAAATAGTATGTTATAGAGCTGTATACACTGTACATTATTTTTTGTGGCTCTTTGTTAGCACAGTGTGTAAAAGCATAAAAATAAAAAGTTCTAGACAGAACAACCAAACTTTAGGAGCTCGCTCTCCCTTAATATTTAATCTTCTCCCAATTTTAAAAATAACATAATTTGAGTGGAACCATAATCCATTTCTCAGTGGAATTAGATTTTTGTAAAGCTTTTTTCATCCAGCATCTACCCTCTAAATCAGGGGATGGGGAACCTTTTTTCTGCCAAGGGCCATTTGGATATAACATTCGAGGGCCATACAAAATTATCAACTTAAAAATTAGCCTGCTCTATTTGGTCAAGCATTTAATTAACTCACCCCTAATGCCTTGGCAGCCCAGAGCAAATGATTTCGAGGGCCTTACACAGCCCTAGGGCTGGACGTTCCCCACCCCTGCTCTAAATCAAGAAAAGAAGTTGTTGTTTTTTAGTTAAATGTACACAGAGAAAAAAAGAGCAGAAGAGAATTATCCACTTAATGACCTCATTGTATGTGATAATAATAAAACAGTAATGACCAACATTTATTCAGAACATTCTATGAGTCAGACACTTCCGGAAGCACTCTCTATATTTTAATTCAATCAAACCTTTCACCAGCTCTATTACTATTTTACAGCAGAAGGAACTTAACCAACTTACTTAACCAAGTTCACCGAGCCAGTTTTGAACTGAGGCCATTTGGTGCTGAGCACACCCTCATAACTAATATACTAAAAAAAAAGTATAAAAAATTTACATTAATTTATGTTCTAATCATAGTAGAAGAACTTGATATTTGAAGAATTCTGTAGGTAGTTGTTTACGAAGTGAAAATTCTCTACTTAGCCTTTGGTGTTTACCTCTTGTCTCACCAAGGTTCTACCTGGACATAGAATTAGTTGTATGCCATTATTATGCTCTTATATTGTTAAATAACCTGTTCCTTGAAGTTATATGGCACTCTTATGTTATAATCTGGAGCACCTAGCACAGTAGCGGACTATTAAAAAACAATGACTAAATTATAAGTGAATTCTGCTGCTACATATTAAAGGGGAAACGTCTATTCTAGTTGATCTCTTTTTCCTTTCTACTTTAAAACACTGGGCTTGGTGAGTTTCATCTTTTCCTTTTGTCCTTTGAATGAAGAGAGGCAGATGCACCTGTAATGACTCATTGTTTTTACACCCTCAGTCCCCCAGGAATCAGACATGATTGTCAGCGGCAGCTGCTTCTGATGCTGCTAAATGTGTCTGAGGAGTTTGGTGACTGATTGTATTTCAGAAGCTCATCAAGTGTAAAAAAAATAAAAAAGGAAGTGTCTAAAAACTACTGCCTCCTTCCCAGTTGTGTTATTAATAACATAGTACATGGGTTGTGCACAGAGATCTGCCACAGGACTGTCAGGAAGAATGAAAATGACAGTACTGTTTAATATTTATATTAAACTAGAGGCCCGGTGCACAAAATTTGTACACTGGGGGTGGGGGGATCCCTCAGCCCAACCTGCCTCCCTCACAGTCTGGGAGCCCTCAGGGAATGTCCTACTTAGGCCCACAGGGAGGGGGCCTAAGCCTCAGTCTGGCCGCGGAGGCTTTGAGCAGGTGCTGTGTGTGTGTGTGTGTGTGTGTGTGTCTGCTGGGGGCCTGCCCCAACCACGCCATGAAGGCATGAAACAGGTGCCCTGTGTGTGTGTGTGTGTGTGTGTGTGTGTCCACTGAAAGCCTGCTCCCAGCCACACAGGCTTGGAGCAGGCACCGTGTGTGTGTGTGTGTGTGTGTGTGTGTGTGTGTGCGCGCGCGCGCGCGCGCATTGGGGACCTGCCCCCAGCCATGCTGCGGAGACTTGGAGCAGACGCCCCTCTGTGTTGATCTCTCAGGCTTAGGGCCCTGGTCGTGACAGTTACGGAGTCCCAACCTCATTTTCATATTACTTCTTTTGATAGATAGATAGATAGATAGATAGATAGATAGTTTGTCTGCATTCCCACATTCAAGCTTTTATTCTTACGGGAATCCAAAGATGTCAGCAAAGCCAGCATTACTATTATCTTTTAACAACTGGAGAAACTAGATTCAGAATGTATTTCAATTGCCCCAAACCTAATTCTCAGCTCAGTATTCCTTTCTTATTTCATCACAATGCTTATCTGTTTCTTGTGGATTTATATTAGTTAGAATTTAACCATTTAAGATATTTAGTTGGTGTGCAATACTTTCTTTTATATTTTCCTTCACAGGATATCAGTTTGTTTTTCTTTAAGATGTTCTTCTGTTGTGTGTGTAATGTCAGACAATCTGATACAGAAAAGGATGCCTTTGTTCTGCAGTACTTGGTTTCCATAATGGTGACAAAAGCTTTGCATTAGCTAAGTAGCCAGTGCTGGCCAAGGAGGACAGGACCCCAAAGCATGTTAAACGTTATCAGGAGCTTGTCATTCCAACTGTAAGCCATTCTACAAATCAACTCTCTATTGTACAAAGCTTCCCTTGCTTGGTCTGGTATGTTCATATATGAACCACAAAATTTTAGGCATTTAACCATGGACAGCTTTATACCATAAATATTTTTACTTGATTTTATTTAACCCACTTAAACCTCATACCCCATTTGCTAAGAGAAATTAAAGGCAGTATTACAAAAAAGGCAATTTATCTTTTGGAGGCTTTTCTTGGCAGTTAATTTAAGCAATACATAAAATCCAATAAGAATAATTGGATCTCTACTCTCTGTACTTAAAAAGCAAATATTCACCACAAGAGAATATACATCATTTGAAATTGTTACCTTTGTCTACAAGCATGCAAATGACCTCCTAACTTTGAGAGTCAATTCTAATGGAAGGAAATTGGTCAGCAAAGGATATTCTCGGGCAGATACAAGATGAAATAAGTGGTCACTTAAACTTTTGATTGCAGTGTGTAGTTATGTGCTTTCAGACCTGGCATTAAATTGTATTTCATTTCCTTAAATGGGGATAGGGTTGGGGGGGCATTGACCCTTGAAGCTGTGGAATATTACATTGGAAATATTGGATTCTGATGCTATATTGTGGCAAGAGTATAATCTCAAAAGAAAGTTTCTCCCAGAGTAATAACTACAGGTGGCCTGGGGGCTTGTGGGTGTGTTGCTCCACAAAAATAAAATATAAACTTCATTTGGATTTTCATATTATTTAAAGGAAATGTCTGTTGACATGATGGTGTGTGTGTGTGTGTGTGTGTGTGTGTGTGTGTGTGTGTGTTGTAGCTTTGGTCAAAGTCATTTTGGTCCAATTTTTGATATGCAGGGATGCTTAGTCAGTGAAGTTACCACTAGTGGCTCAAAAGCTTGAGGCAGAATTTTTAAAATCATGAATGCTTGAAAATAATGGACCAGAGATTACCGTAACAGGTTTCTGTAGTAAAGGTGGACCTCCTTAACAAATCCTGAACCCATATCAATTTTCCATACAAATGATAACATATTTAAATCCAGCAGGAAAAAAAATGTTATTTGAAATGTGTGAGCCAGATAATTTATAGAGTAAACCATTCTCTAAAATATGTAAGTCTTGATATTTTACATCCGAATTTTATTTCAAATTTTTGTTTATAAGTTTTCCTTGGAATTGTTCAAACTTGTGCCTAATGATCCAACAGAAGCTGCAATGTGAAGAGACATATGTTGTTCTCAGTACTGTCAAAATGACAGTCAATTTGCTTGTGGTATTATTTTAAATGGCCCATTATGCATTGAGTTCACAGTAATATTTTGGAAATTTAGTTCATCTTAGATTTTAAGCATCTAGAGGTCAGAGACTGTGAAGTTTCCTTATTATGGTGCCAGCAACTGTACCACACCCAATTAAGCAACACCTAAATGCATGCTTAGAGATAATGATCCCCTTTCCAACGGAAGAGAATCACCCGGAGTGAACTCGGGGACGTTTTTATGGAAGTGTTGACTTTTAAAAGAGAATAAAGAGACACCAAAATGTTCTAGTTGAGACAAAAGTACATATAAATGCTGTGGCAATGATTTTTTTTGGTGGATAACAACCATTTGATCTTCCTTCCAATTTATTCATTAAATTTTTAGTTGGAAGGAAAGGCTTCTCTGTAATTGATAGCAACTACCTGAACAGAATCCTGAGAGCTTCCAACAGTGTATCAGCCCTGTGTCTTTAAAGGCAAAGCTTAAAAAATAGTCTTTATAGTTTCATTAGTTATCTGTAAAGTCATAAATATGGGGATATAGGAATTCTTAAAACATGTGTTAGTGGAATGATGACAACTGTACCATTTGATTACTAACAATGAAGTGGTTCTTTTTCAGATCATAATAGAACAATAGGAGTGCAAGGAAATCTCTACAGAATCTAAATTCATCAGGCGGTCGAGAAACACAAATCTAAAGAAAAGATGAGATTATCTCAGGGGAAGAAATTTTTAGGATGGCACAGAAGCAAAGAAAAGCCAGCGTGGCCAAGATTTTGGCTGTACTCTGAGGGCTCACATGATAAAGGAAGAACAATGCTCTCTGTCATTTTCTAAGGATCATATTTATCTGGGCACCCTGTATATTAGGTGGCCTAGAAGGAGATTGAAATGCAGGAAAGGAAATATTATGACCTCACAGGAAATCAGACTGTCTTGGAGCTATGATGAGACAAATTATATTGTCTATTTAAATTCTATTTAATTTGTGGTTAGGGCAGGCTTTTACTTGCTTGTTTTAGGGAAGATAACAATGTTTTTAGAATGTCATGGGTGATGAAGGATGGGGAGAAAAAGGTATCTATGCTGTACAGTGTTACTCTTCATAACAGGAATTTCCTTAAGTGGTAAGAAATGGTGGAAGAGAAGCAGGTGATGCATCCACATTGTCCAGACACTTTCAGAAGGAACTGGGACTCTGGTCATTAGAGTTCCAAAGGAGTTTAAGGGACTGCTTTTTAAAGCACAATTCTCATAAAAGCTGGAATTCTGTTGCACAATACATATAAAGTGCATGACTTTAATCAGTTGATTATTTATATACCAGTTGAAGTAATTTACAATTCCCTTCATAGTATTGACTTTTGTGTAATAAATGTTATACATTTAGTAAAAATTGAACAAACATTATTTTATACAAATACATTCAAGGGGTACAAATAGCAAAAATACATCCTCAAAAATAAACATATACATTTTTAATGTGTCATGACTATTATCTAGAGCTACTTCAGATAATTCTATAAGGTTAAAGAAACTGAAGTAGGTGGCAGGGATATTATTCAGATATATTAATACCCTCACATTAACCCATCTAAAAGGTGTTTGATTTTATGTTCAGTGCAGATATTTGAGGCTATTAATAAGCTTGATATCTCTCTCTCTCTCTCTCTCTCTCTCTCTCTTTCTCTCGCTTTAAAAAAGGCATGCTTCTTTGAGGATGGTGATGAAATTTTAATATGCAAATGAGTACTTTCCTGTAAGGCAACGATATCATTAAAGGGAACAAGCATGATATGATTCCTCAAATTCTCTACTGACTCTCATATTGTTTACATTCAATTTGGTCTTTATTGTATTTTAATTGCATATGTTAACTGTGTCGTCATAGGGAAAAAGACAAAAGCTGATGTGAAGGTTAATTTGGCAGCCAGGTTATATGAGGGTTACCTTACTAAGTAGCCTAGATAATGAGAATGGCCAGTGGCATTTGGCCCATCTTCAGCAGCGCTCTCTCCCAGGCTTGGTGTGGCTTGTGGGTGAGTGAAAGACATTTGTGTTGAGCAAAGTGTGACTCCAGCTGAGTGACCCAGCTTAGGGCCATGGAAACTTGACCTTGTCTTTCCCTTTGCCAAAGTACCCGAGTGAGAACAAATGGCCTGGAAATCTTTCCTCATTTTGTCTGCTACCCCCAATCTTGTTCCACCTGGATTTTGAGGTCAAAAAACAGGCCAATTTATGTAGTGAGCTCGTCCCCCTGAGCAAAGGTGAAGGGATTTGCACTTACAGCTTCTGAGAACACAGGATTAGCTTGGGAGCTCACTGAGCTTAGCTACTACACTGCACCAGTGTTTCAGCTTCAGCTTTTATTGATTCTCTTTTATGAAACATTCTAGAAGAAGAGGTGGAATTCATCTATGGGTGGTGCAGGTCATTCATTTCAAGACTTCCATCTGGCAGCTTTTCTTCCTATCCCTTTTCTGCCCTTTCAAAGGGAGAGGAATATAGGTTTGCCTGTGAAAACATTTAACTCCTTATACACTTTCTGTCTCATTGGAAAATAATAATAAATGTCAAGAGCTACAAATGCAGGACCGAAACAAGATATAAGGTCTGAAGAGAGACTTTTGGGCAAAATCAATGGAGTTGAATACATCAAATTAATAATAAGGAGAAAAGGCTTTTGTATAGCATAGATAGATTTGAGGATGGTGTGCTAATAATGGAGATGAGGATTGAAATATTGTAGAGTTCAAATTGCTATAATATAGAAATAAGAAATGTTCTCATGGGTAAAGGAGGTGAAGTAGTTGTACCCCAGCCTAACATTGGGATTTAATAGCTCCTTTCATGAATACATTTTTGGCAAGAACAGACAAAAGTGCAAAAGGAAAGCATTGTCCTTGTTGTCAAGGAAATGCACCGCTGTTTATTTGACAATAGGAGGGCAAGGCTCCCCTTTGTCCCTGTCTGTGGGGCATTGCGTTTAGCCTCCCTGTGCTGTGCCTAACAGAGCATCTGCAGCCTCTGGACATTGAGAGAGCCATAATACAGGCATGTCCTACCTCACACTGCCCTTTCCCACATGGGCCAGTGAGCTTTGTACCTGGACATTTTTATTGCATAGGCATCAGCATATGTTTGAGGAATGGCATTTGAGATGTGGGAAACCCAACCAATGACCAGGGATAGGTCAGGGCAAGTTAGCCATTGTAATTGGCAAATCACATTCGTATGTCTTGCTCTGATAGGATCTGAAAAACTCAATGAGTCACAACAGCATAAGCATTTAGACAAGTGGCCCCCCTTTTTTTTTTCAAGTTTCGCATATCGCAGGAACTCCTGAACTCGTTTGTCAGTTTTTTATTAAGCCAAGTTTATTCTCATGTCCTTGCTCTCGTGATCTTTTTCTGAATTTAAGTATGTTTTCATGTTTGATTTTTTTAAAATAGGAAAGTCAATATCATGAACCTATTTTCTTACTTTAGTTTTTACAACACCTACCACCACTTGTACTTTTCTCTATTCTTGCCAAAAATGTTATTAGTGAAAGGTTCTATTACATCCCAATGTGTTAGGCACATTACCTAACAAATATTTAATGATTGCTTCTTGCCCATTATCAGCTGTTTGCCCTGGACAAGGTGGAATGAATGTCGACAACCCACTTTGTATCCTGGTGGAGCCTATTCCAGAAATCCTCACCTTTTAGATTTGAGTTGGGTTTGGGTCAGGCATTAGGCAGGAACATGAAGGAATTCTGATTTATTGTCTATAAGTCTGATTTGGAGAAAAATTTTATCTTATCTTAGTGACCCCAGAATTCAGTTATCAGGTAGTACTTCAGTCAGCTGGTATTTCTGTATTGTCTCTTGTCAATTATATACCCATATCTGTGCTAAATATTTTGGGGATGGTAAAAATTTCATATTTTAAAATACATGCGCGCCTTCTTAAACACCCTTCCCTTTAGCAGTTATCACTGCCTAGTCATTTTATTACCTACTTATCTACTTTGTTACCATCTGTGCCCTCCTGCCACCCATACCAGTTTTACTAGGACAGGGATTCTCTGTGTACTGCTTTTCCTCCAGTGGCTAGGACATAACCAGTAATAGATGCTTAAAAGATACTTAATGAATGAATGAATGTCTCTGGGTCTATTCCAAACGCTTCCTAATTCACAAAGAGCCTTTTACTGAGCATTCCTAGACACTCATAGCATTCTCTTCAATAGAGGTCTATATACTTTGTTTTACTGCACTTTATGGAGATTGCATTTTTTTTACACATTGAAGGTTTGTGGCAACCCTGCCTCGAGCAAGTCTATCGCTGCCATTTTTTTCCAATAGCATTTGTTCACATTTGTGTCTCTGTGTCACATTTTGTTAATTCTCACAACATTTCAAACTAGTTTATTATTATTATATTTGTTATGGTGATCTGTAATCAGTGATCTTTGGTGTTACTGTTATCATTGTTTTGGGGGCACCATGAACTGTGTCAGTATGAAATGACAAACTTAACAAAAGTTGTGTGTGTTCCTACAGCTCCACTGGCCAGCCATTCCCTGTCTCGCTCCCTCTCTCCAGGCCTCCCTATTCCCTGAGACACAACAATATTGAAATTAGGTCAATTAATGACTCTATCATGGCCTCTAAGTGTTCAAGAGAAATGATGAGTCATGCATCTCTCAATTTAAAGCAAAATCTAGAAATGATTAAGCTTAGTGAGGAAGGTATGCCAAAAGCCAAAATAGGTCGGAAGCTAGGCCTCTTGAGCCAAAGAGACAGCCAAGTTGTGAATGCAAAGGGAAAGTTCTTCCAGGAAATTACCTCGGTGAATGAGTGATAAGAAAGTGAGACAACCTTATTGATGATGTGGAGAAAATTTTAGTGGTCTGGGTAGAAGATCAAACCAGCCACCACAGTCCCTTAAGCCAAAGCCTAATCCAGAGCAAGGCCCTAACTTTCTTCAATTCCGTGAAGGCGGATAGAGGTGAGGAAGCTGCAGAAGGAAAGTTTGAAGCCAACAGAGGTCGGTTCATGAGGTTTAAGGAAAGAAACTGTCTCCACAACAGCAAAAAAAATGAAGCAGCAAGTGCTGATGCAGAAGCTCCAGCAAAGTATTCTGAAGATCTAGCTAAAATAATTAATGAAGGTGGCTGCACTGAACAACAGATGTTCAATGTAAACAAAGCAGTTTTATATAGGAAGACGATGCCATCTGGAATTTTTATAGCCAGAGAGGCACAGTCAGTGCCTGGCTTCAAAGCTTCAGAGGACAGGCTGGTTCCCTTCATAGGGGCTACACTGCTGGTGACTTTCCATTGACGCCAGTGGTCATTTACCTTTTTGAAAATCCGGGGGCTCTTAAGAATTATCCCAGACTTACTCTCCCTGTGCTCTATAAATGGAATAAAAAAAGCCTGGATGACAGCACATATGTTTTGCAAAATGGCTTACTAAATATTTTAAGCCTGCTATTGAGACCTACTGCTCAGAAAAAAAGATCCCTTTCAGAATATTACTGCTCATTGACAATGTCCCCAGTAACCAAAGAACTCTGATGGAAATGTACAAAGAGAATAATGTTGTTTCCATGCCTACTCACACAACCTCCATTTTGCTGCTCCTTTATTCATTTAAATAAAACCTGGTTCAAATCCCTTATTCTTGTGTCGGCTGCTACTGACAGCTCAGCTCACAGTGAACTTTTCTTTCAACTCATGTTGAACACACACAACACTTCATTGGTGATTTCCATCTAGGCAACCAAATTGAGTCTTGAGGACAAAGTTTATCTTATTCATTCATTTATTCATTCATTATTTTATTGTATATTCTTAAGCAGTTGCATAGTATTTGGATTTGGGAGTTTTGGAGTATAATTCTGACAATAATATTTGGGGTGAATGATATGGGGGGTGGAGATGGAAACTGAAGACCACCATAAAGTTTCTTTTGGTGACTTCCTTTGTTTTCCCATGTAATCCCACCGTCATCTTTCCAGCATGATGGAACATCATCCTTTCATCTCTTTAGAGCTATTTGCAGCCTCTTTTTCTTTCCATGACCATCTCAGTCAGCTCTAAAATTGTTGTCAATTATTTTGATGATGTTCATGCCTGGTTCAGTTCAGCAGAGATTTAATGAATGTCCACTGTGTGCTAGGACTGAGATAAGTACCAAGGCTTCGAAAGTAATTAAGCCATAGCTGGTTTGGCTCAATGGATAGAGCATCGGCCTATGGACTGAAGGGTCCCAGGTTCCATTCTGGTCAAGGGCACGTGCCTGGGTTGCAGGCTCAATCCCCAGTAGGGGGTGTGCAGGAGGCAACCAATCAATGATTCCCTCTCATCGATGTTTCTATCTCTCTTTCCCTCTCCCTTCCTCTCTGAAATCAATAAAAAAATATTTTTTAAAAAGCAATTAAGACATTTTTCTGTAATCTAGGGTAGGGGGCCTTCACTTTACCCTGGAGCCATATGTGAGATTACTGTGGATGTGCGTGGAATATCTGAAGGACTGAGAAATAGTTGTTTCAAAGTAAAAATGGTTTACTTCCATTAATGCCTATAGCTAAATGTAAAATAGAAACTCCTCCCTCTACAATATCTGCTGCTCTGGAGTATTGAGCATTTACCTGCAGTTAAAGAATGGACTGAATTATTTTTCCAAAATTGAGATAAAAACATTTAATTCAAAGTGATGATAGTTGAGTTTCACTGAAACATGCATTCCTATACTCCAGCCAGAGTGTGATGGATGTGTCTAGAAATTAATTACAGCTTTAAGCAGTGGGAACGCCCATTTTAAGATGGGTCCCAGGCACATCTGAAATGCCCTGTGAGATGCACTATCGTCTGATGTAACTATGAGTAGATCAATAGCAAGTAAAATATTTTGGTGGAGCCAGGACTCACTGTTGCAGCCTTACCCTTCTGCTATGCTTGAAAGAAAAGAAAGATGCTATCTATCTATCCATCCATCCATCTAGAATTATATGTATTTGCATATATATATGCAAATATACATGCATATATATGCATATATATGTGTACATATACACATATATATGATATGTATGTATATATATACTTATACATACATATATATATATATATATGTGGTCATGTAACTGTAAATTTTTTCTAGAAAATAAAAATATAGGTCCTATTTTCTGAGACTGATCATTAATGATTTTTAAGAATTGTACAGACGTTCTTAGATTTTACTAAACTTCTGCCATGTTTTTATAATGTTATTGCCCTGACAAATCTTGTCCACCTGTCAGGGCACAACAATACCTACTAGTGTTAGTTTCAAAGCAGCTGTTAATGGCAGCAGCTGATTGAGAGTTGTGCAGGGGGCGTACAAGGAAGTCAAGTGAAGCAGCACTGCTGCAAAATACAAAGGCTCCTCATTAGTGGCTTTCTGGCTGCCGTGGCTTCTAACTCCCATGGCAGACAGAACAATTCCCGGGCATTATTTGTTCAGCATTGAATTTGGATCTTTGATTTCTGAAGTCTGTGCATGGTGCCGAACTCATTTTTCTTTATTTTGTCTAGGTTGTCAGTATTTGACACTGTATGGTCATGTTAATTTCCCGTTTCTTCCCCAAAGCAGGTGCCCAGGTTTTTTCAGTTTCATGGCAATAATATTTGAATGCTTGACGGAAGTATAAATTTTCTTTATCATCATAATAAGGCTTGACAAATGGTCCTAAAGGATCAGGTAGAATTTCCTTGTAGCTGAGTGAGTTGCTTGTAATCAGGCTGTTTCCAGGCAACGGGTCCCTTGGTTACTGGTTTCTTAATGTCTCTAAAGCTAGAATCTCATTCTGCAAAGGAGGGAGAAGCCTTGGGAAAATAATACAGAGAAAGTGATTTCTCACCCCATCTCTTTAAATGGTTTTTGACTGGGAAGTTTATCCTACATTTGCATTTCCCAAAATGTATACTGTTTCTGTGAATAAGACACCCAGAGAAATCAGACCTTGCCCAGGGGGAATGACGTTAGCACATTAGAGAGACAGCAGGCTTCCTTGCTGGAGATGAGGGGAATGTCTGTGATTGAGTTGATAACCCATCTGTGATCCTATAGGCGTGCTTTGGACTGCTTAGCTGCAGATTTTAAGGACTGCCCTCTAGAGTTGGAAGAGATTCCTTCAGCACTAACCTGTACTAGTAGACACCTAGCTGTGGTGAGGAAAAAGGGGTGTCTCTTATGCAGAACCCAGAATCATAGATGTATTTCCCAGCACTGTCAAAGCCTCATCAATTGATTTTCAAAGAATAGTTCACTTTTTTTTTTTTTTTTTTTTGGTACTTGTTTTTAGGAAAACACGAGGTGTTAACATTTGCCATCTGCTTTATTTTCCAGGAAGCTGAATAGCTGAGGCCCTGTTCTGAAAATCTTCAAAAAAAGCTGTGGTCTCAAGTTCAGGCTATTTGTGGGTGTGTGTTGTTGTTTGTGGTGGTTGTAGCTTTCCTAGCTGCTATTCCAAAATCCAAATGTCGCTTTGATGAGGGAGTGGCTCCAGGGTGTGAGGATGATGGAGCTCTAAGCTCTCAATATGTAAGAATCTCCCTAGGGGTGAGAACTTCCCATATGGAGGTTGTCAGTGACTTGGCTGCAACAAGCCATTTCTGCCACATAAAATCTCCTCTGAGGAGACTCACTGTTCATCCTAGAGACTTAGAGCTGGGAGCGACATTAGAAACCTGCTAGCCAAATGCTTTCCTGTTATAAGAAAAAGAAAAAGTCCAAATAAGATCAATTCTTTGAAGTTATAAATTGTTTATTACCAATTTCCATGAAGCTTAGTATTTCCTTATCTCTGAGTCCAATGCCCTTTCCATTTAGAACCTTCCATATACTTCTTCAACTTGGTTAAAAATATATGGCTGAGAATTCCAATAGTCTCAGCAATTTTCCCCTTGCGTCGCTTTATCCTGACGTGGAAAAGAACTGTATCCGATTCATCAGAAATGGAGTTGGGTGCATATTCGTAAAAATGCATAGTCACTAAGCCTGGGCAGAAATTCAGGGCAGAAATCCTGTTTAGAATTAAAAATACAGTTAGTGTTTTTGTAATTTGTCTTTATATCAACAAATGGAAAGTATGATAAATTACAAGCCAGGTTTATACTGCCTGATAAATTTTAACACTCACAATTGTAAATCAGAATTCTTCTAAAGTTTCTTTAGTAGGCAACTATATATTTGGGCATGTTTATAATAAAACAAATATTAATGATGTGTCCTTTTTTATATTACTTGTATGACCCAGAGTTAAAATGCATTAGTAATATGTATTACATTGCATAGGAAAATTCAAACAAACTCGACATATGAAAATCTGAATACATTGTTCAGGGAATTAGTCATGTTAAAGGAATTCTTGTTTAGCAAAGATAATAATTGTAGCATTGTAATGCCTTCAGATTTTTTCTCCTCTACTAGACTATATATGACCTTCTCAAGGGCAAAAACTATTTTCTATTTATTGCCTCCCCCGTGCCTTGACACAGTGACAGAAATCTAGTAGTCACTACATTAATTTTTATTGAATTGTCTGATACAAATTCTCTCTGCAAAATAAACATTTAGAAGGACAGATTGATTTGGTAAGCATTTATAGAAAATTTGTACAACACATAAATATTGGGCACTTTAGATTTCAAATTATTGAATCCATTCTACAGTCAAGTTTACAGTCTCGTGGAAGGAGAAGTTGTAAAGATGACTGATTACAATACAAGGTGCTAAGTGCAGTAATAAAGATTTGTTATTGTGTAAAACCAATTAAACCAGTACATTAAAACCAGCATCTAACACTGCACAACATATGGCACTTTTAATGTTAGTACTTAAGGCATGTGCTCCCATAATGTTCAAGCCCACGGCTATGATAGCTGTGCCATCTCTCAACTTGGACTAGGAGGGACCTAGACCAGTTTTCTGGGCAACTGCCTTTAGCTTGTAGGGCTCCTTGAAATGGGCTTATTTTCCCA
The DNA here is from genome assembly GCF_028538775.1 of Myotis yumanensis. Taxonomy (NCBI): domain Eukaryota; kingdom Metazoa; phylum Chordata; class Mammalia; order Chiroptera; family Vespertilionidae; genus Myotis; species Myotis yumanensis. Next base: position 27,533,162 of record NW_027223762.1, on the reverse strand, counting down.
AATCCTCACGATAGTCACGATCAGGAATCCTTCACCTAGTCAGTGTATTCAAGGTGGTACATTAATTTTAATTTGATTCAAAATGTTTTAAAATAATTTTACAAACTTTGAAATGTCTTAGTATGGACAGAGGCACTGGTTCACTCCTTCTGATGAGTCTATTGTTTGTTTTATTCAGGGATGACTTTCAGTAATTAGTATATTGTTTAGTGTTTAGTAATGCTGGACTTTCTATCCTGCCAGATAGGACTGTCCTTATAATGTATGTGTCTGAACTAGAGAAACAATGCAATCCTGGTTATTGACTGTCTGGTGACCAGCCTTTGTGGAGTTTATATACCTGTGAGAGTTTATCCTCAAAAGACTATCCTTAAAACTTTCAGAAAGAGGTTAGGTAGCAACAAACCATGTTAATTGATGTCATCCATTCTACAACAGATTAATCCTAACATACTCCATTAGCAATACCAGAAGTATTGTGGAACTTTGTTCAATCCTGAAGCCTTGTTCAACATCTAAGGAAGCCTGTAAACCTATTTTGCCCAAACACCCCCTCACCCCCCACATACATTTTCCTGCCCTCTGTTGTTGCTTCACTCAATGATACTGTCAATCCCTACAGAGTGAGTTTGTTAAAAATGAACATATAGGTCCTGGCTAGTGTGGCTCAGTTAGGTGGATTATCGTCCCATACACTAAGAGGTCTCAGGTTCCATCCTGATTGGGGCACGTGCAGGAGGCAACCAAATATATGTTTCACTCTCACATGTTCCTCTCTCTCTCTCTCTCTCTCTCTCTCTCTCTCTCTCTCTCCCTCCCTCCCTCTCCCTTCCTCTTTCTCTCTAAAAAAAATCAATTAAATTTTATTTTAAAGGGAAACTTAGGGAGCTTTCTTCTGAGACTTAGCATTTTAGTATTCATCAAGGAATATGCATTTTTGTAAATAATTCAGGTGCTTTTGATGTAGGTGGTTCAACTTCAGTTCCCTCACCCCCACCCCATTCCATCCATGTAAGCAACACCTGAGCTCATAAATCATGGGTGGAATGCTTCGCTAAGCATATCAAAACCCATTCTTGCTCCTTCTGATAGATAGAAACTTCTCTTTTCTGGTTTTCTCTGATTGCTCTAGTTTTTGAAAGAAATGTGAAAGCAATGCATTCTATAAAAATCCTTATTTCAGCTTATGAATCTTCTTTAAAATGAGCATGCCTGTTATTCATGATGGTTGCGAGCTTTGTTGTAGCACGTGAGCTCTAACTGTCTAATTATCTGCCTGGATGCAAAGGGCCAGGCCATTCAAAATCTCCTTCTCCTAGGTATAAAAACCAATCAGTCACTGAGACTGTTAACTTTGCAAGTGATCAATGGCAAGGAATTGATTTAAGATATTGCTGGTGTACATCAATTTGTCTGCAGGTACCTTTCCACTCCTATCTCACAGTAGCTGCTGCTCTATTGGGCTTCTGAAAGCTTTAAAAAATTGCTGGCTCATTATTTTCACCTGCTTCACCTACCTCCACTCTGACATTCAGATTTTTATGAGATACACTAGAGGCCTGGTGCATGGATTCATGCACCGTGGGGTCCCTTGGCCTGGCCTGTGGGGATCAGGCCAAAACTGTCTCTCTGACATCCCCCAAGGGGTCCCGGGTTGCGAGAGGGTGGTTCTTGATGAAGCACCCGAAATCAGGCTCCCTTCTCTCTGGTTCCGTGTGCGTCACCTGAGAACCGCAGCTGCCAAGTCACCGCTGCTCAGCAGCTCCTGCATTGAGCGTCTGCCCCTTGGTGGTCATTGCACATCATAGCTACCGGTCGGATGGTCAGATGGTCGCTTAGGCTTTTATATATAGAGATACTTATAACAAGGTGCATGGCTGAAATACTGTGCAAGTGCCTTGCTATTCTGGATGTGTTTATCTCAAATTGGCTCTGTTGATGATGTAGAAGCCTTGATTGTAACTGCATTTGGTGTCCATTAGTGCATCTCTACAAGTCCCCTGTCCCTCCAGCATGCACACACCTCACCAGCCTTCAACTGCATTGTTTGTCAGGAATAATTATTTCCTCTTCTCTTTCCTACAGTGGTGATGACAAGGGAGAAATGAGAAAAGATATAGAAGCACCTAAGAGGTGATATTTTGTAATCCTTATGTTTGAGAGGTGCTTCTTTCCTTCTCTCTCCCTCTCTCTCTCTCTCTCTCTCTCTCTCTCTCTCCAAATTTCCTAATGGTTGGCTCAGTAGAGGTGTGTTACATCCCAGAAAGTTTAGGTATTTTCTCTTTTACAATGACCACTTAGTGTTATGGACACAGGAAAACTTGGCTAAGTCTACTAGGATAGGAGAAGGAAAGAAGGCATTTTTTTCCTCTCTCTCTCAAATTAAATATTATGCTTCAAAATCCTGCACTATAAATTACTTTCATGGAAAGAATTTACCTCTTCTTTGGTCTAAGTAGTTTTCATAGGAGCTGGTCTGATTTTTGGTGTTTTTTCTACAAATCTCAAGCCGAGGCAAGATAAAGTGAGTAGTACCAGGTGTTCTCATTGTTTTAAACAACAATAACAATAGCAACTTCTAGACAGTTGAACTTTGAAGGAAGTTTCTCTGTAAATTCAATAAATATAGGATTAATATCTTTAGCAGGAACTCTTACAAGTGTTCTCCTTTTGGGAGATGAAGGACTTATTTTCATTATTTAGTAGAAAAATGAACGAAATAGCATATCAAGCTCATGAGCATTTTGGCAATTCAGTGATGATGAATTGTGTTGATGTGATTTAGTTTTCAAATTCATGACACTCGCTTATTCACTTCTTTAATGTGTTTTTCTGGCACCTTTGAAGATAATGTGCCATAGTTTCTATGTCTGTGCACATGTGCTCTACAGCCGGGATGCATGGCTTCAAGGCCAGCTACTCACTGGCTTTCGGCAAATTGCTTTACTGCTCTGAGTCTGTTTCCTCATCTGTAAAATGGGTATAATGATAAGCACATTGCCACATATGAATTTTGGGGGATGTGTGACGGGACAGTCAAGTGAGAAGACTCGGAAAGGGTAGAGCAGAGTATCTGATGCATAGTAAATGCTCAGTATGTGTTACTCATTGTCACCTTCTCTCACTGCAGCTGGAGTTGAGATGATCAGATGCTAAAGGATTGCCAGCCTCCAAAAATAACATTTATTATTAAACTCAGCTTTAGATAGCATGTGTTATTGGTGCATGGAAAGTACAATTTGGTTGTCATTTGTTCAACTTGGAATATTTTAGTAACACATTTGCTTTATCTCACGTCTCTCTGTAATTCAATAGGAGCCGGGGCTTTGTCTACTCACATTGCTCAGTGGCTGGCACATAGTCTATATTCAATGAGTATATGTATGAAAGGGAGAGAAGGGTGGGAAAGGGGTGGAGATCATTGGTATCTCTGTTGCTTTCCCTGGGCTTGTGCCTGTAAACCTTTTCCCCACCAGTGGAATGAAAAGATCCTTAGAACAGAGGGCATAGACTGAGGAGATAAGGGAAAGTGATTTTTCTTCTTAAGCACAAGGAAGTGCTGATGGATATGGCACAGTCTTAACCTTCTCTTTAGTTCTAATGATTCCCTGGGATGTGTCACATGTCATCTCAGTGGGAGAGTCATTGGAGGGGAAAGTAGGACACTCCTAAGTTCCAAGAGGAATAAGCGAGTTGAAATTTTGTCATAATTCAATAAAAGATGTCCCCTTTATTTTTTTATGGCAAAATTATTCTGTGGAGGAAACAGCAGGGAAGGCAGGTCACTAACCGTTATAGGCTTTTTCATTACTCTGTGTAGGAAAACTTATAACTGGCTTCATAGGATGCAATACCTCCTTTAATGGCAGAGTTACAGACAAAGTGGAGAACTCTGACATGTGCTGGAAGAACACTCATCTCTTGGTGATGAGCCCTTTCCCTTTCTCCCTCTACAGGTTGGCCTGGAAGCAAAATTGGAAATTTGGTTCCTGGATATAAAAAAATTTTAACTAATTAATTTTAATGCACTAAGTATTTATTAGATGTCTGGTATAAAAATAATAACCATAGTAATTTAAAGGAGGAATAATAATGGTTAATTAAGCTCTCATTAGCACTAGGCACTAATTAAGCTATATACCTTATATGTATTATTCCACTTAGCCACAAAAACCAATGGTATAGTTATCATTATTTCACAGATGGAAAATTTTAGTCCAGAGAAATTAAATAAGAGGTAATTAGTGGGAAAATAAGGTAGACCTGATCCCAACTCTCTCTCTGACCCTAAAATTGAAAACTCATAATCCAGAGAGTGTTTTAGGAAAGTCAGGAAATTAAGTAACAAGTTGGAATTAATTAGTAGTAATACCATTTAATTATAGAAGCTAGTCTATTCTGACAGAAACTTGAAGAAGTAGAGAGAGAATGCTATTATTCATCTTAACATAAAACGGGAGGCTGGCCCTAAAGCACTGGAGTTCGTTTTACTTTTTGAAAAAAAAATTTTTAATATCTTCTTATTCATCCATTCATTTATTCAGTCAGTCATTCACTGGTACTAAACAAATCCCAGACATTGAGGGCATAAAACAAACAAACAAAGAAACAAATATTTTAAACAGGAAAAGAAATAAGGAAAAAAAGGTAAATAATAAGATCCCTTCCTTGGTTTACGGATATCAGATTCTAGTGAGATGGTGACAGAAACTAGAAAGGTAATGTGTGTGTGCTAGGTTGTGATAAGGACCATGATAAGGTTAATGCTAAAGGGAGGCTCCTAAAAAACCTTCAGAGGTCAAAGGAGGCCCAGGGAGAAAGTGATTAGGAAGAGGGTTTACAAGAGGGAAGTTTCCTAACTGACTTAGGTAAGGTAGAGCAAGAGTTAGCCAGGAAGGATACATCATACCATGAAAGTCCCACCCACCCTAGCTACCACATCCATCTTGAAGATTTGATGTCCCCGTATCCCCCCTGGCACACACTCATGTACACACAATTGAAAATCACTATCATGGCTGTAAGTTTGTTGTTGTTTTTGGAAGTGTTGAGGTTTGAGATATATTTAGGAATTTTCAGAAATGATTTTTTTAAAAATATATTTTATTGATTTTTTTACAGAGAGGAAGGGAGAGGAATAGAGAGTTAGAAACATCGATGAGAGAGAAACATCGATCAGCTGCCTCTTGCACACTCCCTACTGGGTATGTGCCCGCAACCAAGGTACATGCCCTTGACTGGAATCGAACCTGGGACCCTTGAGTCTGCAAGCCGATGCTCTATCCACCAAGCCAAACCGGTCAGGGCCAGAAATGTTTTTAAAGACTGGATGTGGATGTGGGAGTAAGTATGGTTAGAGTGCATGGTAGCCTGACAAGAAAGGAGCTGCAGAAGGAGAGGGAGTTTGAGGGGTAGAGGTGCTTCACAGGAGCCTAAAAAGTCCACTGGAGGAGAGCCCTCTTTAGAAAAGTCTTCATAAAGGATGTGAAATTCTGGGTCTGGGGGAATAGGTAAGATTTGACTGATAGGGTGAAGGTAACCAAGAAAAGACAGGGCCTATAGCTGCAACAAGTAATGAGTGACGAACATCTTTCCATGTGCAGTAAAATACAAGGTCCCTTCTCTGAATTTACAGAGTCTGGGTGCTTTGGACTCTCACATTGATGAAAAGATGTGCTAAAACTTGCGTAATAACTCAGTGAAGGGACAGGATTCATTTTCCAAGCTCCCAGTGGAATATTCAACACCAACTTGAGGCCTTTGAAGAATAATGGATCACAGGAACTGATGTGTTTGAGTAGTAGAGGATCAGGTTGTGTGCAGTGAGATTTTAAAAAATGACCTATGTGCAGTCACCACTAAATAGAGTTTCTTGAAGCGTAAACTGAGTCTATGATCTGCTTGTCCAGAAGCTGTAATTCTCCTACAGGCAGCTTCCTGAGACTTGATAAGTGGGGGAGAACACTTTTCCTCCAAATAACTGGTGGTGCTACATAAACTAGAGGAGCGATATTCACTCTGATCATCTTTATCAGTTGTTGGGTAACTAGATGAGTTAGATAGATTGATAGTGCTGCGCTGTACACTGGTCAGGAAAGGTTCCAGATTAACTAGCAAAACTCTTGCCCACAGTGGTTCCCATCTCTGCTCTCCACAGAATGAAAGAGCATAAGCATAGTTACCCTCATTTCCTAAATTGAAACAAAAGTAGCCCATGAGGGTTTATTCTGAAGCTTATTTATGTTCCTGACACATTTGCCCTTCCATAACTTTTATCATGCACTTTCACAACATGTATAATTTTCAATGGACTTTCTTATGCACTGTCTCATTGCATTCTCCCCAACTATGTGCTTATCTGATTGATCCAGTTAGGTGAAATGCAGAGTGATTACTTTTTCCCCGATTACTATATGCTAAGATGGTATAAAATTGGTGCCTGGTTCCTTAACTAATACAGTGGGGCCTTGACTTACGAGTGTCCCGACTAACAAGTTTTTCGAGATACGAGCTGTCTCTTGGCCGATTTTTTGCTTTGAGTTGCGAGCTAAAATTCGGGTTATGAGCCAGCTTCAGATACCCCACTGCTAGTTGGCGCAGCAAACGTCACAGTGAACGCCACATCAGCCCAGCATTCAATTCATTGTAATGGTGAAAATTGATTTGACATACGAGTAATTTGAGTTACGAGCTCAATCACAGAATGAATTAAACTCGTAAGTCAAGGCCCCACTGTACTCTTGTTTTACGGCAGTGTTTTTGATATGTGTAAGTTACCTAAAATTTAGGCTGAGAAGACATAGTCCTTATGTAGAACACACCATATAGGTGTAACCTCAGAGCTTTGGAAGTCTCTGAGCTCATGCTCCCGTCAGTGCCACTTGTGACTGCTCAGCAGGACGTTGTACCCAATGCACTCTGAGATTTACCAGTTCTACTCTGAAACACACAGAAAAGGACTTGTGCATGTGTTATTTATTCTTATCTTGAAATATGCATAGGCAACTTGATTTACTTCAAATATTTTACTACTAGAGGCGCGGTGCACAAAATTCATGCACGGGGGTGGGGGGTGGTCCCTCAGCCCGGCCTGCGCCCTCTCGCAGTTCAGGACCCCTCAGGGATGTCTGCCTGCCGGTTGAGGCCCAAGCCCCAGGGTCAGATATCCCTCTCGCAGTCCGGCTCTCACAGTCTGGGGCCCCTCACTCCTTACCGCCTGCAGCAGAGGCAGGAGAGGCTCCCACCACCGTTGCTGTGCTCTCCAGCTGTGAGCCCGGCTTCTGGCTGAGCCGCGCTGCCCCTGTGGGAGTGCACTGACCACCAGGGGGCAGCCCCTGCATTGAGTGTCTGCACCCTAATGGTCAGTGCACATCATAGTGACCAGTCATTCTACTGGTGGTTCCACCATTTGATCAATTTGCATATTAGGCTTTTATTATATAGGATTAGAGATGATTTATTATGAGTATTATTGAAAAGTGTTTACTGGTTTAGAAGTCACCTGTGCATATCGTTACTCTCATATTTATGTGTTTGCCAAGAATCAATAATAGTTTCTTTTTTTATTTTTGGCCTAAAGATAATACTCATGTTAGTTAATAATGCTAATAAACCCTCGTGAGTAGTTTTCTGACATTTTTGCTTGGGCCACAGACATTTTATGTGATGAAAACTTAAGTCACCAACCAGCCAAGTAAATTTTCTCCCAACTGCCGTGTAGAGGATCCTCATGCTGAAATAGATCACACTCCTGTTACTAGTCATCTTAGAAGCATAGCTTTATGATTAGTTTGGCGAGAACAGGTGAATGAGAGCTCTCAAAAGTGGTTTTCCTTTTAGGTTTTGTGTGTGTTTTTTTCACCTGACATGACATTTCAGGATCTGCATGACCTGATGACATTTCATGATCTGCATGACCTGTGTGGACAAAAAAAGACCATGTTACTCTGGAATGAAGAACAAAGAAGCAGCAAAGGATGCCACCAATCTTGGGGGTGGGGGTGGGGGGCAGAATAATGATTATTTAAAAATAGCTCATAAGAATGATGACTTGTTTCTTGCTCTTTGATGAATGAAATTCCATCTCATTAAATGATAGATAAGCCTTTACCTTTTATTAGCATCTAGATTTGGTCTGTCAACTAATTAATCTTGGTCACTCAGAGTCAGCCATTAAGTAAAAGTCATCAGTTCTAAGCATCATAATTGCACTTTTGCCATAAAATGACATGAGGCATAAGGAACAGAGAATCCAACAGGCTTGAGTCTAGGACAGGGGTGTTTGCATCCAAGTGTTGGGGCTGTTCTCTGACTGAGTTTGTTAAACTATTTCTGCTTCGTATTTTAGTTTTAGAGAAACTTGCAATTCTCAGATGGATAAGGACCTCACTCACTCCAACTGCAGACTTCACACACTTCTGAAATAAAGCAAGGCAAAAGAGCTGCATATGACCCTCTAAAAGTACATAGATTCCATCAAGTTAGACAATGAAAATAGTGCCATTCTGTTTGCTGCCCATCTCCCTTTAAGCATGTCAGGAGGTTATATGGGTAACATTGGAATTAGCTTCCAGTTCTTGGCAATAGAGAGGCCTCACATGTTACATCCCCTGCCACTAGTCTTGTGCCCTTCAATTTTTCTTTGGGCATGCCGAGTTGAAGGCCATCCATGCTTGAGCACCATTCTAGTGACAAGATAATTAGTAGGTTTCCCTGGTATTACTGTCCTGTATTCAAATATCGCTCAGGTATTGCTGTACTAAACAATATTTAATTAAGTGCTTTCTTGGGAACTTTTTTAAAAAAGGATATAGTGTATGTGTAATGAAAAATATGAAACTTCTATATTTCTTTAGTTATTGCTTGGGGAGGGTTTGTTTGGTTACAAAATCACTAATTTGCTCTCGGTTTCCTACTGCCCTCTTTCTTCCCATATTCTTTCTTTTTTCTCTATCATAGACCTCACCTTCTATTTGTTGGTCTGTGTACATGACAAAGTTTTCTGGGATTTTTTTTTTGTTTATTTTGTTTTGGGTGGGGTTTTTTTAATTAAATTTTACTTGAGTGTCATTGGTCAACATGAACATGTGTGGGGTTTTTTTATTGATGGTATAACCATTTCTTCTTAACTCGGGTACCTGAACCTGGATGAAGGGTTTCATGATTTCTGTAGAATCTTGTAAAAGGATAATGAATAGGTGCTTCATTCACTATTCATTTGAGATTTCTTAAATTATAAAAATGAAAAGAGCCTGTTCCCTTTAAAAGTCAAAGAAAATTTCATTAGCGCTTTGGTAATTGGGCCTGTTTTGAGGATCATTGATCTTTTGATTAGATATTGATCTCACTTTTAAGTGATTTTACTGTTACTTTAAGATGATCCTTGTTCATCTTACATCTTACATCTTACATTCTCTTATTTATAAACAAATAAGTTTACAGTTGGTAATATTGTGTTGCACAGTTAAAAACCTATTTGGCTCCACGCACTAACACTTGAATACAGAAATCCTATCTTTCAGGAGGAAAAAGATTGACTTCAAAGTGTCACCAAGAAAACCATCCCATTTAAAAGCAAAACAAGGTTTCTCACATCAGTATGCCATGCTTCTTCCTTTTTAAAAGCATTCTTTAGCTACAGCCGCACAGCCATTTTTCAAAGACTGACAGTTAGAGATCAGGCTTTCCGTTTTAACACATAAGTACCCAACACATGTGGATTATATTTACCATAACGTTTATTGATATTTATTGAATTTATTAGGAATATACAAAAAGTGCTCTAAGGAGGAAAGTAAAGAAAAATCTGTCATTTCAACATTGCTAAATCGTGATTTTATGTCTAATCTTTTCATGTGTATAATGTTAGCAAAAATTTTTGAAATCACATGGATCTTGATATATCATAATATTTTTCTATTCCCCTAACATTTTTTAAATTAACTGCCTATTCTCTATGCAAATATATTAATATACTTGTACGTTTACTATTGTTGGTTATTTGAGTTGTTTCCAAAGCTTTGCCTTTCTAAATAATTCAGCAATGAACATCTTTGCGTGGAAGACACTGCTTTTCTTTAGGATAGATTTCCTGATGTGAATGAATAGGACAAAGGGTATGAATATTTTTAGGCTGTTGATAAATATCCTTAATACAATGTTGAAAGTGACTATGTTTATTTACCTGGTGGAGTCTTAGTGGTTTTCCTGTAATTCTGTGTGAGTTCTTCCTACATAAATGCTGCTTAATATACTTGATGATAATTTCCATTTGAACGCAAATGCACTTTGCTTTACTCTGTCTGGGCTTTACTGCCATAAATGTATTTGTGAGCTGGGAAGTTCAATGCTTATAATTTCATTTGGGGTAAAGCCATATCTAGAGAATAGGGGAGACAGACTCATGATGGATGACTTGGCCAGCCTCCAGTTTCTCATTGTTGAGGAAATAGACAAGCCTAGGGAAAGATCCCTGTGGGAGGGAAGGAGATTGTAGCAAAAGGAAGTGTAAAGAAGGGCCTGAGGGTTTTATACAGATCCTCAGCTCACAATTCTGCTAAGTCTATAAACATTGAGCAAGGTAACTAGGTAGGCCTGCTCTTCCTTATTCCACCCCTACTTCATTTCCTCTAGGAACTTTTTAGTCACTTCTTTCACTTTAAAGGTGACCTTGATTTGCATTTTATCCTAATTTTACTACATAAAAACATAGTATATTAGAGGAAAAGTGGCCTCGTAGCATAATTCATCTCTCCTCCAGGATTGGTACTCGTTTTAGGAAAGTCCCCCGCATTTTCAGAGAGTCATTTGGCCCAGGATTTAAGAACAATTGGATTCCTAAAGGTTATTATCTCTATTATTATTGTTGTTGGTTTAAATATACAGTGTGGCCCAGTTTGAGTATATCTGCTATTCCTCATTCTCCTCAGAGAAAGCAAGAGTGGCTTGCTCTTCTCCAGGTTTAAAACCCAACATTTCATTAGACCTAGAAGCAAACGTAATTACAATAAGTAATAAAGATGAATCCTATTGTTCTTGGGTGGCAGCACTCTTAGAACCAGTGAGTTTTACCATCTGAGGAGAAAGAAGAACAGTTCCTTAGGAAGGAGTTTGGTGCTTCAAAATGAAACTCTGGTTTTTGTGCTTGATTTGTGGTAAATGGGTTACATAATGTTTGAACATGGGTTACAGAATTTCCTGCCACAAACCAGAATGGAAAAGCAGGGCCGGAGGTAGTCACCCATGTTTCAAATGTGCAGACTGAGGTTCCACAGGTTATATGTCTTATCGAGGATCAATAAGGGGCGGAGGTAAGATTTCTGAAGGTTATAGTTATCTAAAATGTGTCTGTAAGGGGGGCGGGGGTAGGGACTGGCTGGGAGACAGGAAAATAAACCAATTGATCAAGGAGAAGATGAATATGGGTGTGAAGAAACAGAGAGATTTTCCACTGAAATGAGACTAAGTCACTTCCAAAAAGGTAATGGTTTATCTGCATCAATGAGAGATACTAGTGAAAGTTAGCTGGTGCTTCCGACAATCATGCGGCAACTTGAACCCTCGCAGTGAAGAAAGAGACACAGTTTTCAAAGCGACTTGAGAAACCAGATGAATGTTTTAAAAATGTCTTGTGTTCAATAAATATCTGACTTTTCTGCAGAAAATAAATTCCAGTTTCTATATAAAAACAACTTGACATTTTTCAGTAATACTTTTTAATGAGCATTGCTCTGAGCTATAACATAATGAAATTTGCTTAAAAGTAGAACAGGCTGGTGATGCTTGGCAGAACAAAGAGGCATATGGCAAAACAGTTGTGATTTATTGGCGGAGGCTTTCAGAGTTTGGAAAGCTAGAGGCTTTGGGCACAGTGGACTGCATCTTGATTTTCCTTCCTGAAAAGGAACCACAGCAGAACAATATGCTTAGATTACGCTAGCCTGATATATAGTTAAAGCATTTCCCCCCTTGAATCTGTGGTTACAAATACAGGCTGTGTTCATATTACGAAGTGAAATAGATAATTGAGGACATTTTCTTGATAATGCCCTATTCTATGCTATTTCATGTGACGTACAGAAAATTGTGGCATTTTTGAGGAAAAGGAGTTGATTGGGAAAACAGCAGTTATTTCTCTGTCTTACTTTGTGTTCATAAGTATGAAATGTTGAATTTAATCTCCTACAAATTTACTTTAAGATTTTATTGTCTTAAGTACATTTAACATGAACTCTACCCCTTTAGTAGGTTTTTAACTGTGCAACACAATATTATCAACTATAAACTTATTTGTTTATAAATAAGAGAATGCGTATATATATATATACATATATAAATAAATATATATAAGATGAACAAGGATCATCTTAAAATAACAGTAAAATCACTTAAAAGTGAGATCAATATATCAATGATCTCCAAAACAAGCCTAATTACCAAAGCACAAATGAAATTTTCTTTGAGTTTTAAGGGGAACAGGCTCTTTTCATTTTTATAATTTAAGAAATCTCAAATGAATAGTGAATGAAGCGCCTATTCATTATCCTTTTACGGGATATTAATCTAATATTTTTATAGAGCCATTTTTTCTGTAATACTATTATTTTATTCTTCAATTAAACAAGCACTTTAATGCCTTTAGGAATTTCCACTAAACCCAACTTGTCATAAGTATTTTATTGAAATGCAGAAAATGGTAAAATAACGAGCTGCCGAATGGCTTCCTTTTGGTTTCACTAATTTATGTGTGTGGTCTGTTAGTCACAGTTTACACACAACTAGAGATTTGCCGCTGAAAAAAGATCAGCCACTTAGGGATTACCTTATCAGACTGCATGGAACATGATGTAATCATTGCATTCTTTTCTTCCCCTACCTAATCAATTTTATTAAAATTTCCCTGCAAACATGCAGTTTTTCCTGTGTTAGCCTTTTTGGGGCACTTATTTCCTTCCCTTTTCAGGTAATCTCTTTTTGTAATGGGAGAGGGATGAGAAGAGGAACGATAACTGGGAAAGGTTATAATAATGCTGCTAATAATCATGGTGTACCAGGTGAAGCCGGCCTGTGAGTGGCTGACAGAGTCCCGGAGGTTTCACCGCCAGGCTCCACTGAAAATCAAGAGTGCACGGGAGTGATTATTCATTTGTCGGCTGCCACGCTGCTGTCATTCTCTGTCCTCCTCCTGTGCTGGCCGTAATGGAGCGGCAGTGCAGCATGGCATCTGTCTTTGCTGGGAGCCTTCCCTGTTCTACATGCTCAATACGTCTACCTCCCATTTGTGACTTCCTCAAACCCTGTTTCATATATATCTATAATTATAAAAGTGTAATATGCTAATTAGACTGGACGACCTTCCGGGTGACCTTCTGGATGACCTTCCCAATGACCATGCTATGGCACCCAAGGCCAGCCAAGGCGGGTGCAATGTGATTGGTTGGGAGCCTGGCCATCGCCCCATGATCGCCCCACAGAGGGAGGCCTACTCTTGCACGGATATATATGTGTGTGTGTGTGTGTGAAATGTAAAATCATGAGGATTATGCCATTTCAGCCTCATTTTATTTTTGTTCTACAATCATAGCTATCTTGAAAACCTTAATAAAGTACATCTTTTCCCCAGATATTAAAGGTAGAAGGAAGAAACTTTACATATATTTCACAAAGTTCAAATTAAACCTCTAAACTTAGTAAGCATACAAGTAATTGAACAGCAAGTTTAAAGAATACAGCTTTTGCCATATGTACATTTTTCCTCAGATGAAGTGTAATAAATAAACCATGTAAGTTATAATAGGATTCAGTTGAATAGTATTTCTGTGATGAATATACCCAGTAAAGATGGTTTTTAAATTAGAACTAAATGCATCTAATCATCAACTATTGCATTTCTTAATTTAGGGGCAGTTTGAAGGAGCATAGACTCATTTGTCTCACATGTTTTAAACAAATTGCAGAGGATTAGAAATCACTAAATTGTTACCAATTCTTTCTAGTCTTCAAAACATTCTAAGCATTGCAGCAATCTAAGCATTGCAGAATTTCCAGTGCCTCTGGATTCTGGAATAAAATAAAATGGATGCCTTGGGAAAACCCGCTATTTGTTCACTTCTATCATGGTGTTGTGTTTAACAGGTCTTTAGTTGAGTACACATAATGGGGAGAAATCTGTTCTGAGATTTAAATTAATGAAAGCTTTCCGGAGTGGCTTCCAAATAAAAAAAAAAAAAATGTAGGCTTCTTTTCAGAGCCTGGGTAAGGATGGGAATTCTGATTAGCCACACAATGTGAAGGGCTTCGAGACTCATCTCTACAAATCAGCAGTTTGAAACCCTATAGTTAGCGTTGGGTGCTCTCCAGTAAGATTTTATGAACATCAGCTTGGTATTTGGCAGAAATACAATGTCAGTTGTCCAGACATCATTTTTCCTCAACGAGCACATGTTTATACGTTAAATGATCACAGAACTGAATCAATTACAGTTTTATTTCTGTTGGCAGACCCGCATACCCTGTGAGGTATATTTACATCATCAGAAGGCTAAGCATTGTGAACCTTGCAGGAAAGGAATAACTGTGTAAATGATAGGCAGGCCAAAGGATTGTTTCTCCAGGATTTGGAGGCTCTTTCACCTATTGTTAATTTATCTGAGATTATTTCCCAGGCGACTTTGAAAAATAATTCAGTTGGATTAAAACTAACAATGCTGAAGGGGCCGTTTGAATCTGAATCACAACACATGTAACAGCCTATATGTAAACTAGCACTTTAAGAGATTCTGCGCTCAGAGTAACTGTTCTGAAGTGGGCAGAGCGACTTTAATTTCAACTCGGGAACCGTTTCCTTGTTCTTACTATTTGCGGGGCACTGGGCTTGGTGACATACAGTGTGGGAGGCTTTAGCTCTCACTTCTCCAGAGCAGGTCTGATGGGCTTTCCCCTTAAGCCTCCCAGAGAAGTGACACCTGTGGGAAGTTCCACTTAAGTGAGTCATGTCCTAAGTTCATCTTTAGTCTGGAAAAAAAGCTGATTTAATACGGGTTTTTTTCCCCCCTGTCCTTCCTGGCCAAGATCAAGTAGGCTGTTAGAAAGCTGAACAGAGATGCTATGCTCTCACTGTCTGATCCTGGAACCCTCATTAGAGCTGGGATCATGCTCATCTTCCCACGCTTTTTTGCACACAGAAGGAGCAGGAGCATGCGCTGTCCCAAGCCCTGTACCTACAAAGGTGGTATGTGGGGTGGAGCCTGTTTCCGCTCTGAGAACTGCAGCTTCCCACATGCTTGCTGGTGAGCTTCTGTTAATTCCCATGCAAGGCAGTTTAGCTTCCACAGACAGCTGGGTTCTGCTGCCATCGCTGGAAGTTTAATTTCCCTGGTGTCGTCTGTACAAGCCCTACTGTGGGGGAAGATGGAATCAAGCCCCAGAGAATAATCTTTCTCTTTAAGAGACAGCGTTTTGCTAACTCAGTCCTACCTTCAAGGAAAGGACAAATGTAAGTGTTTGATCACAATCTCAAATGTATGCAATAGTATTCAGGTAATAAGTTCTTATACACTCAAAGCTATGAAAACAGTTCTATAAATGCGATTAAAGATATTAAATCCAAAACATGTATGCATTGCAGGCCCAGCTTTCTATATGTCATCCACCTCTCAGATCCTCCGGGCAGAGCTTAGCTGTCACCTGCACCACTTCCAGCTCTCCCCTTCGCCCCCTTCTTAAATCAGAATCTCTTCTTTTGTCGTATTTTCTCACAATTTGTTCTTACTGTGTAGTGAGGTGTTAAGAAAGAGCAAATACAACAGAGAAAGGACTGACCCTGTAGCATTATCCTTCAGGGAATATGTATCTCAGTAATGCATGCCGTGTATTTTGCTTTAAAAAGTATAGTTGTCGAGTATTTATTTTTTATTCCCTTTGAAACTAGAAAGGTGAAGATTGTTTTTAATTCCAAGGAAATCTACACTTAGGCTAGCTAATTAGAGCTTGTAGGGGTCCTTTGGTGGTGGTGCTAGACTAGGAAGCATTCAGTGAGAGTCAGGAACTGGATAACACTGAGCCAGGCAGGGAACGGATGCTCTGTTTTCCTCTCTTCCTTTCTCTTCTCTCCTCTTTCCCCTTTTCTCTATTTGTCAGCATTTTGTGAACTACCTGTAAGAGCAGTCAGGTTTTATGTGAAATTTTATCATTTTTAACCAATGGTAGCTAATTCAAACAAAAAACATTTTTTTTTTAATGACTGAAGGTCAGATAATATTGTGTGATAAGTTCTGCTTTAAAATAAAATAGGCTCCTGCCCTGGCCAGTGTGGCTCAGTAGTAGAGTGTTGGTCTGCACACAGCAGGGTGACAGGTTCTATTCCCGGTCAAGGCACCGGGGTTGCAGGTTTGTTCCCTGCCCCAGGAGGCACATGCGGGAGGCAACCAATGGATGTGTCTCTCTCTCTCTCCCACTCCCTCCCTTCCACTCTCTCTAAAAATCAATGGAAAAAATATCCTCAGGTGAGGATTAACAACAAAAACAAAATACATATAGGCTCCTGTCATTATCCTCTATTATTATTTTGATTATTGTTACTAGAGGCCCGGTGCACGAAAATTCATGCACTAGGGGAGGGGTCCCTCAGCCTGGCCTGCCCCCTCTCACAATCTGGGAGCCCTCAGGGGATGTCCTACTGATGGCATAGGCCTGCTCCCTCAGGGAGTGGGCGTAAGCTGCATTCTGGCCTCCCTCTGCAGGAGGCGACAGGGTAATCAGGGGAAGGCGCTGCCCCCATCAGGGAAGGTGCTGCCCTCATCACCCTGCTGCTGCTGCTGCTGCCGCTACTGGCCTTGGCCCTTGCAGCTGCTGCAGCTTTGTCCAGAAGGATGTCTGGCTGTCTGGTCTAATTAGCATATTATGCTTTTATTATTATAGATTTTAGTTTGTGCAAAACTTGCTGACAATAGAATATTAACTTTAGTAGCTGGTAAGATCCTATATCCCAATATGTGACATTTTAGGTCACAATGCTAATGTGACCTAATGCAAAAATTTTAGTTTTGCCTATTAATAGTATGGAGAATCCATGCTAACAGTGACTATACATTTAATAGTCCCTATTATCATCTCTCTAATAAACTTTTAAAGTTGAACTAATCATTCAGTTTGAGAGTGGTGGCAGATAGTATTGATGGTTAAGAACCTAACCATCAATAACCTTGTACAAGTTATTACTCTTTCTGAATCTCAGCTCTATCATTTGTAAAATGGAAGGTTGGCTTCTGATAACCTTTAAGGTTATTTTCATATCTTGAATATTATAATTTTACAAACTAATTCATGTAAATGGCAAGTTAAATTGATTTCTCCACCGACAATTATTTATCTGAAGAAACCAATTGATGAATGCAGTTTAAAATGGTCACAGTGTGCCTCTTTTTTGAATTCTTTAAAGATGACCACATTTTCTGTTATAGTTGATGCAATGATAGGTATTTTATTTATTCTGAGCCTTTTGCTGCTCTCAAATTGTTTCTGAGGCCAGGTAACTGTTGAGAATTACACACTAATTCCTGGGAAATCATCCAGAACAGGAATGGAATTGGGAAAGGATATGGGGTGCCAAGAGAGAGTGAGTTCTGACCCACTTCTTAAGTGGCAAACAGAACAGGATTCCTTGACCTCTAGACTCTAACATAGATCAGGGCCTCAGAAGCCAACTAGGCCAGTTTTCAATGATGCAGAATGGATTGTCAGGCTCCATCTGGAACGGACCACTTCTGCTGCAGCTTGTTGCATCTTTGGACAACTATAGCAGTAGTTTTTTCAGGTAAAATATGTAAATATAACCATTTAAAAAATCCAACATATATCAATGGAGATGATTGATAAAGATGTGGAAGAAAATTTGAAGATGGATTGGGAGATTTTAAATAACAAGATTCAGAGGCCAGTTTTTCCTAAAGCATCAATTTCTAATGTTACTTTCAGTCTGCCCGTTTATCCTGCCTACATATGAGATTGAGCCAACAGAAATCATTCTTTGTTGATCTCTCAAGATTAGACATCCTTGCTGTATTCAGCACCTGAAAACTGAAGCAAAACTGAAGACACTCACAGACAATAGGTGTTATCTGAAGCAGTATATTGTTCAGAGAATTGAAAAGTTGCATATCTGAATTGGGGGGCTCTTGACTCAGCAGTTAATTACTTTTATTGCCCTACAGGAATTTGTAGTTGTCAGTGGCAGTTGGAACTCCAATTTTAAGCATTTGCTTACTTAGGCACATTAGTGAATAGGTGATTCTGGGTGAGGAGCTATCAATTACCACACGCTCTTCCAGCCCCCAAACTAGATGTGTCCAAACCAAGGAAAATGAAGGAGCCTTGAGAACTATCTAAGGGATTTGGGGATTACTTGTAATTTACCATGGAGTCTTTGTTGTATTGATTATAACTTTGTGTGTTTATGGGGATTAATTAATAGGACTAAATATGAAAGGCTGCACACTAATGATATTGACAGGAGTCATAATTACAGAACATAAATGCCAATAATTCTTCAATGGTTATTTGGTAATCAGATTCTTTTGAGGTTAAATGGAAATCATCTAGATGTTTCATTCATAAAGATATCAGCAATGCAGTGATGCAGAATCACATTTGCCATGTCAATCATTGATGTTGAACAGTATGCTCAGAACAAACTGTGTGTTTCCAGGAGTAGGGGGTGGACTCTTTCTAGAGGGCCAGGATGGGGTGCCTTTGGAATCAGAGACATGGTTCCAGTCTTGGTTGTGTTACTTACTAGATATGTGATCTCTGCCAATCCATCAACCTCTACCAAACTTTTGTTTCTTCATTTATCAATGGGATAATACCTAGCTGATTTTGTTGTTTTGAGAATTAAGAGAAATGATAGTTAAGAAATAGTAACATATGTGATGTATAGTAGGTACAGCTGAAAAAGGAGGCTGTTGGTGGTAATTGCAGAGTTGCTGTTACTCGGCCACAGTCAGGACATGTTGACGACATGGATAAGACAGACGCTTTGGGCTGACATCCCGTAGACATTTCCTTGTGGCTTTAAGTCTCAGACAAGTTCTCAAGCCCCAGTCCTTTAGTTTCCGCATCTATAAAATGGTGCTAGTAATTTATTTACCTGATAGGGTTGTTCATAGGATTGAATGAAATAGTAGGTGTAAAGGGATTAGCATATAGAAGTATTTGTAATTATTGGTATTGTTATTATTATCCATGTAGAAAATTATCAAAGGATGTAGAACCTTGACCCAAGTCAAGAAGAGTTGTTAAAAGTCTGTCAGAAGAAGATGAGAAGATGTTGGCTGAGCCCTCACTGGCTTTGATGTCTAACTCAAACTTGGAATACCACCATCTAGACTGGCTTGGGATGAGATAAAATAAAATGAAAAGACCAAAGAAGGAGATAGAACCTTCAAAAATCCAGCAGACATGGTTGATTATGCTTTGCCAAAAAAAAAAAAAAAAATTAAACAAATTTTTTTTTTTTTTAATGGAGAGGTCTGTTTCCATCACACATCCACACAGAAATCTGTAGGAATCGGGAACATCTCTCCAGATGTGAATAATCTCTGCTCTCTTCCTGCCCTTCCTACTGCCAAGAATATACCAAGTACACTCTGAATGGCGGGGGAAAAGTTCCTAAGAAAGACAAGCTAGAGGTCAGGGGCCCGAGCACAAAGCCACTTCTGAGCTGTGGTGATCATTGTCTGATTCTTGTGCAATCTAAATGACCTCCTGAATGAGAGTATGTACTAAAACTACACCCTCTAATGCCTGTCTCTGGCTTAATTTAATACTTTCTTCTGAAACACGAAGTCTGTTTGTTGGGTCCATTTGTATACGTAAATACTTCCTGGAGCAGTCTCCAGCCACCCCAAATGGGTTAAGGAAGCTACCTGGAGTATTCAGCTGTTCCCTGTATCTGCTTTTTTTTTTCTTTTTTTTAAATTCTGCTTTCAGACCACTGCCTTCATCTATCTTCCACAACAGGATATCGATCAGCTCTTGTAATGGTCTATCTCATTTCTCTCCCTGCAGATACTGTAGGAGTGGAAGAGAATATGGTTCTGCCCATGAGATGTATCCTAATTTCAGAACTGAGCATTAAAAGCTTCTAATAAGGGAGACAACATGTAACACACCTGTAGTGGCCAGTGAGGGCTCAGCCAACAGCAAGAAAAGGAAACTCAGCCCCCAGTCTTTGAGTGGATTGTGTTTCAGAAGAGCCTTTGTGAACTGGTTGCTTGGAACTCAGACATCATTTTTTTTTATTGATAGAGCAGTATACTATGTGTTTTGTTCCTCAGGCCAGTTATCTCTTGGAAGCCTCCTTAACCCTTAATGTCCCTGATGCAGGTACAACAACCCTAGAACTTTGTCACCTCGCATACCCATTTATCTATGGCAGAGTCGATTTAGAAATATTGCCTTGCATACCAAGAAACCATGTTGTAGCTCAGAAATTGGAATGGGGCACCCCTAGTTTTAAGTTGCTGCTAGATGGTCCAGACATCTGAGCAGGGAGGTGGCTGTGCCCAGGGGATCCATTGGCAGTGAGAAGGAGGCGTCCTATTTTTTGATTTCTTAATTAGCAGCATATTTCCCACCACCATCTGTGAACCTGCGTAAATCAAGACATGACGGTCTAGGGCCGTGGTTGGCAAACTGCGGCTCACGAGCCACATGAGGCTCTTTGGCCCCTTGAGTGTGGCTCTTCCACAAAATACCACGTGCGCACGTGGGTACACTGCGATTGAAACTTCGTGGCCCATGCGCAGAAGTCGGGGTTTTCAGCCTGGGCGAGTCTATTTTGAAGAAGTACTGTTAATATTTGGCTCTGTTGACTAATGAGTTTGCCGACCACTGGTCTAGGATCAAATTACTTCAATGTATAAAATTGACACACCCCTTGAGTGTGGCTCTTCCACAAAATACCACGTGCGGGCGCGCACGTACAGTGTGCTTGAAACTTTGTGGCCACACTCAAGGGGCCAAAGAGCCGCATGTGGCTCGTGAGCCGCAATTTGCCAACCACTGGTCTAGGGCCAAGATAGAAAGAAGAAGGCAGTATTCAAGTAAGACTTGACTTCCTTAATTGGAAGAGAAAAATAAAGGGAAGGGAAGGGGAGGGGAGGGGAGGGGAGGGGAGGGGAGGGGAGGGGAGGAGAGGAGAGGAGATGGGGAGAAGAAGGGGAAGGGGAGGGGAGGGAAGAGGAAGGGGAAGGAGGCTCTTATTAGCAGTGGCACCTGTGGAGGAAAAAGTTAGGTGGTTCCTTTGAAAACCAATGGGGCAGTCATAAATGTAAAAGCATCTTTGATTTACTGAGTTCATACCATGGCCCACAAACTATGTTGGCCCTTCACTTGCATTACCTTAGTTAATCCTAGCAATAAAAGTTTCATGTAGATACCATTATCAACTTCATTTCATGGATGAGTAACAGAGATTGAAAGGGATTAAGTATCTTGCCCAAAGTTGCATAGGTAGTGATTGATGAAGCTAGGATTCCACCATGTTAGTTGGATTCTGAAGCCTGTCTAATTAACCATGATGGTGTAAGCCCTCCAGCCACATATTCCATTGCAGAATGCCTGCCTATAGTTGCTTTTCATTGGGAGGACAGAATGTGATGCATGGAGCAATGAAGAGAGAAATGTCAAGTGATTCAGTCAAAAAAATTATGATTCAGTTAAACGCCTTTTAATTGATGAAAACTCCTTTGTGTACATTTACTGCTATATTTTGATAGCAAAATAATTTGATCCTTGCACTATTCCATGCTGCCTTTAACATTCTGTGCTAAGCCTACATTTATTTCATAAGAAAATAATAACTATAATTATATTATAAATACATATTGGTAATCTAAAGCTCAGTGCATGGCAGTTAATTAAATAGATAACACCTCTTTGCTTCTATTTGTTTTAGGGAAGTCACTTAACTAGTCTGGATCTGAATTTGCTGATCTATAAAATGGGGAAAACAGGTTTACAGAGGTTCATAGAAATGTATAGAAAGTGCTGAACATAATGCTTCAGATGCAGTAGATTTTCAACAGATAGTAGCTGTGGTATTAATAATGTTGATAACTAGTATTATTATTGTTGTTGTTATTATTATTAGAAATAAAATATTTCGTGATACCACATACCAGTTATTCTTATATGGGGAGATGAGCACCTGTGAGAAAGGTCCCCTCTGCTCTCACAAACTGTTCATTCTTTTCTCTTTCTAGATTAGAGCTTTCTTGTTTTTACAAATGTTCTCTTCCTAGATTCATTATTAAAATATTGTTTTGTTTTAATCAAAGCACTGGAAACTATGTTAGCTTTTATATTACAGTTGCAAAGCTATTCTAATAGTTCTGAGTACAAACACATAGCTTATATTTTCGAAGGAATATCTCTTAAATTATATTGATCAGGTCTTGCTGGTACATAAATGTTGTCAAAAGGCATGAAGACAGAAATAACATATAGAAGAAATGGCTCCATGTGGGTGAGAATTCCGACCCCTCACAGTTACGTGGTGTCTGTAACGACCAGTTTTGTGTTGGCTCTGGTTTCAGGGTAATCTTGAAATTAGGTCCAAGACTAGTGAGTATATGTTGATTCTGTAAATAGGAAATGACTTGTTTTGATTACGTTCTATCACAAAGGTGTAATTCCCTGGAAATTTGCTATAAACGTCTTTGCTGTTGAGTAAAATTCAGTATAAATTAATTATTTTTCACCCTTGTCCAAGGTACATTGGTGTTAAACACCAAAAAGAATTTTAGGGTTATCTTATCAAAAGGAAGCAATGCAAAAGAAAGAATTACAGTGAGCTTTCTGAAGACCATGTGTCTTATAGTTGGACATGGTTCAATTTATTTATTTATTTATTTATTTATTTATTTATTTATTTATTGTCTAAAGTTTTACATATGTCTCCTCTTCCCGCAATTGACCCCTGCCATTCCCACCTCAAGCAAGCCCCACCGCCCCAGTGTCTGTGGTTCAGTTTTTTAAAATGTCTTTGTCATTTTTAATTTAACTGATATTCAAGTTATATATTTTCATCTGAAAATTGCCTTTCTCACTGGGCTTCTGGAAAAACTAATTGATATGGAAAGTGCTTGGCATTAAATGTACTATGTATTTAATGCTCATTAAATATTTCCCTCCTTCTTCACACATTCATTCCCCCAAGTCCCCTTCACCCTTTCTCAGCTAACATTAACTACTCAACCAGAACATTGTCTTATTTGAAATATTTCCTGACAAAGAGTGCTGACCAGTCCCCTAGATTTAATTTGCCTTCCTCCATTAGCAACTCTTTATTAATTCTGTTAATAGAGTATGCATTTTTAAAATTTTAGTGATTTCAAGTACATAGCTCACTAATTCCTAGAAAGAAACCAGAGCATTTATATTTACATTGGGTAAACTGATAGCAGCAAAAGCATGTAGTAGAGACCCATTTTAACTCAGTTCAAGTAGCAAATCATTTCACTAATTCAAATGTAAAAACAAGTTCTGACATAGTAGACAAAACATACCATTTTCAGAGATACTTGAATGTTCTAATTGTATTTTCTGTCCCATCCTAAATGAAAATATCAGTATTACTTTGGAAATATTTAAAATGTACTTAATTTTTCTATACCTTGAGTATAAATTATTTAAAAAGAACCAAATAAGTGATAAAATTACCTACACCTTAAGATGTTTGATCAATATTTACAAACCACTTATATATCTTTCTTTTTTGCTTTTTGTTTTTGGTGGTGTGACATCCATTTGCATGTGAACACCAGCTTGCTAAACTAGAATCATTTGAATGATTTTTAAGTTGATAAAAATATCACATCACTTAGAGTCCCAGGTCTCAAGGCATAACAGGGACCAGGGCCAGGCCCATGAAAGGACAGAGCAGACAGACTCCAGCCCTGTGTTTTCTCTTCCTTGTGGTCAGTGTGTTTGACATGATTAGGGGTTAGGGTTCCAGACTTATAACTTTAATGATGGTTACATGTTCTGGGCTTGTTACCATTTTCTTCATTGGGAGCACCCTGTGGAAAGATATCTAGCATGATGAAAATGGAGAAATAATGGAAAAGAGAAAGAGGTATGGGACTTTACAAACTTGAGGCACACCCTGCAGAAACACCAGATGAACATCATGCTTCATTACTTTTACACTAAAATAACTGTGTAAGAGCATAATTAAATAAAAATATATGAGATTTTAAGATAAAATAGAGATGTCAAATACATTTTATACTCCCTTTAGGGCACAATGATTCCAGACTTCTGCAAGACATTTTTTTAAAATTTTTTCTCATATTAGAAGTATTGGGGATGGGTTGGCCTAGGGTGAAAGAACATAGAGAATACAGATGTGTGATCAGAAAAATTTTAAATATGGCCGCGTCTTAAATAGTCAAGATGAAACTTATAGTTAGACATCAGCTCCTTTTTTGAGGTTGCATTGTAAATAACTGTTCTTAGAAAATCAGGTACTTAGACCCAACCAGGTAAGAAACATTTAGTATTATTTGGAAATGGAAATTGGGTAAGTCCAGACTCTGTTGTGTGTCTTTCATAAACGGTAACCCCATTTTGGAGAGACAGCTAAATAAGATAATGAGGACAGTTTTGATCTTTTTTTAATTAATAATGATTTTTATGTGTCAGTTTTATACAGCCAGGGAGGCATAATTATGCTCTAAATGCATTAAATCATACCCTTCACAGATTT
Organism: Myotis yumanensis; assembly: GCF_028538775.1. Classification (NCBI taxonomy): domain Eukaryota; kingdom Metazoa; phylum Chordata; class Mammalia; order Chiroptera; family Vespertilionidae; genus Myotis; species Myotis yumanensis. The sequence goes on along the minus strand of NW_027223762.1, from coordinate 27,508,393 downwards.
TGACAGAGAGAAGGAGTATGTTTAGTGGTAGGAGTTAATTTGGACTGGCATTAATGCATGAAAAGGTTGGTGATGATGTCTAATTGTTTCCTGTGTTACTACTTCAACTAAAAATAAGGTTCATGAACCAAGCTGTGGGATGTTATTGATTATGACAGTTTCTTCAAAAGTGAATTGCTTAAAATCACTGTTCTTACTAATCAATTTCTTATTCTAAAATGAACTTCTATTCCATCTTTTCTCTTCCCTTTTCTCACTCTTCTAAATACTGGAACATGTATGAAAAGTGGGGAAATTTATAAGCTACTTTCATTCTTTTCAGAAAGAAATGCTAGGAAAGAACTCATTAAAAAATTCAGCATCAACCTGCTTATTGACTACTTTATATGAATATAGACACATTCACACAAACGCAGACATATCTGTCATTCTCATTAAATTGATACTATGCATATACTCAATTTTGTTGGAAGTGTCATTAATCAGTTACACTGAGTTAGTAAAAGCTTAGCTTCATCATATTGAGATGACCTTTAAAAAAGTGCATTTTATTCTCATTCATAAACTCAGCCATAATGTCCTGAATGCTTACTTTACAATCTACAACATATGTACTATTCTTTACTAGAGTCTTAAAAAGTAAGATTGACAGAAAATGTTAAGGGTTCATTTTTATCTGTGTCAGGGTATTTTCCTCTTCAAGGAATAAAATATGCAAGTTTAGTATGTCATGTGACCAAAATGCAGAGATCAGATAACTTGACACTCCAGATTCTTTTGAATCTGTCCATCTTCACTCTGCCATTTTCAGCATATTTGCTTTTGTCCATAGGTATGTCCAGTTGTGATCATAAGATGGGTGCAGTAGTTTTATGCATCATATATGTGTGTAACCATATCCTTATATTGACTAGGGCTCTATGTGTGTGCACGTGTGTGTGTGTGTGTGTGTGTGTGCCTTTCCCACAAGTTCTCTACCAGTTTCCCTCCAGCCTCATTGACCCTTTGCTAAACCAATCACAGGCTAATATGATTAGAAGGGAATTGTCAGGAATGTCTTAACTAATCAAGATTCATGCCCTGGGGATTGAGCAAAGGTCATGAAGGTCAAATCTCCTTAGGAACACGTTGTCACTGAATGCCTAATAAAAGTATGGGGGGTGGGGGAGGAATGGATGGCACAGGTTTAGATGATACTTAGAGGTAAATACAAACAATCAAAACCCCCAAACTTTGCCTGAGAAATATACAAAGCATCATGCATTGTATGTATGGGTAAAAAGTGATATGGTAAAGGCTAAGGGACTTAGAGAAATCAATGTATACTGACAGCTATGTTTGCACTGTCAGCTGATTTTTAAATCATGGATAATTTTTCAGGATTTGAAGTGACAATAAATGTAACCAAATTCTACCATGTGTCAGTGACAATAAAAGATACATGTCTGAATCACTTCACATATTTCTCTGTGTACATACAAGTTTTTAAACCTGAGAAGCCCATCTTCAAATCATGCCCCAATGGGCAAGAAACTTATTTAACTTTTGATATCTCAATATTAAATAATGAAGGCAATGTTAAAATCCCCTCCTGTTGTGAGCATTTATAAAAATGCTCATACAACTAAGTGTTTATTAAAACTTTGCTATTATGTAATAGGGAAAGACCAATGAAATTGACTGAGTAGCCCATAAAAGAGAACTTCATTTAATAAGGCTTCTGATAATGCAGGTAACCATATTGATTATTGAATTTACCTAATATTTTAATTAGACTTATACACACATGTATATATACATATATACATATATACATATATATGTATAGACAGGCATTAGTACCAATTGTGCAGGTTACAACCTTATAAAATTTCTTCAGGAAAAAGAAGATTAATATCAGAAATTTCATATGGTTCAATCAAAGATTTTTAAGCAGGTGGGATACAGAGGAAGTATTTGGAGGCAGTAAAGCTGTGTTTTACTTTGTGACTAGTATACTGTGTGTTCAGTCCCACTGCATACTGAGGATCTCTTAAAAACAATATTAGCCCGACTGGCATGGCTCAGTGGTTAAGCCTCCACTTATGAACCAGGAGGTCAAAAGTTCAATTCCTGGTCAGGACACATGCCCAGGTTGTGGGCTTGATCCCCAGTGTGGGGCGTGCAGGAAGCATCTGATCAGTGATTCTCATCATTGATGTTTCTCTCTCTCTCCCCCTCTCCTTTCCTCTCTAAAATCAATAAAAATATATTTTTAAAAAAACAATATTAATATGCTCTTTTAATTATAGAATGTCTCCTTAATACCCATATTCAATAAATCAAATGCCCTTGGTCTATTTTTACTATGTTGCCAAAAAATCCACAATAATAAGAATTTTAAAAGATTTTTGCCATCTATAGATTTACAATATACAGTGTTACAGAAAATGTCAATGTAGCAAATTAGAACTCAGAAACTTAGAGTCTAGTTCTAGCTTAGGTTGCAGGTAATAGTCCTACAGACAATTTAGAAATCCTGGTATTTTAAATCTGGTGTTAAGAGAGCACTGATTCAAACCATATGCCAAAGGTGAAGATGGTGAGGCTCAGAGACATTTAGTGACATATCCAAGACAGACCTGGAGACAGTTCTATCTGTCCCTCCAGAGCTCTTCTCTGATACCAACTATGCAGTCAGGATGCTGCCTTCTAACCTCTGGGGTTCTGCTCACTCTTTACCTTCACAATTGTGAGAATTTTTTTAAATGTTTCAATTATATTTTGTTATTCTTGGAAGGTGTAAACTTGTTCCGTAGTCCTTAATATATCTGAGAGTCATTGGGCTTTCCTTGAATTATGTTTGATGCATGATTATTGAGGCAGTTTCTCCTCCCTGCCTCAAATTTAAAGCTTTTATTGGATTGCCAATAATTTTTTTTAAATTGTGTGAGATTTCAGAAAAGTTGCCAGTATCTGCTGGTTTCCACAAAAGAACTCACACGCTCTGTGTGAACTCTCTAATGGCTGAGAGTATTGCAATATTTTGTTATTATTGCTCAGAAAAAACTGCAATTTCCATGCCTTATTTTTTTAATCCTCACCCACAGATATGTTTTTCATAGATTTTAGGGAGGGAGTGAGGGAGTGAGGGAGAGAGAGAGAGAGAGAGAGAGAGAGAGAGACAGGGAGAGAAAGATCGATGTGAGAGAGAAACATTGATCAGTTGCCAATGGTATGCGCCCTGAATGGGAATCAGACCTGCCACCCAGGTGTGTGCCCTGAATGGGAATCCAACCTGCCACCTTTCTTTGTACAGATGTACAGGACAACACTCTAGGCAGCTGGAGCTACTTCGGCTTTAGTTTCCATACCTTTATAGTACAAAAAAGTGGAGCTTTTTGTGTGACATTCTGTTAGTTCTGAATAAGTTAGACACTGGATGGCTATGTATTGTTTAAAGGCAGGCAGAGAGCAGGCATTTGATCCAGAGAATTGCTTTTATCATTTGGGATACACACAATTCCTACTTCCATCAACCTAGGGAGGTCAGTGGCAAGCAGGTCAGAGTCAGTGGAATATTAATGCAGTTTAGTAATGTGATGCCGTTTATGTGAAAATTTACCAAGTGCATCAGCAATATTGAATTTTAAAAAGAAAATCAGCCTCAATGGGTTTTTCCTAAAACAAGTAATTTCACTGAATTCAGCAAGAATTATTAATTTTTTTTTAAAAGTGAACATGATCTAAAACTCGATTCTTAGAAAGGTCATACTCTGTGGTTGGTACTCTGAAAGCCAAATGCAACTCTATCTTGAGTTTTTTTCATTTATGCCATTGTAAACCAGCAGTTGCCCTCAAAAATAGCATTTAGTCTAAAAAGTAATTCTGTAATTACATATTTTGCAGCAGGTACATTTTCTAAGCAATTTATAATACCTATTTGTAGTCATTCTCTTTAGAATTTACATGTTTTTAGAAATGTGCTTTCCATACATCTTCCTGGATAAGCCTTTGCAACTCGGATATGTTGGTACTCTAGTGTTTTCTTACAAAATTCTAGCACCCTTGATTTAAAAGCAAAATTTTTTAAAAATGAAGATCTTGGAGAGAGAAAATGGCGGAGGCTTAGACAGACGTGTTGGTGCTTTGTCCCGGACCAGATAGGGGCGAGCAGCTGAAACGGGTAACAATCGGCCCGATCAAGCTGGGGAGGTTCAGCTGAGAGACAGTCTGCAGCCAGGAAAGACAGAAAACTCCTAAAAAATGCGGATGGTTAGAGATTGAGGCTGAAACCTCCCCCTGGGCGCCAGCGCAGCGGCGAGACCACGCCATCTCAGGCAGCGTTCACCGGCATCCAGAGATCGGCTACTGACCCGGAGGCAACGATTCGCAAACAGCGCGACTGCAAGAGCCAAGGGGAGACCTGCACCCCTCCACGGAAAGATTCAAGCAACAGCGGCCTCCTGATCACCACACGCTCTGCCTGGGGAACAGTTGCTGAGTCTGAAGCCACCCTCCACCAGCCAGAAGAGCCACCACAACTGTGAACAGCACCCATCAGAGGCTCTGCTATCAACAGAGGAGCCGCTGCTACCACAACCGCCCAAGGAGCAACCACAGACCGAGGAGCCACTGCCACCCAGGGAGCAGCCACTGCCACCCAGGGTCCAGCCACTGAACGATTCAACAACAAGTAATGTCAGTGAGGTCAAACATGGGTAGACAAAGAAACCCCCAAAGGAAAGAAAAGGAGGACTCGCCAGAAAAGCAGCTAAGTGAGACAGAGATATGCAACATGACGGAAAAAGAATTCAGAATAAGGTTCCTAGAGTACATGCACCGGATGTTCAAGAAGCAAGAAGAAACAGATGAAAAACTCAACTACGTATGCAAGAAGCTAGAAGAAACAGATGAAAAAATCAACAACTTAAGTAAGTCCCAAGAAGAAATGAAGAGCGACATAGCTGCAATAAAAAACACCATTGAAAGTATCAACAGTAGACTGGGAGAAGCGGAGGACCGAATCAGTGAATTAGAAGACAAGGAAGCAAAACACACTCAAACTGTACTGCAAATGGAGAAAAAAATTAAAAGACAGGAGGAGAGCCTAAGGGAACTTTGGGACAACATGAAACGAAGCAACATACGAATAATAGGGGTGCCAGAACAACAGAAAGATGAACATGGATTAGAAAACCTATTCGAAGAAATAATATCAGAAAACTTCCCTGAGGTGGGGAAGAAAAAAGTCACTCAAGCCCAGAGAGTCCCAAACAAGGTGAACCCGAAAAGACCCACACCAAGACACATCATAATTACCATGGCAAATGTTCAGGATAAAGAGAGAATCTTACAGGCTGCAAGAGAGAGGCGGAAAGTAACATACAAGGGATCTCCCATTCGATTATCAAATGATTTCTCAACAGAAACACATCAGGCCAGAAAAGAATGGACGGAAATCTACAAAGTGATGCAAAGCAAAGGACTGAATCCAAGAATACTCTATCCAGCAAGGCTATCATTCAAAATTGAAGGGGAAATAAGAAGCTTCACAGACAAAAAAGGGCTAAGGGAGTTTATCACCACCAAGCCAGCCATGCAAGAAATGCTAAAGGGACTGGTGTAAAAGAAGAAATATCAAGCTCAGAAATAAATCAGCCACACACACACACAAAAAAAGAAATGGCTACAAACAAGTACCTTTCAATAATAACTTTAAATGTAAATGGACTAAATGCTCCAAATAAAAGACATCGAGTGGCTGAATGGATAAAAAAACATGACCCATACATCTGCTGTCTACAAGAGACCCACCTCATTGGAAAGGACTCACACAGACTGAAAGTGAAGGGATGGAAAAATATCTTTCACGCAAATGGAAAGGAAAAGAAAGCTGGGGTAGCAATACTTATATCTGACAAAATACATCTCAAAGTGAAGGCCATAACCAGAGATAAGGAAGGCCACTTCATAATACTAAAGGGATCAATACAACAAGAAGATATAACCCTGGTAAACATATATGCACCCAATGCAGGAGCACCCACATACATAAGAAAACTTCTGGAAGATATCAGGGGAGATATCGACAATAACACAATCATAGTAGGGGACTTTAATACACCACTGACATCACTGGATAAATCCGCTAGACAAACAATCAGCAAAGAAACAGCAATCCTAAATGACTCACTAGATCAGATGGACTTAATTGACATCTTCAGAACTCTACACCCCACAGCTGCGGAATATACATTCCTCTCAGGTGCTCATGGGACATATTCAAAAATAGACCACATATTGGGTCACAAGCAAAGTCTCCACAAATTCAAGAAGATTGAGATCATAAAAAGCATCTTCTCAGACCACGATGGCATAATGTTAGAAATAAACTACAATAAAAACAACCCAAAATACTCAAACACTTGGAAGCTGAATAGCATGTTATTAAATATTGATTGGGTTACCGATGACATCAAAGAAGAAATTAAAAACATCCTGGACACTAATGACAATGAAAACACAACAATCCAAAACCTCTGGGACACAATGAAAGCAGTCCTGAGAGGGAAGTTTATAGCTCTACAGGCCTATCTCAAAAAACAAGAAAAAATGGTAGTTAATCATCTAACTCTACAACTCAAAGAATTAGAAAGAGAGCAACAAGAAAACCCCAGAGTGAGCAGAAGGAAGGAGATAATAAAGATTAGAGCAGAAATCAATGACATAGAGACCAAAAAAACAATACAGAAAATCAATGAAACCAAGAGCTGGTTCTTTGAAAGGATAAACAAGATTGACAAACCCCTCGCCAGGCTCACCAAGAAGCAAAGAGAAAGGTCCCAAATAAACCAAATCAGAAATGATAGAGGCGAAATAACAACAGACCCCACAGAAATACAAATGATTGTTAAACAATACTACGGGCAACTCTACTCCAACAAACTAGACAACCTGGAGGAAATGGACAAATTCCTAGAAAAATACAACATTCCAAAACTCAATCAGGAAGAATCTAAAAACCTCAATAGGCCAATAACTATGGAAGAAATTGAAGCAGTCATCAGAAAGCTCCCAGCAAACAAAAGCCCAGGGCCAGACGGCTTCACAGGGGAGTTCTACCAAACATTCAAGGAAGAACTAAAACCTACCCTCCTCAGACTACTACAAAAAATTCAAGAGGAAGGAACACTTCCAAGCTCATTCTATGAAGCCAGCATCACCCTAATACCAAAACCAGGTAAAGACATCACAATGAAAGAGAATTACAGGCCAATATCCCTCATGAACATAGATGCCAAAATCCTCAACAAAATCTTAGCAAATCGGATCCAGCAGTACATCAGAAGGATCATACACCATGACCAAGTAGGATTTATCCCAGAGATGCAAGGATGGTACAACATCCGTAAATCAATAAATGTGATACATCACATAAACAAATTGAAAGAAAAAAACCACATGGTCATATCAATTGATGCAGAAAAAGCATTCGACAAAATCCAACACCCATTTTTGATAAAAACTCTCAGAAAGGTGGGAATAGAAGGATCATACCTCAACATAATAAAAGCCATATATGACAAGCCCACAGCCAACATCATACTCAATGGACAAAAACTAACACCATTTCCCCTAAGAACAGGAACAAGACAGGGATGCCCACTCTCACCACTCCTGTTCAACATAGTACTGGAAGTATTAGCCATTGCAATTAGGCAAGAAGAAGAAATAAAAGGCATCCAAATTGGAAAAGAGGAAGTAAAACTGTCCTTATTTGCAGATGACATGATATTATACATACAAAACCCTAGAGACTCCATCAAAAAGCTACTAGACTTAATACATGAATTTGGCAATGTAGCAGGATACAAAATTAACCCCAAGAAATCTGAGGCATTTCTATACACCAATAGTGAACTTTCAGAAAGAGAGATTAGAAAAACAATCCCATTTACCATCGCACCAAAAAAATTAAGATACCTAGGAATAAACTTAACTAAAGAGGTTAAAGACCTCTACTCAGAAAACTACAGGACGTTGAAAAAAGAGATAGAGGAAGACATAAACAGATGGAAGAACATACCATGTTCTTGGATTGGTAGAATCAACATCATTAAAATGTCCATACTACCCAAAGCAATCTATACATTCAACGCACTTCCCATTAAAATACCAATGGCCTTCTTCAAAGATCTAGAACGAACTCTCCAAAAATTCATCTGGAATAAAAAAAGACCCCGAATAGCTGCAGCGATCCTGAGAAAGAACAAAGTAGGTGGGATCTCAATGCCAGATATCAAACTGTATTACAAAGCCACTGTTCTCAAAACTGCCTGGTACTGGCACAAGAACAGACATATAGACCAGTGGAATAGAATAGAGAGTCCAGAAATTAGCCCGAACCAATATGCTCAATTAATTTTTGACAAAGGAGGCATGAACATACAATGGAGCCAAGATAGTCTCTTCAATAAATGGTGTTGGGAAAATTGGATAGATATATGCAAGAAAATGAAACTAGACCACCAACTTACACCATACACAAGAATAAACTCAAAATGGATAAAGGACTTAAATGTACGACAGGAAACCATAAAAATTCTAGAAGAATACAAAGGCAACAAAATCTCAGACTTATGCCAAAACAATTTCTTCACTGATACAGCTCCTAGGGCAGTTGAAACTAAAGAGAAACTGAACAAATGGGACTACATCAAAATAAAAAGCTTCTGCACAGCAAAAGAAACCATCAACAAAACAACAAGAAAACCCACCTCTTGGGAAAACATATTTGCCAACGTCATATCTGATAAGGGCTTAATCTCCAAAATTTATAGGGAACTCATACAACTTAACAAAAAGAAGATAAACAATCCAATCAAAAAATGGGCAAAGGATCTAAATAGACACCTTTCAAAAGAGGACATTCAGAAAGCCAAGAGGCATATGAAAACATGCTCAAAGTCACTAATCATCCGAGAGATGCAAATCAAAACAACAATGAGGTACCATCTCACACCTGTCAGAATGGCCATCATCAACAAATCAACAAACGACAAGTGCTGGAGAGGATGTGGAGAAAAAGGAACACTTGTGCACTGCTGGTGGGAATGCAGACTGGTGCAGCCACTATGGAAGGCAGTATGGAGGTTCCTCAAAAAATTGGAAATGGAACTCCCATTTGACCCTGTGATCCCACTACTAGGAATATATCCCAAGAAACCAGAAACACCTATCAGAAAGGATATATGTAACCAGATGTTCATAGCAGCACAATTCACCATAGCTAAGATCTGGAAACAGCCTAAGTGCCCATCAGTAGATGAATGGATTAGAAAACTGTGGTACATCTACACGATGGAATACTATGCTGCTGTTAAAAAGAAGGAACTCCTACCATTTGCAACATCATGGATGGAACTGGAGAGCATAATGCTAAGTGAAACAAGCCAGTCAATGAAGGAAAAATACCACATGATCTCACTCATTCATGGATAATAAAGACCATTACAAACTTTTGAACAATAATAGATACAGAGGCAGAGCTGCCTCAAACTGATTGTCAAACTGCAGTGGGAAGGCCAGAGAGAGTTGGGGGGCAGGAGGGAGGGGAGTAAGAGATCAACCGAAGGACTTGTATGCATGCATATAAGCATAACTAATGGACATAAGACACTGGGGGGTAAGGGAAGGTAGGGGTTTGTCAAGGGCGGGGGGCGGGGGGGGGAAAAAAGGACACTTATGTAATACCCTTTGTAATACTTTAAGCGAAAAATAAAAAATAAAAATAAAAAAAAAAAAAAAAAAAAAAAAAAAAAAAAAAAAAAAAAAAAAAAAAAAAAAAAAAAATGAAGATCTTTAAGGGAAAGACTGTCTTCACCATGGGATCCTTATTATAATGTCTTTGGGTTACTGTCAATAAGCTTCTTTATAATGAACTCTTTTGGCCATTTGAGTAACTGAACTTTCCTTGAATAACCACATCTTATAGGCAATAGTGTGACTGAGAAATTGCAAAATATCACCCTTGTATATTTATTTGCATGGAGGATAGAACAAGGCTCTTCTATATAGAAAGTTATCCTCCAAAATTATTAAGTGGTTGAGAATTATTCACATTTGAAAGTCATTCATGTCCTCCTCCCACAAAGAGTCTCCTGAATTCAAAAGTTACTAATATTATATAAGCATAGAAGTTAAGATCATTAACTTCAGAATTACTACGACCTTGCTTCAAATTCCAGCTCTAATGTTTGTATTTTGCAACCCCCTTTTAAGCTTTTTAAGTTCAATTTTCTCATATTTAAAATGGAAATAATACCATATGTCTCAGAGAGCAATGGGGATAGTCAAATAAAATAATGTGTCTGAATGGTGCAGTTAGAGTTCCATAAGTGAGAGTTTGTTGTTGGTCTCAGGCCATTATGTCTTTCTTTTAATAATTGTCAAGCACTGGCCATTTATCCCATTGTCAGAATTATGTGTCAGAAATTAGGACCAACATCTCAACTAGTTAATTTTTATTATTTTTAATTTAAGATATTATTGCAAGGTCCATTTATGTATTTGACAGATATTGGCCATGCACTGCTATAAGGCCTGAGGGTGTAGCAATGAGCAAAAACAGACATGGTTCCTGTCCTCCAATATTCTTAAAGAATAAAGACACTAGGGAGTTTCACAAATAAATCTAGGATTGGCAGCTAGGACGGAGAGGAACACGGAGCTGTAGGAATCTCTCCTCCACTGATTTGGCCTAGTCAAAGGCCCTGAGAAAATATTTCCAAACAAATGGTGTTCCTGATGGAATTGGAAGGATGAATGGGAGCCAAACAGGGGAAGAGAGAAAAGTAGTTCCATGTGGAGAAAATCAGTTGTTCAAAGGACCTGTGTTAGGATGGAGAAGGGAGAATGCAAGTGAAAGGTTATCATTGCTGGAATATAGGGAGCAGGGAGACAATGGTTTGAAATCAGACTGGATTTTATTTCTGGAACAAGCCAATCCAGGGCTTCAAGGTTATATTAAAGAGTTTTACTTTTATTCTAAAATAACAAAGGTTTTGTGATGAGCTAATATGATCAGATTTGCTTTCACAGATTGGTTGTTTGCAATGAATGTGTGAGGACCCATTAGGAAGACTTTGTAATAGTTCCTGTTATAATGCCTTGGACCTGGGTGGAGATAGTGAAGATGGAACGTTGGCCTACATCTGATGTATATATTATAGGGTGAGGCAGAGAGTGGTATCATGAATAATAAAGAGAAGATGCCAAATAGGCAGTTTGACCTGAGAAAAGAGATCTGTGCTTGGATTAAGTATTTGTGAGTTATCTGGGTGTAGGCACTAATATAGTGGAGTTGGCATAGAAAAGGCAAAGGAAATTACTGAGTTATAACAAAATTAATGGGTTTTTTTTAAAAAAAAACAAGGCAATGAAAAGATAGAGGCAAGAGTTTTACTAAAATGAGTTTTACTGTTATATCTCAGATGGACATTGGATATACTGAGCTCATAGTTAATTGTCATTTATTGGGATCTAAGCTAGTGTTTGTAAATTTTTCAGTGACTTGTAGAGGTGTTTGTGGTACAAGGAGAGATACTATGTGTGGAAGTTAGTCCAATGGAATCAAATGTCCTTTGAGAATCCCTCAAGAAAACAACCTATTCTCTCTCCCACCCTCCTCCTCCCTTTTCTTCCTCTTTCTGCTCTCCTTGCCCCTGTCCATCTCTCTCTCTCGGCTTCAGCTAACTTTAAAAAGTATTTTTAAATGAGCAAGAATCAAATATATAAGCCATCTCTGAATTCTTTAGAGTATATGTTATGTGCTCTTCACTCCTGTTTCTATCTCATTGTTCTTATTTTTCCTTTTTCCTATATGCTTGGTTGATTTTGTTACATTTTTAAATTATTTATTTATTGCTATTTTGTGTCCATCTTTGTTAGCCATAAAGTGACTTATAAAATATATATTTTTGAAATATTTTAGAGTATAAACAAGTGAAAATATAAAATCGATAATTATTGGTTTGGTGAAGTTTTCCCTAAATATTTCACAAATGTATCTAGCAGGCAAATGTGTCTTGGCATCTTTCTCCTTGTGATTTGTATTTAAGATTGACAATAAAAGAAAGGGGTATTAACTCTTAAGAGTTCAAAATTCTGCCTTTTTATTTAAGCTTTTACATTCAATATGGATAGGCTAACGCCACTTCACTCCAAAGGCTACATAGAAAAATTTGAAGAAGTAGAATATCTTCCAGCACATCCTTCACCTTGAAGTGGATTTTTTTAAAAGAATGTTTGTACATAGGTATGTTGTAGCCAAAGAGTTGGTCTTGATACATATCTAAAGGCTGGTTTTTCAACTGGTTATCATTTGTTGACATTGGACATGTTGGAGTCCTGTATGCACCTTTTTCTTTCTTTCTTTCTTTCTTTCTTTCTTTCTTTCTTTCTTTCTTTCTTTCTTTCTTTCTTTCTTTCTTTCTTTCTTTCTTTCTTTCTTTCTTTCTCTCTCTCTTTCTTCCTTCCTTCCTTCCTCCCTTCCTTCCTTCCTTCCTTCCTTCCTTCCTTCCTTCCTTCCCTCCCTCCCTCGCTCCCTCCCTCCCTCCCTCCCTCCCTCCTTCCTTCCTTCCTTCCTTCCTTCCTTCCTTCCTTCCTTCCTTCCTTCCTTCCTTCCTTCCTTCCTTCCTTTCTTTTTTCCCCCCCTGGATTAATGTGCTTGGAATAATTCAGTTGTGAAATATATTACCTGTATACCTTGAAATGTGTCTGCTCTTTTTTGCCAACAGAATAGAGAGAAGGAGTTTTGTTGGTATGTGTATGTGTGTGTATGTGTTTTCTGTTGAAAATGTTTTAAGTTTTAGGTACACTGTTAGAGAAAGCATTTCTCTACAGCTCATTTATTTTATAGAGACTGCCAGAGTGGGTTGAGGACCTTTGGTGAGCAGGCAGTGGGCCTTTGAGCCAGGTACTTGTTCTCACTTCCTTATGATGATATTTGATGGTTCATTAGAATTCTGTCTTCACACCTAGGGAAAAAGAAAGAAAGCATAAGTAGGGTGTTTATTGTCAAGATAAAGAAAAAAACAGGTAAAACACTTAGGGCTATTGAAGTTTTATCTTGTTAGAGAAGACCAAAGAAATACCAAGCACGCTTCCTAGAGAAAGGGAGGGACCCCGTTTATTAACACTAGTGGACTCTGGGAATAACTTCCAAATCAGAGTGAAGAAACATACAGAGAGCCCGTCTATATATATCCCGCTGGGGTCTTTGTCTTGCAGATATGCCCCCTACCCCCTGCCCCCTTCATGGGCCTGCCTGAAGGCCCCCAAGTGTCAGGCCACATCCAGTGGTCCCTCCTGGCACCAGCATAACAACCCTCCCCCCCGCAGGGCAGTGCATTGTTCACAGTTCCATGGCCTCTGCATTTAGATAATAAATTCTGCAAGGCCAGTTTCCTCCTCAATCTTAGTCACTTTATCTTGGAATGGTGACTTGCCCTGGTTTTATTCTGGATCCACATTGACTAGGATCAATGCAGTACTGAGGAAGACAGGCTCTGCCTGGAAGCAGCACCTTATGTTCCACTGAAAAGTGCTTCTTTCTGAACTAAGAATTTACTAGAGATTAGGGTCAAAGATCAAGGTTTAAGGCAAGGTTTCTGCAGCTTGGTATTGTAGACATTTTGGTATAGATAACTGGTTGCCATGAGTGCCTGTTCTGTATATTGTACGATATTTAGCTGCATACTGTGCCTCTACTCACTATATACCAGCACCCTCTCCCCCACCACACACACTTAGTTGTGACAACTAAAAAAAAGACATTGCCACATGTCTGGGGGGGGGGGGGGGCGCAAAATCACCCCTGATTTATAATTCTAGCTTCAGGTAATTTAAGAATAACTTTTAATAGTTAAGGCTAATTAAAATCTGTGATCATGAACATTTCAGACCTATACCCCACTCACACATACATGCAAACATAAAAAAAAAATAGAACTCTTAGGTAGTTAAAGCATTTTAAAAATATATTATACATTACTCTAAAATAAGAATGAAAACAGCATCTTTGTGTGTTCAATCTAATTTTATTTTTAGAAATATCCTAATAAACCATTGACTAAACCTGCAGAAAATTGGTTTTCTTTAATCTCATTTTCAATGGTTGATCATTATCAAAACTGTATTATAGAGCGTTAATCCTCTCTAAAGATTAGCAACCCTGGAAGATCATGCCAATTCTCATTACATGTTGGTGTCTTTATCCAACAGTTGATTCTGGTAGTCTGATAAAAATAAGTCATGACTATATTTACTTTTTCATTAAGTGCAATTGTATTATCTGTCTAAAGGAATGAAACATTACAGAGAAAAGAATAGTCTGCAGAGATAAGTAACAGTCATTTATCACGATTGGCCATTATTCGCTTAATGCTCATTTTTCATCCCAAATAAGTAATTGTTAGGAAAGTTGGCTTTTTTTGTGGTATATTTTGTTATTGTTGTTTTCTTTCATTTGTCATAATATAAAAGAAACATAAATTATACAAGTTGAGAAAAATGTCGGCTCAGTCTATGATGTGGGCAATAAAAATAAATTACTTTCTAATTTTTACTTCTCTTATTTTGGGTTGTTTTCATCAGTTAATTTATTCAATTAAATTTGATTTTTCTATAAGTGTACCAGCACCTTACAAAGTGCTGGTCCAGTCATCAGTAAAATCAGGTTTTGGTCTACACAAATGTTTTCCTATTGCATCATTTAAACCTCTGAAATGTTAAATGTTTATTTATAGTATAATTAAAAAGGCTTTCCCCTCATTCAGTATTTCACCCAGTGAATGACAGGGCAGTTATATGAATAATTCTAAAGCTGGAGTAGCTTACTGTATTTTTAGTTAAGAATAACAAACTCGAGTCTGGTTTTGAGGGCACTGGCTCCACTGGAATCTGTGCTACTTGATGTAATAGCATATAAATATTTGGTTGTGAATCAGAAAACAGAATCCTGTGTACTAGAAGAACATTTACTGAGATCAAGCTTTCTTTTATTGTTCTTAGTTCAGTGCTTCTGATTTTTAGTTTAATTTGGGAATATCCTGAGTCAGAAGAGCAATGGATCCTGCAGGTATAAGAAGTGGACATAAGTTGCCCAGCCGGCCTGGCTCAGTGGTTAAGTGTCGACCTATGAACCAGGCCAGTTCGATTCCAGGTCAGGGCACATGCCTGGGTTTACTGGCTTGATCCCCAATAAGGAGTGTGCAGGAGGTAGCCAATCAATGATTCTCTCTCAGCATCAATCAATGATGTTTCTATCACTCTCTCCCTCTCCCTATCCCTCTGAAATCAATAAAAATATATTTAAAAAAATAATTGGACATATGAGTGTTCTGTACATGGAAGCAGTAGATAGAGGCAAGGAACAAAGGTTTACTAAAATATGTGTTTCACCGACATAGATAATCCTTACTTGATTCCCTTTTCTATAATTTCTTGAGAGGCAGATTTAAAAGAAAATTCAAGTCATACAAGTTTTACTGTATTTTACTTTAAATCTGGGAGGATTTCTGACTAAACAGCTTTCCTTAAAATATTCCTATGGTAATCTTATAAGTACATATATATTTGCAATTCTAAGCAAGTATAAAATTTTAAAAAAGATGTGATTTACATATTTTAGGCTCACTGAAAATTCAGATAGTATTGCTTACCTTCTTTACTACTGAAACTCTGGTAAAGGATCACTACTGCTCCTCTGAGCAGCTGATCGCCGACCTCAGGCCTTGCCCGAAGTTTTCCTGTTCTAATAGTAATTATGATGCTCAATTGTTGGCTGAGAACACTGAGTTGGGCCCAGTACATTCCCAGAAATGTCTTTTCTCTCCTTCGGTTCCCTTGAGTGTTTTCTTTTCACTTTCCTTATTTTTCTCTCTTCATTCTAGGAAGAAAATCATGGCATATTTTTTCATGTCTATATGTAGGAATATAAGAAATATTATACTTTTAAATATTCACTTTTCTACTTTATTAGAGATTTGAGGAAGTACATGTGGTTGTATATCTAGCCTGAAAGGCTGTATATAAACCCATTGGTTACATACATATATGCATGATACTGAGATAGTTATCTGAGAATGTGAAATACTTAAAGATCATGCCTAACTTTATGATCCGGATAGAGGCAGAAATTTACGCTGAGACTCAAATTAGCCTTTTCTCTGGCAGTAACAGCACAGACACCAGATATAAAGATCTTGGCCCATCAGGTCATCTGCCAAATGAAAACAAGGCACAATCAAGGGATTGGTTTAATTCCAGACAGTACAGAATTTGTGAAAGAACAGAAGAACACACTTTGGCAGGATTCTGGGCTGGGTTTATTTTGACCTCACAGCTAAGGTTGGAATGGCAGAGTGAGATGAATTAAAGAGATGTGCCAGTGCATGATTATCATCATCATTATTATTATCATTTTACAAAAGTTTACTCCTAAATGTACAGCAGACTCCAAGAAAACACTTCATTCTCGCTGTAGGTGGCAAGAGATGTTATGGCAGGGAATCCAGGTATTAAAACAGGAATGGAATTAAGGATCACCATTGCCCCAGGCACAAGGAACAGCTCACTTTTTACCAGATTTCTTAATTCCACCCATGGCCAAGGGGCCCTTCCCTGTGGCCTCCACTTTTACTCCTCCAGTTTCTTCTGTTCCTCTTTTTTGCTTCTGCTTGAACCTTATCTTCTTCATCCACCTCCTTGGCCTGCTTCTTGGGCTGCTTCAGCAGCTTCCTTTTGCCACTTTCACAGCCGGACATGGTGCCTGTGATCCCTTCCCCTGGATAGAAGAAGTCTTAATGCACAAGAAGTAAAGGACCTTGGTTTGCACCTTTTATTTTAGTTTTCATAAGGTTCTGTATTGCTTATCTATACATCGATAGCTATGAAAAGTGTCTCTAATTCAGTTGCAGAGTCCCCAGGGGTTCTGTGCAATGCAGATTTCTGGGTTCCACTCCCAGAAATTCTGACACAGTAGGTCAAAGGTGGGTTTTGGGAATGTGCCCCTAACAGATAACTATGGTGATGCTGATGCAAATGACCCCTGTTATTCCTTAACTGCACTTTGTGAGCCACTGCCCACTTCTCTAGGCCGTTGGTGATTTTGGTCTTGTCAAGATCCAATTAGGTAGCTCAACCCCTCCCCTATTGTTACCGGACTAAAGGGGTTCATTGGCCTTTGTGTATCAAAGCTCAATAAGATGCACGCAGGAGTTTGCAGCAAAGAAAGTAAAAGTTCTTTTAAGGAACTGGCACCAAGCCCAGAGATACAGATAAGCTAATGCTCTATGACCTGGCTCTCCGATGGCTCCTAGGGGATAGATCATATAGGGGAAAAATCATTAGACCTGGTGGTTATGGGAGTTGGGGTACTGGCCTCCGCTGATTGGTAGGGCCTAGGGTAAGAGGTAGTTGATCGTTGCTCCAGGTCCTGATGCCAGCCATGGCATGGTCCTGTCTGGTTTCATGAGGATGTGGTTGGTATAATCATTCTGCTTCATGAGTCTGGGGTTAAACATAACTGAGGTCACGATGCTATCTTTAGCATTTAGTTTGACTGAAATTCTATTTCCATGGTCAATAGACCTAAAACATTATTCTTAAGAAAACTGATGCTAACCAAGACCTAATTTCCTAAGGACTTAATGATTAAGGAAGTGGATGTACAGTTTGTGCAAGGGTGGTGAAAGGATTTAGTTGAAAGATTTAGTTGAAAGTGAGTCATAGTGCTATTAGACTGGACAAAGTTGGCTTGAATGAAGACAAAAGTCATATTAAAGGAACAAAGTTCTTGTGTGGCTCCATGATCGCTCTATTTCTCCATCTCCTTGAGAAGAGCTGCTCTGACTGTGATTTTAGAATCTCCATTTGCCAGGGCTATTTCCCTGAAGTTTATAGTTTATATAAATATTTTTTAAACTCTAAGCAACTAACCTATAAAAGAATAATCAGAATACCACTTGTTTTTTACTTGGGCATGTCCTATTCAATTTTTGTAGCAAATTCAGTAATTCTGACTATTTTAAAAAGCTTCCCCAATTCTTATTCATTCTTCCCTGTGTTTCATTTCGATTTCTTGTCATTTTTATTTGAGTTGATGTATGCTCATTCTTATGTTGGAAGGAAAATATGTATTCTGTGAAAGGAATAACCACAATTTCATTTCATTGCTTTTTGTCAAAAATTAAAATTAACTATTGTTGTGGCTATAGCAAAGATTGAGGAACAAGGGTTGAGAAATCAGGATCAGAGGACTAATGGAGGCTATTATGAGTAATTTGAGTTTCAGTCGAGGAGGACTCAGGAGGTTTCGCAGTGAAGGAAGTCACGGTAAGAGAGATAAGGGACATTTTTTAAGGAGAAGTAGAAGAAAAACCAAAACCAAGTTATAATCATACACAATACACCTCAATGAATTGCATAGCATCTGAGAGATGCAGGAAGTCTCCTTCAGTTCTCTTTCAATGCTACACTGGTCAATAGGAAGATGAGAGGAGGTGGGGCACAGCTCTGATCTTCCCACTGTCTAGACACATTAAAAATAGCTTCTTTTAGGCAAAGGCACACGGTCTGAGAAATCTTATTAAAGTTATGTTTGATTATTTTTGTACTGTAATAAATAGTTTCTATAGACATCATATTTTATTGTGGCGCTAATGACGCTTGGTTGAATCTGACAATATTGATGTCACTTCATAGTGCCAGTCAGACTGACAATAGGAGAATTTTTTAAATGAGCAGAACATAGAATCTTCCAAAAATGATACATAAAAACCCCTTCTCTCAGTTGAGAAAAAGGACCTCGGTTCAAGAGAACCCTGGCAAGATCATCTTCTTGGAGAGTTACGTTATAAAATGTGAACAAACTTTTCTTCAATGTCATTCTTGGGATTCCAGCCTACGTTTCTATTGATAATATGGAAATGTTATGGAAATAGAACATGCGGTGTCTCATCTGTCTCACAGAGTGGTTGCAAGATGACAAAGGTAAAGGGAAGAACAGCTTTAGTTGAGAAGGTAAAGAAAGGATGAAATCTCACTAGGCAGCAGCCTGTGGATAATGAACTTGGGCATCTCTGTCCTGTGAAAGGAGGTATTGTGTGAATGTGAGGGATTGACAGGCTCAGACAAGAACAGAAATTTTGAGCCTTGCTTTCCAAACCAAGCCTTATGAGAATTTTCAGTCTGAAGCAGACCCAGGGGCTGATGAATAGAGTTGTCAGGGAGAATGCAGAGCAAGGTGTGAATTTTGTGGTGTCAGATAGCTACTCTTCACATTCCCAGAGGGATGCTGGTCTTTATGCTGATGAGAGGGTGAGAAGTGCTGATAGATCAAAGAGAGGCCTAAAGACAAGTGGAACAAATCATTGAGGACTACTGGGAAGCATTTATTCATTATTTTCCATAGCGTTCGGGATTGCCATTTCACTTTCCCTCAGAAGATCACACAGAGCACCTTCTTTGCAGTAGTTGAGCATTGTTTAGCCTTGTAGTTAAAACTGCAGGTTTGGAATTAGGGTCTCCAGGTTCAAATCCTGGCTCTATAGCAAGGGTGGGCAACCCCTGGCACGCATGCCAAACATGGCACGCCAGTAATTTTTGCTGGCACTCGAACCCCTCTCTTATAATCTCCCATTTACAGTTTTTTTCTTAATATCGACTTTTTTATTTTTCAGATAAATTCAGTGTAGGTGCATCTTAGATAAATAAATAATTTTACATAACAAGTTATCTTAAAGACCATAGACATGGATTGACCAGAGAGGGGAAGAGCAATTTCTATGCCTCTGCCTTAACTCTCCCTGCCTTCCTAGATCCGACCAGTGTTTTGGTTTCATCCACATAGGCTTGTGAATCTTTGTTCTCAGTGATGAATTTGTTAAGTCTCATAATAGGAGTAGCCTGATGGATGAAAGTAGTAGCTCGTGCATATCTCTGAAGGTCACGAAATATAAACCTGATGTAAAATCTCTGTCAGTGATGCAGCAGCAAAAGTCCCACTGATAATATCAAACGGAGTCATAAAGTTTTCTGTCGGACTATCAGTATACATGTATACATTAAAAAATAGCCGAAACCGGTTTGGCTCAGTGGATAGAGCGTCGGCCTGCGGACTGAGGGGTCCCAGGTTCGATTCCGGTCAAGGGCATGTACCTGGGTTGCGGGCACATCCCCAGTAGGAGATGTGCAGGAGGCAGCTGATCGATGTTTCTCTATCATTGATGTTTCTAACTCTCTATCTCTCTCCCTTCCTCTCTGTAAAAAATCAATAAAATATATTTTAAAAAAATTCATTCGAGTGACAAAAACACAGTATATGATGATGAAAAATACATTTATTTATTTTTTTATTTTTTAAATATATTTTATTGATTTTTTACAGAGAGGAAGGGAGAGAGATAGAGAGTTAGAAACATCGATGAGAGAGAAACATCGATCAGCCGCCTCCTGCACATCTCCTACTGGGGATGTGCCCGCAACCCAGGTACATGCCCTTGACCGGAATCGAACCTGGGGCCTTTCAGTCCGCAGGCCGACGCTCTACCCACTGAGCCAAACCGGTTTCGGCTACTCGAATGAATTTTATTATTTCTCCAAGGTTCTTCACATACGTACACCTTAAGAGATATCAAGTAGGCATAACATGTTCTCAAAAAATTAGGGTTGGCACGCAGAAGAATTTTGAGTCAGAGATTTTGCTGGTTTTGGCACACACTCACAAAAAGGTTGCCCACCCCTGCTCTATAGAATGTGATACATTCCTCACTTTTGGGAAAATTGCACAACTTAAATCATGTTTATCTTTATTATTTTATCTATAGAATAGGAATAAGTACTTTATCCAAATTACAATGTCATTTGGGTCAAATGAGACAGGTTTTGTAAAGTGTGAAGCATATTAAAGAGCACAATAGAACCCTAAATAAACATATGCTATCAAACTTAATTTCTGGTCTAAAATTTCAATTACAGAGCCCTTCCAGATCCCAGAGAATTTATAATATAGAGAAAGAGTCCATACCAATTAAGATGTAATTATTGACAAAACGAAATTTAAAAAATTACTGGAATATAGGCATGCAATTTAAAAAAATCATTTGAGAGCAAAACTAGTTGGAAATTGGTATAGATTAGAGTAAGCATCATGCTCTATCCAGTTGGGAAATGTATCACATGATTAGCATTGAAATAATGTTACTCTATGGAGGTAAAAATGATTTTAAAGAATATGTTTTATAGTAGTATAGTAGACCCTTCTAAAACTCATAGATAATAACTGCGTCTAGCGTAAGCTTTCCCAGTGTGTTCAGTAAACTGTTATAAACCATGCACTCATACTTCTTTGACTCAGAGCAAAGGAAAATTTAGTAAATATACTAGCTTGGTAGTTTTGAGCACTCTTTTCTAAAACACACTAGCCCTTATTTTAATAAAACACTGTTCCTTTATTTGGTATGTGGAAGTTGTACTAGTGGATCCAGAAATGCAACAGATAATCAGTGTTGATTCCAGAGCAAAGTTGCAAGTGCTCAGCTGATACTTTGCTTTACCAGCTCTATATTTAGCAGGCAGCCATTTTCTTAACCTTTTAGGTACTAGGTGACATCTGGTGTTTCCAAGAACAAATATATCCAACAGAGACATTCAATATTAGTAAAAGATACTAGAGCCAAAAAAGGTATTAATATATTAAGATGCATTGATACCAAAAAAATGTCAAGGGAATGTGGAAAGTAAAAAAAAAAAAAAAAAAAAAAAAAAAAAAAGCCATAATTTCATTTACATACACATATACACAAGTATATACCTTGTTGATGATCATTTTTCATCTGTAGTGAAGAGACATTTTTCAGTGTGAAATTCTAATTCGGGCCAGTTTTAAAATTTTGTGATCCTCAGAAATGGACTACCTTATACATAAGTAAAGCAGATCACTACCTTATTATTAGTAGATATATTAGGATAAGTGGAAATGTTGATAAGACTGGGACTTGGTTTCCTGAAATGTCATCCGTAGGCAAAATTTTCAGGCTATTTCATAGCAGTGAAAGGACAATGTGGGATGAACACATGAACACGTGTGTATATGGCAAGGTGAAGAGGTCTCTGTCTGGAACGTGAGAATCAGGCCTGCGACAGCTGGTTATAGAAGGCACTATGTCATCCTATCTAACAGGGTACAATTCACATTATGGATTTTGTTGATTTGTATGCATATTACACCAATTGTTAGGAAGATAATGGCACAGAATATGGTTCCCACACAGTGAGTATGTTATGACAATTTTCCTACAGATGGAAATAATGAGTCTTGATAAAGGGTAACCTCTTTCTAATTTGTAAAAAGAGACCCTATGGATAAGCAATAACCCTGACAGAGCTTTGTCATTGGGATGGAGATTTCAGCTCAACTCAATATTCTTCCCCTCTCACTCCCACCCACCTTCTTCTATTCAAAGCCTCTTTTTTTCTCTCCTGATACATGGAATGGTAGCTTTATTAAATCTGACATTGGTGCCAATATCTTCTCCTATGTTGCATTGGTAATAGATTTAATTAAAAATATGAATCTTCTGAGTAGATTAAAGTCTTTAGAGCCCTTTCTAAATGCTTTCATTTTATCATTATGCTAATCATTATTTTTACTATTGTATTTGGAAATCACTAGCTATTAGGTTTTTTTACACATTTATTTTCTTTAAATAAAGAATTATCTTGCCAAACCGGTTTGGCTCAGTGGATAGAGCGTCGGCCTGTGGACTGAAAGGTTCCAGGTTCGATTCCTGTCAAGGGCATGTACCTTGGTTGCGGGCACATCCCCAGTAGGAGGTGTGCAAGAGGCAGCTGGTTGATGTTTCTCTCTCATTGCTGTTTCCAACTCTCTATCGCTCTCCCTTCCTCTCTGTAAAAAATCAATAAAATAAATTTTTTTAAAAAAAGAATTATCTTTAGGGGATCATCATGATCAATTTTTGTTAGTGGGCATGTGGTAGAAGAAAAACAAACAAGTAAGATACATTTTTAGTTAGGAGGAAGGGTGTGTGTGTGTGTGTGTGTGTGTGTGTGTGTAATACACACTATTACCATTGGAAGAGTAGCAAGAGTTGGTTTCCAAATTTCATAAATAAGCAATTGTTGGGTCCTCTATGGCTCAGGCATTCATATTATAGCATTAAGATACTGACTCTTTATATTGTGATCAGAATCTTGCTTAGAATAAAATATGAATTGTTTAACACATGACTTCAGAAGTGACATTTTTCTTTCAGAAAAATACTATTTAAATGTCATTTAATATGGATTATTTTCCTTCGAGCATAAGGGATTTTTTGATAAAAGAACTATTTTAAAGTTATCTTTGATAATTATTGCATCATAAGTTTTAAAAAAATATGTGTGTATGGGCCTCTACATGCTAACTCTTTTCATAACCCCTTTCAAGTCTGTGAGCTCCAAAAAACATTTAATAACACTTAGCATGCTTCTTATTCATTTAGTCATCTTGCATAACTCTTTCTAGCCATATTTTAACTTCTAAATTTGTCAAATTATATTTATGATCATGATGTGTTATGATATTGATGAATTAAGATTCAGTCTTGTGTATTTTTCTTTAAGTACAGGATCTAAGTGAGTGATTTAGAATTGATAGACTTTATATTGTATAATTTATATCACTTCTCTTTCAAATAAAGATTGGAAATGAATCCAGTGGAGTCCTGTTGAAACCATGAGTCAATATAAAATTTTGTTTATTGACGAAAGGAAGTAACATGATTCCAGATATAATTCTAAGTAATTTACATAGTGGATCTCTCACTTTCTGTGTAACCTCAAATAAATTATTTTTGCCTTTCTGTGACTCAGTTTTCTCCACTTTAAAATGGACATAATAATAATAAGACTTATTGAATAGAGTTACTATGAGAATTAAATAAGTTAACTGATGTAGCATAATTAGAATAGTACTTAGCATATAATAAATAATAAAAAGTCATTATTTTAATTGTTATCTTATTTATCCTTACAAAACCTTATGATGAAGTACTATTCTTGTTCCCATATTGCAAATGTGGAAACCGAGGCTCACAGTGGTTCCTTCCTTATTTATCTCTAAGAAGTGTTTGAGATTTAAGCGACATCAACGATAGGAAAGCACTTTTGAAAGCATAAATCACAGTGCAAATGAAAGGAGATAAGGGATTGTTAGAGCTAAAGGAAGAATAATTACATTAACAGGTACTTGCTAGATGTACAGCCAGTGAAGTGTAAAAGAAGCAGTTTCTCCATATGGTCTACATTTTATGAAGAATATGATTCCCAAGGACTCTGGAGTAGTAAACTGTGCCCAGGACATCCCATGGTAAAGCTTCTGTAATACTGAGAGTTAAAGCTTTTTATTCTGCCATTGGTTTATTTAAAGCATAAGCAATTACAAAGAAACAAATGCCATTTTGTGGTCCCTCCATGCTTTGTTGTTCTTTAATGAAAATACTGGATAATCCAAACATAATTAATTCAAAGTTTATTTTATGGATATTATCTTTAATATTAATGAGGTTTGTCCATGTCTGAATTAGTCACGATTTCTGAGATTTCTTCTTTTGTTCCCTACTCCACAAGGAAAGCTGAATAAAGGAAGACTTAGCTAAAAGGTCTATCAGTATACACAGATAATTTTGTACTAACATATAATGAGTGTTAGTGTGTGATCTTTTTTTTTTTTTTTTGCTTATTTTATCTAATGGTAAAACCTCAGATTAGCTATTGTAAGAACTGCATTTTCAATGTGTATCATCCAACTGATTATATTTTTTAAAAATGCATTTGCCCTTTGTGCTGGAAAAATTACCCAGTTAACACCATGATAATAGCAGTGATTTTCAGGAGTTGATTTGTGGATCCTTCTCTCTGTAATTTGCTTGCTAGTTCTGACAACCCTTCACAATGGCTATAATCAGCGCGGTGATTTTTCTCATGAACTTTGCCTGGAGCTGCCCATCACTGCTTCACCTACATATTTTTAAGTGCTGTGATACTTATACTTCCTCAGTTTGCTCTTGATTGCAATTAGTCAGAGTTATTTTTTATAGCTGTTAAGAACTTTGCACTTATAAAAACTATAAACATGAGTCAAGACATTTTTCTCACAGTAGGAAACACAAAATTATTGAATTTTATAACTTAAATTGATGTTAGAGATCATCTAATCGTAGCAATCAACACATTTAAAAGATGAAAAAAAGGGGGAGGGGGCGTTTCAGAGGTTAAGTGTCAAGGCCAAGGTCCTACAGAGATTACTCTCATGGCTCCCATGGCTCTGTAATTTATACATAAAGTGGATTAACAGTGAACTAAATCTAAATGTGCAGATACAAATAGAGATAATTACTGCTTGTCCCGATAATCATAGAGAAAGACCCAAGAGAGCAGACACTTTGGTGCTTTTCTCCATTATTGTATTCCTAGTATGTAGAATAGTGCATGTCCTATAGCAGATGCTCAATATATATTTTTGTATGAAAAACTAATGGCTATTTGAATAATACCCCATCACATACACACTTTTTAAAAAATATGTTTTTATTGATTTTTAGAAAGAGAGGAAGGGAAAGGGAGAGAGAGATAGAAACTTCAGTGATGAGAGAGAATCATCGATTGGCTGCCTTCTGCATGCCCCCTAATGGAGATCAAGTCCGTAACCCGGGCATGTGCCCTGACCAGGAATCAAACTGGTGACCTGTTGGTTCATGGATTGACACTCAACCGCTGAGCCACATGAGCCAGGCTTTTTTTTTGTTTTGTTTTGTTTTTTGTTTTACCTATTAATACCTGGCTTTTCAACTATGTTAATTGTGTTTTATTTATATCTTCAGCTGTCCAGATAATTTGTTTTACTTTTTTTTGTTTATTATCAGCGAAATATTTGTATACCATATGTAATCTCACTGTCACATTAATGGTGTAATATTCAGCCAGTCAGCCAGTGTTTTACCATATGAAGTCATACAAATATGAATTTTTTTCTCCAGTTTAATTAACTAAATGCATTCATTCATTTGTTATTATGTGTTGAGCAGTTTAATTTTTGTGATGTAAAAAGCCAACAACTGAAAATAATTATTACAATTATAAATCATGAGTTAAAATTCTGTAATATTAAATCTAACTTGATGATGTTGCAAGTGTCAATGAAAACAAAACAAAACAAAGGTTTAGAAACATTTGCCAAAATAGTAAAACTAATTCTGAAGTCTCCCCCAACCACAGCCTTCGTTGCATGTGAAAGTTTCCAGGGAGCGTTTTATCTTCTTTCCCTTATTCAAGAGGATCTAGGCACCTTATATAGGCCCTGCTGCTAACATTGTGTGATTTTTTTTTGTCTCAGCTCAGATACTAATAAACCCAGAAGATAGCTTAGCTTAAAATATAAATTCTTGGTAGCTTAATTTAGTGAGTGTCACCCTAGAGAATCTTATGATTAACCACAAGTAGGGGTTTCAGTTTAACAAAAATAATAAAGATCATCACAATGAATCCTGTATTTGAGCAAGCACCTCAAATTGTGTGCATGTCTGTTCATCTATAACAAAACAACAACAACAAAAACACCAACACAACCCAAAACCTAGAGAAAGAGAACAGCAGATAAAAGATGTAAGAACCTGTATTCCTGTCATCTCTTTGCTTTAGTGTTAAATTAACAAGCTGGTGATAGATGAGCCTGTATAAATCAGGCTGTTTTTCAGTGCACATTGGAAAAAAAACACACACACAAAAGCACTGGTTAGCACACAACAGATCATCCCCAGTGCTCTCCGGAAGCAATTTCCTTTTTCCCTGAGTCTGCTGTTGGAATGCTGGCCACGTGGCGTCTGCCGCCCAGGCTGCACCAGGGGCCGCCAGCAGCCACCCACGCTGTAAATGATCTGAGCTGGCGATCTGTGCTCAGCCACTGGGAGACACCCGTTCTCCTCTAGACTGTGGGTAGCATTGTGAGTGCAAACCTGTCTCCAGTTTTTGAATTCAGACAAAGTGGCTCAAAGACATTGAGAGAGTCCAGCTTTTCACATAGATTTGTTGGTGGTTAAAAACTCTGACTTACCCAATAATAATAATTCACATTACTCTTTCTTTTTTCCCAGTGACCCAGTTCAAGATGCATGAGGAAGGTCACAAGTCATCAAAACACAGGAATTTGAAGAGAAACATGTCAGAACTTTTTGGCTATAAATAGAAAACTTTGGGTAATAATTCTCCAAGCCATAGAAGACACATTGCATCCTTGATCAGTTCCTAAGGCTTTTCGTTTGCAAGCTATGGTCAAGCACCTCTGCACCCTTCCATAAGCAGGTTGACGCTCTAACTGTTGAGCCACACTGAGCAGGGCAACATGACCTCTTTTTAAAAGAATGTATATTTTTTTTATTGATTTCAGATAGAAGAAGGGAGAAGGAGAGAAAAATAGAAACATCAATGATGAGAATGATTGATTGGCTGCCTCCTGCATGCCTCCTACTGAGAATTGAGCCTGTATCCCGGCATGTGCTCTGACCAGGAATCAAACCAGTGACCTCTTGGTTCATGGGTTGATGCTCAAAAAATGAGCTGCACTAGCCAGGCTTATCCTTATGACTGTTCACCTCATGTTTCTTTCCTGGGTTCTGTCCAATTGTAGATTGTGGTGAGTTCTTGCTCGTCTTCTCCTTTAGAGCTTTCGGGAGTTGCAGCATGGCAGAGAGAGACTTGAAGTCCTGCATATCTTGGTAGGAGATGTGTGTTAACTGGGTTAAAGAAGTAACCAGCACTTTTACCAACAGGATGATAATACACAAGAAAATGATCTGCTCATTTCCAAAAGTTGCCAAGCAGGAGGGCCCCTCTAGTTTAGTACTGCAAATATGAAAGACCTTTAAGATTGTGGTGGAGGATTTAGACAAAGGCAAGATACCACATTTGGCATGATTCCAAAATATTGACTAGAAATTCAAGGTAGTAAGATTAATCAGAGTGAGGCATTTTGGAGCGCAAGAGGCCCTCTGTGAAAATAACTGTTAATTATTTTAGGAATTTTATTTTTCCTTAATTTGGAGAAATTTCAAGTAGATTTTTTGTTAAGTCATTGCTGACACTTTATTTGAATTTTTTAAAAAAGCATTGGATTTTTTTTCTGATTACAAAACAAAAACATATTCACTGTAGAAAATTCAAAAATATAAAAAAAGCAATAAGCAGAAGAGATAATGATTCTGACCTTTATATAAACATTAATAACACTTGCTGAAATGTTCTCTCCATATATATACTTTTAAATGAAATTATATTGCTTATATGTTACAGCCTGGTTGTCCACTTAACAATACATATCAAATATATTCTAAAGTCATTAGGTATTCTGCTACAATGGCTGTCTAGTTTTCTATTACATGAATATATGATAATTTACCTGGCCAATATCTTCTTGCTCATTTAGGTTGTTTTTAATTTTCCACTGTTATTACTTCTTCCTTTATGATCTCTTAGGACTATGCTCATACTTATAAAGCACTAGATTACATTACATTATGGTCAATTGTTCCCCCTTTTCCTATGAACACCTTTAGCTTAGAGATTTGGTTTTATTTGTTTTTGTGTGTGTGTTTTTTTAATCACTTGCTACCAGCATCTAGTCCAGAATCAATGCAGGAATTGGTAGGTGTATACTCAAAATATACATACGATCCAAGAATTAGGTTTGCAATGCACATAGATTCAATAAGTTTTTGCATATAGTAAATACTAGAAAAAATATTATAGTGTCTAATGTGGAAGACTAGATTTGTATGGAGATACAGCTCTTACATTACAATCATCACCCTTTCAAAAAGCAATGGAGGGTCTAGAGCCCTCTGCAGATAAGAGTTCCTGATGTCTGTCTCTTTTCAGAGGTTTTTTTAATCAGGAACGGGCATTTCCTGAGAACTCTAATTGCAAAAGTCATAGTTTGACTCAGTTAAATAAATTCTGGCATATAGACTTTTTTAAAAAATATATATTTTCATTGATTTCAGAGAGGAAGAGAGAGAGAGAGAGAAATATCAATGATGAGAGAGAATCATTGATTGGCTCCTTCCTGCATGCCCCACACTGAGGAATCCAGCCCGCAACCAGGGCATGTGCCCTGGCAGGTATCATACTGTGACCACCTGGCTGGCTAGATTGGGTTTTTAATTCCAGCTGTGTAACTCACTGGCTACATACCTTTGGGTAAGTTATTTAACCTCTTTGCTAATTGCTTTTCCTATCTATAAAAATGTGAGTAAAAATATCCACTCCAAAGGTTTATGAGGAAAAATTAATTAAGTTTTTAAATGACATCCAAAAAAATACCATGTTTTTTGCACGTACCAAATAATGAATAAGTATGACTCCTTAAACCGCTTTTATTTTTCCTTTCTTTAAATCCTCTTGACACTTAGGACTAATTCCACTTCAAAGAGTCAACGACTTGGTTTCCTGAGGATCGATGCTTCACGTAGTCCTCATCTGTTTGGCAGAGGCCGGGGTGGGGGAGCGCACTGTGTCCAAGAGAAATGAGGCATCCCTTGCTTTCTAATTTTCCCTTCTTTTAATAGCTATAAATACAGAAACGGTAACTGCACGCCAGGGAAGCCTGAGTGCTATGCATGTGTAGTTCGTGCAGGGCAAGGCATGAGACCCCAGAATGCATGCTTCAGGATCCTGCTCTACCTTCTAGAGTCCATCACAGAGGAGAGCCAATTTTATAACAGGATAGACACAGGAAGGAACATTGTAGATTAGCCAAACTGCTAAGGTAGAAGTCTGTGGTTGGACACTCCAGGGAAATTGATGGTTCCTTGGACATCTGGCTCTGTGATTGAGAGAGCAGATGTGTGAGCTGCCCTCAGAAGCTGAACAGTTCACTCCTGCTGTTATCTAGAGGCTAGACTCAGGCCCCAGTCTCCAGGGCCACATCCACTCTTATAGAACTAAGCCTTCCGCGTTCTTGAAGATTACAAAGATGGACAAGGAGAGTCGTGTGAGCCCCAGGAACTGGGTGAGTCTTTGCCATTGGATTCTTGGCTGGAATTGAACTGTCATTCTAACAGCCACAGTGAGATGCAGGCATAGGGCTGCATCTAGCAGTTACTATCAGGCTGTTCATCTAATTGGCTGGTTCAGGTTTCAGTGATGGCATCCAGGGGAAGGGGCCGGAAGGAAGGATCGCTAAGTGGCGCCTGGGAGTTCTCCTGGTGTTCTTCTAGTGTTTCTCTGAACCGTAATTAGTTTCATGTATTCAAAGACTTAATAGCAGGAATGGAGAATCTCTCTGGTGAAGTGCCTAATCTATATTTGTGTCTGTCTTTGGACATGCAGGAGATCCTAGAGAAACTGCAATTAGTGGTTTACAAATGCTCACTAGCACATCGTGGCAGGGCATGGATCCTTTGCCCTCCTGAAAGCTCTAAGTTCCATGACGGAAACATGCAGCCCTTTACTGTCCGTCGCAGTGCAGGTACCTGTTTCAGCCACTGCTTCCTGTCCCTTCCCTCCATACCAACAGCACTGTGTAACAGAAGGAGCTCGCACCAGCAGAGCCCCTGAGGACTCCGAGCTGTTTTGTTGGCTTACAGATGGGTAGAAACAGGCAAAGAGTTCAAATTCACTGGACGATGCAGCTCTACTTTTTAAAATGTGTCTGATGTGTAGCTTAGATTGTAGGAAAGGAGGCAAGCTGGAGGAGACATGTTGGAACCAATTTTACATACATTCTACTCTATTTTATTTATGGGAATTTCTTGAACTAAAAACAAATAAACAAACAAAAATTTAGAGGAACAATGTATGTACATTTGTGTTAGTTATACAAAAACTGCATTTTCTAATCCAGAAATCAAATCACATGCTACACAGATTTGCAGCAAAGGGCATGAGCCAAACTAGACATCCTATGCAGACTGATAATTTGACATCCTAAGGAGATTTATGATATAATGCTTTTGTTACTTGTTCTTTAAACATGTGCCCGTATTTATTTATTTGTCAGTCTGAGGGCTACTTTGGGCTTATCTAGTGACTTCATTCAGCCTCACCCCTTCTCCTGTTCTAATCACTTCATTTGAGATGAGGAGGAGAACTCAGGAAGCCACTGAATGTAAGTAGGGTTTTGGAAAGAGAGAAAGAATTTAAATTAGCAAAGTTGGCCTAAGGAAGGCTTTCAAGGTTAGGGAAGTAAAGACCCAGAAGTTTCTGTTATATGCAATCTCTATGAAACCTCTGTGCTGATAGCCACAACTAAGAAGAACCCAAATGGTTTTTATTTTAAATAATACATTTCTTTTAGAATGAAATCATTTACTTGTTTCAATGTCCTTTTTTGCTTTTAATATGCTGATTATATAGAACAAGCAGTATTTTCCCCCAAATGCAATCCATGATAAGGGTTCATAATCTGGAGCTATGCTGAGAGCTTTAATGAACAGAACATAATACAAACAAGCATGATAGTTGAGGGATTAAGATGAAGATTTTCCCACCTTACACTGGCGAGTCTCCAAGTCTTCAATTTTTAAAATATCCTTCAGGGCATTCATAGTGGTGAAAGCTATAGGATTTTTAAATTTATAACATCTTTGAAACACATCCAAAGCTGTGGTTAGAAATGTTTTGTTTTGTTTAATCAATTTAGTGATAAAAGAAAGAAAAGAAAGGAGGATGGAAGGAAGGAGGAAAGGAAGGGCATTGAGTGTCCATGGCTTTTGTTAGGTTTCTGTGTTCTCTATTTTCCACAGTTCCCTCGTGTATATATCACACATGTGTGCACATACACATGCATGTACACACATATACACTTTCATACTAATACCCAACACTTGCACCTTAAAGGCTTTGAGCTTGAAACTTCTGCTGAAAGGTCCTTATTTTCCTGATACTGCAATTAATGATGGCCTTTTGTTAGTTGTCCAGCTTTGGATTCATTGTCAAATTCTGAATGCAATGGTTGTGTGAAATGTGCATATCACTTAAAGTTTCTGACCCTGGTTTCCTCGTGTGTAACACAAACAGAATACAGATTAATAACTATATTGTGTTGGGATCTAATACATCAACATAAACAGTTTGTCTGGATTTTCAGAGCAGAATAACTTTATCTTTCGTTATTCTGCAAACATGTTATCCTCTTCCCACTCCCTTACACTAGCCATGGTGTTGTCTGTGTGTCTAAGCCAATCCACAGTCAATTTTATGAATGATCATGTGGCTAAGCCAATTTTGCGGGGTTTCATACTCAGATACATATGCAAAAAAATTTGTATAACACACATATACTTTATTATCTGGCCCTGGAAAAGTTGAAAGATACATTTTTCTGAAAAGAGATAAGATTTCTATAAAGATCTTTTCATTTTTCTTTGACTCACAAACAAGAGATAAGATTTCTATAAAGATCTTTTCATTTTTCTTTGACTCACAAACAAAGATGTGTCATTTATTGTATGAGCACTTATTGTATGACAGGCTCAGTATTAATGTTTATATGCATTTTTATAAAATAGCTTTCACAAGAATCCTAAGTTAAGGAAACTATTTTATCTAAAGACATGTCTTTAAAAACGCATGCATGTAACCACTACGCTATGCTGACTTTCAAAGCATAGCAAAGAAAATGTCAGGTAATAACTGAAGATATGGAGACCAGAGATAAAAAATACTGCCCTAGCTCCTTGCTGCCTGAGAAACATGCACAGGACAAGTGAACTCTTCTATCTTATATAAAAACTAGAGGCCCGGTGCACAAAAATTTGTGCACTGGGGGGGGGGGGGGGAGCGGGGGGTCCCCCAGCCCGGCCTGTGCCCTCTCGCAGTCTGGGACCCCTCGGGAGATAACGACCTGCTGGCTTAGGCCTGCTCCCGGGTGGCAGAGGGCACGCCCAATCCCTAGGTGCAGCCTCTGGTCAGGCTCAGAGCAGGGCTGATTCGGGAGTTGGGGCGCCGCCCCCTGTCATGCACAGAGCAGGGCGGATTGGGAGGTTGCGATGCCACCCTCAGTCATGCTCAGGGTAGGGCCGATTGGGGGGTTGGGGCACCGCCCCCTGTCACACTCAAGGCAGGGTCGATGGGAGGTTGCAGCACCACCCCCTGTCACGCACAGAGCAGGGCCAATCAGGGGGTTGGGGTGCTGCCCCCTGTCTCACTCAGGGCAGGGCCAATGGGGAGGTTATGGCTCTCCCCCGTCACACACAGAGCAAGGCTCGTGGAGGGGGGTTGGGGCGCCGCACCCTGTCACACACAGAGCAGGGCCAATCAGGGGGTTGGGGCGCCCCACCCTGTCACACACAGAGCTGCAGGGCCATCAGGGGATTGGGGAGCTCCCCCCTATCACGCACAGAGCAGGGCTGATCAGGGGGTTGAGGAGCTCCCCCCTGTCACTAACAGAGCAGGGAGGATAGGGAGGTTGTGGCCCCGCCCCT
Source organism: Myotis yumanensis (assembly GCF_028538775.1). Taxonomy (NCBI): domain Eukaryota; kingdom Metazoa; phylum Chordata; class Mammalia; order Chiroptera; family Vespertilionidae; genus Myotis; species Myotis yumanensis. The sequence goes on along the minus strand of NW_027223762.1, from coordinate 27,474,872 downwards.
GTCACACACAGAGCCGCAGGGCGATCAGGGGGTTTGGGCGCTGCCCCCTGTCATGCTGATCCCGGTGCCGGGAGGCATATTACCCTTTTACTATTTAGAATAGAGGCCTGGTGCACGGGTGGGGGCTGGCTGGTTTGCCCTGAAGGGTGTCCTGGATCAGGGTGGGTGTCCCCACTGGGGTGCCTGGCCAGGCTGGCTGAGGGGCTGAGGGCCGTTTTCAGGCTGGCGGGTGACTGAAGCTCCCAACCGCTCCTTTTTTTCTTTTCTTTTTTTTATTCTGGGCCAGCTTTAGCTCTGAGGCCTCGCTGCTGAAAACATTGATACAATGTTGCGGTCAGGCTTGCTGAAGCCCGGCTGACTGAAAGCCAGTTTCTGGGGTTTTGTTTAGCTTCTATATTTGCAACATAGTTGCTTAGAGTTGCAGCTGAGAGGCCGGCAAGTCAGGCGGGGAATGTTGGAGTCCGCAGTCACAGGAGCAAGCAAGCCTCCCTGTTCGCTTCAGTGCATGGCTGCCGGCCACCATCTTGGCTGACAGTTAATTTGCATAAGGATATGCTGATTAGCCAATGGGAAGGGTAGCGGTCGTACGCTAATTACCATGTTTCTCTTTTATTAGTGTAGATAAGAATTCCTATTTTCAAATGCAAAATCTTATCAAAATAATTAAAGGGATAGTCTAAATAGTCTTGACTAAGGTGATATCTATTAAGAAGATGGCATCCTGTTACTGTGAATCTTAGCAAAAATCCGCACTAAAAGCTAAACTTATCATTATTTTAACAGAAATCTGACCTAAGAACCTGTATAAATGATTGTGTTTCAATAGAGGTGGGAAGGGTACCGGTGGGTTATGTGGAGAGTGGGGAATACCAACTTATTAGACCTTCCTTTGTGTCCTTGCTAGCTAATTAAGATTGGCTGTAGTGTTATTCTTAGAATAAACATTTAATAATTTTAAGTTATTAAATAAATATTATTTAAAATAATAATAACATCTAAGCATTTTAAAACAAACTAACACATATCTATTGAATGCCAATTTTGTGTTAAGTACCTACCATGTGGCATACTGCAAAGGATGTAAAGAAGCAAAATTAAGGGACTAGCTACCCAAGAAGATAATAATCTAGTTTGGGTGCACATATGTAAAAAGAACCGAGGAAAACCAACATTAAGGCTCTATTAGGTAATGGACTTTGTCTTATCTGGTAATCTATGTCCAGAGCTAAATATGATACCTGGCATCTAGTAGTTACTTAATAAATATTTAACCCAGAATTGATGATTGGAAGGATAAGAGAAATAGAAGTTCTCATAACTAATAAAAGAGATATCACTAAATAGTACAGGATGAATGGTCAAGTTAACGATAAAGTAAGTGAGTAGTTAATGAGTTCAAAAGATGACTATTGAGAAATTATTTTTGTGCAGGTGCCCTTCATGGTGTCTGGTTTTACCTAAATCCTAGCAATTGTTGGTGGTTAGCTCCTGGAGTCTAGTATAGTATTTGAGTAAACCATGTCTTTTCTGTACCTAGAGATGGGCATCTATGGATTGAGATATATAAGATCATTTAGGTCAGCTAGAATGAAATAAATTCTTTTTTTTATGATAGCTAATGGATTGACAGACAGGTGATCATTTGCTTATCTAACTAAATTTATTTTCTTTGTTCTTATTTTATAATTTTTATTTGGAATGCAGACTGTAATTATCTTTCACCCATGTTCTATTATTTTGTTTTCCATTATTACCTAACCAATTGCTTAAGTCGACTCTTTTTCGTCAGTGATTTGTGTTTTAATTTGGTCAATATTGGATGGATCTTGTCCAAATGTACTATGGATTGTAGCTTAAGTGCTTCTCCCTCATGGACAGAAATCAGTTTGGTTTTAATTGGTGGTGGCCTTCTAAATTCTGAAATGGGTTATTTTATATCCGGCTTTCTTTCTGGCAATTCTGTTAGACATATGTACACTGAAATGTCACACTATGCCAATTGCAAATGGAAAATCATTTTGGAGTGTATTTAAAAAAAATATTTATTGTCAAATATGTTCTCCCATACAGTGGACTCCCTTTTCATTTGGTTTCTTTTGCTATGCAAAAAAATTTTTTTTATTTTGATGTACTCCCATTTGTTTATTTTCTCTTTAGTTTCCCTTGTTCTAAGACAGTGGTTCTCAACCTGTGGATCGAGACCCCTTTGGGGTTGCCTAAGACCATCGGAAAACACATATATAATTACATATTGTTTTTGTGATTAATCACTATGCTTTAATTATGTTCAATTTGTAACAATGAAATTGGGGGTCACCACAACATGAGGAACTGTATTAAAGTGTTGCGGCATTAGGAAGGTTGAGAACCACTGTTTGAAGAGATGTATTGGCAAACATGTTGCTATGAGAGATGGCTCCCATGGCTTTGTAATTCATACATAAAGTGGATTAACAGTGAACTAAATCTAAATGTGCAGATCCAAATAGAGATAATTATTGCTTATCCCAATAATCATAGAGAAAGACCCAAGAGAGCAGATACTTTGATGCTTTTATCCCTTTGAGTTTATTCTTGTATAAGGTGTAAGTTGATGGTCTAGTTTCATTTTTTACATGTACCTGTCCAATTTTCCCAGCACTATTTATTGAACAGACTGTCTTTATTCCATTGTATGCTCTTTCCTCCTTTGTTAAATATTGAGTGTACTGGCTTGAGTCAATTTCTGGGTTCTCTGTCTGTTCTGTTGATCTCTATGCTTGATATTGTGCCAGTACCAGGCTGTTTTGACCCCAGTGGCTTTGTAGTATAACGATATCCAATATTGTGATCCCTCTAACTTTTGTCTTTTTTTTTCTCAAGATTGCTGGGCTACTTGGGGTCTTTTCTTTGTTCCATATAAATTTTTGAAGAATTTGTTCTAGATCTGTGAAATATTGGTATTTTAATAGGGATTGCATTAAATCTAGAGATTGCTTTGGGTAGTATGGACATTTTAATGATGTTAATTCTACCAATACATCATCACAGTATATTCTTCCACTTGTTTATATCTTCTGTCTCTGAGCTCCAAGCTTTCCCCTATTGTTTTTTGTGCTATAAAATGAACTAGTTAACATTCATCTATTTTTAGCTCATGCACCCATACACTATGACACTTCCCTTGGCTAATGATTGAAGGAGGGATGAAATATCTTTCACTTCCAGGATGAGCTGTGTAGCAGAAAATTGGCCATGACCCTGATGTTGGACATGCACCAACCTAGCTGTTCAGTGCTAGAGACAAGAAAGGGTTATTTTCCTAGGCAGTGACACTAACAAGTTTCCCATAATATATTACAGTGAATTCAGAATTGTGGTTTTCTTCTCTCCTCCCTCTGGCCAAATGTGAAAGATTTCATTTGGCCTCTTGTAATTTCCACAAGGATTAAAGTACAAATCATATAGCCAAGGGACCCATTCATGCCAATAGAATAGAGTTAGTTAACCTTCACTAAAGTTAATTTTGCTACTGGAAATGGTAACAGGCAGGGGTGTGGAAGACAGATGCCAGCTAACACTGCATTATTGCATATTTTACCACTTCTGTAATGTTTCAACAATTTTAAAGTTAAAAAGTTATGCCTTATTCACTGATAGATATTAGTCTGTAGCTTGCACATCTCTCTTTACCTTTAGTATTTATATGATCATTGCCCAAATGTGATAGTATGGTTCAAATTCAGCAACACTTGAATTTGCTAAACATTTGGGTGGTAATAAAAATATCAAAAGCACATCACATTTCTTTTCTATTATACTTTTCCAAGAAAGACAAGGATCATGCAACATTTTATATTGGCTTAGGAATAATCTCATATAGTTCAGGTTATTCCTCAATAGACCAAACAGAGATATATAGATATAGATATAGATATAGATATAGATATAGATATAGATATAGATATATATGGGATGTTATATGTTTTGGCAAATACCACTGTTAATTACTTGACTCTCTCTCTCTCTTTATTTGTTAAGGGCATTTAGATACACACACAATGCTCCTAACCAGTTTCTCCTCACACATTTGTAAATTGGAAGTAGAAGAGAAATTACAATGTGCATTTGAAAGGGGCAGGATGATTTTGTGTTTTCTGTTCCTCTGACCTGACTTTAACGCGCCAGCCGTCAAGCCAATCACTCCCAGTGCGGCTAGAATGGCCCATGTGCAGAGCCTCTGCTAGCCTAGTACTTGCCAGATCTCTGCTCTGCTGGTTCCATGAAATGTTGCTGTTGAAAGGCTTATGGTGAGATTCTGTTGTCATGTGAGAAAACATTGCATTAGAATAAGATTGTTTCCAAATGGTCACCAGGTTCAATCAGCCACTGTAAATGTAATATTTTAAATTTAATATAACTATCAGATATACAAGCACAGAGGATAGGAAGCCACAATTTGAAACTGAGAAATAAAAAAAGTAAGTAAAATATATCTTCTTCATCAAATGAAATGCTTAAGTTTGAATAACTGGAGAACAGTTTTTCTGCAATTACATATTTTTCCAGGGAAAAATAAATCAAGGCATTTCATCCAGATCCCCCTATTCATTTCATCCTTGGTTGGGTGGGTTGGGCCCCTTGGACAGATACTGCAGTCCCAAGGTTATACAGGGACACAAAGCCACCAGGCAGGAGAACAGCTCCAATAAATTCTGCTTATTAAAGTGCTGAGATGATGATGCTTCTAAATTAAGGAGCAGAGTGAGAACCCTGTTGTGACTTTTGGTATTAAGAGAGAGAGATGTCATCTATTGTGTGTGATCTATTAGTGTTGTTAGAAAAATCAAATGAGATAATGTATCCACAATCTCTTTGAAAAGTGTCTAAAGCTACAGAAGGACACAGGGAGCCTGGCTGACCTACATTATACTAAGATCTTTGATTAGCTGAGCAGTTGACCAAATGCTAACAAAGAGCCTGGACTACCATCGAATTCTGATCAAGGAGAGCTTGTTGAAAGGCTGATTTTGTATATTAAATGTGATCAACCTGGACGTTTTTCTAAAGTTTAAATTCTTGTGGTTGATAGGTTTTTGGGGTAAAGAGTAATTCATTTTATTGTTTAAGTATATAGAGTTGCAGCATTAGAAAGGAAAAGTTTTGAAATCTGACTTTTTTATAGTTTATTTTTTTAAATTAATATTTAATTTAAGTATAGTTGGTATACACTAATTCATTAGTTATATTAGTTTCAGATGTATAATATAGTGAGTTGACATTTTTATATCTTACAATGTGATTACCCCACTAATTCTAATCATCATCCGTCACTCTACAAACATCCCATATTATTGACTAATATTCCCCTTCACCGTTTTCACCCATCTCTTTCTCCCTTTCCCTTCTGGTGACTATCACTTTGGTCTCTGAATTTGTTTTGATTTGTTGTTTGTTTGGTTGTGACTTTTCTTTCTGGGACCTGATTCCCATAATATAATGTGTGATTTTAGTCAGGTTAATTAAGCTCTCTGAATCTGTGCAATAGAGTTAATAATACTTAATACATGATATCTTTGTGTAGATCAAATGATTTCACATAACATATAATGCTTAATGTGTGTCTAGCAGTTAGTAAGCCTGAAGAAAACCTCAATTCCCTTCCCTAACATTAATAATGTAGGTGAGTGTTGCAAAAAGTGCAGTATTTGAACCAGTTTTCTCGCATGACAACAGAGTCTTACCATAAGCCTTTCAACTAGAGATTCCTGAGGCCTGTTCTGGACCTTCTACAGTTGGTCCTTGAAATGGATTTTTAAGTAAACATTTTAGTTAATTCTTAAACTTATCACAATTGCACTTACTTATTTAGATAGAGCCTTGTGGTAAAGGCTAGTACGTGCTATGCAGGGTTGTTGAATTTGAGAATACAGGAGCTGAATTTGAAGTTGGGCTGACCCAGTAGCTGCTTGGAAGTTTCAACTTTATACCATTTATTTCCGCTTTGTGTCATTTTCTTCTTCATCCCAACGTCCAGAAAAGTCATTAAATTTTATTTGAGGGGTCTTAGTAGGTAAAGGTTTTTGTGCTTTTACTGCATCTGCTTGCAATTTAACATTAGATACAGTTGCAAACAAAAAAAGAACTTAATGAGAAATAAAGGAATATTGAATTCAACATATCAATAAATGAGTGTAAAATCAATAACCAAATTAACTGTGGTCGAATAAAGATTTGTCCTTTCCTTGCCAAAATGTCAAAGAGGCAAACAAAAATATTCAAGCTCAATCACCAGCAAAGAATTGGGCATACATTTTTAACATGTGTAAGCTAACTGTTGAGTCTATGTATTCTTGACACTTTTTAAAATTTATTCCTAATCCTTTAAAATGGGTAAAATATGTTTAGGCCAGTGGTCGGCAAACTCATTAGTCAGCAGAGCCAAATATCGACAGTACAACGATTGAAATTTCTTTTGAGAGCCAAATTTTTTAAACTTAAACTATATAGGTAGGTACATTGTTATTAACTTAATTAGGGTACTCCTAAAGCTTAGGAAGAGCCACACTCAAGGGGCCAAAGAGCCGCATGTGGCTCGAGAGCCGCAGTTTGCCGACCACGGGTTTAGGCTAAAAAAAAATGTCAATTTGACATTAATTAAATGCCTGAACCTTATCCAATGAATAAACTATTGAAATCACAGAGAATATTAATGACATTTAATAGCCTGTTCAGAAGTATAGAAGTCAAACTCAAAAGCAGAGAAAGCAAGAATAATATTCATAAGGATCTGTCTGTGGAGAGGAGGTGTGTGGGGGGGGGGGGGAGGGGTTGGAGGGACAGGGTGCCTCGTGAATGAAAAACAGGTATATATTTATAGCAGCAGGAATTGAAATGTTCTCTGTAGAGGTCTGGAGTTAATGCATTATATGAGCAAGATGTGAGTTTCTAAATTTCTTCTCTTCTACAGCTTGCTGAAGTATCAAGGCCCTTTGACAGTTATCAGGAATACCTATTTTCTGTTCAAGAGGTTCTTTCCTGGCATGTAGTCAGCAGTAGAATTACCTTCAATGGTAATAGAAGTCTACAGCTCCTTTGAAAGCTCTCTGTTCACCCATAATGGAAAGCTGCAAGTATATGACTTTACCTGCTCTCCCCGTTTTCACCAGTCTTTCTTTTTATAAGAGAGCCTTGTTTATCCACATGTTCTGGTGGATGCTTTCTAGCCAATAATCCAGATATCTGTAGATCTTTTCTCACTCATTGATCAATAAGAGTATATAGCCTTAGAGATATTAGCTCACATACAGAATGCTGTGGAATTTGATTACCAGAGTGCCTCTCTTTCAGCAGAGTTCTTGATATTCTTGTGATTTTACAGAAGAATCTCTTGATCTGGCAGGTGGTGGCCTCCTTCTAGGAATGTACAAATAATTTAGTATAAGCAAAAGTTCTAACAATTTGGCATTAAACCAATGGATAGTTCATTCCTTCAGCATAAAACAACAGTTCTTACGCAGCGTGCCAAGAAGTCTGCCAGGATCAATTAAAAAAAAAAAAAAAAATCCCAGGTCAGAGAACAAGATGTTGGATATTTCCAGATTTCTCTCAGTCTTTCTAATTTTTTCCTTCAGGGATAGTTAGGGTTACCAAATCCCTGGCTGTGCCTTTTATCTTGTGAAGTTTGTTAATGATGCCCCTTCTCTAAAATGACTCCATATCTAAACCGTTCCAGTTTGGATGATAAATTACCCAATTATATTGCCACTGTTATCATGCCTTACAACTTATCCTTCGGGAAGCCTTTCTTGACCCTCTAGGGTGGACTAGATTCTCCTGTTGTACTCTCTCATAGCATTATGCATTTCTACTTCCTTGCTTTTATCATAATTATAAGTAATTTGGGGTAAGTATATACTTAATATATTTTTCCCTGATAGAATATAAGCTCTATAAGAACAGAATCTGCATGATTCAGGGTGACATATTGATGTTTAGCAAGCATACAACAGGTGTTCAAAAATTATCTATTGACCCTCGCCGGTGTGGCTTAGTAGTTGAGCGTGGACCTAGGAGGTCACAGTTTGATTTCTGATCAGGGCACATGCCCAGGGTTGCAGGCTGGATCCCCAATAAGAGGCGTGCAGGAGGTAGCTGATCAATGTTCCTCTCTCATAGATGTTTCTATCCCTCTCCCTTCCTCTCTTTGTAAAAATCAATAAAATAAAATATTAAAAATGGTTTGTTGAACAAATGCATGCATATATCACATGCCCTTTCCCAAGGCCAAGCCTGCTTCTCAACAAATGAGCCTACATGGTCATCTATGAAAAAGTTAATGCCATTGGCTGGTGCTGTGAGGGGCTGGCACTGCCCTTAACCCCTTTGGGTGGCTCCCCTAAAGGTGGGCTCTTAGAAGGCCAAGAGCAGAGGAAAATCCCCTTTAAAAACTACTAGAGAATCTGATGTACATATTCTTAGCGAAGGCCAGAGGTCATGGCACAAAGAGGCCTGCTGTTGAATCTGAGGAGACCGCCTGGCTTGGAGCTAAGACTGAAGGCTCACTTAGTGGTCTTGACTCTGGTGTTAGTAGCCTTGAACTTCTCCCACCTCACTAACCACCTACCCAGGCTCCCTACTTGAGTAGTCTCAAAAGAAAGGCAGTGGGGCTGGCATGAGGGATGAAGAGAAGCAGAATAGATCCCACTGGTACCTAACACCATAGATTTTATTTTTCCTTCTCTGTGACCTCATGCTTCTCATCCACTTTATGCAGTTGTTGTGGGCAGGGGTATCATGGCCCATGGGGAACTAAGTCTTTTCTTGGGTAACTTAGGTACCCTCCCATTAATGAGGACCACCTCCCAAGGTCATGAAACTCCTCCTAAACTGTGAAGCTTGCCTTTTCCCAGGTCATGTTCAACTGCAGCGAACTTGAAATCCTTTATCCTGGCAGTGAGGATCTGGCCAGTAAACCACAGCCCTGTTCCCAGTAATGAGAACGAAGAATCTTATCACAACCAAAATTAATTGGATGATAAGAATAAATGCCAAGCTATGCTACACCAAGCTAATATAATTCCAACCAAATACTGATGAAATTGACATTTTAGTTCACATGTGCAGTCCTTTCTGTTACAATTGCTATAATAATTTTGGAAATATTGAAAACAGTCCACAAAGCACCTGCTTATCCATGTCCTGAATACCGAGGAACCTAGACTAACTAGGATTCATTACACAAGATCATCTTTTACTTACAGTTCCTTGGCTCTCAGCCTCATTCATATTAGTTCTAATTTCCAGAGTGTTGGCCAGCCTAGAAACACCTGACTTTGCTGTAATTTTCTTAGGTTAGTCCTAAAATACTAACGAATGTTCTATTTCTGTATAAATCAAAAATTAGTAGGCTCCTTCTACACAATGCCTGCAATCTTTATGAAATATGGAATGTTCAGTTAGCAATCTGCATCTTTAGGAATAGGGTATTTAGTGATGATAGGCAATTCTAATATTGTTGACTGGAGATTGTGCAAGTATAACTGATAACAGATTTAAATGCAAAGCACCATTAATGCAATACAGGGAAATCTATAAGATTTACCAGAGTCTAAAACCCAAATGGTGGTGAACTTTATCTCTAGGCAAAGAATGAAGAGGGAAACATTTTTCAGCTAGATAGGATATTCTCTTCTGTACAAGTCCCCAGAGTTCATTGCCACTGGCTTCTTCTGGATCGATCACATTGTTCTAAATGAATGATGCTGTCAGGGCTTTGAAGGATGACACGGAGTTCTGCGGTCAGGTCTGGATATAATGAAAGTGCCCCGGCAGCTTCCTTGGCTTCAGGGCAACGGGATTACTTTTGCGCTGGAATTTTGAAATGATCAAAAGCTCTTTGACTGCATTTTCAATATGTTTATCAGAAAAAAAAGCTGAAAGCGCAAGATAACTTCTGCAAGACATTTGGAAGTTGAAATGGGTATCCGAACCCTCCGAAAGGAATCCGCTGCAGTCGAACATGACTCACATTTCTCCCGCCAAGAAGCAGCCCTGCACTTTTCTTCCAGAATTATTTTTAACTAGCTTGGAAGTCATCCAGGTTTGAATCTCCCAAAAGCAATTTTGTAAATGTGAAAGGGGCTAACTGGGTTCTGAGTCAAAAGACAGGTGCACCTGGATGTCTTTTGTACAGCTGTGAAAATCCACGGGATGGTCATCGCTTATTCCACAGTGGAACAGCTTACGTGTGAAATGCAGTTTCTTCCAAAGGTGATGAAAGCCCAGCAAGACAGATCAAAGTGAAGCCAAGCAAATACATGCACCCATTTCCATTTTCTTCTTCCTCAGAAAATATCCAGACAATAACGTGAAAGGTTTATGACCAGAAACGTGAGGGACAGCTGCATATTCCCAATGGAAATTACAGTTACCACTTAAACCTATCTAAACGATGTGTAGGTTCACTTGAAATCTGTCATGAGATAAGATAAACTTGCTACTACTACCATACCGTGGTTGTTCAAATTTTATATAAAACAAGGAAAAGTAGGAGGCTTTATGTTCAACAATGAAGGAAAAATAGGTAGGATCTATAATGGCAAGTCTTTTGGATGACCCTTACTTCTTAGTAAAAAAAAAAAGAGAGAGAGAGAGAGAAGAAAAGAAATTATGCCTTTTCAGTCATAACATTGGAGTTGTCTTCTGTTATCACTTTGAGATTAAAGATGTTCCAGACATTGAAGCATTTGTATTATGTAAAAAAATAAGTTTCATGTAAAATTTACACATATGCTTAAATATCGTCAATATATATTATTGAGGGAATTTAAATATTTAATAATCTTTTCAATTTGTCATAAACTACAACTAGTATATACAGTTGTCTGTGAAAATTTCTTTTAAAATCAACGTTCATCTTGAACAGTTTTCAGGAGAGTTGGTTATCAATTGGAGATTCTCTAATTGCTTTCAAGATTGTTTTATCAGTTAGCTAAGATCATTGGTAATATGAGTCTCCCTGCCATTAACAGAAATTTTTGCTAACCCTTTTGGATTAAAAAAAAAAATACCAGAATGGGAACCATGCACCATGTGATTTTTGCCTTAAAGGTTTTCTCAAAGTCAAAACAGGAAATGAATAAATAACTCAGCAGGTAGATACATTAAAAAAAAGAAAGAACCCCTGCAGTTAGGAGACTATGTTGTTAGTTAGAAAAAGAGGACACTAATGTTATTTAAACAATGGAATTGCATTTTAAAGATTGACAAAGAAATGGAGTAGATAGCAATCTACTTGCATAGGCTTCAAAAAACAAGCAAACCAAACAAGAACCTCAGGGTAGTGGAGTCTATAGAGACCAAGATGGACTTCAGCAGTTGGAAGATTGACTGGGACCAGACAGAATGTGGGGTCACTGATCTAGTACTCTACCACTAAATGATTTAATGGTTCAGTTTGTCTGTTTTTTCTGCAATGTTTCTGCTTTTCCTTTGACTAATTGACTTTTATATCTCTAGTTTGAATTTGTAGGAGAGATATCATTAGATTTAGTTGTTTCTCTGTTTAAGCATCTTTCTGTCTGTAGATCTTTGATAGGTGGGAACATTACAGCAAAGGCCAGCCTGTATAGGGACATTCTTTGTCTTTTAAAAAAAAAAAAAAATCTTTATTGTTGAAAGTATTCCCCCCTTCTTTTGTCACCAATGACCCCTTCTTGCCCACACCCCCACTGCCCCCCGACCCCAGGCCTTCATCACACTATTGTCAGTGTCCATGGGTTATGCATATACGCATACAAGTTCTTTGGTTGATCTCTTTCCACCCCCCCACCCACCCCTGCCTTCCCTCTGACATTCAGCAATCTGTTCCATGCTTCTATGTCTCTGGATCTATTTTGTTCATCAATTTATTTTGTTCATTAGATTCCACATATTGAGTGAGATTATGTGATACTTGTCTTTCTCTGACTGGCTTATTTTGCTTAGCATGATACTCTCCAGGTCCCTCCAGCTGTCTCAAAGGGTAAGAGATCTATTTTTTGCTGCTGCATAGTATTCTATGGCATAAGTGAACCGCAGCTTTTTTATCCTTGGATCAGGTGACCCACAGGCTGATCAACTGTGGCCAGGGGGTATGGCAACTAGCAGCCCACTCATGTAGATGGAAGCACTATGAAGTAAATGTTATAATGAGGAGGAGTGACAAACATTCTGAGGCTAACTTATCTTCGGCCCCCCCACACCCTGAATGATTTAAAAAAAAAAACATTATATGTGGAAAGTTAAAAATAATTCAGTTCCATAGTTTAGAAGATTTTAAGCAATTTGAAATAATGAAGGTTATGATATACTTTCTGGTTTGGTACAAAGGAAACATTGTTACTGTCATATTTATTGGGCACTTACCAGGTACCAGACACTTTGCTGAATATTTTCATACATTATCACTAAAGTCCTGACCATAAAGCATTCAAATGCTTTGAAAGGTTTAATATAACTATTAATACTATCATTCTGATTAAATTTAATCCATAATTAGCAATGGAATTGGATTTATTACTTTAAATAAAATTGACAAAACATGGACCAGTTAAGGAGTTAAAGTTTAGACCATTAGAGCTATGATTCAAATAAGTCTGATAAAACATAAATGTTTGTCTTATTTCCTATTATAATTAATATATTGTAAAAAAAAAAAAGCAGTTTGATATCAACTAGATAATTATTTACTCAATTATGAGTTGCAGTAGATGTATGCTAAATTTAGCAATTGCTTGGGAGAGTTATGCTTTATATATATATATATATATATATATATATATATATATATATTAAAATATATTTGTTATTGTTGATAGTATTACAGTAGTATTACAGATATCTCCTATTTTCTCTTACTTTTCCCCTCTCCTCCCAGCCTCTACCTGCCTCCCCAGGTCTTCACCACCCTGTTGCCCATGTCCATGGGCTATGCATATGAGTATATAAGTTCTTTGGTTTATCCATTATTCAGCTGCATCACTTTAGGCAAGTAATTTTACCACTTGGAAACTAATTTCTTTAGCTGTAAAAATAATTAATTTCTATCTTCATAACTCACAGTTTTTGGTGAAAACAGATGAAAAAATACAATTACAAAGTTCTATAAATTGTAATATTATACCTATTAATAAGCCCCATTAATTTTGATAGGAAATCCAGTTTTTGTTATTCTTCTTATTAGTATTTACCTTGGGATTAACAAGTTAAGTTTTGAAACATTATAATTGATTGTGAATAATAGTGAGAAAGAAGTAAAGGAAATGAAATAGTAGAAACTTAAAATATCAATATAAGGCAAATGCTCTCATTTAAACATATAAATTAGCCCCCAAATCTTAAAGATTTAGAATGATGAAAACAATAAGCTTATGTTATTTGATATGATTTTCTAATATAATACTTTAAGATTTTTTCAAAATAAAATCATGATTTATCAATCCAGTTTTCAGTTGTTTAACTTCTAAATTAAAGCCTTAAAAATCTTTATTTTAAATATTTTTTACAAGTGCTCTGTAGTGTCCAGATCTAATAATCTTCTCCATGTTCATTTTTTCTTTTTTTTTAAGGTGACACAATCCTCCTTTAGAAATAAGAATTTTTATAAAGGAAACTTGCCAAAAGATGAAATATATATATGAAAAAGTCAGACTTGACCCAATTTGAACCATAAAAAGGATACTTTGGAAACAGTTCAAAGGGACTATATTTGGATTAGCAGAAGTCTTTTATAATCCACTTTATGTCCACAGTAGTATACTAGTAAGAGAGTGTATACCATTCTATAGGGAGGAGATAAAAGAGCGAATGATCACCAACTCTATTCTAGAATCTGATCCAGTTTACACATTTTTACAACCATGAAATTTCCCATTTATAAGTTACTATAGCACAGCCAGGCTTGTCAACATTGAAATCCATCAGAACCACAAGAATTTATATAAACTACATATATACAACTCAAAGTTTGCTCCTGTAGTTACCTCTTAGTCTACTCATTTTTGCTTTATTTTATTTAATATGATGCCAAAGCTTAAAATTTAGAGCTCTGGGTTTGATTCCCGAGTTTGCCACCTAGCAGCTATATGACCTTGGGCAAGTTTCTTATTTATTCTGTTTCTATTTTCTTATTGCCCAAAATGGGTTACTATATCTTGCAGTTCCGTCTATAGGATTAAAGTGAGTATTCTATAATCTATGTTAAATTCTTAACATGAAGCCTGACATAGTGAACCTCATCTATAGTTAGCCATCCTCATTGTTGCATAGCTCTGATCTGAATTAAATTGCCATTTAACTTTCTCTACTAGTGAGTATTCTTTTAGGTAGATTCTTACAGTAATGTCCTTCATGTCACTCCATGGGTTTCTCTACCTACACAAGGGCCTATTTGAGCAACCAATTGATCACCAAAACAGATCTGATATGAAACATGCTCAAACAGACTATAACACATAAACAAGTTCTATAGAAAATGACATTAGCACCCAGGCTGTGTGCTTCAGTGGTTGAGTGTTGACCTATGAACCAGGAGGTCACTGGGTTGTGGGCTACATCCCAGGTGTGGGGCATGCAGGAGGCAGCCAATCAATGAATCTCTCTCATCATTGATGTTTCTATCTCTCTCTCCCTCTCCCTTCCTCTCTGAAATCAATAAAAATATATTTTTTAAAAAGACAGTGATATTGACACCTCTCTCTCTCTCTCTCTCTCTCTTTTTTTTTTTTTACCTGAAATAAAGCTTTTAGGATAAGATTGTTCCCTTCTCTTAATTGTCATCCTGATACTTAGAATCACATAGTGCAGAAATCACTTACATTTATGCCTAGCAGCAGCCATCAAAAAAACAATTACCTGGTTTCATTAAACATATTCCAACTTCATGACAGGTACATTTTAGTCTTGGTCCCCTCCCCAACCCCACCTCTTTCTATTAAAAATTGTATTTGCTTTTTCTCAGTTGACTTCCCCAGGCTATAGACATTCTTAGAACTGTTTGTCCTTGGGAAGATTTAGCCCTGTCATTATATTGCTTTGCTATAAATTCTGCCTTATTTACAATTTAAATGAAATAAGCAATCTTAACAGTAATAGAGTGCTTTACCAAAACATAAGCTTTTTTTTTTTTTTTTTGGTAGGTTTTAGTTTTTCCTCCCACTGGAGATTTAGCTATTATCTCTTGTTCATACCTTGTTATTAAGGAGTATGGAAAGAGTAATGCAAAAAGGACATTTTTATAGAGTCTTTCAGTCAAAAATAATGGAGAATTCTGAAAATATATTTGTGTGTGATTGTTTTTAACATTAGAGAAACAATGATGACACTGACAATGAGTAAATATTATTTTTCTGTTATATGTTGCCGTAAAAGACTGTCCAATTAAGAAAGCAAAATATATTGGCCACTTTTATTTTTTAACTTTCATGAATGCATCAGAGGAGTTAGTTAAAAAACAAATAATCGTACAATATAAATACAGCAATGTGTGATCTCTTGGCTAAGAGAAATTTTAAACTATCAAGGCCATATGATGGAATATTGTTTTAAATTTTTCAGTCTGAGCTATGGAGGCCAAAGCATTATAAATTCAAGAAAAGTTATGTATACAATTGCATGCATAAAGAAAATTTTCCCTAATATTGAGTTATATTGAGATGAGTATGTAGCTTTGTGAAGCTTGTAAAAGAGAACTGAGCTATTTATGTCATTCTTCTTTCTTTAAATATATAGATATAGATAGATATAGATATAGATATAGATATAGATATAGATAGATATAGATATAGATATAGATATAGATATATTTCAGAGAGGAAGGGAGAAGAGAGATATAGAAATATCAAGGATGAGAGAGAATCATTGATCAGCTGCCTCCTGCAGGCCCCACACTGGGGATCGAGTCTGCAACCCAGGCATGTGTTCTAACTAGGAACTGAACCGTGACATCCTGGTTCATAGGTCAACATTCAAACACTGAGCCATGCTGGTGGGGCCATGTCATTTTTTTAGGTATGCCTTTTCCTCTGTGTTTTATTCATTCTGAATACTATTTACTATTTTTTACTACAATGTTCTTTAAGAAAAACATTTTATAACATTCTTACCCACAGTATGGTTCATGAAAATGATCTAAAGGATGTTCATGTATGTTATTTGGAAAAGGCATTTCATGTGCAGATATGTTTAGGAAACACTGGTTTAAACAAAATTATACTCACTTCTAAGAGCTTTTTAGATAATAAGGGACATGGTGAATTTCTAAGAATATGTAACATTTCTAGAATTCACTTGATCATATAATGCCTTTTCCTCAAAATACCTTTAGTTCTTATTTCCAATGAAATTATATTTTCAGAAATCAAGTTGAAGAAGTCTGGCTTTATAATGACCATTTTCAGTCATTGGTATATAGTTAAAGATAAACAAATTATTAACATAATGCATATTTCATAGTGAATATTTATCAAATAGATGAAAAATCAACTATGACCAAGCACTGGGATCCTTTCAGAGACTCAGTATGAATGATTCTTATAGTCACTATAGTAATTCCGGTTGGGAAGACATGTCAGTATATTTCCAGACATAACTGGAAAAGTGGTAGAAGAGAGAAAAGAGTAGGAGAAAATGTTTTCCACCCTTAAGGTTGTTTATTTGTTTATTTGTTTTACCTGTTAGAGGCATCTAGGCATTGAGGAGACCTGGATGATATCATGTGCTACAAACATTGAATGGATAGATGGATGAGATGAGCCCTAAGAACCTTTCAGTCTAACAATTTGTGTGCATAAAACTGACATAGAATATTGCATGACTGTAGGCAATCAAGTGCTAGGAAAGGAAACAAGGCATAGGAGAAGTAGAATATAATTTGGAGAAACACAGGCTCAAAATTGTCAGTATAAAGCCAGACAACAGATTTAACTTTCCCGAGCCTCAGCATTCTAATCTGTAAAATAGTCCTAAGAACTGCATTCCTCTATGGCAGTTAAAGGAGGTAAATGATGTGCTGGGGCAGCATGATATATATTCATGACTTTCAGATCATCCTGGAGGCATATACTCCAAGGGTTATAGGAATTTCGTGCTGAACTATTCTGAAAGATTATAGATGTTATGTTTAAAATTAATCATGGGGTGGAATAGTCTGTAAAGTTTGTTCCCACATGTCTTAAAAAGACAATTCATGTTCGTTTTTGTTTGTATATGCCTGAAGCAATCCTGGAAGAATCAAAACAATGACAACACAACAGCCATTACCTTGGAAGGTGGTGATGGTTTGGAAGGGAACCGGACAAATAGGAGACAAATGGGAAAAAGACTTTTCTTTCTATATTTTAATTTTTGTAGATGATGAAAATATCATCTATTAAGAATAGAGAAGTTATGATGAATAACTGTTAACTTCTAAAGACAGGGTTCTAGGGACAACTAAAGTTTACTTCTCTGTTCAGGTGCCATAAATGCCAAGGTCTTTCTCAGCATCTACTAGGGTTCAGGAATCTGGAAAAGGGGCTGTACATAAATGAATGAAGAGACTAGAGAAGAAATATGAATTTGGAAGGCATGGGGAAAGCCAGATGGAAACTCGGTTCTAGTGACTAAGCTCTCCGAATGTCCTGACCCCTACCTTTTTATTAACACATTTTGCCCTAAAGCAAAGCAGATATACATATCAAAGGTAAGGTTTGGTAAATAGTAAAAGATTATCGGGTTGGGGAAACTGCTCTCAGCGATGTGGCAGCAGGCAATAATATGTAGATCTTCAGCCCTGCTGAAGTCCCAAGGTTTATCAACCTTTTGATGAACTTCTTGCATTTATGACCTGCTGGAATTAGCCTCCAGCACTGTGGTATGTTGGGAAGACCACCTTTTGGACAATTAAGGAAATTTAAAACACATCCTGAGTTCTTTCTCCTTGCTCTTTAGACCTCTATTGGTCTAGGTATCAAAGTAAAAACCGTATCCTCACATTTTTCTCTGAAGAGACTGTACAATCAATAAATACAATCTTTATTTCTTTACTCCAAAATGACATACAGTCAGAACAAAACCCTTTTTATTAGCACTTAGTGAATGGTCTGTCCTGTAGAAGGATCCCAAGGACTTTCACCTTGATGCTATTATTACTGGTCCAACAAGGTCACAGAAACTGAGTTTAATGGCATCAAAGCGATGGTTTAAATTTAGGACACCTGGAGAGCATATCATCTTTTATCTTATTTTTTTTTATTTCCCCTCAACTTTTCTTCTTTGTTTTGGCCTCACCATTTGCAGAGTGTCTTGTCCAGAAAAATTACCATTGGCCTGACAAAGGATACAGGCAAGTCGATACTGATTTCATATAAATTAAATGGAAGAGTTGTGCTCCATCACTTTGACAACTAAATTACATGAAACTCAGCTGGAG
Organism: Myotis yumanensis; assembly: GCF_028538775.1. Taxonomy (NCBI): domain Eukaryota; kingdom Metazoa; phylum Chordata; class Mammalia; order Chiroptera; family Vespertilionidae; genus Myotis; species Myotis yumanensis. The sequence goes on along the minus strand of NW_027223762.1, from coordinate 27,456,442 downwards.
ATAGGTGCTACTTACTTTTTTAAGTGGAGCTGCTGGTGAAACAGTTCCATTTGACATTATTAACAATTCACATGGCTTCAGATTTGAACATCCTTTTGGGCACACTTTTAACTTTATTTACCCAAAAGTTTAAGCATAAAGTTTCATACAATAACCTGGCAAACAGGCCCTTATCATAGGACAAGCATACATTTAGAACAAATAAGGGGAACAAAATATTAAAAGTGACTATTCATTGCTATTTTCACTCAGTCTTTAATCATACAAGCATGTCTACTGTTGTTCATAACTTGTACGCTAAGGAGGCAGCAGGGTGAGCGAAAAGAGTGAGGTATATGGAGTTTAAAGGACATTGCTTGTGTTTTGTGTGTGCTATAAGAATATTTGCATTTAATGTACCATAGATGCTGTATTAGTTTCCTCTCATTGCTATAAAAATCTCAACAGATGGCTTAGCACACCACAAACTTATTACCTTACACTTCTTTAGGTTAGGAGTCTACTAGTAGATACAGTGTGTTTAGGCTGAGTCTTCTGCTTAGGCCAAAATGAAGGCGTAGAGCCTCCTTTTTGGAGGCTCTAAGGATAATCTGCTTCCAAGCCAATTCAAGGTTTTTGGTTGAATTCAGTACCTTGGATCTGAAGGACTGAAGTCCAGTTTCCTTTCTGGCTGTCAGCAATGGTGTGGGTTTTGCCCTCTTTCTCTTTCATGGTGCCTTTGCCCCTGTCCCCATAAGAATGTCAAGTCCCATTGATGGTTCAGTGCTCTCTGACTCCCCTTTTGGACATCTCTCCTGCTTGCAGACAAAGTTCTCTGTTTTTAAGGACTCATGTAATTATATTGGGCTGCCTCAGATAGTTAAGGATAAAATCCCTATTTTAAGGTCTATAATCTTAATTACAAAATCCCATTAGCATTGTAAAGAAATATTGACAGGATCCAGGGATTAGGGTGTGGACATCTTTGGTGGAATTGGTGGTGAGAATTCTGTCCACTAAAGGTAGTAAATCCCCAAAGATACAAGTTGTAAATAGTATACTGCAATTCTGTAATTTGGGGTGGAGATGTAATTTAGTGTTGTTCCAATTTAATCTTTATTGTCACATGCTCTAGGTTTTAAGATAAGAGAGTTTACTGAGGGTAAGGTTTTATTTTCCTTTTGTGTTCTCTGCATGGTACACACAGGCTTCACTATTATTATCTGTGAAAGATCACTAGGTCCTACCCACAAAAATGTTTATAGGAAATTTGGGAAGATAAGTAATAATACAAGTCAGCCTATATAATAAAGGGGTAATATGCAAATTGACCATCAGGCCCTCGCACAAGATGGCCGCCACAAGATGACCGGGAGTGGAGGGTAGTTGTGGGCGACAAGGCCTGCAGGGGAGGGCAGTTAGGGGTGACGAGGCTGGCAGGGGAGGGCAGTTAGGGGTGACCGGGCCAGCAGGGGAGGGCAGTTGGGGGCGATCAGGCTGGCACAGGAGTGGTTAGGGGGTGGGTGATCAGGCTGGCAGACAGAAGCGGTTAGGGACAATCAGGCAGGCAGACAGGCGAGCGGTTGGGAGCCAGCAGTCCCAGATTGAGATGGATGTCCGACTGCCAGTTTAGGCCCAATCCCACCTAAAGCGGCAGTCGGACATCCCTCAAAGGGTCCCAGATTGGAGAGGGTGCAGGCTGGGCTGAGGGACACCTCCCCCCAGGGCACGAATTTTGTGCACCGGGCCTCTAGTTGAGTGATAAAGGTATGTATACAGAGAACCTTTGGTGCTAGAGCTGTGGGGCAGATTTCATGGAAGAAGGAGTATTTTAGACAGTTTCCTCTGTCTGCTTTACCCCTCTGCCTTTGCTTTCCTTGTCTTCCATATACCTAAACATTGCCTTCTTTACCAAATTATGATTTAACTGAGTGTAGAGGCATGTTTAAAGAGTTTTATAGACCCATTTTCCCATTTCTAACTCTCCATCAAAATAGTGCTTACTTTGGGCACTGCTTTTTCCTTATGCATAAAAAAGGAGATTTATAAAACTATTGGTCATTCGGGTGAAGTAAGAGGTTGAGTACAGTTTATTTCTCATTATCATCTCATATGTATAGAACATTTTATGGTCTTCAAAGCTTTACTTTTTATACTGTCTTTTAAAATCTCCATTCACTTTGATTAGGCTTATCTCACTCTGACTTTTTTAAACATTAGGAAAACTGAAACTCTGGAAATCAATGCACAAAGTCATATGGCCAAAAAGTGATGTCTAGATCTAATTGTCTTCAACTTTTCCCACTATATCATTTTGACTTTTATTACTGTGTCCTAGTAATAGGACATAATAGTTAATAATTTTTTTTATTTCAAATTCTGTTTGTGGTGATTTTTTTTTCTTTCTTTTTGTTGTTGTTGTTGTTGTTTTTTTAACCATCATCCAAGGATTTTTTAAATTGATTTTAGACAGAAAGGGAGGGGGAGATAGAGATAGAGATAGAGATAGAGAGAGAGAGAGAGAGAGAAACATTGATGTGTAAGAGAAACATCAATTAGTTGCCTGCCATATGGGAATTGAACCTGCAACCCAGCCATTGCCCTGACTGGGAATCGAACCCCCAACCCTTTTGGTTTATTGGATGATGTTCAACTAACTGACTCAGCTGCTGAGCTCTGTTTCTTTTATTGTACAATTGTTTGCCTTAATTATACTCTAACATAATTATGTAATTAAATTATTACTTGGAGGGAGGAATTCAATCATTTGGCCAGTCTTCCCAGAGAAAAGCAAAGGGGAGCTGGTCTAATCTCCTTGTCAACTGGATCTTTGGGTAAATAGACTAATGATATTTGCTCAAAGGAAGATATTTATGTCTACCCTTTGCAGGATGTCCCTGGTTAAAGATTTTCTATACTAGTGAATAGAATACAGGACCTATGAGGCAGGGCTGCCTTGGGCATTTCCTATTCACGATGGGGTACAAAATGCTTCATCTGAACTCCTCAATTGCTTAGCTCCGTGAAATTGTTCAGCAAAGCTTGATACTGGGTGAGATCTTTAGTTCACATGAGTCTGATTTAACATTCTGAATTTGGCATTTGTCAGTGATAGTACAGTAATTTATTCTGAAGGAATCTCAAATAAAACCTCTGAGCTAAGAAGCCATTTTGTTTCCTTTGCCCTTATCTAAACTGAAATGTTACTGACACAGTATGTTGGTAAATAGCCTCCCCGTTGAATTGGTAAAATCAAAGTGACCCTTTTAGGCAGTGAAAATGCTTGACTTGATTTCAGTAGTTATAAATCAAAATTAAGCCTAGGAAACTGGACCCAAAAATAGCTGTAGACAACCCAGCTGCCGTTGTTCTAAAGACACTGTCAGACTAATTTGCATGGAGGTGATGTGGCTGTGAAATAAGGGAATTCTCTTTCTGCCCAGTTAGGAGCAGTCACCAGGATTTAACGTACCCAAAGGGGAGAGAAACCAGCAATTAATTTTTTAAAAGTCAAGAAAGGTTGTAATGCTAAAATGACAAATAAAATCTTTACTTTTGTAGTGGTTGTTTTTGTTTCACAGAACATTTTCTTTTGGATTATATAAGATGATTGGAGATAAAAGGAATATCTGATTTCACCTCAAAATCAATAAGATAAGAAAGATTATAACCCTTCTCCTAATCAAATTAATTGGTTTGTCCTTTGGTGGGATTTTTTCCCTCTACCTTGAATTTAACCAAATAAAATGATGCTTCTTAGATTTTTGACTTTGTAAAGAAAAGACAAATCAGTCATCTTGAGTTTTCAATTTTAAATAGACAATCCTCAGGCTTATAAATAATAACTGCAATAAACAAATAAAGAATGTGATGGCCACCGAACCGGTTTGGCTCAGTGGATAGAGCGTCGGCCTGCGGGCTCAAGGGTCCCCGGTTCGATTCCGGTCAAGGGCATGTACCTTGGTTGCGGGCACATCCCCAGTGGGGGGCATGCAGGAGGCAGCTGGTCGATCTCTCTCATCGATGTTTCTAGCTCTCTATTCCTCTCCCTTCTTCTCTGTAAAAAATCAATAAAATATATATTTTAAAAAAAAAAGAATGTGATGGCCCAGCTGGTGTAGCTCAGTGGTTGAGTGTCCACACAGGAACCAAGAAATCTTTCCTTTCCTTTCCTAGTCAGGACACATGCCCTGGTTGGGGGCTGCAACCCCAGTAGGGGGTATGCAGGAGGCAGGTGATCTATGATGTTTCTTTTTTTGTTGATGTTTCTATTCCTCTCCTTTCCTCTCTCTCTAAAATCAATAAAAATATTTTTAAAAAGAATGTTATGGAAGGATACAATGAGAGACCCTTTTCAAGGTTTTTTGTTACTTGTATCAGTTGTTCATTTGTAATATATAGCTTAGAAGTTGACCCAGGTTATGGTCTAATATATTTGTTCTCTGTCCTTTGAATTTTTGCCTTTAAAACGTGCGTTCTTCTGTGATGTGAAAACCTTTGCCCCATCAGCAGCTAGTCCAGTGTCAGCCTTCAGCACAACCAGCAGGGCCAGTTTGGGGGAAGGGAGCCTGGCAAACAGTAAGTTCCCCGACTTTGCGTGGAATAGGTTTTTTTCTGTTCCACCCATGAATGATGGTGGCCCTGCCACTGCTCATTTGGCACAACCCATTTACAAGAATTCACTACAAGCTTTGTGTCTTTCCCAGAGTGAACTTTTTACATTAAACAGGAAACTCCTAGCTCGTCACAGATTAGGACTTAGGGCCAGTATTCACAGAACGAACATTTTGACTGGCAGATGAAGGAATGGTCTTATGTGTTATGCTAACATGAGAAAGCTGACAAGGACAGTGGTGTGAGTAATTGTTTAAATGCAGCACTGACAGTGACTCATACTACCCCAAAGGGGTGGGGGGTGGGAAGAGGAAAAAAGAAAACCCTCTACTTAATTTTTAGTCCTTGGTCATCTTTACTGGCAAGTCTAATGAGATTGATTACAAAAATAGCTGTATGTTTATGGGTCATGAAGTAAACAGTGACAAAATCACGGAGAATGAGTGATTTTAGATTCTCTGGGTTATATATTTGAGTGAGGCCCTTTACACTCTGATTAGAATTTTAAACATGTCTGGGAATTAAGAAGAAATAGAAGCGATGAAAACAAGATCTCCACAGAGTAGCTTCTTAGGCAGACCGGAGAATGCTTTGACCTTGAAAAGACATATCACGAACAAGCTAAAAACAGCACATAATATTACTGCTAACATTCTATGCATAGCATGCTGTTGTATCACAAAGGGACAATAAAAAGAAACATCCGGAAAATAAAAAAAGAATTATTTTTAAAATAGGATGATATAATGATGCACTCTTTTAATACTATTCAAAGGCACTTTTACTCTATTTATGAACTAGAGCCTGCTTTCCTTATGGAGAATCATTTAGATAAACATGTTGCAAAATAAATTTTCTATAAATATTTTTTTGTTAACTAAACTTACTTGGAAAATTAAAGAAGAAGGAGGAATTAGTAAAGATTAGATAGACTCTCTTTCTCAATGATCTCAAGTCATTAGAATTTGATATATTTTTCTTTGTTTCACATCAAGATATATCCCCCCAAATCAACCTGAATTACTACAGGATATAAATGAAAGTCTTTTCTGATGAGTATAGGTAGCTTTCCTTTAGATAGCTTCAAATCTATATAGAAGTAAAACTAAGTACATTTTGGAAGATTATGCAAATGAATAGTCTGTCTTCTTCATAGGGGACAGGAGCTGTGGGCTATTGTTATAGTTCAGAGCGAGAAACCAAAGGGAGGGCTTTCTATGGAAGTAGCCCTGAGTGGTACGTGGGGTTTTATGGCCACAAGAAGATTAACTGACACCAAGGAGGGCTGTTAATGGGTGATGGGGCGAGTCCTAAAAGGAAGTGGGTGGTTGGTTTTTCAGTGTTTTTATTTTCTGTCTTCTTTGGTTCCATCTGTCAGTTCTATAAAATGCGGTATTACTCTGCAGTGTGGAAGCAGCAACCCTGATTGTAAAAATAAAAAAATAAACAAAAGCATTACAAATCTTTACAATGGCGTTTCAGAACAAAACTGGTCATGTGTATTGTTTCCACATAAGAAAATAAGACAGCTTTATCCTTCCTAATGAAATAAAAGGAGCATTTAAAGAGATTAAATTTTTGTTCAGCTTCGATATTTAAAAAAACCCTCATTTATTTGCATTGCTTTCAAAACATCTTATGAGATAACCAGATCAATCTGAGCTGGTTAGCTCAAAGGGAAGCCTATAAAAACGATTCTGAGAACATGCACTTCCGTTTCCATGTAATATAGTTACTCAAGTACCATACAGCCGGCCAGGCCCAGTGCTGTCTTCCTGAGATTTCCTTCCTGCACATCAGACCGTTTATTCATTTTTTGTTTACTTTTATGCTAAGAAATTTCACTTCTGAAAATCGCATGGTGTATGAAACCAACTATGCATGACTCTCCTCACATCTTTAAAGCCGCTCTATATTTGCCTACAAAGACGGTGTGGCCATTAGAGATTTCTGTCATGCCTCCATCTAAAATGTAATCATTGACTTTTGAAGTATTGAAAGAAAACACCTTTAGAAAAATGTCACCCCAATGCAGTGAGTGACTGCACCAGCATCCTAAGTGACACATCAGCTTAATACAGCATTGCATCTACTGTGCCTGACGAGGGCCAGATATTTCACATGGATAAGGCGGGGAACCTAGTTAAGTAATTCTCATGGCTAAAGGAAAAGAATGAGGAGGGCAGTGATTAATTTAATATTTGGCTGTGTTTGTGAAAGAGAGAATCAGGAAACATACTTACTTATTTATCTCCTTTGGATTGTGCCACTTAGACCAAAGAAATGGTAGGTTTCAAGCCCGGAGTTTGATCAGATCTGTGCTGCAAGATGGCATTTAGGATGAGTGCTTCAGCACAGATATGTACTGTATCTCTACACAAATATATGTTTTCAAGGCCACTTAGTGACTGTGATATTGTGATAGGAAATTATATATAATGGTCTTCTTCCCTAGTTCCTTGCACAGTTCCTGAATCCCTTGGGATTTCCTGAGTGATGAGTGTGAGAAGAATGACTGTGTTGTTAATAAAAAGCCCTTTTCAGCCCTAGCTGGTTTGGTTCAGGGGATAGAGCATCAGCCTGTGGACTAAAGGGCATGAGTTTGATTCTGGTCAAGGGCACATGCCCAGGTTGTGGGCTTGATCCCCAGTTGGGGGCGTGCAGGAAGCAGCCAATCAGTGATGCTCTTTCATCATTGATGTTTCTATCTCTTTCTCCCTCTCCCTTCCTCTCTGAAATCAATAAAAGTGTATATTTTTTTTAAAAGTCCCTTTCAGTCTTACCTGTTTTTATGCTAATGATATGACTCTAGGAAGATGGGATCTGGTTACCAGAGGAACCAACTATGTAATTACATGATTGAAACTTGTAGCATCACCTGCTGACCCTCTGAGTTCAATCACCACTGGCCAATAATTTCATCTATCATCACTTCATAACAAAGCCTCCATAACAGCCCTAACCGAAGGGGTTCAGATAGTTTCCAGGTTAGTGAACACATCACGGTGTTTGGAGGGTGGCACATCTGGAGGGAGAGACCTGGGAGCTCCATGCCCCTTTCCATATACCTTGTCTCTTCCATTTGGCTGTCCTGGGTTATGTTCTTTATAATGGATGGGTAATAGTAAGTAAAGTTCTTTTCTGAGTTCTGTGAGCTGTCCTACCAAATTACCAAACTTGAGAAAGGGATTATGGGACACAGAAGTCCAGGTAACACAAGTACAGTTGACAACCTGGGACTAACAGTTGGCATCTGAAGTGGGGAGCAGTCTTGTGGGACTAAACCCTTAGCCTGTGGGGTTAGGTCTAACTCCTGGTAGGTTGTGTCAGAATTGTAGGTCACCCTGTTGGTGTCCAAAAAGTTGCAGCATTGGTTGATGTAGGAACCCCTCCCTCCAATTTTGTGTTAGAAGTGTTGGGAGTCAAGGAAACTGACAGTTCTTTTTTGGAGGGTTGGGGGGATGACACATGATAATTCACTCTTGTCACACTCACTTGCATACCCAGGAATGTAATTGTGTGTGGCATCTCTTAGTAAGGAACCAGAGAAATCCAGAGACTTGCAAATGCTTCCCTATTCCTCCCAAGTCTCACATGCAAGACTCAGGCTTCATGGTCTGATGCACGAGAGAATTCATCCATTCTGTTGCTTCTAAATGGTTTTTATTCTATACATAAAAAGCGCCATCAGAATTTCATAGGTCTGTGTGTTGAATCATTCATAGAATAGACCATTGAATACATATTTATGAATGCTTGGTATATTCTGTTCTATAACACCATGCTTTTCATTGTGCTTTGCATTTCAGGTTATGCACAATTATCGACTAGCCTAGCAGCAAATTGTATCAGTTGGAAAGTTGAGTTTGACCTAAAATTTTATGTAAAAATGCAATGTTAATATCACAGCATTCTGTTTGCAGTTGTTATTCAAAGTACAAACTGATGTGAAACCGCAAATGGCTTTATAAAGTTATTAGCCTTTGTTTCTTCATTTTGAAACAACTGTTTTTGTAGACAGTGCAATGGATAACAGTCTTGAATGTAATTCCACCACTACATTGCACTCTTTTCTATGTACTTCTGGAGAATATAGAGAGCTTATTACTTACTAGGGAAGAGATCATATGGTGAACATTGCCACAACCACAGTGTGAAACCCAAGCAACCCTTCTATACTTAGAGACAAGATATAAACCGAGGACTTCTGGCTGGGGAATCTGGATAGCTTATTAGAGGATGTGATTTTGAGCTGGGCTTTGCTATGCAGAGAATTTAAACAATGGAGCCCATTTGTCTATATAGGCACAACACTTAAGACATAATTGCCTTGGTCTATCCAAGTGATTATCCATACTTACGTGTAGTTGTACTGATTGAAATCTGTGAAGCTGATGGAAATGTTAAACTGGTTTTGTTTGTAAGTCTATTGTTTTTGTCAAGCTTCTAACATTTTTGGAAGAAGGGATAAAATGAGGGCTACAGAGATTATACACCTTTATTTATATACAGTGATATTTTATTTTACTTTTATTTTTATGTAAAAGTCTATATATATTAAATCTAATTGATTGTTGATTCAAAAGGTTTTGATATGGATTTCAATGCAATGTCTTAGGATAAACTGATTACCCGGAGTCATGTTTGTATAACTTTGATCCAATTGCAGAAAATCCAACTATTAATAATCAAGGGATATTCCTATTTATTTTTAAGTCTCAGAATGGAAAAGATTCTATTGCAATGTTGGGAGGATGCAGGCATAGCTTCATGTAGTGCAAAGGAACTGAAATACAACCTGTCACTAAGAGAAAACCCCTGTGATTACCAGCAGCAAGCCCATGGTGTTTCCCTGTGGCCTTTGAGCTATGGGACTAATTGTATAATCAATGTTCTTCTACTGGATTTTACACTAATTTTGCTGTTGAGAGTGTTGGGACATGGAGGGCCATGCTGTTTAGCACATAGGTTGTCATTAAATAAAAACAAAAACACGTCCATTGTAATGCTGTAAAGAAGGTAGTCTCTGAGAAGGCAGGAATGCTATTTTCCTTTGCTTTTATCTTTGACTCTGAGAAATCTTTACTGATTACAAGTAAAGACTTTACAGCAACTGGGCCCTGGGGTACAGGGACAGGCAAAGAAAATCCATTTCTACTTCCCACCCAGCCAAACACCACCCCATCCGTTTAAGAGAGGTGGAATCCCTTTAAAATGGCAAAGATTTAAAGAACACAACATGGAGTGCACATGCATAACTGACTTGAGATCTGTATAGTGGAATCTGAAGGGAGAGTTCTTGGTGCTAAGCCATCAAGATGAGGTCCTTCACAAACACATATGAGAATGAGTAAGTCTATGTTTAAGCACAGGCCACATGCATTTGGGGGAACCCATAGGCTATCCTCAGGGGCAGCATTAGACACAAAGACAGAGACCTGGGGCAGGGGTCCCTTGGGCATTATCCTAAAAAAGATGGAAGTGAAGTGGATAGTTTACTACATGTGAAAACACAGCTACTTGTGGGCTTTCCCTTTCCTAGGTGACCTCCATCTCACCCGGCCAACACTCTTTTATCAGGGCTAATGATGCAATTCCAAGATTCCAACAGGAAACCATACATTTTACCTATTATTCTTTGATTATAATTATTCTGGAGATTGCCCACAATCTCCATATGGGATATCTTCTAGTGGCCCAGGGGATCTTTTGGGCTTCACAGTTTCCTGAAGGTTCAGATGAGGCTGAATCCCTTTGCTTCCAGAGGGTCTCCTCAGCGTATCTTGCCTGCATCATGTCAAAAGTGTCTCTCTCTGTAGAGAAATCCTTTGACACTAAATGCAGACATATTCTACCAATTCAGATAACAACTTCACCCTGGGGGTTGCTTGAATCTGAAATTAAGTGGAAGAGCTTCTGCATACCCATGATAGTTTTCATAAAAACTCCACCTTAGAGATGTGCAGTTTATCTCTTAGCGCCTCACTCTGAGCCTTATTGACTTTCATTCAGGATGTCATTCTTAATGAGCCTGGTTTTTGGGTTTCTCAACCCACAATGGATTAGAAACAGCAAAGGAGAGGCTGGGAAGAGGCACAGTGACAGCCAAGGTGAAAGCTTGGCATTGAGGGAGGAGAGAGGAAAATGATACAGTAGACATACAGGTAGCTGTATAACCATATGGCATAATCATGAATGCTCACCAAGATGACCCCTGAGTCATCAAAGATATAAAAAGGATAATATTATGTTTAGAGATAGCTATGTGGGAAGGCAGGGAGCCAGTGGATAATATATTTTATAAAGATTGCCATCTAAAATCTGGGCCTTAAATGGGCAGAAGCTTTAGCTCCATCGAAAATTCAGTCTCCAGAACTGCCCTTTCCCAGGATATACCCAGGTAAATGAGGTGTTACTAATCTCATCTTTAAATACCCTACTGATTTTCTCCTACAATTTGGCCATAAATGGCCTCGCTGTTCACTGGTTTGCAGCAGTTACCTGAAATATAAACCTAACGCAATTCCAATGAAAGCTGTTTTCTTTTTCCACTCAATGCTAGACATTTCCTAACATTTTGAATTCTGAGTTGAAGCAATTGATAAGTCACATACCAACTAGTTAATTATGGAACTATTAAGAATCTTGCATCCTCCTCCCAACACAGACTTCAGAGAATTGAATTGAGGGTTAAGTATAGGGTTTCATTTTTACCACACTCAACAAAAGAGCTGCTGGCACTCTGTGGACATTCATTTCCATTTACATGCATAATACAAAAGATGCCTGACCTAATCAGCCCATCACCGCATATTCTGATGCATCTCTGGAGAGAGAGCCCTCCTCTCATTGACTTGGCAGCAGTCCCTCCCAGTGACCTTTAATGCTCTTATACTCCGCCTAGGGAGGGAATGGGGATGTGGTGGACATAGCAAAATCAGGCCTTTCTAAGAAATTGGATTTGAAAGCAGGATTTGGTTGGATGTTGCTTTTTACTTGTATTTTAATGTGGTTTTATGTAGCATTTTATGGAATGAGGTGTGTTTTTTTTGTTTGTTTGTTTTTATTTTCGGCTTTCATTTATCAAATAAGACCAGCAGCAGTATTTTCACAGGTGGTCAGAGGACCTAGAGCAAGAGGGCTAATTATTTTTTTCTAAGTCAGGCTAGCATAGTTGTATAGTGGCATGATTCCCTTTCATCTGTATAAAATAATGTTATTTTTCTCCAAGGGAGCTCCTTTTAGAAAGGCCCAAGAAATGGGAAAGGGAATTTGATGTAATTTTCAGTTGCAGCCTCAACTAGTTACATATATGATGGCAACAGTGGACTTTGGCCAATGAAACATTACAGCACCTCCGGGAAGCCTGAGTGGACAGGAATGCATTGCTTCAGTTCAGATTGAAATCTAAAACTGTTATAACCTGGGCTGGTCTCATTTAAGCTCTGGATTATGGGATAGCCTGTTCCTTTCTTATTACTCTTTATATCTCCAGACCAGTAATTATCTAAGCTCTTTCCTAACATAATTTGGAAACAGATATTTTTTCTTAAAATGTTATATTGCTGGCATAGTTTATATAAAACTTATTTATTTCCGAGAGCCAGGGAAAAGGAGAGATAAAAACATCAATGATCAGAATCATTGATCCGCTGCCTCCTGCACGCCCCCTACTGAGGATCAAGCCCACAACCCAGGCATATGCCCTGACTGGGACTCAAACTATGACCTTCTGGTTCACAGGTTGATGCTTAACTACTGAGCCAGGCCAGCCAGGCGGCATAGTCCTTATAGTAGAGAGAAGCAAGCAGGGCCAAAACCTCACAAAAGAGTGAAATAGGTCTAATTTGCTTGTTATCTCAAGGCAGTCTGTTCTAGGTACTCACTCCCCACCCCAATCTTTTTTTCCTTTTCCATAAATATCAGCCAACTCACACTCCATTTGGATTCTATTAAACCCAGCCCTGAAGAAACTAGCTCAAATACTATTCTTTATAAGATGTAAGTGGCCAACGATATAAAGAAGGGGGTATCAGAATCCAGTGCCCGGCAGGTGATATAGACGAGTGAAGCTGGCTCGGTGTAAAATGACTTGAAGGCACTGTCTGTGAGTTGGAGAATCAAACTCATGATTGAAATCCCCCTTATTTTATTATGCAGGGAAGAAGACCTGACAAGGCTAGATATTTTGATTTTTTGAGAAAAATGAAATCTTAATTTTATTTGAAACTTAACACTTATAAACTTGGGCAACTACTTCATTTTTTGTTTGTGTTTTGTTTTGTGTTGTTTTTTTTTGCACAAAGTTGGCAAAATCAAACACTCTGCAAGTCAGTTTCTAAACTCCAATTTAAATTCAAGCTATCTTCTGGCATTATTTTGTCCCTAGGAGATGTGGAAGGTTATGAAGATTCAGCTTTAAGCCTGAAAGAATATATTTTCAGTTGTGCAACTATGGGCATCAGAAAGAGAGGGGGAAGGAATTTGGGAGGGAGAAGGAGGAAATAGCTCTAAGCCCCAGAAATGAAACTTTACAGAAAACTGTCTACTGTTATGACTGTTTTAAGAACCAATATTTTTATCTTGATCTTGGACAAGCTGGAGTGTAGGAGGAAAGAACACAGCAGAGCAGACGCTAGGTGTGAAGCCCCTGGTGGTGACATTGGAAATAGATGTTAAAACAAATCTATGATTTTTCAAATGCAAAAGAAACATTGGGATTTAATGAGGCAAAGGACATAAGTTTATTCTTTCCACCTCTGCTTTTAGGTCAGAAATAAGAAAATGGAACAAGTTGTTCAATTACTATTTTAAATATGATACAGTCAGGATAAAACCAAGTTAGGAATATTCATTGTAAAATGGATTTGAAGAGAAAAGAGACTGGAGTCTGCTGTGGTAATTCAGGCCTGAACTTAAGAGGTCCTATGCCAGTTGGACGAGGTTAGAAATGGAGAAAAAGCACTGGAAATGAGAAATATTCCAAAAGGAAGTGACAAGACTTAGTGTCCAAATGAATATAAAGGATTAAAGGAATCGAATGACTCAAGAGTTGTGAGGCCATAGCAATAGAGACAGTACTGGTGTCAAGAAACAAGTTTGTGTGACAGAAAATGATTAGAATGTGGGTCCTATCAAGTTGTAAAGGGTATGGTCTCCAGATAGAAATGCCAGAAAGACCATGCAAAGAAGATAGTAACATGCAAGGGTATTGGGCAGTCCTCAGAGTGTGAGTTAAGCCCCAGAGATACTTTAACTTTGGAAAGAAAGGTGAAGGCTAAGGGTTAGATCTTGATTGCGGCAGCATTTACAGGACAAAGAATGAAAAATGATATCAAGGAGAACAACCAAAGGTGCAAGGATACTAATTAAAACAATAGCAACAACAGTAATAATAACAATAATAAATCTTCCTTGAGTGAAGTGTTCGATTTCTGGAACATATAAAAAATGGTTTCATTCATCTTTGAGACAGAAAAAAAAATTAAATCAAATTATAAAAATTTGTAATTGATACTAATTCTTAGAACTCATACTTTGAAAAACAGTTGTCTTTTCCCATTTTTGTTGCTTTTATTAGTTAGTGGTCCAGTTCTCATGTAAAACCCAAAGTACAAGTTCTCTTATTCACCTTTTGTGCTTATTTGTCAACGGGGATGGGGGAAAACTTCCCAACATAAGAAAAATGTAATATATAAACCAAGAATTATATAATCTTGTGAAAACTAAACATGCTAATCCATTCTTATCCAAAATGAAGTGCAGGACACTTGAAACAGAAAGTGGGATTTCCCATATTTTCCTTAATAATTGAATATACAGGTAAGCTGGGGATCTGGGCAAAGGCCAGGTCTGAGTATATCATAACCTGCATATTGACATATATTAAATAACCCACAAACTTGCCGAGGGCCTGTCATTATGTCTCAATTCCTGGCTGCCTTGAAGGCATACAGAGATACTTGGGAAACAACTCAATGTTAGTAAAACAGAAACCCCCCAACACTATGCATTTCTTGGTTCAATTTTTCTGAGCTTTCAAGAATGTATTTGTATGGAGTTATTTAAATATGTCACACATTTAAAGAGTTAAAGTAAAATTATAAATGAGAGTTCAGCCCTCATTGTGAATTCCATTTACTAATTAGCATACTATATTATAGTTGGTGAGATTTGCTATAGCAGTACTGGTGGGTAACCTAGATAAACAAAAAGAACAGGAAATTGCAGGAAATGAGATACTTAGATGGATAGATGAGTCCATATAATAACTATCTGATGCCATTAGAGAAGATTGTTTTCCCAAATGAGCTTTCCAGATAACTAATACTTTCCATTTTATGCGACAAAACTTCTCTTTTTCATTTCGCCATCTTGAAAATAATACACACTTTCTACCTTGTTCAATCGGACCTGCTAACATAAGTTAACCTCTTTTTGAGAACTCAAGGTCATCATTATAAGCATGAATCACTGTACTGAGCTAAAATACAGTAATTCCTGGGGGTTGCTGAGGTGTGTAAAGCTGTTTGCTCTCATGCTAAGCTGCTATGCTTTCTAAGTTCCTGTATCTATCTTTTGTAATTCATTTTTTAAATCCTCCTCTCTTATTAAGAGAGCAATTGCTTGTTGTTATCAGCAGTGCGCCTGCTTATTGAAGCCACTTCCATGCTAGCTCAACTGTTTGCTTCTGATCTGCTAGGCTGGAATGCCAAATAGCACAAAATTTTAAATTGTGTCAAAGATAAAGCTAATACATTACAAAGGAGCTCCTAAAGAGCACTTCCATGGGCAAGGTGAATAGTTCTGTGAAGGAACTTAATAATGGTTATTTTAGCTTCTAGATACTTTATTTGCTTCCTGATTCTTATGTATATTCCAGAGCTAGGTTTCAGAATAATCACCTTCAGGATAAATTCAATCTGTGTTCAAAGCAACCCGAACTGGCCTCCTCGGTATTATCAAAGCATACCACACTTAGGTCCTCAATAGTTGATGACTAAGTATATGTTTACTTATATAACTGTATCTGTATGTAGACAAATATGCACATATATTTAAAACTCGTGCATACGTGTGTTACTATATATGAGGCTACATTATAAAGTATTGAGATCACTCCCCCAAAAGTCTCATAAATAATATAGCTATTTAGGTCAATAAAAATGTGTATAGGAGCTCTATCTTTTTTAAAAATCTTGTTGAAAGTATTACATATGTCCCTTTTTTTCTCCCATTGACCCGTTAAAGCCCGCTCCCGCCTCTGCCTCAGGCCTCCACCATCCTATTGTCTATGCCCATGGATTATGCACATATGCATACAAGTTCTTTGGTTGATCTCTTCCCACCCACACTTTTCCATCACCATTTATCTCCTCTGTGCCCTCTTCCACCTCCCGCACTTCCTCCACCCCCCTACCCTCCCGCATCATGCTGTTGTCCATGTCCATGAGTTCTCTCTCTCTTTTTTTTCCCAATATACTTTTGCATTGTGTCTTGCTGGACCCTTGGAAATATTAGCTACTGGAAATGGAATTCTATGTCAGCCTGTTGGAATGGAATGTAGTTATCTACTGAAAATTAAAACAATATTGCATGTCACCATGACTTTTGTTTTACCCTTTCTGCCTCTGGACTGACACCAAGCTATAACACTGTTAAATGCTAAAAACTAGTATTGCTCTGTCTTTAGTGCTCTTACACCACTAAATGCATGACGTCCTAATACATTTTTTCCTCCCTTATTTAATCTCAATAAGCCAAGGAAATTTGCCACCAGAATTGTGATACTGTTACCATCATTCTGTGTTGAAAGTCAATTCTCACCTTCTTTTAAAAGGTAAAAAGAGATTGGGGAGATTAGATGGCATAAGTGAACAAGAACATTTTAAAGATGGGTTGACTGTATATTATACTAAACTAAGGGCCCAGGGCACAAATTCGTGCAGCTTGAAAGGAACTTTGGACTGGGAGGCTGAGGTGGGCACAGGGGTTGATCTCGGCCCATCCTCCATGCCCCTGTCCAGCCCCTCCCACACGGAGCACTTGGGGCTGGTGCCATCAGCAGGTGCGAGTGGCGGCTGCTGCCCCCATTGCCCCTCAGGAGCCAGGGAGGTGGAGAAGCCCACAGGGGTGATTGGGGCCAACAGCCACCGCCTGCACCCACTGATAGCGCTGAACAATCAGGGTTGATTCTGGGTGCCCGCAGCAGGTGCAAGCAGCAGCTCTGGCGCTGGCAGCAGGTGCAAGTGCCAGGTGGTACCGTGGTGCAGGAACAAAGAATTTTCAGTAACCGTCAGAGGTTTGCCCAGATGACAGCAACCGGCACCCTGCCTTGGTCTGGTGTCCCCACTCACCTCCACCATCCCACCGCAGCCGATGCCCGCCATGTTCCGCACTCTACTGCCTGCTGCCGATGCCTGCCATGTTCCTTGCGTGCCCCTGGTGGTCAGCACACATCATAGCTACTGGTTGTTAGGATGTTTGGTTGTTTGGTTGTTGTGCCGTTTGGTCTATTTGCATATTAGCCTTTTGTTATATAGGATGGGCTAAAGGTTTATGGATATTTTCTTGGGAAAAACTATATATTTTTTGTAGTAGAAAGATAAAGTCATTGTCTTCAGTTTAGGTAATTTGCTGGGGGCATACCCATGGTCTCACGTGGGTCACAGGTAGTGATACAGTATTAGGCCATTTTAGGACATGGAAAAGGGGAATTAACTAATCTAGGTGGAAATATAAATCTGTAACTTTGGCACTGTGTCCTAAACCTACAAGTTGATAGGCCTCGTATTTATTTAATGGCTAACAGCTGCCATTTATTGCCTTTCATCCTGTGTCAGGAACTGTGCCTTCTGCTTTATATACCATTTCATTTAATACTCACAAAAGCTCTATAAATTGATATTATCAGTTCCTATTTATAAATGAGGCAACTTGACATGAAGAACAATCAAGTGTCATCCCCAGAATCACACAGCTAATATGTCAGAACACAGTTTTAATTACTCTGCTGATTTTTAGCCATAATGTAAATGTGACCACATCCAATAAGTCAAATTTACATGAATACCATTTACTTAACATCAAACCATTTGCTTTGATTAGTCATAAACATGGCATGGCTGCCAAGTACCAATATTTATCACCATCAAATAGTTCAACAAAGCAAAATTCCTGTTTCCCTTTTGTCTCCCAAGTCCTATGGCTTGGTGGGTTCCAGGGGAGATGTCATACTAGATTACACCTAGATTAATATTAGCTAATTTGTATTTAATAAGTTTTTCTTATCACTGTCTACAAGAATACACATTAATTAGTATTTACTGGAATGTTTGCAACATAAAATCTGCTGATGTGCTTGTTAATTCACATGTGCCTAGGTACAGTCAAAGTCCTAGGCAGCTTCAGTATGTTGTTCTTTCATGCCCACCTAAACTGCTATTCAGCCCAATGCCTGGCCTGACACACAAAAATAGGAGAATAAGACACAGACTACAAATTCTTTGTCCTTTTTCAGATTTAGTTCTCTCTTAAAAAAAAAAGAGGTCAAGGTCATTCCATTTCCACTTGGGCTAGTCTTCTGAGCAAGTAATCTATGCTTCAGAGACATTGGAAAGATAAGTAGTGATTTAAAAAAAAAAAGTGGAGAGCTGCACAGTTTTTGCACATTGTTTTTTGTTTGTTTGTTTTTATTGTTGTTGGTGGTGGTTTCATGCACTTAAATTTTGCAGATAATGTAAAGACCAATTGCCCTGAGAGACCCACTTCACTGTTTTCTCATGTCTTGGCTGATGATGAAGCCCTTGGATTTGCAATAGGCAGTGATAAAGATGCAGAGATATACACAAAGATAGATATTGGGATTATTTAATTTAAAAAACTAATCTGTTATTGTTATAATATTAGAAAATTTAGTGCTAAAAGATATAGTAACCAGCATCCTAAGGCAGGTCTCAGTGTTCTTAGTGGGAGATGACTGAGTGTTATTTTGCTCCTCTGTGTGGCCCATAGCCTCACACATTCCTTTGGAATCACTTTAAACACTATGTCTTGAGGAGCTAACACCACTAAAATGGACCTCATAAATGCCAATTAACTCTCAATCTCTATTCTTCCATCTCTGCCTCTTCCGACTTTCTCTCTTTTTCTAATCATCATCATCATCATCATCATTCCAGGCATATCATATAGTACTGAGTTGGAACAGTAGAAGAGAAGAGAATATTCCCTCCACTAGTAACAAGCAGTAAAAAAATGTCTCAATTAGAGAAGAGTACCAGATATGATTTGAAAAGATTCTCTGGGAATAGGGCTCTAGGGTAAACTAGTCATCAAAGGTCCACATTAAAAAGATACTAGAAACTTGAAAACAAGATTTGTCAGTGCTGGTCAGTGAAAAGTTGAAGACAGATTCTAGTTAATTCTAGTTTATTTTAATGAAAACATGTACAATAACTGTAGTCTCACTCAGAAAGGAGTTACCTTTCTATAATTTCTGCACTTTTCATGATAGCTGCATTGCATTTTTACAAGGATGCCATTTAGTTCAATTGGATATTTTCTAAAGATTTTCAATAACAAACCATGAAATTCATCTAAATTCTATGAAGAACATTTTTTTTGCATTGGAAATATAATTTAAATTGTAATGCAGGCTTGCATCTTCATGTTATGTTAATCCAAACAATGCTTGCTCATAATGTGTTGGTGAACTTGCCACATAAATCTGTCCTACTAAACAAAACACCAGATGCAATGCTTAGAATGGTGACTTGATAAAATTAGATTCATTGGGCAGAAAATGCAGTGTTCTAAATAAATGTCATTAGCAATTGTGAGGATGGAAGAAAATTGCTCTGATAATTTCTCAGACCCTACCCAATTGACATTTTTTTTTAAAAAAAAATGTATTTTGAGTACTAAAGAGGATGATAGAATTTTAAAAGAAAACATGGGAAGGAAAATTTAATATCATGAAGATGACTTGTAGAATATATCTTCCTGTTATTCACAATTCAAAATGATTTCTGAGGTGGCATTTCAAAGTAAAAGGTGATTTGTACAAATATCAGAAGCAACATCAATAATGTTGTATGTAATAAACTTCTTGTGTTATATATACTCCATGTGCATGAAGCCAGGGTGGGCTTGACAATGGAAAGCTAGAAGAGGGAAATTGCTTTTCCAGATATTGACCTGAGAAGGGGAATATCTATTTAAAATGTTGTCTTTTCTGGGCTTTTTTTTAATGCAGATTTTCATGGCCTAGATATCGAAATTTAACAATGAAACAATTGTCCTTTGTATGTACTCAGAGAATACATTTCCTGAAGTCCAGTCTAGTCATTCAGACAGTTGAGAAAAAAAAAAAAAAATCAATCAATTCAGTGAAAAGTTCTTCAAACCAATTGAATTAACTAAATTGGTTGGCTGGGTGACTGAATTAGGCCAGTAAATTTAGCCAAAACCTTAGCCTTTGCAACTGAGTGCTCACACAAAAACCTTGAGTAGGCAAACGAGGTTGAAATACAGTAGAGTTTCTTAGAAAGAGTCAGGAAGTAGGAAGGCCAACTTAAGACTTGTATCCTTAAGTTGCAATTCAACTAACCTACTTCAGTCTTTCAATAGCCTGCACATAGACATTGCCAAAGTTAAATTCTGAAAGAGTATTAATTCTATGTTGACGGTTGAAAACTCTGAAATCCTAACCATGACAGAACAAAAAGTATGGGAATGTCCCAAACCAGCAGTTTCCGATGCTTTTTTTCTGCCTGGAATGTACTGTCTCTAAAGATGCAGAAAGGGAGAGAGAGAGAGAGAGAAACATCCATGGTGAGAGAGAATCATTGATCGTCTGCCTCCTGCATGCCCCCACTGGGGGATCGAGCCCACAACCCAGGCCTGTGCCCTGACTGGGAATTGATTTCCTGATTGATAGATCGATGCTCAACCACTAAGCCACATAGGCCAGGAAGATTTTCACAGGAGTGTTTCAAAAAGAAAAGACTGAACGAGATACATAAGCCAGCATGCCCCTTTGTGGCTTTTTGTACAGCTGTGTTTACTGGGTAGCAAAGGCCTGCTGCAGTGAAAACAATGGTGTTTATCTACCCTTTGCTCTTCGAGACAAACCCTTATTTTAGTTTCTCTTGCCACCTTATGGTCTTTAACACCTGGTGTCAAATAATGGCTCAATGTTTTTACATCCATATATATAAAAGCCTAAGCAACTGTTACGACCAGACAGCCAGCCAGTAGCTATGACACGCACAGGTGCTTAATGCAGGAGCTGCCCCCTGGTGGTCAGTGCACTCCCACAGCCAACCTCCCATGGCCAGCCAACCTTCTGCAGTCCCTCCCCCGGCTGGCCAGCCCCAATCACTGGCCAGGCCGAGGGACCCCACCTGTGCATGAATTAATGCACCAGGCCTCTAGTGTAATTTAAAAATTAATTAATTCTGAATGAATGAATGAATGAATGATCATGGATTTATAAAGGCTTTTTGTTTCCTCACTACTTCACAAGCTTACCCTATTTTTAAAACCTCAATACGTAGTCTTTATGCTCTAGGCCCAATTGAACTTTCACTTTTTTGAAACCCTTTAGCATTTGCATATTTCACCAATCCTATATAATAAAAGGCTAATATGCAAATAGACTGATCGGTGGAATGACTGGTTGCTATGATGGTCACTGACCACCAGGGGAGCAGATGCTCAATGCAGGAGCTGCCCCCTGGTAGTCATTGTGCTCCCACAGGAGGAGTGCTGCTCAGCCAGAAGCTGGGCTCAAGGCTGGCGAGTGCAGCGGTGGTGGCAGGAGCCTCTCCCCACTCCACGACATCCCCTGAGGGCTCCTGGACTGCAAGAGGGTGCAGGTCGGGCTGAAGGACTGCCCTCAAGTGCACAAATTTCATGCACCAGGCCTCTAGTAAGTTATAAATTGGTATAAAAATAGTCATTGCTATTCTTATTAGAACTAACACTTAGTGGATGGTTAACATGTGCATGGCACTGCCTTAAGCACATTGTATGTATTATTATTTTTTTTTAATTCTTATAACAACTAGTGAAATAGACACAAATATTACCACATTGTCTAGATGAGAAAATAGGCTCAGTGAAGGTGAGTAACTTATACAATAATACATAGCTAGCAACCAGTATAACCAAGAATCAAACCCAAAGAGTCTATATGAAGACTTAACTCTTTATTCTGCATAGTGCCCTTGATAGAGCTAACTACAAGTCACTAACACAAACTTGGTTTATTAATTATGTATATTTTTAGCTAATATAATTTTCATTTTTATTATTGGTCTGATGATAGTTCATATAATTCAGATTTCTAAAGAATGGTATGACTGAGTTCGACAACTATAGTGTATATTTGTACCAGGTTGATTTTAAATTGGAATAACTATAATGCCAAAAGTGATTTATGGTTTAATTGGTGAATTTTTGAGATTATGTATAAATATTGTTTATTTACATTATGTTGAAATAGATTGAGTTAACATATTTCACTGTTATTCCAAAAGGAATCTTCTAGTTTATCATCACTTCACCAGCCAAATGCAAATGCTTATTTTTTCCTAATTGTGCTGCTTATTTATAGAGACAAGTCAAATCTAGTTGATTTTCTCATAGAACCTAAATTTAAATTATGTTTTACAAAAACAGTGGTAGTCTAACACAACAAATTAAGTCATTCTTGAAATCTGTTTATATTTCTATTATTGACTACCAGCCCAAAATAAATGAGCAGCCTGTTAGAAGCAAATAGTATTGCCAATCAATTAAAAATGTATGGATTCCCCAAATAGCATTTGTGATTTATAGGATTGCTGGGCTATTTTCTTTTTTTCTTTCTTCTTTCTTTCTTTCTCTATTTCTTTTATAGCGAGTCTTTTTCACTTTAAATTCAACACATCTAAAATTAAACTCATTATCCTGGCTCCCAAATCATATTCCTCTTTCTTTATTTTCTCCTTGTGTTAACTAGGTCACCATTCATTCAAGCCAAAAACCTGGGAGTCATTTTCAACTTTTACCTCTCTCCCATCTGTATGGATAAGTGATCACAAAATTCTGCTCTCAATTTGTTCCCACTTCTCCATGTCACTGCTGTGGCTACACGTATCATTTCCCACCGCAGCTATTGTAATAGCCTCCCAACTGACCTCCATGACTCCTGTTTTGTCTCCCTTCCATTCGCCACGCTTAGTAAAAATGAAATGTGATGATGTTTCTCCCAGTTAAAAAATCATTTCACATGTCCCCATGGCCTAAGAATAAATGCCAAACTTTATGGCAGAGCAGAAAAGGCCTCCTGGATTTCGCCTTGGCCTAAGCCATCTGCTGTGCCTTCCTTTACTGCCCCACCTCCACCCCATCCTTCAGTCAGCGGGTTACCTGGCAGTTCTTCCTGTTTTGGGCCTTGGTGCTTTCCTTCAGGCTTTGATCTCTAAAGCAATTGCCCTTCCCTTTTTTCTCTTTTTCCTTCCAGACCAGATCTCCCAAGTGTTCCATACTCTTCCCTAACTGCCACTATACTTTGTACACATCTTTCTGAAGGTTTTATTATATGTTATTATAATTACTTACCTGTTTCTCTTTTTTATTAGTTGATAGCTTTTGAAGATGGTGGTCTGCATCTTCTTAATCATTGTTTACCCTTATCTAAAATAAAGCCTGGGCCCTGGCTAAGTAATTCGGTTGGTTGGAACATCTTCTCATATTCTAGGTTTGTGGGATCAATCCCCATCAGGGCACATACAAGAAGCAACCAATGACTGAATAAATAAGTGGAACTATAAATTAATCTCTCTCTCTCTCTCTTTCTCTCCCTCCCTCCCTCCCTCCCTTTCTCCCTCCTGTCTTCCCCCTTCCTCTCTCTCTAAAATCAATTTAAAAACTTTAAGTAGAGCCTGATAGTGTATAGTCACTTTTTCTAGAATATAATTTTGCTAGTTAATTTTCTGAAGCATTCTAATAATTTAACTTAGCCATCTGTGATTCCTATACTGCTTAATGTAAACATCTTTGAGGGGCAATTCCGCAGATTATCTTTCTCTCGTATCCTATGTAGAGTTGGGGAGCTCAGTGTGTTCATACATTCATTTCTACTTGAAGAAATATGATGCTGTAGTCATTGCTATAAAATATCACTCCAAAGGCACTGGCTTCCTATTATTTTTATTCAAATAGTTATAAAATTTGGCACTTATTTGTTAGTATTTGTGGTAAAACGAATGAGTTTGAAACATTTTCCTTTTTGAAAGTTTCAAAAGCATCATCATTTCTAAACTAATAAATTGCATTTTAGGATATGTCTGGATAATCTGGTCCATAATATAAATGCATTTTTAAACAGGGGATGCTTCGGACAACCACTCTATTTCTCTGTTTTATTGTCCCACATAGCTATTAGTAGATGCTCCATGAAAACCCCAACAGTATAGAGTTGGCAAATCAAATATGGCCTTAGATAGCTGAAAACAGATTCCTCAGGGGAAAAAGAAGGGGAATTGGATATATTAGATTGTGTGTTAACTACCAGGACTAAAGTGCCATCCAGAATTTTTTATAGTTTCCATTTTTTCTAAAAGGCAGTTTATCTTATTGCTTATTGTTTAAGGATAAAATGTCATTATATGAAAATTATATAGAATTCTTACTTGGTTCAAGGCATTTTGTTCAATCAGCAATGACATAAAAATTTGAAAATTGTTTTTCTGTGAACATTTTTATGTAAATAATGACAGAGATGATAGTAAACTTTGTGAATGGGACATAACCAACTTTAGTATTTGAGTTGAGAACTCTGGGAACTTTTAATGCAATGAATAGAAAAAATATACAGAGATGCAATAATAGGTAGGCATATAAGGGTATGTAGGGATGACATAGAGACATATAAGTGGTAAAGATAAGAAGGAATACTATGTTTTAAATAAGAAAAATATCATTTATAGCCAGAAGTAATAAGAAAATGTTTCCCAGAGAAGTTAAAGTTTGAGCTGAACATTGCAGGATGGATATGAAGGGAAAATTCAGAGCTCAGATCAGATGTAGCTATATCTCAATGAACTTCTTTTGCTCATTAAGATGATGTTCTGTCTTCGTTCTCACACATTAGCAAAATAACCACTAGCCCCATAAATGTATCAGTATGTACAGATGCTATTTGTTTCACAGCAATTGTCATATTGAAATAAACTAAAAATATCTTTCTAATTCTCTGAACACGTATAACCAATATTATGTCCCTCTCATTTGAAGCCCTTCATTCACCCAGTGCTATCTGTGACACTTTACTAAATGTTAACAAAAGCAGCCCTCTGTTATTTCACTTCTCTGAAGATAGCAATTATGAAATTATCCCTGATGAATAGGAAACCATGCTGATAACATGCAATTAAGATCCCTCATCAAAATTTACTTGACAGAATTAAATTTTTAAAAAGTGAAGAACTCGTTTTAATTCTTCCTGATTTCTCTATATTTCTCATTTTATAGTTTTTGTCTTTAGAATAAAACATAGTTCATAAATGATTAAAACATCCCAATTGCTTTTGAAAAACAAAGGGATATTATGTAAAAAAACAACAACAACAAATCGCATTAAGGTAGATCAAATACAAAATAGCTTTTCCTTGGCTATTTAAAAGCAAAATGAAGTCATTTCACAGCTACAGAGCCTTCTCTTTTATATATCCTCACCATACCACCCACATGTTCTCTAAATCTAGACTACATAAGTCTGTTTAAAAGTCTTCACAAAAAAAGAAAAAAAAAAAAATATATATATATATTGTATTACGCTCTGGAACTTGAATATAGTTTACCTTGTTTGACCTAGGATGCTGGGTCAATAGTTCTAAAATATCTCAACAACTATTACCACGAATACTTAAAGCAATTCTAACTATATTTTAGTTGCATAATCTATTCTGAATGTCACAGCTTTCTATCTTTTTGTCTGTACTGTCCACTTCTTGTTGCTATCTGGTATGCTCTTTAAATTTAGTTATTTATCTATGAAATGTTTTGGAAATCACTGATGTGCTTCAAACTTTGTCTTTCTAAATAAATAAGCTTAGCTCTAATTTGTTCAAGGCATATATTTCCTGATTAGAAATAATGCAAAGAGAAAAAATGAAGTATCAGTTTTGGACATGCAAAACAGAATGACAGGATAAAGTACCAGCCTCCTAACAACCCCAGTGTTCTCATGTCTTCCCAGGAAGCAGATAAGGCACATATGATCACGCTCATACCAAGTGTGAGCAAGGGAATGGAAGGTCTAGAACTCTCCTGCACTGGTGGGAATGTAAAATGGTACAACCTCTTTGGAAAGTAGTTTGGCAAATTCTTAAAAAGTTAGACATCTACCGTATAATTTAGCAATTCTACTCCCCGGTATTTGCTCAAGAGAAATGAAAGCCTTGCTTTACTACAATGATGTATATTCAAATGTTTAGGCTACTTTAATTGTAAGAGATAATAACTGGAAACAGTCAAAATGTCTAATAAGTGGATGGATAAATAAATATGGCATATCCATACAATAAAGCAATAAAAAGGCATTAACTTTCATTACAGATATCACAGATGATCTTAAAATAATTATACCAAATAGCAGCGGTAGTCAGGGTTATCCAGAAAAAAAGAACCAACAGGAGAAATAGGTAGGTAGGTAGGTAGAAAAATTAGATTTATGGGAATTGGCTTACAGAATTATGAGAGCTAAGATATGCCAGTATCTGCCATACACAAGTTAAAAAAACCTGGAAAGCTGCTAGTTGGACTCAATCTGAATCCAAAGACCCAAGAACCAGGAGCTCCAATGTCTGAAGGCAGAAGATGGAAACCCCAGCTCAGGAAGAGAGTGTGGATTCATGCTTCCCCTGCCTTTTTGCTGTGTTGGAGCCTTCAAAGGATAGGTGCCCACCCACATTGGTGAGGGTGGATCTCCTTTACTCAGTGTACCACTTTAAATGCTAATCTCCCTGGAAAAGCCCTCATAGAAACTCCCAGAAATAATATGTTACCAGCTGTCTGGGCATCCTTAGTAGACATAAAATTAGCCATCCCAGTAACTGAAGCATGACCAAAAAAGCCTATATACATTATTGCAATATTGTTTGGAGACCACACAAAATCTGCATTTCTGACTTTAAGTGGTAGGTATATTGTTTGATTAATTTGTTCTAGCCTATTTGATCAGTTGCAGTTGCCGATAGATCAGTGATTAGACTTGATGGAGTAGTTAACAAGCAGGAAAATTTTGTAATAAAATATAGACGGTTGAGATATAGCTCTGCACTATGTAAGTTAATTCCATCTGAGATTAATCAAAAGATTCAAGATCAATAACAATATAGAAATCCCTTCTACTGGTCTTCACTTCTATTCCAACAGAGTATCTTTAGATATAAAAGGGTTGGGTTCTCTCCTTATATCCCAGACAATGTCTTAAAGTATATTTATTAGCTACTAGGAACATAGTGAATCTAGTGCATGAAATTAGCATAATAATTAAGGTCTGACCTTACTGTAGGTCACAAAAATTGTTTAATCTCTTTATTCATCTGTTCATACTGAGAAACGAAAAGTCCTGTGGAGACACTCCTAAGCTGGGATCTATCAAAGAAATCATGTTATGTTAAAAGAACAAAGTTAATTATACTTTCAGTTTATCACTTTTCTTTTATGCTGTAAAGGTTAACATGATTTATATTTTTCTCTTCAAAAAGCTTACATGTGAAAGAACCAAAAATTACATGAAAGCTATTTGAAAGATAAACATCTCTTTGCTTTTTATTAAGAATCATTGTTCTGTACAAAAGGTAATAGCATTAAGCTCCCTTTATTGCAAAACAAGACTGAAATCTATCCCACAACTTTATTTATTAACTTATTTTAAGAATATCAGCCCTGTTTCCTATTTTCTGAACCTAAAGCTTTATCTCTACTTCAGAATGAATGCCCAAGTATGTGATTTGATTTATAAACTCAAAACAGTTTCTGGTTGAGATGAAATGGCCAGCTTCTGTATGCCCAGGCAGTGAAGGTCATTGTACAAGTCAACATAAACCACAGACACTTTCCTGCTAAGTCTTCCGAAAGAATCAAGTGCTTTGCCTCTAGTTCCACATGGTAATTCTGGAGCCAAAACTGGAGAAAGATATTTTACTAAAAATGCAGAAGAAAAAAAAATCCCAGTGCCTACCCTTCTCTCCCCTCCTCCTTGTTATAGACTGTCTTAAGTTTCTAATTGTCAAGAGTTCGTTTTTAAGCTGGAGATTCGGGATGACTATTTTCTGCTAGATGGCTTATGCAAGTTTCTCTGAATAGGGAAGCATGCCATTCTTTAGTTTATATTAAAATCATTTTCTTTTTGAAGAGAGAAAATAACATGCGTGCTGTTTGCAAATGTAAAATAAAGATGTGTTTTTTTTTAGTTTCAAGATCCCTTTAGCATTTAAAAATTATTTAAATAATTGCTTTGTGTGACTATGTGTTTGTCGTCTCTCTGCTATAATAATTTGTAAGTTCCAAGAACGTTTGTTTGTTCACATTGTATTCCTAGCCTCT
The DNA here is from genome assembly GCF_028538775.1 of Myotis yumanensis. Lineage (NCBI taxonomy): Eukaryota > Metazoa > Chordata > Mammalia > Chiroptera > Vespertilionidae > Myotis > Myotis yumanensis. The sequence goes on along the minus strand of NW_027223762.1, from coordinate 27,428,245 downwards.
AAGCACAGTACCTGACTCATAGTAGGAGACCCTTAAATACTTTTTTATTAAAGAGAGAATTAATGAAATCAATGAGCCAAATACATTCTCAGATTTGAATAGTGGTTTTCCCAGAGATCAATGCGGTTGAAGCTTTCAGATGCATATATCCAGAAAGCAGGATTTTGGCTGTTGGGAAACAGGTTCTAGATAATTCCATAGAGTTAATGAAAGTATTCTTAAATACATTAAACTCAAAATTATATATTGGGATACAGGAAACTTCACTACCAGAATGCAGTTCATATTATTATACGTATAGATTGTGAATTTTGATTTGTACATATTCGAATTATGTGCCTGCTTTTGAAAATTCCAGGTTTATTTTCTTCAGGAACCCAGAGTGAGTTGGGATCATCTATATGGTGCCAACTGTCAATACGTTCTGGATCAGTGGTTCTCAACCTGTGGGTCGCGACCCCTTTGGCGGTTGAACGACCCTTTCACAGGGGTTGCCTAAGACCATCCTGCATATCAGATATTTACATTACGATTCATAACAGTAGCAACATTACAGTTATGAAGTAGCAACGAAAATAATTTTATGGTTGGGTCACAACATGAGAAACTGTATTTAAAGGGCCAGAAGGTTGAGAACCATGTTCTAAATGAATGCAACAAATTGTGAAATTAGAAAAACAGAATTAGAAAGTCAATACTAAGTCAAGATAATGTATTTTTCGTTTTCTCTCATATTTTATTTGTCTTAACTTGACTGTTTAAGTTAAATTCTGTCACCTTGTAATATAAAGGCCCCATAGGGTCAGTGTTGGAAGAGGGTTTTTTTTTTACCAGATATCATGGATAGGAGGTCAGTGCACTAAAAACAGTAGATGGAGCTGAGCTAATAATTGAACAACAACAAAAAACAACAACAATAACAATTTCTAAGAAGCAGAAAAGAAAACCCAGATAATCATTCACCTGAATGAACCAGAAATCTTCTGGAAACCCAGAAATTTAAAAGACAGATAGATGTGAGAACAAGCAGCAAAGTTCAGCAGGATCAAGTGGTTTTCTAGAAAAACAAAAATTTCTTTTGGAGATAATGAAAAGGTGGTGTCTGGATGGCATTTCAGTGAGCAAGAATATAGGATGCGCAGTTTAAGTCAAAAGAGCATGTTAGCAAGCCTAGCCCTAGGGGACACTGTGAAGCAGATTAAGTTATCTTAGACCTGTCTTCTCCTGGCCTCCATTGGCTGTATCTGGCTTATTATCCCTAAGCATCATTTCTCAAGATGTGGTTCATGGACCACTAGCATTAATTAAAAAATGAGGCTTCCCAGATACCACCCCCAGTCTTTCAAATGAGAACGACTGGGGATGAGGTCCAAGAATCAATATAATCTCTAGAAGCTTCTATCCTCTCTAAAGTTGAGAAGTCTTGGATCTAAACCTTCCATGCTGGTGTCCTCATCTTGCCCCATCAGCTAAAATTAGGTTGACCCTCTTCTGCTACATAGAAATTTCTTGATCAAAATTTTCATTGTTTCAAAAACGAAATGACCAAAATTTGATATTTCATTCCCTAAAGCCTTCTAATATATTAACTGGAGAAGTAGTAGGCTTTTTTATAGGAAATATATCTATGGACAATCCCTCACTCTCGTAATAGTTTAACCATTCATATTTCTCTTGGCCAGAATTTAAAGACTGGAAAGTGGAGCACTGAGTACCTAGTGGGGATATGTTTGTAACAAGATGATTATTTCTGTATGTTTCAGAACACACTGTGTAGGGGTGGCCACTAACTCTGCCTGTGCAAAGATCTAGCCCTGAATATAGCAGGGCAGGCGTAGTGTTCCAAATACTGAAGGCAAAATAGAACCAGCAGCTCTTCCTTGCAAACGATACACTTCTCTAACTTGTACAAGCTGTGGCAAGGACAGCCTGTTTAGTTCGTTGCATTTCAGTGCCTGTGGGAGGAATTGAAATAGACTTTATACATGGCACCCTCAGACTCTGGAAAAATATATGCTGTGTACATTGTCATAATAAAACTGTCACAGAGTCTGTAGGGAGTGAAAGCCTTAAGGAATCATACAAATAACAATTAGGAGGAATAGCAGTGATGGACAGACCAAAAAATTCCTTTCCTTGTCTCTGCAAGTCTAAGGAGCCTTTAGGAAGCACTTCATGAATATAGTAACGAGGCTGACCGCCTAGGGAGGGGCAGCTCAAGCATTCCAGTGTTTAATTCATATATAAAAGTATCTGAGATAGTCTTCACATGATGCATCAGCAGAAGGGATGAAGCTGTTTGGGTCTTAAAAGCCATGAAAAATGTAAAATTATTTCTGAAGTAAGGGGAAGCCCTTCCTTTTATGAAGGCATACTGGGGCTGTCACTCATGTTACTGTACCACAGAATTTTCCGAATGTAGCAAATAGGAGACCAAACCAGCCTCTAGGCTGTGTGTCTAAACAGCTGATGGGTAATTATTGGGAACCTTTAAGGCACAAGCTGGGAAAAGTGCAGGCTGTTAAGAATAAGTCGTGGTTGGTCATTGTGATAGAGCCAAGCCCTATTTGCATTTGCTAACTGGAATGAAAAAAGATTCTGTAACAGGAAAGAGAAATTCATCCACATAATCTGTTTTTAGATTCAGCCAGTCCATGCTCAACTGAGGCTGGGATGAGGGAGCAATCTGGGCAAAAATGCAAATTGAAAATGGGTTTGAAGTTGTATTTTATTGTCAAGGTCTCTTGTGAACCCCTTTCAGAACCTGCTTTTCCCTGATGGGTTAGGCTTTGTAGACAGGCATGTATGCTTGGATCTTATCTCTCCAATTTATTGGCGTTGTTAATTTTAGAAAATACAATGTCTTAATGCCTCTCTTTCCTCATCTGTGAAATAGAGGCAGTAACAGCTACAACAAAGCATGTTTGTGCTGGTGAAGGGGATGATGTATGCAAATCACTTAGCCTCATTCCTGGCAGAGGAAGAGGTCTCCTGACCTTCCACCTCTCCAAGGAGTGAAGTGCAGTGGTGAGGAGGCTTGAGAAGCCCTGTCTAAGGGGACTGTTCTACTAGTAGAAGCTGGGATATCACTGAACAAAACAATCAAAAAGTCTAAGCATGGTGATGCAAAGTTAATGGTGCTTCTATTCTTTAATGTAAAGTAAAAGGGTACTTCATAGCTTCCATTGCATCTTCAAAACCTCCGATCTTATTAAAATAGAAACTTAATTTAGGGTGAAATCAAAGAAAATTTAAGTGTAAACAGTGGGTCTAACTTATTGTAAAATGTTAATCAAGGTATTGATTAACTTTCAGAGGGACAGGTTATGTTTATATTTTTCAACTTGTAGATTCAGAAAAACAAAAGGAAAAATATGAAAGCCGTAATTTATATTGATTAAAGAATAAATTGCTAATTTTTTCTTCAGGAAACTAAAAATAATTGTATGATTCTTAATATACATACATATATCCTAAAATAAGTTTGGCATTTATAGAGTTGTCTTTGGTTTGAAATTTCAAAAGATTTATGTCTTTTTAAAATTATGAAATAATGAATAATTTATGTCATGAAATGGTTTTTAAATAGGATATGTTCATTTATCAAGCTTATCAATGTGCTGCATTCTCCCAAAAGAGTAATTTTTAAACTTCTTGGATCAAAAGTACCTCACTTTTTTTCTTGAAAGACATTTATTATCCTCTGAATTCAAATAAAATGGGTCAGGTAATAAGCCTATCAAATCAAACATGCTTTCTGTGCAGGAGAAACTATACATATTAAATGTAATGAAGCCCTTTGTAATGGGTAAATGTTGTAAAAAGTGCCCAGCAAAATGAAAAATAGGTTACTAAATCAAAAAGTGTGCATTGGCCAAAGAACAATTGCTTATAAATCCATTTGCAGCGCAATGGAACCTTAAAGCAATGTGTTATTGATGCGTTTAGCATTTGCCCTTCTTGATGGAAACAGACAGTCATAGCTCATGCCATCCTGTGTGTGTGTGACAGACAAATGGTGAGGAAATAGCTAAGAGGGCTCAAGTTGAATGGTGAAGGGAGGCCAGTAGATGCTTCCTGCCACCACCCTCTCTAATAATCCACCTGAGGCTATCTTTTGAGCTGATGGTTCATTCTTCAACTATGTGTTGCTTTCCCACAGTTTAAAAAGGCTCTATTATAAGTGCTATGCTGTGATGCATTCTGTCTGGATAGTTTGGTATTTATAGCCCGTTCTCAGGACACTTATACAATTCTAAAAAGGAGGGAGCGGGCAACATATGATTAGTGAGGGGATAGCAGGAAGTACTTTTACTCGTGTGACCAAAGAAGGGGATGTTAATTCTGACCTGGAATCTGGCAAAATTCCACAGCGGTACTAAGGATGGCAGAGAGGTAGCACCAGTGGCCAAGGCTGAGGAACAGGAAGCCGAAGTCAGAAGGAACTCCAAAGAGTCAATGTCCGTGAATAATGCTGGCGGAATAAATGCCAGGAAATGGACGTGCAAAAGTGACATTTCTAGAAGACATTTGTAGTAAAAATAATTTAGATAAATTTCTCCTTAATAGTAATTGTACCTCCCCACAAAGTAAACCAAAGCAGTGAGTGCATTTCCAGTAGGAACTTTGGGTTCAGACGTACAAGATCTGTGTCTGTACCTTGGTTCTGAGGCTGACCAGTTAGGCTGCACTGGGCAGGTCATTCCTTCTTCTGAAGTGAAGATGCAACCACCTGTCCTCCCCTCAACTGGGGTTGTTTTGAGGTTGAATCAAATAAATCAGATGTGAATGCTTTCTGGACCCTGGGATTGGCTGTATGAACGTAGTGTGTGTGCAATAGGATGCAATTAAGTAAAAGAAGATACAGGCTAAGCACCTGCACACTGAACTTAACAAAAGGCTACAAATAACTGAAATGAAGGAAAGGCTAAGCCTTGCTGAAAGCATAGCAATAAAATAGCCATTCTCGTCTCTTTATTCAACAGCTAATTCACAGGCTAAAAGCCTCCCTTGATGATGGAGAAGGAGACTCCTGTCTACTTGCTAATTCACTGTCCTCTGATGTGTGGCCATAGTTTATTGTGACCACATAGAGGAGGAAATGTGATAACGGGTTTACTACTCCTGGTTCTGCCACTTAGGGCCTCAATAAGCCCTACAGCCTCTTTCTTTCTCTGTCAGTTGGGGATAATAGTAGCTCAGAGCTTTGTTAAGGGTCAACCGATTATCCTCATGATTTAAAGGAAGATGGGAATTTCAAGTGTAAAAGAGTTAAAAAGACATTCAGGTTTTTTTCTGTTCTCTTTTTGAGGGCAGAACCAGAAGTCTTATCTCATGTCTACCCTCCAATACAAACTGAGCCCTAATAGGTTTTAAATAAAAGGGCTTTAGGACTCTGTGTCTGCCCTTGTTTTTGTTTGTTCACTTGTTTGTTTTTGTTTGTTTGAAATATATTTTTATTGATTTCAGAGAAAAAGGGAGAGGGAGAGGGGGAGGGAGAGAGAGAGAGAGAGAGAGAGAGAGAGAGAGAGATAGAGATAGAGATAGAGATAGAGAAAGAGAGAGAATCATTGATTTGCTGCCTCCTGCACACCCCCCAACTGGGGATTGAGCCTGAAACCCGGACATGTGCCCTGACTGGGAATTGAACCATGGCCTCCTGGTTCATAGGTCAATGTGCAAACACTGAGCCACACTGGCCAGGCCATGTCTTCCCTTGTAACACAAGGAACAACCATCATTTAAAACCTATTAGGAGAGTATCATCAGTCTAGGCCTTATGGAAGCTACTGAACAGACAAAAAACACAGATCATTGTCCTATGTCAATTGCATTCTATTGTGGTAGATGAACAAGTATTAGCATAAGTAATTACATACTATATTAGAAAGTATGTAAGTTCTGTGGAGAAAAATAAAGCAGGGCAAGAGGAAGGCAAAGTGTGAGTGATATTGGAACAAAGATTTTAAGGAAGTGAGGGAACAAGACATGCAGATACCTGGGAAAAGAATATACCAGGCAGAGGAAAGTTGGTGTAAGTAGTGACCTATGGGACTGTATGGCTTGTTAAAGAAACAACCAAAGGGCTGATGGATGTGGCTGGAGCACAAGGATGGGGTGAGGGGTTGGAGTGATATTGAAGGTGAGCTCACAGCAAGGGCCAGGTCCGATTTAGTTGAGTTATAAATCATGCTAAGGACTTTGGCTCTTATTCTGTGAGAGATAGGAAGCCAAGAAAGGGATGATTGTTATTTTTTATGTTTCTGAAGAGTTTTTAAAGAGGAAGGAAAATGCCTATGTCAAGTTCAGTGGATAAAGCAAGTACAAAACAAACATAAAATATTAATAGTGTTTATTTCTGGATGGTTATTAGTAATTTCTCTTCCATTTAATTTCTTTATTTTCCAAAGCATAAAAAAGAAAAAATGCTCTAAAATAGCCTTATTATTTTTTAACCAATGAATTTATTTCAGTTTAAATGGTGGCATATCTTGTAATGAAGAGATTTTATCTCATGTGTGAGATTCTATTGTAGCTGTGAGTTCTGCTTTATGTTGTTTTGTTTTTTCTTTGTAGGCTGCTACTTTGCTTGAGTAGCCCTTGAGATGGGTGGAATGGTGGGGATTTGAGGACTGTGGGGTGGGTTGTCCATCATTCATGGTGACAGAACCCTTGTCATGTGGATTATGAACAGCCAAGAGATGCAGGCGAGGCTACTGGATATAGTTGTGTAACCATGCTTTTCTATGCAAAACAAATATTTACTTCGATGATAAATAATTTCCTTTTCCACTTATAAACCTTAGTACAAATGTTTAAATGGAGTAAAACCATATACATTGGAAATACTTTATAAATGACTGTTTCTCTAAATAGTTAATTATTTATCTTGTCTTTACCTTCTGACTTTGTCAGATCATCTTCATGACTTCTGGCTGAAGCTACTAGTATTCTAGGACAGATTGAGCTGCTCTTTAGAATATAAGTGTTACTCATTTTTATTAAGTTATTTTTAACTAGAGGCCTGGTACATGACATTCGTGCACTGGGGGGGTGTGGGGGTCCCTCAGCCTGACCTGCACCCTCTCCAATCTGGGAACCCTCAGGGAGCCCTCTCCAATCCGGGAGTTTCTACCTGTTTTTGCAATCATATGAGCGAATTGTCTGAGATCCCAACTCAGTTTGGTTTGTTGCTCACAGAATAATAGAGGCATTTTTTTTTTCTTTGCTTCATTGGTGGAGATTTCCTGGAAGTTTTAGGATATCTTCCCTTTAATTTTTCCTAGACACTCTGATTTTACTTATGTCTCTCACCTTTGCTTTCCCTCCATCCCCCACCACAACAGCAAGTTGCTCCAGGCTCACTTTGCTCTAGTGTCTAGGAGATCCATCTGCCACCAGAGCTATGATTCCCAGCATTCCTGGTGCTCCCCACACTCTTGGTTTTCCCTTCCTGCTCTATCTCTGTCCCATGGCCCCCCACTCTGCCAAGTCCTCCAAGCCACCAGCTCTTCCTCTCTGTTCTCCGTCTGGCGGCTTGGGGAGCCAAGTTCCTCAAGCTGCTCCACTCTCCGCCAGCTCTCCCACTCTGCTCTCTGCCCAGCGCCTGTCTATGCAAATTAACCCACCATCTTTGTTGGGTTAATTTGCATACTCCTGATTGGCTGGTGAGTATAGCGGAGGGATGGTCAATTTACATGTTTCTCTTTTATTATATAGGATTATAGTTGACATGCAATGTTATATTAGTCCCATATATACAATATAGTGATTAGACATTTATATACCTCATCACAATAATTATAGTATGCCTCTGGCATGATACATAGTTATTACAATATTACTGGCTATTTCCCCTATGATGTACTTTACATCCCTGTGAATATTTTCACAACTGGTGATTTAATTGACAACTCTTTTGTTTCTAAACCAAAGGGCTACTTAATTTCTCATTTGGGTGGGGTGGGGTGGGGTGGGATGCTGTGACATGATAGGACTTGCTTTCTTGGGGGTGGGGGAGTGACGGAAGGGTGGACTCAGTGACACCAGCTTGGAGGTAATTACAAAAGTTCAGGAGAGATGTTGGCGACTCAAATGAGGGTGGCAACAGAGGAAATAATGAGAAGTGGTTAAAATCTAGATTTATTTTGATGGTAGACTGACAGATTTGTAATGATTTTACCCAAGCTTTCTGAAGCCTAGTGGTCAATATCTTAACCTTTCTTTGTATTGTTGATTAGATTGAAAAGTAGTTTGAGTATAATTTTACCACATTTATATGTCAATTTACTCTTAAATAGGTCTAAGAATTCCTTTCCTTCTTTTTCCTTCCTTATCTCCCTCTCTTGAGAATTATTTTCTTGTATAGACTTGTAATATCAAATATAGTGTTAATTTACACTACTACAAAGCTAAAATAATATACATCAGCTATATTTATATGATGGGAGATTATGTCCTAGCTTTCAACATTGCCAAGTTCTAGCTCTCTCCTACCCTCTCTCTTTCCCCTGCCCTCCTATAACAAAAACAAACACCAAGCAAACAACAGCAAATATCCCCCATTCACAAATACTTTGTTCCCAATAGTTGTCAAGTTGCAGCTCTTAAACTAGGTCATACCAGTGGAGCTTTTTAGCAATTAGCAAATATTGTTTAGGTTTAATTTAAATGTAATTTTAAACATTCAAATACACACTACAAACATGTCAGGCTAGTCTGTCTCAGGTTTTATTCATTTTTTTGAACACGTCCTGATAGGAAAGCATATATTTTCATCCCTAACTTGTTGGCTAGAGTAAATCTGGGCTCCACAAGCAATGGCCTTGAAACACGGGAAATGTTTGGAAGGTAAATTAAAATGCATCAAATGAAGTCCTTCTTGAGTCTTTACTAAAACCTGAAAAATAAGTTTATTTGTTTTTTTCTGGAAGGAAACGTAAGGAGGGATAGAGACTATACCTTTTCCCAATGCTTGTGACTTTCCAGAAGAAAAATGTAGACTGATCAGTCCAATATGCCACTTAATTATACTCAGTTTATTGATCTTCTTAAATTAGCCAAGCCACCATGAGTTGAACAATTCAAGTTTTCCAAACTTTTCATTTACATCAAAATCTGCCATGTTTTGACCAGGTGGCAAAAGATTTAATTTGACTTTTCTTGATCTTCTGTTCCCTGCTTTGTTCTCCTGTTTTCTCCATGTTTGCTTGGTTCCACAGTGTGTAATGGATAATAACTTTTGGCTACACATCATTTGAACCTTTGTGTGGAGTCATCCTTTTGGCTACTGATTAGATAGGGCAGTGGTTGGCAAACTGCGGCTCGCGAGCCACATGCGGCTCTTTGGCCCCTTGAGTGTGGCTCTTCCACAAAATACCGACTTCTGCACATGGGCCACGAAGTTTCAATCACACTGTACATGTGCTCCCGCATGTGGTGTTTTGTGGAAGAGCCACACTCAAGGGGCCAAAGAGCCGCATGTGGCTCTCGAGCCGCAGTTTGCCGACCACTGAGATAGGGAGATGAAAAATCCAGAAGGGAAGAAAAGAAGGAGGAGACAGTATGGTTCTACTTCTGGGTTCAAGTTCAGCCATCATGTCTAAAAGAAAAAAAGAAAAGAAAAGAGGGAGCTGGAGAAGATAGTGATGAGAGCTGTGTTTTAAACTGACAGCGTTTTCAGCTAAGTAAATCCCATAACTATGAGGCAGTAGGGGAACAGGAAAGTCTGACCATGTGGTTAACATATTTACTTAGCATCCAACTAATTTTACTGTACTACTACTTTGAATTATTACATGTTAAATCAAGGTAAAGTTGAACTTCTGTATATTATTTATGTGTAAATTTAAAACTCCACTTCCTTGCCTCTTTTCTAAATAAAAATGTGACATTAGGAATTTCATGGAGAGTGATTGAGAATCAACCATAAGCTTCAGGTATTTAATACAGGAGTTAATTACATATAAGTGGGAGTCAACATAAGCCATGTAGATAAGGAAACAAGTATAAGGGGGAAAAGGGAACATAACAAAAATCAAAGAACTTTAAAAGAAGAGGCATAAAAGAAAAGAGAAAAACAGACACAAAGGAGAGATGATCAACATAATAAGCCAGGAGGCAGCCCATCAATGTTTTGCTCTCACATTGATGTTTCCCTCTCTCTCTCTCCCATCCTCTCTCTCTAAAAATCCTATATAATAAAACCCTAATATGTAAATTGACCAAATGGCAGAATGATTGGGCGCTATGACACACACTGACTACCAGGGGGGAAAGGCTGAACGCTCTAGCTGCCCTCTGGTGGTCAGTGTGCTCCCACAGAGGGAGCACCACTCAGCCAGAAGCCAGGCTCACGGCTGCTGAGCGCAGCGGGGGTGGCAAGAGCCTCTCCTGCCTCCGTGGCACTGCTAAAGACCCCTCAGGGGTCCTGAACTGCGAGAGGGTGCAGGCCAGGCTGAGGCACCCCCCCCGACACACCCACCCCAGTGCAGAAATGTCGTGCACCGAACCTCTAGTATCAATAAAAAAATCTTTTTAAAAAATCACCCAACAACATTAAGCTAAGTGAAAGAAGTCAGACACTAAAGACGACATGTCATATGATTCCAAATTAACTGTTCATAAAAGGCAACTTTATAGGGACAGAAAGATTAGTGGTTGCCTGGGTTGTCCTGGGAATGGGAGTGAAGAATTACTGCTAATGGGCATAATGTTTCTTTTGGGTACAGTGGAAATGTAGAATTATACTGTGATGATAATTGCACAACATTGTAAATTTACTGAAACTCGTTGAATTGTACACTTTAAATGAGTGAATTTAAGATGTGGAAAGTGTACCTCAAAGAAATCTGATAAATATTTTTTAAAGATACGAATGAGGCAAAGCCATAAATATAGAGACCTTAAGGTCAAAGAATGCAATGCTTCTCTGAAGGGCGGGAATGATCAATGGTGTCAATTTCGGGAGAGAGATATGAAAAAAATAAAATAGAAAGGTATTAAACCATTGTCTCTCTGATTTTATAAGGAAGCCATTCTGCTGGTAGCCCAGCCTGCAACTGTCTGCAGGAAAGCCCTCCATCACCTCAGGGTATCATTCCTGCCATGTGGCCATGGAGCAGCTCAGAAAGACAACCTGCTCATTTACTAAATAGGGCTCATTATGAATAGAATGTTAGGGTGTGTTTCTGTTTTTATTTTTCCCAATTCAATCCTGGGTAGGCTATTGTTGTGCAGTGCTTATTTTTTAAAAAAACAACAACAAGTTTATATTGATTTTAGAGAGAGGGAGAGAGAGAGAGAGAGAAACATGGATGAGAGAGAAACATAGGTGGCTGCCTTCTGCACTTCCCCAACTAGGGGTTGAGCTGGAAACATCAGCATGTGCCTGGACCAGGAATCAAACGCAGTGCTTATTTTAGCAGGAGTTAATTAGGACCAGAAAATTGTCCTTGTTTATTATATTCTAAAGCCCCAGTACAAGCTGTACTAATCCTATAATTGTGAGTGATGGGAAAAAAAAAAAGAGGAGGTAGGGTTGGGGAGAGGGAGAATTGAAAAGAACATGTTCTGTCCGCAAGTTCACATTCTTTACTTCATAGAAATAATTTTTCTTTAGAAAAGCTCCTAAGAATAAAGTCCACTTTTACTTTTCAAAATGATCAGAGAGATTCTATGCAGAAGAAAATTACTATACACAGGGACAACACATAGACCACTCATTTCAAATGAATTAAAAATAAAATAAAACAAGCCTCGTAATAAAATTACTAAGAATTACTCATTTTCCCCTACAATCTAATTCTCAGGACTCCACAATGTGTTGAAGTCATTATTATGGATATCATTTAGTTTTTTACCGGTTATTGAAGGAAATATTGCTGAAAAAATATTCTGAGTGGCAGATAATAAATTTTGCTATAATCTAATTCACTAGCTACCAGAAACCATAGAAAAATGGGTTCTTATTGTGTAGTTTTCTACCACTTAAAATTGATTTCAACGTGTTGGGCTAAAATGAGTTGCCTACTATTTATTTTTTTATCTTTTTTTTCATCTTCAAATACTCAGAATCATAAAACTTTAAGGTAGATGGTGCAAAGATAACTTTGTACTTCTCTACTGACATTTGTAGCTTATAAGTCAGCAGTTAATTAAGAACACAGTGAGGGGTTTTTAAAGTAGACTATGAGAGACCGGTTTCCGTTTGTTGCTTTGTTTTAATAGCTTGTATTAGCAAGTGTTTTATCACCCAAATTACAGTGAGGCACAAAGAAAAATCCTAGGTTTTATTGTCTGGCATTTGGAAAGGCGCCGGTTTTTCTGCTTGCTTGCGCACGCACATAATGAGCTCCCAGGGTGTTTGTTTTCCTGACCTCTGGAATAAAAAGCAACCTGACATTAAAGACAAGGGTAACATACAAGGCTGCTGCCGATTAGGCCTACTGGTGTGTTTGCTGCCACACTAATTGCTTGGAAGCATTTTTAGTCGATGTTTAAGTTTCAGAGCAGGTTCTTAGAGGATCCAGGGGAAGAGAGCTTAGAACCAGAGAGTGAATCATCCTCTGAGAACTGGGTTGACATCTCCACAGAAACAATGTGCGGTGTTACCACAGGGCGTCAGGACCCGTGCACTGCCTGCTCTGGCCGAAATCTTATTTTATCACACATGTAAAGTCCATGACAAGGAGGCCTGGGGTCACGAAGCGGGGGGCCTCACCCTGGGATCTTTCTTTGGTATTGGAGCCACTTTTCTAACTACCTTACAATGGCTTAAATAAAGTTCCATGAATTATTATCTCAGTAGACGTTTATGTCATATCCAAACACCCAGAGGACAGTGCACCATTGAGGCAGTTCTCCCAATTCCTCAGGAACGAGAGGATTTCTGATTGGAGTTGGTGAAATTGTCAGAGAGAAACTGCTGGGAAATAAATGCCAGCCGTGCCCACTTAAATTTAATCTGGATTTAGACCACTCATGTCTGTCGGAGCAAATGCAGATGACCAGAGCGGCCTCATTTTTCTCCATTTTAGAGACAGAGCAAGGGCGGGGATGGCGTCTGAGATTCATGTCCATCCATCACACCTATCAGTCCCTAATCGGGGAAATCTGTATTGTGTGCCAGGAAGAGTGCCCTGAAGGAGTCATCTTCTAGCGTGAGAATGTTCAGACAGTGAAATATAAATCCGTTTCACTGTGATTGCACTTAATCTTCCCGGGAAGCAAGCAATGCAATATGTATTACCAGTGCCATTTGACATGATTTCACAGTGAAACAACTTAGCCAAAAGTCACAGTGTCATTGGCAGAAAGGGACCCCGACACCCCCCAAGCAAAGGAAGGCCGACACACAATAAAAAGCAAAATCCATCTATCGGTAAATAAATGAGCACATTTCTGTAAACAGAAGTTTCCATAGGATTCTCTCTCTCCGGACTCCTCATGTGCTGTGCCTTCAATGACGTCTTTTAGGAGCTGTAGAGTGTTTCTCTGCCAGGAGAGGAAGCCAGATGGTAATATGGAAGCATTTCCGTGTTAATGTTCCAGTAAATACCTAACGCACTCTCAGAAAAAAGGGAGCTGGCATGTCCACAGATTAGTTGTGATTTCTTCGTGTGTGTGCGGGAACCTAATTTTGTTTTGTTTTTTCCTTGAAAGAGGACTCCCCGCCCCAACCAAAAAAAAAAAAAAAAGTACACAACTCAGACTATCTAAAATGTGAATAAAAAAATCTAACTATTGTCCATCAGCCCTGTAGGCTGATAAAGGAAAACGAAGGCTTTTCAGACTGTGTGGGTGTTCAATTATGCTGAATCCCCTGTTGGGCAAAGCCAGGAAAGCCTGACCCAGGACAGCAGTGGGGGACCTGGAGGGAGAGAACCCCCAGAAAACACAGAGGCCTTGGGTTTTGAGGATTCACATGAATAGATCTGTATAGAAGAGAGAGAAGAAGGTGGTCACAGGCACCAAAGGCGAAGGTGGACTCTGAGGGTGAGGACAAGTCCTTGGCTTCTCAGTCCAACAGGCTGGGTGACAGTGGAGTAGAAATAAAGACAGGCTATTTGCTGCAGCCACGTCCATTTGGTGTTTCTATGAACTTGGTTGATCCACTAAACCTGTTGGCTAGGTACAGCTAGCACACTTGAATCACAGACCACAAAAGGTTGCAAATTGTCATCAAGCTACTTTTCTGGTATTTCTGGTCAATTTTAGGAGAAGTGGTTGCTAAGGTAGCATCTTTTTAGGCTCTGACCACTTGCTATCTTTCGGTCTCTCACACCCTCCCAATGCAGGGTCATGTGTGTGGTGGACAAACCCAGAACAAATGGCCTTTGTCAGCGTGATGGCCAAAGTGAATTCCATTTGATAGAGAAAGACGCTCATAAATACTAGTCCATGCTTTATATACTCTGCCTCAAATTTTGTCAGCCTGGATAAAAGGGTAAGTCAGAAATAGATCTCCTAAGGGCTTTCCCTTGAAAAGGCACGATGGAAAATACTTTCTACTAATGTTCTCATCTGTAGCGTCTCAGTATTTCCAACTGTTAAACATTGCTGAAAAAGATTACAGTGTTGTGTGAAAGAGAAGAGGGGCTCTGTGGGAGGTTTTGCATTATGTCATTGTTGGCAATTGAGTCTCTTTAGAACCCAATATGGGTTGGCATCTCTGGCTGGTAACAGGGAGCTATTTATGTAGGATAATTCATGAGCATGGCAAAATGAGTCTCAATTAATCCTTTAATGTTATTAACATTTTCTGGTTATAAAAAAAATGCTTATAGAAAATTTGGAAGATACAAAAAGATTTAAAGAGAGAAACACACACACATTTCTTACATAACAGAGATGGTAACATTTGGTGTATTTCCTTGCAGAAATGTGTTTATATGTGTATGTGTGTATGACATATATATGTACATATATATTTGTAGTCAGACAGCTTATAATACAATGTGTGTGTCCAAGCTTTATTTTGTTTAGCTTTATGCAGTAGGTAATTTTTCCCCCTCAGTGTTAGAATGGGAAACATGATTTTTAGTGACAGCAAATTATTCCTTTTTAATGTTGCTTCATAAATTATTTAACAACTTCCCAGTAATTGAATATTTTCATTATTTATAATTTTCCTGAATTTTAGGGCTGTATTGTATATCTTGCTATACAAATTTGTTTTTCATGTTTCTGATTTTTTTTCCCATAGCTGTGTTATTTGGGAGTAGAATTATTAGAATAGGGGTAGAAGTGTTCTTTGAGTGTTTAAAAAACTGCCAATTTATATTTCCCATACTTGGTACCACTTTGTACTTCTGCGGGTTAAGATATGAAGTGCTTGTCTTATTACACGCCACTAGTGTTGAATATTGTAAGCGAAACACAAAGACATTTCTATTTTGTTTTCCCATCCATTTATTTGAATGCCTGTAAAGTTGTACAATTTTTCATGGATTTACATATCATTAGTTTTTAATTCCATGGATTGATTATTCATGTTCTTTGCCTATTTTTCTGTTGGAGGGCCAAGGAATTTTTCTGAATTGAATTCAATGATGTAGAAGATTTTACAACTTCCATGTATATCCTGAGCATCTAAAACAATAAATATGAGGTATTCAAACTGGCTGAAAAATGAAAAACATTGTAATTTCCCCTGGCCTACAAGTTTCTACTCTTTCTTCTTTAGGACAGTCTCTACAGAATGACCTAAACAAACATGTTTAAAATTGAGATGTTTGATAGCTGTGATTTGTTTGTCAAGTAATCATTTGAAAGGACCCCCTTTTGCCTAGATATCCTATAGAAAAATATTAGCAGAATGGTCAGGTTGAAAAAATGATCTCCCAAAGAATATAGTGTTTGACCTTGAATTGGCCTTTTATATCTTCACTAGAGGCCTGGTGCACAAAAATTTGTGCACTCGGGGGGGAGGGGGAGTCCCTCAGCCCGGCCTGTGCCCTCTCGCAGTCTGGGACCCCTCGGGAGATAACGACCTGCTGCCTTAGGCCTGCTCCCGGGTGGCAGAGGGCAGGCCCAATCCCTAGGTGCAGCCCCTGGTTGGGCTCAGAGCAGGGCCGATTGGGGAGTTGGGGCGCTGCCCCCTGTCATGCACAGAGCAGGGCAGATCGGGAGGTTGCAATGCCACCCTCAGTCACGCTCAGGGTAGGGCCGATTGGGGGGTTGGGGCACCGCCCCCTGTCACACTCAAGGCAGGGTCGATGGGGAGGTTGTGGCACCACCCCCTGTCACGCACAGAGCAGGGCCAATCAGGGGGTTGGGGCACTGCCCCCTGTCACTCACAGAGCAGGGCCCATCAGGGGGGTTGGGGCTCTGTACCCTGTCACGCACAGAGCAGGGTCGATCAGGGGGTTGGGACTCCATACACTGTCATGCACAGAGCAGGGCCCATCAGGGGGTTGGGAGCTCCCCCCTGTCACACACAGAGTAGGGCCGATAGGGGAGTTGGGGCACCGCCCCCTGTCACACACACAGCAGGGTGGATCAGGGGGTTGGGGCGCCACCCTCTATCACCCACAGAGCAGGGCCGATCAGGGGGTTGGGGCGCCGCCACTCTCACACTCAGGGCAGGGCTGATGGGGAGGTTATGGCTCTACCCCGTCACACACAGAGCAGGGCCCGTGGGGCGGGGGGGGGGGGGGGGTTGGAGCGCCGCACCCTGTCACACACAGAGCCGCAGGGCGATCAGGGGGTTGGGGAGCTCCCCCTATCAGGCACAGAGCAGGGCTGATCAGGGGGTTGGGGTGCCTTCCCCTGTCACGAACAGAGCAAGGCGGATAGGGAGGTTGTGGCCCCGCCCCCTGTCACACACAGAACCGCAGGGCGATCAGGGGGTTTGGGCGCTGCCCCCTGTCACGCTGATCCTGGTGCCGGGAGGCCTCTAGGCTCCGCTGATCCCGGTGCTGGGAGGCATATTACCCTTTTACTATATAGGATAGAGGCTTGGTGCATGGGTAGGGGCTGGCTGGTTTTCCCTGAAGGATGTCCTGGATCAGGGTGGGAGTCCCCACTGGGGTGCCTGGCCAGCCTAGATGAGGGGATGATGGCTGTTTGCAGCCATGAATAGTCCAAAAAGTTAATAGTCACCCACCCTTCAGGGTGGGGGTCCCCACTGGGGTGCCTGGCCAGTCTGGGTGAGGGGCTGAGGGCTGTTTTCAGGCTGGTGGGTGACTGAGGCTCCTAACCGCTCCTTTTTATCTTTTTCTTTTTTATTCTGGGCCAAGGCCTCTGCTGCTGAAAGTAGGTATCTGGTTTGTTTGGGTTCTATAATCGAAACACTGTATCATCTCCAGCTCTGAGATCCCGGCTGGCTGAAAGCTGGTTTCTAGGGTTTTGTTTAGCTTCTATATTTGTTACAATGTTTCAAACTGCCAGCTCAGAGGCCGGCAAGGCAGGCTGGGAATGTTGGAGTCCTCCTTCACTGAAGCAAGCAAGCCTCATGTTCGCTTCCAGCTGCCTGGCTGCTGGCCACCATCGTGGCTGGCAGTTAATTTGCATATCGCCCTGATTAGACAATGGGAAGGGTAGCGGTCATATGCTAATTACCATGTTTCTCTTTTATTAGATAGGATTAGAAATGTTCTTTTTAGAAAAATACATTCACATGTGTAGTCTTTCTCCTTCTTATCTCTCTCCTGTCTCTTTCTCCCCATCTCCTCAGGAATCATATATAATTGAGGGAGGAACTGTGTAATAAAGGGTATAAAATATTGGACAAGGTTGCAGAAGGGAGGCATTAAATACTAGGGGTAGAGAATGATCTTTGCGATGGGACTTGAGTTGATTCTGGAAATATGTGCCCAATGGAACAGGTTAGAGAAAAACATGGAAAGAACATAGGTAGGAACAATTATGGATTTGAGGAATCATAAGAAAAGTGAGTTTTCCATAGCTGACTAAGTAAACCTAATGTGTGTTAAGATAGATTGATAAGGTTTGGCTCCCTTTTGTCCTCCCATAGAAATATCTCAGATCCACAGCCAATGAGTTGATTCTCCTCAGTCTGCTCTCTCATGCAGAGGTTGCTGATGACATTTGTAAAGCTATCTAAGGTATTTTCAACTTTCTGAATACAAAATGCCTTTTTCCCACCAGCAAGGAGTCACTGTCACTCAACAAATCAGCCTGTTTTGGAGTCTCTCCTGTTTCCACTTGTTACTGATGCCACATCTGGTTGGGACCAGAAGGTTCTGGAAAGTTCCAAGGCCTCCAGCTGGCTGGCTTGGTGTGAGAAGGAAGTCTGCCAGTGGAAGAGCTGCCTTCCCTCTGCTTTGTCCTGATTCTTTGCTAGTGCGGCTCAGTTCTCCTCGCTTCTAGAATTTGCCAAGATCTTTCTGGCCTCACAACTTTATAGATATCTGTGTAGACATCTAGAATGTCCCTTGCTTTCCCACCTACCTTATCTCTTCCTCTTATTTTCCGTCCCTGAGAATGAAACATTTCTTTACAGGGAAGCCCTTCCCAGTGCCAGTTGAGCATCTGTCCTAATGATGCATTTCAGTTTTTCTTCTTTGGTGGAACTTTAACAAATGTAATTGAATGGTTTGTTAGCGTGTCATCAATATCTGTTTTCCCTCCTTAGACTGGGAGTCATGGAAATAAAAATTAATTCCTGGAGTCGCATTCAAGCAGTAGCTTTTCTTTAGCGCTCTAATCAAATGTGATTTTTATTTAAAGGACAGTCAAGTTTTAAAGGTTTCACAGGTAATGACAGAAAGTTCCATGTATATTTTAAAATGATTTATTTAGTTGGTTTGTAGTTCTTATGCACATTTAAAATGAATTATTTATGAATAGTCCATGCCAATGACAAAAACAAAACTCCACATCCATGTGGAGCTCACGGGTTAGTGGGTGATGTAGAAATAAATGCAGATTGCATAATTTAGGTGAGGATAAATGCTATACGGGAAAAAAAAATGAAGCCCAGTAAAGAGATAGATTCAGGTTTTATTTTTTATTTATTCTTATATTGCTTATTTTCTTTTAGAAATGAAAATTAGGGACACTTTTGTATGTATAGAAAAGTGTACTTTATAGAAAAATACTGATTTCTGAGATGTGGCTTTGAATGTTTTTGGGGGTTACGTTTGGACCTGTAATTTGACATGTTCTTTCAATATCAAGAAATTTATGTATCTGTGCTTTTACAAAGAAAAATTATATGTAATAAACCTGTAGATGCTCCCCAGCATCCAGAATTGGCTTAAATTGCAGCACTTTTTCCCTCCCGAGTTAATGTGTTAAGTGCTGGACCTCAGTCGTACAATTGCAGGCGGAAGGTGGCTGTTTGACTTTCTATGTAATTTTCTGTCCCGCATGGTTGTTATTGGGCAGTAATAGTGAATAGTTATTTTTCTTCAACCTGGAGGACAGACTAAATGAAGAGATTAAACTAGGAGGAAAGAATGACCTCCAGTGAGGAAGAGAGTTTCATCCCATCCTATAAAAGCATGAGATTAAACTTGATAGTCATCTCTCAGGATGGTGTAGTCCTAACTTTCTGACTGTAGTTCATGGTGATTAGACATGTTGGGGCTGCCTCTTTGTTTTTTAGATAAATTATTTGTTTTCTTATTATTTTTTTGCTTTTGATAGTTTCTTCTGAAATACATAGGAATTGTTTCTTGCCATAGATGTAATATTAAATAGTATAGCTTGATGCCTCCCAAGATTCATATGTAAGTCTGGTGAAAAGAAAGCTATTCTTTTCAGATCCAAAAAATATAATATAAAGAATAAACATTTTTCTTATGAATTCAATTACTTAACATAATCAGGATAGAAGGCTAAAATGGAAAGACAAAAATACTGAGGGAATTTTCTTTCAAATCATTAGGCATATTAAATGAATGTAGGTGTTTAAGTAGTTGGGATTTTTTACCTCATTAAGATTTTTAGGAATATGAAAAGCTTACCCAAACATTAAAAATACTGGCCTTGTACAAGTTTACATAAAGAAAATAAAATAAAACTTTATTGCAGGATATAAAACAGGACTCAAATACATGAAAATAAACCATGTGTCCCTGCTTAGGATGACCCAAGCTTGAAATTAAATTATAAATTTAGGGCAATTTAAATCATAATCTCATTTTGAGAAGAGGGGTTGGGAACTTGACAAACTTATTCAAAAGTTAATAGGCAAGCATATATTTGCATAAAAGGCTACCTTTTTTTTGGAGAACTATAGTAATTTGGGTAAGTTTCCAACATGATATTAAAGGATACTATGAAATGACTATTATTAAAACAATCTGGTTCTGGCACAGAAACAAACCTGTTTGTGGAAAAAATGGAATCTAGAAATGGATCAAGTACATTTGGAGTTTATAATGTTATAAATGTGGTGTTTAAAAACTGTAAGGAGCCCGGCCTGTATGGCTCCATGGTTGAGCATAGATCTATGAACAAGGAGGTCACAGTTTGATTCTGGGTTGAGGCACATGCCTGGGGTGCAGGCTCAATCACCAGTGTGGGGCATGAGGAGGCAGCCGATCAATGATTCTCTCTTATCACTGATGTTTATCTCTCTCTTTCTCTCCCTTCCTTCCTGAAATCAATAAAAATATTTTTTTAAAAAAACTGTAAGGAAAAAATGTAGTACTTAATAGATAGTATTGGAAGAACTGATTATACATGTAGAAAAGTAAAACTAGGTTCATCTCACATACCATTCATATGAATAATCAATAAAAGGATTGCAATATCATAGAAATTAAAAAAAGAGAAAACAATCTTTATAATTTTGGGGGGTAGGTAATATTTTCTTAATCAAGGCATGAAAGCAGCTCACCATGAAATAAAACTGATGGAATTGACTTTATAATATTTAAAAATCAAATGAACTAACACTGTGTACTGGAGAACTGGATAACATTTGTGGCCAGATTCAACATTAATAAGTTTACTAGAGGCCCAGTGGATTCATGCAGTGAGGTTGGGGGGGGGGGGGACGGGGGGGGGGGCGCGGGTAGGAGTTCCTTAGCCCCCTCATGGTCAGTGCGCATCATAGCAACCGGTCATTCTGCCATTCGGTCGAATTGCATATTACACTTTTATTATATAGGATAAGCATCAACTCATTAAGCTCTGGGTAAACTTGCCCCTCGTCACAAAACTGATAAGTGATGGAGTGATTTTTCTCCTATGATTCTGGAGCCTGGGCTCTTTCCCTCAACACCAGGAACCAAGTCAAAGAAAATGTATTCAGGCCCTGTGTTCATTTGCCCTTGAATTTATCCTATAAGAAAAGTTGGCTTTCACATAGGACATTTTAAAAGAATACTTTGCCCTATTATTTCTTGTATGTTCAATATGGTAGTTTTTAAAGCTCTAAAGGATTTTTATTATATTCTTTAATCATATTTAATGCAACTTACTAGAAAATATCTCACAGTTAAATAGAATATAACTTAGTTTTACTTTCTCAAATCCTTAGAGCAAAATCCTCCTTGGCAGATAATGCAAAGTAATCCCTTTTCACATGAAGTCTTTTTCCTTATAAATGTTTGTCTATTTGATAGGGAATAAGAATAAAAATATCTTTTGATGGACCATCCATATGTCCTTTCCCTCTCTGAGCTAAATCTGAATAGTGCTTTCCAAATGCTTAACTCTCGTTATTTTTACATGGAAATTATTACCTCTATTTCAGGTAGACAGCAATGTTCAAAACTATTATACTCATGACAAAAAAATGTTGTGCATTGTCCCGCAATTTATGCCAATCAATAATTCATATTTACTCTCAGGTGGATATTCCTGATAAAAATATCTGGAATGTCTCCTCCCTTTATAAAGGTATTTACAATTCAGCCTGAGCCAAACACCCTCACTTCATTTGCCATTCTTCTCCTTCATGCCGCCTTAGTTCTAGTCAAATTTCATTAATTGTTTGGTTTCTCACCTCAAAACTTTTACTCATATCCATCACCTCACCTGGAATGGCTTTTCCCTGAATCCCCTAAATTTCAAATATGTCATCCTTCAAGTTGTTATCTAAGTTTACCTTCTGTATGAAATGTATCTCAACACTTTGGAAGTAATCTCTTCTTTTTCATTTTCATGGCCTTTTCTATGCCTTATACGTCTTTGCATTATGAACCACTTGTAACATATATCTTTGTCTTATTCATCTTTGTTTTCCTCAAAGCAATTAACACAGAGCCTCACACATAGTAGGTCTTTAGTATGTTTTCTAATTAATGGTTCCATTAATTCCTCAGCGATTCCATAGCTTATTTTGCAAAGAGCACACGTATTCTAAAATGTTAAGTAAGACTTTGAAATGCATCAATTAAAAAAAATATATTCCCCCTGGAAAAGTAACGATTTAGTCATATCTATATGACTTGATTCATGGAAGTATTTCTTTGAAAGTCTATGGGGTTGCATACATAAACATAAGTATAAAGGGAATGTGGTTGTCAGAGAGCAGAGCAGGCAGCGCCAAGAAGGTGACATGGGAATACAAGAACTCAGTGGCTGTCAGGGAGGTCTCCACAAGACAACACCTGCAGCAGCATCCGAAAGTGTTTTGAAGGCTTGGAGTGGCCATTCTGCTGAATAACTGAACATCCACAGAGCCAAGGTCCATGACCTTGAGTTCAGCAGATCTTTTTTGCTGAATATGATCTTATTCCGAGAGAAGTCAAATTATTCTTCCTGGTCGCCAAGAAAACCTCAAAGCTTTCAAACCACTTTGCTCTAAGAGATGCCTCAAATCTGCTCAGGCAGCCCACAGGATGCAAGAACCACAGAATGTACTTGAATTGCTTGGGAGCATCAGACTTTCCATTTTGTACAGAATTCTGATGTGTCTAAGTTGTATGCCAAGTATAAAAAGGACTGTGACCTGAAGTAGGAAAGGCTGAAGGGCTGCTTCTGTGCCTTCCTTGAATCTGAGCTAGAAGAAGAAGAATAAAGGATTTGTTTGGGGGCAAGCGAATCACGAGGCCTGCCAGAGCCAAGGACATTCCATCTTGACCCTTCTGCCTACTCTTCCGTGTTCTCTCCTTTCAGCATTCACATAGTCTGCTTTTTAATTAGCCAGGCAAGCAACAGCAAGTGGGGGGAATGGGGAAGAAACTCTTTGTTTTCAACCTGCAATACATGTAAAGAAAACACAAGCAGAAACTTACTAAAGGCTTTTGTGAGGAGGCTTTTAGTCAGCATTTGCCTTGGTTAAAATCCTGAGCCGATTGTTTATCAAGGCACAGCAGCAAGAAAAGCAGAAATCAGCCCTTTGTGCATTTGTCTATTAGAATGAGGAAGAAGGGCTTAGACATTTAAAATGTCAGCCTGCAGTGTACAGAGACGTGCCAGTGTGTGAAAGAAAGATGGGCCTGTCAGGGCGGCATTGTTGATGAATGGGTGTCGGCTCTTCTTGTTAACTGTATCCGAGCTAGCTCTTGTTCTGCATCTTTCTCTATATACTAGAGGCCCAATACACAAAATTCGTGCATGGGTAGGGTCCCTAGACCTGGCCAGCGATCAAGGCCGGCAGGGTGATTGGAGGACCCCCGCTGGCACCCACCTTGGCCATCCTGGCACCACCTGCTCACCAGCCCCGCCCCCTGATTGTCTCACTGCCACCACCAATCGCCTTCCTCTGTGGAGGCAACCAGCAGGGCAATCGGGGAGTGGGGGGGACAGCACCCACTCACGGGCCAGCCCCACCCCCCACCGCCAGTTGCCTCCCTTTGCGGGGCAACCAGCAGGGTGATGGGAGGGCCCCTGCTGGAACCCGCCTTGACTGGCCTGGGGTCTGTGGGCTGGGGGCAGCTCCTGCATTGAGCATCTTCCCCCTAGTGGTCAGTGCGCATCATAGCAGTCATTCTGCTGGTCGTTCTGCTGTTCAGTCAATTTGCATATTAGGCTTTTGTTATATGGGATTACCTATTTCCCCCCAGGACTTCCTTTTGTGACTTTCTTTTCAGAGTAGAATATCCTTTTTTTTTTTACCCATAGTGGGATAATTATATATATATATATATATATATATATATATATATATATATATATATATATATATATAAAACCTTCAGGTTTAATTCTAACCAACAAATAAAAAGCACAGGTTTTTAAGGATTTGGAACATTTTTCTTCTTTGAACATTTGCATTTCGTTTTTCAGGAAATACTTGAACCTTATATATTTGTATAAAAAAGTTTTGGAGACTGGCTTCATTTTTTTCTATTTTGAGGTTAAATGAAAAGAATTGAATTCAGCTAAGTAGGGGTTTCTATGCATTTGGCTAATGGGATTAAGTGTTAGCAGGAAATGTATGTCAGATCAGCACAGGGTTTAGCTTTCCATACTATGCAAAGGGGTCGAGTACTCATTGATGTGATGTTACATAGAGATTAACTGTAGTCAAAAGGTCTAAAGTCAGTCAGATGATGCATTTTTGAAGAAGAGAGAGGAAATGCACTTGTGTTCCCAATTTATAAGATAAAGTATTCCAACTGCTCATTAATTAATCAAGCAACATGCACATGTAAAGCAGTACTATATATGGGCGTAGATAAAGTGTAAATTATACCTCAATGAGCCATATAACTTTGATACATTATTATAATTAAATTAATACACTTACAGATGCACAATTATTACACAATAAGTAATTGCCTAAGTCATAGCTCTCTAAACACTTGATTCTCTCCATGTCTGCATGTTAGAATCACCTGGGAAACATCTGAAAATCTCAGTGCCCAAACCATACACTGGACCAATTAAATGAGAATATTGAGGTGTGTGTGGGGGGGGAACCTAGGCATCAGTATGTTTCTAGGCTCTTTAGGTGATACCATTGTGATGCCAAGTTGAGAATTACTATGAATATTAAGCATTTTGTTATATCACCTCATACCTAATTAGTCAGTAATTAGCATATTATCAACATAGTTATATGTATTCAGTTTCTTTTTATTTTTATTGTAAAATGATGTAGCTTTTTTCACATGAGCAATACTGTAGACTTAAAATTCATTGTTTTGGAGGAATATCTGAACATTTGAGTCATATGCTTTCATTATAATGCTATATATTTTTTTAAAAAGTACAAAATTCAAATTTTATGATGAGAAAGTTAACATAATTATTGCAAATATGGTGAGGGAGTCGAAATAATTACTTCACTTTGAGATTATAGCTGAGAAAAATAATATTAATATTTTTGATCATATGAAAACTATAAAGCTAAAATCTTACATATTTTCTCTCAGAATAATAAAAATGAGATATCTGAGAAGGAGATTAAATTAGGGTTGAATGCCGTGTTTGAAAAAAAAACCTGACTGTTCTATATTCTTCAAAATGAATATATTCTTCCCTTTGTAACTTCAAAGGTGTTCATTCAAACCCATGCAAAACAGTATTAGAAATGCGAGAGAAGGTAGAAAAGGCATGGAATTCAGACACAGAGATCCATATTCTAGTCTGAGGCGTTTGCAAACTAAGTGGTTTTTGTGCAGTTTCTTACATTCTCTGGGTCATAGTTTTCTTATCACTAAAATGAAGTTAATTTAAAACAATTTCTATTCTTATAAAATATAAATGAATGCATTACAAATAGAAAGCTGATGTATTGTGCAACGTGGGTAACTGGGAAGAAATGTTTGAAAGCCCTTTAATTAGATTGCTTTAACTTTTATAGTTTTATGAATTGTTCATGGAAAAGGCATGTCGTTGCGGAATGGAGCCTACTTATTGGTAACATGGAATATAAAACCTTTCATATATTCTTGTCATATGGTGTCAAGGCAAATGATCCTTAGAAAGAAAGACTTTTTTCAAAAGAGCATTTGGTTTGCTTGCAATAAGTAGGGGAGGGGGAAGCATTTTCAGCCTATGAATGTGGATATGTATCCTCTCCTTGAGACCAGAGAACTCTCACTGTGAGGAGTGAATGGATGTATTGTTAGGTATAGCTGCTGATTCAAGAGCTGGTATTATTCAGTTTGGCCAGAATGTTCTCTCGCCCAATCAGATTACTTCCAAAACTAAAAAGTGAGAATGCACTTTGCTTTTTGATTGCTTAGTTTTATTTTATCACACTTTTTGTGCTCACTGTTTGTTGGGAAATGGGTTCTTTCTAGGGAGAGTAAGTTGAGGGAAGTCCTAATACTTTACAGAAAACATTGAGTTTCAAGCTAAGCTGGTTATTGGAAGAAGTTAGGAATTTAAAAAAAAATAAGAAGGAAGTATCAAGAATACCACCCCACGCTTATTAAATTTTGACTTTAGGCAATGGGTGCTACAAATATGCTTTTTTAAAGATTTTTTTTGAGGTGACTCTGCTGGCTAGCCCTATTTGGGATCAACTGGTCTAGAAATTCAGTTTCTCATGCCAACTTTACATATGCCCTATAGATACCAGAGAAGATCTCATAACCTTTATAGGTCTCCCTCTTCCAACTCTAAAGTTTATATTTTTTGATTCACTGTGATATTTTGATAAAGTTGGACAATTCAAATAAAATTAGTCTCAAATGAGCTAATGTCCTTTTTTTAAAAAAAAAAAAAAAAATGGGGGCCTTAAGACCTAAGTTTATAACATAGGTAAATCTAAAAAGGAAATTGTAACAATTCTTTACATCCTAGAAAGGATGCTCTTTTAGTATTAGGTCCTAACATTAACTTGTTGGCAATGTCAGGAGTTAGTGAATGAGTAGGCTGTCCTGTCACAATGCTCCCCCCACATCTGGGATTTATTATCCTGCCATCCCCCTCTCCCCCACCATGCCAATCATAACAGTCTGATCTGAGAGTAAAGACCTCTAACTAACACAAGCTGAGCTAATCAAATTGCTGTCAAGTTATATGAGTGGTGCAACCCCAGAGGAGACCAGGAACTCTACTGTGAGGGGCTGAGACATTCCACATGTTTATTCCTTTCCAAGACTGGCTGGTTCGGTGATTCCTCTATTCTGTGAGCTATTTCCAAAATCTTTCTGATAAAATCTGCGTGTTTACACTGAGGCTTGACCTCTTCTTGTGTTGGGAAAGAAACAAAGCTGCACAGAGTACATTTTACATCATGAATTAACTTCTTTCCTGTGTATCTAGAAAGGTGCTAGTTTTGTACCATCCAGGGAGAATTAGGAAAATGGTATTTAAATCAGATGAGGGACCTGGGATGAGAAATGCTGAGCTGGACAATGTTGATTTGCAATGTTTTCAACACGACTGTGATAGATGGGATGAGGCGATGTTATGGAAGGATCAGTATGTAATTCATAACAATTCCATAAGCTTTATGTTATAGATCCTCATGTTTAAAAAAATCTGAGAGTGTGGCGTGACAGGCCGAATGTAACCATTGTAGAAGGACACTATGCCACAGTCACTTACCTGTGGTCATATAGCACCAACCATAAAGTGGGGGACTAATTAATGGCTTCTAATTAATTCCAAATTAAGCACACTATCCATAGAAAACTGCTATTCAGTACTGACTGATGCTTCTATACTTCTACTGGAGAAATGTGTATGATCCCAAATTAATTAATATAAACTTAAAGTAAGTAATATTCGCTTTCTCTTAAAACATTTTATTATTCTAGGAATTACATTTACGTGGATAAATACCTTAAATTTGGTAGAAATAAACATTAAACATATTCTTTTAACAGGCTAGCATACATAGAAAATCTGCCAAAGGTATTTTGGGGGAGCTAAGGAAGAAAAGTGATCAGAACAGAAAGTTTCTTTCTTATAGAGTATGACCAAAACATCTTTCCATGTCCCTTTGTTTTTCTCAACTTTTAAGTCCTTACAGGTTAAGAGGAGAACTAGCTGTGGAAGCCCAAAGAGACAGAGGTTGCTATAAAAATCTCCTTTTAAAAGCAGCAGCCATCAGAAATCTTGAAAGACATTTTAACTCTAGTATGTTGCCTGATTTTGACAGCAGGAAAACAATAGAGCTTGGCCCAGAGTTGAGCCTCAGTAAATGTTTATTGAATGAATCAATAAAGCAGTGGCTCAATAAATCAGGAATGTTATAGAACCATAGAATTTTAGAATTAAGCACTGGAGATCACTTAGCCCAGCTATGTGACTTTTCTAGGGAGAAAAATGAGACCCAGTGGGGCTAAGTCGGGTGGCCACGGCCAGAGAGCTGAAAAGTGGCTACGTAGAAGCCAGTGTTCAACTCTGCTCATTCTTAGCTCAAGGTTTTTTCCTGAGAAAATGAAAAATAAAATTACAAAAGCACAAAATTCTCATGAAATCATTTTGCAAATCATCTAGGTACAAACCTGATTAAAAGAATGAACTATTAACAGAGACGTATTTTCCTCCCTTTGTGCTATTTGTAATACTTCCATTTCTTTATTACTCCATGAACCTTAATTAACCAAAATTTTCCTGAAAATTAGGGTGTTGAGCATAATGATATAATAGTTAATAAAATATTTTGCTAAAAAGCTGATAAAAAAAACTGCTGGATAATCCTTTAAAATGTAGTATTTACTTTAATAATGCTTATAATAACTGATCATGGATTGCCCATTATATGCCCAGTATGAATTTAAGTACATAATGGCACATTCAGAGAAATTTTCCTCATAGAATTATTGACTAAAGTCCCCTGAAACAAAAGGATTTAAGTAACCTCCACTTTATAAAGAGAACCTCTAAAAACTGACCAAGTTTCACCTCATCACTTAGTAGAAGACGGCAACACTGACCCTTCGACCATTCCTAACATGCTGTCCTCCCCACCTCCCACCTTCTGCCTCAGCATTAAGGGACAGGGAGTAGGGGGGAAAGTCATTAGGTCATAGGCCCTGTGAAAATGCACTGTTCAAGGAGAAGTGTGCTTCCTTTGCCCAACCTAATTGGGGAAAGACACTGCTACAGAATGGCATGTAGAGCCTGCATCCCAAAGGAAGGCCGGCAGTCTATGTTCTGACCCATGGAAGTGCATGTGTCAGACCTGCTGACGTGCCCCGTGCCTTTCTGGGCAGGGCAGAAGGGAACTGGCAGAGCGGAAAGAGGCAACAGGGATATAGCCTACACTCTCAACATTTGGCATAGCCAGGATAACTATAATCCTAGGGGCCAAGCAGACACTCTGCTTAGGCTGGGGCTTGAGCCATCTGGCCAGTATTACTCACAAGAAGGCCACTTGCTGGGCCAGAGGATTACAGTAGCCAGATGCTCTGGGATATTATGTGAAGACTGGCGCTGACGGATGAAGCAGGTTGAGCCACATGAATCAATCTCTCTCTCTCTCTCTCTCTCTCTCTCTCTCTCTCTCTCTCTCAAAATGCAAGAAGGGCTAAAACTTAAGGCAGATATTAAGAAGATACCTAGATGCTTATCACATCCTTCCCCTCCTCTTCGACTCTGACAATGAGATGAGGGATAAGATTTATATCAGTTGTTACTTTAAAGTTATAAATTAGACAAAAGTGGCCAGAAATTTAGTGATTCTACATAAGACATTGCACACTGGTTAATGCCGGACTATTAATGAATTATTTTCCCTTGGTATCTTATGATCTGTGCAGAACTGACTGGTCATGATAGAGGGGCCTATTTGGTTCATAGCACCTGGAGTTACTTAAACAAATGCAAATCAGTTGCACAATATAATTGGAAAATTGTTGTACCAAAGTTTTGGACCATATCCTGGGTTATTTTTTGGAAAAATACGTTCAAGTTTAAGCTGAATTTATTTTTGGTCATGAATTTGAGGCTTATTTGTGAAATAAGGAAGAGCATGAAATTGGAATCAAGAGGGCAAGGTTATATGTTGATTCTACTACAATTAGTTATGTGACCATAATTTTACCTGTTGGGCCCTCAGTATCTTCATCTAATAAATGAAGGCAGTGGACTAAGCAATATCTAAGTCTTCTTTAGCTTTCATATTTAATCACTTCAAGGATATCATCAAAAGTATGCCTATTTTGTGGAGTTATCTGATGGATATTTGGCAACTTATTTCCAGATTGGTTGCCTTGAGATGTACCTAAATTGAAATGAACCCTTGAAGAATTAATATTTTCTGAAGCTTGACTTCTTTATAGTAATATATTGATTGTTTTAATTTATAAATTATATCGCATTGTGGCAAGCAAAGCAATGCTATTTTCTATTACACTTCTTAGGGACTGAGGATTTAACCTGATGTGATTTTCAATAGGCAGATTTTCCTAAACCTGATTTATCTTTACAGTTAGAGACAGCCAGGCCTTATTATTTATTTAATAATGTAAACTTCTAGTGTGTACCTTTGTTTAGTTAACGATGTTTTGGCAAAATATTCTTGTGTATTTGACTTCTAGAGTAGAAAAACAAATAAAGCAAGTCTCTGCCTCAAATGCCTGTTTTTGTTTTGTTTTGTTTCACATGTTGATTTTAGTTTCTGGCTTGTGTTTGAACACAACCTTAGAATCACATGAATATAGTAAAACCTCACAAAACTGTGTGATTTGAGTTTAATATATGAAAAGCAAGAAAAGCAAGAACAATAATGTAGGCCTATTTCTTGGTATAGGAAAATGGCCTGAAATTCTTCATGTATATAGGGACAGCGGGACGTCTATCTAGCCTCAACCCATTGGTGAAGAAGTTTTGTCAACTTAAAAGTTGTGTCAACAGTCAAATTAATGAGATTTTACCCCATGCATAATAGGAAGGGGCATTGTCCTGAGAATTAATTTCTATGTGAATTCAGAAGTCACTTAACCTCTCTTTGTCTAACATTCCCTTTATAAAATAGAAATCGGTGGTGCTTTTTGTTGAAAAGGATCCATTTGTTCAATCTACCATCCAAGATTGAACACCTTCTATCACATCCCACTAAGTAGCTCAGTTACATAAGGTTAAGTCCTTTAAGTGATGAGAAATTTGTTTTCTATCAAATGGAATACTCTATGCGTGGGTAACTCTGATGGAAAGTATTCCTCATAATGAGAGATATTTTTCATAGCTTTTATGCTTTGATTCTATTTATACCCCTGCTTCCATACAGAATGGAATTATTCTTCTAAAGGACATATTTCCTGATATTTGGAGATGCTGTCATTTTTACCCTAAGTCTTTTCTTCAGAGAGTTCTTTACCTTACATAATCTAGAAGCCTTTTATCATCTTAGCAGACGTCCACATACATTCCAGCTTGTCAAGTAGAAGTATAACAGTCATTAGCTGACCAGCACTAAGATACAGGACCATCCTATCCCTCTTCTAATATTGTGATGAATGTAACCCATGCTTATTACATGGACTTTTTCAGTGCCTTGATCATTTGATGGTTCATATTCTAAATCCTCCAAAGACTTTGCTTTATTTCTTTTCTAAGATAAAATACTTTTTTTATTAATTTCAGAGAAGAAGGGAGAGGGAGAGAGAGAGAGAAACATCAATGATGATGTTTCTACTGGGATTGAGCCCCCAACTCCTGGAAATGTGCCCTGACTGGGAATCAAATGATGACCTCCTGGCTCTTGGATTGATCCTCTACCACTGAACTACACCGGCTGGGAAATTTTACTTTACCAGTATTTCTGTTGTGTCTAGGGACTCATGTTCCCTGTTTACTACTATTACTTATTCAGTTGGGTGGTTTTTGGACCAGAGATTAGAACTCATATTTATTCCCAGCAGATTTAATTTTGTGAAAGTCAGCTCATCCAGTCAACATTAAAAGAAATTATAGAATTCCAATTTCTCCATTGAACTTTCCCTCAGAAAATTAGAAAAAATAAAAACTATGCAATTTTATCTAAGTTATTGGAGGGATGGCAATTGAATAGAATAAAAATATAAGATCACCCTATTAGGTTTCTTCCTCCAATTTACAGGAACATAAAATAAATTAATATAGATTATTAAATAAATGCTCCAAGTTTTTGAAGTTTATTTTTTAATGTTTCTCTAATTCTACCATAACATTGCTATGATTAATAATAGATTCCCTTCATCTTAACATTAATCCATTGATCAATACATTTAGAGTATGGTCCTTCAAACAATTATAATTATATCCATGCAGCCTAATATATTTCCTCTAAATTTTCTGAGGGTATTTTGAAGAACAAATTATATTAATGGATATTACTATTCATTGGAAAGTTTTTTTTAAATGCAACATCATTTATATTATTACTATTACTATTATTTTAGTTTTTAAATATATTTTTATTTATTTCAGAAAGGAAGGAAAAAGGAGAGAGAGATAAAAACATCAATGATGAGGGAGAATCATTGATTGGCTGCCTCCTGCACTGGGAATTAAAACCACAACCCAGGCATGTGCCCTGACCTGGAATTGAATCATGACCTCCTAGTCCATAGGGTGATGCTCAACCACGGAGCCATACCAGCTGGGCTATATTTTTAGTTTTTATTAATAAATGCAGCATTGATGGGAGTAGTATCTTGCTCATCACCCTATTAATCAGGAAGAAAATATTTTATCAGATTAATTTGTTTTATTCTCAATTATCCAAATTACTTAAACTTTTCATTGAAATATAATACTAGGGAGTGCACATATCATAAGTTTAGGGCAAAATGATTTTTTTTCACATTGAACACATCCATCACCAACACCCAGATTAAGAACAGAATTATACTAGAACCCCAAAAGTTCTCACTAGGACTCCCTCCATTTCTACCAAGGCTAGCCATTATTTTGACTTACAATAATACAGATTAGTTTTGTTTAGTTTTAAAATTTTTATATACACAAAATCATAAATATGTTCTCTTTTGTGTCTGGCTTTCTTCCTCAACATTATTATTGTGAGATTTACCCATGTATCTGGCATGTAGTAGTTGTAGAGCATATATTCTCATTGCTGATTAATATTCCCTAGTGTGACTACACCCCAATTTATTTATCCAATCTACTATTGATTGTATTTCAGTATTGTTTATTTTGATATTATAGGTAACGCTAATGAAAACATTCTGATGATCTTTGTGTACATTTTTGTCAGATGTATACTTAAAAGCAGAATTTCTGGGTCATAGGGGCTCATATATTCAGCTTTAGAAGATATTGCCAAACAATTTCAAAAATTAGTTCCCACCAGTAATTTAAGAGAGTTCTAGTTGCTCTACATTCTCACAAACATTTGGTACTTTTTGTCTTCTTCATTTTATTCTTTTTAGTGAAATATATTGATATTTTATTGTGGTTTTATTTTTCTTTCCCTGAAGACTAATTAATAAAGGTGAGCATCTTTTCATATGTATGCCCTTTTATCATGGAGGGTCTGTTCAAGTATTTTGTCTATTTTTCCTGTTAATTTGCCTAGTCCATTTTTTCTTATTGATTTATATAAATTCTTAATGTATCCTAGATATAAATATTTGTGGATTCTATATTGTTTTGGATAAAATGTGTCTTTGATGTTTATTGTTTTAGCATATATTAGACGTGAACTAGATATTTGGATATTTGGGCTATTTTCCAATTGACATAGATGCATTCTTTAAGTGTAACAGTAAAGCATATATAACTCTTTATTGTGCTGCTATTTGCATATGACATAACACAAAACTTACAGTAACAGACAAAGAATTGGAGAAAACATATATTATATCGTGGAAAGTAGAATGATTTATGTAAAACTAAAATAATAGCAATAGTAATAATATAAATAATGTTGCATTAAAAACTTTTCAATGATTATATATTGCATCTTCTTTCATGAAAAAGAACATTATGTCTCATTTATTATATTCTAAGGCAATGGCATATTCTACAGAGTGAATATTTCCAAAATTGTGTGGGTACATTTAATGCAGACCTGAATTACCCAAATTTGAAATGGAACAATACAAAAGTAGTGATACTATATTTTCATTTTTAAGTAAAAGGAATATCATTGTGTTAAAATATCTTAAAAACTTGCCATCTAATGAACTGCAAACTCTGTTTAACATAATTCCCGTTGACTCTGCCATATTATCTAGCAAACAAATCTTTTGTCAAGATTCATCCCAACTTATGCAGATTCGGAATGATATGAGGTCACGTGGATAAAATGCTACCGCCTTTACTTAGACCAAATCTCTTCAAGTCCCCAAACTTTGTTTTTCATTACTTAAGGGTAGTCCGAAGGCTGAGGTCTAGCCCTGCTTCGGTTACTGGCACACTTTCTGAATTTGGCAAGTTATTTAAATTTCACGGCCTCACTTTCTTCATAATGTAAATTAAAGATTTGAGGTGGACCTCTAAAACTCCCCATGGCTCAGAGACCTGTTCTGAATACTCACTGGGGATGAAAATTTTATAAATATCATCTTCAGATAAGAGGACCACGATATATCATGTATGTACATGTATATGAACCCAAATTCACTTGACTACCCGTCATCTAATGATCAAAACTATGAGCAGAGAGTAGTGCATTGAAAGAACTAGGGAATGTTATTTTTATTGATCATGGTAACCATTTTCTAAGGACTGAGACCTTTATAAGATGTAAAATTCCCACAGTATTGCATGGTGCCAAATAGCATTTATTATAGTCGGTCAGTTTTCTTCTCATCAGCAGTCTCATCGGCAGAAGACAAGAATTACTGTTTATTCACAGCTTTTCCAAAACCTGGAATTGTCCAGTTTTTAAAATTGTTTTTGTCAATGTTATGGCTATGAAATTATATCTTAATATAGTTTGATTTGTGCCTTTTCCTGGAGACTGATAGGATTGAGGATCTTTTCATTTATTCATAGGATATCTATCTATTTATAGATATATATCGCCACCATTAGAGTGAGACTTCTTCTGGTATATGAACCCTCCAGTGGGCATAGTAGAGATGCTATATTACCAGTGAAATGGATTAAGATTCTTCAGTACCACTTGGAGTTTCATGTTTACAGTTTAGCAGACACTGATTCCAGACCATCTCAGTTTTCTTGGCACCATGCCATAATTGCCCAGGATGTTGAGGGAGCTTTTGGCTCACACTCTTCCTTTGGTTAAACTCATTTCATCTGTGGGACAAGACAGTTCTTTCCAAATAGCCACATTTCTGTTTGATCTGTATAGCATCTTGTGGGATTCACATTGTTACTCCTACATATGGTAAAGTCTGAATATATAGAAAATTTTGAAACTTCATTTTAATGCTATCCCCATAATGGTGTGCTGGAAATTCCTACCAGTCTCATAAGAGCCAGCCCTATCATCTGTTTGATGAGATTGGGGAATGAATCAACAATCCAGCTGACTCCATTAAGTTTCCTATCACTGCTCCCTTTATCCAGGGAGGAAAAAAAATGCACATGATGTATAGGAAACCTATTTACTCCCAGACAAAATTCTATTTCTTTTCTTTGCTTTCCCCTCACCTGATACTTCGTTATGGCTTCTCCGTGATGAACACATTTGGCTCTTCACTGAGAAGATCTTTGAATATAAACATCTTACTGAAAATTAAAATAACGCCTCAGTTGGATGGAGAGAATGTTGCAATGCGTTGGAAACCATTGTTGCCAGCAGAGTAGAACCATCCCATATGCATTTATGGTACCTGATTCATGCCCTGGAGATATTGCAGACCTACTTCTTTCTGATCAGAGCTCTTGCGGTGATACTTAAAAATTAATTGAATTTTCAAGAATGTCAGATTTAGCTACCATAGCTAATGGCCCAATGGCTGAGGAGGTTGATTGGATGGTATATACTGCCACCTACAGTACTTTTTGACTTTCTTTGACAGGGCTGGCATCAGTCAGAAATGTTTATAAGCCAAAGAGTTAATTTGCAGACTGATTATTTTTTTTTCTGTTGTGATCTGCTGATTTACATAGTCTATTGCTTTACTTATGCACCTATGTATCTGTTTCCCTCTAGGAAAAGAAGAATATATTGCCACTTTCAAGGGATCTGAATACTTCTGCTACGACTTGTCTCAAAACCCCATTCAAAGCAGCAGCGACGAAATAACTCTGTCCTTTAAAACCCTTCAAAGGAATGGACTGATGCTTCACACTGGGAAATCCGCTGATTATGTCAATCTTGCCCTGAAAAATGGAGCTGTCTCTCTGGTCATTAATTTGGGATCAGGGGCCTTTGAAGCGCTAGTGGAGCCCGTGAACGGAAAGTTTAATGATAATGCCTGGCATGATGTGAAAGTCACCAGGAATCTGCGTCAGGTAACAGCGCAGTGGATAAGAGAGTAACTGGCTTTGTTTCTCGCTACAGCTGTGTGTGTGGTACTTGGAAACCCTAACAACATGATCCCGGGCTCCTCAGAGTCGCTTACAAATTAGCTGTGTTGGTTTTTTGTTTTGTTTTGTTTTTCTTTTGAGATGAATCTTCCTGCCATACTTGAGCAGGGGCATATCTAGAAAGTTCTGGGGGCCCAAAGGCTATTTTGATACAGCGACATAGGACAGTTTCCCAGAGGGCTGCAAGGATATCTCTGCGACCTGCCCTTCCTGTGATGTGTGTGGTTTTGTTGTGTTTTTTTATTTTTATTTGTTTGATTTTAAATTATAGTTTTCATGGTGATCATTTGGAAGCATGCACATTGGGGTCATTAAATCACAGTTCCTTTTTTGTAGTCAATAAACATGTGTTTGTGATCGGGGATTGTATCAATCCCTGCCCCCTTCCCACCCCCCTCCTTTGAAATGGGGACAAGAAAAATCCCTGTGGGGGGAAAAGTGGCTTTAGGAGTTTACATATCTCCTGAAGAGTCTGTTTATGAAGTTATCTATTTTTTTTATTTTATTTTTAGAACAGACACTTTTAGTTTAACCCAAATGACTCCCGAGAGGCCAGTTCACATTCTAGGTGTCCATTTCTATTTAATTGTATTTAAAAAAAAATCTTGCAGAAGTCTATATACAAGATAATGATCCATTCTGTAGTTAATCTATGGGTCCACATATACTGTATGTTTTAACTGAGACATATTATTACAGTATATATAAATATATATATACACAGATGAAAGTGAGTAGATTATGCTTATATATTGAACATGATAAGTTTTGGTTATCATTTGAAATTCATGAAATTACAGTGTGTCGTTTTGTGAAGTGTTGACAGTGACTAATTTTCTGCAGTCCATACTGATCTCAAACTAATATCCTTAACATATTTGTTGTTTCTCTGAACAGTTGCAGAGTGATCGATTGTCTCGGGTTTTCCTTTCCTAAAATAGCCCTCTCTTTCTGAGCTGTTAACTGTCTAACCTTTTCTTTCCCACTTCGGAGAGGCTTAGACTAGCCAAGGGAGAAAAGGCAAGGGGGATTGTAGAATAGCAGCGGTAGCCGAGCTAAGGCAGACCAGTGAAACTGAAGGATTCCCGAGACCTCCCCGAGCACCTGTCAGAGGCCTGATTGGCATGCAAGGGGCCCTGCAGGCATCACACCGGCCTTGGGAGGTGGTCACCCACCCTCAGTACAGCTGTAGAACCCGGACTTCCGATAAGTCTGTCTCTTTGGTTTTTCTTTCTTTATTCCTTCTCTCAGATACACACCAAGAGACCGGAGGCTCATCTGAGAGAAGCACAGAAGGAAGGGTGGGGCTTGAGGAGCCCACTTTCTAGATTTGCCTTTGCTCAGGTTCCAGAGCAAACTCTGAGCAAACTTTGGTAGCCCAAAGGACACCGTAGCCGTTCAGCCGGGGTGCATGTGTGGCAGGACAGATTAAACACAAACCCATTCTACTCATTTTATGTGTCAGGATCTTTGCTTTGTTTCATTGCAGTAATCTGTGACCCTAAAGTCCATCAATATGACCGAAGGAAGTTTTGGAGTTGAGGAGGAGTCCTTGTATGCTGTAAAATTGAGTAGCAGGGCAATGCCAACCGATTCCTACGAATTTGCTGGGGCTGGGGAGGGCCAGGGTGGGGTTGGGGTCACTTATGGGCATAGGGTGGCAGTGGTCAGCTGATGAGCTTCAGGCCTTTGAATCCCTTCTAAGCTTTTTAAAATGTCTGTCAGATGTACTCAGGGAGACAAAGGGAATGTTGCCATATGTCTGTTTCTGTCTGGTAGCAAGTTATGAACAAAACTGGCAGGAAAAAATATTTACCTCTGTGGGAGGCCTATTTGTTAGTCTGCTTTTTTCTTGTAAAATTTTTTTG
This sequence comes from Myotis yumanensis, assembly GCF_028538775.1. NCBI lineage: Eukaryota > Metazoa > Chordata > Mammalia > Chiroptera > Vespertilionidae > Myotis > Myotis yumanensis. The sequence goes on along the minus strand of NW_027223762.1, from coordinate 27,390,155 downwards.
CCCTTTTTCTATGTTACTAACATGCTTAATAACTAACATGTCATTCATGGAATGTTTCATTCTACTAACCGTTACCTGAATCAAAAAAAAAAAAATGTACTAACATGGTAGAGACCATCATATTTTTTAAGTAACGATCGTTATTCTGTTCACAGTTTTTAATTTCCTTTCTCCCCCCTTCTCCACAAAGCACTCAGGCATTGGACACGCTATGGTAAACAAACTACATTGTTCGGTAGATATCATTCTAATTGTTTCTTATTTTGGGTTTGCCGTGTGTTTTCTTTCTTTCTTTTAACTGTAGACATCATTAACAAAAGAGGAACTGCGGTTGGTACTCTTCTGCTTACTTTGACCTCCTTCTTTTCATCTGTTGTGGACCTTCTTATTTTTTACCTGTTCCTGTCAACTTCTGTTTTCCAACTCACCTGTAGGGGGCATCGTTAACGTTTCGAACGTTTTGCATCCAGCTGTGGTTAACACGGGATCAGACAAATGGTGGCTGGCCGGAGTGACCGCAGGCTCAGCCAGTCTCTAACCATTCATGACGCATGGCATGCACACTTGATTTGGGAATGTTGGAGATGCCACACCCACTCATCTTTACGTCATCACAAAGCAGTTTTTTGTTTGTTTGTTGGTTTGTTTTCCCTTTGGTTCCCCCTGTTTTCTTTCCTTCCCTGAACCGTACTGTCCCCCCTGCATGTGCGCATCGGGCGTGCCGCTTCCACGGGTTGTTTTGCCTTCCCTCCCCTTCGGCATGGGCGCAGGCACTTGCATGACAACCGCCGCTCAGTAGTGCCAAGAGTGACGTTGCTGGAAATAGCTTGTGCCTTTTATGTTAACAAGGTGCACGTTGTGATTAGTTAATAACGGACGACTAAACTTTACTAATATGTACACCAGCAAAACTAACCTAGGAAGCATTTTACTAACACCATTTTTGTGTCTGCTCAATAACTTTTGAGTTGCAGTAGGGATGATGCTGACACAGTAGTTCAATAATCAGTTAACTCTCTAACTAGCTTAGCTCTCTTAGGGCTAGTTGAATAGAATCCAAGATAAACCTCAAACAGACATGAAAATGGGTTCCGCTGTAGGTCTAAAAAAAAAACAAAAACTAAAACAGAAAAAAACAATAAGCAAAAAAAAAAAAAAAGCAAAATGAAAAAATAAAACAAAACACAAACAGGCATATCCCAGGATTACAGTATCTAGGTCTGAGTATAGCGTGTCCTTTCCCTGTGCTTTGTTATCTAGGTGACAATCTCAGTGGATGGGATTCTTACCACAACCGGCTACACGCAAGAAGATTACACCATGCTGGGTTCTGATGACTTTTTCTATGTCGGAGGCAGTCCCAGCACAGCAGACCTCCCAGGGTCTCCAGTCAGTAACAACTTTATGGGCTGTCTCAAAGAGGTAAATATCACCGCCACCAGAATCACTTCCTAATTCATGACCTCATCATTTCAGATCTGGATTGAAAGCAGGTTTGCTGAAGACCTGGTGTTTGTGGAGTCCATTGACACAACCTTAAGTACAGTATTCTACTGCTGTTTATGTAGGATCGGGGGAGGTGGGCAGCTCATAGGACATTATGAAGGAATTAAGTTCCTCTTCTGAAGTAGACTGTAATTCACAATTAAGATCTGCATGGGCAGCTGCATAATAGCTATAAAAGAAAGTCAAACGTAAAGAAATACAGTGTCTGGAGTTCAGGTAACTGCTTTGCTCATTTTTACTTAAATGCCTTGGGTGTTATGTATACTGTACAATCATGTTTGAACATTACTGGAAAAAAGTTAGGCTACAAGAGAGAGACTATAAAAAATGAGTCTATATGATGAAACAGTTTTGTTACGACATATTCAATATGTTCTGAAGGAAGTAAAGCTGTTTCATTTATGACCTGATGAGCTTACTTGATGTTTACTTGACCAACTCTCTCAGGATAAAAGATATCAGTCACTTCATCCTCATCCTTCTCTGTCATTAAGTGCTGTAACTTTTGATGGGATTGGCACTTGTTGGGGTATGAGCAGAGAAAGATCACAGAGTTCTTGAATTTCAATTTGTGTGAATATTTTCCCATAAGAGCTGCCTGTTTTTATTTAGCTTAACCCAGTTTCTTGTGGCTTCTGCAGCCAGAGGTTCCTCTTGCTTCATTGAGCTGAAGTTTGATGGTGTAGACCAAGCATGGCAAACTCAAAAGCTAACACGGGCCAAATAAGCGAGGCATGCAGCCCGTGGGCCAAGACATGCTTGGTATAGACCTCTAAAATGTAAAGTTCAATAAATGAATTTATACGGGTTAGCTGTGGGTGTTGTTGATAAGCAGTGATATACTTTGAATAATTTTAAAAGAAATATTCTAATCATATAAACTTGATTTGGGCAAGCATCGGTGAAAAACAGTCACTGCTGGGGTCATCCTTACTTGTTTTCCATTTATGTGAACTCACTGGGCGTGGCACTGCCCAGCAAGTAGTGTATAGAAGAGTCCTAAGGGGGATTAGAAATGCTATAGTTTTAACAAATGCAAGGAGATGTAATTCTGACAGGCTGGATCTAACCATACTTTGTGGTGGGAGGGATCGATTCTTTCCCAGGGAATAACTTCTAGCTTTAAAAATATATAGTATGAGTCAGGATTGTGTTAATCTCTGTGGACATAATAAAATAATGATAATTATTATAATTATTATAATAATGTTATTGACATTTTTTGAGCTCTTATTTTGTGCCTGATACTATCCTAAGAGCTTTACAGGGATCTCCACAATATAGGTGGTAATTTTATTATCTGCATTTTCAGATAAGGAAACAGGTTCAGAGTAGGTAAGTTTCTTGAGCAAGACCTCATGTAAGAAGTATTGAGGCCTAGGGCTTAATCAGGGAAGTAGGATGTCAGAGTCTTTTGTGTTCTTAGCCCATAATATACTGCATCCCAACAAAAATGTATGTTAGGGTTCTTGCTGTAGAAAAGTGTACAAACCCTTAAGTTTGCTATAAACTGAGAACTGTTTTTTTAGAAATGTGCAGTAGACTGTGAGGAATGGGGTCTTAAATTGTGTGGCCCAGTTACACCCAGTGGAGTTCCAAAAGAGTGAAAGGAGAGAGACATCTGGTAGACAAGGACGATACACAGAAGAGTAAGAATATGAAAGTCTTGAAGGATAATTGTGGTTTGGATAGGCAAAAGATAAAGTATTTCTAGTTGGGAGGAACGTGATAAGAAACATAATTTCAAAACATCAGATGTTTGAAACCCCCTCTGGTGATGGGAATTGGGGTTGGAGAAAGAATCAGCCACACCCACACTATTTCCTCACTTTCACTCTCAACAGGCCAGCCTACCATCAGCCCCTATGTCCTGCTTATCTATAGGAAGTTAGTCCCCACAAGGACTGGACAAAGGAAAGGGAATCCATGGATCTCTAGCTAAAGAGCCCTGTCAGGTATCCTGTAAGAGCATGAGTATTTCTGCAGTCAACGCCTGAGTTTAGCTGAACCTCATTGTCTTTGGGCGGGGCAATTGTGTGTGTGTATGAAGCTACAGTGAATTGCCTTAAGCTAAAATTGCAGTTTCAGATTAATGTCTTTCATGTTTAAATGATAATGAGTAGTCCGTACACTTTAGAATTAATCTTTTTCTCAATTGGTCTTTCAACCGCACACATAAAAAACACGACAGCAAAAAACAAGTCAGGTGGTCTCTCCGATGGCACTTAATTGGTAGTTACTGAATCCATGCAGTGAGGATTCACTCATACTATTGTCTTTTTATAGGTTTGGGATAGCTATCACTCCTCTTTAGTGATTGGGCGCATCCCTCATCTCTCTTCCACAGCCTGGGGCATGTGTTTAGAGCAAGTGCTGCAGTCGTTTTGATGTGTAATCTCTTGCACTTTATTTCCTCCCAACACGCTAGAGGGTGGAAGGATGCAGGCACAATCAGCCTATAAATCAAAACAGACCTCACTCAAAGGGCTTTCAGATGGTTCATAGCTTCCATCCGTGTCTGAATGACTATTTAGAATGCCCTGCTCTTCCTAACTCTGAAATGAAATTGTGACAAAGTATCATAGATTTTGAGTTAAATCACCTTGTTTCAGATAGCTGAGCTTTGTATTATTACTGAAAAGACAGGAGGAACATGCCCATGTTCATTCTCACCACATCTCTTTTAACACTCGGCCCGTGGAAGCCTTCCTGAACTCTGTTGGGCTTTCTGCCCTGTATCACATTGCATGTATAAAACCTTAATTATGGTTTCATTTATGGCTCATAACATTTTTTTTTTCAATCTAGTACATAATCCCTCTTAGGATGACCAGTCCTGGGGGAGACACTCATAGCACCTGTCTGAAGTCACAGAAGAAATTTTGGACTGTTGAATAGAAAGGATCCTGTAAATCATTCTTCCAGTCCAACCTCCTTATTTTGGAAATGGGGACACTGAGCTAGAGAAGTTGCAGACCCATCAAGAGCAATGAGGGGGTAACAGGATTAGAACACAGAATCCTATCAGATAAAATATAATATTTGAATGGCTGGCTCTCTTTCATTGTAACGAGTGGCACTCAAAGTACAGCCTTAATAATGTCTTACCACTATCATGTATTCACATCTTCACTCTTAAAAGATTGAAGTTAAAGAAGAAATCATTCTACATAGAGAAACAATTAGGGCTTTATATATATGGCATTTGGTAATGTTTTTTTGAAATAAGACTTGGTTTGCATGTAGAGCAACCAACCCTTATTAAGAATATTATTCTTTTGGGCGGGGGGGTGTTAAATTTCAAAATAAAGTAAAATTAGTTCAACAAAATCTAACCTGAACTTTATACATTATACTTTGTTCAAAATGAGAGGGAAATTTGAATAGTCACGAATTTATAATGGAGGATCAAAGCAGTTTTTTAAAACTTATATTTTTATTATAAGTGCATGGAAAAATCTTTGGATAAATGTTTGAGCTACTGAAAATTACTTTCAAAGGAAATAAATTTAAGAAAAAACAGGAAATTTTTAAATAATAAATTACCATTATATACAGCTCGCATCTATGAAATTTTTAGAGAATAATACACCTTTAAAAATTATGCTATTTCAATCTGTTGTTTACAAAAGCAATACCAATGCTCTGGCAAGAAACATTTTTTTATATTTTAATTGCATTTTTATAACATTGAGTAAAAGCTATAATATATGTTCCTTAAGAATTATTCATCATTTTGAATTTTTTTTTTTTAAATATATTTTATTGATTTTTTACAGAGAGGAAGGGAGAGAGATAGAGAGTTAGAAACATCGATCAGCTGCCTCCTGCACACCTCCCACTGGGGATGTGCCTGAAACCCAGGTACATGCCCTTGACCGGAATCGAACCTGGGACCCTTCAGTCCGCAGGCCGACGCTCTATCCACTGAGCCAAACCGGTTTCGGCATTCATCATTTTGAATTTAATTTAATTTTCCCAACAAGAAGTTTTAAGTGACTATTATACCACAAGAGGGAATTGGTTGACCCTGCAAAAAGATAAATGGCATCTTAGTGGGATGCTTGGAATCTATTTGAAGACATCTACAGACCTGTCCATTCACCTTAGACTTCTTGGAATACATTGTTCTATATAAAAGTATCAGAGATGATTTCTAAGATGCTCATTATAGAGATATTTTTTAAATCCTCAGAGATGGAGGAACATTTCACTAATATGTATTTCTTTATGAATATTTTGGCCATGAGGACTTGGTGCTGTTAGAAAATGACTTACAAGTAAGGGTCATGCTGCTCTCTCATTAATCTTGCCTTAGACTCTCTTGCTATATGCATTTTTTTGTGCCTCCAAAATGCTTTGAAACATCTATTTCCCATCTGCGGAGTGAAGTTTATTTAACACCAGAGGCCCGGTACAGGGATTCATGCACCCGTGGGATCCCTCTGCCTGGTCTGCACCCTCTTGCAATCTGGGACCCCTGGGGGGATGTCAGAGAGCCGGTTTTGGCCTGTTGCCTGCAGGCCAGGCTGAAAGACCCCACTGGTGCATGAATCCATGCACCTGGCCTCTAGTATGCATATAAGATCTTTGGTTAATCTCTTCCCGCCCTCCCCCTTCCCTCTGAGATTCATTAGTCTGTTCCATGTCTCCATGCATGTGCATTGAGCGTCTGCCCCCTGGTGATCAGTGTGCACCATAGCTACTGACCAGTCAGATGGTTGGGCAGTCGCTTAGGTTTTTATGTATATGGATCATTTATTAGGAGGAAAAATAAAACTGAAGAGGTATGAAAGGATGGTATTCAATAAAACAACATAGAATGTTGTATTTAAAGTTTGCTTTTTAGCCATATATACCTGCTCTCATCCTTTGAGTGGAGACGCTGCCTGTGTGAGGCAATTTAGAATCCTGTCACTAAATGTTGCTTAGGATGAGCCTAAGAAAGGATTCTAGGAAAAAAGAAAAAAAAAGGCAAGTGAAGTGCTAGGGAGAATTAAATCCCTACTGAAAATTTCATCAAACTAATTAGATCAGCTCAGCCTTTAATTACTCTGAGAAACTTTTAGCACTAAAAATTTGGAAGATGCTATGAGGTGGATGAGGTTCAGAAAACATGCTCTTATGTAAGCATTTTCCCCGACTGTGAAAAAATAATTGCTTATTGTATGCTATTAGTATGGTCTCCTTTGCCTTATGCAGCGGTAACACTTTAATTCCCACAGCGTACCAGTATTAGCACTGGGAAAGAGGTGCCATATTTACTTTGTGCAAGTACTCCTTAATCCCTGTTTTTCTTCTTTTGGACAAAAGAGAACTTTAGGAAATTGTGAAGGCTTCTCAATTTACCCCTTCTATGGTGGAACTAGCTCCTCAAATGTGGGTCCTCAGGTGTCCTTCTGTTCTCTTATTTCCCTTGTTGCTCAGACAGGAGTAGAATCCTGTAATTTACATGTAAGAACAAAAATCCAGTGCAGAATTTGCATATTACGTTACTTTTCCTGGAACTTTGGGAGGTGAGATGTTCACTGGTGTCTATAAATCATGAAGCATGGGGGGAAGGAGAACTTTTTTAGTTGGGGGGACCTCTTGACATAGGCTCCAAGGTCAAGGTTAAGCACATTTCTCCCCAGCTTTTCATTTCCTCCAGGCTCTTCCTTCTTGGGGTTCCTGATACCTAGTGATACGTTCCCCCTTTCTTCTTGTTATGTTGCCATGGTTTATATGTCAGTAGGTAGCATGTTACAGTTTATTTACATTGATCTTTCCACAAGCTTCATTCACTCTTAGGGGAAGAGAATTGCTTTATGCATTCCCAGCTCACTTCTTCCTAGACATTTTCATACAGGTCCATATATTTTTGCTCACCATTTTGTTATATAACTAGGGATAATACTATCTTAATTATATTTGGTAAAATATCTCACTTGAACTAATTGTTTTAAGATAGGTTTTTCTAATGGCCCACAAAGTGAATAGATTGCAAACCAAACCAACAAAACCACAAGGGAATTCCCCTAATACAAGGACTCATGCAATGGCTCTGGGCTGCCTTCCTAGAGGCAGGGTCTTGGCTTAGTAACTCATAATATAAGAGAGCTGGGCTGGAGAGGAGAGAAATTGGCCTATAGTGTTTTGAGCAGTTCAAAATAAATAAATTTTCTCCATCTGATTTAAAACACAGAAGATGGCAGTTTGCTTTTAAAACTAACCAGAAAGCAAACTGGAGTTTGTGGGTATGTCAAAGAATCTGACAAATTCTTAGGTGTCACTAACCTGATTAATTATAGGTCCTGCCTGCTTCCTTTTGGATCTTGAACATACTGAAATGCGTTTCCAGTCTCCTGCTGTAATAAAGTGCTAGCACCAAAATGCAAGCTGAGCTCAATTACCTTTGCCTTCTTTCCTTTGCAGGACAGCAGACCACAGCTATTGTAAAGTCAGAAAGCTTCCTTTCATTTTAAGGGTGTCTCCCCAAGAACCCCTGCGATGTAATAATAATAATAATGATAATAATAATAATAATATCCTCATGTGTAAATGAGAACCCTGAGATCTCAGCAGAGCACCTGCCTCTCTCTGAGTGGTGGGATTGGACTTTGACCTTGGTTTTCTATCTGAGTGGAGTAGTCCTGCTAGTTGAGCGCACTGTCTGAATCAGATTATCCAAATAAACTCCAGTAACATAAACTCTATGTTACTAATTGTGCCTATGGTCACACCAGGCACCACACAAAGGGATGCTAAAAGTCAGAGCTATTGCTGAAAGAGTAAGGGGATTGGTATATTCCAGAGTAGCAATAATAATATATTAAGTATTTTCTATTTCTCATAATATCTACAACATCCAGTGTGTTACCTAATAAGCATGTGCCTAAGATCATCAGCAACACAGCAAAATTAACAATTTACTTGAAAAAAATAGATTAATGGAACTGTGTGAAATAATTTGATATCTGGTATTTCAAACATAGCAGCAAGGGAGTCAGAGAAGAAAAAATTTTTTTTGTGTGTGGAATTGTAGCATTTTAGTTTTATTAATACTTTACATAGACGTGTACACTATAGCTTTTTCAGTGCTTTGTATACTCAAAGGTAACACTCCAAGTGCAGTAATAGTTATACATTACTACTATCCCTATTTAGCACTTGAGGATGTGGAGATAGGAGGTAACAGACTAACTAGGTAACTGACCTAAGGGCAAACAATTACTAAGTAACAGAGCCAAGATCTGAACTGAGTAACTTGACCTTCAACTGATAACTGAAAACTAATAATTCTTGCCTTTAACTGCTACTCTATTTAGATTTTTCTACTCATAGTGTAATCTCAGTTCTTTTTCCTTATTCTCAATATTTTCATAAAGGTAAAGTTATATTAAATGGACTTTATAGGAACCTATGAGGGGAAAGAGATAATAAAAATGCATCCTAGATTACTAGGATGTTGGAGAAGAGAAGGCCTAATCAGGGGTGGGGTGGGGGGGGCGGGGGCCAAGAAAGAAGGAGGAGGAGCTATTTCTATTAGCAGAAGCTCTTAGGTGCCCAGTTATACATGAGCTTCCAGAGGTGTTTTTTTTTTCTCCTTCTAGTGCTCTAGCTAGTACCAAGACGTGACCTCTATAGTTCTGTTCTCCACTCTAGTAGTCCACACACCCTTCTTTTTTAAGTGCATAAATAATGCTTGTCATAAATGTCTGTACTCTGTAGCCAACCACACGAACAGGATGCACACATAGCACATTGGGAAGAAGTACTTTCCAGGTTTCTATAGTGTTAGCTTCATACATTGCTAAGAGTAAGTATGCTTCTGTGAATTGTAGCCTTAGGGACAAGGGAAATAAGAAATTGGGGCAGAAACTAGGCATTTTGCCATACACACTTCTCTTGGAGATTGGGTTCAGGGAGTCCCATCTGCTCAGGTCCCCGAGGAGGTGAAACTCAGCTCTCTAGTCCACAGAGCATCTGGCGAGTCCTTGTCTGGAATTCAGCTCTTTGAACATAGCAACCTCCCTTCCAGGGGACCCACAGATTTTTATTTCCCGTCATTTTCAACAGATGCCTCATAGCCTGGAACTATATCAGCAGTTGCCATAATGCATTGTCGTGCTGTCAGATATCAAACTAGCCTAGCATGTTTTGGTAGGGGGTTCAATGGCATTTTAATTTTGAGGACTTGATACACTGTGTAGTAAATGACATTTTCTAGCTCAGCAGAGAGCAGTAATGAATAATGTCTAAGACTGAACATTTCCTCTTAATTTCAGTACCCACTAGAGTATCTTGCTTTAATGTCTCCATTTGCTTATGCATTAAGCCTTGCATGTACACATTCAATAAACCATCATTAATCTGTACCTATGATGTGCTGGCTCTGTACTAAATACTGGGGACACATACATAAGAAAGAGAATGCACATAAGAATCTGGAAGGACTGCCCGACAAAGAAACAGAAAATTACAAGACAAGTTCCTGAAGTAAGATATAAAAAAATTGCTCTAGAAACACAGCAGAAGTAAAATAATTCTACCCGAGAAAATCAGTAACACTTCCAAAGGTGAAAAGGTAATCTGAGTTATCCTCTCTGTCTCTCTTTGCTCAGCTCTTTAATGGGCATGATATTATATGGGAATATAGCACAATGAATTAGTTCCACTCATAATGGGAAAAGAATAGGAAAGACTAATGGCATGAAGGATTAGGACACACATTACGAAGTAAAAGAAAGTAAAAAAGCTCCATATAAATACAGTTTGTACTTAACCAAGTTTGAGCCATATTTAAAAATCTGAACTCCATCCAAAACAAAGTAAATATTTTGAATTTCATCTTAATTTCTATTATGAGATGTTATATTCTTGTCTTTAGTTCTTTGGATCAAGTGCTATGTTTGGAGAAAATTATTCCTGTGCATGGTAATTGGTCTTTTTTCAGGAGAATCATCACTATTGAAACACATGTAAAACAAATTAATTACTTTAAAATGAAAATAATACTGTTGTCATTCAAAAGCATGTGATTTAAATAATAGGAAATGAGATTTTTATCATTGTTGAGTAAATAGTCGGTGCACAGAGAAATTGGTGACTCTGAGTGTTTAGTTTAGTTCTAAGTGTGTTACATGACTATGTCCTATGTACCAGGCTCTGTGCAAAGTGCCAGGATATAAGATAATTAGGTTAACATAGGCCATCTAATCAAGGTCATGATAAGTGAATTGTCCTTCAAATATATATGAACATATATATTTTTTTTCTTAGCCTAAGTTTCTAAATATGAATGAAATGGGAGTGACAGTAACTACTTATAGATTGATACTACATTAAATTAGATAAAATAAATGACTTTGGAATCACAGACCGCCATTCAAATCCTGGCTTTCTAGTCTTGGTAGTTATTTAATATTTCTATGCTTTAATTTTCATCCCTGTAAAGGATTGACTCAAAATATGTAATCAGTATAGTACCTGATATATTGTAATATTTTAATATGGTGACTTAGCTACAATTATAATCCACATAGGGTTTGCTTCATGGGCCGACCCTGCAAAGGACCCTACAAAGCCTGATGATTGTCTTGATTGCAGATGAGTCTGAGACATTGCACACATTATATTATTTAAAAGTTATTTCATTTAACTTTTCTAAGATTTTTGTGAGGAAAGTGGATTAACTTGGGGATCACAAATTATTTGTAACATAATCGAATCCATATCACCAATGTGTAAAGAACGCAGAAGAATCCTCTGTGAACTCTAAGCACAGTGTGCTTTCCTTGTTCATTCTCCTAAATTATAGTATCCACTTGCCAATGCATCAAAAATTTGTAAAGATGATTGAGAAACATAAAACTTTTAGAAAAGCATGGGTATCTTTTAAGGAACCAAATTCGGAACAGTCACTCAATTTTTATAGTTCAAATACAAGTAATTTTTTGCTTTTTAAGGATGTTATTATCATCTGATTCTAATTAGCATTACTTTTCAAAAATAATGGCTGCAGTCCTTGCCTGTATTCACCACATGTTAGACCAAGTAGAGTTTTCATATGTGAGGCTTAACTGTTTGTTTGAAAGAGTAAATTCACTTTATTCATTAACATTTTCTTACCTAAGGTCCCTAGGCTAACAGTGTGGTAATCAATGATTTAAATCAATCCTTCCTTAGTGTTACTGTTACTTATTATTTAATAACTGGTCACCTGGTGCACAGATTTGTGCACATTGAAAGGAAATTAATGTGAAGGTGGCCAGCGGGGCGGGACTGGGTGAGACAGGCTGAACAACCTCCCTCGGTCCCCCCTCGGTTTCTGCAGAGTGAGTGGCGTCCCTCTGGGCAGGTGGGGTCCCTTGGCTTGGTCTGTGAGGATCAGTGCAAAACTAGCTCTCCGACATCCCCTAAGGAGTCCTGGAGTGCGAGAGGGCACTCTGCAAAGTTGTTGTCATACAGGGTGTGGAACACAAATGCAAATGTGTAGTAAACCAGATTTGGGTCCGACAGTGCCCCAGCAACAACATAACCCATGGTTAAAGGTGGAATCGCGTGGCCCCGTAAGGAATCAGGCTCCCTCCTCTCTGGTATTGGGGTGCATCACCCAAGAACCGCCACTGCCAACTCACTGCAGCTTGGCAGCTCCTGCATTGAGTGTCTGCCCTCTGGTGGTCAGTGTGTGTCATAGCAACTTGTCAGATGGTTGGACACTTAGCATATTAGCCTTTTATATATATAGACTAGAGGCTCAGTGCAAGAAAATTCATACACTGGAAGGGGGGGTCCCTCAGCCTGGCCTGTCCCCTCTCACAGTCTAGGAGCCCTCAGGGGCAGGAGGTGACTGGCAATCAGGGGAAGGCGATGCCCCCATCACACCTCTGCTGCTGCCACTGCCAGCAGTGCAAGCCTCAGCTGGCCCTTGTTATGTGATCCTCGGGTGGTCCTGGGTAGCTGGGCAGCCGCCATCCAAGGCTTGCCTGCACTTCAAACCGGCCCTGGGTGGCTGGGGGGCTGAGGGGACTGGGGGGACTCTGAAGGCAGTCGCCCCAGCAGGGTTGAGGGGACAGGGTGCCGCCATCTTGTGGCTGGGGGCACCACCATATTTGAGAGCAGGGCAGTCAATTAGCATATTCCCTCCTTATTGGCTGTGGGCACCACCATCTTTGTGACAGCATGAAGATCAGTTTGCATATTCCCTCTTTATTAGATAGGATTATTTGCTTTATTATGTGTTAGCCAACACAATTTTTAAGGTTACTTAGAATTTATATTAGAAGAATTTCTAATCAATGACATGAAACTGAAAGTTGTAGGTTTTAGGTAGTTTAAAAGGAAAGAGAGCCCATCAACAACTTGAGCCCACTTAGGGATTTACTAATCAAGGTGTGGCCTGCAAACCAGTAGCATCAACATTATCTGGGTGCTTGTCAGATTGAAAGACCCAAGCCCCTCCCTCGGTCTACTAACTCTCACAATACAGTAGGTCCTCGGTTACGTTGGAGATTCGTTCCTACGGCAAGTGATTTTCGCCGTAAGTGGGAACCCACCTACAGAAGCACCTACCTCACTCATGTGGTAGTGAGCACATACACAGCAGTAATGAAGTGAAACCAGAAAAAAAAATTTTAAAGAAAGATAACAATTCCTGACCTTTACTCATGGTAAATAATAAAAAACATAAAGCACATATGTACATACGTCAAAATGACGGAACTTTTTTTTTATAAATAAGTGGGAGATGGCGACGTAACCACAAAATGACGTACGTCGAGTCCGACATAACCCAAGGACTGCCGGTATACGTTTTAATAAGATCCCCTGGTGATTTCATATGCAAATTAAATTGGAAAACCACTGAGCTACAGCACCTCAACCCCATTTTATTGACATCATTGACTATAAGATGCACAATTATGTTATGAATCACTAAACACTGCCAATTAACTTAGGCTAGAATGGGCCTCAGTTACAACTCAGATCTAGATTTTAGAAATACTAAAATATAAAACAACGTGCAACTTCATAGCTCAGTTGTGACTCTGAGGCTTACAATAAGAACCTCAGCATCTAAAATCTCCAAAGACCCTTCTCTGGCTTGCCGGACAGAATGACTCGGTTGAGCGTTGTCCTGTACAGCAAAAGGTTGCTGGCTCAATTCCTGGTGAGGGCACATATCTGGGTTGTGGGTTCAATCCCTGGTCGGGGCATGTGTGGAAGGTGACTGATCAATATTTCTCTCTCACATTCTTATTTCTCTCTCTCTCCCCCTTCCTCTCTCTCCAAGCTCAATAAAAATGTAAAAAAAAAAAAAAAAAGTTTCAAAGACCCACTGCAACTCTCCCAGGCTCCATTTCCTCTAGGCCGCTGGATGGGCTCATCCTTCTGTCCAGAGATGAGCATCAGGATCTTCTGGACTGAGTGCCCTGAGGACAGATTAACCACCAGGAAAGGATACAGGCAAAGCCAGTCCCCTAAAGATCCACATTTAGGGCAGCTACAGTCTTGGGGTGACATGTACTTATCCAAGCCGTAAGCATTCGCTTCTGATGTATTTGAAACTGAGCCCAGGACCATTAAAGTAAAATGCCTGTGTGTTTTAATAACAGTTTTAAAATAGGTCTCTTAACCTTTATTTGATTTCTAGAGTAGTGCTTTCATAGCACAATTCTTTCCCTTGCCAAAATGCTGAAACTCACTATGTGCAGGTTTCTTTGGCTTAATTATCATTTCTGCATGATCATATTCTTATGCTGAATTCCATATATACTCTCTATTTTTTTTTTTAAGGCCATGGTTTATACAGGATTATTTTACTGATAACTTACTTCTATGTATTTATTTTAATTTTAATAACTTTGTAATATGAGGGGTTATGCCCTGAAGGAAGTAAACTCTTCCTTGGGTATAAATTAGACAGTTGGGGAATTGAGGCATTAAGAAACCATTAGGGGAAATGCATGCTTTTGCTACATGAATTTTAATAAAGCGCCCCCTAGAGGCAGCTAAGAAGAATGGCACCTCGCTAAACTGAAGCACACTCAGACTGAAGTTTTCTTGGTGAGTAAAGGAGCAAAGAAATGTCTTTCACTGACATGAATAAAACCATTAATCCCAGGAAAAGTGTCAAGTGTGCACTATGTAATGTTTATAAAAAGATAACTGTTTGAAGCAAGGTGGCTGCAGACTGCAATAGGCTGTATCCTAGAACCCCTCACAATCTCTTTAGGACACCAACATTTTAATAGAATTTTTATATATTCCTCACTATCTTCCTCTAAACTCAAGTTGTAATTAGACGCTATTCTTGAAAATATATTCAAACTAAATTTCTTTGTCTTTATTACATTAGAATAACACTGAAAATGACACCACCTACCTCCATACTCCCACCCCAAGAAATGCAACCTTTTTTTCACTTTATTCTACTTTATTGGCACTTTTAATAAGCTCTTCCATTTCAGCTTTGAAATACACATAACACCGAAAGTAATTACATTTGAAGTGAGGCACCCAGAAGTGTGGTTTAAATTATAGGAAAGATTTATCGCATTCACATTAGTTTTTCTTTAAGTAGCACTTAGGATCCTTGAGTAACAACATTTCTAAATTTGTTCATTTATTCACTAAGTCCTCACTGAGTGACAACTGTGTCTCAAGCACTAAGTAGATGCTGGATTTACAAATACAGATAAGTTGCATTGCCTTGACCAGATTCTGAAAACAAAAACCGTAGAAATGAATTCAGATGTCTTAATTCAACGACAACAAAATGTATTCCATGGCCACCGTGAATTGGGTCTGTACTGAATGCTGAGTGAGGACAGAAAAGGAATAGGAAAAAGTGCAGGGGAAACAAACATGTAAGCAATCAGTCTCCTTATTCTGCTTTCCCACCTCACTTGGGACTTATCTCTGTCAGAGCACTCATTGCTTCTATAATGAAAGTGTACTAGCGTTTGATGAACGGGACTTTCTCAAGAAGATTAAACCCTAATGCCCTAAGACATCTGTTGTATGTGACAGTGCTAGTTGCATATCATCCTTGGGAGAACTGAGAAAATAGTTACTCCAATACATTCCGGTGCTCTGTGGTTCAGATGGGGATGCTGGCTAAAGCTGGATCATGTTCCTCTTGAGAGCAGGGACTGTGATTTGTATTTCTTTAGTGCTAGAACCTGGGACTTAGTTGGTCCCAGGTTCTAGCACTGAGTTGCTCCATGACTCTTGAAAAGATTCATTATAATTATAATCAAGTGAGATAAGTTCTATAATAGCGATTATGTGCCACATTCTAAGGCAAACCAGTGTATGGAGATCAGTCAAAAATATCCAAAAAGGCTTTCCCGGGGAGGTATACTTGAGCTTGGGGAGGTATATTTGAGAAAAGCAGCACGTCTCCAAAAGAACAAGGGTGTGAGATAGGAAGTTGAGACAGAGGAAAAGTAGGAGGAAGGGCTTGGTTGTTAAAGAATGCTCAGTGTGTTTGGGAGACGCCTGGGCCCAGGCGGATGCTTGGGGGAGAGGTGAACAATGATGCGGAATCAAAAATTGGAGGAAATGATGTTGAATATGGACGAAATGATGACAGGGTATGACTGCAGCCATGCTTAGAAGCTTTATGTATGAGAATTACCTGAGAGTTTATTAATCTGCAGATTCCTGTCCCCACAGTTTCTGGTTTAGCAGTGGACCTGTATTGTTGTTGTTTTTCATCCTCACCTAAGGTTATGTTTCTATTGATATTTCTTTTTAAGAGAGAGAGAGAGGAAGGAAGACACACACACACACACACACAGAAACAGAAATGTGAGAAAGAAACATCCATCGGTTGCCTCCAGTATGCCCTCTGACCAGGGAAGGAACCTGCAGCTTAGGTGTGTGCCCTGACTGGGAATTGAACCCACAGCCCTTTGGTGTAAGGAAGGTGCTCCAGCCTACTGAGCCACTCACCCAGAGACGGACCTTCATTTTAAACAAACATTTGAGGTGATACAAATACAAATGACGCAAAGACTTCAACAGAGGCTGCTATTGGTTGAAGGGTGCCATGCACTTCTAGAACGGTCTGTGATTAGGGACATGATTTGCTAGGAATAAAGGATCAAGTCAGCCTAAACCTCTAGGTCAAAACAACCTAAACAGATCAGGGAGAGATGTTAAGGGCAGAGGAAGAATGGAGGATACTGAACAGTCTAGAGCAGTGATGGAGAACCTTCTGAGCTCGGCGTGTCAGCATTTTGAAAAGCCCTAACTTAACTCTGGTGCCGTGTCACATATAGAAATTTTTTGATATTTGCAACCATAGTAAAACAAAGTTTTATATTTTTGATATTTATTTTATATATTTAAATGCCATTTAACAAAGAAAAATCAACCAAAAAAATGAGTTCGCGTGTCATCGGTTCGCCATCACTGGTCTAGAGATACTTCAAAGAGAGAATCCAGATGACTTGGTGAATTTTGAAAGAATAAAAAATAACAACACAAGAAAAATGTACATATTTCTATGCAAGCAAAGCAATCAAATCAGTTGTTAGTTTTCAAATTAGAGTTAAAAGGATAGGGACCAAAAGTGGCGGGAAGCACAAAGGAAGTGAGGAAAGCGACTTTCTGAAATGCAGTGTTGATCATTTGGACTACAGGACTCTGAAAGTTGACCAGAACACTTGAGTGTAACCCAATGCATTTTACTTAACAGCTATGAGCTCCAAGTTTCTCATCTGTCAAGTGAAGGGATTAAGCTTTGTATACCTTAAAGTCTCTTCCTATAATAAGATTTAAGTTCTGAGTTAATACCCTTACTGTGGTAGTGGTTGCAAACACAGATAAATAGTTTTTATATAAAGCTATCCTAAAGACCTTTTGCAAAAGTCACCCAGCCAAAGAGGTTCTAGCATATCACTCTAAGTGACCTTCATTATCCTCAAAAGATAAGAATTTTCCAGAGCCACCACCACCTTCCTGATAAAAAAACAAAAACAAAAACACAAAAAAACAATAAACAAAATTCTCCTACAATCTAAGACAAAATGTGGGTTGAAAGAGATTCCCACCTGCCTGCTGAGTGCCTTTTTCTTCTCCTCTTTTCCCCCCTTAAGGAAAGTTGGGGAAAGCATCTGGAGTCAGATTATCAAGAAGCAGCACAGATGTTAGAGTCTTTCTTTGTCCAGGTCCTTGAAGCCTTTCTGAGGCAACCAGCTGGTTTGATGCAGGGAGCCCAGCATTCTCATTAAGTTTGACAGGTTTCTATCAAACAAGCTTCATTGCTTTAAACCTGTATCTGGTCCCACAGTCTAGTTATAGGGCAGAAGATCAAAACACTGGTGTATTTTTTTAAAATTCAAAGAACTGGATATGCTTCTACTGCCACATCCCTCCCTGCATTCTAGCGAGATAGATGGATGAGCTCTGCATGTAATTCCCTTGCAGTCCATTTTTGAGTAACGATTTGGGCCTGGCCAGCTTGGCTCAGTGGTTGAGAGTCAACCTATGAACCAGGAGGTTGCGATTCGATTCCCAGTCAGGGCACATGCCCAGGTTGTGTGCTTGATCCACAGTGTGGGGTATGCAGGGGGCAGCCCATCGATGATTCTCTCTCATCATTGATGTTTCTATCTCTCTTCCTCTCTGAAGTCAATAAAAATATAACTTAAAAAATAATAACTTAAGGAAAGTATTTGACTGGATTCTTGGCATAGGTCTGGGAGATATCAGATGCCACATATTTCTTTTGATTCATGAAGGAAACATTCTCATACCAATCTCTTCTTCCTGGCTTTAGGGCTGGACTCCATTAAAGAACAGAAATCAAAAAGCCATCGCTGCTGTTGATCTTAGGATCACACTTACCACACAGAGTGTAGGTGTGGGAGGAGCTGAGAGCAGTGACAGAGATGGATGGGACTCAGTATGTGCTTCCTCTTACTCTGGGTCATTATAGTCTGTTTCCTTCTTTGCCAGATTCCAAGGTTTCTTTTATTCTGTTAAAAAATAGAAACTATGTCCTTGGGTGAGGATTGCCTCACCTTTAATCATCAGTAGAGCTGGGAAGAGAAATATTTCTTACGATTCTTTTTATGTTTTATTTTGTTAATCCTCACCGGAGGGTATTTTTCCATTGATACATTTGTTTGTTTTATAGAGAATGGAAGGGAGAGGGAGAGACAGAGAGAGACACATCAATTGGTTGCCTCTCACCCTGCTCCTACTAGGGGCCAGGGATCGAGCCTACAAACAAGGTACATGCCCTTGACTGGAATCAAACCCAGGACCCTTCAGTCCAGGGGCCACGCTCTAGCCACTGAGCAGAACTGGCTAGGGTAGATCCTTGCTCCAGAGTTATTACAATATAACTCTCTTCATTAGTTCCCATATTGTTAGTGACTCCTCCCTAGCTCCTTGGAACCAGTGAACGATGCAGATATCAAAGATGCCATGTCATAGTTCTGTCTGATAAAACCTGGGTTGTGTTTGACTAACAAATGTGATTGAATTGCCTCAGAGTACAGAAGAAGCTAAGCCCATCTTATTCAACAGCACATTTCCATGGTATTTAAATACACTCAAATCTATAATGTGCATGGCAGACATGTCAAACACTGACTAAATTCAAGTGGTTTTTAAATCCTCTAGGTCAGCACTCTACAAACTTAACGTAAGTCCAGTTAAAACAGGTATTAGTGCACAGTAAAATTATCATGAGAATTTTGAAAATTATGGGATTAATTTCAAATTTCTGATGCTTCTCACCACTCTTTCCAAGATGAATATTTTGGACCTTCTTGAACATATGACTTTCTTAGAATTATATTGCAGAAGTCAAGGTCATAATTTCTGAGGGTTAATTTCATAATCGTTTGAGTTGATACAAGCCTTTGACATACTTCATTTGACAACATTCATGAGGATTTGTGTGTTCTAGTAGCACCCTAAAAACTTTCTCTAGCATGCATGTCAAACCGAATACCATACTATTTGAAGGACAGATCTAAGAGTTAAATTTTCAAATGCCTAAGCTTATCGTATCTTTGTAGCACTTTGATTTAATTTACTTATAACTTCTTCCTTAGGTTGTCATGTTATTCCATGGCATAAAATATTAACATTAGAAGAAAATATAGTAGTCATATAATAGTGGATAGGAAAAAAAACACCCTCTATTTGCCAAAGTAAAGAAACTGGGGCACAGCAAGATTAAGTGACCTCCCCCTTGTGGTTTTTTCTGTGAAGATTTCTCTAAATAAGTTGCGTATTCTTGATGCATTCAATGAAGTCTTCAGTTTTAACAGAATAGTAATCATGTTGGTAGAGGCATCCATAACAGTATTCAATATTTTCTCTAGCTTTTCATTCACAATAAACTTAGAATGTAAAAAGCATTTTTCCATTGCCAGTCTTAAATATCAGACTCTTTTGTGTCATTGTCCTCTTTTTTTTTATTCTTACCAGAACTTTAATGAACACATGATTCTACAAGCATCTCTTAAATTAACCTTGATTTTCTTGTCTGTCATCATCCAACAAAAAAGCTTATTCCGTGGTGATGGAAAAGGGTCACACTTTTGTTATTCCTCTAGAGTCTAGACACTTTACTTCCAAGTAAAGTTGTGAGCTTTTGCAGGACCCATAAAATGCACTTTTCACTTTTAATACTATTCCTTGGCATAGAAAGCAAGTCTTAGTATTTCTACTTAGAAGTTCCTACTCCCCCAATTTCGGTCTCCAATCATAGCCAAATCCTGCAGGATATACTGTATCTATTACTCGAAGAATGTAACTATGATTAAGTAATAGAACTCTAATTAAGCAATTACGTTATGTGTGTTCTTATCATTTTCAGAAGACAATAAATAGTTCGGGTGTTTTTTTGTTTTTGTGTTTTTTTTAAATATATTTTTATTGATTTCACAGAGGAAAGCAAAGGGAGAGAGATACAGAAACATCAACAATGAGAGAGGATCATTGATTGGCTGCCTCCTGCATGCCCCACATTGAGGATCGAGTCCTTAATCCGGGCATGTGCCCTGACTAGGAATTGAACTGTGACCTCCTGGTTCATAGGTTGACGCTCAACCACTGAGCCACGCAGACTAGGCATTTGTAAGCTTTCAGCAACATTCTATATGTGAAAACCTCTTCCTGCTTTTGAAGTCAGGCTCATCTCTTCTAAATTATTATTTTTGTTTCTCATTTAGTCTAAAACAGTCTAGATAATTTGCAATATTAATTTCTTATATAAGCAATCAGTCTGCTTTCGTGTGTTTGGTTTTGTATTCCCCATTTTCTGCTATGTTTCTCTGCTTTCCTTCAGTTAGTTTTCCAGTTATTGAGATGACTGACATCCACCCCACCGACCGACAAAACAATTATTCACCCTTTTCACCCTGTTTAAAATGCATTGCTTCCATCCACAACTGTAATCATAATGCATTTCCTAGCTTCTTATAGAAAACATCAGAGCATTTCTGATGATTTCCTTTTCATCAATTGCAACTGCTTCAACCTCAATTAGCAGGACAAATTTTCCAATCATGCATTCCCTATTCTGGTGAAGAAATTAGCGTTGTGGGAGATATTCACAAACTTTTCCCAGAGTTAGATTACCATAAAACTGGGAGATCAGACTTCCAAAGGTAAGCCATTTTCTAAAGGCTCGTTTTATTTGGAGCCGTGTGGTTTATCAATTTTTGTAAGGTCTGAATCCTACGTCTTAGTGAGCTTGAAGAATAAGGGTGGGGTGGTTTATCATCTGGAGTAATTCTACCTAGGTTTGATTTTAGTGAGACCTTGGACAATGAAGTCATGCTCTCTGTTCTTCTGTTTCCCATCATCTTATCTGTAAAATAGAAATATACAAGTACCTCTCTCACCAGGTATTTTTGAGAATTGAATGAGATAGTTAATGTACATTTAAAGGAAATAGGAGACTTGGGAATCCTAGGTGACAAGCAAGTATATGGCTGGCACAAATGGGTTCGTGGTTATTATCGTGTGTGTGTGTGTGTGTGTGTGTGTGTGTGTGTGTGTTTCAAGGAGATGGCTAGGAAAGCTAAATAATTTCCCTAAGTCTTCATCCTGTCAATAGGTTGGATAAAGATTCAAACAAATTCAGTATGATTTTAAAATATTTCAGGGCAGTGACAGGGAGAGTATTGGATAAAGACGGTAAAAATGAATTTTGTTTTACACCATCCATTTATTTGTTCAACAAACTCACATGGAGGAGGTATTGAAGCCTTGGAAATGGACATGCCCATCTGGGAAGGTGATGAGGAGAGAGAGGAGAATGGAACCGCCAGAACCGTGAGAAGGTTCCACATTAGGAAATGCAAGCAGGGAGAAAAGACAGGGAAGAGAAAAGGTCAGAGGGAGGGAATGTAACCCAGTGTCTGTGGCAGTAGCTTAATGACAGTTAAGACCACGGGGCGGGGGCGGGGGGGGGGGAGAGGGGGTTTGGGGTCAGTTTGAGAGGGCCTTATGGCTGGGGAGGAAGAGGTATGTCCTTGCAAGTTGATTCCCAGGCTGCTGCAGCAGATCAGAAAGATCATGGACCTGCTGACATTCAACCAAAAGTTAAGGGCCTGTGATATGGCCAGAGGGCTATTCTCTTCCCAGGTGGCCAGGACAGCGACCTGGATCCATCCTAGGATCACCCGTGGTCCTCCCAAGGCAGGCCCCTCCATATGACTCTGCTCATTAAAATCCATGTCCCAGGATATTCCCCATAGGCCTCGCAAAGACCCAGGAACAGCCCAACAGGTTTTTTCCTCCAGACAGACTAGGGAAATCCCTACTGCGCTGTCCTGTGTTGGGCAGGGCCCCTGAAGTCTGCCAAGCCAGATGGGCAGATGGGTCCCTCCTCCCAGGGAGAACCAGGGAAGCTCACCATCTGTTCTGCCGGACACAAAGCTTTTGCTTCACGGTTTTGACCTCACTGAGCCCTTTTTCCTAGTAGTTGTGGTGAAATTGTTTCAAACGCCACAGTATCCCAGTCCAGGCACAATGGAAGAGAGGAGAGAGCTAAGAATCTCGAATTAGAATCTCGAATCTCCAATCCTGAGTCCAGCATTACTGATAAGTTGCACAACCTCTTTGGATGTGAGTGAGTGTTCTGAGTAATGGGAGAGGTTAACAAGAGGTTATTTTAATAATTTGAAATGCTGTACATCAACATAGAAGCACATAGAGGACGCGCCGAGAAGCAGTAGCATTTTTTGGTATAACAGCATATATCATGAATGTCAGAAACTACTATTATGAATGACAAGGATGACTGAGAAAGAACAAAGCTCTGAGTAAAGGTGATGGAGGCAACTCCGAAAGAACAATTGTCATAAGGACTGAGATGTGAGAGCTTAAGGAAAAAGGAAACAGTGAAGAGAAGGAGGCAGTATTTTTTTTTATTTTTTATTTTTGGTAAGAAAGTTGGCAGTGAGTAAAGGAGAGAGAGAGACCATTGCCGGAAGAAACTGAATGCTGAAGGGAGGTTTCTAACTCCTAGTCATAACTGCTAAAGCTAAACAAATGGGAAAATCAGCTTTAATCTAGCTAGGCATAAATATACTTTTGAAAAATTAGTTTTCATACAGAAAATCACTGCAAAACATTTTAGGGAACCATTCAAAGAGAGAAATTGAGCCTGACCAGGTGGCTCGGTTGTTTGGAGTGTCAGCCTGTACAGCAAAAGGTGGCAGGTTCGGTTCCGGGTTAGGGCACAAACCTGGGTTGCTTTTGGAGCTCCCGTTTCTCCTCCCACGGCTCTCTCAGCTCACGTACTTGCCTCCTAAGAGCATGAAGAAACGCGACCCACGATCCTCCTTCTCCTGGGATGGGAGGTGTTCTATTTCTATGGGAACGTATGCACAGGTGACCCAGTTCGCCTCATTTGGATATACCAATACAGACGTCAAAGGGTACTTTATTATTTAGGCCAAGCTTAAACCAAAACTAAGAAGAGAGGAGACACAGGAGACAAACAGAGTGCAAGAATCACACAGGTTTATTAACCAGAGAGCTGATGGGTTTCAGTCCTTGGCAGGCCATCCGGAGACACTTGCTGACAGAGACACACGGAGGTCCTCAGATACGCAGCTGCAGGTGCTCGGTCTCTTGACACGAAGAGAGGCCTCTAACAGTCTGGGCTCAGGGCAGAGCAGGAGTGGTAGAAGTTCCAGGGGTAAGGAGAATGTCTCGTCTGTGGAGGGCAGACAGACGTCTGACTGCTGGTGTGAGAGTCCTTCTTTTATACCCGATGGATGGGCTTCTTCAGTGTCTCTTATCAGTGTGCTCCGGTGGTGCCTTCTGGGCTTATCGGGGTACACACGCAGGGGTTTGCAAAGTACTTATCTGGGTACACACACATAGGTTAAGTTTTACTTTTAATACAAAAGGGAGTTACTTATGCTAACCAAACTTATTACTTTAACAGGAGGACTGCAGCCGGTGTCAGTTTCTGTGCCAGAGCCACAGCTTTCATCACTGTGCAGCCTGTTTATATGTTTCTGGTGTCATTTGCTCTTGCCGGGCGCACACCGGAAGCTGACTACGGGGGTTGCAAATGTGGCATTAATACTCAGTACCGTGTAAGTTTATTTTATCTGTAAAATAGAGGTAGTAAGAGCAAGTACAGTAGCTAGCAGGCACGGCCGATGGTGAGGATTAAAGGCGACGCTGCATTCAAAGCGTGCAGCATAATGATTGGCACAGAGTGAGCGATCCCTGGACTGGAGAGGTTTCTCCCATCCCCTCCTTTCTTAAATGTTCTTGGAGCTGCACTGCTGCCAGGGGCAGGGTTGGAAAGGTCCAAATTTGGATCCAGCACAAGAACTGTTTGAGATCCACACACAAAGGGTTTCAGAAACTCAGGCCTAGTGATTCTGTAGGAATGAAGCTTAATGGCCAAGGGAAGGAAGCCAAGGCTGAGGGCTCTTGACTCGGGCTTAGCAGGCAGATGGAGGTGTGTTTTCCGCACCTGCTGAGCGGTGAGGAGGATGCGCTCTGCCAGCCAGCAGACACCCTCCTTCCCCACACAGCACGGAGACCTCGCCCACATCAGCCCCCTTAGGAAGAGCCCTTGAATGCAGGGAAGAATCCTAATAGCAGGGAAAGGAACGGGCGTAAGAGTCAGGGAGACATCAAGGGGCACGGAGACTGTAGGCGTCGTGACAGTTGAAATCAGATAACCCAGAACTGCCCGGACCTACATTTCTTACGTCACCACCATCTATGCCCTACTTTCTCCTTTCTGTACATCGTCGTCTCTTCCTCCTTAAAGGCCTAGCTCAAAGGTACACCTGGGAGAGCCTTCCTTGCCTGTCCTATTTATGAAAAAAGATGGCTCCAGACCTTTTATGCTAAATAGACTTTCCTACCTTATGAATCTATTGGTTTTTTTCCCTTTATCCACTCATCAAACATTTATTATGCACTCTCTGTATGCAAGAAATCAAGTTCAGAGCTGGGAATGAAATGTGGAACTTCAGTTCCTGACCTCAAAGAGCTGGCTCTATGTCGGATCTCCCTACCAGATTGTCAGCCGAACCCTTGAAACACGGTGGACACTTTCTTTGCTTCTTTCAGCACATTGGTCACTAGCATTTGTACATATTTCGTCAGCCATTATGTCAAAACTGTTCACCTAAAGCAGTGGAGGGAGCATGCTCAGTCCCGGGCACTCTCGATTCTAGACAGGAGTTAGAGTATTTAGATACAGTGAGCCAATCGCTGTGAGTATGTAGTGTGCTGAGCTCATGCTGCTTGTCCAGGGGAATGCCCTGTCATCTCCCATCCTCTCATTGGTTAGGAATAAAAGTGTTCAGATCATGGGTATAGCCATGCATCCTCACAGAATACTCTGGATTGTTTCATAGTTATAGTGATGTTACAGATAATAGTTTATAGGCACAATGATATAGAACCAGCACATCACGGAGCTCTGTGAAACAGTGCATGTTTTGTACAAGCACATTTCATATCCACAGCAGTGTAAGATTCCACTTTTAAACAGCAAATGCAATCTTGATAAAATCTCCAGTTGAGAACTTATCTAATAGGTCCAATTTAAAACTGCATGTAAGTAATTGATTTAAAAAAGCTAACTAAAAGTACCAGAATGTCATACATTATACTTTATTCAAAATGAGAGGGAAATTTAAATGGCCAAGAATGAGTAATTTTCAGTGAGCACAGACATATACCCAAAGGTTTTTTCATTTATTTATAATAAAAATAATTAGTTTTAAAAGCTACTTTGATCCTCCATTTTACATATATACATATATTATTATTATTATTAAGTATATACTTATACCTCTAAATTCCAAAATTGTCTTCAACAAAGGTTGGGGCATTAGCTTCTATGTGCCGTAATCCCTTCCAATTAGGGAAATGGTAGTAAAACAGATATAAGAACTCTCACTTCCACTGAAGTGGGAAGGAGCTTGAGGTTAATGCAGAATGATTTTCAGTAGGGGCATGCAGTGGGCTAAATAATATTTCTTAGATATTTTCTTTGGGAGGAGAACTCTTTCATTTAGGCCATTATTGATTCTTTGTATTGAATAAGGCTTTGACCATATATTTATTCATTTATAAAATATCAATTATGTGCATACTGTGTACCACACACTATTCTAAGTTGCAATACAGAAGTGAACAAAAGGGGGAAAATGATGAAACTTATACTGCACTGGAAAGACTCAGGCACTAAACAAATTTTAAAAACATATGATTCATCTGTGGATAGTATATGTTTTTGAGAAAAATCAAGTAGGACATCCCTGGGCCAGGAGAGGAGGGTGGCAATCTATATATATATATAAGGCTAGTATGCAAAGTGTCCCTGTGGGAGTTCAACTAGGAGTTCTATCGCTCACTATGACATGTGCTGACCACCAGGGGTTGGCGTGGAATGAAGGAAGGCCCTGGCTGGCAGCCAGCAGCCGGGGAAGGGAGGCCCTGGCCAGCGGCCAGGGAAGGGAGCCTCCGGGTGGCAGCTGGAAGGTCCCGATCGGCCCTGATCACCAGCCAGGACTAGGGACCCTACCTGTGCACAGATTTTGTGCACCAGGCCTCTAGTTTCATATGATGGTCACAGATTTCTACACTGAGAATGTGACATGGGAGCAACTGAAGGAGTTGAGAGAGTGATTCTTGTGGCTGCATTTAGGAAGAGCATTCTCAGCAGAAAGAAGTACAAACACTCTGAGGGATGAGCAGATCGGGGGTGCTCCAGAAAGAGTAAAAAGGACAGTGTGGCTGGAGCAAAGTAAGTGAGAAAAGATCTAAGAGGTAAGGGTAAAGGTCAGTTTGAGAAGGACTTTAGCCTGGCTGGGGGTTGAACATCGACCTATGAACCAGGAGGTCACAGTTTGATTCCTGGTTGTGATACGTGATTTTTGGACTGGAATACATGGTGTTCCCCTGGGAAGGATTGTTCCTTGGATTCTTTGTCCGTTGGAGTTGAAGAATGAATCCACGGATGGAAGTTGATATAGCAAAGATGAAAGTTTATTGAAGAACAAGTACAGACTCCCACATGGGGAAGAGGAAAGAATCTCACAGCACAGATTCCCACATGGGGAGGGGGAAAGAGTCTCGCTGACTTTGTTTCCACAGTTTATAAAGGCTGCAGTTCTTGTGTCCTAATATCCCTTCTGATTGGTCAATATTCCCTTTTGAATTGGTTACTGTAGTAACTCCTGAGCTCAAAGATCAAACATCACATGGGACATGTGATGCCCTCCTTCTTCATTGTTCTTCCATTCCTTCTGGGCTTTCTTCCTCCTTCTTTATTTTGTAAATATAGACCTTTTGGCTACTCCCAGTTCCCTTGTCTTATATAAATGTGACTGTTGCTGCTCCCTTGTGTATAGAAATGTACCTTCTCCGAGCTCTCTTGTCTTATGGAAATGTAACTTCTCCCAGTCTGTAGCCCTGTATTTTTTCCATGAACTCCCAATTCTAAAAATTCCCTAAACCGGCCTATATCCCCCTAAAATTCCTATTTCAGTTGGGGCACATGCTGGGTTACAGGCTTGATTCCCAGTAGGGGGCGTGCAGGAGGCAGCCAATTAATGATACTCTCTCATCATTGATGTTTCTATCTTTCCTCTCCCTTCCCCTCTGAAATCAATAAAAATATGTTTAAAAAAAATTTTTTTAAGTTAGAAAAGGACTTTGACTTTCTGTCTTCAAATAACACATGTCACCAGTTCGTTTTCTCCAGCAGAAAGAAAATCTGTGTGGCTCTGCTTTTGGTAGATGTTTGGAAATTGTCATCACCTACCAGAATGCCTGGAGAAATGCTTCCAAATATAACTGAATGACGCATCTTAGGAGACTGACACTTCCCCGTTACCACTTACCCCTTTACTGAAAGTCGAGTCATAGTAATCAGTCAGCATGAATGAATCATCTGCATGAGTACAATGATTCACTTGACTGATGCTTCATCAACAACCATCACAGTGACTGAGAAAGAAAATCCTTCATTAAATCATTAGAATTTTCTGTGTGCTAGATACTTTTGATAATTTTGATTATCATTGAAACAAGAATAGCTCCTATTTATAAAGAACACTGAGTATGCCAATTATTGAGGAAGTAATACACACACACACACACACACACACACACACACACACACACACTAGAGGCCCAGCACGTGATTGAAATCGCACGAGGAGGCACCCCGCTGGGAGCCAGGACCTGTGCCTGACCCGCGTAGCGCCGGCCACCGCGTTGTGTCCACTGGGGTGGGGGCAGACGTTCCTGTGTGTTGTGTCTCCACTCTGGCCCGCCCCCAGCCCCAGCCTCCCCAAGGCCTCTGGGGTGGGGGTGGCACGCAATGCCCTCCTGCCCATCTGAGTGCGCAGCACTTCCTGAGTGGTCGTGATGCAGCCTCCTCCTGGGCGGTCATGATGCTCAGCTAATTAGCATATTCCCTGTGTATATAGATAGATACTTAAATTTGAACTTATTTCTGTTGGACAGGTCTTTGGTGGTTTTTTTTTTTATAAATTGTGGTTATAAAATAACAAAAATTTACCATCTTAACCACTTTTTAAGTGTACAGTTCAGTAATGTATAGTCACATTGTTGTGCAACAGATTTCCATAAATTTTTCACTGTGCAAAACTGAAAGTCTATGCCTATTAAGCAACTCAAAATCTCTCCCTCCCCTGCCCCTGGTAGCCATTATTCTGCTTTTGTTTCTGAGTTTGACTACTTTGGAGACCACATATAAGGGAAATCATACATTATCTGTCTTTTTGTGACTGACTTATTTCACTTAGGGACATTTTTTTATTTGTTTGTTTCTGCTTTGTTTTTATTCTAGTGAAGCAGGGATTTTGGAGGAGGGATGAAAAAGACAGGTTTTAGGAAATTGTAGAAATTAAGGGGATCATGGAAGAAACACAGGGCTGCAGGGCAGCAGATGGTGTATTTCCATAGAATAGAGGAGCTGAAAAGCTGCAATGGGTACATTTCCATACAATGAGGGAGCTGGGAACAACAAAAAGTCTATATTTACAAAATAAAGGGAAAGAAGCCCTTCATCCAGAAGAAGAAGAAAGCCCAAAGGGAGTAGGAAAACAATAAGGAAGCAAGGGAGAGAGCCTCACATGTGCCATGTAAGGTTAACCTTTGAGCTCAGGAGTTACTATAGTAACCAGTCTAAGGGAATAGTGACCAGTCAGAGGGAATATCAAGGCACCAAGATCTGTCTGCAGCCTTTATAAGGCGTAGGGAAAAGGAACTCAGTGGGGCCCTTTCCCCCTTGCCACATGGGAGTCCATTCTGTGGGACTCTTTCCCTCTCCCCATGTGGGAGTCTGTACTTGTTCTCCAATCATTCTCTACCTTTGGTATACTACCCTCTGTCCATGGATTCATTCTTTGACTCCGGTGGACAAAGAATCCGGGTTCCAGTCCAAAAATTCCATAGCACTAGTTTTACACATGAAGAAATGGGTTTAAAGAGTTTAACTTGCTTAAAGCTATTTAGTTACTAAATGACCCTAAGAACTTGAATCTGGATTTGATACTAGAATTCATATGCTTAGCTACTACTCCACTCTTTCTCAACCAGAATGCTCAGGATCTGTGGGAAGAGGGTGAACAATATAGGTTTATTCTTGGGCATCTTTGAAATGTCCTTTTCCATGACAAGTTTGCACACACTATTCACATTTGATAAACACAGGGCCAAACTGAAGGGACTGAGTCTGTAACTTCATGCTAGACTCCACACTCAGCAACATCTCAGACTTCCTCACCTATTACTTTTGTTTGACATACTGACCTTTTTGTATCTGCTAGGGGCTTAGCTTCATAAATCTCCTGCACATTTCTGTAAGATTCATGTGAGTATACTGTGATTGAAGCATTTGACGCAAACACACCAAGCTATAGTGGCAGTATTGACACTGACCAACTACTTAGCAAGTCCAGATGGCCCGTTCATTCTGGTTTCTCAACCACAGGTCCAAGAAAACCCTTTGTCTAACAGAGGAAAACTTGTTTTTCCTTGCTCCACCACTGGCACATTTTTAAGTCGTTTGATGTCAAAATAAGAACAATTCGTCATATTCATCTTCTCTGCCAATAGGTGCCCATTTGTTCCTTACTTTTTTCAGAAAGGGAGTTAAGATAATTTTAAAATTGTTAAGTATAAAAGGGAAACTTTGGATGGTTGGTCAGAAATAAATAGAACATTTAGAGTACATTTTCCAAACCAACAAAACCAGGACAGACGGACTTACAAGTACAAGTGTATTTATGGGGCTCATGGAAAAGACTGTTTGATCAAGACTGACCTAGAAATATAGGAATACATGTCACCCAAATAACTTGGTGTTTTTTGTGTGTTTTTTTTTTCCTTTTTAGCATAGCAAGTTTAAAGGGTAAATGTTGGCTTTCCTTGAATAAAAGTAAAATAATTTCCTTAGGGCAATAGATCTTTGAAGCCATTGACTTCGGGAATTAAAATGCTCTGTGCTGACCCCAAACACATAATTTCTTATTCTTCCAAAGCATTCTCTGGCTAAAACTTGAAATCTGACATTTTCAAAATGGGGAAAGGAGAATTGGAATATTCCGTGGATTTGATTCAACAAACACTCACTGTGTTCCAGTCAATTGTTTAACTCATCATTAGTTACCTGGTGTCAAGATGAGGAGTAGGAATCAGAAATGTAAAGCACACAAAATACAGTAGGAGAGACACTCAGATGGTTTTAATGTCATATTTTGAATATCATTATCTTAATTTTTACATGTGCCAGAGGAGTGACTGACTAAAACTTGACAGTTGTAGGACTGTGAGGGCTGGAACATCTGTTCTGATTCTTTAAAATCTAAATAAAATTTTACCTTGTGGAGAAGGGATTTCTAGATTCTATGAACCTTTAGCATAATATCAATAGAATAATACTTGATATGTAGAAAGTGCTCAATAAATTTTGGCAATTTATTCAGCCTTTGACATTTGATGAGTACCATTATATACCAAGTGTTGGACTAGTCATGAAGATACAAGATTTAACATAAGTTAGTCTATAACCTCAGCAAACCTGCAGTCACTATGGAAACAGGCAGGTAAGAAGGCAACTGCAAGAATCCATCATAAATCCTCTGATAGAGGTGATGGGGAATATAAGACTTTTTTTTGAGGGATCTGAATCTGGGCCAATAACATGCCTTCTAACACACACTCTTGCTAGCTGATAATTAACTCCATTGATTCCTGTCTTGTCTTGCAGAACCTGTTTCCCAGAATACTCCCATTTTATAAAGGGGCCATAAACAAAGAATGTACCTGCTTAGCTAGAGGGGAGGTCATTGATACCACCCAGACCAGGCATTTAGATACAATCTAGCTTCCCCATTCGAACTGACTCAGGAGGGGCTGTGTAAGCACACCACAAAAGCAGGGTAGATAGGAAACAGAACACAAAGAAACTGAAGGGTAAGAGAAAGCTTCCTCCATATTCACTCACCCGGGATTTGGAGAACTGACCCCCTGAGTCACTGTACTAGTACATGTGACAATGAATGGGTTTACCCTGGATCTCTGAGCACTCCCTGTGTGTTTTTGGTCACCTGGTAACCTCTGAAACAGAGGTAAACCCTTGGTGTTACGGGAGACCCAGAGTGGGCTGTCGGGGAAGGCTTCTCAGCCCTGACATAGTGAGTTTTGTAAGGTGAGTAGGTTAATCAAGTTAAAAGGTTGAGGAAAATGAGAAATGAAAAACATTGAATGAATAAACACTGGTGTCAGAGAGAAAGAAGAAAAGAAAGAAATGGGTATAAGGAATCTATACAAAGGCATGCATTCTTGGGAAACTAACCAAAGTTTTTGTGATTATACCTTAAGGTTTTTGACAGTGAGTGACATTCTGTGAAGTTAGTGAGGTACATGTGTTGTTATGATGGCCATTGTGAGGGCTGACAGGCAACTGAAATCCACGTGAAGCATGTTGGGAAACTGGAAGTCAATGCAGGTGTTTCTGAGGAAGTACTCATATAAGTATTACAGACAGAAACACCACCATTAAGTTGTAAGATACTTTTGTGTTGTTTTTTTCTTGGAATATCCATAAGTATGGTTACCAAAGAACTAAGAAGCTATTCTGACTACATTTGTGTGTTAATTTTACTGGTGATATTCCCTCTCTCTGTTTTTGTTCCCTACCTTTGTTTTATCATATTTTAACTTTTATTCCATTTGCTAATTAATTATTTTTATGACCTATGTTTAGGGTCAGAATTTTGTTAGCCATATTTAAAACCAAAATTTAAAACCAAATCTGTAATTTATATTGAGGGATCCTTTAGCCCTGCAGCTAAGAAGACTGAAGATCAAACAAAACTTCCTGGATATTTAACAATATTGACTTATTGTGAACAGGTGATTTGAATGTTCTCAAGCAGAGTCTTATTAATTTATAGCCATTTTTATCAGAAAAACCATAACATCTCCATGATGGTATACTGGAGAGAAATTTCACAATGCATATGTTCCCCCACCCCCTTTAAGATTTATTGTCCACAT
This sequence comes from Myotis yumanensis, assembly GCF_028538775.1. Taxonomy (NCBI): domain Eukaryota; kingdom Metazoa; phylum Chordata; class Mammalia; order Chiroptera; family Vespertilionidae; genus Myotis; species Myotis yumanensis. The sequence goes on along the minus strand of NW_027223762.1, from coordinate 27,357,605 downwards.
GGCATAGTTCATGTTTCAAAGTGCACCTACTGTATAGTACCTGGTTCATAGTCTTGGAACTGCAGCTAAATAATGGTATATTCTTGATAAATCAGTATCCTATCCCAGCTGTTAAATATAACCCAGTTTGGCTCTACCATTCCAAGTTATATGTCTCATTGCCCAAGACAGGCAGCTGCCCACTCTGCCCTTGGTACTCTCAAGAGACCTCCAAAGGCTCCTGCTGGTCCCTACCCTCATAATCCTGGCCTCCTCACTTGTGATTCCTCCAAATCCTCCTGCTTCATGCTAAATGCATTTCTTCTTTTGCACCTTCAAAGATTGTCACAGAAAACTGTTGTTTCAGGACTCAATACATACATATCAATTTAGAATAGTCATTAAATTCAACACCTTTGTTTTCTTTCTGGGATGCAAGTCTTTTAGATTATCTACTAGGGGTCCAGTGCATGGATTCGTGCATATTGAAAGGAAATTAATTGGAAGGTGGCTGGCGGGGCTGGGCGGGACTGGGCAAGTCAGGCCAGACACGCCCTGGAGCCAACCTCCCGCGGTCTCTCCCCAGCCAGCAGCACCTGGGGTGGCACAGGGGCTCGAAGGGCATCTGTGGAGTGAGCTGGGTCACTCTGGCAGGTGGGGTCCCTCGACCTGGCCTGCGGGGATTGGGCCAAAACCAGCAGTGTGATATCCCCCGAGGGGTCCCGGAGAGTGAGAGAGCACTCTGCAAAGTTGTCGCTTGGAAGCTCCTGCATTGAGCATCTGGCCCCTGGTGGTCAGTGCATGTCATACCTACCGGCTGGTCGGTCGGCCGGCCAGTCGTTTAGTCTTATATATATATAGATGTATCTGACGGGAAGGTGAAATACAGCCAAATGTAGTTTTAATTGATTTTTAATTATTTGAAGAGAGATGAATAAGCTATCCATTAAAGTGGGAGGAGTAATATAAGTAGTAATTATTATTTAGATTAGTCATTATCAAGCCTTTGACAAGCATAGATAAAAGATACTGCCACACAAAACTAACAAGTTGAGGCAAAGTAAGAATATTTCCATTAGCCAAACATTTTATTTTTAAATCAGTAATCCATTTAGGAAATATTTTTGAGTGCCTACTGTCAAATGTTTTTGAGTGCCCAGCAGTGTTCAAGGTATAAGAAATACCACGGTTTATGAAACAGACAACAGTCACTGTCCTTATAGAACTCCTATTTAGTTTTCAATTATTATGTTACTTTTTTAGATGTCAAAAATATATGGGAAAGCTAAATCTCAAGTGCAAAATTATAATTCTGTTTATTTGTCACAGAATAGAATATTCTCCTTCCAAAAGAAATTCCTATTTTAAATGAAGGAATTGTTATACTTTTAAGGTTATATAACCTTTAATTAAGGTGCCTTAGTTATGTGTGTAGCCATATCCTCAAAGTTCTTTAGGGACTCTAGCACTTTCATTTAATTCTTTGTGCTATTCTCCTGTTAATTTCCCCTTCATACTGCATGCACTTTTGTGGAAGAGCTGGGTCATAGTAGTGCAACCTGGGTGAATCTTGTATTCATCATATATTGAGCTCCTAGCTCATTTCTGCACCCTCATACTCCAAAAGCAATCAGGGCTCTTTGTGACTTTGTGGTCTCTTTAGGAGCCTAATATAGGCACTCTCTATTTAGCCCTGCTACCTCTAGCAGCAGAAAGTACAAAATGAAATCAACCCCATTCCCTACTTCTTAGTCTCTGAAGACAGTAACTGAAAATCAGTTTTCCTCCCAGCTTCGTAAATCGAATGGCAAGTGGCCTATATTAGAAACTTCTCATTTCATTCTCCCCACAATTTGCTGAATAGGTTTTATGTTGTTAAGGTTAGGATCATTTGGCTTCAATAAAGTGTTAATTTCTTGAGTGATCTCTGTAGAGAGCATGTCAAAATGAGAAATGCAGCTTAAGGGAAAGGGAATCTGAAAATGAAACATGTGGTCGAGGTAAAGAAGTGATGGTTCTGTGATATCTAATCGAAACCCAGATGCCCTCCCTATTGAGTGTGAGTCAGGGAAGGTGTAGTGGGAGATTTAGCCCTTTTAAGTCACCATCAATGCCTCTCTAGTGACTCCAAGTTAAAATCATAGTAGCATAATTCCTTGATAGGAGTGTTTTACATCTCAGCAGTATCGAGAGTGTAAATAAAAAGTTTTTAGCATATTTTGCTATCTATATATATAAAAGGCTAATATGCAAAGTGTCCCTTTGGGAGTTTGACCAGGAGAACAGGAGTTCGATCGCTCACTATGATGTGTGCTGACCACCAAGGGCAACGCAGAACGAAGGAAGGCCCTGGCCAGCAGCTGGGGAAGGAAGGCCCCAGCTGGCAGCCAGAAGGCCCCTATTGGCCCTGATCACTGGCCAGGCCTAGGGACCCTACCCATGCATGGATTTCATGCACTGGGCCTCTAGTTTTTATATACTGTAATATTCCAACAATAAAAAGTTATGGGATTGTGGTAATGAATACATGAGCCTACACAAGTGATAACATTGTATAGAACTAAGTACACGCCCTCCCCCCCCATGATACACACTTACAAAGAGTACACATGTGGGGAAATTTGAGTAAGACAGGAATATTATGTAAGTGTCAATATCTTGCCCATGATAACTGTACCAAGATTTTTTCAAGATGTTACCATTAGGGGAAAGTTGAATGACAGGTCTATGGATCTCTCAACACATTTTTACATGTGAAGCTTTAATTATTTCCAAACAAAATGTTTAAAAATTTATAAGTTGGCAGCAGCTTTAAAACAAGCCTCCTGAGCACCCCCTTCAAACACTGTGGGGCATTCTGGGACTGACCCTGCTCTGAGCCCTAGACACTGGTCTTTTTCTGTGAATAAATAAAGAGTGATGTATGAGAAATATGAAATTTGTTCAGTTTTGCTCAAGTCCTCAAAAGTGAAAAGACCTAGAGAATATTATGCTAAGTGAAATAAGCCAGTCAGAGTAATACAAGTATCACATGATCTCACTCATATGTGGAATCTAATGACCAAAATAAACTGATACACAAAATAGACCCAGAGACATAGAAGCATGGAACAGACTGTCAAATCTCAGAGGGAGGTGAAGAGGGAGGGAGTGTGGATGGGGAGAGATTAACCAAAGATCTTATTTGTATACTAGAGGCCTGGTGCACAGATTCATGCACTGGTGTGGGGTGTGGCCTGCGGGTATCAGCCCTCTGTGGGAGCACCACTCATCCGGCTCTCCGGGTCAGCCGACCGGCTGTGGACCCACCCTCTGAGTGGCTGCTGAATGAAGAAATTAGTCTGAGCTGATATTTCAGGGTAATATCTTGGGTAAAGATGTGTTCTGTGTCCTGGAGGAACCTGGTGGAGAGCTTTGCACCCCAAAGCCACTTGGTGAATGTCCTTGATGTGTGATGCCAGGTCAGTGACACCATCAGGGATGTTGAGGGCAGCCGTGCTCCAGGATCCTCAGCCATCAGGACAGCCTCCCTGGGGGGTCCACAGTCATGTCCCCTCTTGCCATCTGCCTATGCCAACTCCCCTGCTCTTTCTAGAACACACCTTAGAGGGCCTGCATCAGCTGGTGGGGTCAGGCCAGAGTCTAGATTGTCTGAGGTATTTGATAGGTGCAGAGACTCAACTTCACCCTGAGCCTGCTAGCGGCTGCTCCTGCTGTGGGATCAGCTGCTCATCCAGGTCAGCTGAGCAGCACTCCCACTGTGGGAACGCACTGACCAACAGGGGGCAGCTCCTGAATTGAGCATTTGCCCCCTTGTGGTCAGTGTGCATCATAGTGACTGGTCAACTGGTCGTTCTGCTGTTGGTCGCTGGGCTTTTATATATACTAGTATAGATATGCCTAACCCATAGACACAGGCAATAGTGTGAAGGCCTGGGGCAGAGGGGCATGGGTGCAGGGTAGAGGGGGTCAATGGGGGGGAAAAAGGGGGACATATATAATACTTTCAGCAATAAAGAAAAATAAATAAATACAATAATAATAAAAATTCAATATTGGAACTGGAGATGTTAAGGGCCCTTGTGTTCCTCCTAATATTGTTCATCAATTTGTCATGAGTGGGTGGCACCACATTTTTGCCCTTAATAGTTTTATAAAATGAAGAAAAGAAGAGATAATTCTTTGCCTAATTTATATTTCAATTTTCCTGCTTTTAATCTACATTCAAATATGATTCAGGGAACTCAGGCCAGACCTCATAATACCTATATATGCTTAAATGCCCAAATAAAAAGCTAACTAGATCATAGTATTACATACCTTAGATAAGCTTATTGGTTAACACGTCTTTTAAAAATCTCTTATATCTCTTAAAAATTCAGGCTTTCTAATAAGATGTAAATTCTGTATTGCTGTGATGTCAATTTAGTTTTTATTCCTTCAGAAAGATACACCATCATGTGTGTGTCAGATACCTATTACCAGGACTATCTATTCTGTGGCAGAGTTGTCTCTATATCTGTTCCAAGTCTTCAATCATAAGTATAATAATCTACATATTATAATTAGTTGGTATTTTTATATAATGATCAGCTTAAGATTGTAACATAATTTATTAATGTTCTTATGCTAAATATTTAATTACAAAAGTAAAGCTGGAACTCCTTGCATTATGAGATCTTAGGTACTAAAATATGGAATGCTGTTGGGTGCTGACGTGAAGGTAAAATTTGTCTTAAGCATCTACTTAGATTTACATACTTTTTACCAGTTACATCTTTTTACATAAATCTTCAGCTAGCATATATGCAGTTCATAATTATTATACTGGAGAGACTTATTTAATGTTCACAGATATCAACATGATTTTATTTGGGAATTCAAATCTGTTACTTATGCTAATAGCAGGGAGAAGAATAAACTCATTTGAATTCCACATTTCATTTCTCCACACCATTCTCAGACTTGTCCGTCAGCTGGCATTATTTATTCATTGATTTCTGTATGTGCAGCATCACACTGAGAATGATTTGGAAGTGAAAAAATGCTGAGACTAGGAAATACAATAATGGTCTGGAATATTCACAACCAGTAGGTAATACTTTATCACTTGCTATGATGGAAATATAGATCCAAGTTCTGGGTGAGAATAAGACTGCTGACCACAAGGAGCAAGTTACTAAAATGGCAGACAGGATTAGCAAGAGTGCAATAAATTCTATTATACAGGTACAGTATTTATAGGTTAGAGTTCCCAAGTAAGGCTGCTTAACTACAGAGGGAATAGGGGGGAAAGGTAAGAAGAAAGCAGGTCAGAGGGATGAGAATAAGAATAAAAAAAGAGCATCAGGAAAGCCTTCTTTTAAAAAGACACTAGAGGCCCAGTGCATGAATTCGTACATGGGTGGGGTCCAGCTGGCCCACCCCAATTGGGGCCGATCAGGCCTGGCCAGCCAGGGGGAGGGGCTATGGGCGGTTGGCCAGGCAGTCCCGCCCCCTGGTCAAACTCCCAGTCGAGGGGACAATTTGCATATTAGCCTTTTATTATATAGGATGTTGGCTAAGCTGTCAAAAGAGAGCTACCATTATTTTATGCCTTGGACTAGCCATATGTGAACCAATTCAGTGTTTACAATGAAGGCCCTGCAACTATTTACATAGAATATATAAAGGGAATTTGGAGGCATTTTGAAGGTGTGGGAATGTGTTTGTGTGTCTAGTAATTAAGGAAAGTGAGGCTATTAAATTTAAACTTACAAGTAACTTTTTTTCCTTCAGGTAACTTAAAACCAGATCTCTTTGGGAGACCTGTGATGTCCACATAATGAGAGAAAAATAGAGCAAAAACTTGATTCGACTGGAATGCAGTCTGGAAGGAACTGGGTTTAGTTTGAAATGCAAATATAAAAATTACTTTTAGGTGTTTTTGTGTTTGTTTGTTTTTGTATTGGATCCTAGAATATGTAGCACTGTCAAAAATTAGACAGTAATATCTGCGATTGAGAAGGAAATATACTAGAATTTTTTCACTGAAGTAACTAAAAGCTACAATACACAAAATGTGATTATAAAGTAATAACACTAATTATACAATACATAGATAAGTTTTTCTTGTATATTTATAGTCACCCCCACAGTATAAACTCCATGAAGGTGGATGCCTCTTTAGAAAATAAACCGTTTTCTAAAATATGTGTATTGAAAAAAACTAAGTTCTATTAATGCTCAATTTATTCTCTCTCTCTCTCTTGCTTTCTCTCTCTTTCTCTCATTCTCTCATTTTCTCCCTCTCTGTTATTCATATGTTTTACTTATAAATAAAGTCATCTTCCTAGGTTGGCTTTAAGCAAGCTCTGTAGGTTAGAACCATTTCTTTAAAAAGAACTGCCAGTATTTACCATGATGAGAGGGGGCAATTACATTAGAAGGAAGTCCTGTTTTGCGTCCGAAGTAATAATTTGCTGATGAAATCGTTCTACTGTTAAAGAGAAGCATGACATTAATGCATTGAATAAATACTTATTGAACACTCTCTACGGGCCAAGAATGGATACAGGGGAAAATGGGAAGCAAAATATATGTGGGCTCTGCCCTCTTGGAATGTGCATCTAGATACATTCTGGATAATCCCCTTCCCCCCCAAAATGATAATAAAGTCTAATATCTATTTTTAGAATTTGCAAATTGCTAGATTTCTAAAAGTTACTCCATCCTTTCATCCAATAAAATTAGACAGTGAAGAGAGAGATTGGAATTATTTGGTCCATTCAACTGTAGCCATGCAGAACCTGTCATTAATGAGAGGACGAACACTGGAGGTCGGTGTAGGCATAAGGAAGCATCTCCATGTTTCCTGCCCAGGGCCCACCACTAGCCCATATGGTCCTGCCTGGAGAACCAGGGCTCATGCTGCGAACTGGAATTCAGGGCTGACTGCACAGCCATGCACACGGATGTCTTCCCTCACTTCGTGTCACACTCAGGTGAAGCTCAGTTACTGAACATTCCTATTAAACATGATGTGCCATTAGTCATGCTTTTCCTGATGGGGAATAGCCCTGAATCCCAAAGATCAGCCATAACAGACTCTCAAAATAAATCTTCAACAACACCCAACATGTTACAGAGACATCATTTAACACAAAACATTAGAAATTAAGTCTTAAAGCATGCCTCTGGCCACCAGTTCTGCCCCACATGGCAATCCACCGTCTGAGCTAGAGCGTTTTATTGATATGTTGCTATCATGCATCTCAGCGAGTGTGCTCCGGGAGCGTATGAGTGCAGTGCATCGTCGCTGGGAGGGGAGGGCTGTGTGGACATGTAGCGGTTCATGCCCCAGAAGGTACAGAACATCACTTCAGCTCCTCCAGCCAAAGCTCAGGGATCCCCTGATGCAGTGGCTGCGCAATTTGTGGGCTGGGGGAGGAGTTTGGGGCCCTGTTGGCCTTCAGCAAATGTCAATAAGTACAAGTCCAGAGAATTATGGGGTCAGCAAATCCTGACAGTGGCAACCCCGACGGTGCAGTGGGACCCTTCTCTCTGTGCCATTCCCTTTCTGGAAACCACGCTTCTCGTTAGATTTTGCAGAATCATATGAGGTGAAGTTAATATTTGGATTTCTCTCCTGGGGAGATATTAGAAGGCCTGAGAGAGCTGGAACGTGATGATGTTACAGTTAGATACTTCCTTTATGTATGCATCTAACCTCTTCTGTTTGAAGTTAATTTGATTTTGCCTGCATTGAAAAGAAGTCCTGGGAGATGAATTTTTATTAGAGAAATGCTGAACCATTGCATTTCCAAAGTTGTACACCGGAGGAAATTGAAAAGTCCTTGAAGACTGAGGCTTCTGGTTCATATCCAAACTTCACTTCACGTGGCTTTTCTTGACAAAATATCTCAAACAGTTTCGAGGGACGTTGCCTTACTTGGCAATTTAAGCGAACGTGTCAGATGTCTACCACTTCATTCTGTTTCTGTTGAGGAGATGGCATTTCTGACTGCTTCCTCTTATTGACATTTTCCACACAGAGGGTTTCTAATCTCCACATTAGTGTTCACTTATTGACATACTAGAAGGAGAGAATAAAGGTGGACTATTCTTTAGGGTAAACACAAATCTTCTTTCAGTAGATTATAGCTTTATAAAAACCCAATGTCATGTACACATGCTAGGAAAATCTATTAGAGGATGATTTTGATTATGCAACACAAATAACATTTCAAACGGAATTAAATGTTATATGATATTATGAGGCTATTATCTATGTATAAATAAAAATTTTCAGGGTAGGTTACAACAGAAATAACTGAATTGTTACATCATCACTTATTGTCATTAAAAACTCTGATGACAGTTATTCCTTCATTAAAGATGTGTTGCCCCGAATACAATCTTTCCTACTGGGTGGAACATATTAAATTCCATGTAAGTCGGTGAAAGGCCATTTGTTGCTAGATTCACTACAGCCGTGGCTGTTATTTTCTTCCCTCCCAGGAAGTCCTGGAAGAGTTTATTAGGGAAGTTAATCCTTGTGCTTGGTCTGTGGCTTAATGACCAGCCATCTTTTATGTGTAGAGTTGCAGAGTGGTACAGCCGGGAAAAATTATCCTCTTTTTTCTTCCCCGTAATTTCAAAAGCAGCTTTTATATCAATGTGCACTCACTGTTTTTTTTTTCCTTTGTAGTTCACAGATTGTCTCAGCCTAGGGGACAATGTGGTATGTAGTGGTGAGGAACTAGGAGTAAGGGTGGTGGAGCCACATTGCCTGGGTTCTAATCTCCCAGTTACTAGCTCTGTGACTATGGCTGGGTTGGGCTAAGCCACCATAGCTTTCTCATACTCAGCTTCTTTATCTGTGAAATGGGGGTGATGTTAGCAGTCACCACATGCAGCTATTGGCATTAGAATGAAATGGGAATATCCCTACAGAGTTCTTTGTGCAATTCCTGGTACACAGAACCTATCCAATAAATGGTAGCTATCATGCAGGTAAGTAACTCAGTTATGAAGAAAACCTAAATTCCCCATTATAGTTTTTGAAACTGCTTAGTTTAAATCCTTTTGGGGGCTCCCTTTCTAATGAGCAGCTCTTTCATTCCTAATCTTTACTGGCTGGTCATATGGACTAAAATATTGTCATATTGTGAGCCTCTAAATCAGGGGTCCTCAAACTACGGCCTGCGGGCCACATGCAAATACAAATATTGTATTTGTTCCCATTTTGTTTTTTTACTTCAAAATAAGATATGTGTAGTATGCATAGGAATTTGTTCATAGTTTTTTTTTTTACACTATAGTCCGGCCCTCCAACGGTCTGAGGGACAGTGAACTGGCCCCCTGTTTAAAAAGTTTGAGGACCCCTGCTCTAAATGTAAAACATACCTTCTAGGTCAGTGGTCGGCAAACTCATTAGTCAACAGAGCCAAATATCAACAGTACTTCTTCAAAATAGACTCGCCCAGGCTGAAAACCAACTTCTGCGCATGGACCACAAGTTTCAATCGCACTGTACGTGCGCGCCTGCACATGGTATTTTGTGGAAGAGCCACACTCAAGGGGCCAAAGAGCCGCATGTGGCTCTCGAGCCGCACTTTGCCAACCACGGTTCTAGGGTGTTCATATTTCTCACAAACTAATTTAAAAATCACCACCACCACACAACTGTGGGTGAGACATTTCCTTCCAGGCCTTGTTTCTGAGGCCTCGGAAGCAGAGATCCACATGCTTCACTTTCGATTTGTAACATTATTTTTGTTTCTGTCTGTTTCACTCTTGTTACTGCTGTCAGCTACTATGTTCCCAACTCCCTCCATCAGTCTGGAGCTCCTCCAGGCCAGGGACTGGATCTTTATTTATCACTAGAGGCCCGATGCACGAAATTCGTGCAAGGGGCTCGGCCCTCGCAGCCCCAGCTGCCTCGGCCCCCGCAGCCCTGGCTTCGTCCGGAAGGTCACCTGGACAGTTGTTCTGCTGTTCGGTCAAATTAGCATATTAGCTCTTTATTATATAGGATTATGTCTTTAGTCCCTGGCCCAGCCCCTGACACAAAGTCCACATATTGAAATTTTCTCCCCAGTCATCCTCAGAGCTGATATAAATTTTAGATATGAGTATACTACTACATTTTTGATTCACCATAAAGATACTTTTGCATATCATTCAATTCTATATCAACTAACCCAAAGCTAGAAATACTCTTAATATTGAGAGGGAAAGAAGACAGTTTTTATTCCCATTGATCAGATGAGAAAGCTGAAAACCCAAATTTGCACAATTGGGTAAAATATCATTCTAATGTTCAGTAAGTTTCATCTATTGAAAAAAATGAATACTCCTGGAGATGAATGTTGGATAGGGAAAAAGAAAGTTAGCTCTCACTGACCTCTCTGTACCTCAGAAATTGTCAGGGTCCATTCATTTGTTAGAAATCATTTATTGGGATTTACTGTAATATAATGGAATGAGCTTTTATTAGCTGTGTGACTTTAGGAAAGTTACTTATACTATCTCAGCTTTGATTGCCATACTGAAAATAGGGGCTCAAAAAACCCACCTTGGAGAATTGATATAATAATTAATGACACTTCCTGCTGTGCACATGGACTACACAGACTGGACATTGACCAGTGGCAGCTATTATTGTTATCATTAACTATGAGATTACTAATGTCACTCTCATAAGAGATGGGCTAAATAAGCCTATTTTTATTAAACAACACGCCATGAGATAGGTTTGCAAAAGCAGAAAAAGTCAGATCAGCCAAGACCCTTACATTTAAAAAAGAAAATAGTATAATTATGTACTTTTTGCCCAGAGTGTGTTGGAATTTTTGGCAGCAGAATTTGGGCAAGCATCGTATTTATCATTTGCCTAGTGTCCACCACGTATTTTGAGCATCAGGAAGCTTTCATTATATAGACTGTCTTCCTATCGTACCAGGATGGGAGTAGGAAGGATAGAAAAAATATGCAATTTAAAGAAGATATGCAGAAAAGGATGTAAATTATTTATTTCTCCTGGTAGTAATCTTGTTCTTAATTTCCCATTCCTGCTAATGGTGGTTTGAGGGCAGGTGATATAAAAACTTCAATTTTAGACCATTCATTTTCTTCTTGTTTAAAAAGCATTTGTTTGAAGTAAATATTCAGTCAACTCAAATTTCAGATTCTTGGTCAGAGTTTTTTTCCTCTTTAGGGGGAATTTCTCTTTTCTCCATCCCAGAATCTGGGGGAGGGATTTCTGGTGTGAAGAGTTTCCTTGGGATTCTCTCTGACCTCCCTGTGATGTCCCTCATCCAGCCTGCCCTCTAGCCCTCCTTTAGGTACTGAGACATAGTTATGGTTTAGGCACTGTGGGAGCATGCGCCCTTCAGGTTGTGGGATGTCGTGGTTACTTTTCAGTCCAAGATTCCAGAAAGCTCCTTGTCTGGACTCCAGATCTCTTCTGGTTCCTCCTACTGTTTCTAGGTCCACCTGTGGACCCCAAGAACTCCTCTGCAGCTTCCTGGAGTCTTTGAGGCTTCCTAAGATGTGCCCCTCTGCCATTACGGCCTCGACTCCAGGCCTCGATGGATAGAGCATCTTTCCCAAAGTAGGGCTCCTCTGAGAGGCTCGCGGGTTCCCCAGGAGAGTGTGGGACCAGCACCAGTATTTTGTGATTTCTCCAGTCATATCTGGGTGTTCAGTCTTCTTCAGGTTCAGCTCTGCTGAGGATGAGGGCCACTCCTTCTGCCTCCTTTCCCTTTGTTTCCCGCCTTGTTCTAAGCTCTTCCCCCAAGCGTTTGGGTGGTTTTCTCCTTCCTGTGCTGCAGGAACTTCCCCCAAGTTATTTGCTGCTCTGTGGTTTGTTCTCTGGCTCATGAGCACCTCCCAACCCATACTGAAATGTTAAAGTGTACAAATCCTTTCAGATATTCCCTTTTCCTCTAGAAAAAAAGTGGCTTTTATAAAAATATATATATTCTCCTTTAGAGGTCTTCCTAGTGTCAACTAGATTCTTTAAGAAACAGGTTCTTCACTTTATAGCTAAAGCTATGACCAAGAAATGCTTATTTTTAACTCCAGTGTAGGCATTCTGATTGGGGGTTTAAGCTTAGGCCTGCTTCTCAAAGAGAGTCTTCATTTGCTAAGTGACCTCTTGTGACCTGGTCAAAAAGAGCTGAACACTGTGATGAAGTGACCGTTGAGTTTTATCCCCACCTCTCTCACTCGCCTTTCCCTTGCTGGTACGTATTAGAATAAAAAGCATCACTATGATGTCCTCATTTAGAAGAATGGCCAGGAAAAACACATTATCATTCATGAGAGAACACATTTTTTCATTAATATTTATTTAACACAGAAAGATTTATAATTGCATGTCATGAAATATAGTGCTAGAGTACATACCTCTCCTAGATCCAATAAAAAGCTGGCCAAATTACAGACAATGCTTTAATTTCAAAATATAATCATGTACCTTACCATGAGGAGGAAGGAGCAGAGATTATTGGATATACCGCCATTTATAAAAAGATAATTTTAAATTGAATTATAAATCTCAATTAACACTGTATTATTAATAGCACTGACCTACTTTCCAGTATTATGGAAATGCCAAACTTTTTGTGTAGAATAAAGGTATTTTATAATCTACTTCTATATTTTTCTGCCTTTGACTCTTCTCCTCAATACTCAGCTGCCAGCCCACGTCCTAACCCTCTTTCCTCTCCGAAAGAATATTTTCTCAAGACCCAGCCTTGCTCCCTCTATCTTGCTCCTCAAAAATATTCCCATGTTGATATTAGTGTATTATAGTCCTGAAAAAAAGCAAAACATCAATAATAAATACTCTACAGGGCCATTGAAGTTCTTGTTTGTTTGCTTTTAAATTTAGTAGTAAACTAGATATTCAGCAATTCACATGTATGAATAGCATGAACTGGTCAAAGTGATTTCTTGAAAGAGTCCATGTATTAGAAATGATCTAAAGGCTTTATTCTGAATCCTTATTCTCTTGTTTATAATTCTTTACAGTGCTCTAGCTTCATCATATAATTATAGTGTTGGTCATACTAGCTGATTGATGCAAGAATACTAGTTAAAAGCCTGTACAAGTTAGTCTAACAACACTGTCAGAGGCTAGGGGGTTCTATTGTCCTTTTAGTGCCTGTGAGCTGTTGAATTCATTTTTTACTTATTCATCAGTATTTTGTAAAATTATCTTAAGTGGATAGTCCAGTTTATGCATTTGAACTATAGATTAATTGGTGAATGTCAGAGATCTCTTGAAGTTCTTAAATTCAATATGATTGCCTCTCAAGGTGATTTCAATGGAAAGTCACTGAAATATATATATGCACACACACACACACACACACACACACACACCTTGCAGTTTTGGCTAGTTTCTGTAAAAGTTTATGTCAAGATTTTTATTCTTAGCATAATTATTATTAAAGTTACAGCACTGAGGGGTTAACTAGGGTAGCAGATTGAGGTAGGAAAAAAGCTATAGTACTTCATCTTTGAGGGGCTTAATGCACTTCTAAATATTGTGAAGAGAAAGGACCTTGGATCCACACTGTGTTTGAAACTTGGTTCTGCCACTTACTATGTGAACTTGGGGGTTCTGATTCTACCAGAGTCACCATATTGCACAGCTGCACAGACATTGTGGTCTGATGAATGCACACTGGGAGCTCCATGAGCCTGTTCTTCTATCTCAGCAGGTTGTCCTCAGGATTAAATGAGTAAAGTGCTTAAACCAGTGTCTGTAAGTGTTAGTATTATTATCCGTTGGGTCAAAGTGGTTGTATTAATGACTAGTGCTTCTTAAAATTAATAGTGGTTTAATTTTAATGATATCTAATGATTTTCCCCCAAAATAACTACTTCTAGTTACTGTCACTTGTTCTAATAAATAGGTTTCCAATAGATTGAATTGGTCTCTTTAAACCTAGAAAAATACTGTAATGCAATGCCATACTGGACTGTATTGGGACATGAAGCAAAGGGAATAAGCAGTAATTTCGATCTTATCTTTACTTACATTTTTAATATTCTATTCATAATGTACTTTATTGCATTAACTTAAAAAATATTGCATTAAAATGTCATTTGTCTTGATTCCTCAGTTTTTAGCATTTTTTTTCTCCACCTTATTTTTTTGCATCCGAGGTGAGTGCCTCACTCACCCCACTCATTCTCCCTAGTTCTGGCCCTGCTGTACTGAGCTTGTTACAATGAAAAAAAAGTCCCCAATATATGCTGTTGTTGCATCACTATTCTCTTGCTGACTCAATAAGGCTGTAGTAACCAAATCTAAATCTAGTCCCTGGAAGCTGACCCTTTGAAATTCATTCCTACTAATGCTAAATCCATATTTTATTTTCTAGTTACAAGGTAAATTAGAAAATCTTAATTTAAGGGATTCCTAAAATTCAAAACAAGTTTTATACTCCCTTGAAAACATGGTCAGGTAATTTGGTCCTAAGAGTGAATTGAGCATAGCATAAGCTTGACACCGACTCAGAGTACCATGGGATGGGCATGAGAACAATCATCCTGAAATCAAGGGAGAAAGAGAATGGGATGGCACTAAGGGAAACTTTTACCAGTCGTGTTACGAAAACCACAACTAATCAAATGACCTCTTGGCAGAGGAAGAGAAAAGGCATAAGGCGTCCCTTTACTTGAGAGGGTGAGATGAGATTGAGAAAATGTGTCCAGGACCAGTGCTGACTAAGTAAACAGGAGTCAGCCAATATCCTAGGGGATGATGGGGAGCATAAAAATCCATCTATGAGTCTAGAATCATATACATGTTGAATTGGATTCCTGCTTGGTCATCTATTAGTTATACAATTTGCACAAGATAATTAAATTCTCTGAGCCTTCCTATGGGGATAAAAATGCCTGCATCATCAGATTGCCATGAGAAATAAGAGAGTTTATGTAGTGTAGCTAAAAAAAGCACCTAGAAGGTGCTTAATGGATGGTTATTGGTGCTATCATGACTCACATTAATATTATGGCAAGCAACATATCAGCTAATCCAAGGCAATTAGGAGCAAGTGGGTATAAATGGCCAATCTGTGGACTATCTGCTGGGAGGTAGAGGGGTGGTTTAGTACTGAGCTGGGGTAGAAGACAGCCCAGTGATTAGGCCTGGAGAGAACACGTGTCCATTTAGCCACCTAAGAAGTGGTGATCCTCATCTCAGATCAGCATCAATGTGCTGATGAGTCCTGCCCTCTTAATTTCTGAATAAAGAAAGAAAATGACACCAAACAGACAGGAACCCAGGGAGCCATCCAAGGCCTCTGGTGGCCCAAGAATGCAAGGAGCTTTCAGTAAACCAGTCTAAACCTTTAGTAGGAAAAAAGAAAGAGAGAGAGAGCAAGGCTGACTAAGAAAATTGTCCTTACAGAGGGGAAAAAGGTTTGGGATACAGGCGAGCAGAATGCAGTGACCCAAAGGAAGGCGCAGATGACATGATGCCTGCAACAGGCGCTGATTCCACACATGACTGGGTATTCTTACAGTGTTGCCAAGTAGGCTGGTGTGATTCATCTTGAATCACCGAAAATACATTCTCATAGTTATTTACTCAAACTAGTGTTTAATTTTTTTTTTAAATCTCCAATCCCCTCCTCATTCTATAGCTCTACTGAGTAAAGTACATATAGTTTAGTGGATTTGGGACCTTTCTGAGCCTAGATAATATTGCAGCACATTTTCTTGTTCCCAGTTCTCATAGAAAACCTATTTGGCAGCCAATGTCTAGGTACCTGGCCAAATCATTTTAGAAATGTAGCCATCTGAATATTTAGTCTAGGATGCTCAGTAACTGTTGTTGCCACTTAAAAGTAATCATTATTCATGACTTCTTAATTGAAATGCATAAACATTATACCTTTCAATCACTTATAAACAGAGGTTTAGACTGATCTCCATAAGGAAGAAACATGGGAAATTAACATCGTAAGACTTTTACTTTTTCTTTTCTTTTCTTTTCTTTTCTTTTCTTTTCTTTTCTTTTCTTTTCTTTTCTTTTCTTTTCTTTTCTTTTCTTTTTTTTTACCTTAGCAGCTAATTGAATTTTCCAAGCAATCCAGAGATGTAAGCGTACTGTCCTCCTTCAAATCAAGGAGATGCCCATTTCTGTTCCTCCCCCGAAACTCCGAAGCATTTCCACCCTTCCTTTCATGGACTACCTGAGATACCTGGCTCCAGCATTCACTTAATCCGGCACACCAGACTCAGTTAGTCTTGGGTTGTGTGAGTGTTCGGTCTTTGTATTTTTTATTTTAGTGAATTTTTCTTGGCAGAGGCCCTGCTCCTGCCTGGGAGCTGATTGAGCTTCCGCAGAGCCAATATGTTTCTCAGTTCTCCAATCTAAATGCTGCCAAGAACCTCCTATCGTGTACCATGAGAGATTCAGCAGCACACGAAACCCCATTCATTAAATAAACAGTTAACTAAGCAACCCTTGGCAAAAGGCACAACCCATCTGACATTTGAAGCACTCGGGACTTTCCAAAGGAAATAATTAAAGAACGCATTAAGAAGAAATACCCTAGTGCTTAGCAGTCATAATTAAAAAATAACAGTTGCCAATCTGGAGCTCTCATAATTTTAGGGTCCTTGAAATTAGAAATGAAGAACAGTTATGTATGCTCAATTTTTCAGCAAACCTAGAAAAGGCAACATCCTTGCCCACTCTTATTAGCAAAAGTGAAATAAAACAACTATATGCATCAGGCTGTAAATCTGTCAACTTAGTGTGAGTACACAAGCTACCTTATTTTGTCATTTAGATGCTTTAATAAATTTAAAATGATCCAACTAAGTATCCCTTAGTAAATACTATTCATTTAGTCGATGGAATCTTTCAAAATGTAGAGTTCATAGGAGACAACAAACAGTTATGAAATTTAGGAAGTATTCACCTAAGCATTAGGATTTGACAGTGATTACTTCACAGAATGCTTCTTTGCTTTTTTAGAGACCTAATCACTTCTTTACTTAACTGACAAGCATTCCCCTCTCAAACATTTAGGATCTCACACATTAAACCATAAAAGTAACAATGGCTCCTCGTCATTCAATGCTCAAGACCAAGAACTCAGTACTGTACTGGTATGTATTTAAATAACCCTACAAAATAAGTAGCTACAATCTCATTTGACAAAGAGGGAAACTACTTCAGAAAAACTGAGGAACTTGCCCAAGGCAGTGTAACTACTTAAGTAGCTGAGCAGGAATTCGAACCTAGGGCTCTTTGAATCTATATCCACACTCATAGCCATATTCATAACCATATCCCTATCCATATATACCTATTGATTATGCAATGCATTGCCTTCATAAAATAATATTAACATCACGGAACAGATTTTGACACACAACTTCTCGGGAACAAGTCTACTTTGTAAAGTCTTTTCATTCAGGATGCTAAAAGCCACAGCGTTGGCTGTCTTATGTGTCCGCTTCCCTGTTTCCTTTGAGGGTTCTCAGGTGGTGGTGTGATTGAAAAGGCTGTATATATGCATAACCCACGGATACAGATAATAGTGTGGTGAAGGCCTGGGAGGAGTGCGGGGTAGAGGGGGTCAATGGGAAAAAAAGGGGGAAATCTGTAATACTTTTAACAATAAGGATTTTTTTTTAAGCCAAGGCCAGCAAGCTATGGCAAGAAAGGGGATTCATACAACCTGAGTGCAGTAACCACAGGTCAGATAACCAGCTCTTGAAATCTCAGGTCCAGGAGGCTTATTAGAGGCCTACAGTTTTTATTGCTGAAGGGAACTTAGCTGCTATAAAAAGAGTCCCATGGAAAGAAAACCAAAAGAGCTATAGTCTGTCCCTGACTTTGGAGACAGGCATCCGCATTCTGTCCACTCCTTCCTGGTTCTGCCCTGCTAGCTGAGTGTTCTGGGGCCAGTGGCTTGCCTCTGAAGAGAGCCACACTGCAGTGCAGTCAGAGGACTCTTTGCTGTCTCCTGCACTGAGCCATTTGCCAGGGCGTCCAAATCTCTTCCATTGACAGACCCATTCCGGCTATTTTACTGCGAGAAGCTCTACCAGGGCCTCATGATTATTGAAAAATAGTCATTGATGTGCTAATTCACTTTTTTTTCTGATTTTGTTTTTCTTCTCTCTAGTTGTACATTTGTCCTCCAAATACTAAATTTTCTGGCATGAAGCCACATTCACTGACGTGTTACAATCAAAATGATTGTAATCATTTATGAATATAACTTTACAAATAATTACAATGACAGGACTGTAATTTTACACAAGAGATCATTTCTTTTGCTACATAAAGCTTTCTTTAAGTGAGTGTGAATGAATAATAGCCACCAGCTTTGGCTTGCTACAGCTTGGAAAGCTAGATTAGAGCAACTTCAATAGTTCTGTCACCTATGTTTAACTTATCCATGCAGAAAACAAAACCCTCTATGATACAATGTATAAACATTATTAGGATAATTAATGTAAATGTCTTGATATGGGGGGGGGGGCTAACATATATTAGAACATATTATTAAGCTATGATAATTAAATCAAGTAGAATTAGATCAAGGGAGAAAGAAACAATGGAATGTACAAGAACAGAACCTGTACATGTAAGTATTTAATGTTATATCTGGATTTATAAGAATAGCCCTTGTAAGCCTAGATATAAGATTTGGTGCCACTATTTTGTTATCAGTTTAAAGACATCATTCTTGGTTCATTGGAAAATATGTTCCCTTAAGAAAAATAATTGTGGCTACTTTTTACTCATTGAGCCTGGAAGACAATTTTAACATTTTGGATAAAGTAGGCATGCATTGCCCTTACTAGCAGCATCTGCCTGCTTGGAATAGACACTTTAACTTTAATTTATGAGGTGTTACATTCTGCAAGATCATGAAAGACTGATGTTGAAAATATCTTCATCACTTCATTGCAAAATAACAGTCAACATTGCAAGTTTGTTTCTAGTTAACTTTTTTAGTTTCTTTCTAAATATCATTAGTGGGGGAAAATAACTTCAAGATTTTTTACCCTCAGGACTTTTATTTTTATATTTGCGCTTTAGCTTATTGTGAAGCTAACACAGCTTTAAAATTAGGATTGCGTTTAAATTAGTTACTTCCTTTTCTGCCTTGTTGCATAAGAGAGGGCTGCTCATTTGTAATTGTTCTCCTCATTCTGCTTCTGTGGTAGAGATGGTTCACTGGTCTGCTTATTTCTTTTAATAAACTTGAAAGAGCACTGGACACTGAAGTCTCCAATACTTGTTCATGATCTGAGCTTGATGCCAACTGGAACAGTCCCTTAGTTTATCTGAGCCTCCGTGTCTTCATCTGAAAAAAAAAGAAGATTGATCTTAATTTTCAGCTTTTTTTTTTTTAAAATCGACACCTCACATCTCACATTACTGACAATAGTGGTTTTGTTCTTTCATTTTCCCCCATAGTATTACTGAATTACTGAATCTTTTTTTAAAATACTGATTTAATAGAGGAAGGGAGAGGGAAAGTTAGAAACATCAATGATGAGAGAGAATTATTGATCAGCTGCCTCCTGCACGGCCCCTACTGGGGATGTAGCCCTCAACCTGGGCATGTGCCCTTGACTAGAATTGAGTCCACAGGCCAATGCTCTATCTATCCACTGAGTCAAACCAGATAGGGCTGATTACTGAATCTTTAACGTGAGAAAAATAGACATTCTTATTTAATGGACCTTGAGTTCTTTTGTCACATGTATATGCCACTGAAAGCTTCGTTAAATAGAGCTGTTACAGGGACAGCGCAGTCCTTTAGCTCCCATGGCTCACTTGTACAGATGGTGTCCAATGTTGTCTAAATAACTTGAGGCAGTTCACTGATGATGGAATGAGGAAAGGGCAAAAGCCAGAAAGTTTCTCTTTTCCTTTTGCATTTCTTTTTATGAATAGGATGTATTGAGCATATTTAATTGGAATTAAGCAAAAATATTTATTTTTCTACATGGCTTAGACAAAATATTTTTTTCCTCTCCAAATTTCAACTAATTTTTGTTTTCAAATTAAGTTACAGTTATCTTTACTGAGAAATGATGTTATGGTGGTCTGTTTTTACATTCCAGAATTAATTTTTCTTTTTGTTATGGGGGAAGTTTTAATTTAGGTTAAAATTTTATCTTCACAGACTCTTTAAGTAGGATTAAAATGAGAAAAGATTACCCCTAAAAACACCCTCTTATCTTTCAAAATGCCTTATATAACTCTCTTACATAGACTTTCCACAATGCTACGTTTTGTTTTTGAAGATGTATTACGATACTTTATACTGGGCTTGTACATTTCCTACACTTTCGTTCCTATCTGCCACCCCTTCTTCATTCACCCCAAATATAAGTCAAACAACTAGACTCACATTGGCCTCAAGTGGACATATTCAAATTACAGGTGATAACGTCTATGGTGTGACTAAAATCCTATTAATCCCTTGGTCAGTTAAATTCAACATTTTACTATAGGCAAATATGGTAAATATATGCTAGGCTCTCCATGTAAGAAAATAAATTTGCATAAGAAACTTGATCTTGGATAGAAGATAGGACAATATTGAGTGCAGTGATTTAAAAAAAGTGACCACCTTGCTTCTACTCTGCTTTTAGATTTATCCCTTCTAAAGAGCTTTGAGGAATATCTGTTTAATTTTCTACTTTTTAAAATTATAAGATAATCTTTTTCTGGCTAAAGTCCTTGCCTTGTAGTATGCCAAGTCTATACATGCTAAAATTTGTTTTTTGGCCCAGACATTTTTATTCCAAATTAGTCAGACCATCTGTGTGTCTTAACTATAAGAACTCTCTAATTTCATACATGTGATTTTTTTTCTGGGCATAATGATAGCAGGTTTGGCACCCTACATATAAACATATGTACATTGGATAGTATATAAATTGTGTGTGTTTATGTGTGTCCACACATAGTTTACACATTACCAAAATACATGGCCATAGCAAGTATTTAAGAGCAATTAAACAGGTTTATTTTCCTTGAGCCATGTTCTTCTATTGCACTGGGCATATGCCCAGGGGAGTGATTAAAATGGTATTTTCTCCAGTACCTCACCTTATAAGTACTTATCTGGTTAAAATGAAGGTGTGAGATTGAAAATGAATTATAAAATAATAAATAAGTTAATGCCGGGGATGAAAGTTGTAACACATTTTATTTCCTTTTTTGAGCTGTTCCTTATCTAGGTCGTGACAAAACAAATGCAATCTTCTTCCCACTTGCTGGGATGGCCCTTGTACTGTTCACTTACTGGCTAACCCTTGGTTGTATTTTGAAATGAGCACATTGCTATGAATAGATGATGCTTGAACAGATCACAGAGAAGAGAAAATAAGAATTAAATTCAGGCATTTCAAATATCCTCATTTTTTCTTAATAGAGTAAAAGAATCAAATGCATTTACAACAAACAAAAAGTACAACGAAAACAACAGTCCCCTTAGGTAATTCTTAAGCCACATGGGATTTTAGAATGTATACATCATGAATGAAATACCTGTTGAAAAACTACATTATAGTCCTGCAAACAGAGTAATAGGCCCCTTGGCTTAAATCAAACTTGAAGAGACATTTTAATTAAGAGGCACATGAAAAATTCCATGAATATTTGATTCATTTAAAAATATTTAATTGAGGACAAATGAAAGGGAAAATCCTGGTTTTTGGAATAACCCATGTAACTTATAACAAGGTCATCCATTTGCATGGTGGCAAATAGCTATTTGATTGTGAATCTTCTACTTACTAAGCAAGTGCAATAATAAATAAATAAACACCTGAGATTTTCTGCTGAGATACTAAGACAAAGTTTGAAGTTAACATCATGAGATATTCAGACAGTATTAGACATGGTCATGATGTAAGGCTTTCATTGAGCTCTGTGGCCCCACATATTTGTTGATAAAATAGGGTACCATTATCTATTTCCTAAGATGCTTGTGAGAAGTAAACACATAACTCATATAAATATTTTGTAACGGAGCCTGGCAGAGAGTAAACAGAGAGTAAAAATTTAACATTTTTAATTACTCTTGAAAAAGTCAATGTTCCAAAAAAAATATATAGATTCCACAACAGATCCCAATTAGTGTACAATAATATATCATCATTGATTATTAAGATGCTAGAGTATATAGAGATTTGTTGAAAGTATTAAATAAATTGCAACGTGTTATAAATAAGAAAAGAGATATGTGAATAATGGTAAATTACTGAGAAACATAAAAGATAGAAGCAAAAAAGAGCTTACATGAGAATTTTTAAAAGATGGAGTGCTTACTGGCTACTCCTTGTTATTATAATTGAACTATGTTCAGGCCATTTTAAGATACGTCTAACTTTAGAAAAATACGGTGATTATGAAATCTGGGTCACATGAAGTAATAGTGTAGAGCTGACAGCTATCTGCCTGCCCATCCAAAATTGCTTTTCTATCTTATAGAGTTGCCTTTCAAAGAATACAAAATGAGAAGGGGGAAAAAAACACATTGTGCTTCTCCTCAAGACACTTCTTCTAGGAAAATGAGTCTACCTCTGGGGAATTTAAACTCGGGTGTTTTTCACTGTAAAAGTAATTTACACCCTCCAAAATGAGGTTTGAAAGTGAAGTTTTCTAATACATAGGCCAGCTATCCATTTATATGCACAGGAGTTTCTCCATTTTCCTAGAGAAATAGGGTGAAAATAGTAGCTAGGTTATGGTATTAGTCCACAGTACCACAGTCTGTATTGACTTTAGAGAGAAAGGAAGGGGAAGGGATAGAGAGATAGAAACATCAAGGAGAGAGAAACATCCGTCGGCTGCCTCTTGCATGCCCCTCACTGGAGATCTAACCACAACCCTGGCATGTGCCCTGACCAGGAATTGAACCAATGAACTCTTGGTTCATGCTCAATCACTGAGCCATACCAGCGGGACATTCTATTGTATTTTAACTATATTTGTAAATATTGTTATTAATAGTACTCTGTAATCTGGGATTGAGGTTTTTATAAAAAGTAAAGGAAGAATTTTATTCAACTTGCACCAAATATTTTGTGTGTCTACTCTGTGCCAGGTGCGCTGATCTTAGTGCTGGGCTGTAGTGAGCAGGGTCCCTGCCTACATAAAGCACAGGATCTGGTGAATATTGATTTTCTTTGTTGGGGTGTGGGATGCAGGGACAGTACAAGGCTAACACTAAGTAGTATGATCAAGGGAATCCCTATTTTTCTTCCCCATGAACTTAAACCTCCCTATCACCAGGACACCCAATTCGCTGATGGCATTATAAGTCTCTCACTGAAACCCCCACCTAGATTTGCCCAGTCCCCACATCCTTCATCTTTCAGGTAGCTGATGTGAGACTTGTGTGGCAATATACCCACCCTTATACCCACTTGCTCATGTCAGAAACGCCTGATTCCATTGCTGTGGTTTATTGCAAAGGAAATGTGTTTGCATTGTTCGACATTATCATCCTTATCACTTGGGTCAGAAAATGTTCATTCCTAATCAATATCCATGTCAAAAGAATCCCCAGATAGTAAAATACAAATCACAAGTGAAAATGGAAAATGATTTGGGGTGGCTTGCACATTATGGCGAGAGGTTATAAAAATGGAAAATCATCTGTGCGCAGTGTTTTCTCCATTTCTAACGATGCTGAAAAACGGCAATTCTAAAGCAACCTTCCCAAGGCTTAAGAGCTCTTTCTGTTTTCCAGGAAGTATACTTAAGATTTAATCTAATTTCTTTTTGCTATTGCTTAAGTTCATTTTCTCTTCTTTTGTTGTTAATAAAAACTTGTTAAACCATTATACATATTTGTTCAAAGAGTAAGGAATCTGATATTCTTTAGCATAATCCTTCCTCAACATAAAGGTAAATTGAAACATTAGGACTAGCATTTGAAATATAGGACTTATTTAGTTGGTACAAATGAAGTATAAAAGACCCATTATATGAGTGTGCATAATTTGTAAATGTTTCCTTATAATGAATTCATTTAGAACAAATATCTCTGTGTCTACTTCGTAAAGAGAGGATGATATTTGTAATCATGCAGTTTGAAGTAGTTGATAATCTTACCGTGTACCTGGCATTGGATTGATTGCCTTTATGTGGATTTTCTCACTTATGTGCATTTACTTCTTTAATCGTTGTAACCATCCTATAAGGTATTATCTCCTTATGAGGGACAAAAAGAAGGTGATGCTGGAGGTGGAATTTGAACTTAGGGAGTCCAATACCAGACCATGCACTCTTAATCACTCTGAAAAAATAAAGTACCCATTAACTCCTCATTTCGGGAAACTCATCGGCCACACTAACCCTTGGCTCAGTTGGCCTTGGGTTTGGAAGAATTAATTGCTGTGTTGACCTGGTTAAAGACAGGATTTCTTACTTTTTCTGTTATATAAATGCAATTTTACACATGGACAAATGAGTTTAGAATCTGACAGTGTTGGCTGCTGTGAAATTTTGAGTGCCCTCTTAAAAGATTTTAGACAGTTATCTGGACATAGATAACTCATGTACCCTTATGTCTGTATGACCTACATTTTTTGGGGGAATGTAATTATCCATGATATGCATTTTGTGGAGAAAGGGTATGGATCTCTCTTTATTCTTATGTCACAATCACTCTACGTTTATTAAGGTGATGTGATGGCAGATGCATGATATTGTGAGACCTGCCAGTGGATTTGCCCAGTGTGCTATTTGGATTCCAAAACAACCCTAGGACCAGTGATCAGCACCACCCACCACTTTAGATGAAGTGCCTTAGGAAATGACAGTACAGGACACACTTTGCTCCACATCCGTTGCATTCAAAGTGAAATGGAGCGCCAGTGATCCAGGTTGAATGGATCCAGAGTAAACACCGTGTTCCAGAATTACGTAACATTATTCAGACAGTTACTAATGTAGGGCAGGGCAAGAGCGAGCTTCTGCACATTTGTTGTATTTTATGATTTTTCTGTGAAAATGTAGGATTTTTTCCCCTCAACTTGTGATTATCTTATAAATGACATATACAGAGTGGGACAAAATAGGTTTACAGTTGTTCATATGGAAAATAATACAATGATTAATAAATAATAATTAAAGAATAAACTGTATTTCATGTACTCACCATTGTAAACCTACTTTTTGTACCATCCTGTATATCACCATGGATATATAGACACTAGCAGAGATTCTGTAGTGTAGGGGACTGTTATACAAAAGTATTTAATTTCAGTTAGTTTAGTCATGAGAAAACTGAAAAACGTCAATACTTGTATTTAATAAACAAAGTATAATAGTCAATTAACGAAAGCAAATGGCTTTTATAAATCCAAGTCTACACGTACTTGAAATACAAGCTCTCGGCAGATTTATTCAAATTATTTGAGTTAACTACAGGCAGCTTCCATGTGTGTGTGCAGGCACATTATATGAATGACATTAGATTGGAATGGTTACTGTTCAGTGAGTTGATACTTGGATTTTACTTGGCTGAAAAAAAAAAATGGCATTATACATCAAAAGGCATTGAACACTGTGTACCTTTTCTTGATCTACTCACCAGTTACATGAGCTGATGACAACACATTCTAAATATTAAAATATGAGCTGGTCTCTCACTGTTATCCTCTGCCTACAGGTTGTATATAAAAATAATGATGTAAGGCTGGAATTATCTCGACTTGCCAAGCAAGGAGACCCTAAGATGAAGATCCATGGAGTAGTGGCATTTAAATGTGAGAATGTTGCGACTTTGGACCCAATCACCTTTGAAACCCCGGAGTCTTTCATCTCTTTGCCTAAATGGAATGCAAAGAAAACAGGCTCCATATCATTTGATTTCCGCACAACAGAGCCAAATGGCCTCATCTTATTTAGCCACGGCAAGCCACGACACCAAAAAGATGCCAAGCACCCACAGATGATCAAGGTTGACTTCTTTGCTATTGAGATGCTGGATGGCCACCTCTACCTCCTCCTAGACATGGGGTCAGGTACAATAAAAATCAAAGCCCTGCAGAAGAAGGTGAATGATGGAGAATGGTATCATGTGGACTTCCAGAGAGACGGACGGTCAGGTAACTTATCTGTTTCCCATGCTGTTTATCTGCTGGAATATCCCATCCACCCCTTTCCTAAGGAATTAAAACCAAGACATATTAAAGATTTTCTGCATTTCTGTCTTTAGGGTAAAGGAAATTATCTGTTGCTATTTCTGTTTCACATCATAGAAAGAGCTAATTAATCATCATAGTTGGGCATCAAACTCCAAATGCTCAAATGGCTTCTTAAGTGAATACTTATTGGATAATCACGTGTCCAATCTTGCAAGAAATTTTATCTTGAATTTACAAATGACAAAATTTAGTGTTCTGGCATTACCGATGAACATTTACATAATTGGATGTTTGGGGTTGCCTGAAATGGCAAATCTAAATTATGAAAAAAAAATATATGATTATCCATACAGAGAATTCTTAGTGTAATACAGCACACTTTTTATTCGAGTTAGGACTAGGTATCAAAAAACACTTTAATATAGTTGTATTTCAAGGACACTGGCAAAACTACTGCCTTCCAAGTCGCTTTCCTTCCTGGTGAAAGATGTTTGGAATTCCACCAATAGGGATTCATTCCACCTGGGGTTTTTTTTGCTACACCTTTTCTCCTGAAGCTGTGTGTGTGTGTGGCAGGGAAAGAAAGGGACTTGTAGGGAAGGACTAAAAGAATATAATTTCTTTACTCTGAAGTTTTGGAGTGGGGTAGGGAGCATAGCAGAGCTGGAGAACGTCCGGCCTACAGACCTTATTAGGCCCGTGAAGTAATTTAGTCTGGCCCTGCCAATGTATTAGGGGTGAGTTAATTAAATGTTTGACCAAATATAGCAGGCTAATTTTTAAGTTGATAACTTTGTATGGCCTGCCAATGAGGTTATAAATATCCAAATGGCCCTTGGCAGAAAAAAGGTTCCCCACTGCTGGGGCATAGGAAGATAAGTAGCATGGAGGGGGGAGGGGGAGCAGTGAGTTGCTAAGAATCATATAGGCAGAGATCATAGCATTTGTGAAAGATGGGGGGGGCAAGCAATTTGTTTTTATATATACAACTATATATTCCTTCTTACTTCTTTTACCGTCTTCACTCTGTGCTTCCATACTCTGATTCTCTCATTTACAAATCAAATTATGTTCTTCTAATAAAAGACAACTGAATTTAGACCTAGCCACTCTCCTCCTCTCCCTCCCCAACTCTCTCATTTGCACATATACTATACCATCCGCTCTGGATTTTCCACTAAATACCAGTAGAAACTCGGCCAAGGCATTTTGGGGGGGCTTGAATTGCTTGCTGTGTAAAACATATTGGGAGGACCAATTTCATTGCCAATCCCAGACCCAGTGAAGTGGGATCGACAGCGATGGGACCTAAGATTCTATATTTTTGCAAAGCTTTCCAGTGGACTTAATGATCAGCCAAATTTGAGAGCCACAGACCAGATGACACTCAGTGCTTCTTTCAGATCCAATAGTCTGTGATTACCATCCTATTTGAGAGGGGTCATAGACTCATTTGTCACTTGCTACTTCTCTGCAATGGAAAAGTTTCTGATTTCACTATTATTTATACCTTGTTTTCCTGTTTACAAATCAAGAAGATTGTGTTTCCCTTCCTAGAAATATCTTTTTTTTTGCACAATAAAATAAATATATGGAATGTATGAAAATTAGGAGAGAGTTGGCAGTGAGGGAGAAGAATTGAAGAAAGCTCAGAACCCCAAGTATCTCAGATACTCTGTTTCTGATTCCTCAGTCTCTGGGAACTTGGTCTCTCTATGTTGTCATTCTTTCATTTCTCTACGGAACTCCACTAGGACAATGGTTACAGTTCATGCCATGTCATTTTTTTCCCGAGTGTCTTAGATAATTGACAGTAGACAGCAAAATATTTTTCTTGACTGCTCTTCTATACAGATTCCATTAGAAATTCGATTCCTCTATGGTTTTCTGATTTAAGTTGAGAAGAGAACATTAGTGTGAATACAGTGATGTTGCAATAGAGTGAGTGCTCCCTTTGGCTTCCCTCAGCCTATTTCTAAAGTTAACAGTTAAGTTGCTACTTAAGAACTTTTAAACAGAAGATGTAGAGGAGGATAGGCACATGGACTAATCTTCTGTTTTAGAATACTAACTTATGGATATCATAGTTTGACTTAAAGCGCATTTAGAATAAAATTTTGAAGTTAATTTATGAGAATATGTAGGTTTTTAGACTTTATTACAACCTAACACATAACTGATCAAATTAAGTGGACAACATTCGGAAGATCAGAGAGATAAATAATACCACACTTCAGATCAGTTGTATTTCATTCCCATATGAATGAGGTATTTTCTAATTATCTGAAGAAATACATGGTTGATGTCAAAATTTTAGGAAATGCAAAACAATGTAAAAAGGAAAATAAACCACTCATTTATTTGATAATGATGACTTATAGCTGGATATTTTTTTCTGTCTTTTCTAAAACTTATTTTAATTATAGTTCATATGCAATATTTTATTAGTTTCAGGTGTACAAAATGGTGACTTAAATTTATATATCTTATACAGTTATCACCATGATAAGTCTGGTAACTATCTGACTCTTTCCAGACATAAGTGGTGATACAATCTAAATAGTTTCCCCAGGTTCTTTGGGTAACCTAGTACAATAAGGATCAGATAGATACTTTAATCCACAAGCATAATAAAATCTACTTTTTCTGTTTAAAGTTCTTTAATTCATTCAAAGTACCCAAAATTTATTAACTGTCCTTATTATACCCTCATTGGAAAAGGTCAAAGCTAAATGGAAAGAAGAAAGAGATGTCTTCAAAGAGGGCTAAGAAAGAAAACAAATAAAACATGAGATTTTTGTTGGAATCCAATGGAAAATTTAAGTTACTATGTTTGGTGTTGTTTTCATGGCAAAGTACTTTTATATGATTATAATTTTAGATTAGTGAACTGGAACAATCAATATAAAAACCAAAACTTATTCACTAAACCAAGTTCTGCCCTTTACTAAATTGAAAAAAAAAAAAGAAAGAAAGAAAGCTCATATTATGTTGGCCAAGCTCAAGGGAGCTTAATGTAATTTTAATAACTGTAGTCGTTAATATTTTATATATAGTATTTTAATTAAATTCTATATTTACACACTAAATTGGTTTGATATAAAGCAGACTTTAAAAGATTGAGTGAATAGCTATACTAGCTTTTATTTTTGAGTTAAGCTGGTGAGATGTGAACATTTGTAGCTCAGTTAAAACCAGGAAACATAGTCAAGGGCGGGGGGAAAAAAAAAGGACACTTATGTAATACCCTTTGTAATACTTTTAGCAAAAATATATATATATATATATTTTTGCAACTTATCAGTGGTTATTAAATAAATGGCTAATACTAAAAAAAAAAAACACACACACAAAAAAAACAACAACAAAAAAAAACCACCAGGAAACATATAATTTCAAGGAGTAATTTATTTTACTGATTTTTCACATCAGCTATATTCAGAAGCTGTATGAAAATTACTCTTGATATAATGCGGGGAAATGGTACTGCCAAGACAGGAAGGCAGTGTGGGATGTCTTCTAATTCATGAACAATGAAGGTCTTATCTATTGATTTGTCTGGGATACTCCTTAGTATTATATTTCAAAACATTTAATGAACCATATTTTTTTCTGTTCCTAAGGTAGAGGGAGCCCAGACCTAAGAGTTATTCCTCCTGCTATTGACCATGCAAAAATAAGTAGGAATAAGAGCCATGGCCATTAATTTGATGCTAATAACTTTTGGTTATCTTGGTTGGAGATAGGATTAAAACTGTATTTGGTGGATAGACTTATTTTTTAAATATTCTGCAAACATTTTATAATGGAAACCCATGTATGAGAGGCAAATTCTTATTTATGTTTATACTCACAGGTCCCAGTACTTCTTGTATAATAGCAGTGGCTCAATTTTTTTGTTATAAGAAAAAATAAAGAATAAAAACATGTGAATGTCTCAGTAGCAACCCATCCCTAATGTTTTAAAATAGTAGCATTATCCTTACATTTGAAGAGTAATAGCACTCTTTTGGTTGTAAATGTAACTTTTTTTTTTTAGTTAATCCTCACCCAAGGATATTTTTCCATTAATTTATAGGGAGAGTGGTAGAGAGAGGGAATGACAGAGAGAAACATCGATATGAGCAAAACACATCAATTGGTTGCCTCCTACATGAGCCCCGACCAGGGCCCCGGGCCGGGGAGGAGCCTGCAAACAAGGTATGTGCCCTTGACTGGAATTGAACCCAGGACCCTTTGGTCTGCAGGCCGATGCTCTATCCACTGAATCAAACCAGCCATGGTGTAAGTGTAACTTTTTAAAGGAATTACACTACTGTCTGAAAGCAGTTTACACATTATACTATAGGATAACAGGTCTTGTCCCTCTTTTAAGGATACAATATCATTCTCCAAACCCAGGGAATGGTGATAAGCCAGGCACAAAAATGACAAGCTTTTATGAGACTAGGACTGCTACCCCTGCTATTCATAAGGTCCCCATGCCTTTTAGCAAACATGTGGGTAGAAGAAAATCAATCATGAGGGAAGGTGTTCACTCCTTTGGGGGGACTGGGATATACAGCTACAGTTAGCCTGCTAGTGACAAGGAAGTCACAAGGATATCCATTTTCTGATGATATGCTTTTCAGTCCTTTGTTCAATAACAGATTGGTATATGAGCCCCTTATTTGATGAGAAATGCTGCCTTCATCTGAATACTTTACTAGGACTCAATATCAAAACAATGAATTGCATTGGGTTATATGTCCCTGTTTTCAATCTCTGACATGGGAAGGAGAGAAGCACTTTAATCCCTACACTTTGGTTAATATTGTTTGGGCACAGCTGTTCTCTCTGTATAATGTAGCTTCTTTCATGCTTAGTCGGTTACCAATGACATAGGGGGCCAAGGAGGCTGAGCCATGGATGGCATTTTCAGATCCTACACGACACTGGTAGAGGAAGGACCATACAAAGTCCAGCCATGATTTTGTGGATCAGAGTGGATGACTTGAGTGCCTCCCAAAGTGGATGTCCCCCAGGGGTAGCTTAGCAACTTGACAGAGCAAAAGTCCTAACTTGCTGAGTTAATGCATGTGGTTGAAGAGGCTCTTTACTCTGCAAACTTTTTGGGACTTACATTTCCTTACCAGTTCCTCCTCCCTTTCCAGAGTTACTCTTTCCCTCTTTTATGTTCCCAAATTCACCAGAAAATAACTGCAAGGGTATTTAGCTAAAATGTGAATTGTGTTAAAATTAGGATGAGATTAATGACTGTTTTTGTTTGTTTTTTAAATTGCACATGCTTTTTATTTTTTTATTAGAGGCCTGGTGCACAAAATTCATGCACTCGGGGGGTCCCTCAGCCCGGCCTGCGCCCTCTTGCAGTCCGGGAGCCCTCAGGGGATGTCCGACTGATGGCTTAGCGCTGCCACGGAGGCAGAAGAGGCTCCCGCCATCGCTGCTGAGCTTGCCAGCCATGAGCCTGGCTTCTGGCTGAGCGGCACTCCCCTTGTGGGAGCGCACTGACCACCAGGGGGCAGCTCCTGTGTTGAGCATCTGCCCCCTGGTGGTCAGTGCACGTCATAGTGACTGGTCATTCTGCCATTCAGTCGATTTGTATATTAGCCTTTTGTTATATAGGATTTTTATTTTTTAAATATATCTTTATTGATTTCAGAGAGGATGGGAGAGGGAGTGAGAGGTAAGAACATCAACGATAAGAGAGAATCATTGATTGACTGCCTCCTGCACACTCCCTACTGGAGATTGAACGCTTAGCCCTTGACCGGAATTGAACCTGGGACCCTTCAGTCCACAGGCCGAAGCTCTATCCACTGAGCCAAACCCGTAGGGCAGGTTAATGACTGTTTTCTGGGGGCATGAATATTATTTAAATTTGCGTTAAGCTCTTTGGCTCAGTCAAGGGTATCCTCTCAAGTATTTTCATAGTCACTGCCAGTCTTTTTTTTTTTTTTTTTTTTTGCAAACCATCATTACACATTGAAATAAAAAAGAAAACTCATTATTCTTGTCAAAATCTGTGTGTGTGTACAGCGGGGTACAGTGGTTATTCATGGGTAAGCCTACATTTAACAGCTAAGAAGCCATTGAGATTTGAATTGAAGTCACAGAGTTCCAGTTTAAGAACTAGAAATTACAGTGGGAAAGGCACAAGGCTCTCTCTAGAGCACATAATTAGAGGTTTATAGTAATCACTGTTTGATGTGAATAGCACTTTTTAGCGATCTATTACCAGCACTGATTTCTGCATATAGCATTCATGAATCACCACTCTTAGACATTTCTACTTGAACAACCATTAGACAATTTCTCTGTTTAGATCTTGATTTGAACTTGCCCTCTGACTATAAACATTCCTCCCATGCCTTCCTAGTAGCCTGTTGCATATATTAATATAGTTTTAAGTAAATTTATAAAACTTCAATTTGTATTCATGTCCATAAACCACTCACCATCAAGGGGAGCCCTGAAATACTTTCTAAATAATGTATCAATTATTTGACTATTCTGATGACTAGATGGTTGTTATATTAAATTTTATTAAATCAATGCTTGTGCTAATGTATTTATTCTGAACATATTTAGAAAGGAAAAAGTCATCAGTCTTCCCTGCTCAAAACATTTTAAACTTGACACATTGTTTCCAATCTTTGTTAACATGTGCATGTATTTTATATAGTTGGGATTACAGTATAAACATAATTCATCAGGCTATTTGTTTAAATTATGTCATAAACTCTTTTTTTGCAACAACATTTATTCTCTGGGAGCTATGAAAATAGCATCTGAGAATCAAAGCAGAGCTTGGCAGAGGCACCTTAACGAGGCTCCCAGGCTTGTGGGACTCAGTGTATTAACTTGTTTATAGAGAAGAAAATCACAGTGACAAATATTGACCCTACTCATCTGAGAACTGCCCAGGGGCCTTGACTACTTTACCCCAACTGTAGAGACTGGAGACAGGTCATCTTAATTAAGATGTAGAAGAATCTCAGAACATCATAGGCTAATATTACTACACTAGAGGCCCAGGGCATGAAATTCCTGCACGGGTGGGGTCCCTAGCCAGTGATCAGGGCCTATTGGGGCCATCTTGCCAAGTCCCGATTGGGACTGGGCTGGCTAGGGCCTACCGGCCTGACGGCTGGGATCTGGGGGCCTGCTGGCCGGGGCCTAGAGGCCTGCCGCCCACTGGATGGGGCCTGTCGGACAGGGGGAGGGACGGCAGGAGGTTGGCTGGCCATGGGAGGTTGGCTGTGGGAGCACACTGACCACCAGGGGGCAGTTCCTGCATTGATCATCTGGACCATGGTGGTCAGTATGCGTCATAGCGACTGGTTGACTGATCGTTCCAGTCGTTCCGGTCCTTCAGCCTTACCGGTTGCTTAGGCTTTTATATATATATAGATATTGCCTTACTGTGTACTCTTCCTGTTCGGAAGGTATGTTCCCCACTCTTTTGGTTAAGTTTTAGCTCTCATTGTAAGTCTGTTTGGAGTTGAGGGACAAAATAGACCAGCTATATAGATATGAGTATTCAGGTTCCTGTAACAAATTTTCCTTCATAAATGCATAAATAAGCATAAATTGGCATATCATATTGGCAGATCTACATAGGAGGCATTCCATATCCCATGGAAGTTATTTTCTCATAGAGACTTAATGTCTTGGTATTCTCAATTTATACATAGGCTTTATGGGCCTGATGAACATCAGTTGAGCCCTGAAAGATGGTATCTTGCCTCTAAGTCTACCAAATCTTCTGTCTGGGCCTACCAGGCTAAGGGGAAGACCCTCGGCTGCTGTGTCAATTGCACTCTCAGGAAACAGGCTGTTATTTGACCACACCCAGCCACACTGATCCTCTCTGTTCAGTGCTGAGTGGAAATCTGTGGAACTTCGGCAAAATAATATTTTAGTTGCTACAAAATATGTCACTTGATTGATATTTACTATTTCTGACTATTGTATATGATCATTTTACTAACATGTTTTCTGTGCATTTATTTTTTTTCAGTGGAATCTGTTTTTTAATGTTCACATGTATGCATATGTTGCTGTGAGTATGTATGTGTTCATGGGCTTACCACATGGCATGTATATAACATAAAAATACGTGCTGTTGGTGAAAATGTTCAGGCAATTCAAAAATACATAAGAAGCCCTAGATGGTTTGGCTCAGTGGATAGAGCATCGGCCTGAAGGGTCCTGAGTTCTATTCTGGTGAAGAGCACATGCCTGGGTTGCAGGCTCGATCCCCAGTAGGGGGTGTGCAGGAGGCAGCTAATCGATGATTCTCTCTCATTATTGATGTTTCCATCTCTCTCTCCCTCTCCCTTCCTCTCTGAAATCAATATATATATATATATATATATATATATATATTTTAAAAGTACATAAGTAAAACATTTTCATTTGCCACACACTTCCCTCATCAACTCACTGCCTCCTTCATGGTAACCATTAACATAATTTGGTATTAAAAAATTCCCAAGTATTT
The DNA here is from genome assembly GCF_028538775.1 of Myotis yumanensis. Classification (NCBI taxonomy): domain Eukaryota; kingdom Metazoa; phylum Chordata; class Mammalia; order Chiroptera; family Vespertilionidae; genus Myotis; species Myotis yumanensis. Next base: position 27,322,963 of record NW_027223762.1, on the reverse strand, counting down.
TTCTATGCATCAATATAACTATAAATAGATTTATGCATATAAAATAAATTTAGAGCTTATTTTTTCCATAAACAAGATCATTTTTCAACAATTATTGGGTGACTTGAAAACCTACTGAGAATATTTTCTATGCCATTTTTTGTAGTGACACCTTATATCCCTTTGTTTGAACATATCAATACATATTTACTTGTTCTCTGTTGATGCACATTTAACTTTTAACTTTTTAAAAACTTTCACTGTTTTAAACTAATTTATAAAGGAAGTCGATATTATGTTTTTATGTGTAACCATCAGAATTTTTGTAGCATAGATTCTGATAACTGTAATTGCTGGGTTAATTGCATTTTAATGTTTAAGATAATGACAGGTTTTTTTTTTACTAACCAGCTGTTTGAATTTACACCCTTATCTATAGCGTATGAGCTGCCCTTTTCCTGTCAGTCTTGTCTCTCACAGATATTTTCAAACTTTTATATTTTGTTTCAAGATTTAATTCTTCACATATTGCTTTCATTCCTGAAATCCCTGGGCTTATGAGTGACGTGACTCCAAGTAAGCAGAAAACATATAGTAATAAGTCGAAAACAATATACTATATTTTTGTTTTAAAATAAAGTTTATTTTAGTGCATAATGCAGAACAGGAGGAGTTCTGTTAAACCTAACACATGACATTTTTTTAAAAGACACAGAAAATTAAGATGGAAGAAAGGAATTATCCACTCATTGCCCCAATACTCCAAAACTTTCATTGTTAATATCGTGGTCTTTTTGTCCCCACTATCTATATATTATGAGAATTCTATATTTTGCATTATACAATATAATTAATACTCCATTATGCTTTTATCACTTATACTAGAGGCCCGATGCATGAAATTCATGCAAGGGGCTCGGGCCTCGCAGCCCCTCGCAGTCCTGGCTTCCCCTGGGAGGTCGTCCAGACCTTTGTTCTGCTATTCGGTCTAATTAGCATATTAGCTCGACAAAAAAGGATTACCTCTTTTTACTGATTTTGGTTTTGTTAATAGACTATGAATTTGACAAGTACATTTTTAAGTATGTAGGTTTTGATTCTCTTCTGCAATGAGAGGTGTATCAGAATTATTGATAGATAAAATTGATATTTAGCTAAAAATTATTTTAAGCAGTAACTTCAAAAATTTTATTCAAAAGGAACCCTAGTGACCCTCCAGTCAATTCCTTTATTTTTGCACAAGAGCCACACTGGAGCCTAATGAATCCATTATTTGTCTAAACTTGCCAGCTAGTTAGTTGCAAAGCAGGAGCATGAAAATTGGTTTCCTGTGGCCAGGCAAAAGCTGTTCCCATTACAGCCCACCATTTCCTACCCCCTTACTTCCCAGTCACTTATACTTTTACAGTAATTTAAAACTTGAAACCAAATGGACTTATTCTAAATCTCACTTTCACTTCATGTTTCTTCACACCTTGTAAGCTAATCTTTTGAAGTGGAGTAGCCAAGAAAAATTGGATGGAAAAAAAAAGTGGAAAGGAACAGGTTATAAATAGCAGATCAAATTGTAAAGTTGATTTCGACTTTTATAACTAAGAACTGTCTTCAATAGTTTGTCCCCTTTTACATACACTTTCACATAAAATGTGAATTTATTATTTATGCTCAGAAATGTTCTTAAATACAGGGTGGGGGTGATATCTGACCCATGCATATTCTGGATGTGACTCCTTACATTGAACCCAGGCCTAAATTAAAGCTTGAGTTCCCCTTGGATTATATTTGGGTTGAAAGTTGGATTATATTCCTTTCACTTTCTTTCTCGTCTTTCATTGTTGCTTCTTCCCATGAGAATTCTAAAATTGTCTCTCAAAGGGATAATACGGAGCTATGGGAAGAACATCCTTATCATTATGATAATAACCTCTCAATCCCTGTCTTTACAACCTGGGGCTGAAGTGAATTTGGAGAGTCATGTCTAGCATTTCTATTAAGAAAATTATATAATAGAAAGAAAATATCAGATTGCCTCAGTGGTAGTAGTGTTCAATATCTTTTCTATTAAACTTTTGTTCCTGTGTGTGTGTGTGTGTGTGTGTGTGTAAGCATGCTTGCATGTGTGCACTGGGCTATATGTGAAGAAACCTGTGGATTAACTTTAGGTGTGTGATCAGAAAACTGATCACAAAATTAGAGTTTGGCCACAACAAGTATGTTCATGAAAATGTCTCTGAACTTTCTTACAACGCTTTGTTCAAAACAGACCCTAAGACACTATAAGTAAAATCCAGAGACCTAGTCACACATTCTCACTGTCCAATAGTTCATAGGTGATTATCAGAAGTACCTGGCAGCAGTGTTGCCCCTGAGAGTGTGGGCACATTGAATATGGAAACTGCATGGTGCACCCAGCTATGGAACTATGTGGGAGTCAAAGAGAGTGGGTGTTATGCAAACCACTGAATTCCCTCATCTCAGGGATCCTTCAAGCATCCTTTTAGTGTCAGACTTAAAACATCATGAATAAGGACAATGCAGTTTCTCCAAGTGTTGTCTTTTCTTCCCTGAGCTAAAACAAGTTTGTTCCATGAATAAAAAAGGCATGTGGGAAAAGTTACATATTTTTAAGAACATATTTCCACTCTTGTAAAACTTTTTTATTGTTCACTTGCTCTGTGTGTCTCTCTCTCTCTGAATATTATATATTCACTAGAGGCCCGATGCATGAAATTCGTGCAAGAGTAGGCCTTCCTTCCCCCGGCTGCTGGCACCAGCTTCCCTCTGGCACCTGGGACCTGGGCTTCCCTCGCAGCCCTGGCTTCATCCGGAAGGTCGTCTGGTCTAATTAGCATATTATGCTTTTTTTTATTATTATAGGTTTCCAGTTGGCCTTGTTGAACTAATTTGAAGAAGGGGTGTTACCCTTTTATCTTAAAAACACAAGTCACTGTGTTCATTGCACCCAATCCTTTGCCATACAACTCTTTGCTTTTCTCATACAGTATGTTTTTTAAAATTTTTATTTATTGATTTGAGAGAGAGAGAGAGATTGATTTTTTTTTGTTCCAGTGATTTTTGCATTCATTGGGTGGTTCTTGTATGTGGCCTGACTGGGGAGGGAACCTACAACTTTGGTGTATCTGAATGATGCTCTGATCAACTCAACTACCGGACCAGGGCAGTACATTTCTTTTTAACGTCCACCTTTTCTTTTGTCATTAGTACTCCCTGTCTCATCATTTTCTAACTTGACATTAGCTGCTGTGTGGGAGAGGGGATCATCTGTTAACCTGCTTCCTGTTGGGCATGTTGGACAGTTAAAAATATATGTAATGAAATTCTATTTAGAGAAGTGTCACCATTCTCTCTCTCAAAATTATACCTCTCATTTCCCCAAGATTGCTATGCTTTATATTTTTCTCAGTAGGATCTTATGCTACCTCTTGTCCCTAAATGAGTTTTCCTCTAGATGCTTGCACAGATGTGAACAGTAAAAATGAGTACTTTGTCGCTTTCCCTTTTGCCGCCTCCTTCTGAAATGACGGTTACACGCTCCTCGTTGGAAGGCCGGAATAGCAATACCTTTGAGTGTTTCTCCCCTAGGAGCTTTCTTCATTTCATTCTGTGGAACTCTAGAGAGACAGATGTCCTCTAATGACCTGGCCACCTGCACTGTCTCTGTCAGCGGCTCCCACGCCCCCCTCCCTCACACAGACAGAGCCCGTTACACTGCCCGTGCTGCGGAGCGCCCCTCTGCTGGGGTCTGGAATGCCCCTGGCACCATACAGAGGCAGCAGTCGTGCCCTCAGTTAGATGCACATCTCACATTCATCACAGGCCGTATTTTCATGTGGAGCTGGTCTCAGGTATCCCATGAAACAACTGAAATGCATCTTCCTACCCACAGTACACTTCCCCTGCCTGTCCCTACTTCTGTCCCCATCTTCTGTCTTTAGGCCTCTCCTGCGTGTCCGCCCCCTAAATCCCTGAGGCTCTATGTCAGTGGCTGGCATGGCACCAGATGTTTTCTGATCCACTTTCTCTCTTCAGACTCCTTCTGTTAGGCTTTAAGGTCTAGACCTGAGAGGACTCTGGGATAACCCAGTAATGGGTCAGTGTGGTGTTCTTTTCTGGTATCATATTTGCACTTTTACGAAGATCATTCTGGAGATAGAATATTGGTGGGATTTTGAGTAGACTGGTGGTACAGGAGGGAAGTTTTGATTGTATCCGTCTTCCATCTTTCTTTCTTTTTTTCCTTCTTTCTTCTTCTAATGGATTCCACAAGTATTTTTCTGGGATCCTCAAGGAATCCCATGTGAATGTCTACTCTCCCTCCTATGCTTAGGACCAGGGTCCTATCTACACTAATAAAAGAGAAACATGGTAATTGGCGTACGACCGCTACCCTTCCCATTGGCTAATCAGCGTATCCTTATGCAAATTAACTGTCAGCCAAGATGGCGGCCGGCAGCCAGGCAGCTGGAAGCGAACATGAGGCTTGCTTGCTCCAGGGACTGCAGATTCCAACGTTCCCCGCCTGCCTTGCCGGGCTCTGAGCTGGCAGTTTGAAACATTCTAACAAATATAGGCCCGGGATCTCAGAGCTGAAGTTATACATTGTTTCGATTATAGAACCGAAACAAATCAGATACCTGCTCTCAGAGCTAGAGCCAGAGCTAAAGCTGGCCCAGAATAAAATAAAAAAAAGGAGCCGTTGGGAGCTTCAATCAACAACCGTCAGCCTGAAAGCAGCCCTCAGCCCCTCACCCAGACTGGCCAGGCACCCCAGTGGGGACCCCCACCCTGAAGGGTGTGTGACCAGCTGCAAACAGCCATCATCCCCTCATCCAGGCTGGCCAGGCACCCCAGTGGGGACCCCCACCCTGATCCAGGACACCCTCCAGGGCAAACCAGCCGGCCCCCAGGCCTCTATCCTATATAGTAAAAGGGTAATATGCCTCCCAGCACCGGGATCAGCGGAGCCGCGAGGCCTCCTGGCACCGGATCAGTGTGACGGGGGGCAGCGCCCAAACCCCCTGATCAGCCCTGCTCTGTGTATGACAGGGTGGCGCCCCAACCGCCCCCCCCCCCCCCACGGGCCCTGCTCTGTGTGTGACAGGGTAGAGCCATAACCTCCCCATCGGCCCTGCCCTGAGTGTGACAGTGGTGGCGCCTCAACCCCCTGATCGGCCCTGCTCTGTGGGTGATAGAGGACAGCATCCCAACCCCCTGATCCGCCCTGCTGTGTGTGTGACAGGGGGCGGTGCCCCAACTCCCCTATCGGCCCTACTCTGTGAGTGACAGAGGGGAGCTCCTCAACCCCCTGATGGTCCCTGCTCTGTGGGTGACAGGGTACAGAGCCCCAACCCCCCTGATGGGCCCTGCTCTGTGGGTGATAGGGTATGGAGCCCCAACCCCCCTGATGGGCCCTGCTCTGTGCATGACAGGGGGCAGCGCCCCAACCCTCTGATCCACCCTGCTCTGTGTGTGACAGGGGGTGGTGCCCCAACTCCCCTATTGGCCCTACTCTGTGAGTGAGAGGGGGAGCTCCTCAACCCCCTGTTGGGCCCTGCTCTGTGTGTGACAGGGTATGGAGCCCCAAACCCCCTGATGGGCCCTGCTCTGTGCGTGTCAGGGGGCGGCGCCCCAACTCCCGACCAGGGGCTGCATCCAGGGATTGAGCCTGCCCTCTGCCACCCGGGAGCAGGCCTATGCCAGCAGGTCATTATCTCCCAAGGGGTCCCAGACTGGGAGAGGGCACAGGATGGGCTGAGGAACCCCCTTTCCCCCCAAGTGCACAAATTTTTGTGCACCGGGCCTCTAGTGTATTTATAAACTAATAGAATTATTTTCTTCTTATATTTGGAGTGAGGGGGGGAAATTTGTCAATTTAGATAAGTAACTAGTTTGATTTTTAAAAAGTAAACAGCAGCCCTGGCTGGTGTGGCTCAGTTGGTTGAAGTGTCATCCTGTACACCAAAAGGTGGGGGCACCAATTCCTGTTCAGGGCACATACCCAGGTTGTGGGTTTAGTCCCTGGTCGAGGTACATGTGGAAGGCAACCAGTCAATATTTCTCTCTCTCTCCTTTCCTCTTTTTAAAATTAATTTTTTTAAAAGTTGAACATAATAAACAACAAATTTAACTTGGTTCTTGTGATTAATCATGACACACAGCATTTATTCAGTGCTTATTATAAACTAGATACTTTACTAGTATTATTTAATACCCGAACAACCATGTGAGGTAGGTCATATTATTATGCCCATATATGGAATGAGTAAACCAAGACCTTAGCGGTTAATTGCTTGATTCATGTGGCTAAGAATGATTAAGTCAGGTGCTGACATAGATAATCAGTCAAACTATTATATTCAGTAAAATCAATCAAGTCAGTTTAAGATGGATGCACACGATCTTTCCTTAGTTCACAGGTGCGTACCAGCTTTAACAACGAGTGCTAACCAGGGAGAGTCTGCCTTTATTCCTGAGTGGTACAGAATGTCGATTTCTCCTTTCTCTGTCTCTTTCTTTCTTGACTATTAGTAATATGGAATGCCAATTTCTCTTTCCTTCTTTACTTCCTTCCTTTCTTCCTTTTTTTGGCTAAACTATGAGAGGCTGACAAACACTCTGTTGGCTGTGCACTTTGGATTTTATACCCAAAGTCAAATACAGGCATACCTCAGAGATATTGTGGGTTTGGTTCCAGACCACCACAATAAAGCGAGTCATCCTTTTGCTAGCAGGGGGTCTTGCCTTTATTTTGTAAAAAGTGCAACATCTGTGATGTGCAATAAAGCAACCTGTGATAAAATGAGGCATGCCTGTAGAATCATTTTAGTTACAGTCTGCCTTAATTCCACAGGTCTCTGTTAATTTCACCGAAAAGTACACAAAGACACTAGGAATAGAAAGGAACATGTGAAATTGTGCCCCCCGGGAGATCACCCGGAGGCCCATGAGAGAAGGAAAGGGTCGTATGTAGGACACGGTGCACGCTGTAAAGATCTGTGTGTCTCCTGTCTTTGCCACAGGTACCATTTCTGTCAACACTCTGCGCACACCCTACACTGCCCCCGGGGAGAGTGAGATTCTGGACCTGGACGATGAGTTGTACCTGGGGGGCCTCCCAGAAAATAAAGCCGGCCTCGTCTTCCCCACCGAGGTGTGGACTGCTCTGCTCAACTATGGCTACGTGGGCTGCATCAGGGATCTGTTCATCGACGGCCAGAGCAAGGACATCCGGCAAATGGCTGAAGTGCAAAGCACCGCTGGAGTGAAGCCCTCCTGCTCCAGGGAAACAGCAAAACCGTGCCTTAGCAACCCCTGCAAAAACAACGGCATGTGCCGGGACGGGTGGAACCGATACGTCTGCGATTGTTCCGGAACAGGCTACCTGGGCAGGTCCTGCGAGAGAGGTAGGATTCCCAAAACCAAGCCGCTGAACTCCCCTGAGATGAGAGGCTTCTTACACACTGACCTTAAACTTTAAATTGACCGTGGACACCTAACGTGTGCTCTGCAGAAGGGAGCTCCCCGCAAGCTGGGCAGTCACTCCTGACAGGTTCTTGGTGCGTCCTTAATGATCTTCAAAGGGCCCGATTCGGGAAGACACAGCTTTTTAAGGATATTGCAGAAATACATACTAGTATGTGGGTATTTTGTATCCTAGGGTATGACAATAACTGCTTTCTCTTTTGCCCAGTTTTTAAATTTCAGGACACTAGAAAATAAAGGCATGAATTAGACACATTTATGGAATCCAGGGCTAATATCCCCTCAAATATACTAGTAGCATTAGAAGCAGGCTAAGCAGGAAGTTGCAACTTCCCTGACACTATTGCAGGAGAATCAGGTTAGCCTGCTCATTTCACTTCAGTCACCTTACCCAGGTTTGACATTTGAAAAGTAAGCTGACTTTGCATCACCCCAGTTACACCAGCGTTTTCAGAAATGCGCCCCAGTTTCAAAGGCACTTGCTTACCTTTGCCCCAGACCGAACTGGTCACAGAAGATTCATTGCCTATTCGATATGAAATGAAGGCTTTGTGTGTCTGTTGAAGCTCTGAGCAGGCACCTCCATTTCCTTCTCTATTAGGAGACTGAGCTACATTCCTTCTTCCTTTCCTCTCGATTTAGAAGGAGAAGAATAAGGGTTAAAGGAAGGGTGAAGGGTAAAGGCTGTCACAGTTCATCTGCAGACCGAGCTAAAGAGAGAAATAGCAGAACCAGTAGGTCTCAGCATGTACCTCTATCGATCTAAGAGTTTCAGATAAATGCTTTAGTCGCTACTCCCATTGCCACTCATTTTCAACAATGGAACAAAAAAATCGATACGAAGAAATATTGATGAGTTTTTCCATTGTGCTCTCACACTCTACATAACATCGCTGTTAGCCATTAACCTCAAAGTAACCGGCATCTATTTTTTCAGCTACGAATATTTAGTCTTTTTCTTCCCTTCATTTCTACAACAGTTTAATACAACATTAAGTTAACACTTTCTAGAGACAAAGTGGTGATTTTCTAGAATCCCAAGTTGAAATGTGACTTTAGTTCTTGATCTGAATAAGGAGGTTTGTCATTTCATCAGCTCTATTATTAACATTAATCAATATGAAAAATAATAAGAATAAATCCAATGCTCGCCTTAAATTACCTAACAAAATACTATCCCTGTTCTGTTATACAATTAGATGGGTCAATAGATGGGTAAATATTTTAATAACATTGATGCATTCATTCTCCTAATTGCAATGGCTGTGAATTGTCATTAGGGGTTAGATATTTCTGTGCAGTTTTCATGTGCAAGGTGCATGTGGTCTCTGTGAGTTTTCTCATTTTCCCTTCTAATCTCAGTTTGTTTGTGTAGTTTGGTTTTTAGGAATTGCCAAAGGGACCAACAGGAACAACAAAGAGACAAAGCTCACGAGATGTGTTACAATTAGTCATAACGTGCGATGAGCAGACCTGTATGATTGAAGATTTTGTTTTTATTTTAATCACCCAGAGAGCTATCTGATTTCTGATGCCTCCAGCTTAAGTGAAACTAGAACAGGATATAGCTGCACCCTCACAGGAGTTGCAGAAGCCTTCAGTTAAATATGCACGGTGCACCACCCTGTGGCAGTGCCCCGCTACTACACATGGCAGAAATAAAAATAGTAATTGTAGAGCTTCCTGAGCCAGAATGAGGGAAAGGGAATATTTATATATTGCAATAATTAGAAGGAGGGTGGCAAGCATATGCAGATTTGCAAATGAGAATTTAATAGCAAGCTTCATCACTGAGATTCGACATACATTTTTATCTGACAGATGGCTGGAAATTTCCACAGATTTCTTTGTCTCTGGGTTGGTTGTGTGTGGAGGAGGAAATGGTCGTTTTGTGTGTATTTTTTGTTTCTGGACTACCCGGCATATTGTGAGTAGTCTTTGATTTTCAGAGTTAATTTTCTTGTTCGTATTCCGGCATCTCCTGCGAGCGGGGTGAGGTGGGTGGGATGCTGTCATGCTCAATACCACAACGTCTGGCTTCCGCCCACTGCCCAGCTTTGCCCTAGTTCAGTCAACACAAGATCATGCCCAACCCTCGGGGTTTCCTATTCAAAATAAAGGGATTTTTCTCTTTACACTCTAATCACATACGATTGTTGAGCACATAAGAGTTGATTGTCAACTCTTGAAGTGAATAAAAATAAAGGCACTTAAAAGGTTTCCATTTTACTATTATTGAGCAATAGTTACTAACATATAAAGATAATTATTCAAAGTAATTAAAAAGCATGTTCAAGTCCATGGACAATTCAGCATGGGGAGTGGAGCTGTAATCCCATTATAGGAAATCTTCATACTGCATTAAGTAAGCAAAGGTGTTTATAAGAAAGAACAGAATATTTGCTGATGTAGGAAAATAGTATTTTGTCTATGTGTATTGATCCCATAAGGAGGAGTAATATAGAAATAATGTTCAGTAGAATATGAATTAAATGCAGCACCTGCCCTCCCGCTTTATTTATTTATTTTTAAATAAAACTGGAAATTTGTAGAGATTCGCTCATATAGAAGTTATTTTGGGTCATATGTATATGGTATAATCAGAGGTCTACTTTATACTTGTTTGTTAAAATTCTAACAGATGGAGGGACAGATGTCAGAGCAATATAATTTGGCTCCCTGTCTGATTTTCATAGTTGATCACAATATGTGACTGCCTCTCGGCAAAACTGAGCGCAGGTGTACACTTTAGACGGTGAGAAGGAATACACAGAAGAGCAAATTTATCAAACTTAAGGACAAAGGAAAAGGAGATCTAAGAGACAAAGTGGAAACTTTTCTGCCCCCACCGGGAATTATTGCCTTGGAATTGGCCATTTAAAGGACTCATTTGTATTCTAAGTGATAAAATAATTTTACTGATGTTAAAAGATGCTGCCAAATAGCATAACCTTCAAATGTCAGAATGTTGTTTACCGTTTATTTGGCAACTCTAGGCTACAACCTTGTGCATTTTTTATTTCTTGTCTAATTAAAAATTAATTCCAATTATGAGAAATCGCTTAGGCATTCATTTGTCGTTTATCAACAGGTTACTTTCACGTTGAGAATGGTTTAAAATGACAATCAGGGGCTCTCAAGTTTTATTATTTTACTCTGTTATTTCATTCCTGCTGCTTTTCGGAGAATGGTAAAGGCTAATGATCCTAATTATTTTTCCTACTTTGGGTTGGATTTCAGTCTGTATTTATGATCCACTGCCAGACCTCTATATTTCTAAAAGGATGTTTCTCTGCTTAACTTTTAATCAAATTAAGCTACATGGCTGTGAATTGTCATCAGGGGTTAGATATTTCTGCACAGTTCTCACTTGTGATCATTTAAAATATGAGTATTGAATAATAGAGACTGATTTACAGACTGAATAACCAGGCGAAAACTAAAAATATTTTTGTATTTTTATCTGTATGATACCACAGTAACTGAACAATTGATAATGGCTTTTAAACTTGTATTCACATATTATTTTATAGACATGGACACAGATTGGCTGTAGTTCAGGATAAGAAATAGTAAAGATCAAATTTCTCTAAGGATTATACTAGAAACACTTTTTCTGTTGTTGTTGTTTTTTTTTTAATAGAATTTACTGCAACTTTGCAATCATGTTTTAATTATTTTTGGAGCAAGTTCTCCTAGATTTTTCGGCACTGAACTCCGTGTTTTGCAATATTGCATCTGTCTGGGAAATTTCTTCTCTAATTGGAAAATGATCTGATATAGAACCACTATATATTTTATATATAGGAAATAATGTATTTTAAAGGATTGTATTATTTTCTCAGTGCTTAGGTCAGTGCCTAGCCATGGGACCCCTACTTTGGGCAATAGACCCCTTTCCGAATCTATCTTTTGCAGCACAATTATAAACTTCAAAGTAGACTTTAGTATTTTGTTCATATTTATTACCAAAATTAGATTCCACTTATAATAGGCAGAATAAATACTTAATTTTTTTTAGTGAGCATATATGTAAGCTTGGTAACCAGACTGAAGGACGCTCTTTCGTGTACCCTCAGTATTGAGTGCAATCATTCATTCAGTCCGTGTTCGTTGAGCCTCTGCTGTGTGCCTAGCACTTGGGGGCACTGAGCTGCTGATGGAATAATGAATAGGAGCATCCAACCTCTGTCCTCACCACACTCCAGCAGTTAGATTTTATAGGGCAAGGACAGCTAATGCTATATAAACAAAAAAGAAAGGGTAATTGAAAACTCGAGTGGTGAGTAGATATAGAATAACTGGGGGGAAGATGAAAGGAGTGCTTGCAGCATATCTCTCTGAAGTAACATTTGACCAGAGACAGGGAAGCTGAAGGAACCAGCCATATAAAGTCTGGGGTGAAACCTGCTAGGACAGAGTGCAAATACTTCAAATACTTGAGAGAAGAAATCAGTGTGTCTGGGTTTTACTAAACTAATATGTGTGTGTGTGTGTGTTGGGTGGGGGAGGGGGGTTGATGCTAAAATGAGGCCAGAGAGACAGACTAGGCCCAGATCACAGAAAAAGGTTAGAAAAACGAGTACAGCTTTTATTATAATTGCAGTAGAAATCTATCAGTGGGGGTTGGGGAGGTGAGGGATTGTTTAAGCAATAAAGTGATAGAATCTGATTTACTTCTTTAAAAGTTTAGCTTGGCTGCTGTGTGCAGGGAGGAACAATCAAAGTGAGGAGACTTTGGAGGGAGCTTTATAGTGGTCCAGGTGAGAGACTGCAGCAGAGTCTGAGGGACTTTGGTGGTAAGAGTAAGCAAATGACTCCGGAAGTGAATTGGAATTAGTGCCTTCAAGCATTGCAGACTTGCAAATAGATTGGACATGAGGAAGGTGAGAGAGAAATCAGAAAGGCAAAGGTCTGAGCGATGGGTTATATCATTTACCGAGATGGAGAACACTGGAGAAGGACATGATGGGTGTTCATTGTTGGGGCGGGGGGAGTGGTCAATAGTGTAGTAAGGTACCTATCATACTCAATTTGGAGATGTTCAATAGGCAATGGATGAATGATGAGTGATGGAGCTCAAGAGAGAAGTCAGGACCGTTAATAAAGATGAGGGGGGAGTGAGCACATGCATTGAGAGAGACCCTTTGTCATGAGGTGGGCAGAAAAGAGTGCCAGGAAGGGACCCTGGGACCTTCATGCTTATCCATTCTGGATGTGCCTTCAGTCTCATGATGGCAACAACTGATGATCACAGGATGTTAGAAGGAACGCTTGACTTCGCTGACTTCTTGAAAAATAAACTTGCAAAACCACAACTCCAGAAATACCATCTTTATAATAAACACAGTTGCATTAGTAAAGTTAATTGTTGTGTCATGTACCTGGGCAGCATCATGAGAATTTCCTAGTTTGTTTGTTTTAAATCCAGGTAGTTTTTCTTTTATTAGATGATCGTCTTGAGTTTTGAGAACCAATGAAAGAGCAGCATGACTCACACTTGTTTCGCAATATTCTACCACCACATATAGTGTTTAACACTCAGGGGTGCTGATGATTTCTTAAAGCAGTCAGTTTGTGACCCACGGTTTTTGCTGTTTGCTTTTTTATGTGTTTAACACTGTATGAAGCAGCTTCCCTAAGAAAACAATCCACTTTCGTTTTAGTGGCACTCAGCCACACATGCTCTTCAATCCCACCTGCCATCTCTAGGAAGTACATCGTTGTTGACGTTTTAGTGATAGCTTCATATTTTCAGGATACCAAGGTTGTGGCCACAGGTAGTTTTAAGTTCTAATTCAGTGCCCTTAGAATCAGGAACTTTTAAGGAGAGCAAAGGCCTTAAAGATCCTGTTCCAGCAAATGAGATCCTCTCAGAGCCTAGGCGGGTTTTACAGAGCTGGTCAGAGGCCGAGCCACGTATAAACATTCATTAAATAGTTGCCCGAGCTTCCAACCAGGCTCACACTGCAGATACACAGCAGAATCGATCTCTGCTCTTGGAAAGAGAGACACATTCGAAAACATGTATGATCCAACACGATCAGTGCTATAGGTGGAAAGTGCTGTGGGAATGAAAAGCAAAGTGCAGCCATATTTCCCCCTGAGTTTTAGCAGGTACTTCACTGAGAACGTTCTCCCTATTGTGACCCCTCTGTTCAGCTTAACAAAGAATTGCTCATTTCTGAAGCAGACGAGCTGAGCTCGTAGTCTTGTGTTCTATCTGAAAGACTTTAGTAGGTCACTCCTTTCCTTTTCCAAGTCTGAGTGTCCTAACGGACCAAGAATGTTTAAATTCATTTCTCACCTACAGAGGCAACGGTTCTGAGCTACGATGGGAGTATGTTTATGAAGATCCAGCTCCCCGTGGTCATGCACACAGAGGCTGAGGACGTGTCCTTACGGTTTCGATCCCAGCGTGCATATGGCATTCTCATGGCAACCACCTCCAGGGACTCGGCAGACACCCTCCGCCTGGAGCTGGACGCAGGGCGTGTGAAACTGACGGTCAACCTAGGTAACAACTCACCTTCCCCACTGAACTAACACCTTTCACTTTTTGTTCCGTTCTGCCTGCCAACATTTATCGAGTAGCCTGTCTGCCATGGAAAGTTAAAACACTTAATGGTCTCATTTCCATCATTTAATTTAATTTAGGTTTTGGGGGCATCTTTTTATTGTTTTTTGTTGTTGTTATTCTTGTTGTTTGTTTACCATAATTTACTGTCTTGTGATTCCTTCCACTGAGGGTTCTTGAAAGGAAGCCATCCACATCAATGAGGTTAATTGAAAATATAAATCATTAGGCTTGCAGAGGCCTCAAATCGAATTTCCTATTATCATATTTACTGGCATTCTGATTGGCTATAGATGATATCCTTTCCGATATATCTACTGAGATAACATATGCTCCAAATATCAAATTTCTACTTTGTGATCTAGGTCAACAGTAGTTTTTCTTCTATTCCATGGGCTTCTCCTTTCAATAGTCACCTTTGTGGTAGCTCATCTTTTCTGTTTGGAAATTCTGTGTGGTGATATTCTGCTATCAAACAGCAATCCACAACCCTTCAATGCCCAAAGTCTGCGGCCCTCAGCAAACAGCCACGAGAACACTAAAAGCACAGGCTCTTCTTCAGAAAAATAATGCTTTCCTGCTTCATTATAGAGTTAGGCAAGAGTTGCTACAGTAAAACCTCAACAACCCAGATGAAACATGGGGGAAGGCCGGGCCGAATTAAGAAAATATCTGAACTGTCAAATTAGCAAAAATTAAACAGTTTGATTTTCAGTTGTATTTGAAACACAAATTAATAGCTGGGAGAAAAAATCCTGTTAAGGAAAGGTGTTACTAGGCTGGCTTTAATGGATGGGAAAGAATTATCCATAATTAGCACATTGTTTCATGCAGGTTGGGCCATCAATACATAGTAAAATAGTTGAAATCAGCTTTCTCCCTAAACTTGACCTTTCACAATTTGTTTGTTTAATTCTTTTCAGGTGGTCTATAGTCAGACTGAATGAAGAATTATAAATAATGTGCCCAATAATTTTCAATATTATCATTAACTCCAAGAGGAGCACACATTAATGAGGTTTTACTGTATTACCTGGAAGCAGCAATAAACACCCATAAAACTTAATAAACAGAGAAAATAAATAAGCAGAGAAAAATGTGAAACTATGTAGATTTTTTTTTTTTTTAAAAAGTAGGAAATGTGAGGAAGTAAGGCATTTATAGAAACCCCACCTACATTTTCTAATTGTGCTCGGCAGAATGATAGTTCATAAAATATATAATTGTTTCATTACATTCAATTAGTATTAGTTAAATTAAGTTAGATAATAAGGGTGTTTTTCAAAGATCACTGAAGAATACACAGGACTCATTTTCCGTTCTGTTAGAGTTCCCTCTAGTGACCATGATAGGTTACTACAGCCAATCAAAATAAATGGACTAATTGCAGTAAAGGGGCTGCTAGCCAAAGTGGAAACACTCCTGGACATTTTCCAACAGCAAAGCATTCTGTGGAAAGAGCTGTGCAGATGCTGGTCCTTGGCTGTTTGCAACCACTTTTCTGATGCGGTTGACGACACATGACAAACTCAGCTACATGGAAACAGAATCTAGGTTTATCTTTTTCCTGTTCCCCAAAGGCATTAAATTCTACGACCAAAATCGACAAATATTTATCTATACATGAAATAAGCATAAGACACCCCACATAGTCCTTTAAAGATAACCCTTGTAACCACAGTCTGTGTTATTCAGATCAGACATCCTGTCCTTAAAGAACCTGCTCTTCCATAAGAAGCAAGTAGAAGAAAGGAAAAATCGATAGCAGCAGCAACCATGACACTTATTGCATAGAGATGACATTGTTAGCTCCTAAGCGAGGCATAGGCTGAGGAATGTTCTGAGCAATGACACTACTTCTTAGCCACTAGAGTTTCTAAAAAGAAACATAGAGTTTCTTTCCTCCACTGATTAATACAAGGCGTGGAATCCAGCCAACTTCAGGCTGTGACCTCTTTGTCCAAGCAAAACCAAAATAAGACATTAGGGTGAGGTGAGAATAATTGCCACTTGCTCTCCATTGACCACCCCGATCCTGAAGGATTCCGATGGCCTTTGTGGGATACTAGCTTTTGGAGGTCCAAGATGTCTGAGCTTTGCTGAGCTTGCACCTGCACCCCGTTGTGACGGAGCACTTTTTAATTACGCTGAAAACAAGGATCTGTTCTTTCACAGATGGGGAGGAAGTCGCAGCCAGTCCAAGTCAAGCATCTTTGACAGTTAACAATTCTTTATTCCACTTAGATTTGTCACCATGTAGCTTTGTTTGAATTGGCCATTTTTCAAACCTTCCGATGTTGTTTCCAATGGCGAAGTTTTATAACGATGAATCTGGGTTCTAGAAATACGTAAAGTTATGGAGTGGCCATATTTGCATGTGTCTGTCCCCGGAAGGGTGGACTGTGATTTTATTGGATGTCTGCAGCTATTACCTTGAAGGATAAATTTTCATTTTTCATCTATTCTTCCCCATCTAGATTGTATCAGGATTAACTGTAATTCCAGTAAGTGCCTATTCAAAATTCTTAAAATGTTATTCCTCCATTATGATGTAAGCTAGTCAAGAAAAAAAAGAGCAAGAGAAAGGCATTTATAAAACTCATGAATTCACTTTTGACGTATACCAGTCCATCATCTGGGTTGTAAAAATTCATTTTGAAATCTGTCCAGTTGAAGACTTAACAGCTGTAGTCCCTACCGCTAAGTGGCAAAGAGGCAACAAGTGTTTCTTGACATAAGGTACAAACGCCTCTATGGACCTTTGGATAGGTCGTGTAGAATTTGTATTTTGCCAGATCTTGGACTCCAGTAACTCTCTTCTTCATGACCAAATTTGGAGAAAATACTATGGGTCCTATTTCCTTCACTTATTGTTTTTATCTCTTAATGCAAATACAGAAAAACATGTAATTCCTTTCATTTTGAGAGTTAGTATTAAATCTTTCTAAATTCAACCATTTACATAGGAAAATGTGTTTTTTCTAAGTTATAAATATACAGAAAATTACTTGTCTAAAGAAGTTTTTCTTGTTCCTAACGAGTATTTACATGATGAATTTTTACATCCTGATCATATATCTGCAAAAATAACTAAATCTGTGATATGCATGCCAAATGATTAGTCAGAAAAGATGCATGGACTGAGTTTTATTTGATTGTGGACTAGAGAACCTGAAAGGATATAAGGACTGTGATTTTATTTTGAGTTGTAGTCTTATCTAAAGAGTACATTTATTTCCTTTCTTTACATAAATATTTAGATTTTTCTTTTCCAGGTTTTGCTGACCACATTAAAGAATCTCCTCCAATGTTAACAGAATTGTTAGCTATTTAAATAAATGGTTCTCACAAGCTTCGAATCTCTCATGGTCATAGTCAGTAAAAAAATTTGCCTCTGTCCTTATAAAGTGCTGAATGTGAGTTGATGGAGTCTAAACCCCAAACCACGGGCTGTGTTTCCAAGTGGCAACAAGCTATCCTCTGAGGAACAAATGGTGGTCTTATGCTTACAAATCGATATGCTTTATCTAATGGAATTTTTACAACTTCCAACACTGTGCTTCTTATAACTCAGATTTGCTTCATATACTTTAAGAGTCATTTTAAAATAGCAAAAAAGACAGTCTCTGATCATAGCAAGAAAAAGGTCATGGAATCATGACTTCAGAAAAATTAAATTCATAAACTACCATCTCAAACAGAATAGCTCCTGAAATAATCTGTCAAAACTCTGCAAGTGGAATTTTCAGGCACACCCCATCTCCTCTCAAACCCCGGCCCTTCTCTGTCATACTCCTGAGCAGGTGCACAGACTTTGCAGCGCGAATCCTGTGGTCCTGTTTGCCTTCAGCTCTGGGGCACAGATGCAGGCCAAGTGGCAACTCACACAGATCTGTGCCTTAAGGCAGCTGGAGATATTTAGATTCTTCCCGAATCTTAGGAAATCCATGTGAGAAAACATGTTTCTTTTTAGACTTCTGCTTTATGTGCTCTTACAATAAAACATGGGTTTTACAATTTATAAATGTCACCACGTAAATGCTAGTGTTTGATGGAAATTAATCCAATGAAATGAACTGTGTTCTTCAGCTACGTAAATTAATTTTCGAAACATGTTTATAGTCTAACTACTCCATTCATGCATTACCTTCATTTGGCTTATAAGAGTCTGATCTTAAGTATAGTCATTTTTTCTCTGGATATTACTGAGAATACTATCTTTAAGGATAAAAAACTTTGCTGGTGGGTGGCATTTTCCCCCTTTTAAGAGGTGCTACATTTAAATTACTTGAATTAAATGAATGACTGTGACACACCTTTTGGTGCACACCTTGTACAGACTGTAAGTGCCTTAACTTGACAGCAGTCCCAGGAAAGAGCATTCAATGATCAGGTAATGTTTCATTTCCTTTTCCTTTGTTTTATTTGTGGAATCTTGGGCAGGTTTAACAAGAAGCCCAAGTTCTATCAAGAATTCGTGTTATTACTCAATTTTGAGGAGAGGGATGACATTTTATATCCAATAATGAAAATCTAACTCACTGTGATTAAATAAGCAGAGATTTCCACCTGGAGTGCATTTCCTACCCCATAAAAAATAAAAATATCTGCATTGCAGTATAACTTGAAGGTTAATGAAAGTTCATGTGTGACATTTATGATCTTTGAGTCATAAGTTTGTATGAAACTGAGATGAATGTACGTTGATTAAATCCCAGCCATATACCACCACCGTCTCTAAAATTTATACCAAATGTAAGAAGATATCAGCTGTATTATGAAATTAATAGGAAATACCTTAATTGATGTATTTTAAGAATATTTCCACTGGAAATATATAAACCATAACATAAAAGATTATCTTGCGTTGAGAGTTAATACCAAACTTTAAATGATTAAGTTTTAATGAAAACCTCCCCAAATTTCTCTATACTCACACAGAATTGCTCTGTTTCCTATAGTGGCGCCATCCTTCCTCACCTCCATCCTGCCCCCACCAACCCCAGTTTACAGCAGATGTTCCTTGATATGCAAAAGAAGTGATGCATAGTACCAGACTGGCCAATCTTTGCTATTGAAGAATAGGCAGTAGGTGAGGGGGGAGAACATCTGGCTGTCAGTATTCAGACCTGTGTGAGGACAAGAGATGGCAGATATGTTTCTTTTTCAGTCCTTCCAGTGTCAGTAGTTTAGCTACAACAACAGACTCTTTCATGGAGAGGCTTTGGCTAAGGTTCTTTTGGGAAAGGGCAGATTTGAATTCCAAAGACCATCTCTGTCAGATTCTTTGTGGCCAATATTTCCCCCGTAATAGGAGAAGCTGTCAAGAAATGTTACATGTTTTTATTTAAAACTCAAAAGCTTATTTTCATGTGTGGAGAGGGTACGTTTGAAAAAAGAGCCTTCTCTATGAATAGTGGTCATTTCACTGTCAAAACGCATGCTTTGTTGTTTCAGATTACAAACCGAGTATCTCTGCAGACATTCCCAGACCAATCTCAGCTCTTTGATGTCCATTAGCTTATGTCATTGCTAAAATATATGTGACATATACAACTTGGAATTAGATTAAGGTCATTGTTTGCAGATTTGTGGACTGGGAGGGGACCAGCGAGGTGTGTTACCTACGGGTTCTCCATTCTCCTCTGTCCAGGATAAGAATAAAGGCGCAGTCAGATTGCTCTTGCCTCCTTAATCAACTCCAATAGTGAGAACAACAATCTACCATCATAAAGTAAATGTATATGGAAGTTGCTAAAATAACTGCCATCTTTTAATGTAGATATTTTCTTCCCTGAGCAGTGAAGGGTACTACAATAAAGAGAGATGGGAAAGGACTGTAGTAAAGTGACATTCTTTTAACAGAAAGAGGAAAAATTATTTGAATTAACAAAAACAGATATGTTGTAGAGTGTTTTACATAAAATCATTTCTGCAAAAATGTATACTATGATAACCTATTCCTTAATAAATTATTACCAAGGAAATCCAAGTCAGAGTGAATAGTCCTTTTATGACCAACACATGAATTATTTGCATGAAAAGGTGAGTGTTTGATAGTCTCTTGCCTACTCCATAATATTAATTGCTTTAAGAAGTCTTTTAAAGATATAAAGAATGCAAAAAAATCAAATGCATTAATAATAGGGTCATATTCTGCATTATTTTTATGTTTGCCAAAGTACATAATGTGATGTCTTGGTCATACTATCTCAGAGTGACCAAGGCAGTCTTCCCCAAACCTCCCAACAATAAATCCAAAGTCATTAGGCTATGTGTTTATATTGTTTTCCCCAAATTTGGCCTTTATAGTGGCATGTTGCATGCTTCAATAATTCCAATTTCCCTCTCTCTCTCTCTCTCTCTCTCTCTCTCTCTTCTTCTAGTAACTTTTAAAGTTGTTAGTGCTATATATACTCTTTGAAGGTTTAAATACATTGAAAATTTGAAAACTAAACTTGCTCCTATCAACTATAGGTGGCTCATAATTGTCATATAAATAACTACTTTAAATATGTAGTGGATGCAAGGTTTGGTTTTGTTAGTATTTTCTTTTTTATTTTTATTTTCAAATCAATGACATAATTTACAGAATCTGCTTATTGCCCACAGGAAGGCTTGAAGCCACCTCTGCATCCACATAAAAAATGGATTTTAATAAACTCGTAATCTCTAATGCTTGTTTGCATTATTTTTGGTTTTTTTATGCCTTTACACATGCCCAGCTCTTTCTTCCTACCAAGATTTATTCTTCCCACTTCTCCATTTCCAATGTTGTTTCCTCTGGTTCTCTTTTCTCTTACTTTCTTACAATAATAAACACTCTCTGGAGTTGAAAATAAAATGTTTTATTTGCCTGACCTTCCAACTGTTTTGGGCTTCTTACAGAAAATGGCATATCTAAGATGCAGAGACAACAAACTTGCAGATGATATTGATGTGGGTAGTGTCAAGGGTTGAAGTTCAACTCCTTTTATTTCCAGCTCAATGTCTAAGTATTGGAGGGAAAAGAAATCTAAGGCCAAGTACTTAACCTCACTTTTGACTTGGATATAATGAAAAAAACGTCCTGAGCAGTACG
Organism: Myotis yumanensis; assembly: GCF_028538775.1. Lineage (NCBI taxonomy): Eukaryota > Metazoa > Chordata > Mammalia > Chiroptera > Vespertilionidae > Myotis > Myotis yumanensis. The sequence goes on along the minus strand of NW_027223762.1, from coordinate 27,301,823 downwards.
TTTTAGAAAATGTACTATGATGGATGCCTGGAGTGGATAATAAGATCTCCTTATTATCATTTTATTACCAGAATGAAAAGATCAACTGTATATTAGTTATCACCAATTTCTTATGTAGATCAAAGTGGAAAGCAATAAAAGATTGCAGAGTGTCAACTAGTGGCACTTAAGCCATGTTAGATTGCCTTCATCAGGCGGCCTTGGCAGCTACTTAAAAAGATGTGAGGACATTTCTGGGGGCTGGTCCTTGTTAACATGAAACAAATGTTCAGTTTGGAGCAGCTGCCTGGTACCTAAGAGCAAAGAAGTGCAAAAGGGAGTCTCCTGCCTCGGCTGCCACGCAGCAATCCATCACTTGGCTTGTAGGACTCCATCGCTCATTGCCTCTCAAGTGACTGCTGCAATTTATCTGCCGAGGATATGAGCTGTTCTGTTTTGTTTCTTTGTTTTTTTCTTTTTTTTTTTTTTAAGCTGCAAGTAAATATTAAGAAAAGGAATAGGCAGTTTATAAATGATTACTTTTAGCAAAAATCTAAGAGAAATTACATATAAAATATAGAGACCATCGATTTCTGGTGAAAAACAAATGGCTTAAAACAGGCAAAGAGAGTGGGCACATAACAAGTCTTTAGAAAAATATCAAAATTGAAATAAAATTTAAGGGAAGCCCATTTTGATTGTCCACATTTTAAATTTATGAGAATTATAAAGAAAAGTGCACTTTTTCTTTGTGCATTTAAGTGGCTACATAGATTGGGAAAATTGTAATGTGAAGGCTTGGAAAGTAGAAGATGGGAGTCTATTTCGGTGAATAATTAATCTGCCCACTGCCTATATGAAAATATAAAATGCTGCAGTGTTTTAGCAGATTACTCTTTTGTGTGGGTTAAGAATTCATCTTGAAATCGGGCTCAATTATTAATTTTTCACTAAGGCACTTCCTTATTGCTATTGCAAAATGCTGTGCTCACAGTAATGCAAAATTTCAGACTCCTGGTGACCCAGTTCATCCAATTCTCTGTTGTCCAATGTTGGCATTGTAACAATGGCCTAGGTAGATATTGTTGGACAAACCTAGAAAGTGTCAGAAAAAATGTTCTGAACTTGATATTCCCTTGGGTTCTGTGAAAAGGAATGTTTCTTTTACACAATCAAATGTCATCAAAGACCACAGCCTATTGGTCAGATATTTTTGTTTGTTTTACTAGAAAAAGCTGGTCTCTAAACATCCACTATTTCCTTCATAGTCTTGAGTTTCTTCCTTTGTTTGTGTTTATTTATTTACTAGAGGCCCGATGCACAAAATTTGTGCAAGATTAGGCCTTCCTTCTCCCGGCTGCTGGCACCAGTTTCCCTCTGGCACCTGGGACCCGGGCTTCCCTTGCAGCCCTGGCTTCATCCGGAAGGTCATCTGGAAGGACATCCGGTCTAATTAGCATATTATGCTTTTATTATTATAGATTGGTAGGGAGGTAACACTGGTTATAGCTTCTCCTTTTTCATGTCTTCTGCTTACTCCTGGTGTCTCCTGCTTCATGATTTCTGTTTACTGCTTTGTCCTGTGCATATCTCTCGGCTTTTTGCTGCTCCTGTACTAACTATTGACACTGTATATGTTCTGTATTCAGACTCCCCTAGACAGAGGATCTAGTGGATTCATTACTTATGCTTGTTCTATTGAACAGAGATTTCAAATCATGTCGCCTCATAAGCCATTGATCAGATTTTAGCTTTGGGGGCTGATGACACTAGTGACTCAAGCAGCTGTAATTAGAGTGGGGTGGGGTGGGGCACACTACATACTTCTTTCAAGGGGATGTAGGAGCAGCAGGCTTTCCACACAAACATCTTTTCTCTAGGTTGTCCGATTAAAACTGTTTTTACTATCGCTGTAAAATACTCATGTGGATTACAGTTTGTTCACATAATAATGACTAACATATGGTGTATAAGCCAAGTGAGCAAGTCTCTTTAAATCAGGGAGGAAATGCAAGGGAATGTCAAAGAATTTGGAAACTGAAATGTTCAGTGTGCTCAGAGCTCTTACCCAGTTCTTTCACTTGTTACCAATGGGAGCACAGAGCAAGATGGATAAGAAGTGCATTATGAAAACGGTTTTCCCCAAAGGTAAAGTAAGAAATTCTAAGAGTATTTAAATCACTGTTATTTTTATTGTACTTGGACTATTTGTTGTTATTTGTTCTTTGAATGAATCATTCATATAATTGTGAGAATTCTTCACCCTTCCCAGGTTATCAGTCTGAATATAGACTTGAAATATTTATGCATATTACTATTAAAATAAATTTCAAAGTCGATTATTCTTTTTAAAATAGATGATTATTAGAATTAAAATTGCTTTGGAAATGTAGGCTTTAAGGTAAAGATTACCAATTCTATTTTAAAATTTGCATATGAAGAATGTACATAGCCCGTTGAAATTTACTCATTAAATTGTCAGATACATAGAAGAGTTAGCCAATTTCGGAAATCAGTAAATTTCCAGTGTAAATAAATGTGTACTAATAGGCAATCTGAAGAATTCTGAAATTTTTACATTTCCTAGGTGCAAAGGAGAGGTTTATGCATGTGAAAACTAAACCCAAAATATTATAAAACTAACACATTATAATGGCACCACAAAATTGCTGGCATAGATTTTTCATGCATTATGAAAGTGCCCAGTAAAACAAAATGAAAAAAGAAAGTACTTAAAAAGTTGTGCAAATATTCCCTTAGAATATCCATATATTCACCTAATAGTATTGGAATAGGCAGACAGAAATGGAGTTAGGACATGATAATGATTCAATAATGTAAAAATAATAAAAATAGCAATAATAATCACATATAGAAATTCTGAACGTGACATTGTAGATTATGAGATTCCTGACATGTTTTACTTGATAATTTATAAATTTAATTATTTTATCTGAAGTTTTAGTTCAGTAAGTCAGTTGAGGTGCTTTACCTTGTCAAAAATGATATTTTGATAACTGATCAATTATTTAAACTCCTCCATTAAATAAAATTACTTTAGCAAATAAGCAGTTAAAAAATAATCAATATTTTCTATTTTGTTATCAATTATGAAATTGAAAAGGAGTTGCAGTAGCAAAATTGTTTTTCTACAATGTTTCTTTAAAATGTCTATAGAACCTGATGATGAAATTCTGGGTAACTTTAAATTTATTTTCTTTTGTTAATCATATATATGTTTTAAATTTTCTTCAATAACTTTTTCCTCTACTCAACAATATAAAATAAGCAATCAAAAGTGAATAAAGTCAAATGCTCTGTTAAGATCTAGTTGAAACCAAACCCACCATTATTTAGGGCAATCTAGGCCTACACTGCAATATCTGTTTGTATTATGGTATGTATATTTTAAGTGTACATTTAAATTGGGGGCTAATTTTCCCACTAATTTTGACCTACAAAATAGTTAGAAGTAGTCTTTTTTAAAGCAACATTTGGTTCCTAATTAGAATAATATTTGTTATTTAGAAGCTAGAGGAAGCAAAATATACAAAGGTAGCTACTGTTTCAGTCCTTAGAAAACATTATTAATAGTTTAAATGCTGGTATAGCACATCATCCTTTGCATATTACATATTATATCTTGGGTAATATGTATTTCTTTAAAAATACAGGGTCATGGTGTGCAAATATTTTGCACTATGTACTTTTATTTTAGCAACATATTGTAAGCATATGTCAAGCACGTGACTATAACATGTAGTATTTTTAAAATCTAATCTATTGTTTACCTCCGATTTTATGCCAAAATGATATCAAGTAGGTTTTCATCGTTGAGCCAGTTGAATAAATCTGTATGTACAAAAGTAAGTTCTAGCATGATTCATCAGTGATCTCAAACACTCAAATGGGCACTGTTTGGAAGCATCTGTAAGCAAGATGGAATACTCGTAAGAGAGAAGATACTTCTAGGTGTGTTGGTGAAAGTTATTATCACTGACTATAAGCTACTAAGTGGAAGTTTCACTAACATAATTTTACCATAGGGAGATCAATTAGGAACAAGCATACAGACAGAATTTATTAAGTACAGTAGTTGGTAGACCACCTCCAAGAAACCTCCAAGCAATAGCTCCTCAGATTAACCAAGTTAATTTGGCATAAGATTTAATTGCTAATAGCCATTGATATAGCGGGGAAATCACCTTTGTAGAATAATTTCTGGATAGTAAAGCAAGCCATTTCTTTCAGGAGACTTTGATTCAAAGACAACTTCAAACAAAGAAGTGATCCCAATATTTTTCCAACTACTAAAATAAATGATCAGAAAGAATAGCATTCAAGTTCATAGCCAACAGCCTGATAAATAAACTAATGATAAAAGAAACCAATTTAGTTTTCACTAGCTCTTATTACAGTATTAAAATTCAAAATAGAGAAGGATTTCATTGCTTGGAAAAAATTTTTTTATCATTCTAATTTTTACATGATGGATGAATAAATTATCATGCATTATTTTTTCATAACCTTCACTAATGAAAGAAAGAAAAAAGATCAAAACAAATCAGACACTACAGTTCAATGATTCTAAAGATAAAATATTCCTTATCCTATCGCTTAGAATGCATTTTCTTAAAAAATAGGTTTATAATGTTTTCAACAAAAACTGAGAAATAGATATTTAAGCATTATAATGATTTCTTAGATTGTGTGTGGGTGGGAGGAGGGAGGAAGGAAACAAACAGACTTAACAAAACCAGAAACTTAGATTTATTTATTTTTCTAATATGATTGTTTTTGGAGAAGGTTTCATAAGAATACCTGCAAAATACTGAGGGACAGCTGAATTTTGCAAATTTAGTCCTACATTTAATGATATTCAGATGCACTTCCATTGACAAAGATATGGAAAATAAAACACAGGTAAAAGCCATTGTTTCTTGAATTATGCAAAATATGCATTCTTCTTGGCTTTTCATAAAAGAAATTCTGTAACAATTATAGTAGTATGTTCAGATAATGAATGATATATTTAATTAAATAAGCATTGCATTTGTGACTACAATCATAGCTATGTTTATGGAATATCAGGTAGAATATTTGTAAGTTTCTTAATGCTCAGTACCTGTATGCTTTTACTTTCTTTTTTTCTTCATTCAAATACCTTGGCATTGTGTATTGCATAAGACATGCTTAAATAAGTAGCAGCATAAATCAAAGTAATTTTTTTATTTTCAAGTTACACTAACACTGAATACGTTTTCAGCTTATAATGCTTACTTAAAAGCACATCAACTGTTTAGTACTTCATTTTATACCTGCAAGCTATCCTTTTATGTGATAAGCATTTCTTGGAAATGAACTTTTTTTTTTCCTTAAAATAAAGTCACAGTCCAAATTTTTCCTTTCATTATATTAGGTTTATTTTATTCTGCTTCTTCCTGAACTTGCCAGTTGAGCTAGAGTAGATATAGAGAGAGCTGTTTTAAAACATTCTTGTAGCAATGTATCTATATAATTGGTGTTCATTCTTACTGTGTTGTAAATGTAATTATATTCTTAAAAGGTAACTTATATTTCTTAAAATGTTTGTTTTCACATTTAAAATTGTTTACATCAGATATATTTATCCTGGTCTGTCATAAATGGGTACAATCAATGTCAAAGCTATAGAGGCTAAATGTTTCTTAGTAGAAGACTTAAACATTGTTTATTTATTTGCATGATATTTACCCAGCTACGGAGCAGGAGGCGAGGCAGCTACAGATACAGACGTTCATGTTGTGGATAATAGAATAGGGTTGGTGTGAGTTGGGAAAATGGCAGAGGAATCTCAGTGGGTTTTTTTTTTTAACTGTTTTGAAACCAGAAACTAAGGGCGGCCTGCAGGTGTCAATTACAACCTGGGAAGCTCGTCCTCTTGTCATTCAGAGGTAGAAGGTGCTGCTGCCAGGAGCCCTGACTCAGGCATCAAGCCAGTGGCTTTTGCTTCTGTTTCCCTGGCTTTTCTCTCTTCCCATTATTGTCACAAGGACAGGTTTATTTCCAGCTTCTCAGGGGAAGCTACTGTCCTCAAAATCAACTGTCAAGTAAAACTTGGTAGGACCCGGAAAGGTTGATACCGATAAACCTGATTTTACACACACACACACACACACACACACACACACGGACACGCACAAATATCCATTTTAATAAAGGCCGTGATTCAGAATTTGCAATTGCCTTATGCCATTTAAAACGGTCTTACATTGCTTTTCGTTTCTGTTGCTGTTGTCATTATAGTTTTTCACTGATAAGAAAAGAGGCTAAGCCCAGAAAAAAAAATTAGACTAAGTTAGCACCATTACAGATATGCTAGATTTAATGGCAACACTGAATCTAAAACCCAGGTCTCCTGACTCTTCAGTTCTTGAATACTTTTCCATTACTTATTTCTTTATGCTCAGTGTAAAACTTTATGAGAAAGGGAAACTTAAATTGTCGATTTATTTATGTGTATCTTACAGGGGCCTGAAAACCATCCCACAGGTTTCAATGAGTAGTTTTATTGACACAAACACACACCCTTTGTTTACATATAGTCTATGACTGTGGGAATGTTTAACTCAACTACTGGATGCTATTGGCAGTTTAATGACCTAAAAAAGTTGAACAGCCATGTATAAATATAGAACTAATTTATATGTAAAGACAATGCTAAGTCTTTTAAAAACTGTATAGCATGACTAAGGGAACTTTAGGATTCATGTTCACATGATGCTCACCTTTAGCCCAGCTAACTGTGGTTGAAAAGACACAACCTACTCTTAACAAAATGGAGCCAGTAGATGGATCATTTCCAGAAGGCAAACTAAATGGATCCGACCTGCCTCCCATCCATGCGGTAGGGTAGCTACGGCTTTGCAGAAGCTCCCATCAGAATCCTCACACTCAAGCAATGGTTTAATTCAGAGAAAGAGATTAACCGCTCACATAACTCTATGGAGTTATAAAGTAGAAATTGTTTACATTTGATGTTTAAGGCAGTGAAGAAGTTCAGAACCAATCCTTTTGAACAGTACTAAGAGATAAGGTACTTGATACAGATGGTCCATTTGCATATTTAGCATCTTTAAAATATAACGGTAGAGGGAGATGCTTCCTGAAGGGTATGCAATGAGATTGAGGTTTGTGACTCAAAATCAAAAGGTAATCTTATAGATTCGATTATTCTTAAAACACATCCACCTTTCAGCTCCAGAAACAGCTGTCATTTTAGTCTGGTAGACACCTTCGATCACATTGCTTCATAGATTTCTTAGCTTTATTTATTTCTTTTCTATTCCTCTTTACTATTTTTTCCCCACAGTCAAAAGCCAGTACAAGTAGGTCACAGGACATTTGCACACAGGCTTTCTCCTAAAAGAAACCAAATATAAATAAAATTGGTTCCAAAATTTGAAAATAAATTTAATGTACACTTGCAAACAAACCTGAAATTGGTAAATAAAGGCTTTTGTAATCTTGTTGGAGATATAGATGTCACCTAACCTCCCATGGAGTTTTCAGTAAAATGAGTTTGATTATTTGTACATTCCTTGGAAGATATTGTTTTCTTCATTAAATACATTCACTATTAATTTATGCTCAATACTTTTAAATAGAATTTAAAGTGATTAACAAAAGCAATTTTAAATAATTGGGGAGGAAAGCCTATATGCAAAAAAAAAAAATTTTTAATGGAAAGAAAAGAATGAAGTTGCTAAATTTATATGCACGTTCTAAATCTCGGTTTCCTGGTAGATAGAAATAAGGCAAGGTAGTCTGTTCCATAACTCACATGCCCTCAGAGGAAATGACCTACAAAATCTTCAGAAAGAGTCTATGGATTTGGACCATGTAATTAAGGGTGTGTTGAGAATGCAGGCTAGAGGGCTGATAGTGCAGACTGACCAATAATGACAGCATTGAATACCTCTAGACCTTGTTATATATAATAAGTGATGTTCTGGTAAAATAGTTCTTAATTCATAAACTACAAAAAATGTGTATTTTTTAAACAAATCCAATTTTAAAGCAAAGGATTACTTGCAAACGATATTTTAAAAAGCCTTTGCTGCAGTTTTCTGGTTGAAGAAAAGCATCCTTTATCCAAAGAGAGAAATGAGCCCCCCTGAGGAGTCTGTGGAGTCTGGGTTTCCGGGTGATGCCTGCTTCTTTCACTGTGGGGCAGCTCCCCCTTTATATGGTTTTATAGTCCTTACGCATGATTACAGGGAAGGGGGGATTCCTCTGCTTTAAAAAGCATTATAAAGCCACTGCCCTCCTTTAGCTTCTGGATTTTCACTTTGCACAGCAGTAATTGTTCTGAGTAAGGGAAACGTAGAGAGATACTGGGTCAGAGTCTCCAATACTGCCTAGCCTGACCTGCTTATTTGAACAGGGGAGAGAATAATTTACCACAGCAAAGAGAAAGGGTTCCTTAAAAGTGACTTCCTTATTTCACCACACAACCTTCTGATTATTTTTGTTTTCTAAGTGAACTTACCTGTAAAGCAGGGCCATGTCCTGGCCCACAGAATGGTGCATTTACCGCTCCTGTCTGATCCTTGTATTGATCATTTGATGCTATCTATGATCTATGAGGAATTCCAAGAGGACAAAAACAGAGTTCTTCCCCTTAAAATTTAACTATCTAAATTAATAAACACATTTTTTAGGATATTTCAATCTTGTCCCACTGGTTTCATTTGAATTGAGTAATAGGTCTAGAATAACTATCCTTAAAGTTCTCTCTGTTCTCTGCCTACCCAGGTCAAAACAAAAATGAAATTAAGAATAGTAAAAATAATATTGAACATTTTATAAACTTAGAGAACCCCACATTAGAATTGTAGTCTTTCATGTAGCCACAAGGTGGGCAAATAGTACAGAGCAGTTCTGGTCCTTCCAAGAATGACAGCATTTAAAGTTTGCTACTGGAGAGTATATGCCTTTATCAGGTGTCCTTTTTTTACAGATAAAAATATAAGAAAGAAGGAAGGTAAATGATTTACTTAAGGTGACACAATTAGTTGATGTCAGTGGCAATATCCAATTTCCACCACCATCTCCTCCCATAGTGAAAATGGAGATGAAAAGTAATTAGCAAATGTGGTTATTAATCTGGCCAAAAACAGCTACCATCTTTTAAATGTATCTCTTAATGGTTAAATCAATACTCTGTAAGAGCAGTAGATTTCAAAGAAGAACTTGCTTAGCTAACTGTGAATCTCCCATTTCCTGCTGCTCATTAAATTGGGGTTATCTCCAACCCTCTTAGCAGCAAAGTCTTAGCACCACCTGGAATTCATAAATAGGTAAGTATTAACTGAGATCTGCAATATTCTCAACTTTCTAAATCTGATTTTTAACTAAAAATTGAAAAATAATATTTCTGTGGCTTTAATGATAGATTATAGTAAGAATCAAGTGTGAAATTACATACAAGTTAAAACTCCCTACAAAACACAAAGAGTGATTGTCTTTAAAATAGAAACAATGCTATGAACTTTAAAAAAAAATCTTTAAAAAATATCGCTCACTGTTTTACTCTGCGTGGGCTGCTATAACAGAATACCATGGACTGGGTCGCTTAGCCCACAGATGTTTATTGGCCATAGTTTTGGACACTGACAAGTCCAATATCAGATCTCTGGCAGGTTTGGTTTTTGGTGAGGGCTCTCATCCTGGCTTGCAGACAGCTGGCTTCTTTTGGTATCCTCACATGCTGGAGGGAAAGAACTCCAGTGTCTCTTTCTCTTCTTAAAGTGGCACTAATTCCATCACGGGGGCTCCAGCCTCATGAGCTCATTTAATCCTATTTACCTCACAAAGCGCCCACTCCCTCAGGCCATCACATTCGGGGTTAGCACTTCAACATATGAACAGTTGGTCCATAACACTCACATTAATGCTGGGAGAAAAATATTACTACCAATGAGACACGTTTTGATATCCCCAAAGAAAGAAGAAATCTGAAAAGGAATGCAGATTATTAATGGCTTGAGTGACTATAATTTTGCCATTCAAATCTACCCAAGAGGACAAATGGTTCTCAAGCTCAAAATGTCAGTAGTTAAGCACCTTTTAAGTACCAATTCCATGTGTTTGTAAATGTCTGAGAATATGAAATCTCAAAGGTACTGTAAAGATTAGCTAAAGATTGAGACCACCAGAAGCTGAATCTTTTAGCAGAATCCTGATTATGAGTGGATCATGCCCCAAATTAATGGTCCTTCCTCTATATCAGTATTCCTAGGTGGAGGAACAGTGTTTGATAGGGTTGTTCTTCCGCCTTGACTTATACAGAGGGTATGTAACATTTCCCATCATTCTGATCAATCTGCAAGTCATGAGCAGATTTTCTACCCCCTTCATTCAGATGTGGGGATGCTAAAATTTTAAATTGCTAGCCGAAGGTCACGTAGCTGGGAGCCAGGATAAAGCAAGGGAAAGTATGCAGGCGTTGGGTAGGTTAATCTGGGATGGAACACTTCTCTATCACATTTTAACTCTATGACCTTGGGACAAGTAGTTTTGGTTTTCTGGGCCTTCAGTTCCACATGTGTAAAATGATAACACTGTAAAGATGAAGTAAGTTAACAGATAAAGTGTCTGGAACATAAGAAGCATTTCCCAGCCCCCGGCTTCTTTCTTGGTAGCAAATCAAGGACGAGCGACCACAATTCTTAGCTCCCCTCCCGGTCCAGCGCACTCTTTATTACACTTCATGTTGCATAGATAGTGTTATTGTGAACTGAGAATATTAAGTGCATTTTTAAAAGCCTTGTCTTCCAAAATCAATCTCTTCACATTTTTAATAATGCAAGAAAGGAGCTTGAAGTTGGCCCACAGAGATTTTTACGAACCAAAGGGTTATTTTTAATTGGATTTTGTGCCTGTTGTTATGGAAATCGTTGTTTCATAGATTAAGCATTATGACTTTACTGCAAGATCAAGCCCAGAATGGGGTATAATGATGATATCACCCTTATGCTTCTTTTTCTTGACAAAACACCTTTAAAATTAAGAGAAGGGGAATGAAGCTGCTTCAAAAGCACATAGTTCTAAAGGGGAAAAAAAAGATCTCCCCTGTAAAAATAGCTTTAAAATGATGTATTCTCTTTTCAAAGATCAAAACTAAGAATGACCCTCGCTGCCAGTAGGATGCTAAGATTCTGCAGAGTTATTGAACATTCCTTTTTTCACCATTAAAACTAAAAAGAGTTCCTTTAATGCTGGAACTTGCTTTCAACATTTGGTCTCAAAGCATTTTTGCAGTTGCTGAGCTAACAGGCTTCCTTTAGCTATTTGGTGATAAATCTCCCTAACACTCTTCTATCTAGACAAGCTCTTATTCATGTACCCGGATGAATTTAACTTTTCTAAAGAAACAACAAGAGATTGTTTCTAATCTTCATGATGGCCCTGTGTAGACATGAGGCAGTTTGTCATGCAAAATTTAGCTTAGATAACTAGCTCATTTTAAGCTCCGTGAAACCCAACCAAGGAATACAGAACTTGTATCATCAGTGATATCCTAAGAGAGAAATCAGGGAGCTGGGTGGATAGTCTGCAGTACTAAAAGCAAACAATGAATGATCTCTTGTCAGACTGACTATTGAGGTTTCTTCTTGGTGGTTCCCATATTTATTTTTTTCCTTTCTTGTTCTCTTTTTCATTGGCATTTTAGTATGTCCTCCTGTGCTCCTTGGACATTAATTGGTTTTGTGGATAGAATTTAGTTGAAGAAATAATGAAGCAAGCCCTGATCGTGAATTGGATGAAAGTCATTAAACTCAATGATGTCATGCATTGCATTACTGAAATGTACTAGAAAATTTCATGACTTTTAAAACACTGAAATCCATCACCAAATAGTGTGGATCTTTAAAAACTTTTCATCATTTTTCTCAGTGAATCATAATGTCAGATTGGTAGAAATGCTTATTTTCCTATGAAATCTTTCCAGTTATACTAAAAGCTATTTCCCCTTGATTTGTGTGTGTGGAAGAGGGATATTTGTCTAACTTTGTCATTTCAATAATTTCCACAAAACAACTTTCTGAGATAATCTGTTTGTTCTCAGCTTATTTAAATTCAATTTATCTATGGAATTTAAACCTCTATAGATTCACTGGCAGTTACTTTCTTGGTTACACTTCTTGTCCTTTTTCTTTTAGTTTTTACCTGGGAATCCCTGTCCTCTACTGCTATTTAATATCACTTTTTATTCCTTCCCACTCAATATGTGGCCATTTTGGGGGGGTTGTGACTTCTGTTTTCTTCATTTTTCTAAGAGGCAATTCTTTTACCTACACTCATCTTCTGTGCCTCCACTAGTTTTAGTTTTTAGACACAATACATTTAAGAACTTGGTGAACATAGGAAGTACATGTGGTCAGAGTAAAGAGAGCCCTCACTCAGTATAGTACCCAGAGCAATTTCCTCTAATCCAGCCAGTGGCCACTCCCTGAAAATACTTAGCGAATAACCTATGGCCAGGTCTCTCCCCGAGGTCAGAGGTTACATGACTGCTAGCTACTACATTAGCAAGAAAGTGATAACTGCAAAAATCAGAGAACTTCTTAGAAAAGTAAAGGTGTGTGTACATGTGGGAGGCTTCCCAATGCTGTATTGACTGTGCCCATTTATGACAGCAGGTTCATTTGCTTGTCTTAGATCTATGCATAGTGTGTTGAAGATTCTTCTTAAAGTGTCACACCAGAATGTCTGCTAACTTGTCATTTTCCTTGCTTGCTATGACTCTAATGGGCTTGAAAATTGATCCAGCCAGTCTCTTCTCTCTTGCTCTCTCTCCTTTCTCTCCTATCTCTCGCATTTCCTTTTCTCTTCTCTCTCCTCCCTCTCCCTCGCTTTCCCCTTTCTTTGTCTCTTTCTCTCACTCTCTGTGAGGTTCATTTGTTTGACTGATGCTGAGTGTCCATAATGACTGTTTGGCATATTCTACAGGCAAAGGTCCCGAGACCCTTTTTGCTGGCTATAACCTCAATGATAATGAATGGCACACAGTGCGTGTGGTTCGTCGAGGAAAAAGTTTAAAGTTAACGGTGGATGACCAACAGGCCATGACAGGTAAACCCCACTGTCCCCATCACCCTCTCTTTTACTGAAGCTTTAGACTTTCCCATTTCTTGCAGGTGACTTTGAAAACCAGGTGCACAACTCAAAGCTGATACACATAGTTCAATTTTGTGTGTGTGGTTTGTTTTTGGTTTTCTTTCTGTTTTAAAAAATTATTATATGTATTGGGGTGAAATTGATTAATAAGATGATATAGGTGCCAAGTATACATTTCTATGATACATAATCTATATATTGCCCTGTGTGCCCACCACCCCACATCAAATCATCTTCCGTCACCATATGTTTGACCCCTTTGACCTCTTGCTACCCTCCCCCCCATCCCTCTGGTAACCACCATACTGTTGTCTGTATCTGAGTTTTTGCTTGTTTGATGATTTGTTGCTTTCTGTTTTATATCCCACTCATGTGGTTCTTAGCTTTTTTACTGACTGACTTATTTCTTGTAGCATGGCTTTCTCGTTTTAATCCTTCAAATTCAAGTTAATAATCAACTCGGGTATTTCCCCCCATTTCATATTTACCAACACAGCAGCCTGTGCAACAAATTCCTAACTTTTCTCTGAGTGCTGTCATTATATATTTAATTACTTCCTTACCTCGTTTTGCCTGCTTTCTCCCGAAAGACTGTGAGTTTTGTGAAAACGGGACCCATGTCTGCTCCTCCTACCGCTCTCTTTTTCATCACCTCACACATGCACATACCACACACGCAGTCACTATAAGTGAACCAACAAGTTCAGTGTAAGGCTGGCGGGTTGTTTTGCTCTGCAGCAGAAATTAGCCCAGCTCTGAGCAAGGCTGAATCTCAAGAAGCTGATCTTGCTATCAGTTTAGGTACAAAAGATTTTATTTAGATATTGAGATTTTTATGTAAACACACCATCCAGTTGGGTGTTTTTTTTCTATAGGAAATTGTCATCCATCTGCTATACCCAGACACTTTGATCAGAGGCATTCTGCTCCTTTTAAATTACTCTTCCCACTAGCTCTCTGGAAAAGACTGGATTTTTAAATGGTTGGAGCCTTAAAAATTTTTCTCCTTTAATGTCCTTAATTTTTTTTTTCTTAATGTATGTGGATAAGAGTAGAGGTGGCTACATTATGTATAGATGATTAAACACTGAAATAAATTCTGAGGAAAAATAGAGTTTTTAAAAGGCAGCCGTTAATGTTTTCTTAGTCAGTGGATAATGGCTTTGAGGCGCTAATTCTCTCCCTGGAGCAGGCGTAGCCACCATTACTGTCAATGCAATTTATATCTGCTTATTAAACAAAGAATAGGCTCTTGAACAAGGGCCATAATGATTTTCCTTGTAATTGGGCCATGGTGGCTCCACCACTGTTTTTGTTATTTATGCTCTGCATACATATCCTATTCCTTTGAAAAGAAAACAGACATTAGGTGCTATTTTTATCACTGAACTTCTCAGTCATCCTAAACAAAAATGTGTTTCACTATTTCAGAGCTGCCAAGAACTTGACAATTTGGGGATCATATTTAATTTCAAGCATTAGGGATATTTTTTCTGGATATTTCTTTCCTATCATTTGGCTTGTTAATGGAATTTTTAAGAAGAAATATGACAATTTTAGGATTGGGGTGGATTCACTGATTTAAAACTCAGATTTTAGTATCATGAAAAAAATAAAAATCAACACAAGCCCCAGTGATTTTAAAGCTTTTTATGTTTTTCATTCGGTATGGCTTGTTAATTCAATGTTACTGGTATGTCTAGAGCTTTATATTTGACAATTATTAAAGGCTCATTTGATTTGCCACCAAAGAGAGAGTTTTCCATAGAGCAGTGTGGAGGTCATTGAAGAAGAAGAACTGAAGAAGGAGAGAGAAATGATATCATACAAGAAAACAGAATTGCTAAGAATTTAATCGTGTTTTTGCATCAGATAAACAGCAGGAGACATAGTGGGGAGGAAGGAGGAGGACTGACAACTATATACAGTGGTGTTTTCAGCTTTAAAAAAAAGTTTGCAGAGAGGGGATTTGAACAAACCAATGCCTGATAAGAAAACACACCCAGGGTGCAGGACAGTTGTTACCAGGATCAAGGACTAGTAATCAGGTGTAAAAATTAAGTAGAGTCAAGTTCAGATTAGGGGCAAGATTTTTACACCGATAAGTTTATAAGCATCAATTAAGTATGTAGACAATTTTTCTTGCACGACAAAGAGTATGCCTTTTATATTTTACTTACAGGCATTTCCTTAAAATGTCACCTAATATTTTACTGTCCTGACTAAAGGCATGGAAATCTGTCCAGCTGGTTGAAGGAGACCCGCATAGGTGGTTATTCAATCTTTATTACACCTGGGGGAAGGTCTAGTGAATTTTCTCAGGGTTTGATACTGGGATTGGCTCTAATTAATTATTTATTAATATCATGGATGCTGGGATAGTGCAAGCTTAATAAATTTTCCAATTATGCCCAATTGAATAGTGAAGTTAGTAACCGGAGGAACTTGATTGCAATTGTAATGACCTTTTTGATTTTCAGAAGAATGCAAATGTCAGTTTAATTAAACAACAACAAGATGCTGGGAGTGAGTCACTAGCAAAGATAAGGTACTTTATATTGTATCTTAAAAAACCAAGCTTACATCTTTTTTTATGTAATTTATCTTCAACCCTAAAGGTAGGTGCGATTATCACTCTGGAGGTAAAGTGATACTAGGTTGGCTCTCAAAGGGGTTTACAGAGAAATTCGGCAGGACGAAGAGGGATGGGGGATGAATTGAAGAATGAATCACCATATAAATATGCAACCAAACTTCATATTCAAGTGTTGATTATAACTTTGGTAATGTGGACTACTTTTACTGGTATTCTCAAAATTGGACATACCTTGAATTTGTGCTCAATTTAGTTTTCCAAAACATAAATGCAAGGAAAATGGCATAGATTATGGAAATTATTCAGCACAGAAAAAGGAAGGTGAAAATGACATACTTCAAACACATTTTCATGGTTCATTATTGGAAACATAGTCAGTAGCTTTTCATTATTTTAATTGGTGATAGGAAAATATACAGTCACGTTATTTTCTTTTTAAGAACATTTCTTATACAGAAAAACATCACTATGAAGCTGGAATACATCACTTTCTACTGGGTTGATTTAGGACAATCATTGTCTCTAACCCCTTCCCCTGTCTTCTTTCTTTCCTTCCTTCTTTCCTCCTTCCTTCACTCCTTCCTTCTTTCCTCCTTTCCTTCCTCCCTCTCTTCCTCTTTCCCTTTCCTCCCTAGCTTTCTCCCTTACTTCCTTTTCTTCTCTCTCTCTCCCTTTCTCTTAAACTTTCTTTCTCCCTTTCTCCATTACTCACTTCCTTTTTTTCTTCTACTTTAAAAAAAATATTTTTTTTATTGATTTCAGAGAGAGGAAAGGAGGGGGAGAGAGGTAGAAACATGAATGATGAGAATCATTGATATGCTACCTCCTGCACATCCCCTTCTGGCCCACAACCCAGGCATGTGCCCTGAACTGTAACCTCCTGGTTCATAGGTTGATGCTCAACCACTGAGCCATGGGCTCTTCTACTTTTTAAAACTCTGTAACTTTGTCTAATGAGGACAATTTTTATTAAGGCTAAAATTTGAACAGAGAGAAACCTGATCTAAGAAATTTGTATTATGTGTTTTAGCCTTGCCCTTTAACATCACTTCTGTGATTTTACTATATATAATTGAATATCAAAGAGGTATTTGGATTCTTGTATCTTAAAATATGATGTTGTTATAAATTGAAAGTGCCTTCCAGATATGGAAAATAATAATGCATGATTCTCCCATGTAGGTCAAATGGCGGGCGATCATACCAGACTAGAGTTTCATAACATAGAGACTGGCATCATCACTGAACGGCGGTATCTGTCTTCTGTCCCCTCCAACTTCATTGGACACCTTCAGAGCCTGACATTTAATGGAATGGCATACATTGACTTGTGTAAAAATGGTGACATAGATTACTGTGAGCTCAATGCCAGGTTTGGCTTCCGGAATATCATAGCAGACCCTGTTACCTTCAAGACCAAATCAAGCTATGTTGCCTTAGCTACATTGCAAGCCTACACTTCTATGCATCTTTTTTTCCAGTTCAAGACAACATCCCTAGATGGACTAATTCTATATAACAGTGGGGATGGAAATGACTTTATTGTGGTTGAATTAGTTAAAGGGTGAGTATATGACAGTCCAATGACAAATGAAACGTTGGGGAAATGGGCCTCCATTTCCAAAAATATACATTCAGCAAAATATATTGGCTTACAAGACCATGGGCAGGGGTATACAAATAATATATTCATTTAAATTATGTAAGTATCTTATAAATTAATAGGGGTATTGTATAGTCTTTTACACCTACATTTCCATATGAGAGATATTATATGAGATATAAATAACATCAGGTTCTAATTTATGCTATGCATTCCATGAATCTTACACTTCCAATGTGGATTGCCTTACTATCACTAAGCACACTATAATTCTACAAAATAATTCCTACAAATTTGTAGGCTAATTTTTGCTACGTTAAATAGATAATTCAAGTAATCAGACTTCTTCAGTTTTACAAAATCCCATTTAATCAAGCTGAATTCTATGTCCAAGTTCCTTGAAGAATTTAGAAAGATTTTTGTGAAATTTCCTTGAAAGTGTGATAAAAGTTTTATGTAATTTAATTAATATGGGTATTCATTCATTCAGTGACTATTATTGCATTTTTACAATGGGCTAGAGATAATGTACCAGGTAATATATATATTCTTGCTACCCATGCATATCTCAGATTCCACCAACCCCAAGGCACGCATATGCAAGTACTCAATCCTAGGGGTTGCAGGTGAACACATAGATAGAAAAGAAGCACGGTGAAAATTTTTCTAAGATGATCATGCCCAAAGGCTTAGTGTTTAGGGAAAATATGAAACGTATGAGGCAGGGGGTGGATAGTAGAGCTGAGACTTGAAGGATGAGTCCACCTTTCCATAGAGAAGCCGGCATTCAAGGTGGAGGGGAAAGCAGTGCAAGAAGCTGAGAAGGATTACCAGTTCATTGTGGTTAGCCAAGGCTTGAGGGAGGGGTGAAAGAGGGAATAGTATATACTTTCCAAAATCATTTGGTCTGGCCCTGCCGAGGCAATAGGGGTGAGGCAATTCAATGTTTGACCAAATACAGCAGGCTAATTTTTAACTTGATAATTTTGTATGGCCCATGAGTGAGGCTATAAATATCCAAATGGCCCTTGGCCAAAATAAAAGCTTCCCCAACCCTGGTATAGACCCTAATTTAAAATATATATATATATTTTCATTATTCTTTATAGTGAAGACAATAAAGAATCTGCCTTACTGATGCAGAATAGTGTTTCCTTCTCATTAGCTGAGTTTTTATACAAGTCACTCACATGACTTCTAGGAAGGACAGAGGCACCTGAAAGAAAAATTCTCCTCTTATAGTATCGAGTTTGACTCCATAAAAAAGTTCAAAAAGTGATGGCATTTTCCCACTGTCCTTTCTCCCCCCAGGTACTTACATTACGTGTTTGACTTGGGAAATGGTGCTAACCTCATCAAAGGGAGTTCAAATAAACCTCTCAATGACAATCAGTGGCACAACGTGATGATATCAAGGGACACCAGCAATCTCCACACTGTAAAGATTGACACAAAAATCACAACGCAGATCACCGCCGGAGCCAGGAACTTGGACCTCAAGAGTAAGTGCACCGGGTCAGAGCAGTGGACATGAACCCCATGGTCGCCACTCACCTGGCAGAGCTTGGGTGTGTGTGTGTGTGTGTGTGTGTGTGTACCTTCTGCAAATACTAACCAGAATTTCATTTCCTGCATATAATTAATAATACAACACACAGCTTCTGTTCCCTCTTTAATGTGGCAGATACATGCATTTTTAATAGCAGCTCAAAACATGCAACACCTAAGAATGCATGCATGATTAAATTTTAAAGGGTGAGAGAAATGTATTTGTTTCCATATTATAAAGAAAAATAGGCACTTGCAAGTTTCCGTTTGCAATCAATGTGGAGTCAAGATAAACAGATACCTAAGGAGTTTCTTCAAGAGTTTATTTGTTTTCTTTCCCTGGTGAGATGTCCTAAATACGTACAGCCCCTCTGACCAACCGGGGTCTGAGCCTGGCTTATGCCTTTGTGCCTCCCACAGTGAATCCTCCCACCACACATGCACCAGTGGGAATGTTTCTTTTACTAGCTTCTAACAAAGTCTTAGCAGACATTTTCTTTCCTTATTGATACTTGATTTCTCCAAGTGACCAATATAAACATCTTGGAAAACCTGTCAATAACAGGAAAAAAAATAACACAAGTTTCTATCTCAGTGGGCTTTTGTGAATTACTAAGAACATATCTACTAGTATCAATCCCACCACATTTTTTATAATATATTTTTATTGATTCCATGGAGAGGAAGGAAGAAGGAGAGAGAAATAGAAACATCAATGATGAGAATCATTGATAGGCTGCCTCCTGCACACCTCTCCCTGCGGATCAAGCCTGGAACCTGGGCATGTTTCGTGGTTCATAGGTCGGTACTCAACCACTAAGCCATGCCGGACAGGTGATCCCATCACATTTAACAGGACAAGCAGCATTGGACGAGGTATCATTAGCATTTTATTGAGCTGGGAATGACTTGCCCAGGGACAAAAATACTGGTACAATTGGGCAAAGACACGTTCCCAGTTTTTTGTTTTTTTAATTTTTTAAAAATATATTTTATTGGTTTTTACAGAGAGGAAGGGAGATGCATAGAGAGCCAGAAACATCGATGAGAGAGAAACATCGATCAGCTGCCTCCTGCACAACCCCCACTGGGGATGTGCCCGCAACCAAGGCACATGCCCTTGACTGGAATCGAACCTGGGACCCTTCAGTCTGCAGGCCGACGCTCTATCCACTGAGCCAAACCGGTCAGGGCACATCCCCAGTTTTGACCCAGGCCCCTCTGTTGCTGCTTCTGCCCTGTCCTGGATGCATTCCATAGTCCTACAGGGACCCTCGTGGTCACATTTTTACTTGGCAAGAGGTGTTCGCTTGTACTGATGGGATCTTTCCCTTTGATTCAAAGAGAATATGCATGGGGCAATTAGGGAACTGGAAAGAGAAAACCCAACAGAAGTCTTTCTAGAGAAAAGTCCTCTTTCTAAATCAGATAAAAGAAGAAAGAAAAGCGTTTCACTTTCTGTAATTGCAGAACTTATTTATAACCACCCAACACCTAAAATAAGGGGTAACGGCTGTCTCCCTCTCTCAGAGTGGCCTCTTGTTAACTTCAAAGGCATCTTGTTTGTGCCCACAGATCAAGTAGCTTAGCTCAAAAGGTGAAATGCAATTCAAAGGAAATGCTGCTTACCAGGCCAACCCTCTTTCTTGTCTCTGACTGAAGGGAATAGAGGGCATTTTCTGCCCCTGATTTTTTTGTGCCCCGATGTACACAGCAGGCTCAGGCAGTCATTGTGAAGGAAAGGGAGAGATCATGACACTGAGTGTGCTGGCCAAGCCAGCCACCAGCTCAAAGCCAAATGCTGTCCTGTGTGTGTAGGGAGGGACCTCAGGAAGCAAGAGTGAGCCTCACTAGAAACTGGGCACTGTGTCCGGGACTAAAACGATTGGAAAAGAGCAGTTCAAGGTCGGTGGAAGTATGTGACCTGCACAGACCTGCCCATCGAGGGCACAGAGGAGCAGTGCCAGGTAGTGGGTAATGTCTCATCAGACAAGTAGGGCGCTGCCTCTGAGACACATCGTTTCTCCTTCCTACCTACATGCCTACTGCCATTGGGGGGCTTATCATATAGGACCGTCTATATCAGTGGTTCTCAACCTTCCTAATGCCGCAACCCTTTAATACAGTTCCTCATGTTGTGGTGACCCCCAACTATAAAATTATTTTCGTTGCTACTTCATAACTGTAATGTTGCTACTGTTATGAATCATAATGTAAATAGCTGATATGCAGGATGTATTTTCAGGGGTCGCGACCCACAGGTTGAGAACCACTGCTATGAACTCTTCACTTGGCACTGCTGTCTTCCGTGCCAGTCATGAAGGATTCAGCCACTCCAATCTGTCTTGGACAGCTTTTATTTTATGTCTTTTTTTTTTTTTTTTTGCCTAAGAGCTGTATTCTTGTAGGGTTAAAAGAAACTCATCAGGTTTATTTTACACGCTCCTTAAAGTCACTTTACTTCTTCTCAGAGTGCAGTCAACCAACTTAACCCCATCGGAGTCACGTGGAGGGATTTACTCAATGCAGATTCATGGGCCCCACCTCAGACAGACTAAGATTGATGCACAGGGAACAGGTGTCCATATTTTTAAAGAGCACTCACTAATCTAGACCCTGTGCTTTTCAAAGTCCGGAAAAATGTGGTATCTATGTTGAGGCCAAATTTAACTCACTTTTTAATTTTAGTAAAAATCCTGGCTTTGCCTTTTTTCCCCTAAGAATTTTACTTGCTTTGTTTTGTTTGACCAGTCCTGTGCTGAGATGATATGAGATGCCTGGGGATCATGAAAAGTGTTTTTATTTCTCATGTTACCATCCCTTAAGAAGACACTAGAGGGCGGCATAAGGCCACAAAACTTGCCATCTGGGATTCAGGAGGGGGAAACCTCAACAGGCTCCTTTTGTGCTAGGAAGCAGAATTTCTTTGTTTTCCCACCATCCCAGATCCCAGTTAGCCTTCTGACAATGCGTGATTTCGCCTGTGGCTCTGTTTCATTATATGCATTGGACCTGACAGTAGAAATTTGAAAGCTAGGGAACATGTGTGCCAATCCCTACCTTGACTTTGAAGGAGATGGTCAGAAATGGGCAGCAGTCGAATGATCTTTCTCTGAAAAAGAGGATTCTGTGCCGGTGACCTTGTTCAAATTATGTTTCCTGACACTGCCGGGTCCTCAGGGGAGGTGCGTCTCTCCCTGCTGACACAGTTTTGCTTTCATCTTTATTTCCCAGCTGTTTGTGTTCCATTCCCTCTGGCTATTATGTACAAGCTGCAACATGCAATGAAAAGAGCAGCATAAATTTGCTCTCTGGAATGAATTTCTAGCACAGCTGTACATTCATTGTGGGGCTTTTGAGTCCTGCCCCCTTCAGAGAGATAAAGGGTCGGTGTAATGCCTCCTCATGTTCCTACTCTTGTTCCTATAGTTGGCAAGTGTGTATGTTTGTATGTGGTTGTATATGGGAAGGAGCTGATATTTATTGATTTCCTATGAAATGCTAAGGAGATTTAAATCAGGTTATTTTATTTAATCCTAGCCATTACCCAGGGACTTGAATCAAGGTCAGTCTTGTTCATTCATGAATCTCGTTCAAGAACAAAGAGAAGGAGGAAAGATAGTCTTTGACCTCTGTCTTCCATGGGTATCTTTCTTTATAGCATTACTTGTTTATCCTTCAGCAAATTGAGGACAATTTACTTGATGGGGACAAAAAAAAAAAAAGAAAAGAAAAGAAAAGATTTCCAGGTGACTGGAATACAGTGTCTTCAGGTGTCCACTTAGGAAAACTACTTAAAAGTGAATATTTCATTTATAGGCCATGTGTAGGTCAGCCCAGGCTGAGCTTTGCCCTTTTTTCTTCCTCTCAGACCCCAAATTTCTTGCCCCTAAGGGCTTTGAGCAGCTCTCCCTCTGTCCCCTATCTTATCTCTTCCCTTTTCCCACCCAAACTAGGACTATTATCTATTCATTAACCTTCCTTTTATCCTTCCTCAAATCTACCTTTCCCTAATCCGAGATGGCCCAACCAGGGCTTTCCTTTCAAATGCATTCTACTTCCAAGCAAAGATTAGAAGGTAAAGGCAGGGGAGTACCTCCCTTCCAGGATGTAGCCTGTGTGGGGGTTTTTTGTTTTGTTTTCCTTTGTATTTTTGTTTTTGTTTCCAAATTGAAGGCAAGAACCTCCACCAGCAAAGGAGTTATGATTCCCTTCGTTGCGCTGGTCTGGAGCCAAACCTGCAATATCTCTGAGCTTTGGCTGTAGTATTCTTGTTCTTTCCAACTTGATCTCACTCTTGTCTCCGTTACTCAGCTACCTACTCACTCAATCCTGAACATAACCCCTGTGCCCCCATTGTCTCCCCTTTACTGTTGCTATTTGTAAGTCATTGCTTTGGTACTTCAGTGATCCAGAGGACACCCAAGTCCTGGCTGTGTCTAAACATGCCCAAGCTTTGTTCATCCACATGCCATCCAATCGCTCATTTGCTCAAATAAGAAACTTTAAAAGAACAGTCTGACTTTGAGCTTAGCCTTAAAGCAGGAGGTGGCACTGAAAATGGAGGCAAGCTCCTGTTATCCTGTTGGTGAATTGATTGATTGATCTATTGATTTTTAGTTTGTAAGGGAAAGAGATTTATTCCCATTGCTTCAGTTAATGGGAGATTATTTTAAGGATCCATTAGGAAGAAAGACACATCCTTTTAGCTGCTGAGCCATGAGGTCACACAGCAAATAAGAACTTTGTTCTAATAGTCATACTGGCATCTCAAGAACAACCCTCTTAGGTGCTCCCTTGGCATATCCCCCATACATCCTCCCACTTCTTTGCCCACTCCCACTGGGATCATTTCTCTCTCTTCTCTGCTTCTGGCTTCTTCTACCTTGCCTTCTTCCAACCCATGGCTCCTACCTATGGCTTTTGTTCCTGTATGTGTCCCCAGTTCTGCCGACTCTCTGCTTCGACTTACGTTCAAATTCCCCAGAGTGAGTGGACCTGCCTGGAACACAGCTTCATGGGCTTTTGCCCTGCAGCGGTTGCTCAGGCTCACTTCCTCAGGCCAAGCCGCTGTAAACAAAGAGGTAGATTTGCAAGGTATAAAATGTGAACTGGAAAGAGGATCTCTAGGGAAGGAGGCTGGGTTGGAAGGCTCCCCTTAGCTTCTCAGAGGGTAGCAGGGTGATTTGCCTATTTAGAAAGGCCCTCCATGTACTCCCAGACAGTGAGGAGAGGAGGAATTAAGGGGTTTTGAGTAGGAGAGTGGAGTTTATGATGCACTTTAGAATCATTTCTTTGGCTTCCATGTAGAGAATGGGCTGAGGCTGGTGAGGAAAGAGATCTCTTTGGAGGCAATCATCATGTATGGACCATAAAAGTAAGATTTGCCATTTTTGTCACTCCTTTTCCCACACAAGCATTGACAGACACTTAGAGATATGAAACTATTGTTTCCTGCCTTCTCCATTGAGTTTCCAGGCTTTGCAGGACTCAGTCTCAACCTATTTTCTTTACTGTAATTCCTTTGTCAGCTCATTTTAATCACTCTCACCCCCACCCCCTATGAGATGTTATTTTCTTTCCATGCCCAGTTGTCTTGGCCCATTTGTCTTGTCTTGGAAGTTCTTTCCTCTGCTTCCCCACAAAACCTGGATCAGCTTACACATCTGCAGCAGAGTTCAAGTTCCTTGTTCCCTAAAAGCACTTTAAAAAAATTCTTTACCCTTTGTGATTGTTCTGGAATCTCTTCTACATTAGCCATAGTTTTCCGTGTTTCATTTTTTCAACTCCCTCCAAATCTGTTATTTGAAATTTCTCTTTCCACCTTTGATCATTGATCTTGAAGACAATCTGGTATGACCCATTCCTTTCACAAGCAAGAGGAATGTACTCAGGCAGCTAGTTAGTGTTTTATATCTAGTCTGTAATTCCCAGTTCAACAATTTTTACAATAGACCAGGGAAAACAAGCTTTTTTTTTTTTTCTCACATTAACCTCAGTTAACTACTAGTGACAGCCTAGAGCAACATTCTGAAAAGAAATCTGAGACCTTCTATGGACTCACTGGAGAAGACTATTCCCATGGCCAGCCATAGGTGCAAGATGGAGACTGTAGGCCATCTACCGGCTTTTCATTTCTGGTGCAGGTTTGATGGCCCCGAACCTTCCCATTCCTAGTTGTTTGGCTGTAGGTGATGGAGGTGTTTAAAGCCCTGATGCTGGTTTCTGCTCATCCACAACATTGGCTGAGCTCTGACAGCCTCAGGCCTTGGCTTGTGTGCTTACAAATAAGTAAGGGAGGTCATGCACCAGGAAAGATAGCTTTCCTCTGTCCTCCCACAGGGATGTGTAGGCTCCTGGAAACCTGAACCCATGGCTCAAATGCCTTTCAGATGTGGTACCAATTGATCATGGGGCAGGCAGTGATTAGATGAGCTGATCTCATAAAGCTGGTGGTATTTAGGGTGTGAAGAAGCAAGTGCCTGCAGGTGCTCAGAGCTGGGTTCTTAAGGGTCAGGTGACTTCTCGAGAGATCTCAGCCTCTTCATAGCTGGGTCTTCAGTGCTCGTCCCTCTTCAGGGACTGCCAAGGTGAAGCTGAGCCATCTTCCCAGAGGTTGAGCTTCTCTGGATGCCAGAACCATCTGGGAAAGCAAGCTTGGCAAAGTCTCTCTCACTCCAGAACGTAAGTCTCATAGTTTGCTTGGTTCTCAGACCTTCCTTTTTTCTGAAGGGAGAATTAGACAAAGGTCTTTGGGGTACAAAAAGCATAAACCCATTCAGGCTAATTTAAGTAATAAGGGCGGCCGGCGGGGGGCGGGGGGAGAGGGGCACGGGCAAGGAGAGAGGCAGGGTGTAGCACTCAAGGGCTCAAGGGCAAGAAAGCAGATTTCTAGGCTGTGCATTATAAAAGCATCTTTGCCTCTGTTGGTCTCCACGGGGGTTGGGTGCTGCCTTCTCTCAGCTTCCCAACGAGCACCCCCTCATTCTTCTCCCTCTCTGCACAATGTGAAAGCTTTCTCTGCTTTCATAAGCACTGGCAAACTTGGCCTCCCCAGACCTGACTTTCCACCTCCGACCAATTCAGAGACCCAAGAGAAACTCGCTTGAGTTTAGGAATCCTAGTGCCAAATTCTCGGGAGAGTAAATTTGGTTGGAACACATGTTATCCCTGTGGCCAGGAAGGGAATGTATGGCTGCTCTGGATTTGTTTGAAGAAATCAACAGTCCACTTGAGATATAATGGAGCCATCAAAGGAGCCAAAGGTGATCTTTAAACTGCTATGCAAAAGTCAGGGGATTGAGTTTCCTTGCCCTGGGGCAGGGCTTGGAGGTAGCTGCTACCATCATCAAGATCAGGGGTCCTCAAACTTTTTAAACAGGGGGCCAGTTCACTGTCCCTCAGGCCATTGGAGGGCCGGACTTTAGTTTAAAAAAAAACAACTCTGAACAAATTCCTATGCACACAGCGGCGGCAAAAACACCCGGCGGGCCGGATAAATGTTTTCGACGGGCCGCAGTTTGAGGACCCCTGATCAAGATACTGGAAAACTAGGCATTGTATGGAACCAAATGTTCAGTTGACTAAACTCATCAATACTTGGGCAAACAAAATTATGTTGTGGGTGGAGGGAGAGTCTGTGTTGATCTGGGCTTACAGGCAGCACCTGGGACACAAAAGCCCCAAATCAGAGGCTTGCTGCAAATCATGAGAAACACAGGGGGAAGAAGCACACAACGTGTTTAATTTCTGTGGAATTGGAAAGGATCAAACCAGGCTCCTCTAGGTCTGGAAAGGCCGGAGGGGCCTGGCGGACTCTGGGTAAGGTCATCGTTGTTGATTACAGATCCCAAAAGTAAGTTTCACTGTTATTTTCAGGCAGTTGTTACATTTCGATTGGCTTGGTAGTAATAGACTGCCACCCCCTTTCACTCTGGCTCAGAGGAAAACTAGCTTCTACCCCCTGAACCTGCACAATTCCTCCTGAGCCATGGGGTTAACATTGAAATAGACTGGAAACTAGGAGGGCTCAGCAGATGCTAGGCTGCCCTTAACACAGTGCTCTGGAGCCGATTTTGCCATCTTTACTCCTGTAGGAAAGCAGGTTTTTGATGGCATGGAGCTGCTGTTGGTTCACTGTTTTCACACACTGGAGGGGACTTCCAGTGCTACTGCAGGGGAACATTCGGTCAATGGGCTTTCTTGTTAATGCCACGTTCATGTGGTTTTCAAAGTCTGCTTTTAAAAAGGGCCCTATCTTGGTCTTTGCAATTAATTATTGTGTTTTGTCTTGAGAATGACGTGAGAAGCAATAAAGCATTGTAATTAAGGCAGTGTTAGACAGACTTGGCTGAAATACCATCTCTATTTTATGTGTCTTTAGGCGAGGGAGCTACACCACTATCTTCAGCATCTACCTTGACTAAGCACTAGCTGAGATGTACAGAGAGGATCTCTTTCATTTTCATGACAGAGTGGTGGGATGGCTGTACTTAGGTCCACAATACAGATGATGAAACAGAAGTAAGGCTTAGAGAGGTTTTTAACATCTCACCTTTCAGGTAATGATGGTAATATTAAATAGTAATAAGTATTTTAACCATTTCTGAGGGTTTGTCCCATCCCATGCACTATTATAGTTTACACCTGGGATCTCATTGATTTCTCCCAAGGAGGCAGGAGCTCAGCCAGTGTGTTCTTGGAAGCTCAAGGGTTCATAACCAGGGCAGACTCATAAGGCTCACCTGCCCATCACAGCTGTTGGCAATGTTGTTATCCCCATCGCTCCCCTGGCACAGGACAGCCCATCTGGTAGTCTCGGGACTTTTTGGAGGTTACTTATTAACCTGCCTAGCCAGGCTGTACAATGTCCTCACTCCCTATGCCCACTCCACACACTGCTCACATCTCCCATCACTGGTTTTCCCTGGGAGTTCAGGGATTTTTTAAAAAGACCTAGTACTCATGTACTATCTCTACTTTTGGCATTTATACATTTAACATGAATGATTCCATCTATTTTTGAGAAACTTGATGGTCTGTGGCATAATTACTGGTACACTTGCCAGGACACAAGTTTGAATCATGCACAGTGATGGTCATATGCAGAACTGAGTATCTTTGACAGAGATTGTCTTGTGGCCTCGAATCTGTCTTTGTTCTCTATTCAGAGTTACATTACAATAAACTGCCTTCATTATTGTCATTATCTTCATTAACTCAATGACTAATGTTATTTATTGACTATAGGTCAGACACCGTGTTAAGGGCTCAAATTAGATATTGTTAAAGAAGTATGATGTTTGAATCTAATCAAGCTACAATATTTTCACCTCAAACATCACTTTAAAATATATTTTGTTGAGGTATTTGTATCATATACCAGTTTAAGGAAATGTTTGGGCTCATTTTTTAGACAATTCTGTAATCATTTTACATTATAAAACAACTGCAATTCAAAAATTTTAAAAACTGTCCAATCTAAGCTACTTATTAATCAAAACTGAAATTTGGGGTGGGAGTCTGTTTGGGCCAGTCACAGGCAGGAGCAGGGGCATTTCAGCTTTGTCCCTTCCTGTTACGGTCTTCCCACAGCTTGGTGACGAGCTAGGTGATGTTCTGTTCAGACTCCTGGTCTGACAGATCCTCAAGTTCACTCTTCCTTTCCTGGCGCGCTCCTGGGTTCATCCAAGGTTCCTCTGCTGGGACCTCCTGTCCTTAAGCCCCATGGAGTGGTTATGCACTCTGTTCCTTCCGCCAGCCTCACTGCTGGGTTCTGCTCCACCCCAGGCAGTCCTGCCTGGCTTGCTTTCCCTGCACACGGGGCCCATGTCTGCCCATGAGCAATGCTCACCAGCTCTGAGAGCCTTGGAAGTGAGGCCCATTCCCAATGCTTTCATTTTACTCTTCTGTGTGAACTTTCTTAATATGTCAGGCACTAGTCCTGTATCCCCCAACTCTGTGGTCGGCAAACTGTGGCTCTTTGGCCCCTTGAGTGTGGCTCTTCCTAAGCCTTAGGAGTACCCTAATTAAGTTAATAACAATGTACCTACCTATATAGTTTAAGTTTAAAAAAATTGGCTCTCAAAAGAAATTTCAATCGTTGTACTGTTGATATTTGGCTCTGTTGACTAATGAGTTTGCCGAACACTGCAACTGCAGGAAACAAAGCAGGTTTTCAAGGAGACCTGAGAGCCTTCTCACTAAGCTTGGGGCTAGGTTGTTAGCTCACATTTATTGCATAGTAAGACCTACCTATGTCAAAATATTTTTAGACATCTTTCTTTCCAATTTCTGAGACATCTTAATTTCCTTTATTGTTGTTATGAAGATGATGTCCTTAATGTAACTGAGGGACTCAAGGTGTGAGAACCAGTATTTTATCATTTCCTTTGTAAATTTTGCATTTAGTTATCTGTCTAAGACTCACATTATCTCATATCTATAGTGTTGGCACTTTGGTCAGAACTTCAATTCTGATATTCTATCACAAGTTGGTCTCTTAATCTTTACAATAATTAGATGAGTGAGCTATTAATGCTCATATATTATAGATGAGAAAAAGGAAACTCAGAAAAGCTGAGTTGTCTACAAATAGAATTTGAACTCAAGTCTGTAGAAGCATTTAAATACTACTTTATATATTTGCCAACATATTAGAAGGGTTTTCTTATGATCTAGAGTGAAAGATAGTATGTATTTTAATCTTAGGGAAATTTTCATATAATAAAATGCATTTTCTCCTCCATATACAGAATGGGGCAAAAGTAGGTTGACCATTTATCTTACAGAAAATAATAGAGTAACTAATAAATATTAGTAAAATAAAATGTGCCCCATGTACTCACAACTGTAAAACTAACTTTCTCCCCACCCTAGAAGTTCTTCAAACTTCTATATTGCTATGGTGCATGGTGCTGAAAATTTCACTTTGGTAATTACAAAAGCATTGGATATTTTATTTTCACTTTCCACATGCTGAGCCCTTCCTTATGCTTTGCACAGAGCCTGTACATTGGTTCTATCTCCTTGGCCCCTGAGATCTTCCTCAAATACTTCAGCCCAAAATTTTAATTGCTCAATGTCCTTAATATATAGTTTATAGAACATGTACATTTATAGGTGCTTAAAGCAGGCCCAGGCAAGTATAGCACTTGGTGGAATGATTGGAGATTGGCCAATCAATCAATCAGTCAATCAGTCATCAGCTTGTGCCAGAGGACTATTTGCTAGTCCATTCAACTGCTGGAACCCTCCATTTCCCTAGGCTTTAAGAAAAGTTGTCCACACCTCCCTGCCCTCCTTTTTGATCCCTGCTGTTAACTATTAGCTTTTCTCCTTAAGAATAATTTAAATAGTGGAAGAACAAAGTATTTGGAGACATGCCTAAGGGAATAACACCATTCCAGGGGGGCCTCATGACCTCATTGAGAATATGTATTCTATCCTTCAGGCACAGAAGGAATTCCTTCTTTGAAAAAAAAAAAAAAAAAACAGAAAAGTTTAAGTATTTAAGAAATAAAGAGTCTCAGTGAAGCTGGTGACATTGTAGAAGTTTTCTGTCAATTCTGTAAAGTTTTTGTGTGCTTTGTACCTTACGGTTCTTTCAAGCTGTCCAGGAAACTGCTGAGGGCTTTACCCTCTTATCCTGTATATCTGAGCTGAGAGCAGGTGACATTTTTTTTAACCTGCATTAAAGAGGCCATTATTATGGGGAAGAACTGGTCTTTTATACTTTCCATATACACCACCAGGGCTTCCCCATGCAGAATAAATGTTCCTTTGTTTTGAAATAGAAAAATTAAATTTTGGAAAATAAGAAGAAAAAAAAAGCCAAATAGTTATCTTGAGCTACTTAAACTCTCAGGGCAGATGAACAGGTTTGCATAGGTCTGCTTACTGGTCCCTTAGTTATAAGTCATTTTTAATTTCAGGAACAGTCATTTCTAAACTCCTCCACCAATTCTATTCCTGCGACTAAGATGGTTTTTAGTAAAAATAGGCAGTGTGGTGCAGTAGGAAAAGAGGTAGGTAGCCTGGGAGTGGGAGGCTGGCATGGCAGTGCTTTTTCTCCTTGTGCTGGTTGTATGGCCTTGGACAGGCTACTTATCTTTTCAAAGGATAGTTTGCTCACCTGTATGGTGAGGATACTAATCACTTCCTGCCTATTGTGAATAGCTGGTATGAGGATTAAATGGAATGAGAAAAGGCAAAGCACCATTCAAACCTAGGCACTGTGCATAAGGAAGGCGTGACAGTACCTGTGAGCTCAAGATCCTCTGAGTTGAGTGCAGTCCCAGGGAGAGAATAATGAAACCTGAAATGGTGACAGAATTGTGTGCTGCTAAAGGATGTTGGAGGCATCTAAACTGGCTGCCACTTGCATAGGGAATAAAGGAAAACAAATGAAAATATTTGAATCCCTTTTAACCGAAAGGTAGATTTGCAAAGCTGTGAGATGAAGTTAGCTGGGCAAGGATTTGTACGACTGGACTCCCACCCCATCTGCCACAGGGTCACTGTCATAGTGGGTTTAAAAGAAGATGGGTTGCCGCATACACATCCACAGCAATTTTATTTCATTATTTCCCATTGAACATGCCCACCAGCTTTCCCTCACAGGAGGCTGGCCAAACACACAAACAAAATCTGTCTTCATGTTGTGAGTCTTATAACCATACTTTTAAAAAAGGTCTCATTTTTTGGGAAATTTTATTTCAAAAATATCAGCTCCAACAGAAATTTCAGAATATCGAAAGCATTTTTCTCTCCTGCCCAGAAACAGAATGTCAATATTAACTCTCAAAGACTCACTATAGGAAAACATTAAGGTCTGAACTCCAACTGATTGGAATCCCCCCACCTGTTCACACACTGATATTAGGTTGGGCAAAGGATGAATGTAGGTGTCCTACTTATCTCTTTGTGGGAGGCAATTGAGAAGTAGCTGACATCTCTAAAAATCAAATTTGGGAGTCTTAAGAATTCTACCCACTTATCAGAATTGTGATACCTAATACTTATGGCTATGGAAGCAAATTGACTTTATCTTCATGTGATTACTAAACATGGAGATGAGCCCCCACCCCCAGTTTTGTCCCAGGAATCTGTGTTATTTTGCTTGGACTTCTAGGAATGTTTATCGCGGTTACTTTCCTCCATTGCCCAAGGTACTCCTAAGCATTTCTACATTTTGTACCAGTGAAGCTCTACAAATTTGCTACTTGCCACTTAGAGTACACAGTGCGTAACCAGTGTAAATTAAGCAAGAATTATCATAGTTGTAGAAGACCTGGGCTTGGAATCAGACCCTGCCATTTTCTGGTATTATAGCCTTGAGCCATAGTGTCTTTATGATATTATAGCCTTGAACCATAGCTCACCAGGTGAATACCAAATGAAACACTACATGTGCCAGTGCTTGATGAAGTTTAGAACACTACACCAATGTGTACTGTTGTAATAATAAAGCCAGAGCTGACTTTTCTGGTTTTGACCAAGGCAGTTCTTGACACTGATTACCAAGAAGTCAAAGTAGGGGGGTGGGGGAGGCTTTCTCTCACTCAGACAGGGCTCTATACATTGAAATTCAGCTACCTCAGTGATTTTTGAGTGAAATGTAAAGTCTTTTTACCACAGACAATATACTATTACTCTTGGGTGTGGGAGCCTGTGGGGCCAGGAAGACTGTGGTTGACAAGGAACTAAAAGGTAGAGTCTTTTAACTGCAGGAGGCTCATGAGGAGGTTCTCAGTTTCCACACATTGATACCATTCACTGTCTCTGTACTTCTATCTTTGTCTGCCTCTCTCTACAAATAAATGCAATGTATGCCAGTTAAAATTTGCCATGAATTCTATCAGAATGGGGAAAAAAAATGCCACTGCATTGAATGATCTTAATGAACTAGATGATGTTCAAGAGAGGGGGTCAGAAGAAATATTTCCCACAATTAACTTTATTATTTCTTGAGAGGAGGAAACCAGGGATAAATAAGAGTGGTGTAACCCATAAACACCTTCAGTATGCCCTTACTGTTTGAGGAATTAATTATTGCTTGCAACCTGCTGATGTATCCATTTATTCAATGAAAACAAGTAATCATTGAGTCCCTACTAATTGAAAATGAGAATATAGTGATGCTTAGCTCATAACTTTTTTAGGAATTTATAGAACAATGGGAAGATAAGACAGCCACACAAAGAACTAGGAGATAAATAGTAATTGCCAGAAAAGAGGTTCAAACATTACGTGGATTCAAAGGTCATACTTGCCTGTGACTGGGGAAACAAATACATTAACAAGGAAGAATATCGGTGGAGTCCCCCAAATTGGATAGGGTTTTGAAATGGAAGATTGGAAGAGGAAAGATGTTCATGATAGAAGTAATATGTACAGTAAAAAATGATGAAGCAACAGGAACATGCAGTATTGGAAAAATACAGTTTGACTAAAGATTAGGATATAGGGAGGGGATTGATGTTATCTTAACTCTCTGCCAGGCTAAAGTCATTGGAGAAAGATTGTTCAAAATTTAGGAACAGTGACTGAGGCTGGATAATTCAAAATCTTGAACACTGCTAACTTCAGGCTTTATTTAGAAGAGAGAGGAAGGTACTGAAGAAATCAGACACAGTGGGAAGACTGATAATGGTGTTGATGAGGAGGATGGATGGAGGCAGGGACACCAGATAACAAGTTATTGAATGAAAGGTGTACAAGGGGAAAAGGAGACAAGTACTGGAAAAGGAAATGAAAATAGAAAAGACAAATGTCAGAAGTATTGGCAATAGTTTGAATGTAAGCTCTGAGGTACAGAATGAAGTTAAAAATCATTTTGAACTTTCCTTTTGGGTATCAGGGAGACTAGAAATGCGATTATTAGGAAACAGGGAAGTCTGGACATAGTTCTCCAGCAAGGGGAAAGATGATGGTTTGATTTTAGACTGAACTTAGAAAGCCCGACAAGCCTAAAAATGATTCACAGGCATCGCCTACAGAAGCAAACACCGGTAGTTCTAGGATTGAACCCTTAATGTACTGAGGAAGACTAAGATATATAAAGCTAGAGAATAAGTAATAAATGAAACTGTTCATCACCGAGCATCTCTTCATCAAAGAGTTTCTAAAATTTACCTGACTTTTTTCATAGAGATCTATAAAGGACACAGTTCTTGTATCTTAGAACAAAACATCTAGTTGAGTTGCCAGCTTTGACTTCAATATTGGACATTTCCTGTGCTTTGAACTCAGATGTGGTTTTGGATAGGGTTAGCTGGTCAATCCCATGTGTGGTTTGTTTTAAAAGTTTCCATTTATCTACTTGTAGGCTCAAATGTATTAGAGAAATATTAATGACTCCCAT
This sequence comes from Myotis yumanensis, assembly GCF_028538775.1. Classification (NCBI taxonomy): domain Eukaryota; kingdom Metazoa; phylum Chordata; class Mammalia; order Chiroptera; family Vespertilionidae; genus Myotis; species Myotis yumanensis. The sequence continues at coordinate 27,267,569 of NW_027223762.1, read as the reverse complement.
GCTTTTACTTTCAGTAATTTAATATCATTTACTTAAGCAATCACAGGAAATAGTGACTCTGACTTTCTTCCAGGAGAAAAAAAAAAAAGACTAAATAAGTGACTGTTCCCTAGGGGTTATAGATGATTTTTTTCTCCTATCTAACAGGGCACACTTTCATAAAACAAGGTTTACATTTTATTTGCCTCCCAAAGAAATGCTGTATTAAGGTATATGGTCAAGATCTGACCTGCAGGTGTTCATTTGTGGATATGCAATAAACAATTGACATTAAAGGCGATTGTAAATTTGGGGCAAAGTTTGATCCCTGGGGTAAGGGGATGCACTTATACTGCAGAATAGCTCTTAGAAACCATTCCAGCCTGTGTGTACTTATTCTACTAGCCAATCACAAGAATTGAGAGAAAAGTTAGAGTTGTCTCCAAATTTGCTGTCCAAAGTCCAGTGTTCACATACCAGAATTATACTTTCTCCGGTCCAGCCAGAAGGAAAGGGAGGCAGTGTGTATTCCTTACTTCAGCTTTTCCAAGTGCCACTTACAAGAAATTACTGGAGCCTCACGTCTTCCTGGAGTTTTAGTTACCCAAATCTACAAAGCAGATGTCCTTTATAAATATGCTGTTTTTTAAATTAGAATGAAAGCGAGATGTTTAAGAGGCACCAAAAATCCATGTGAATAAACAGGAAAGCTGAGTCAAAGAACTAATTATACCCTGATACTTGCATCCTGCTGCTGCCAAGGCGGACCTTGGAGCCCTCGCTCTAATTGCCTATGCCCCCTGTTTTAAGAGAAGAGAAAACCTCTTACACCACTTCATCTGCTTTTGGTTGAGGGCTCCCAAGCCATGCCTCACAGCCCCACCATCTTTTCCCTAAGCTCCCAGTTTACATCATCTCATGCCAATAGGGCATTTCTACTCAAATTCCAGGTGGGTAATGTTAAATTACAATTTCATCTCTTCTTTCCAGATTATTACTGCTTCATGTTCCCTTGTTTCCTAGCCTGCATGGCTTCTATTTGGGGACTTACCTTTTTGTTGTTGTTCAGCTTTCGTTTTTAAACCAGTAGTCATATATTCTATTGTGCTACAATTGCCCTTCTTTTGAGTTGACTTATCCAACACTATTTACCAGTGCCCCTTTGAAAAATTCTCTCTTCTTGCCAAGTCTGGCCTTTTATGCTCTTTTTTTGAATGCTGTGTTCATTTTATCTCCATGGTAAACCTGTGCTGGTTTCCATGCCTGCAACCTATATATATGCCATTACAACATCATGTGTCCCATATTTCCTTCTGGTCTAAACTCTCCAGAAAGCTCCACCTCACCATCCAAGTCCATAGGCCCATTCAGCATGAACCTTACAACCTGACCCTTGCATTTTTGTGTCCCTTAATCTGTTTTTATCAAATTAGGAGATATTTATCAAGCAACTGTCCTGTTTATGTTACCAGGTTCAATGCTGGTAATATGGGCAGCTTAAGAGGTTCTGAGTATGTCAGCAGAGCCTCTTGAGCTGCCCATAGTGTAGTGCAAGACACAGTTCTAGGATACAAATGACTGAAAACTGAATTAAGTAAAATAAAACGTGTATGCTTGACACCTTAATACTCCATTACACGAGAAACAAGGGCACTACCTGGACTCGCTCTTCTGTCTCTCTCAGTGCAATCAACATAGAATGAGATACACTATAGATGCATAGTCCTTACCAGACATGTCCACATAACCACACCAGTAGCAGTGATGGGCTGAGTGTGTGCTCTACCCTAGTGCTCACACACATTCTTTTTTTAAAAATATATTTTATTGATTTTTTACAGAGAGGAAGGGAGAGGGATAGAGAGTGAGAAACATCGATGAGAGAGAAACATCGATCAGCTGCCTCCTGCACACCCCCCACTGGGGATGTGCCCGAAACCAAGGTACATGCCCTTGACCGGAATCGAACCTGGGACCTTTCAGTCCCCAGGCTGACGCTCAATCCACTGAGCCAAACTGGTGCTGGCCACACACATGCTTTATAATCCTCACAGGTGAGCATTGTTAACCCATTCCACTGGTGCAGAATCTGACTCTTAAAGAAGTTATGTAACAACGTGCCTACACTGAGACAACAATAAGTGGCAGAGCCAGGATTTGTAGCCATATATAACTTAAAAGCTTGTGCACTATTCCCTACTACTCACTACTGCCCAACTACTAGGGAATGGGTACCTGTGATATTCACATACATATATGTGCACTTGTGCTAAAGATAAGGGTATTCTTGAGATTAAAAAACAACAACAGATGTTTTGAGATTATGTGGCTTTGTACATGTTCTTTGCATCTTCTGTGAAAAATATCCCAATTCCATTGTTGCCTTGTCAATTGCATACATGGTCTGCTTAAAGCGTCTGAATAAAAAGCACTCATAGCTTGAAGAAGGGGCAACACGATGGTTTCAAGTCTAGAGGAAACTGGCTCTTAGAGGATGTCCATCCTGGCTCTCCTTCACACAAGGGTCATTAAAAGGCATACCCTCCTTCTCATGCTCAGGATGTTGCCTGGGAGATCCCATTAGTGCTAATGGGTCATTTTCTTGCTAGCACCCCAAGGATCAAAAGGAGAAGCTGCATCTTTGATGAAGTGCTAATGCTGCGCAGGTCTCAGGCCACTTAAGGGTTTTCTTTGTTCTCTTCATATGGCAACCCAACAGGGGACCTTAGACCACTGTCTGTTGTATGAAGAGTTTATAAGGACCATGTTAAGTGGTGGTACTAAGTGCAGCTTCAGTAATGAAAATGATGCCCCTACTTACAACGCCAGACCCATCCACCTTGGTGTGTTTGAGGCTTGTATCCTGCACAGCTTGAATCGATCGTTTCTGCTCTTTAATAGCACAAGGGAAAGCTCACTACTTTTCTTTAATACACTTTAAAAAGTTGTTCAACAAATAAGTTTGCTAATAGAAAAAAAAATAGGATTGTGGCAGGAAGTGGGGAAAGGAAGTCAATGCATTTTAGAATTAGTGCTCTCCCCATGTGTTGCCTTACCATTCTTCTTTCTTCTTTTCTACTGTGACCTCAATATTTATTGAGTGCCCACTGTGCTATATAGCCTGGTACTAGGCACTGTGGGAGAATGTAAAACAAAGACACAGTCTCTATCCTCTAGGAGGTTATCATCACAAAGGACAAGATTGTTTATCAAATATAGTGTTCCCTACCTAACTTTCAGTACTGAGTTCTCTATCTGAAGCAGTGCCAAGACTTATTTATTTAACACCCACTGTTCCTAATACTACATTTATTAGGTCTAGAGGAGAGCTGGAATTTCCTAACAATTTTAGTGTAATAAATAGTGTAGGGAGCATTTTCCTGCCTTGACATTTGGCATGTAACAGTATGACTCAGCCCACAATCTCAGATGTGCAAGAAATCTATCTCTATTCTTCTATAACTCACCTTGGTTTCTACACTGAGCTCTGATTTGTTGAGTTAGTGAAAATATCATCTCAGGCAATTTTAGTTTTCTTATTTCCCTGGGATTGTGTCTGAATTAAGTGGGGTGAGGGATTTTCCAGGGTACCAATTTGGGGGATGTAGAGAGAGATTGCATAGGAGCTGCTCTTGGATATTCTGTATTCATAGCTCAGATGCTCAATGAATTGCTACCCAGCACCTTCATTCTTGTATGCATAACCCCTTCAGGTCAGTCATTTTCTGCTTATTTTTTTTTTGTGCCACTCAGGGAATTGTTCTGTTGCTCCTCCACCACAGGAGACTATGGGAAGTTCTGTGAGTCTGCCTAAACTCTCAGCATGTCCAAATTTACCATGCAGCCATTTCTTCTCAAGGTTCTCACTGTCGCTTCTGAGTTCTCTTGGGGAAATGCACACAGAACAATATCACCCCCGTCAGCCTACCTGAGGTTATAGCATCCCCCACGGCTTCCCCTCAAGTCAGAGCACAATGTCTTCTTTTTGTCATTCACCAATGACTGAGCTCACATGTCTTCTCCAACTTTCTCTCCTGCCTGCCCACAGGAGAGGCGGGAAAGCTTTGCTCTTCTTATGTAATTGCCTCTATATTCTACTTTAATCCTCTAAAAGTCTTGGCTTTTAAGACTCACATATAGAAAGATAATTTGTAACTTTATGATTCATTTCTCTTCTCTGAGGCATCTAAAACACAATGGCTTGAAATGTAAGAGAGGAAAGTCTGAGGAGAAAAAGGAAATGTGTAGAAAAAATCAAATTATTTCAAAAATAGTATTCCAGCTCAGACCAAGAACACGCCACCTTTTAATTTTAGTAGTTAATAGTCAATAGATATTTATGTTCTTTAAGAGGTGGAGGAAGTCAAAACATCCAGTACCTTCAGTGTAAATTATGCAGGATTAATGATATTCCAGTGTAATACTTAGAGCCTTAGTAGGTCAAGGACCGAAGTTCTCAGTTTTTATGGCTAAATGACTTTCAGCAAGCTCAATGTACTCATCAGTGTAATTCAAGAGTGTTTGTTATATCTGTGGATTGATTTTTACCCTACCTACAAGCTAATCGGTTAGCTTATTACTGTTTCACAGATGCTGGCAGAATACATAAGGTTTCTGGGTCAGAGGCCTAGGACGTTATTACTCATGACTAAACAAACAGCATGTGTATCGGTTCTCCTTGTTCCCAAGTCCCATGAAGACAACACAGGGGGGTCCCAGTAAGCATGAGTAGTGCAAGGGATTAGTGTTAAAATGGGGAAAAGGTATCAAGTGGCATGAAAGTTAGAATGGTTAATGTGAGAGAAAATTCAAATGACAAAAGTCAAAAGTAGCTAAAGAGAGGATGTTCATCAGGACTTGTAGACAGGGGCAATGTATTATGGTATTTGGGGGTCACCCGCCTTAAGTTCTGCATTGATTAAGTGTTTAATGAACCAAAGTCCATTAATTACATCTACTCAATGCCATTTAGATATGGTGAATAATCTGTGATAGGAAAGGAAACGGAATCAAACATAAATTGCAGTTTATTTTTTAAAGTAGTGGCCCATAAACCTAGACACATGAAGATGACAAAGTAGAGCAAAGTGCTGCATTAGAAACTGCAATAAAATTTTTGGGGAAAATTGACAGCTTGTTAACAGATCCCAGTGTAGCATAAATAATTCAAAGTGGTATAACTGTAGATGATGATGATGATAATAATAATAATAATAATAATAATAATAAACCTGGAAAAGGACAAAAAAAATCAGGTATACATCCAGACTATTGTGGGAGTGAGTTAGTGAATAAAATAGGTACAGACAAGGATAATGGGCTTAAGCATGATAGAAAAAGTAATTTTGGACCCTAGAGAAAATTTTTTGAACTTCTGATTAACTGAAAACCCAGACTTCTTTAAGCAGAAAGTGGGTTTGATAATAACACCTATTGACTGTCTATTACATATTTTCACTATGATGGATACTTCTTATATTTTCTCTCAGTTAATCCTCACATAACCCTAGGTTTTGTTTCTATTTCAGAAATGAGACTAGTAATAAGAAAAACAAAAAAACAAAACAAATTGTTAAAATTACAGAGTTGGAAATAATGGGGCTCAGATTTCAATGTAGGAACATGTAACCACTTGGCCCATGTTCCTCCCACTTGGCCACACTGTATGGCACTCAGTGCATTCTATTGGTTTGTGCTTTTAGGAAAATGACTAGTTTTAAAATTAGCTTGTTTTTATTAATTTAATGAAAAGTAAACCTCACTATATTTTTTTCCTGTCCTATTGTATGTTTAAAGTCGAGGACAAGTTCCTTTTGTGACCAAAACTTTGATCTTTCCACAGGTGACTTGTATATAGGAGGAGTGGCGAAAGAAACATACAAATCCTTGCCGAAACTTGTCCATGCCAAGGAGGGCTTTCAAGGCTGCCTGGCATCAGTCGATCTAAATGGACGGCTTCCAGACCTCATCTCAGATGCCCTTTTCTGCAATGGACAGATCGAGAGAGGATGCGAAGGTACTAGATTTTGTTATATCACACTCTAATAATTCCAATTCTACCTATAAATGAGAACAGATCTCTCTAGCCAGCAAAATTCATTTCTGCCAACTGGTCAACCCCCCACTGAGGGCTTAGAAATCCTTATTCATGTTTTTAACTTTCAACCCATAAATCTTAATTTTTTTGGACTGTTTGCAGGCCTACGCTATGCCTGATGTCAAACAGGAGCTATATCCATGGTTCTTGTTATATTCTGCTTCTTTGCATTCTGTAGTTTACATAGTTTGTGTGTTAATCGGTTCTGCAATGCTTGCTTTATAACATTAAATAGACATCCCATTTAGAGTGGAAAAATATATTTATTCCAGCAAGTGTTAATCAGTTTGAGCCTGTTGTTTGAAATATACATTCAATAGGATATAACAAGAGAATAAAGTTTAGATACCATTCTCAAATTACTTTTTGGTGTGTATCTAGCCAGCAGCATGAGTATATATATTATCAGTTTGTTTTAGCAAAAATTGATTTCTCCTACTACTCAAGACTAGTATTCCCTACTTCAGAAATGTGTTCAAGAATCTTCCTGTTCTTTTGTGCTTTCTATCAGACTAAGATCTGTAGGAGTACTTTTTGATTGCTACTTCCATTTTAGATAATTTTCACTTCAACACCTCAGATTATTTGAGCCAATTCTCCCTCCATAAATGTAATTTAATCACATTATCTTGAATTTTGTGGTTCTGAATGTGTTGCTGCTTCTCCTTTAATGTTGAACACAGTTTGGGCCATTTTGAAAACTTTAAATTCATAAGGAAATTTTCCATGGGAGAAGCAAAGAAAGAAATGTGAATTCCTATCCCCTGGGAGATTATGAATCATTTTCTCTCAGCCCAAATAATGCCATTAGACTTAGCAATTACCTAAGCACGTGGGATTTTTTTTTATTTGAAAATATATTTTTTCTCTCTGCAACATATATTTCCCTGAAAAGTCAGATGAAATTCAAACTGTATTTTAACCCTACCAAAGGGTAAGGCTATTTAATGGACGTCTCTGTCAAATTGATTTTTAATGTTATCACCACGTTTATTTTCTTTCTTTCAAATTTTGGAGTAACACTTTCTGTAAAACAAAGGGAAACTTGTGTTTTCTCCTTTACCAGTTTAGCAAAGCAAACAAAGTTGTTAAGTGAATAACTCCCTTCTAGTGGATAGATACAAGAATGTGAGATACAACTTGAATTCTTGAACATGGTCTAATTCGTGAGAATAAGTACATTAAAAAAAAAGTACTACAAACTATCCTGAAAATATTTTTCAAAAATAGGTCTTTCTACCAATTGCTTGATAAGTGACATCTCATCCATAAAAAAATGGTGAGAGAAGACAGACAGACACATTCACAACTAAACACATACCAGATAGAAAACCAAAAACACACATGATCCCCCACCACTGGCACATGATATGAGAGGAAGATGTATTGAGAAAGAATATTAGCAGAAATGATATTTCTTGTTATTTTCCAACATAATCTAGTGGGCAAGTTGGTTAAGGTGACTGGATTTTATATCCTCTTGGAAAGCCATAAACTTCATTCAGTAGATGATAACAATGATTTCTTCCTACCTTATGTAGGATGCTTTAATATCTGAGGTTTAATAATTCTCACCCTCTTTTACCTCATTTTTCTTTTTTTTTTCTTGGAATGTTACCTTACCCCTACCTTTCTGCCTTGACACTTTCCTCATTTTTTAATTCCAACATCAATATTAACAACTTTTAAGTTATGATTATTTCTACCCTATATGTTTTCTAGGAATCTCAGATGTACCTGTCATAGGAATAATTACATGCTTTTAGGATTTGTGATCATATTCTAAGTACTCCTTAAATTCTCTCTCTAGATATTATTGTTTCAAGAATTTTGAGTCCAAGTCACATTGGGCTCATTTAACTTTCATATTAATAGAAATAGTACAAATTTCACATAACTAAATATCTTTTCAGTATTTTCTACCATTCCTACCCAAAAGGACCCAAAAATCTCTACGCCCCTTTTATGTAAGAAGTTTTTGGACTTCCCTAAATATTCATTTGCTGCTTTTCATTTCTAACTAATCTTAGTTGGTAAGAGCTCATGTTATTTATACCGCGTATTAGCTAGGGGAGGGAGCTTGCACATTCCTTGAGGATGAATCTTTCTCCAACTTTAGCCAGTGTTAGAAATGCCCGTATAATTGTTAAGACCCAATTACTGGACACCACCCCCAGGGATTCTGACTCAGTCGGTCCAGGATGGGGCCCAAGAATTTACATTGATAACAAGGTCCTAAATGAAGCTGATGCTATTGGTCTGAGAACCACACTTTGAATTCTGCTTGAGATGGCATTGCCCTGCTTACATAAAAGGCAAGGTGAACTACTAACCAGGCTCAGTTCAGCTCAGTATTGAGTCCAGTTAACTTTCATATGTGAAGTCAGAGATTTTTTTTTTTAACTTAGATACTCTTTGCATAGACTCCTAACACTCAGCCCCAAAATGCATTTTTAAGTGACAGAAATAATTATCAAAGCTACCATTGAGCACTGGTGACATTGAGTTCACATATGCTATTTTATTGACTCCTCAAAACTATATAAACTAGGTATTACAGACTTTTTTAGATAAGTAGATCAAGCCTCAGAGTTGGGAGGTGACCTTTCTGAGGTCACAGGGCTAGTAAGTGGATGATGGAAGCTTTGAACCCAAGTTTACCTTGTAAAGCTCAGACATCTAACCACTTTCAGCTATTGTCTCTTTGGTTTCCAGAGATTGTAGTTTTACCCTCATTTTTCTTTCCTTTTCAGACATGTCCTTGTCTTTTAACCACTTAATACAAATGTCCTTTTGGCTTGTTTCTAATTTTTGTGTGTGATAAAAATAAAGGGACATGATAGAACTAAAGGGAAAAATAAATTGCAGGCCAGATGCCTGCCAATGTTTAAACATTGTTCTAGAAAGTGAGTATTTTGAAAAATGTATCTTGTCAGGCATAGGCATGCATTCTCTTGTAATACCGGAATATAAAAAGACTGTTGTGATAATGAAAAAAAAAAAAGTAATAAAAGCATGTCTGTATGCCTACATAAATTTTGGCAGGTACCCTGAGTTGCTGCTTCACAATATGAGGAGATTACTCTTTAGGGTTGCAGTTTTACCAGTTTTAGAGTTCAGCATCATTTTGTAATTATATTTCTGATCATTTTTGCAAAAACGAAAATCTGGCCCTTCATCAGTGTTTGCTCCTGCTCTTTTCTGCAAGGGAGCACCTATCCCTTGATCAAACAGCCACTGGGCTTGCACCACTCCTTGACCCGATGCTTATCCCAAGAAGGAATGTGCTAAGGACTATTGCTTTAAGAGTTTGTTCATTTTTTTTTTTTTTTTTTTTTTTAGCAAACACTATTTTCAGTCTCTACTACCATGAGATAAAGATCACCAGATCACTTACCTCTCACAGATTAGAAGAACAACAAAAACTAAATAATTCAGTGGTTCTTGGTTATTTGATGCAATGGGTGAGAAAAACTATTACACCTATTCAGTCTCAGACCTGTGAGATTATTATAATTATTAGTAACAACTGTTACTAATAGTAACTATTATTACTACTATGCCAAAATTATTGTTATTATATAGTTAGTATTTAGAATATTATGGTTGTGAGAATTCACATGGGTTATGCTAAATTTAATAACTTTCTATGAAGAATACCTTTAAGAAAACCATAATAGAAATCTGATTATAAGTACCATGTTAAAATGGACATTTTACAAAAACATTAACTTATATAAAGGCTAATTTTAGGTAATACTCACTCACTAAAGCAGTTACCCCAATTACTGGTGTCTATTTTGACATTTTCATAAAAACTATATAATTGTGTTTACTACGGAATACTTTACATTTTTATTCTATAGTTATTTAGTTGGCTAGTATTCCATTTTCAATCTTCCCTAAGTTAGTTCTTAGTATTGAGGTTCTACAATGCAGTCAGTCACTTCCGTAATGTGCTTATATCTGTCCAAGAGAGGAAAAGCTACAGAAGCTCTTGTAACTTTCCTTCATTTCATGTCATCAGCTCAATTAATCTTTTTATATATGTACACACACACACACACACACATATATAGTAAAATTCTAATAAATTACCGCTTTCTTATTTTTGGCTTAAGATTTATGGCTGTTCATATGAATTTATTTGCTTTACATAGCATTTCTCTCCCCTTTACAGCAGCATGCTTTCTGAATCTGAACGTTCTCCTGTGTTTGCCTCATTTCAGTATTGCTTACTAACATTTAATATATTTTGCTTTTTTTTTTTATTTTGCTGACAAAGTTGCATTGATGAAAGCTGACTTGCAAGGTAGATAGCCCTGTGTGTACAAAACAAGACTGAAACCCCATAATACCGAGTGGAAACCACCAAATAACATTTTTTTTAACATTTTTGCAGTAACTGTTGTTTGGGTTCAGATTTAATTTTTCTCCTTTTTTTGCACATTGTGCAAGAAACCTCATTCTGTAGCATAGTTTGCATAAAGGCTTTCAGTCTTGACTATGTTTGTATAGTGGTTACCTTTAGTGCTTTTATCATCCTTTGTTCAGTTCTTTGTTTTTCAGTGTTCTAGTTCTGATTCTTTAGAAATAGAATAGCATTCTTTTTACTTGTATGTTAAAATGGGGCATGTCATTTATACAGAGTTATTCATTTTATGTTTAATTGCATGAAATTGTCAAAGCATGCGAATTGATACTTGCCAACATACCTATCGGAAACACCCAACAATCATAACTTTATCCATAGTTTGTGCAGGGAAACTTCTAGAAGACCTAGGACATTTTTGCATACCTCTCTTCAGTTATCTCAATTTCATGAAGTTATAATCTCTATTTTTCATGGTGTCTCTATTCATTGTGAGAAGTTAAGGAGATCCATGCACTTTTCTGAAATTCAAATGGTGGTAGAGAATTATGGATGATGCCTAATCATACTGGAAGCTTTGTGCTTGCTTTTACTATTTGTTGGTTTCATTTACTATTATAATGTATTTTGTCCTGCACTTGAAACGTCAGAAAACATTCATATTACAGCTTCTCTGTTTCTAATTCAGGTGTGTGAACTAGAACTTTCAAAACTGGTTTGGTCATATACTTTGAGGTGTTGGCAACTACTATATGTGACCTAGCTCGTGTATAAAGCACTTTGGGATTTTTAAATAGGAAACCAAGTTTCTTTTGGATTGTGTTAACAGGGCCCAGCACAACCTGCCAAGAGGACTCGTGTTCCAATCAAGGCGTGTGCCTGCAGCAGTGGGATGGCTTCAGCTGTGACTGCAGCATGACTTCCTTCAGTGGCCCGCTCTGCAATGACCGTAAGTACCTGTGCGCACGTGGACTGATACTCATTTTTGTTACAGTTTGATGTCCAGGCTCTCAAATGGGGACTCTTCATAGTGTCTGTAAGGTACACAGTCCTAAGCAGGTGAAGCAGTTGTTTCTACAGAAAAGACCCTCTTAAATACTAAAGTATTAATCAAGGATGCTGTAAGCTACCTGATGGTGATTCTTTGGTTTTTCCACTCTTGTCCATTGTTTTGAATTGCTAATGGTCACCGTGTTGAAAATAATGTTTTTATGTCCTATATGTGACAGTTCACCCTGGTTTATTTTGAAAGAGACTTCGTAATTGCTTTATATCAAGTAATGTTTAATTTTGTAGGGTTACATCTTGAGGACTGTAATTTTAGCAAATGGTGACAGTTCTCATTATGTTTATTCCACTCTCTATTGTATTCAAGCCAATATCTACCTTTTACTTTAAAAACATGTTTAAACTTTGTCCTTGAAGTACTCTCCCTTATATTTTAGCCACTTGTGGGTTTTCCCCCCTTTCATCTCACAATATAAGCATGACAAAGAAACAGTGTTCACCTTGTATCGTGGAATATCTGGTAGTGTCTAAGCTGTGTGATTGCAGTGAGGATTTTGAGATTGAATTAACTGGTACGGAGAATGATGTTTTGTTTCTAAACGTTAAAATAGATCATGCTTTATAGCATTTCATCAAAATGATAAAAACATTTCCCACAAAACATTACGTTTCTGTATTGAGAAAATATTTGTGACAAAGCTTCCTGGTTGTAAAATAAGGCACCTGCTTTATGTTTGTAAATGCTACCACATTTAAGGAAAGCTAGTCTAGGATGATGGGATAGGCCAGTGGTCGGCAAACTGCGGCTCGCGAGCCACATGCAGCTCTTTGGCCCCTTGAGTGTGGCTCTTCCACAAAATACCACATGTGGGCGCGCACATACAGTGCAATTGAAACTTCGTGGCCCATGCGCAGAAGTTAGTATTTTGTGGAAGAGCCACACTCAAGGGGCCAAAGAGCCGCATGTGGCTCGCGAGCCGCAGTTTGCCGACCACTGGGATAGGCGATGGTGATGATTGAAGGTCTGGGTTTCCATGCAAAGGCTGGGCTTGAGAATGGATTTAAAGAAAGACTGTTCATTTTGACCTTTTTCTATTAGAGACTCTCTTCATGTCTATAGATATATGTATCACAATGTTGAAAATGGGGTCAAACTATAATATTTCATTGAACTAAGTTGTTGCCTAGCAATAGTGTACAATTCACCATCTCCAAGTTTCCTATCCAAAATATTGAATGCAGGTATAACAAGCAATTAATGAAAAGTAAAATAGTACCTGGAAGAGATCACACCACCATAGATGGAGAAATATTTAGTCTCCATTTTACCGGTGACATCTTTCATAGAATTTCAAGTAAACTTTCACACATTTGCAAACAGTGTATTTCTACAATCAAATCACACAAACCACCTCATATGGGGTTATATGAATAACCTTACATAAGATTTAGTACTTATATGTACATAAAGCATAGCAAATAACTTATAGATGATTTTAATAAAGATATATAAATACTAGAGGCCCGGTGCATGAAAATTCATGCACTGGAGGAAGGGCAGGGGTCCCTCAGCCAAGCCTGCCCCCTCTCACAGTCCGGGAGCCCTCAGGAGTGGAGGCGACGCCCCATCACACCTCTGCTGCTGCCACTGCCAGCAGTGCAAGCCTTGGCCGGCCCTGGTTACCTGAGTCTCAGGCAGCCCTGGCTAGCTGGGCAGCCAACATCTGAGGTTAGCTTGTACCTCGGGCTGGCCCTGGGTGGCTGGTGGGCTGAGGGGATTGGGGGACTCCGGAAGCAGGCGTGCCATGTGCCTGCTGCCCCAGTGGAGATGAGGGGACTGGATGACGCCATCTTGTGGTATGCGTGCCACCATCTTTGAGGGAGGGGCAGTCAATTAGCATATTCCTTCCTTATTGGCTGTGGGCGCCGCCATCTTTGCAATGGTGTGAGGGTCAATTAGCATATTCCCTCTTTATTAGATTGGATAGGGATATATATATATATATATATATATATATATATATATATATCTACACTAATAAAAGAGAAACATGGTAATTGGCGTACGACCGCTACCCTTCCCATTGGCTAATCAGCATATCCTTATGCAAATTAACTGTCAGCCAAGATGGCGGCCGGCAGCCAGGCAGCTGGAAGCGAACATGAGGCTTGCTTGCTGCAGGGACTGCAGACTCCAACTCTCAGCCGACAGTTTGAAACTTTGTAACAAATATAGCCAGCCGGGATCTCAGAGCTGAAGTTATACATTGTTTCGATTATAGAATGCAAACAAACCAGCAGCGTAGGCCTCAGAGCTAGAGCCAGAGCTAAAGCTGGCCCAGAATAAAAAAAAAAAAAAAAAGGAGCAGTTGGGAGATTCGGTCAATCGCCAGCCTGAAAGCAGCCCTCAGCCCCTCACCCAGACTGGCCAGGCAGCCCAGTGGGGACCCCCACCCTGAAGGGTGTGTGACCAGCTGCAAACAGCCATCATCTCCTCATCCAGACTGGCCAGGCACCCCAGTGGGGACCCCCACCCTGATCCAGGACACCCTTCAGGGCAAACCAGCTAGCCCCCAGGCCTCTGTCCTATATAGTAAAAGGGTAATATGCCTCCCAGCACCGGGATCAGCGGAGCCGTGAGGCCTCCTGGCACCGGATCAGCGTGACAGGGGGCAGTGCCCAAACCCCCTGATCGCCCTGCAACTCTGTGTGTGACAGGGTGCAGCGTCCCAACCCCCTGATCGGCCCTGCTCTGTGTGTGACATGGCGGCGCCCCAATCCCCTGATCGGCCCTGCTCTGTGTGTGACAGGGGGTGGTGCCCTAACTCCCCTATCGGCCCTACTCTGTGAGTAACAGGGGGGAGCTCCTCAACCCCCTGATCGGCCCTGCTCTGTGCGTGACGGGGGGAGCTCCCCAACCCCCTGATGGGCCCTGCTCTGTGCGTGACAGGGGGCAGCGCCCCAACCCCCTGATTGGCCCTGCTCTGTGTGTGACAGTGGGTGGCACCACAACCTCCCCATCAACCCTGCCTTGAGTGTGACAGGGGGCGGTGCCCCAACTCCCAATCGGCCCTACCCTGAGCGTGACCAGGGGCTGCACCTAGGGATTGGGCCTGCCCTCTGCCACCCGGGGGCAGGCCTAAGCCAGCAGGTCGTTATCTCCCGAGGGGTCCCAGACTGTGAGAGGGCACAAGCCGGGCTGAGGGACCCCCCCTTCCCCCCCCCCCCCCGAGTGCACAAATTTTTGTGCACCGGGCCTCTAGTATATATATATACACACACACACACACACACACACACAGAATAGTAACTTCCATAGAAAATAACATAAACTTATGCTCAAGGACAACAAGAAGACTAATAATTTGTTATGCTTTTATTAAGGCAAAGTTTTAAGCTTGCTTGATCCTGACAGATATGTGATCACATGTGCTAGCTGAGAGAGCTTTTGTGCATGAAAATATTTTTCATTTTGCTAAAGAACTTTCATTGCCAAACTTTGCTTAATCTAGTTTATATGTTTTATAAAACAGTTGCCATTTGGTTGTGTCAGATTGTGTATTCTCATATACTGGTTAAGTAGGAAGAATATAATTTTCTGTATCTATTTGCTAGACATTTCCTAAAGGAACATCGAGATCCTACTTTAAGTATCATGCTATCTTCAAATCATTTTTACAGAAAATTATTTGAATGCAGCTCTGGGTGATAGTAGTGGCGATGCCAATGATAAGGCTATTTGTTATTTTCTTGTAAATAAGGTAAATGTCATCCAATAACTGTGTCTCCAGATATGCCTCTTATACGAATCAGCATGAAAATTACTTGGAGGGTTCTGAAAATACATGCATTTTGATTAAATCATTAACTCTTAGTGGGTTTTCTGGAAATGTGAGTTTCTTGGTTTGTACTTCAGAGTTTTGGTAGTGAGGATATGGAGGTACAAATGAATATTTAAAAGCAAATCTTATTTTCATATGAACTATAATTTGTAGAAGGTACAATAGTAACTGTAAAAGTAGCATGACACATTTTCTTCACTTTTTAAATTGATCAAAATCAGCCTTTTCTCTCTATTTCATTGTTTCTTTATAAGTTGCACAAATAGAATTAGTGTGATTCCTGGAATTTTAAAACTTTTTCTGTGTAGAGATTGACTTTAAAAAATCAACTTAGGGCATTTCATTTCTTAATGGAATTATTATTTTCAACTTAGGAATTTATTCATAAATTCTGTGACTGCAGCCTTCAACTGCATAGAAAACAAACAAAAAAGGAAAATAGACATAAAACTTTTCAAAAGAGGAAAGAACAAAAGCACACCACATTGCAAAAGAGATCCGCCCTCCCCCCCCCCCCCCCCCCCCCCATCCTCCAATAGACCTAAATGTCATCTCTCTGAGTGGTAAGAATAACTAGAACATTTTATTTATGTTAGCCTGGAGATACAATTTACAATGGGAAGATGGGAATACTTTTTAGCTTGTATGTGTAATCTTGTATAAATCATACTAATTAACGAACTTGAATCTTTCAGATAAAGAGGCACTTAGGCAAATGATGGAAAAGCCTACTTCTAAAGAAAACTTTGTGGAAGCCTTTCTTCCCTGGAAAATTGCCATCTAAATGACCTACTTGTTGACAAAAACAATTGCTGTGAGTGTGTATGGGTGTGTGCACAAGTGTGAGTGTAGTTTACTGAATTCCTCAATTCTTTCATATCAATGCCATAGTTTAGGTACCCAATATTATTTTTTCTGGTTATTGTAGTAATCTGAAGTTTGAGTTTTTCACTTCTTATTCCTCCCTCCTCCAGTTCACCCAATGCCTCCATACCAGTTCTTCCTTCCTGTTCTCCCTACTTGACATACCACCAACTTTTCCTGGTTCTCCTGACTAGAGACAATATTTTCCTCCTCTGAATTCTATGGGGTTTTGTTAATGCTATTTCATCAGCCATCACTCTCTACTTTATAGTTATTTATGTTTGGTCTTATCTCCCTGTAAGACTATATGCTTCATTCACAGACAATATTCTTTATCTTTTTGGCTCATAAGCCCAGTGTTTTGCATATCGTGTTGCATGTAAGTGCTGATCATATTAACTCACTAAATCAAAGTGGACTAGGTGAATGAATTTTATATAAGGATTTCTAGTACACCCCAGTGGCCAACAACACTCTCCAAAATCATCAGTTTGGAGTTCATGAACCTCCATGGTCTGACCCCAGCTTTCATTTTCATCTTTATCTATTGCAGAACCTTGTCCATGAGACATGTTACTGTCAATGATCTTACCTATGGCTTTCTGAACAACATGACACTTTCCCATTCTCCTCCCCATTGTCTGTGCTAACTTCTTCTCTTGGAGAATGCACTCTTTCTACCCGGAATCCATTCCTTTCACTCTATCTGCTTAAAGAATTCTGTTTTCATTTTCAGTGTCTACTTAAACTGGAGACTTCGCTGGTCTTCTGAGCTGAGCATTACCTTTCCCTCTTCTAAAAGAGAAACAGTTTTTGTACTTTCCACACATTGTAGCTATTTATGACCTTTCTTTTGGATGTAATCACTTATAGAGTGCTTGCTATGTGCCAGGTCTGAGAGTTTACATTCCTTATATAAAGTCTACCTGTCACCTATACATGCTTGCGCGCGCGCTCACGCGCGCACACACACACACACACACACACACACACACAAACCCCATCATCAAACCATTATGCTCCAATAATCCTTTTCTGCTTTCACCCATTGGTCCAGAATAGAATGTAACTATATTAATTAATTTAACATCAGGTTGGGGACGATGAATATGGCTATGATTATATGGAAAATAGCAAACATCATAACATTGTCACATTACATTAGTATAGAAATGTGTGCCAAATTACAGTTCAGCTTCAACCGTGTCTGTTACTATAAGAGGTGGGGGTGCAGGGGCTTGGGAGGGGAGCATGGCTGAACCTCTGGTGCAAATTTTTGAAACTTGAGGCTTTTAGGTTTGCTTTTACTTTTTTAAAAAATCTTTATTGTTCAGATTATTACAGTTGTTCCTCTTCCCACCCCCCCCCCCATAGCTCCCCTCCACCCAGTTCCCACCCCACCCTCTGCCCTTACCCCCCACCCCCACTGTCCTCATCCATAGGTGTACGATTTTTGTCCAGTCTCTTCCCGCACTCCCACACCCCTTTCCCCCTGAGAATTGTCAGTCCACTCCCTTTCTATGTCCCTGATTCTATTATATTCATCAGTTTATTTTGTTCATCAGATTTTTTATTCACTTGATTTTTAGATTCATTTGTTGATAGATATGTATTTGTTGTTCATAATTTTTATCTTTACCTTTTTCTTCTTCTTCTTAAAGAATACCTTTCAGCATTTCATATAATACTGGTTTGGTGGTGATGAACTCCTTTAGCTTTTTCTTATCTGTGAAGCTCTTTATCTGACCTTCAATTCTGAATGATAGCTTTGCTGGGTAGACTAATCTTGGTTGTAGGTTCTTGCTATTCATCACTTTGAATATTTCTTGCCACTCCCTTCTGGCCTGCATAGTCTCTGTTGAGAAGTCAGCTGACAATCGTATGGGTACTCCCTTGTAGATAACTAGCTGTTTTTCTCTTGCTGCTTTTAAGATTCTCTCTTTGTCTTTTGCTCTTGGCATTTTAATTATGATGTGTCTTGGTGTGGTCCTCTTTGGATTCCTTTTGTTTGGGGTTCTCTGCGCTTCCTGGACTTGGAAGTCTATTTCACCAGGTAGGGGAAGTTTTCTGTCATTATTTCTTCAAATAGGTTTTTAATATCTTGCTCTCTCTCTTCTTCTGGCACCCCCATAATTTGGATGTTGGTACGCTTGAAGTTGTCCCAGAGGCTCCTTACACTATCTTCATATTTTTGGATTCTTTTTTCTTTTTGCTTTTCTGGTTGGGTATTTTTTAGTTCTTCGTACTTCAAATCTTTGACTTGATTCTTGCGATCCTCTAGTCTGCTGTTGGATCTCTGTATAATATTCTTTATTTCAGTCAGTGTATGCTTAATTTCTAGTTGGTCCTTTTTCATATCCTCGAGGGTCTCACTAGACTTATTGAGGGTCTTACTAAATTTATCGGCGGTTTCTAGAAAATTCTTAAAAAAACCTTAACACCGTGGTTTTGAACTCTATATCCAGTAGTTTGCTTTCCTCCATTTCTGTCATTTGTGACCTGTTTCTTTGTCTCCGCATTTTGGCTGCTTTCCCGTGTTGATAGAGTGGTTTTCTGTGCTAGGTGTCCTCTAGGGCCCAGTGGTTCAGCCTCCCCAATTACCTGAGGTGGACACTCTTGGTGCACCCCTTTATGGGCTGTGTGCACAGTCTTGTTGCAGTTAAGCCTTGATTGAAGTTGGTATCACTGGGAGGAATTGACCTCCAGGCCAATTGGCTGTGAGAATCAGCTGTTTCTATGGTGGGAGAACTTCTGTGCTGGAGACACCCTTATGGGGCAAGACTTGTTTCAGTGAGGCTTTGGTGCTCACTGAGTCTGCCCCCTGAGTGTGTTTCTTATGGATCTGAGGAGTTGTAATCTGGATGGTCCCACTCTGACCACTGGGTACACTGGCACTTGGATCTCTAAGGAGGTGGTAATTTGCCTGAGGCTACCTAGCAGGAGGTATGGAGAAGATCTGCATGTTCCTCTTCTTTGTTTGGGATTTGGAGGTGCCAAGATGAGGCCCAGCTGTGAAGCAATGCAATCTGCTCTGGGGCCTTGAGCCTTCTTTTGGATGATCTGGGTCTCTCTGACCCAGCTGCAGTTTGTTAGGTAATTTTAGATTGCAAAGGGCCAGGTCATTCACATGCAAAAGCCTCTGCGCACAGCTTGGGTGGGGCAGGGTCTCAGGGAATCAACAGGGCGGAGCAAACAGCTATGGCTGATCCTCAGTCCTGCCCTAAGATGCCCCGGGTCTCAGTGTCCCTGGGTAATCACTGCAAGCACCTCTGAGAGAAAGCCGCCCTCGAGTTCCGCCTGATGCCAGACAGTCCAGTTTCTCCCCGTATGAGTCTGGGTCCCCAGTGACTCGCCCAGAACTGGAGTCAGGGCCGTCAGGAGCTTGTGACTCCCTCCTGATTGAAAAGGACAACCACGTCCTCAGTTGCCAGCCCTTTCCGTGCGCACCTCCATACCTCTGCACTTTACTTCCGCAGCTCCTCTGAGTCTCGGTGTGCTTTTCTCTTCTAGTTGTAGAGTTTCCACTCAGCCATCCTTCCTGTGGTTCTGGATGATGTCCGTTTTGTCTTTTAGTTGTATTTTTGAAGTGCTTGTGGGAGGCAGCAATTTCGAGTGTTTACCTATTCCGCCATCTTGGTTTCCTCTGCTTTTACTTTTTAAGTGGGTTTTACTTCCCCAGAATTGATTCACTGGAAGCTCTTGTGAACAAAGTGAAGATTAATCATGGTGAATTCTCAGAATCCTGTATGATTAAATAACTTTAAACAATATATAATTTATTAGCCATTTATTAATCAAGAAGATATGTAAAGAGAGTAACATGTCAATTCTCCAACTGTATGGAATGAGATCATCATGAGAATTTTTTTAAAGAAGAAGTATAACTTTGTTGCTGTGGATATGCCTAGCTAGTGCATAATAACTACAAATTATTTTTATGTAAATAACACTGTGTTTTAATGCTAATCACATAATTAACAGGTACTATGTGCATACTATTTACATATTATACATCTTACCTTGTCAGTTTTCAAAATATTTCAGTTTACAAGTGAGGATCTTGAGGCATGGATTGTTTACATAACTTCTTTGAGCTGAAATGGCTAGTGATTGGCGCAGAGTGATTTTGAATGTAAGTCTAATTTCAAGCCTATACTCTTATTTGCAGCCACAATTTCTCTCACAAAGGGATAGATTCATTTTCAGTGTTATTGAAATCCCCCTGCTGCAAAATTCCCTAGAAGTTAGTAATGACTAGCATTTAGCATTGTGGATTTTTCCTCATCCTCATCTGACTCTTGATTCTTATATTTAATTTTAAACTGTAGGTTGCATGAACCATGCTCTACCCCTCAACTGCTCAGTTGCCACGTCTAAAGATGAGTGAAAAATTTATGGCTGTCTAAGGCGGCTGTCAATAACTTCCAGTTCTCTTAAAAAGGCGTACTGATTATGAAAGAGAGATGGGAATTTTCTGTGATTTTTCTATGACAGCCTGAGTTGCTCAAAAACAATAATTTAATATTTCATCATGAAACCAGGCAGAGATGTTTCCCAAGGTTCTCTTGCTTGAGTCAGATTCACAATGGGTATTATGGGAAATGAGCTGCTAAGATTCAGAATTGTGTGACCAATGAATATGTACCAAGTGTTTCATTATGTTGATTACATCTCAGTTTTCTCTCTCTACAAATGTTAATGTAGAAAGGGGGAAAAAATGGAACGGTTAGCAGTGTGGTCTTTGAAGGTTTTTGGAAGACATAAACAGTGCATCAAGCTAGATCATGAAAAGTCACCACGAGATTAATAGTGAGGGTCAAGGGCCCCTTGTATGTGTAGGGAAGGGAAAGAAAGCTCTGGAGAAATGTGCAGAGTCCAGAAAAGGGTTATGATAAAAATAACATTGTGCTTGCATTAGGAATAATTCTGTTCATAAACAAAAAAAATTATTATTGTGAAGAAAATGCACCTTGCCCAGTGATCCTCCTTCCTTCCCTGAATAAAGAATTCTGAGTCTTTAATGAAATTTACTGTAGCAATTAACAGTGTTGGATTCTCTTATAGGGAGGAATTATGGTCTCCTTGGCAGCTTACTTCTCTGGTAGCATTCTATAGCAGCATAAAGTGCAAGGGTGAGCTGTTAGCTCTGGGTATTATGGAGTGTATGATTTTAATGACCCTAATAATCTAAATTCTCACACATTTCAGAAAATGGCCTATGGAGCCTGTGGCTTAATCTCCCCAGGATTTGTTGAGATAGGAAGGTACAAAGGCATTTCTTAACTTGAAATGATTTTGGAATGAAACAAGTTTTTTAAAAGGATGAGCTGACATAGAAAGATGTTAAAAAAAAAAAAAAGAAAAAGTGGGTCGCGAACAAGGAGGAGGCTACATTTCACAGATAGTGGAGACTGTGTTCATGTAGGTGTGAATGCTTCTTATAAATCTATAACATATGACCCTTTAGGGAAACAGATGGGATATGTAGTGGTACGTAAAGGATATATTTTGCTAGGTTTCTTCACTCGCATGGGTGAGTGTATATAGTGATGCTTGGCATCTCCTATTGGGAAGCTTTCAAGACCTTATCTGGATTCCAGCAGCTCGGGGCAATGCTGACAGGGGAATGGTGTTGGTTCAAAGCAGGCCTTTGGCTATGTTTGCAAAGCACCTCCAGGTCATGACACGATACATAAATATCCCAGCCAGGTTCCATGTCAACTCCTTGAGGGTCACTCAACTGCCAGACTTTGTGGAATCTGGACTGAGGATCAGGATACATGTGATCGCTGTCCTCACAGTAAGACCGTGTTGCTGACACTAGGGGTCCAACTTCCGTGACATCAGTTATAAACCTGCTTTTTCAGGTTCCTATCAGGGCAAGTGCTTCATTTTACTAAATTAAAAACAGAAAAAGTGTTAAACTACCAGTCCTTTTAGCCGCAGGAGACATCACGGAAGTAATTAAATTGGATTTTAGTATGTTGGGCACATTCCTTTTATTGATAGTGATAATATTTCTGTAAATCAAAACCTGGAAGCATTTTCAGTGTTGTTGAAGTGCCAAAGATAAAAAACTAAGGTTCTTAAAATGAAATCTCCTGAAACTAAAATTGATCTATGGAATGCCGGTTTGAGAGGATGGTGCCCGAGTTGTGAATGCAAGCTCTCTTCTGGAATTCAGTGTCTACAAGCTGTATGATGGCCACAATTATACTTTTTTTTTTAGCTGAGTCCTTGAAAGTTATAGTGGTGTAAACCCAAATGGAGTAGCTCTTCAGTACCAGCTCACATTCCTGGTTTTAAGGTCACCTGGGAAATCTTCTCCCCTGACCCCAATATTTCCTTTCCTAGTGTTGTCAGTAGGTTCAGTGGTCAGTAGGTTCAGTTGCCATTTATTTCCCTGGCATCTCTGCATTCCTTCATTCCATATTCAAGATTCTCCACAATCTTTCCCAACAAACACAACTCCACCACGTGCTTTATTTCCCATATGCTCGGGCATCAGCTCTTTGATCCAGACATGGACAGAGACCCACGGGTGGCGTCGCTGAATGCTCTCTGTGCCTTCATCTCTGCTCAATGACTCCCTCCTTTGGATTGTCCTCCTCTCTCTGCCTTCCACTCTGCCCAAGAGAATTCAGCCCATGGAGATGACCCAACGCAAATTAATTCACTCAGAGCAGAATAATCCTCGGTTCGTGGGTGATTTCTTCTGCTTCTGAATCTCCAAGCATTTACTGTCTGACAGGTGTCTTTTTATGTGTGACTGTATTTTCCATTCCATTCTATTTGTTGGTATTATTTCTCAGTGTCTAGCACATATTAAATGCTCAGTAATATTTCAAGATTGGTGTGTTCTTAAGACTATATTTTTAGAGCAGCTTTAGGTTCACAGCAAATTAAAAGGAAGGTACAGAGATTTTTCCATATGTACCCTGTCCCGACACGTGCATCGCCTCCCCCACTATCAATGTCTCTCACCAGAGTAGTACATTTGTTACAATTGGTGGACCTACATTGACACAAGCTAATGTGTCATAGTTTACAACCTAACTGATTGTGTGTGCCCCTATAGTTCTATTAAGAAAGTATCCACATGTTATATAACAACTGGCAGGGGTAATATGTTATGTTTTGTCACATTACTGTAAATACATTTCCATTATCTTTATTCCTGATAGTGAGGACCCGTGTGGAATTAGTCTCATGTAGTTAGAAACCGAGTGCCGTGAGTACAGATGCGTGTGTCTATCTGGGGGCATGTGGGTGAGTATGTGTGTGTGCATGCACACATACCATGGGCAGTGGAATTAGAGCATCACTTTCTATTTTCTTCCAATCCTGCTGAAGTCCCGCTTTGTATATTAACTCATTAAATTTGACAAATTCTGGGACCTTAAGTTGTTTCAAGATGACTGTTTTTGTTTAATTTACTTTTTTTTCTTTAATTAGCTGATACCTACAGGAATAATGACATTAATATGAAATGCTGCACTGCTTACTTGATCTTTTTTAGCTAAGCTTTAAGATTTAGCAACGCTGGGGTATTTTTCTAGCACTAACATAAGCTTTCTGCCATTTCGCTCATAACAGCTTATCACTTGTAATAACATATTCTTGACCGAATCTCTAAATGCCACCTTTGCAACAGCTCTGGTAGAGCCAGATGCCCATTTGATCTTATATAGATGGAATTAGTAATAATCTTTGGTGTTTTTCCTTTCCCCAGAAAATATGATGAAGATGGTTCAGTTGTGTATACAAATGCCAAGTGTGAAAGGCTCGCTGGGACTAATTGCTCTGGTTCAGTATTATAGGAGAATTCGCCTAATATCAGCTTAATAGGATGATGAATATTTACTACATTACAACCCACTGAAACCACAATCAGTCTGCCAAGTCCACAGTGACAGCATCAGAAATAGAACTTGCTTGGTTGTTGGAGGGGTTGAGAAAAAAAGCTTAAAATGTAAATTCTAAGAACACTAGAATTATAGTGGGGCCTTGACTTATGAGTTTAATTCGTTCCGAGACCAAGCTCATTAAGGAGCTCGCTAACTCAGATTACTCTATCAACTCAATGCAAAAAATCGGCCGACAGACAGCTGGTATCTCAAAAAACTCGTTAGTCGGGACACTCTTAAGTCAAGGCCCCACTGTAGTCTAAATTAAACAAAACAAAACATCCAGCTGGTTGGCTCAGTGATTAAGTTTTGACCTATGAACTAGGAGGTCACGGTTCCATTCCCAGTTAGAGCATATGCCCAGGTTGCAGGCTCAATCCCCAGTGTGGGCCGTGCAAGAGGCAGCTGATCAATGATTCTCACTCGTTATTGATGTTTCTATCTCTATCTCTCCCTCTCCTTCTCCCTCTCCCTCTCCCTTTCCCTTCCCCTCTGAAATCAATAAATGTATATTTATTTTTAAAAAGAGGTAACACAGTAAAGGGGCTGAAGTAAATCAGTGGTTCCCAAAATATGATTTTTGGACCAGTAGTACCAAAACAATCTGCAAATTTGTAGGAAATGCATATTCTCACATTCCAGAGCCTCCAGATTATCTTGATACACACTGAAGACTGTGAACTGTTACATTAGATGATCTCTAGCATCATCTTAATTCTGCTTTCCAGATAACAAAAATTGGCATTCTTCCTAAAGAATTTTTCTGAGAGAGTATGATTAGATTTATGAGACAGTTTGATAGAATCTTGGATGTGTCTTACATGGTGATTTGAAAGAATAACACACATTTTCATTTTGATTATCAGCCTCCTCCGTTGGCTGGCAGTCATGAGAATGTTAGAAAAGTTCCCATTCACACTATTCATGCTGTGAAAAATCTAGTTCAAGGCAAAATAGCCCCTGCAATATGAGGAGAGTAAATAATTGCAAATGCATATCCCTCTATTCTTATTCTTTGGGGTACTTTGCAATAACTCTCTGATAATTGCTGTAGGTTAGGAAATAAAGTATTACTCACATCTGCAAATGAATTTTAACCTAATAGATACTCAAATCAATTGAAGCACTGTCAAAAATGCCATTCATATGAGAGTATATTCTTAACATGGCATCCTTTTTCATTGCCTACAACATTTTACATCTTTACCTACTTTTACCACTTGCTAAATAAATATGATCCCTGTTCACTAGGAATTCCCCAGATACAATTCCCTGTTTGTGAGCAAATATCCCACATCTAGTAAGATCTTCATATTTATTTGTCTTCCTAACATAAGATGATCTATATGTGACAGTTCTTTAGCCAGGATCTCAGTATGCGACCTTGAGCAAGTCACTTGAGTTTTGTGGGCCTCAGTTTCCTCATCTATATATATAAAAGGCTAATATACTAAGTGTCTGACCATCCGACCGGTTGCTATGATGTGCACTGACCACCAGGGGGCAAATGCTCAACACAGGAGTGTCTGACTTGGCAATGGTGGTTCTCCGGTGATGCACCCCGAAACCAGAGAGGAGGGAGCCCTCTTCCTCACGGGGCCATACAGTTCCACCTTCAGCTTTGGGTTATGTTGTTGCTGGGGCACTGTCGGCCCCGAATCTGGTTTACTGCACACTTGCGTTTGTGTTCCACACCCTGTATGACAGCAAATTTGCAGAGTGCCCTCTCGCACTCCATGACCCCTTGGTTTGGGCCCAATCCCTGCAGGTCAGGCTGAGGGACCCCACCTGCCAGAGGGACCCTGCATTCACTCGGCAGATGCCGGGGAGGGACTGTGGGAGGTTGGCTCTAGGGCGTGTCTGGCCTGTCTCGCCCAGTCCCTGCCCCAGTGGCCACCTTCTAATTAATTTCAATGTGCACGAATCCATGCACCAGGGCACTAGATATAAAATGAAAGACTTGGTTTGCTTCATGTTTAAGGTCCCTAGAGCTCAGAGAGCCTGTGATTCATTGTCACTGTGTTCTTTCTCTCCCTTTTCCTCAACCCTCAAACCTATTTTTACTCATGTTTAAGGCTCTTCTAGGATGCAGCCTACAGCTCAGTCACACCACACTAATCTTAAACTATATTTTAGCCAAAGACCTTTCCTGCCAAGGCCTATAAAAAGGAAGAACTTGGAAAAGGAAATCTGATTAATGGGATGTCCTCCTGTTTTGAGAGAGAAAACTTTGAATTAATCCCGAAACACAAGGCAAATGCTTCAGCTATTTGTTTCTTTCATGTTTGTATAGCTATTTATAGCTCCTTTCAGATATTTATTTGTACCAAATCTGTTTTAAGCTGAAATTTTTACTGGTGCCTGGGCTCATGCATGTATACTTGCTTAGTTAAATGCTAAATGTAATTATTTTTGGTACTTAAATAAATGCATTTTGGTGATTTAAAAAATCCAGTAATTAGGGGAGTATAATTGTTAACATGATCAAGAATATAACTACTAATTAAACATATACTATATTCTGTTTTTTTTTATTAAAATAATTTCTTCTCATCCTTGCATAAGAAGTCTGACATCTATTTTATAAGAGGTGCATATGAACTGAAGCAGTATTCCCATGTTAACATGATAAGAATTCAGGCTTGTCTAACTTAAAATGTCATGGTCTGCAGATTGCATTATGCAGTCTCTCAATATTGAATAAAACAGTCAAGTTGAGAGGATTCCTGTGCATCCTTTACTTCCACTTTAAGTGTTTTAGAACATATACAGGATGAACTAATATGTGCAGATTTATTCAATATAAAAAATTGTAATGATGAGGATGAACTGATAGAGAGCAAATATAGTTCCCCTTTTAAATCACTCATCGATAGGCATGCATTCGATACTGATACATACAAATGCATGTGACCAACACATTTATTGAAACTTTATGAAGGCTGCATCTTCCAGAAAGACAGCCTCTGTATACCTTCAGGGAATGTACAGACTTTGAAAATTGATGCTTTTTATGACACCGAATATGGAACATTTTGAAATACCCAGGGAAATACAGGTTTCTCTAAAATACTGCAAATTTGAGATGTTGTTGAAAAGAATTTCATGAGATTATAAGCATGATATAGTTCTTCTAATTAGCAGGTTTCTGGTCTATAGTTCTGGTGTGTAAAGGGAGAAGAATCATCTTGGCAGTGAAGTTAACCCTTCCTGAAGTTGCCTATTCTACCTGCAGTTGCAATTTCAGGTCTTTCTTTTGTGCCTGGAAACTATGATTTAATTTGAGAGAATGCTATCTCTCTGGCTGACACTTGTACTGTATAGGAGGCTCTATTACCTCTGCTTCTGGCCTAAAACACTGCTGGTGGGAAATGAGAAATAGTATGAATGTCACTCCACCTTCTAAGGTCACTTGTGGGAAGATGGGGAGGCCTGGTGCTTAAGACTTTCCTGTGCATTAGGAACATATTTGCATGATAAATTATTCAAATCTGAGACTATTAATTGTGCATATACTATGTACATAACACTGTGAGGACTATGGAAAGTGAAATGAATGGTTCCTTGCCCCATTTTAGTTGGAGGAATGGTTGCCAAGACACAAGGAAGCAGGAGTTTTGTCCATGTTGTCTCCTGACCTATTTTCACATACTAGAGTCCTGGTGCACAAAATTCATGCACTCAGGTGTGGCAGGGGGGCCCTCCGCCTAGCCTGCACCCTTTCGAAGTCCAAGAGCCCTTGGGGAATGCCTGACTGCCGCGAAGGTGGGAGAGGCTCCCGCCACTGCTGCTGCACTCTCACCAGCTGTGAGACTGGCTTCTGGCTGAGTGGTGCACCCCCTGTGGGAGCACAATGACCACCAGGGGGAAGCTCCTTCATTGAGCATCTGCACCCTGGTGGTCAGTGTGTATCCCAGCGACAGGTCGTTCTGCCATTTGGTTGATTTGCATATTAGCCTTTTATTATATAGGACTAGAGGCCCAGTGCATGAAAATTCATGCACTGGAGGGAGGGTCCCTCAGCCCAGCCTGCCCCCTCTCACAGTCTGGGAGCCCTTAGCAGTGGAAGGCGACGCCCCCATCACACTTCTGCTGTTGCCAATGCCGGCAGTGCAAGCCTTGGCCGGCCCTGGTTACCTGAGCCTCGGGTGGCCCTAGGGGGCTGGGCAGCCACCATCCGAGGCTTGCCTGCACCTCAGGCCAACCCTGGGCAGCTGGGGTGCTGAGGAGACTGGGGGACTCTGGAGGAGGACGGGCCTGGCTTTGCTGCACACCTGCCGCCCCAGCGGGGCTGATGGGACTGGGTGCTGCCATCTTGTGGCTGTGGGCACAGCCATCTTTGAGGGCGTGCAGTCAATTAGCATATTCCCTCCTTATTGGCCATGGGCACTGCCATCTTTGTGATGGTGTTAGGGTCAATTAGCATATTCCCTCTTTATTAGATAGGATGCTTACATCAGTGCCTGGTGCTTAGTAGGTCAGGACTCAATAAATAATTGCAGAGTGAGTCAAATATATTGTTAATAAGGTATCTAGCAATTTAAGTGCTGATGGAGGGGTGCACACAATCGCTGTATGTAAATTCAGAAAGAGGACAAGCCCGGTAGAGGGGGCTGGCCAAGTGGAAGTGATGGGAGTTGAATGTTAATTGGGTGGAGAGAAGCAGGGAGGGCATCCACACAAAGGAGATAATAGGAGCAAATGAGATCTAATGATAACGCAGTCACAGATCCAAGCACATTTATTGAATGCCTTTGTATCCCCAGGTGCTCTCCTAGGCTCTGTGTGTACAGAAATAAACAAGAGGAGGCTGGGGGTACAGTGGAAAGATAACAGATTTCAAGGCAAACAGATCCAGATAGCATTCTGATTGCCACATGGTACCCTTTGTGGTCAAGGCCAGGTTGATTAATGTATCTGAGACTAGATGTCTTCATTGTAAAATGGGAACATGATTACAGATCTTGCAGGATTGTTTTGAGAATTAGAGGTGATAGACATATGGTAAGATCCTTACTGTGCCTCAAGACTGTAAGCCTTCTGTCATGGGCATCTACTGCAGCACTGCCCTAGCCTTTGCTTTCAGGGAGCTCATAGATTAGAAGAATTGGCTGCTATGTGGACAGATCATTATAATTTAAGAAGTGCTTTTAATTCTTGGCTTTTCAAAGTGTGTTCTGAGGACTGGAAGCACCTGCAAGTCCATTAGAGATACAAACTCACAAACCTTCCCACCCCCTACACACCTACTGAATCAGAATTTGCATTTAACAAGATCCCAGGTGATAGATGTGCACATTGAAGTGTGAGAAGTTCCGCTCTAATAGGAACATGTAAGTAGGGCAGGGAAAGGAATGACTAGGGTGATTTTAGGAACTGAGGGAAGACTTCTCTTAGTGAAATTGAGAAGAATTCAGAGCAAAAGTCAGTATGTTCATGTCTAGGTTAACTCCTTTAGTAAACCAGAATTCATGATTTGAAAAATTTAGTACTGATTGACCTTCCTGACATCACTATTTTTACATCACCTTGGCTTTTGGTCATGTCTGGTGGTGCAGCCGGCTAAACACATGCCAAGGCAACAGTTTTATCAAAGCGAGGCCAGTCCTTGTTTCCTGCTGTAATGCATTGGAAGGAATTAAGCTATACAATCTAAAATCTAGGATTTACTGTGCCCATAAGAATTGTCAATTCACCAGGCCTCTCCCAAGCAACCGGGGATGCAAATTTTCATTGGATTGTCTAGCTTAACCAGAAAGGTCTTGGCAGACACTGCTTCTTTCTGGGCCAGTAAATGGGATAATATAAGAGTCAGCCATTTGGTGCTCGGGAAAAAATAAATACCCAGCTTTCCCTGGGCTGCCCCTGCAGGTCTCTCTGATTTAACACTCATTTTCTTTTTAATGTTAGAATTGCTTCTATTTTATATGGAGCCATGAGGTTCTGTTCATTGAGTTGGCAGGTGGCTCCAATCCTGTAATTATGATCGTGATTGTCGGCTGCCAAAGCACAAAAGGAAACCGTAGTAATCCACTTTGGTACTCTTCAATGGCTTGTTGCATATGCTTTTCCTTCGGTATATCACCGCACATAAATCTCACAGTAGCAATAAAACTATTAGGGTAGTAAAAGATATGCATTTTAATTTTCATAAAAAGTGTCATAAAATTCAATTAACTACACTTTCCCAAACAGCAGTTCACTCTGGGAAGCCCAGGGTTTCCTAATCTGAAATTATACGCCCCTTATGTTCCTTTCACTTTTCCTAGCGACCTCCATGAATGCTTTAATCACTGCACCTACTTATCCTCCTGTGACACTGTCATCTCCAGAGTCCCTTTGTCTCCTTATCTTTTTGTAAAATTTCTCCTGTTTTTCTAGTTACAACTTGTTAGAGGCACTTCCAAGACAATGGCTTTTTTCTTCTTCTTTCTTATTTCCTTAATTAGGGGGAGCAAGGGAGATGAATGGCGTAAGTTATCCACACAAATTTAGGCATGGTAATTACCCAGGAATGGAGGGAAATTTTCTTTGGTTCCATACCACAAGTAATGAGGAAAACACAGAGAAGCTGTATTTATTAGACTACAAGAGTATCTGACTAACCCCCGCTACGCTAATCTATAACAGCCAACATTCCTCCCATGTTTTTAGGTTGTTCACCTTCTCTTCACAAGTAGCGTAATAGCACAGACTAGAGAAAGGTCTCCTGGCGTTCAGATTTTATTACTTTCACTGACTAAAGTGCAGCACATTTCCTAGTATAATTACACCCCAGTTGTCACAATAAATGAACACAGTATATTTTATGATACACTTTACTTGCTGATTATCATGTTTGTTCACACATCTCTCAGACTTAATAACCCATGGGGGGCTTCTACCATCACTGGTGAGTGAAAATTAGTGAAGTTCTCATTTTCGTTGTTGGTGAGATTTTTATTTCAAGTGCGAAAGCCAAAAAAAAAAAGATGGATAGTAGATTTAGGGAATTTTTAAAATACCTATAGCTATGTAATGTTCCCTGCTCACCTCCCAAAGGTGAAAATTAGCTAAGTGCATTTTTAATGAAGACCAGCTGATGGTCCTGATTCTTTTAAATAATAGAAACAAAGAAAATCCTGAATGTAAACAGAGCTTACTTTTGAAATTATATATATATATATTTGATTTCAAGTTGACTTTGTTCAGGACAGGGTTGCTTTCTAAATTTGTGGTAGGATTAGAAAAAAAATATAAAACTTTTCATTTAATTTAATTTGGGGACAAAATATAAGAATATAACTCTATTAGCATGTAATCCATTTGAAAGAGTATTCATTCTTCAGGACAGTTGCAGACCTTATCATAGAGATCTAAAATGTAATATAACAGTAAAGAGATCATCTTATTTAAGGAGGGGATAAAGGAATTGCATGCCCTGAAGTATCTGGTAGTATATTACCTTTTTATTTGTTTGTTTGTTTTTTTCAAAATGTAGGGCATTTTCCCTCTAAACAGACAAAGCACAGTCACCTAAGTACTTAGGTTTCCATTTTTGACAAGTTTAAACCATTTCTTTATGATTATATAAATAAAACATACTATAGAACAATAAAAATATAAACAAGTAAAAGGAAAAACAAAACCACCTTCTTTCCTTTTGAGGGAAGCTTTCAATTCACTAGCCAGGAAGTACTTACATTATGTTAACTGTTGGGGGTGGGGAAGAAGAAGGAAAGGAATTAAATTTACTCCATAGATATAAGACAAAAGTATGACATGACAATGATTGACATAGTATTAGAACAGTAGCCACTATGTGGTATTGTACAATTTCTATATCATAGAAATCTAGAAGGCAACATCTACCCTGTAGTCATTGAATATTTGACAGATTTTCTGGTGGCTATGTGTCCTGATGAAGTTGTACTCCCTAACCCTCCCCGCCCCCACCCACACCCTCTCCCGCCACCTTGTTTTTTCAGTTTACACAAAGTTACCATATGTGCTGTAGCAAGCAATTAAAGATGATATAGCCCTAACCAGTTTGGCTCAGTGGATAGAGCATCAGCCTGCGAACTCAAGGGTCCCAGGTTCGATTCCAGTCAACGGCATGTACCTTGGTTGCGGTCATATCCCCAGTGGGGAGTGTGCAGGAGGCAGCTGATCGATGTTTCTCTCTCATCGATGTTTCTAACTCTCTATCCCTCTCCCTTCCTCTCTGTAAAAAATCAATAAAATATATATTTTTAAAAAATAAATAAATAAAGATGATATAAAATCAAGAGCCACTTGGCCTAATGTAAGTCCCATAGACTTGATGAGTAAAGAATAGCTTAAATCAGGTCATGAAATTCATCTAAGATTTTTTTCCATCAATTTAAAAGGCTGAGAAAGTTGAGGATGTCAGGGCCCAGTTCCTGGATTTATCTTCTGGGGAACCAATGGGGAAGAGGGGTGGCAAAGAGGAAGAGCTTTCCCTACTTCCTGGTGGCCTTTTCCTCTGGAAATCTCCTCTTACCAATCTCAAGGTAGGACTGTCCCAGGTGTCCTCACCGTAATATTAGTCCATTTTCCCTGCTACACCTTTCACTTATTTGCTATGAAAGTCCTTTGCTTGGGGTTGACTGTTATATTCATCCACCTATACTACAGGGATTCTCTCTGGAAAGTACAGAGGCATGAAGTTCCTATTTACACAAAGATAAGGAAAACAGCAGTCATGGTTCTTCACCCCATGGAGCTTAAAGTTTAGTTGGGGCAACAGACATTGATCAA
Organism: Myotis yumanensis; assembly: GCF_028538775.1. NCBI lineage: Eukaryota > Metazoa > Chordata > Mammalia > Chiroptera > Vespertilionidae > Myotis > Myotis yumanensis. The sequence goes on along the minus strand of NW_027223762.1, from coordinate 27,234,740 downwards.
ATAATCCCCCAAGTTGTAAAATGTTTACCTCAAATTTAAGTGCTGAGAAGTAGAGGGTTCACAAGTTGAGAGAATAGCAGAGGTGGGTCTCATATCTATGAGTTCACAATTTTGCTTATTTGCTTTTTGAGGTTGGATACAGTCTCCTTATAAATTGTTTTTCTTAGACTGCAGTCATTCATTTTTTGTTTGCTCCAAGAGTTAAATGAAGAGAAGCTATCACTACATTTTTGAGGTGTATCCACAGAGAGATTCACTGACTTCCTCTATTTGAAAAAAAAAATATATTTTTTGCAACTGCCTTCCTTGTAACTATTACCTAATTTTGAGTGAAAAATATGGAATTTCTTTTCCTTGAAAATAGTTGTCTCCCCTGATGTATAGGTTGTTTTGGTTATTAGAAGTATTGAGGGCCACCCAGAAGGGTTTTCCTAGAGCAGCACATCAGTAAACCCTTTTACAGGAGATAAAAGGAAGAGAACTTGGTGTGGTCAATAGTGCTTGGCATCCAAAAGGAATTGTGCTTCTACAGTGGCAGCAGAAACAAGTTAGAGCACAATGCTGCCCTCATGCCAGCTATTTTGGCGGTAAATTTAAAAGGCTGAGAGTAGATTGAGACACATGAAGCACTCACCTGGGTGTAAAATTTAAGGGGGAACAGAAACAAATTAGTGCACTATTTGGAAAACTAAAAATGGTTGCAAAAAGAATCTGCACAAAATATCTCATAGATTCCTTTTGTCTCAGATTCCAGTATAGCTCAATATACCACTGTTATTGATCCCATCTTTATTTAAAATGTTGACCTTTTGTTTATCATGCATATATATATATATATATATATATATATGGATGTTTAAAACATTGGTTTTGATGTTTATTGCTTTAAAATATCATTTTTCTTGCCCACTGGGTTTTTGGTGTTCCCAGGGCAAGTGCTTTTACTATAGTCCTGGCGAACATCTACTTTTTAAAAAGCCAGTGGGTAGACACATAATTAGAGCAGAGACCGAGCTGCGATTTGAACTTGGCTCTGTTCATTATTAATCCATAAGCCCCATGGCTGTATCTCCAGGGCTATAAATCAAAAGGCAAATAAATAATCCTGAGTATATGACAACATTATGGGTGCTGTGGATGCTGTAATGTGCTGAGGGGATCCAGCTTCCAACAAGCTAATCACAACCCGGGAGTTAATTGCATCCCTTTGCATTTCAGAAAATTAAAGTCAGGCAGCTCTGTCCCACACTGTTTTCTATGAGATCTTATTACTTTTATGTTTGTTTATTTTTTCTGTGTGACAGAAAATGGATACCCCACAGCTAAAATTAAATGTCTTTTACTACACACTAAGTTGGCTAAGAGCAAAGCTTTTTGTCAGAGGAGAAAGAAAAGATTCATCGCACATCTTTGATTGTGCTGTCATTGGATAGAAATTTATAAAGCATACTTGAAATCACAAAAGCAGTGGAGCAGGAGGTAGAAAATCCTTGATGAACATGTTATGGGTAGCAATGTTGTTTTCTCCTCAAAAGCATTCCATCCAGAGTACCAAAAATTCAAATTGACTTTTGTGTTTAATTCTACATCTTATGCCCCAGGCATATTTTTGTAATTAAACACTCAATTAATAAAATTATTTTTAAATGTCTAAATAACAAACTGTTGAGAAATTGAAAACCTCTCACTGGGGAAAAGATTCTGTAGAGGGCATATTAAAAGCATGAAGGATTTTACTAAAGGTTCGACCAAGATCAAATATTAATTTAGAGGCATATCTCAAACGAGAGTCCTTGGAATCCTAATTCTCAGATCAGTTTCTTTTCCATTCCATAACAAGGCATCATTTAGTTACCAAACAATGCTCTAGCTCTTGGGCTAACAAACATAAAACTATAAAACACTGGCTATGAATTATCTTCATACAAATCCACAAATGACCCAATTCTTGCCCAATTCTTCCTATATGGCTAAAGCAATACTTGAAGACAAAACTAGAAGCCAGTATAAGAACAGTATAAGAAGATTCTCATATTCCCACCATCTCCACTTTCTTCCCTTACACTTGGGATTGTTTTTACAAGCTTATCTACTCAAGCACTCAGTCTTTCTGTTATTCCCCTCCCGCCCCTTGAATCTTCAACATTAATCATTGGAATTCACTACTCTTTAAAAAAAATAACCAAAACTCTTTCTCTTGTTCTAACATCCATCCTATACCCCCTTTCTTGGCTCTTTTTCATGGTCAAGCTCCGTGAAAGTTTTTCATGATAAATACAACCTACTTTCACTATTCAACCCACATTATTCTAGCTTCCTAGGAAAAACTCAGCCAAAACTTTTCGAAGAGCACTTATAGTTTAGTGCTATAAAATATAAGAGCACTTATAGTTTATTGGATTTGACAAAGATTCATCGCACATCTTTGTGCTGTCATTGGATAGAAATTTATAAAGCATATTGTCAAATCCAATAAACGATAAGAAAGAAGAAGAAATGGAAACGGAAGTAAAAGAAGGGCTACAATTCAGTTTACCACAGAGTAGATAATAAAGTAGCTAATCTATAAATTAAGGACAATTGAGACCAGTAACAACATTTAACAAAAAATGTTTAGGGTTGTTAATTCTTTAAATTTCTTAGGTTCTTTAAGTGATATCTAATCTCCCACAGTGTTCTGATGAAATAAGAAATTCAAGAATTCTATAGAAGAAAAGGTACAAATTTAGAAGAATCAGAAGATCTAGAAATTCAGTGATAAAGTCTCTGTGTTTGAAGAGAAGCTATCACTACATTTTTGAGGTGTATCCACAGAGAGATTCACTGACTTCCTCTATTTGAAACCTAGGTGAACCGGTGTTTAAAAATATGGAAAACAAGAGGGAATATTCTTGATGAAGAGTCAGGGTTAAGTGGAATCATGTTAATTCTGTTTTAATTTTTTTTTTTTAAATCCTCACCTGAGGATGGATATATATATATATATATATATATATATATATATATATATATAATTGAGAGAGGAAGAGAGGGAGAGAATCATTGATCAGTTACTTCCTGTATATACCCTAACCAGGGATTTAATCCTCAATTTAGGTATGTGTCCTGACTGGGAATTAAACCCACACCTTTTTGGTATACAGGATGATTCTTTAACCACCAGGCCAGGGCTAAAGCTGTTTTAGATTCTTTTATCCCTCTATATAATAATGGATGAACTTTAAACTTCTTACATCAAAAACAAATAAAAAATTTTGTTGGCATAATTAGAAAAGTATTACCTAAGTTTATATATAAAGATTATGATAGGTTGAACATTATAAACATGCTTTATTAAATAAAAAATATGAATCCTAAGGGAAAAATAACTCTTAAAGGAAGTATGAGATTTTTGTTTGTGATAATTCAAACCATGTTGAAGGGAGGGGATGTTAAGGGAATAGGAAAACTGAAGGACATTGAGTCCTTTTTTGTTTAAATGTTGGCTTGTCAATGATGCCTTTCCTCGTCATCTTACACATCACCCACGAGATACCTCTTCCCCTCTTTTTTTCTGCTTTATTTTCCTTTTTAAACTTAATCAACCTCTATTCTACTAGCTATTGTAGTATTTATCTTATATATTCTTTTCCTCTGTGAGGGCAGGGATGTGATCAGTTCTATCCTTGTATTTTCTTTGAAAAGAGCAAACTGTAGTCAGATTTGGTTTCAGAAACTAGATTCACCAGGTTTGAAGCCTTCAGTGGTTACACGTATCCTCAGCACCTCGATCTCCAACCTTAAGTCCATCTGTGAGAATCTCTTTGGAGATTCTGGCTCGATGTCACTTGGAACCTTCATCTCCTTTTTCACCTTTAGCCTTCCCTCTGTAGACACCCATCGCCTCATGCTCATTGATGTCATCCTAACTCCTGCCTTCTTGCCATTGCTGATGCTGGCATTCTTGCCTCAATTTTAGATGATTTAAATGCCCTGCTATTTTCCTGCCAACCAAGCAAATCCTGGTAATTTTTGAAGAAGAGTTGAAGCGTGACTTCTTCCATAAATCCTTTCCTGGTCTCTATAGTCATGGGATCCAGTATGAGCTTTGAAATCTTTGGACACAGATTTAAATCCAGCTCTGCTATGAGACCATTTTTAAGGTGCCTACTCTTAGATTTTTAATCTGAAAATGTATGGTAATTATTTTAATCTGTAATATTATGGTGAGTCAATTATGAACAACACCTAGCCGTTAATGACCTTTTGGTAATATATTCATTAATATCATGTAACATGAAAATATATAATATACACTAATATAAAGATGATACGTGATTATAATGATTATAATTATACTTATATAGAATTTAGTAAGAGTCAGGCTTTTCCAACTGCATTATATTTCAGGCTTTCTGTCTCTATTAGAGCTGCTACAGCACTCAGCACTGCATTTAACAAGCACATTTGTGTTCATTTGTTTTTTCATTTTATCAACTATGGTTTTCCCCAAGTAGATCTTGGAGCTCCTTGAAGCAATGTCCACGTCTTCTTTATGTTTCAGCATCTAACACATTGCTGGCTACCCAACAGTTACTATATGCGGCATCTTCTAAAGAATATGGCTCTGTCTTTTCTCAGAGATTTAGGTTTAATCATCTAAAATTGAGTTAACCAGCAAGGTCCAGAGACACACATCTATGAACCTTACTAACCAGCAGCTTACCTGGTCCTATAACAGCGGTTCTCAACCTGTGGGTCGCGACCCCTTTAGGGGTCGAACAACCCTTTCACAGGGGTCGCCTAAGATCATTGGAAAGCACATATATAATTACATATTGTTTTTGTGATTAATCACTATGCTTTAATTATGTTCAATTTGTAACAATGAAATTGGGGGTCACCACAACATGAGGAACTGTATTAAAGGGCCGTGGCATTAGGAAGGTTGAGAACCACTGTCCTATAATCTCTTGCTGGTTTCTAACCTGCAACTCCAAATGCTGGCATTATTTTCTTCACTGTATGTGATACTAATCTTGTATCGGGACAAGAGAGCCACCAGTCTTACTGGTGTAATAATGTGTTGTTATTTTTTCTTAAACTAGCCATCAAAACACAGACTAGCCCCTGCAGACTGTGAGGTATAACTTTCTATATAGGCATAGCCTCTGATGACAGCCTACTTTGAGTAGCTCTGGCAACTTTCCATGACTACAATGGAAGTCAAAATGTCTGTAAGCCAAACAGGGAAAATATACAAATGACAACAGAATGCATTGTGGCCATCTAATATAGGAGATCTATATTAGAAGATATTTTCTAGGTTTGCCCTTAATGCTGTTTTTCTTTTGGATTTAGCGGAGGTTTAGAACATATGAAATGTGGCAGCAATGCCTCTAGGGATAGGAATTACCCATGTTATGCTTCTTGATAAAATAGTAAACTTTTTTATTTTCTAATAAGTCTTAGAATTGTTCTTTTTTTTCCTATATGTTTGTGAATCTTTTCCCTCCTGTGGTAGAGTAAAAAAATACACAGAAAAATAATATGTGACCTCAGTGAAGTATAGCACCTGCCTAAATACACTCATGTGAGAAAAATTGCACTTGCCAGATTGCACTAATCATTTCCACATTGACACGATAAAGTGACAACTGTGCTGAAGCAGTAACCTGCCCTTTGCTGTCAGCATTTCAGAGTCAACTCAGAAAAAGTCCACTCTGCCCAATTCTGGTAGAATCAGAAGGTCTTCCCAGAGCCTATTCCTGCACAGGCTGGAAGAGATGTCATTGCTTGACATTTTGCTGTGGCTGTCTCCAGTGAGTCGTGTCAGATAAATCCCACCCCTATTTTTTTCCATCCAGGACTGTTTATCAAATCACATCAGGCAACATGAGATGCAAAACCCTAGAACTCCTCTACCTGCAGTTGACTGCTAGCCATTCCCCGGGAAGAAGGAAGGAGAATCTGTTTCCTCACACGGGAGGAAATTAGAGTCCTGGGTAGAAGGACAGGAAAGTTCTTTTTGGTGTTTCTGTCTTAGATGTTAGAAGATCCATGGTCAGTCGGTGTGATATCATAACTGACATTCCGGATCCGTTCACTTGGTTGCATTGTGGATCCCCAGAAAGACTTTTCTTCTCTTTCATTGTTATAATTTGTTTTTATGATTGCTTTGGAATGGATATCCCTCAAAGAATTTTGATGGGTTTTGGCAGCTTCCATTTCAAAGGATTCAAAGCATTTCATCTAGTCATGGCTTCTTGGTAACCAAAGTCTTATTAGTGGCCAAGATATCAGTGAATTTGTAATATTTCCCTGTTCATCTTTCCAGGAGAAAAATGGGCTGCCTTTACCTTAGGATAATTAGTAACCTACTAGCATAATTTTAAGACCAAAGACAGATTTTGCTTGTACTTTTTTCTTTCTTCCCTCCTCCACTCCACCAACCAATATTTGATATATATATCATAAACACACTGCACACAGGACCACATATTACTGCCATCATGTGTTTTCTGACACAGAAGTTATCATACCAGGCAAAGCTGTTTTATTGAATAATAAGAGATAAGGCTTCATGGAAAGAACCCAGGCACTTACACGAGAAGAATTGTGTGTATAAATGACACTAGATCCTTCCCCGATTGAGCATCCTCTTGGAGCATAGGCGGTTCTGGGTTGCCGGTGGTATGGGGCAGGGGGAGGGGAGAAAGGATTAGTGCAGAGAGGTCAGGTGGGCACAAAAGGTTGCCTGAGATCTTGTCGATACATGGAATGTTTTTAAATGCTGATTTCGTGTGTATTTATACTTTTTTTCATGATTTTAGCAAAGAATGGTTCATTTCACTAAGCGTTCCTGGGAAGATTAGTTTGTGAACATGAAACAGGCCTTCCATATTCATATAAGAGCTTGGAAGATAGCACCCCTGTGTCATTGTCCCAGAATGGATTTGGGGAATGGAAGTCTGCTTCTGGCCACATAGCGTTGAGAGGTGTTTCACGGTGGAGATCCTAGCTGCAGTGAGTATTTGCCTGGCACAGAGAGAAGGGTCTGGGTACTGTAGAAGGTAATTATGATTGTTATTAGAGACAGATTTCTTTGGGAGTTAGAATAATCTAGTATAGCATTCTTCATCCTAGTTTTCAGATACCCTTGGGTGTCTGCAGACGGTGCAAAGGGTATCACAAGACTCCCCCAGAAAAATTAATTTTACTGTGTCCTAATTTTTAAAATATTAGTGTTAAGCACCATTAAAAGAGACAGAATCCCTTATAAACAAGATATGATGGATATAGCAGAGAGGTGGAAAGAACACCAGGCTGAGTGCAAAATGTTGATTCCATGCTTGGCTCTGCTACCCATCTCTCTGTCCTGAAAATCCTCACTTTCAAATGGAACTAATATCTGCCCTGAAACCCATCTAAGATAGGATATAATAAAAGTGAGGTTTTTGTTTGAAAATATGCCTTGTAACCAAAAGATTCCACAACAGTCTAAGATTATTTTTAAGCAGTAAGATCTGGATAAACGCTTCTGCATTTAACAGGCTGTGGCGTTTTCCAGTTAACAATAAGCTAGGGGGTTAAGAAAAAGGCATTCTAATCTACACTTCTTTGTCAAATATAGTGCTTTTTTAACTTTCTTTCTTTTAATATTTTTATTGGTTTCAGAGATGGAGAGAGAGATAGGAACATCAATGATGAGAGAGAATCATTGATCAGCTGCTTCCTGCAGGCCCACACTGGGGATTGAGCCTGCAACTTGGGCATATGTCCTGACCAGGAATCAAACCTTGACCTCTTGGTTCTTGGGTCCAGACTCAACCACTGATCCATACAGCTGGGCCTTTTTCTTTATTTTTTTAACCTTGGATAAGTCATTAACATTTTCTGGGTGTATGTGCTTTATCTGTCAAGTGAGGAAGCTTGACTACATGAGTTTTAACTTTTTCTTATTACGTCTAAAATTCTGTTATTCTAGCAACAAAAATTGATTCTCTTAGGAAAAATAAAATGATCTTTGAGTTGAAAAATACCAGCTTTCAAAGTTCCTCCCATTTATTTATGCAATTTTTACAGTTTGATTAATATTTTCACATACACGTTTTTATTTGTTCATCATAAGTGATGATGAACAGGCAGAGCAGGAATTTTCCCCATTTTACAGGTACTTGGTGATTTATATTAGGATCCACACAGCTGGTGGGTGGCAGATCTGGAACTTGAGCTGATTTCTACTTAATCTAACTTCAGTATCTAGTATCCAACAGTCTCTCCTAAATCAACAAGTTTGGGCTTTGCTGTCAGTGAAATGCCTAGTATTTCAGATTGTTTCCATTTTGTACAATATAACCCTATAAATATAAGTACCTTACTATGTAGTTTGTATTTTGAAATAGATGCTTACATCTCTAAAGCATGGGTTGGTGCACCATGATTTTCATTGAGTTTTGACAGCAGATAATTTGATCTTGGTAAATACAATACTGTATCCTGACAGAGATATAAATATGTGGGCAAGCTGGGTTAGCACATTTCTTAGCACTTTTAATGCTGTTAACATTTCTGGAAAAAACAAGCCTGATCTGCAGGAAGGAATCAATCAATCAATCTCTCTCTCTCTCTCATAGAAATGACTGAATATGTTCTAAACAGTCCAAGATAGACAGACAGTGGAATTGTCATTGGTAACCTTAATTCTATTCCAATTCCAAGATCCCTGAATTGAACAAAGAAACTAAAATTTTTTCTGAATTCTTAATTGGCTCTAAGGATATCCTATTTTATGGTTAAGCATAGACTTAGCCCTAGCTGGTTTGGCTCAGTGGATAGAACGTTGGCCTGCAGTTTGAAGGGTCCCAGGTTTGAGTCCGGATTGCAGGCTTGATCCCCAGTAGGGGGCATGTAGGAGGCAGCCGATCAATGATTCTCTCTCATCATTGATGTTTCTATCTCTCTCCCTTCCCTTCCTCTCTGAAATCAATAAAATATATATATTTTAAAAAATAGACAGGAAGAAGACCTTCCTATTTCATTTCCTTTCTCTCAAGCCTGGCATCCATCTGGCTCACAAGAGAATGCCATTTCTGATTTGGGATGTGCCACTTGTACTCAAATTACCTCACTGTTGTTCTCTCACGGAAATGTATTCAGTCTTGAAAGATGCTCTGAGAAGTGGTGGTAGTTGATTCATTTGTCCATCTTCCTGGAGAAGGAAGCAGGATTGTGGGGAACGGGCTTAGATGCCAGGAACAAGGAGTAATAGGGGGTGGGGATGGTGGTGGTGGTGAACATAAAATTCAGAACCTAAATGAAACATAAATATCTCTGGGGAAATGAAAGAGCAGCTTGTTCAGTTGCTACTTCAATTAGCAGGGTTTCGTGACCAAGAGGAAAAAGAAAAAGTTCTACCATCTGCTTTTCTTTCTGAAACCACCTCAATATTGGGTGATTAACCTCTGCAACCTGTTCACCATTTGCATACAAAATGTTCTTTACATTTACCTCCTCCTCCCTTCCTCCCTCTCTCCACCCTCCCTCCCCCTCTTCCTTTCTTTGTTTCTCCTTTGTTCTTTTCTTTCCTTTTCTTTCTCTCCTTCCCTCCTTTATTTCTCTTTCTTTCTTTCTTCAGTTGGTTCTGGATGACACATTTCACTACGTTTTTACTGCACATGACAGCCTTGGAAGAAATCAGAACAGAGCTCTTTCTTTCCTCCGGCTAGCTACCTATCTTCACCTCTCACCAAACATTTATTAGTGCATTCAGCCAACAAGCAGATATTACAGGTATCAGTAATGTGTTTAATGCTGAGAGAATATGTAGAATAGAGATTTATTTCACCAAGGAGTTTCCAAGGACATATTATGTCTTTGTTATGTAATAATGCAAAGTAATAAAAACACATGGCACAACTGAATATAGAATACAGGTACAACATAAATGGATTTAAATGCACACTCATGCAATTACATTTCAATAAATATTTGCTTAAGACTGACACACAACTCTGCAATAATAGAAGACATGACTAAAAGTAGCCAAACAGGAATGGATTTCTTTTATTCCTGAATAAAAAAGTCTAAAACTAAGGGACTGGTTAATTCAGCAGTTAAATAAGTCATCAGAGACCAGAGCCTTTCCATTCTTCCACCTGACAGCTTGAGTGTGATAACTGTGTCTGCTTCCATTCTAGCAGGATGGGGGGAGCTGTTCCAGGCAGGCCAGGGTGTTCCCTTCCATACATCAATTTTTATTAAGAAAGAAAAAGCTTTCTCTGAAGGTCCCCTTTGCCTTTCAGTTAACTACTTTTAGGGACTAAAGGTTTGTATGCCCCCCAAATTCCTACATAGAAACCCTAGCCCCCAATTACGGTGGTATTTGGAGGTGGGGCTCTTGGGAGGAAATTAGGTTTAGAGGAGGTATGAGTGGGCCCTTATGATAGGATCAGTGTTCTCAGAATAAAAGGGGGAAACCGGTACTCTCTTTTCTTCACCGTGTGATGATACAGCGAGAAGGCGGCCGACTGCCAGCCAGGAAGAGGGCTCTCACCAAACACCCAACCCTGCTTTCACCCTGACCTTAGAATTCCAAGCCTCCAGAACTGTGAGATGGTATCCATTATTTGAGCCACTCAGTCGATGGTATTTTGTTATAGCAGCCTGAGCAGATCAAAATAGCCACTTATATTGACTGGTTTAGGCCAATAATGACTAAGCCACTGGAGGGAGCTCAGTGTATCTTCCCTGAGTATCATGGATAAAATGAAGGTTCTCCTGGTCAGAAAGAAGGGAAAAGGATAGCTGTTGGATAGACAATTAACAAAACCTACCGCAAACACTGACCTGGACGCTGTGAGGAATTCAGTGCAAAGAGAATCAGATGAGGCCACACCTTCAAGGAGATTATAGTAGAGTCCTGGAGATTAGTCATGGGTACTGATAATCATGCAATAAAGTAATAACGGGAAGAAAAAGTACTTTAGGGAAGGGCGAATAAAACCTCTTCTGTTTTGAGTAACCAGATTTAAATGAAGGGAGAGGAGAAGGTCATATAATTTCTGTGGCAACTATTTAACTTTGTAGCATGAAGGCAGCTGTGTTCCAATAACACTTCATTATGGACAATGAAATTTGAATTTATAATATTTTCACACATCATGAAATGTGATTTTTAAATTTTTAATGTAAAATGCTTTTAAATGTAATAAACACCCTTAGCTCTTGTGCCCTGTAAAAAACAATGAGCAGGCTAGGCTTAGCCTGAAGGTTGTAGATGGATGATCCCTGACCTTAAGTAATGCTCAGTTTTAGGGGCAGGAATGATGGAGATTATCAAATAATGAGCATTTAAAGAGCTACATAAAGAACCGAGGGAGTATATAGAAGTAGTTTGGATTGGGTGATTAAGGTAGAACCTAGACCAGTGATGGCGAACCTTTTGAGCTCGGCGTGTCAGCATTTTGAAAAACCCTAACTTAACTCTGGTGCCGTGTCACATATAGAAATTTTTTGATATTTGCTACCATAGTAAAACAAAGACTTATATTTTTGATATTTATTTTATATATTTAAATGCCATTTAACAAAGAAAAATCAACCAAAAAAATGAGTTCGAGTGTCACCTCTGACACGCGTGTCATAGGTTCGCCATCACTGACCTAGACCACGCATGTCAAACGCATGGCCTGTGGGCCGCAGGCAGCCCACAAGGAAGATTTTTTCGGCCCAGCCAATATAACGGCGTGAGCAGTTATTTACAATTATGAAAGGAAGTAAGTCTCCTGTCAGAGCCAGAATTACTGACATTCACCTTGGGTCAGTTTTGAAAGTAATCACTGCGAACAAGATTTCCCCCGAAGTAGGAACGATAGTAGCAGAGAAGAGATGCCAAGTGTCAGGAAGAAAACATTAATTTTATCATTGCTCTTGTTCTTTTTTTCTTTTTATACACTTTACTTTTCAAAATTAACCTACGTTTCTATGAATATTGAAGCTTTTGTTTATTTGACCTGTGTTAGCCTTTGAGTTTGACATGCTTGACTTAGACTGTCAGGGGAAGCAAAGCATGATAATTATGACAGTGTTAAGTGCCATCAGTGGAGGGGGGCAGAAAGAATTACTTGTTTGTATTAAGTAGACGAATCAGTGAGTAGATTAAAGATACAAAGGGGATAATTAATGGAAAAGACTACTTGAGGCAAGAGGGGATATAATTTGACACAGGTACAAGGGGTGAGCCTTAGAAAAATGTAGGCATCTTTGTTGACAGGAAAAGGGGAGGATGGAAGAATAGAGAATGACGGATGTGTGGTGCTAGTGATGTGTGTATTGACAGAGCTAATACATGTCCTTGGGTTCCTTTGGGAATGAGGCATAGAGTATTTTCTGAGCAAGAAGGAGAATGAGGAGGAGTAAGAGCCTTGCATATGGAGAAAATTTAGAATAGTGGATGTGGTTAATGCAAGAGTTTTAAATGAGAAGAGTTAAAGAGTGTCTAAATGCAGTGAGGGTCCTGTTAAGAATTGGAGGGAGCACATGAGATTTAGCTCCCAGGCATATGATGTCATCAGTTTGGCTCAAATAAACTCTCATAAAAATTTTCTCTAAAAAAATGTATTTGACACCTTAATTTGTAGTAGTTGATATAATTTCAAAGATTTGGAGATGCTTTTAGCATTGTTAAAAACAAAAGAAAGAAAAGGAGGAAAAAAAAAGAACAGTAAGATTGGGAATTCCCAAATCTGGCTATAAAGATATGGACAAATTATTTCTCCAGCATTTTCCCTTTTACAGTCACCCAGAAATGGCTTGAGCATATATAAAGCTGGGCTGTTCAGTACTGGAGCTGCTAGCCACACATAGCTATTTATTTATTAAAATCAATAAATATTACTTAAACTAATATTAAAAACCAGCTACTCAATTGTACTACCACATTTCAAGTGCTCAGTAGTCATTGAGGCTAATGCTTGTTGCATTGGGCTGCTCAGATATAGGACATACCCATCATTACAGATGTTCCACTGGACAGTGCTCATATAAAGAATGTCTTTCTGTGATTTTTTTCACTTGTCCAGAAGTCGCTGAGATAAAATTGAAACCACAAACAGATAATCAAAATTTGTTTTTATTGTTCTCCAGCTAAGGAACCTGGAAACATTTTTTTAAAAAAAAATGGTTCAAAGACAAACCCATAGCTTACCCTAGGTTAAACTCTCCATCATGACTGATAGGCAAACTGACAAAAATAGAGTTCAATTGAGTGACAGATAAAGATTTCAAATCCAAGGCATTGAAGAGAACAAAGGGAGTCACAGTATTCCTTCTGTTTCTTTTGCCTCCCACTCAAATTTTCTTTTAATGGCTGAGTCACGTAGGTGAAGTGTATGCCACAGAGTGTATTCTGTTGTGTGAGAACAGAAAGGGCACCTGCTGAAATGCAGAACATTAATATGTAAATCAATGCAATTTTTCATAATAAGTATATAATGGAAGTGCTTAAGAGATAGCAAATGCAGCAGGAATTTTGATGAGTTTTTAATTTTATAGCCCTTTACCTAATCCCCATGCCCCTCTTGTCTTTTTTATTATGACCATATCAGAAGTTACAGGGATGGAGCACATCCCATGACCTCAGAAATTTGAGTTTTTCCTTTGGGAGAATGAAAACTGGTACTCAGATTCCTCAATTATTCGTTAGGTGATACTCACACACAAAATGTGTATATTTTACTAACTGCTCTTCAGTAAGACTTTTAAAAAAATAATTATTTCTTAGAAGATATCGCGCAAGTGACTCTTGATCTATTTCTCATAGATCTGTTTTTATTTTTGAAGAAAATACATTTTTAGGAGTTATCTCTTTTTTTCCTGAATAAAGAAGAATGCTGTACTTTGGAGAAAATCTGTGTAGTCTGACAACCTCTCAGTGGACTAATTGTCAAAAAGTGAAAATGGTCCTCATTATAATTTTTAAATTCTAAATGTAATACTAAATAAGGAACTTAAAAATTATTTCTGAAAAAGGCACATGATACAACTCTTGTTCTTCCTTGGAAAAATTGTGTGAAATAAGTAGAGACAAAGGTCTAAGAATGTAGACATAAGACTTTATTGAATACATCCATATTTATTATACCTAGTTCCATATTGTTTGGGCAAGCAACATACTCTGTTCACAAACATAAATATATAAATAAGGTACTTAAAGGGTATGTGATGTTGGACAAGTTAATAATTTCCCTGAACTTTTTTTTTTTGCTGCTTCTGTTCAAATGAGTTCAATAACAGTACCCTTCTCATTGGATATTTTGTCACATTAAATGAGAAGATGAATATCAATGTCTTAGCATAAGGATAAATAGGCGAAAGTGGGCTTTACTGTTATTTTGCTGGTGTTTTTGTAAAGCCCCAGAGCTGATAAATGTTCAGACTCAAATCCAGCTCAGGCATCAGCAAAGCCAGCCTTCTGCCCTGCTCTGCCGCTAGAAACACTGCCCTTCTCACCAGGTGCCAGGACCCCACTCACCGCAGGGATCTGGGCAGTTTCTATGCAACCATCTTCCAGGAGTGTCCTCCAGGAAAGACAAAATTAAAAGAATATCTAACTACCTTATGGCTGAAAGCAGTTTGCAAAATAGAACCATTTAAAGTCCTTACGAAGATTCTTTTTATTTTTTAAAATTTTTCTTTATTGTTGAAAGTATTACAGATGTCCCTCTTTCCTCCCTATTGAGCCCCCACATCCCACTCCCCGCAAGGCCTTCACTACACTGTTGTTTGTGTCCACGATCAAAGCCTCAATTTTAAAAGTTATTCTTCATGACAAGGTAGCCCTAGTGTTGTTCTCGGTCACAGTTTACCTTCATCGTCCATCTTGCTAGAGCTTCTCTTGAATGACAGCAGTCTAAAGAATCTGAGACTGCGTTCAGGGGAAGGAAGCCACAGAACTTGGCCTGCAAAAGGAGAGGGAAACCACACATGATGCCCTCGAGTCCACATTTCGGAGCCTTCTGCCTCCTCCATGGACTCCTTGTCCTTGTATCCATTTTTCAAACTTGATATTCTAAATCAAAGGCCGCTCTCTGAGGACAGGTTATTTTTTCTCGGAGCATGCAGAAGAAAGAATATCAAGAAAATGGAAATGAATAGGACAGGGAAAAATTTTTATAATGTATTTGAAGATGTCGCTCTTAGCCCTTGTGATGGTGACAACACACCAAAGGGAGGTATGGTTACTGATGGAAGTAAGGGCTGGTGGCAGCCGGCCTTCCGTCAGCTTGACTTGGAGTAGATATGTGTATCATTTTGAATTCGCTGGAGAGCTCTGTGGCCTTCCATTTGGTTTTATGACATCAGCACCATTTGTCAGGAAGAAAGGAAGGTAATGATTAAACCACCAACTCTGTTGACATCTTACAAGGTCACCTACAGTTAGTTACAGAAATCTATGGAAACCAAGCTAATGGGTCACACATATGCTTGAGTGTATAATCAGAATAAAAAATCAGGATAGCTCTGCTGTTTCCAGATATGACAGAAAAGGTGAGAGGTATGGATTAGTTGTCAAAATGTTAGGTTGGGTTTTTTTTTCCCCCCCTAGGAATATCTATTGCATGGCTTTCTCTCCCCAAATTGCATAATTACATACTGATCATTTGCCCTAGAGAAAAATACACTAAACCTTAGTCATTGTTAAATAACTTTATATATTTACAGAGTGATGACTTCTAATTTGGACATTGTCCCATCATTTCCTGAGCAGTAGATTATTGAAGTTACTGTTATTAGAAAAATGGATTCGGATGATGCCAGTGATTTAGTTGATTAGGCCAAGCAGCTTGTAATTTGGAACCCACCTTCTTAGTTTGTTCGACCTCACTGTCAAATTAATACTCCTTTTTTTAAAAAAAGAAAGGATAGGAGAACATAGCACATTTGACAATCAATATATTTTCTTTATATTTTAAAGCCAAAACCTCCAAATGCCTCCCATTTCCCTTACATGTACATTAAATGCTGTCACTGTACAACACAATTCCAGACTTGGAGATCTTGAAGGGAGGGCTTTGAATTGAAAGAGGACTGCGTGAAATGAAGGGAGCGTATATTTTGTCAATTATGGTGGTGGCACAAGAAACAGACTCCATTTGCAATGGACCATACCATGAAAACACCTTGAGGTTGGGTGAATGTATTCTGTTCTCTGTCGTGGGTCAGGGACTGAATTTGCAGTGGAATTTTTCAGGGCTGAATGCAACAAAAATAACCACTTCCCTCAGGGAAAAAGGAGAGAAGACTTTTACAAGACTGACCTCTAAAGAAATTGGTACAATAGATGTGGAAATTGTCCTGGTGGCACTCGGTTATGCTTCGGGAACTTCTCTCCATTCTCAAATAGATGTCATTGTGTACTGGGAGATGTCAGTGTGGAAAATATGATATAATACACTGTCTTGCTGTAGAATTGTGCAAAGTACATGTGCTTCTAAAAAATCTGATTATGAAATACATCAAAAGTTAGATTAGCTGTAAGGAGGATTTTTGTGACATTAAGTGAATTAAGACATTTCTTGTCTTCCCCTGAAGATGGATACTAGGAAAAAATTGTTTTTCATTGATAAAGGTCATCTCTACCATAAGGCTAGATGGGCAGGTCGTTCACCTGCACAGTCTCTTGCAGAGGCAGTAACAAAAACACAACTGGCGGCATTCGTGCCCCTTTATGCTGTAGCACTGGGAGACGCATCCCAGAAAGTTAGTC
Organism: Myotis yumanensis; assembly: GCF_028538775.1. Classification (NCBI taxonomy): domain Eukaryota; kingdom Metazoa; phylum Chordata; class Mammalia; order Chiroptera; family Vespertilionidae; genus Myotis; species Myotis yumanensis. The sequence continues at coordinate 27,217,993 of NW_027223762.1, read as the reverse complement.
TCCTAAGCTTCTCCGTTAAGAAAAGTGAAATTCGGAATTTCCACAATATATTTCAGAAAATCAAGAAAGGCAGAATTAGTTTCCACGAAGCGCATGACTCATATGCTTCCAATAATACCATTTTATTTCAGGTAATTCACAAAAGCTGTAGGTGCAAACGGTTACCTATTGAGAGGATTTTAAAATATCCCTGCAACAAGTGTCAGGGGTAGATGCACACAGAGGGTGGGATGTGATAAGGATGTCCACCGGTGGGCATGCCCAGTGTGCCTCCTTTTCTGTAGCCTGCATTGTCTGCTTTTTGAAGAACAGGAGTAGCATGACATCCAAGGGACTCGAGGAAAGAATAGAGCTTCTTGGAGAGGTGAGCGGGTTTGGCAACAGCGTCCTGTCAGGGGTCACCTGTGACAGCAACCGCTCTTCATCTCAGAGGCCTCCTGCTTCTCTGCAAATGCTTAGATCAAACTCACACCGAAGAAAAGGGTGTCCGATGTATCACAGGGAGCCAGCGAAGGCATTTTAACAGAGAAAAACAAAGCCTGCAACACAAAGTGTTTCAGATTCAACATCACACCCTTTACCTTAATTTACAAAGATCAAGCTGCATATCATTCTGGCCTCATTCTGGCCTTTAGTATCAAGTGATTATTTGCCTCTGCCATCCCTACTGCCTCCAAAGCTTTCCAAAGAAGCGGGGTATGGCCATTAAGATACATAATAACTTGCAGATTATAAAGCCAGCAGCTAGACAGCTGTAACACAGGAAGCTTGTTAGTTGAAATGCATGTTAATAATTTAAAACAGGCCATTAGGTGAAACTGCTCAAGATAGCCAGACATGTAGGTTAAATGAAGGCTTGTCTTCGCAGGCAAGATGTTTACTGAGATAGAACAAAAAAAGTGTGCGTTCCAGTATAAAGTCGTAGCTTCCCAGTTGTTATGAGAAACTACCAGCATCTAATAGAAGCGATCATGTGTTAGTGTCGCATCTCAGTATCTTGACAGAATATTTTAAAGCTAATTATTTCTATCACAAAAGAGCTCAGGAGGCAGTGGCATGCTCATCACTGGAGTTTGGAATTTTTAATTTTTTTTTCTAGAAAAATGCATGGTATGGCCTCAAGTGGTGGTATAAATTACAGCCTGTTTCTCAGCAAGACATTCCTTATCGCTCAGACCCAGTCTCTTGTTTCTGAATAGTTAGGAAGCTTTAAATCAATGAGCAGATCCCCTATTGTTACTAAAGAGGAGAATGAAGAACTTCAGTGAATTAATAAGAGGGATGTCTCTTTTTTAAAACATAAATATATTATGCACTAGGAAACAACTGGACTTTATTGGCATTAACCTGTAAATTACCAGTTTATCCAATACCAGGCGGCAATTTAGAATCAAAGCAAAGAAGGAGGAGCCTCTGATACAAGCCCATGAGGCAGGCTTTAGTACAAATATGAATCCAGATCTTAAGCTCATTAGAGATGGGTGGTAGTTTTCTGCACAAAGCTTAGCTTGGAACTAGGCATTGTATGAAGTGCTAACAGAAGTTACCTGATTAATTAAATCACATAGCGCTAATGCTGTTGTGTATGAAGGACACATTCTTTAGTGTCACAGATACTCAGAGCTGGCCTCACCAGGACTTTGTCCTTGATTGTCCAGGAGCTGCTGTTGGACAGACCCTTCCCTTGTTATTGACAGTCTCTCTAGCCCCCTGCACTCAGCCAGCCAACTGGAATCAGAGTGATTTCCAGCCCGCACCAGTGTCAGAGGTTCTAATCTAGTCCCAGGAGCAAGTACTTTCTTAATTGACTTGCAAGGATTTTCTCTCCCCCCCTCCCCCCATTTTGCTTCTTTCTCAGTGTTTCTATTCTTTTTGGGACAAGGCAAATATCATGTCACTCTTTTGCTTAAAGAGTAGAATCAAGGACATCAAAGAAAACAGACCAATTTTATTTTTCTTTATTTTTATAGTTTCTCTTTTCTCCAGAAAAATAATCAGCTTAGTGATAATATATTATTCTTATTAAAACATTTTATCTTTGTTTTTACTCTAGGCTATAGTTGGAATACATGGGCACACAAACTGGTATTTTGGGGGGAAATCATGTCAAATATTATGTTACACTTTGTGCAGTTACAGTTTTGGAACCACACATTTGAATCATACAATTTTTAAAAGTTGGGTATCACTAAATAATGTATTGTCTTATAAATTATACATTTTATTTTGTAGCCGACAAGTTAAATGTGATGTTTCTCATTATCATTCACTTAAAGTCAAATGTCCTAGCCCCAAAAAACTCCCTTGAGAATATGGGTCAGGGAGAATTCATCATGTGGAGGATTCTTAATTTGAAAGCATATGTAAAGGAAAGTTAGATGAGGAGCTGAAATTAGAGAAGTATAGAGAATATATACATACAGTGCCTCCAAAGAATTTGATTACTTAATTCTTTTTTCACCAGTGGTTATAGACTAGTAAGTTGATCATACCAAATCATTTGTGTTTTGCTTGAATTGCCTGTTTCATTGAGTGGGGGAGTGGTTAGGAAATAGGTTAAAGTTATAATGCTGATCTCTTCGTGATGAATTATGCATCTTGCATGGCTGACTAGTTTGTCACTTTTTAACTTGCAATATTCACTTCTTTAGCTACAAAACCCACTGAATTACTCTGTCTAGGAGTCCAGATATGCTAGTGCACATGGGTGATGTCATCCTGGAGGCAATCAACATAGTTCAGTGGTTTCGAAGATAAATTGAAACTTGCTAATTATATGCATCTTGTGAAAACTCAGATTAAAAAGAGACAGCCATATGCAAATTAGATACATGCAGCCCAACTGAATTATATTGTTTCATGTCTGCCTGTGCTTTCTAAATAAGAGACAAGGTAGCTATACAGATGATTCTTTTGAATCTTCTGACAAGCATGATTTATGGTGTTCCTAGGATGTATTCATTGTGTGATAGGCAAAAGAAAGGCTTTACTTTCACACTGGTCTAATATTGCATGAATTTATATTATAATGTAGCTCTATTTAAGAAAGTGAAGGGGGAGGGGAGAATGGATGTAAATTATATCTTACCAAAATGTACTGCGGTGTTTGAAATTGAAAATTGCTCTTTCAGCATGTAAAGTGGAAAACCATAATTAATTGCTTTTCTTATGAGAGACACCATGGTGAACTTTGAAGAAATGCAGCATGTTACAATGACGGTGTGAAAGCCCTTTGACATTGCGAACACCCAGAGAAAAGAAAAAACAACAAAATAAAAACACACGCAAAAAAAACCATACTTCCCTGCATTTGACATAAATCAGATTAAAGTGTCTTTCCCCATCTCTCTAACAACCAAGGATCTGTTATAAGATATCTGAATGAGACTGGTAAGCCAGAGGAAGGGATAGAACAATGCCACACACAAGCAGCAAACAAACACCACATCACCTACTGGACTAGGGTAACCGGACACTGAACTATGCTGCTTGGAGCAATCCCGATGTACTCCTGTTGCACTGATGCTAACTATTCATTGTACTACCTTTTACCGTCATTGGTGTCCCTTCGTATGATAAATGATGATTGACGTAATAATGATTCACCGAAGCAAAATAGGGACCACGCTTAGGTGGTTGAGCATTCTCACTAGTCCTGTACTTTGATTTATGAGTTCCTGCACAAGGGAAGTTGTGTGGATTGCGTGTGTTCTTTATCAAGCAAAGCAAGAATCTGATCCTTAATGGTGTTCTTCAGTGAGATACCTCACATGGTCAATTCAGTCCCAAAAATAAATGAGAGAGATACCATGGGTAAAGGGAATTCATCCACATTTGTTTCTTCATTGGCCGAAGTCAGGGAAATACAAACACTCCAACAACAACAGCAAAAACCAACAATAACTTTGCTTGTAACATAAACCACTCATGATTTTGTTTTTGTTGTCATGGATACCTGCTATACCTCTGCTCTTTCTAGTGTTAATAGCGCCGTTTGTTTCTCTTCCTTCTTCTAGCTCTGTTATTGTAGAAGGATGAGAATTCTCTCTGCTGTTGGACTCTCCTCCCTGCCCCCTCCCCCCAATCTTCTTTATCTCTTCTCTCTCGTTCTTTAATATAGGTTCTGATTACAGAGGTAATACCGGCCTGATGACTTATATTCTATTTCACCAGTGCGTTCAGATTTATTTCGTTCAATTCAAACTGTTAACTGGGATACAGGGGACGGCTGTTTTAGTGTTATTTGTACAAAATAAAGTTGAGGCTTTAAAAAGAAGCACATTACCTTAACCATGACATTTACTAAGCATTCTCAAAAGAGCGCGTAATAGGAGGAGATACAAATAGATGTTCTCTGTAGTTTCTGTGGCTGAGCGTTATTTTTTCCACCCGTGTATTTTACAAGGAATAAAATTTAAGAGTTTTCCAACTTATTCAAGCTATTGCATCTCTGCAGTTTTAAAAAAATGTATCTTTCCTTCCTCACTTCCTTTCTTCTTTCTTTTCCACGCAAATACGATAAAAAAAAAGAAAATTAGACAAAAATGCAATGGAATACCCAGAATGATAGCAGCATACTACAAGTCAATAGTAGTTACTTGGACAGTAATGGCACTTACACTATTAGCAGAAAGCACTTTTAGTAATCGGCCAGGGTGAATCTAATGAGATTCCAGGGCAGGGTCCAGCTGATGCAGGCATGAATTGCTGTGTATGAAAGTTTAGCCAAGCAGTCAGGCTATCACATGTTATGTCTACAAATAGATATTCCAGGCCCCAAACCCATTACTGGAATCTGAAAGATGTTTCTGCTTGCCTGAATCTCTTTCAGTTATAGTATGTATTCAAGCCTAGGGTTTACTACCTAATGCAGGGTTGATTTTACACCTCTATTTCAAACCTGGGAGGAATTGATCAAGCGTGGACATCTGATTTCTAGGCATGACCCTAAGATCATTGGGATCCTTCATCGATGACAACCTTGGGGCAAATAATGACACCCCATTAATTGTACACTTTAACTCTATTTACAGACTTGACTTGGAAATATTCAAAGGAGAATTTAAAGTCTTTTGCAGCAAATATGATAAAAATGTAGGAAATGTCAGAAATATGACAAAACCTAGTCACTTAAATATGAAAAATATGAGAAACTATCGATGCCTTTATATGTGTTCATAGATGTATTCCAAGCAGATTAATGAAGTTGCTACATATATTGTAACTGCTCTGTGATTATATAAACCTAAATATTTAACATATTTATATATATGGTTCTGATTACACATGTAAGACTGGCCTGATGACTTGTTCTGTTTCACCCGTGCATTATATATGTCTTGGCCTATATTTGAGAGTAGTATCTATATCACAACATATAAGTTGATAATGGAGTACAATTATCATTGATTACCCTTGACCATTTGAATGAGTTTGTTCTAGGCGAATTACAAAGGGAGTTTACCTGTATAATGACCCACTCACTTTAAATGACACTTCTTAATGACAATTATAAAATCAAAGAGAGAATGATTAAATGGTCAAGCTAATTAAAATGCGCTGGGCTTTCTGGAAAGGCACGAATCAAAGTATCTATGCACTATTTACCAACTGCCTGCCAAATGCAAATCACTTTCTCGGGTGCCTTATTCATGTCAGACATTTCATAAAATGTTTTGGAGGTCTGACAATTGATAAAGTGTAGTGCACAGTTATAATCTGCAGTCTGTACAACAAAACAGCTATGTATTAGGGAAGACAGCAGGGAGGGGAGATGGGGTGCTAAGGAATGAATCTGAATCTCATTCATTCTGGAAGATACTTGTTGGGCAGGTATATTTCAAAATTGCCCATCCAAGGCTCAGTGGCGATACCTGCTGGTTTACAGGTACATAAGAGTATGCATTCAGTGGGCCACGACCCAGATCCTCTCCCCGCCTCCCATTCCATCGGTTACTGGTTCCTCTCCCAAATAACTCTAGAATGCAAGGGGGAAAAATCCATGTTTTTCTCTTCTCCATCTTCTCTCCTGGTTCGGCTCATCATCACAGTGCCCTCCCAGATAGACTCCTGAAGCAGCCAGTCATCGTTCTAAACTGTCATTTCATTTTCCTCCTTACAGCTGCCCAGTCCCTGGCCTGCACCTGGCCTGCAGGATGGCCCCTCCTCACTTGACCCACAAGGCGATCATCTGGCCTTTTTACCTGGCTAACCCACCTATGTCTCACTCCTCTCTCAACTCCACGTTCCTTTTTACTCCCCTGAACTTCTTACAGTAGCTTGAATGGTCACTCTTTCAAACTTTGCACATTATTTTCTCAGCATGTCCCTCCATTTCTTTCATCTTGACTCACTTCCCAGGCCTCAAGAAAGCCTTGCCTGCCTCCTCCCCAGGGTGCAGGTGATGTGGCCCCCTTTTTACTCCCAAAGTGATTTTGCTCATTTTGAGAGTTGCGATTGCTCGGTTACTCGTTGAGCCAGCAGCCTCTGTGTGAGGATGGAGTTTGTCCTCTGAACGGAGCATGATGCGACACCCCATCACCAGGCAGGATGCCAGTTCCCAGGAGAAAGCAGAGCGGTTGTGCTTAGGACCAAGCAGAACACTAGGACTTTAGAAATTGTCCACATTCATGGATGGCTTCTCTCTCTAGACGAGGGTCATTTTCCTTCCTTTTAACATTAGCAGGGAATCCGAAGTTTTAGTTTAACAAGAAACACAGTGACAAAACAAAAGGTTTTACTGCTGCCCCCTTTATTCTCTACTCACTAGAATATTACACAGCATTTAGATATTTCCACATCCCAGCCAACTCCCTGTGTGTGAAATCTCTTTCATTTCAAATGTCAAAGCAGACAAGGAACACACATCCCCATCTTGTAAACTCTTCTTTTTGGGGGTTGGGGTGGGAAACAGGCAGATGAAAAGGAAACTGCCCACAACTGGGCTTCTGCTTGGAAGGAAGGGTGGTTCTGGGCCTTGACTGGAGGCAGAAATGAAATTGAATCGTCATCTCTTTCCTCAATTAAGGCGGGTTCAGTGGGCAGGCCTCTGTTCACTCTATTTTTATTTGTATTTTTATGTTTTTATTTTTTTAGAGAGAGAGGACGGGAAAGAGAAACATCAATTGGCTGCCTCCTCCATGCCCTCTACAGGGGATGGAGCCCGCAACCTTTCGGTGCACGGGACTACGCCCAACCCCCTGAGCCACATCTGCTGGGTTCTCTGTGCACTTAGATGTAACAGTGAAAAGCAAGCTGTGGCTTTTTTTAAAAATTAAGATTGCAAAATGAATCTGTGTAAGCATTACAAATCCAATTCATTACAGTAATGCCAAAATGTAGCTTTCCGAGAAAGTTGCACACATATCTTAATAATGAAAGGTAATAGCGCTTATTTTAATATTTTTCCTAAAAAGAGAGAGAAAATAAAAATCATTAACTTCATAGTTAATGAAAGAGTGAGCGGATCTGTAAGGGGATGTTTGGGAAGGTCACCTGGGACAAATAGAAGGAACACAACTTATTTAAGCAGCTGCAGAGCCCAGTCTTCACATTAGTGCTTCCAGCCTTCTTGCAATGTCTTCCCTCTTTCTGTCTTCCTTCTGTCTCCCTCCCCTGTTAAATTCTATTTTCTCAGTGAGGCCTTTCCTGATGATCCTATTAAAATTTAATCACTTCTACCATGTCCAAATCTCTCTATTTCTTCACTGACTAATTTTCCCCAATAGAATGCAGTACCACCCAATGTACTACAGAGCTTATTTATTCTGTTTATTGCTTCTCTCCCTTCACTGGATTGTCAAGCTTTGAGGGCAGGCATTGTTGACCATATTGTTCCCTGTGGTGTCCCAGTGCTTAGGACAGGGCAGTCATACAGAGTGGGGCATTAATAGGTTAACAGGTGTTCATATAGAAAAAAAACCAATAGTCTATACATATAAAAGCCTAAGTGACCGACCGGTTGACCGGTCGCTATGACACACACTGACCACCAGGGACAGATGCTCAACACAGGAGTTGGCCCCTGGTGGTCAGTGCACTCCTACAGCCAACCTCCCACAGCCGGCCAAACTCCTTCAGTCCCCCCCGCCCCCCTGCCCCAAGCCGGCCAACCTCCCGCAGTCCCTGCTCCCCCCCCAACCCCCGCAATCAGCCCCGATGGCCAGACAGGCTGAAGGACTCCACTAATGCATGAATTCATGCACCAGGCCTCTAGTTAATAAATAAAAATTCAAGAATAAACTCTGTATTTCACATACTCACAACTGTAAGCCTACTTTTTCCCTACCCTATATGTAGTACTAAACAAATTCTTATGTAATGAATAAATTAACTTTATTGTGGTTGGCCTACAATTGTCTGATTCACATTTGTTGCATCTAAAGTCTTTCAATTATATGTCCATTCTAAATTTACTTTATTCTTACCTCAGAAACAAATATTTCAAACAATGTTTATGTGCTATACTTCTTTCAATACTTTCCAGCTTCTCTATTTTGCTAATATCCGTGGCCTGTAAAAAAAAAAAAAAGGATAAAGAGAGGCAAAGATATACACAGGTAGATACAGAGGTAAAGATATGCGGATACCTTTGATCTGCAAGTGTGCATGCATACAACACACACCTTATTAAGCTCCGCTTTCCCAAAAACTGACCTAAGGAAATCAGAAGCATTTTATTCAAATTTTTATTTTTAATATTGTTGACTACTAACAATTACTCATAAAAATAGGAATATAGGATTTGAAAGTCATTCATGGTGATGAAACTAACAAGCTCCTACAAATTGTGTCTTTATTTAGATAATGGCATATCACATTCTGAAGGGTCTGTGTCATGAGATTCTTTTGAATTACTGCAAAATGTGCAATTTAACTATGAGTGATGAAATATGTGTCCTAGAGTCAGTATTTATAACTATTTATGTGTAGCTAATTATAGCTAGACATATATTTTTGCACACTAGCTGATTTCATGTTAGAATTTGTAAAATCTTGTCACTAAGCAAATGTCAATAGCAGGTGAGACACCCCCATGTCTAATATCCTACATGCCTGTAGTAAGACTATAGCCTAACATGCAATGGATGTGAAGAATCAATTCACATCATTATCCATGCTTCTTCAGGACGTTCTCAGAACCTCTGTAGTGCATGCTAGACACGTTGGAGCAAATGATATATTCATCACAGCTTTGGGTAGTCACATTATGAAATAGCTGGTTTCAACCAATCCATAGTACACTTTGTCAATCTAGTGAGGTGAAAACATAATGATTAAATTCCACGAAAGCCATGAAGCACACATTCCTTGTACTATAATCTCTGGATTCTGGTTGCTAAAGTTTATAGAAGTGAGTTCAGTGAAGAGGAAAGTAGATTAATCTGATAAGTTAAAAATAACCAATTATAATTTAATTTTTTAAGTGTGAACTTCCTTGTTATTCTGATTATATACAAGAACTTTCTGTAAATAATTATTGTTTTTTTTTTTAAATTTCAAGAAACACTAAAATTCATTGCATACTCCTCATTTCTAGAAAGTTATCCGACACTTATGTTTTGTGTCATTATCTATTAATCCTTCCTGGAGAACCATGTTCAAGGTGTCTGCTCTACTTTTAGTTATGAAGTGATGGGAAATATTAACGATCATTTTATTTCAATTAATTTCTCGTATATATAATCTTCAGAATTTAATAGGATATACTTTGCTTAAGTTCACCATAGGCTGTCTTCACAATTTTTACAGTTTATTGACACATCTGGTGTTATTAACATTTATGTTACATAATCAAGGCATTTAAAAAAAATATTTATCGAAATTCAAACTCTAATTTAATGATTATATAACCTTGGATGTGCTCTTTTTGAAATGGTAATGGTATACATTGAATTTTTATTTTAAGCGAGCCATTTAATAATTTTCTGAATGACTTGCTATACTTTTAGAGCAATTATAATTTATAATATAAATAAAAAGGTAAAGCACTGTCTAAACCCTTAAGATTTTTGCCCAAGAAAAGACATAATATTCAAGAATTATATATGTGTATATATGTGTGTGTGTGTGTGTATGTTTTATTTTTTAAAAACTTTTTAAACATTTATTTTTGAGAAAGGAATAGAGAAAAAGAGACATCAAGGTGAGAGAGAAACATCAATCAGTTGTCTCCTGCACACACCCCTACCAGGGATCAAACCCACCAGGGATCCAACCAACCGAACCACACCAGCCAGGGCATATATTTATGCTTAAAAATCCCTGTTTTGTTTTGTTTTTTCTTCTTCAACAAAATACTTATAAAAAGCAAGGTATATATTTCACATATCTGCATTCTTGATAATTTTTTGAGAAAATTAGAAAATGTTCTTTGATCATTATTATTAATGTTCTAATTCTTATTACATTTAGATAAAATCTTTAGCTTAACAAAATTTCTTAAACAAAAACAAATATTTCATGATCTGTTTCTAAAACAAGTAAACTAGATTTTATAAATAGTAAATAAATATTTTATTACATTAATATAAAAAAAAACAAACCTTGTTTTTTTCTTATCTACAAATTAGAAACCTGATGGCTAAAATTTCAATGTTTTTACAGTCATCAGTAGCTGCCCTGGCATGTAATCCTTATAATTGCATATGTGCATGAATATGTATTTTTAAGTGGGAAGTGAAGGTGTGTCTTTCTAAGCATCTTTTTTAAAAATCCCAAATACATGTTTCAATTCAGTTTCCATAAAGGGAAAATGCAAATGACGGTCTTTTAGTGCAGATATAACTTAACACAGTTTAGGCTCTTAAATCAATATTCTAAATAATTTATTTAAGGCAGGCCTCGCCTCCTTCACTTTTGATCCAGAGACTAAAAACAAAACAATAAAGCAGTGAAGGTGTCCTGTGATCTCTCTTCAAAGTGGGGCAGCACTGAAGAAGGGTGGCCTGTCTCAGCAGATCCATAGGGCTGTCCACTTAGGTTCAACATCTCTCTTTGGCAAGATCAATAGGCCTGTCTAAAACAGTCTCCTTGTCACTATCCCTTTCTAATAGTTTCTTTCTGAAATGTTTGCCAGTTAACATGGACAGCAGTAAAAATTTTACTCTAGTATTCATTCATTCATTCATTCATTCGTTTTACTGACTACATACCATGCATGGGGCTGGCTCCTGTGAGAGAAGAATGAGTGTGTGAATAGTTCTTGCCTCCAGATACAAAAATAGTTCATAATAGGTGGTAGGATATGACAAATGTCCCGTATGTGTGCTCTAGAAAACATAAGCAAGAGGAATTCAGGAGAGGAGGAAAGCACCACAGTCTAGAGAGCACAGAAAGCTTTGGGGAGGAAGTGAATTCCAGACCGACCTTGAAGTTCTATGAAGTGTTGGAAGGAAAGAGAGTAATTTGGAGATACCCTAGCTTTTCCCTCATTCTATCCTCAGGGTCTGGCAGAGGCCTTAAAAACTGCTTGTTAAATTAGAGAATAAGATTGTGGAGCTTCAGCACCCTTGCCTGGATGCGGGGGAGAGGGAGAAAGAGAGAAGGGCGGTGCCGGGTCAGGCACTAAGGGAAGGACGGAGGACACAGAAATCAAAGTCTCAGGAGAAAAGGGTTCATGCAGGGAATGTCACATGAGGCTGGGGATCTATGGAACTTATTGTTTCAGGTCTTATTTTAGGTCTTTGATCCATTTTGAGTTAATTTTGTGTATGCGACAAACAGTGGTCTAGTTTCATTCTTTTGCATACGGCTTTCCAGTTTTTCCTGTACCATTTATTGAAGAGCTTTCTTTTCTCTGTGTTTTGGCTCCTTTATCAAAAATGACTTGCCCATATACAAAAAACGTTAAGAACCATATGGGTTTACTCACATGTGGGATATAAAACTGAAAGCAACAAATGAACAAATAAAAAAAAATAACTCAGACACAAACAACAGCTGGGGGCGGGGGAGTAGGAGAGGGTAAAGGGGCTCAAATATAAGGTGATGGAATAAGATGTGACTTCGGTGAGCACGAATGTAATATGAAGATCATGTACTATAGAATGGTACACTTGAAACCTATGCAATCTTATTAACCACGAGAGCAGTGGTTCTCAACCTTCCTAATGCCGCGACCCTTTAATACAGTTCCTCATGTTGTGGTGACCCCCAATTTCATTGTTACAAATTGAACATAATTAAAGCATAGCGATTAATCACAAAAACAATATGTAATTATATATGTGTTTTCCGATGGTCTTAGGCGACCCCTGTGAAAGGGTTGTTCGAGAACCACAGGTTGAGAACTGCTGCAGTAGAGGTTTGATGCACAAAATTCGTGCAAGGGACTCGGCCCTCGCAGCCTGGGCCGGCCCTGGCAGCCCCTCGCTGCCTCGGCAGGCCCTTGTAGCCCCGACTTCGTCTGGACAGTCATCCGGATGGTCATTCTGCTATTCGGTCTAATTAGCATAATAGCTCTTTACTATATAGGATTGTCACTCCTATAAATTTAATTTAAAAATTAGATGAAGCTGGATAAGTATTTCAAGCTAAAATTGGAGGGATTATGGGAAATAAAGCTGAGGGCTCTGGACTTGATCATGTAACTAATGAGGGGACAATATATTTTAATTAAGAGTAATATGATAAAATCTGTGAAAAGAGATTTTCCACTTATAAGAAATTGCCTAATCATAGTTGTCAGATAACATAATTATATCTCATAGAAAATGTAATCATATATTGACACAGCACCCTACATGCAGCTATTGGAGTGAACTTGAAATTTCATCATCCGGCCCAGCTGGCGTGACTCATTGGTTGAGCATCACAGTTCAGTTCCTGGTCAGGTCATATGCCTAGTGGCAGCCTCAATCCCAATGTGGGGCATGCAGGAAGCAGCCAATCAATGATTCTCTCATCATTGATGTGTCTATCTCTCTATCTCTCTCCCTTCCTCTCTGAAATCAATAAAAAAAAAAAATTTAAATTCATGATCTGGGAAGCTAAAATCTGGAAAACCAAATAAGTTGGTGGTAGCAGAGCTAAATGAAAAAAAGAATTAGGCTTCTTATTCAAAGGCTAGTGTTCTTAAAACTCCTCAGCTCAACTGTAGTTGTGTATTATTTGGAAATTTTAAGCTGGTCCAGATGATGCTGTCCCAATAAAAGAAAAGGATGCTTACGTAATGTCTCTATTTCTTTATTCTTATATTTGAGACTGGAAGGCCTCATTCTAGCCTAGAGATATAATTAGTCACTTCCTGTGGCATTGCCTAAGAAACTGCAAAAGAAGCATGTCTTTTAGGCAGGAAATACTTAATCCCAAGACCTTCAGCATCCAAACAGAAACCAAGATTTTGATTTGCTTGGTTATCATTGGCTTAGGAAGTCATATGATAAAGGCGGATGAACTTGTTTGGCCAGAATATCTATAAGACTCTGATACCCTGAGGATGGGAATATGGTACTTGATGAGTTGAGCTTCATGAGCTAATACATCTTTTCCATCTGCGAGATCAAAAGACAGATTTTTACAGCATTTGGCAGGGAGGAGTAAGCATTTGGGGACCACATGGAGACAATATAGGAGAAAAATTAAGAGGAAAGCTGCCTGTTTGGCTTTGGCATGCACCAGACTCGAGCAGGTCCATAAACAACCCTCCCCCTCCCCCCAAAACAAAGATAAAGCAGAACACCGCATGCCAACATTTTCTTTCCTGCTCTCAATTTTTGTGTCAGCAGTTTCGATTTAGTCTCCTCATTCTTTGCATATTGTTCCGAAAAGGCACAATCAGATTAAAATCATATAAATATAGAGAGATAGAGATCAAAGCAGATAGAGGGAGGAGATGTCAGACTCTTTACTTGAAGTGACATAAAGCATTCCTGCATTTTAGTTATGGGAAAGGGAGGGGGCAAAAGGAAGTGCAATTCACCTTGTAAATTACTGTCCAACACACACACACACACACACACACACACACACACAATCAATCTATTTAGTCCCAAATTTGGGGATCTTGGACTTTGAAGTCTAATGGAGTAGATTTTTCACTGTGAGTGCATGCACTCTAATCTCATTCATTCAACAGATACTTAAAGAGCACCCACCTAGCTAGAGGAAGTGGGGCGGAGTGGTTAAAACCAGTGCACAGTCAGACTGCTCTTAGCAGCCCTGGCTCTCCTACAGACACTCCATGACCTTGGGCAAACACTTGCCTCTTCAGCTGCATTTCTGTCATTGCTAAATTAAGATGTAAACACTGCCTGGAGTTGCAGTGAGGACTAAATGAAGTAACACATTTGTGCACATGGTAAGTGCTCAATAAATATTCTTTATTAGTGTGAGCGTGTGCCAGGCATAACCTCAGCCAGACTCTCATTACCACTTGGAAATTCTTATTAATCTAATGTGGACTCTAATTTGTATTCTTCACAGTGATCATTGGGAATATTTCACCCAATCTATCTCTGCCTGGTGTCTGTTGAGACTTTTCCATTCTAGATGGCAATATCTTGGAGGGCTGAAATAGTATCGTATTTATTCTTATATTTCCCAGATTGACATATAGAGAGACACACTGTAAACATTTATTGAATGAATATGTGAAGGACAAATATTTGAGTCCACTGCTTTTATTCAGCATATAATTTAATTGGGTAAGAAAGACAACCATAAGAAGAATGCAAGCGAGAATATGATGAAGCACAAGCCAGGTACAGAGAATAAAGGCGAGGGTCTGTAAAAGGCTGAAGACCATGAGTTGAAACAGTGTTTCCTGAAGGATGGGTAGCTTAGATATGCAGAGGGGATAATGGCATCATTTCCTGTGAGAAGTCATTACACACTTCTGAACATAAAAATGGCAGGTTGATGACAGAAATGTTCAAAGGAGACTAGTTTATAAAACCTTTAAAAATATCTCGGGGCAAAGAAAGAAAATGTTACGCATGTTTTTAAAAGTGAATCGTTTAACTTTATAGAGATGGGGAGATTGTAGAAACAATCTAGATTTTCCCATTATTTGACAGTTGAGAATATTGAGACCATGGGAGTTTAATCTTTTAAAAATAGGAAATTTAACAATTTAGAAAAGATATGTAGTTCATAATATCTGTAGACTAATCATAGCGTCGCAGAAAATGGCTTCCCTCTTCATCCAGAGGCGATGGATGGAGGCATTAAAGTCAGTGATTTAAGTTCTCATGAGTGTGAGTTGAGGTTTTCCTGTTTCTCAGGATGATCAATCAATGCACAAATTGAACTTTATAAATTTTACTGTGAAAAATGAGTACTACCTTGGTTAATATTGTATTTGAGGCTTGGACTTCCAAGCCTGGTTGGTGTACCAGTACCATCAAATAGATCATTTCTTTAGCTAATTGTTTCAAGGGACATGGCACAGAATTAGTTATCAGATAAAAACTGAAGGAAAAACATTAAGCAATCTCTCTCTCTGTATTTAATGAAAATGCCAAACCCAAAGTAATTAGTTATGCATATGGACATACCTACCATGCGGACATACCTACCTTGTGGTAATACCTGGCATGTCACTAGTTTGTAATGAACATAAGTTTCTTTTCCTGCCTTACCACTCATGCCTTAACTACATCTAGAGAGACATAGCTTGAGGGATCTTTTGTCAAACAATAAAATTATATGCAGGTAGTTTCTCATTGAAAAGCGGAGGTCATTAAGGAGGGTGGGATTTGGATGCTGTCAGCAAAATGCCCAAGTAGTAAGGAAAACATTTTGGGAAAGACAAACCATTTTTATTTAAATTTCCTTCAAGTTTTAACAAAAGATCCATACAGACTTTAACCCCTTGGAGGCTGGAGGTGGGGGCGGGGGGGGGGGGGGCACCCACCGCCCACCCCCTCCAAGGAGTTAACATTTTCCCCTTCCTTCCTTCCTTCCTTCCTTCCTTCCTTCCTTCCTCCCTCCCTCCCTCCCTCCCTCCCTCCCTCCCTTCCTCCTTCCTTCCTTCCTCCCTCCCTCCCTCCCTCCCTCCCTCCCTCCCTCCCTCCTTTCTTTCTTCCTTCTTTCCTTCCTTCCATAGATCAAATTTATGACTGTCCTCTATTGAAAGTTCCATTTTGTTTTATGGTGGTTTTCCCATCATCTCTCCTCCTGGTAGATATTATATGATTATTTAAACACATTGCCATAGGTATCAATATTTTATCAAAAGCAAAAACATGGGGAAAATACGATAGGACATAAAATTTGGGTTGAAAAATTATCAGAGGAGGAGAATTAACATGACAAATTATAGGTTCTGCTTAAATCCACATCCTGACTCCACCACATAACAGTTACGTGGTATTGAACAAGTGTTTTTCTAAGCTGTGCCTCAGTTTCCTCATCTGTGAAACGGTGATAATTACATTACCTACCGTACAGGGGTTTTGTGAAGATTAAATGAATTGACACATACAAAGCACCGTGATAAATGACTGACAAATGGGAAGTACTTATTATGAGTTAACTATTAATATGTTCCCTATAATTATTACTTATCTAGGGCACAATATATCTGTCATGGAAATATAAATAATTTCTCAGGATGTTAAAGCACCGGGTTTAAGTCAAGGATTCAGAAGTCAAAATCACCCAAACCGAGGTCTTCTGGTTCCCAATTTCATTTGCTTCCCACTGTTCCATGGGGCAGAAGAAAAGTAAGAAAAGTAGTGAAGAAAGAAGGCAGATAGAAAATGGAACATTTGCTTCCGTGAAAATCATACTACTTAGTCCCCAAACTGGGTTCTAAACAAAATGTGACTTACTTTTAGACAATGAAAAGGCATTTTGACTTATTTTCTTTTCATTGTTTTCTATACGCTAAGCAAATCCCAGTGTCTCTACAAGTCTGTGTTTCCTTTAAATCATTTTAGTTTTCTTTCCACTTCTTGGACTTCATCAGTGCCTAAGCCAAATATAGCATTTGAGCTGAAAAAACACCCTTGTTTGCAGTGGCATTGTCTTTTCCAATTTGTCCTAATTCACATCCCAAAAGAGTCATCACTTCCTGTGTTTGGCATGCACTTATTGAGCCTGCATCTCCTTTAAACATCAGCAGCAAACACATTTTTTTGTGACAAGGAATATCTAGTTGTGTGTATGCAAGTGGAAAAGACCTCCAGTATCTTACTTTATTTTATTTTATTATTTTTAATCCTCACCTGAGGATATGTTTTTCAATGATTCTAGAGAGTGAGAAAGAGAAAATATGGGTTGGTTGCCTCAGGCATGCACTCCAACCAGGAATAGAACCCTGGTTACTTCAGTGTCCTGACCAACTGAGCCACACAGGCTAGGGCCCCAAGATCTTACTCTACATGGAAGGTACAAAAAAAAAACGTTAAATGTCCTATATTTCAGTCCAGATATAGTGTCTATTTTGAAGATTTGTGAAGGATGCAGGTATAGAAAATATCACACACATCCTGTTTTCTTTATTTAAAGCTCCCTTCTTGGCAGAGTAAGTTGGTGGAAGAGGTGGCTATTCTAGACTGGAACATTTGTCAAGAGTATCTGGAAACAAAGCTTTATGGGAAGAGGAGGTTGCATCGATACGGAAAGCCTAAGAGAGATGCTCCCCGTGTCTGCGTTGGGCTGTGAATAGGTTGGGACCCCTGGTACTCTTCTCCAGTGAAGTTCTTTTCCTACTAATATAGCCTCCCACCAGTAGAACAGTCAAAATTCCTACACTTCTAAGATCCCCTCCTCAAGCCTTTACCTGATCCTAAACATCCAACTTCAGTACCTGAAAACCATTTAAAAAAAAAAAATGTTTTCAATGGAGAGTTGAGAAAAAGAAATTACACAAATTCTTAAATCCACAATTTTAGAGATTTATACTCTTATGCAAGGAAGTAACCCGTGGACGTTCCCTGTGTAGCTGCTAGAGCCTACATTTTTGGTAGGAAATAAGCCGACTAAGATTAGGTAACTAAGATTAGACAGGCTCAATGGGCCAAGAAAACACCTGGGTCTTGCAGTGTCTCCCACATCAAACCTACAACTCCTCACTCCTTAAATTGCAGGAAATCCCACTCATGAGCTTTTCACTTCGATGTATCACTTGTTCTCCTGAAAATTCAGTGGGTCTCCACGGGGAGGTTAGGGTTCACACACCTTATTGTGCGCTGGTTTATCAGATGGCTCCCCTCACCTGCAACCAGGGTAGTAAAGAAAGAGAAATGTATAATTTATAGCATATGAGTTCTCCTAGGTCCGTGGTCGGCAAACCGCGGCTCACGAGCCACATGCAGCTCTTTGGCCCCTTGAGTGTGGCTCTTCCACAAAATACCACATGCGGGCATGCACGTACAGTGCGATTGAAACTTTGTGGCCCACGCGCAGAAGTTGGTATTTTGTGGAAGAGCTGGTATTTTGTGGAAGAGCCACACTCAAGGGGCCAAAGAGCCGCATGTGGCTTGCGAGCCGCAGTTTGCCGACCACTGTCTAGGTGAACCTTTGGTATCAATGTATTTTATATTATATAGAGCACAGCTATGGTATAAACACCTAAAGGAAGTAGGCAGAGCATTGGTGGAGGGTAGAGGCAGGAGGAGGCATGTGGGATATTGGGAGGACGTAAAAAAGAAGGAATTCCTTTCTTATACCTGTCAACTCATCTTCCAAGTTTGGTTCACTTTATTTATTAATATTTTAATGGAATTTATTGGGGTAATGTTGGTTCACAAGTTTGGTTCACTTTAAAATTGTGGCTGGAGGAGAACTCTGGTCCCTAGTACAATGATCCGTTTCTAACAACTCAGAATATCTTCTTATGGATTGGGTGGATTATATTTTTAATGAAAGCTACAGCCTTATTCTGTTTCTCAAAATTCTGATTAGACTGCAGCGTACTTTCTAAAAACTCTTCTGATGAAATAATTTGCATTAGAAAATTCTATCAACACAGGTAATAAGAGCAAATATAAACTATGCATGCATTATTGCCAATACATAGAATTATCTTAAGATCGGTACTAAACAGCAATAAAAAGTTACAGGGTAATGTTACACAATATTGTGTTTGAAGAAGTCATTTTATTGTGGTTTCTTTTGAGGCTTATGAAAATTAATCACCCCTACCCACATTTTCCTTTCCCAATTTCATTTTTACAAGTAGTTGTAAATATATTGTTAAAAGAAGGCCAAGTCAAAAATACTATCATACTAAATATCAAATGATGTATACCCAGAGTGGAGTGTCTTAAACTTGAATGTGTCATATAAGTGTTACCTGGAGAAACTGCTAAAATACAGGCTCTGACTCAGTAGGTCTGAGATGAAATCTGAGGTTCTGTATTTCTAACAAGGTCCCATGTGACCCATATGCTGCTGGTCAGTCTGAAGACTAACACAAAACTGGAGAACCAGGTATTAATGATTCCAAAGTAACCAACATGTTGTCTTCATCTCCTTTATTCCTGTCTCCACCCCTCTGTTCATCAACCAGTGTGGCCTCTTTAAGCATACACTATATTCTTTGAAATATGAAGCACTTGAGCAACATATATGGATGTCAAAGATGTTTGAGTGAGTCCTTGGTAACCAGGTGATGTTTGGGGGATTTGAATGTCTGCTCACTCATCAGCATTGCCTGGTGTGTCCAGCCTGAACTACCTTCTGATGAATCTAAGGGAAGTTAAATGTTAAAGAAGTATCCTACCCGCCCTTGTCCTTACATCCACGTTTGTTTTGTCATTACTACAGCATTTAAAGTGCTCTTTCTTGTGTGGAATCTCATTTTTTAACAATCCTCTACTGTAAATGCATGACTTGCTATTTGCATTTGACGGATGAGGAGCTGAGGTTTAAAGAGCTTTGAGCAAGATCACATAATGAGGGACAAGGCTGCTGGGCCTAGTTCTTCACCAGAGGATGTTTTTTCCATTGTTTTTCAGAGAAAGTAGAAGGGGGTGAGGGGAGAGAGAAAGAAAGAAACATCTCTGTGGGAGAAACACATTGTTTGGTTGCCTCCCACATGTGCCCCATCCAGGGCCAGGGAGCAAACCTGCAACCCAGGTACTTAGTGCCCCTGACCAGGAATAAAACCTGAGAACCTTTGGTGTGCAGGGCTGACACTAACCGTTGAGCGACCATCCAGGGCTGATCTGGGATTCTTTATGCAAAACCCAGCCCTACCCCCCTTATCCCATTCCCAATTGGGTGTATGTAAAGAAGAAAAAGGTAAAAGCAATATGTATACATTACTTTCACTAAAGTGACTTTCATGCAAAATGCAGTCTCCTTTCTGTGGCCTGTCCAAGGAGGTGGATTTAATCTCTGAATGAAACCACTTCCAATAATTCCCAGCAGGGGGCACTGTGGCATCAGAAATCAGCTGTACTTGCTGTTTATGGTTCCAATGTTTAAATCCCACCCCCACCCCCCAATGTGTTTTCACTAGGTCCTTATTCAAATTTATTAGACTGGCAGCCGATATTCATCATTGGTAACAGTTCAACATACGTTATCATTTAAACAGAGTTTTTTAATTACTTTTTAAAAAAATTATGGCTGATATAGCAAATACCAGGTCTCCTATAAAAGTAGTTTCCTTAGTATCTGTACTTTTTAATTAATAGCTGTAGTGAATGAGATTGTGGAAAAATTAAAGGCATGAAGGCTCTGTAACTTTGATCCCTTGTACCTGCAGCAAATGTCTGTTGTGCGTATTCTTCTGCTACAGATTAATTTTATTGTCCAAACAGAGCAATAGATAGAAGATAAGCCATGCCTGTCTGAGTTTCCTGGGGTTATTATTTTCTACAGATGCAATCAGAATAAAACACTGCTGTTCTAGGTAGGTCCAAGGTTGAACAGCTTCTTGTGTCAAACCTACACTTTACTGGGATTCTTCCCCCTCCTTCAGGCCCAGGCCAACGGTGCAGAGAGTCACCTTCCTAGAAGCAACTAGTCTGCGCTAGGAGGGGAGAACAGGCTGAGGCTGGGGTGTGTGGTTTCCCTCGGCTTTGAATAAAGCAGCAAGATGTTGAAATGTCAGGAAGGGATATTGGAAAAATCCCCCTGGTGGTGTTGTGTGTAGGACACTTTTAAATGAGAATTTTTGTTCCTAAGGAAATTAGAGGTCAACTGCAGTCTTGTATGAGAACGTGGCCACCCCAAGATGGTATCAGTATGGAAGAATTGCTCCATCCTCCCCTATGCCTTTGCTTCTGTCTGCCATTAGATATAACCAATTCGAGAACTGTCAGGCAGGGAGCCAGCTGCCTCACATCTAGTTCAGTGTCCCGTTGGGCACCACACATCCATCATGCTATGGAAGGAATGGAATAATCAAACTTTTTGAGCTGCAAAGAATCTTAGAGATTTATGTTTTATACATCACTCAAGCCACCCCCCCCCCCCCCACCAACTCCAATGAGGAACTTGTCACATCTTTGCCAAAGGACACATGTCTAGTTCCAGACAGAAGCTAGATCCTCATTTTATGACTCTCCTGAGGTTAGTTATTCTCTTCAGTGATTTTTCAAACCACTACCAATATAAATATTAAATTCAAATGTAAACATTAAGAAAACTTTCTAAAAAAAGGATTAAAATTATTTCCATTTTAGCAGCATAAAAATCACAGTATAAACGTTACCAAATTATGTTAAATTTAGTTATTCATTTACGTTTTGCTTTTTGATGTTCATGACAACCTGAAATCTAAGCATACTTCAATATGTCCCACTTTATACCACTTATATAAGTAATCGGATTTCTGAGCCTTCCCCCACCCCCACCATCCTTTTTCCCTCCAGGGCTGTGAACAACTTAAGGAATTTAGCAATTTAAAGAATTTTAAAAAAGAGGAAGAGAGTAATTTAAAAAAAAAAAATCCTGTCTTTGCTTGAGTCTTTTCTGCTATGTGTTCTGTTTCTGTGCCACAGAGAAGCGCATACAGTTGGGATACAGGCGCTATGTTGGTGGGAAGGAGAGTCGCAGTGCGTCCTTCTCTGTGATTTTTCCTGGCATGTGAATGTTTTACCCCAGCAAGTAGCAGAAGTTGCATATGAAGCATGCAAGCTGGTGCAGACAACTAGCAGTGAAGAGCCAAGTATAGTTGCCCATTCAGCCCCTGTTCTCTCTCGGGGTGCAGAAGGTCCCAAGCTCTGGTCTGCAAGTGTTGGTTGTACTGTTCTTCTTGATGTTTGTGCATTTTGCTCATGTCTCTGTAACTTATCATCCTCATTTCTTTCTCAGACTCCCATCCATCAAGCAGCATTCACCTTTTAAACTAAAAAACAATGATTCTTAGAATATTTATTTATTAAAAATGAAATGTCTATTGGTGATAGTCTTTTAAATTAAGAGTATTATTATTTTTGCGAGTGCTCTGGTTATACAGTGGCGTAGATTTGGAGTAGTGTAATTTTTTGCAGGAAACGAGATTTTTCAGGAACACCTGAAGAACCAATTTGGACAACAGGACTTGGCTGTGAGAGCCACAGGAGCCTGCTAGCTGAACCCCTGGTTCAGCTCCCAGGCACATGAACGACAGATGCACTCATGGGGTTGGACAGAGGCCTTGAATAGCAGAGGGACCTGTGTTCCCTGCTAGAAGCTCTCCCAGAGGAAGAAGCCTGGGACTGAGTGCAGCATGCCTGATTATTTTTGCCACATTTGCCAACCAAAGGCATAGAGAGAAGCCAGGAAGAAAAAGTAAAGTCCTTCCTCGTGGGATAGGTGAATACATGCATATGGAATAGGGAAAATATATTCTCTAACATAATTGGAAAACATTACCAGAAAATGTAAAGAATACGCACCAAACCATGGAAAAATAAAATACAAATAACCCTTTCTCCCATGAGAGGCACCCATGCTTAATAATTGGAAATATTTCCCTCCAGACTTTTCCTGTGTCCACCTGGTTTTTATGCAAAATTTAGGAGCAGCCTTTCTGTCTATTCCTGCATTCACATGTCGTAGCCATTAAAAAAAAATGACTAAGATCCTCTAAGAACTCAACCTTGTAAAATCTACATGAAAAATCAGAGAGAGAGAGAGAGAGAGAGAGAGCAGAATACTCAAGCTTATTCTCTGTTTGAGTTGTACTTTTAAAAATCCATTATGGCCTCAGTTCAGTCCTGAAAATAGTCATGTACATATTTGCCCAGACACGTTATAATTTATTCCAACTGAGTAGAAAAGAAAGTTTATTTCACGTACGTGTTTGCACACCCACTCTCCCACCCCCTACCATCAACATGAGAAAAGACTGGCTGAAACTCAGGGTGTGTCTGAGCCCTACCATTAGGCTGATAATCGAACAGCATATTACTTTTACACCTCCACGCCACATGTGGTGGAACTGTAGGAATTATAATAGAAAACACATGGGCAAGCCACCTATGTAGAGAACAAGGACATTTCTGAACCAGCCAGCTGGTAAGTAAACCCTGGCCAAAGGCAGTGCCCATTCTTCTCAGTGACCGCACTTCTGCGATCGGAAATGTCTCTCGGGAAGTGACTGTATGCAGGTTAATTATAAAGAACCCCTTCCCAGTTTAACCCACTGCAACAAATCATTTACATTTCCACACTGTGATGTATGGTAGAGGTCTGGTGTGTATCCTACATGAGATGGATACATATATGTGTTGTCCAGGATTTATTTTTTTCTTATAGACTAACGCAGTAAGTCCCTTGGATGCATTTTCTTCTTCTTTTTTTTTAACCTACATAGTGGTCCAATGTTTGAATAACATTACATTCAAATAGTATACACTCTTTAGTTACCTGCCGTTAGCAGAGGTACTGTCTCAGAAGAAAAGGAGAATGCTAAGATAATGAGAACAATACCCAGGAGGCATTAGCAGAGGCAGAAAATATAAAGTTCTGTGGTGGGAGACTACGAAGAAGGGTGACCTCAGTGGATACTCCAAATAATGCAGATTTGCTCAGCAGTTCTGTGTGTGTTACGAGTTTATTGGGAAACTGAGCCAATAAATCAATTCCATGAATAGGAGAAAAACCACCTGAAAGGCTATGGGCCTGATAAAGGTCAACGCCTCTTCCTGTGTCGTCACCAAGTCTTGCTTGTGTGTGAAGCAATCTTTAAACTAAGATGAGGATCATGACTTTTGCAACTTCTTCTCTTTCTATCTTAAACAATTCAGAACACCCTTGTGTTTTTTACAGAATTATGATACTTTGTTTTGAGTGTGTGAAAGCTATATTTTTAAAACTTTGCTGGGTTTGGTTTGGTTTGTGATTTTACTATTTTGTTGATTGACTGGTTGTAATTATGACTTTTTAAAAGCACCTTTCCTGCATAAATATGGAATATGTTCCTCTACAGGAATATGATATGGCTCAATAACATCAGTAAAACTAGTGAAGACATTTTTAAAGATAAAAAATAAATAAATTGTTCTACCTCTACCACTCTACACATGACTGTTTTCCTCCAAGACTATTCTTTTTACTGAAAATCACCAGAAAGTAAATGTGAATGAAGGACTCTGTAGATAAATTCTTAAATCAATTACTGTTGAAAATCTCAGATTTGCAGAAGAGGAAAATATTAGGTGCTTGTGTCCTGGTCAAGAAGTGGCCAGTGAGCCTCACTGTGTACCTTAGTGGATGAGACAGTAAGACCTGCTGATCGGGTCACTGTTAGTAATAAACAGTCAACATATGCAAATGGCTCAGCAGCATCCACAGCCCGTAGTGAACACCCAGTAAACACTCATTATCCTTTTGTCATTCTCTGCTTATACTTTAGTACAGCAACCAGAGGCCCCAGAAGAGGGCTCTCTACATTAGTGAAGGCTGAGACATCATCATTGTATGTGTTTGTCCTGAAGCACAAGAGAAACTTGGCACAGGGGCAGTGTGACACTGATGGCACTTTGGTAGTTGATCCCCTCTGGCTCATGTTCTTGTGTCATCTGCGGTGTTAACTACACAATGCTGAAACCAAACCTTCCCCATGGTTGCTGTCACCAGACCAGAATGACACAGAAAGTAGAGGCAGCCTTGTGGTCTGACCCCAGAGCAGTCATCAGGGTGTGGGTAGGGCCCTTGCTCAGTGTCTCCTGAAGACCTGTGGCCATTTCCAGGAGAGGATCAAGACTAGAACTTGAGACTCCTCAAGGAACCAAGGTTGCCAGTATCTTCTCTTTTCCCTTTTAAAAATGCCCTAAGCTCACACACAGCCACAGCCTTCAACAATTCTGACCTCAAGTTCCAAACTTGAGACTGAAATACACCTTTTCCATGTAAAACTGTTCATAAACCTGCCTTGGAAAATGTAAAGCTTAATGAAATATAGGTTCTTAGCTGTTTTACTGAATAGAGTACCTTACTGTTTCTGAGTTTACATTTGCTTTGTAACAGGAGTGTAGATGATTCATATTTGTTCACTATGTATGCATGTTGGCAAGTCTAGTCCTTAATACCACTGTGGGTCACAAAGAGTTTTGATTCAAATATGCATCATTACCCAGAGTAGAGTTAGGCAAAAAATCTTTAATGAGTTAAATTGATGATAAGGAAGTTTATATAAACAGGAATTAATACTTTAAAGCAAGAATTATCGTACTTGGGCCCTGGCTGGTGTGGCTTAGTTGGTTGAGCATCACCCCATGCACCATGAGGTCCCTGGTCTGATTCCCATTTATGGTCTTGATCCCCAGAAAGGGGTGTGCAAGAGACAGCCAGTCCTCTTTTTCTAAAACCAATAAAGACATATTAAAACAAGCAAACAAAAAAATAATTATGGTACTTGAAAACCATTTCTGCTATCAGTGACCAAGATGCTTTGGTAAAAAAAAAAAAAAAAAAGGATCTCCCTGCTTAATTTGGCAAGTCCGGCTATCTACATGTGTTCACACACGGGGTACTTGCTATTTGCATTAGTCCCAGGTGTTGGGCAGCAGCCAGATTTCTCATTAGAATACTGAATTAGAATCTCAGTAAACTCTATTAAGTGCTAATTTTAGTTTATGAACACTACATTTTAGTAATTCAATAACCATTTAATGGATTACTGGGAAGAACACCATGGATAGAAGTAAATGGCCTCCTGCATTTCTAATTCCTAAGGAGCTAGCAGAGTACTTTCATGTGTGGGTTGGTTGAGACTTTAGGGTCTTCAGGGGTGTCCTTGAAGCTTGGTAGGGGGAACGAGCTCTACACTGAAGATCACCTCAGTGGACTAGACCTGTAGCCATCACAAAGGCAACGGTTCAAGTTCCTTTTTAACAGCTATCTGAATTCAGACAAGTTCCCTGATGTTCTCAGTTTCTCGTCTCTAAAATAGGATCCTTGTAGCTCATGAGGCTCTCACAAGGAATGTGAATAGCATAATACCTCTGGGGCTTTTAGCACGTTGCCTGATACAAGTTGTTTCATAAACTTTAGCTGTTCTGAGTCTGTTCACCTTCCACAGATTCCAGCAGAGAGCCATGCAAGTGGTGTTTGTGTGTTTCATCGAGGTGGATGAAATCAGACTATATTTTAAAGCCAGCAAGCATACAAAGGCCTGATCTGTTTTATTCCTAGAACTGATACTTACGTTAGGAGCCACATCAGAGGTGGCTGGATGGACATAAGAACAGGTGAAGTTACTTAGAAAATAAGTTTAGATGAGGTAGAGGTATGAAAGCTGAGTATTGTGGTATTCAGAGGTCATAAAAGAACAGAATCTAGCAAAGGAGATGGAATTAATGGTCAGCAAGGTAGGAAAAATAGAACTGGCCTCTGGCATTCTGGAAGCCAAGGAAATAAAGTGTTTCAAGGGGGGGAAATGGACTATGTCAAATACTTTATTTATTGTCTTCAAATTACGAATCCTGGGAAATGGCAGCACGCAGACAACCAAATGGATTCTCCCGTGAGATGACACTTGTTGATTTTGAAATGTCTTAGGTTTCCTTGCTACCTGTGAATTGACCAGCATAATTCTCTCCCTTTTCTTTTTTTTTCCTGGGAATTGTATGTGTCAGCAGCAAGTGAGCAGTAATTTTGTCAGATCCCTACATGGCTAGAAAGTCATGAAAAAGTAGTAGATTAAGCCTATTTTTCAAATCTGACTCTTCCATGTAACAAACTACAGAGAATGAAATACTAGGAAACATGAAGCTGTTATGAAGAAAGTGAGAAACAATGTGTTTTTTTGCCCCACATTTTCACAAAATTAAAAAGGAGAAAAGATCTACCTTGGAACAGCTTCCTTTTTTTGCCCCCCTTTCTCATTTTTTTTTTTTTTTTTTTTTTTGTAAATTCCTTTTACCTATTTTTTAAAGCCAAGATATTTTTACTCCCTTAAATTAACAGGCAGTTTTCTGTTTGGCCTGGTTTGAAAATAGCTCATGATCCTCTAATCCATTTCCTTGGAATAATTTGTGAAACTTTTAGTTGAGGTGCCCCCAAAGCTCAAATTCCAACAAAAAAGATAAATTAAATGACTAACAGGCTAGTTAGCATCAGAAATGCAACTTTGTCTGAAGAGGTTCCTCAGTTCTGAGAATAACTGA
This sequence comes from Myotis yumanensis, assembly GCF_028538775.1. Lineage (NCBI taxonomy): Eukaryota > Metazoa > Chordata > Mammalia > Chiroptera > Vespertilionidae > Myotis > Myotis yumanensis. The sequence continues at coordinate 27,190,496 of NW_027223762.1, read as the reverse complement.
CAGTAAGTTAGAAAAAATGGAGGTAATATATAGTCTAGGAAGAGAAGGAAATAACTCTTTCAAAGAGGGAAATTATCTATGCAGATAATTTATCTTAACAGGGAAACAGCCCTTGAATTACAAAGCTTAGAAAATGATAACATTCAGACAACAAAATGTCTTCTCTCTGGAGATGTGGCCTGCAGTTTTCTCTATCGTACTTCTCTCCTTATGTCCTTCCTAGGAATGTGGCATTTCTTCCAAATTTTAAAGAAATGGAGAATTTAAGGAACACCTGCTGATTTTTAAATTTGGTCACTTTCTTTTATAAACCATTACTTTGGCCAAACCTTCAAGTTTGTGGGCCTGATTTAACTTTAGGGGCTACCTATTTGAAATCTCTTGTTTCACATGCTCATTCATTTATAAAATACTAGAGGCCCGGTGCATGAATTCTTGCATGGGTGGGGTCCCTCAGGGTGGCCTGTGGAGATTGGGCCCCAGCTCACGTCCCCAGCCTTGCAGCCGCACAGTCCCGCCTGGGACCCCACCTTGGCCTGGTGCCACTCCCTCACCTGCTCCACCATCCTGTCTGCGGGGCGATGGGTCGGGGGCCAGGCCCCCAGCCAGGCTCCCTCAGCTCCTGGGAGCTGGGCAGCGACCTGCCCCCTGCCGCTGCCACCGGTCGCCATCTATGGGGCAATAGGCAGGGCGGTCAGGCCCCTGCTCGCACATGCCTTGGCCTGGCACCTCCCGCTCACGTGTTCCATCATCCCACCATTGTCTTGCTCTCATCAGGGCCTATCAAGGCTGGCAGCTCCTCCACTGCCCCCCACTGCCAGTGCAGCGTCACCAACACCCGCCATGTTCCGCACCACCCCCGGGGGTCAGCGCACGTCATAGTGAGCAGTTGAACTCTAGGTCTACCAGTCGAACTCCTGGCAGAACGACTGCCCAAGGGGACAATTTGCATATTAGGCTTTTATTATATAGGTTATATTTATTTTCCAAGTCCCAACTAGGACCAATATAAAGAATATGACTCCCACTACTAACTTTCTTTTATTTGTCATAAATTTTATTTGTCTAAATATTTTTCTCCCCTAATGATCACATAATTCTGTTCTGACAATATATCTCAAGTATTAGTACTGACTTATAATATTGATATTTAGATGTCTATGTAAAATAATCACTTTTTATTTCACCTTACTGAAATCTAGCTGACCTCCTCATAACTTCAATGAAGTGTCATTTCCATTTCTCTCCCATGATCCTATCATTTGGCATTTTTATTTTAGAGGCAGTGCTGGCAAAACACTAGTAAAATTAAATGCATCCAATGGTGGTATTCTGTAAATAATCTAAACTTAGTCAACCCTCTATCTAGCAGGTAATGACAATGGGGGTGGCTGGGGGGCTGGAGAGAGAGCAGAGAGCAAAGCAATCATATAAAAAGCTTACCTAAGAAAGCATTTCCACTTTAATTTTCTCTTTGCAGTATTTTTGCTGGGTCTGGCACTATTAATTAGGTTTGGTTTGGTAATTTATCACTAGTTATTGTATAAACAATATATGTGATCAAACATTTTAAAAATGCACAATTGGCTTTGTCAGTGATGAACGAATACTAATTCAAGAAAGAGACACCTCAACAATTATCAGAGATGGCAAGTGTTTGATAAATTGATAAGCAAGTTTCATAATCTGCCTCATTAAGCAGGAACTAAAATTAATCTGCAGAGATGTTTACAAGTGTAAAGGAGTCAATTGCTCATAAGATTTTTTTAATTATCAGAAAAGTATATTAAATGAGGGAGTCCCTTTCTATGTCCCTCTCTGAATTGTACAGACCACATGTATACAGAGAAGAGAACAGGTATGATCGAGGAAATGCGTTCAATTGTTTCTTATTCCTCCCTAAACTGTGTTTGTTGCTGTCTGACCATTTTAATTCCCATCCTGTGTAAATGAGAAGCTTAGTAACCAGCAGAGAGTCTCAGATCTGGGATTAAGACTCATTGATCCATTTGGTAAAAGCCAGCCTGTCTTATTAGTATCTTGGAACTTAAACTAGAATAGGAGCCCTTGCCAGAAAGTTCTATTCTAACATGGACTGACACTATCCCTATATTTCTAAATCCATAACGCCATGTGTTGGATTTTTAAAATAAAAAAGACTTGCTGATAAGTATATTTAAAGGAGATTGTTATTATTATATTTTTAATAAAATATCAATGTGAAACACAAGGTTTCTCTTAAGTAAAGTGGATTGGGTTTTTTGTTTGTTTTAAATATATTTTTATTGGTTTCTGAGAAGGGAGAGGGAGAGAGAGAGAGAAACATCAACAATGACAGAGAATCATTGACTGGCTGCCTCCTGCAAGCCCCCCACCGGGAATAGCGCTGGAAACCCTGGGCATGTGCCCTTGACTGGAATCAAACCCGGGACCCTTCAGGCTGCAGGCTGATACTCTATTCATTGAGCCAAACTGGTGAGGGTTAAAGTGAGTTGTTTTTAAAGCATATAATTAGAATTAGTCACTACGTTATGATTTTTCTATCTAATAAGATTTTGTTCTGTAGGGTTTATTCTTCAGTCTTCCTTCCTACTCCATATTAATGCTTAGTCAAACCAGAGACCTTTCTCTGCATTCTAGGATTTTATCTGTCTTATAAATTTCTTATCTCTTTCTGTGAACTCTTCCTACTCATTCTTTGTGCAAACTTACCTCCCTAATACATGAATCAATTTGCTCTGTATTTTTCCTTCCTGCCTCACCCTCAGGTCTTATAATTCTGCTGCTCTTGCTCTCTGAGTAATACTTGAAAGGCCAAATTTCACCAAATTTCTTCCAGAAGTTAAAGGTGACACATTTCCAAAATCTGGGAAAATTCAGAGTGTGTTAGAGAAAATGACATCACCTCTGCACTTCATCGGTTTATTCTTAAAACTCCTCCTGGTCATCCGGGTAGTTAAATACTAATATGGCTTAACAAGGACTCTTGCCACCAACCTTTGTAGTACTGGTGCAGTAAGGACAGCATTGAATTTTTTATTAAATCTGTGTGAGAGCTGAGCCAGCCTGTGTAAAACAGTCACTCTCAGGAATAAGAACAAATGTTCCAAAATTCACAAAGATGTCTTCTCTCAAATATATGAGTTACTGAATAGATTTTAAAAGTTAAAAGAATTTACCAGGGAACCTGACTTTTTTTAATTAATGATATTAAATGGAGTAGGAGGTGAGTCTAGGAGGACTTTTCTTTATGAGGATTTCTTATATTTCCCGTGTAAACCATTATTCACTATGTAAATTCCTTTTATAAAAAATCATACCTATGACTTATTAACTTACAAAGGATTTCTATAATAAATACAGGAAAACCTATGCTTCTTATTTCTGCCTTGGTTTAGCGCGTATATATATATATATATATATATTTTTTTTTTTTTTAAAAATTGATTTCAGAGAGGAAGGGAGAGGGAGAGAGAGAGAGAAACATCAATTATGAGAGAGAATCATTGATTGGCTGCCTCCTGCACACCCCCCTCTGGGGATCAAGCCCACAACCCGGGCATGTGCCCTTGACTGGAATCGAACCTGGGACCCTTTGGTCTGAAAACTGACGCTCTATCCATTGAACCAAATCAGCTAGGGCAGTTTGGCTATTTTTAAAATAGTTGGAAATAGTTAGGAGAAGAGGGGGGAGGGAAATGGCCAATATCACAAATTCATACTTTTGGGTGCAATCAAAAGGTCTACTTAATATATCAGTGAGATGTTCAAATATTACTGATACCAAGAAATCTAACTTTATTGTTTATGATGATAAATAGTTTGTATTATGGTGGACATTGTCTCAGAACTTATTTCCCAATTACTCTAACTGTAAACCATTTAAAATTTCTCATTGGAATGAATGATGTTGTTATTTTATTTCTTATTTTAGAGATACAATTAATGAAGAGCACTGGCACTAGACATATGTGTATCCATATATATGACTAAATCTGTGTATCGCCAATATATCTGGCTAATTCATTTAAAACTTCCATAGTCCTTATGGCGTCCAATAACTGACAATGCATATTCCCCTCATTAAATTGGCCAGGTATTGTGCTCCTTGTTCATACTCTTAAAGTCACAATGATACGTTTTCTTTGTTTAATGCAGTGCCTCCATAAGTAACCAGACTATCTATAAACTTTTCAAGGGTAGCAACCATACTTTTTTTTCTGTTGTAACAATGAAGTTTAGCACATACCCTTTAGTGAGTGAGAAATATATTCAGTAAAAGGGTGTCAAATAAATGGATTAATATAAGAATGATTGAAAGGTATCCTTGAAAAATGATAAAGGAAGAATGTCCTTCTAGTCCCAGATAATCAAGATTGGTTTTAACAAATTCCCTGAACTTTAATATAATTGAATGGAATTGAAGGGGCATAAAATTATAATTCCAAAGCAACAGCACTCCTCCGAGAATGCCCTTCTGTCAGAAGCCAGATTTCGGAGTTGCTGCCAACTCCCTGATGGGGAACATTTCTGGAAGATGTTTTCACTGTCAGAATGCAGAAAAACCAAACACTGGTTTGTATATAGGACAATAAAGATAAAATATGGCACTTGGATGTGCCCCAAGAAGCAACGATAGAGCCAATGCACACATACACCAGGTTCTGAGCATTCACAGAGCTGAGGCAGGTCCTCCACAGAATGATGACCTCTGCAAGGTCATCAAAGAGATTAAAGATAGGGCCATGTTTGCTGGTAATTATAAGCAATCACAAATATAAATGTGTTACAGTTAACGTATGAGGATGAGTAGGTGTATAACAGTCCTATGCAACTGAAATGACAATTCTAGTGCATTTTAAAATTCGTAATCAGTCAACTCTACTTCACTGTATTATGAATGATCTAATTGAAAATCATGTCCAAAAAAAATGTAGTCGTCCCACCTGTCATGGTTGGTTCTTCTCCAAATGGCTGACTCAGCAAGGACCTTTAATCTGTATGGGTTGAAAGCAGCAAAAGGCTGCAAGAAGATAAAATTATGGACTGAATTTATATTTAGCTCCTTTAAGATTAATTGAACATTTTTATTCTGATTAATTATCCCATCATCTTTAGATTTTACTTTTTTTAGGACTTGAGTTACATTACCACGGCCTCTAGTAGATTTGATATTTATTGTCCACAATTAGTGTTTTGTAAAAGGTTATGAAATAAAGATATTCATTTCTTAATTCAGAGCTTCCTGGGAGTTCATAATGGTGATGATTGTTTTAAAAGTAATGGTATGTTTAAAAATATCTTGAAAATTAACAGGACCTGTATTTTTGTGTTTTTTTTTTAAATGCCATTAAGAGCAATCGCAGATTCCCTGAAGAGAGGATTCATAGGACCATGTACTTCCACTGTCAATTATTTCTTCATGCTGTTCCTGTAATTTTAGCCTTTAGCACAACTAACTGAATTGAGCTGAAGTTGGCATTCATTTCTCCTACCTTAGCAGAAGCTCTCTAGGTAGGTCTGAGTGAATAGAAAAATGCAAAGGTTAAAAAAATTATATATATTTTACAGTTTATTACTATGTTGTTAAGAAGGCATAACTAAACTGACTGCTATTAGTCAATTCACCCTCCTTCTAAATGGGTAGGGCCCAAGGACACTGGGAATAGTACCTCTGTGAAAGAAAAAATCCAATTGATACTAAGTAATTAGAAATGGATTTTCTTTTTCATATAAAATTACTTTATTATCTCTTGTAAGGTTACTTTCCCCTCACCCCCCTCTGGAATTCATTATAGTTGTTACAAATGGGATATATTTTAAAACATGTGAGGAATGTCAAGCAGATCACCTTAGCTCTGTTGGGGAAGAAAACCATTTTTTCCTACCTTCTAAGTTCTGGCTGGTCTAAGAATTAAATTGATATGGAGACAAATTAACTGGACATGATAACCAATTTAATTATATACAGACAGAAACCCCCATAAAGATGAGAGATTCCAGGATCCGGCAAAATGAAGTTTAATATGCCATTTTGAGCATATTGGGACATGGAAATGTTCGCATAAAAACATTCAAAACTGTAAAGGATTTTTGTGAGTTTATTTGAGCCAAACTGTCGACATTTGACAGGAAGCAGAATCTCAACCAATTAAGATAGTGCTCCAGAGAATGGCAATTTTTCACCTTGTTTTATACATTACAATCACAAGAGGAGACCATGAAATCCATTGGTGATAGATTAGAGAGATGGGAGAAAGCAAAGGGGGGCGGGGGGAGACTTCTGGGATTGGGTAAAAAGTAAAATGAAAGACACTTCTTTTAGGTGGGTCCAGGATAGTTAACAGTCAACAGTTAACATGATAACAATAACAATGAAGGAATTTGTGATATCTGTCCTGGTGCCCAGGGCATTTGGTTGTGTCCTGAGGTGTCCAGAACAAAAGGGAAGTTACAAGTTACCCTGACATTTCAACCATAAGTTATCATAGATGCCAAAAGACAATAGGCTCAGTTAAGGGAAGATACCAGCCTAGCATGTGACTACCCACTATAAACTGCTTTTAGTTGACGTTTTAATTTCAGACCATCCTTTGTGGTTACTTTGGGCCTTTGAGTTTGCAAGATGGCCATGCAGGCCTTCCCAGGTTTGCTTGTGGCCCCTTTCGTCCACAGATGAGAAGGAAGACAAATCACAGAAAGAAGGAGAAGAGTGTTTAGCAAACAACTGTTTTCTGGGCCATACAAAAATACTGGAACATAGAGAGGACTTTGATCAAATGGGCTTGCTAGGTTCCTCCCTGCTTATAACATCTAGTTTGTATTATACTATAGTTATTTATGGTGATACCCCAGGAGTAGTCCTTTATCTAAATTCTTTTAGGCATTTAGAGGAAGGTCAAAGGTTTTTATTTAGTCTTTTGTCTCTTAAAAATAATGAGCCTAAAATAATCCTCCTGCCAAAAAGTGGCAAACTGGGGGGGTGGGGGGGCAGGGAATTTTTGCATTTCTATAGCTCCAAATAATTTAGGACTCTTTCCCTACTCCTGCACCATCTCATTTTTATTCCTTAGATAAAGTCTGTTTTATTAATAACACTAGAAAGCTGCATATCCATAGACAGTATTAGATAGAAAATATAAATAACCATTGGATGAATCAGACCCTGTCTGCTTGGACTGGCAACTTGAGGCTCATGTAACTATTTCCTTTACAAGGAGTCAAGGAGTGCTAAGTCTAGAAAGGACTTGTGGCATTTTCTACTATAAGTTAAAGGTAATGATCTCTCTCATGCAGGAATAGAAATTATGGGGGAGGAAAAATAATTTTTCTCTACCCTTTTTGGTTCTTGGCTGTGACACCCTTGTAATAAAACGATTAACAGGAGAAAAACAGAAGTTAATAGCATGCACACCTCCTGTATACATGGGAGATAGCCAAGAGAACAGAGTAACTCTGAACTGGCCCAAGACACCACCTTAAATAACCTCTCCAGCTAAAAACAAAAGACTGTGTGTGTTGAGGGGAAGGGCAGGTGGCAGGGAGGTCAATTATGGGTAGTTACCAAGAACATCACAGTAAACAATGGTAAAGTTATCATACAGATTTAAGTCATCACCTTCTTCATTGATAAGAGTTTCTGTAGGTATTAGAGCATCCTCTTTTTGGCACAGAGAAGGAGACAGCCTTACATATGGAGAGTCCCCCTACAAGTGTGTCTCACAAAAGGTAACTTCTACTCAGTTTTCAAATCTTTCCCTATATCTACTCTTCCTTTAAAATAATCAGCTTAAAATAATCCTTATGCCAGAGAGACATATTTTGCAGTGGCAAATTCTACTCTCCTTCAACTTAATTGTATATGTAAAGTATTCAGTTCTTGCCCAGCGATTAGGATTCATGACACTAAATGGGCACAGTTGAAGAAACTGTTGATCAGCAGCATCTACACCTTGTGGCCATAACACTCAAATGAACATAACACTCAAGACCACCACTAGAACCCTGCATTTCTCCTGCCAACTCCAGTATCCCTCTCACTGCACTGATGCCCCTTCATCCTTGGAGAATATATGCCTGACTCAGCAGGATTTCATTGTGACTTGGAATCATAAATACTTGAAGTTACAGGGTAGTTCTGAGAACCAACTCTAATAGCCTTCTCGTATAGGGGTAGCTCCCCTAACAATTTGTCCCTCCAAATTACTTGAGTGGCTCAATTTGGGGGATTTTTTAAAATATATTTGCTCATCTTAACTTTATTTATCTGTAATGTTATCACATGGTTTGTGCCTTTTCATCCTGGGTTTGCTGAAAAGAACGAACTCTCTCTTCCATGACTCATTCATTGAAAAATAAATATATGTATGTATGTTTATAACCTAAATGAACCATCAGCTTTCTTGACAACCAAATCTTATGATTGTCTGTCATTGAAATCACCATTAATTAACATTTCTAAGATTTTTTTCAACTATAGTACTAGTTGAAATCACTGATATTTTACATATACAATTTTTGTCTTTTAATTCTTAAGTGCAGAAATTTAAAATTGTATCTCTGTCAAATATTTTGCTTAGAACAATCAGTTCTGGTTGGTTGGTGTCTTTAATTTTTTAATGTGAATTTTGATTATGAGAGATTTTAAAAAATAATTTATCAGAGTAGTTGTGATTAAATAGAAATTGGAAAGTATTGAAAGATTTTATGTACAGATTTTTATCTATAGTCTTTAGTCTTTAGTATAATTATAGCCATATATACACATACCTATAAATATGTGTATATTAAATAATAATTTTAGTGATTAAATGTAACCAGTTTGCATTTTGATATATTTTATATTACCTTTTCTAATAAATACTTTGAATACATTTTTTACATAATTTTAACACAAATTTCACTTTTTCTCAGGAACTTTATAAAATTTCATTTCGTTAAGATTTCAATGCAGGGGTCATTTTATAATTTATGAACCATGCCTCCTGTTATTTTTATCAAAGCCATTGATAAAATTATTGACGATTATGGGAAATATATGAAGGTTGATTATTGGTATTCTAAGTAAGGCAGGGGGAAAAGAGATAATTCCCCTGCAGTGTGAGAAAGAGCTTGGAAAGTTTCCTAGAAAGGGAATAAGCTGTGCTAGAAATCAAAGTGGTGGTAAGTGACAGCTCAGAAAAAGAAATAGGAAAATGGCATCTTGCCACTGTTGGTTTACCCACTGACAATGCTGGTTTGAGGTGTAAGCCACAGGCCACCAGCATTCCCTGGTAGCATGGATGCATGAGTTTCATTAGCTTAATGTAGGAGGTACTGAGACTTCTGAGACTTGCTGCTTTCAAATGCTTTCGGCAGTATGGAATTAAGGAAGCCATAACTCTGCTGTGGTCTACAGAATTTTTGATTTATTAGACTCTGACAAGAGAAGATTTACTACTATAGAAGAGAAATAAATTGTTAACTGCATATACAAGAACAGTGTGCTGTTTCTAAACTACCCCACATAGTACAGATGTTGCTCTACTCATACCTTGACGTATATACGCAATTTAAAGTCCTTTGTTGAGCTTTGGCATAAAAGCAAGCCCATTTTTAAATGGAAAAACTGGGGAAGAATTGAAAATTTTCATCCTCAGTGTGCCTTGTGAGTGTTCGGATTAAGTGTTGGCTGATTTGTACGTGAAAAATAACAGTATTTACCTTTTAAAGTGTTAGGAGAGTTCTTATAATTGTGGGGAAAAATGATCATGAAACTAGATGGTTTCTTGAAAGAAATGGAGTTTGAGGGATTTCTTTTCTTTTTTGAAATAAAGGAGTTAGCTCAAAACACGTCGATGGGAATGCCGTTCCAAGATTAAGGAGCAGCTGTGTAGAAGTTGCCAGGAGCTGAGTGGGTGGACTGATAATATGGAGTGGCTGGGCCAGACCTAGGGGGGACCAAAGCAAACAGGCACTTCTGTGTAGACAGAGAAAAAGTCAGACACAAGACAGGTTTCTGTGTGGCTCTGAAAGTAATAATAATTTTTGAAAGGCATTGGACAAAAAAGGCAGACAGTGTGGAGGTCATAGAATGAAAAACGTTAGCCAATAAGCAGCCATTAGTGGAGTTTCCAGGTTGGAAGCAGAATCGAGGTTTCTCTGTGAAAGACTGCTGATCTATAGACCTGAAGAATTCGGTAGAAAAGGAGAGAAGTAGCAACTTAACAGGTCTGTGAAGAGGATGCATTTTTTTTAACCACTATAATTTTACTGTGTCAATAGGGAGAAAAAGCATCTACTAGCTAATTTCTTTTAAAAACTTTATCTCACTTAGGAAAATCCATACTCTTAGGCAAAAGGCAGAAATAGCCAAGAGGCCATTTAATGCTTACCTGTCACTTTATGTGTAGAAGTTGGATATACAAAGGTTTCCTCCCCTCCCTTCCTTTCTTAATTCAAAATCTGACAAAGGTCAGTTGTCTAAGTTAGTACAACATGCAGAAGGAGGCTCAAGTTGAACTGGCTTTTACAACAAATCTCTCAGAAGCATGGACGAACTGCCATTGCCAACCAGTCTTTCGGTGGTACTTTCCCCAAGGGTGAGAAACAGTGTCAGAAGATTTGACATAGAAACATGTACTGCTAGACAGAAAGAATTCATAAGAGATTATTCTGCCCAAGATTTTTAATTTTATGGTTAAAGAAAGAAGCACTGAAAGAGATTTGTCCAATGTATAACGGATTATTTTCAGGGAGTGCCAGAACCCATTTCCTTCCCACTCTTATCCAAGTTTTCTTTTGTCAGATTATTCCCTGAAAGAAAGAAAGAACATAATTGTAAAAACTTTAGGCAAATCCAGATCCATACTGTTTAAAGATAAACTGAGACATATTAATTTCAAGTACTTATTTGAGCAAAAACCTGTTCAAATCTAGCCACACCAAACTACAAATGGTTAGGAGCATACCATTGCCAGCCAGGAGAAAGCCCTATAAAAGGAAGATACAGAAGAAAATAAAGGAAATTATTTTATTGGTTATAGCAGAAAGCCTAGTTGGCTACTTGTGATTGGTTGTCTTTGGGTTTTGATTTCTTAACTTCAGGCATTCACAGGGATAGGCTTTGGTTTGCTTCAGTAGGCTGCCATGGCATTAGAGCCACAGTGTAATGGCCCCTTGAATTAAAATTTTTCAATATGTTTTTATTGATTTCAGAGATGAGAAAGAGAGAGAGAGAGAGAGAGAGAGAGAGAGAGAGAGAGAGAGAATGAGAATAATTGATTGGCTGCCTCCTGCATGCCTCACAATGGGGACTGAGCCCACAACCTGGGCATGTCCCCTGACTGATCGGGAATGGAACTGTGACCTCCTGGTTCACAGATCAGCACTCAACCACTGAACCACGCTGGCCTGGCCTGGAAGTAATTTAATAATACTCATTCATTCCACACACTGATTAACCCTGAAACATCACATAAAAAGGAGCATGAATAGTGCCCACACTGAGGTTGCTTATGCCCAAAAACATACATGAGAATGGGAACAATTCTAAGAAAAAGCAAGAAAATGCTCTGATTTACCTAAATACTGAAAGGGAGAAAAGTAGTGGGAAGATTTTGAGTAGGAGAAAAAGTACAGTGAGCCTGAAGCAACTCAAGAAGTCTTCCTGGGGAAAGGGTATCTCTCAGTTATCCGAGCTTTGGGGAGATTACCAACGAAAGCCCTGACTTTCCATTAGAATAGACATCCAGAAACAACTGACTTCCTCTGTCAGTCCACCCTCCCACTGCCTAGTTCCTTCCCATGCGGAGTTGGATCAGCTCCTTGGGGAGCTGCCCATGGATGCCTTTGTAGCTGAGCTTTTCCTTCTTGATAAATCACTACCTAGGGAGAAATGGTGCCAATCCAGGAGGAAAAGCTTCCTGCCGATAAGCTATTTCAGAGCTGGCATGCTGTGTGCACTTAATAAACATCAAAGAAAAGTAAGTGATGATGCCCAGGAGAAAAGTTTCCTCCTTGTTTCCTTGCCCTTTTGAAGAAGGGCAGTCTAGTATTGGCCTTTCATTTTTCTAGTATCTACTGGTGTAGATTTCTCCACTCATATCTCCTGATAATTCACAACAAAGTGGAATATATAAAATTTTTTATTGTTTTCAAAGACTACTGCTTACTTAGCTGCTAGTTGCTATTTCTCACTTATGATGACACAGTATCATAAGAAAATTTCATTTTAGAATTTAAACCATGACACCTTTTTACAGACACATCAATACAATGGGGAAGTAACAGTAATAAGAAATCAACAAGAAGATATTGTGTGCCTCTATGTGCCAGGCTTTGTGTACGACTGATAAGGGATCCTGATCTTCATTGAAATAAAAGTTTTAGGGTTACTGGTATATTATAAACCCCTTTCTTAGCTAATCCTCTTAGTTCTGGTCAGAGATTAAGCTATTCTCTATTCTGCCTATATGGAAAGCCAAGCCAATCTTCTCAGATGTTAGAATAAGATAAATCCAACTGTCCTCTTTTTCAGGAATGAAGAATCAGTTCTCTGTGTTGCCTTCCCAGATCCTAAGCTTTACCATATAGACATATATGGCTATTCTGGGTCCTGCAGAATCCGCTCTTCAGAATTGATCTCAGATCCTGTCCTGGTTGGTCAGATGACTAAATAATGTCTCTGCCTCACTCTTAACAGTCCTCTCTGGGGTGCACAGAATTCTGTGTTACCCTAAAGACCCATCTTAAGACATTACTAAAGGACACATCTATGGCTCCAGACCTTAAGATCTCTGAACCGCCTCCTGGCCAAAGTCCCTTAGATCAGTTGGCCTATATTAGAGCATATTTTGCTATTTAATTGATAAAAGCCAATGAGAATGGTTCTACCATTAGGTTAAGCTTGACTCCTTCACCTTGCATTTAAAACTAGTATCTGGAGCTAGTTTCCCTTGATGGGCATCACTCCCTTGAGTACCATTCTATATTACTCCAGTTCTTTTCCATAGCTAAAAGAAGAATGTCTTCCTGTTTAAAATCTTGGGTTCCCTTTAGACCTGTCACTAAATTCCAATTTCTACTTGTCAGTTTTTTCACAAAATGAACAAGACTGGCTCACTCTGAACCCAGTGAATGATCACATTCTTCCCCCGGGTACTCTTTGATAATTCATTCTTCAGGAGTTTCCTCCTCCCTCTTCTCTTGCAATCCAGTCTTTCAGACACAGCATAGCACGTAACCATCCAGAATACTGTCATGATGATGGAATACCACTTTACTCCTAAATTAACAATAGCAGTCCACCAATGCAGAGAAGACACATTTCAATCCTTGTAAATATATGAAACTTTGTCTAATTCTGTAGGTTTTTTTAATGTTCATATTGTCTCTCCTCAACTTGAACTTTTCGAGGTTAGGAGTGTTCCATCCATTTATTCAATGTTGGATGGGTATCTGCTATGATCTGGACATTATTAGGTGCTGGGTGTACAGAGTAAGATGAATTCATCAAGAGCTCACTCTCCAATGGGTTAAATAAGATACAAATAGATAATCAAATATTATTTTACTGCCATGATAGAGGAAGTACAAAATCCGGTAGTGGCCTGCATAAGAGGAGGATTGATTTTGGCTGTATTCTTTAGAGGGCCTAAAGTAATACCTTATGCTTATTAGACTTACAAGAAATATTTAGTGGTGATGATAATATGGCATAAGTAGAAATTCAGAGAAGAGAGGAGGTAGAAAATAGCCTTTCTTAGAATTGAGATAAGACATCAAGCCCCGTAATGGTAAGAATCCCACTCAGTAATGGGTGGCTTTTATTATTCATACTGGCAATCACATATCTGAGTTATAAATTGCTACCATTTATTGAGTGCACATTATATATTGGGCACTATGCTTTGTACTTTGCACCTGCCACATCAATCTTTACACAGTCCCTAGTGGTTGGGTGTTTTTCCCACTTTGTGGATGAGAAAACAGAGGCTCAGTCCGCGAGTAAAGAGCTGAGCCAGAATTATAACCCTCTCTATCTTCCAAATTTCTCCACTTAAACACTCTACTGTTATTATAACTGTAAAGGTAGACACTAAGCATGTTGAAACATTTCTAACTATGTACTTGAAACAACTGTACCAAAACCTAAAGACCATTTTGACGGTTGGCATAGTCATGATATATTATTTAGTATTATTGGCAGAATTAAGATTGAATCTCTTAGAGAGGAAAATATATATTATTTATTTTATTACATATGTTATATTAACATATAAATATATACATAATGTATAAATAATAAATTTATATATATAATATATATAATAAATTTATATATATATATATATATATATATATGATTTTAGAATCATTTCCCAGCAATGTGAAATGCTGATTATTTCTCTAGGCATTAAACGTTTTATAATGGTAAAGTGATAAAGCATGAAACCAGTGTTTAAAATTAAAAACAGTGCCTATGTTTTTAATGAAAAGTTTAAAAAACATTTCTTGGAAGCATTTTCACAAGCATTTCATCAGTCAAGATTTACACTTCATTGTAAACAAAGATCAGATTTCTATTTTTTCATTTGTTGTTTTTGTAAATCTGTGATCAGGACTCTTGTAATAAAACTTGTCACTACTTATAACTGTTCACTGGGAACATTATCTAATTCTCAAAGGGTTTAGGCTATAAACAAGGATTAGTGTCACTAAACACAATATGGTAGAATTGGGTGTTTAAAATGAGTTGCAAATGTTTTAGACTTACAATAAAGCATGCATTTAATAAAGAATTAAGCGAGTCTTGTATCCTGTTATTGTTTGGTTACACTGTGAAGATTTCCTCCTTTTCTACACCCTTCTATTTTTTTTTTTTCTAAATTGCACATTAATATTAGATTGCTTTGGTGTGTATTGGCTTAATCAGAAAAGCATATGAACTAAAGCCAGCTGTGGGACTGCAGAGCATCTCAAAGATGCTATAAAGGGGACATAAACAAGACATTAGACCTCTTATTCTCTCTCTCTCTTTTATTGCTTAGCTCAGTGGCCTGTTTTATAGCCTTGGTGCTCTGCCTAGCAGTCAATATTCTACCTGCAAGCCAGACTGGTTCTCAGGGAGGTAGAAAATCTTTGACTGTGGGGTTGTAGACAATAGACTTTATCTGTTTCACTGGCTGGAGCTGGGGGCGGGGGGTTTATACAATAGAGTTTGTCTGTTTCACTGTTATTTCCCCCTGTTAGTCTCTCTCATGTTCATTTTCCATCCTCTTTTTTCCTAGCCCTTCTCTGCAAGCATTCTTAAGAAAACGTGTATGTGTCAGGGATAGAAAATTATGTGCATCAGGGATAGAATGTGAGTACAGTGACTTTTCAGGGATTTGACCTGGCTGACCTAATGTATGAAACAAAGGGTAGGTTTTGAAAGTCATCCTGATGATCTGATCTTTGTTCATCTCTCTTTTCCCCTCTTCTGACCTGTCTTTCTCTCTTTCCCTTCCACTAGTCTTTTTCTTATTTTCATTCTTCTCCTCTCTTCAAATTCACTTTGGTATGGGCATTTCTTCTTTCTACCAAACATTTATTGAATGTCTGCTATATGTCAGACACTCTATGTGACAAATACTCTGCTGACGTCATCTGTATATTGTATTGGGCGTGCACTACCCCACGTCAAGTCTCCTTTCATCAACATTTACCCTCCCTTTACCTTCTCCTACCTCTCCCCACCCCTCTTTTCCTCTTGTAATCACCATACTGTTGTCTCTCTGAGTTTTGCTTTTTGTTTTTGTTTTTTATTTTTGCTTCATCCTTTCACCTTTTCTACCCAGCCCCAAATTCCTTCCCCTCTGGCAGCTCTGTATCTGAATCTGTTTCTATTTGTTCATTAGTTTATTTTGTTTTGCTCTATTTTTCTTCCTCTTACTAGTCATATATTATTAATAGCCTGAAATCAATATATTTAATGAATACCAGCTGTACCTACAGCAAATTATCTTGGAATTACTACATAAACATAATTGCCCATCAAACTCACCCAAAAAGAAAAAAAGACCAGTTCTGAGGCCAGGTCTTCCATTCTTTTAGGAAGCAGGCTTATTGGAAATGAATATTGATATGAACAATCTGCCTTATGGAATACCTGTATTGCAAAGTTCTCTTCTGCCTTGTGCCTGCTTTGTCTATGCCTGATTTTAATTGACTCTTGAGACCAAGATCCCAATTTACCAAATTTTCAGTAAACATGCTAAGAGATTTTACAAATGCTGTTTCTTAACATTTATTTTCTGTATTTTAGAACTAGTTGATATACTCTCTAACCTGAAGAGGTAGATTCAATTTAGCGATTAAGAGCTTTGGAACTAGACTAGCATTCAGATTCCAATGGGAGACTACTAGCAGTATAACCATCAGCAAGTTACGGTTTCTCAGTGAATCAGCTTCTTCATCTATAAAATGATGGTAACAATAGCTGGTTATTAAAATCCATTTTAATTCCTAAATCAACTGAAATAAGTTTGGAAAGTATTTGACTATTATTTGGCACGGAATAAGACTCGGGTAATGATTTTGGTTGTTTTTGTTAAACTAATAAGCTAGGCTTGATAGGATTAATTGTCATTAGTTCTGTCAATTATTCAAGAGCTAGCATGCAATTTCCCTTTAATAACAGTAACGTTGAACTGATGTACATTAAAATATGTCCAGAATGGCATCCAGTGTATCTTGGGTGCAGTGTATATATGGCAACTATTTCTATAGTTACTTCCACTGAGATATACACAAGCTTTTGTACCCACAAAATTGCACTTATTTTTAGGGCACTGGTGTCAACAGCCACCTCTTCAAAGAAATTATTTCTTTTGATCCATTTAGTAACTTGATCCCAGCTGCATAAAAATAGACTTGCAGCATTTCATTTTTCTACAGACTGCTGATGGCTGCATTCCATAACTTAAGAAATCTGTCAAAAGGAAGCCTCCAAAACTCAGAAGCTTTTACAGAAACTTGTTGCACTTGCTAGCATTCAAACTAGAATTATTTGCAAGTCACAAAATGTGGCTTTAAAAAATACAGCTTCAAAATATGGACTATGATTCTTAACTCTAGATCGACCATTAAACTTTCATAACATGAAAGTTGCCATGTAATCAGTAATTACATAGCTTTAGGGTGACTTTATTATTTTTTTCTTTGGTCCAATGGGGTCAGTCACTCAAAGAATGAGACTGTGCCCAGTTGTGCTATGTGTTTATGGGTGTTGTAGTTTAATAGTAGCCTCAGCAAAAAGTTATAGTAGTGAATGCCTTGACTAATTAGCAAAAGCTCTCCAACTCTTCCATGCATGTCTCTAAGTTTATTTATAGAAGTTGGCAGTTCTGTGTGGGATTTGGGAGCTTTATGATTATTAATTTTAATCACAGACAATATCAATAAAAAATAAAGAGGCCAGGCAAGCAAAGAGGATCCAAATGAATCCATCACCCAGTTCTAACAATTATCTAACAGGCAAATACTGATTTATTTATTAGCTCAACCTCTTCCATCTCCACTCTTCAACTACATTATTTCAAAGCAAACCCAGACATTGCTTTATTCACTTGCAAATACTTCAAATAAAAGTTGAAAATACATGGACTAAAAAAAAATATGGCCACAATAAGTTTGGTGCTATTTTTTTCTTTTTTTTCATTTTACTTTATGTGTATTCAAATTATAAAATATTTTAAAATGTTAATGTGAGAATCCAATTAAAAGAAAAAAGCCTCTTCCTCATAATTTCATTCCTAAAGTTATTGGGTAACATGAACATAGGGTGTGGCTGGGCTGCAGTGGCCCAGTGTGGAAGGTTAGGGTCCCAGGTGAGAAGGATATCATTGCTTGGCATAGGGTGCTGGAGCCTAAACACAGTGAGAGGAGGCATTCATTCATAGCAACATGGCCTAGAATAGGGAACCAGATACATTAAGGATAATAGAATCGGGTTTCTCACTGTTGTTGAAAGGAGTTATAGAGAGAAAACAGAAATGACCCTAAGAGATTAGAAATGAAAGTGACTGTACTAAAAACCAAGTGTGAACACATGGTTTTCAATACATATAAATATAGATGTAAATGTATGCACTATACATACATCAACAGTAATTGCTCACTTCTAAAAACTTTGGTGCTATTTTAATGCTATTACTGTAGATAAAACCTAGAAATGTATTGAATACTATCCTTCCAGAATTTCTTACTCCCTCAGGATTCTCTGAGAACAATTCAAAATGTGCGCCTACATTCTTTCAATGAAGAACTCTCTAGAAACCGGAGTTCAATCACCCAACATGGACTTTAGGCTTAAGTGAAATCACCCTCACAAATCTGGGTCTTAATCATTTATCACTAATATTCTTAGGTCTGTCTGCAAGTGAGTGTATGAGGGCTGGGGAAGGAGTTAATTCACTTATAATAGGAATATCAATGATTTCTATCCTGATTTCAGGGACTTCGTATACCTAGATCCCATGCAAAAGCAAAAGACCTTTGACCTAACTCTTTAGGGTATGTTGTGTCTCACCAGGAGCCAGGTGGAGGGGAATTTATCATAAAGAGGAGCATATATTCATAAGTCTTATTTACTAAAGAAAATGCACTCATACTTGTTAAGATAGTAAAACAGGGGAAAGTGGAGATCCAATAGAAATTAGAATAGTTGGATCAATGTGGTGCAGTAGGACACAAAGTGTGTTTTGAGCAATGTTATTGGGATGCTAATTGGTGTCTTCCAAAAGGGAGGTTGTTGGAGCCTGAAATATGTAGTATTTTGCAGTGGGAATCACATAGAAGCAGATATGGTAGAGGTTGTTTTGAAATGTGTTCAGTTGTATTTTATCTACACTGAGTATTTGGTAAAATTAGGTTTCCTCATAATAGTCTTTGGGAAATGTTCATGTAGAAAGTCAATACAGGAATGGGGAAAGGGACTGCATTTTTCATCTTGTACATTTACTAAGTGTGAATTATTTGCATGATTGTTGCTATATCACTGAAGTTTGAGCTGTGAGTATACAGTGCAAGAAATTGTGTGTGTGTGTGTGGGGGGGGGGTTGTTTGTTTGTTTATTTGTGGGGGTTGTTTTGGGAAATTTTAAGCCAAATAAACTTGAAGAGACTTTCTCTGACATTTGAAATGGAAAAGCTTTATGCTCTAAATCATCCTTGCTCTACTCACTTTGTAAATCTGAGGAGTTCCATTCTTTGTTTATGACTCAACCTGTGGAGAAAGTGCTAGATTTTTCACATAAGAATGTCTCAAATAAGATTGTCTAATGCTTACCTTTGGTTAATTTCAATTTTTACTTATGTGAACATCATTACTATTAAATTTGAAAAGGTACCTATTGGGTATGAATGGCCAGGTACTCCTGCTCTGTTGCATTTCAGATGGGAAACTTCAAACAAAAATCATTAATCCCTGGTCTTCCCAGCTAGTTAAATACATAATAAAATTCTGTGATACTCCTGGCTGGGAATAAAATAAAATAAAATAAAATAAATTACCCACCAGAAAGAACTATGCATGGGCTAGTCATATCACAAGTGGAGCATTGTTTCCAATTTTTGATTATATGCTTATTAGAGATGATTGACCAACTAAAATGTGCTCCTTTCAGCTCTAAATGTCTGAGTATAGAAAGGCAACTAGAATGCTAAGGGGTCTTGGCTGCTCTGACCAGGGAGGCATAGGTTCAAGGGAATATAAGTCATCTTCAAATATTTGAAAGGTGCCTGAAGACGGTCCATCCTTGCTGCTTGACACAGTCGCTGCAGGAAAGAAACATCTGCACAGCATATGTTTCAATGGACCTGGCTTATATAGCATACTGTTCTTAATATGTTTGCTCCCTTTAGCGCCATGTGTTTTAACCAAGGTCACCTCTCCGAGAGAGGTTGTTTCCCCAGGTGGGGATCTTTCCCTGAGGTTAGGGAGGGGATACAACCCCTTAATTAAGTGCCAGGCGGGTAGTTAAGCTACATAATCTTTACTCCCTGGAATGGAGATAAGAAACACCCTAACCTTTGTAATAGAAATTGACAGGATTAAAATCGGCTGGTATAAATACGGATGTAACAAGACAATAAACATCAGATCCTCATCACAACCTCATCAGATCCTAACCAGAACCTAGCCAGAGAACATGGCAAAAGATCCTGGACAGAACCTGGGTACAGAACTTCACTAGAGAACCTAGACAGAACCTAGACTCAGAACCTAGACACAGAACCTAGAGAGAGACAGAACCTAGAGACAGGACTTGGCTGGAGATCCTAGACAGAACCTAGAGAGAGAACCTAGGGAGAGAACATGGCAAAAGATCCTGGACAGAACCTGGCTACAGAACTTGGCTGGAGAACCTAGACAGAACATGGCAAGAGAACCTGACTAGAACCTGGTGACTGAACCTGGCTGGAGAACCTAGCAAGAGAACATGGACACAGCACCTGGCTGGAGATCCTAACCAGAACTTCGCTGGAGATCCTGACCAGAACTTGGCTAGAGATCCTGGCTAGGCTGCTGATCAACTGAACGCTGTTTCCATGTCATTCCTTCTTCGCCGACTCCGTCCTCACCTTTGGGGACCCCTGGACCCGCTGGGGTTGGACCCCAGCAACTGTTCGGGCACCAATTGCTGGGGTCCAACCCCAATGGGTCCAGGGATCCCCAAAGGTGTGGACGGAGTCGGCGAAGAATGAATGACATGGAAACTTAAGGTCAGATTAGACGGTCTGGAGAACCTAGCAAGAGAACATGGCACCAGAACTTGGTTGGAGATCTTGACCAGAACTTGGTTGGAGAACCAGAACTTCGCTGGAGATCCTGGAGGGAGAACCTCGCTATGCTGATGAACTGAAACCAGTTTCCATGTCATTCATTCTTCGCCAACTCCGTCCACACCTTTGGGGATCCCTGGACCCGTTGGGGTTGGACCCCAGCAGAAAGGCATTCGGAGTAAGCAAAACTGGCTGCTTTTTGTTGTTGTTGTTCCGAAGGGCAGAACTTGGAACTTTATGAGAAATTATAGGAAGGAAAGTGTACGGAGATAGTAATACCTTACTAATGATTTGAGCTTTGAACCATGCAAACATGAGAGGTGGTGAGTCATTAGTTTTCTAAAAATCCCAGGTAGAGGTTGCATACTATTCATCAGAAATATTATCTAAGGATAATATTGGCTGGAAGTTTGGATTACATGACCTTCCCACTCTTCTTTAGTTCTAAAAATGTTTATAAATTAGGTTCCAACAGTAGCTATCCCAGCTACGTTGAGGAAATTTTTGAGAGTCTGGTAAAATTATGGATCCTTTCTATAAAAAATCCACAGATGCACACACACAATTTGCATACAGTTTTAAAGGTTCTTAGTCCCTTTGAAGTTTACTCATAGATCCTGGTATAGGAATCTGGTCTATAATGTAATTAACTTGCAATTCTTAGTAAATCACAGAACGTTCATAATTAAGGTATAGTGATTAGAGATCTTTCTGTATATAGATCTTACATTCTAAAAATATAAAATAAAATATTTTATTTTGTTAGCAATTCTTGCATTTAAGACTGAGAATTGGAAATAGAGAACAGGGGTCTTCTCTCATTAAAAAAATAAATAAAAATGAGTCCTGCCTGACCAACATGGTTCAGTGGTTGAGCGTCAATCTATGAACCTTGAGGTCATGGTTTGATTCTCAGTCAGGGCACATGGGAAGCGTGCAGCAGGGAGCCAATCAATGATTCTCTCTCATCATTGATGTTTCTTTCTCTCTCCCCCTCTTTCTTCCTCTCTGAAATCAATAAAAATATATTTTTTAAAAATGAGTCCTGAAGAATACATGTGACAAAGCCTCATTTTCCTATTGGTCTGGACTTAAACAACACATTCTTGTGTCTCAATTTCCAATTTTGTCTTTTGGCTATTTGTAATAATAAGACAAGAGCACAGAAGGTTTGTGTGGGAGTTAGAACTGAGGGAAAGATGATGAGTGCCTTTTGTAATAAAAGTTGGTTGAAAGGCATGGGTGACTGGGTGAATCCATTTTACAGCTCATTAACACTGCCCTTAATGGGCAGAGATCATTGCCAGAGTTTATCCCTGTGAAGCAATTAATACATGCAGACATACATATGCAAACATATGCGCTTATAGAAATGGAAATTATTTCCTTTCCATCAAGCTTAGGAGGAGAAATACCAATCAATATTTCCTTACTCTTATAGTACACATGTGTTTTATGCTAGTTGTTTCTGGTCTGGTCTATGTTCAGTCCACACAGACTGTCTTCAGTAATCTCAAAAATACTATTGGGAGTAACTTGAAGTGGTAGCAAGAGTAGAGCAAAGGAATTGAGTAGAAAGGTTTAAATAGAAACTTCATTAGCATTTTTAAGTTCCAGTTCACCAAAGTAAAAGAGGTTTGTTTTTTTAAATAACCACCTTCCCACGATGCCTCCCAACCATAAACACATCTTTTTATCTGTTCCTCCTCCTTCACCTTTCTCTTTCTCTCCCTTATCATAAATAGTTATTTATAGTGCATTCTAAGTAGTGCCTAGTGCTATAGAAAAAAAAAAAAATTAAAAGGAGATACAAAGACCTACCTGGGCAGGACATGAACCCTGAAGGCATTTACTGTCTAAGGGCTGACTAAGGGCACCCTGAACAAATCAGTTTTCTTTGTTTCTCATAAACACACACAGACTTGCCAGGAAGCATTCTTAACAGCAGTAGCAGACATTGCAGAGCACCTTCTCTGTGGGAGTCCTTAGGCTGGCAAGTGTTGTGAGCCCTCGTAGTGCCCGGTCTGTTATGAAGCATGCAGATTCCTGAGCGCATCCCCAGAAATTCAGCAAGTCCAGGGTGAAATACAGTTTTAAATCCTGATTCATGGGAAAGTGCTGTAAGTGGTCAGCAGTCTGCATTTGGAAAGAAATGACTACTTATAAAATGGAGAAACAGAGCAATATGTGACGTGGGCCCTACCCTAATGTCGCTGCTATATAACTGGAGGGACTATGCCTGCATACAGAATTGCAAAACAACCCAAAGTGGCTAAAATCGTGTCTAATTAATGGTACAGAAAGTAAGTGAAGGAAGTAGGAGCATAGACAAGGGAGTATTTATGGAAGAGGTAGACATTTAGAAGAATCTTCAACAAATAGAATATATAACTTCTATCAGGAGATTTTTCTACCTTAGCCTGTTAACCATGGCCATTGTACATGTTATTCCTTCCTTTTGACCTTTTATCTGAATTCTACTATTAGCTCAGTTCATACCACCATTTCCAGTCCATTGTGATTCTATGATGCTCCTCAACTTTCCTCCACTCCAATACCCAGAAATTAAGATCCTGATTGGTCTACATACTTTTAGGTAATGTCAGAGCTAACAGAAAAGGGAAGGAGAGAATGCTGGTCACCACTCAAGTAGCAACTCCTGTGGGAGCTGTGGGTCAGTGGTTATTTCAGAATCACCTACTATAGAAATGCTAGTTAGCTTCAGACATGTGGGCCTTGAGACCACTGGCATTGCTGAGGAGGGGCATTATCAACAGATAATCATAAAAAAATAAAATCTGGCTAGTTTTTCAGATTGAAAGGACATAAGGTTGCTCTGTATCAATTTTACCAGAATACAGAAGACAAGGCTCATCATGCTGTTTTAATTTATTTGAGCCCGTTTACTTGGAATTGTAGGATTTGCTTACCTTCCTAGAAGATTTATCCTAGTAATTTGTCATAAAAAGATAGGAATTCACCTCTAATATGAGTACTGATACAGCTCTTTATACTCATGATCAAATAGAGTACACAACATAAACTTAGTCAGAAATCCATAATTTGGATGCAGAAGAGTCCAATGGAGAATACATAGAATATACATGATGTACAACAAATTAACGCTTGTTTGTTTTACATGTTCTTGGCCCTCTTCTCTGTAGTTGCTGTGATTTGCCACCTACCTTTTTCTCAGATCATTATGACCTTGCTCTTCTTTATTATTCAATGAAGTCTTTTCTCTTCCCCTGTTTTAAACTGTTTTACAGCTTCCCAACTTGTGGCCATATCTTATTAGATTCTTAATGTTAGAATAATTGTATCTTATATGTGTTATGGGGCTTCTCTACCCCATCCCTCCCTGAAGAACATGGAATATTTTCCCTGGAGTTAAAGGCATGTGATTGAAAGTATGTATGATTAACATGAGTCTGCTTTCCTGTGGATAGCTACCTGATTCCTCAGAAGGTTACTTGGAGATGAGTTGCTTGCCTAGCCAAGATACACAGATACAACAAAGGTGGTTTTTGTGTCCCTTCCCTACAACTCTTACAGAGGAATTTACTCTCAGTTTCCTTGGCTGACAATTAGACTTAAAACTCTGTTTATTATTTTTCATAAACTTTATAATTTATTTGCCCAAGGAAATATTCACAGCAAGATATCAGGACAGGGGATATCAGAAACTACCTTATGGAAATGAAGATTAGTCCTAAATCCCCACTTTTTAACAGGTTCTTTGTGGAACCTTCTTTTATGCTGAGTGTTAATATCTGCTTTTCTATTAATCTGTTTCCACTTATTGGCCTTTTCCTCTAGTTACAAAACCATTAAAGATTAAGCTTTCTTTTCTTCTATATGAAAACCCTTCAAGTACTTGAGGATGTCTATAATAATCTCCTTTTAGTCTCTGCCACTCCTGGCTGAATATGGCCTTTCTGAGCAGGTAGTCACTCTTATGCTTGTCAATGTATCTTTTATTTATTTATTTATTTATAAAATATATTTTATTGATTTTTTTACAGAGAGGAAAAGAGAGGGAGAGAGAGTTAGAAACATCGATGAGAGAGAAACATCGATCAGCTGCCTCCTGCACACTCCCTACTGGGGATGTGCCCTCAACCAAGGTACATGCCCTTGACCGGAATCAAACTTGGGACCCTTCAGTCCACAGGCCAATGCTCTATCCAGTGAGCCAAGCTGGTCAGGGTGTCAATGTATCTTTTAAAATGGGACACCCAGCATGTTGAACCATACCCTGATATGTGTCTTATGTAAAGTTCAGAAAAATGAACTGCATACTAGATTTCAATTCGTGTGGGTATTTAACAGTTACATCAAACTATCGTCTATTATACTTTGTTGTTCAGTGAAAATGTCCTGGCTCTGTCTTGCACTGAGGACTACGGAATTAGGCCTCTCACCCTGTGCTTATGCTATTGATTTTCTCAAACCTACATGCAGGACTTTACGTTTATGCTTGTTACTTTTTCCTATTCTGAAGCATTTGGGAGTCTGAGGAAGAAGTTGCCCTGCCAGTTGAAAATGAGTTTTATGCACTCTACAATAATGTAAACAATCTTCACTCCTCTAGGTCTCCGAAAGTTTTTTTTAGGTAATTTTTATTTTCATTTGCATGAGCAAAATGTGCACAGAAAAACAACAACAACACAAAGTCCAACTTTAAATTTTTATCTGAGCCTTTAAGGACTGTAGAAAGCAATGACAAAGACATTCTTCGGTAGGCAATGTAACTATCGATCTTATGCCACAGTGGTTTTCTGGCTGCCCAAGTCAACAACCTGTTGCTTATATGCATTTAATCATGGTGTGGTACCCAAGAGTTAGGGCAATTGAACCTCTTTAGACAGGTAATTGCATGTGTACGTCAAAGTTAATAGTGGCCTTGCAGAATGACAGAATATTAAATGCAAAGGAATTATTTAGATCAATAGTTGTTCCTTAAAACTTCGCAAACAGCCCTTGCCAAATAGGTGGTAAGCACCTGGTCAATAAGTGTGTCTAAGTTGTGCACACTGCTGCTTTGAAATTCTCTAAGTATGAAACTTATTCAACGGCATTTTCTTCTTGTTCAAGGGCCTTGGATAGCAATGTTTCCCAATTATCTTCTTTAAATGGGACCCCTTTATTAAAACCACTAACTTAACTTTGTTAAATGCATGTGGTTCTGAAGGAACCCAAAGCATATTCTGACTCTTTAAAAATCGGGGCAATATGTTATCTACTTTCCTTAAGGATAAATATCTTCCCAGAGCCCAGAGCGACTGAGTTACTCATCTGGGTAATCATCTTTCCAAGAAATTAGTTATATATGCCGGAACCGGTTTGGCTCAGTGGATAGAGCGTCAGCCTGCGGACTCAAGAGTCCCAGGTTCGTTTCCGGTCAAGGGCATGTACCTTGGTTGCAGGCACATCCCCAATGGGGAGTGTGCAGGAGGCAGCTGATCGATGTTTCTCTCTCATCAATGTTTCTAACTCTCTATCACTCTCCCTTCCTCTCTGTAAAAAATCAATAAAATATATTTTTAAAAAATAAATTAGTTGTATATTAGGTATGCACTTAGCTTTCAAGGACTGATAACCTGATTGACATTGGGTTAAACAGAAGATCATTTATTTTTCAAATTTAATAAGTCCAGAGGTAGATGATACAGGGCTAGTGGAACTATTTCAGGGGAACATTGGGTATTTAGTCTCTTCTGTCTCCTTGCTTCTCCATCCATGGAGTGTGACTTTGAATTCATAGTCTCAGAAGGGGTTTTTCCCATAGGCACTGACTGGATGGTTTTGTAGCAAAAATGGCAGAAGAGGCATACTGTCCAAGTCTGCCTCTTTAAAATAACCTTTCCCAGTGACTTCCATTAACATTTTCTAAAGATTAAGTGTGTCACAAGGCACTGACTCTAAGGAAGTTGGGGAAAGCAAGTATTTTTAGTCCCTCCTCCAAAAAAAAAAAAATAATTGTTTCAATTTCCCAGGGAAATGGCAAAATGGATATTGAGTAAAAACTAGAAGTATCTGTCACAACTGCCCTTCTAGATTGATAGTTTGACCTATGAACCAAAGACTGGGCTGTCCTCCTCTCCTCCCCCACTCCCGAGAAATAAACTACAATTGAGCAATGATTTTTGTAATGCATCTTGGTATTCCTAATAGGTACCACCTAGTAAGTCATGGGAGGCTATTGGATTCTTTAGTACCAGCTCTGAGTCTTCTTACAAGTCATATCATTTTTACACTATTTTATCTGGGAAATCACAACATAGTTTCCATTCTTTGACCTGTCAGCAGTCCAACTCTTGATTTTTTAATTCCCAGTCTTGGAAACCCAGTGTATTCAAACTTTGTTTGCTCAACTAACCTGCTTTTATTGCTTTATTATTGGATTGAGGAATGTACCTTGGGTGAGAATAATATCAATCATCTCTCCAAAGCCTGCTTATCTCAGCCATACTGAACAACTTCAACCTTCTTCTAAGATTATTTGGTTGTGACAGTCAAATTTCATTCTGCTGGGTTACAGATCTGTACTCTTTTATAATTCCTTATTCTCTTTAATTTTCACCAAAAAAAATCCAAATGTGTGCAATATATCAGTCACTAAATGTAGAAACTATTACTCCAGTTATATATGCAACAGGCCATACCTACCGTGGTAATGGACTGCTTTCCTTGCTCTCAATGTCTCTATAGGCAGTTGAGTTAAAAATGCTTTAATATCATCAATATTTTGACAAACTGGAAAAAAAAGAGCAATTAAAATAAAAGCTGGAGCTTTATCCACTAATCAACCACTGCAGCTCAGATATCAGCTAATAGTGTGAAGGGCACGACTCTAGACAGATAAAACTGGACAACTGAGGAATAAGTTGAAAGAAATTATACATTTTTGTCACAATCCTATTATTTAGCAATGGAGACTTTTTGTTCTTAATTATATGACATGATAATCTTCAGCACAGAAAATGTGCAACTTCCTTAAACGTGAGTCACATTCGCAATAAACCTCTAAAAAATGGGCTGTGGAGAAGAGGCTCATGATTTTCCTTCCCCACATGTGACACATGTAACTGTTATTTGCCTTTATTTAAGTGTATGCCTTCCTCCTCCTTGAATGTAAATGCACTTTAACTAGATTAGGATTTTCACATTGCTATTCCAGAGCACAGTTTTGTGCTATGGATTTTCTCCAATCTGAATGTAATACTGACTGATGACAGTGGTTAATATTGTTGTGACCCTAAAAAGTAAAGCAAACATTTGCTGAAATTTACATAATTTTCACTTTTCTGATGCTAGCAAATGGGAACTGCTTCAAAACAGAAATCACCTATATTTTTCCTAAAGAAAAGAAAAAACCTTTCATATCAGTTCATATTTTTCCTTGTTGAGCTAATTATCTTTTGCTTATGTGGCAGTTTAGTTTAGTTTTTTCCCCCCCATGCTGTGTAAAGGTTTGCTCAAAGCAGTACTGCATAGAGAGCTTTATAAACAAATTTAATCTCTTCCATTTGTTGGCTGAGAGGTATGCATTTGGGGTTTTTTTTGCAGTTTCTCTATATACCATTTATGTAAATGAAAAAAAAATCAGTTATTACTTGAAAAAATAACTAAAACTTTGATTTAACAGTACAAAAGAGGGTACTGTCTAATCTTGAAAATAGGAAATTGCTTTTCAAGATCCATTGCTTTCATACTGTTTCTGCCTGCTACTGCCGAAGGAGGCAAGACCCACCTTTGCTCTTCTACCAAATCTGTTGTTCTGCCTCTGTAAGGCTTGGCTGTAAACAATAGTTGACATGAGTAAATTTTAATAATAATAGTAACATGTCTGATAGGATCTTCAAGTCTGGATTGGACAACTCTGATTATACCAAAGCAGGAGATAATTTACATGGGGACCTGAAATGAGAAGTTAAACATTTGGCATAGCGTAACAAGAGGTTGTGACTTACTTGTTGCTCTTTGGTAACATTGCTGTAAATGTGAGATGGAATGGACAGCAAATTCTCCAAAAGTAGTGATTTTTCTGAAGTAGACAGGTTTTTTGCATTTTTTCTGTGATAAATGACACATCAAAATATTGCCAATATGAAGAAATACTGATTGTATTTGCACTTAATCTTCCATTGGTCATTAAAGTTTCCATTTTTTCATCACAACTTAAGGTGATGGTTGCTGTGCTAAGAAGAAGCATTATTTTAAAGCAAACCACTGTGAATTGGGCCAAAACAGTTTCATTCTAAACACTTGACTCCTAAATGTTATTAATGAGTAAAATTGTACATTGCACGGAAAACTAGAAGCTTTCTTTGTCCTTAAAAATTAGAAAAGCAAATCTAGTTTAAATTATTTAAGGGTAATAGTAGATGAGACATTTATTTCTTTTTCTCTCCACTTGGATATAAAATATTAAGTCTAGAAATGTTTCTTGTATCTCTTTCTTTGGGTAGCTAAAGCAATCAAAGGGTAAACTAGTTCATTGGAAAATAATATATGAAGCAATTATCATGTATGCATTTAAAAGTCATCAGAAATGCTCTGTTTCAATACCTATCATGTGTTAAATATTGAAGACCACACCATATCCTTAATGAAAGCTTCATTAGGAAGACATTAGTAGATTAAATCTATTCTCTGTGTGGTTTATTTTATTTAGGATACAATGGGGTAAGTGTGTTAGTTTGCCTACGTAATGTTTTCTGCTGTACCTCAACACAGCCAGCAACAATTCCACAGAGGTCTACAGACCTACTAACACCTGTCAAGGTAAACTCACAGTTCTCAGGGGGAATCATCTCAGTAATAGAACAGAGAAAGTCTGAGGAAAGTAATTTTCTCTTGAAAGAAAAAGACGACAGATTGAAAAAAAACCCCCACTGATTAATGATTTTTCAAAATGCTTCAGAGGTGATATATTTCTTATACAAGTATCAAATATGTAATCATATATATGTAGATATATATAATCCATTTTATTTTTTAAATATATTTTTATTGATTTCAGATTGGAGGGGAGAGGGAGAGAGAGAGATAGAAACATCAATGATGAAAGAGAATCATTGATCGGCTGCCACCTGCATGTCCCCCACCGGCAATCAAGCCTGCAACCTGGGTATGTGCCCTTGACCAGAATCGAACCTGGGACCCTTCAGTCCACAGGCTGACGCTCTATCCACTGAGCCAAACCTGCTAGGGCTATATAATCTATTTTAAGAATAAATGTTTTGAGTGTAAGTTTTCATTTTGATGTATTCTAAGAGATTTGAAATATGTGAAATGATCACGCATTTTGAATCGAACCACTGAAAGTTTTTCCTATACCTAGAGCTGAATCTTTCCTTACCCATCCTAGAACAAATATATTAGATTATAAGTCCTGCTGTAGTGATATTATTTGAATGGTTATAGTTATAGTTAAAATGGTGCCAGTATTTCCATTATAGAACCCTATTCTCAAGGATTTATAAGTTCACTATAAATGTTTGCTCTGCAATTCAAGTTGGCAGCAAGCATCTTGGATTGGTGGTATTTTTTTTTTTTTTACATAGTATGGGAAAGAAAGACATCCATTTATAGCCTGAGTAGGAAAATATGACAAAGAATTCCATTATTCTCCATAACCAATTTATTTAGCCTTCAAATTAATGTTCAGCCTAAATTTATTGTATGTTTTAGGCACTAAAAGAACTAACCAAAATACCTGCAAGAATAAGTTGAGAGGTTTTGTTTCATTTTTTTGTTGGTCTTGGTTGGTTATTTAAAACTCCTAAACATGTAGATATACCTAACTAGTTGCTTTGATACTTTATTATTTCAGCACAATAATAAGGTGAATACATTATCACATATCTTGGGTATTTTTTAAAGATACTTGTTAATAGTCTCTACTTAAGAAAGCAGCAATTAATTGGCAAAGCTCAGAAAAGTTTCCAACAGATATGTATGTGCTAAAATTGGGTAGAATGATGAGTGGAAAATTAAGAGAGGGAGGAAAGAGAAAAAATAGTTTTTACAGAAGGAATAATATGGACAAGGGCAATGAAGTAAAGAGGTGATAGTATGTCTAAGGAAGAGAGAAGTTCATGTGGCTGGAGCCTAGGATGCTTTGTGGGGAAGTGGCAGAAGTTGAGATAAAAGTAAACCAAGAAAGGCAGCATAAAGATGAATTTTAAAGGACTTAATATTCCATCCTAAAGAACTTTAATTTTATCTTCAAACA
Organism: Myotis yumanensis; assembly: GCF_028538775.1. NCBI lineage: Eukaryota > Metazoa > Chordata > Mammalia > Chiroptera > Vespertilionidae > Myotis > Myotis yumanensis. Next base: position 27,159,449 of record NW_027223762.1, on the reverse strand, counting down.
GATCTTTGCAGTGGGATAGTCACACTAACTTAACTCTTGTGCTAACATCAAAATACAACTCTGATAAAAAGTATAATCTAATATATTTGTCCTGAATTGGATGGGGATTAGATTGTAGACCCCAGATAAACTTATTTAGAGATTTGATTCAGATTGCATGATTCAATCCCTTTCAGTGCATTCAAATGACAATGCATGCTCTAGATTAGAAATATATATATATATATATATATATATATATATATATATATATATATATATGGCTAATATGCTAAGTGTCTATCTGACCAGTTGCTGTGATGTGCACTGACCACCAGGGGACAGATGCTCAACGCAGGAGCTGCCATTTATAGAGAAACGGCACTGCAGACCTGGCACCCACAAAGCAACACTCAGCTTCCCCCAAGTGGGACACAGGCCTTGCAACAGCCCACCAAATCGCAGCTGATGCTGCCCAGACTCCATGGCTCAAAATGCTGCCCACAGTCCAGCCCCAAAACGGTCACTGTGGGTGCTGGGTAATGACATCACGTAGCAATGCCCGGCTTCCTCTCCCTAGCGTCAGGCCATTTAATAAATGGCACCACGGGCCTGGTGCCCACAAAGCAACACTTGGCTTCTCCCAAGTGGGATACAGGCCCCACAACCACCCCGAGTGACACCCCACTAAATTGCAGCCAATGCTGCCAAGACCCCATTGCGTAAAATGTGGCCCACAGCCCAGCCCAGTTCTGAAATGGTCGCTGTGGGCACTGGGTGATGATGTCATATAGCAACGCTCAGCTTCCTCTCTCTTGCAACTAGCCTCCTTACAGTTTCTTCAGCCCAGGAATATGACTTGCTGTGTAGCCAGGTGAAAACATTTTACACTATAACCAAATGTCTGTGAAATGTTTTCCCATGCCTCATCTCATTTGATCCCCACAGAAGTCCTGGAATAGGTAGATAGGAGATTCGGTGGAATCCTATTTTCTTCTCATTAGCCGGAAAACGGAGAATTAGAAAGTTTAGAAATTTGACCCTACTGAATAGAAATAAGAAATGGTAGACCTTGAAAAAGACTTCAGGTTTTCTCACTGCACAGAATATAGTCAAACACTGCTGCGGTTAAATATTTTACCCTTTGTTCTCCCTGCATGATCTACAGTAATCTGCTTTGTGTTGATATTTACTGCTGTGTTGCTGACAATTACCTGAAAGAGAAGTTGTGGTGCTTCACTGGGCTGGAAAAAGTTTAGCTACATCAGAAAGCAGGTCTAATTAAGCAAGTTGATTCTATATATATGAAAGGCTGAGTCGACTAGCGCATGCGTGATACATATAAAGCTCTCGCTGGCACCAATCGCATGAATGTGTTTCCATCTGTCATTGTCAATCGTGAATTTGGTTGACATTTCTATTATAGAGAAAGGGTGAATAGTGATATTGAAATATTTCTTCTAATAATTTTTTTTCAATGTTCATGAATCAATGCACCAGGACACTAGTATATTTATAAAGATCAAATTGGCTTATGTTCTAAGTGTTTAGGCATTCAGGAAATAGGACTCATGGGATGTGCATGATTTCTGGTTCCTGATTTACATATCTATTTACTAGGGTATTTGAAAATTATGTCTTTGGTTTTATATCACCCTGAACTTGCTTTATGCTTGTCCTTCCATTCTCAATGTTTCTTTTTTTCTATAATGATGGGCATATATGATAGAATGTTAGAATGTGCTGGTGAATACAGGCAAGCAGATCCCAGTTGGTCAGTTTTTGACATTGAAGTTTTCTGTAGCTGATGCAGGTCAGACTCGAAGCTTGATATACCAAGATCTGAAGGGGCCTTCCTGGGATTTTTATACTGACTGACTATTTGGATGGCCAGTATTATGTTTTATATGGAAGAAAGCATTCTCATCCATTCTGATTTATCTTCTCCATACTGCCTCTCCTAAAAAGAAAGAATTAATCATTCTAAAAATAAATAAGTGCTGTGCTAATACATATATACTATGTACCAGATACTATTCTAAATGTTTTATAAATGTCAACTCATTTAAGCCATACAAGAATCCCACATCCACTCCTTTTAATGATGATAAAAATGGTGTTGAATAATCTGCCGAAGGCCACGTGTCTAGCAAGTTAGTAGAGTCAGAATAGAATCCTGGTTCCCTGCCTGTGCTCTTGCCCCTAGCCACTGGCTAGGCTAACCAAAGAGTTCAAATACAAATGGTGGAAAGGAAAAGAAAATAGCTTTTTCTAAGTAAAGGGATTTTATGGTTGCATGGTGTGAGATAAGGATATGCAAGGGTATATGGTAGACATCCTGAAGCATTTAAGAGTTATTTAAAGAAGAGATCTGAGAACAACGTGGTTATCAATATGTAGAGTACACTGCGAAGGAGAGCATTAATTGGAAAGCTCTCCCTGTATTGCTAATAAAACCTGTGTCAAAGACTTCAATATTCAGACAGCAGTGGTTCAGAAAATCTGGTTTCCCTGGAAAGTAGTATGAGCATCACCCTGGAACTTGTTAAAAATGCAAATTATCAGGCCTTTCTGCAGATCCAAGGAATCTAAAGCAAAGCAATCTATGATTTAATAAGCCCTCTTTGTGATTCTCAGCCACACTAAAGCTTGAGCACCACAGATTTAGAGAAACAGAGACTGAATTAAGAAATTATTGGAGAGATAGCCAAACTTGACCATAGAGTTAGACTAAGTGGAGAGTGTTTAGAATATGGTTAAATTAATCAACCATACTGCATAGTATCATTACATTTTTAGTACCTATCCTATATAATAAAAGCCTAATATGCTAAGTGCCCGGTCGTCTGTTCAGCCAATCAAAGCACAATATGCTAATAATGTGCAAAGGCCTCTCAACTGTGGGCTATGATATGCACTGACCATCAGAGGCCAGATGCTCTGACTGGTAGGTTAGCTTGTTGCTGGGGTCCCACCAATCAGGACTGAGCAAGATGGGCTAGACACACCCTGGATCTCTCCTGGGGTCCCTCTCCGGTTGGCCAACCTCCCGCGTCCCTCCCTGGCCCCAATCATGCACCAGTGGCATCCCTCATCCTGGCCTGCACCCTCTTGCAATTCAGGAGCCCTTGGGGGATGCCAGAGAGCCGGTTTTGGCCCGATCCCACAGGCCAGGCCAAGAGACCCCACTGGTTCACGAATTCGTGCACCAAGCCTCTAGTCTAAAATATGTACATATGAATAAATAACAATCACTTATATTTAGTGCTTAATATATTTTAGTTACTGTTCCCATTGAATTACATGCAGTGTTATAATCATATTAAAGATGAGGAAACTGGGACAAGGGGCTATTTAATCCAATGCCACAAGAATAATAATAACTCAGATTCAAACTCATAACCGGGCACTCATTACAAGTTCTCCTGCTACATTATGAGCACATTCAAATCCAAAGAGTTTGTTGGCAACACAATTTGGTTGAAATGACTATACAAACAATATTAGATGACAGTGGTTGAAAGATGACATATATCTGATTGGTACCCAAGCAATGCCCACGATACTTAAAGATGTAGTTATAGAGAAATCTCTATGATGCTTCCTTGATGTTTAGGCAGACAATGTCATAAATGAACATTTTACATAAATAAAACAAGAGATAGAGAACATAAAGTACTTCAGTCCTAAACACTGCTAACCTTAATTGAATAAGTCTATTCATGTTTCACAAGTCAGACTGTATATACGGGCTTTTAATTTGAGTGAATTGGGCATCATGCTGACCCATGTTGGGTTCCCACTACTCCCTCCTATTCATTATATCAGTTCTAGGTAACAGCTACATTGACTGAATTCACAATCTATATCTCTGACTGGATCATAGGTGGCAGGAGATGAAAGTGCACTTCCAGATAAGTAAACACTTCATAAACCTGACTTTTCCGAAATATTGTTACTTCTGTAGGCCTTATGTTTATCATCTGAATAAGAAAGAGATTGCACTACAGAATCTCCAGGGATGCTTTTAGCCCTGGCATTTCTTTATTTTTTATTTTTCATGTTTTACTCTTACTACTGGGGCTCTTCTAATTTGCTCGTTTCTCAGAATACCCTTAGTGACCTGGAGTAACTCATAAAGGTAACAAGATCAGAGGTTTATCTTTACAACTTCATGAATGACCCCCTCTTCTGAGCCCCTCTCTCTCTCTTTTTTTTGTTGTCCCTGTGCACCAATCAGGAAGAATATATGCACCCATATGTTCATAGCAGCGTTATTTACAGTAGTTAAGATTTGGAGTCTCCCCCTCTCTCTCTTTCTCTCCCCCCCCCCCCCCCGCCCCCGCCCTTCGCTCTCATTCCCAGCCCTGAACGCAGGTAGAAGAATAGTTGGGGTCTGCTCACCCCTTCCTTTGTGCTGACACCAGTAGGAACGCGAAATGCAAGACTGACAATCACCTCGTTTTTAATTTTTAAAAGATCGGTGCTGCCTATGGGTTTTAATATACTTCTCCTCTGCGGCTTTTAGTGTCTACATTTTTATTTAAAAAGCTTAATACTGAACTGTAAAAATGTCCAATTATGTTTAAGAAAAGCACGGAAAGGTTGAAAGTGTCTGCCTGACAACCACCCTGTTTCTGGAGACAGACGGGTTGATTTTTTGGAATATGAAAAAATAATTTGAAATGACCTGTCCTTTTCTATCTCTCCCCACACCCTCCCTTCCATCCATTCTCCTCTCTCCTTCGGTTTCCTTTGTTTTATCCCCTCAGCTTTCAAATCCATCTTCCATTTCTTAACTCTGTTGTCTGACTTATGCTACCTGCCTTCTTATTCATCATAAATCAACTATGAATGGACCTAGGACAATTTACTGTGCACAGCTATTAGGTCCTTTTGGTAAATCTCAGTAGCCACAGTTGTTAGAAAAGAATGAGGGTTAACCACTATTCCAAGAATTTCTCTAAGTCCAGGTCATAGTGAATGCAAGATGCAGACCAACCTATGCTACGGAATCATACATTTAAGTAAGCACAGGATCTTAGAGCCTGTTCTGGATGCTTGATGAACTCCCAGCTCTTGGTTATTTTAAATGCCAAAAAGGTTTTCATAAGCTAAGATGGCAGTATTGCAGGGGCATCATCCAGCTCATCATCTGTCAGAATTAGGTGACTAAGATCTGTTAAAGATCACTAATAGCACCCATTTCATGTGGTTTTTGTGAACTAATACATTTACATCTCTCAGAGTTGTGCCAGTTACAGATGTGTCAGTTATTATTACTATTGCGCCATTCCTTAGAGTAAAGGATGAAAGGGCTCTTATATTCACATATTCTATTTAAGTAGAAGCAAAGCATGTCTATAAGGTATTTTGGCCAACCCACACTTCTTGAATATTAATGATTTCATAAAGATAACCCATTTCTAACTTTCATTACATCAATTGACAAGCCGATGATAACCTACTTCTAACATACCTTGTAATTAATTAGCAAAGCCACATCATGATGGGAGATGATGATAGCTCAAGGCTTCTGGAGGCCACCTCTGGCTTCTATAATTCTGGCTGACACTGGAGCATAAATTTCTGATGAGGGCAGCTGACTCTCTTGGGACACAGAATAACACTAGCACACATTTATACTCCACGGTCTATGCTGAAATATTTAAGAGTATATTGCAGAGAGCCAGGCGGGCACCCTGTCTCCCGCAACCAATTCTTCACTCACCTAACCCCAGTTTGTCAAATGCTGCCTCAGTTTCCTTTAAATAGTGTAGTTCCAGCCACAAGGACTGACCAGCTGAAGAGACATAAAGAGTAAGCACAAGCTTTATTTGCTTCACTCAGATTAGGCATGTGTTTACTCACAAGACTTTTCTCTACTCTCTGTACAGAGAATCACTCTTTGTTCCACCAGATTACAGCCATTTATTATAAATATTGCAGCATCAGTATCACAGTATCCACGCTAGAACCTCCTAAGTATTGCAAAGGTGCCCTAGACATCTGCCTGAAACACTACAGCTACAATTTCTTTTGTCAAGGAAGCAATAAATATTTCTTTTTTAGCTCTTGAGACGCTAGTAAAACTGAGATTTCTGGCCTATCCTTTCCCTAAACCCGTCTTTATCTCCCAGGCCCCAGGCAATATAAGACAGACTGGGAGCCTCTTCTTCATTGAATTCTCTTGGGAGGGTTGATCAGAAGTTTCTTTACTTAATTCTATTTCTATGGCTTTAATTTATACAACTAATTCTCCAAAGTCCCAGCCCCATCCTTCCCTGGTAATCAAGAGAATAACAAATATAGTTAGTACTTATTAATTATGGATATGAATTCACCTCCTCACTAAAATGTGTAACCCCCCACGTCCTGGCTAGGTAGCTCAGTTGGTTAGAGTATCATCCTGATACACCAAGATTGTTGGTTTGATCCCCAGTCAGGGCACATGCAAGAATCAACCAATGATTGCATAAATAGTTGGAACAATGAATTGATATTTCTCTCTCTCTCCCTCCAGCCTTCTCTATTTCCCTCTTCCCCCATTCTTTCTTCCTCCTCCCTCCTTCTCTTCCTCCTCATCCCTTCCTCTCTCTCAAATCAATTAAAAAAAGATTCAAAAAAATTTCAATCCCTAAATCAACACCCATGGCATTATGCTGGTCATTAACAGACATGCACAGAGTGGCAAAAATTTGAGTCCCGACACCCATGTTGCTACCTGAGGTCAAACAACATAGCGCTCTACCTTGTTTCAGCTCTTGTATTATAAACAAGGGGCCTTTTTGTGGTCTATTTAGTGGCACATTTTTGCATGCTTTCTGTTGATCACTTTGCTGTTTAAAATGGCCACTACACATAATGCTGAAGTGCTAACATTCCTAAGCAAAGGAGGCTGTGGCACGCCTTATGGAGAAAATAGGTATTAGGTAAGCTTCATTCAGGCTTGAGTTATATTGATGTCAGTTGTGAGTTCACTGTTAATGAATCAAGAGTACATATTCAATAAGATGTCTTTAACCAGAAAAACACATAAAACAAGGTTATATATTGATTAGTTGATAAAAATGTTGTGGCCAGCGGCTTGCATGAACTTAACTCCTCGGGGCATTGGTTCAGGTTTGGCTAATTCAGTGTTCACAGTGACTTTATAGACCATAACTACTGGGAAGAATGAGAATTAACTGCTTGTTCTAAGAGACTGACTTACATTTCACATATGCTGGGCACTAGAGGGAGTACAAAGAAAGATTGGACTCTGTTCCCCTTCAGGAATTCCTGTAGTTGGTGAGGGGAGGACAGATTAACACTATATAGGAGGGCACTGAGAGCAATGCAGTGCTCTGCATTTCCTGTAGATGGAAAGAACTGAACGCATTGTGCAGGCTCATCAGCTCGATAGGTGAGACCTGTATGGGAGGAAAAGCATAATGCCTTAATTGTGAGGAGCATTTGATATCTTTTAAATCACTCTCACATTAAATATCGCATTATATCCTTCCTGCCCTGTGGGATTCTTAGAGAAGATAGGAACATGACTATTTTATAAAGGAAGCCAGGGAGCCTTAGGGAGAGGCTGAGTAACGAATCGGGCATCACTGGTAAATGGCAGTGCCAAGGAGGCAGCACAGGTCCCCTCCCTCTGCTCTTTCCCTGGGAACACTGTGAAAGATCAAGTTCATAATAGGAGCCTGGGGTCCTAGAACCATACCGGGGAGGGTGATATCCTCTTCTTTCCTTTGGAAGCTTGACTTGATATTTCAAAAATGAATAATCACCACCCTGGACTATGAGTGAAAATACAGAGGCTGAAAAAAGAATACGATGAAGAGGAAGGGGTCCGGGGATAAGGGTGGCAACAGGACACAGTGGAAGGTGCAAGCTTTGGAGTCTGTTGGTTTATGAGCAGTTAGGGGAAAGTTAGGAGATACAGCATCTTTAAATAAATGCACCCTCTTTAGCATGGCTAAGCCATTTCAATGAGTGAACTGAAGAATTATCTTCTTAGCAGAATGACATAAACTTTTGACAGGAACATAAGATGACAAATTGCGACGGATTTGACTTAGGGACCCCTAGACACTGTTACAGAGTGACCACCAGTGTCCCTGGGTCCCCTTTCTTCATGGACTATGAAGCAATATAGAAGTCTAAATGGCCACTTGTATGAATGGCTGATTTAAGTGAAATCCTTCTAGATTACTTTTTTTTTTTTCCGATATGGACTTCACATTTGTTGATACAAGGGATTTTATAGACGAGGAAAGCCTGTGGGAGGTAATATCTATTCTGAGTTGTTTCCCTCTCTCTTTACATAGAAATAAAGACAGAAAATGACCAGTCACTGGACATGTCATAGTTTTTATCATCTTTTGGAAACTGATGATAAAAACTGCCATAATCCCAAATCTTAGCTGCCAGCCTCAGGGACTGTGGTCCTCCTTGCCAACTTCACTCGCTGTGCTTGCTGGCTCTTGAGATTGTTTTTATGTGTGTTGGCTTTGCTAGTCTTTCACCCAGGACACACAGTGAGAGACGCAGCATTTCACCAGTAGGATATAAATGTCCTCTCTTTCTTGGGGACACTGGATTTAGGAATTTTTACTTCTTGATGCTTTTTTCCTAATGAGACAGCATGAGAGAAGACAGAACTCTGCTGTTAAAAAAAATCACCAGAGCTGGGCGTCTATAGAGATCTTGTGGGTTCTTAAATATCCCTAAAGTGTTTGATTGAAACACAGGCAAGCTCATCCCTCCTGTTTCTCTTCTCTGCTGTCCTCTTTCCCACCTGGTCCCTCTCCCTCTTGCGCTCTCCCTTCTTCTCTTTCCCTCAGCTGCCTGTGCACACACCCCGTTTCTCCTGTGTGTTTCCGTTCCCTGCACTTCCACCGCCTTATGAGATAGGATATTGTAGTGGGAAGGAGGGCTCTTTGTTACGAGTCATATCTGTAATTCACAGATCATCAGACCTGATGCTTGAGTAGATGGTGTCAAGCCATCTTTAGCAGACCGGGTTTGAATACCTGGCAGAACAAGTTTGGTCCAATAAAAAGAGCAGAATTCTTTCCCTTTTAAGAGCTCTCAGGACACTGGTTACATCTAAACCATAGGGGTAGGGGAAGGGTGCCATTTGCCATTGGAATGCAGACGGAGGGATCACCTGGCAGAGGAGGGAGAGTTGCTTTGGAGGTGTTCCCCGCATTGCCATCCACGTGTCCCCTGGATGCGTGGAGAATGCGTGAGGGAGGCAACGCGGGGTGATCTTTGTGGGAAGCTAGACCAGCCTCCCTCCTTACATAGGCTCGTCCTCTGCATTGCATCCCAGCTTCAGTGATTTGCTATTTGGAGACTGCAGATTTGCATAGAGCCCCCTCGCTTCGCCAGCGCCAGCGTGTGTGTGGTATTGCTTTTCTTTTCTTTTTTTTTCTCCCTCTCTCTGCCCTGCACTCCTCCGCTGCTGCTCTTCCCTCGCTCCGCTTCTCCCGTCCAGTCCCCGCTTCCCTCCTCGGGGTGCCCTCTTGCCTCCGACCCCCGTGCCTGGTGTGAGTGTCGGGAGGCAGCGGGCGCGGGGATCGCCTCGGGAGCAGGCGATGCGCGCCGCTGCTCCGCGCGCTGCCCGCGGGAGGCTGGCGCGAGCTGGCCCGCCGGCCGGGGCCGCGGGGAGAGAAGGGGCGCCCGGATTCCATGGGGTCTGCTGCTCCCCGGAAAGGAGGCTGGGCCGGCGAAGTGGCCTCCCAAGTCCCCGCGCACAATGCTAAACGGATTGACCTAGCGGCTCGGCGGCGGACGGCTGTCATGTAGAAGTGAGGACCCTCCGGGAGGAGCTTTCAACCGTCTCCCCGCTCCCCACCCCCTGGCACGCACTCGCGCCCCAAACTCTTTGGGAGTCTCGCCGGAGAGCCCGGAGCCCTGGAACTCGGGGAGCAGCCGCCCTCCCCGCGCTGGCTGTTCCCGGGGGCTGCCTTTCGGGACAAGTCCCCCGTCGGCGGCATCGGCCTCGGCTATGTTTTGGATTCTTTGGGGGACAAGGCGCGGCGGACTCCAGGACCCCGAGAAGACTGTCCGAAGGAGGGAGAGGATGGGCGCTCTGGCTCGGTGAGGCGGCGCCCTGCAGCCCACCCTGAGCTGCCCGCCTGCCTGCTCCCGGGTGCCCTCTCCCCTTCCTGCGCCCCAAACTTTGCCTCCCGTGGTAGCTGCTCCTCCGCGGGCGCCCCGCCATGTACCAGAGGATGCTCCGGTGCGGAGCCGAGCTGGGCTCGCCCGGGGGCGGCAGCGGCGGCGGCGGCGCAGGGGGGCGCCTGGCCCTGCTCTGGATCGTCCCGCTCACCCTCAGCGGCCTTCTAGGAGTGGCGTGGGGGGCGTCCAGCTTGGGCGCGCACCACATCCACCATTTCCATGGCAGCAGCAAGCATCATTCAGTGCCTATTGCAATCTACAGGTCACCTGCATCCTTGCGAGGCGGACACGGTGGGTCTGAGATGCCAAGTTCTCCGGGGTGACTCCCGGCCTCCCCGCTTCCAGCCCCTAAGGCTCAGAGAAATGGGAGCGCAGGAAAGGGAGGCGCGTTTGGGTGTGCTTGGTGGGAACCACTGATCTCTTTGAAGACAATAGAAGAGGGATGGGGGAAGGCATCCGGTGTGTTTGTGGTGGGGGTGGGAGGGGCATCCTGGTGAGGGTGCTGGAGAGAGACGTGGGGTACCTATGAAGGGACCGTTCTTGGCTGGGCATCTGGGCCCCATGGGAAGGGGGCGTTACTAGCCGGAAGGTCACTCTGTGTGGCTGATGGGGCGCTGTGCTCAGCCCAGGGACCTGAGCGCCAGTGAGAGGAGGGCTCTGCAGAACCTTTTGTCTGCGCTGTGGGCTGCCCCACCTCCTGCCCATTTCCCTGGCCTTGGGGAGGGACAGGCTCCGGACCGCACATTCCTCCAGAGTGTGCCAGACTGCAGTGCCAGCCAAGCAGGGGGGCCGGGACTCACTCAACAGGAGTCCAATCCCTTTCACCCCCACCTCTTCCCTTAATTGGAGAAGGTAGGAAGGTAACTGAGGCTGACCAACCCCTACTAGGCTCAGAAAAGACCTCTGCACACCACCCCTTTCCCCCACCCCCCCCCCACACACACATTCTCTTATTTTTCTTGGTGATTGGGCTCAGCTCTTTTCTAAACACAGCAGGGAGGCTTGGCTACCCCAACCCATCTCCCTGAGGGTCATGTCTGAAGGCTGTTGGGGTAAGGGATGTCTTTGCTTTCTCTTTCTTCAGCTTAGTGCTTCCTGGGGAGGGAAGGTGAGCCAATGCTGGTTGGTGTAAGTCCGGAGGTCTGCTTGGAGGAGGAGAATTTAGAGCAAAGAGAAGCTCTTCTCCTCACCCTGGGTTTTTTTTTTGTGTGAAGAGTAGAATGTGAAGGAAAGCCTTGGTGGGCAGATTCCTTCTCCAGAGTGGCCAGCAGTGTGAGACCAGGTTCCTCTCATCTTCAGATAAAAGTCTATTTCAGATTCCCTGAACTGACAGTAAATAATGTATCAAACTGTGTTAGTCAATCTCTCCCCACTTCCAATCTGCTCCCCCAGTTTAATGTCCACTACTTTAAAAAGCAGGGCAAAAGTTGTTGTGGACACTCTTCTATTCCATCCTCCCTTCCTTTCCTTCCTGGGCCCCTCCCTCTTTCAGACTCGGTTCAGCTCTGGACCCTTGGTCCTGCTCCCTAGTAATTCTTCTCCCCTGAGCAGCCGCCGGTTATACCAGGATGGCCCTCTTCCCCAGGGACATGCAGAGCATATAGCTTCACCTACCTGAAGAGAGAAGAATAATTCCCCTTAGCAACCCCTCTTTCGGAGTGGCATGGAGACACACCTCATTTGGGTCCCAGAAATCCCTTCCTTTCCCCAGTTCCCTCTTAAGGATTCTCTCCAGCTTAGAGTGGCTAGGATGGAAGTGATGCCCCAAAGTGGGGCATCTTAACTAAGAGTAACATCAAGGACAGATCCCTCTGAAGCAGCAAGGAGTCTCTCTGCTCTCACCAGTAGTCCAGGAGCTTGCTGCTCCGTTACCTGGGTGCAGTTCTCACCCACTGCCCTGCCTTTGTGCAGAATTGTGTGAGTTCCAGGGGAGGGAGGCGAGTGAGGGCACAGGAGTGGCAGACAGAGAGTGGGTGGGTGGGTGCGCTGAGTTAGATGGGGGTAGGGTGAGGGGGTGGGGCGCCTAATTGTAGCAGTGGGAAGGGCTTGGATAGTAATCCAATACACATATTCACTTTTCCTTTGCGGTGGCTCTGCCTCTCTCCCGGGAGATGAGGCTCCATTGGGGAGAGTGCCCGGGGATGGGGGGGGGGGGTGGTGTGTGGAGAAGGAGAACACTAGGGGGGCCCTGCCAAGTGTGGGCACTCCTTCCTCTGCCCACTGCTGCTCTGCCCCAGGCAGGCGCCGTCTGCTGGTCTTTACAAGCATTTCTTTCCCTCCAGAACATAGTGATTGTCTCTGTATGTGAATGAAAAAACCAGGCACATCCATCATTGAAAAAGAGAAAGGATAGGAGAAAAGTAGAGAAAACGGTGTGTGAGCAGCATTTGGCATCGTTCTTTCGAGTCAGAGAACTTTTTCTTTCCTTCAGGCTCTGTTGTTTGTTTTTGAAACTCCCCATCCTCTTTGGGCAGAAGCTTTCTGATTCTTTTTTTTTAATCAGAGTAGCAAACTTACCAATATCCACGAATAAAACCCAGTGTGAATTTTTCCTACTTCCTTTTTTCCCTCTCTTGAAAAGAGGGAATTAACACTGGCTAGAGTATAATCAAGGGACATTAAGGATGAAGTAAGCCTCAGGGTGGGGGATGGAGAGATGTGTGTGTGTGTGTGTGTGTGTGTGTGTGTGTGTGTGTGTGTTGGGATGGGGAGGGTGCATGGGGGCTGAGAGCAGGGCAGGCAGGGTGGTAGTAAAAGGAACCTAATAAGGACGAGGTGATGTTGAATTTGTTGGGTCAGTAAACTCCTTCAATATTCAGCTAATTAGACTAAAGGGCCCACAAGGAAATAATCTTTGAGCCTAATAGATGAGGGTGAAGGGAAGCACAAAGGTGAATGGCAATAGGATAAATTCTTAGCTGAAAATCCAGGCAGGTGCAAATGAGGTTTACTTCAAAATTTAAGACTATTGCAAGTGTTATGTATATAGATGAACAAATGAGCCAGCCTGTTTGTATTAGAATTTCTGGGAATCATAAGACATTGTTCTCGTAATAGGGAAAGCATGTATATGCTTGAAAGTGTAAAAGAAAAATCATGCGTGGTGTATTTGGGGGAATGACATGAACCTACCCTCTATGTTGTGAAAACTGCAGGGTTGACTCTGAGGGCTCATTCTTCTTCATTTTCTCATCACGCCATGCTTCATTTGCACTATTATGAGGTGTCACTTACAAGGATTGCAGGGTGCTGAAAGCGCTCATGGCTACCCAGAGTATCTTTGTGCAAGCTGACCCAGTTGCAGAGATTATGATGAGGACCTTTTTTTTTTTTTTTCACATGCACATGAGAAGCAGCATTTGAGATCTCTGCAAGACCCCATTTTATTTTGCATGCACTTAAACAAGTAAATGTTGAAAAGACCTCCTAGAAAAATGATATTTTCCCAGTTAAATAAACAGCAAACTGTGTGATTGTAAAAGATAACAAAGCAAGCCTGCTTGTAATTAAGAATGCTACTGAAAGCCAGCAAGGGTTGAGAGTAGACCAGGGTGCTCATTTAGGATTGCTTTAGTGATGTGCCATGTGTGCTGAGCATAGAATGATGTCAGTGCAACGCTCAGGTTCCCATCTCTGCTCCCGGCTTTCCTAAGTACCTCTGCATAGTTTTGAAAATTAGCTTAGAACCTCTTAATAATTTCAGGAGATAAAGGAATGAGAAAGCCATCACAGAGCCAAGCACACCAGTGCCAGGCATTCTCCTCTCACAGCTCTGAGCTCCGGAAATTATACTGCCATGATTAGCTTATACTATTAAAGGGCAAAAGGGCTTTCCCAGAAGGAAATGTTAACAGATTTTAAAAGTGTGGATTGTAATTGAAGTAACCCAGTGCTGTTATATAAGGATAATAATATTTTGCTTATAATGTTTCTCATTCCAGGCACTTTTTTTGTGCACATACTAAACTTCTAAGAGGAATGCTGTGTTTTGGAGGGAATTGTGATTATGATCCTCCTTGTAGGGATACTGAGGCATACTATAGATGCGCGCGCGCGCGCACACACACACACACACACACACACCCCAAATCTCCAATCAGTTAAAGAGGATTTAGAAACGAGGCTTCCTGGCCCACAGCCCAGAGCAGTTCCATGAGCTCACAGGTTTTGAAACTGGAACTCAGAGGGTCCACCAGGTGCTTCAATGATTGGTGTTTGGGGTAGAAATTATTACAAGGAACAGGGCAGAGAATTTTGCTTCCAGCACATATTAGCAATAATGAATACTGTGAGAAAGGCTGATGGCAACTCACTGGTGTCCCAGGGATCACTTCAGTGATTCAGCTGAGGAGGTTTTTGTTTGTCTTTTGTTTTTCTCAGAGGCAGGAGGTTGCTGTTTGATGGAGCTGATCCCTTTGCTCTTTTGTCTGGCAACCAAGAGAGTTAAAACCTTTTGCAATATGTGTGACTTTGCTGCTTTACAGAAACAGTTAGCTTTTGTTGTAATTGATATGTGTGACCCAGAACATTTTGGGCTATGAATATTCTGCTGAACTGTAGATATCCCTACCCTACACCTCTTCCTTATTGGGCTTTTTTCACAAAAATGTGCTTCACTGCAATGCAATTTTAGGCAAGATTGCCAGCTAATATTTTTGGGAGTATCTCTGAGTCAGTCATGGTCCAAATAATCCAAAACTCTAGGATACTTTTTTGGTGGCCCCTAACTTTAATATACTTATTGCTCAGATTGTCCATTTATTTTTTCAATAAATATAGAGTATGTGCACATTTTTGTTTTTGTACACCAGGTACCATGCAAGGCCGGATAATAATGGGGATGATAGGAATAAAGGTGAGAGAGGAGGAGCCAAGATACTGAAGGCATGGCGATCAAAAAAGTTTACAATTTAGTTCTCAAAGTCCAAGCTGTTGTTAGAAAGAGTTAATATTTAAACAAACAAAAGTTGCTCTTTAAAAACAAAAAGCATAAATCATATGTATATGTAGCAATCATCTGAGATACAACATGAAGTGATCTGGTAAAAACATCAACATGGTAAATTGTATCTATATCACTTTATGTTGTTCTTTAATATGAATGCTCTATAAGAGCTTCTTGCACAATTGCTTTCTTCCATGTTGCTGCATATATTTCCTCTAGCAAAACAGAGTCTTTTATTTTTTAAATAAAGGTAAGACTTGTTTTGCAAATGTATTTAAGATAGGTGATTCATTGTCTTAAATGTTTACTATTATATAAGTAATCAAGGCAGCTTGGTCTAGTGAAAATGATTTTCAGGAACATATTTGTGTGAAAATTTGGCCACTGCTGCATACATTGTGTAAATTTACTAAGCTACTTACCCTCACTAAGGTTGTTTTCTCAATATATAAAATGAAAATACACTGAATTATATCTAGTGAAAAATGAGACCATGCATTTGATAAGTGCCTAGAATATAATAGGCCCCTAATAAATTTTTGTCCATAAAATAGATCTTTAGGTTGTTTCCACATCTTGGCTACTCTGAAGAGTGCTACTGTGAACTAATCTCTTCAAAATCCTGATTTTAATTCTTTTTAATTTTTTGAGAAACCCCTATACTGTTTTCCATAGTGGCTACACCATTTTCTGTTGACAATTTCACAAGGGCTCCAGTTTCTCCATATCCTTGTCTAAACTTGTCTCTTTGATAATAGCCATTATAATAGGTGTGAGGCGATACCTTTTTGTGGTTTTGATTGAATGGATAAAGAAAGTGTGGTATATACATAAAATGGAATATTCATCAATCTTAGAAAAAGAAAGATATTCTGTAGTATGTGATAACATGAATGAACTTTGAGGATATTATCCTGAGGGAAATAAGTCAGCCACGGCAAGACAAATCCAACATAATTCCACTTATATGAGGTATCTAAAGTAGTGAAATTCATGAATCAGGGAGGGAAATGGTGGTGGCCAGGGGCTGGGGAAAAGAGGAAATAAGTTGATAGTCAATGGAGCCTAAAGTTTCAATTACACCAGATGATTAAGCTCGGAAGATCTGTACAACCTTGTGTCTATAATTAACAATACTCTGTAACCACCTTAAAAATTAAGAGGGTAGATCTCATGTTAATGGTTCCTACAGGACAAAATAAAAATTTTAAAGAAGAGATTTCAGAGATAAGACACGTCAGAAAAAAAGAACAAACCTTGAAATCTGGAGACCTGATTTCTAGTTCTAATTCAGCCAGTTATTAACTGTGTGACTTCTGGAATTCATTTACAGCTTTGAACATCAGTTCCCAGACAGAGCGTAGCTCTCTAAAAATGTGAGGAGCACGTTGCTCTCATTTTATAGATGTGAACACAGAGCTCTAAATAATTTAAGGGAACCGAACTCATAGTCACAGCTAATTAGTAGCAGAGGTGGAAGGAGAACCCGTATCTTCTAATTTATCTTCCTCCTTAGTTAGGATACTCTGCCAGGAAACCTATGCTCCAGTAGTGGGGAGAGGCGGTACTGAATACTAGTTAACCTAAGGTAGTCGTTTTTAGATGATAAACTGGGATTAGAACCTAGGTCTTTGGGGGAGATAATAGAGCAACGCTACCTAGTAGAGAAAACCATCTTTGCTCTGCTGTTGTTCATCACCATAGTCCGCCTCAATGCCTCATTTACATTACATTGTGTACCTGTTTTTAATGAAAGACAGTTTTTGAGTTGTTGCTGTTTCAGTGATTGAGAATGGCTTTTTATATTGTTTTGTGAATCTTACATATGTGGTGGTGTGTTGTTTTTTAAATTAGGCTAACATCATTTCCAACTGTGAGTTCTAAGATTTCTTTAGTAATAGGATCTCTTAAGATTCTAATGTTCTTTCTTGTCTTTCCCAGAGTCTTACTGATTCTAACTAAACAGACCGTAACTGGAGCTATTTTAGCAAAGATTGTATTTGGGTCCCTTAAGCCATCTAGTTGTCTCCATCATTAGTTAAAGATGGTTTACCTCAGTGCATAAGAATCATAGTATGTGGGGCAGGCTCCGGGTACCTGCCTAGTACTTGCCTCTCAACTGAGGTCCTAAGGAATGTCTCTTTGAGAAAAGCACCCGCTTCCTTTTCTTGGCTTTTTGCCCCATCCTTTTTGGTCTGTGTAGGGTGTAGAATATCTCTCTACATAGAAATTGGTAATAGCCTTTTAAACTATTCCATTCTCTCACAAAATGCAAGATTTTATTTTTAGTGTTGATCCTATAACAATTCCCTCAAGCTTCTGACAGAACTTAGTAAAAACAGCCAAATTTTAAGTATATATTTCCACAGCGCCCTCAAGTAAAGTGTCTCATTTAATCATCCTAGTAATCCTGGCAGGGCTTATGATCACCACTTTGCTGACAAGGAAGCAGATTTAGAGAGGCGAAGATTCTGCCAGGGTCAATTAATTAATAAGTAGCCGCAGTCCTTTTGCTTTTCCACTGCAATATGATAAGAGGCGGGGTTTTTAAAATAATACTTCATTTGAATTTAGAAGTCCTGAATTTTGTCCTAGTGTTGTCATTTCCCAGACAAAACAACAACAACAACAACAAAAAAACCAACCCCCCAAAAAACCCAAACCTTTTTTATTAAGAATAAATTTAACCAAAAAATAGATAACACATAATTATTAATGATTTCAAGTGAATATTGATGTGGAATTTATATTTTTATTCAAGTGGAAGAAATTTTAGTTAATATTCCATTTTGATACTTAGCAGAAAAATAGGTAGTAAGGTAGGGGTAGATTAATACATGAGGGTCATTTTCAAATTAAATTTAAAGCAATGTACTCAGGCAGTGATAAAAGTTAGTAAAATCAAATAATAACCATTATAGTAAAATACTTAGTGGCTAAAATATGATTCTTGGACAAACTTCCTTTTAGTCACCAAAGATACAGGTAGTTAGAAAGAACCTGCTGTTGATGGTGTGAATTTATTATCTCTGCGATTTGTGAACTGGAACTGAGGTTGTGTCCAACGGTGTTTCTCCAGTATACTTCAAGACACGTGGTTATGTGCATATTAAGATTGCATGAAGCTTCTAGGAATCTTGTAGCCACTTTTGTTGTGAAATTCAAAATACTGTTAGAATTTTTGGCTATGAGATCTCTCATTTAAGTGTATTATGTAATGTGACCCACATTTAATGCAAGATTATGGACTTGATGTTCATGTACATTACATTTTTATGTAAACTTGATGAGAAAAGGTGTTATAATCTATCAGAAAATAAGCAACTTGAAAGAAATGAAACTTTAAAGTTAATAGTAATGGAGTGGGTTTTACTATGTGGTAAAGCAGAAGACAGTGGCATTTCCTGGCTTGGCCATCACTTCTGCACAGTGTGTTGCTTATGTGAGTTGCTTTTGGACAAATGTCCATCCATGTAATTATTTATGTGGTTCAGCCTATCTTGGATATTAATTATCATGTGACAATCATTACATTTTTCTGGATAGCTACAGGATTCAGACCTGGTAAAAAGAAGTGGTGTTCTTGATGCTTCTTAAAATCGAGATGATTTTGGACTCTGAAATTTCTATAATTTTGTACTAAGGTTGAATTATCTACAGCATATAGTTACTCAGCAGGAAGTACACCACTGTGAGTGATTGTGGTGTGTTCTAAAAAGTACATTCAGGACAATATGGAAGCCAGTGTGATGGTGCTCCATTTAATACTATCCGGTTAGCACTTTTATTTGGGCTTGCAGAATGATGCTTTAAAGAAATGTGTACTTCTCCCGAACTTTCTTTCACGTTTTTCAAAATGTTGACTTTGTTAATCAGATTAACACTCTAGTTCGTAGCCATGGAGTTTTATATGTAATTATCCCTTTCAATTAGCAAATATGTAGCAATCTGTTGTGGAGAAATAATATTGGAGCATGAATAATTTAAATACCTCTGGGAAGGTTTGCCTAAAAGGTGTATTATCGAAACTGAACTTTCTATTTGTTTTCCAGAGCATTGTTTAGTAGTCTTCTTATTTAATATTTCATATTGATTCCTGAAAATCTTGCCATATTGAACTACTGATGCTCACACACTGATTGAAAATCAATCATTTTGAGATTAAACCTTTTTAAAGATTTTCCTCAACACTCTCAGCTACCCTTCCTTGAAGTCCACACTTAATATTTTCAAAATTGCAATGTGCTGCATCAGTCACTTTTCATGTCTACTATCAAAGTATTAGCATATGCTGGGATAAAATGAATATTAAATTAATCTCTGTCAGCAAAGTGGTTAATTGGGCTCGCTGTTAAATATGCAAATAATGTACTTCATTGCCCCCTCATTTTTTCCTGGGGACTTGTTCTAAGTGAGAAAACAGTTTTTGATACTGCTATGGACAGTGTATCATACCTCAGTTAAAAGCAGAACACTGTTGGCGGATTTCTGATCAACATCTTTATACAAAAGCCTTGTGTTTTAGTATCTTCATAAGGTATTGATTGTCTGGGTGCCTCTGTAATGACTAAGACATATAATAACAGTCTATTTGTACTTGCCAGCAATACAACGTTTGCCTCAGTGATTTTATTTTTAAGCATAAAACTGTGCTTTTTCAGAAAATAGAAATTTAAATTACTTTTACACAACAAATAATTCAAAACTTGGCTTATGGTAGGGAAGTGATTTAAATATTGTAGGAGTATTTCACTATCTAATTTTCTCCAGTAAAAAAGCCTGTAAAGACAAAGCACTAGGATTATATAAGTGGTAGTAAATGGCCAATGAAGTTATTTATTTACTGAATAATCATTTAGTCCTTTCTATATATCTGGTACTATTCTAAGCCCTTAGCAAATGATGAACTCATTTAATCCTCACAACAACTCTGTGAGGGAGATAAAGGTAATCTCCCATTCTGCACATAGGGCTACAAAAGCATAGCAACATTAAGAAATGACAAGGTTGCCCGGCTGGTGTGGCTCAGTTGATTGGGTGGCATCTCATGCATCAAGAGGTTGCTAGTTTGATTCTCGGTAGGGCATTGCCTGGGTTGCAGGCTTGATCCCCAGTAGGGGACGTGTAGGGGCAGCTGATGAATGTTTCTCTCTCATTGATGTTTCTCTCTCTCTCTCCCCCTCCCTTTCTCTATCTCTAAAAATCAATTTAAAAAATCTTAAATTAAAAAATGTCCAGGATACAAAACTAAAGTCATGGTGTCTAGATTTCAACCCATGTAGGCTCAATTTGAAGCCCATGCTCTTAACCCTACATTATGCTGCCAACAAACATAAGTTTATCCTGAAGGTATATATTTTCTCCTCCTCCAGCTTTTATCACCAGTGATACATAAAGGACTAACCAAGGACAACTATCTGGATCTACTTGGTTTAATTTCCAACAAGCCTTTTCACTGAAGGTTGAGTGCCTCATCCTTATCTTCCGATTTTGTTTGTAAGCATCTTGCTTCTAACTATATAGGGCATCAGGAGGCCTCCCTGTGCCTCACTCCTTCATCCTTTGTTTAGACTGGTTTATTAATCTGCATATCCACCACCACATCAAGGGTAAAGGAATGATTGATTTAAGATGCTTATTCATGTTTATTAACTTCATTCCTTCTAGTTGGTAAATACATTCCCCACCAAATTGATAGATCTCCTGTGATAATAGACTAATTTGCAAGCTCAGCCATGGTTTACAATTAAAAGGGAACAGTTGCAATGTATCTGATTATGTGATTATATTCTCATGAGATGAAAGGAATCCCTCTTTAAGTGGTTTAAAAAATTGTATAGTTCTGAAGGCATGGTATAAAGAAAACACTGACAATTAATAAGCTAAGTATTCATCCCCATTTTAATTATGGTTTCTTAATTATGAAACCTTGAAGACTTAAGAAAAAAACAAATTGTATTGGTTATATATGCATGGTATTATATGACTACACAATGAATTTAGGCATTTCTTCCACTCATTTCTAATTAGACTCTTGAGTTAAGCATGATTCAGAAAGGATGGTAAATGCTTTGAAGTTTGAGTCTCCTAGCTAAAGTTTTCTTAAAGATTCTTTTTTTTCTCCAATTTAACAATAGAACTTTTGTTTCAGTTTATTTACTGGCATTATATTCGTTTCACATATAACATCACAGGCATTCTAGGAATTTCCGAGCAAGATAAAATATTACTCTATTAGATTTCATTGCATCCACTGACTGGCCCTGGGCAAGTTTCTAAACCATTGGGAGCCTCAGTTTCCTCAAGAGTAAAATAGGCCTATAATTCTACTCCATAGGTTAGTTGTGTAGACTACCTACTTTATGAAATCATATGGCACCAGACCTCACAAATAACTGCTGCTGATGAACCTGTTTCCTGCACTGGGTCTTCTCTGCTCTGGACTCCACTAAGTAAGACACCAGGAAGGGTTGAGGATATTAAAATGACCATCCCCAGAGTCTTTTAAAACTGAATATCCTAGTATCATGCTAGGTTTACTTGATATATTCCTTAAGTAAAGATAAGGGTTGGCATTGAAATCCTTTCCTGGCATTTGATTTACAAAAAAAAAAAAAAAAGACACAGGTATTAATAAGAAGATATGTAGAAAACCAACTTTTTTTTTTTTTTTTTTTTTCCCTGTGTTCATGTGGGAATTAAACCAGGAAACCTGTATCAGGGCTGAACAGCCAATGCTAATGATGCATCTTTATGTTGGACTTTGTTTTGTTTTAGGAAATTATTTTAGAATTTACATTAGGAGTTCTTAAGATAGAGTCGAGACGGAGAGGACATTGATGATCAAGAGAAAATTAAGAAAATGTTTCCACTTACGCCCCCCTCGCCCTCCCATTCAGCCTCTGAAAACAGCAAATGCTAAGCCATCTTCACCTGGCTGTATTACAGATGGAAGAGATTTCAGTAAGAGAAACACTGTTTCCTGGCCCAGAATAGCTATCACTGTGGCCACTTTGGTGCATAGCCAAATGCTAGGAGTCTAGCATTTAACCAGAATATAAGCATGTCCGAATACTAAATCAAATGAGAATGAGAATTTCTAAAAAAGAGGCTATTTGTATACTGTCCTTAGAAACCCATGGAGACCTAATGATTCTGCAGGGATTCTGGGAAGAAACCACTGAAAGGGCCCAGGCTCTACAGTCCTGCTGGATTAGTGTTGGGGTCCATCCATAGCAGGTCCAGGGGTTCCCATAGGTGTGGACGGAGTCGGCGAAGAAGGATTGACACGGAGGCTTTGTTCACTTGATCATCATAGCTAGGTTCTCTCTTTATTGTCCTGTTACATCTATATTTATACCATTTGATCCTATAAGCATGCCTCTATAATTACATCATGGTATGTTTTGGGTAACATTCTACAGTTCCTTGTTTCTTATCTGACCTTTGCCAAAAATCCTGTCTCTATCTAGTTCTATTGATTTTAATGTTGTCTAGGTTAATCTCTGTGTTCTATTACAAGGGCTATTTCAAGGTTACTGCTCTACTGATAGGCTACAAGGAAGTGACTGAAGGAGATTATCCTACCCAGTAAAGGTTATGTCCTCCCAGCCTCGCTGCTTGCCTTCCCTGGGACTGCCCTGTGTCTGTGGATCTCCAGGGGTATAGACTTTGGTGCTTTCCCTGTGGGCAGACCCCTGGGGATGTGAGCCCAACAAGTCCCAAATTTATTGCCAACAGTCCCATTCCAAGCTCTTCACAAGCAGCACATGGTATTTCTGTAACACTAGGGGGTTAACTCCAGGGAAAAATCCCTACCTGGGGAAACAACCTTTCTTGGGGAGGTGGTCCTTTTCAAAACACGTAGCGCTAAGAGGGGGAGCAAAACACATGTCATATACGCTAGGTACCTTGAAACATAAGCTGTGCAGATGTTTCTTCCCTGCAATGACTGTGTCAAGCAGCAAGGGTGGACCGGCTTCTGGCAGATTAGAAGAGAAAGAAGAAAGGGGTCGAGGCCCTTTAAGAGGAAATAAAATAACAGTCCAGATTGTTTGGTGAGGTAGTCAGGAATAAAGATGGGCTTTTAATGTATTTTGTTAGTGTTATGGTTTAATTTTCTTGCTGCTTATTAGGGTTTGCCTTTTGGAAAAGAAATGAGGATTCCAGCTTGAAGGAAGAACTCACTAGCTTTTGATCATTGTTGAAATTACTCAAAAAAGTGTACGTATACCCTTGGAAAACACGGAGGCTTAATCCATATATATTTAGTGTTGCAATGTTTTTGGTTTTTTTTTTGGCTGAATAGTGTCAAGAATCTGAATATAATTAAAACACCCAATTACTTCTAGGGATTTACTTAAGAGCACTTGGAAATTTGAGGTATTTAGTCAAAAACTTGTAATGAAAGCTTTGATTCTTCACAATGATAACAGAAACTTACAAAATAGAGTCTCACTTTGGAAATGTATTTCCCTTATAATCTTATGAAAAATGATGCCCAGTGGGCAAGATGGTCAGCGTTCTTCCTGAAGCAGAGATCTCTCCTCCGAGTTGAGAGTGAATGCTTCCCGGTGTTACCAACTAGTTTAGAGATGCTGCCGGGATACAAAGTATGTGTTTGTAGGAACAATCCCTACATTTTTTTTCTAATATATTTTATTGATTTTTTACAGAGAGGAATGGAGAGAGGTAGAGAGTTAGACACATCGATGAGAAAGAAACATCGATCAGCTGCCTCCTGCACATCTCCTACTGGGGATGTGCCCGCAACCCAGGTACATGCCCTTGACCGGAATCGAACCTGGGACCTTTCGTTCCGCAGACCGACGCTCTATCCACTGAGCCAAACCGGTTTCGGCAATCCCTACATTTTTAGAACAGCACTCTAACCCCCTGGATTTAATTTCTGAGGATATAGTGCCCAGCAATAAATATTCAAAGGTACTGAAATGTTTATAGAACGATTCTTAGGCCTCCTTATATAGAAGCAATGATATGTTCAGACCGTGAGTTGGAACTGACTTTAAAGCTAACTGTTGTCAGCAGAGTATGACTTTGAGCCCTGTTAATAGCCTGAACCATCTAAATGTTTCTACCATTGCCTGTGACTCCACCATTAGAGATTCATTTTCTAGTGCCTTGATAGCTTTTATTAAAATTTGTTGTATGTTGAAAGATCATAAAATTTGGATTCATGGTTCACCAGTCGCTGGCTGGATGACTTCTCTAAAATGGTATAAAAATGACAATCTCTGTCCTTATTGAACTATTTTATGTGAGGAATAAATGAAATCATATTTGTAAAGTGCTGTGTAAATTATATTTAGGAAGAATGAAAACATTTTAATAATGTATATCAACCATTTATTTAGGAAATAGCCTACTTTAAGCTGATGTAAGGTGGTGATTCTTAAAATGTAAACTTCATCAAAATTCCCTGGGGACCTTATTAAAAGGGCAGGTGACTGGTTTGCACCCCTAGAAAGTCTATTCAGTAAAGTTGGGGTAGGACTCAAGAATTTGCATTTCTAAATATTCAGTTTAAGAGATTTTAATGTAAATGGTGCTTGGAGAACTTCTTAAGGCCTTTATCAAGTATGATCTTCACTAGCTCTTTGTAAGCCTTCAACATATATTGTCTAATTAATCATTAGAAAGTGATTACTTTATATCCACAGGACACAGGGAAATCACTAGGATACAGAGAGAATACTGTAGGAATCTATTTTAAAGCTGATTATCACTTTAGTTATCAATTGTTCTATAGAATATTAACAAGGAAACTAACAAATTGTTAAGCCTATTGCCTTTCTCCTAGAAAGGACAATTAGACATAAAAATGTGTTCATATAAGAAGTAGAGTACAAACAGTTTTTTTTAAAGGTTCATACCTTTTCTTTGAATGGGGTGTCCCTACTACAGCTAACTCTTTGTTTTTGCTGTGGAGTTGTACTTTTAAGGCTTTATGCATGTGTATATAATGGGTTCACTAGCACACACAATTTAAAAATCTTAGTCTGCAGTCTCTTTTGTCCTTCTATTTACACATTCTTTGGTCCTCCATTACCAATATCCTTAGAAAGGATTATTTTAGTCTATAATGCAAACTAAGGTGCCATTCCTTCTTTTGTTTCCCCTTCAAGTAGAAAAGTCTTTTGATGGTTAACACTTTTTCCTTTGACCAAGGGAGCTTTCATGTAGGTGTTATTTCAGTATACATTTCATCATATTCTATTTATAATGTTTTAGATTTTGTAATGTATTTTCCAAGTTTCCTTCCCTTTAATGTCTGTGATATTTTCAACGTTAAATATTTTATGAACTTCCTCTTTCTTGGTCTTCTTCTTAAATCACCCATACCTTCCTAAAAACACCGTTATTACTAGGTTGTAATTCTGTATTTATTTTTGGCATTATCTGGATGACAAGTATATGTCTAGAATAAGACACTTGGTGTAGTAGGAAGGACTCTAGAGATGAACTAGTTCCCACCCCTACTTTTACAAATGAAGACTGAGACTCAGGAAGGTTAAATACATACTCAGTTCTAGGTTACTTTCCTAGCTCTGGACTGCTTTGCTCTCAGCTTTGTTTATGAGTTCCCTGTAGTCAGAGTAATCTAGCCACATCCAAACTGCTCTTTGTGCAGAATTTTAACTGCACAAATTGCAGTAAATAAGCTCTGAGAAACTGAATAAGTTTTCCATTTATAGTACAAGAATATCTTTTGTTTTTGTTTTTTCAGCTACTTTATTCATTAAAACGTAGTTGAACTGAGAGCAACCATAACTCCTATGTGCACCATTAACCTGACAGTGTAAAATGTTACCTTGCTTAATTTGTTACTATGGAGATTTTTAAAATAGAGAGTAAATAGCATTGGGGTTGGGGAAGGTCGGGGGGAGGTATTGGAAGGAAGGATCTTCAAATGTGGATATCCTCGGGGATGCCAGGTTAAAGTATGACCTTATTTTAATACTCCATTGTTGTCAATGACAGAAGGAAAAGGAGAGCTTTTTTATGTCTTTAAATTCTTTCTGTCATTTAGACATTTAGAGAAAATTGGCATTTTAAAATAACATTTATTATTACTGATTGTTGTTTATTGCTGTACAAGATTTGGAAAACATGGAGAAGTTTGAGGAAAAGTTTATAATGTCCATAATCATAATATCCAGAGATAAGCACTATTAAAGCTGTGGTGTATTTTTATTTATTTATTTTTACTTATTTGTCTTTATATATTTCAACATTTAAAAAGTAGGATTCCGCTGACTGTATGGCTAACTGGTTGAGTGTTGACCTATGAACCAGGAGGTCACAATTGGATTCCTGGCCAGGGCACATGCCTGGGTTGTGGGCTCAATCCCCAGTGTGGTGGGTGCAGCAGGCAGTCAATCAATGATTCTCTCTCATCATTGATGCTTCTCTCTCTTCCTCCCTCAAACTTTCTCTATGAAATCAACAAAAAATTATTTTTGAAAAAGTAGGATTCTACTTTACTTGCTGCTTTACAATCCTTTTTTAATTAAAACTATACGGTGAACATTTTTTACTTTATTAATTTCTTTCTAAACTATAACATTTTAGTGACTCCTATTCAACCTCAACCATATTGATTTCATCAATACTTTTATTGTTGGACATTTACATTATTTTAATTTATAAAATTTGATTACTGCTGTTATAAATTATACTTGAATATAAATATCTGTGTTGTGCACAAAATGGAGATTCTAAGTTAGAAGATATAGTTATTTTTAGCTTTCTGGTACTCATGCCAAACTGAGTGGCATTATGATTTCTTTCCAGTTTGATTCCCTCTCCCCAAGTACATTCCTTTACATTATCTCCTACACTGTCTATTTCCTGGCACCCTGGCCATCCTATGTTATAATTACTTTCAGCCTTTGTCATTTTATAGGCAAAAAATTACATTGCTTTTAAAAACTGTTTTACACTCTTTTTACTTCTACTCTGTTTAAGCATCTTTACATGTGGATTTGCCAATTATACTTCGCCAAATAATCTATTTTTTATATTCCCCAGTATTTCTTAGTGCAGTGTTCCTTTTGTCCACATTGATTTGTAAGTATTCTTTATGAACTATTGTTAATCGTTTACTGTATTTATTGTAATGTGGCTAACATTTTTCTTGGTTAATTACTTGCTTTTTAGCACTGTTAATGTAATTTAATATTTTTCTGTAGTCAAATCTGTTGGCATTTTTATTTATTGTTAATTCCCCTTTTAGTCTTCTTTTCACCCCTTGGAGATGATTCTTCATTTTGAGGCATGTTGTATATTTCCACAGGCAGAAGACATTGAGCCAGCATTTACTCAGATAACTGTGATAAGTATGACAAGAGACAGGGTGTCTTAGAAGGTTGACCTAAGCTATTAACAGCAGAGTGAGGTCTTGGAGTTTAAGAGTGAAATGGAATTAACAGAATTAGTGGAAAATGATTAGAGGGTCCTTAGTTCTTAAGGACACTCCAACCTAGAGGAAGAGTGAGGGAAATAATGGTAAGTTCTTCCTCTCCTCTGTTGGCCCTTCCTCTCTGTCCCTAGCCATTTTACTGAGCTTGGCCCTTCCTGGCCTCTGTTGCTAGCCATGGTACTGAACGGTTTCCATGTGCTGTAGGATGGCCTTCCCTTCAAGGTGCTCTCGGTTGTAAGAATCTTGTTGACTGCCCTACTTTAACAAGCAGGGACCCTAAAAGGAATTTAAGAATACACATGTAATAACGCTGCTCTAATAGATTAAGAAGACTGAAGGAGTTTTTTTCTTGTTATAGATTTTCCTTGTTGAAAAATCGAAGTATAGTTTAAATACAGTGAAATGTACACATTTTAAGAGCACATCTCGATGGAATAATTTTTATCTATTTATACTCTCATGTAATCATCACCCAGAAGACAATATTTCTGTCATTGTAGGAAGTGGCTCTCAGTGCAAAGCTTACCCACTCACCTTAATCTCTGTTCTGACTTCCACCATCATAGTGATTTTGCCTGTCCTGAATTTCATATAAATGGAATCAGAAAGAAGAATCCGTTTTCATGTCCAGATTCTTTGTCTCAGCATAATATTTTTGAAATTTACCCCTTTTGTTATATTGGTTCTCTTTTATTTCTGAGTACTATTACATTGTATGAATACACCACAGTTTTTTTGTTATTGTTGATTCTCACATGGGTGCACGTTATGGTTTATGTCCAGTTTGGGACTCCTATGCATATGAGCATTCTTAAATGAGTTGGGACATAGTCACTCATTTCTATTGGGTGCATACTGGACCTGGGAAGGCTGGGAAAGCATTTGTTTAACGATGTTAGACACTGTGCCACAATTTCCCAAGGTGGTTGGATGATTTTAGAGTCCCACCAACATTATAGGAGAGTTCCCTAGTTGCTCCACATCCTCATTTAGACTTAGTATTGTCAATCTTTTTAATCTGAGCCAAGTTATTAGGTGTGTCCAAAATTGTGTTGTGGGTATCCTGAATGATCCAACAGAATGAAAAGCAGCATACATTTTTACAAGGAAAGAGAATCCTAAGAATGATAGAATATATGCTTTTGTTAAGATAGCATTATTTCTACATAATTGAAGGGGAAAAAAAAACACTAAAAAGCTAATGAACACAGAAACAACTGTAATACTAAATAATATTTGAAAATAAAGTTCTGTGTAAAACTTCAGTGTTTAGTAAAGCCTCGGGTTCTTTCAGAACCACCTGGCTTCCTTTGGGGTAGTCTCCTCTTTTCTCTTCCATTAGGTGCCTGAGCCAGCAGCTGTTAGCCTGCAATTTCATTTAACAGCAAGTGGTTATTTTAAGAAGTTAAAATATTTATAAAATGTACTGTCTAATTTTATATGTGCTAAGTCTCTCGCTTTTTCAGATACAGCAAGTGCAATGTAATAATCACAGTAAACGTCTGAGGGAAAACAATTTTTAAACAAGAAAAATTTATTATTTCAGGTAATTAATATTTAAGTTGTTTTATAGCTTTAGTTGAAATTGCGTGTTAATAATTGCTTATATTTATTCAATACATCTTTCAGAACAATATTCACAATATATTAATTAACATGCTACACATTACTTTTGGACTATGAACAAAAATACTTTGAAAATATTAAACATGAAAAGTAAAAATGGACAATATAGCTTCATTTTTTTAAAGAAAATTGATAAATATAAGAATGAAATTGCCGAAACCGGTTTGGCTCAGTGGATAGAGCGTCGGCCTGCGGACTGAAAGGTCCCAGGTTCGATTCTGGTCAAGGGCATGTACCAGGGTTGCGGGCACATCCCCAGTAGGAGATGTGCAGGAGGCAGCTGATCGATGTTTCTCTCTCATCAATGTTTCTAACTCTCTATCTCTCTCCCTTCCTCTCTGTAAAAAATCAATAAAATATATTTAAAAAAAAAGAATGAAATAAGAGTAAAATGCTTTTGTTAGCACTTTTTTTTTTTTTGAAAATATATTCAAACAGATTATACTTAGAAACTTTCTTAGCTAAATCTCTCTTCCAGGATTTTATTTTCTTTGAATTGCTAGTTATTTTTTTAATCGGAATCAACAGATTATAAAAATCATAAAGAAAACCTTAACTGGTTTGGCTCAGTGGATAGAGCGTCGGCCTGCGGACTGAAAGGTCCCAGGTTCGATTCTGGTCAAGGGCATGTACCTTGGTTGCAGACACATCCCCAGTAGGGGGTGTGCAGGAGGCAGCTGATGGATGTTTCTCTCTCATCAATGTTACTAACTCTCTATCCCTCTCCCTCTTCCTCTCTGTAAAAAAATCAATAAAATATATTTTAAAAAATCATAAAGAAGGAAAAGTAATATATTGAAATCATAGTTTATTAAAACATGTTCAGAAAGTTTATCAGATTAATTTTAAAATAAAGCATAAAACTACATAAAATATTAGTGTAGCAATAGTGTACATTTTCTAATGTAAATTTGTATGTGATATTTATCTCTGAGTTAAAGTGGAAACTCAAAAATATTCCTAAACGTAGAATAAAGCTTCTTCTGATTCTGAATTACGGATAATTATTTGAATAATGCTGTTAATAGTAGTGAAGACATATAGATACATATGCTTTTAAGATGTGCTGTAGGAATAAGGCAATGGACTTGGGGATAGCCAGCCATTGAATTCCAATTCTGTTTGGTACTATGACTTTGGACGAGTTTCCTCATCTGTGAAATGGGAGTCACATTAACTCGCTTTCCTACGTTATTTGAACCGATATGTAAATTGCTTATTACTAGGGCACCAGCAAATTTAAGCCCCACTCCTCTTTAGTGAGGTTAGAAAAACTGCTCTTCTTTATCTCCCTCATGGAACCTGGTTAAGAACATTGTAAATATCTTTTGTGTCTATTCACATCTTCCCTCCAGTGACCACCAATCTATAGGACCCATCCTCTAAAAGATGCAGATTCAATGGCTTCATATCAGCACCACCTTTTCTGGTCTTTCCAGAACAGGGCCCAGTCTACATCCCTACCTTGTTATGGTTTGTCTTCCCTTGGCATCAGTTTCACCAAACTACACTGTTTCTCTTCCATGCTGATTGTTCCATTATCTCCCTCTTTCATGTTCTCCGCCATCAGAGTGCAGAAATTCTACTTTAGGTCCTCTCTCCTCTGTCTATCTTCTTTTTGGTGATTTTTTGTCAACCATCTCATTATTTTCTCAGTCCCAACTGGTCTGTTGTATTTTTAAGACCATATTGGACTTTTTTCTACCTGAATTGCTGGGTTGCACATCACAATTCAAGAATAAATAATGAGCATACACTTCCCAAAACTATAAACTCTTCCTTCTGGGTCAAGTTGATATCTTGGGGGCCCCTAAAGCTGATAAAATTCCAGGAGTGCCGGCTAAGGAAAAAAATGTTCAGTGTTAAGTAAAACTGAGCCACAGCCGCTTCAGTACCCCTTGGAATATAACCAAGGTATAGTTGGAGCTGAGATAAAAGCTTAAACAATAGAGATGGGAGTGACTTTTACAAATTTAACAAAATTATATGGTTAGGTGAACAATTGCTAAGGTTTCTCTCACCCAGGGAGAGAATAACCTATAGGTGAGTGACCCTAAAGCTTAAGATTCATTGGCTTTAGGGAACTTGACTCTGTCTTCTTGGCTTCTCAGGCTCTTAAATGGCACACCCATTGATGTGTGTGTGTGTGTGTGTGTGTGTGTGTGTGTGTTTTGTTTTTGCTTGTTTGTGTGGTGTGTGTGCCACTGAGTCTCAAAGCCTTTAAATTAAATTCCTTTCTCCTCTTTGGCTCCGCATTCAGTCTTATTGCTGCCTGGCACACCTGGTTAGGTCTGTCCCAATACCTTCTATAAAGACCATTTCAATTGCGTTCTCAATAGTAGTCCGCCTACCTCTAGTCTTCTACTCAAGCCTACACCCTGCTCACTGAAGTATTGCTTTCTTCTCACTCCTACCACAGTAAGTTAAAAGAGTTCAAATTGCCAAGTCTTACATTCAAAACCTTTCCTTCCTTGGTCCCATAGTTTACCAGCTTTTTATAACTCCCCATCTGATACCCACCTCTTAATCCACACTGAACTACTTTGACTTTCTAAAACATCTCTTTTGTTTTAGGCAGTTGGTACTCAATGTACCTGTAATTGCATGATACTACTTGTTGGATCACTTTTTAAAAGAATATATTTTATTGATTTTTTTACAGAGAGGAAGGGAGAAGGATAGAGAGAAACATTGATGAGAGAGAAACATCAACCAGCTGCCTCCTGCACACCCCCTACTGGGGATGTGCCCGCAACCAAGGTACATGTCCTTGACCGGAATCGAACCTGGGACCTTTCAGTCCGCAGGCCGACGCTCTATCCACTGAGCCAAACAGGTTGGGGCTTGTTGGATTACTTTTAATTGAAATGGAGGATTGTATTTTTTCAACTTGGTATTTTCCATATTTTCCTATTCATTGGCTTACTTATAGTAATATTTGCTAAATATTTGCTTAATGAACAAATAAATACAGGCATACTTTGGAATAGGACTTAGAGGGAGCTAGGTGAAGTATTGATTTATACACTGAATTTTTCTTTAAATGATGGTGCTAGTCACCAAACCATTTATAAAATTAGGATACTGACTTTCCAGTGATGTGAATAAAATTTTAGGCTATGAAGAAAGTTTCCATAGGTGCTACATCCATTCATTACCCACAACCCACAGTGTTCAGCCTTCCTGTCTTCCATTTGGTTCTTTCTCAAACATTGCAGGGGCCTCTCTGCAACTTTTTATTCAGAAATATCATACCGAGCACCCAGTGTGTGCCAAACAACGTGTCTACTCTTCAGTGGTTCTAGTCTCATAGTGGGAGGCAGACTATGGAACTGAAACACTATAAAAACAGTGGTTCTTAAATTGTGGACCCCAGTCCCCAACATCATCTGCATCACCCTGGATTTGCTAGATGGAAATTCTTGTGTCCTACCCAAGCCTAATAAATCAGGAGCTCTAAGGGTGGGGCCCAGCAAACTGTAGTTTAACCAGCACTCCAGGATATTCTGCTGATGATCAAGTTTGAGGACTACTGTTACAATGTGTTACTTGAACAACAATAGGCACTGGATAACTGTAGAAGGTACCATGGCCCCAAAGGGATTTGTTAATAGGGTGGAAGACGGTTTCTGATAAAGCTTTATGGAGGATGTCACCTATGAGCTGAATCTTGGAAGAACACTGTTTAATAGATTTTTATGCTTGCATTTTACTAAATTTTAATATAGCCTGTCACACAACTAAATAAATTATTTTATTAAAAGTGATAGTTATTAATGAAAATTAATGCTACAATTTTTTTCGTATCATGGGAGAAATCATCATTTAAAGTGTTACTGGGCTGATTAAAACAGAATGGCTTACAGACAAAACACCAGTATCCAGAAAGGGACTGTCTTCAGAGCTCATAGTGGCCTTTAAAGTTTTTTAAATCATAGCTTTAGAATTTAAATTTTCAAGATTTACTATTTTGTATAAATTTGGGATGAATGACTTGAAATATAACCAGTGGGATAAAATAAATAGCATTGACTTAGATGTAAATCTTTGGTGACGGCAAGGAATGAATCTATATTTAAATTCATATCCTGCCTCCACTCATCCTTATTAGTTATCAAATCTAGTGATAGATTAGAGAGTTTTTCATAGTTACAGGGTAACATAATTCTGAAAGAATTATCATCTGAAAAACTCCTTGTGTAAGAAATCACTGTTGTCAATTCCTTATTTAGAATGTGTGTTCACACTGAAGAAAGCATCTTCTAGTTATCAAGTATATTAAAAACACTCCACCGTAAAAACTTAATACATAAGTGAACAGATTGGTTTTTGATGGGCCAAGTTATTAAATCCAAATTTCCTGTTTGTACCCTGCCACAGACAACAGCCAATTAAGCAGTATTTGGAGTACTTTTTTCTTTTAAATCATTGTGTTTGAAGCCATTCTTCTTTTATAGAGCTGAGGTGATAAAGGGGAAGTGGCCCTGAAACCCTCCTGGCTAGGCAGTCAGCGCTCAGCCTCTAGATTAAACCCAGTTCTGCCTTGAAGTGCACATAGTGATTAATCAGTAAGTATGTAGAACCATAAATATAGCATATAATTTAATATATGACTTAGTCCTGGCTCCTTTTGGACTTTATCTTTGTCTTAGCTTTGTGGCCATGGGTGGGCCACTTGACTAAGCTAAGCTTCATTTGTAACTTGGCTAATTCTCATCTGTAAAATGAAGATGATAATACTTACATATTACAGTAAATGCAAAGTTTAAATGAGATAATGTTTTTAAATCATGTAATATATTATTATTACAGATGCCCCCCATTCTCCTCCCCTTTGCCCACCTCCACTCAGTCCCCACCTCGCCATAGGCCTTCCCCCACACTATTGTTTAATGTAACATGATACTAGCTATTTATGGTTATTTATTATTTTATTATGTATTATTTTACTAGGGAGAAGAATATTGTTATATTGTCATTATTGTGAAATTGAAGGCAGAATAGAGTAAGGTTAATTACTGCTAATCCCTGTGATTTTCCCCAATGTAAAACAAAGTCAGACAAGAAGCATCATGCTTCTCCCCTTTGGTACCTTTAAAAGGGTGGTCAGTATTCAATTCCTCCCATTCATTGGAAAGTACTATTACTTAAAAGAAAAAAGAATTTCCATTTTGTAACATTATGTGTTTCTTTTTTTTACCCCAAAATTATAATTCTATGCACTGTTTAAAGTTCAAAGGTATAAATGATGTCACTGGTCCATAGGATGGTAAAGAAAAATCTTCCTGTGTCTTAGACATGAACTTCAGTGTATTGATTTCACTGAACAAATCTGAGTTCACTCTTTGTTTTAATAGGACATATTGAAATCAATAAGGTAAATCTCTGTTAGTTCCATATTTCCTTAGATGTAGGCATATAGACAGGAAGCCAATATGTGTCGTACTGGTGACAGTGCCATATTGGGTGTTACTGGTTATGTCGTGTGTTTCTTTGGTGTCGAGACATGCATCCCGGCTACATATTTTCTATTATATTATGGTTTGCCTACATACACGACTGCCAGTCTGAATTGCCCATGGCTGAAGGCCAAGCGGTGCTTGTGTTTCAATGAGACTGCCTAATGTTAATGTTTACATGGTTTCTGGCTTTGGGACTTTGGCCTTAGAAGGTGATCATTTTCTCCTTGCTTCCCCAGCTCTCTGGTTGTTAATAATCAGTCCTGGATGCCTAAATCCTTGTAGGATGGCACAGACTTAATTTGCCACCCCAGATTTTCTTACACAACTCCAGGGCTGCAGTAATTTGGCATGACAGAAGGTGTGTGCTGCCAGCAAATTACCAGAGGAAAGGAGAGTACAAACCATTGCCGCCTGAATCAGATGGCATCGGATGCACATTCCATTAGTTCAGTGACTAAAACAGCCAGACATCTGGGTGTCTGTGGCCCTCCTCGGTATATCCTCGTCAGAGCAGCTACTGGGATCAGACATTAAACTCCACTTCCCATCTCACGGTTATAGCCCCTGCTCGTCTTCCATGCTTGAGTTTAATTCCATATTCTGTCTCTATAGCCAGCAATGCCCTCCTTCAGCTCTCTGACTCTTCTGCTCCTGTTCGTTCATCCATCCCCCTAATCTTTGCTCTGTTCTTACTCCCTCTTGGAAGTCTTCCCTTAGTACCGATGGCGCTGACTTGTCTCTCATTTGAACTTCTGTGTCACTTACTATTGTTGCCGAATCATTTGGCACTTCATTACATTGCTTTCCATATTTCATCTCATTCTCTCTGAGTGCAGGCCTCCTCAATTATAACATCCTTATTGTAGGGTACCATGTTTCTTTTCTATCCCTTTACCAAACAAACCCATCCCTACCTCCAGGCTAGCCTCATGCGAATCACATACTAGATAAAAGAGTCAGGTATAACACTTAGTGGATATTTATTGAAACACTGATCTGATTTTTTTTCATCTGGCTAAATGAGGGTAACATGTTCCACATGTCATAATTCAAGCCCTTCCTGGTGAGAATTGTTTAGTCACTTGAAGTGATGATTTTAGAATGCTGCGGAAACATCTTGCTTGTGAAGGTTTAAGCCATCCATCAGTTTGGAATGGTCCTGAATGCCAGAAAAGCTTACTGAGGAGGGATGAGGGTGGGGATGTGGTGGAGAGGGTTAGGAAGCTGTAGGTTGTTATTATACACTTTATCGTCCGAATACCTCCTTTTGTCCTCTGGGTAGAAGAGGGCTATGTCTTGCCAAAGTGACTATGTTGTATTTCTGAAAGGAAAGACTATAACTTTGGTTAGAACTGAAGGAGATGAGGATGGAGAGGTAAGTGGCGGTGAAGTTAGTGCTGAGGGGTCAGAGGCAGTGAGTATGAGAGGTTGTCCCGAGGAGTTTCTCTAGGCTGTGGCCGAAGGCAGCTTCTCTGCCTGCATCCACGCTTCCAGGCCTGGGGTCACCCCTGCACTTCTGAGGCATTACCCCAGTGATGGCGAACCTTTGGAGCTCGGCGTTTCAGCATTTTGAAAAACCCTAACTTAACTCTGGTGCCGTGTCACATATAGAATTTTTTTTATATTTGCAACCATAGTAAAACAAAGACCTTATATTTTTGATATTTAGTTTATATATTTAAATGCCATTTAACAAGGAAAAATCAACCAAAAAAATGAGTTCGAGTGTCACCACTGACACGCGTGTCATAGGTTCGCCATCACTGCATTACCCGCTTCTCCCCTCTCAGCCCTGACAGTCTTCTTCATGCAGGTTTGGTTTCCGTAAGAGTGGATGAATGACTGGAAATGGGTTGAATTACAGAATTCATTTTGTAAATTAGTATTAGCATTTGAGTTACCTATACATGTAAAACCCTGAGTGACCACTGGACCATTTGACCGGTCGCTATGATGCGCACTGACCACCAGGGGGTAGATGCTCAATGCATGAGCTACACCCTGGTGGTCAGTGTGCTCCCACAGAGGGAGCGCCGCTCAGCTAACCGACGGGCACCCTATGCCAGGCTCATGGTGAGTGCAGCTCTGGTGGCACAAGCCTCTCCTGCCTCCATGGCAGCATTACCAAGCGGCAGTGGTAGGCGCAGCAGGGCCGGGATGAGTGGGAGTGGCGCGGTACCTGGCCTGGGCTCAGGCTTCTCCCTGGCCACTTGCTGCTTTGAGCACTACTATATCCCTGGGGGGATGTCAGACTGCTGGTTTCGGACTGCGGGGATTGGGCTGAAACTGGCAGTTTGTCATCCCCTGAAGGGTCCCAGATTGCAAGAGGGCACAGGCCAGGCTGAGGGACCCCACCAGTGCACAAATCCATGCACCGGGCCTCTAGTTTTCTTATAAATTAGTTGACTAAGTTGGATGAAAGTATTTGGAGTGAAGAAAAGTGTAAATGACAGAGAGGAGGTCCTACCTTTTGGGAACAAAACCAATGCTTTTGCTGCTGATCGAGTCAGTCCAGGGACTTCCCTTGCTATGGGAACAGGATTCAGTCATTTTG
This sequence comes from Myotis yumanensis, assembly GCF_028538775.1. Lineage (NCBI taxonomy): Eukaryota > Metazoa > Chordata > Mammalia > Chiroptera > Vespertilionidae > Myotis > Myotis yumanensis. The sequence goes on along the minus strand of NW_027223762.1, from coordinate 27,122,262 downwards.
GAAATGGAAGACTTTGAGATGAGTACATCTAGGTGCAGTCACTGAACCATATTGGACACTAAAAAACGCCTGTGGTGTGAGCCACTGCGACTTTGTGCCGCATGCTATTTGTTTTCATCTTGCAGAATGCATCTGCAATATATAATTCATGATGAGGAAATGCCATAAAACTGAACCACAAGCTAAAATAATTAAACAAACAGATATTTTCAACTCTCCGTTGGTATCACTCCGATCGTTATTACTCCACTGGCACTTTGAAACTGCTGCCTCAGAGGACAGCCCCAATTTCATTGACATTTTTGATGTGGGTTTTAAAAATGTGATTTAAAAAAAAAATAAAAACCCCAAATTTGAAAGATTTTCACTTTAAAATAAAAGCTGATCTTCTCATTTAAACTTGTTAGTCATAATTATTAAATTACAGTGAATAATATTGAATGTCTTTTTCTATTTTGGAAATATTTTTACATTCAGGAATTATATAATGCACATTACGGACTGAAATGTAATCATGAAAGTCTCTGTGCCCAGCACATGGCTTTAAGGAACAAGCCACCACCAATGTCTGAAGCACTGTCTGTGCTTCTCTGTTTCCCCCGAGATAGCCACGTCCAGTAGCATCTAATTTACTTATTCTTATCACCGTATATCCTTCTTTTGAGTGAATGAACCACAATATTGCTACCCACTCCAGCACTTGTGGATGTTTGGGTGGTTATGAGTGTTTGCTCTTACAAATAGTGCTCCTTGAACCTTCTCGTATGTGACTCTGGGTAATAAAAAATTCTCTAGAGCAGACACGGGAGTGGGATTGTTGGAATATATACAATGGATACGGAGGGTGCACACTAACTTTCCTAGTGAAACTGTTTACATTCCCACTCTCCCCTTGAGGTTTAGGATTAGGGTTAAGGTGTTACCATTTTATTTCCTTTCCTTTGTCCATTTTGTACCCCCCCCCCCCCCCCCGGGATTGTTTTATTTTTCAGATGGACATTCCTTAAAAGTTTCTTTAGTTGAGGGTCTTTTGGTCATGACTCCTCTCATTTTTTAAACTTCTTCGAAGATTTCTTTATCTTAAACTTATTCTGAAAGATTTGTTTCACCTCATGCTATTTCCTGCTTTCCATTGCAATGCTCATTCTTTTCCTAGATCTCTGGCCCCTGGTTCTCCTGATTGAATTTCTGCAAACTTTGTCTTCTTACACTGTCCATTTGTCTCTAAGGATGGGGGCTACCATGTGATTTTTAGAAAAGGAGGTCTATTCCTGTACTTCCAAGATTGAACTCTGAATACAAGCTTTAGCAGGGAAGGGGAACGTCTGGCCCTGCCAAGGCAACTGCAGGCGGAACTCAAAATTTAATAAATCTAGGAGATTTTTTTTTATAGCAACATAATTTTTAGGTTGATAATTTGTATGGCCCATGAATGATGATATAAATATGCAAATGGCCCTTGGCAGAAAAAAGGTTCCCCACCCCTGGTTTAAAGAATCATTACTATGGTGGTTTGTTTCCATAGTACTTTTTTTTCCCCCCATAGTACTCTTCATGTTGTCCTTTGGAAACACTTCTTTTAATACACTGGCCTTTGTGAACTAGCCTAGGAACCTAAACACCATTTTGAATATTAATTCTATGGGAATTAATGCAGAGCTTGGTACAACTTGGCTGATAGATGGACTCTTGGCGTAGAGCCCATTTGTAAGCGGGGCACGGGCTGTACAGGAGAGAAGTTGGATCGCTGTGTGGGCTGGGAGGGAAATGCCTTCTGTTAACCAGCAATGCCACAGATTTGAACATTGCACATTTGTTTTGTGTAATCTTCCATCTAACTGTGAGCGAAGAGCATGATTGAAGTGCTGCTGATTATGTGTAATGTTTATAGACTCCATTTCAGTGGAGCAGACGGCTATGTTCCGTATAGTTCTATCTTAATTCTAAATATGATTTTCATTGTCTCCCCTCTTTAGTCAGTAGCAGCAGAGCAGGGAAGTAATTCTACCTTGCAGTTCAGTAACTTTTAATTGCCTGTTCATTTTCACTTGATTCTGAGAAAAATGGAGCTGCTGCCCGTGCAGTTTTCGTTGCCAGAACCTCGATTGTTACGCACTTAAGTGCTAAAACAGGAAAGGAGCTCGAGTTGTCTTTTGAGATAAAGCAGGAAGGAGATCCCCGTGTTTTATTGTGGTTGTGATGGTTTTGTGGTTGTGTGTGAGTGTGTTTAAAGACTCAGAGCATTACCTAGAAAAATGTACACCAAATGGTTATATGTGAGTGGTGGAATTATCAGTAATGTACATATTCTTTCTTATATTTTTTCCAAGCATATATTACTTTATAATCTGAATTAAAAAAAATGGTTTTTAAAGGGATATGTAATCATGGCATTTTAGGTTGGGAAGAACTTTGGGATCATCTAGTTGAGCATCATTTTAAATGTGAAGGAAAAAAAAATGAGGCTCACAGGGATTCAGGAGCTGCTTCCAGCCTCCTGTATCTCAGGTTGGGGACCACGTGAGCAGTGGAAATGCTGATTCATTTTCTCTAATTCTTGGTGTTAAATATATATATTGCTTTCTGAGAGGAAGGGAGAGGGAGCAAGAGATAGAAACATCAATGCCACAGATTTGATGAGAGAGAATCATTGATCGCTGCCTCCTGCACGCCTCTTACTGGGGATCGAGCCTGCAACCCAGGCATGTGCCCTTGACCAAAATCAAACTCAAGACTCTTCAGTCTGCAGGCCGATGCTCTATCCACTGAGCCAACCAGCTAGGGCAACTTGATGTCAGTCTTAATTATCCTTGTGGAGAATTACTGTCCTCAGAACTTTTTATTCTCCCTAATATTTACATAGAAACTATCCAGGGTTTTCATTTACAGTTCAACACTACTAAACCAACACAAAGGCATTTTCAAAAACTGGATTCAAAACATCATTGATTTTAATGCATATGTAACTCTATGGAATGAATTTATTTCTCTGACTGAGGGGTTAGAACTCTTCTGGCTTTACGGGGGATGGGAGATGTGAAAAAGGAACTTGATTTATATAGAACAAGGAAACACTGGCCATTGGGGTTGTGGTGCATTGCTCCTGATTGGAGCTGAGAAGGAAAGGAAGAGAAAAGATGAAGTATTTTCTAGAAATTTTCAGACCCTTTTTTCCCTCCAAACAAAATTGCACAGGGCCCATATGGGAACTAGATGAAAGTGAAGCTTACTTTTTTGAAACAGGAAAGGTGTCTGCAGAAACTAGCATTTCTTAGCATTCCTTAGTATTCAGGCAAGAGGAAGACTAGCTTCTACCATCAAAGACTGAGGTCTCCAGATAAAGACTCCCCCGTAAGCAGAAGCTACCAATTCCGAAACTTTTATTTTTAGTGTGAAAAATGTATTTTTTTTCTCTCCAGGTTCCCAACTACTCAAGCATACGCATGCAAACAACTGTGTGTGAATGATTTGGTCCATAGTTTTATTGACTAAACTACATTATGGACTATCAGCTTAACAGATTCCCTGTGTACTCTGCTTATATGCTAATGTATAACATTTAGGACAGAGCTCCACATGTCAGCTGCCTCGGCAAAGTCTCTGTGCTCTGATTCTATCTGCCACCTGGCCGGTGAACGGGTAAAAATCATGAAGGTGTGAGACATTTCAATATCCTCAGCTACTTTTTCTTCATCCTATCTCTTATCTGAAGACGTTAAATATCCCTGCCCTTCTGATGTCTTCCACAAAAAGGAGGATCTGGTGCCAATCATTTATACTTTTGTTTGATTGATTTGGCTCCTCTTGGACTGAGATGCTGCTCATGCCCTCACCTAAATAGTGGCATACATTCCTGTGAGCTTTCTCTCTGCTCAAGTGTATACAATTCTGTGTGCCTTTTGATGACTGTCTAGATTTCCTCTGTTCAGGTCAAGCTCATCACCAAAGGAACCAAAGCTCGCTGGCACCCACAGAGCAGAGTAACAAGCAAAGGATCTCAGGCAGCTGCCAGGGCAGGAAGACTGCTCGTAGGGATATTTGACCTGGCCTTCCTCCTATTTCTGTGATTTCTCCTGGGGATCCTAAAGATTTAAAAACACACTCATCCCAGGAGTATTAGTGGCACTGAGGAATCAAGTCAAAATAGTACCATTGTGAGTGGTTAGGGTGGGAACTGGGGAAGTGGGAATGAGCAGAATGAATGTCAATAAAAAACAATAAGCTGTAGTTACTCACCATCCTGGCCTTGATTAATAGATCTTCATACAATAATTTTTGATATTAGAATTTATACTACATTTTCATCGTTTACTTTGTCAGAAAGAGATTTCCTATTCATATCATCCAATAGAAACATTTCTTCTGACCATACTCTTTGCAACATTCGTTTACCCTTATATAATGTCACCTTATACTTTTATTTAACTCTTAATGTAGATGACCAGTGTCCTCAACTGTAAATATTTCAAAATTCTCTCCCTAAGGTAGTACTTTAGTTCAAGCTTCTATAAAAAATACCACATAGAATGGGTGACTTAACAAATACTTATTTTTCACAGTTTTGGAGGCTGAGAAGTCCAAGATCAAGGCACCAGCAAATGTGGTGTCTAGCGAGAGCCCCCTCCCAGATTGCAGACTGCTGACTTCTCATTGTGTTCGCACATACTGGAAAGGGGGCAAGGGAGAGCTCTCTGTGGTCCTTATATAAGGGCACTAATCTCATTTACGAGGACTCTACCCTCATGATCTAATTACTCTTCAAATGCCCCACTTTCTAATACTATCACTTTAGGGGTTAGTATTTCAAATATGACTTTGGGGAGGACACAAACGTTCAGTGCATTGCAGGCAGTGACTCAAGGGAGCCCTGAGAGGTTCAGTCTCCTGGCATGTTCTAACAAATTGCCTTCGCAGTGTTTACACACTAAAGTTTGATAATCACTGCTTTCCGGTCAAAACCTAAAATTCTTTGACCAGAAGACAAAGGATGGTTTATTTTTGTTATTTTTACATTTGTCTATTTGTTTTTCGTTGATGATGAGCAAGTTAGCTGTAATGTCAGTAGATTTATTTGGCTCACACTGGGGTAAATCTGATATAGCCATGTTCTAGTGACAGGAGGAAAGGAAGAGAAAAAATTCAGGAGGGCAGTGTTCTGCATTATATTCTGAAAACACTCAGAAGAGATCTCCTCCTAAAACAGAGTTCTGGCATGTGTGCTGGGTGGGAGCCAGCAGTGGGAATGTTGATTAAACACTCAATGGAATAACCTGAACTGTCAGAAGGGAAAATATCAAGTGCATTAAAAATGTAAAAGAACCGTCAAGAATAGATTGAGAATGCAGAGCATGGTTCTGTGACCATGTATTAAAAAAATGCTAAATTTCCCAAGATAAAAACAAAGAACAGCCATCTCATAGACCTACCACTATCTGGCCCAGGTGACCTGTACCTGCACCATCTTCTTTTCCTTTTGTTTCCCCCACTATACTATGACTATCCTCCAACCATGAATAACTTTGTTTAACTTCAAGGTAAAAAAAGAAAAACAAAACCAAGGTCCTGCATCTTTGAATATCCATGTTCCTTCTGTGAGCTAGGGATCAGTGAGAAATCTCAGAATTTGGCTGTCAAAGCATGAATTTATTAGGAGTCTTGCCTAGGAGAAAAATTCCCAAGCAAATAAGATGGCAATTAATGAATTGGGTCAAACTCAGATAATAATGAATTTATGTAGTGATTAATTGTATTAGTATCTATTAGTTAAGGCTAGGGTGAGGACTAACTATATTCAGTTTTCTTTTTCTTCCTTCCTTTCTGCTCATTCCCATTCCCAAATTATGGCCCTAGCCTCCCAGTATTAAACTATTATGACTTTACCCTCAGTAACATGTCCTTCCTTCAAATGTCTGGGTATTTATTGTTATTAATATTTTCATTTATGTATGTTTATATATTTAGGATGCTCTTGAGTTTTTTTGGCAATAGGGAGCCACAGATGTAGGCAAAGTCTAAGCCAAATACTCCAAGCAGTCTTTCCGCCCTGGAATTTAATTAATAGCAAAAATGTTTTAATTTCTCTAAAGAACCTCACTGTCCTCCACTTTTTATATAATTATTATTTGTTGTAATCTGAAACACAAAACAGGGGTTATATATTATTTAAAGGCCATCATGAGGTACAAATAAACATAACTCGAGGGTCCTCTTGAGTTGATGGCTTCCACAAGACAGAATGAGTTGTTACATGTAAGTGTACCCACATGTTAATGGTCAACAAACCCGTGTGAGTTGTATTTGTCACTAAAAGGTATGTACATTTCAATTTATTTACACATACAATGATTTTGGTTGCTATAGCATTTTATATATATTGTGTCCTTTTTTACTTTTTTCTTAAGTAAAATGTGACCAAACATACAGAAAAGTGAACTGAACATAAATGTGTGGTGGCTAAGAGAATCAACACCCCATAAACACTTGTGTGAACCCCACGTGTGAGGGACAAGCTAGTTCCCTAGACCTGCCCTTATATCCCAGACCAGTCATTTTGGAGCTCCTCATTCCCAGAGGTAACCACTCTTTCACTCCTGTGCCTAGATTTTAGTTTTTGATATATTTACAATATATATAAATGAATCATACAGTACTTATTATTTTTGTATTCTCTTTCATGAAATTCTGTGTGTGAGGTCATACATATTCTGTGTGTTACTGTAGTTTGCTTTTATTATTGTACTAGAGGCCCAATGCATGAAGATTCAAACAAGAATAGGCCTTCCTTCCCCTGGCTGCCAGCACCGCCTTCGCTCTGTCCTGGAGCCGCCTTCCGCCTCTCGCCTTGTTGCGTCAATTTGCATATTCCCTCCTTATTGGCTGTGGACGCCGCCATCTTTGTCGCAAAGTTACAATCAATTTGCATATTCCATCTTTATTAGATAGGATAGTAATTGGTTTCTCCTCTCTTGGAATTAGTTTATATCAATTATATAAACATATATAATTATGCTTTTATATATGCATATAAACATATACATTTTAATGGTGCTATGACATCCACGTGTAGTTTCTGGATTAAATTTGGATATGTTCTCTAGTAATTCTAGAACATTGATCATTTGTTACAGATTTAATTTTGAAGTAATAATTATTCAAATTAATCGACAATTCTCTAAGGAGAGTCATTTGAGAACAAAATATGCTGTATTTTGTACATTTGCCCGAGAAGGACTCTATTTTAGCAGTCTGGAATCCAAATGGAAATAAAATATTTCAGACAGTACAGCATGCAGTGCCCAAATTGAGCAGCCTTGGGCACAAAGAATCATTGCTTCTTCCACAACCTCATTCTGAATGAAATATATTGAATGGCAGTTGGTTATTTTTTCTCCCTTTACAGTGTTGCAATTTTAGTTTTCCATGAATATGTGCTGGGACTTAGAGGACCTAGAAATTTGTTCTCCCCATTGGAAGGCAAACCAGTTGTTATCCAAGAAGTGGATATAAGGAGCAATAAACAACCTTGGTCAAAATAATCCATGCACAGCCTAGTGCGCCCGAACTCTTGCCTTGGCAGAGCACAGTACTAACAGAAGCAAGGCACTCTCTCTTTCCTCTGGCTCTGGAGACCTTAGGATGCAGCCAAAGGCATCAAAACTGTATTTTCGCTACACTTAGCAGTGAATAAATACTTGTGGGCTGACCTTGAAATCTAATACATCATTTTGATTAAATAATAAATACTTATTAAATAATTAGTTTGCTTAAAGCTGAGGGCACTAGGCAGTTCTCTGCACCTGAGGAGTGTTCATAGTACTTATGGAGATATAACAGTTTTGGAAATCACTATAATAGATTGTGAGGAATATACCATGAATGAGGCTTGATTCAGATGGCATGGAAAGTGGACAGCACCTTATTGATCATTCACCATCTGGGTCAAGATATCAGAACCAGTTGAAGAATATCAGCCACTTGATTCCTAGTTTGAGTTAACTAGACTGTAGATGAAGGAGGGGGGATAACTCTCATCAATGAGATTGGCTCATTGATAGGCCCCCAGTTTTCAAAGTGTGCCATTATTACAATTAAAGCTTATAAATATTTATAAATAAAACAAAGGTTGAGATTATGTTCCTGTCTTCTATCTTTCATGTTTCTACACCCATTCGTTCTTATGGCTTAATGCACAGGCTGTGTACATGGGAACAAAAAGCAGTTTATATAGTAAATCTCTATTTTATCCCAAACTACACTGGATGAAAGGCGATTCCTACTGCTCTGTGTATAGAACTCTTTAAAACATGATGAAAACGTATCAGTAGGAACTGCAGCCAGGAGGTGATAATCTGTGGGAGCCAACCTTTGATAGAGCAATATTATTTCCCTGAGGATGAAGTTCTGTGCTTTAAACTGACTTACGTGGAGATTTCTTTCTTTCTTTTTTTTTTTAATAATGATATAAACTTTTTCTAATTCCTTTTTTTTTAAATATATTTTATTGATTTTTTACAGAGAGGAAGGGAGAGAGATAGAGAGAAACATCGATGAGAGAGAAACATCGATCAGCTGCCTCCTGCACACTCCCTACTGGGGATGTGCCTGCAACCCAGGTACATGCCCTTGACCGGAATCAAACCTGGGACCTTTCAGTCCACAGGCCGACGCTCTATCCACTGAGCCAAACTGGTTTTGGCACGTGGAGATTTCTACTCCATAACAATAGTAATTATAAAAACTGAAAAATTTATTTGAACACTTATTACCTTTTAGCTACTATGTTTAATATTTTACATGTTATTTAAGCCACACAATAACTCTATGACATAGATACTAACATTTTCTTCATTTTATAGGTGAGGAAACCAAGGCATAGAGATGTTAAATAATGTCCTATTATATAGCTGATTAGGATTTAAGTTTATTAATCCTCAGTCCTGCTCAACTAAGATGTAAAATCCACTCACAGATCTCAGTCCTGAATGTATCCACAACTATAACCAACACATTTTAAAAGCTGGGAACTTTGTATGTGTAGGACCAAAGATAGCTCAGAAGTGTAAACACAGGCTTCAGAGTTTCAATCTACTTTTTTTCTTGAAGAAGCAGCAGACAAAGTTATTCCTGCTTGGCAAACCCACCCAAATCCTAGTGACAGATGGATCAAATGTTTAAAAAAGGGACTATAGCTGTGGCCCATTCACCAAAAAGTCTGCAGGTTCTATTCTCTGTCAGGGCTAATACCTAGTTATGGGTTTGACCCCCAGTCAGAGAGCATATAGGAGGTAACTGATCAACTGAATAATGTTTCTCTCTCATAGCAATGTTTCCCTTCCCTTCCCTTCCCTTCCCTTCCCTTCCCTTCCCTTCCCTTCTCTCTCTCTCTCTCTCTCTCTCTCTCTCTCTCTCTCCCCCCCCCCCTTCCTCTCTCTCTAAAAATCAATAAAAACAGGGTGAGGATTTAAAAAAGGGACTATAATATGTGTTAGATTTTAGCTTCCCTAAATCTTTTTAAGATAAATCTCTTGCCAAATTATCATTAGCAAATATGTATTTACTAAGTTTTTGCTACATGCCTAGTATTGTGCTAAAACTTGCCAAATGCTATATTGCAAAGGCAAATGGTTTGGGGATATTTCCCTTGATAAGTGCATAATAAATAATACAGAACTTATGACATGGCAAGCTTTATTTCATTTGGGTGCACCCTCAAGCCCTCGGCCCTAAAAAGGGGTGCATTCCCAGAAGCAGACATGGCATGAGGTCTGTTTTATCCACCAGTCTGTTGGAAGGGTAAAGATTGGGATGTTTTCTTGGTTACTCTCGCTAGCACCTCAGAACAGCACTGTAGTGTGATATTGGAGGGGACTTGGGAGGAAGGTCTAATTTGAGCCAGTGCAATTAACAGTTGTTTCCAGAGAGGCAGTTGGCAAGGCTCCCATAGTAGCATCAAAGGGAACAAGAAAATTAGTCTAGACGATGCAGGCTGGGAGCACGTTGCCTCTCTTTTTTCCCTGGGTGACAATTTGGCCTGATTTTCTGCATAACTAAGAGAGTGTCCACTACGGAGTCTGTGAGAGGAAACTAGGTCAGAATTTCATACATGGATTTACCACATTCAGGGGAGGGGGAGTACGTTTTTCCTCACAAATTGCGTTGGGTTACATTCAGCTCCCAGACACATTAAAGGGAACCTAAGATTTGCAAACTCTGATATTACAGGTGAAGGAGACTGAGGCCCTTCACCGTGAGCAGCAGAGGTAGCACTGGAAACCAACACTCCCAATTCCCCATCAAAAAAGCCCAAAAAGTCTGCTGAAACCGGTTTGGCTCAGTGGATAGAGCGTTGGCCTGCTGACTCAAGGGTCCCGGGTTCGATTCCGGTCAAGGGCATGTACCCGGGTTGCGGGCACATCCCCAGTGGGAGATGTGCAGGAGGCAGCTGATCGATGTTTCTCTCTCATCGATGTTTCTGACTCTCTATCTCTCTCCCTTCCTCTCTGTAAAAAATCAATAAAATATATTTAAAAAAAAAAAAGCCCAAAAAGTCACAATATAGTACAATTTCAAAGACATTGAAGTTTCAGTATTTTTCAACTTGTACTCATAAGAATTTATTGTTTTACATGCTGTATTTTTTTTTATTCTAAATAATAGCTAAGGTTAGTGTAACCAAGTTGTAGTCAACCATCTTCATTAAAATATGCATTAAACAACAAATCTGTAGATGGAAAAGGACCTTATATCAAATGGCCAACCCTAGGCAATTTAAGTATTGAGAAAATGCTCCTCCTCCTTTGCTGATTTTTTTTTAAAGAGAGGCACCCTTTATATTAGGTTCTAAAATTATAGCTACTATTTAAAGCAGTTCTTATGTGCCCAACACTTTTTTAAAGTGTTTTACAAACATACCTCATTTAATTCTTACCAAAGCTTTAAGATTAGCTATCTCCATTTTTCAGGTGAGAAATATGAAGGTAGGAGGAATTAAATAACTTGCTCAAGGTCACACTGTTGGATAAATGGTGGGCTCGGGTCATTAACTCAAATCTGTCTTTCTTTCTCCCATGTTCTTAAGCATTGTGTATACTGCTGATCAATAAATGAACGGCAACTTAAATAGTGCACACAAAATTCTATGAGTGAGCTCATTTTATTTGACACAGTTTTCAAAAGAAAGCTCTATCACTGATTACGTGGAGCTTATCACTCTCCTTTTTATTTTTTTCATTTATTTATTTATTTATTTTTTTGTAGTGTTCAACCAACCTTTCAAGATACTTGTATATAAATCTAGAGAAAGAATTAAGGGGAAATGCTGAAAGTCATTAGTCATTTCATGGATCTTGGTTTAGGTAAAATCATTATGGAAGCATTTGAGAATAAAACAGGAATCATGAAACTAGTCCTTTGGTGGTGTTTTTACACAGGTAGTGTGCCCCGATGCTGGGCCTGATCACCAATGATAATGAAAAGTGAGATTATTTGGAGTCTACAACTGGGTTTGGGGCAAGGTCTCAGTCTTTTATGAATATTCAGAAGAGCAATTAAATCTGTTGCCATTTCATTTGCAACCTTTCTATGTTCTACTCAGATGACCAGGAATAATGCCAATTAGAGCCTCTTTTTAAACAGTCTCCTCACTCAGTGACTAATTAAATTGCCTTTTAGTCTAAAAGATGTTCACAATTAGAGGAATCCCCCAATCAAAAAGTTGAGCTTTTTATTTATCTTTGCCTAATCTGACATGTCCTTAAGCTTTCAAAACATACAATAATGATAAATCAGAAACCAAATAAAAGGAAGAAAATAATTAGAGTAGACAGGGCCTCAATTTTTTTCATGCATACATTATTTAATATGTGGCATTAGTATTATGTATTATTTAGGAAGCTAAAGAACTGATAATTAAAAAGACATATAATAACACTCAACAACAAAAAGCCACTTCGGGTCTTAACTCTTTCTTTAGTACTCCATCGAAGCTAATGCTTCTGAATTGTGATTATCCTCAAAAATGTCACTAAAGTTAGAAACTAAGCCTGTTTCCATTTTATCTGAAGTGCAATAGGAGGGGCACAAAGAGTGCATCAATTTTGAATTTGAGCTAATGTAATCAGTGCCTTGATTTATATTAGAACATGGAAATATTTCTTTGAAATTCAGCTTGGCCTTTGAAAGGGAAAAGCACTCACTGAGAATTCTGCATTGACAGAACAAATCCTACTTGCAAAGTAGAAACTGATGTTGTTGGCTTGAGTAGATCTCAAGTCAGCTGTGAAATTTATAATCTCTTACCCATAAACTAGCTTCTCCTCTGAATGACAAAATTAATTTTGAGCTGGATGTTTGCCAAGACTATAGTCACAAGGCTCTGTGTGCACACCCTAGGACCAGCTTCAGGCTGGCTTTTAAAGAGATGGTTGTTTTCTTGGGGGGCCACAGGTACTACCATCCTGAATTAATCAGTGTGAATATTGCTTTAATAAGTCAGACATGGTCTATTTTATTAGCAGAAGTTCAATAATATAGTGACTTAAAGAGAAGCTTCATACTACTCAATGAATTCAGTGATGTTGGACTATTATATCATATGAAGTAATTTTTTTAGGTTGTCCTACTTTTCAGTTTTGTTTTGTTAAGTCCCAATAGATTAATCTACTTGTTCAGTGATTAACTTGCTTATCTTGCCAGACAGAAATCTAAGGTCTTCCTGTTGTGTTGTATTAGGTTTGGTGTTTAAAGTACCAGTCATTCTCTTTTCTTTTTATTAAATTTATTGGGATGACATTGATTAATAAGATTACACAGGTTTCAGGTGTACATTTCTATGATGCATGATCTTCATATTGCATTGTAGCCCACCACCCACAGTCAAATAATCTTCCATCACCATGTATTTGAACCCCTTTACCCTTTACTACTACACCCTTCACCCCCCTTCCCTCTGGTCACCACCATACTGTCTGTGCCTATGCATTTTTTTGTTTGTTTGTGTGTGTGTGGATATATATTTCTGAATATTGTTTTATTTATTTATTTTTTAAAATTCTTCTTTGTTTAAAGTATTACATATAAATCCTTTTTCCCTCATTGACCTCTCCCCACTCATTCCTACCCCCCAGCACATGCCCTCACCCCCACCCTACTGACTATGTCCATGGGTTATACTTATATGCATGCATACAAGTCCTTTGGTTGATATCTCACTTCACCTCTCCCCTGGCCTTCCTCCTGAGGTTGGATGGTCTGTTTGATTCTTCTGTGTTTCTGGATCTATTTTAGTTCATCGGTTTTCTGTTGTTCATTATAGTCCATATATGAGTGAGATCTTCGCGTTTTTGTTTGTTTTTTTCTTGTTCATTAGTTGCTTTCAGTTTTATATCCCACACATGAGTGACATCATATGGTTCTTGACTTTTTCTGTCTGACTTATTTTGCTTAGCATGATCATGCTTGAATAGTCAATAAGCCTTAGGTTGCCAGTGCTTTCCTCCTGTCTCATTTTAAATAACACTACTGGGAGGCAACAAGGTAGAGGCCAATTCATTCAGGCAAAATCAAGGTAGGGTCAATTTGACCATGAAAGAAAGAAAAGGTCCTTTCTAAAAGTCCATTCGTGCATGAAGGCACAGGAAATTGTGTAGATCTTTTCTCCTTCTTTAGAGATTACAAGGACAGGAACACTGGGGATTCCAATTTGGAGAAGACTCATTGTCTTGTGTTTCCTGCAACAAATCAGTTTGGATTTTGCAAAGCATGGACGAGTATCAGTATTGAGGAAAAACAAGACACAAGTAGACTGTTTCATCAATATGTGTGACCCATGCTTATTAGCTTATCAACTTTTCATTTGCTTTGAACTAATCTGGTAACAAAGAATTTAGCATTAGTTATTAAATATTAATTGTTAATGTTTCAAGTTAAGAATCAAAGTATTATGAACCTATTGGCCAGAAATTGTGATGAATCCTAAATTTAACAAATGGCATTTAAAAAAAATCTCTGGTATGTGTTTATTATATTATTTAAATTTAAATATAGCTATTGATTTATCCCTGGAATTATATGAAGAGATTAAAAATAATTTTATAAAATTTGAATGCTCTTTGATTTATAGTGCCCCTGATATTTAATAAACATTTGTATATTGCATTTTTAAAGATTTGCTGATTATACCTACTTTAATTTACCTTCCTGGTTAAACTGTACAGGAAGAATATTATTTAAATAAGTTGATAGCTCTATAACTTATTTCAATTCGTTAAGAAGAATCCTTTGAGTATCTAAAACTCTATCTAAAACAGTATTTACTCGTTTGTTGGTAATATGGATACAATTTAATTTTACCAATTTATACTCTAAATACAATAAAATCAACAAGTACCTTTATATTAATGGGGAATGAATATATATTTAGCCTACATTGAATACTAATAGGTACTTCACATAAAGCTGATCATGAAGAATGGTCTTCTGAATATAACACATCAATAATAAAGGGAGGAAAATGTAAAGAGGTACAAAAATAGACTTTAATAAGATGTGCTTCTTTAGCTCTTTCAAATTATTTTCCTCTGGGGTTCAAGTAGAAGGAGGAGCATTTTTGTTTATATCCTACTCAGCAACAAGGAGTGAAGAAGTCCCTGAACAACAAAGCTGAAATGCTTTAGTTGGGTCCTGGAGACCTATGACTCATTGCATAGGGAGGGGGTCTATCCTACATATAACTAGTTCATTACTGCTGCTACCTGTGTTTTCCTTGATCTTTGGAATATTTTTGACTTCCCTTTAATCAAAGCTAGTTCAAATCTCCTGAGGGCCTAGAAAATGTTCAGCCCTTTCTGCCTTCTTAGTTTATTTAATAGACTGCATTGTCCTTGATCCCCATTGTATTCTATCAAAAATTTACTTAATGTGTAAAGCTCTGGATACATTTGGGTCTGTCTCTCAAGGGTTTGGTTGACAATTTATTTCTGTGTGCCAGATCATAAAAAGCATTCTGTCCAGAGTAGATAACAGGGGAACACATTTTTCGGTTTTCATATTCATGATGAATGTAACCAGCTTTCTCAACATGTCGTATATTTTCTGCTGCATCTTAATAGATCTGTGGCTGTAATCTTGTGTGTCAGGACTATCAGCTAATTGGGATAAGTTATGTATGTTTATATTACTGTTATGATCTACAAAATGCTATTTTATCTGAAGTGACATAGACAAAGACTTTCTATATTCTAATTCTTATGAAGTTGTTTGCAATATAAAACTCTACTGTGGTACGCTTGGGAGAGGAGGTCAAAAGCTTTCTGTCAACTATGCTGGATATAGTTAACTAGTATATTTCATAGGATAATAAGCATTGAAATGTAAATGCAGTTGTTCTGTATCTGAAATGTAGAAAAAAATCTAGAGGTGAGCAGATTTTGGTGTTGTGAATTTTAACAAGCAACGTTAAGATCTCTTTCAATAAACTTTGGCTTAGTCACAAAAATGCCCATTTTTGTAGCATGATCAGCTTATCAAAAGCATTCATTACTTGCAGTGAAATACATGAGAAGTTGACAGAGAATAGTTATAAGAAAGAATGGTTAGGGCTTGATTTCAAAGTACTGTTCTTCAGAGGCATAACCAGTCATGGAAGTATGTGAGTATGATAGACACATCATGATTAATGCATGGTAAGGGTTTCAATTGTATATAAAGAATAGAAAGCTGAAGAAGAGAAATCTGGTCACCTGAAATGTGATTAATAAAATGTTCATGAGTTTCAATTAATTTGACAATTTAATACCAGCCAAACTGTCCCGGTATTGAGAAAACTAATAGGCATAGTTTTGCTAAAAACTGATCATTCTAAGTAACAGTCTTTCCCCCTCAAAAAAATTATACCCTATAGTGTATGTATGCGATTCATGACCGGGATATGACAATTTAAATGGGGATTTAAAATAAAGATTCCTGATTAATGATGCAGATGCCTGTGAATAAAATGGACTTACTCTGGAGTTATATATGCTTGGGGCAGGGGGCAGGGGGCAGGGTAGAGGGAATGTAGACTGACTATTACTCTCCTCCTTACTCAGGTGACTTCAAAAGATGATTAGTTTATAGCAGTGCACTTCCAGATTTTTGACCCATAAATAGTGTTCTAGACAAGCTGAGTCAAGAAGCTTTACTTTTAGACTCTAGTCTAATACAACTTTATTCCTAACTATTAAAAATGAATACCTATATGTGGAGAGATGAATGGATGGGTAGAGAGATGAGAAACAGATAAGAAATCTGGTAGACTGTAGCAAATAAGTGAATGCAGATTTATTTCTCAAGTTGGCAACATGTATTCTAAACTGTCACTTATCCTCCTATCATTTAAAATGCAATTAACACAATGTACAGAAACTTCTAAACATTTTAAGGACTATAAGCTTCAATAAATATAGTGTTGTCCTTGAAAATGGCATAATGGAAGACAAATTTAGCCATGTGCTAGATGCTTATTCACTGGAAGAAAAGATTCCTTTAATTTGTGAAAATGTTTATTAAAATACAGCACATTATATGCATACTTAAAGTTGATGTTAGT
This sequence comes from Myotis yumanensis, assembly GCF_028538775.1. Taxonomy (NCBI): domain Eukaryota; kingdom Metazoa; phylum Chordata; class Mammalia; order Chiroptera; family Vespertilionidae; genus Myotis; species Myotis yumanensis. The sequence continues at coordinate 27,105,677 of NW_027223762.1, read as the reverse complement.
GCAACCTCCACATTTATAAATCATAATTGCAATGCATTTTCCAAATTGGGCAATGGAGGATAGAAGCCACCTTGATAGAATTGGTCTTAATAATTAATTGTTAATGAAGACATTTTGACTTTTAGCATTCTAGATGTTATAGTCTATAACTGTTAATTAAGATGACTGACAAAATTGTTTCTTGAATCCACAGTTAGTCATTTGCCTCCATTATGTATTAATTGGTAAAATTTTTCATTATTTCAACATAACAGAAAGCCCTATGACTCTTGGTTCACTTCAGAAACTTTAAACTTAGCTAAAGCAAAGTGACTATTTATTATTTAAAAATTAGAGACTTAACTGTCTGCAAAAAGAATCATTATGGAATCCTTCTTTGATGCTGACCACATACAGTGATCATTTTTCCCTGTAGAAGAGGTAAGTAGGTGGTTGCATTAACAAATCCATCCATGTTGATATTTCTAAATACAGTTAAAGAGTTTTAAACAAATGGATTACCTCTTAATATAGTAAACAGATATTTATTTAATATTTGGTAAATGTCTAAGTGCTAGTGTTAAGTATTGTGACCAAGCATACAGACTTTAGAGCCAAACTGCTTTGATTCAGACTTTCTCTTATTTCTTGACCTCTCTGTGCTTGAATTCTACATCTATAAGTACATATAGTAAGTTACCTTTTAGATTATTGCATTGCTTAATGAGTTCATATGTTAAAAACATCTAGAATACTGCCTGGCACATGGTAAATGCTGCAGTATGTTTACTATTACTGTATGCATTCTGCTTTGGGGGAGAGAGACCTTAATTAAAAATGGCTTAAACAAAATAAAAGTTTGTTTAGCTGTAAGTGTCTGAGCAGTAAAATCTAAATTGGAGCAATAACATTGAGTAGGTAGCTCCTCCCTGCAGAATTTGTAAAGTTTTGTCTTTTAGTTCTAATAATCCTAAGGTGTTGTCCTCATTTGCTTGGTCAAAAGTGGATATTGTCATAGAAAGGGAAAGAAAGGTCAGATTCCCTTTAAAGAACATGATCGGGAATTTGCCCTCATCACTTCTGCTCACTTATTATTGGCCGGAACTTAGCCACATGGCCACACTTAGCTTAGGGAGACTGGCAGATTCCTTTTTTATTTTTCATGGCCATGTGACCAGCTCAAAGTTCCATCAACCATGCAAGGAAAGCAGAGAAGAAAGTTTATTGGAAGGAAAATTCTCAGTCTCTGCCACAAATAAACTTACATGGAGTCAGCACAGCGGTGGCTCACCTACCCAGAGCTGGTAGGTTCTAGTATTGAGTTTCCATAGTACATGCGAATACATGCGGAAAAGCACTTCTGCATTTTTTTTCCTGACATATGAACATAAGTACAACTCAAACCATTGATTATAACTATTATTAATTTTCCTGTTTTCCCTTTAGTTTACAAATATCCATTTAAAGCTATTTGTTCTTTCAGTGAATAAATACTATGATTTTCTTTGTTTCTACTGTTCTATCCCAGCTTCTTTATAAATTAACTAGAGGCCCGGTGCACAAAAATTTGTGCACTCGCGGGGGGGGGGGGGGGGGGTGGGTGGGTGTTGGTCCCTCAGCCCGGCCTGTGCCCTCTCGCAGTCTGGGACCCCTTGGGGGATGTCCACTTGCCAGCGGGGAGCAGGCCTAAGCTGCAGTCGGACATCCTTAGTGCTGCTGAGGAGGCGGGAGAGGCTCCCACCACTACTGCTGTACTGGCTTGTGGCTGAGCAGAGCTCACCCTGTGGGAGTGCACTGACCACCAGGGGGCAGCTCCTGCATTGAGTGTCTGCCCCCTGGTGGTCAGTGTGTGTCATAGCGACCAGTCATTCCCAGTTGTTCTGCTGTTAGGGTCAATTTGCATATTACCCTTTTATTTTATAGGATAGAGGCCTGGTGCATGGGTGGTGGCCGGCTGGTTTGCCCCGAAGGGTGTCCCGGATCAGGGTGGGGGTCCCACTGGGGTGCCTGGTCAGCCTGGGTGAGGTGCTGAGGGCCATTTTCAGACTGGCCACACCCCCTTCAGGGTGGGGGGTCCTGCTGGGGTGCCTGGCCAGCCTGGGTGAGTGGCTGATGGCTGTTCAGGCTGGCCACAGCCCCTTCAGGATGGGGGGGGGGTCCTGCTGGGGTGCCTGGCCAGTCTGGGTAAGTGGCTGATGGCTGTTTGCAGGCTGGCCAAGCCCCCCACTAGGGACCCTCACCCCATGAGGGTGTGGCCAGCCTGGGTGAGGGGCTGATGGCTGTTTGCAGGCTGGCCACAACCCCTTCAGGGTGGGGGTCCCCCCTGGGGTGCCTGGCCAGCCTGGGTGAGGGGCTGAGGTCCGTTTTCAGGCTGGCCACACCCCCTTCAGGGTGGGAGGTCCTGCTGGGGTGCCTGCCCAGTCTGGGTGAGGGGCTGATGGCTGTTTGCAGGCTGGCCAATCCCCCCAGCGGGGACCCTCACCTCATGAGGGTGTGGCCATCCTGGGTGAGGGGCTGATGGCTGTTTGCAGGCTGGCCACAGCCTCAGCCACCCAAGCTCCCAGTGGAGGCTAGCTGGAAGCAGGTATCTGGGATTTATTTATCTTCTATAATTGAAACTTTGTTTCCTTGAGCAGAGGCCACAGCTGGCCAGGGCAGGCGGGAAGGCCATCGCCGGGTCAACCAAGCCTCCTGCTTGCTCCAGCTCCATGGCTGCCCGCTGCCATCTTGGTTGGGTTAATTTGCATATAATCGCTCTGATTGGCTGGTGGGCGTGGCTTGGGGCATAGCAGAGGTGCAGTCAATTTGCATGTTTCTCTTTTATTAGATTAGATTTTTTTTCTTGCCTTCTTCTTACCTGCTATCTTCTTTCATCTCCTGGGTTAGATAATATATAAACTTCCCAAATTGCTATTTGGAAGTTTCTGCTCTAAGAATCATTATTGTGATGGGAGGTTGATCCTTGGTCTTCTCGAATCACCTTCATATTTCTTTGAAATCCATAACTTGACTCTCTTCCCTAAGCACTAATGTCAGAAGCCTTAGATTTGTTCATAAAGGCTTAATGGATTATAGATTGTTTATTAGCCTAAGGGAAATAGGTTTTATTCAAAGCACAGGCATTTCAAAAGGACTGGAGCAAAGATCTGTAAGTTAGTTGGACTATTTTTTATTGCTTTACATGTATGTACAGGTTAACTACATATCTTCTTTCAACTTTTTAAAAATAGGGAACAAGTTCAAATAAAGAAGTCAGCCTTCAAAATGAGAGCTTGTTATTCATACTGTGTACTTTAGTATGACTTATTTGCTGAAATTGTCCTAGAATAATGGTGAGTGACTAAGTGCAAACTTAGTGGTGGAAAAAAAACACATGCAAACTTACTAAAGTTTTATTACCCAGGAGGACAAAATATACTGATTACTCAGGAAAACAAGCATTTTTTTCAAATAATAAATCGAGAAGTAAGGTTTTGTTTTGTTTTTAACATTGGGCAATGACCAGGATATAAAACATCTTTAGCATCACTTCATTCAGTAAATGAGAACTGCAAAAAATCTGCTGGAGTGAACTCGATACAAACATGGAATAAATGTACTCTTAATGCATCATCATTAGAGCCAATATATAGCAGATGGCAGATTTCTAGCTGATGTAGAAATTCAACTCTCCTGCCATATGTAGTTTTCCTAGTTTGGAAACATATTAGAAAGGAAGAGAAGATGCCATTGTATAAAGCCAGAAGTGTGAAATATTCTGTGTATAAAAAAATAAATCCATAAATAAGCCATTTCCTGAAAGAGTCTACATGATTATGTAGCCCAATTCCCCAAAGTGCTAGCTTGGGGTCAGATCAATTTTGAACATAATAAAAGGATGGCATTTTCTCCTGCACTATGCCAATATCTTTTGAAAATTTCATATCTACAGACAGGATCATTACATTTGAAAAGTGGATGGGCTACCCATAGAGAGCATGCATTATCTGAAATAAATGTTCATTTCAAAAGGAAAGTTTGAGTGACTTGGGGTTAGCAGCAGAGACACCTCTTAATCATAAAAATCAGTTTTAAGAACCATGCAAGAGGCAAGGAATATATCCACAGAAAACTAAGCTACATTCATTTCCCAATGAATAAGGCATTATAAATAGATTATGTAACAAATTATTGTCGTGGTATACTTAGCGGAAATTTCAGAAACCAGGTCTGAGGAACCATTCAATGGAAAGGTACTTGCTTATTGAGAGTAGAATCTTTCTCTTGGGGACAAAAGAAGTGGCAGATAAAATATCTTTTTCAGGTTCTGTGGACATTTGAAGTTGGTGATTTAGATTGGTCTATAAAGAACTTCATAAATTTAGAGAGGTACTACAGAAGTCTAGCAGGAGTCTTGATGACTAACCTGAATTTCCAATTTTTTAGGTTTTTGTCACTGAATATTTTCCTGGGATTTCCAAGCATTTGTTAAAAAAAAAAAAAATTAGAGCATCAGCTGAGGCATATTAGCCTGTTGGATAATGTTGCTCAGAATAAGACAGTCAAGAAGAGATTATATGTGTCTACATATTTAATCATTCATATTTATATTTATATTCAATTTTGTTAATTTTTATTTCTTTTTCCTTCTGTGCCTTTAAAAAGTGATTTTTTTTTTTAATGTAAAGACATTGAGACACTGAATAAGGGTATCAAAGAGACCTGCCATAATCTTTTAGTTCCTTGGCTCTTAGCACTTATGGAAACTTCATTATTTTATTGGTTGAAATCACCTATTTTTATTAATTATGGTATTAGTATAAAATTAGGCTTATTAGAAAAGGCTAAGGAAGTGAGGCATGTTAATCAAGAAAAAGGAAAAATAAGGATTAGAGTTTCAAGGGCATAATTTTTCTAATGAGCCTACTTATTTCTAAGGACTTCTCACTTCCTATGTTGCCTTCCTCCGTTTCTCCTTTACTTACCAGTATACCACTGTACCCTGTTTCCTTGAGAAAAGTTCTTCTTGGACTCAGTACAGAGAGAATTGAACCAGATGGAGTCTCTCTACCGAACTGGCTCATAGATCCCTGCCTTCCTTGCTTCTTCCCAATGGAGGGCTACATTAGCCTATGTTATGTGACTATAGAAGGCACTTTGGGTGGGGAACTATCACTGGTATAATTGGTCTTTCTTATAGCTGGGTGGCATATTGGTCAGAAAGATGAAGAAGAGGGATGACCCCAGAAGTCCAGACGGAGCAGCCAGATGTCAAGTAGGAGCTGAGACAAGTTAGATGTGGGACAGTGAAGCAGATTTGGGGTTGGGAGGAATTGGGGAGAGAAGGCAGAAAATCTTTCAGAGGTCTAGAAAGCTATAAATATTTGAGACCTGAATAAGTGTAGAAACAGAAAGACTTACAGTATGTACCCTTAGGGGCACATGCAATGGGTGTTGTGCAGCTTCAGCTGGTTTTCATTTAAGTTGTGTTAGCCTCACGTTCTAGTCAACCTGCTCAATTCATTCCACAAATAATTATTGAGGTCTCCTTCTATTCCAGACAATGTACTTCTCTTTTATTCACTGATTATAGTTCTGAATGACTTAAGATTAAAAATAAATATCAAGTCCAAGTTTATTGGATCAAAATTTGATACTTTTTAAAAGGTAATCAAGAGAGAGGTTCTGAAGGCAGAAGTGGAGGTGCACTCCAAATATGTGTTGAGCGCCAGAAACTTATTTGCAATAAATGTCAGTGCACCCTTCGAAGGGAACAACACTCATTTTGATCTGTAAGCTCTGGTAAAACAATCTGGGAAAAGCAATCTGTCATATTACTTTTTAGCTGCATGTTGCCTAAATTGGTCCTGAACTTTTTAAAGATACCATCTTGGGACCTTGGTCCTTGGTTAGCCCACCCAGACCTCTTGAGTACATTTCCTAAATGGAGGTAACAGACCTGAGGGAATGGTCAGTTCTGCTCAAGGACTGAAGAGACTGACCTGGGGTCCTCCTTTAAATGAATAACACATTTGAGAACCTGTTAGAGGTTGCCAATGACCCATAATGCTTTACATTAGGCCAGGGGTGGGGAACCTTTTCGTGTCAAAGGCCATTCGGGTATTTATAACATCACTGCAGGGCTATACAGAATTACCAACTTAAAAATGCGCCTGCTATATTTGGTCCAACATTTAATTAACTCACCCCTAATGCCTTTGCAGGGCCAGACCAAATGATGTTGTGGGCCTTCTACAGCCCGAGAGCTGGATGTTACCCACCCCTACATTAGGTGACCAGCAAACTGTTTCCTCAGATGTTTTAGGCCTGTGGATCATAGATTGCTGTCACAACTGCTCCCCTCTCCTGCCATAGTGCAGACGCGGCCTCAGACAATATGCAAGTGAATGGGTGTGGCTGTGTTCCATGTAACTTTGGTTATGGACACTGCGATTTCAATTTTCTGTAGTTTTCACATTTTATGAATATTACTATTCTTTTGATTTCTTTTCAAACATTAAAAAATGCAAAACAATTCTTTACTTCCCGGCAATAGGAAGAGAGAGGTGGGGTAGGATTTGGCCGGGGACCTTAGCTTGCTGACCCTTGATTTAAAGAGGAAACCAACATTCAGGAACTTCCAGCTGGGGGGTGGTAACCTGCAGGGTGGCTGCAGCGTTGGGACAGGGTCCAGGAGCCAGGCTGTGGGTGAGTTATGGGCAGCCCTGGAGTAAAGCATTTAAAGAACCATTAAGGTTTAATTAGCTGGCTGTGGAGCAGCAATGTTGGGCTTGAGCGGCTTACCCTGCTGCATGAAAACGCTTACTCAGGGCTCTGCAGGCCTGGTAAATACCAATGGTCCTTTGGAGGCCCCTTTGTTGAGATGAAAGCGGGGGTTAGAATTTATTGCTCCTGTGACTTCAGTTCCTGGACACACCAACTACTCTTGCTCTTTTCAAATAAAAGTCAGTGTGGATTTATTTAGAGACTTTGCCCATATGGAAGAAATATCAGAAGAGCATGTCTGAGAGAGCTGGATATGCCTCTCTTAAAAACTTGGCAGGCCTCTGGCATGGGTAAATGACTTTTAGCTGGAACTGGGGACATTCCCGCGTGAGTCATAGGAGGATGGCCTTTCCCCGGTGCCTGACTTCCAGGGATGAATGCTTCTCTGGAGGTGGGTTTATGGGTTGCAAAGGCAGGCCTGAACATCTGGCCACCTTAGTTCCTCTCTGTTTAATAAATTCCCCCGAATCTGGCCAAATGCCCTCTGATGCCTAGCGTAGAATGGGAGCCCAAGCAAGCAGTTAGGGATATAATTTTAAGCTGTAAATCCTCCCTCGTTTTAAAGTAGTTGCTCATATTTCATATTGGTACTTGGAGGAAGAGGAATGCCTTAATGGATGCATGTGTCTGGGAAAACAAAGCAGGGTTATTTGTTGAAACCGTTGGTTCCTGGGAAAGCGCATGAGCCAATGTTTCCTAACATCAGATTGCTTTCCCCTTAACTCAAAGTCTTATTTTTTTTCTTTCAACTTTGGTGGTTCAGCACAAGGAGCAAAATGAAAAAGCCCGTTCCTTCCTACAGCAGGCATACATGGGCATGATTACACGGAGGGCCTCTCTCTGCTATCTTCCTAGAAATAGAAATATGTGGGTGTCACGTGGCTACATTACATCCACATTCGACTGGTAATAGTACCTCAGCTGCAGGCAAATGGGCCCTGAGATAAAATGCAGCCCTGGAAAGGGTGCCTGTGCCAGCCTCATTTGAAGAAAGCGCTCATTATTCAGCCAGACTGTCAAGTGCACACGGCATAAACCCCTACGTTCTTTTCTCGCACCCCCCCTTCTTTGTCCAGAGGAGATCTGATTTCACCAGCGTTGTTTACTTCTTTAAAACCTAATTCCATTTCTCCGTTGGTCTCAACCAGCATTCCTAGCTCCAAAGCAATTCAAAGCAGTAGATCATCAGGCCCCCACGAAACAGCCTCCCTCATTTCTTCCTGCCGAGACCTTCACCCAGGTGGCCTTGCTCTGCCTGCTGGAGAATCCAGGGACGAAGCACTCTTACTACCTTCCGCAGACATTGCTTTCTCAGTTTACGAATCAGAATATACTCAGAGAGGATGGTGTTAATGATCACGATAAAGCACAGGACTGGCATTGTGACTATCACTACCCATACCTTTTAAAGAGGATATTTGGAGGGAGGGTGGTGTGACCCTTATGCATCTTTATTTTCCTGCTCTCTTGTTACAGAGCAACTCATGCAAAGCAAGCCCACTTGGATAAGGTGCTTTGACTTAGCGGTGTGTGATCAGGAGCTTATTCAAATTTGGAGGAGGGACTGGGTGGATGAAATAAAGTGCCACATGATCTGTTTCTTTTGGGTGGAAGAAGTGCTACTTAGGTGTCACTAATCACTTTGCACAAACGAGTTTCCCCTGTTGATGTTTATCTTTCTTGGTTCTAAATGTGAACTTGGAGAGTCTGTGCTTTTCAATACATGTGTGTGATAGAGAAAATGCTTGGTACTATTTATTCAGGACAAATCTGGAAGCCATTTTCTCACTATTTTATCTTCCTGAATTATCTTCCAAAATCATCTTCCAATTTCATTTAAAAATTGACTTGTAATTGTTTCTCACCATAGAAGTGCTGACAATAACTGGGTGGGCACGGGGAACGTTACTATTTGAGGTTTAGAATTCTGACTATTGCCTTTTTTCTTGTAAAAGATTAATGAATTTGCCAAAGGTTAGCTGATTATGGAATGCACAGACATCATATTTCCTTCCTGTACACTGAATTCAAGTGTCTCGATCCTATTTGAAATCAAAAGCAGTAAGGTACTGTATGTTTTACAGGGAAATAATGTATATACATAGCTATTTATAAATTATATGAATATGTTTTAATGCATCTGTTTGCAATAAGTATTTGAATTTAATTTACAACCTTAATTAATTAAGCCTACCCTGAAGTCATTCCTAATATTAAGTTGCATTTAGAATTATAGTGAAATGACACATACTTTATTCAGTAGGAAAGAAGCCAAATCATATAGTTTTAGCAAATACCTCAAGTAGTTCCTGGTTTCTAATAAGATGCCTCTTCTGCCAGTCTTGATTTATATCACACATTTACATGAAAGGACAGGGAATAAGTGAATATTTCAGTGGAGAATAATGCTGGAGAGGGGAGAGGGAAGTTTTACTACCACAAATTACATATTTGCCCTAGAGAAATCAAGTAACCCAGCTTCAGACACCTTGATTGCATTGTAAGAAGGGCACCTAACAGTTATCTCTTCTAACAAATAATAATATCTAGTGAGTAAACCTTCAATTTATTTGATGACTAGTTCTTGGCTTTCCTCAACCTTAGGGCTCTGCCAAGTTATACATCCATCATACCTTCTTTCCAAGTGGCTCTATTTAAATGGACTCTGTTTCCTCCAACTCAACATTTTGAAAATTAAAGCTGACTTTCTCTACCATTATGGTTCACCTTCTGCATTCCCTTACTCAGTGTACTGACAGCCACCAAATTTAGAAATCCAAGAACTGTCCTAGATTTCTCCATTTTCTTACTTGTTTCTCTCATAGCTTTTTAATGGCCGCATCTTGCCTGTGGTCTTTTCTCAATATATCTCCACCTGACTTCCTCCCCACTTCAACCATAAATGTTTTAGTTGAGGGAGTTGTCTTTTCTCACTAGGATTAGTCCAGTCACTTCCCTGAAAGGTATTCTCTCTCACTTCCATGCCTCCCTAAACCATCCCTAGGTTTTTGTTCCGGAGTTCCTTCCCTTGGCATTGCTGACACGTTGGGCTGGGAAACACTTTGTTGTGGGGACTGATAGAGCATTATAAGGTGTTTAGCAGCATCTCTAGCCTCTACCTTCTAGTTGCCTATCGCACTGCTCTCCCACTGGTGACAACCAGAACTTTTCTAGGCCTTGACAGATGTTCCCTGGGAGCAAAACTGCCCCCTCAGTTGGCAACTGTGGATTTACTCCTATTGTTAAATATGACTCTGAGCAAATAGATATTCAGTGAGTATCTGACAAAAAACTGGACACATGCTGCAACATACTTACTGTTTATACATCCAAGCTAGAGATTTCAAAGAGTTTTTATTTGGATTGGTCATTGAGTAAAGCCTCAAAGATGTATGTAGGTTGCGCACCAATAATATATACTTGGATTTCAGGAACCTCCCACTTTATTGTGTCTATACACTGCCCTCTACAAATTCAAGGCTCTTTCTTACAGTATAGCACCTTATCTCCCAAATTCAAATTACAAAATCATTTATAAATCAGTTTATCGGAAATAAATAGTCTAGAAATCTTCCTTGGTTATCAAAGGAAAAAAATCAATACATATTAAATAATATCTTGAATATCACTTTCTAAATGAATAAAGCACGCTGCAACATGAGAAATTGAATCTTATCAGCAACTAGCACTTACTTTCATTTGTTTGAAGTGTTTATTTATCCAACTTGTGGTGGGCTGAGAATCATAATATATGGAAACAGATCACATCATGCCATTATAATCCATTTGTACCCTAATGGAGACTATAATTTTAGAGTCAGATGGCAGAAAGCAAACTTATCTCAAAAGACACGCTATATTTAGTCATCTTCCCTCTGTTACAGTTCCCATTTTAGGAATCAGACCCACTAATATTTAGACCACATAAGCCCTGGGCAGTGTCAAGAGCAGAACATTCATTCAAATACTGCCTAACATCTAAAATAAAAATTATATAAACACCCTTTTAGAAGATAATAACAAATCTCTGTTTTATTTACCCTCCCCATAATATTTTTCATGCTTACTGATGCTAAGGACAAAAATAAAAAATCATAGGAAAAGATTAAACATACTTGCCCTTTTATTTGGTGGGAGTCAGAACATAAAAAGAGAAGGCCTTGCCAGAGTAATTTTCAATTCAGGAAATTACAGAGAATGATATTAAGAATGAAACATAAGTGAACAAAACTTGTAGTCACCGAATTTGAATAGCATTAGCACATAGTCACCTGGATTATTTCTGTTTTCATATACTTGTTCTTTAAAAAGTATTAAGCCTCAAGCTCAATAAAATTATGTAGTGAAGCAATCTATAAGTTTTGTACCTATTGATCTAATAAAACATAGGGAGTTCTATTTATCAATCCTTTGCCTTTAAATGCCAAAATCATTATAAGTTTCTATTTCATAGTGATGATGATTATGATGATGATGATGATATCTAGAAGCAGAAGCAACAATAGCAATGAGATTATTACACAATGCCATATTATTTCTTAAGGGCTAAAAATAATTTCCTAATTGTCAAGAGAAACATTGAATTTCAAACTTGAATTTTATCTAAATTCTTCTTCTAAGATAAAGCAAATTCATATATGTTTATAGGAACTCTTTGAAGTCCTTTTTCAATTATATCACAATTATTTTTCCTCATGATTTTTTTAATGTACCTACATAGATGACAATAAGAAATTTTTTATTTTATTTTGTTTTATTATTATTTTTTTGGTTGTTTGCCTGGCGTTTTTGGTTTATCGCTTTGTCTTCCACACCTTTGAAGACAATTTAGGGCACATGCATCTACTAGGTTCCTTTACTAAGTCACTGGTTAGTGGCCTTAACAAAATCTTGCTGAGATAGACCTTTTGGGGTAGCTTTTGATTAAAATTTTCTGTTACTTTCCATAACAGTTACAAATTGAGAACATTATTTCTATTATGCATTGCTCTTTTTACAAGTTTCCTCAAAGACACAGTCTCATGGAATGTCAAATTGACTATTAAGTGGTGAGCAGGTATTCTGAACTTTTTTCATATGGGTCTGTACGTGAAGGACTTAAATATATATAATGCTCTAGCAAGTAGCATGCAAGTAAAACAAATTTCAAGTTTATAGAAATATTTCCTAAAATAGAATTTCATGAAATTATTTCTGAGATATTTTTTTCACATTCAAACATTGAAATACTACTGGATTTCTTCTTAAGTAAAACTTTTTTTTTTTTTTTAAGTATCTTTCTCTTGGCTTGGACATATGAAATAGTACATAAAACAACAATCTCATGCCTTGCCCCAGAGATGTTTCTACCTTAAGTGATAATGGCAGCAGGAGGCTAGAATTGTGTCAGTGAGTAAAAATAGAGTGAAGATAAAGTGTTTATGGACTGCAGGGCACTAGTGGTAAGCACTTTCCCAAGTGCTAGGGATGTAATGGAGAAAAAAAATATAGTCTTTGTCCTCATGGAGTTTATAGCCATTTTGAAGAGAGCCATTATTAAAAGAATGCAGAAATTGTACTAATTTTTTTATTTATTTGTATTTTTTTATTTTCTTTATTGATTAAGGTATTACATATGTGTCCTTATCCCCCCTTTAAACCTCCCCCCCCCCCCCCCCCCGCTCATGCCCTCACTCCCCTGGTGTCTGTTCCATTGGTTATGCTTATATGCATGCATACAAGTCCTTTGGAAATTATACTAACTTTAAAACCATCTTAAGTTTCTTAGAAGCAGAACTTAGAATGCTGTAAAACCATCTAGTAGGAGACAACTGAGCTAGTTTGGGAGGTCAGCGAAGATAGTGGGAGTTGATTAGGCGAAGGTTGGAAAGGTGCCAGGTAAGAGATTCCATGTTGATGATACAGCGTGGGCAAAGGCCTTGAGGCATGGGGAGAAATCACACTCTTAAGGAACTGAAATGTTATTGTTACCCTTGATCAATGACTATTAACTGAGGACCTTCAGAGGGCCTTGCACCAGAGCTATTTCTGATGATCACCATGATTTCCACGGGAAAGCCCTCTCAATCTTGTATATGCAGAGTAAACTAAACATAGCTGCCCAGGAAACCATTTGTTTTGCATCTTTCTTTTCCTGTTTTTGTTGGTAAGGAGGAGAATGAATAAAAGAAACACTTCTCTCAAAAAACTGTGCTCTAGCTAAGAAAAATAGAAGGAGGAATGACATATGAATAGATAGATTAGATAGATAGATAGATAGATAGATAGATAGATAGATAGATAGACAGACAGACAGACAAAGGCATTTGCCTAGAGAATAATGATCCTGGAGTTCTGACGAGAATGAGTATGGAGACAGGGCCTGTTAATAGGGGCCACTGGTATCATCTATTGAGATACAAATGGTACTTAACACAAATTGTAGGTATCACAAGGGACTGCATATATTAAATCATAAGCTCTGGTTCCATACTCAACTATGTAGCAGTTATGTGTAGCAGAAAAGGAAACACTTAGATAAGCAAAGAAAAATAGTCACAGATATACAGACACCATTTAAGTAACTCGAACAAATTAAGGAAAGATTGTGCTCATGCATTATCCAGTTTTCATAAAGGACATCCAATGTCAAGTTCAGCTCTTTGTTCAAATTGGGGCCTTAAAATTCTGCACCAAAAAAGGCAAGTATTGATTCATTTTGGCATGTGTATTTTGTATTATAAACAAGTAAGATGTTCAACATTACAAGCAGACTAAATGTTGAGGACTCTTGTTCATTCCTTATACATTTCTATGAAAATGCATTACTTAAATGCATCTTGAGGGATAGTAATTTTTTGTCTTGTTGAAGAAAAAGTACTTTCTTTAAGAGCATTCTAATAACTGGGTCTTTACAAGAAATTAGAGATTACTTATAAAATAGGGGGGAAAAACAACCCAGTAATAACTAACATTTGTATCATACTTTATGGTGCACAGAGCAATTTCACATTCATTATCTCATTTGACAGTTCTTTCCTGTTTTCTTCCATTCCATCCTTACTGTGTGCCAGGCAACCCAGCAGGCTGTCAGGCAACAGTGAAGAAGCCGCACATATACTGCTTGTCTCTTTGTTCACAGAACTTACATGGCTCAAAAATTAAGGGAGATAGGTGAGGCTTATCTTTCTATTCCCATGTTACAGATAAATTATCCAAAACTCAAAAGAGTTTAAACAAGCATCCATGGGAAAAGAGATCTATTTGGATTAACTTAAGCCCAAGAATATGTTGATTTGATTACTCTTTGACCTCAGAGTGAGATCTGGGTTGATAAGGTTAATTGGTAAAATTTTCTGACACTCAAAACTCATGGTCTCTGTTTGCCTCCGGTACTCAAAATTATTTTCTTGCTTCAATTATCATCAAATTGTGGAAGCAATGCCAACTTTGATTTTATTTGGCATTGATTCATATTTTCAAAGAATTCATCTGATTACAGAGTATGATACAGAGGAGACAATATAAAAATTGGAAGTCAACAATAGGACCAAAATTATATCATTTATTCCAAACTTTGAATTGTATCTTCGTTTGAAGCTGTAATGAATGAATGCCTTAAAAAGACTCTATAGATTGCCACCTGAGTGATCTGCCTAAAAGTAAATGTAACTTTCTATCCTTGGCTTATAGCTATTTAGTGGATCTCCTTCACGTACATCCTAAGTTTTAAAATCCCTGGCATTTCATAGCAAGCTCTTTATGACATAGGCCCTGCCTGTCTTTCCAGTCACATCTTCTGCTCCCTACTTCTTCCTTAATGCTCCAAAAATGTAACACAGATGGAAAAGGCCATAAAAGTAAAAAAGTAATAACTCTAAACATTTTGATTAAATATATCAGTGCCTCATACCTCAGGTATGAAACACTGCATTGCTTTAGGCATGGTAAATAATTAATTTTATGATAAAAGTGGAATCAACTTCTCCATAGTAATACATATTTTTCTTTAGGCCAAACAGTTTAAATGTCTCTCTCATCGCTGTGTTTATTTTAAAGATGCTTGGGAAAATTCGGATTGTCTTTTGCTAATAGAAACCACTTTGCTTTGTGGATTTTTTTTTATTGTCGGCTCTACTACAGATGTCCCCCCTTTCCCCCACCTTTGCCTCCATCCGCCCTGCCTCCCACCCCCCTAAGCTTTTACCACATTATTGAAGTATAAAATAAGGGCAAAAAAGCATGAACTTGGTAAGAAGGGTGAGTGTGTGAATTGTCGCGTAATTGGATAAGCATGACATTTTTAAATCTTAGGAATTATTTTTCAAGAGTGCATCTGTTTATAACTAAAACACTCTTTCCAATTATTTTCCAGGCTGGTGAGCCATCATTAAGTTATTTTGTATTTTAAACACTTCCTTTTTAAAATTTATCTTTATTGTTGAAAGTAGTACAGATGCCCCTCTTTTTCCTCCATCATCATCCTACACCCACCACACCTACCAAATAATTTACTGAATGATCCCAAGAAGGCTTGATGCTGTAGCTTCTCTTGACCTGATCAAAAGATTTTACCTCAGTCTCATTGAACCCCACCCTGTTGTACTATTTTGAACACTGAATGGTCTTTTGCTAAGTCAGGTCACAGTTTCATCTTTCCGTTTTGATATTTTTGTAAATACTTTTTTTTTCTGACATGGTGAAATAAGTGCCACTATACTCCAGTAATCTGCTTCCTAATAAATGTAAATAGAAAGTCCTATAGAGAGCTTTACCAATGAAAAATGTAGGGGCCCTCTATGACTTTTTGGGCTAAATTTAAGTTGTTTCAGATTACAAGTGGTATGTTGAGATATTTTGACAGGGAGCACTATCCATGGTCACTGTATATGATTTCAATAATATATAATGCTTTGAGCCACGTGGCAGATTTCCATATAACAACCAGTGCCTGAAGAGTGGTGATCATTTAGTTGCCACCCAGAATTTTGTGTTCTTTTACCCCCTCTAACAGCGTGTTAAATACACATTTCTAATAATGGTAGATTGTATAGAAGAATGTGAAACAATCTGAAGGTTGTTTGATCAAAGACATAAAGAAAAATAAGGGCGGAGGCCTCCCCTGGAACTCCCACCTGGAAATGCATATTTTTGAGTTGTGTAAGCAGACACACAACACTTGACACTTAAAGGCACTTGCTGCTTTTCTGGGTGTGCTCGGAAATCAATTCAGCTCTGCTCCATTACGAGGGCATCCTTTTATGTATTTATTTTTTAAAATATTACAATTTTATTATTTTGTTCAAAGGCTGTATTATCAACAACAAAATTCAAAAACTTCTGCCATCTGCTTAGAACATGCTTGCATTCTTGTGGCCTGTGCTTTCTGGAAGCTAATGACAACATTATACCTTGGGGTGTGTGGGCTATCTTGCCTAGGGTTACCACTTGAATAAAAGAATAAAGTTCACAAGTTCACACAACCATCCCCCCAAAAACCCAGTTCTGAGAAGGGGATCATTCCGTGGCAGCACCCTACCAGTCTAAGGCACAAATACGAACGGCAGCATCCCAATTTGTTCCCTGGATCTAAGCTCATCGAAGTCCAAATAATAGTAGGCTGCATTTGTCCTTAGATAACTCAAGTAAATTCTCTGTGAAAGGACTCAGTCCTTCCTTGTTTTTATATCTTCCTTCCCTTCGCCCCCAGACCATGCACATCCCCCGAAGGAGAAAAATCTTACCTTCAATGGCATGTTTTTGCTCTTAGTAAGAAACAGAGTAAACCTTGCTTTGGATTGTTATGCCAAACAATGAAACCAAGAGAAACAGAAACGAGGGCTTCCTTTAAAATAGCTAAAGTATATTGTTGACTTCTCTTTTGAGCTTAGTACTCAAAACAAATATGGCCTACACAGTGCATTTTTATTAACTCCTGACTTAAAAAAAAAGAGAGAGAGAAAGATGAGATCTTTGGGGGGTTTCTGTTGGCCAAACAACATGGGCTTCCCATGTTCTTAAGAAAGAAAGCACTCATGTGACTCTTCATCTCTATGCACCTTCTGAGTACACGTGTTGGGCTTCTTTATTTACTTATGTATTTAACAGCTGTATGTTTTTCGGAAGGAATGGGATTGTCTATGAGGGTATAAAGAGTGAGCTGTAAACACATTCACTCTACCTCCTTAAAATCCAAAGAGGCGTCAAAGAGCCTTTTTCTTTGTATTCCTTTTGAGCACCTCACCTTTCTTTTATTGACTCAACATGGCTTGACTACATAGGCCACTTTCCTTTAAATATTTCCACTTTGTATTTCAGTCTTCTAATTTAAACCGGTCATTAGAATTGCAGCACTGTACTTCTTTGCAAGGTAGTAATAATGGGCTGTAATATAACCATTGCTATCATCATGAAACATAGCAATTGCATGGTTCAGTTGATTTTGTGGCATGCAGGACATGTTAAACCAACATGACTTTTGACGCCACTGTTCTACAGAAATTTATTTATAATACTTAGGATTTTTTTTTGATAACTTGATATTCATAATGTAGAGGCGAGAATCAGCCAGTTTTTGTTTAAGTTTGAAGGAGCTATATTTGGAGTGAAAGAGGATTCCATAACTTACCCAAAATTTGAAGAGTTGGTTCCACCAAGATGGGTAGTGTTTAGACATGTAAATGAATTAGAAGGAACTCGAAGAATAAATAAAAGGCATAATAAAGTTTTAATATGTTAAGAAAAAAACAGTTTGGGTGAGGAACCCAGTCATCTGAATAAAGGTCAAGAGTTGGGAGACAATAATATTGCCAGTACTGTTCTAAGGAGATCACTAACCATGCATAGATTGATTTTATGTGTGAAACTTTGGTTATTGAAAAATAAATTGTTTTTAAAAATAAAGCATTTGGATTTCATGTGAATATTTGCCTTCAATATTTTCAGAAATCCAAAGCATATGCTGAATAAAGCAAGTTAGACTAATTTTGACGAATCAAATCTTTGCTGAAGTTATAGTCTTCAAATCTTTATTGATTTTTTCAGATGATTTTTATAAGCTATAGCTTCTTGCTGCAATAATCATCCTTCTAGTTAATAACACAAGGCTTAGGCAAGTATACCGGATTTATTTTCTGGTTGTTCATTTATTTCCTTTCAGGCAATTTTCTTCAACTGTCACTCTGACATCTAAATTTGGTACCAAGTTCATCATAAAAGATAACATTGTTGTCCAGTAGCTTCACTTCCAATTATTCAGGACCTGAAGGAACAGAACAAATGGAATGATGATATTCTTGGGGTTGAAAAAAACCACTGTTTTTATTTTGCTCAGTCTGTCTTACAGAAACCATGGTTGATACCTTGTCATTCCAAACATATGAATGCTTCTGAGCTATTTGGCATCAATTTTGTAGCACATGCCACACTTCCACCCTGAGTTAAGCACACAAAGAGAAAATCTGTTGCAATAAAGCCTCTATCTTTTCTTTAAAAAGTTTGACTTAGTTCACTTCTACACAGATTTTTCTTCAATTGTCACTCTGGCATCTAAATTTGAAATCAACCAAAGAACTTGTCTGCATATATGCATAACCCATGACACAGACAATACTCAGGTGGTGAAGGCCTAGGGCAGGGAGTGGGAGCTGAATAGAAGGAGTAAATGCGGGGGTAGGGGAAAGGGATATATGTAATACTTTCAACAATAAAGATTTTGAAAAAAATAAAATTCGGTACTTCATCCTAAAAGATAACATTGTTGTCTAGTAGCTTCAATTCCAAGTATAGAGGACCTAAAGAAACAGAACAAATTAGTTGACATTCTTGGTGTTTAAAAAATCTGTGTTTGTCCAGTCTCTTTTATAGAATCCCTGGTCTGTCCCTTTGTTGGGGCATATCTGTATATTCCCCATTCTGACAGAGGAATTAACTGCTACAGGGGATCCGATTCCTCTCATAGTTTCATTGGCTCTTTATTTCCCTTATTCTATTCTAGCCTGTTTTTATTCCCTTTATCTCTTCATCCTCCAGCTCTTGTTTCAGAGAATCCATGTTTTCCTTTGATTTCATGAAGACTTGAGTATTCATAGTGTTAAACTAATTTTGGAGGGATTTTTTTCTGGTGTTTATTCTTCACTTGCCAGTTTTTTGTCACATTGATTTAACATTTTTCCTAGCTCCAGTTTTCAGTGGGAAGTTGTCTTAAGGGTTAGGTTTAGTTGAGTGAAAGTATGGGGGAAGTAAGGAGGGTAAACGAGGGAGTGTCAGCTTTTGTTCCATCTAGTCTTTCTTTTTTAACTATACATATTTTTTTTTTATTGTTGATAGTATTACAACAGACAGTATTATCTGTCTTTACCAACACACCTGTCCCTGCAGCAACGTCTCCACTCCTGGTGGCAGGGATTAAACACGTTCACAGTGAACTGCTAATGTCACAGGTCTTACCTGTGGTGATGCTATTTACTTCATTTCAACTGACCAAAGTGAACAATTCATAACTCTTTGTTACCTACTGTTTCCCCATCTTATTGCTAAACCTATAATCTGTCCTATGCAAACGGGTGAGCCTGAGTGTTTCCTCATTTAGACATGGCTCCCTAGTTCAGTGACTCCCCTACAATTTGTCTTTATACTCAGCTCTACCTTCCAAACACTTTGTTCCCTGTGGTTGTGTGACTTACCTTTAAGGGGCTCACCTACAGAACTGCCTTTACCCTTGTGGGGTATTTTGAGTTTTTTGGTGTTTTTTTTTTTCATTCTTGCCTTTTTAAAAAAATTATTGGGAGGAACAATTGGTGAGAAAGTAGAATTATTCTTTCACCATAACATCCAAGTTTCAATATTTTTGCAATGTCAAATAGTCACTTAAAAAATAAATGCAATGACCATGAAGCATAGTCTCCAATGATCTATAAATATTTGTTGAACTCTCCCTATGTTCCAGAAAAATATACAGCTTCAGTTGTATGTTTGCAAGACAGTGACCTAAAAAATAAAAAGCCATGTTAAAATGTATCACTTGCCCTCACTATATTTGACCTTGTCCTAATATATTCTAACACCTTAATGGTTGAGACAGAAAGTACGGTTTAAATTAACATGGAAGAAAAAAGAATTTTATGGAATAGCTACCCCTAAAGCATTCCTTGTTTACACTGCACATAAAAAAGTGGCCATTTTGCCCTGGTCGGTGTGGCTCAGCAGTTAGAGCGTCAGTCTGCACATTGAAGGATGGTGGATTGCCTTATAGACGGTGAAACAATAAATTTGTGAAAAATTGACAAGACAAAGGAATTGGGGTTGAGGACAGTAAATGGTGGAGAAGTAACTAGGAAAACAAGAGTTGGTTTAACATAGGTTGGTGGTATAGTTTTCTAGCCCCCAGTTCTTTTCTGGTGATAAGGATGCCTTCTTCCTGGTACAGGGAGGGTACCTTTCACATTGGAGGTTTGTGACCTTTCGGAGAAGGACTAAGCGGGGAGGTCCCAGTGACCATCCTCCTCTGCAGTTTTCTCCAACTCCTTCACCGTAAGTATTGAGTGGGCCAAGGTGCCACATTGTGGGACAAGGTGTTGCGTCAGTGTAAGTGGGGGAAGTTCTGTGAGGCTTGAGTAAGAAATAGGAGATTCTTATGATCACGCAGGCTAGGCAGCAGCTGCTGCTTCTCTCTTCTTTCCTCTTCCTCATTTCATTTTTCTTAAGGTTTTACTTCCTGTATGTCCAAAGAACAAAATTTGAAATCTTCTGTAATCTCCCTGTGGGGAGAGAAAGAAGGAATGACAGGAGAGAGGTTTAATGGACAAAAGTGTTTTTCCCCAAATTGGACTTTTCCCACTGTTTAAGGCTCAATGTCAAACTCTACTTTGGCAGAACCTCTAGCTCCCACATGCTAAGACTTATTATTTGAAACACTGAAATTAACTCAAAATTACAGTTTGGAACGTGCACGGATTCAAATCTCATTAGAAAACTTAAAGAACTGGTTGACAAAACAGCAGGCATTTGGCAGGTGTCGAAAGAGTATCTTTCTTTTAAAAAAAATATATGCATACGTAGGATTTTTCCTCTGGTTATAAAATTAATGTAAGTTTATATATTTATGACTATAAAGTTAAAGTAAATTTAAAAAATAAAAATAAAATTACCTATAATTCCATTGGACAGATATAAACATTGTTAGCATTTGGGTGCATGCCTTTTTAGTGTTTTGAAAGTGAATGTTTATAAATAGTGTAGATATACTCACATATATAAATAAAAAGTTGGGAGGTACTGTACATACCATTATATACCTACTTTTATACTCAATGTGAGTGGGCACTTTTTAAATTTAATAAATATATTTGTAGAGGAGTTTTCAAATAAAAAACTAAAACTCAAAGATTTTGCACCTGCCAGGCCAGTGTTGTGACCACTGATCTTAGAAGAAGCTCTCTCGGCCCAATCAAGAGCCCTCAGGATGTCCGCATTGCCTCCATTCCTAAGTGCTCTGGCTTGAAAATGGCCTACCTCCCTGGAACCAGCCAAGCATCAGATGAACAATGGTCAGGAAAGGGCATGCATTTGTACCAGAATTTTAAAACATCTGTATTTTAATAAGTCTAAAGTCCTTACTAAGACTAAAATCCAGTGGGACTTAACCCGTTAAGACTAGGATCCCAACTATGTTTTTTTTTTTTTTCTTCCTTGGTATAATCACTAAATGTTTTATTTTGACTCTGAAGTCAGGCAAATAGAGTTTACTTAAAAGGAAAAGTATAGGGTAGTTTGTCATTCTTATTTCAACTTAATTGTGATCTCTTCCATTATTGGCATCTGGATTAATTACCATATTCCGTCTCTCTCTTTAAAAAAAAAGAAAGAAAGTAAATCTCTTTGATGGAAACTAGTGAAAACAATAATATATCACTTTACAGAGAGATACAAACAAAAAGAAAATGCGACTAATTTGCATATCAGTATTGCCAGACACAGGGAGAGAGCAGATGAAGCTGTCTTATTCTCAGTCAAGCATCATATTCTTTAGATTTGTGGCTGATAAGGAAAATAGAAAGTTTTTAGGAAAAATAAGTGACACACTCAGTACATGAGAAAAGAAGGAGCAAGAGATAGAAGGGATTCTTATAAAGATAGTAGTATAAGTACAAAATGCAAGTCAATTTAAAGAAATTGAGAAAGATGAAGGTGAGGAGGACAGAGGAAGCATGGGAGAGACTGTGAATATTCAATAACCTCTCAGCCCAGAGAAGAAAATTCAGAATACTAACTTAAGCGCTAGAGGGGGAGGCGACATCAAAGTTCATTCTTTTCTGCATTTTAGGGGTAATTAAAATTGACAAAAGGTTTATTTGGAATATCTCTGATGAAGAGCAAAGTCACACACCTTCTTAAGTTATCCAAAGCAGGCTCTGGTACCTAGCACGCGTTTTCCTTTTTTGTACGGAAAAATAAAAATGTTTTGCTGGAGATCTGGCAGAAATTGTGTAACAAAAGGAAAACAAAGGCGTACACATCCAGTATTCCACCCCTGAAGTACCAGGAGGTCGAGTGACCCACATCTGGTCACTTTTCATTCACTAAAATAAATTGCCTACATATGCTAAGCTCACAACAAATGTTCAGGGTTTTTTTGTTTGTTTTTTTTTCCCCTTTTTGCACAACATTATTTGTGATCTTAAGCAAGGCCATTCCCCTCTTAGCCTGTTTCTTCGTAGAGAAAACAAGGAGTCCAGACTAAATTGCCTTTTCCACATCTAGAATGCCACAGTTACCAAATAAAGCATCTTTTATGTGACCATCAAATACCGTAAGAATTTACAAAGCCTGCTTGGTTGTCATTCACCTGCTGTAACATCACCATTTAAAACCCAGGCAAGTAGATTCCTTTAACAAAGATATGCATTTGCAACTTGGAGGCACAAGCAAACACTGATTATGCGTCTATGCTAAATCAAGCATTTTGCCGGAAGCGACATGGCCTAGATAGAACTATGTCATTGGGATTTTTTTTTTTTTTATCTGCAAGAAGCTTTGGGGTTTAATTGGGAGGTAAGACAAAGATAACACAAGCCAATTGGAAGACAAAGTGCTGACAGACACTATTTCACTTAAAGTGCTAAAGCCATGCTACAGACATTATCTGGGTGATGTGTGCTGTGGGGATTCAGAGGAGGAAGGAATCACCTCCTGGGATCCTTGGCACACAGGCTAATGAACCTTAAGTGAAGGGATTGACTCCTGGAGTCTGTGCACTCAATTATAATCCATAGCCATGGGCTCTCTTCTGAACTCCCCAGCTGTTTTGTATAGTATTGTGTTCATGATGAAGACAGACAATACAGGAAGATAACTCCTCCCTCCCCGCGGGATAATTCAGTCAGTGCTCTTCCGGTTGCTCTTTGGTGGAGGACTGAGCAGGACAAGAGCACCTACCTGTATCTTTAAGAAATTGGTGAGGTTTACACTTAATGAACATAAAGATCAAGGCAGTTTTCAGTCATAACTGTCCTCCTCCCTTTCCTATTCCAACCCCACTCATCTTTCAAAGGCCAGGACCAGTGGAGGTTTTCTCCCACTTCTACCTCTGGATTGCTGTCTTTTTAGAATACAGTGGGGCCTTAACTTACGAGTGTCCCGACTAACGAGTTTTTTGAGATACCAGCTGTCTTTCGGCTGATTTTTTGCATTGAGTTGATAGAGTAATTTGAGTTAACGAGCTCCTTAACGAGCTCGGTCTCGGCGCGAATTAAATTAGTAAGTCAAGGCCCCACTGTACACAGTATTTGATGTCTATTGAATGAAGTGACCGATGCAAAACAGATGTTGGGAATCATAAAAATGCTCTTAAAATGTAAGTACTATGTATAAGACTGTTACTCCTAACTTGGCTCACCCTGGGTTGGCAATCGTATATCCAGTGTATAAGCTTTTCTTATATTTCCTATAATGCCTCATTGGCTGTGGGTGATAGATAAGGGTTTCTTGATTACTTGTTATTAATCAAGGACCAGATGGATCGATGTTGTGGCAATTCAGATAGGAAAACAGTCTGACAGTTGACCACCCCACCCCCACAAAACAAACAAACAAACAAACAGAAATAAGACGTAAGCAGCCTCATTTGTTTGAAGAAGTTAAAGGGTCAATATTTCTCGTACTTTTTATTTTCAATTTTGGGAACATCCAGCATGTGCACGGTTCAATTGAAAACTGAGACATTACTGTAGTTTACTCTGAGGAAATATGTACAGTATAAACATTCTTCTTCTTCTGAAATTTATGTTTTATTTTTCAAGGAAAAAATATGAATACAATTTACTTTCTTCAAAACTCAGAAACAGACAAATAAATTGGTGTGTGATTGGCCAAAGACAAAGTCAGGGACAGAACTTACTTGTACTTAAACTGCTCTTGCCTATACCTTTCCTGCCCATCTTATTCATTTGCTTTTCTACTTAAAGAAACAACTATTTTTTTTTTTAAATGACAGCCTCACAGAGCACATTAGCCTCTGGAAAACAGAATAGCAGTGGACCTGTACAAAGCATTGCTTTGGGAGTTCTTTGAAGCGACATGATCATAAGGTGTGCACAAAGCAAATAATTAATCCCCTAGCTGTGCTGTCTGTATGCAGAGAATGAGCTGAGTCTTCCATCAGTTTTTGAAAATAAGGAAGAATAAGTAATGTTCTCTATACTCACTTATCCAAGTAATTTTGACATTGGCGAATGAGTTACTCTCTCTGTGCTTTTTTAAATATCAAACAAACATAGCTTTCTGTTTCTGTCAACTGGAAACGGTCAATCCTCTGACTCACTAATGTCAAGGAAGGGTTTACTAGGGAAAGTGGAAATGAGGAAAGACAAAAGAATGGTCAAGAAGACAGAGTCCGGAAATTGAATTAACTCTAAAAAAAAATTAAAATTTAATAAATGCTTTGGTTAGTGTTTCTCCTCAATTGAAATAATTCTTTACTTTCTTATTTTCTTGATAAGATCTGGCACCCAGAATTAATTTTAGAAGTAGCTGGATAAACTTTTGCTATTCTGGTGATGGTATTATTCCAAAGAAAATAGATGTGTGGTCTTGATATGAGAGAGACCTGAGGTCTTGTTCCCACTTCCTATCTGCAAAAGACAGAGCCTTAAATGATAACTCTTTGCTGAAATGCATCTGCAATGTTCGTCCAATCACGTGTACAGCCTTCAAAATCTGTTAAGAAAATTGAAATGCAACTGGGCTCTAATGTTCTCAGGGAGTTTCCCCGTTTCACTGTACTGCACAGGGAAATGATCCTTTTGCTAGAGTATACGACAATCTCTTTATCATTGACCTGCTTGCATTGATTTATTATCATTCATCTTTACGTTTTTTTTTCTCTTGAATACCTCTTACTGCTGATAGAAATGCCTACTACTTCTTTTTTGCTTCTCCATCTGGCTGCCAGTCATTTCCATTCTTTCAAAATGTTTGCTTTGTCATTCACCTTTTTTGGATTTTATTTTAAAAATGATAATCCTATCTAATAATAGACAAACATGGTAATTGACCATACCTTCGCCACGCCTCCCATTGGCAAATCAGCGTGATATGCAAATTAACCACCAACAAAGATGACGGCTAATTTGCATACTGTAGGCAGGGGCGGGTCAGTGCCATCCCGCCTGCCCTGCCGCCATCCGGGCCTGCTATCTGCGACCCAGGGCGGCAGGCATCCCATGTATGACCCGACCCAGGGAGGCAGGGCGGGACAGTGTGGCTCCTCTGTCACCCCAGCTTCCTCATCACAGCTCCCTTGGGGGCCTAAACCTTTAGTCGGACATCCGCTGAGGCCTCCCTGGCTGCCAGAAGGAGGTCTGACTGCAGGTTAGGCCTGATCCCCCGGGGAGTGGGCCTAAGTCGACAGGTGGACATCCCCCAAAGGGTCCTGGACTGCGAATGGGCACAGGCCGGGCTGAGAGACCCCCTTGCCCCCCGTTGTGCACTGGACCTTTAGTTTTATATAAAGAGCAAGTGGCTAGTTTCCTTTCATATGAAATGTGTATGGATCTCTAGGGACCAAGTGACTTCTACAATGTTATCTATTCTGTTTATCTCTATGTATATATGTACATATCTAATTGTGGCTGATTTTATTCTCCTTTCCTTTTTTTAAAAATCAATAGTACTTTGATCCATTTTCTTCAAAGGAAAGATATAAATTGAAATCTTATAAAAAAATGGCTTAATTATTATATGCTACTACCACCGTATCCTTAATTAATAAACGTTAGTTGTCACAGTTGTCCCACTACGTGAAGTTGTAATCATTTCCCATGCAAGCCATTTTAGTGCATTAGAAAAAAAATTAACAGATTGAAAGCTTCACTAGGTTCATAAAATCTTAAGGACCCTTATGATATTGAAGTTGAGAAGGATGAAAGCAGTAACAGCCCATTGATTTCACACGATGTCACTTGCTAAATGATACCCAAACCAAGAGAGCAACCCTTAAACCAACCCTGGTCTCTGCTGGTCCCGAGCCAACTATCTAATCAATAGAGTCACGCAAAGTTAAGTTGACGTCTGAGGATGTAGCCCTCACCCTAAGCGAGCTGTGCTGTTGAACTAGGTGTGTAGACTGGGGGCAGGGACAGCTCAGAGACTTCCAGAAGGATGCATGCTCTGACTTTTTAGTCCAATGTTACTGCTTTTACTCTTCTTTTCTCTGCATTTCCTTTCTTTTTCAGTAGCCAACGTATTTAAAATTTCACTCACCTGTTTTAAGTCCTTTTTACCCTCTATTCCTTTATTTTTCATAATTATGCAATATACAAATGTTATTTAATCTCAAGTTATCATTAAACCTCTTACACATATGAGTGTTTTGATCAGAATTATCTGAATGTGTATGAAGAACTGGCAGTTGTCTGTATGTAATGATTGTTTCACTGGGAGTCATTGAATAGGGGAGTAGTAGAGATAGCCCTAGATTAATTCGATATTTGGATAGTGCCAAATTACAGTGTCTATTATTTTTTATTGCTTTAGTATGAGACAGTTGTGTGAAAGGCAGACTTTTAAAACTTAAGAAATACATCACTGAAGGTATCCCTACGTGTTCTTCCTGCTTTCTAATTTTACTAAGACGGGTCATTTGTTGGATTTTTGTTTTACCTTGGTAAAAATGATCACCCATTAGCCTCCAACAGGTGCTTTAAAAAATAAAAAAGGCAATATGAGAGATGAAATTCAGTTAGTGTGTAGAGTACTGTCATGTAACTCAGGAGAAAACATGGTTTTCCACCCTCTGGTGGGAAAGGTTTAATGGCATTTCAAATGGTACTTATTAATCCACCAGGGAAGGAGTACCATGACCACTTCACTGGGTATCTATAAAGGATTTTAATTTTTTTGCCAAAAAAACACATGAACACATACAAACAAACAAATAAACAAAGGGCTATGGTGTTGGTTAACAGATGCAAGATCACCTTAGCATGAGAATTAATAAGCTTTGGACTACTGAATTGAGCAAGCCTGGTCTTTCTCAACCAGAACGACAGAGAACATGATACCAGTTCTGCCTTCACCTTTCCTTGTATTTTCACAACTGAAACTGACAGCTGGAATCGCATAATGAATCCCCTTTTGGATCTGAGTCATATTTGTGACAATAGAACCTACCAAAGCTCATAATCATTCCAACTTAGAATGATTCTGTTCTTGTAAGTAGGAATTATCTTAACATGTATTCACAAAACAAATCAGCCAGGGCGGTTTTTGCTGAGTAACATTTTAACCCAACCTTTTTCATAGTAACTGCAATAATTATAGATTTTAGACTGAGACGACCTCAGTAATTACATAACTAGGTTTTAATAAACCTGGGACTTATTTTAGACTGCCACTTCTATAGAATTGTATTGTATTGATTTTGGATGGAGTTACCAGACAAGTCATGTGGGGTAGCTAACTTCAGGAAATAAAAATGTTAACTGTTAACAATGCTCAGCTAGCATTCTGTTTATTTTGTCCTCTGTATTCATATCTAAATTTTCAATAATCATAGAAAGAATGACTACATTAAATAAAATACCTTCTACTATATCATTTTGTAATCATAAAATATAATGAAACATTCTATGCACTTATTCTTTAAAGTCAAATAAAAGAGAAACAAAATATTCACTCCCTATATTATTGCACGTTATCTGCTGCAGTGCCTCACTGCTAAACTCTCCTTCCTGCTTAGGATAGCCAAACAATTCAGGGGATGCTGGGGTCAAGTTCAAGGTTAGTGCCAGCTTTGGTGGAGTGATATTTTAACCTTAGAGAATAGAGTTGAAAATGACTCTGGGGATTACCAGGAGCAACCTCCTTATTTTCAGAAGAGGCAAAGGAGGATTAATGGAGAATTTCAATAACTTTGGCACAGTCACAGAGGAAGGAGTTAGGAACAGATCCATACTTCCCCGATTCGAGGTTGGAAATGCTGGCTCTTTAACTGTGTTCATTTGCAGTCTTATCTCACTCATTTTAACATAGAACAGGTAGACTTTACTAATGAATTCAGAGTGCAGACATTGTTCTAGTGAGAGAGGTAAAGATCTGATTTATGTAAAAATAAGTTACTGTGTTTTGACGTATGTGTATGTTGTTAACATAACAAAATCTGTTTTGAGGCTGAATTTGCTGCTTTTTGTGTTTGCTTTCACATTGAGCACATGCATCCCTCAGAAAATAACGTAGGAGACATTACGGTTCCATGAGTATATGCCTGTCTTGTGGCTGAAGTCTGGGGAGGCTCCTAGCCGTGGGCACATTGCCTCCATTTTCAACAGCACTTTATTCTGTGTCAACTTCACATTCCATCGACTAGAAAGTGAACTTGCTGCTTTCGAAGGCATCACCATGGACCTTTCCTTTTTGCCATCTTTCAACTTAACTCCAGGAAGAATGAACCACTCTGGGCTTACTTTGGAGGCTTTCCTTGTTACATACATTTGTTAAGCAAAATCTGCGACGGACATGACATTGCGTTGTGACCTCATTGGCAGGGTCAGGTTTGGCCTGGAGTACCGAGTATGTCGCTCCCCTCGATATCTTTGGGAAGTCCGCACTCTTCAGGGCTTCCGAGTAGGGGTGGCTCTTGCGACATGAATGTTCGAAGCTTTGCACCTTTGAAGAAAGAGTTCATAGTGTAATTAGCAGTCTGCCTGTCTGCACCGTGTCCTGAAATCAGTCTGGGGGGAAAAGTTGAAAAAGCTCAGTAAAGCCTATCAAATCTTTTTGAGGGTTCCCCCCCCCCTTTTTTTTGTTAATTGAAAAGAAGGAAGATTGTACAAAATTCATTAACCACATATTCCCAGTTGGAACCCCGATTTAACCTGCCTTAAAATTGAATCTGTACTTTGGAGCCGTCATAGAGGAATAGGAACAGAGGCTGGTCTCCCAAGGATCCCGACTGTCTCGCTTTTACAAGTCGCAGTTTTGTCTGGCTGAAACCTCTGCTTCAAATATAAGGCTGTGCTCAAGCTCCCTGTGCATGTCTTTCTTTGCAGGAGTTCCATTCCCTCCGGTTAGGTCTGTGAACTGATCTTATTTCAGTGCAAAAAATGCTTCTCCAAGAAAATGCTGGAACTTCTGTTGCCACTGGTATTTGCTATGCATGAAGGAAAGAGGTTAAGTAGTAATTGTGGTTCTTTCCATGTCTCTTGCATCCCTCTCCCCCAGAGGAGCGTGGGTTCCACAGAACAATAGGATGCAAGATGAGTTGAATTTTCCTCTTGAATCAAATTCCGATGTGTCCTTCATCCCACTAAAGAGACATCGTGTAGGCTTGTCCAAGTGATAGACCTGTGAGGTTGGTCCCATTCACACTGTTACCCCTGTGGAGTTGCATACTTAACATGATAATTTTCTAGGACGTAACAAGGAAATGGCTTGTTCTGAAAAAAATCACTATACTGTGACAATTTCCCAACAGTTGGAAACCAAGGTTTTTGAGGAAGGTTTTTTGTTTTGTCTTGTTTTCTAATCTGCCTAAGAGACCATGTCCGCTATGTTCTAGGAAACAAAGGGTCTAATAGTTCAAAGTTATGCTAATTATACAGAATGTCTAACTAAACTTGTTCTGTAGAAGAAAGGCTTTACAACATTTTATAATGAGGATCAAAGGAGCAAAGAGAATGTATACAGAGCATACTTTTCAATAGTAGTACATTTCATCACTGCCTCTTCTCCTTTCACATAACTCAACTTCATCTACAGATGCAGGGAACTAAACTTAAGCTCAGTTGGATTGTGACATTTGGCCCTATGGTTTATCTCTGTAGCATAACTAGGTAACCAATAATTTAACTTACTGAAGTGCTTCCAATGCAGAAAACAGTTAATAAATTTTTGATGAGCAGAGAAAACAAATCACCTAGCCACAATAAGTTAACCCAGCAATTACATGCAAAGAACCAAATGGCAACCAAGCAAAAGAAATGCTGGGACAGTACTGTATAGTTCAGCCTTTTCCATAAAGTGATTCCTGAAAGTTATTGGCAGAAAGGGAACACTGCAAATGTTCAGATGATAAATGTAGCCAATTCAGGTGGTTTTTGTGGAAGGGTCTTATCAAAAGCTACAGATTACATGCAGAGAATATTTTAAAGAAGAGGAGATACAAGTTAGCTGTGTCTTGCAAAAAATTACTTTAAAAAGGTCTTATTAAAAGCTAAGTATTACATCTGGAGAATATTTTAAAGGTGATGAGGAGATACAGGTTAGCTGTGTCTTGCAAAAATGGTTTTAAATAAAAGTGCAGACAATGGTTTTCATTAGAACATCCCTTCTAACTTATGTTTGACTAGTGGCCCAGTGCACAAAATTCGTGCACATTAAAAGGGAATTAATTAGAGGAAATATTTTAATATTTCTATTTGCCCTTTCTCTATAATAGAAGTGTCAGAGATGAAAGAAAATTAGTAAAATGTATATGAAAATCTCCCTCCTGTCAGAGTCCGGGGCGTGCCACGGGACCCAGAGTCAAGTCCGCACCCACCCACATGCACCTCGAAATCACACGAGACCCAGACCCAGCCAGCCCCACCCCCATCAAGCCCCGCCAGGTGGTGGGGCACAGCCTCAGGTCCCTGATGATCAGTCGTTACAGCGTCACAGAGTGATGACGGTTTGCATATTAGCTTTTTTAAAAAATATATTTTATTGATTTTTTACAGAGAGGAAGGGAGAGGGATAGAGAGTTAGAAATATCGATGAGAGAGAAGCATCCATCAGCTGCCTCCTGCACACCCCCTACTGGGGATGTGCCCACAACCAAGGTACATGCCCTTGACCGGAATCGAACCTGGGACCCTTGAGTCCACAGGCCGACGCTCTATCCACTGAGCCAAACTGGTCAGGGTCATATTAGCTTTTTATTATGAAGATTCATTAGCAGGATACTGAAAAATATCTTCCATGTACACTTCAGTATGCTACGTACTACAGGACTCTAAGGATGACATAATATTTTCATATAGAAATTGATGAGTAATATATACATATCAAACTTCCTGTATTCCTAAATCATCCCATTCATCCTCCAATGCTTCCTAGCTCAGTGAATGAATGGCACTGTATCTACTCCCTTTCCAGGTCAGACACCTAGGAGCGACCTTTGATTTCTTCTTTTTCTCCTCTAATTTCAGTTCTCAAAAGTTCTTACAACATCGTTTCCTGCATACTTCTCATTTCTGTGTACTTCTTTTCATAGGTCATTATAGTTTATTAGAGGCCTGGCGCATGAAATCATGCACAGGTGGGGTCCCTCTGTGTGGCCTGCAGCGATCAGGCTGAAACCTACAGTCCAACGCCAACTGCAGCTCTCCTACCAGCCGCTCCCGCCCATCCCAGCCCCACTGTGCCGCGCCCAATCAGTCTCGATTGGGAGAGACTCCCAGTGCCACAGCAGAGCTCACCAGCCATGATACCTGCATCTGGTGCCCTCCTGAGAGGAGTGGCCTGCGGGATCAGGCTGAAACCGGCTCTCCGACATCGCCCAAGGGGTCCTGGATTGCGAGAGTGCGCAGGCCAGGCCGAGGGACCTCACTGTTGCACGATTAGGCAGGGGAGGGATCGTGGGAGGGCTCCAGGGCGTGTCCGGCCCATCTCGCACAGTCCCCATCAGCCGGACCCCAGCAGCAAGCTAATCTGCCGGTCAGAGCATCTGCACCCTTATGGTCAGTGCACATCATAGCAACTGGTCTACTGTTTGTCCCCTGGTGGTCAGTGCACATCATAGCGACTGGTTGACTGCTTGCCCCCTGGTGGTCAGTGTACCTGATAGCGAACAGTTGACCGACCTTAGCATATCATTAACATATTACGCTTTGATTGGTTGAACAGTTGACCAATCACCGGACAACCGGACATTTAGCATGCTAGGCTTTTATTATATAGGATTCTTATTTTGTGACATACCTTCTGCTGGGCCTCCTTGCCCCAGCTCCTCGCCATTCATCTCGTTTTCCACATTGAAACCTTGATAATCTTGCTAAAAGTCAGAACTGATCATGCCATTTCCCCAGTGAGAATCCTTCACATGGATCCTGATCTCTGCTTTAGTAAAAACTCCATCCTCCTTGGCATGTGTCTATTTGACATGTTGAAGATTATCTGGAAAGAGTATGGGCAGAAGACAATAAAGTCAGGTAGCTGATTTCTCTAGGGTGAGTGATCAGGCTACTTGTAAAAGGGATGTCACTGTTTTGTTCATTTCCCTAAACACTGATTTCAGCAAGCTGACACCTTTTCATGGGTACAGAACTATTTGGGTCATAGACAACATCCTTACCATAATTTGCAAATGGTGCCATTGGGAGAAACTAATTTGAAAATGGGGTAGATTCAAGAAAACATGACCCTTCCCCACCTGATAGAATCTGCCAGGGTGAGTAACAGTGACTGAGCACAATAACGGTAATAGATTGTTACTAGCCTCTACGGAAGGTTTTGATAAGAAAAGTTTCACATTATACTTTGTGACCATAACAAATCATTTCACCTCTGTGAACACCAATTACCTTTAAATTTATAAAACTGATAATTACAGTTTTCCTATTGAATTTACTTGACTGTTGTGAGTATAAGAAATGCAAGGAAATGTTTTGTCATTTTGTTTTAAAGTCTATATAGAAACTAGAGGCTCAATGCACACATGGTTAAAGTCTATATAGAAACTAGAGGCTCAATGCACACCTGGCCGGTGATCAGGGCTAATTGGGGCCTTCCTTCAGACTGGTGGCCTGGGCCTCCCTTCCCTGGTTGCGGGCTGCTGGCCAGGGCCTTCCTTCATTCCACGCCGCCCCCTGGTGGTCAGTGCACATCATAGCGAGCGAGCGAACTCCTGGTTGAACTCCTGAGGGGACAATTTGCATATTTTATATATATATATATATATATATATATATATATATATATATATATATATTTTCATATTCTTTGGTATTCAAATGAGACCCAAAACATGCATAGATATGTACCAAATGTAAGTTTTATTTTCTCACATAGTAGTTACAATTCAAGGTAGGAGAGGGCAGTTTCTAACCTATGGCTTCCATCTCTAGGTCTAAGGCAACTGTTTCCTCAGGTTTCATTTTGGTAATGCCTCCTAGTGTCTGATATACACAATTGTATCAAACAGTGGTTAGAAAAGTATATTGCAGTAAAAGTCCATGTGGCCAACCAAGTATTATGTTAATGCTATATATGTTTGGAAAGGGCCTGAACTGAAGACACTGGACATCATTTTTGGCCATGTGTTCCTGGTGAGAGCTTAGTCACATGGTCCCCTTAAGCTCCAAGGGAGAATGGGAAATGTAGGCTCTACCTGGAGAGCTGTATTGTATGCCCCGCATTGAATTCTATTATTGAAGAAGGTGAAGTAGACAGCGGTGAACATCAGCAGTCTTCACCACAGACATACATGGAAAGAATTATCAAGACAATAGAAACCTCTTAAAAGGGACAAGTTGGGTAGTACCAAGTTACTCAAACAGTGCAAGGGCTTATTAAAGTATCAAAAGTTAATCAAATTTATAGCTAGTTCAGTCTCAGGAAACAATGCCTTTCCTCAGGTCTCTTTTTGTTAATGCCTCCTCGTGCCTGATATGCATCTCTGTATTGGTAGTGTCCAAACAATGGTTATAAAATTATATTGCAGTAAATACAGTAGCCAACCAACTATAATTTTAATGCCACATATGTTTAATGGCTTCCATGTTACATGGTCTGTGAACCTAGTAGCATCATTTGTCTCAGTATATTGTTGAATTTTCCGAAAGCTCTCTATGTTATGTTTTAATTCTTGCAAATTGCTTGCCAATTTAATACGAGCAGCATCTAAACAGTAAGTAATTGCTTATGATAATGAGTGCAAACTAATTTGCTCGAATATGTTAATATTCACAAAGAACTGTTACACTGCCTGCTGTTCCAAAAATACTGCTCTCTTGGTTAAATGTAGCTTTTAGATAGTGTTATTGTTACAGATCTAACTAAAATAATCACTTCAGTAGTATCTACCCCAAAGTTATAAGAGTATGACTTCAATGTACCAAAGAAGGAACAGAAAGACATGCCATTCTTTGATAAATGATTTAGAATATTCTAGAGAAAAAGAATCACATGCTTAATAATTAATTCTAATTAGTGATTGATAGTAGTAAGCAGATTATACTGAGTTAGAAATGACCTCTTTTTTTTCCACAAGAATGATAAAACTTAATTTTAAGGACTTCAAAGACAGATGGTAAGCAACTTCATTTGAATAAAATGCAATTTAAAATGACTTAAACTTTTAAGGATGATCCTAGAGATCTGGGTGTTTTGTAAGTTTGAAGCCTACCTCTCCCCTTAATAGTACCCTTCCCTTTATCCTTATAGGTCTTTTGCAATTATTTTCAGAGCTGCTATTTGAAGATGCTAGAGCTCAAAGACATATGTTTCAAACCTGAGGGTCTTTTGAAATTAGGGACCTGAGTGCTCAAGGATCTGAGGTGCAGATTGGAACCACTTTGTAACTTTAGTCTAGGAAGATAGAATCTTATGAGCTAAATACAAAAGAAGAAAGGTTTGACACTTCCCTGCCCCAGGGCTGATTTGGCACTTTAATCCCCCCTCTAAAAGTTCAATCATTTCAACTTCAAAAATGACTCTCACACCTAGTTATATATATCTTCACATGGGTGGTGAAATAGAAAGAACTCTGTAGAAAACCTTTTTTTTTTTTCTCCAGCATTTTCAAAATCCATGTCTTGGTTGCATTCCATTGGCTAAATATCTTCATGGGGTGTGGTGGGGGGGGGAGGGGGTCGCGGAGTTCATCTATGGATTTTAAACCTTGTAAATACCCACAATTGCTTGTCAAAGTAAGTGATCTAACTTCCCAATATTTTGCTTCTTGTAACTTTTATTATGAAAGTATGTGGATGGATATATCTCAGAATTGGCTGAATTTTATTCTTATTGTTATCTTCATAAGCTGTTCCAGAAAGTCTTAGATAAGGAATGAATAAATAAACAAACCAAAAATACATACACTTTGTTTTAATTTGCTATCAAATTTTACTTTTTATACTAAGCATAGAGCAGGACTTAAATTAGAAGTAGTTTCTTTTCTGGTAAAGATGGAATGAACACATTTGTGATAAGTAGCAAATATCACCAAGACACTTCTTATTAAATACATTTTCTCTCTTTTGACAGTACTATCACATTTTTTTCTACATTTGTGAAGTCATATGACTTTGTTAAAGGAAATTTGCATTTCATAGAATTATTAATATACTGAGATATTGGAACTGATCTAATCCCTCTTTAACACTAACCTTGAACTGTCCCATTTTCTATGATATGATTTGTACTCTGTATTTATCTAGAGATTTAATTTAGGAGACAAAGAGATAGGAAAAAGTGGTGCTTAAAATGCAGCCGCTTCTTTATTAATATAAGTGGATCTACATCCTATTTCTGGAACCCATTTTGCACCTCTGTGACTTTTCTCATAACAATCCTTCCCACAAAATACGTTTGCTCTTATTTTCCAGAACCACATTACAAAGAACTTGGGGGTATTTCGGGAAACCAAGTGAACTCTGCAGTTTGGCTGAAATAGAGGGTTGGTTTGTTTGGAGGATGTTCAAAGATACCATAAGGATTTTTCACTTAATTTGGTAGACAGTTTAATCATTGAATGTCTTTTCATAAGAGGAGTTGTCACAAATACCACTTCAAACAACAACAACCTGATGTTAGTTTGTAAGGTAGATTTAAGTTTAAGGAGGGACAAGAGAGTATCAGATAAGCAGGGATGAGTCTTCATTCCAGCATTTAAAACTGAAGGTGATAAGCAATGGCTATTGTTGGAGTCCAACCCCAACGGGTCCAGGGATCCCCAAAGGTGTGGACGGAGTCGGCGAAGAATGAATGACATGGAAACTGGTTTCAGTTCATCAGCGTAGCGAGGTTCTCCCTCCAGGATCTCCAGGGAAGTTCTGGTCAGGAACTCCAACCAAGTTCTGGTGCCATGTTCTCTCGCTAGGTTCTCCAGCCAGGTTCTCCAGGTTCTCCAGCCAGGTTCAGTCACCAGGTTCTTTAGCCAGGTTCTATCCAGGTTCTTTTGCCATGTTCTGTCTAGGTTCTCCAGTGAAGTTCTGTAGCCAGGTTCTGTCCAGGGTCTTTTGCCATGTTCTCTGGCTAGGTTCTGGTTAGGATCTGCTGAGGATCTGCTGAGGATCTGATGAGGATCTGATGATTATTGTCTTGTTACATCCATATTTATACCAGCCGATTTTAATCCTGTCAATTTCGATTACAAAGGTTAGGGCGTTTCTTATCTCCATTCCAGGGAGTAAAGATTATGTAGCTTAACTACCTGCCTGGCACTTAATTAAGGGGTTGTATCCCCTCCCTAACCTCAGGGAAAGATCCCCACCTGGGGAAACAACCTTTCTCGGAGAGGTGACCTTGGTTAAAACACATGGCGCTAAAGGGAGCAAACATATTAAGAACAGTATGCTATATATGCCAGGTCCATTGAAACATATGCTGTGCAGATGTTTCTTCTCTGCAGCGACTGTGTCAAGCAGCAAGGATGGACCGGCTCCCGGCAGGCTATAAGAATGGAAATACAAAAGTTCAAGAACTGACATTTGATTGAATGGGTAGTGATCAGTGTGGAAAAGCTACATTCTCAAATGATGGCATATACCTTTCTATGGTCTCCAGGGTCTTGTGTGGTGCTTTATACATAGAAATGCTTAATTCAATTGTATTGAATGTATAGATGTTTTTATTATTGAATTATGCTGTTGTACTGCCTTTGAATTCTCTTTCTCCTGTCATAATATTCTGCTATTGTCTCAGTATTGTGTTTTGTTTGCTTTTGTAAAAAAATCCTAACTCCTT
This sequence comes from Myotis yumanensis, assembly GCF_028538775.1. Classification (NCBI taxonomy): domain Eukaryota; kingdom Metazoa; phylum Chordata; class Mammalia; order Chiroptera; family Vespertilionidae; genus Myotis; species Myotis yumanensis. The sequence goes on along the minus strand of NW_027223762.1, from coordinate 27,068,513 downwards.
ATTTTGAATTAGAATCTTTCCCTATCATTTCACTAAGCTCATCTGGCTTTCAATCTTTCAAATAACTTCTAAACTAATTTCACACTGGATTTCTTTCCCTTATTAAGTTAGAAGTAATATAAATCTTCCCTCTAAAATGACCAAAATTCCCTGTCTTTTGACTCATCTCTTCTATCACAACAACTGTATATACTTCTTTTTACACATGTAATTATCAGAATATATTAGAAAAACATATGTTAACATCTGTACTGTTTTGTGTGTTTTTTTGCCTCTTCATAACACTAGTGTCCCTCTTAGATTTCAAACTTATGAAAAGAATTAGCTCACACACTAATTTGAGTCAGTTTAAATAAGATTGGACAAGCACATTTTATCTCAAGGCTATTTACCTACATGATTTTAGGGCTGGAAACTATTTCATAAGAATTTCAGTGACTTCTACGTTGATCCACCCTGATAAATGAATAGATAACTGGATGAATGAGTACTTGGTCTACTGGGTGAACTGATCTCAGATTTGACTGTTCTATTTAGGCTTTTATTTAATCTGAATTTTTAAGTACCTTCATTTTAAAGACTTAATTATGGTTTGTTTACAACAAGCTATGTTATAAGCAAATTTCTTATATGTAGAAAAATATGTAAGTCTTCCACCTACTTCCAAATGCCCTCTGGTTCTCATAGCCAAGCAAAATCTCCAGTTACACTTCATTTCAAGAGCTAGGGATTTTTCAAGCTACCTGTGTTTCACAAAAGCCCACCATCAACAGTCTTATTCAAATCCTAAATTGTTTTTCGTGATTAATACATTCCCTTTGAAAATTGTTCTGAAATAATTTTAGATTTATAAAGAAAGTATAGAAGTAAAACACAGGTTTTCCTTATCCTTTCAGCTACCTCCCCCAAAGTTCACATCTTACATAACTATAGTCCAGTAATTGAAACAAGGAAATCAACATTGACATAATGATATTAACTAAACTAAAGACCTTATTTAAAAAATTACCAGTTGTCCCAATTATGGTCTTTTCCGTGGTTCAGGATCTAAACCGAGATCTCACATTGCCTCTAGTTGTCATGTGTCCTTGCTCCCCTCCAATTTGGGAGTTTTTCATTCTTTTTCTGATGTCCCTAATCTTGACTCATTTGAGGAATGCTGCCAGTTATTTTGTAGAATGTCTGCAATTTGAGTTTCTTGGATGCGTTCTTAGGATTAGACTGAGGCTATGCATTTTTGGCAAAAACGGTACAGAAATGATGTTGTGCCCTTCTCAGCATATCATGTTTGGAGGATCTGAATTAGATATATTCCATTTCTGGTGGTGGCAATTTTGATCACCTGGGTACAGTGCTGCCTCATCGGTTTTTCTGATGATTATACATTCTTAAAACCTAAGGACTAGCAGGCTACATCCTGCTTTTCCCTATAAAATATGGAGATCTTTGGGATAGTCTATTCAAATAAATTGTAAGAACAGGTACCGACTCTCTTATGTTCACCATTACCTGGTTGAAGAGCCTTATGACTCATCACAGCTATTCCTTGCTCTGACATAATGAAATGGAGAATGGTATTCATTATCAGAGTGTTCTAGGACAGTGGTGGGCAAACTGCGGCTCGTGAGCCACATGTGGCTCTTTGGCCCCTTGAGTGTGGCTCTTCCACAAAATACTGACTTCTGCGCATGGGCCATGAAGTTTCAATCGCACTGTACATGAGCGCCCACATGTGGTATTTTGTGGAAGAGCCACAGTCAAGGGGCCAAAGAGCCGCATGTGGCTCGCGAGCCGCAGTTTGCCGACCACTGTTCTAGGCAATCTATTCCCTCATTTGAGCTTGTTGTATTTGGTGAATTTCTCTAGATTTCTTATACAACTACAGACATTCGTTCCATTTTGTTAACGGATGTAAGCATGAAATTTGTTATACGCATCTGAGAACCAGGAGCCTTATGTTATTCATTATTGTATCAATATTCCCCACATAGTTTAAGGAATATATTATGTCCTTGTTCATGATTGATAACTGAATAAAAGCACATGAGTTTCATGAAGATACCAAAAATGAAATCTACTCTCTTCAGTTGACATACTTTTAAGATAGAAATTTCAATAAAAGACATCTCTAATATATAATAGTTCATAAGTTAAAAATAAGTTCTGTAGATACAGAGGAATGAGAGTGGGATGCAGGACTGAAAAAGAAAGCTAGGCATGCAGCAGAGAAGCATAAACCAGCAAGAGCAAAAGTTACTTCGGGAGGAAAAGCTGTATTCCACTTGTGAATGCCTAGGTGATAGAGTTGGAGCTCAATTTGATGCCACTTCTAAGTCAGAAGCTAATATTCTATCCAGTTCCGGTCCAAAATAACTAGCAAATAGTTTTAGCTGGGTCTGGGGAGGGGAGAAAATGACTTAAATATAGCAGACAGGCCGGATGATGTTAAATGAGAGGAACTCTGAGGTGTAGAATAGAGGGATTATAGTATTAATAACAAAAATTTGTCTTCTGCACCCCTGTTCCGCAAATCTGAGGCCTCAGAATGAGCCAAACGCTTGGATGGCTTTGGAGGCAGATGCCTACAATAAGGCTTCGCAAAGGCCTCACACCTTGTAAAGATTCAGGCGCGACTCGGAAAATGTCAGAATATGAATGAATCATTTCTGCTAAGTGTCATTCCGGAAGCTTTGAGCCTCCCCACATCACACGGGCTGGGTACTATTTGTGGAACCCCTGAATACATGCCTAAGACATGGACAAGGTCGGTCAGCCATGACTCCACTCCGATTCTAAAGAATTATTACAGTTATTAGAAAGGAGCATGCTTGGTTTCAAAATAATTGATACTTTTTTCCACATAGCATGTTCTTTCCATAAATGTCAAAATATGAAAATGTCAAATATCAAAATGAAAAATATACATGATGCATTTATAAATATATTATTCTTTCCCAGATCACAAGAATATAGGATTTTTTTTTATTATAGGACATATAGACTAGAAAAATATGGAATATTTAATAGAAAACGATTTTTATTAGAGAAAAGTTTTGGGCCAATAGGCAAAGGGAAAAATGTTCTTATTTTCTCATTGAAATACATAATTACTATTGAAATTACGTTTGAGAGGAATGGTTGTTAACCTCATAGGAATCATGATAGCTTTTTGCAGTTCCATTTTCTTGATAGTTTTATTTTAATTAAAATTTCTTATTGAATAAGCACACACCACGTTTTTATTTTAAAATGGCATCTTGGCTGGAGGAGAGCTGGATCTTGTATAGGCTGCTTAGTGGGGAGACGCTCTCTGCTTCCAGGCTCCCAGGTTTACTGAGGAGTCTGAGTGGTTCAGCCTCCTTTGATCCCATTGGAAGTTTGGCAGATGTTAATTGTTAAAGCCTCACGAGACCCCATGGACCCTGAGAGTCTGGCAATATTCCTGATTTGCATGGGCTTCGAGAGTTTTTAGTGAAAGAACTTGAACCGAGTTCACGATTCGTGTTTAATAGAATAGCATGTGTGCACTGACCCCTCACAGTGTCCCTCCTAGGAGATTCCAATGCAGGAAAACTGGGTGTTCCCAATGTTGGCATTTCCTGTTTTTCTCAGTTTGCATTTAATTTTGTAAATAGTCCACAAACTTTAAAAAAAAATAATTCATTTTCTTAATTCCTAGGAGTCTAGGGTTCTGATGGAGCATGCGACTTGCCACTTATGAAAAACCTCCCATCGTCCCTACTATCTTGAATGTCATTGTGAGCCTACTTGATTAGGCTTTCATTATTTGGAAAACATCTCAACTCTTCCCGAGTTTACTTTCTTTGGTCTGATTCAGACTACAGGTTTATTTCTAAGCCATTTCAGCGGCATGCAATGTTTCTTGCCCTGCTTGTCATATTAAGGACCTACCTGCTTTCTTTCACTAGGTCCAGGGGTGAAAACCCTGTCTCATTTCCCATGCCCTGTAGCTAGTTGTAATGCATTTGTCCATTCTCATAAGCCTGCATCTTCCACGAGGAGTCTTAAATTATGATATACGTTTGGTCTTTATTTTCATTTTCTAATATTTCTGCATCTGTAGGAGCTCCGTAACCATTGAAGGCTATCTCTTCTCAATCTTGGTAATTGTTGTCAATTACTTTCTAAAATTAGAGGTGGTTACATATTATAGGTAGGAACTCCTATTACTCTGAGTCCATTCCTCTCTCCTCTTAAAATGTCCACATTTCCTGAGTTTTTAAAGCTCCTGTCAGAAATTTTAACATTAGGAAGCTATTGTGCTAAGTTTCATGAAAGAATTCTTTGTGGTCTCACAAAAATTGTACAGAAACAGAGAAAGACAATTAACTGTAATAAGTTGTTATTTTAGTGTACATGTAGGGTTAAGATTTGTTCTTATTTTTTTTAAGTTTCACCACTTTAAAAAAATTTTCCATAGTCTAAAACTTATTTTTCATATAAGGTGGCCTTATTGTTTTTGCTTTATATGAACTTTACTCGAAAGAATACTTCCATAGGTAAAAGCTGTTCAGCAAATTTACATTTAAGAGCAGCCTGTTGACATGGTTGTAGAAAGAATAATAGCTCCCCTTATTTGTAAGTGTTTTACTTTTAATTTCCATCTGACTACCTGGCAAACTTTCACTGGAAAAAGTGTTATATATCCCTGTTACACTTAATAGAATCATAATGGCCTAAATGTTTCGTGTTGGCTACACAATGACTTTTGAAGAATTATAGGATTTCAGAAAAGAATCTTTTATTCATTTAGTTATGTTAAGAATTAGAAGCTAATCTATTCAGAAGTTAATTATATTATTGTTCATGTAGCAAGGATCCAGAGCAACCACTAATCAAGCCATACCTGTACATGCTTATTGGTTTTCTTTTTCAGAAACATTCAGTTCGTTTGGGGGAGTATACTAGCTTTTTCAGGAACATGTGAGGCAGAAGTGAGCACATTTAGGGAGGAAATGGTTGGCAAGAAAGAGAAGAAGGGAAGAGAGTCCCCTATGTAAATATATGTTAAATAAAGTCTAAAGATATTTCTTCTTCTAAAATCACAGGAAGTTCAGACATTAGAAATAAGACCCCATGTGTAAATTGTACAAACACTTTTTGCAGTGTAAAGTACATGGATACTGCTAAATTGCATCTGATGGAGCCAGCTTTGTTAATCAATTTGGAGTGATGAGTGTAGACTTGCTGCACTACTTAACACTCCGGTGTGGGGTGAATTTCCCGCCAAAATATAAGCTGGCGCGGGCAATTATTTAGGTTTCCCGCGCAAAATCAGGGATTTTTATGATACCTATTACCCCAATGGGTATGAAACGGTTCGCATACGCAGGTAGGTATCTTTGTGAACGGCAAACAAACAAATATTTGGTAATACGCAGTTACAATCGGCCCGAGTTTACACGTTTCCCGCACTCCACCGCAAATCTATATGAACCGAGTTAAGATGGCTCCCGCGGAGTACGCGCAATTCACGCGAGCCGACTTAACTCGTTTCCCCCACTCCAAGTGTTAAATGTGGAGATTGCTGAAAACCACTTTGGGTTTGAGTCACCCATACATTCAGTGATGTGAGGGATGTCAAGGTTAATCCGCAATAAATCCATTAGTAGTCATGGCACTGAAGTGTCAGTGCTTGCATATAGAAACAGGCATAATAATAATGACGGCGATACATTCCGCCATGTCGATAAAATGCTTGCAACTGATTAAGATGCACTGTTGCTGCACATTGAATTCACTTATAACATAAAAGATGTTCCTATAAAAATAAAAATTTAAAAATAAAGCTAGATTGCAGTTTATCTTGTATAGGCTTACTTCTTTATTTAACAGTCACAGTCAGTTTTTTGCATCAAGCTATAATTCTTCCCATCCTAGATGCTTTATGGTGATGAACTAATACTATTTTTCTCATGAAAGCTCCCATTTGATGCAATTTAATATCCTTCCCATCGTCAATTATTAGTGGATGTAAGTAATGGATGATATAATGGGTTTTTATGAAAAAAAGTGCTAATCCAAGGAATGAAATACTGAAAAGACTAATAAAAATGGGGGTCTAGGAAAGTCATTTCTTAAAAGGCATTTGGTTTGAACATAACTTTGAAATAAGTTAAACTTTTCTGAAGGTTCTTTTTTTTTTTTTTTTTTTTTTTTTTTTTTTTTTATAATAATTTTTATTTCTTAAAGTATTACAAAGAGTATTACATATGTCTCCTTTTTCCCCCCCATGACATTCCCCCGGCCCCTACCCCCCGCCCCCCCCCGCCCCGTGTCTTGTGTCCATTGGTTAATCTTATATGCATGCATATAAGTCCTTCAGTTGGTCTCTTAATCCCCCCCCCAACCCTCCCCAGGCTCCCCATTGTAGTTTAACATTCTGTTCAATGTTGCTCTGCTTCTGTATCTACCCCTGTTCTTCAGTCCATACTGGTCCCCTTTATTTGTCCCAACCTCACTGGAGTAGTCTCAACCTCACCAGGGCCGTCTGAGCCTCACCAGGGCCGTTTCAACCTCACCGGGTCGTCCCTACCACACCAGGGCCGTTTCAACCTGACTGGGGTTATCGCTACCACACCGGGGCCTTTTCAACCTGACCGGGGTTGTCCCTACCACACCGGGGCCGTTTCGACCTGACTGGGGTCGTCCCTACCTCACGGGGGCCGTTTCAACCTCACCGGGGTTGTCCCTACCACACCGGGGCTGTTTCAACCTGACTGGGGTTGTCCCTACCACACCGGGGCCGTTTCGACCTGATTGGGGTCGTCCCTACCTCACGGGGGCCGTTTCAACCTGACCGGGGTTGTCCCTACCACGCCGGGGACGTTTCGACCTGACTGGGGTCGTCCCTACCTCACGGGGGCCGTTTCAACCTGACCGGGGTTGTCCCTACCACACCGGGGCTGTTTCAACCTGACCGGAGTTGTCCCTACCACACCGGGGCCGTTTCGACCTGACTGGGGTCGTCCCTACCTCACGGGGGCCGTTTCAACCTGACCGGGGTTGTCCCTACCACGCCGGGGCCGTTTCGACCTGACTAGGGTCGTCCCTACCTCACGGGGGCCGTTTCAACCTCACCGGGGTTGTCCCTACCACGCCGGGGCCGTTTCGACCTGACTGGGGTCGTCCCTACCTCACGGGGGCTGTTTCAACCTCACCGGGGTCGTCCCTACCACACCGGGGCCGTTTCGACCTGACTGGGGTCGTCCCTACCTCACGGGGGCTGTTTCAACCTGACCGGGGTTGTCCCTACCACGCCGGGGCCGTTTCGACCTGACTAGGGTCGTCCCTACCTCACGGGGGCCGTTTCAACCTCACCGGGGTTGTCCCTACCACGCCGGGGCCGTTTCGACCTGACTGGGGTCGTCCCTACCTCACGGGGGCTGTTTCAACCTCACCGGGGTCGTCCCTACCACACCGGGGCCGTTTCGACCTGACTGGGGTCGTCCCTACCTCACGGGGGCCGTTTCAACCTCACCGGGGTCGTCCCTACCTCACGGGGGCCGTTTCAACCTGACCGGGGTTGTCCCTACCACGCCGGGGCCGTTTCGACCTGACTGGGGTCGTCACTACCTCACGGGGGCTGTTTCAACCTCACCGGGGTCGTCCCTACCACACCGGGGCCGTTTCGACCTGACTGGGGTCGTCCCTACCTCACGGGGGCTGTTTCAACCTGACCGGGGTTGTCCCTACCACGCCGGGGCCGTTTCGACCTGACTAGGGTCGTCCCTACCTCACGGGGGCCGTTTCAACCTCACCGGGGTCGTCCCTACCTCACGGGGGCCGTTTCAACCTGACCGGGGTTGTCCCTACCACGCCGGGGCCGTTTCGACCTGACTAGGGTCGTCCCTACCTCACGGGGGCTGTTTCAACCTCACCGGGGTCGTCCCTACCACACCGGGGCCGTTTCGACCTGACTGGGGTCGTCCCTACCTCACGGGGGCCGTTTCAACCTCACCGGGGTCGTCCCTACCTCACGGGGGCCGTTTCAACCTGACCGGGGTTGTCCCTACCACACCGGGGCCGTTTGGACCTGACTGGGGTCGTCCCTACCTCACGGGGGCTGTTTCAACCTCACCGGGGTCGTCCCTACCACACCGGGGCCGTTTGGACCTGACTGGGGTCGTCCCTACCTCACGGGGGCTGTTTCAACCTCACCGGGGTCGTCCCTACCACACCGGGGCCGTTTCGACCTGACTGGGGTCGTCCCTACCTCACGGGGGCTGTTTCAACCTCACCGGGGTCGTCCCTACCACACCGGGGCCGTTTTGACCAGACTGGGGTCGTCCCTACCTCACGGGGGCCGTTTCAACCTCACCGGGGTTGTCCCTACCACACCGGGGCTGTTCCAACCTGACCGGGGTTGTCCCTACCACGCCGGGGCCGTTTCGACCTGACTGGGGTCGTCCCTACCTCACGGGGGCCGTTTCAACCTGACCGGGGTTGTCCCTACCACGCCGGGGCCGTTTCGACCTGACTGGGGTCGTCCCTACCTCACGGGGGCCGTTTCAACCTGACCGGGGTCGTCCCTACCACGCCGGGGCCGTTTCGACCTGACTGGGGTCGTCCCTACCTCACGGGGGCCGTTTCAACCTCACCGGGGTCGTCCCTACCACACCGGGGTCGTTTCGACCTGACTGGGGTCGTCCCTACCTCACGGGGGCCGTTTCAACCTCACCGGGGTTGTCCCTACCACACCGGGGCCGTTGCGACCTGACTGGGGTCGTCCCTACCACACCCGGGCCGTTTCAACCTCACCGGGGCCATCCCAGCCTTACCGGGGAAACAGGAAGTTTGGTCCTCTGTCCCCTGCCGGAGGCTCCCCACTAGACAAAATCTCCAGGCATTCCTGGTGGTTGCACATCCAGCGCTCCTGCCCTCCACCAAGTGCACAGACTGCCTGTCTGCTGACCCGCAGCGCCCCACCAGAGACTGGGACCAGTGGGCATGTTTGTGCGCTTGCTGGTACAGCAGTTCCACAGTGCCGGCCGAGTCAGGCCCAGCCCTGGCCGGCCCCGGCCCCGACTCTGCCCCCCGATTGCGTCCCTCCCTATGCAAGGAGCTGAAATCTGCAGCCTGCTGGGATGGGCTCTGTACTTGGTGCTTCAGCACATCCTACTCAGTCTCAATGCGCTTCTTTCTATGCGAGGAGTTGAAATCTGCAGTTTGTTGGGTTGGGCTCTGTACTTGGTGTCACATCCTACTCAGTCTCAATGTTCTTTCTCTCCTTCCAGTTGTAGAGCTTCCACTGGGCCAAGTTTCCCATGGTTCTGTATGATAGGTGTTTGTCTGATATTTGGTAGTTTCGATGTTGTTGTGTGAGGTAGCACGCACAGGTCTCTTCCTTATGCCGCCATCCTGGTTCTCCTGGGTCTGCTTCTTGAGTGTGTCTCCCATGGCTGCGAGCAGTTGAAGTCTGCAATTTGTTGGGATAGGCTGCAAAAGCGCAGGTGGGTCTTTTTGTGCACCTGGCACAGCTTGGATGGGGATGTAAATTGATTAAGGCTGAGACTCAGGGAGTCGCCATGGCGGAGCAAATAGCACTGGCTGAGTCTCCGCGGCCCCTTGACTCTCTGCCAGGGCTTTGTGTCCCCCAGTGCCGGCGAGCAGCTGTGCAACAGAGTCTCCCTCGCTTTCTGATGGCTGCAAGGCCGTGCTGCCTCTCCCCGTAGGGTCTGGTGCTTCATGATCCTGCCTGAACCAGCTCAGTGGATTTGAAAGTTTGCAGAAGAAAAGGCGCTTCTACTTGTGGGTCTGGCACAGCCCAGATGGGAATGTAAATTGCGTAGGGCGGGATCACAGGGAGTCGCCGGGGCGGAGACTCAGCGGCCCCTTGCCTATCCAGGACACCAGGACTTTGCGTCCCCCAGTGCCGGCGAGCAGCCGAGCGCCAGAGCCTCCCTCGCTTTCTGACCGCTGGAAGGCCGTGCAGTCTCTCGCCTTGGTGCCTGGGGCCTCAGAGACCCGCCCGAACCAGCTCAGTGGATTTGAGAGTTTGTAAAAGCACAGTCATTCCCTCTTGTGCCTCTGGCACAGCCCTGAGGGTAGGGCGGGGTCACAGGGAGTCACCAGCGTGGATGAAATAGCGATGGCGGCGTCTCCGCGCCCCTCGCCTCCCCGGGACACCAGGATTTCTTGTCCCTCGGTGCCGGCGAGCAGCCGCGTATCAGAGCTTCCCTTGCTCTCCGACCACTGCAAGGCCGTGGCCGCCTCTCCCTGTGGGATCTGGGGCCTCAGAGACCCGCCCCGAGCAAGCCCAGAGGATTCGAGGGTTCGTAAAAAACCGAGAATCCATTTGCAGCCCGCGTGGCGTGTGACTGCGTACCTCTGGTTTTGGTGCCTCCGTAGCTCCCACTCAGTCTCACTGCGCTTCTTTCTTTTCCTCCAGTTGTAGATCTCCCACTGGGCCAACTTCCCCATGGTTCTGAGTGGCGGTTGTTTACTTCATAGTTGATAGTTTCAATGATGCTGTGAGAGAGCAGCACACACAGGTCCGCTCCCTACGCCGCCATCTTGGTTCTCCTTCTGAAGGTTCTTATAGCAAGATAAAGCAACAATGTTGCAATATTAGTCATTTTATTTTTTCACCACAGACATACATACAAACACTTCATCTGTTTTCTGTAAAATGTATTGGGCACTTACTATATGCCAGAAGTGGGACTAAAGTGTTACTGTGCAGTATGTCAGTTAATCCTGATAGAAGTTCCATGAGATAATAGTGTTGTTATGCTCGATTTATTTTTTCAGGTAGGAAACAGAAGACTTAGAATAAATAGTTTTGTCAAGATCATGTAGCTGGTAAATGATTCAGTTGGAATTTGAGCTCAGTTGTGCCTGAGTCCAGAGTTTACATTCTTAATGTCTTAATGATTCTGCTTCAGTAAGTACATCATTGCCCTTGGTTCAGAAAGATGGAATTTAAAGGACATAGATTTGGAAATGTTAGTCATCTGACCCACTATATTTTATTGTTGGAATATGCTCATATTCTCAAGGTTACCAAAATGGAGAGTAGATGGCAATTTCTTATCTTGATGGAATGAGGGCTTTAAGAGCACAGAGATTTTTGTAGACTTTGATGCGAAGTGATTTTTTTTTTTTAAAAAAAGGAAGCCAGGATGCTTACAGAGGTTGGTAGGAGAGAACTGTGTCATGGCTGGACATCTAATTCCTTTGCTTATTATGGAACTGTGCCCATGAGTACAATTCAGTGTATTGTTGTGCATACAGAAGAAAAAGGAAGAGAGATTGCCTTTCAGATTTATCTGGAGAAAAAGGACACTAGAAATAATTGTATTGTTTGACCCAGGGTATCACAACTGCTTTTGCTTTGTTTGGATGAAACCTAAAAAATTGGAAAGTCATTGTAAGGAGGACAGAGTAGCTAATAGCATGCTAGTGGCCAAGCTGTAACACTTATTGGGAAAGGTCGAAATCAAATCTTGAGTAATGATATTTGTATTGTGACATTTATCTTGCTGAAAATATAAGACTTTAAATTATTATCCTCAAGTCCTGTAACCGAGCAACGAGAAACTTTCGTAGTTCCATAAGTTTGGGAAGTGTACCCTAAACCAAATGTTAACCTACATATATTAAATGTCCTGTCATTTCACATTTATATGTGATTTTTTTTTCTTTTTTGAAAGCATTGTGAGGTGAAAGGACAGTATATGATCATGAAGTGCAAATGTCACTTTATGGATATGAGACATTAGAATATGATAACAGTTGGCCTTGATAAATTCAGACTGACATATCCAATTAACTTTTTTTTGACCGTCTTGTTATCATAACAGAAACATTTCTGTAATTAAAAAAAAAAATCCCACACGGGAGTCAGAGCCTGGATACTAGGTTTCCTACAGGTCTGCTAGGTAACCAAGTTTGCAACATGAGATAACAAGCCAATCCTTATGGCTAAATTTCCTCAAATACAACAGGGGAGCCATGCTGGCCTTACTTTCCACGCAGAAGTAGAAAATAAAAGAAAAATTGTTGTAAGATAATGTTGTAAGATAATGTAAGGTATTTGCTGCTTTGCAACACTGCCTTCCTTGCGTGAGTCTGAGAAACACCTGGATTCTCATACGTTTTATATCGTCAAGTAGCATCTCTGGTTTTGAATGTTTTTCTTACTTCACATGAAATACGTAGTCATTAGAGAACAAAGTTAACTAAAAGGGAGAAAATAAAATTAGGTACCAGCATTCAGAGGTCACGGAATCTCCACATCTGTGTCTTAAAGAAATCTTCACTTTTAAATGTTCTTGTCCTATTTTTATCGATGTAGGCGTTACTGAAGCATAGAACGCTTAATCACCTACAAAAATTACCAAGCAGGAAAATACTGATCAAATAGTGCTTCCTTATTAATATCCAGATGAATAGTCTTCTAATGGTCCTGAAGGCTATGGCGTTCCCGGTACACAAATCTGTATATTCTGAACTTTCTTCGCTTGCACAGGGGCTAGTGCCTTTAAATATAACCTACCTATTCTCACATGAGAGAGAGAAACTACGCTCATTTATTAGTATCCAAAAAATGCAATGGAAACATGCACAGCCTCTCTACTGTTGCATTTTCCACAAATTTCTGTTCTATCACTTTTACATTCAATATCATCCTGACACGCTTCTTGGGTCAGGACCATGTACCAAGGCATTTTAAAGCAGTCAGGCACAGCCGGCAGAGTGCACAGTGCTTCAAGTTTCCCAAGGGTCCAGTGGTCGGCAAAGTGCGGCTCAGCAAACCTCGGCTCGCGAGCCACATGCGGCTCTTTGGCCCCTTGAGTGTGGCTCTTCCACAAAATACCGGCTCTTCCACAAAATGCCGACTTCTGCGCATGGGCCACGAAGTTTCAATCACACTGTACGCACGCCCGCACGTGGTATTTTGTGGAAGAGCCACACTCAAGGGGCCAAAGATCTGCATGTAGCTTGCGAGCTGCAGTTTGCCGATCACTGGACCATGGAAATGACTTAGACATAATGCAGAGAAAGGCTGGCTCCACAATACACTAAAGGGAAAAAATTGATATTTTTAGCTATTTAATTAAATATACATGAGTGTGATATTGTCAACTTCACTTAGTTGGTGAATTTGGTAATCATAGAAATTTGATAGGCAGATATCTTGAAAACATACCGATGAACATACAACTTTTACACATAAGCCTTTCTCTTGGTAGAAGCTATTTTTCCAGAGACACAAGATGTTTTGTGGCCTACATTTTAATATTCGCTCTTACTGCTCTCCTTATCATGTTCAGCACATAGTAGGTGCACATTAAATATGTAGTGGCATTTTTTGTTGTTGGAAGGCTACACATCCCTCTATAAATTGTACCCTAAGTTCTGTTCCTGTGGTAACAAATACTTCTGTGTGTGGAAGAAGATCTCCTTTGCATTGTATGTATCTTTGCATATCTCTTCCAAATACCCTGACTGAAACAATTGATTTTATTGCACCCAATGAGATAAATTCCAGGGGAGCAAAGATAAAAAAGACTTTAATGCCTTGGATGCTTAGTAAACCTGTTAGAAAAAAACAAACAAAAACAAAGCAAAAAACACACACCTGTTTTTAAAGTAAGATGGATAATTTACTGACATAACTACCAGAAAGTAAAGTCTGAACATTCACCACGTGTGGCTATGACATTATTCTTGGTGCTGCAAGACTAGTATTCACTTTGTGGGGGAAAAAGAATGGGTCTTTCCATGATGCTGGGTAGTGTGACAGCTACTAGATGTTGCTTGTTAAATAAGACTTGACTTCTATGGATGGGATCTAATATCTGTATTTTCTTGACATGACCACTGGGGCTTATGGCTGTTCATCCATTAGTTATCATCTGTCATATGTGAACAGACACGTTCCCCATAAAAGTTGATTCGCAGCGTATTTGTCGCGATTTGCTTCACTGTGCTGCATGGGCCGGTCACATCTGCATGCAGCCCTTGTTTCAAGACCAAGTTGATATATGTTTCTGCTCCTTTCACAAGCGTCCAAAGTCAATGTTTCCTACTACACTATTTCTTAAAAACTGGCAGAAAGAAATAAAACCCCATTACATTCTATGCTTGTCCAACTCCTTTGAAAAAGCAATAATCTCCCGTTTGTTCTGAAACACCTGCTGGGAGATTTAATGAGTGTATTAAAAACTGAGCTGCCATGATATTTCTTTTAAAAAAATACAACAAATCTTTTACTTGAGAATGTGTGATTGAAATCTGCTATTTGCTTATTTGCTTTGCCAAAGTTTTTGTTTGTTTGTTTGTTTTTAATGTGGCCATATTATAAATTTAATACTTTACTGATATGTCAACCTAACAAATATGGGAAAAGGTATACCTCACATATTTGGACTAATTGGTTTTTTTTGTTTGTTTGTTTTCCAGCTGGGACAACGTATATCTTTAGCAAAGGTGGTGGACAAATCACATATAAATGGCCTCCTAATGACCGGCCAAGTACACGAGCAGACAGACTGGCCATAGGGTTTAGCACTGTTCAGAAAGAAGCTGTATTGGTGCGTGTGGACAGTTCTTCTGGCCTGGGGGACTACCTAGAGCTGCATATAGTAAGTACTTTAAAAATAAGATTAAGCTTTGCTTTTCGTACTGTTAGGGTTTTGTTTGTTTGTTTGTTTGTTTGGTAAGTGACTTATAATTAGTTTGTTGGTTTTAAGTTTCTCTCCCCAGCAACCAGAACTTTTGGTACAGAAAATATAAATACATTCAAGAGTAATAAAGTCTTATACCTATTACTATTATAATTGATAAAAAATGTTCTTCATAATAGAAAATATTGTGCTTTTTTTTTTAAGTGTGAATTTCTCTCACTTATCTGTCTACAAAGGTTTATTTTCGGTGTGTTTTAGTGCCTTTAGGCAGCCCTGTAGATGTTGTTTCTTCTGGCTGGAAGCCGGGGGTTATAATACCGGTGACATCAAAAGAGATGGATCCAGGGTCCTTATGTCTTTTCCAGCCTGGATAGGGAATGGTCTGAAGTTACATGCCATGGATGGGAGAAAAGGAAACTTTAAAGATATTTGGGGCAGTGAAAGAAAATGGCAAAAACATTGTTTCCGTGCTATCTTACACTTATTTTTAATACATAAGTGTCAAGAAAATACAATGCCATTTATATCCTGGGACCTTTCCTTTTTCTCCAATCTCTAAGCCTCTCACAAGAATTTAGTCAGCACATAGTACATAGCAAATAATAGTTTATAAATGAAATGCTTTCTTTATCTTTTAATGTTGCCATCACTGAGTAGAGCTGGGGAACTCTTCCCTACATCTCTGCGTTGTTACCTATTTGTAAGGTTGCAATTTTGCATCTCCTCATTTCCTTGCAATATTTGCAAAGAAGCACAGGCAGGCTTTCATTGTTTAGAGATGTTAATGTTTGACTGATATGTCAAAATAAGAACCATGCCCTAACTGGTTTGGCTCAGTGGATAGAGCGTTGGGCTGTGGCCTGAAAGGTCCCAGGTTCGATTCCGGTCAAGGGCATGTACCTTGGTTGTGGGCACATCCCCAGTAGGAGGTGTGCAGGAGGCACCTGATGGATGTTTCTCTCTAATGGATGTTTCTAACTCTCTATTCCTCTCCCTTCCTCTCTGTAAAATATCAATAAAATATATTAAAAAAAAATAAGAAGCATGTCACATATTTAAAAACTGTCAAGGGTTCTTATCATTATAGTTCTTGGTCTAACGTATCTTCTGGGAGGTTCCAGAAGCATATAAATCTCTTCATACCCCTTTTAATCCTTGAGGTATAGTTTATCTCTTCTGCCTCATGCGATCATGTAAGTTGGTTTTGTTTTTGCCTATCCCTATAAGTTCTCCCTTTACCACTACCTGTGCCTCAAAGGATATTTGATTAGGTCAACATGTTCTTCCCCTTAGGCACTCACCCTAAAATGTTAGGAAAATCATCAAACATGAAAATATGTTATCACAGACTTCTACAGGACCTTAATTTTCAACATTTTATTTATTTATTTTCATTAATTTTTATTTATTAATTACAGTTGACATTCAATATTTTATTAGTTTTAGGTATACATCATAGTGCTTAGCCATTTATGTAACTTATCAGATGATCACCCCCAATAAGTGTTGTACCCACCTGACACCATATATAGTTATTACAATATTGACTATATTTCCTATTGTGTAATTTACATCCTTGTGACTGTTTTGTAACTGCCAGTTTGTACTTCTTAATCGCTTCACCTTTTTCAGACAGTCCACACCCTCCTCCGCCATCCCATCTGGCAACCATCAATTTGTTCTCAGTATATAGGAGTTTGTTTATTTTCTTAATCTTAGTTTTTTTATTATACTTATAGAATTTCAAATACACTGAGTAGAGGGTTTACACTGTCCACCCGGAGTTGAATTCTTTGTTAATGTTGGAAAGAAAACAAAACAAAACACTTCAGCATGATCATTATTGAACTGTTTTAAATTTACGGTTGTAAATTTTTCATTCAAAATGCAGTTGTCAAAAATGGGACTCTGGGGCCCTAGCCGGTTTGGCTCAATGGATAGAGCATCGGCCTTCAGACTTAAGGGTCCCAGGTTCAATTCTGGGCAAGGGCATGTACCTTGGTTGCGGGCACATCACCAGTAGGGGGTGTGTAGGAGGCAACTGATTGATGTTTCTCTCATCAATGTTTCTAACTCTCTATTCCTCTCCCTTCCTTTCTGTAAAAAAATAAATAAAATATATATTTTTTAAAAATGGGACTCTGGGAAAGTAATTTCAGCTGCCTTTCAGAAAATATGTAACAATCAAAACTGAAAGCATCTGGATTTTTATGGTGTCATAAATAAATGATCAGTTGAGATAAACTTAACTAGTGCAGTAAGGATTCTTGCTGTTTAGCATAATTTCAACTTCCTAAATGTATTTGCTCCATTCTGATTTAGGAGCCCTGCTACTTCAAAAAATAAATAAATAAAAGTGGAAACAAGAGCTTTTGCTCCTGAAAGAAATTGCTTATTGATCTAGAACCAATTACACATTTACCCTGCGAAAAGGTTCTACAGTGATCACTCTCAAGTTGTAAGGGCCATGTTATTAAATTACACACCCACTGTTGTTTGTTTTATGGTCAAAGAGTTTTAGTCTACAAGAATGGGTTTTTCTTTCCAATTCTGATCAAATGCGGGCTTACAATCGTCATGCATAATGGATTGACTTTCTAGATGTTCATACCAGCCCCAGTACCTTCCACAGCTCCTTTGCTGGCCTCCTTTCTGAACCTCCTCTCATGGTCTTGCCTAGCCAATCACTTTGAACTCAGTGTCTGCCTCTTGATACCCTTCCTCTTGAATTTGCTATCTTCAAACTCTCCCTTGATCTGAGAGCATGTCCTTGACTAGAAAGTGGAAAATGGACATTGGTTCCCTGGGCTTACCAAACGTCCTGATTGGTTAGCCCTGTTCACTCCTGCACCAACTGCTCATACCCAGTTTTAGTCTAAATCTGTCCAATGAAAACTTTCTATCTCACTCCTTTTTCTCTCATTGCCTACAAGTTATGACTTAGCACGTTGCTGATATGGAGACAAGTCACTTATTTCTACATTTTGAACATACCATGAAAATTAACACAAGGCTGGTGTTTTTCTTTTAACCACAGAAGTTTACCTCTCCTTCCCATAATGTTGGGCACACGGAATGGGAAGAGAAAGAGCAGTTAGATATTTAAAAAGCAAAGAGAGAGAGGTAGAGAGGAGGGAGAGAAAGGGAGAGATTGAGGAAAGGGGCAAGGAAGGATGAAAGAAGGGAAGGAAAGGAAATGAAAGGTATAAGGACCATAATTGATGTTTTCCAGTGACAGAAGCAAAAAATAATGATACTTAGATTTGGGAATATTCAGAGGCTACTTTATGAGGTTATTTAGGTGCCTTTGAATTTATCTTGATTTTCTCCAAATCATTTCTTCTGCTTTTTTCAAGATTGGGAATTTAAAAGGAAAACAGATTTGTAGACGTATAAAATATTACTGTTGTTTGACTTTGTGTTATGAATATAACTGACTTAAAAATGAAACAATTCATAGATGATATGTTTTATGTCATTTATCTATAAAAGTTAGAAATTTAAAGTATCTATTAAACTGCCATAAAAATATTTGTAAACCTTCAAGCCCAACCATGTATAAACCATGTACTGATTTTTTATAAAAATGATATTTTCCTCAATAAGTAATAGAATTAAACAATAAGATGGAAAGTTGATAGAACACATTAGAAGGTACTCCAGTCTTGCCAAAATGTGTAATGCCATTTCATTAACTTTTAAAATTTGATTGGCATATACTGTCAATGAAGATGTGAATATTTGACATTGTTAATGATCTTATTATTTTTTCAAAATGATGTTTGATTTTACTGGAAAATATAATCATATTTAAATTTTGATTAACTGTATTCTAAAAATTTAATAACTTGTAGTAAAATTATTTTGTTACTCAGGTGGCCTAGTTTATATAGATAGATTTTTTTTGGTTATATTAATATTGCTACTGCTACCCTCAGAGCCATATGATATTACAATTGAAATTTGTAAGGTTTCGGAAGTGGATTATGAAAAGATATGGGCATGAAGTAAGGAACAATTAATTAGCATAGTGCTTAGGGAACAAGTGCTCAGTAAATATTTTCTGAAATAATAAATGAAGTAATGAATGATATATTCAAAATATTATGGCTTAGGCTCAGTATAGACTCAACTTTTCTATAATCAAAGTGAAGTTACAGATGAAGTTTAATTTCTATATAACTCTGATAAAGGATGATTTCTTGTTTAAAATATAAAAAGAGTTAGTAATAGCCACAGATTTTTGAAAGGTTGCATATTTTATTGATATTGTTTTCTGAATCTTTACCTAAGAAATAATTATGGTAGTTGATTATTTAATGCAGGGATGGGGAACAGCAGGTCCCAGGCCATAGAAGGCCTTCGAAATCATATGGTCTGGCCCTGCCAAGACATTAAGGGTGAGTTAATTAAATGTTTAACCAAATATAGCAGACTAATTTTTAAGTTGATAATTTTGTATGACCCTGGAATGATGTTACAAATATTTAAATGGCCCTGGCCAGAAGAAAGGTTCCCCATCCCTGATTTAAAGAAAGTGTATGGTGAGAAACAATTTTTTGATAAATGATTATCTTGCCTTACTAATGACCTTATTTATTGTAATTCACTTTTATCATAAATTACTCTCTACTCATTTAATATCCATCCATGTTTTTTAAATAGAAATAAGCTTTCTGATGGTACAGGAAATAATATATAATAATGATGACTAATAAGAAAAATAATATAATATAGAAATGTGGCTTTTCATTACTTATTTTGGTACATGCTAGAAAGATTTTCTGAGCATGGCCCATATCTTTGTTAGTCCCTGTGGGTACAAAAATAAACCAGCTCACTACTTAGTACTTATTTCAACTAATATTTGTTGGACAGCCACATGGGATTCTGTTCACTAGGTAGCTTAGATTATGTATAGTAAACATACTTTGTCCCAAAGTGACTAATTTTTCTTGATTTTCCCTCCATCATGGTATCTCCATTTCTTCTCCTTGCAGTTAACTTTTTTATCTGCATAGTATTTGCAAGAACATGGAAAAATTATACGTTTTTGAGATAGAGAATATAAAGATATTTGTAATTATAAAGTGTTATATACATTTAAATTTGTAATGTTGAGTATTAACACTAAATAAAATAATTTTTGATTTGTAAACCAAAATATGTTTTATACATTTAAATGAGTAATGTTGAGTATTAATCAACACTGAATAAAATAATTTTTAGATTCAATAAAAATTAAATTCATTTTTCATATTTCCTAAGGTATATTTAGAAATTTTACCAATGTCACTCTAGAGCAAGCATGTCAAACTCATGGCCCACGGGCCACATGCCTCGTTTATTTGGCCCTTGTTAGCCTTTGAGTTTGACATGCTTGCTCTAGAGAAAACATCTCCTATATATCAGTCTGGTAATGCTAATTGGAAGTCACTTACCCCTTCTCTGATTGACAGAAGAAAGCCACTGGAAATATGTGCTCATTCACTGCCAGGAATATTAACATGTTATTGGTTCTGACCAGAGGAAATGTGTGGAGGTTAGAGGAGAGGATAAGTAAAAAAGTGTTCTTTGAAATTCTTTCATCTTGGGAGCATGAAAGAGCATTGCAAATTTGATCAGTAAATTGTTCTACATATTTGCCTTAAGTGCTTCTTCTTTGTACTTTGCCGAGCTGGAAGCCTTATTTTTACAGCAAGCTCTTAATTGATTTTGATTTAGAAATACACCTTTTGATCAGCAGGTTTAGTTTAGGCTAGAAGGATAGTGTATTTATAGTAAATATTTCATGTCCCAAAATAACTTATCAATATTGGTGACATGTCAAATATTTCTTACCTCTCTCTGCCTGTCTACATTTTGTACTATTTATCTTAACTCTATATTACAATGAAATTTATAAAAACACACATTTTAAAGTCAATAATTAGACATGGGTTCACATCTATATCAACAAGATAAAACCCAATTATTCCCTCACAGACTTTTCTTGCAGTTAAATTATGTTCTAAAGAAATATTCTCTTTAACCAACAGATTCCCATGTTTTAAGAGTTCTACTTTGCCATATAATCTTTAAATTCAATCCTGTAAATTATATGCAATAGGTATTTTTGAGAGCTTTCTCTTTCACTTTTTTTATTGTTGACAGTATTACAGATATTTTATATGATTTTGTTTTCCTGTTTCTTACATGAATTAGAGAATATGTGACCTCTGACTAGAATTTTAAAAGAAAGCTAAAATACATTCTTTCCAACATGTTTTGTAAAATTCTGGTCCAAGTTTTTAGCATATGAAGGATACAAGTTATCTTTGGAGACAATGGGAGGAATGATGGTCACATTTCTATTGGCTGACGTGCTATCCAGATACCTTGATACAGTCTCTATGTGACAGAGGGGTAGGGTTATGTGCATCAATACAAACTCCTCATTTACCCTTGGAAGTTAATCACGTCCTCATTTTCTAATTCACCTTTGTTGCAACAATAACTCCAGGAATTTGGTTTCTAGATTTCAAGAATTATTTCCTTCTCTGAAATTCTTTCACTGTGAAATTAAATAGAGAATCAAAATGACTATCTCTACCTGAACCTTCTCAGTTCATGTACTTATCACTTAGGCACTTATCTTCCTGTCTCTATTCTGAATACTTTCCCATCCATTTTATATACTTATGTCAAATTAAATTGCTAAAATGCTCCTTTGATTCTGTTATTCCTCTGTTAAAACACAGGATGCTTCCCAATTATGTACAGATAAATGCCAATTCTATGCCTAACATTTCATGTCTTTAATACTCTAATCTTAATTTCCCTTTTCAGTCCATTTTCTCATAATTCTATACTTATCTTTCCACTCCAGTGAAATTTGTTAATTCCTTCTAAAAATGAACTTCTTGCCCTTTCACTATTCTAATTCTACCCAGGAGATGTCTTCTCGTTCTCTCTCACTATCTAGATTCTGCTCAGTCATCAATCTCTCTCTTTAAGTATTGGGTGTTCTCATGGCCTGTGGGAGCTTAGAGCTTCTTGAGCTAAGAGAAAGAAGTCTAGAACTCAAAATCTTTTGGAAAGAGCTGTTGAAACAATGCCCAGGGCAGTACCTAGGTAGAGAAAATCTTAGATTCTGCTCCAATCTACGATTACTACTCTTCTTGATCCATTGCTTTATGGTGGACGCCAAGCAACTTTACAGAATAGCTTCACATCAATTCTAAGTTATCCAGAGTTGGCTTACAGTACCAAATGTTCTTTGCAATGCTATTAAAACAAAAGACTTTATTAAATCATTTCTAGCTACTGAATATACCATCACTTCTTCTGTAGCTATTATTTTTCAAAAACCTACCTTCAAGAAATATTTCTTTTGGTCAATTCAAGACATTATTATTGATCACCTGTAATGTCATTCATACTATATTTAGTTGTCTTTTTCTGTGAAGAAATGTCCCCACAATTTACCAGCTCAAAACAGCAAGCATTTATAATGTTACACAGGCTCAGTTATCCAGAAGCATCTGAGCTAGGTTATTCAGAGATTCCCAGGAGAAGACATGATTAAGTTCTCCCATTCTCAGAACATATCTGATATGTTCATTCTTATGATCCAGTCAGAGTTTACATGTCCTAGGAAGAAATTATGATCAACAATGGAAGCATATGCTCACAGGTTATAAAAGATCCTGGCTTTGCAGAAGTTTAAACATAACATGGTTTGATGGAAAAATAGTAATGAAGATATTGCTTGAGGATTACAAACTGGTTTGGGGAATGCATACTGGAATCATTTGTACACTGATCAGGAAACTTTTTCTTTTTTATTGCGCAGAACACCATAAGCCATAAGCAAAAAGCATGAGAGTAGTAGATAAAATATGCAAACAGCATAGCAAACATGTCAGCCAAAGATCAGGAAACAAGATAAAAAGGACATTATGACATTGAAGTCCTAGTAGAGCTATTGTTGGGGCATTTTGGACATAGGCAGTTCATTTTAACAAAGGAAGGAAATGACCCGGGTGAACATACAAGGGAACACTCAAGTTAACAATAGGCATAGATAATCCATATTTTAAATCAGGAGCAAAGAACTGGAGATAATTTTCACTGGGCCTGAGAAAATTATTGATGAAAACAAACATTTTCAGAGCTTTGATAGGTAATTTGTGTTGTCTTTAGGAGCTTATATGAGGAGTGTGGGGGAGGGACACACTTTCCTCTATCCTCAATTTACTTCTGGCTGCTCTAATAATAAAATAGACATCAGACAGATTAGCACAAGAAAATAAAATTTAATACATATGTATGGGAACCCCACATACATGAGTGACTGACACCCCGCATAATGAGAGGTTCAGAGATAGAAAGTGGGGGGGGGGGGGGTTCTAGGTATGCAAGACATTCTGAGCTAGGGATGAATGAGGTAAGGTGACTTGAGGGCTTCAAAGGGTCATTGCAGGATGATAACAAGAGCAGATGTTTAGTAAATAGAAGTTTGTTCTGCCCTGTAGATTGGTCAAAAGGGGTTCTCTCTGCTAATCTCCCATTTGGGGCAAGGCCCCCAATTCAAGTTCTTGCAGGTAATCAAGGAGGAGAGGTAGAAGTTTCTCTTGAGCCTGAAGCTAAAGCTGCCTTTAGCTCAAAACAATCTCTATACCACAGAGGCTCATCTTGGGGTGACTCATTCTGGATTCCCACAGGAGGCAGTATGCTGCACCTGGGAATTCGTAGGTCAACAAGACAGAGGAGGCCTCTGCCCTCCTGGAGAGGAGCAGGATGAGCTGTTTAACCTCTGCCTACAAAGCTTAGCGCTGGGAGAGCACACAGCGGTTAGGCCTCTGAGGAGACCCTTTACTGGTGGGCTCTTCCTATCAAGGAAAACACTTCCTCCTGAACCTACTCCTCAGAGCCTTCCTGCCCAACAGGGAGTGGCCATACAAGATTGACAGGCCAGAAAAGCTCTTGGTAAAAGATCCAAATGCAATCATTAGGCCTTTTTGTCTGTGAAAATAAGTTAATCTTAATATTTCTAAAATAGTACTCTGAATTTCAGCTAGCAAATGAAGACTGCTCACTCCCAAATACACATCTCCAGCCATGACTGCCCCTCTGATCATCAGAGCAGCATCTCCAAGGGCTTACTGAGTGTCTCCCTCCGAATGTCTCATGAGCACCTCAGACTTATCACATTAAAGTCTGAACTCATTGTCACCGAAGCTCATGTCCATCTACACAATTACAGATTAAAAACCTGACATGGTCCCCACGCTTACTTTTATGACCTTATGTTTCTCACCAAATTCCAGGAATGTCTCGCAATCAGCGCTATGTAATATAAATATAATGTGATCCCTGTGTATAATTTTAAATTTTCTAGTAGTCACATCAAAAAGGAAAAAAAAATCAGATGAGTGAACTTTTAATATATTTCATTTAACTCAATTTATCCAAAGTAGTATCATGTCAACATATTATAAATACAAGTTTTACATTTTTATTTTTTGAATTGAAGTAAAATTTATATATACCTTTATATTAGTTACAGGTGCACAGCATAGTAATCTGGTCTTTGTATATGCTACAAAATGATCATCACAATAACTCTAGTTACCATCTGTCACCATACAATTGACCCTCTTCACCCATTTCACCCACACACAAACCACTTTCCTCTCTGCAAACCACCAATTGAGGTTTTAATTTATTTTTTAAATTTAAATACAAGTAAAATCATACAGAGTCTGTCTTTCTTTATCTGACTTATTTCACTTAGCATAATACCCTCAAGATCCATTCATGTTGAAGCAAATGGCTAGATTTTATTTTATATGGATGAATAGTATTCTGTTTTATATGTATATGTCATCTTCGTTATCTATTTATCTATCAATGGGCATTTAGGTTGTTTCCATATTTTGTGTGTTGTAAATAATGCTGCAATAAACATAGGGGTGCATATTTCATTTTAAATTAGGGTTTTTGTTTTCTTCAGGAGTGGAATAGCTGGATCATGTGGTAATTCTATCTTTAAATTTTTGAGAAACCACATTGTTTTCCATAGTGGCTGCACTATTAAACATTCCCACCAACAGTGTATGAGGGTTTCCTTCTTTCCATATCCTCTCTAACACTTGTTATTTCTTGTCTCTTTGATAATAGCCATTCAAACGTGGGGGAGGTGATATCTCATTGTGGTTTTAATTTGCTTTTCTCTAGTAATTACTGATATTGAACATCTTATGTGTGTTTGGCTATTCACATGTCTTCTTTGAAAAAAATGGCTATTTAGATCCACTATCCATTTTTTAATCAAACATTTTTTTTGCTATTGGTTATATGAATTCATTATATATTTTGAATATTAACCTGTTATTGGATTTATGATTTGAAAATATTTTTTCTCATTTAGTAGGGTGACTTTTCATTTTGTTGATGGTTTCCTTTGCTGTATAGAAGTTTTTTAGTTTGACATAGTCTACTTGTTTATTTTTACTTTTGATGACTTTGCCATTGCAGTCAGTTCTAAAAAAATCAGTGCCAGGATCAATGTCAAGGAGCTTTCCCATATGTTTTATTCTCTAGGAGTTTTATGGTTTCACATTAACAAATCTTTAATACATTTTTATTTCTGTGTAATGGTGTAAGACAATGGTCTAGTCTAGTGTCGTTGTGTTGCATATGGCTGACTAGTTTCCTCAACACCATTTATTGAAGAGACAGTCTTTTTCCCATTGTATATTCTTGTCTCCTTTTTCATAAATTAATTATGCATATATGTATGGATTGATTTATGCCCTCTCTATTCTGTCCCATTGATCTATGTGTCTGTTTTTATTCCAGTACCATACTGTTTTGATTATATAACTTTGTAATATAGTTTGAAAGCAGGGAACTTGATATTTCCAGCTTTGTTCTTTTTTCTTAAGATTGTTTTGGCTATTTGGGGTAGTTTGTGGTTCCATACGTGTAATAGAATTATTTGTTCTAATTTTGTAAAAAATGCCATTGGAATTTTGATAAGGATTGCTTTGAATCTGCAGATTGCTTTGGGAAGTATGAGCATTTTAATAATATTGATTATTCCAATACATGAGCACACAACATTTTCCCCCCCAATTTCTTCTAACAGTGTCTTATAGTTTTTATTATACAGGTATTTCACCTCCTTGGTTAAATTTTTTTTCTAGGTATTTTATTCTTTTTTATGCAACTGTAATTGGGATTGTTTTCTTAATTTCTCTTCCCGATAGTTTGTTATTACTTTATAGAAATGCAGCAGATTACTGTATATTGATTTTGTATCCTGCAACTCTACTGAATCCGTTTATTCTAACAGTGATATCTGCAAATGCATGTGTTACTCGTCTCATTTGCAAATAGTGAAAGTTTTATTTCTTTCCAATTTGGATGCCTTTTATTTATTACTATTATTTCTTCCTAAATTTCTCTGGCTAGGACTTCTAATACTGTGTTGAATAAAAGTGGTAAGAGTGAGAATCCTTGTCTTGTTCTGATCTTAGAGGAAAAGTTTTTAGCTTTTTCACTCTTGAGTATGATGTTAGCTGTGGGTTTGTTATGTACGGCCTTTAATATGTTGAGGTACATTCTCTCTATGTCTACTTTGTTGAGAGTTGTTGTTGTTTTGTTGTTGTTGTTTTGGTCTTAAGTGGATGCTGAATTTTGTCAAATGCTTTTCCGCATCTATTGAGATGATTACATGATTTTTATTTTTTTAATGTAGTGCATCATGTTGGTGTATTTGCAGATGTTGAATTATCCTTGTGTTTCTTAAGTAAATCCTACTTGATCATGGTGTATGATATTATTGAATTTAGTTTGCAAATATTTAGTTGAAGATTTTTCAGCTCTATGTATAGCAGGGACATTGGCCTGTATTTTCCTTTTTTGTTATGTCTTAGTTTTGATATCAGGGTAATGTGGGCCCAGGGTGGTTTCTGGCAAGTCTGTGTCTCTGCCTCCCCTACTCATCTCGATGTGCCTTTTATCCTTTGCTGTGGAGGACCTATTTATCCAGTTTTCAGAGGGAATTGTTTCATAGGTAACTGTAGATCTGTTGTGCTCATAGGAAGAGGTGTGTTCAGGATCTTCCTATACTATCATCTTGAACCGCATCCTCTAAATTTTACTGTTTTACATTACTAAGTTTTCCATGCTAAGTTTTTGATAGCCAATGTGTTTTTTACACTTATAGTATCTCTCAATTAACAATCTACATTCCTGGCCTGCAGAGATGGGCCGAAACCAGCTTTCCGACATCCCCCGAGGGGTCTTGGATTGCCAGAGGGCACAGGCCAGGCCCAGGGACCCCACTGTGCACAAATCTGTGCACTGGGCCTCTAGTAATTAAATAAACTTTGAAATTCAGTTCATCAATTCTATTAGCCACATTAATTTTTTTTTAAATTTTTACTTTATTTTTATTGTGGACACTATTACAAATGATGTCCCCATCCCCCCTCTTTTGCCCACCTCCATCCATCCCCCACCACCCTTACCTCTGAACATCACTACACTGTTGTCTGTGTCTATGGGTTATGCCCATATGTTCTTTGGCTAATCCCTTCACCTTCTTTCATCCAGTCCCAACCTCCTCCCTCCCCTCTGACTGCTGTCAGACTGTTCCATGTATCCATGCCTTTGTATCTATTTTGTTCTTCAGTTTATTTTGATCATCAGATTGCACAGATATGACTAGCCACATTTCAAGTGCTCAACAGCTGGCTAGTGGCTACCGTATTTATTGTACTGCAGCTTTAATGTAGCTGCTTTCTTTGTGTCCATTATTATTGCCTTAGTTTAATGGCCTCTTTCTGAACTGTTGTAATAGCCTTCTCACTAACCTCTCGGCACCCAAGGTTCTTTCCCTTTCTAATCCATCTCTGAACTGCCACCAGAATGATTGTTGTAAAACTAAAACATGGTTATTTCAACTTCAAATGTCAATGTTTTATGGCGGTGTGTCTTAACCTCTTTTAGTTTGAGACACACCTGACTGAAAATATTCATCCACCAGCAGGTAATTGGACTCACTTAGGGGCTGCTGCTTAGAAAAATATCAGGGAGAGAGAGGCACGGATCCCGGCCTTCTGTCTATAACTCCACTCTTCTCTCTGACTCTGCGTGAGAGTATGCTCAACTCCTGACCTGCTAATAAGGCTGCTCAAGGATTTGCAGACCCTCCATAATATTATTAAAGGTTGTTTCCAATGTTTATTTTGTGGGGTTTGGGGAAAAACTGATTTTCTACTTATCAAACTTGTATATACAGACTCTTAGTAATTTACTTCTCCAGGACAAAGCAAAGTCAATTATCTGAAGAAAAAAAAAAAAAGGTAAAAAAAGTCTTTACCTTTTTTTTTTTTTTCTGTTGTTGGACTTGCACTCTTTTCTGTTTTTGTTGGTAATTTTGTAAACCAGGCAAAATTTTTTATTCATATTAAAGAGTTTAAGTCCCGTTGGCAAATCCTTCCTTTCTGTTAGAATTTAAATACTCTGCTTTGTGCATCTTTGTCTTCCCAGAGCCCAGCTTGAGCCTGGAGTTTAGCAAATGAGCAGTAAATATTTGTTGAAATAATTTTTTGGTTCTAGAAGTTACACTGTGTGTGCGTTCTGAAAATGTCCCAGGGCAGCAAATAGGTCTGTGCTGCTTCAGTTAAGGGCGGCATCTCCCCAGGAGAAGTCAGTTTATATGTAACAGTTAAGGATGAGTTGGAGATGCAAATCTGAGAAAACGACTAGCATGTTTGCAGTTTATGTGTTGCCTTTTCATAGTTTGGTACATTGAGGCAAGAGTCTGGTAAACCTCACCTCATCCTGTTCTGTTGGAGAAACAGAGCCCTCTCCTGCAAAAATAGTTCAAAAGCCAGACTCCTTGGCCAGACCTTGGTGAATGCAAAATATGGGCTTCTTTTCCAGGTTCATCTCCAGCGACTCCCCATTAAATGTGCACAGTTCTCTCTTTAATATGTGCATTTCACAATCCTTTCATTTTTTTCCAGGCATTTCCAAGTCGCTGAAAATACAGAGCCAGGTGAGGCCTGGCTTTTGGCCTCCAGTAGCTTAGACTTTAATGGATATGTTTCACTTTAGTAACACATAATGTAGACATAGGCTGGCATTTTATTTTATTTTTCATTAGTTTATTTTTGTGTGTTTTTAAATTATATTTTATTGTTATTGTTCACATTATTACAGATGTCCTCCATTTTGCCTTCATGTTGTAGAAGCACAATTAAACGTTTTAAAATCCTATGTAGCAGTCTTTAAGTGTGGCTTTTATAAAAGCAGCCAATAAAATCATAACTATTCTTGGTTTATATACATCACCCCATATAATATTCAATGAGAAAAAAATACCATCCTTATTTAATTTATGAGAAAGCAAGGCATAAGTCGCATACCTAATAAGCAAAGGCAGGATTTGAACTCAGACTTCTACATCCAGGTGTTTACCTCTCAGCTTATGTGTGTGTTACAGATAAGAATTCAGGAGGCAGTTCCTCATTTGGTTACACCTGACAACTCTGCCTTTGGTCTGCTTAGTACTATTTATAAAGTCAGACAACCCAGGCTTTTAGCATACCACACATCACACGAATTATTAAGCATTCCAAATATCAGCTACACATACCATTTTCTCTAGTTAAATAAACATAGGAAGTTATCTGGTTGACTGGTTGCTCGAAACATTTTGTAGTTAGGTAGATAGCTTTTGCAATTAGTTTGATCTGCTAGTTTGGGGCAGACATAACTTTAAAGGCAGAGACCACGATTTTCAAAACAATATTTGTACCAATAATGAAATGACAGCAAAGTAGAACTTCAAGGTGCCTTTGTCCATGTTCATTTGTCCCTTTGAAATAAATATTCCTACTTCCTTCTGTTCCATCTGCCCTCTTCTCTTTCCCAGTCTGGCATATTTCTATTTATCTTCAAGGCCTCGACCATATATTTCATATATTTGTGAAGCTTTCTTTGGCCCCCCTAGGGCAAAACGAATCATCTCCTTCTTGGTACTATTACAGCACTTTGTCCTGAATGCTATTATGTACTTACCTTGGCCATAGCTATTTCATTAGGCGCCCTTCTACCTCATTAAATTGTGAACTCTTTAAGGTCAGTGACCATGTATTTTATATCTTTATAGCTTTTGTATTTTCAGACACTACCACAGTCGTTATTAATACATAATAAATGTGTGTGGATGAAGGAATGCATGGGTGAGTAAATGGAGCCTTTGTTTTTGGCTTGATTCCGCCCTTTCTCTCCCGCTGGTAATTTTCCACTGCAGTGCAGGAGCGCACAGGAGTACTGCTCTCTTCCGGGCACAGCATGAGGTAGACTCCCAGAGGGGATGGTGAAAGCATGTGACACTCTCCTGAGACTCCTCGCTTACAACCTGGGAAGGCTTGCACACTAAGGCAGAGGCCTGAGGGCTGGGGCTTGTTATGAAACAGACTCATTATCCATGTGGTATTTTCTCTGGGAAGGAAGACTTTTCTCATGTTAGACCATAGGTCATCTCCATTTCTTGGTTCAAACGTGACAAACAGGTGGTCACTTCTCTGAGATTCAGCCTGGGTATTCTTCCTTTTGTTTTGGATACTTATATAAAAACATCTGAGGTATATTCCCCTACTTTCTGACTTGATGGCAAGAAATGAGTCCAATACAAGAATGAAAGGAAAAAAGAAAACCCTACTGTGGGAATCAGTCCTAATTTGATGAGGGTTTTGGTCTGTAATTAACCTATACTACCCTGGCAACTTGTCCTATTTTGTCTGTTCTCTTACTCTGCCAACCTCTGACACTTGCTTCAACAGTGGAGGTGGAATAGAATCTCCATTTATTAAAATAACTAGAGGTCCGGTGGGGTCCCTCGGCCTGGACTGCAGGGATCGGGCTGAAACCAGCACTCCAATATCCCCCGAGGGGTCCTGGATTGCGAGAGGATGCAGGCCAGGCTGAGGGAACCCACTGGTGCACAATCAGGGCCAGTGAGTGATCGCGTGAGATCTCCAGGGCGTGTCTGGCCCATCTAGCCCAGTCCCGATCAGCCAAACCCCAGCAGCAAGCTAACCTACTGATCAGAGTGTCTGCCCCCGGGTGGTCAGTGTACGTCATATCGACTGGTCGAACGGTCAGACACTTAGCATATTAGGCTTTTATTATATAGGGTTTTAAAAATGGTTTTAATTATTATGTATTAAATGTTTGAAAGTACTAATGTTTATTATTTTAAAAAGAGTTAATTGCACCCTCTGAAGTCAAGCTTACTCTATTCATTTGCTTAGTAAGAAGAACAATAGCTAAGCAATGCTCTGGAGCAGGTATGAAGTGCTTACTATGGACCACACACCAACCTAAACACTTTGCATAAAATTATATTTCATTTAGTATTCACAACCCATGGAGGTGTGGATTATTATCTCAATTTGACAGATGAGAAAATTGTATTTTAAAATAAGTGTCACAAATGCAAAGGTGCCTGGATTTGAACCAGTTCTCTCAGACTTTAAAGCTTTTTGTTTTGTTTTGTTTTTTTGTCTTTTTGGTGGTTTTTTTGGTGCAAAGGAAAATTTCAGGCTAGCCAAGTTACTTTTCCAAATCATTTTACAATCTGAAAATCCAAATTACCATCCTAAGTCAATGAGTCTTTACTGTGAACTGTGTCTGAGCGTCCTTAAGCATGGGTACAAGCTGGAACTTCGTGTTCCTCTACACAAATGCAGTAAATAACAATAGAGTGCCCATGGCATAGAACACAATGTTTTGTATTACAATTCATGTGATAGGTGGAATTATAGGTATCATTGCTGTTTTTTAAGTTGTGCTTAAATGTAGGGCTAAGCTAATACTGCTGCATGCAACATTATGGGCTGTATGTGGATAGGAATATAAAAGGAACCTGCAATTCTCTGGAAACTGGCTGGAGTGGCAGCTTTTAGCCTTTCCCCAGGTTTTAAAGCTTCTGCATAAAACCGAGACAGCTTGACCTACTTTTTTTTTCTTTTTCTTTTTCTTTTTTTTCCAAAAGGCATGGTAGAGTCTCAGTGTAGCTCAGGATGTAAATGAGGGGGGAGAAAGGGAATTGGTCTATTGCTTGTATCTCTTGCTGATTGGACACCTTCCTGACAGAAGTGTTCAAAGGAAAAGTATGTCATCTTGTTCATTATTGTTAATTAGCAGTAAAAACCGGGCTGCGGGGCTTCGAATCCCACAGGACGGCAGCAGGGAAATGGGGCTGAAATTTTAGCAGTAATATGTGGAGTAAGGTCAGACTGCCTGCCATGTAGGTTTTTGAACTGAGCTCATTTCATATTTAAAAGGCAGGCATTGTGGAGGTATTTCACATGGTAGAAAGAAAAGGCTGTAAATTCTAGCCCCCTCCCAATGCTTGCTTCAACACCAATGGTTAGTTGGTCATTTGTAACTGGCTATTATAAAGGGTGTCTGATAAACGAAGTGGCGGGGGTATATTTTGGTATTTGAAATTGCAACATAGATATTGTTCATTATTATGTGAATTACATACTGTAACCGTCATCTTTATAATTAACTAGCTTTTCAGTGGACTTTCTTCTCACTAGACTGTATTTCTTTTATTTAACTACTCTTTTTTGATTTACCAGCTTTTGGGGGTGGGGGGAATTCTTCTGTGTAGACATAAACTGGATTTAATCGATTAGTGATGCACAGAATTGGGTCCACCAGGCCAATAATTTTTTATAACAGGCTATTCACAGGGAGTTGGGTTTTATTTGTTAACCTAAATCTCTATTTATTTTCCAGAAGAAAATAAATACGCACACATTTCCTTAGTAAATTTTATTTTCTTAGGTCATGAAAGTACTTATTGAAAAATTTAAACACGATGATGTGAATTAAAAGTAAAACCTGCCTATAATGTATTAACCTTTTTACTGTGGTACCTAAATTCTAATCTTTAATTTTGTAGCATAGGCATATATATTTCTTTTCTTTTATGTATATGTGTAAATAGTTGTATATATTTTGATACATCTAAACATTCTTCAAAAACGACAAAATGTTTTCATAAGACACATAACATTCTGCCACAGTATGTGATTATTGTTACTTAATCTATTTTGGACATTTTTCTACTTTGAGGATAAAATCTCATATTTACCTCATAGTATCCAATTGCATGCATATATCGCACTTTATCATACCTTTCCTTTATTATGGGCATTTTAATTGTTTTAGAATTTTTAGTATGACGAACTGATGAGAACTTTTTAATCTTGTGGAAATATTACTTCACATGTATGAAAACATTCTTTAGGAAGAGAACTTCCTATGAGCAGAACTACTGTGTTTATTGCAGATTGTCCTTCAGGAACATTGAACTGTTGAACCCTCCCACCAGGAGGTATACAAAAATGTCAGAGTGGGGCATTTTAATATAAAGACAAACTGGCCTTCTTATGTTTCCGACATTGAGCTCCATAGTTTGATTTTTTCTGGCCCATTTGATATGAGTGTGTTTGTGTTTAATAATTATGCTGGTTTAGAGGTGATACCAAACCCCTTTAGCTTCTATCACGATTTTTCTTATATTCACAGACCAGCCATGGACTGAGGAAGCTGGTTAACAAGTACGCAGTGCTTCTTAGGAAAGTGGTGGCTACAGTTTTGAGGAAGAGCCAGGCAGACAAGAGGTTACTCTCTCAGTGGAGGCAGACCTCGGTTCAGAGCCGGCCTGGCGTTCCTTGCCTTCTACACATTCCATATTTCCTCACTGTGCCCCGAGTCACTTCTTATTGTGATCATGCAGTCTGCAGGGCTTGTGCAACAGCAGTGGCGTGTGACAGGCCTCTCATGTATTAATATTGTCAACATGATTGTGCTTAATCTTAATGT
The DNA here is from genome assembly GCF_028538775.1 of Myotis yumanensis. NCBI lineage: Eukaryota > Metazoa > Chordata > Mammalia > Chiroptera > Vespertilionidae > Myotis > Myotis yumanensis. Next base: position 27,034,950 of record NW_027223762.1, on the reverse strand, counting down.
AGCAAACAGAGCAACAGCAGATGTGTTCTGCTATTAAGCATTTAGTAAGGCATAGAAATCCTAGCTCTTGATAGCCCATTTCAGCGTCAAAATTCTCAAGCTCAGAGGGTGGATTACACCAAGGGACTAACTCATATGTTGGGTGGCATTTGGTAATGGCTAAGATGAAACTGAAAGGAAGTCAGATGTTCCGAAGAGGGGAAAAAATGTAGCTATTGAACTTTTTCAGATTCTTCATGGGATTATTTACTTTAGTCTTATTGCATCCATTGTGAACTAAATCGCAGCTGATAGAGCCCCAGTTAAATTCCGAGGCCCTCATGGGTAGCTTGCCAAAACTTTTTTTGTTAGTAATATGTGAATATGATTTAAACGTGGGAATATAACCCGAAGGATAGTTTTTTTCTTTGAACTTTTAAAATTATTTTTAAGGTGCTACTGCCTTTGTGTTTTACTAATGGAAAGATAAAATATGTGACTCTGGATTTTAATAGGCACTGAGAATATTTGATAATGCCACAGCTGTCTATATCATATTCACTAACATATTTAATAGCTGAACAGATGCTTTTTGCTATGGTAACACATGGTGCTGAGCAGCAGGGAGTCCCATTTGACAAGTCAGTTTTTATTTTATTTCTTTATCCCCAAACCTTCTCTAATAATCCCAGATTTCAGTGTATTTTGATTTGTTAGGCAGCCAGCAGATAAGAGGGAGTCTGTTCTCTGCTGTGTGTTTCCAACAGGTTATTTGGTTTTAAGAGACAAAGCCATGAGATTCTAAAATAAAATCACTGGACAAGATTGGGTAAGACACGCAACACACCTAACTACATCACAATATGATACATGTATCCAACACACAATAGGTAGAGTAACCTCTTCAGGGAAGCTGGGCACAGTGTCATGTGTTAGCATCAGATTAGTAAGAAATCCTAGCCACCAGCCTCTCAGTAAGTACTAGTTAGGTGGTAAGCAGGTTACTTACCTGTGATGGTGATGTGTGTAAATCTTCTAGTTGCCTTACATAACAAGCAATAACTTGTCAGCATGATGCCCAAGGGAAGTTGGGGTTGTTTGGTGTTGCAAGGTTTGCTCTCTGAGGATCAGTTCTTTAGAGCCTCCCATGAGCTACTTTCCAATGTTTTAATTGCTTGTTCTGGGAAAAAAAAACACACACACCTGATATATATGCTAAAGCTAAAATAAGATGAGTGTCTAGCGAATGTATTTTGAGATTCGTAGAAAGATGTGGAATTGATGATGGGCCTCTTGAAGTGGTTTTTGCCAAAGATCCTGTATAGTCATGTTGAAATTATAAAATTGTTGAAATTGGATATATTTAACTAAACTTCAAGGATTTCTGGTGTACTTTTTGTCTGGTGAGGGAATTATACTAGCCTGGAATCTAAAATGTGAATGAGAAAGCTTGGCTCAAATCTCACAGAATGTTTTATGCAATTGTCAACTATCTCGACTAGAAAAAGCAATTGTACATCAAGGCAGTTTGCGTCTTTTTTTTTGACCATTTCCTTGAGCAGGACTTGCATAATTGCCCACTAGGATCTGTTTAAGTACTCATGGTGTTAGGCTTTTCCTGGCTCCATGGTCATTATGCACACTCTATCTTTGCCTCAACAATCCACACTAATCCAGTGAATCCAGGAAAGTTCTCTCAGTTTGCATGACTGACAGGATTAATTGATGTCCTTTGCAGGAGTGGTGAAGTGTCCCCAGCTCAGACTTCTCTCTGTTGTAAGCGTGAACCTCAGGAAGCTGTGGTTGAGGACTTGGCTTGGTTATGCTTTCTTATTCATGCTAAGCCTGCCTGCAAGAAAATATTCCCCCGTTTTTTGGCCAAAACAACTGGGGTGCTGGACTATAGTGAAACAATGGGATAAGAGATTTGCAAATTCTTTTTTTACAATTTGTTATTACAGTTTGCATTCTATATTATTATTATTTTTAAGTATTGTATTTTTAACATATATTTTTATTGATTTCAGAGAGTAAGGGAGGAGAGAGAGATGGAAACATCAATGATGAGAGAGAATTATTGATAAGCTGCCTCCTGCATGCACCCTACTAGGGATTGAGCCTGCAACCCTGGCATGTGCCCTTGATCAGAATCGAACCTGGGACCCTTCAGTCCACAGGCTGATGCTCTATCCACTGAGCCAAACCAGCTAGGGCACATTCTATATTATTTTGTGTTACTTTCTGCTGTACAACATAGTGGTTAAGCAATCATATACTTTACAAAGTGTCCCCCCTGATATTTCCAGTACCACTTGCCGCTATACATAGTTATTATTGGAGTTACAAACTCTTGATATAACCTTTTCCTCCATTTTATACTAAGGATGAAGGTAACTCAGTAATCATTTATTTTATACTTGATTTGGTTGTTTAAAGTAAAGAGTTAATGTAAACCTAAATTCTTAGGGCCTTTTCACCACCTAGGCTTGATGACAAGTTATTTTTGGTATTCTAAAAGTTCTTATTTCCAAACCCAGAGGGACAACCTTATATATTAACCACAATGTTATTATCCCCTTAAAAAAATGTTACATGAGAAGGCAAATGTAAATGGTGAAAACTTTTGTGGATAACATACAGATATAGTTTAGTCACAAAAAATAGAGTATCCTTAAAGAATTCTGAAGTTATGTAGATGGCAGGGCAGCTAGATATAACCATTTCTCTTTTGCTATGCCTGATGGAGAGATGGACCTAAACATGTTTGACTATAATAAAAGCAGGTCATGTGAATTTAAAATCCAAATGAATCTTTGAAACATAACTATTCACTCAGAGGGATACAACCTGCAAGCCATTGGGGTTTTGTGTATTTGAACATCACAGTGAAGCCAACACCTGAATTCACTGCCGGTGAAAAAGAAAAAAGAAATGTTAAAGCAATTGATATGTTTTATTTTGAAAATTATTTTTAAAATTTGTAATACAATTTAATGATTTTGAAATGGGCACCCTTGCCTCCTTTGTTTTGCATATGTAAAACAGGAATCGCTAGGTTTTTAAATTAACATAAACTAAAATATCACTAGGTACAATGTTAAGGTTTTTAGGTCCCTAATTAGTTTTAGGACCAGAAAAGATAATTCACTGAAATGTTCACTTGTATTCTACCCCCTAACTAAAAATGCCCAAATGTTGAGAAAATAAATGGATCATACAGTTTATATGAAATGGCTTTCTGAAGTTTAGATTCTGTCTTAGACTTCAAGATACACAAATGGTTTTCTATCCTAAACCTTGTGGGTGGAGGAGGCTATGATTATGGTTGTATATGAAGCATAGTGAAGGGCTTGGGAGCTGAGAGAGAAAAAAGAAGCTGAAGGAGAACACAATCACATCTCTAGAGTAAAGTGATAGATATTATTTTATTCGGAGAGAATCATTCGCACCAGGAGCAGGGAGGTGGATCCCTCCGGAAGGATATTTAGAGCTAATAGGCATCCAGTACCCACCCGATGTGGGGAGTCTTTCATTCACGAATCATTACTTGAGGACCTTCATGTGCTAAACCTTATTCATATCTTGGGGTATAAATGTGGGTAAGATAGTGCATAAGCTTCAGTGAAATTGAAGAAAGAATTTTAAAATGCCGTAATAAAGACAATAATAGAAGTACAGAAACTGCGGAAGCATAAAGAAAAGGATTGTGAATTTTGCATTGGTGCCGCTGGGACACCTTGCGGAGGAGTTAGTATGAGTGAATAACTTGTTAAACACCCAAAAATAAATGAAAAGGACCATCAGGAGTAATATAAGCTAAAGTTACATACAGCCTGGTGTGTCTTATTGTGTGTCCTTGAATATAGCCCAGAGTAGGCATGAGAAAATGTTTTCTGATTGAATGGTTACATGGAAAACACCTTTTTTTCCATGACAATAACTTAGACTGAAAGAAAACACTTTTAACCAGTATGCAAGTGCTGTGGTAGTACGGGGAGACTTCAGTGACACCCAGAAGCTTCACTGTAGGTTGCTTTCAGAATAGCACTCCGGGTGGTAAGGTCATAAAGATGACCTTCGACCAGGCATTTTGGTGACAGAGGAGCTGCGTAGACCCACAGGATGCAGAATTCCAGGCTACCCTAGGATGCGTTCTTTGGGTCCCCTTTTATTTTCAGTTCTGTCCTTTTGCATTGGCATTTCTGAAAGGTGGTCCAAGTTGAGAGTTGAACCCCTAGTTATAGAAGGTTTTTGTATAATTACATGCTTCGATAAAGAATTTTAAAGTAAATAATTATAAGACCCAGCCAGATAGATGAAGGGCCTGTTAGTGTAGGGACTTTTTCAGGCTCTGTTTTCTCCATTGACTTGGCTGCTCAGCTAATTCGGTGAGCTCAGATACAGCAGTAACGATGGCATGGCATTCTGCTTCCTATTCTCCATAGACATGCTGTGCAGGTCAAACATAGGTAAAAGCTAATTTTTAAAAGATATGTTTGAGAATAAAGTGACTACTTTTTAAATAGTCTTTGCTGTTCTTACCATGAGCAGAATTTATTCTGTAAAATATATTTATTGTGGTGCTCATAATCAAGGGTTGGGGGGAAATTAGGAGGCGTTGCTAATGCTGTATCTGTTTTGCCCCAATCACACTTCTGGATCCTTTTCTAATTATCATATTGATCTTCACTAGTATCTGCCCCAGGTGTTGTACCAGGACCACCAGGAACATGACAAGGTCATTGCTTTTGACCCATCAAGACAAGCCACATCTTTTGGAGGCTGCTAACACATGAAATAGGTTCTGTCAGAGATATTTCTTTACTTTCAAAAAATAATAATGGTGTTTCACAATATGGTCTGTATAATTTAGACCTTGTGATTATTCCAGACTTCAATTCTCTGCATTGAGGATAGTAGGTGCGTGTTCAGAATTACACCTAAATCTGAAAACCACTTCTTGAAATTATGTTAGCATGGTGCCATTGATCATTAAAACTGAGTTGAACTTTCCACTGTGCAACATATGTAGAAAATTAGTGTGACAATTCTGTTGTTCCCAAAGGCTGTGGTTCCCTGAGCTCAGTGATGCACTCTGATTTGTTTTATTGGCTTGAAAAGAAAAAGCGAAGAATAAGAAAATGTATTTTATCATGTCTCCATCTCTACTCATTTGCAGTTTAAAAAACATAGGTCTTGCAGAATCTCTTCACTTGGTATCATGAAGATAAAAAGTGATTCAAGGAGAATAATAATTTGGTTTTCTAATTCTGGTTTCTAAATGGTTAAGATACATGGCTTGAAGCCTGTAATTTTGATCTATTTATGTAACTTAGAAAATCAAACTTTTTAAATTGGACCAGTTTTCTTGTACCATGTTGCCATTTCAAAATAGAGCATCCAGATTGAATAAGATGTAATCAATATTATAATGTTTATAAGCATCAAAACAGTAAAAATCTAGGCATGATTTATGAATTCATTTGGCTTAAAGTAACAAAACAACTTTTCTGACACCATCTTCTTTCTGTTTTCACTTCCTCCAGCCTTTTTTTGTACTTAGAAGCATATTTAGTTTCTTTAAATATTTAACCAATTTAATCTGAGATTTAGCCACATTCATCTGTGAAATCAACTTTTCCTTCTGAGTATTTATTGATAGATACTTTATTCTTTAAAGAGTTACCTAATATGATTAAAATGTTCAAATTACAAATTTGGACTGATTTTCAGTCTACTGTACTAAGGTAACTGTCCTATTTCTATAACTCTTATTCCCCCCAAAGGGTTGTTATTGCACTTGCTTTTAGCACTAAATGTTCTGAATATTAACAGGGGTACCAGAAAAAACAGTGCCAATTATGTGCTAAGATTTTATTTGGATAATTCATTTTGCATAAGCCCTTACGGTGGCCAAACTATAGGATACATGCTGTTGAACTGAAGAACAGGTAAAAGTAATTTCCGGTTAAAGGAAAGTTTGGCTATCTATATATATAAGAGCCTAAGCGACTGTTACAACTGGTCGACCGAACAACCGGTCGACCAGTTGCTATGATGCACACTGACCACCAGGGAGCAGACGCTCAACACAGGAGCTGCCCCCTGGTGGTCAGTGTGCTCCCACAGCCAACCTGCTGCAGCCAGCCAACCTCCAGTGGTCCCTGCCCGCTGCTGGCCGGCCCCGATCAGCCCCCATCAGGACAGGGCGAGATAGCCTCGATGGGTGCAGATCGTAGGCAAGGCTGAGGCACCCCACCCATACACCAATTCGTGCACCAGGCCTCTAGTGTAAGAATAATCCCTTAATTCAGATTGTCTTGGTTCTCTGCTACTATTATTTTTCATTGATGCTCTATTTTATATACATTTATAGTTTAAATAATTTTATACATAATCTTTAAAATAACTCTAGTAGGTACAGAAAGCAGATTTTGTTGTGCATAGTTCAGAAATAAGGAAACTAAGGCCTGGATAATTAAATGACATGATTAGTAAGAAGATGAGCAACGTTCCAAATTCAGGTCATCTGATTTCAATCCAGTTACTTTCCTACCACACTTTAATTTGCAAGTTAAATGTCTCCCCAATACTCTGATTGAGACTATCTGAGGCTTAGGGAGTTGTAATATTCATACTTGATAGAGGTCATGTTAATATGAATTGGATTCATTTGTTGACCTTGAATAAGTGCATCGACCGATATGATCTTTATTTATAACTAGTCTTTACCTTAAAATGTGCCTCCAGGGTATAATAAGGTCATAAAATTCTTTGCTTTCAAAAATCCTTATAGTAACCTTTTTCTTTTAGTGAAAGACTAGAGCAAGGCCAGCATGTTCAGTCAGATAGTGAAAGGGGAGTAACATTGGGTTGGAGGTGAAATGTAAAGGGACAATAATGCCATAGGAAGAAAAATAATAAAGAAGTACTCATTAGAAAAATAAAATAATTCCAACACTTGGGAGAATATAGAAAGATAATTACATAAATGAAAGAATATATGTGAAATGAATTTTGCGAGTGTTACAGCCACCTATCTCATTTCCTTGATATGTAGAATTCATATGACTTGGCCATATTAAAGTGAGCTAAGTCGTGGCTATGCTATACATTTCATTTCACCTTGCATCAGTTTATAAAATGAGGTTAATAACACTTTCCTCCCTACCTCACAGAATTATTCTGAAGATCAAGTGAAAGAGAGGCTGTGAATGTATTTTGGAACATTGAAAGCATCACAGTGCAACAAAGAATTCTATGGTTTCCCAAAATCACGCAAGAAAACAATTTAATTATCTTATTGTCAGCCTATGTGAAGCTATAATGTAGGATATATTATGACATCTGCTTAATACCTTCAGAGGTATTTTTAAAAACCTCTTAAGAAGAATCAAAAAAGTTAAGCTTCTCTTTAAAAGCTGCAAGTGTCTGGAATAAAGACTGGATTGCAGTTGTCTTAAAAGACTATTTTAAAATGAGATAGTTTGTTTTTTTTTATACCTGCTGAAATTCCTACTAATATTATTGTTGTTTGTATTAGTGCTGTTAATGATTACATCAGTCTTTTTTTTAGGGAAAGTTATCCAGATTATCCAGATTATTTAATAATCTACCCATGAAACATTGAGAGTGTGGAAAACAGAGTTGCAGGTTGGGTTGGAATGAGCTGAAAATATTTAGTCTTACAGCTATGCTGATCTATCTCTTATGCAAGCTACTTAAAAAAGCTAAAGACACATGCTCAAAATCATCCCATTTAGGAATGATAACTGGCTATATTCAAGAATCATCGCACTCAGTGAGAGATTCAATTAACAGTTATTTTGGGAGAAGCTCTACTTTTTGGCACATTCTTAGGGACTGGGTATAAAGTGGAAAACAAACTAGACAAAAATCCGTGCCTTCACAAGGATTACGTTGTAGGGTCACACACAGGCCTTCAAAATTAGCTGTTTAGCTAATGGGTAATAATAATGTAATGAGTGTAATAATCTTTAAGATGAAAGTGTTAATATGAAGTTTTCTAGGCAAACTTAATTTTTTGCAAATTTAAAGTGTATTTTTATCACAAGTTTAAAACTGCTGTTCTGGTTGATTTTCTACTTTCCCTCTGAGAGTGTCTGTGACATTTATAATGAAGTTAGAAGTATGAGTTAGAACTTTAAACAGTTAGATTACTCACAACACTTTTTAATATTATACATGTATGTTTTGATTCTGGGAAAATGTATTCAGCTCTCAGTGAATCCCAAGCTTGTAAATTAGATCCTAAGGGGACAATTTAAGGGACAGAAAACATTAATAATGAATATAGAATGGATTCACTTTGCCAAAAAGAAAACATTTCAGTGTAGTTCTGAAGATGTATCAGGCCTTCCTATTGATTTTCTTCCCTGAATGAGCAAAACAAAATGTAGGATTTACAAGCAATGCAATTACAGCATATTCCTGAAATTGTCAAACAGTATTTGTTGGATGAATGAAAAACAAAATTGCCTGTCTTTCTTTTTCCTTTCCTTTTCTTAGTGAAGTAAAATTATTACACCTCAATAAAGTCTGGTTGACTAAAAATATTTAAAATTTAGAACTCAGAGTATTAACGTGTTATGTGTATAATTGATATTCAGAAATATGCCTACAGAAAAATATACTGTACTGATGTTTTGAGTTATATTTAAACTTTAATCTTTATTTTGCCATCATTTCATTGTATATTTAGTACATAATAGTATGCTTAGAGTTTACAAACATGAAAGTATTTGAAGATTCCAATATATATATATATAAATAGATATTCATTTATACAGTTGTCATATTTATGCTATTATAGTAGAAATCCTAACCATATTATAATTTTTATTAACTTCTAATATGGGAATTACAGATTTTATAATTCAGATATTTACAATACAGATGATTAATAAATTGTGAGGTTCTATGAATATTTTCATTTTAACTATAAATAGTTGATCTTTAATTGTTATTTTGCATTCTAATTTCCCAAATTTAGAAGACTAATACTCTGAACTAGAAATCAAAGTCTGATATAAATATAACCTATGATTGTGTGTGATCGTTGAACACATCTACCCATTTATAAGGGTTTTTTTAAAAAATATATATTTTATTGATTTTTTACAGAGAGGAAGGGAGAAGGATAGAGAGTTAGAAACATCAATGAGAGAGAAACATTGATCAGCTGCCTCCTGCACACTACCCACTGGGTATGTGCCTGCAACCAAGGTACATGGCCCTGACCCGAATCGAACCCGGGACCCTTGAGTGTGCAGGCCGACGCTCTATCCACTGAGCCAAACTGGTCAGGGCTAGAAGGGTTTTTAAGTGGTTCTTATGGTTGAGATATCTTACTTAAGGTCTAAAATGGAACTTTCTCATGCAATTGTTTCTCAAAATAAGTTTGCTGAAATCTAGTGGCCACTTTTTAATTATTTTCAAGTAGTTTCATATGTCCAATTTTTATTATCACAAGTCATTTAGAGAAGTGAATGATAACTGTTCAAAAGTTTTCTTTTCAATAGCACTGGATTTACCAGTGCATTAATATTTTTGTTGTCAATTTCTCATAATAGCTATCCATCACACACACCTGATTAAGCCACTTGAATAGTATGTGTTCATATGATGTGCCTTACAGTATTGTGAGGTACAGTCACATGTTCCCCATGTCTGAAAACAATGACTAGAATGTTTTTTAAGTTAAATATTTTTTGAAAGACATATTAAAATAAGGGTATGGTATTATATGAATGGAAATAAAATAGTGTGTTGGGTTGGTTTTCTATAATTTTATAGCTAGTATATCTATTTTTTGCTACTTCTTTAAATTATATATTCAGCAAAGACATTTTATTTATAATCAAACACCTGTGAAATACATGTTCCTACCAGGTTGCAAAGGAGTGTTATTTTCAATTGTCTCAAAGGTGTCATTATAATGAACATATACAGTGTACATTTAAAGTAGTATATGGATTAATAAGTTTATTACTTTTACAAGGTCCACTCAGTGGTCACTATCAGTGATTATTCAAAACTAGAGGCCCGGTGCATGAAATTCATGCATTGGGGGGAGGAGAAGGGGTCCCTCAGCCCAGCCTGTACCCTCTTCAATCCGGAACCCCTTGGACATCTCTCTCACTATCCGGGACCATTCACCTAACCACTCACCTGCCTGCCTGCCTGATCGCCCCTAACTACTCCCCTGCCAGCCTGATCACTCCTAACAGCCTCTGCCTCGGCCCCCACCACCGTGGCTTTGTCCAGGAGGAGGACCGGAAGATGTCCGGTCAACCTGGTCTAATTAGCATATTACCCTTTTATTAGTATAGAGTACAGTGCATTTTATGCTAATTGCAAAATTATTACTGTTTTTTCAGTAATAACTATGACCCATGGAAAACAATTCTAATTAATACCTGTGAATGTAGAACAACTAAATATTAATCAGATTTAATTATTAGAATAATGCACTACTAATTTTCTTATCTTCAAAAATGCCTGTAAATTGATATTGGATTATTCTAGTTAAGAAGATGAAGCTCATGAATTATATAGTTTTTTTGAGTAAACCAAACACAGAGTGATGCTAAGATGTTCTTTATATAATAAATTATTAACATTTATATCTTAAAGCATTTAAATAATTGGATGAAATAAGAAAATAACACAAGTCAATTTCTTTAGGCAAAAGTTTATACATGAACCTGTGATTGGGTCTCATTGCCTAGAGTGGACTAGGCCAATTTTGATTTGATTTTCTTCAAATTTGATTATCTTATTTGCCTGCAAGTGATATTTACCCAGGAAATTATAATTTTCTGTTTGGATGAAAGAAGGAATATTAGAGAGTTGAAAGATAACATTAATAATATTGTGGATACAGCATTATAATTATTAGTACACAGAGCATTAGTAAAGCTATGATAAAGTATAATTATTCATTAAAGCATGATTAATAAATATACAATGGTTGCAAAGTGAATTGTTGTGCAGGCTTTAAGTACAACTAACATTTAAATCTGTGGTATTACTCATCTGATTCCTTTTCTTTTTAATGGAGCACCATAACAATTTGTAAACACCAAACCACACCTGTTATTTGGTTAATGAGACTAAATCAAATTCCTGTTAGACATTTTCCACATTTTTATTGAATAACCTGCATACTTCAGTGATTAAGAATGTAGATATCGGGCTCTGAGAAAACTGAATAGAAATTCTGAAAGATAGTGATTATTGCTTTATTTAAGTACTTCATCCTTGGTCCTGAAAGACAGCTGCTAGCTGAAAGGCAGGCCCAGTCCTAATTTCATGTCTATTCTGTCTCCTGAAGGCCCTGGCTGCTTGATTAGCTGCTTCACTGGGCTCTTGATCCTCTCTCTATTCAGTCAAAATCAGGGTGACAGAGAGCACTGGGACTCCTTTAGCCATAGCTCAGCAGACAGGCCCAGCTCTGAAGACCAGAAACATAGGTCCCCCTGTTCTGTCAGACCTATGAGGAGCTGCAATCCCTGAAAATCAGTCTTCAGATGTTAGGACTTGCTGACCCACAGGGGATCTTTGACAGAGTGCCTTGATTTTCATGCCCATAAAATGGGTCTCAGTAATCTTGGGGGGTAGGGTGTGTCTGGTTGTGGTTTGTGAATAGCATCTTTGGGAGAAACCTGTATACTTCTATATATGTGATTTCTCTCTCTCTCTCTCTCTCTCTCTCTCTCTCTCTCTCTCTCTCTTTCCCTCCCTCCCTCCCTCCCTCTCTCTTTTTTCTCTTTGAGTTGAATCTGAAATAGGCAAGCACCAAGCACAAAAATACATTAATTCTCTCTGGCTTTCTCAGTGGGGTTGGATGTCACAAGATACTGTTGTTCCAGTCTGGCCCTGGTAGCTGGTCATGGCACCAGTAAGCATAATAGATGGTCAAAACAATTAATATAATTATATTATGTTAATTCATAAATACAAATTATGGCTGTAATAGTTTCTACCTTTATAATATTGGGTTACTTGATTTCTAAACCCCAGTCTTCTCATTTATAACATGAGGCCTTTTAACATTATCTAGTGTTTGGGTTAGACCGAAATGAAATGAAACCAGGCCTGTGAAGGATCTTGAATAAATGGTAATTATAATTTTATATTAATCCCTCTTTAATTAGATTCTCTGGCATTTGTAAATCAATCCCCAGTGCTCATAGGTTCCACCAAGGTCCAGGTTAACTCCCCCTCTCAACCTGAGATAAATGAAACACTAACTTTGCTAGGTTTCTGCTAAAATTATAGCTTTGTCAGAAAGCTGGAGCATTCCAAGGGTGAAGGCTACAGAAATACTGTGAGATTGCTTGCTCCTTTAGCATTTAATTCACAGTCTTATATCTTGGTTCTGTTTGGAGTGTGGGCATAGACTCTCATACAACTTTGACTTAAAGTTTGGGCCAGAACAATTTGGGATAAAGAAATAAGTTGTGTGTAATAAAGTAAAATGTCCCATTTGCTGCAAAGTTGAAATGGAAATTACATATATGTAGTCTTTACATTAAACTAGAGGCATGATACATGAATTCATGCACGGGTGGGGTCTCTTAGCCTGGCTGGCAATCGGGCTGATCCAGGAGGCCTGCCGGCCAGGGGGAGGGACCATGGGAGGTTGGCTGGCCAGCCCCCCACCCTTTGGGGCTGATGAGAGGGCTGTCTGGCTGCGGGGAGGGACCACGAGAGATTGGCCAGCTCGGGGGAGGGACTGCGGGAAGTTGGCCGGCCGGGGGAGGATGGCTGTGGGAGTGCACTGACCACCAGGGGGCAGCTCCTGCATTGAGCGTCTGCCCCTGGTGGTCAATGTGCGTCATAGCAACTGGTCAATTGGTCATTCATTTGTTTGGTCATTTGGTTGTTTGGTCGCTTAGGCTTTTGTATATATAGAGAAGGTTGATTTGAGAAATCTGATCACATTGTATACCTTATTAAGATAGATAAAGAGATGCAGGTGTCTTAATATAAGATGTGTTAACACAGGAATGTTTGTACAATTTGAAAGATATCTCAGCTTGATTTTATTTATTTATTTATTTATTAAATCATTTTTTATTTTTCAATTGCAGTTGACATTCAATATTAGTTTAAGGTGTACAATGCAGTGATTAGACATTTACATTACTTATGAAGTGATTGCCCCAATAAATCTACTGCCCATTCTGACACCACAGTTATTATATTATCATTGATTATATTCTCTATGCTGTACTTTATATCCCCATGACTATTCTGTATCTACCAATTTGTACTTCTTAATCCCTTTACCTTTTTCACCAATCCCAACCCCCAAAATGTTCTCCGTATCTATGAGTCTGTTTCTGTTCTGCTTGTTTGATTTTTAGGTCCCACATATAAGTGAAATCATCTGGCATTTGTCTTTCTCTGACTTATTTCAGTTAGCATAATACCCTGTAGGTCTATCCATGTTGCAGATGGCAAGATTTCACTTTTTTTAATGGCTGAATCATATTCCATTGTCTACATGCATCACTACTTCTTTTTCCATTCATTTATTGTTGGACACTTACATTGTTTGCATATCTTGGTTATAGTAAATAATGCTGCAATAAAAATATTGATGTATATTTATTTTCAATTTAGCATTTTGAGTTTCTTTGGGTAAATACCCAGAATTGAAGTTGCTGGGTCCTTCTTTGTCTCTTTTTATAGCCTTTGTTTCAAAGTCTATTTGTCTGGTATAAGTATTACTACCCCATCTTTTTATTTTGTTTTGTTTCCATTTTCAGAAAATACCTTTTTTTATTCCTTTACTTTTAATTTGTGTATCTTTTGATTTGAATTGAGTCTCTTGTAGACATATGTAAGGGTCTTGTTTTGTTTTCCAGTCACCTTATGTCTTTTTCTTGGAGCATTTAATCCATTTGCATTTAAAGTAATTGTTGATAAATATGTATTTATTGCCATCTTATTATTAATATTTTTTTTATTTTTTCTTCTTCCTAAAGAAGACCCTTTGAGCATTTCTTGTAATACTGGTTTGGTGGTAATGAACTCCTTTAGCTTTTCCTTGTCTGGGAAGCTCTTAATCTGTTCTTCTATAGTTTTGCTGGGTAGAGTAATCTTGGTTGTAGGTTCTTGATTTTCATCACTTTGAATATTTCATGCCACTCCCTCTTGGTCTGCAAAGTTTCTGCTGAGAAATCAGACAGTTTTATGGGAGCTCCCATGTAGGTAACTAACTGTTTTTCTCTTGCTGCTTTTAAGATTTTCCGTTTGTCTTTACTCTAAAGTTCTGTTGTTGTAAACCACCCAGTTTGTGGTAACTTGTTACAGCAGCCCTTCAAACTCTTTAGACAATTTGAGAGTATACTTGGATAGAACCGATTTTCTTCAGCAACTTGACTATCATATCTTGGTCCTAACATTGTCTTCAGAGGTAAGAATCTTCCTGCTACCAGCTGGCCGCACCAGGGACAGTTGAGCCATCCTGGCAGGATCTTGTTGTGAGCCATGATGCCGAGCCGCCTGCTCCTCCAATGCTCACTGCACCTCCGCGGCGCCTCCTGGGCTGCTCTACACCGAGGTGCATGGCCACCAAACCCCGGCCAAGGTCTGAATTTCAGCCACTCCCACCCAGATAACTCAGCTTGATTTTAAAAGAAAATATGGGTTAAAACCAGAAAGATTTGTATTGCAATCAAGTGTAACTGAATGTGTGATATGCTTTTCCTTGTTGTACTTCAATGTATCTCAGGACAAAGCTGAGGACGGTAGGTATTTGGGACCTCCTCATTCTAAGTTAGAGAATTTCTGGGAGGTGAGATAGGCCATAACCCCTCCAGGCTTATGGAGAGAAGCCAGGACTCTCTATTACCATCTCGCCACTCCATTGAAATAGGAGAAAACCGGGACAGATGGCTTTCTAGTAAATGTTATGTGCTTGAAGAAAAGCTGCATTCCTTTTCATAGACAGAATGTGATACCCTGTAAAGAGATTCATGGAGATTAGAGATGACTATCAGGGAGGGGACCAGAATTGTGCATCCTTTTTTTGATGTCTGTATTGTCAGTAAATGGGTTGACAGGTGTAGCAGTGGTGGGGCAACCTACATACACACTGTTTGGTGAGGTGAGCATGTGTGTCTCTCATTCGGCACCTCAGACAGTCACTGGCATTGAGCCCATTGTGCTGGCACAAGAGAGGTCTGCGCATTGGACAGGGGTACTCCCAGTAGCATGAGTTACTGTCTGAGAAGATATGAAACGGGTTGAGTGGTAATCCCGTCCTCCACTGCAGGGAACGGTGCACTGCATTTCAGAACGCTAGCATTTGGGCACCAGGCAGTGGGTTCTTCTAGCCATTGTGGGCCAAAAAGTCAGCTACAACTAGCTGAAGGCTGACCAGAGCTGATGAACTCCAGGAAGGAAAGGTTTTCCTTTGTCTGCGCCTCTTTCTCATCCAATGTCTAAGAAGTTGGCCTCAGAAGAAAGGGGAGAAGGAGGTCTGTAGGTTGAATCCCCGCCCAGAATTTTGTCCCTCTGACACTGCATAGCTAAACCCATGACCCTAACTTCTGTGTTAAGTAGCAGAGAAGAGCTTTGGAGTGGCTAAAAAGCATTGTGTGTGGTCCAAGATTTCATTAAGAGAGATTTACTAAATGGAATTTACTCAGTGATTCAGTATAGTATAAATTGTAATAGTTATTGGTAGAAATTAAACCATTCATATTTGTTTCTTGAATTTAGACACTTTAATAATCAGATGCCCTTGTGGAGAAAATTGGTACACTTGAAAGAACATAGCCTTTGAAGTCTAATACTTTCTCCAAATTTAAGTTATGACATATACTAGCTATGGTACCTTAAGCAAGTGATCTAACATCTTTAACCCTCTGTTTTCTTACTGTTGAAATTGCAATAATAATAATGCCAATTCCTTTAATAAGACTCAGGGAAATAATATGTTAAGCTACTATAGTCGAGCATAACACATCATCAGTAAATATCCTTTTTGTTTTTTGTTTTTTTTCAATGTGCACAAAGGATTATTCAAAAGTCTAGTTGGAGAGAGATTATTTTTAAAAGTTCATCTCCGACAGAGTTGGAAAATATGAAAAGTATCTCCACAGCAATTTAATTGTCCTATCCTACTTATACTCTTCATAGATTCATATATCTGTTCTAACCTGAGAAATTTTATTATTTTTAAGTATCAGGCAGATCAGTTTTAGTGAGCACAGTCTTACTGCTCCTGAAGTTTAGAACACTACATTGGTGAACCTTGTTTACTTTCTATCAGTAAATTCCCCCTGAATTTCAGCACCTCAAATACTTTTCTGAAGTTATTCTGACTATGGATTTTCTCTGGGAAAAGAGTGCTAGAGGAACAGCTGTTTTTTAACCTAATGTTGTTCACATAAAATATCGATTTCAGTATTGCCAAATGGCCCTAAAATGGATAATGCCCAGGTTCAATGTGTGTGTGTGTGTGTGTGTGTGTTCATTAGATTCATTAAATTCATAATATATGAAACACTATGTATTAAATCTACCTATGTAAATTACGTATATACTATATATGTTCTAGGTATTATACATAAATTTAATGTTAACAATTTAACAAGTGACAAGTTCTTAAACATTACTTGAAAACTAGATCAAGGCTAAACAAATAAACCTTACAGACATTATTTCAGATTCTTAGCCTAAGGACTCATGGTATCTAGGCTTATTGGGAGACCCAAGTAATTTTACATTTGCTGTGCGAAGGCGTGATTATGGCAGAGGGTGTGGTTTACTGGTGCTCACCAGGTTTGATAAAGGATATAGCACTCTAGGAGGGGAAGGAAGTAGGCTGTCGAAAGGAATATAATAAGAAGAAATGGATTAAAATTAAGTCAGGATAATTTCAGCTGACTAGGAAGAAAAAATTTCCTTTGAGATCTTATTATCTTCTGACATTCTTTCATGGGAAATAGTGAAAATGCCAAGAAATAGACAATTTATAATTGGCTGACCACCTAGTGAAGATTTTTCATTTTAAAGGCCTGTTCTAGGACTGGTTTTCAAAGGCCTAGGTCTAGTTAGAAAAAAAGAATAATAATGTGTTTCTGTGTATGTATGTGTGTGTATTTACATATATGTATATAATGTAAATTTATTATATTGTGCATATATCTATATGAATTCATATATATAATTTTTGCTGGGGATAATTTTGCAAATAAGGAAGTTTTCTAGAAATTCCTTTGTTTGTTTCCAAAACCTCTACTGAGATATCATTCACACGTCATATAGTTCATTCATTCAAAGTGTACATTTCCTTGTTTTCTAGTATATTCACAGAGTTGTGCAACCATTGCCATAATTGAATTTAGAATATATTTCTACCTCCTGAAAGAAACCCTTTCTCTCTTCCTCTCCCAAGCCCTAAGGTGTCTGTATTTTTTGTCCTAGTTCCTTTGCTTATTCTCAACATTGTATATACAGTTGATAGTTGAACAACATAGGTGTTAGGAGCACCAATCCCCAGCACAATAGAAAATCTGTGTATAAATTTTTACTTCTTTAAAACTTAGTTGTCTCTCAGTATCCACAGGGGAATGGTTCCAGGACACCGCTGAGGATATCAAAATCTCATCCCCTTTGTAAAATGGCATAGATCAATACATACAGTTGGCCCTCTGCATCCACTCCAAAGTGGGGATTGAAACAGTCCAGGCATTTATTGGAACAAATTCGTGTGTAAGTGGATTCACGCAGTTCAAATCTGTGCTGTTCTAGGGTCAACTGTGCATAGAATGACATAACATGTGATCCTTTGTGACTGGCTTCTTTGATTTAGTTTAATGCTTATAGGGTTCACTTATGATTTAGCATGGATCCCTGCCTCAGTCCTTTTCAACACTCAGTACTAATCCATTGTATGGATATGCCACAATTTGTTTATCCATTCATCAATTGTAATGTACAATGTATATTCAACTTAAAAATACTCTAAAATATCAGAGTGCAGCGGGTTTTTTTTATAGTCCTTTTATCGATCATCAATATTAATCCTTACAGTTGATGTAACGGTAAATCTCTGCTGGGATTTATAAGGGAAGACATTTTAATACAAATCCTTTATGCATCACATCACTTTCTATTTTTTAGCCCTTTCACCCACATTCTAGGGCACATAAAGTCATTTCCATTTTGCAGATAATAAGACTAGTCTGCAGAACTGCTCAAGTTATGTGACAGATTAATGGCAGAATTTCATCACAATTCAATCATTTGATTTTCTTTTTTTTTAGTTCATCTTACCTGGGCTCTCATCTCAGTTCTGTCTGTTTTATACATGTGTGACTTGGCTGAGATACTTAAACTTTCCAAGTAGCATTTTCGTTATATTTCTATTGTATGGGTAATAATAGCACCTTACTTCTAAAATTATTAGGTACAAATAGAACATTTTATGTAAAAAAAATATAAATTTTACATGCATAATAAGTGTGCAATAAGGATTACTATAGTGGCAATAGTATCATAAGTGAAATTAGTGATAATAACAGATCAGAACTCTGATTTTATAACTAAGTACCCAACTAAATAATAAGCCATATCCAGATTTATACACATTCACACATCTAAAATGCTACTTGATGTAACACTTCTCATTTTTCAAGCACCTTTTAAAGGTTGATGTGCTGACTGCAACTGCACACCATAGTCAGTGGTCTAAAGTCTCTGAGCTCAATATGTACACTTGAACTAGAAGGCAGTCTTTTGTATCTCTTAGCTCTTTTCTTATATTTTTACAGATACATGTATACATACATGTTTCTACATATTTATTTTAAGTGAATACATTTATTATTAAAGGAAATTTAAAAATTAAAAGGAGAAAGAGTCATGGTCAGTGCCATCACTGAGAACCAGCCTCTTTCTTTCTATTGGATTATATGATCTGTACATTGTTGAATGCAGCTTTTTCACATTAACTTTACGGTATCAGCATTTTATGCTGTTGTGGTCCTTATTAACATAAGGTTAAAGACTGAGTGTTGAGATTTGCACTCCCACAACGATTTCTCATGTATGGTTTAAGGTTCACTAAATTAGAAATTTTAAAATTTATGAAAAACGTGTTTTGTGAAGCATTTCTCATCATATTAGCTTTAATCCCCCCCCTTAGATTCAGATTATATTATTTTCTAAGCACTGTGGAAATCCATTATTTTTCTCCAGGAAAACTGACCCAATCACTGCTGCTAGAACAAGGTAGCCTAATTTTATACAACAAAGCTGTTGAACATCTTTCAGCTCCAAAGGAAAAAAAAAAAAAGAAGAAAAGCACTATTGATTTTTGTAGCTACTTCTTTGAAATGCCATTTTGAAAGTATAATGCACATAATGTAACAAATAATAGGGCATATATCTGCTCTTGTCTTCCATCCACGAAGCCAAGGTATAGAAAGTTAATCTTTTCATCCTAAGAATATGGGCTTACACAACATTTTGATATCTTTTGTGGAATCTCCATGATGTCTAAGATACAGTTGTATGCCTGACTATACCCATGTGCCAATGGGCACTATTCAAAGAGCAAGGTAACAATTAACCTTCTGCCCAGAGTAATTACTGGGTAAATAAGTACACAGAAATCTCAAAAGATATGAGGGTCAAAAGGTAAAAAGAAAAAACAATGGCAAAGCTAACATTTGAACTCACTACTTCCTTACTCAAACACTGTTCTCTTAACCAATATAGTATACTAAACTTTATTACCCATTTCCCAAAAATGTACATACCATAAATTACATGTGTATTATTTAGTCTTCCTTTTCTATTATGGAATGATATGTATGGTTAATGGGAACTACATAATACAAGTCCAATTAAAAAACCTATCTAACATTCTCATAAAGGAGAATGAAAAATAATTTACAATTGTAGTTATTATAATATTCAGGCATAATACAGAAGAAGACTCAATTAAGTAGTTATTTGCTTGTACCTTTACATAGAATCACTATGAATGTGACAGCCACAATAAAGTTTAATATGTTAAATTAGTAACTCAGTTACCACGAATGAGGTTTCAGTCACTGATCTAATTTTCTGATATAATGAACAAATATTGGTAAGTGCAGAAAAACATGAAATTATAACAGGAAAGTATAAGTTTCTCTAAATTTATACTGTAAGTGAATTCCGGGAAAATTCAGTATAAATAAAAGCCATATAAAATATTTGTGTTTATATGTGAAACATGTTCTAGACTCAGGTTATTATAAATGGATATTTTACCTACAGGAATATACATAGGAACCATCAAGTTATGTAGAATGTGTAACAACTGTTTTGTGGATGGGGGCAAAACTTTGACAAACGTTGGGTTAGGTCTAGGGTAGCTGATTCTACCTGTTAATGTAACTTTACAAATACTGTTCAACATTTTCAGCAATGACCCAAGAGGCTGGTGACAGACACCCTCAGCAAAGTCCACTTACATATATTGTACCATAAAGTTTTTGCTTACTATTGTAACCTACCACCGAACACTGTGCCCAGCATGTAGTAGGAGTTTAATAACTGGTTCTTTAGTGTATGAACATAAGGTGTTTTTTTTTTTTACTTAACACAGTATTTTTCATCTTCTCTATAATAGACTCACAAATTCACATTTTCAATCTGAACCCTGTTCTAAGCTCCAAAAAAGTATACATCAGTTAAAGATTGAATTTGAACATTAGATTTATATTATAAAGAGAAATTATTGACTGGTATAAGAGTAATCTAAACCCTTCAAACGCAGACCTTGGGAAAAAATGAAGTGAAGATACATTAAAGAACATGAAGACCCATGTCAAAATTGTAGAACTGGTTTGATTGCTGGTTTTTCAGAGATTGTGTTTCTTTGTTAAGAAAAAGTTAGGTCAATTTAACTTACTGTTGTTACCTTTGTAAAACTTGAGAAAAGTTGCTATTTCTCTTTGGCTTCAGTCTATGGATACTGAGTTTTCAATCTTTGACTCTGAGAACTCAATTATTACTTTAATTCAGTTATCAGAAGACCTGACAATAGGTTTGTTAGCTCTTCGCCTGCACTGCGACCTTGGGTCTTGAGGCTCTTCATAGTTTTCTATCCATCGTATCCTCTCAGATCAGGAGATCTTTCTTGCCATTTTCTGGGCTGTCCTCTCTGGGATCTTCAATTCCTTTTTCCATTGACATCCAGTCATTTTTTAATCTCTGCATTCTGTTGACTCTTTCTCATCTATTGCCAGATTATTGGGTGTTGCCATAGATTTTAAAATCACACAAAAAAAGACCATAGTGATTGGTTCTACTTTAAATTCACTCTTTGGCACATCATGTGAATTTTCAACACCTTCCCTTCCTCACTCACATGCTACCAAAGACAACGTATTTAGTTTTACTATTAAGGTTGACGCTATATGATCTATGTTGCCTAATTTTTCCCTGTATCTACCTATCATTACATACATTTGGACTTTTCTTTAAAAAAATCTGCTTTATATTTATCTATCAGCTCCTTAATATCTGTTCTTTATCCTATAAACATATTAGTTAGGCCAAACATGTGAGATTGGATAACAAAGGCACCAATAGTCCTAGAAAAGAGACTCTAGTCAAATAGCTTTACCTCCCCTTCTCTGAAAACTCATTTATTATCAGTGCACAAGTTCAATGCTAACTTACTTTTTAATCCTTCCTGTAGTCATTTATTTGTAATTGACCTCCCCTTCCTTGCATTTACTGTAACCTTTTGTGTATAATGTCTACCATGGCACACTAGATATAGTAGCTGTCTATGAGCAGATGTTGTCTTTAATTTTTTATGTTTTCGAGACTGAAAAATGGGAGGCATTGTGTCTTATACAGAGGAAATATTCAATAATTTGTTTATTGAATAAAAGTAGATGTGTTGGCCTTTAAAATCATGGGGGGAAGGATACAATTGAAGAAATAATTAAATATAGGTAGCAGAGAGAACTACAAAAGCAGTGGACTGAGAACAGTGTGATACCAGCGCAGTGAGTGAGCCACCTCGGAGCAGATGCTCCAGATTCGATTCAAGCCCGCAGCTGACTACAGCCACAGTCAGACTCTGCACTGCAGTGTCATGAGACTGAGCTAGAATTGCTCAGTTAAGCTCTTTCTGAGTTATGAGCCTGCAGAAATTGTATGGATAATACATGTTTAGTGTAGTTTTAAAGCACTTAGATTTGTGGCAATTTATACAGCAATAGATAACTAATCCACCCTCCTTTCCTAATGAATCTAGTTGAGTGAGACATGGAGTATCTTCTGTAGATGCAGATGTAAGTTGTGAAAAGAAAATACTGATTGAGTGAATTTGGAACAAACTTCTGTGTTAGTTTCCCTAGTTACATGGATTTAAAGCTTCACTGGACCCTTGTCCTATAGGGACACTTAATGTGATATTTACATATAGGAACTCATTTAGAACATCTTCCAGGGAATCCTAACAATGGTATTGTCTCTATCATTTTTTTTGTAAGCATCATTAACCATCTTAGATTCTAGCTTAATGGACTGAAGCAGAGCCCTGGCATCAACAGTTTTTACTACCCCAGCTGATTCTATTGTGTGGCCCAGGTTGAGAATCATGGAACTATCTTGTGATTATTATTTCTTTTAATGCTCCTCTTTGGATTCTAACATATTTCATACCAGTAAACACGCTTTTGATCGCTTTGCATAGCACTTAGCACAGTGCCATGAATGGGGAAGCAAATAACTATTTAATAATCTTACACGGCACAGTAAACCTTGGAAACAATACTTGAAAGATCATTAAAATATTGAACTCAGAAATTAGTCCATGACCATTGGAAATAGGAATAATAGTAGAGAAGACCTAAGGAATAGAGAGGACCAGGAAAAAAAAAAAAAGGAGGTTTTGCAAAGTGGCACTATCATAGTGTGGAGTAATGAAAAGAAAAAAAGAAAAAAAGCAAGGATGAAAAGAGAAAGGAGAGAGAAGGAGGTCAAGACATTGCTAAGCTAATACAAATTTCATGGTCCCCAGAAAGTTCTTAGGAATGACTTTAAATTTAGTGTTCTAAAGTTGTTCTTATTTTGGAAGACCATAACTTACTATACCAAGGTTCTATTTCATTCATAGTATCTGGGTTATATTTACTTCTTGTAGAAATGGTCTAGAGGAAACCAAATAATAGTCTTCCCAATTGCTACAAAACCTTTGATATATTGGTTGTTTTTGACATTAATGTTAGCTGGTGGGAGAAAAACGCTATGAGATTTTTAGAGGGTTATACCGATGAGAGCCTGTTCAGCTTTCTCCATTTACACTCAGTAAATTGTGTGTAGCTATCTGCAGGCTTGTCACAATTCTTGCCAAAACATTGGTTACTTTATGTTATTGTTAGAAAAGTTCACATTCACAATTAGGATTTTCTCTTCCTTGTTTCAGGTCAAGACTAGTCTCTCTGACAGAATATTAATAGCTTTAGAACTGTAGAAAAATGAATGAGGCAGATTCATTGTGATTCCAGACAGTAGATAAAACAGTTAAAGCAGCAGAAACGATGCTAGGTTTACAAGCAGTTATTTTAGCTAAGATTAAGAGTTCATCTGGATTCCCAAGAAACAAGTCTGGGAGGCAGCAAATGATATGATATACATTTATGGGCTGTTAAGTCTTGCAGAAAGCTTCCAGTAGGTATTGTTTATAGATGCATATTCCCATTGCTAAATCAAAATATTTATAACAATCGGTAATGAGGAGATTGTCCTTCATAAACTATAGAGTAATAAAAATGAAAAATAACGGGATTATTAGCTGAGTCCAGCAGTATAGTAACTGCCTCTTAATGGGTTCTTCCCTCATCCACTATCTTACTGCAGACATTGTGAATCATAATAGAAGGCTGTAGGGATGTTAGAGAAATTTGTCCAGAAACAGTAATAAAATTACAGTATTCTAATGACTGATTTTCTGGCGTGAATTTTCCACTTTCGTTTTATGAGATGGTCCAGACAAAGAGAATAAATTGCATTTGGTGCAGCCTCCCAGGGAGAAATGCCTCTCCTTTGGTAGGAAAAGCGAAGTGGGCCGTCTTGTGCCATTCAGTTAGTTCATGGACTCATTCCTATACCTCAAAGTAATATCATAAATTATCGAAATGTGATTGTATGCTCTCTTGCCACTCTTGGAAAGAAGTCATGGAAAATCCTTCATTAAAATAGCATTAAGAGTTCGGCTTGCACTAGACATTTAAAAAAAGACAGTAATCTACTCAGTTTTCACTTTTTAATGTCAGAGAGAGTGTGTTGTGAGCGAGAGAGAAAGACAAGTCTCTCACTTAGGCACATAGGCACTTCTTATATATTTTAAATGTTCTTTTGTAAACTAAGCTTTTAGCATTCTCAAATGCAAGTTACTTCTTTTTTTGGTTTCAAAAACAGAATACATTTCTCTGGGAGGAAGTAACTAAATTGAGGTAAGCCTGATTTCAAAGTATGATTTCTAAAAATACTAGTTAAAAAAAAAAGTCTGCAGAAATCCTTCGACTGAAGTCATGGTCATGAAGCCTGGAGCCAGTGGTAGTATGTGAACTGTTGGATTCATTCTCTCCAAGCATGTGCAGACTGAAGGACTTTTATTTTATCTCATCCAATTAGGGGGAAATAAAGTTGTCCTCTAAATCTAATTCTGTGGGAATGGCCGCATCCAGATGACAAGTGCTAATTGGAAACTCTCTGAACCATTTCCAGAGCAGCACAGAAAAGAGTGATTGTTCCGCCTAATCGGGTCCCCAGCTCCGGACATTCCTAGCTCTTCCTCCTGACAGTGCAGTAGCCGTTCTGGCCTAGGGCAGCCACTGGGGAGTCTTGGCCACTCTGTGTACCTCTGCAACTCTGGGGACAAAGACAAACCTTTTATTCTAGTGAGATATACCTCTGCTTTAAAATGCACTGAATACATATATACAGACAACCAATCGTGTACCCAAGAGTATTCTTCAGAACAAAGGAATCATCCATTGTCACCAGGGAGAATTTTCAAAACACATGCGACCATGTAGAATTTGAACCTTGGACCTCACCGTAGCAAATAATTTAGAATGATCCATACTAAGGGGTAACCTGTAGTGGGTTTGTGTTTGTCTCTGTGTGTTTTTATCCATGTACTTTAGCAACATCCTGAATAATGATGGGCTGCTCCTTTCATGCCTTCAACTGTCTAGAGCAGCCGTGGGCAAACTACGGCCCATAGGCCAGATCCGGCCCGTTTGAAATGAATAAAACTAAAAAAAAAATAAAAAAAAAAGACCGTACCCTTTTATGCAATGATGTTTACTTTTAATTTATATTAGTTCACACAAACACTCCATCCATGCTTTTGTTTTGGCCCTCCGGTCCAGTTTAAGAACCCATTGTGGCCCTCGAGTCAAAAAGGTTGCCCACCCCTGGCTAGAGTGTGGTTCTTCTCAAAACAATCAGGTTAAAAAATATGCGTACATGTATTTTTTAAATCATCGAATTGTCTTTAGAAAACATAGTTGCTTCTAAAAAACTATATTCTTAAAAATGAGGCTGTGGACATCCAAAGGTTGGAAAGAGTTGAAAGGGCTAGTTGATGATGGGAACATACCGAGGAGGATTTGGGAAGGCAGGCGTGTGATTCAGTGGGAATGGGGCTGGTGGGAGACACTGGAGCAGTGCTCCTCTCCTGCATGTGCCCCTGTCTAGCTGTGTGGCTTTGGACAAGTCACTTTACCCCTGGGAGCCTCACCCGGTGGATTGTATGGGCTGGATTAAATGACCACAGTCGTCTATTCTTTCCCTAACAATCTAAGACTTCACATGAATGGATGTGTCAGTGGTTCTCAACCTGTGGGTCGCGACCCTTTCACAGGGGTCGCCTAAGCCCATCGGAAAACACATATAATTACATATTGTTTTTGTGATTAATCACTATGCTTTAATTATGTTCAATTTGTAATAATGAAATTGGGGGTCACCACAACATGAGGAACTCTATTAAAGGGTCACGGCATTGAGAACCACTGTGATTCTTTATTCTTTTGAGCCTTTGTAAAAACCTCAGGAAGCCTAAAGATACCGTATTTTAGATTGCTCTTGGGTGATGGTAATGCCTAGAGATGATCTGAAGACTGGAGTTTAGTCAAACCATGTTCATGAGAATGCCGGTGAATAGTGACATAGGGCTGGGAGGCAATTTACCACAGAATGAGGAGGAATACATTATCTTGAGACTTATAGTGCGGCTGGATAAAAATTCTGAGGAGATGAGAGGTTTGACTTATAACCAATTAATATTTATTTTCTCCTGAATAGGTAACAAATAAGTGTGGAAAGATTCACTTTTTAATATTTTTTTATTGTTTGCTATGAAATGGGTATACATAAAGGATCTATGATTCTGTTTTGTTTCCTTTGATACTATTTTTTAACAAAGATGAGTTTTCGATTCTATAACTTTGAAATGCTAAAATGCAAAGTGTAGTTTGAGACTAGACTTCCAATAAGACGTTGAAAATATCTTCTTTTTTTTTATGTTGTAGTCCACAAGCTAATGAGGGGTTTGCTTGGGTGTTGAGCAGCTGTGATGGCAGCATGTCTCTTTATTTATTGATGGAAATCCCAGGGGTGGATTGTGTCTGGAATAGAGAAATAGCTCCAATCGTGTCTGTGTTCGTTGGGAGAAAATATGCAAGGGAGTAAAAGCTTAGAAGAGAGACTTAAGATACTGCTTATCATTGGTACCATGTTTAGAAAGAATGTCATCAGGGATAAAAATATGATGTTTGAAGATTAAGTAAAACTTAAAAGCAAAATACCAGGAAAAATAATGATAGAAGCATAGGGAAAGGGTTCTGTCTCTTTATTATAGACATCAAAAATATCATTACATTTTAAACAAATTAAAAGATGACTCTGATTCGTCAACTTTTTGAGCGGGAAGCTGTCCTATCTAATCTAACTTCTTCATTTATGGATGAGGTAACTGATTCCAATAAAATAAAATAAAATAAAATAAAATAAAATAAACCTACCTGAGGGGGCTGGTGGCAGGTGGAGAGGGTATATGGGGATACATGGTTATGGACAGAGACTTGTCTTGGGGTGCTGAATACACAGTACAGTATAAAGATGATGGGTTGTAGAATTGTGCACCTGAAATCTGTATAATTTTGTTAACCAGTGTCATCCCAGTAAATTCAATAAAAAGGGGTGGGGGGAACTACCTAATTAAGTGTTCAAGATCAATTGATGAGTTAAGGCAGGTGAGAATGAGTCCCCAGAACTTCAGGTGTCCCAGTCAAGTGTCCACTATGCTTTCAAAAGCCCTTTTTCACAGTAAGAAAAAAAGGGTAAATAGATATTTTCACTGTTATTCTTCTCTGAAAACAAATTTTGGTTATTCACCCTCAATAATTCTTTTCTTTTTGAAATTGTATTCATCAAGTGCAGTAAAATTTTCTGAGAGAAAGTCTAGTAGGAAAAATGTGCATGTTATTCCAACACGTGATAAAGTATTTTAAATTATAGAAGTGGGATAATAAAAGAGAATATTAAACAAGTTTTTATTAGTTGAGGGAATAAAGATACACTTTCTGTATATATGAAAGGTTTATGTACATATAATTATATGCATTCTGCTCTATGTTATCTTGTTTCACTTCCATACTGCACCAATATTAAATGTATTTGTGTTCTTTACCCATGAGGATGGTTCATTGCAAAAAGAAACCATGGGAAATTATTTGATCTAGAGTCTCACAAAATATGACTAGCACATTAGATGATAATCCAAACTTAACTAAAATTTGACAAGATATAAACATACATTCTTTGCCATACCATGTTTGATGATGTTAGGGAACTTTTCCGGAATTCTAATAAGAAACAGTGTTTTCGTATGATAGAATAGAGTCATCTTGAGGCATTTTCTTAGCCACAGAAATTAGAACATGTGAGTGACTTCAGGGAGTGATTCTACCAGAAACACAGATATAGTAAGAGGTGGCATCTAAGGAATTAACTCCAGACAGTATCACTATTGTTATATTCTGCCTTTATATCCCTGTCTACTGGCTCTGAAAATGGTGTTAATATTATACTTTAAATCATTTATATTATTATTTGTCCCAATATTAAGAGAAAGTAGGATCATTGTACTTTTCCATTTATCAGATATGTCTGTCTTTTCTCTAAAATAGTCATTTAGGTACAGTTATTGCCAGTTTCTCAGTCTGTACAGTAAGATAAGAAGCAATTATGGAAATGCCTAACTGAGAAGGGAGAGGGGCTAAGAATAAAAAGCAATGCCATTGGAAAAGGCTGTCTTTGTAAGATTACTGTTTTCCATGACGTATAAACTTGTAAATATTTTAAAGAGCCCATTTTTCCTTACTATCTAAACACAATGCTATTATTAATAGGACATTTAAAAGGTGATATTACAAATATGCAGAATAAAAGACCATTAGCCTATAAAATGGGAATAGCCATTGAAGCTTAGCACAAAATACAAAATCATTATTGAAACTCTGCAGTTTATGTTATGAGCAAAGATCATGCATAATGCAACAGGGAAGCAGGCAGCAGCCGGATCACACACAATCATTTAAACTTGATTCTCTGGACATGAAGAATTGATCTTTGAAGTGATCTCTGATGAGGTTTGGCTGGGCCCAAGTAGTTTCTCCAGGGGAATGTGTTTGGTTCTCTCATCTTGCACCCTCTGCATATTTATAGGATACGGAGTAAGAAAGATTTTAAATATGCATGGACTGAACTTCAGTCCAGGATATATTAGAGGTTTTAACTGTTCAGGTGAAAAACGCCTTCCGCAGATTATCCAGTTGCTCTCTCAGCGAGCACAGACAATGGCTGTGAGTAAGCCGTTCATCTGCAGAGCCAATAGTAGTTTGATGACAGTTTTGTTCTACCACAAAATGGCCTCAACTTGGTCATGGAGTGAAGTCTTCTAGTTCACTTGTCAATTGAAGTTGTTTTCAGGAAGTGTAAAAAACACTTAACGTTAACTGTGGTTCTCTAATGAACACAGAGAGAAAAATGGTAGACCACTCAAACAAATCTCGCTCAATTGGGCTAGTCTTGGGGGTTCCTCCTGGTAGCCATCATTAAATGAACCTCTAATTCACCTTGAATGCTTATAAAAGTATTTTAGAAATGCTCATTGCCGTGGAATTCACGGAGTTAAGATCCCTAAATTGAGTAAAGTAAAACCCACAAAAGTTAAGTGACTTATCCAATGTCTTAGAGCAGGGGTGAGACTCGAGTTCAAGTAAGTCTTCAGACTTTCAGACATTCTCTTTCAAACAGAAATGTCACTTGGTTAGCATGCTAGTCCCTGTATTGGTACTTAATGCTCTTTTGAGGTTGGAGGATAGAAGAGTGAAAAAGTTGAAATAAGTTATTAAGTTTTTAATAAAATTTAAGGAAAATTTATAGCCCACCTTTGGTGTAGGAGTAGCTAGAAAATATGGATTTGTATTCTTTAGTTTGTGTGTAATATTTGGCCTCTAGAGTAAGTTCACAATATGGAAATGTGATGCTTAAAGCATCAAGAGAATGCCCATATAAGATAGCTGGAGTCTTCTATTAGCTTCTGGATAACTAGTCAACTATCGCAGCTCACAAGCTAAGCTATGGATGGTTAATGTAGACATGGGCAAGTTTGAAAATGGGTACCCTTGGGAACACAAAATTCAGGTGAAGATTAGCCCCAAATTAGTTAACATTTGGATAAATTCCTGTAATGTCCAGTCTGCCACTATTTTTTTTAAATATATTTTATTGATTTTTTACAGAGAGGAAGGGAGAGAGATAGAGAGTTAGAAACATCGATGAGAGAGAAACATTGATCAGCTGCCTCCTGCACATCTCCTACTGGGGATGTGCCCGCAACCCAGGTACATGCCCTTGACCGGAATTGAACCTGGGACCTTTCAGTCCGCAGGCCGACGCTCTATCCACTGAGCCAAACCGGTTTCGGCAGTCTGTCACTATTTAATTGGAGCCAGACTACCTGATTCCAAGTGCAGTTCCTCCAGATGCCGATTGTGTGACATGCATAGCCAGTTAAATTGGTGAACAAGTCGCTTAACTCATAGGGTTGCTGTTAAGACACAAGGAATCTAAGTTCTTCACAGATAG
The DNA here is from genome assembly GCF_028538775.1 of Myotis yumanensis. Classification (NCBI taxonomy): domain Eukaryota; kingdom Metazoa; phylum Chordata; class Mammalia; order Chiroptera; family Vespertilionidae; genus Myotis; species Myotis yumanensis. The sequence goes on along the minus strand of NW_027223762.1, from coordinate 27,004,749 downwards.
ATAGTAACCACTGCTTAATTATAAACTAATAGTAGCAGTATCAACAGTGTAGAATTCATCTTTGTTTTCTCAAAGTGGTTGGTATTACCACTTTGAAATTGCCCAACTCCCCCGCCCCCAAATTAAAGATCATATATACTTTGGTTACATTTGTGGTCTTAGAATGGAACTGGATGTACAATATTAAACAAACAGTATACCAGTAATTGACCCTGTTACTCCTTAATATATAAAAGATGAGTTTCTAATTTAAAAGAAAATTGAATTGGCACCATAAATTGCAAGCTTTACTCATGGCAATAGCAGCAGACACACTAACTTAATAATTTATGTTGACAGTGGGGGCAGAAGAGGGGATCTACCCAGACTATACGTACTAATAATATTGATCAGTAATATGCCACAATTTATGGATATCACTAAAAATTGTGACACAAGTGGCAGGAAAAAATGGTAAGTGGCTGACTAGTTACACAGTAGCTTTGTTTGATAAGTAAAGGAAGAATTCATAAGACACAAGTGGAACAATACTTGAGCAGGCATACCTCCAAATACTTCATACCAGTGATTCTCAATCTTCCTAATGCCGAGACCCTTTAATACAGTTCCTCATGTTGTGGTGACCCCCAACCATAAAATTATTTTTGTTGCTACTTCATAACTGTAATTTTGCTACTGTTATGAATTATAATGTAAATATCTGATATGCAGGATGTATTTAGGTGACCCCTATGAAAGGGTCGTTCGATGGATGTTTAAACAAATTATGTTTATTTTTTCAAATATACAGCATTCTAAAATGAAAACATTGATAGAAAAATGTATCTAAAGTATAACTTTTTATTTTTGTAGTTTTGGTTTTGAGGCAATGTGTTTAATCAGTGTTATGCAACTACTACTGTTAATGATGAACATATGAAGGAAATTCAACAATTGAATTATTGTTATAAGAACAAATAAAGTAAACATGTTAACTCATTAAATTAGGTGCAACTGAATAAGGAAAGTATATTACTGTGTAAGAACACTGACCCTGTAGCAAAAGAAAAATACTGTTCTTATATAAGAGTAGTTATCTTATAAGTCATACTGAGTCCAAGTCCCTTTTAAAGCATTTCAAGAATAATATTCCAAATAATAGTTTAAAATGTCCACTTAAAAATATTTATTTTAGTACATAGTAAGCACATAATATTCCAAATGTTTTTATGTCTGTATGCATATATGCATTTTTACAAATAATCAGATTATATTATATAAACTATTTTGTAACATTCTATTTCAATTATTAATAGTTCAGGAATTTCCCTATCATTAAGTTGTATGCCATTATCATCATTCTAATTGCTGTATAGTATTTTATTGAATGTATGCTCACTAATTTATTTAATGAAATTATTTTCAGCAAGTAGCTGAAAGAAATATAATCATAGCAAAGTTACATTACAGTCTATAGTTATTCTTTTAAAAAATACATTTCATGCTTCAAAGGCAATTATACTATAATAATTAACTTGAAAAACAGCTAGTTTCTATAGCAGATTTCTTATGACACTGAATAATCCAGCATAGCCTGATATGTAAGTAAATTAAGTACTGAAATTGAGTTAAATATTTAAAACTTTTTCTGGGATGTAGATATAATTTTTTCAGCTACATATTTAGCCACTAAGTAGGATGTATGACATTTTTAGATCTCAAAAACCCAGTTCCATTTTAGGTAAAATCCTATTTTAGAATGCTATTTTTTCAAACTTTTCAAGCATGGTCTCTCTAAACATCTTTACACAACATGGGGAGAATTGGTTCTTTATACTTTAGATAAATTTTTCTGTCAATGTTTTCATTTTAGAATGCTGTATATTTGAGAAAATAAACATAATTTGTTTAAACATCCATACTATGGGGATACTACGCAAAACTGAAAAGGAACAAATTATTACTACACTTAACAATTTAGATGACTCTCAAGGGAACTATAATGAGTGGAACAGTCCATCACAAAATATTACATACTGTATGATTCCCTTTATCTGACATTCTTGAAATGACAAAATCATGGAGATGAAGAAGTGATTAGTGGTTTGCCAGGGTTTAGGGATGGAATGGCAAGGAGAAGGGTACATGTGGCTGTCAAGAGAGGTAGTAAGAAGGAGCTTTAGGGTGATGGAGTAGTCAGTATCTTAAAGTGGTGGTAGTTACATGAATCTATATATGTAATAAAATTGCATAGAACTATATACACACCCATAAATAAATGCACATAAAACCAGTAAAATTAGAATAAGCCCTGTGGACTATACTGATGTCAATTCCCTCATTTTGATATTGTACTGTAGTTATGCAGAATATTGTCATTGAAAGAAACTGGGTAAATAGTACACGGGTCTCCTGGTACATTTTTGCAACTCCGGTGAATTTATATTTGGAAAAAAAATATTAAGTAAATAAAGGAAATGTTTTAAAACTTAAAAGTTTGTTAATAGTGATTAAAATTTTAGGGTTTGGAGTAGTAGTAAATCAATACAAAGTGACATGTGTGTATTTTAGAGGTAATATGCTGCTCTCAATAGTGCCTTAGTTACTATTGGGAACTGCCTAACTGTTGGTCCAACTTCATACTACCTTACCTAATAATAGACAAACATGTAAATTAACTGTCCCTCCACTACACCCACCAGCCAATCAGGAGAGTATGCAAATTAACCCAACAAAGATGGCAGTTAATTTGCATACATAGGGGTGAAACGGCGAAGCGAAGACTGAAGGCTCTGGCCAGAGCGAAAGGCCTGGGTCCTGGGTGCCAGAGGAAAACCGGTGCCGGCAGCCAGGGGAAGGGAAGGCCTATTGCACAAATCTCTTCATGCAACGGGCCTCTAGTCTATATATATAAAAGGCTAATATGCTAAGTCCGTGGTCGGCAAACCGCGGCTCGCAAGCCACATGCGGCTCTTTGGCCCCTTGACTGTGGCTCTTCTACAAAATACCACATGCAGGCGCGCACGTACAGTGCAATTGAAACTTCGTGGCCCATGTGCAGAAGTCAGTATTTTGTGGAAGAGCTGGTATTTTGTGGAAGAGCCACACTGAAGTGGCCAAAGAGCCGCATGTGGCTCGCAAGCCGCAGTTTGCCGAGCCGCAGTTTGCCAACCACTGTGCTAAGTGTCTGTCTGGGTAATGACATCACGTAGCAACACCCAGCTTCCCCTCCCTAGCGAAGACTAGCCTCCTTGCAGTTTCTTCAGCCCAGGAACATGACTTGCTTTATAACCAGGTGGAAATATTTCACACTTTAACCAAATGTCTGTGAAGCGTTTTCTTGTGCCTCATCTCATTTGATCCTCACAGAAGTCCTGGAGTAGCTAGATAGGAGACTTGGTGGAATCCTATTTTCTTTTCATTAGCTGGAAAACAGCAATTTAGAAAGCTTAGAAACTTGACCCGACTGAAAAGAAGTAAGAAATGGTGGACCTTGAAAAATGACTTCAGGTTTTCTCACTGCGCAGAATATAGTCAAACACTGCTGCAGTTAAATATTTTACCCTTTGTTCTCGCTGCATGATCTACAATAATAATCTGCTTTGTGTTGATATTTACTGCTGTATTGCTGACAATTACCTAAAAGAGAAGTTGGAGTGCTTTATTGGTCTGGAAAAAGTTTAGCTAAATCAGAAAGCAGGTCTAATTAAGCAAGTTTATTTTATACTAGTATATATAAAAGGCTAAGTTGACTTGCGCATGCACAATACATATAAAGCTGGCACCAATCACATGCATGTGTTTTGATCTGTCATTGTTGATTGTGAATTTGGTTGACACTTCTATTATAGAGAAAGGGCAAATAGTGATATTAAAATATTATAATTAATTTCTTTTCAATGTGCACGAATTCGTGCACCAGGCCACTAGTTTTTATGATAATTGCCTATACACTTGAGATAAAAATAACCGTACATATTTTAGACAAAATTATCTTTGAAATTAGTATATGTCCATGAAGAAAGTTTTATGTATTCCTGAGAAAAACATATGTGATATCTAATGTACCATCCTTAATTCATTAATGTGTTATCATTGCAACTCTGCTTTTTAAAAAGTTTATAGTATACTCTGGTTAGTGTTTCTCAGTGGCTAGAGCATTGGCCCTCCCACCTAAGCATCACAAGTTTGATTCTGAGTCAAAGGCATGTACCTGGGTTACAGGACCTGGGTTGCAGGTTCAATCCCCAGCATGGGTGAGAGGCAACCAATCAATGTGTCTCTCACACATCGATGTTTCTCTCTCCCTCCTTCCCTTCTATTCTCTCTAAAAAGCAATGGAAAAATATCCTTGGATGAGGATTAACAGAAAAATAAAAAAAGGGTTATAGTAAAAAGCCTTTAGTAGTCTAAATATGTTCTTACTCTCTTTTAAGGATAAATGGTATTTAATTGCAAAACTTTTAATAGTAAATGGAAATAATAACAAAATATTTACCAAATTTATTTATAATTTACCAAATTTATATATAGTATGAAGTATCTCAGATGAGACTCAAATTCCTTTCCAAAATCTACTGACAAACTAATCTGCAACTTTGATATCAGTCCTCTTTGAGTTTAGTTTGCTCACATATACAATAGACAGTGGTCTTTGCTTAAGTTTCTTTGCTGTTCTAATATTTTGTCAAATCTATGTTACCTTCATTCTATTCTGAGATATAATCTCTTAAAAATATTAGGATGGCTTATTCTAGGAGGCTTCAAAATTATCAGCAAGCTGTTGTGATTTTTTTTTAGCTATATCTTTATACATAATGTGAAATTATGACCGGAAAAACATTTTTATTTTAATTCTACTTTACCTTTACATTTTAAGAAAAAAGTAGGTACATGTTTAGTTTTCAACAACAAAATAAAAAGTGTTAATCAAGTTTTTATTACTCTTAGAATTCTTTATCCTCTAACCCTTAAGATAAGAAATGAGCTCTTTGTGAAGAAGTTGACAAGTTTATTTTAAGTGCTAATTAGAATATGTCTACATTTTGACCTTGACTGTAGACTTTTTTTTTTTTTTTAAACCAACTTGAGTTTGTGGACATATGGTCAAGGCTTCCAGATGACAGCTATTTCTCAGGATATATAATGTTTATGATCCCTGGGTTTTAGGTGTGATGTTTATTACCTTGGTTGTCTCATTTTAAAACATAGACTCAGCAAATAAGGTTATAATTTTATTACCTACTTGAGGCCCAGTGCATGAATTCATTCATGGGTGAGGTCCGGCCAGCTTGGCTCCAATCAGGGTGGAATTGGGCTGAGCCTATAGGAAGAAGGAGACGGCAGGAGGTTGGCTGGCTGGCCTGCCCTGATTGGGCCCTATCAGGACCAGGCTGACTGGGAGGAGGGGCTGCAGGCGATTGGCCGGAGGGCCCTGCCCCCAATTGGGGGAGGCTGATCGGGGTGGGGCTGGCCATTAGGAGGGGCTGTGGGCTGTTGGCCAAACAGCTCCACCCCCAAATGGTGTGGGAGGTCCAATTGGGGGCCAGAGGCCTGGGGGAGGGGCCATGGGTGGTTGCCCGGATGGCCCTGCCCCTGATCAGAGTGGGGGAACTGATCGGGGTCGGAGGTGGTGGGGGGGAATGGCTGTGGGCCAAACAGGGTGGTGGGGGCTCATCAGGGGTGGGGCCAGCTGGCGGAGGGGCCACAGGAGGTTGGCCAGCTGGCCCCACCCCACCCCCCCGATCAGGCTAGTTTGCTGGCCGCAGTGAGCTTCATAGCGACCAGTTGTTCTGGTCATTACAGCATTCCAGTTGCTGGCTTTTAATATATATAGATGATTTTATGTTATAAAGTATTTAAGACCTCACCATATCTTTTCATTTTGTTCATTATTTTGTAGTTTTTCTTTAAGGTCAGGGGCTGTGTCTCATTTTTCTTTTTACACAGAATATTCATAAAAATCCCTGGAGGTTTAGTAAACAACTGAAGAAGGAATACATTTTACATACATGGTTGAAATAAAAAATATCCTAAAAATTTGAGTTGAACCATTTGGTAATGTCCCAATGATTGTGTCTCTTAATTGGGAATTAAAAAGTGCAGATTAAAAGATTGATTATATCATCTCAACAAAATATATTAGTATTATATAGCTATGAACTGTGGTGGATCAATGAAAGTTCAGAAGAAAGACTCCATGTCCTTTTAGTTTTTGAGCAAAGTATGCATGATTGACTGCAAAGGAAATTTTTCTGAGCTTTTTACTGTCAAGATTACAAGGAGTGTGGCCAAATCAATCAATATTCCTTTAGTTCTTAAACTGTTTTAGACATTTGGAGATGAAAAGGTTATAGGAGAATCTACTCATCTGCCAGGGCTGAGTAATACACAAATTGTTCCTGTCCTTCCTGGGCCTGAACCAGCACAAACAGAGGACCCTGAAGACATAACTTCTAAAAGAACACAATGAATTCATATTTGAAATGCTGAACATTTCATCCAAGGACTTTTAAGAGGTTATATCCTTTAGAATTAGATGTCTTTGGCAATGTAGAAGCATAGGAAGCCCACTTTGAAATATTGGCATGAAGAATTCGGACTTGGATTTATTTGCTAATTTGGTAATTGGGTAGCAAAATAAAGATTTTCTTGTTGGTTGTGAGCCGGGTAATATTTACAGAAAGTGATGGTATTAGTATTAGAAATTTCTTTATGAGATTTATGGCCACATGAACCATATTATTTGTTTTGTTCATTAAGGTATCCTGATCAAATAGTGAAAAAGTCAGGTGCTATGGCAGATAGTTTCCATATATTTTACCTAGATTATGGGTGTTTTATCAGTTGTACAGGCATTCCACAGGTTAACAAATCAACATGCACCTGTGTAAATACTTGTGTCGGTTCTAAGTTATTATACCATTTGAAAAAACTATACAGAAGTATTGAAGTGACTGGGAGGTAGGTGATGGAAACTAATAGAACAAAAAGATTTATAAATAATGGAAGTTGTCAGAATTCTTTGGGAGAGGAACACAGACTGGGAAAAACTATACTAAGCCAAAGTAATTTGAGCTTTAAGAAAAAAAGATTATTTTGGTCACATGATGGTATACATTTACTAGTATATTGCATAATAAAAGCTAGTTGTTATAAGAAACAGCTCAAAATTTTATTGGCTTTATATTACAAAGATGTATTTCTGGCTCACAACATAACCATAGTTTAATGTCAAGGGTAGGATCTTCACCTAATGTAAAATCAAAGAACCCAGGCTCCTTCTATGTTGTGGCTCCACCATCCCTTAAAAGCCTTGGAACCATCCACTGTACTCACATCTTCTGCATCCAGATGTTAGACAAGCAGAAAAGAGGGCATAGACAAAATACACCTGCTCTTATGCATTTTGGGCTGAAGATGTCACACATTATTTCTGCTCTTATGTTATTAGTGAGAACTGGTGACATGGCCTCATTTACATAGAAATAGATAAGGAAATATCTGACAGTGTTCCAGAAGAAGAAAACATAGCATTGCCTCTGTCCAACATTCAGTAAGTGTAATAGAAATATAATAATAGCAATTCAAGGCTAGGAATGGAACCCAGGAGTTATAGTTTCAGAGTGCATGCTCGTAGAACCATTCCATACTGCCTGTTCTTGTGGAGAAGACATAAGGTATTAGTGATAAAAAAAAAATATGTGCCGTAAACTGGTGAGAGTAAGAGAGTAAGATATCAGATACTTTTAATTCAGAATAACTACTTTTTGGATGTCTCTTCTAAGAGGTTTATGGTCAATGCATCATCATGGGTGAACTGGTGATCCCTACTTCTCTTGGACTCCCTACAACTTACCCTTTGACTTGAACGGCAACGTTTCACACATGGTCATTCTTCTCCAAGGTCACACTACCTGGGTAGGCTTGTGATGATGAAGAGAGGTAACCTACATAGGGCTAAAGAGGAAGGTTTCTGGGATGAGCCTGCCTTGATACAAGTGCAGTCTCTGCCACTTGCTTGCTGTGAGACTTTGGCTAGCTACTTAAGATCTTCATGGCTCCATTCCATTGTTTGGAAAATGTAGATTCATATATCATAGAGTTGTTAGGAGAATTAAATAAGTTAATACTTGTAAAAAGTTAAGACATACTGTATATATTCTAAGTGCTATGTAAGTGTTAAGTTAATTAGAGAGACAAACACTGAGTGCTCTGGGAATCAAGATTTTTTAGGTTCTTGATTTTGAAATGTGTTCTAATTTAAGTGAAAATCACATGATAGTGGAATATGTCTTTCTTAAATTTCTTCTTAGTGATGTTATTTGCCAAAGGTCAATTTTATTAGAATTATATTATACAGGGTTGAGCAAAACTAGGTTTACAGTTGTGAGTGACATTTTTTGAGTTAATAAAACTATTGTATAAATCGTAACCTGCATGTTTTTCCCATACAAACAACTGTAGACTTACTTTTGCCCACCCCAGTATTTTAGCTACAAGGCCTATATACATATATTTAATTTGCACCTAGCCTTAACCCCTTTTTATTTTTAATGGGGTAAATAATAGCTTTCCTGAAAATAGTGTTGTATGTTACATGATGTTTTCTAAAGCAAATGGAAAAAGTATATATGACACTTTTCCCAATGATTGAAAGAGAGTAGACACTCAACAAAATAGAGAATCTTGGTCCTCATGCCTTGCCTGAAAGTGGCTGTTTCTATTATGTAGAGTTATTTATGTGTATATTTATTTTATTTTTCTTAAAACACAACATTTTATATATTCTATCTGCTGTGTAGATTATCTGATGAAAATTAGAAGTCTAAGTTCTGAAGTATACTTTTATCAAAATCTTGATGAGCTTTTAAATTATTGAGAAATGAGTAATCTAAATTTATTACTTGACATCTGTTTTTTTGGGAAACACCTTTAATTTGAGAAATTGATAGGGTGAAGGTTGGGATAAAGCTATTTCAAGTTTTTAACATTTGTTGGGTAATGAAATAGGAGCTTGTTTGGAATATTAGATAATGTACATTTAGAAGATTATTATTATCCAAAGAAACTTCCTGTCTAATTTTAAAGATTTATTTTTATGACCCAGTTATAAAATGTGGTGCATACTAGTAGAAACATAATCAGTATAAGTGCTGACACAAATATAATTATGTCAGTGCAAATGTACTTGCTATAATTCTAAGCTAAAGAGTTAGACTGTTGTTTAAATAGCACTGCCGTAAAGCACAGCCAGCGCCTGCCTGCAGCCCTCCACCAGAGCCCTTCTGATGGAAATCGTGGTTTGGAAAGTCTATAAATGCAAACCCCATCTTTAGTCGAAATTCATCAAATCAATTCTTATAAAACAAAGTCAATCAACCTTGGCACTATTGAAATTATGGGCCAAACAATCCCTTGTTGTGGGGCTGTCTTGTATAAAATGTTGAGCAATATCTCTGGTTCCTATCCAGTAGATGCCAATAGCATCCCCTAGTTGTGACAAACAAAAACGTTTCTAGTGATCACCAAATATCCCCTGGGGATCAAAATTACCCTAGGTTGAAAAACACTGCCTAAGAATAGTAGAACCACAAAATTCTACATTTTTTTCATGTCTTATACATTTTTTTCAAAATGAAGTAAACACATTTCAATCTTTACTTTTGACAATTGAAATTTTTTTCTTTCTGTAAATGTATTTTCTTTCTGAAATAGATGTTGATTTTTTTTTTCAAAAAACAATATCTCAAAATTCCTGTAACACTCACAAACAGCTGCCTCTTTGGCAGTAGAACAGTTTAGGTTTTGCTGATTTTTATTTCAGTTGTTGGTAACAAATTGACAGCTGCTAAATATGAACCCTGTAATATAAAAAACCTTTCAAATTAACTTTCAGGCTTCAGTTGCCAATTTTTATTCTATTGTGTCATTTAGGGAGCAGATGTTTCTGACAAGTTTTCAGTGTTATCCTAACAGAAAAAAATAGATGATAACTTTAATTCCTGTCTTTCTTCCCTGCTCACATCTAAAATCACATTTCAGGAAATCCTTAGCTCTAAATATCTTCTAAAATTGATTGAAACATAAATCTCAGGACATGGCTGGCGATGTGAGTTCATAGCGCCTACACTTAATTGTAGATTTAGATTCAGTACTCTTTTCTCTGTGGTCTATGTACGTTGCTAGAACCATATTTTAATGACCTTTGCCATAACAGCCTTACAGTGAGATCATATATATATATTAACATCTCATTCTCTTGCCTGGGCTTTAAATAATATATTTCTTTTACTGAATTTTACTCCACAATGAATAATGTGATGGTAATAATCCTGGAATCTACTCCCAAAGCTAAAGCCTCCCTAATAACTAGGAAATGTAGAATATTGTGGTTATTTGGAAGAGCTTTTTAATATAGACACTTGTTCTATATAATAAAGATATAGATCTCTATGGCATCTCTTTGTAATAATATTCAGAGTTGTGAATTTCCACAATGAATGAAAGATAGAGACATAGTCAGAAGAAGAGACGGACAGGATTTGAAAGGATGAGAGCCATTCAAAAAAGGAAGGCACACCAATATAAGGGCACATTCATCTGGACAAATTAGGATTTATGGCTCCAGTAAATAGGGAAATAAATTTATTTTTTTAATATATTTTATTGATTTTTTACAGAGAGGAAGGGAGAGGGACAGAGAGTTAGAAACACCGATGAGAGAGAAACACCCATCAGCTGCCTCCTGCACACCCCCCACCAGGGATGTGCCCGCAACCAAGGCACATGCCCTTGACCGGAATCGAACCCGGGACCCTTCAGTCCGCAGGCCGACACTCCATCCACTGAGCCAAACCGGCATGGCTAGGGAAATAAATTTAAAAGAGAATCCCAAAACAGAGAGAGCAGTGAGATATAAAAGAGAGAATATGGCAAATTCAAGGAGAAACATGAGAAGGGAAATGGAACCAGAGCATTAGAAATGACAAAAATTTGGCAGCCAATCATCTTTACTGACACCAACAGACACCAATTTAAGATTTTAAACTTCATTCTCTCCAATTAGCTATATACTTTTTAAATCTGAAAAGTTGAGAGAAAAAATCTTACAAAACAAAAGTTACCTCATAGAAATAGAGAAGATGGGGAGAGAGGAAGAAGAGGACCTGACATTTATTGAGAATCTGCCATGTGGTAGGTCCCGTGCCAAACACTGAGAGAGGTTGCTTTTTAAAAATCAATTATTTTTATTATAAAATAAATACTCCTTAAAGAAAGTTGGGAAAATGAATAAATGGAAAAGAAAGTCTCTAATGCATGTATACACAAGTGCAAATTTTTAAAATAATGCTGTTTTGAACATCGGAAGCAGAAACACATTTTTTCTATTTAGACCATTACTTTAGGACAGAGTGTTTCCTGTGCTTACAATGACTAGATCAAGGACTCTCAATGTTGGTAAGGTTTTAAAAAGGGGGTGTAGGCACACCAGAACTTCAGCAAGAGTGGGAGTTCTGCTTCAAGGGCCCTCATCAGAATTGGCTATTATCATTAAAAATACAAATTGAACTTTGAGGATAATTACTTGAAAATGAAAATGACAAAAAAGATAATACCACAAATAATGGGATACAGTGCTAAATTTTAGAATCATGGTATGCAAAGCAAAATGAGCATTTGTACTCAGTGTACCAAAGGGGTGGGTGGAGCATTAGGCAGTTTGCATCTGCCTGAAGGTCCACGTCTAGGTTAAACACCCCTAAGCAGCTACTGCTTTTTATTTTTCTTTCTCTGGCCCCTTTGTTTAAAAGAGTTTTTGTGGAATCTGTAAAGAGTGCTCCAATGTGTATTGTGTGTAAAGGGTAAACCTTTAAACGTACACTTGATTTCTGATTCGGGGATTGCTGTTATTGGGGTCATAGATTAGTAGTGTGCAATAATGAAGAACTCTATAATAAGATTTACTGAATTCACAAAAGGTCCTGTTCTCTTGATCAATACCTGTGTGCATTTTAGCATAGAATCAATATCACTTTCAGAAAATACCAGCTAGCCTTATAGAAGGGAAGGGAAAGAAATGATCTCTCAAATTCGGTAGGTCTAATTTTGTTTGTTTGCATATGACATTCATAAAATCTTTCTCATTTTTGAGGAAAAATTCACTTCAGGGCATAAGGACAAAAGGAAGACAGGTAATTAAAATTAATTAAACAAACACAGTAATTATGTACATATTTGATCAACAAATCACTTCAGGTGGTCCCAGAATTTATTTGTCTTGTTTCTCTGTGGTTAATATGCTGGTGTGACTAGGAAGGTTAGGAATGTTTATCTGCTCACATCCACTGCCTTTTCCCTAAGCGATGTGTAGAAATCTAGAACAGTTTCATCTTTATATGAAGAGAGAGCAGCTTTATATTATTGAAGTATTTTATGAGGTTTTTCTTATTAATTCCTAAAACCACTGTTCTCCAGGTGTTACCATGAGTGACTTTTCTGGCTAGCCTAACAATGAGGTCAGCTCCTTTGAACTGAGAAGACTGGGAATACAGTCTTTAGGATTTTCTTTGTTTTCATTACAAATATCAAATGTTCTCAAATATTCTTTTTTATCATTATAAAGAGCATATTCTCTGGAAGTAAGAAATCGGTACATGCCTTCTCTCTTGGACCCTCCATGATCCCAAGAACAACTGATTGACTGATCTTAAGTCCTGTAGCTATAAGCTTACATGCTTCTTAAAGTTGTTTTCATTGGAGACCACTCATGGAAAAATCACGGCTCTTTTAATAATACTTTATGGCGTATTTTTTTTACAGCAGGGGTCTGGTGATTTTTTTAAATATGTTTTATTGATTTTTTACAGAGAGGAAGGGAGAAGGATAGAGAGTTAGAAACATGGATGAGAGAAACATCAATCAGCTGCCTCCTGCACACTCCCCACTGGGGATGTGCCCACAACCAAAGTACATGCCCTTGATCGGAATCGAACCTGGGACCCTTCAGTCTGCAGGCCGAGGCTCTATCACTGAGCCAAACCAATCAGGGTGGGTCTGGTGATTTGTAACATGAGATTTCCCCCCTCTATGGAAACCTACTGATGGCTTTATTTTCTTTTGTCTCATTTCTAGCCAGCGAGCCAACAAAAGTATTACTGTTGAAGTGGGCCATTTATAATTCAAATTCCACATTAAACTTTTAGTGCATTTTCTTTTTGGTGTTATAAGTCCCCAAAAGAGAGAGTAGAATGTTCTTTTGAATCCTGGGTAACTTCTGTTTTGTGGACAACCTGTCTCAAATTAAATGCAGTATAGTCGAATAAAAGTAGTGTGAAATCATGGATAACAATTGATTTTTAATGAAGATGGCATTTATCATGAACTGTCCTTCCTTCCGCCTGTGAGACACCAAGGAAAAATTCTAAGCCCACCCAAATTTAAAGTTATCCCAGGCAGAACATCGGATGGGCCAGATTGAGCAGGCTGTGTTGAAGAGCTTTTCTCATGCAGTGCCATCTAGCCAATCTGTTCCTGGCATCATCAGAGGTACTCAGCCTTACCGGCCAAATTGTACTCAAAATTACAGCTCATATAGTTGATATTAGAAAGTAATTTAGCTCATTTAATTTTTCTAAGAACTTTAAACTCAAAATGTTCCTTCCATTTCACTCATTGAAATATATTGAGGATCTCAGATTGTTAAAATTGGAGGATCAAAGACAGTTTAAATTGTTTAAATTATATGTATCTTCTATCCAGCCCTCAAATTTTAAAAATGCAAAAGATGAAGCTTAACAAAGAATAGGTCATTCTCTAAAATCCACGTCTGGTCGGCATAGCTCAGTGGTGGAGCATTGACCTATAAACCAGGAGGTCACGGTTCAATTCCCGGTCAGGGCACATGCCCAGGATTATGGGCTTGATCCCTAGTGGGGCCATGCAGGAGGCAGCCAATCAATGACTGTCTCTCAGTATTGATGTTTCTCTCTCCTTCTCCCTTCCTCTCTGAAATCAATAAAAATATATTTTAAAAAAATAATAAAATAAAGTCTAGAGAGGCCCAGAACTCAAATCAGTGAAGTCCCCGCCCCCGCCCCCCCCGCCCTCTTGAGACTTGTGTGCTCTTTTTCTCTGTTCTATGATGCTTCTTTTCATTCCTTTTTTTTTTATATATATATTTTATTGATTTTTTACAGAGAGGAAGGGAGAGAGATAGAGAGTTAGAAACATCGATGAGAGAGAAACATCGATCAGCTGCCTCCTGCACATCTCCTACCGGGGATGTGCCCGCAACCCAGGTACATGCCCTTGACCGGAATCGAACCTGGGACCTTTCAGTCCGCAGGCCGACGCTCTATCCACCGAGCCAAACCGGTTTCGGCTCATTCCTTTTTTTACAGCAGGTATGTATCAATGCTGCAGTGTGTGTGTGTGTGTGTGTGTGTGAGAGAGAGAGAGAGAGAGAGAGAGAGAGAGAGAGAAAGAGGATAAGTGGGTTAGAAAATAATTATCATAGTTATTAATACTTTAAATATGTATATATAACTCCTGTTTATTTTAATTTTTAATACTAGAAGTGTTTTGGATCTTTATTTAGAAGTTTAGTATGTATTTTAGACCAGTAATATGTCATAGGAGCTTAACTCTTGTTTATATAAATTAGCTTATGGTAAAATTGGTTTCTCTTTACATTATTTTATTTAAAGTCACAGTTTCTAAGAACCTATTGATGACATTAAGTGAGGACTTGATAGTTAGCAGGCTTGAGAGACAAAGGGAATATGAAGTGTCAAAAGCAAAGGAAAGCCAGATCTTTTTTTTTCCATAAATATAATGTACCAGACTGGTTAGCTTAAAATGCACCTCTGTGGTAATGACCTTAAGGTTTGTACAGATTGAATACCTGTTACCTATAGTTTCTTGAGAATTTTCAAATCAGGAAGTACTGTGCTTTGATTTGTAAGACCAGGTTGTCTTGTTTCAGGAGGAGTTCTGGTCAGAATGGATGTTGGATGACCTTGCTTTGCATTTGTGCTTTGGCCTTTGAGAAGTATGATAGAAAGGACACTGCAGCAGGAGCCACCCCAGATATTAGCCCTGGCTCGACCATTCATTAGTCTGTGACTCAGCAAGTCACTCATCTCAGAGCTTCAGTTTCATGAAGTATCGCACAAAGCTAATAATCCATAGCCCACCTTTGTCACAGGCTTGTTAAGGAGTCCATGTTGGATAGTTTAGATGACAACTTAGGCAGATGATAGGATGCTATGGTTCAGCTAACTGTAGCATTTCAATGGTTATATTATTTAAAGTATTATTATTTTAATGACTATTAGACTGGTTCTGTTACTCTTCTGGATTTTTAAATATTTGGGCATTTTTTTTCTTCCAACTAAATTGGAAAATTACATTAGCAAATATTTGTCATATGCTTAAAAATACCAGAGGGTTTGTTTTTCCTAAGATTTTGCCAGATATTAACTCATTTAATTCTCCCAATGGCACTATAAAGGATGTAGTGTTATTCTTACCATTTTCTAGAGATGTTAAGAAGATAATGAATGAAACTCAGCTAATAAGTGATAGCTAGGGTTTAAAGCCAGATCCTTATTGTTAAGCACTGTGCTATGCACTGACATCAATATGAATGTTATATGAATGTAACTAGTATAGTGGCTGGTTGATTCAAAATTTGAAATATAGTATGCCACCCATATCCTTCTTGGTTTTTAATGATAACTCTGAAGTCATCTCTGTAATAGTAATAGTCATAGCAATAATAATAATAATAATAATAATAATAACAACAACAAATCACATTGAATAAGATGCATCTTTTACCATAAATCTTGTGGTAAGATTTATTGTTATTATTATTGTCTTTATTTTAAATTGAGAAACTGAGGCTCAAAGAGGTGAAAAAAAACCAAGCCAGATTCACATAGTAGTTAATGGTTCAACTGAGTCTGATAGAGACTCTCTAGTTCTAGTAAACGTATTCTTAATTACTACATTATGTTGCCCTTTTTTTTGGTATTTTTTTTTTCCCCAGTACCTTGTCACATTCCATTGACTTGTGTAATACTGAGAGGCTTTCTGAAGCAATTTTAATCCTAATGGCCAATTTAGGGAAAGACTCTATCTTACTTATGCATTGTTAATATAAATCAGTGGTGTTTTTTGTTTATTCTAGTGGGGAAGGGGATCGATATATTCTTTTAGGGAGGACTTGTGATAGGATCCATCATAAGAAGACAGACACTCAGTGCGTATGCATGTTAATCTGACAGATGGCCAGAGTTTAGAGCCCGGATCTTACTTCTGCATTGCCCATAATAAATAAACCATATTGGAAGGTTTGAGTGTACGGAGAGGACACAGAGAATTGATTTAGGACTAACTTGCTAGATGACCTTATTTTACATTAATTTAATATATCGACCACATTTTAAAAGTCATGCCCTTCATAAAATGGCCTAAGGATGTATATATGAAAATTAAAACATTAATGCAAACTCATAAAACATAAAACAGCAGCAGTATAAAACACACAGCAGGAAAGTCCTTTGAGGTATGCTAACATAAAAATGGGCTCATTATGCATGTAGGTATGCACTACCTCCTAATGACTTTAAAATAATTTGCATGTGAAATGATTACCACAAAACTACTCATTATGTCATCGGTTTGGGATTTGAAAATAGGTCTTTGTAGGCTGAAGGTCATTGCCTTAATCTAAAGCCAATTTGGGCTACTGCATCCATTCCGTATCTTTTTAGGCTCATTCATTTGTTTACATGTGACTTCCTTTGTTTTTGCTTCTTTTTCCTAATTAAAATCCGTGCTAAAAATGTATAGGCTAAGAGAATAATGAGTCCAAATATACTTGAATATTTTAAAATTAGAGAATTGTAATAGCCCAATAGCACCGAGAATATTATTAATAGTTACTAGGGGCCCAGTGCTCGAATTCGTGCACCTTGAAAGGAACTGTGGGTTGTGAGGCTGTGGTAGGCACAGGGGCGAGTCTCAGCCCATCCTCCGCACCCATGCCGAGTCTCTCCTGTTGCAGCCCCCAGTCCCCTGTATGCTGGTTGTCCCACTCTCGCTGCCGCATCTCCCATGCTCAGCAGCGCACCCACTGATGGCCTGGAGCTATTGGGGCCGATGCCATCAGTGGGTGTGAGTGGCAGCTGCTGCCCCGATCACCCCTCAGGAGTAGGGGGATGTGGAGAAGCCCTCAGGGACCATCAGGGTCCGCAGCCGCCACTCACACCTGCTGATGGCACTGAGTGATCGGAACTGGCGCCGGGCGGCGGCAGCAGGTGTGAGCACCAGGTGGGACTGCGGTATGTGAGAGCAAAGAATTTTCAGTAACCACCAGAGGCTCACCCTGATGACAGCAACCGGCACCCTGTCTTGGTCTGAAGCCCCTACTCACCTGCTCCACCATCCTATTGTGACCAACGCCCACCATGTTCTGCACACTCCCCCTGGTGGTCAGCGCACATCATAGCGACCAGTTGTTTGGTTATTCCTCTGTTCGATCTATTTACATATTAGCCTTTTATTATATAGGATTCCTAGTATGCTTAAAATATTTCAGAAGGAATTATTGCCTTATCTATAATCCCAAGAAAAATCCTTTCAGGAACCTGGAGGAGCAGTCTCATCTTCTATTCTTGATAAGATACTTAGTTCTCTCCTGGTAACTACCAGACATTTGAATAAGAGTGGACTGAGCAGAGAACGCCTTGACAAATCACATGTTTCAAATACATTTTTGTAGGCCACTCTTCAAAACAACCCATGTACATTTAATGTTTTACTCTCAGGCAAGTGAAATGGGTTTTCAGATGCTTAGTGTGGCCAGGAAGATAAATCTAGATAGAGTTGGAAGGGTCCTCATTTACTTATTTCCTGTCTCTAAGGTATGTATGTCAGTAACCCTCCCGAGGTAACTGGCTGTTTACGAGGTTTTAAAGTATCCAAGAATGAAGGTGCTATGACCATTCCTTTTCTCATCCTTCTAAAAAGGAATTGTCTCCTTAGTGGAGACTAACTTATCGCGGTGTGTAATTAGACGTGGTGTTTTATTCCCTGTCACCTTTTGGCTGAGCTTAGGGAAGTTTCTTCTTGCTCCCAGTCTGCTCTTTAAAATCATCCTCAAGCAGCTAATGAATGCTTCAAAGTGACCCAACTGAGTGACACTTTAACCTCTTTCTCCCATGATCAAAATCATTTACTGATTGCCATATGTTACCATATATTTCCAACACCTGTAACAGTGTTTTTCAATTTGTCAGTTATAACCCTTCGTGGAACCTAGAAATATATTTGGAGAGTCCTACTAGTTTTCTAAACAAGCAAGCAAACAAACTAAACTAGAGTTGATGTAAAATAGAATTTAAAGTAAAGTATATAGTGAGGTTATTTTCCTTGAAATATTTTATTTAATTTTAAATAATTTATACATGTGTATGTCATATGTACACTAATTTCCATGTAAAATGTATTTCTATGGGTCATGTTCAAGAAAATATTTTAGAGTTTCTTTATTGTAGGACAAAGTCTGAATACTTGGTCTGATACAACAATCTCTCTCTATTCCTCTCCAAAACCATTTACCTGGTTTAGATCTTTTAGTCATACCAAATGGCCCAACATGCAAGGAAGAGGTTGTTTTCTTTTTTTAAAAACTCTTTTATTTTACTTATGCTATCCCCTCCGCCATAAACTCAATTCCCCTTCCACCATCCTCTCCATCCATGTCATTTAGAGTTAACATTTTTGTTAGTTAGCTCAGATATGTACTTGCCCAAGAAACTTTCCTAAAGTGTCCTTTTCCCAGAAGGGCAATGCGCTCCTTTCTTGAGCCCATGGCCTCTTTCCCCAACAGCCACAGTGTAGTTCAGTGATTGGGAGAATTGCCTATGTTCTTGAATCCTGACTCTTCGACTACTGCCTGTGTGACTGTCAGCATGTTACTTAAGTTCTATATGTCTCAGTTTCCTAATTTACAAAATGGAAATAATACCAGCATCAAACCTACAGAATGGTTAATTAAATGAGTTAAGGTATGTCAGGTGCACAGCCTAGAGCACTTGCTCAACAAATTATAAACAAGTATTATGTTATAGTGACATGTTTGCTTCTGCCTCTAAAGAACATTCTCCAAGTGAAAATTTATATTCTGTTTGAAGATGCCTCTGGCCAAAAAAAAAAAAAAAAAAAAAAAGTCTACTCTTCTCTGGATGCCGCAGAGCCATGAACTGTTTATGCTGTGTTGGAAGGGGAAGTGTACAATGTTTTTTTTAACCACCAGTCACCATTGGGATAAAGAAGTTGTGGAAAGAGGAGAAAATCACCACCAGCTGCTTTAAAATTCATGGCAAGGGTTTTGGATGGATCAGTTGCTGCAGCAGCACCTGCAGGTCCTCTTCTGGGGCTGCATTTACATAAGTCCTGCTTGTCAACCACCCAATCCAGAAGCACTCTGTAAAATGCAGGTTTGGGCTTTTGGCCTTCCAATTTATATTATATATTACTAAACCTGCCAGCAAACATTCTTATTTAGGCCCCAGGGTCAGAAAATTCTGGCAACCATAAAAATGTTCCAATTGATTTGTCATCCATATGTATATGAGGGTGAGAAGAGAAAATGTAAGTTGGGAAAAAAATCAAAGTTCCATTAATTCTATTCTATCCCCAATAAAGGTACTGTCTAATAGCTTACCTTATTCAAGTTTCCACTCTTCTCTCTACATTGATGCAACTTTAAATGCACCCTCATTATTTTTAAAGGACAAATTGTGTTGCTATCCTAATTTTAGCCAAGATAAAGTATAAAGATACCTCCAGTTGGATATACTCCTGACTTTGGTTCTTTAATTCCCACAAGTAGTGTAGAAGGTGGACAGATAATTGCTAAATTTGCTACTTTGCCAATTGAGGCTGGTTTTAAAGCTATAACTATTAATCTTCCAGTTTTCACAGTTTGTAATGCATGTTAATGTTTGCCTTGATCCTCTCACCCATCATGGGCATCCCTGAGTCACTGCCTGCCATCACTAGACTGCTTATACAAGGTCCCAAGTCAGAGAGACATCTTATTAAAAGATGGATTCAATTTGCACTCAAACAAGACTTTGTCCCAATGCAATCAGAATTGGGGAAAACACACACACACACACACACACACACACACACACACACAACTTTGGAATAATGGGAACATTGAGATAAAAGCAGTGTTCCGTGGCATGTTCATTTCAGAACACATATTCATGGATTTTGGTATTTGAGAGATCTCTAGAATCCAGCCCTCTCCAGTGGGAAGATAAATGGGACTCATTGTTGTCTTTCCCTAAGAGTGGACCAGATGTGTAATCCTGGGCCATGGCCCAGAGGCAGGTATGGCAAGACCAGTCAATAATCACATGTGACCTACCTGGATTCTATATTAGAATCACCTGGAGGGAGCCCTTATATAGCACAATCTTGAACAGCATTCCAGGCCAATTATCTCAGAATCTTTGAAAGAAGTGACACACAAGCATCAGAATTTGTTAAAGAACTCTAGTTATTTCCAGTATGCAATCAAGTGTGAACACCATTATTCTGTGAAGACTTAATAGACATGGGTTATAAATCCAATGATTTATAATTTCTTTGACAGTAGTTTCTTTCTTATTTATGATTACACTAGAGGCCTGGTGCATGAAATTCGTGCACTTGGGGTGGGGGGTCCCTCAGCCTGGCCTGTGCCCTCTCGCAGTATGGGAGCTCTCAGGGGATGTCCGACTGCCTGGCTCAGAGCTTCTGGCTGAGCGATGCTCCCACTATGGGAGTGCACTGACCACCAGGGGGCAGCTCCTGCATTGAGTGTCTGCCCCCTGGTGGTCAGTGTGCATCGTAGTGACCAGTCATCCTGCTGTTTGGTTGATTTACATATGAGCCTTTCATTATATAGGATAACACCCTGGACGCGCCCGATCTCATCTGATCTCCGAAGATAAGCTGGGTCGGGCCTGGTTAGTACTTGGATGGGAAAAAGAGATACTCAGAATGACATTTGTACTCCCAGGCCTTCCTAGGAAAAGGCATTTTTTTCAATTTCCATTGGTTCTAAACCTTGTACTGCTTGCAAATAGTACCAGATGCCTGTGTAGTAGTTGTCTTTTTAAAACATTCTAATGTCAAAGCATTTGTTGTAAATTAACAGGAATGGATGGAATCAGAACAAGATGAAATGGCCTTTACTTTTATCCTTCATGCTGAAAGAAAGGATTGCTTCATATGACAATATTAATTGCAGTGGAATTAATCTTAAGTATAAATAAAAAATTAGTAAACAATGTGAAGTTGGTCTTTGTGAATTTCAAAACTAAAATACAATGTAAATCAGCATATTCTAATGGAAAATTCATGAGATTGGATAGAATATGCTTTCAAAAAGCATGAGCAATGATTTCTCCTTCAAGATCTATGAATTTGGCTCAGAGTGATAGTTGCAATAAGATCACATGTAAATGTGGTCTCCACACTGTCATCTTGCTAAAGAAATCGGTTCAGCCCGGAAAATCCATATGTTGGCTTCTATTTGTGCAGTGTTGGTAATGAACATTCCTAAATTTTTTTTTTAAAATATATTTTATTGATTTTTTTACAGAGAGGAAGGGAGAGAGATAGAGAGTTAGAAACATCGATGAGAGAGAAACATCGATCAGCCGCCTCCTGCACATCTACTGGGGATGTGCCCGCAACCCAGGTACATGCCCTTGACCGGAATTGAACCTGGGACCTTTCAGTCTGCAGGCCGATGCTCTATCCACTGAGCCAAACGGGTTTCGGCGAACATTCCTAAATTAATAACAGCAGGAGCAGAACATAACACGTGTTTATGGTTGGCATACATCAAGTGAGAGAAATACTTATTGGACTTTTTTTTTACATTCAGAATAATGACTCATTTCTATTTGTATGAGGTTTTGATCAGAGATGAGAAATTGGGAGATTTTTTCCAACAAAAGCAAGTGTCAATTCTCAACTGCAAAAGAACATATAGAAACATATAGAACGCACTTCTTTAGCTAAGTGTGAAAGCAGATTGTGACACTGAGGCATAAGCAAGTTGGCCAACAAGGATCAAATATTAAAATGTGTGAGCAAAAGCAAACAGAAAACCCAGATAATCTTCATGTTATCAAGTTGATCTGTTTCTCCCCTTGACTTTTTACCAGTTGTAGAAGCGACTTGGTTTGAGTGGGGAATTCAGATGTTACCCATGAGTAATTTAATAGAAGAAAGAGTACTTTATTCTAATCTGGACTGGACTGATTGTTAACCCTAGGTGACTTTTGGAGAAGTTGTCTTCAGCCATGTAGCTTTGAAGTCCTGTAAGGCTAAAAAAACATGTGGTAATTAGGTAAACTTTAAGAGTACTTAAGATACTACATTCTGTATAATTTTATTTATATATGATTAAAGTCACCTTTTATTCAGTATTTGAAATAAACATGTCTAATTTTTAACTCAAATTAATATTTAAATAAAAATTGACAAAGGTGTATGCATGCATATAAGCATAACCAATGGACACAAGACACTGGGGGGTATGGGAAGCTAGGGGAAGGTGAAGGGGGAAAAAAAAAGAGACATATATAATACTCTTTGTAATACTTTAAGCAATAAAACAATTTTTTTAAAAAGGAAAAGAATAAACATAATGTATTGGATGCCCAAGACATGCCAGGCATTGTGCTAGCTCCTTGGGATGCAAAGACCAATAAAACACTCTTCTTGATTCTTAAGAAAAAAAAAATTGACAAAGGTTTTACATTTTATTCTTGAAATTATATTGCCAGAATCTTTGGGAAGGAAAAATACAACATAACGCAAATAATGAAGAAGGCTGTTGCCTAAAAGACTAAAAGCAGCTATGATTACTAGTTTAATTAGCAGGTTGACAGTTTTAAAGAAAGGAAATTATGTGTGTGTTCTTTGTGTGTGTGTGTGTGTTTAATTATACTTAAAATAAAAATACTATTAAAAATAATTTATGTGGAAAATGAAAAATTTGTAACAATGCTTTGAAGTGTCTTTTTTTCCACATGTCTAATTAAGGTTTGCAGATATCACAAGGTTAAGCAGAATGGTATTAGTTATTACTTAAAAATGATTTTGTATATAAAAATACATATATATATATATATATATGAAATCATCTTCAGTGTTTCTTATGGGTTTGGTGCTCTTTTCATTATTTCATACTTTTATGGCCTTATCTTAATCTTCTGGTTCCGTTCCTGCCACAAAGGTTATTTCATAGTGCATTGTTGCTATTGATTTTCCTTTCTATTTCTTTCTGAGAGTAATTCTACAGAAGTTGCTGTGTAAACATCACAGGAAATAGAAGCAATCATTCTGTTTTAAGATGAAATTTTACCCTGACAATGTTTATAAGTAGAGTTTTACATTTAGGAGATTGCAAACTGTATATAAGGTTTATGAAGAGCTTCAAGAATTCATTTTCTTGGTTTGAGTTAACTTGTCAAAGAAAGCAATTTTATTTGATACAAGTGCCAGTAATAATGTTTTCTCCTTAACACCATATAAAACACTGCCTAGTTCTTACGTAGTTTATTGCCCTGAGTGATAGATCGGTTTCATGAAACCAAAACATAAAAATAAATTTGAATGAATGAAGAGCAGTTTGGGCAAAACTTTGGCCAAGATAACTAATTTGTTACTGAGTTGTATGAAAAAGTTGATATCTTTAATATAAACTAACACTGGTAATTTTCAAATCAAGTGGTCAAACTAAGTCAATCTGTTACCTCCTTTCCAAGACTATCTTTCTTTATACTGATTTCAAACATATTTTCCTGGTCTTATATTCTTGTTCATACTAGATTGAATCACAGAGTGATTTGCATAAGAAAGTTCCTTTCTTCCTTCCTTTATTTAGTAAATTTGACTGAGCAACTCCTATGTGCCTGGCCCTAACTGAGGGAAAAAAATAATCAAGGTTGTTGTATTATTAGGATCCCACTGTCTACTAAGAGACCTTACAATGAATATTCTATGTCAAGGCAGATATCCAAACATTTTTTTTTTTTTTACTATTTCAGATGCTATAAGTCTTTGCTGACCACAGCAGCAGGTTTCACCAAGAAATAACAAGTCTCGGTCTATGAGGAAAAGTAGCTTTTCTGTAAAAATTCTCTCCATTCTATCTCTGCTATTGTTGGGTACTAGCCCCTCTTCCAGGGACTGGACCCCCTTGGACACAGGGTATTAGAAAATGGAAAAGACATGAGAAGTCATAGGTATATAAGAAAGTCTTTATTGCAGCTTAAGTAGACATTGCTACAAAGGAACCATTAGATAAAACAGTCCAGTAAAGTAGTGTTTGCTAATACAGTAGCAAATAGAGGAGCCATCCTAGCAAAAACAGCCAGGACTGGATGGTTAGTAACGCATCTTCCCCATAATGCAGCCCCTAATATAGGAGCTATACAGGAGCCAGCCTAAGCAGCCTCACATAATAGCAGCCACTCACTGGCTGGTCAGTAACACACTTTATACTTAGAAAAAAGAGGCTTCTTGCCAAATAGTGACCTCAGTTTTTGGGGTTATAGAAGGGCATACTGGTGCAGGGTATACAGTGTAACTTCTGTGTCCTTGCACCTGCATATGGCAACTTAGCCTTGAACATCCTGATTAGGATTCCCTTGCTCAGAGTGGCCTTGAATATCTGGCGTACACTGACTAATTAGGGTTCCCACAGATATTAAGGAGGTCATTTTAAGAAACAAGTGTAAGGATGCACCTCATCTCAGGGGTATATGCAGTCCTAGTCAGCCTGATATTCTCAACATTTTTAGCCCATGGATTGAATGTGCCCATTGAATTGAGTCCCTGGAAATACCAGGCTACTCTTCGGAGAATCGTGCATTAGTCTGGAGGCAAATTATTTGAATAGGTGTATAAATTGAAATGAAATATGTCAAATCTAATTGAATTCCTGTTCATATGTTGCCACAAATTCTTTGTTACCTCAGTTTCCTCATAAGTGTAATTTAATTCATAGTTCTTGTTCCCCCTAATTTACAGAACCATTATGAAGATGAAGTAAGATAATAGTTGAAAATACTCTTTTTAAAGTTAAATTTATTATGCAGATGGGTGGTGGGCGGTGTGGTGACATTAGCTGTAAAGTACCACTGAAGTACTACAGACTGTCCTGGCAGTTATGATAGATTAGGACAGATTGTGTTTCTAGGATAGGTGTATGAATTGAAATGAGACATGTCAAATCTAATTGTTCTCCAGAAATACTATTAAAATAGGAATTACATTCTGACCAATAGCCTAATATCCAAAATTATAGATACTATAATACATGCCATCTGTAATTAACTATTAAGTGAATTTTTCACATTAAAATAGGCCATTATTTAATGAAAAGCTGTCTCTAAGAGATGGGGTATATACTTTTAAAAAGCCCAGGAAATAATCCCACACTGTTGTCTTTAATATTAAAAACTATAGGGGTTTCTATAGTATTATCTTCTAAAAAACGTTTGACTTATTTTTATTGAAATAAAACAATCTTGTTAGTGTTTGACAGGAATTCACAGAGAACACTTTGGGATTTTTTTTGTCCACATTAAGTCTTTTTTGAGCAATTATTTAAGATATATTTAGGGTATATTTACATGCTCATATTTTCTTATTGTAAATACTAGAGACCCGGTGCACAAAAATTTGTGCACTCGGGGAGGGGGGGTCCCCCAGCCCGGCCTGTGCCCTCTCACAGTCTGGGACCCCTCGGGAGTTAATGACCTGCTGGCTTAGGCCTGCTCCCGGGTGGCAGAGGGCAGGCCCAATCCCTAGGTGCAGCCCCTGGTCGGACTCAGAGCAGGGCTGATTGGGGAGTTGGGGCGCCGCCCCCTGTCATGCACAGAGCAGGATGGATCAGGAGGTTGTGATGCCACCTCAGTCACACTCAGGGTAGGGCCGATTGGGGGATTGGGGCACTGACCCTGTCACACTCAAGGTAGGGTCGATGGGGAGGTTGCAGCGCCACCCCCTGTCACGCACAGAGCAGGGCCAATCAGGGGGTTGGGGTGCTGCCCCCTGTCGCACAGAGCAGGGCCCATCAGGGGGTTGGGGCACCGCCACTGTCACACTCAGGGCAGGGCCGATGGGGAGGTTATGGCTCTACCCTGTCACACACAGAGGCAGGGCCTGTGGGGGGGGGGGGCGCGGTTTGGGGTGCCACACCCTGTCACACACAGAGCCGCAGGGTGATCAGGTTTTTGGGGAGCTCCTCCCTATCAGGCACAGAGCAGGGTTGATCAGGGGTTTGGGGCGCCTTCCCCTGTCAAGAACAGAGCAGGGCGAATGGGGAGGTTGTGGCCCCGCCCCCTGTCACACACAGAGCCACAGGGCAATCAGGGGGTTTGGGCGCTGCTCCCTGTCATGCTGATCCCGGTGCTGGGAGGCATATTACCCTTTTACTATATAGGATAGAGGCCTGGGAGCCGGCTGGTTTGCCCTGAAGGGTGTCCTGGATCAGGGTGGGGGTCCCCACTGGGGTGCCTGGCCAGCCTGGATGAGGGGATGATGGCTGTTTGCAGCTGGTCACACACCCTTCAGGGTGGGGGTCCCCACTGGGGTGCGTGGCCAGTCTGGGTGAGGGGCTGAGGGCTGCTTTCAGGCTGGTGGTTGTTGACTGAAGCTCCCAACCGCTCCTTTTTATTCTCTTTTTTAAATTTTATTCTGGGCCAGCTTTAGCTCTGGCTCTAGCTCTGAGGCTTCTGCTGCTGAGTGTTCTATAATCGAAACAATGTATAACTCCAGCTCTGAGATCTGAAAGCTGGTTTCTGGGGTTTTGTTTATCTTCTATATTTGTTACAAAGTTTCAAACTGCTGGCTCAGAGGCAGGCAAGTCAGGCGGGGAATGTTGGAGTCTGCAGTCCCTGGAGCAAGCAAGCCTCATGTTCGCTTCCAGCTGCCTGGCTGCCGGCCGCCATCTTGGCTGACAGTTAATTTGCATATACTCACTGATTAGCCAATGAAAAGGGTAGCGGTCGTATGCTAATTACCATGTTTCTCTTTTATTAGTGTAGATTCCTGATACAAACTGCTGATTTATCTTTTTGTTAACAAAATACTTTTTTCCCCTTAAGTAATCATCTATTTCATGAGCACTAGCAATTGTATCTAACTGGATATAAGAAAAAGCATAAACCCTTGATCACGCTTTGATTCTTACTGCTTCATGATATCAAAAAGCAAAGGTTTGGCTTGAGTTGTAACCCAAACCCAGAGGTTATTTATTGCTGAGTTGGTTGCAGAATCTTCACAAGTCACAAATCCTGCATGTTCTCTCCCTTATCAGATGATAATAATCATGAAAACAATGCTTTTTTTTTCCTTTGGAAACTTTGAGCATAATTGGTTGTAAAATAATGAGGACACATTTTTCACAAACACACCAAAACTTGGACATGGAAGAATTTTTTTTTTTTCTGCCACAGCAGAATCATGTCACTCAATATAATTTTGTACCTCTCTCCTGTATTAGTAACCAGTCAGTCACAAAGTAAAATTTCTCATTATTTTATAACAAGGAACCACCCCTCTTTCTCTCAAGATGATTTCTCTAGTTCCTTGCCTCTTTGTATCTCCGTTTTCATAGCTTTTTCTTGAAGGCAGAGGATTCCAGTGAAGGACAGGGCTGCATCCTTGAATAGTTTCTTCAACTATGAATCCTGAAGCTGCTTATTACTCAGCGTACATTTATCTACTAAACTTGAGTTTTCATACCAGGAGTTTGAGCCTTAACTACAAATTATTTGTGAACCGTTAGCTGCTTTTTTAATTGCACCCTACTTACTGAGAGACATTGCAGAAGAGTTGATATTTTGAAATAAATCTCTTGTTTTGAGAGGTGTTTTGGTTCTGTGGAGGTCAGAAAATACTCTGAAATTGTCCAATGACAGAATGGCACTTTGATACAGTTTCTAAATCCTCCAAATAGTCAAGATATGAACATTGTTATCTCGGTGAAATTCCATTCTGAACAATATGTTTTGAAACTTCAAAATAATTCACCGAAGATGGAAAACAGAATGCCTGCCTTTGTTGGTTTCGAGGCTACTTTTGAGCAACTGCTGTCAAATTCTGTAAACACATCGAGAAGCAACTGATCAGTTTCCTGACTGTGATCTTATCCAGTCTGGCCCTCTTGCTATTTCAGCAGAAGTATACAGCATATTGTTTTAATTCTTAAAAGACCAAAAAAGAGACTTTCATTCCTGGTGGCAGCATGTTCTATCTCTCTGGTCAACATTGGCAGCTGTTCATTTTCTGCTCGAGTGAACTTATAGGATGGCGGTTATCTTGCATGTGATGAATGCTAGGTGATCTTTGGCTGCCCCAACTTAGACAATTTTTTTCCCATCCTGGCAAGAAAATCCTCACTATCTCCTTGGACTCCTAATAATATTTTATAGAATCGGTTGTTCCTTTACAAATGCTAAAATAAAGTCTATCCTTTAATAAACAGTTTAACCAAAATGTGGTACAGAAGGAATTGTTAACCTTTTCTAACTTAAGAAGACCAGTGTCTCCAAACATTAGTTTTGCCCTTATTACAAACCACATTTTGCCAGTGATGGCATAAATACTATTATGTAAAATAATACAGCGGAAAGCAGTCAGTGACTTACACACACAGCTTCTTGGTTTCGGGAACAGGAGGTCTTTGTTCCTTTCACAAGGAACTTTAGTTTTTAATTACATTAATCAATTAGGCACTTCATAGTAAGCCATTTGCTTTGTAAGAAAAATCAGGATCAGGACATTAACACTGTGATCATAACGTCAAGGACTCTTTCTTCCTCTTCCAATTGTGCTAGACATCACCCTGTCCCAACATAATTTAATTTCTTCTGGTGTTTTATGAAGTAAATGCATGTAAGAAAATGCACTGTCTATGAATGTCAGCAAATAGTGATAAATAGCTTACCTAGGAAACGTGCTCCACGTAAGTGGATTAAAGCTGGAGAATATTTGGCTGTGCACCTTGTACAACATTCACATCCTGCTGGGCTCTGTAGAATGGTGCATAAAAATGTAGAAAGACAAATGTACCAGTGGTGTAGATTAATTCTGAGTTCTCCATATTAGTGACTGGTTTGTGAGAATAGAGTTTTCCTTCTTTGCCAGCAGTTCCTTTGTGATAACTGTTTAACAAAATGCCCACCCTTTGTGGCTCAAACATCCCTTGAATTCTTCATTCATTTCACAAGCAGATGGCTCCAGGGGAAGTAAAATCGACTCTGTAACATGAATGATGCCTATTTATGTTCATGAGATCAATTTCTCTTGCAATCACTTTTTATTAAACTTATTGTTGTGACACTGATTAATATGATTACATAGGTTTCAAGTGTCCATTTCCATGATCCATGTCTCTATATGGATCATGGAAATGGACACTTGAAACCTATATAATCACATTAACCCAAAGTCAAATCTTCAGCCATAAGAAGAGATGAAATATTGTGATTAGCGACCGCATGGATGAACCTTGCGAATTAAGTCAGACAGGAAAAGTTCAGAACCATATGATTTGACTAATATGTGGGATATAAAACTGAAAGCAGCAAATGAATAAACCAGAAAAACAAACAAAAACTCATAGACACAGACAACAGTATGGTGGTTAACAGAGGGAAGCGGGTGGGAGTCGTAAAGGGTAAAGAAGGAGAAATATATAGTGATGGAAGGTGAGCAATCTATTTTAAAAATTATGTTTAACAAACAATAAACGGCCTCTTCTATAGCAATGTCTTTCCTCTTTTCTGCTCTGCTACTTCAGGCAAAGGCGGCACATTGTTTAAAGGCCTCTATTTTCACTACTTAAAGCTGTGTTCTCAGGAAAAACATATTCTTAATACAAACTTGGAAAATAGGCTTTCAACCCAGAGGGGGCTGTACACACCGTGTAATTTAATCCCCCCTTGGCACATACATGCCAAGAGAAAGGCGGATGTTGTCAGTATGCGCTTTCTCTGGGTCAGTGCTCTCTGTGGACCTAGGAATTATCACATTCCTCAGAACTCAGATCAATCCTCAGACAGCAATTATAGGTCAAGCTTTAAAATGGCATATATGTACTCATTCCAAACGATGACATTTGCTTCTGAGAATCTGATTAAACTCTGTGTCTTTTTAGCCTTTGACAGTGTGAACATGAGCGTCAGGGACACTTTTTGTTGACAATTCTCAATCTTGCAACAGAGAAAAAGAGGAATGTGCCAATGCTTGCAACCTTTTCAGAAAGTCATCGGTCCTCTGGACAGGCTGGTGTGTGTCTACTATTGGATATGTGTGCTGGAAAAGAAAAACAACTAACCTCAACCAAATGGTGATGAGCATGACATGAGCAATTTATCCATTGGAGAAATGGGACTTCATTTGTTTTTCCTTCATGTATTTGTGCAATAGTACTGATAAGAGCTAACATTCATTGAGCAAAGCAGCAACTGCTCTGCTTGAATAAAAAAAAAAAATCACAGCCACCTTAGACTTAAATCAACTCTATTAGCCTTGGATTTATTAATGAGGAAACTGACACTCAGGAGGTTAAGTAACTTACCAGGTCACATAGTCAATACATGGAGCTGCCTGCCTCTGAGGCACACACTTATTACTCTGTCTCAGCAAGGACCTAGGCTCCAACTTAAATATATATATATATATATATATATATATATATATATATATATATATATATATATATAAATATATATATATATATTTGTTTAGTACTCACCGGTACCTGATTCTCATCTGTGCTACTTTTGCTCTTTAAACATGCATCTGCTTCAGGAAGCATATTACTGAAATGAATATGAGAATAGAGGCATCTGAAGGTCAGCAAGCACCATTCTCCCAAATCATGATTGGAGAAGATCCTGGTAGAACTCTGCACCGTTAGAAATAGTCTTGAATCTCAAAGGTCCCATTTCAGCCCAGGATCAATTTCACATCCAGACTCTGTTTGTAAGCTAGTAGAGTGAAGATGAGCAGCTCCTGTGCATCCATCAAATAGGCTTCATCCCTAAAGCCTGAAAACTCCCAGTGCTTTGAAAGACACCATGGGATCTCCAAGGAAGACAATCATGCCTTTTGTATTTGCTTTTTCTGAAAGAATAAAGTGTGAAGTTAATGATATTTCTCATGGTAGAAACTTGCAAAGCCAAGAGTAATTGGAATGGCTTTCCCCCTAATTTTGCAAACAGGTTAGAGAATGAATGCAGTCATTGGGAAGTCTTTGAGAGTAAGAATTGCAAGTATATTGTAGGAATTCTGAGTTTTGTATGATGAGGATGGTGTTGATAATGTAGGCGAAAGTTTTACTATTGCTGTATGTAACTTCATATTACAACCAAGTCATTGAGCAGTGCTAATTTTACTAACAGATCAAAGAATCACCTTCTCTCAAATAGAACGTCTATTTTCAGCTGCCCTTTTCAGCTCTCTTTTACCCTAGGGATGCAAGTGTCCAGAGGTAGACCATATATAGAGAGTGCACTAAAATATTTCATTTTCAAGCATGGTTATCTTGATATTTAGTTATCTAAAAATTTTAAGAAAAGCTATCTGGACTCTTCTACTTTGTTGGCTCTGTACCTAATGGAAGTGTGGCCAGAGGCAGTCAACTATTCACAAAATAATTTGATTAATCCTTTTGTATTCAATGTTTTCTCATTATAGTTATTAAGGTACTAGAATGATAAATGTGTACAGGGTCCTTTTGCAATAAAACTGGTTATGACTTGATCCAAGTGTTTAAGAATTGGGGCTGTTAAGTCTGACCATGCATCACTGTGATAGAATGTGGGCTTTTTCAAGGGTGAAGATACAAGTATTAACCACAGTGTAATAACTTAGAGTTTCCTAAAAAGAAAAAAAAAAGTAAACCTGGCAGCTATAGAATACACTATGTGCATTTGTAATAGCTATTTTATATATTGTAGTGTCAACATTTTTAAATTAAATGTTTTACATTAAAAAAAACAACAACACAAAAACAAAAACAAATACAGAACCTTGCTGGAGAACCTAGCGAGAGAACATGGCAAGAGAACCTGGACAGAACTTGGATGGAGATTCTGCTTTTCCTGATAATCTTCTAAGGCACTTACTTGAAGGAATGCAGCATCACCCCAGTTTCCTCCTAGCTGAGTGCAATTATTGCAATCTTAATAAATAGAAATTTGGATAACTACAAGGCTGGCTGAAACTCTGACCTCTAAAGATACCAGATATGAGAAGGATCTTTTATCATTTAACTGAGATATTTAGTAAGTATGCATAGAGTACCCACCAAACAGAGGAATCTATGCTGAATGTCAAAGGGGAAATGTAATGAGGTAGAACCAAGACATTTTTTTTCTGGGATATTCTTTATATAGGAACTAAACATATTTAAAAGTTCATAATATAATGTAGTATAAGTAAAATGAGTGACAGAGAGTATAAATGTTAAATACATTCCAAGGAGTAATAAATTTAAAGGTTATACAAAGGCTGCTCAGAAGACTGACTTTAAGTATAGAGATACAGGATTTCAATGGATGAAAAGGGTAAGGAGAGGGATTTCAGGTGCGGTAAGGTTTTGAAATATGTGTCAGCAAAAGAGCATCATTCAAAAAGAACTGGATTTGTGTATACTTGGCTTTTAGCCTAAATATAAAAGCTTTGTTTATTTAAACAATTTTAAACCTAAATGTAAAAGCAATAGAAGGAAAAATCAAAATATAACTGGCTATTTTGCTTAATACCCTGGTTCCGTTAGGATTTAGACTCATACAAATAGCAAAATTAGATTTCTTTCTCACCATTTTTCATTCACTAGTGTATTATTCATTCAGTACTTAATTGTGCCCACCCCTGTGCTATGTGCTTGATATTAAGAATAGCTCTGAAGAGTAAAATAACTCAGCCCACGGAAAACATTACAGATGCCAGTTGGGAATTGTGGGTCGAGCATTGGGAAGGCCACGTGATCCTGCAGAGGGATGTATGGACTGATTGCACAAATGGAGTTTCAGCTCTTGGAGCTACTGTCCCCTCCACTCCGGGCACTTACACCAACTTAAAGTTTGCATGAATCTTTTTAACAACGGTGGCAAGTTGAGCAGAGCTCATATGTTTTTTCAGTATATTCTAGTGTTTACTCTCATAAACATTTGGTAAGAGAAATTGGAGATAATTGTGCTTTTTACCACTAATTTGTTTTGTTTAAATTAAAGATATATCACTCTACCAGATATCCATAGGTAGAATCACGTGAAATTACTTCGTGATATGCTAAGGAATTCTAAAGTGCAATGTCAAAGGGAAACCATCCTATGCTTAATGTTAAAATGTCTGAATGTCTTGAAAGAGAAAATAAAATTCTATTTTTTGGAGATGATGCCATTTTTGGAGAAATAGTCTCATGATAAGTCAGGTATAGGCATAAAAATGAGACCCATGTGGAGTATTAGATGAGACCTCAGTGGAGAAAAAGAAATTCAAGGAAAGGAAGAGTGAGGAGTATAAGGGGTGACAATGACTGTTACAAGGGTGTCACATTGCAAAGAAGTGGAATAAAGCAAATACACATGAAAAAAGATATGAAATACAGAATGAGGAATTAGAAAGCTTTATTATAATACCAATCAAAAGAGGAATAATACTTCTCTCCCACGGGTAGGCATCGGTCTGCTCAATATTTGAAGTTTTAATTGAGTCTCATTGTTCATTGACCAGATCTGTTCTCATTTAGCTTCACGGCAACCTTCAGTAGCAGAAAAATTATCATTTAGAAAACCTTAATGAGATGGGTGACTTAGTCTTTTAAAATATTTAGCATTCTGTATAGAACTCAACAAATATAATCCTTCACAATTATTTTTCATTTTATAAGAAAATGCTCCTTGTGTTAATCTGATAGTCATCTTTTTAAAAAAAATTTCTTGTCCTGCTGCACAGCAATACTCTCTAAACACCTTTTTAAAAAAATTATGTGACATTAGGACATATGCAGTTACAGAATTTGAAAGCTGAAGCTCTAGCAAATTGAAACTACATCCAGCTTAAACCAGATTTCTGACTTGTAACATTAAATTAAAAGCTGTCGGAAAGGAAGATATTATTAAAAGCGTATTGTACTTTTAATGGGACCAGAGCCAGCTCTATATTTCAAAGTTCCTTTAGTGAACAGTAGGACATTTCTTTCTCTTTGATTTTATTTCCTAAGTCTATTTTTTTTTAATGTAGCTAAATCTAATTCTTTCTCACTAATGACTAAAACGCCTTTTATACTTTTATTCTTCAGGAATATAGTAGCTCCTCCTTCCACTGCTCTCATGGAAAACTGCTACAATGTGTAACTGGACAGTTGTCCCTACTAGAAGCTTATTATTAAGAGTAATTAACATACAAGGTTTCTTCCATTCCCCCAACTGATGACTAGAATATAAGGTCAGATTTCAGTCATGTTGATAATGGAGAAAATTCAATAGAGGTGTCAGGCTCCCATCAAAATTATGCAGTCAAAAATATGCCATGATAATCTGCAGTTCCCATTTTTATGGATGAACTAGAGGCCCTGTGCACAGACTCGTGGGGTCCCTTGGCCTGGCCCGTGGGGATCAGTGGACCTCCGCGCTACCTCAGCCTGGCCTTGCCCACCAGCTTGTTGGGCTCAGCCCTCTGTCCACATCGATCCTGCACAGCATGAAGTAGTGCCTGAAGCGGCAGGAGCCAGGGAGGAGCCCAAGCCCTGGCTAGGCATGGTGCTGCTCTGCTCATCCCGGCCCTGCTGTGCCTGCCTCCACCACTGCTGGAGCGCACAGGAGGGGTGTCCATAGGAGAGGCTTGTGCCACCGCAGCTGCTCTCGACAGCCCTGAGCCCAGCGTCTGGCGTCTGTCTGTCAGCTGAGTGGTGTTCCCTCTGTGGGAGCGCACTGACCATCAGGGGGCAGCTCTTGTGTTGAGCATCTGCCCCCTGGTGGTCAGTGCACATCATAGCTACCAGCTGGTCCTCTGGTTGTCTAGTCGCTTAGGCTTTTATATATAGAGATAAAACCTGATTCAGTACCCATCCCCATTTTTTTAAATGTGTGTGAGTTTAAGACATTGTGCCCCTTTCCCTTTGGTATTTACATTTTATGACTGATCTTCCAGAGTGAAACAAAATATTCTGTTTCTGAGGCGTATCAGTAACATTTTGCAGTGTGGGAGGTCATTGAAATCTTACCAGAAGATAGGAAGCTGCTCCCAGGCTGTCTCAAACTCAATGTATAATCGTAGAACAATAGACAACCTCAGTTGTATAATAATGATGACATTATTTATATCACCAGTAAATTGTATGTTGGGTGTCCCCAAAAATCTATACACACACTTTGAAAAATTATGAAGGCAGTGCTTATTAAAGTACAATTCATTTTCAAAATTGAGATATCAGATGTTCAATGTGTGTATACACCCTGTATATTAGATAAATAAATAATAATAATACCTGCACATGCATAGCTGATAAGTTTTCCATATTAAAAGGTTTATTTCATTAAACAAGCCCTATATTTTTTGCAGGCTGATTTTCTTTCCAACATAAATTTTAACTACCAGTTGAGTAAGGAAAATTTAAAAAATTTTTTAGTTATCCCTTTTTGTTTTCAGATTTAAGTTAAACGGGGTTTTCATATAAGAATCCAAAAGGTAAAAAAAATGTGGGTGAAAAATGCTGACATATATTTTACAAATTCAGTGAATATTATCTTTCTAGCATCTCCTTGGGGCCTCTCCTTTGTGGTTACTACCTAGAAGTCTATTAATGACATCAAGAATGGCATTGGGAAGGATTGGGTTCCAGGTGTTGTCAGTCTATGCAGTGATTTGGGGGAGGGGAAAACCCCACCTTTGTGGGAGAACAGCTTTCTCTAACCATCACTAGGTTGGGTAAATATAATCTACTTTCCAAGAACAAATGTTCTATGATCAAAGGAGCTCTGAGAAACTAAGTCCCACTGGGAGGGTAGAAACGTACTTGGCCATATAGAATTTCAAGAAATACCATACTGGCTAAACTTATATTAGCACATAAGCTATCTAATTTCAAATACTTTTTTTCTCTTCTGTTAACATGACCTAGAACGTGTTTTCCTGTTATGACAATATAGGATCTATTCCACCTCTAGGACTTACTCCATTGCATTTGCCACTTAGAGATCTCATCCAAACATTTATGGTACAATGGAATCTAACTTAATGTAAGTGCTTTGGAAAGACACAGTTTTATTTAATTTATGGTTAAAATGAATCACTTAAAATATTTGTATTTTTAGAAATTACTATAAATAGTAACATCTTTTTATTGGGTATTTATTATCCTGGCAAACATCTTGACATTGCTTTTGAAGATTTAAGGTACTGTAACTCTAGAATTTCATTCTGTCACTGATAGCTATTGCACAAATACTAAGAAAGTAGATAGAATGCATACTTAACATATAAAAATGTTGGACTATACTTCTACTGAACTTACTATTATAAGTTCAGTAGGAATATATTTTTATTATAAGTTCAGTAGAAATATATTTCCACTGAATATATTATTTTAGTGTTTAATAAAATTAAAATTTAGGAAAAAGTTAGTAGAAGTAAGTGTGTGAGTGCGCGCGTGTGTGTGCGCGCTAGCCAATTGAGGTTTTCTTCATTGTCCTTCATAGGCTTCCTGTTCATCCTGTGGCACTATTGAGTCTATTCAGTGACCACTGAAAATCTTATCTTTGCAGTGGACTGTCCAAGCATTGGATAAATGTGGGGGTGGGGGAAACTTGATTGAAACAATTTTACCTTAAAAAATTGACATAATGTAGTGATGTACTTCACAGTATTAGACTTAGTATGGCTGAAACATTATCTCAAACTGTTTTTACAATAATTTTCTTCTAAGTTGTTTTAGAAGCTCAGTATATTTACTTGGAAATCCATAGTTACTAGTGTGGTTAAAACCTGGGTGGAATGAATTAAGACGATCACAGTTGCCAGTTTTATCCTCTTCCCTCTCTCCTCGTACACACACATAGAGATAGCTTTTCAGTTATTAAATGTATTTTGACCATCAATTTCACCAGTTGTTTTCCTGACATGATTTTGTCATTCATCCAACTTTCCAAAAAGTGTTTATCAATTCTGGGAAAATTATACAATTAGTTCCATCAAGCTATTTTGTGGTCCCTAGACTATTGACAGGAATTCACTGTAAGCATATAAAATAAGGCTCACCTGTCCATAGCCCATAGGTAACTTACCAGGAGGTAAACAGAAATTTTCCTAAGTTCTTAAATACATATAAAAAAAACCTGCCCTCTACTATAGTAGAAAATGCCTTCACTCCCTCATGTATTGGGTATTTAATCTTAATCTCATTCATAACTCCAAAACATTTTGCTATGCTCTTTCTGAATCCAATATATATTAGAGGAAGTAGTACCCTTTCATGATATTGAAATGGTATGATCTTAAGCACAGTGCTTATATAATCCCTGTAGGTGGCGGTATGTGCCAAGAGCTTTTGTGTGGCACACTTTCCCCCCTAGCTTTCCTGTTTCTCTTTCAGACTGTTGTCTTGGGCAGTCAGGGAAAATTCATAGGAGCCATGAATATTTACATGAATGAAATAAAAGAGCAAAGATAAAGCCAGAACAAAGAGGGGCAAGGCTCAGGTAGGGCTTGGAACTGAAGGGAAAAGAACAAGCACACGTGAAGGAAGCTTACTGGCTGATTCAGTGTGTCCTCCTTAGTACTGTCTAGTTAAAAAGAACAGAAACTGAGTATTTTGCAGATCCCAAACCTGTTTCCTAACCAGATCCATCCCAGAAACCTCCAAAATCAATGTGGCTATAATTTGAAAGAAAATTCTGCTATAATTGCATTGAGATGGAAATGACGGGGAACAATTTGTTTCTCACCAAAGGAACCAATATTGTGTCAGTAGCTCTTGAAGGCCAATGTTTTGCTTTGGAAATCTATCCTAGGGATGTAAATGGAAGAGGAGAAAAAAAATGTAGACATAGTTTTGGAGAACGTTAAAATATTTTTGTAAAATTCTGATGGAGTCTTGTTAAAATTGGTATCTATAGACTCTATAAATTTTTACTAAAATTTTATTGAAATCTTGTTAAAATTAACTGTAGATTCTATAGAGCTTTGAAATGATTTTGAAGGTTAATCAGTAAATTCATAAAAAGCATTGACTCAGGGCAAAATACTTTATACCCTAAAGTGTAACAAGCATTGACAGTCATCAGCAGAGATGTTATAGTCTAGATAAGAAGCCAAGACACGATAATGCGATCATTATGTGATAATTAACAATGTAAGAGAGGTCATGGTGAGCCTGTATGAAGGAGATGGACAGCGATTACTGTTCATATCCTGAGAAGAACAAATTACTATTTTGAAATTCAGGGTTCCCGGAGGAAGTTGGCCCTGAAGGGTGACAAGAATTGAGATTGGGGAAGAGGCGGGTTTCAGGCATTTGAGCTGGGTAAACGTGGGGTTGGCGCCTGGCAATCATCCTGCAAGCTTTAGAAAATGGGAACTAGATCTGTCTAATGAGAATGGATGGTCTGTGTCTAGAAGTGGGGAAATGGTTGAAACAGTCTGATGGCACCAGACTGTGGCTGTTGAATACCTGACTTACATACAATCTTGGATGGATTGTGGAAAGTCACTTAAAGTTTGTTTTGTAAGGGAGTGATATGTGAGTGGGAGATTTTCTAAAGGAAGATTAATCTGGCTATAGGGCAGTTGCGGATTTGCTGCTCTCTCTCTGTCCTTAGATAATAAATGGATTTCTAAGAGTCACATAGCCTCTCCCTTGTTTGGGCTCTGGGTTCATTTTAATTATACTTATATCAACCCATAATAAATTAGTATCTTCCAGCCAAGAGTGTCTCTAAATTCCCTTGATAGGATGATCCATTGCCCAAGTGTCCTTGTGTAGCTATAAAAATTTTCATGTTATTTAACCTAAATTCTCCTCCACTGTGCTTAAGCACATCACTTTCTGAATTGTACCCACTAGAGAGATTAATTGTACCCACTAAAGAGATAAGGGTATGTGACAGGCCAATGTTCCCTGTCACATACACTTTTATATATTTATAGATAACTCTCTTCTTTTTCCTGTGATGTGTTTCCTTCCTTCCTCCCATCTATCCATACATCTTCTATGTTCATATTTATTGGTTTAGTTTTCAACCTAGCATTGGATAGTATTAAATATTACCAGGCTTATGAAGAAGAGAACAAAATGCATTTATCATATTGGAAGTGAGTAGAAGTGAGTAGCCACTACTGCCTTTAGACAGGGAACACTCTCTTTGGTCTGCAATAGCCCTATCTCTCCCCATTCATATTTTAAAACATTGTACTTGATGCTACAGAAGCTGTCCTAAATGATTGGATAAATACATAATGCATTGGACCCTCTCAGAATTCCTTTAAGATGTCTAACAATATATGGTAGCATTCTTAACTTGGTGTTGCAGTGGTTATCAGATGTTAGAGAAGAACTAGAGGCCTGATGCACAAAATTCATGCAAGAGTAGGCCTTCCTTCCCCCAGTTGCCAGCACTATGTTCCCTCTAGCATCTGGGACCCAGGCTTCCCTCGCAGCCCCGGCTTCATCCGGAAAGTTGTCTGGAAGGACGTCCAGTCTAATTAACATATTATGCTTTTATTATTATAGACTAGGGACCCAGTGCATGAATTCGTGCACCTTGAAAGGAACTGTGGGCCATGAGGCTGCAGTGGGCACAGGGGTGGGTCTCGGCCCATCCTCTGTGCTCCCACCCGGCCCCTCCCACCATGGCCCCAGGTCCCTGTCTGCCGGTAGCCCTGATCCCACTGCCGCTCCCACAGGCCAGCGCCATCAGTGGCTGCTGCCCTGATCGTTCCTCAAGAGCCGAGGGAGGTGGAGAAGCCCTGAGGGGCTATCAGGGCTGGCTGCGCGAGCAGCGGCTCCAGCAATGGCTGTGGGTGCAAGCTGGGCCAGCACCAGCAGCAGGTGCGAGCACCCAGTGGGACCATGGCACAAGGGAGCAAAGAATTTTCAGTAACCACCAGAGGCTCTCCCCGATGACAGTGACCGGCACCCCGCCTTGGTCTGGTGCCCCCACTCACCTGCTTCACCATCCTGCCACGGCCAATGCCTGCCATGTTCCACGCACTGCTGCCTGCTGCCGATGCCCGCCATGTTCCGCACATGCCCCCTGGTGGTCAGCACATGTCATAGCGACCGGCTGTTTGGTTGGTCCAGTTGTTCTGCTGTTCTGTCTATTTGCATATTAGCCTTTTATTATATAGGATGACATGGTCAGCTTCTGTAAAAGGACTCCCTGATCACATGCTGAGGTTCCTGAATCAGCAGGTTTGGGGAATCTGCTGTTTTCAAAAATACCACAGCTAATGGTAATGCATTTGTTATTTGGATCATATTGATTAAAAATTTCTTGTACCTGTTGGTCAGGCATAGCTTTTCCTTCACGGATATAAATCATTTTAATTTCAGTATTAATCATTTTAAAGTACAAAGTTCTAGGGGTGGAGTTAATCATCTCATGCTATATTTTTAATCTATATCCTCATTATTAGACATTAACTTTGTGTCTGATATTTTGCCATAATAAATAATTCTTGGATGGATATTCTTGGAATTTATTTTAAAAGAAAAAGAAAAATCCTGCACTAGCCCAATTATTAAGAATGTCTCAGTCTTATTTTTTTAAATTAATTGTTGCTGAAACTAAATATTCTCATATAAGTTAATACTTTCAGTTCCCACTGCCATTTATCTATCATTAAAAAGTGTTAAACTTGGATAATAACATGCTCTTTCCACAATGACTTTTTTCTGTTACTTTGAAAAGGGTCTTACAAAATTTTTCATTTGTATTGATAAGATAGTCTATATAATTGGTCAAGGAAGGGTGAAATTAAAAAGTTGCAATTACATCTAAAGTTCCACAACCATCACCACTTGCAATTTGTACCAAAACAGATGTAATTGAGGTTTAATTATATTTACCAGTGTTTTCTTTCCTTTTAAAATACATGGTATTGCTGGCAAGCTACTAATTTATCTGTTTGATATTGAAAAGAACAGAATTTTTTGACAGCCTATCATACATTTGCCTTACCTTTGTCTAGCAAAAAGTAACTGTTGACTCTACCTACTTAATCTCCTTGTAGTGGGAAATTAATGAATGTTTTTGATTAATGATCTGATTGTCATTATTCTAGAAGGAATAACATTAGTTCAGGTTCATATGATGGCTTATGTATTAACTTTATTTCTCCTCCTATGACTTTGAGAGTTTTATACACTTACAAAATGGACCCTTTACCTTTGATCTTCACTTCTCAGCTCTCATCTGATTTCTTTGGCCCACATTTCTAAGAACCATCCCATTTGAGGAGTCTGAATTTTATTGCTCACATTCTGTGTTATTAAACACATGTATCACTTTGGTTTTATGACAAACTAATGGGACCATTGTTCCGATTCTTCAGAAGGTTGTTCTTTGGGGACCTTTTGAGTGTGGAGAAGAATGGAACAAGAAAATCAGATGGCTTTAAGTCTGATAATGAGAGGGCAGCGCTGCTCACAAGAAGGCCATTTACTGTTAAGTGTTTTAGTCCACTTTAAGAGACAGTCTGAGGAATTGCCAGCCTTACTTTAATTATGACCAACATTTAAATTCTATTCAAAATTAAAACTAATAGAGAAAGAAACATAAGTAAAAGGTGTGTGAGGGAGAATAAAACAAGGGATTTCACCTTCCGGTAGCTAACAGAGGGCAGTGAGAAGTGTTAATTCACATTCTAATTCTATTGTCATAGGCTTTTCTAAATTCATCTCTTTCTAACCACAGATAACATTAAAGAATTAGTATTAATGTGTTTCAAATGGCTTAATGAATTACTTTTCCTTTCTTGCCCTGACCACCAAAGGTTCCTTGAAAGAGATGGAGGATATCTCTTTTCACTTAGAGAGAATTTTAAAATCTTAGAAACCAGAATGGTTGAATTGTATACCCAATCACACCTCTCACCATCTAAGTTGAGAGATCCCTTAAATGTGGTTCTGTTTTCAAAGTCTATATCCTTATAAAATTGTTTTTAAAATTTCAACTACATTTATTTAGAGAAAAAAAATGGTAAATGGGTTTTTCTGTAAGTTTTCAAGGCTGCATCAATATTTTTTTAAGACAGTTTTTTGTTTAAAAGAGTGGTTTAGTTTAGCTTAGAATTATACAAGTCCAATCAAGTAATTCAAAGTAACATGAAAAAGTATAATGTCTCATTCTCTCTCATAGGAAAAATTAGTTTGTTTCAGGAAAAACACATACACTATAAATAGAAGAACAAAACTAAGCTTTCCTTTTTTTCGTTTAAAATAGTCACTTTTCATACATTCTTTCATAAAGAGCCTACCATCTCTTCTACTCTCAATCAAAATCAAATCTACTTTTCTCTCCAGCTAATGAATTATGAATGGCAGGCAGGCTATTTTTTGACACAGGGAATAATTAAGAATAGATGAATTGACTAATTGAGAGCTATATTCTTAGTAGAACACTAGTTAATAATGACTTAGAAGTTTTGTCCTGGCTCTACAGTTAGAAAGAAATTAAAGTTATTATATTTCTTCTTTGTAATTTTGATTGACAGACTCAGTTGGGAAATTTAGTCAAGTAGAACAGATTCTGACTAAATCAAGAAAGTTTGTTTGGAATTTCAATGCAAATCCACAGCAGCCCAATGACTTGATCTATCATTAAATTCTCTGGAGACTGGTCATCAAACTACCTTAACCTCCAAATAGTAGTAGATCAAGGTTGAGAACTAACATGTCCACAAATACTCACCAATCAACCACTCAAAACCTGTGCTTAGTACGCACCATATAAATTATTGGTTTTCATGAATGTAGGTTTAGTTGGGTTTGGTAAACAGATTCTGGCTTAAGGGAAGACAATCCAATTAGTTTATCTCTTACCTTTCAAAGTTATTAAAACAAAATCTGCAAGTATAGTGTCATAAGTACTTTCTGTTAGGTTCTGTGATGTTTATCTTTGTTTAGCAGAAATTAGTAATGTTAATATTTGCAATTCCAATAGTAAAGAGTGATTGATAATTTCTTTCGAGTTGAAAGGTTATTCTCTATTTTTCTTCAAAATGAAAGAGGGGTCATTTATCTACTCCTAAATGTGTACAAATGGGTAGTTCTATATTTATTCTGTTAGATTTTTTCTCTTCTACCGGCTGGGACCATAACAAATTAAATAATTATTTTTTACTTATTCAATATTCCAGACAATGCATTTTGAACAGCAATATCAATTGGATATTCACTTTGCTCACAGGATTTCATGGCTGTCATGCCTGATTAGAACAGAGGTATTTTGTTTCCTTTGCCACAAAGTTCCAGCAAAATGCTATATGCAGCCCTAATGGCTACATCAAGGGTTCCCTGGCACCCTTTTCTGAGGGAGCAGGATGGGCATTAAATGTCTGTTATAATATATAATTGGGGTCTTTTGTGATATGAGACAAAAATATTTTAACAATATTAAATGAAGCAATAATTTAGGATGTATCTGAAGGATCCATCATATTCTATCCCCAATCCAGGCTTGCTAGCAAAAGAAAAGGAACTTTGAATTTAAATAATTTTTTTTAGGATTTCTTGAATAACCTGTTTGAATCAACTTATTCCTAGACTTGAGAACTTTACCCACCTCACTATGAACAATTTATTCTTCTCAGGAAATTTTTTTTCTTCCTTCTATGCAAACCAGTCCTAATAAACCTTATTTCTGGGGGGAAGGAGGGAATGCAGTGTACTTATATAGTTGGGTAACTTTGATAATTAAATAAATGATTTTTGAAGGAAGAACTTAATTAGGAGATGAACCTTCTGATCATTTCTTCCTTTGACTCTTTCTAATAATGAGATATTGTGAGAGAAAATTGGTCAGTGTTCTAGAGATGAGAAGAGACTAAAGATCTATTGTCTTGAAGACCAGGGAAAGTAGGAAAGTAGGGCAATTCCCTGGGTTGCATTTGTGAGTCATTTTCTTCTCACTGAAGTGTTTGACATCCACACAAAACATTAGACAATAGAATTGACCAAGATTAAAATGTAGGCTTTGCATTATCAGTGTTATGTCTCAGTTTTCTTGCAAGAGTACTTT
The DNA here is from genome assembly GCF_028538775.1 of Myotis yumanensis. Taxonomy (NCBI): domain Eukaryota; kingdom Metazoa; phylum Chordata; class Mammalia; order Chiroptera; family Vespertilionidae; genus Myotis; species Myotis yumanensis. Next base: position 26,960,422 of record NW_027223762.1, on the reverse strand, counting down.
CTTTTTTCTCAGTAGAATTATTTGACTGTAAACCAATTAGTGAATCCATAAATATCCTTGCCTCCTACATGAAAGTTTAAAACACTACAACCAAGATAATCATAGTCTTCACTTTGATCAGACAGCAGTAGACAGCTTGTTTATACTCTGTAGTTTATAAGAAAAAGATCAATACTTGCCTTTCTGCTGCAGGGTTTGGATATGGGGTTCCCCTGTAATGTCTCTTCTGTTCTCATCCATCTTATTACTACTGCTTAAATCTCTTGTAATGACTTGTAGAAAAAATGGTTCTTACATAAAGTAATATTTATGTTATCACTTTACCCAATATCTAGTACAGTATCTCAGTAAATATTTATTCAACAAATGAATCAATACATCTGCTGATTACCAGGAAATCAGCATAATCCTAAATAATTGTAAGTTTGTTGCCTTGAAACTGCCAATGACAGCATTGAGATTGCAAAGAGAAGCTGTATGAGAAAGGCACATTTTATTTTGGCACGTAATACTTTTGTTTTCTTGTTCGAAACACTCCAATGAACTAACAGAAATTGTTGGGGGAAGGGGAAAGGAGTAGCAGAGAGTGAAGATTTTTAAGAATAGATTAGACATCCATCTCTTCTGGTATTTTTATGTATCAGCTATTTTATGTCAGAGTTTCCTAATATCTTTAGAGCTTTTGATCAATGATGAAATCACAAAATGGGCAACCTAAGACTGAGTTTGTGGGTGTAAAATAGGTAAAATAGACTTCTATAGGTAACATGTGCCGCTAGGATATAAGAGGAGAATGTGTGTGATAGAATACAGAAAAAGCAATGAGGGTTGGTGTCAGTGCCTAACTTTTGGGACAGGGCTGGGAATCTGCCTAAATCTGTTGTTTGGCCTCTGTGATGTGTTCTTTTGGTCCCCACATTGGTGATCAACATATATTATCAAATTTTATCCTGTAAAGCATGTTGATGGTTTTCTTAATAGAGCTCTGCTAGCTCTTTGCATTCCATGCTCTAGAACCCATTCCATGATAAGGCACTAACTAAATAAGGAATTTTTATCCAGTTTTCTACCACCTGGAGTCTTTTTTGGATTAGTTCCACATAATAGCCTTGAAATGAGGTGAGGGAAGATATCTCATTTTTCCTTGGTATTCTGATATTTCTGGTTAGTTTTGACTAATATTGGCAGCAATATCTCAAAACATTTTTGTTTACTTTTCAAAAAAATATTAACAGTTCTAAGTCAACTTCAGACCACACGAGGGATTTTCCTTAGTTGTATTCCTCCACTGGTTAACTTTATCTTGGACTACCTTGAAGAATGTGAAGTTTTTGTATCTGGGGAATCTTTGTTTCAGGACATACAAGAATAGGTTTGTCAGTTTGATTCAGACTGCATGTTTAGTTATGTTCAGGTAACCAGGCAAGAGAATACCTCAGCTATTTGTGTTCCTAATTAATATTTATTAGGTGTTCTGTCACTTTGGAGGTTTTTAATTTAAAGAGAAATGCAAGACATAAACAAAGAAATGTTGTCTAGTTTTTGCTTTGCCAGTTAGAAAATTGATGTGGGGAAATGATTTCTCAAGACTTCAATTTCCCTACCTATAAACAGCAAATGTAGTTCAGGTGATACTAAGACACTTCCTGCTCTAGAAATCTATGACTTCTTAACTATGTATGTGGTCATACAATCACCTATGGGAGAGCCTTTCTTCACATGAGAACAAACAGAGGTTTTCCTTCTCCCATGTCTGTGGTTTAAATTTAGTTTTCCAAGACACCCATTGATTTATTACATTTTTTTCTGAAATGATCATTCTAGAACAGAATCTTAAAGTTAGAATTTCAACAGATCTTTGTGCACCTAGAGAAAAGTCCATGCTGTGTGCAGGATGGCGGAGATGATGGGTGGTGCTGGTGTCACATCTCCACTCCACCCAAGCTGTTCACACAATTATTTCTCTGGAGAATTTTCCGTGGTTGTTCTGATCTAGCAAAGTTTCTTTCATTAGCTTCTCTTTAGAACTCTTCTGGAAGCCCAGATTGCCCACTTTATCATCAAATTCCATACTTTAGACTGCACTCAGGCCTATATCAAGCCTTATGCCACCTAGGAACAGAGACTGTCTGTGGACCTCAGCCCTGTCCTGACCTAGCAGTCTTCCTCAGCCACTTCTACATCTTCAAGTATTGCATGCCACATACCTGCCAGTCCAAGCCCGAGCCAGCTACTTGGGGATTTATCCTCCTCTTCCCACAACAGCATTCTCCTGTGCTTCCAGCTGACACCTGGCCACTGGGTATTGGTTTTAGGTCAGCCCATATACTCCTGGTTCTAATTGCCAATCTCTTCCCCTGTAATTCTCTCTCCTGCCTGCTTAAGATACCAACTTCCAAACCAAATAAGTGTCATTGGCCAGATTAAAAATAGGCTCCTTTTTATCCCATCAAATGCTGATTTGGGAGTAAAAGGCAGACATCTCTTATGGCTTAATTGCATAAATCTCAGCAGGGTAGAGAGGAATAGATGGCAAGGTTAAAAAGCCCAGAAATCCAGATATTTAGAATTTACATGGAGCACTTTCCTGACTGTTTCTCTGTCTCACTGACTACTCTTCATACGCCTTTACAAGATCTATAGACACTAGACCTTTTCATCATTTCTTACTTGTAAGATGCTACTCTGAGAAAGTCAAAGTCTCCAAGGAATAAAAGGAAACATAGCTCAGTGTTGAAGCAATATATGGCCAAAAAGTTTTTTCCCCCAGTTCATAGCAAAATAAGATTTTTAAAGAAATAAGAATTTGGGGCATGAGCTAGCTCATAAAGAAAAACATAAAGTAGCATAACTGTACACTGACCTGGCAGTCTCCATGTGTACTTTAATTTGCAGGAGGCTTCTATGGATTTAACTGCCTTCATATTTATTTTGAAATTAAGGCGTTGCTGTTGCATTTGGGTCTTTACAATCAGCACACTTCTGGAAGAACAGAATACACTTTAGGTCAAATGTATTTCAATTCCTGAGTAAACAGCTTGTGGCACCTAGAAGTTGTTGTAGAATTGCAAATGGAAACAGGTAATTGTGCATCACAGTGTGTACACACACACACACACACACACACACACACACACACCAAAAAGAACTGTTCAATAGAGCTATTGGGCCCATCTGGTGTGTTTGTTTGCTTAACTACTATTGACTGTCCCAGCAGTAGACTAACCAATAGTTGCCTGGCCTTTGTTAAATGTTTATTCTTCTTTAAATTTTTCCCCCTGAATAAAGCCAAGGACATATGACTGAACATCAGTAATTGCAAATTTCTAATTCTGACAGAAGGGGTTTACTCTCTCTGGCCTTTAACAGCCCATTTAGCCTCTCCAGCCCTTACCCGCCAGCAAAATGTAGATAGCAGGATTAATATGAATAAAGAGCTTTAAAGATGAAAACTGCTCTGTACTGTAAGTGGAAACAGAGCCTTTCTTCCTTCATTGAAGAAACATGTATTGAGTTTAGCGTCAATTTTGTGCAGAGCACTTTAGAGATCACAGAGATGTTCAAGACAAGGTCCCCATCCTGCAGAAGAGTCATTCCCATTCATCGTGGCACCCCAATCTCAATTGGAAAGTTGTAACTAGTTCAACATTGGCTTGGCTAAGGATTACATGACTGAACTTGGTTACATATTGAAGATTACCAAAGAAAACTCTAATTCATTTTCCATGATAATAAACTCAAATACTATGTTTCATTAGTCAGTGGTTTTCAAACAGATAGTCCTTGAAATACTAGCCTCTCAGAGTATTCCAGGAGAGAGGTGTTAATGATAATTATGATACTCCAGGCAAAGAGCTGCATGAATACCATTCTCTTGAAGATTTTTAGTGAACATGTTTACAGCATTCAAGCTAAGCTGAGAAACACATTTTTGAAAATCTTACCTAAGTTAACTCATTGAACAGTTGCTTCCAAATAATTTGAGTGTCCTGCAAAAATTGAAATGGGTTTCAGAAGTGCCCATATGATGCCTGAACATGGTTTCATGACTTCTCTTACTATGCTACCAATAAAGACCTACTTAAGTTAAATAAATTGGCTTATGTTTATGTAGAAAATTTTATAATCATTTTGGTTTTAAATACTGTTAGTCATTGTATCTGGAAAAGAATTGGCAGGATCCCAAGTCCTCAAATCCTCATCTAACTGCCTTCAGCAGCAGCCACTCCCTCCCAGACTTCACTTGGAGGGTACAAAAAGCAGGGCATCTTCAAGACTTCTGCGGATTACAAGTGGACTTAATGGTTTTGGAGACCATGATGCTGATTAGCATGTAAATGGTTAATAAAGAAAATAATAGAGGAAGCTGAAATTTATCCAACTTAGAGCTTCCCAATTTTTTTTCCTTTGACTTAGTTTTCTTTTTCATTGAGGTGGCATATAGAACATATGTAGCAGCATCCCTTGCAGCTCAGTTTGGGAACTGTTTAAGTAGAGGTTATTCCCCTTAATTTCTAGTAGGTGTTTTACGCCAGATCTTTTGTGCTTGTTTTACTTCAGTGGTTGGATTAGTTATTTTATTTCATTACAAAATTCTTATATAAATTTTAATTTTCTACAATTTTGTTTTCTCTGTGGGATAAAAACTACCTTTTCAATTTTATTTTAGTGGAAATGCCAACTCAGTGTACTTCTCAGCATCTTGCTTCACTGATATGCCCGATGTTAGTAAGAGAATGTATTTGAATAGTCAGAGCTGTACCCAATTTTTCAGTTTAAGCAGAGGCACTAGGAGCTTTGAACAAAGAGAGCTGATTTTGCTTCCCTCTAAATTTTGCATCATTTGAACTTTATGAGAAAATTCTTTGTTATTTACATAAAATTGTAAAACTGAGATATTAAAATAGGATAATTTCCCTGGTTTGTTAGGTTTTCTGTGCTATCAAATAAGACATCAGCAAAATCATGGGGTTTCCTTTGAGTTTTACCACCTTGATGATTAATTTGTTTCAGTTTGGTTTACTAATCATGATGAGTTTATTCATATTTTTTATACTATTCTTATTAAGAGTGTTTGGATTTAGACAAATCATGTTCTCCTGGGGTACTAGTTTTGAGCATCATATTATGTATTCAAAAAGCAAAAAGATAAAATTTACTCCAAGGCTTCCATTTTATTTTCCTAGAGACAAATTGTCCACTGATTGGAAGTCCATCAGTGCAAATATTTATTGCTTAAACCCTGACTTGTATTGCCAAAAGGCATGAGGTGGTCAAGCTTGTGTCCACATGTTTCCTAGTGTTATAGTATTAGTTTGGATACTTTCAAATGCAGAAGAAAGACGTATAACTCAACCTGGCTAAAGCATCAGAGCAGATGTATTGGCTAATGGACTAAAGAAAGACTGAATCCAGGGAATGAAAATTGTCATCATGACTCATTGTCTTTCTCCTTCTCTTTTTCCCACATCTCCATGTTCTGAGACCACCAAACTTAACATCTTCTCAGATGTATCTTCTCAATTATGACTCCTACCACGTGCCAGACAATGTAGAGCAAAACAAACATCCAAGGTCTCATGGTAAAGCTCAAAATCATCTCTGTTCAACCTGGCAGCTTTTTAAAAATTGGATTACACTGCCATGTTTTAAATTTCCTTCTCTTACCCAGGTAACCAAATCAGCCACTTTACACATGGAACAGTGACGGAGGAAGAAACCTCTGAAGATAGGTTAAAGGAAGTCATTGAGAGAAAGAGCAGTGCAATGAAGTTAGGGAAGGGCTCATGCTCACTTGATGCTCCTTGGGAAGTGTGCAACAGCTCTTCACCATCAAGCCAAGCTGAAAACTGCTCCTTTCTCTGATGACTCTTTTTCTTTTGCTTCTTATCTTATCTGACTTTTATTACACCTAGATGAAAATCTGAGGATTATTTTGCTATGAATTAAGCCTTAGGGGCTATTTTTGATATGTCCAAAAACAATGTAACATGAAGGCTTTCATATTTTGACTACTTCCTCCTCATTCTACAGCACAGTCATAAGAGTTCCTCCTTTCTGCTATCTTCCAGTTCTTGCATCTCTATATTGACTGATACGTGATAAGACGTACAGTGAGTTATCTAGAAAGATTATTAAAAGCAGTAAGCTATTGCCAGTTTTCTGTGGAACCCTAATGATGATATGAAAAAGCTGAGAAGATACTGGTAAATCTCAGAAAGCCCAAGTCCCAGTAAGTTGACTAACTAGGGAGAATTATATTTGAAATTGAAATGTTTTCACAATCCTATTTCAAGAGACAAAAATATTCCCACACCTTTTTCAAGCAACATTTAAAAAAAAAATTTTAGGTCATTTGTGATTTTAATAATGCTTTGAGGGTTTATTTATTTATTTATGTAAATTACAGCGGTGTTTGGTGCAAAGGTGGAGAATTAAGTAAAGAATGTGTTTCTATTTGTTTACTTTGCCTTGCCTTTTTAAGGTTCCCCCATGCCTTAGCTGATTCCGTTAATGTCATATATTCAGTTGATAGGCTCTGATTCACATTATCTTCCCAGTGGATGGAGGGACTGAGAGTGACTGGGGAACTGCAAAGCAGGGCTATGAAATTTATATTTACTGCTAATCATTTCAACTTCTGGCAGACAGCCTAATTGCAAACACAAAGAAGATGCTCACGAGAATCATGGTCCTATAACTTGCCCGGTGACTTTCAATAAGATACATGGTTTGTGAAAGCTCTTGGCTTATTGGGAGAGTAAATATTATTGCAGCTCGAATGTCCTTATGCTGTTTCCAATTCAGGATTTATTAAATATAATTTAATGAAATATATAATTTAAAGAGATGAGGCAAAATGTGATTAGTAGCTTCCCATTTTGTCTTTGTGGGACAGGCAGCAATGCATAAGCTCTTTAAAAGACCAAAAACTAATCTAGGGCTTTTTCTATGCATAGTTTCCATTAATGTTAATGGCTTTTTCTGGGCAGAGTTTCAATTAATGTTAATGAGAGGCCCTCTTCAAGAAAAGAAAAGAAAAAGAAAATAAATAAGAAAACTGATCTCCATATGCTTCAAGTATTTTCTGATGTAGGCTGAGAATGAATGCGTAATAATAAAGCATACTGACTCTAAAGAGGGGGAATTATTCACCTTCTATGTTTGTTTTCATTATTTCTTAACTTTTCTAAAGTGGTATATTCTGAAAATTTGCAGAAAATGCAGCTATATCAGTTGTATCAGCAGTACTAATCATTTGTTCAGCCAAAGATCTCCTACATTTAGTATATTGCAAGACTTTTCTATTATCTGCAGAATTGAACTTGAGGCTACGACTTAAACAGAGCATATGTTGTTAGTGATGGAACAGTAATTAACTATGTAAGAAGGTGAATTACAGACAGAAAAAAAAAAGGCAGGAAAGGTGGGTTGTGTTTTTGTTGTTGTTGTTGTCCTTTGTTTTGTTTTGTTGTACATTGAGTCAAGGTCAATCGAACATCTGCAGAGAAAGAGCAATGTCCTAATATGTACTGCATGCTCAATATGTCAATTTTTATATTAAAATTGTAGCCTAAAAAGGGCATATATTTAAAACCCTAGTCAGAGGCAGCAAATTAGTAGTCACTCTAGGGGCTAAAATGGAGGGAATACATTTTTATTCTTAAGACTGTAATTTCCCTGTCTCTGTTATTGGTCTTTTGCTTTATTCTCTTTCTATGGTCTCTAGAATAGAACAGCATAATATTTCCTACTGCAGTAAACAGGTCACTCATAATTTTCCAGAACAGAAAGCTACCTTTATTAAAAACTCTTAGGTTATACCACAGAAAAGCACAGAAAAATGATGAATAATGTGAACTTCTTCAAAAAGGTCACTTCCAAAAAATACCCAGGTTCTTTCCTATTACCCCGGCATGGGTGTGAGCATGGGTATGTGTGTGTTTTAAACTCTGTGAACATTTTTTTCTTTATTGCCAATTTCTGTTCCCATCTGCAACATGGTATTCATGTTCCTAGATCAGCATACAGAATGTCATTAACTTTAAAGCTTAACTATAACTAAAACTATTAATATTAAAGCCAGATTCTTGAGTTAATATGTTTTTATGCAAAAAGACATAATTTTTCCTTGCTCTCTTGTCACTGGGTTGTCCCAATTTTGTCTTTTCAGTTTCTGGCTCAGCCTGCCAAAAAAAAAAATTCTTGAAAGAGAAATAGCAAGATCCCTGTTATCCCCGGGATTTCCTATCCTGTCAGCCTCTCTTACTGGTGCAAGGCCAGATGTCAAATCTTATATACTTAAAGGCACATGGGAGGGAAAACTCAGGAAATATATGTCCATGGTACTAAGAGATTTTTAGATGGAAAAGAAGATAATGTATATTTTATTCAAATGTGCTAATTTTACATGCAAATGCTACTGCTGAAATTTAGGACTGCTGAGAATCAACATTATGATTTGGTGGTTAATGTTGCTGCCACATTTTCAATAAATCAACCATTGATTTTAGGACTAATATAATCACTGGTATGATGCTGAATGTTCAGAAGAATATAAGGAAGAAGAGACAGTTCAAAAAATAGGAGTGCTTATTTATGTATACACAAGTAACAACAGTGAAGGAGTTTTTAATATCATTATGGACAATAAATGTTTGATTGATAAATGTATGAGGAGTTATTGAATAAACTCAAATGGGTTTCTGGTTGCTGAGTTCACAGCAAGAGATTATGAAGGGATCTTTGAGGAATGTGTTCAGACAAAAATTGGGGTAGTGAGAAGGACAGATACTTCAAACACATTTTAAGTTAACCCGTGAAACAATTTTAAATAGTAATCTGTATGAATCTATTTATAAGACATTCTAGAAAAGGAAAACTTTAAGGAGAAACATCTGATAATTGGTTATAAAGGACTGGTGTGGGAGGAGGGGATTCACCATATTGGGACACAGTGGAACTTTTGGGCTGATGGAATTGTTTTATATCTAGGTTGCCATGCTGATTTGTCATAACTTATCAAACTGTATGTTTTAAAAAGAGTATTTTCCTGTATATAAATTATATCTCAGTAAATCTGATTTTAAAAACAGTAAAGTTCTGGACTGCATTCTTTATTGTGTGAGGTACTATGGCTATAAGAGAGGATATCTGCCTTAAAAGAACATATAATTTAATTTTTAGGTTAATTAAAATTAATTTGCATGGGTATCATAATAAAGGGAAATAACAATACATTGAGAATTCGGCATGCTGGATTCTTTTGTTCCATTGTTAGATGAATCACTTAACCTTTGCCAGCCTGTCTTTTTATGCAATTAAGTAAGAGAACTGCCCAATGCATGAATTCTGAGTTCACTTTCAGTTCTAAAGATTTATGATTCTCTTGTTTTGTTCTGGTTCCATGTGTTAACAGTGGGAAGAAGTAGACTTTCTTGAGAAGATCCCTATATTCTATATTGAAATACCATACAGCGTATAAAAATGATGTTCAGAGTTCCAGACAATGTAAACACAAAAGAACTTTGGAATTCTATTCTAAGTTTCAGTTGCTGGTCTAAGGCAATTCTGACAAGTCCAGGAGTATAGAATTTAGTTAGGAAAATAATACGTCCAATATTTTTATTAAGGTCAACAGTGGCCATCAATGTCAATTCTCAGACCATCTTCATGTTCTACCAGCAGCATGTTACATGGTTGATCATTCTCCTCCTCAAAACGCTGTTCAGTTGGTTTCCAGAACCACACACTCTGATTGCTTCTTCACAGTCAACTTTGCTGGTTCCTCCTCATCTCCCTGATTGCTAATTATTAGAGGCCAGTGCTGGGCCTCTTTTCTTTTCCATCTGTACTCACTCCCCTAGAGACTCCATGCTTTCTCATGACTTTAAATGCCATTTATATGTAATACTTGCAAACTTTATCTCCAGATTCTAAACTCATATTTCCAGTTTACTACACAATTTTGTACAAACTTTAGTTGTCCAAAATTAATCTGATATTCCTATAAAATATATTTATATTATTCATCTCAAAAGATGGCAATTATAATTCCTGATGCTTTTCCCCAAAACTTTGAAGTCTTATTGAGTCTTTTCCTTATCTAACACCTCACATTCAATCTAGCAGCAAATCTTACAGGGTCTACCTTAATATGATTTGATTATTCTTTAACTGTAATTGGAGTTGAACCACTTCTCACTTTTTCACTAGCCTACTAATTGTCCTCTGCATTTTTTAAAATATATTTTATTGATTTTTTACAGAGAGGAAGGGAGAGGGATAGAGAGTTAGAAACATCAATGAGAGAGAAACATCGATCAGCTGCCTCCTGCATACCTCCTACTGGGGATGTGCCCGCAATCAAGGCACATGCCCTTGACCGGAATCAAACCTGGGACCCTTCAGTCCGCAGACTGACACTCTATCCACTGAACCAAACCAGTTAGGGCTGTTCTCTGCATTTTAATCAATTCCCATAGAAGCTGAGAATGATCTTTTAAAAATAAATCAGATTATGTCAATTGTCTGCTTAGAATCACTCATATCACCATTCCCCATATCACTGGAGTAGAATCCAAAATTTTCCACTGAACTCTAAGTTCCTGTATGATCTTATGATCTTCATCCACACACACATACACATTTCTTTACTTATTTTTCTTTTAATTGAGTTTATTGGGGTGACATTGGTTAATAAAATTATACAAGTTTCAGGTGTGAAATTCTATAATACATCATCCGTATATTGTATTGTGTATTTATCACCCCAAGTCAAGTATCCTTCCACAATTTATCCCTCCTTTACCTTCTTCCACCTCCCCCAACTCACTTGTTTACTTGTTACTTTATTCTAATCACACTGGCCTCCTGAAATATGCCATGCTCGCCTCCCCCTCTGAGCTCTTGTTTGTGGGCTTTCCTGAATCCAGAACACGTTTCTCTGAGACAATCACGTGGTTCTTTACCTAATCACTTTTGATGTTATAAGGCCACCTTTCTGGTGAGGTCTTCTTTTGCCACTATAATTTTCAATGTCACCCACTCACACTTTTCTCCTTTCTTGTTTTCTTATATATACTAGAGGCCCGGTGCACAAAAATTTGTGCACTCGGGAGGGTCCTGCAGCCTGGCCTGTGCCCTCTCATAGTCTGGGACCCCTCAGGGTATGTCAACCTGCTGGCTTAGGCCCACTCCCCAGGGGATTGGGCCTAAGCTGGCAGTCAGACATTCCTCTGGTAGCCCGAGAGCCCTCGGGGGATGTCCACTTGCCAGTGGAGAGCAGGCCTCAGCTGCAGTCGGATATCCTAGCGCTGCTGAGGAGGTGGGAGAGGCTCCCGCCACCACCACTGTACTGGAAGCCATCAGCCTGGCTTGTGGCTGAGCAGAGCTCCCCCTGTGGGAGCGCACTGACCACCAGGGGGCAGCTCCTGCATTGAGCGTCTGCCCCCTGGTGGTCAGTGTGTGTCACAGTGACCAGTCACTCCCAGTCGTTCTGCTGTTAGGGTCAATTTGCATATTACCCTGTTATTATATAGGATATTACTATATATATGTGTGTGTGTGTGTGTGTATATATATATATATATATTTCATGTATTTTCTGTTTCCCCATTCTAGAATGAAAGCTATAGGAAGGCAGAGGTTTTGAGCTGTGTGTGCATGTGTGTGTCTCTGTGTGTGTGTCCTTGTATCCCATATTTGGAAAGAAAAGCCTGATTCCTCAAGGATATATGTTAATGGATGCCATCCCTTAACAAGCAAACAGCACATCTGGAACAAGCAAACGGCTGCTAGTTGTTTCTATGCACATTTCTTCGATTTGAGCAGGTCCTGTCAGATGAGATTAAAATGCCTTCCCAACAGACAAACACAAAGAACAAAGCCCCATGTTGTGTGAAAATTGCAAGCGGGGACTGGATTACAGTTCATGTGGGTGATCTCCTTATCGCAGGACACTGGAAGAATCTTGCCAGTAAACTTGAAATAATTAGCTTAGTGAAGTGTCAAGCAATGCTGAGGACCTCATTAATACAACTCCTTAGGGAGGGATTTTTACTTGGAAAAATTAGCCTTTCCTCCCACAAAGCACTGCAAGGACATCCTCTAGCCTCTGGCTTGGAGCTGAGCTTCTCCATTATCACATCTGGTAACAGAAGAGAAGATACTTTGATTCATTGTCACATTCAGATAAGTGAAGAAAGAAGCTTCTCAACAAGTGTGAATAGATTTTGGTAAACAAGTGGAATTTTTGAGGGGTTATTTAAACAGAAAATGTATCAGCTCTTGTGGCTTGTGTCTGTCTTGACTTGAAGGACTGTCTTCAGTTGTGTTCAGCAGACTTTTTTATGAAGATTCAGTGACTGTACTTCTTCATCTCTAAAGGCATTTGAAGAGATTTTCTAAAGAAAATTGCCTTTGCAGACTGTGTTTATATAATAGGTGTGTCTGCATTCCCATCCGTGTTGTTTCATACTGCATTGTAAATAACCCACAGCTATATTGACCTTTGGAAATCTTTAGGAAAGGGCTAATGTTTGTGGTTTACTTTATACTTGCTTTAAGTATATCAATGATTCAGTCTCAGTAAGTCTTAAAAGTAAAGCATTAGATTGTTCCTTTCTTCCCAATCAAAAGAATCATCATTTATATCCCTCAGCTTCGCACCTTACATTATACTCTCATGGATAAAAAGCTTTTATTGTGAGCTGTGCAATACAGTGTTTAAGGTACTTTGAAATAAAGAAGATTTTAATCCAAGTTCTGCCACTGGTTAGCTGTATGATCTTTGCTAAATTCTCTGTGACTTGGTTTCATCATCTGTAAAATGAGGATCATTACATTGTCTACTTTGAGTTATTGTGAAGGTTAAATGAGATGAGTATAATGCTTAAAACAGTGTCTTTCATATGTTAAATGTTAATAAAAGTTAATTCCTGTTATTATCACACTCCAATTTCAAGTATCAGCCATTAATCAAAGCCACACTAAGTCAATGGATGTGAAATCATCAGTAGCTTACCCAAAATTTCTTTAAAAAGCTTTAATGGAAATAAAGGATTGTGGCATCAGTGATTACAACAGTGAAAAGTGTTTTTTATTTTTTTAACAGTATATAGAAGGTCTAGTTTTTCAGACCTTACCCTGAATGTGTGTTATACTATATTCCAAACAGGAAGCAATATTAGAAAGTATATATTATTACCAATTCAATCAATTCAATAACTTTATTGAGTTACCTGCTTTAATGAAATATACATTCATGTTTAAACAATAATTAGACTGTGGGAATGGATTTTTCTACTTTCTTCTTACATGCAGATAACATTCACCTCCTCTTAATATAGCAGAGCACTTATTTTAAAAAGCAATTATTTTCAAAAGTCATGAGGATGAATTTAAATTAATATGTTTGTCCTGAAAAAATAAACTGTAAACAGTATTGTGATTCATAGTTTTTTTGATACATACCTGGTTCCTAGGCCTAGGTTCTACCTTACCCATATGTATGTGTGTATGTGTATATATTGGAGTCCTTAAACATTTTCCATGTCTGAATCATATTTAGTTTTTTAGCTTGAGATTTTATTGATGTTTTCCTTCACATAATATATTTAGTTTGAAAGCATTCTACAAATCAGAATGTACTAAGTCTGCATTTAAGTGAGAAACAGAGAAAGTGAGAATGATTTAAGCACAGTATCACATTGTCTTTTTGTTTGCTCTTATAGATTGGCTTCTTGATCAACAATAGAGCAGGAGTTTAACACCTGCTCCAAGCAGAACTAAGTGGGTGCACATGTTAAAAATATAACAGGTCCCTGCTTTCATTAAACCAAAAACACGTTTCAAAAAAAAAATCATGAAAGTGCCTTTTTGTGAGTCATTGCAAATGCATGCTTTCTGTCATTCTTCTCGAATGCTAGTGGAAAAGTTTAAAGAGAGCAAAACTGAAATATAAAAATGAATCAAGCAAATATAGGAAAATGACACTAAACCAGATGGGTGAGGTGGCAGTTGCAAGGATTGATATGTGAACTAAAAGGTTCATGTACATATATCTATATATGTTAGTACCTTTTGCCCTGTCAGCTGAATTGTGATTTTAACCCCAAAATCTCTTGAGCTAAGATTATGTTCTTTTACTCTATTTTTCCACTCAAACTGAAATAGATACTTTCTGTATTTTGCAATCAAATCGTAGAATTTTTAAAAACGAATCTCCCTTTTAAACCTTCTTTTGTTCACTGTAAGGTGTGCATCTCTGATCCCTGCCTCGGGCTTTACACCTGACAAGGGGAGCTTAGATAAAAGATAAGGGGAACCTGTGATTTCTTTGGGGGGGGGAGGGAGGTTTCAGAAGGACTTGCATCCACACTTAATTTTGACTTCAGTTTCTATTTGCCACGTGAAAGAAGGCCCTAAAATGTTTCTATTTGCATAGAGCAAGAAAAGTATCCCATAAGAAAAATCAATAAATTTTTATTGTTTTATTCTTTTCTTAAAAAAAATTTTCAATGCATTCAGAATTCCAAAAAACCAACAAATCCGTAATGTTCAGAAATTCTGACAAAGCATCTCTTAGAAATAAGACGGAGCAGTGGCTGCTTCTCAGATGCTAAATTTCAAGTTAATACGTGGGAAGATTTTGACTTGGATCAGGTGAGCAACATGAAGCTTAGTATTACAGAGCCAGGAGGCATCTGTTCTAAGCCTGCTGTTAAACCTAAATCTAGAGCTTCTCGGAAAGTCTGCAAGACCTACTACAAAAGGACAGGCAAACATGTAGGTCTGTGCCTTTTTTGAGATGAACCAGGTCTTTCTCCAAACAAAAATGAACCTGGCTTTACGTGGGGTAATGCAGACTTATGTGCAAAGAAATCCTCCTACTGGTGAAGTACAATGTATTCCAGACTTAATGTTTCCAGAAAGCTTTGACTGATATCTGTCCTTGATTATATCATGGTCCTTTTACAGCAATGGAAGCAAAAGCTTAACCTATGACTGGCTTGGTAACATTAAGGAAATAGAGATCCCCAGTTCACAACTATGGTTTCTAAGGAGAGTTATGGGGTCTGCTTTTAAATTTTTTAAAAAAATCAAATACAGAGCCACACGGTCTGTTTTTGTTGCACTGCTTTTTTTTTAAAAAAAGTCTTTATTGTTGAAAGTATTACATATGTCCTCTTTTTTTCATCCATTGATCCCCTCTAGCCCCACACCGCCCACCCCAGGCCTTTACCACACTACTCTCTGTGTCCATGGGTTATACATACATGCATACAAGATCTTTGGATGATCTCTTCCCACCCACCCCCTTGTTGCATTACTTCTAAAAGCTAGAAGAAGGGCATTTTTCTTTAGAAGAAATAGTCTTTCTTACAAATTTTCTCCAGGGGAGAAATTCAACGATTAAAGTGTCATAGTCAAATTGCTCTTCCAATTTTTGCCTAGAAAATAAGTACTTAATATGTCCAGCCTATATAATCTTTAGAAACTATAACAAGGAGGAAAAACTACCATATAATTTACATTCATTTTATTTAAAGATTTCTTAAACAGATTGATCCTATTTATCAAACTTTTAAACAAGCTCTCAGATGACTTACAACGTTTGAGAATCCCTGCTCTACAATTTTATTTTTATTTTTTTCAGTTTTCTCATCAAGGGACACATTCTCTTAAGCATAACACTAGATTTACTTCTGCATTGACCCATAAATACCGTTATCTCCAGGTTAATTTGCTAAACCACAGTCACTTTTTTGGAAGGTGGCTGGCCTGGTGCAGGGCTCTTACAATAGAAGAAAGAACAACTACATCTTTATTTAATTTCTTTCCAGTGTAGACTTACAACAAAAACCCTGCCAATTCTGTAAAGTCTAGACAATACCATAAAAGAGTAATTACATTAAATTTCTTAGCAATAGAGGCCTTGCACCAATTCTAGTACTTTTCACAATGGGAATGCTGGCGAGTGTATTTTATATATTTTTGTCACAATCTTGTCAAATTTTATGGTGAAAAAAATTTTTTTTTTGCCCTGACAGCCTGAAGCTTGATGATTTGGCTCCTTGAATCGGTAGAAATACACATTGAAAGTCTTTTCTGGTGGCCGTGTGGAAACATGCAGACTAATCTATTGTTTATAATACTATCTAAAGCTGCCTGTGGTTTTATATTTTTTTTTTTTGAGCCACATAGCAAGAAATGATTTTTGAAAGAAGGTGTAATCGTGTAATACTTGTTCCTACAATCTACCTTTACTTTGCTATTTGGCAATTCTAGATTACATGCTTTATTAAAAATGTGTTTTTAAACATTGTCTTTTACCTTTTTGACTCAAATGTATGCTGCATGCAAATGCTACTTTTGCTTATTCACAGTTGATGCCTGGATTTAAATTAGGGACTTAGGAGCAGGGTATGAAAAATCTTCCTCCTAGTTCTCTGTATTGCCATGTTCCTTAATCTCCAGGTTAAAGAATTTTCATGGGAAGCCCTAATAATTTCGTAATTCAAAAGTTGCTGTTATTTTGCACAACATGTTGGTGATTTTACTGAGTGAAGAGAACTGCATGCATCTAATGAATATTTGTTGTTTCATGCTCCTCAATTTTCAGTGTGAAAGCAGCAGGATATGGGCTGAAAATGTTTCAAAGTGTATCTGCTTTCAGTTCTTATTTTCTTGCCCAAACAGATTCTGAAAAAAACCACCACAACCATACATTTTTTAAATGTTCATCCACTTCTCCCTTTATTCCCAAGGCTCTCCATGAACACACACCTTAAATACCATGCACACATGCACAGAGGCAATTTCTGTTTTTTGTGACTCGGTTCAGAAAATCGTGAAAATAGTTCACTTCTGTTGGCATTTCACTGCCTCCCCTCCCGCCCCGCCCCCCCCCCCCCCCCCCCCATTCAATACCAGAAAGATGCGGGGGATTTTTAAGTCATTTGTCATAGGATGCATCACAGGAAAGGAGCAGCACCAAACCCAAGATGTTGAAGAAAATCTAGTCTTAATCAATGGCATTAGCTACAGTCCTGTATTTGAGGAAAGGCTGTTATACTCCTACTACAAAATGTTTTATATTGTTAGCTTGATCTGCCTGAACATATATAGAAATGTCCGTTTCAAGCATGTGGCTTTGGGGAGGAGAATTTTGCTTGTTCCTCAGAAGAGGTGAAGGGGTATGAAGGAGCAGAGGTTTTTCTTGCTTTATTCAGGACCCTCATCTGTGGGTATTCTTTCTTTTAGATATGCAAAGCAATTTGGGTAGATTATTTTGAGAATCCCTCTGAGTGTCCTTTTTCAGTAGTGATTTGACCCCATCAAAATCTCCAGTATGTTTGGAAAATGCTTTCTAAGTCTAATCTTTGACTTTCATGTTTGAATATATGATGATTTATTTTCAATGCATTTTTTTACCACCTTCTTCTCTAAATATAGGCAAAGCCTTTAATTAATAATTTATTGTGTTTCTTGCTGCTGGCTTAACACTTAGGTTGTGTTTCTAATTGCCCCTATGAGGTTCAGGTAATAACTTTAACTTTTGTGAGTTTTCCCAGCATCCCAAAGTCATTTATTAGAGCCTGCAATATCGTGTCATAACTCTTTCCAATAAACTTCAATTGCTGTATTCAAGCCAGTGGAAGATCAACAAAAATTGTTAGCTTTTTACAGTACCCCAGCAAGTGGTGAAAGGAATTATTCCTTCAGTCTGCAATGCATTTGCCTTGTATTAAAAAGTCAGTCTCAGGACATTTCAAGCTTTGTCTTCAGACACCTTTGAAAAGGTTCAAAAAATCAATTAGGCAAAAAAAAAAAAAAAAAAATTGTAACTACTAGTATTAAAAAAGATAGCAAATGTAATTGCTTAGCCCCAACATTGACCCTGTAAAATTATTTCTCCTTATTAAGCCTTCTTAATAAGACATACTGCTCATAAAGTGAACATTAATACACACATACATATCATTCTGATGTAACAAAAAGACTATTGCCTCTATTCATAGTGGTAATACAATAGCCATTTTGAAGATATATTAAATAAAAATAAATGAGGCATACAACTGTCAGAGACTGCGGAATTTCCAGAAACAAATCTGGCTTTTCCCACCTGGTTTGCTCCTTCTGTTGTGTTTCTCCACCTGAGTTCTTTTGCAGATGGCATAAGGTAGTGGCTAACCCCAGCCTGTGCACACAGACAGGCTGGATTCATATCTTGCTTATTCCCACACTAGTTGTGTGAGTGTGACAAAGTTATTGACCATAAATCTCAGGCCATAAACAAAATGGAGATAATAATGGTACTTCCTTTATTAGGTGGTCGTGGGGATTAAATGAGAAAGTGCACATAAACTGAGGTGACCATGCCAGGATGAGAGTGAGTGCTCAAGGAATATTAACTCTTTTTGGTATTCTCTCAGCTTGAGTGAACTCCTAGGTACCCTGAGAAATTTGTTTCTTTTATGATCCTACTGTGCTTTTATTTTTGAAATCTGTGTGTGTGTGTGTGTGTTTAATAGACTTGATTTTGTAGAAAAGTTTCAAGTTCACAGCAAAATTGAATGGAAGGTACAAATATGCCCCTTGTAGCCTTTACATTAGGGTTGACTCTTGGCGATGTACATTCTATTGGGTTTGACAAATGTATAATGACATGTATCCACTACTATAATATCACTCAAAGTAGTTTCACTGCCTTAAACATCCTCTGTGTCCTGCCTATCTATCTTCCCCTCACTCCCAACTTCTGGCAACCATTGATCCTTTTATTGTCTCCATAGTTTTATCTTTGAAATGTGCTGTCCTTGGAGTAATACACTATGCAGCTTTTCAGATTGATTTCTATCACTCACTAATGTGAATTGAAGGTACTTCCATGTCCTTTATGGCTCGATAGCTTATTTCTTTTTAGCACTGAGTAATATTTCATTGTCTTGATGGACTAGTTTCTCTCTTCACCTACTGAAGAAGATACTGGTTGCTTCCAAGCTCTGGCGGTTATAAAGAGAGCTACTGCAAACATCTGTGTGTGGTTTTCTTTTTTGTATGAACATACATTTTCAGTTTATTTGGTTAAGTACTAAATAGCACAATGGCTGGGTTACATGGTAAGACTATGTTTACTTTTGTAAGAAGCTGTCAAACTGTCTACCAAAGTGACTGTTCATTTCACATTCCCACTAGGGTGACTAGTGGTCCTGTGGCTCCACATTCTTGGCGGGATCTGCTGCTGTAGGTGTGGTGGGTTGCTGCCATTCTATTAAATGCATAGTAGCATCTCGTTCTTTTAATTTGCAATACCCTAGTGACATACGATGTTTCACGTCTTCTTATATCCTTATTTGCCATCTGTATATCTTCTTTGGTATGGTAGGTGTCTGTGCGAGTCTTTGGTATATTTTTTAATCTGGTAGTTTATTTTCATATTGATGAATGTTAATAGTTCATTGCATATTTTGGGTAAAACAGGTTTATCAGATCCTTTTGAATTGTAAAAAAGATATCTCAGACAGAGCCTTAATGGGTAATCTTTTTTGGAGGTGGTCGGTGGGGATGTTCATATTTTATTTCCATGGACAAAAAACAAAAACAAAAAAAAACCTATCAATAGTGAAAAACAAACACTACTTTATTCAAAAATATTTTTAGTGTTGAGGCATAGATGGACTCAACTTGACATAGATGGACTCAAAGGCTTGATAAAGTCCTAGGGCAGAAAAATCATATGCACAAATCATCACTGTGCATGGTAAACATTTATGCATAGTAAGAATGTACAAAATCAGAAAAAAAAATTAATTATGGCTTGGGGAGGAGAGTTAGTGACTCAGCTAACAGATATTTATTAAGCTCTTGCCAGATCATGGGTTTTAGGGATGAATTGCAAAAGTTGCATACCTTTAAGATCCTTTCAGGACTAGAATCAGGTTTAAGGGTAGTGAAGTCTTTAGGAAGGACTCAGGGAAGACCTTTGGAAGAGGTAGTGCTTGGACTTGGCTTCAAAGGAGTGGTAGGGTTGGGATGTTTGGAGAAGTGAGCAATGAGGGAGGAAACACATTCCAGATACTGGCAACGGAAATGGTATAGGCACCTGACTGTCTTATGTTCCTAAAAGAAAGAACCTACTAATTTCTGATTTCTTTTGATGATCATTTTATATCTAGGAAAGTATAAGTAATATGCTAATAATAGGTTATATTTATTGATAATATACATTGACCTAGGCAGTATTTTAAGTACTTTTTAAAATAAAATATTATGTAATTCTTACTTGACTTCTGAGGTAAATGTGATTTTTATTCTCAACTAGGGGCCCAGTGCACGAATCCGTGCACCTTGAAAGGAACTATGGACCTTGAGGCTGCGGTGGCACAGGGGCGGGTCTTGGCCCATCCTCCACACCCTCACCCGGCCCCTCCCACCACGGCTCCAGGTCCCTTGTCTGCCAGAAGCCTCACTTCTGCTGCCGCAGATCCCATGTGCTCATGGTGCTGGCCCTCCTCGCACCCGCTGATGGCAAGGAGCTATTGGAGCCAATGCCAGTAGTGGGTGGGAGCAGCCACTGCTGCCCTGATCACCCCTCAGGAGCAGGGGGAGGTGGAGAAGCCCTCAGGGGCAATTGGGGCGGGCAGCTGCTGCTCCCACCCTCTGATGGCACTGAGTGATTGTGACCGGCACCAGGTGCCAGCAGCGGGTGCGAGTGGGGCCTGCAGCAGGTGTGACCGCAAGGCCCGAGAGCAAAGAATTTTCAGTAACCACCAGAGGCTCACCCCAATGACAGTGACCGCCACCCCGCTTGATCTGGTGCCCCCGCTCACCTGCTTCACCAACCTACTGTGGCTGATGCCCACCATGTTCCGCACACGCCCCCTGGTGGTCAGCACACATAGCAACCGGTTGTTCAGTTCTGCCGTTCGGTCTATTTGCATATTAGCCTTTTATTATACAGGATTTTACTAAAAGAAACCATGGCTGGGTTCACATGGGACTGGGGACCTCCCCCCCCCCCCCCCCCCCCCCGTCACCCAGGCACATTTGATCCTGAGTTCTACACTGCCTGTCAAAGCCATAGCAAAGCTCTTCAATCCTCTCGGGATTCTGTCTCCGTAGGAAGAGTTCGCAACTCAAAATATATTAAAAGTGTATTTTTAAAAATGCTTGTAAAACCAAAAATGCTGTTGATGATGTTGATGACAGAGAGAGAGAGAGAGAGGGAGAGAGAGAGAGAGAGAGAGAGAGAGAGAGATTGAGATTGCTTTAAGCCAGTAAGTATGCACTCATCAAAGCTAAAGCAGAATAAGTAGAGTCTTATGTAATGTAAGTTTGTTTTGTTTTCTGAAAAAATGGTGGACAAGGGAGGTATCTGCTTAAGTGAGAGGATATAATGACAGATGAAAAGAGAAAGCTGTGTGGTTTGACTCCTGTTGAGATGTTATCTTCCCCATCATTAGAATGATATACAAGGAAGGGTAATATGGAATTGAGGAAGATTAAGCCCCAGATAAACAAGAGAGTTCCTGTTTTCAGATAGCAGAGCTGGGAGAGTCTATTTTGGGTGAAGAAAAGGTTTGAGCAAAAGCAAAAAGCCCAGGGGATTTGGAGGGTGTGGTTACGGTCCTGTAATTGCATATTCAAAGCCAGGAGAATATAAATACATAGAAAATAGCTTGCTAATGAATAGTGTGCAAAAGTCTAGGGATTTTAGTTTACTAAAAGCTCAGATTCACAACTGAGTGTGGCTATTAACAAACCTAGACAATATTGATGGAAGAATAATGCCTTAATTAAGGGAAGTGGCACACTCTTTGGTACCCATCCTATGTATTACATTTAAGTCAATGTATTGTGCTAAGGTCCTTTAGAATCTAAGTTTGTCAGCAAATTGAATATCTGAAGGATGAATGGTTAGAAAACCTACTCTGCATGGTTCATAGTTAAAAAGTAGAAAGTGATTCTCTGGGAGAAGGCTGGAGCTGAGGGTGGAAGAAAAGTAGACTGGAAAACAGTTTTCAAAAAGGTGAAAGGCTGTCACAGGGGAAAAGGTACAGATTACACATTGTACTGGTTCATACTGTAGACCATTACAGAGAGGAGATTTTTAGTTTAAAGGGATTTTAAAAAATGAATAGCTGCTTTGAGAAATAGCAATATCACTGGCAGGTTTCAAGGAGGATGTAAGTGCCCTTTGTCGAGATATTTCAGAACTGTTTCCTGAATGGAGAGAGAGTTTGCGCCTAAGACCTTTTTCCCATGCTAAAATTTGTGTGATTTTAATATTCAATATTTGTATTCAGTATTCAGTGTCATTCAATTTTTGGCAAAGACCTTGTCATTTCATTCACCTGTTGCTTCCTGGTACATCATAAAACACCCTAAAATAATAGACCAAGGGAAATCCTATCAATTTCCTATTTCATGGGTATCCAAAATAAATAGTTGTTTGCAATTTAAAGTTTTAAGTAATCTGAGCAAATAGGGTGAAATAAAACATGATATTAATGGGTGTCAATCAAAGTCCTAAGTTCTGGAAATAAAATGAGAGAGAAAGGATGTTGACAGTGTTATATTTAGAATACTGATAATTTAAAAGGAGACTCAGTTACATTAAACTCATGTTTTATTTTTCTTTTATTCTAAGGTATTTTACTGAATGTCTTTTCCTATACCTTGTGATAATATATGCATTTATATTTCACTGTCTAATTCTTAGAATCGTTTTCTGAAGATTGGCACCTTTATGTCATTTAAAATGCCTGTTTTACATCCAACAGTGTAGTTTCAGTTTAGTAACAAGCAGTGTGTGAGTGTTTTCCTTTTTCCCCCAATAATTTAAACTATTTTTATTTCCTGTCATACTGCATTGATTGACATGTTTAAAACAAATCTAAAATATATGGGTGCTAATGCAAAATAAAAATTTCTTACCTTATTGAGGATGCTTTTAGTGTTAGACATGTTATTCCCAGTCATTTAAAATTTGATTTTATCATGCTGAAAAATATTTTTCTATTTCTGCTATACTAAGTGAATTTCATAAAAATCAAGAATGGTATTGGATGTACCATATATCTTTATAGAATCTATCTTAATGATTTATGTTGTTTTTCTTTATTTGGTGTAATGATCCATGTTAATAGATTGCCTAATTTTGAAACATCTCAGCAGTCTTTGCCATACATGGCATCTGAAGTCAGAAAGTACCATGCTTGAGTCCTGAGTTTACATTTAGTGTCTGTGTAAATCTGGGCTACATTTTCTCATCTGTTAAGTGATCAAAATAAAAGTTACTTCAAAATCATAAAGATTAAATCAGGTATTATGTAGAGTGTCACATAGGAGCTGACATAATAAATGGCACTACATCTTTATCATAGTAGGTTATGCATTTAGATGCAATTGAATATATGTAAGGAGTATATAAATTATGTCAATTGTAACAATCCTATATAATAAAAGCCTAATATGTGAATTGACTGAACATCGGAATGACCGGTTGCTATGATGCGCACTGACCACCAGGGGGCAGACACTCAATGCAGGAGCTGCCCCCTGGTGGTCATTGTGCTCCCACAGGGGGAGTGCTGCTCAGCCAGAAGCTGGGCTAATAGCTGGAGAGCACAACGGTGGTGGCAAGAGGCTCTCCCTCCTCCACGGCAGCACTAAGGAGCAGTGAGCGGGCGGGCTGTAAGGAACAAGGGGTCCTGGACTGGAGTGGGCCTAAGCCGGCAGGCATACATCCCCCAAGGGATCCCGTATTGCGAGAGGGTGCAGGTAGAGCTGAGGCCCACCCCCCCAACCCCCCAGTGCATGAATTTCATGCACCAGGCCTCTAGTGATAACATAAAATGGCCTATGGATTTTGGACCTATGTATGTGTATGGGTGCTGCATTTCACTGGCTTTTGTATAAGAAAGTTCTAATTTTATGAAATTAAGATAGGTAGTTGGCTAGCAGTTTTTATATTCTAAAACATATTTCTTCACTGGCAGTGACCTATTTCTAGGAATTTCCCCCCAAAGGCAATATAGCATAGTAGTAATTAAAATAAAGAGATCTGGATTCAATTCCTAGTTCTTCAACTGCTTAGCAGAGTGACTTTAGGCAATTGACTAACCATTTTTATGCCTCAGTTTTCTTATTCATAAAATGAAGGTAATAATAATATCTGCCTCTCAGAATTGATGTGAGGATTTAATCAATATTCAGTAAATATTCATTTTGTGGCCATTACAGATCAGAACTGTGTTTGGTGCTATATTAAAAAAGATAAATTGGGAAAATAGGAAATATTAACTGACAATTTAAGTTTATTGTTAATATTATAATCAACATTATTAATAACTGAAGCATAAACTATCTTGACAAAGCCTTTTATACTGGCATTTTCTTCAGTTATTTCTGTTCTAGTTTATCAGTTTCAGCTCTGGAACAATGTATGAATATAGCTAGGAAGATTGATGGATAAGTATTTTGTCTTCTTTTTAAAGAGACTGACAATTTGTCTGATATTTTTATTTTACTATGTGGGTAAAAAAAATATATCCTAGAATGTAGTATGTGACAATATTTGTGATATAATAATACTTAGTACAGCAAGAAGCTAAATAATAATAACTTTGTAAAGTCCCTAGTAGTCTCTTTAATAATTATATAGATGGCTAGTAAAGTAATGAATGAGAAATATACCTTATATAACTTTCAGCTGGGTAAACTGAAGGACAGTATGACACCATTTACATTTCTAGGAGAGTTTTCACTAGCAAGACAATGAAAGGGGGGGGGGGATTTTTTTCTTTTTTTTTTTTAGAAAGTCAGAAATAATACATAAACTTCCAAAAAATAAGCTGTGGTAAAATTAAGATGCATCTCAGGAATAGAAAAATTCACCAGTATTTTATTGTTGTTGTTAACCCTTTGAGTGCCAACCAATATCCTAGGAACTATGCTAAAATTGCCAAGGAATTTTTGATTTTACAGCAGTTTAGGAAAAATATTATGAATCGCAAGTAAATGAAGTTACATATTCAAAAACTTAAGGAAACCTTTACTACATTTGTTTTCATCTTTGACATATATTGTTTGCTGATTGTATAATAAAATACTAGTAAAAAAAAAAATTGCAGGAGGAACAGGATCACGCTCCCTGGCACTCAAAGGGTTAATCCTCACCTGAGGATATTTTTTTCCACTGCTTTTCAGAGAGAGGAGAAAGAAAGAAGGGAAGGATGCAGGGAGGGAGGGAGAGACATATCAACTGGTTGCCTCCTGAAAATGCCAAGACTGGGGGCAGGGAGTGAACCTGCAGGTACTTGACCCTTCAGTGCACAGGCCAATGCTCTAACCACTGAACACACCAGCCAGAGCTTGCCAATATTCTAGAAACACTCCGTCAGTGTGTGGGTGGAAGACGGCAAGATGCACGTTTGGAGGTTGAAAGGTTAATTTTGGTGTCGTCATTGAATTCTCTTACTTTGTGTATTTATTTGGAGAACTTGGGTGTTGCCTACTTTTGAACCAATAATCATACACCTTCTATAACCAGTGCGTTTTAGTGGTCTGTGTTCATGTCAGTATAGTCATTTGTAAGGAAAATGTGCTGGAATAGCTCAGCTCTTGTAATGTAGATTGGACATTTTGATGTTTTAAGCCAGTAATGAATCAGCATGCATTAAAAACATAAATAAAGTAAAATGCTAAGAAAGCACTTAAATTTATAAGATACATTTATACATCTGTCTTGAAAATATTTTCATAATTTCTTATGGAATTTTGAGGGGTATAAAATGTAATTACAAAGAGGCTGATAGAGTTCATTAAAGCAGGAAATTGCATTTCTTTTTCAAAGTAATATGGAATAACTTAATTTTGACTAGAAAAGCTAATGAAAAGCTTAATGTCACTAAACCAGTTCACATTTGTGCTAGGTTCACATTTTGTGCATCTCAGTTCAAACTTAAATGGTTCTCACATCTCTTACTCACCTATCATTAAGTGTAATTGTTGAATCTTGAGAATAAGTCATAGATTGTCCCTTGTTAGTTGTAAATTGGAGTGCAGTCAGAGCATGTATTAAATATGCTTCTCTCTTTTTGTCAACATCAAAAGTATGCTCTTTGCTTGAAGAGAAAGAGTTCTGCTATTTTTTGTGTCCATTTTTTTGGAGCAGTATGGGTTATTTAAGATTTCTAGCATGAAGCATTTTCCCAAAGCTGGCATTCTTGGGCACTATCTTGCATGAAATTAGCTAAAAATAAAAATGTTATCATTAAAAACTAGGCTAAGGGAGAAAGAGAAGATAGCAATGATTGAGAGGCTGATTTCAAAAGACTAAGATCAAAATGAAACCATTTTAAGAATTTTTATTTATAAATAAAAAATAGTCCATAAACATTCATGGAAGGAGAGTATTAAAAGCATCTGAATGGTCACATTTTTAAGAGAGATGTGAGATAGAAGAAGAAATAAGACTAATATAAACATTTATCATCATAACCTAGAGCAGCATTGGGGAACCTTTTTTTCTCCCAAGGGCCATTTGGATATTTATAACATAATTTGGGGGCCATACAAAATTATCAACTTAAAAATCAGCTGCTGTATTTGGTCAAACACTTGATTAACTCATCCCTAATGCCTTGTCAGGGCCAGGCCAGATGATTTCACGGGCCTTAAATGGCCTGTGGGCTGAAGGTTCCCATCCCTGACCTAGAGAGTAAACTAAAAAAGTTGAAAAATTACAATAAAAAATATTTTTATTGGGTCAGTTCATATTTAAAGTTTTAGATATTCTACCATTAATTTTTTTATTATTTGATATAAAATATAGTTAATGATGGTTTATTTCATTCTTTTCTGAGACCATTTAAAGGCTTTATATCACAGTACTATATAAATATGGTTTTCTTAATGCAACCAAACTGTTTACAAAATTTAGATCTGTGTTTTCTTGATTATTGATTTTGACATTTGGAAGACTTGATCTGATGAAAAATTTTAATATTTATTTTTAAATATTAGGTTTATCCCTACTGGGAAACTACTTTCTCAGGATGATGGATATTCTATTGGATTTGATTGGAAATTTGAGACACATCTTTCCAAAATGACAACAAATACTAAAAATGATTTAAAGAAATCTGTAGCTGTAGGGAAAATGGATATTCAGACAACGGGGAGAGAGGAAAGACACAAACCCTTTCTGTGAGAGATCCTTCATTGTAGAGTCTCTGAGCATTTGCTGACATACCAAATTATAATTAAACCTAAAGGATATTGTTGCCTCCATTTCTGTCCCCTAGGTCAGTGGTCGGCAAACCACAGCTCGCGAGCCACATGCGGCTCTTTGGCCCCTTGAGTGTGGCTCTTTCACAAAATACCACGTGCGGGCGCGCACGTACAGTGCGAAGTTGACTTAAAACTTTAAGTAAAGTTTATTAAGTTAATTTTTGGGAACATTGTGGAGTGAAAGAAGATGTAGTGTCGAGGATTGAGAAAGGTATGTTGAGATGGTTAGGACATATAGAGAGGATGAACGAAAGGAGATAGACGAAACAAGTATACAAGTGTGGATGGGAGAGTTGGAAGGGGTCGACCTCAGCGAACGTACCTCAATCAGATTGAGGACGTTTTTAGCAAAGGCCAGCTTAGGAGTACCCTAATTAAGTTAATAACAATGTACCTACCTATATAGTTTAAGTTTAAAAATTTTGGCTCTCAAAAGAAATTTCAATCGTTGTACTGTTGATAATTGGCTCTGTTGACTAATGAGTTTGCCGACCACTGCCCTAAGGCTACTGAAGTATGAGAAAATTTACTCTGGCCCTAATGGTGGTGAAATGTTAGCCTACCAAATACTGAATACCTGGATTAACTGAATGCCCATGAAAGAAGAGTTGCTGGGTTCTGCCTATCCCATTTGGGCAACTTTGCCAGTGTTCAAAGCCTCATACAATGATTAAGGGTTTAGAGCAGCGGTTCTCAACCTGTGGGTTGCGACCCCTTAGGGGGTCGAATGACCCTTTCACAGGGGTCGCCTAAGACCATCAGAAAACACATATATAATTACATATTGTTTTGGGATTAATCACTATGCTTTAATTATGTTCAATTTGTAACAATGAAATTGGGGGTCACCACAACATGAGGAACTGTATTAAAGGGTCGTGGCATTAGGAAGGTTGAGAACCACTGGTTTAGAGGCTCTGGAATACTCTCATGTGGCCTCTCTAACTTCCAAGGGATCTTGAAAAGTGTCTAGAGCAGGGGTGGGCAAACTTTTTGACTCGAGGGCCACAATGGGTTCTTAAACTCGACCGGAGGGGCGGAATAAAAGCATGGATGGAGTGTTTGTGTGAACTAATATAAATTCAAAGTAAACATCATTAAATAAAAGTGTACGGTCTTTTTTTTTTTTTTTTTTTAGTTTTATTCATTTCAAACGGGCCGGATCCGGCCCGAGGGCCGTAGTTTGCCCACGGCTGGGAGGGAGGCAGTATGGTGTGGTTGAAAAACCTTAGTCTGGAACCAGATAGGACTGTGTTGATGTGACTAGATGATGTTTTAGCGCTGTGACTTCAGAAAAATCACTACACTACTTGCTTTGTGGTTCAAATATCCTCAGCATGATGATTATAAGCTAACAACAGAGATGTTCTGAGGATTAAAGAAATTAAGGTTTGATAAGTAATCAACATATTGCTTCGTATACACAATAGTAAAGATGTTAGCTTCTTTCTCTTTCCAAGAGGCTTAGTAATACCACTAAGACTCATTTTAGCACCTGGACGTTTTCTGAGAGGCACACTAGTATGGTCTTAAGCACATGAAACCTAGAACCTGGAACCTGGTTGCCTGAAACCAAATCATAGGTCTGATGCTTATTAGGAATGTGATTTGGGGCAAACCTTTTGAGGCTCAGCTTCCTCATCAAATAAATGGATATAATGATATATATTCTAATATAATACCCATAAACTACTTAGAAGGAGTGGCTGGCACATCACAAGTATGTAAGAAGATTAGTTGTCATCATCATCATCATCATCATCATCATCACTGTTACCGTCACCATCATCATCATGCATCTGCTGAAAAAATGCAGCCCTTCTTGAATATTCATACTCATTGAGATTACACAACTGAATAAGTTAGATGTGGCTTCTGTTTGGCCTTAGAATGATATTTGTGATTAATTTCTCAGTGGATTTTTATCTTCTCAGTTAGGTTTGATTTGTGTTCATTTGGAAAGAGTTGGCATGTTTGGCAGGGGAAGCATGTAAGTGGAATATGAGAACACAGCATATTAATCTTGCTGTGATATTTAATAATTAAAGATTTATCATAGATAACCCAAGGTCCACTGAAGAGTACTGTTAATCAAGGAAGATGTTGCCTTCCTATATGGCACTGGCTTTTCAACTACTGTTAGGACAGAACTTTAGGTGAGTGTTTTTTTGTACTTCACTGGGTATCCACTCATCAAATTTTGTTTCATAAAAGGGCATTTTCACAGATGAACATTGGACTCTTGCTCAGCAGATCCAATGACCAGCTCCACCCTAAAATTCTCAAGTTCCCCCCCCTCCCTCTCCCCGCAATATAGAGGATTAGTTATGTGAGAGTGGGAAGCAGGGAAGGAGCTAACCAGTGAGGAGGAACAGCAAAGGTCCTAAGATAGGACAGAACATGGTACATTCATGGTGAGCAAAGGCCAGTGTGAGAGAGCATGAGGAAGAGAGAGAGCAAGAGCTGGTGTTCTTTTGTTAGATGGCTGATAACTTGACTTTGCTCCAGATATTTCTCCCTCAGGCTGTCTTTACTCTCATATCAGAATCCACATATCTTCGCAAAATATCCTCTGGCTCTTTTAGGTCAACAGTGAGAAGAGATGATTTCAGGAAATCCTCAGTGGTAACTGCTCCTGAGAAGTTAGCATTAAACTTTTATCTCAAGTTCACAATGTTTATGAATTATTTGGATATGGGCACTCACTGTGTTGTTGGTTTCAAAACTCTTGACTAAATTGCAGGAAAAAATGGATATTTTTGACTATTTATTTGAATTTTTTTTTCAAAAGAAGAGTTGGATGAAGAATTTCTGCTCTTGTTTGAAGTGACTTGTTCAGTGGTTGGGAAACTGCCTTTTAGGGACTCAGACATTGAACCTTGCTCATTTTTTTTCTTCCAGGTGAATGGGGAGATAAAAAGGTGAAAACTTTTCTTCAACTAATCTGAGGAGGGTACTTGAAAAACTAGTCAAGTGATTTCAAGCAGTATTTTTAAGGAGAATACTTGCTACATCTTGAGATAAAAGGGCTCCCTAGAGAAATAACTGAGCAAGACATTCCACCCCACAAAGAAACGAAACGTGTTACATGAGCTTTGAAATATAAGCATATGATGATGAATCATTTTTTGACATTGTAGAAGTAAATGACTTTTGGAAAATGTAGCAAGTCCCTGTTGATTCAGAAAGCCTTTATATATTACATATCATAAAGCACATTGATGAATGAAACTTAGGAACAAACAATTGAGTGCCAAGATGCATACTGTTAGGTCTTATCAATTATTTTCCATTTTTAGATTGGAAGATTTTAGAAATATACTTAGCTATCTTTTTCCAGTTGCTTTATTTGTGCAAATGATATATTTTAGTTTTTATGCATACTTTCATAACCTAGTTTTATCCCTCTTTGACAAACCTTCTAGATAATACCAACATATGTTCATATATAATTTACATATCTCTATCTTTATAAGAAGTCAATATATTTATATCTGAATCTGCATTTGTACATAAAAGCATCTGTCTTTATATATACTTGGTTTCCTCCGTGGGGCCAATATTTCCTCTGCCTATAAAACTCATACTCCCATGATTGATTTCTTCACATCTACACCTCCTCCAAGAGGCTTTCCTTAATCACTCACTGCCTCTTAAAACACCCTGCTCTTTTCCTTCTTGACACTTTATATGCTAATACAAAGTTTAAAGTATAAAGAAATAATGAGAGACTTAGGCTTTAAGTCTTTTTGCCATCTGTTTTCTTAACCACCCTTTATCCCAAACTTAGCAGAATGTCAAGGAGTATAGTAAGAAATCTACTTGTGTTTGTTGAATGAATGAATGAATGAATGAATATCATGAATATCATTGAGGATTAAGCTCATGTATGATACTTCCAAAAATTTTAGTGTATTTTAGGCAAGAAAATCATGCAATTTAGGGAAATGAATGCATGTAAACACAACCAACAAATACAGTTTTAAAATTTTGAGTCCTACACAGAATGGTACAGTGATTTGTGAAACATACTGCACCTAAATACACTGACAAGAAATGTTGGTGAGCATTTCTTGACATTATTTTATTTTTGTGGGAGTATTATTGTTTTATTAAGACACAGAAAGGTCATAATCATCAGGAACCTTGGCCTTAGAGATTCTGCATTCTCTCCTGGAAACTCTTTTGTGCCAAAATTACACACATAAACATAGATTTATTTTTGATGGCTGCAGAAATGATGACTTACCATGCTGGGGATAATGGAGCCTTGCTGATTCTATAGAAAATAGTCTTTGGTGAATGCATTTCTCCACCCATATGCACACATTTGCTTTTTCTAAGGATGTCAGACCGGTAGTCCTGGACTAGAAGTCAATAAGAAAGAAAAGAAGGGAGGTAGCATCGTCAGCTTTTCTCTTGAATGCATTTCAAGTTAGGGCTCTGCTTGAGGCTTATGAAAACCAAGACAGCGTTATTTAAAAATCAGCCCCTCAAACTCACTTGAAAATATCACCTCGTTCTTATTTTTCTGGTTACAAGTCATGATTCACAAACATGATTTTAAAAAAATGATATCCTTTCCAAACCAACCTTTTCTTTCATAAGCATTTATCAACTGAGACCTTTAAAATAATTGCATATATCTCTTGATACATTTTTTATTTTTAAAAACAGTTTTTAAAATGCAAAGGCTGGTTGTGTTTTACTTACAACCTAATTACTAAGGTTACATTTGCCATGCAGAGGACTAAAATCACCATCCAATGATATTTTGTTTGTCTTAAAAATGTTGTGCTATAGATTTGGAACTTTAGAGTCAGACTGTAATTATATAATCAGCTCTTCACCAAAATGATGGTCCTGAGATACACCAAGTAAATTAAATCTACAAATAACCCCAAACCGTTTTTATAGGAAAATCATTTTGCAAAGAAATGCCAACAACTAGCAGAATTGATAAAGCCAAGTGTCTTCTCCTGTGCATTTCCTGGTGGAGGGGATACCAAGCAGTGTAACGGTGCAAAGACAAGAAATCAGAGAGAAACAAAGGGTATGGTTTTAATCAGTCCCTGAAATACAATGTTTATGGCACAGAGTTTCCGGAATGACTATAAAGTGTGAGCAAAGCTCATTTAACATCTACTGGTAACCAAAGGTTTTTAAAGCAATAGTAATAAAACAAGTAAAGGTAAACTTAACAAAAATACAAGCCATATCTGATCAGCTCATTGCACTTTGGACAAGGCTTACCTTAAGCCAGTGTGGTTTTAAATCTCCATGCAGCAGCCTGAGACGTTTGTCATGATGCCAGACCACTGGGCCAAATATTCAAACCAGAAGTATTACATGTGAAATATTAAGAACCTTACATAGGCCAGCAGTCAATGTCCATTTTTCGCTCTATTTAATTCCTGACTTTTTATTTTCCAGGGAAAGAAACTTATGATAGAACACACTCTTTATAAGTACACATTTAAAGATGAGGATTTCAACTTCCGTATGGTTGTTATTTTAGGGGTGAAAATACAGAATTGGTGATCTGAATGAGCTGGTTCTAATTCCCAAGAGGATAAGTTAGCTGTATTTCATTCTACAGCAGATATGATATCATGCAGAGTTTTGCTGTTTTGACCACAGGAAGGTACCATGAAAAAGGCGTGATGTTCTCTCTGAGCTTCTGGCTACACTGGAAAAGTTCATAATGGTGCAAGAATGCCTTTTTAAGTAGAAAGGATGATTCAGTATTGGCTCAACTGGCACAATGAGCAAAATAGAGACAATTTCAAAAATACCATTATTAGGGTTATTGCCCTTTTCAAAGATACACCAGTCAGTCATTTATTGGGCTAATTTTATGTCAACATTTATTTTTGATATAGATTTATCTAATGAAATATAATGTGAGGAAATGAGGTATTGAGGAGTTAGTGTTATCACCAGAACTCATGGTCTATTCATCGTCAAGAGGAGAACTCATTGACCCTATTCTCCTTTACACCACCAAGTCCTACACACTGGGCAAGGCAAGCATTCTTACCCATACAGACCAGTCCCTCTATTAACCCTGGAGAGGAAGGGTTATACTGTCTGGCAAAAAACACGCATGATTTACAAAAGGCCTCCCAGGTTACTCTGAGAAAAATGAACCCAATGGGACATTGGAAAATTGCTGATTTAAAAATATTTTTAAAAATCCAAGAGTTCATTTATTTTATAAATTCTGAAAAAAATCTAAGACTCAAATTCAAATTTAGGTGATTTTGATGTGTTTCAAAAACTAGTACTTTCTAATTTTTTTTCTGTGCTAACTGCTTAGCTATCCAGTTCAGCTTATCTTAGCCTCATAGCATCACTGTGATGGAAGGGGTCACGGAGGTTGTCTAATTAAGCAGTTTCTGCTTCAGGACCAATAGCAAGAGAGTTTGTCCCATGGGTTTGGATTTTAGAATGTTTCTTTTTGAGCCACATGGTGGATAGATGCTCTGACTTTGATCAGATCTCAGCCTTTCTGAGCTTGAGCTTCTTCATTTATAAAATAGATAGTGCTTCATGAGCTGTTTTGAAGATCAATGAGATATCATATATTCTAACTAAGTGGTACTAGTTATATAATTCAAGCATTATTTCCATCAGTCTATTCAGGGAGCAAAACATTTCTTTTCCAAGTGTGAGAATAACCAGTACTAGTAATAATAATAGAACTCACAGGGGCTGAGTTGTCATTAAGTGCGCTAAGAACTTTATCTGCATTATCTCATCAAAAGAAGCATGATGAAAATGTTGTAGAATTCAATAGTGGTGATAGTTGCTCAACCTCATGAAAATACTAAATCCACTGGAGCATACACTTTAAAAGGGTAGATTTTATGATATCTGAATTATACCACAATTTAAAAAAGAACATTGTATGGGAAAGAGTATTAGAAAATTACAAATGCATAGGTAGTGTGAAAAGAGTTGTGAAGGATACAGTGAAAAATGAGTTAGTCTTTTGTAAATATGGTTGAGGAGTTAAAACAGGTTCATAAAAACCACACCTAAATAATGTGTGAAGGTGGAGTGTCAGGGCTTGCAGAGTTTTGCTAGACACTCTGTAGACAGAGAAATGATTGTGAACCTCCAGGAGGGTAATACTGTCAGGATATTACTTCATGGATCCGAAGGAGCTCTAGTATTCTGTAGAATGGAGCCATATTAGGAAAGGTATATGATCTTAATGAAGATTTTGTGGGAAAAGGAAAATATTAATTTCTTACAATGTGTTAGCACTAAATATGATCCTTCTGGAATGGTATGATCACCCTAGCTCTCACCCACTTCTGATTCCTTGTTTGGTGCATGGAAGTGTAATTAGCCAAAAGGAACGAGGCACTTTGCAGTAACCCTACTCTCGACTCTAGTCTTCTGAGCATGCCTGGGGGTCAAGACCTTTTCCTAGAAACAAACACAGCTGAAGTCTTCTGTTTCAGACACCCCTCCAACTTGGTAAGGTTGTAGTATTGATGTTCATTAACTATGTGATCTGGGGCACATTAGGTAAACTCTCTAAGAGGAGAGAGAGAATAGATTAAGTGCTAGGAGTTTCAGGTAGATACATCATGTGTAGCTCAGTGCCCGACACCCAGTGAGCACTCTGGTATGTAGGGACTGGACAGACAGATGGGAGGCAGAGGTGACATATCTTCTATGTCCCTGGGTGTCTTTGGCATTTATCTGTGCTATAGGCGTCCAAATGCTGGCTGGCTCCTGGGAGACTCACTGAGACCCTTCAGATCCCTCCCCCACCATGCACCTGAGCTCCTTCTCATTGCTCTCTGGATTCTTGTGGTTGTGACTATTTGCTTCCATGATTTATCGTCCCAATTCAATCAAAACTTCCCAAAGACAGAGAACATACGTTATATATTGCATTGTCCACACATTTATGCAGAATGCAGAATGCATATTATATATTTGATTTTTATTTATTAACTGAAATGGATTTTTAAATTATTTCTCAATGGGGAAAGTGGGAGACAGGGTAGCAGTAGCTTTTGGTTTTGAAATAGTGTGGGGTTTTTATTCGGGGGCAAGTGAATTTCCAGTTTAATTCCAGGTTAAAATAACTAAACGAAAGTCACTTCTTGACATTATGGACCATCCAGAGTGGGAGATGCAATCTCTTTCAGTCTATAGGACCTTTAAGTCATTAAATTGGAAATGTGTTTGGGGTGAATTAGAAATTCCCTGAATTTTTGTATTTGTTTAGAGATGAAAGAACAGGTGGGTTTCTGTCACACTCTGTACTGTTACTTACTCCAGCCACAGTGACTGCAGGCCTTAGAGTCCCCCCTCAAGCCTTAAAGCCTCTGGTCTCTGGTGAAGATTAGTCTCTGGACAAGGAAAACACACCATTTAGCCTGACTCTGATTTCAGCTGACAATGCAGAACTGGAACATGGGAGTTGGTCTGTATTCTGAAATGGGCACAAGCATGGAGTGCATTTGAAGACATTGTCAAGTTCTGTCCAAATTGGGCCCCTGGAGTATAGGACTATATAAAGTTAGAGGCCTGGTGCACAAAATTTGTGCACTTAGGGGGGTGGGGGGTGTCTTAGCCGTTCTGCGCCCTCTCACAGTCTGAGAACCCTCAGGGGATGTCCGACGACTGCAGAGGCAGGAGAGGCTCCCACCACCACCACTGCACTCGCCAGCCTTGAGCCTGGCATCTGGCTGAGCAGCGCTCCCCCTGTGGGAGTGCCCTGACCACCAGGGGGCAACTCCTGTGTTGAGCATCTGCCCCCTGGTGGTCAGTGGGCATCATAGCAACCAGTCGTTCTGCGGTTTGGTTGATTTGTGTATTAGCTTTTTTATTATATAGGACTAGAGGATCGGGCCTAAACTGGCAGTCAGACATCCCTCTCATAATCCAGGACTGCTGGCTCCCAACCAACCGCCCGCCCGCCTGCCTGCCTGCCTGCCTGCCTGCCTGATTGCCCCTAACAGCTTCTGCCTGTCAGCCTGATCACCCCCTAACCACTCCCCTGCCAGCCTGATCAACGCCTAACTTCTCCCCTGTTAGCCTGGTCACCCCCAACTGCCCTCCCCTACTGGCTTGGTTACCCCTAACTGCCCTCCCCTGCTGGCCTGGTCACCCCTAACTGCCCTCCCCTGCAGGCCTGGTCATCCCCAACTGCCCTCTCCTGCAGTCCTGGTCCCCCCCAACTGCCTTCCCCTGCAGGCCTGGTCACCCCAAACTTCCCTCCCCTGCAATTCTGGTCCCCCCAAACTGCCTTCCTCTGCAGGCCTAGTCGCCCCTAACTGCCCTCCCCTGCAGGCCTGGTCACTCCCAACTGCCCTCTCCTGCAGTCCTGGCCCCCCCCAACTGCCTCCCCCTGTAGGCCTGGTCGCTCCCAACTTTGTCCCCTGCTGGCCTGGTCACCCCCCAACTGCCCTCCCCTGCAGGCCTGGTCCCTCCCAGTTGTCCTCCCCTGCAAGCCTGTTTCCCCCCAATTGCCCTCCCCTGCAAGCCTGGTCACCCTCAACTGCCCTCCCCTGCTGGCCCAGTCACCCCCAACTGCTCTCCCCTGCTGATCTAGTCGCCCCTAACTGCCCTCCCCTGCTGGCCATCTTATGGTGGCCATCTTGTAACCACATGGGGGCAGCCATCTTGTGGAGGGTGTGACAGTCGATTTGCATATTATTTCTTTATTATATAGGATTCTATAATAGAAGCTTGTAGGCTACAACCAAGCCTCCCCGCTAATCTACATGCTGTCCAAGGTTGCACACTTGTTCATCCTGTTGGTTGATGCTCTCTACCAGAGTGTATAAGCAAATAAACCAAAAAATAGGAGACCATTTTTTATTGGTCTATTTTCTGAGACATAGTTGAGCCAAATATTTCTGCATAATAATCCCAGATAGCAGACAAAAGCCAGTGACATTTCTATATGCTATATACAGGCTAAATCTTAATATGTATATTCTGTTTTATCTATTTAATATACACATCAATGGAAATATATCTGCATCTATAACATACAAACATGTTGCTTGAAGTATGCCGAAGATATCCAGAGTATCATTAAAT
The DNA here is from genome assembly GCF_028538775.1 of Myotis yumanensis. NCBI lineage: Eukaryota > Metazoa > Chordata > Mammalia > Chiroptera > Vespertilionidae > Myotis > Myotis yumanensis. The sequence continues at coordinate 26,923,048 of NW_027223762.1, read as the reverse complement.
CTTAATCAAATATTTTTCAAATGAATATGTGATTGTAGCTGAAATTAAACAGTGCATTAAACTATAGTGCTACTGGCTAGAACTTTCAAGTTCCTTCCCAGTGTCATCTTTCATAATGTTTCCTTTTAAGTTGGTTTAATAACATAATCATTATTCAGAAATGAGCTTTTGTGAAAAAATTAATAATTACTTTGTCACTATTTATTTAATGAATCCACGGAAAGACTTCATTAAATTATAAATGCCTCGTTACTGATATTCTTATAATAGATTTTTGAAATTATAGTGTGAGCCAGTTATCCATTTCAAGGAAGATACAATGCTGAAAGATCAGTACATGTCCAGTGAAATTACTGCTGGTTTTCCTAATGCAATATTCATGAGAACTTGCCGGAGACAATCACATTTAATCCCAGAGAATAAGAATTTGAAATGAATTCTTTTAAATTGTAATTGTCCATTGGTAAGAAAGTTCGGCAAGGCTTATTGTTTCTATAATTGAAATGGCTTTCTATTTTGTCAACATGGGAGATATGTGTTTGTAGAATATTTACAATTTCTGAATGGAAAAATAAATGTAGGTTTTAAATATAATTGATATTAATATTTTGTGGTTTACATGCATTTTAATGTAATTGTTTTCAGGGGAAAAAATAATCCTGTGTCTATCATTTATGATTAATTGTTTTTCAAGGATGTGATGTAACCTGGGTGGGGTAATAATATCTGAATTAGGGTAGAGTGTGTTATCGTTTGAGTCTACTTTAGTGGTATACAGTTCTGTTCTAGCAGATGTTGGAGTTTGATCCATGAGATATCAAAGATGTTGGAAGTTCAAGGACTAAATTAACATTTTTAGAGGAAGATTAACATCATTTCAAAGTCAGAAGATTTCCAAGCATTACCAAACCTCATTATCTCTTAATAGTTTGTTTTATTGTGTTGCAAGAAAAGCATCTCTGTGAAATCTGCGGATTTCTTGTACCCTAGAAAATAAGCATTTTACATTTCGTAGTGCAGAAAATTTAGGGATGAGGTAAAGGGACATGTTTGGTTTGGTGCATTTTGTACTTTTAGCATTATAATGCTTCTATTCACGGACGTTGAATCTCCTTAAAGCATAGAGCTCTGATAACAATTGACTATTACGGATGGGAAACTTTAGTAATTTCTTTCAGTCTATCCTGAGATAAGAAACATGCCTGTGATAGAAGAGATCCTAAAAACAATGGGCAACTTTATTGTTTTACAACTCTGTGTTGAAATATGTGATTCCTAGGGCACAACAGGAATTTAAACATGTTCTATGGAATATTTCTTCCTTACCCCCAGGAAGTGCAACTACTATGGTCACTCTAGGGCAGTGATGGCGAACCTCTGACACACATGTCAGAGGTGACACGCGAACTCATTTTTTTGGTTGATTTTTCTTTGTTAAATGGCATTTAAATATATAAAATAAATATCAAAAATATAAGTCTTTGTTTTATTATGGTTGCAAATATCAAAAAATTTCTCTATGTGACACGGCACCAGAGTTAAGTTAGGGTTTTTCAAAATGCTGACACGCCGAGCTCAAAAGGTTAGCCATCACTGCTCTAGGGTAGTAAAATGTCATCTGTTCACTGTAGATATAAGAAGTACGTTCAGTTCACTCCTTTGTAATAATAAATGCAGCCTCAGTTAAAGCCGGTCCCTTGGCACTGCATGGGCTGACTGGAAGCTGCCACTTGCACTGGGGTTGTTTCTCCTCTTGTTCCCACGACATTCACTTATCTTCCTTCCTCATCCTCCAAAGGATGAGGCAGAAGAAAGATGACATAAGAGACAGAAATGATCTTAGTTGCCTAATACAATAGTAGCCATCTAGCTGGGCTTAGCCTATGCTTTCAGTTGACTCTGAGGAGCATTTTTGGGGGCATTTTGGTGAGTTCTTTTGTGCTGTTAACAACATCATTGGAATTTCTTTACCTGTAGTTCCCTTGAGGAGGGTGGGTGCTCCTCCAGATGGTCATTTAGGATTCCCCCCTCACTCCCCAGGTACCTGTTACCGCTTCTCCTGGTTCTTTCTGTTGCATTGTCTTCACCACTCACCACCCCTCACCACGGGGGCTCTCTCGGACAGGACACAACACAATTCTGAGCTGGCTTCCTAACCCATGTTCCACTGGCAATGCTCATGTGTTCTTTGTTCTAACAAACTCATTCACAAGTGATTCCTGTCACAGTAATACCTTTGCTCTGCTGTCGGTTCATCACCTGGTCACAGTCTTTCCCCTTGAAGATTTCTCAGGCAAGAGTCAAATCCCAGTTTACTGAACCACTGCCACCAAATTCCAGGAGACAAGAACCAAACTTTCTGAAGTTCTACCTTCCACCTTGGCTGTACCTGCAAAACATGTTATATCCCAATTCTCCCCCCAAATCTTCTTCTAATGATCGATCTCCTCTTGGCCTTTCTTTTCTCTTTCATGGGCTGGAAATAATAGTAGGTCCCAAATTTAGGGTGCCAAGAGCCATTTTCAGTGCTTTCCTTTGCAAGTTTGGCTTAGTCTTTTACCTCATTTTGTAATAAGAAAGTAGCGATCTATTTGTTTTTAACTGATTAAGATTGCAACTGAAACGGAGACAAAAACATTTTATTGTAAATCCCATTGCATCTAAATATCAGTTGCTTTCTGTCCTCTATAAAATTATTTTAAGCACACATTAGTTGATACATTTGTAAAATCTGCAAGGCATAATGCAAGGTCCTATGGTGTTCCTACTGCAGCAGGAAAGAGAAAACAGGTAGCAAGGAACATCTACAGTTACCAGCTCTGCTACCTGAAGTTGGGATGAGCCAATATTCCCCACATTCAGCCTAATATAATGATGAGGAGCATAAATCCTAGAGCCAGACTGCCTGGATTTGAATCACAGTTTTTCTCTCTCTCACTGTGTGACCTTAGCCAGGTTACTTAGTCACATTGTGCTTAGTTTCCTCATCGGTCAAACGGAGATAAAATAGTACCTTTCTCACAGGGACCTTATGAGAAATACCAGACTTAGTATTGCAGTTAGAACTTAGAACACTATAAAGGTATTTGCTAAATAAAGAGAATGCCTAAAAGAGAATGCCTGCATCTCTGCATGGACTTCCCTGAGTCCCTTGGATGAATGTTGGATATGTTTAAAGTTTTATTGGAAACACAGTGTTGTTGTTGTGTGTGTTTATCACCTGAATCATTCTACACAATCTGGAATAACTAATAATGGCATACATTTTGAAGTAAGGATTATGAAAAATATGGTAGAAAATAAAAATAAGTCCAGGGGACAACAGTATACCAGAAGTCTATGCAGCTAGAAAAACTGTCCTACTCACTTTGACTCTGAGTTTCCTAATAACCAAAGTCAAAAATGAAATATGAAAAAAAGAGAAATGTAATTTTGTCATATTGTCTGTCAAGCCTGAAACAAATAAAAATTTTAAAAAAATTAGAAACCTTATTAGCCTATTATAAGAAAAAGATCTTTTATGGACAACAAGGACCAGGAAAAAGAAAAATAGAAACCTTTAGGATGTGTGCATGAGGAGGGCAATGAGCACTGCCCAAATAACACCTTCATGTACTTCCCTTTCATCAATGCAGTTTTGGACAGCGTTTTCGTATAACAATTCTCAATGTAAGCTGATACTCTTGCTGTTTAGCTCAATGCCAAGAATCTGGCAAGATGTCTAAAGGATGCGGTCCAAGTATTCAGGTTTTCAATATTCTGATGGCTAATTTCTGCAGAAATGGATGGAGTACATGCCCTTAAAATTCCTCTGCCCCCATGGAGTTCTTCCCAATGGAGGTTTGACGAAAGGTGAACTACAGAGAATCTGAGGTTATGTACACGAACAAGGGCCGGCAGTGCTTTAAAAACCCACTGAAATCCTGATAAAGTTGACAGTCCTACTGTTAGAGAATGTTTCTCAGAAGCAGAGGACACAAGCCCATGTTTCTTTGCCACCGTGTAGTATGCAGTTCTCAAGTTAACAATAACCAACTCTGTGCTTAGAATTAGATTTGCAACGCTGTTTTGTATAATCCAGAGAAGGGGGTTGATAATCATAGCTAGCCATATCTTAGCTTAGATAGAAAGTAACAACGAGGGAACTGAGTTCTAATTCCAGTACCCATCCACCCATTAAGTTATGTGACCTTGAGCAAGTCATTGCACCTTCTTGTGTCATAGTTTCATCATCTATAAAATAAATTGAATGCATTTCAGGCTCGTAGAATTGGGTGATTTGTGTGTGTGTGTGTGTGTGTGTGTGTGTGAATAATGACTAAGAAACTGCACTTAAATGCCTGCCTGCATGCCCATACCTTTTTGAATGACTTTCTATTTTGTGATTATTTGTCAGTTGTCTCTAAACAGACTTCATAGCTCTGTTTTCCCCAGTTATTAAAAGGGAGAATGTCAAGCCTCATTTTTCTCATGAAATGTAAAGAGTGGATTAAAGGAGCGGTGAGATGGGACATGAAAGGATGTCCTTTCACACAGACAGCTGTGCATGTTGTCTGTGGCAACCTCTGGGAAGGAGGCAGCTCAATTCTTTTGAAAGTGTCTTTTGGAATATCAATTATCCATGAAAGAGATGCTTCAGATTTACCCAAATGTCAAGAACCTTTCTTCCACATGAGTCTTTCAGAAGTAAAATCGGAGGAAAACAGCCGTTGTCTGAAGCATGTTCTTGATCAATATCCTGTATGTAATTCTAACTAAATGCTGATGGATCAGCGCAACTTTATATAACTTTTCCCCCCCCTCCTCTCTTCCAGCACCAAGGAAAAATTGGAGTTAAATTTAATGTTGGGACAGATGACATCGCCATCGAAGAGTCCAATGCAATCATTAACGATGGGAAATACCACGTAGTGCGTTTCACGAGGAGTGGTGGCAATGCCACCTTACAGGTGGACAGCTGGCCAGTGATCGAGCGCTACCCCGCAGGTAAGCCAGTGAATGGGTATCCGGGGAAGATTCAATGAAAAACGAAACACTGTTTTGCGTTCGTTTCACCCAATTGTGGGTTTTCTGAGAAACCATCATGTATTTATTGGACTTTAGAGTCATGTGAATGTCCTGCTGTCCTAAACTGTTCTTGATATGATGTGCAAATGGCATTTTAAAGAGGAACTTGAAGGCACACGTTACCGTTTGTGAAATTTAGAACATCAGTGAAATCAGAAAAATGCACACAATAAAGGGCACACCATGTCAAAGCTGTTTTGTTTTTGTTTTTAAATTGGATCCTTCCATTTGAACAAAGGAAAGGCTTTGTCAAAAGTAACAGAGTGAAAATTTAAAGCTAAGGGAGGGAATATTATAACCCCTTTCCCTGAAAGGAAATAGAACCAGGTGATTCCTTTGATGGTGATATGCAGCTGAAACTCATGAAATGTGCAGGTGGGCCATGGGACAACCAGAGAAACAGTAAAGGAACTATTTGTAGTACCTGTAAGTCAGTAGCTATAAGAGCCTGAAAATAAATGAGGTTTGTTTTCACTGTCACATAGCTGTGGGGTTTCACGAGGATTCTGACACCAGCATCACTCATTTCAAGTCTCTAAAATGAACGTGAGGCTATCATAGAGAAAATAAAAATGATCGTGTTCATAGTTCATGAGCTTTGTGAGTGCTGCGCTATTGAAACAAAGGCAGTAGATTTGAAATTTAAGCTGTTGTTACTTGTGATTGCATATATTCTCAATTAAAGTAACATGTTATTTTAAAGTAAAATGCAAATTAAAAGTATAAAGGTATTTATTGCAATTATAATCCTCTACATTTTGGTACAAAGGAGATTACTAAAAACATCAACCTCATTTTTCTCTGCTCCCCTTTTAGATAGAACTGGATTTTTTTGGCATGTGGATGTGTTGTTTTTTAAAGAAGAGCTATAGAACAGTAGAAAGAAAGAGTGTAAAAAGAAATTTTCATTTTGCACAATAACAATGATTACCTAAAGGTATCGATGAGCCCCTCTATTACAAGTACTTTGTTTCTTGGAAGAAACAATTTGAGGAAATAACTAACTTACTAAATAAAGATCAAGCTTCCTTAGTACTGACTCACGATTATGGAATCGAGTGTCTGTGATGCCCTTGTGCACCTTTGCTGATTTATAAAATTTTACATCTCTAACCCTCATCTCAAACCTCTTTCATAAACTTTGTGCTCTTCAAATATTTGCTCAATTAAATGCAGTATAAAGCTGCTCTATAACAAAATTTAGAAGCAAGCGCATTAATAATACCTGCCTATTATAGTACTGGCAAATAGTGGGTACTTAGTAAATATTTGCAGAATTGATATCCTGGGGAATTATCCCAATTTTACACTATAATTATGAGAATGTGTACCTTCTGTGGCCGTCTGTAGTAAGGTGGACTGGAAGACTCGGAGGAAAGTGCCTGAAATCTGTACACATTGTCACATAGCCCCCAACAATCCCTTATTGCATTTACTGAAATCCTAGTTGAAATGTATTGTTTTTAATAACTACATCCTTGATGGAATTACAGAAAAGTAAATTGGCGAATTTCTTAAAATACAATGAGTGAATACCTCCTTACTGAGAGGAAGTCATGGCCCTGGACTCCATAAGAGATAGAAAGCAGGATGAGATCTAGATCCTGACCCTGGAATATATTATCTGTTAATAGTGGACATGAACATGTAAAATGATCCATTTATTATTATTACAGAGTGGCAGTTGCCTCTTGAAGCCTAGCTTTGTTTCACCAGTTAATAATTTAAACGTACCTTCATTTAGAAACTTTTTCACTCTTTCCACACTTTCCAAATTGGTATATTTAAGAATGCTGTTCTGGTGAATGTTAATGATGACCTATGTTGGGGGAGAGAGGAATTCCCACTCTCAGCTAAGTCTGAATTAAACTAAAATTGAAAGTGGCTACACTGGGCTTTATTATATTAATATTCATAATTCACCTCTAAAAGGGAAGTATGGTTTGCATTTCCCAAGCACAGATCATCAGAACCTAATTTACTAATGCATTATTAGTTCACGTGGGTAAATATTTTTGTTTTTAAAATTTTTCATACCTCACTATTTTATTATAGCTCATGTGATTAAATAGACCAGATATGGTGTACTAGCTATATTTCAAAAAAGTTATGGTCCCTGTGTTTTTGTGGCATGCTAATATTCAATTTGAAAGGTGGTCATTAAGATTGGGCAGTATTGATTAAGTCAGCAAATATTTGTATATTTTTTCTGGACTAATATCTGTTTAACACATATAATGTCTTCATTTACCAATTAAATGGATGTTCAGTATAAAAATATATATGTATTTAAAAATAAGAATCTGGCACTGTCATGGTAATGAGCAAATCTTTAGAAATAGATATTTTGTATGCAACCTTTTATATTTAGTCCTTTACCAAAAAAGTATTTTAGATAATATTAACAAACACAGAGTAAGCAAAGCTGCAGTTACTCTGAAGGATGCAAGCAAGGGTAAAATGCAGTTTGCCCTCAAGAAAATTAGAGCACCTGTGGGGAATTTAAATATATGCATATACAAAGTTCATGATCAATATGTGAAGAGCTCACAGGAGTCACCATCGTTGCCATCAGTATTTTATTAATCATCTGCTCTGTGTGCATTTCAGCATGATGCTGAGGTAGGAAATAAGCCGTGAAAATGTCAAATGCCCTTTTTTCTTGGAGCTTCCTCTGCCACAACTCCATGAAGGCTGAGTACAAATTTAAGTGTCATCTAGATTAAAGTTGTTAGAACAGAGCGATTTTATGTATAAGTTTAATAGAAACGTCTAGTTTATCTCTTTTATGTTGGTTTGTGGATGGCTATTTTTTATTTTTAAAAATTTGTGTTATTATTCATTAGAAAAATAGTTGGACCATAGCCTTTACCACCAAATTCTATAAGGAGAGAAGAAGGAACCAACAGACTATACTTGGTTCCTTTTAAAATGCCTGTGCAGCAAAATATAGATAATAAGGGCTGGAATTAGTAATTAAGTATAGCACTTAACCTTCCATTATAGGGCTTTGTGGTAAGTACTTTTATATGAGGCAATTGATCTGGTAGCCACACTATCCTATATAATAAAACCCTAATATGCAATTTGACCGAACGGTGGAATGACTGGTAGACCGGTTGCTATGAGGCACACTGACCACCAAGGGGCAGACACTCAACACAGGAGCTGCCCCCTGGTGGTCAGTGCACTCCCACAACCAACCTCCCACGGTCCCTCCCCTTGTCTGGCCAACCACTCGTGGTCTCTCCCCTCAGTGGGCCAACCTCCCATGGTCCCTCCCTCTAGATGCTGGCCGGCCTCCCTGTTGGCCCCAATCACCAGCCAGGCCAAGAGACCCCACCTGTGCATGAATTCGTGCACCAGGCCTCTAGAAGAAATAATATTTTGCAAACCATTTAAAGTTGAGAAAACCATTTATTGATGCTTATCAGTTAAATCTCTAGAATATGATGCATCATTAATCTCTGATTTTCCCCTAATTAAAGTTATATAGCAAAATTTTCTCTCCAGAAGAATAGACTTCTCATAATGTTAATCCACAAAGCCAAACACACTATCTTGCTTGCTCAGACTAAAGATTGCTCCATATAAATCACAATTACCTTTGAAAATAAACCTTTGACTATTTTTTCTACCACAGTGTGCCAAAAAGATGTCCTTTATATTATGTATATTAAGGTCAAATATTGATTGTATTCCTGTCAAGTTAACACCTCAAATCAACACATATTTAAAGGAGGTATATACTATATTAAAGGAACATGCTAGGTTTACCATCTGGTTAAAGGGATGAGTAAAAAAATGTTCAAGATTCAAAATATAATATGTGAGGAAGTATAAATTATCATTTCATATTTGTCTAATTTTTGAATAAGATAGAAAGAAAATATATTGTAATGAGAAAGAGGCCAGTTTGGAAAAACTTGGTTGGGAACTTAAAAGACTAGATTTTTAAAAAATATATTTCATTAATTTTTTTTACAGAGAGGAAGGGAGAGAGATAGAGAGTCAGAAACACTGATGAGAGAGAAACATTGATCAGCTGCCTCCTGCATACTCCCCACTGGGGATGTGCCCGCAACCCAGGTACATTCCCTTGACCGGAATCGAACCTGGGACCTTTCAGTCCGCAGGCCGACGTTCTATCCACTGAGCCAAACCGGTTTCGGCAAGACTAGATTTTTAATTGGAGGAAGGCATGCATTCAGTTTAATGGGATTAGCAGGAAGAGACAGAAACAGAAAATACATAGAAAGTTATTAAATAGTCCAGGTATCAGAAAATAAAGGCTTAACATTGGTATGAGAAAATGAAGAGGATGAATGTAGAATACATTATAAGACCTGGTGAACAACTAAATAAAAGGGGAGTCATTCCACTTTTTAGTTTCTATCTCTTTCTCTCTTTTTTAAACCATTAATTATTCAATATTGGAATGCTGTAGATGTCACCAGATGGCACTATGTAGCAATGAAGTGGAAATCTGCAGTGGGAATAGAGAGGTTAAAGACATAGTTTTTGCTATGAGATCTAAGATCCAAGTTTAGTTTGGGGGACAAAAAAGGATTCAGCAAACCTACTAATTTAAATAAATTGTAACTTCAAAATTAATAATAGAGAGTTTAACTGCTATTAGAAAGGAGAAAGTGGTGGTCAGGAGTGGTGTAACAGAGTAGATTCCTATAGGGATGTAAAGATTTGGAAGAAGCAGAGGAATAGCCCAAGAAGAGACTTGACATTTGCAAGAGGGAAGGAACTTCAAAGATCTTCTATTCCAGCTCCTTCATTTTCCAGAAAATAAAATGGAATCTTGGAGAGGCTAATTGACCTGGTCAAGATCACTATGCTAGCTGGGGTCTCTTGTCTTCTGTCTCTGTGCACCTTACTTTATGCTGTCTAGGAGGCAGAAACCAAAATGAAGAGAGATCATTTTAGGTAGTCTTCCATGTAGCAAAGTACAATTTTTATAACTAATGTTATGACTTACATGATTGGTAATAGCTGAATATTTTAGTCTATATTACAACCACTGCCAACCCACACAGACACATACACACACTAACAATGATCTAAGAAATGTTAAAAATACTAAACACACAGAATAAAAATTTTCTTAAAAAATTATTTTTCTACTATTAAATTTTTGAATCACTACTTCTTAGTAGGCACTGATTATTTTCTAACCTCATGTTTAAAATTCTACTTGAAAATTAAGTAAATAAGTATGAATCATTACTCTTTGATTGTTCCTACTGCACTCAACCTTCAGGTTGGCACTATTTCCAATGTTTTGTATTTATTCTTGGTATTTATTTCTCAGTGACATCACATGACACTTAGTTGATTTCGGTAGCCATAAGAGGAGTGAGTCATTAGATGATTGAGGTATTAAAATCCTTAAGAATTACTTGGGAGAAAAACTATATCTAAATAGAAGCCTTGTCCCATGTCTTGGTTAGAGGTATAGATATAGGAAATGTTGGACCAAATCTCCTTTCCCTCCTACAAAGGTTAAGACATTGGGAATATAACTTTCTAGTGGAAATTGATAAACCATGCAAAATATTTCAATAATTTTTTTAAAATAAATTACTAATTTTTGGTAGGGCCAACATCATAATCAGTAGTTGGCTCATAGTAAGGTAACTTAATAAATAATTGTGAGAAAAATCCCAGGTTCCTCATTCAAATTCCATCCTAAAACATTGACTGTTCCTGCCATTACCTGGTGGCTCAGTTGGTTGGAGCATCATCTCATGCACCACAAGGTTGATCAGGTCAATTAGCCTCTCCAAGATTCCATTTTATTTTCTAGAAAATGAAGGAGCTGGAATAGAAGATCTTTGAAGTCCCTTCCCTCTTGCAAATGCCAAGTCTCTTCTTGGGCTATTCCTCTGCTTTTTCCAAATCTTTACATCCCTATTGGAAACATACCTAGCTTGCAGGTTCTACTCATGGTCGAGGCCCTAGGAGAGGCAGCTAATCAGTGTGTGTGTGTGTGTGTGTGTGTGTGTGTGTGTTTTCTTATCCCTCTCTCTCTAAAATCAGTAAAAATATATCCTTGGGTGAGGATTAATAAAAATAAGCATTGTCTGTTGCTGGTGGGTTTAGCCATAAAATATACGTACTTACGTGCATGGTTGAATATAAAAATATTTGGATTTTATTTGACATAGTAAATGTTTACTAATTCAAAATTTCCAAGTAAAGCTTACATTCTATGAGGGTTCTGAAGCCTCATATACTATGGCTATGTTACATAGAACTAAGGGCTAAAACTCTGGCAGTTCTGTTGGTAATTATCTACTTTCATGGTGTTCAGTTTTCCTGGGACTTTAGGGGCTTTTCTTAATAATGCAACATAATGAACTTTTTCTGGAGTAGTATATTAAATGCATCTTCCCAAAATGCTTAGCTTCAGAGAAATTTTATCCAAGGAGATGGAAAGATATGAGGTATTCCCACTTCTCGCTCATTCCTATATATTTTCAATGACCTGGATTTTTTATTTTTTAATACCAAAGAGATCCTACTATTACTGTAAGGCAACTACTGTAGAAATTTTAATGTCTGAAAAAGTAATATATATATATATATATATATATATATATATATTAAAAGAAAGAGAAAGTTTCTCTGATGATTTTGACTTGGTGGGCTTTGGTATCATTTAGACCCATGGTCGGCAAACTGCGGCTTGCAAGCCACATGCAGTTCTTTGTCCCCTTAAGTGTGGCTCTTCCTAAGCCTTAGGAGTACCCTAATTAAGTTAATAACAATGTACCTACCTATATAGTTTAAGTTTAAAAAATTTGGCTTTCAAAAGAAATTTCAATCGTTGTACTGTTGATATTTGGCTCTGTTGACTAATGAGTGTGCCAACCACTGACGATAGAAGCTAGAAAAATACAAAGAAAAGAAAGGAAAAGAAAAGAATAGATATGTGGGTGATAGATATATGGAAGAGTAGGGACAATCCTTTTTTAAAGGAGAATTCAAATTAACAAATATAGGAGGATGATAGAAGTAGATGTTCAGCACTATAACTTCAAAGTATTACTTTTTGAGAGTACCAGATGTGCTGAAATTAGTGGGGAGAATTTTGAGCAGAGACTAGTAATTCATGTATCTCCACCAAAGTGAAAACATAAACTTTCTGCAGATAGACTCAGAAGACCACCTTAACTAAGTGATCAACTTATCATCACCAGTAATAAGAAATATAGGCTTCATGCACCTGCTGATATGATGCATTGTGAAAAGCACTTCATATCTTTCCTATTCTTGGTATTCTCCACAAAAGTGCATGACCTCAGTCTAATCATGAAAAATGCATGTGGGAATCTGGATTGGATCCTGTAACAGTAAAGGGATTATTTAAAACTGGTAAAACATAATAAAGTCTGTATACTATAGTTCACAATATAGTACATGTTAATTTCTTGGTTTTGATGATTGTTCAATAGTCATTTAAGATGTTAACACTGGGGGAAGATAGATGAAAGGCATGTGGAATTCTCCTTATTATATTTTACAACTTTTCTATAAGTTGATATTTTTTTAAATAAAAAATTAAATTACTTTTATCTAAAAATTCCTTTTAGTCAATTCTATATAGTATAATATTTTTATAGAAAAAAGATTTGAAACAATAAAACTTCTTGTTTTTGTAGACCTGGTAAGTTATGTGTAATTGTGATTGAATTATATATTAACATTTCATATGGTTATTAGGAAAGTATATTTATTCTTAAAGAATATAAACCTTATTTCTGTAACAATTCAGAGGTATAAACTAATGTAATATTTTAGTTACTCTTAATTAAGACAGAATGACAATAAATGTGAAAATCTTTTAATATATGAAGCCTTTAAATAGGCCATGCATGAAAATTTAAACGATGATGATGAATATTTTGTGTCAAATTTAGCCTCATGGGTTGAACAGTTTGCAATGACTTTGATCTTAAGCATTTTAAAGTCTGTTTTGTTTTCAGCCTTATGAATTTTACTGCATTAAAGGCAGCTGAGGTTCCCACAACCCTTACCCTGGAAATTTGAGACTAAATTTTTTCATGTTAAGTATTATTGTAGTAATTCATCAGCTTGGGCATATTATTTATACTGGTGGCCCAAATATTTAAAATGTCTATTGAGAACCTGAAAGAGAATATACATAGCTTATGTCTGGCTAGATATAGCCATTTGCATTTCCAATGCACTATTTTAGCTGGATTGATGAGATATAAAACTGGTCAGAATAGAGGAACATTTAGCTTCATATTTTTAGATAGTGTCAACTAATTGATAACGTGCCATAATAATTTTTCAGGGTCACCTTTGCTGGAGCATTTAAAGAGTCCACATAGAGTCATCAGTTCTCTCATTTATTATTTTTAGTGCTCAGTTTAGCAGTGGAGTTGGATGAGAGTGTACTTCCTGGTTGGAGAAGGAACAAAATGAAGCTTTTTTAAAACTTTATTTTTTTTTGTTTATTTTTTTAAATATATTTTATTGATTTTTTACAGAGAGGAAGGGAGAGAGATAGAGAGTCAGAAACATCGATGAGAGAGAAACATCGATCAGCTGCCTCCTGCACATCTCCCACTGGGGATGTGCCCGCAACCCAGGTACATGCCCTTGACTGGAATCGAACCCGGGACCTTTCAGTCCGCGGGCCGACCCTCTATCCACTGAGCCAAACCGGTTTCGGCTTAAAACTTTTTAAAAAAAATGTATCTTTATTGTTGGAAACATTAAAGATGTTCCTTCCACCCTCTTTAATTCCCTTCACCCCACTCCAGGCCTTCACTTCACTATTGCCTATGCCCATGGATTATGCATAGATGCATATAAATTTGGTTCTTTGGTTAATCTCGTCTTCCTGGTTAATCTTGTCTCCTCCCCACCCCCATCCCCAGTTTGCCTTCCTGAAAAGAGACACAGGATGGTCACAATCACAATGAAAAACAAAACTGGAAACAATTAGATGAGGCCTGTGCTTTATGGAAGTAGAGCTCAAATAGAACATGAAATCCATTGGACTGATTGAGTAAAGAAGTTGGTGTTGTGCCGGATTGGAGCGAGGAAGTAACAGAACTCACCTAAAAATCTCAGATATTCCCTGAGCCTATTTAAATTTCAGACAGCCCCATGCGCTGGGCACTACATACTGGGAACTGTGGTAGTTATTTTACACACATTTTCTCATCAAATCTTATAAGGCAGCTTATAGTATTTTCTGTTGATAGATCAGTAACTAAACATAGATAAGGTTACTTACCAAGGTCCCACATCCCACAGCTCACTCCAGGGTTCTGAAGTATTATGCAATGCTGCCTACACTATTTATTCATACTCCTTCTAAGAGAAAAAAAAAAATAGCAAAGATTCTTCTTGGCCCCCACCAGATTTCAGGATGACTAAATCTTTGTTGTATTGAGGTCCTGATAGCAATGGACCTTTCTTCTGTTCATATCTCTGAAGGCCATTCAAGGGTCCCTTGGGATTTGTAGCATGCATATAATGATGCCATCTCCCACGGCTGATTCTCCTTCTCCTCCTCCTTCTCCTATTCCTTCTCTTCCTCCTCCTTCTTTTCTTTATCCATATGCAGAAATGAGTGCCACATCCAAACTGTATGCCTCTTAAACACTAAAATTGCAATAGAAAAATATGGACCACACATAAAATGACCAAACTTCAAGCTTATGCTGTGATAATACAAGATTAAAAGTGGGAAAGGTGAAAGTTAAGAGAGAAGGCTCAGGAGTCGGGCTGCCTGTGTTCAAATCTTAGTTCCAACACTTTGTAGATGTGTGACCTCTGGCCTACTTCTTTAGCTTCTTTACACGTAAGTTTCCTGTCTATTCATGATAGTACTTACTTCATAGGGTTGCTTGTAGTTTCCAAGAGTTTTTAATTTAAAATACCTAGTAATTAGTAAAAAACATGGTAAGTAGTAACTACTCAATCAATGTTAGCTCAACTATCTCTAATCAAAGTAGTTTGGGTTTGCAATCCTGCAGTTGCAATAGGCACTACCCTCCCCATATCAGTGTGTAGTGTATTTCCTTCAGGGAACAAATTCATCCTTTCTAGGCTGTCAGACTTGGGTTCACACACATGGAAATAAACATTTCCAGAAACTTAAGACATGTAATTGCCTCACCCCTTTCTGTCCTCCAATCCAACCCTGAGCCAGAACACTGTAGAGACATCAGTTGGAAAGACAGAATATACATTCTGTATAAATTAGAGAAAGGAGTGGTGTGTGGAGATCAGGGAAGACTTCAGGAAGGACTGGAATGGCGGCTGGGTGTTGGAGAATCCTTTGAATTTAGTAAGTGAGCATTAGGGAGACCATGGCAGCTGGTGGATGGGCAGCTGCATGTAGTTATGAAGTTTGGGTAGCATTATACCAATATCACATCAGAGGGGATGGAGTGGAAGCTGGAATCCAGTCTCTGCTTGGGGTTAGCAAGTCATGTGCCCTGAAGAAAGAGCTGTCTTTTCCTTCTCACCAAGCATCTTGGGCTAGCTAAACCTTCTGCTTGGGCTCTAACCATCAGGGGAGTCTGTTTTCAGTTCCCCAGGATGGTGCTCTGTAATTGGAAACCATAAAAATTATCATTCAAATAATCATAATTCTGAGGGAGAAAAGAAGAACTGCATATTAGACACATACCAACACTGTCCCAGGCAATCCAGAACATTTGTCACTTTACTTACAAGCTGCAGAGGGTACATAGACTTTTACCTGGAGAAACTAGAATCAGCCTAAGTTAGTCATTCTACTAGATGGCTGAGTTTATTCTTGTGCTGGTGAGGAAGCTGAAGATATTAATTAGAAAAGGACTCTGAACTCAACTTAGAAAAATAATGTTAACCAGTCTTTAAATCCTTACTTTTCTTCTTATTCTAAAAGTATTTTAAAATATCAATACATTCTTATCTATAATAATAAAAGCATAATATGCTAATTAGACCAGACATCCTTCCAGACGTCCTTCCTTCTGGACAAAGCCGCAATGGGTGGGGGCCGTGGCGGCGGCAGGCGGGGGCCAGGGCCAAGGCCCTTGCATGAATTCCATGCATCGGGCCTCTAGTTCACTCATAAATCTTGTGCTTGATTTCCTCTTTTGCTTGTTCAAGTCACATGTACCTTAAATTATATTTATTTTGGTTCAAAATACTTTTTAAATTTCTGACTAAAGATCTTTTTCTCAAACATTTCTTTCATTCTGAATTAGAAAACATTGAGTAAAGATAAGCAACTAGAAGTGGAAAGAAAGCATGAGGAAAATGAATAAATTTAAAGTGCTAACCCAGGTCTTAGACCTACCCATTTCTTTAACACATGAAGATCTACCTTTTACCTTAAGCACTAATGGAGACCAAAAGCCTCAACTAATCCTTTAATTCATCAATGAACATTCGTTAAGACCATCCACTTCATGGCTGTCCTATGTTGTACTAAACCTGGTTGTAACCCAGGGAAACAAAAAACACTGCCTTTGTTCCAAGAGTTAAGGTATAATTTGGGAGGAAAAATAAATCAGTGAAGTATGACTGTGTGGGAAATACAAAATTTCATAGCTCAAAATATTAATACAAGAACTGGAAGAAATATGAAGTAGAAGAGATGTGTTTAGTGCTTGAAAAAAGTAAAGTCTGAGCCTGATATAGATGGCACAAATGGGCATGTATTGGTGACTATGAACCCATTCCAGGCAGGAGAGAGAGTGAACCCCAAAACAGAGGCGGTTATAAATTCCAAAATAGCACTAACATGGTCTTGCTCTTTGTGATGGGATATTTAGTTATCATATTTAGTCAACAATCTAGGGATTAAAGCTGAGAGAGTAATTAAGGAAGGAGGTTAAGAACTTCTTTGTTCCAGAATTTGTGGGTTTTTAAGGGATATCTATACTATGACAGGAGAATGTTTTCTTTGGAGAGCTTTCAGATGCTCCTAGACTTAGCAACAACATATAGGTTTTCAATTCAAATTGACTTGGGGCATTGGGAAGAAGTTGAGCACAGTTTCTGAGTCTATGATGATAAGGTGAAATTAGCAATGTCCACCTGGACAAAACTCAGGTACCTGCTGCTGGTGTGTGCCTGTTAAATTTTAATAAATTCTGAATTAATAGAAGCGCAACTAAGTTTCATTTGCACAAAAATGTGTATTTCTGATTGCAACTAAATTCTAATTCTAAACAAATTAGAAGTCCCCAAACCATTTTACCCTCTTAAATTCCTAACTTGTACTATCAAAATCTTTCTTGTTATTCCACCAACATAGACAATGGGTCCAATAACAAGCACTAGTTTCCACAAATTGTTCATTAAAATATTCCCTAATTTCCATCGTTTCTGTTTGTGCTGACATTATTCTAGTGATATAAAGCTTTTATTACAATTGGGCCTCTTCCTATTGTCAGTTATAAACCATCTATATTCCTCTTCAGTCCCCATTATTTTATCCCATCTGGTATATAACTAAAATGTTTTTCTTCCTAAAATTGCTTTTATTATATCCCTTCCTGCCCTCAGTTTTTCAGTGGCTCCCCAAAGTAAACTCTAGAAGGGATAGAATTTGTATGAATGAACAGAGTGGTAGCGTTCAATGCCCTTTTCTCAGGTCCAGTATGATGTTTTATATTTTGAAATCTTTTCTAATTTTAATTTTTTGTTGTTGCTACACATCTAGATTATTTTTGAAAATCTGATTTTACTGACTTATATTTTTCTAAGTATTGTGTTATTGTTATTTGTTTTTGTTTGTTTGTTTGTTTGCCCTGGCAATAGGAAACCTAGGATTGCAGGTATTTTTTTTTTTTTTTTACTATATTTGTCAGTTCAGTTTCATACTTTGAATTTTACTGTTATTTGTTCATATTGAATATACGTAAAAACCACTAACTTTAACAACTAAACATAATGATCAAAGGCAATTAGGGGATTTCAGTGTATAGCCAAATAAAAACAAATCAAAACGACAAGGTTCCTTGTATTGGCCCATAATGTGTGATAAAGTTTTTTCTTTATTTTTACATTTCCTGTGAAGAGGAAATAACATTAATGAGAGTTGTTTTATGATATAATTTACTTCACTCTTAATGAGTTATGGTGCTTTTGGACTCTCTTCTAATTCTGAAGGGCTCAAGAGACCAATCTCAAGGCTCAAGGCTATCAAACCCCTGCTGCATTGGTTGGGAATTAGACTAGCATATTTTTTTTTATCTCTATGGGTCTGGGATTCTGTGTAATCTATAAAAACAATAGTAAGCATTGTATATTTATCACTGATTATCTATCAGAAACTGTTCATGGGTGCTTTATACACATTACACCTTGCTCCTAAAAACAATGTCATAAAGTGTCCCCAATTTACAGATGTGATATGACTTGGAAAGATTCAGTAACATGCTCTTGAGTACCTCACTGAGATGCGGGCTTTCTAACTGCCATAAAATCAAATAGGCTTCATTATCTCTCTCCATAAATCTTAATAGTCTTATAGACTCAGTATTTAGAAAATCAAAATTTCACAAATTTTAAACTGAAAACTATATCTCCTGGAGCTATACAAAGGAGACTTTTTAATTTGGGGAGGGAATGGAAGATAGAATCAGTAAGTCTGGATCCTGGAAAAGAGACTGGGAGCATGAGGTAGGCCTAATAAAGATTCCAGAGTAAAGTGATTCTGTATGGTAAGGCCAAAGACAAAGGATAGTGGAAGAGACTACAGCCCAAGACTTTAATTTCTTCAGTAATTCATTCAAAAACATTTCTTTGTACCTGGCGCTATGCTAGGGATACAGTGGTGATCAAAAACAGACCCAGTCCCTGCTATCATGGAGAAAGCACATTATTTCATAATAATGTGGCTGCAGTGCGGAGTTGAAGTCAGAAGGGGCAGAATGAGTGTCCGGAGCTAAGGAAGGTAGGAGTGCTGCGGCAGGCCAGGTGTTTCTTGGACCACAGCATGGGAAGCTGGAGACGGAAGGACACTGATGCTGCAGGTGAAGGCTGGGCCCTCCCTCAGGGTGCAGGGCACCAGCACATGACAAGGGAGCAGAAGCCAAAGGCAAAGACGAAGCTTTTCCACTCCCTTCGACCAAGCATTTTCCCAAATAAAACATACTGAAGTCTGGCTGTATAGGTGGAAGGAGTGAATAGCTGTCTAATTTCCAAGGACATATAGGGGCCCTTGAGGAGATCGCATTCACATAGAGCTCACATCTTTATATCGTAATGCACATTGGTGCCCCCTCCCTTTGCCAGGCTCTTCACTGCCCCTGGGCACTCTCAGGGGAGACTCAAATGGAATCATTTTTTTTTAATGTTTATTTTAAAAGATTTCTCAGGCGGTTCCTAAAATAGATATTTGAACAATATAAACATCCTTTAAGATGTAGAATTTGTTTTTTAGAGTTTTGGAAGAGGGCACAATGAACTTTTTGTGATCGCATAATAGTTAGCAAATGAAAGAAAACATTAGCATATTTCAATAAGAGAGTCTTACCTTATTTGATAATTAACATAAATAGGAATTTATTTTATGCAGTTTGTTTTTTACATGATAAGTTCTAAAATTAAACTGGAAATCTAACACTAACACTAAATTTTTCATAGTACTGCACTTACCTGTTTTAATGAAGCTATAGGGCAGTGATAGCGAACCTTTTGAGCTCGGCGTGTCAGCATTTTGAAAAATCCTAACTTAACTCTGGTGCTGTGTCATATATAGAAATTTTTTGATATTTGCAACCATAGTAAAACAAAGACTTATATTTTTGATATTTATTTTATATATTTAAATGCCATTTAACAAAGAAAAATCAACCAAAAAAATGAGTTCGTGTGTCACCTCTGACACACATCATAGGTTCGCCATCACTGCTGTAGGGGGTCATAAAGTAAAGAAAATGGTAGTATCACATAATTGTTTTTAGTTTTAGGAATTTCATTTAAAGGTACTAAAGATTTCCCTGGTAGTATGGCAAAGTGGTTAGAGCATCAGGCCACACACCAAAGGGTCGTGGGTTTGATTCCTGGTCAAGAGCATTCAACAATATAAACTAGTTAACATTTTGCTAGGGCACCCATAACAAAAATGCCACAGACTGGGTGGTTTAAACAAGAGAACATTTATTTTCTCACAGTTC
Organism: Myotis yumanensis; assembly: GCF_028538775.1. Lineage (NCBI taxonomy): Eukaryota > Metazoa > Chordata > Mammalia > Chiroptera > Vespertilionidae > Myotis > Myotis yumanensis. The sequence continues at coordinate 26,902,802 of NW_027223762.1, read as the reverse complement.
TGGAGGCTAGAAGTGCAAGGTCAAGGTGTCAGCAGAGCTGATTTCTTCTGAGGCCTGTGTCCTTGGCTTATAGATAGCTGCCTTCCCTCTAGTTTTCCCATGTACTTTTCCTTATCATGCATGCCCCTGGTGTCCTTTTGTATGTCCAAATTACTTCTTATAAGGACATCAGTTAGATTGGATCAGGGTCCACCCTAAGAAAGTAATTTTAAATTAATCATCCCTTTAAAGGCCTTATCTCCAAATACAGTCATATACTAAGGTACTTTGATTAGAGCTTCACCATATGAATTTTGAGTGGACACAACTGAACCCTTAACACTCTTGAAGTATTCGAAGCGTTCTTGTGTGGAAGATGTGAACACTGTTTATGTTCACTAAACTCAAATACAGGCGAGTTGGATTGCAATGACTTCAGGGGAAAAAATTATATGAAGTGTTAATTAGGCCAGAGTTGTATGGCCCAATTAGCTTAGCCCTCTACTTGAAAATGACACAGCCTAACTAGATATATACTGGGTTATAACAACGACAGAAAATGGATCGATTCCAATTTTCCTGACTAATGGAGCATCAGCTTAAACTTGATAGAACAATATATGTTGTTTTGCCCCTCTCTCCGTTCTGATCCACTAGAAGTCAAGATGGCTTATTTTAAGGGGGGAAACTGCAGGCAATAGAAAAGTTCATAGTCTTATTCTGAGAGATGGAGTGAACTATTTCTGCTCTGTACTTACTGCATTCTTAGGCTGTCTGGATCTTAACTGGTGATCTCTTCCAGGCTAGGAGTTATGCTGGAGTCACCTACAGGTTCTCAGATCTGCTCTTGTCAGACCTGATTGGATGGGAACCAGAAGTAGCCCCCAAAGTGCAATTCCCCAGAACATAGGCATTTGAGAGACCCAAGAAAATATTTTATTTATTTTATAACATATTTTATTGATTTCAGAGAGGAAGTTAGTGGGGAGGGGGGAGCATCAATGATGAGAGAGAATCATTGATTGGCTGTATCCTGCACATCCCTTACTGGGGATTGAGCCTGCAACCCGGGGACATGCCCTGACCAGGAATCAAACTGTGACCTCTTGGTTCCTAGGTTGACACTGCGCCACACTGGCTGGACGAAAAGACTTTATTTAGATCAATTACGTACAAACGGGGTTTGCAAAGAGCAGTCATTGCTTTGAGGAAATCCTTAGATTCCAGGTTGAAATTATCCATTCTTATCTCTTTAGTCCTAAGATTTTAAAATGAAGAGGAGACAAACCTCTTCCCCATCCCCTTAACTACTTTTCCTAAGATTGAAATCTCCTAAAATCTAACCTCTGCCTGCCTTACTCCTCTTGAAATGACTGTTAGAGAAGTGACATGCTTCAGTGGGTGGGTAGAGAGAAGCCAGAGGAATATCTACAAGGTGAGAGGTGTTTCTGTGTGATTGAAGGAAGAAAGAAGACAAGCTGGCAACATCAAACATATCAGAAAAATATAATGGCTTAATTATAAAGGTCTCCAATGATGATCACTGAAAGTGTTCATAAATTTGTCAAAGCATTATGAGATAGTTTTTAAAAAAGATTAAAAAAAATACCATGTCAAAGATTTCACTGCCTTTTAAAGATATTTGCAAAGTTTGAAACAGTGCTATTTTGATGGATAATAAAGACCATTACAAACTTTTGAACAATAATAGATACAGAGGCAGAGCTGCCTCAAACTGATTGTCAAACTGCAGTGGGAAGGCCAGAGAGAGTTGGGGGGCAGGAGGGAGGGGAGTAAGAGATCAACCGAAGGACTTGTATGCATGCATATAAGCATAACTAATGGACATAAGACACTGGGGGGTAAGGGAGGGTAGGGGTTTGTCAAGGGCGGGGGGGAAAAAAGGACACTTATGTAATACCCTTTGTAATACTTTAAGCGAAAAATAATAAAAAAAAAAAAAAAAAAAGAAACAGTGCTATTTTGTTTCTAATGCCTCTAAAAGTAATTCCCTCCTAAAATCCTAGACAGTATTTCTTTAAAAAATGGCCTAATGTGTGCCTCCTTGACAGCCCTACCTTAAACATGGGACCAGGGCCATTTGCATTGGGAGACACCTTAGAGTCCATACAGTTCACCAACCTCACTTTGCAGAGTGTGGGACTGCCTGCAATATTCGTGTCTGTTTAGTTTCTGTGGCCCCTTTTTGCCATAAGCACGGTGGGAGAAAAAGAAGAATTTAAAACATTCTATTTGAAGTGCATCTCTTTGAAGCATTAATATTCAGATTAAAATGTCATTTTGAGACCTCAGTGATGTCTAAAGTGTTTTTATTCCGGGAGCAGCTTTGTTACCATGCTGCTCACAGAACAGATGGTGGTCCCTGAATTCCATTTCTCCTCAGGGCAGGTGCCTTTGGCTTTTTCTTTTTGTGTGGCCTTCTCCAGTGAATGACCTCCTTTCATTTGTTCCCATTGGCTTTCCGACAGCCATGCATGAACCTCTGAGAATGAATCTGACATTGCTTGGGAGAAAAATGCAGAGATTTTGATAAAGCACCTATGGGGTTTTTGATATCACTCACAATAAGTCTAGTTCCCTGGCCTTTGTTTGTCCTGCAAAAGAAAAATAGATTTATTTTCCACTCTTCTTCACACCGACCTCAAATCTTTTCCTATGCTCAGGTTGGTGAGAAACAATTTCTGTGATCTATATATGTCATAGTAGGCAAATTATGGTAGATATATAATGACATAAACCTAATGTAATGGCTACTATTTATTGAAATGCTTACTTTGTGCCAGGCACTGTGTTAAGAGGTTTACATATATCACTTATTCTTCCAAATTACCTATTTTACAGATGAGAAAACTGAAGTTCAGTGATGTTATGCTCCAGGCCCAGTGTTACACAGCTAGTCAATAATGAAGCCAGGATTTGAACACAGGAATTAAAGCTCAGTTTTTTGTTTTTTTGTTTTAACCATCCAGGATTTTCTTTTCACAATGAATCTGAGCACGTAGGTTCTTGCTTCTAAGAAATAATTGCTGACAGAATACATTTTTATTGGGGTAAAGTTATTTTAGGGTTTTATTTATTTATTTATTTTTATATTTTTATTCATTTCAGAGAAGAAGGGAGAGGAAGAGAGAGATAGAAACATCAATGATGAGAAGGAATCATTGATTGGCTGCCTCCTGCACGTTGGACTGAGCCCACAACCCAGGCATGTGCCCATGACCGGAATCAAACCTGGGACCCTTTGGTCTGCAGGCCGATGCTCTATTCACTGAGCCAAACCGGCTAGGGCTATTTTAGGGTTTTAAGTTCAAATCCATACTATTTGATTTATATACAAATGAAAAAAATTGAATATTTGATTTACAGTTTATAAAATTGAAGAGAACTGGCAATGATGGAACAGTTATATCCCAGCCTGTCCTTTGTACTTCCAGAGCACTTAAATTTTTTTTTTTAAATTGACTGATTTGAGGCAGAAAGAGAGAGAGAAACATGGATTTGTTGTTCCACTTATTTATGTACTCATTGGTTGATTCTTGTATGTTCCCTGACCAGGGATCAAACTCACAACCTTGGTATATCAGGATGATGCTCTAACTGAGCTACCCAGCCAGGGCAGAACATTTAATCTTAAATAATTTGTTTTCAGTAGACAAACCCCAACTTTCTAATTGAAAAAAAAATCTTCCTGAATTACTATTGCAAGTGGAAGAGAGAGATTGAAGTTCTTTGAAAATGAGATTAAAATGCAACAGTAATCAGACTTATTTTTCTTCACTGGCGAATAAGGAACTTTCTCAATACTATGTATGCCATATCAGACTATGTAGGAGATATCTTAGTTGGTGCCTTTTTCACTGACCAGTCCAAATATTCATAGAAAATATTAAAAGTCTGTGCTCAACCCTGCCAGGGTTGCTGAGTGGTTGAGCATCGACCTATGAACCAGGAGGTCACAGTTCGATTCCTGGTCAGTGTACATGCCTAGGTTGTGGGCTCAATCCCCAGTGGGGGCGGGGGGAAGGGGAAGGGCGTGCAGAAGGCAGCCGATCAATGATTCTCATCATTGACTGTTCTGTCTCTCCCTCTCCCTTCCTCTCTAAAATCAATAAATAGATATAATTCTGTGAAACATAATTATCTGATTTTCATAAATTAAGAACTGGGGAAAAAGACTTAGAGACTATATATGTAAGTTCTTATCAGCTAGATAAGCTTAAATGTTATGACATTATTATTTTGAAAGTGCTTAAGATTCTCATGTCTGGGAAAATGGCAAAATGCCCTTTGGAAGGTAATGTGAGGTTGTTCTTACATTTCATTTTTCTTATTCTCATCGAGTGATGTCTATCAGTGGCCTGGTCGATTTGGGGCTGTTAAATCATTCTTTGGTCTTAAATGCTACACATCTAGCACAAAAGAACTCTTTAGTATGCGTGATAACAGAGTCTGACCTTTAATTTTCAGAGTACTTCTGTATTTTGTTATCTGCTTGTCCCTGTTGCTTTTCATTTCGAGCTGTTGGTTTTTCACATCATATTCCAGTCTCTTTGCATTAGGGACACAACAGAATAGACTGGCTTAGAGAAGAATATGTAAATCGCTGTTTATTTCCACAAAGGCAATGAGAGCCAAAGTTCACAAGGTTACCTTTATTTCTAATTAATCTGATGGCACGATATCCAAAATGAAGCTTTTGAATCTAAGTAGCTGATAAGAACAGGTGCTTCTTCAAGTCTTTGTGTAACAGAATGCTAGATAACTTCATGTAGTCCCACTTAAAAGAGGGACATGAAGGAAAAAATTCCTTAAGCCAGTTAGAGATGCACGAAGCTTCTAATTTCTTCCCCAAAGCACCATTGAGCTCTGCAGTCAATGTTCTATGGCCTTGCATGCCCAGCATCACAGCAGTCTCACGGGAGGACATCAGTTAAATGAATATAAAGGCCTGCTGTTTCACATAAGGAGACAGGGTGTCATCTGAAGCGTTGCCCTACATGAACAGTGTGCTCTCTCCAGCTGTATAAGTTAAATAGGCTGACTGACAGGGCACTTGGGTTGTGCCACCTTCTCTTGCTGTAGCATTGCCTTAAGATACTACATTTAATTTATAGAAAATGCTCCTTTTTAAAAATGAAATGGTGGGAGTAAAATTGAAATATCTATAAATATAGCATTAACAATGAATTAAAATTTGAAAAAGATTCTCATAATCCCTGCATCCTACGTGAATATTTTTATTTTTGCATGCTGCAAAATTCTTGCCAACTTGCATCATATTTTATTTAGTAGTTTTAATATCGTATTACATGTGTCACTTGGTGTGGCATAAATATTTTAACCATTTTTATTCAATACGCAATTAGTTTGAGACTAAATATATTCTATTAGGAAATGCATTTATTTAAAAAATAGAAGCAGAGTTGTATAACTTTATGAAGTTTAAGCGAATAATCAATTATCAATCTTTGGGGATTAATATCCACATTACAACACATTTTTACCTATATTATTTCAGTAAAATTTAGATTGTTTGTGATCTATAAAATCCTTTGTGTTCTATCATACCTTCTTTGTCTTTTGTAATCCACTAGAGGCCCAGTGCACGAAAATTCATGCACTCAGGGTTGGGGGTGCGGTTCCCTCAGCCCAGCCTGAGCCCTCTTGCAGTCTGCGACCCCTCAGGGGATGTCCACCTGCTGGCTTAGGCCCCTTCCCCGGGGGATTGAGCCTAAGCTGGCAGTCAGACATCCTTAGCACTGCTGAGGAGGTGGGCACCGCCACTGCACTTGCAGCCATCAGCCCAGCTTGTGGCTGAGCTGAGCTCCCCCTGTGGGAGCGCACTGACCACCAGAGAGCAGCTCCTGCGTTGAGCATCTGCCCCCTGGTGGTCAGTGCACATCATAGCGACCGGTCGTTCCACTGTTGGGGTCAATTTGCATATTATCCTTTTATTATATAGGATTGTTCCTTGTGAACTTCTGTGGCAACTATATTTTAAATGGTGGTTAATTGTATACTTATGCCAAATTATCAATTATCTTAAACTTCCATTTAACTTAGCCCATTTTGCCCCTTCACTTCCCAGGTGAAGTGTGAGCTCTTCAACAGTAAGATCTATGTGATGCATTGAAATATGCCTGATACAGTACTTTCAAAGTACCCCATTAGTGCTTATATTGACTTCATTGAGTCAGATTGCTCTCCTAATGTCCAGCTATGATATACTAAAGAAAAAAGGAATTTAACTATTAGAGAAGGAAGATGAAGTCTTTTGGGGACAGGAGATACATCTAGGAAGGGTAGATGTGGGTGGATACATGCCTTGGATGATTGATGAGTGGCATAAAAGGACTAGAATCTTGGAGATGTGTAAAGGAAAAAACAGAAAAGATATGGACAAGGAGGAAAAAAAAGAAGAAAATGTGAAATAATAGCAAAATTCACCTTAACATGTTCCAGCATTCCATCCCTCTTCTCACAAGCTAATAAAGTGCAGTCGCCTTTTGACTCATGACTTGAACCCTCTCTCCTTTTCCAACTTGTCACTGGAGAGGGTCAGCATTGAAACAGCTATGAACTTGGTATATTATTATGTTTGGGCCTTGTCTTCTAGATCAGAGATAAAGACAAGGAATGCCTGGACCACTTTATATCTCAACTGGCTATGTATGGCAGGGCATTGTTCTGAAAGGAAGAAAATGAAATACTGCTCCTCAACTGTAGTAGATTTTTGATCACTTTACTTTCACTATCTTGATCTATAAAATAGGAATAATAAAAATATCCTCCTGATACATTTTCAGGAATTTAGGGAAAGTTATTGATTTTGTGTGCCCAAGATGGCAATCTCACCCCAAACTTTATAAGGCAGGAACCTTTATAGACAAGACCATGACATCTTTTATTACACAGGAGGGTGCCGCAGGATTCTTATGACCTAGGCTATTTGAGACATTGCTTCAGTAACTATTCCATGTAGTAGTTTTGGAATAAAATAGTTTTGGTTTCAAATGGTTCTTCTAACTATTATGCATTGCAAGGTACTAGTTATATTGTCTCTTTGAGCCTCAGTTTTTCTGTTTAAAGATACCTATGGTCTGGGATCAATATGAGGACTAGTAGCATGATGCATAAAACATAAAAGCCACTCAGAACATCATTTGTCAATTTTCTGAACACATATATTTTGTGGTCCCTGCTTGCAGAGAACTCTAGGATCTAGAATCAATGGCATGAATTCATTTAATCATGATTATAGGTACTGCTACTAAATTTTGTAAGATTGCATATTGGAAGGCTCTAAGCTAATTTAATAGGGGGTTTGATGGGTACAGGGAATGCTCTCTGGAGAAACAAGTAAACTAATATTTAAAGGAGAAATGAGTTGGACAGACTCCGACACCTGTGTGCGCCTGCCCACGTGTGTGGACAGAAGCATTGAGAAGTGCACAGAGGTGTAGGAGGTTTGTAAGGAAATAGAGAATGACACCTTGGAAGGTGACTGGCTTGGTTAAAGGAATTGAAAGAAGTCCGGAGTGATTAGAATTTAAAGACTTAGAAATAAGTGATTCACAATTAAATTAGAGAAATAGAAGCAAAATAAGTGTGTGTGTGTGTGTGTGTGTATATACACACATATATATATTACATATACATCTTAATGATATAGCAAATAATGTAATATACAAGATAAATATTTTCATTAGAATAACTATACTTTTTCACTTGAGGAGTGTCAGTGGTGTTCAAGGTCCACTTATTTGAAACATTCCTAGCTAAGTTAGGTATTGTATCTTTTTTTAATTTATTTTTTATAGTTTGTATGACAATCGCACATAAAGCATTTAGTTGGAAATTATGTGATAATGCTGTTTTTAAAACTAGAGTAATTTTACAGAACTATGTTAAACTTGAAATTTGCTTTATGGGCCTCAGCATAACCAAATGCCACACTCTCATTTAAAAGCAAAAGGTATAAAAACGTAGAACTCTTCACACCGCTCATGTCTTCCCTTTTCCATTGTTATGAACGCAGGAAATAAGAACCTTCAGAAGGCGAGTAGATTTGTTTTTACTTTTATATTAGTTTGAACAAATGTTGGGTCCATATCATTGTTTGTCCTTATTTTTCCCCCAAGAATATTACTATGTCATCTCAAAAGCTGACACTTTTATTTCCAAGGAGAAATTACACACGAGGGGAGAAGATCTATGAAAATGAGAAGAGAAAATACTATGTATTAGTGAAGTTCACATAGCTTGTCTCTATTGACCAATAGTCATAAAAACATGATTACAATTTTATTTCCCTTTGTTCTCTGAGTCCCACCATGAAATTTAACTCCAAGGCAAGGACTTGAGTTTTATTACTCCTTGATGCTTACCTTGATTCTTTGAAATTACTCTTGTTTCTTTTAAGTCTACTGGTTCATACAAAATTAATATACCATAGTGTGACCAAATATTATTAGTTAGGTGGAAATTAAACTATCTGGGATTCAATCAAAATAGAAGGTGTTACACCCTAAGTCTCAATGATTTGATTTTTCTTTTTATTCATCATCCCTGGAACCTTGATTGAAATATCCATTACTTTTAGTACCTTAGACTTCAGTGGCCACTCTATTTAGAGCTTGCACCTACCAATTGGTTTTGGTGGTGTTACTACATGGGGTCTGCCTCATGTCAAAAATACCAAATCCTTCAGCCATAAAAAAGGAAAATTAATTTGGTTTTCACATACTGTTTCATTGCCTAAAAATTACTTCATCAAAGATCTCTGTTGGTGGAAACATTTTCTATGAAGGTACCAACATATTTAACCCCCCAAAAATTAACTGGAGGCAAAAGAAATAAAAAGGAAAACCTCATCCCACGTCTATTAGGGTAAAGGAAATATAAGCCTAAATTATTACCTTTTAACTATTCAATGAGAGGCTCTGTTTTCACAAATCTAATTGATGTCCTCAGTAGACTGCTCTATCTAGTTGATTTGTATGTTTTTAAAGTAGTTGAAATTCTTGTTGGACCCTTTTAATAATTCCAAAAGTGGGTCATTATTGCTTTATCAATACCTCTGATTTAGGGAACTTGAAGATACTTTTAATCTCTCCTGTAAATCTAAGCCTGCTTCTTTTGACAATCAACAAAAGCTCTATATAGCAGCATATTTTGTATTAGAGCTCAATCCTTTCCAAAGAAAAGAAAAGGTCATTGGAAATTACATTTCTCTTTGACTTTTCCCAATCAAGTGGGTTGTTTCATGTCCTTTATATTGCATGTAAAGTTTAGATGTCTATTAAACTATGGACAGAATTAAATAAAGTAAAAGCATATAAAGCTACTAGATATTTTACAAATAGCATTTCACCATGAATTTGTAAAGAAATGAAATACATTTTGAGCAATTTCTTAAAATGATATCTCTCAATTACCACTTTCCATATGTGGTTTGTTAATGAAAACCATAAAATTGAGGCCAAAAAACGCTTATTCATGGCAAACCTAAAGAATCTGAACTATTTTATACCTAACTAGGGGCCCAGTGCACAAATTTGTACACCTTGAAAGAAATTGTGGGCCACGAGCCTGCAGTCGGCACAAGGGCGGGTCTCAGCCCATCCTCTGTGCCTGCGCCCAGCACCACCTGCCCTGGCCCCTGGTCCCCTGTCTACTGGCAGCTCCGCTCCCATCACCGCCACTCCCACATGCTGACAGCACGAAGCAATTGGGGCCGGCGCCAGCAATGGGTGCGAGTGGGGCCGGCGCCGCGAGTTGGGCTGGTGCTGTCAGCAGGTGCAAGCGGCGGCTGCTGCCCCAAGATCACTTCTCAGGAGCAGGGGGAGGTGGAGAAGCCCTCTGGGGCGATCAGGGCTGGCAGCCACCGCTTGCACCCACTGACAGTGCCAAGCAATCAGGACCGGCACTGGGCACCATCAGCGGGTGCGAGTGGCATCTCTTGCGCCAGCTACGAGTGTGAGCAGGGCCATTACTGGCAGTGGGTGCAAGAGGCAGCTGCTAGTCCCTATTGCTCCTCAGGAGCAGGGGGAGGTGGAGAAGCCCTGAGGGGCAATTGGGGCTGGCAGCTGTCACTCGCACCAGCTGATGGCGCTGAGCAATTGGGGCCGGTGCCGGGGCGCCAGCAGAGGGTGCGAGTGGCAACTCTAGCACTGGCAGTGAGTGCAAGCGGGGCCAGCACCAGCAGCAGGCGCAAGTGCCTGGCAAGACCGTGGCACGCAGGAGCAAAGAATTTTCAGTAAGCACCAGAGGCTCACCCCCATGATAGTGACCGGACAGGCACCCAACCCTGCCATAGTCTGGTGCCCCTGCTCACCTGCTCCAACCATCCAGCCATGGCCAATGCCTGCCATGTTCTATGCTCTGCCGCTTGTTGCTGATGCCTGCCATGTTCCACACCCGCTCCCTAGTGGGCAGCGCACGTCATAGTGACCAGTTGTTTGGTTGTTCCGCCATTCAGTCTATTTGCATATTAGGGTTTTATATAGAAAGAGGGGTTTTGGAATCATCTGTAAAAAGACATTGTCACTGTATTCTATTTAGATGTGTCTTCATTTGGTTAACGATGTATTTATGTATAATTTTGTTATACGGAAAGTCATTAGTTTTTAATCTATAATAATAAAAGCATAATATGCTAATTAGACTGGATAGCCAAATAACTTTCCAGACGTCATTCCGGACGTCCTTCAGGATAAAGTTGCGGCAGTGGGGGCTGAGGCAGAGGTGGTTAAGGGTGATCAGGCAGGCAGAGGTGGTTAGGGGCAATCAGGCAGGCAGGCGAGTGGTTAGGGCCTATCAAGCAGGCAGGCGAGCAGTTAGGGGCGATCAGGCAGGCAGGCAAGTGGTTAGGGGGTGATGAGGCAGGCAGGCAGAGTGGTTAGGGGTAATCAGGCAGGCAGGTGAGCGGTTAGGAGCCAGCGGTCCCAGATTGTGAGAGGGATGTCCAACTGCTGGTTTAGGCTCGATCCCAGCAGTTGGACATCCACCAAGGGGTCCTGGATTGCGAGAGGGTGCAGACTAGACTGAGGGACACCCCCCCGTCCCCCACTCTCTGGTGCACAAATTTTGTGTACCAAGCCTCTAGTTCTAGTATAAGAACAAAGAATTTTCAGAGAAAAAATCAACATATACTAAATTGAAGTTAGCAGCATCTGATTTTCCATTGAATCACCCAACGAAGAATAAAATCTGTGCTTTGATTTTAAAATCACATTTTTTAGCTAATAAAAACATCTCTGAACTAGAAGGCATTTCACATTTATGGGTTGTGGGATGGTATGACCCTATTTGTGTGGCTACCTTTCTTTTTTTTTTTTTTTTTTTTTTTTTTTTTTTTTTTTAATTTTTATTTTTCGCTTAAAGTATTACAAAGGGTATTACATAAGTATCCTTTTTCCCCCCCCCCACCCTTGACAAACCCCTACCCTCCCTTACCCCCCAGAGTCTTATGTCCATTAGTTATGCTTATATGCATGCATACAAGTCCTTCGGTTGATCTCTTACTCCCCTCCCTCCTGCCCCCCAACTCTCTCTGGCCTTCCCACTGCAGTTTGACAATCAGTTTGAGGCAGCTCTGCCTCTGTATCTATTATTGTTCAAAAGTTTGTAATGGTCTTTATTATCCATGAATGAGTGAGATCATGTGGTATTTTTCCTTCATTGACTGGCTTGTTTCACTTAGCATAATGCTCTCCAGTTCCATCCATGATGTTGCAAATGGTAGGAGTTCCTTCTTTTTAACGGCAGCATAGTATTCCATCGTGTAGATGTACCACAGTTTTCTAATCCATTCATCTACTGATGGGCACTTAGGCTGTTTCCAGATCTTAGCTATGGTGAATTGTGCTGCTATGAACATCGGGGTGCATATATCCTTTCTGATTGGTGTTTCTGGTTTCTTGGGATATATTCCTAGAAGTGGGATCACAGGGTCAAATGGGAGTTCCATTTCCAATTTTTTGAGGAACCTCCATACTGCCTTCCATAGTGGCTGCACCAGTCTGCATTCCCACCAGCAGTGCACAAGTGTTCCTTTTTCTCCACATCCTCTCCAGCACTTGTCGTTTGTTGATTTGTTGATGATGGCCATTCTGACAGGTGTGAGATGGTACCTCATTGTTGTTTTGATTTGCATCTCTCGGATGATTAGTGACTTTGAGCATGTTTTCATATGTCTCTTGGCTTTCTGAATGTCCTCTTTTGAAAGGTGTCTATTTAGATCCTTGGCCCATTTTTTGATTGGATTGTTTATCTTCTTTTTGTTAAGTTGTATGAGTTCCCTATAAATTTTGGAGATTAAGCCCTTATCAGATATGACGTTGGCAAATATGTTTTCCCACGAGGTGGGTTTTCTTGTTGTTTTGTTGATGGTTTCTTTTGCTGTGCAGAAGCTTTTTATTTTGATGTAGTCCCATTTGTTCAGTTTTTCTTTAGTTTCAACTGCCCTAGGAGCTGTATCAGTGAAGAAATTGTTTTGGCATATGTCTGAGATTTTGTTGCCTTTGTATTCTTCTAGAATTTTTATGGTTTCCTGTCGTACATTTAAGTCCTTTATCCATTTTGAGTTTATTCTTGTGTATGGTGTAAGTTGGTGGTCTAGTTTCATTTTCTTGCATATGTCTGTCCAATTTTCCCAACACCATTTATTGAAGAGACTATCTTGGCTCCATTGTATGTTCATGCCTCCTTTGTCAAAAATTAATTGAGCATATTGGTTCGGGCTAATTTCTGGACTCTCTATTCTATTCCACTGATCTATATGTCTGTTCTTGTGCCAGTACCAGGCAGTTTTGAGAACAGTGGCTTTGTAATACAGCTTGATATCTGGCATTGAGATCCCACCTACTTTGTTCTTTCTCAGGATCGTTGCAGCTATTCGGGGTCTTTTTTTATTCCAGATGAATTTTTGGAGAGTTCGTTCTAGATCTTTGAAGAAGGCCATTGGTATTTTAATGGGAAGTGCGTTGAATGTATAGATTGCTTTGGGTAGTATGGACATTTTAATGATGTTGATTCTACCAATCCAAGAACATGGTATGTTCTTCCATCTGTTTATGTCTTCCTCTATCTCTTTTTTCAACGTCCTGTAGTTTTCTGAGTAGAGGTCTTTAACCTCTTTAGTTAAGTTTATTCCTAGGTATCTTAATTTTTTTGGTGCGATGGTAAATGGGATTGTTTTTCTGATCTCCCTTTCTGAAAGTTCACTGTTGGTGTATAGAAATGCCTCAGATTTCTTGGGGTTAATTTTGTATCCTGCTACATTGCCAAATTCATGTATTAAGTCTAGTAGCTTTTTGATGGAGTCTCTAGGGTTTTGTATGTATAATATCATGTCATCTGCAAATAAGGACAGTTTTACTTCCTCTTTTCCAATTTGGATGCCTTTTATTCCTTCTTCTTGCCTAATTGCAATGGCTAATACTTCCAGTACTATGTTGAACAGGAGTGGTGAGAGTGGGCATCCTTGTCTTGTTCCTGTTCTTAGGGGAAATGGTGTTAGTTTTTGTCCATTGAGTATGATGTTGGCTGTGGGCCTGTCATATATGGCTTTTATTATGTTGAGGTATGATCCTTCTATTCCCACCTTTCTGAGAGTTTTTATCAAAAATGGGTGTTGGATTTTGTCGAATGCTTTTTCTGCATCAATTGATATGACCGTGTGGTTTTTTTCTTTCAATTTGTTTATGTGATGTATCACATTTATTGATTTACGGATGTTGTACCATCCTTGCATCTCTGGGATGAATCCTACTTGGTCATGGTGTATGATCCTTCTGATGTACTGCTGGATCCGATTTGCTAAGATTTTGTTGAGGATTTTGGCATCTATGTTCATGAGGGATATTGGCCTGTAATTCTCTTTCATTGTGATGTCTTTACCTGGTTTTGGTATTAGGGTGATGCTGGCTTCATAGAATGAGCTTGGAAGCGTTCCTTCCTCTTGAATTTTTTGTAGTAGTCTGAGGAGGGTAGGTTTTAGTTCTTCCTTGAATGTTTGGTAGAACTCCCCTGTGAAGCCGTCTGGCCCTGGGCTTTTGTTTGCTGGAAGCTTTCTGATGACTGCTTCAATTTCTTCCATAGTTATTGGCCTATTGAGGTTTTTAGATTCTTCCTGATTGAGTTTTGGAATGTTGTATTTTTCTAGGAATTTGTCCATTTCCTCCAGGTTGTCCAGTTTGTTGGAGTAGAGTTGCTCGTAGTATTGTTTAACAATCATTTGTATTTCTGTGGGGTCTGTTGTTATTTCGCCTCTATCATTTCTGATTTGGTTTATTTGGGACCTCTCTCTTTGCTTCTTGGTGAGCCTGGCTAGGGGTTTGTCAATCTTGTTTATCCTTTCAAAGAACCAGCTCTTGGTTTCATTGATTTTCTGTATTGTTTTTTTGGTCTCTATTTCATTGATTTCTGCTCTAATCTTTATTATCTCCTTCCTTCTGCTCACTCTGGGGTTTTCTTGTTGCTCTCTTTCTAATTCTTTGAGTTGTAGAGTTAGATGATTGACTACCATTTTTTCTTGTTTTTTGAGATAGGCCTGTAGAGCTATAAACTTTCCTCTCAGGACTGCTTTCATTGTGTCCCAGAGGTTTTGGATTGTTGTGTTTTCATTGTCATTAGTGTCCAGGATGTTTTTAATTTCTTCTTTGATGTCATCGGTAACCCAATCAATATTTAATAACATGCTATTCAGCTTCCAAGTGTTTGAGTATTTTGGGTTGTTTTTATTGTAGTTTATTTCTAACATTATGCCATCGTGGTCTGCGAAGAAGCTTTTTATGATTTCAATCTTCTTGAATTTGTGGAGACTTTGCTTGTGACCCAATATGTGGTCTATTTTTGAATATGTCCCATGAGCACCTGAGAGGAATGTATATTCCGCAGCTGTGGGGTGAAGTGTTCTGAAGATGTCAATTAAGTCCATCTGATCTAGTGAGTCATTTAGGATTGCTGTTTCTTTGCTGAGTTTTTGTCTAGCGGATTTATCCAGTGATGTCAGTGGTGTATTAAAGTCCCCTACTATGATTGTATTGTTGTCGATCTCTCCCCTGATATCTTCCAGAAGTTTTCTTATGTATGTGGGTGCTCCTGCATTGGGTGCATATATGTTTACCAGGGTTATATCTTCTTGTTGTATTGATCCCTTTAGTATTATGAAGTGGCCTTCCTTATCTCTGGTTATGGCCTTCACTTTGAGATGTATTTTGTCAGATATAAGTATTGCTACCCCAGCTTTCTTTTCCTTTCCATTTGCGTGAAAGATATTTTTCCATCCCTTCACTTTCAGTCTGTGTGAGTCCCTTCTAATGAGGTGGGTCTCTTGTAGACAGCAGATGTATGGGTCATGTTTTTTTATCCATTCAGCCACTCGATGTCTTTTGGTTGGAGCATTTAGTCCATTTACATTTAAAGTTATTATTGAAAGGTATTTGTTTGTAGCCATTTCTTTTTTTGTGTGTGTGTGTGGCTGTTTTCTTTCTGAGCTTGATATTTCTTCTTTTTACACCAGTCCCTTTAGCATTTCTTGCATGGCTGGCTTGGTGGTGATAAACTCCCTTAGCCCTTTTTTGTCTGTGAAGCTTCTTATTTCCCCTTCAATTTTGAATGATAGCCTTGCTGGATAGAGTATTCTTGGATTCAGTCCTTTGCTTTGCATCACTTTGTAGATTTCCGTCCATTCTTTTCTGGCCTGATGTGTTTCTGTTGAGAAATCATTTGATAATCTAATGGGAGATCCCTTGTATGTTACTTTCCGTCTCTCTCTTGCAGCCTGTAAGATTCTCTCTTTATCCTGAACATTTGCCATGGTAATTATGATGTGTCTTGGTGTGGGTCTTTTCGGGTTCACCTTGTTTGGGACTCTCTGGGCTTGTGTGACTTTTTTCTTCCCCACCTCAGGGAAGTTTTCTGATATTATTTCTTCGAATAGGTTTTCTAATCCATGTTCATCTTTCTGTTGTTCTGGCACCCCTATTATTCGTATGTTGTTTCGTTTCATGTTGTCCCAAAGCTCCCTTAGGCTCTCCTCCTGTCTTTTAATTTTTTTCTCCATTTGCCGTACAGTTTGAGTGTGTTTTGCTTCCTTGTCTTCTAATTCACTAATTCGGTCCTCCGCTTCTCCCAGTCTACTGTTGATACTTTCAATGGAGTTTTTTATTGAAGCTATGTCACTCTTCATTTCTTCTTGGGACTTACTTAAGTTGTTGATTTTTTCATCTGTTTCTTCTAGCTTCTTGCATAAGTAGTTGAGTTTTTCATCTGTTTCTTCTTGCTTCTTGAACATGTGGTGCATGTACTCTAGGAACCTTATTCTGAATTCTTTTTCCGTCATGTTGCATATCTCTGTCTCACTTAGCTGCTTTTCTGGCGAGTCCTCCTTTTCTTTCCTTTGGGGGTTTCTTTGCCTACCCATGTTTGATCTCGCTGACATATGTAGATGTTGAGATGTTCAGTGGCTGCTCCCTGGGTGGCAGGGGCTCCTTGGGTTGTGGTTGCTGCTCAGACGGTTGTGGTAGCAGCTGCTTTCCAGTTGGCAGCAGCTCCTCTGGTGGATGTTGTTCACAGCTGTGTTGGCTCTTCTGGCTGGTGGGGGGAGGCTTCACGTACAGTTGCTGTTCCACAGACAGAGGGTGTGGTGATCAGGAGGCTGTGGTGATCAGGAGGCTGCGGTGATCAGGGGGCTGCTGTTGCTTGGATCTGCTGCGTTGATTTAAAGGCACAAAATACAACAGAGCAAGGCACAACGTACCAGGCACTGAACACAAGTATATTCACAATATTAATAACCCCAAATAAAGGTGACCACCTGAATTAAGAGAATTAGGGGATAAGGGAGAAAGAAGAGAAGAAGATAAAAGAGAGAACAGAAAAGAAAAATAAGAAAAAAAAAAGACGAAAAAGGAGTGCAAAAATAGAATTGGGAAAAAAGAGGGGGGAAAAAAAGAGAGCGAGAAAAGAGAATGAAGTAGAAGCGGGGAAGAGACTCCCCGTATGAGGAGCAAACTCCAATAGAACTGCCACTAATCTCAACAAATTCCAGCAACAGATCCCTGGAGATGAATGCAAACTACAAACCACCAATAATATCCAGAGGGGTAAGGGAAAACAGAAGCACAAAAATAACTGGGGTGGGGTGGGGGAGGGAAGGGAAAAACCATCGGAAAAAAAAGAAAAATAAAAACAACCTCACAACCAGTCCTAAAAAAGAAGAAAAAACACAAAACAAAACAAACAAACAAATTAAAAAAAAAAAAAAAAAAAAAAAAAAGCCCAATATATTCAACAATCAAGAAAACAATAGAAAGATAAGAGAGAAAAAAATGGTTGGAAAGTGAAGAAGGATAAAGAATAGGTGTATAAGGATTTAGAGCAGTAGATAGGAAATAGGATATATAAGTAGGGTGGAATTAGACAGGGGGTAAAAAGAGGGAATTGGGAAAGTCTGGAGCAGGAATAGGGTAAGAGAAACAGGACACCAAAAGGGGAAAAGTAAGGAAGAGGGTTTTAGAAAAGAGGTGGAATTGAGATAGGGAAAATTAATGCTAAAGGAGCGATGAAAATAGAATGGAGAACAGTAATCCCAAAAGAAAATAAAGAGAAAATAAAATGACACTTTAAAAAATGGTAAAATGGTAGGAGTAATAATACTGGTTAAAAATAAAAATGTGGTAATTGAAAGGGTAAAATCAGGTGATGGAAAAAGAAGAAAAAGAGAAAAAAAAGAAAAAAAATTGGTTTCTTAGTAAAAAGGTGAAAAAATTAAAAAGAAAAAGGAAAAGAAAAAATTTGCAGTAGTGATGGTCTTTCGGTTCTTCTACTCTTCAGCCTGGTTCGCCTTAGTCCTGCCAGGTATTTAGGAGAGTGTTGAATTTGCCTGCATTATACACTGTTCCTCCGTGTTGTAAATCACAGTCCTGATTTTAAAGCAGGCCGTATTTGTGATCCAGTCTGCCTTAATTTGTATTCCCCTAAGAGTCAGTTTGTGGCTCAGCCTCTGGGTGGCAGTGTTTTTAGGTTGGCCTCTCGTGTGGCTACCTTTCTTGAAAATTATCATGCCTTTACCCGGTCTCTGATGCCTACTCTCTTTTATCTTTGTTGTTGTTAAATGACCTCTTTATTATTTATTAGAAATACATATTTCATTTTCTTGTTTTAGCAGAGTCTCATCAAGTATCTTCAAAAGCTATTGTTGACTTAAATCATGCCATATCTTCATATTGTTATGTGAGTGCCAAAGATATGAGAGCCAATTGTATGTGTGTATATATACATATATATACATACATATATATATATACATATATACATACATATATATATACATATATACATACATATATATATACATACGTATATATAATGTATGTCCTCTTTTTTAAAGTCATTCAAAAAGAATATATTAAGCCTTCAATTTTCTTAACCTGTATTATTTAGACCTTTCTCTCCTCTTCTATTACTAACTAATAATAACTATAATTACCTATTTTATGGCCTGGGAAAGTTGTTATTAAGCAAGCAATAATATGGGTGATATTCAAATCAGTGATAATCATTAAGGAAATAAAATTATAATTTACATATGAGATGTTCTTTTTAGAAAGTACAAAGGGAAGCTTAGCTACATATCATCTATTATCTGGGCACAAGTATTTGCCTTTTTTTTTCTTTTAGTGAATGTTATTAGGCTGTGAAGATGAGATAGCGGTGCTAAAGAAACTATCAGAATTAAAAACAAGATTTCCTTCACTACTTCATTCTACAGATATTTCATAGGATGTTATATGATAGGTATTGTGCAAGCACTAAGAACACAACAATAAACACTGCCCATAATATCTGACCTCATGGAACTTTGGGGTTTTGGGGGAAAATATTGGATATTCAATTATAAGCCAATGCTTGTTTCTGAAAGGCACTAAGAAAGCATATATTCAGGTGTCCTAATCTAACGTGGGGCCAACAGGGAAGACCTCCTGCAGAAATAATGCTTCTGCCAAGAAGATTTCAGTAATGAACCAGATTTAGCTAAGGCAAGATAAGGATAGGGTAGAAGTGAGGAAGGGTATTTCAAATAAAAGAAGTTGCAAGTATAAAAGCCCAGAGAACTAAGGAGAGCTTTAGAATTGAGAG
The DNA here is from genome assembly GCF_028538775.1 of Myotis yumanensis. Lineage (NCBI taxonomy): Eukaryota > Metazoa > Chordata > Mammalia > Chiroptera > Vespertilionidae > Myotis > Myotis yumanensis. Next base: position 26,883,656 of record NW_027223762.1, on the reverse strand, counting down.
AAATCTTGTGAGGATAGAAGAGGAAGTCAAGGCACTGTCAGCCATGAGATGGGGTGGGAAGGTTCCAGATCATGAAAATTCTGCTGAATCTCCTTGAGACTTGAGATTTCATCCTGAAGGCAATGGAAAGGGTTAGACTTGTTGCTGGATTAGATATTGGCTGGCATGTGGAGCCTGGGTGGAATTTATTGCCCAGAGGATGCAGAGAGCTTTGTCAATATATTGAAATAATAATTGGGCAAGAGACGATTGGCATTCTAGATTTGGGTGGTGTCTGAGGGAGTAATGGATCATTCCTGATGATGGGAACACTCTGTCATGAAAAATATCATGAGGAGCCAAGTAATTATAAAGTCACCAGGCAAGTTTTAACAGTGTGAATTGAAATGAGTGTTGAGCAACAGAAAAGTCTATGTAGCAACGAATATGAGTTTTTGTAGAACATTTCATATTTGCTTATCACATTATGCACATGACATGTTTATTACATCAAACACATAGAAGTCAAAAACACATATTCATCAATAATCACATTTCCCTAAGATAACCAATATTAAATTTTAATATACCTTTTTCAAATATATGTGTATGCAAACACACAAAAAAGAACGCAATTTTTTTGCATACTTTTTAAAAATGAAGATAGGCCTGGAATTTAAGTTATTTGTATCATTGTGTTTTTTTTTCATTATCAATACACCAAAAATATGTTCCAATAAGATAAAATATTATTTTATAACATTTTAATGATTACATAATACAGAGAAGCGGATATAAATGTTTTTATTAAATTTTATATCTTGTCCTACTTTGATATTTACATTTTAAATTAAATACTAATGTCTGAAATAGTTTCAGTAATATATATATGTATGTATGTGTGTGTATATATATATATATATATATATATATATATATATTTTCATAGGACAAATTTATAGGATCTAAATGATAGTACCTTTCTATTCCTCTAAAATTTGTGACCAAAATAGTGGTGGGTTTATTGTGATAAGTATAGTGTTTAATAAGAGTAGTACATGAAACACATACATTATTCTAAATATGAGTAAAATTTATGCCTATTTTGTTCCTTAGCAAACTGCTCCAGTCTCTTCTGTGGGCATCACTACCTCTTGTTTCTTTTACCTCTTAGTCCTTATCTGAGTTATTGCCAAAATGTCTTAGCTTAAAATTTCATGTTATTTCTTTTTTATGGAATAAAAAAACTTTCAGCATACATGATTAAGCACTGAGGTGGCAGCTTAGATTCTAAGTGCTTTACAGAGGGAGAAAACACTTACCTATTTGCAAGAATTATTCAAGGTCAATTTAAACTGTGTTTCTGTCAGAAAAAATTTTTGTTCAGACAAGCAAGGCTCACACTTAGTTTAGATCTATGCATAGGGACCACTGTTTGAGGCTTATACCAGTATTTGTTCCTTAAGCTATCATGCCTTCTTTAGATTAGCTTAATGTAAAAGCAAACATTTGAGGATATAAAACATACATATTATTTTTTTCAAATTGCTATACATTTCAACATGTTAAGCTTTAAATGAAATGAAGGGCACTCAAAGTCACTTTTGTCAAAGCCTTTTCCTATAATAACGTATTTGGATGATGCAAGATATATTCTCTTGTGATGTCCAAGCGATCGTTAAACTAATTTGTATGGAATATACAATAACTATCCAGTCTCTGTGGTTTCGTTAAATGAGATGAATACAAATTTCTATTTTCTGACGAGGACATAAAGTATGGTAGGCCTATTTCAGATGCTTCAGTGTGCCAAAGTTGTTATTAAGTTTGGTGTTCATAAATTACTAATCTGGAATAAGAGGTTGAATGTATTTTGAAAACTTAAACCTGTTTCACCTGAACATGTTTAACTAGTTAATAAGAAACATCAAAAAGACAAAACCCTGAGATCAATGGTCATTTTTTGTAAAGCTATTATATGCTGTTTAAATTGGTTGTTCGGGTCTGTCTATAACATAAGTTTAATAACCTAGCTCAAATGCAGATTTCTAATTTTCAATTAACATAGGAATAATTTTGTTTGCTAAAATAAAATAAATGAATGAATGACAAGTCTGAAACATGAAATGTTCTAGGTAGCACTTTTTAAAATTCCAAATTTCAAAAAATCATGTGGCAACTGTATAGCTCAAGCTTTAAGTATTAACTTTTAACCTTTGACCTTACAGATTTTAACCAATGAAATGTCTCTTTAAACTTTAAAGGAAACAATGATAACGAGCGCCTGGCGATTGCTAGACAGCGAATTCCATATCGACTTGGTCGAGTAGTTGATGAATGGCTACTCGACAAAGGTAAAAAACATTGATTAAAACTTCAAATAAAAAAATAATTTGAACATAACCAAGTAGTACTTCATTGTAACACTAATAAACATAAAAAATAAATTTTCCGTAAAACTAAATTAAAAACAAATTTAAAACAGTAAAATACAGATAGCAATATTTGCATACCTTGTATAATAATTTCGATACATTTTTAGACGTACCAGCTGTTTAATAATCTTACCCTGTTAATTTAAGGTTAAAGGGACTGTTAAATATAATCCACTAACTCAATCTATGAAGGTACTCACATCAAGCATTAACCCAAAATGATAAATCATTCATAGATTATATTACATGTTCCAGCCTCTAAATTATTAACTAAAATATATGTAGTTCTGATATCTTTATTATGGTCCTGACAAAAAAACAAAAACTCTTGGTTTAAACTCTAGGCATCTTAAATAGCGGGCAATATGGATTGCCGGTCAAAAATGAAGTCCCTTTAACGTTTGCAACCTTCTAAGAGCATTTGGGAACAAGCCCTAATTAAAACTGAACTTAAAGTTGTGTGCATGCTTTTTATGAGCAGAGAACACTCTGCTAAAACTGGATACTCAATTTGATGATATTGGTACTGTTGCTGAGGATTGCTGTTTGATGGAAATGAGCCATAATTTCTCCATCGGTTTGTGTATCATTCCTGAAGCCGCTTTTTACATCTGAAGCTATTTTTTTCATTCTATTTTGTTTTAATAGACTTGCTGAAAGCCAATCAGAAAAATATTTTTGGAATTTTTTTTGTCTCTGACATGCTTAGTGTAAACCATGCATTTCTTTTCAGTGTGATTGCCGAAAAAAATAGAATAATTCAATAACAATGGACTATTGCCTTAAAAAAAATAAACATTTCTAAAGAATAGCATATAGAGACCTGTGGCCAATTAAGTGAATTATGAAATTTTTACCAGAAATTTAAAATTAGATATCAGCTGCTATAGATTAGTTTCTACCAGTGGTAATTTTAGAAGGACAAATACTTGAAATGCTAGATACATCACATTTTTAAATTAAACACTTTAGACTTAAGAGACCAACAGTATAAGTAAGATCTTGAGGTAAAAGGGAAAGGGATCCACTAATAATTGATTTACAATTCGTTATCTTTGATTGGTCTTTTAGCAAAAGCACTACATTTACAATAAGTTGAGAATTTTACAAGTATTTGCCAATGATTATGCATTTCATGGACACCTCATTTATCAGCAATGAATTATGAGTCAAATGCCTCTCTTATAGTTTATTGCTCTCATTATCCACCCCATGAAAGATCTGTTTTTATCATCCTTTGTAGAAAGTAGAGTTCACAATCAACATTTTTGCATGTATGTAATATTATTTTTACAGGGCGTCAGCTCACAATCTTCAATAGCCAAGCAACCATAATAATTGGCGGGAAAGAGCAGGGCCAGCCCTTCCAGGGCCAGCTCTCTGGGCTTTACTACAATGGCTTGAAAGTTCTGAATATGGCAGCTGAAAATGATGCCAACATCGCCATAGTGGGAAATGTGAGACTGGTTGGTGAAGTGCCTTCCTCTATGACAACTGAGTCGACAGCCACTGCCATGCAGTCAGAGATGTCCACGTCCATTATGGAGACCACCACAACCCTGGCCACTAGCACAGCCAGAAGAGGAAAGCCCCCTACGAAAGAGCCCATCAGCCAGGTAAGTGTGCGGATTTCATTCCTTCCTGTTGGACTTGTGGTTATGAAAGTGGGCATTTTTCTAAAATGTGATTGTTTCTGATCTCAGGCGTTATGGTTTCCTTTGAGTCTTGTTTAATACAGTGCGCTCAGTTTAACTATGAAATGTGTATACAAAGTTGATTTGGGATTTGGACTTTTATAAATTGCTTTGTGTTGGTTCACTGCTTGTCTATAGTCTTGATTCAGTAACCTTAGCCTAGCTCAAGCTGAGAGGGTTATCTGCTAATTACATAGGATTTTCATTTTTAAGTTAAATGAACAAGTTAATGTAATAATTTGAAAGGCCTTATTTGTTCAAGCTTGGTATTTCATCAAAACAAAATGAAAGCAAATTTGAAAAATCCTAGAGAAATTGCCTGCAAAAGGTCTATTGTATTGGAAGTCGTAAAGTTTTGAGTTGGTAGGTATGTGGCTCTCATGGTGAACAATAGATATACTCTCTTACTGTCTGTAAGAAAAGCACACTGTTATCTGAGGAAAAAGACCCAAAATATGGTACTTAAAAACTGGCTTGGACTAGCATATTTTGTATGATATGTAGCTAACTGCCTTCATCTAGACTGCACTTGAGTTCACTGTTCAATTTTATGTCTACAATTTTCGAAAAATATATTTTAAATATTGAATTTGTGCAACAGGGAAGTATATTAGTAATTCAATTCAGGTATACTTCTTGATTGCCTAACATGTGCCAGGCATTGGTTTAGGTATTGGCATTACATCATGGAAGAACAAGAACACAAATAAACTACCTATCTCATAGAGCTTACATTTTATGAAAAGCTATTAGAATGCTGTTGAAATGCTATTCTGATTGACATGTATTACCTTTGTCAATAATCTGTGGTTAATTGTCAGATTGTCTGTTCTCCTTGGTCCAAAATAGATGGTTTCCTTTCGTTTTTAGAGTGTCTTCAGTAGGTGCCATAGAAAGCTTTTCCAAATTCATTATTTCTCTAGAAACCCATATTCTAAAGATGTGAGAGTGATCAAAATTATTTTTAAATTGTTTTTATTCCATGTGTTTGAAACAGACCAAGTGTTAGAATTAGAGAATAAAAGCAAATTTTGTTGTATCAGCATCCTATCTACTAATTAACATATTTTTACGAGAGAAAGAAGAAAATAGATTCTGGTTTTTATTTTGAAGGAAGAGGTGGAGGGAAAGAATAGAGGAAGAGAAAATGTCCTAGGAGAAGAGAGATGACCAAAAGTTGTAAATTCATAACTGTAGTGATGGATATATGTATCTATGTGCAGCGTTTCTCTCTCTCTCTCTTTCTCTCTCTCTCTCTCTCTCTCTCTCTCTCTCTCTCTCTCTCTCTCTCTCTCTCTGCCTTTGGCCACAAAGTAAAATGGACAGTCTAAAATGATGTTTACCAATATATATTTATTGATCACGCTCCATGTGCCATACACTGGTTTGGCACTGAGGATATGTTAGCAACAACAAACAGAAAACCTGCCCTTATGGAATAATACATTTTAGTCAGCATGTGGCTTAGGGTGTATTTCGTTGATTTTTTCTATCTTGTTTGGGTTTATAACATTGTTGATAATAACACAGCACCTTGGATAAACACTTCTGACTTCAGATTTATTCTTGCTCAGCAGCTCCATTTGATATTATTTTCCAATATCTCCCTGGTTATTAGTTACTGTGGTTGTTGGTTTAATGTTAATTTAACAATAAGCAAGTTGAGGTGAATCGTATATAGAAGAAATAAAGCACAGAACAATTGATAGACTATTTCATTCAAGTAAAATAATTCATAAAAGGGCATTCTAGGATAATCAGAGTTGAAACATTCCCGTTAATAAAGTTAGAAAGAACCAGATATTTTTCTTAGTAGTTTTGTTTAATCATTAATGAAATTACAGTTGCATAAGTTCCTAGGTAAACCAGATGTATCCCAAAATAAGGAGAAAAATTATCAGCTTTGTTTTTGTGTATTTTATCAATTAGTAACTGCTATATATTAAGAAATTATGTTTTAAGAAAATGTGTAAAGTAGCTATTTTATTTGCAAGCTGAACACCTACAAATGAAGAAATAAAAATTAATGTATTTTATAATATTAATATAAAAGGAAAACAGTTAACTGCTCATTAATTGTCAATTAAAAGAGCCTCTTTTATTATAAGCTATAACATGTTTAAAGACAGCAGTGCTTCATAGAGGTAAATGATCTAATCAATTAGTAATTACTTGGTTCATTTGAGGAGGCATTGACTTCAATAAAAGATTACTAGTTTCATTAAAAGATAGAGATGTTACATTTTTAGATTTTTTAACAGACCAAATATAGCAATTATATAATTTGGATAAATATGTTTCACATATTCAGTTACAGCAACAGTGTCTTAAAGTTGGACTAATAGTTTTTAAAATTATCTTTTTTATAATGATCTGTATGTGATTACAGCTAATGCCTGTATATGGGGGGAGTCAAAGGAAAGAAAGGAAGTTGTTTGAGTAACAGATTAGTTTGTTGTGAATTTTCTTTACCTCACAATTGATTTTTAAATCACCCTCCAATTATAAAGATAACTAATACATGTAGATTTTCAATATATCTTTCTTAGAACTGTCAAAATCTTGGAAGTTTAAGTGATTTGTAATGCTAATTGCAGGACTGTAACCTTTGACCCATTTTTGCAGGTCAGATGAAGCATCTTCCTTTAAACTCTGTCTGTAGTACAGACCATCTCTATGTGCTTTTATCAACTGCCTCACTGCATTGTGTGCCAGCAAGGGTCATTTTATTTTCAAATACCACCCCGGACTGTTTTCTCAATCAAAGTGTATTTTCCTCAGTGATAACACTGAACCACTTTAGCTGCAGTGGCACTGTACCTTGGGGTGATTGCATGTTTGAGAACTATGGAAACAGATTTTTGGTCAAGCAGAATTAAATTGGATTCATTTCAAATAGATGAGATGAGGTTTTTTTGGGCCATCCTGCAGGGCAAGTAGTAGGAGAAATGTGTTTTTGGTTTTCACAGAGTCACAGAACATAAAATAGTATTCATCAAAATGTCATCTCATAAGATCTAGTTTACATTGCCACTTAAAAGTAAAAATCTTCAAAAAGAAAAGTTTTTCTTCCCTGATTAATGAACAATTTTCAGACTGATGTTTACTTAGAAAGGCATGGTTCCTATGATGAACTAAAGAGTACTTTTTCCAACCCTTGTGGTTAAATGGCTTTTTAAATGTGAATATAACAATATTAATACCTTTTACTGGTATATGGATTATATAAACTTCATAAAATTTGTTTTACTTAGAATACTTAACATATAAATCTTTCCATAAGACATGCTCATCTCAAAAAACCAGAAATTTCCTATAATGCTAATCTCAGAAAGTGATGATTTGCAAATATTTGATAGTATAAAGATTTTCAGGATGCTAAGAGCTTCCTGGGGATAGGGGGAGGAATTTCATGCAATATTTCTGGCTGTTAAATGATCCCTCCACTTCTGTATAATTTGGCAATGTCTTACGGGTATATATGTAGCTTTACATACATAAGTAAATGTGAACCAACATGCAAAGGGCAATATTCAGTCCTGTTGGTTGCCAGGCTGTAAAGGAAGGAGAGTGGGACCCTGCGATTTCTTTTAAGATCAAGGTCGTGACATTTATTCTGGTGCAGGCTTTGTATCACATTTTGTAATCTTTTAGGTGTTTTCCTTTAAGAATAGTTTACAAGCTCTATACCTACTGTAGAGAATATGGATTCATTGTAATGCCTTTTACTTCAAGGGAGTGCGGTGTGATGGAAAGAGCACAGTGAATCAGGAAACCTGGTTTCTACTTTCAACACAATCACTACCTTGTTGTGTAACTTGGACAGGTTGCTTAATTAACCTCGCTGTACTTTGTCCTGCTACCTCCTTACAAGGGGATTGAACCAGGAATCTCTTGAATTATACTGAGTTCCAAAATTTCATTGTCTCTAGCAATGAGGTGCTTAGGTCATTTGATGATTATTTAATGAAGCACAGATTTCATCCTTGACTTTTACACAGCATGGCCATGCCTCTTGGTTAGCCTGTATCACCCTCGTGTACCTGGGGTCCCAGTGTAATTATTATTCATAGTATCTCTTTTTTACTCTCAAAAGCTCCCATTTTAGTCTAGAAATTATACTGCAGTCTTCTTGTACAACAGACACAAATCCTTCTCTGCAAGAAAATCTTACTTCATAAGAATAATACATAGTGAAGCCCTATCTTTACATTCCAAACAGAAACTGACTGGTATCTTTACCTGGTTTCAGGAGTACAGGGTTTTTCATCTCATTTCAAAAATCTTAAGAAAAGAGAGAGAAGAAGGGTTTGGAAGAGTCTGGTTCTTGACTGGAAAGACTATGTTTGCAACTGTTAGTAAGAAATTAAATTATGGAGTGGAGCTGAATCAGCAAATATGAGGGAAATGTATTGGAACGAGTCTATGGCTCCAGTTAGGCCTTTTTCTTTCTTTCTTTCTTTGTTTTCCCCAGAGTAGAGTTAGCAAATCTACTCAAGCAAATGAAATGTTGGGTATTTAAAAGAATTGCTAGGTTGTCAGAGAGATGTATATTTCACATATGCAATGTCCTATAGAAGTCAATGGCATTTTATTCTTGTAGAATGTCTCACAAAGAAAGAAATTCAACTAATATTCAAGCAAGAGTATTTGTATATATTGGGCACCACTATTGCTTCATGGCAGATTTCAATATACTCATGAAAAATTAATACTATTTGCTTAAAAAATGTAAATAGAGTGTACAAATACTTCCATGAAAAATCTTTAAAATTAACAAAATACATTTTGTAACTTCAAAGAATAAATATTTTATTTTTTATTAAAAATATTAATGAGCCTTAGCAGTGGCTTCATTATTAAAAAATAATTGCATTACTTATAATTATGTATGTTCTCATAACCATTCTGCATTTGAAAATACTGATGACATGAATAATTAATTTTATTTTCCCTAGCCCAATCGTTCTGCTGAATTCACTTACATTAATGTGCATTTTTACAGCAGATTTTAGTGCATATTGGAAAGAAAAACACTTGGGTATAGATTTTAAAATATATAGAAAGGCATATGATCCTGAAACTAATGGTGCTGGGTAAGAAAAGTATAATTCATTGTCATTTTACATGTAGATAAGCAAGAAGGTATTTTCCCCTTCATTGCTGATAAGCAAAAGGCCCAAAATATATACATTTTAAAGAGTTTAAGAAAATTCTCCTGCTCAGTATATTTTCCTTGAGGTCTGGAGGTTTCACACTATATGCATTCACTGTTGGTGGATAAAACCTTGGTTTTGAGACATCTTTGGACAAGGATAGTTCTATATAAATATATCCACCCATCCATTCCTTTAAAACATATTTTCTGAGAACTTACTATGTACTGGTTAATGTTCTACTCACTGGAAATACAGTGTTGAACAAAATCACTTTGCTGCACAAAGCTTACATTCTGTTGGAAAAGATGGACAATACAGATCAGAGCAAAGAAGATACTTGGGACGTCAAGTGCAGTAGGAGAAAAGCAGAGAGGAGCGGGGGCTTGTGTGAGGGAATGGTCATGACATGAGAATCCTTTTTGAATAGAAATGCGCAAATTGTTAGTTATATAGGCATCGGTTAGAATCATTGGCATATTGAAATTCAGACTTAATTCTCTGATCCAGCAGGACTGTACCCGGTGTGGACAGTGCCGGTGGCAACTAACTGCTATATTAGGAAACTAGAAAGCAGGGGGGAAGACAAAAGTGGCAACAAGATGGATTGATTTTCTAGTGTTTTTTGTTTGTTTGTTTTTAAGGAAGGACACTGGCAGGCTAGTGCTAGAGCCTGGTCTGAGTGATTGGAGTGTGGGTTTCCCCAGGAAGGCAAACAGGCCACAGCTGGAGCCCCGTGGTGTGCTGCGTGACTTCAGGTGTATGGTAGCAGTAAGGGTGGGTCCTGTTGGAGAAGCAGGCTGAGGGTGGGCTGGGATGCTCTGAGCATCAGCAGCAGCTCAGAGAATGTGGGAATCAGGCCTAGGTGGTGCCACTGAGACCGCTCTTCCCAGAGGCCAGCAGAGGAGTCCTAGAATGAGAAACACCTGGATTCCTGAGTTACATACTTTTATGGAAAGTTTCTGCTAATGCTGCCTATCAGGCAAACCCCAATTCTTGTGAGTGCCTCCCCGCAACCCTCACCCAGTCACAATGAGAAGGAACTTCACCCCAGGGGCCCAGTCACCACGTGCAGGGAAATGGGATCTGGCCCAAAGGCTGTGTAGGAGCATGACCGCCAGAGGCCAGAATGGAGGAATGAACTGCAAATTCTATGTCCTGTGTGGTCCTATGGACACAAGACACTAATGAGTGTCTGGTTAATTATATCAGACTCATAATCAAATTTCAGGGTACATATGTGTGTGGGGAAAAGATGAAGTATAATTTGTATTATTATTATTCTACACATGAGAAAATTGGGGCATGGAGAATGAAAGAACCTTCCCAAGGCTATGCAGCCAGGTTCTTTTCAGAGTACTTGGAGGTGATCTGCTCCTCTGCCCTTAAATATGGCCTGTTCAGAATCTTGTCACTTCTTGTCTTCTCATAATAACTAGCTCCGTGTGATCTCCACCCAGGCGTCAGATTGCTCTTTCAAAAATGCAAATATGGTCATGGCCTTCCCTTTTTCAGCACATTCAGGTAGTGAGGAAGAAGGGCAGCTTCCTTGGGTGGTCCCTCTGGTCCATCCTTCAGAGCTGGCCTCCTGTCTGCCTCACTAGAAGGTCTAGCTCCATTCTTTTCCTTGATCTGATGAAGTAATTACAGCGACCTCTAGAGATCCTGCCATTTCCCACCTGGGTCCTCTGCAGGGAAAGCCCTTTCTTCACCCACCTGATTCTAAGTTCTGGGAGCTGAAGTCTAAAGAGGCAACACTGTTATGGGGTGTTAGGGCAGTGAGTGTGATGGTCAGGGGCATTGGCTCCTGTAGCTAGAATGCCTACCTAAATCTCAGCCTTACTTCTCCCACATGCTGTCTGCATTACCCTAGCCTAGGCAAATTACATAGCCTCTCAATATCTTTGTTTTCCACCTATAAGATGGAAATTGGGGCTTCATCAACTATTGTGATGATTAAATGAGTCAATGTGCTCTGTGAACTATATAAAATTACTGCTACTTAACAATTCCTTAATACAAAAAAAGAGAAAATTGTATACAGTTCATTCTAACATATAAAGAAGTGTCTGACACATGTAACCATTATAGTAATAATGGTTTTGTACAAAAAGCATTCCTCAGGTACCAAGTATAAATTAAACCATTTTTTACCTTTAAAGCTGTTTTCTCTGCCCTTGAAGAAATAGCTCTGAATTGATGTTTCTAAATCAAAGCTTCAATTGTGTGGCATATTAGGAGCTGAATTCTCTATTGAATGAGGTGTTCTCCACAGGAAGGCAGCACCATTCCCCTGGAACATGTCTGTGGGACGGGGAGGCGGGTAGAAGATGACTCCGGGGTAGAGTTGTCATTGGCATTCACTGGGAGAGAGCCACGAACATTAAATACACTGCACAGTGAAGAACTGTCTACTGATCCCCATGCCCGGCATTATTATTCAACCTCCCGCCACCATTACAACCAATCTAAGCGACTATTGACTGAGCAGTTCAGAAAATTTCCTATCCCTTTTTCCCAGCTGTTCTCGGAAGCTAATTCACAGTATGGTACTGCTTCTACAGCTATGACTCCTTATAACTGTCCTTGATAACATGTTTTCATTAAGGAGCTTAAAATTGTATGATATAACTCATTTTTCAACATGAGTATTGAAAACATCAAATGCTTCCAGCTGTGAGTTGGACTAAATTGGGTTTGTGATTCTTGTTGTAATCTCTTTTGCCATAAGCTTTATTAGCATTAGAGAAATACAATGACTTAAGACTTTGCAATGAATTAACATGTGGCAGTAATTTCAGTGATTTTCTCAGATAGGATTGGTGAGCGTGGCACCTTCTTGATATTTCTAGTCTCAGTTGTAGGACAAAGTAATATATTTTTATTAAATAAGTAGTTAATGTGGAAGAAGCAAGAATATAGTTTTATTTTCTGTCTTAGTGCTGATCAGCACTACGAATGATTGGACCATTATGTTTTGTGAAATTACAGTTATCAAATACATAGGTATGTTTGTATTCTATCTACTGATTTACTCCTCAGTTACATGTAATAATCTTCTTTGAGGGAGAGGAGAAAACAAATCATCTGAGAATTAAAAAAAAGATAATTTTGCATATATGGGTATTAACAATGCTTGCTTTTTTTCTTTCATGATAAATGTAAAACAGTAAGCTAATAAGTCAAGATTAAATCTCTATGATAATTTCTTACATTTTCATTACCTAAAACGTATATTAGATTTTGTTATTTGTTGGCATTACTGAAAATTTCATATATATATATATATATATATATATATATATATATACAGGTTTAGCTAATTAGAAGAGAAGGTTTAGCTAATTAATCTGCCTTTATAAAACACCAAATAGTTTTCACTGAATTCTCATCATCCCTATTCTCTTAATGTAAGATTCCAAGCAAATAGCATTAGTGTTAACCAATGATTTCTCCAGTAAGCACTCTAAATAAAATTGCACAAAACACAAGCAGTGTTTATGAATGCATGTATGTCTGTCTGTATCTTTTCAACCATGGCATATGTTCCCTGTAAATACATGATGTTGTTACATAAAATTACAAATTAGCCGATACTTTTTTGTGTACCTAACATATAAAATGCACTTTTCAAGGTATTATATTCTTCAGAGTAAGGGTGCGGTATCTAGTCAGAGGATTTAGAGTTTTAAAACAAGAACCATTTCTCAGACATTTAGATTATCAGTAAATCCATACATAAATTATGAAGGTCCTTAAATCAACAATAGCAAAGCTTTTGTACATCACAGATGTACAGTCTATTATTAACAGCATCACTGACAAAATTGAAACTCGGGAATTAATTTAAAGGAAGGAGGGTATTTTAGTCCCTTTTTAATAACAAGCATATGGAAGCAACAGACTTTTATTATTTTACATGTCCCGAGTGTTGACAATGTGCTAGACACTGCCCTGACCATGGAATTACCCACATTCTGTGCAAAGCTTCTTCTAAAACAGATGTTATCATCCGAACTATAGATTTGATAGGTTAGAGGGTGGCCTCAGCCCCCTTGCTACTCTTTTAGGATTTTCCTCGTCGGGCAAGATCTGGAGACTGCCCTGAAAGCCATGAGGGGAAGTTGAATCATCTCCATCCTCACATGCAAAGACTGACTGCTGAGGAAGCCTCAATACCATTTGTTACATGTGTGGACATCAGTGTTGGACTATTGCATGGAGTAAAATATGAGCCAGTGTAATGGGAAATTTATTTTTTTAAATTTATATTTATTATTGAAAGTATCTCACATGTCCCCTTTCTGTTTTCCCATTGACCCCCTCCACCTTGCAGATATTTTGGGGAGCATCTCCAAAACTTGCATAGGCACAGGTCTTAGTGTTGCTTGAGAATTAAACTCTTCGATCACTCCTGGGAGTGAGGGTGGCGGTTTTTGGGGCTCTGCTAAGGAAGCATTTTCAGAAGCCCCCATGGATAGATGATATGTGGAAGGTTTTATTGGCGTGGCGTTATATTTTTCTGGTTCCAATGTCCCACTTCCCCCAGGCTAGTCCTGAAAGAGGGGCAGCTGGGAGTTCAGCAGAGTCTGAAACAAGGCCAGTGTCCAGAGCAGGGGTCCTCAAACTATGGCCCGCGGGCCACATGCGGCCCACCGAAAACATTTGCTTTTTTACTTCAAAATAAGATATATGCAGTGTGCATAGGAATTTGTTCATAGTTTTTTTTTAAACTATAGTCAGGCCCTCCAACGGTCTGAGGGACAGTGAACTGGCCCCCCGTTTAAAAAGTTTGAGGACCCCTGGCAGAGCTTCACTCCACATTGTCGCTAAGTGTGGTTCAGCATTCAGGCCAAATGTGCAGAGTCCAATATGGCCGTGCACCATGTGGGCAGAGAGGAGTGTGCCCCTGCGACAGGAGTCACAGGAGCCAGGGACCTGGAGCCAAGAGGGAGAGGCTCCTTTGTCTAGATTAGAAGTATATATACTATTTAGATTTTCCACATTTGCAGTGGCCAAGCCCGTCTGGCCAATTATCTGTTTCCAGGTGTGGTTGACTGGCAAGCATTTTCCCACATCACTCAGACCTCACTGGGTATGCTTCTAAACTGCCTTTGTCTAGTTCCTTTCCCCATCAATCAGCAGGCAATAGACTTGGAGAATGTTAAATGCAGCTTTTTTTTTTTTTTTGGCAAAGCTGTGTAAATGGTATGACTATATTATTTGGTCTTTCACTCCTTTCCTGCTAAATAATAACCAGGTTATTACATTGGCTTCATTAGTATGGCATCTGGAACATAGTAGGTGGTTACTTTCTCTTTTCTTAGTATCCCTGTCCCCTCTCTGCCACCACTTTTTTTTTATTTTCTCCTTCCTCTCCTTTCTCCCTTTATGAATTAGACCCTATTTAAGGTATTGCAGACTCACACAGGATGACCCAAATCTTAAATAAGAGCAATGGGCCGAAACCGGTTTGGCTCAGTGGAAAAAGCGTCGGCCTGCGGACTGAAGGGTCCCAGGTTTGATTCCGGTCAAGGGCATGTACCTGGGTTGCGGGCACATCCCCAGTAGGAGATGTGCGGGAAGCAGCTGATCGATGTTTCTCTCTCATCGATGTTTCTGACTCTCTGTCTCTCTCCCTTCCTCGCTGTAAAGAATCAATAAAATATATTTTTTTAAAAAATAAGAGCAATGGGCCTGAATTTGGCCAGTGGCATCCAAGGACAAGATAACAAATATATTTGACTATAGATTCCCCAAAGTACTGGCAGGCTGACTACATAAGGGGTCTATTTGCTATACTGTGTTATGCTAGCTATTCTGAGATCTTCACTATATAGCCCAGCATTGAAAACTTGGCAATAAAACTTTGACCTTGGAACACTTGAGGGAAATATTTTCATATTTCTTACACCTCTTAGATTACCTCTACAGCAGTTATTCCTAAATATGTATCAAAAGCCTGTATGCACAGCTAGAACACCGTGTCGGTACTTGTGTCCATAGAACCAAAGGGAATATCAATTTATTTCAATAGAAAATGTCCACATCGCACTAAAGGGAAATCCTCTGATTCTAATGTCCATATTTCAGAAAGGAAAAGGATTCATCAAGATTCTCTCAAATTTCGTGGTGACATTTCTATAATTGACATTTTCATGCACAGCAGCACCTGGCCATTAGTAATAAATCCTGACAGAGTCAACTTCTAACCCACATCAACAAGTAAGACATCACAGGGCAGCCAGATGACCACTTGCTCTGTTTTGAACTGATGGCTTTCTACTGTTCAAAGTAAGAATTTTTATTATAGTTTCGGATAGAAGTTTTATTACATTTGTAAGTAGAATTGTCCATGTTTTATTCAGTTGCCTCATTTTCTTATATACTCTTGTCAGTCTGTCTTTGCATTCTTTATTACTTGGAAATTTGATTCAGAAAAGGGAAAAAAAAGGAGCGAGTATAAAGCACCTAGTCTGAAATTTGTCATTGTTATGGCAGCGATAATTAACCACTCATGTTCCTTAAACAAAAATGCAACATTCCACTTTTGTATGTTGCCTCTTCTGCCAGACGTGTTCCTGGTTCCTCCTTTTTTCCTGTGCTGCACCTCTACCTGTGATCTTATCAATCATTAGCTCTACATTTGTCAAGTTCTAAAGCTTTGCTAATCTCAATGGTACAAACTCATTTTAGACCTTTCATTTCACTTGAAGTTTTCCCAAACAACCCCAAGCATAATGTATTTCCTGTTTTCATAGCACTGTGGAGAGAGATAAAAAGATATTCAGATAAGTAGTTAAATCCATCACTATCAGAGCTTATAACCTTCACTTTAGTTTTCTTTTTGATAAGTACCTTAAAGTCAAGACCTATGCCTTATTAATCTGTGCATGCTCAGTGCCTGACATGGTACTTGGTGTAAAGTGGACACTTAGGGAATAGTTTATGATTAAAATAATTAATGTACATACACAGGGCACATTCCAGTGCTGAGGTAAGTACTATATGTTGCCTAATCATGCATTTTCCTGGATTGGTCAAAATTGCCAAGAACAAAAACGGTACATATAGGAAGATAATAAAATAAGTTGTTTCCTTCATATATAGAGTAAATACAAAGCTTTTAAATACAGGTGTTTTTAAAAATATATATTCATATTTATGCAAGCGAAAGGAATGGATATGGTATATAGGAAACATAATTCTCATTTCAGTTTGTACTGTTGACATTTACATAAGTCCAGGAAGGAAGTTCCCATAGTTGTCCCTAAGATGGACAATAGAGGGATATAAAGCAGTATGATTTTGCCTAAATGGGACAGGTTAGTGGGTATAAAACACTTCCAGAGGTTCGGTAGAGTCTCATTATTTTGGGGTTATTGTGGTTTACCTAGGAGGGGAGAGACAGTGCTCATGGTCCTCTCTTTGGAGGAATATATTATCACTGGCATAATTTAGAATTGCTGACACATTGTAAAAATAAAAAGCATACTTTTTCTCTTCTCAGTTAAGGATTTTACTGCACACTTTTGTTCTTCTAGCTTTTATTTTTGTGGGACCTTAGGAGGGAGAAAGATAAAAAGCATCTATATTCTTTGCCAACTCAAACAGGACATTAAAGCTACCACTACGACACCGGGAATTTACATGGTTTGGTACTGCCATTAGTCACTATGCTGAAAAGAATGATTTCTGTATTTCCAATAATTTCTTCTCATATTCAAATGACAGATGAGGAGTCTCTTCTCTGCACACAATTAATCTTGTTTTTAATTTTTAACAGATTCTGAAATATAAAGAAATCAATATGTGGTCTTCACCATTTCTGAATTCTGAGCTTCCTACTCTTTCATTAGCTTACTGGAGGCCCAGTGCATGAAATTCGTGCATGGGAGGAGTGGGGGTTCCTCAGCCTGGCCTGTGCTCTCTCACAGTCCAGGAGCCTAGCAACTGATCTCCCCAAAGAGGTAGGCCCTGCCCATCTAGCCAGAGCTTCTCAACGGATCACCCCAAAGAGGCCCACCCAGCAGGGGCTCCACAATGGATCACCCCCACAGAGGAAGGTCCCACCCATCTGCTGCAGCCTGGGTCAGTGGCATGGGCCTCCCTCTTTGGGGTGATCATGGGGTGATGGCCGGGCCCCTGACCAATCGCATCACACCTGCCTTGGCTGGCCTGATACCAGTGGGTGTCATAGCATGGTCATCCTGAAGGTCATATGGGTGGTTGATCTGCTGTTCAGTTGTTCACTCGATTTGCATATTGCCCTTTTATTATTATAGATTAACCTGCTGAAGCAGTTTCTTGAGTATGCTGAAGAATCTTTTAATCTGCCCAGGTTGACCAAGGTTAGCAATAATCATTTGGGCTCAAAGAACAATCACAAAAATTCAAAATGATTCCATGGTTGATAAGGCCTGAGTTATTTTGCATTATTTTATTGTCTTTCATTTCTGATGGTTAGAATTAGATGATGTGATAAGTGAGCAAAATAGACTTCAATCTCTCTAATATCTTATCTTTAATGAAATCTTAGAAGAAAATGGCCTTATATTTCTGACTTCATAACCCTCTATTCATCAATGGAGAAAAGCCAAAATGAAAAGCTGGGTATAGTTTTGTTGTGGTCCAATTCAATTTGTTCCAGAGAATAAGGAACAGAAATATTAGAGAGATAGTAAGAGTAGTGTTGGAAGAAGAGGAGAATTTTTTTGTTATTAGCTGTATTCTAACATTCCAGTTTGACTTGGGAATCATTCGCACATTAATTCAGATGGTAATTAAAGCAAGAAACTCAGTCTAACAAAAATAAAAAGCAAAAAAAGAGAAACATTTTACATTTAAACCTAATCATATATGGTTATCATGACCTATGTTTTGTTTATAATTTCAACTTTAACTGTTTGTCCCTAAGCAAAAAATAGATATTCTATTTAAATTGGATTAAAATAAACTTTGTCTGTCCCCACCATTTTTAAGTTCCAGGCCTATTTCATGTATTAATTAGTGTTTACTGTATTGCAAAGTACTCCAAAACCTAGTCACTTAGACACAATTATTTAGCTCATGATTCTGTGGTTCTACAGTTAGCACTGGGCTCAGATGGATGGTGATTCAACTAGTTCATATGTTGATGATCTGCTGCCAGATAGACTAGGGACTGGCTGATCTAAGATGTCTCAGTTAGGACAGTTCTCTGTGCTTCACATGTGCCTCATCCTCTATCTTAACATAGAATTACATGCGTGAGAGTGGAACTATACAAAACCTCTTGGGCCTTGAGGGTCAGAGCTTGCCTAACTAACATTGTTTTTACTGCATTTATAAAGCAAGTCACAAGATCAGCCCAGATTCAAAGGAGAGGAGTTGCAGGAATTGTGCCCATGTTTATACTTGAGCACAAGGAAAATGAGCTATAGTAATATTTATGTTTCAAACATACAACAGCCTATGTGTGATGTGATGTACATTTTAATAAATGAAAACTCAAATGAAGATGAACAAATGCATATACAGATTTATCAAAATTTGAAAATGTTGGGTCAACAAAAGTAAAACTGGCTATGTCCATTCTACCCAGTCTCCCAGATAAAGGAGACTGTTATTCATTCCTTTCTGGGCACATGCTGAATCACAACAGCTAATTTGTTTTTGTACCATAGACAGAAGATGCTATAGTTAGCTTTCTCCCCTTTCCTTCCTAGAGGTCTTCATCAGCAAACTTTGATGGTCAAAGATCACATTATTCAAAGATCACTCTACTGCAAAGTACATGAATCTCTTTTGAGGTACATCTATAATCTTTCATGATCTTGATTTAATAAGCCTGTCATAGTCACTCTTTGTGTCTCCATTATACATAAACCCACATACCTACACATTTCCCTCAATTTCATATTTTAGGTTATTTTTTCTTATAATATGCTATGCAGTTGTCATAATTTACTCCTTCACTATGTTCTCATTCAAGCCATAGACTAAAGAAAATGTCAAAACTTCCAAGAAGATCATTCATTATTTCTCTTCTCTGATGATAAGAATATTATCTGGATTGCAATCTATCTCCAGAATTTTGCTTGTAATTCATCTTGATATTTCTATAAAATTTGCATAAATATCTGGCAGAAGTTAACAGGTGTTTTTTTTTTTTTTATTTTCAATCTAAGAACATTTTCAAGAAACAAAAAAGATCACTCCTCTTCCAGTAAGTGGGTAGAGAGAGTAAAGCTCTATGTGGGAAGGAAAATCCAAGTAGTTAGAGTTAGAGAATATGTGTTATGGAAGGAATGTTTATGTTCCACCAAAATTCATATGTTGAAACCCTACCTTCAAAGTGATGGTATTATGAGATGGGGCCCCTTTGGGTGGTGATTATGACTAGATGAGATAATAAGGGTGGGACCCCCATGAATGAGATGAGTGCCCATAGAGAGTCACAAGAGAGCTTGCCTCCTGTGTCTGTTCTTTACCGTGTGAAGAAGCAATGAAAAGTTGGCAGTCTGCAACCCCAAGAGGACTCTTTTCAAAACTGTGAGAAATACATTTTTGTTGTGTATAAGCCACCAAATCTGCAATACTTTGATATAGCAGCCTGCACAAACTAAGAAAATATGATATTTTTAAAATATATTTTATTGATTTTTACAGAGAGGAAGGGAGAGGGATAGAGAGTTAGAAACATCGATGAGAGAGAAATATCAATCAGCTGCCTACTGCACACTCCCCGCTGGGTATGTGCCCACAACCAAGGTACATACCCTTGACCGGAATCGAACCTGGGACCCTTGAGTCCGCAGGCCAATGCTCCATCCACTGAGCCAAACCAGCTAGAGTGAAAATATGATATCTTGATTCAAGTGGTGTGAATTCCTAGGATAGCAGAAACAACGATATTCAAATGCAGATACCAGGGGAAACCTAACAAAGCTAAAAAGATGTGTTTGGGAAATTATCCAAACTTTTGATTTAACTTCCCCATGTGTAGCCTTCTTATTGCAAATAACCAAGTTACATTGGCTTTTATTTCTTCCTGAGATCTGCAGTTAATAAAATGTTCTCATTTTGGCATCACTTATCCTCGTCGTTCTGTGATGAAATGGAAGAATGAAATATAAGAAAGGCATGTGGCTTTAACTCTGTTTAAGACAAGTAGAACCAAGTTTAAATTTTTATGAATGCTAGTTTTTTAATTCTAATGCAGGCCAGTCACCTCTGCTAAAGTCTACTTATGTGTTAGACCAGCGGTCCTCAAACTTTTTAAACAGAGGGCCAGTTCACTGTCCCTCAGATAGTTGGAGGGCCGGACTATAGTTTAAAAAAAAACTATGAACAAATTCCTATGCACACTGCACATATCTTATTTTGAAGTAAAAAAACAAAACAGGAACAAATACAATATTTATATTTGCATGTGGCCTGTGGGCCATAGTTTGAGGACCCCTGTATTAGACAATATATAAATTATCGAAGTAGACTTTAGAATAGCATTATTCAGGTAAATCAACAAAGAAAATACATTTTTAGAAAGAAAATGGAATATTATGCAAATAGTTAAGGTATCTATAGATATAAAAGCCTAAGCAACTGGCTGACTGGTAGCTATGATGTGCACTGACCACCAGGGGGCAGACACTCAATGCAGGAGCTACCGAGCTGTGGTGACTTGGCAGCTGCCGTTCTCGGGTGACACACCCGAAACCAGATAGAAGGGAGCCTGATTCCAGAGTGTCACCGGAGAACCACCCTCTGGCAATCCGGAACCCCTCGGGGGATGTTGGAGAGCCTTTTTTGGCCCAATCCCCACAGGCCAGGGGGACCCCACCGGTGCATGAATCCATGCACCAGGCCTCTAGTAGATCTATATGGGTATGAGCAATGAACATTACCGTGTTTAAGTATTTAGACTATTTCATTTATTTACTATGTAAATGCTTGTGAAACATTTATTGTAGGAACAATACTATACTAGGCAGTGTAGAAACAGCAGTGGACATACTGGATTCAAAACCATGCCATAATGGTGCCTAAATTTTAGCGAGCATAGAAAAATATAAACAAAATGCATAAGTAAATTATATTATCTACTAGATAATAGTAAATGCTCCAAAGAAGAATGTTAGAAAAGGAAACTAGGTTGCAATTTCATTAAAAAGGTCAAGTAAAAGGTCTTCACTGACAAGCATTGTTACCATCAACTGTTCATTGAAAACACCCAATATTAGATAATATTTTCACTGAATCACTTATTTTCAATTGTGAATGCCTCCACCATGACTTAATAGAACCTCCCTGGTAGCTCCACACAGTGTCTACACCATCCTGTATTCATTTTTTTTAACCACATTTCTTTGTTAATATGAATAAAAATACAAACTCTCCCCTCAGGAAACTGCACAGAATAGTTTGCTTGCAATTTGAGTGTTCTGAGATCTGGAGCCCAATTAGGAAAAGCTGAAATCATTTCAAAGTTACATCTACTGAAATCAGGTAATACTATAGAAACCAATACCTTCACATGAGGCAAAATATGTCAGTTTAGAAATAACTCAGCCTTTCTATAATGACGAGTATAACAAAATATCAGTAAGAATTTGTGATTCAACTTTGTACTAGCCTGCTCTGTCTACTATAACAAAATACCACAGACTGAGTGGCTTAAACAGCAGAAATGTATTTTCTCACGATTCTGGAAGCTGGGAAGTTCAAAATCATGGTGTTGGTTGACTTGGTTTCTAGTGAGAGCACTCTTCCTGGTTTGTACATAGATGCCTTTTCATTGTCTTCCTATGGCCTTTCCAAGGTGCAAGAACAAGATGACAGAAAGAGGTCCTTGCTCCCTTTTCTTACAAGGCCAACAATCTTACAGCATTAGGGCCCCACCCTTATCACCCCATTACTCTTCAGTACCTTTTAAAGGCCCTATCTCCAAATATAGTCACATTGACCTTTGGGGTTTTAACATATGAGACAGACAAGCTCCCCAATTAGAAGCTTACTGTACATTACTGATAAGACAATCTCCCACTGGTCTTCTTGTCTCAAATCAATCTTCAGTACTGCCACCTAATTAGTTCTCGTGGTATAACAATAGGAAAGCTTCAGGTCAATTTCGTATCTTCCAGGAGAACCAAAGAAAATCTCAAGTCTAATTTAAGTAGGGAATGAACAAGTTAATACTTGCTACCAATATGGGGGGAAAGTGCTTTTACTCTCTGGCACATATCATCAGAATTTCAGCATATTTAGAAATAATAGGATTCCTAATAATAATGGCTGGCTAGTCACAGTGAGTATCGTATTTATCATTTTTATTATTCTCCAAAAAGGAATTTTCAAATTGAATGGTAGCTATTATCTCTTTTTTAAGCCCTATATTGAATTATTTTTAACACAGTCCATCTGTTACAAAGGAAGATATATTCATTCATTTTAGAATTGGTTAGGGGGCAATTGTGTCCTTCATTTTATTAGAATCAGTATGTTGCTAAAGAAGGCTAGAGACACCATTTAAACTAGCAAGACCAGGAGATATATTCTCCAATAAGAATACCTCCTCTTTAATTGGTTAATTAAGCACTGGGAACTAGATGCATCTTTCAATCCTTCTTACTAACAGGACTGAACTTTCAAATAATACTAAAATATTGCAGTCATGGAGAATCTTTTGAGAACATTTCATATGATGCATTTGCATGAGACAAAGTGCATTGATTGCTCTTGGGCATTGATATTTTCTAAGTACACAATGAGGTATAGGGAAGACAAGTGATTAGTCTCTGGTAACTGGAGAATTGGCAAAATTATTATTTGTTCACTTGATCCATCCTCACTGAGTTAAAAGATTTTTGAATTCTGTATTTTGTGAGGGACTGACTATACTTTATGCTGAAAGAAAATAACTCAAAATATGGCAAAGGAAGTTACATTTTATTAATTTATACTGATAACTACTGAATTATAATTAACATGGATATAGGTAAGAAAGAAATACAGAAAAACATTCCACTAGTAATGAGTAGATAATTTAGAGAAGTGGTCATTAGAGATAACCCTTTGGATTCCATTTGTAACTCACTGTGCTTGATTAAAAATATGTTAAATTATTCAACAATACACCAAGATTAATAGTGTAAAAAGACACTTAGTTGGTGCTTTCTAAGTAACTGTTGAAATAGATAATAAAAATTCTCAATGGTAATCCTTGATAAAGCATTGAGACATGCCATAACTAGTTACTGCTAACTAATAAAATGTATGCAAATTTTATTCTATGATATTTACACTGCCCAGCCAACATCTGAGCTACACTTCAAGACATATCTCCAGTTGTGTATTATCTGTAAATGTTTACTGTCACAGTAAAAAAAAAAACTCTTACCCATGGTTTAACAGGAAAATGCTATTCAAGACTGTTGCAGTATGGGAGAGAAACTGAATTTAACTCCACTGAAACAAAGAGCTAGAGAGGCTGAAGTGGTGATCATAAGCCACTTGTGTTTGCTAATTGACCTTACTCAATCGGAAAGTAAACGTTTGTTTCTTCATGACAGGAGGCAGTTTTCCAATTTGGAAAAGGCTGTTCACCTAAGAAGGTTTCTATCTTCCCACAAAGACTTGCAAGATAGGGAAGCTATCCTTCTTGCTAATTACATTTCAAAAGGATGGCTCCCAGGTCATTGAGAAAGACATTCCCTAGGTCATAAAACTGGCAAGAGGTTTTTAAGGAGATTTATATACATTTTAAAAGTGGCAGAGAAAGAATTTGTAATGATAGCTTTTCTAATATAAATGCTCTAAGAAAAGGGAAGTCAACGCTTACTCTAGTCAGAGAGAAATCTGTGTGAAGTGTAGTCAAACTCAGAGGACCATCAGGAGTGTCTTGATTTTAAAAAAGACATTATTATTTTAGAATTTGGGTCTATTATTTTAAAATGCCCGATGTATCTGTGTTAGGTAGCTGGGAAGACTGGGCAATGTAATAACCAATCTTTGGAGAGGAAATATGTGTACAATTTATAAGATTGTAAAATCTCCATTGGTATTTCCACAAAAAGTTTTAAGGAGCAACATTTTTATGGTCTACTCTAATGAAACTCCCAACTGGTGAATATTTTATATGATCATTGTTAAGGGCAGAAGTAAGGGAATTGTGAAAGAGAGAAAGAGAAAGAGAGGAAGCGAAGAAATTCTATATTTGCCAACAGATTTTTTTCTCCACACTTTTTTATTCACTGGTCTTAGTATTTATCATTGCTCTGACAAGGAGAAAAGCATTAAGAGTATAAACACAAAGATCTTGAAAACAGAATCTCAGGTGAAGGATAAGTATAGGGAGGATAAATCGTGATGGAAAAAAAAAGAAAAAAGAAATAAAAAACAACCACCATAAAACAGAGTTTCAGCCTATAGTAAACCAATATAATATGACAGAAAGGGGAATTTATTTACCATTGGAACAATCAAGAGAAGCTGAATGGAGGGGGTTGGTTTTGTGTTAAGTATTTATGTAGCGCTTTTGAGAGTTGGCCACATGGGTAAATTTCCTGGGAGGTGTAGCTTGAGCAAAGGTATTAAGGTAGAGGGTAGACAGAGATTAGAATACACTGGGCCCCATAGGACAGGGACAGGTACTCAGGCTTTACTCCTAGAAAAGGGAGAGTCAATGAAGGGAGTAAGTAGAGGAATGTGTTCAGATTTATAATGTGAGATTACTTTGGATGCTGTGTGAGAGACAGATTTAAGTGAGGCAATAATAGGAGAAGGATTGTATGAAATCAGCTACTTTCTGTAAGTTGTTCTCAAGCCATTGTTTTTTCACACTCCCTCATCTGGGTGATATATATTCAGTGCTATACTCTTAAAAGGAAGTGAAAGAACCCACTTCCCTGGGTTTAAATAATAACACACTTAATGAATCACAAGGAAAAGGAGTGTGTCCCTTGTTAAACTTCGCCATCCAATTTTGTATTCTGAGTACACAAGTTTAATGGTTCTTAGGAGAAATGTGTTCTTGCTAATTCCCCCAACAGGTCAGAACTTATTTAAGGTGTCATTAAACCCTTTGAGAGACAGAAGCATGCTTTATGTTTGGTAATTGATGAAATGTTCCCCTAAATAAATTTCACATTGCTGAGTCTGATGACATGAATAATAAATCGTAACCATGGGAAAGCAATGGCCATTTTGAGCAATATGCAGGGAATTGATATTCATTTAGTGTTGAGAAGTAGGACACACTTTCATGATGTACTAGGCTCTCCAGACCACTGTAGTAAACCTCCAGACATTAAAATCAGAGGACATTTCAGGGCCAAGTGTGCTAAAGAAAATGTCTCTGTTTTAAACACAAAAATTCTGGTATTTCAAATAGCATGTGCATTAAAATTTTAGTAGGTGTTGCAGTTCAATTGAGTGGACCTGTTCTATTCTCATAGGCAGATGGGGGACTTGGGAGGGTGGAGAGGTGAGGTTGCTGTATTAATAAATGCTCATCAGTAGTTCCCATACTTGGCTAATGTATTTTCTAAGGAAATAGTCTATGCACTCAATATGCCACCTCAGAAACTCCTATGCATGGATAGTGAAAATAAATATATTGATATCTGCCATGAAACCAATGAGAAAAACCCATCAACAATTTCTCATAAGCCATTACAAACCGTCCACAGTAGGGATTAGCCTGAAGTCAGGCCACAAAGGCTAAAATTACCCCTTTGCATATTTTCAAAATTAGTTAGGGACTGAGAGTCAACATGGTGCTGGCTGCAGAACAGAGCTGTGCATTGTCTTCTTGACTCCCACTTACTAGTTGGGACCTTTACCAAGTGCTTAATTTGATTAAGCACCCATAAAATGGGAACGCTGCAACCTACTTGCAAGTTGATCTTAAAACATTACAACAGCTAATGCATGTACCATCTAGGTCCTTGTAGGTGTATAATAAATTAATATTTTCAGAAAAATGTTTAAAACTATAGACAACTCTAAGCATTTTTAACATTTTCCTCCTGCTTGACCTTGTAATGATTTTCTATTTTCACATACCCTCGTTCTCCCTCACTCTCCTTATCCCAACTTCATTATCTTCAGCTACTTTCCTGAAGCTCATCGCTTCCATTACCATGTGGTAGCCTCGTGTCAGGGAACATTGCGTATTAATTTCTCCATGTACCTAAGTGTAAGCTCACTCCATTCTAAAACCTCTTACTCATCATCCCCGCTTCCATGTCTCTGGAAGCCCATCTTCTTAAATTAAAATCTCATTTCTCTAGACACTCATGTTTGATACAGTTCCTCACACCTTGTTCACAAATCTTTTCCTGGGACTGGGCATAAGAGGATGGTAGGATATGGTTTGTATATGTCTATTGTAGAACTAGATAAAAGGAACATCATGAGTGCAGTGGGTCAGTAAGGTCATCTTTGTAAAAAAACATTTTTTTGTCTCCTCCTCATTCCCTCTCCCACTCACTGTCCCCAACAGACCAAATTATAAATCTCTTCAGTGCTTGACCTGTATCTTCTCTGCGGTTTGTGGATATCTTTATAGTATCTTTTTGTAGTGCAATGTTTGAAAACGTATAGATGGAGTCAATATTATTGAGTATTATGCCTTCTTAAAACAACTGTGAATCTCATTCATCTGCTAGTCCAGAATCTTCATTTTATGTTTGAGTGACCTAAAGAATTAAACAATTTACTGTGGTGAGGAAGCTTTTTGTGAAAAGGGGACTAGAACCTGGTTCTCTGAACTCCAGGCTTAACTCGTTGTTACAGCTATAATTGATAGGAAGCCTTATCTTCACTGCAAAGAAACTTAGTATTATTCTATATGATAGCACATATGTATAGAAAAACACCCAAGACAAATCCTCTGGATTGTGTTGACAGGTATTACAGCTGAGTACTCAAGGCCTAAGATCTGGATTAGACTTGAGTTCAGGGTCTCGGTTCTTTATCTGATATGCTATGGAACATCATAGCATATTTCACATGCATATGTACATGTATCAAGCAAGCCTCGGCACCTACTACAAAGCACTATCCTCATTTTATCCTTGTTTCTTCCCTATCAGTAAAGAAGGGAGAACACACAGTCCCTTTGGAGACGACAGAATGATGAATTACTGCATGATTTCAGCAAGAAGGAGCAATACATGTAGAGACCTAGCTTCAATTGTTAAAATGAGAATAATAATGTCTAATTCCCAGAGTGCTATGATAATTATACACAATAACCAAAGTAAAGTGCTCTGTATAAATGTCAGATACTATTAATATTGTCTTTGATTTTTCTAGATGACATATATGACCTAGTTTATGTTAAAAATTATGTATGAGAGGACTACTTTACTTTTCTAAAAAATATATTTGAGACTCTCTATAGGGTATGCAATATAGTCATCCACCCCATTCATCCATCATGATTTTTTACATAAATATTTAAATTTCCTTTGATAATATCCAAGTGAGACCATCCATATAAACAAATTTGGCCAAGAAGTAAATGCTCTATAGCAATTATCCCATTGAACTTTTTTTAAAAGGTTAATCCATTAGCTTTGCCTTTGCCTTTCCCTCTTTTGAATGTGATGCTGGTTAAACATCCATGAAGCCTTTGGTTAACCTTTTATGCAAAGCAAGTAAAAACCAGGCCCAGATTTTCACTGTAAGCCTGTCATTGGTCACCAGATTGAGTACAGTAATAGGAAAAAAACATGATGAATTTTCACAGAAAAAAAAAAAAAAGTTGACATCAGCCTCTTTCATGTACTTGGGTTCATTTTTAGTTAAATTCAATGCCAGGACAACAGTATCCCATCGGTGTCTACTTATAAATTATAGCACACGTTTTGAAATGGCATTGTAAAATATGTGATAAAGGTGAAAAGGCTTTCAGATATAATAACTCATAATCAAAATCTCATTTAGAAGAAAGCAGCCTGCAGATTTACAAAGCCAGGAAAAGTAGTGTGACATCTTTTCAAAAAATGACAGGAGAAAGTCTTGGCTGTGATTTATGTTTTTCCTTATGGGTTCTAGTATATATGGAATCTGACATGCATATGCACATATATCAAGCAAGCCCTAGCACCTGCTACAAATCATTATGCTCAGTGTATGCTTGTCTGTTCCCTGGTTATCAGTGAAGGGGGTGGAAGACAACAGAATGATGTAGTACTACTTGTTTTGAACAAGAATTGGGAATATACATAGATACTGAACCTTAGCATTAACTAAGGATGGAATTGGTTGCTACAGAAACTTTATTTCTGCCTACATATAAGAGATTCTGACAACCAATAAATTTACAAGTCACTGAATAAAAATCTAATGTTTTCGTGCCTTGACATTTCTTCAGCAACTATTCATCACAGATGGAAAAAAAAAAGTAAAATGAAAATGTAGGGCACAACTAAATATAAACAAATCTCCCTTTTAAATAGAGACTGAAATTATTTTATACTGCCTTGATTATTTTCCAAAGTTTTAGTGAAGGAACTAATTTGCAATTTGTCAAGAATCCACTTAGATTCCAGATTTATATCCCAATTCTGAAATTTTCTAGGAACCCGAATCCTCTGTTTTTCTAAGTGATTTATATATTTTATTTATGTTATGTTGGGGAGGACAAGATTCTTGTGTTGGGGAGTTAATTGTATTACAAAAGTTAGTATCATTCTATGTATCAAATCATTAAGTGCAAGATTTAATATGCTTTTAAAATTAGAAAGCACTAAGATACACTTCCTCTCACTTTCTAAGACTCAGTATGAAGGATTGCCATAAGGAAAAATTACTTATGTGTTTTTATTGCTTGCAACATTTGTTTTGTAGCGATGGTATTTATATTATCTTTTATGCAGGGAGATAAAAAAAGGAGATCCTTGAATAGTTGATTTAGCAAAATATGTACTAGAGATGATTGCATAGTATATTTTTTAAAGTCTTTCAAAATGTTTTGATCATTGTGAACACATTTTAGGTATTATAAAGTCTAGGAAGATAGCACTGAAAGATTCTCTTGATTTTAACTAATATCCTTGGCTCCTTTAGTAAAACAAAGGCCAACATTTGACTCTAATAATTTGTTTCTGAAAAGTTACTTTAATATGTCTAAACAAGAAACATATAGTAATTATTAATATATTCCATATGAGATATCAAAAAAGAAAAGATTCTCTCCTATCCAAGAAAATTATCTATATGTTTATTGCCTTCTTTGCTTACATTTGATCTTGTAACATTGACATGTGTCATTTTAAAGAACATAGTTTTCACATAAAATTAGCAGTCTCTGAGTTTTTTAATTTTTTTTAATCCTTACTCCAAGGAATTTTGATTTTTAGAGAGAGGGGAAGGGAAAAAGAGAAAGATGATGGTATATTTCCAACCAAAATGCCTTTCCATTCTGCTGTACTAGCAGCTTGCCCACATCCTACACATACAACATAGTGAAGTTTAAAAATTGGAATAATTAAGCAGGCATTACATACTGTTCTCCCATCCATGACTGGTTTATCCTAAATCTATTAAAAATCTGATGGAACACTGGGAAGTGAAATTGGGCATTCTGATTGCTTTAAATTTATATACTTATCAAATAAGTGATGATTGCATATAGATTTCTATCATTGGCTCATATTTGACTTATACTTAAGACTTTAGAGTATTAACCTGCAAGATGTTAATAATCTAAGAATAAGCTTTGCTGGGAAAAATGTCCAGGTGGGTGAAGTGTTTACAGATGAAAAATATATGTTTGAAAAAATTACATTTTCTTATCAAGAATGTGTCATAAGTACACTTTTAGTATACAGTTATGAATTTTAGGATTAAAAAATGAAACTGCAGAAATCACTTTAGCATTATGGTATTAAAACAGCTTAATCGGAGTGAATATATCAATAAAACCATTTTAGAAAAAGACAAACCTGTATTTATAAATACTTCTAATAAGGAATGATATACAATCATTCTTTGATTATAAAATATGCCTGATACATTTTTTTCTTTTGTTCATAAATCAAAATTATAAGTACTTTGATGCCTCTGCCACTTGAATTTTGAGTAGGAAATGGGAAGTGCCCCTTTTACAGTGTATCTAACAAATGGCTACACACATACTCTTAAAGTGATGAACCTGGCCTTCAATAATGTTCCATATGTTCTGAAACTCCCTTGTCATAACCATTCAAGACCTATGTCTTAAAGGCCAAGGATTCAAGGCAGGATACTAAAGGAGCATAGAAAGGCATATTCTTGTCCTCAAATAGTTTCAAAACTTGTTAGCAAGACCATAATAAAACTAAAATAGGAAAACCAAAATAATAAGTGCTAAACTGGGAATGACTATAAGGACAACTAGGGCTGAATACAGGTAAATCTCTCAGTATGCAAAGTGATAGGATGAGTAAAAAGGACCTCTGTACCCTGGGGATGATGAGCACAGATGAGGTAATGTTTTGGAAGAATTTGCAAAGCAGAGGAAGCGATTAGGAAATAGGAAGTTCAGTTTGCTTGCTGCACGACTTTGTATCTATTCCCTCATCTGTATTTACCCATTGACTATTTTCCAGTTATATTATTCCTATGTTCTCAACCCTGACAACTCACTCTCTTCCTGATTGTTTTTCTCTTCACCCCCACTGAGACTCAGGATGCCGAGATCAACATAAAAGAGTATTTTCTGTGCTCATTCCTCTTCTTAGATAGCCCTGTTGACACATTCAGTCCATTGTCTACATTTAGTGGGAAGTTAAATCAACTTTAGTTCATTGTGGTAGAATATGATGTGGTAGAAGAAAATAAACCAGGGTTGCTCAGGAAAGAGATTGTTCCTCTAAAATGCCTGTAAATAATTAGCAGCCTTGATCCATAAAAACATACTTTCAGGGGGTGGGAGCTGGGTGAAAGGGGACAAAGGGGGATAAATGGAGGACATCTGAATAATACTGTCAACAATTTTAAAGAACATAGTTTTCACATAAAATTAGCAATCTCTGAGTTTTTTAATTTTTTTAATCCTTACTCCAAGGAATTTTGATTTTTAGAGAGAGGGGAAGGGAAAAAGAGAAAGATGAGAGAGAGAGAGAGAGAGAGAGAGAGGGAAGGGAAGGGAAGGGAAGGGAAGGGAAGGGAAGGGAAGGGAAGGGAAGGGAAGGGAAGAGAAGAGAGAGAAGAGAGAAGAGAGAAACATCGGGAATGAAACCCACCACTTTTAGGGTTACTGGATGATGCTCCAACCAAGTCACACTGCCCAGGGCAGTGATCTCTGAATTTTAACATGACATACCCTACAACTGTAGAACACTTTACATATATTTTAATCTTCTTTTCTCCAAAAGATATAAGAACCCAGAAGAAATAAAAAGGTCTGACAGTAATGCAAAGATCAAGATGTGGCTGGTAATGAAATGCTGAAGTCATAGCATTTTTGTCATGAAGTCATAGTTGGAATGGGTCCATGACTGTCTTTACATTTATTTTCATGACCCCTATACTTAATATTCCAGTTTTTCCCCCCACCCCCATATTACCAGAGGTTGTTGCTTGCTCTTTGGGCAGGAGAAAAGCAAGCTTTGGTCATTTGAAAGGTAATTTGGCAGGCATTGAAATCTTATATTTTCCTGAGTACACAGCTCATTAATGTCAAGAGAAAGAAAAATAAACCAGCCCCATAAAAGATTATCTGGAAAAATTCCAACCTTATATGCCAGAAGCACTTTATGAGAAGGACATTGTGACTAGTGTGTTAATGATGAGAAGTTATTTTATTGTTCTAGAGTCTCCCAGACTCAAAATGTTGAGAGAAATACATTAACTTTTTCAGTCCACAGTAGGCCAGTTGATCATTCCTACTGCTAGAGAAAGCATCGAAATTGCAATCTAGTAATTTTAGTAATTAGTTTATGTGTACCATGAGTTGAAAAAGGTTGAAAATTGCTGGTTTATAGCTCTCAGAAAATCTGATGTTGCAGAAGAATTGTATGGCCGCCAAAAATTAGAATCCATCATTTATTACTTGTTTTCTACTACATACTTAAATATATGGTTTTCAACCATAAAAGATCTTTATGAATTGATTAGTCATCAGAAGATATCTGGATTTGGATAATGTAAAGAGAAAAAGAAAATTTCCGGTGTCTTTGCTTCTCAAATCTTTATCCAGGGAAACAGCCTTACCAAAAACTTTACTTCTTACTGAGTAAAACAAAATTCATCGAGCTGTTTTTGAGGATACTCTGGGCGATGGTTTGTTCTTTCACTATTATACTTTAATTGGAAAACAAAATTACCATTGTTGGGATTTTTCAAAAGTAGACTTCTTCCAAACTCGGGGCTCATTCCAATTTTTAGGTTTTTATTTTGTTGTAGCTTTTATTATTTAACATTGATTTTCCCTGGTAGTATTGCAGTGCTATTTTCAATGAGACAAGGGGGCAGTTTGTGGTTAATTTTGCTTTTTCATTTAAAAAATATTTGACAATGCATCACTTGGGGGCTGTTGCTGCACATTTGAAAGAAGTGTCTGTTGTGGCAGAGGACATAGAGTTGACACATTATAACACATAAATAATAATAATGCTTCCCATTCACATCACATCCATCATCTAGAGGGGCCCTGAGTGCTTTGCACACGCCAGGAAAGCAGCATTATTCCGCAGGCCTAAAAGTTCACACAATTATACTGCAGAAAACACTGATGAAATGTCAATTTCCGGCATTATGCCTACAACTCTGTAAACTGAGACGAGCCTTCTATCTCTAAAGCCTGAGAAAATAAGGAATAGAAAGAGTCTGAAAGGTGGAAGGTTGGCCAGGCTTTCTCAATCTCATCCATCAGTTCCAGGCTGTCTTTGTGATGTACATTATACTCTGCCAGTTGCTAAGTCTCAAAGGTGTGTGGGGTGGAGAAGAGTGCAGTCTCCCCCCCCCCACCCCCCCCCCCTCTCTCTATATATATAGTCCCACCTCTCCTACTCTATCCCTACCATTGGCAATAGAATGTAAGCAGGCACCCTATTTGACTTCGTTCTGTCACTTCAAGTTTGGTTGATTGGAGCTTAAAGAAAATTCTCTAAGTGGGTAGAAAGAGTCCTCTGGCTTTCTCTGAGTAATTTTTAAACCCTTGGACTTTCCCTGAGGCACATACTTTTCCTCTTGTTCCCTATTATTGGTGCCCAACTTCCTGAGCTCTACCTGGTTCCCTTGGTCCTTGGAATGGCATTAGCCTTTACTTCCTTTTAGGCTATGGGTCTCCTTAAAATACAAACGATCCTCACTTTTCTCCATGCTCAGTAAAACGCCAGGAAGAGAACGAGGACTAAACTTCAGTACACCATTGCATTTTCACTTGAAAACTTTAGGCATCTATTTAACCAATGGACATTTATCGAGTGCCTATGTCGTATCACATAATGTCAGAAATGTTGTCTGCTTAGAGATTTCAATCTAAGTCTCACGAAATCCCGTGAGAGAGATTGTGTTATTCCATCTTACATATGAGAAAGCAGAGT
Source organism: Myotis yumanensis (assembly GCF_028538775.1). Classification (NCBI taxonomy): domain Eukaryota; kingdom Metazoa; phylum Chordata; class Mammalia; order Chiroptera; family Vespertilionidae; genus Myotis; species Myotis yumanensis. The sequence continues at coordinate 26,849,871 of NW_027223762.1, read as the reverse complement.
CTCAGGTCAAGTCCGAGGTGTCAGAGGTAGAAGTTTCTGGGATCCAAAAACTTGTTTTGGATAATTAATATGCTTTGGGCCATATCAATCTAGGATTCTTTTTTGTCTCTCTTATCTGCTGCCTTTTCTGTGATTTTTAATTGTTTAAAATAGTCAATGAACTCTACCAATCCATCTTTAGTCTTCATTTCTTATTATTGATTCACGGAACCTTATCATTATAAAGAACTTTCCCTAGATATTATACAGAGTCCACACATACACAGGGTCCGGCTCTCTTTACCTCGCCCAGAGCTTGTTCCTTTAGCACAGTGGTTCTCAACCTGTGGGTCGTGACCCCTTTGGCGGTTGAATAACCCTTTCACAGGGGTCGCCTAAGACCATCCTGCATATCAGATATTTACATTATGATTCATAACAGTAGCAACATTACAGTTATGAAGTAGCAATGAAAATAATTTTATGGTTGGGTCACCACATGAGGAACTGTAAAGTGCCAGAAGGTTGAGAACCACTGCTCTAGCAGCAATGCCTGTTTACCTTATCAGCAGAGGGGAGCCTTAGTCTGTTTATTATCATTTCCAAGTTATTCTCATTTCTTTTTCCCTACTCCAGCCACAGCCTCCTGCATATGAGACTAGCTCAGAGGAGTTCTCACTCTTTGATTGCAAAATGTCCACATCAAAGAAAAGTCAAGTCTTTTTTCCCTCTTGGCATCCTGTCCCCTCTCTCCACACATCACTAAAGGACCATAGAGCAGCTCTGATCAGAAGGTGTGCAGGTGGATTAATCCCTCTTGGTAGGCCAGGTAAGAATACTGTCCGGTCTAGGGAAACTTGGGAGGTACTGATAGGCTCTAATAATTGCATTTTAAAAAAATAGCTGTGGAAAAGCAAGGGCCTTTTATTCTCCCTACACAGCCCAAGCCTGGAAGAAATGAAGAGAAAGGCACAGAACATAGCTGCCTTGATGTCAACTTAAGGTCAGCTACAACAAAATCTCTTTAACATGTAGAACACGTCACTGAAATAACATTAGACTAGAAAGTCAGGCACTGGATAAACTGCAAAGCAAGAGACAGGAGTCTTGACTACATCAGCTATGATATCATTACCTAAAATAAAGAAATTTAACCATTATTACTATTTCAGCTAAATGAAGCCTATTGCATTGGGTTGTTTGTTTTTTATTATTCTTTTAAATAGATATTTATGCTAGATTCTTGCCAAAAAAGATTATGGGAAAGTGATAGACAATGGTCAAGTATCCAGGCCCTAGAATCAAGTGGTTGAAATTCACAGATAAGCTTTACTGCTTACTGATTAACATATGACATGGGACAGTTATTTAACATCCTTGTGTCACATCTATGAAGACTAGTTAATGAAAAAATGGTTAATGAAATTTAACTCATAGCTTATTGTTAAGAATCAATCAGTAGTTCTAAACTAGAGGTGTTGTCTTCAGAGGACACGTGGCAATGTTTGGAGATATTTTTGATGGTCAAAACTGGTGTGTATGTGGTGTGGGGTGTGGGTGTTGTTACTGTCAGCTAGTAGGTAGAGGTCAAGGATGCTGCTAAACATCCTACAGTGGAAAGGACAGCCCTCCACAACAAATAGTTACCCAACCCAAAATGTTAGTTGTGCCAAGGTTAAGAAATCATGATTAAGTGAAATGACTTACATAATGTCCTAAGAATTCCTAGTAAGCATTTAGTAGTGTTAGCCGCCATTATTATTATTATTAATTATAAAGTTTAGATTCTTTCGTAATTATTTTTCCTTAAATAGCACTTTGGGTTATTACTCTTGATAAACCACACCTTCTTATTAAACCTGAATATTCCCATCAATAATCCAGTACCATCTATAGTCTGATGTAACCCCCATCTCACCATTTTCATGTCTCTTTTTTTGATTCTTTTTCCAAACACAAGCTCTTTAATATTCCTATAACTAGAATTTTAATAGGTTACTTCTGCCACACTTGGATCATCCTCCTATGCGCTTATCATATTGTTTCTTTAATTTCCTACTCAAGACTTAACTCCATACAGCCCTTTCTAATTTACCTACCTGGATCTAGCATTGTACCCTTATTCCACTCTTCATCTCCTCCACTGGCAGGCTTCATTAAAACAAGTACACAGTCATGTAATCTCTCCTTTGAGGGGGTTTGCTCTATCTTACTCAGAGTTAAGGAATGGCTTTCACTTCCTCTGTGCCAGCATTTAGAAGTGTGTTGACATTGAGGCTAAATCTGTCTTTGAACTTTTCTTTTTGTTGTTGTTGCTATTTGGTACCAGAAGAAACCTTAAAGACCATTCAATCCAGTGGCTCCTGGGTTCTTTAGATTCTAAGAAATGGAAGCAGTAGCACACATTTCAATATTTGTAATGGATACTTTCATCAGGACATGGGTGGTCTGTTTTTCATGCTAAAAAATTCTAGTTTTAATATGAAATAGTCTAGATTGTCCATTGACTAGTATAGTTTTCCCCAACCACATGAAGCTAGAAAAAGAATGCCAGAATATTTTCATGAAGTTATAAATGCCACTTTTCTCTTATTCTTCTGCTCATATTGACCCTGGACTATTATATGTATGACTAACTTACATTTACAATGTGTATTTATTTCTTCAAATCTGGTGTCATGTATTAAGAAGTGATCTAATTCTAGATCCAGTAATGCCTTAGTTAACTTATAATCATGACTTTAAAATCATTTTTGAGCCTCAATTTGCATATATATTAAATTAGGATAGAAACATATAAATATAAACAAAATTAGGACATACTTAATTGGACATCCACCTCCAATTTTCTGTGATTCTTTGCCTGCACCTTGGACTGTTTATGTCTTTAGAATAAATGTTCCCACCCGATTTAAAGGAAGGAAATCATGAAACTGTCATTATTTTGGATTCATACACCTTCCAAATAAAGATGAGTTTACACCTAGAGCCTTTTATGCTTTCTAAGGCTGGCGATTTGGCTAGCCTCTAAGTAATGAGGCAGGAACTTATTTTTATAAAATGATGTAAATACCAATCTAGTTACCTGCTGGGCTCCATTTTTTTTTATTTAGGTAGGCATTATCTGTGCTTATAAATAAACACTTGAGTACATACATAAGTAATAGTAAAGTTCCACTGTTGATTTAATATTTGTCCTCAGCTTATTTCAATTTCTGTCCTGAAGTCAACACATAATCCTTTGGGTATCCATGACCCTTGCTGTTACTCACTGAACATGTTTATCCCTGTGTGTCTGCCAATCTGAATTAATTGGCCATTAAAACAGTTCCTTGTGCAAATTTTAGCAAAGCTCCCAACCGTCCAAAATAGACAAGTTTGAAAAGATTGAGTTAGTTTTAACATCTTTCCACTTGGAAATGATTTTGAAATCCCATGTTAGAAAATTGCTCTAAGGTTTCTTTCTGTAGTGGCTTCAGATTGTGCCTTTAGGAAAATATATGTTGTCTGTACTATTGGGAATTTAGTTTGTGCTGGTGTGGCCCTTAGAGATTTCATTCCCTTGAGAAGCTGAGCCTGGTAACCAAATACACTGTGCAGAAGGACCAGAGGCAAACTGGATTTTAGAACACTCCATGCTCTGGCCTCCTGGCGTGCCGCCGGCTCTGCCCTCCTGAGACAAGAACCACATAGATGGTGTCCATGAAAGCCTCACATTATCCGCAGATTTGTCAGAAGGAGCTAACAAAAAGTTCTCATGGAGATGTCCTCCTGGTCCATGGCTGTAGAAGGCTGGTTGCAGATTAATATTTTGGGGTCTGCTTATTGTTTTCATCAGATCTGACTTGCATTTTGAAGTAGATATGGCTATAATGTCAGGTCCCAAGGAAGCCTGCTGAATTCATCAGGAATAAAGAGGAACATTCAAAAGAAATCTGGTGTTTGCTAGCAAGTAGTTCCAAGATGGGACAGAAATTAGCTCGGTCCTTCCAGCTAATCTCAGTAAGTACAGGGCATCTGAATATAGAGATAAAAGCTTGACTTCAAGGGAAGCCTGTTTCATCCAAATGTCATTTGGTATTCTCCTTTTATGCTTTTGAATTTCTTTTTACTCATATGTTTGTTTTGTTTTCTGGACAAAATAGATTTGGTAAATTAAAGGCTATTTTTCAAGAGAGAAGTAGACAAATTGTCCAATGTAATTGTATTGTTTACTATGTCCCAGAAAGACTGATTCATGTAAAGCAGGTACAAAAGTATATTTAATCCCATTACAAATTAAAATTATGGTCCACAAGCCCAGATTATGTCTCAGATCTCCTGACATCTTAGAAAGAATAGTGATTTGGAGGATAAAAACTTCAGCCATAATTCTGGATTGATTATAGTAGTTATGCAAATGTAATTATAATTTTCTGTGCAGAAAAACATTTAAATAGAAAGCACTGCTGTGATCTTATTCAGAAGCTACTCTGGCGAATAAGGAGGAATTTGGTGTATTTTAATAATTGTCAGGCGACCATTATGTTTATATTACTGTACTGAGTAATGTTCTTGAATTGGATATGTCTCTCTCTTTGTATAATTTTAATTACCAAAAGTAATGACAAACCTTAGTAAATATGCTAATTGTACACAATAGTAATTTTCTCCATGCTGGCATAACATCCCTGAAAGTACTTTTGCTTTTCTAAAGAAAGAAGGCTGTGAAGGGAACTCATATGAAAGCCACTGAGGACAGCCTGTATCTGCTCTGAAATTCATTAAAATCAAGGTGGGGTGTTCCCTTCCAGCAAATAAATTTCAAACAAGTTATTTTTTATGCACTGAGGCTCTGCATTACCATGGCTCCGTCCCCATATGATTTAATGAATTAGGGAATTGGAGAATTTGAACTTGATTCCAGCCTGCTATTGACTTTAAATTAATAATATGAAGACTTCTCTGTTACTAACAAACATTCACTGTCTTTTTGTTTTTTTTGTGTGTGTTTTGTTTTGTGTTTTTGTTTGTTTTTTTGGAACTACAGGGCATCCAAAAAAAATGTGTACACACTTTAACAGCTGATAGCTTAATTTTGAAAATGAAATGTATTTTAATAAGCACTGCCTTTATCATTATTCAAAGTGTCTGTATACATTTTTTGGGAGACCCTATAGTTTGATGATTCCTCGATCTATGTAAGGAAAAGGTAGAGAAGGGAGACATTGCATGGGAAACAGCAGAGGGTCAAGGGTCAGAAGACCTTTGTCACCCCATATTTGATATGGCTTCCTGTTTAAAAAAAAGGGATGGTGCTTAATGGTTTTAATAATGCCCTCTATCTTTAATGCTCTTTTGGTTAATCCTAGTGATTCTTCTTAATCTCAGCTCTTTAGTGAGAACCTCCTGTGCGCAGTGACTGCAGAGATTCTGTCAGATGACAAGAGACCACAAAAACTATGCCGTTCTCCTGGCCATGGTGACTGCCCTGAGCTCAGGAAAAGTCTGCATAAGTTAGAGCCAGGGCCAAGCGTCTGGCTATTGTCATCAATGCTATTTGAAGTTGGTAAGAATTCTCTAAGGAGACTCTCAGCTAAACTCAAGTTAGTAAGTGAACTTGTTAGGAAAAAAAGTAATTGGCAGTTGTATGATTAGTAAGAGATGATCCTAAGATTTTATTAAAAATATATTTTTTATTGAGAAGGGAAAGAGATAGAGAGATAGAAACATCAATGAGAGAGAAACATCCATTGGCTGCCTCCTGCACACTCCCCACTGGAAATTGAGCCCACAGCCTGAACATGTGCCCTGACTAGGAGTTGAACTTGTTACTTGTTGGTTGGAGGGTGTCTAGATAGATACTCAGGAAAACACATAATACACAGAGTAAGTGAATGATCTTTTCTATACAAATTTAAAGCAGGAATCTATCACCAGATCCTTGATATGCCTCTTAGGTTCCGCATCCAAGTTTCATAACAAAGTACAGAATTAGTGGCTAGAAAGTTAAAATGGAAAACTCCTGTGTTCCTCTATACTGCACTCTCACTACAGTACTTCACTTCTGACACCAAATATGTGTTTTCCCCACAAGCAATTCTCTGCAGACACCAACTGGATGTCCTACAATTCAATTCAATTCAATTCCGATACTATCTACCTGGAGTTAATGTCAAGTTCCGCAAGTCAAAGGGCTCAGACTTTCCCCTCCCAACTTCAAATGCTAGTCCCAAAACCAGGCTGTCATCTGTGTTTCTGACCTACCAGCTATAAATAAAGGGTTCCATGGTCCCCTTCTTGGGTTCAACTTTTACTTCATATTTAAAGTAAATTACGTAGCTTTTTCCCCTTGATAGCACAGAAGCTTTAAGTTGTAACTTCAAAAGTCCTGTAATTCCACCACCTTCCTAGTGTAGAAATTTCCTTCAGTATTCAACACAGATGATCATCCAGTCTCTCCGTGAATATTTTTAGTCCCCAACATAGGCAGATGATGGGCAAATGATGGAGAACCTGCCAAGGGGTTTGGACTTGCAGGTACAGTGGGGCCTTGACTCACGAGTGTCCTGACTAACGAGTTTTTCCGAGATACGAGCCGTCTCTCGGCTGATTTTTTGCTTTGAGTTGACAGAGTAATTTGAGTTAACGAGCTCCTTAACGAGCTCCGTCACGGATCGAATTAAACTCATAAGTCAAGGCCCCACTGTATTAGAGAGCCATTGATATTTTTCAAGCCACAGAATGGAATTATTAGAGCTGTGCTTTGGGAAAATGACTACCAGCTGATTGTAAAGTGATCCAAGAAGGCAGAGACTAGAAGCTGAGTGATTGCTAGAGAGACAATTGCAGTAATTCAAGAAAAAGGTAATGAGAATGAAAACTAGGTTAATGGCAGTGGGAATGTGGTGTAGGCAAGGGGAACATTGCTGAATCAACAGGACTTGCCACTGATTGAATGGAGGGCTGAGAATGGAGAGGGTGAATATTAAAGAGAAAGAGGGAAGGCAGAGGAAGTTCCATGTGCATAAGCACTCATTGAGGATCTATTAGCTATAAGAAAATGCTAGTCACTGATGAGGCAAAAAGGCAACTAAGGGGTGATTACAGCTTCAGTCAACATATATTTATTTTGTTATTTCAATAGCACAGTTGCTAGTAGTAAGTAAAACTTCCAAGATCTCTACAGTGCAAAATAGATTCCAATAAAACTAACAAGTATAAAAATAGTAGTAGCATTGGACGGGCAGCAAGTTTTCCTCAGGTGATGAATTAGGGTGAAAACAGAAGCTTCAGCGTGAGCAAAAGCCTGTGGCTGTGAACATGCACAGTGTTTTAAAGAACCATAGAATTTGGTGCAGACATGGTAATTAGAATGCAGGATGGGAGTAATTTTTAAAACGTACATTTTTTTTAATTGATTTCAGAGAGAATGGGAGAGAGAGAGATAGAAACATCAATGATGAGAGAGAATCACTGATCAGCTGCCCTGACGGGGAATCGAACCATGACCTCCTGGTCCGTAGGTCGACACTCAACCACTGGGCAACACTGGCTGGGCAGGATGGGAGTAATTTAGAGTAGATGTTTAGACAATATTGTAAAAGAGGTTAAACTTTGGAATAATGGGAAGTTCTGCAAGAGTGTGGTTTTTATTGTTTGTTTTGTTTTTAGTAGTAATGTGAAGTTATTTGCTCTCAGTTTTGAAAGATAATAGTGTTGACAAGTAGATGGTGGATCAAGTATGAAATTGAAAGGCTTTGGACACTGGATTCTCACCATAGTAAAAGAAGGCAATCCTGCCCTAACTGGCTTGGCTCAATGGGTAGAGTGTTGGCCTATGGACTGAAGAGTCCCAGGTTCGATTCAGGCCAAGGTCACATGCCCGGGTTATGGACTCGAGGCAGCTGATCAATGGTTCTCTCTCTCATCATTGATGGTTCTATCTCTCTCTCCTTCTCCCTTCCTCTATGAAATCAATAAAAAAATATATATTTTTTAAAAAGTAGGCAATCCTGAAGAACAGCGGTGGGCTGGTAAAAAGGGGCAAAGATTTAGAACCAGAGGTGAAGCACATTATCGTCCTCTCCAAATGTTAGGAAGCAAGATCTAACTCTTGCAGAAAAGCCCATCTCTTCTTTTAAGATAAACTTCCTTTCTGCTCCCCACAATATCAGTATACCACATTTCTGTTCTGCATAGCATTTGGCTATATAAAATCATGGTTCCTTCTCACCAGGTTCCTACTATCTTTTCACAGTGGGTAATGATATTACAAGGATTATTTTGTCTGGCTATTGATAAGAACATGATGTATTGATTGGTAATTTATTTATTTTTACTCTTTGTAGCAGGAATAATAAATAAATTAGAAATATTCAATAATGAACTAAGTGAAAAGATAATGATTCCTTGAAGCATTTATTACTAGTTTGGTTACTGTGGATTATTACCTGGCTATAGGACAATTAGTCGTCCCGCAGTTTTCTAAACTGTAGCGCCCTCAGGATGCCTTGTCTAAACAGTCAGCTTTTCAATATGCAGATCAGTAGAATTTGGGAAATATTTTCAGCACTTTAGCAATGAGATAAGCAATAGCTTTTACCACCCTCTGTCTTTCTTGAAAAAATTGAAGTTATTTTAATTTGCACTTTAATTAGATGCATCTGGTAAGAAATGAATATGAAGGGTAGAGAGGGTAAAGAAGAGATGGCTTTGAATAAGTCTGAATTTTCAGAGAAAAAAATCCAAATGAACAATGCAAGATTTAATAGCAAAATCCTACTTTTGCAAGCCCAAAATGGGAACAGTGAAAAGACTCAAGAAAACCACAGCAACCTCTAAATAAAAAAATAATCTATCAAAAACATCTCATACAAATCCATACCATAGAACACCAAAGATTCTTCCACACTTTTTGCATATATGACTTAACTTTTACATATGATTTTAGAGACTAATAAATGGGTTGCAGCATGACAAAAGCTTGTGGAATACAATCAATATTTTATTACAATGAAAAGTGCCATGAAACAAATCTTTCCTCTTACCCAGAAGTTTAACAAAAATGCCGATCTGACCCCGTCATTCCCCTTAGGGGGTGTTGGAGTTCATATTATAGGGGGTACTGACCGGGTCAGATCGGTATCACCCCTGCCTATCCTTCTCCATCTTCCATCTCCCTGCACTACCCCACAAACATAAACTTTTTCCTCTAGCAATACTCTACTTCCCCTTCATCAAATTCATCATACCCATGTAGATTTTTTCTTCTACCCCCAAAGTGGTACTTATTACATTGTATTGACATTGTACATTTCTATCTCTCCAACTAGATTTTGTTAAGAAATATTTCTACATGAGAGGGAGCATCCGTTAATTCAAGGGGAACCACAGCATTCCATCTTAGCTATTCTACCTGGAATAACATAAAAGTGCATGCTCTTTTTTTTTATGTCTAGAAGTGCCTTATAGAATGGCTCATCATTTCTTGCCCATTGCTCCTCAGGGGATATTGCAAATATTATCTGTTTCAGATGTGATTCTGAAAGATGTCTATTTCTCTGGAATGGCTGCCAAAGAGGAGCCGACAAATGAGGGAAAGGGGATGGAAACGATCAGAAAGCAAGTCATCTGCAGGATGAGCTTTGTCAGCAAAATCTACTAAACGATTACATTGAAAAACAAATACTTCAATCTCCCATGGCCACTCTCTTAAAAGCTTTTTAGTTCATACCATTGTGCTAAACTTTATGAACTGGAATCTGAAGCAGGAAAAGCAAACATCATCGACATCCTAATCCTCTCGCCTTTCATGAAGGCCAGAAGCTAAACTAGAGCTAGAGGAGAAAGTAGGTAGACCAGAGCTGTCTGTCCTCGTGTATTTTACTGAAATAGACTTAGCGATGGATTTGGCCAGGTCAAGGCTGTTCAGCCTGGATCTAATACTAGACCCATATTGCTTAGCACGATCAAACATCAAAAAAGTGATGCCAGGGCACTGACAAAGGAAACTTTCCCACATCTTCCCATTCTGTTCTCTGAATTTCACATGCAGGCATGTATAATGCTTTTCTATAGCAGTATAATAAATGATGACAGCCTTAGAGGTTTAGAACAACATACATGTATTAATTCATGCTTTCTGTGGATCCGGGAGTGTAGGCAAGGTTTGATCTCTGCTCAGGCTTTCACTAGAATGCAATCACAGTGTCATCTTGGCTGCACTCCTTTCTGGATCTTAACATCCTCTTCCAAGCTTTCATGGGCTCTTGGCAGATTCCAGGTCTTTGTGGCTGCAGTACTGAGGCTCTCGGGTCCTAGAGTCACCTGCTGTTTCCAGCCGTGAGGTCCTCTCCTTGAGCAGTTTGCGTTGTGGTGGCTTGCTTTTTCAAGGCTGGCAGGAGGGTCTCTCACTTGTCTCCTGAGACTGAATCTGTAGAGCATAGCCTGATCAAGAGTGTGGCACATTGGCCCTTGTATATTAGCCGCAAGCCAGTCACAGGTCCTTTCTAGTATACTCAAAGGGAGGAGATTACAAAAAGTCCTGGACTCCAGGAATCAGAAATTGTTGGAGATCTCTCTAAGGTGTGTCTGCAACAGTAAGTATGTACTACACAGGAATAAAAGAGATTATACGTTAAAACTGAAATAGAATTTACTATGTGCCAGTATCTTATTTTCATCTAATGACAGTTAATTTTCACAAGAGTCTAATGCATAAATGTTACTGTAATTATCCTCATTTTGTAGATGAGGAAACTGAGGCGGAGAGTTCAAGTGACTAGTCCAAAGCACACAGCTGGTCAGAGGTAGAACAGGGGCATGAGGGCAGATAATCTGGCTGCCAAGTCCATCTTATTAGCACATTACACATCTCCCTGTGATAATAGCTTACTCTTTTAGAATGGCCTCTAAGTACTTTACATATTTAAGCCTCTGGTGATTACACAATTTTAGTAAGAATCCAATTCATCCCCTTTCATTTTCAGACAAGGTGAAAGAGACCATTAAATGTATGCTTGAATATGATTGCCTTCCATGGAAGTGGTAATAAATACTACCTACTAGTATTGAGTGGCCATTTTGCTAAACAATCCACAAATGTTATTTCATTAATCCTGTAACCTTTCAATGAGGTAGATATTGCCACCCATAGTTTGTGATGAGGACACTGAACTCAGAGATATTAAGTAGCTTGGCCGTGCTTTCTTGGTTGGGGATTCAAACCCAGTTCCTTTTGACTCAAAAGCCTGGGTTTATAAGAACTGTGATCTGTGATTTGTTAGGCACTGCCAAGCTCATACATCTTCTCTCTTTTCCAGCAAAATGTGCTGATTTGTTGGATTTGTTTTGTTGTGGGAAGAAAATAAGAATTTCATGACTTTTATCTTATCTGGAATCAAGGTTCTGTTTTCTGACTTTCACAATGGAGCAGCCCCCGGCATGACCAAGAAAGCAAATGTAGGAACTTCATTTTGTAGTTGTCTGCAGCGGATTCCGCCAGAACTCATCGGTAGCTCCTGAGCGGCTTGCTTGCCAGTTTTCGGCTCAGATTGCTGGTCACTTTCACAGTGAACAATCTGTAGGGTCAGGAAAGGCAGTTATATACCCTTTAGTGTGCGTTTCACCACATCGATGTCCAGTGATTACGAGAAATACCTGTACCAGTAGACTCTGTGGAATATCATCTAGTTGTTTTATTCTTATTCGCTACTACTTAGGAATGTATTGATACAGAGTAGCTTTCTAAAAATATCTCTAAATTATCCGGACTGTCCTTTTTTATACCTCCCCTTTTCCTTCCGAGTATGTGTTATTGATTCCGTTCAGAATTCCATGGAGGTGCTAGTAAACACTGACTTAATTTAAGGCGTGGGATGAGTTGCAGATTGGGATGCTAGATTAGTTAGTAAAATGGATATTGAATCATATTAACTCAAAAGCTAGCTGTTATCTGCTTTGCCTCAATGCTCTTACTTAGATTCTTGAATCATTTCTGATTGGACAGCTTTTCTTTCTTTCCATTACACAGATGTTTAATAGAAATTGGCATTTTTGTTTTATTCTTTTTGAACTAGACAATACATCCTGTCTGCCCTTGGAAAGAAGCACAGTGCAGATTCAAATGAGCTGCCAAGTTGATTTTTGTGTTTGTCCTGCTCTGTCCTCACTGGTTCTATAGCTCAAACTCTAGAGGCGATTTTCTGTGCACATCAGGCTCAATGCGGTTTGTCCCTGTGGAGAGACTTTAGGGCCCAGGTGTGAGAGAGCTGTGGGTTAGCAGTGACCCAGTCATGAGAACGTAGGGGCACTCAGAGAGTCTTGATTGAAGTCTGTCTTTTGCTTTATAATTAAAAGCCCAGAGTCTTCTTTAATGGCTTCATTCTATTACATATTGAGTTTGATTTCTGTTAAAACACTCAAACCCCAGTTAGGATGGGGGTAAGAAATAGCAATTTAAGCTATAGTCAGTCATGTACATTTTAGTATAAATTAACCTCAGACCCTTCAGAGAAGGTTTAGAAAGTTAAAGAGTATGAAGATGATATATGTTCAGATTTGTGCCTCTGTGTGTGTGCATGTGTGTTCTATTAGGTGTGAGTATGGGATGGGGGTATACTAGGAATACACACACACAAAGAGGCAGCAACTCTGAGAATAAGCAAACTTCACTTTCTTAACAGTTTACTAAAACTCAACATGGATGTATTTGATTATAATTTTCCTTCACTTCCTGATTACTTATCTGAGTTCTTACCCAGCATAGGAAGCATTACGTTCTAATTCACTTCCTGATTATTTATCACACAATAAAGAATCTGAAATTATATGGGAAAACCTTATAATTCTTCAATCTCTATAATTATTTAAAAACATTTTTTTTAGCAAGGTATTATTTTAAGGAATGCACAGATATATTAAGACTTGGCTTCTCTTCTGGTTTAGTACTTGACATCTATAATAATAAAAGTGTAATATGCAAATTAGACTGGATGTCTTTCTGGATGAAGCCAAAACTGTGAGGGAAGCTGGGGTCCTGGGTGCCAGTGGCCAGAGGGAAGCCCAGGTCCTGCGTGCCAGAAGGAAGCTGGTGCTGGCAGCCAGGGGAAGGAAGAACTACTCTTGCATGAATTTCATGCATCAGGCCTCTAGTCTTATATAATAAAAGCCTAATATGCAAATTGACCAAACAGCAGAATAACCAGTGGAACGACTGGTCCCTATGATGTGCACTGACCACCAGGGGGCAGACGCTCAATGCAGGAGCTGCCCCCAGCCTGCAGGCCCCAGGCCAGCCAAGGCAGGTGCCAGTGGGGACCGCTCCTGATTGCTCCACCAGTTGCCTCACAGAGGGAGGGGACCAGCGGCGGCAGTGGGGGGTAGGGCCAGCAAGCGGGTGACACCAGGCCAGCCAAGGCGGGTGCCAGCACCCCCCCCCACCCGATCTCCCTGCTGGTCGCCCCACATATCTGCCCTGATTGCCGGCCAGGCCTTGGGACCCTATCCATGCACGAATTTCGTGCACCAGGCCTCTAGTATCTAAATAACAATAATTTATAAAGTTGTAAGCTCTATAGGAGAGAGGCAGAAATTAAGTGCTGTCTTAGTGAGATGTGGTTAGGGGATGGTCATATTAATAAGGAGTCATTTTGGAGATAAATTTCAAGTCCATAATGTAAATTTTTAAAACTTATTTATATGAGAGTAATCTTTAATCCTTCCCTCAGAACTAGTTTACCTTTAGTTTAGACACAATCTATAATAATAAAAGCGTACTATGCTAATTAGACCAGATAGCCGAATGACCTTCCAGACAACCTTTCAGACAAAGACGAAGGTGGGGCTGCGAAGGCCGAGCACCATGCACAAATTTCATGTATTGGGCCTCTAGTTCAATTATAATTATCTAATGTCTTGCTCCTTAACATGTGTTCCAAGAACTAGCAGCATGGGTATCACCTGGGTGCTGGTCAGAAATGCAGAATTTCAGTTCCTATTCCAGAACTACTGAATCAGAAGCATTCTAACAAGACCCAGAGGCACTTGAACATGTGAGAAGCATTGAGCAAATACCCCAGTGCAAGGTAATTTCCCTGAGCTTTGGAACATTAGGAAAATCGTGATTGATTGGTAGAAGTTGACTGAGCAGGTAGGCTATGATGAGAGTAGTAAGAAAAGAGTAGTAAGAAAAGGCAACATCATGCCAATGAGAAAGGCCAGAGAAAATTTGTGAATGGCTAACTCCAAAAAGAAAGTAAAGAAAAGAAGGCAGCAAGGCCACTTCTTGTCTAGACAAGAAGCTCAATATACCACAAAAATCCCTAAGTGTCTCCCTGGCTCACAGCACCCTGGAATAATTACCATACATAACAATGAAACCCATGTCATTATAAAAAAAAAGTTAAATTACATTTGGTTTCCTTTCGTTAAAAAGTCAGGAGAGTGAACGATGTGTTTTAGAATGGTTTTCAGCAAAATTTGGTTCATTTACTTTTAAGTTACTTAAAAAGGCATGCACTAATTTACATGTTGTTTTGGTTTTAAAAAAAGAAACAAAATAGATGTCCCAAAAAAGTATTTTTGGAAAAAGTTTGATTTTTTAAAATAGGAAACAAGTATAATAATATATTTTGGAGATAATCCATTACATATATTTTACAATTTTTAGAAAATGTGCCTATGTATATAAAAATCACATGTGGTAGAGGTCTTCCTTCTTGTTACACAGTTTCAGGGGTCACTGATCACACAATTGCTGGTCTAACTTGGGGGGCACCATTTACAGGATACCATGTGAAAGCAGTTCTCTGGAGTGTGGGGCCTGGCTTGCAGAGGGATGCACCTTCACCGTTTCATTGTTTAGGGCAGCTGAAGGTGTAAATCCTGCCCTGCCTTCGATCATGTGGTTTGCATGTTGAGACAGAAGAGTGGAGACTGCAATGTCCTGTTGCCACTGAAATTTCTGCTTGATGGCTAAACACGGCCTTTCTGTTTATAGAGCTCCCCTCACTCTGCTGATCAGGCTGTGTTTTTGCAAAAGCAATGCAGCAGTAACATCCCTGAAGTGGTGGTAATCTGCGCCAACCAGGACTGGGTATAGGTGAAGGCTGTCCTTGCATTAAGCCTGCTTTACTATGTAACATTTCTGCAGCCCAGTCACCAGCTTCTTCAGGTTCCAGGGTACACAGTATCCTCAGGTTCTCCCTAGGCTACAGGGATTAGGATGTAGACACTTTACCTGGCCATTATTTAGTTTACCATATACTATAAATCCACAATCTGTCTTTCCAATTACTATCTTCATCTCCATTCAGGGAACGGAACAATTTATTGGTCCACTGTGCTTCCTTCTTTCATGTCTTTGCTCATGTTGTCTTTTTCAAGAGAAATATCCTTCCATCTTCTGCATATGTCCCAAGATTTCTCATTTTTCCAGGCAAAGTGAATTACATCTACTTTTAGAACTGCTTCCTAATTCTTCCTTGTAAAATGTAATTTCTCCTACCTCTGAATACTTATAACACTGAACGTTACTTTTTATGACTCATACACAAATGATTTTTGTATAAGATTGAATATACTGTCTTCTCCCCTTCTAGATGGTGAGGTCCTCAAGGGAATACTCTATCTAATTTATAATTGTACCTCCTGCTCACCCCACCCCACTCCCAGCTTCCTGTGCAGGTCATTGCCCACTAGGTCTCAGTAAATACTTTGTTAAAGGATTAATGAATTTCTAGAAACCATCCCATCATTTGGGCAGTGTCATGAGACCCAAGGGGCATGGTGCTGTCTATACTTGAAATATAGTTTTTTTTCTTCCCTTTATTTCAGGTGCTATAGTGATTGTTAAAAATAATATGATACTAGCTTTCCCACCTTTCTATATGATTACATTTTAGCACAAAACAATACTTTATTAAAATAGTGTGACTAAGCATAAAAGTATAATTCTTCTAGAAAAAGCAAACATTCCTATTTAAATAGCATAGGAAATATATCTCATTTTACTTCAGAGCTATATCATCCATTTCCTTCTTTTTTTGTTGTTGACACTATTACAAATGTCCCCCATTCCCTTCTTCCCCCCTACACCCAGCTCTCACTACCTCCACACCCCAGCCTTCACCACATTGCTGCCTGTGTCCATAGGCTAAGGCAATATGCATATATGTTCTTTGGCTAACATCTTCCATTCCCTTCCACCTCCCCCCACCCCTCTGAGATCTGTCAGTCTGTCCCATGCATCCATTGCCTCTGGCCATATTTTGATTGTCAGTTTATTTCACTCTTTAGATTCCACACATTTTAAAGATTTTATTTTCTCTCATATGACAAACTTAGGATTCAGAAAAAGGGAAATAAAAATCTCAACACTCCTGTAATTACAAATGGCAATGCTGTTAAAATGGAGAAAGTCAATTGTTAAAATGTCAAGGAAGTGTGTGTTTTTTTAAGCATTCATTTCACTTAGTTATCCCTGCCTATCTAATTGACAGAAATTACAAGTTACCTTTCTCCCATTGTTCTCCTCTACTGAGATCTTAAAAATGAGTTTCATGTCTTGACTTGACAGGTCTGACAGATGTTCCCACCCTCTTCCATCACTGTGAGAAATGTGTATCCTCAGCTCTAAGAAATCCAAAGGTGGGAAGGAAATTGGAAAGAAGGATCATTTTCTCTCCCATCCCAGTTGTTTCCGAGTTACCAGCAGTGTTTTAGTCATTCTTCCGAGTTGGATGAAATTATGATAACTACACCTAAATATGGCGATATTCCATTCTCCTGCCCCACTGACAGTGAGGCATTGGGGAGACAGTATCCTGGCTTTTACATGTTAGTGATTGTCCCATGGTGCTAGCAGCAGAGTGAGAGAAAACTGCTAACCTGTTTATTAACTTCTAGAGATTCGCTCTCACCTGTTGTCTTACACAAAGTGGAGTATTTTGTGATTAGCCTCCCTCATCAAATAATTGCTTTGAATGAGAGTAAATGAGCATGACTAGCAGAGGGTCATTTTCATGGCTGTGAGGATGACCACGCTCTGTCTTTGCTTCCTTGAAGTAGTTCCCTTAGCTGTGATGATTGTACAAACCCATAAGTAGGTCCTGACCATGTGATCTCTGAACTATTTATATCTTTTCCAACAATTCTCATCAGTGTAGTTTAAGTACACTCTAATTTTGAAGAGTCTAAGTGGATTGAATGGAATAAATAATTTTGGATAATCAGGTATTGTACTAAGTGCCATGTCCCATGTCATCTGGTGACTGAAGCTATTCCTATAGTGCTTTACAAGGACACTCCAAAACCAAACCTTTACACAGATCATTTTTTCTTTTTATTGGTTATATTGCTTCAGACATATCAATTGACAAAGAAAGAAAGAAACCTCACATTTGTACTGCATGCCGCATTCTGACTACACATACTAATATTTTGAACTATTGGGTTACACAATAAGAAAGCACACTGAAGAGGCCCAGACTCCTCCACTAGAGTCATCACCCTTGGAAAAAAGGTCTGGCTCCAGCAAGGAGCTTCCATAGGCATTAATGAGGAGTGCCCGCCCCCCACCCCCACCCCCCCCCCCCCCCCCCCCACACACACACACTGGTTCTGGGCACAGGGCAGGAAATTAGCTAAGGCCATTTGATGGGCTTTTGACTTTCAAAGGTTGGTATGAGGCAGAAAATATCACCGGCAATTATTATAAGACTCTCTTCAAGATAAGCAAATGTACCATACACCCAAATTAAGGAGGTAAGGTTAGACACCCTAAAGATTTGGGAGAGACACAACTGAGAATCCTTGGAATTTTTATCTGCTACAATAAGTAATTACCTATTATTTTTATTTAAAAATGTTCTCCAAATCTGTTTGTTTTCTGCATGTAATTAAGAAGTAGGTGGGGCACATTTACTTAGTACTTATTTATGACAATACTACTTTGAGTTGTCCTGTGGATCGTTCTGTCCAGACCTAGGTTATTTGCACTTTGTTACCACTGAGGTTCCTTCAAATCAACAGAATTAGGAACCAAACCTCAACTATAAGTTAAGTGTAGACAATTTTGAAGTTTGCTACCTGTGCCAACATTCACCACAACAGAGATCCTTTCATTCAACACCCATCCCTGTGAATTAGGGATGATATGAAGAATAAGATTATCACTGATATTAAGAGCCCAATAACTGGTAAAATCATCTTTTATTCATTCCTCCTTGCTCCTCACCTCCCAAATTAACCCATCAGTAAGTCCCACAACACTGACTTCACAACAGTACCCTCTGCATATCTCCACTACCACCGCCTTAGGGCAAGCCACTATTATCTCTTGCCTAGACTGCAAAACTTCCTAACACTACGGTGTCGGGTGAATTTCCCGCCAAAATATAAGATGGCGCGGGCAATTATTTAGGTTTCCCGCGCAAAATCAGGGATTTTTATGATACCTATTACCCCAATGGGTATGAAACGGTTCGCATACGCAGGTAGGTATCTTTGTGAACGGCAAACAAACAAATATTTGGTAATACGCAGTTACAATCGGCCCGAGTTTACACGTTTCCCGCACTCCACCGCAAATCTATATGAACCGAGTTAAGACGGCTCCCGCGGAGTACGCGCAATTCACGCGAGCCGACTTAACTCGTTTCCCACAATCCAAGTGCTAACTTACATCTCAGCTTCTCATCTACTCTGTAATCCCCATAACAATTCTCTGTTGACCATACAGGATGAACTTTTAAATGTGTAAATAAAATTAGGTCATTATTCCACTCTTAAGACCTCCAAGGATTCTTCATTACACTTAGAATAAAGTCTCAATCCCTTATTTCTCCTATCGGGCTTTCTCTCCTGCCTTCTCTCGTCCTTGCTGACCATTCTTAGGTCACACTACCTTTCTTTTGTCCCTCAAATGTATCAAGCTATTTCCAAACTTAGGGCCTGGCATAGTTGTTTTCTGGAACATGTACACTGTCCCCCTAGGTCAGTGGTCAGCAAACTGCGGCTCGAGAGCCACATGCGGCTCTTTGGCCCCTTGAGTGTGGCTCTTCCTAAGCCTTAGGAGTACCCTAATTAAGTTAATAACAATGTACCTACTTATATAGTTTAAGTTTAAAAAATTTGGCTCTCAAAAGAAATTTCAATCGTTGTACTGTTGATATTTGGCTCTGTTGACTAATGAGTTTGCCGACCACTGCCCTAGGTAGTCACATGTTAGTTTCTTCTGATTGTTCTAGTCCAAGCACCTTTCCATAGACATACAATATAAAGGCCCTCTCTTTTATCCTGGCCTATCACCCTTTCACATTTGTGTTTATTTATTTGTATATTGCTTGGTTAGTTAGATGGTTAAGAAGAGAAGAGCAGCCCCTGATTCTTGGAACTGGTCTAATCCACACAGTAAGGAAAACGTCTAGCCTGGAGCTTACAGGTCGACAGTGTTGTTCACCTGTTGGATACAGATGGTCTCACAGAATACCAACATGAGACAAGGCACTCTGAGACCATGATCAACTGAAGACAAACAAGGCCACATCATTATTTTGCTTAAAAACTGATAAAATCAAGGTCCCTGTGAAACCCACAAAATGTTAAACCATCTATTGGTTAAAATGAATGACTATCACTTATCTACCAATCTAAGCTTTATCCTCACTTTGGTCTGCCCTTGCTATAGATAAGATTTATCAAAATGCCAAATCAGTCACAGAATTGCCTCCACTTCTTGATAGCATTCAATCTGGAACAAAGTCCTTCTTAAACCATGCCCCAAACTACCTAATGCAAGCCCAGACTCTTTAATAAGTCTTTTCTAACACCCTCTTACTGAGAAACTTCACGGATCCCCATGGTGTGTGTTTCTTCTTGCAATAACAATTAATAAACCCAACTTGTTAAATTGAAAAGATGTTTGTAGTGGTCTCAGGCCAGGGGGCATATATAATGAATGGTATGGTGTTCGGTTGGTGGTTTTCTGACTTTTTCTAACCAGAAGATGGACTTTATTAAAGCAGGACCTTGTTGTCTTGTTCTCTAATGTATCCACAGAGTCTTAGGTAGGTTTACCATTTACATATTTGGTGAATGACAAAAATTGATCTTTTTTATATGGACACTTAATAATCCTTAGAGTGGTGATTTCCACATACAAATCCTTGGCCCTAACCTCCCCCCACCCCACCCCCCCACCCCACCTTGCAAGGTTCCACTTGATGAATTGCAATCAGAACCGGAAATGTAAGTCCTTTATTTGCTTTTATAGGCAAATGTCATGCTATCCATAGAAATTTGATTTTCACAATTAAGGACTACTTACCAGCTTATTAAGAATTAAACAATCTTAGTGATCAAGGCTAAAAATAGCATGCAATTATAGTTATTCAAAATGCAATCCAAATAATATCCAGTCTGGCTGCCATATTCTGCTGGCAACGTCTCAAAGCTCCCACTGCACATGCATATAAACAGGGAGTAGGAACTCCTACCTGACTTCTCTGTTAGGTGTAGTTTTCAATTCATGATAGTTTTGCTTTTTAAATTAATTTGTTATAAGTTTAGTTTTGATATTTACAGTTTGGTTTATTTGTTGTCATTTCTTTTGTGGTTAAGTCTGTTGTGATGACACATAATTGCATCCATGAATATTTGTCAGTTGTTAGAATTTCAGACCTTTATGTTTACAGTTCAAATATAAAACATTTATACACCTTCTCCATCCCCTGCATCTCAAATATATTTGCATAGAGACACTTCAGTCCATTTTAAGAATTCACAGGTAGGATAGGCAGGCTTTGGGATTCTTTCTCTACCTAAGTGGGTTAAGAGCAACATTAGTTTAGGGATGAAATACCTTAGAGAACTAAGCCATTACTGAGCCACTCAGCCTTAAGACCTCATGCTTTGTGATTCAGCCATGAGTTTAAATAATGCAGACTTCCACTGAAAGCAAAAGACAACCTGCATATTGGCTGTCCTATGACTCATGACAAAGTAAAAGTCAACTCAGATGGGTGACCTCTGTTTTTATTTCCCAGTCTAGCAGCTGCTTTGTTTACCTACCCAGACTTTAGCAGGGAAGAACCTTTTATTTTTATTTTTTCAGTATATACTGTTTTTATGACAGAGTAGTCAAAACAGTTATCTGATTACCAAGGCAATGGCAGGCACTAAGCCTTTCTCTGTAGGTTTCCCCAGATTTGAAGATAATAGGACCATTTTAAAAGAGCCAAAGAAATTATTTATTATGGAGTAAAACCATTAATTTAGGAGGACTGTTTTATTCTTTAATATATATTTTGCAACCATGCCACTCTGCAGCAATTCAGCAGGGATACACATATATCTGGTTCATTTCTGAGTTACTATGTGGGTGTCTCTCAAAGGATCTGATTTTGCAGTAGAACAAATAGAAATAATAATGATATTTGTTGCGTTTTTGCCTTCAAGTTG
Organism: Myotis yumanensis; assembly: GCF_028538775.1. Lineage (NCBI taxonomy): Eukaryota > Metazoa > Chordata > Mammalia > Chiroptera > Vespertilionidae > Myotis > Myotis yumanensis. The sequence goes on along the minus strand of NW_027223762.1, from coordinate 26,828,451 downwards.
GAGAGGTGTGAAATTCTAGCTTTAAATCAATTCAAACTGGCATTTCTTCCCATGTTATTACCTTTCAATTGTTTTATAATTGTGAAATTACATCTAAATACACAAATTGATTAGACATTGAGATATTGTCTTCCATACGTGTCAGAGCACTTTTTACAGGGAAAAAAATGTAGTAATAACTTCCCTAGAATTCTGCTTCTCATATCATACTTCTCTTAGAAAAGTTGCAGGTGCTGCCTAGGAAAACAACTTTGTTTCATCTGAAATAAATTCAAGTAACTTCTCTTTCTATTTAAGTAAATGTTGACATAATTTGATAAACTGTGTAAATGCTACTACAGGACATTATAGACTAAGATCATTAATGGGACTATAAGACATCATGAGTTTCAATCAATCAGTGGATCAATTAATAACATATTGCATGTTGATACCATACTACAGGGGTGGGCAAAAATAGGTTTTCAGTTGTGAGTACACAAAAACACAGAGTTTATCTTGTATTATTATTTGTCTTCTTTTATTTTTATTGTTATTATTTTTGTATCCTTACTTATGCTTTATCTTTTAGGTAATGATGGTTGGCAACTTAACCTAATTTTTCCCACCCTGTATGTTTCCATCCAGTATGCTCTCTTGAGTGAAAGAGAGAGGACGAGGTTGTAGCTAGCTTTCTGGGTGTGCCTGGAGGTGTGTCATGCTTGTGATCTCCATTTATCATACTCGTCAGAGCGGAAATGAAGTTGAAAATCTCTAAGGCCATTAATGCAGCACTTATGAAAGTGACTAAACTTGGTGCACACTAATGACTCCATTGTTTTGGATTAATTGAACTGGAGTTCACATACAAATGACAGCTGAAATAAAGCCTAGCATTTTCCAAAGAAAATCTAGCACATCACAAAATAAAACACACTATTTTTCCCTGGCTTTGCATGAATCTATACATCACTTGAAAAATTGTAAGAAAAGTACTTAACCTTTGACCTTCATTAAATATAGCACAATAATTGCCGCCATTGTGAGTGAGACATGTGCAAAATCAATGATGTAGACTCATAGAATCGAAATAGTCAATGCAGGGCCTAGCAGCAACTTCTTCATGTTAATAGTTGGATGATGATTGCAAGTAATTACTGACCATTGAATAAGTGTCAGTGTTTCTACAGTTATACATTATCTCATTCATACCTTATAATAAATTTCAAAAGGCATGTATAGCTGTTATTCTCATTTTATGGATGGAGAAGCTGCAACTTGCTGATCCAAGCCTCGAGCTTGGGTCAAGAAGCCAGATTTTTCTTATTTCACAGCCTGTGTTCTTATTACTGAGTTCCTCCCTCCCCTGTGTTCACATCTGATGTGCATTTGATCAGAAGTGATTCAATCCCTTTATTTCACAGACAAAGCCACCCAGCATAAGCAGATTAAATGGTTTGTACAAAGTCCACAGAATAAGAACAAAATCCGTATCCCCTCACATTCCTCCTTAGGAGGACATCTGAAACTCAGTACAGGTCTCAGTCTAGAAGCCATTTCTTTTTTTGTCCCCTGAATTTTCAGAATGTTTACTATGGGATATAATGTATGTGGCATTTATAATGTACTGTGTGTATGTGTATGAGAGAGAGCGATAGTTAGTTCTTAGAGAAGGAGTCTATTTTTGTGTGTGTTTTTTCCACAGTTCTTTGTACCTGTTTAGGCTGTAATATGCATTAGTTGGATGATGAAATGACCAAGTAAATGATCCATTATGATGCTTTCCTAGTGTAAGTTCCAGAAAATGCCAGGAGCCACCAGGCAGAGGGAAAGCAGTCTCCACCCATTTACCACTAATTTCAATAATAATCCTCTGATATTATTTATTTTTCATAAGCATTCTTTTGGGTAAAAAAATGCTTTTGTTGCCAGCACAGTTTTAGTTTCATTGTTTATTTTTGAATGACCGGTCCAGTTTATGCTGTTTAAAAGCTCATTTTCTCAATTTGGTTAATAAAGTAAAAAAATTCAGCAGGATCTAATGATATTATTAGAATGAAAGCTAAAATGTGACTCAAAATATGTGAGTTCTGGCCCTGGTTTTTCCACTTGCTAGCCACGTTGCTGTGCTTTAGAGTCTTCATCTTACAAATTTTAATTATGATGTATTTGTGCTGTTTTTCTTATGATGTTTGATAAAGATAAAATGAGAGAGCATACATGATGACATGTGTCAAAATGCATAAAGTAACAAGAATTATTGATTATATGTTACTAGTTAATTCATTATCAGTGATTATTTCCTATTTTCTCGAGAGTGGGGCCATGTACATGCCATAGGCTCCACAGGTGGCTTCTAATCTTGTTCACTAATCCTAACATTTCCTCACAAAAAGTGCTTCTTTTTGAAGTAAAAAGAAACATTTTCTGCTCTGGTGTAACCAAAAGTGATTATCTAAAAGATTCAAAGATTTTATTCACAACATGTCACAGAGCTGGGCCAAGAAGGATTGAAAGTAGATCAGTAAATGTAAAAGTATACATCTACAAACTATATAAATATATAAAAAATATATAAAAACGATATGAAAAATATATAAATATTACAAAACAGACCTATAAAAATGTAAAGGTTCCTAGGAGTACGTAGCCTATAATATAGTTGGTGAAAAAAAAGGGCATTTTTTACCCAGAAACACAGTAGGAGACTTAGATTTGTGCTTCACATTGACACATTCATTCATTCATTCATTCATTCATTCCTATTTACTTCACAAGCATTTCCTGAATGTCTAAGATATGCTAGGCCTAGTACTAGCAGCTGAGGCTCCAAAGATGAAGTTGACAGAGGCTAAACCTTGGAGTTGCTAATAATCTAGAAAGTGGAAAAAGAAATATGCAAACAACTACAACCAACAGAGCTATCTGATAAGTGCTAAAAATGCTATTATTACAAAGTGTAAACAACACAGTGAAAACAAAGACTAGCTCTGCCTAGGGGCTTTGTGAAGGCTTCAAGAAAGAGTAGTGTTTGAGCTCGACACAAAACAATGTGTGGGAGTATCCAACAATTTTGTTTTTTAATGGGAAAAGGGCATATCCAGATAGAAAAGACAACATGTTCACACCAGTGAAGATGTAATAGAACATAGCATGCTGGCAACAATATGAAAATTGAGCAAATCTTTTGAAAAGTACTTTGGCAGATTGTTTCAAGCTCTATAAAAACACTTAATGTTTAGATGAGTAACCCCACTTATAGAACTTTATCTTATGAAAAAATACAAAGGAAGACAAGTTTATGCACAATAGAAAAAATACAAAATAGAGATGAATCCATTATCCAAAGAAACACAAAATAGTTATGTAAATTATAATACACCAGTTTGACCATTCTATGGCTATTAGAAAGGTAGTATTTTAAATCAAGGTAGAAAATGCATAAGCCATCGTATTCAATTATAAAAATGTATCCTGATTATTACTCTTATTTAAAATTGTGTGTGTATTCAGATAAGAAATGAAAAAGAATGTGACATGGAAATCAAAACAGTAATAACAGCATCAAAAGTAACAAAAAATGTTTTGTGGAGGTGGTGGGATTGTGAGTAAATTGTTTTCATAGATTTACTTTTTTTGTAGTCAGACTATTTACTAATTTACTAATCTTTATTGACCATTTCATATGTATTAGAAGCATTGCTAGGTCCTCCAGTTGAAAAGATAAGGGGCTTGTCATTTATATGATACATTTTAAAAAATTTTAAAAGCACTTTTATACCTCCATATCTTGCTAAAATAATTAACTCTGCCATCTTTCAAGACCCAAGTTGAATGCAATCTGTTCCAGGAACTCTTTCCAGGATATATCCAGCTGCTCTGGCCATTTGGCTTAGTGGACAGAGTGTCAGCCTGTGGACTGAAGGATCCCAGGTTCGCTTCCCATCAAGGGCATATACCTCGGTTGCAGGCTCGATCCCAGGCCCTGGTCGGGGTGTGTACAGGAGGCAACCAATTGATGTGTCTCTCTTATGTCAATGTTTCTTTCTCTCTCTCTCTCTATCTCTCTAAAAACCAGTGGAAAAATATCCTTGGGTGAGGATTAACGAAAATAAAAAATAAATCATCTATCCATCTCTAATCTCTCTATATTTTCTAAAGTACCTACAGCAGAATCACCTGGGATACAAGTCAAGCCTGTAGCTTTTCACTCTCATCCCTAGAAATTATAATTAAGTAGATCAGGGTGGGGCCAGAAAATTTGCAATTTTAAAAAGCACTCAAATTCGTAGGCACCTCAAATTTAGAAAGTAATTGCTTTAAAACAGTGATTTTCAACCTTATTCATCTCATGGCACAAAAAAAATATATAGTTTTTGCCGATCTGACAGAAAAATAGGTGTAAGTTTGATTTATTCATTCTAGATAGCTATTGTTGTGTTGACTATTGTCATTTTTTTATTTCTTTTGACAATCTAAGGGAAAAGAGGTCAGTGCCCTTGATTAAAAAGTCAGGTATTGCATGTTTTAAAAATTCTTGAGGCACACTGGTTGTAAATTGCTGCTATAAAATATTGAGCCTACCTGAAATATGTGCTTCTAGCTCCTGCAGTTTCTTCATGGAACATTATATGAGTGACCAATTGAGAAATTTTGCCGTTCACTGATTTTCTTATATCTGTAATAAAAGCATAATATTTTGTCCTTCCAGACAAAGCCGGGGCTGAGAGGGAAGCCCAGGTCCCAGGTGCCTGTCTGTGGCCGAAGGGAAGCCTGGGATCCGGGTGCCAACTGGTGGCCTGGAGGGAAGCTGGTGCTGGCAGCTGGGGGAAGGAAGGCCTACTCTTGCACGAATTTCATGCATCAGGCCTCTAATAATGTTATATTTAGGGAGCTTTGTTCCCTGCATAGGTTTCACAGTTTTGTTAATGGAAACATTCACTCCTGATAAGTAAATATGTGGATTCTGTGTGTGCAGGTGCCTGTGTGCATGCATAGGATTGTGGACTCATATGTAACCTTCTGAGTATATATCTTTTCTAAGTCATTCTCACTGTTGAAAATATTATCATGTGGTCCATTATTGGTGGGTGTGGGCAGATCAGGCAGAAAGGAGACTCATATTTGGTGATGCTGAAAGCTTGTGCTCACTGAAATGCTAAAGTTTCTCACAAGGTCTATTAATGCACCTCAACTACATGTAAGGTTTTCTGTGCTTTTCTTTCCTACCACCTTTCCTTCCTGCCTTCTAACAGACTTGACTATGGACTATGACTCTTTGATTAATACTTTTCATCAATCAGCCACCAAAAATAATTGGTCACTGATGTCTGTTTCATAAAAGGCATTGTCCTACTCACAACATCCCACAGAACTTGTTCTTTATTAACCTTGTCCCAAAAGTCTTCAGTTTAGATCGAAGGGAACAATTAATCAACCTCTGTCAAACTAAAAGAAATGTATAGTATGCCAAAAAGCTCAGAAAATTTTAAAAATGAGTTAGGGACTGGCAGAATAAATCCTATAGAGATAAATCTTAAAGAGATTAGTTTGAAGAGAACATATTTCGACACCATTACCCTTTGACCTCAAACTGTCCAACCTAGAAGCCAGCTGGGAGAAAAACAATGCCCATAGGATTTCTGTAAAGTGCGCTCACAGTTCATCTTCATGAGTCATTGTTGTGCATGAAATAGACTGGGGATTTCTTCCAGTGGATTCATTGTCTTAAACAATTAGGGGAGCTGTGATATGATTTCAATGGGTTCTGAGCTCCTAAAAGAAAGCTTACCTTCTCCAGAGGTCTAGAGAGCCATCCTGAGAAAACATGTCTCAATGCAAATGAATTCTTAGGATATGTGAAAGGACCCTGCCTGGGTGTCATGGTTTCTAATCACAGCAGTGAGGTAGGGTCTAATTCAGCCAAGGGCCATATCTATCTGTGGCAATAAAAGGGTCATCCAATTCTTTTAAATTCTATTATTTGCACATTTCTTCCATGCACATTAACCTTTCTTGCTCAGAAAGTATTTTCACCTAAAATATTGTTTACATTGTAAAATCCAATTTGGGGAACTCTCCCTTAATGGCTGGCTCTAAAGCACCTGCATTTTTCTATTTCACTATGGTAATGCTCTCTGTTCCAATTTATCTCTTGAACTTTACTCACACCACTTTTAATTTTATTCCTCTAAAAAAATACTTCCCATTTGTGTTCATTAGATATCCTGTTGATATGGCTTTTCCTGAAAAGAATTCTGAATTTGGAACTCCAACTTGATTCTAAGGTCCTTAAAATATGGAGATGGGTTGCTTATTCACAAGGAAGACTCTGGGGATCCATCTAAGTCAGAGAATCAGTCTCTAGGGAAGGGCCTGGAAATCTGGATATTTAACATGTTCCTTCTTGGTTCTTATACACACTACTTTGAGAACAACTATTCTAGAGAACTGTAAGTTCTAATTTGGAAAGAACATTTGATATCTAGTCAGTAGATTTGCAGTTACTAGTTTCATTGCTATAGATGCTATGCAATCACTTGGAGTCTCAGTTTCTTTTATTTTTAACATTAGTATAATAAATTTTAGAGTATAATGGTATTGAAAAGATGATCTGAGGCAGTGTTTTTTGTTTGTGTTTTTACTCTTAAAAAGGCATATGTACCTAGAGAAATAATCAGTGTATAAAACAAAACCCACAAGAATGGAATAGCAGAAAAATACATAAAATTTAGAGTATGTGAAATTTTGCTCACTTAGGTGTTAATTCACTTCCTATCTCTTGCAAATATTAAATTAGTAATTAACTGGAGTTTAATGTTACTCCATAGCTCCATACTAGGGCTGTCATTATAGGGGATAGAATGCAAAAATAATAAAAATTTTAAATTAAGATCATTCACTGTGGATTTTCAACCATTTTTATTTTCCCCTTCTCTTCAAACGAAAAATGGTCCAGAATATTTCTCTATTCTATATTCTCTCACAGCTAGAGCTTACTCCCTGCCATATGTACTTTAAATGTCACCACACATCCTACTTCCCATTTATGAAGACTGTGATGCAAATACCGAGAAGGGAATTTGTATTTTTTTAAAAATAATCTTCATTAGCCCCTCAGATTCTTATAAAAGGAGGAGACGCAAAGCTTCTCCTTTGTATTTCATATCTTATAAATATGCATTGGAGATCAGACCCTTTCCTGAATAGCAATAGCTTTCAATGCCTTAATCCAGTATCAATGAGGGAAGGAGGAGGCTTCAGAGCCTTTTGCTGGCTCTTATTTGACATCAACTACTCCCCTTCCTCAAGTCTTACTCTGCTTGATAATTATGATGATTTTTGAAAGCATCTGAAAACTTCCCCATTGACTAGAATGGCAAAGAATCCCACTTTTCCTTATTTTAAGCCAAGTTACTTCACCTCGCTGCAGCAAAATCTTTCATCTGTAAAATGGAGTTGAACTCTGCCAGTTTTAAAACCTTATGGAGTTGTAAAAATCTGTCTAGTTTTAAGAGAATTACAACATGTCATGTTCTCCCTCACCACAGAGAATGCGGTGGTATCTGTGGCTCTTTTTTTCTGAACTCTTTCCTTTCTCATTCTTTCTCTCTCCCCACTCTCTCAGCTGCGTTCCTGCAATATTTCCCTGTCAAAATGAGCATTAGTTTGGCTTGAAGCCGCCCCATTGTCCTAGTGTTCCAGGTGGCTCCATATCTTAGCTCTGCTGCATTGACCCTGAACGCCACAGGTTTGGCGAAGTGTGGCAATTGGCATGACAGCAGTCACAGGGGGAATGCCTGAAGCTGGTCCTGAGAACTCTGTTCCCAGAAATCTCATTTATGGATAGAAAGACTGGGCGGGGGCTGGGGACAAGAGCTGCAGAGCTTCTAGGGTGAGAGGTGGCACTCTGCCACCTCAGCAAGCTGTGAGAAGGGATGGTCCCAAATAGGATTTGTTCACTTCCCTGTTTACAAGCCCACCTTTGTGGAGTATAAAGTAGCCTACAACCACACACAGCCTAAGCTCTGTAATGTAAGGGTCACAAAAGCTCCCTCCCCTTCACATATCCCCTCAGATAGCCCCTCCTGTGATCCCTGTAAATAGTACCTTTTCTGGCCACATCTTTAAAAATTCAAACGGGGAGGACCTCAAGTCTTTTGTTTTGTTAACTTCAATGAGGTTAATTTCTCAGATCCTTTGTTTAAATTAAACCAATAAAATACACCTATTACTTGACCAATCAACAGCATATGGGCAAGTTACTCTAATGTTTCTAACACACTACCAGTATGTGCCATAGGTTTACAGGTTAGAGTTAGGCCATATTTTGAGTTTTCCTCCTCCTTCCTCATTCTCATTTGCTGTGTCTTTCTTTTCTCAGTGATTTGTTAACTTGGAGAGACTCAGGTCCTGGTCCTTGGTCCTCATCACTTCTCCATTTTAACTTATGTGCTTCCACTTTAAATATATACATCACAGTACAGGACACTTTTCTTAAGCCTCTTTTTAAGGTATAAAAGCCTAGTATTTAGGGCATACTTTCTTAATCTTAGTACTATGGACATCTAATATATATATTATTGATTTAAGTGAGGAAGAGAGAGGGAAACATCAATGATGAGAGAGAATCATTGATGATCTGCCTCCTGCACATCCCACACTGGGGATGAACCCTGCAACCCAGGCATGTGCCCTGACCAGGAATTGAACCGTGACCTCCTGGCTCATAGGTTGATCGATGCTCAACCAGTGAGTCACGCTAGGGCCACATAACTCTTTGGACTGTCCTGTGTCCTTAAGGATCATTAGCAGCATTCTTGCTTCTTAACCACTAGATACTAGTAGCACTTCCCCAGTTGTGATACTAAGAAATGTTTCCAAACATTGTCAAATGTCCCCTGGGGGCAAAGTCACCTCCATAAAACTGATTTAAAATAATTTGGGGTACAATAAAATTCTGGTAATAATAAAAATCATAAGCCTTTGGCTTGATTTGGACAGTTTAACTTCTTTAAAAGTTTGTATCTCTTAAAGTTATTGGAATCTGAACAACAACAAAAAAGTCAAGGATCGAATCTATAAGCTTGTCCTGGGTAGGAAACACACATACTAGTACACGCATACAAAATGGATTTTGTTTGGTTGTTAGCCCTACACCATTCAATAGTGTTTGATTGTTGATGATTATGTTGTCATTGAATTAAAAAAAAAATTTACCTGTGTTAAGAGCTTCACAATTTATAGTGACAATTCACCTAAATTATCTCTGATTCTTAGAAGTAGGAAGGAGAAGGACTGGGGAGTAAATTATTGGGCTAATACCCAAACTTGGGAAAATTAACCCCTCCTAGCCTTCTTTTTCTCAGCAGGATACAATTAGCAAGAAGTGGCAGAGCTAAACTTGAAGCTTAATTTAGGATATCATTGCTGCATTAAAGGCAAGATAATGTGTATGTTTTGGCTAAGGCTGCCAGCACCTCTACCTGGGAGCTCCCTCCTTGCCCACACCTCCCCTATTTTCTTTGAAAAGCAGCAGGTCACCCTTCCCCCTGACTCACTTTGTTTCCCCTCAACATTTTTGCTCAAAACAACTACCAATCACCTTATTCTAAACCTAAATGAATGTAGATGCCATCACTTTAATTATTTTAATTGAGAAAAGTAGAATATAGACTTGATAACAACAGTGAATAAAATGGCACTAATAAGACTCTGTGACCGTTGATCTCAGCTCCCCTCCCGAAATATAGCCAGTATTGACTAATATTTTATGTATTTACAGAAATATCCTCTGCATATTCAACTATTTGTGTGTGAAAATGTGTGTATATAGCCTTTAAACAATTTAAAATGTGTAATTTTAATTTTTCGTTAAATAACAATATATCCTAGATAGCTCTTCATATAAGCATATTTGAATTTTTCACATTAAATTTTACAGCCGTAGAATATCTCTACTATAAGGCTCTACTATAATTTATCTGATCAGTTCATTATTGGTGACTAGGTGGTTTCTAGGTTTTGGCTGTTACAATATTGCAATGAACAGGTTTGATTTTGATGTTTTATTAGAAGTGCTCTGAGCCTTCATTTTTCCTTTGACTATTAATGATTATGTTGTAATGGAATAAATAGGCCAAATAAGTAGAATGGGCACAAAACAATATGTATTTTAAAGAAAAATGCTTTATTGTTTTCTGATAGTCATTATTAAATGAAAGAGTGGAAATGAATCTGGAAAAAATAAATTAAATAAAATAACTTGCCAGGGTTCAGTCTTTCAGGAATATGTTTAAAAAATAGTTGCCAAGACAAAATGCACTTTGGAATTTCAGCATTCTAAAGTTCAGTAGCAATTTACTTATGATGGCACACCTATTAGAATTTATTCTCAGATTTTTTCCCCCCTAAGTAGTATTGGATGACTCTAAAAGGAGTCAGAATTAACCCTTAAAATGCTTGGATATAATTAAAATCTTGGCAATGAAGAACAAAGAGAAGTGCTTCTAAATACCCTTCTGATATAGATATCATTTCTGAAGATTGTTCAATGTTTCTTTTTATCATTTAAAAAAAAAATCCCTGATACTGTCATTTGAAATACACCATGGTCTCATCACTTATAATCTTCCCTGTCAGACTAGATATAATCATCTCAGTTACCTTGAAGAACTGCACAACATGTCTGTTATCACAGGATGATCAATGCAAGCAGACGTATTGGGGATATTTTTCCATATGGTATTCCAGATGTGAGGCCTTTGTTTACCAAATAATTGTTTTAAATTTCAGAGGAATGGCAAAGATAAGTAGATATTTCCATCACTGAATAACACATTTGTTCTTCATGCTTAGGGAAACAGATGCATATTCTCTTTGGTGTTTGCTTTTATTTTTTAGCGATTGATAAAATGTCATATTCATTGGGACTTAAATAGTCCTTAAAGAGAAACAGTCTAATTTGCAAAAAAAGCATAATAATATACTTCTTAATGTTGCATAATTAATTTTATAAAATCATCCCATAAAAATATTCATTATAAATGCGAGCATCGAAAAAAATGTCATTCATTAAGTTGGAAATAAAATTATAACTACAATTATAAAGCTTTGATGCCATTCTGTTAGGAGGGCTGTGTGCTAATTGCACAGTTTAAGGTTTGTAATTTCACATTAAGTGAAAACACAATAATCGTCTGAAAAGAAGCACATAGAGTTTAATGGCTGGGATATAAAATATGTATGTATATATATAATTTCTCTTCTGTTGGGCAATCACTTTGGATTAGAAAGCAATATAGAGAAAATTCCCTGTGCATGGAAATAAGTCTTTGAGTTGAGGGTTAAATGGCATGCCCACTCCCCTCTTCAGTCCCAGCTGGAGAGCAAATTCCACAGCAGGGACTGCCTAGACTTTTTGAGTGGGGCGCGGCTGGGCTGGGTACCAACAGCCTCCTCAGCTGCAGACGGAACTGCAGCATCCCTTCCTGCAGCAGAGCGTCAGTCATTGGCTCCTCTGTGACACGTGACTGATCGAGCCTTTTCTGTGTATTTTCTCGCCCATCTGTGTGCAGGGCACTGATAGGCCAGGCTGATGCGCAGGCAATTTATCATCTTGATCTCCCACTGAGTCAGGGAGCTCTCCTGTCACCAGTATTGATTTCAGAGGATGGACTAAATTTCCTAGGATTTCCATTAAGAATTAAGAAAAAAGCTCTAAGCACGCAGGGTAGCCAGACAGACATGGATATGAGATGGCACTGTGAAAACTCGCAGGTAGCTTCTTCTGTCACAGCCGCTGCTCAGCACAGCTTAGAACTGCAGCATGCAGGGTTTAAGACACCAGAAGCCTGAGAGCAAGCATAATGAGACTAAGAATCAATTGTTTTTGGATAACCTAATTTTAAGATTTATATTAAACTAGTTCTTCTTGGAGATTGCATGTCAAATGTATGCATGCTCTATATGAGATGTAGAAAGGTCGTTTTAAATTTTTAAATGTCCTTAAACCCTGAGCATGGTTGCTTCTAGTTTTGTTTGCTGCTTTATGTGAGCTTCAGAAGTGTGGTGTTTTGTTTTTTTTATTAGCATGCTTGTTGCAAAAACAATAAAAGTGTGTGTATGTGTATTTATATGTATTTATGCATTAAGTTGGTTCAAGTAAAAGCATGAATAAAAGCTGCTTTCAAGACTCGCAGACTGCTTTGTTGTTGTTAATGACTTGGTGATAATTTTGCCTAACTCTGCTTAAATTCTGACCGTGCATGCTTCTGCGGCAGAGTGAGGTTTCCGCTGAGAATTTGTAAAGGTGGAATGTCTGAATTAAATGTATGTTTCATACAACAGAAAATGTATTTGTGAGCAATGGTTAAATGTGCTTAACTAATGGAAATATTTCATGATGGTAAGATTTGCATAACGTTTATTTACACTAATTCTGCTTACTGAAAAAAATGCATGTCTGGGATCAATGAAAGTGTTTGTGTTTATATTTTTGAAATATAAATTTGGATCATTTCAAAGATAGTAAGATTTCAAATTTTTAAAATGCATCTGAGGTAAAAAAAATTAAAAGCATTTTATTTATTTATTTTAGTCTAGGAGAGGGTTGTAAAACTGCTGTTTGTGTATGCGAGAGAGGTCATGTGCATGCCGTGTGTGTGTGTGTGTGTGTGTGTGTGTGTGTGTTGTCTGGGTGTGTGTGTGAATTCTTTGGGGGATTTTTTGATATTCTAACTCGTCCTCATTCTCCTGAAGAGGGAAAATGCCTTAACATTCAAATATTTCCTAGGCCCAGGGGAATTAGAGCAGCAGAAGCAAGAGCATGGCCAGATGGGATTGGCACTGCTTGCCAGTGAGTGGAGACAATAGGTGGAGGCGGAGCAGATGGAGGACAGAAGGGACTGCAAATCAGAAAGTGGGAGGAGAGTGGGGGATGATCTGCTTAATAGTGGAGGAAGCCTGGCCATTCTTTTCAAGGGAACCTCTGATTGCATCTTCCTTTCAGTTATGAGATAGAATGTTATGTGTGTTGTGACAGCTATTTTTCATTCAATTAGGTAGCCACTGCACCATAGATTAGGGAAGTCCCATGAATTGAAGTTGCTTTGCCAGATTGTAAATGGTGTATTTGTTGTTGTAACCTTTTTCTCTTTACCATGTTCAGGAAAAGTAGGAGTGAAATTAAAAGCTATTGTATTAGTTAAGTTGGTGGTATCTAAATATAAATATGGCAGTACTACTAAACTTACTTACCTGGACCTCAGATGATTCAAACATCTATAGGGCATACTGACTTTTTCCCTAAATTAGCTTTCAATTCTGGAAATATAAAGATCATGTTGACTAATCTGATATTTTACTTCTGGCTTACAAATAGATAGTCATTTCTAAAATAACTTTGAATGTTTCATTAAAGTGTTGATGTTGTCATGAAGCTTGGGTACTTGACCAATGCCCAGTTTAAATTCTGAAATGAAATGAATCTCCCAGCATCCTCCATCAAGCCTTCTGTCACTCAACTACCCAGGAAACTGGGCACAGCCTTTGCCTAGTTAAGGTCATAGGAGTGGGGGGAAAACAAAACCTTTGGAATTTCATAATTTGAATGATTCTTTTAGAATTCCATGATATGCACAGACACAATTTCCAGTCCTACGTACAACCGAATTTGATCAAAATCACGCTGCCACAGTGTACCAATAAAATACAAATTTTAAAAGTTTAAAGATAAATCTTTTGGTCCATGGTGCATCCATGGCTCATGTAATCGTTTATTTGGCCAACCTTGTTGAAGGAGAGAATGTTCATGTTGCATGTCTCTTTTGACTTTTGAACCTTGGCTTGAGAAATAACTATGACCTACATAAGAGAATGAAAACCTTTGCTTGCTGTACCTTGAGACATTAAAGATAATTTACTCAGGTCATATATGCTAATTTCCCCAGAGCTGAAGAATTAAGCCAATTTCTTATACTTTCTGCAATTCTTTTCCTCCATGCCCTGTTCTTAGAAATTAATGAAAGGGTCCACTAAATGTTCCTCATTTCGCAAATTCCCTCTAACTTTTTTAGAAAGAAATAGAGCCTGCATTTATCCAATATGTATATTTATCCTATATACATATCGGATAAATATGTATATTTTGGAAGGTTGACTGGTGTTCATGAGCAAGATAGCCCAATGATATGGAATAAATACTTTTTACTTTGTACTTGCTGAATAGACTAAGAGCCACATTCTCCTTATGGGCAAAGTGAAATAGAATTAGAAGAGCTCTGAAGTGGTATTAAATGTCTGGTCACAGTAGCATGTCTGCTCAGCTTCCAAGAAAATGTCTCACCAAGACATCAACCAGGGAAAGGCTTATGTATTTACATAGTAATTAGTGATGTAGTATTGCATATTAAGGATGTTTGGATAGTTATGATGAAATGTTACTGTCTGTGTGCCCTCCATATGCTCCTTTAATTTATGAAATACGCTCATCCCACAGCATCTGGGTACATTTATACACTACAAGTGCAATCAATTAACGGTGATGGATGCAGTAGGCAGAATGCTAATTGATGGGAAAAGCCCTCTTAGCTAATACTTTGTAGTTTTCAAATAGGAAAAAAGCAGGTAGCAAAGGACTTTCAGCCTCTATCTATATCAACTTTAAATGTTTCAAGAAGTAAGCTTCACTCTACCCTTTTGGAAAATAACTCCTTTGAAACAATATTTTGACCTGTCAAAGTTAGTGTTCTTAATTCCAGTATTTTGAGCACTAGCAAAATTCTTAGGTGAAGAGTGTTGGTGGATATTTAATTACACTTAGACCAAGTGGTCTTCTCTCTCACTCCCCATATTCTCTATGTCCAGGCTTCTGTTCCTCTGCTGCTTTACCTGTCATTTATAGACTCAAATGCCATTTGCTCTAGATTTCAATATTATAACAACAAAAACCCAAAAACTCCAATAAGCTATGTACTAGTATATATGTATGTATATACTTGGTATAATGACACCAAATTCTGCTTTATACATTTTGTGTATACTTAGGCTTTAAATTTCTTTGATTTCTACTAAAGTTACCATACTGCTATCTTATTTACATATACTTGATAGTGAATATTGGAATCTCCCTCATCACTGTGGCACAGAGAATCAAGCAGTTATTGCCTATTATACAGGCAATAATAGGCAATTTCCACTATACAGAATAATTGGGGAGAGTCACGAACTATTATAAATCTATATCTCTCTAGTGTCCCTTAGCAAATGTAGACAGTATAAGTCCAAACTGAATAATGGCAATGAAAAAGCAAAAATATATGAGAGGTGTTTCCTATTTTTGTGTCATACATTATGTGATTATCACTACACACTTGCATTTGCCTCTCAAATGTTTACCTTCATGCTTAAACATTAATAACTATCTCAGAATTATTTCCCAAAAATCAATAGCCCATGTTTGTTTTCATTGTTGTGATATATATTTTTGATAGTTCATATTAGGCCACAGTTTAATTCTTTTCTTACTCTTTTCTCACACCTATGTCTTTTGTTAATAGGCTCCATTGCTTTAAGAATTATTTAGTTTAAAAGACAACAACTACATATAGTAGTTTTTGGGAATTACTCAAATATTATTTGAGGGAACCAAAAGAAATCATTCTCAAAGGAAATCACTCCTGAGGTCTATATGCTCTCATCTTTGCTTCCACTGCTTTTTAATTAAAACATCATGGATTTTGTAGGATACCAATCTTGGCTCTACGCATATTTCAGATTTTTGACCAAAAATATGATTCTCTAAGTTCACAGCCTAGATTTACTAGCAAACTTATGGGTAAAGTGGGGATTAATGGTATGGGAAAATGCATTCACGCAGCTGATATCTTGAAATTTTTCAAATTGAAAACTCTACTAGAGCTTCAGAGACAATGCCTTCCCAGTCAACACTCTGGTGAAATAAATTTGCTTATAATGAAAAAATCTATTATATATACAAAAGTATAGATTACATATAGAATACTGTGCATATATAATACTATCTGCCTGCCTTTATAATCTCAAAACACTAGTATTTCATTGTCAGATAAAAAGTATTGCATATAATTTTTATTTTTTTAAAGATATCTTTATTGATTTCAGAGAGAAAGGGAGAGGGAGAGAGAGACAGAATCATCAATGATGAGAGATAATCATTGATCAGCTGTCTCCTGCATGCCCCCTACTGGGGATTGAGCCCTAAACCCAGGCATATGCCCTTGACTGGAATCAAACCTGGGACCCTTTAGTCTATAGGCTGATGCTCTATCCACTGAGCCAAACCGGCTAGAGCTAGAATTTTTATTTTTAAAATCATTTTATTTTGGAGTTGCATAGGCGTAGCCTTAGGTGTCAATTCTCAATTACCCATGTGTGAACTGTCTGCATAATTGTTTATTTTGCATGACCAGAAGTGGTTTCTAGACCACTTATCACCCCATTGGCTTAAAAATCATTGTTTTAATTGTACACCAGGACTTTTCTCAATTAGCCTGATTTAAGTAGATCACCTATCCATTAGGTTTGTAGTTTGTGTGTATGAATATGTGTGCCTGTATGATATACTGCTAAATAATTAGCTACTAAATAATAGGTTTAAAGGATACCTATAACAAACTAGAAATTTCAGAGGGAATAGTTACTCTTGGGTTTGCCAAGAAGTGTACCTTTTATTTCTAGAAACTGACAAAGCAAATAATAAGCACTATGTCAGCATTTTTATACATTTGGTAGTTAAAACATCTACTTGCTGACTGACCCATACCAGAACTGTGCAAGTTGTCATGGGTGACTCGAAGGAGAATAAGACACTTGCTGCCTTAAAAGTCCAGGTGAAGCATCAGAACAAGCACATAAAATTAGAGCATTAAATACTGAACTATTTTATCCTATAGAACTAATTTATGCACACATATTTGCTGAGTTTGGAGAAAGGAAAGTTCAGTATGGGCTAAGTTGGCACACTAATGTTTTTCTGCTACTTGTTTCTTATGTTAGAGCAGCCCTAGTTATCTATTTATTTACAAAATAAAAGATAACACAACATCCAGTCAAATCGAGTGGGATACACATAACACCAATACTAGCTTCTGAAGTGGCATTGAAGGTATTCGAATATAAACCAAGGTCCCAAAATTAATCAAAGTGGTTGTTTCCTGTTCTACATGTTCTCAGGAAAATGTATTGATTTCTTAAAAGCCAGTTTTCATGCTCTATAACTAATAAAAACAATGCAATATGTGCATAACTTTTTTATTTAAAAATCACCTACATATTTAGTTTGTACTCATTCTCTTTATTCGTTAAAATTACACATTGGTTGCTAAATGTTTTCCTTTAAAAATAAGAAATTGATTTCTTTCTACTGATGGGATGATTTGGATGAGTTATTTTTCCAATAGTTAAAAAGACACATTGGAGTAAGTGTAACTATCTCAGGCCCCTATGGCATAATTGAGTGTGTTTGTAAATTACTCCAGCTATGATTTTCAGTATGCTCAATTCTACTTCCTTCTTTATCTTTTATTTTACTTTTGAAGGGTACCTGCTGAAATGAGAATAGAATGTGGGTGGGCATATGAAGGAAGCAAGAGTCTGGCTTTGAGTAAAATAATTTTGAATATGTGATAATTATGAACAAGTCTATTTATGTTTCTTAAATGGTTATTGATATAGTACTATTATTTCCTAAGTAAATAGTCTAAAATGCAATGACTAATTATGGAAAACTTCATGAAACATTCTTTAGAACTGACTGAAATGATATCTAATTGTAAAATATCAAACTGAATAATTCTTGATTACTTTTCAAAAACTCAAGCTAGAGAAAGTAAGCTTAGGTCACTGTTCAAAGGCATCCATGCAACAAGGGTTTCCTACATTCCTGACCTTATGATTTTCCAAACACAGCTAGTTAGATTTAAATCACAATAGATTGTCATTTTAAACAGAAAGCTTCTGATGCAATAACAAAATAAACACTGACTTTAACCTCTCTCTCTACCTCACAATTTCCTAAATGATGCATCAACTCTTTCTAATACTACAGGAAGAGAGAGGAGTGTTTAAAATGATTAGATGAAGTAGAAAGGTATATGCTTGGTTTATTTGAAAGTCTACAATGTAAGGACATTTGCAAACACATGCCAATGAAATTCATATTTTACTCTGTAAATATTACAAAAGGGGGGAATTTGTAGCTTGTTTTTTTATGATTTTAGCTTTATTATTTCCTTTATGAATGTATCTGCATCTTTTTTAAAGAAAATTGTTTTATAAATACCAGTTTTGCCAACTTAGAAGTAATATATATAGGATTTGATCATATGCTTCTTTATTTTTTTAATTGTTACGGAAATGTTTTAATTTGGAGTAATTTAAATATATTCAAATGCTACAACCATATTATAGATAATTCGCTCTTCCTTTAGCTCCCCCTAATGTTAACATTGTCTTTAAGCATTGTACATTTGGCACCACCAAGATATTAACATCCAATGTGCCCTTTGAGAAATTATTTGTGTATTTAGAATTTTTGTTTCATAGATGCCACTGAATGACTATTATCAGACTATTTTGGAAAATTTCAACATCACTTGGTTTGCTTCCCACCAATACTTAAGGGAATACACTTCACTGGACTACCCAGGATTTCTACTCAGACACAGTCAACCAAGTATTTTAGGAGGAAAAACGATTAACAGGAAAGCAGTCCTTTTCGTTTGTACCTGTCTTTTCTCCGTACCCCTATACACGTTCATTTTATTTTGAAACTGGTCCCATTTCTGTTTCCTTGTGAAATATATACCATCCTCCATCCAGAATGCTCTGCTAAACTTCAGACCTACCCTTGGAGCCACCCCAACTTCACATCAAATTCAACATGTTATTTTTTTTTTTTTTAGTTTATCTAATTATGAACAGGTTATTCTGGTTTATGTAAAGACATTGTCCTGGAGAAAGTGGTACTGCTATGGTGTGATGAAGACCAACCAGTTAATTTTCTGGTATTTGACTTTTCCCCATTTGAGGAGGTTTGCAGCTATTATACTTTATGATTTTAGAGTATGAATAAAAGTGAATTTCCATTTAAAGAAAAAGGTTTGAAAGACAGGTGGCCTCAAACATAGACTGCTTTTCATTGTATTGCATCATCTCTTCTGAATTTTGAGATAAATTTGCATCTGGGATTTGCTTATGGGATTTTCATATTGAAACTAGTGTGAGAATAATTCCAGTCATGGGTAGCATTAATTAGGGGGAAAGCTCCTTTTCCAATTCCACAGTGAAGAATACAGAGGCTCATTAGCATTCTATGGGCAAGGCTGGTAGGTTTCAGAGAATTAGCAGTTTGGAATCCTGGAAACTTGCAAATAGGAAATGCTATAGAAGAAACAACATCTTTCCATTTTAACACCATCTTGACAAATGAGGACACTTTTTGTAGTGTGCGCATCATAAAAGCAAGCACAATTCTGCGAAAACAAAGGAAAGGGGCCCCATGTTTCCTGTTCTTCTTGTGTTCTCAAACTTCCGCCTTTGCCATGAGACCTTGAAATTATTTCAAATTATTTTTTATACAATGGATGGTAAAAGAGCTAAATTATTCATTGTAAGTGAAAATATGTATTACCATGTGTCAAGAACTCTGATTCCCTCTCTGGTATTCCTAATAAGAACCCTGTGGTGTAGAATCATGGACTGAATCTACTAAACAATTACCCACATGAGTGCTATACTTACTGTGTGTATTTTTAGGTTTTATGTCAATAAATATTCTATAAAGTGCTGCATATTCTCGACTAAAAGTCCCTTATCTACCAATCAGTTTTAGATTACTTAAGAAATAAGGTATACTGTGGCTTCTAATGAAAGTAGTAAGGAAAGTGGTAATATAAGCAATCAACAGCACAGTATGAAAAAAATTCTCATTACCAATAAAGATTTATGAAAAAATAAAATAAATGCTAAATGAGATCCTCAGAAAACAAGGTTTTGTAAGCATCTTATATAATAAAAGGGTAATATGCGAATTGACCTTAACGGAGAAATGACCAGAACGACTGCTCGACCAGTCACTATGAGGCACACCGACCATCTCTCGGTCCCTTTCCCCAGCTGGCAGGTTCCCATCACCTGATGGTGAACAGGGAACCAGGAGTGGATGGCAGGGGACGTGGGCAGCGCCAGGCCAAGACCCCAGCCCCACAGGTCGCCCCACACACACAGGGCGACCTGCAACGGGGGTGGGGCTGGTGAGTGGGCGGGAACAGCTGACTTCTTGGTCTGTCCTCCCAGCCTGCAGGCTCTGATTGCCCGATGGGGAACAGGGGGTGGTTGATGGCAGGGGGCAGGGCTGGCTGCAGGCAGCCAGGGAAGATGGCCCTGATCACAGGTCAGGCCTAGGGACCATACCCGCACACAAATTTTGCACACCAGACCTCTAGTTTTTCTATAAACATGAAAAAGACAGTGGGTCTATACTGGCAACAGAAGGTTAGATTTGTAGGATAAATTATTTTTAGGGTTGTTCACAATTTATTGATAAAAATTAATAAAGCTTGTAAATGGCTATAGTGATTTGAAATATTTAGCATGGAAATATTCTCAGACATAGGAAATGAAATTAGAACTTTGACGTTTGTTATTTCGAGACTTCTTAAAATATGGAAAATATAGTGATTGAGTTTTAAAATTATTTTTCTATTATCAGCATGTAAACATAGGATTTGGTGGATGTTCTGGAAATCATTATGTTGTAGTGCAAACTAATATGTATAGTTGAGGCTTAGCTTGAAACACTTCAACTTCAAAGCATTCCCTGGACCCTGTAAAACTTACAGAGCATCATGGCACTGTGGCACTAGAGAGAGCAAAGAAGGTGTGACGACCACACACTTCCTGGGCAGCTCATGAACTATAGGCCTAGATTCTGTTGCGGCAGCTCTAGAACATACGGCCAATTTACCACCGTTAGCGTCTTTCTTAGCCCCTTGCCTATTATATATTTTATTCTTTCTAGGGAGTAATTCCTCTTGCCATTTTAAACTTACTGAACCTGGTGAAATTAACTCTGGGAAAAGTATGCATGGCCTCCGAAAGGATTTCATCAGATAACTCACCATTCATTGCCCATTTTAATTATGTGACTGAGAAACTCCCTTTATTGTTTTTATCTCCTATTGTTTGGTGCAAGATGTTCAAGGACAGAGCAGTCCTCTGTGAGGTACTTTTCTGTTCTGTGTCACAAGGTTTGATATTTAAGAAGAGGGAAGTCTTTGTTGCCAGGAGACAGCTAAGTCCTAAGACTGCTTAGTTGGCTAGTCCTGAAGCACAGCTGGTTTAATGGATTGACTTACTTTTACTTGTAGATTTTATTATGCTTCCTTTCTCTTAAACCTCTTTTGAGAATTTTGAAACCAAGACCTATTTCACATCTCTCTGGGTGAGATATTCACCCTGCTTTCCTAATTCTGAAATACCTTTATCACTGGTTTCATTTATGAAATGGCATAAGACACCCTGCCTCTATCCAAACATAGGTGGGAAGACTCTTCTTTCATTTTCTCCTCCCTTCTGCTCATTTTTATCTTTATAATTTCCTGTTTGATTTTCCTCTTTTCTTCAATTTTTCCCTCTAATAGTCATTGAATGGCATTTATTGCTTTATTTTGCCCCATTTCTGTCACTTAAGAATCAAATTTGGAAACCAAAATAAGGCACACAATTGCTAAGTCTCTAGACAGTTTTAGACCTTGTGGAGGTCAGAAGAATCAACTGAATTCTGTGACATTAAAAGGAAATATATTGGGCACAACTTAACTCTCCAATGAACGGGATTCTGCAGGATTTTAGAAATGCAAAGTAAGGCTACTCATCATAGGAGTAGCTCATTGGACAGAAACTATAGAATCCTCAGGATATAAGTATTGGAAATTTAATTTTCAGTAAGTCCCTGACACTTCCTTTTTAATTGTGTTGGTTTTATTTTATTATATATATATATATTTTTTTAAATCAAGGGAATATTTTTTGTTGAAATTTCTAGTTGTTTGGTCTCTTAATCCTTAGGATTCCATATTCAAGGATAAATAGCAGAAGATGGAGCAAAAATTGTGTCACTATTAACAACCTGTTATGAGACAATTTCCCTACTCCAAAACATGGTAAAATAGCCAAAATTCTAACTACTTTAAAAGCACTAGTTGTTTCAGGTAAAAACTATCATATTTAGAAGAAAATTTAGTTATTTCAAACCAATACATTCCACTTCATAGAGAAAGCATCAGGCCTCTTTACTGGTGTTTCATCTTTGGCTGTAGTGAGCCATTTCATGAATTTAAAATCATTATACTTATATATGTGTGCATGTATACATTTTTAAAATCTTTTCTTTTGATAAAACTAAAGATTCACAGATGGTTGTAAAGAAAGATGCAGGAAATCCCCTGAAGCCTTTACCCAACATCTCCCCCATGTTAACATCTTGCATAATTATAGTGCAATATCAAGACTAGAATATCGATATTGCTCTTAGTCATAGAACTCATTCAGATTTCCCCAGTTACACATGCACATATTTGTGTATGTGTGTGTAGTTCTGTGCAATTTCATCATGTGTAGCTTCTTGTAACCACCATCGCAATCAAAATTCTTAACTATACCATTACCACATTAGCCCTTGATTATCACATTTTAAAGGGATCTGAGGGGTCATTTACTCTCATGTACTTATTATTGGGATAGGGAGTGATTTGCCCCAGGTCAATGGGTTTGATAATGATTGAACTCCTATTGAAATCTCAGAATGCTATATCTTATCCTAGACCAGTTTCAGGAATCCCACTTACATTCTCAGTTTATGAAGTAGGCACTTGTTCTACAAGTTTAAAAAATAAAAGAATTGAAGCAAACAAAAGCTTGATAGTAGTTGAGTTGACCAAGTCATCACAATGATTAGTATTTTTTTAAAAATCTGATGTTCTAATTCTATTACTGGATACAAAATGGGTATTATGTTCTCATCTGTTTAACATCAATGTAAACATTAGATTAGTATTTCAGACAAGGCATATATGATAGAAGTAATCAATCCATGTTGCTTCATAAAAACTCAACATGGTTTCTAGGGGGAGAAGGGTTATTATCTGCAAAGAATTCAGAGATTTAGCTACAAATTATATAATCAGTACTCTCCCCAAAGATTTGAATGCCTACCCCTCCATTCACCCAAAAACACATTGGACAATTTAATAATTACTTTCCCTTTCACAGTTGCCTTTAATGCTCACTTTAATTTAGTTACCACTCAAAATTATTGAGGTATGGTTTAGGGGCTTTGGGGAATTGGGGAGTCACTGCATGTGACTTGACCCACAGATCTGTTTCCTATTCACTTTGGAACCATTTCCGATGCTACTCGCTGTGGGGATGAACCTGGTTATAGAAGAGCAGATGAGAAATTATTTGGAAAGAATGTAGGATCAGAGACTTTCCCACTATATCAGCACCATAGAGATTGGAGATGCAAAAGACCCATTAGCTGCTTTGCCCTATTTCCACAGAAATTGAAGTGAACATTTTTCAAAAGCCTAATCTATTTTTGTTTAAAATAAATGGGAGCTCAATGTAGAGTGTTGTTAAAGCTTGAAACTGCTGATCATTGTGTTTTCTGGGTTTTCTTGTGAGATCCACTTGACAGTTTGCATAGCTAATTATTGTGTTCTCATTTGTTTAATTCCAGCACTGCTGTCGGCTCCTTAGGATGGGGGAGGGCAGGGTGGTGCCACTGCAGTTTTAAAGTACTATATGTCAACAAGCCATTAAGTGAAAGAGTGTGGGGGAGAGAATGCTTATGCTGTGTGTGCATGGGTGTGTATGTTGTAAGATGGGTCAAAGTTAAAGCAGGAAAGTGAATTTTAAATAACTCCAGGTTTTGATAGTTAATAACACTTTAGTGAAGATTTTGTCAGTAACCAAATGCAGGAGATTAGTGGGGTCCCTTTTGGCCTCATTTTATGTATCATGATAGATAATTTACAAAAAAAAAAATTGCTAGGAAAACTAAAGAATATCCATTCTTAGAAATTCTGGTGTTTTGTTGTTGTTTTGGTGGTGAATGATTTTTTTTTTTTAAATGGACTTCAGTTGTATAGTCCATTTTAGGTTGAAAAGCCTTGTAATTTGAAGAGAATTTGTTAAGAACAATTTCTTTTCCAAATAGAGAGCTTTAAAACTTTCCAATTTTAGTGTTTTGTGGACTCTATTTATGGGGGAAATGCTTTTTTAGGAATCACTGATTTTATTGCAATGAATCATAAGTCCACTGTACAGGTTTTGCAATTTAGAAGCATCAAACCATTTAAGAACAATTGAGGTACTGATGGTTCACATGAGATAAAATTATTTCTTCTGGGTGTATTTTTTGTTGTTGGTGGCGGTGCTGCCATTTGGGGGGACAGGAGAGTTTTAATCATTAGAATTACATATTTTGATTTTCTTTCCTGCATTGTAGGATGGAACCCTTTTCTAAAATCCTCCACAATTCATTACACTGAAAGTTTGCTTTAATTGAGCATCCCTAAATAATTACCATGCTTCTTTAACGATATGTCAATTCTGAATGAGGAAATTAATGTGAAAATCAGTAGAAAATGTTTACAGCTCTTTCATAGTGGGAGTGCATCTTTGTGTTTGCAACAATGGTGAAAATAACTACTGTTCAATTTATGTATACAGCTTTCTGTAGAGCAGCCAAACTGGGATTGGCCAGCTAAGAATAGATGATGAATGACTACATCTCCACATTTGCATAGAATATAGATAAATAGGTAGGTAAATAGATACATAGAAAGGAAGGGAGGAAGGGAGAGAAATAATTTTGTGGTTTCTGGTTGCAATAAGCTACAGACATTTTCAAACCTTTCAAGACACAATGAATGGCAAACATTGTGTGCCTAGTGATTTGAACCTCTACATAGGAACTCAGTTGAATGCTTGAGAGCTAAGATGAAACTCATACACATTCTTGCAAACCATTGCTATGGCAACGTACTTAAAATTTCCAAGGTCTGTCTCCCCCGAGTTTGCACCTGCATTGAGCTTATTGTGAAACAAAAAAAGGCTTTCCAACTTGAAAATGCTTCGGAATGGTTGAGGGTACGTTTTGAAATAAAGTGGAGTTTAAAAGTTGAAAAGCAAAATAGGACATTCAGGGGGAAAGTACATTTGCATTCTTCAAGCAATATTGGCTTTCTTTCCCCTCCTACAATATTTTAGGCAAGGGAAAATGTGCATAGTCTACCTGTTGTGGATATTAGGATATTTTACCCACTTCAATGGCCTACATGCTGCCTATGGCAGGTTAGATGTAGTTTCACGCCTGTCTTGTATAATAATAATAAAAGACTAGAATAGCTGAGATTTATTTAGCATTTATTATGCACCAGGAACAGTGCTAAACACTTCATGGATCATGATTTTCTTATGTCTTACAACTACACGGCAGAGATTAGTACTGCATCCTTTCCACTTTTTTACAAATGAGAGGTTAAATAAATCATCACCCAAATTCTAACAGCTCCAGTGTTAAACTCAATGCCCATGCAACCAGCCACTGGGGAGCAGCATCCCATAATACTCCTCAGTGAGAAGGTGGTCTACAAAGCCAGAAAAGGGGCTACCACAGAGAGCATCTCTCCCTCTACTCAGGATACACGGAGTGAATTACCCACCTGGGTGAATATAGCTAGACCCCTGCATGGCAGTATCAGGTTCTACCTATAAGAACAAGCCAATGTTTCCCCAGTGTTTGAGGTAGCAAGGTGGTCAAAGACACGAGGCAGCTACCTTCCTTCTTACATGGTTCATCTCCCTCCCAGCAAATTCAGTGGAGCACCAAAGGTGGCTTGGCTTCTATTTGAGTAGGTCTTGGAAAATAGAATGATGTATTTGGTCTTTTTTTATAGAATGTTCGAATATGTTTGTGTGAATTTTAAGTCAGAAAATTGTACTTTCTTTGTGAAGAGAATGTCTCTAAAGTTATCAGGTGCCCAGTGCTAGGAATTAACTTTTCACATTGCAAGGAGAGCAAAGTGAGAGCGTGCCTACATAAATACTCTCAATAGCATCTTGTACGTACCAGCTACTGTGCTGGACAATGTTTGTGTCTACCCAGCCTCACGGAATACTCATAACAATCCTGTAAAATAGGTATAAATAAGTTCATTTGTACATAGGAAGAAACCTAGAGGACTTAGGGAATTTGTCCAAAGTCACAGAGCTAATAAGTGGCAGAGCTGGGATTTCTG
Source organism: Myotis yumanensis (assembly GCF_028538775.1). Taxonomy (NCBI): domain Eukaryota; kingdom Metazoa; phylum Chordata; class Mammalia; order Chiroptera; family Vespertilionidae; genus Myotis; species Myotis yumanensis. The sequence continues at coordinate 26,802,127 of NW_027223762.1, read as the reverse complement.
CCCAGCCTGTCTAGCGCTTAAACTCATGCTCCTTTCATGCTTACTGGTCAAAGAGAGATTTTCTGCTCAGAGACAGCCTTCATGAGTCACACATCCGAAGTTCTCCAGGAACTTGGAGGGAGGGAAGTCTAGTTCCTTATTGTATTCTTCCTCTGCTTAGCTCCTATTTAAATAAGGTATGCAATAAATGATTATTAATGAGTGAATGAATGAATGAATGAGGGAAGAATCAATCAAAAGATGTACATTTTATGGGTGCATTTTTCCCTGCATTTATTGTTGGTCTGAATTTGATGACTGGTCTCAGTTAGCCCTTATCTTCTTGTCGTTTATTTGGGAAGAAGATAAAACTTTCATCCTGTATTTAGATTTTGAAGGAAAAGAGTATAAAGACATCGTTTCCATATCTATAATAATCTATAATAATAAAAGCATAATATGCAAATTGACCAAATGGCCAAACTGCGGAACAACCTCGCCATTGCCCCATGATTGCCCTGCAGAGGGTAGCCCAGGCTACCTGGCCAGTGGCGCTGTGGCAGGTGAGTGGGGCCTCCCTCTGTGGGGGCAATCAATCGTGGGGCTTCTGGACTGCAAGAGGGTGCAGGCCAGGCTGAGGTGACGCTCCCCACCCTCCCCCAGTGCACGGATTTTGTGCACCGGGCCTCTAGTAATCAAAGTGCTTATAATTGAATACTATTTCAATAAAGTTCAGGGGAGCCAGGGAGGGTTTGGGAAATGGCATATAAGGAAACCCCAGAATAACAGTCAGCTTTATTTTTTCAGTTCTTTCTAGAAAGCAGGTTATATCTTATTGCTTTCTCAAAGGGCAGAAATGCTTCATAAAAGCAGGCTGACCAGCTTTTCCTTTCCTTCAGCCTTTCCTTCCTTCTGACTTATAATCATTATCTCTTTTCAGTTAAAAATAATGTCACTTTTTTCTATTTCTCTACCATAAATTTCCAGGAGGTCTAACATGGAAACCAGTTATAAAAGTTTATTGTCACTTATAGAGCTGTTAGAAGGCAGATAAAAATCTTTGAAAAAGTGTGATTTTGCCACAATTCTCATCTCCTATCTTAGGAGTTATGTTCCTGGAAAATAATCTATACTTGTTCACTCTTATTTTGAGATTTAATGAGCTGCTATAAATGAGCAATTGTGACAAATATACCTAGATATAGTGAGCTTAGGATGACTTTAAGAACAAGATTATTTGAAATGATTCTACCAATTCAATTGTCATGAGTAATATTTCTTCTATTTTTAATGTCAAGATGAATTCTTCACTCAAATTTAAGTCTTACAATCATAATTATTTTCATAAAATGCTTTATTTAAATTACAAATACTTAAAAAATAAGCCAGATTTTAGAGTGTGATGACTTTTTCCATTTTTATTGAAGTATAAAATATTAAAATATTAAAATTTTAAACATAAAACATTTTAAGGTGTATTGATGCATATACTTATTATGAAATAATTGCCACAGTCAGTGATGATGACACTTTAAGTCAACTCTATTGAATTCCTGTGATAGATGTTGTGGGGATATATAACTGTTCCACAGAAGTATCTATCCTATATAATAAAAGCCTAATATACAAATCGACTGACTGGTAGAAAGACTGGTCGCTATGACGCTCATTGACCACCAGGGGCAGATGCTCAACTCAGGAGCTGCCCCCTGGTGGTCAGTGTGCTCCCATAGGGGGCGCACCAAAGGATCAGCGAGCAGGTGGATAGTAAGGAGTGAGGGGGCCCTGACTGTGAGAGGGCACAGGCCGGGTTGAGGGACCTCTCTCCCCCCCACCAGTGCACGAATTTCGTGCACCGGGCTTCTAGTATATATATAATATAAGGCTAAGCAACCATCCAACCATCCAACCGGTAGCTATGATGCACACTGACCACCAAGGGGCAGATGCTCAACACAGGAGGTAACAAGCTGTGGTGACTTGGCAGCTGTGGTTCTCAGGTGACACACCCAGAACAAGAGAGGAGGGAGCTCGATTCTGAGAACCGCCCTCTCACAATCTGGGACCCCTGCGGGATGTTAGAAAGTCAGTTTCGGCCCAATCCACTCAGGCCAGGCTGAGGGACCTCACCTGCTGGAGGGAACCTGCTCACTCCGCAGATGCCCTTTGCGCCTCCCCAGGTGAGGCTGGCCAGGGAGGGATCATGAGAGGTTGGCTCCAGGGCATGTCCAGCACATCTTGCTACCTTCTAATTAATTTTCTTTCAATGTGAACAAATCTGTGCACCAGGCACTAGTATGAAATAAGATAAAACAAGCACCTAAGCAGTTTCCAACCTTTTAAATTTAAACATAATTTGAAAAGGCACATACGTCCACTGTTCCAGTGCAATAAAATATATTGCTCAGTGTCTTTTAAGGATTAATTAGCATACTCTTAATCCATATGGAGAACACAACCATAGGTAATGTCCTGTTATAAATAAATATAGCACAATAAGGATATTGCCCTCCATGGATCACTCTTGGACAGTCTCTTCTTCTCCCTTCAGCTCCTCCCCCTCTTTCCTTAATAATCAGTATTTGCTAAGTGATCTATCTGTCCATCTGGTTACTCTAGATATAGGACATGAATTAGAAGTAAACTTTGGGTGCAGAAATAAAGCAGGTTTGCCACATCTTCTGAGTCCCAGGAAAATGAATAAGAAGGAGAATTTAGCATGAGCTCCAGTATCCCTGCATCTGTGTAATAGTTCTACAGGAGGTCAGACTGGAGAATAGGGATCCACTGTTCCAGGCATGGGTTGGCACTACCTATCTTGTATGTATGCCCAAAATTAGCATTGCCAAAGTAAATCCTATCCTGGTATAACAGGGATCAGCCCCAGAATAGCAGCATTTGCATAAGAGGCTAAGTAGTTGGTGTGAGAAATACAGATCCTCTTCAACTGAGGGGACAAGAGGATTTCAGGTCATGAAAATGAAATTTATTCAGTGAAGTGGATATTTGGCTGCTCTCTTAAGGAACTACCTGGAATTGCTTTTTATACTGCCATGCAAGGAACAAAAGTAATTCCTTATTAGTTAAAATAACTTACACAAATGCTGCATTATGGGAATGTTCATATTATGTTTCACATATAGAAATGATTTATATGTACATTATATATTTGCTTATATAGTATATACTACAGGCCCCAGTGCACAAAATTTGTGTACTCGAGTGCTCGAATAGGGGGAGGAGGGTGTCCCTCAGCCCGGATTGCAAGAGGGCACAAGTTAGACCAAGGGACCCCACCGGTGCACGATCAGGGACAGGGAGGGGCGCGAGAGGTTGGCCAGCCAGGGAGGGACCATTGGAGGGCTCCAGGGTATGTCTGGCCTGTCTCACTCAGTCCTGATTGGCCAGACCCCAGCAGCAAGCTAACCTACCAGTCAGAGCATCTGCCCCGTGGTGGTCAGTGTACACCATAGCAAGCGGTTGAGCGGCCTTAGCATATTATGCTTTGATTGGTTGAATGGCCAACGGACACTTAGCATAGGCTTTTATTATATAGGATATTTACATGTATAGTATGTGCACTCACATATAATATTGAGAACACAGAAACCAGTCCAAGATGATGCATATTGCTCATGAGGTTCAGACTGAGAGTTCATATCTGAACTTGTATATATTTTCCATTGTTGAGCAGCATACTAAAATTAAACTGAAGTGGTTCAACACTACAACATTTCAAATATGTATGAATGAACCAGAATATGCACCATAAGGATTGAAATAGACAGATATGGAAGCATGAAGCTTCAGTTTAACTATAACCAGCAAAGATTAGATCTTAGTTTATGAATGACATAACATTACAGCATCTGAGTGAGATAACATTTGCTCTAAATCACTGCCTGATAGAAACACTCAGAGAGGTGCTGTGCAGATATTGACTCATTGGGGGAGCTCAGTATGCAACCTTGCATATACTCAAGTCATGGGTCAAAATCCAAAAATCAAGTTTCTCTTAACTGAGTCAACATCATTTCCAACTACAACTTTGTTTCTTGCTGTTCCATGTTCCAAACATTGTGTGGAATAGAAGTTCTCATATATTCCCACATTAAAGTTCTAGCAAATATCAGAAAGACATTGGTTATGATATTTCCCAGGAGAAAATGAATGTGGATAACTAGGAGTCTGAGGCTCTTTCTATACCTTTGATTTTGCACCTCTAAACTCTAGGGCCATCATGTAAATGAGATTGCCCTGATCAATGAATGCATTTCTAGGGTATACCTGGAGAAACAACCAGTATTTAGTAATAAATAGTCACTTTCATTTATTTATTCTCCAGATGTACTAAGAGATAATTTGACAAAACCTTAATGATGGTTGTGTAAGAGAGACAAAGATAAATAGCTCATTAGTACTTGGGTTGTGTTATCAGTAGTTAATAAGAGAGACCTGCAAAGTTGGAAGGATTTTCATCAGTGGATTAATGAGAAGAGAGACAGGGAGTTCATTGAGTTAATTTTGTAGCCAGCATGGGCTGCAATGTTCTAAGTAGAAGGGAAAAAAAAGGTAGCAGAAAATTCAGAAATTTACATTTTACTTCTGTCCCCAAGAATTTATTTGTGCATTTATGTGCAGAGCTGAGAGGCAAAGTGTTTAAAGGTCTTTAAAAAATAAGCTAAGAAAAGATTACCACTAGTAAATAAAAATGTTCTGGGTTTACACCATTTCAAAGTAACTGCAGTTAGTATTTGAATTTTGTTTTAAAATTTTGAACTCCAGCCTTTATTATATTCCCTTTGTAGTATAACTTGTACACCATATCAAGTGAAGCAGTAGCTGTGTATGTGTGTCTGCTTGTATGTGCTTTCTTCATGGGAATTTTAGTGGTCATTTATTAAAATCAAGTACTCTTTATTTTAAATTCATTTCATAATGTACCTTTATAAACCACATCAACCTTTAGAAGACAAATGATTTTGGGTGGATGGATGGATATATGATTGGGTGATAAATGAATGGACAGAAGTCACCTGGAATTAGAGACAATTACATTCTACTAGAGGTCTGGATAATCTCACAACTTTGCCATTCATTTGCAGAATAATGTGGTCAAACAGAAATACTTAAACTTTTAGCTTCAGTTTTCTAATAAGTAAAATGAAGATCACTGAGGTCTGGCTCAGTACAAGAAGATTTTTGACTGTCTAAAATATGATTCCATTCTGTTACATGTTAAATGCCACATTAATAAAAAAAGCTTGAAATTTGTAGGCATGTTAGTTGAAACTATCCATCATTGGCATTTTACAATTTTAAAATCTGTTTTTGGCCTCATAATGAACAAGGATTTTCAGTTCAACCTGTGTGACTAATTAGTCTTTTCAGTCACCATACTTGGACCAGAGAAATTCATATTGACACAGCCAGAAGCCTAGATTTGCACTGCAAACATCTGTCAGTACTTATTTAATATGGAAATGGCCAAACCCATTTCAGGAGGTGCTTTGTCTATAACCAAGACAAATAGAGAGGGAACACATCTCATCACATGCATATTCTAGTTTCCCTTTCAGCACCTCCACTCCACTACCAACAGTCTTTGGCGGTCTTACACCCCAAGTTCTAATTAGTGAGAATCCAGAAGGATAGATTTTTCCAGTAGCTATGCAAAAATTTAAACTTCACTTTAACTTTTATTTTTTGCCAGCTATTCTACATTGCTTTGGCTAAAAATTGAAATGCAATATGAGCATAGAGGTTATCATTAGCTTAAAGAAATAGTATAACAGATATACTGTATTTTTAAAACATAAATTTGATTTGAACTTTCCTGACACCAAATTTCTACTTTGCCGGTATATTATTTTTATAAATATTGCTAAAATATGTTCTTTTTTGATTAATCAGGAATCCAGTTCTTTTGTTTTTCCCATAATTTTCTTTAAATTAATGTATCTGTGGCATTATTGGTACATTCCTATCTTTCCCTTTGGGTTTTGCCTGTTAGGATGACCAGTATCAAATGGGTATCAAAATGCATGTTGGAATGAGTCGATGTCGTGATCTCTTTACCGTGGTGGAGTTTTTTCTATCCAACCCACGTTCACTATTCTGGAACCATTACATACATTTTAAGCAGCCAAGGAAATCTTGAAGAAAATTGAATGGCTTTCAAGCCTGTCTTTTCCCCAAGCAGACAGCTGATTTATGGTCACTTTTTGTAATAACCTAAGGCATCAGTTGGGGGAAAAAACACATTAAAGAAATGTGAAAGCTGGCTGTTTTCAGGGATATTTAAGCTTTTCCCTAAATATTCATGAATGCCAATGTTCAAACATTTGAATGGAGTAAATGAGTGTACAAAAGGGTTTATTTTTTGAGCAGGTACTTAACTATAACACACAGGATAATAGCGCCTCCATCTATGTTCTGAACAAACACGTTATTGGTGAATATATAATGAAGTAATAGATATGGGAGCACTGTTATATTTCAAGAAAACAATATGCTATTTGAATTGAATTGATTGTTGTTATTTGTATTAATAAGTGATTTGTTCCCATGCTTTAGAATAGAGTGGGCACAGTAAGTTATTTGCAGGTATGAACCATAATTTGTACCTTGCTAGGTAATGACCACATTTTTACCCATCAGAAAATGCTGTGCATAGATGAGCTGTTTCATGTTTGATGGTGACTAATTGATCCTCATTTTCTTTGTTATTCATGTACTGTAGCTAAAATTCATCCTTCACAAAGTGGATATCAGTTTATTATTTTTATTTTAATTAGATCATGGAGCCATGTGATTGACGGCTTTATGTGGCATCTACTACTCAGAAAAAAAATGAACAATTGATAAATAAGAACCAAAAGCTTGAATGAGACAATGGAAACTACCACAGGGTCTATCTGCACATTCCTTTGCACTTTTTTTTTTTAATATATTTTATTGATTTTTTACAGAGAAGAAGGGAGAGGGATAGAGAGACAGAAACGTCGATGAGAGAGATCGATCAGCTGCCTCCTGCACGCCCCCCAGTGGGGATGTACCCGCAACCAGGTACATGCCCTTGACCGGAACCGAACCCGGGACCCCTGAGTCCGCAGGCCAACGCTCTACCCACTGAGCCAAACCGGTTCGGCGCCTTTGCACTTTTAATAGCATTGTTGATTAACTAAAATTATCATTTTGATAAGTTTCTTTATTGAATTGATTTGATCAAATTGGTCCACTGTTTGGAACTTGAACTTGTATATATTTATTATAATTGCATTCTTTGAGGGGGTACAGTTTTTCCTCTAGATCAAAATTGTGACTTTCCATACCTCCTAGAAATGTCTTGCCTCATAGATCATCTATGTAGTGGGTCAGACCTACCTTGGGGAATTTGTAACACTAATTCTGAATCCTGGCACCTTTTTTTCAGGGAAACACACCTAGCAGTAAATGTTTTCTGGAAAGACTGTCAGATTCAGTCCTGTAAGGCAGACATAATGTGCTCTCTCTCTCTTATTCAGAGCAGCTTCATATAAATAAAAGTATCATCAAGAACAAGTGTCCATCAATTAGCCAAACATCACATTTCAGCTAGCATCATCTCTATCCATCAGTTTTCTCAATCAATTCAGTCTAAATGTCATTCACAGCAGTGAACGATTAGGCTAAATAATATTATGTAAATAAGCACCATTGCTTCAGAAAATATTTATTTTTCTCTTTTTTTGGATATATAGCCAAATAGACTATTTCTGTTTAGAAACAGCTTCAATAGAAGTTTTAGAGCAAATCAAGGATTTCTTTGTGGGCACCACATTTATAACGGGCGTCCTTTCTACAGTTGGAGTTGTTCTGTAGAAAGCATTTGGATTTTGAATGTCCTTTCTACAGTTGGATTGTAGGTGTGTTCATAGGAATATATCAGTCTTCAGGGAAGCCATTTAGCATGAGGAAAAAGTCTAAGAGTGCTGTTGTTATCAGAGATATAATATTTCAGAATAAGTTTATGTATCTGCTTATCGTATCTTTTTACCACACTGATACCCAATTGTGCTATATTTTAAAAAGTGATAGCAAGTGAATGTGCAGCAAATTTCACCATTAAAGGGGGGAAGGGAAAGACTCCTTATAAGTGAGAAAAAAAGAGTAAACTACATCTACTTTCTAACCTACTAAATGATCTCTTTCTAATAATCCTGGACATTAAATAAATTGGTCTGTTTCTCTAAAATTATTTTTCAATTACAGTTGGTATACAACATAATTAGTTCAGGTATACAACATACTAATTGGACATTTATATACTTATGAAGTGATCACCCCAATAAATCCAGTATACCCATCTGACTGGTCTAACTTCTTACTCTACATTAAGAACATCCTTTCTGCCCCATCCTGATTACATTTTTCTAGCCTATAACGTATTGGTGTTTATCCACTGAATATAATGAATTAAGTTTCAGTGCCTTTATTTCTTGAATTCTGCCCTGGTCATTTTTTCCTTACAGGTAGGGAGACCTCAGTATTTTTACTAGACATTCTGGGCAAGAACAGATGCCATGTGAATGTTCAGACCACTCTGAATTGGGGAAGATCAGCATGGCACTTTGGCCTCTGAATGGTTAAATGGATAGTTATGTAAAGCTAATGTTTTTGCTTGATCACTATTCTGTCTCTTTCAGCAGGTAGCCTCTTCTCTGAAAAGGTTATAGGCCTCAGCAAAGAGTATACTAAAGAATAGAACTGATTGATGTGATATATTTGAGTTTCTTTCTACCACTCTCAACAGCATGCCATAGAGAGACAGTTCTAAACACAATGAATTAAATTTAAATTACACAGCTCTGGCTAGGAAATTGTTAACTCAGCCTCCAAAATAAAATATAATTTTTTCCCTACATTTGAGCCACTTCATTTTTTTTTCATACAGTGATGATTGCTGCAATGCCTCTACTGACTTAAAAACTTTTATTCACAATACTGTTACTTTTTAAAAGACCATGCCGGGTTTTAATTTTTGAAGAAAAACATGAAAAATAAGAATGTATATTCATTATACCAGGAAAAGTACATTAAAATCTAAATTATAGTTTTACAATAAGGGCATATTTGCACAGCTTGTTTTCTACTTGAAAGGTCTATAGAAGGTACTATTTAATGGATGACATGTTTTGTTATTTTAGGTACTATATTTTGTGAAAGATAACACTGAGAACATTCTAACACTTTCTGTTTGCTATTAAATTGTCCCAAAGGCTGTTGAATGTAGAAAATAGGTCAACTTTTAAAACAGAACTTAAACTTGTGTGGCTAAATAATTTAGTCTGCATCAAACACTATCCATGGAGTCACACATTTTCAGTCCATGAATTTCTTTTAAGAAGCAGCCTTTATTATGCATACTTGATGTTTGACTTCTAATTCAGAATTTGAACCTAGACAGTAAAAAAGGGAAGCTTAGCTCAACAAAGTACCAATATAGCTGCTGAATTTTGATTACATATTAACATGAGATCTTACATGTATAATTCACACATACAACTTCCAGTTTAATATCTAAAATTATATTATTTATAAATATAGCACAAAAATCTATTTGGTTCTACATTTGTGAAATATAGCAATATTGATAATATTGCCACTTTTTATGAACATTACAATGTGGTCCTATTTTAGGTCTTTGTGTACTAATTTAATTCTTACAATAGGAACTATTATGTTGTCCAGTTTTTCAGGTGAGAAAAACAAAATGCAGGATAGTTGATAAACTTCTAAATCAGAGTGTCCCAGCTTCTGCACTATTGGCATTTTGGGAGGACTGTCACGTGCCTTTTAGGACATTCAGCAGCATTCCTGGTTTCTACCTCTTAGATGCCAATGACAGCTGACACCCTCCACCCCAGTTGTGTCAATATGTAATGTCTCCAGACATTGCCAAATGTCCCACAGGCAGCGGGGTGGGGGAATGGGTCGACATCACTGCTGGGGTAAGAAGCAGGAGATTGAATAATTTACTCACATCCCCCTATCAATAACAAAAAAAAAAAAATAGCACCCCTACACTGATTGCATTAATGTAGTTAACAGTCCTCAAGGAACATGAGAAATACTCTTGTAACCCTGAAATTAATTTTAAAGAGTATCCACTGTGGTTTAGAAAAAAGTATCTTTGTATTTGAAATTAGCTCCATAAAAAGCAAGTGATCTGCTCTGGGGCAAATGGGAACAATTGGCCTGCAAGACCTCATAATCCAATAACTTGTTATCAAGCCAGTTTGGATGTTAGCCTGCAGGACATGCTTGTGCCAAAAAGAGGATTTTTTTTCCCCTTTAAAGCTAACTTTAATGAAAGATACCTGTGTAAGGATCACACCAATTGCTGGTAGTCATCACTAACATGAACAGTTACAACTCAAGGAAAACTGATATTTTGAACTTGGTCTTTTAAAATAACAGCGGCAAAATGAATGAATCCAGTCTCCTAATTGTCTCAGAAGAATTGAGAGCAGAATAATATGAAGCCATCTCACGATGCTATCTAAATGCTTGCATTTAATTGAAGTTATATTAAAGAAGAATTAGCATCTGAACAAGTTCTTTATTCTTAATTAAAGCTCCTGCACTTAAAAGATTTTTAAGCCTCATATTTTGTCACAAAAGTGCATCATCCCTTGTCTCCATTTTTCAAAATGGCACAATTTTCTTGACATTTATTTATGCTTTAATCTTGGACTGTATTAGTTACTGTTTTAATGAAAACAAGTCATATTACATTTTGGCCTTTTAAAAAATTGTAAGATTTATATTATTTTTTTATTTGTAGTAAGTTGCAACTGAGATAACGTATTAGTTTCAGGTGTACAACATAATGATCACCACAATAAGTCCAGTTAACATGCTTCACTATACATAGCTACAGCCTAGGTTAATTCCACTTTTAAATAAGGATTTCATTAATGTTGCAGTTCTGAGTATTGTCTAAACAATTATAATCTCCTTAATCCTTAGCCGATGTAATGAGATATGTTCCTTCTTGTACCTTGCATTCTCTCTGTGCTGCCATTAGCCAGATCTGATGCAAACCTCACAGTCTCCGTGCAGTAACTGTGCTGAGTTTACTGCTGCTTGTAAGTGGCAGTAAAGAACAACCTCCAGTGCTTGTAAATGAGTTGATTATGTGACTAACTGCTAGGATTTACACACTCTGCTTTTTATTACAGTGAGTGTTGTCTTTTTTGCTGTAAGTGCAATGAAGCAACGAGAATGTCACAAAGACAATCGACACCTCTTTCCTACTTATTGTAAAATACCACCCCCTCACCCAAATATGATTTTCACTTATCATGACACCTTAATGATAAAAAGAACAATGGGGACGTGGTACCTGCTACCGAATTGTAACAAAAACAAAAATTCAGTATAAAATCTAAACATAATTTTTTTTTAAATACCTTAAGTAGATTGTATTTGCTTCCTTTTTTCACATCAGTGAAACATATCCTGTTTCCTAGTAAGGGCAAGCTCTAGCACAAAGATTCATCAAACTCTACCTGGCCATGAATGTAAAAGGTTATAGCTATTCTGCTTTTAGGAAGCCAAGTACAAGTATAGCATCAAACCTACTGATGCATACATTGTGGCACTCCAGAGCTGCCATAAACTCCAAATCATCTGTTTCTGTCAGGCTGCTTTAAACCTGGATGCTACTGTGTGCAGCTTCTCCATGCTGTTGAATGGGTGGGTGTCTATAGAGTTGGCTATCACCATTTCCATGCCTTCCTGTAAAATAAGCTATAACTGTGTTTTCACACGCAACTTCCATGAGAGATCTAGAGAAGGTTGAAAAAAAATGTAAGCTCTGTGTCTTTGGGAAGGGAAATAGGTACTGAATTTTGTTTCTCAATGTATCAGGTAAACACACGCGTATTTCACTTGTCAATGAGACAAAGATGAGAAGCTCTGTTGGGATCCTTTAAAGTAATCGACTGAATGTGCTTTTTTTACAGACCACAGATGACATCCTTGTGGCCTCAGCAGAGTGTCCCAGCGATGACGAGGACATTGACCCCTGTGAGCCGAGCTCAGGTGGGTTAGGTTAGTCGACTTTTTTTCTTACTTTCTTTGCTTACTCTAAATCTTCGTTGCATGCTATAGTTCTTAGAAAAACCTTGCATTTATATCTAAACATCCATCCTATTACACAAGGCCTTGTTGAGAGATACGGGTTATTGCTTTTACATGTTTATTGAAAAAGAATTAAAAACAAAACCCACCAAGATTGTGTATTTCAGAAAGAGCAGTGGGGATAGAACACAAGGCTGCGACTTTACTGTTCACATTCCCTTAACTCACAACGTAATTTTTGTTGTATAACGTTATCATGGGCTTTCCTTTGGTCACCTATAGCAAAATTGCCAGCTATAAAATTGCAGTGCATTGTGGAAAATTGTTTGACCTTTCTACTGACAAAAAGTACCCACCACTCACTCTACCAGCAAATTATCTTAAGTGAAATATTTCTGAATTTCAAAAGTGAGACTGTTATGGCAGTGGTAAAACAAACAGCAGGTACAGTCTTTGCTGTATGTAATAGAGAGCATTTGAGTCTTGCCATGTCACCCTAAAATTCAAGCTGGTGCATTTTAACTCAAGTCGATGCATAATTTCTCCTCCTCTTCTGTGATAGGGTGTGGCTGACCAACACAAACCCTGTTTCCATCCAGCCCTGTACCCTTTCCTCTCCTTTTTGTTAGCTGTGGGCCTAGAAAATTAGTCCCAGCCTGGATTTCATGTCAGATATTCATAATACCAACAACGGGGCCTTTCCAGCGTTTCTTAAAATTCAGTCATTGTCTTGTTTAGGTTACCAAAAGGAGTAAGGCAGATCTGAGCTAACCACGATCAGCTAACTTATCATCTATGTCACCTAGAAAGAACCCCAGAAAAACGTCATGTCACAATACAACAACTCAATTGCCTTGTTGTGAAGAATATCATTTTGAAGTAAATCTACTCATTCTGATATTTGAATTTTTACAAGGTGGTTCAGGATGCATGTCTTGCCTTTCCTTTTGAACATCACTACCTCCCATTGATTTTAGCTTCGGACTCTAAGCTCTTAGAAAAGCTACTGACAGCCAGTGAGGAGCAGAAGGTTTGGGAGAGCTAGTCTTGTGTGTTCGTGTCCTCCCTCCTCTACCTGCACCTCCCCCATCAAAATGCTCAGCCTGCAGAATCTTCTTTCATGTACAGTTATTAGCATTCTGATGAGCATCCGTTCCATTCCTCCAGAGTATTGTTCTTTGTAACCATCCTGTTTGGGTTATCTGGACAGCGTCCCTTTGTGATGCCTTCCTGGGCCCTTTGCCAAGATCCTGCCTTTGTTTTCATTTGTATTCTCTATTTCTATATATCATATAACAAAGAAAGAAGTTGCTTTTTAAATATATTATATCAGTCCCATCTTTTTTCTCTCCCTCCCTCAGATTTCATCTTTCCCCATTTCTCCTATTCTCACCTACCCAACCAGGAAATTCTCTTTGTATCTTCTGAGATCTTCCAGCATAGGTTGTTCATCAAACAAAGTCAGGTGTTTGGTTGTGTTCATATTTGTTTTCCTGATTCACATTTTCTAGAGAGCAGCCCATTTTTTAGCATGTTCCACTGTATTAATAAAGCACTGAAAACAGTTCAAATTCCTACTAATTACACTACTTGCTGCATTTCCTTCCTCTGTCCTGACTCTTTTTGCCAAGTGAGTAGAGTCTATCAACCTCTTATATGGAGTCCTCACCTTGGGTATCTAGTAAACTTCATTGTGAGAACCCTAATTGCATTTAAAATTGTCACATTTTTTCTTCTTATTGAGCACAGGTACATGATCAAAATCTTCTCGCTTTTGTTTATAGGTCATACTAACCATTCCTTATAGACTCAGTTATCGTCTCTTTCTCCAGGATTGAGGGTTTCAGAGGGCGGGGAGGAGGAGAGAAAGAGAGATTATGCTTTTGTCATCCTCCTGTCCTTTTTATTCACGTGAGTTTTGTCAGTTGTGTTCAACAGTCTAGCACAACGGAAAGTGGGAAGCAGCTTGCTAATAGCCATATGCCAGATAATCTTTCTGCTCTTGTTTTCTTTATCACACTTCACACTATGTGAAAGGATCTTGTTTATCTGTGCATTACCTGTTCATGAATGCATAGCTTGCATCTCCCCACAAGTAGGGCAGCTCCATGAAGCAGAAACCCTGTTTGCCTTGTTCCATGCATGGATCTGTTGTGTAAATTTTGTTCTACTGCAATAAAGGCTCTTGTCAGGTATACAAAACCAACAGCTACTGCCTCTATCTGATGACACCTATTTCAAGACTCTTGTACCAAGCCTCGTTTAACTTTTCATCCTCTTCCTCCGCATTTTTTCTCCCCGTACTCTCCCGTTTTCAATTAATCAGTTCCTCTTAAGGCTTAAACTCCAAATGTGGTTGCTCCAATGGGATCATTTGCCTTAGACTTTTCTTGTGACCTTACCTGTTCTTGAAAGTGTCTCCATACTATATTCCATGAGTGCTTTCTCTTTCTATATTACATTTTGTAAGTGAGATCTCTTTTCTACTTGACTTGTTCTGTCCAATTACCGATGACTTTGTATGCCCAACTTTCATAATTCCTGTACTTTGCTCTTTTGGTAGAATTGGCTCTTTTTCTGTGACATCTTCCTATGAGATTCTTAGTTTATATATTTCCCAAGTATTTTTCTTTAATGCTCTGCAAATATGAATGTTGTTCTATTATAGAATGCCCCTCCTGCAAGCCCTTTTTTCTTAATGTACTGGTTTTCTTAAATATATTTTTTTTGCTTGCATTTTATCTTGAATACAAGTATAAAATAACATGTGCAAAAACTGTACTTGTTGATATTGTTAGATTTTGGATAATGTTTGATAAAGCTAAAAATCATTTCAGATTATCAGCAGGTCATGTTTTAGAAAACTGACTTTTTAGAACAATTACATATTGAGTTATTCAGAAATGAGTTGTATCTGCTATGCACTTTTGCTCCTCCTAAAGCAAAGAAAAGCAAGCTGATATTTTTGTTTAAAAAGTGCAGGATAACTTCTACAGGTGGGTTGCACACTAATGTCTTTCACACTCCCTGAATATTTACATAATAGAGTTCTCTGATCTCCCTGATCCACAGCCCCTTCAAATATCTTCTTCTCTGAAAATGTGCTATGTTCATTACTTAGGCACCTTTCTAGGGCTATTAATGAAACAGGGAAAATCTGGCATATTCTTGAATAGAGTAAATATGCCTTCTAGCGAGTGTTTGATCAATTTGAATTACCATGTGGTTCCCTTCAGAACTCTTAATGAAGAGGGAAGTTGTATATGTGGTAGATTATCAGTTTCACCATTGATAAAATAGTATTGAGTCCTCCTGTGCACCCACTGCTCTGTTAAGCTCTGGGAGCAAAAATAGGAAGTTCTTATTCAATTTCACATTCTACAAACGGACATCTTTCATTCTACTCTGAATGCATTCTCAATTAATCTTCATGATCACCAGGTTCTTCATCTTTAACATTAAAATATCACCTATTTTTCAGGTTATTGCAGGAATTAAAACTAATATTTAAGGCACCTGCTGCAATCCCTGGCATAAAGTGAAGCATAAATGGTGGTTCTTCTTTTTCTCAGTTTAGCAATATAGAAAGAATATTCAACCTACATTTTCCCTTTTACAAAGTGCTGTTACTTTTCTGACTGAAAATCGGTGGACAAATGATGAGCCACTCTGGCCTCCTGATGGGAACTGTACATGTTGAAACTAGATCAGGGACAACCCCCTGTGTGGGAACACTTGGAACTCAGTTATCCTTGGTTGCGGCCATATTGTCCTGCGTGGTTAGCATTGGAAAATACCTTCACATTGGTATAAACAGTGTTTAGAATATGGCAGGGTGACTATGCAATTCAGGAAGTCTAACTGAATCATCACTCTTAGCTGAGAGGTAGAAATTGGAAGCAGCCATTGGGAACTAGATCACATTTCCCAAAATGCCTCCTTTCAGCTGCCTGGACATGTGACAAGCAGATAGCTTTTCCCTCAGCCTACAGATATGGTTATTAGATTAAATGAATTAATATATAGAAAGCATGTTGTAGAACAGTGCCTTGCTTATAATAAGTGCTATATGACTATTTGCTGTCATTACGATTTGTATTAAATACATATTTTCCAAGACATTTTTTCACGTGAACATACTTTAGTTTGTAAAGCTTTGAAATCTTATGTTTTAGATTTACTTAGTAAATTGACAAAATGACAACATTGCAAACCAGTTAAGTTTCAAGGTGACCCTTAATAATGTCAGTATGTTAGTTTTGAAATCCTTTTCTGAAAACTCAAGAAATTTGGAAAGGTGATTTTTATGTTGATATTTGAGACAGTAAATGAAGATTATGACCCCCTTTGGTGAGATCTTCCTAATTGAATAACTCTACTTTGTCTATATTGCAAAGAGAACAGGATCAGCTTCCAGTTTCCTGGGAACCCTATTTAGGAAAAATAATTTCCCCTTTTATTTGTAATGCTGAGCATATCCTGTCCACACTCTTTCTGTATGTATGTGTGGGAAGGCGGGGAGGGGGGGGCTAGCTAATAGAATATTGGGCCACCTCCAAATCAATCAAATCTTTGTCAAACGAGAAAAAAGAAAGCTCTATTGAATAATAATTTTAAAAGCTGGGTAGTTATAGCAGAAGAAAAGGATTATCATTTTTGTGACAATATTTTCAGCATAAGTTGAACCAGTAGGGATGAGCTAGTCAGTACAGACCCTCAAAGGATAACTGTTGATTGCTCATCACTTGTTCAAAATGATCTGGGTTCAAGTTAAATGAGTAATAATAGGCCACAATAACAACTAGCACTTAGTGAAGATTTATTCTCTTTGTTATTGCTCTTAGTACTTGACGAACATACTACTTCATTATTTTTCATATTTCATAAGTTTGTTAGAAAATTCAGGCATAGCACAAAAATAAGATTATTTTTTTAAATGTTCACTTAAATTTAAAAGGTCCTTTGCATGTATTACTATTCATTAGGCTAAATTTGCTGCAATTACCATGCAGTTTTACAGTGTGCTATTTTGAGAAAAGATCAAAGGATTTCTATTGAACTGAACCCATTAACCACATTAGCAGTGAAAATATGTATATTAAATGAGGTGCATCTTTTCATTAAATAAGTAATCACAATCATTTAAGGAATATTTCACTTATTAGATCATATTTTTAGAGCCTGATTAGGGGCTAATTTTGTGCAACATTTAAAATTGAGGTATTTATTATGTGATTATTCAAAAACAAGTTTAATTAGCCCCTAATAGTCAACACATTGCGGTTAAAATGGTGAATTTTGAGCTGTAGCCAGAAAAACAACAGTAATGAGTGCTCCATTTTTTGAGACATCTAGAGCATCTCCTTAGCACCAGGCCGGAGTCAGTGCCAAGGACTTAGCTAATGGTATAAGTGCAGGACCAGGCAGCTGGAGTTGGGGCACTGATAGGATTGTTGGATTTCAGTGTCTGACATGCTGATGGAGAAATTGGTGTTTTTTGTTTTGTTTTTTTTTTTCAATGTAAATTTAATTATCTAGAAAGCAAACAAAAATGATCACTGTATGGTTAAAATACAAGAAAGTCATTTTAGACATCATTTGCACTCCCCCCCCCCCCCCCCCCGCGCCGTTTTTCTGAGAGCAGTAATGTCAAAACAAAAATTACATTGGACAAAGAGGCCAGAACTCAAAAAAAAAAAAAAAAAAAAAAAAGACGGGAGAGCTTAAAGAGCTGCATTGGAGAGTTCAGAGACTATCTTTGGTAATTGGCTTCACCCAAAGTCAAAGTAAACCTTCTATATCTTCATGACTGGAGGTACTTCTACAACTTGGAGCAAAGCTCCCTAAGGTGGGCTCCAACGTTCCCACAGAAACGAGGATCTGGGAAATGCAAATTAAAGCCACAATGAGATCTCACATGTCAGATAGTTATCATCAGTATACAAACAACTGTTGGTGAGAAAAGGGAACACTCATGCACGGTTGGTAAGATTGTAAATTGGTTCAGCCACCATGGAATATAGGATAGAGGCTCCTAAAAAATTAGAAGTACCATATGATCCAGCTATTTCACTTCTGCACATTTATCTGAAGAAATTCAAAACACTAGTTCGGAAAGATATATGCACCCCTATGTTCATTGCAGCATTATTTACAATAGTCAAGATAGAGAAGCAACCTCAATGTTCATCAATAAATGAATAAAGAAGTAGTAGTATATACATACAGTGGAATGTTACCCAGCCATAAAAAAGAATGAAATATTGCCATTTGTGACATGGATGGTCTTAGAGGGTATTATTCAGAAATAAATCAGACAAATGCCATATGATTTCACTTATATGTGAAGTCTAAAAAAACAAACTCAGACACAGAAAGTAAATTGATGGTTATCAGATGGGAGAGTTGTTGATGGGATGGATGGAAAAAATGTAAAGGGATTAAGAAGTACAGATTGCCAGTTATAAAAACACCCACAGGAATGAAAAGTACAGCATAGGGACTCTAGTCAATAATATTGCAATAACTACATATAGAGTCAAATAAACACTAGACTTATAGGAGTAATCACTTCATAATGCATATAAATATCTAATCACTAGATTGTACACCTGAAATTAGTACAATGTTATATGTCAATTCTAAGTGAAAAGTAAATAAAAAGGAATACTTTATTAAGTTGCCAGGTTAAAAGAGGATGTATTAAAGCTGCCAATATAGCCAAGACCATCAATCAAACTTTTAAAATTAGTAGAAAGAGAAGTACTACCATTGCCATACCTATGAGCACACTAATTTTACATTTCATTTAAGCAAACCTTAGAAGTCAGAGTTCACATCACAGTTCATCCAGTTGCCATGTAATTGGAAACAAAGCATTGCACCTCTATTTTTTGGCATCTATAAAATGGCATCAATAATGTTAAATACTCATGATATTGTTGTGGTGATAAAAGAGAATGCATGTAGAGCAGTTAGCTTTGAGTCGGCCACACATAACCTTCAATAATATAAATTATCTTTTAATGGCAGTACCAGACAACTGAGTAAGCCATATCATAAAGTGAAATAAACCTGCATCTCAGGGAAGGAAGGAAAACGTTAGTATTTGGCCCTTTAGCATCTAAGTTTTAAAGACTATTTTTGAATTCTATCAGCATAAAACTTTTCTCAGTAGCCACTAGGAAACTAACAAGACAAGAGCTAGTTTCTGCTAGAGAAATAGAGGTTGCTAGGATGGGAAGAGGGTACATATCATCTACTATCCTTATTTCTGGAGGAAAAAAAAATGCAGGTCTCTGCCACACAGTGCTTTTAAGAAAAGGATGATTAGCTTTCCTGCCTGTTCTTATAATCTGCTTCCCCTTCCTCCTCCAACATTCAGGAACACGTTGGGCAGCTTGGCTTAACGGGGCTTACCCACCACACACCCTTCCCCCATGATGGATGGCTTGCCTTCCATAGTTCCCAATTCTAGGCTTAACACGATTCCTTCTAATGGGCTCAGTGGGGAAGCTGTCTCATCTTTCACCTCAGCTATTGCACTTTCCCCAGAAAGAATGTGATCTTTCTCCAACAAAAGAAAATTGAGACAGCAATAGCTTCCTGACAGGAATATAAAAACCATCACCCGAAGTGAGTAGACCCAGTTTTAAAATCAGGAAAACTGTGCACTGCCTCCTTACCCAGAATGACCTGGACCCTTGCAATTTCCTCCAGGGTACACCATGCAAGTCCAGAGCAGGTGAAAGGGGACGGAAAAGAGAAGTGACCTAACAATTTTAGAAATACACCCTAAAACCTAAACAGTACTTATTATTTCCAAGATAATAAGCTATGCTTTCAATTATTACCAAAGAGTGGTCTCAGGTGATTGATTTCATGAGACCTAAAAACCTAACAGATCATAAAATTTTGAAAGAGGAAGAGGTATAATTCACTCCATTCATAGGTACCAGAGAGCACCGATCTGTAAAGATAGAATGTTTCGCAGATCAACAGAAACAAGCTCCATACGCAGCATGACAATTAATGGCCTGAATCATGTGCTGCAATGTAAATGGCCGTTTGCCACCTGAATTCACAGGGCCTCCGTGCATGAGAGGAAAGTCCCTGAATACAGTGACCCCCGTGGGGATAATGTTCTTCATGGCCCTGTCACAATGGACTGAGCCATGGCGTGCAGTACATATTGCAGAATTGTCTACTTGTTGGAACAGCTGGTGATTCAATACCTTTTGTGTGGCAGACACAAGGAAAATAATTGGACCATCACTGTTTTTTCCATAGCACTTTCACATTGATTGTCCTACCTGGTCTGATCCTCACAAAGACCCTGGGAGGTAAATAATGTATGGCCCTTATGTTGCTGATGAAAACATGGTAGCAGAGGATAATGAGTTGCTATGGGTCAACTCAGCAAGTTTGCTGCCATGCCTAGAATAGAACCTAATGTCTGATATGCTTCCTACCCCTGGCTTTCCTAAGATTCTGCGGGAATGCAAACTTCTTTACTGGAAAGAAAGGGCGGATAGATGGCAGGAGGTACAATGGAGTGTAGCTGGAAAGGGTACAACTAGAAAAGAGGCCTAAAGTTCTCAATTCTACAGAAAAGGATAAAATTGGGAATATTAATAAATCATTCTGCAGTCATAAATGCAGATGCATTGAATGTCTAAAACTAGAACAGACGTACCCAAGTTGTAATTTCCGCTGTGCCATTTATGAAGCCTAGATAACATAACCTCTCTGAGACTCATTTCCCTTTCCTATAAAGGAGTGATAACACCTGTATCATGGTGTTATGAAGAATAAATTAGATGATTTGTGTGAAGTGCACAGAGCCTACCATATAATAATAATTCCATAAAGGTAACAGTTGTTAACTAAATAAGATAAGAAAATGCACTGAGTCAGAAGTTATAATAGCCATGTTGAATATCACTTGACAATTAAATCATGTGAAAATATATCTACTAAGGGTAAATCCTTGCAATATTTGGGAGAAAGTTAAGAAAGAGAGTTTTGATAATCCAATATATTTAAGTAACTTAACCCCAAGGTATTGTGAAATCTTTCCTGGAGGTTTTCAAAAAGTCTGACATAAATTATGCGGGGTGGAGAGAGGTGACTGTTGCTACTTCTGTCAGATAATTGGAAGGAATGGTGCATTATTCACATGTGTGTGCCTACAACACACACATACACTCTCCTATTAACCTAGCTATAATCATTGTGCTGCCACTTTTGTCTTCCTATAATCAGGTTCCCCAAAATTACTGGTTTAGCATTTGAGGATTCCTTTGAATTAATCCCCTGGATTTGTGTAAAGATTGATTGGTAAGCTTTCTATACGTAAAAATGTGAATTGCATCTTAAGAAAAGTGATTTCTGGGTGTATGCATTTCTGGGTATTTTAGTCAATGAGTTTCCAGCAAAAAACACTATTTTGCTATGCAAGAGTTTAGTGGATTGGAAATGAGTAATGGAGAGTGTCTTCTACATTTCAAAATATAGCTCTTCTCCCATTTTCTAAAATCTAATACATTTTGATGAAACACACACAAGACTCTCCAGGCTCCCTAACTTTGAAACGGATTTTCTCAATTATTGCCTATATGGTTTTCCTCCTGTTTGACAATTATGGAAAGTTTGACCTGACTGATGATGCCCTTTTCAAATTTATCACTCTAAGCTCAGCAGGAATAAAAAGTACCCTAGAAACTTCAGCTACTCTGCTGAATTTGAGAAAAGAGTTCCAAGTTAGTTCCCAACTATTTGCGGTGCTGTGAGTGTCAGATGATGTTGATGTAAATAAGACACCAGAATGACTCAAACTAAAGGCTACTAACTTGGCTGACTTTAAATTAAAAAAAAAAGATGAAATATTGCCATTCACACCATGGATGGATCTTGAGAGTATCATGCTAAACAATATAAGTCAGACAAAGGACAAGAACCATATGATTTCACTTACACATGGAAATGAAACAAAGCAAGAACAAACCAAACAAACTCATAGGCACAGACAACAGTGTGGTGGTTACTAGAGGGGAAGGGAGGAGAGGGAGAAGACAAAGAGGGTAAAGGTGTTCAAATATATGATGACAGAAGAGAATAGACTTTGGGTGGTGAGCATACAATGCAATATGATGTATTATAGAACTGTACACCTGAAACTTATACAGTATTATAACAAATGTTACCCTAATAACTTTAATTAAAAATTGACTTAGTCATTGCAATTAAGCTCATATTACTTGGAGACATAGGGAAATAAATGCAGATATGATATTTGCATTGATGCACATTCATCTCCATTCACCTAAGCACAGGAAAGGTGATTTCTGATTTAATTATATAAATGTCACATTTAATTTCTTTTGTTGAAGATATTTAGGAGGTGGGAGTTAGGAAGGTAAAGAGATAATGCAATGTTACTGCCAGTTTCTTGCCCAGTTGCTTATTACTATAACTAAAACCTTGAAACCAAATTTCTTTCACATTTTCTTAATAGTTGCATTCATCCCAGTCTATTCCGGAAAATTTATAAACTTAGAAAAATCTCTTCCCCTGATCAGTCAGAAAACATATTTTGCAGTTAGTGTGTACTATCTTCATTAGATGTAGGAAGGTGGGGGGCGGGTAGAAATAGAGTCACTGGAAACTATCAAAGACTAGCAATCTTGTCTGGAAGAGAAGAAACAGCCCAACAGAAATAAAACATAAGTCTTCTTGGTTCTGTTCTTACTAGCTCATGTCTTCCTTTTTCAGAAATCCTTAGTGACCTTTCAGGGTTCACTAGAGCCTTGATCATTCTCCTTAAGTATTTCCCCAAAGCCCTTGTATTCATAGTTCTTTACTTTCTAAATCCTCCCACTTTATTGTCTCTCTTACTACCCAATTTTTATGTCTCCATGTGCTATTGAATTTTTTAAATTTAAAATTGTTTTCTTAGGTTTTCTGTTTTATTTCCAATATACCATAAGTTTTTTTTAATGTCTTTAAGACTTACATAGAAACTCTAATTCTTTTTGATTCAGTAAAAAATACACTATTTGCCCTTTGCAACCAGAAATCCTAAAATCCCATGACCCTATGGCTTCCCCCAGAGATGAGGGATATGTGTTTCTCTACTAGTTTCAATGCGCCCAAAGTCACCCAAGGTGTGTGTGTCCATTGCATTTTCTGTCTATGTGGTGCGCTCTGTCCTCCAGGCACTGGATGAGTTTTTCTGTGTCTAGCATGCAATATCTACATTTCTGGTGAAGATAATGCTCCCCTCAATCCCACAGTGGTGGCCTCTGCACTTCCCTTCAAACATGTGCCTGGTGGCTTTGAAAGTAACAGAGGAAAATATTAGACCCAGCAGCCATGGAGGTAGTAAGGGCTTATTGATTTCCAAGTTCTTTCTGAATCTCCAGTTTATTGGAAGGGCCAAGATGCTTCAGACATGTCCCCTCTCCAGCCTTTTGTCCTATCTGCAGGAGGGAACTTCAGAATGTTCAGGGCATGAGTGGAGTTGGCATGAAGGGAGGGATTTGACAGCATTCATCACCTCTCATAAAACCATAGTGTGTGTCGACATCAGTGCATGCCATAAAAAACATTGCTTACCTGATTTCTTGCAGCTGTGGTAATGTTGATATTTGTGCATGCCATATAAATATTTACCTACCTTCTTTCTTGCAACTGTGATATTTAAACACGTGTTCTTATAAGTGGTTGCATCGGAGTTTCTTTTGACCCAGGTTGTACTGAAGCACTAAAATGGAAAGAAGAAGAATAAACTTTATTTTCTGGAGAAAAAACTATACTAATCTCAATTCACAAACACCCCAGGAGCCTACAATTCCAATTTTCTTTTCACATTATTAATAAAACTGGATACTGGAAAAGTCAAATCTTTCCCCATAAATCTGAAACCATTTTCAAGGCTAGGCTAGAATTGTAATAACTTCCACATCTATTAAAACACAGTACAGAGCTCTGTTCTAATGAGATCATTTTAGGCAGCTCCTTTTCCTACATGGGATGGAGACAGAAATTTAAAATTGATTACTTTTAATTTAATCTTTGATAAAGATTACTGAAAGACTCTTAGTGAAAAAAAATTAAGTAAATGCATCTTACCAATAGTTTTTAAAAAGGATTATTGTGAGACAGGCTATCTAACAATTCCAGGTAGCAGAATGGCATATATATATATATATATATATATATATAGAGAGAGAGAGAGAGAGAGAGAGAGAGAGAGAATTATTTCTGAAGATTGGAAGTCTCTTACAATTTTTCATTAACGTTGAAAAGCTATATTTTCATTGCCATCAGTTTCTAGTGAAACTCTAGTTTCATTCTTGATATGACAAGGTCATGGTTGATGACATACCTATATACTAACAGTCTATATTGAAGAAATAAAATCAGCAATAAAAATTGCCTGGAAACTACAGTCTCGCGCTACAAAGCCAACTTTGGAAACAACATAAATATAATAAGATTACAGTGAAAGAACAGCTCATCCAAGTATACAAAGTAGTTTCATAAAAATGACAATTTGAGTGATAAAAAGAGCATCTTGTGGCATGGTTATTGCTTTGGTGAACTCATCAATGGAAATATAAGGTCCCACAATCATCCACCAAACCCTCATTCTATGTGACAGGAGTTAGGACTTTAAGCATCCTTTCTCATGCAGTGTTACAAAAACGTAAACCAAGAGCAATTATATTTAATAGCAATTTTCTATTGCTATGTTTCCAATCTCAGAAAGAACAGCTAAAGTGTGCTGAATGCTTTCCATTGCAAAGTGAAACCTCTTTGGAGAGATTCATTAATGTTCAAAAATTTACCTTTCATAATGCATAGTTATTTTAGAACTTCAGTTGAGAATCATTTTGCTAAGGAAATGTGGGCTTTATACTCCAGGTTTGGTTAAGACTAGAAACAAATAGTGACAAAGCAATAAATAAAGACTCTAGTAAAGCTTAATGGCTTAATGTGCTGCTCAGATCCCCGTCTTTTTTTTTTTTTTTTTACTTGATAATATTACTCCTTTTGATAAAGCATATAATTTTATTCTCTAAACAAATTTAGAAAGTTAAATTTTAAAGGAAAGCATGGCAGTATAAAACACAAAGCCCATGTCTGGTGAACAATCAATCTCATTGAGATGTTTTGGACAGTAAGGACTATTTTATATTGTGCTTTGAAATTAGGAATTTGGCACTTAGTTTTGTCACTCATTTAACACCTTGCTGAAGAATGCACTTACCCCAGAGGCAAAGAGTCCTGACCCCTACTGGCCTGACTTTCATTTACCTGAGAATGGGCAGGGACACACCCACTAAACACTCTGAAAGTCACACAGAAGAGGTAGAGAGGGGTACTAAGGAGGAAGAATAGAGAGCAGCATAGGTATGATGGCAGAAGAGCTGGGAAGAAATGAGACCTGTCACAAATAATTCTCTGCACTACAGCCTACTGTGTCTCTCAATCATGTTTGTCTTGTGGTGTTTGTTAACTGGACCTAAATTAGTTCCTACTTGGGGAAATGTTCTTTCACAGATACAGTGCCAGGGACTGTCAAAAAGAAAGAAAGAACATCTATTAGGACAATTTCTTTTCCTGTCATGGTAGTTTAAAATAATTATCTCAGCAAATTTAAGGATTAGTTAAAATTTTAAATATTTTAACATTTTTATGCAAAGCAACAAATACACCAAGGCACTGGGGTATTTCTTTTGCACCATGAATTATTATCTAATACGAATAAACTGGTTTTAGGGTTTAATGTGGAGATATGTTAATAACTATCCTAACACTGGAAAGGATATGCCTACCTAAGGAATGACAATATTAATTAGACAATGAAAAAAAAAAGAAAATTCATAGAGCTAGTGTAGAGGATTCTTAATAAACCTGGGCCAAAGCAGACCATGTGAAAAACTTCTAGAAACCATCAGGATCTTGCCAAATATTTGAGAGAGACAGAATTAAAAATCATTTTCATTTGCCCTTTAAGATAATGCTTTCTGTTCCCAGGAATATCTCCAAAGCATTTTGGCTGAAAAGTCTCTTACGTGAAAGAGGTTAAATTCCTGTGACAGCTCTCTGCCCTTGCCGGTGCAATGAATACCTTCTGACTCATTTAAGCAAAAATGCCAGCAAAACTCAAGTCTTCATATTGCCATTAAGGAATGCATATGTGCTTTCCCCACATGTAATAGACCTAAAGTGTACACAGCACCCCAGTGGATTCAGGGGTATATGGTGGTGGGCATTCTTCTGTAAAACAGGGATAAGGCAGAATTATGTGAGAAACCTTTAGTAAGTAAAAGCACCTATCGTTACAGTGTTCACATAAATTGTGTGTAAGTCATGATTTCACTATATGAATAGAACTATTAAAATTAGAAAATATAAATGGAACTAAATGTTTAGAATATATATACTCTCTTTCTTTTTTTATTGCTAGTGCCCTGGACTTTAACCAAAATACGTGTGCCACCACTGCTGCAGTTGAATACTTGCCTATTTCCAGTCACACTGAGTAGTACCTATGTGCCTGCCCATCATCAGTCCTATTGAAGTTTTCCATTGACCTGGGCTCCCTTTGCCTCTGTGCCTGATATAATGAATTGGCTACATTAGCTTAGTGTTACTTACATATCAGTCAAGTTTTGACCATTCAAGGCTCATTACTAATTCGCATGTATGCCATTCTTTTAGCTTCCCTCCATCTTTTTACCCTTTTTAAAAGTGTTCTCATCACATGTTGGGACAAAGAAAGGGTGAGGGAGTAAAAATAAATTGGAGCTCCTTTATTTCTTAACACTATTAGGGAAAAGATGTAGATTGCATTAATTATCTAAAATATCTTGATTTAGTTTATTATTGAGTTTAAAGGGAATGCAAAATTCACAAGCCCATGAAATTTAAGAAATTTTTATGGATTTCTTCTGGTTAAATTATTGTTTGCATTGTCATAAATGGTTAAAAGATGACTGCATTTCTTTTTTATGTAAAATTTTAACCAAATTATGTAAGAAGGCATTTAACTTTTTGAGCCATTTATACTATTCTCTACATTTAAATTAATGAAATTTCCCCATATACTTTTCAGTGATCATCAAAATAAACCACTAATGCCAATCAATACACGAAGCCACATTTATAATTCAAGAATATATGTGAATTTCTCTAGCCTTTTATTGCACATCTAGGAGAGATATCCCATTAACACTTTAGTGGGCTAGCTGGGCCTTTATTTACTATTATTAATACTTCTAAACTTAGAATAAAGGCCACTTAGCCTTCAAATTTGAAGCAGAAAAAAAAGGTTATTGAATAATCAATTAGATAAAAAGCAACTGCATATTCCAAGTAGGCCTATAAAATACCCGTGGTATTAATTTTTTAATGTTGACCCGAAGGGATAAAATTCCTTCATTGGGTTTGGTGTGTGTGTGTGTGTGTGTGTGTGTTTTATAGATTATTTAAAAAACATGACACTTAGAATCTTTATGTTCACATGGGTTACAGAGCTATTTTTAGGCCTATATGTGACTTAATCAACATTTTGTCTGGAATTGCTAAAAACACAAGTATTTCCCTTAAATACGAGGTCCTGTTCAAATGGCTATATGGCAAAATTGAAGCATTTGAGGCTTTTCTTAGGTCTTTGCAATCATATTCTAGTTTTAACATCAAATGGATGGTATGCTGCTTATGCTTTCATTGTGAAAATATATTAAAAGTATTTAAACAGATAAATTAAGATTAAAATTCTTGGATAAGATAGTTCACCAATAATACAGATTTCTGTGGGATATATATATATATATATATATATATATATATATATATTTTTCCCCCCCTTAGGAAAGAACATTTCAAATGAGCAGGTAGACAGTTGTCATTTAGTGAATGTTAGCAGCTGAGCTAATTGGCAGAGTTTGGCCAAGAAGACTGCATTTGAAAGAGAAAGTGCGGCCTTTGGTTGGTCAGGTGGTGACAGAGCTCCTGCAGTAGGTCCTGTTCTTCAGGGGAGGAAATTAATCTCCTGTCATCAAATGCTGTGGATTTCAGTCTTGGTCTCCTCCGCCTTGGCCACAGAAGCCATGCCAAGGCTTGCTCAGCGACATTGCCTGGTCCTTTGGAAAACAAGCAGTGACATACTCAACAAAGAAGTGTTCCGCCTGCTACATGTTGTCCCTCAGAACACAGCCTATCGCTGCTTTGAGACTGAAAGCCATGACTTTGTAAGTGACTATATTTGCAAGGCTTTGTTCAGAGAAGGAAAGGAAAATGACTGCAAGAAATTCACATGCAGACAGAAGAAATCTTGGTGACGTCTGAAAACGAAATTATAAAGCAGTCTAGAGTTACAGTTGGTGAATCAATCCCAGGAATAGGAACTTTTGTAGAAATATTACAAAAAAAATAATTACTACGTAATGTTGAATAGTAGTGATATAAAAGTCCAATCTCAGTCTTCAGTTATTCCATTTCTGCTGTGTGTATACATCCACATGCATACATATTTGCTATATATGCAATCTGGTGATGATTTAAATTCATTCTGCATAACTTACAAAGTTTTTAAAAAATTAACCCATTACATCTGTAAAGTAATGATTTTTTAAGACAAGGGAGAGGGTGAAGATTCAGAAAAAGAAAACAATTCATACAGAAAAATGACTAGCGTCAGAGAGAAGTAGGATGAAATCATCTCTCTATAATTCCTACTCTTTTAAATTCTTTCAACAAATTTTTAAGTGTATTATGTACAAGAAAAGAGTCACCTTCGCCTCCCTGATCTGTAAGCCAAATCGCAGGATGTTTCTCCCCATCTATAGTCAACTTCAGTGCCTGATGAGGCCTTGGGAAGACAGTGCGGCACCCAAAACCCATTTCCTGACCAAAGGAAGAGCTCTGTTACTCTTTATACTTTGGGAAGATTAAAAAGGGTTTTACCAGTTGAATAAAACAGGGCTAGCCAATCCTTTATTTATTGTCATCTATTAGGTACCAAGTTTTGACTCAAAACCAATATGGATGGTCTATAAAACTGAGGGGGAAAAAAATCATTTATTTTAATCTCTCAAATTTGGTTTTGGTGATCATTCAACTGCAACCAATGAATTAATTCCCATCCATCCATACAAATAAACCTCCAACAGAAAAAGGAATTAATTTTGTTTTAGTTTGTAAAGTTGTGACCAAAATCATACTTTTACTAGCAGATATTTAAATTATTCAAAATGTCTGAGTTATTTTCTTGTTCAATGCTATATTGAATACTGTAGGAGGCAATATGATTGCATAAAGAGTCCTAAATTTAGCTATCCTGATTCAGAGTCTCTAAGGGTTCTATATTAACATCAATTGGATTCTGAAATTGATACCCTCTAATATTTCAAGGTAGGGGCGTTATGATTTTATTTTCCATGCTGGGTTTATGGTTTTTCACCTAACACATCAACATGGCCCTTTGGGGCTGCACTTACAAGACCTTGTTAACAAAATTGATCTGTGAGAAAGAAAAGATGGCAACAAATCTCTCACCAAGTGCTTTGATTCATTGTCATCAATTTTTTAGTGACCCTGAGGCACAGGGATTCCACACTTCAGGGCAGCCTACTTTTTCTAAAGCAGTAGGTACTATTCCATTAGTCATGGAAATATAAGGTAACTGTTAGCATTCAAGGAACTCGATAATCACTGTGTGTGTGTTTTTTCTCTCCCCTCTTTCCTATAGCCAACCCAACCCGGGCAGGGGGCAGAGAGCCATACCCAGGCTCCGCAGAAGTCATCCGGGAGTCCAGCAGCACCACGGGCATGGTGGTAGGCATAGTAGCCGCTGCCGCCCTGTGCATCCTCATCCTCCTCTATGCCATGTACAAGTACAGAAACCGGGATGAAGGCTCATACCACGTGGACGAGAGTCGAAACTACATCAGTAACTCAGCACAGTCTAATGGGGCTGTCGTAAAGGAGAAACAACCCAGCAGTGCAAAGAGCGCCAACAAAAATAAGAAGAACAAGGATAAAGAGTATTACGTCTGATTCCAAGATCTTAAAAGGACCCTTGTATAGAAATAGTCTTCATTTTATCTGAGACATAATATAAACTTATTTACTTTCCTTTTTATGAAGCACATACAAAAGAAGACAGGGAATGCAATCAGGAAGGAAAGACTGTTTTTAAAAAATAAAAAAAAAATCAAGTATCTCATGCTCTTGTTTCTCCAAAAAACAGAAAAGTAAATAAAAAATTAAAAAACAGGGGCCAATAAATTCCCTAACATCCACAGTGTTTTCATTTACTCTGCCTGTCTTTATGTTGCTGGAACATTTCTAAAAGACAGTGATGACCGCACGCATTCATAAAGCAAAGGAGTATTACAACATCGAGGCACAACACAAAACACAACACACACAAAAGAAGCTACCTATGATCCTGGATTTAGCCAAAGTGCTAGCGCTTTCCCGAGAAGTCAGATAGTCCTGTTGCCAGAGAAGACTGTGGCATTTTGAGTGACTCGACCTGCAAATCCTTAAGAATTTGCTGCCTGGCGCAAATGGAGCAGTGGTTGGAATTTACATTTGAAGCAAAGTGCTGGCTTTTTTGAAGACTTGTGTAGGAACACATTCAAAAAGCCCCTTTATGATTGTGAGAGGGAAAAAAAAAGTATGGAGGCCTTATTTTCAACATTGTGAAATATAAGGCACATTATCACACTAAAATTTCAGAACAAAAACAAGAGGGCATAGATGCAATCATTGGGAAATTTTCATGCACGCTTAATATGTTACTACATATGTTTATATAAAATCCATCTCTGTGTGCTTTCTGGACTGTGGTTAAGTGACGTTTTATAGCCTGTTGTATAGAAAATGCAAAATATATCTCTGCTCTTCAGCCATTTTTGGTAAATTAAATGTTATAAGTGTTGCTAATTATAGGGAGTTTTATGACATTGGAGCAACAATTATTTCAGGGTTGTTTTTGATTTTTTTGGCCATCATTATAAATTGCCACAATTACTTACTTTTTAAAATAAAGTTAATGTAGTGTTTATTCTAAGAAAGATATGTATGAATGTATATAAAAAGATTCAGCTACATTTTTTCTTACATGTACAGCCTTCATTCTGTTGCAGTTAAGTTTTAGTATTTGTATGAAAGGTGTGAATTAGAAGGTAAAAGCTATACATATGTATCTTCTAATCTTTTTTCTTCCCAAAATACATTTCCACATACATTCACTATTCACAATCAAAGATGTACACACACAAACACACACACAAATTCAGAGTAATCCATCAGATATAATGAAAGACCCAAACATACAGATACTAACAAATATTTACTGACAAAATGAAAAGCAGGGAGGAAGATAGTTGTGCCAAGGTATTGACTACAAGTGGGGTGATTTGCTTCATTGAGATCATGGTCCTAAGAAACCCCAAGAAGATATTTCCCTAGTGAAATGGAACCTTTTCTTATCAAAATGAAAACCAATGATATCTAGATGCATGGATATAAACCATTAGGTGGGGAGGTGATGGAAGCAAAATTGGTTGATATACACCTTAATCTGATTGCTGCAATTGAAAACTTTATATTTTTTTTTTCTCTGAACCTAATGTGCATGATAAAGATTTTGGAAAGTAAACACTTTCTCAACTAAAAGTATTTTCAGGAATTTTTGATTCCCTACTTGTTGATTATTGACCATATTATTTTTGTGGTTTTACATATATATCATTAAATAGTTTTAATTTAACACATTAAATGGTAGGAAAAGTATAGGTTATACACTTGTTTTTGCATATTGTTTCAATGATGTTCAGAGCAATAAATTACCAATATGAGAAGGTAATGCAAAAGAAGTGCATTATTAGATTGGAAGGTGATGCCTCAGTATAAATTGATTGCATTACTTTAACATCTCCAAAAATGATATTAGATTTCAATGAAGAGAAGAAAACCGTTACAATTAGCTTTAATCAGCAAAGGCAAAAAATGCAAAACATCTTTTATAATACGTTAGTTGATGAATATAAAAAGCCAAGAAGTGGCCTGGATTTCAGACATACAGCACCTTAGAAACATAGCAAATCACCAATATCTATGGTTGCCAAGTAATTGTAAATGAAAAGTTATAAAGGCTTTTCATGACCCAGAAAGTAGAGGTATAAAACTAAAATTTCATATCCATTACTTGTGTTTCAGATTTTTTTTTTTCATTTGCTAGGTTAAAAATGTTCATGTTTTGTGTTTTCCCCCCCTCTCATTCAGTCTTACTCAGGGAAAGCCAGTGAAATAAGAGGGTAAATATAAAACCACTAATTTACATTTGAGGTTATAAAAAGAAATGGTTGCTTTTCCATTTGATCTATGGAACTTGACCTAGTTTCCACCTGGAAAGATTGAACTATGATAGAAAATCAATAATGGTATTTTTAAGCAGTATATCGATGAAGTAGTGTTGTTGTGGAATGATTCCAATGTTTCTTTCCAACATAAATTTTAAAATTTCATGCAGTGATGTAATCTTATATTGTCAGTAAAAATATTACTAATGCTATTGGCCTACACAAAATCTAGCATTTTTTTCCTTCTTTATTTTAAAGTGGAGAAAGAGAGGAACATGAGCTAGGGAGAGAAAAAGACATGAGTAAAATCTTCACACCAAAAGTATCAGGGTTCCATACACAGTTTGCAAATAATAGAGGATTTCACACTACCTGGCATAAATTTGATTACATCTCTAGACTAACTTTTCTGATTGAATCTGCTTCTTTTTTATCCATGTAATGTGTTGCCTTTTTTAAAAAAAAAAAACAAATATTACAATAATGTGTGATGTGGTCAAAGGCCACATGACCCACCCCTTCTAGTGCTCTGTGTGACTGGGTATCTAAGGGTTTTGTTTGTTTTGTTTTTTTGTTGCAAGGCCAATTTATCCATTATTGGAAATGCTAAGCAAGTGGAATTTACTGTTTTGTTAATAAAATATTTCTTAATACAACTGTGGATTTATTGATTTTTTAAAAAAGTATATGCGGCATCATCTGGGGACAAAATGACACAGAAAACTGCATTTGAAAAGAAAACCAATCCTGAGACAAGCAGAGGAAGAATATTGACCTGCTTTTCCTGGATTTTAATGTTTATCAAGCACCTCTAAAATCATAAACTTAGAGATACAGCCACGGAACATGTACCTTTGTTTACATCTGTTAATCTCCCTATGCGTGAAACCACAAACTCCCAGAAGTAGTTGAAAACAATGTAAAGGTGCTGATTTCCTGAATAGGGTTCTCTCTATACAGAGCAATGTAATTCAAGTTAAGTAAATCTATAATTAAATTCCAACACTCTCACTTACTAGCTACAAGTTACCTGATTTCTCTGTCTCCCTTTTCTCATTAGTAAAGCAATGGCAATAACACCAACCTCTTAGGGTAGTAAGGATAAAAAACTTAATGTGTCTAGCACGATTAACTGCAAAAACAAGGTGGTTACTTGCATCCTATTATTTTTCATAATAATACATTTGTGAAAACAAGTCAAAAATGTAAAAGTACAAAATGCAAGTGTGTAAAGAAATATACTTGTTCATATATATACATATATATGTGTATATATATATATATATTTATTTGTTTATATGTATACACATATATATATATATACTAGAGGCCCAATGAACAAAATTCATGCAAGAGTAGGCCAGCACCAGCTTCCCTCTGGCACCCAGACCTGGGCTTCCCTCACATCCCTGGCTTTGTCTGGTCTAATTAGCATATTGTGCTTTTATTATTATAGATATCCCATATTAAAAATATACACATATATATTTTTTGTTATGCTTTAGTCCATTAGTTGGCAAATGTTTGAAAATGCTGGCCTTTGAAAATAATCCTCTGACAGAAAAGCATGAGTGGTCTTTCCCTTCTCCCATAGTAAAAAATTTGAACATGAGAGCTTAACCCATATTTTACCATTTTATTTTAGACAAATTATTTATGTCTCAATATTAACTCATGACTTTTACATGTAATGGGGGAACAATCCACACTCTCTTAATGTCTAAATTAAAGGCTATATACTTTAACTTACCTTAAAAATGTACAAAATTTCAAAGATGATGACTTTATGTAATATATATTAGTAAACAGATGAAGGATTCTTGAACTGTGAAGCATACATCCTTAATGCCTAGTGATTAGGCATCAGGGGCTACTAACCTCTAACAATAGTTATAAAATAGTGGAGGAGTATTTCTTTGGACAGAAAGTGAACATTTTTGCTTCTGTAAATTATTCAAGCCTATAATAATCTATACAGAAATCAAGCAAAATGTTTTAAAAAGTTTTCAGAGATTTGTTTTTTTGCTAGGACACCTAAATTGTGTAAAAGTAAGTAGTGTTGTATGTAATACTTCAGTTTCAAAAACAGCACAACCTGTATTTCCTGAACATTTATTTTTTGTTTTAATTGTGGGGGTGGGTGCAAAGGCTTACTTTGCATTCAGACAGATTCCAGCGATGTGTAAGCATTTCTTTTTTCATGTGAGACATATCAAGCATATTAGAACATATCTAGTCTACCAAATAAATTATTTACATGGACATTAATATATGTCATCTTAACTTCCAACTGGCAACAGAGAAATGTCTGAGAAATCTGAGAGCTGAGCTTAGAGGTTGGGACCAGAGAGCAGCCTCATAGAATGATCTTAAAGAAGATCACCAGTTGTAAGCACTGGTTTGAAGAATGCCAGGGGCGGGGGAGGGGGGAAGTGTTAAATTCTGCTTTTCTAACTTGATCTATATATTTGAAATTTTTTGAATTACGTCTTTCTTTAATTGATATTTAGAGAGGAAGGGAAAGGGATAGAGAGATTGAAATGTCAATGGAAGAGAAACATTGATTGCCTGCCTCCTGCATGCCCCCTGTCAGGAGTGGGCCGCAATCCATGCATGTGCCCTGACCGAGAATGGAACTGTGACCTCCTAGTTCATGGGCCAATGCTCAACCACTGAGCACACTGGCCGGGCAAAAACTTAAGTTTTTCTAAAATAACATTTTGTCATGAAGTGTAAAATACAGAAGAGGAAACCATCTAAGGACAGAATGTACTGTACTTAGAGAAATTAAATGGGTTGTCCTATAATTATATAATTTTACATGAACAATTTAACCACTGAGGATACTCAAATTAAAATTTAATAAATACCGACCTCTTTGAACCTAGTGGACCATATAGGAAACATGAGATATAGACTCTACAAGCGTCCCAAAGTAAGTACCAGCAAATAAAACAAAATAATTATGAGTTAAAGGGTTCTATTATGTTGGTATTCTCACTATCTTTCAGCTTGGTCCTGTGGAATACCCTATAAAGCTTATTAGCTTATTATTCACAAAAATGATAAATCTAAATCAAATGAATAAATTTGACTTCAACAAAGTGTGAGGAGTCAAAAAATTAAGTAGAAAAGGTATGCATTTTTTAAGGCAAAATTCTTAAATTATATTTTACTTGCTATTATAGTGTAAAAGGTTCCATATTCTGGATCTTTCAATATATCTGACTTTAAAAGAATCTAGTATATGAAAATCTAGATAATTATTAGTTTCACAAAATGACTTCCCATAAGATGCCTTTAAATAGCATATACTTCTAATACGTTTAAAATTGTATTACCTCTGCAAAACTTAATTCATAAAAAGATGAAATATATGGCCTTTAAAAAAGAAGTATAGCTATTTTCTCAATGATACTTTACATTTTTAGAACTCATTACAGCTTAATGAATTGAAACCAATTATTTAATTTTGATATATTTGATACTTAAAAAAGCCCCTTAAAGTTGTCAGGTAAATTATCGTCACCATTTCATAGTAATGGAATTAGGGCTGGGAGAGGTTGATTTGCCAAAAGTCAGTCAGCTACTAAAAGGCAGAGCCAGTCCTATAGCCCAAGTCTTCTACATTTAGATTTATATGGCTTTTAATTCTGTCATCATAACTCAAAAAAATTTAGGAGTCATTTTAGTAATAACTTTTTTGTCAAGTAATTCACAATAGTTCCAAATCCTTTGTAAATTTTTCTTCTCATCTTGGAATTTGTGTTTGATTCTATATGAGACCTACTATGAAATATTTTATTTGATTCCTTAAATGGCTTAGAACTACTTGTGCTAGATTAGATATATAAATCTTTTATCATTTTACATAATATACTGCTTATTATGTTTTATTTCTAAACCCTCCCTGCATTTTTTAGCAATCTTCATTTACGTCAAGATGTTGCTTAGTTAGTTCAAAACTGCTAGAACCTAAAATGCCAGTCTAGTAAAACAGCCAAGTGTTTGTTAAAAATAAAAATAATTCATGAAACTAACCTTCAGTGAAACCAACACATATATTTATATATTTTCTCTTTATATTGTTGCAACTCACCTTGTTTATATTGCTCCTAGGTGTTTATGTTTTCCTCGGTACCTCAATGCCTACACATTTTGATATTAATTATGGTCTATGATTGTTGAACACTCAGAGGTATGCTTAACATCCTTTAAGTCCCTCTCAGGAATATAAGATTCTAGAAATAGCCTTTCAGTATCCCTGCTTTTATTCAAAATGGCTCTGATGTTTCACATATGATATCAATTACTCTCCAAATTTTGTGCGATGAATGCGATACAGAAGGAGAAGATCTTTTACTGTAAGGAAGAGAAGACAAGATTTTGAGCAATAAGGCATGTTAGAGAATCTTATTTATTTGGCTCACCTTCTCCTGACTAGGTATAAATGTATAACTTTGCATTTGGCTACTATTTATAATAAAAAATCAAAATATTTTCCCACAATGTCTGTCACATAATCTAATGACATGAACATGTGCCTAATTATAGAAACCACCAATTTGAAACCATGACATTATTGGAGATTTATGGTGATTCTGGCTTATGGTTTTAGTGCTTTTCATCATTGAGAAGTGCTGTTTCCAGGCTGTCAGAGAATTAGAGTTTCTGTATTCTACATGATAATTAGCACATCCAATTATTATATTAATCACTTGGTTTTCATTTGTGACAGGACTGACAGGATGAAGAGCCTTGAGTTATCAGCTAGTCGATTTCAGATTAAAGCTTACTTGTATCACCCAAAATTAAGAGTCAAATTTATGTGAGTTCATTTCAATACCTCCTTAAATTTCCAAGCTTCTTGAGCCTCACCAGAACTATCTCTTTTTTACTATTCTACCCACAATATTCCAATATTCCAAATCATTGTGTTAAGGTGCCTATAAAAATATGACTAAGTCTAGAATGTGAGGTGCTGTTCACATGTTTATTTCATAAAGTGAGCATGGTCCAGGAGGCAGCGTAGGTGGACACTTAGGTCCCTCCCCCGCAACAACACATCCAATGTATATCTATATTTAGAGAAATCTCTGCCTGAGAGACAACTGTGAGCCAATTGAACAGCTCTGCACAACAAGCAAGAGAGACTGAATAGAGAAGATCGGGAGCTGCGAGAACTCTTCTGAGCATATAAGTCAGGAGTAGGGAAACCAGTGAGCACCACTGTTTCTTTTTCCCATACACACAGGTAGTGGGCAGGAACTGCATCTAGTTTCTCTGGCTGACCTCAGGTACCCCTCCTCGAGCTACATCCAGCATAAAGAAGAGGGCCCCTCCACCTGGATATTGATACAGCACGTACAGCAGAGTGTTGCTTCAGGCACCCACTGGGCTCCCCCACCTGAAGAGAGTGTGGAGCTTGTAAAATGCTGTGGCATTTGCCTTTAGGACAGCCCTGTCCAGATAAAGTGCAGCGATCTTGGGGTGCTACTAAGTGTTCACATGAGGCTGTACCTCCTGGAGAGAGTATGGAGCTAGTACTTTTAGATTTCAAATCAACTTAAATGGCTATCAGCTTAAAATAGACTGCTATAGATAGAGATGGACATATATGGACATCATGGTAATGATCAACAACAAAAAATACAAAAATGGATGTAACTCTTAAACATCTACACACCAACATAGGAACACCTAAGCATGTAAAGCAAATATTGAGGGCCATAAAGGGAGAGTAAGGCAATAATAGTAGGCAACATTAACACACCATTGACATCAATGAATACATCATCCAGACAAAATATAAACAAGGAAATAATGGCCTTAAGAGACACATTACAGCATATGGACTTAAATGATAATTTTAGAGCATTTCACCCAATAGCAGCAGATTATACATTCTTTTCAAGTTTATATGCCACATTTTCCAGGATAGACTATGATAGGCTGAAAAACAAGTCTCAATAAATTAAAGATTTAAATTATATCAAGCATTTTCTCCAATCACAATGATATCAACCTAGAAATCAATTACAAGAAGAAAACTAAAAAACACAGAAACACAGAGGTCAAATAACTAGCTACTAAACAATAAGTGGATTAAAATGTGATTAGAGAAAAAAATTAAGATATCATGAGACAAATGAATGTGAAAACACAGGGATCCAAAATCTATGGGATATAGCCAAAGCAGTTCTAAGCAAGGAATTCTACCTCAAGAAACAAGAAAAATCTCAAATAAAATCTAACCTTACACCAGAAGGAAGAAGAAACAAAGCCAAAATGAGTAGAAGGATGAGGATAATAAAGATCAGAGCAGAAATAAATGAAATAGAGTCCAAAAACACAATTGAAATAAGCCAAACTCATTTTGCAAGACCAGAATACCCAGATACCAAAACCAGGCAAAGACACTACAATAAAAAAATATTACAGTCTAATATCCCAGCTGAATGTACATGAAAAATCCTCAACATAACATTAATAAACCAAATTCACCAATATATTTAAAAGATGATACAGCATGATCAAGTGGTTATTCCTGGGATACAAGTTTGGTTCAACACCCACAAATCAAATGAAGTGATACACCACATAAGCAAAATGAAGAATACAAACCATATGATCATATCAATAGAGGCAAAAAAATTTTTGACAAACTCTAACTCACATTTATGAAAAAAAAAATCTCTTAGCGAAGTAGGTCCAGAGGGAACATACTTCAACATAATAAAGGCCATATATGCTGAACCACAATTAACATCATATCCAATTGTGTAAATCTGAAAGTATTTTCTTTAAGAAACAAAACAAGGATGTTCGCATTTGCCACTTTTATTAAACATAGTATTGGAATTCCTAGCTACAGTAATCATACAAAAAAAATAAAGGCATCTAAATTGGAAAAAAAGAAGTAAAACTATCATTATTCACAGATGACATAAAATTATATATAGGGAACCCTAAAGATTTCAATAATAAACTATGAGAACTAAAAACATAAATCAGGAATATAGTAACATAAAAAGTAATATTCAAAAATCATTTGCATAAACTCAGAGTAAGAAATTAAGAAAACAATTTCCTTTACAATTGAATTAAATTAAATACCTAGGAATGAATTTAACCAAGGAGGTGAAAGACCTATACTCAGAAAACTATAAAACATTGAAGAAAGAAATTAAATACATAAATAAATGAAAGGTAATACCGTGTTCAAGGATAGGAAGAATTAATATTGTTAAAATGTCCATACTACCCAAAGTAATTTATAGATTCAATGCAATCCCAGTCAATATACCAATAGAATGCTTTTATGTAATTAAAAGAATTTTAAAATGTATATGGAATCACAAAAGACCATGAAGAGCAAAAGCAATATTGAGAAAGAACAAAGTTGGAGATATTTATACTGGCATAAAAACAGACACATAGATCAATGGGACAGAATAGAAAGCCCAAATATAAACTCATACCTATATGGTCAATTAATCTATGACAAAAGAGACAAGACTATACACAATGAGTTTAAGACAGTCTCTTCAATAAATTTTGTTGGGAATATTGAACAGATACATGCAAAAAAAAAAAAAAAAAAAAAAAAAGAAGGTAAAACTGGATAACTTTCTTATACCAGGTACAAGAATAAACTCAAAATGGATTAAAGACTTAAATGTAAGACCTAGAAAAACATAGGCTGCAAACTCTTTGACATCACTCATAGCAATATTTCTTGTATATGTCTCCTCGAGCCAGAGAAACAAATAAAATATAAACAAATGGGACTTCTTGATCTAAAAACATTTGTACAGAAAAATATCAACAAAACATAAATACAACCAACTAAATGAGAGAAGATATTTGCCATAATGAGTTAATATCCAAAAATATATGAGGAATTTATACAAGTTGACAAAAAAAAAAAAAAAATCCAGTTAAAAAACAGGCAATTGACCTGAATAGACATTTCTCCCCAAAGGCATAAAGATGGCCAAAAGACACATGAAAAGATGCTCAAAGTCACTAATCATTAGAGAAATGTAAATTAAAACCACAATGAAATATTACTTCAAAACTGTCAGAATGCCTATTATGAATAAATCAACAAACAAGTATTGATAAGAATGTAGATAAAGTAAATCTTTATGCGCTGTTGGTGATCACAAATTGGTGTAGCCATCATGGTAAACAGTATGGAGATTCCTCAAAAATTTAAAAGTAGATCTACCATATGACCCAGTAATTCCAATTCTGGGTATTTATCTGAAGAAATCCAAAAGACATACAAATATATATATCCCTATGTTATTGCAACATTATTCACAATAGCCAATGGAAGCAACTTAAGTGTTCATTAATAGATGAATGGATATGGAAAAAGTGGTACATACATACAATGGAATATTACTCAGCCATAAAAAGAATGAAATCTTGCTATTTTTGCCACCACGAATGGACCTAGAGGTATTATGCTAAGTGAAATGTCAGAGAAAGACAAGTATCATATGATTTCATTTATATGTGGAATAAAAAACACACAAATAAAACTGAAACAAACTCATGGATACAGAAAGCAAATTGATGGTCATCAGCTGGGTGAAAAGATTAAAGGGATAAAGAAGTACAAACTGTCAATAGTCACCAGGATATGAAGTACAGCATAGGAATATAGTCAATAATATTGTAATAACATGTATGGTATCAAATGGGTATTAGAACTATCCATCACTTTGTAAATGTTAATCACTGTGTTGTGCACCTTCAACAAATATTGCATGTTAATTGTAATTAGTAAAATAAAATAATTAAAAATATTAAACATACTCCAGTATGCCATCTTAGCATAGCAAATAGTTTAGGAGAAACACACTCTGCAGTAACCATTCCACTCACTAGCTTCTGAGCAGGAAGAGCAGTGCATTCATCACTGTTTATAAATATTTATTGAACACTCCCACGGTACTAGAACTTGAACTCAGAAAGCAATAGATAAATGAAACTGGGAAAGGTGAAGTCTAGAAATCCCAGCAGATCCATAATCAGAGGCAAATTTCAGGTGTCAGAACATGGAATAGAAACAAGGAGTGAACTATTTTAGAGAGGGTTGCTCAGGGATAAGTAACCAAATGAGGGTCTGAGGAAAGGTGAGTTCCCCAGTTAGCACAAGGAGGATGGCTATACCTCTAGTAAACAGA
This sequence comes from Myotis yumanensis, assembly GCF_028538775.1. Taxonomy (NCBI): domain Eukaryota; kingdom Metazoa; phylum Chordata; class Mammalia; order Chiroptera; family Vespertilionidae; genus Myotis; species Myotis yumanensis. Next base: position 26,760,435 of record NW_027223762.1, on the reverse strand, counting down.
CTAAACTAGCAAAGGTTTACAGCAACTTGCTCCTCAGGTAAGGCAAATAAACCAAAGGGAGTTCATTTGGAAGGCAGCTGATAGACACCAGGGGGTTGTGCTGTGTATGTTAGAAAAGCCTCGAAACATGAAAAGAAGATTTTATTCACTAAAGTGTCTCTTAGGGAGAATACTGCATTTGCTTGAAAGGCCAACAGCGACAGGTATTCTTAGGCAAAAAAGCTCAGACACTAAAGGCATCAATGATGCCCAAGATTTTAGATAAAGAAGTGAATCCAATTCTACCAGAGGCAAAAGATAATAAAAGGAAAACAAGAGAAAAATAAGTTAAAAGGAAGAGGTAAGTTAAGAAAGGAAGGGAAGAAAACACAGGACTCAGTTAAAAATCCTTTCCACACCTAAAGCCTCATAATTCTTCAGCAAAGTCATTATTCTCTTGCAGTGCAGGTGTGAGTAGATTTTTTAATCAAATTCAGTAAAGGGCTGAATGGATCAAATCCAATAAAAGGCTGAGTGTCAAATATGGGTGGAGGCAGGGTGGGACCAAGACAGGATGAAAAGATGAGGAAGCTGAAAATGGATGTAACCAAGGGAAAATAAGTACCAGAGATCTCTAAACTACCATGAAAATAATTTGGGTCTATTGTCCACTGTGGGACTGTTATGCAAGTTAGTTCACTTTGCTCTATAAGGATATAGAAGCCCTTAAGTAACACCTGACTTGCACTGAAAAAGTGGGCAGGAAAGCCCCAATACTACTTGGAAACTGAACTGTCAAGATTAATACAGGACCTTTAGGAAGACTGATGTCAGATTTCTCTGGTGAGCAGTCTAAATCTAAAGTTTCTCATGTATTCTATACTTGCACACAAAAATGGCTCCAGGGCCAAGAGTTGGTTTAAACTCATAAGTACAGAGTGAAGTGGTTGGATATGTTAAGATTAAAATAGTTCAGGCAAGGAGTCAAATTTATATTACACATGAGTCACAATGGACATGAGGAATCAGTTTAAATGTTAGATACTGCCTAAAACAAAATTAAAGACAGATTAATAATAAAAAGCCAGCAACCAGAACGCCATAATGACTGAAAGACCAGTCACTATGACACCCACTGTGGCCAACAAACCGACTAGATCAGGGGATGGGTCTGGCTGGCCAACCTCTCACAGCCCCTCCCCCCAACTGGCCCCGCCTCCGATGGGCTACCACCACCCCAATCAGCCCGCAGCCCCTCCTCCCAGCTGGCCCTTCCCCTGATTGCCCCCCTACCCCGATCAGGGGCAGGGCCAGTCAGGAATGACCTGAGGCCCTTCCCCCCAGCTGGCCCAACCCTTAATGGGCCCCCACCACACTAATCAGCCCGCAGTTCCTCCCTGCAGCTAGCTCCTCTCCTATCAGCTCCACCTACACCAATCGGGGGTGGGGCTGGCTAGCCAACCTCCTGCTTTCTCCTCCTCCCGACAGGCCTGGCCCTGATCCGCTGACTGGGGCCAGGCCCACTGGACCCCACCATGCATGAATTCATGCACTGGGCCTTTAGTATAGAACATAAATTATTTTGAAGGTTGGCCTCATGAGATTTTGCAAATTTTTGGTTAACTTTGTGTTATGATAGAAGACTTTACATGTGAACCAGGTGAAGGCATTAAGGAGAATTGTGGAGAAGTACAAAAAAAATATTGAAAACAAGCAATGCAAAACAAACTCTGAAAAGACAGAGATATGGAGAATAATGGATGCTATAGTAATGGGGAGAGATCTGGTGGGAAGAAAAGAGCCAAATAGGTTGCAACACCCATCAATCCAGCCATAGGATTCATTTTCTCATCATTTAGTTTTGCCACCTTTCCATATCCTACATTGATTTTTCCTTAAGTGTTACAAATTACCTTTATGGCTAGATTGAAAAGCAGGGGGAAAATATAAAGTAGGCCCTAACTTAAAAATTGTATTCTATTTGATCAAAATATTTTTTTCAATCACCAGAGATCTTCCCCTCTGCCATAAGAGAAAATGAAAACTGAATGCTATCTTTCTTGTCCTTTGTTTCCTCTCCCTTCTCTTCCCTTTGTATCTTGAGCACCTGATTGTCCTGATTTCTTTTTTCACTCTAATACTAGGGTATGTGTATTCTCCACTTAGACATTAACATGGTATTCCTGAAGGTTCTAGCCTTGGACTTATCTCTTCTCACACTATAATTCCTCTTGGGAACAGCAGAGTGTCAAGGTTAAGAACACATAGTTTGGAGCCCGTCTGCCTAGGTTCAAATCCTGACTGCCACGTACATAGAATTATGACCTCCAGTAAGAACTAACTTTCTCTGAGCCACACTTTATAAAATGGTGACAACAGCAGTGCCTTCCTCTCAGCGCTGTGTAAGTATACATGATTTAAAGCATGGCATGCTTAGAACAAGGTCTGGCACACAGCACTGTTAACTCTTTAGCATAATTATGACGATGTTGAGATAAAATTTACATCCATCCTGATTTTCAAATTCTTGTGATCATGAGAATAACCTTTAACTTTTTTTCCATTTCCATTCGTCAGTTGTAACCTCACCCCTGCATTGCTAATTTCCTGTTGTATATTGCCATCTGGTTATTCTGTGAGCACCTCCACATAGCACTGCAAACTGAAGTCTTCATATTTTTCTCAGGTTATTTATTTTATTCTGTTCTGGGTTCTTTTTAAACAATATCACAATCTTTTCATTCATCCAACCTCATAGCTTATTCTTCAACTTTCATGTCTCATCTATGTCTAAGTTGTAACTATTGTTTTCAGATATACCCCTCATAGATTTCTACTTTTTTCCACTTCCTTTTCACTGAGTTCAGACACTCATAATTGCTTATTTGAATTCCTGCCATAGCCTGTGCACTGGTCTCCCTACCTCGATCTTCTTGTTTCTTCAACGTATCGTCTACATGAGCAGTAAATTATCATGTTGAAACTCTATCTGCCCTAATTACTCCCTTGCTCAAATTATGCTCAACTTATCACTCTTTAAGAGTGCTTTAAAGCTCATTAGGTAGATTTTCAAGATGCTTTATAATATTCCCACAAGGCCTCCTCCACATTAGTCTTTTATGACAATCACAGCTTTCTCTGCTCCAGTCACGACTACAGCTTGGAGCTCCCCAAACACGCCTCATTTCTCACCACCATGTTTTTTTGACTAGAACATATTTCTTCCTTATCTCAGTTTATCAAAATTTTGCTTGTCATTGAAGACTCAATCCAAATTATTTTCTTGCATGAAGCTTTTTTGATGGCCTCCCCAGCTTCATTGGATTTGGCATTTCTTTCCTCTCTTAACACTAGCATTTGTTTAGTGTTAATAAAAATGCCATACTGTATACCAGAGAGTACCAACTATATATTTTAGACTTGGCTGGATAACTTAGGGACAGTATTTACATTACTCATGATAGCACTAGAATGTAGGTGATTATGATTGCTTCAATTTACATATAAGGAATCTGAAGATCAGAGGTTAAACAAGTTGCCCAAATACATTCTTGCTAATAGTCAGGGAAAAAAGAGACGTACAAATATGTGTAGTAAATCTTTTAAACCAGTGCTCATGTCAATATCATTTATTTCAGTGTTCTTTGAAGGATCGCATACCAGAACCCTATTGAGGTGCTTACTGAAATGTAAATTCATAGTCAGAGGACCACTGGGAAAGCGATCAGAAACCTGTATCTTTAAAAATTTCCCCAGGTGATTCTCATGCACCTCATGCACTGGCAATTTTCAAAACAGGGCTATTCTTCATAGAACCTCTCTTTTATTGCCTCAATGACTATATATATTAAGTTAGTAGTGAACTAGTTTCTTGAGGGCAAGAATCATATCATATTTTTCCTTGTATCCGCCACAGTTCATACCACAGTGCCTTATACATAATATATACTTTATACATTTTAGTTGAATTATTGCCAATTTCTGTGTTTCATTACAGCAAAATGATTATGAACCCTGTTAAGAGTCAGTAATATATTTTCTTATGTGACAAGCTGTGGAAAATATTTTTGAAGCTTTAACATATATACACAAACACATAATATATATTAACACACATAATATATATTATGTGCATAATATATATTAATTGTAGAACATTTTGGAAGAATGTAGAAAAATAAAATAATGAAAAATATTACCCAAAGGTAATGTCTTTTGTCCTATTTATGTAAATCTTTAAGTATTTCTTCTAGTATATTTCATAGATTTTAGTAAAATTACACACACACACACATATATATACACACATATCTACTAGACCTATCTAATAATAGACAAACATGGTAATTGACCATACCTTCACTATGCCTCCCATTGGCTAATCAGCATGATATGCAAATTACCTGCCAACAAAGATGGCAGCTAATTTGCATATGTAGGCACAAAGCAGCGGAGTGAAGACTGAGGGCAGCTCCGGCCAGACCAAAGGACAAGACTGAAGGCAGCTCTGGCCGGAGCAAAGGCCTGGGTCCGGGGTGCCAGAGGAAAACCGGTGCCGGCAGCCTGGGGAAGGGAAAACCTATTGCACAAATCTCTTCATGCAACAGGTCTCTAGTATAATAATAAAAGTGTAATATGCTAATTAGACCAGATGACCTTCTGGACGAAGCTGGGGCTGTGAGGGAAGCCCAGGTCCGGGTGCCTGCCTGGGGCTGGAGGGAAGGAGGGAAGCCTGAGTACCAGGTGCCAGAGGGAAGCAAGTGCTGGCAGCTGGGGGAAGGAAGGCCTACTCTTGCACAAATTTAATGCATCGGGCCTCTAGTATGTTTATAAACATACTAGTATGTGAAAACAGCAATAATCTTTTAAAAAATATATTTTATTGATTTTCTACTGAGAGGAAGGGAGAGAAACAGAGAGCCAGAAACATCAATGAGTGAGAAACATCGATCAGCCACCTCCTGTACACCCCCCACTGGGGATGTGCCCACAACCAAGGTACATGCCCTTAACCAGAATCGAACCTGGGACCCCCCAGTCCACAGGCCAATGCTCCATCCACTGAGCCAAATCAGTCAGGGCAACAGCAATAATTTTTGTCAACTTTTATTTGATGCAAGATCTGGCATTACTATTATTAAAGTATAACTGTCTGAATAGTGACTTTTCCTTTGCAAAACTGTTTCAGGTTCTAGGGGCACTATCAAAGTAATGTAAGTAATCTCATCATGGTTCAAGAAGTATCACAAATGCTCAGAAATAAAAAAAAAACTCATCTGACTTCCAGTGGGGTTTTACCATTTTGTTGTTTCGTTATTTGATGGCAGAAAATTCTATTTAACATCTATTAGAGGGGCCTCTCTCATGTAAACAAAATGCTTTACACTGCCCAAGTTAGCAGGAAAACAACAACAACACTGTAAAACAAAACAAAAAAACCTCAATGAGGGTTTTCAGTGGAGGATAAACTTCCAATTCTACCCCCAGGTTATGGATACTCTTGCTCGTCTCTCTTTGTCCATCTCATATCACCAATGCTGATTCCAAAGGGATAAATAATATGATTCACACTTGAAACTTCAATTTAAGAATGAAATTTTTTTTTTCTGATTCTCTGCACACATCTAAGAGAAACTCTATCCACTACTGACGAAAAGAGGCACATTATAATAGTAATAACAAATGGAGAGTCTTTAAGTAAATGATAACAGATTTAGTAACTCTTTATCTCCTTCCTTTCTAAAAAGTCCATTACAAGGACAGTAAAAAGATTAAGGCATAAAACCAAATGAACAAAAGTAATAAAGGAGATGATGGCAAAATCTTTTTAAAAATTTTCAAGCAGAAAGATAAAGTGGTAATTGACTTATCAGAAGAAAATAGCTAACACACTAGCAATGAAAAAAATTAAGAGGCAGCATAAATTGTGCCAAGGACCCCAAAATGTTCAGAGAATGTTCATTTTATGTACTTCTGGAAGTAAGAAGAAAGGAGGGTATGAAAAAAGGGGTGATTCATCAAAGTCTAAAATAGATTTTCAAATTTCTTCCAACAGCCCACACAGCAGAGTAACAACTCAACTCCAAACTCAGCATAAAACCAGAGAAATATGCACTCAAAAATATAATACAACCTGGACCTATGCCTATCTCCACTCCAATTCAGAGATTGACACCAAAAACATGAGCAACAAAATTTTTAAAAGAGGATAAATTGGACTTCACTGAAATTAAAAACATTTTCCATCAAAAGGACTTTAATCAAAAAATAAAAAGATAGCCTATAAAATATAAGAAAATATTTGCAAATCAATATCTAATAAGTATTCAGATTAATATCCAGAATATAAAAAGCACTTTTTTAACTCAACAACAAAAAAAACCCCAATTTAAAAATGGGTAAGGAGTTTACATAAACATTCTCCAAAGAACACATACAAAGAGCCAGCAAGCACATGAAAAAATGCACAGTATCATTAGTTATTAAGGAAATGCATATTAAAATCATAATGGATACCACCTCACACCTATTTGGCTATAATTAAAAAAAAAAAACATAAACAAGTATTGGTAAAAACATGGAAAATTGAAACCCTCATACATTGCTGGTGGGAATGTAAAATGGTTTGAGCATTGTGGATAATGTTTGCTTAAAAAGTTAAACATTTGTAAATATGTAGGTATAACCCAAAATAATTGAAAACAAATTCATGTCGGCAATTTTTTTTAGTTAGTGCTATTCACAGCACACAAAAGGTGGAAACGACCCAAATGGCTATTGACATATAATAGATGAACAAATTGTGTTGTATACATACAGTGAAATATTATTCAGCCATAAAAAGGGGTGAAATACTGTAATGGTACAACATGGATGAGCCTTGAAAATATGCAAAGTGAAAGAAGCTTTCCCATCATTCTGTCAAAGCAGCTCTTGTCAAAGTCACCCACCATCTCCAAGTTCCTATATTCAATGTCCAACCCTCAGTCCTTCCGTTCCCCTACCTCTGCATCATTTGACACAGTTGCTTACTCCTTCCCTTATAAAATCCTTGGATCATTTGGTATCCTGGAGACCACCCTCTAGATTCTTCTAACATCTTATTTAGGGGCCCTACCTTAGTCTGTTTTGCTAATGCTACACTCTCCAGAGTACACCTGGACAGTTTCTAGAATATCTTCTCTACTGACTCCACCCTGCTTGTTTCACTCCATCCCATGACTTTAAGTACCATTCCTATGCAAAGGAACAGCTTAATTATAGAGCTCTAACATGAATTACATCCTCCTCTATCTAAACACCTATTTAATGCCCACCCCATAAAATGTCTAAGAGAAGCCCAAACTTTAAAATTCTACAACTGAATTTACAATGTCCAACTCTCCAATTTGTCCTTTTTCCAGACTTTCCTGTCTCACTAAATGGCCCAGTAGCACACTTCCAGTTACTCCAGCCAAAATTTTTGCTGTTCTTATTTTACCCAATTTCTCTTACACTTAAGAGCCAACTATGGGCACTTCATATCAGCTCTCCCTTATAGCTAGCTCCAGAATCTAACCATTTATCTTCCCCAATTTTACCCCTGTGGCTCAAGCTACATTATCTCTCACCTGGATTATTGCAATAGCCTCTTGTCTTGCCTCATTCCTATCAGTCTTGTTGCTCTACAGTATACAGTGAATCCTTTACAAAGAAATCTAGGGAACATTTTATTTATTTGTTTTTATTAATATTTCTTGGTCTTTTTCTTTCTTTGTTTTTTGTTTATTTGGGGAGGGGGGACTTTTTAAAATGTAAGCCAGTCCATGCCATTTCTATGTTAAAAATTCTCTAGCTGGTTTCCATCTCACTCAGAATAAAAGCCAATGGACTTATAAGTATCTACAAGACACCACATAATATCACGTTCTATTGCTTTGTACCTTGCTGAATCCACTGTATCATACCAACTTTCTAACATCCCTCCAATATGTCAAGGACTATTTCCCTTCATTTCTTTGCTCCTGCTTTCTCACTTTTTATCAGATCTTTTCTTAAATATCAACTTATCAGGGAGGCACTCACTGACTACCCTATTGTCTTTAAAAATAATGATTAAGTCTTATTTAAATGATTCATTAAAAAAAATTCAACCAACACTTAAATGTAGTAAGAAGAAAGCAAATTGATCCCCAAATCCTGCCACCAATAAAACATAATCAACTGAGTAACTGCCCTTGCAAATAAAGATACAAGTATTTAGAGTGACTACCATGATATTTCTGATGAAAATTATTAAATTCTATTTTAAGAAAATAAGTGAAACTGAGCAAATTGTCCAACATAGGATAAATCCTCTTTTACCATTATAGTTACAATTTTTCAAAGTATCATAAATGATTTAAAAGATTATGAAAATTACTACAAAAGTGAAGTCTTTTTTTTTTTTAATATATTTTATTGATTTTTTACAGAGAAGAAGGGAGAGATATAGAGAGTTAGAAACATCGATGAGAGAGAAACATCGACCAGCTGCCTCCTGCACATCTCCTACTGGGGATGTGCCCGCAACCCAGGTACATGCCCTTGACCGGAATCGAACCTGGGACCTTTCAGTCCGCAGGCTGACGCTCTATCCACTGAGCCAAACCAGTTTCGGCAAAAGTGAAGTCTTTTAAAATGTTTTTAATTCAGAGGCCTAAATGTAGTCCTTGCCCTGATGGTATCTAATCTAATAAAAGAGAAACATGCAAATTGACTGTACCTCCACTATACCCACAAGCCACGCCCACAAGCCAATCAGGAGCAAATATGTAAATTAACCCGACTAAGATGGCGGCGGCCACAGAGCTGGAGGGAGCAGGAGGCTTGGGTTGCCCTGAGCGATAGAGGAAGCCAAGCTTTCCACCTGCCCTGCCAGCCCTGAGCTCCACTCAAGGCTACAAAGTTTCAATTGTAGAAGATAAATCAATCCCAGCTACCTGCTTCTAGCTCGTGGCTATGGCCAGCCTGAATACAGCCTTCAGCCCCTCGCCCAGGCTGGCCAAACCCCCATGGGGTGAGGGTCCCCACTGGAGGGCTTGACCAGACTGTAAACAGCCATCAGCCCTGCACCCAGGCTAGCCAGGCATGCCAGTGGGGACCCCCACCCTGAAGGGTGTGCAGGCAGCCTGAAAATGGCCCTCCGTCCATCACCCAGGCTGGCCAGGCACCCCAGCGGGACCCCCCCACCCTGAGGGGGCTGTGGCCAGCCTACAAACAGCCATCAGCCCCTCACTCAGGCTGGCCAGGCACCCCAGCAGGACCACCACCCTGATCCAGGACACACTTCAGGGCAAACCAGCTGGCCCCCACCAGTGCACCAGGCCTTTATCCTATATAATAAAAGGGTTATATGAAAATTGACCCTAACAGCAGAATCACTGGGAATGACTGGTCATTATGACACACACTGACCACCAGAGAGCAGATGCTCAATGCAGGAGCTGTCTCCTGGTGGTCATTGTGCTCCCACAGGGGGAGCTCTGCTCAGCTACAAGCCAGGCTGAAGGCTTCCAGCACAGCAGTGGTGGCAGGAGCCTCTCCCACCTCCTCAGCAGCGCTAAGGATGTCCGACTGCAGCTTAGGCCTGCTCCCTGCTGGCAAGTGGACATCCCCCAAGGGCTCTCAGGCTGCCAGAGGGTTGTCTGACTGCCAGCTTGGGCCTGATCCCCTGGGGAGCGGGCCTAAACCAGCAGGTGGACATCCTTCGAGGGGTCCTAGACTGCAAGAGGGCACAGGCCGGACTGAGGGACCCCCCCCCCCCCAAGTGCACAAATTTTTGTGCACTGGGCCTCTAGTAATTAATAATCATATTTTTCTTTACCTCCCAAGTTTTGAATTATATTATCAATTTTGTATTATCAGTACTTATTAGTATTTAGGTTCTATTCTATAATGATAGAATCATTAGTTTTAACTCAATGCTTAAATAGAGTCTATGTTTACTATCCGTTACCCAGTTTTCCATTACTAACTTTTATGTCTATTTACTTTTTAATGGGTTGGATTTTTCTTCATATTTTTCAATAAGGGATCATCTGTGCTACATTCCCTGAGTTCTTTCATGTTTGAGAATGTTTCTCTGTTGACTTTGTATTTGAACATCTTTGCTAAATATACTCTTATAGATTATACTTTATTTTCAATAAACTAAATAGATGTTTCTTCATTATATTTTGGCACTGAATGCTGTAGTGGATTTAAAGCAAATTTAATTCCTCTCTGCTTTTTTTCTTTTGATGTCCTACCTAGAAGCCTGATCCTTCTTGATAAATTAATGAGAATATACAGTAATTTCAATTATTTTATATCACTTTTCCTGTGTTAGACTGTGTTCTTAAATATTAAATTCTCAACTGGTTTTATTTGGGGAAAATCTCATATGGTACTATTTCCTTCTATCCTTTGGACTTCCTACTCAGGAGACATGGCTATCCTTAAGCTTGACTTTTAGTGGGCTTTCTTTCATATTATAATATTCTCTCTAATTTGTTTTAATTTATTTTTTATTTAAGCATAGTTGTTCTACATTATATTATTTATATTAGTTTCAGGTGTATAATAGAGTCAACATTTTTATACCTTGCAATGTGATCTAATTCTAGTAATCATCTGTCACATGTAAAATTATCATATCCTTTTTGAAATGTATTTACGAGTTTGACTTTTCAATTTGCTTTTCTTGCTCTATAATTTCCTTTGTAATCTCATTCTGAAGGGACTTTCTCATTGTACTACAATAATATGTTTACTAACTTGTTCAGTAGCATGGAGTACCTATCTTGCATGTCTTGGGCATGTTTTACTTCATGTTGTGTTATTTTCGTGGATTTTATTTACTATGTTTTTCTTTTTCTTTTTTCCCATGCAGAAACTACTAGCTCCCATTTTCCCTAAGTAAAAAAAACTAATTTTAGGCACATGGCTGCTTAGATTAAAGGTTGCTTTTCAGCCTCCTTTGGAGTTAGGTATGGCTGAGGTTATGTTCTGGCCACTTTGATGTAATTAGAAATGTCTTTAACTTATGTGATGTCTGCTTTAAGAAGTGGAAAAAGCCCTATTTTCTCCTTTTCTTTTCCTAATGCCTGACAGGTGAATATAAGCCTATAACTTCAATGGTCATTTCGGCTCCCTAATCACATGTTAAAACCTGACTCAAATTTTACTATTTAGCAGCCCTAAAAAATCAGAACCTCAATCTACAGACTCTTTGAACATGAAAAATAAATATTAAAAATCTTGTTTAAGCCACTGTTTTCTTGGAGTTTGTTTTGATTACAGCTAAAACTAATCTAATTGATAGTCTTTTTCCATCCCTTCTCCTTTATCTCTCTCCCTGTCTTTCCTCTCTGGTCACCTCCTGTATAATTTCATGCCATTTTCCTTCATTTTGCTCATTCTTCACAGTTCTGTTCAGGCTGGTTAGCTGTCATGTTCTGTGGGAGATGTCTTCATTATTCCCTGGAGAGATCTCTTTGGTTTCCTCTCTGATCTACAGTCTGAGAGCAGACTCTTGTGTTCTGTCTATCCATTTCACTGAAGCCTCAGAACTGGAGCATGTGTGTGGAAGCGGGAAGCTTGGGGGCACTGTGCCATCTTGGAGATGGGGAGAATAGGCATTCAAATGCTGACTCTACCACTTGCTAGCAATGTGGTCGTAGGTAAATTATTTAATTTTGCTATACCTCAGATTCCCCACTTATATAGAGGGATAAAATTAACACCTGCCTCCCACTGTTATGAGGCCCAAATAAGAAAATGGAACCAAAGGGCTTAGAACTTCTCCTGATACATTTAGAGAATGCTGGTTAAGTACAATCACCATTATCATCAATGTCATCATGCATGAACTCTGATGTTTCTTATTAGTTTATGTTAAATGTGTACACAGGTGACACTCCTCCTAGTCAATGGTGCATCATTTCACTAGGAGAGGTAACCTTGATCTTTGAGATTTTCTATCAATCCAGCATGCAGAATTCTGAACTTCTGAAGAATAATCTCTATCAGTGCTATGACCTCCCTGGAGTCTAGTCTTTTATTGAATTGTATTTGTATATTAATTGTTCATTATCATAGCCACTGAATTCTTTCTGTCTCCATGGTCCAATTGGGACATGGCCTTGGAAAGTGGAAGGTTATGCAAATTTACAGAAGTCTAAACAGTAGCAGAAATTGTGCCATTATGTCATAAACTGTGGGCAAATATGATACCTTTGTTGAGGTTCATGACTTCTACTTTAAGAACATTTTATAGATTCTACATCACAGAGCTATAATCCTGACTTTTTTTTTGTCTTCTATCATTAAGACTCAAACTCTCCCTGCATCTCAAGCTCATGAATGTCATTTGGAGTTGGCAGTCACAGAGGTTAAGAGCAGAAGGAGAGCAGGAGAAACTGAGGCCACATATCTTTATGGCAGCCCAGTGCCCCACACACTGCTTAATCGTTTGCAAATCCTCTCTGAGGCATGCTATCTTTGACAGCTCTGGAGCCTGGAACAGTGAAGTAAACAGAGGAACAAAATAATGATATAAAAACCTAAATCATATATTGTCATATTTAACCATTTGTGCCTGTTTTACATCTTCCCCTAATTAATTGAATCCGATAATATTCTTTTTCAACAAGCAAGCCCTTTTTCTTCCTCTAGGACAGTGGTTCTCAACCTTGGCTGCCCGTTAGAATCACCAGGGAATCTTTTTAAAATCCTGATTTCTGGGCCTCATCCTCCAGAAATTCTGTTTCTCTGTTACTAATGCTGTGGCCCCATCCCATAACAAAGAAACAGAATTTCTGGAGGATGAGGCCCAGAAATCAGGATTTTAAAAATATTCCCAGGTGATTCTAATGTGCAGCCAAGGTTGAGAACCACTGCTCTAGGAAAATAACTAGAGACTCTGATGATTCAATAACAATTGGCATAGATTTGAAGGCACATTCGTAGTGAAGTATTTTTAAATTGTAGATGAATTTTCCCTGCACTCTGTTTTTCTCTTTCCCTGACCCAGAAAAGTATAAATTGTGCTTTGTTATAAATTAAGCTGTCAGCTTTGATCCAATTTTAGATTTGGTGGTAGGTTGTTTTGCTGTCATCACCCCTCCATTGATTTTTAAATTGGGAGAATATTTATTTTTTATAAGTTGGATATTTATAAAAATTCATCAAAAACCATTTACCTCAAAAATCTGGAATATAAAATCCTGCAGGTTGCCTATTATCTATAGTGATAAATACTGGGATACTTAAGAGAAGATGGCTTAAACTGTACCATTTCTCTCCTTTCCATTACTTCCATTCAATTGCATACAGAGAGAGGTGGCAGATATCAGGTGAAACCAGGAGCAGAAACAAAGAGTTTGCTGTGCTCCACAGGCTAGAGCAGCGGTTCTCAACCTGTGGGTCGCGATCTCTTTGGCGGTCGAACGACCCTTTCACAGGGGTCGCCTAAGACCATCCTGCATATCAGGTATTTACATTACTATTCATAACAGTAGCAACATTACAGTTATGAAGTAGCCACGAAAATAATTTTATGGTTGGGTCACAACGTGAGGAACTGTATTTAAAGGGCCAGAAGGTGGAGAACCACTGGGTTAGAGGATATTAAGCAAGGGGGAACAATGGAAAGAAGCAGATATGGAAATGTCTAGACTTCCACACAAAAAAGATGGTCTGTCTGTGTCTAATCACTCCAGGAAAACAAACAAAATAATGATGCATATATGATACACCACTTATGTACCCAAGTTTTGCTAACTTAAAGAACTATTTTCATGATTTTCTTTTTTTTGCAAAAAAAATTAAGGAATCCTGTAGCTTAAAGAAAAAGTAACAATGGAAATGGATACTTAAAGTTTTTTTGCAAACTTTATCACTGAAATAATTACTAAGAAAAATGAGACAAAGGAAAATGTTGTTACAGAGATCAGAGTGAATATGGTTATAGATATCAGGATGAGAAATTCAGTTATTGCAAACTGAAAACATTAGTTGCCATGGATTAGATACAGTGGACATGGCGTATATTCCAGATTCTTTTCTTCAAAATCCTAGCAAACTTTGATAAGAGGTAGTTTTTTTTTATTTTTGAACATTATAAACATTTTGGAGGTTTATTAAATAAGCCAATTATGTTTTGTTCTGCTTACCTCCCAAATATTTATCCCAGGAAGGTTAGCAGAAGGGCTTTCCTTATACTCAAACTTTTTTAGATCTGGTTTTACTGCTCATTAAAATTCTATAGCATTCAGAGCCACATGACACTCAGGAAAAAATTAAAGATAAAAATAAGAACCAAATAACAATTATTGATGACTTAAATTGTTTTCAACTATGTGTGTTCTATTTAGGTAAATAGCAGTTATTGATATAATACCACATCCACTTAGTAATTAATATATTTTTCTTTTGGCTTTGGCCACATAGGACATTTTATAAACCATGAAAACAGAATTCTCAAGTTTTCATTCTAAGTAATTAATCTGCAACTCATATCCATATTAAAATGACTCTGGTGTTACCTACCCACTTCCTCTGAGCCAGCTTTCTCGATATTTTTCAGTCTGGCTTCCTTCCTAAACCTAATACCCAAACCACAGTTTCTACAGTCTCTCAAGATCTTCCATATTTCTCAAAAATCTACTCATGAACATTTTCCAGTGATTGCCACTTTATTGTTGCCTAAGTGTTGCAACTTTCATAAAGTGAATCTCTCCAAACCGAATTACACACACACTTACACACACACACACACACACACACACACATACACACATTATTATTTTTTAAATTTTTCATCATATTTTTGGATTATGAAGTTATAACTTCTGGGATACTTTTAGCTGCAAGGAAGAAAGAACTGCCTTAAACAATAATAATTAACTCAAATAACAAAGTCCAAAGATAGGATATTTTCAGAATTACTTGTTTGAGAAATTCAATAATATCATCAAATGTCCTGGCACTAGTTACTGCTTCCCTCTGCTAACTACAGCAGCCATTTCAATGTAAGACTGTTTTACCTAATTGTCTTCTAGTAGCTATGAGAAAGAGGAAGGTCTATATGTTTTCTCCTTTAGATTCATAAGACTCGAGATCTACGCATCCTGAGAGGTATCCTATAATGCTAAAAATGACTCTTTCCCAAACTTCTGCCATCATCTTCCAGCATTTCATTGTCAGAATTGGGCCACATAACCATTTCTGAATTATTTCAAGTAAGAGTATAAAATGCTTGTTTACTTTGTTATTATCATTTAAGTATATTTGAGTTTATAATTTTTAAATTGTATTCTGTAATTTTCATTTATTCAAGGTCCATTTTTAATTTTGCATTCCATTCCATCATTTTTCTGATAATTATCTCAAACAATTATCAAAAATTTTTTGATAATTTTCTACAAGTAATTTAATAAGGACTGAAAAGGCTGATTTACAGAAATGGTTCCTTGTTGTTTTTTTTTGTTTTTTTAATCTTTAATTTCTTTATTGGTTAAGGTATTACAAATGTGTCCTCATCCCCCCATTAACCCCAACCCCTCCCCCCACTCATGCTCTCATCCCCCTGTTGTCTTTGTCCATTGGTTTGGCTTATATGTATGCATACAAGTCCTTTGGTTGATCTCCCCTCCCTTATCCCCACCTTCCCCTACTTTCCCTCTGGGGATTGACAGTCTGATCGCTGCTTCTCTGTCTCTGGATCTGTCCCTGTTCATCAGTCTATATTGTTCTCTATATTCCACAAATGAGTGAGATCATGTGGTATTTATCCTTCTCTGACTGGCTTATTTCACTCAGCATAATGCTCTCCTTGTTTTAGAAGTAAATGAATGAACAAAAATGAATGAATGACAAAAATTAAGTTCAAGCATTTTAAATTCACATATGTTGAGGAATATGCTTATATTAACTGGTTATACTTTAAATTTTATTGTGGAATGAGAAATGGACATCATAACATTTACTTCATTAAAGAATAGAGATTTGATACGCAGCAAATTAATAATACTAGAACTAAGGGAACTCCCTTGACACCTGAAATAATTAATTAAAGTAAATAAAGGACATTTTTCCAGAGAGTTTTGACAGAAGATCAAATGGGTAAGAATTTGCTAAGAGCTCAGATCATATGGCAATGTGCTAAGAATTGTGAATAAGACCAAGCAATGAAGACAGGCTCTTACCATGAATAAATTTACACATGAAAGGTTCAGAAAAATATGTAAAAAATTAAACTGCAATAGAAAAATAAATAATAGTTGAAGACAGCCACAGTAGATGTCTTATAATTAAATACATTATAATTGCCAACTTAATTACCCTCATGATAATTTCTATTAGAGGTCACAAGGAGAAAATCATTAAATGAACATGAGAAACTCACTAATGAGAAAGCTACTACAGATCAAAAGAGAAATTTACCTTTATTGGTAATGCCATCAAACATTTAAGGAAGAAAATATAAAGTTTATACAAACTCAGAATGTTTAAGAAGAGGAATAACACATTATGAAGTTAGCATATCCTTGATACAAAAAGTGAATAAAGATATTACAAGGCCAGACAATTAGAAACCAAACATTTCTCTAGAATGTAGATGCAAATATCTTAAAACAATATTCACAAGTCAAACCCAACAAAAAATAAAAAACATAAACTCCACTTGGTTAGGAATTATTATTTCAGATATGCCAGGCTATTTTAATATGTGAAATTTCACCAATGTAATTTACCACAGTAATAGCATAAAGAGAAAAATCACAACATACAACATATACAGAAAAAAGCAATTGAAAAAATGCATACATTTACTTGACTTAAAAATGTATCAATAAATTAGGAATAGAAGGAATATTCTCAACCTAAAAGAAGGTTATCTATGAAAGCCCACAACTAACATCTTATTTAATGGTAAAATACTGAATTTTTCCTTCGGTATGCCAGAAACAAGGCAAAAATGTGTTCTGACAAGTTCTAATCAACATTGCACTGAAGGTTTCTAGCAGTGCAATAAAGCAAAGAGAAAAAGCCAAAGGCTTACAGGCAATTAAGATGCAAACTGCTCTAATTTAGAAACAACATAGTTTATGTAGAAATCCTAAGGAACATATTTAAAAACGAGAAGAATTAATAAGTGAATTTAGGAACATGACAGGATAGAAAATCAACATGTAAAAATCAATTGTATTTTGAAGACTGGCAGCAACCAATTGGAAAAAGAAATAATAATAGCATTTATATTTATACCAAAACCCATAAAATAGAACTAAATTTCACATAAGAAGTGTAAGATCCCTACACTGAAAGCAAACATTGGTTAAAGAACATTTTTAAAAATCTGAATATTGATTAAAACAATGTTGATTAATTAGAAGACATTAAGATTCAATTCTGCCATTTTGATTTATAGACTTAATGCAATTTAATAAAAATCCAAGTATCTTTTTATAGAAATTGGTAAGCTGAATCTATAATAAATGTGGAAATAGGACCTGGAATAGCCAGCCTAAATCCCTTGAAAAAAATTAACAAAGTTGACGGACTTTAACATCTGGTTTCAAGATGTATTATAAACTGCATTAATCAAGATATTGACAAGTGTTGGTGAGGATATGGAGAAAAGGGAACCCTTATACACTGCTGGCGGGAATGCAAAATTGTGCAGCCTCTATGGAAAACAGTATGGAGTTTCCTGAAAAAATTAAAAATGGAACTCCCATTTGACCAAGTGATATCACTTCTAGGAATATAGCCTAAGAAATCAGAAACACCAATCAGAAAGAATAAATGCATCCCTATGTTCATAGCAGTGCAGTTTACAATAACTAAGATTTGGAAACAGCCCAATTGCCCATCAGCAGTGTGGGAAGCCATCCATTGTCAATACTATCATGAGAGTGCATCAAGGAACTTGGAAGGCTGCTGAACCTTGAGCCTTTAGCAGGGCTAAAGCTATGCACCGATTGTTCCCTGTTGAGATAGTGATGTCCAAAGCAATTTCCTGACCTGATAGCCTCAAAGTAAATTTTTACTGATCTTTACTGACCTTAGAGACGGTCTGTCTGCTGTTTGCCATGCTTTACTGAGGGCAAGATGTGTATCTAAAACTGAATAAAAAGCAGACTGGCCTGAGTTTTGGTGTGCTCTTCACAAAAGAGACACCCCTGGCCCCCAATGCCTTCTAAATTCGTATTTCTTGTATAGCACTCTCATTTGTGCGTGGTCCCTTCTTCAGATCTCTAGCCATGCAGGTTGAGACAAGCAGATGAATGGATTAAAAAACTGTGGTAAATTTACACAATGGAATACTATGCAGCTGTAAAAAAAAGAAAGAACTCTCAGGTATAGCAATAGCATGGATGGACCTGGAGAGTATTATATTAAGTGAAATAAGCTAGGCACAGGAAGATAAGTATCACATGATCCCTCTCATATGTAGAATCTAATGAACAAAATAAACTGATCAACAAAATATATCCAGAGACATAGAAGGACAAAATAGACTGTCGAACCTCAGAGGGAAGGCAAGGGAGGGTAGGTGAGTGGGTGGGTGGGAAGAGATCAACCAAAGAACTTATATGCATATATGCATAATCCATGGACACAGACAATAGGGTGGTGAAGGCCTGGGGTGGGAAGCAGGGCAGGCTAGAAGAGGTCAATGGGGAGAAAAGGGTACATTTGTAATACTTTCAAAAATAAAAATTAAAAAAATGATTGTAGTATTGGCATAACATAACACAGATCAAAAGAATAAAATAGGACATATAGAAATATATTAACACATAGATTGTCAACTGAAATATATCAATGAAACTCAATGGAGAAATACAGTTCAACAAATGGTGCCCGTTAAGAGTCTGAAGAAAGAAGATGAGACTCAAACCTAAACTCACACCATATGAAACAATTTAATTGATATGATGTATAGACCTACACATGAAAGCTAAAACATAGAGCTTCTCAGTGAACATAAAAGAATAACTTTATATTCTGAAGTATGCAAAAATGTCCATGCCACAAAAGCACTAATTAAAAAAGAATAAAAATAAGGGAGGGGTTGAGTTTCATCAAAATTAAGAAATTCTGTTCATCGAAAGCTGGCATTAACAAAACAAAGTCAAATCAGAAGCTTAGAGAAAGTAGTGTCAAAACATGTATTTTACAACAGATTTATATTCACAATGTACAATGAGCTCCTTAGGAATCAGTAACAGAAAGGAAATAATCCAATTTTATAAAGGTCATGAAACTTGAATACATTTTTTCAAACAATAAAAAAATGACCAGTTAGCATATGAAAAATACTGAACATCATCAGTATTTTGACAGTTTTTCATAAAGTTCAATATACACCTTTATTATAACCCAACAAATTCCATTTCTAAGTATTTCTCTAAGATAAATGAACACATGTCCATTAAACACACAATTTATTAGGTTAAGCAAAATAGGCCAGTCAGAGAAAGACAAGTATCATATGATCTCATTTATAAGTGGAATCTAATGAACAAAATAAACTGATAAGAAAAATAGACCCAGAGACATGGGATCATGCAACAAACTGATGATTCCCAGAGGGAAGGGGGCAGAGAGATTAACCAAAGAACTTATATGCATATATGCATAACCTATGGACACAGACAATAGTGCAGTGAAGACCTGGGGAGGGGGGAGGTGTGGGGTGGAGGGAATCAATGGAGGAAATAAAGAGGACATCTGTAATACTTTCAACAATAAAAATAAATTAAAAATATATATTGGCCATATTCTTATTTTTCAGTTGGACTTTCTTCAAAAATAATGAGCAAAGAATGCAAATATTCTAGAAGGTTATAAGGATCCTAAAAATCCTATCAAATGATGATATTTATTAAGAGACAATCCTGTGACAAAAATAAAGTGTACAAACAAAATCAGCTAAATGCTGTTATTTGAAATTAGGAGCACATACTTCAAATAAAACATGAAATATAGACACTGCATTATGGAAATAGGTTTACTGTCAAACAGGCAATTAAAAACTAAAGTATAGTGAGCCACAGACACATTCATTTTCTAGAGCCGGGATGAATACCAAGTGGGATTGTTTTCCTTTCTTTTCTCCTTCTTACAAGGAAAACAGGGACAGAATGTATTTCATATGCAGTGGAGTACATATTTTTGGGCGTCGACACATCTTTATTGGTCAGCCTGTCACTAAACAATTTAAACCTGTGTATGTAGTTTGTGGACAGTTGTTTCAGCTGCACATGTTACTAGAGAACCTCGACCTGAGTTAATTTCCCATTTAGAACTATGTCCATGTGAAAGCAATCCTCATGGTAAACAGCATGTACCCCACAGTAAACACTGCATTATCCCCAAGTGGAATGATGGAGTCAACTCAGTAAACAAAAGCCCTGGCGGTAACTCCTACATTTTACAATTAAAAACTAATTACTCTTTGGAAATAAACAGTGTGGTAAAGTCATTCTTAACCTGCAGCAAACAAAGCCCCGCAACACTTATGTATTTGAGAACATGTCGTCTTTTGGTTAATGGATATTAATTTTTTCCAACCCTGTCTCTTAATCATTTCACAAGGGCAATGACAGCATAGGCACAGAAAGACTGGTGTGAAGAAATCCAGTTGTCTAAAATGTACACCACAGAAAACTATTATGAGCCCAAGGGCTCTAAGACATTTATAAACCAATTAAGAAAACTAACTATTGCTTAGGTATTTGCTGCAAATGTAACCTTACCCTGTTTTAGTAAATGGAAAAGAAAGACACCAGTAAAGTGATTGGCTAGCAATGTAATAATAGCTAGTATTTATTAATGTATCAGTATATATCAAGAGATATTAAACATGCTATACATATTATCATTTTGTGTAATTCTCACAACAATCATCTGAGATAGTCACTGTTTATTGTCAACACATTAGATTCATTTTTATGAATTTCACTTATGAAATCCATAATAAAAGTAGCCTAGAGGCAAGGTGGAGACTTCCATCACATCAAAGACTACAATAGATATCAAAGGCTACATGAACACAGTGATTCCACTACTGGGAATCTAACCCAATAAGTAATCATGTATGTTGTTTCCAAAAGAGCTTGCAGAAGCCGTGGAGGGCGAGAGAGACAAAGCAAAGCAATCAAGGCGAAATAAAAAGTAAAAGTAGTAAATGAAAATCCCTGGGAATTTACTACACAAATAAGTATTGTGTAAAATTCTTAGAGTTGGGTTATAAATTCAACTCTAACTAGAGATCAAAGCTAATAGAGAAATCAATGACAAGATTCAGTGTCCCTAACATAAAACATCAATGGGTAGAATGAAGCCTGTTTTTCCTTGCTGGTATTAAGTGAGAAAAATTTCTCCCATGGAGAGCCTCAAAGTGATTCTCCTTAATGAACTCGAGAAGGTCTTCAATGGATGCTTACAGCAAATACTGCAAATCAAGTTCTAACCTCAAGTGTAGCTCAATGACCAGGGACCAAACAATGGAAAACGTGGTGAGGTCCCTGAAGGTCTTGTTTGAACCAAGAGCAAATTGAGAAAACATGGAAGACTGAATGCACTATAAAGGGTTTAGGTTAATAATTCTAAAATCTGTGTTCCCCAAATCTTGGTCTCTGTCATCGATGCCAGAGAAAGGATGACAGTTGTGGTGGTAGTTGTGGTGGGGTTTTAGGATTCTATTTCTGCTTTTCCCAGTAGCAGCTCCTGCTTACAAGTTTAATTATTGGGCTTTCTTATTATTTTAAGAGAGGATTCACTGAAAAAAAAATGTGAAAGGGTTTATTGTGGCATTAAATAGAGCAGTGAGTCAATTACAACATAAAATCACCAAAATACAGTAATGACTAATTAGTAACACACATTTAGTCCTAAAAATGTATTCTGCACAAGTGTTAAAGCTGGGTCACCAATTCAACTCTGATTGTTAACAGAGAGCGAAGCCAAGAAAAATCAATTACAAAATTCAATGTCAATGTGAGCCAATATGTTGTTGTCATTGCAGGTGATGATTCTAAAGATGAAAGAAAAGTATGGAATATTTTCATGCAATATGAAGCAGAATATGAAATATTATGCATGGCAATTCACAACTATATAAATACTGTACACATGTGAATGATAGAAGGAAATACAGAAAGATATGATTTTATTGGTGTGACTTCAAGGTTTCTCTTCATCTTTTTAAAAAAATTTATTTTATTTATTTTTAATATTTTATTGATTTGAAAGAGAGGAAAGGAAAGGGATAGAGAAATGGAAACATTGATGAGGGAGATATCAATTGACTGCCTCCTCAGAGCCCCACACCAGGGATCCAGCCTGAAACCTGGGCATTCGTCCTGACCAGAAATCAAACTGGGGACCTCTTGATTCATGGGTTGATGCTCAATCACTGAGCCACACCGGGTGGACTCTTTTCATTGTTAAACATGCCTTGAGAAAGGAACAATTGTTTTGTCCACATAAAGTTTTTAAAGAAAAAGGCAAACCACAACAAGATGGAAAAATAAATTGCCACAAATGCAACCGTAAAGGTTTAATATCCTCATTATTAATATCAAAATTAATAATTGTTTATTGATAATAGGAAAACATTAATACTTAATTTTTATTTTAATAATTTGAAGCTCGACAAGATAAAATAGCAAAAAGCACTGTATACTAATTATAGCATGCCAGGGAAACTGTTCAATTGCTTTATATATATTAACTCATTTTAAACTTCATAACAGCCTTTGTGAAGTAAGTACTGGTTACAGAAATGGGGAACCTGAAGCATAGGAATATGAAGTAACTTACACAGACACGTAGCTTGTGAATGGTGGTTCCAGGATTCAACCCCACGCATTCTAGCTCAGAGTTCACGCTCTTAATCAAAACACTAACTGTGTCTCAATAGCACATTACTAAGTTCCCCTCAGCCCAACAATACTCCATAATACTGGCATACAATAATAATGCTATCGCCCTCCAGCTGCATGCTATCCTACAATTTTTGAAATGTTACCATATGCATTATCTGTTCCTCAGGACACTTTTCTGAGCAAGAACAGTATCCTTCTGGCTTTGATTCTGACATTGCGATTGTACTACATCTGCTCGACATGCGCAGCCACTTCCATGGACTTGGCTCCTTGGTCCATCTGGTCCATAGGGTTTGATTATCTGGATTTCAAACGAACCCTGGGGAGCTGTTACATTTCATAACCTACAGCTTGTTATAGAAAGAATGAAACAAATCCAACTACTACTACAACATCTCAATGTTTTAGAGCATTTAACAATAACCAAGCTTATAAAGCTTATGAGTGGCAGACTGGACTAAAACTTGATTTTTCTAAGACATGGTATATAAATGTAAAAGGGACCAGTGACAAAGTTAACCAGACAAATACTCTAACATTAAATCCAAAGTGGATAACAAAGCTATGAGTGCTTAAACTATGACTTAAACTATCATTTTCTGAGAAAAATTACATGCATATAGCCCCCAGCATGTAGCCCAAGTTTACAAGCAAAGCTGTGATATGCTACTGGACAATGGAATTCCCATCTGAGAGGAATACAAGAAACATCAAAAGCCTTTGTGTCCGGTCAGTGTTTTGAGTTTCCCTATAAATAGAAAACAAATGACTTTATACCTTTTTATATTTTTTTAAAGTTCAGCATTGTTAGTCTATTTTAAAGTTGAGACCCCAGGGAACTGAATAGCAAGAAAGCGATAGGTCAAAGTGACAGATTCAAAATGTAATGCTCTTTCTACCTAGCAAAAAGGCAAAATCAACTAATATCCCATTGAGCATTTGCTGTAACAATAACTAAAAATTGCTTTCTTGTAAAGTGACTTAAAATTCACAGGACAAAGGACATTTTTGAACAGAAGAAATACAAAGGGAAAATATACAGAATGGTTCTTATGACTTTCCTGAAGGTGTGAAAAGTGCCAATTGTAATCTTTCCTTAAAATTCAAATTAGGAATTAATTTTGTAGCTGTTGACTTTTTATCATCAAGAAATTTGAACTTTGAAGAATTATTATAGTATACTTAAATAATTAAATTCAGCCTTTACCTCTTTGGGGATTAAAAGTTGTAAAATCATCCTGACTCTTTGCATGAAGAAGACCATTATCAAGACAATGGACAAGTAATTTGTTTTTAACTAAGAAAACACCTTATCAGTGGTATTCTGAATCTGGATCCCACCAGCCCACAAGAAAATGTTTATTTTAGAAAAATAAAGAAAATACTGATACTTGAAAATATAAAATGGACTCTAATCTTACCACTAAAAGCTAATAAATACAATTATAATAATAATGTTTGCAAAACACCATGTACTATTATTTTTCTAGAGCATTTTTATATATTGTCTCAATTGTTATTACAACATTTTGAGGCATAGACTCAAATTTCATAGCTTCCATTTCACAGAAGAGAAACTGAAGCACAGAAAGGTTGAAGTGACTTGCTCCAAATTACAGAGCTACTAAGTGTTTGTCAGGCTTCAGGCTGATATTTTGCCTTTAGATTAGTGATTTCTACCCAGTATTCTCAATTGCTGGAAACTCTTTTTACGTCACGTATATCATTAACATTAAGGAAGTAAATGGCTCTATGGAATGTAGACTCACACGTTAAATATTGTAGATGCTTTCCAAGTGACACATTTCAGACAGATTTATAACCATAACAAAATATCTTCTTTGTATTTTAACATTTAATATCATAACACTGTCTACCACATTAACCAGCTATCAGAAAATAAACCTACAAAATAAATTTCATTGTAGATGTGAGTGGAGGTATTCTTGAGAATGGATTTCATAGAAAATATAATGATACTACTATGGTTCAACTTGATATTTAATTGTCTTACTTCCATCAATTCAATACTTTCTTAATTCAAGTACTTTTAAAAAAAATCAAGATCAATGCTGACAAAAATTCAAGTTGATCAAAACAGGGTTTCTATGCAATTTATTTGGCATACTTTCCTATATCTTATGACAAAATCAGTGGAGATATAGCTACAAAATTAACAAGTTCATTGTTGAGACTGACACACGGAATCTTGATAAAAAAAGAGGTAGCTTTAGTTTGCTCCACTTCTACACAACTGCCATTTTAGAAGAGCTACTCATGCCACTTTCTTTTACTTCAGATGTGTCATTTCAATTCTTCCCATGAAGTGATTCAAGTAGGAGGTACTGCAGTTGAATAAATTTCAAAGTTAAAATATACACTTCATGCCAAAACCGGTTTGGCTCAGTGGATAGAGCGTCGGCCTGCGGACTGAAGGGTCCCAGGTTCGATTCCGGTCAAGGGCATGTACCTGGGTTGCGGGCACATCCCCGGTGGGAGATGTGTAGGAGGCGGCTGATCGATGTTTCTCTCTCATCGATGTTTCTAACTCTCTATCTCTCTCCCTTCCTCTCTGTAAAAAAGCAATAAAATATATTTAAAAAAAAAAAAAAAAAAAAAAAAAAAAAAAATAAAATATACACTTCAAATAGATTGATTTCAAGGCTTGAAGTACTATTCTAATACTTAATTAAATAGTTGTTTCATGAGGAGTTATTCTATCAAGCTATTTGTAAAAACAACTATTTCTAAAAATTATACACAATAATGTATAGCCCATCCTCTATACTTTCAATTATAGATGAGCATCCCATATGCCCCTGCCAAATACATAGAAGGTTAAGTTTATATTATTTGGGGAAGAAAACTGCAGGTTCATAATCATGTTTTATAGTATTCAGCAACAAGGGGTAATCCTGGAGATTATCTAGTTGTGGCAGAGGCAGGCTTGATGTATATGTCACCCAATTCTGCTTCCTTTCTGGGTTCGTAGACTACATGTCACAGGCTCCTTGCAAATGTCACATGTGACTGAATTCTAACCAGTGGATTGCAAGTGAATATGCTATTTCAGGACTTGGTCCATAAAAAATCCCACATACTTAGTCTTCTATGCGGTCTTTCCATTTCTACTGATTGGAAGGGAGAAAACCTTGTTACAGGTGTTTTGAAGCTGGATCCCACCAACCTACAAGAGCCAATTACTATAGACATTTGGGGATGTTTTCAGCCAGTTGTAGCTTGAAATTGATCATGGTGGGAGTATTTACAACAGAAAAGTCAACAAATGCTACACATTAGAACTCTACTTTTTGTGTGTGTGTGTGTGTGTGTGTGTGTGTGTGTGTGTGTGTGATGTTTGCTAGCACACTACTGCCACTAGAATGGTTTTGTAATCTACGTGTGGAAGATGACAGAGCCAAAATTTAGAAGAAACTTACTCTCTGATTTACTACTAAGAGAAAAGCTACCTGACCAGGAACACCTCTATTAGGCTGTTACACCAGCAAGAAACAGGGTGCCCGGGTTGCTCAGGACAGTCTTTGTGCCCAGTTTCCGAGTATAATTAATGGTGACCCCTTTCACTTGCAGAGGTGTCTTAATTTGAATGGTCAGATAAAACATAAAATATTTCTTGAATTTTAATATTTAAGGCTTATCTTTCATAGTCTCTGATAGTAATAGCATAACTAATACACTGACCTCCTTCATTTTACATGAAGACATTTGATCGTCATGGTAATTTTATGAAGAAGAGCAGTTATCTGATATGTAGCTTTTCACATGTATGTAAAGCAAAGCACAGAGATTATAAAGTAATTTGCCAAACTAACAATGGCAGAGGAGGGAAATTAATACACAAACTTGAATCAGAGAGCAACTAGTTTTAAAAGGTTACAAAATAAATATATTTTATAAGATCTGCTCTGATGGAGGGGTCTAAATATAAGGTACATTTGAAAACTATAGGAAACTCGTAGAAATAAATGATAGATAATTGAAGATTGAAACTTATTAAAGGAATTACTAGCAGATTAATAACAATTGAAAAGGTAATTTGTGAACCAGAGCTAGCTTTAGAGAGAGAAATAAAGGGCAGGATAGAGCATAGATGATAAAGAAATTTTAACATGTTAAATATTTAAAGAAAGATTAATAGAGATTGGTGTTGAGAGATATAGAAGGTTGAATGAGGAAATGAAGTCTAATAGATTTTCCGGAAGGAAAGGAAAAGAGAATGATGGAAAGGCAATTATCTGATAGACTAATTAAAACAATCTTGACAGTGTTCCTATTACTAGCAGTGAATAATAATAATAATAATAATGCTAGTTTCCTATCCCTTTTCTGCACTATTTCTTGCTTTATAATTAAAAAAAAAACAAGCTAATTTAAAATTTAAGAACATTTTTATACCTGTTTCCTTAGACTGGTTTCATAGTTTATGCCCAGGATTTTATATATTATTTGCTCATCTTCATAAGGATGCTAGCAAATTGCTTTATTACTTCCATTTATCAGAAAAAGAAACTTAGATTCAGAGAGGATAATAACTATCATGAAACCACACAGCTGGGATTAAAATCTAGTACATTTCACTCCAAAGAATTTTTACTGCTCGTCAGCAATTTTCTAATATTAATTACCATATTCAATAGCAAGAAGGTCACTTCATCAAGTCATGCTCATCGAGTAAGGACTTTTGTGCAAAATAATGCAATGTCTTTATTGGAAGTAGATGTGTGGAATAAAAAGAAGCATGGGCATGTATAGCGCATGTTACATTTATAAACTACTCTAAAATTCCTGCACAGTTATTAATTGGAAAAATCAGTCATTCTTCCAGATATAAGAAACAATTCATCCTGAAGCAGTTTTTCCTTTTGTTTATGTCAGAATTATGATGCTCTTATATACAGGGCTTCTAATGGATTTGCTGGCAGTCCTTAAGCCAGTCAGTGGATGCTACAATAAACAATTTGTGTTCTGGCTTGCTTTAACCACTTATAGAAATTTGTGTTGTGCTTGCTCAGCATGACAATGTTTGCTTTCCAACCGAAAGCAAAACGAGGCTTGCACGCAATCTTATATATGTTTAGCCCCCCAGCTCTGCTGCGTGTGTTTCATTCATTTATGTATTCAATATCGTGCAAGTAGTTTATGCTAGGTATTGTATTTATTCCTGAGGATATTATAGTGAATACAGATGTTAAGTTTTTTGACCTCATGGAGCTTACCACTTAAGGGAGTGACAGCAAAAAAAATTAATGAAACAAAATAATTATAAATTTTGTTTACTGCTATAAAAGAAACAAATAAGGTGGTGACTTCATTCGGGGTTGACCTATTTTTGGTAAGATGATTGAGGATGCCTTTCTAAGTACTATACTGATCTTAAAGACACGAAGCCCATATTCTCCAAATCGTTCTTCCTCATATCTTTTCCACATCAGTGGCTGTGACTTTGTTAGCCCTGATGATAATGGGGCAGCTTCACTACAGGGCCACCAAGTGCCTCTAGGCAGCTTGTAGTTTTGAGTGCATGTAAGTCAGGTTTCATTTTTCTCTCCCTTTCCTGGCTCCATTTATCTTCCTCGTCATTATCTTATTTTCCTCCCTCCCAAATGATCGTTTCTTTTCTGTTGTACTCCTTCATCTAGTCTCTAATTCGGATTTCAGATTTGAGACCACCTCTCAATTCCGTGGATGAGCAGCGGACTCTCCTTCCTATCCCTAGGTCTTTGCTCCAGCTTTCCCTCCCACCTCAGAGGCTCCTCTCCTTCTCACTCAGTCCTAGTCTCCTTCAAAGGCAAGTTTATCCACCAAAACACAGCAAAGCAGAACTCAGAATTCATTCATTCATCTATTCATATATTCAAACACACCTGTTAACACCAAGCAGTGCGCTAGATTCTAAGAAAATAACTATGAAGAAAATGAAAGTAGACAATAAAAATAATTTGTAAGAGTTGATGAGAGACACTCAAATGGATGCCTAATACAAAGACCAACAAACTTTGTGTCTCAAGCAACATAGAGAAACTGCCATATTTACCCATTACCATGAACTTAAACATAGTTATCTCTTTTTATCTCAAATTAGTCAAATTAATCTTATCAAATTAATACCCATTAGTGGGTTGTGAAAGAGTTAGTGTTGCAACCAGCATTTTTTAAAAATGAAATAGAATTGAACAGAATAGAAAATATGATCTCACATTGTATGTACTAAAAATAATTTTTTATTCATGAATCTTTTCTTTCAATAATGTATACATTTATGTACCTTGTTGCAATGTAACATTTTTTAGTGTGGGTCAGTCAGAGTTTATAAAGTGTTTAAAGCCACTGTATTGAAAAGCAGCTTATGAAGTCATCCTAACTGGAAATAGATGAGCTTTATTTACAGTAATAACTGTGGAATCAATCATTTAATCCTTTAGCACATTAATTTAATGTATAAAAAGAGAGATCATAGACCCTATTCTCTGCCAAATTTGAGTTCCTGTTAACACAAAATTCCTCTACTGAGACTAATTAAAAGAAGAGTATTAGTCAGTTGTTTCACTTTCAGAGTTTTGTTGGCGGTATGTCCTTAAGAACAATTACACAAAAAGACCAATATTGGTCAGCAGCTGTGATCACCAGCTCTATTGATTGACTAGGAAGTAAATTTTAGTTTTTCCATTCGATCAGGACTTTGTCTTTGTGCTATATCCATGCTGTCTACCACAGTGCCTGCCACTAAGTAAATAGTTGTTAAATAAAAGACTCTATCAACCAGTCCATTAAGTACAAACAGTGTGGGTGTTGTTTTTTACAGTGCTAAAATATTCTAAACTGCTTAAATATATTCTTTGTAATGCATAGTATGTGTCATTTAGCTTAGATTTCAATTCAAAATTAGTGTGAGAGAGCCTCACCTAACCAGGTTTCAGTGCATATACTGTATGTCAAACGTGTGAAGACCATGTGCAATGCCCAATACAAAAACCTGTGGCTGCACAATGCAGAGCTCGTGGGGAAACACATGGGACACGGCAGCAACTGAGGAATGTTTGTTGATTTGATTTTTGATTTGTCAGGTGAGTTAGAGAGCAAAGGCATGTATGCTTTCCAATCCTCATTCCCACTAGAGGGAACATGCTTCTGGGCTCACTATGCATCTAAATTTGTGGGCGGACATGTTTGAATACAATGAAAACATTTTACTGGTTTAATAACCAAAGTTATGTACAACTGCACCTAATAGTTCTTACAGGTATTGTGCTATAGTTAAAAGCAAACGGAATGTATCATCAAGATGATCAACATGGTTCACAAATAAGCTCCCTGAACATAATCCTTTGGTTGAAATCAGATCATTAACTTCTGGGAGAAAAGGGTAAGTACCAGTAGCTATCTCTGCCAAGAAAACATTTCCTCTGCTCCTTTATCATATGAAATTAAAATAAATAGCTTGAAACACTCTAATTGCAGACAAATATAACTGACCCAGTTTATGTAGAACAGTGGTTCTCAACCTTCCTAATGCCATGACCCTTTAATATAGTTCCTCATGTTGTGGTGACCCCCAACCATAAAATTATTTTCGTTGCTGCTTCATAACTATAATTTTGCTACTGTTATGAATCATAATGTAAATATCTGATATGCAGGATGTATTCCCATTGTTACAAATTGAACATAATTAAAGCATAGTGATTAATCACAAAAACAATATGTAATTATATATGTGTTTTCCGATGGTCTTAGGCGACCCCTGCGAAAGGGTCGTTTGACCCCCAAAGGGTAGCGACCCACAGGTTGGCGACCCACAGGTTGAGAACCGCTGATGTAGAAGCTGCTTACTATGTGGCTTTAAAGCAGAGTAGAAAGGAACAATATTGACAAGTAATCATGAGGAATATTTGGTATTGAGGATAAAGGCTAATAAAAAAAAACTCACAAACATGCAAAAAGGTCATTTTCTGTCAGCATATGCAGAAAAAAAATATATGTTGCTTCTTATCTGCTGCAGAGAAGTCGATTTTCTTTAATGGCTATTCTTAAGAGATATAAGAACTTTTTAAAAAAATAAATAGTGCAATTAAGTGGATGATAACTAGACTTACTGTGGTGATCACTTTGCAAAAGATGCAAATATTGAACCCTTCTCTTGTACACCTGAAACCAATATCAATTATGCCTCAATAAAATTTTTTGAAAAATTTAATAGTGCAATTTTGCATGAGTTTTTCAAATGATTATATTTTGATAAAGGGAAACTAAAAGGATTGAGAGAAAAATATTAATTTTTTGAGAGATGAAGGGGTTGAGAAATTAGACCACAATTTGGTCATATAACTGTATCTAAAATCTCACTAAGCTAAACTTCTGTATTGGGTCCATACAGCAGACTTATGGAGCAGTTGATACTCAGAAAGAATGGAGAAATGTCACAATGAAAGAAGTCGCTTTTAAATCTTGTCTGATTGAGAGTAAATATGATCATGTTGGTTTCTGGTCCCTATTCTACCCTCTGCCATCCAGAAAGGGAGGTACTGAGAATTAAGGGGAGGAAAGGCCAAGTTCAAAGGCATTGTTAGGCAGACACTGCAATCTCTATGGTTGAAGTGGGAGGGGGTCATCTGTCTTTTAGGCTTATCTTGTGGCTAAGGTAAGAAGGATTGAAAGGACAGGATTTGATCCCACCTAGAAGCGATCTTGGCCATAAAAAGTCTGGGGTTGTCTGCCTTAAATGTGCTCCTTTCTAGAGTTTAAGGAGGAACAAGTTTCCTTCCTTGACATGTTATGTTACACCTGCCTTTTAGGGCATGAAATGAAGCCCAGTATCCCTTACCCACAGAATGCACAGGGTTTGCGATCAGAGCATAATGGTAAGAAGAGAAAAGGCTTTCTCAAGGCTTTTTTTTTGGCCTTGAAATTCCGCCTAGTGCTCTTAAGTGGCATTCAGAGTTAGTAGGAACACAGAATGTGCTCATTCAGGATCTTGTTCTTGGACAAATATTATCTCCATTACAGCAGAGACCTAGCCATTCTCTTTGTATCTTTCCTGCAATACCGCTAGCAGCTTCGATAATCTATTTCTCCCTGAGACTCGACTCTAAACTGTATGCCCAAGAGGGAAACAATTTCAAGTACTGTGGGGTTTGGTGATTGTATATATGCTATGATTTTGAGCAGTTTACTTTTTTCATTTTTATTGAATTTATTGAGTGACATTGGTTCATAAAATTATAGATTTAAGGTGTACAATGCTAAAATCAATTTACATTCTTTAAAGTGTTTGTCTCTAAATGAAATCAGTTACTTTGAAATAAAAGTATATTTGTTATTTTTAAATTGCATGCAAAAGATAAAAGGGCAGAAGTTTGTTTGGTGGAATATATAGTATTCTTAAAACGTTTCTCCAAATAGTTCCATTGTTACTTTTACATATGCACATTGTCTGTGAGCTTTGCAATACATTTCAACCTGCAGCCTCCATCAAGGAGAAGAGCCACTGAGAGAGTATATTAAAGAGCAGTTTCTTCAGTGACTAGGATACAATTCCTGTTTATATGATTTACCCATCCAATTTGCTTAATGGCAATCTACACACACACACACACACTAACACCATATATACATAGGTTATACACATATATGTACATTGTATAGAGTTGAGCAAATTGGATATGTATGTATGTGTATCATATACATATACACTTGCACACTCACAAATAAATACACAAGGAAGTTTTATATAAAAATATTCTGATATACATTTTGATAAATTTGGGGAAAACATTTTTAGAACCCCCCAAAAATCCTTATATAGTTTTGTATCAAAAATATATCCCTATTCTAAGCTAGAGTTGGTTATCATTTAGTGTTTGGAATAAAGAATACCATGTAGAAGTCAGCTAATATGATTAACATATTGAGAGCTTTTCTAAGTAAGAAATATCATTCTAAATGTTTCAAATATATTATTTTATTTAAATCTCCCAACTCTATGAACTAAGTGACAATGATTCCCATTTTACAGTTAAGGAAATGAGGTTTAAAGAAGTGAAGGAACTTGCCCAAGGGTACAGGGTAGTAGGTGACAGAGCCTCGAATAAGTGTATTATCCATCAAGCATGGATCACAGCACAGGATGCTCTCCTTACCAAACACATGACCTTTAACAAATTGCTTTTTTCCCTGAACCTCAGGTTCCTTTCTCAGAAAATGGAGATATCACGAGAATCTAGTAAGAAGGCAGAGGAGCCGAAACGGGTTTGGCTCAGTGGATAGAGCATCGGCCTGTGGACTGAGGGGTCCCGGGTTCGATTCCGGTCAAGGGCATGTACCTGGGTTGCAGGCACATCCCCAGTGGGGGATGTGCAGGAGGCGGCTGATCGATGTTTCTCTCTCATCGATGTTTCTGACTCTCTATCTCTCTCCCTTCCTCTCTGTAAAAAATCAATAAAATATATTTTAAAAATAAAAAATTAAAAAATAATAATAAAAAAAAGAAGGCAGAGGAAACCATTGTAAAGACTCTCTCACTGTTAGGAACTAAATACCTGAGATGTTTCTATTTCTCCACTACAATATCATGATTTCCCTTTTCCTTTGTGAGTTGCTCATGGCTGCTTCTTCCAAGAGTTTCAAATGCAACACAAGCCTAGAAACTTACTGTGTGTGCCTTCCAATCCCCGGAAACAGGCAAACCGGGTAGAGTAATAAGTTCATAGGTTCATAGGTGTAGGCTGTTTACCGTATGCTATGATGGGAGAGGCAGGGAAGGAAAGTATGAAAATGGAAGGCAAAGGGGTGAAGTTCTTCTAAAGAGAGGTATTGAATTACTACTCTCACACTGTATTTCAACACCTTTTTTTCGTTTCACTTTCAATAATATCTGCTCACTCTGAACTGGAGACTGCTCTGGGATTTCTACCAGATAGGTAAATTCACCTATTCTGGACTATACCTTTATCAACTTTAATTTTGTAATAAACTGAGTATTTTCTTCATATCTTCCAAAGATACAGTAAAATCTCCTTTCTTTTATGATGACCTCCCTATTACGTTTATTATTATGAAATAATTTATGTTATCTCACTTGTTTGGGGCCTTATGTGTGAGGGGAAGCAAGGCACAAACTTAAAACCGAAGTTCTTTACTTACATTTGTATTTAAAAACAGCTGACAAAATATTGATTCTAAGATAAAAAAAAAAACTGATAACATCAAAATAGCATTAAAATATGCCACTTTGGCATAAGGACTACTTTGAGCTAAAAGCACTTAAAAAAAATAAAACACAGCAGGTGCAAAGGATGCTTTCAACCTCCATTTTTCCTTACCAAAATCAAGAGAGAAAACCCTCAAATAGATGTCCTTTTGCCAGGAGGAACATATCATTCTTACAGCCAAGGATGGCAAGTCGAAGCTAAGAGAATTCTGTATGAACAGACCTTGTTAAAATGCTTATCTTCCCGTGGCCTCCCCTGATATTTTAGTTGCTTTTTCACAATTGCTTCTTGTTCAACCTTGTATAAAAGCATTTAGATTTTGTCATTTCTTTGGGCTTTTATTTCCTTCAAAGGCTGGCATGCCATGTAAAGCATATCCCATTCATATGCTTTCTCTTGTTAATTTGTTTTATGTCAACTTAATCTCCACCAAAACACTAGGAAAGTGGAGGTAAAATGCTGCCTCTCCTCCAGCATCAATGTATGCTGTGGCTTCCCAGAGTTCCCTTGCACGTGATTTGGGAAACACTGCATGCCTGCCCAGTGCTCTCGTTCTCTGCAGACATGTCATCTTGTCAACGTGTGAAGCCCTCCATGGCAGGTGCGACGTCTTACTTTACACTCTATCATTTGCCCTCAAAAATTGTACATTGAAAGGTTTAATGTGTTTGGGTGAAATGGATGAAGCTAAGAGGTAGAGTAACAAATAACAATAGGTTTTATAAATCATAGAGAAACTTCACATTTTCCAATTATGGTTCGGTGAGTGGTGCCCATCATTTATTTCCTCAGCTGTGGTATGTGCTTATTCAGTACTCAGGCCTTTCCATGATGCAAAATGGAAAGATTAAAGAGTTTAAGATGTTATATAACTTGTTGCTTTCAAATAAAGATATTTGAGTGTATGTGTATAATAACTAACATCCTCACTATGTGTTTATTAACATTTCTAAATACTCAAATATACATATTATTGAATCTAACCCCCCCCCCTCCCCCCCAATAATACCAGAAGGTAGAACAAGTATTTTTAACTCCAACTCCTAAATGAAAAGGTTGGTGATCTCCCAAGATTTTTAGTTAGTGATAAATCTGAAGTTGAAATAAAATATTTTGATTCTTGGAACATAGATTTTTATACTAAGCTATACTTTTGTTCAACAATTAAACTTCATGTCTCATAAAAATAAACACAATAAATTTTTGTTTAATAAAGCACACAATGACTTACCATATTTGAAAAAAAATAGACAATGAGAGATAGCATATCAACAATGTAGTAAATTATTCACTGAGAGTTCAGAGAAGAGATAAATCAAATATGCACAGAAGTAGTTTGGGAACTCTTCAGGGAAAAGACCCAACTTGAACTGGGCCCTGAAAGATGGAATAACTCGGAGAGGAAGTGCATGTTAGATGAGGCCTCTCAAGTAACCTAACCATCATGCAATTTAAATGCAGCATGTACTTAAGACACTGCTGCCAAAAGAAATGAACTGTCTGTCTCCAGGGGTGACCCCATGAATAATTGTTAAATGATTCAATATGACATTAAAGATGAGATTTGGGGATGCAATGATTTGCTAGTGAAGTCATGAATATTATCATGAGCTCTGAACCTAAGATAAATTGGGCTATGAAGCTACTAATAAAATGTAGTAAGTTCCACCTTTCTTTCCTCCTACCATTCCAGCAGGATTTTCTGGACACTTGTTCTTGTGGCTGAAACGAAACCATGTTTTGCTCCAGGAAAACATGTGTTTGTCTGTGTTCCGTAAGTAAATGAGGAAGTGATAATATGAAGAGGCAGGAGTAACTATAGTGAGGCTAAGTTAACCCAAAACTTGGCAGTGTCTAAACACTGACTTTAATCCACTGTCCAGAGTTGTCCTAGGTTGAAGATTTGGTTATTTAAAAATCCATGTACCCTGAGTCATAATGTATTAACAGTGGGGTATAATATTATGCTAAAGTGTATCAAGATCCCAGAAATACATAGCACCCTCAGCTGGAAATTTTGAGACACTGTTGCTATACTTCTTTTTCCAACACCTCTGTCCTAAAATATGATTTCTTCTATCTTTGAATGCATGACATTTGCAATGGAAAAGGTTACTATATTCAAATAGTTCTAGGAAATTCTCCAAACTGCCTAGTCCCAGGGCCCACTGGAGGTGAGGGAAGGTGTCCAGCCCTCTCGGGAGTTTGTAACATTCCCAGCACATTCTACCTATGAGATGATTAAGATTTAGATCTACAAGTGTTCTCACAAGTTCTTTTTTTGCCCTAAGTCAAGAAGTATTTTCTGGAGGTATTAAAGAGACGTGTAAATGAAGCAAAGACTTTGGGTTCCCATCTGGCACGTTCAGAGCTTAGAAGTTGCCATTCTATCGTAACAATAAGCAAAAATCTGGAAAAACTGAAAAAGCAACAATTCTTAGATGTCAGAGAAGTAAGATCATAGGGAAAACCACTGAAGAAAAATTGGAGACAGACAGGTGGATACAGAACATCACACTTTACCAGAGCAGAAGCCCAGGAACCGACATACCTCTAGGACCACTGCTGGGTAGGAAAACCGGAACTGTGACTGATGAAGAGCAGGAGCCTTAGTGTAGACAATTGTGAATTAAAAACTCTAGCAGTGGTTCTTCCTAATGCCACGACCCTTTAATACAGTTCCTCATGTTGTGGTGACCCCCAACCATAAAATTATTTTCGTTGCTACTTCGTAACTGTAATGTTGCTACTGTTATGAATCATAATGTAAATATCTGATATGCAGGATGTATTTTCATTGTTACAAATTGAACATAATTAAAGCATAGTGATTAATCACAAAAACAATATGTAATTATATATGTGTTTTCCGATGGTCTTAGGCGACCCCTGTGAAAGGGTCGTTTGACCCCCAAAGGGTAGCGACCCACAGGTTGGCGACCCACAGGTTGAGAACCGCTGCAGAGGAACCTAGTGATGCAGTTCAGGGCCATGCTTTTGTCCATTTTACCTCCAGAAGCTCTACAGGTCCTCACAGTGAATACTGGAGAAACATCTGCTTCCAGCATGGGACAGGGAAAAGCACTGATTTTGAAATAAACCAGAGCATGCTTTTCCTCTTAACAATGCCTGCCCCCAGGAAAACTTGTGAACCAGAGCCTAACCTGCTGGAGTTTATCAGAGTGTAAACTACCTGAGGGACCTACCCCATCTTGTTCCTGTATCTTTTTCCCCCTAAGGGGTAGGGGGAGAGACTGAGAAACACAGATCAAGTTCACGGTCCAGGGGCACAGGCTCACCAAAACACGAAGACCTGGTCATAGGACTACAGGACACTTCCCCTTCCCCAGCATCTTACTGCACATCGCTGCCTTTTTAGGACTGTTCTTTTTACCCAGCACATCATGTCCACCCTTCCTAAAAAATTACAAGGCATTACAAGAGATAAAAAATAGTCAGAAGAGACTGAAAAGCATCAGAACCAGAGTCACATATTGGATGGAATATTGGAATGATCAGATGAAGAATTTTTTTCTTAATTAATATGCTAAGGGCTTTAATGGAAAGAGTAGAAATATAGGCAAGAACAGATGGTTAATGTAAAAGAGAGATGGAAATTCTAAAAAAGGCTATAGTTAAAAAATTTTAAAAACATACTGGATCAGAAATGAAGAATGCATTAATAGACTGGACATGGCTGAGGAAAGAACCTCTGAGCTTGAAAATATGACAAGACACACTTCCATAACTGGAGAAGCAATGAGCAAAAGGATTTTTTAAATAAATACAGAAAATTCCAAAAACTGTGGGAAAACTATAAAGGGTGTAACATATGCATAATGGGAATATCAGAAAGAGAAAAAAAGAAAAAGTAATATTTGAAAACCAATAACAACAGAATTTTCTACAAATTAATGTTAGACACAAAACAACAAATTCAGGAATCTCAAAGAACACCAAGCAGAATAAATTCCAAAATAACTATACCTAGGCATAGTGTAATTAAATTTCAAGAACTCAAAAAGATTTTTTAAAATGATAGAAGTCAGAGGGAAAAAACAAAAACACTGTACATGTAAAAAAAGCAAGATAAGAATTAAATCTAACTTTGCTTCAGAAAACATGCAAGAGAGAAGAGAGTGGACTGAAATATTTGAAGTTTTGAGAGAAGAAGGAAAATGCAAAATACCATCTGTATCTTGTGAAATTACCCTCTGTAATTGAGGGACTCATAGCAGCCTGCTGCCTTCCCAAATCATGGTGTCAGTTACTAACTAGATGATCACCTTAGTCTAGGACAGTGGTGCTCAACCACAGTCAATTCTGCCCTGCAGGGGGCATTGCCAAATTTCTGGTTGTCACTAATGGGAAGGGGGGTGTTGCTACTGCTATCCAGTGGTAGAAACTAAGATCGTTGAAAACATCCTGTAATGCACAGGACAGCGCTACATCCAAACACTATCTGGCTCAAAATGTCAATTGTGCCAAGGTGGGTGAAATATGCATTTCAACTTTAAATGTAAAAAAGGGGGTCAAATATATGGGGGCAGAAGGAGATTTGATTTTGGATGGTGGACACACAATGCAATATGAAGACCATGTATCCTAGAAATGTACACTTGAAAGCTATATAATCTTATTAACCACTGTCACCCCAATTAGTCTAATACAAAATAAAACATTAAACATAAATTCATTACTTGGTCAAGAAAATAAATGAATGAATATGAAAAATTTAATTATTTTCCATTATAGTTGGCATACACTATTATATTAATTTCAGGTGTGATTAAACAGCATAGTGATTAAACATTTATAGACCTTATGAGGAAATCACCACGATAAATCCAATACCCACCTGGCACCATACAAGATGTGTGACAGAAAATGGGTACTCTATCACCTAGTTAGCAGCCACTACCATGATTTACATAGGCAGCTTGCTGCTATTAGTTCTGCTCTTTTTCTTGAGAAATATATTTATTTATTGATCTTTTAATTCTTCATATTGCTTCCCCATAAATGTTTAAATTAAAATCTATCACTAGGCTCTGCTGTTTACTAGCTGCATGACTTGATAAATTACTTGACCTCTACGAGCTTCAAGTTCCTTGTGATGGAAGTACTTTATGTAAAGTGCTTTAGCACCATGCCTGATATCTAATAAGTGATTAATAAGTTTTGGGTTATGATAGATGATTATGTTAAATTCTATTATGATTAAAAATATGTTCCCCTTCCCATTGGAATATTTTATATTAAATCATATATAATAAAAAAGAAAGCATTGGAAAATCAATGAGTAAAAGCAAAATTTAAAAATTATTTTTCTTATCCTTAATTGAGGGAAATTATGGGTATCCTATATGACTTGCTTTGGCCAATAAATTGTGAGTGAAAATGACCACTTTCAAGAAGAAGCTCTAAGAAACATCGTGTTATCCTACCACCTTTCCCCTGACTCTCTACTGAGACAGTAATGTCTCAGATAGGGACTATTTATTTTCTCAGCCTGAGACCCAGAATGAAGACAATATGAGCAGAAGAACAGCCCACCTGGGATAGATATATAACTAGGTCCAGGAAAAAAGTAAAAGAGAAATAAAGCCTTTCTCAGACAAAAATTGAGAAAATTTATTTCCAATAGACTTGCCTTATAAAAATTATTAAAAGAAGTTCTTCAGAAACAAGGAAAATTATGTAGGTCAAAAATCAGATCTAATAAAGAAAGGAAGAACACTGGAAAGGAAGAGTGAAAGTAAAATTTAAAAATTATTTTTCTTATCCTTAATTGATGTAAAATTACAGATTATTCAAAATAGCAATAATGTACTTTATTATGTATGCATGTGTGAACATATATACATACTTATATATATGCATACATATATTCATTTATTTACACACACACTTATGTGTAAATAAATGAATGACAGGAATGATAAAGAAATGGAAAGGAAGAATTCAAAAAAACTTTAATAAGGCATTCTCACTACCTGTAAGTGAATATAGTATTGAGAGTAGACTTAGATTAGTTGTAAATGTATAATTGCAAACTCTAGGGCACCTGTTTTAAAGGATTTAAAAGAAATATAATTAATATGCTAAGAAAGGAGAGAAAATAGAATTATATAAAATGCTCAATTAAAACCAAAAAAGCCAGGAAAAGTGTGGAAGACAAAAATAGGAAAAAAGAATAAGGCTTACAAGTAGAAAACATCGATAAAATCCAAAGTAAGGAGGAGCAAGAAAATGATAAAAATTAGAAATGGAATGAATGAATTTGAAGACAAATTAATAAAGACCATCAGTAAAAATCCAAAAGCTGATAATTTGATAAAACTCTAGCCAGGTTAATTTAAAAGAGACAGAGAGTAAATAAATTACTATTATTGATTGTCAGAAATCAAAGAGGAGACATCACTACAGATTTCATACAACTTTCTAGATATAACACCAAAGTCATAATCTATTAAAGAAATAATTAATAATACAATATGGACTTCATTAAAATTTAAAAATTCTGTTCTGTGAAAGACAATGTCAAGTGTATAAGAAGACAAGCCACAAACTAAGAAAATATTTGCATACAACATCTGATAAAGGACTGTTAAAATTTTTTAAAGAAACCTTTAAATTCAATAATAAGAGAACAGCCCAATTTAAAAATGGATCAAAGTCCTTAATAGCCACCTAAACAAAGAAAATATACAGATGGCAAATAAGCATATTAAAAATGCCCCACGTCATAAGTCATCAGGGAAATACAAATTGAAACAAGAGTAAGGTACCACACATGTATTATAATGGTCAAACTTTAGAACACCAACAACCACCAAATGTTCCCGAGGATGTGGAGCAATAGGAACGCTCACTCACTGCTGATGGGAATGAAAGGGTGCAGCCACTTTGGAAGCGTTTTTGGTGATGTTTTATGAAAGGAAACCTCCTCTTGCCATGTGATCATGCTCCTTGGTATTTGCCCAGGGGAGTCAAAATCTTATGCCCACACAAAAACCTGCACATGAATGTTTATAGCAGCTTTATTCATATTGGCCAAAACTTGAAAGAAGTCAAGATTATTACTATTCAGTAGTAAATGGAAATGAGTTACCAAACCATGAAAAGACCCAAAAGAAATGGAATTATAAATTAGTAAGAAGCCAATCTGAAATGACTACATCCTCTATGATTCTAACTATATGACATTCTAGAAAAGGTAAAACCATGGTGACAATAAAAATGTAATTGGCAGATGTTAAGGTGGTAGGGATGGATGAACTGGCAGAGCTCAGAGGATTTTTAGGACAATAAAAAAACTGCCTATCATACGAGAGTGGTAGATGGATATCTGTCACCACACATTTATCCAGTTTAGAAGGATGGCTAAATAAGATGTCCCTTTTACGTATTCCCCCATCAACCAAAGTTTGTCATCCATCCATGGACAAACGTGCCTTTGAGGGAGCTTTAGAATCCAGGAGACTGTGAAACCCTGGGGAGTCCAAGACTAAGGAGAGAGCCACTTTGAGGAGGCAGGCTCCCCCCACCCATGAAGTTCCACTTTTAGAAAGCCCTTGGTAACAGGTAACTGACTGCCTGAGTACCCCACTTTTCCCTTCCTATGTCCCAATTCCTTGTCTTGTTCTGAAAAGTTCCCTGATGGTAGTTGCTGAGATGATTCCTTCAATGGCAACCACAAGGGCTCGTCAGCCACAGCATTGGCTCCAGTGGGGAAAAGGTCTGTGGGGCTCTCCACAAGGAGTATGGGCCCGGATGAGCCTCTCAGGCATTCGTAGCTAATAGCATCACAACCAATAGGCTGGGACTCACATGACAGGCGGTTACCCACTAGTGAGTGCAGGAGAAATGGGGACATGTTGGTCAAAGGGTACAAACTTCCAGTTCTAAGATGAAGCTGTTCTGGGGATCTAAGATTCAGCATCGTGACTATCGTTACCAACACTGTTAT
Organism: Myotis yumanensis; assembly: GCF_028538775.1. NCBI lineage: Eukaryota > Metazoa > Chordata > Mammalia > Chiroptera > Vespertilionidae > Myotis > Myotis yumanensis. The sequence goes on along the minus strand of NW_027223762.1, from coordinate 26,718,352 downwards.
ATACTAGTACTCAAAAGCTGCCAAGAAAGCTTAAATGTTCTCAGCCTACATACACAAAAATTATGTGAGGTGATAGATGTATTAACTAACCTTATGTGACAATCATTTGACCATATATATGTATATCAAATCATCACATTGTATACCTTAAACTTATACAATGTTATATGCCATTTAAATTTCAGTAAATCTAGAAAAAAATGAGAAATAAAGTTTTCTAAACACATAGAATGTACGATAGCAAACATGATGTAAACTATGAACTTTGGGTGATAATGATGTGCTGCTAATGCAGGTTCATCAATTATAACATATGTACCACTCTGGTATGGGATATTGTTAATGGGGAAAGCTGTGTTCAGGGAGCAGAGGTTTATGGGAAATATCTATACCTTCCTCTCAATTTTGTTGCATGAGAACTTATTGCATTGGAATCTTTTGGGATATTTAATATAATTTCAATAACAGGAGTCCACCTAAAGTCTCCTGAATCAGATCTTTGAATTATAAGCCCAGCAATTTTAATTTTAATAAATTTTTCAGGTAATTCCCAAGGACATTAATGTTCCCTGAATGCAGCATGGCTTGCTTTTTTAAACTCTTTTATGTTTTACTGTAATAAAAATTCTCAAAGGTATCTTCTCTGACAAGATTTGCAACTGTTACCATTTGCAATTTCATCCCAACATCTTGCATCTCCTATCCTCCTTCTCTAAATTATTTTTATCTTTATAATTGATCACTATTTTAAACACTATATATATATATATTATCTATTGTTTAATAACACTATATGTATATATTAATTATTCATTTTTTTGTTTACCTCCTCTCTCCCAATCTACTTATTAGCAACTAGAATGTAAACTCTATGAGAACAGGTTATTTAAAAAAATATTTTGTTTGCTGCTGAATGCCCCATACCAACTGAAGCCCTTGGAAATTATTGTGTTCTAATAATTATTTGTTAAATAAATGAATCACTCCACCAATTGTTTTAAATTTATATGCATACAATATCAACATTCTTGTACCTCTTTTTCTCTATCAAAGAGAAATCTCAACTCTACTTTCCCTCCTAAATAAAAGAAAATAAAAAGCAATGTATAATTTGGATCTATAGATGAAAGTTTCCTTGAAATATATCTTGTTTGTGTTCTTCAGACCATAATCCAGCAGAAAGCTCCATCTTTATGAATTTCTTTGATATCACACTTGGGTCAAAGACTGGATGAGGGTGAAAGTAACGGAGAAATATCAAAAGTGTCAACTATAATGGTAGAAATAAATAATGTTTTGCTAAAAGCTACCCAAGAATAAATGGCACAGTCTAGGTAGTGTATTTAAATAATATGCAAATCAGAATCCAATTTTAAAGCAAATGTATGTGTGGCCCTCCTACTGCATGCACCTGGATAGAGCCCCTAGGAAAATTCTAGTGGAGAAAAATGTGCTCTCAGCAATGTTTTAATGACTGGGTGGATTGGCGAGTACAGGGTACCACACCTGACATACATTATAAGGGCTGCTAGTTAGCTGTTAAAAACAAGCTCTTATAAATGGAATACTGCTTGGCAGCTTTGGTGAACTACCGATTTGAATTGTGCACACCTTAACTTACCTATTGCATCAGGGGGTATGACATTGCTTTGCCCCAGGCTAGTAGAAAGTGTTATCAGTAATCAAAATGTTTAAAGCAGGCACATGTAGGAATTTTTCGACCAGAGGAATTGTTAAATATAAATTATCCCAACTCAGGGCCATGATCACATTTCATTATGAAACACAATCCAGTTTGTCTGGTTAAACTGCATCCATATTTCAAACAGGGCATATTTCAAGGTGGTATGAATTCCATAACATGGAGAAAAACTGTTGGAAAAAATTATGGTAAAATAAGTTTGTTGTAATAAGAGCTTAAACATAAGCAAAGTTGATAAAAGAAACAAAGGCCCAAAGGAAATGTCTCAGTTCAAAGACCATAAACAGGGGGCAAAGGACTAAGCACTATTTTGTCCTATGACAACATCACATGATTTGGACATTTCAGAGAATGACAGAAAATTATAAAAAATAACACCACCTTATATTTTTGTATTTCTATAACCCTTTATCATGAACAATGCTATTCCAATTCTATTATCACCACTGATTGTCCTGATGAGTTAAGTAAATAGGGTTCCATTACAAACTCTTTTTAATTTTTTTTAAGTGAATCAAACATTTGGTTCTGGCATTATGACTGGGTGCTCTAGGGATCTTTCTTCAGCAAGACACTATGTATTATACAGAATACATATTTTGTGGTATCACTGGTCTAACATGAATGACTCACAATGTTTCCTCTAAAAAAAATCTTCAGCAGTGAGAGGGGCATGGAGCTACGGACAGATTTACAAAGGAGAGATGCAGGATTTCACAGAGAGCAAACACCAATAACCTTGATGCCATCAGGATACTGAGCTTTGAGTTATTTGTGGCGGAGGACAGCTTCAGGTACTGTTTCAAGTCAAGGAGAATGGGGGTTGTCATGACCCCAGTTTTTAAGTTGAGGCTTCTGACTACACCTAACACAGAAGCTGAAGCAATTCTTTTAAGCCCATGCTATTCAAAATGTGACCTGAGGACCAATGGCATTAGCACCATCTGGGAGCAGATTAGAAACCAAGACGCGGGATCCAACCCAGATCTACTGAATTGTAATCCACATTTTAATAAGTTCCTTAGGTGACTCTTATGCACATTATAATTGAGAAGAATTATTGTGAGAAAAATATTTCCTCATATGGTCCCAGCAGACTGCAATCAACTAAGACAATGAGCTCATAGCTAGAGTACCAAGCACATGAGGAAAAAGGAATAAAAATCAGCAGAATAAATATATATATTTAGACCTCCAAGGATGAATATTGAAAATGTCAAATATTGAGCCTCGATTAATTATGAATCCTTAAAGACACAAGGAAACAGAACATTGAGCGTACAGTGGAACATAACCAGGAATGAACAAGTACATTAGAAACTTAAAAATGTAGCTTCTAAAAATAGGACGTATAATTGTTGAAAAAAAAACAATAGAAGTGTTAAACAGATTAGACATAGTTAAAAATATAATCAATGAGCTGGAATATATATCTAAAGGAATTATACAGAATCTAGCCCTAAGGGAAAAATTATATGAAAACAAACAAACACCTAAGATATATAGGACATATTGAGTCTAGTAACTCATATGCTTGAGACCCTGGAAGGAGATATTAGAGATTATGGAAGAGAGGCAATATTTTAAAAATAATGGTATAAATTATCTAGCACCAATAAAAAAATACCCACAGTTCTTCAAAGACCCTGACTAGATAGAAATTGAAATTAAGTGGCAGAACACCAAAGACAAAACATCTTAAAAGAACCCAGACAAAAAGGAGAGATGGGGGGGGGTGCGGGGGGCTGGGACTGGGGGGGAGTGGAATAACAGCAGATTTCTCAAAAGCACAATTTAAAAAAAGGAATATCAGTCAATTTAGAATCATGAAGCCAGTAAAACTACTATTTAGAAGAAAGGTAACATTGAAATATTTTAAAAATTAACCTTAGAGAATTTTCAGTGGACTAAAAGACAATGATTGCCACTACATGCTTTTACATTCACTGAGTTTCTTCACCTCTAACCATATAATATAGCCTGTGTTTAAAACAGAACAAAACACTTGTATACCTAAACTTTATTTCTCTGTAGTGGAGTGGGAGGGTCATTTTCAATCAATCACATTTCTTATCAATATTTTCCCTCAGTAACATAGGAAACTTAATCCTAAAATCCATTATCCATTTTCAAGATCCAGTCATTTGCCTTTCCCATGACATTTGCATGTACCAACCCATTAACCCTCCACATTTAAATACACTCATGCACCACATCGCATTTCAATCAATGAAGAACTGCATATGCAAAGGTGGCCTCTGAGATGATAATGGAGCTAAAAAGCTCCTATCACCTTGTGACTCCGCAGCAGTCGTAATTTCCTAGCAAAATGCATTACTCATGTGTTTGTGGTGAGGTTGGTGTAAGCAAACCAACTGCACTGCTTCATCCCTCTACACTCCCCTTTTCATTTTCTCAATTTCTTGTGCTATTGACCATGATAATCCCTCTCCATTTATGCTTTTGCTTCTCCCCAGTTTCCCCACGTCTCTGATTTCAGTTCTCTGTCTAGCTGGAGCTTTCATTTTTTCCTCCCCAACTCAGTGATCCCACAAATATTCTCCCACTTATCATCATACCTCACTCAGTGTTGGGTCTCCTGAAACCATAAGACATCTTCTCAGGAAGAACTAGACACACCATGCATATGTAAGGCAAAGGGCATGTGTTCCCCAGCTTGTCCCCTGCTTTCTCCTGAAACCCATAATTTTGCAAAACTTTTATTCATCTCACCTTTCCAGCTAGGACAAATGAAGGACCACAGAAAGAACACTCATTTCCATGGAAGGAGTATATTGAAAGCACACAAATAAGTAATTTGAAAGTGACAACTCTCTTCTCTGTCAAATTCACCTTTCTTCTAACTCATGTTGCAGCCAAACCCCTTTGAATGGTGGATGGGATTTCTGTTGTCTTGATGAACTGACCTTTTCTGGTCACCTTCCCTGAGATGCTCCTAAATTCTCTCATATAAGTGTCTCTAATATTTCCAATAGCATCAACGGACAATAAAAAAGTATGCCCTTACCTCAGTCTAAGAACAGAACATCCATTATCATTAATGATGATCATAACCCAAGAAAGGAGTCAATTGACCTCTTAGCACATGCCCTTAAGCTACATCATCACACTTCCCTGGGGGTTTGGTATGCATTTGAAAGGACAGAATTAATTCAGCACAAAAATGTTCCCTGGCCGATTTGAACTTTAAGCAGAATACAAGATGACCTACTTTTACAATATATCTAACTTTTCTCACAGTTACTATTTTTCCCAGCTCTTTGTTCATGACTTTGCTAAAGTGTTTATGTGAAAAGATTCTTAAATTCTTACATCTACACCTATATTGGAACATTTATACTTTTTTAAAACACCCCATATTGTCAAGAAACAGCCCCAGCAGGAAGCAAGCAGGAAATTAGTATTAGCAAGAGGTGAAAAGTGAATATGAATGGAGACTTGTGGAAGCAAATCTTCAAAAATTCCATTTGACAAGGATTTCTGATCTATGATATGTTAGGACACTTACAGAAGGAAGAGGTGGTCCAGGGAGAATAAAATTTGTAAAATGGACAATCAATGCTTTGAAAGGGATCAAGATAAATTTAAGAAAAAACAAAACAAAACAAAACACAGCACTGTCATTCTATCAAGTGATCTTAAAAAAATAAGAATTTCACCAGGCCGAACCGGTTTGACTCAGTGGATAGAGGGTCGGCCTGCAGACTGAAAGGTCCCGGGTTCGATTCCGGTCAAGGGCATGTACCTTGGTTGCAGGCACATCCCCAGTGGGGGCAGTGCAGGAGGCAGCTGATTGATCTCTTTCATCGATGTTTCTAACTCTCTATCCCTCTCCCTTCTTCTCTGTAAAAAATCAATAAAATATATTTTTAAAAAAAGAATTTCACCTGTTGTATATATTCTTTTTACCTCCAAACCAGATAGAACTTAACGTGTGAAAAGGGGAAGCTCAAGAAAGTTGACTCTCCTGGTATTATTCTGATTCAATTTTGCTGAGTCACCGTCACATGCTTAAACAGCTCTTTCACCTTGAATATGTTCTGATCCTAAGAAAATCCAAACTGTTCATTGTTTCCCACATCTTTGTTTTGTATTCTTAACAAAACGTTAAACTTTTTGAAGGAGAAGCTATCTATATTTCTCTTGTACCACATCAGGTACTTGTCACCACTCATTTGAACTTCTTTGTAAACAAAAAGTCAAGTAAAATTACAGTACTAATGACAATCAAAGAAACTTTAAAACTTTAAAAAGCATAATTCAGACAATGACTAAGTAAATTAAATTGAGCTATTTCTGGTGACAAAGAGTAGGGAACATACTCCTTAAATAAAGAAATCTGTTGATATAAACAAATTGAGTTTTATTCACTTACTTCAGCAGGAGCTAAAATAAGGAATCTTGTGGATTAACATTTTATCACAGAAAGTGAACGCACAATTTTTATTGCTTATGGGTTGAACAGGAATCTTTAGTTTGAGATACAGAAAGGAGAGTGAGTTTTAAATTGGTTGATTTCTTAAGACAAGGACTTATGCAACTAGGTGAGGTTCTGAGTAAAGATGGAAGTATTGTGTAAGTCTTATGATATTACATGGTTCTACCTGCATAACTGATAATAGGGTGTGGGGTGGAGATTGAGTTCTCAGTCACTAGCTTTTGGGCATCTTCTGGCCAGGCCATACGGTTGGCAATAAAGACAGTTTCATTCTGATCTACAGCACTGTCATAAGCTCTGATGTCATCTTTTTTTTTAATAGGTTAGATTCAAACCAGGGTTTGACCTTTTGTTTCTTTTGTTAAAGAACGAGTTGTCAGGTCATCTGATAAGACAGTGGCTTCAGAGCAGCATTTGAGATGGAAAGTGTACACAAATTAAAAAAGAAGAGTGATGACTGGACTTTGTAGAATGCTTTAAAGCCATATGCAAAAATTAATGAATGCTGGTCAAGAAAGTATGTCCAGAACCCATTAGTATCTACCTTGGAGAGTCAAGTGATCAACCCTTTAGTTTAGGGCAGTGTCTACTTGACTAGCAGTATTTATCCAAATGCAGCACAAATTATTGGTAATGACACAGATACCTTGACTGATTAACATGAAGTCTAATGCTACTAGATATTCTATTATCACTTGGGCCAAAGAGTTTAGACTTGTCTTTTGAACTTTGAAGGCTGTGAGAGTATCATTTAAGACTGAAGGTAAGATGAATGCTAACTTTCTGATGTTTGCCAATAACATAATCCCCATCATAGAAACCATCACCTAGATCAGTGGTCGGCAAACTGCAGCTCGTGAGCCACATGCGGCTCTTTGGCCCCTTCAGTGTGGCTCTTCCACAAAATACCGACTTCTGGGCATGGGCCACGAAGTTTCAATCGCAGTGTACGTGCGCACCCGCACGTGGTCTTTTGTGGAAGAGCCACACTCAAGGGGCCACAGAGCCTCATGTGGCTCACGAGCCGCAGTTTGCCGACCACTGACCTAGATGATATGCATAAAAAGTGAATCAGTATTTCCTTTAGGTAACTCTCCAGAATAGTCTATGGTGGATTTATTCTATAAACTCCTGGGCACATGCCTCAATGAGACATTGTCCAAAAAAGGATTCCTAAAGTTTCTGGCAATTACTCTGCAGACACAGATGCGGTTACAGTGAAGGAAACAAATAAAGGTTGGATGTCCACATAACCATAGTGCTGTAATGGGGGTCAGGGCTCATTTACCATAACAAGCGTGCCAGTTCTCTTACTCGAGGACAGCAAATACGTTACTGGTGTGTAAGCTAATAACTCCTATTAAGCGGGTTGAAAATCTGTAAGAAAATAAGCGAACTAAAAAAGAATAGCCCTGATATTTATTCCTAGCCCTGTGTTTTTTCAACCTTGTGGACAGTGTTGTGGTAAAAATTTGGGCACCCAACTGCTGCCTTTTATTTGCGCTGTGCCTATTCTCTGTTCAAGCTGGCAGCACAACTGTTGATACAATTTACTCAAAAACTGTGAGCCTCCTTTGCATCTCCTTGTGGTTCTGTATGGTAAATAGGCCCCTTCCCATGCTCCAACACCCCCCATACCCTGTGGGCAGTACAGTGAAGGCCATCAGTAAGCAGACTGTGAGACCTTGGGAGCCTGGCCCAGTTCCTCGGTCAATAAAACAACGTTTTGATCTCTCACAGCTTTTGCACATCCCCGTCCCCCAGCATAGCCTTTTTTCTCTGTTTTCTGTACTCTATAAAACCTCATGCTGGGAAAGTCTGAATGGCAGCTAAACAATAGCACCAGCCGGTCACCCCAGTGCAGCCTTTCCACTGGCCTGATGGGACTCAGCAGTTCTACTTCACCTGTGGCAGCCGGGGTAGCCGTAAACGTCACCAGTTGGCTGCCACAGCTGTGCATGTTAGTCCTAATAAACCCAGGCCTTTCACAGCCAGTCCTCCAGGCTATTTCTTTGTGAATCCAAAACAACACCCTGAGGTTTTCTGGGACCTCAGCACTTTGTATAACAGGTTCACTTCATTAGACAAGAGTCACACTCAAATCTCTGAAAGATAAGAGTTGTTTGCTGTGGGTTTTGTTGTTGTTGTTTATTTATTATTGAGAGAACCTGGGAGCCGCACACTTAACCTCTCTAGGTTGCCTTTTGGATGACCGAATAGTACTCCAGGGCATCTCCTTTCATCTGACTGAGCGTCTAATAAAAGATTTTAGAGGCACACCCTTGGTTTTCTCTCTGAGTCACGTTTTCAGGGTATCATCAGGGATTCAGCTTTTGCTCAGAATATATTTTGTAATTTTAGCATCACCTGCCATCTGGCAGAAGTAGAGAATTTTCAGGAAACTTCACGGCCTGGCTCCCTATAACGTTCTTTTCTCACTTACCTCTCTTCTCTCCCATTTCATTAGAAGCAGCAAAAGGAAACCAGGTAGCACCTCCAAAACTTTGCTTGTAAGTCTCCTGAGCTAGATCACCCAGTTCATAGGACACATTTTCTACTTTCCATATTACCACAGGCAATAGAGCTGTCCGGCTTCCCACTAACAGTGATGGCGAAACTTTTGAGCTCGGCGTGTCAGCATTTTGAAAAACCCTAACTTAACTCTGGTGCCGTGTCACATATAGAAATTTTTTGATATTTGCAACCATAGTAAAACAAAGACTTATATTTTTGATATTTATTTTATATATTTAAATGCCATTTAACAAAGAAAAATCAACCAAAAAAATGAGTTCGCGTGTCACCTCTGACACGCGTGTCATAGGTTCGCCATCACTACACTAGTATATAACAAGAACTCCCCCTCCCCCTCCTGTAGTTGTCAACACAGGCCCCTCACTTCTTTTGAGGCCTCACCGCTGGTATCTACAAAGTCCACGTTTCTACTGCAAGTGAGTTCAAGGCATTGAGGCTTTCACTAACATTCTCCTCAAAGCTCACTACCTCATTCCAAACCATTGCCACGTTTCAGGACTTTATATTGGCAGCACTCCACTTTCAGGTCCAAAATCTGTGTTCTTTACCTATCAACACACAACAAGCCACACCCTCCCCCAAAGCGGAAACATGAGACACTGTCTTACAGTTTTTGTGTCAGAAATCCAGGTATAGCTTAGCTGAGGGCTTCTCATTCAGGTTCTCCCACGAGGCTGCTGTGGAGTTGTGTGCTGAGGCTACAGTCACGTCGAGGTTCAAAGGAGCCACTTTCAAACTCAGGGGGCTGTGAGCAGGCTTTAAGGCCTCAGGAGCTGTTAGCTAATGACAGTAGATTCTTGCCACCTGGACTTCTCCATAGGCCGCTCAAAACATGACAACTGTCTTCACTCAGAATTGAGTGAGATTCAATTTCTCTCTTTCTCTTCCTCACTCAAACAACAACAACAAAAACCACACACACACAACACAAAAACCAAGTCATACTTTTATTTTGACAACCTAATCTTGGAAGTAACACCCTTTGCCATATTCTGTTAATCAGAATCAAGCCTCCATGCCCAGCCCGCATTCCATGTAGCAGGACTCCACAGCAGGTGGGGGTCATTGTGGCCAATGAAGAGCCTGCCTACCACAGACAGGTCTGTGTAGATAAGGAAGTCTGCAATGGGTGACATCTCCCTTTCCCAGAGTAAAATAAACTCCCTGTTCTAGAAACATTTTATGTCCAACAAAATCAGAGCTCAAGCTGAGCATGTGAGTCGCTCTCCATGGACTGCTGGGACCTTGCCCTGAACAGTGCAAATGGCCTTGAAAGAGAAGCACTTACACAAGCCACGGTGAGGGCATCTCAGCTGAATCCCTTTGAATCTCCAAACTGTGGAGCGCTCCCTCCTTAAATAAAGAAACCTGTTTGATGTAACCAACGTGAGTTTTATTGACCTCCTTAAGTCAGGAAAAACTCCACCAAGGCAATTCTGAGATAGAGTCTAGGTAGAATGATAAAGGCTTGGTTTTTGTTGCTTATGAGTTAAACTCAGAGGCCATTAAAAGGGACATGTAAGGAGGGGGATATCAGAAGTGACATAAAGTCTTGGGGTTGTTTGATGTAGATAAGGCAAGATTTTAAGCAAAATAAGTGTGCGAGTTATAAAACATTCTGCAGTTACAACTATAGAAGTATGGGGGTAGTTGTTCCAGTTATTAACACTACCACTCAATTTGAGACACATTAATAATATCATTGCCTAATGGAACCTATTACATACTTAGTACAAATATCTTGTGTTTATGCTGTGAGATAAAAATGAAAATGTGCCTTGAGGGCTGACTGTATAAATTCAAATGGGCAGCAGTATATATATACTTTAAATTTAGATTATGGAGCCAGAAGTCTGTGTTTAAATCCAGCTCTGTCACTTGCTGAATACATGGCATTGATCAAGTGGCTTAACCTGTCTTACCTCGGTTTCATATTTTTAAAATGGGATAAAAATGGAACCTATGCTATATGGTGGTTTTGAGGATTAAATGAGCTAATATGTGTAAGTCATTTATGTAGTGCCTGGTACATAGTTAATCACTAAATGAATGGTAGATTCCATGATTCTGATGATGATAATGACGTCTTCTTATACATGTCAAAAAAGTACTTTCTGCCCACCCCCACATATTATCTAAATCATTAAAACTACTAACAGTATATGCTAACAGAAAATAGCATTTATGTACTTATTATCCACAGTAGGTTGTACAGGGAATTTCATTCTAGCATTAGATATTCTGGTAGGGGGTAAATTCATCATTCGGTTGCCTGCGTACTGGCCCTGACTGCTCTTGGATTCATTTCCCCAGCCTTCAGGGTTGAAGTCTATAACAAAGCACACCCAATAAGTGTGTCTGCTTCTTTAAAGTTTCATTTTTCTCTTAGCCTCGAAGCTCAGGGGTTTTAGTGTATTTTAGAAAGTCTTTACTTATTAACAGATGACTTCTATTAATTTGTGGAGAAAATTAGATATTATGACAGCTAATGCTGAAACCTTATAAGCTATAGCTCCAGAAACCTGATAGAAAATCTTACTTCTTCGCCTGTCCTCTTTAATTTTTCATTCCATAATGCTGTTTCTAGTGCGATATCACAGTCAGTAAATTTTTCACTTCAGGTCTTGGCGAGCAGCCAGGTAGTTTTGAAGTCACTTGCTCAAGAAAAAGAAGAATGGTGCATTTGGAGTGGAAGTATCCTGGAGGGCATTGTTGCAATTAGATAGATGGATGACCACGGGTTTTAATTAGAACGCTAGGTATACACTCCGTATCATTATTCTAAGAAACTGCACTCACAGAGTGAGGGAGTGTAATACCACTGAGTCAATATCCTGCAGATCTGTAAGCACAATTTCCAGGTAGGAGCCATCTTAATTACATTTCTTTATACCTTTTCTAGTTTTAATAGACAGAATCATTTTCGATTACCCTATAGGACAGTTCTATAATCAAATTAATTTTTAAAGTCAGTCAGAGGAGAAAAGAATGAGCATTATGAATATGAATATTAATGTTGTTTTTATGTCTTACACCCAGTAATAATGCTAGTACCCTGTTTTTTTTTTAATATAGAACGGATGCTCTTTAAAAAAAGAAACAGCTTTCTGCAGACTTGCTTCACATCACATGCTTACAAAACCAAGATGAGCATCTTATTTCTCCTCTCCACTTAAAGATTGCAAACCATACCTTGAAACAGTGAAGTTCATAAATATAAAGACTTGAAACAACATGTTCAGCTATACAAAAAAAAGAGAATTATAGGTAAAATGCAATAGCAAATAACACTAAACATAAAATCTCTTCCTAATAAAAGTACTCCTGTGTCTTGATTCACTCAAACTCATTGACTCATTCTTTCAACATTTTTTTATAATCAACACTGTAATGTCACTGAATGCCTAGAAAGCATTATATAAAGGAGACTAGAATATGCTCTTAATATTTGCTATGGTCTAAATGTTTGTGTCCCTCTAAAACAGTGGTTCTCAACCTTCTGGCCCGTTAAATACAGTTCCTCATGTTGTGACCCAACCATAACATTATTTTCGTTGCTACTTCATAACTGTAATGTTGCTACTGTTATGAATCCTAATGTAAATATCTGATATGCAGGATGGTCTTAGGCGACCCCTGTGAAAGGGTCGTTGGACCGCCAAGGGGGTCGCGACCCACAGGTTGAGAACCGCTGCTCTAAAAGCTCATATGTTGAAACCTAAGACCCAAGGTGATAATATCAAGAGGTGAAGCTTTTGGGGTGATTAGATCATGATGGTGGAACCCTCAATGCCCTTATTAAAGAACTACAGAAGAAAGCTCTCGTTCCTCCCACTAAGTGAGGTTACAGCGAAAAGATGGCCATCTAGGGAACTGGATCACACCAGACACCAAATCTCCTGGTGCCGTGATCTTGGATTTTCCAGGCTCCAGAACTCTGAGAAATAAATGTCTATTGTTTATCAGTTACTCAGTTTACAGTATTATAGCAGATTGAAAAACCTAAGAAAATATTTAATAGGTGGTTTTCAGAGAAAGAAAATATACAGATACATGAAAAAAATAATAACAATATAGCAAATCAAATTACAACCATCCAATTGGGCTTCTTGAATTAAACAAGGCAGCAATGTTTCTTTCTCTGTCTGTCCCTCTACGTAAAGTTAGCTCAATGCACTGTAGCTCAGATTCCCAAAGTAGAGCTACGGAGATTCAACACAGACCTATCTGTTGACCATCTGGGGAAGAATTTATAGAGATTCTTTTGAAGGGAATTTACTACCCTGATCTTGACAGAAAGGGTCTTCGCAAACCCCATGAGAAAATTGCCTGGGATCTTCTTCCAATTTTGGTCCCATGCAACTTAACAACAGTGATGGAAATCTAAAGCACAGGTGACTCCTTCCACACCACTCATGCCTAGAGCAAATAGCCCGTACTTAGCTCCCTACCTGTCACCTATTTTCCCTTCCCCGTCAAATATCTGTGCTCTCTCTTCCCAAAACTACTCTGCTGTACCCACACCACCCACTTCCTTTCCATGCCCTTCCCCTAACAGACATTCTGAAATTTGGTTCTACTCCAAAAGACATTGCTTCCCTGGGAACTACCTGCAATGGGAAAATCACTGTTTACTAATAGCAATAGTGGTCATTTATTGAAAACTCTGTCTAGGAACCTTGCTAAGCAATTTTAAAATATTACATCTTTCAGTTTTAGTCAATCCTCATGATGATCTATAAAGTAGATACTATTCTTTCTAAAGTATAGCTAAAACAAGTAAAATAATAGGAGGTTAAGCAATTGGCACCAATGCATACAGCTATAAAATGGCCACATTAGGATGCAAATCTGAACACATTAAATTCATTAAAAGTAAGATGGATGGTTTGTTCACCACCTTATCACTGTTGGTACTCGGGTCCGAGCTGATGAAAGAGCCACAGCCTGCAAATACTTCTAATTATAGCAAAGAGAAACGTGAACTTACAAGGTATCCACCCACCTGTTCTCAAGCTTCTGTCAGAAACAGCAGATATCATTTTCACTTGGATTTCATCAGCTCATGCATATCACATGCTCACTCCCCAGTTAACCAGGGCAGAGAAGTCTTCATCTCTTGCAGAGAAGAGAAACTTAGAATTGGGGAACAGTAATACAAAGTACGAGGATTGGTGGTCAGAGAAGGGAATTTCAAGCTTAAAAATTATTGATGGTGCAATTTTAGATAATAGAGAAGTTCAAAGTGATATGATTTAAGATGGCTGAAGGAAAACAGAATAGTGCTACAAATAACTAGGATTGAGTAAATGTGGAATCTGTAAAAATTAATTTAGGTATGAGCTTCTTTTTTTGTAGAACAAGACAGAAAAGATGAAAGGGAATTGGTAATCATGGATTAGCACAGTTTTTCTGATAATTTTTTTTTCTCCAAAATGTATGGGAGGAATAGAGTGGTCATAATCAACGTTTTTTTAACCAATAGCTCTTAATCCACTTATCTGCATTCATGAAACCAAATCAAAATACAAGGATGGAGAGTTAAAGTGTATAGAAATAACATTGAAAACAGTTTACCTTTTTAGTATAACATTTATAACTATTGTTTGCTTTGTTCGTTTGTCAGCAATAAGCTACTTGTAACAAACAGCAGCAGTGACAGAGGCATGCTAATATCCTTACACCCAGACTCGGAATGCTGAATCGTTACCACAGTGCTCTAACTGGACACAGTCATGAGTCTATTAGCTATTGTGCTCAACCTTTGATTCATAGTCTAACTGGTAGGGTTAAACCCACTTGGTGTTGCTTCTTTTGTTTGTTTAATTAGTTAAGGGCAATTCTAGGAGAAATTGTCTTGGTCTCTGCCTCAAATGTATAATTTTGTGCTAGATACCAGCCTGTGAATATAGAATGAAGGTAGAGGAGCGTGGATTTTTTGTTGTTGATGATGCTTTGTTTTTATTTATTTGTGAAAAAATAGGTGTGGAGTAAGGAAATAGGACATGGCATGATAAAAATAAAATCAAAGAAACCAAAAGAATTACCATACAGAAATAGGATCTTCAATTTTCTGGGCAGTATGATTATTTTACACTGGAAAAGAGAAAAGCAGGAACCTCAGGGAAAGTTTATCATCTTTGTTTACCATTAGACTGCATTTTCCATTTTGAATTTTGAAGTATATTACCTCTAATCTAATTGCAAATACTAATTTGTCCCATGATTTAAAATAAATGTTGTTACTGTACTTGTAGACTGCTTCTGCATGTACATTACTACCTTTGCGTCTTATTGATTGCATTTCTGGTTTCTATGGGAACAGTAGTGGAGAAGTTAATTAAGATCAGGAGGTTAGAATTGAAGAAAAATAGAATTTTCAACACAGTTCATTTATCATGTACATTTAAATTAGTTCCCTTAATAAAATATCTATTGGAGTAGAATGGTGATGGCTGAATCACTTTAATAAAAACAAATGATACATGTTAAAAGTTTAACATCACGTATTTGTACTCAATTCATCCCATTAAGAAGCGTTTGGCTTTGGTAATCAAATTAACAAAAGCCATTAATAAAGGTTCTGAGTCTCAATATTGTTACTCTAAGACTCGTAGTCTTGAGCAATGCATTTCATGCATTATTCTTATTATTTACTCAGCATAAGACTGTGGTTGTCATTAAGTTTTAGTCTTTTTGTTCCAAATTCACCCTTTTATACCCTGCTTCCTGATGCTCTGGCTGCCACTATGTAAACAATGTTTTTCAGTTGCCAGTCGTTTCCTCTGTTCCACCGGTAGAGGGCAACAAGGAGAGGTCAGTAGGCAGAAGGGTGGGAAAAGAGACTTTCTTTGTGTAGACTTTCTGTTCCTATCAGGATTAATCCAACAATGGTACTTCACTCAGCAGAGCCATCAACACCCAAAACCTGTAACTAATTCTCCATGGATGTTCCTGCCTTTGAAATACAGTATCTCATCTATTTCTGTTGTCCTAGCTGATGGTACGCCCATGATTGGTTTTATATGTAAAAAATAGAATGGAAGCTTTAAAGAGAATAAATCTGATTTTTCATTATAAAAATTTGAGAAATACAAACATTTAGGAAGAAAAGAGATTGTCACTCTATTTCATTACTCATATAGATGGTATGCTAACATTTTGCTTCTTTTCTCTACAATATTGCCTTTTTTGTAGATAGGCGCATATGTTTTTCAAAAACATAACTATAATATTTTATCTCTGCCTTTGTCTCCTGTGTTTTATTTTAGTTTAAATCTAAACTATGTTCCTATGTTATTACAAACTTTTCATAATCATTATTTGAGTAGCTATGTAACATTCCATAGCCTATATTACTATTACTCATATTTAGACATTTGGGTTGCTCTCACGTGATTTAAATTTATAATAACACCCTCATAAACAACCTTTTGCTTCATTTTTTTCATATTTAGATTTATTTCCTTAGGATTTAAGCCTTTGTTATTATATTCTTGTGCCAGTCTCTTAATGCAGAAGCCCAGCCACAAAAATTCTGGAATTTCTCAGAGGTTGTCTTCCATGGACTCACGAATTATTACTCTTTGTCTCTTCAAGTGTGTGCATGTAACGCGCGTGTGTGTGTGTGTGGGTGAGAGAGAGAGAGAGAGAGAGAGAGAGAGAGAATGAGTATGTGTGTTTTCCTTACACATTGTCCCTAAGGCAATATTATAGCTAAAAATATATGCCAAAAAAAAATTTAGATTGCATTAAGGGGAATAATCATACTAATCCTACCTTGAAAAGAGAAAATTCCTATCTACACTAATAATAGAGAAACATGGTAATTAGCGTACGACCGCTACCCTTTTCATTGGCTAATCAGTGAGTATATGCAAATTAACTGTCAGCCAAGATGGCGGCCAGTAGCCAGGCAGCTGGAAGCCAGCATGAGGCTTGCTTGCTCCAGTGACTGTAGACTGCAACATTCCCCGCCTCACTTGCCGGCCTCTGAGTTGCAACTCTAAGCAACTATGTACTATGTTGCAAATAAGAAGGTAAACAAAACCCCAGAAACCAGCTGTCAGTCAGCCCCGGACCGCAACATTGTATCGATGTTTTCAGCAGCGAGGCCTCAGAGCTAAAGCTGGCCCAGAATAAAAAAAAAAAAAAAAAAGAAAACAAGGAGCGGTTGGGAGCTTTTAATCATCTGCCAGCCGGAAAACAGCCCTCAGCCCCTCACCCAGACTGGCCAGGCACCTCAGTGGGGACCCCCACCCTGATCCAGGACACCCTTCAGGGCAAACCAGCCAGCCCCTACCCATGCACCAGGCCTCTATCCTATATAGTAAAAGGGTAGTATGCCTCCCGACACCGGGATCAGCATGACAGGGGGCTGCGCCCAAACCCCCTGATCGCCCTTGCGGCTCTGTGTGTGACAGGGGGCGGGGCCACAACCTCCCTATTAGCCCTGCTCTGTTCATGACAGGGGAAGGCACCCCAACCCCCTGATTAGCCCTGCTCTGTGCCTGATAGGGGGGAGCTCCCCAACCCCCTGATTGCCCTGCGGCTCTGTGTTTGACAGGGTGCAGCGCACCAACCCCTGATCGGCCCTGCTCTGTGTGTGACAGGGTGCGGCGCCCCAACCCCCCTGCCCCCGCCACGGGCCCTGCTCTGTGTGTGACAGGGTAGAGCCATAACCTCTCCATCGGCCCTGCCCCGAGTGTGACAGTGGCTGTGCCCCAACCCCCTGATCAGCCCTGCTCTGTGGGTGATAGAGGGTGGCGCCCCAACCCCCCTCCACAGGCCTTGCTCTGTGTGTGACAGGGTAGAGCCATAACCTCCCCATTGGCCCTGCCCTGAGTGTGACAGGTGCAGCGCCCCAACCCCCTGATCCGCCCTGCTCTGTGTGTGACAGGGGGCAGTGCCCCAACTCCCCTATCAGCCCTGCTCTGTGCATGACAGGGGGGAGCTCCCCAACCCCCTGATTGACCCTGCTCTGTGTGTGACAGGGTACAGAGCCCCAACCCCCCTGATGGGCCCTGCTCTGTGAGTGACAGGGGGAAGCGCCCCAACCCTCTGATTGGCCCTGCTCTGTGAGTGACAGGGGGTGGCGCCGCAACCCCCAATTGGCCCTACCCTGAGCGTGACTGAGGGTGGCATCGCAACCTCCCGATCCGCCCTGCTCTGTGCATGACAGGGGGCGGCACCCCAACTCCCCAATTGGCCCTGCTCTGAGCCTGACCAGGGGCTACACCTAGGGATTGGGCGTGCCCTCTGCCACCCGGGAGCAGGCCTAAGCCAGCAGGTCGTTATCTCCCGAGGGGTTCCAGACTGTGAGAGGGCACAGGCCAGGCTGGGGGACCTCCCTCCCCCTGCCCCCCGAGTGCACAAATTTTTGTGCACTGGGCCTCTAGTTTAATATAAACTGAGCATATAATTTTAATATATTTTCCTTTAAATGATACTAACACTCTCATAATACAAAATATTACTTTCTTGTGCAGTTGGACAAAGAAAAATTAATTATAGTGTTATTTTTAAGAAAGTTATTATTTAAGAAGGTATTTGGATTATGAATTGAAATAGTGATATTTAAATGGTGAATATGAACCTATCAGGCCTTCAGTATAAACCAAAATAATAAGTAAATTTCTTGGTTTTAGTTATTGCACAGGTATCCTATATAATAAAAGCTCAGCAACCTAAATGGCAGAACGACCTGAGACCAGAAAACTGTGGCTCCTTGCCCAGCCAGCCCCGCCCCCCCAGCCGGGAACCCCACCCCGATCCAAGGTCCCTATCAGGGCAGGCCGTCCGGCCCCCACCCATGCACCAGGCCTCTACCTATACAATAAAAAGGTAATATGCAAATTGACCCTAATGGTAGAATGACCAGAATAACTGCTCAACCAGTCACTATGAGGTACACTGACCACCTCTTGGTCCCTTTCCCCGACTGGCAGGCCCGATTTCCCAATGGTGAATGGGGAACCAGGGTTGGGTGGTGGGGATGCGGCGGTGCCAGGCCAAGGTTCCTGCCCTGCCGGTTGCCCCACACACAGAGGGTGACCTGTGCCGGGGGCAGGGTCGGTGAGCAGGTGGGAACGGCCGACCTCTCGGTTCCTCCCCCAAGCCAGCAGGCTCCGATCACCAGATGGCGAACAGGCAACTGGGGGTGGGTGGTGGCGGGGGGCGGGGCCGGCTGCAGGCAGCTGGGGAAGATGGCCCTGATCATAGGACAGGCCTAGGGACCATACTTGCACACGAATTTTGTTCACCGGGCCTCTAGTAATAGTATAATACCTGAATAACACTTACTTCAGTTGTTATGAAAGTCAAATTGTATATCTCTCTGTATGTCTATATTCATATCTGATTCTAAGTACACTAAATATTATGAAAAACAGTAAATGTAGGGCAGTCATGATTAGTTTTTCTAAACAAAGTAAAAATCTGAATCTATTACCCTGTGTTTAAGAAAAACAGGACATTAATTTAAAATGTTCAAAAACACCTGACCGGTTTGGCTCAGTGGATAGAGCATTGGCCTGAGGACTCAAGGGTCCCAGGTTCGATTCCGGTCAAGGGCATGTACCTTGGTTGTGGGCACATCCCCAGTAGGAGGTGTGCAGGAGGCAGCTGATTGATGTTTCTCTCTCATCGATGTTTCTAACTCTCTATCCTTTTCCCTTCCTCTATGTAAAAAATCAATAAAATATATTAAAAAAATAAATAAAATGTTCAAAAAACATCAAGAGTAAAAAGTTGTGCACTTCTATGAACATTTCATATACTATGCTTGTCTCAACTCAAGGGCCAAGTTCTCTTTTGTGCTCATTTCCTTCTGCTTCTTCAAAGCCTCGTTTTTTTAGCTTGGCACCTTCCAAATGCACCCTTCTGACTTTAAAAGATGCTAGCCAGTTATAAAGTTATACATTAACCCTGGATATAAAGAGCTATTCTCAGTTATATGTACAGTTTTCTGGAGACAACAACATATGCTCTTGTTCAACAGAAATAGCAGTGGAAAACAAGGAATTATATTTTAAAATAAGAGAATTTTTTTGAAAAGACTTCCCAAAGTAATCTCTGTAGCTTGATACTCTTTACAATTCAATTCAATCTCCTACCATTAAAAAAATGAACCCTTGCAGGAAGCTAGGCACTAGGTTTTGAGCTATGTGTGATCTCATTCACATCTCACAGCAACCATGTAAGGTCTTTCTCTTTAATCTTGTTTTTACAAAATAGGAAGCAGGGGATTGGAAAAGTGAAATAGCATTTCCATGTCTGTGCACAGTGACAATATCTGCATTTGAATGTCAGTTGGCCTGGCCCAATAGCTCATTTTCTTTCATGGAAATAGTTATGTTTTTAATGGCAGTTATAAGGATAAAGGCTTTTTTATGCGCCTGTCATTGCCAAGGAACTGAGTTTAAATGCAGTGATTTTTTAGAGGATATTTCATAAATTGCCTAATATATAATTACAGTTAGGTTGGACAGTTTGATTATAAAAGCCCACTAATATTGGTTTGCAAACTAGACCCATACACAGAAGGCAAGGAGAGGTGGATAAAGAAGAGGCAGGCCACTCCAGTTTGGTAGGTGGCAGGTGTAATAAGCAAAGGAACCTTCAAGGCTTGTTTGGTTAGTTGCAAGAGGAGTAGATCTCCTCACCCACCCACAGTCTTGGCAGTCCAACAGCCCCCCAAGGGATGTAGCAGTGCCGAAGCAGCAGGTGGCTGGGGAGGAGTCCCGGCAAGGGCCGAGTGCATCTCCGCTGCCTCTCATCCCCGCCCCGCTGTGCCTGCAGCCACCTCTCGGTAGCGCTGCTGCAGCTGCGCTCACCAGCCATGATCCCAGCTTCTGGCTGAGTGACACTCCTGCTGTGGGAATGCACTGACCACCAGGGGGCAGCTCTTGCTTTCAGCATCTGCCTTCTGGTGGTCAGTGCGCATCATAGTGACCTTTTGTTCCGGTTGTTCTGGTCGTTCAGTCATAAAGGTCGCTTAGGCATAGATAGATAGATAGATAGATAGATAATATCAATGGATATGGAAGAGTTATACCTAGTAAAAAGATTTTGATACATTATAGAAAAACTTTCATGTGTTTGGAATATATAACTCTATATATTCTATTTCTATATACTTTTATAGAGTACTTCCTTTATCTATTTTTCATTAAACACAAGTAGGCACATATTTGGAGTCAATTAATTCCAATTATATCATTTGGACTCCATCATTTTTATCCATGGTATGAGGTCCAGAGCAAAGTTAAATTTGTTAAATATCTTATTATTGAGTAAAAACTTTTCTCCGTGTGTGTGTGTGTGTGTGTGTGTGTGTGTTTCATGTAGGTCTTAATAATGTTTTTTAAAAAGGGAGAAACTTTTTCTTCCAGAAACTTCTGAAAGTTGGTCAGTCTTCCTCAACTCCTCCATTGCTATATACAAAATCTGCCCTTTCATCATGAAAGTGCCTTAAATATTACATAATAGTAAATGTGGCTGTTAACGTCAATCTATAAATTAAGACAAGCTGAAATCTAAATGTGTACATTATAATTTAATTAGAGTATTGGGGTATCTCTTCTCATTCATCTCCACAGACATCTATATATATAAAAAGCCAGCGACCATAACATCATAATAATTAGTATGACTGGTCACTATGACGCCCACTGCACAAACAAACCAGCCCAATCTGGGGGGTGGAGCCAGCTGTCCAACCTCCCATGGCCGCTCCCCCCAACTGTCCTCCCCCTGATCGGCCTCTCCCACCCCGATCAGCTCGTAGCCCCTCCCCCTGGCTGGCCCCACCCTTGACCACCCCTCCACACACCAATCGGGGATGGGGCTGGCCGGCCAACCTCCCATGGCCTCTCCCCTGGCTGCTGATCCCCAGTGGGCCCCCCTGCCTCATTTGGGGGCAGAACCCGCTGGTCAATTGCCCACAGCCCCTCCCCCATGGCCAGCCCGGCCCTGATTGGGCCATAATCAGGGAGGGCTGGCTGGCCAACCTCCTGCCATCTCCTCTTCCTGACAGGCCCGGCCCTGATCTGCCCCAATTAGGGCCGAACCGGCAGGACCCCACCTGTGCACGAATTCATGCACTGGGCCTCTAGTATTTGATAATATCTACTACAAACAGGGTGTTTGAGGAACTCTTTTGGAAAGTCAGGCTGTTCAGTAGCTTTCCCTTTTAGAAAAGTCAGAATAGGGTTGAATGTGAAATATTTTTCTAAATAATGAATTTTGCACAGCCAAGTCTGGGATCAATTTAGTCAATCATGTAGATGATATTTATCTATAAATACTGTTACTATTTTTGTCATTGAGCTAAGTATTGTGGATATAATGCTGACAGGTTTGATGATGTTTCATTTGACTGATATAGAACTGGGGTGAATTATTACAAATATTCTCACATAGAGTTGACAGCATCTAATCAGCTATTAAATCTGTATACGCAATACATTTATATATAAAACAATCAAATTGAATTAAACGGTTACTGTTCCTGAACAACAGCCTGCCATCCCAGATTAAAATTATCAACAACTTGGATAATTAAAATCAGTTCATCTCACTGATTTCAAAGTGGAAATTTTAAAAAAGTAAAATACCAGGAGACAGCTTCTAGCTATATTTTCTTACACTCTGTTGCTTTATAACTACAAGGAAATATGTACTGTTCACTTGCACAAAAATGACTCATATATTGGATCAAACTCTGGGGTCATTAGAATAATTGTACGAGTTGAAATAAAGTTCTCATGTGACTCAAAATGTTAATGCTTTTAACATGAGAATGACATGTTCAGTGGTACATTTTATTATGTTATGGGTATATATATGATTACCAAATTGCCTTTTAGTGCCCTTAAAAAGAATGCTATTGAAAATAACTTGCTCTAAGTCTATGTTAGCTTCCATTGTCATGAATCTTGAGAAGTCTGCCACTTAATTCAAAAGTTATTATGAAATTCACAGCCTCCCTAAAACTTATATTCTATTTATTTCTTCTGTCAATAGCAAGGCATTGTAGCAGATGTGTAAGTAGGCTTGAAAGACAAACAACGATAATTTTGTATAAATGGTAGGGAAGGGCAGGGACTGTACGTTTTTCAAGCTGGCTTCCTCTTCAAATATGACCTCGTATATGTTCACTTCAGGAACATGCCTTTGGAATTTACACTAAAATTTTGATTATTCTCATAAAGTCTTTTCTTTAGCTATTGTATGGTGACATTTCTGTAAGAAACTTTTTGTACCTTCAATTAATTTTTTTCCCCCTGAAGTGAATATAAGCTTTCAGAACTGAAGAGCATGGATTCTCCCAGGTGTGCCCCCAATCTTGACCTTCTTACCTGCTATAGGGATTTTCTTTTTGAGTGACTGAGGCCTGATAGTGATGTAACAATGTCTCTGCTGTCCCTGCCAGACTTCTTCAAAGATATCAGCCTTTTACATTTATTCTAGGTCTAGAGATGATTCCCTGTGTTGGGCAGAGGACATAAGTATTTCTTTAAATAGAATTTTCTATCTGTCTTCTTTCCCTACTCTCTCTTCACTGTTATAAGTGACTGCCAAATTGTCCCTGCTCTATTTTAAGTCAATACCATTTGAGCCTTTGCTCTACTGGAAGCATTTGCTCAGTCCTGAGCTGTAAGGATTGTACTCTTTGCTGTTTGCCTATTTAAACCTTTCTGGGGGTGTCACCTGTTTACATAAAACTCTGAAATCCTGTTCATTTTCCTGAAAATGTTTTGATTGTCTCAGTACATTATCACCCCAAGTATTCTTAAACACCAACATATCATTTATGTATAATTAAATAAAATTCCAGTTTGAATTCCTTGGTAATTTTAAATGACAGAACAAACTTCAACATGTCTGCAGGTATGGAGATTTTTTTTATACAAACATTTTGTGGACAGAGGAAAATTTCTTGTGTAAATTTAGTTGACTACAATCCTAGAAGACAAACCCTTTGAGTGTTTCAATTGGTTACAGAAAGTGAGAGTCTCCAGTATTAATAGCTCACTGCAATCTATGCAAAGCTCAGTTAACCAAGACCACATTGAGTCTTGGCAATATGTATTCAATAGGCCAGGACAGATGTCCACCTGTTACAATGATCCTGTAAGAAGCTTCAGAGGATCTAACACACCCACTGGTCCTTCTATATGCATTTCTCATGCATAGATTATTGTGCCTCAAACCAACCAACACCAACACATATGCCACACCTAGTTGGACCAAGAATGGGTGAGTGGCTACATAAGCAGCTCTTTATGCCTGGCCAGCATGCTAAGATGGGCATGACCGGATAGTTTTGCACAAAAGGGGTGCTCTCTGATGAATAGAAACAAACTCATCAATTAGATCTCTTTTGAAGATACTCATGATTCACAAACAATAGTTTTGGAGAGACCAAGTCCATTTGTCACAGTGGGTAGAGAATAGACCTGCGGACCAAAGGGTCCCAGGTGCTATTCCAGTCAAGGGCACATACCTTGGTTGCAGGCTCCTCCTTGGCCCGGGCCCTGGTCAGAGTGCATGCAGGAGGCAACCAATCAAAACACATCAGTATTTCTCTCTGTCTTTCCCTTCTTTCTCCCAGTTTCTCTAAAAAATCAATGGAAAAATATCCTCTGGTGAGGATTAAAAAAAAAAAAAAGTTCTGGAGAGATAGGAGCAGAAGGAATAAATAGGAAGAAAAGCAAAGTAGGGATGGATTGAATCACAAAGCTGACAAAGATGTAAAGTGATGCTACCATGATTGAGTTACTTTATTGCAACTGCTATATATCTTGAGCTATGGCTTTGCTGCATTTAGGATTGTTTCTCTGTCTTTGGTGGAGGGAGCATAAGGGTGTTGGTATAAGGTCTGGGGAAGCTTTCCAATTCTTAAAAAAAGAACCTCATTTCCAAAAATAGACACATTCAATAAGGTAGATCTCTAAAAAAAGATTATTTTAGCCTTAAGAGGAATTCTGCAGTTATCTCTGAAAGTAATGTGTTTTTCTTCCAAGAGTGTTATTTCAAAGTGAATCCCATAGCATTTAGACTCATACTTATAAAATCCTTTAGCAGCAAGGCTATCT
Source organism: Myotis yumanensis (assembly GCF_028538775.1). Lineage (NCBI taxonomy): Eukaryota > Metazoa > Chordata > Mammalia > Chiroptera > Vespertilionidae > Myotis > Myotis yumanensis. The sequence goes on along the minus strand of NW_027223762.1, from coordinate 26,693,556 downwards.
TATCACACACATACAAAGACACAAAGTGGGAATGACTACCTATTTAGTATCAAGGGCTATGTTGAGATAACTTACATGTTCCCCTAGAAGAGGACCACTTCCCTAGGAAACAGCCAACAGATATGCCATATCAAGAGTTAAAATAATGAGTCTGCTCACAGGTACTCTAAGCAGGATTTTAGGATACCCCAAAGTGGTTAATAAAAAATACAGTATGGATGTGGGGGAAATGTGCTTTAGATAAAAAAAATGGCAGCTAGACCTCACAAAATCTCAAAGATGCCTGAGATGCATATTCAAGAAACTTTTAAAATATGTTCTTATTAATTTCTGTTTAAAGAGAGAGGAAGGCAAATGGAGAGAGAGAGAGAGAAAGAGAGACAGACAGAGGTAGAGAAAGAGAAACATCAATCTGTTGGCGCCCACATGCCCCGACCAGGGATCGAACCCACAACCTGGGCATGTGCCCTGACCAGGAATTGAACTGGTGACCCCTCAATGCACAGGACAAAACTCAAACCAATGAGCCACACTGGCTAGGGCCACATTCAAGAAACTCATCTGTCACTCAGATATAAGATCCCTTTTAAATGAGAAACCAGAAAATAAAATCTTTAATACATTCTTTCAATATTTTGGGGGGTAAAATACCCATAACACAAAATTTACCATCTTAACCATTTATAAGTGTACAGGCAGTAGTGTTAAGAATATCCACGTTGTTGTGCACCCATCACCAACCACAATCCCTGTCTGGAATTCTGAAAATCTATAGCCATTAAACAATAACTCCCCATTTCCCCTTCTTTCAGCCCCTGGCAACACACCATTCTACTTTCTGTCTCTGTGATTTTAATGATTTTAAATACCCCATATGATAGAATAATGCAATATTTGTCTTTTTGTGACTGGCTTATTTCATTTAACAATATCCTCAAGTTTCATCCATGCTATTGTATAGTATGTCAGAATTCACTTTTTAAGACAATATTTCATTGTCTGTATATACCACATTTTGCTTATCTATTCATCCATCAACAAACACCTGTGTTGCTTTCTCATTTTAGCTACTGTGAATAATCTATAATAATAAAAGCTTAATATGCTAATTGGACTGGGCATTCTTCTGGACATACTTCTGGATGAAGCTGGGGCTGCTAGGGAAGCCTGGATCCTGGGTGCCTGCTGGCAGCCGGAGCGAAACCCGGGTCCTAGGTGCCAGAGGGAAGCCGGTGCCGGAAGCCAGGGAAAGGAAGGCCTACTCTTACATGAATTTCTTGCATCAGGCCTCTAGTGTAATTATAAACAAGGTGGAAAAATCTCTATTTAAGACCCAATTCTTTGGGGGTATAAACATTCCCAATAAATAATTTCTTAGCACAGAATTTTTAATACTTACTTAAAAGACTCTTAAATTAGAGATTTTTTTTCATATGTCAGTTGCTCTTATGTATACCTAGAACAGAAAAATATGTTATATTTATTATAAATTTATCATATTTATATAACAAATGTCTAAGCTGCTACCAAAATGTGAAGTAATATATGACAGATAATCCTTTTACATGTATGTTAACAAAATGTAACACAGCTTTATATACTTATATCAATCTTCTCTGAGTAACCTGATTACTCAAATTGTGGTTCATGGATCTGGCAGCATGAACAAAATGTGGAGGTTTGTGAGGAATTTTTAACCTTGGACGCCAACCCAGACTTATGGAATCAGAATCTGCATTTTAATAAAGTTCCCAGGTGATTTTTCTTCAAGGTAAAGCATGAAAAGTACACTTGAAAATATGAATTATTGTCATTCCCTCTAATGACAAGGAATTTTTTTCATAATACCAAATTTACACAATGTTGTTTTGTTTATGTGCATTTATGAGAACATTGTAAAATTTGCTTCAATTCTAAATCACATAAAAATATTGAAAGCTATTTTAAACAGCAACTATATATATATCTATATATAGTTGCTGTATATATATATTTATGTATATATATATTTATGCATATAATATATATACACACAATCACAGCCCTTCTGCCTGAATTATACCAGTTTTTCTAGGAAAACTACTAATAGCTGTTAGGGGGAAAAATACTATTTTCAAAAAAATCTTAAAGACTGGTATAGGAATAGAGCATAATCTATGTTTACCTACATTCGTACTATTCAAAATGTGATCTGAATATCACATTCCTGGATATTACCTGGAGGCCTCTTTTCGGGATGAAAATACACCTGAGATCTGTACCAAAGTCTCTGAGATAGTGCCTACTCACCTACACTTGTACTGAGTGCCTCCGATGACTCACAGGCACACTAAGTTTTCTCATGCAAAAAGAGTCTAACATTATTTTATTCAGGAGCTATGCTAAATTTAAAATTTAAAAATCTCTTTATATCAGCTATTATAGCTTGCTGGAGTCCTTGACTAATTAAGATTCATATATAGATATCATATGATAAGGTACTATTCACTCATTTTATCACAGTTGATCCATCTTTCAGCTCTCTTTGGAACTGGCATACTACATGATTTCAGATGACTTAATTTTATAACAATTTTCTTTTTCTTCAGGTTGCCAAATTATTTTCTCTATCAAGTCTATGAGATTACTATTATACATTTCCAGCAAAATTCCTCCCAAACTTCAATTACAGTTTAGGAAAATGATTTTAAATATGAGTGGAAAACTGTCAGGGGTGGGCAACCCCTGGCACGTGTGCCAAACATAGCACACTAGTAACTTTTGCTGGCACGCGAAACCCTCTCTTATAATCTTCCATTTACAATTTTTGTGAACATTTGAATGACTTAAATGTTAAATTACAAGGAACTGACAAGACACTTGATGTTATGTTTGGTTACATAAAGGCTTTTGAAAAGAAACTGGAAGTCTTTAAGAGGGATGTGGATGGTGAGAGATTTAGATATTTCCCAAACCTCAAGAGGCACATTAAAGACCTCCCAAAAGATGACAGAACAGACTGTCAAAGCCTTCAAAAGTTGTTTTTAAACATCATCGAGCCAACTATTGAGCAGTTCTTCTCAAGATTTGCAAAATTCAGAGAACTGGAAGAGACAGCAAAATTCATGAGGTTTCCAGACAGCATGAAACTGGAGGAACTAAACTTACAAATGTTTTCATGGATAGACATGGCTGACTTTGAAATGCAGTTGATTGGATTTCAGAGTAGCTCAATTTGGAAGCAGAAATTTATTGACCTTAGACTTGACTTGGAAAACATTGAAAAAAAGCGATTAGAGACAGGAGTACCAGAGAGAAGTGTCGAAAACAAACTATTGAGGACTTGGTATGCCATTCCAGAAAATTTTTTCTGTTTAAAAAACTTTGCAACAGCGTTACTCTCCATGTTTTCATCCACATACGCTTGTGAATCTTTGTTCTCAGTGATGAATTTTGTTAAGTCTCATAATAGGAGTAGCCTGACGGATGAAAGTAGTAGCTCATGCATATCTCTGAAGGTCACGAAATATAAACCTGATGTAAAATCTCTGTCATCAGGAATGCAGCAGCAAAAGTCCCACTGATAATATCAAACGGAGTCATAAAGTTTTCTGTCGGACTATCAGTGTACATGTATACGTTAAAAAATAAATGTATTTTTCATCATCATATACTGTGTTTTTGTCACTCGAATGAATTTTATTATTTCTTCAAGGTTCTTCACATACGTACACCTTGAGAGATATCAAGTAGGCCTAACATGTTCTCAAAAAATTAGGGTTGGCACACAGAAGAATTTTGAGTCAGAGATTTTGCTGGTTTTGGCACGCACTCACAAAAGGTTGCCCACCCCTACTATAGGTCTTTCATTACTGTTTTAACTATAGTATTACAGAGATAGATTGCACATCGACTGAGCCTTTTCAATTTTACATAGGAGAAAAGTATAATTGTCTTTATCTAAAACATAAAGTTAACTGTGTATCCCAGTTTAGGAATATGCAAATTAGGCATTGAACAATCCTATATAATAAAAGCCTCATATGCTAAGTGTCTGGTCCACTGGTTGGCCATTCAACCAATCAAAGTGTAATAAGCTAATGATATGCTAAAGCAGCTCAACCGCTCGCTATGATATGCACTGACCACCAGGGGGCAGTCAACTGGTCAACAAGTTGCTATGATGTGAACTGACCACCAGGGGGAAGACACTCTGACAGGTAGGTTACTTTGCTGCTGGGGTCTGGCCGATCGGGACTAAGTAAGACTGGCCAGACATGCCCTGGCACCCTCCCAGGGTCTCTTCCTGGCTGGCCAACCTCCCAAATCCCTCCCCGGCCCCGATTGTACACCGGTGGGGTCCTTGGCCTGGCCTGCACCCTTTTGCAATCCAGGACCCCTCGGGGGATGTCGGAGAGCCAGTTTCAGCCCTATCCTGCAGGCTAGGCCGAGGGACCCCACTGGTGCATTATTTCGTGCACCGGGCCTCTAGTTTGATATATAACTACACTTAGCCTATATAGTAGGTCCTCAGGTTATGTCGGAGATCCATTCCTATAGTGCGACATAATGTGATTTTCACTGTAAGTGGGAACCCACCTACATAAGCACCTACGTCACTCACATGGAACACATACATAGCAGTAATGAAGTGAAACAGTAAAAAAAAATTAAAAGAAAGATAACAACTTCTGACCTTTACTTGTGGTAAATAAATAATAAAAAACATAAAGCACATATGTACATATGTTGAAATGACGGAACTTTTTTTTATAAATAAATGGGAGATGGCAGTGTAACCACAAAACAACATACATCGAGTTCAACATAACCTGAGGACTGTCTGTACAAGAATTTAGTAGGCAGAATTACATAGTGGTCAATACTCAAACTCCAGAAACAGTCGCTCAAGGTTTAATGTGTGAATTGGGGCAAGTCACTTAACTGTAGAATATAGTTTATCTAAGGATAATAAATGTATCCATTTCATAGAGTTGTATTAAATTAGATAATTTATATAAATTTTGAAAAGTGGCTCCTGGCATATAATGAATGCTTATGAGTATTATTTTATTGCTGTTATACAAAGTAATACAAAGTAAAAGATCTTGCCAAAAATAGTCATCTTTGAATGGTTAATTTGTATTGTATTTTATATTTTATGTATCTTAAAACATTGCATAATCAAATAGATAACTGTTATAATCAGAACAAAAGCATTTTTAAGGATAATAAAAAGTGCCCTGCTGGTGTTGCTCACTGGTTGAACATCTACAAGGAACCAAGAGGTTACGGGTTCAATTCCTAGGCATGGCACATGCCCAGGGTTGCAGGCTCCATCCCCAGTAGGTGTGCAGGAGGCAGTGGATTGATGAAGTTTCTCTCATCAATGTTTCTATCTTTGTCCCTCTTCCTCCCTCTCCCTCTAAAATTCAATAAAAAACATATTTAAAAAAAAAGAAGCTCAGCCAGTTTGGATCAGTGGATAGAGCATCGGCCTGAGGACTGAAGAATCCTTGGTTCAATTCCAGTCAAGGGCACATACCTCGGTTGCAGCGTCAATCCTTGGCCTGGTTGGGGGGTATGTGGGAGGCAACTAAACCATGTGTCCCTCTCACATCGATTTTTCTCTGTGTGTCTCTCCCCCACCTTCACTCTAAAAATCAATGAAAAAATATCCTCAGGTGAGGATTACCAACAACAACAACAACAAAAGAATAATAAAAAGTATTGATGATAGGATGAGTACAATTTATAGGGTGAGGGTGCAGTTTGGGGAAGGCGAAAGCCCAAGGGATAGAAAAACACAATGAGAAGACACACCCTGGAGAATAGGTATGTGTTGGAAAAAGCAAGCAATAAAGAGTAACCAGGGTACATTCAAAAGCTGGTGACTGAAATGAAAGTATTGGTGTTCAAGATTAGTTTGGAAGTGATATGTAGGATGAACAGAGTAAATAGAGTATTAGAGTCTAAGAAACTAGTGGGGCAACTGTTATAGCAATAAAACCAGGGGGGTGAAGTAGGCATAGGTAAAATCACAGATCTTAGAACATAAAAAAGTGGTTAATCTGAGTAGTATCCCCAAAAATGTAGCAGTCAGACTCTGTAATAAGTTAAGTAATAGTCAAAGAAGAGTCAAAAATGACTGCAAGTGTTTAACGCTGGTGAGTTGGAGGCCCACAAAAAAAAAAAAAAAAAAGAGAGCAGTTTAGGAGTTCCAGGCAGTTTCAAGGGGAGGATCATCTGTGCTTGGAGAAAGGACATTTAAAATGGCAGTGGAATGTCTAAGTGGGGTTAAAATGTAGGCTGTTCGCAATTTCATCTGATCAATAAAGCATATCAGCTAGGAGACTCCTTGCAGATCCGCTAGTGTAGTCCATGTCCCTCACTGAAGGTTTACCCAGCAAAAGCGATGTGCCATTCTCCCACAACTGCAGAACCCACTTTGCTAAGACCCAAACCATGGTTTGCCACTCCTTATCCTATCAGACCTGCTGGCACAGAGTCCTAACTTCAAACATGACTAAAATCTCAATTTTTTGGAGTGATGGGTGGAATATTTTATTTTAAGATGACATAATTTTCAAAGATCTAAGCTTATATAACATCATGCATATTACATAACCACTCTTAAACTTAAATGACAGAATAGTTACATATCTCAACAAAGGCTATCCTATATAATAAAAGGCTAATATGCAAATTGACCAAACTGCAGAATGACCAGCTGCTATGATGTGCACTGACCACCAGGGGGTGAGCGCAGTGCTGGTTAGCACAGTGCTGGTGGTGGGAGCCTCTCCCGCCTCTGCAGCAGCACTGAGGATGTCTGACTGCCGGACTGCAAGAGGATACAGGCCAGGCTGAGCCCCCCACCCCCACCCTCAGTGCACAAATTTCATGCACTGGGACTCTAGTCTTTAAAAATAAAGGAAACATATTTCACAGACATTAGGTATTTGTTACTGTTTTTATTTAAATGTCAAGGTGTCCCATTACTTTTTTCTTTTCTTCTTCCCCCCTCTTTTTTTTGTTACATGCTCCTTTTAGGGCACTAAATTTTTCTATAGCACTTGGAGATGGAGGTGTTCTTTCACAATTTCTCTTAATGAGGCTAATAATAGATGTTTTTTAAGATCTTTATTTTCACCTTAGCCACAAAGTCTCATCATCTGCTGGCATTAAATAGGAAGACAGTTTGGTCACTAACAAGATTTTGCTAATTGGGGGTGTTGGAAATATTCATCCAGTAGGTCAATCTAATCATGGTGAATCTCACCTTAAAACTTAGATTGTATTTGTGAAACTAAGTTTTGGGGGGGTTTTTTGTTTGGTTTGGTTTTTCATTTTAGACTGTTCTCTACCAAGGTCATGTCACTGACAGCTACTTAATATTTCTAAAGTTAGAACATTCTTAAATCTTTCAGCAGCAGAGACATTGGTCCAAATATCCATGAATTCACAGTTAAACTTTCAGATAATTTCCTTTTTATATCTGGAGATTCAAAAACAGGCTTCACAGATATCAATTCATTCACAAAATATTTATTAAGTTTATAATATGAACCAAGAATTGTATGTAGAGGATACATTACTGAGTAAAACAATACAAAAAAAGAATTGAATTTTATTCTAAGGAAGACATAAAACCATTGTAAAGTTTTGAACCGTGTGATATAAGCTCTCTTTCATTTTAAATTGGTTGAATTCTAAATATAAAATAAAGATGAATTTTACAGGATTTATCGATAGCGTGAATAGAGGCTCCGAGGCAAAGAGAAGCGTCAAGGGTAATATCGAGGTCTCAAATGAAGTACCAGGAAGAATAGAGTTACCATTTGCTGAGGTTGCTAGAACTCAGAGAATAGCTGGTTTAGGGAGAACATTCAGAAAAATCTTACAGAGCTTCAGCCCTGAAAGTCTGCTTACATTTCTATGGTCTAGATTGGAAAGTATAAAACGTTGCTTCCCTTCCCACCTCTCCTTCAAGATGAGATCATAGAACAAATGTGTTGCAAGGCTCTGCTCCTATCCTCTGTTCCCTCTCAGCTGCCTCGCCAAGAACTGAGCAAGTCTTCTAGCTGCCAAACGCAGCCCCACGCCTTCCTATCTCATGTCTTGGAGAAGGACAGAAAGAGAAAGATTATGTCACTTTTCCTCCCATCCTTCCAAAATATTACCTGATTTTTACTCCTCTGATCTCTTCCCACATTCCCCATCACTTGGTTGGAGAGTTTATTTGTTTGTTTTTCCTATTAAAAATTTTTATCGTGGTGACCTTGATGTCTCTCCTATGTAAGAAGCTGCCTTACCCCTGATTTTCTAGAAAACAGCACCTGGAGCAGGGCTCCTATCCTAATGCCTCATGGGAAAGTGGAATCCCAGGAAAACAGTGGGGGTGGGCATGGCACAAGGAAAGAAGACAAGAAAACATGTTGCATGGAACAGCTGACCACAGTTTTCTAAGAAAACGCATGTCAATAACAAGGAGAGGCCATATGCAGCCACTGCTTCTTGGGAGGAGCTGTCCAAGGAGAGAAAGGGGAAGCATATTTAACCCACAGCTCCTTCCTGTGCCCTGTTTTTCATTAGTCAAGGGTCAGCCCACAAGGCTTTAATTTCCTCACCCTTCTGGGGATTCTACTTGGACCCTGCAGGTAACCCCTGGGGACTGAGAGTTTCAATAGCTATAGGCGGGCTGACTTGGGACACTGGAGATGCCACATGGCGCCCACCCTAGCTGACTTGACACAAGGAGAAACTGAGTGAACTTGCAGTATTTAAGATGTGGCAACAACAGCAATGGCCAGGGTATGAAGACTGTAAGAGCATTTTGAAGTGGACCACGCCATCTGAGAAGTAAGACAAATGGACTCAGATCCAGGAGCTAAGTAACATTTGTTATATCAGGACATATAATAGGATATGTATCGGTTGGATCTGACAGAAGTCATTTCTCAGACTACCCAGGTCTACACTCTCTCTTGTATAAGTACATGATGCCTTCACTTCTACTCTGGGAGGAATAGTACAAATCCATTTCTCCAAAGAGTGAATAGTTACAATATTCCAAAAAGACTTAAGGAGGATGAGCAAAACAAATGAGATCTTCTGAGACGACTGGTTCTGGAACAACAATGGATACTTATCATCTCCCTCTTTGACTGCTGACTTGAAATTTATTCCTGGAATGAGGCATTCTATTGCTACTCTGGCTTCGCTGTCCATTTAGGCAATTGCATGTACCTTGTCTCTGATAGCTCCATGCTACCACCTGGCCCATGCCATTTCAAAATGCTACTTCCCCCTTGATATCTGGTACCCAAGTTCCATGGTAGCCCCTTTCAGCAAACAGCTACCAAAGTGCTTCTGAGAATGCCCTCTTTATTGCCAGAGTGAAGACAGTGCCTTTTGGGTCCTTCCCGGGAACGTAGGCAGGTGGTAGTTCTCAGATAACATTTGAACACTGCCAACCCTCCGTGACTTCTAACCCCTCCCTCAGTACTATGCTGCGTATTCTAAAATCTTCACCTCATTTACCATAGGCCATTGTTATATCCAATCATCTAAAAGACATCAGGAAAACTAGTATGACCAGCTTCAGGTATACTAGTATTTACCAGAATGTTGAACCATTGTGTGAGCAAGTTACCCAAAGCCAAATAGGTCTCCCCTATCCCACCTTACATTTCATCTCCCTAAATTAGCACCCTCAAAATACACTCTCAGACATATTTCCTCAGTTTGTGACAGTACGTATGTATCAGATCCTGCAATTCCTTTGGTGGGTGTGCTCTTTATTCCCACAAGAGTGCTTCTTACTGTCCTGGAGGCAAGGAGGGATAAAGGGGGTAAGCCTTAAAGAAAACAAGCATCGCCCTTCTTTAGCTGAGGTCATTGCCTGGCACTGAGACACGGAGAAAATTGTTCCTCTTTAGCAAATGAAAGCCGGGGGTTCCTACCAGCCAGATGGATTTGGTGGAATTTGAAAGTTCAAGATTCTCAGGTTTTTAAACTGATGAATCCCATCTCATATTTCAGGGTTTCATTCTTTCCCAATCAGAGGGTGTGCATTCAGCTTCCTTTTGCAGCTCTGCCACCATTATGATCAAACTCTAAGCCTCATTTTTAGTTTAGAATGCCCTGTGCATCAAGGAATAAGAATCTTCTTTGGAGCTGCATTTGAGAAGTCTGGCTTTCAAAGTATGCTTTAATTTCTTCCCCAATGCTATTATAAGCAGCCATCCCAGCCACAGTCATATAATTATCCTTGCTCCCACACTGGTCAAGTGCATTAAACACTTGATCCTTCAATGCTCTGCCTTCCACTAGCCTCTCAACCCAACTAACCATGGGTGAAAGCTTTAACAACTCTGTACAATCAAGCGTTATTACTATCTCTTTCCACCAGCAATGCGGGCACTGCTATTTGCTACTTTCAGTCAGGTGGGCAATCCAATTGCAAATCCTATCCTGAGGAATTTTTCCCAGATAGAGGTGCCACATGCATTGCCCAGGTTTTTAGAAAACAGAGCCTGAAATGAAGTTTGCATGTGAATGTTGTATTGGGGGAGCAACATCCCAGGGAATTGAGAATATCTCTCAAGAGTAAAAGATAAAAGGAATAAAGCAGGAAAGAAACGAAAACAAATAGAAGGGAATATGTTACCAAGTCAGCAACAGCTTTACAAGGAAATAAACCTGGTTACTCATCACTCATTCCCTGAATTTATGTCAACTGCCTCCTAGATTCCTTCCTTCCTTCCTTCCTCCCTCCCTCCCTCCCTCCCTCCCTCCCTCCCTCCCTCCCTCCCTTCCTTCCTTCCTTCCTCCCTCCCTCCCTCCCTCCCTCCCTTCCTTCCTTCTTTTATTTTTTCAGGGATAGAGTTGGGTTTTTATTTATTTTTTAATTAAATGTGTATTGTTGACACTATTGCAGATGTTCCCTCCTTTGCCCACTTCCATCCAGTCCCCGTGCCTCCATCCCTTGGCCCTCACCTCACTATTGTCTGTGTCCATGGGCTCTGCATATATGTTCCGCTAATCCCTTCACCTTCCTTTATTCAGCCCCTCTCCTCTGACAACCTGTTCCATATATCCAGGCTTCCGCTTCTATTTTATTTGTCAGTTTATTTTGTTCATTAGATTCGACATATTTTCTTTGGTCAAATTTTACTTACAAGGCATTCCTCTCCTAGAATCCCAGGCTGTTTTACTTGGCTTCTCCAGGCAGCCGCTGAGAAAGCCGAAAGATCCTTGGGCTTCACTGGTTGGACCAGAACACTGCTTTGGTTTCCACCTCAAAGACTGCACTGGAGCCTTTGCTGAAACCTGGCCCTTGCCACCAGAAGACAATGAGGAGTGTTAGAAGCTGTGAGAAGATCAGAGGTGGTGGGCATGCTTTGTGAGCATGGTAACGGCCTATGGAGTCACTGGGGCTACTCAGGGGAGGAAGCAGGGGAAGTAGCCAAAGCCAGAGAGATTGACAGGACCACGCTAATCTGGAGCAGTGCATAAGCCAAGTTCAGGGAAAGAGCCATCATTCTGTAAATCTCTACTCAAGGATGCCAGCATCTTAGTGACTTGAATATTGGGCTCTTCGCAGAAGTATGATGACTTGGAAGAGCTAGAGAATTAGAAGATCCAGGACCCAAGACAGAATAAAGAGAATCACCAAAGACCAGAAGTGGCAATGCAACAGGGAACATTATTAAATAAATGAAGAGATGCTGCAGAAAAGTGCCCCCAATAAAAGTCAGGGCAGTACTAAAGGTTATTTGACACATCTACTATGTACTAAAACATCAAAAGCCAAAAGTTAGGATGAAATGATAGTTTTCTAGAGGCAAACTGGGAACATGAGAACTTTATCGACAAATTTCAAGGTTATTCTTTCTTTGCTGAAAATAGCCTGGTTTGTCTTTGGAGGCTCTGAGCCTTCACAAGAAAGTAATTGTTTCTGTTGAATCACCCATTCTCTGGGAACTAGTACCCATCTTTCCCCTCAATTTTTTTTTAATTTTCCTATGATCTTTCCACTGATAACAATAACTTAAATGTTCAGCCTCTCCCTTGAAAAAAAAAATTGACAAGGAATATCAGTTTTCTTATCCAAAAATAACAGTAACAATTGAGCTAGTCTGTCAATCACCTTGTGCAGTATGGAATACATTAAAATAATATATTAAATACAAGATTGATTCAGTAGGCATGTCAGTGACTATTACACGCTTAGTGAAGTAGCACAAAGAATTTCAGAGCATGTGAGTCGAGCGAGGGAGAATAGAGGTAGACGTGGAAATATGGTAGGAGAAGAAGAAAAGGAGGCACAGAGATGATATGTTGGCTTCAGGACATAAGTTAAATAAATAAACAAACACTGTTGCTTTAGTCATTTTTTTCAAACAACTTGCCCAATTCGTTTCCTGCCTTTTCTAAACATATGCCTAGTTTTTATTAAAGTAATGCATCCTCGTGATGAAAAAGAAAATAACACAAATAAGCTTTAAAAAAAGCAACAGACCCCTGTCCACCACTTCCATCCCCAGTCCCTCTGCTGAAGTCAACATTTTATTTCTCCTAGTGAATGTCCGCCCATCTCAAACTGAGACGATTAGAAGCCATGTAATGAATTCATTAATTCTGATGTTATTTATTGAATTGCTGCGATGACAGCATGTGCACTAAAACCACCTCTACTTGTACACCCACTTCCTAAGTTTGATAGTTTTATCAGTATTTTTAGTTTGTCTGTTAATTATTTATGAAGCTCAAAATAATACACTCAAACCTCTGTTTCATGATCCACTGGTGTTTGATAATTTTTCTTGACTGCCACTTTATAAGATTGTTTCAGTCTTTCTACCTCCACTGTCTGCCCTGCCTACACATTGCAACTTCTGTGATCGATACCTTTATTTTTATATTGTCAAGATATTTTGGTTGGGCTCCCTGGAGTAATTATCTTTTCCAGAATTTAGGGTCCAACAAGGGGGACGGAAAGGGAACTTTTCAAGTCTTCCTTTCTGTGGTCACTAAGCTATCTCCTAAGGCCCAGAAGCCTTAGAAAGTAGGATTTATTAGTTAACACAGCTCAGTCTCAATTCAGACACCAGTGCTGGGAATATAAGCGTGGGAATGGCTCCTAGAGATCTGCTCTCAAAATGCCAAGCAGTTGTTGTCTGTAGGAGACTCAGTTGTAAACCTAACCTAACCCATTTTCGTCTGACCACAGCTCACAGCTGATTAGCATGCAAGCATCTGGCCATACTCATTACTTTAAAAGTGTTCTTTATTCCACCCAACTAAGAAGGGTCCTCCCTTCAGGATAGCTTGAGGCAGGGACAAGTACTTGGCATATTCTTGTTCTTATTCTGAAGTTGTGAGAGGACACGTGTTTTGACCACTACAGCTGTCTGGAAAAATCCCACTCCACCTTGTCTCCAGCTTGGGCATTACTCTACCTCCTGGAACGATGAGAAACTATAACCGAATAACCCTCTTTGTCTGGGAAGCTGCCTTTTCTCTTCCCCACTATGGCTTGCAGGGAAAGATCACACTAAACTTGCTTTTATTCTTATCATACCCTGTGGGTCTGAGTTTGTACAAAAATTTGTGCTCTAACCTCCCCCTCTGGCACTAGAAAATTAATCTTTATTTCGACATCTCGTAGTACTATTTGCATTCTATTCTGCAACATCAATAAAATCACCTGAGGGTTATCTATATATTGTTTTTAATAGTTTATAGACCATAAGTAGTATATACATTATTATGATTACCTGAATGTTGTTCATTGTAGAGCCAAATAGAGGTCTATGGTAACTGTTCTTTCTCCATGGGCTCAATGTTTTAACCCATTGCTCCTCAAACTAAATATTACATGGAATTTCCTTTATTATGCTCCATCAATTGCTTAAAATCATGTCATGCTTGAATGTGCTTTATATTGAGACAATTATTTTATTCTGTATCTCATTTGATATTTCTTGAAATAACACATGGCCTTTATTTCTTTGGGAGAGAAGAAAGATAAGCCATTGATAATATATTTTAGCCTATTGTCCAGCCTTTGTGCACAAGATAGGCTTCTTAACGACCACTGATTTCCTTTTCTACTATGTTTAGCTGATATTTCCTATTATTTGGATCTTGGACTCTTCTTACCATTTATTATAGCCCATGTCTACCTGCTTTTTAATTTTTCTTCTTCATTTTCCTGGAGTTAATCATCAAGAAATGACAGCATAAAAGGTTCATTGGAAGTAAAAATAAAAGTACAAGTAGAAATTATTTTGTTTTCTCCCCAAGTCCTATTGATAAGATGATTGACTAGAGTTCTTAATCAAAATTAAATCTCCCTTCAAACATTTAACTTGATCTGTCTTTCAGCAACTAAAGGGCATGAAGTAAAATCTGATGCCATTCTGATTTTTCCCTTGGTTAGCAACCTAGTAGTTTTTTAACGTATTTGTTTTTTTTCTCCTTTGGAAACTTTTCCCTAAAAGTTTCTTTTCCTGGGCATTTACAACATGTCTTCATTATTTCTTAGATATTGGTCTTCCTTATTTCAATCTTCTCAGTATTCAATGCATCTTTTAACTTAAATACTGACATCTCTCTTTAATTTGGGGAGATGTTTTGTTTTGTTTCTTTGATAATTTCCTCTTTGAAGTTTCTCTGCTTTCTCTTTGTGGAATTCTAATTTGAAAGATGCTTGATATCCTGAGCTGATTCTCTATGTCTCTTATCTATATTCTTTTTTTTAGGGGGGGGGGGAGTTGGTAACTTTTTAAAATTAAGATGTACCTTTAATCTTATATTTTCCATCTCTATGCTCTTTGGGAATATTTCTTAGATACAATTTTCCAAAATGTTAGCAATTTGCGTCATTATATTTTATTTCTTTTTCTGAATTGAATTTCAGCAATAGTTGCCTCTCCTTTCAGTCCCCCTTTCAAACTGGGTCTTTGTTCTGCTCACTAACTGAGCCCAGGGCTCTATGAGGTCTAGGATTAGAGGAGAAATTAGCTTCCTTATCTGCTCCATGAATAATCGAGGCTACTAGTAAAGATTCTGTTGCTCTGTTTCATCATTCCACAAGTTTTCATTCAATTTCCATATTTGAGATATTTGTTAAAATCTCTCATCTACTGAAATTCTTTGCTATTTCATCACTGTTACTGCCTTCATTATTTTGGGGTGATACTTTCTTAGCGGTTTTCTTCTGTTGGTTCTCAAGAGGAAGAAAGACCAACATGCACTCAATCAGCATCTTAAACCTGAACTCTGCTGTCCTAATAAAGCAACACAATCAAATTAGTTATGAAAATTATAAATTAGCTACTAGCTAAATTGATTAGTCAATGAGTCAATAATTGTTCTATAGAAAATAAGGAGACATAAACCAAATCATAAAAAAAAAGAATTGGTAAAACTGCAGATGTTTTCTAGTCACAAAGAAAATTCTAGTCATTATCTAATCAACATAACCTCTCTGAATTTCCTAGACTATTAGACTATTAAAAAAAATTCCTCTGGGAAGGAATTGTTTCGAGTGATGCTTCTATCTTCCTGCCTGCTATGGGCACAATATCTAGCACTTTCAATCTAATCATAAATTATATCATTTTTAAAATATCCATTAAAGCTATGAATTAATTTTATTACCTTGATTTGCTATTAAAACTCTGTGAATCCTTATTAATGGCAAAATATGGCCCTTTACACTGGGTGTCACTAATTTTAGGGAAAACTGATATACAGTTTTACAGGATAGTAGAAGAATATTATGTTATTTTGTGGGTGGGCTTGCATGTGCAATTTCAATCACAGTGGTTTCTGAGAGGCCAATCATCTGTAATTTAGCACAGATTGCAGTATTGGAGCCTTTTGCAGACTCCATTTCTCTTACTTTTGAGTGTACTTGTCTACTTGATAAAAAGAATAAAAAGGAAAAGAAAAAATAAAGACATCTCTTTCTTGTTCCTTAAATTCAAATGAAATGATAATGCTGTTTGATTTTTCTCCCCTCTGATGATGGGAGTCAGTCAAGGGCCTGAAGAAAAAAAATGTGTCAAAAAGTAAGTACATTTTACTGTTTTAGTGTCCTGGACATCAGCTATCTTTTCCAGTGCAATCATAAGCAAATCTCCCCAGGACTGCCAACTGAGTACCAGCTTATGTTTGGTGACAATACAGTGTGTTTAAAGACAAATGTGTCCCTGAAATTGGTCTGTGGTTTGGGTAGCCGTGAGGTTGGTGGATATACTAGTACTTTCTATTACTCTCTTTCTCTCCCTCCCTTCATCACCCCCCCTTTCTTTTCTTTCTTTCTTTCTTTCCTTCCTTCTTTCCTTCCTTCCTTCCTTCCTTCCTTCCTTCCTTCCTTCCTTCCTTCCTTTTCTTCTTCTTTTTTAAATCTCTCTCTTTTTAGTGTCAGGACAGTCATCTTAGAACAAAGGAACCTGGAAAATAAAGGATGGGTGATAGGCCCCATGAAAAGATGGAGAAATAAAACCCTCACAATAGATGTAGAGTTTGCAAACTGAGTTCTAAAGTCTGAGTGCCTGGGACTGTATTTTCCATTCTAGTTTTCTTCACTGTGGAGTTTTATTGGTCATTTCCCTCTTAACGCTGAGAGAAGTACCTCACCAACTCATCTTTCTAGAAGCTCCATAAAATTATTGATTTAAAAGATCACTGATGGGAGTGAGTGGGAGAGAACTAATGTTTTGCCAGTCATCAAACTCAAGAAGCCAAATAAATGTCACGGGAAAGATAATTTGCTCTTCCCTTTCTCCTTCTTGTATCTTGTTTTATTATGCATATATCCAAAGAGTTGGAGAGGAGGCAGAAAAAAAAAATTCCAGGAGTCACTGTCCTTCACCTTTGTCCTCTGTTCATCTCTAAATAATCTTAGGGGAAATTTTCCAGGTATAGAAACATATCCAGGAAACTTTAATTATGGCTCTAAGATTCAAATCCAGACCAGAGCAGAAGCCTGCTTGTAGAACTTACACATCAAGATTAAAAACAAAAAGTCAAAATCTCCTGCCTGACACGATGTATTTCCCATTAAAGGTCTGCAGAAAGAACCAGCACACTTTTCATAGACACTTATCATTGCTTGCTGCTTGTTACATACAGGCAGTACTCAAACCCTGATGTCATTTCAATGGAAAGTAATTCCACAAACCCCTATAGAAATATAAAGATATTTTCACTTTAGACTTATGAGGTCATTTTTTAATGTATTGATAGTCTATGCTTTAATATTTAATATTTAATATTTAATATTTCTCCTGTTCTTTTTCTTTTTCATCCGTAGGCAGAGTTCTGGAGGAAATAACCCTTCTTCCTGACCATTTCACTTCATTTCTACAGTGCTTCTGCTCGTCACTCTTCTTTTACCTCCTGGGTAATCCTTGTTTTTAGGTCAGTGACTCTCACCTCTAGCTTTTGGCTAAATATATTAGAGTAGTTCACTGTTTCTATTACCTGTGCACTGAATCATTTTTCATGTTTCACCCTAGTTCCTGCCTGCATCTTAGCTCTGGAAAGCCTCTGTCCACTGGAAAACTGCTTCTGCACAGAACCTTTTACAAAGATCTCTTAGAGTTAGACAATTCTTATCAGCCTTTTTTTTTATAAGTCTCTGTGGTGTTGTATCTTTTTGTTATGCGTGTTGGCAATAGAGTTTCTTCAATCTTTGTTTTGTGTGAAGTGAGATTAATTACCATACTCTGAAGATAAGCAGGAAAAATGAGTAACAGTGCAGCCAAACTATAAGTAAGAAACTGGAATGATGCAGTAACGAAACACACGTTCTGGACACCCAATATCCATTCTCTTCTCCTTCCTTATCTGCAATACTATGATTTTGTAATGTGGTAATCATTTTTTAAGAAAATATAAATTTTAATTTAAAAATTTACTTTGTTGATTTCTCACAAACATAGGGATTCCCTTGTGACCCAGTTCTGGCTAATTAGATGTAAGTGGAAGTCTTCTGGATCAAGTTTCCAGTACCGATTTTTACAACAGAGAGAATCAGCCCTCTCTTTGTTACTTTGCCCTCCCTCTTCCTGCCCAGAGTAACGATGCAATGCCTAGAGATTCAGCAGCTCTCTTGTGATCATGAAGATGAAATCCACAAACTAAGGATGCCAGAGCAGGAAGATATGAAGAGCAGCTACACCAGATCTGGAACTCATATCTTTGGAGTTGGTATGAGAGAAAAACTAGAATCCTTATTTATTTAAGACACTAGAGGCCCAGTGCATGGATTTGTGCACTGGTGGGGTCCCTCAGCCTGGCCTGTGCCCGCTCGCAATCCAGGACCCCTCAAGGGATGTCGGACTGCAGGTTTGGGCCTGACATCCCCCAAGGGATGTAGTACTGTGTGAAGCAGCAGGCGGCTGGGGAGGAGCCCGAGCCTGGGCCAGGCATCTTGCTGTTCCTGCACATCCCAGTCCCGCTGCGCCTGCCACCGCTGCAGATTGGGAGCGCTGCCTCAGAGGTGGGAGAGGCTCATGCCGCTGCCGCTGCACTCGCCATCTGTGAGCCCAGCGTCTGCACCTGTGGGTCAGCTGAGCAGCGCCCCCACTGTGGGAGCACACTGATCACCAGGGGGCAGCTCTTGCATGGAGCATCTGTCCCCTGGTGGTCAGTGTATGTCATAGCGACCAGTCAACTGGTGGTTCTGTCGCTTAGGCTTTTATATAGAGAGAGAGATTATAATTGGAGGCTTTTTTTTTTTTAATTGCTTACACACATACCTTATTGGTATAGGAAGTAGAATAAGTATCAGCAAGTAACTGACATAGAATCTTGCCTGAGTTCACAGGGTTTGCTGTTGTATAAGGCACCCAGCTTTCTTTGAAGCATATAACTCCCCAAGTTGAAGCAACATTTCTGAACCTGTCAAAGCAATCTCCCTTTCCCTCCAAGGCACTCAGTCTAACTAGTGTAGCCAAGAATTAAAACACATTTTCATCCTGACTTACAGGGTTGACAAGCTCACCTTTGAGCTTTTATGCCTCTCTGCAGAGCCCTATAATGTGGCAATCATATCTGAATAGCCTTCTGGATAAGGCAAATGGACTTTTAAAACAATGTCAAAACTTCTCACAAGAAGAGGTTTTTCTTTTTAAGCATAAATAACAGATGCTCTCATTGTAATTTCTTCTTTTCGATTAATTGCAAATCACACTGGCCATATCTCTAAGAACTGACATAATTTTTTAGTTTGACAGCTTTCTTCTTCTCTAAAGGATAATAGATGTTTGCTTATTTCTCTTCATTGGGGAAAGGCTTCCTCCCACCAACTCCCCCTCCAACAAAATAAGTTCAAGGTCATTCACACACCACCTCACTCAGCACATTAATCTACCAAATTTCTTTCAAGTTATCCTCCCATTCCTATGTTTACTGACCCAACACAACCAAGAATTTCTATCATCCTGTTGGCCTGAGGCAAAAGTAAATCTTCTCTTTCAAATTCCCATGAAAGTGTCAACAATATGCCTGTATTAACCATACTAGTGCTTTCACCTTTTGAAAAGGTGAATCCAGTCTTCATCTCATTAGAGAATAACCTGTTTCATTCACATAAAAAACTGTCTTTAACAGGAACTGAATCTTAGTGTCTCTCCACAATTTAAGCCAGGAACCACTTTAAGAAGTTGAATGAGCTCCAGAATTCTCTTAAAATAATAGTTTTCCATCAGACAAGTAAATAGGGATAATTCAGACCTTGATTCTGTCATACATTTTAAAAAGGGAGCCCACTGTATGGGACAACATATTTGGCAATGATACATCTGATAAAGGTTTAATATCCAAAATATATAAGGGGCTCATACAACTTAAGAAAAGGAAGTCAAACCATCCAATTACAAAATGAGCAAAGAGCCCAAATAGACATTTCTCCAAAGAGGACATACTGATGGCCAAGAGACATATGAAAAAAAAAACCAAAGTCACTGATCACCAGAGAGATGCAAGTTAAAATGATAATGAGGTATCACCTCACACCTGTCAGAATGACTACCATCAATAAATCAAAAATGACAAGTACTGGCGATGATGTGGAGCAAAGAGAACCCTAGTACTGCTGGTGGGAATGCAGGCTGGTGCAGCCATTATGGAAAACAGTATGGAGTTTCCTCAAAAAATTAAATATGGATCTGCCATTTGACCCAGTGATACCACTTCTAGGAATATGTCCTAAGAGATCCAAAACACCAATCAGAAAGAATGCATGCACCCCTATGTTCATAGCAGTGCAATTTACAATAGCTAACATCTGGAAACAGCCCAAGTGCCCATCAGTAGATGAGTGGATATAAAAAGAGGTGGCACATTTACACCATGCAGTAGTCAAAAAGAAGAATCTCTTACCCTTTGTGACAGCATGGAGGGACCTGGAGATTATTATGCTAAGCAAAATAAGCCAGTCAGAGAAAGACAAGTATTACATAATCTCACTTACGTGTGGAATCGAATAAACAAAATAAACTGATGAACAAAATAGATCCAGAGACATACAAGCATGGGACAGACTGGAATCTCAGATGGAAGAAGGGGGCGGGTAGGTAGGTGGGAAGAGATCAACCAAAGAACTTGTATGCATATATGCATAATCCATGGACACAGACAATAGGGTGGTGAAGGCCTGAGGATGGGGTGGGGGTGGAGGAGAGTGAGAAGAGATCAATGGAGGGAAAAGGGAACATATGTAATACTTTAAAAATAAAGATTTAAAATAAAAAAAGAAAAATATACAAAGCTTAATAATTAATGTCAGAAGATGACGTGAGGTAGAGCTTGGCTAAAATTTACCTTGAATTCATTAACATTTCTTCAAAGTGAAGGTGAATTGTTTAATATGAGTAAGGATCATATTGAGATAAAACATCTTCAAGTATTTTAATGCATTAGAGAAGTAGCAATTTACA
The DNA here is from genome assembly GCF_028538775.1 of Myotis yumanensis. NCBI lineage: Eukaryota > Metazoa > Chordata > Mammalia > Chiroptera > Vespertilionidae > Myotis > Myotis yumanensis. The sequence goes on along the minus strand of NW_027223762.1, from coordinate 26,672,614 downwards.
TTTTTTTTCTTATCTAGTCATTCAAACAAGTGACCTGAGGACCTGGTCAGGCAAGGATCTGTTCCATGTCATATATATCATTGAAATTAATGCATGTTATTGTACATCACTGTCTAATTTATGCCTTTTTTAAGAATAGCCTTCTACTTACCCTTTCCCTTCACTCAGCTCAATTAATAAGATCCCACTAGTTTTATTACATACTAGGGGCCCAGTGCATGAATTCGTGCACCTTGAAAGGAACTGTGGGCCACAAGGGGTGGGTCTCAGCCTATCCTCTGAGCCTCCGGCCAGCCCCTCCCACTGCTGCCCTGATGCCTTGTCTGCTGGCAGTCCTGCTTCCACCACCGCTGCTCCCACATGCTGAGGGCGCCTGCCTCGCTCTCACTTGCTGAGGGCGCAGAGCAGTTGGGGTTGGCGCCAGCAGCAGGTGCAAGCAGGGCCAGCATCATCAGCAGGTATGAGCAGCCTCTGCTGCCTCGATCACCCCTCAGGAGAAGGGGGAGGTGGAGAAGCGCTCAGGAGCAATTGAGGCTGGCAGCTGCCACTCACACCCGCTGACAGCAGCGAGTGATCGGGACTGGCACCGGGCACTGGCAGCAGGTGCGAGTGGCGGTTCCGGCACCGGCTGTGGGTGCAAGTGGGGCTGGCGCCGGCAGCAGGTGTGAGAGACAGCTGCCAGCCCCAATCGCCCCTCAGGAGCAGGGGGAGGTGGAGAAGCCCTGAGGGGCAATTGGGGCTGGCAGCTGCCTCTCACACCTGCTGATGGTGCTGAGCAATCAGGGCCGGCACCGGGCGCCAGCAGCGGATGCGAGCAGTAGCTGTGGTGCTGGCAGTGGGTGTGAGCGGGGCTGGCACCAGAGGCAGGTGCGAGTGCCAGGTGGGACTGTGGCGTGTGGGAGCAAAGAATTTTCAGTAACCACCAGAGGCTTGCCCTGATGATAGTGATTGGGACCCCGCCTTGGTCTGGTGCCACCACTCACCAGCTCCACCATCCCACCGTGGTTAATGCCCACCATGTCCTGCGCGCACACCCCTTGGTGGTCAGCACACATCATAGCAATTGGTTGTTCAGTTGTTCCACCATTTGGTCTATTTGCATATTGGCCTTTTATTATATAGGATCTTACAGAGATCATTAAATGAAATGTTAGTGGAAGTTTATTTACTTCTTCATGATCTCTTTGGGTGCAACCATGAATTTTCACATTCATCTCTCCTTCTCTGTTCCAGCTCTTGTCTTGCTTCTCATGGCCTCTTGCCTCTAGCACCTCCACTCTGATTTTCTGTATGCTCTGTTGCCTCTTAGAATTTTGTTTACAACATGTCTTCAAACTACTAAATATGTTACCCACATCTCTGAGTCCACAGAATACATTTCAGACTCCTTGTCTCTTCCCCATCTGACCCCAGTCTACATTCTCATTCAGGTTTTCTACATGGGAATTTTTGCATTGTGCTCCCATGTCTTTAGTCACAATTCCCTTTTCCTTCTCAGCTCTCAAAAACTCTTCTTGTATTTTTTAGGTATGGACATCCAGAGCACACCCTCCAAGTCTTTGCCCTGGACCCTCCTCTTCTGTGAAATCTCTGCTGTCCTTGGTAGAGAATGAAAGGACTCACTTCTGAACATCTGTAACAATCACTGGCAGAAAACTAGGGTTAAAACTAGAAGTTTTACAGTGCGACAAATTCAAATCCTATCTTTGTTGTCTGGCCATCATGGCTCAGTGATTGAACATTGACCTATGAACCAACCAGGAGGTCATGGTTCGGTTCCCAAATGATTCTCTCTCATCATTGATGTTTCTCTCTCTCTCTCTCTCTCGCTCCTCCCCCACCCGCTTCCTTCTTCTTTGAAATCAATAAAAAATATATTTTTTAAAAAAAACTATCTTTGTCACTTGATGTGACCTAATGGGAATAATAATAATCAATATCGTGCACATAAAGCTCTTAGAACAATATGTGACATAGGTAAACAATAAACATTAGCTATGGGTGTTTAGAATCACATTTTTTTACTTCTCTATTGTTGTTAGTCCTATTTTTCTCTCTCCTTTCAACTACATGGTTTACTAACCGAGGTCATGGCTCCTGCAAATATTTCTTAGAGTCCTCACTAGCACCTATGAGGCACTTTGTCACAGGTACTCCATGTTTGCTGGTGGGTTAAGACTGTGTACAGTGCCAAGAGCCATCAGCAAAAGATACCAGATCACAACTGGCAAAAATGTTTTCGTAAGTTTCTGAAGAAGTGACATCTTTTGGTTCTCACCTCAAACTTCTCTGCAAAATACAAGGCATATATCCAAAGGCAAGAAACTGTTATATTCAACCAAATGCTCCAAGTTAAAGTTGAGTAGTTTAAAATAGCTGAACAAATAGGGAGTATATTTAAAACTTATCTAATTTTATTATCTCCTCTTGTCTATCAAAAGTATGTTTACCAGAAACTATTTAATATGCAGGTTTTATACAATAACATCCATAGCATTTCTGGGTATGCAACATAAGCAAGTAGCAATAATCTAAAATAGGCTGTAAGAAAGCATACTAATAAATCAGAGCATCTCTCAATTATAATCCCATTGTGCATATCATAAGTATCATTTGAGGTCTGCAGGTCAAAATAAAGAGTAATATCTTATGGTAGATAAATTAGGAAAAAAAGAAGAAACATTCTGGACAAGAAGGTGTTGCTATGGAAACCTTACTGTTCACGAGCCTGCTTTTGAAGGCTCTGCTGCCTTGCCAGACATTTACACTTAACTTTCTTTCAAGCTTTTCATTTAGGAAATTTTAAAAATCATTTTACTGCTGAGGCTTAAAATGTGACAGTGACATTCTACTCTCTAGCCATCTCAAGATGCATGTAAATAACTTATCCTATGCATGGCTCCATAGCTTGAAAACAATATAGTTTGGGTTGGGGGGCGGGGGGGGGGGGGCGGATATCAGTGAGTTCAGGTTTGATTTGCCTTTCCTTCCACAGTGGGGATGAAGGATGAAGCTCGAGCAGGAACTTGCTTCACTGAAGCAATTCTTGTGTCAGGCCACAGAGCTGACAAAGATGGCTTTCTAAGCACAAGCTTAAAGCCATTTATGAAATATTTCATTGGCACCTAGCTAGCTGAACCCCAAAGTCAGTGTTTGAGACAGGGAAAATGGTGTGTTCACAGAATTCACAAATAAATAATGTGTCAGAACTGAGCCTAGAAACATTTAGCTTCAAACTTTACAATTCCTATTTATATTATTCCCAGGCAACTTCAATGTAGTCCAGCCACCTAGGGGTCTGGTAAACTGAGACTTAATGAGGCTTAATGGATTTCTGCACTGGGAGTTTTATCTGCATTCTCCAGGTTTTCTCTTTGCTCCCAGCACTCTGCCCACACACTCAGTGGCAATTTTCTGTTAGGAATGATTTTCTCTCACTTTGGGTCACCATAGTCGAGAGACACAGGCTAGACTCAGGGGAAGTGGTCACTCTCTGAACAAGATCCCTTGATGAGCAACCAACCAGATTGCAGGTGAGACCCCAGACCTATTTGTATCTGGGGCTGCACCATTTCCTACAGTTGTTCTAAATAAAAGTCACCATGCTCCCTGCTTCCGCCTCCCCAGAAGATGTTAATGAGAACCCTAACGAAGATAAGTGGACACAAATAAATTACAAGGTCATTCCATTGCAATAATTTTTCTTTAGAAGGAATAGTTCCTTACTTGTAACAATTTGCATGTACCTTGAGCTTTCTACTAATTATAACCTTTGTATTACCTATAGGAACTTTATATAAGGGAATATATGGCTCCCATGTCATTTTAAAGAAATGGATCCTAAATTTAAATATAACAGAGCAACAGCTTGATATCTATACTACCAAGAGAGAACAAAATGGAAATGAGAACATAAAAGCCTACAGCTTTTTATTGGATTCATAGCTGTAACTGACTCTAAAGTCTTACTCCAAATCTCCTAAAACATGCTGCTTAAACGCTCCCCTGAGAAAATTCTCTGACTTCTTTACACTAATTAACAGCTTGTCTATTTCCATAAAACAGGAGAGGAGTTATAAGATAAATGATATTGAATTTAACTGTAGTGATTGATTGCCATATTGCCTAGCTTTGTGGGTTATCATTTACTTTAAAGAACCATACTTGAATATTTTGCTGTACATATTGGTTAATTAAATTCATCCCTAAAAAATTTTGACATTATTTCTTTGGCCTAGAATGGTACCTTAGTTTGTGTTTCTATTAAAAAATTAGATGCTTTTTCTAAAAGTAGAATTGACTCTAACTGTAAACTCATATTTATTGTTCAGAAGAAAGAGGCAAGGCAGTTCACAAGAATATTCTAGTAGAATTAGATCAATAAAATGAGAAGTTTACATAATCAGATGTCTGAGAGATTTTAGATCTTACCAGTTTATGTGCTTTTATCTCCCTTATCATCTATCATGAGGGAAGAGTGTGCATAATTTTGGATCTACCAGTGTAAATTGGGGATAAGTGAAGGAAACTACTTAGAAACATGCTAGTAGTCCACATTTCCATATTGAATATAAATTACCACTTAATTACTAAATTTGTAACATTAATGGGTTCTTTTTGCTGATTTATCTATTCCCTCTTTCTAGATTATCTTCATTTTCTCAGTTTGTACTCAGTTGTTATTTAAATTCTTGCCGTTATTAATACCTTACACCTGTCTGCCACTTAATTCCAATGAGAAATATTTCACCTGGACCTGTTTCTTCCACATGAATTTACCCACTGTCACTCCTAATTCACTTATTTAATTCTATCATTTAACCACCTGGTTTCATAAAAGAGTATACTGAAAATATAGACAAAATAGGGACGAAATTATTTTTAAAAAGAATTTTATTTACAAGCTGATAGTAAATATCTGTTTTAAAACAAAGGGATAAAACCTATAAATTTAGTATGTGGGTCTGTTTTTGATCTTGTGTCCACCTACCACTTAATCCTCCAAAATAAAATGAGGACATTGTATCAGATCAGACATAGCAGTATATGATGTACCTCCCAGTGCAAAGATGCTATGAAAACAAGAAAGTACAGCAAGCACCTATGGGCCTTGGATGAGGCTGTAAAGGTATAAATTCTATGTATTTCCAGTCTCTAGATGTCATAATCTCTAAAGATTTTTTCAACTTCATCCCTCTCTAGTTTCCACATAAGAATGCTGTTTTAAATTCTGACCATTCTAAAGAAAAAAATATTTTAGACTATATTGCCTACTATAAATAGCCTATTATAAGAAAACTAGAGGCCTAGCGCATGAAATTCATGTACTGGGGGGTCCCTCAGCCCAGATTGTGAGAGGGCGCAGACCAGGGCTAGGGACCCCATCAGTGCATGATTGGGGCTAATGAGGGATGCAGGAGGTTGGCCAGCCAGGGAGGGACCACGGGAGGGCTCCAGGGCATGTCCAGCTCATCTGGCTCAGTCCGATCAGCTGGATCCCAGCAGCAAGTTAACCTACCTGTCGGAGCGTCTACCCCCTGGTGGTCAGTGCACATCATAGCGAGTGGCTGAGTGGCCATAGTATATCATTAGCATATTACACTTTGATTGGTTGAATGGCTGACCTGACGACTGGTACTTAGCATTTTAGGCTTTTATTATATAGAACTAGAGGCCCGGTGCACAAAAATTTGTGCAATCGGGGCCGGGGGGGGGGGGGGTCCCCCAGCCCGGCCTGTGCCCTCTCGAAGTCTGGGACCTCTCGGGAGATAAAGACTGCTGGCTTAGGCCTGCTCCCGGGTGGCAGAGGGCAGGCCCAATTCCTAAGTGCAGCCCCTGGTCAGGCTCAGAGCAGGGCCGATTGCGGAGTTGGGGCGCCGCCCCGTCATGCACAGAGCAGGGCAGATCGGGAGGTTGCAATGCCACCCTCAGTCAAGCTCAGGGTAGGGCCAATTGGGGGGTTGGGGCACCGGGCCCTGTCACACTCAAGGCAGGGTTGATGGGGAGGTTGCGGTGCCACCCCCTGTCAAGCACAGAGCAGGGCCCATCAGGGGGTTGGGGTGCTGTACCCTGTCATGCACAGAGCAGGGCTGATCAGGGGGTTGAGGAGCTCCCCCCTGTCACTCACAGAGTAGGGCTGATAGGGGAGTTGGGGCACCGCCCCCTGTCACACACAGAGCAGGGCGGATCAGGGGGTTGGGGCGCTGCACCCTGTCACACTCAGGGCAGGGTCAATGGGGAGGTTATGGCTCTAGTCTGTCACACACAGAGCAAGGCCCGTGGAGGGGGGTTGGGGCTCCACCACTGTCACACTCGGGGCAGGGCCGATGGAGAGGTTATGGCTCTACCCTGTCACACACAGAGCAGGGCCCGTGGGGGCCGGGGGGGGGGTTGGGGCGCCGCACCCTGTCACACACAGAGCAGGGCCCTTGGGGGGGGGGGGTTGGTGCGTTGCACCCTGTCAAACACAGAGCTGCAGGGCAATCAGGGGATTGGGGAGCTTCCCCCCATCAGGCACAGAGTAGGGCAGATAGGGAGGTTGTGGCCCCACCCCCTGTCACACACAGAGCCACAGGGCGATCAGGGGTTTGGGCGCTGCCCCCTGCCACGCTGATCCGGGTGCCGGGAGGCATATTACCCTTTTACTATATAGAATAGAGGCCTGGTGCACGGGTGGGAGCCGGCTGGTTTGCCCTGAAGGGTGTCCTGGATCAGGGTGGGGGTCCCCACTGGGGTGCCTGGCCAGTCTGGGTGAGGGGCTGAGGGCTGTTTTCCGGAAGCGAGTGACTGAAGCTTCCAACCGCCCCTTGTTTTCTTTATTTTTATTTTTTTATTCTGGGCCAGCTTTAGCTCTGAGGCCTCGCTGCTGAAAACATCAATACAATGTTGCTAAAGCCCGGCTGACTGAAAGCCGGTTTCTGGGCTTTTGTTTATTTTCTTATTTGCAACATAGTACATAGTTGCTTAGAGTTGCAACTGAGAGGCCGGAAAGTTAGGCGGGGAACGTTGGAGTCCGCAGTCACTGCAGCAAGCAAGCCTCATGTTTGCTTCCAGCTGCCTGGCTGCCGGCCGCCATCTTGGCTGACAGTTAATTTGCATATACTCACTGATTAGCCAATGAAAAGGGTAGCGGTCGTACGCCAATTACCATGTTTCTCTTTTATTAGTGTAGATAGGTGCCCTGCCTGGTGTTACTTAATGGTTAGAGCATTGTCCTTGCACACCAAAGGGTTGCAAGTTTGATTCCCAGTCAGGGCACATCAATCTCAGGTCAGGGTGAGTGCCTGAGGCAACTGATCCATGTTTCTCACATTGCTGTTTCTCTCTCCCTCTCTCCATCCTTTCTTCTCTTTCAGGAATCAATGAAAAAAAAAAAATGTCCTCAGGTGAGGATTAAAAAAAAATTCACCCTGACTGGTGTGGCTCAGTTGGTTGGGTGCTCCCATGCACTGAAGTGCTGCCGAGTTAGAATCCTGGTCAGGGCACATGGACTCTCTCATCATTGATGTTTCTATCTCTCTCCCTATACCTTCAATAAAAATATTTTTAAAAAAGATAATAACTTTGAGAAAGAGGCAGGTCAATAACTCTTTTACCAGAAAGGAAGAGGGCTTTTAAAGAACATGGGAAGGAAGTGAAGAGGGACAGGTAGGTCCAAGGAGCAGAAAGCAAGTTTGGGAATGTGATCATATAAAGACCTACTTTAAGCACACTGAAAAAACCTCAAGGACCATTTATTATTTTACTTCTAACAAATTAATAGATGCACATAGCCAGAAATTTAAATGGGGTTAATTGGCTTTTAAGGAAACAAAGGCAACATTATAAAAAACTTGTGGTTTCCTGATCCAACCTTCTCAGTTCTCCAGAGGAAGCAATTTTCAAATCATTTAAATGATTTTGTTTCTGGCATTTTTCTTCATATTTACAAATATCAGTGCTCCAGTCTTATTCCTTCATTTATCTACTTTAGAGATCATCTATGACTTCTGGTGGAAGTTGATTAAATTATCTTAAATAACCTCTTCTTTCCCTACCCCATTATCTTAAAGAAATGACAACCTTTGGCTGGAGTGTCAGAATTTGCATTATCCAAAGTATCTGTATATTGTTTACCAAATAATATATCATGATTATGGTTTTTTTTAACTTTTTTTGCTCTTAAAAGACTTAATAGTACATTAAACCTTATTTGTAATCTCCTAAAGTGGGGGAAAATGAAATACCCTTCATTTGGTTAATGGTAATCACACTGTGATAAACTCATAAAATGAAATATTACTCAGCAATAAAAAGAAACAAAAGGAAAAAGTAGAACTACTTATATATATAACAACATGACTGGATCACAATGCATTAAACTAACTTAAAAAAAGCCAGACTTGCAAAGCTACATACTGTATGAATCCATTTACATAACATTTGGGAAAAGGCAGAACTGTGGAGACAACAAAGTCAGTGGGTGCCAGGAGCTGGGAGTAAGAGAGAAATTAACTATCAGGATAATAAGAAAACTTTAGTGGATGAGAGAACTATCCTAGATATTGTAATAATGGTCACATGACTGTATGTATTTTCAACACATGCAAATCTATATACAAAAAGAACAAGTTTACAGTATAGATATTATTCCTCAAAAAATTGTTTTAAATGCTTTAAAAATAACATTCAGCTCGGCTGCCATGGCTCAGTGGTTGAGCATTGACCTATGAACCAGGAGGTCATGGTTTGATTCTTGGTCAGGGCATATGCCCGTGTTGTGGGCTCAATTTCTGGTGTAGAGTGTGCAGGAAGCGGCCAAATGATTCTCTTATTATTGATGTTTCTATCTCTCTCTCCTCTCTGAAATCAATAAAAATATATTATAAAAAATAATAACATTAATTTGTTGTTTAAATTTCCATGTCCTTAACATTTTTCCTGAACACCATAATATATCCGTCAAACAGCAAGAAATATTTTTAGCAAACACTCAATACCTCAGATAACCTATCAATTACTTTATTCCTGGGGTCCCCCTTTCACTACCCTTAGTCCTGCTCCTCTATGATGGACTGATCCTTCTTGGCCTGGTCCATAGTGACTCTGGCTTCCATTCACCAATATCCTGATTGGTTACTAGATACCTTATTTCTGCTGTCTTGCTTTTCATTGTTTACTGCTCCCTTTTTTTTTTTTTTTTTTTTTACCAAAGCATAGATGCCTCCAGAATAAAGATGCAACTTATGACCTTTGGTATGCAATACATTTAAATGTACATATAAGTGTAAAGCTCAGGTGGGATAACCCAGATGGGTTTGGATAAAAGACCGAGAACCCAAGGCCACACAAAAAAATTGGAAAAAACAATTGTCCAAGATGCTCACAAAGGGACTTCTGGGTGCTTCTCCTGGAGCAACATATTCATCCAGAAGAATGGAAAGGCAGGCCAGGGAAAGGGCTCATCCTCACAACCCCCAGTGGAATCAAACAATTAAGTGTCATCAAAGATCTGTAGGGAAATAAGCGGGATCCTGCAAAATGACTTATGTTTGCTTAAGCCTTTGGCCCTGGGGAGCTTTGTTCTGCTTTACAAGAACCACATTGAAATCCCTCAGGCTCTGCCTTGTTTTTCCTCGGTGTGTTCTCTCCATCTCTACCTCCTGGAAAGCTTTCTCTTCCACAAAGGCATGGGTTTATTATTTCCTTTTATTCCCACATGAAATTACCTCCTGTTTTCCCTGTCCTCTCATGGCACTTTGTTGATAACTGTGTTTTCAATATATAATTTAAATCCTAACCCAGATGGAGAAAGGTTTAATTTTGTCTGCCCCCCCCCCAAAAAAAAACACAAAAAAACAATGTTTAATTTCCTTTCCCCCTCTAGGAGAGAAAACCACAACAATAATAACAAAAACATACAAACAAAAAACCCCACTTACTCACACCTTTTCAAGACAACTGAATCACGCCTTTGAAAACGTAATTTCCAGTGGATGGTGTTAGCACTCACTGATATAGAGATCACTGAGCGAACCCACGAGTGCAGGTGAATATGGAGGAAGGGGACAGGTTAAAGGAGGTGATATGTCCAGTTTGATGAGCTGTCAAAGGGATGTTCAAACTAAGACAGTAGGATCCACAGAAGTCTGACAAGTTTAGGCTGGGTATACTCAAGTCTTGGGCATACATATGCTCATTGACATGAAAATGAACGAGGTTGTCCACTAAGAATAGGAGTAAACTAAGAGAAAGAAACCTAAGAGGGAAACTTGAGAGGTTCAAGAGCAGGCGTGACTACTCTCTGTTTTAGTTTGTAAACTGCTCATTGAGTTATATAGGCACTTTGTTAGGAAAAGTCAATACGACAGTTGTCTTTTAATGGCAGTATCTAAAATTTTCTGAAGGAAAAAATGTATACTTGATAGAATATGCCACTATTATTGAATTCTCTCTTTTGCTGCTTACCCAGTATAATGAGAAAAGGAGTTTTGGTCTGTTGAATATAGTTTAAAAATTATTTTTAAAGGTGCACAAGAGAATTTCCAACAAGAATGAACAGGTAACACCCAATCAAGAGAGCAAGAGCAAATCAGGGTAAGACTCGGGTTTAGCATGCATGAAGGCAGCATCACATTGGCAGTATTTCTTTATAAACAACTGCTTCACCTCACCAATTTGGGCATTTTTATCTCACTCTCCAAAGGGTTATCCTGCATGAAAATCAATGAGGATTTCACAGCAGCTGCAGACTCTTTCTGAGTGTAATGATGTCAATACATGGCATTCTTGTCTCCTGCAATACCAGATGAATATGCCCTATCAAAACTGCAGAAGGAAATTTGTTTGCTGTGCTGCTGTGCTACTACCTCAAAATCAAACTCAGCAATTCATTAAAATAGAGACAGATAGGCATCTCTGATGTGGGTGGGGGGAGTTGGGGTGTGGGATTGAACAAAAAAGAAAAAAAAGAGAAAGAACTCATGGACATGGACAACAGTGTGGTGATTTGTGTGGGGGAGAGATAGATGGAGATGGAAGAGGGTATAGGAGGAGTAAATGACAATGGAAAAAATAAAAATAAAAAAAAATCGAGATGCAGAAATGACATGGCATATTATATTATTACTAGAGGCCTGGTCCACGCTCTCCAATCTGGGACCCCTAAACTGGCAGTCAGACATCCCTCTCACAATCTGGGACTGCTGGCTCCCAACCACTTGCCTGCCTGTCTGCCTGATCGCCCACTAACCACTCCCCTGCCAGCCTGATTGATGCCTATCTGCTCCCCTGCCATCCCAATTGCCCCCAACTGCCCTCCCCTGCCAGCCCGGTCGCCCCCAACTGTCCTCCCCTGTGGGCCTGGTCACCCCCAACTGCCCTCCCCTGCAGGCCTGGTCCCTCCAAATTGCCCTCCTCTGTGGGCCTTGTCCCCCCCAACTGCTCTCCCCTGCTGGCCTTGTCCCTCCCAATTGCCCTCCCCTGTCAGCCATCTTGTGGTGGCCATCTTTGACCACATGGGGGCAGTCATCTTGTGTGAGGGTGTGATGGTTAATTTGCATATTACCTCTTTATTATATAGGATGCTTTCACTTGTATTCATATGTATGACCAAAAATAATCTAACAACAAAATTAAAAATTAAAAACACTAAAATATTAGCATTTCATGGAATAACACAAGAAGACAAAACAAAGGCTGTGGATGTAAATATGTGACTCTTGTTTAAGATAAATTCACCTTAAATTGGCCTTAGTCAGTTATAGTTAAAGTCATTTCCTGTTTTGTAGTATTTCTTTCTAGAATTTCATTATATATGAATGTCTGTATTAAAAAAAACCACTAGATTTCAGAACCACCATTTAATAGTTCATATTTTACTATCATTCATTTTTTGAGGACTAACTGCTAGTTCCTTCTTGGATTCAATAACCACCTCAATAAAAACAAAAGTATAGCTCATATCTCCTAAAACAGGGCCCAATACAGGATAAATATTAAAGAAATAACTGTTTCATAAAACATCTGATAAATTTATTACAATTTGAATTGTTTCTGCACATCTCACCTATTCCACTGACAAAATCCCAACACCTCTGTTGAGCTTATTCATAAATGGGCATCCTGGCACATGGCTGGTGGGAATGATACATGGTCCAGTGCCTATAGATGGGAAATGGCAGTTTAGTGATGTAAGAAGGAAAAGGAGGCAACCACTGGCAGATTAAATTGTAGAAGAGCATTTCCAGCAAGAAGACCAGAGAAAGGGCTATGCAATAGTCTAGGTAGGCAATAAAAATAAACAGACAAACAAAACAGGAACATTTTATTTTTAGCAAAGTACTTCAAAAGATATGTATGAGTTCAATTTTTAAATAATATAATATAAATCAAGGCATAAAAATATGAGGAATCTGAAGTTTCTCATACCTGGGTCTGGTATGTTTTCCCATGTAGTAGTTGCTTCACTGTGAGCAAGTCAAGTAACTGCTCTAAACCTCAGTTTGCTGCTTTACAAAGTGGGGGTATTATGAATTATTTCACAATAGTTTTTTTAAGAGAGTGTCCAATGTAGAGTATGAATATGAACACCTTCCATGAATTTTGATGGTCATTTTCTAAACAAGGCAAGGGAGGAGAGAGGCAAGGGGATGGGGAGGAAATTGACCCCAGGAACTTAAACTCACTGAAACATTATGTGTACTTGTAGGAGTTTATATGTGGCATTTGTAGCATATCTGTCAGATTCTGGCCCCTTGAAACCAAGTCAAAGCATCCTTTTAGTATCCTTCCATCTAGGACGCTACCCTGGACCATTTCAGCATGACATGTGCAGGGAGTGGCAGCAAGTCTCTCTTTACGGGTAGGTTGGCTCTTTATTTTTATGCTTAAAGATGTGAAGTAGTCACTGCTATCACTAACTGCTGGGAGGGGGAGAATTTCTCTCATCTATTCTTCTTTAGTTCTTATGGCTGGGCCAATAATAGAATAATAAAATTGGTATAAGTCTATATTAACAGGAGAAAGAAACCAATTTAATATGGGCATACAGGAGAAGCACAATATGATGCTCAGATCAGAAAATGAGGCTCCAAGAAATAATTGAATGAGGCCCTTTTCACATTTTTCAGACAAAGAAACAATGCATGTGTGAGAAATTGGCAGGACAAAGAAAGCGCTCAATAGAAAGGAATCGCATCAAGATCAGGGTCTTCATTAGTGAGGAATCTAAACAAAGTTTGACCTTGGGTAGGAAAGGAGTAAAATGATTTGTTTTATACACACACCTTTTCGGCTTTGGATTTTATAAAAGAGTTATAACTCTTGTGATAAGGTTGTCTCTCAGTCCTCTAGCAGTGGAGATTTACTTCCTGCTTTTATGGGACAGAGGAGCGTCAGAGAGCAATTCCTGCTCCTGCAGCTTTTTAGGTGATTTCAGTTTGACATTATTAATATGCCATTGGTGATATCTTGGGGCTGCCTGCTCTGGGCCCTGGCACCATATTACCGGAAGGCAAGCTACTTCGGAATGGTTTTACTTGAACAGATTCCCAGCGATATTCCCCAAAATGCTCCACCAAGTAATCCAATCTAATTAGGTCTAGCTATGTTACCAAGAACACAGAGAGCTGGAAATCACTTTGTTCTGAGCTGCTTACCTCAACCTCAGAGCCTTTAAAACAAGGTACATGCTTCCAACCACAGGACGGCAGGGGTTTTAATTCAGGTCAGTGCTTGCTTTTACCTCCACCTTATTAAGAAGAAAAGAGAAACCCAACGTAGAGGTTACTAGTTGTTAACCACAGGGGAACGGGCTATCTTGCTGAGGGGAAAGTGGCTCTACAACCATTATTCATTTGCAAAGGCTGTAACGCTATGGACTTGTTCAGTTTCCCGAAAAGTTTCTACTTTCTAATGCCTTCTTCTACAATGTATATGATTATACCTCCTCCTCCCCACCCCTTAAATACCCACAGGGCATCTCTATAAGCATATGTTCTTTGGAGAAACTGTTTGAAATGATCTGTCTCTTAAAGCCTTGCTGTGTCTGTAACATATATGACCATGCTGTGTGCTGTGTGCTGTGCTCTGTGTTCTGGTCCTCTATTGGGTTTCATAGCCCAACTACACTTTTCTCAAACACAGTGGAAGGACACCTGTATCAGAGTCAAGAGAGTGTTTATTAAAATGCAAATTTATGGACCCCGCCCTAGCTTTTTGCATGATAACCCCACTTGCAAATGACAAAATCATGCACCCAATGCTTGGAGTGGCTCCCTTTTTAAATTAGGTGAGAGCCCTTCTGAGCAAACTTCACAACGTGCCTAAGAAGACCGCTGGAGGGCTGGAAGGAATTACCAGGGGCAGTTAGCAATGCTCTCTAAGCAGCAGCTGACATGAAATGTATTTGTACGTGTAGGCTCATGTATTATTTAGGGCAGTCTGATCACAAGAAACATCCTTAACACAAATCCAGAATGCTACTTTGACTTATGTTGAAAATCTCCCGGGTGCAAAGAGAATGATGTGCATGCCAAAGCTAATTTCCCTTTGCCTTTTAGCACTGATTGTGTTAATGTGGTTAAAGGGACCCAGCGTTCCACAAGAAGGACAATAAATAAGGTTCTAATTATAACTTTTCTTGATCGACTGATTATACAGAGACTTTGCTGGCCGTTCATGTGTAGCAGGAGGGAATGAGTATATCTTCATGGCCCAGCTTGCCCTTAATTCCCATGAAAGACTACCAGTGGAGATTCTCTGGCAAAATAAAAGGGCAGCACTCCAGCTTTGGCATCTGTTTGCTCAAGCAGCTGTCTTGGAGGAAAGTATCAGAGTGGGAGGTGGACTGCTTGGTGAGGTAGGGGTCATGGCTGCAACGTTAGGTTTCTCACAAATATTCCAGAACTTGCAGCCCGATGTAGCAAACACTAGCTTCAGATGGCTATTTAAAGTATAAACTAACAACCGAAGGACTTGTATGCATGCAAATAAGCATAACCAATGGACATAAGACACTGGGGGGTAGGGGAGGCCAGGTGATTGTCAAGGATGGGAAAAAAAGGAGACATATGTAATACTCTTTGTAATACTTTAAGCAATAAAACAATTTTAAAAAATAAAGTATAAACTAATTAAACTGAAATAGGATAAAAAAAATCTAATTCCTCAATAACCTTTCAAATGTCAGCAGCCACATGTGGACGATGGCTACTGTATAACATGGCATCGGTAAGACGTCTCCTTCATCGCAAAAAGTTTATTTAGACAGTTGGGGTTCACATGATTTTCTAAGTCAATATAAGACTTCTTCAGGACCCTCCCCCAAAGCAAAGTAGGATAAGGATTTATTTACTGTTTGTTTAATGAATCAACTATATCAGTATAACAAGTTCATCTTAAGCTAGTGCATTAGGATTTGGCTATCCTTGGTGGGAGAGCAGGGGAAGGGGATATTTCATTCTAAAAGACTCATTGATATCTGATATGTATACAAGAAGAATTTCATATACCACTTCAAAAACTTTCCCAACTAAGCATGGGAGTTAAATATTAAAGATGTATGCAATTGGGTCACATAGCAGTAGAGCAAAAATGAATTTTTTAATTCTCAATCACTTTTACTTCACAATTTTTTCTTCCATATTCCTCTTGTGAATTCCTACTTTCTTTTCTTCAAGCCCATATCATTTCTGCCTGTTTCTAAGCCTTCACTTCTGCTACTTCCTCCTCTTAACATTTACATCTTTGAAATCCATTTTGTCCTTGAATCATTTCCTTAAAAACGTTAACCCATAGTGATCTATTCTCTTTTACTATTATAGATTAATTTATTTACTTATTCGTAAACATTTATTTAAAACCCACTATATCATCACCATAAGAAAGACAATCCTTTAGGCCAAGAAGACTATAGACTAGTGTAGGAAATAGGATGTTAACCCCAATTTAAATATCCTATTGTCTTCTATGACAGATGAGTCAAAGGGTATTATGGGAGCACAGAACTGGGGAAGCCAGAGCAGCTATTATGCTGAAATGATGTTTGAGCTTATTTGGAAAGTATTCAGACAGAGAGATTGTCACACACACATGCATGGAGGCATGAAAGAGCAAGGCAGGCTCACCCTGTTGAGGCAGGAGTGGACAGTGATGAAGCTGGAGTGGCAAGAATGCAGCACAATGTAAAGGACTTGGGAATCTAGCTAAAGAGTGTGAATTCAAAGTTATGAGCAGACAGACAAGACTATAAAAAGTATTACAAAATGTGTCATACATACTGCAATGCATCTCAATTTAGGTCAGAAACTCATATCTGAAAATTAACTGTTCTGGGAAGAGGTTTAACAAGAGACTATTTCCCATTATTTTATATGTAACCATTTATCTCATTACACATAAACCTTAACCCCTTACCCAATTTTCTAAAATACATATGCATTATTACAGACCTATATATAAGCAACCTATATGTATGTCTATATAAACTTAGCTAATGTCATACTCAACTGAAGGCTTTTCCTTTAAGATTAGGAGCAAGATAAGGAGGCCCACTCATTCTCACCACTTTTATTCATCCTAGCCAGAGCAATTAGGCAATAAATAGAAATAAAAAGCAACCATATCAGAAAGGAAGAAGTAAAACTGCCTCTATTAACTGATGACAGTATATTATACATAGAAAACTCTAAGGACTCCACTAAAAAACTGTTAAAACTAACAAACAAATTTAGTAAGGTAGCAGAATGCAAAATCAACATACAAAAATCAGCTGTGTTTCTATACACTAATAACAAATTACCAGAGAGATAAGTTAAAAAAATCATTTGCAATAGAATTAAAAACAATAAAATACTTAATACACCTAACCAAGAAGAGATGTTCCTACATTAGCACAGAAAAGATGGATTACTATCCCCAAACACTGGAGGAAGGATGAAAGACATAACTAAGGGTGAGGTTGAAGATTGCAAACTATTAAAGATTTACTTGTAGAAATGTTTACCAAGAGAAGTGTTCATAATTTGGTATCTCCTTTTGCTTTTTTGTTCATCTTCTCCTCTCTGTTACACACACCTTTCAGCCCATGAATTAATGAATGGTGAAGGAATCTCACAAGTCAATGATTGCTAACAATGGTATATTCAATATTTTCCTGATGGTGATGAAGTAATCATTACCTGAAGGATCAACTATCTCCTAGCTGAATAAAAAAATTAGAGAAGAAAAATTCTGGATTGATTCCTGGTTTTATGCCATTGTAATTTAGCTCAGTCTCTCTCTCTCTCTCTCTCTCTCTCTCTCTCTCTCTCTCTCTCTCTCTCTCTGAAACCTTTATAATTAAAAAACAATTTCCAATTCACTTTTTCTCTACTAAGATCTACTGGATAACTTAAAAATCAGTTTGTTGTTTCAGGAAGTAAAAATTCCAGACTTTTGTGTGCTGATTAACATCAAGAAATCTATAAAGTTTAATTAGGGGAAAAATGAACAATAAAGTTTTATTCACCCTACTAAATTTTAGTGGCTAATGCACTGCTTTATTTTCCATAGCTTGATTTCTTTGCAATGCTAAAATGTCTTGAACATTCTCATCAGAGAAGCATGCTTTAACTTTGCATATGTTGAGTGGTGGAAAGTAAAACAAAAGCTTTAGATTTTTTTGTTTTTATTTTCTTTTTCAATGCTTGGGGTTAATTTAAGCAATTGTTCTCAATATTTATTTTCAATAATTTATTATACCCAGCCTATTGTTTTTATTAGCTTTCCTCTGAACTAGAGTGGAGGACTTTGGTGGACAGATAGACTTTGGTGTGAGATAATAGAAATTATCTATCTATCTATCTATCTATCTATCTATCTATATCTATCTATCTATTTTTGCCCCTGGTTCCTGGCCCAAGTCTCTTAAACCCTAATAATTTCCTAAGTGATAAGAACATCAGAAGCATCTTTTGTTCTAATATTTGTTCTTAACCCAGTTCTTGACACAGGGCTCCTGGAACCCTTATAATTTCCTGGGTGATAGGTGTATCTTTTGTAATAATAGGTGGACTCCTGGATCGCTCCTAGATGAGAGCCACATAATTGTTTGGTCACAAAAAATCCAAACCATGATTAGAAGCTTAGAATTGTTAGGCTCCCTCCCCGCTTCTCTTGAGAAGGGCTACGAACGGAGTTAATGATGGATCATGCCTACATTAAATATTCCACTGGTATGGGGTTCAGAGAGCTCCCAGGTTGGTGAGCGCATCTATGTACCAGGAGGGTGATGTGCCCTAACTCCACTGGGACAGAAACTTTGGAGAACCTCCCAGACCCCTCAGTCTATGTATCTCTTCATCTGGATGTTCATCTGCATCCTTTACCATATCCTTTAATAAACTGGTAAGTGTATTTCCTTGAGTTCTGTGAACTACTCTAGCAAGTAATTTAACCCATAGGGGAAGAAGAACCTTTGACTTGTAACCAAGTCACCAGAAGCTGTGTGTAACCGGGGTTGACATCTGAAGTAGGGCAGCCTGTGGCACTGAACATTTAACCTGTGGGGAATGGCACTATCTCCAGGTGAATAATGCCAGCATTGAGTTAAAATGTGGACACCCAGCTGGTCTCTCACAAAATTGTTTGGTGGGGGAAAACCCCCCACACACTTGGTGACCAGGAGTGTCTCAAGTGAATTATGTTTGTTCTGTGTGAGTAGTAATGACATAGAGGATGAATATTACTAGGTTTATTCAACATAGAATGCAATTCTTTTAAAGCAGGGGTGGGGGAACCTTATTTCTGCCAAGGGCCATTTGGATATTTATAACATCATTTGCTTAATATAATGCACTTAATATAAATTTATGTTGCTATGAAAAAAGCTCCTGGATTTACTGAATTTGAATTCCACCTGAGATTGCCTTAGCAGGGCCAGACTGAATGATTTTCCCGGCCTTATACAGCCCGTGGGCTGGACGTTCCCCGCCCCTGATTTAAAGTTTATTCAGTAGCTTTCAGGCTAATGGGCATGTATAAGCAGAATGATTTGAATAAGGAGAAATTAGTAAGTGGGAATTGACTGAAATTCATCTCCCATTATTCAGTATGTAGGGGACTGGAAAAACAGAAATTTCTTTAAAAAAAAAAAAATATTTCTATTGATTTCAGAGAGGAAGGGAGAGGAAGAGAGAGATAGAAACATCAATGATGGCAGAGAATTATTGATTGGCTGCCTCCTGCATATCCCACATGGGGGATTGAGCCTGCAACCTGGGCATGTGCCCTGTCTGGGAATCGAACCGTGACCTCCTGGTTCATAGGTCAATGCTTAACCACTGAGCCACGCTGGTGGGGCATTGTATCCACTGTTTTAATAAAGGATTGAACCCCATACCTCATCTGTTACCAAGGTCCTATTCACTGAACCTCCCAACCACATTGGAGTGGGAGGGCGGGGGGCATGTTTTCAGTTCTCCCATGTTGATTACCTCCCTCCTGCCACATACATGTCACATCTTAGTAAACACTCTAGTCTCATCTTTCTTTGTTTTCATGTATTCAGCCTTTAAAAATAATGAATACACCAACCAAAAATTTGCACAGGAATGTGATGCTGCCTGCGTTAAGTGAGAATACCCATTTTTTCCACAAGGGCCTGTGTGGGCATGAGAAAATGTCATTCCCTGGCACAGAGAAAGGCAAGCCCTGCATGCTAATATTACTCCGATAGCCTATGGAGCAGTGACTGCGCCCTGACTGCTGACACCAGCCTTCCAAAGTGATTTTCTGTATCTGCTGCTGCTTGGTTAGTTCAGAACATTGCTGTGCCCACACTGCGTGACTATCTCCGCAGCGCCGCTGATGGCTTGGCTCCCTGCCTGACTCCACAGCCAGCAGAAGGGCAGGGCGAGCATGATCATCTGGGTGTGAGGTCAGAGCTGTGATTGCTTAAGAATCACGAAGCCCAGGAACAGACAACTTGTTGTGAAGCTTCTGCTCCCCCAGCCCCTCTTCAAAATCACTCAAGCTGATCACAACTAGCGCAGGATGACAGCACTCCCTGTTGATTTAAGGTGTTACCCCCTGGGGCTAGTATTGTCATCAGAGATTTCCCTCACTCACTAAAGGGAGAAATATGGAACTAAGAACAAATTCTCAGCACTCAACCAGTCAATCAGGAAACTCAATGGAGAAAAGGATTTTTTTCCCCTTTGGGTTGAAAGGAGATAATGCCCTGAATTTCTATTTGTAAAGAAGAAAAGAAAAGATTAAAGGAAAAGGTTTCTGAAGGGTAACATAATTGTATAGAAAAGGAGGAGCGTTGGAGGGGGAGGTAATATGACCTCAGCTACCTTTCTGCAGTGCTTTCTTGGGAACACCCCACTGCCCAGCCTTCTTCCTAGAAGAGCTTGGCTTGTTTTCTGGACCTTCTTTCATCCTTGACCTAATCCTTTTGTGAATCAAAAGGTAGGAGCCAAGGGTCATTTAAGGAGTCCCTTGCTCTCTAGAATGAAGTTTCAGGAGAGGAACTGCATCTGTCCCACTCACCTCCCTATGCCAGCTGTCCAAAAAGTATCTGGCACACAATAGTTTCATAATAAATATTTGTTGAATGAATGAATGTGTTATTAGATGCACCCACCTTTAATTACATTGCATTTTTGCTTTAAGAATGCATCAGTCAAGGCTTGAAGCAGGCAATAAAAGTGGAATGGAGGCCCGGTCCCATCGTTCAGCCACTAAGGCTATAGGAAGAGACTGAGATAAAAAGAATGAAAGAGAATTGGTAAATGGAGGGAGGTGAGGAATATAAGGAAAATAAAAGGCAAAGAGAACACATTTCCTTCTGAGTCAGGCTCTACAAGTGAACATTTATTGGATGAACCAGACTATAATCCAATGAATGCTGCTCTCCTCATTCTTAAACATTTTATCATTGTGCTAGTGGCCCGTTGCATGAAGATTTGCACAATAGGGTTCCTTCCCCTGGCTGCCGGCACCAGTTTTCCTCCGGCACCTGGGACGCAGGCCTTTGGTCCGGCCACAGCAGCAAGGCTTGGCTTCTCCACTCTGGCTGCTCCCAGCCCTTCCTTTTTCTTTCCAGCTCCTCAAGCAGAGGCCAGGCGACCCAGGCCCCCAGCCACTCCTTGAGCGGAGCCCAGGCCCCCAGCCCCTCCTTGAGCAGAGTCCAGGGCTGGTGGGAAGATTGGCTTCCTCCATCACTGGGAGCAACCCAAGCCTCCTGCTTGCTCCAGCTCCGTGGCCGCTGCCATCTTCAGTCATCTTCAGTCTTTGCTACATACCTGCATATGCAAATTAACTGCCATCTTTGTTGGGTTAATTTGCATAGTCACTCTGATTGCCTGGTGGGTGTAGTGGAATGGCGGGGTGATGAAGTGACGGTTAATTTGCATGTCTCTCTTTTATTATATAGGATTCAGGAAGAAGCAAGTGGCCAGAATAATGGAGACGTGAAGGGAGAGGGAAAGTGGGAGAGAGAAATGGGGTGGGGAAGAGAGAGAGAGGGAGGAAGGGAGGGAGAGAGAGAGAGAGAGAGAGAGGTCTTCATGAAAACACTGTCTGAATTATTCCTACAGTCACCAGCACAGGGGACACTCTGACCCTCACCTGGATGCAGATAACCTACTAGTAAACCTCATTTCTTGTGTTGCTATTTGTGGTTTAGGTTTATTAGATCTTAATGAAACACATTTCCATTTTACCAGAGCTTAAGCCAAAGCAGGTTCTAGTGATGTTTGTGAAATGATGTGAACATGGATTCCTCTTATTATACCCAAATGCAAGATTTAACTTTTCTCCCTTTGCAGACATTTTCCAAGAGACAGCAGTTTCTCTTTTATCCCATTCATGCCCCGCCCTTGTGCCAGATTTAATTTAATTATTGGATCAACACTTTTTATCTCTGCCAAGAAGCCCTAAGGCCAGTGGCAACATTTTTAATAAATCAAAAGGATCAAATGAAATAAATAAATTATTTAGGTGGCAAAGGGCAGAAAAGTTCCAGATGAAACTCAGAAAGGCTCTTGGCTCAGCTCAAATTGGAAACTGCATAATCAGCAATTTTCTGGAGGTTTTCAGGTTATGAGACGAGGTTTTTTGACATTGCACTAATTATGGCTGGAGTTAGAAAGAAACATAAAACAGCATAAAGAAAAAACAGAAAACACTGATTGGAAAGTTGGCCACAGCTATCACTCTCTGACGCCTCATTTCTCATGACAAACACCAGAGAAGTAGCTCTTTGTGGTGAGTTTGTAAGACTAGGCAATTTAGGAAGATCTGTCTCTTTTTTTCTTTTTACCATAGTCATTCCTTCTTCTTCGGGTGGGGTGGGGAGGGGTTCATGGGCAAATGTGGTTTGATGACTTTTTATTTCTTTTAAATGTGCTGGTGTGACCTTGAACCATTTCTTAGTGTCCTCATTGTTTAACCAACACGTACACATACTATTTAGGTATTACAAACGCCCAAGATTTTTACTCTGTGAACTCATTAACCATCCAGTGTGCATTAGCTCTTACAAGTATAAAGCAACAGCAGCAGCATAGTTCCATTTATTGCTTCTCAAGCACTGCCGGGTTTAAAAAAGTTTTACCATCTGTTCTGGCTTAAGCCAAATCTGAATTAAGAGGATAAACTTTTGCTATTGCTTCTGTTACTGTTGTGGTATTATTATATTTTAAGAATTGGGAGGAGGTGAGAAGGCAAAATAAATCTATATAAAATCTCTAAAAGAATAGAAGATGAGATTTCTCCTTTAGCAACTAGTGAAATTATTTTTGAACTTGGCCATGAAGTCTACTTCCTTCCTCCTTGATAAGTTCCATCAGAAAGAAGTTGAAATGATTCATGAAACTATCAGTAAAGCAATCAGTCACATATTGATCAAATATCTTCTGAGTTTCAATATTTAACTAGGCTTTGTGGTGCTTAATAAAGGGGGTGTCAAACTTAAATGTTGCCTTCAGTGAACTCACATTGTAGTTGGGGTGATGAGATGTATGTACATGGAATAAATAGAGAAAAAAAAAAGACTTTCCAAATGAGAAGAAAAGGCATACAGACACATTAACCATAACAGGGGCCAT
The DNA here is from genome assembly GCF_028538775.1 of Myotis yumanensis. Lineage (NCBI taxonomy): Eukaryota > Metazoa > Chordata > Mammalia > Chiroptera > Vespertilionidae > Myotis > Myotis yumanensis. The sequence goes on along the minus strand of NW_027223762.1, from coordinate 26,649,539 downwards.
GGAATAGGGGTTATAGCACTATTAGGTCTATACATGATACTTAACATTTTTTAAAAATATGTTTTTATTTATTTCAGAGAGAAAGGAGAGATAGAAATATCAGTGATGAAAGAGAATCATTGATCCGCTGCCTCCTACATGGCCCACACTGGGAATCCAGCCCGCAACCCAGGTATGTGCCCTGACGGGAAAGCAAACTGTGACCTCCTGGTTCATAGGTGGATACTCAACTACTGTTCAATAGCCAGGCCATAATACTTTCTCCTAATATTATTTTAAGCTATGTTGGTACTACATATACTATATTATTGGCTTTCTCTGATTTTTATCTGGCTAACCCAAAGAGGAATTCTATGTGTCTAATCTAAAGGTACATGGAGAGATTATTCTATGGAATCAGAGGTTATGTAAAGTATCTTTTGTAATCTATCTTAATCCTTGGTGTCCATTAGAATCAAATAGAGGGCTTTTATAAATTAATAAATGTATATATTATTTAACTAATAAATTAGTAAATTAACTATTAGAAACGTAAAATCCCTGAATTCTACCCAAGACCCCAGGTAAGGCCAGGGCATTAGCTGTCTTTAAAGTTCACCAGGGAATTTTAATGAGCTTCCAGAGAGTTGAGAATCCCTGAGTTAATTAGATCCAGATCTTATTATTTGAATTAATCCCTTCTCTCTCAAACTTGTGAATTAATTTTTCCTCTTCTAGGTTTGCTAAAAAAATCAACAATTCCAGTTCCTGTCAATCATAAAAGATATAATATGGGAAAATAACACAATAATAATATAAGAATAAACTGTATTTCACATACTCACAACTCTAAACCTACTTGTGCCCACCCTGTATATTTTTAAAACTTTTAACACCCCACAAAATGAATTATTTCTCATCTTGAAGCACTCTGTTCTCTTAGATTTGATGACACTATGTTCTGGCATTCTTCATACCTGCAGGGCTGCTACTCTTTTTCAGCTACTTATCCACATCTATAAATATCTGAGATCCACAGAGCTTGTTCCTATAAAGCCCCTTTGCTTTTCTCTGTAACTTGGTAATGGCACCTACTCCCAAGGCTTTAGATATCCCAGATATGGTGGTAACTCTTAGATTTAAATGTCTAGCTCTGAGAATTCTCTGAGTTCAAACTCATTCATTCAATTAGAAGGATACCTGGTTAGTTTAAGCAAGTTAAAGTGGCCTCTGGTTAGTTTAAGCAAGAGTTTTTCCAACAGCTAGCAGTCACCAAGAAACTAAAAAGGCATATTGGTCATTGGTTACTACTCTTTCGGCACTCATTGATGTCACATGCACCCTTGAAGAGATCCTGGACAAGAATATATTGCTTTCCTTTGTCCCTCACTGTATAATTCCTCTAATATTCTTTGCATGAAGTACTATTTATCTTGCTATAAAAGCCTTTTAAAAGTCTATATGGGTGAGTCATCCCACATTTTCATAATAACAAATATCAAGTTGTAGTGTGTGTGTGTGTGTGTGTGTGTGTGTGTGTATGTGTGTGTTTGGGTTAAGATTTAATGCATTTCTTGTGGACTGCCACAAAGGCCATTACTAGTCATTTGCACTATGTTTGTAACATGTATAAGTTGAAGACATTTCCTATAAACAAAATTTCAGCTAGAGGTGCTAATATTTTTTAAAAGATAACAAGAGATAAAAATGTAATTAATGTGAGTGACTTCACTCTCTGTTCTACTCAATGAGCCCAAGCCTAGAATGAGCATGAGACAGACATTATAAATCTGATTTTCCCTCAGTTATCATTCTCATATATTTATTACATGTTCAGAGAAGAAATAAAATATGGGTTTCCATTACAACATGGTCCTTAAACACAAGGTAACCTCTACATTTTTTTTTTTTTTTTTGCTCAGAGGAAAAGTGAATTCTTTCATTGTTGGATAAAAATTAGCTATGTAGAGAAATAATATGTAAATATTAGTAAAAATACCACTGCCAAATCAATTGTATTAATTGAGTCATTCATTTAAACAAAAAATCTGTTGACTAACCACTACATGCTAGACATTGCCCTTTTGCCACCCACTTTAAAGCAATGATTTTATCTGATAAATAGCAAGGTCAGCTGAAAGTTTTACATCAGAGAGCTGGAAAGAAATCAAGTTTGGAGAAGTAATGATGGCATCACTAATGAGTACATTTTGTTTTCTATTTGCAGAGTCTATATTTCTTGGCTATGGAGACAGAATATTGGAACTGGAGCCAGGGGACCAGGGTTTTAGTCCCCACTCTGCTGCTAACAGGCAGTGTAATTTCAAGTGAGTCATTTCTTAACTTTAAGCCCCAACTTCCTCATCTACAAAATAAGGAGTTAAAATCTTTTTTCAGCTCTCTAACCTGTGGTACTAAATTTAGTTCCCCTGGTTTCAAGAGAGACAAGACCTCATATATGAGATATTGATTTATTGCTAGAAGCCACTTTACATTTGGTTTCTCAAGCTTTTTGGTTCTCATTGTTACCATTTACAAAATGAAGATAGATATAAATCCCAATAGCATCTACCTCACAAGAAGACTCTAAAGATAAAATAGAATATTAGATTGGAATGTGCTAGTAATAAGAAATATCATTATCACTAACACATTACTCAAATGCATAATCACATTGACATTCTTTTGCTTCATCATTCTCTCCTTAACTTCTCTTTTATTAGCTAAGACCCACATACATGCCACTGACTTATTTCTGAGTATTTTGGCTTCTACCCTTTGTTAGCAACCCTCAAAAGAGAAAATTTGGGCTATTTGCCAGTTACTCCAAGAAATGTTTTGTAACATGATAAAACTAGAAAAATCTTGTTGAATTATCATGGATTTCCATTAACAACAATGCTCTTCATGTCCTTATAGCAACAAAATAAAATAATAATTAAGAGCTGGCTAGTTATCTATTTTTTTTCTGAGTAATATGTCTGAAGCCATTTAGCGATCTCTGAAACCATCCTGTTTTGTTTATTGTTGGTATCGTCTACATATCATCTTCATTATCTATATAGAAGGTTAATATAAAAATTGAGTGAAATTGTATTTGTGAAAGTACTGTGTAAACCATAAAGCATTCCATCAATGTTTATAATTAACTATTAAGCCAGTTAGAAAATTTTAACTACATGCTTCAGTTTTCCCAACAAATGACTACATTCAAAGTCTTAGCCACAAGTGCAAATTAAGTATTTCATTTTAAAACTAGAAGTTATTACACAATGAGGTACTACTCAGTCATAAAAATAGAAGGAAATTTTACCTTTTATGACAACATAGATAGACCTGGAGAGTAGTATGCTGAGTGAAATAAGTCAGTCAGAGAAAGACAAGTACCATATGTGGGATCTAATGAACAAAATGAACTAAGAAGCAATCGAGAGAGAGAGACTCACAGATAGAGAGCAGTCTGACAGCTGTCAGGGAGCAGGGGCTGGATGAGGAGAAGTGGAGGCATTGAGCAAAAAAGAAAATAAAAGATAAAAAACTCATGGACAAGGACAACAGTGTGGTGGTTGCCAGAGGGACTGGGGAGGGGGTGGGAGAGGGTATAGGGGGATAAATGGCGATGGACAAAGACTTAGCTTGGGGTAGTGAACACACAATACAGTGTACAAGTGATGTGTTGTATAAATTTGCACCTGAAACCTGTATAATCTTTTTAAGCAGTGTCACCCCAATAAATTCAATAAAAAGTAAAAATCAAATCAGAAGTTATCAGAAGCAGCATGTCTGTGTAAAAGTTTTGTCCAATAAAGAGATTTTGAACATTAATGCTGAAGCATTGTGAGAGTATTTTGATGATGATAAAAGTATAGAGAAGAAAAATTTGTGGCAAATAATAGATAAGATTTTATCAGTATGGGGAATAAAATTGGCACAGAGCCAAGCAAGATCTTAAAACTCCAGCTACTTATATTACCTATAAAACTTTAATTTTTGTCAATAATAGATAATTTGGACAAATATTGAAAGGCAACCAAGTCAGTTAGTATTCTGGACTTAATTTTCACCAAGAGACAATAAAGTACTAATGTGGTGATGGAAGGGAAGGGAAACTGTGGAATTTACAATAGAGAAGGAAAGGAACCTTGGGTACAGGGCAGACATGTGCTGTGGGCTTTGGGAGAAAATATTTTTTTTTAATGGAGAGAAAATGTGTTATCCAGTAATCAGATGCTCTGGAGGTAAATAGGGCCAAAGATAAATGAGAAACTCCAAACAGAATAGAAACTCTAAAAAATACAATTTTATAAATAAGACCTAATAGGAATAAATGAGGAGACAGCCCAGGTAATTGTGTGTTTGGTTTCAGAGTTCTCTATAGCTCACATTTAAAAACCACCTAGGAATCATGGATGTCCTATTCTTTCCTTTTATAGGCAGGAATGAGGGGTAGGGAAGGTAAAAGAATATAGCTTCTTATAAAGTAATGAAGGTGTTTTTGTAACATTGATAGTGGGGAAGAGCAGGTAATAAGAATAGAGCCACAGCTGTCTAGTAATTATTCACCATATTAACTATAGATAAGAAGTTTTCTTACAGACCATGGAAAACTGGAGGGTGAAACAAGACTGTAAAGAGATAAGATGCCTCAATGGGTCCATAACTCAGAAAAGAAATACATTTTGAAAACAGACAGGACATGCTTTGATTTGGTTGCTTTGCCCGGAACCTGACCCTCTCCAAGAATTTTTCTCGGGAACGCTAACCATTGTCTGGGCCCAGGAACTGGTGGAGCTATTTGTAACATCATAGATTAGCCACCTTGTTATCAGATTTTGAGCTCCTGAAGGCTGGACTGCAGACCTTACCCTCCACTTTCTATGTTACACTTGCAGCTGCATGTAGCTATCTTCTCCCTTGTGTGTACATAATCAGCCACTGGTGAAGGGGGTGAGAGCAGAATTCAACCCTGCCTCTGCTTGATTTGGCTCAAGTAGTGACAGGTGGCCTCGGACCCATTGTGTCCAGTTTCAACATGACTCAAGGTCAATAAGAAGAAAGAAACTCTTTAGCATAACTGGTTTAAAATTAAGTGAACAGGTAAGGTATCTTGTTAGGGTTGGTTTCAGGAGAGTAACATGCAGTATGACGTCTGATTTGTTGTTGTTGTTGTTTTTGTCCATACCTAGGACCAACAGAAAAAAAGGAAACGGAGAAAATAAAACTATATTTAGAGTATAAGATCACTGGGATGACTGCATCCATTTTTTTCCATATAAAGAACTTGAAGCATCCCCCTACAGAAACCCCTAACAGCCATGCTTTAAAACACATACCAGGTATCATGGAGATTTCCATGTCCCAGGATGAGCAAAAACAAAGAGGTTGAAAGGACTGAAGAGGAGATGGGAAGGGTATAAAGAAGTGAGAGGCATCTTTGTGGAACACTTTCCAACATGCAAGGGAAATCCACACAGACACAGCGCAAGTGTGTGTCTGTGGGTGAGATCTTGTACCACATAGAGTGTACGTGGGTAAGATAGCCAGACCAAAGATACCCTCCTCCATCCCATCCCCGGACCAAGTAAAATTCAAATTTATCACTGGGAACATGAAGTAAAGAAGCTTAAACCTTTTCCATGCGACCTTTACCCCATCCACAGAGGGGTTCTACCGCATGCCCAGTGGCCCTGGGTTATGTTTGAGGAGACTAATATCTGGGTTTTGGATCTAAGTTACTGAATGTGATAGACTCTGAGATAAATTTTCCTACTAGAACTGAGAAAAGGATAGATGTTCCTAGACCATCGCAGTTATGGTAGGAAATAATTCCAAGATGGCTAGAGACTAGAGATCCTGAGAAAACCATCACAGAGCCACAGGGAAAATAAAGATACTTCTCTGAGAGCGGAAACACATCCTCTTGGAGAATGTTATGTTCTTTTCAATAGCAATTTTACTAAACAGATAACTGAATGCATTGAGTATAAGTAAGTGTACTAAGTCACAGATGGATAAGACAAGGTATCATATCAGCAGATGACCCATTCATATATCCTAGCATTCACCATTCTGAAGCACAATAACCAAATGGCTCCCACTGCACATACTTGTAATTGTTTGCTTGAGAGCTTTCTCTGGACCACAGCACAGAGTCAGGTTGCAAAGCCATAGAAAGTACTTTAGAGCTATCACCTCTACCCATTTACCCCCTAGCAGCCACTTACAAAAGATGGACAGGAGTAGATAGATAAATATCCCAATTTCCTTAGCCCCCAGACAGGATGATTCTGTAGTATTGAGCCTCTGTCACCCATAGCAGTAACCTGTAATACAACCTTAATGGGATTCTTTCTCTTTCCTAAGTCACTCCCCTCATGCCCCGTCCAATGCTCCTTGGAATCACCTCTCTGAAGAGCATTCTGATATTGAGAAAGCTTATTGGATGATGAAAGGAAAAGTTCATTGCTATGGCCTTCTGAAAATGTTACAAAATAACAGAGCATTTATTGGAAATTCTGAGATGGGCGAAGCAGGTCAGAAAACACTTATACCTAAGTTTCTTGAAGTCAGACTCCAAAGAATTATGCTCAACGTAAGTGAAGAGTAAATGATCTACAGGTGCCCTTCCTATTTTTAAAAGTGTATCTGTCCAGGTCAAGACTAAATACAATCCACAGAATTTTAATGTAAACACAAAATTATACTGTTATTTTGACATTTTTAGAAAACAATAACTAATACTAGGAGAATGAAAAAAGAAAGTTTTGCCCTGATTTTAAGAGTAATGCTTAAAGAATATTTCAAATTTTGTCTACAGTAATGAGCTTAAAAGAAAAATTAGAATTATTAAAAAAAAAAAAAAATAGATGGCCTAGCTGGTTTGGTTCAGTAGATAGAGCGTTGGCCTGCAGACTGAAGGATCCCAGGTTCGATTCTGGTTAAGGTCACATGCTCGGATTGTGGGCTCAATACCCAGTGGGGGGCATGCAGGAGGCAGCCAAACAATGATTCTCTCTCATCACTGATGTTTCTATCTCTCTCACCTTCTCCCTTCCTCACTGAAATCAATAAAATATTTTTTAAAAATAGATGCTCTATGGCCAGTTTTTAGAAGGAGTTGTAATAATTAATAAACAGCATTACAACTTAAACTAATTCCCTTGCTCAATAAATTCGCTGAGGGTAACATTAGGGAGTAAAATATCTGTATCCTGATTGCAAGGCAACTTAGTTTCTCATGATCTACTGGGTAAGATGGATGCACTGAGTGAATTTCCACTTAAAGGCAATGGACAAGTTGATATGCACTATTCTAGTCAGTCGATATATATTTTGCCTATCAACCTTAGCAATATTAACATTTTGGACAGAATAATTATTTAGGGCAGAATTTCCTGTGATTGTAAGTTGTTTATCAATATCCTGATCTCTAACCAGTAGATATCCTTAGCTCCTCACCTCAATCATGACAACCAAAGCTGTGTCCAGACATTACCAAATATCTCCTCCCACCCCAAATTCACCTCTCAGTTAAGAAGTATTGCTCAGCAGGAATCTTTTGGGACAGTTCTCATATTTTTCCTAGTGAACATATTTTCACTAAATGTGTATAAAATTTTCCAGTGATTTTGTATGAGAGGATATTGTGTGAGAGAACAAGGTTATGCATTTATCTCAACTAGCCAGTATTCAAATCCAATACAATAAATCTCCTGGATCGATATAAAGTCCTACATTTACATTCAAATAATACATTTCACAGTTACAAGTTAAAGGAGACCTATCTCAGAAAAAATTATGATGATTTTAGTCAATCACAATTCAATATAATTCAAATAAGTATTATATACTTTAAAAAATAATGAAACCTTTAAGTGTCATTAGAGAGAATAAAGTTCAAATCAAGGAAAGTGATAAAACCCATTGTAATTTGGTCATATAAATACTGTGATTATTTCCATATCACATTTTGAGAAGAGCAGAGGTTCAAGAGAAGGGTATCTACACTAAGAAAAGAGAAAGAGGCAAATTAACTTACCTTCGCGATGCCCACCAGCCAATCAGGTGTGAGTATGCAAACCGACCCAACAAAGATGGCGGGTTAATTTACAGACACAGGCGCCGAGTGGCTGGGGCAGGGCAGGACGCAGGCACTCCGCCCCGCCCCAGCTGTTCTGGGCTTCTGGACAGCATAGGAAGGTGGAAAGGTGGCTCCAGCCAGAGCGAAGGCGGGGCCGGCAGCTAGGGGAAGGAAGGCCCATTCTTGCACGAATCTTCGTGCATCAGGCTTCTAGTTAAGATTATAAGATGTTTAGCAACCATACAGTTGGAGTACTGACCAAGGGAAACCAGAATGTTAAGAATGGAGAAGAAAGAAAATCCAGGCAAGGGTGGAGGGAGGATGATGATATTGGAATGGCTGTCATGTAGAAGATGAAGTATATTCTATTTTTCAGGAAGTGATAGAATCAATGAGTGGAAGCTATAGGAATCCAGAAATAAGAAGTCACAACCATCTTATTATGAGATAGATTGCCTTGCAAAGGAACAAACACTTCTTTTAGCTATGGCTTTGTCTGGGAAGTTATAAAAGTGTCATTTATATCAGAAGAACTATTAACTCAAACCTTTAAAGTATTCTTAATTCTAAACATGTAATTTTAGAATAATGCTTTCTTAGTAGATGCCCAGAAAATTTTATGTTATAATGTTGAAGAGGTAAACATTCTTTTAATTATTATATTTTAATAAAGTTTTGAACTCTATTCAAAGCATTAATTACATTACATTTTTTAATTCTCATGATCCTATAAATTATCTCATTACCTCACTTTTACATATGAATAAACTTCCTATAATTGAGTGATTGCCCAAGGTCCAATAGTTATTAATTTTCAAATGTAGGATTCAGATCTAAAATGCCTTGATCTAAATTCTGTGCTTGTGACAGATCGCTATTGAGTTGTTTAATCTAACTGTTAGAGCACATTGTTCTAAACAGTAAACATTTGAAATATCACAAACCAGAAGCATTCAGCAAGACTTATTTTATTTATTTCTATTTTTACTGGAGGATCAATACTGTAGCTCCATATTCTATTATTTTCAAAGAATTATTTTAAGCCCTTAAGGAAGATTGCTTAGTGGCACCTTATAAACCATCACCATTTCTTTCATAGGGATGGGATTCATGTAAGAAACATCAGATGCTACCATCCAGATATCAACAATTGCTGTCTTATGAGGGAGAACGACACTCAATCACAAGAATACTCACGGCAAAAGTATGTAGATGTGTTTATTACAGTTGGTCCAGAACCTCTCAACCCCCTTGATGAAATCATTATCAAGAAATGGTCCAAGTGTTTTCTTTGTATAACCCTCATGAAAAGCAATTTTCTCCTTTAATTTAATTTTGAGATTAAGTAGGTAATTTTATAGTCTACCTTTCTCTCTCAAATATTGTTGACTTCCAAAACCTGGATACTTTTGGTGGCTAGGATCTTGCTGCATATTAGATATGTACAACATATCTTCAAAATACTTAATCAGGTGTTCCAATCCTTGGATAAGTTTGTCTTTGAATGACTATCAGGTTGTTCAAAAGAGTAGATATATGGTATGTTATCTTTATATCTTATGTCTCACTGGCTCTTAGCTTTTGGGGAATTTTGAATCATATGACCACTCAGGAAATTCTTTTTACCTCTAGTTTTTGTTGTTGCTGTTTTCCTTACTGATATTTGTGTGACAGGTAAAAACCAGTGTCTAAAAGTAAGCTTTCCTATGTCTTCAGGGCATATTTTTATTGGGGAAAAGGAGAAAAAAATAAAAGAAATATTCATGAGGCCATAACATTGGGATAAATAAACACTAAAGAAAATATAATGAGTAACATTTTGGATCAGACTTTGGTCGTGCTTGGTTCTCAATGAACATCAAACTAAAATAGTTTCTAAAGAAAAATCATCAACTATTAAAGATTGATAGAATCAAATAGAAACTGTGTTGGAGGCAAATCGAATATAATGAAAAGCTGGCCAAGATGCATAGTTTAGTAAATAGCATTAAAAAAGACATGAAAAAGTCAGTAATGAGGCATGCCCTTTTGAGAGTGCACCATGCCCTTCTCTTGGGCACATACTTTTTTTAAACCTCATGGGATTTGCAACCAGGGGAACAGTGGGCACCAAAACCCCTGCACCTGTCTCCACAGCCCTTTCCTGGCTTTTCAGTGAGTCAGTAACAACCCCACGTTGGCACATTTCTTTCCAATAACATTTCTAGAGACCAACACAGCCCTGCCTAGCTGCTCTCCAGCTGCTTCTATCTTAAGCCCATCCTTGTTCCACTGTCTCTAGCTTTAATAATTGCACTCTCAAAATTACACACACACACACACACACACACACACACACACACACACACAGATAGTAATGAAAATATAGTGTCCCACAGATCCTCAGGTGAAGAAAGTTCGAAAACAAATGTGGTGGATGATTATTCAAGGTGCATTTCTCTTACTGTAGTTTAGAGGGTGGGTTTTGAAGTATAAAAAGGAAGAAGTTGCTTAGAATCACTTTCTTTGTTCAACTTTTTAATATGCAAAATATTTTCATATATGTTTGCAAGCACACCATACATAAGTAAATATATATGATTGAAAACTGATTTTTCCTTTAGAAAACATGTAAAATTAAAAAAAAAAATCTCCCTTGCACATCTGAACTGTTAGCATCTGGAACATACGAAGTGATGTTCTACCACATGCTTCCCTCACAAGGCTCTGCTGATCTGAATAAAGTAGCCAATCCTACTTTGCCCCCTCTTCTCTTTTGTCAATTGATTTCAGCCTGGGCATATTGATCCCAGATTTTCTAGGTGATTCACAAACAGCTCAGGTTAAATTAACTTGAGGACAGTGTTTCAAAATGCAGAATCACTCTCAGTTTTTTATGCCTGTTATTAAGCATTGTTTCCAGAAGATCAATCTTTTAATTACATTGAGCCTCCCTACTGGTGGTTCTCTAACAAGAAGAGTATTGTGCAGGAATTGAAAAAATAAAGAGGTGGAAATAAAATTATAGCACATTGCCTTTGCAAAAGCAATACCGCAAAGGTATTGAATAGTATCTGGTATTTATCAGTATATCTGAGGTTGATCCTATAAGCTCCTTTAGAGGTTCACCTCTATGAGTTCACATTTGAGAGAAAAAATGTATACTAACTATATGCTAGCACTGTATGCATGTTGTGTAATGAGAATTGTATTAAGCATGTTAAATATTACATACTATGAGATTGGCTCTGTTATCTTTCCCTATTCCAGAAATGAAGAAACCAAGGCTCAGTGATATTCATTAGCTTGCCTATGGCCTTAGAATAAATGGCAAAGTTATGTTAAATTTACTTATATCTTACTGCAAAAGTAATGGTATTAAATATTATTTTATGTAAACATTTATTTGACTATTTTAATGAACTGCCATATTTTTACATTTTGTATGGTGTCACTATTTCTGGTAAGTAGAAAAAAATAGGAATCATTCCTAGCACTTTGCAGATGAAAAACACAGAAACACAGAAAAATATAGTGGCTTTTACAAAGCACATAAAAATATACAAAGAACAGATATATATTGAATGTGTTTTTAGTTTAAGAGATATTACACTACAAATTCTTTGCACATCTACCCCCCTCCCTCACCCCCTCAGACCTGGGCTGGCCTTGGTGACTTACTTGACCAATGTGATGCAGTGAAAGTAATGTTCTTATACTTCAAGAGCTTTAAAAAAGCTCTGTAGCTTCTACCTAGCTGCCATTCAATTACTCTGGGGGAACCAGGTTCCCTGTGGAGGGCTCCTCAGAGACTACAATTCCATGAGCTTGTTGTATGCAGAGGCCACAAGGATAGGAAAAATGCCTAACCAGACCTAACTATTTTCACCATCTCATCCCAGATACCAGACAAGTAAATGAAGAAAACATTTTGGGCCTACTAGCCTTAGCAGCTGCAATGTGGAGAAGACTGCAAAACCCAACCAACAGCCAGGAGCAAAGCCCCAGAGATATTTACCTCAGGAGAGCAAGCCCAGACAGTATCCAGCCCTTGGGGCCATTCTGCTCAGCCCTAGTCAGCACCACGGAGAGCTCACAGTTGCTCCCAGGAATGTTAGAATGTAATGCTACACTGCTATCTCTCAAGTTTAGTTTATCTGCCCCAGAGTTGAGGTGTTTTATTGTGGGATTTAAAGGTTTAGCTCTTGAGCTACAATACTAGCCACAGGTTTCCAGGGAACATTATCCTGAGACACTCAAGGCCATGTCCCCAAGGAGATTTTAAAATCAATTTCAGGCTTCCATTTCACTGTGAAGTTACATAAGGGGCACTGATTCCCACTGAATTTTAACTTCTCCTCAGATGCTTCTTCTTTTATGATTTGGTCTTGTCTGACTGTGGAAACCTTAAAAAATTGTGAGAATCAAGGGACATGACAGACTTATGTGCATTTTGAGGAGAGACATGTTGAATGCATGAATAAGAATAAACTTCTGGTGATGGAAGGTACATATTGCATACTGTCATATCTACCAGGAAGTTTTAGTACTTTAAGTATTAATAGTGTGGTTTGAGGTGCATTTTTCTCTACATGACCCTGACCCTGCTCCCTTTGAATCATATTGCTATTTTTCAGGAGTCACTTAGGCTATGGAGACATTTTGGTGGGGTGGGGGCACATCAATCCAAAAGGGTCTAGGAGGTAACCCTCTTCTTAACAACAACAACAACAACAACAAAGTGAACAGAAATTCTAGGCAGGCTTGATTTCGTACTTCTAAGCATCTGCCATCCACCCATAGACTTATGAGATCACCCACAGAGTAATATCTAGTCACAGGAGCTAGAGAATATATTTATCTGTCACTTTTAAATTCTAACCTTTGAAATGTCTAGGAGCTATTTTTTTCTCTCTCAGATTGGATAAAGGGCTAAAGAATAGCTCCATGTTATACAAAAGGAAAGAAAGAAAAGATGTGATACCATTTCACCTTTGTTATCTCTTTATGCTGATTTGAGTCCCACTGAAATACAAGCTGGGATGAAATAGCAAGTAGGAACTAATGCCACTGGAAGCAGAAAAACAGACAATGCAGAATCTTTAAGGACATTCCTTTAGAGACTCTGACCTACATGGAGTTAAATTCTAGCTTCTCTTTTCTTTCTGAGGATTTTGGATACAATTTTTGGTGTATTGTGGTTATTTGATTATAATCCTCCCCAAATACCTACTAGTCATTTATAAAAAATCTACCTAGCTTTATGTGAAGTGAAAGCAATACCTATAGTGTTTTGAAATACTGAATCTATATTAGGCCCCTGAAAAGTGGCTGTTAATAAGTACATGGATAAATGTGTGTAAGAACATTCTAGACTAGCAAACTTCTCAAAGTTACATGGTATATCCCATAGCAATTTACTCAAGTACTTGTTACTAAGGATTCACAGAGGCGCCAAGCACTGGGAGTGAGAAATATGTAGCTAAGGAGAGTGAGAGAAGAAAATATGCTTTCTTGCTAAATATTAGCTTCATATCTAGATAATTGCAGCCGAAAGTTTAAACCTCATTGGCCCCACCAAAACACCATACAGAAAATGAACATTTTTTTTTTGACCACAAGTAAAGAATAACATTTAAAAATACTATGACTAAATAAAATCTTAAGAAATGTTGGGCTGTGGGATCCCAGAGGGAAGGTGGGGGAAGGTGGGTGGGTGGGAAGAGATCAACCAAAGAACTTGTATGCATATATGCACAATCCATGGACACAGACAATAAAGAGGTGAAGGCCTGGGGATGTGAGTGTAGGTGGACTAGAAGAGGTCAATGGAGGAAAAAAGGGGACATATGTAATACTTTTAATAATGATGATTTTTTTAAAAAAAGAAATGTTGAAACACCCAGCCGGTGTGGCTCAGTTAGTTGAAGCATCATCCTGTATACTGAAAGGGTTGTGGGCTTTCTTTCCTTTCCTTTCCTTTCCTTTCCTTTCCTTTCCTTTCCTTTCCTTTCCTTTCCTTTCCTTTCCTTTCTTTTTTTTGATAATCCTCACCCAAGGATATTTTTTCCATTAATTTTTAGAGAAAGTGGAAGGGAGGGAAGGAGGCGGGGGGGAGGGGCAGGGAGAGAGAGAGATGGAGATAGGAGAAAAAGAGAAACACCAATGGGAGAGAGACACATTGCTTGCCTGCCACATGTGCCCCCTCCTAGGATTAGGGAACAAGTACATGCCCTTGACCAGGAACTAAACCTGAGACCCCTTGGTTTACAGGATGATGCTCTAACTATTAAGCAATATTGACAAGGCCAGGGTACAGTTGTGGTTTCAATTCCAGGTCAGTGCTTATATCTAGGTGGGGTTCTATCCCCAGTCAGGGCACATATGGAAGGCAACCAATTGATATTCTTTTTCACATCAATGTTTCTCTCTCTCTCATTCTCTTTCTCTGATTCTCTTTCCCTCTCCATCTACCACCCTTTATAAAAATCAATAAACATGTCCTGTGATGAGGATTAAAAGAAATAAAATGTTGAAATCAACTGGTTCTTTAAATATAATTTACTGTTTTTCTCAAATGGTGTCCATGAGCACAAGCTCATCTAAAACATAGGTCTCTCATTATGTTCATTTAAGACACTTTCTAAAATTCAGATTTTAATGTACAATCAAAAGCTCAAAAATAAATATAGTATAGCCACAATTACTGATGTAGGCAGACATCAGTATTTTAAGGGTTTTAGTGAAGGGTGATGAAAAATATTACTAGGAAGAGTAACTGGTCATTTAGATCCGATTTGCAAACAACTAGATTATCTCCAGGCAGTATTATAGTTAAGTTTTCTGGCTGAGTTAAAAGATAGTCTAGTTCTCTTTTCCTGAGAACAATGACCAAAATCTCTAACATGTCCCACAGGTCCTTGTAGGAACTGAGACATGTACATATCTCCAGCCTCTGTTTGTATCACTATACCCTTCTCTCCTGTACCTGCACCCTCTTAGTCTTCTTTTAGTCCTTATAATGGCCCATTCACTATCCTGAAATAGTAAGTTGGACCATATTGCTTCGGCCTCAGAGAAGTTAAATTTAACATATTAAATTTCACTATCCCAATATAATATTGTATTGAATCTTTGTCTCTTTCCTTTTCTACCACTCTCCACCCTGCCATTTATATTAAAATATAGATGCAAGATAAATAAACACTGTATTACATAAATCATATTTTAGATTAAGTAACAGTAACATTGTTATGTGGCAAACTCAGTCTTTAGGGCAGCCAATAACAAGATGAAGTTAATACTGTACCTTATGGCCACTCTAGTAAGGATCTATCTAAGAACTTCAAAGACTGAACTTGGATATTGTGACAATATATTTTCTCTACAGTGTAAACCAGAGAATGATTTATTTCAAGTTGCCTAATGTACTTTCTGTATGGCAAGGCAAGCCACTAGTACAAATTATACACCATATAGAGGTGATAATTACCAGTGTTTAGTCTATAATTAATCAGTTAGCTGGTCATAAAGTATAGGTAGAACATTGTGTGATATACATACTATTTTTGATATGGGAGTCCCTGCTGTTATAGAAGATAATTTTAAGTCATACAGTAATGAACATTTATAATTTGAATGGCTAGAAACTACTGGAATTTCATTGGTGAGGATAATATAAAATTTACTTTCTGAGTACATTTAGGTAAAAATGTGAGTTGACAAGAAAAAGGAAAATAATGTAGCAAGTTGCAATGGAAATGGAAAAAAAGTATAAAATTGGGTTGTACATAACTAAAATATTAATCTTTTCATTTTTGCCTTAGTCCCAGATACATGGGACTACATTTTTGGAGGTCACAACCAATCCTTGCCCAACCAGCTTAAATTTCCATTGTCAGTCAAAGCTGAGCTTTTTCTTTTAACTTTCTTGGTAAGTACATATCTAAAATTATGTTATGTTGGACATCATGTTTTTCTTTGAATCCAGATTGAAATTTGTATCTTTGAATGTGGTTGGATTTGTTCCCTTCTTCCAAGTGAGAAATCAAGCAATAAGTGGGTGAATTACTCAATCTGTGGAAGCAGAAGGATCTCTTACATAACATTTTTGTACATGGAACAAAGGAATGTGTGTGTGTGTGTGTGTGTGTGTGTGTGGTAACTAATATTACTGAGATTCTGGTCTAACAGGTGCTGAGGTAAGAAGGTAGGAAAGAGGACGGATAGGGAATATGTAGGCAGTGGCTGGAGAATCAGCCTAGTCACAAATGAGTACTAGAGATTGTTTGGACTTTTGTTGTAGATCAAGGTTCTGTGCTCAAGGCAGCTTTTTAATACAGAACACTCTAGTATAGGGTCCATGTTTATTTAAAATCAGTGGGCTAGGTGAAAAAGCCTGCAATCGAAGGAAGTGACAGCCCTATGGCCTCTGCCCACAGAACATCCATGCCCTCAACTCTCTGTCATGGTGCTTAGCTCCCACCCTGAGCTGCCCTTTTCACAGATTCTTCCATCTGGACTTCACATTCACATCCTTCAGTTTCAATGTCCTCAAGTCATAGTGTTTGGTCTCTTATGCTTTCATAAGACCAAACTTTTCCACATTCTTTCCACTCACTCCATACAATCCTTCTACTCCTATCAATGGCCACTGTTTTTTTTAAGAAAAAGCCCAAGTTATTAAATAGTTACAATAATAAAAACGGTGCGATATTGGCTAAAGGTTAGGTGCACAGATCAATGCAACAGACTAGATAACCCAGAAATAGCCATACAAATATACACAACTGTTTTTTCACCAAAAATTCCCATGCAATTCAGTGGAGAAAAGCTACCAGTTTTAACAAATGGTACTGGAGCAAGCAGACTACTATAATAATAGTAATAAAAAGAAAGAACCTTGACCTGAGTCTCACACATAATACAAAAATTGAGTGAAACTGATTCATGGGCCTAAATGTAAAACCTAAAACCACATAGTTATCATGAAAACACAGGAGGAAATCTTTGTGATCTAGAAGTTTAATGAAAATTAAAACCAGAAGATATCACTAAATATCTATCAAAATTGAAAAAAAATAACAAATAATAACACCACCAAATATTGGTGAGGGTGCAGAGAATCTGCATCACTCAGACACCGCTGGTGGGAATGTAAAATGCTATCTACCGCTGTCCTGGGAAAGATTAATATTTTTTTTGAAATGAAACAAGCACCTACTATATAAGCAATTACACTCCTGGGCATTTATTCCAGAGTAATAAAACCTCAGGTTCATACAAAAACCTGTACATACATTTTTATGACAGTTTTACTCAAAGAAGCCAATAATAAGAAACAACCCAGATGTTCTTCAACAGGTGAATGGTTAAACAAACTATGGCACATCCATAACACGGAATACCACATGGAATACAACAAAAGGAACATTTTACTAATATACTCAACAACCTGGATGAATCCTCAGAGAATTATGCTAATTAAAAATTAATTCCAAAAGCTTATATATGTTTCAATTTATATAATATTCTTGCAGTGACAAAATTCTAGATATGGACAACAGATTTGGGATATGGGAGGGAAGAAGGACTTAGTTGTGGCTATAAAAGGGTAATGAGGAAGCTTTGTGTTGATGGGAATGTACGGTATCAATGTCAATATCTTGGTTATGATATTGTATATGGGAGTTACCAATGAAAAAATTTGAGTAAGGGTACATAGGATTTCTTTGTATTATTTCTTATAATTTCGTTCAAATATGTAATAATCTCACAACTTAAAAATATTAAAATTCCTCTGGATACAGTGTTGAACATAGTTCTAGGAAAGCAAGACTTTAGCAAGATGAGGTAGTGAAGGGAGGGGAGGAATGAATGCAGTTTAAGTTAAATCACTGACCATGGTATTTATGAGGACTGTACCCATTGGAAACATGCAAAGTTGGTAGAATATAGCACTTCCTGAATGTTTCGGTGTGGAGGAAAGGAAAAGAAGGTACTCTGGATAAAGTCCAGATTTGGGTGTTGGATAATTGGATGGAGAATGTTGCTGATAATCACTGAACTAATTCAGGTTCAGAGAAAGGAGATGAAGAAAAGCAGCCATGTCAGTTAAATATATATTCAAAGAGAATATGGAGAAAATGGTGCCACACCTACTATTGCAGGAAGGAGGATGGTACATAACATTTATCACAAACTATAACTGCTACTAATATTCACTCAGCTTTGTTTGTGGTCATTACAAGCTATGTTACCTAAATCACAGATGTTTGCAATGAGTGTTAAAACTTTGTGTCTTGCTTCAAAGATCTAATTTTATTTGACATACACTAATGATAGCTGTGAATTATATTGTACAGGGAACAATCAGGTTTTGATGTTGAGTAATCATCTTCATTTCACCTATTTTTAAATATGCATTTTATATGTTATGTTTTCATTAGGCACACATGGTATTAATTTGGTACGTTAAAAAATTATATATATATAAACACATTCCTGACACACTCTAGACAACCACCCCTGACCCCCCGCACACCAGCCCACCTCTACTCATGTGTATGCATGCCTGCTGCTGTGGGAGAAGGAGGTTCATCTCCCATCATCAGATCTCTGCTAAGTGCCCTCAAACCCATGCAATAGAATATCTAGTGCCTAAATATTCCAGCTCATTTCATTAGTGTGTAACGAGAGAAGGAATGAGCATCTAGAAATTGCAGTTCTCTCTGAAAGGCATAATTTTCCATTAATTTCAGATGAGAGCTTACTGGCTCTCAACTAAAATACACCGCTGAATTCTTTTAACCTAAAGAAAAATAAGGGTAAGACCTTAAATTTGGGGAGCTGATAAAGACTATTTGGACAACTACATATTCTTGGATCAAATTCAAACATATTCTGACCTATTTTTTTTAAAAAATGAAACCACCTCATTTGTAATGGAGAGAGCAAAACATTGCTGCTTGTATTTCCTATTGTATTTTCTCCCTCTGCTGGCCAAGTGCTACATCAACATTGAAATAAATAAACCAAAAAAAAAGGATGTACTCCTCTGCACGGTATAATTAGGCTCTAAAACTGGGAGTGTATATTGTGAGGAAGTGTCATAGAATATCTTTTCTATTTTTCTCACCTTCAGTGCCCTCAAGCATTCTCTACAGTCTCTCCCCAAAATAAGACAAAACATTCTGCCCTTAGGAAAGATGTATATTAGTCATGTCCACCCTGGTGTTTTGAGCCATCGACTCCCTGGAAGAGTCCATTCAATTTCATGAACATTTATTGGGTCTACATTCTCAGGTGCCCTAATTGTTGCTGGACATATAAGTAAATATCATTATTCTTTATCCCTCCGGAACTCACATTCTAGCACAGTGATGGCAAACATTTTGAGCCCGGCATGTCAGCATTTTGAAAAACCCTAACTTAACTCTGGTGCCGTGTCACATATAGAAATTTTTTGATATTTGCAACCATTGTATAAAAAAGATTTATATTTTTGATATTTATTTTATATATTTAAATGCCATTTAACAAAGAAAAACCAACCAAAAAATGAGTTCATGTGTCACCTCTGACATGCATGTCATAGATTCACCCTCACTGGTCTAGCAGGAAGGCAGATCCATAAAGAGTTAAAATTCAGCATAAGTGCGAGAATCCCATAAAACATTAGGAAATTACAGGTGAAGTAATTTGTAACCCGAAGAGTCAGGGAAAACAAACAAACAACATACAATTATGATTTGAAGCTTACGGATTTCGCCATATGTTTCACTAAGGAGGATGTTTTGGGATGGTGAAACATCATGGGCCAAGGTATGGAGGGGTGAAGCTTCATTTTGGAGTGATGAGTAGGTATGTGGCGTGGAGTTGGAGTTTGTGAGTCTAATGGCTGGAACCCAAGCCAGAAAATTAGGTTTGTACCAGAAATTTAAGATCCTATATAGACATTCTAATAACTTGAGACCCTGTGTTATCCTATATAATAGAAGGCTAATATGCAAATTGACCAAATGGCAGAACGACAGGTCACTATGACGTGCACTGACCATTAGGGGGCAGACGCTCAATGCAGGAGCTGCCCCTTGGTGGTCAGTATGCTCCGCTCAGCCAGAAGCTGGGTTCACAGCTGGCAAGGACAGTGGCGGTGGCGGGAGTCTCTCCTGCCTCTGCGGGCAGCGCTAAGGATGTCCAACTGATGGCTTAGGCCCGCTCCCCACAGCCGTCAGTCGGACATCCCCCCAGGGCTCCCGGACTGCAAGAGGGTGCAGGCCGGGCTAAGGGCCCCCTCCCCCTGAGTGCACAAATTTCGTGCACTGGGCCTCTAGTAGCAAATAAAAGAGCACAACTAATTTTAAGCAAGCGTTTAACATGAGTATCTTACATATTTGCATTTGTGGCTTGATTTTGTTCACTGGGAAGGAATTTGAAGCCTAAGGAGGGGCAGAGTCGGATGACAGAGACTGTTTCTTAAGCTACTACTAATTATGGCAGATAAAAGATCTGCGACCAGTAGCATTTAAGGCTGAGAACTATGGGCTTGGCTGCTGTTTTCTGTTTATTTACATTCACCTTTCGATGACTTAAGAAAATAAATTCATGTCAATTTGACAGCAGAAGTGAGAAAGATAGAAGGCATAATATCTCCAGTAATTCTGTCAATGCCCAATGTGCAAGGAAATATGTTTTTTAAAATGAAAGTAGGTTACTTCTAATTTTCTAAAGGACAGTTTTAGATGGTTGATGCATAAGTAACATGATTTTCTCTGGACTGCACAGATCTCAATTTGCTTCAGAAGTTGCACTTTTTATTCTGTGCCATATTAAAAAAATTGCAACATGTAAATGGAAATGAAGGCAAAGCATCTAAGCTGCTGTTAAATTAATTTTCTAACTCTGAACATGGACTCAATGTCACTGACAGGCCTGGGGAGGTTTTTTGTTTTGTTTTGCTTTTTGTTATTTTTGTTTTTTTGCTTTTTTCCCTGAAGCAGCAAGACCTTGCCACACTTCCAAACAGTGAAGTTACTGTTTTATTGACTCCTCTCCTCTCCTTGTTCCTTCCTTCTTTCTTTCCCTCCTTCTTTCCGTTTTCCCCTCCCTTTCTCCCTCCTTTCTCTTTCTCCTTACATAGCTAATATCTTCCATAGTTAAACTAGTATTTTTTTAAGATTTAACATTATTTTGTATTAGTTTTATATGTATAGCATAGTGATTACAATGTATAACTCCAGCTCTGAGATCCCAGCCGGCTGAAAGCTGGTTTCTGTGGTTTTGTTTAGCTTCTTTATTTGTTACGTTTCTTAGAGTTGCAGCTCAGAGGCCAGCAAGTCAGACGGGGAACGTTGGAGTCCACAGTCACTGGAGCAAACAAGCCTCCCGTTCGCTTCAGTGCATGGCTGCCGGCCGCCATCTTGGCTGACAGTTAATTTGCATAAGGATATGCTGATTAGCCAATGAAAAGGGTAGTGGTCGTACGCTAATTACCATGTTTCTCTTTTATTAGTGTAGATGGCAAAAACTGCCATATCTAGGAGTTACTTTCTGCTATGTTTTGTAGCTGAAGTTTGAGCAGTGACTGACAGTGCTGCGATTCTTAAAAACAAAACACAAAAGGAGTTAAAACTGGAGAAGACTTGAAGAAGATATGTAATCTAGTTTCTTCAGTTTGCACATTAGGCAGTTGTACTCTAATAGTTTTGAATTAATTACATTTACATTTTTTAATAGAGATATATTATTTTTATACATTTTGTTCTAATTGGTGATTCCAAGTTGGAAACATAGCGGCTTTAATTTTGCTTCTATGTAAATAAATAGTTTCATTTTTATAAGTGAAATGTCTGAACTCCAACTTTGTGTTATCTTAAAATCAAATGAATCTTTTTAAGGTTGTCCTGTCTTTCACTCTTTATTTTAAAGTAATAGATACTTGTTCTCACAGCAGCAGTTAAAATCTCAGGTTCAGGAATACTCTGCAGCTGTGATGTGAGAAGCTAGTTAAGAATTACTCTCAACTCTTAAATATAATAAGTAGAAGCAAGTATGTTTATAAAGAAAATGAGGATAGAAATTTTGCAGGTTTCAGAGTCTATTGAGATCTTAGCAGAGATGACTTATATCCTATATAATAAAAGCCTGATATGCTAAGTGTCCAGTCATTCAGTTTTCCATTCAACCAATCAAAGCATAATATGCTAATGACATGCTAAGGCTGCTCAACCACTCACTATGGCATGCACTGACCACCAGGGGGCAGACAGTCGATCAGTCAACCAGTCACTATGATGTGCACTAACCACCAGATGGCAGATGCTCTGACCGGTAGGTTAGCTTGCTGCTGAGATCTGGCCGATTGGGACTTAGCAAGATGGACCGGACACGCCGTGCCTTTCCCGGTCCCTCCCTGACTGACCAACTTCCCATGTTCCTCCCTGGCCCTGATCGTGCACTTGTGGGGCCCCTTGGCCTGGCCTGTGCCCTCTCACAATTTGGGACCTCTCAGGGAAGTCGGAGAGCCGGTTTTGGCCCGATCTCACAGGCCAGGCTGAGGGACCCCATTGGTGCATGAATTCATGCACCAGGCCTCTAGTGTCAAATAATGAAAGAGACAATGAAGATAAATAACAGCCCTATCCAGTTTGACTCTTTGGTTAGAGCATTGGTCCATGGACTAAAGGATCATGGGTTCAATTCCAGTCAAGGGCACTTACCTTGGTTGCAGGCTCCATCCCAGGGTACATGTGGGAAGCAATCAATTGATGTGTCTCTCTCACATCAATGTGTCTCTCCCCACCCCTACCCCTTTCTACTTTCTCTAAAAATCAGTGAAAAAAATATCCTCAGGTGAGGATTAACAACAACAACAACAAAAGTTAAATGACATGTCAGAATATTATTATATCAAGAATCTAGGACAGTTTAATAAACAAATATTAGGCACCAAAATATGACAAAGGAAGGATGGCTTATGTATAAACTTCAGGAAGGGTCTCATTGCCTTGTCTCTGCCTGGGGTGAAGCAGGAACTCACCATAGCTTTATTTTCAGAGTAAACTTGTCATAGACTTAAAATGTGTATATGTGCATATACAGTAAAGCAGAAAAAAAAAACCCACAAAAATCCACTTGAGTATATAACTTCCAAACCTCAACAATCCACTACTTTTCAGTCTCTGAGGCATCACCATTTATTCACTTACCTGGCTTGCTCAGAAACTCTAGAATTATTCCCGTCTGCTCCTTTTCCAACTGTGCAACCAAGCAGTTGTTCTGGTAATTGTTAAAAGATCCCATTGCCTTCCCTACTTTTGTCTTAATTCAGGTCTATTCAGTAATTCTTTAATGAACATTTACTGAGGACCTACTCTGTGGCAAGCATCACATTAGGTCCTGGGTGTGCCAAGATGCATGCCTTATTGTCCCTGCACTTGACAGTCCAAAACTGGCATATTTAAAACAAAATATAAAAGGATAGAGATGAAGACAAGGGAAGGAGGAAAGCTTGTATTAGTGAGATGGCTGTTGATTTCCCAAAGGCTTATTAAGAGAGCATTCTAATTACTTCCATTATCTCTAGAGTGTCTCGCCTCAAGACATTCTTCAGACTGCAGCTGGGGTACCTCTCCAAGATGCAAATCTCTCCCCATAGCAGTCTTCAGTGGGTCCCTACCATCTAAATAATAAAGGGCAAATTACTAAGCGAGATGACATAAAACTCTCCATGGTCTTGTCAAGGCTTCCCTCTCTATCCTTAACAACTGTCAGCACTTCTCTACACTGTTAGCACCTACAACTTCTGCTCTAATTATAACCACCTATTTGTGGTCTCTCACATTCACCTTGCCTTCACACCTCTGTGCACATTGCTTCTGCTCTTTGTCCATTCCTTTCTCTTTCTACAGATCTTTTATGACCCACTTTATCTTCTCTGAACCCTCCTTTTGTCCCTCCCCACGTGCTGAAAAGGGTGACATCTCTGTCTGAGCGTACTCAAATACTGTCACATTCAGGGTGGTAGTTAATAACTTTTGACATGCAACACTCACCCACTTGGCACATATCTGATCCCTTCTTTAAAACATTTCTAGGACTTAACACCAGGAACATGACAGATGTGGCAGTAATAATAAACAAGTGAATAAAGAAATGTTATAACACAATTAAAAGTCTCATATTTACTTCTGATTAAAAAGAAGGGCAATTATTTACACGTAATTTTTTGTTGAAAAGCTATATGTTTTGTGTAATAATATTTGTTAATCCTTTAAGTTTAACTATAATATTGAAATCTAACATTTTATATTGCCTATTAACTGTTGACAAGTATATCCAATGTAATGAGCTAAAATTGAAATATAATCATACATCTGGCATGCAATTGAGATATGAGAACATTAATGTAGGCCTAATTCCGAGCTATGTCACCAAAAAAACCCTCAAAGGGTGTTATAGATAATACTAGTGGCCCAGTGCACAAAATTCGTGCACATTAAAAGGGAATTAATTAGAGAAAATATTTTAATATTGCTATTTGCTCTTTCTCTATAATAGAAGTGTCAGAGATGAAAGAAAATTAGTAAAATGCATATGAAAATATTCCTTCTGTCAGAGTCTGGGGCACACTGTGGGACCCAGAGTCAAGTCCCCACCTGCCCACTTGTACCTCGAAATCATGCAAGACCCAGACCCAGACGGCCCCACCCCCATTGGGTGAGATCCAGACCTGGCCAGCCCCACCCCTGTCAAGCCCTGCCAGGTAGGGGGGTGCAGCCTCAGGTCCCCCGTCAAGCCCCGCTGGGTAGGGGGAGCAGCCTCAGGTCCCCCGGCACACCCTCAGATCCCCTGCCCTGGCCCGGTGCCATAAAGCCTCAGGTCCCTGCTGATCACTAATTACAGCTCATTAAGGGAACCCTGCCTCCACTGTGGACACAGCCATCTTGTGGTGGTTTGATGGAGTGATGGTCAATTTGCATATTACCTCATTATTATATTGGATAAGAATGCCAAACAAGGCATTCTCTTTAGTAGAAGAAAACCTGAATAAATGTAAAACTGCCCAGAATAAAAAGGCCAAGGCCGATGCCTACACTGGTTGCCACCTTTGGAGTCTTCACAAGTAATGGGAGGACATGCATGAACTTGTCCCTCTAACCCACTTCACTTTACTTTCTGATGAAAGTAAAAGTCCTGAACTTAATGCAAAACAAATCAGCTTGGGCACTATAATATAGGAATTAGAGGTACAGTGTGGAGACAGTATCAATCAGGGTCCAGTTAAACAGTAGAAGCCATATCAATATATACATTTTTTTAATTAAGATAAAATTTTAATGCAAAAGAGAATTAACTAGGCATAAAATTACTAAGTAACTATAGATGGGAGACAAAACAAAACAAAAAACACTCTAATTATCAGGAAATAGCTACCCCCACTAGGAAAAAAGGGAAGAACTTGGAATGATATAAGACTTAGACATTCATAGGAAAGCCCCCATGGGTCTGAGGCCTAGACCTCTTGGCATTCACCTGCTGCTGTGGGAGAACTGTTGCTACTGGGAAAGAGGTATTGCTGGAGTGACAGTGAGAACAAGCAGGCAAGTAGTAGACAGGAAGAACTATGTCCTTTCTTCTCCAGCTGTATAGGCTCCCTGTAACACCCCCTATTGGCTCACCTTAATTACAAGCTAGATGTCAAAGCAAAGATGCATTATTATTATTTTTTAATCCCCACCTGAGGATATCTTTCCATTGATTTTTAGAGAGAGGGAAAGATAGAGAGAAGTATCAATGTGAGAGAAACACAACGATTGGTTGCCTCCTGTATGAGCCCTGACCAGGGCCTGGGCTGGGGAGGAGCCTGCAACCAAGGTACATGCCCTTAAGTAGAATCAAACCCAGTATCCTTCGGTCCACAGGCTGATGCTCTATCCACTGAGCCAAACCAGCTAGAGTTGTTATTATTATTATTATTATTATTAATTTTACCACCAGCATAAGGAAAAATGTAGAAGTGCAGGTTTGGAGCTGAAGAGTAATAGCTTAATATGAGCATGAATACTTTGACAACAACTGGTGGCGGAACAGATGGGGTACAGAATGAAAACACCTTAACATGCCTGAGAGCCTTTGAACACAGCGAGGTGGAGCACCGCTGCCTGTCAGAGGCTGCCCCCCGAATCCCCAGCTCTGTCCCTGCTCTCTGCAGCCCAGGCTGGGTCACCACTCTGTACAAACAGCCAGCTCTCTGGAATATGTTGGCCTAGCACAAACCAAGCATTTATGGTTCTTGGACAAAAAAAAAAAATGATCCTGGTGATGCAGTGATGCCAAATAAATGACTTTAAGAGCCAAGTCAGTCCCGAGTTAATTGATTTAGTGTTCTATAATTTCTGAATTAACAACAAAATGAAATGCTAACATCATAAATGAATCATTATCAAACTTGTCCCTGTTCTGAAGAAATATTAATACCGGCAATGATTGACATCCTTCTAGGGCTAGGAAAGGCGGGAACATGTACACTTAAGTCCCCAAGGAAAGAGTTAAAACCCAACATTAACAAAACTGGTTAATGGATGGATAACTCACAAACAGGAAAGAAGGAAAGGCATTTAAACCCCATCTTGATAGAATCACTTTTTTAAAAATCACTGTTCGTTTCCACCGTTGTGTATTTCTCATTACTTGAGGGTAAGGAGTCACCCAGCTAAGAATCCAATCAATACCTGCTTTACAAGACAACTTAACCTTGAGTAGTGCTAATGCTTCTACAAGCCTCCTTTAAGCTAGTTAAAACTGCCAGGTAAAAGTCAGGAAAATTAATATCAGCTTACTGTCACTGAGATATGAAGAAAGAAGAACAAACCTATAGAAATCAGACAAATGATCTCACACCAGTGCTTAGAAACCTACAGTTAAAGTAATTTAAATATTTTTTTTTCTATCTGATCACAACTTCCATTTCCAGTTTCATTTTATACCATGCTTCCAAGGACCTCCAGTAACCGGCATTCAGGATTACTCAATTCTGTTAAGATTAAAATGTAAACTTTTCTTGCTATTCCCTAGGATTAGAAGGTCTCCCTATCCCTCCTGCCTAGTGAAATATTTTTGAACTTTTATCAATATTTCCACTGAATCAACTCTATGAAGTCTGACTTTGTTTTCTCCCATTTTCTCCCTTGGCCTTTAATAACAGCCATGTAGCATTGGTATCTTTGTAATTACAGTTATTATATTTCTCAAATCTAAGATGCCATTGATTGCAATGTGCCCACTAGATAAACCCTGGTGCCATCAATTTCCTGAAGCATCCAACTTGAGATGTGATGAAGCACAAATAAAAGATATGTTTCAGAATTGATGAAATACGGTGGTTGTATATAGGACTGCCTTCTTGCTAAATTGCTAAACTGTGAGCTTCAGGGCAGCAGGACACATGATGCAATACTCTGCCCTTAATGTCAAGTGTACTATTTGATACATAGCAAATTCTTCAGTGAATGCCTGTTAAAGCACGCCCAAAAAGTTAATATGCAAACTGAAATTGTATCATTAGCAACACTTTTGTAGCCTGGACTTTGTCCTATGATCACAAATGATAATGTGTAGGATGAAAATAAGTGATACACAATCATAAGATCCCAACTTTCTTCTCCCAAAACTTCATGACTTTAGCCAGGGTTACTTGTATTTGCAGGATGACTAGGCATTTATACATGTAGTTTAGTTTTAATAGACCTGGGGAGCCCTGAGCTCCTAAAATCAGCCATTGTTGCCGGAAAATCCCACCTATAGGTAATCCTTCCATTGTAAGAAAATGTACAATTTCCTGAGGGGAAATCTCATTAAGTTTTATCAGACAGCATCATTATCTGAATCAGTTCACTAGGTCCCTCTTCAACAGCAACAAATAATAACTAATCCAAAAATAGTTCTGATAAAATAGAGTCCTTCAAGTTTATTTCTAGCATTGCCCAAGAACAGGTAGATTTGGAAAAAGAGGTTTCAGAACTGAGGACTACAGGGACCCTGGGGATCGGCTGCTCAAGGCAGAGTGGAAGCTGGAGTGGGAGCAGCAAATCAAAGAACACTACCTTTCTGGGAAAAATAATTGTATTTCTATTCCATTCAGTAGTCTTTTTCTTTGCTACTATCAATTGCTTCTATTCTGCATTCCTGCCATTTATGGCACCTATTTGCCTTAGGCATATTGCTCTACAAAGTTCATGTAGACATTTCAATACCTCTTTCTTCTCTCCTTTCTTTGTCACCATTCCTCAAGTTTACTTGTGTTTTCTTTCCCTTCATAATAGTTTCCTAGAGCAAGAATTCTACTTGGGCACTGGCCAGTGTGGCTCAGTTGGTTGGGTGTCATCCCAATGCACCGAAAGGTTGTCAGTTTGATTCTCAGTCTGAGTACAAGCCTGGGTTGTGGGCTCCATCCCTGGCAGGGGGTGTGCAGGAGGCAGCAGATTGATGTCTTGGTCTCACATGAATGCTTCTCTCTCCCTCCCTCCCTTTCTCTCTCTTCTCTCTTTCTCTAAAAGAAAAAAAATCAATAAAAATTCTTTAAAAGAATAACAAAAAGAACACAAGATGTTTAAAAAAAAGAATTCTACTTGGAAATAAAATGTGTATCAATCCCATAATACACAGGTCCCTGGAAATGTTCAGCTTCTCACTCTATCATTGCCTTGTCATTATTGTTCCCTAGGTCAGCTCAAGCTCTACTGGCTCTAATTGAAGTGATCTATAGGGCACAACCTCTCAAATTAAACTACGTCCTCGACAAAATGCGTGAGCTTTCATTCCAAATATCTTTTGTTTTTCTTTTTTTTTTCTTTTAGTCTGTACAGATGTGACTGAGTAATTGGACTAAATATGCCCTTCCATGTCATATAACTGGTTTAAATTATTGTTTCTGCACCTGTGCATTTTATTCCTCCTCTCCACATTTAAAGCATTTAAGTACAAAATACTCTGTTGTTTACCTCTGTCAGCCCTACATATCAGCCAGAACCTCTCTACTTAGGAAAAAGTGTCCTGATGGATGTCTCACATGTGGCCAGGACCATCCACCTGCCAATATCACAAACAATAAAGCTTTGCATTATATAATACTTTGAACTTTTTCTAAATGCTTTAACTTATATTTTAAATTTTCAACTCTCTTATTTAGTTGAAACTTAGGACATTTCTAGTACATTTTTAGTCATTCATTTTTAGTAGTCATATCATTTTTGACTAGCATTCATATAGTTTTTATCACTATAATTCCGCATAATCAAACCAGCAATTTTGAGCGTTTTTATTTTAACTATATTTTTTGCAAAGCATACTCCATTACCCCACCTCTAAAACTTCTATTTAATTTTGGAAGCTGAATTACTGCCAACATGTCATTCAGGGTTATCCCCAGTAATTTTATAATCACAGTTCTCCCTATGTGATCACTAGGCAAGCATTCTGACTTCTTTCCTATAATTCTTCTCTTGACAAGTTACCATCATCCTTTGGGTAATTATTAAGTTTCTTTCTCTGCTGTCTTCCCCTCGGAGATCGCAACTGTTCACCTCTCCCCACCCCTAAGTCTGACATTTCTCTAATAGAATAATTGGGAATCAATAGTTCTAACCCTGATATTGTGAAGACTTGGAAACTTCTCTTCTATGCCATTTGTTTGCCCCCTTTCTCAGATATTAATTATTCACTCTCTGTGGTAAGTAGAATTCTAGCATGGCCCCCACTGGTTGGTGTACACCCTGTACAATCTTCTATTCAGTGGCATAGACCTGTGACTATGATGGGATATCACTGAGCGCTATGGTTGGATAATATGGGAAATGAGGTTTTGTAAACGTAATTAAGGTCTAAAAGGGAGATTAGCTGGGTGCACCTGACACCATCAGATAAGCCCTTAAAAGCGACAAGAAAAGCACTAGGAGATCTTCAGCTGACCTTGAAGACACAAACCTCTGTGTTTGGAGAGAACCATATGTCAGGAAACTCTAGGCAGTGTCTAGAAGATGAGAGTAACCCTTAGACAATAGTCAACAACAACAACACACTGGATCTCAGACCTACAAATGCAAGGAACTGAAATTTGCCAACATCCATATGAGGTAGGAGAAGGACTCTGAGCTCCAGAGGAGAACCCAGTGGGGTTCACATCTTAATTTCAGCCTTGTGAGACCTTGAGCAAAAACCCCAGCTATGTCATCACCAGACTTCTGTCCTATAGAATCTGCAAAGTTAGCAACAGTTTGTTACACAGCAAAAGAAATAAAAAACAAAAAGATATGCATTTTTCTCTGTTCTCCTTTTGCTACCCATCTCTCCTAGTGACTGTAATTTCCAGTTCTAACAGCAATTTTTAGAGGAAAAAGGACTCAAATCCTGCCAACATTCGACCTCTCCCTTGGGCCTGTTTGCATTTCTTCACTCTAATCCTTACTCAATGATTTTTCTCAATTTATTCTTCTTTGTCTCCAGGAATGGCTTTGTTTGTTTGTTTTGGCAATTTCCAAAGTAATATACTTAATCTAGTCCTTTTATTTGCTTTTATTTACAAGTAACATCCCTTTGGCCTACTTCCCTCATTAGTATTCAAAGTTGAATTCAAGTGCAAGCCTGCTATAATGGCATGCTTCTTGATGTTCCAATGAAATTGACTGATCCATTCATTTAGTCATTCATTCACTTTTTCATTCAACAGTTAGAATGCCAACCTAAAATGTCAGGTAATCTGCCAGGCCCTGCTGTTACAAAGATAAATAAGAGACAGATTTTGGTTCTAAATAGTAAAGATTGGGCAGTTGTCCGAATCAAACAAAGTACTAAATAGGATTTTTAAAAATTATGCAAGTTAATGTAAGAGATTACTATTTGGAATAAGATATAAATATACACATACATAAGGAACAACAATTTAAGGCATTTATAGGACAAATAGCAAATCAGTTTAAGAGAAGAATTAAAGAATATGAATTCATTGTTGTATTTTATCCCTCAAAATATCAATTGGTGTTTTGCTTTTATTTGAAGCAGTCATTCACTGCCTTATTGTAAGCAACGAGTATATGTAGAACCATGTAACAAGTATTCAGGATTGGGTAGTAGGGAGAGATGGGATGAAGGGACATAATCTTGCTGCTAAAAGCATACACTCTATTTTCTGTACATGACTACATTGACTGTCTTCATAGGTGACTCTCCAGAGTGCCTTGCCTGATGCCGATGGACTAATATTTGATATGTGAACAACAGTCCAGGCACAGGTCAAGAGCACAGAACTGGTGTGGTTGCAGCAAGCCACTGTCAGTTTCTATCAACATGCACGATTTGACCTATAGCACCCTGTGCATAGGTAAAGGGCATGCAGATTATCATAGCCTTGGGATATGCAGTTAAGCATGAAGTTAGCAGAATGAATGTCAGTGAATTGGGGTAGGAAACACTGCAGCCTGAAGAAAAAACAAATGCATTTCACCTAAAGAGTGTGAATTTCCCATGGAAATGAGAAACGAGAATTCCTGAGAGAACTTATTTTCCTTGTCTATTTATTTCTGCCCTGTAGGAAGATGATAATGGAAACTATTTTAATAACACTGTAGGCTTTAACAAAAGCAGTGCTATTTTTGAATGATAATATATTTTTTCTAGAGTCATAAACATAATCAAAATTGCACTTTAAGGGTATGGGCATCATCTTGAAACCAGTCTGGCCATGATGTTTAAATATCTTTGGGCACTGGATATATGGCGGGCAAGCAATACAGCGATTTGCAGATGTTTGTGAGAACATGTGAAATCATCAGACTAGGAAAGGTCATTTTTGTATAGCAAATATATCCTAGGTGATAGTTTCTATCTTAGTCTTCATTCCTTAATTGTTCAGTGTTGGAATTGCTAATTTTTTTCTTCTTTCCAACCAGCAAAACTGTTGCATAAACAGTTTTCATTTAGGCAATCTTAAATCTAAAATTACATTTCAAATATTTCTATAATAAAAATCCATGGTAAATGTTTAAAAAGTGCTAGTTTACGAATCATTTGATATAACCCAGTTTCAGTATCAAAAAGTTTTTACCTTCTCAAATTGATGTTACTAAGATCTGCCCCCTTAAAAGTTAAAACTCTGTTGTTATACACTCTGCACAGTTGTACTTCTTTTAAAGTAGATACTAGTCTGTTTATTCAATAAAGCTGGTTATTAGTTTCTCATGAGCGGACTAAAAATCTTCTCAGAGACGTAATCCGAATGGGAGCTGGAAAGCCCCAACACTGTTAAAATAGTTGCAACATAAAAGTTAATGATTGAACTGTCCTTATACATTTTGATTTACATAGAATTGATTTTTAGGGCAATTTTTTTTTTGTTTTTTTAATATGTTTTTATTGATTTCAGAGAGGAAGGAAGAGGGAGAGAGAGAAACATCAATGATGAGATTGAATCATTGATTGGTTGCCTCCTGCAGGCTGCCTACTGGGGATGGAGCCTGCAACCTGGGCATGTGCCCTTGACTGGAATCTAACCAGGTACCCTTCAGTCTGCAGGCTGATGCTCTATCCACTGAGCCAATCCAGCTAGGGCGGGTGTATTTTGTTTTATTGTGTTTGATTTCATGTTGTACCAAACACTTTAAGGTATCTTCATGCATACTCATGTGTGTACACATACTCATGTCTACATTCACATGATCACATTCACATATAGAAATCCCTGGTTATACACTCCTCAGGAAATTCCATCCTTCTCCCTACTCAACTGCTACTTATAAATAAATGATTTCTAAACTTGTTTCTCTAGACCAAACCTTGAATATCCAGACTTGTCTATCTCACTGCCAGTTAAACAGCTGCAGCTAAATGTCCCACAAGTACCTGGAAACACATTGAGTCCAAAAACAAACTCACAGTACCTACAAGTCTCCCTGTCTTCCATTGTACCTTATTCAATGAATCATACCATCAAGAACCATTTTCTCATGACAGAAACCTGTATGTCTTAGAAACACTTATGATCAAAACCACCATGCCTATCAATGACCAGATTCTGAGAATTTCAACTCTAAATTCTTCTTAAATATGTACTCTCCATCTTTTGACGTTTTTCAATTTCAATCTCCCTCCATGTCTTAACACACTATTTCCATAGATTACTTACAAATCCTTCTTTTTCTAGGCCAAGCTTTACTCAAATACTCTTCATTTGCGATAGTCTTATTAAAAGCAAATCTTAAAAGCAGAAAAAAAGTTTAATGACTACTCAATATATACACAATAAAATTTAGACAAATATTAGAATGGCATTTGTAATGCATTCTTCATAATTTCTCCTAATTTCATCTTCAACTTTAGCTCTCAGCCTTCCCTCTTGCAGAATAAAATTAGGTAAAATGAATAAGGAGCCACAGCCAATAAGCAACAACAAAATCTCGAAGGAATAAACTAAAAACAATTTTAAGATAGATCTAAACTCAACTATATAAAATGTAATACAATTTTACATAGTTGAGTTTAGCAAAGAATGTAAGCCTGGATGAAAAAGTAAGACTTGATTATATAGCATTTCTAAGACACATTAAATATAAATATGCAAAACATTTCAAAGGAAAAAATGGAAAAAGATATGTCAAATATTAATTACATCAATATTATCTCCATGTTAATATTAGATGAAGTAGATCTTATGACAAGAAGTTTTTCTAAAGCTAAAGAGTGACAGTTCATGATAAAAAGGGCAATTAGGATGACATAATAATCTTAAATGTGCACACAATTAATAAATGAGCTTCAAAATATGTGAAGCGAAAACAGACAAAACTGAAGAGAGGAAAAGACAAATTAACAATTATATTTGCATATTGTAATACCCTTCCATCATTAGTGATTAAAAAATTTGACCCAAAAATAAGTAACAAGATAGAAGATCTAAGTAACACCATACTAACTTGACATAATGGGCATGTGCAGACAATTTCACCAAAAATGAGAGTCCAACATTTTTCTAAGTGTCAGCTTTATCATAAACTAGAGGCCTGGTGCACAAATTTGTGCACAGGTGAGGTCCCTTGGCCTGGCTGGTGATAAAGGCCTATCAGAGGGCCAGCCAGCCGGGGGGAGGGACCCCGGTAGGTTTTCCAGCTGGCCCCCCAATCGGGGCCTATCGGAAGGCCAGCAGGCCAGGTGGAGGGGCCGCGGGAGGTTGGTTGGCTGCAGGAGGTTGGCTGTGGCAGTGCACTGACCACCAGGGGGCAGCTCCTGCATTGAGCATCTGCCCCCTGGTGGTCAGTGTGCATCATAGTGACTGGTCAGCTGGTTGTTCCGGTTGTTCAGTCGTAACGGTCACTTAGGTTTTTATATATAGATAAATCTCAGTACATTTCAAAAGATTGTAATCTTATAGAATGTGTTCTTTAACTATGATATAATTAAATAGGTATAAATTAAATTACTAAAAATCTATATATATATAAAAGCCTAAGGGACCATATCCCAATTTGGGGGATGCTGCTAAGGAAATGATTTAAGGGAAATTTGGATATTTAAATGCCTATAGGATAAAAATGAAGAAAGAACTGAGTTCTTGACCTAACTCTCCACCATAAGTAGTGTCTTAGTCTAGTTGGGCTACCATACCAAAATACCATAAACCGGTGGCTTAAATAACAAAAACTTGTTTTCTTATAGTTCTAGAGCAGCCGTGGGCAAACTACCGCCCGCGGGCCGGATCTGGCCCCTTTGAAATGAATAAAACTAAAAAAAAAAAAAAGACCGTACCCTTTTATATAATGATGTTTACTTTGAGTTTATATTAGATCACACAAACATTCCATCCATGCTTTTGTTCAGGCCCTCTGGTCCAGTTTAAGAACCCATTGTGGCCCTCAAGTCAAAAAGTTTGCCCACCCCTGTTCTAGAGGCTAGTTCAGATCAAGGTGCCCACTTGGTAGCTTTCTTGTGAGAGTTCTCCAAATACTATAACACTGGGAAGTAGGGCTTCAACATTGGAATTTAGAAAGACACAATTCAGTTCAGTTCATAGTAAGATGATAGGGACCAAAAAAATAAAGGTAAATTCACTATAACAGAATACAAACAAGCAATAAAGATAAAAGCAAAAATCAGTGATCTAAGATGGCTGCGGCATTGGAGGACGCTGAACTAGCCCCCTCTCATTAGCGAAATCAAATATACTTGTATATCTGTAGCAATTATTCCGGTGAGACAACTGAATGTTGGAAAGAACAGTTTCCGATAACAAACATGAGAAAGAGACTGAATAGAGAAGGCTGGGAAGCTGAGGAGCCCTCTAGTGGTGGGAATCCCCCTCTCTGGAGGAGCCAGTGAGCTCCATTGCTTAGGTTCCTCTCCACTTTGGGCAGGTGTGTAAGTTCTATTTGGGTGCTTTGGCCTACCTTATGGATCACCACAGCCATAAGTTCACAGCTACCTTGCCTGGAGGTTTCCACCTTGGAACAAATGGAGTAAGTGGGAACAACGTGGTGTCACCTGGCCTCACTGAGATGCTCCTGGTAGCAGGCTAGTGCTCCAGGTGCCTTAAGCGCCTGCTCAGCTCCAAGCCACTTCCCCAAACTTCCCAGCACAGAACTCGGGTCCAGAGGTCTCTGCTATACAAGACCCCTTTCAGTACAACAAACAAGAGATTGCATAGAGAAGACTGGAGAGCTCTCTGGGCACTGCGGGGATGCTCTGAGGGTGGAGAGGACAGTGAGCTCCATTGAGTTCCCATCTATTGGGCTTTATCCAGGTGTTCTTTAGTGTGCTCCCGAACACATCACTGAGCCTATTTCGGCCCAGATCAAAGGGAACAGGCAGGAAGGACATTGCTACATGCACTTGGCATCTCTACCCACAGCTGCTCTGCCTCAGGAGGCCAGTGCCCTGGACGCCTTAAGCACCTGCTGTGCTCCTACCAGCCTGCCCAAACCACCTTGCGCACACACAGTCTACACAGAGTCTGCTACATTCGGCTACTTTCCCAAGACTGAGAGATAAAGCAATTTTGTCTAATTCATATTGATATTAAATAAGGGTTCCCTGCGTGATGCTTTTTTTTTTTAAGCAAACATATCCTCAAGATTTTATTGTCACATCATAAAACAAAACATGAAGCTTAAAACTGGATCACTTGGCCCTTCCTCTTATCAAAATGCTTGCATTTCTTAATAGCCAGCATTTTCTTAGATCTGCAGTTGGGCTCACAGCTTTCAAGCCTCAGCACAATCTTCTTTGTAGTTTTAGCCTTTTTTTTTGCAGAAAATCGGCTTAGTCTGCCCACCAAAGCCAGTCTGCTCCCTGTCATAAGGCTGCTTTCCCTGCGCATCCCTGCCCTTCTTGTACTGTATTACCTTGTGGGATTGATGCTTGGCACACTTCTTACAGAAAGTCCCTCAGATTTTAGGGTTGTTCACCATGCTTGCGAGAGTGCTATTGGAATATAAAGAGCATGGCACCAGCTTTTGAGAAAACAAAATAAAGAGGAGCTTTATTTGCTCTTTTTTCTTATTGCCAGAATTAACTGGCAAGACAGGAGGCAAGGGTTAAACATGACTTCCAGATCCAGGATTTGGGGCAGGGTTTTTAGGGGTAGTAGTTAAGGGTTTACAAGTATTACTTGTAAGTTGCATTTCACTAGTGTTACTCATAACTGGTGTATCCAAGGTTTTAAACTTAGGTTTTGGGTCTTGTTAGAAACAGGATAGAATCAGGTTTTGAGGTTACATTATAAACAAATGGTCAAACAAAATGAAAAGGTAGAAGACTATCTGAAGAAAGAAGAAAAATCACCCCCCCCCCCCAAAAAAAATACCCTAAAGAACTGGAAATAAGTAATTTGCCTGATAAAGAATTCAAAGAAATGGTCATAAGGATCCTGGCCACACTTGAGATGGGAATAGAGGTAATTTAGGGAGAAATTCAACAAAGGGAGGAAATAACCATTGAAAATATCTACACACCCAACATAGAAGCACCTAAATAAAGTAATCATTACTAGATATAAAGTGAGAAATCCACAGTAATAGAATAATAGCAGGAGATTTTACATCCCACTTATTTCAATGGATAGATCATTTAGACAGAAAATAAGGAAATAATGGTCCTAAATGTCACATTAAATGTGATCAACTTAATAGATATTTATAGAACATTTCATCCACAAACTGCCGAATACACACTATTTTTAAAGTGCTCATGGAACATTCTCCAGGATAGATCACATATTAGGCCACAAAACAAGCCTCAATAAATTGAAATCATATCAAGCAACTTTTCTGCATATAATGGCATGCAACTAGAAATGAACTATAGGGAGAAAACTGTAAAACGCACAAATACGTGGAGACTAAAAAACATGATACTAAGCAACCAATGGATCCAAGAAGACATCAGACAAGAAATCAAAAACTATCTTGAAATAAATGAAAATAAAAACACAACTTTTCAAAATTTATGGCATGCAGCAAAAATAGGCCCATTTAGAGAAATAATAAAAATTCCAAATAAACAATCTAACTGTACACCTACAGGAACTAGAAAAAGGAAAAACCAAACCCAAACTTTCAAAGAATTAATACCTATCCTTCTTAAACTATTTCAAAAATTGAAGAGGGAGGAAAGCATCCAAACTTAGTCTATGAAGCCATAATTTCATTAACATCAAAACCAGATAAAGACATTACAAAACAGAAAATTACAGGCCAATATCCATGATGAACATAGATACAAACATGTTCAACAAAATATTAGTAAACTGGATTCAACATACATTAAAAGGATTATACAACATGACCAAATAGGATTCATTCCAGGGCTGCAAGCATGGTTCAACATTCATAAACTCAATTTATATAATGAGCAACATAAACATATTAAAAAAAGACACAGATCCAGAGACAGAGAAGCATCAATCACACTGTCCAACCTCAGAAGGAAGGTATGGGAGGGTGGGGGTATGGAGGAGAGATCAACCGAAGGATTTATATGCAAGCATATAGGCCTAACCAATGGACACAGACAACAGGGGGTGAGGGCATGAGACAGGGGGATGGGGGGTAATGTGGGAATAAGGACACATATGTAATAACTTAATCAATAAAGAAATTAAAAAAGAAAGCTTCCCAATAAAAGAAATATCATGTAATAATAATAAAAAATAATAATAAAAATAAATAAATAAATAATGGGCAAAAACCCTGAACAGACAATTCTCCCAAGATATCAATAGACATTTGAAAAGATACTCAACATCACTAGTCATCAGAGAAATGCAAATTAAAACCAAAAGGAAATATCACCTCACACTTGTAAGAATGGCTATCATCAATAAATCAACAAATAGCAAGTGCTGGCAAGAATGTGGAATAAAGGGAACCCTTGTGCACTGTTGGTGCGATTGCAAATTAGTATATCCACTGTGGGAAATATTATGGAGATTCCTCAAAAAAGTTAAAAATAGAGGTACCACATGGTCAGGAATTCCACTTCTGGGTATTTATTCAAAGAAAATAAAAACACGAATTTAAAAAGAAAAATTCACCCCTATGTTTATTGCAGCACTATTAGTAATAGCCAAGATTTAGAAGCAAACTAGATGCCCATCAATAGATGAATGTATTAAATATATATATAGTGGGATATATTATTCAGTAATAAAAACAAATGAAAACTTACCATTTGTGAAAACATGAATGCACTTGTAATGTATTATGCTAAGTGAAATATTTCAGACAGAGAAATATTGATCTCACTTATATGTAGAATCTAAAAAGAAAGAAGGGAAGAAGAAAGAAAGAAAGAAGAAAGAAAGAAAGAAAGAAAGAAAGAAAGAAAGAAAGAAAGAAAGAAAGAAAACAGAAACAGATTCATAGGTATAGAGAACAA
Organism: Myotis yumanensis; assembly: GCF_028538775.1. Lineage (NCBI taxonomy): Eukaryota > Metazoa > Chordata > Mammalia > Chiroptera > Vespertilionidae > Myotis > Myotis yumanensis. Next base: position 26,610,583 of record NW_027223762.1, on the reverse strand, counting down.
GCTGATGGTTGCCAAAAAATAGGAGAAATATGGGTTGGAATAAAAAAAATGAATTAAAACAAATGATGGAGAAAATTAACAAAATTAAAGGTTGATTTTTGAAAATTATAACATCAATAAAGTTCTATAAAGACTTTTCAAGAGAGAAAATATAAATTAGCAACATCAGGAATGAAAGAGGTATCATTACTTACCCAAGAGACATTAAAGGGATAATAAATATTGGGAAAATATTTATATTAACACAATAACTTTTGTGAAATAGCCAAATTCCTAGAAGAAAAAAAAAAAAACAACACGACTTACCAAAACTGGTTCAAGAAGAGATAGAAAAAAAAATTGACTAGAACCATGTATCTAGAAACTATGTTGTAAACATGTTTTTAGGATAGAATGAGACTAATTATAAGGAAGTAAACAGGTAACCAGTTCATACATTTGCTAACCATATTTTCCTATTAACATATTACCCCATCTTTGTTCTCTCCCTGTGGCAAATAAACTATATATATTTCCATATGCTTGTATATAGCAAATAAATTACTTTTGTAACTGATATCTGTTAAAGAAGAAAATAAATAAAAATGATCTTTTGCCTTTGTAAAAAAAAAAAAAAAAGGAATGAAATAACTGAATTCATGATTAAAACATTTCCCTCAAAGTAACTATCGGGTCCAGATGGTTTCATTAGAGACTTTTCTTTAGCATTCGGGAGAGTTAATACCAAACTGATAGGGGGTAAATTTTTCCCCACCAAAAGAGTGTTTTTTCTCTTTCTGCTTTGGCATAGTTTAAAATTATTACTTAAAAACAGTTCTTTGTTTTGAAAAAAAAATTTAATTCCTAATAATCAAGTTACTACTTAATGTGGTGTTTTTTAATATGTTGCCTGTAACTATTTAGCCTTTCCCAAATTCAGAACAATAAAACTGCTGAGGTATCTTTAATAACTAATCTAACTTTAAGGTTCTTGGATGGCAATGGGTAACAAAATGTATCCTTTCACTTTAAAAAAAGATACCAGCTATATTAAAATTCATATACCATTCTCTAGATTTTAATTAATGCAAAACTTATTCTATAAAGAAATACATTCATTTTCTTTATCAACCCTACAATAAAGAAAATAAAAAACTGAAACATGAGAAATTGAAAAAATCCTTTAATTACCAACTACATCAACAAAAATATTTTGTCTCTAGATTTAAATAACTTTATTGATTGATAGCATCCATAGTTCACTACATAGGATAAGTTAAATTATGTTCATAATATATCTTTTTCCCCCAGGTTACTCACAAATGACATGTTTATAAATTATTTTGTATTATACCTCAATAGAGAATTCAACTCTCCTCCATTCTAATAATGGATATTTAATATAAAAAAATCATTGAGAGCCACTCAATCTTATCTTTAACAGGTACTAACTACCTTTCTTCAGCAGAATATACTTAGCTTTTCCTTATCTTAGGCCAAGAGAATGGATATAGACATATATATACCAAATTTTGCAGCACAAAGTATTTAAGCTCAAGTCACTTTAAAACCAGCTTTCACATCCATTATAAAGGGTGTCCCAAAATTCACGCAAGAAGTAATTTTGATAGAAAATACAGGTTTATAATTAAAAATTGTAAATTTTTTATTGATTCATAAAGTATACAGTATAGGGTTATGTATGGAATAGGATATTGGGTAAATGGCCTCCACGGCTTCTCGAAATGTCCAATTATTGACCATGGTGCCAAATTGACGTCCCTGGACTCTCAGCAACACTCTCACAAACTGCTTCGATGTTTTGTGTTGAACGACTTGTTGAAGGATGACCAGAGTGTTTATGATCACTAATTGATCCAGTCTTCCTAAATTTTTTAATTAATCTCTTCACAGTTGATGAAGTTAAATCACTATTCCGACCATATTTTGCACGAAAATTGCAAACTGTAGCTGCCAAACCTTCATTACTTTTAAAATATTTCTCAATAATGAAAACGTGTTGTTCTTTCATGTAGCACTCCACTTTTAATAACCCTGAACTATCAGCTGTCACGCTATCTTTTTTTTTTCATTGGCAACACTTTACGGCACAAATGGCGTTAAAATTAAAATCTTGCATGAATTTTGGGACACCCTTTATTACAGAAAAAAAAGCATTCCATGTTAGTGTTTCATGTTTCAAAATTTACAAATTTTAAAGAAAAGATGACAATGTTTTGAAAAATTGCAAATCTTGATCAATCCCTACCCAACATTCCATTTACTAATTTCTCCTAAAATCAGCCTTGACTAAGTCTAGAGAATAACCTTGACTAAGCTCCACGCTGTAAGTACCGTTAACACCTCATCTCTTTGGATACCCCACTCAGACCCTATAAAGATAGTGTTCTCCCTTGCTCAGCAAAGTTACTGACCATCACATTTTCATGGTGGTCTTTGTATGGGGATTCCAACTTTAAATAAATTCAGAATGTATGTGATAATAAATATAATAGTGAGAAAGAAGGCTTTTTCTTGCCTTAAAGATTAATTAAATTCATAACTTCATTACACCTTAATTGGTACTCTGGTCCTCATGTTTAATTGAAGAGATGGAGATGAGGGGCATAAACCCCAAATATATATCAAAATAGAGTTTAACTGTCACTTTTACTGTCTCACAAAAGAGTGGTTAATATGTTTGAAAAATTCTCAGTCCCTCAAAGTCCATGAAAATATTTCCATGTAAACATTCACAGAAGTTTTCCAAAAATGTTTAACAATAGTTAAGTTGCCCCCCAACTATACTTATGGGATACCTTAACTGGGACTGTAAATGGATTTGCGTTCATGAGACTTTAAAGTGGACGAGCCCTGTGCTGGCTCCAGAGCTGTGTTCCTAAGAAACCCACAGAGAGCTCTTTGCATTTCCACAGCATGCTGTGGTCATTATCAAGCTAATTTGTGTGATATGCAGTGAAAGAAGTAAATATTGCTACCCTTCTTTAACAAATGAGGGAATTCAGACATAATGGAGGTCAAGTTCCATTTCTAATACACTGTACAAATTAAAAGCTTTTTTTTTCTATTTCTCATCCCCAAGCCGTCTTAAGGGTAAGCATAATCTTGCTCTTGTAATATTATTTGTTCCAAGTCACTAGAGTCTAAACACAGGGGAGAAGTTCATAATGTTTAGAACATCAGTTCATCAGTGAGAATAATCCCATTAATGGGATTTTAATAGGTTTTATCTATAGAGATCAATATAAGCCCTAGTTTGCTAGTTCAGCATAAAATATAAACAAACTGCTTAATACACAGAATGGCTCCAGCAGTGCTAAAATGGTTCATCATCTGAGAAAATAAAACTAACCCCAACAACTGCCAGTTAGGCATATAAAATAACAGCTTCTAATTATAACTTTATGTAATAAAAAACCTCACCCTCATTTCCTTTTTTCCATTTCTGCAACAAAACAGCAGAGAGTTAGGTTGGCATGGAGTATATCCAGACCAAAACTTGATTTTGCTCTGATAAGCTGTATTTACCAACATTAAAGTAAAATAGTTCATGGATTTTATTTTTTTAATATATTTTTATTTATTCAGAGAGAAAGAGAGAAGGAGAGAGAACCATCAATGATGAAAGAGAATCATTGATCAGCTGCCTCCTGCATGCCCCACACTGGGGATCGAGCCCGCAACCTGGGCATATGCCCTGACCTGGAATGAAACTACGACTTTCTGGTTCATAGGTCAACACTCAACCACTGAGCCATGCCAGCTGGTGGTATTTCCTGCATTTTATACACATCATGTCATATGTCACTTACAGCAATTCTGATATGAGAAAGGCAGATATTACTCTCCTTACAGATTAACAGGGAAACTGAGACACAACGTCCTTATGATACTCTTCTAAAATAAGCAAGTGATGGTGGATGTAATCACCCAAACCTCTGATTCAATCAAGGTGTGCCTCTACCACATTTCTGCGTCTCATGTCTTGGGCAATCTTCCCAAAGTCCAATGGACACAATTCTAAGTAAAAATTGACTTGGTAAAAACAAGCTTATAATCACTGTTGATATGAATAGAATACATTAGCTTAAAAGTAAATTTTCTAAAAACTATTGCCACACTAAAGAAATTCCTTAATATAATAATAATAAATACCATAATATAAATAAATGTCATATTGAAAGTTTGTGATCACTACAATACTCTTTAGTTGTACATAATGCCACCCTGATGGTCTGTTTCTAAAGGTAGATTTTCTTCTTTTGGATTCTAAATTTCCATAAAGTTGATGTAATTCTCATTAAAACATTCACATGATTTTTTATTCAAAGATACACTTCTGCATTTTAATTTAAGCAAAATAGGTATTCTTTATTAATACCTAAAGCAAAATATTACCAGTTTCTATACTACACTCCTTAAACTACATTTTAGTTTTCTTCTATTATTATAAACTCTTAGTATTATGAGGAATTCATGATATCACATCTCTAATGTACATTAAACCACTCTTCTTCATCAGACATATGATTTTGAGTATTGAATGGGGTCCATGCTTGAAAGGTACTCATTTTAAGAGATTTTTCCATAATTAAGTTACATGTAAAGCTATTAAGAGCATATCTTTTAGTGACTGATAGTTTTGAATTACTAAGCATGCCCCTTACCTGAAGTCTCCTGCACATAAATAGGGCTATGGGCCCAGCCAGCGTGGCTCAGTGGTTGAGCATCAACCTACAAACCAGGAGGTCACATTTCAATTCCTAGTCAGGGCACATCCCCAGGTTTCAGGCTCCATCCCATTGTGGGACGTGCATATGTACAAAAAGAGAATAGAAGAAAAGGTCATAAACAGTGGATGGGTACATAAAAGAACAACATCTGAGTTGGTGTTTGATTGATAAATTAGAATTTTAGCTGTAAATGAAGATAAGGACTTTCTAGAGAGAGGAAATAATATATGGACTAATATGGAGACAAAAAAAAACATTACAATGAGTTGTAAGATTCTGTTTTATGTAATAATTATAATTTAAGTACTTATCATGAGAAAGAATGGATAAAAGAGCTATGAAATAGTAAAATATATCTCAGTTAATAATATAGGACTGGTGCTTACATTCTATTGTAGGAAGATGGATAATTTTAGAAAAATGGTTCATCCTTATTAATATCTGAAAGAAGATATTATTTCCTTTACTGCTATATTTTAAAATGTACTACATTCATCTTCCATTATCATAAATGGTTAGTGATATTAGAAGAATGCATAATACAAGTTTAAAGCAGCTCTCTTCATCAGACAAAGTGATTTTCAATAACCTTAAGTGATTATATAATTCCAGGTACATGTGTATGATATCTAGAAAATAAAGTAAAGTTCATATACATAAAATGTGAGCAGATAGGTCTGGTGTTTTCAATGGGGTAGTCAAGGTATTTGCCTAACTTTAGATTGCACTCCCTCTCTCTACTATAACACTCTTTTCATTATGAAGATATGAAAATTATATGCTATCATGAGATTGGAAGAAATTAAATGATTTCAGGTGCCACATTTTCTACACAAAGTGCAAAATAAAACAGTGTTTATATATTCCTAGTCTGCTTTATGTGTTCTGCCTAGAAGGTGGGTTATTTAAATTGTCCATGCAGTCCTATCAGCAGAACTGGTATTCCTCACTCATATTTGGTAGCAGATAGTAGATAGATAACTTTTTTGTAAGAGTAAACATTATTTTTCTATAGGACAATCCCTACGTGACTTTTCTGAAAAATGAAAGGCATGCTCTGTCTCTTGATTTAAAAAATGCAGGGGCTTAATTAACACACTGACAAGGAATCAGAACCAAGCCAATAACCTAATCCCATAGCTAAAAACCTATTAGATTAGTTTATCTAAAGTCATTACTGTCTCCTGTCCTTCCTCCCTCTCTCTCCCCCTTTATTTTTCCTTTCTTTCCTCTTAAACATATTTTCTTCCTCACTGTCTCTTTTTAAAGGTCAGTAAATATATTGCCTGTCTGGCACGGCTCAGTGGTTAAGCATTGACCTATGAACCAGGAGGTCATGGTTTGATTCCCCCATCGGGGCACATGCCTGGGTTGCAGCTTAATCCTCAGTGTGGGGCATGCAGAAGGCAACCAGTCAATGATTCTCTCTCATCATTGATGTCTCTATCTCTCTCTCCCTCTTTGAAATTAATAAAAATATATTAAAAAATAAAATAAACGTCAGTAAATATATTGAGATCCACATATGACAATAGATCTAAGGAGGGTATTTACTCAAAGTATGCATTCTATCTTGAGACAAATAAATTGATTTTTGACAAAAATTAAAAAAGGAACCCCTTCCCCCCCCCAAAAAAAACAGGAAGGCTCAGTTATGTTCAATGGAAGAAGATCCATAATTAATAACACCTTTCTGTTCCTTTCAGAAGGAAAAGTGGTCATGTGGAAGGCTTCATGGGGGAATTTCCTACATGATTCCCATAAGAATAGTTTCTTAGGATTATAAACCATTGTTGCTGCTAATCTAACTGAAGAAGAGCCTGACAGGGGCTGGGGCTGAAGAGACTGGCAAGACTCAGTCATGAGGGTCATGAATGTCAAGTGGAAGAGGTTGAACTCTATAAAAGATGGGAAAGCAAGGGAAAGCTTAAAACTGGGAAGAAATAATATATGATTTTTATTTTAGGAAAGTTCCTTTTGGTAAGAGCACAAAGAATTCATTAGAAGGATAGTAGTTTATTTAAGAATAAAAAGGACTGGACACGTGACATGTGAAATCCTATATAGTAAAAGCTTAATCCTATATAATAAAAGCCTAATATGCTAAGTGTATATCCTATATAATAAAAGTCTAATATGCTAAGTGTCTGGTTTTCTGGTTGTCTGGTTGGCTGCTCAACCAATCAAAGCATAATATGCTAATAATATGCTAAGGCCGCTCAACTGCTCACTATGACGTGCACTGACCACCAAGGGGCAGATGCTCTGACTGGTAAGTTAGCTTGCTGTTGGGGTCCGGCAAATCGGGACTGAGTGAGACGGGCCAGACATGCCCTGGAGCCCTCCTGCAGTCCCTCCCCAGCTGGCCAACCTCCTGCATCCCTCTCCAGTCCCAATTGTGTACCAGTGGGGTCCCTTGGCCTGGCCTGTGGCTTCTTGCAATCCAGGACCCCTCAGGGGATGTTGGAGAGCCAGTTTTGGCCCAATCCTAGGCCAAGCCTGGGGACCCCACTGGTGCACGAATTTGTGCACCAGGCCTCTAGTATAAAAAAATGACCTAAACTAAGATGATAGTGGTGGGAAGAAAGAGAAAATGTAGAGTAGGGAATCATGACGTCTTCCTGCTTTCTGCAGCACCTTCCATAATATCTGGCAATAAATGTCTTTCAATAAATGCAATAGAATTTTAGGATTTGGATAATGATTCAGGGGAGAAAAAATGTAGTAAAGGGTTTTAAATGTGGCTGTCTTTAATCCAAGCTCTTTTTTCTGAACAAGATTTAGGTTTTAACATCTTGTTGATGAAGTTATATGGGCATTTACCGCTAAAACCATTCGCTTAAGTGCAAATAAGCAATGTCTTTTTTGCTCTTGCTTTAACCCAGGCATATAAATAATTCCTCCAGCAGGAATTACTAAGAACAAAAACCTAGCATGAGACTACACAGTCTGTCTCTTTTTGCTCCTCCCAACTCGTAGAGGTGACCTGGTAAAATTAAACCTCCTAGGTCTGATCTGAATCAGGTGCTCTGACAGAAAGTGTCTTCCAACTCTGCCAACTAGATCATAAATTTCAGTTTCCTCTGGAACCAGGCAAATAGACTGTGCCTTTGTCCTGAGCAGTGTGCTTCTTTACTTTTTCCTTTCCTCTTCTTTATTTTAAAATCCCATATTGATTGACTGGGAGGAAGTACAGCTTTAATTTTGTTATTGACTAAATAGACCTTCCTGCCTGTTTAGTTCCTGTTTAACTGCAAAGAAAAGATTCATTCAACACTATCTCTGCAATCACAGTAATGATTGCACACTGCTTTATGTTTTCATTATTTTTTTCTGCACATAAATAAGGTGTCAAGAGTTTGAATACTTCATGAGCAGCATTCTGTAAATTATAATAATATACTGTACTTCTTTGACCTTTTTAATATTGTGTGATTTGGTTGGCTGGCCTCTCTATTTATAGCTGTGCTGAGTAGAGGGGAAGGAATGAATATCCTGCTGTTAATGAAAATATATATTGAAAGAGTCAAATGATGATACTGCCTTGGTTCAGATGATTATATTTCATAAGATATACAGCATTAGGCATTATAATTCTGATAAATCATTCTGCTGACAAAAGGTATAATGAGATTAGAAAATTGCCAAAAATTAATTCATTTACTGGCAGAATTTGTACCTAGGCTAAGAAGAGTGTGGATTTTTAACAAAGTCTCATCAGAATCCCAAGTTTAAAGTCACATTTATTTTAATTCTCTATCCATACTTAAGATGGTATGTTTGGTACTTTAGTAAGTATGATTAAAAATAATGATGGAGAATTTCCTTTATACCTTACAAAATAATGATCAAATTATCTTTTATCTTAGTTGCCTGGGAAGTTATGACTTAGTTTTGCCTTTTGAAAGTAAGGAATGCATTTTTTTTTTTTAGGTTTTATACTAAATGGTTTCAATGACAGAGACAACGGAATAGAAAACATTTTGAGGGAATTATTCATACCATTGTCTTTTTGGCTCCATGCATATGCCAACTCATGCGATACTGCCTGCCTAAAGTATATTTAATGGCATTCTTAACTTTCATAAACTATTCATTAAACAAGTCAGCATTGTTGCTTTTTTTTTATGCCTTTACCTTACAGGAAAGGAAAGAAATACATAAGCCAACTTTATCCCAAGAGAGAGAACCTCTTCTATGTCGATTCGTGTAACTACTTTGCCCAAAGTAACTTCTGCCCTGAGAACATTGGAAGAGAAGATGAGCTCTCTTACAGTTCTTGTTAATTTGTCATAATATATTAGTGTACACATGAACAATTTAATTAATATAATGACTTGGTTCATTTGACAGGCAGCTGAACTCTGCTCTAAGAACCAGTGCATCATCTATAACCCATACTTTGAGAAACGTGGCTTTGCACACCTCACTCTGTTCTCATTCGTTTTTTCGTTTTTTCTTTTTTATGCATTGTAAACAAAGGCCTTTCGCTTCAGGGAGACCAACACCTCTTCTGAGAAGCAGCAGAGATCTGCTGTGCTGTACCAGTTCATTTTCAATTAGTGTCTTGGATCTATTCATTTGAAAAGCTTATGGGAAGCCATTATTATGTGGTAAAGGATTTTAGACAGGTTGGATGTGATTTATCACATAAAGTGGAATTAGACAGGTTTAGTTTGATTACATAGCACATCTGTTGAGGAGGTGGTAGAAAGATTTATGAAGTAAAATCAAGTCAAATAGAGAAAAATGAAGTAGATATGTGTAGCATGTAAAAGGATAAATAGAACCTATATGATTGGAGACACTTTTTTCCCTTTATTTTATTTTATTACTAGTTTTTTCCATTACCATGTATCCCCCATATACTCTCTTCCACCTCCACTCCCACCCCAGTTACTTAATCATATCTGTCATGATATCTATATGTATTCCTTATATATGCTCAGGAATTTTCTGAACCTTGTCTCATTTTATCCTCACAATGGTTCTCCAAGATAATCCTGCTCTCCCCTTTTACAGAAAATGAAACTGAGGTTCTAAAAAGTTAAATGACTTCCTCAAGGATAAACAAACAGCTAGGCTGAGACAGAGCCAGAGACAGATTACTGTTGTTTCCCCCCTTTTGTCTTTAAAGTGCATGCCCTGTCCATGTCTCCATAAACTTTAAAAAAAAAATTGTATTTAGTGGTTGATGAGAGAGAGAGAGAGAGAGAGAGAGAGAGAGAGAAGAAAAGAGATAGAGATAGAGATAGAGATAGAGAGAGAGAGAGAGAGAGATAAACATCGATTTGTTGTTTCACTTATTTATGCACTTACAAACTTGGCATGTCAGGACGATGCTCTAACCAACTGAGCAACCTGGCCAGGGCTCATTTCTCCATAATATTCTGCAATTTGCTAGTCCTCTTTTCTCAGACTGCTCACACATGGCAGTGTCCTGGGTCTCACCTAAGTGTTGAAGACATTTCAATCTGCCCAGGTACAGAGAAACCAGTTGGAATTCCTTCTTAAATCATAGGTTGTCCACAACCTAGTGAGGGACTCATAAGATAACAAATAATTCAAAATATATCTTTTGCCTCTATCTAGGTGCCTCTCCCATCAACCAGTCATCACGGGTAGATGCACACCTGACAAATAAAACCCTATTAATGTTTATATGTATTATTTATCCCTTGCCTTGAACCAGAAAGGAATTCAGTTGGCCTCTCCATTGAAATGTTATCAGATAAAGATTTATTTAATTATCTCTCTTCAGAATTCTAAAAGTTTCATTTGAATACAGAAAAATTTTGATCTTTACAAGTTACCTCATTAAAAAAGTATAACATCACAGACTTGAAAAAAACCTGTGATAAAGAAGAGATTGATAATTTTAGTCAGCAAAGTATTTCTGACAATACTTAGGAAGCCAATCACCATGACTATGACTGATCTTGCACAATTAACAATTACAGTGAATTTTCATTTATTATAAAGTGCAGGTCCCAGATCAGAAGGTCACTGGACTAATTCATGTTGCCTGATCCTTTTTTCTCTACTGCCAACATGGTACTCTACTGTTGGATATAAAAGGAACGTCACAGTCGCTCTAAGAATTTATTGAATATCCAAATGATATCCAAGAAACATGCTCATGCTCATGATATCTAAGAAACATGTCAAACCAGCTTTGGATGTCCAACTTAAAAGCACATTAAGGAAAACAAATATTGTAATTACCATATTTGCTTCAAGTATACAGTTTCTTAATTAAAAGAGAAATTGAATATGATTATGCTTTGTTTATTATATTTCACTAATGTCGTTTATTCCTGCACACACCTAAGAGGTTATTCAGATTTTTTAGTTGTTATGGAATTTCACAAAATTAAATATTGTTTAAGGCAAATAGGCTATTAACTAAAGATTATAAAGTTGATTTAGTGTTATATGAAGTAATTTCACTTCACTGAAACAATATTTGAGCTGTATATTAAGTTGAATCAAGCTACAGTAATTAACAGCCTAACATAGCATAGAAAATAATTTTTTATTATCTTTGCATTAATACATGGATAAATTATTTTTCAAATTATGATTTGGAAAATTTTAGCATCACATGTTGCCACTATTTTAACTCTCCATGGGGCAAAGTTACTGGAAAAGATGCATATTTTGTATCTTAATTGTAAATTTGTTTGAAGAGAAAAAAGTAACGAGACTGAGAAAATATTGGTTTCCTAACTGCCTAGGCCCAGGAGGCTGAGCAGACTGTTTGAACACTGTTATGTCCACTGTGTCATACTTGACGAAAGCATTCAAGAAAATCTAATAGATATGAATTCCAAGTACTTTCTGCTGCGTGTTTCTATTGGAAGATATTCATCAACAAGGACCCCAAATATTGAATTATTCAGTAGAATCTCAGGCAGCTCTTGCTTCAATGGTGAACACAGAGAACATTATATCTCCCTTTACCTACTTATGGGCTTCCTTGATGTGAGTTTTGCTTAGTTAAGAGCCCTACAAATTTGACTTCTGTTAGAGCTTAGTGAAGAGATTATACACAATAAGGGCTTTTTGTTCTGTTTTGTTTTAACTTTGTTGGCACCCTTAATGGTGCCACTAGCAGTGTTAGAGATAAGTATCTGCCTGCAGATTTTTAGTAACCGACTCCTGTCAGGATCTATAAATTCACTACAGAAAAAAAGACTCCTTGGGCTAAAATTTGACGTACAAAATCTGAGTCTGAAGGAAGAGAGGAAGAATAGAAGGGGGGAAAATGCATGCAGGAACTTACATTGAACTCTTTATATGCTGGGTGATTTCCCACCACACACTTCACCAAAACCACCCACAATAGCTTAATGGTCCTAACCTTTCATTGCAAATTAGGACACCCATAGAGAGGAACTCAATTTTCTGGCGGATGTATTTGATATGTGGAAATAATTATTATGAATAAGTAGAGTTTGAAAAGTGGAATTTGAACTCTTTTATCAATTTTATCATTTTATTACAGATTCTCCCACACCCCGGTCAATAGTTGGCAAATTTATAGATCAATTGCCAATATTTTTGTGTTAGTTTAATGCATGCTTAAGTATCTAGATTTTACTCTTTTCTTTAATAAATTTACATTCTATCTAGAGTAATAAACTACAAAATATAGAGAAAATGCCCCAAAACTGATAATATGCTATAAATCTTTCCTCTCCTCCCAGTTATGACTAACTCTTTCCTCTTGAGAACTCAAAATCCTACTCTATTTCTTCGTCCAATTTCTTCTCAAACTACCCTGTTCACCTCCATATTCACCTTCCAGGGATTCAAATGCTGAGAAGTTTTAGAAAAATAATCATGGTCATTTTAAGTCAGTAAGGTTATTAATAACAAGCCCTCAAAAGAGTGCCTAGTAGCCTCTACCACATTCTCCATAAATGGTACATACATATGTATGTTTGTATTATTAATCTCACTATCATTTTTATTATTATACACAAAACAAAACAAAATTCTTGAGTTAGCCAGGTCCACACCTAAAGTGAGTGAGTGTGTCATTAATCAATAATGAAGACAAAAGACCTGAGCATGTGCCCTGGGCAGAAGTATCCTAATCATTCAGGGTTTATATAGTCTTAATGATGGAGTGTCTTCCTGAAGCCTCACTCTCATACGTCCTATGCCTGTGCTGGCGAGGACAAGAAGAACATTAGGGGCTCCATTCTCAGAGGGTAGTCTAGAATTTGCTCCACTACTCAAATCTCCGTTTTGAACACTTACAAAGTTATGCACCACTTGCACAATCACTAAAACACAGCTTTCCTGTCTCTTTCACTGGCATGACCCTTCTCCTTATTCCTTAGCAGTTGGTATCCTCATTAGAACGGGACCTCTGCCATTGACCCATAATTGGAATTTTTCCTAGCTCTTGCTAACACCATTTCTCTCCCCCATTTTCCTTCTCTGATTGGAGTTTTTCCTGAAAATGCTAGAGAAATATCCAAACATATTGCTACCGGCTGACTTTCGGTATTATCATTAAGCTGGTAATTGCCATGATTCCTCTGTGAAATGGGACCTGCTGAACATCAGCTCCAGTTGAGTCAATCACAGTTTGCCATGCCTATTTAGACACTGAAAATGGAACAGTTTTCCACTTCACATGACACTCATTCCTGTAACTGAGTGGGTTATTTTAGCCCAGGTTCCAGCTTCCTTCCCTTCCTTAACAGCCTAGAAACAATCTCCTGGTGTCCCTTACTGATGGGCAAAGATAGGTCCTTGTTTTGTGGAATTGGGAGTTTATAAAATATATGTAGGGCCTTCTTTTAGAAAAAGGAGTATACAATTATGAATACAAAATTTAGTAGTTTAGGGTCTTGGGAGGGCCCCAAGCAAGTGAGGGAATCAACCTAAAGCTTAAGCTTCAATAGTCTCATGGTAAATATGCCTGCACCCCTGAGAATAAAGGAGCAATTAATGACACCTACATGCTTCTATCCTGGAATAGTATGGTGAACAAAAATATAATTTATTCAGCCAAAATAATTTTTAAAGGTTATACTTTGAAATACTTGTAGGCTTACAAAAAAGTTGCAAAAGTAATATAGAAGCTCCTATATATCTTCACCCAGCTTCCTCTAATGTTAATGTTTTACATAAAATGTTATAATTATCAAAACAAACATTAGTACAATAATATTAATGGAACTATCAGTGTCATTATTTATTTACACCAATTTTTCCACGAACGCCCCTCTTCTGTTTCAAGAGCCCATCCAGAATGACACATTTTATTGTGATGTCATCTTAGACTTCCTAACCTCCTTGAGGCCTGGTGCATGGATCTGTGCAGTGGTGGGGTCCCTCAGCCTGGCCTGCACCCTCTTGCAATCTGGGATCCCTTGGGGGATGTCAGATAGCCAGTTTGGGCCCGATCCCCACAGGCCCAATCCAGACAGGAGGGAGCCCGATCCTGTGCATTGAGCATATGTCCCTAGGTGGTCAGTGCACATCATAGCAACTGGTCCACCAGTTGTTCAGTCATTTGTCGTTTGGGCACTTAGGTTTTTATATATATAGATGATATTTGCAATCTTCTCTTGTCTTTCATGACCTTGGCACTTTTGAGGAGTACTAGGCAATTATGTTGAAGAATGCCTCTCAATTTGAGGGGTTCTTTTTGTAATATTTTCTAATGAATGGATTACAGATTTGCATTTTTAGCAAGAATAGCACATAAATGTTATACCTTTCTCAGTGCATTAATGCCAATTTGTGTTATTACTGGTGGTGTTAATATTGACCCTTTGATTAAGATAGTTTCTGCTGAGTTTCTCCATGGTAAAGTTTTTTTCTCCCTTAGGAATGAATAAATATCTGCAATTATTCTATTTCTCTTCAAACTTTGCAGACTAATTTTAGCATCCGTCCACAGATTATTTTTTTAGAATTACTCTGTAGTTCTCATGGTGATTTGCTGTTTTCCTCATTCTGTCTTTATTTAATTGGAATGCTCCTGTAAGAGAGCAATAATCACTGGAGACAAGATCTACCATTTATTTATTTGTTCAATGTCTTATTTAATAAGCTAAGAATATATGTTTTATTCTTAAGGTTACAATCTAGTATTATCATTAGTATTTTGTTGTTGTTGTTGCTCAAATTATTCTAGTTTTGGCCATTGAAGACTCTTTTAGTTTGGTTCCTCTGTCTAAAGCAATTTTGAAATAATTTATCTCTTGTTTTGTTTTCAAACACCTTGAAGAAGACCTTTCACAAATCTTAGCCACTATACAAGTATGCTTCCTAGAGTTCTCCTTTGTACTTGACTCTCCATTACAAATGTTATAGGATGGTCTCTCTTATGAGACTTGGAAAATGTGAATAATGAAGGATATCAGGCTGGCCAAGCATTCTCTTTAGCTTTCAGACAAAAGAGAAAGTATGATTAACATTTACCTAGCCTGTAGACACATACCAGATCTACAAATATGGCCATAACCAATTTTATCTCTCACAACTTGCCTTATTGCCTATTTTAGAAATGAAGAAACAATTTAAGACTTGTTCAACGTAGCACTGCTAGTAAGTGCTTTATAGGATGTTATGTCTCATAGAGTTCTACCAAGACTACTATAGCTATGTGGATTATAAAGAATGATTATGCGTGAAACATACATAAATGGAGGAAGGGGAGTAATAGATGGGCTACAGGATGAGGAACTTCATGGAAATACACTGGGTATAGTTATAAAGAGATTGCCCCAATGTTCCAAATTTCAATATAACAAAACTTATTATTTCAGTAAGAGGTTTTGTGAGGATATTTTGGGCATAAAAGCACAAAATGCAAAGATTTTAAAAATCAAGAAAACTAATTTTTAAAACTATCTTTAGAGGATAAATTCCATGTACATAAAATTCTAAGCAGAACTAAAAATATGACACATTTTGATTAAAATCAGTTTTTAATGTTTTTTTTTTTTTCAGGGAAGGAGAGAGTTCCACTTCTGTAGGTTGGGAATACCTAATGCTTTTTTTTGCAAAAATGATGAAAATTAAGCTCTTGATTTTTGAGATCCCTCACTCCAAATTTTACAAAATGATGGATCACCCAGCAATCCATTTCTCTCAAAAGATATAATTAAAATTGTCCTATCCTTCATTACTTCAGATAATCATGATTTATTTGAATATGTTGTGAACATACAGTGATTTACTCTTATTCATCATAACGGTTTGTAAGGCAAGCCTAAAAATATTTATATATATGTTTACATTTTCTAGTGTAACATATTCAAATGTTGCTTTCAATGTCAATTATATGCATATTGTTTATAAAAAGTGAATAGTATTGGCAATTATGTCTATAGGCTACCAACTTGGGAAGGTTGCACACTTTTTCATGAGGAGAGTATCAAAGTTCAGATAAAGTTATTACAAAAATGAAGAAGAAAATGATATTTTATGTAAAATTCACAGGAGAAATGTTTGAGGCACACCATACCCCATCATAAGGTATGCATAAATGATGTCCATCTGTGTGGGAACTCTGTCAGAGGTTCTAAAATGAAGGGATATATCTCTGTCTTCTTTGGCTCGCTAGAATTGCTGCTTCTACAGAGAAATATATCACTTTCCAAAGTCTAGAGCCAGATTTCAGGAGAGTGTGATTTAAGCTGGAATAAGTCCATGACGAATTTATGGAAGAAAAGCATTTTAAATACATCTTAAGGAATATGATAAAGACTGGGGCATTTTGCATTGATTGTATGGAAGTGTAGAGCAGGTAAACAACTTTCAGGCAGGAGAACAACTTAAACAAAAATTGGGAAAACATGGGACATATACAAGGAATAGAGGGTAGTATAATGACAAGTAAGTTTAAGAAAGTAGGCTCTAATTATATTGCCAAACTAGGCATTTGCATTTCATTCATAAGCAGAGAAAAGTCATTGAGATTTTTTTTGACATGGTCAGAAGTATACCATAAAATTTTCAATATGACACTAAGGTAGATTGGAGAGGGACAATATTATAAGCAGTAAGGACAGTTAGAAAGTTACTCTAGGTAAGAGGTAATAAATATTTTATATTTTAAGTTTTTATTAGTGAAAAAGTAGAATGGGCAAAAAAATGAGAAAAGTATCACAAGTTAAAATTTGCAAGAATGATTTGTTTGTGAATTAGAAAGTTATTTTCCTATAAAAAGCTGGAAAAGTTATTTTTGACAAGAATAACAAATCTATCAAAGGACCTAAAAGTTTTTCATGTACTTTTCAGATATCAATTAAAATATATATTTGATAATCACCTATATATATAAAAGCCTAAGTGACAGTTATGACTGAACCAGTAGCTATGACTCACACTGATCACTAGGGGGCAGATGATCAATGCAGGAGCTGCCCCAGGTGGTCAGTGCCCTCCCACAGCCAATCTTCCATGGCTGGCCAACCTCCCACGGTCTGTCCTCTGGGCCAGCTGGCCTTGATCAGGACTGGGCAAGACAGCCCTGATCGGCCCCGATCGCTGGCCCGGCCAAGGGACCCCACCAGTGCATGAATTCATGCACCGGGCCTCTAGTAATTTTTTTTTTAATATATTTTATTGATTTTTTACAGAGATGAAGGGAGAGAGATAGAGAGTTAGAAACATCGATGAGAGAGAAACATCGATCAGCTGCCTCCTGCACATCTCCTACTGGGAATGTGCCCACAACCCAGGTACATGCCCTTGACCGGAATAGAACCTGGGACCTTTCAGTCTGCAGGCCGACGCTCTATCCACTGAGCCAAATCGGTTTCAGCACTAGTCTCAATTGTTCATTAAGAAGGTGGGGCAGTCAATTAGCATATTCCCTCCTCATTGGCTGTGGGTGCTGCCATCTTTGAGGGCGGGACAGTCAATTAGCATATTCCCTCCTTATTGGCTCTGGGTGCCGCCATCTTTGTGACAGTGTGAGGGTCAATTAGCATATTCCCTCTTTATTAGATAAGATGAGAAACTATTAAACTTTTAGCCAAAAAAATTTTAGCAGCCCTAACCAGTTTGGCTCAGGGGATAGAGCGTCAGCCCTCGGACTGAAGGTTCCCAGGTTTGATTCCGGTCAAGGGCATGTACCTTGGTTGCGGGCACATCCCCAGTAGGGAGTGTGCAGGAGGCAGCTGATCGATGTTTCTCTCTCATTAATGTTTCTAACTCTCTATCCCTCTCCCTACCTCTCTGTAAAAAAATCAATAAAATATATATAAAAACAAACAAACAAACAAAAATTTTAGCAGATTAACCTTAACATATACAGGATGATTTGAGGTAGGAATACAAAAGATTAGGGTAAATATATGAGCTAAAAAATACCTATTTTAGAGTCTTCACTGAAAGAATAAAAAGAAGGAAATAATGCACGACATGTGATAGGAAATCAATAGGTCTTACTAATAATTAGAAGTGTTTGGCAAGTTTAAAGGTTTAAAACGATGCCAAACTTTGAGTTTTGGTGCCTGGAGAAATGATGATATAATAATAAAAATAGGCTTGTCAGGAGGAAGCACTGGTTTTTAAGAAAAGATGTTTAGTTTAGTTTTGGAATTATTAAACCTAGGGATGGTAGAAAGGATATTGAAAGTCAAGGACTAGAGTTCCTGACTGATGTTGGCCTAGAGATGATGGTTGTCACCATGGGAATAGCTGAGGCTCTAAAAGAAAATATGCAGAAAGAAAATAGCAGACTATTGAAGAGGAAACCTTGAAGGGTTGTCTATATTTATTGGGTGGAAGAAAAAACTGGAAGTAGCAATGGCAACAGAGAAGCAATGATCAGTCATGTAAAGAAAGAATCAATCTGCACGCTGAAGAAGAATGTCATCTAAAAATGTAATAGTGGCTAAAAATAAAATACCTTATATTTTGTGAGGATTTGACAATGTTCAGAATACTTTTCAACAAATTGTGCATTAGGATGGGAAGGGAAGAGATCTGATCAGAATGTAAAGACTGGATGTAAAACAGAATCTAGAAAAGTTAGTAACAGGCAGTTGATGATAAAAATATCTGGGAACAAGAAAGAACTTGGCTTCAGTTGGAGAGGACATAAGGGAATGGAAATATAATCAGGGTAGGACACTGTATTCAGTGACTGTTGTTAGTGTACGAGATTGAGGCTGGTCAAGGAAACAAGGCTGAATTCCATTTCTTAAAACTGAGAAATAAGGCCGACTAACAGCAAGTTTGACTTCATACTGATGCATGTGGGATGCTGAACTAGCGCCGTCCCCACCATGACATTTCCCCAGAGCCTGGAATGGTGTTTAGAGGGTAGGTAAGAATCACACGACTTACATAGGGAAAAGGATTCTGCTTAAGCTGGAGACCCAATGTAGGGATTCATTGTTTTATTTTATCTTGATAGCAGCTTGAGGTATATAGTTAGTGTCAGAGCCAGAAACAGAAATTGTAGTTCTCAACTCCTTCTACGGTGTTCATATGAGCCCTGTGAGGTCAAGGACAATAAGGACGCTGTTCATTAATGGTGGCAATTCCTGTTGGGGACCTCAGGGAGTGCAGATTCATAGGAATTGAGGTAGGAAACTGCACAGAAGTTCAGAGAAGTGAGGTGTGAGGGCTCCCCTCCCTCCCTGAGTTGAGTAAAGATGCTAATCCATTAATGAATCATGAATAAGGATTTCCAAAATGTTCTTGAAACCCACATAAAAATGTGGTTTTTGTTTCCTTTGTCACTTCAGCACTGTTATTTAAAGCCGGAAATCACACTGATAGAATCATTTCCACAGGGAACACTAACTTGAATATTTTCTCCCCTTCTAGAGGCTACATGGCCTTGGTTGGCCAATCCATGGCACTCTGTGAGGTAGAATAGCACCAGCCCCATTATTACTGTCCCATTACTAGTTTCAGTACATATTTTATTAATAAAGTGCCCATTAGGTAAACTGTGAAAAGCTAAACTATATTTCTCTGGACTTTGTACATGTTTAGTGAAAGTTCTTTTCCTTCTGGGAAGAGTGCTGTCCCCCAACCTCTGGCACCAGAGCTGTGCCCTCATCTTTTGTCTTCTGTTGCCTTGAGTTAGTTACAGAAAAAAAGTACAAAGAAAATGTGCTGCCTCTTTGGTGTCTCTCACCTAGTCTCACATAGGTGATGTAATAAAGTAGCACATGTTGGACTATTCTTTGAACAACAAGCCAGCTAATAAAAAGGTCCTCAAACCCTCAAAAATCCAGCTTGTCCTCGGTGAGCTTGGAGCCCATCTGTAGAGCCCAGGTTATGTTCTCTGCTCCTAGAGCACCAGCAGCCCTACCCTGATCCTTCTAGGAGAAGTGCAATCCCAAACCACTGTGCTAACTTAGTGCCTCTCTCCTAGTTTTCACTTGTGTCATGCAACTCTGAAAACCTGTCCGTGGCAAGAGGAGCTGGTGTAAAAGGTACAATCCCGTAAACACTTCTACTTAGTGATTCTGTAAGTACCCACCAACTGGGCGTAGGACAGGAAACATAGAATTGAGCTCATGTATGTTTTCCAATTTGACTGGAACCAAAAAATGACGAAAGCTTATGAAATACTGATCTTGTCATCCTTGTTCTTCTGGTTGTATGGAAGCTAGACTATTATTAGCATGACTTAAAATATAGTAAATTTTGGCCATGAAAATAAACTGCTTCTGAATTCCTCCATCACTGGGATATTGGTTGTGCCTGGAGATAAAGAGTCAGTTAAACACGTACAGCAACAAGATTTTAGAGTACCAAAGTCATGCTAAATTTATTTCTTTTAATTGTGTTCCCTATTCTCCTTTTATGAGTATTCCCATATAAAGCGGTGCATAATATTTAATGAATATAGGCCTATAAGATCTTCTGGATTTAATTCTACATATGCACATGAATTGAGTTCAATAAAATTATTTTATTGTGCAAAGGAATGCACCCACAGATGCTTTCCTATTTCTTTGCAGTTTAATTTAAAACACACACACACACATACACACATACACACAGAATCTGCTCTTGGAACAGAGTAATTAATGTTGCCTGTCTCACAAGCAAAGTCTACTCGCCAAATTTACAGCTAAAAACACAGCTCCAATCAATTGTTACTGTGTCTTAACATCATGTTTTTCATCCCTATCTCATTCTTTTGTTAATTAAATAAGATTTGTTATTTTCTGCCTCACAATTCAAAGCACTCACCGAACTTTGCTAGTTCAAAATTCAAAGGCTTTGTACTATTTTTATATTGAAAAGGAATCAATTTAGTTGAGTAAGAGATTATGTGCAGAGAGTAATAGTCTAATCAGAGACCTGAGGGCATTGAAATATTAAGTTACATTTCTGTTTCAAGTTATCCCTCTTCTCAGTCTTCCCCGCCCCTCTGCCCCCCTGCACTGAACTGTGATCAGAATAGAGAATGCCTTTTATAAATGGTTTAAATGCCAGGAGATGATCATGGAGAAATACAAAGATTGATAAAACAACATTTATGTAGATGGGTTCACTAACAAGTAAAAATCCATGAATGCCTTTTAATAATATACATTCAATTATAATTCACTGCATGACCACTGCAACAGGTGCACCCGTTGCTTTAACAGACAACATCCATGCCCTCCCTCTTCAGCTGCTTTGTTCAAACAATACCATGAGGTCATGTGTCAAAGCTTGATTTTAAGGACCTTAATCCTCTTCATTCACTCAGGGATACAGGCTATCTAACCTTGTCTGACGTTCATTTTTTTGTCTAAGAGCTTTTGCCTAAACTTACTTTTTTTTTAATTTATCTCACCCATTAGAGGCCCACGGTCAGTGCTGTGAATCACACCTTGATTTTTTAAATAGAATATCTACTGAAGATATAGAAGTAAAATAGTGATAATTACTTCTTGAAACCAGAAGACACAGTCCTTTAAATATTGTGTGTGTGTGTGTGGGGGGGGGGGGGGGGGCGGGGAGGGGGGGGAGGGACCATTTGCTCTATCATTTGCATTTAGCTAAGAGCATTTTGCTACAATGCCTGAAAGTATCTTGGGTGAAATGAGCAGGGAATTTTCAGAAATACTGGTGATATGTAACTGGCAATAAAATAAAATTTTCTCTAGCTGGTTTAAAAAAACACACAATATACACAGAATCTACTCTTGGAATAGAGCAATTAATGTTGCCTGTTAATATTAATTAACATGAGCACATGAGTTAATGTGTAGTACAGAGAGGTATAGCCATCTTGCTTCATCTGAGAAGAGATGGGTGAGCTTAGAGGTAGGGCCTCACATATCCTGGCAAGCTGGATCGGACCTTCACACCGAGTGTTGCATAGTGATTAGTTGCATTATGGACATCTCTAAGTGGGTCTGATGCAGAGGAGAAGTTGACAGCTGGTGAATTTCTTTGTCCATTTCTTTGACTCTCTGCAAGCTCACTACTAGATTTAACATCCTTCCTTTGTCCTATTTTTGTTTGTTTGTTTGTTTATGGAGGAGGAATGAAAGGCACTCCTTTTTGTAGCCTGATAGCAGTGGGGAATGAAGACTTTATTGGAACACAGCCATGTCCATCTGTTTACAGAGTGTCTATGGCTAATTTTATACTACAATGTTGGAACTGAGTATTTCCAAGATAAATCAGTCATATGGCCCACAGATCCTTACAGGAAAAGGGCAACATGCCCTGCTCTTCAGGGTTTGGACAAGAAGACACAGAGCTGAATTATTTTTTCCCTCAACTTTCAAGAATTATGTCATGTCTCCTCTTAAATGGAGGATGCCATTCCCAGGCCAGAAATGAACTTCATTTTTTTCTTAAAATAATTATTAGCTAATGCATGTAGCTCTCGGTCATAATTGCATTCCCTATTTGTTATACGTACATATTTTGTGCTTCTAACTAAATTAACTTTGTTTAATTAATGAGAAAGTATTCATTATGTTAGTAGAAATACCAGGATAGTTTTCCTACTCAACTGGCTTATAGTAAATTGAATACAAGTCATTCTTTTATCAGTAGCTTTCACAGGAAAACTTGTATTTCCACTTCCTGTTAAAATTCAGAACAGAAGCTCTACCCGGCTTGGCTCGGTGGATAGAGTATCGCCCTGCGGACTGAGGATCCCAGGTTCGATTCCAGTCAAGGGCACATGCCCAGGTGGTGGGCTCGATCCCCAGTCAGGGTCATACTGGAGACAGTCAATCAATGATTCCTTCTCATCATTGATGTTTCTATCTCTCTCTCCCTCCTCCTTCCTCTCCGAAATCAATAGAAAATATATTTTTAAAAAATTCAGAACAGAAAACAACCTAGGCCTGAGTTTCAACTGACAACAACTGATTGGCGCTGAGTACGTATTGCCCCCTCGAGCTAGGCCTGTGCCCTCCAGCATGCCCTCATCATCAACAGCTATTTCCTCATAGGCATATGCACTTTTCACTCTGGCCCATGTCACTACTGCTGTGGACATCTAAGTGTGGGATGATCTCAGCTCACTTGCTGAAAATGTGCAGAGCCTGTGTCAGGACTACTGCTCTAAATAGATACTTAAGACACTCCTAGTCCTTATATCTAATACACTTTAGGGAAGCCAAATGTTGTCCTTTTTTTATTACTAATAAGCTTGATGAGTAGCTTCCAATCAAACCAAAGCAATTATGAAGATGATGCTTAACAAAGCCAGACTCTGGTTGTAAAAGTCTTTTGTTCTAATGAGCCAGAGAAGAAATAGGAACCGTTAATGCAAAACCAGCAAAGATGTGTTTTATTAGCAGACAGAGTAGAAAATGGGAAACTATGAACATGAGTATTTATGGCTGCAAAAGTTTTAGAAAGCCTAGAAAGAATAAGTGAGCCAATGTGTTGCCTGAGGCACAGGCGTGAAGTGCTCCCATTGTCTCTCTGAGGAAGGAAAATATTATCCAGGGAATCTAGACTTTTTCTGATCCTTGCTCAGTGGGGAACAGCTCTGTGGGCTCCAAAGGGGCACTGACTGCTTCACTTGTTGGCCTTTCATGATTCCTTTCACTTTCACCAGCTCATCCATGTGGTTGTTATTGCTCTTCCATAGGCTTGGCTTAAGCAGGAGGGTGTGTGGGGGAGCAAAGAGGGGTGGCACTGAACTCTCTTGTCTGCTTGGGGGAGATAAGCCTTGCAAACTGACAAAGGCAGGCAAGAGGATTAGAGTCAGGAAGAGCTATGGGGACATCAGGGAGGAAAAAACAAACAAAAAAGCAACCGAGAATGTTTCTGACTAGTTCTTATAATTAATATCCATGTTCTTTAACTAACTGACAAACTCTAACTCTCTCTCTCTCCCCCTGCCTCCCTCTTCCCTTATCTCCCTCTATTTCTCCATCCCTGTCATTCTTTATAACACACACACAAACACACTCTTCTTAGAGCAGAAAAGAACTAAATATTAAATAGAGGAAACCCAGCCCTCAGTGATAAGATGTTAAATGTTTTGTACTTAAAATCAAGACAGAAAAAAAAAAGAATACTCAGGATACATATTTTTATCAATATTTTGTCAGATTTTCAGGTTAAAAATTTCCTCTTGTTCATTAAATAATGCTAAAACATCATCCTAATGCCAGAATGCAGATTGTTCTTCCAATATGGAGGAACCCATCCCATAATTCTCAAAGGGTAGAAATTTGTCCATTTTTTCTTAGCAATACTTATTTCTCTGCTCCCACTACATGTATATTCCCACCATCTGTACATAGAACTAAGTTTTTTGAAGCCCCTTGTGCTATTTTATAATTGCACTATAAAATCATGTATATTTCAGGTACCATACTTCACTATATCACACATCTTAGAATAATAAAGGAAATGCTATGTGATGAAATCTATTTTATGAAATGTTATGAATATAATCATTAGATCTAGAAAATACCTACATGAAAAATTGTTCATATTCCACTTCTATGTTTGCCCTCAAAAATGTTTCATAAGACCTAAGCACAGAGAAGCCAAATAGCTGCGGGAACTGCAATGGGCCTGGGACCATCCCCTTGACTATTGCAATATTTGAAATTGATCCACAGAGGAGAAGCTAGCAGAAGTAATTTCCATTAAAAATAAAATAGAATATCAAGTGACTGTGGCATTATGAATGAAAATGTTTCCAGAAAAAGGAGTTCTAAATTTTCTCTGAATGGAGCAGTGAGATTGGATATGGACATTAGCAAAATGTGGCTTGCTGGCTGCCTTGGTAAAAACAGTGTCTGAAACAATGGGAGAATCAAAGTATTGAAATGGATGAAGAGGAGAAACGGATGTAAAGAAGTAGAAATATAAGGCAAAAACTCCATCATGACATTTTGGTGTTGTGCTCTAGCTGGTTTTGCTCAGTGGATAGAGCGTCTGCCTGAGGACTAAAGAGTCCCGGATTTCATTCCATTCAAGGGCACATGCCCAGGTTGTGGGCTCAATCTCCAGTAGGAGGTGTGCAGAAGGCAGCCAATTAATGCTTCTCTCTCATCATTGATGTTTCTATCTCTCTCTCTCTCTCCCTTCCTCTCTGAAATCAATAAAAATAAATAATTTTTTAAAAAAACATTTTGTTGTGAAGGGGAATAGGAGCATGGGACATGGGTTAAGGAAAAAACAGCAACAAAGGGTTAAGGAATTTTTTTAATATGGGAATTACGAAAGCACTTTTGCATACTGAAGGGAATAAACCATTAGAGAGAAATAAGTGAATAATGCAACAAACTGAGGGTGGTAATTGAACAAGAGTTCCTATGAAATCTGGTGGGGGTGGAATCTAAAACAAATATAAAGGAGTGGCCTTAAATGAAAGACAAAAAAAATGTTGTGATTGGAGGAAAATCAGAGAGAATGATCCTTCTAAAGGATCAATCAGAGTGATCCTTCTAAAAATCTAATTCAGATCATATCACACTTTTGTTCAAAAAACTTCCAATGGATTCTGATCGTCCTCAAGCTAACGCCCTTAACATGACCCACAAAGCCCTAGATGCTGTGGCTTACTGTGAACTCTCTGCTCCAATCACTTATAAAACCCCTCTCTCTTAATCTGCCATAAACATGCTAACCTCTCTTTCCTTCAAACACAGCAGGCCTGTTCCCTCTGCATATGTCTTTTGCACTATTTTCTCTGACTAGAACACTCTTTCCTCAGATATGCATGTGGCGATATTTTCTCAGGTTGTTCCTCAGTCAAACCTTTTCAATTATGTTTTAAATTTAAAATGTACTTTGTATTCCCTCCTTTGCATACACCTCTCACATTTGGGACTTCTACTTAACCATGCCTGGTTCTGTTTTATTCCATATAATTTATTGTCTTCTGTGTACGACACCGCCCTTATTCATTGTGTTTTGTCTTATTTCCTCTCTAGAGTGAGTAGATTGTCTCTTCTATTTTGTCTGATGCACTCCCAGTGTCTGAAATAAGTTAAACTCAAAAGAATACTGTTGAATAAATTAATAAAGACTTAAATGTCTGGATAGTATTGCACATGGTGAATAAAGCTATTCATCCTTATTTGCAACCTCAGGTAATTGTAATAAATAAACTCAGAAGTAAATATGCACATTTCTAATTAGTGTCTGGGCCTATATAGCGAACACTGTCTGCTCTGCTCAGATCAACCTCTGTCCCTTTGTCACGTTCTGTGCGCGCCTCTCCCAGCTTCAGTGGGCTTTGCTACACCACTGGCACTTGAGACTCTTCTTCTGCAAACTGCCCTTGGGCTCCTGGAGCTGCTTTGCCCACATGGAGCAAACAGTTAGAAGTATCTTTAGTTAATGCAGGTGTAGGTATACAAAAGCCCAGCTCTCTGCCTCAGGCCAGGACAGACTCAGAGGCATAATTTATACCACAGAGTCCCCCTGTGTCATCAGGCTGTTATATAGAGGGACTTTGCCTGATTCTGCCCTCTTGTTGGGTTCTTTCTCTTCCCGATTCTCCGATTCTTTCCGAGTTTCTCCTGGGGCCCTTTCATATAATGTCACCCCGCTTGCACATGTAATCTTATTTCAGAGGCTGCTCTGAATCCTGACCTGAGATACTCTATCCGGGAGCCTGACCCAAGGTAGTCTATCTGCCTATATTTCTAGGAGAATAATGGTTGGATATGGTAGAATTTATATTTTAAAAGCTCTTGGCTCAACACTAACTTCTAATGAAGCCTCAGATTCAAGGATAGAGAATATAAACATTGCATTATATCCATTTTACTTGGTTGACAAAGGCATAATGAATGTAATATCTGGTACATGAATACTTCCGATTCTTAAAAGCTTCAAGTCTCTCAAAAATGTAATATTTCCTGACTCCTGAATCCAAAGGATTTTTCTGTATGTATTTCTCATTCAACAAATAGTGTTTTAACCAACACACACACACACACACACACACACACACACACACACTCTTTCTGGTTTCTGTTCACGGGGAACGTTACAGTTTAATTATGGAAATGGACAGTTAGGAGTACACTTAGGCAAATGATTATAAGTTTATCCTTGTGAGGGTCTATCCCTAATAGGGGAGTAAAATCAATATTATTGGTGACGTGACTCTTGTCTCTTCAAGTAGCTGGAAGGGAGCGTAGCCAAAAAAGGAATAAAGAGGCATTTATTTTTAGGGTAAGTGGCTGACCTGGAAGAGAAATGGAAAATATATTAAGGAAATCACAACTTCTCTAAAAGTCTTTTTTTTTTTTGAGACTCGGGGTGGGGGAGGAGAGGGAAAGGATTATTATTGCTTTTCCCTGAATACTATTCCCTGAATGATCTCCCATTTTTAGTTCTTTGAGCACCTATGAAGCTGCAATTATCCCTATGTAGGTAAGTGATATGCTGGGGTGCAGGAAATGGCATTGTGCTACCTATCTTTAAATAAGGGTGCTTACAACATTTTTATAACTGACTTCTTCACACACACCATGTGAGGATACAGCCGGCTAGCTGTTAAATGGAGCAAACAGAACACCTCAGCTGCATTAATGAGAATGTTTCCTCTTTTAAAAAAGGTTGCAGAATTACTCTTATAGCTACTTCCCCAAACCATCTACTTATTGTTCAGTAAGTATTACAGAAATCTGTCTACAATCAAAGTAAGAAGGCTTTTTTCTTTGTTCATGCTTCAGATGTTTCTGTTCTTCACTGAGAGCCACAGCCTTAAAAGCTCAGAATACATGAAATATTTCTGTGTAATCGTCTTTGCTTAGAACTGCTTGTAGATATAATAGGCAATTGAGAAATATTTAACTAAAACGACCAAAATATTCAGCCATATATTTTAAAATTCTAACTATTAATTCCACTCATTAATCCCCATTAAAATTCTAGTGCTTTAAATTAATTCGCCCAAGGCTATATTGCATTAAGCAAATGTCTTAATGGTGTGCTTCTGTAACAATTCAACAATGCATATTTGGTTTCTCTTTTCTCTCTCTCTCTCTCTCTCTCTCTCTCTCTCTCTCTGCCTTTTACTAATTATGTGACCTTGGGCAGGTTATTTAATCTCTTCGTACTTGTTTTCTCAGCTCTACCTACAATGTCCAAAGTAATAGTACAATTTTAGGACTTAATATTGATCAAGCTCTTAACTTCAATCTCTAAATTCTTTATAACAATTCAGATTATCCCTATAAAGACTTTGGAAGCCCATGGCCAAGAGAGACTAAGAAAGAAAGAGAGGGAATAACAATCTCACATTTCCCCTGGAAACTCTGATACTCATTACCTTTCAGATAATGTCCCACTCATGCCCCAAGCTTTTCAGTGGTTCCTCATTTCCCATAAAGTACAAGCTTATAGCTCTATATGCAAATATTTTATTAATATTGTCTCCACTTAGCTTTCAGCCCTACTTGTCATCACTCATCTGTGCTTTTTTCAATGGATTATTTACTGTATTCTGATTTTTTTCCAACTTTGCATTCACTTCCTGGCATCTCTTTTGAGCCATTTTGTTAAAAAATCACACTCATTTCAAAACCCAAAATAGATTCCCTTTTCATAGTGGTGCAAAAACTTATTCCAGTATTTCCACATATCCACATTCATTTCCAGTCCCCTCTCCCTCAGCAAACAGAAGTAAATTAGTTGTGGCCTCTTCATCAATTGAACTTTGTAGCAATCTTGTGCCTATATCATTGTGGCTATTTGTGCCTATTTCTTCGTGCCAAAATCTGACTAAATCTTTGCAGTACAGTCATTTATATTCTTGTCTTCTCTCCTTTATTAAGTTTAAAACTCTTTGAAACAGAAATGACACTTACTCATCTCTGTTTCCGTGGAAATGCCTACCACCAGTCCCTTGTTATAAGTAAGACCATAATACATATTAGGCAATTAGAATTAAATAGAGCCATTTTTTCTCTTCACTGAGCAATTCAGAGCCCAACAGTGCCCACATCTATCCTTCTCCAACAACATACCAAGTCTGCAAACTGAAAACTTAGTCCATCTCCTCCCCCTCCTTTCGCTTTGCTCATGTACTCAGAGTGCATCAAAAGCCTATCTGCAGTATAAATTGCCAGAAGGGGAGAAAGACTTTGATTACAGTTGTCGCCTTTTCTGTTTGTTGGTTTCCGTGGGGTTTGTGTCTTTATGGAGGCATTCTCCCAGTAGTCACATCCTCAGCTAATGTTTACACTTACAATTATTCATGTCATTTGCAAATTTACTTCACCTCTCATTAGAACACAGTAAAATGTTCATACTAAAATAGAACAACAAAAGCAATAATACATCACATACAATCTACTGAGATACTCTGATAAGAGCAGAGCAGAGGGTATTTAACTTCAAAGGGAAGAAGACAATAGAAGTTAAGACAATTCTGCCAGGTTATTGTATTGCCTTTAGTAATTTGTTGGAAGAGAGTGAGTGCTAGATCTAAAGTTGATGCTTTATTTTTCCCTTTCTTTTTTTTTTTTTTCATTTTTCCCCCTTTATTGATTAAGATATTACAAATGTGTCCTTATCCCCGCAATGTCCACTCAGCTATGGAAAATGAAGTGAGAATTAATCCTGGGAGGATGCCTTGGTGCTGGAGAAAGTAGAAACCAAGAGGTAATTGACATTTTGTTTTTTTCCAAAGGGGCCTCAGATTAACTATGCCCATGGGAAATTTGTGGAATTGATTTCAGGACCTAATAGCAAGATTGACATTTCTTTAAAAAGATTTCATCCTCCATGTTATCCGAAACTCAGGAGTTGTATGCTTCCCGACCCTCTAAAAACTATGGCCCTTCAAGGGAGCAATAACTCCTGAGGTCTTTCAGCAATTTAAAGAGGTGACTTTGTTTATTTATCTATTCTAGAAATATCTAAAGAGAATCTATGATACTTAGGGCCTGGGCACAAGAAACAAAGTACATAAAAGTTCCTGCTTGCTTAATCTTCTTTCTAATGATAGGAGACAGATAGGAAAGCAATATAAATAAAAAATACAATATGTTAGATAATGATGGGTACTATGCAGGAAAAAATAAGAACATATTTTATTGAGACTATGACAGATAAGCATATATCTGAAGAAGGTAAAAGAAAACACATTAACATAACTAGGAGAAGAAAATTTCATGCAGAAAAAATATCAAGGATCTGAGGAGTGAATGTGATTAGTTTGCATAAAGAAAAGCAAGGAAGCCATTCTGACTGGAACAGAATGAGCAGAGAGCAAGAATAGTAGGTGATGAGGCCAGATTATAGAAGGTTTTGTAAGTCATTGTTAGAACATTGGCCTTTATTTGACAGATACGGGAAGTAAAGAAATTTTTGAGTAGAGTGACACGATCTGATTTATATTTTAAAAGAATCACCATCAGCTTTGTTGAAAATAGACATCAGGAGGGTACAGGAGGAAACAATGGGACATATTAGAAGGTTATTGTAATAATCTAGGCAAGAGAGGCAGTGCCCTGCACCAACTTTGTAGTAATGGAAGAGGTGAGACATGATTGGAATCTGGATTTGTTGTTGAATCTGACCGGTGTGTATAAAAAAGGATTCAAGGATGGTTTCAAATTTTTAATTTGAGCAATTAGCAGTGCTGCTAAACAGAGCTTCCTTTCACTGGGATGAGGAACACTTGGAGAGGAGAGTAAAATGGGTTTGAGGGGAAGGGATTGCTCAAGGTCCAAGTGTTTGGGGTTCGCACAGGGAACCTCAAATAGTTTAAGTTAACATAAGGCCTGGTGAATGGAAAAGGAAACGATGGGAAGTAGAATTGAACAGGTAGCCTGGGCATTGGGGCCATGTTAGTACTGGGCAAGGTTCTTGGGAGTCCTTTGCAGTGTCCTAAATGCAGGGATGAATTTTCTTCAATATGTGTACCTCATGGGGCTTGTCTTTTAAATCAGCAAAAGCCATACAGTGGGGCTTGACTTATGAGTGTCCCGACTAACAAGTTTTTCAAGATACGAGCCGTTTCTCGGCCGATTTTTTGCTTTGAGTTGTGAGCTAAAATTCGGGTTACGAGCCAGCTTCAGATACCCCACCGCTAGTTGGTGCAGCGAACATCACAGTGAACACCACAACATCAGCCCAGCATCACAAGTCTCACTCGTTCACTTTAAGATTTGACATATGAGTAATTTGAGTTATGAGCTCCATCATGGAACGAATTAAACTCATAAGTCAAGGCCCCACTGTACTTCAAACTCAAACAGGACCTTCATACCCCTGTTAAAAAGACGCCAGGGACTCAGTCTCTGCATCACTGCCCTCTGGGGCTACTCTTTTCTGAAACCTGGCTGTGGATGGAAGGGTGGCATCCCAGCTCTCTATTCCCTTTTGTTGCTCTCAGAGAAAAGGACAGGCATCACACATTTCATAGTTAATCACTAAGGGGAACCAGCTAAGAGGCAAAAACAGAACAAAACCCCCCAAAGAGTCAGTTAAAGAAATTCTACAAAGCTTCTAGGTATGTTCTCTGCTCTTTGGCTTCGACTTCCTTCTGAGATAACTGGAAGGGAAGCTGAGAAGTTCATCTTATCGGATGTGCCCCAACTTCTGCATTGACTTGAGATGTTTGGCTACAAGGCTACAACTCCATGAGGCATTGTTGTTTTTATTAACAATGAAAAAAAATACTAATTCAACTTAATAAACTGTTTTCCCAAATAACGGGGATGTGTGGCAAGGCCTAGAAGCCAGTGCCACCTACCACCTGGCTAATTGGAGAAGACAGATTTCAGGGTCAGAAACCTGCAGCAGAGTGAAATTGACTGCTCAGGTAATGTGGATAGGGGCCAGATTCTACCCCCTTATTATTTCAGGCCATTCAAGACTGACCAGACTCACAGAGTGTTCCTTTCATAAATACACTGACAGCTAGTTGAAGTTTAACCAGAGGTGAGTAGAATTTTGAAATTCAAAAACAACATCTTCAAGTAGGTAGAATACTATAAAGCTTGCAGCTTTCAAAAGGAATTAAATGCACCAAGTCAAGGCAATGAAAGGTACTAGTCTTAGAACTGAAGGACCGCTATTGTTTGGGGGAAACTTGTTTACTTTTCATTCCAAGTCTGTGCTATTGAGTTAATGTGTGACCTCAGTTCAGGCCATTCCCCTCCCTCTGTCTTATCATCTTTCGAACTAGAATAATAGCTCGAATTTTCCTTTTGAGGCATGTTAGGAGGAATGGATGCTAATTATGAAGAGCACTCAGTTACTGAAGCACTGCTTACGTGAATATTTTCATGAATATTTTTGAAGAAATGCTCTGAATGATAACCATTTGAATTTAGCCTTGGATGAATCTCTTAAGTTGTCTATAGTTCAGTAGCTGAATCTGAAACTGTCTTAACCACTCCAGATTGAGCTTTTTTGTTTGTTTCCTTGAGTTGTTTTAGCTGTGGCAAATAATCATGTGATACACAGTCATCAAATAATTATATGATGAGTAATGAGGCTCACTGAAAGAAAGAGACAAGATTGAATCTTACAAGGGGATCTAGGTCCCACTCAGTTGCAAAATACTTCTTTTTGAAATCCCCAGGAGAAGAGAGATCTAATGTGATCTCTCCATTTTTCTCAATGGAGCACTGTCCACATTTCCTCCCATTATCATCCTAGGCCCTTGGTGAAATAATAACTAAATAAAATAACAGTAACTAACATTAATTACCATTTACTATGTGCCAGTGCTTTAGATATATTGAATCCTCACAGCAATTGTACTATTAATTTTTTGATGTAGAACTGAGGAAACTGAGGCACAAGGGATTAAGTAATCTGTCCAAGGTCACAGGGCTAGTAAATGGAAGAGAGAGAGAGAGGAGAGGGAGAGGGAATATAAAATGAGTTAGCAGGATATTTAATAAATGCTTGCTTCTTTCTCTCTCTCCCACCCTTGTTTCTTTCAATTCACATATTAATTTATGTGGTATTTATTAGTTATTAATTCATCCATCTATTCAACTATTTTTGCAAGCATCGCCTGAGTTCGGCCATATAGCAGGTATTGTGCAAAGCACTTTGCAGAATTTATTTCATTGAATCTTCACCACTCCTCTGTAATGAGAATCCTACAATTGTCTCCATTTTATAGATGGAGAAACAGGCTTACTGATGTTAAGTAAATAGTTCAAGGCCATAAAGCTAGCAAGTTGTGGCACCTCACTGTTATCATTTTACATTCGCTAATCACCATTTGTGCTTTTATTTCTTTCCCAGAGTACTGTCACATTTGTTACATTGGACTAAAAACAAAAGGTTGCAAACTCCTCATGGGACTACATGTCATGTACACCTGTAGCATTTGTGTGTACTTAGGGTAGATGCATAGTAAATTCTTGCTGATTTACTTTACAGAGTAAATATTTTTCTTATTACATAATTGATGGCAACAATTTTTTTAAATGTCCTTTAATTTAAGGGATTAAGTAATCTGTCCAAGGTCACAGGGCTAGTAAATGGAAGAGAGAGAGGGTTAATATGGTATATCGTTCAAAGTATGACACATCTGAAAGTAAAACATTTCCCATATTTATTTAGGGGAACGACTAAACCAAGACTGTTGCGGGCGAATCTAGATTTATTTACCTTATTAACATCTCATAACTAATTAGTAAAACAGTTTTCAGAGCCTAAACATTTTGTACAGGAAGGATTAATGGGAAAATGTTATTTCAAAACTTAACCATTCCTTTTTGAATAACACAAAATCTTTCACTTTTTGCTCTTGGCAGAAGCAGGGATGGAGAGTGTTGAGTTCTTCATGGAAACTTCTTGAATCTTTATAAGTTAACATTTAGTAACTACTGATGCAGACATACCAGACAAGTAATTTCTATAGGTTGAAATTAAAGACTAAATGGAAATCTGCAGCCTGTCCAATGTTTCTAAAATGCCAAACATTTGATAAATGGATATTGCCTTTATATAAACCATTTCAATTTCGTAATCTTCATTTTTATATTCTGTACATATACAACTCTCTATCACTCATTTATCCTCTCTTATCTATCTTCATCGCTAGCTAGAAAATGGCGAACCTAAGTGTGCAAATTGAGTGACTACCAATTAAATAAAGCTGGATTCACTTGTAAAAATATATATTTTGAATAACAGGCAACACAAAGATTACCCAGCATATATAGGGTCAGTTTTCACTTTGAAAAAATAAAAAAGCAGGAGATTGTGCAAAAATTTCCCTGAGCATCAGTTATGCACAAATGATTTTATAGCATGTAGAAAACTGATTTAATGAGGTTTAATAGCAACTGATGACTGGTAAGGGTTCCATTTGTAACGAATGTTCCTGGTAATCTTGCTTTAGAAACTACTGCAGACCTAGCTTATTAAGGAATTAGTCTCTGACTAGGTAAGCTCTAAACGCTCTATCACTGTTAATGAAATAGTTTCATGTAGCTGCAAGAAAATTCAGTAAATCTAAAAATTTAAGAGTTGATGTGTGGAGGCAGGCAAACTGAACATCTAGTGCATTTAAACTACATAATTTGAGATGAATGATGTCCATTGGGAACCTGAAAAGCTCAGAACTAGGCATAGACTGGTGTGAGCAAGAGTAATATCCTTGTTTGTACTTTGTGTTTAATGGCTGAGTTGCATTTAGGGAAAGGTTTATAAATTCTTTCTGTGGCAGCTCAACAGAATTTGTGCACAGAAAGCCTCTTATAGGTATCATAGCACTGACCCCCTAAACACATATGCATGCATGCATGCACCGACACATGTGTATGCACACATACCTTGCACATACATGCATGCACACATGCATACATGAACACCTGCACACATGTGTCTTGTATCCCTTGGAAATGTTTCTCTATTAATAATAAATCTTAGCAGAAATTTCAGAGATAGAAAGAAAAATATTTTTATATGGACACTTTATGCCCAATGTTAATGTTATCCATGTCTTCAATTCTTGATAGAGCGCATAGGTTAGCACTGGGAGGCTTATGAGGCTTAATGGCCATGCTATGGATAAAAAGTTTCCATCTTTTTTAAATAAAATTAATAGCCTCATTCCCTACTCCATGTTTAGCCATTTAATATAAACACTGTTAACAGTTAGGTGTTTATCTTTACTACTTTTTCTTTTGTTTGTATAAACATGTAAAAATATGTATTTGTTTGGAAGTTGCATATTTTTTTGTTTTTAAAACATTTGTCTTTATTTAATTAATAAACCATGAATATCCTTTTGAGTTACTACATAAAATTCTACTTAATTCTGCATAGTATTTCATAGTATATAGTAGATACAGCGTATACACCATAATATATAACTAGTATACTGTAAATCTTTCAATCATGTCCTGATTGATATACATTCAGGTTGTTTTCATTTTATGCTATTACATGTCTTTCTGTCTTGGTAGAGTGTACAGGTTAGCATTGGAAGGCTTATGGGGCTTAATGGCCATGTTATGGATAAAAAGTTTCCGCCTTTTAAATTCTGCTCCTATAAAATAGGCATTTTCTTCATGAAAAGTTGTGAGAAAATTAGCTAAAAATATGGTACTCCTTTTGAAGAACTGGTTAGTGAATGCGACTCTTCAAGAGAGTTCTCCAAAAACGTTTGGTTTGCACAGCTGCTGCACAGGACACGCCCCATGTTTGACACCAGAGGCAGCCTGCCTTCTGCATTCATAATCTGGTCCAGGTGCTTTCGTTATAAGTGCTCAGAAAAATCCTCCCCCAAATTCCCATCTGAAAAGAACACTGCTACCTACACCATGAAAATACAACTGCTGCATGAGAGACTAACCTCAGTCATGATCTATTTTCTTCAAACTCGGACTGAATTAGAGACAGCCACTAAGACTGGAGGATGAGAAATGAGCTTAGGTGGCTCATGGTTGGTGTTTTAAAACGCTCCATCCCTTAATCACCATGCCAACACACTCAACAAAAATAACAACACAAATTCTACATGGTATGCAAACTATTTCCTTTACCTCACCAGAAGATGGTGAAATCCATGGATTCAATTATTCATTGAACGTCCAGCATATGCAGTGCTGTATCTACAATAGGCAGACTAAGCTAGGGATTAAGAAATGAATGATTCAGAGATACCAAAAAAATTTTTTTTTCAAAATAGTGATATTTTAATTTTTTCAAAACAAATCACAGGAAAATTCAAACTTTAGTTTTATTTTCTAATATTTATTTTACAGCTTACTATTTTTTTAATTTTTAAGTTTCAGAGACTTTTGATTCCATAACCTTCTCAGGGTTTGGGGGTCCTTAATTTCTTAATATGATTATACTACACATCACAGTGAACTTCATAGAAATTATATACAGGTATCAGATCTAAGCTCAGTATCCTGTGCTTCAGTCCATTGCCTTATTCGTCCTTATTTTAACTCCCACATCCTTGATTGACCCCCTAAAGCATATCATGCTTCCTATACAGCCTTTATTACACCACATCTGCTTAAGTGAATGGGAGTTTTCTCTGCAAGACACCCCTTTAACATCATATTTAAAAATTTTAATTCACTTCCTATTAAAAAAATCTCACTGGACTGATCAAATAAAGTGCAACTTTGTTGTATATAGTTTGGCCATGAGATGGTCAGGGCTATTCCTAATTATGGAAAACTAAATAAATTACAACAGTACAAGTGACAAGCACTATAATATGTGCATAAAGAGTATGCTATGGCAGCCCAGAAAACAGAGCATTTGTCAGCAAGGACTCTTGACAAGGTGAAGGGGCCGGAGAACTAGGCTTGAAAATTAGGAAGAAATCAAGTAAGCAAAGACCATGCTGCCAAATGAGTTCTAGTCTGCCGGCTATTGCATCCCTCACAATTGACCTGTGAACTTCTTTGCATCACTCATTCAAAATTCAAAGTGCTGAGAACTAGAATACTGGGCGCTTAATCCATTTTAGATCACATACTTGTCCTTGGGCTTTAGGGGGTGGGAGCAAGGAGAATTTGGTCTGCCAAGTCTGAGTTTTGAGAGTGGGAGAAGTGGACATTAGGAATCCCTTTCTGGAAGATGCTATGCACAATAGTGAATTTCCCAACCAAAGAGCGAAGTGCTAATAGAAAGGGTTATGGGTTGGATGTTGACCAGCTCCCAAAGGAACAAGTGACTGCTTAGAGAATCAAAATCAGACATCTTGGTTAGAGAAAAGACCTCAAAGAATGTGCTCCCAACGAAGTATCATTAAAACTGAAAGAGAAGTCAGAGTTTACAAACTGAAGGAAATAAAGAACACTTTAAGTGAAACACGTATTATATGTGCAGTAACATAGAAAGCCCAACATTTTCAATAACAGGAATATACTTGCTATGGTGAGATTGTAGTCTACATGTGGAACAATGAAAGGAAATGAAACTGGAGAAATAGGGATTTAGATCACAGAGATAAAACATTTAACATATTATTTTGGCACTGTGAGATCCACAAATGATTTTAAGGAAGGGCTGGCCAAGATCATACTTGTTATAGAAAGATGACTTGGGCCTCAATGGAGAGGATGAATTTTGGTGATTCTCTCCATTTTAATCTTTAGGCCTGTGGGACAGATGTTAAAAATGACAACTTCATGTCCATTTTATAGCTTATATGAACTCTCTGAATTCTTGTTTCACTGACACACTCACCTCTCTATGTGCACACTTCTTGCATTAGCATTCAAAAGAACTTATTTACATCAAACATCTTATTTTGAATATTGTATTTGTTTTATATGGCTGCTGCTCTATAAATTACCACATATTTATGATTTAAAACAACACCAATTTATTATCTCATAGTTAGTGGTCATAGGTTAGAGGTCTAACTAGTACGTTAGAGGCCTGACATGGGTCTTACTGAGCCAAAATCAAAGTATAGGCTGAGCTGAGTTCCAATCTAGAGGCTCCAAGGGAAAATGGCTTCTTTGCCTTTTCTAGTGCATAGGGACTGTCCACAGTCTATAACACCTGATCCCTCTTCTCCATCTTCAAAGCCAGCAATGTCTGGTTGAATTCTCACATTGCATCACTGACCTGCTTCTGTATTGCATTTCTTCCTGTGACTCTTCCAAGTTTAAGAACCCTTTTGATTACATTGGTTCTACCGAATAATCTAAAGTAATCTTCCTATTTAACATCAGCTGATTGACAATCTTCATCCCATGTGCAACCTTAGTTCCCCTCGGCCATGCCAAATAACATACTCCCAGGTTCTAGGGATTGGGATGTGGACATCTTTGCAGGACCACAATGATCACTTGCTGAATATCCTCCCCACGCCAGCCTCAGAGTTTCCCTGACACATCACAGCACTCTAAATCTGCTTTCCTCATTGGTGAGCACTCAGGCAGTGGTAAGCCTGCCCATGATGCTGGATGTAAATTCTTCTGCCCCCGGATCTGCTTCTCTCCTTCTACAGGACAATGGTTCATTACCCTTTTGCCTAGATCTCTGGAGGAGGTTCAGAATACTGACTCAGTCTTTGCATAATTACAATTGATCTACTGATTACTCTTATTAAAAGAAAGGTACTTTTGCCCGCAGGTGTTGCACAGTGGTTGTCATGTTCCACAAATGAACCAAGAGGTTGCCTGTTCAATTCCCGGTCAGGGCACATGCCTGAGTTGTAGGTTCAATCCCTAGTAGAGTGCATGCAGGAGACAGCTAATCAATGTTTCACTCTCATTGATGTTTTTATCTCTCTATCCATCTTCCTTCCTCTATCTCTAAAATCAATAAAAACATATTTTTAAAAGAAAGTCCCTTTCATAAGCCTTATAATTTAATTCTTACACCAAAGCTTTGAAGTAGTTTTTGTTATTGCTCTTATTTTGCCATTTTTTCAGATGAGCAAACTAATGTTCAGAGAAGCTAAGGATAGAGCTAATAAAGTTGGCACCACACTCAAATCCAGGCCTCCTGTCTTCACACTGACGCTGTATCTTCGACGTATGTACCCCTCCATAACAGCTCCTCTGTGGGATGCCCTGTTGGGTTCACATAGTAACAATGCTCCTGCACAGAATCTCTACAATTTATGAAGGATTCTCTTTATTTCCTATCCACATGCTCCAAAACCCCTCTGAGCTTCTCCTGCCATAAGAAATCCTCCCCCTCCTGCCAGAGCCCCCACCAGCCTGTCTCCCCACCCATGCTTTTGCGGGAGAGCAGGCTCATTCTGGCTCCAGCCATGGTCTTTTTCCTCTTCAGATGGGAAGGAGGAGAGAAGAAAGGGAAGCAGGCCCTCGTAGAGATGTGAAAAGCTTTAGTGCTCCTCTCTCAGTGCTACCTGCTGTTTTGCTTTTGTAAAAAATCACCGCCAGCCGGGCAACATCAACCTGTAATCTCCAGTCACAATCAGATCACACTTTTATTTCCTGGGATTCTGAGAGGGACTGGGGCTTCAGAAAGTTATAAATATAACACTTTACAAACTGAACTGATGCCCAGGGATAAACCCCCTGCAATTAGCAACAGGACCTGTGCTGATTAGATAGGAGGCTTTCAAAGAGCTCAGGACATGTGTTGTCCGGGGTTTATCACATATCCCCCACCCTTCCTGAAATTGTTCCATGGCACAAAAAACATGAGCTCCAAGTCAGGTTCTTCTTAACGACCTCACTTTAAGTTATGTTTGTAAAGTATTTTTAAAAGTTTCAGATTCCTTTTACTTGCATGATGTTATCCAATATTCACAGCATTCTGTGAAAGAGGCAAGGTGATTAATTTCATAGCAAGTATCTGTTTTCATAGATGAAGGTGTGGAAGTCCATATTTACATAGCTAGTGAGTGGCAGAGCCAAGAACAGGATCCAAGCTCCAGGTTCCAATTCAATTCTATTTCCCTACACCATGTTGTTCTCATCATTTTCTCTCTCTTACTGTCTTTCCTATTTCATTGGAAGGGGAAAGGAATTCAAGTGGCAATCTCTTACCCTTTGAGACAGCATGCAGGGACCTGGAGAGTATTATTCTAAGCGAAATAAGCCAGTCATAAAAATACAAGTATCACATGACCTCACTCATAAATGGAATCTAGTGAACAAAACAAACTGATGAACAAAATAGACCCAGAGATATAGAATCATAGAATAAACTGACAAATCTCAAAGGGTAGTCAGGGATGGGGCAGTGGGTGGGGAAAGATTGACCAAATAACATATGCATACTAGAGGCCGGATGCATGAAATTTGTGCAAGGGTAGGTCTTCACAGCCCTGGCTGCCTTGGCCACCTTGCAGCCCCAGCCGCCTAGGCTGCTGCCCCGTGGCCATGCCCCCCACCCACTGGTCATTCGGAAGGTCGTTCTGCCGTCCAGTCTAGTTAGCATATTAGCTCTTTATTATATAGGATATGCATAGGGACATAGATAATAGTTTGGTGAAGGCCTGGGTGGGGTTACAGGTGCAGGGTGGAGTGGGTCAATGAAGGATAAAAGGAAACATCTGTAATATTTTCAACAATAAAGATAAAATAAAATAAAGCTTTCCATGACATCATTGCTAGTCAACATGTATGTGCATTAGCCTAGTCCATTGGCCTCAATAAAATTCTTCCTTTTCCAATTACTTGCATAATCAATAAGTATGTGTTGTCAGCCAACTTTCTAATAGCCCTGTGCTAAGTGCTAGAAACAATTGCCAAAGAGGAAAGGTAAGATTACTATTATCCCAGGGCTTACATTGAGTGGGGAGAAAAAAAAAATGGAATTCATGGAATGTTAGAGACCATTTATTTTTAAAGAAATGCATGTTGATTATAAATGCAAGGAAGGATCAACGAATGCAATGAATACAAATGGGGCTTGAACTGAGCTTAAAGAATTTAAGCAAGGAAAAGGAAAGAAAACAGGCGTTGTTTTACTTTGCTTTGTTTTTTATTAAGTTGGGGAACACCTTTGACAAAAATCTGGACGAGAGTAAGTCTGCTAACAGACATCATGAAGTCTGGCAGCTTTCTAATGTTGAGAAAACTAATCCTTAGATTCATCTTTTCACCTTTGTGTGAGTGACAAGGCCTCAACTTATACCCTTGCAAAACTTTGCTGCTGAACTCTTGCCAATAGTCAGAGTCTGAACCCCCTGACCCCCGATTTTGAGTGTGAGTCCGAGTGATCATGCTGACCATCTACCAGTCCTCATACATACACACTCTTGGATGGCATAAGACTGCTTTTATACAAGGTGAGGCAACAGTTGGTTTACAGCTGTGAGTATGAGAAAAACAGAGTACATTCTGTATTATTTTCCATATGAACAACTGTAAATCTACTTTTGCCACATCCTATATAACTCAATGGCCTGCCACTTCCCCAGAAAATATAAACACACGTCCTAAGTAAAGGCTTTGTTATACACATCTTGTATAAAATTCCCTGGTGCACTCACACTTGCAATGGTAGAGACTTGCAATGCTTATCTATGTCTACGTCTAATGTTCTTCTTCCAGGTACCTGGGAAGATTATCCTTCATTGCCCCCTTCTTGAAATTGGCTAGGCCTGTTCTGGCCAATGGGTAACAGGTAGAAGTGACATGAGTGACATGTGTCAACTGTAGATCAGAGCACTTAATTCTCTGATCTGACACGAGACCCTCAACTATTTTTCTTCACCACGCCCACGCAGCTGGCAAAATCCACCTCAGCCCCCAGAATGAGGATGACATGGAGCTGAGTTCCCTTTCTAGGTGTGATTAACATAGACTGTGAATGAGAAATTAAACTTTGTTGCCTAAACCACTAAATGTTGGAGTTGATTTATTTTGTAGCATAATGTAACCCATTCTGAATACCTTACTTTACATTTTTGTGAATGAGCAGGTGGAATAAATTCAGTCTACTTCTACTCAGTGACTGATTCTCACCTGCCCCTCTTTATTTTCATTAAGGTCCTTGATTTACATGTTCATTCCAGTCATGATGGGTATGCCTTATTTCCAGACCCTTTCCCAGCTTGGCAGGCATTTATCTCAAATATTTTGGTGGTAAAGAGAATTATCTTGTTCAAGTAGCTGGACCATGCCCTAGGAAGCTAAGCCATGAAGCAGAGGGTCCAGATGTGCAGACCTCTAGGAATCCCCTGAATGACTGTACATTGTTCCATGTTTCTAGATCAAAGGGTCTGATCCCTCCTTTTTCTGCCTGCTTTTAGGATGTACAGTATTTTTTAAAGCATTCTAAAACCTTGGTTTTGTTTGTTAGAGTACCCTAGGAAAAAGTTTGCCAAGATGCAATTCTAACTTTTCGAAATGGGCTGATATACGTAGGCTGGAGATAGTAAACTTTTACTGCCGGAAGCCGGTCCATCCTTGCTGCTTGACACAGTCGCTACAGGAAAGAAACATCTGCACAGCATATGTTTCAAGGGACCTGGCATATATAGCATATTGTTCTTAATATGTTTGCTCTCCTTAGTGCCATGTGTTTTAACCAAGGTCACCTCTCTGAGAAAGGTTGTTTCCCCAGGTGGGGATTTTTCCCTGAGGTTAGGGAGGGGATACAACCCCCCTGTCAGGCGGGTAGTTAAGCTACATAATCTTTACTCCCTGGAATGGAGATAAGAAACGCCCTAACCTTTGTAATAGAAATTGACAGGATTAAAATCGGCTGGTATAAATACGGATGTAACAAGACAATAAACATCAGATCCTCATCAGATCCTCATCAGTTCCTAACCAGAACTCCGACCAGAACTTTGGCTGGAGATCCTGGCTAGAGGTCCTGACTAGGCTGCTGATCAACTGAAGGCTGTCTTCGTGTCATTCCTTCTTCGCCGACTCCGTCCACACCTTTGGGGACCCCTGGACCCGCTGGGGATGGACCCCAACATTTTACTTTTTTGGTGATTTTTTCCTTCCTCCTTATTCAAAGTTCACTTCCTTTTCCTTTCCCTTAAAGTTCTAACTGCTCCTGCTTGTTAGATACCATCTTCATTATTAGAATACACTTTGTTGCCATAGCGATTCGTTCCTACTCTCACATTTTATTGCAGTTATAGTTGCTATGGGCAAAAGAGAAGGATGGGGGGAGAGCACGATTTTATTTCCTCTCAACTAGCCATGCTTTCTGTGATCTGAGGAACTGTTCATGCCCCCTGAAAGGGAGCAGTGTCATAGCCAGGAATAGCATAGGTGGTGGCACTGGAGGAAAGACAGATTGTTGCTCTCTAGGCGGCAACTTGCACAGTGCAGGATACTTTCCTGGCCCAGGTAGGATTACGTCATTCTTTTATTAACTCCTTCCCTTTAGGCTTCAGCATCTACACTAAAAGAAAGAAAAGCAAGGAGGCTCTCTATCAGCGACAAAGCTCTAAGAAGAAGCAGAATTTGGAGGGTCCTACCAAAGTACCTTTCTAAAGTCACTAAGGACAAGGTCTCAGGGGATTATGAACCCCGACATTATAACCATCATCATCATTATCATCTTATACATGCATGTCTTTCATCTTTTAACCTGTTTTTACACACATTACCTATTTTTACTTTTTTTTATTAAATGGCATGTACCTCTATTATCTTTTATACTGGCATCTTAATTCATCCATTTGTCTGTTTTTCAGCAAATACTCGCATACCTCCTACTGAGTTATTATTTGTATCAAGCAGACAGCGTCCTGAGCTACCTGACTGGGCTACCACTGTTCTATGTGCACGATTCCCACCAGAACGTAATCCCACCAGAACGGTCTTACAGAAGACAGCTTCTGTGTCCTCCATGGCGACCATTCTAACGGGACACACTCTGTAAACTTGTCGGGTTGATTGAGATTCAAGTTTTTATCCAGTATTTTCACTATTAATTAGACACTTAAACCTTTGAAATAACCTGTGTGCCACAAGCCAATGTTTTCTATTATTT
This sequence comes from Myotis yumanensis, assembly GCF_028538775.1. Classification (NCBI taxonomy): domain Eukaryota; kingdom Metazoa; phylum Chordata; class Mammalia; order Chiroptera; family Vespertilionidae; genus Myotis; species Myotis yumanensis. The sequence continues at coordinate 26,566,559 of NW_027223762.1, read as the reverse complement.
GTATATTAAAAAGTACACTTAAGTTTTCCTCTCTCAGCATGATATTAAACATAATCAAACCTTATAAATACTTCATAAATATTTTTGTAAGAGAAAAATCTGCTACTTTCAACTGTAATTTTTAAATGTTCAATATGTATAGACAAGCTGCTGTATTTTATATAAATGAATGTATTCATAGAACAAACTTTAGATTTCAGAAAACAACACAGATTGCAGGAGTTTAAATTCCTGTTCATATTCCAGTAGAAATGAGTCATGTGTCCATTTTGGGAATCGTGGCAAATGATTGAGGAGGAGTGCCTCTTTACACTTGCTTGAGATTGCTATTTTATGGAGAAGCATTTGTGTTTTGGTGACTTAAGAGTGAGAGAGGTAGGTAGCTACCCATTCTACACGCTAAATTCTGCTTCCATTGCTCCATCTGTCCTGAACTTGGGCTGCTATCTTGTCTAGGTAACACTACCCTCTACTGGGTGGAACCAGAACTTCTTCACAATCCTTTAACCCAGCAGCAATGGGTCCTGGAATTTTAGATTCTAAGGTCTTTCAGGATATTTTACAGAGAAGGAAACTGAGATCCAGAGAGTACAATGGTCAGGGCTCTGACCCTTGACAATTTATAGAGACCAGTAAAAAGAACTCTGCTTTCCATGTTCTTAGATGGCTATTCCCCCCCCCCCCCCCCCCCCCCCCCCAAAGTGCAGAGTACAAGTGAGGCTCTGAACACAACACACAACAAACAAAAACTATGAATGTCTGACTTGCAGCTACGGGAACATTTGTTAAGTAACCAGGTATCTATTGCTGCATGAATTTCCTGTGCTATTTTAAAACAGGTCAGGTGAATTTTTCAAGATTTATCATAGACCTTGACAATATTCTTAAAACCACTGTAATGTAGTTTTTCTTTCTTTTAAAAATGTTTTACCATTTGCTTTTTCAATAAGAATGTATTTCCAGATGGAACTTTGTCCCAAGGGGCTCTGGAGGTTTGTTCGTGGGTGCACTTTAAGAGCAGGATTTTTCTAATCAGAGGACTTTAATTGGTGTCTTTTATGTTCTCCCATTTTTCATGAGGTATTTTCTGTTAGCTCTACCTGCACAGAATTGGTCACGTGAATAGAGGAGGCAGCCATTTGCAGGGGAATGGGAATTTGAGAAGCAAAAAATACCACGTGCCCCAAATTACAGTAACACCCCATCTCTTCCTGATTCAAGTGTATCGATCTTACCTTTCTAGAACACATGTAAGAAAGAATCTACACATAGTCTGTAAAGATAACAAAAAGAAAAGTGTTATCCAGCTCTTAATATCTTAAGAGTGGCCTCTGTGCCCTCACTTAACCTCTACATTCTCTTATTTCACATAAATCCCTTAAAGTTACTTAAAAATATATGAAGACAGCAAATTATGGGGTAGGGGCAGGTATGGTGGCAAAATGAGCTGTTATACGCATGCACACACATAGGGGTAGGAAGTGATAGCTGATGGCATGACAGAAAAGAAGAAACAAAATAAATAGACACCACTAAAAGAATTGTGATATCAAGACCACTAACAACCCTTCGGAAAGGAATCAAAATTCACACACACCTCAGGAGAGTCTAATAGCTTTTTAATGGACTTAGAATAGTTAAAATATGATTAGTGTTTAATTTAATATAATATCCAGTGAAGAACTAGACTCCCTTTATTTAGATTTCTATTAAAAATATTTAGCCATAACCCGTTTGGCTCAGTGGATAGAGCATCGGCCTGCAGACTGAAGGGTCCCAGGTTCGATTCCGGTCAAGGGCATGTACCTTGGTTGTGGGCACATCCCCAGTAGGAGGTGTGCAGGAAGCAGCTGATCAATGTTTCTCTCTCATTGGTGTTCCTAACTCTCTATCTCTCTCCCTTCCTCTCTGTAAAAAATCAATAAAATATATATTTTTAAAAATGTTTAAACAATAGGGACTTCATGTATTCATCCTCAGCTATTCAGAAAATTCAACAATCCCACAGAAACTGTAAAATAAAAGAACTTGATGAACTTTTTTTGACTGATTCTTTGGAATTCCCATAATAAAATATAAAATTGCTTTATTTGAGTCATTCAACCAAAATATATCCAGTGCCTAGTCTCCTATGTGTCAGGCAATGTTCTACTCACTAAAGATGCTGTAGGAACTAATGAAACACAAATTCTGGACCTCACTGCAGACCAATGGAAGAAGAAATACATTAAACAAAATAAGTAAATAGATATATAAAAAATGTGAGATGGCAAAAAATTTGGGAGGAAATAAAAATGGGGACACCATGCCCCAGTTACGCTGGGGAGATTTTGCAGTTTTAATAAGCTAATGAGGAGAGGTTTCCCCGAGAAGGGCTTTGGGGAGGGAGCAAGTCAGGCAGGTGTCTGGTGAAGCCTCTGTGAAGCCTTATACCTTTACACTGCATTATCTGCAGTCCCTCTGGATTCTCAATTCTAAACTCCACATCTGACCACTCTCTCTTTTATCTTTAGTTCTCTTCTACTCACTGATGCCAACAGCCCTTGCATCAGATGCTGATCCTACCTCCTTTGCACTGTCTCTCAGCCTCCTCAGGTCCCCACTTCCCTTTAAATTCGTGGTCAGCCATTATTACCACTCCCGAACACTTACCCTAAAATTTCTTCCCCCCCTTTGCTTCTCTGTACTTATTTAGTAAAACCTCAGCCCTGGGGAAATCCAAATTGTATTCTACTTTGTGCTGATTGCCCGTCTCCAAATTAAAGACCACTAACCTCAACAGGGCTCTCAATGCTGCTCAGAAATCATACCACAATATTCTAGTCCATTTCCTTTTCCACATCCTTGATGAATATCCCACGCCCTTTCCTGTCTCATTTTAACTCCAATGTACTCTCCATCCTGTGACCTTGCTTCCTATTTCACTCAGAAAAAGAAATCAATGACAAGAAAACTTCCACAAGCCCTACCACCATACCCACCCAGCAATCAGCATCGTGCTGCCTCTGTCCTATTAAGGTAGATGAAACATCTGTGCTGCTAAGCCATTTTTTTAGCATCTCCACCTTGTCCTATTTTGCCCATCTGAAGACACCCCAGAAACCTTGTCCTGCATCATCAGCCTACAAACAAGTCTGCTCTTGAGTCTAGTCTCTTCTCAGCTACAGAATCATTTGTCGGCTCCTTTAAGGCAAAACACCTCACAGGAGTTGCCTCTACTTAGTGTGTCTGATTCCTTTTCCTCCCATTCTCCTTTTGAGATGACTCGAATCAAGTTTTGCTCTTACTAGCTTCCTCAAACTAGTTTCTCAAACTCACCAAACTCTACTTTGCTAAATCCAGTCATTACTTTTCAGCCTTCATCTAGATTGACCCTCTGTACCATTTGACTTAGTTTCCATCAACTATTAATGCTTCTTTTTATTGCCTGTCACCTGTAGGTCCCAAAGGGATTTTAGTGGAAATGCACTGGAGTCTGGAATCCTGAATCTGTGAGGAGACTATAATAAAGATCACATTTGTATAGCACTTGACATTTTCAAAATATTCTATATATCACCTGCTTTAATATTTAGAATAACCCCAGCAGAAAGGCATTTTTTCCAATGAGAAATATTAAGAAGGAACAAGTGACAAAGATAGGATCACATCCACTTATGTATCTTCCTGGAGGCAGAAGCGAACCTGTGCTGGATGGGGGCATTGGATGGTGGGGGTTGAGTAGAGTTGGGCAGTGCAGCAGGCTGAAGAGGGAATCTTGCCAAACCAAAGAGAGGAAAGAAAATTTTAAAAAAATGTAAGAGGCTAATTTTGTCCTATTTGTCATTTTATGTCCAGACTATTTTAAAGTATAAGGCATGCTATTAGGAAAGTGTAAAGTAATAGGAAAGAATCCTTGAGGTTGATTTTAAGAAGGATACAATAAAAGCCATTGGGTTCTGCTCTCATTCCTAATGAGAAATCATCAATGATGCTCTAAATTCCATTTTTTGCTCTCCTTGCAAATACCCATTGCTAAAAAAATGTGATGGGCTGAAAGTTATAGGCTGGAAGTTTGTGACCCCTCCAATTTATATGTTGAAATCCTACCCCTCTCCCCTCCATGTGATGGTTTTAGGAGATAAGGCCTTTGGGGAGTGATTAGTCAAGAGGGTGGAGCCCTCATGAATGGGATTAGTGCTCTGATTAAAGGGACACAGAGAGCTCTTGCATTCGCTCTACTATGTGATGATACAGACTGTATGGCTTCAATAACAGAAATGTCTTTCTCCTCGTTCTGGAGTTTGGGAATTCCAAGTACAAATTCAGTGTTTGGTGAGAGCCTGCTTCTAGCTAGGTCCTCACATAGCCTGAAGGGAAGGGATCTCTCTGGGGTCCCTTTTATAAGGGTACTAGTCTCATTCATGAGGGTTCCAACCCTCATGACCTAATCACCTCACACAGGCCCCATCTCACATGGAAAACTAAATTTTAACATATAAATTTGGGGGTAACACAAACATGCAGTCTATAGCAGTGCCCAATAGTTTTCACCTTGAGTCTAATATTTCAAGAGGATCTGGAATTCTTTAGAGTTTTCAGAGACTGACCTGAGAAATTTGTTACCACCACTGTTTCTAGAGTCAGTCTTTGGACACAAGGAAGTCTAGGCAATACCTAAGAGACCTAGAAAAAAGTTGCTTGCTAACCACCTCAGCCACCTCCTTTTTCTTCTCTCTCTCTCTCTCTCTCTCTCTCTCTCTCACACACACACACACACACACACACACACACACACATCATGGCTCTTATATAGAAGCAGTAGCAGTTCAAGCTAGTAAAGCATTCCTCTGAGAATCCTTCCACACACATTAAACCTTCCTCTTTCTTTGATCTGAAGCTGATAGAGAATACTTAGATGAACTAAATAATAAAGAGATCCCATTACTGTCATTTATTTCCATACATATAAGGATAAAAAGGCCATCCTCGCATGAAATTGTAAAGCTGATTACCTTTCTCTGCTCACTTTAAATCCAATCACTTAGCACAATCCATCAGCATTCAAATACATGGAAGATTGCAGTCTCGTAAATTGCGACAATCCGATTCAGTGCCTTGACACTGCATTTGCTATCAATTACAGCAGTCATAATCTCAAGTATTAGAGAAGGAATGGTGTATTAACCTAAATACTACTCAAGAGACTGTGCTGCTTTTACTATATTTTTAATGCAAATTATTTTATTTTGTGCATTGCACTTCTGTATGTCCAGAAAGAGAATCAGTGATGTGGGTGCTATACCCACTCTGGCCTCTGTCTCTTACTCACTATTTTAAGTCCTACTTCATCAATCCTTTTCATGACCTGTGTTCTTGATATCTACTCAGTCTTTTTTTCCTTTGTCTTCAAAGACTTGTTTTAATAGAGATGTGCGACCTACAGTATGTAGCAGTGTGACTGAGAAAGTATACGCATGAGTATTTTAAGCAAGTTAACTTCTCTGAGCCCAAATCTCCTAATATATAAAATAAAGATAATAACACCCACCTCAATGGATTGTTACGAGAACTAAAAAGGATAATATGAACCATTGAACTTTGTCTTCTCTTTCCCTCACCTGGTGTTATTCCAGAACTGTCCATGTCAGAATAAAAAATGTGTTTTAGTTAAAAATGCATCTTTTTTTATGTCTCCCTCTTTTCCCCCCACAGAGATCTTTATAAAGGAAAAGGAAATAATAAAAAAGACAAAGCAGCCGAAACCAGTTTGGCTCAGTGGATAGAGCATCGGCCTGCGGAAGGGTCCCGGGTTCGATTCCGGTCAAGGGCATGTGCCTGGGTTGCGGGCACATCCCCAGTGGGGGATGTGCAGGAGGCGGCTGGTTGATGTTTCTCTCTCATCAATGTTTCTGACTCTCTATCTCTCTCCCTTCCTCTCTGTAAAAAATCAATAAAATATATATATTTTTTTAAAAAAGACAAAGCACCTACAATCTCACTACTCATAATATATTAATTCAACAAATATGTATTAATCATCTATTTTGTACCAGGTATAGTCTAAGTTTTAGGAGTACAGTACTAAATAAAACACAAAAATCCTTGCCCTCAAATAACTTAAAAATAGCTTGCAATTTTTTTTTGACTTCTTCCTCTCTCTCTTCTATATACAGACATATAAACTGTGGTTGTAATAACAGTAGCCACACATTTTATTCTGCTTCTTTCATCTAATATTAAATTTTTAAGTTTCCATATTGTTAAACTTCATAATTTTAGTCTCAGCATCATATTCATTGAAGTTGATACACGATAATGTAATTGCCCAGTCCCCTAATGTTGGAAATGAAGCCCCAGCACCCACCCCCAACTACGGTGAACATCCCTGTACATTTCCCTTTTTCTGCTGCTGGGATTACTGGGTCAACATACAAGAACGTTATTAGTCATATCATTTAGGTATAAGTAAGAGAAAAGTCGGACTCATTGTTCTCTGGTGGATTCTATCTACATAATGTGGTGACGGTATATAATTTAGTTCTCTGATATTTGAAACATATGTAGAATGCTATAAGAATTCAAACTATATTCAGATAGGAGAGGAAATATAGCAACAAATTCTAGTGACACGACTCTTAGAAACAACAGAGGTGGAATTTCCAAAGTGCAGGGTAGATGTGGCCTCATGGGGCAAAAGAGAATCAGAATGGGCAGAGTGGGCTGAGGTTATGCCAAGGTCACAATGTGGAAAGGATACATTTGAACATGATCTAATAAATGGTGGAGAGACATTGTCATTTCTTCAACAGGGGAACGGCACAAAGAAAGCAGTGCTATGTTCTCTGGAATAGCAATATTGTCTTGCTCGAGGGAAGCTGAGGAACCTGGGTACTGTATTTTATTTTACTGAGCTTTTACATTTGTTATCAACCCCCAAAATTTTCTCTCCTTGTTTCTCAAGGCATGAGAAATATAAAAACACCTAATGCAGGATCAAGCCCAATGTGCTGATAAAGAATATCCTAAATGGAACCTGCTTGTTCAGCTCAGCCTGCTTGACCCTCGGATGATGATAAAGCAGAATTGATAATCCCAGGAAGGGGGTAGCAGCTCTTTATGATGGAAGTCCTGCTCCTGCGCTATCCCAATGCAGTCCCTCCATTCCAGGTAATTAGGCTTCTTCTACTCATTAAATGAGGCAGCATTAACAATCCGCTGACATTTCAGCCCAAAGGCCAGAGTACAGATGAGAGATGTTGCTTTTTGTTATCTTTTCCTTCCCTTTAAATCAAAGGTTTTGGAAATTGACAAAAAGGGCCGCCAAAGGCTGAAGAGCATACTCAGCTCCCTTTGGAGGACTTGGATGTGGTAGCGATTAGGCGCCATTCAGGCTACTTGCCTCCAATTGGTAGAATGGAAAAAAAAAACACAACCTGACAGTTTTGAGAACAAGGTTTGTTCACTTTATAGTTGTTTTCCTTCAGTGAAACTGGGAAAGTGCCTGGATTGGTTTCCACCACATAGTACATGCTCAACAAACATTTGACTAGTAAATGAATGAGCCATATAATAGTTTCTTATTAAATATTTGGAAATTGCCTTCTTGCTTTGTTTAGGAGTTTTGTTTCTGAATCTATGTGACTAGAAGTTAGTAAGGCATAAAACTGATTTTTTTCCTTACCCTAGCATGAAAGAATTTTTTTGAGAAGAAAAGGAAGGAGAAAGCAGTATGAACTTCACCATAGGCCTTCATTACAGTTAGTCATTATTAAAAGGTCTCCTGTCAGTTGTAAGAACAGTTTTCAAAGCTGTAATATAGAATAAAGAGGTAAGTGAAGATGTCATTGTTTTGCCCAATGTCCCATTTTCACAGCCTAGCATAGTAACTAGGACATAGGACACATCCATGCCTATTTGATGAATGAGTGATTGAATGAGGAATATGACTCCTTCCTTCAGGGATTTTATAGTGAGGGCATGAGACAGTACCCCACAAGAGAGTTGTGTAAACTCAGGAATCTCTATAGCCTATTACTCCATTAGCGGTCAACTCCTGCCAATATTCCATCAGTGATGAATCCAACTTCTGAGCCATTTCCAGAATATATACTTCAGCATCCATAAACATGTCTTGGAAAACTGTGGTTAATTTCTAACTCGGTATCTACCTCTGTGCAGGTATTAGTAGAGTAGGAGAGAAACAAACAAGAGATCAAATATTACTCTCTAGTTGGAAAAATCCTATATAATAAAAGGGTAATATGAAAATTGACCCTAAGGGCAGAATGAACAGAACAACCACTCGACCAGTCACTATGAGGTGCACTGACCACTTCTCAGTCCTTCCACCAGCCAGGAAGTTCCCATAATCCAATGGCGAATGGGGAACTGGGGATGGGTGGTGGGGAACACGGACAGCTCCAGGCCAAGGCCCCCACCCCGCCGGTCACCCCACACACAGAGGGAGACCTGTGGTGGGGGCGGGGCCAGTGAGTGGGCAGGAAAGGTCAACCTCTCAGTCCCTCCCTATCCAACTTCCTCCTCTCCCCCTCCACCAGCAGGCTCTGGTTGTTCATGGCAAACAGGGAACAGGGGGTGGGGGAGGGGGGGGTCAGGGCCAGGGAAGATGGCCCTGATCACAGGCTACACCTAAGGACCGTACCCATGCACGAATATCATACGCTGGGCCTCTAGTAATACATATAACTATGAAATGAGAAAATAGGGCATAAATTAAAAATTTCCTCATTGAAAACGTCTATTCTTAAATGATTGCCCTGAAATACATGACCAGAACTTGGGAGTAAGCATCAAATTTGTGGGATACAAAGCTAGTTATAGCCTTAGATGCAATTGTTTTGCTAAATTATCTTGCAAGTATAGCTCACCACTAAGATATCCTAGGTACCCAAACCAGATGGCATAAGGTTTGCTACTTCAAATATGCAGCCCACATGTCCACAGAATTGTGTAAGGGACTAACTGGGGAAGTTAGATAACAACCCAAACCATCTAAATGCCCTTGAAATCATAGAAAATTGTATGAAAATGCATAGCTTTCTAAAGATTTTAAATGCTTTAAAACCCCTTAGGAAATGGAACAGATGTAAAATAAAAATAAGAAATGTTAAATTGGCCTTGGATTAACATGCTATAATGCAGTATTAGTAAATAAATCCCTTGGTATCTGAATAATTAAAAGCCAGGGTAGGATTTATAATCTAGGACAACTAATACACAGAGCTATAAATGGTAGTCTACCACAAAGAATTCAGCATAACTGTATTGATGTCTTCCTGTGGAGGCTTATATTATTTTTCTGCTTTATTTTCTGCTTTATTACAGGAGAGTGCATAGATAGGTGAATCAGACACATATTTATAGCTCTTTTTCTATTTGATACCATAGCTTGCATTAGAACAATCGTAAACATTTAATAGGTATTTGCGTTTTGCATTCTTAGTGTATAGCACTAAAAACACTCCTGAGGGATATCACTCCATGTTCATTGTGTCTTCCTTCACCAGTTAGTGACTAAATTAGCGAATTGATTCAACAAACATTTATTGAGTTCCTACTAAGTGCAAGATACAGTGCTAGGCTTTCAATAAAATTACTGATATATAACCCACACCTTGTTGGGGTTAACAGGCTTTCGGAAGTTACTTAGTTTGAGTAGTGAGGCAGGAAAATGTTAGTATGTTTAGGTAAGAGCACATCCTTTGGTGTGGTTGCTATGGACACAAAGCATGAAGAAAATGTAGAAAATTAAGTTGGAAAATTATTAGATCTTTTCCTGTTAATGGATGATCCATGGTGAAATAAGTCTGAATTTTAAATTAGGGTGTGTGAAATGAAAAATATTCAAGTTACATTTTTAAATGATGATCTTAAGAACCATGGAGATAATGGATTGGAGGAAGGAGGGACTAAAGTCAGAAAGATAATTGGGAAAGTTTTGGAATCTTCCAAGGATACTGAAAGTTTATGACTAAGGCTGAAAAAGTGGGAATGGAGAAAGTGATCATATTTAAAAGCATTTCTGAGGCAGAACTGACAACAATATTACGAATTCAGTATGGAATTAGTAAATCAGATGTGTACAGATTATGAATAAATGTATAAGAGTTTATGAGACTTTTAGATAGAAACATAAAAGGGGGGGACAAGGCTGAACATAGAGAAAGCCCAATATTTAAGAGAATAAGAAGAGAAAAAAGGAACTACTGAAGAATCTAGGAGAGAATCATGTGTGTTATGTGCTTCATTATAGACAAACACAGTGAAAACAAGTACAAGAAACTAAGTTCAAGGATGACTTAATAATTAAAGCAGGGAGAGATCTTCAAGACATCTGGTCTAATTATGTAACTTTCAAGGTGAGGAAAATGACTTGTCCAATGTATTTACCCATTTTAGTGGAAGAGCTGGGGCTTCAGTGTTTTGACTGTGCAAGCCAATTTTCTTTTCACCATATTACACATCTTTCCTAATATTTATTTTTTTAAATATATTTTATTGATTTTTTTACAGAGAGGAAGGGAGAGAGATAGAGAGTTAGAAACATTGATGAGAGATAAACATCAATTCAGCCGCCTCCTGCACACCTCCTACTGGGGATGTGCCCGCAACCAAGGTACATGCCCTTGACCGGAATCGAACCTGGGACCCTTCAGTCTGCAGGCCAATGCTCTATCCACTGAGCCAAACCGGTTAGGGCTTTCCTAATATTTAAACATTAATATTGCTTTGCTATCAGATCTTTCTTTTTCCTCTTGTGCCTTATCCATATCTTCTGGAAATCAAATTCTAATATCATATAGGATTTTCTTTATATACTCCATCCAGCCTTCATCTGGGATTCAGGAAATCTGAGTTAAAGATATATGGCCCTGGACATGTTCCTAAATAGCTCTGCAGCTTAGTTCTCCAGCTATAAAATTAATGATTGGTCTAAATGATGTTTATTATTTCTTTTCATCTCTGGGATCTTAGCCATCCAGTGGCTTATTGATTAGCAAATATCACAGGTATGTCCCAATCTGTGTGTAGACAAAGTAACGAGAAACAGTCCACTGGCAAATGAAAAGTATCTCTGACAATCCATGGAGTGGCGAATGATGGTGTGGACCTAAGAAATCCTGATTCTCAGACTAGAGTTGGGGAAAAAAGTCTGTGGCTTTTGTTGGTGGTAGTCATTTCTTCCCACATGGTCTGGACAGCAGACATAGGCTATTTTGCCATGTCTACTATTTTCCTATTTTTATGTCTTTTGGGGAAAACCTGACCAAATTAGGCTTCCAGCATATTTTTCAAATTTTGTGATAAAGCTCAGAGTTGCAACACGGCCCCGATTTCTTATTCATGACTTGTTATTTAAAAAGAGCTTGCATTACTACACACAAAGGCTAATCTTTCTTAAAAGGGAAGGAAAGTGGCCCACCTCTGTCTGACAGGCTGATTTGTCAAAGAGCACAGCAAATTTCCTTTGCCCACTTCCCAAAACACCGAGGCCCTCCTAAATGTTCCTTCCGCTCCATGACACACTGGAGAGAAGCAGATTTTTAAAAAATCCCTAGAAGGGCTGTTGTAATAAAAAGGGCTTTAAATGATGTTTTGACATTTCCCTAGGTGAATACTTTGGTAGGACAAACTGAGAAATGTTCAGGAAAGGCTATGGGAAGCTTAGGCAATTTTTATATGAACTGCCAGTAACTATTTTGTATTAATAAAATTATACATGACATAGAGAAAAATAATACATTTAATACATTTTAAACATAACACACTTTTGATGGTATCATGATCTCCAATTTTGGGGGGGGGGGGTCTTAAATTGAATATATAAACTTGGTCCTAGGGAGTATTTGTTCCATTAAAAATGATTGAAATAGACTAAATAAATGGACACTGACATTGAAAAAAATATATTAAAATTAGATCACCATGTGAAAAGGCAGTTTCTTTCCCTGGAGCTTGTTAAAAATAGAATGAGTACTCATCTTTCTAGAATTATTGAGATACCCTCTTACCTAAAGGTTAGCAGGGCCATTTGACCTTTAGCTATTTATTCTTTATTTGAAATTTATGATTGCACATTACTGTACTGTTAACTCATTTAAAAGTCAGCTTAAAATGTCCCTTACGTATAAAGGTTTTTTTGTTTGAGGTCTTGGAGTAGAGATTGAAATATAGAGTCTTGTGCAATATAAAAGAGCCAGGGCTATATTGCTGAAGCATGAGGTGTCATTAGGGAGAGCGAATGCCCCAGCAGTTTGCTCTCCTTATGCCTAATTTGATAAATGGTAATGTGCATCTGCTAATCTCCAGTGTAATGGGAACCTATTTGTAGTGATTACAACCTGGAAGAACTTAGTGTGTGTGGGACAGGGCTGAAAGGAAATTTCCACCCTTGCATCATGAGCACTCACCCATACTTATGCCCATGTGCATACACACACACACACACACATACACACACACACACACATAAACATACACATACACACACACACACACACACACACACACACACACACCTTAAACCCTAAATAATAATTAAGAAATCAGTTGCAGGGTTGATTATAGCTAAATTTAGCCGCGAATTCAAATGATGCAGTGATTTCCTATCTGAGAATGCCTTAACCTCTTTTCCTCCCACACAGCACTTCCCCAGCTGATTCTAGATGTAGTCCTTGGTAGGGGGTGCCCTTCACAAACTGATGTTGTCTGGCTCAGAATGCAGCTGCCCAGGTGCTGTGCTCCATGCTTGTCTGCCAGAGTAGTAGAGGGTGTAGCTTAAACTACAGGCATTGTTGACCAAAATAGGCCCCTGGCATCCAAATCTCCTCTTTTCCTGCTGAATCATCTGAGGGGACACCATGACCTAATATCTCCCTTGCATTTTCATTCCCAGGGTCAGTCCTGCCCTGAGCTGTGGGCCAGCTCTTATCTATATCCATGTAATAACCCTGTTCCATCTCTACCCCTCCCAGTTTAAAAGCCGGTAATGCTTGACATGAGCCAGCTCCCTTGGGGGAGAGACGATGATCTTGGCTGGAATCAAGTAGCTACAGGTGCCAACACCTGCTGCAGAGCTAAAGGCCATCTATCTGCATGACTGCTGTTCACGCTCATCCTGAAGCAGGACGGTTGGTGCTTGAATCAATGGGAACAAGGGCTTTGGCCTTAATTTTCCTTCAATAATAGGCAAGCAAACTACAAGCCCAGCAGAATGAACACAAGAACCCTTTGGCTTGCCCATTCAGAGAAGAGGTTGACATAAAAATGGGGACTTAACATTACAAAACCTAATATTTTGAAAAATAAAATGCAGTTTAAATTTGCAAAAGACTTCTGATAAGTATTTTGCTATGAGATGTCTTGTACCATAGAAAATATTGAATGAATAAGATCTAGTTTTTGCTCACCAATTTATTGAAACTTATTGCAAAACCCAAGTCTTTTTGGTTTTCCCATTTTCTAGAACCCAGCTCAGGGTTCCCATCTTCTGAGAATACATGTTTACTGTAGATTTCCATGCTACTTCCTCATTTTCTCAATTTCCTATCTTTCTACTCAACCTGTGGTCTACAGACCCTCAGCATCAATATCAGCTAGGATAATTAGAAACGCAGACTCTTGGTATCATCCTCAACCTTGGATCAGAATCTATATATTTTTTAAAATTCCCAGAAATTTATATTTGCATATATTTGCATTCAAAGTTGAAAAATACTGATATGACACATTTTAATTTCACAATATAAATGAGATATAGATAGATAGATGATAGATAGATGATAGAGATAGAGATAGAATAGAGATATAGAATAGAGGTACATATATATATATATATATATATATGGAGAGAGAGAGAGAGAGAGAGAGAGATGTGGCAGGCTTCCTCAGGTAATGAAAACTCCTTGAATCCAGGTCTTTGATCATTTGTTGCTACCATTCTGGTTGCCTCCTCCTCACATCTCTGCTCTTGCAACTCCATTCCAGGGTCAGTCCTGCCCTGGGCTGTGGGCCAGCTCTTATCCATATCCAACCAATAACCCTGTCCCATCTCTACCCCTGCCAGTTTAAAAGCACAGGTTTTTGTCTTATTTCTGATATCAAGTCTCCACTTCCTTGCACAGTTTAGTAACTGAATATCTATATTTTACTCCTGAGCCTAATTTTCTCCTGCAAATGTGCCTAGTGATCTGGGCCTTCTGATAGGTAGGCACTGCATTATGCTTTGATTCAAAACTGCCCGAGGGCAGGAGCCGGTCTCATTCTATTCTCTTTTCACAATGTGAATATAGCAGGTAATCATGTGCCAAAAGACCCCTGATCAATGATTTTTCACAAGCTATACTACCTTCAATTAGATGCAGCTGCTTTAGAGACTGTGTTATCTCTTTAAGGCCTCTAGCATTTGGTAAATAATTGTTCCAATGCATAAAATTTGTTTTACCAAATTGAAAGAATGAATACCACTCCCAAGCAAATTGAATTTATCCAGGTAATGTGCGACTCACCTAACAGATTTAGCTTTTTACGGTGCTACTGAATTTAGATTCATTTTGGCAGAACTGGAAATTCCCATCCTTGTACCAACTGATATGTGAAGTTTGTTGGTGTCATGCTTTCTCACTGTTTAGAAAGAATTTTTCTTTTTTTTTTTGTTTTTCCTGCCCTTCCTGGCCCTATCTTCACCCTGTTTACAAATAGAAATTGTGAGAAGACTAAGGGTAGAAGAAGCAATATCAGCTTTTGCTTGTTAACATAGTACACTTGTATTGATTTCTATTTGCTTACTTCAGAGCACTTGGAGGCCATCTACACTGGAGTGAGTGGCCCTGGGCAGATAGTGAGACTGTAATTTCCTCTGTTTCAGTAAAAGGGATTTGTTTGTGCCTCTAGCTTGCACCATTGCTGGGACAGGGGTGGAGGTGAGAGTAGGTGTATACTTATACCTAAGAGAGAGAAAAAGATTAAGTATGATAAGGAGAGCTGTTAGATGAGAAATACACAAATCTTTCTGGTCACGTGGGTGTGAATCCTGGCTCTGTTAACTTACTAGCTGTGGGATCAGAGAATTTAAAAAAATCCCCTGCACTAAAAAATGTTACCTAATGTATGAGAACCTCAAATCTCTCATCCATAAACTGGAAATAATACCAACTCTATCCATAGCTACCACATACTTGTACAGCTTGTGTACTGCACTAGGTATGTGGTGAGGGGTAGTGTGGACTCCAACCTAGCTCTAAACTCATCAAGGCACACAGCCAGGCACGGTCTTTTCTCTGCTTGGAGGAACAGAGAGCTTTTTCTGATTATCACGAAAGTACCATCTAGGCTTGCTCATAAGGTGACCTTGCTCATAAGGTTTCTTGTGAGGGTTGAGACAGCATGGAGGGACCTGGAGAGTATTAATACTAAGTGAAATAAGTGAGTCAGAGCAAGACAAGTATCACATTGATCTCACGCATATGTGGAATCTAAGGAACAAAATAAACTGATGAACAAAATAGATCCAAACACATAGGAACATGGAACAGACTGATGAATTTCAGAGGGAAGGCAGGGGTGAGTGGGAAGAGATTAACCAAAGAATTTATATGTAAATATGCATAACCCATTGTCAGAGACAATAGTGTGGTGAAGGCCTGGGGTGAGGGGAGGAGGTTGGCTAAAAGGGACCAGTGGGGGTAAAAAGAGGGACATATGTAATACTTTCAACCATAAAGATAAAGTAAAAATAAAATAAAATGATCAAATGTTCAGAATTTTAAAAAAGGAAATTGGCTTAGGGCATTGTTTCTCAGTCTTATTGAATATGAAAAAACTTTTTACAGTAAAAAATAATAAATTACTTGAATGATTATAATTATACTTTTCAAGAAACAGTGACTGTGAAATATGTAATAAAAAAGCTATTTTGAACTTAAAATAAAAAAGAAAAGATGGTATGTGGCACTATGAAACAGTGCTTGGTGTTCACAGAATATTTTGCCATTTTTCAGTCCTTGTTTTGCCTCTCTCTGCACATAGATGTCATTCTCCATACCTGACTTTCTCCCTCAGGCTAGAACCAAGGCTGCCTGCTGTTTCTGGGCTCACATCTTCCCAGCTCTTCCCCCAGGGAAGTAATCTGCCCCCTCAATTTCAATGAGAGAATCTCTAGAAAGGCATCTGATAGACTAGAGTCACAGGCCCAGAAGAGTGGTGCATTCTCATTATCAGTCCTCACCACAATCATGTGAGAAGCAGGGAGAGATACAGAATTCAAAGGAGAAATCATCTCCCCATGCCCTGGAAGATGAGTGGTATGAGGGGAAGATAAAACACAATTTCTGAACACAATTCATATCAATATTGAATACTTGTGGTATGATTCCACTCCTGAAAATTCTAGTGAAATACACAGAGACAGAAAAGGTAAAATTTGTTTGAAAAGATAGAACACACGATGATTTAAGAACACTACACCAGATAACTTAGCAAATACAAAATAAAAATCACAGTACTAAGTAGTGTTGCTCTTGATGGAGATCATTTCTCTTATCTGAGTCTCTTCCTTATATGAAAAATGAGGGGCGAGAATCAAATCATTGTTAGGTTCTTTTTGACTCTAATGTCATCCATCAATTCACCCATTGTTCCATCTATCCACCCATCAATCCATCTCTCCATCACGAACACTTGTAGGCTGTCTGATAAGGAGAAATTGGGCTTCAGAGTGAGCAGGTGGAGATGGCTCCATGAAGGAGAAAAGGTTTTAACCACATCTGCAGACTAGGAAGGGGCCATCATTGACTAGGAAGAGAAGACAAATAGGCATCTTTTAAGCTATTTGTCCTTAGAAGATAGGACAAAGAACTGCATGCTCCATCCCTCTAATATTGAGTTGTTTTGGTTTATAGTGTGTGTTTTTTCCAATGGTTTACTGTTTTGTTGAGTTTATAGAATAAGAATGAAAAATGCTGATGTATATTGTAAGTATATGTCAGAAACAGAAGTTACCTGAAAATATTCAAGGTAACTCCTAATTGCATGTATCTGCTAATTAGCACTTTCTTTGTCACTGACTAAAATGCCAGATTGGATTTCCCACTGAGAAGTAGAAATAAAATAAACAAAAAAGTTCAAAAGAGTAGAATGCTAGTTGCTATGAGGATATTAGGAACAAAGATATATGAGAAGTGTGGATGTCATGTTACTATTTGAAGGGGGTAGCCAATTAGGAATTAGACCTATGTATGTCCAAAATAATAGCAGTAACCGTATTTTCATTTAACCAGTGCTGATTCTGACTGCAGATCCACATGGAACTAATAGCTCATTAGAAATCAATTGATATCTGAATGAAAGTGGTAGAGCGCAGAAAGGAATAAGCTGAGTGAGGAATGTGATTATTTTGGAAGCTCTAATCATGAGGACCAAGTTTTCTCACCAGTGTTCTAAATATGGTTGTGTTAAAAGGAAAGGACCTTCTCAATAGTTATTAGATTCAGTAAAATATTGTTCAAAGCTCTATAGAAATTGTCTTGGAATTTGGTGTCACAAACTGACTTAGTTCCTAGAATGTATTATGATAATCACATCAAATAGATTGGTAAATTCAAATGGAGTTGAATTTGCTCTTTATCCTTCTATTGTCACATTATCCTGACGCTAAGGTTAACATCAAAAGGAGAGATGAAACATGCAAACAATACATCTGGTTTTTGTTTTTGCAGGAATGATGGTCACTTACCACAGACATTTAAAGATCTGCTTCTGTTATTTATCACAGTGTGGTTTTTGTTGGTTGTTTAGTATTTTAGTCATCTAACATCTTTCATTTACTTTTATTCTCTTCTATTATCATTATAGAATGAGGCACACAATGTGCTGATTTTCCTCATTTTTATATCGTGCTTGTTAAGCAGACCATCAGTCATTGGTGATACAGAGATGGATAGAGTGTTGCACATCCTCATTATATGACTGTGCAGTATTTCCTGTGAGAAGGTGTTTCAGAGAGAATTTAATGGTTGTTGGAAAAGGGAAGAGAGAGAAAGAAAGAGAAAGGCAAGGAGGGAGGAACAAACTACCCAATCAGTCAAACTGGGTTAATCTTAGCATCAGGATTAAAGAATAAGAACCTGATCATGGGACCTGAGGTTATGAGGGTAAACCCCTTTGAAATGTATGAGGAACACACCTCTCCAAAGCAGACACATCTGCGATGACAGGGCATTATGTACAACCTAGAAATCGTAGGCCTCAGGTGTCACAAGGTCCAGTCTACCACTCTGAGGACCTAAAGAAGCTTTAGTGACAAACTCTCTTCCTTCACAACTAAGACGTCTCTGCTCCTGAGTGTAGCTGGCATGCTACATCAAAGGACGCAATTTATTTCAATAACTTGCCAGAGCAGCTTCCTTACTAGGGGATTGCGTTCTCAGACCCTAGAATTAACCTGTTTTCACTCAGGAACGGGCCTAGTACACAAGGCTTATTTTTGGTGAGGCTGTTCTGAAGCTGCCGAATTGACTTTCTGTCATCTGAACTATGTCACCAGAAACAGACCATATTGTGCACAGTCCCTGTGCTGGCCTCGCCATTCACCACCCTTTGCCCATATGAGTGTCCCAAACATTTATTGCCCCTCCAAAGGCAGAATACATGTAATACTGAGCAACTGAAAATATATTGTTTAGACTTGAAATTACATTTTTAAGCTTTATATTCATAGTTGATTTCTTTTTCTCTTTCCAACCATATTTACCTACTTCCTTGAACAACCTCTAACCAGCCAAATTGGCATATCTATTTTTATATATTTTATCTATTTTTATTAAAATGTCCTTATTTACATTTGACTCCCTTTTATGTTATTTTAGAAACTAAACAGCAGGCTATAACAAGAAATTGTCATTTGTCTGAAGATAAAGCATTGGAGTAAAATGACAGTATTATTTAATGACTTGTAGTCAATAAAAAACAGCATAAGGGCAGTAGCTCTTGTGCACATGAAATCTCTAATATCTTGTAAATCATCTAAAACAGAGTTATTAAAACCCCATTAGTGTTTTGCATATTGTCATTTTCCCAAGTACAATACAATATATTTTTATTTCAGAAATCTAAATCCATGAAATAGAAAAAATGAATTATTACACTTTTTACCAGAAAAAAAACACAATAATTTAAAAAATCTTATTTTCTTGATTCAAATGTAACAACATTTGAATCATTCTTTGCTTACAAACAAATAGTACAATTAAGGGATCTTCTGCATTTGAGTGTGTGTATAGGACTCTGTGAATGGATTAGAGAATATGTGTATAAGTAAACATAGATACACATATGGTTGCAAATCAAATAAAGATTATTACTTTCATCACAGGAAAAACAATTAGGTGACTCATGAATGTTGGTCCTGTTTACATTTCTGTCCTGAAGGATTAAGATTTGTCAGCTCATGAAAAACTGAATTTACTATAGGTATTAATTAAATACTGCCTAGGGCTGAATGCATGATGTAAAATATAATACCATGTGAAATTGAATCATACCTATGAAATGTGAAAAATAAAAATCCATTTGATTACTAATATACTTATAAAAGTAGGAATGCTGAATTATAACAAGTTTGGGGTTTGGTGAAAAATATAAGCAAACCATATTTGATGACCATTGTGTATAAGAGTGTGGGTATATGTATCCATAAATATGCATATAAATGTATTTATAATAGCATATCAAAGGAAATGTATTCTACTGTAATAAATGTGTAATAAAATTGCCTGAAAAATCATCTCTATTTTTGAGTGATTCAAATACTTGCCAAGGCTAGAGTAGAGAATATATACTTTGGTGCTAACATATCTGCAATACATGCTCATAATTTGCTTTATTTTATTTGGCAAAGATTGTTTTCCCTATAGAATATTACAAAGCTCTGATGCGTGTTCAAAATGTGTAAAATCCATTACAGAATTCTTCACTTTATAGTATTATAATGTGAGAGAAAAATGACTCTGAAAGCTTAGGTTCATTCTTGATATACATAAATCTTCAAGATAAGTAATGAGATGCCATAGTTGAAAATCTAAAATTGGTGACATTTTAAATTAGTGAGTGTATTTACACTCTTGACTATCCCCTAGTATAAAGAATGTTAACTGGACACTCATCAAGATCTCAATACATGTAACCTGGGGTTTGTTTGGTGTGGGTTTTTTTTGGTAAAAAAAACCACACACAGAACCCATTTAATCATGGGCACTAGAATTAAAATGTCCATCTGTGAGCAGGGTTCAGAATCAATGTGAACCAAGCAAGGGATCCTACAGTCATAAATAGAAGTCTATTTTTTCTATCTCCTAGAAATACAGACTTCTCTGGCATTCTGAAATGATTGACAGTTTCAAATAGTATCCTGAACTGATCCACATGCACATCTCCTAGAAAACAGTTTGATCAAATGGTTCCACACGTGAGACCCCCTCCCAGGAAGATCAGCTGTCCCCACACCTGCGGTCAGGCCTATTCAAATCTGCGTCAGGAAAAAGCATCCACGGACACATCTGAAGGACAAAAGGGAGTCTTCCCTACTGGCAAAAATGCTTTCAAAGTGTTTATAATCATATACAGGATTACAATATGTTGAGTATCCCAGAGTCCCACAATCATAGACATTAAAAATATCACCAGAAATGTTAATTCCACAAACCACCATCAGTGAAAAAATTAGAGGAATTTCTGTGTATCTCAACAGGGTGCTCTTGCCATTTTTATTTTGATGTTTTTTTTGTGGTAGACCTGACATATAAGAAACTTCATAAATTAGAGTGTACAATTTGGTAAATTTTAAAAAGTCATAACCACAATCAAGACAGGAAGCAGACCTGTTGCTCCCAAAAGTTGCTTGTGCCTTCGTAATTCCTCTGTCCTATCCCTCCCTATCACCCCTCTCCCAGGCCATCATTGTTCTGCTTTTTGCCACTATGTATTAGTTTGCATTGTCTAGACCAGGGGTGGGGAACCCTTTATCTGCCAAGGGCCATTTGGATATTTATAACATCATTCATGAGCCATACAAAATTATCAATTTAAAAATTAGTCTGCTATATTTGGTCAAACATTCGATTAGCTCACCTCTAAAGCCTTGGGCAGGGCCAGACCAAATGATTTTGCAGGCTTTATTTGGCCTGCGGGGCAGACATTCCCTACCCCTGGTCTAGATCTGTATATAATTGGAATAATTAAATAATGAATCTTTTTTGTCAGATTCTCTTGCTCAATATAATTATTTGGAGACATTCATCTATATTGTTGAGTGTACTTTCTATTGCTGAATGCTATTCCATTGCATAGATATACCACCATTTATTTAGCCATAAAAATGTTAGATATTTTGTTTGTTTCCTGGTTTGGGCTATTACAAATGACCAAGATATGAACATTGGTGTCCAATTTTTTATGTGGATATCTGCTTTGTTTTCTTTTGGGTCAATACCAAGAAGTGGAATAGTTATTTCATAAAATAAGTGTACACATTTTAAGAAATTACCACACTATTTTCCAGTTCAGTTGTATTAATTTACATAATCACCAATATTTGTGAGGATTTCAGTTCCTCCACCATTCAGCAGGTGTGTAGTGGAATATTATTGTGGTTTCTTAATTTGCATCTCCTTAATGACATATGATGTTGAAAATCTTGTTCAGTGCTTATTGGTTATCTGTGCATCATCTTTGGTGAACAATCTGTTCAAATATTTTGCCCATTTTCTAATTGGGTTGCTTGTTTTGCATTATTGGTTTTGAGATTCATTTTTTATATTCTGCACTCAAGTCCTTTATCAGCTATGTTTTTACAAATGTTATTAAATGCGTGTAAAACGCAGTTGGTTGAAGTCCCCAACTCAACAGCTGAAAAATTTCAGCTGATCTCTCTCTCTTGCAAGTCACCATGAATCAAAAGGATTTTAAACCTTTTAGTACTGAGTGAGCTCAATTTATTTCTGAGTCTATAGCAAAGTATTTTTCTGTAGGGTAGTGATTAAGGGCAGTTTCTGGAACTACTCTGCCTGAACTCAAATTCACGCACCTGCATCCTAGCTGTGTGATGTGCAAATTTTTCAACTTTTCTATTCCTATTTTGTAAAATGTGATAATACTGTAGTTGCCTTATAGTGTGGTCATAGAGGTCAAATGTATTTATGCACATAAAGCATACAGTGTTGATTGATACATATTCCCTATTGTTTAACACAGTCATTTTTACTATTCACCCAATCCTGCTCCCTAAAACCTATCTGCTATATGACCTTATTTGTGTGGCCAATCTATCAGGCTGTTTCTTTCTCAAGGAAGAATATACTTCAAAGGCCATCAGCTGTCAGGAGGAGGAAATTATGCTGTTGATGTTTGGGTCAAAGAAACTGTATGAATAACTGGAAATCTCTGGCTGCTGATGAAGATCGGGTTATCTGGAAATGGGGGAAGGCACGTTTTTATAGTTTGCCTTCCGTCCAGGCAGTTCATTTAAATTCATCAATTTGTTCCCACAGCTAGATCCTGACACTGACTTTGGTGTGACTTACAGATCTCTGAAGTCATAGTATGTCATTCAGAGATGGGAAAGAGTGCATACATAGAGACCTTAGCTTTCCTCTTAATAAGATGAAGACAGAAACTCTCTAAAACCACCTGCTGATTGATCCTTCTCCAAAGAAGATTCCAAAGTGTCCAATAGATGGTTTGTGGAAGCAATACTTTCAGGAACTTCACATCAGAGAAAGTGGGGATTCACCTTGGTTTGAGCCCAAAGAAAAATGATTTTTAAACACATTTTGCCATCCTCCCCCTCAAAAAAGGTGAGAAGGGGACAATATATTTGAGGTGAGCTAGGCTGGGTGGGGAGTGGTAGGAAGGATATGAGAAAACGCAAGCCTGACATTTGGGGAAACAGCAGGAAAGAACATATTTCTAGTAGTCAAGTGAGCTTTGTATTAGCATCAGGAAAAACTTTTAAAGAGAATGTCATTCCTAGAGACCGTGAGTCGGGTGAGGACTGAAGACCATGGCCATTTCATTCAACATTTTAGTTCCAGCGCCCAGCCCAGTGTATATTATATAACAGATGCTCAATAAAGACATAAAATACGTATTTTCAAATGCTTGACCTCATTCCTTCCTCCCCACAATGCAAAATTCAGCTTACTTAGTGTTCCTTCTGGTCACAAATCTTGACAGATTAGATTTGACAGATTAGAGGTTGGTTGGGGGGCAATTTAACTGGCCCTGAAATAAGCACATCATTTTCTCTCCTGAACTAAACACTGCCATGGCTAAAGCCTCTGCGATGACGTTAGGAACCCACCTGCTTACATGGATTATTAGGGTTGTAACTGTTGACTTAGATGATACCTAATCAGCACACTTTAGACCAGGATGAGAATATTTAAGCTTCTTGTCTTTTCCTTTACCTTTTCTATGTCACTGCTTTTACTCCTGTACGACAGGTCATGCTGAGCCACAGAAGTTCACATTTAGACATGGTGACTTGTTGGGAGGTGGTTGATGCTGGCAGGGAACTGCTCCTACCCAGGCCAGAACATCTGCCATGGGCAGAATACAAAGGAGAGCCACCTCTGACCCGCCCCCCGATAACTGTACCTATGTTTACGGGCACAGGCTCAGGTAGTCTCTGCTTCTATATGTGAGCACTGTTGATGATGTAAAAGCTTTTAACTACACCATGACCTGGTTATTATATTCAGTGTTATAATAACAGAGAGGGGAAAGGAAGAGGAACTAACATACATTCAGTACCCATCATGTGTAATGCACAATGTTAAGACTTCAAACAGATTTTAAAAAGATTAATCCACCCAGCAGCTCTATAACTTTTGTATTAACTACCATTTTATGTATGAAGACATTGAGGCTTTGAGAAGCTAAGGGAGGAGCCAGGAACACATGGAGAATCCACAGGTAGATCCAGGTTTCATATCCAGGTCTACCTGGCTCTTTTGACTCAGGACACTGTCACTATTAGATGGTACATAATAAATGCCAGGAGAGAATGCAAGGCTCCCATAACTGTCAGTTACAGTTATGTCTCTTAACTGTTAATTTTAATAGATTAACTTTATTTTTTTCTAATTCAAATGACATTTTTAAGGCACTGTAGAGGACACAATTTGAAAAATTTTACTTTTTAAACATAAACACAAGTATTAATTCCATAATTTACAAGTTCTTAAACCTGGGGTGTATCAAAATCATTTTGCTTAAACCTTGTTATACAAAATTGTACACCATGGTGAATGGTATAATCTAGGAGCTTCAGGGCACATTGTGACATACATTATCTGCACACATGTGCTCTGGATATAGATAGGTAAAAAGATAGTTGTGCACATCAAATTAAAATGATATGCTTATCCCATCCTGTGTACATTTATAAGTAACATGGATCTTGAAAGGCTCTCTGAAATCCATTTATGCATTTAGAATTTACAGATGATTTGATAGAAGCAAGCCATAGCTAATATTTTAAAGCAA
This sequence comes from Myotis yumanensis, assembly GCF_028538775.1. Classification (NCBI taxonomy): domain Eukaryota; kingdom Metazoa; phylum Chordata; class Mammalia; order Chiroptera; family Vespertilionidae; genus Myotis; species Myotis yumanensis. Next base: position 26,542,016 of record NW_027223762.1, on the reverse strand, counting down.
ATTTGCCAATAGAACAATCATGTGATTGTGGAAAAACAATGATTATATTTTAGATGGTGTAAGAAACAAAAATTAAGTTGTCACAGACACACAGGTGAGCTGTGTTCTGACCAATAGAGTGGACCTCATCTGAGGTGTAAGGAAAAAAATTAATTTTCTTCAGAATGTTGTTGTGGATTTATTTCCTTATACTTATAAAATACTTTATCTTTCTTTAATTTTACATTTATCTTTATTGTTGAAAGTATTACAGATGTCCACCTTTTTCCCTCCATTGACCCCCTCCACTCCACTCCTTAAAGTGTAAAAACTCTACAGGACTGCAATGGACAGAACTGTCCCCTCCCCCAATTCACATGTTGAAACCCTAATCTCCAAATCCCCAGTGTGACTGTATTTGCAGATAGGTCCTACAAGGAAGTAATTAAGCTTAAATGAGATCATATGGGTGGGCTCCTGATCCAATAGTATTACTGTCCTTATAAGAAGAGACAACAAAAAGTTATGTCTCTTTCCAGCATATGAGGTCACAGTGGCTGCCATCTGTAAGCCAGAAAGAGAGTTCTCACCAGAACCTGGTCATACTGGTATCTCGGTCTCAGACTTCCAGCCTCCAGAAATGTGAGAAAATAAATTATCTGTTGTTTAAACCACTAGTCTATAGTATTTTTGTTACAGCAGACTGAGAAGGCTAAGACAAGAACTTTAAATACATACTATTTATCTCCAAAAATTCTGTATAAATAGCAATCCAGTTTGATTTCAGCAGGGGAAGAAAAGATAGATAGATAGATAGATAGATGATAAATAGATAGATAGATAGAAAGAAAGATAGGCAGATCAATCAATCAGTAGATGATTGCATGTTTCACTAAGGTCTCATTTGAGAACTTTAGTGACTTTTAAAATTTCTTAATGTTATGATATCAAATACAAATGCATCTCAAGTTATTGACCGATATAAGCTCAGAAGTTACTCTCAAGTGTTTGATGGAGGATATACCAACAGCTCACATTCTCCATAGAGGCCACAATGACCAGTGGAAATAGTATTTTCAGGAATTTAATGGCCTGCTGAATTGTCAGAGGTGCTGAGGTACATTCTCAGACCTTTTAAGAGGGGTTATTAACTGACAGAGGTGTCTAACCTGCAAGTCATTATTGTTTTGAGAATTTGTAGACATATGAAATAGTAAATAAAAAAGTAATTACCTATTTCTGTGCTACAGAGTAAAAGGGTGAGAAGTCACATGAAATAATGGATGTGGCTATGCAGAACTGACAATATTGCAGAAAACAGGTCAAGTAGGCAGCAGATAAGAGATTATTTGAAATTAGCTTCCCATCCAGCTACAAAAATAATATCAATGTTGTGTCAACGTATATGATGAATCGCAATAATGAAACTACATATGTTGGACAAAGGGGAAAATTAATAAACACTGGTCTTGGCCCCAACTTATTTACCAATAATCTATATTAAATGGTTCCATTTGGAAAACTTCTTAAATAATATAACAGGGTGTAGCATTCCCAAAGATTCGAGAAGTTTGTACAACTCCAAGTATGTGGATATAGTCATCTACTTATCAAATATTGGTGGCTGTATATTTGGTATGTAATATATGATGATGTGAGATTCCTCTTTGCTCTTCTATTTAGGCAGTTCTGAGAACAACCCATAAACAGCTTCCCTCAATTCTCCCATATATTTTCATCCATCATGGTTAGCTATTTTAATTTGACACTAGCCTCATCATGCTGCCAAAAAGTACGTGGATAATTCCACATTGACATTGCTCATTTCTAGAATGTAACCACAATGTTTGACATTAGGCAGTCAGGCAGTAGCCAAAAGCATATTTTCTGATCTCTCTCATAAAACCTTGGTGGAATTTTTAAAAAAACCATATACATGGTTATTTTTAGTCCATCAAAGGTAGGAAAAGATAGGTGGGTTCACAATCATTAAAATAAGAGATAGAGTATCTTTTTAAAACACACACACACACACACACACACAAAACACAAAACAAAACAAACAAAAAATCCACCTCAAGATAGAAAAATTATGACATTACCTTCATTCATTAGTAATTATTTATTGTGAACCTATATGTTCCAGCAATTGGGCTTTCCTACTCGGTTTGATCTATAAGAATTGTATACCTGATCTACTTCAGACACTGTTTGTAAATATTATCTAAAAACTAGAGACCCAGTACATGAAATTTGTGCATGGGGGGGAGAAGGATGTCCCTCAGTCCGACCTGCACCCTCTCCAATCTGGGACCCCTCGAGGGATGTCTGACTGCTGTTTTAGACATCTGTCAGACATCCGGCAGTCAGACATCCCTCTCGCAATCCAGGACCACTGGCTCCTAACCACTTACATGCCTGTCTGCCTAATGCCCCCAACTAGCCTCCCCTGTTGGCCTGGTTGCCCAAACTTCCCTCCCCTGCCTGCCTGCCTAATGCTGCCAACTGCCCTCCCCTGTCAGCCTGGTTACTCCCAATGATCCTCCCCTGCAGTCCTGGTTGCCCCCAATGGCCCTTCCCTGCAGGCCTGATCTCACCCCTAACTGCCTCTGCCTCGGCCCCCACCACCATGGCTTTGTCCGGAAGGAAGTCAGACATCCAGAAGATGGCTGGTCGTCTCAGTCTAATTAACATATTACTCTTTTATTAGTATAGATAGATTATGTAGGATAGGATTGCTTAAATGGGTGAGGGAAGCCTTTTTCAGCAGGAGGAGATACTTTTGGCAGACAAAAATACATAACCCCTATATCTGGACTGATAGCCAGCCATATGCACTATACTGCCAAACTGGTTATTAAAAAATTGAACCACTTTCTTACACCTTACACCAAACAGCTGTGGCCCTTAAAACCCCTCCTCAGCCCCCACCTTAGGTTCTGCCTTTGCAGTTCACCCAGATTAGGTTCTGATTGGTTAGTTTCTATTCCAGTCAGCATCAAAAGCTCCACCTCCTAGGCAGCCATTGGCTGTTCTGTGAAATCCAGGATGGCCCCACTGACAACTGTCTCTCTCTCTCCAGGCCTATCCCCTAGCCCCGTGGTTGGCAAACCGTGCTCTTTGGCCCCTTGAGTGTGGCTCTTCCACAAAATACCACATGCGGGCGCTCATGAACAGTGCGATTGAAACTTCATGGCCCATGCACAGAAGTCGGTATTTTGTGGAAGAGCCACACTCAAGGGGCCAAAGAGCCGCAAGTGGCTCATGAGCCGCAGTTTGCTGACCCTGGCCTAGCCTGATCCACAGCCTCCACAGCAGCTGCTGATCAGGCCCTGCCTCTCTCGCTGTGCCCGCCTCGCCCCACCCACCCGCTGGCCTGCTGCCCACCAGCCTTGCTGTGATAGGAGGCTGTGGGTGTGGGGGAGGGACCGAGGGTTGCTCCATGCACTTCCTGGTGACCATTCGTTTGGTCATTTTGGTTGTTATGGCCATTGGCCTTTTATTATATAGATGCTCAAAATGCAATTAACCCTCCTCCCCTTTCTCTCTCTCTCTTTCTCTTTCTCTCTCAGCAAAAAGGCAGAATGATAAAATAATCAGAGAGAACATAGATAATTGGATCATTCTGATTTATAGTGGAAAAATAAATGAGCTTTTAAGCTATGAACATACATTGAGGAACCTTAAATCCATATTACTAAGTCAAATAAGCCAATCTAAGAAGCCTGCATACCATATGATTCCAACTGTATGACATTCAGGAAAAGAGAAAAGAAGATAGTAAAAAGATCAGTGGTGCCTTAGCCAGTTTGGCTCAGTGGTTAGAGTGCTGGCCTGCAGACTGCAAGGATCCCTGTTAAATTCCCTGTTCAATTCTGGTCAAGGGCAAGTATCTCGGTTGCAGGCTCCTCCCCAGCCTGGACCCTGGTCAGGGCACATGCAGGAGGCAACCAATGGAAGTGTTTCTCTCACATTGGTATTTCTCTCTGTCTTTCCCTCTCTCTTCCACTCTCTCTAAAAATCAATGGAAAAATATCCTCAGGTGAGGATTAAAAAACAAACAAACAAAAAAGACCTGTGGTTGCCAGAGGTTGGGAGGAGACTGGAGGTATGAATAGGCAGAGCACACAGAATTTTTAGGGCAGTGAAAATAATAAGCATGCTAACTATCCTGATGGATACATGTCATACATCCATCCAAACCCATTGATTTACTACACCAAGAGTGAATCCTAATGTAATCTGTGGATTTGGGGTGATAATATTGTGTCAATAGGTTCATAAAGTGAAACAAATGTATTACTCTAGTGGGAGATGTTGATAACTGGGGAAAATATACATGAGTGGAAATAGCAGACATATAGAATATCTCTGTACCTTTCCCTCAATTTTCCTGTGACCTAAAACTACTCTAAAAAAAGAAAAATAAAGTCTTCATTAAAAAAAAAAAGAAAAGGAAAAGCAATGGCTTAGAAATTATATATTCTGTCACTTACCAGGTATGTGATCTCTGACAAGTCACTTGTCTGATGATGATAAAACAATACTCAATAATTCACATGTCATTTTGAGACTCATGTATGATATGTCACATCTGTTTCTCAACCAGCATATAAACTGTATGAGAGTAGACACTTGGCCTATTTCACTGACTGTGATGAGGGAGAAGCTTGGAGACAATGGTAGGCAGGTGGAAATGTGGAACTAGGAATTAGGAATGAAAGCAGGTCTAAGATGTAAATGAAGAAGTCATTTGCACAGGAGAAAGTCACAAAACCATGAAAGGTGAGTTACTGAGAGAATTATATGTTGTTGAGAACCATTCCCACTCTCTGAACATTCATGCCATGATAAATGCAATGAGGGGCTGAATAGTTCTTTGATGATAAGTAGTAGTAAAAGTTATTGGAATCATCACTCCGACAATGAATTCTAGTCAGGCAAAACTCTGGATAAAGCAGGCACAGGAGAGTGAGTTTAGTATGTATTGAGCCCAAGATACAGCAGGTTGTTGTGATCCAACAAATAACTAAAATATATCCCTTTTCATGTGATTTACCTTTTTCTCAAAAGTATGGTTTTAAAAAAGTCTGATTTTTGAAAATTGTGAATATTGGGTTAAAGTTGTACTGCAATTAAGATGAAGAGAGAAAATATTTTAGATTAAATCCTGAACATCCCCTTGGTTTTATAGAAGGGGAAAAAAGGCTGGACTCTTTGGGTGCTAAGCATGACTGCCTGAACTTTGCAACAATCAGAGAGAAAAAAAATTAAGAATTAAGTTGGCAGATCACACTTAATACCTACTAGTGACGTGCTTAAAACAGCTGGGCTCAGCCCTCATCATGGCTGGTATCCCTTGCCACTGTGCTGTGAATTTCTGACACTTTGTCCAGATGTCATGTTGAAACACTTAATCAAATACACACTGTATTCCCCAAAGCAAGGCACTTGGACCATATGGTTGATGGTTTTCCCAGAATCATTAATTTATTTACTTAATTTTTGTATGCGTATGGCAGAGGTGGCTGTGATTCCAACGGACTAAAAGGGATAAACAGATGGTCAAAGCCAGATTATATACAAAGGTTAAAATATTCATGACCACGATTCCTCAGGGGACCAAACACAAATCCAGACAGGATTTCCTGCTAGATAGTCTGAGACTTCCCACCACCCCTTCTAAAATTATAACTGTTGGGTTATCTCCATGTTCTCTTATTCATGATCCTTCCACTCCAATCAGACTGGTTCCCTCATAGTCTGCTGTTTATTCCTTCCATGTCCCCGCCTTTATGGTTTCCTTCATACCACCACCTTTGCTGTGGGTGCCACCCCTTCGCATTTTCACTGACCAAATCAGACCATTTTCCAAGATCAAGTTCAGGTTGTAGATTTATTGACTCCTTCCCTGACCATCCTGACCTATTATCAATTTTTCCCTCTTATAGACACTATAGAGCCATTGTCTCTATATGTGTTATTTAGTAACTGAATCATCTCTTTTATATAGTTAACATTTTATTCCCAGGTTTTCTCTTTGCAAAACATTGCATTATTTTGTGTTCTGTCTTTTATACCTCCTGATTCCCATTAGATGCCTAGTTGTTCATGTTGCACACCCTTGCATTCAATAAATATTTGTTGATTGATGGAAAATATAGCTAATAGTAGTTATTTCTAATGGAAACAAACTATGTTTAAGGAAATGTAATGATTTCTTCTTAAACAAAGCATCATAATGTGAATACTGTTAACAGTGGCCCTAGGGGTTACAGTTTTGTATTGTATTATTTTTCTGTTTAAAAATTAATAATATTGTACCATAGCTGCTGCCTTTTAAAATTTATTGGCATTGATTGGAGTCCACTCTGGGCTGTGATGAATAGCTTTGATTTGGGGCTCAGTGCTACAATTACAGTTGAGGGCAGAAACAAAGTGAAGACTTTGTCGATAGGTCAAAACACTGAGGATACTAATAATATACTAATATTGTAATTTTCATCTTCAAAAAAATGAGAACATATTAACAAAGGCCATAGGGATCTCAGAAACTGGTAAACTCTCATTTAAACAAAGAAGATGCTTTAAAATATATATATATATATACATATATATATATATATATATATATATATATATATATATATCTGGTATTTATTGATTTCAGAGAGGAAGGGAGAGGGAGAGAGAGAGAGATAGAAATATCAATGATGAGAGAGAATAATTGATCAGCTACCTCCTGCACACCCACTACTGGGGATCAAGCCCACAACCCAGGCATGTGCCCTTGACAGGAACCAAACCCGGGACCCTTCAGTCGGCAGGCCAACACTATCCACTGAGCCAAGCCAGCTAGGGCACATCTTTTTTAAGAAGGTACATTGTGAGACATTGACTGGTAAAAATTCAGAATCAGTACTCCTGAATATATGCTCTTAAGTATATGTAGTATACTAACTAAAATCCTCTTAGTATATTTTTATTACACTAAAGTACTTTTATTATAGTCACAATATACAACATGCAGGAGAATTTGTCATACAGCCATTTACCTGCTTTCTTTTGTGGTCCCTTTTTCTCTAGCCCTATTTTGGGATCTTTTACTCCAAACTCCCAGTGCCCTCTGGTGCTTTCCCCAACCCTTGCAGATGCCTAACTCCATGCCTAACTCGACACACTTAGACCAGCCTCTCTTTTCAATAGTTGCCAGTTCGAACTTTTCCAACATGGAACTGCTTCAGCCAACAGCTACATTCGCAGACTATATGTGCTACACCTGCCAGGAATATTTATCTTTATTTTCCAGAATCCAGAGATGACTTGATAAACTTTGAATTCTAGAGTAAGAGGAGAGGATTTTTAGAGATTACCAGATCAATGGATTCTAGGCATTTTCCCCTGTCATTTTATTCTTCCTCCTGCCCATCTTGCTCTAGTTTCCAGCACTGGGATTTTGCTTCTGGTTAACCTTGACCCTGAATACATTCATGTCTGCCTGTCAGCTCCCTGTGCACAACCCTCCGGAATGAAAGCCACTGGTTTCCAGCCAACATTTTCTCCAACCCATTTCTATCTCTGTCTTTTGTCAATATCCTATTGGGATCCTGGATGCTTCCATTGCCAAAACCACATATGAACTTGGATCTGGTGCCTGGAAAGCACAGAAGGGATGTTAGTATTGGTTTAGCACCTAGATCTGCTCCAATTCAGCCACCATTATGCTGCTTCATCAGACGGCACTGTTTATCCAGTACTCTTATTGTACCAGATCTTTTCCTAAATATTCAATGGTAAGGAAATAAATTTTAACTAGATATGTGCTCAGAAATACCCAAGAAAGTGACACTCAGTGATAATATTAAACTGATTTCTGGGGAGGGGGGAAAGCTCACTTTTGATCTAAGTATTTCTAAAAAGAAAACTATGTTGTGGAGAGCAGATATGTAGCCCAGCAGGTCTCATCACAGAAAACATTTGCTATGGAACAGTCAGTCAAACGTAGAGAAAAATAGAGCCAGAGGTGACCTTAACAATCATCTCATCCAAACCTTTTATTTTATAAGCTGAGGTCAAAGGTGTTAAGGAACAGAGCCAGTACCAGAGTCCTAGTCTTCTGACTCATAACAAAGTACTAGTATAATTATAAATTTACACTACAGGTATACAGTCCATATTTCAAATAAAAGTTATAAAGATGAGGGTAGCTAATATTCTTTGATCTCTTAGCATATGGCAGGCCTGATGCAAAGTATTAGACCCATTGTCTCATTCAATTTGTATAATAATCCCAAGAAGTAGGTAGTATTATCATTTCCATACTACAGATAGGGACACTGGCAGTTTGCATTCTATGATTATCATGAGTAGCAACCAATATCAAAGCATAAGTAAGAGATGGTCACAACTCAGAGTGAAAGCTTGGTTTTTTTTTTTGTTTGTTTGTTTTTTTATCATACATGGAGAAGGAAGGACTAAAAACCAACAGTTACAGAAGCTTGAAATTTATATTTTATTCTCATTTATGTTTGCCATGACAACTCACTGGGCTGTCATGGAACGGAAGAAAAAAATGAAGCTGAAAATGCCTTTGTTGATCACATTTAAAAAATTACTTCTCATTCCAGTTTTATTTTAATTCAATGAAGAAATAGAAGACCTGACTTACTGTTTAACATTTCTGAACCAGGGCCTTCAGGCTTTCACATTCCTATTCGTGTTTTTGCTTATTTTCTTTTCTATGAGTTCCCAAGACCTCCTTCCCAAGCTCCCCTTTGGAGACTCATAGGTCTCAGAAAATGCACCATTGTGATGGAGATGCACCGTTGTGATGAGCATTGCTGTAACCTGGAGTATGGGGGCTTGTGAATGTCAGCTTTCATGTCCCAGGGACCTGGAGAAGAAATGGCTAAATGCAGTCATTCCGATGGAATCAACAGATTGTCTTGACCACCTCCATCATCATCCACAATTAACCTTCTCTTTACTTGGACGCCTTTTGTCTGACTTGAGTATGTTTTCGCTTCAAACTGGCAGTCTGAGCATTTTGTGAAGAGAAGAGGCAGGAGAGGGAATGTGACTAGAAATATGGTTGTGGGTGTTTTTTAACAAGTTCTCTAAAAACCTTAAAAAAAGACCTTTTAAAAAAATCTGTGTGAATTACCTTCTTTTGCTTTAAAAATATAGAAAGCTCAATGTTCCACACTAGTTCATGAGAAACACCCTTTAAGGTACAAAAAAATGACCTCATTTTAGGCACTCAACCAAAACAGAATAATTTGTTTCTTTAAAAAGAAACTTCTACGAAAGTTGAAAGTATTCCAATACATGGGACATATCGATTAAACACATTAACCCAAGGATAATAATTTCTCAATTTTTAAAAATATAGCTCACCTAGGTAAAAAGCTGTAGAGGAAAATTCATCATCATTTCACAATGACATCTTTACTTTTTCAAGTTAATTTTTTTCCAGTTGTCCTTTACTTTTCTTCCAAAAACACAGAAAATTGCCACTTTGAAAGTCAATTCCAAAATATTGTCAAGTTGTAAACCAGGCAGGGGGGAAATCAAGAATTTTTAAGCAGAGATCAAAGTACAGCGAAGAACTGACAACAGAACAAAACCTATGCTTTGGTGTTGAATTCTAAATGTCTTTATGGGGTTTTAAACATGGTAGCAATCCCTTGTCAGGGATCTCTATTCACTTATTCAAATCCAGCAATCATATCTCCAGCTGCGCCGTCTGCACACGTGTTTAATGCCATCTTGGCATGCAAGTGAAAGATACTGAGGCACCCGCTGCCTATGTCCACCATGTGGTGGGCTCGGTTTGGAAAAATAGAAAATTAAGCTATTGCAAAATCAACATATGGTTTCCCCCAGTAAATCTGCTTGAACATTGCAGAAAGCATGTAGCATAAGAATTTTGTAGACACAGTGGTAGAGTCAAGGAAAAGAAGCTGACTTTGGGCTGACTGCTTTTCGATTTTCTCTTATGTAAGTGAGTTAAGAAATAAGTTGGTCTTATACACACATGCACAGTAACTGAAGAATAAAATGTATCTGTTCAGTTGCAGAGTAGCATCCTTATCCCTCCTGGGAATGTCAGAGGGAAATAAAAGGTATATATGGCTCCTGATAAAATAGGCATTTTAGAAATTGTTTCAATTATTTAAACATTATTTAAATTGGTCTAGTGGACAATTTGGGGGTACCTTTCAAATCCAAGAGCCACTTAGCGTTTTCTCCAATAACTAAACTCGGAGCCATGGTTTCGACCATGGTCAAATTTAAACTATGTGAGCCTGCATCAATGGCCATACCTGACTACCCAAGCTGAGACCATCTAATTCTCTCCCAGAAATTGAGCATTGGGATTGAACAAGAGCAGGTCATTCATTTCTGAGTATCACTGGCACTGAAAATGGAAACTTGAAATGTGTGTGGTGGTCAGGATTCCCTGTAAGAATACAGGAAAGAGAGAGCTACCAAGAGAAAAACAGAGAAAGATTTTTAGTTGCCCTAGTTCTTGCATAAGACCCAACTCCAACTAGCATTTACACTTCATCATATACTACACAGTATGCCACTTTTTAAAAAATCTCTTTCCCGTTTTGCTTACACAGTCTTTCTTCTGACTGAAAGAGTCTAAATTAATACACACAGTGAATTGAGATCCTATGAGGGCATAAATTATAAATACCAAAATGGAGGGGAGAGGAGGCTAAAGTTTGAAGCCTTTAAGGATTTTCTTTTATGCTTTTTCCCCCGTAGCTTTTTATATACTGCTCTATAATATCTTTAGCCAAATCCTTTTCTTCGATCAGAAGGAGATCCATTGGGGACAAATATGTTCTTAAACTTCTTTTTGCACCTTGTTCCAACCCCCCTCAGCTCAGTTCTGGGATTCATAGAAGGATAACCTATGTTTTTTAAGTTTGAAGATTTGTTTTTTTAAAATATGTTTTTTATTTACTTTAGAGAGAGAAGAAGGGAGAGGGAGAGAGAGATAGAAACATCCATGGGAGAGAAATATTGATCAACTGCCTCTTGCATGGCCCCTACTGGGGATCAAGCCTGCAACCCTAGTCATGTGCCCTGACTGGAATCGAGCCAGCAACCTCTTGGTGTACCCAGTCAACGAAGCCACACTGGCTAGGGCTCCAAAATCTGTTTTATTATGGATCTAAAAAAATATTTTTACAATAATTTTCCATAATTCCAAGTGGGGTGATTTTCATGTTTCCTTCTTGCTTCCTGGGGAGTTGGGGAACTGCAAAAACTACTGGATAGAAGGCAAACTGCCTGCATAGAAAGAATTCACACCCTCATAAGGAATATGGTGAAAGTCCCTTGTAATCATATGATTCAGTGACCATTAAAAATAGACTGCTGATAAATAACTTTAAAAAAATCACAAGAAGCACTGTTTTAAGATTTGCAGAGTAAATCTATGAAATGTAACAATTGATCATCTGCAGTTTACTTTGCTAATGAATAGATGTTCTCCCAATGCCAAGACTGCTTTGTAGAAATGAATTTCTCTACACTTTTCTGAAATAAGAAATTACGTCATGGTCTAAATAGAGAAATTGCAGCACAGGTTCATCTTCTTAGTGGGAGAAAGACCCCAGATAAAATTCAGTGAGAGCAGCAGAACAAAGGGGATATTATATGAGTGACAATGATTTCAGCTTTCTTTCTAATATGAAAAGACAGCTGGGTTGAAGCCCTTGGGCCACCCACTGCTGAAAGAAAATGCTTGTATCCTCAATACCTTTGATTGGCTAGTTTGTAGAGGTGAGAATGTAGCTCTCACAGCATGCGCTGGAGAAGTAAGTTAAATTTCATCCGCTTGTCTCTTCCCACCCTTCGCCTATAGAACAGTTCTAATTGAAGTCTCTGCTAAGGAAATGTTGGCCTAATATCTACATTGAAACTTTACTTAGAAGTTTTTGTGGGGTTGTTGAGCTTTTATTCATTCCTTTGAGAATGAGATACATTTTATAGTTTTTATTGGGCTTTTCCCCTCCCCCACCCCGTTTGTTTTGTATCTATGATAGCAGTGGATTAGAGTATGTTTCTTCCTAAAATATATAAGATAATGTCAAAAACAATGAAAATACTTTTATGTGGTTATTGGATAACTGCAAACATTAATTCCTTAGCCATTTGTTCATTCTTTTCTCACTCTAATAAATGGTGAAAAACACTTCATATCTAAAATAAAGAAGTCTCCTTTTAAATTAATAATTTAATGTCTTTGTCTTACAAATATACCCTTTCTCTCAGAAAGCCATCTTGCCACAAAACATTTTGGCTACCAAAGAATTAGAGAAATATGTATAATTAGCTCTTTTAGACATAATCAATGGATAAAATTCAGGATTTCCCCTTTAAGTTTTGCCTTCAGCCCTAACTTTCCCTAACCACCAGTTTACTCCTGAGCATTTTATAGGACACCATTTGGACAGTTATTTTGGTCTGCCCCTTCAGTTATTTCTTCTAGGCATCTTCTTTATCTTGGAAGCAATGTACTCTACACAGAAATAGCATCAGATATTTATTTTCAGATGAAAACACACACTCTTTACACAGGGGGAGGGTGGTAGGAGGAGGACACCTTTACAAGGGAGAACGATTCATTTACAGAAAAGTCATAAAGTCAGGAGGAGGGTAGCTGAAGTTCCCCAGAGAGCAAGGCCCCAAACTGAGCCATTAGTGGGTTGGACATGGCCTAATCCAGTGATGGCGAACCTTTTGAGCTCGGCATGTCAGCATTTTGAAAAACCCTAACTTAACTCTGGTGCCCTGTCACATATAGAAATTTTTTGATATTTGCAACCAAAGTAAAACAAAGATTTACATTTCTGATATTTATTTTATATATTTAAATGCCATTTAACAAAGAAAAATCAACCAAAAAAATGAGTTCACGTGTCACCTCTGACACGCGTGTCATAGGTTCACCATCACTGGCCTAATCTATTTTCTTCACATAAATGAGCCATGAGCCAATCTGAGGCAACAAATGTTTCCTAAGGAATAACGTCCCCAAAATAAAAGCTAGTAATAGCTCTAGCTGGTTTGGCTCAGTGGATAGACTGTCAGCCTGTGGACTGAAGTGTTGGGTTCGATTCCAGTCAAGGGCATGCACCTCGGTTGCAGGTCCTCTCCAGCCTGAGCCCTGATTGGGGCTCATGCAGGAGACAACCAATAAATGTGTTTCTCTCACTCATATCGATATTTCTCTCTGTCTTTCCCCCTTTCTTCCACTCTCTCTAAAACTCAATGGAAAAATATCCTTGGGTGAGGATTAAAAAAAAAAAGCTATAGTAATAGCATATGGATATCCTCAGTGAGGAAGTCTTAGTGTAGTCTCTTCTCTCCGTCATTTGCTTGTTTTTTAAAAAATCCGTCTGCTTCTGATGTCTATCTTTCCATTGGTTTTGAATTCTGGAGAGAAAAGATTGTGTGATTCCTTGACCCTTCCTTCTAAAACAGAGAGAGAGAAACATGGATGTGAGAGAAACACATCCCTTGGTTGCCTCCTGTTCACACCCTGACCGGGGCCTGGGATCAAGCCTGCAACTAAGGTATGTGCCCTTGACCGGGAATCAAATCCAACGGCCGCTATCTCCAACCACGGAGCTAAAACTAGCTGGGCCTGTGGTCTCCTTGATTTAACCTAACCCATTGGCCTTGGGAACAACTTTGCCATCTGGATTCCCTCTCCACTTGGCCATCTGCAAATCGAACACTGAAAGTTTTACTTGCAAATTCTCTAGGTATGGCTAAGTATACCTGAATCCTCTGGTTAGCTGCGCAATATTAAACTGGTGCTGCTTAAGAAAAATCAACAGAATCTATCAAAATTCTTTAAAATATCATGATTATTTGAACATTTTTTATTGAAGGAAGTAATAGATTTATTTTATTTTGTGAAAAGGGGCTAGGCCATTATTGTTAATGAATCATTATAAAGCAACAATTTACAGGGTCTACATCTCCAAAGCACCTTATAAGTAGACAGGGCAGTTACTGCTCCTCTTCCCCCTCTCCATTCAGGCCCTCTTGGTCAAATAAAACAGTCATTGGTGAGTCTGATAAGCATATTCCAGTCATGCAAAGCCATATCCTAAGATTAGAGTCACACTTCTATAAATTTTCATAGAATGGATAGCCCAATCTAAACAATGTTAGGCTCCCCCCACCCATCCATTGCCATGGGGTGCCGTAAATGGTCCCTAAAGTACAGCCACTTTTTCTTTTATGGAAAAGACTTAAGTGTTTCATCAAATCAGCTAATATGTTCATCTCAACCTTGTAAACATTATCTCTTTGTACCTACATGAGTGATTTCTGGATTGCTAGCTTCTTCGCTCTCTTTTTTAATGCAGGTTCTCCTGTCTTCTGAGGCAGTATGAGCAGGAAGTGGTGCTACAGGAGTGGAGTTACTGCCGTTTCCCAAACACTGAAAATTTCACTGAACATTTGGTGGAAGAGAGAAACTGTTTGTGCACTTCCTTGGGGAAAAGTAAAGCCCTTTCATTCTTGGCTTCTGTTTGGACTGCCAAATGTGTCTCCTTCGGTTGCCTTGGTGATTTCTATGCTCATCTGTCATCACAGGTGGTCCTTCCTCTTCACCTGTTTCCTCTCCCTCCATTGTTTGCTGAGTGATGGCCTAAACACAGGCCAAGCTTCAGGGGTCACAGATGACTATAGGATGAAAAGTGATGGAAAACGTTCCTGTAAGAACTTGCACTTCAGTGAATATATTGACATGAGGATAAGGAGTCAGCAGAGTGACTTTTGATCAGAGCACATTGCTTCCTGAGCCTTATGATGGTTGATTTTATTTGCTTTAGGATGAAGAGAAGACTATCAATATTGGAGGAAAATATAAGCAGTGAGGGCGACCCTTTCAGGTCTTCTTTGCAGTTGATTTCAAATTCCCCACATCAATATAACTTAATACATTGAATGTTTTTATGTTTATGAAGACATCCCTGCACTTCATAGCTGGTATTCTCTCCTGAGAGCAAATTCTAAATAGCTTATCACTTTTCACTCACAATGACTGCCCAGTGCCCTTCAGTCCCTGAGATAAAGCTTGGCAGTTACACTCCGCATATTTCTCTCCCACATTCTGCCGGGAAGCCTTCCTGAGTTTGGCATTGCTTTCTCTTCCCTTTGCTTAGTTGGTGAATATGGAGAAGCATTCATTATGCAGGTTTTCAAGCTGTAATCTAGGCTTGCATTCATCACCCGTGCTGCCTCTATTTCATGATAATGTCACATGAACCTTATTTAGCATATTTACCTGGTTTTTAAGTTTTTAAATGTTGATGGGGTTTAGCAGCAATAGAATTGCTGTTTGACAAAGTGTGATGGTTTAGGAACTCTCTACCTGAATGCCTTTTTCTCCCAAACCAAGGATTTGCAGTATTTTCCTGAGGAAGCATGGAGAAATGTTTTAGGAAGGTTCCCTATGAATGTCCTTGACTAGTTTCTTGCTGCTGTCATCAATTGGACCTATCTTTATACAGAACTCAATTGCTCCTCCAACTTACAGTGCATTAAACACTGCTTCTATTTACACCTGTGTGAAGGTCATTTCTTTGGTCCACAAAACATCTCTTCCTTCATAGTGTTGTTTGTTGGTATATATCAATTTTCTTGAAATTGATTCCTGCTGGGAACTAGGCTTGATTCTTTTATTTTATTTAAATTTTTATTTATTTATTTATTTATCCTATATAATAAAGAGGGGATATGCTAATTGACTCTCACACCATCACAAAGATGGTGGTACCCACAGCCAATAAGGAGGGAATATACTAATTGACTTCCATGCCCTCAAAGATGGCTCCTCCCACAGTCACAAGATGGTGGCGTCCAGTCCCTTCATCCCCCCAGCCGTCTAGGGACAGCCCGAGGGGCAGGCAAGCCTTGGCTGTCAGCTGCCCAGCCACCCAGGGCCACCCAAGGCTCAGGTAACCAGGGCCAGCCGAGGCTTGCACTGCCAGCAGTGGCAGCAACAGAGGTGTGATGGGGGCATCGCCTTCCCCTGATCGCTGGGTTGCCTCCCACCCCTGAGAGCTCCCAGACTGTGAGAGGGGGCAGGCCGGGCTGAGGGATGCCCACCTCCAGTGCATGAATTTTCATGCACCAGGGCTCTAGTTTTTATATGAAAACATGTTCAAAGTCACTAATCATCCAAGAGATGCAAATCAAAATGACAATGCGGTACCATCTCACACCTGTCAGAATGGCTATCATCAACTAATCAACAACTGACAAGTGCTGGTGAGGATGTGGAGAAAAAGGAACCCTTGTGCACTGCTGGTGGGAATGCAGACTGGTGCAGCCACTGTGGAGAACAGTATGGAGTTTCCTCAAAAAACTATTTATTTTTGAGAGAGAGAGGAAGGTAGAGGGATAGAGAGACAGAAACATCAATGAGAGAGAAAAACCATCAATCGGCTGCCTCTTGCAGCCTACTGTGGATTGAGTCTACAACTCAGGTATGTGCCCTGACTGGGAATCAAACCAGTGATCTCTTGGTTACTGGGTCAGTTTTTAACCACTGAGCAACACAGGCCAGACTAGGCTTGATTCTTGCTTGGGTTTATCATATGAGTGAATACCAAATCCCAGGTAAGGTCTCTTTGTTTTAGGTAAACAAAACTTGGAGCCCACTGAGGAAAAAGACAGGCGGTTTGATATAGGAGTACTAACCAGGATCCACACGTCTGGGTCCTAATGGGAGCCTTAACAAGCAATCTGACCCCAGTTATACACCTCACCCGTCCTCTGAGCCCAGAATCCTCCTGTGTAAAATAGGATACTGGAATATGTAGTTTCAAATATTTATTCTCATTCTACTTGTCTAAGTTTCTAAGTGTGCAAAGAACATTAATTCTTTATAAATCAAAACTATCTTTGTAGAACAGTAAAGTTATTTTGCATGCTGACTGCTTTTCCACAATACAGATTACATTATCATGTGTCCCAAGTTGTCTCTTAAGTATAAAATGCACTGTCTCTAACACTGCAACAAAACCAGGCTCTAACATATTGCAATCCCTTACCTCACCACGCAGAAAATTCTCTTTCACCTGAAGCGTTTCCACATTGGTTTCTTATGCTCTTGTGTAGGAAAGTATTAGATTATGTAATGTAGGCAAAAGGGGTGGGGAGAGGAAGGAAATTCTTAAAATTATTATTTTAAGCAGTTAAATGACCTCAGATATTCTAGCTTTTACAAAAATTCCACAGGTCAGAGTCTCATTTTTTTCTAAGCACTAATTTTATAAAGGCTTATAAGACGTTGCTTGTTATTATGTTAAACTGTCCAAAAATATGTTAAGCTATGGAAATTTCTAATATGCATGGCATTATATATGAGGACACATAACTCTCAAAACTTTCCATCAGATATAATTGGGTATACATTCAGTTGGGGATAAATAGAAGAGAAGGAAAGCAATAGGTTGGGAGAAAGGAATGAATAGAAAGTTTAAACCCCCTTTGCAGCCCCCAACCTACAAATTACCTCCAGTGGTCTTTAGAACAATAATGGAAGCTGAGAAAATATATTAGAATCTTAGGTTTTGGCTTCTGCTTCTCTAAAGAAGATTTTATGCTAAAGACATGACAGGACACAGAAAGCAAAGCCATACAAACAAAAATTCATAAACAAGTTTATGTTCATTGAGAACTAAACTTGAAAAATGTCCTTTGGTACATATGGTCTGTACAACAAACCAGACAGGTCTGCATGTCTACAGAGCCAACTGGGAGAAATGGCACCCCAAAGATTTCTGGTGATCAGTCTCAGTAAGTGGAAAACAAAGCAGAGTTGCCACTATTAATGGGGTGCCATGTGTAAAATGCCACTGAAAACCTTCCTAGTTTTCTGTACATTTTATTTTAAAAATAAAAATATTTGATTCTCTTCCCAGTAAAGTGACTCTGACTTTACTTTTCCTATAAGATTTTAAACTCAAGCATGAGAATGGAAACTTTAGTTTGTTGTTGTTGTTTTCCTTCCAAAGAACATTTTATTGGTTTTCAGGGAGAGAGGTAAAGAGAGAGAGAAACATTGATGTGAGAGTGAAACATCAATCAGCAGCCTTCTGCATGCCCCCCCCCCCCCACTTCCCCTAGGGGACTGAGCCTGCAACAGGGGCATGTGCCCCTACCAGGAATCAAACTAGCAATCCTCCATGCATAGGATGATGCCACCTACCGAGCACACTAACCAGGGCTGGAAACTTTAGTTTTTAAAGTGACAATAGTATTTTATAAGTGTATTAATTTTTTTAGTTTTCTGTTTTGTTTATTGTGGCTTTGGGGTGGGGGGTATCACATTTGATCCATTGGAAAATCACAAGAAATGGGATTATATCTTTTTTTCAAGTGAGGAAACTGACAGCCATGAAGGTTAACTGACTTATCTACAACTTGTTATAAAGCGAAGATGTGACAAAGATAGAATCAATATCAAAGTTTTCAGCTTCTCTAAATAGATACCTATGTTCCTTTACCAGACATGTGTCTCCCATCAATATTCTAAAAACGGAATTAAAAAATTCTGCACTTCAAATTTGGAATAACCAAAACAGCTCTGCTCCTTAGTTTTTCAATATAACCTCTTTACAATGTCTTTTAAAATCATCTGCTAATTGTGTTAGGGGGAAAAAAAGACACTGTCCTTTGATTTGAAGTCCTGAATCTACATCATAGCTATTCTACTAAGTCCTGTGAACTCTTGGACAAGTCATGGAAGTTCCCTAAATTTTAGTCTCTTTAAAATATATATATTTTATTGATTTTTTACAGAGTGAAGGGAGAGGGATAGAGAGTTAGAAACATCGATGAGAGAGAAACATTGATCAGCTGCCTCCTGCACACCCACTACTGGGGATGTGCCCGCAACCAAGGTACATGCCCTTGGCCGGAATCAAACCTGGGACCATTCAGTCCGCAGGCCGACGCTCTATCCACTGAGCCAAACTGGTTAGGGCAGTTTTAGACTCTTTATCTGTAAAATCACAATCAAAATATCATGCCCTCAAGGTAAGGGAGGATTAAATTATAATAATGTGTTTGGAAGCCCTTCATAAGCTGTAGGATATCAATAATAATTTATCATATATGTTTAAATAATTATTTTTTTCAGGAAACTTCAATGGCTTCCTGTTACTTATGGATTAACATTTATACTCTTATGCAAGGCATTCAACGTCCTCTTTGACATTCATTTTCAATCTATTTCCCCTGCTAATAATAATAGCTAACATCACATATATTGAGCAATTACTCTGCAGCAGAGATATACTGAACATTTATTATCTCATGTAAGCCTCATTTGAAGCCTTAGTAAAGACATCATTATCATCCTAATTGTATAGCTTTTTATTTATTTATATATATATTTTATTGATTTTTTTACAGAGAGGAAGGGAGAGGGATAGAGAGTCAGAAACATCGATGAGAGAGAAACATCGATCAGCTGCCTCCTGCACACCCCCCACTGGGGATGTGCCCACAACCAAGGTACATGCCCTTGACTGGAATCGAACCCAGGACCCTTCAGTCCGCAGACTGATGCTCTATCCACTGAGCCAAACGTACAGCTATTTATTGATACTTGGAAAGCTGAAGAAACTTGCCAAACCTCACACAAGAGAGGAAGGAGGATGCAGCAGAGGATCGAATCCTGGCTGTCTGATTCCAGAGTAAATTTAACCATCATGCAGTATTGCTTCTAAATACAGCAATTTTTCTTGAATATTACCCTACCATAAGTCACTTCCAAATCTGACAACTACCTTATTTTACTATAAAAATTTTTGCTGTAGAAACTCACATAGATGCTGGACAATCACACCACAAAATGATCTTTTGTCCCTTTCATTAGATGATTGACTTAGTTCAGATCTCAGCCCAATCTGAGTGAGTAGCAATCAAACAGCATAGTCTCTAGAACCAAATGGCCCAGGATCAAATCAGCTCTACCACAGATAAGCATCATGATCCTGAGAAAGTTGTTCTGCCTCTGTTCTTCCATCTTTAAAAGGAGAAAATAAAACTGAACTCAGAGTGCTGCTATGAGAAGTAAATTAAGTAAATATAGGTGCAGCTCCTAGGACAGTGATGGCGAACCTATGACACCCGTGTCAGAGGTGACACGCGAATTCATTTTTTTGGTTGATTTTTCTTTGTTAAATGGCATTTAAATATATAAAATAAATATCAAAAATATAAATCTTTGTTTTACTATGGTTGCAAATATCAAAAAATTTCTATATGTGACACGGCACCAGAGTTAAGTTAGGGTTTTTCAAAATGCTGACACGCCGAGCTCAAAAGGTTCGCCATCACTGCCCTAGGATAATGCCTGGCACATAAATAATAACACTACACAAGTGTTAGAGGTTACTGTTTCTCCATTGCTATTATTCCATCCTATGTCGTGTCCATGAAGTTCTATATCCTATTGATCTTCACATCACAAAATCATCTGACATTCTGCTTTCTTCACTAGTGAATTGACCTAGTTAGTTGAGATCTCAGCCTCAAACCTGTTTCATTAATGAATTGGTATTTGATGCCCTGCCACAGCCCCCTTTCTCTTGCCCCCTCCACTAACACAAGCTCTCTTATTACACTCACAGTTCACCCTAACATCTCCTTTGAGCATTTATCATAGTTGTAGTTAAATAATGAATTGGACGATTAGTCTCAAAATTTCTGTACCTATCACTCTGAGAGCAGAGGCCACTGTCCATTGGGGTATCTGACACAGTAATGTGCTTAATAAAAAAACCTACTGAATGAATGAATAATGACTAGATGAATCTCATCTTCCTTTGTTTTTTCCCTTTAATTTATATACTGTCTCATGGGTTGAAAATCCATTTTCTTTGTCTTTTTCCCTATGAATTGTTCTGTTTTTATCATGAATTTTCAAAATTCCTGGCCAACTGTAATTGACTAAAAATATTAATAGAAACTTTACATAGTTCTATCTATGCCAGTTTATTCCTTAATAAATTACCAGTTTCTTCCTTCTTAAATATTAGATTTCTGAGATACAAGTAGATTAACTCAGCAAAGGAAACAAGAAATAGAAATCTTCCCCTAACCACTTTGACTCAGTGGATAGAGCGTCGGCCTGCGGATTCAAGGGTCCCAGATTCGATTCTGATCAAGGGCATGTACCTTGGTTGTGGGCACATTCCCAGTAGGGAGTGTGCAGGAGGCAGCTGATCAATGTTTCTAACTCTCTATCCCTCTCCCTTCCTCTCTGTAAAAAAAAAAAATCAATAAAATATACTTTAAAAAAGAAATAGAAATCCTTTTATATTTTGCACACTGCTTTTAAACTACATTTTGAATGTGTTTCTTGAAATTTGCATAATCATTCATGAATCTCCTTTCATTTGAATGCCACATTAATGACAGCTTAAGATATACTGTTTGCTGTTTATTCAAAATATATTTCAATTATCAAAGTAGATCTTTATATATGCACCTGTTTCAATATTTGCTATAGACTCAATTAATAATTTGATTGTGGATGCTGATGATGTTTTGAAATTGTGACTTAAAATATACCATAGTTACTTCTGCAATATTAAGAAGCAGAGTTCTTTTGATTCCTGTTAAATGATCTAGGATGGATTTTTAGAAATGGAAATTTCCAGTGTATGCCACACTAGATTTACCAGTATTTATGATAATAAATACATCAAGACTTCAAAAAATTGTAGAAATAAACATGGCTAAGTGCCAGTTCTAACCAAAGGTGATCTTTAATCCCTGAGGAAGTCTCCCTCTCCCTATATAAGCTGAAAACACACAGAAATTGTGTCTTAATTGTGCTCTGATATATAAAAGAAAATATTTTTAAATGTTTACCTTGTAGTGAATATATGTGATTCTACTCATCATTTAATTCTACCATCTTAGTAATGCCAAGACAGAAGTAAAGTCTCCATTTTATTTTTTAAAAATATATTTTATTGATTTTTTACAGAGAGGAAGAGGGATAGAGAGTTAGAAACATCGATGAGAGAGAAACATCGATCAGCTGCCTCCTGCACACCTCCTACTGGGGATGTGCCCGCAACCAAGGTACATGCCCTTGACCAGAATCAAACCTGGGACCCCTCAGTCCACAGGCTGACGCTCTATCCACTGAACCAAACCGTTTACGGCTAAAGTCTCCATTTTAGAGTATTATGAAGTTATAAACTCAGAAAAACTTGATCTAGCTCTACCCTGTACTAGTTGAGTAAAGCTACGAGTATATATAACTTCCAGAATCCTTCTCAGTCTCTGAAGTGGGGATAGTAGTAGCTCATGCCTTACAGACTTTCTATGAAGATTCAATGATTCAGTGCCTGGAAGAGTTAGCATAGATATTGGCATATTGTAAATGTTCAATAACTATTAATCATTATCTTTTTATTACTGGTACGAATTCGTGCACGGGTGGGGTCCCTTGGCCTGGTTGGTGATCAGAACCGTGGGAGGTTGGCCGGCCAGGGGAGGTTGGCTGCGGAGCACACTGACCACCAGGGGGCAGCTCCTGCATTGAGCAAATTCCTCTTGGTGGTCAGTGTGCGTCATAACTATTTGCCAGTCATCTGGCCATCTGGTCATCCGGTCATAATGGTCACTTGGGCTTTTATATAGAGAGATTATATCATTTATGTGCAGGTACCTGAGCTATTCACATGGCACTTGCGATCTCGTCTTTCCAAAGGTATATAAGCTTATTCTGCAGACAGCATGGATCTTGGTGCCTGGCTGGCAGCATTGCTCTTTCTATCCTTCTTATTGCCTTACATATAGTAAGTGATTTTTTTTATTGAAAGTTGAAGTGTTGGTTTACTTCTATCTGCATTATAACAATTCACTTGCTTTCCAAAGTTGTCAATTGAGCACTTTTACCTGTGTTACACTGTGCTGGGCACTGGGGAAACAAAGAGGGTTTTTATTTCAAAAGTTAACACCAAACTACTATTTTTAAAGACATGGCTAAAGCCAAATTCTAGAAAAATTGCTCTAAATCATATTGTACTTGAAGCATTTATGCCAAATAAGTTACTCTCCAGTTAATTATCTAATCTAATGTAGTCACAGTTGAATAACTTTAGAAGTAATTGAGGAAACAAAGCATTAATAAGGTGTTTGGGAGTGCATATGTGTTTCCTTGAAAAATAGCCTCTAGCATGGGTAATTTTCTTTGAATTTTAAAAATGAAATTAAAATACATACATGTTGAGCCTAAATCTCAAGATGAAAACAATTATCTTGTGTGTATTTATGATGTATTAAATAGTTGATAAAAAATATTCTGACACAATTAAGTTTATGGTACTAAAGATACCCTAAAATCTGGAATATCCCTTATTTTATTTTTTAAATGGGCATTGATGGGAGCAGAGAAGAGGTACTTTATTTATTTTAGAGTTAAAATATGGATCCTATGGTTCCTTGTGATTTAAATTGGGTTCCAAACAGATCTTGCTGAAGGGAAGCGGCCTGCAAGTAAAGAAGCTGCATGTGCAAACCTAGCAGGTGGGAGTGGCAAAGAGGGGCTGATAAGGCAGGCTGAGGTCAAATCATACAGGACCTTGAATACCCTGCTAAAGAGAATGAAGGTGAGGCACCTTTGAGCAGGATAATAACATCATCGAACCTGTGTTTAGAAATCACTTTGATGCCTTGGATAACTAGAGTGAGAAGAAATCAGAGGTGGGAAGAGTAATTTGGGAGTCAGCACAGGACCTACAGTGGCTGGAACTAGGGACATGGAGGTTTCAATGGGGAAGGAAGGAAAGGAATTATAGGATTAATTACTAGTTATCTTTATAAGATGAAAAAAGAAAGGGGTCAAATCTTTCTAGGACCTTGTATATTTCTAATATGGAGGATGCTCACATATCTGCAGAGTTAATAAAATCTCAGCATAATAAAGAAACAAATATACATGGAGGAACGTCAACAAACAAGAAAGGAAAATAATTTCAGGAAATCAGCACACTGCCAGAATAAAGACTGGGGGTGAGGAGATAGAGAGAAGTAGTGTGTGTGTGTGTGTGTGTGTGTGTGTGTGTGTGTGTGTGTGTGTATGTTGCAAAAGAACATTGAACGTGCAGAAGTTTTCCAGTTTCAAGTGATTTAATGGCAATGAGTTAGCGTTTAAAAGGAAGTGGACTTGATTCAGGAAAGAGGAAGTGATGAGTTTCACTTAGCTAATCAGTGGCAAAATGTTTTATTATTTATTATTATTATTACTTACAAATGGAGCAGAAGAGCATAGATGTGGATCTTCTAGTTGTTAAATGGTTGTGGGAAAGGCAGGGGTAAAAAATAAATGAAGCATAAGTATGGTCTCTGGGAAACCTCGTCCTATTGATTGTGTAGTTATGGAATAATAATAGTAGTTATTATTATTAATATGTCAACATTCCATAAAGTTAGAAAGATACACTGCATTGATTGATTGACCCACTGAGTCATTGCCAAACTCTTTGCTTTCTGGTTTAACTGGTGTTTTTAAGAACCTATGTCTTTCCTCAAGCATTGATGGAAAGAGCTAGAAAAAAATCAAATTCTCTTTCCCTTGAAGCTATGGAGCAGGAAAGCATCATTTTGGAAAAAAATGAAGAGAAGCCTATTATCATGCTACTTTTTCAGAGTAGCCAAACCCTGGAAAACTATGATAGCAAAAGACATGTAAGATCTGTTGCTGCATGCCCAGGAAAAAGAGAATTGGCGCTTGCATATTATCCAATCTAAAGCCAAATGATTGGCTATGGTATGAGTTTTCACTTCAGTTAAATAGAATTGAAGACCTCATTTTAATTTATTACATTTCATTTATCACATACAAATAGCCCCTTAAAATTATTACATAAATCCATAAGAAAACAAACACAAAACAAACACATCTGTGAAGAACCCATCTGGGCTGACCGTGTGAGAAATAACCCCTATGCCTCTTCCCTTTGCAGCACTTCCTATTCACATCCCAATGAGTTTCCGTGATTTCAACTTATCACGTGCATGTTCCTCAAGTGTGAAAAGCTGTATAGTGCACACATATTACCTAAGATCTAGAAATGCGATGCCAAAGTTTAGATTTGGGGGCGGGGGAAGAAAAACACAGCCCTCTAAAAACAGGATAAGAAAAATGTGAAAGTCAGAGAGTCATGCAAAATAACACTTCATCTATATTATAGAAAAATTTCTGGCATGGACAGTGCAGTGAAAATAAAACTAAACTGCTTTCAGAAAGGGTTCAAAAATTCAGTCCAATTTTCATTAGTGGCTCAAAAAAAATGACCTTGTACATGTCTTATAACTCAGTTTGTTCATCTACCTAAAGAGTACAATTGTTTTTGGAAGTAGAGACTAAACCACAGAAAATCACCAGCTATTAAGATGCATTTAGGAGGCTTTTGGAGGTTAAGAGTTTTGAAATTCTACATGTAATACAGAATCCAAAAAGAAAAAAATAACCCTTTTTTCTGCTGGTCTAATATAGTCATCTAAGTATTCATCCTCCAGCTAAATACCCAGATTGCCTTCCTATAGCTTTCTAAAGTTCGTTTTATGAAGACACTTTCTCATTTTCCTGATAAACTTTATTTTTATCAACCATCATGCAGTTTGAATTTCTGTATTTTCTGGAATCTCAACACCAAACCAATATTCTTTCCAGCTAGTCATAGACTGAAGAAGGCAAAAAGATTAGAGGTAGATGAGAAAAGGGCTTTGCTGTGGAATTTATCTTAAATGCCAGTGGTTGGTTCCCAGATAGCTTGGGTATAATGTGATTTATCATATTCAGTACCATGAAAAGCATAGAGATTTCACTAAATTCAGGGAGATAAGGCAGAAAACAATAACTACAATAACCACTGAAACATAGCCCCAAACAGTGTGGGGGGACTCCTAATGCGGGAAAAGAAATGCAGTGGAAAGAAGTTACTATTCAAAGTATTCTTGGGGCTTTGAACTTATAACTGTTTCACATCAAAAGGGAGCAGGGCTATCTTCACAAATAGCTTCAAATGTTGTTCAAAGTTTAAATACTAAGTTTCTAAATGTGTAGAAAGAATAATGGAGAACTTTTCAGTTACACACACACAGACATCATAATTACTTACATTAGCATTATACCAGTTAGTATATAGATTCATTTCTTATAATGAAGACCAAAATAGAAGCTCATATATCTCTCATGTAGTCCAACAATAACTCGTCTAGGGCTTATAGGAAGGTTTCACTGTTTCAGAGACCAAGGGCTTTATTTAGTGCTGCTAAATCATCTTTATTACATATCTGCCAATCTTAAATAACTTTTCTGCTCCTGCTAAGCCAGTTTACATTCAGCCAACCAGCGGGAAAAGCTAATGGGAAAAAGAAAGGGACAGTCATGTGACTTCTTTTAGATGCACAACCTCAGAAGTTATGTTACTTTGACTTGGTAACATTGGCCAGGCACAATCCATGCAAGGGAGGCTAGAAATTGTCCTCATAGGTGTGCAGCCATGAGCCTCCCTAAAGTTATCTCAGAATAATGGATATGTGAGGGGCACCTCTCAGTCCTTGCCACAATCTACTGCTTATCTCTCCCCTAAACATTCAAATCCCCTCTTCCTACACACCAAAACACAACCTCAGGAGTCACATCAAGACCTGAGGTGGCACCTGGTTGGCGTGGCTCAGTGGTTGAGCATCAACCTATGAACCAAGTGGTCTCAGTTTGATTCCCATGCCTGGGTTGTGGGCTTGATCCCCAGTGTAGGGTGTGAGGGAGGCAGCCAGTCAATGATCCTCTCTCATCATGGATGTTTCTATCTCTCTCTCCCTCTCCCTTGCTCTCAGAAGTAAATAAAAATATATTAAAGACCTGAGGGGGAGGGCCACACATCACCCAGAGATGGACTTTGAACTGGATGCAACTTTGAAATTGTCTGTCTTGTAGAGGAAGTGACTATTCCAAAAAAGATAATTCCTCCCTGATGTGGCTCATCTAGTTCAGGATATTAAAACATGAAATAAAATGTCTTTTTCCGATCTCTACACCAACATTAAATGGTGGAACAAAAAAAAGCACAAATCCATTAAAAACTCTCTTTTGGAAGGAAGCATGGGCAATTCATAGTAGCTATTGAATCCTATTGGTCAAGAGTGGTGAAAAATCTTTTGTCGCTGAATTAAGTTCCAAGGTTAACCCATATGACAGCTCATCATCATGCCCTCTGGATATTGTCACTGTGGCTCCTGGTTTAGTTCTTTGGGAGACTTTCATTATCCTTCATATTCAAACCATGAGAAATTATGTTCTTTTTAGAAGCTGGGTAGTGTGTGTAGTTCACATCTTGACATACAGGTTTGGGGCCAGAGTTTTGCTTTAAGGTTAGAAAAATGACAAGCTTGTATAGGTGGCTTGTGTTTCTTCGAAAATACAATTCCTTAAAAAAATTTAGTAGGCTTCTAGTCAATTCTGTCTAAATAATCATAAGCAAAATATGTATTTTTTATTTAAACACACTGGTCTTTAATTTAGTGGCCTCTTTGACTCTACCTTTAATAGACTGGAAGCTCACATCTTAACCTGATTTTTACACATTTTTACAGATCTTAATCTGAGCTCACTTTCATTGTCTGGCTGAAAACTCTTAATAAGAACTGCTTAGAAAAGACTTAAGGTTGCAGTTTTATCTACTACTAATGCTGCCTCCTCAGAGCCACTCATTCTAACTAGCCTACATTACAATACAACTGTTCAAACTAAAAAAAAAAAAAAAAAAAAAAAAAAAAAAGAAGCTAACACAGAGCAATATTCTCTAGTTTTCCAACCAATTCTACTGTAGTTATAAACTCTAATTGCAGACCAGCTTTCCAAGGTATCACAAGCAACAGTGCAACGGAAGATCTGTGTGTAACCAAGTTCTGCCCCTCTGCAGCTGGCCTTTCCTTGCTGACTCCCAGCATCACACAAAGAGAACCGCATATTTTAGATTAACTTGTAATTTTTTATAAAGTGCCACATTGCTCTTCTAGGTACCATCTGTGTTATACAAATTTGCAAATGTTAGCAATAGGGGGAATTAAAGAATAGAGATATTTATATATTTCTTAATAACTGTCCAGACATCCAAACTGAATACAGAGAAAGTAGAAGAAAGGAAATAATAAAAATAAGGAGATATATGTGTTAAATAGAAAATAACCTAAAATAGCAGAGAATATTAATGAAGTCAAAAGGTGTTTCTTATAAATGACTAATACAATTGACAAAACTCTGGTAAAATTAGATGTAACAGAGAAGAGAGTCATGACCAAAGACGAGAATTTAATATTTAGACATAATGGATGTTGCATGTATTAAGTGGTAGTAGGAACATACTATGAAAAATCTCATTCTAGGAAATTTCAAACTCAGAAACAAAAACAAAATTTTTAGAAAAATTGACATCAAAGATCTTGTTCAAGAAATAAAAAAGTTCATGGATCTATGAACAGTAAAAAAAATACAGTATTCAAAAATATTTCCACAAAGAACAGTTAAGCCATAAGTGGATTTCCCTGGAAAGTTCTGTCAAATATTTAAGAAAACAAAATTAAAATCTATACAGAGAATAAGTAAAGAGGGAACTACTAAAGTCAAAGCTTTGGTACCATTGTCTCGGTACCAGAACTGATAAGATCACTTTATGAATAAAAACTACATACCAATTTCACTTGGGCACACAGATGAAAATGAAGATATTAGCAAGATATGAGAAATATAACAATGTAGGACCAAGTTGAATTTATCCCAGGAATGACAATTGATTTAACATTAGAAAATTAACAAATGCAAGCCTCTATTTTATATACAAAATAAATAAATATATATATATTATCTATAATACATTATATATATATATATATATATATATCTACACTAATAAAAGAGAAACATGGTAATTAGCGTAAGACCGCTACCCTTCCCATTGGCTAATCAGCATATCCTTATGCAAATTAACTGTCAGCCAAGATGGCGGCCAGCAGCCATGCACTGAAGCGAGCAGGGAGGCTTGCTTGCTTCAGTGACTGCGGACTCCAACGTTCCCCGCCTAACTTGCCGGCCTCTCAGCTGCAACTCTAAGCAACTATGTACTATGTTGCAAATAAGAAGCTAAACAAAACCCCAGAAACCAGCCGGACTGAAAGCCAGCCTGACCGCAACATTGTATCGATGTTTTCAGCAGTGAGGCCTCAGAGCTAAAGCTGGCTCAGAATAAAAAAAAAAAAGAAAAGAAAACAAGGAGCGGTTGGGAGCTTCAGTCACTCGCCAGCCGGAAAACAGCTCTCAGCCCCTCACTCAGACTGGCCAGGCACCCCAGTGGGGACCCCCACCCTGATCCAGGACACCCTTCAGGGCAAACCAGCCGGCCCCTACCCATGCACCAGGCCTCTATTCTATATAGTAAAAGGGTAATATGCCTCCCGGCACCGGGATCAGTGGAGCAGCGAGGCTCCCGGCACCAGGATCAGCGTGACAGGGGGCAGGGACCAAACCCCCTGATCGCCCTGCAGCTCTGTGTGTGACAGGGGGCGGGGCCACAACCTCCCTATCCGCCCTGCTCTGTTCGTGACAGGGGAAAGCGCCCCAACTCCCTGATCAGCCCTGCTCTGTGCCTGATAGGGGGGAGCTCCCCAATCCCCTGATCGCCCTGCAGCTCTGTGTGTGACAGGGTGCAGCACCCCAACCCCCTGATCAGTGCCCGATAGAGGGGAGCTCCCCAATCCCCTGATTGCCCTGTGGCTCTGTGTGTGACATGGTGCGGTGGCCCCAACCCCCGCACCCCCACGGGCCCTGCTCTGTGTGTGACAGGGTAGAGCCATAACCTCTCCATCGGCCCTGCCCTGAGTGTGACAGTGGCGGCGCCCCAACCCCCTGATCGGCCCTGCTCTGTGGGTGATAGAGGGTGGCGCCCCAACCCCCCTCCATGGGCCTTGGTCTGTGTGTGACAGGGTAGAGCCATAACCTCCCCATTGGCCCTGCCCTGAGTATGACAGGGTGCAGCGCCCCAACCCCCCTCCACGGGCCTTGCTCTGTGTGTGACAGGGGGCAGTGCCCCTACTCCCCTATCGGCCCTACTCTGTGAGTGACAGGGGGGAGCTCCTCAACCCCCTGATCGGCCCTGCTCTGTGCGTGATAGGGGGTAGCTCCCCAACCCCCTGATCGACCCTGCTCTGTGTGTGACAGGGTACGGAGCCCCAACCCCACTGATCGGCCCTGCTCTGTGTGTGACAGGGGGCAGCGCCCCAACCCCCTGATCGGCCCTGCTCTGTGCGTGACGGGGTGGCGTCACAACCTCCCCATCGACCCTGCCTTGAGTGTGACAGGGGGCGGTGCCCCAACCCCCCAATCGGCCCTACCCTGAGCATGACTGAGGGTGGCATCGCAACCTGCCGATCCGCCCTGCTGTGTGCATGACGGGGCGGCGCCCCAACTCTCCAATCGGCCCTGCTCTGAGCCTGACCAGGGGCTGCACCTAGGGATTGGACGTGCCCTCTGCCACCTGCGAGCAGGCCTAAGCCAGCAGGTTGTTATCTCCCGAGGGGTCCCAGACTGCAAGAGGGCACAGGCCGGGCTGGGGGACCCCCCTCCCCAGCCCCCTGAGTGCACAAATTTTTGTGCACCGGGTCTCTAGTATATAATAAAAAATATGGTGAAAAGAGAACAGTTTTGTCCCACAATAATCATAGCCTCCCATTCAATTCTAAGACTTGACCTAATTCATAGACAGGAAATGCTGTGCACATAGAGGAGGCTGGATCTTGTTGCTATGGGTGTAGCCAGTAATTTTCTTCCTATCCTTCTGCTAAAATACCTGCAATTATTTACCAAGCTGACTGTGCCCAAGGAAGAAGGAAACAGGCTTTTCTAGGATAAGATGGTGATTCTGAACTAAGGCAATCCTTGGAACACTGAAACCACCTCTGCAGCTACCCATCAGAGGGGACACTTATGGAAGTCAGGAAATAAGCAAAACTTTGGCCTAAATCCATTACACAGTGGACACACTAAGTCTGCAAAAGCACCTGATCCTCATTTCCTCAATTCCTGGAGACATTGAAAACACACTCATCCATGAGCATAATCCCATGCTGTCTCACTGACTTAAGGACAGAAGGCTATTGTGCTAAAAGGGTTAAGTAAAATGATGGGAAATGACCCATATATTTTTTTAAACAGGGAACATCCTGTTTAATTTCTATATTACAAAAATAACACATAATGGCATGATTATTTTTAAACATTTAAGAAAGTAACATTGCATATAAAGTTAAAAGGGAAAACACTTGCCCTAGCCGGTTTTGCTCAGTGGATAGAGCATCAGCCTGTAGACCAAAGGGTCCCAGGTTTGAGTCTGGTCAAGGGCACATACCTTGGTTGCAGGCTCCTCCGCGGCCCTGGCCCTGGTTGAGGAGTGTACAGGAGGCAACCAATTGATGTGTTTCTCTCACATCAATGTTTCTCTCTGTCTTTCCCTTTCTCTTACTCTCTTAAAGATCAATGGAAAAATATCCTCAGGTGAGGATTAACAAAACAGAAAAAAAAAACACTCTTTTTTTGCAGTCCCTGATCTCCCCATTCCCCATGCCTCTGTCCCACAATGGGCAACCGTAAACAGTATTCAACAGAACTTGGAAGTATAGGGTCCACTTTTTAAAAGAAAAATGTGGTAAAAAACACATAACATGAACTCTACACTCAAAAAAATGTTGTACACAGTACAGTTACCTGTATGTACTTGGAACTTTTTCATTTTGCCTGGTTAACCTTTAGACCCATTGAATAGCAACTCTTCATTTCCCCCTCCTCCCAGCCCCTGGCAACCACCATTCTACTGTCCGCTCCCATGGGTCTGGCTGCTTTAGATACTGGGTATAAGGGGAATCGTGCATTATTTGTCCTCCGGTGGCTGGCTTATTTCATTCAACATAATGTTTTCAAGGTTCATCTACATTGTGAATTATAACAGGACTTCCTTCTTTTTCAAGGCTGATTAACAGTCCATTGTAGGTATATATTACACTGTCTTTATTCATTCATTCTTTAATGGACAGTTAGGTCCACCACTTGGCTATTGTCAATAATGCTGCAATGAACATGGTAGTGCAGATATCTCTTCAAAATTCTGATTTCAATTATTTGGGGTTAATACTCATAAATTGGGTTGCTAAATTATGGGGTAGTTTGTGGAGTGTTTTTTAAGTGCTCTCCATAATATTTTCCATAGTGACTACACCATTTTACATTCCTACCAGCAGTAATTTGCACCCATTTTCTTTCCTTTACTTCTGTGTGGTGCAATTGATCTCTCAAAGACTGAGAGGAGTGTGTTTGTTCCACAAGTGCATTTCTAAGGTGTTTTTTTTTTCTTATTTTCTTCAAAGATTAACTGACATTTTCTTTATTGATTTATTGTCTCCAATAAAGAAATTTCCTCTTAATATATTCAATACAAAGTTTTAATTCTCCTTTTATGCTTTTGGCTTTCCTACATTATTTTCTTTTCTCTGGCAGCTCCATTTTAATCTAAGTTTTGTGTCTTATTTATTAGACTGATTTTTTCCCTATCTTTCATTGAGAACACAAAGCACATGAAGTCTAAAATCGTCTCTTGCTTCCTGTAGTGATCCTTTTCTCTAGTATACTTATCTTATATATATTCTGCTTCTTGTTATTATAAAATCTTTTAGATGCTCCATATTGTTACTGTTCTTATTTTTCTCTTCACTCTTTGTTGAAGAACAAAAACATCTGTATACATGGAGTTTCTATTTGAAACTTTAGAGTGAATGCATTATCTTTGATTCTTATAACTGAGTGCCTCAGTAACACCATTTTTGGATCTTAAGTTCACGGACAAGTTGATGTATACAGGCTCTCATTAAATTTGCTTTGTCCAGAAAGCATTTACCTAGCATGGCTTTGCTGAAATGTGGTGAGATGTTTACCTGTTCCCATTACCTGTTTTTCAGAGTATCATAATGGAAACTGATTTCTGGATAGTTTGAAATTCTTTTTTTTCCAAAAGTAGTTTATAAACACTGTAAGTTTCACAATCAAATGCTCCATATATTCTTTATGAATCAGCCACAGATTACCAGCAGGCAACAG
This sequence comes from Myotis yumanensis, assembly GCF_028538775.1. NCBI lineage: Eukaryota > Metazoa > Chordata > Mammalia > Chiroptera > Vespertilionidae > Myotis > Myotis yumanensis. Next base: position 26,508,817 of record NW_027223762.1, on the reverse strand, counting down.
TCAGATATCACCTCTAGGAATTGATGGCTCCAGCATGCATGGAAAAAGTAAGTTGTTAAGACAGAGATGAGTCCTGGCAGGCACCTCTGGCTGTCTCATAAGGCAGCCTGTGTGAAGTATTGGATTGTTGCCAGATTTTCTTTTCATCTGCAAGGATCCAAGTATCTGATAGTAATTAACCACGTTTATGTGTGGAAGGCAGCTCTTATGCTCCTTCAGTCTAATAATGCTTCTGTTTCATAAGCATGAGTCTCCTGGGAAGCTCTTCTCAATGTGGTTTATCTGCTATATAATTGGAGGGTTGCTTCTATATGAACAATGCAACACATTTAGTAGCTACTCAGAAAAAGTTAACTGTTTTATTTTGGCATATAATATATGATACCCTTAGTTATCAATGCTATTTGAATTTCCCAAATATTTTCTGTGTGTTTTTAATCTTCCTATGGGACATCCTCCAACTTAGATAAGTGAATATCAAACTTATATGAGCAGATTAAGTTCTGTTGTCTAGTCTCCACCTTTCGAATGCTGATTTAATAGAAATGAATGAAACCTAGAAATGAGTATGTTTAGCAAGTCCCCTACATGGTTCTGAGATTGAAGGGCAGGGGTCCACACTTTGAAGCCTAACTTAATTTTCTAACAATATGATGAATTTATTATATTAATTTTTGAGTATTTAAAATAGCATTTGAAGCTCTTAGATGTTTCATATCATATAGAAAAACATCTACTTTACTGTATATGTTTTCCAAGTTCCTTCAAGATCTTGGGTCGTCAAGTGGCACAGCTTGAGTACAGACAGGTATGAGAACCACCTCCCTTGTACCCAGAAAGTGAGTTCTGCCAGTCATTTTAGCTGCAGGCAGTGCTGTCAAAAGATTAGAAGTGGTCATTATCATTCCCCTGGTTTGAAATGGTCTTTATCTGCAGCTCAGTAGCTCTTAGGAAGAGGTTGAATTGTCACTATTTTTTGAAAATAACAAAAAGAAAATGTTCCTTGTTTGAGTTTTAGTGCTGAACTTCTATGGATCTTTAGAATCAAAGGGCAAGTATATTAGCACTGGGTGGTACTTTCCTTCACAAAGTGTGGCTTAAGATACAGAGAAATGAAGAATAATGATAAGCAATGGTCCCTGAACTGAATCTCATTCTATTGCCATATGCCTGTACAGCATGCTACTCTAGCAAATTAGGTTAAATCCTTTTTGCATTTATTCAGATTCTCAATTCATATCCAGAGTTCCAAGTTTGACATTTTGCTACTTCCTATGTTAAATAGTATTTTCTTGTTTTCCCCCTGAATTGCTTGTATGTGGGACACATTTCAGAGTCAGTACTCTGGAAATTAGTATAATGCCTAGTTTAAATAATATTCAATGAATATTGTTTAGATTCTAAACAGAGCATCTGTCTACCATTTTCTGGAATTCTAGAGCATCAAGACTACTTTTTAGTGATTCTATTTATTAAAATGGGCCTTATGACCTAAATTCCTCTCTGAAAGATAAAAACAAGTCTTTTATCTATATTTCACCACAGAACCTTGTGCACTGCTTTGAAATAAAAGTTGCTCAACTAGTAATGGTTACCTAATTCTTAATTACATCATTTCAAATAATCACTGTAACTTGACTATAGTCTATTCATTTAGCAAAATGTTATGGTTCCTATCACAAATATCCCATTCTGTCTTGTACCACAGTTATTTGTCTCCAGCATTTTCTTTCCTACTAAACATTGAAGTCATAAAGTATCTTGATATTCTTATGTTTCTCTGTATTTACATGGTGTTTTGCATGTGGTAGATGGTCACTATATATTTAAGATTTGACTGTGTTTACTTCTGTATTAATTTTATTGTTAAAATGCTGTTCCATGTTTTAAAGATTTTTATAGAAACTCCCATTATTATCATTACAAACTCTCTCTAAAAGAAAGATTAGTTGATATTTTGATTAAAGAGAATGCCTCTTACAAGTAGAAGCTAAACCCGCCATATCCAGTTATAAATATTTAAAGAACTAGGTACCTATAACTGATTCCCAATTAAAGCGAAAATATCCCTGAGATAAATGAGAATATTTATGATAAGAAATAAGGTCAGATTATTTTAGTTTACTGCTAAATAAAAGTCTACTTGATAAAAGGACCAAAAATTAGAAGTTAGTAATATCTTTATCTTTAAATCTACTTTATAGTCTACATTTCACATAGCACATCTATTCAGTATCCAGTGGTAATTATCCATTTCTAAAATGGGTTATAAAACACATCAATATATTAGCACCTATAAACACTTACTAGCAGCTAGATACTGGCACAGTAACACACAATACTATGACACAAAGAGGCATCCATCCAGCAGCTAAGATCCTGTGGAACTGACTCAAAATGAGTGATGTCAAAATACCACATGCATGCCAAGGCTGGTTTTGCTTAGCCTGGCAGAACTCATTTTGAGAGTTGGGCATTGTCTTTGTGCCTTTCAGACCTTCCCTTGGTAAGTCAGCTTGCTAGCACCACTCTCTGTATGGATAGTGGCTCTGCCCTATTTGGAATTCTGTTGTACCAGGCACTTAATAAAGCATCCTTCCTTAACAGCGGCAACTGTTAAGGTATTCTGTTATCATCCATCTCCCCATAGATCCTACCCAGAAGAGTTATGCTTCAATATGCATTGCTTCAAAGTGGATAGACTGGCTGCCCTCTAGGATCTCATTGTTGGTGATTCCACCTCGCCATTTAATTAAATAGAACATCCCAATGAACTTCCCTGGAAACCATTTATAGAGTCCTGAGTCTCATGAGCTCTTGTTAATCTGTACACAATGAGAGATCCATAGATCTTCAGTTTCATTCAGAGTTTGGGGCAAACTGAGCTAGACATCGCTCTCCCTGCTGAACATAAGATACTGGCTGATTCCTTTGCCTGAATAATTCCTATATGTATACTAAACACCAGTTGGTGTCAGACATGTGCTATATGTTTGGACACTCAAATATAAAGTCTTTGCTTCAATGAGCATATTGTCTTATGATTAGTGTAAATTGTAATAAATGCTATAACAGAGGTTTGCAAAAGATATTTTGAAAGTATAGAGGGAAAAGGAGCTCTGACTAACACACAGAGTAGGAAGAAAAGTGAAGCAAAAGTGAAACAAGTATTTAGGAGGTAGGCGGGTTTAAGGGTATTGGTAAAAAGGCCCATTCCCACCAAGAGAGAGAAATAAATTCTAAAAAAGAATGTATACTTGGTGAAAATTCAGCGTAAAAGGTCAATAGAGGAGCATCAATTAGCTCTTCCAGACCATGATTTATCTCATTCCATTCATAACAGAAGAGTCAAGTCCCGTAATTCATCCATTAATAAAAAATGTCCAAAGAGATTAAGTGATTTCCCCTAGAATACACAACTAGTTAGTAACATCTTTAGGTCTAGAATGCACTTCCTAACTGAAGTAAGGTTATAAAAAAGGGGGTGGGTGGGGCATACCCTAGTGTAGAATACTCTGAACTGTGTAAGTCCCTCTCTTGGCCTCTGGAGAGACGTTTCCTAAGGCACAATATATAGGAATCAGATTTTGGAGTTATGTGATTTCTTACATACTGACACTGGGACTACTAAGCATTTCTGATGACCACATGATAGTTGACAAAAGTAATGGCATTAATTCCTTCTTCAGTCTTGAGGACCATTACACATACCAAATAAGGCTAAAGTCCAAATGTGAATAATGCCTGTAAGTTTTTTATATGAACCAAATAGTTGAATATGTCACTGGAGAATAGTTTTAACCTTAAGTTATTTAACTTCTCTGTGATCTCTGACACTGTTGATTGCACATCTTCCATTTTCAAAATTTTTACTTATATTTTTATGCCATTTTACTACTCTCTCTCCTGGATTTCTCTGACCTTCTGCTTGTGCCTTCTCACTAATCAGTTAGGGTTCCTCTTTTCTTAAATCTTGATGTTCATCAGGTCTCCAACCTTGGCACCCTACCTGTATATATATATATATATATATATATATATATATATATATATATATATATTCACTCTGAGTATCTTACCTAAATGTGTAGCTTCTCAATGTGTTATTGATAAGTAGACCACTTGGCCAACTCTAGAAAGTATCCAACTGCCTTTTTTACTTATTGCTCAGAGTGGTCTTAATCCAAACATGTTTTAAACTTAACATCATTTTCTCCCTCAAACATGCTCCCCCTGCAGTATCCCTGTCTTTGAAATGGTATTACCATTGGCCCTGCTGTCCAAGTCAGAAAACGTGGAGTCATCTAATCAAATCCTCACTCACTGGTCAGCAGTGCTGTAAATGCTACCTTTGTATGGTTCCCCTACTTTCTACATCTACCGCCACTCCTTTTATTCATGCCCTAATCTTTTCCTGCCTGAATAACTTGTCTTCTTCTGTCTTCTTTACTCCTCTCCTCTACAGCACCCTCTCAGCATCTGCAGAGACCTTTTCAATACATAAATGTGATTAAAATTCTTCAATGCCCCCTGGTAGCTTCCAGCCTAAAATTCAAACTTAGTCACAAGGGCCTTCAAGATTTATCTCTGATCTATTATCCCTGTACAATCTCATTTGCACCCTTCATCCCATGTATATCAGCTACTTTGAGATCTCTAAATAATTGGGCTACCTTCTGCCACCACCACTTTCACTTGCTGTCCCTCCTCAGATTTGTCTCTCTCCATCTGTGATGTCCTTCACCTCCTTCCTCAGCTAGGTAACTTCCATCGATCCTTCAATCCCAGCTTAAGTGCATTTTTTCAGGAAAACCTTCTATGAGTTAGGAGCTCTGCCCCTGTTCCCCAGGCACATGTGGTCCTAGCTCCATCACAGTGTATATGGCTCCCTCCACTAATAGACTACAAGCTCCCTGAGGTTGGAAATTGATATTACTTGGATATCTATGCTCAGTTCATAGCATAGAGCCTAGGTTATAGGTGAATGGAAATCTTATGTAATCAAGCACTGTGGAAGAAGTAGAAAAAGGATTACAAAAATGGATTTATTTAAAATTCCTCTTGGACACTGAGGTAGAAAGAAAAATGTGAGATTGACACTAAGTGGAAAAAGTTGACAGGTGATGCAAGTTTGAACCATTGTTTTTTACAGAGAAGATGTATGAGGAGAGGAAATGCTTAAATTTAGCCCTGCAGATACACAGTGATTCTAGATAATTAGAGGGTCCCTTGAGAAATAAAATATTTATTTTAATTTAAATGAGCAGGAATTTCTGTTTAGAGCAGCTCAATACAATTTTTAGTCTCTCCTGTATACCAGGCTCCGTGTTCTTCCCTGGGGATACAAAGATGGATAAGATAGACGCTCACTGTCTAGTGGAAAGATAGACACTTGCACACTGCAGAGTGTTGGGAATAGTGGTATATCCAAGATGACATTGAAGCAGAAAAATGAGGCGATGCTTGTTTGCAGGGGAAGGAGGATGGTCAGAAAGTATTGTTAAGGAAAACCTCATAGAAGAGAGGACCTCAATGACCATTTAAGGATTTACTTAAGGAAGGGACATAGCACAAGAAACCACAAGAGAAAAGATAAGCATATAGCTGTATGTTGTATATAGAAAATAGGTACTTTAGTAATATAGAGCATAACTTATTATGAGAGGAATAGCTGCTACTTCCCTCTCACAGTCTCTAAAGAGTTAATAAGGATCATACAGTGAAAACTTGGTGTGGCATGCCAAGAAGTTTGGGCTTAAGATATAATGAGTAGATAGATGCAAGAGGGTTATCCTAAGGGAAGTGGCAAAGTCATATTTGCAACTTAGAATGGACCACTCTGGGTGAGATGGCGGTACTAGAGATAAGAGGAAAGAAGCAGAACAGAATAGGGGGGGAGAGGCCTGTTAAAGTGCTTGAGATGAAACTAGCGAAAAGGCTGCTTTCCAAAAATATTTAGGAAACAAGACCAGCAAAAATTGGCAACTGGAATTTCTAATTTGAAGTTATGTCAGTGACACATCTTTAGCTAAGAGATTTCCTTTATGTTTGGAGAAATTTTAACTTTGTAAAATGAAATAACAAAAGGATACTAACCTCCACTAGTAAGCATGGGTCTTATTCTGCTCCAAGATGGGATTCAGGCCTCAAGAGAAATGTATTGTGTAAATCATTATGAAATATTTACAGCACATTACAGCCATATGGTGAGTTCACCCAGACTCGACACGCTTTTGGGCCCTTAATTAGATGCACCTGACATGGTTTATTTTTTAAATGAGGAAATGTGCCTCCTGCTAACTGGTTCCTGGGAAGCAAGGCAGGAAGACACGCTGGTGCCACATTGAGAACAATGTACATGATGCTAATTTAACCTGGTGGCTTTAAGACCAGACTGGTTTAATAAGTGCAAGTTATTTTTTTTTTAAGTTGGATATGTACTATATTAAATATTAATGCTTGTGTGTTTATAATCATATTTTTTCGTGCCTACATTTGCTTTACTTTTTGTGTACATTTTAAAATACATTTTTACTTTTGAATATTTTAGATTTACTAAAAGTTTCAAAGATAGTACAGAGCGGTCCCATGTATCCATCACCCAGTTTCCCTAATGTTAATATCTTACACGAACCATGGTAGATTTATGAAAAGTAAAAGAATAATAACATTGGTGTATTGCTATTAACTAAACTACAGGCTTTTTTTTTTCAGATTTCACCGGTTTCTCCACAAATGTCCTTTTTCTGTTCCAGGATGCAGTTCAAGATCACACTCTGCACCTAGTTATCATCTCCCCTCTGCTCTGTGACAGTCTCTCAGTCTTTTCTGTTATCCATGACCTTGACCATTTTTAGTAGTATTGGTCCAGTACTAGAATGCCCTTCAATTTGGATTTATCTGATATGTTCTCTCATGACTGAACTGGGGTTACAGGCTGGGGGAAGAAGACCACAGAGATTAAGCCCTTCCCATGGCATCCTCAGGACGACACGTGATAGCAACACGACTCACCCCTTGGTTAAAGTGTTGTCTGTCATGATTCTCCACTGTAAAGTGATTATTTTTCCTCTCCATACTCTGTTCTTTGGAAGAAGTCAATAAATGCAGCCCACACTCAAGGAAGAGGGAGGTATTCTCTGCTTTCTAGTGGAGAAAATACCTACATATATTATTTAGATTCTTCCCTAAGGGGGCTTTATCCCTGCTCCCCCATGTATTTATTCATTCAAACATTTATATTAGTATGGAATCATGGACATTTACTTTATACTTTGGGTTAGAATCCAGTAGTATTTTCTTGGTCAAATCATTTCACCTTTGGCCATTGGGGACTGTTCCAGGTTGGCTCCCTGTTCCCTTTGGCATGCCCACATTAGTTTGCTTTTTGAAAACTCCATTACTTTCTGGCCTTACAAGATGCTCAAAGTTTATTTATATAATCTCTTCCCCTGCCGTAGAATTACCCATCTCTCCAAGGAAGCCTGGTTCCTGGTTGGAAGATGACATTTAGCAATCAAGATCTGGATACACTGCTTTTTGAAAACCCTTTGTTTTTCTCTTGCTTATCTTGTATTCCAAGAGCAAACCACAAGGTTAACCTGTCCCATCGTTCTTGTTCAAAGAGCAGTTGTGACTTGGAGAATTTTTTTTAAATACAAACTTCTGGTTCCCATTATTGAGGACTGTGACTCCGTAGCCTGCAGTTGGGCACTAGCCTGGTGGTGTTGATGCTGGTGCTGTTATGTACCCATGTAATTTTATTATGAAAAATAGCTCAGAGATTACTGTATAATCAACTCCCTTCATTTTACCGTGGAACCAACTGAGGCCTAGAGAATGAAGCACATGTCCAAAGACACCCAACAAAGGAAGTTATTACTTCACCTCTAATAATTCAGATATTTTCCATGCTTATGCTCTCATTGTGTGTTTACTCATACCTTTTAAATCCATGAGTCTCAACTCTGACTCCTGGGGAAGCTTTAAAAATCCCTATGCCCAGACCCCACTCTTAGAAATTCTGAAATAAATGATCTGGAATGGTACCTCATAACTAGGATTTTCTTAAAGCCTTACAGATGATAAAATGAGCAGAGGGGTTTGAGAATTACTACTTTAAATGAACAAATGCATTCTCATTAGGGCTCAGATATTATAGATTATGTTTTCTTTGTGTGATGTTTCAGAGTAATGTTTGATTTATATTATATAACTTGACATCTCAGGTTCATAAATTTAATTTGACAAACATGTATAGCATTTGCTTTGTAGCAGAGTGATGGGCTCTCTGGGGAGGGAGTGATTACGAACATGAATCAGTTATAGTCTCTTCCATCCAAGAGCTTAAACTGTAATAGGGGGACATTGGTATGGATACAAATAAATAGAATAACACTTAGAGACAGGTGAGTGCTAAGAGGAGCATAAAATGCCAGGGAGAAAAATGGGGGTTCAAAGGAATAAGGAACTGATCATGTTGATGGAAATGGACAGTTTCACTCTGGCTGAAGCAAGTGCTGCCTTCCTTCTAAGACTTTATTATCCTTTGCCAAGGCCGTAGCTTTTCAGGGAATCCAGGAATCATATCATTTTGTGTGAAAAGTCTATTAGTATCACACATTAGCTGACATGGTTATCGCCCAGTCTTAATTAAGCTCCCTCAAGCAGGATGGTAAGCAAACCGTACTCACAATGAATCCAGCTGTAAGAAAACTTATGTTATTGTTAGGCATCTTGACTGCAAATTGCTTTGTCACATCACTGGGCAATGCTCTTATTACTGTTTTTACTGCTGGTAGATTAGATTGCCTGTTGTAGAAATTATGTATAACTACACTGTTTTTAATATTTGCTACTGTAATCATTTCTGTAATTACGATACGGAAGCTATGGCTGCAAGCTGTTCCCGTGGATGGCTATTTCACTGAGTTCTAATGATGGTATCTACTGAAAATTCTATCTGCAAAGCCCTGCTAGCAAGTGCCTCCCTGGTGATATGAAGCAGATAAGCTTTATCAGATGCTGTTAATACGCTTGATTTATGATGTTGGTGGTTCAATCTGACAAGTTATTTGGGGTTTTAGACATTTACATTCCAGGCTTTAATATGTTCTCCCCCATCCCTTGGGGAAAGAAAGAAACCTGTTAGAATTTGAAGCTACCGAGCATTGTAAAGTAATATTCACATAACAGATTTTCTTGCAGAAACTATCTTCCAGGTGCAATGTCAAGTCATGTATTACACACCAAGAATAATATGCATAAAGCTGCTAATTGAATAAAGACTAATTATGAATCAAGGAACGGCTTCCACGTTAGCTCTGGGAGTTGCCTAAAACACTGCAATTAACGAGTCCGTTATCATTTTTCACAAAGCGAGGTGATGCCCCAGCAGCTGTTGTTTTCCTGGTTGACCTTATGCCTCCTCATCATCTTCCTGTTCTGCCTGATACATACTGTTGTCAGAAAATGCATGTGTCAACAGGATGTAAGCACATCCCCCAAATTAAAGCCAAACTCGACCCTTACACAGAAACAGAGAGAGTAGCGGCCCACGGTGGTGTGACTTGTGGGGTTTGGAGGAGAGTTTTCTCTTCCCCAAACCCATTCTTCAAACACCAGCCCAAGTGCTATGGTGGCTGGAGTTCTGTCACCCGAACTCTGGGAATAACTGCTCTTTCCATCCTCCTGTTAAAAAAACTCCAATATTGTGGAGACTAACAGGTTAAGTTCTCACAGGTTTATGTAATTGTTTTGCCCTGAATGAATTATGTCGACTTGGCCAACATGGAATGAACCGCCTCTAACTGTAGTGAATTTTTCTACATTGAAGTGTCAGAGCTAGAGGCTAGAGGTGTTAGCAGGTGTTCAGGATTTGAATCGCTGAGACCACTAATGGTATACATTTTTCTTCCAGCTCTTCGTTTTTATCATTGCACTAGTCAAGGGACCCCTCTGAACTTTTATTTATTTATTTTTAAATATATTTTATTGATTTCTTACAGAGAGGAAGGGAGAGGGACAGAGAGTTAGAAACATCAATGAGAGAGAAACATCAATCAGCTGCCTCCTGCACACTCCCTACTGGGTATGTGCCTGCAACCAAGGTACATGCCCTTGACCGGAATCGAACCTGGGACCCTTCAGTCCGCAGGCCAACACTCTATCCATTGAGCCAAACCGGTTAGGGCTCTCTGAACTTTTAGATTTACCTATAAAATAGACGACTAGGATATCTCCATTCACTTCAAACTTCGTAATTCAACCCTTATTACATGAGGGAATAGGGCAGGATAATATATAGCAGAGGACACCAGGAGAGAAGAGAAAAAGGATCTCTGAAGAAATGCTTTACCACCATCACAAAGAAGGTGTCGGTATGATACTACTTGGTGGGCGGTAACTCACCTGGGTCATAGGAGCATGGTTGGCTGTAGAATCCTCTGAGCCTGAGAGACAGCTTCCCTGTCACCTGTTTGGCCAGTTGGACGAAAGATGTGCTCTATGTCCCTGCCAACACCTAAAAGTCCTCTTCAGTTGTCGGCAAACTGCGGCTTGCGAGCCACATGCAGCTCTTTGGCCCCTTGAGTGTGGCTCTTCCACAAAATACCAACTTCTGCGCATGGGCCATGAAGTTTCAATCGCACTGAATGTGCGCGCCCGCACGCGGTATTTTGTGAAAGAGCCACACTCAAGGGGCCAAAGAGCCGCATGTGGCTCGGGAGCCACAGTTTGCCGACCACTGCTCTAGGTGAAACAGAAAACAGCATAGTCACTCCTGACAAGACCCATTGAAGTTCGATAAGCTTTGAAACTCATATTCACCTTTCCTGCAACGTCTTTTTTTCCTCTAATTCCTCTTTCACCATAATCTGAACAGTGATCAGCAACCTAGTTTCTGATGTTTTCTCCACCTAATCTCCTGACTCCCTTCCCTCTTTGTTTTTCTTTTTGTATACAGCTCTCTGGTTAAGAAGTAGATCAATGGCATTTTTGGTTGGTAACTATTATACATGAGGTTCAACTGAAGATATAAGTAAGAAAAAGATATTTTAAATAGGATGCAATTTCTACCATTCTTCCCCTAGAATAATTTGCTTCCTTTTTATGCTCCTCTACACATAAAATCTTCTCCTTCATTCAACTCTGTAAAATGTTGATGAGGGTATTGACCCAACTAAAAGCAGAGGTAAAACTGAAGAAATTCATTTGAGCTTTCACTTTCTAATCCTCATTTCGAGCACCTTGTTTATTAAGAGGAGCAGCATTCTTCTAGCCCTCTTGATTTTGTATCACTAGCTAGTTTTGCTCTCTGTCTAACCATACTAAAACTAAAAATGTCTCATGAGTTAGGTCACTTTAACAATGACATCATTTGAACACTGTCACCTAGGTAATGGAATAATTACCATAGCAACAGAGCCTTTATCTTTCAGCAGCTATAAAATTTTGACAGATGGGAGACACTGATTGAAGATTCAAAGCAGGACATAAATGTAATATCTTACAAATTGCTATATTTTCATAAATATTAAATTAGGTATGAGGTATACATATTGCTATTTATTTGCAAAGTTAATTTTGCTCTTGACCAGAAGGATATTCTTTTCTTGAAAAAATTGAGATTAGACTATTAAATGCAGGGACATTAATAATACAATGTTTAAATTGTAAAATGTTAAGAGAACAGTAAAAAGAAGACTACTGTAGAATGGTTGTTCTTATTAAATTGACCAACAAATCATCTGCTGTGTCTAGAGCTATAATCTATATCTGGTGAAAATTCTGTTAAAATATATTCTCCTTTATTTTTGACTTTACAATTATTCCTTTCAATTGACTTAAATCTTGGGTGTGTTTATGGCTGTGTGTGTGTGTGTGTGTGTGTGTGTGTGTGTACAGTGTCTACATGTTTTCCTTTCCTCTGTATTAAACAAAATGAACTCAATGTGAATCTTTTAGGCAACACATTGTTATTGTGTAGGCAGTTTGAATTTGTCACCTAATTAAGGGGATATAGATCAAAAGGTCATTTAAGTATTTCTTACTTCCCTACTAAAATATAAAGCAAAATGTGGATAATCAACTTCGTTTCTCATTTTTAGTTCATTCATCTCTAAGGAAATTATTATTTAGTAGGAAAAGTGAACCCAGTAAATTGCTTTTATTGGACCTTTCCAAGCTTGAAAAATATCATAGATTTCATAGTAAAAAAAGTACAGGGTATAGGGGAAGAGATTTAAACAAAAAGAGAATGCTGATTTAATAATAATGTGCTCCTTGGCCTTTCCAGAGGTGGAGGAGTAAGTTCACTAATAAAATCATTTAGGCTATAAAAAGAAGAATCCCTATCAATAAATAATATGTACATATACATTTTCATGGATTAATTTACCAAAGAATAAATTGTCATAATATCCAATCAAGGCCATGGGTAAAAATCAGCATTAGTATATATTAATTTGATAATATTTTTAAAGAGCACTCATTCTCTTCTGGAATTTTTTCTTTTTTGTCTCATTCATCTCCCTGAAATTCATGTAGCAACTTGAAGGATGATTACTTTGTCAAAATTTTTCATGATTTAAACCTAAGCAGAGAACACAAGTCTAATTTACATGCCTATTCTTAAATAGAAAATAATGATAGTATTTCATTGTTCACAGCCAAAATCTACACTGTGCCCATTCAAATCTATTATAATCCAATTGCTTTGTGGCATAATGGTGTGTGTGTTTGTGTGTGTGTGTGTGTGTGTGTGTGTGTGTGTATTTGTCAGATATTTTTCTTAAATTCTCTGGCAGTCTTTACAAATTGAATTATAACTTCTCTATCTGCCCAGACAAGGAAATTAGGGTTCATTTCATCCATAGAGGACAAAGTTCTTTCCAAAGAAGTCATGAGAAGATTGAAAATATTAGTTAGACCTCAAAAGGTTACTTGTAAAATTGAAGAGTCTTTCACTCTGTGCTGACCTTGATGCAAGCCCCTGAAAAGGACAGAGCTTGGGCTTTAAAGTAATGAAGACACATTTTAATATGTGGACCCCGCCTTACTCACTATCACACACTGTCTTTTCAGACTACAGTTTCTCATTAGGTAAATTAGAAGAATAATACCTACTTCTTAGAGGACTGTTTGAAAATCACTTCACTTAAAGTGGATAAAAAAAACCCAGTACACTGCCTGGAACATAGTAGATACTCAGTGAATATTGACTCTCTTCACCTTCGTTTTTATAACTTCACAATTGTCATGGTTCAGGTTATGATGAGTGTCAGAACTGGGATGAGTTAAGGAGGAAATGACCAATGTAGCCCCAATCTGAAAGGCATCTACAGGCTACAGGGAGGGAGACAATGGAGGGCTAATGAGCTGATACATGGTGACAGCCCCTGGTGATATGTGCAGGGGTTGCTAATTTCCCAGGTCAATAGTATATATAAGAATTAGCTCATGTGATATTTATCTTTCTCTGACTGGCTTATTTCACTTCCAAAGGACTTGTATGCATGCATATTAGCATAACCAATGGACACAGACACGGGTGGTGGGGGCTTGCCCGGGGTGGAATTGGCTGAGGGGAGGGGGTGTCAATCGAGGGTGGGGAAAGGAGACATATGTAAAACTTTAGACAATAAAAAAAATACATTAAAAAACTGGTACTTTATAAAAATAACAAAACAAAACAAAAAAAGAATTAGCTCCTTTTTTGTTTCAAGAAACCGTTCCTAAAGAATTGTGGAAAATAAAATTTTCCCAGTTGAGATTGCTGTGGAGGAAGTTTGGTCAGCGCCATTGCAAGTCCTGTTATTTTGGTCACATAAAACTATCGTGCCAGTAGATGCTTTAAACACATTATTTTCAAAACGCAGTCAAATAATTCCAGACAACTGCCACGTGTCAGTAGAATGGCCTGCGCGCGTAAAGACATCTCTGATCCATTTCTTAAGGAAATGAGATCATGATCAGAAAGAATACATTTTATTCAAAAGAAGAAAAAGTAGTATACAAATTTATTTTAAAAATGTGGGTGGCTACTTAACTCTGCCTTGGACAAAAGTATTTTGATGAATTTAAAAAAGGAATAAAGCTCTAACATGAGATTGCATAACCAGTTCACTTGCAAATGAGTTAAGTTGGCTCCTGAGGTGGTTAGCTTAGGGCAGAGGTTGTAAAGTGGTAACCCATTGGCCATGTCTGAGGTGGAGACACCAGTTTCATAGCACCGGACACAACTAAAGGTGGGGTGAGGAGTAAAAACTGGTCACGGGTTCGTTTAAGGAGCAATCAATGTTTTGCATTTCTTCCCTATCAGTCATGACAAATGAACATCTTTCCCCTACTGTGGCAGAAGACTGCCCTCTGCACACCCTAATTTGGAGAAGCTTGGATCCTGGAACATCAGAGGAAAATGAGCCAAACAACGCTGTCATACTAAATTCATAAATATGATGTGAAAGTCTCCATATGACACATTATTAAAGTGGGATTCTCTCGTCATCCCTAACCTTGACAAAGAAGATACAACAAGGGTGAAATCAACAACTACCAAGTGTAAAAACCAAGTTGAACTAGGACAACAAAGAGAGAAAAAAAATAATAAGTCTCCGGGTAATATGAAAAGACAAAGGATTCTTGGCCACAATCTAACCTATACACAATGTTTTCTTCCTTCCTTCCTTAATTTCTTTTATGAATAATTGATTGCAGAGATAAAGAAGCGGCAACAAGATCTTCAAATAAGCTTCTATTTCGGTTTTGTCTGAGGCTTGAGATAACTACAGCAAACCCTGTATCTAATAGTCGAGTGCTGGATCAGCTAAACAAGAGTGGGAGGAAGTAAAAAGATGACTAGTCTGTCTTCTTTAGCTCAACTTTAACCTTGAGCATATGCAAAATATTTGAAAGGTCAAGAAAGAGCTGTATTTTCTGAGGAAATGTCTTCCTACTGTTTCCCTATGGGAGAAGGAAGGGGGCTGCTTAACGATCACCATCACCTTCAGTTGATCGAAAGAAGCTGCAGGAAAACTGTAGAGCAGCGGTTCTCAACCTGTGGGTCGCGACCCCTTTGGGGGTCGAATGATCCTTTCACAGAAACCATCGGAAAACACATATATAATTACATATTGTTTTTGTGATTAATCACTATGCTTTCATTATGTTCAATTTGTAACAATGAAATTGGGGGTTACCACAACATGAGGAACTGTATTAAAGGGTGGCAGCATTAGGAAGGTTGAGAACCACTGCCCTAGAGAATCTGGTAAAGGGTATTCACAAACCCTACAGCAAAATCATAATGATGTAAGCATTAGAAGCATCTGCATTTCTTTTCAAAGCAAGCAGAAGACAAAGACGCTTGCTATTGCTACTTCTATGAAATAATATACTAGGTGTCTTTACCAGCATAGTAAATAAATAAACAAAACAAACAAACAAATAAATAAAAGATATAATTAAGAGTTATATGGTTTTAAAAAAGAGGAAGAAGAAACAAAGTTGCCATTAGTCACAGATGATGTTACGATTGCCTACATAGATAACCCAAGAGAATCTACAGGCAAATGATTAGAATTAATGAGAAGCCAACCAGGTGTATGTAGTCTATATTAAAAATAAATTGCATTTCTATACACAGTAAACAACAGTAAATATAATTTAATACATATATCTATCATTGGCAGAAGCACCAATTGTAAAAGAATTATAAGAATACGTATAAATAAAGGTGCTTATGATTTCTATGGAGAATATTGTAAAACTTCATTGAAAGGCATTAAAGATGACCTACATAAAAAAGAAATATCATGTTCATTAATAGTTTCATTAAAATAGACATAGCAATTCTCATTAAAATAATCTGTATGTCCTATGAAATCCAAAGAAATCCTGACAGGAATTTTAATGAAATTGAATAAGCTGATTCTAAAATTACTATGGAAAAACAAGTCAAGAATAGCAAGATATTCCTGAAGAACAGAATAAGAGGACTTATTTTATAATAAATCTTATTACAAACCTATTTTAATGAAGATAAGAGTATTTGGATAGGAGTAGGTTAGCAAACAAATGGAATAAAAAGCCCACAAATATATACACACATATATTAAACTGTATATATGAAATAAATGGCATTATAGTTCAGTGGGCAAAGGATTCTGGAAATTATTCTAGAACAATATAATACATAGAGGTAAAATAAAATCTGATCCTCATTTTGTATGTACCCAGAAACAGATTAAAGTGGTTACATAACCTAAGTGTGAAATTTAGAATATAAGGAAACAACTTTGTGATTTGAGGATTATGAAGTTTCTTAACCAAGACACCAAAAATGTAAACATAAATAAAGAGTGATAAATATAGGTATATTAATTATTTTTGTCCATCCAAATGCATCATTTAACAAGTAAAAAAGTAACAGTTATCAATTAGAAGATATTTGCAAAACCTAATTACCAAATGACTAGAACTGAGAAGATAGAAAGTTTTCCTCCAAATCAATGAGAAAAGGATAAAAGAAAAATTTAAAGATGGAGAAAAAATGTGTACCAGGACCTCACAGAGGAAACACAGTTGTCAGAAGTTATTCAAAAAGGTGAAAAAACTTATATTCATGGAAATCCAAATCAAAATGAAATATTATTGCACAAATTCCAATGGGAAGAATTTTAATGACTCACCATGCATAGCAATTACTGTGTGAGAATATGGAGCCATAAGAACTCTTTCAAACTTCTGGTAGGAGAGTAACTTGGTAGAACCATTTTTAAGAGGCTCACAAACCTGCATGAAGTTAAAGACATACATGTTACAACCCAGCAAATCTCCCCTGAGGATGTGAGGAGAGCACAGAAGACTGCACAGTATCTTTTATTGCAGCACTGTTTCTAATTGCAACCCACTAGTATAAATTATGGTTAAATTTTATATGTTTAAAATATTACACAACAGTAAAAATAATAAATAATATCTCACAAACACTTATTCATGAAAAGAAGCAAATTAAATACCATATGATGCTTTTAGGGGGAAAAGCTCAAAACATAAAATATGTTTAGGAATATATATTTATATCCAACACGGTATAAACAAAAGCACATGAAAGATAAGAATCAAGGATAGTAGTTAGCCATAAGAATGGGGGACAGTGTGCTACATAGAAAGGGTACACACAGACTTCATCGTAATGGAAATACTGTATTATTTTCTTATAAATACATATTTTGGTTTAAAATTTCTATAAACCTGACTTTTTTGGTAAATTTATAACCCTTGGTTCAAGTTACAAAAGCAGAATGTTGCACAAGAAACAGATAGATGGATAGACAGCTAGCCAACAAAGAGGATAACTATAACATAATATAAACCATAACAAGTGAACATAATTGAATTAATAATTTAACCCATTAAAATGGGGAAAAATAACTTGTCATTTTAACATCATATTTCATCTATATGCCCTCAGCATAAAGAAGAATAAAACTATATACCACCAGGCAAAGGAACAAAATAACCATATACAGATATTGAACTTTCTTTGGTTGGTGTTTCTTACGTAGTACAGGTGAAAAATTTTTAAACTAAAGAGTGTCCCAAAATTCACGCAAGAAGTAATTTTGATAGAAAACACAGGTTTATAATTAAAAATTGTATATTTTTATTGATTCATAAAGTATATAGTATAAGGTTATGTATGGAATAGTAAATCAGGTAAATAGCCTCCACAGCTTTGCTGGCACATACACACTCTTTTGTTATTGCCTGAGCAGCCGCATTTTCGAAGAAGAATGGTCCGATGATGCCTCCAGCCCCAAATCCACACCAAACAGTGACACGTTGTGGATGCATTTATTTCTCAACAATCACTCGTGGATTTTCTGAACCCCAAATGCAACAATTTTGTCGATTAACCAAGCCATCAAGATGAAAATGAGCCTCATCGAAATTCAGCCACATTTATGCAAAATGGTCATAGAAAATTTCAACAAAAGAGTGCATATGTGCCAGCAAAGCCATGGAGGCCATTTACCCGATATGCTATTCCATACATAACCCTATACTGTATACTTTAGGAATCAATAAAAAATATACAATTTTTAATTATAAACCTGTGTTTTCTATCAAAATTACTTCTTGCGTGAATTTTGGGACACCTTTTACTTTGTGTGTATTTTATTGCTGAGTATGAGTAATCAAGTATACTAAAAATAATGAGAGCCTGATTTTTCACCATTAGAGAAATTACAAATGTGAAAATGTGGGAGATTAAAATGAACCCTATGGTGTTAAACTAGAGTTGAAGGAATCAGCATAAACTGGGGTTAGACAGATAGAGAGAAATGGAGTCGAAATTGTTTGATTAGAGATAGATGCAGATGTGAGTGTGTATCTGTATGTGTACGTATGAGCGCACATTGCTCTCATAGTTAGCATACTTAGAGCCAAGATCTTGGTTACTAGATGCCATTTCTCCTGAAAAGGAGCTAGAACTACAGGCAAATTGGCTGATGAGCAGAAAAAGTAAAAGATGAGTGTGGAACATCTTATTGTGCTGGAAACGTTAGAAAGCACTCAAAGAGTGATGGAGTCATGTTAAAAAAGAGTGGGAATATGAAATGGTACAGCCACTCTGGAAAACAGATTGACAATTTCTTATGAAGTTAAACATACACTTCTGCATTACCAGATGACTTTTGGTGATTTACTAAAGAAACATTCACACTTATGTTCACACACACACACACACACACACACACACACACAAACTGCACATGAATGTTCATAGCAGTTTTATTGGGAATAACCCCAACCAGAAACAACATCAATGTCCTCCAGTGGGTGAATGGATACACTAAATGCGGCATATCCATACAATGGATAGTCCTCAACAATGAAAAGAAAAGAACTGTTGATATATGCAAACACTTGGATATTTCTCATGAGGATTAAATGAATGAATGAAAAATCAAATCTCAAAGCCTACATATTGTGTGATTCCATTTACATAATGTTCTCAAAATGGCCATGTGTGGTGTTGGAGAAAATATCAGTGGTTTCTTGGGGTCAGTGTAGGAGACTATAAATACAAGGGGATAGTTCAAGGGAGATTTTTTGGAGTGATCAAACAGTTCTGTACTTTTATTGTGGTAGTGATTTGAATAAATCTATATTTTGTAGAACTAGACACACACACACACACACACACACACACACGAGTACATGGGGAAAAAGTTAAAATCTGAAAAAAGATAGGCTGTTTATTTACTATAGTACTGTCCATATTCTGGTTTTGATAATAGCACAATGGATATGTAACATGTTTTCATTGAGATAAGCTGGAGAAAGGCTATATAGTAGAAACTCTGTATTATTTGTTTTCAATTTTTATGTGAATCTAAAATTCTTTCAAGCTCTGCTGGCTTGGCTCAGTGGTTGAGCATCAGCCTATGAACCAGGAGGTCATGGTTCAATTCATGGTCAAGGCACATGCCTGGGTTGCAGGCTCAATCCCCAGTGTGGGGCCTGCAGGAGGCAACTGATCAATGATTCTCATCATTGATATTTCTATCTCTTCTTTCCTCTCCCTTCATCTCTGAAATTAATAAAAAATATATATATTTAAAAATAGATATAAAAATAAAATTCTTTCAAAGCAAAAAGATAAAGAAGACATAGATATCAGTTAGAAACAACCCCTACTGGCTAAATGTGGGACAATTTGAGCATCAAAACAAATAATGATAGTAACAGAATGTGTCAGATTTTGTCCTCAAAGATACAGACAGTAAGACAGAATTAGAAGCGTAATCAATAGTTTATGGGCGGGAAAGGCTGTCATACATAAAAGGGAGAGGGAACAGAAATAGTCAGGGAGAGTCTCAAATGCAGTGATCAACTGAGTCAGATGAAGGGAGAGAAGGAAGGAAGGAGGATGTGATTAGCAGTGTTTGGAGTGCATGCAGCCCTGATAAAGTCTTGTCCAGATTGATGGGAACCCTAGGAAGATTGCCTTTTTATAGGAATCCAGTTTGGGCCCTAACTGGCCTAACCAGTGTACCTCTGCCATGGCCAGGCATTGACCAGGAGCTGCTCAATGGCAGCGTGGCTTTGGCATGAACACGGTAGTGGATCTGAAAGGCCACAACTGGAGCCTGTCAAACACATCCATGCTCAGATTCTCAGGGAAGGAGATCTGCATGGTGTGCCTCTGTGATCACACAAAATATGACACACTGAATTAAAGCAAGTCCATGAATCCATACTGATATAAGTATATAGACAAATAGAGAGAGGAAATCTCTTTTTTACAACAAAATGCCAGTTGAAAATGTTGACGGGATTTACTGATTGGCCACTATCATATTTAAAATTATATGATTCGAGCAAGAATCACTCATGGATTCTAAAAATACCAAGTAAAATGTTTGATGAGGAAGAGCATATTTACATAGATTCAGAGTATTGTCTCCACAAATGCTTATTAAGCCCAGCCGGCATGGCTCAGTATTAGAGCATCAACCTATGAAACAGGAGGGCAGGGCACATGCTGGGGTTGTGGGCTCAATCCCCAGTAGTGGGCATGTAGGAGGCAGCCGATCAATGCTTCTCTCTCATCATTGATGTTTCTATCTCTCTCCCTCTCCCTCCCTCTCTGAAATCAATATATATATAAAATATGTATCCATTACAAAGACAATAAATAGAAAATTTTAATGGAGACACTTGGAAGACACTGTCTCAACCAAGTGATCCATGGTGACATCACCGGTGGCATAAACTGGCATCTTGTACTGTCTGAAATGATGCACTGAGAAGGACACATCACTCTGTGTGATTTCTGTTCCCAAAATTTATAACCTGAAATTAATTATGTGGAAACATCAGACAAACCCAAACCCGCTATAAAATAATTGGCCGATACTCTTCAAAATGTGAAGGTCATAAAAAAAGACTGAGAAAATATACCAGATAATAGGAATAAAAGAGACATAAATAAAAGCAAAAAGTGATCCTGAATTGAGTCTTACACTGATATTTGGGGTGGGGGTGAAGGAAGCTGCCTATAAAAGCCATTATGGGAAGAAGTGAAATTTCAGGCTTGCAGATTAGATAATACTATTGTATTGATGTTATTTCCTTGATTTTGATAGTTGCTCTGTAGTTATAGAAGAAACTGTCCTTGTTTTTAATGCTTACACATTGGAGTCTTTAGGTGTTACAATATACTCTCAAAGAATTCAGAAAAAAATACGTCATATATATTATATAATTCAATGTTGGTTACTTATTAGTGGTGTTGTTTCTATTTATCAGTCATAATTAGATAAAACTATTCAGTTTCAAAGGACAATATTAACAACAGTAAGAAAAGACGAAATACAATAAAGAAGAAAAGATAAAGTAGTAGCTTTTAAAAAAGTCATATTGAATTTTCACTAACCTTGAGTACTTAGAACAAAAATTTAGAAACAATTTGCTAGGATCCTGAGCAGGATAAGCATACTTGCCACATGCAAAAGAAAAAAAAAATTATATGGAGCTGAGTCCTGGGTCAGAAACCTGGCACAGCGCGCTTAGGCTTAAAAAAGACACTTAGTTGGCTATTTATACCTGACTGAAGAGAAGCACACTTCTGAGGCAAGCTGAGGACATAAGTCTGATTGCTGCTGCCTGTTCTGTTGCACAGAAGTACAAACAAGGCTAAGAATAATCCATGTGTCCTGGGCTAACTTCATACAAAATTCTTACCTCTACCAGGTACTCCCATTAATAAACCAGCCAAGAACAGGCAAGTCTGATGGTGGAGGGTTGTGGGGTGGTGCGGAGTTGAGGAGTATGACTTTACCAAATCAATAGGAAAGGTAATGCTAGCCCTCCACAGTTGGTAGTCTCTAGGCCACAATAACATATGGGTAATTGATTAACTAAATCCTCTACATCTATGGAAGATTTATGTAGCTATATGTAGACACAACTTCTTAATCGCTTTATTTTTTTCTCTCAATGCATATTAAAACATCAACAGGCATTTGGTGTATTTTCCCCTACAGCCACAATGGCTTTTGGTTTTGAGAGTTACCTTCCAATGATTTAGAAGCCATAGCTAGCAACTGACAAGTTTAACAAAATCTCAGAGGCTGATATAAAAATGCACAGATGGCTTCTTAGTGATGCAGTTCTTAAAATGTGCCTAGCTGTTGTTTAAAATATAAATTTAAGAAACAAAGCCTCGGAATTGAAAATTACCATAATTTTGCCTGTGTAAGCAGCTCTTAGCTACACAGCACATAGAGGTTAAGATCTTTGTTACTTCTCAATTTTATTAAAAGTATCTGAAACATTTTTTTTCCTTGTAATCATGGGGATTTTTAATATGTAAGAGTATTTTATATTGGCATTTGAAAAATTAACTTTTAATATACCTTTCAGTTCTTGGTCATTTTTTTAATAGAAAACAGGCTTTCTAGGCAACATATATCAAGAAATTGATTAATTTGTCCCTGTTGGAATAAAAATGTTTCCCATATTTCTATCTCACTATTATACTAATTTCATGTGAGTAACAAAAAATATCCCAGATGTTACTCCCACTTTCACAACATGTGCAGAATGATTTAGACGAGGCATTGACATAAGAGCAAAACTCTTTGGTACAGCACACTATACTTAGATAACAATCCATCAAAATTAAATTAGACCTCAGAAATAAACACATGCATATATGGTCAATTAATTTACAACAAAGGAGCCAAGAATACTAAATGGGGAAAGCATAGTTTCTTTAATAACTGGTATTGGGAAAACTGAACAATTATATGCAAAAGAATGAAACTGAACCCTTATCTTGCGCCATATACAAAAATCAACCCAAAATTGATAAAGACTTGTATATAGACTGGAAACTATAAAACTCCTAGACAAAACATAGAGAATTAGCTCCTTGACAATGATTTTTTTTTTATTTGACAACTAAAGCAAAGGCAATAAAAACAATAATAAACAGGTGGGCTATATCAAACCAAATAAAGTCAGTAATGGAAACTATCACCAAAATTAAAAGGCAACCTATGAAATGGGAGAAAATATTTTCAAACTATGTATATAACTAGGGATATCCAAAATATATAAAGGACTCATACAACTCAAATCCCTGCCCCCCCCCCAAAAAAAAACCCAAACTCAAACAATTCAATTTAAAAATGGATAAGAGGATCTGAATAGAGATATTTCTAAAGAGGATGTTCAAATTGTCAACAGGCATATAAAAGGGTGCTCAACATCACTAATCATCAGGGAAACACAAATCAAAACCACAATGATATCACCTCACACCTGTTAGAATGCCTATAAGCAAAAGAGAGTGAGGAAGAGAGAGAGAGAGAGAACAAGCATTGGTGAGAATATAAAGAAAAGAGAACCCTGTGCACTGTTGGTGGGAATGTAGGTTGGTATAGCCACTATGGCAACAGTATGGAGGTTCTTCAAAAGTTTAAAAATTGAACTACTATATAATCCAGAAACCCCACCTCTAGGTATATAGGGGTGGGCAAAAGTAGGTTTTATTGTTGTGACTATAAGAAACACAGTTTATTCTTGTATTCTTATTTATTAATTATTGTATTATTTCCACATGAACAACTGTAAACCTACTTTTGCTTACCTCTGTGAAATGAAAACAGTATATCAAAGACATGTCTGCATTCCCATGTTTATTAGATAATTATTCACAATAGCTAAAATATAAAAACAAGATGTCTATGAATAGATGAATGGATAAAGAAGATATAATGTTTAAATATGTATTATTATTATTATTATTATTATTATTATTATATACTAGAAGGTTATTCAACCATAAGAATGAAGAATATCTTGCTGTTTGTGAAAACATAGACTTTGAAGGCATCATGCTAAGTGAAATAAGTCAAACAGAGAAAGACAAATACTGCATGATATCACTCTTCCATGGAATCTAAAGAGCCCAACTCAGCCCGGCCGGCATGGCTCAGTGGTTGAATGTCAACCTATGAACCAGGAGATCACTTCCAGGTCAGGGTATATGCCCAGGTTGTGGGCTCAAACCCCAATGTGGGGCGTGCAGGAGGCAACCAATCATTGATATTTCTATCTCTCTCTCCCTCTTCCTTCTTCTCTGAAATCAATAAAAATATATTAAAAATATAAAAAGCCCAACTCAGAGGAACAGAGACTATATTGGTGGTTACAAGGGACTAGGAGTGGGGAAAAGGGGGAAATTTAGCCAAAGAGTATAAACTTCCAGCTGTAAGATGAATAAATTCTAGGTAACTAATATTCAACATGGTGACTATAATTACCAATATGATATTATACTAGAGGCCCGATGCATGAATTTGTGCATGGGTGGGGTCCCTCTGGGTGGCCTGAAGGGATCCGCTGAAACTCGCAGTCCAATGCACCTGCAGCTCCTGCCTGCTGCTCCCACTCATCCCGGCCCCACTGTGCCTTCCGCGTGGACTCGCACCAATGAGTTCTGATCCTGATCGGGAGAGGCTCGCACTGCCACAGTAGCGCTCACCAGCTAGAAGCCCTGTGTCTGGCGCACTCCCAAGGGGAGTGGCTTGAGAGATCGGGCTGAAATCAGCTCTCCAACACCCCTCAAGGGGTCCTGGATTGTGAGAGGGCACAGGCCAGGCTGAGGGACCCCACCGGTGCATGATAGGGCTGGAGAGGGACTGCAGGAGGGCTCCAGGGTGTGTCCGGCCCATCTCGTTCAGTCCCAATTGGCCGGACCCCAGCAGCAAGCTAGCCTACTAGTCAGAGCATCTGCCCCCTGGTGGTCAGTGCACATCATAGACACTGGTCGACCAGTTGACTGTCTGCCCCCTGGAGGTCAGTGCACGTCATAGCGAGCGGTTGAATAGCCTAGCATATCATTAGCATATTATGCTTTGATTGGTTCAGTTGTTCTGTCATTCGGTCTATTTGCATATTACCCTTTTATTATCTAGGATACTTGAAAGTTGCTAAGAGAATAGATCAGAAATGTTCTCTTCAAAAAAAAAAAAAGAAATGGTAATTATGTGATATGATGCAAGTGGTAGATAATGCTATGGTGATAATCATTTTGCAATATTTAAGTGTATTGCACACCTTAAACTTACACAGTGTTATATGTTAAATATCTCTATATATATAAGCCTAAGCAACCATTATGACTGGTCAACTGAACAACCAGTCAACCGGTAACTATGATGCGCACTGACCACCAGGAGGCAGATACTCAATACAGTAGCTGCCCCCTGGTGGTCAGTGCACTCCCCCAGCCAACCTTCCATGGCTGGCCAAACTCCCACAGTCCCTACCCCGGCCAGCTGGCCCAGATCGCCCTGATCTCCAGCCAGGCCGAGGAACCCCACCCGTGCATGAATTTGTGCACCGGGCCTCTAGTATATCAATAAAACCAGAAAAAAAGAAGTTAAAAGCTGTGCAGAAAAATGATAATATGCTA
The DNA here is from genome assembly GCF_028538775.1 of Myotis yumanensis. Classification (NCBI taxonomy): domain Eukaryota; kingdom Metazoa; phylum Chordata; class Mammalia; order Chiroptera; family Vespertilionidae; genus Myotis; species Myotis yumanensis. The sequence continues at coordinate 26,483,319 of NW_027223762.1, read as the reverse complement.
ATTAGGCCAACATTCTTCTGGATGTCATTCTGGACGTCCTTCCAGACGAAGCCAGGGTTAGAAGGAAGTCTGGGTCCCGGGTGACTGCTGGCGGCCAGAGCAAAGCCAGCCTAGGTCCCAGGTGCCAGAGGGAAGCCAATGCCAGCAGCCGGGGGAAGGAAGGCCTACTCTTGCATGAATTTCGTGCATAGGGCCTTTAAAATATATATATATATTACAGTCTTTTATTATAGAATGAGACAATTCTCTCTTTAAATTAAAATCTGTACTGTTTATTGTCAGTATCCCAGTACATGTTAGATAAATTAAAATAACTAATAAATAAAGGGAAGTCTAGTTATCTAGAATCAGTAAGGTTAATTACTTCTCATGATTGGAAAATTTGAAATGGAAAAATGCAGTCTATAATACAGACATATAATTTAATGCAACAGAGAAGTAACAAAACAAAAGAAAAAAGAAAAGAAGTCTCAGGAGAGAGATGATAAATTTCACATCCTCATATAATCTTTGCATTTCCAAGCTGAAGGTACCCATCCCCATTCCTAAGTATTTCTATTTTTAATAACATATCTAATAAGCTGCATTTCTTTCACAGATACTTTTATAATTATAATCACATTTCATGCTTACTAAAATGCTTGTGGAGTCTTAAGGCAAATTTTAAGATTTAGGATAAAATGAGAGCACTAGAATGTTGTTATGGAAAGAAACTTTTAACACTATTTTTTAGATTTATCTTGCTACAGCTAAATAAATGAATGTAATAGCTATAGGAGTAGAAATAAAACCCTGAAATTAACTTAATCAAGCAGTTCATTTTAAACTGCCGATTTGTGTTTGTTTGGACTCCTTGGGATCAGGTATAATGAACTTAAATAGAACCATGACTAGGATGGAGAAAAGAGGGTGAGGTTGTGACAGATATTAGCCAGTTCTTTATAGCTCAAAGTGCCTGGATGTGTAGGTTTACTGTAATGTGCTTCCTGTCCCACCATTAGGACATTAGTAAAATATTGCATTTTATTTTTCAAAAACCATGATTGGCCCCTGTCATGAGAAATAACCCTCCTCTTTTTTGAACTCCCATTGCCATTAATCTCTTTTCTTACAATACCCTTCACTATCTGATGTAATTAGCATCTGATCTTTCATGTTAGAATATAAGTTTTTGATGGCAAGGACAGTATCTTTGTTACCCTCATACCCTCAGAGTACCTAGCAAAGGGGCTTGTGAAAAAACACAGTAATTAACAATTGTTGATATTCTTTACAGACCATGATAAACAGGTCCCAAATTATCTCTCAGGCTCCATTCTGCCACTCAAGTTATATGAATGGAGGAGGTCACGTCCAGCTTTGGTTCTCTGATCTCAGTTCGCAGAAGAAAGCACTTTAAGAGTCAACTGCCAGGTCTATGGGAATATCTCAGAGATTTTCACTTGCCTGAGATGCACAAGGGCCAGAGACTAAAAGTAAACCCAGATAACGAATTTGGAGATAATGATAGAAAGATGATTGATGTATAAATTGTCACAACTCAAGTAGAAAAGAAACGGGGTGGGGGAGACAAATAAAAGGATGATTTCAATGTGTTAGCAAAGAGCAGAGTGGTAGAAAAAAATTCCAGTTTTATGATAATATTGGCTGTGAGATTACCCGTGAGTCTTCAGAAAAGAGAACTAGGAGTTTGATAGTCCACTAGACAGATTTCACTTTTTCATGGCCTTTTTTTGGAAAAAGAAAACAAACAAACAAACAAAAAAATGCTGTGAGTATAATCTATGAAATAATACATAATTTATTGAGGGGTAAAGCAGTCAGATATAAAGAAATAAATGGGGTGAACATCAGGCATATTTCCTTTGGAACAGTGCAGGATGGTACAATGTGTTATTTATAAAAATGTCGTGTTGTCACACTAACAGACATCATCACATATGAAGAAAAATGGCATTTAGTGGTGATAACTCATCCCCTAAAAATGTAAATTGTAGAAGTGCCATTTGGAAGTTCTGGGTCCAAAATAAGCACTTGTGTTATTTCCCATTATTCTTTGATCTTCCACTAAAGGTCAGACATTCTTCATGTACATTAAAGGCATAACAGAAATGAGGGCCACTATTTCCTTGTATAAACTCCCTTTGTTCCCTACAGGACTGATCTACTCATACACCTTACACATCTTGCTTTTTCTACACTATGCTTTTGGCCACACTATTCCCAATGACTGAAATGTTCTTCTCTCCCTTGCCTTTAAATACACTTATAGCCATTTTTCATAACTGCAAATCTTATCTTCTCCTTGCAGATTTTTAAAAAAATTTTAAATAATTTTTACTTCAATACATGCCTTGTATAATTGCTTTGCTATTTATCAGTAAAGTTTATTGTAGGTTGTTATTTCATTGTCCCCTTACAATGGATCGCAAGCTCTTTGAAGAAAATGGACTGTGTCTTCTAACGTGCATGCACATCAAGATTACAATCCCCTTGACTGTCCTGCTGCAGAATTGAAAGAATAGTTGTTGTTTTTTTCCAACATTTCATTGTTGAGAGCATTCTCAGGAGACTTGGTTGTCAGGAAGTCACCTCATAGCCATAACTTTGCACATACACAGAGAACGCAACAAAGATTTGATGGTTTCTTAATAGGGAGATGATGGAGCTTTGGATCTGGTGAGGGGAGAGGCCAGAGTCACTGCAACCAACAGTCCCTTGCAGATTGACCAGGCACAGGGGCAAGACCCAGACACAGAATTCTGGGTCTTCTTCTCTCCAGCATTGGTGGAGTCCACACAACTAAATTAAACCCTAGAGAAAAAGCAAAACTGATTGTATGCTCTTAAGCTACTCTTATCTAATTGGACAAATCCAGTTTTATACATACGCAAAAATGTAGATGAACACAAACAATTGTATGTAGAAAAAAAGGAGCTGAGGGAGATACAAGTTCCAAGGATTTGATGAATAGGTTCTCATCATCAGTGTAGGTTTTACTGTCTTGGTTATTTACTAATTATTTTTCTTTTATCTATAAGAATTTATTAAGCTGACCTTCTACTGTGTGCCGGTCATTGAGCTACGCAAAATTTCACTTAAATTTTAGAGTTAAACTGCCAAAATTAAGCCTTGTTTGTACAATAAGCAACAAAGCAAGCTGCTTAACTTTTTAAGCCTCAATTTTCCATCTATAAAATGGAGATAATCCCAGTAATTATCTCATATGATTAATCTGAGTATGCAACAAACTAATATGAATAATGTTTTTAATGTGTATGATACTTGTAAGTGCTTCATAAAATAGCTATTGTTGTTATTACTATTACTAGAGGCCCAGTGCATAAAATTTGTGCGGGGGGGTGTGGGGGGGTTCCCCTCAGCCCAGCCTGCACCCTCTCCCTCAGGGGATGTCCAACTGCTGATGTCCAAACGGGCAATCGGACATCCCTCTCACAATCCTGGACTGCTGGCTCCTAATCACTCACCTGCCCGCCTGCCTAGTCACCCCTAAGTGCCCCCCCGCCAGCCTGATCGCCCCTCACTGCCTCTACCTGCTGGCCTGATCACCCCTAACTGCCCCCCTGCTGGCCTGGCCGTCCCCAACTGTCCCCCCCCCCCCCCCCCGCCGGCCTGGTCACCCCTCACGGCCCTCCCGCTGGCCTGGTCACCCCAGGCAGCCTGCTGTTCAGTGGTTTGTTCATCCCTCACTAACCCCCCTGCCAGCCTGGTCGCCCCACACAGCCTGCTGTTCAGTTGTTTGGTCACCCCTCACTAACCCTCCTGCTGGCCTGGTTGCCCCATGCAGCCTGCTTGTTCAGTCCTTTGGTCATCTCTCACTAACCCCCCCTGCCAGCCTGGTCATAGGCAGCCATCTTTGTGAGGGCATGAGGGTTAATTTGAATATTACCTCTTTATTATATAGGATTGTATTTATCATTGACTTGAACTTTTTATTACTATTATTATAATTAATTTGAACTTTCTATAGATATATCAAGTACTAAATATCAAGTACTATAAAAGCCATATTACCAAACTTATGTACTGAAAAGTAATGTTAACTATAGTGTGAGTATGCATGTTAGATATGAACAAATTCAATTATATTATAAACTAGAGGCCCAGTGCACGAAATTCATGCACTGGGGTGGGGGTGGGGGTCCCTCAGTCCAGCCTGCCCCCTCTCACAGTCTGGGAGCCCTCAGGGGATGTCCTAAGCCACAGTCTGGCCTCCCTCTGTGGGAGGCAACTGGGCTGATTAGGGGAAGGTGCCACCCCCATCACCCCACTGCTGCTGCCACTGCTGGCCGCCACAGCTGCCAAGGTGTTTTCATCAGCATGGACTCCAGTCCCTTCACCACAAAAAAACAACAACTTTCTTTAGGCATTTTCAAGATGTCTCTTTCATAGGATATGACATTTCTTTTTTTTTTTTTTTCATCCTCACATGAGGATATTTTCCCATTGACTTTTAGAGAGTGTGGAAGAGAGAGGGAAAGACAGAGCGAAACATCAATGTTACAGGGACACTTCGATTGGTTGCCTCCTGCATGAGCCCTGACCTGGGCCCCAGTCAGGGAGGAGCCTGCAACCTAGGTACATGCCCTTGATCAGAATTGAAGCCGGCCCCCAGCCACGGCTATGGGGTTGGGGCTGGAGGCTGGGCCCCCTGCGTGTTGTTCTCTCTGACTCCAGGACCGGGCGTGGGCCACCCTGTCTGTTGTTCTCTCAGGCTCTGGGCCCATGCCAGGCCCCTCGTCCTGAACTGGTCGTGACCATCACAGAATCCCGGCCTAATTTGCATATTACCTCTTTATAAATATATATATATGATGGATATTGTTCTGGTTATGAGGAAATATAGGCTAACCAAGTGAGAAAAGCAAAAGGTATTTATTCACAGTTTGCTATTGTAAGGAAGTCAACCACCATTCCTGATGTTTTGCCAGAGACGCAAAGGCAGGCAGAGGAGTGGGAAAGCTTTGTAGTGGTAAAATAGGAGGACTTCAGATGTGCCCTGATTGGAGGCTATTGGCATGGGGAAACTGGAGGTGGATTAACTAGAAATAGGGCATCCAATTTGGCTTCTCTGGTTGGACCTAAATTTGAGTGGGGACAAAAGTTTGGGAACTTGTCGAGTCACAGGAATTTTAGATAACATAACCCCTATGATACAGGGGTTATTATTGGGCTACCTGGATAACACTAGAAATAGCAATCGGACATCCTACAAGTCTGATTTATAGCAGTCTGGCTTTCTAGGATGGATATTGTAGATAGTGGGCTGGTTTCCTGTGACAGTTACTAAAAGTTGTGAGTCAGAGCTCTATTAGTATATATTCTCTAAATGTAAAATATTATATTTTACATATGGTTTGGTCATTACCCAGTTGCATAGTCAGTCTTTCAGAAGCATAGGATCTGGAGTCAGAGTATACACCTTACTAAATGGTTAATCTCTATATACCTCAGTTTCCTAACCTGTCAAATAGAATCAGAATAGGGATTCATTTTGTAGGGTAATTGTGATAACTAAATGAATTGACATATGAAAAGTAATCAAAACAGTGCCGGTCACATAGTAAGCACTAAAATTTATTCTTATTATATGATCGATGGAAGAGAAGAATATCTTGTCAGATGTAATTCATAGGATGCTACATTCCTTCAACTGCCTCTCACACTACGAAGTTTCAAGCATTTTTCACCAATACGAATTCTATTTCCACTTAAGCTACAGTATTACCTCTAGTAAATTCCCACTAAAGACTAAACACATTCCCTTGGAAGCTATGCGGACTTTCAATTCCTCACTATTTTTCTGCCATGTGACCTTCCAGTGCACTCTAGTGGGTAAAGTATATTTCACTCTCCCATTTATATTGACTTGGTCATGCGACTTGCTTTTGCTAAAGAAATACTTCTTCTAGACACTACGTGAGCAGAGGCCTTAAATGTATTTGCACAATTTGGATTGGCCTCTTGTTTTCCTCCAATTGTCATGAGAAGTGTCTCAGAATGCCTCTGTCCCTTTAGTCTGGGCCCCAGAAGGACTTAGGTGAAGCAGATCTAAACTGACCAGAGCCCAGAGCCAAGCCGAGCCTACCTTGAACACCCCTGGGCTGATTCTCACTCAGATCTTTGAGTAAGAACAAATAAATGCTTATTGTTACAAGCCACTGGGTTCATGGAGCAGATTGCTAATGCATCACCTTCACAATGATTACAGACTAACGGAGGAGAAGAATAGGTTAAATCTCTTCACAAATTTGTCATGACTGGATAAAACAAGTTGTTTGTCTCTTTAATGAAGGGGGAGTCTTGAGAAGATGAGACAGAGAATAGTGATGTTTTGAGAAGGCAGACATGATTGAGAATGTTAGGGTTCACAAGGCACTGCCAGAGAGATGCTTTGCTAGTTGGGCTTAGTAGAGGATTGAACGATTTGAGGACATTAGAGGCATAGAGGGAGGATTATACTGAGAGAGACAGAGTGGGAGCAGAAGCATGGGGGGAGGGAGGGAGTGTGCATTGCATTTCAGTATTTCAAATAGGATAAATGAAAGAGTTAGTTTCCCCAAAGTGAATATTTCCTAACAGTGGGGAGAAACCTATATTTAGAAATGAAAACTGTTCATTGCAAATATGTCAGAAATCACTCAGAAAAATATACACTTTTGAAAAAAATCTCAATTTCATGGAAGAAATTCAACCCATTGAATCATGCTGGCGGTTAGCATTTCATATTTGTGAGTATACAAAAGCATGGTCTTTAGAAATACTATATGCATTTGAATGGCTTTTGCAGTTCTGGCATCAGGTTAAAATTTAATTCCATGCAACTCCCAATGATTTTATTTAGAATATCAGCCTTTGCAGTGAATTCTGTCAGTGTGGTGCAGCAAAGACCTTCTTATGTTTCTTTGAGTCACATGGAGGTAAAGCTTCTGCATGAACCATGAGAATATATGCAGACGGAAACATTATTTTCTTGGCAATGCAGAACCACCGCCATATGCTCCAAACCAGGCAAGGTGTGCGGTATTATTCAAAATTATCTTTATTCATCAGAAATCTGTGGATTTCACGTGGTGGTCACATTTACCCAGTGGGTGGGCCTGGCTGTACTCCCTCTAACCCTAACTCAGTAAGTTTTTCTTAACCAACATATTTACTTGGCCAAACAAGAAGCTCAGTGGATTCACTGTCAGCACAATGTAGGACTTAAAATAAAATTTGCGTTGTTTTAATTCCTCATCTACTTGCTTCAGACAAAGGAACACTAATGAAAGTGAGAAAGTGACAAGGGGAAACACAGTAAGGATTAGTCATGATTATAATAAAATGACTTAATTTTTCAGAAAGAAATGTTTTCTGTAATATATATTCATGTTACACATTTTCTGTAATAATGGCTGTAATACTAGCAAGAAGTAGAAATACTATGACCAAAAGTGTACCCCAAATCTTCCCTATCTATATTAACCAATACCACCTTCCTTTAGTTTACCTTTTCTTTCCATCTAATATTCAAAGCGTTAAAAAATTATAAATAAGTCTATTTTGTGATCCCAATGACTGAAAACAATTTAATATGTGTCCCCAGTAGGGGCTACCTGAGCTTGAACAAATGTCACTGCTTTTAATCACAGGGAATGAAGCTAAATTGGTGGTACTTAACTATAAAGAATCACTAGGTTGAATGGTCTTTCAGTGATGGCAAACCTCTGACACGCGAACTCATTTTTTTGGTTGCTTTTTCTTTGTTAAATGGCATTTAAATATATAAAATAAATATCAAAAATATAAGTCTTTGTTTTACTATGTTTGCAAATATCAAAAAATTTCTATATGTGACACGGCACCAGAGTTAAGTTAGGGTTTTTCAAAATGCTGACACGCTGAGCTCAAAAGGTTCGCCATCACTGTTTAGGTGAAACGTTGGGGCAGAATAGATCTTCCTAGCATATTTTCAATCAGTTCAAGGGATAGTTGTCCACACTGATCATCATTCCTGAGTACCATCTATAAGTACAATGTCCTTTTCATAAAATATTGGTAAATGCAAATAAAATCTGTACCTCACATTTAGTTACTTTTAAGCAAAGCCATCTATCCCCCACATTCCATCTTTTCTTTTTCTTTTTTCTTTCTTTTCTTTTTTTGGATCAGGTAAACCAGAAGTATAAGGTGCACGTATTCTGTGTTCCAGGATGTAGAGACACCAGTTCCTGGTCACTATTCATCTCATGATTGATCTGTAATCGATGCTCACTGCTCTTCCACATGTTATATATTTTTATAAGACTGTAAACCTAATAGTGATCTATATTCTGTTATCTTTTTTTTCCACAAGGATGTGTATTTATTTTTTCTTTAGAATTTGGCTCAGTGACAAAAACATTTACAATAAAATAAATTAAGATATGATTATTAACCATATGTAATAATTATGTTGGAATATATTAGTCTCCCCATGAATTTAATGAAAACTAAGATTTGGTCTTTTTTTTTTTAATATATTTTATTGATTTTTTACAGAGTGGAAGGGAGAGAGATAGAGAGTTAGAAAGATCGATGAGAGAGAAACATCGATCAGCTGACTCCTACACACTCCCTACTGGGGATGTGCCCGCAACCAAGGTACATGCCCTTGACCGGAATCGAACCTGGGACCCTTGAGTCCACAGGCTGATGCTCTATCCACTGAGCCAAACCAGTTAGGGCTAAGATTTGGTTTTAGATTCAGTACCATCCTTCATATATTTAGGTAGCAATGCAATTATCTGATGTATAGAATGGTTACATATTTCACGAAGGAACATCTGATGCCCATTCACCGTACACCCTCTTGCCCCAGACACTGATGGCTGAGCAGACTACTTCCCTCCCAGGAATCACTGGGAATATTTCAACAATAACCAAGACCTGGACTACTTAAGGGCTGGTAGAGTTCTAAGAATTAATCTATTTTTTTCACATTAACCCACTAGGAAGGAGAACAAATGTAATATGGATTACTTAGCTTTATTTTCTATTGCTAATACTGAAACAATATTATTATAGAAACCTTGCAGTTCTCCTAAAGTAATAAAACAATTTGAAAAACATATGTATAAGCTTTTCTAGCTCATTTAAAAGTATCCATGAAACCTATCACTAGTTCAAATACTGTCTCCTAAAATTTACACAGCACAGAGGACAAATGAATATCCAGTTTATATTCTTTTATCTTTTTTCTCAGTTGCCTGTTTTGAATGAGAAAATATTTTTCAAACAGACAAAGCAATAAACCTATTTCCATGTTTATAATACTAACTTTTTAAGAACAGACAAAAGTACAAAGATGTAATAATGGACCATAAGTACCACCTGCAAATAATCCCTTTTAATATAATTTTAAATGAAACTGCTTAAAAATTCAAACAGAAATATGCAAATAAATAGTAAAATTTTTCTATCATCATCTGCCTTCAAAATTAACTACTGTTGTCATTATGACATATATATATATATATATATATATATATACATATTCAGAAAGTAATTTTGTGTATTATATATGCCATTATATATGTGTATATTTGAGTATGCTTTGTTTAGTCACTTTAATATATTTTCAAAATCTTTACATATTTGCATGTAGAGTTGCAATATGTATTTTTAAAAATGAATAATCTGTTGTTTTACAGTATATTCCTATTGATGTTCATTTAGACTGTTTCTAATTTTTAGTCTTTCTGAATATTTAGGCAGTCCTGGTTTTTTATTCCAGAACTAAGTTATTTCCAGATTAAAATTAATATCCTTGTTTATTTATTTTGGGATAATTTTTTCAACTATATTGTAGTTATCTTACTAGCTGTGGAATCCTGAGTCAAAATGTATATGCATTAAAATGTTTTATAGATATTGCCAAAATGGCCTCTAAAATGGTTACTGCAGTCAACAATACATACTTCTTTATATACCTAACAAAGGCTTACAAATTTAAAGGTAGAAACTATCCCAATTTGTTTTTAATTTCTTTAATAACAATTGTAGTTATGCATATATTTACAAGTTTATTGGCCTTTTGTATTTATTTTAAGTGAACTCAATGGTCATATGTGTTTCTATTTATAAATTAGATTTTTTTTGTTATTAATTCCTAGAAGTTATTTTCATCTGGGGAGAAATTAGTAAAAAAAAAGGAAGGAAGGTAGGAAAATAGGAAGGAGAAAATAAAAAATTAACTCATCAAGAATAAAATTTTCAAACACAACATCTTAGCATGAGCTGATATCTAAAGTCACTCTAATTTAGACATGTGTTTAGAATGGTGCTATGTGGAAAACAGGAAGCTTGGGCTATAGGGTGGAGGTAGGGAGAAGAGTCAAACAAAGAAATCGCCAAGAGTGAGAATATGTTCCTTGCCTTTAGAGGGCTGGGCCTCAGGGGAATATGCCTGACAATTCTACCTTTTCTTTGAGTAATTCGATATATGCTTTAGAAAAAGAATGACATTCTCTTTAAGCTAGACTATTATTGTTCGAATTATTCACTGCCTCTTCCTGAGATGACTGATTCTACACCTTTCCATTGATGACAGGCTTGACCTTGTGACCTGCACAGCCCCATCCTGAAATGTTTAAGACAGTTGTAGATGCCTGGGTCCCAGAGTGATAATACAATGGAGTACAGCCACAGCTAAGCCATGATGGACATAAAACCGGACAAAGAACTTGACCTGTTTGGTGCTAAGGCCCTGGGATTTTGGGGGCAGTGTTTACATCACCATACTTTAATCTAAGCTAAGAGTTTATTCCTTGTTTAAGTTATATGGAACAATAATATAGTTGCTTCTTCTTGGGGGAAATTCTGAAAAATAACATTCAATAGGCATGGTAGTACCTATTATTGAGAGTCTTTAAAGATATTTAAATAATTTCAAATTTATCCTGAAAGCCATGGAGACTCCGAGGTTTAAAAAACAAAGACAGTGTATCTTCCATTTGGAGACAGTTTGTAGAGTTGCTTGGGATATTGTGAGAAGTTGAGATAATTCTTATTACAATATTACCTATGAAACTTGAAAAGGCTGATTTAGGGTGGTGGCAATAGAAAAGAAGAAAGATCCGGTAGAAAAACAAAGACAGAATACTATTTATTCTCATTTGGCTTTATGCATTGGATAGACGTTTTAACTCAATAATAATTCTGAAAATTTCCCAAACTGGATCTTTCAGATATAATGTCTACCACCTGGGGTGTTGTTTTTAAAACATCTGGATAGTGATTAAATATCATAGTTTTCCAGCAAATGTCTGGCATAGTATATATATACAACCTTGGAGCAGAATTACAATCAATTTCAAAGAAGAATAAAATTAATGCTTAGCATTATGAAGTTAAATGACTATAAATCTCATATTTTACTTTAACCCAGATGTGAATTTTATATATGTCTATATAATAATATCCAATCATCATATGCTTTGAGAAAAATTTTCCCTGAATCATTACTGGTTTTATCTTGACTTAGAACTACAATCATGTTTTTTGTTTGTCTTTGTTTTTAATGCGTGTGTGTACGTTGTGTGTGTGTGTGTGTGTAATTTTATTAGGAATTTGATTCAGAGCTTTGAATTGGTAACAGAGGGTCAGGCTTTAGAACCTGTATCTTGGTTATGATCCTTAATTTATTTCTTACCTCCCTCTCTCCCTCCCTCCCTCTTTCCTTCCTTCCTTTCTTCCTTCCTTCCTTCCCTCCTTCCTTCCTTCCTTCCCTCCACAAATGTTAGTTAACAACCAAATACATGCCATGTATTGTAGTAGGCAACAGGTATACAGCAATGAACAGAGCAAAGTCTTAGTCTTCTTTTGTGAGGAAGAAAAAAATACACATACAAATATCTAATCTAATAAAAGACAAACATGCAAATTGACCATACCTTTGCTATGCCTTAAGCCACGCCCACCAGCCAATCAGAGCAGCTATATGCAAATTAACCCAACCAAGATGGCGGCCAGCAGCCACAGAGCTGAAGTGAGCAGGAGGCTTTGTTGCTCCAATGATGGAGGAAGCCAAGCTTCCTGGCCCGGCTCTGAGCTCCACTCAAAGCAACAAAGTGTCAATTATAGAAGATAAATAAACCCCAGATACCTGCTTTCAGCCGTCCATGGCCACAGAGCTGGAGCGAGCAGGAGCCGGCTCTGAGCTCCACTGAAGGCAACAAAGTTTCAATTATAGAAGGTAAATAAATCCCAGAGTAAAAAAAAAAAAAAAAAAGAAAAAAAAGGAGAGGCTGGGAGCTTCCATCACCAGGGGGCTTGGCCAGCCAGAAAATGGCCCTCAGCTCCTTACCCAGACTGGCCAGGCACCCCAGTAGGGACCCCCCACCCTAAAGGGGGTGTGGCCAGCCTGAAAACAGCCATCAGCCCCTCACCCAGGCTGCCCAAACCTCCATGTGGTGAGAGTCCCCACTGGGGGGGGAGGGGGGGAGGCACTTGCTTGACCAGCCTGCAAACAGCCATCAGCGACTCACCCAGGCTGGCCAGGCACCCCAGCAGGATCCCCACCCTGATCTGAGACACCCTTCAGGGCAAACCAGCTGGCCCCCTCCCATGCACCAGGCCTCTATCCCATATATTAAAAGGTTAGTATGCAAATTGACCCTAACAGCAGAATGACTGGGAATGACTAGTCACTATGACACACACTGACCAGCAGGGGGCAGACACTCAATGCAGGAGCTGCCCCCTGGTGGTCAGTGTGCTCCCACAGGGGGAGCTCTGCTCAGCCACAGCCAGGCTGATGGCTGCCAGTACAGCGGTGGTGGTAGGAGCTTCTCCCGCCTCCTCAGCAGCGCTAAGGATGTCCGACTGCAGCTTAGGCCTGCTCCCTGCTGGTAAGTGGACATCCCCTGAAGGCGCCCGGGCTGCCAGAGTGATGTCTGATTGCCAGCTTAGGCCCAATTCCCCAGGGAGTGGGCCTAAACCAGCAGGTGGTCACCCCCCAAGGGGTCCCAGACTGTGAGAGGACACAGGCCATGCTGAGGGACCCCCTGAGTGCACAAATTTGTGCACTGGGCCTCTAGTGTAACATAATGGCAGCTAATAAGTCCAAAAAAGAAAAATAAAGCTAAAGAGTAGGGGTAAGGTGACATTTTAGAGGAGATATTGAAGGAATTCCTCGCAGTATGTCGTTTGAGCTGAGACTAGAATGAGGCAAGGAGGTGAACCAAGCAAATACATGAGGGCAAATTGGTTCAGACAGAAGTAACCACTGGGCAAAGGGTGTGAGATCAGAGGATACTTCACCTAGTGGAGGAATCAAGGAAGCCCTTGTAGCTAGAGAGTAAGTGAGTGGGAGACTAGAAGAGGTGAAACCAGAGAGAACTAGGAGTTGAGATCACCAAGCAGCTTGGAGGATGCAGCAAGGGCCTGGATTTTTCTTCCAAGTGTGGTAAGAAACTGATAAAAGGTTCTGAGCAGGAGAATAACATTGACAGAGGTTTTAAAATGCTAGATGTGTGGAGCCAGAGCCAGATGCCTGTGTATGAATGCCTGGCCCCATGTCAAGGTTCTTAATTACTCTGGGTCTCAGTTTCTTCATGTGTATAGAGGAGGTAATTATAGTAACTCCATAGGGATGTTGTGATGCTATTTAAAAAGGTAATTCAAATAAAGCCCTTGCCTCAATGCCTGAAACATAGTAAATCTCAATGAATATGCTTTATAGTTTTTGTGATTAGTATTGTTGCACAAGCCTCATTATTATTAACTGAGCCTATTGAAAGCCTCGAGAGGAAAGGAGAGAAGTGTTAAAGAATGTAGTAATTTAAAGTAAGGGGAAGATGGAGAAAGTGTTGGATTATATGATAGGAGCCAGGAAGTAATCTCTTACTATTAAAATAATAATTAAAAATGAATGAGGTCAATAACCAAATTTAAAATTTGTTTTTTGTTTGTTTGTTTGTTTTTGTCATTGTTAATCCTCACCCAAGGATTTTTTCCCATTGATTTTTAGAGAGAGTGGAAGGGAGGGATGGGTGGAGGGAGGGAGGGAGGGAGAGAGAGAGAGAGAGAGAGAGAGAGAGAAACATTGATGTGAAAGGTACACATCAATTGATTACCTCACATACGCATCATGACCTGGGCCAGGGATTGAACCTGCAACCTAAGAACATGCCCTTGACCGGGAATCGAACTGCGATGCTCTAATCATTGAGAAACATCTGCCATGGCAAAAAAAAAAAAGCGTCTTAGTTTTTTACTATATCCACAGATGTTTTGTACCTGATTTTAATTTTATTACTTTAGTTTATTTTTTATAAACTATAGTAGTGCAAAAATCAAGTAGAGTAATATATGATCTTTGACATAACTTTCATAACACATTTAGTAGTCTTATCTAATTTACTGCAGAAGTGTTAAAAACAGGAATATGTGTGAAGCAATTAACCACAAATATGTGATTACTTGTCCTCACATGGTCCTGAAGTTAGAGGAGTGAGTGCTATTTCATTTAGATCTATTTCTCTCATTTTATTTGTTAAACTTTTTCTAAAATAAATTTGATAATATATAGTCACTGTCAGTGAATTATGAAAATGGAAGTTTCTTTATAGCCACCTTTGATAAAGACAGCTCTATTTATTGCATTTTTAGTTCAGATTCTAATGTTTATATTTAAAACTATAGATCAGCCAAGAGTAATAAATTTAGAGAATGTACACTAGCACTGAATAATTTAATAGGCTGAAAGCCTTTCCTCATTTTCCTATGAAGGCCAATTAGAAAAAAACTGAAATTCCTCTTTAGCTCTGCTGTACATTATTATGATACTGTCTGGAGCCAAGTTGGACTGTTAGGTTGTCCATATCAATTTTATATAAAATTAAAATATAAGTAGTTTCAAGTAGGATCATAATACTCTTAAATATTTGGATTTAATTATTTGGATTCAGGGCCAGTAGTGGACAGGGGGCTGGAGGAGGGTACAGATTAGAGGAGCAGAGGGATATGAAAGCCTATTTGCTAAAATTAGCTTGTAATCGGCAGAAAGAGGTTTTCATACCGAGTCAACTGGCCAGTCCATCATGCAGCCATTTTACATGACCATTTGAGATGTCAGAAGAGCAGGATCTCAGCCAGGGAATGGTTTCTGACTTGCAGGAGCACCGGCTTCAAATGGAAAGCATGTGGGGAAACAGACAATGTCTAATATTTAGCCAGAGTGTGTCATCATGTTCATCTATGAAAATGCCTCTCATTAGAGTATTACTGTAATTATTTTAAGTATTTATGTTATTAAGCATACCAAGAGAGAGCCATGTTTACTATTTCTTTCTGACTTACACATTAGAAAATAGGAAACTCAAGTCGAACAATATATATACACATCTAGACTCACTCTATGTATGAATATGCATGCTTTTGCCAGGTTTTATCTTTTAAGCCATAAGCAGGTGAAAGAATTCACAGTCATATAAGGATTCAAATCCGATTCCTTCCAACATCTGAAAGATGTCTTCTGTTGAAATCAGCCCAATTTTGTTTAAGGGAAAGTACAAAAAACAATGAATTGAAAGCTAATATTTGCTAGACTAATAGATACTTAGAAATATATATCGACATTTGATACATATTTATCAACATATGTGGATAAAGATTAAAAACTTCCTTTTTATTTTTGAAAATCAAATAGTTTTGTTTTCTTTCATCTTTTTTGAGGTATAATTGACAAAACTAGGCTATTTAAAGTGTAAATCTGATGATTTGATATATGTATAGATTGCAAAAGGATTCCTCCCACCTAGTTCATTGGAAGACTATGAATAAGAAATTTCTATTTACATAAGATTCAGTACAACAGAAATGACTTCTTTCAGGGCTCCTGTTGCAGAATAACACTGAGGCATTTGAGATGCTTGAGAACTAAACAAAAGGAATAGGCATTGAAGCCTGGGGTGCAGAGGTGAGAAGAGGGATCTTCCCGTTTTTAGAAGAAGGTTCTTTTTCTCTTTCTGAGGAAGCTTACAGGTTGAATTCCCCAGAAATCAAAGAGCTGTGAATATACCAAAGATGTACCATGGACACCCTTGTACACTGTATTCGCCATTAAAAGATTCACTACTAGGAGAAGTCTATAGATCCACACTAGAAACACAATGCACTTTCTCATTTTCATATGGGAATAAAAATTATTCCTCTGCCTATCAGGATGCAGTGATGTTGCAGAAACTTATGTTGAAGAGGACTGTGATTTGTTGGAACAAAGAAATCATATCATAATAAGTTGGACCAGTAACTAGCAGGTTTTGAAAATTTTGTTTATTAACAAGTCTTTATTGAGGCCATGAGGTGAGACAGAGAACCTTAGTGTCAGGAGTATTGACCAGCATATCTGGACATCCTTTAGTATTCTTTGATAATCCTTCTTGAGCAATAATAAAATATGTCTCTGTTACTTTTGTTAGGTGAACTTTGCTAGTTTCCCACTTGAGACTCTGCCATTGAATTGCAAGTACATTTTAAAAGTAACTTACAACGACTGATTTAGCAAGATTGATGTCTGACACCAAATATATTAAACCTATAATTGCCTCTGCATGCACCAAAACATATATCTCCTAGTCAAGATGAGGTTTATTTAGAAATTAACCTACTATTTTATCATTAATATATGGCTTATCTTAAACCACAGGCTTTCCATACTAAGCACTAAAACCTTTACTGAAATTTCTGTATGAAACTTTAAAAGCAAACCTATGCACACACAAAAAAGATTAAATAGAAACCACAAAATTTACTTGACCCTCCATGTCTTAACTTCATTACATTAGTTTGCTTCTCTATCTTCTCCCCCAACTGAATTCCTGTAAGCCATCAACCTCATCTTTTACGTTTTATTGATGTTTTTAGTTGTTGATGCCAACCCAATGAATTTTTTAAAGTTTATACGTATGTTTCTCTCCCTAGCAATGCTGTTAAATGGACCTGCTAAATTCTTTTATTCAAAGGAATGCATGCTCAATGACTATGCTCTCTTTATGGACTGAATTCTGAGAATATTGAAGTAGAGTAGAAAACATTAGTTTTATCAGTCTGATTTTATAGGTGACTTACTGAGACTTAGGCCAGAAAATTTATTGCTTGAATGCCTTCTCTGAATAGGCCTAGAATTTGAGAAATTTATACTCAAAGTGAATATGTCATCTTTCAAATGTTACAATCAATATAGGAAATGGGCACAGAATTAGAAAATATAATGAAAAAATGATAAAGATATCTTATTATTTCCTTAATTTTTTTTTTCAAAATGCAAAAAATCCTTAATCTTTTGCTTGATGATTTTTCTACCTCATTTCTAAATATGTTAAAAACTGTTAAAATCCCACACTGGTATCTTGAAGAAATTGAGAGTGTTGCCATATTAATTAGTATTTTGGGATATTAGTTTAATTGGTTAGAAAACCAACTTTTGGAACATTGCCTTCTGAGACTTAACAATTACTTTCAGTCCTAAACCTTTTATATGAGTATAGAAATGTTCAGTCTTGTCCTGAGTTGCTCACGGTTGCAAAACTGAGCAAATGTCCAATTAATTATTAGTGGAGATGGGACCAGGTTAAGAAATCATATTATATGCAAAGATAAAGTTACCTAAATTATCTATGAAAAGTTAGACATTTTAGTATAATCGGATTTTTAACTTTGTAAAATGATTCACCTTAGAGTTTTATTAAAATCCTAGCGGCCCGAAGCATGAAATTCGTGCAAGAGTAGGCCTTCCTGGCTGGGGAGGATTGGTCAGGGGTAAGAGATCAACAGAAGGACTTGCATGCATGCATATAAGCATAACCAATGGACACAAGACACTGGGAGTGGGGTGAGGGCATGTTCCGGAGGTAGGGGAGGCTGGGGGAAGGTCATTTGGAAAAAAAAAAGGAGAGATATGTACTACTTTTTGTGATACTTTAAATAATTAAAAAAATGTAAAAAAATATATAAAAGAGTAGGCCTTCCTTCCCCCGACTGCCAGCACCAGCTTCCCTCTGGCACCCAGGACCCAGGCTTCCCTCGCAGCCCTGGCTTCATCTGGAAGGTCATCCCGAGGGACATCTGGCCTAATTAGCATGCTTTTATTATTATAGATGATGGTTTCTTAAATGTGCTTGAAGAATGATTCAACATGCCAAAATTTTAAAATAATAGTAACTGAAGAAAGTATAATATCTATCCATTCATATTTATAAACACATCTACAAACACACGTATGCTTTTCAAGTCAGGAGCTTAATTACTAATTAGATGGGTATTCAGGAAGTTATGTCAAAACACCTTTTTTCCCACATCATGAGATTGCTATAGGCAGTAGCATTCTTCTCTGAGCACCTAACTTTTCATATTTTGTTATATACTTTGAATACACAAACCAATACACATATGTAATGTTTGAAATTTGATAGAAAAATATAAAAATCCATTTGATTTTAACATGGTTTTGTTTTTCTTTAATAGTATATTACCTAGTTTACCAGTCCAAAACTGATACACATTCCTAGGCAGTGGGAAAGGAGGCAATCCAAATTTATTTTGGTTCTTTAAAAAATGGATTGTTATGTATGTTTAGAACAACTGATCTACAGTATAAATATTTAACAATGTAATCTAAGGAAAATCCAGTTTTGGTTGAATATATTTTACATATCCTGTGGTAGCTAGCACTTATAGTTCTTTGGAGCTCCTTTCTATCTCACAGATTGGATGCTGCCCAATTCATGAATCACTGAATAAAGCCAATAAAATCCTTAAAATTAAAAAAAAAAATCATATATTACCATGTATCTCAGTTGTGTGGTTTACCTCTTTTCTCTGTTTGGTCAATGAATTTAGGTCATTTGGTATCATTACCTATGATAATGTGATTTTATATTTTTACTTTCACAAATTCAGAATATTTTCCTATTCACTTGGTGTTGCCATTTCTTTAAAAGTAAAAGCCATTCAACATCCGGTACCTTACCTTGCAGCTCTGGCAACACTGATCTACTCATTACTTCATACAATCCCATGTGGATTCTCCAAACTTCATGCTTTTATTAATTCGAAGCACTGTTCTTCCTGGGAAGGCCCTCACCAATATCTTTCAAATGTCTATTGCCTCCTCATTACTTCAGACTCAGCCTGCACATCTTAAATGCTCAGATTTCTGTGCTGTTCATTAAATGTCTCTGGTACAAGCATCATTTCCTAGTATCTATGTATTTCCAGGGCCAATACAGTTCCAGACACGGAATGGACACCAAGTAAGTCCTTCATTAAGTTATTGTGGCTTTAAATTCATGTTACCTTTTCTTGAAAGTGATATTGGGTTAACATTCACCTTTTCTATATTAGTAACATAGATTAATTCCTAAACAGAACGGTGGGCAGTTGTTGTTGTTGTTGTTGTTTTAAATGAAGGTTTCTTGGGGGGGAAAAATTTTTTCCCTATCATGATTTTTTTAGGTAGTCCATTTTTTGTCACATAGTTACTTTCCCATATAAGTCATTATATCTAAGATGAGCTACTTTGGTTGAAGCTCTCAGCATTTGTGTTATTAAAAATACAGAGTATAGCCTCCCATTTATATGATTACTAGTTAAGATTTAGATGTTTGCTTCAACTTCACCTGGGACTAAGAATAATGCAGTAACTGAACTCAAAATGTGAGCTTCGCTGCCCTCCAGATATTTCACTAATCCCTTTGTCTAACTGTACTCAACCAATGAAAACATTTTTAAAAAATAAACTAGTTGCAAAGATTAAAAATGGCAGCGGAGTAAGTGGATGCTGCATGGACAGACTCCCAGGACCAAACTGGAATTACAACTAAAAACAGAAAAACTTCCTGAATAATCATCGGAAGACTCGCTGGAGAGAACCCTGATAACCAAGAATGGAGAGTGGAGATCGCACAGAGACTGTGTGCCTCTTGCCTGGCTAAGTATCACCTCGTTTCTTTTCCCACTCTTGTCGGAAGGAGAGCTCCCAGTGCCTGAAAGGAAGGTACTGAAGAGAGCCTAGCAGCCCACCTGCTCACACAACCAGGGGCTTGTTCATTCTACCCCCAGGAGTAGGACCTGAAATGCTCCTTGGGTGCTCCTGAATGCTGCTCCCAGTTCCTTCCTATACACACACACACACACACACACACACACACACACACACACCACACACACACAGTGTAATGCATTCCTCTGAAAACTCTAGTCTCAAAGAGAAGGCAGTCAGCTGGAATCAGCAGTGGAACACACTTCTCCTGGTCCTGCAGGACATAATGGAGACTGAGCTGCTGGGAGATTACTGGCTGAGTGAGGAATAAAGACTTTAATTGAAGTGAGCTTGTTTGCACTTTTCCTTGAGAAAAAAATCTTGGCCTGGATGACACCCAGTATAATATGTTTTATTTGGTGTAAATGCAAGTATTTCTTTTCTCATTTTAATTTTCTCACTTCCTGAACATAGGGCTTTCTTTTTGAGTATTTTTCATTCCAAGGTCATTGCCATGTTTGGCTTCAATTTGAAGAGTAAAAAATTACATAAGAAAAAAGCTCTATTAAGTTTAATATATTATCTTGGTTATTGCTTGTGTTACTTAAATAAGGAAAAGCCAAATAAAACTGTGTCATTCTATGAAAAAAATAAACTAATTGCATTAATTTTTAATTTCTAATAACTTAAAAATGGCTTGAAATTTTTAAAACATACACAAAAATAGATCCCAGTACAACTAACTGCTGGGTACATCCATTATTCATAGTTAACCATTATCAATATTTTATCCTATTTGTTTCATTTGTGATTTTTCTTCCTTAGTTTTTGCTTAACTATTTTAAAGTAAATTCCAAACCTATGACATTTCACCCATCCATTCTTCAGTATGCATCTATGAGGACATTTTCTTATATAATCACAATGCCATTGTCAAACAACAAAAATGTTACTTCTTAAGACTTCTGGTCAAGATAGCAAAGGAGGGCAATGCTGTGCTCACCTCCTCCCACAACGAAATATAAATTACAAATAAATTATAGAACAGTCACCAGGAGAACCACTTGAAGACTAGCTGAATGAAAATTCTATAATTAAAGATCTAAAGAAGGAGCCACATGGAGACTGGTAGGAGGGGCAGAGATACAAAACAGGCTGGTCCCACCCCTATCTGTGGCTGTTGGTAATCAGGAGGGATATCTCAGCTGCAGAGGTCTCCCCTGAGGAGTGAGGGGCCCCACAACATTTTTAATCCAATTAAATATGGGCAGAGGCCCAGAATAGACATTTCTCCAAAGAGGATATACAGATGGCCAATAGACATATGAAAAGATGCTCAACATCAGTAATCATCAGAGAAATGCAAATTAAAACCATGATGAGATATCACCTCATGCTTGTAAGAATAGCTATCATCAATAAATCAACAAACAATATATCGGTGAGGATGTAGAGAAAAGGGAACCTTTATGCATTGATGGTGAAATTGTAAAATGGTGCAGCCACTGTGGAAAACAATATGGAGGTTCCTCAAAAATTTAAAACTAGAACTATCATATGAACCAGCGATTCCACTTCTGGGTATTTATCTGAAGAAATTCAAAATACTAATTTGAAAAGATGTATGCATCCCTATGTTCATTGAAGCATTGTTTGCAATAGCCAAGATATTGAAGCAACTTTGGTGTCCATCAATAGATAATTAGGTAAAAAATAAAAAGTACATATATACAGTGAAATATTACTGACCCATAAAAAAACAATGGAATCTTACCCTGTGAGACAACATGAATGGACCTAGAGTGTATTATGCTAAGTGAAATAAGTCAGCCAGAGAATAACTAATACCATATGATTTCACTTATATGTGAATACTAAAAACAAAAGGAACTAACGAAACAAAAACAGACTCATAAAGGCAGAGAACAAACTGATGGTTGCCAGATGGGGGGAGGAATCGTGAGGTAGGTGAAAATATGTATGGATTAAAATGTATAAATTAGTTATTACAAAATAGTCACGGGATATAAAGTGCAGCATAGGGAATATAATCAACAATATTGGAATAATTACTTATGGTGTCAGTTGGGTACTAGACTTATTGGGGTAATCACTTTGTAGTTATATAAGTGACTAATCACTATGCTGTACACCTGAAACTAATATAATATTGAAGGTCAGCTGAAATTGAAATATTTTTTAAATTATAAAGAAAGATAATTTCTTGATATCAATATGTAATTCATGCTCTTATATCTGTAATTTTTAAAAGCAGTATCATTTATAATTTGTTTGTTCCTGTCAGGATGAAAACAATGTTCACAATTTGAGTGTCATATCTTTTTTAATCAAGAGTTGATGCCTTGCCCTAGCTGGTTTGGCTCAGTGAATAGAGCATCAGCCTGGGAACTAAAGGGCCTTGGGTTTGATTCTGGTCAAGGGCACATGCCCGGGCTGCAGGCTCGATCCCCAGTGTGGGGTGTGCAGGAGGCAGCCAATCAATGATTCTCTCTTATCATTGATATTTCTATCTCTCTCTTCCTCTCCTTTCCTCTCTGAAATCAATAAGAATATATTTTTTAAAAGAGTTGATGCCTCTCTACTTTTATTTTATTTTTTATGTTCTTGACTTTTCACAAAAGCCAAATAAGTTCCATTATTGAGTATCTGACATTTAGATTTGTCTCTTAACTTCCTTTTGTTGTAGTTTAATTTGTTTCTCTATTCTTTATACATTCTATAAATAGAGGTTAATAATACAGCCTTGATTAAATTTGAGTTTAGCTTTTGCTTTTGTTTTATTTTGGTGAAGCATCTTTTTAAAAATGATGCTCTATACTTCATGTTGTCTCATATAATCAGAACAGCAATATTCATTTGTTCCACTTTCAGCAATGCTAAGATTGATGAGAGGAATTAAGTGGTGGTAGACTGATTCCACCACTGTGAACTTCACCATCAATATTTCATCAAATGTTTTCATTCATTGATAACGACTGCCAAAATCAATTGTTTCATGAGAAGTTGAAAAATGGTGTTTTCTAGCCTTATTTTTTTTCCAGTGCATATATTTCCTTCAATAGCTTGGGCTGTTAGGTTACTCAGAAATACAATTCATAAAGTAAAGACAAAATAAATATTTAAACCTTTCCTTTTGTCAATTTTCTGATTAAGAGGTCAATACCCTGGTTGCTTCCAATTGTGTCCTTGGTAATTCTTTATTTTATTTTTTCTTCCCTATCCCCTCACATAACATATTGGATACATGAATTTATACGTATATGTATATATACATATATATATATATATATATATATATATACAGTGGGGCCTTGACTTACAAGTGTCCTGACTAACGAGTTTTTCGAGATACAAGCCGTCTCTCAGCTGATTTTTTGCTTTGAGTTGCGAGCTAAAATTCGGGTTACGAGCCAGCTTCAGATACCCCACCGCTAGTTGGCGCAGCGAATGTCACAGTAAACACCACAACATCAGCCCAGCATCACGTGTCTCACTCATTCACTATTTGATTTGACATACAAGTAATTTGAGTTACGAGCTCCATCACAGAACGAATTAAACTCGTAAGTCAAGGCCCCACTGTATATATACATATATATATATACACATATATATGTGTATATATATATGTACATATACATATACATATGTATATGTACATATATATGCATATATATTCATATATATACATATATATATTCATATATATATTCAACCTGGTAAAATCACTCACATTAATTATTCTTTTTCATGTACAAATTGTCTCAAATTTGGCCAAGAGATTCCCTGTGTGTTTGTTTCTGTTTCCCTAGGATAAATCCATTTATCTTGGATAGTTTCCTTGCTTTCTAGTACAACTAGATAGACCAATATCATCTTGTGTATTTTCTACCCCAGATATGGATTCGTTCATTACTCCAAGGTGCTCTTGTATTTAAAGACCACAATCTGGGCACTGGATGTACTCATAATTATTGTGCTGTCATTACTTTAAGGAACTACTAAGAAATAAATATTGTTGAGAAAAAAATCAAGAGTTCATATATATATTCCCAATTCCAATTTAATATTGCAGAATTTTCATTCAACATTTGAGTTTTACAATTTTATCCTTTTTCTCTTAAGTTAAATTTTGTTTCTTAAAAACAAAATTACTTGTTTGCATTAATATATAACATATTTAGTTTTAAAATTATGTCAACACAGCACTCTCAATTATGCTACTAAGTACAAGATTTCTTTGTAGTTCTACTTGTCTTAAGAATATTTTCCACTAAGTCCTATAGTCAAAATAATATTCTAAAGTTGCTTAAAGTAATTCTTATCTGTGTGGTTTATTACAAATAATTTCTTTTTTAAGTTTGCTTTTAATTTTTAGATATTGTTTCCTATTATATTAGATTTTATTTTTAATGTTTGAAAATACTTATAAATGCAAAACTATATTAACAACTTGTTTTTTTAAATCTTGCTTCTTTACTTGTCCCATTACCCTATTTCCTCCTACTCTCTATATGTAACTATTTTTATTAATTTTTTGTTTATGCTTTTAGTGTTTTTTAAAACTAAGCCCATATTATTTATACATAACTTCTTTCTGTCACCAAAGTTAGAATATTTCATATTCTCCATCTTATTTTTTTATTAGAATATATAATGGAGATTACTCTATATCTGTGCTTAGAGATCTTCACTCCTATACACTGTTGCATAGTATTTCCATGAGTTGATTTACAATAATTTGTTCACTTGTGTATTTCATGCACATTTGGTTATTTCCAGTCTTCCACCTTTATAAAAACTGCCATAATAAAACACCTGAACATAGTCTTTTCATATATTTTGCAGTATAACTTGCTGTAGATACTTAGATGGGTTTGCTAGGTCAAAAGACAAAGACAAATGATTCCTATAAATACCGTCAAAATTCCTCAATAGAGTTGAGGTATTGTATTTCCAAGAACAATGTTTTGACAGTGAAATGTACCCTGCATGATAAACCAATGAATTGAATGCCATGAGGGGACTTACTCAAGCTTACTTTTGTGGAACTTTTGTTACTTTCATGGTAGTAGTATAAATAGTATACCATTTTCACATGTTCTGAATTTTCTGGTAACTGCTTTGCTATTTGATTGAACAGGCAGATTTTAATTATGAAGCAATTTTCTAGAGATTTGATTTGAATGACATTTGGTTGTTTAAAAAGTTAATGCTCAAGAGTTAATCTTATTTATTAGAGGTCAATTTAAGTCTGTTTATTTTCCAGCTTCCATTCCGATGACTGGCAAAGCAAAAGCTTTTCCTATTACTTCAAAAGGTTTTATTATGGGTTGTATGTGATGGATGGTTTTGCCCTCCCTGCTGTTTCTAAGACATTAAACAAAGGTTGAAATTGAATCTTATTCCTTGAAATAAAACTCTATTTTTTCATCACTCTGCTAAGAAGCAAAGATTTTTATGAATGATCCTAACGGGAAAAATATTAATTTCCCTTCTAGCTTCTTTTTAATTTTTAGTTTCAATTTGCTCAGCATCTCTCAGTGCAAAAAATACATTCTGATATATTATAAGTAGGAGACAGATTCTTTGGGGATCATTTCTTGATAAGCTTTGAAAGGAAAATACTTTAATAGAAAACAAGAGGAATACACCCTAGTCAATTCAGTCTGATCTCATTCTGCTTCAGAGGGCTTTATTTTTGCTTTGTTTTCTAATATTTCTTTCTGTTGTACCTATTAGAAAGAAGGCAAGGTGGGAAGCAATTAAGGATTTTTA
Organism: Myotis yumanensis; assembly: GCF_028538775.1. Classification (NCBI taxonomy): domain Eukaryota; kingdom Metazoa; phylum Chordata; class Mammalia; order Chiroptera; family Vespertilionidae; genus Myotis; species Myotis yumanensis. Next base: position 26,457,494 of record NW_027223762.1, on the reverse strand, counting down.
TTCTCTCTCTATAAAACCCTTATCTTGTGGCAAGCATGTTTCTTGAGGAAAAAGAAGAAAATCACTATCCATTTTCAGAGATAACAAGACAAAAATCTTAAGTCTGTTTTGTTCTTGCAGCTTCATTAGTGACGAGCAGTAAACCTGAACAGAGAGAAATGCACAGGAAGATGTTGATAATCAAAACTGCCTGAGTACAGGATGCGTTTTGACTGCATCCCTATTCAAAGACAAAATAAATGAGTTTACCATGTGGTTCAAAATTATAATTGCCATAGTTTGATATTAAGGATTAATTCTAAGAAGAAAAAAGAGATAATTAAAACAGATATATATAATCTCCATATATGTATATATACATATGTATATATGTATATATATACATATGTATATATGTATATATATACACATATATTCACTAATTAAATAAAAATGGTGCTTGAGATGACCAAAGCTCATTTATTTCTTACCTGCATGTGGTTTTGTTTCATATAATATTTCAGTTTTTTTAATCCTCACCTGAGGATATGTTTTCATTGACTTTTAGAGAGAGAGGAAGGAAGGGAGGGGGAGAGGGAGGGAGGGAGGGAGGGAGGGAGGGAGGGAGGGAGAGAGAGAGAGAGAGAGAGAGAGAGAGAGAGAGAGAGAGATTGAGATTGGTTGCCTCCTATAGGCGCCCAGACCTGGGATGGCCCGCAACCTAGTTATGTGCTCTGACCGGGATTGGTGTTCGGAACAACACTCCAACCAAGTGAATCACTTGGCCAGAGCTCTGATTTCTCTTTAAAACAAATTGAGCACCTGCCCTTTTGTAGGTGCTCAACTAAGAGACTATGCCTCTGTAAGCAACAGGAGAGAGTATGTGTCATAAATTGAAACTCAGTATAAATACTGAGAATATCTGTCATGGGAAGGAGCTAAGCATCAATGATTAATACCAAACAGAAAATTATTCTATAACACACAATATTATGTGTAAAAGGCAATTTATAGCACAAAGTAACTTAAGTATCAGAAAGGAGCTGCCTTTTAAAAAGATTTATTTGTAATTTATAGAAATGTAACTTTTTTTAGCCTAGTTTTTTGTTACTTTACAATTTGTATATAAAAATATGTTTCTGTATTCCTTGTATGTATTAATGTTTTGTAGTTTTTTTATTAATAATAAATGCATTTTATTTCACTGCTTAAATTGATGAAACCATTAAATGTGCCTTAGAAGAACACTAAAAGCTACAAGCAGTTATACAAACACTGACATTTTTCCTTCTTTCTTCCTCTTTTTTTTTTTAAATTCTCTCATGGTTGTGAGAATTGAAGTCAGAATTCAAGATGTCCACAGGGCCATGCTCACTCTAAAGGCTCTTGGGAAGGGTCCTTGTGTGCCTCTCTCTGGCTTCTGGAGGTTGCCTGCAATTCTTGGGATTATTTGGCTGTTAGATGCATCACTCACTCTAATTTCTGCCTCCCTTGTCTCAGGGCAGGCTCCATTTTTCTTTTTGATCATTGAACAGTTGCACATGTATCAAAACTGACTTCCTCCAAAGCAACTTTCTGAGGCTGTGGGTGTTCGCACGCCCCATTCTCCAACTATATTTCCTTGACCTTGGCACTCGTACAGTTGACAGGTAAGAAAGCTGCCAGTTGTGAACATGCTAGGTTAAAGCTTCCGAACACAAAGGGACCGGACACCGAACTAAACTACTCAAAAATCTTCATGCCTTCCTTGATAAATTAGTACCCCTACTGGTAAAAACTTTACTTTGGGAATGAGGTTTATGTCTAAGTCATTAATATATCATGTGCTTTATTAAATCACAAAAGTAAGTCATTTTTGAATTCAGTTTCTGTTAAGTATTTGTCAGTCCATCTTCAAGAGAGCCATCTCTAACAGAGTTTTAAAGACAAGAGTAGCAAGATACCTCTCCAATATATGAGGGTTGTCAGATGCCTGGGTCACCTTGGGCCTATTTAACATGTATATTAGTATTTAAATTTTCAATACAAGGAAGCCAAATCTAAGATGAGTTAAGGCTTGTAAGAATCACTGTGTGACCTAAAAAGCATTATGTAAAACTCGGTTAATGCACAACTATTTTTTGTTATTATTTATTTTAAACCTTAACTTCTAACTATTTTGTACAGGTACACAGTTAGATTACTTGATCCTTTTTCAGTTTCCTTCTAATCTCTGATCAGCGGAACCAGAGGGAGCCTTTAGTCTAGGTCTAATTTGCCCCCAACACTGAGTACTATGTCTGATGTCCTGAATATTAGTAGGCTTTTTCACTCTGGTTGAGAATATGAACTACTCCTGGCCCTGTGGAAACTAGGAACTGTTCCACCACTCCCTTATAATAGCTCTTTCCTCAGCTTTGGGTAATTCTCCACATGCCTGTCTGATCAGTACACTGCTGCACACTCAAGGGAACCCTCTGTTTACCTCCAGAGTGCTTTGCTATGTGGCTCTCTTTTCATCTTCTGCCCTGTGAATTCCCTGCTTTGTCCCCTCTGAATGCTCAACTGATTTTCTCAACCCAGGGAGACCAGCAGGCTCTGTTTGGTTTTTCCCCTTCCTGCTTTGCAGCCTGGAAACTCTCTGCAGGCAATGGAAACTGGAATATTGATTGTAGGGCTCACCTCAATATGTATCCCTTCTTTCAAGGATCACTCTCTTATGCAGCCTGTGGTCATGCATGTGAAGTATTGTTGCTTTTAAATATACTTTTTTTTTTTCATGCCATGAGTAACCCAATAGGAAATAACATTCCTCCTATTAAAGCAATTATAAAACTAGACATTGTTTTATAGTTGTCAGACATTGGACAGAAAGACTAAATACTGGGAGAAAAAGAAAACAAGTGGGGGAAGCCCTATGATAACCCTAGCTTACTGCATGAGGACTTGGCAGATCACAGCTCAGAAATGGAGAAGGCAAGCAGAGCAGGACAGACCAGCTTAGTTGAGGAGAAAGATTGAAGTGTGGGCAAACTGAGGCAACTGAAATCAGAGGGGCAGAGATAAGGGATCTAAACCGAAAAAAAACTCCCCAGTAATCCTATCAGCTCATTCATTAAATTGATTACTTTCTCAGAGACTAGCTCCTGGATTTATCAATGCTACTAATTTCTGTATCCTTAATTATTTTTTTTATTTCATCTTCATCAAATACCCAGCTTTTCTTAAATGTATTATATTCTTTTAAATATCTTAGAGCCAATATTAATCCATTCATTTACTTTCATTTTATTTTCTGAGCTAATCAAATAATCAGATTATCAAATCAGATGCCCAGAGATCAAAGTTCATGTTCAGAATCAAGTTTTATGAACAATTCAAGGCTATGTAGACTCCAAAGTAGTCTGGGACATAAAGGGTGATTTCTCAGACACTTTCTTCTCACATCAAACCTGCACTTTCTGGTCTAGAATAACAGATGAGGTCTCTAAATGGAGTTCATAAGTTACTTCACATAGCAAGAAGAGAATTTAAATTGAATAAAATCTCTATTTTATACCCAGAGAGTTGTGTAGCTTTATATGTATTTTTCTAGTGAGCACTATCTCCTGTTTCCATAGATTTTTGTCTTCGTTTACTCTAAGTAACCCTTTTAGTTAGTGATATTCTCCAAAGGGAATTTTATAGATAAGATTCTTCCTCCTTGCAAATAATATTAGTCAGTTTACACAATCTAGTTGACAAGGAGATTAGCCTGCCTTTTCCCCTACTTGGGTGTGTCCCTCCCCTAAAGGGAATATATGAATCACAAACAAGCTTTAATTCTTTCCTCTCCATTCTCTATCCATCTATATATATAAAAGGCTAATATGCAAAATGTCCCCTCGGGAGTTCGACCGGGAGACCGGGAGTTTGATTACTCACTATGATGTGCGCTGACTACCAGGGGGTGGCACGAAACGACGGAAGGCCCCAGCCGTCAGCTGGCCCCTGAGGAAGGAAGGCCCAGCCATCAGCCAGAAGGCCCTGATCGGCCCTGATCGCCAGCCAGGCCTAGGGTCCCCACCCATGCATGAATTTCATGCACTGGGCCTCTAGTCTATATATATAAAAGCCTAAGCAACCATTACAACCAAATGACTGGAACGACCAGAAGGACTGTTCTTCCAGTTGCTATGATGCACACTGACCACCAGGGGGCAGATAGTCAACCAGTCGGCCAGTCTCTATGACATGCTGTGACCACCAAGAGGAGACACTTCGACCAGTAGGTTAGCTTGCTGCTGGGGTCCGGCCGATTGGGCTGAGCAAGACAGGCCAGACATGCCCTGAAGCCCTCCTGTGGTCCCTCTCCAGCTGGACAAACTCCCGCGTCCCTCTCCAGCCCTGATTGTGCACCAGTGGGGTCCCTCAACCTAGCCTGTGCCCTCTCACATTCCATGACACCTTGGGGGATGTTGGAGAGCTGGTTTTGGCCCGATCCTGTAAGCCAGGTCAAGGGACCCCACTGGTGCACAAATTCATGCACCAGGCCTCTAGAATATTTTATTTATGCTCATCATAATTAAAATTACATTATTATAACTAATAACTAATAATTATAATCATCATATGACTATTCTATTTTCTAAATATTGTATTAATAAGAGTTTTTATTTTGTTTTGAGTAAAGACTTGTTAAAGTGCACTTTTAATTTTATTACCAATGTTAGCGGCAGAACAGAATATTGGGGACTAGCTATAGTTATAAGAAATACTAGAGGCCTGGTGCACGGATTCATGCACCGGTGGGGGCCCTCGACCCGGCCTGTGGGAATCGGGCTGAAACTGGCTGACATCCCCTGAGGGGTCCAAGATTGTGAGAGGGAAGTTCTCAGATGATGTACCCTGGAATCAGGCTCCCTCCTCTCTGGTTCCAGGTGTGTCACCCAAGAACCACAGCTGCCAAGTCACTGCAGCTCTTCAGCTCCTGCGTTAAGCATATGCCCCCTGGTGGTCAGTGTGCGTCATAGCTACCAGTCATACAGTCAAACAGTTGAATAATCGCTTAGGCTTTTATATATATAGATTAGTCATGCTCTGTTAACCTTGATTGTTTTGTTCTAATAAAAGAAAGCACATTTTTACCTGGTCTAGAATCTGGGAGTCAACCTTACCCCTGGGGCTTGGGAGTCAATGTTGGACCTGGGAGTCAATCTTGGAATGCATGTTAATTCTCATTGGAGAACTGCCTATTATCATGGAAAGATTAACAACTGTGTTGCCCAAACCATGGAGTCCCCACCCAGCCCAAATTGCCTACTTCTCCACACCTGTAATACCCATTTTGTATACCCATTCTTATTCCTTTTGCCTACTTCCCCATGTAATCTTTGTCCTACTCAATATAAGCAGCTGGTGCAGAGCGGATTTTGTGAATGATCTGCTGCTCTCCCATACTGCCAGCATTATTAGAATAAATGCTTGTATCTGATTCAACTCTGTCTCTTGATTGATTGGCTCAAGTAGTGACAGGCAGCCTGGACCCATTGGTTGTCCAGTTTCACCCCAAACCAACTGGAACCACATCTGTGCAGGTGGGGCCAGGCATCTATCCACATAGAGCTCATCCAGTGAAACTGACAACTGAGGTTTCACAAACACCACTCCACATCCTCTCTTGTGTCAATCTATTATTTTATTTTATTTGCTGAAAGCAGAGAAAAGCACGTTAAAATCTCTCACTAATTTTGTTAGAGTCCATTTTTTTGTAGGTCATATATTTTTCTCCTTGAGTATTTCAGCAGTTATGTGATTTAGCAGCTATATCTTTGTTGAGAAATCATTTATGCAGATTTTAATTGGTTTAATATTTTATTTTTAATCATAAATTTTACTTTGAGGGGAAAAAATCAAATCCTGTCTTTTAATTGCATGTGTGTGCTTTATATTTCTTCATTTCTTCCTCATAAAATTCATGAATTATGTTTCTTTATACATCCTTTTTATAGATAATATTTAAATGGATTAATTTTTAAATCCCATCTGCTTATTTTTTTCTTCTTATAATTGAGATTTTCAATTTGTAGTGATTATTGGATCAGATATACTTTTCGTTTTTACTACTTCAACTAATTTGCTTTATGTTTTATTCTTACATTGCCTTATTGTTTCTGTAGTTTTCTACCTCTTGATGTTTGTATTATATATTTATTCATTTCACATTCTAGTGATTTGGAAAAGAGAAATTTTCATAATAAGGAGGGTAACTATTAAGTTTTTAAATGTACATACCAATTGTGGTAATGGCAGACTATGTAATTTAGACTAAACTGCCTATAGAAAATACTTAGAAATGCTGGACCAAATGTTAAAAAATAAAATGAGGAGTCGGGAAAGTGACCAGACGGTGAAGATCTGCAGCATTTGAGACCCTTTTCCCTGGGGTCATCTCCTGACCCTAGAAGAAGTGGCTGAGGGGCTGAGAAGAAGACAGTTTCAACAGACCTGAGGCTCCAGGAGATAAAATTAGAGCACAGTTCTCACTAGAAGGGTTGGTGCTGACGGGCATAAATGGAAAAAAGAAATGGGCTGGCTCTTTCAGGAACTAAGGACCAGCTTTATTTTAATAAGGACCCACTTGTGGAATTTTCATTCCATCTACATTTTAAATTCTACAAAACATGCTTATTATTGATATTTTATGTAGTTAGTGTTCTTTTAGAATTATCAATTTAGCATTATTGCTTTGTATTCATTCTTGCACTTCCAAGTTCCTAGCAAGGATCATTTTTCTTCTGCCTGAGGTATAGTTTCTTTGTCATAGATTTGCTGGTGGTTAATTCTCAACATTTTAGAGTGTCTGAAAATGTCTTTGACCATCATTTTTATAAGGTATATTTGCAGGGCATAGACCTCTAGGTTGGCAACTATTTTCTATCAGCTACTTTGAAGTTGCAGTCTTATCATCTGCTTTCTAGTTCCTTTGGAGACATCAGCTAATAGGCTTATTATTTCTTCTTTTTACATATCAAGTCTTTTTTTTCTGGCCTCCTTGAAATTGTACCTTGTTCTTTGGCCTTTGTCAGTTTTACTATGCTCAGCCTACGTGTTTTTCCTTTGTATTTGTCTTTTTTTTAATCCTCCCCCGAGGATAAAATTTTCCATTGATTTTAGAGAGAGTGGAAGAGAGAGGGAAAGACAGAGAGAAACATTTATGTGAGAGAAACACATCAATTGGTTGCCTCCTGAAGGTGCTCCAACCAGGGCTCGGGCAGGGGAGAAGCCTGCAACCAAGGTAATGCCCTTGGCCTGAATCAAACCCAGGACCCTTCGGTCCACAGGCTGACACTCTATGCAGTGAGTCAAACCGGCTAAGGCCGCTTTGTATTTATCTTGCTTGGGGTTTGTAATGTTTCTTGAGTCCATGACTTGATGTCTTTTGCTAATTAAAGAAAATAAACAGTTTTTATTTATTCAAATATTGCTCTCCCATTATTTTTCTCCTCTCTTTCTGGGATTCTAGCTACATATATGTTAGACCTTTTCACCATGACATATATGTTGTATCTTTAATGTATGTGTTGTCATGCTCCATTATGGCTATTTCTAAATAAGTATTTAATATTTCATATAAAAGTTTTAGAGATAAGTTGGGGGTTAGTATGATGTTCTTGTTTTGCAAAGAGAAATTCTATTTGTTCCTGGAAGATAGCAAGAAGTTCTAGGAAAGCAGTATCAGCCTCATGCAACCAGGAACTGAAATGAATCAACATTTGAACCAGGGGATAGGGTTGCAACCCCGTGCTTTTAATATCAACACCACACTACCTTCCCTTTAAGGTTTGTTTCAGAAAGTGCTTTTCATTGATAGGATATTTTCTGAATCTTTGAATACTAGTATATGAAAGTATCTTTCTGTTTTCTTGATATGAGAACAACAAACTTGTTTCCATCTCAAGTTCTTGGATTACTACTTTTGTCTCTCCCATCCTATACAGGTGCTCAGACATCAATGAAATGTTAAGAAAGAGAAGTCCTAGGACAGCCTTTGTCTCTCAGTCAACTTAAAAAGGAAGCCTGACTGGATGTTTGAAGTAATCTCTCATCCTCTCTCTGTCTCTCTTTTTAATTTCATAACTTCATTCAGATGTGTAGATATGTCTAAGGGTCTAAGAGTACCTTTTGCTAAAATTTGTTTCTCAGAAAGAGTAAGCCATTTCTTTCTTTCAACTCAGAGTTCTACCAGAAATGAACATTTTTCTTCTTTCTTTGAATATTGCTCCTATTTCACTTATATCATTTCTTTCTATGTATTTAGGCACACCAATTACTCACAGGTGGTGTTTCCATTTCCTGGCCTCCATATTGACCATCATTCTTTCACCACTTTCAATAATTTAAACTTTAATTGGCATCCTGGGAGATTTTCCCCAGCTTCATATGGTGAGATATATTTCTTGAAGTGGTAATTCTGCCATCTAATACTACTACTGTAAATATAAATATTATACTGTTGGATTAATGTATTCCATTACATTCTTTAATAAATTTATAACACTACAGAATAGCTTGGAAAAAAATGTAAGTTAATGCCCAAGCCCTACACTCCTCAGCCTTAATCCTGTTCTCCCTAAGTGTACACATTTTAATAGTTCTTGCCTCTTTTGTTTCCTTTAGTATTGAAATAACACACTAAAATCTGTATTTCATAGGTAGTATCTATTGACTGTTTTCTTTTTTCATTTTTTTGTTTGTTTTTTTTGTTCTGTTTTGTTTTTGCAGAATGAGGATATTGAAGCACCTGCTTTCTTTTTGCCAATCTCCCCCACCTTCACCTTTTAAATTGTATCTGTATTTTTACATAGTCAGTGCTGATAATAGTTATGTACTTCTCCATAACCATAAACTCCGTGCTTTATCCACACATTGATGTTAAAAGTTAAAAATAATTAAGCAACATCAAATGAGTGTCAGTTTTAGGGCTGCATTCACATTTCCTTCCTCATAGAGCTTTCAGTTATTTTAAGTGTCCTTCTCGGTTTCTTCTATGCAGTGCCTTTATTATATCTCTAAATTATTCCAGTATCTCGAACACTCCATGGAAACTGCCCAGGGAACGTGTATTTTTGTTCCTACTCTCCCTAAGCCTTTCGTGACCCTTGCCCAGTCTGCGCCAGTTGCTCAATGGGACCCAGCTGTCTGCCATTGTGGGAAGGCTCCACTTTGTGCTTTTAATGTTAATGCTCTAGTTCCTGGTTCCTAACTCTTTCTAAGCTTATTTTATTTTATTTTATTTTATTTTATTTTATTTTATTTTTTACTGGCTGAAACTTTCAAGAAATTCCCTAATATAGAGAATATGGAAAGTAAATTTCCCAAGTCATTTTCTGTCAAAAATACCTTTATTTTTCTTTCATATTTGATTTAGAGTCCGGCTATATATCAATTTGAAATATAAACATGCAGAGATAAGAACTATTTCAAGTGACTTTAGAACATAAAGTATATTACTAGTAGTATTTATATACTAAATTTCATTTTACAGTCCAATAGTTAGTATTTATATTGTAATTTTAAAATATATTTTATGTAGAGTATATAAAAATGCTGGTTACATATCATATTACTGTCTTTAGGAGCCAAAATTTTAGCATAAAAAATAGATAAGAGGATAAATTTTTAAAAAATACTGTAGTGTTACATGTGAATTGAAAATGTCAGTATGGGCTCCAGGTTATACGGTCTTATTTTAAAATATATATAATTTCTAGCTTGTCCATGAAAAATTCTAGAATCAGTGACAACCCATTAGCAATGAGTAACCTGGCACCCAGGACTCCTTGGAGGAATAGTTGATTCCAAGTCTAAAGCTGGAAAAATGTAGGATTAGGCTGGGATATCTTATGCCAGAAAGCAAGGAAAATTTCAAGAATCATAGGCGAATGCAACAAACAAACAAATAACAACAACAAACAGGATACAACCTCAAAGGTCCCCTTTGGTCAAAAGAAGAACAACCAATAATCTGATGAATACGACTAATTAAATCAGGTTGACTATATAAAAATCTATGACATCAAAATTATACTTAAAAAAGAGACAGAGGAAAAATGCCTTATTGGACATCACCGAAATTAAGTATGGCAACAACTCTGAAAACTGGTTATTATAAAGAAGAACATTACCCTGCCTATCTGGTGTTCACTCTGTTTCAAGGTAGTCAAGTATCTCTAGTTAACAAGGAAAAATTCTCCTTTGTTGAAAAATTCTAGCTAGAAATGTGGTAGGAATAACAGAAGAGGAACACTTTGTTTCTTAGGTTCTACTGAAATAAATAATGGATCCAGGCAATGATCATAATTTAATAAAAATAGTAGATGAAAGATTATGAGATATTTCATAATGATAGGATTAGATTTCCAGGACCTATATCCACTGACTATTAGTAGCATCACTAAGGATGGACCAAGAAATCATTGTGGTCCTGAAATATGATGCAACATGAAACAGAGCATTAACTACTAAGTGCAAAACAAAGAAACAAAATAAAAGTCTAAGCAAGATTCACAACTAACTTGCATTTATAGGACTCTATATAATCAGTTAAATGGCACTGAAAAAAACACACAAATAAATCCAGAATGTGGAATATTTTTTAGAAGCATTAATTAAATTTTGGTAAAAATTCAATAGCATGAGGGTAAAAAGGGAGAAGTGGGTGGGCTACAGAGAAAATAAAAGAGATTCAAGAGGCATAAAGAACAAATGTAATAAGTGGGGATTATATGAATCTTAATTCAAACAAACCAACTACTACTGGATTTTTTTAGATGGGCTCCAGGTTATACTGTCTTATTTTAAAATCTATATAATTTCTAGCTTGTCCATGAAAAATTCTAGAATCATGGAAATTTGATTATAGACTGAATATTAAGTGACACTAAATAAGTATTTATTTTGTTAGGTATGACAATCACAGTATAGTTTGTAAGAAAATGTGTATATTTTTAAAAGTACATATTGATATATGTAAAAGTGAAATGACCTGTCTTTATTTATTTTAAGCAAAGGAAAAATACAAAACAGATATAGATAAAGCAAATATTATAAGATCCTGATAATTGTGTTTAAAACACAGATATTTTTGTGATTTCTTCTGTGCATTCTAAATATTAAACTTTAATATTCAATTTTGTCTTGTACTATGTCTAAGTTTTAATGTTTAACATTTAACTCTAATCCGTGTGTGTGTGTGTGTGTGTGTGTGTGTGTGTGTGTGGCTGTGTGTCTGTGTGTATAAGAGGGTGAGCAATGTTAAGGGAAGATGGAAATTCATGAATTTGATTTAATTCAACCAATATTTATTAAGCACCTAATCTTGGAATATGAAGATGAATATGATACAGTAGAAATAATATCAGTAAATAGAAGTAAATGATTAACCTCTGTCAGAAAGGAATGAGAAATAGCTTCATACCGAATTTATAATTTGAGCTGGGACTTTAAGAATGAATAACAGGTTGTCAGAAGGTGACTGAAAAATTCCTCACAGAGGAAACACAGGGGAAAGGTACAGATTTGTAGAACTAAATCTTAAGGTTTGGGCAACTGCTGTTAACTCTGCTGGTAGACAAATGCAAGAGGGAAAATGAAATAGTGATGCAGGCAATAGCCCTGCTTCTCATATCAAAAGAGAGAAAGTAATGCAAGAACTGAAAGAGGGAAACAATTATTCTGGTAACAATGAGGAAGGCAGAGAAAAAAAGTGCTAGGTAACTAAAATACTAGTAGCCTCAGCCAAAACTAATGTGAACCTGAACTATTAGTGACAATGAAAATAAACAGTATGGATTTAAGAAATATTTAATGATTGACTAGAGGAGAAAGGAGAGAGAATGACTTTATAACCACACCTTTGGCATTATTTTTAGACCGTATTCTTTGGAAGTGCCTTGGATTTGGTCTTTGCCTCCAAGTTGATAATTTATATCACTTGCCATCTAAAGAGGCTAGTAGTATTCTATACCAGAAAACATATATAAATGGATGACTAGAATAAAATAGGGACTAAAAAGACACCCACAAAAATTTAGTCACTTTATTTGTGAAAAAATTTTACTCTAGAACATTAGTGAAATTATGGTTTGAACAATAATTTCACTATGGCTTGCTCAATGGATATCATATATTTTAGGCTGAACATACATAAACACAAATATTTAAACATACACACACAAACCAAAACACACACACAAGTGCCAACCATACAGGAAAAGATTGATAAATTGGACCTCAATAAAATTGTAACTTTCATTAACCATAAAACACAGAGAGTGAAAAGGTAAGTAGAAAGTAGAAAATATTTCTAATACAAATAACAGAAAAAGGACTCATTCAGAATACAGAAAGAACTATAAAGCAGTAACAACACACAACCAAACAACAAAATGGCCGAGAGATTTAGACAGCCAACGTCACACAAAAAGTAAAGGCCGTACCAAGTGTTCCATAAACATATGTAAAAGTGCTTTCACTGATTAATAGTCTTAGTAAATCCAAGTTAATACCACAGTGGAAAACTATTACACAAGCACCAGAATAGACACAAAAACAAATAAACTGCTAATATTAAGCATTGGCAAGAATTTGGGGAACTAGAACTCTCACATACAGAGGAAGCATAAATTTGAGCAACAATTTTTGAAAACGATTTGCTAATATCTACTGAAACTTAAAACAAGCATGCCCTATGATCTAGAAATCTCAATTCTAAATGTTTACTTGAAAGATAAGCATGTATATTTTCACAAAAAGAATGCTCACAGCAACAACACTAACAAAGTCAAAATTTGAAAACAACGAAAATGAACTGAATAAAATGGATAAATTGTGATGTATTTGTATAATAGAATACTACATAGTAATGAGAGAAAATAGTTTCATGTAGCATGGATAAATTTCATAAATATAAAATTCCACGTAAAATAAGCTGAAACAAAAGAATGCACTCTGTATGATTATATTTGCATCAGGTTCAAAAATATAAAAATACTCAATAGTGAAAGGTGTCAAGATATTGGTTACCATTGTGAAAGCTATAATTAGAAGGACCACAGATTTCTAGGATGCTGGAAATGTCTCTTAATTGGCGTGCTCGTTAAATGGTCTATTCACTTTATAAAAATTTACCAAGATATATACATGTATAACTTGTACACTATTTTTATGTATACATACTTCATTAAAAATTTATTTATAAATTAACTAGAGGCCTGGTGCACAAATTCGTGCACAGGTGGTGTCCGGCTGGCCTGCCCTGATCAGAGCCAATTGGGGGGAAGGGATGCAGGAGGTTGGCCATTGGCTCTGCCTCTGATTGGGGTGAGGAGGATCAATCAGGGGCAGGGCCAGCCAGGGGGAGGGGCTGCAGGCGATTGGACAGCCGACCCCGCCCCCTGGTCGAACTCTTGGTTGAGGGGACAATTTGTATATTCACCTTTAAATTACATAGGATCAGAATTACTTTAACTCAGGATCTTATGACAAAAAATCAATGGATTGAGAAAAATAGAGTCAATGCATGAAATGAGCTATATACAGTTTTTACTCACCAACTAACTCACTAAGTGCATCCTATCTTGAATGAAAGTATATATAATTACTAATGTAAACATACTTATATTATAGCTATACACTGACTTATAGGCAACATGTAATAAATATTATACATCTTTAATGTTTTTTATTGATTTTAGGGACAGGGGAAGGAAGAGAGATAGAGAGATAGAAACACCAATGAGAGAGAAACATCAATTGGCTGCCTCCTGCACAACCCCTACTGGGGATCCAGCCCCAACCCTTGGGCATGTGCCCTGACCAGGAATTGAACCTGTGACCTCTTGGTTCATAGGTTGACCCTCAGCCACTGAGCCACCCAACCAGGCTACTACCCATCTTTTGAAGTCCACTTCAAGTCAGTACTTCTATGAAGCTTTTCAGCTGTTTCAAAGACGTACATCTTTTCCCAAGCTTCCCCAGAACTTATCAATTATATAAATAATAGCAAAACTTTATACATTCCTTAGACATTTCATATATGCTAGTCTTATCTCTCAGACTACACATTCCTGAATGCACAACAATATGATTATGTATTTGATGTATAATCCAAAATACTTAACAAATCAATGTGTAAACTATTTTAGATGGGTGTCATTGACAGTGTGATTTACATATAACACAATAGTATCAAATGCTATTGAAGCACACAGAAACACACACACATGCCAATCTGAAAATACACTGTTCTTTCTGGTTTTTTTTGGGGGGTGGGGTGGGGGGGGATAAGGCATTGTGAGTCAATGTAGCCTCCCACTAGAGAAGTACCATGAAATAGCTGTTTCACTTGGTCTCTTGGTAGCCAAGTCAAGTGTCCAAAATGCAGGCTGCAATGAAGCAAGGACAGAGAATCCTATCAAGCACTGACAAGTGTCAGCATTCCCACAGGCAGTGGTGGTGGTGGAGAGGCCCCTGTGGGATGATTTTGGTGCTGATTTGTACTGCTTAATGGTGGATTCCTGACCTTTTATTTCTAAGTTTCCTAGGGAATCTGTGACTCACCTGGTATCCTTTCAAACATTCCTCTTCTATTTAGTTTAGGATCTTTTTCTTGTGAGGGTAAATAAAAACTCTTAGAATATATTTGTATGCGTGTATGTATAACAGTATGTGTGTGTAGACATGTACACATATGCTCACATATATACCCACACATCCAAAAAACACATTTCCAAAATCAAATGCATGTGTGGGTATGTGTATGTGTATTCCATGTCAATGCCACATAGTTTATATCTTTAGCAACTAAAATGTAGAGGCCATAAATGATTTTTACTTCCATAACCATTTGTACAAAGTAGTTCTTACTCTGTTGTTTACTAAATAGACTTCATTGCTTTTTGTTTGCTTATTTAATAAAATTGTTATTAGCTCATTGTTGAAAATGAGTCATTTTTAGAATGATTTTTTCCCATACTTACAATGTATAAATACTTATCTATAACTTCTTAAGAACTTTGTTTTTATTTTTTTTTAATTTTATTCATTCCCTACAAGATGTATGGTATGAAGAAAAAATATCTAACTATATTTTCCTAAGTGATCACTCAGTTGTTTTGACACTAGTTATTCAATACTTTTTCTGTTTCTAATTGATTTGAATTGCCATCTTTATAAAGTATATTAAATTTATATGCATATCTAGACTTCCTCATGGATATTTCCCCCAATTTCATTAGTCTTTAAGTTTATTTCTGTACTAATTTGTCCCCATTTAATTATTGCAACTTCATGATTTGATTTACTTGCTAGTTGAGCAGATGGTATCTTATTTTCACTGAAATAGGCTCTTTTGTATCAGCAATTTGTATCTACTTCCTCATTCTATTTTTTTAAATTTATCTCCTTTTTTTTCAATTATCTTTGTAAGAGCTTTATCTACAGCATTGTTCTTCTTAAATAACCAGTTCTTGAATGTATTCATCAATCTTACAGTTTTTCTATTTAGTAATTCATGGTGTATTTGAGTATATTTTTATTTAAATAACAAATATCTGTTACAACCAATCCTATTAACTCTCAGCTTTTTGGTTTTAATTTGTTCAACATCAAATATGTTCTTTTCTTTGATTGATGCTAAATTCATCTCATTAATTGTCTTCCCCAAAATTCAACAAGGCACGTTTCCTATTCCTTCATGGCCAGTTTTACATGTCACAGGAAAGCCATCCTGCCTTTCTTAGGCTGAATCCATTTACTACAATCATTTTTTCTTACAGCTATAATATTGTTCTTAATCTAGATTTTAAAACATTGATCTAACTCCTCTCCCCCGGTAGACTAAATTTATTGGAAACAGCAACCAACTTCCAAAACAACACAGTAGTCAACAAAGTGTATTTTATGAACCATTGACAAGCATATATTAATCTTTCATTTTATTTTACTTAGTCCTCTATCTTTAGATACAAACGAGATACCACTATAAAATTAGGAATATTTTATCAGTGGGTTAAAATGTCAAATTAATGAGATCCAAGAGGAAAAACTGAGTAAGATTTCAGAGGCAAGGGAGCACATATATTTAAAAATATAAGATATAAATTTAGTCCAGGTTCTTTCAATCACCAAAGCAAAAACTGAAGAATTTCCATGAAAAGGGTATCTAGTGTATTTAGTATATGCTGCATTGTACATGGAAATGGACATGTGCATAAGTTGAAATCCTTGATGTTGAGGGTCTGACATAGCAAGGTAGAGCATTAAGGTGTGTACATTATGAAAAGGAAAAAACAAACAAACAAGTGGCTCTATAATACAAATAAGTGGGCGAAAGCAACAAAGAGAGCAAATCATTATTGGCCAACATAGTAGGAAACATATATCCTGAGTCATATAAGTACAGTTTCACATGGCTCTCTAGGGGTTAGATCTCAGATAAGTTTAATGTCATAGTAACAATATTCAAGCTAGGAGGAATAGTACAAGTCCTGTTAAGAATAGCCTTATAAGAATGGGTAAATCAAGAACTGAGGCTGTGACATAGGCAAAATAAACAAAGCTATAACACCATCTCTTTCTTTCTTTCTCATTCCAGACATTCTATTTGAATATGGAATGAAAGTAGTATTTTTACAGGTTTAACCTATGTGAGGCATGCCATGATGCTGCATTCATTGGGAAATCCCCAGCTCAATAGAAAGACAGGATTAAAGCATTCCCAGATTTCAAGAGAACCCTTCCATGGAGTGCTTATTCCTGACTGAGAAATAGATGTAAAGCTCATACACTTTTGTGATTCTGATTTGTCAACCTTGTAATTAACACATCTTACTTGTTCCAATGAGAAGTATTGGGTGGATCTAAACAGATAAGTTACCACTACATGCAAGAATAGTTTC
Organism: Myotis yumanensis; assembly: GCF_028538775.1. Taxonomy (NCBI): domain Eukaryota; kingdom Metazoa; phylum Chordata; class Mammalia; order Chiroptera; family Vespertilionidae; genus Myotis; species Myotis yumanensis. Next base: position 26,440,596 of record NW_027223762.1, on the reverse strand, counting down.
TTATCAAAATGGGTATAACTTAATTGTATTCAACAAAAGACCATAAAGCATTAAAAGAAATAATCTAGTATACAAAGGTTTCATTCAGCTGCAATGGCATGAAGTCAAACAGACTTGGAGGTGTTTAAAACCCAGACTTAACATGGTCAGTAATGTCGGCATGGCAATGCTTTGAGTGTAGTCAAAGAAGGCCCTTCAGCAATGCAAACACAGATAATGAGATACTAAATCTGAATTACAGGCTTCTGCCTGAGTATACTGGTTTTGCATTCTTAAATGAAGTATCTTCATTGTTGGCTTCTTCTTCATGGGATGTTAAACATTCAGAACAATTTATGAAGCCATAAACCTGCAAGATTTCTTTTCCAGCTCAAGCTAAGTCAAGGCGATCTTTATTTTTACTTGTCTAGCTCACACTACTAAAATCAACTTTTCACTGACTGAAGTGACCATAGTTATTCCCTCTGGGGTACTGTTATAATGATCCTTTTTATTTTTATTTCCTACGTTACTGTTTTGCTAAGATCAATATTTGAGGCTTCATTAAATTGACAACTAAATCTAAAACCACTTTGCTATCGTTCAAAATGCAAATGACTATTTGCTGCTCTTAGATCTAAAAAAACAAAAAGGAAACATGCCAAGGATACTATAAATGTATATGTTTATTTTGAATTTTTTTACGCAGCAGGTTTCTTTATACTTCTGTAGATGTCTTTTATTTGAATATAAATTAGAATATATATTCTTTGGTTTAGCTTGCTACCATTATTTTTGTAAAAAGTAAAAAGCAAATAAAATTGGAAAGGAGTCAATACTGATGATATCTGAACTATGTTTTTACAGTCATGCTCATCTCCTGAATTTGTTTCTCAGTTTCCCTGCCATCGTGTGAATTTGAAAAGGAATCTGGAGATACAAGGTGAGAATTTGCCTTATTTTTCACCACACAGCTCGGTTCTGTCATTTTCTACATTAATAGGATTTTTTGACTGAATGACCTTGTTAATACAGCAATATGTTTTCTGCTATATATCATCAGTAACAATCTTCTAAATAAGAAAAACTACCATTAAAAAAGTCACGCTTGACTTCACTCCATTTTTTTTCTCTTCCTTTAGCAAAAGCAAACAACTTCCATTATATCTTAATGCAACAACTACCATTTTTTAAAAAGCTACTGTGAGTGTTGAAAATCCAACATGTTGAAATACAAGGCTAAAAACCTGCTGTCCAACAACACAATCTGATGGAGACATCTGGATCTTTGCCAAAAATGTTAATTTTCTTTAAAAAGTGGTCATAATGTGGGAAAAAATATTTTCTACTAGACAAATAGAGTTAGGAGACCTCTAAAACATGTCTAAAAATTACTACAATAAATGAGTTCTATTAAGATGGCTAAAAGTCATTTTATTTCTTTTTTGAGATCTTTGAACCCATGCCATGTTATGTCAGTTTCTGTTAATCCTATACCACCTTGGTCAATTTTGGCTCCATAATTGAGTATTAGAAAGAGGGCCTGCCTCTTACTCAAAAACAGTGTGCTAAAACCAGAAAAGAACACATTTTGCTAATGGGTGACTAAGAATCCCAGTAATTTGTCTCATTGGCTGCTAGGAACTCTTGGTCTTCAAGAGTTAATAACCTTCATTGGGAATATTCAACGTGTGTTTCCCGTACTAATCTCTCCTTTTCCCATTCTTTACTAGTCTTCACCATCAGATCCTGTGCTCTCTGGAAACTCCCCACAAAAATATTCTCCTTTCAATACCACTCCTTTAGGTAATTCATTACTTTCAGGACCCTTATTCAATTCTCTATTCCAAAGGTTCTTTACCTTCACTAGCATCCTTAAACCAGGCTTACTTCCAGCTCCCATTCCTTTCACGCAGCCTTGTCCTTCCTGTCATCCTTTCTTCTCCATCCTATGTTGACCCTTATATGGCTTTTCAGTTTAAGTTTGCACAGTATTCTTTTGTCCTTACAGCACCTGTTCCAAAATCCCAGAAGGGTGGGTAGCAATTCATAGAAACAGCAAAGCCTAAATGTAATTTAACCTAAAACAGACTAATGGACAAGATATCTATCTGATAAAAGCTTTCAAAATTTGTCTCAGAAGATTTAAGCTCAATGAAAGGGCGAGGGCTAGGCCCTCCACCTTCCCCCAGGGTAAGGGCCATCTTGCCCCAGGGTAAGGGCTACGTCCTCCATCTTACCTTGGCCATGTGTTTGGCAAGGAGCTTCTTCCTGGAAGTCTAAGACTCTGCTAGCCACACCCAGGAACAAAACATCGACTTGCGCCTGGCCAATCGGCAGAGCACAGTCCTTTCTCCTCCCCTTACTCCGACCCCCCCCTATATAACCGGTCTCTAGGCGGGGTTCGCGCTCTCGGCCACTTGGTTTGCCGTTGTGGCGGTGAGTCTGGTGGATGGAGAGCTCAAGCTAGCTTGAAATACAGATTCTTATGCTTTTGCATCGGATTGGCTGGCTCCCTGATGTGGTTTCTTGGGGATCTTGAAATCTGGGCATAACACTCAATTTACTTTTTTTTTATTGTTCCGTTGAGCTTGGCCTCACGTGTCTCAGTGTAATTAATGACCATGAGGCTCACATAGATGGCTTCTGCATTATGAGACTGTAGGAATCATGCTGTAATGTATTCTTCTGGTAGGGCTGCCATCACAATGTGCCACAAACTGGATGGCTTAAACAACAGAAATGTATTGCCTCACATTCTGAAAGCTAGAAGCCTGAACTTGAGGTGTCAGGAGGGTTGATTCCTTCTGAAAGCTGTGAGGAAAGGACATGCCCCAGGCCTTTCTCCCTGGCTTGTGGATGACTTGTGTTCTCTCTCTGTCTCTTCACATCATCTTCTTTCTGTGTGTTTCTGTCATGGACTGAATTGGGATCCTCCAAAATTCAAATGTTGAAGCTCTAACCCACAATGCAACTGTATTTGGAGATAGGCCCTATAATTAAGGTTATTAAGGTTAAAAGAGGTCATAATCAAATAGAACAGGTTCCTTATAAGATGAACAAGAGATCTCTGTCTTTCTCTGCATGTGCACAGAAGAAAAGCCATATAAGGACACAGTGAGAAGATGACCATCTACAGGCCAATAAATGGTCTCTCCACATACCATCCCTGAGGAAACTTGATCTTGAACTCTAACCTCCAGAAGTCTGAGAAATAAATTCTGTTGTTTAAGTCACTCAGTCTGGTATTTTATTACAACAGCCCAAGCAGAATAGCGTACATATTTCCCTTTTTTTAATAAGGAACCCAGTCATATTGAATTAGAGCCACCCTAATGACTCCATTTTAACACCAAAGAGTCTGTCTTCAAATTATGTCACTTTCTCGGGGTTAGGAATCCAACATTTTTTTGAGGGGGGGGCGGGGGCACAATTCAACCTATGGCACACACCAAACCTGGAGCATAACACTCACTGTTTAAGGAATCCTCTATTTGGAAAATGTCTAACTATTTACATTGATGTATAAGACTACTAAAAAGATCCCTGGTTATTGACCATGTTCATACCCTATCTAATAAAAGCCTAATATGCTAAGTGTCCGGTCGACCAGTCAGCATTCAACCAATCAAAACATAATATGCTTGCCCTAACCGGTTTGGCTCAGTGGATAGAGCATCGACCTGTGGACTCAAGGGTCCCAGGTTCGATTTCGGTCAAGGGCATGTACCTTGGTTGCGGGCACATCCCCAGTGGGGAGTGTGCAGGAGGCAGATGATCGATGTTTCTCTCTCATTAATGTTTCTAACTCTCTATCCCTCTCCCTTCCTCTCTGTAAAAAATCAATAAAATATATATTAAAAAAATGTAATATGCTAATGATATGCTAAGGCCGCTCAACCGCTCGCTATGACGTGCACTGACTACCAGGGGGCAGACGCTCCTACAAGTAGGTTAGCTTACTGCTGGGGTCTGGCAGATTGGGACTGAACAAGATAGGTCGGACATGCCCTGGAGCCCTCCTACAGTCCCTTCCCTGCTGGCCAACCTCCCACATCTCTCTCTGGCCCCAATCGTGCAGGTCCCTTGGCCTGACCTGTGTCCTCTCATAATCTGGAACCCTTTAGGGGATGTCAGAGAGCCAGTTTCAGCCCAATCCCGCAGGCCAGACTGAGGGACCCCACTGGTGCACAAATTCATGCACCAGGCCTCTAGTGAAATAATAATTGACCTAGTTCCTATGAAAAAACATTAGCAAAAGCCTAATTAGTAGGGTTATTTGAAAAACTGTATTAGCAGTACCAGTACATGACACAATTCTTCCAATTTTACAGAAAGTGTCAATACTGTAGAGTGAGGTAATAAACAGCATCCAAAATTCAAACATAGAGGTTGATGACTACTTTGTAGAGGAATGAACGGATGAATCTCATGGGTAATGGGAAAGCCCCTTCTTTGTGGACAGGGGATGAGCCCAAACCCAGCTAACACTGCCAGGATAGCACCTGGCAGTTTCTGCTGAAAGAACAGTGGGCGTCTCCTCCCCATAACCCAAAACAAAGGACTTTGCTCTTAGTGCATCTATCCTGACTCCTGCCAATTCCTTATTATGTACTCAATTCATCTTACACAACATTGTTTGCACAACTTACTTCATAGAACATGGATTCTCTGTGGGAGTGCTATCATTCCCAAGTGGGGGAGGTAAAAAAAAGTCTTTCTCTTTTTATGTATAAAGCATCAATATATGCATAGTACAAAAAACAGTATATCTATGGTATTAAAATTTCATTGGGAATGAGACAGTGATTAGAAAAAAATGCCTACAAAAACAAAACAAAAATTGCTTCAGGAGGTGATAAAAAAGGTTGAAAAATACTGAAATACAGTATTGACATATCCCCTATCCACGGTTCCTTTTAAACATCAAACATCAAATTCCAACCCCCAAACACCGGCCCCCTCCCTCACTCCCCTTGCCTAATCTATACCCTGATCTGGTAACCTTTTCCCTCACTTATTTTACTTTATTAAAGATAAACATTATAAAGGAATTCTACATTGAATGCCTTTAAGTGCAAGTTTCCTTGATGTATTTAAATGTTTGTCTACACATGATTAATGACAGATGGCAGAATAAACAGAGGACAAACATAAGAATCACAAGTCTTAGGACATACCTTCAATGGAAGATGAATTTAAGAAGAAAATCATGTAGTTCTATTTCAATATTAGGAAAATAAAAAAAGAATTTGTTTTTATGTAAAGGTATTTTTCATAACTTTTTGTTTATTTTCTTAGCTCATATTGTTTAAACATATTTACTATGTATTAGTGTACATATTAAGACAATATTGTACATATTAAACAATATTGTAAATATTTTTTTTATTTACTTCAATGACAGTTGCGATATATCCACAGAAAAGCAAATTGACATAAAAGGGCAAGGTCATTCCAAGTGTTTATTCAGCGTTCTGAGATATTTCGTGGTTAAAACAACTTTCATCTGCTAGGATCTACTTTTTAAATCTTCTAGTCCCTGTAGTTATCAACTGCATGTATGGCCTCTAGAAATTAGTATGCTAAACTGTACCAACTTAATGAGAGTAACTATCATAGGGCTTGTTTTTCCAAAGAAAAGTATTGGTTAGAGTAGCAAAATTATAAGCCAACCTAGTTATTTGTGAAGCCCTTTGAAAGAAACTCAGAGCAAATTTTGTGAATGGGAATGTAGTGCTCAAGTCACAAATACAGATGAGTTAAGAAGAAAAATAAAAAGAATATTATAAAAACCCACAGTCAAACACATACTCTTTACAACTGCCATTCAATCCTAGGAAGAAAACAATACAAATTCAACTCAATAAGTAACCACGCTAACAGATTTCAGGAAAGGTGCTAAAATTTTGAGAGGTCTATAACTGTTTATTTGTTTTTCTGAAAAGATACAAAGAAAACACATAGTGGCTTTTTAAAATGTTCATATGCTTACATTTTTTGTTGTGGTGGTGGTGGTTTTTTGTTTGTTTTGTTTTTTTGGGTTTTTTTGCTATGTTTTCCCCATAAAGGAACCACATTTCTGACTTGCTACAAACAAGACTTAAGAATTGTCCTATTTAGCCTCAATCTTAATCAAACCTAAGAAGCAGGGACTGTGGCTGTTTAAAAATCTAAACGGTTCATCAGGAGCCACTGTTTGTCAGCTATCCCTTGGCCCTGGAATGAGCAGGCAGTAAGGTTGTTTAGAGCTCAGATGCTGTGGTGACTGCATCTGTCTTCTAGGCAGCTCTAATCCTGCCTGGTTCACTGGCTCTACCTTTATAAGCTCTTTAGATTGGTAATTGAGAGAATAAATCTTTGAAGGACTTACCTGAATACAAATATATATTAAGATTTCCGTCATAAAATACCTACCAAAGTATTGTACGCAGTCTCCTTTCAAGGACTCAGCCATTGAATTCATTTTGCTAGACCAAGATATTTGGAGTTGGGATTCAATGATAGAATTTTTGCTTTTTTCTTGTTTTTGTTTTTCTGATCTGTGATAAGGCAATTTCCAAGTTTTATTTTCTGTCCCAAACTAGGAGTTATGGAATTGGGTGGGGACTGGGGAAAAGGGTCATATCACAGAATTAAACACACGTCTACATAAGTGAAAAGCTACAGGGAGAATCCAGAGGATTAGTTTGGAAAGCATGAGGTCTGATAGGCAAAGGTTAATAATGCTAGGTTTCTTTAACCTGAAGAAAAGACAAGACCAACACTGATTGTCTCAAAATATTATTTTCCTTAAAACACTCTTTTACTCTAGAACAGGGGTGGGCAAACTTTTTGACTCGAGGGCCACAATGGGTTCTTAAACTGGACCGAAGGGCCGGAACAAAAGCATGGATGGAGTGTTTGTGTGAACTAATATAAATTCAAAGTAAACATCATTACATAAAAGGGTATAGTCTTTTTGTTTGTTTGTTTTATTCATTTGAAACGGGCTGGATCCGGCAGTAGTTTGCCCATGGCTGCTCTAGAATCACAAAAGCTCCTAGAAAGGGAGCTAAGAGGGACCGGGCTCCCAGAGGCTAAGGAGCAGGATTTGAGCAGACACTCAGAACCTACTCAGTCAAGCTACAAATTTATTTTTGAATTTATTTCTCATGTTTTCCTTATAGGATATTGCTGGGAACCAATTCCAGCATGTCATAATTTCAAGTTTCATTAAAAGGTTGATGAGACTTGGGGACTCAACAGGGTTGAGTCACACATGTAGTCACCTGTTGGGAATGGCTGAGAGGCACTTCCCCCAAACCTGAATAGGATAATGTTTGCTGCCAGACAGCTCAGGGCATTTTATTGCCTCCTGTTGGCCAAACACCTGAACAGCCGTAGGCTATTCCCCAAACTGACAATGCTTCTACCCTTTGAAACCTTACCCTTTGAAGTGCATTATCTCCACCTTGCCTTAGGACAAATTGTGTTAGTAAAAGCAAGGGACTCCAAGACAAGGAGGGAGTCTTCAGTTCCTTTAGCTGAAGGTCCTCTGACCCCTAATGCCTTTCAAAATTATATCTCGTCTCCGGATTCTTTATTAGTCTCTGGATTCCTATGTCATCTATGCACAACCCCTTTTCCAGATTCCTGAACCCTTCTTGATGCTGGGACAAGAACCCCGGCAGGATATCCCCAACTTCCAAGAGATAGTTTTACTCAATTTTCCTCATTACCCACAAGGAGAGCCATATAATACCAAGCTTAATACTAATAACTACATAATACTACTATAATAACCATTATGTATTGAGCATCCACTATGTGCCAGACTGTTTGAAACACTTCACACTTCACAGTTATTAATTCTCATTTTCAAAATATTCCAAAGTAACCATAGCGATGCTCATTTTATATTGTAGGAAACAAAGGTTCAAGAGAGGTTAGACACATTGCCTAAGACCCAAGCTGTAAGTGGCAGAATTAGAAATAAAAGCCTTGTCTATCTAACTCTAAAGTCTATGTTTTGTCCACTCCCCCATGAGCCCTCTCTAAATAAACATGAGAGAAAAGGAGTATTAATAGAAAAATGGTTTATAATAATAATAAATGTGACATTATTTAAAGTCATAAGTATATATGAATTATTAAGTAAAGCTATAGTAGATGTACGTGATGGACTCAAATAAATGCATAATTGATGTGGAGAATGCTTATTATTGCAATGTTAAATTTAAAATTCCACCTGATATAGACTTGATTGAAGCCATGCTATAAAAATATCCAGAATAAGTCTGGAACCAACTACACTAAAACATCAATAGTAACTGAAAAAGAATGGTGTGCGAACAAGTAAATTTTGTTCTCACTATTTTAAATATATTTATATTTTCTTTAGTAAGAATGTATTTTTTATCATAACCATTTAATTAAATGTCTTTAGGTAGCATATGATCTCTGATGTTAGGAGTAAATACAGGAGAAGCCCACCCTAACAATCATCCTCTTATGAAACTGTCTGTGGGCTGCATTTCTCCCCTCTATGACCTCTCCCTTCTGCCCAGCTTTCTACTCTGCCTGGGTGCCTACTACCAGTCTCACTTTCTCCAAGGTCCTTGTCCTGGCTCCCTCTTCCCACTGTGCTGTTTTGCCTGGACCATACTTTTGGCCTTTATATAGCCTGGAATTGTTACTTTTCTGTTTATTGCAAGCATGTTTTATTTCCTAAGGTATAATCCAGTGTTTTATGAACCTCAGCAAATATGCTAATGGTTTAATGAAAGGAAGCCTTCATATTCTTCCTAGGGAACAGTGAGATTGTCTCTATCTCCACTGAGTCAAGAACAAGAGAATTAGGCCTAGCATTCACATGAACAAGGAAATTTGACATTTCTCCCTAAGAAATACTTACTGACATTCAAAGCTCTCATACATTGGAGTAAGTGACCAAGTGGCATTTTGGATTTGCCACACTGGAGGCTGTGACTAATAATTTAGCTTAACAGATAAGGTCTTCAATAAAGGCCATTATTACACCAAAATTATATCTGAAGAGTCATTTTTCTTTTCAAGGATTGCTTGATATTCAACTACTTTAAACAAACAAACAAACAAAAAGTTTGTTTCCTCTGAAACAAAAATACCATTGACAATAACTTCTAAGCCACAATATTTTCCTAAATTAATGTGAGTCTATATGAAGTAAGAAAACCTCCCAGAAAAGATTATTTTTGCCTTTTGTAGGTACCTTTGAGGGTCAAGAGGAGTTTATCTGAAAACTTATGAACATGAGCCCTTTTAAAATTGTATAGCTCTTAGATGTTACTTCATTTCATTTCCTTCTCTTTGAGAAAATAAAAGCTTAGCTATTCAGCCCCTCCTATATATCAAAAGATGCCTGAAAACTGATACTCTGTTTTATCCATCTCAGTGTCAGTTAGACTAGAATGGTGCTTCTTACATAGCAAATACTAAATAAATACTCACTGAATGTATGACTGAATTAATGTTTATCTTCTGTTGGCCCTGCAGCCAAATCTTGAGCTTCAGCATAAACTAGAAATGCAAAAGAAGCCTTTCCTCCAGGAATAGAAAATGGTGGCAAATTCACACTGTTTCTTGCAAGATCTGTCAGAAATACCACGTCCCTTCTATGTGATACCAAATAGAAACTAACACATTTACGTTCACATACTTATCAGCCAACATCATACATTGACAATCTCATTGAGCTCTATGATTCTTATGACTTTAAGCCAGTTATATTTCCTTAGCCTTATTGAGAAAAGGGGAAGATGTTTCATTTAAAAATCTTCAGAGAATGTAGGGAAAACAGGAATAATCAGTGGCTTTCCTGAAACACACACACACACACACACACACACACACCAAAAACAATCATGTGTGATCATCACATCAGACACCACTATTGACTCCTGTGTGACCTTTGGCAAATTATGGTCATCCTCTATATTTCACTTTACCAAGGGACATTAATTTATGTCCTTGGTAAACACTTGAATTGAACACTTACTTTGTTCATCAACATACCTGCTGTCAGAGTGAAAATACAAACACTTTAAGTTCAGGATTCTAATTTCAGAGTGATTACCATGAAGTAATCAGGTAAATAAAAGCATTTTTATACGGTAGAATCTTGTCATCCCTAGATTTAATATTCATGTTTCAACAGTGACCATGTGTTCAAAGTTTACAACAGAGAGTAATTTGTAATTCTGCAGACGCATGGACTTGAATTATGACCCTTAAAGTCTGGGATCTGTATGGAGAGTGAGGTTAGAAAGGGAAAATTGAGCTAGAAAGTTTGCCAGGAAGACTGCTCATCACTCAGCATCTGCAATCCAGTGGTAATTAGCTTTGTCCAGCATTTCTTACCTTGTAAACAACTCAAAGTGGGAATAGCATTTGTGATTTCAGAGATTTAGGGTCTCATGACAATTCTTTTCAGAATATCAAGGATCAACCATATGTAATTAATCTCCCTCACTACTTCTACCCTTTGTTCATTGTTGGTGCATTCAATCAGGCTTATTGATTGATTCATTTATTCCATACATAAAACTGTTTCCTGTTCAAAAATTTCCTTAAAGGGAATACCTTAGCATAGATTGGCTTATCAGAACAATTTCTAATCCTGATTGTGGGTTAAGAGGTTAGATTCTTAGAAGCAGAGGTATTGAGAGGACACAGACAAACAAAGCAAACAATGGAGTTAGAACCACAAGGACACATTGTGCACCTCATAGCCTGGACCAGTATAAAGTGAAATAAGAATAGTGAGGATTCACATCTAGAATCATTTCAGATTTAGCCACATAAATTGCCATATATATTCAGCACCGGAGTTTATTTTTGCTAATATGAGATCAACATTTCCTTAATTCATGATAACCACAAAATACTTCTGCCAGACCATTCAGGATCCCTTCAGTATAGGTAAGCAGAGACATCTAACTTCCCCGTCCACATTTCTCTTTTACAGCATCCTCCCCAAATTTCTGCCCACTTATTTAATAATAAAAGATCCCCAAACTTTGTTGAGCTTCTATTAAATGTCAGGGACTGTATTTGGACCTATTGATTGTTGAATACTTCATAGATCCACCAGAGACACCTGCTGGTCAGGCAAAGCTGAATTTATTAGATGTATTACAACAAGAGAGGAAACCACATTGATAGTCATGTTAGTGTCTCAAGGGAGAAGTTATGGAAGGATATTTATAGGGTTCTGGGGATTGGACTCAAATAATTTAAGGTTTTTCAAGATTGGAGGTTGCTGGAATTGGGCAAAATTCATGGCACGATAGTTTAAGACTGGTGGACATATAAATTTAAGTTCTTGATGAGAAAACAGTTGTCTGATAAGAGCTTTTACCAAGCAAGAAATATGTTGTCCAATAAAAAAACTATTTGCCAACATGTACAAACTGGTTGCCTGGATAAATTGGTTTACCAAAATGGACTGAAACAAACCACAAATTTTTATTGGCTTATGGTCTTATCTTTCCATTAAGTCATATTGACAGACGGCCTGACTTCTCAGTGTGGTAAATATAAAGTTAAATAAGACATATTCCTGATCCCAAAGAACTTACTGTCTAATGTGGTTGACAAGATGGGTAAACAAATCATTTTGTTTAGAAAGGAAGGGGCAGATAGAACATATTAAGAGATAGGATCAAAAGAACTTACTTGTTCATTGGATATGGACAGCAAGGAAGAAGGTGAAATCTAAAATATCTCCCTTCTTACTTGGGTGTTTAAGAAAATATTTAGGATAGAAAATACGGGGACAATAGGTGAAAAAGAAAGGTTTTAAAAATGGTGTCCATTCTAGACAGGTTGACATGAAGATCCCTTGGGATAATCAAGTGGAGGCAAGGAGGTAACTGGCTGTATTAGTATGCATCAGTGTTTGGTGGGGAGAGACCAGCAGCAAGTCACTAAACATAACTATCATGCAGCCCCAGGTGTGGATAGAATCCATGGACACAGAGAGCTCAGCTAGAGAATGTGCAGAGTGAAAAGAAACCAGGGATTAAACCTTACATAATAACTTCAGGATTAAAAGAAGAGAACCCAGCCAAATAGATTAACAAGTGTCATCACAGAAATCTAAAGAATTTTAAACAACAGGGAGAGTCAAAGGTATCAAATACTGCAGAAAAGCTACTGTGAAATAGGCAGAAGTAACTTATATAATAATTGGAGTGTTAAGAATAATTTTAGTACTAATAATTTCAGTGGAGTGGAAAGAACCGAAGCCTAGAAGAGAGGTTTTTCTAACTCTCTCTTCTAGTTGTACTCCTCAATATAAACACTCTACTGTTTTAGAACAATATAGGAAGATAACTGTGTTCCTTTCACTAATTTAATTGATAATGAATCTCTATCTCCTCTCAGTCACTGACTGCAATATCTCAGTATAACGGATAATTGTTATTTGTTTTGCCTAACTGAATTCCTGCCTATGTTAGGGGTATCCCTGTCTTATGAAGCTTGATGGGAAGCAGGTCCCACCTCCCATCACAGAAGCTGAAAATGTCAGATATTCTCCCATCCTCCCTTGCAGCTCAAACATGATCAGCAATCTATCTTTGATAAATCAGATACATCAACACTAGACTTTGACTCAGGAGCTAATGATGCCAAGAATCAGGCACCTGGGAATCTATCTTTGGAAGCAGAAGCTATAGGCCAGATCGGGTTCCTGGATAAAGAGCTAGGACCATTAAAAAGTTTGACTGCTTGGTGGTTTCCTCGCCAGAGCAGTTCTGTTCAGGCTCTGCAGTAATCTAAGCCATCACTGACACTTACGGAGAACTATGTGCCAGGTGAGAGTTTTTGGGTGCTACAGTACAGGGTATCTCAACCTCAGCACTATTGACATTTTAGGTTGGCTAATTCTTTGTTTTCTGTGTGGGGGGTATGGGGCGGGGGGGAATTTGTAGGAGTTTGTCCTGTGTATTGTAGGCTGTTCAGCAGCACCTCTGGTCTCTTACCCACTAGATGCCAGTAGCACCCTCCTGGCAATAATAAAAAAAAAAAATCAACAATAAAAAATGTCTGTAGTCTGTTTCCAAACAGCCCCTTGAGGGCAAAATAGCCTTCATGTAGAATCACTGATTAAGTCATTCAACATTCACAACCACCCCAAGAGGCAAGAACCATGCTAGATTTTCAAGGCCTTGAGGAGATTCAGTTCAATCACCTTTTAATAAATCTGGTAGTGGGGGTCCAAATCCGTTTTTGTCAAAATCTGTCAGTTCTGGTTTCTGCTGTTAGCAACCTGAAACCCACCTGCTGGAGTTTCTCATTCCCCTTCATTCTATTCTCACTGGAATCTCAAGATAGTGGTTGCGTTCCCTTGGACAGCAAATCCCTGGGTCCCACATAATGAGAACCCTGATGTTAATGAGACAGTCCTGCCTGGGAGTTAGCAGCTTGGGAAAGAGAAGTGGTTTTCTGTTTCTCCAATCCAGTGAGGTGATTTCCAAACTTAATTAGCTCTGGTGGCTGACACTGGGCCAGTGCCTCTGCAGCCCTCATTAAAGCTTTATCAGTAAAATAGAAGGCTCCGCTGTCCCCTCTTAACGAGGCAACTTCATACCATTTTCCAAGAGGAAATCTTTTTTTTCCCCTTAAAACTGTGGATGGCAGGTAATTGGATTGTTAGTTTCATGCCTTGATGGAGATCTCCTCTGGAGAGCCTACTTTGTTCTTTGAAACACTTGCTATCTCCCAGGGCATCACCTTGGTAAGTACCTACCCACCTCTCAGAAATCTCTGAGTAAATTATGAAATCAAGCCTATTGCCTGTTCAGAAGCAGTAGGATACACACAAAGACCTTCACTTTACAAACTAGGGTGCCCTCACGTCCTCCAGAAGCTTTGATTTTTATTAGGAAGGTAGGGAGGTGTGGTTACTTGCCAGGGTTCTTGTTATGACATTAATAAGAGTTCAGGAATCTTGAGAAGGGCTGTGTGTAACTTAATAAAGAGTCCAGATATAAAGCATAATTTTGAAAGGCATTTGGGGGTCAGAGGAGCCCAGCTAAAGAAACTAAGATCACCTCATCTCAGGACCCATTGCTTTTTATTAACACTATTTGTCCTAAGGCAAGGTGGAGATATACACTTCAAAGGCTAGGGTTTCATACAGAAGCATGGTCAGAATGGGGGAATTTGCCTAGAGCTGTTCAGGTGTTTGGCCAGTAGGAGGCAATAATATGTAGATTAAGATGCCCTGAGTTGTCTGGCAGCAAGAAATCATCCCTTTTCAGGTTTGGGGAAATGCCTTTGCCACTCCAGATGATTCAGCCCTTGCTGACATGCTGGAATTGGCTTCTGGCAGATAGTGAAGCACGTGGATTTACAGTCAGATTGATGGGTCCCAGTGCTGCCTCAGCCTTTTCTGACTGCTTGGCCTGGCGAGTTTGCCTAACCCCCCAGAGCCTGAGTCACTTCATTCATAAAATACATGTAATCGTGTAAAGGTCATGGTGAGAATGAAGTGAAAACATGGTGTTTATTCAGCAAATGGCAATTGTTATCTTTATTGTTATTTAATTGAGTCCTTTTTCCTTGGCTTACATATTTGCTGGATGTTTCTTTTTCCTTATACTTGCCTACATATAATCTTCCACACATTCTCCAAATTCTGGTTCCTGGGACTACTCAGTCTGTGAGTTAAAATGTGTATACATCATTGTCTGAGCCTTGGGGTTTATTTTATTTTGGGGCCATCTTCACAATCAGCAAAGAGTTTTAAAAAGAATCATCACATTTGATCTTTGAACTATATGATTCCACAAAAAAGGCAGGTGTTATAGAGGATGAGTCCACCATGTAGAAAAGATGTGAGCAGGAATGTCCTCAAGGCCTGTTCACATCTCTTTGTGTGCTCCTCCCCCATACCCCATGGACCATCACAATGTCACCCTTGTCTCATATTTTTACATAAACATGTCTTTGTCATTATTGTTAAATGAGGGGGTTGAACTGGAGGATCACTCAGTGCTTATGTCATCTCTAACCACCTATGAACTCACAAAATAGGTTTAAATGAGCCAAGACATTGCAAGAAAGTCAGCAAAGGAAATCACTTTAAGCCAGACCAGATGAAAAACAAAAACAAAAAACAGAACCAGATGCAGCTACATGTCAAAGCCTTCAAGGACATTTTGCCATGGTGCAGGCATGACTTTCCGACACTATACCCTTCACAATCAGTGACACCAAATGATTCTGTCTCCAATCTCATCTCATTCAACTCAATTATCATTCTGACTGAGCTTCCCAGCATCACCAACTCATTACTGGCTTCTCTTATCTGACTTATCAACACTTCATTTCCAATTCCAGCCATCTGTCTAACTCCCCACTGTCTATTCTGTGAGATATTTTGTTTCTGGTTATCTCAGCCCTGGATTGTCTCCTAATCCTCACCTGATCTGCACCGCTGAACTCCCAGAATCAGGAAAACCCTAAAATATATCCACTAATACTGGGAACTGAAAAAGTTGGTCTCTCTGATTTCCTAGCCTCTGGAAATGCACTACTAATGGGAATTGAGTCTAAATAGTTTTGTTCATTTGCCAGACTTACTGGTATGGTTTTACCTGCGTAATGCCAGAGTCATTGTGTAGAAACATCCAAAACAATCACTTTCGGATGGACAATGGCTATCACCGTGTTTGAACAGCTACAGAAATATAAACTTTTTACTTGAGGGAATACAGTGCTTCCTTTATTGAATATTCAGGGCTATTGCAGCCTCTGATTAGAGTGTCACATATGGAAAAAGTCTCCTTTGCTGGGGAGGATAAGGAGCCTCACCCACAAACTATGAAAACAGTAAACGAAAGGGTGATTGCTATTCCTTTGCGAGCAGACAAAAGCCATGACCACAGAATACAACGGTAAGAATTCTGTAAAATTTCTCAAACCTTTGTAAGTTTCATGGTAATGCTATTTATTCTATTACCATCTGTCTCCCCATAGTGATTAGCATTAAACTTCTTAAAATAAAAAGGGGCTGTGTGCTTATCTTCAGGACATTAAGAAAGAGCAAAGCAGAAATATAGCTTTTCACTCTGCAGGCAAGCTTGCTACCCAGAGGCAGGGGGGTGTCATCAATTTCCAAAGAAGAGGGAAATGGGTTGAGTCCTTGAAGCAAATAGAAAAGAGAAAACATAAAATAGCATCAGTTAGGGCCTAAGAGGGACTTGGGACTAGATAGAGCAAAGTCCTTTGTAAGAGTTCCCCAAACATGGCCTCAGACATTAATCTCAAGTTTTGTCAATTGACTGGCAGAAATATTCCTGAGGGTGAGAGTTAGAGGCTATTTCTGAGATCCATTTGGATAAGAACAGAGTACGTGCCTTTTCACTGAGGACAGGTTGAGTGCGAATCTTATTCCTGAGAAGCAATAATAATTTGTGGGAAATACACCGGATTGGGTGTCAGCAGAAATTGACAAACTAATTCTACATTTATATGGAAATGCAAAGAACCTGCTATAACTAAAATATCTTTGAAAATAAATAAAGTTGGATCTTATACTGCCTGACTTCAAGACTTATTATAAAGCTACAGTAATGGAGACTGAGTGATCTGTGGCAAGATAGAGAAAAGATTAATGAAATAGAACTGAGTCAGCAAATACATTCATGTACATGTTCAATTGATTTTTGACAACTGAATTCAATAGTCTTTAAAAAAATTGCAGTTGAAATAATTTGATATTCACATATAAAAGAATGAACTTTAATCTATCCTTCTTACCATATATAAAAATAAGCTAAAAATGGGCTATAGTATTTGATATACAACCTAAAACTTCTAGAAAAATAAGAGAAAAAATTATTATATAAAATACCAAAGCATGACTAATAAGTTTGTAAATTTGACGTCATTATTAAGACATTATTAAGAGAAACAAAAAGACAAACCACAGGCAGAATGAAAACATTTGCAAATTACATAGATGATAAAAAATGTGTGTCCAAAATATTTAGCGAACAATTCTCAAATCTCAATAAGAAAAGTCATAAATGAGCTAAAAAATAATCAACCAACACTTCACCAAAAAAAGATATGCAGATAGTAAGTAAACACATGAAAAAGTACACAAAACCTCAAGTCGTTAGGGTAACGAAAATTTGAACCTTAATGAAATACTATTATACATCTAAGTCTAACATTCAAAGACTGACTATACCAACTGTTGATGAGGGTGAGGAGAAACTAGAATGCTCAAACACTACTGACAGGAATGTTTTCCAATTTGGAAAAGAATTTGGCAGTTTCTTATAAAGTTAAATGTGCATCTACCCTAGAATCCATCTTTTCCACCCCCAGAGTTTATCCAAGTGAAATAAAAGCATGTGTTCAAAAGGGACATATGCAAATGCTCATAGCGGCATTAATTGTAACAGCTAAAAATTAGAAACTAAGAAAATATACATCAACAGGTGAATGGATAAACAAATGTGGATTATTCATACAATGGAGCACTGCTCAGCAATGAAAAAGGAATAAACTATCAATACATACAAAAATATGGATGCCTCTCATAATAATTATTCTGATAAAAAGAAGACAGTAAAAAAGATACATATTTAAGATTCTATGATTTCATTTTTATTAAATTGTCAAAAATCTAAACAGATCAGTAGTGACAGAAAGCCGATCAGTTTCATGGGGATGGATCCCAGGAAGGGGGACTTGGAGATGAAGGAGGGTTTGCAAAGGACACAAAGAAACTACTGGTATGGTAGCCATAGTAGAAATTTAGAAATTTACCATTTGGCCAGAAGCCTTTATTCTTTCTGTTCATAGTTATAGTGTTCTAACACTACTGTTCCTCTAACCAGATGTTAGGACTTTAGGGAAAACAACTGTGCCTAGCCAAAGCTTTAACCACAGGAGAGAACACAAAAATCCTGATGAGCGCCTCCTCTTGAAATTTACTCCAAAACAAGATTGGAAGCAGAATTCTACCTTCAATAAAATCAGGTATTTGTAACCCCATGTCATCATGAAGATTTACCAAAGTGGCAAGAGTCTTGTGGTCTCAGAGCAGGCATTTGAGTCAAATTGACTGAATTCAAAATCCAACATTGCCATTTAGTTACCCGTGTGATTTGGACAAGTTAACCTGTGTTCAGTTTCCTCGTTTGTAAAAACGGGGATAATAATATTACCTCATAGGATTATTGTGCTACTGAAATGAGTTATACTTACAGTGCTTAGACTTACACTAGCATACAGGAAACACTATTTAAGTTTTTAAGTAAATAAAATATTGTAGAAAAACAATTCTAAACAATATGTGGCCTGGTGGAGATAATGAAAAGCAAGGCTATCCAGGAAAGATGACGAGGTGTTTCATTTTTAAGACTAAAAAAAGAGGGCTTAATTGAAAGTCCCTATAATAAGAATCAGACATTTGGTTATCCCTTCCCCACATTGATTCTTGCCAAAAGATGATGGGTTTATTTTCTTAAAAAAAAAAAAAAAAAAAAAGAAAGAAAGAAAAGAAAAGAAAATGGAGCCCTAGCCAGTTTTGCTCAGTGGATAGAGTATCAGACTAAAAGGTCCCAGGTTCAATTCAGATCAAGGACATGTGCCTGGACTGGGCATGTGCAGGAGGCAACCAATAAATGTGTTTCTCCCACATCGATATTTCTCTCTGTCTTTCCCTCTCTTTCCAACTCTCTCTAAAAATCAATGGAAACATACCCTCCAGTGAGGATTTTTTTAAAAAAAGGAACTAGAGAGGCTCAGGAGACAAATATATTAGGCATAACATGGGCAATGATAAGCAATGGGATTGAAACAAGAGGCCTTAGTGAGAGCTGCCCACTGAATAATGACTCTGCAGACCCTTCCCCCACTGCTCTAGAATACCTACTTGTCAGGCAACCAGTTGTACCAACCCATGTAAGAGAGAAGGAAACGCTTCTCCAGAGAAAATGAGCCCCTCAACAAATTAAATATTTGGGTCTATCAAATCATAAGCCAGTGGCCATCAAACTTTGTTTTACCAGTGATGTTCACCAAAAGTAAGTCCACCATTCACACAGAGCTGCCTAACTGTTGTGTGGTGTCCCTACCTTAAATAGGAATGGAAAGACACTGTCACCAGACATTTGAGGGGAGTCTTCATTCTGAAGGAAAGACCAAAGCAAAACCAAACAGATAAAAAGAAAGCAAGATGGTACGCAAGTCGGAACAAACCATTAAAAATATAACATTCATGTAACGAGAATAGGATATTATAAACAGAAATCATCAAAGGGAGAAGAGCTCTTTGAAAGCAGGTAAGGGGATTAGTCAAAGAACATATATGCATAACCCACAGACACAGACAGCAGTGTGGTGATGGCCAAAGAGAAGGGTGCAAGGTGGAGGAGGGCAAAGGCAAGGGTAAGGGGATGGGGACATCTGTGATGATATCACCAAAATAAAAATTAAAATAAAAAAAAGTATAATTGCTGTCTTAGGTCAGGTACCCTGGAAACAGAGCCTGAGCTGGGGACTCCTGTTCAAGGATAAATTGAGGGAGTGATTTCAGAAGAGAGGAGGGAAGCAGGCTAGGGCAGGGCAAGATGCCTGATCTCTTGATACACAAGAATCCGATCTCTGTTGGAGACATCCTTTAGTCGGGTCCCACAGCGAAAAGCCTAGAAGACACATTGCACCACTGAATCAATCCCACTTTGAAGCAAGGGTTCAGCCTTTTTACCTGCATGTCAGTCAGTTATTATCTGAGTTCTGATCCCCGGATATATAGGTGCACAGCCACGCAAAAGAGGCAGCTGCTGGTTGTCCAGGACAATTCTCCAGAGAAGGGGATGCTATGATTTGTCAGCCCACACCCTCAGCAGCCAGGGGACAGCAGCACTGGCTGGTTAAGGGCAACCTTCTCATTCATTTTCCCCCATGTCCTTTCCCTGTAACTCTTAGTAGTCTAAATGTCTTCTTGCTCAAACATATTATGTACATAATGAGCTTTTGAAATGATCTGCATTCTTTTGGATATTTTGACTTTTAGCTTTCAAAAAATTAATCAAATAACCACAAGACTTGTTTGCAATAAACCTCAACAAATATATGCCAACTCTTAGGCTAACACCTGGCATCAGTCTCCTCTCACTTCTATTTTTATAGTTCGGATTATGTAACCGAGAAAGTTTCCTTTAAATCTCCCACTTTCACTGTATTAATAGAAGTTCTAGAAAAAAAATGGAAATGGTGAGAGCATTATCAAAGAAATTATACACGAAAATTTTCCAAAAATGAAAGTAAGGTAACTATATTAGAAGTACCCACTGAATGGCCAGTGAAATAAATGTAAAAGGACCCATATAAAGGAACATCATAAAATCTTAGAACATCAGGGATAAAGAAAAGGTTCCAAAGGTTTTGAGACAAAAATGCAGGGCTATTTTTGGCATTATTTGACTTTTTATACAAATGTTAACAGCTATAACACAATATCTGGTGGTTCTAGAAACCTTACATTCCACAAAATCTATCACTAACAATAATAGGGTTCATGGCAAAAAATATGATTGAGAAAGACAATTCAAAACTTAGGCACATTTGTTAATCGAAGAACCAAAAAAACACCAATAAGCATCCTAATATAAATTCACGGATATTTTCAAAGTTAGCAAGGGGCAATCAGACAGTGGGGTGTAAAATAAGCAAATGTGCATCTAAAAGCCAGAGTGTCTATCTAAGAAGTAACAAGACAGTTGAGGCATGGCAAAGGTGACATGATGGATCATCTTTAAATATTTTCATTATGTGGTGTATAAAGTCATGGAATGTTGGTGAATAGAGACTCATAGATGTAGCCCAGTTCCCCAATCTGGTGAGCACTTGATTGTGAAAGTTGAGAAGCAGGTCCATTGAGTGACACCAGACAACACTATGTACAACCCTTTAGAAGGGGGGATCCTGCCCTCTGCCCTCTTCGTACATCGAAAGCCATCTCTTATAAATGAGAGCCTATGTTAAGTGAGTACAAGAAGGATAGAAGAATAGAAGCTTGGGTTTGAGCCCAAGCTTTGCCACAAACTAGCTATGTTCATATTCTTTAAACAGTGGTCCTCAACAGGGGCAATCTCCCCCAGGGGACATGTTTTATTGTCACAGCTGATGGAGGGAGTGAGCAGGGGGTTGAGTGGGGGGATACTATTGGCATCTGGTGAGAAAAGGCCAGGGATCCTATAGCACAAAGGACAGCCCCACACAACAAAGATTCATCCCACCCAGAGTGTCAGATTGTAGAGGTGGAGAAACCCTGCTTCCGGATAACAAAAGTCTGGCTTCATTTCTATAATGGGGCCCCTGATTCAGGATAGGGCTGGAAACTGCAGCCTCCCTTAAGTGGGATGTATTGCTTGCTGAAGAGCAAGCTCTCTTTCCCTGGATTCAAACAGAAGCTGACTAATGGCTTTGCAGGGCTGCTTGGATGCAATCTCCACCTCGGCAGAGATATAAAGTGAAATATTTAGGATTCTTTTCAACATGGAACTCTAATGAAAGAGATGAGATGGGGAGCCCAGAAAGGTGAACTGAATTGAGTAACATGCAATGAAGATCTGATACAACTCACAGATCCATTAGCAGGTAGATGCTACAAAACATCTGGAGGTAAAACTACAGATGCCCATAGAATTGTGAGATAATTTTGATTTTTTCTTGAGACAGCCTGATTTCTACCCTATCTTACTTCAATTGTGTATTGTCCTTACTCTTCAGTACAAAGCACTTTTGCACTCGGGGTCTTTAATTAGATTATAAGAAAGTACAAAAATTGGAGAAAATGAGTAAAACAAAAATAAGAGGGGATTATAATTATTTAAAATATATTTTTATTTATTTCAGAGAGAAAGGGAGAGGGAGAGAGAGAGAAACACCAATGATGAAAGAGAATAATTGATCAGCTGCCTCCTTCATGCCCCCACTGGGGATTGAGCTCATACCCCAGGCATGTGCTCTGACCAGGAATTGAGCTGTGACCTTCTGGTTCATAGGTCTGATGCCTGAGCCATGCCCAGCCAGGCAAATTATAATTTTTAAAGTCCCATTAAGACTGCAAATGGTGAACCTCTCCTGTAATATACTGAAACAAAGCAGCAGAGATAACTGGTTCAGACCAGGCATTCAACCTTAAAAAGAGTTTTAATTTTTTTAAACTTTTTCTTCGAGGTGAAAGACCTGCTGGGAAAGGAACAAGACAAAAAATGCAGAGAAGATGATATCTAGCAGACTTTAAAATTTTAAGCTGAATAATCCTAAATTGTAGGGGTATATTTAACCTTTTTTTAAGAGTGCTAATTTTATTTTCTTACATCGGATATATGCTTAAGCTTTTAGCGTAGACTACTGCCAGGTGTGTGTGTGTGTGTGTGTGTGTGTGTGTGTGTGTGTGTGTATGTGTTGCCTGACAGTGATCAAAAAATAATTCCACTGGAACCATTTCCATACATGGACTTAGCTTGCTAACAGATACTACCTGCTAGTTCCAGTGACAGGTTTTCCTGATACTTAATGTCAATTTATTTTAATTCAACATTTTTTTAATTGGGATAAGAGTACATTGGTACCATAATTGGCTTCAAATCTACAAATGAAACATTAGTTAAAATTTTATGTGAAGAGTAGAGTTTGTCTGTTAACTATACAATAAATTATTTAACTATTGGATTTAGCCATGAATTTCATAGATTTTAATTACCTAGAGAAAAAGTGGAGACATGACAAGGGAGGAGCATAGAGAAAGTATGATTAAGAAGAGCCAAAGTCTGCACTTCTCCTCATCCTGAGAAAACATCTAGCTAGCCACGCAATGGTGCTTGTGTAATTATAAAATAATTAAAGTTGTGATTAGTACTTATCACAGCATAAGCCTCACAAAAAATAACTCAAGGTTCCAGTTCATAGGCTACAGGTTGGCATACAGAAGTAGGATCCAGTTGTCTACCAATTCAAAATATTTCTTTAGCAATGGTTCACATTTGCCTGAAAATAGGAAAGTAGGTTGCCTCATTTTCATAATGCTAAATCAAAACCTCTCTTTGGAATTCATCCCACTCCCAATGGTAATTTGCAAAGTGAAAATGAAATAACAGGAGGACATTAACCAGCTCCCTTCCAAGACCTGAGAAGCACAAGGAGGGGGCGGGGGGGCGTGTAATTATTCATCCAACCTGCCTCCCACTTAGTGAGCATCTCTTATGTTGAGGCACTGAGCCAGGTACTGCACATGGACGTGAATAAGATGTTAGCTGGACTTGTTTAGGATGGAGGCCATGGGTACAATTAGTTCTACCTTAAGCAAATCCTTACCTTATGTTCTACTTCACTCAAAGGGATCTTCTCAGGGCTTGAGGAGTCACTCTGGAAGCAAAATGAAAAGAGAATCTGGTTCTTGTAAGTTGTATCCAAGCATCTTTATTTTTAAATCCTAGGTGTTATTTTCGATGTGATATTCACTTCACTGTGCTTGGGAAAGAGACCTTGTAATTCTTTAGACAAGCCTGGCAGCTGCAGCTTTGTTATGAAACCACAGTGACTCCCACATGCACTGTCATTAAGGCATACTGTGAAATGATTCAGTGGTGGGTCTTGCAAAAGAAGGGAGAAACATTGGCAGAAAGTGAGTGATGATGTAATGTGATTTGGTGATCCCCAAATTGTTAAACTAGGTAATAAGATGACTACAGTCCCCTTGATAAACTCAATTCTCGGGGTCTCCTGCTGGCTGCATTCATTATATCAGCTGGGAACATTGCCTTAATGACATCTGCAAGGCTTAATACTCTGTAGACACCACACTGTGCCTATGGGATCGTCCATATCTCACTGGAATACACAGAGCTTTCAGAAATAAGGAGAGATGTCAACTGGGCCTGGTGCTGAGGAAGGGCACAGAAACACAAGTAGAAGTCTATCTCCACTTAGCATTTCTCATATTCCCATCTTCCTCTCAGGGTTAGAATAATTGATTAGAGATAGAGTAAGAAATTTGGAGCATCTTCTGGAAAAAATCTCAGGCTTTGCTTAATGAGGCCAATGGGCTCCTGGTTCAGAGAAGCAGCCCCAGGAGAATTAAGAGCCCAAGTTCCCTTTACTAGCCTTTTTATTGCAACGCTTTTATATCATCACCTATTGTTATACCACTGGATCCTTTCCCCCCTGACATGTGATATTTCTCTGAATGACTTGACCTCCATCCTTGTTTCTCTTCTTTCAATTAGCCTTCTCAAATAGGTTCTATCTCTCGTTTTATTTAGATTTTATTTTTTCCATAGAATATCACACACTTCTTTCTGTATTTTAAAAAAATTACCAATCCATCATCTCCCCGCCACACTGTTTTATTCCTACTTTTCACTTCCATAGAGTTTCAATAAAGCATATTAATCATTTTGGGGGTGACCAGTAGTATGCTTGGCACTCCATAGGGCCACTCTCTGGAAGCTCTTACCCAAGTCTAGATTAGTGTGTCTTTTCTCTGCAGACCAGGAATTGGCAAACTATGGCCTATGGACCAAATCTGGCCCACCACCTTTTTATAAATTAAGTTTTATTGGGACACAGTCATGCTCACATGTTTATTCTTTGTCTATAAACACGCATGACCACGGCGAGGGCTTGCACAGAGATTGCATGGTCCTTAGAAACGTTTGTGGATCTCTGCTCCAAACAAAAGGCTTTTTTCGTGTGTGTTTTACCTTTGTCTTACCTTCTCTTCTTAGATAACAATCATAAAGTTAGATAACTCAACCAGAAATAATACCAAACTAGGATACCAATGAGTTTCATTTAAATTTACAGAAGGATGGCCTCCATTCTCATATAAGAAGGCTTACTGTTTCTCAAATGTAACAAAATATTGTTTCTACCTTAAACATCCTAAAATTAAATGTTTTTATTTACTTATTAATCCCTGCTCAAGTACACCCACTTCCATGAGGCCTTTCTCAGAGCTTCTAATTGCTCATTGCCCCCCTTCTGAGACACATCTCATAGCTCACCTGTGCCAGCTTCCCTTCCCCTGCTCTCCTCTTCCCCTAGCCTTTCTCCTTCCTGTGATTTATGGTTTAGCAATATTTTTTTATTGCTTGAAAATGCCTTTGTAGGTTTCTTTTCACTCTAATAGCATTTTTTCAATGAAACATACACAGTGCTTCACCTAAGATGGATTCTGGAAAATAAAAATGTCTCCATCTCCTTCCATGAATGAATACCCATTTCAAGTATTTTCTGGTCTCCATGAGAATTTTTATATTGACCATTGGCTTGGAAATAGCATTTCTAATAGATGGAAGATACAATCCTAAAGAGGTGATAGAGACTGGGGAACTACACAGTATTTTATTTTATTTGAAATAGTTCACAAAACTTAAAATTTGTAAGCATTCAATTAAAATCTTTATTCCCCGGTTCGCTCGAAAAATCAGAAATTCTAGTACCTCTGGGATTTCCACATGGCTTCAATCATCTAGAGCTCTGTAGCACCGCCTCCTTGGGAAGAGCCATGTGCTTTCTGACTTCAGGTCATCATAGTTTCTGACACTCCTATTAGCCTATGTTGGGCCAGGTTAATCCTTTGTGTTGCCTGCTCAATCCCCATAGACATTTAGAGCAGTCTCCTCTTAGCCACAGTTTTGCTTCCCACTCTTTCACTTATTGTAGTCAACTGTGTTCCAAAATATCAGATGGAAAATTCCAGAATATGTAATTCATGTTTTAAATTGCATGCCATTCTGAATAGCATGATGAAATCTCCCATTGTCCCACTTTGTCCTGCCCAGGACATGAATTGCCCCTTACTCCAGCATATCCAGGCTGTGTATGCTACCTACCCATTAGTCACTTAGTAGATGTCTTGATTATTAGATTGACTGTTGTGCTATTACAGTGCTTGTGTTCAAGTCACCCTTATTCCTTATTTTACTTAACAGTGGCTCCCAGGAGCAAGAAGAGTGATGCCGGCAATTCGGAGATGCCAAAGAGAAACTATAAAGGATATGCACACAGGAAAAAACATAGTATAAATAGGGTTCTATACTACCCCAGGTTTCAGGCATCCCCAGGGGTCTTGGAATGCATCCCCTGCCTATAGGGGTGGGGGACTTCTGTAATTTGTGATTCTTAATCTAAGCTAAATAACAAAGGAACATAAACATTTGACTGAAAAGTTGTATGTCAGATGTGGTTATCAGTAATAGCTTAATATAACTGGAAGCAAAAGTTGTACAATGGGAGTAAATGGCAAATTCATGGAATAATATCCCAGATATCTTAGAGTCAGTATTGGTAAAATGCTGAGAGAGAAAAACAAACAAAAACCAACCTTGGAATTTGACAGTCTATTTAGGTAACCAAGACCAAGCTAAGTCCCAGATTTGGTAACACACTTTGGAGTACATAATATAGTGGTTGTTATGAGCTGAATTGTGTTTCCTCCAAATTCATATGCTGACGTCCTAACCTCTAGTATTTCAGAATGTGGCTGTGTATTTAGATACAAGGCTTTTAAAGAGATGATTACGGCAAAATAAAGCTCTTAGGATGGGCCTTAACCCAATCTGACTAGTGTCTTATAGGAAGAGGAAATTTGGACACACAGAGACACCAGGGGCATGTGGGCACCGAGGGAGCACCATGCGAAGAGGTAGCAAAAGAGTGACCCTCCGCAAGCCACATAGAGAGGCCTGAGAAGAAACCAAACATGCTGGCATCTTGATCTTGAACTAGTATCCAGAACTGTGAGGAAAAAATCATTTTTGTTGTTGAAGCCATCAGGTCTGCAGAACTTTGTTTGCCCTAGCAAATGAATCTGTGCAGCCCCTGCAATAGTCTCTGTGGCCTTAGGCAAGGTTTTGCTCTCACTCTCCTACAACTTGTCATCTCTCACTCTCACACAAGCCATTCTCACAGCCCATCATACGCTCTCCTCTCCTCACGACTCACCAAACCAGACCTATCTGCATCTTATCCAAGGTGATGATTTCCAAATGCCACAGTTGACCTACTCCATCTCTAAGAGACAAAGAGTGGAGACTGAGGGACTATCACAAGCATATTCATGCTTGTTATATTTATTCTTCCTTATTCAACCTAGAAATACACAACAGCATTCATTAATTAGTTCATTACTACATGTGACTTACTTTTTCTTCTGATGCTCCTAAAATATCATATATCCCTACTTTTGTAATACTCTGTTGTCCAAGAAGACTCCAGTGCAGATAATGACTTCCTTAGCCATCATACATGTCCCTATTTATTTATTCCGGACTCAAGAAAACTGGCCTGGAACGTTCATCTCCAGATTCGCCCTCTCTTCTGCCACTATGTAAAGGTGACTATGGCTTGTTGGGAAGGGTCCCTTATGGAAGGGATGAGGGGGGCTGATATATGAGTTTTCATGGTATAAACCCTGCATGGTGGAAACAAACAGTCAATTTGGTATTTCTGCTTAATGAAATCAGAACAAAATCACAACTCTATACTTTTTTTTTTTAAGTAAATTTGTATTGATTTCAGAGAGGAAGGGAGATGGAGAGAAAGATAGAAACATCAATGAAGAGAAAGAATCATTGGCAACCTCTTGCACACCCTCTACTGGGGATTGAGCCTACAACTCAGGCATACACCTTGACTGGGAATGGAACCGTGACCTCCCAGTTCATAGGTCAATGCTCAACCACTGAACAACCCCAGCCATACTTTTTTTGCACTGTTGCAAAAATATCACAGACTTCTTTGCACTGTTGGGAGATGACTCAAAAAGAGTGTGAGCTCCTTGGAGACAATGATTATTTTTTTACTTCCTGTGTATCACTGACTGCATTGCTAGAACTTGACATTCCATTAGATGATCATTTGTATTGGCCATATGATAATCATATGGCTTTGCCCTAGTTAAAAGAATATTCCTCTCAGAATACCTCATCTAACCTTTGCAGAGACAAACATTATCCAACATGATAGTAAACTAAGGCAGTTCCTTGAAAAGAGATGTCTAATGGGGTTTGGAGTTTATAGAGAAAAGTTCCTTTTAGAAGAGAGTATTTCCACTGGGGTGCCAGATGGAGGGATCTGACTGGTTACCCAGGAGATAGCAGAAGGGAGGAATCAGGCTCCAGATGGAGAATGCCACTAATAAGAAGGATGGGAGGGAAACCAGAAATGTTATCATCAGACTGCGGGAGGGTTCTGTGTGGAAAAATCTAACCCGAGGTCTCACATAGGTAGAAACAGACATTGGTTCCCTAAGCATTACTCTATCTGAGGATATGTTCAGATCTAATTGCTCTTTGGCTTGACCAGAGTCAGCCCTATCATTTCAAGTTTTATTGTTAAAATAAATATGATCAATCGGCACCTAAGCTTGCATAAAAGTTAGGCAAAAGTTACACTTTTCCAATAAATTTTTGTTTTGAAGGCATTTACAGTAGGTCTCCTTTAAAAAATGCACTCATCTATTATAATTTCAGATGTGTGTCCATGTGATTACTAGTTTTTCCATGACTTTAAACAAATCCTAGGGTATAAAATATAATGAATCTTAGAAGTATGCATATATTTTAAATATATTTAACATACATGCACACACGCAAACTCCAAACAATATATAACTGTGCACATTCACACATGTGTACTTACTCGTGTGCACAAATTTCACGCCAACCACTTCCCTTTAGGTTTTAATTAAAATGCCAATTCCTAAGATTGATGACTACCAGGAGCAGGTACTGAAAGAAGTAAATAAAAGGGCCAGTGGCATTTTGACAGCTGACAGTGTGACAGGGATGCATTGCCCAAGTTTTACTAGAATAAATCACCTTCATGCTAATCTTCACCTTTGACTCCATTCCTCTACTTGTACCCAAATAAGTTCTGAGAGGGATGCTTGCTAAGGCAGAGATCAGATGCACAGAATAGAGACTGATCCTCTTTAAAATCTTCCCTGCAATCCTGTATAAAGCAATAAGAACCAAAGAACAATACATCACTAATAAAGATTTAATGAATTGGCTCAGAGTCTTAGTTTTCCTTTCCAAGATTTGTCCTGACTGTGGGCATTCAAACCAAGGGACTATAACGGAGCAATGAGAACAGATCACATCTGGGGAAAATACAAAGTGGGTGCATCCTTTGAAGAGCACATTTCTGGGTTAGGTTTCATTTTTCCTTCCACCGCTATCACTGCTGGCCAGGACCTTTCTTCACATCTCTGATCCTCTCTTTGAGCAAAGATTCACCTTCTGATAAAACCAGCCATAATCTGGAAACCTTTAGCCTTCCAGCCACACTAAATCCATCTGAGTGAAATAAGCTGTGATTTGAAACATTTTTAGGTTATATTCCCCTAAATGTATAACCCAGACTAAAGAGATTTATTTGGATGAAATGAGAAATGGCCTTAAACTCTGTCTTTCATTTGCACCAAACCCCAAAGACACTTGCCAAGTTTATAAATGTTTATCCATCATTTTCCTTAATCTTTCTTCTCACTTGGTATATGTACCCAACTCTACTTTCTTGTCTGTGAGGAAGCAAATATGTCAAAAATTTAAAAAATTTGATTAGAGTTTTTTCCGCACCGTTTTGCTGATTAGGAAGCACATGCTGCCCACATGAATTTCAGATAAGCATCCAAACGTTTTTTGGCACCAAGTATCGATATCTGAATTTAACTCTTACTAAATAAAATGAATCATACATTTTGTACATTCAATATCATGCAACTTGATAGTGTGTACATTTATTGAATGGAAACACCCTAAATCACTCTTCCTATGTTATATGTCCTAATTTTATCTTTTCTTAGCAACTGTTGATAGTTAAATTTTCTTGCTTCTGGCATAAATATGCAACTAATAATATTTTGAAATGTTCTAAGACAAGTAGAGTTATCTAACCCTTACCATTAAAAAAAATTAAACAGATAATAGCTATACTTGTTTTCGATAAACAACCCTCACAGTCCCCCAATGATTATATGCTAGTCTTTGGCAAACATCTGACATCAGCGTCCTCTCATTTCTACTTTTATAGTTATGAGTTAGATAGCAGGAATTTTTGTGTAAATATTCTCAAGATTAGTGGAAACTATAGATATTGAGAACTGTTCTAATACTTCCTTATAGGATTTAATTTCCTTAAATGTGGTGTGCTATTATCAGCATCCCCATAATTTAATGTTATTAATGATGTAATATGCCATGCATAGCATCCAGATCTAAAGATACAGAAATAAAATCATGTTAAATTATGTTGACTTTCTTAAAAACTCTTGCTGTTTCTCCTAACCTCTTTTAGATTAAATTAACTTAAAAACCATACTAGAAGATATTATATGATATTACAATACTAGATGATATTATATAAGGTATCATGATTGCCATGGCATAAGTATATTTCCATAGGTATACATGACCAATGAACACCGGATGACATGAAATCAAGCTGTGCTCAAAAGCCACAAATTGGCATATAGAAGAACATGAAGCTGACCCTTAACTTGTTACCTACTTGCTTCCTGAGATTTTCCCAGTATCGCTTCATATTCCAAAGATTCCTTCTGTGCAGTTCCATTATTCTGCTTTATAAGTGCAAGTCACAGTGACATGCCAAAATGTTAGGCAGAATATCAACTCATCATTAGAACATAATATCCCTAATACATGTGATTTTGATATGAAAAACTTGCTCATGAAGTCACGTCTGTTCACTTTAATGTGACATTGTGCTGGTCAGCATGTGATGATGCTGCCAGCTGGCTTCCAGCTGTCTGTCCAAAGAATGATATTCTGTTCATTCAGGTTATTTATCCCCGGGACATTCATGCCTCCAAGGGACTAAATCAGACCTGGAGAATGTACAGTAACTCTTCTATTTAGTTCATTGGGTCACCTTGCTGCAAAGTCCCTCAGAGCCATGAAAGAAGCAAAGCAGTGTTAAAATGAATTCTCTTTGACAGGCAGTACCTGGGAATAATTGTGGGAAGTGTTGTTTCAATTTAATGTTTTCATTTTCCCTTATTTTTCTCCCACTTCCCTAATACCAAATTGGCATTAAGCAGGTTTTCAACTACTTCTTCATGAGGGATAAACTTGAGGCAATAATTTTCAGACTTATCGGTTCATCAGAATCACCTGGGGAGCTTTCAAAAAATACAGATTCCCAACTTCAGAGATTTTGATTCAGTAGGACTCAAGTTTGAAAGGTTTTTATCTCTTCCTTCTTATTATGAGAATTTGATAACCTGAATAGTTTTGAAGATCCTAAGAAAAAGATCCCTAATTAGACATTTAGGCTTTAATAGTCATCTGATGAAAATCTGTTTTGTACCATATATCACCCTGTATTCAATCTCATGTTTCATTCATGAGCAGGCCAATGGTATCTGGGAATACAGACTTTTTCTGGACCCCTTTTCTGTCTTGTATTTTTGTGATTTTTAAAAAATTAAGTATAATTTGTATACAATATTATGTTAGTTTCAGGTGTTAAATATAGCGATTTGACATTTGTATGCAGTTGAGCTTTTTATATAAGGAAGGACCATGTGCATAGATGTTAAGCGCTTCAACTCTCATTTAAGATGTCTTGTGTTCAAATAATGACTCTGCCACTTGCTACCTCTTTAAGCCTCAATTAAAGTGAATAATAGCAGTATTGAATCCCAAAGGATCACTGAGAGAATTCATTGACATAATGGGTGTTTCACAGTGTGTCAAATATAGGAAATACTTCATAAATTTAAGATATTTTTACTATTGTATTTTTAATGATTTATTGGAATCTTAAACGTTTTACTTTTCTTTTTGGAAATCTTCACCACTTACGGTAAGTGGAGTGCAGAAAAGTGTTTCCCAGACATCCTAACCTCTTTGACTACAGTGTCAATTTTCTATTTGATGCACAGTAAGCTGATCTTTTGTGGAAAGACAAAATAACACTCACCTTAGATGTCATAGAAGAACTCCCATATCTTCTCTTTATTTTAGTAACTTTTGTGTGTCCTAGGTGAATATCCTATTTCTACTGACTTTTAGTACTAAGCTTTGCCAACTGTTTCAATGAATTCCTCCCAGGCTTTCATTTATCCTGGTCTTAATAGCTGTTAATAGAGTTACCTAAACTTTTCTGGGGACATTACCCTACTTTTCTCAAGCTAGGTACAAGCACTTCTTTCACACTAACAAATTATCACTGATTATCATACCCTTGCAAGATAATTATAAATGATCCACCAAAACAAGTACTTTAGTAAACCATTCACATTTTGTTATCTTCTAGCTTCTGCTAGAAACCTTCCAGGCTCTCTTAGAAGGTATACCAGTGCTATTGAAAGTATAGTCTGCAGACCACAATAGTCCATAAATTGTTAGAGATCAATGAGCAGATAAGAAGCTAGGTTAGAATATAATCAACCATGTCACTAGGCATATTATTTAGTTTGTCTGACATTTTTAGTAGAAAAACTTCCTTAATGAATGAAGCATTGTGTCAATTCACATGCTAGCCAACTGTTAAACAATTCACAGACCAGCTACTTTGGGTAGCACCAAGCTAGAAACCATGTTGTGTCAGAAATACAGCATTGGAGTTGGGGAGACACTAAACAAGTTGACATTAGTAACTTTTAGCAGTGATAAAAGCTTAGAAGAAAGCAAAATTAATGTGATAAAGACAATCTGGAGGAAGAGGTGAAAAAAAAAAGGCTTCTGTAGGAGGTAACACTAAGACTTGAATGCTATCAAGTGCAAACATAGGGAGAAGAAAGAGCATTCTAATTGGAGGAAAAAAGCTAATACAGAGGTTTAAAGAGGAAACAACTTGGAGTGGCCCAGGAAATAAAAGAAGGTCAATGGCTGGGTGGAAATAAAAGAGGAAGAAAGCATAGGAGGTGACTATCTGAATAGTAGTTGGCAACTAAATCATGCAAGGCCTTGGAACTAATTTACATGTTATCCCTGTTCTAATGAGAAACCATTGGAAAAATCCTACACACAGGAAGGTCATGATATGGTTTACATTCTTTAACTGCAATCTACTTTTCCTCCTAAGAACACTTCATTCTCCTGTAATTGTGCCTTTGGTCTTTTTTATTTTTTTAAATATGATTGATTAATTTTTAGAGAGAGAGAAGAAGGAAGGTGTAGAGATAGAAAGATTGATCAGCTGCCTTCTGCACGCCGCCAACTGGAGATTGAGCCAGAGACCCGGGCATGTGCCCTGACCAGGAATCAATCCAGTGACCTCTTGGTTCATGGGTCAATGATCAACCACTGAGTCACACTGGCTGGGCTGGGCCTTCAGTCTTGCTCTTTTTACTTACTTGCTTCACCTTCTTGTCATTCTTCTTCCCATATGCTTGTCTCCTACCCTTCTAAGCTCAAGCCCATTTTCTTCCACTGGTGTTTCCTAACTACTTGCATGGTTACATTAAAAAAAATTATGCTAGTCTTCAGGTCAGGTAAATTACACCTTGTTTGCTTTTTTAAAACACCTATCTGCAATAATCAATAAGCGAGAAGTGAATTCCTATTAACTGACCCTCTGTTTGCTTTCAGCACCATTGGCTGAGAAAACAGGAGAGTATTTAAAGGAGAATTAGGAATTGGTAGAATATAAATATGTATTATAGAGAGAGGGAAAGTGTTCCTGGTGGAGAATAAATGAACAAATGGTGAGTCCATTTAAAATGTACAGAAAAAATGAAGAGCACGATCCTCAGCACTTCACCACTCACCTCACTCCTAAACAAGTTATATTCATTGGGGTATTCACACTGTTGAATTTCTCAGAGCATCAGCCAGCCATTTGGTTTCAAAGGCTTCTGCTGTTTTTACACTTTTCTACAAACCACTGCAATTTCCCACTGTTCTATTTCATATAAATGGAACAAGAGTGCAATTATGAAATACTTTAGCCCCTTCTCTGATCCAAGTATCTTAATTTCTTATTTTGGACTATAATATTCTAAATGTCTCCCCATCTGATCTCTTGAATTGTAGCAGAAAGTACATTTGAAGCCACTGTATTTAGACTGCTTTCTGACATCTATTACCTAAGATTCTCCTTGCATTTCTTAAGCTTCCTTTATCTGTTCCACCATCGTCTTAAAATCTACCTGCTGTTCAGTTCTCAATTTTTACTCTTGTGAGGTTGAATGGCTTCTTTTGAAACCCAATCAGTAAGATTCTTTTCAGATTTCAGTACTTATCTTGCTGAGGGCTTACTTAGTAGATTATTCAAGAATTTAGGAGGTTAAATAGCTGCTTCAGTTTCAGGAAAAACTGTTTGGGAGGGGAAAGAGAGAAGATACTGATGTTGTTACGGTCTTGTGAGTTTTTCTCCTTCATTTATTTTCATTAAAATAGATAACTGCAGGAAAACAAGGTGTTTTTTTTTTCCTCCTTGAGGATGCACCTGCTCTTTCTGTGACGCATTACTTACAATTTCTTCTTGTCTGTGACATCTGTTATTTCTAGTGGAGTCTGAGATCATGTTACTTGTAGGTAAAAAAAAAAAAAAAAAAAAAGCTAGGTATACATCAACTCTTCTAAGCTAAAAGGAACAACAGTCCTAAAACCTTGTATTTGGTTGTTTCGACTGTCAAAGATATTTCATTCATTCATAGAAAGGATACTTTTCTAAGAAAATGGCTACTCAAAGTGAAATCACTTATTGCTCCTGCCAATGTATATAGAAAAGTGGCATGATCAAGAGTCAGAGAATTCAGAAAGCAGATTGCTAAAATGAGCAGAATATTTGTCTTTATAAATGCTTGAGGATACATGACTTTTCACATGTTCTTTTTCTCCTAATAGATAGAATATAAAATTATCCAGTAGATATTTGCTATACAATGAGAACTAAACACCTCTTCCTCCTGTTGTCACTGTCACTTTTAAGTAAAGATAAGTACTAGTATGCTGCCTAAATAAAAGGAAAATGTAACCTGGTTTGCAAAACAGCATATCTACATTACCACTAATAAGCAATTGTTCTAGTTGTGTTGGGGGTGGTCAAAATTCATTTTAGGTTTCTAAAGGCTGGACATAAAACTCTTATTTCCCTCTTTCCTTGCTGTTTTTTTTATACCAACTTTTTCTCTTATTTTATTTATTAAATAAAATAGGGAAGAAAGAGCTCACTTTCTGTAACTCAAGCAGTCCTAGGATTTGAGAGTGTTCACCATTTCTATTTACCTGCTAACTTCTACACATAACTAACTGTAGTTTCAGGGGTAGAATTTACAAAAAAAAATAAGGAAGAAAAAGAAGTCAAGATTCATTATTCTTACACATGAAGTGGTAAAAAAAAGAAAAGAAAAACATTGGATAAGCTAGGGTCTATAATTACCCAGCTATGTCATTTATTTCACCCACTATGTCTCATGGGAAGGTCTATTTTCTTTATACATTTTTGAATCATCTTCTCAGTCTCTTTTATGGGTATATGAAATTTTGACAGCTAGCTCAACTCAGGGAAATTCACCATCATCAATATTATTAATTACCCCCAAAACATCTGATGTTGTACAAGGCACTATATCCATATCCATGCAGGGATGTCATTTACTATTGTATACTTCACACAAATCTTAATAAATTGTTTAGTAAGGATTAGGAGAAAGATTACTTGGTCTCGATAATTAGTTCAAAATGACATTTCATACAGAGATTTAATATCAAAATAAAGAACCATGTTATATTTTTCCAAAATATGTAAATGATTTTGTATGTTTTGACAATCTTTTGATATTTTTTACTGTTTAAATAAATTTTACTTCCTATGGGAAATAATGAGGTTAAATGATTCCTGTTTTCCATATTAAAGCTTATCTTATGATAGGTATATGTAATTTGTGGTGGGAAGGACTGCCATTTTAAAAGTCCCTTCTTCTTTGCCTCAAGAACTCTCATAATATCTCAAATTTTACTTTCAGAGATTAATTTGTTTTGGTCTGGAAGGCTTTTGTGCTATAAAGAGTTCTCTATTAAAACGCAAATGGCCCTAGGAGTGGAAACATTTTAATCCAGTAATGAATAACCCGAGGCTCCATGTAGCTTTAAACTATGGACAAAATCTAATTCTGCATTAAAATAGGGTTCAAAAGTTG
Source organism: Myotis yumanensis (assembly GCF_028538775.1). Taxonomy (NCBI): domain Eukaryota; kingdom Metazoa; phylum Chordata; class Mammalia; order Chiroptera; family Vespertilionidae; genus Myotis; species Myotis yumanensis. The sequence continues at coordinate 26,404,439 of NW_027223762.1, read as the reverse complement.
CCTCCTTGTTGCTATTTTTTTAAATATACCCTAATATTAACTTTCTAGTGGCTAGAAAGTATTATTTTCTCATTTACATTTTTCTATTCAATAAAGTAAAGAAAATAAATCATTAGGATATACATTATAATATTAAATCAAGATAAAGGATGAGTCAAAAAAAGTTGACATAGTTAAATCTAAGATTAAAAGTAGAATTTGAGCTAGCTTTTGATATGAAATCTTTATGCCTTTCTCAAGATTTTATTTACCAAAACAATAAATTATATATATGTAAAAATAAATTATGGTATATTAGTTCAATTCAACAATAGTTAATTATGAAAGACTAAAATGGAAAACAACTATATGTTCTTAAATATGTGTGATTTGATATGGTTGCAGAGCTTTATTTTCAAATGTGATTTAAATTTTTTATGAATGCTTAACAATTACAATTATATTTAACAAATTCAACTGAACAACAAGAAAAGATTGGGTCCATAACAGATTTAAAAAAATAAGAAAATCTAGGATATTGTAAGAGAATCCTGAAATGTGAAAAGCAGATGGATTGGGCCTGATGAAGCTGGGTAAACAACAGCATAAAGCATGAGCAGGTAAAAAGTATCATGAAGATAATCACAGACAGAAATATCAAGCTCAAAGTGAACACATACAACAAAACAAGCAAAAGAAAACAAGATAAAATGGGTTCCTGCAACAATCCATCAGAGCTATATTTTAAAGAACTGTATTTAAAGAAATTGTGCTAGCTGGTCTCTACACACACACACACACACACACACACACACACACACACACTGTCCTCAGGAAATTCTAAAACCGAGTCATAAGGAAATACTTTATAGAGGTGAGAGTCTCAGGCTGGATTTGAATAATGGGCAAAATGCTGGTAGAGAAAGAACAGAAAGAAAAGAGAAGTGGCTGAAAGGGGAGGACTGGAACAACTGAAATGAGAACTCAGATGCTGAGTCCTCCTTTACAAAATTTTAAATTTAAAATAATTAAGGAAATGAGAATTTATGCAAGTCAATTAAATGTCCCAAATGTTTGCAATAGCTAGTCTTTGCTCACTAGAATTAGGAAAGAAATGAGTTCATTTCTTTTTCATTTTCTGACCTTATCACATACTCGCAAACTTCTATTTTTGCACGGACAAAGCCAGTTTTGAAAAATACATGAAAGGCCTCTTTGGGGATTGGAGTCGTTAGCCCAGTATATTTATCTTGTTTTAAATCATAGTATAATGAATAATTCTGGTGGTAATGACTGAACCTCCGTATTTATAGAAAACTGACATTTCTTGAACACGAAATTGTTCCTGTTTCTATGTAAATGAAGCTCTGCATTTAGGTGCAGTGGCTTCTGTTCATTTTACTTGCTCTGTCTTATTTAAATATAAAGATTGCATCACCAGTTTTCACCCTTCACCACCCCCACCCTCCAAACTCTGTAGGGTCTTCGCTCCGGCTCAGAGAATATTTTCCTTCCTTTATGTCTCTCACCCAACATGTTGATTTTTGTTCTTGCTGGATTATAAAATTATAAATGTCTTCTAATCAAGCAGACTTGTTATATCAAACTAAAATAAAGTGGGATATGTGTGTGTGTTTTATCTCCCTCCTCTCCTACTTATACACAACACTTGCACTTGGAACATTTCCCTTCTTGACATGGGTCTTGCCAGTGTTTTCTGTTTCTGGCAGAATATAAAATCTGACAGGGAAGAGGCCGCCTCTCCATTTAGGATAATTTCTGTCTGAATCAGCTCCGGCTGCTATAACAAGGTACCGTAGACTGGGTGGCTTACACAACATAAATTTGTTTTCTCACAGTTCTGGAGGCTCAGAAGTTCAAGATCAAGGTGCAGGCAGATTTGGTTTCTGGTGAGAACTGTCTCCCTCTCTTGCAGATGGCTGCTTTCTCACTATTCACATGGCCTTTCCTTGGCACATGAACATGGACAGAGAGAGAGATCTCTCCTCTGCCTCTGCCACCCCCCTCTTCTTTCTCTTCTTCTTCCTCTTCCTCCTCTCCTTTTTCTTCTTCTTTCATTAATCCTATTGGACCCTCTTAGGACCTCATTTAATCTTAATTACCTCCTAAAAGCTTTATTTCCACACATATGTTGGGGGATTAAGCCCATAGGAGAAACGGAGAGGATGTAGAATTAAATAGAGAGAAAGTGAAATTGCTATTCAGGTCCAACAAAACCTCATTCAACCTCATACAAGCTCTACAGCTAGTCATAGCTATCTTACAATTGGCCAAAATGGCTAGGCCTTTATACTCCTGCCTCAATAAGCCACTGGATGTGGTCCTATCTCCCTCCTGACCACTGGAAAGGGTATACCATTGGACAAGGTTCTCTGTGGCTAAGGCAAATGCTAAAGGAGCTGATAGGACAAGAAGTCCTTCATTAAAGATGTGTCTGGATAGCACATCTGAGCCCCCTACGATTGTTCTGCAGGATGTTAAAAGAGGTACTGGTAAACAACATTCTCAAACTACTGCTCAGTTAAAAGAAATTTAAACAGATTTCTCTATCGCAGAACTTCTCAGAGCCTTTATAAGGTTAATGTGCACTGTAATTTCCTTGAGAGGAACAAAAAACATTTCAAGATGCTTTTATTTCATTTTTACCAGTTGGAAAAAAATCAATGATCTATTCTGATATTTTATTCTTACAATGATAGAGTCTTAGGAATAGTACTCAGGTAAAATCCTATTTCTGGAGAAAATATAGCCACAGTGAAATACATTAGGGATGCACCACTTTTTAACAACATAAAGAATGGTTCAGTCATAGAAAGAAGCAAGCTCTGAGTGTCGCTATCACTCTTATGATTGAGTATGAGATGATATTTTCTATTAATTAGCAATTTCTATTGATTTTTTAAACTTAAAACTGTCCATTTTTAAAGGGCTTAAAGTAGCATTTTGCAAAACTCCCCAGTTGTGTTAGCCCAATGAATTGGTACTCTCTCAGGAGAAATGGATTGAGACACTGGGGAGCCCTGCAATGTTTTGGAGATGTCATCACAAATATTTGAAAGGAGAAAAAGGAAGTAATCAATGTACTATACTGACTATCTCAAGCTCAGCACTTTTCTTGATTAATGAGTTTTCCCTGCGATATTATATTTTAAACTAGAGGACTGGTGCACAAAATTTGTGCACTGGAGGGGGAGTCTTTCAGCCTGGCCTGCACCCTCTCGCAGTCCAGGATCCCTCGCTCCTTACTGCCTGCCTGCTTGCTGTTCCTTACCGCTCGGCTCACTGCTCCTTAGCATTGCCGTGGAGGCAGTAGAGGCTCCTGCCACCGCTGCTGCACTCACCAGCCGTGAACCTGGCTTCTGGCTGAGCGGCGCTCCCCCTGTGGGAGTGCACTGACCACCAAGGGGCAGCTCCTGTGCAGAGCATCTGCCCCCCATGGTCAGTGTGCATCATAACAACCGGTTGTTCGGGTTGTTCCTCCATAAAGGTCACTTAGGCTTTTATTAAATAGATGCTCAGAAGGTCTTTGGGATATGCCCTGATCTCTGTGAAAGAAGGAAAATGTGTTTTGTTCTTCTTATAAAAACATTTAGGAAGAAATCCATTTTTGTTTTCTCTGACTGAGGTAATCAAAAATATTTGCAATGAGAGTTGGAAACAATTTAGTGAGCTGAATTCGCTTAACCGTTTATGGGATCATCTGCACACAGCAGCATATTTTCAGACTCCTTTGTCTCTTCCTAAAAGGAAATGCTAAGGTATTTCGGAGTTGATTTTCACCTATTGTTTGCACTAAAACATTATGCCTCAGTAAAATCTGTGTGCTACACTGGAAATAATATGGAATTCTGATACAGCTTTACCTTCTGATGGCTCTAACTTGACCCTATACAATTTACATAAGGATTGGCTGAGTTTCAGTTTCCTCATGAGTAAAATGGAGATTATTTGTAAGAGAGTTATTTGTAAGAATTGGAGGCATTGTGTATCTTAAATCTAGTTCTCTCCACCGAGCAACCAATAGGCATTCAATAAATGGAGGTAGCTGTTATTGTTATGAGTACAAACACTGAGGTCACTATTCCCCTCCTTTTTCTGGAAATTTCTGTTGGATTTTAAAATCAGACAATTTAAGTAGATAGTGATTACCTAACACTATTGGATTCATTATTTATATTTAAATAATGTGAAACGCTACAATGGCAAGCATTATTTCTTTCGGTGAAGATCTATCTATTGCATTTTGCTGAGATGACAAGTAGCTATTGTGCACATGACGTCAGTGAAGCTTTTAAACAAATTGCCCTCCTGTAATCAAAAAGAGAACACTATCCCTAATGCTACAACTATTTTTTAATAATTATTTGTAATAGAAACAGTGTAATAGGAGCTCTAATGTTGCTTCCATAACTGCTAATTAAATTACATGGTGAATACATGTGCAATTGATTTAAATGCCTTAAATTCTTTTCAGCACTGTTATGAATAAATGCACATATGCTTACAGATCCTAATGTGATACTTTATTCCATTATCCTGAGTGGTCTGCTTTCTATGTCTGTAATGAAAGACATACAAAGGAAAATGTGTGGCTTTCAAATGCCCTGTGCAATGAGAAATCAAGTATTCCAGGAAATGCCATAACGGGCTTCTGGGAATGTGAATTTTACAGTCTCATCTGTCCCTATGTCTTCTGAAGATGGACTAACTACTTAGATATAGGAGAGAAGAAGGCAACAAGTAAATGGGTTAGGGAGAGGTCTCAGAAGATTAACATTCCTAGAGACATCCATAAAAATGGTTTGTAATTGCAGGTGTCTTGACAATGTTTTGACTTTATTAGGACAAGAGAAGAATTTTAAGTATGTTTTCCTTAATGCTATTTAAAACACACACATACACACACACACACACAAACAAAAAAAAATCCTATGATTGCATCTTTCCGACTTTGAAAGGAAGAGTGTTTAAATAGTTTTTCCTTTATGAAATGGGAATAGAGCAGACGATGGTTTCATTTTGTTATGTATTAGAGTCCTTTCTGGGTCTAATAAAGCATTAGCAACTCTTTGTCAGTTACCAAGTTGGTCAAGATATTAACGGTCTCTTTAAAAAAATAGATACATGAATACAGTGAGAACCACTGATTTATAATGCTCCTTCCCTTCCCCCAGGAGTCTGTTCTTATAAATCACTTAGGAGTAAAAACTAAAAGAAACCAAAGTTTGATTAACCGTCACTATTACTAACTCATCTAAGGATTATTTCATTTAACTCCCTATGTCAATGCTATGGAGGCTATATCAAAGGAAGATGTAAATGTGTGCTAGATGGACTTGCTTTCCCAGTCCATCCACGAGGAAGCAGGAGTCATGCTAGTTTAAGGTCTCAGCACTTGAGATCCTTCTAAGGAAAAAGAAACTCCGTCTTGTCAGATCCCTTCCTGAGAAGGTCATGGTCATGCTAAATGGAGACAGTTAACACTTAGGTAGGACTCTACATTTTTAAAATATTTCTATCTCATTTAGTATCGAAAATAACCCTTTGAGGCAGATTTGACTCTCACCTTTTTTCAAAAGAAGTAACTAAAATCTCAAGACAGGAAAAAAAAACATCTAGCTGGAAAGTGGCTTGATCTTAGATTTCCTACCCAAAGTCAAGCTCTTCCCTGGACCATGGCTATGGCAGTCTTCCGTAGAACACTTCTCCTAGTCTTAGGACTGGGGTTAAAAGAGGAGAGTTCTGTTCTCTTTCCCCCTTGAAGGTGATTCATTTTAGAAACTGGAGAATACTCACCCCTCTGGTCCCAGCTTGAATTGTCCTCATGTCTGACATCTCCTGTGTTTCCCATTCTTTCCTAACAGACTCAGTGCCCTGGGTTCACCAGCTCCAGAGAAAACGGCTGCTGCCTGAGATTTCTCAGATAACCTTGTTCCTGGTGTTTGGTCTGTCTCTTTGAGATGTCATAGCCATGGGGCTCTTGCCACCTCTCCTCACCATCATCACTAGAGGGTGGCACAGCAGGTGCCTACTGAGCACCAGGTGTAGCCACTGAATCACCCAGCTCTTTGTGGGATGCGTCTGCCAAGCCTTTGGAGTGATGTTAGGACTGGCCAACTCTACACAATGTCACAGTCCCAGCTGTTCTGTCATGTGTCTCCTTTGGCTCAAGTGAGCTTGGTTCCCTCAAGGCTAAGTGTGGCAAAGTGGGGGACATCACATCTGACTGGATAACAATATCCATGACTCTAAATTCCCTCTCCCACTTCCCAGATCTGGAGACACACACACAAATCAATTCAAAGAATCGCCCTGAGCATTCCACAGCTCCCTGAGATAAACATGCAAAATGAAATACTGACCTTGGATTTTATTCTCAAAAGAAGATTAACACCAGGCCAACTCTAATGTGCCGGACTTCAAAAGACTCTGGGAAGCTGAATGATTTAAAGAATCATTTTCACTGTTTGTTGATGATGGGTTTTTTTTAAGTGCCAGGACTTGGATGTTTCTGCGAGCAGGCTTTAGCATTTTTGCACAGTCCTAAGCAGCTCAAAATTGAATTAGAGCAGCTTCTTGCAAACCATCATGAAGAATATGTATTTATCAGTTTTAAAAGCTTCCTGGAAGATTTAAGAGGGCAGGAGTATTTCAGTCACAACCCATTAACCCTATTTATCATCCATTGAAAATGTCTAAGTGTGAAACTATTTTCAATCTCTGTTAATGTGCCTAGAACTGACATAGCGTATCATACTTAATTTCCACACTGCATTATGTAGTTGTGTTTTATATTTGTGCATCCAGAGATGGCAGATCTCGAATATGCAGGGTCTCCTTCCTGCACAGCCATCTGGCATGACTGAGGCTTGAGCCTTCCATCCTTTAAATGAACAGGAATCAAAGCTACTATGCAAGGTGGTTCCGCTTAGTCCCCTCAGTATACCACACCTCTCCATCTTAGAAAAGATGGCACTGAGCATAACATATGGAGTCAGTCTGATTTATATGTATACTTCCACTCTGAAGAACATGTTGTGTATGTTCTAATTTTGGCTTTTCTGGCTGTTTTCCCCGTTGATTTTGCACAAAGTCTATTAACCTTCTATTACACGTGATTGGACAGCAATTGGTACAATAAGTCACACTTATTTAAAATTTACTATGTTTTAGTTACTGTGCTAAATAGCTAATGGGCAATGTTTCACTAACCACTCAAAACAGCTCTAAGACTTAAGCAGTGCAGGTATGACCATCATAACCATTTCACGCGCAAGGGAGGTAAGAAAGACTCAGAGAGTGTAAGTAACTGGCCCACAGACACAGTTATTAAATGTGATTCAAAACCAGTGCTGTCTGACTGTGAAACCCAGCTCCTTGTCTATAAAACACAAGGAGAGCCAGAGAAAAGACTTGAGAAATAAACACCCATAATACCTATCATGTATATAAAGTGTAGAAAAAGTTTATACTTTTTTATACACCAAAGCATATAAAAGCAGAAAAGTCAGGTGAAGCCCTCAGGCAAATTTGAATGGAAAAGGGATAAATACTAGAAAGAGATAAGACCAGTATCTGAGTTGCAAGTAAAGAAAGTAATTGGGGGGCCAGGATGTCTATAGGGTCAGCAGGGCAAATATGTGCAGGGAAGGCCACAGGGGAAGCAGGAATGAGGCAGAGACAGGGGCCAGGATTCAGGTGAGTCATAGAGCGGCAAAGGGTCAAGGGGAGACATCTCCAAGTCATGCTTTCATCCTTTGCTGAATGCAGGATATCTGGCACTGTTCGGGGAATACACTTGCCAATAATCAAGGGTAAGGCTGGTCCAAGTGAAAGTACCTCATAGGAGGGGAGGTCAAAACATTCTATAATCTGCGGGGAATGGAGAAGTCCCACCATTGAAACGGTTCCAATTTGGGCAGAGATTGTGGACAAGGTTGCACTGCAAAACTGGGTGGTGCGTGGGTCTGAAGAATGGCGCTCTTGGCGTTGTGCAGGGCTCAGCTGTGTGGCCCTATCCACCCACTTAAATGTATGAGCTTTCTTTGCTCCCACTCCAAACTTGCTTCAGGCAAAAATCAGCCATATACTCCTCTATGATCTCAAAGCATTGGGTATATGTCTCTCTGTGTGTGGCACTTACTACGTTAGACTAGTGTGTCTCACCCACTAGCTGTGAATGTTCTGAGGGCATATCCACTGAGGACATACTATCATTTTTAAAATATTGTAAGTTTGCCTTTAACACACACACACTCAGTGTTTTTCCCCTTAGTGACCTTTTTTTCAAGTGATGGGAGAAAAGTGATAGAAGACAAGGGAAGTGACAGTAAGTAAGGAAAGGTACGCATAGTGTAGTTTGGGACCCCAAGAGTCCTCATCAACTGAAGTTGGCTTATCATCTACATGCTTCTAAGGATTGTTGCCCTTCATGTTGTACTAATAAGGATCAACTCAACTCAATTTACCTGCTTAGAGTGCTCTGGCTGTCTGGAAGCAAGGACCCATTCTTATCCGGGACAATATTCTATTTCTTTGGGTTTCATTCCTGAATCACATAGGGATGCTGCTGAGGTAGCTGACATCCCAGGAGGTAATGGGAATGGAAGCCGCTGTTACTGGTGGCTTGGGCGAGAGCTTGCTTTAGTAACCCTGCTAGCCAGGCAGACTGGGAAGCATACACAGCATTCCTCCATGTGTCCCTGTACTTTTTTTTCTCTATGTCTATGTTGAAACATAATTCCTGAGCCTGAATTTTCATGCTGATTTTAATCATGTGTGTGAACGAATAATGTATCTCACTTTACTGAACTCACAGGTGCTTTTAAGTAGATTATTAGTTCCATGTCTTGAAATTATTATGCTTACAAAGGTCAGCTGAGAATATAAGCTTTGCTTGCAGAGAAAGTGATAAGTCCTTAACGATGACATTTCCAGAGGATGTTCTCTATGTAATGAGTAAACGTGCTGATTGTCTAGGTCCGGAAGTGGTCGACACAAGCTTGGCTGTTCTCTAGCGGCAAGTGGGAGGAGATGATACAAAGGTGTTGAACTCTTCTTGTTCCACATCTACTCTATACTGGGGAGAAATATCATTTTGTACTTGAGAGTTTGAGCTCTGGAATCATGCAAACCTAAGCTTGAATGCCAGCTCCTCTATGTGTATGCTACTCAACTTTTCGAAGACTCAAAAATCTCCATGTCTAGGTTGTAAGTAGTTCCTAAATTTACTGCCTGACACACAGAAAGTACTGAACAAATATGAAAAAGTATGGGTTTAGATATTCAAAGCCAAACTCAATCCCATCCCTCAATGAGTATTTTGCTCACAGCACTACCATGTCTTAACGTCTGTACCAGAGCACATAAGAGTGGAATATGACCCTCAGCTCTTGACACTATTTTCCCATCCTTGTGGTTATAAAAATGAAATGAACATCTCAAAAATTAACAATGAAAAGATTTCACATACAAATACAAATTTCTAGGTCGTTTTCAAATTCAGAAGCCCTGAGATATGGAACCCATTTCCATAACCCAACAACTACCACCAGGTCAGGAGGTGCTGCTCTCCTGATATAAGTGTGCTCTCCAGTCTGACACAGGCTCCATCACTCTCCACCATCTCCCAGAAAACAAGACCATTGTTGCCTTTTTTCCCACTGGATTTTGACTGTAATTTTCCAATACAGGATGTGGCAAAAGTAGGTTTATAGTTGTTCATATGAAAATAATTAATAGATAATAATACGAGAATAAACTATGCTTTGTGTACTCACAACTCTAAACCTACTTTTTCCCTACCCTGTATATTGAGGCTTCATTAAAAAACAAAATAAACAAACAAACGAAAAAACACTGTGCTCTTAAGTTGTTGGACTTAGTATTCTCTAAATATAAAGTAGACCTATTGGGTTGGCTGTGTTATTTAGATCCTTTATATTCTTGTGTATTCTTTTGCCAACTGTGTATAATAAGTATGGAGAATAAAATACTAAAATAGGTAACTATGATTACAGATTTATCTATCTTCTTCCTTTAGCTATGTCAAATTTTTGCTCTATAAGTCTTGAATCTCTGCTTTGAGTTATATGCAACTTTAGAATCATTATGACTTTCCATTGATTGTTTCCTTTACCATTATTAAATGATCATCTCCATGTGAAACGCTCCTTTCTTATACCCTTACCATGGCATGTCATTTCTAAAATTCTTTCTTTCAAACCATCTGTGTCTTTAATTTTAAAGGGTTTCACTTTTATATGTTTGGGCCTTGCTATTTTATCCAATCTGTTAATATCTAGCTTTAATTGGAGTGTTTAGTTTATTACAGACGTACCAATTTGCTATTGTTTTTCTATCTGCCCCCATGTTTTCATTTATTTGTAGTTTCCCCCCTTTCTCTTCCTGTTATCTGTAGGCTAATTAAACATATTTGATAGTCTATGTATTCCCTGCCAGAGATCCAAGGGCTTGCAGTACTGCTTATTGTCAGTGCCTGAAAGCTGCTGCCTTATATATTTCTCCCAGTGTTATACTTCATGGAGGGAGTCAACTCCAGAACCAGCTGCATTGTAGTTGAAAATCCCACACATTTTCCTTTTTTTGATGAGCAACATACAATATGAATTTTTTAAAATTTCTGAATTTGTAGGACACAAATTTGTAGCAGTGCTGAACAAGTAGGTACAATTGTTTTTTAAGTCACACATTTTATGTATCACGACTGAAAGTTGACATAGGTAGAGCCTTTCTAGAGGAACTTCCTCATATGCCCTGTTTTCCAAACATTTAAACTGGACTAAAACCAATATTGTTTTACAAATTGTTTGTAAATCCAGGAGGAAAGCAGACGTCCTGCCCACAGGACTGATGACTATGGACACTCTGTCTGAAGTTAGAGTAGTGAGCATGTGTAGCCAAGAGTAGCTCAGCTTAGCACCTACAGAAATTCTTTCTCCTGTTAATGTAACTATTCCTTGCCTTTTCTCATAAAACCCCCTTTCCTTTACCCTGTTATCAGAACACTATTTAAATTTCTGCCTGAATCTGTGCTTCCAAAATTGCAATTCTTTCATTATAAATAAACTGTCTTCAGTTCTTTGTTTTTAGGTTAATATACCTAACTATAATACTACTGCTAATACTAAATACTAATAATAACAATAATAATAAAAAGGAGGAGGAGGACAGGAAGAGGAGAAACAATAGAATTGTCTTTTTATTCTCCCAATAAAAAATAATATTACACACTTGTCAAATAAAGGGGCAATAAAAACCATGCAGTCAAAATAAATAGGAAAAAAAAGACTTTATGTAAGTGTTTTAGGCATTTAATTAACAAAAATATTTTGCTATTTTTCTGGACTCTGAATTTTGAGCTGTCAGCATTTAACAGTTGTTTTCCTTAACAAGCATTCAAAAGAACATATAGGTTTCATGGCCCACAAAACCTAGATTTTAGAAGTCTGAAAGATCCTGTAATTATATTTAAGTAAATCAATAGAGATTTTAGATTAAAAAATAATAATTTGAAAGTTTAATTTGCTTAAAGCACCATGCAACGATTTTGGAGGGGAGGGATAGAGGGGCATTGGTTGGTGATAAGAAAAGAACAAACCCCCCTCTTCTATCATTTGTGCCTCCTTCAGTTTGGAGAAGGTAAGCACTAGGGAAATAAAGATTTATTTAAAATTTCTACTTGAATCACTGCGTATATCATGGGGGATAAATCTATTAAAAGACTATAAGGAAAAGCAAATATCCAAAGCTCAACTTCCAAGAGAAGCAGAATACACACATGCATGCAGACACATATAGACATATATATTTTCCACCTCCTATTTTTAAACAATATAAATACATAAGTACATTTGGAGAATTAGCTCAGACATAGAGATTCCCAACAATGAAGATGTTTCCCTCCCATCCTCCTCAAATCCCACAAAGAAGTTGGTGAGGGGAGCAGCTTCCATTAGCTCTTAGGCTCAATTAAGACCACAGCTGTCTTAAAAAATAAACAAGAGAAGAGGCTATTTTGCATTAGAATGCATTAGGGGAATAGACCTGGGAAGCACAGATGGCTGTAAGCAGGGACACTGCAAAATTACTACTCTCTTTATTTTTCCAATGTCTGTGTGACTTTCAGGTCTCAAAAACCCTATCTCTACTCCCTATCATAGCCAATTAGGAATAGAAATTTTTATCACTGGCTGTGATGGCTGTCTTTTTTGAGCTAATCTTGTAAGGATAGGTGCCCATTTCTTTCTGGGCAATTTATAGCACACATGCTTGTTATGTATTGGAGAGAGGGGAAAAAAATGGAGCCAGGTTCTAAAAAGATATTTGGCAACATAGGTGTCTATGAATAAAGCACTTCTGGGCATTTTAAATGTAAATGAAAATGACACTATAAGATATGTTTAGGCCCAAAGCTAACTGGCAAATTGAGAATCAGAAATCCCTGGCCCATTCCCGGTTTAACTAGTATCTCATTTTATAAACTCTGCCCTCTCCATGTCATTAAAATGCCTCTAATTAAAACTGTCTAGCATTTTAGTATTTCTCACTTCTTCATCAATATACTGATGAGAAGAGAAGATTCTCTCATCTTCCCAAAATACACCTGAGTACGGTCCAAGGAATAAAAATAAATACAATAGATACAAAGTAACAGTAACACAAAGTGTGCTTGTTTGGGTGTGGGCACTTGACTTTGAATACTCCTGCCTGGTTAAGTGGGAAAGATCTCTGGAGGCTCTGACTACTGGGTGTGGTTGTTGAGAGCTACCGAACACTTAGCAAAGTCTATCCGCGTAGAATACCCACTGCATTTCAGGAGAAATGCAACTTTGAAAGAGTTACATTTTTACAAGACAGTCCACCATGCACATTGTCATCCTGCGCACTGAAATCCCCACTCACATTAAAGATTGGTTCTCTTCATTAGAGTGGCTCTTCCATGAAGTCCTCTGGCTGCACAATGGGATAGACAATACATAATGTTCAGGGGAAATGTAATTATGGTGATTTTTAACATTTAATAAAAGTGAAATCATTAATTTCCCAACCAGAAACTACTTGCTTCCTAATTATAGTCTAAAAAGATATAGGGTTTATTTAAAACCCCAATTTTAATTGACCAAAAGTAAAGTTAGGCAAGTTTTTTAATATGTGTATACTAGAGGCCCAGTGCATGAAATTTGTACACTCAGGGTGGTGTGGGGGAAGGCCCAGCCTGTGCCCTCTTATAGTCTGGGAGCCCTCGGAGGATGTCCGACTGATGGCTTAGGCTTGCTCCCTGGTAGTCGGACGTCCTTAGCATTGCTGTGGAGGTGGGAGTGTCTCCTGTCACCACTGCTACCCTCACCAGCTGAAAGCCCAGCTTCTGGCTGAGCAGCGCTCCCCCTGTGGGAGTGCACTGACCACCAGGGGGCAGCTCCTGCATTGAGCATCTGCCCCCTGGTGGTCCATGTGCATCATAGCAACTGGTCATTCCATCAATTTGCATATTAGCCTTTTATTATCTAGGATTTAAATTGACTATATCTTCTTTTAGTATTTAATTGTTAAGTATGCAGTGAAGAGATTTTATAAGAAAATTAATTATTTTTGGTTATGCTAACCTTCTACTGTTTGCAATGGCTCTGAAGTAACATACCTAATAAAAAATCCCCCAAACTTCAACCTTATATAAATACTCCCCAGAATGTCTACTTTTAACTGACCAGATTCCCCCTTTGAGGACCATGCTTCTTATTCTTTCATCTCAAATTGGGACCTTGGGGACCACAGGTGAGGTTGGTGTTCTCACTCTCTGCTATTTTCCAACCTCTAATGAAAATCCCTGCTGCTTTGATTTCTAGGCCTTTCAGCAATACCACCCCTCCCCCTTCCTCATTGCCATAATCGATCACATCCTTGATTATTAACTACAGACTTTGGCACTTGGCCCATTACCCTGCTGAAAATTTGGCACTTCATCATCCACATGGATTCCTTATCTAACAGCCTGACCATTCATTTCTTTGACCCCCTCCAGTGACCTACACTACCACTCCATCTTCGATGCTCACTCTGTAGTCCTTGCTGTACCCTTTGTACCACTTTCAAAATAATTTATTTCTACCACCTCTCTATTATCACCCTTATTATCCTATCTACTTTTAAATTTGATCATGATCAACTATCTCCCATATAAAGAACAAATGATTGAAAACCTCTCTTGACCTCCATTTCCCCCCTGATTCACCTAACATCCTGTCTTTTCTATTCCCCTTCAATGTCAAACTTCAAAAGGAGTTACATGTCCTCATCATCCACATTCTAATCTGGTTTCTTCTCTTCATTGCTTACCAAATGTCTCCATGTCACTGAATCCAGTGGCTATTTCGCAGTCCTTATCTTACTCAATGCTGCTGACCACTTCCCCCTACTTACAAGACTCTGTTCCTCTGATTCTGAGATTTACCATACCCTGCATCTCCTCCTCCTCCTGGCCCCTGCCTCGTCTCCTCTGAGATTTCATCCTCCTTCCCACAGGTATTAAATTCTGTAGTTCCTCAGTGCTGTCCAAGACCCTCAACTTTATTTACTCAATATCCACTCCCTAGGCAAGCTATCCATGCCTTCAGCTTTAAGTACCACCAGTGCAATTTATAGTTACATCGTTATCTCCAGTCAGACTTCCAACTTTAGTATATATCAATATATCCACCTGCCTATTTAACTTCTCCACTTTGATGTCTCAACATACTTCATTCTTAAGTTATTCAAAGCCAAATTAATTATCTTCCTGTACCAACTCCCACTAACTAAATAAATAATAGGAACTGGTTCTATTCCAAGATTTGGTCAACCCCCTAAGCTGATTCTTACAACCTCCATATTCATCATTCTGTGTCTATTTTCAACTTCTGCTTATGCTACCTTCTAATTGTCATTCAAATACATCTCCTTGTGTCCATAGCCACTACCTTCACCCTAATCCAACCTACCAGTACCTCTTACCTGGACAATTCCACTGAAATAGCTTCCTAACTGACTCACCTTTACAAACTCAAGTGCTATTTCCCCAAAATAAATTTTATCATGTTCCCCTAATTCTTGAAATACATAATGGGTCCCCACTGAATATAGAGACCTAATCTCTGCCCCTCCAGGAGCCAGTTAAATTATATTCCTTCAGATCTCCTCTAGATGTGGCCCCTCTGAGAAACTTTCCCTGGCTTCCCTGACATCCTCTGCCTCCTGCAGCAGCCCTTTACGAAGTCCTCATCTTACTCAATGTTGCTGTTGAAAGTTCTAAGTCAAGTTTGGGTGAAGCTGATAAGTAATGAATGAGAGAAATTAGAAGCCTCACTCTTCCCATAAAATCTGAAATGTTGCTGGTAAAATTCTCCAGCAAAAAAAGTCCTTGTCTCTTTCAAAGGCCATTACCCTTCTTCACCAAAAAAATGAAAATTTGTAATTCCCAGCTTCAACAGATTGTTTTTTACCATGCCTGGCAAACATGGTCTTTTTATCCATTCACAATTCAGCTGAGAGCAGTCAGCACAAGCAGAATGAAGAGGTCTTTTGCCTTCAGAAAAATGACAGCAAATATTAAATAGCATTTAGTGTTCACTGTCTCAATAAGCTCATTAGAGGTCTCTAGTATAACTTCTATAGAATTATAAGGCTATAATAGAAACATTTACCAAAAGTGCTAAGCCATTTTTCAGAATGATTTGGTGTCCCCAATATTGAAGAGAATCGTTTTGGAACCATTTCCACAGATCACCTTAATTCAACTTGAACTAAATTCATTTATGAGAGCTGCTGGGCTGTACATCTCAACTTATCTCTGCCTTGAATTTGCCTACGATGGATATTGCTCGAGCTGCAGGGATCATTGAGCAGAAAACACGTCTGCCCTTCCTTGCCCTTCTCGGTAATCAGAGGGAACTTGCGACTTCTTATGTTTCCCTAAAGGGGAGTTCAGAAGTAGCCATTTCATGTGGCCTGAGAAGGGGTAACAGAAAATGGCCTTCTCTGTCCTCCAGGGTTGTTGTTCTCTCTGTCAAGAGTGGTGGAGGGTGTGGACAACAGGATGGAAGTGAACTCAGAGAAGCTGTTAATCAAGGCTGCACTCTCTGGGTCTGGGACACACCCTCTGAAGCTGACCGCCAAACCAGAGTTTGGGAACATGCTGCTCTCAACTCTTCCCTCTGCCTTTAACCTGCTTGTGAGTCCTAGCTTTTTTTTTATGGTACTTCAGTTACAGTCCTTTATGAAACTAAATATCTCTTGGGTCTCTGTGCTAGTCTTTCTCATTCTATGTACTCTCGTTGCTTCCATTATTTTCTATGTGGTGACGATTCCCAAATCATAGTTCTTGGTCAGCTGTCACTCCTGAGCTACAGGCACAATTACCTCTTAACCTAGACAAAGGCACCTGGATATCACATAAGCACCTCAAACCTGAGATGTCCAAATCTGACCTCAATATCTTGCCCCCAACATCTGCTCCTTTTTCTAGATTCCCTATGTTTATGGAAAGCATCAACTCTCTTCCAAGTAGCCCAAGCCACTAACCTGATGTATTAGTCAGCTATTGCCATAATAATAATGAATAACAAACTATATCAAAGCTCAGTGGCTTACAATCCCAAACACGTATCCTCATGTCTGTAGGTCTAAAAGTATCATTTGATTAATCTTGCATGAGCATGGCTGGGCAGCTCTGCTTCCTGCTGCAGATCAGTGTGCTTAGCTCAAGTGATAGTCTGGGTCCAGGTCTGCACCACATGTGTCTGGAGTCCTGGCTGTAAAGGCAAATGGCTCTCCTGAGCATTTTCTTCAGATACCACACTATTAGAGCGCAAGAGTCAACCAAGACTGCCCAGCGACACTTAAGGCCCTTGTTCTGATAATGAGTTACATGGACACATCTAACATCAATGAGATGGAAGTAAATATTTTCTCCACAGATAATTTAATCTATCAGATTAAGCATCATTATTAATGATCCCTTCCCCTTTATTAATATTTTATCACTCCTCTACCACCATCATTCCCAGTCAATTACTAAGCTCTGTTCATTCCACTTTCTAAACATTTCTGGACTCAGTGGTGCAGGTCACCATCATGTCCTCATCTACAACAGCTTCCAGCTCTCCTTCCTGGCTCTAGGTCTCCACTTCCATGTCTTGATAGAAATACTGATAAAATTCTAACTCCTAAATGTACATTACAAGTACTTTGTTACACGTAACTTCATTTACCTTTTAAATTCCAATTCTTGCCTTCCCATTCTATGCTCAAGCCATCAGAGCACCTTTCACGTCTCTGAATCTACATTTCTCTATCTCAGCTCTGAATCACTGGATGTCTCACTACCTTGATCTAAAACACACACACCCATCTCCCTCCCCACCATAGCTTTGTGCGGCAATTCTTCCTTTTCCATCTGTTTATCAGTTAAATATCCTTTCCTCTGGGAAACCATCCCAGCCCTCCAAAGGCATTGTTGGGCTGCCCTCCAATGTGCTGCCACGCTGCAATAATCATCTGCTTATTGTCTGAATTCCCTATTTTTCACTAGACATCGCTTTACTTACACACAGTGTGGGATCCATCTTAAACAATGTACAGCACAGAATGGGTACTCAGTGTATAAATAGCATAAATGAAGATAAATATGACTCTAATAAAAGTATTGTGCTCAAATTTGCTATGAGAATTATAAAAATTATCAGAGTTGGTGAAATCATCCTATATAATAAAAGGGCAATATGCAAATTGACAGAACAGTGGAACAACCAGTCACTATGATGTGCACTGACCACTGGGGGCAGATGCTTAACGCAGGAGCTGCCCCCTGGTGGTCAGTGCGCTCCCATAGGAGGAGCACAGGTCAGCCAGAAGCCGGGTTCATGGCTGGCAAGCTCAGGGGAGGTGGCGGGAGCCTCTACTGCCTCCGTGGCAGTGCTAAGGATATCCCCCAAGGGCTCCCAGACTGCAAAAGGGCGCAGGCCGGGCTGAGGGACCCCTCTCCTCCAGTGCACAAATGTCATGTACTGGGCCTCTAGTCATTAATAAAAGGGCACAGAGATATGTGCCCTTTAAATCAGCGGTCACAAATTTTCACACCTTATGGACCACCAGTGGTCCACAGACCACCGGTTGGCGACTGCTGCTTTAAATAGCTCAAAGCTGATATTTAGAAACAATACCCTCTCTGTAGTATTTATTTCCTATAACCCTTTTCCTAGTTTGGTGCCTGAATGCCTCATTCCCACAGGGCAGGTAGCAAATATGTGTTAGATAATCCCCAGTGCATTAGTAGAAAAGGTTTAAGAGTTATGCTTCCCTTTGGTATGTACATTTAAACAATCAGTGTTTTAAAGATAAAACTTAAAGGATTGCTCATTAATGGTGGGATTTCAAGCACTGATGAAAAATACAAAGAGAGATAGTTAGAGAAAGCAAGACATTCTTGGGAAATTTCAAATTGCACTGGATAAGTGGTCACCGACTCCATGTATAAATAATAAAATCAATCCCTGAAATTCCTTCTGACTTAGATTTTGTATTGCATTCATATACTCTGCCTCCTTTGAATTTTGCAATAGAAATGATGGACCAGTTTAGAGATGAGGAAACGAAAAAGCTTAGGGACTAGTATAAAAGAACAAACAAAGATACAATCAATCTAAAATTCAGACCAGAATCCAAAGCCTATACTTTTTGAAGGAGAGAGAGGGAGTGGGATAGAGAGAGGGAGAAGAAGAGGGGGTAGAGAGAGAGGGAGTAAAGGAAGGAAGGAGGAGGAGAGAGAGAGGAATTAATTTAATAATGCTGATCTAAATTAACTATCTAGGAGATAGGAATCTGCAATTTGTAATTGGTCTTTGTTCCTCTAGAGCTTTAGTATGAGCATTTGGTTGTGCTAAGAGTAATCCCCATGTTTAAAATGGAAAAAATTGCTTTACTGTGGCTCCTAAAGCACAAGCTAACAACTTTAGGAAGCAGTTTAACAGTGATTAAGAGCATAGACTCTGGATGGAGCCTCAAATCCTGCCTCTGAATCTTACCAATGTGTGACCTTGGGCAAGTGATTTAACCTCTCTGAACCTCAGTTTCCTTAACTATAAAATAAGGATGCTAACACAGTGGTCTCATAGGGTTGTTGTGAGGGTTAAATACGTTAATGTCTTCAAAGTCCCTGGCACATGGTAGGTACTTATAAACTATTCTTATCTTCTGCTCAACTGAACAAATAACTGTTTGAAAGTATTGCAAGTAGGTACTTTGATCCTCAGTGCAGCACATAATGCATTTTGTGCTGTGTGTTATGGATATGAGGCTGCCCCTTCTCAAACTCTAGGACTGCACTGATTATTTCACATTTTTATAAGGTGAAGAAGCATGCTTTAAATAGATAAATAAATAAATAAATAAATAAATAAAAATAAAAAACCACACCCAATGGGTTTTCACTTGTGTTTAAAGGGTCTTGGACTTGGAGGTCAAAACAGAATTTGAGCATTAAATTGGGGGTTAGATATCACTCTAGAAATATACTGATTGGCATCTGGATAGTGAAATAAAAAATATTGTAATTATAATTTAAGAATAAAGGGACTTTCCCAACCAATGCCATTTGGTGAATATTTTAAGGCCCCAAACAAGGTGAAAATTTCTACATTGAAGAGACTAGGAAGTTCTCAAATGCCAAAGACCAGTTCTTAGTGGAAAGTGTTAATTCTAAAACTCAAGAGTTAACTCAGGCTTTGTTTTCTGAGGAACAGAAGGTTCTTAATAAAGTTGCCTAGACAACAGTAGCTCAGTCCCAGGGCAACCGTACCTTTGATTTCTCACCATCCTACACCAGCTCATACCAACCCCATAAACAACTTCAAAGCCATTCAGGGCCCCTAGGAATGGCTGCTGGCTGCTGTTAGTAGACCCATGTGGCTGCAAACAGAAGGATCAACATATCTAATTCAGCCGACCCAAGGTGTGGGCAGGATGTAGGTCACAGTGGAGCAGCTGGTGCTTATGGGAGTCTCATATCAGGGTCAGCTACAGAGTCAATCCTCCTGTGGAAGGAAATGAAGGATGGACAAAGGAGATTCAAAAGAGCACAAGGTCATCTCCAATGTTTACTTTTTTCTCTAAACCTTTCTGAGTTTTTCATCTGTTTTTCCATAATAAGCACTTTGTTTTTCTAAATATTTCTAATTATAAGCATGAATATATTTTATAATCAAATAATCAAATATTTTATACCTCTGTGTATGGACCATAAGATATTGAAACTGAAAGATTTTGATCCTACGTGTCTCCTTCCTAGTATTTTATCACAATTTTGTTCAATTGTTGAATTATTCAGCTAATGTCTCTCTTTCCTTCCAGTCTGCAAGATCCATAAGGATATTTATCTCTTACACCAATATCACCTCTATGGCTGTCTTGCTGTCTTGCACAGAGGTGGTGCTTAAAGGCGATTATTGAATGAATTTTTAAACTTTATAAGGAGTTAAAACTGCAGCCGCTTATAATAAATGTTGCAAGTTATTTGAAGAAAGTCCTTCTCTTAATTATATAGGGAATCATTTTGACAAGCTCTTTTGGTGAAGCAGGTAAAAGGCAATTATGAGGAAAAAGTAAACTGAAATAATATAAATGATAATGTTTCAGAGTTAGATTGGAAGTATTCTGTTTAAAAAGGAATAGTGGATATGTCTTTCAGTGGATCTAAGTCCACGAAGACAGATTATGCTGAAATAAAGATATATAAACACAGATAGGTAGATATGACAAATAACAATATGTTATATTGTGTGTGTGTGTGTATATATATATATATATATATGGTAATAATATATATTTATATACACTATATATTATATATACATACATATGCACATATTCTTAAAAGTTAGCAGCTTAATTAAACAAGTACTTATTATCTTATAGTTTCTGTAAGTCAAGTATCTGGGGGCAGCTTAGATGGGTGGTTCTAGCTCAAATCTCTTATGAGATTGTAGTCCAGCAGTGGCTGGGGTTACCATCATCTCAAGGTTGCTAGAATGGGGCTGAAGTATCTCCTGTCAAATATACATAATCACATAACCACCACCACAATCAAAATACAGTGTATTTCCATCATTCTCGCAAATTCCCTCATGTCCTTTTGAAATCAATTCCTTGTCCCACTCCCAACCACTGAGATGTTCTCTACCCAATCCCTGTAGTTTTGCCTTTTCTAGAAGATTATATAAATGAAATCATACAGTATCATACGGTCTTTGCCTCAGCCTCTTTCCCTTTTAATTGCTTTTTATTGCTGAGTACTATCCCATTGTAGAAATGTACCACACAATTTTTTTCCATATACAAGTTGATGGACACTTGGGATATTTTCAGTTTTTAGCAATTATGACTAAAGCTGCTATAGACATACATGGAATATTGTTTAGCCTTATAAAAGAAGGGAATTCTGCCATTTTGCATAACATTGGTAGATCTAAAATACGTTATACTTAGGAAAATATACCAGTCACATAAGGACAAATACTGTAAGGTCTCACATGTGAAAACTAAAATAATCAAACTTATTAGAAACAAAGCAAAACAGTGGTTGCTATGGGCTGAGTGGAGGAGAAAAGGAGGAGGCAATGGTCAAAGAATACAAAGGTTCTGTTAATCAAGATAAGTTTGGGAGATCTCCACAGCATAGGGTCTATGATTAATAATACTGTATTGTATATATAAAAATGTTGCGCCCTAGCTGGTTTGGCTCAGTGGATAGAGTGTTGGCCTGCGGGCTGAAGGGTCCCATATTCGATTCCGGACAAGGGCACATGCCTGGGTTATGGGCTCAGCCTCCAGTATGGGGCATGCAGGAGGCAGCCAATCAATGATTCTCTCTCATTGTTGATGTTTCTATCTCTCTCTCTCTCCCTTCCTCTCTGAAATCAATAAAAATATATTAAAAAATAAAAATGTTGCTGAGATGGTACATCTTATGATAAGTACTATTACTAGAAAGGAAAATAAAATAAAAACAAAGGAGGTGAGAGAAAACTTTTAGAGTTGATGGATAAGTTTATGACATTGATTATGGCAATGGCTTCACATGTGTATACTTATCTCCAAACACACAAAGTTGTATACATGAAATATCTATAGCTTTGATATGTCAATTATTCCTCAATAACATGTTTTTTTTAAGTAGGAGTAAAAAAATGATAAGAAGATTAACATTTTCCAGAAGAATAGTATAGAGGAAATTACCAAATAAATAAAAAAAGAAAAACTAACATAATTGAAGGTCATGAGTCTCCAGACTGAAGAAGGCTACTGAACACCAATTAGTTACTTTTTGGCCCAGCAATGAAAACTACCTACTGATGACAATAAGGTTAACAGAAACAAATTAACAATTAGGAAAATGGAAAATGAGAAAGTGGAAGAATGGGTCATGGTAAGTTTGCTAAGTTCTCCTGCCATCTTGGGGGAGATGGCTCCATATTACAATTAGCCCGTAATATATACCTTGTAATTTCTGAAGGACTAGTTTTCCCCCTTTATCTGTCATGGATTAACATGTGGTCCTATTGTATATGATGAGACTAGTATGAAGATCACTACACCCACTGATGTGCTAGAGCTGGCTTGTGCTGGCTCAGGAGAGCTGGTTGTTAAATTTTAATTATTTGACATTACATTGGTAGCTTGAAGTCAGCCATGGTGGGGGTATTTACAGAAGAAATCAGTAAATATTACAAATCAAGGAGGGTATTTTGTTGTTAGCTTGTTTCTTCTTGAGAGTTAGTTTACCTGTACACCACTACAAACAATTTACCATGTAAGTATAAAAGTGTATGAAATGATCTATACCCTGTTCAGTGAGATGAGACCACCAAACATTGAATGTTGCAGCAATATAAAATTTCTATAAAATTTTCTAAACTCTTTCTCATAATTTTTGTGCTTACCTGGTCATAGACAGGTAACAAACACCTTGCAGCCTGATACTGATTCCTGGACCACACATTGGGTATATAAATTCTATCCTCCACCTTTAAGTCAATTTCAGTCAGCTTAATATCTTTGTTAGTTCCTATCAAACAATAAAACTTTAATATGTGCTCAAGGTAAATTTGCCTAACAAGTTTTACTTTAAAAATATTTTTTAAATAAATTAAATAAGCCCTAGCCAGTTTGGCTCAGTGGATAGAGCATCAGCCTGCCGACTGAAGGGTTCCAGATTTGATTCTAGTCAAGGGCATATGTCCGGTTTGCAGGCTTGATCCCCAGTGTGGGGCATGCAGGAGGCAGCCGATTAATGATTCTCTCTCATCATTGATGTTTCTATCTCTCTCTTCCTCTCCCTTCCTCTCTGAAATCAATAAAAATATATGTATTTAAAAATAATAATAAATAGAATAAATTAAATTAAACACTGAAATGCATAGGAAAGTCCCTACCACACAATAAGTGATCAATAAATACCAGGAGTAACTATCATCAGCAGATTAAGAGCTTTTTGATTCATGGACCATTGTTTTTGTTTGGTTTTGGCTGTGTTTTGTATGTATGCTCCTTAATATTTAGCATGATGCTCGGCCCTTCCTATGTGTCCAATACCTACTTATTGACTAAATTAATGATGAACAAATAAATAATTATAATGCTTATCTTCCTAAACTTAATTGATACACAGTTTTGACATTGAGACCAAGGCACAGGAGTATCAGGGCACAGGAATTTTGCAAACCTCAACTTGCACAAATCCATTCTGAGCATTTCCTCTGATCCAAGGAAGTTGCCCATTTTCTGAATTTAGTCTCAGAATTTGACAAAAAAGAACAATGCAAGGATTTGCATTGAACTCACATCTAAACTGATATGGAAGCTTATGTGGCCCTTTGGTTTTTCCTAAAGGATACTAAGGTATACTCAGTGGAAAGTGACCTGGCCCCAGTCATCTCATCTGCCAAGTGAGAAAACTGGAGATTTTTCTCTTATTTCATTTTAAGTTCTATCATTTTGCATCATTAATGAATTGCTTGTGCAGAAGGACTACCTTACCCCAGAATAAAAATTAGCTGTGCTCTGTGCAATGAAGTAGAAAACATTACTTTTTTTTGATGAGAGGAAATAGACTTGCTGGTCTCTCAGTGTCATCAGGGAAGACTTCATGGAAGCTGGTGATTTGACAAGTTTGATTCAAAGTTTGTGGGCACCTGAACACATGGTGTTGCTCCCTCTTTTACCTTCTATGCCTGCCATCTATCATCATCAGGAAACAAGGTGCCAACGACCATGAGATTCAAGAAGTGGGACATATTTCTAAGAAACGTATAAGGCCAGACATTTCAATGGCAACTGATGAACCGTGTAATAACATCTGTATTTCCCTGTAAAGGTTTTGTCACATCTAACTGATGCTCAGAATCCTAATAGAATGTAGTAGGAGGAGTGTCATTCATCAGATTCAGAAGAGCCAAGAGTCTGGCTTACAATTTATGTTTTAAAGCCATGGTTCTTAATCTCTCTATGAAAAGCCATGTGCCTTTTGCAGAGAATTTAGGCAGAAATTTTTTGCAGAAATTTAAGAAGGTCTATAACAGTGATGGCAAACCTATGACACACGTGTGTCAGAGGTGACACGCGAACTCATTTTTTTGGTTGATTTTTCTTTGTTAAATGGCATTTAAATATATAAATAAATATCAAAAATATGAATCTTTGTTTTACTATGGTTGCAAATATCAAAAAATTTCTTTATGTGACACGGCACCAGAGTTAAGTTAGGGTTTTTCAAAATGCTGACACGCCGAGCTCAAAAGGTTCGCCATCACTGGTCTATAACCTCTGTAGCTAAATAATTAATCCAGGTTAAGAACCTCATATTTGCTTGAGTTAGGAAACCCTGAGATGATTTCTATGTAAGTGCCCCGTGTGTGGGTGAGGACTTTGAGCTAAGGCCAGAGTGCTTTCTGGCATGCGCAAATAGATGGGATGGATGGAGTAGATGCATGGCTGCCTGCAGAACTGGGAGAGCCAGCCTTGGAGATATTGTGGTTTTTTTAAAAAATTACATATCTGGGAGAGAGTTAAGAAGATTGGAATGTAGTTTTGCTTTTGCCTCCAAATGCCTAAGTGATGTCATATGATTTTCTTGGTGCCTTAGTTGTCTCATCCGAACAAGAATAGAAATAAATTAGACGATTCTTTTAATTCTAAAATTCTATCATTTGGGCCAAGGTATGTACAGAGTATAGGAAAGACTGGCATAATGGAGAGAAGTTGTACGGCAAGTAGACAAACCAGTGCAAAAGTTTGCCTGAGGGCTAAAATGTATATCCACCATGGTGTTCCTGTGTTATAATGAGTCCTCATGCCTTCTTCCTTTTTTCCCTAGAAGAACATCACTTCCATCTCTTTCAGCAATAACTGTAATCTCAATTTGAGGAGAATAAAACTAGTAGTAACCACATAGGCTACATCTAGAGTTCAGACTGCCTTGGGTGAGACAGAAGGGAAAAAAAGCAATATAAACAGTCCAGTTTAAGCAGCCTATATACTTTTTTATTAATTTCAGAGAGGAAAGGAGAGGGAGAGAGATAGAAACATCAATGATGAGAGAGAATCATTGATCGGCTGCCTCCCACACACCCCTACTGGGAATGGAGCCCACAACCCAGCCATGTGCCTTTGGCCAGAATTGAACCTGGGACCCTTCAGTCTGCAGGCCGACTCTCTAGCCACTGAGCCAAACCAGCTAGTGCTAAGCAGCCCATGTTAAGTCCATAGCCAAGACACTGGCCAGCCGGAGTGGAGCCAGAGTGGTTTGTTTCAATGCAGTGTGCATCAGATGACCACTAATTAGTGCTTTGCGAACCTGGCTCTTTGATTCAAATGTCCAGATCTCTAACTAGATGTGCTTTTCTGTCTTCTAGCTTTCAGCTCCAGCGTCAACCTCCAAATCCAAAGTCTTATCTATGTTTCAGAGGCATGATTAGAAAGAAAATTGGAAAGTATGTATCAACCAATCAGAAAGAAAACTTTATACCAGGTCCTTTGGCAGAGAAACAAAATTGATTTTTAACTTTTCAATAGCTATGTAAGGAATCAGACAAACTTACATCTCTTGGTTTCTCCAAATGATGATACATAATTGACTTAAAATTATATCCAGCTTTCAGGTTTGTATAGACCTCACTGCTATAAACAGTAACTCAGGCTTAAATTGGCATTGTTGTTGTTGTTGTTGTTTTATGTGTGTGTGTTTTCTGAGAAACTCAAAGGCCCTCTTCTCTCATATATTAGCCTTGGAACTTTAGTAAACTCAGTGGTTCAGAAAATTTAAAATAAACATGCCTCAAGTCCATGAAAAATATGTCTACTAATTATATTTGTCTAGGAGGCACCCAGACTCATGGTTTGTTATGGTAACTGGGACTGGCCTCTCCCTACTTCCTTACTAAGTACCATGTTACCCTTTGCAAGGGCATTTTCTGTTACATAGATCTAGCCTTTAAACCAGAATATAGGGGGGGGGGGGAATGTTACCATTCATCTACTAGTACCAAACATTGCCACACACACTACCTCTTTTAATTTTCACAGTATCTCTAGAAAGTAATATCATATAGGAAACTAAGTCCCAGTGAAACCAAATTACTTGTCCAAAATCTCTTATTTATTAGATAAAAGACTGAGGATCTGAACCCATATATTCTAACTCCAAGGACAGTACACACTTCTTCCTCCTGAATCCAACTGCCTCCCTGTACTACTAGGTCTTTCATTTGCCAAGAGCAGAGACTCCATAAATCTTAAAATATAGAACTGTAATTAAAAAACTAGAATTTAGGATTCAAAAAAAATTGTTTGGTACTTGTTGCTCTATCCATCTTTCTCCCAGAGCCCGTGATTTCTCTCGTTGTAGGTCTTCTTCTCCATGTATGTCTCCTGCTAACTAGAAAATGTTCTAAAATCTTCCCATTGAAATTCTATTGACACCTGACCTAACTAGCTAGCTAATAACCCAAACTATCATTCTCATCATTGTTACAATGACTTTTGCACCAGGATGCCTATTGACTTACTGATTAGCCTCTGGGTGGGCCTCTCTTGGGCCAATCAGAGCAAAGTTTCCTTGCTCGAGCAGGGGTTATGGGTGGAATTACTTCTTCCCAGAACATATACTGCACCCAGAGAGTACTGACTGCCATGCCTGAGCACACTAGAGCTCTGGTAGATGTACAAGACATCAGCTGGAGGAAGACAGGGTATCTGATACCACTGTGTCCCCTGACGTCACATATGTACATAGCTCACGGCTTCTGCAAATGCTTCCAGGCAGCCAGTTAATGTAAGTAGGTTAATGTATGACCTCACACCCTGTGCCTTTGCTACACTCTTCTTTTTCCTCACCCTGAAGCCCTTTAAATCATCCATGCACTTACAGCATGGCCATGCAGTTAAGGCACTATATCCATAAGGTAAAGACATTTTTACACATGAGACAATTAAGCATAATATATGAGAATTAATCCTAAAAATACTTCTATTGATTACTATGTTGCCATAGGGTTCATTGTTGTTTTAAACTAATATACTTGCATAGTCTTTGCCTGAAAGCTCTCTTTGATTCATTCTGCTCTGAGAAGTAAACCACCTTTTAAAATCTGATGAGTATCACAAATCTAATTGGATCTTTATATTGATAAATTATAATATTTTAAGAAATTAGATCAAAACATGTGATTCTGCTAGATTGATAAACAGTTTATCTTTCCAAATGCTTTCAATGGACTCATTTATCTCTGAAATGATATTATTCTGACTCTTTTTAATGTCTTCCTTTTCAAAAGTGGCATTCCAACATGTGGCATTCCAACATATCACATGTGTGTTGTAGTCTAATATATTACACTAGAGGCCCGGTGCACAAAAATTTGTGCACTCGGGGGGGAAAGGGGGGGTCCCTCAGCCCGGCCTGTGCCCTCTTGCAGTCTGGGACCCCTAGGGAGATAACGACCTGCTGGCTTAGGCCTGCTCCCAGGTGGCAGAGGGCAGGCCCAATCCCTAGGTGCAGCCCCTGGTCGGGCTCAGAACAGGGCTGATTGGGGAGTTGTGATGCCACCCTCAGTCACGCTCAGGGTAGGGCTGATTGGGGGGTTGGGGCACCGCCCCCTATCACACTCAAGGCAGGGTCAATGGGGAGGTTGCGGCACCAACCCCTGTGATGCACAGAGCAGGGCCAATCAGGGGGTTGGGGCATTGCCCCCCCCCCCTTCACGCACAGAGCAGGGCCCATCAGGGGGTTGGGGAGCTCCCCCGTCACGCACAGAGTAGGGCCGATAGGGGAGTTAGGGCACCGCCCCCTGTCACACTCAGGGCAGGGCCGACAGGGAGGTTATGGCTTTACCCCGTCACAGACAGAGCAGGGCCCGTGGAGGGGGGATGGGGTTGGGACGCCACACCCTGTCACACACAGAGCCGCGGCGATCAGGGGGTTTGGGCGCTGCACCCTGTCATGCTGATCTGGTGCCAGGAGGCCTCGCTGCTCCGCTGATCCCAGTGCTGGGAGGTATATTACCCTTTTACTATATAGGATAGAGGCCTGGGGGGCGGCTGGTTTGCCCTGAAGGGTGTCCTGGATCAGGGTGGGGGTCCCCACTGGGGTGCCTGGCCAGCCTGGGTGAGAGGATGATGACTGTTTGCAGCTGGTCACACACCCTTCAGGGTGGGGGTCCCCACTGGGGTGCCTGGCCAGCCTGGGTGAGGGGATGATGACTGTTTGCAGCTGGTCACACACCCTTCAGGGTGGGGGTCCCCACTGGGGTGCCTGGCCAGTCTGGGTGAGGGGCTGAGGGCTGCTTTCAGGCTGGCGGTTTTGACTGAAGCTCCCAACTGCTCCTTTTTTTCTTTTTTTTTTTTTTCTTCTGGGCCAGCTTTAGCTCTGGCTCTAGCTCTGAGGCTTCCACTGCTGGTTTGTTTGCCGTTCTGTAATCGAAACAATGTATAACTTCAGCTCTGAGATCCCGGGCCTATATTTGTTAGAATGTTTCAAACTGCCAGCTTAGAGGCCGGCAAGTCAGGCGGGGAACATTGGAGTCTGCAGTCACTGCAGCAAGCAAGCCTCATGTTCGCTTCCAGCTGCCTGGCTGCCGGCCGCCATCTTGGCTGACAGTTAATTTGCATAAGAATATGCTGATTAGCCAATGGGAAGGGTAGCGGTCGTACGCTAATTACCATTTTTCTCTTTTATTAGTGTAGATGGTGTGTGAGCAAGTAGTTAGACATGCACGTGGCCACGTAAACCCCACACCTTTCTCCCTACCATGTACCAGAAGTGTCTGGAGTTGCTTTTCTTCTACAGTCCCTCATGTTTCTTTGTTTTGCTTCTTTTCTGTCTCCGTTGACCTTGTATTTGGGATCAGCCATGAGTTTCTCCATATTCCAACCATTCCATATAAACACAAACATACACTCTGTACCACACTTCCCTCCACACACACCCTTCTCCCATAAAGAGTGGGCACTGACACCAAGGCTGGAATGAGGACTCAGGAGGTCTTGGTGCCTCCGGGAGGAGGTGACTGGTTGTGATGCAGTAGTTTGCTAAATTGTGATCTTGGACTTTTAGTTCTATGGTCTTGCCCCAGAGACTTAAAGGGGGAGAATCCCTGACAGAAAGGACTCCCTTTTAACAACCCCTATTTCAAATAAGGATTTATAAAATCTTTTAGAAATGGGGATTTATATTAGGATGACTTCCTGGATCCAGATCCTGGAATATAGAGTCATGTAAAGTAAGAAAGTGGTCTGTAGCCTGATGCAAGTCCTTCAAAGAGAACCAAAGTAGGAGTTGTTAGAAAAAGGAAGGACCCCCAAGGGGTCCCGGCACAGCAGCAATAGTGTCCACTATAGGCTTCTCGCCTGCCAAATCCCCAGATGTGTCCAGTCCTCCTTTCGCCTTATTCCTCAAAGGTATTCCCTCTGACCACTCCCTCCTCGAAAGTCTTTTGCTTTGGCTTCTGTGACCTGATCATCTTTTGATCGTTTTAGCAGCTCTTGCCCCACCATTCTCCAAGGTCATCTAACTCTGCTCTGACAATTAAGTTTTTGGAGTTCCTCAAGCCTTTGTTCTAGGCTGCTGTCCTTCTCTATACTTGTTCTGTCTTCACTCTCATTTGTTTTTAATGTTGATATCTCCAAACCAGGCATTCATCCTGATTTCCAGATATGTGGTGAACATAAGTGTCCTCTTTTCTTCTGATACAAATATTCATATATAAATAGTTTTAGGTAACCATCTGTATCTACAGAAAGCTAAACATGAGTTCATGTTGTTGACTCCAACTCTCGCCTATTACCACACGGATCATTACAGTGCCCCCTCCTGCTTATCTGTAAAATCCCACTGCAACAGTGAAAAACCTGGCTCCCACCACCTATCCAGGATACTCACATAGCAGTATCAGAATTGTTAACTCGCACCCCCACAGGATGCAATTTTATCAACTAGAGTACATAATAGAGTTTCTTTTGCCTTTAGTTTTACTGACTCTAGTCACTTCTGAAGTTACTTGGGTCAGCGCCTTTTCCTCTCACCCTCCATGATTAAGTTTTCGCCATTATTCTCACTACTGACGATCAGCATCCCTAACATAGAGTGAGTGACCAATGGGTAATTTTTGCACAGTAGCAAAAAGTTAGAGCATTTAATTTGAAAACTTTCAATTGCTTAAGAAAGAGAAAGGAGGAAAATTAAGACAAGGCAGTGTTTGATTCAAGCTCAACCACTAATTATAATTTGTGCCAAATTAACATCTCTAAAACTCAGTTTCTTCACCTATAAACTAGGGATGTTGATAACCTAAAGGGACTGTTGTGAGGAAAATATGAAAGAATGTGCATCAATTGCCGGGAAGAACATCAAGAACACAGTGAGTATATTCTAAACATTAGTTCCTTTTCTATTTTTGGAGACTTCTAGAATAATCAAAGTTTACTTCAAGGGTTCCAAGAAGTACCTAATCACCACAATTACTTTTCCCTGTCCAGCTAATGAGCCCTGAAATTCTTTCTAGAGACTCTGAGCTTTGTATTAATGGTGACAATTTAGGCTTAAATGCACACATTTGGGGAGAGAGACAGTAATACTTTTCCAAGGAAACAATTAACAGCAATAATATTAACTGCTAAGGAATTTTAGCAATTGCTGTGCTTCATGCACTGTGCTGAGCCCTTTGAATGCAGCCTCACAATGATTCTCCTTCAAAAATACCATTTTTAACCACGTTCACACATGAAGAAATTCACCCATATTTCAATCACTGCCTTAATACCATAAACCAAACAGAGAGGCTAGACTGCTACATGGTGGCAGGTCCACAGGCTTAAGAACTGGGGATATGAATATGGATATTTCCAGTAACTACTTTTGCTATAGTTATTTCTCACCCATTTGGATTATGTCAGACACTGTGCCTTCTAGAATTCAGCTCATCTTAAGTCTGCCACTCAGTGACCTCAGGCAAGTTATTCAACAATGTGTGGCCTTAGTTTTTGGGTTCCTTTAACATTGAAAATTCCAATGTGCTGAGCAGGCTTTGAGAATGTCTTCCTGAGATGGACTTGACTGTAGGCTACTTATTTCCAAATGCATAGCCACACTTCCTCACTCTTGCCTTCTGCCATAAATTATTTGCAAAAACGTAATTTGCTGTCCCTACTCTTAAATTGGCCTCAAATCATACCTTCCCTACTGATTTCGCTTGCTGCATGTTCCTTTCATAATTAAAACAGAATTTCTTTTCATGTAGTGAACTCTGGTTTGGAATGCCAATAAAGCAAACCCAAAAGCAAAGTGCTGAGGGCTTTAAAGGCATTATGTTATCTTACTCCTTCTACCAACCCTGTGATATAGTTACAGATCTTGTCATCCATTTTTTCAGGTGAAAAAAAAAATAATAACCCACACATATACACCCACACATACAAACCAGCTGCAGAGACCGTGGGCAAATTGCCCAGTAGGTAGCAGCAGTGCAGAATTCTGAATACCTGACTCCAAAGCCCAAGCTTTTGACTTTTAAACTTCGTCCCTTGAGACAGGTGATAATTTACATCAAAGTGTTAATAAGGAGCATTAAACCAAGGTTATAGAGCTGGTGTATGACAAGGCAAAACTGTGCACTAACTGTACAGTGTGTATGGGACACTGAAATGTTACATTCAGAGGGGAAGTTACTATTAGTACTTCCATTTGCCAAAGGAGGATGATAAGATTTATAAGTCTAAGAGACTTGTCAAAGGTGGCTCTGACTCCTACCCAGGTAGCTTCCTATTGCCAAGATGCCAATGTCAAAATTATTTAGAGATATTTACTTTAATCCAAACCAAAAACAAGTTGTAATTCAGGAAACCTAAATCACCAGGTGATTTTTAAAATATCCCAGGAGCTTCAATATATTCCCGAGTATACAAGCATCATACAGATTTGCCTAATACAGGGTAAGTCCCATGTATAATACTAAAATTCCAGGTCAGTATTGATGAAGAGGATTTCTGATTCATTCATTATCTCTCTCATTTGTACATTGGGTGACAAGAACACTCTCGCTTCAAACAAGATCCTAACCCTTCATTGTCTCTGAGGCAATGGAGACCCAGGGCCTGGCCCTCCAGCTCCTGGTATCAACATCATGTCTGTAGGATGGGATACTTGAGAAATGATTTTTCTCTTTAAATCTGACCAGGCTTGCTTTGGTAGTGATAGCTTCACCCCACTCCTTAAGCTGCCCTCCCCTATTGCCCACCATGCTTCTTCCTTTCACTCCATCAGTCCTGTACCCTAGGATAGTCCCTTCAAACAGTCACTTTCCTCCTCAGTCAAAATACTCCCTGCCCTAGAGGTATTTATATTCTACCTTTTCCTTTTCTTTCACCATCCATTTATTCAGTAAATTAATTCAAAAAATATATTTTGAGCATCTGTTTCAGTGCCATTTTAGAAGCTAGGGAGAAAAAAAATCCTACAGTGTTATGTTGCTTATTATCTCTCTCTCTCTCTCTCTCCCCCCCCCCCCCCCCCACACACACACACAACACATGCATGCCTTGGCCATGGCTTCCCAGTAGGAAGTCCCACATACAGAGAGTCCCATTTTCTGAACCTTTCCTGAATTCTCCTTTTCCCCCTTTGTATGAACTAATACTGTACACAATGAGGGTCTTATCTCCCACTTGAGGATAAGCCAATCAGATGGCATCAGTTACTGACTATGAAGTATTAAGTCTCTCCTCCCAGATAACCTACATTTAACAATTGATTTCTTCTATCTAAATCTCCTTCTCTATGCCAAAATGTGGGGTATCTTTGGCATCCAAGGATGATTTTCAACTCTCTTCAAGCCACTATAACATGCAGCCAGCTCCTCCAGTCCCCAAATCCATGGAAAATTAGTATCTACAAGGATCTTGTTTTTCCCAACCTAGAAATCACAAAGTTTATTGCTCGACTCTGAGTCACCGTACATAGTTTCACCTAGTTTAAAGTTCTGCATAAATTTGGAGCTATTTTAATGTGCTTTTTCTGCATTTTTTCCTTACAGTGTTCCCCTCATCCTTCTGGTTAGATAACTAATCCATGCACCCAAGTGCAGATACATAAAATAGAAATTGCAAAAGTGTTTTGTTATCCCTGACTCTGCAAGAGGATATAAAAGCAGGTCATTGACAGAAATAATTTTGGCTTACACCTATTCAGGAGAAACATGTTATTAAAGAAACACCCCCCATCAATTTTTTAGAGACCACAGGCCCTACCTCACTGTGAGTATGATTTTCAGATCTTTTCCTGAAAACAGGCCCCCATAGGAAATCAAGAGTTAAAAGTGCAGCCCATCTGAGAAAGAATGGAGTAGGCATGCCACAAACAAGGGGATAAGAGTGCGTCAAGGAGCTATTGTGCCACCAGGCACCTTTAAGTCCTCTTATGTTTACACTCTGGAGAGTAAAAGCCAAAGTCAGCTCCAAGGCCCTGTATGATCTGCCCACTCCTCCAGTTATGTCTTGCCCATCCCTACCATGCTCCTTCTCACCCACCCCACCTCCCTGCTCCTCCAGCAGAGCTGGCATGCTCTTCACAGATGTTATTGCTGCTGCCGGAGGTATTATTTACCAATGGCAACCATATCCCACCCCAACACTCTCTATTCCCCATCCTTGCTTTATTATTTTCTATAACATGGGTCTCCCTCTAACTTACTGTATATTTTACTTACAACTTATTTGTATATTTTGAATCTCAATCCATAGAATATAGTTCTATGCAGGAAGGGATGTTGTCTGTTTTGTTTACTGCTTTTCCATCATCATTTAGAAAAGTACTCAGTACAGAGTACATGCTCAATAAGAATTTGTTACACAAACAAGTTGGCCCTGCAACCATGATCCGTGATTATAAAAACAAAACGAAACAACAACATAATTCAGTGTTTTCTGCTCTGGCACTAACAAATAGGAACTTTTAAGTATCTCATGGGCAAGGCATTGACCATCATGAATCACTGTAAAAAAAAAAAATCTATTCCCTTTCCATTTTTTTCTGATCACATCAGGAACAAGATTCTTTGGGGACTAAAATGTCACGAACATTTACTAATTTGCTTTTTGACAAAATCAAAGGTTAAGTTTCAGGTTCAAATCCTTAGTAGGCAGCTGAATCTGGATAAAATGCAATAACTTTTTTTCATGGTTTCTTAATTTAATTTTATTGCCAAGTAATGTAGTGACATAAAATTTCTTTCTTTAAAATACTATTTACAGAAAGAAAAAATGATGGGGAAGGGAATAGGGAGATTAGAGATAGGGAGAGAAAGAGGAAAGGAAGGAAGGAAGGGAGGGAGAAAGGGAAGAAGGAAGGAAGAATTAAAGAAAACAGGGGCTGGGCATTGACCCATGAACCAAAAGATTCCTGGTTTGATTACTGGTCAGGGCACATGCCCAGTTGCAGGCTCAATCTTTACTGGGACATGCAGGAGGAAGCCAATCAATGTCATTCATTGATATTTCTATCTCTCCCTTCCTCTCTGTCTAAAATTAATTTTAAGATATATTAAAAATAAATTAAGTAAAACATCAGTTCAGATGGTATATATATTTTGTAATAAAAATAGTGAAGATGGTATAGCAATTACTAGCTTTTGGAAACACCTACCCTTGTGATTATACAACTCCTTCTCCTTAAGGGACACAGGAGGCACGTCCTTTGGATATTAATCACTGCCAGCTGTAGCCACCCAGGATCCCGGTCATACACACAGTGTGGGTACATATCATACAAAATGCATGCTCTGGGATAGCCCCTGAGTGCCGACCAGTGCTAGGAAAGTTGCATGAAAAGAGAAGACATTATTAAAGTGAAACAAAATTCACGACTCTTACTAGCCTCCTGTTAGGTTGAGATTGATGTTTAGAAATTGGGTGGAATATAATTGACCTGTGCAAAGCCTGGGGGCTGCTTCCAGGTGAGCCTCAGAGGATGACGTGTCATTTCATCATGCCAGTGAGTGACAGTGTGGAGCCCAATCCCGGTCAGGTGGTGTGTGTAGTCTGTACAAGAACACTGACATGCCCCTGCCCCTGCCTGAACTCATCTTACCCTCAGAATACAGCACAGCAACTTGCTGATTGCCGAGCCCCCAGGGAACACAGACTGACTGCACCACAGACCATGAGCACTTGTCATTCTGATAAAAGAGCCACAGACATATTTGAACTACACAGAAATAACAGAAAAAAACACATCCTTCTTATCTTTCATTGTGCATTTGAATGCAATTTATTTTCATTTTTATATTTTAAGGGGAAACTGTTGAAGATTTCATGGTTAGAATAGAAATGAAGGGCAGAGCATACTGCCTATTTTTTTTTGCAAAGGTGGCAGGATGAATATATTTGCCTTCAGCTCTGAAATTTGTATTCTCTACTATCTGGGAAAATAATACACGGTAATGTACATTCTGCTGCCTTTTGCCCCATTCTGTTCAACCTCGCAAGGTGGAATTTTAAAGAAAAGTGAAACACATTCATCTTTAGCTGGTAATTTATTTTTCCCTCCATGTAAATATTTTAAAAGGCATCCTATCTAATAATAGACAAACATGGTAATTGACCATACCTTTGCTACGCCTCCCATTGGCTAATCAGTGAGATAGGCAAATTAACCGCCAACAAAGATGGCGGTTAATTTGCATACGTAGGTGAGAAGTGGCAGAGTGAAGACTGAAGGCGGCTCCGGCCGGAGCAAAGGCCTGGGTCCCAGGTGCCGGAGGAAAACTGGTGCCAGCAGCCAGGGGAAGGGAAGGCCTATTGCATGAATCTTTTCATGCAACAGGCCTCTAGTATTATTATAAGTGACCTTGCATTTCTTTTAAAAATTTGCATCCTTTTCCCTCCTTTAATTTTTTTAACTTTTAGTGAATTGAGGTAACATCCTATCTAATAAAGAGGGAATATGTTAATTGACCCTCACGCCATTGCAAAGATGGCAATGCCCACAACCAATAAGGAGGGAATATGCTAATTGTTGCTCCTCCCTCAGAGATGGCAGCGCCCACAGTCAATAAGGCAGGAATATGCTAATTGACTGTCCCGCCCTCAAAGATGGCAGTGCCCACAGCCAATATGGAGGGAATATGCTAATTGACAGCCATGCCCTCAAAGATGGCAGTGCCCGCAGCCACAAGATGGCGGCGCCCAGTCCCATCAGCCCTGCCAGGGCGACAGGTGCACAGCAAGAAGGGAGTTTGCACTAAAGGCCTTTTCCTCCCCAGAACAGAAGTAGCCAACCAAGTACTGTGATGAGGAGAGATCCTCACTCCTGGGCACAGTGCATCACGGAAGCCCTGCATGGAAATTCTGGGTGGGGCCCTGCCTGAATTCCTGTGGGAACACAGAGGCCCCGTGGTACCCTGTGGTAGCCTTTTGTAGTTATCAGTTAGGAGCAAGGCAATCAGGGAGTACACAGTATCGTGCTGAGAAAATGGCAGGTTTGGAAGTAGAAAACTTGGGTTTAAACCTTGGCCCACCACTACTTATTTAGTTACTGTGTAACCTTGGGGAAGGTACCTCTTCTGCATCCTCACCCCACACTTGAGGTGATATTAGTTATCTCACAGGTTATCAGGAGGGTAAAATATAAGAATGCAGTAATCTCTGATCCTTTGTTTCCACTGTGAACAAGGAGGATAATAGCATCCATTTTGGATGATGATAGATCCATGCATCTGCCTCCAGAGTCCCCCAGTCTCCTCTGCCCCCCAGCCACCCAGGGACAGCCCAAGGCCCAGGCAAGCCTTGGATGGCAGCTGCCCAGCCGACACCTGAGGCACAAGCAAGCCCAGCTACCCAGGGCCAGCCTGAGGTGCAGGCAAGCCTTGGATGGTGGCTGCCCAACCGCCCAGGGCTGCCTGAGGCTCAGGTAACCAGGGCCGGCCGAGGCTTGCGCTGCTGGCAGTGGCAGCAGCAGAGGTGTGATGGGGCATCACTTTCCCCTGATCGCCGGGTCACCTCCCGCCCTTGAGGGCTTCCAGACTGTGAGAGGGGGCAGGCAAGGCTGAGGGATTCCCCCCTCCAGTGCATGAATTTTCATGCACCAGGCCTCTAGTTGATTAATAAAATTATATAGGGTTCAGGTGCAACAATTCTATAACATATAATATGCACATTATATTGTGTGTTCACCACCCAAAGTCAAGTCTTCTTCCATCACCATGTATACACCCTTTCCCTCTTCTACCTCCCTCAACTCCCCCCTCCCCCCGCTTTCTCTCTTGTAATCAGCATACTGTTGTCTGTGTCTATGAGTTTGTTTGTTTTTCTTTTTTGCTTAATCCCTCACCTTTTCTCCACCACCCCCCTGCCCCAAAACACCCTAACATTTCTCTCCTCCTTCTAAAGCCGAATAGATCACTGAGCTTAATTCAGTCTCATGGGATTACTTCTCATCCTTCAGTCCACCTATGCTTCCAAGGACACCTCTGCATTCCTTGGAGAATGTCCACGTGGGAAGGGGGTGATGTGTTTGGAAGCCACAGGTCATTTCAAAATTCAACTTCCCCGTGGGATCTCTTGATAAGGACTTCTAATACAAGTAGTACCTCCTTCCATCACTGCATTTGCAGAATGAAGGCATGCCTTCATTAAGGGAATCTGTGGTGTTCCTTACAACCACCATTTCAACCTCAAGTTAAACCAGAGATATCTTCCATCAGTTTTGAAAATCAAGAATATTGCCAATGACTTAGAATTAAGCTTTGAAAAAGAACAAAAGAAGGGTGATGATTTAAAACTAATAAGACAAGTAGTAATTTATGATAGAAGTGTGGGAAGGTTGATCTGGCCTCTGATTACCCCTTGAATCTCTTCTGACAATTTTATCCTGTGTACAGATTTGGTTCTGACCACAAAAATAATAAATGTCTTTATTGAATATTGCTTCACAGCTCATGATTTTACCCAGGATTGTCTATGATCTGGAATGCTCTTCTGCCTAACTCCATTGTATTCTTGGAAAATTTCGTCCTCATTCAAGAAGATTTTAAGCACCAGTGTTTTATGGAACTAATAATGATACTATCTAATATTAGTTTATTATTTACATAATGGTGATTTCTTTGAATGATTATCTCATTCAAACATAACGTCGCCACCATAAAACAGATATTGTTATTCCCACTTTACAAATGGCAGATACTTGAAGAATCTTAGGGTTTTCTGTGTATAAGATCATGCAACCAGTAAACAGATAATTTTACTTCTTCTGTTCCAATTTGGAGACCTTATATTAGTTTTTATTTCAAACTAGAATCTATTTGCTTGAGCTAGAACTTTTAATACTGTGTGAATAGAAGTGGTGAAAGAGAGCACGCTTGTCTTATTCTTGATTTCAGAAGAAAAGCTGTCTTTCCCAAGATTTGCTTTCTGTTTGTTCTTTTGATTGATTGTTGTAGGATGTGTCTGTGTCTAAGGTGTAAACTGAGGATCCTTCTCAGGTCTTTTCTGAGCCGAAGACTTTCCCTGGGATGTGAAGTGACTTTCTGATTTCTCCTGGGCATGCAGTTGGTTTGAATGTCTTCATCTTTAAATGAGTGGCTCCCAAAAGAAGAAAAAGTGGGAAATGAAGAAGGAAAAACCCAGAGGTGCCAAGCCTTCACCTGAAAGCTTCAAGCCTTTGAATAGACTTGAGAGTTTCAAAATACTTATATCAGACACATTCTGCAAGTATAATGTGTGAGGGAAGCAGATTCATGGCACACCTATCTTCCACCATCTTCCCTAATATCCAAGGCTTACATTTTTTTTTTTTTAATCCTCACTCAAGGATATTTTTCCATTGATTTTTAGAGAGAGTGGAAGAGAGTGAAAGACAGAGAGAAATATCAATGTGAGAGAAATACATTGATTGGTTCCCTCCTGCATGTGCCCTGACCAGGGCCTGGGCCAGGGAGGAGCCTGCAACAGAGGTACATGTCCTTGACTGGAATCAAACCTGGGACCATTCATTCCACAGGCCGATGCTCTATCCACTGAGCCAAAATAGCTAGGGCTCCAAGGCTTACATTTTAAAATACAATTAATTTTTCTACATTTTTGTACCCCAGGTACAAAAGGTGCAGTAATTTTGAGTAATTACTATCCTTGTTCATAATAATTTTCAACTATTTTTCTATGCATCACCCACTTTTATTTGATGGTTTGTCTGTTCATCTGTTTATTTGTTTATTTATATACTAGAGGCCCGGTGCATGACATTTATACACTGAGGGAGTGGGGGTGGAGGGGCAGTGTCCCTCAGTCCGGCCTGCACCCTCTTACAGTCCAGGACCCCTTGAGGAATGTCTGCCTGATAGCTTAAGCCGGCAGTTGAACATCCCTCAAAGGGTCTTTAGCACTTCAGGGGAAGTGAGAGAGGCTCCTGCCATGGCTGCTGTGCTCACCAGCCTTAAGCCTGGCTTCTGGCTGAGTGGTGCTCCCCCGTGGTAGCGCACTGACCACCAGGGGGAAGCTCTGGCATTGAGTGTCTGCCCCCTGGTGGTCAGTGTGCATCATAGCGACCCGCCGTCTGCCACTTGGTTGATTTGCATATTAGGGTTTTATTATATAGGAGGATTTTCTTGTTTATGTATAATATAATGAACTCTTTAGAGCCCTCCACCCAGTGCAAGGACTAGAAATTATCAATAACTTAAATCTTAAAATCTTTTTATATTCCTTATTACATGGCCTAATAGCTCATAAATTTCTGAATATTAGAAATATAATTTAAAATAATGAATTTTTGTTTATTAAATTCAAATTCTATATTTAGCTTTTAAACTGAATTTATTATGATTTCCAAATAATGTTTATACTACTGTGATCCCTGGGAAAGAAGATACCTACCAAAACAGGCTCCCAGAGTCTCAGTGGGCTCAAATTAAAAAACAGAGCCTAGGAGCCATTTCTACTCAGGAGCCTCTCACACAAACTGTGCTTCAGGGAGAAGCTTGCACTAAACTACCTGCCTGTGCACTGAACTGCCTGCCAGCACTGTGTTCCTGCCATCTGAGCCAGCCCTTATAAAGAATTTCCTGAATCCTATTTCAACGAATAGGACTGAAGCTTTTCCCTATACAATTGCAGCTGTGCAACTATATCCCCAACAGCTATGGCACTGACGGACCAGAGTGGCTGCATTCTGACCAATTAGGACAGTGCCTTTTGGACTAATCAAACTTTGAGGATTGGGCCCTTGTTTGCATGAGGATGAACCAATCAGGGACCAGGGGCAAGAACTTCTGTCTATGAACCAGCTCCCCTCTGGCTCTGAGAGCACACTTTCCCCTTCCACTGAAGTCTGAAGACTGTGTTTCCCCTGCTGGAACTGAAACACGACAATGTCTTGCCAGAACTGAGTGGAGCAGATGAGTACAGGGCAGAACAGACCTGCATGAAGCAGAGCAAAGCAGAGCTGTCGACCTGAAAAGGGGCTTGGCTGCCTCAACCCAGGGCTGGTTTTCACAGCAGTGCTGTATCACAATTCACTGAATAAATTTCCTTCACTGCACTCCAAATTGGGGATCACTGTTGATGTTGAATTGATGCCAATGACCTTCAGTTGACACTATCTTATTTTTTTTCTTCACTATTTAGGTTGCTTCTGTGGAGAATATGTTTCAGAACTGCTAGAGCCCCCATTTCATAGTGGAATTCTGATCGATCTCTTCCTAATGTCTTCTGAGATGGTTTCTCAACCCAATCTTCCAGTACATTAGCTCAATTATAACTTAACCTTTCCTTTTTACATCTCTCTCACCTTCCCCTGACTGCAGGGAATCTCTTTTTTTTAAAATGTATTTTA
Source organism: Myotis yumanensis (assembly GCF_028538775.1). Classification (NCBI taxonomy): domain Eukaryota; kingdom Metazoa; phylum Chordata; class Mammalia; order Chiroptera; family Vespertilionidae; genus Myotis; species Myotis yumanensis. The sequence goes on along the minus strand of NW_027223762.1, from coordinate 26,363,017 downwards.
TTGGTTTTTTACAGAGAGGAGGGAGAGGGATGGAGAGTTAGAAACATCGATGAGAGAGAAACATCGATCAGCTGCCTCCTGCACACCCCCTACTGGGAATGTGCCCACAACCAAGGTACATGCCCTTGACCAGAATCGAACCTGGGACCCTTTAGTCCGCAGGCCAACACTGAATCCACTGAGCCAAACCAGCCAGGGCTGCAGGGAATCTCTTAATACTTCAATCCCAGATAATGCTCTTTCTGGGTTCTTCTACCCTCTTTTATATTTCATTGGTCCCCTGGCTGTAGATGGGAGGACTAGGAAGAGGGAAGAATGCTGCTCTGGGACAGATGAGCATGTGTGCAATTTTTGGTGTAGCATCTATCCATTACCACTCGATTTCCATGCTGATATGAGCTTAGTGCCTATGGCTGGTACTGGACTGGATCTGCTACTTCTCTCTCCCATGGTAGCTATTGTGCAGGTGATGATCTATCCAAAGCAATACAATAGCGAGGAAAGGGCATGATTAGAAAACTATTTCTAGAAACCCCCAACATCCATCCACATTTTATACCCTCATGCTTCTCTTGGTCTTCAGCCACACCCCAACCCCCTCCCATAAACACATATTCAGAGGCCAAATCACCTTATTTCCAAAGTATTTCACAATGTTTTAATTTTACTTGGTAAACTTGTTCTGAAACCCATCAACCTCCTTTTCTCTTTTGTGGAAATTCTAAGATTCTAGAGAAGAAAACAAGGCTTACTTGTTCTCCAACTGGTCCAGAGCTAGAGGTCAATTTTCTATTACTTGTACTTTAAGACATCTTTATTTGCTACTAATCAATCACATCTTAGTTCTATTACCTTCTAGTATGTGAGGAGAGGAATCATTTTTTTCTTCCTTTTTATGTCCCCAGTGCCTGGAAAGTATTGGAGAGACATACCGAGGACCTGATATAGATTAAGTGCTGTGACTTTTTTTTTTAAATATATTTTATTTATTTTTTACAGAGAGGAAGGGAGAGAGATAGAGAGTTAGAAACATCGATGAGAGAGAAACATCGATCAGCTGCCTCCTGCACATCTCCCACTGGAGATGTGCCCGCAACCCAGGTACATGCCCTTGACCGGAATCGAACCTGGGACCTCTCAGTCCGCAGGCCGACGCTCTATCCACTGAGCCAAACCGGTTTCGGCAAGTGCTGTGACTTTTATGAAGGGAAATAACCTGGAATCCCAAATGTCAGGTAGCTTAGTATTTAGCAGAAGATGAAGAGAGAGAAACACACCTGGACTAGTCTTCTTTGTTGATTTCAATGCTGGAGTAAATGAACCTAGCTTATCAAGAGTTAAACACATAAATTATATTCATTTCAGAATGCCAGTGTATGAAGAATGATTTATTACATTCCAACATGATTGCATTGATAACTAATGCAAAGCTAGCTTTTCAGCTGTGTATCAAAGCCTTTTCTTCTGCCAGGTATAACGGTACTTAAGTGCCTCCCAAAGCAATTGCATTTTTGTTTCTGCTTTTAATACCAGACCATTAATCCCAATGTTCTGTTTGGAATAAGGTGATATGCATGAATCCAGGCTTAGGAATTATGATAGTTAAAGGGCCACATTTAAAGAGGCAGATGCAAATGGGATTTCATTTCTTTCTGGTATTAGGTTTTTAAGTGCCAGAAAAATAACAATCTACAGAGAGGAATTTTTCAGTAAGAGCTGCAGCTCTGATATTTTAGTCACAGTTCTACCCAAATCAGCTGCAGATATGAATCGTATTGGAGTAATGGTAGTTCAAAAATGAAATTGTATAAAACTGATTTAAATTTTTTTGACAGCATGTCTATGTTGTATAGTCAATTAAAAATAAAGAGTTTCATGGGACAAGGAAATGATTACTATAAAGCAGATATGCTTCTTTCTTGAAAATTATAATACAAGATTTTATTCCCAAATGTTTTGCCTGCTCCTTCCCCAGCAAGCTTTGCAGCCCACTTGAATCAGGCCCATTTACTTGATGTATCTGATGGAAAAAGTAAAAGTGATTGAGAGACATGCATTTGGGATCAATTGTCATTGAAATGGAAATATTTTTACATTTATACAAAGAATAAGAACTTTTCTACCAGAAGTTCTCAGATTTTTTTATGTTTTCTAAGATTAGAAGGTATCCCCACATGATAACACAGACCAAGTCTCTTTTTTGAGAATGGTAAATGAGACACTCAAGTTCTTTGTGACCTAGATCCTTCAGTGGATGACTTTGATGCATTAATTCTTCCACCAGGGGAGGTGAGTTCTATTATCCTTGCTATAGGTGAGGGCATGAGGCACAGGGAAATAAGGTCACAGAGAGAATCAGTGCCACACCCACAGGCCTTGCTTTCCTACTCCTTGCTAACTCCCAGTGATCCATGATTGAGGGGAACTCTCTGCTTTTACCAAGCCAATATATTAAAATCCACAGCCACTAGGTAACAAATACAAAGGTGTTTCTTTACAGCGCAAAAGAATTTCCTAGTAGATCCCTTTAAGTGGCCAAGACATTAAAAATACTAACATTTAAAAATTAATATTAAAAATATTGAACCATTTATTTTATATTTAATTTGCATTCACCATTCCAACAATAGTTTCCATTTATCAAGTATTTATATATTTTATGCATATTATGCATTAATTCTTCACAATTCCCCTGTAAGATGGGTCCTATTTTAGCCAACATTATATAAGTGAGGAAACTAGGGCACAGAGGATGAATAAATTTCCCGAGGTCATATACTTAGAAGCGGATGAAGGCAGGATTTGAAACTTAGTTTTTTGAGTCCTAAACTCATGCTCCAAGTCAATACACCATATCTCTGTTGCATAGAACATTTTTTTCAACCTATGATATGACACTATGCCACTCAGGAACTTCATCCTTTTGAAAAATCACTTTACTGATGGTCATGTGAATTTAATTTCAGACAGGTGCTGATTTAAAGTTGTTACCTGAATTAGCCCATCAGTTCACTGGATGAGGATATGGAGGATAATGGAATATGATGCGGTCACTGTCCTGTGGAAATTTTAGTCTATTGGAAGAAATCTCTTGAACACTATCAGTGTATTCTAAATATAGAGACCTATTTATTGAATTTCAGTGTTGCTTTTTAAATAACTATTTTTAATGTTCTATTTAAAATACCACTTTACAGTGGTTTATACATTCTTCTAAGCCAGCGGTTCTCAACCTGTGGGTCGCGACCCCTTTGGCGGTCGAACGACCCTTTCACAGGGGTCGCCTAAGACCATCCTGAATATCAGATAATTACATTACGACTCATAACAGTAGCATCATTACAGTTATGTAGTAGCAACGAAAATAATTTTATGGTTGGGTCACAACATGAGGTACTGTATTTAAAGGGCCAGAAGGTTGAGAACCACTGTAAGCTATCCTATGCTAGAAATTGGTTTTTGCAGCGGTATCCTCTATTTAACTAGCAGAATTTTTTTTCTTCACGTTTTAACATTTGGAGGGTCTACAATATTTCTGCACCATTTCTCACCTTTTTAGAACTTTTGAAGGAGGGTAATCTCAACTGTACAAAAACTATAAATTAACATTACATTAAAATAATGCTTTATATTTCCAAAAATATTAAAAATTAAGCAAATTGACTCAAGAGAAATGACACCTTCAGTATTGATTTAATCTTTCAACCTAGGTGTATGCTTTTGTCCATTCATTCAAATTTAGCTTTGAATATTACTAATACTACTTGAAGTTGTCTTGCATGAAATTTCTCATTAAAATATAACTGAGGTGAATTAACTTTTTTAAGTTTGAAAATTAAAATTTATTTATTAATTAACATATTTGCTATATTTTTAAAATAGCTAGTTTTGTATTATATATTTGTCAAGTTTTCTCAATTTTAATAGTCTTTTCCTTTAAGTATTTGTGTTTTTTCTCTTATAAACATCTTTATTACATATGTTTTAAAACACTTCTCTAAATGCATTAAAGTCTTGCTTTTAAACCAGAAGGAAGTGGTCCTTCATGCAGCTCAGCCTCACTGACAGGTTTCCCAGAAACCCAGCCTGGTTCAGGGAGCCTGTGAAATGGCCATCTGAATGGAGAGCCCAGGACACATTTATTTCCCCTATTCCTCCCACTGCTATTTCACCAGAGAAAAATAGGAAAAAAATAGTTATTAAAATATTTTTACCATAATTAGGTTTAAATTGGATATTTATAGAGAGGACGGAGCACTGCCTTGGAGCCCTGACTGGTGTGGCTCAGTGGATGGAGTGCCAGCCCATACACTGAGCTGCAGGTTCGATTCCCTTGAGTATGTGTAGGAGGCAGCCAATTGATGTGTCTCTCTTATAGTGATGTCTCTCTCTCCCCCTCCCTCCCCACCACTCTCTCTAAAAATCAATGGAAAAAATATCCTCTGGTGAGGATTAACAACACAAAAAAATTTTTAAAATGAAGTATTGCTGTGGAGGCTTCGGGGAGCTTCGGAGTTGCTGCCAGTCTTCTCTCCCTGGGCCTGAAGGAGCTCCCAGAGGATTTACACCACATGCTTGGTCCTGTGCTGCTACATGGCTTTTCCTAACCATCAGGTGATGGAGCACTCCCAGCCAAGCTTCCCAAGCTACAGACTGCTTTAGATGCTGCTTGTGCTGTTCCTCTCTCCAGGGAAGGCCATGAGTGGGTGCAGGGAGATCTGTGTCTTCGTTTTCCTAAAAGACGATGAATGTCTGAGAACTTGGTATTCAGATAAAACCTGCAACATGATGTTGAAATGCTGATCTAAATAGTACTTTGAGGTTGCAGGGCATTAACAATGCCTACAGGCCCCGAGTGTTCTCTAGCCCTGCTCCATCAACCTTCATCGTTTCCTGCTTGAACTATTAAAATAAGATTTGGATTGGTCTTCCTTTTTCCCCACCAGGCCTTCTTCCAGTTTTTCTCAGGGACCTTGATCAGATCTATCAACTTCAAACTGCAATTTTCAGCCTGCCATTCTTCAGCAAAATGTTTTTATTGACTCCCTATTATATACGGTGGGGTAAAAGTAGGCTTACAGTTGTGAATATGCAAAACACGAAGTTTGTTCTTGTATTATTATTTATTATTATATTATTTTCCATGCAAACAATTGTAAACCTACTTTTGCCCCACCTTGTATGCAAAATAAAATTCAAACTCCTTATCATGGCATATAAATTCCCATGAGTTCCCCCTGTGAACTTTTACTCTAGAACATTGGCTCTCAACTGTGGGCAACTTGACTCCCCAGGGCACATTTGGTTGTCATAACTCAGAGGAGGGGAGCTACTGCCATCTAGTTGGTAGAGATTAGAGATGCTGTTAAACATCCTACACTACCCACCACAACAAAGAATTCCACAGTCTAAAACATCCATAGTGCTGAGATTAAAAAACCCTGCCCCAGACAAATGGGGCTGGGTTGTTCCTGAATGTTCCTTGCATTTAGGCCTCAGCCTCCACCTTTGATTCCTATGTGTAATTCCTGCTTCAACTCCTACCAACTCCCAAAGCTTTCCAAGTGCAATGCCCCCTCCCTCTTCTGCAGTTTTATAGCACGTTTTGGTCCTATTTATGTTACTCTTCTTAAATGTTTTATTTCCCCAACTGCATTATACATTTTTGAAGTATAAAAAATCTATCTCCTCTCATATACCCCACAGTACTTATCACAGGGCTGCACATATAATGGCTGCTAAAGAGTATTTGTCGTTTGACTCGACACAAGGAAAATAGTTCATTTTGACGTTGGCCTCCCTTTATAGCCATGTCGCTCACTTACTATATAATTTGATTATGGCTACTGCAGTCATTGAATTTCTAATATGTAGACTCGAGTTCAGTTTCTTTGTTTTTAAGACACTGACAGTTTTACCAGGCCCACAGCTCACGAAAACATAATGGAATATTTGTGATCAGGTACGGTCTTATTTCCCTTTTTCATGCCTCGTGGCCTGTTATTATCCCAAATGAGTGGCCATATGGAACAAATCACTAACATGAAGGACAAGGCAAAATTACCAGGAAAGAAAGCATGAAATGGTAAATGTTTTATTTAATCTAGAATGATATGGAAATGTTTCATCTGATGCCAGCCTGCTGTTTTAAACAGCCTCAGCCTCATTATTCAGAACCACTAACGTTAATGTGTCTTTGCAGTGGAAAGCTTGCTAAGTAGGCTAAACAACACAGGAGTGGGATCCCGTCCGTCCTGGTCGCTGCGTCTCATACATATAAACAGTTCGATTGCATTTAACTTATTGAACATGTATGGAGCATTTATACATAAAATGTTCAGATGTACGGTGCATTGTTAACACACATGGCATTGTGGCTGATATTAAGTTGCCCTCAGAGGACTAGCACTTTGTGACCCTTTTTATCCATATACTTATCTAGAGATAACTAATCACTCTTTGACCTATATCATCATTGATTAGCTTCGCCTGTTTTAAAACTTCATATAAATGGAATCAAACAATATATACAAACTTTGTGTTAGGCTTCTTTTTTGTTAATAGTTTGTGAGATTAATTCATGCTCATACAACTATAGAAAGAGTTCATTTTTTGTATTGCTGTGTATTGTTTCATTATATGAATACTGTACAATTTATTTATCCATTGTATTACTGATAGGCATTTAAGTTGTTTACAGTTTGGGGCTTTTGTGAATAAAGCTATCATGAACTTTTATTTGTATATCTGTTGTTTCATATGTATACACATGTTCAGCTTTAGTAGATACTATTGAGTTTTCAAAGCAATTATACCAATTTATGCTCCCACCAGCAGTAATAAGAATTTCAGTTGCTCCGCATTCTCAAGGACACATGATATCATTGGCCCTCTTAATTCGGGGCTTCAGCTGCGGTTATAGCAGCATCTCACTACTGTAATTGCATTTTTAATTTGTACTTTCTTGATGACTATTGATGGTGACCACCATTTTTTATGTTTATTGGCTATTTGCATATTGTCTTCAAATCATTTGCCCATTTTACTTTTAGTTCTCTCATCTGTCTTTTTTAAGTGGTTTACAGGTGTTCTTTATATATTTTGAAATAAATTCTTTGTCAGATATTTGCACTGCAATATTTCTAACCTGTGACTACTTTTTCACTCTTGCAATGATCACTTTGGGTGGATAAAATTTCTTAATTTTAATAAATATCATTTAATCAATCTTTTTATGGTTAATATTTTTTATTTATATTGTTAAAATAGCTGCCTACTCCAAGAACAGGGAGATATTCTCCTATGTCATCTGCTATATGCTATATGCTTTATTGTTTTACTTTTCACAATTAGTCTGATTCATCTCAAAATACTATGGTGTGTAGATAGATAGGCATCAAGTTACATTCATTTCTATATGAATATCCATGTACCTCAGCATCATTTATTGAAAATACCATCTTTTCTCCCTGATTTATAGTGACACCTTTTGTTTTAAATCAGATGTCTTGTAGATATGTGGATATATTTTTTGGACTCCATTCTGTTCCACTGGTCTATTTGTCCATTCTCTTGCCAATATATCACACACATGCTAGGGCCAGCAATGGAATAACCATAGAGTGGATTCTGACTAACAGTATTTTCACTGGTTAGAACAACCAACAACTTTTCATGATAACTATTATAATCTACCCCGTGCTAAGGTGATCTTATACATCAATATTTACACTGTAAGTTCCTTGAGAAAATCAATTTTGCTACCTGTTTTGTAATTGCCATCCTATACTTAGTAGACAATCAATAATAATTGATTATATCAAACTGTGAAGTTTTTCAACTAATAGATAAATAAGAATGATGGTGTTAGAATATTTAAAAGGCTAAAATCTTGTTGAGAAAAGAAACACAGGTAAAGTTATTTTACATAACCCCAGTCGTTCAATCTTTTGTGCTCTGTTGACCTATGTGTGAAAAGAGAAAAATACTAGTGTAATAATATTTGAACCTTATGGAACTACTGTAAGTCTGAATTAAAAACAAATTGGAAAAATAATTTTTCACTTGCTAGGAAAAGCCAGTTAATCTAAGATGCTATTCTTTTTTAAAAAATATGAAATTCACCAACAGTCCATATTTATATTGTAAAATTTATATATATATATATATATATATATATATATATATATATTCCAAAACCTTGTAAGATACTAATGAACATTTAAATTAGCAATAGGAGAATAGATTAATTTTAAAACAGATTTAGAGTTCATTGTGCTAGTCTTTGGCTGAAAACTGATCAACAAATTATATTATGCATATATACAGCAACTCTCTATTAACTAGATCCCTTTCTTAATTAATTTGGCCAGAGAAATGAATATCTGTAATAGTCACAAATGCTCAATTAAATAATTGAGACTTTCTTTGGATTTGTCCAGTTTAATTGAGCATGCCCATGAAATCAGAATCAAATGTAAATAATGGTTAGAAAAGGTACAATCTAAACAATACTTATATAACACAGAGATAAGAAGATTTCTTTCTCTATTTCTTCCCTGAGAAAAAGAAGATGTTTTATAAGAAAAAAGAAAGCCAGAATAAATGCTTTTCTTATATTTGATTTTTAAAACTTATTTTTAATTTCAGTTTTCCTCACCACATGGTGTTTGTCTAGCCCATATTTCGTGCTCAATAAATGTGTGAATGAATGGAAAATTGCTCCTTTGTGCTTCCAAAGACTTGTGTTATACAAGTTGCATATCTTATTATGATCATTCATTAACATGCAGTTTCCTCCTGATCTCTGAAGTCCTCAAGAGTGGAAACTCCTTTAATTATCTAGCTTCCCCAGTGCCTGACACTCAATAGACACTTAGAATATGTCTCAGCTAATGCTGATAGGCTTCTCACAGTAACCTCATGGTGACCAGCGAAAACATAACTCCTCTAAGGCTTTGACAAAGACGATACAAAACTGAATGGGAGAGTATTAATTAGCACATTGTGTTGGGCAGGGCATGTTTGCACACAGGTGAAAGGGGACTGACAAGGAGGAGGAATGCCCCCACCAAGGTATAAAAACTATGAAGAAGTCAATTCTGTACAGAAAGACGGTGAGCTTCCTATCAAAAACAATTGACCACAATACAACGGGACATAAGTTCTGAACTAAATGAGTATTTATGGAAATTCAATAAATAGATATACTTCTAATATGAGCTGTCTTTGCCATGATAATGGGTTTATATCTTTCTGTACCCTACCCATTAGGATGGATTAACTATCCATCTATCTAGCCAAATTTGTCTAGCCATTTGTTCTCTTCTTCACACTGCCCAGAATGGTAATGTTGAATCTCTGTAGTCGAAACATGCCAGCAGTATTGCACTTACAGGACTATACTATATAGGTGACCCTGCTTGATGGGAAAGAGAACTAATCAAGATGATGAAGTAGATAAGCTCTGTGATTGCCTCTTGCCATGACTACATTAATATTGCAACTAAGCCCTGTCTGGTTTGGCTCAGTGGATAGAGCGGTAGCCTGCAGACTGAAGGGTCCCAGGTTTGATTCCAGTCAAGGGCATATGCCTGGGTTGCGGGCTTGGTCCCCAGTAGGGGGCATGCAGGAGGCAGTCGATTGGTGATTCTTTCTCATCATTGATGTTTCTCTCTCTCTCCCTCCCCCTTCCTCTCTGAAATCAATAATATATATATATATTTTAAAAAATAAAAAAAAATTGCAACTAAATTATAGAACAGCCATCCTTAAGAATCACCTGAAGACTGCCTGAACAGAACTTCTATAAACAACAGCCTGTTCTCTGAGCCCAAACATTCACAGTGTCAAAATGAGAATACCTGGCTTTGGGGATGAGGAGGATGAGCATTAGCAGGTAAGATTCTCGATTCCGTGAAGAATCAGGGAACTAGGCAGAAAGGCAAGCAGGAATGTAGGAGCTGGGAATTCAGCACTAGGAGGACAAGGACTAGGTCTTAGAAGCAAACAGCAGGGTGTATTCAGGAGCAGTGGAGCACATGCCAGAGGGCAAGCCCCTGCGACGCCTGGCCCATTCAGAGTTAGGCTGGAGTTACTTAAAGCCAGGGATTAGAGAAAGGCCACACTGTTAGACCAGCAGCCTTTAGCTGTGGGGAGAAGAGGCATGCAGAGTCTGGATCCAGGCAGGGCCTGACATACCTAACAAATGAGATCAATTATGTGACTTTTCCCACAGATTTTTCCATGCAAACTCTGGGCCGAGTGTCAGCCTTAGCACCCGCATCTGTCAGGGCTCAGAGAACAGTCTCTTCAACCAAATAATACAAATTGAATTTATGAAAAAGGGAACTGACTGTGTGGGTTAAACCAGCATTTTCCAGAGATGCTTTATTGGTTTCAATAGACCTTTATTATACATTTTGGAACACATTTCAAGTCAAGGAGACAGCTAGGTTTTTGTTGAAGACTAAATTTCAGCAGCAACATTTGAAATCTGTGGTGTGTGCATATTAAACCAGAGAGGCCTTCACTGCAGAGGATGAAATGATTAAACTCTGCCTCTATTCCTGAGATCCTGCAGGATGAGGGAGGGTATGTGTACTGTAAACAGTTTATTTATAGCCTGGCCTTGAGACAGAATATTCCCTCTCAGTGTGCTCATTGGATGCCTCTCTGTCCCTTTACGTATGTGTCTACATCATGTTGGTCTGTGTCTGGTTAAAAATAATGTGAAATAAGGTGATGGCAGAGCACACATGGACAGAGATGACCTCAGTCACTGCCTCCCTTTGGGACCCTCCTCTGCTCACATTACCTCACATTCCCTGCATAGAAGAGCAAGCTGGGAAACACGGTCAGGGTGCCCCATTACCCTCGGAGAATCTTATTTTTTTAAAAGATGAACCAAGAAGGAGACAAGGACTAAAGGGAAATAAAGAGTGAGGGTGATGGGATTGAAAAGGCCTGCTCTTGGGTCCTGGCTCCATTCTCACTCTCGCAGCTGAGAAATCACAAGCAAGCAACAGAACCCACCCCTGCCTGTGCTCTGTTATTGTAAAGTGGGAGCCATGAGGTCTCTGACACCTTGGGCTTAGGTGAGATGAACAAAAAGTGGTATGTGTTCAGGGCATGGATCCTGGGCCATAGCAGCCTGGCTGAAATCCTGGCCTTGCCACTTAACCACTGTGTAGACTTGCCCCAGCCACTTATTTCTGTATCTCTGTGAAATGGAGAAAAGAATAGCCCCTAGCTACTAGGGTAGGTAGTGTGAAGACTAACTGGGTTATGACATGTTATAACAAAGAAATCTCTTTTCCCATGTTACTGTGTAATTTACCCTGTGCAGGTCACAAAAAACAGACTTGGGCATTTGGACTGGGTTCAAAGGGGAGTAGGGATGATGAGTCAACTTGGTACGGATTTATTTATTTCCTTGCTGCTTTATTTGTGGTTTTATTATTATATGTATAGTTTTATTAAATAATTGCCCATCTCCAGAGTTTTGACTCACATCACCATCTGTGAGAATGCCACCTCCAGACCAGTTGTATGCGGCAGCCGTGTGGCTCTGGGTACAGGTTTGATCATGTAATATCTCTAACCATGGAACCTTGCTTATTGCAGGGTAAGGAGGGATCACAAATGAAAACTGACTTTTAATTTCTTGCCATCTAGGTGGGATGAGGCTCTGAGTCAGATTTAATGTGATTGGAAGGCAATAAAGAACAATGGCCGCTCCTGTGCACCCCAAAGTTGTAATTTTATTTCTACCACAGAAGCACGGAGTAGTGATGTTATCTTCTCTCCAACTTTTTTCTCTTCCAGTCCCTAGATAACTTATCTAAGCTCCTATAGGGAACATGAACAGTACTGTAGGAGACTAAAGGTATAAGACTGGAGGAAGTTGGGGAAGGCCTTCATCCAAGACCATGAGAGTCGTGCCTTAGGAGAGAGGAGGCCCTCACTTTGGCAAAGCAGACGGCACCACAAGACAATGGCAGGCGCAGAACTAAATCCAGGAGGAGTGATGTCATGGCCATCTGATAAATCCTGGACAAGCTGAGGACAATCTTCCCCAGGTGAGGAGGAGGCAGGTATGTTTAGAGTCAGGAACAAAAGTATAATCCTCCTGACCCTCTAACTGGTTTGATCGGGGACAGTGGGTTATAGGTATACCTGAGTGTAGGCAGAATTAGGGAGATAAGTAGCTAGAGAAAATTCCTAAGTTTAAAAGATGAAAATAGAAGGTTCTTTGAGCTTGAGAGCTTTGAAAAAGCAAGTTTCACCTGTCTCCATATCTGACTGTCTGATTAAGATGGTGAGAAGAGTCCCTATAAAGACAGGGTGGTTTATTCACATGTATACACCAAATTGAAATAATCTAAGTCAAAGAGGGACAGGCCTAGAAGAAATCCCGAAGTCACCATAAATAAGTCCTCAGCACCTCCCCACTTATGAAATAGTAAGGTTTCCTCTCTATAATTTCTGCCCAGGTTTTGCTCTATGTACACCTCATCTCATCACAATCACTAATATTCTCACTTGGAGCACTACTTCCAAAGTCATGAAGTTACAAAGCATCTGAGTGGGTAAGGAACTTTGAGATCACTGGTCTGAAGTCCTCATAGGTGAATAAACTAAAGCCAAGATATGTTACCCAGAGAGACGCTCCAAATAGCACAGCAATAGAGGTGTAACTGGAAACCAGGTGATGTCTATAATAAAAAGAGGATAGAATTAACCACCAAAGGGATCTGGATTATAGTGTTGCTTCCACTAATGAATAACTGTACAGACTTAGAAAGAACCTTATACTCTGCATGCTTCAGTTTCTTACCTGCAAAATGAGGATGCTAATCCTCACAGTGCATGGTTGTGAGAATTTAATGAAATAAAATGTTAGAGAACAGCAAGTGGCAAGGCTTTGCAGCTGGGAGAGAATAGGCAAGGGTGGTAGGAAATGAGTTCATCATGGAGATCACATTGTTTAGAGCCTTTGGGTCATGATGGAGACTTTGGCCTTTGCTCTGAGTGAGATGGGATACTCCTATGGAGAGTTTTATGCAGAAAAGTGACATGGTCTGACATGTCTTATGAAGTATCCATCTGATTGCTATGGGAGGAATAGACTACAAGAGCAGCAGAGAGAACAGGTAAGAGAATACTGCTATAATTCTTGCAAGAGATAACCAGGGCTTGGGCCAGAGCATGACAGTGGAGATGTTGACAAGTGGGTGGATTCAGAAATATTTTGAAATTAGAGCTCAGAGGATGTGCTAGTGGAATGGATGTGAGGTATACGAAAGAGAGAAGAGTTAAGGATTACTTCAAGATTTTTGGTTTGTTCAACTGAAAGAAGAACAGATTTGTAGAGGGAAGCAGTTTTGGGGAGAGTAATTTTTAGTACAAGGGGAAATGTTGAGTGAACAGTTGGGCATATGAGTCTGGAGTTCATGAGAGAGGACGTGGCTAGAAATATAAAATGTGGTAATCATTAGGATACAGATGGCATTTAAAACCCTGTTCCTAAATGAGATCACCTAGAAAATGCATTTGGAGAGGATGGAAAAGTGTCACAAGACTAAGCCATGGAACACACAGGGCACATACAGGTCAGAGAAATGAAAAAGACTGCAAGGGAAATTAAGAAGGAGCAACCAGTGAAATAAGAAGAGAAAGCTATTCCTGAAGAAAGAAGAAAGAATTTTAATAAGGAGGGACTTTACAACTATATAAAATATTCCTGACTGGGTTAGTTAGATGAGGACTGAGAACCTACCATTTGTCTTAAAAACATGGAGACCACTGGAAATCTTGAAAAGAACAATTTTAAAAAAGTAATATGAATGGAGGCTTAATTACAGAGGGTTCATTAGAGAAAGTAGGTGGAGAATTGACTAGCCTTCCTACATATTAAAATATATTACAAAACTTCAGAATTAAGACAGGTTTTATTGGCACACAAATGGAAAGACAGGCCAATGAGCCAGAATAGATCTTCCAGAATTAGATCAAAATATATATGAGAATTCATTATATGATAAAGGTAACATTTTAAGAATAAATGGTGTTGAAATAAACTGTGTACCATATGGAAAAAGATAAAGTTGGATCCAAAGTGAAGTTTTCCAATGAACTGCTTTGATGAAGAAAGAAGTTCTGAGAAAACATGGGTGAGTTCCTTTATAAACTTGGAGTGAAGAAAATTTTCCTATCTATGATTCAAATTCCAGAAGCCACACAGAAGATTAATAAATTAGTCTAAACAAAAATTTAGCAAGCAGGTATTTCAATAGACAAATGATAAGCTAGAAAAGATATTTGTAATACATATCACAAAGCACTAATAATTATAAATTGGAACAAAAATTACAGTAACAAACAAAAAATGGCAAAAGTTATAGAGAATTCATAGAAAAAGAGATATTAATAATTGTTTTTCATGTGACAAGATACTCACTCATGAAAAGGAAAATATAAATTAAAGCACTGAAGTATCATTTATCACCTCTGAGAAGGACAGCCACCCAGAAATTTAACAAATACCCTCTGTTGGTGAGGTTCAAGGATACCAATCATTGCCATGCTTGCTGGTGAAGTGGTGTATGGTGAATGTCCATGGAGGCTAACCCAGGAATAGTTATAAAAATTACGAATGCACTGCATTAGCTTCCTAGGACTTCCATAACAAAGAACCACAGACTGGATAGCTTAAACCAACAGAATTTTCTTTCACAGTTCTAGAGAGCAGAAGTCTGAAATCAAGACATTGGCAGGACAATGGAGTAAGGTTCTCGGGAAGAATCCTTCCTTGCCTCTTGGCACAGTTAGAGATGGAATCTTAGCTGGGTAAGAAGAGAAGTGAGGGCACGCGAAATGTCAGTGTGCAGCTTTCTTTTTGCATGTGGCATATTTGCATGTCTTGCATGTATTTATTTATTCATTTTCTAAACATTAATTGAGTGCTCCCATATGTGTCATGAACCATTTTAAACACTCTAGGAGATGATATTAGCAAGACAGGAAAGTTTCTTCATGCCACCAAGTTCCATTCCAGGAAATAGTTCATACACAACAAAGAAATACACACACACACACACACACACACACACAGAGAACAAATTAAATAATGCTCACAGTTATGCAGATAATTAAAACTGGGTGATTGAGGAAGGTTAACTACACAGCTAATACATTTAAGGTAGTCAAGAAAAGCTTCTGTGATGAGGTGATATTTAAGCTGAGATCTAGTTTGTTAGAAATACAGACAGGAGGCCAATGTAGCTGGAGCAAGAGAGCTGAGGTGGGAAGTAAGGACATGAGCTGGTAGAGGTAAATGCGGGCCAGATCAGACAGAGCTCTGTAAACCACAATAAAATGTTAGGTTTTATTCTAAGCATGAATGGCATGATATGAGCTGATTCGTGTTCATCAATGCTCAGTCTAGAAGCTGCAGAATGAATTATAGAATCAGTTGCAGAGGAATAAGGGAGACCAGTTAGGAAGTTATTACAATAATACAGATGAGAAATTATGGTGTTTTGGTTATGAAGATTGAGAGAAACATAGATTTAAGATAAGTACTGTTCAATATTTTGCACTTTTATAGTGGCCAATGCTTTATCCCTAAAAAGGGGCACATATGACAGGTCAGAGAAAAATCATTCTGAGAGGTAAGTGAATACTTGACTCCAACATTGAATATTGTCCCTAATTATATACACCCCCTATAGCTATGGGCCCTAGAGGCAATCTCAGGCATATTCATTTATAACAAACTAGAGGCCTGATACACGAAATTCGTGCAAGGGGCTCAGCCCTTGCAGCCCCAGCTTCATCCGGAAGGTCATCCAGACAGTCGTCTGGAAGGATGTCTGGACGGTCGTTCTGCTGTTTGGTCTAATTAGCATATTAGCTCTTTATTATATAGATGATTCCATTCCACCTAAAGCTTACTACAGTGCCAATAGGGAATTCACTCCTTGTCTGGAAGGAAGGGGAGTGGGAAGGAAGTGAGGGAGGGAGGGAAGAAGAGAGAAAGGAAGGGGAAAGGAAGAGGAGGAGAGGGGAGGGGAGGTAAGAGGATAGGAGGCAAGGGAGGGGGGAAAGTAAGGAAATAAGAGCAGAAAGGTCATTGAAAAGATGGCTATATTCCATCAAAGGGACTTTTTAGGGGAAAGGATACAGTAAATATGTAGCTCAGTTTTCAGTTGTTAATTGCAGACCTGTATTTATAATATTCAGCAAGTCCTTCTCAGAGGCATGATTGAAAAAAATAGCATTTCTATTTATCTAGGAAATGATTAAACATGCACTTGTCCTAATTTTCTAAGCCTGCATGTGGTGGTGAGCACACCTGTCCCTGCTGTCCTCTATAAACAATGAGGGTACTAACTGCACTGCCAGTGAGATCATGGGATGCCTCCATCCACATTAACCTGTAAGATGAGGGATAACATTTGCCTTTGTATGAGGTGGGGGCACAGAAAAGAAAAGGCCCCAAAGACATGAGGGACAGCAACACGCTGACCGTGACATAAATAGTAACTACTAGTCTGGAATGACATTGCAGTAAAGCCTTTGTAATAACAGATTGAAAAGAAGAAGGAAAAAAACAGCTTAAATTGAAAACCACAAGTAAGTTCTAAAGGGTAAAGATACAGGTCAGCTCAGTGGATTCCAGTGAAAGTAATGGCAATGGTCTGAGTAGGGGAATATGCCTTTAAACAATTCCCAGCAGGACAGCCAATTTAGAAACTCTGGTCCCATATCCAGCTGTATGATTTCAAAAAGCAGGTCTGGGAGGAAATATAGAGATATTTGAACCCGAACACTAATCTTAACATAATTTAAATGTGCTGTGGACAGCCACACCTATGCAATTGGCAGTATTTTCAGTAATTAGAGTAAACTCTAACCTCAGCAAGATGTGGTTGGTATACAGCAATTTTATTTTCTATCCCTTTAGGATGGCTTTGAAAAGGTTCTGCATTTGTGCCTCACTTGCTCACAAGTAATAGAAAGAGTGATATTCACACTTTTATTTTTTAAAACTCTCAAATTGGAGAAAGGATGCCCTCAAACTTAGATGTTTTTCACTTACTGATAGAATTTTAGAGAAGGTACTAAGAATGGATAATAGTGGATTATCATTAACATTTTCTGGAGAGGACATATTCTGATAACATAAATTGGAAATACAAGTTAATCGTTAAGCAAAATTGTAATGCTGGTGAATTAATGCATAAAATTTGTGTCAGAAGCATGACACCTGTCAGAGCATCTTTTGACACAAGGTGACCAGAGTTGTGATGCTTTCCCCAGTGCTTAATCATGTGACTCTATAAAATAGAGCATTCATTTTAGAATTGCTGACGCCAGGTAGCAAAAATAGGAGCCAAAAATCATGTTTCTGGAACATGCTGTGATGAGACTAAAGCGAGTAGGCCTGAGAGGTATTCTAGAATCAAATTAAAATGGCACTGGTGGAGGCAGGTCTATGCTGGAAAAATTGAAGCAAAAGATTCTTCCTTCTCAATATAAGAAGCCACAGGGGGATGCGGGAGAAAGGGCTGTGCCAGCATCTCCCAGGTGAGAACGTTTTTTCAGTACCAATATCTCGAGAAAACCTCCCTTGACTTCATCTTAAATGATCAAGTCACTAGAACAGTCTCTGAATAAGGAAGAGCCCTTGGGAAAGAATTCTAGTCTCTTAACTCAATTCTGCAAATTAGGGTTACAACTAGTAAATCCATTTGACCCAGCAAAGAACAGAGTATGGCAAGAGTATATCTCAAAAGGTTGGCCATTACTTAATTTCCTTCTTAGTCCTCCAGAAGGTCCAACATAGTGCTGGATACATGGTCCGTAGCTAGCCTTCCATGCTGGGTGACTGATCCAAACATTACTGAGGTGATTGACCTCAAGTTTGAAAAGGCAGGTACTGCACCTTTTGTATATACACTACCACCATTTTGCATGATTGTCTTTCTGATTATCTAAACTTTTTTAAGTGATGGAGAAAACAGTAATAATGCATATTAAATTTATGTGTGTCATTCTATAGTTGTCACATCATTAATAGCACAAAAAGTTGAGGAAACATTCGTCAGGTAATTAAAAAAACTATTATCTAATTCAACAACAAAGTTTCTTAAGGCCTTGGAGAAAGAATAAATTTCTGTCATACGTCTCCATTGTTTTATGTTTGTCTTTCTCTTTAATGCAAAGAAGATTTCAACCAATATTCATATTGGAACTCCTCATATTCATCAGTTACAACCATAATCTATCTAGAGATAAAAAAATTTCAACAAAAATATTATATATGAATCAATTGGCTTTATGGAATTTAGAATAACGAATACTGTTTATATTACTATTAGTCATAAATTGTATGCTACACATACTTTATATCAATAAATTCATAATAAGCTGTGTGTATGTGTGAAAAAGAAAAAGAGAGAGAGAGAGAGAGTTAGGAGAACCAGTTGTCAGACACTTACCACAAACCCACTGAGGACTGAGGATAGAGTAGATAGTTTCAAAAGTAAAATCCCCAAAGGCAAAGAAAATGAGGCCTGAAATAACCAAATTTCCATATTTAAAATGTAGAAGTACAGATGGAAATCTGGGGCACAGGAAATCTAAAAATGCAAGAATTAACAGATGCTAGTCAAAGCAGGTAGAATTGACCAATGTTCTATGTTTTTTGAGAATACCTGTAGTCTTTGCTCATACTTTCCTCTCGTCACAGAAACTAGTAACTAAACAACTAATAATTATTAAGTAATTACTATATCAGAAGTATACTAAACACATTGTATAGACATCCATTTAATGACAGTAACCCAAGGAGTCAATATAGTCACCCCCATTTTTTGACAAAATAGAGGGTAAGTGTGATGTGAAGCATCTTGCTCAAGGACACAACCTACTGAGTCTCTCTCCATTGCCCAGTCTCAAACTCTGTGCTGGTAACTGCTTCTGGGAAGTTATTGGGTTTTTTTAGACTAAAAGAAAGTGCTTGTCATTTCTGCTGGGTGGAAAAAATAATGAAAAGCTCCTTCATTTGAGTCAAATCTTCCTGAATTTAATCTATCTTTCCAGCCCTTATTCACCACAGTTGACTCTTCAACAAGCTACCTCACCTAATCTTTCGCTTACATATGTTATGTTTTCTACCCGTTTGCTCTTTTTCAGGTATCCTTCTTCAAAATAACTTGTCCTCACAAGTCCCAATTCCAAATTCTACCTAGCCCTTAGGATTCAATTAAAAGCAGTATTCTCTGTGGATTCCTTGATTTTCCTAGAAAAAAACAAACAAACAAAAACAACCCTCTAGTCTGTTCACCCAAAACAGCTCTTAACCCCTTTTCCACCCTGAGTTAGGCAGCTTTCCCAAGCTAGAGTCTGGAAGAACTCTACCCACTTGGTCCTACAACTGCCAATATCTATTAGCATAATCAAAGACTTGAGAAATCCTGCAGTGCATAACCTTTTTTTAACTTTATTTTCCCCAATGTTACCCCCATTGATTTTACTCTGGAATCCATTTATTTCACCCCAAATACTCATTAATAGCACATGGCTCCAGTGTTTCAAAGCAACAACAATTAGGGAAATACTGGTATATATTATTCTCCTTGACCATGGATGCAAGGACACAAGATCATATTTTATCTTATATCACTCAATGCCACATACCCATTGCTTTGCATTTAGAAACTGAGAAAATATTGGTGGAATGAATGAACATGAATAACGAGTTATGTATACTTGAGTGGCCACAGACAAAATGTAAACTCTGCATATCCTTCCACAAAGCTTGCTTTCTGGAAGCACTCATTTTACAAGTATCCAACTAGATAGCATCCCTATAACACAGTTGGGCCAAAGAGCAGCCTAAGTAGCAATTGACAGAGAACCAGAGAACATCACTAGATGTTTGTCTGACTCCTTCTCAGTTTAGGAGAAAATAACAGCAAAGATTTAGGAAATATCAATACAGCCTGTTATTATCCCCAAAGTGTCTTCCACACTATCTTGCCAGAAGTCTAAACTGTTGATAAAGGTTCTTTCTTTTGGGTAGGCCTACTCTCTATGCCTCTAATTGCAATCTTCTGGTAGGAATCTCTCATGTATATCTTATGATTTTATCCTATGATTTTATCCTCTTTCTTCAGATTAGAGGAAGAGGACCACAAGAGACAATGGGTACCTTCCATGGAGAGACTCCTGAGGGGGGGGGGGGGTACTTAAAAGAAGGTCACCATAGGACTAACTTATCAAATGTCAGAACTTTCCCAAATATCCAAATGGGTATGTATATTGGTATGTGCCTATGTGTATAAAGGTTTCCTCCTTTTGAAAGCCTTTTTTTTTAGCTACTGACATCTATGAAAACATTGAATAGTTAGAATAAAATTTGTATTAATAACAAAATTATTTTCCTTTTAGCTTGATCCAGAGCTGCCAGGAGGAAAGATCAGTGGAAAAGTTTGAAAACTGCAGACATAATGAACCCAAGTTCTGTACAGCCTAGCAAAAAAATGATGGAAAGATGCATCTTTATTACCAATTACAGGCTGCCTGCTGTGTTCCCTGAAAAATGATCAAATCTGATACCTCCTAAAAGCAAGTCACTGATGCATGCTCCTCCCATGCCCACCCACCTGGGGCTGCCTTCTCCTGCCTCGTGCCCACACACACTCTCCCCCACCATGATTTATGGTTCAAGAAGAAGAGGAATGACTGGATTAGTGGTACACTAGAGCAGAAGCAAGTAAAGGGAAGGAGTGAACAAGAAAAAACATAAAACAAGTATAAAATAATTCAAGACAATTATGCAAAGGAAAACACACTGAATGGGAATGGGGGAAATAAATAATTGAGATTTAAGGCAGGAGAAAAAAAATAGAGTGAAAAGAAGAGGAGATGAAAGAGCCCACTCAAGGGAGAAAAGCAAGAAGGCAGTGGTGGTCCTGGCAGGAATATTTATAACTGGATAAAAAATAGAAAAGAAACAACTCATAATTTCTTGACATCCTCTGAAGAGGCCGTCAGCTCCGACTCCTTATGTTTTGCACAGGTTTTTATGTTGTCAGAAAGCCCATTTCTCTAGCCCAGTCAGAGGCCCTTTGGAGTAAAGTCAGGTGGGTATGGGGCTGATAGTGACTTCTGGAAGTAGTAGTCTGGGGATAGTGGCTAAGGATGAAAAGGAAGGAATTTTAACTTTATTCTAGAATTGAGATGCTACAGATTCTGAACTAATAGTGAGGCATGATTCGTCCTATGCTGTGGATGTTGCTCCATTGCAGCTATTTTTTCCCAGTGGTCAGTGAAAGTTTTCCTTGATAACAAATGCAATGAATATGAGAGTCAGGAGAATGCAAACTTTGCTTGACAGAAGGGAATCTGTACAGGAAGGAGATCCAGTGATTGTACTGAAAATGGGAAATTAGGGGAGCAAATACTTACTCAGCAGTCATTCACTAAGCACTTTCTAGATGCCAATCTATCCCCTCCGAGTGAGTGGAGCTGGGAATCTGGAATGGAGCCCAGGATCTGCAACTTAGCAAACACTCAAGCTGATTCTGGAGTGCTAATCCACTAAACATTTTTCCAGAAACACTATTCTAGGGGATATACTGTATATCTGTTTATATACTACTAGAGGCCTGATGCACGAAATTAGTGCAAGAGTAGGCCTTTGCAGCCGCAGCCACAGCCGCAGCGGCTGCCTCCATCCCATGGCTGCAGCCCCGGCTTCATCCAGAAGAATGTCTGGTCTAATTAGCATATTATGCTTTTATTATTATAGGTGGCCCTTTGAAAGACCACAAACTAGTTTATTTTTATTTATGTTTTTCAATTAAATCTTTACTGTTGAAAGTATTACATATGTCCTCTTTTTCCCCATTGACCCCTTCTAGCCCAGCCCAGTTCCCTGCCCCAGGCCTTCACCACCCTATTGCCTGTGTCCATGGGTTAAGCATGAACTTGTTGTTGTTTCTGTTAAGTTAATCTTCCCTAAAAGAAACTTTAAGAACAATACTTGCATAACAAGGGAGAGTGTGGTATAGTGGAAAGGGCACAGCTATTATAGGCAGACAGACTTGGGCTCATAGCCCAGCTCTGACAGATACTAACAAATACTAGAGCAATGGTTCGGTTCTCAAAGTGTGGTTCCAAGTATCATCTGGAAACTCGTTAGAAATGTCAATCCCATGGTCTCATTCCACACCTACTGAATCCAAAACGCTGGGCATAGAAACCAGTACTGGTCTATGCTTAACAAGCCTCTCAGATAATTATGAAGTGCACTAAAGCAGACGCTTTATTTAAACCCTCAGAGCCTCATTTGATCCATTTGTGAAATGTTGCTAACAACCTGCCTTATGGCTTACCCATGGCTTAAGGTGGGGTTTTTTAAATGTTAGATACACATATCAGTCTATAGGTCCTTTCAGAGTTACAAATGACACATTCAAATTATTACATTAAAAAGAGTCCAGTGAAAACATAAACCTGGGGAGAATTGATGAAGCCCACACAGAGGCTTGGGTCGATCTTCCACACTCCTCAATACAGGGCAGGTGGAAGGGAGGTTAGAGAGATGCCCACCAAGTGCATGACTCATGTGTTATAGCACCTACAACTATTTTAACTCTCTGATACATATCTGTCCCCTTCATCAGACTGCGAGTTCCTCCAGGGCAAAGCCCATGTCATCCAAATTTATTTTTCTATACCCAGCATAGTGGGTCCTCAATTCATGTTTGAATAAAAGATCACAAAGGTTAAAAAACAGTCTCTAAATTGTCTTGACATCAGAAAAGAGAGAGGAGAGAGCTGACAATGAGATAACAACTCCTCTAGCATGTACCAGCCCACAGGATTTGTCACCAGCCCAGAGCAAGTTGTTCCAGTTCCTTGCTTAGATTTCTGTGTCTTTTAAAACAAAGGCATAGTGCATGAGGCTAAAGATGGAGCCTCAGCAGCACAATTTTTCTGGATATAGCTATTTCAAGCTCCCTTCTGCTGTGCGCACAGCTCCACTGCAATGTATATATGTCTCATCACAAGCAAACTTTGTCCTGGGTTTGGTGAGTTTGATAATTATCATACTGTAGGCAGGTCAGTGGAAAGATGAGAAATATAAACGGCTTCCTATGACTCACTGGGTAAATCACCCCTCCATTTACAGATGCTTAGAGAATTTGTTAATTGATCTAAAGCAAGATTTCACTTGAGGGTGCATTATAATTCAGAAGAGAGTGGGACGCTCCTGGTCTTGGACATAATGCTTTGCCTGACCCCTCTTATCTGCCTACTGAAGGTCTGAACACAGGTAGGGCTGTGGTCAATTAACAAGATGACAAGCATTCCATCTGTTTGGTCTGCTTGGTGAAAAAAATCTTTTCAGCCTCTAGTTTTGACGCATTCAGTTCCTCAGCAGCCCCAAATCTTTCTTCAGTATGTACATTTCTTTCTCCACTTGATCTAGCCTTCAGCTTCTCTTTATTTAATAAGCAATACCCAGCATATGTTCAGAAAATACATAGTTACTCCAGTTCTAGTCCCTGCTAGAACACTTGTTTGATCCTGTCTGTCTGTCTGTCTGTCTAACTGACCCTTGTTTTGGTTCTCCTAGTCTCCTTAGACCACTTAATTCCCCCTGATATTTTTAGGGTATTAGCTAGAGAATTCATATAATCTCCCAGAATCTGCTTCCTGGTTGATTAATCACTCCCATTTGTCAAGTCATACTCTCAATAGTGCACAAGCCAGTTCATTTTCTGCTTTCCCCTCCATCTCCAGTCAGTGACACCTCCCAGGAATATTAACTCAGAGTCATGTATTGTTTAGGATACCATTCCCAGGCTCCAACTTTCACTTACTAATATTACCAATAATATTAATATTTCCAAATCCAACTGCCATTTTTCTCTCCTTACCCTAATCAAACTCTCAATAGCATTTGACACAGTTGACCCCTCTTAAAAACCATGGTTTGTTTTCCTGTGACATCATGTTTTTCTGTGTTGTGTTTGTTTGTTTTTTCTATCCCATTGTCCTTTGCTAACTCTTTCTCCTCTACTTCATGTATGAATGCTGAGGTCTCTCCCTCTTCTCTTCTTCCTCTGTACTCCTCGCTCCCTGGGTGATCATAGATCTCAGATTTAGGATATTAGAGTAAGAACAGTCTTGTGATATCAGGACCTAGGAAGATCTGACTGAGAAGATTAATAAACCAGAAATCCAATGTTTTTGGACAGTTTCCCACATGGACCTTGAAATCAACCCCCCGCCCCCCCCCCCAAAAAAAATGTCAGGTAGTGGAGTAAGATAGCAGTTGTGAGCTAGTTTTCAGATCATTTGACGAATCTGAAGGCAAGCCTGGAAGCATGAATGAGAGAGCCAAAGTAGGAACCACAAGAGGCTGGAGGGCTGAAAGCACCCTTGGGACCTGAAGCATGGTAACAATCTCACTTACTAATAACTTTAGTCATCAGTGACCTTTCTCCTCTGGACCACATACTGTAAGTGTGTTAGAAGATTCAGCTTTGTACTATTCTCTGTTGTTGGCTATGTTGTAAGCCCTGGACCTGGGCTCAGGAGAGAAGGAACTGAGTCATATACTAATATCCTTTCAGCATTGCTCATCCATAGTCTCACACAAATAATAGACTAGCACCTAGCACAGGTCTGGACAGGAAGGGCCCAGGAAGTATTAATATAGTTTTTGGAAAACAGAATTATCTTTTCCCTCAAGTTTGTAAAATACTTGGAGCCTATAAGGTTCCCTTTACTTTCTTTTTACATAAGGAACAATCATCCTATCTGGGCAGATGTAGTGAAGCCATAGACTTAGGTTGGTAAGAGGGGTCTGAGGGTTTATTGTGAGTTGGGTCTTGAGTGTCTGGTTCTTGAGAATCTTGTGCAAAGAATAATCTGGGGTGGGGAGGGGGGTGATGCTCAGATGTTTGCCTCTGAGGTCATCAAAGTAATGAGAACCATTCTATTCCTTTCAGGGAACCAGTTTGTGAAAATGGGGAGCATGCTCATCATCCCATGATTGGAGAACTCAGGCCTACCATCCTTGACCCTGGACCTCAGTGGATTTTCACAAATTAGATCAATCCAAGAAATATCTGGATATTTCCCCACTTTCACTTAACATTAGAATGTTCTGGACATGAACATTGTAAATTCAACTTCTTTGACATCAATTTAGGACTTCTTAAAATGGCCAGGAGCATTTCAATGAGTGAACTAAGAACCAACGCTAGAAAAGGCCACTGAAAGCAACACTTTAGAAAGTCAATGGCGTTTTTGAGGGTTCTACAATCTATTAGGACTCATAGAGAGCTCTGGTAGAGACAACAAAGAGTGTATCCTCTTCTTTCTGCTTCTTCCAGCCAAGTTGGGGAAGAAGTAACATTAAATAGTTTATTTTCTCTGGTGATTCGTTTGGTCTATGCATTTTTCTTTTCTAAATATGTTTTGTTGATTTAGACTCATCTTTTCATTTCACAGTAACCATCACACCCACCATCACTGAAGAGAGCTGACTATGATTTTAGGCTGGGAAGACATTAGCAGCCTCTCAATCCAAGTCTTATCAGAGAAAGGTACACTCCCTGGGCACTCAGGGCCTTGAAGCTTCATAATTAACATGAGATCAAGCTCATCGAATAATTGTTGTAGATCCAAGTGAATGAATGGAATTGGTCCTAAAATTCTCTAACATACGTGCCCTCCTATAGCTGCCTGTTATATTGTATACCTTATCATTGGAAAATGTGGTTGCCGCTTTCTAAGTCCAAGTGACCCAAACAAATCTCCCTTCCAGCCCCAGCCCCAATCCAGCACTTGTGCATTTTGAATTTATGGCTACAATTCTGTTTGTTCCCAGCAGTATTCTCTAGATTAAAGCTGCATCAGAAATCAGATTTCTTTTTTTTTCTCCTGAAGAGTATAGTGAAAAAAAAATAACTCAATAAATCTGGCAAATTAACAATAAGATCTCAAACTTTGGGGCATATGTGTAACTCTGCTGTTGTGGAAGAAATATAAAACTACTGACAGCTGAACCAATCAGACTACATATTACTATTTACAAGCAGGAAGGATGAAAGACAATTTTTCCACCTAATTTGAACCAAGTTCACCACAAGGAACAAAAAACTTTCAGGGGTGGAGAATATCCTTATTTTCTATGCAGCTATCATAATCTTATGTGAAATGGGACATTTTGAAAAGTCATTTCTTCAGATTTTTTTCACTCTAAAGTTGAAAACCTAGACAGGTGTGAGTTTTATAGCATTTCCTTCCAAACCCATCAGCTGCGGTATTGGACTGGATATGAAGAAATCACCTTGACCTGATTTATGGTCTCCTGATTGTAATAAAAGATATATTAATTTCAAGTTCAAAGATATATTAATTTCAAGCACTTAGAAAGGGAAAGTAAGGATGTCATTCATTGAAAAGCTTGTGAGCGTTCAGACCACTGAGATCTACTTTACTTGAAAGGAGAACTGGAGAGCATGGGACCATAAAGTGGCTTCTTGTTTGGGGGTTGTAATTGAGTCAGTTATGAGTAATCAATATCCCTGTCTTCATTATCCATGTCTCCCTAAAATAATTTTCTTCCCAGACAGTGGCTCATAGCCCCTGTCTACAGTGACTGTCATGGACTTCAAAAGCAAAGCAAAAGAAAACAAAACAAAGCAAAACAAAACACTTTATTCCCTAAATCTTCCATCTCAAACTATGCAGCCTCAGGTGAAGGGCTGAGTATGGATGCCTTTAAGCCTTTGAAATCTCACCCTTGCACTCAGCATTCACCCAACATGTACCACGTGCTCCTCAGTTCCAGGCCCTTTGCTGGACCTGCAGTGGTAAAAGGCATTGACTCTGCTCTGAGCAGGTCACCAGTGGGAAACTTTACAGATACCCTGCTCTCCACCTGCAATGCATTTCTTTAAATTTCCATTTGTTCCAACTCTACATTTTCATAAAAGTTCTATTACAGTCCCACCATATTTGTGAAATATTCCCTGAAACTCTTTTTTTTCTTGAACACATGTAGTCTGTATTGCCTTTTTGACATTGAATGGTTCCTAGTCTGAGTTGTGACATATATAATATTATTATAATTAATTATAGAACAGTTAATGTGCTCTGTGCATTTGTGTGTGCTTTTTTGTTTGTGTTGTATTTTTTAATATATATTTTTATTGATTTCAGAGAGGAAGAGAGAGAGAGAGATAAAAACATCAATAATGAAAGAGAATAATTGATCAGCTGCCTCCTACACGCTCCACACAGGGGATCGAGCCCACAACCCAGGCATGTGCCCTGACCGAGAATTGAACCATGACCTCCTGGTTCATAGGACAATGCTCAACCACTGAGCCATGCTGGCTGGGAGAAGAGCATTTGTTTTATTTTCCCAGGTTAGAACATCCTTGAGAGCAATGACAGCTTCAACTATGTTTCTGGAACCCTTCAAAAAAACTTAGGTAGTACTGTATGTGTAGTAGGCATTCAGCTACTCTTTTTTTTTTTAATAAGGAAGGAAGGAAAAAGAGAGGGAGGAGGGAGAAATAGCCTAAACATTCGTGAATTCTAATCTACCTAATCAAATCCTCACAATATTAGTAAGTCTCACAAAGGCTACAAATATAAATCTCGATGGATGCCAGGTAAGAATATTATGGTAATACTGAATTTTCTCTGTAAATTAAAAAGCTAAGTTTAGTGGCCTTATTATTTATGTTTAGTGGTGTGTGTGAAGGTAGAAAGGGAGTGAGGGGAGAGAGAGAGAGAGAGAGAGAGAGAGAGGGAGAGAGAGAGAGACACCTGTGAATAAGATATTGAAAATATAATAGAATCCAAAAAGACTGGCTCTTAAGTGTTTAGTCCTTTCTAATTCATGTTTTTACTTATAGTTTTAGAATCACAATATTTTTCTGCACTCATCCATTCCTATCATCTTTCTCTCCCAAGACCTACCACCTCTTAAACAAAAAGGCAAAGCTTCTATGAATGATTGACAGGGGAAAATGTCAGCTGTCAGTAAATTGACACCAGCTAATGTAAGTACATATGGGATTTTGGCCCAGGATTCCAACTCAGCTGGTGAGTGAGGATCTTGGAAGTTACAGAGACAGCTGTCCTCCACAATAAATGTTAGTGAAGACAATTTGAACCCCTTCCAATTCATACAGCCTGAGCAAGGAGCAAGGTTGACAGAAATGAATTGGCAATTCTATTATTTGGGTAATCTGATCAATATATCCAGCTGAGCAACATCATTGGCTTGCTGAAGCATGTCCTGGCCTGGGACAGAACTTTAGCCAGACAGGGGCACTGGAAAACCATGTCCTCAATTCATCTCCTGGCTCCAGAATTTGGGGGGAAGAGACACAGAATAGGAATGATGTGTCTTTCGCCTAAGGAGGCCAGTGTGTTGTATACCTTATTGAGGGTGTGGAGTGGGGAAGCTGTACACATGGGGTAGGAAGTGAGTAAACAATAATATCAAATGAAAATTTATGAGGTTTCAAAAATACAAATTGTTGGAGATCAGCACTAGTGGGTTTATAGGAAATTGGTATTCTCAACTTTGTAATACTCAACTTATAAGAGTCACAAACATATAAACAACTGCCTAAACAGTTGTGAAGATTTTGAACTTCTGGGCTATTACAAATGGCACGATGTAGAATTCTTTGCATAATGGGGTATCCAGCAAAGACCAAGCCTTAACCATTTTTTCAGAGCAGGAAAAATCTCTATTTAAGAAAATGTAAGTCGTTTGTGTTTCTGGGGTTCAGCTTTTGGGCAAGGAGTCTCTTTGTCTGGGAGGAAATGTTTGTAAAGTTTATTTGCAAACCATTTTTTCTTAGAGGCAGCAACAGTTCTTTTTCTGAATCAGGGGAGTTCTGCTGGATCTGGATTCTAGAGTGTAAAGAACCCTGGAGATCTTTAGTAATTGGTGGACAGTAGGGATAGTGTAAGCTTGTTCCTGTCCTGCGGTGAACATCAGGGAGGTAGGCAGGGAACATGTCCACTAAGAAACTCTGCAATACAATTGGGGTATATGGTCTTTAGGAAGTGCCTTCCTGCTGGAAGCCAATTCCAGCATGACAGCAAGGGCTGAATCATCTGGAGTGGCAAGGGCATTTCCCCAAACCTGAAAAGGGATGATAGCTTGCTGCCAGACAGCTCAGGGCATCTTAATCTACATATTATTGCCTCCTACTGGCCAAACACCTGAACAGCTGTAAGCAAATTCCCCCATTCTGACAATGCTGTGTATACCAAAACCTGACCCTTTGATGTGTATAGCTCTGCCTCACCTCTGGACAATTTGTGTTAATAAAAAGCATGGGGTCCTGAGTTGAGGAGATCTTAGTTTCTTTAGCTAGGCTCCTCTGACCCCCAAATGCCTTTCAAAATTATGCTTCATCTCTGGACTCTTTATTAAGTTCCACACAGCCCTTCTCCAGATTGCTGAACCCTTCTAGATGCCGGAACAAGAACCCCGGCACCTCCCTTTAAAATAGTTAGAGGACCTGGCCATATTTCAGAAGAAGTAACTCAGGAGAAAGCCATGGCCCCTCTGGAGGCCAGAACAAAGGTACTAGCAATGTCCATTAGCCTAGAGATTGTGGTGCAGAAGGAGCAGGCACACCTAAAGGAAGACAGACTCAAGAAGGCAAGTGGTGACAGGCAGAAGCTCAGAGGGGCAGCTGGGAGCCAGAGGCTGGCTAAGACAGGAAGAGATGCCCAGGCTGATTTGTGAAGCAAGTATGAGTAGGCTCTGGAGATGAACAATGCGGCAAAAAGATGAGGCTTCCTGAACTTAAGCAGGATGGGAGCTCTCACAGTAATTTGGATATCAATGTAACTGTGTCATTATTTTATAGACTCACACTATTCAGACGAGGGACATGTGAATTATACCTGTAATTAGTGTACACGCCTTCCTATTTTTACCCACATAAGAAGGTGCGGTAGATAAAAATAGGAAGGCTGATTACCACCCCCTATCCCCCCCCAAAAAAAGAGAACATGAAAGAAGTCTATAAAAGGTGAGGCATTTTTCTGGGTCACATAGAGATAAGAGTTTCACCAATATTCTGTTAAGAAGGGGAAGTCAGTACTGGCATGCAGTATGTAATAATACTGTATAGCTTGTTATATTGCAACTATGCTTGTTACTTAGCTAAGGAGATGTAATTCACCCCATTGCACATAATCAGCAGAAAAACCCTTGTTTGTTAACTTACAATGGTTATATTAAACTGCAAATTCTCAGATACCTAGAAAATCAACACACACAAAAATGTCTAACTGAAGTCTTTACCTCTTCTTTGGGTATTACATACCCTTAAAGGATGTACATCTTTCACACTAAGATATCACCTCACACCTTCAGAATGGCTATAATCAACAAATCAACAAGTATTGGAGAGGATATGGAGAAAAGGGAACCCTTGTGCACTATTGGTGGGTTATAAATTATAAACTGGTGCAGCCACTATGGACATTACTAAAAAAATTAAAACTAGAACTACCATATACCCCAGGAATTCCACTTCTGGGTATTTATCCAAAGAAATCCAACACTAATAGAAAAAGATATATGCATCCCTATGTTCACCTCAGCACTATTTATACTAGTCAAGACATGGAGGCAACCTAAGTTTCCATCAATGGATTGATGGATAAAGAATGGTATATCTATCCAGTGTAATATTATTCAGTCACTAAAACAAGAATGAAATCTTACCATTTATGACAACACAGATGAACCTAGAGGGTATTATGCTAAGTGAAATAAGTCAGACAGATAAAAACAAATGCCATACTCTTTCACTTATATGTGGAATCTAAAAAACAATATAAATGGACAAACTAAACAGAAACAAAGTCATAAATGCAAAAACAAATTGGTGGTCACCAGATAAAAGGGGATTGAGGGAGTGAGTAAAAAAGGTTAAAGAGAATAGGAAGTACAAATTGCCAGTTATTAAAGTAGTCATGAGGATGTAAAGTACAGCCTATGGAATGTACTCAATAATATTGTAATAACTATATATTGTGTCATATGGGTACTAGACTTACTGGGGTGATCACTTGATAAGCTATATAAATGTCTAATCACTGGAGTATACACCTGAGACTAATATAATATTTTATGTCATCTTTAATTGAAAAATAATTTTAAAAAATGAACATACATATCTAAGAACAACATCTAGAAGTGTTGTATGAAGTGTCCTTTTCATAATCATGTACCAATGCTTTGGGGGCTCAACAGCCATGTTCACAAATCAAGGGCCAAATGGAAGTACGGAAATCTGACAAACCCAAGCCAGGTGAGATGCCTATATTAAAAACCTCTCCTTGGCTATCATTGGATACTTTTCCTTATATCACTTTTTTTTTCAGTGACATTAACTTTTAGATGTAGGGCAAAATTTGAACTATTTCCTGATTTTGAGAGCTGGGCCAGTAAATGGATGGATGCCCTAAAGGCATCCTCAGGAAAGAAACTTAAAAATAAAATCAAGAAAATTGTGCGAGTCCAGAGAGCTAGTTGAGAATCACTTTTACTCTGACCAAAGGCAGCACGGTATAGGATTAGGGGTCAAAGTCAAGTATTGGGCCTGCTGCTTAATTTCCATGTATGACCTGGCAAAGCAATTATGTCTTTCTGAGCCTCAACTTCTCCAAAAATGAAAAGATTTATGAAAACCAGCACATAAGTTTGCTCTGAATATTAAGTGAAATGATGTATTTGGGAAGCATTTTGTAAACTATATTTACTGTTCATACCAAACTATAATTTTCAGGGGGTTTGATTTGGAAAGTCCAAAACTGACACTGGAATAAACCATTGTGTTTTTATAGGTATGGATGACAGGAGTGGTGAAATACTGTGTCAGAGGGAAGGAGGCTGTGTGGTAGATAAAAAATCAGAGTCTCAAAAAAAACACATCTCTATGCTGACCCCTCACACCTGTGATGAGACTGGGGCAGAGAGAGTTTTCCAGTGCAAACCGATGGGGCTGTCAGCGCACAACTAGGCATTTCTCAGCGCGTCAGGATCTAATCGGGACCATGTCTTGTAGCCTGTCAAGGGTCAGAAACAGTGAATAGGTGAAGAATTAAGTTCTTGGGAAATCTAGTCAACCAAATGTAAGTTTGAAAAGATAAAAGAAAAAGAAGTCGTAAAAACTCTTTATAGGTGACAGAGGGCATGGCTGTGGAGGTGAGATATTTTGTTTTGCTGTATACTGTCAGTAAAGCAATTTCTTCTCTTAGAAAATGATGTTTCTATTGGACTCTGAGCTGTTTGTTATTCTGAGCCACAAACAAAATATTTTTCATAAGAACATCAGAAATGCCATGCTGTGTCAAACTCATGGTCCCCCTAGTCCCGGGTTTTGCCTTTGAAAGTAGCACCAAGAAAGGGTTCAGGAGAGGACACACATCTTTATTTTAGAGGCTTTGAAAATATTTTTTACTGTGGCTCACACTTAGAAATATATTTTTCACTGTAATCCAGTATATTCTCTCTCTCTCTCTCTCTCTCTCTCTCTCTCTCTTACACACACATACACACACAAATTATACATATACATACCTATGTATATGTTATGCTGTGTATAACTAATACTTTGTATTTTATTTGATTTCTTTTTTAATTTTTCACTACTGGCCCCAACCCACTTAACTGATTTCATGATCCACTAATAGGATTACAACATATAGGCTGAACACCCTGCTCTATATGCTGTCAGCCTCAAAGAATCTATTACCCATGAATTTACCCAAAGCCATCTTTTGGGGAAATGAGTTCTACAAGGTAAGGACTCCCAACATGAAGTGCAACTTATTCTCACTTGTGATTCTATAGTATGTGAGGTAAGATAAATATGATCAGATGATCTAGATAAAGGACAGCAGTCTTGGTTTTCCTTCTCTTTCTCAGAGATTCCATCTTTATGGCAGAGAGACTACAAAATGAAGCTTACACCGGATGAAACCTTATCACAGTGAAAGGCACTGAATATTTCTGAATTGATTTTTATGACAAGGTGTCTCAGGCACTGATTTGTCAAACATATACTAATTACATCAGGTTGTATTTCCCAAAGATGGCTGCAAACCATCCTCCATCTCACATGCTTTTCTTCAATGTAATCTAATCACATCCCACTAAGAGATGGGTCCATTTCTCTACCCCATCAAATCTATTTGGACTCTGTATCTGCTTTGACCAATAAAGTATGGAGGAAGTGACCAGTGCCAGCTCCAGGAATAGTTCTTAGCTGAACTGGCAGCATTGCCTTCTTGCCTTTGGGAGGCAGCATCTGGGAAGAAGTGTAAGTACTCAGAGACCCTCATGGGAGAAGTCCAATCTAGCTGAAGGGTCCCTGCAGGATGAGATGTCATATGGAGATAAGAGACAAGTCAAGGAGAACCATGTATAAAGAAACTCTCTCAGCAGAGACTTCCCAACTGTAGGGACCAAGCATTCAGCCAAATCCTTCCTGAATTTCTGACTCACAAAATTTTGAGTAAAATAATTTTTGTTTTAAGCATCTAAATTTTAGGGTAGCTTGAAAAGCAGAAATATATGAGCAAAATAATTATCTATACCATGTAAATCTGAAATTCTATGGTCTAACAAACAGAATGGACTTCGTGATTTTTCTTTTGAATTTAAATTTTTGCTTTTTGTCTAGTAATAAAATAGAGATAATAAAATTGTATAAATAAAAATATGAAGCACATGTTCACAAAGACAATGTTCTGTTTCACCAATATTTGTATTTCACTAGTATCTACCCATTATTCATTCTTTTTTTTCCTACTGGGTGCTTAGTATGTATTAGCATTCTACATTTAAGCTGGATCTTAGAGGATGAGCAGGTCAGGAAGAAGAACTGGGGAAGGGACATGATAGAGCAAAATAATGGAATTCCAAGAAGAGAAGATGGAATATTCAAAGGCAAAAAGAAATAAAAATGTGGTGGGCTGGCTGTGGTTCAAGGGATAAGTGATCAGTGGATAGAAAGGAACAGTAAGGCTTAGTTAGTGTGGTTGGGGCCATGTTATCAAGGGCTTCAGATGCCTGCTAAGAAATCTAGTCTCAAACCAACAAGTGATAAGGAACCAAGAAAGTACTTTCGAGTAAAAACATGTCCTGAGTGCTTTCATACTGAGGAAGAAGTCAGCAGAGGATGTACAATGGGACATGACCCCAGGGTCCCAGTTGCCCTCCCCACATGTTCTGGACTAACTCACAAGAGATAAAAGCACACGCCAATGGGAATCACTTCCTTTACTTGTTTCCTGTACTAAAATGGAGGGAGGGCAGCCACTTCCTAGGATCACTGTTCACCTGTGGGTGGTATATAATAATAGGGAAGAAAGATTTTTCAAAAATAAAGGAAGGAAAACAGTGAATCAAAATTACAGCAACTCAGAGTGGGGAAAGTTTGCACTGGGGGCATATATTTCAAACACTGGGATAATACACTTTATCCTCAAATCTAAGACCACATTCCTATCACAGCTTACAAAGCAGAAAACATAAATCACTAGCAGACATTTACCTTTCTGCGGTGCATTTAGGGGTTTTCTCTCTCCCTATGCACAGGATTCAACTTCAGAATTTACACTTCCCTAACGTTAGAAAACAAGTTTCAGCAAAGACAGGGGTCAAGATGTTTGGGTTTTTGCAGCTAATCTTATTATTACTTCAGAGTATCCAAGCAAAGAAAAAAGCAACCAGACCAGATCGCCCATGGCCAAATACTGTAACATAAATGGACATCGTAGCCCAAGGAATCTTGCTGCTGGGAACAAAGAGGCAGAAAAGCATCTTAACCTCTTTGCATACAAACGTCATGGAAATGACACAGGAAAATAAAATTCTCCATGGTGGTATAAAGCGCTTTATTATGATGACCCAGTCTCCAGGGATATTTAAAATTCTGAACCCAGGTTCACTGAGTTTTGATTTCCTTCTCATCAGAATTGCTATCCCAATTTTAACGGCACTTCCCCGAGGGCACAGAACATCAAATCACCATATTTATAGCTGATGCGTAATTGCTTTATGTAATATTTACCTGGCTATTCATCTGTTTGCGTGTCTTCTGTCTAGCCGGTGAAACTGTCAATAGACAAGTTTCTCAGGATCTTGTAGAGGGGTATGTCATTCACTGGATATTTTATCCATGTGGCTTGTTCCTATGTTTCTTAAAGGGGTCACCCACCTTTACCTGCCCCTTCTTGAGAAGTTTCTTTTGCTTCTTGGTGAGGTTTATGCCTACATTGGACTTTTATTTCTACCTCATAACCCTCATCATTGATGCATTTCAAGGTTCCAAGCTATCTTTTTGAATATTCCATACTGAGCTCCTTACCTTATATAATCACAGTACAATTTCAAGCCACTGGAATTAATAAATAGGATGAGTATTTTAGTATCCTTTAAAACACTCCATCAATTTGTATGTATATTAGCACTTGAAACTGTAAGAGTGCCATCTTTACACTTTCTAGAGATTCTAATCTGTGCATATAAGGAGAGGAGCCAGGCAAGGTTTCTCTAGAGCAGCCGTGGGCAAACTACGGCCCGCGGGCCGGATCCGGCCGTTTGAAATGAATAAAACTAAAAAAAAAAAAAAAAGACCGTACCCTTTTACGTAATGATGTTTACTTTGAATTTATATTAGTTCACACAAACACTCCATCCATGCTTTTGTTCCGGCCCTCCGGTCTAGTTTAAGAACCCATTGTGGCCCTCGAGTCAAAAAGTTTGCCCACCCCTGCTCTAGAGTCTACCCTCTTTCACACTCAGCTGGTCAGAACTTCTAGCTGGTGAGAAGAGCTCCAGCATGGTAAGCAGCCTCTTCTTAGCTCTCCAATTTTGCCACCTCTCAGTTTTGATAAAATCCCAACTGAGCCTTAGTACAAGTGTTTGCCTCAAGACTGGAGAACCTGGTTAGCTCACAACCACACCAGAAATATTAACTATTTTCTTCAACATCTTTATTTCCCAAAGCTTTGACCAGGGGACATTTTGACATCCTAGTTTGATACTAACCCAGGACTAATCTATAGCAACAAGAGTGGCTGTATTCTCTAGGGCTGGTTGGCCTTGTCCAAAGTTATGATTTATAATCTACCGTTGTTTCAGCTTTAATTCTTGCTTCCCCAACATATAAGACTTATGGAATTGAATAAATAAATTTTATTTTGACAGTCAAGCTTTCCTTCACCCCTTGTAAATTTTCCAGGGAAAAGTTTGACCTTCATTTTTTTCCCCATTGTTCCTAGCAGAATGCTGGAAAAAATGGCAGATGGATAATCACTAATTTTTCATTAGTTGAACTTAGAAGATTTATCATTAGAACTTATTGCTTTAGCTTTGTCCTTCAACATAGTCTTGAATTCCAGCTCTCAATGTCTATGTATCTACATTTCTATCCTCTCCCCCCAGCCCCTCATTATTCCTTTGGGTCTTTTATTTCTTATGAATCTCAGCCTTCATCACATTCTTCCTACTAGTTTAAACCTAAACAACAGGCAATGGTATCTAAGTGTCATCATTATTGAGGGGCAGAGGGTGAGATGGGATAGGACAGTGATGGTGAACCTATGACATGTGTGTCAGAGGTGACACGCGAATTCATTTTTTTGGTTGATTTTTCTTTGTTAAATGGCATTTAAATATAGAAAATAAATATCAAAAATATAAGTCTTTGTTTTACTATGGTTGCAAATATCAAAAAATTTCTATATGTGACACGGCACCAGAGTTAAGTTAGGGTTTTTCAAAATGCTGACACCCCGAGCTCAAAGGTTCGCCATCACTGGGATAGGAGGTACACTTGTCTAGACAGGGGAAACCCTCTTTCTTTGAGCCAACCTCCTTTGGACCCCAGCACTCCTGCTCTCCCTGCTTTGCCTCCTCTGTTGTGGATGCTATGAAGATGCCCCCCTGCAATGCCTCCTACTCTTGGCATCTGTCTGTTGTAGCTCTCAGCAACCACCTCTTCCCTGCTCCATCCACCCCCTTCAGTGAACAGGGCAAAATCCCTATCTCTTTCTTCCCTGCTGTTTGTAATCATTTCAGGAACAACAGTTGCCATAGCTGCCCTGAGAAGAGCAGGTGCTAACAGCTGTGTGTGGGCCAGACACCAACTAATAATCCATAGATTCCTTTGAGAATGTTCTCTTCGGCTTAGATTGGCCACAACTTTCACTATGATATCCAAAGAGATAGGGAACTGACAAACCTTTATCTACCTCCTATCACTCACAGCTAGAAAAAAAAAGTCGTCCAATGTACTTTAACTTATTATTGTAAACTGGATTTGCTAAGTGGTAATTAGACAGTGGAAGATGGGCAGTCCAGAGCACTCGTACTATTTATAGACCAAGTCATAGCTTTATTTATCACTACTACCTCTCCTCAGATTCACTTAACCTATGAAGTGTCAATGGTGTCCATGGAAACAAATTGGCATAATGGACAGTGCTCTTGGAGAGGGAGGGAGAGGAGAGGGAGGGAGGGAGAGAGAGAGAGAGAGAGAGAGAGAGAGAGAGAGAGAGAGAGAGAGAACAAACAAAGGACAAAAAGAACCATGTCAAAAAATAAAACCAGTTTTCTTTTTAAAATCATACACATGTCATTGTTGTTACATTTGTGATTTCAAAAGACAGAAATCAAGACCAGTTTTTCCTCCAGCACGATAATTACTCTTCCTTTAAGGAAGTTGGGTACAGCTGGCCAAGAGAAAGCAGGCAGGACCCACAGGCAAACCTACAAGATCTGGCCTTTTTGTCTTGAGTGTCCCCTCTTTCCATCTTCTCAGTCCCTTCCCCTCCTTTGGTTCTCTCCTCCTCCCACTCTGGCATCCAGTGTTTGCACTCTCCCCATAGAGAAGTTTCCTGATTGCCTACCTTTAAGTACAGCTTAAGTGACTGATCATTAGTCAGGGGTGTTGAGAAGGGAAGCCCTAACAAAGAAGGAAACTCAAGTCTTTGAGCTTGAAGTTTTATTCTTCCATCCATTGATTTTTTTAGCAATCACACTGATATTTAAGGACTTAATGCACCATCTCTCCTGATATTCCTGCAATTTCAGAAATCTTTAGAGGCCAATACTTAAAAAGTCATTCAAACATCACTGTGCCATGAGTGCTTTATGTCTAAATGTATGCTAAGCCCAAAGGAGATACCGAGAAAATTGACTTACTATATAAAGCCATTTGTGGAGAGGGGAGGGAAACTCATTCATTTATTCTTCCCAGTATGTCTTTATTGAGCTC
This sequence comes from Myotis yumanensis, assembly GCF_028538775.1. NCBI lineage: Eukaryota > Metazoa > Chordata > Mammalia > Chiroptera > Vespertilionidae > Myotis > Myotis yumanensis. The sequence continues at coordinate 26,324,639 of NW_027223762.1, read as the reverse complement.
CATCATGTCATAAAAGGGCAAGTTGGTTGGGTGGTAGAAGAGTGGCAGGATACAAAAAAATAAATATAAAGATGGTCTATTCTTATCATTATAGAGGAAAAAATATATAATTATAGTAATAAGAGCTAAAATTTATTGAGCAGTTTTTTTCATATGCCGAATGCTGCTCTAAATGTTTTGCATTATAAACTCATTTCATACCCACAACAACCTGTGCTTCTTCTCAGACTCACTTAAATAAGCCATAAATTTTCAGTTGGTTCTATGTGAACAAACTGGCAAAGTGGACAGTACACCTAAAAAAATACAGAGGACAAAAAAGATCTTGTCAAAAATAAAACCAGTTTCATTTCTAGAATCTCATGTAATGCATAGTCAATGAAATTATGTTTTAGAAGATAGAAACCAGGGCCAATTTTCCCTCTAAAATGTACAGAGTGGGGCAAAAGTAGGTTTGCAGTTGTTTATATGGAAAATAATATAATAATGAATAAATACAAATAAAATAATAAACTGTGTTTCGCCTACTCACACTGTAAACCTACTTTTGCCCCACCCTGTACATTCGTTGCTTCTCCAGGGAAGGTGGATGAGGCTGGTCCAGGGGGAGCAGGGCAGATCTGCAGGAAAACCCACAAAGTCCAGAACTTTCATCTTGGGTGTCCCTTGCTTTTATATTCTCTGCATCTTCTCCCTTTTTTTTTGAGCTCTCTCTCACTTCTACTCCATCCGGTTAGTTTTATTCCTCCCATTTTGGAAAGGAGGAACTCGTTGAAGATGACACAGCTGGTAAATGGCAGAGCTACAGCTTAACTCAGGGAGCCTGGCACCAGAATCCATACTTGTAACTCCCTCCCTAAAAGTCACAATTATCTCATGAAATAGAGGTGCTTACAATGTGCCAAGGAGCACAGACGAGGACAATTTCTTTTGCCTATAGAGTTAGGAAGGGTGTTATAGAATAAGTGGCTTTTAAACTGAATCTTGAGAGATGTGTAGAGATTCACCAGGAAGGAAAGAGCATTTCACAGAAACCAACAGCATGTGCATCATAAAATAGCATGCCATGTTAGGCAAAGGGGAGGTATTTGGATGTGAGTGCATCTTCAGATGTGTACGTTTAGAAGCAGGGACACTGTGACAAGTGGTAAAGCTGGAAAGATGAGCAGTGTTGAACTTATTAAGGAACTTTTACTATATTATCCCCCCCACACACATCTGGTTAGATTTAAATGAATCCTTTAAGACTCCTTACGCATCATTTCTTTGAGAAAGTCCTCACTCTTTCCAAACATTCCTGCAATTTCAGAAATATTTAGAGGCCAAAAACCTTTTCAAGGTTTTCCTGGGAGCTCTGTACTCCAGCACTATCCCATGCATTCCTGTATATTAACAGCATACTATGTTGTTAGTTTACTAATCTCTCCTCACTACTCTGTGCTGTTCTTGAGGGCAGAAAATGAGTGCTTAATACATATAGTAGTTCCTTGAATAATGCCTGCCATGAAATAGATATTCAGTAAAACCCATAACTTATTTTCTATTCAAGAACATCCCTGGAAGTATTCTATCTTTCTTCTTCATCATTTTCCTTTTATTGAATTATTCTCATCTATCTAGAAATGGGTCTTTGTTTCTTCCTTATTAAAAAAATGTTTTGACCCCATGTTGTCCATCTAGTGGCTACACTATTTATCTTATTCAGTTCCATAGCAACACATCTTAAGAGTTGTTAGTTCTTGCTTTCTTGACTTCTCACTTCCATCCTCTCTTTGATTCATTTCAAACAGGCTTATATCTCTACCTACCTCTCCACCAAAATTGCTTTTGCAACAGTTACTCATAATCTTCATCTTGCCGAATTCAAAACTCACTTCTCTGATGTCATCTTACTTAACTAAACCTCCTTCTTAAAACACTCATTTCTTCTTCTTTCCATGATACCACATTCTCCAGAGTGCCCTGAGATTTGGTCCTGGTCCCCACTGTCTTTCTCTGTACACTTCAAAACTGAACTCCTGATTTCTACATTCGGAATTGTTTCTTTTTTTGTTCTTCCTCATCTCAATCAATGACCCAATCTGCTGTATAGTCAGTCTAAAAACTGACATGTTATTCTTTATACCTTCTATTTGGAGGGAATAAGACTCCGTCTACACATACATTCTACTAAAAATTCTTATTAATTCCATCTCCAAACTGTGTCTGAAATCCACCCACTTCGCTCCATCTCCCTATCCACCAGGTTGGTTCAGCACCATCATCTATCACATAGACTCTGGTAGATTCTTCATTTCTCCCTGTTTCCATGCTTCCCTCTTCAAATCCACTCTCTGTACAGCAACCAGAATTACACTTTTCTTATTTTTTAAACCTCTATTTCTGTCCCGAAATAAAACGCATATCAGAAAGCACATAAATGTTCAGCTCAATCATTATTATAAAGCAAATGCCCATGAAACCAGCCCTAGTTCAGAGACTAGACTCTTACCAGCCCATAAATCTTAAACAAGCTCCTTCCAATCCCCAACCATCTCTCTCCCCCTATAGCTAATCTTTTGGACCTGTTTTCTATTTTCCTTATTTCTACTGCTTCTCATTTACATTTTACCTACAGACACCTGGTTCTTTCATTCTGTGCCAAAAAAAAAATTGTACTTTAAAATTATTTATAAAATTAATTCGGGCCTAGAATGATGTTATTTTCCTTGACAGGAGATGCCACTTTGTTTTATCCAAGTACCAGTAGAAACTACAATTAGGAATCACCTTCATACAGTTATAGGGCCTGAGAAGCCCTGAGTCACTGGGAGCACTCAGAACTCTGCAGGCAATGCAATAGCTGGTTTACAGGTTTGTCCTTTCACCTAGGGTACAGCTCTTCAAGAAGTTTTCAGGGAAACTCTTATCCTTCAGATCCAATCTGCTGGCCCTTCAGTGCTGTCCAAATGGATATTTCTCTTCCTAAACATCTCTTCTGATCAGCAAAAGTGGACCTCAAATGCTAGGATCTCTAAGATGGTATTGTAATAATTGCTTAGTTCTCAAAGCAGATGAAAAAATAAAAAAATTGGTCTATGTTTTGTCCTCAGTAGAATGGTCAGTCTGAACTACCTAATCTACTAGTAAAAGTTCCAAAAGTTGAAATTTAAATAATATTTTTCAAATATATGCAATGGAGCTTCAATTTGAAGCCCCAAACAACAGATATTAAATACAAAAGTGAGTTGTCAAAGAGGTAGATTTTTCAAAGTAGATTTCAGAGAGCCAGTTAAATAATTGGCTCACAAGAAAGACAAAAATGTATCAAGAGAAATGCAACAGAAGTGTGGATTTTCTAAAGCCCAGAGAAGGGATTTATGAAACTAGAGTTTGAGAGTTTGAAGAACATTCTTTGTAGTTCAAGAACAATGCTGACTTAATCTGAGTCGAATGTTGGGAGGCTAACTAAGGCATCTCATATAACAGAGTAGAATTCTTTATCTATGAGCTAATTACCCTTGGGGATGGTCAAAGATCCATGAATGTTGGGGATCAGATATGGAACTTATGGCAAAAAATATGAGTTGAGGATCATGCTTAAGGTGATCCTGCATCAAAAGGGTTGCTTCCAGCCCTAGCCGGTTTGGTTCATTGGATAGAGCATCAGCCTGCAGACTGAAGGGTCCCAGGTTCAATTCTGGTCAAGGGCACAGGCCAGGGTTGTGCGCTCGATCCCCAGTAGGGGGCATGCAGGAGTCAGCCGATCAATGATTCTCTCTCATCATTGATGTTTCTCTCTCTCTCTCTCTCCCTCTCCCTTCCACTCTGAAATCAATAAGATATAATAAAATAAAATACAGGGTTGCTTCCAGGGGCAATTAAATTCCAACAGAGGGTATATGTGAGGTGGACCACCAGGAAACCAGAAGTTGAGGGACACAAGGAGCAACCAGTCAAAGAGGAGTCAATTGCCAAATGAAAGAAGCTACAGTCAGAGGGCCCAGCCAGGGAGCCTCTAAAGAACCCACAATTGACACAAGAGAGTCATTTTATACATCTTTGAGTCAGCTGGAAGGCAAAGCTGTCTTCTAACAAGTAAGTATTTTTGTTCCACTACCTTCTTCTTCACATGCACCACAATCCTGAAAAAGATCAGTAACAGCATCTAGTAAGTAGGAGAACAGGTGAGCAAGCAGAAAGGATGGATCTGATTGCATTTTGCTCCTTGAAGGCAGGAAGGCTCAGCTGCAAGAGAATGGGAGAAATCTTTCCATTAAATGAAGATTAAAGTCTTGCTTAATATATTGGAATGGACATCTTGCTTTCTGCATTGGGTTTATATTTGTGGCTTACCGCAACAATAGGGCTTTCTATTACCTATGAGTCACTGGAAAATTCATGAGGGTCACTGAGGTGTTTCTTCAGAGGGGAAGAAAGAAATTTTCAGTGAACTAATTCTTAAGGGTCAATGGAAGGTAAAAATAAGTTGAGTTTCTTATGAGACCCCACTTTTCTAAGTAAGAAAAAAATGACATTAGAGTTTTAATAAGATGATTCCAGAAGGGGAAGATAATAGTATAGACAAAGTAGAAAAGAGGTTGAAGTCAGGAAGGTCTGCAAAGCCTCTATTACAAATAACCCAACGTGGGATAGTGAGAGAATGGAGGCCTTTCAGGTACTGGGCATCTAGAGGTAAGAGGTGTTTGTGTCACCCCCAAACCAACTGGGGATGTAAAAACAAAAAATCGTCAAAAGCTCTCTGTATATTTTCACCTCTATAGTTTATTTTCAGTATTGCCATCAACTAAACCTTGCTAATCCACACTTTCCTCTTCAATAAAATAGGAAAATAATACTTGAAAAATAAATTGATAAAATATCTAAAATGATAAAAGCATAATATGCTAATTAGACCGGACAGCTGAATGACCTTCCCAAAGAAGCTGGGGTTGCGAGGGCTGAGGCAGCCACCATGGCTGTGAGGGCCGAGCCCCTTGCATGAATTTCATGCATCGGGCCTCTAGTATAATGATAAATGAAATCACTATTAATTAAATGAATAAAATTGAGTTATCGAATGAAGAATGAATGAATGCCCATCTCTGGTGTGGAACTGGGAGGAAAGAAGGGATAAACTCCACATCTTGAAAACATAATCCAGATGCTACATTAGACCTGATCTTCCCCATGTAAAAATTTCCTTGTGTATGTTTTATTTTAATAACCAAAGTCATATTGAATATTAAGTAGATGGCTCTACTGCCTCAAGGGCAGTCTGGAGAATCCACCTAGACTGGCACAAACCTGTTGGGGTGAATGATCCTAATTTCTATTCAGTTTAGTCTTTACCAGCAAGTGTTCAGTCAAAGCTGGATGCTGAAGGCTGCTGTAGAGTCTTCCCATGACAGCTGAGTTGAAATTAATGCCAAGATGGTGTCAGCTGCTGGCTTGCATTAGATTCTCTTCGACTGAGTTAAATATTAAAATAAGGCCACCTGATAGAGTCATCTTGGATTCCTGCAGGAAAGGACTGGACATGCTGGAAGCAAAATGAGGTGCAGGTGGGATAGCATAATAAGTTCTGCAATTTACAAGTATTAATATGAAAAATCAGAATGTGAATCTCACTGGGAAGGATCTATAGGCTATTTATCTACTCAAAGTGACCTTGTAATCTATCAGTCATTAAAGTGGTGGCAAAGAACATGAATGCCACCCTGTGGCTACCAGCAGAAATTATACCTAATCTAACTTAATTTTACATAATTAGAAGGTAATGGGAGTGTGATTAGAAGAAATAATGCAGATGCCATGAGAATGAGGGATAGCCCAGATAAACAGTTATCACTGCTAATATATGACTTAGGGAGACATTACCCAAAATATTAAGAAAAAAAACTCCCTTGTCTCTCCTCTGAATAATGGAAGCATAAAAACAAATTCTAATTATAGACACACAAAGCATTAGACAAAGACATAAATAGATTTCTGATAATAACAGAGAAGAGAACAGAAAAGAAAAGATGTCTTGTGGTAACCTTGTCACTCAAGCATATTGAGTTTATGTAAGACCCTCACATATACACAAAGATAATTATTCCTACATGCACCTCCTTATACACAAATGTGCACATTCCAACTCACAAACACATACATAAACCCATTTTTTTCTTCTGTTAGTTTTTTCCGACTAATGCAAAACAATTGTTGATTTCATTCCTTTATTCACCAGATTTTCATGGAGCCAGGTACTTTCTTAAGTTCTGGGGGTGTAATAGTAAAGGTGCCTGCCCTCACTCAGTTTACATTCTATGTGGACCAACAGACAAAAAAAAAAGTAAATACATATCGGGTGGTGAACAATTCTATGCAGAAAAATTGAACAATGTAAATGGAATAGTGAATTTGAAGGATAGAGGAGGGGTGAAAGCTTCTCCAATAAGACAACATTTGAAAGCCTAAAGGGTGGAGTTGGGGAGCAAGCCATGAGAATATGGGGCCAGGTAACTCCCAGGCAAAGGAGAGTGCAGTGCAAAGGCTCCAAGGTCAAGTTTGCTTGGTGTGTTTGTGGAACGATGAGGATGCCAGAGTACATAGAGCGAGTGAGAGGAGGAGTGTCTGGGGATGAAGAAGGAGAGCTCATGGCGGTGGGAGAGCAGCTGCACACAGAGCTTTGTGATCAGTCTTGAGAAATTTGTTTTTACTCAAAATTAGAGCTTTCTGACATGCTCTGACTTATGTCTTAAAATTTTTTTAATATTTTTATTGATATTTAGAGAGAGAAAGGTAGAGGGAGGAGAAATATGAATGTAAAAGCAGAACATCAATCAGCTGCCTCCTGCATGCCCCTCACTGAGGACCCAAGCCCACAACATGGGCTTGTGCCCTGACAGGGATCGGACCAGTGATTTTGTATGTGGATGGCACCTAACCAACTGAGCCACACTGGCCAGGGCTCTGACTTATCCACACCTGAACCTTATCCACAGTTATTCACACCTGAAGTAGACGGAGGTCAGTTGCAGAGCTGCACTTCTCCCAGTGTGTCTGTAATAACACTTCTTCCTATACATCATTCCTTCTATCACATTTGAGCTTCTATAAAAGACATGGACAAACTGGCTGACTTCTCTGTTTCACAGTCCATCCTGAGTCACCATAGTAACATAGGTTCTGAAATTATTTAATCTACTTTCAAACTCCATCTCCAGGGTGAGCTAAATCAATGTAAGAGAAGAAATATTAGGCTAGAGAAGGCCAGTGGACTTCTCTTTAAGTGTTTCTAATCCTTACCTAAAGACATGCTTAGAGAAAGAAAAAGAGAAAGGGTGAGAAAGAGAGAGATAAACATGGATGTAAGAGAGGAACATTGATGGGTTGCTTTCCGTGCATTCCCCAACCAGGGATTGAACCACAGCCCAGATATGTTTGTGCCCTGACCGAGACTCAAACTGGAAACCTTTAGATGCACAAGACGATGCTCAACCAACTGAGCCACTCCAGCCTGGGTACTATTTAAATTTGAATGTGAGTGTTTGAAACTTTAAGCAAAAGAGCATGAAGGTTTGTGTAAATCTCCATTTTATTTAAGGTTTCAAGTGGAGGAACAGAGGGTCAACCTGTAGATTAATGAGCAGTCAATTTGGAATAAGAGGAGCAGGCTACCTGGTAATATGGCTACAGGAATGTGGTGCTTTATTCCTGTGCATGGACACTAGGAGTGCTTGGCGATTTCACTGGTCTTACATTCCCTGGTTGGCACTTAGGTCTCATCTCTCTTCCAAAAGCCATTTGAGTGTCTGGCCGGATTCTTCCTTCTGTCCTTTTTTATAAATGAATCAGAGCGGTAGAACCACAAGTCATAAAAAAAAAAAAAACCTGCCTTGGCTGTTGGACAGATCATGGTTTGTGTCTTGGTTCTGCCCTTCCTAATTGCCGGATCTGAGGCTTATTAATTAACCTCTCAAACTCTCGATTTCTCCATCGGCAAAATAGAAGTACTAATAGTACCTGGCATGGAAGAATTTTGTAAGGCTTAAATGTTTGTGCCTTTATTAGAAAACCTGCTACATAAAAAGTTCTCAATAAGTGTTTGAAACCTCTTTTATAATCATTAATGCTACACAGGCAGTGCCCATTAGTGAAAAACAGTACAATAGCATTCATAGTATAAGCAACTGGGAGGGGGGGATGTTTAACATTTAATTGCCTCCCAAGCTCCTTGCTTTGTAACACATGGTGAATTCCCCTTTAACAAATGACTGTGGAAACCATTGCTGCCCTGACAGAGGTTACAGATGCCATGCTGGACCTCGGCCCTGACTTCAGAAGTACTCCACTCACCTTGGCGTGGCTTCACTGACATATTGGGACCCAGGTGGGCACTGTAATACTATCATCTAACATGAATTTTGAGAACTAATTTATAGAAAGAAATAAAATTAATGAAAGAAAGTGTGTGCTATATAAACTTTAAACATGGAGATTACAAATCCCAGTTTAAGAAATCACCAAATTTTGTTTTTATCATTCACGAGAATATATATAGTACTTGGAGTAAGTGGTAAGGTGGGCTGGGGAGGCAAAGATTCTATAACTCATAGAGTTCAGGCTTCCTGCTCTCAGGGGATATCTTCTCCACAGTCAGAAGCTCATTTCTAAAAGTGATTCCCTAGAGAAAAGGCTTTGGATCTTCCCAGTATCTCTTCTCTCACTGGTCCCTGTCCCAGGCCACAATCGAATTCCTGCTTCCCCACCCTTTCCTCTTTATTCCTAAGAACAGTCTGTGACACACCTTTTCCTTTCCCAGAGCACATGTGTCCACATGCAAAATGGAAACGCAGCACTTCCTCACGACTATCAGCTGGGTCAGGCCCCTGAACTGTGTTATCTAATGAACTACCTGTCACTCTAGATTGCAGACAAAGGAGGTAACCTTATTATTTAATAATACTGATTAATAAAAACAAATGATGATATTACTTCTCTTTAGAGAAGCAGGATGGATATGGTGTGGTCCACATATTAAAAGGCAAACATTTATGCAGAAAAACAATCATCTGAGATAGTAGCTGAACTATATGAAATTGCTGGTATTTGGTCATTTTTTCCTGCAAATATAGCAATCTCATACAGTTCAACCTAATAGAAACATTACATTATTTTATAAAGTGCATATTGCCTCTGGAGGGCAAAAAAAAAAAAAAAAGTGCTGGAACACTGAACTACTATTTGCCATCACAAAAAGGCACCGTAGGCGATCAGTGTGATTCAGAGGAACCCATGAGTTTTCCAAACACCTTTTCAATAGTATTCAGAATGAAGACACCTGAGCGGGCACTACAGCCTCATTTTGTAGATGGGAATTTGAAAGGACCACTAAAAATAAATTGACCGACCATAATGTAAATCGATGGCCAACATGTTTCTCATTGAGTGTCCAATTTTTGGCACAAAAAATAGTATTTCAGATAATGGGAACATAGGAAGGAAACTGTTGCAGAGAAATAAAAGTTGTGAAAGGGAAGGTCCCTAAGAGTTTAGAGGGCAGAAGGGGCGTTGATGCACTAAACACGCACAGCAAAGTCAGTAATTACAATCACCGACCAAAAGAAATTTCTCCATCTCAGTTTAGAAATCACCTAATTCATCTCAGATTTTCTCTTACCAGATTCAATATATGTGTTTCTAAGACACCACTCCTCCATGGCTGTCATATTTTTTTCCCTTTCAAAAATTGTTCTTGGTGACTAGGCCTCAGCCCTGTTTTTAAAAAATCCCAAAGATAGCTTTGAAGCAGGAAGAAAAGAAAAATCAACGAGTCACCATGAAAAGAAGGACCAGGAGGCTGAGTTCAAAGGGACACTCTAAAGAGCCCTACTCTTTCTCATTCATATGTGGGCCTAGTCATCATATTATTTAAATTCACTCAGAATCTGGGGCCTAATGCAATATACTTCTATGAGATGTTTCCATTTCTAAAACATATTCCCAACCATTATCAAATCAACCCCATGAAATAGGTTAAGAAAAATAATGTTATTGCTATGAATAGGTAAGAAAAATAGAAATTGGGGGCTAATAAGGAAATGGAGCCTCGTGTATTTGCTCCTGACCTCACAAGCATTGCAAAATCCCTGACTAGAATCTAGGCCTTCTGGTTGTTAGTTTCAGAAATAACACACAGTGGGTGTAGACAGGTCTGAGTGCCGGCTCTACAACCATTGCCCTCTGTGTACATCTAGGTCTGTCTGGTTAGCTGCAAAAAGGGGGATAAATGTGTCTATTTCTTGGAGCCACAGGCTGTGCTCAATTAACGTTGGTTCTCATTCCCCTACGTTCCCAAGGAAGAATGTTACAGTGGGGAAAGTGAAGTAAAATGAGTGGATATAGGAAATGGTTAACCATGAAAAGAAATGAAGGAAGAGAGTTTTCTGGGTCAACATTTGAAACAAGAAGAATGTCTTTTGAAATGTTGGTGCCTCCTAGACGGTGTTCTCCAAATAGCTCAGAACTGTGGTTTCAACCTGCAGCTGACATCCCTAAGGTTGTTAATTTTCTCTGTTAAACGTGAATAATATGCTTTAACCTGGGGATTAAATAGACTTTAAAATCTAATTAAAAAATGAAGATTGCGATGTACTTCCCCTTATCCAAAGGAAACAAAATACGAAGGAAGTTGCCCTAGAGGTTAATGTGACAAAGAAGGTGTTATCTTGATTCTTTCGCCTTCCCGAAACATTTCAATTCAAATCTAAATTGAATATTGGATTAGTCTTAATGAAGGATGGTAATTTCTTGAAGAAGACAATTATTTTGTATCCTCATTTACAGAGAGAACCACAGAAACAAAAAACCCTAAGACAGAATATTGCCTCAAAGTATTTTCTTGTCATAAAGGTCAGAATACAGGTAATGTTGTATGATTTGAGGGAACACAAACTATTTCTTCATGAACATACACATCTTTGGGGATGGTAAACATAGTAAGCTATCACCTTAATACAAATTAGGTAACTAAGTTGTCACCTCCACTCTAAGCTATATGTCACCTTCATTCTCAGTAAGACATTGAGGGAATGGGACATGGGAACAATACGTTTTGATGTGGGAACACTGAATTCAACAGAAACACTCAATTCTCAGTGCTTCTAGGAAGCATGAAAGCCCATTACCTTTTGCCCGGATAAGATACTATATTGAAATTTACAGGATATTAACCACTATTTTTTCAGAATTATTTATAAAATATTTATTCATTTTTTCATTCAATATTTTGAGCACTGACCATTTGCCATACAAAATAGGAGGGCTTAAGTGGGGGGGTGGGGGACTGATTAATTCATGACTAATGTTCTCAAACAGTTTAAAATGTAGTGAGATAAACTTGTTTTAAAATAAGCTTACGTTCCTTGAACCATATATACTGGAAATGACATTAGGAAGTCACCAATCAAACATTAAAAATTAATTGTGAGCATGGCGAACTATATAACGCATTAGTTAAATGGCTTATAGTACATGTGTAGTGGAATATAATCAAATCATTTAGAAATAGGATTCTTGAGTTCTATTTAGGAACAGAAGAAATTTTCACCACATATTAAGTAAAAATATCAAGTTCAAAATACCACATCAGTTTTACCCCCACACGTAATGGCTTAAAATAACAATATAGTACATCTCTTAATCTTTCATTTGCTAAGGAATCCTTTGCTGGAGTCTTCTGGGGTCACTGACAGGAACGCTATGCAATGCAGCTACTGGCTCACCTGGGGACTCGCCTATCTGGGACCTGTGGGATGACTGGATTTCTCTATAAATGTGATCTTCTATCCTCAAGGAAGCTAGAGCAGTTAGCTGCCAAGCCTTCTGCTTGCATCATGCTTCCCAGTGTCCCATTGGCCAATGAAAGTCACAGGGCTGATTCCAAAGTCAGTGTTGGAAGGTACTACACCAGGCATATACATACCTGGAGGGATGACTCACTAGAAGACATAGTGTACAGCAGGTCCTCAAATAATGTTGTTGCATTATAATATTAATGAGAAAAAAATTTATTCCCAGCTGGACCATTCTGTGTGGAGTTTGCACATTCTCCCCACCCCTACATGTTTTCTTTGGGTTCTATGGTTTCCTCCCACATCTCAGAGATGTGCTCATTAGGTGAGCTGGTGTGTCTATATTATCCCAGCCTGAGCTGAGTGTGTGGGGTGCAGGGGAGGGGGGGTGCCCTGTGATGGAATGCTGTCCTGACCAGGGTCGGTGCTCACCTTGCACCCTGAGTTTTGGGATAGGCTCAGGCCACCTGAGACCCTGGAATCAGCAGGTTGGAAAGTCATGATTTTACTTGTTTTTATTCATCTTCCTTAATGTATAAATAGCTCACATTTATATCAGCATTTAATATTAGAAGTGTTTGGGGTCTTTATTTAAAATTTGGTGATGTTTTTTGTGACCAGACAAGAAATATGCTGTAGGAACTTAACCCTTGTTCATATCAATTAGACTATGGTAAAATTAGTTTCATTATATATCATTTGCTTAAAGTCACATTTTCCACGAATCTATCAACAATGTTAAGTAAGGGCTCACTTTATATAATTCGCCACAAATTGTGTGCCATTATAATCACATTTTAACACACATCCATTCTCGTACACAGTCTGAAGGAGATACACCAAAACATTAATTGATCTTCGGGGGAAGAACAGTGTACATATAAGTTTTTTTTTTTAATTTTTAAAATGTGCACTTAAATTTTTTTCTACATTGAGCAAATATAGGATGCATTATTTCTATAAATATCCAAAGTTAGTTCAAATAAAATTACCTGTGGATATTCCCCACCCAATAATATAAAATTGGTACAGCTGTTAAAATGTCTGAATGATTCACATTTCACACCAAAAGTTCTACTTAGAAACACTATCTTGCTTCTCTCCTTCATTCTTCTAGAAGGAAATTGGCAACCCTGTCATTGCTATTTTTTTAAAACATTGCTAAACTTCACCCATCCATTTCGTTTTGAGTCATGTGCTATTCATCAAAAATTACAGTAATATTAGCCTGCTTTCAGGCAGTGATTTAAATACACACTCCGTAGCCAAATCAAGTTACATTCCTGAGGGTCACCTTGTTCTTCAAGAACATTCCCATCCTTCAAGCCCTGCTAATGTGCTTTCTGTATTCCTATTGTCCTCACCCCTTTTGTGGTCAGTCATTTCCTCCAGGCCCACTTTGTCTCAAATCCTTACCTCACTAGCTCAGCCCACACTGATATCTTTTTTTTGTAGTTTATTTTATTATCAACTTGTTATGTTCAGTTTTATAATGTCATTCAATGGCCAATCTAATGTGCGTGCAGGTCCCTGATGAACACAGTAGTTACTCAAATATTTGAAATCTCTCATAAGCTCTGAGCTTTGCATATAGCTCTTGAACATAAAACTTAGATTATTTAAATTTCAAATAGTTGAGCCTTCAAATTTCAATTAGTTGAGCCTTTGGGTTTTCAAAGGTAAGGAGCAGTTTCCATCCTGTCCCTTGCAGCAGGAGAATAGAGAATATAAAATTTCTTGCTTATGACCACTCGGCATTTCTTCTGAGATGTGACAATGTGAGAATAAAAGTAATCTTTTCTGTCAAAGAACAGTTTAGGGAGCTGCCATTTGGGGCCTTGTAACTTGGCAGCCACCATTTTGGCTCACATGACTTGCAGCTCCCCTGGGGGCCACCATCTTGAAATGGCCAAGGTCAACCCCTTCCTTTAAATTAGCCAATTGTGAAAGACAGTGAGCCTGACCTCCAATCAAGAGTAAGGGACAGGTCAGGTGCGTCAGGATTAAAAAGCCCAGCAGACCACTGGCTCAGTGTGCATGTGCTCCCAGACCATGTGCCTGCACACTCTCCTGCAGGAGTAAAGGTATTTGCCTTGCTGCCTGGCTCCCGAGTATGCTTTGTGTTCTACCAGGACCCCAGAATTTGGGGGCTCACCTTATTTCTAACAACACCATGTTTGGGGGGATGGAATCTCCTTTCAAGTGGAAAGTCCTGGCCTTGGAGCAGGTGTGCCTATTTTGGAGATCTGCTGAGGGCATCTGGTGAGAAGGCATTTTAGTAAATGAAGAAACATATCTGCAGTGGTCGCTTTTACTCGTCAGAAATTGAACAAACTTATTTTGAAGACCCCTTCTCTTTCCCCTCCACCTACTTCCTGAGTGTCCTTTCTATCATCTGGAAATGAGGGAAGATGGTTGGGCAGAGATAAGACTTATACATTAATATTTCCTGGAGTCAGAGTGGAGGCAGACAGCTCTTCTTGCATTATGGAGATATAAGGAAATGGGGTTGTTTCAAAAGCAATAAAAGTTTCCTTTATAGTCTCCTGTTTTTTATGCTAGTTGTTTAAATGTGAATATTTCCTGGCTTTTTCAGATGATAAAATAGGTGGGGAAATGTTTATCTAATAAAATGCATGCTATTAAATAAGCAATTGTGTTTTGGAAAAAGGTGCATCATCACTTTCTTCCACTAGAATCCAAAGTAGGATTTAGGAACATTTTCTTTTTCTTCCTTCCTTTCTTTCTTTCTTTCTTTCTTTCTTTCTTTCTTTCTTTCTTTCTTTTTTTCTTTCTTTCTTTCTTTCCTTCCTTCCTTCCTTCCTTCCTTCCTTCCTTCCTTCCTTCCTTCCTTCCTTCCTTTTTCTTTCTTTCTTTCTTTCTTTCTTTCTTTCTTTCTTTCTTTCTTTCTTTCTTCCTTTCTTCCTTTCTTCCTTTCTTCCTTTTCTTTTTTCTTTTCTTTTCTTTTCTTTTCTTTTTGAAATCTCAGCCACACCTTCCGGGATCAGTGTCCATGTCTGTTTCCTGTCACTGCCACAGGCACATGGTGGTCTCCTAATGGTGGTGATTCCCCTTCCGTGACTAACCTCTTTCTGGTGGATTTGTGTGAGAGAAGACTGCTTATCCAAGCCAAAAGGAGTTTTCCAGGCTCACAACTGGTAATGAGCAAAGCAGGTATTCTGCTTCCTCCAGAATCCAAGGTTCTAGCCAATCTCCTTTACTGCCTATAGTTACACCTCAGAGAGTTTGCAAACTCACTAAAATTATATGTAAAAATGTTACATGTATATAAATGTTTTCTTTCTGATAAGTAATGAGAGATACTCAAAGGGCCCAAAATGGTCCTAGCTTTATGTTGAGCTTACCTATGGAACTAAAATCTCTTATGAAAACAGGCACTTGCTATGTCCCATCCTCCCCACCCATCACCAAACCTGCCCAGACACATCTGAGCCTCCATAGTGGATGCAGCTCAGGCCACTGTTAGAAGCTACTAGTAGCAGAGCCAGGACCACGTGTTCAGCTGTGTAGAGCTTATTCAAATAACAAGATCATGTGGTTCTTCTTCCTATCTTCATAGACTTTCCACTTGAAGTCTTTGTGGGAGACTGAAGACCCTATGAAATTGAGGGTTGAGGCTATGAAAACTGAAAAAATCCAATCCATGCGAATGTTGAGCAGACTGGCAGCCCAGTCGGTGAAAGCCACCTTTGTAAAGGCCAAAGGCAAGGGCATCCCTCCCCACCAGTGTTTGGAGGCAACCACATGAGGTGGCTTAGCCTGCTGCAGCTGTGCACATTTCCAGCACTGATAAAACTTTGCCTGAGAGGTATTTGCTGATGATTGTCAACAATCAAATGAATTATAGATGATGTTGGTAAACAAAATGCTGCCTTGATGAACGATGAGTTGGCTCTTTTCTGACATGACTGCTAAGTCATTCAAAGCGCTGATTAAACCCATTACTGTAAAATAATCACCATCCATTACCTTTAATGTCATGAACTGACATCCTAGTTAAGGCAGCTGATGGTGTCAGCAAAGTGATTTGTTGTACTGCATGTCCATTGACAATAAATCACTTCAATAAATCAATGAACAGTAGCAATAAAACAATATATTTTCATATTTCTTGACATTCAATTACAGAGTGGGTATACTGACTTATTCTTAAACACAAACACCCATGTGGAAGGATTTAGCATTCACCAGCAATGAACACAGGATTAATTCTATTTTAGCCTAGACTGGGGGAGGCTTGTATAATAATGTATGTGTGTGTGTTTGTGTGTGTGTATGTGTCTGTGTGTGCGCACACTCCTTCTTCAGATAGAGTTGCTGCTGCCAAGAAAACATATTACACAAGCATAATGATGATACTAAAGGTGTTCCTCAACCTAAACTTAGATAAGAAAAGGCAGTAACATAAAATAAAGAATAGTGGAGGAGGAGGACTAGGGAGACCTGAGAACTATATTTTAAACCACCTGTTTGACCTTGCACAAGTCACTTAACCTTTCTGGGATTTCATTTCTTCATCTCTAAAATAGGGGTAATACCTACCTACTTCAGAGAGTTCTTATCACAATCAAATGAAGAGATAATATATATGAGAATCCTTTGCAAAGTGTGAAACCTTTAAAACTTACTTTTCATTTTCCCTATCAGTAAGCTACTATTAGCTTTAAAATGTTCTTATCTTATACAGGGTGGGGCAAAAGTAGGCTTACAGTTGTGAGTGCATAAAACACAGTTTATTCTTACATTATTTATTAATTATTATATTTATTATTATCAGCCTGCTTTTGCCCATCCATGTATGTTGAGGGCTCTTAAATCTTACCTAACTCAATTTTAGTACAGTGATATTTTATGTACTGAATTGTTCCTTATTCATTGACATATTATCTAGCACTTAGTTTTGTGCCAAGCAATGTCCTACGCTTTGAGAGGACAACAGTGAGAAAAAAAAAAAAGTTTGCCATTT
The DNA here is from genome assembly GCF_028538775.1 of Myotis yumanensis. Lineage (NCBI taxonomy): Eukaryota > Metazoa > Chordata > Mammalia > Chiroptera > Vespertilionidae > Myotis > Myotis yumanensis. The sequence continues at coordinate 26,307,830 of NW_027223762.1, read as the reverse complement.
AATGATGAATACAGGAAAAGAACAGAATTTGTCTTTAAAAAATCATTGTATAGAAATTAGTTCCCCAGATACCCAAAAAATATTTTGTTAGCCATTATGGTAGAAATTTTTAAAACTATATCCCACATTTTGAGTTTTCAACTCAGTTCCACAAATATTTTCCAGAAAACTATGTGATATTAGGGGTTGTGCAGGTTAGATGTATATGACTTCAACCCTCAGAAGGGCCCACTATTCTAATTGAGAGTAAAAGTAAGTATACTAATAACTACAATATGAGACAGAATTTGTGAAGAGCAATCATAAAGGTAGCTACCAAGTTTCTTTATGATTAGAGGAAAAAGAAATTATATCTGATAGGGCAAAGCAAAGTTGGTTCTGGGAGGATGAATAAAATTTAAATAAGTAGAGCAATGTGATGAGAAATGGGGGAATTGATTATGCAAAGAAAGAAGTTCCCAATGGAAAGATAAAGGCAAAGGTAAGGATATGGGTAAGGGCAAATTGGTATGGGAATTGGTGAGTTCACCCACTCTTGATGTATTTGTTTAAATAAGCTAGGATATGTTGTGGTAACAAATCCTAAATCCCAATGGCTCAACAGAACAACACACCAATACATCAAAGGTTTATTTCTTGCTCACACTGTGTATCCATCAGAGATCAGTGGGGACTCAGATTCTACTCCTTTGTAGCTGCATGATCTGAAATGTGCAGCTTCCCCTATTGTTTTAGGAGAATAAAGAAGCCTGGAGAACTCACACCTGTTCTGTGCTCTGGCACAGGAGTGGTACATGTCTTGCCTGCTAACAGCCAGTTAACCATAACTAGCTGTATGGTCTGCCTAACTGCAAAAAGCTGGAAAAAATATATAAAGTAGGTTATCTGGTGAGCATTACTATCTCTGTCATCACTGGACTATAAAACATGTATACTTGGGAGTAAAAGATAAAACAAGCAATGTCAGTTACTTCTGGCCACCGATGTCAGGATGAGGAGTTTTGCACTCACTGTAATAGAAATTGGGGTGTCCATGGAAAGTGCTTAATCAGGGGAATGACCTGATTGGATTAGGCTAATTCCAGCTATTATCCTGAAGGTGGTCTTCTGGATAAATTGTGAGGCTATGGAGAGATTAGGGTGATACCTAGATTAGAGAGGAAGAGGGAGTGAGAGGAGAGAGAGAGAATTAAAGCCTAAACTGGTGTCACAACTATGACAATGGAAAGAAGAGGACATGTGTAAGGAAATGATGGAGGGAAAACCTATTGGATTCGTATTCATTGAATGTGGGACCTGAGGAGCAGGGAGTAAAAAGGAGAGATCCAGCGCTTTGAATGATTGTGGCGCCATTGCACAGGTAGTCCAGAGGACAAGCCATTTGGAAGACTCCATACCTGGGGATAAAAGTTGTCAATATGAGAATCAGTGTTGAACTGAAGCACAGGAACTATAGCAGAAGCCAGAGCAGTGGGCCATGTCTAGGGTGCCTTGACATCCATTCAAAATTGTTAAGGCTTCTCATAGGCTACTCTGCTATTTCTTTACTGCTATTATGGCCACACACATTACCACTAAATGATACTATGCATCTTAATCATTAACAAACATGGTAGTTTTTAAGGAATTAATGTCTCAACACCATAAATAATTACTATTAATAATTCAAAATATAATTCTAAAGTTTGTATTGATAGCACAGTGGAATTAGGCTGCTTGAGTTCTGCCTTTTGTACTAACCAGGTATCAGACCTCAGGGAAATTACTTCATGACTGTAAATTCAAATTTCTCATGGGGTATGTGTTGTTTGAAAAAAAAAAGTCATCATTGTGAGGTCCTTCCTAGTCACTCCACCTAAAAGTCAACTGCCACCCTCCTCCCAACATCACATATGCTTTATTTTTTCTCCTTACCCTCTACTATGCTATATATTTTCCTTTTTATTTATAGTCTGTCTCCAGAATATATGCTCCATGACAACAGAGATATTTGTGTATTTCAGTCATAAATAGTTCATAGAGGGCTCTCTATAGAGAAGAATTATTACCTTAAAAGAGCTTGCAATAGTACTTGTTAACAAAGTAAATATAGAAGCTATTGTACTAGACTTTTTTAACTCAAATAATGCATATTTCCTTGACCCTAAATATATTTTTACATTGTCGTTTTAATATATGCATAATATTCCAATATATGTCCCTTAAATTTGTATTGCCCTTCCCTGTATCTTTTATTTAGGATCATATTCTTAGTATGGACTATACCAGTGATGGCGAACCTATGACACGCGTGTCAGAGGTGACACGCGAACTCATTTTTTTGGTTAATTTTTTTTTGGTTAAATGGCATTTAAATATATAAAATAAATATCAAAAATATAAATCTTTGTTTTACTATGGTTGCAAATATCAAAAAATTTCTATATGTGACACGGCACCAGAGTTAAGTTAGGGTTTTTCAAAATGCTGACACGCCAAGCTCAAAAGTTCGCCATCACTGGACTATACTATAATAAATATCATTGCACATATAATTTTGCATTATTCTCACTTCATTTATTATATTCCTAAAAAGTGAATTCTTGGGCAAAAGCATATGAACATTTTAACAACTTTTGTCATTAAATTGTTTTTTCCAAATTGTCTTCTGTAAGGGCATTTTTAATGTATATTCCCTTTTAATGGAGGTGGCCTTACAGTGATGACTAAGACTAGGATCTCTTAGAATATCTCTGGGTTCAAATCTCAGCTTAAGAACCTCTTGGTAAAAGTACTTGGTAACTTACTAAATTCCTATAGGTTTTAATTTCTACATCTGAAAAATAGATAAAATAATTATATTTATTTCATGGAATTGTTAAGATTAAATGTGAAAATATACATAAAATGTAAAATAGAATCTGACACATAGTATATATTAAATAAAAATTAACTGTTTCTAGTTCAGTGTATGAGAATGTCTTTTGCCCATATTTTTATCAACACTGGATATTTTTCATTTATCATCTCAAAGTCAAAATATGTTGTTATTCTTTTTTAATATATTTGTATTATTGATTTCAGAGAGGAAGAGAGAGAGGGAGATAGAGATAAAAACATCGATGAGAGAGAATCATTGATCTGCTGCCTCCTGCACACCCCACTCTGGGGATCAAGCCTGTAACCCAGGCATGTGCACTGACCAGGGATTGAACTGTGACCTCCCAGTTCATAGGTTGATGCTCAACCACTGACCCATGCTGGCTGGGCCACATATGTTTTTATTGGTAATAAAATTAGCATTTATTTGATCACTGGTGATGATGAACATTCTTTCTTATGTTATTACTAGAGACCCGGTGCATGAATTCGTGCACCAGTGGGGTTCCTAAGCCTGGCCTGTGGGAGCAGACAGAAAATGGCTCTCTAACATCCCCTGAGGGGTCTCGGATTGTGAGAAGGTGCAGGCCAGGCTGAGGGACCTCACCGGTGCACGATTGAGGCCAGGGAGGGATGTGGGAAGTTGGCCAGCTGGGAAGGGACCATGGAAGGGCTCCAGGGCGTATCTGGCCTGTCTCGCTCAGTCCCAATTGGCCGGACCCCAGCAGCAAGCTAACCTACCAGTCGGAGCGTCTGCCCCCTGGTGGTCAGTGCACGTCATAGTGAGAAGTTGAGCGGCCTTAGCATATTATTAGCATGTTATGCATTGACTGGTTGAACAGATGACCAGACGACCAGACACAGCATATTAGGCTTTTATTATATAGGATTTCATTTTTCCATTGAGATCATCATATCTTACTGATCTATAATATTTCTTTAAATGTTAAACAAATTAGTCTTTCATCTGTCAGATGTATTATAAATATTATTCCAGATTGTGCTTTGCCTTTTCATTGGGTCTATGGATTTATCAACCTTACCAAATTTTAAAATTTTGTTATTAAATCTATCAATATTTTCCCTTAGAAGCTTTGTTTGGGGATATACCTAGGCAGTTCTCCTTTACCAAGTATAATTATTATTCAGTTCTTTCTTCTAGTCCTCTCAAGCTTCTGTTATTTATATCTAAAATTTCAGCCCATATGGAATTTATTTTGGTTTAAGGCATGTGGTAAGCATCTAGATTTTTTTTCACACACTAATTCAATTGATTGTGTTTTCTGTTCATAACTTCTATTCTTTAGGGCTTTGAGTTTTGTTTTTATTTTCCCTGATAAACTAAAAGAAACAAAGGTACCAGGAATAAAACATTAACCAGATTAACTAAATCCAGATTACTATTTTATGCAACATTCTAACTTATAGAACATGATCTGACTTCTCTAAACTTATTAATAAAGTTCAATAAAGTAAATGGGCTTTGTAACAACTATTTTCCTGATTGTGTTCCCTTTTTGCTTCTGCCAAACCCAGTCTTCAAGCTGAGTTTGCTCTAAGAATACCACAGGAACTATGAGCATTACCTTTGCAAAAGTTGACATTGATACTACTCATAGGAATGTTAGTTTCTCTGGAAAAAGTTGCAGAGAGAATTCCCAAAACAATATAAGACTACCCTGTAGACACTTATTTCAGGGAACTCTTCTTTAAAATTTTGATTTTACCTCCCTAAATCTCTCCCATTATCTCAAATAGTATAGGGTGAACATGCCTCTATATCTATTGGAAGTCAAAACTTCATGTTTCAAAATATAATTGATTTTTAATTATTTTTTTCGTTCAGCCTATAGAGTCAAATCTTCCCAGAGATTTCTCAAAACTTATTGGTATTAATAATTTATCTGAAATAAAATAAGAAGATCAATTTAAGACCTCTTTTAGGCTCTGTGGTTCTTTGGGCTCAGTGAGCATAAGACTTTCTTCCTATGACAAGGATCTTATAGTAACAGGCAATGTAGAATTTTATTACTGAGAGTTATTATTGATCTAATGGCGTCCCACCCATTTCCCCAACCCTAAGCCTTAAATGTCTTCGTTAGGCTCATAAAAGCAAGCTCTGTTTACTAGCTGGCTTTGCAGGCAAAGGCTCATGGCCTTCTTAACTCTTTCTAGAGGTTCTGTTCTTGTTTGACTTCAAATCTCCTTGATTTTGAACTATTGATTCTCTATTTGGAATCATATCTAGGTCTGGTTTCTTTAGCTAGATCCCCTTAAGGAAAGACTAGCATGTTCTGGAATTCCCACAATGACTAACATAGTGTTAAGTGCACCATACATGCTCAATAGATAGTGGACTAGCAGCGCCATTCCCAAGCACTGTAGCATCATGGAAAATTACCATATAATGGAAAATGGGGTTTGCCTATTCTGATTAGAACTAGTTCAAGGAGGTAAAATTCCCAATGTGCCCCTTTTGTCCATGCTGTTGTTCTCCATAAAACTCATACTTTTTCTTTACCTCCCTCTAGCCTTCCTTTCAATTTTATAGATGACTGTGAATGATAAACATTTATTTTACTAGAAATATATACTAGTTTGATTTTACTAAAAGGCCTTAAAGCCATCATTTTGTAACTCTTCAAGTATTTTAACAATCAATTCTGCAAATTAGATAAGGGTAACTTCTGTTTTATTCTCAATATGTTGATGAGAAAATGAGATGTGAAATTTTCAAGCGGCTACTCCAGGTTCGTATATTTAGCAGTTAGCATAGGTGAGAGTAAAACATAATTCATCTAGCCCAGAGTCAGTGTCTCCAGAACTGGACCAGTGCTCATTTCACTAAGCCCCACTGGCCCTCAGATACTACAAGACCAAATTCCAATTAAAATCCATTCCACTTGAAAGTGTATATAAACTTTAAACAGTGGCAAGATCTCAATATTATCATGAACCATTCCTCTCTGGTACTTTACTAAAAGAGGATCCCAGAATTTAAGGCTATGATTTGCCCATCTATTTTATCCCCTATTCTTTCTTCTTCAGAATCAACTATTCCCTTAATTGAGCCACTCTTTAAACTGGAAAACATGTTCATTTTTCTGTAAGAGGCATTTCAGTTCCTTTTTACTGAATTGGGTATAGGGATTGCGTCTGAAATTAGTTAGGGAGATAGAGTGGCAAGTGTGGTATCACTACTTGCAAAATGCAATTAAGCCCTGGGATGGTGGCCAAGAGCCCTGGCAGGCAGACATGAAACCAAGGGAGGGATTATATTGGAGCCATATTAGTACGATCTAATTGCTGTTTTAACTTTCTCTTTTCAGCCATACTGGTTGTCCTGGCAGGGACTTCATGCCTCCAACATAAAGGCAAGAGCCAAAGCGAATTTATCATTAGACTGAATTTGCTTGTGTTTGAATTAGTCTGAAACCTGGCCATGAGAAATTGTTTCCTTTACCCCTCTGGTATTGTTCCAGATGTTGCAGCTGCTTGTAGGTTGTCATGCTGCTGATTCAGTCCTGGCCCTAGGGCTGGGAAATGAGAGCCGATCAACCTTTAGAAGTCCATTCCCAAGTTAACTGTTAATAGGTTTGTGGGCATTCCAGAGACTGAGGCTTTAGAAAAAAGTACTTAGATATTACACTGAGAGAGAAATAGCATTGAAATTGCCTTTTCTGGTAAAGGAAATTGTAATATCAGGATATCAAACATAGTATTTTTTTGCAGGAGAAAATGACCTTTTTTTCTCAAATATCTCCTATCCCTTTACCTGCAATTCTGTACTAATTATGTATACTAGAAAGTGTCATTTACTTCAAAGTTTTAAAATGCAAACTCTCTTGAGATGGGGAGCACATCAGCTCTAAAGTGTCAGTGTGGACAAGCAGGAGAGACTGTGTCAGCTTGAATGAGGTGAATTTACAAAGGAGAGGTTGTACAGGATGAGGAAATCTACAAAGGAGAGGTTGTACAGGATGAAGTAAATCTTAGACTGTAGCTTCAACTTTTTTCCAGAGTGCAAAGTGTTAGTTAACATAAAGCATCTTGAGAGTTAAATACATCTTGTTAAGCCAACATTTCTCAAAAATTATTGTCTTACCCAGTTCACCATATGTGTATACCAAAATTTTAAAGCAATAATCAGATACCAGACTCAAAGAATACCTCCTGTAGTTGAAATTAATTATTTTAAAATTCTTTCACTAAAGAGATTTCCTTCACGTTACACTGCAAATGCCTGCTATCTATTTCTGTTACTTATTTGCATCTCTATTTGCAAGATAGTAGAGTTACATTTCTATTTTTGTTCTGAGTGTTTTATATAGTAGCCTTAAAAAAATCAGCATTTAGTTATATAAAATAAATAATTTCTGTCTATCTATTATTAGCATAGTGCCTATAGCTAGAATACTGTACTGTATGATTAAAATTTGTGGAAAAGGTGGGTCTCATGTTATGTTCTTATAATAATAATAATAAACTTTGGGATGTGATGAATATGTTTATGGTCTTGATGGTAATAATGGTTTCATGGGTGTACACTTGTCCCCAAACTCATCAAGTTGTAACACATTATAATATGTGCAACTTTTTAATGCCAATAATACCTAAATGAAGTGGTTTAAAATAAACTCAGCATTCTGCATTTTGCCCATGCTGCAGAATTTTGCCTATATATTGCAGAATTGGAATGAAAAAAATAACACCAAGTTTAGAGTCCAGCTTTCAAAGATATTCACATGGAAACACAGATACCATGCTATATCTAGCATTAACACCCACTGACTTCATCCTCCCTTGGCTACCAGAATTCTCACCACTTAGCTGTTTACCATGAACCATTCCTCTCTAGTGCTTTACTAAAGAGAATTCAATGTTGTTACAGTAAATGGCAAGCATAATGTAATCACTTTAATCCTATAAGAACCATTTCTTTTCCTGCTCTGTACAAAGTATATACTGTGGTCAGTATTTACCTTCTAACTAGACTAGAGTGACTGAGAATGTGAGGAGCCTCTTGTTTGAGCTAGGATGTAGGAGAGTAGATGGGACATGGAATAGCAAATATGACTTGAAAGAATCAAGTACTAATGGGAAAACAATAACCAGATAACAAAAAAGGAAAAAGAAAAGAGACTATTGAACATCTAGGGAAAAAAACACACCCTGTTGTGACTTAAACAGAACACTGGCTTTGAACATTTATTGAGTCCAAGTGATTCCCGAGAGAAAAGTCATGTGACACTCGAGCTGCTGCATTACCTCCAAACCTTAAGAAAAGTGCTTCAGCTAACCAGAAGGCAAAAGTACAGACTTTACTTATATGATCTGTTAGTGCTGCCAAGTGAAAAACTTGTGATGTCTATAGCTCCAGCCTCCTAACAGTCTTTCATTACTCTCCTCCTCAAATCCATTCTCCACAAAGCAGCCAAAATGATAATTATAAACATAAATTGGGTTACCCCTGCTTAAACCCAATCAGTGACTTCCTTTGCATTTAGAACAAAACTCAAACTCTTTACTATGGCTTACAAGGCAATCTGGTTCCTGCTTACCTCTACCTTCTCATGTGACTGCCACCCTCGCTCCTATTGCACCTGCCATCCTGGCCTTGTTTCTGTTCTTAAACATGCTGATTTTATCCTCACTTTTGGTTTCTGAGGGCCGAATCCTCTTTCACTTCTTCACTTGCCTGCCTCTTTCTTATGAGCCAAGTTTCCAGCATGAATGTCATTTCCTAAGAGAGGGCCTTTCAATATATATTTTGCAAATAACCCTTTGTTATTTTCCTCTCGAGCACTTTGAAACATATAAATCTTCCCATGAGGGGAATAGTTTGTTCTTTTTTCATCATCATTATATTAAAAAGACCCAACCCACTGTTCTGCATATAGCAGGCACTCAAGTATTCACTGAATGAATAAATGGTAGGAGGCCAGTATCCTAGGGAGAAAGATATGTGGACCAAATAGTACTTTTAAGAGCAGTCAGATGTTGTAAATTAAAGTTTAAACTCTTCAGGAAATTAAACTCTGCCTCTTTTTGGCCAAGTGCAAAGTTCCCCAAAGACTACTAGTATGCTTTCCCCTGTTTTCATTTCTTCCTGGTATCCTTCAGTACTGGGAATCTTATACTACAACTGGCCTTTTTAAAATGTCTTTTTTGTCTTCTTGTTCTACATGATTTTGTTCACTGCTTTATCTCTAGCCTCTAGACCTCTGCCCGGCATCCAGTAGGTGCTTAATGGATATTTGTTGAATGAACAAGAGTATAAATCCTTGAGGACAAGAACCATGCCAAACACCTCTGAGCCATTTTTAAAAATTAAGTAACATGTCAAGGAATGAGTTGACATTAATGGATTCAGGGACCAATATTTAGAAAAATAAACATATTAAAATCTTTCTGAAATATGGGATGCATATCTTTGTCTTCTTATATGTAGACCACTGAACACAATTTTCCATTTCCTTCATGTTTCTGGGTTATTAATATAAACATCAATTCTTGTTTAGTTTGGCCTCTGAGGATATATTTGAGTCTAACAGATGCAGGAAAGAAAGGAGGCGCACAAGCCAATGTAGCCCCTCACAGCTCCCTTAAGCTATTACGACAAATGGCCCAGAGCATGCAAGACAGACATTCTAAGATAACCAAACAAACAATTTCCTTGGGAAAAAGAAACTGATCCAAACATGATCTCTCTAAAGATAGTAACAGGCTTCATTTCTGGTGGAGGATGGCTCTCTCCTTTTCTCTTTCACCATATCGTACACATTTAAGAAAATAAGTTGTCAATTCTATTCCTGGGTCTTCCCACCTAACCTTATGCCATTATTCTGAGAGAGTGTGATGAAAAGAGCAGAGTCTGAATCTCAGCTCCCTTCCAGCCCTGCAGGGGAGATGTGGGCATCGACTTACACAGCCCACATGTCATACTTTACACAGAACCTGGCACACAATGAATGCCTGACTCATGGGGTTTCCTCGTCCTTCCCCAGTGTGCCCCCTGCTCTCCCAAGGACCTAACTGACCTGTGATCCTTATTCTCCTTTCCAACACCTTCTGCCATTTCTCAACAGTCCTACAGAAAGAATTTGATTAATTTACCTAAATATACTGGGTTCTGAAAATTACTGACATGTTTTTCCTTCCAAAGGCATTCATGTGAAGGGATAATAAATTCACCCATAGGAGTGGCTCTTAAATAATTAGAACATGATCAACCTTGAAGTAGTTTGTCCAGGGTGTTGTTTTGCTATTGCTCTTCAAATCTTACTATGTAAAGCCTTGCACCAAATATTTTCATGTGTACATTGAAACTTGTGGCGGATAGCTCTGATAGCTCAGATTTATGAAAACTTTCTTCTTCAAATGTAATATGGTTCAGCATAGCCCACACATTCCCTACCTGGAAAATAATGCAACTGCTGTGTCTTTATATAGTGGCATCTCTTTCTGACTTATTGGCGGATTTTGACTGTTCATAGAGAGGGTTTGAACGAAGCCACTCTAAGCCCTTTTTTATATTTGAGATGATAAAAACATCAGCAGGACTTGTAAGAGATGGCCCGGGGTTGCCATATGAACATCTTTAACAACGGGAACCTGCCCCTATCCAAAGAGAGCACTTTGCTTTTTATCAAGATTTAGGGAAGAGACTGAAGTGCAAGCATGATGCAATTTTGAAATATCTCATTAAAGGTAGACATTTTCACACCCACTGGAAACAGGGATCGATTTACCTGAAAGTTCACAGGTGGCGCATTTTCCATTTCTGTGGCCATTACAGGATGAATTCCAGGTGGAGATTGCCCTGCAGATCTCAAAGTTCTCTATAACTAAAGAAAAGCTCTCAGGTAAACCAGTAATATCTAAAGTGATTTATTTGGTGATTTTACATAATCTATAATAATAAAAACATAATATGCTAATTAGACTGGACATCCTTCCATACGTCCTTCTGGACGAAGCCGGGGCTGCAAGGGAAGCCCAGGTCCCGGGTGCCAGAGGGAAGTCAATGCCGGCAGCTGGGGGAAGGAAGGCCTACTCTTGCATGAATTTCGTGCATCGGGCCTCTACTATACAAATAAAAACTAATAACATATTAATTGGAGTCTCAAGAAATAAGTGTATATTCCAGCATGGAAAAGGAGGTGGTTTAATTAGTTCGGCTGCCTGTCACTACTGCTTATAAGTTTATATGTTTAGTCACTAAAACTAAAGAATTAGGCTGTCTATGCTACCAAGCCCAAATTTCATCAACACTATGCTAAGTACTGAAGCAGAAACCAAGAAATATACTGTTTCTTTAAGAAAGTAATAGGTTGACACTTTCTAAAATGATCCCCACTTCCTGGTATTCACTCACCTGTGCGATCCCTCTGCCCTCATGTAGGGGCTGGATATACAGTCAAACCTCGGTTTTTGAATGTCTCCCATCTCGAACAATTCCATTCTGGACAAGTGTTCATGGAAAAAATGTCTGGGTCTTTGAACAAAACTTCAGTTCTCTACCTGACAAGCCGTTCATGCTGATACATCAGCATGACAAAAAGTGCCTCCCAGGCCACAAAGGAGGGGATGCAGTCAGTTACCACTAAACCTCTTGTTGTTTACATCTCAGGAAATTGTGCTGTGAGTGTGTGTGTGTGTGTGTGTGTGTGTGTGTGTGTTTTAATTTTGTTGCTGGCAAAATGGACAATTAGCACAATTCTAAAACATAAAGAGGCTAAGGGTGTGAAGAAACAATGAAAAAAAATCACAGGCAACTGAAGAGGGAGAAAAACTGTTGTTGATTTGGATAAATGGAAAACAGGTGATGACAGCATTTCAGAGGCAGTGATATGTGAAAAAGCAAAGATGCTGTACACTGACTTCTTAAAAGGCACACCTGGAAAGAGTTTTGAGAGTGATTTGTTTAAGGCTAGTAGGAGGTGGTTTGATAAATTTAAGAAAAGAAGTTTTTTACTTATAGATTAATCTGTATATTAGGCATGTACTAATGTATATAGACATGTATAAAGGAAAGGTTAAAACAGGGAGACATTTGGGATTCTGAAATGAATTCATTCAATTTACATTATTTCTAATGGGAAAACATGATTCGGACAAATCGCATCTCAAACAGCCTTCTGGAATGAACTTAGTTGGAGAACTGAGGTTCCACTGTAGTGATTTGCTTCCACCAAATAGAATATGGAAAACATGGTGGGATGTCCCTTCCCAGATTAGATTATAAACATATCTCTCTCTCTCTTTCTCGCTCTCTCGCTCTCTCCTCTTTCCCCAGTCTCTCAATTCTCTCCCTCTTTGCTCCTGCTTTCTTTGATGGCCAGCCACCATGCCAGGCCGTGAGCCCCCTCGCTGAGAAACACCATGGCAAGGAAGTGAAGGCAGCTTCCAGGTAACAACCAGTGAGGAATTCAGGCCTTCAGTTCAACAGCCCGTGAGGAACTGAATCTCATTAACATGTTGGAAGCCGATCCTCCGCTAGTTAAGCCATCAATTTGAGACCAAAACACCTGCCACTACCTTGGCTGCAGTCTTGAGAGACCCTGAGACATCTGTCCCACTTACATCACACCAGATCCCTGACCTACAGGAACTGTGAGTTAATAATTGTTATTTTAAGCCACTAAGGCTTTGGATAATTCAATATGCTATAATACATAATTAATGCAAGAATATTTGAATAGATAGCATGCAACAGAAGGATAGATAACGTGTACTATATTCATATAATATAAGGTTGATGACTATTTGATTACACAAAAATAATATCTATGTAGTTACACATATGACCTCCAAATAAGACTAAATCATCTCCCTCAGAAAGCCAAGATATAGAGAAACCAGAACATCAGGCCAACATCCAGAAATAAGAAAACACTTATCAAAAAGCAGAGAAAAATACTGATTTTACTTTATAAAAATTCTGTTCTTTATCAGCCAGTGCCCAGGAAGATAAACAGAAACCACTCTGCATAGCCTATGGAGACAGAGAGATTTAATGCAAGATATAAATTAGAAAAGGGCTGGAAGTACCCCAGGAGCAAAAGAGGGAGGTGTAATATTGAGCAGAGATCAAGAAGCTGCTGGCGCCATTGCAAGAACTTGAGGGAGGACACTTGCTCCTAGTGCCAGTGAAGGTGCCGAACCAGAGCCAAGACCCTACTGCTAGCACTGCTGGCTCTTCTGCCTGAGGTGCAGCCACAGTGGAATGGCTCCTCCTGGCCCCCTGGCTTCCAGGATCCCATGAAGGTCTCCTATGGACAGAGCCTCCCTTCAGCCCAACTGAATGGAGGCCTAGGGAAATGTACTACAGTCAACAATACCTGCCACACAGATCAAAACCATTTAAGTCATTCTCTTTGAGGGATGGTATATATTTTTCAAGACTAAAATTATCACAAGAGGTACAAATTTCTCGAGTGCTTTACATTAGTTTTACAAATTAAGCCCCAGATCACCACTGTATTCATGTAATAACAACTGGATGAATACATCCACTTCATCATATTTGAAAATAAGGGACTCTGGATTTTTAAATGTTGCTCAAACCTGTTGTAAGAGTGGGGTTTTGACTGAAAAAAATTCAGATAATCTAGTCAGAACACTTTATTCAAAATTTCCTTATATATAATACTTACAAGCCTGGTAGATGTAGATTTATATTATCATTTCATTGAAAAACATAAGTAAAAATGTGTCAGTTATGTATGAGTGATTTAGGATCCAAGTATTTTCCTTGCCTGTGTTCATTCACAGAATTATTTTGGATGCCAAAAATCTAGCCATACCAGGTGATATTCAGTACCTTGAATATTTTACGTGAAATTTTATCACGCAATTACTCTCTCCTCAGCTTGTCAAGTTTTTCAGGCACACATAGGAAGGGAGCTGGGTTAGTAATTGATTTCCACCTGATTATTACTCTAGCTTTCAGACCTTAAAGCTTTGTTTCTTCTATGCCAGTGTTTCTCAACCTTCTGGCCCTTTTAAATACAGTTCCTCATGTTGTGACCCAACCATAAAATTATTTTCGTTGCTACTTCATAACACTACGGTGTCGGGTGAATTTCCCGCCAAAATATAAGATGGCGGTTCGCATACGCAGGTAGGTATCTTTGTGAACGGCAAACAAACAAATATTTGGTAATACGCAGTTACAATCGGCCCGAGTTTACACGTTTCCTGCACTCCACCGCAAATCTATATGAACCGAGTTAAAGATGGCTCCCGAGGAGTACGCGCAATTCACGCGAGCCGACTTAACTCGTTTCCCGCAATCCAAGTGATAACTGTAATGTTGCTACTGTTATGAGTCGTAATGTAAATATCTGATATGCAGGATGGTCTTAGGCGACCCCTGTGAAAGGGTCGTTCGATCACCAAAGGGGTCGCGACCCACAGGTTGAGAACCGCTGTCTGCACTCTCACATGCTGCCTTTACCTCGCTATCCAGAGAGCAGGCTAGTTGGCAGCAATGCCCATATTTTCACTTTAATAGATATTTACTAAGGGCAAAGATGTTCCAAGCACTGTGGTAGGTGCTACCCCACATCTCTTTTCAGTTCTAATACCATGAGCCTCACACTCCACCTGCCCTGAAGCCAGTGCTTAGTGAGTAGTTATCAAATTGCTCATCAGCTCAAACAAAAGTACAGATTCAAGAGAACTAAGGGTTCTCCAATCAAGCCACCTTCTGCCACCTGTTATTGTAACCAATTTATTCCTGTCTGCCTTCAGAATCCCTGGTAACTTGTCGAAGGCATGGCTACTCCAGAGAGAAAAACCTGCATGCCCTGCTTTAACGCTCGGGTTTATTCCGGTAATTGGATTTCTTCCTTCTTGAAGAGGCCCAATTAGACATAGACAGTCTTGTCACTAGATCTGTTCCTTAAAGAGCCTCCATAACACTCAACTGCAATTTCCACACTCCTTGTATGAGCTTTGCTAAGCTGAGATAAGTGGCAGCATTACAACGGTTTCTGAAGGCTGATGTGGAGGAAGGAAGTGTGGGTGTTGATAGTTGTATCTGAAAATCTGTACTTAACACTAGTGTATTCTACCAGGCTCTGGAGTAAGTAAGGGCCTTTCATATGGTTCTTACCCTGGATTCTTATTTGTTCATCTGAATGAACCATTCAAACTGCCAGTGTTGACTGAGTAGGGCCTGAAAAGACAACACATCTGGAAAATAACACAGTTGGCTCAGGTGCCAGTGAAAACTGTCAGATGACAGAGTGAGCATAAGTGTTTACCTCTGCTCCCTTTCAAGACCTACTGAGATGATAGCAAAGCAATATTTAAAAGGTATAATATTCTCTCTTAAAGCCAAGGAGAGAAGGCAACATTATGAAATCTGCCAAGCAGATGCACAAGGGCAAACCCAAAAAGCTGATTCTTAAATGAAGGAGAGAACGCTGAGAAGCAACTTGGTTCATACCTCAGAACCCCACAAAAGGCTTAGAAAGGGGCGTCCACTGTCACCTCTGACATGGGGTGTGGATAGGGCTCCAAATGGGAGAACAGGTTCAAAGTATGTTACAGAGCCATTGGACCCCATGATCATCTCTCTGATTTAATGACGGTTCCACCCCATCAGAAAACTAGAAATTTATTCTCCAGAGGGAAAAAACAACAACAGAGTATCTTTGATTTGGAGGAAAGAAAGCACTGGTAAGAATAGGAATGTGAAACAAAAAAATATAAAAGCCTACATGCAGAATCTTGATACTCTCACCACTAACAACAACCAGGAGCTCTCTTTCATGACCAAGTCCAAGGATGCTATTACTCTTAGAAAACTAAACAGCTCTAGAGAAAGGGCCTGACCCACAACACTGGTGATTCCCATAAACTTGAAGAGTATAAATCAAAACAGAGAAAAGGAACTTGGGGGGAAAATAATAAAATACGAATATATCACTTATATACTTAGAGAACTGAGTATACTATGCTATCCAAAAGTAATAATCAGATGAAAAAAAGAAAACTTCTGTAAATTAAAACTATGATAGCGTGCATTAAAAATTTAATAGAGAAGTTAGAAGAAAAGATTAAAAAATTATCCCAAAAGATATTCAAAATGAAAGAATTTTTTAAAATGGGAATTTTTTTAAAGAAGTGAGGTAAGGCAGAAGGAGAGTTAAATAATCCCAATTTTCCAAAGGGAGAAGTCAATATATAAATAATAAAACTGGAAAATCAAGAAATAGCATACACATGTTGTATAGAGCTATGGAGGTAACCAAATTGATAAAATAATTGGAAGCTGTTATCGTTGGGAGATGAAAATGGAAGTGATAAGAGCAGAAGGCTGCTATTTCTGGTAACAAGCCTTATATAATAACTGTGTAAAATATTCTCATATGTAACTTTAATAAAGATAAGCACTTACTTTTTTCTAAACAGCACAGGCTTTGCACCTGGCTTTTAAAATCTTAGCTCCACCACCCATAAGCCTTGGGCTTATCATCTGACTCCTTAATGTCTCCTTATCTATATTCTAGGGAAAACAATCTACCTCACAGAGTTGTTGTGAATGTCAAATATGATAATGTTTGTAAAGAGCTAATCAAATAGCCTAGTAAATTTAAGGGCATAACCACTATTATTATTCCCTAAGTTAGCTAAAAGCAAACTTGTCATTTGCCAGAGGATTTCCTTATTCCATCCTTGTAATAACAGAGATGGAAGAAGTTTTGTAAGAAAACTATATTTCTAGAGTTGTCTCTGGCCTCTGTGAATAACATTGGCCAATGAACGGCTTCTATAAATTAACCCTTGTTACCTATAGTTATGCCTATTAACCATCTCTTTAATATAAGAGGAAGAAGTCTGGGAGAATTATGAAGGAGGTAATGCAGACATCCTTATACCATGATAAATAAAAGAGCTATTTTCATGTTATTGCTTAATTACTCCTATTAACCTAATGTATTTTCCAGCCACTAATAAGTAAAATTGTAACAATATATGTATAAGCAGAATGGTACTTCAAGGATGTCTATGCCCACATTGATGGAATCCGTTCTATTACATAGCAAGGGGAACTTTGCAAATTAACTAATCTTATTAAACTTAAAGTAGGATAATTTTTCTGGATTATCTAGGAGGCCATATCTGATCATATGAGCCCTTAAAAGCAGAGACTTTTCCTGACTGGAGGCAAAAGAGAAGTAATATACACCGAGTGGCCAGATTATTATGATCACCCCATCAGTACAATAAAGTGAGTTAGTTATGCAAATAATAATAATAAAACCTTGAGAGTATTTGCTTAGGAAGTTTTCAATATTCAGTATTTTGGGAAATGTCAATGAAGTACTGATAGGGTGGTCATAATAATCTGGCCGGTCATAATAATCTGGCCACTCAGTGTAAGTGGAGGCCAGAGACATTAAAAGCAAGAAAAGACTCAATCTGCCATGTCTAGGGCTACTTAGAAAGCATGAAAAGGAATTCAGGCAGCCTGTAGGAGAAATACCAGCCCCTGGCTAATGACCAGCAAGGACACAGGAATTTCGATTCTATACTTGCAGGAAACTGAATCCAGGCAACCATCTGAATGAGCGTGGAAGTAGATTCTTCCCCAGAGCCACCAGTAAGAATGTAGACTGGCCAACACCTTGGGTTTGCCCTTGTTGGACCTCATCTGATGATCTAGTGCTGCCCACCCAGACATCTGACCAACTAACTATGGCACCACAGAAAACTAATGCAATATGCCAATAGGTCATACTTCTAGTAAATTCGCATCTGATTCAGAATGGATAATCTGATCCACTGGATATAGCACATTTCCCAAGGTTTTATAATATAAAAACATTAAATTACACCACTTTGTACTTTTAAAGGGGCCTGTAAGATGTAAACATTAAGTACTTCCATCTTGAAGGTATCAATGAAGCTTGACAGATCTACACGCTGCTGCAAATAAGATGGGCTGTAAGGGCCAGATAATCAGCCAGAAAACATGATGTTTCACAGCATCAACTGTCTATTGAATGTGATTTAGTCATTCATAAACTTAACACATAGCTACAGACACTAATATATACCATAAAGTATAACTTGGCAATGTTTTCCTGTTATAGTTATTAGACTACAGTTTAGCCTCCATTGAAAGATAGCAAAATACATTATAGGAGACTTCTTAATTCTTTCTAAAAGAGAAAATTTAAGTACAAAATGAATAATATGAAGTGTTGAATTTCAACACTAAATTCAATAAGGAATTTAGATCTTATCAAGTATTATATATAATAGCACTTTACTCTGGGAAAGGTATCTGGGTTAGAAACTAGAAAAGAGAACAAAAGAAAATAAGATATATTCTAAGCAAGATCTTGAGGCTTACTGTAAATATGAGACAATAAAAATTATGAATAGTCATATTGGATCACATTAAAACAGTGAAGCCTGGCCAGCATGGCTCAGTGGTTGAGTGTCAACCTATGAACCAGGAGGTCACAGTTTGATTCCCGATCAGAGTATATGCCTGGTTGCAGGCTCAATCCCCAGTGTGGGGCATGCAGGAAGCAGTCGATCAATGATACCCTCTCATCACTGATGTTTCTATATCTCTCTCCCTTCCCCTTCCTCTCTGAAATCAATAAATTTTTTTAAGTGAAAGAAGCAGACTGTCAAACCTCAGAGGGAAGGTAGGGAAGGGTGGGGATAAGGGTGAGAGATCAACCAAAGGACTTGTATGCATGCATATAAGCCTAACCAATGGACACAGACAACAGGGGGTAAGGGCATGAGTGGGGGGGGGGGGGGGGTAGTGAGTAATGGGGGGATGAGGACACATATGTAATACCTTAATCAATAAAGAAATTAAATAAATAAAAGCGAACGAAGGAAATGGCAGGACACTGGGAAGAGGGCTACAACAGCATCATACACATCCAGTCTCCTCAAATCCCTGCATAAAAAACAGACAAATGAACTAGGAACCCAAAAGTTTACAGACCACTTCTATTACAAGATGAGGTGACAAGATATCACCAGGAACACCAAAATACATGTAAGTGAGTTCTAATTACTAACTAGAAGACCTGTATAATAGCAACTGTACAGGGTAGGTAAAGGGAAGGAAAAGAAACTCCTGACACCTGAGTTCATGCGCCCCTCAAAATAACCTATGGATAATTACTAGCAATCTCAGCAGGTTAATACAAGAATACTGTCTAAACTGGAGAAAGTTTTGCAAACTCCAAATCTTGGGTAAATGCCAAGGGACAGTGGTAATAAAGTCAAATGAAGCTGGAGTGGTCTGGAGCTAAGAACTGTGAACTATACTAACTGAAGTTCCCTTCAAGAAAGAAAATACAAATATTCTGAGGAGAAATTGCTGAGTATAGAATGCAAATTAAGTAGAATAGGGAGAACAGGAGAGAAAAAGAGAGAGAGAGAGAGAGAGAGAGAGAGAGAGAGAGAGAGAGAGAGAACATGTAGATAAAAGTGAAGATGGGAAAAAGAGTAAATAGACCTTGGAAAGCAAGAGTCCACATTTTGAAAACAGACGAGAGGGTTCTAAAGCTCTGAAACTGGAACATTTACCTGGCCACCCTCCCAATGAATGTACAAAGGAGTTCACGTCATTTAAAACAGAACAAAAGAGGAACATGGGTGAATCCTAAATAAGATCAGTACAGGGGAAACAAAAAAAGAACAAAATTCCTATATAAAATGAAGATGTGCAAGAAAGTCATGCCTGTATAACAGGGGGAAACAAACAAATAGTAGTTCAACATTTCAAAACGAGCTAAAACATATCAAGAAAATTATAGAAGTTTTGAAAACAATATATCAGAATTAGAAAATTTGAGAAATGAGGTTCTATTCAAAGTATAATTTTAAAAAGAACTTAAAAATAATTTAATTTAAAATAAAATATTATTTCAGAAAAGAAGAGTAGTTGTGACAGATACAATATGGCCCATGCAACCCAAAATAGCTCCTGATTTTCTTTTCTTACAGAAAAAGAGTTTGCTACTCTGGTGTAAGTCCCCATATGCCATGCTTACATCGTTGAACATTTTTCCTATCAACAGTTAAAGAAATAAAATAACTAAATAAAATCAGAATCATAGGTCTGACAGCAGTGCAGAGGATATATTAGCTGAAGAAGCAGCTATATACAGATCAATCACTTGGATATTATTGTAAGGACCAAAATTACAAATGAAAAGGGAATGCCCTTGGAGGAGAGGGTGGGAGCAGTGGAGAGAGGAAGGGCGTATGTTGTGAGACATTTATCATACAGACTTGACAAAACCTGGCTGGGGAGAAGGAGGGAAAAGAGTGGAGAGAAAAAAATCAATATTGTGAGTTGGGTTGGCTAGAATGACATTATTTGAAGAAGAAATAACAGGAGGAGAAAAATTGAGGACAGGAATAGAAAAATAAATGCAAATGAGCTTGGCATTGTACATTAAAAATGTAGTATACCTGAAAAACTGCCAGAGAATCCTTGCTGCTAAACATTTGCAACATACTCTTATGTCATTTATTGCACCGGACATTGGCTGTGTTTTTATATAAGACTAATTTTAAGATATAGTAATCTCTCAAGGATATATCCCACATCTCATTCATTTAGTGCCTGACACAATATGTTGTTTAATAGGTAATTCCACTTATTCTTGAATGAATGGATTAGATTGTCAACTCCTTAAGGGCAAGAATATGTTTTAAACTGCTCTAGAGCCCCTCAGCACCCGAGGTATTACAGTGAACACAGTAAGCAGGAACAAGTGGTTTGTGATAGATGCCAAGGGGACAGACCCTTCAATGAACAGGAGGAGAGTGCATTGGCCATCAGACTGCCCCCTGTCTTTACTTAGTCAATGTTCTGTAACACCACTTCAGATGGAGATGTAGTCTGGTCGAAAACCTCTCTCTTAGCAGGTGGATGCTGCAAAAGCAGAAAACTTGTTTTTTTCCTTTCTGTCTTCAGGGGACACAGAGAGACAATGGTTGCTATTTCATAAGACAGGTTATTGGGAAAGTTGACAGTTTAGATGAATGGGTGAGCATCTTGCAGTGAAAAGAATAAACACGGGGGCATTAGGAGAGACATCAAGAGATGCCATCCCTAGAGGCTGAATAGACTCATCTGCCAGTGACACTATTCAAAACCACAGTCCAAACTGCGATCGTTTGGCAAATAGACTCTCACATCGTTAGAGGAAAAATATAGGTAGTGACAGGTAAAATTGGATGAAGTTTACCTTGTTATATGTAGTGTATGCCTGAGGGTATTTTTGAATGTGTAGATTACCATTTGAAATTAAAATCACTCTCCAGTAGTTGGCAAAAAAAAAGAATAAAATAAAACAAAGGAATGCTGTGTGGAGGCCCAGTGAATGTGGGAATTGTGCTGAATTAATAGCGGTGATTCCTAGGAGGCAAAGGGCAGAGTCAGATAGGTATCCATAGCTACAGTGAGGTCTTGCAAGTAGGACAGAGGAGAAAAGGTCATAATTTAAAATTACTTTGGTCTCATGATGAATGTCCCTTACTATGGACCTTTGCTCTTTACTTCTTTGGCTCATAGTCATTACCTCCTCATTATAAACCAGGGTCCATTTTCAATACATAGTGCTCAATGGTACTATGGTAGATTGGAAAGGAATATAAAATATATTCCCTCCTTTTACCATTTAATGTCTACAGTTAGTCAGCCAAAACCAAGCTTCTCACCAGCCTTTATATAACCAACAATCCTAAATTATACTTACTTTTTAAAGGCATAATGCCTCTATTGACCCTCTTAAAGAACAGATTTACCCTAGGATAGTAGCATTAATAATTTTCTAGGGCACCCTCAGTGTAAGGTGTCATGTGAGACATCTCATTTTATGAAAAATGGCCAGGCGCAATAACAGGATCCCTGAGAGAGAGAAAGAAAACTGACCCTGGGAATCAGAGAGCCTCTTAAGCTGAACAAAGCCCACTGTGCTCAGGTCACTGTCATCAATGAACTGTCCACAGAGTTGCTGTCGCATCTACAGTCTTGAGATGGGGCAGGGAGCAACTTCGCAGATCAGTTTGGGCTGTGACAGCCTCTGACCCCATTTCTGTTCTTGTCAATCACCATGCAGAAGTCACCCATTAAAAAACAAAATGAATTATTCTTTATATTTTGAGTGAGCTTCAACTGAAGATTTCAAAGCACCAGCCAAATTCTCACATCTCACATTTTTCTCTAGAGAGACAGAGCGTATGAAGTTCTTTTTAAGCTATGATTTTCAAAAAAATAATTGTGACTCACTAGAAAATAGAGTTTGTGGGATGGATCATCCTTAAAAATTGCTCATCGAAAAAGACAAAGTTTATAGAGACTTCCCACGGAAAACTGAGCTGTCAATAAAGTAGAACATTGTGATGGATCATATGCTGTGGCCAAAGATGAGATCAATGTTGAGGGAAATAAAATAAAAAAGAATCCATCTCTGCCTCAAGGAGGATGGTCTGAGGAAAGAGAAAGAAGACATGCGAGCTTCCGAGTTAGGCGGAGCTACATTTGAATGCTGCCTCTATTGCTTTCTGTGTTGAGTAAGCATTTTAACTTCTATGAGGCTTAGTGTGCTCATTTGTAAAACTAAGTGTGATACATTATCTCACAGGGTGTTTGTAATGAATGTGGCTGGTACGTGGTGGGTGCTACATTTGATCTTCTACCTCAAGCTGGGCAGGCAAGGCTTAACCAGAATAACAGCAACTTAATAGAGGCAGTTTGGTATAATGGATACAGCAGGAAGGAGCCAAAAGACTTGGCTCTGAGACATGACTCTGCCACTACAAAAACAACTGCTTTTTATAGAAATTTTCAGTTTATAAACATGTTACTATATATTCCCAGTGGGTGATCTAAAGTCAGTAACAGTATGTCTCTGAACCTCAGTTGCATCATCGAAATCTTGGTTACATCATGAAAACATCAGATATATTCTGTAAGGGTTCCTCCAACTCTCCAATCTTGTGAGTCTGATTACTAAGCTTCATAAAAGAATTAATACTTGACAAAGCAGTACAACAAACACAGAAAGACCCTGGTGAACTTGAGAACATGAATAGATCATGAGAGCTTTGCATGTCCCCTGAAGTATGGGTAGGGTGCAAATAGATAAAGGGAAGGTAAGCAGATGTCCCCAAATGAGGGTGACAGCCTGAGCAAAGGCAGGGAGTCAGAACTGAGGAAGATGCCCAAGGTCAAAAGAGGAGAAGAACTTGAATGAAGCAAACACAAGTGCTGGAATATAATGTACAGAAAGGTCAAGGCCAGCATTCAGATACACCACAAAGCCAAGGATAAGATACCTACAGCAGGAAACAGGAGCTATTCAAATCCTTGTGTGCCTGAGCCTCTCTCCTGTTGCGCTCATGGCTATCACTACAGTGAACAACCAACATAGTGAACAAACAACACCTCTAAAACGTTTTCCAGTCTTTCATCTTCCTAAGTGGATATGTCCAGGGCTCTAACTACAATTCATGTTTGTCTTGTAGGAGGCTGAGAGCAGATACCTAACAATGCACAGGAACTGACCAGTGGCTGCACCAAATACAATGCTATCCACATAGTTTGGCACCAGAATGGCACTGCAGTCAAAGAACATGGGCCATACAACCAAAATAATACAAAATAATTTAGCTCCCAATTTTTATTTTTTTCTCTAACACCTAACACCATGAAAATAACTTTAGTGAATAGCAACACTTCTTAAAATCTCTTTCCTTCTCCAGTGCATGAATTGTACACATTGCACCTTCCCTCAGGTCTCTTCTCAAAACCACCTGAAACCTCCCCTCAAAACCTTCTTGTTATCACTCTCTGCCCCACACCAATTTGTCAGCCCCCAAGTCATAAAATGAATCCAGGGAGAAAGTAGAGAGATACTGAAACAACCCACTTAGAATCCTTGACAGCCAGAGCAGGAGGGAAATTTTGTAGCTGTTCACATATTCATCATTTCACAGAAATTTCCAACATCTACTTTACATTGAACCAAATGTGGTCAGGCATGTTCAATATTTTGCATCTCATCTGGATAGTACAAGATAGGGGCTCCAAAAAGTGTAACTCCACAGACTTCACAAGAAAGGAGTGTCAGCAATGGCATTCTGTTCAGAGCACATCTCTAGAGCAGGGTCAGCTCTAGAGGCAAGCACCGTGGCTGCAGCTAGACTGGAGAGTAGGATTTGAGCAGAAAGGAAGAGACTGGCATTGGACAGCTTGGATATTAATATAAACTGCAAACTCCAAAGTTCTTGGCTTGTCTAATCTCAAGAGCGTCCTCATAGAACACTTAACTTTTCCCAGTTGCTACCTGCTGCTCCTGCAATCCCTTTGTAAGGATCAAAACACCACTTGCTTCTTCTATTCCGGGTGAAAATGAGAGTAACTATAATCCCCAAGAGCTAAAGGAGCCATGCCTCTGGGTCCCAGGGGCAGAATTCCTGCAACTCTTCGAATAGCACAGGGGAAACCAAAAGGAAGCTTATCTCTCCCGGTTATGCAAATATATTCATTCCACTATCTCTTTCCTTTCTCTCTACTTGGCACACAAGTCCCTTTCTATTAATTGAGAGCATCCTAAAGCCAATTTACATATCCCCACATTAACAAATCCTCATCTACTTTTTATGACAAGCCTGTGCCCACCTACAAACCTCTCCCAAAGTACATGATGAAAACTCAGATTCCTGGGAGCTGTGTTTTCTGCAAGTCAGAAAGATGCCCTACATATTTTTTTTAACTGATCAGTCTAAAAACAGCTTCGGCCAATTTAAAGCACTTTTTATAAAATACCATTTGCATCAGGTTTGACAGTCCGCCTGCCACTTTTCCATGCCATTATGATATAAAACAGCTGAGTTACCAGTTCTGGGAAAAACTAACTTTCTGTTTGAAATAGCAACTGAACAGTAATGGTCATAAGACTGGAAGCCGCCTTAGCCCTCATTATGAAGCTCAGCCTGGGAAGTCTAGGAGAAATTAAGTCAATCTGAAGAACGCAAGGAAAATTGTGTGTTAGGTAATCGGGGACCAGGACGCTGGTGGCTCTGTGCTCAGTGTGGCTTCAGGGGATTTTAGGAACGCTCCCTAGGAAAGCTTTGCTCTCTTTGCTGGGAAAACTGCTCCTTCCCCACTGGATCCTGTGATCCTCACAAGGCTTCCTATCATCACCTCCAGCTTCACTGGCCAATGGGATGGACATGTGACCAAGACCAGCAATCTACAGACCTTTCCTCATAGTATCCATAGTGCCTGGTGGATTTGGAACAAACGGGAAGCCCTGCCTCTGCGTTCATGGACTAGGAAAAGTGTGAGCTGGGGTTTGGCTCTCCTGCCTCAGTGGATATCGTTGCCTATAGCAGGAGAAAATGAAATGGAGACCATTAGAACTGAGAGATGGATGTGCAAGGAAAAGATCATGTCACTGTCAACTCCTTGTTTGTTCTTGATGGTCCCAGAGCTGCCCTGGTGCCTTTAGCTGTACTCTTATTTCTGTGAACCCATTCACTTAAATGGCACAGTAAGACCCTTGTAGTTTAAGCCAGTTTGTGTTTGGTTTCTATTACATATGTAGAGATTACTAAAAAAACAGAAGTTAGTCATTAGAAGTGGAGCATTACAAATATTAGGCCCCAGAATTCAGAACTACTTGATTTTGGTAGAGTGTGGTTGATAAGATTGCTTTCATCTGGACTGGAAAATGGAATTATTGTTATATAATCTCATAGCAGATGGTTAAATGATCTCTTAGAAGCTCTTGGGTCATAGACCAGTTGTACATACCAAGGGGGCCTTTAAGGATTAGGAAGAGTAGTGGAGGGTGCTGGCTTCCTCTTATGGTTATCAAAGGGTTCTATTAAAGAGTAATGTCTTAGTAACAGCTTACATGACTAAAACTATAAAAGAAACCAGGTTTAATGTTCAATGTTTTTTTTAAAAAAATAAACCCTTTTCATCTGCTATCAGTATCCTTCTTGATCCTGATCAAGCCCCATCTCCTGTATATAACTCAGAATCCTAAATCTATGGCAGTTCAATGAAGGAAATCTGGCCATGTGATTTTCCCACAAAAGAAACCACAGAAAGCAAGATATACATTCAGAACAGTAACTGAGTGCCCAGTTTGCGAATTTGACATGACTTCTGCCTTTGGGGAGTTCACAGATTCCTGGAAGCACTGTTGTGAACACATTGGGATCACGGTAGATCATCAGATAAACCAACCACTGGGTTCCCTTTATAGGAATTATATTTTCACTCTCTCCTAAAATCAAATCAGGCCAAAGGAAACTATGATGAATTGTGAACTGTTGGACAAATACCAAAGCTACAAAATCACCTTGTAACCAGGATGAAACCTTTTTAACTGCTGAATAAAGTTCCTTTGGGGATTGGTATTCACATCTCCCTACTACACATTTTCTATGTCTTTGTGTTCTTAGAATAAGATTACTGCAACTCAACTCTAATTATCAAATGAATCTCTAAGTTTACTGTTTCATTCATCCATTCATTTGTTCACCTGTTTGTTCACCAAGTATTTATTAAACTCATGCTATGCAGCAAGTGGCGTGGCGGGTCAGGTAAAACCAGAAGCAGAATAGAGCTGAGATTGAGAAAATGATTACAGATCGTGTTTTGCAACCAAGTGACTATGTGATCCTGGGTCAGTCATGAAAATTCTCCACATCTCAAGTTCTTTATATGGAAAATGGGATTAAAATATGCATGTCACATTTACAAGACTATCCAGGAACATAAAATGAAATTAATATGTACAAGTCTATATTGACATAAATGAATGGTTACACAAATAAATTAAGGAAAAAGGAGCAAATCAGAAAAATTCCAAAAATAAATGTAGAAGAAATTAGAAAAATAAAAGTGTCACTAGATAGATAAATGCTATAGGCAAAATCCACAGGAAATTGCTAAAAAACAGTGGATAAAACTTTAAGGAGAAATGGGATATTTTCATAGCCTCAAAATATCTTCCTAAAATATATACTAAATATGGCAAATGCAGCCATAGTCATGGCTTCTGTTGGCACCTCCTCCAGATGTCAAAGTGCTAACACATCATCATAGAAGTATTGGGCTCCAGCTGGCCTCACACTTTGTTTGTGACTCCACAGCACCCTGGTCCAGCTTCTCTCTCCTTCCACACAGACAAGTTCTTGCCTCAGGTCAGCAAGAGCCATCCCAAAGAACTCTGCAGAGGTGGCCAAGGAATTAGCTTATAATTGGTCCTAGACCAATAATATCTCTCAGGTGACTGACATAAACAAATTAAAAACTACCCCACGAGGAAATATCCTCAATTCACATCACACAGGATTTCTACAGAAAACTACCCTCTAAAATGGGCTCAAATTTCCATTGAATAAATATTAACAATCTATTATGAATGAGTCAGCAAAAATAGCAGAATCAGATCACCACAAAACTTTAAATAATTGAGTTATCAAATGTATACTAAAAATAAGAATTTTCAAATAATTATAGAAATAAAATAATAAAAATGTGAGAAAAGAATAAGGCAGATTTGAAAAGAACCAAATAAAAGTTAAAATGCAGTGATAAAAATTGAAATTGCCCCAACATAAGAAATCCTTATAATTTCTCTGTTAAGTTCAATATCTAATTATAATATTATTTGCCTTCGTGTTATAACTCTTTTATCTGCTACCTCTCTCTATGGTCTTCAGAGTTGTAAAATATTTTACTACCCTTGATCAGGAACTCTGGAACTGATCTTCCTTGTTTTGGAAACTTGGGAGCCTCCCAGGTGAAATCCTATACAAGGACAGTAAGGAGGGACCAAAGAAAGAGGCGGCCACTGCAGATTGACAAGTGGCAGACCAAAGACACAAGGGAACGTACTTACGAGGCTTGTCTTGGGTGTTTGCAAGACCTGTAGATCTCTGCACCCACTTGCCAGAATCTTGGAAGTTTATGTAGAGACCTTAAATGGGTTCAGTCAAGTATATGTCCAGATGGTCTCAACAACACATTATTCCCTCACGACCGTGCTCCTGCAAGAGCTCTTAGTGTATGAATGGCAGGTGAAATATGCATGGACAAGGGAGGAGATGAGTGGCCTCCAAGTGGCTGGATCCAGCTCACAGGTCAACCAGGGGTCATGTCCTCTAAATGATCTCCAACCATCTTTTGGAGAACTCAGTAAATAAACCACAGTTCAGTTTCCTAAGACTGTGTTAATAGCTAGCCTAAGGTAACGTGTCTTTGTTTGCTTTTCCTGGAAGGTTTTCTAATGATTCTGGCTTTGCCTTGAATACCTGCTGTTGAAGACAAGTCTCCGACAGCAGAGACGTAGGCTTGTGGTTTCTACTGTTGCCTTCATCCATGGACATATGTTCCAAGGCATTTCTGGCCACTTTTTCTAGTCTATGGGCTTCTTTCATTAGTGATAAATAGCCAGATTGATCGTGATGACCTTCTGGTCAGTATTGGCCTCATTCTGATTACCTCATCAAGCTGGACCCAAGACAGAAAGGATGTGATGACCAGTGGTTACCTGAGGAAGTGCTTACTCCAAATGTTACTAAAACCCCACAACTCTAGGAAATCTTCTAATAGTAAGAAAGGAAGAGGACAAAAAAGATAAAGTTCAGAATAGCTATTTGTGGAGCAATAAAATATGGATTTTGCAACTACCTTTGGATGCTCTTGGTACACTCCTTGCCACAGGGACTCAGCCACACACAGGTGAGTTGCAATAAAATAGCAAACACAGCTTAACCTGGGGAGAGAAAAACAATCATCTCTGTTGATTTCCCAGAGCATTGGCTGCTATAACATTATAGTAGAGTAAGGTCTTACAAATCAATAAAAATTGTAAGAGTCATTGCTTAACTCTGGATGCTACATCCTACCCCAGGCAGAGGGGTGCACTGTGCAGGAGCTGAGATTGACTGGGATCTGTAGAAGTGAATTGAGCAGCGAATAAAGGTACAGAAGGGACAGACTCACAGAAATGAAGGAAAAGATCCTAAAACACATTGGTTACAAAAATCTAAAAAGGCTAGCCATTATATTTTTAAAGGACTTTTATAAATTAATGAATAAACCAAGAATAAAGTAAATGGATTCCTCTAAGTTCAGAAGAAATGGGAATGTGAGTCTGGGGAGATAAGCCAGCACTGTGGCTGTTGCATGCCCAAGGCACATCTAGAGATCCATTTGGGCTGGAATATTGTCAAGATGAGAGGGAAGAATAACTAAGCTTGTGCATGCCCAGGGCAGCACACTGGGCCTTCAATCACCCTGCACAAAGAAGGGCTCAAGAACGGGTATGTGTGGTGGATCAGAAAAAAAAAAATAATCACTCAGTAGAGACAAAAAATAAGGATGTATCATGCTCTTTGCTCTAGATCCCCTGAGATCTATCTGGGTTTGGATCTGAATTTATACTTTCTTTTTTCGACCTGAGAATTTAATTTAAAATATACATGGTCCCTAGCCTGTTTGGCTCAATGGATAGAGCATTGGCCTGCAGACCAAAGGGTCCCGGGTTCGATTCTGGTCAAGGGCATGTACTTCGGTTGCAGGCTCCTCCCGGCCCCTGCCCCTGGTTAGGGCGAGTGCAGGAAGCAATCCATCGATGTGGTTCTCTCACATCAATGTTTCTCTCTGTCTTTCCCTCTCCTACTCTCTCTAAAAATCAATGGAAAGATGTCCTCGGAGGAAGATTAAAAATAATAAAATAAAAATAAAGTCAACATGGTTCTGCAGTACTGCCCCTGGATGCCTGAGGAATCAAAGTGCATCCCTCAGGAGAAATACACCTCAGCATGGGCCACTTACACTCTTACAGAAAGTGAAAGTCAGGAAATACAAATAAAAGAAACCACACAAAGAGAGACTTCACTTATGAAATAAAAATAGGAGAAATAGCAGGAGACTACCCAAAATGAAGAAACTGGTTTGATAAAGGTTCAGGTAGAATTTTTAGAATTGAAAAATATGATGGGGGGGGGGGGGTGCAATAGAAGGGTTAAACATCTGAAGAGACACATTTATAGAGGGACCAAGTAACTGGAAGAGAGCTGATGGATGAAACTGTACAGAATGAAGGAAAAAGACAGAGAGATTGAAAGTAGGAAAGAGAGGTTAAGAACATGGGGAGTGGAGCAACATACATCTAAGTACTGTGGCAGAAGGAAATAAAAGAGAAAATGGGGAGTGGATAATATTCAGAGAGATAATGCTGTAGGGTTTCTCAGAATCAATGAAAAACATTTCTCAGACCCAGGAAGTCGTTAAACCCCAAGAAAAGTAATATTAAAAATTACATTCTAAGGTACATTGCAATCACATTACACCAAAGATAAAGAGAAGGTCTTAAGTAAAAATAGAAAAAAAGGTAGACTATGGACAAAGAGTAATATTTAGATTAACTTCTAATTTTTTGATAGATAGAAAAAAAAGCAAAAAGTTAAGAAATAGTACCTTCAAATATATTCAAATTTGTATCCTATTAAGAAGTATATCTGAAGAACAAGAATGAAATAAAAATATATTCCTGTAAACAAAAAATGTAAGGCTGCCACCTACAGACCTACACCAAAGCTTATAAAGGATAATATTAAAGACAAAAGAAAAATGGCCCTAAGGATAAAAAGGGAGTAGAAAAAATGCTAGGCATATGGATTAAACTAAACAAACAATTCCTGTACAAAATTAGAAAAATAATTAATAATATAAATATTATTTTAAAGTAATAAAAGTAATTCGTGAGGTTAAAAACAAAGAGGATATTAAAAAGCTAAGAATATTATGGAAATTTGGAGCTTGTGTTCACAATTAAAACATTCATCCACTTGACAATATTTGGTAAGCACTTACTATAAGCAGGAACTATTTGATCCACTATCTTTATAAAAGTGAGCAAAATAAAAGATTCTTGCTCCTGTGAAATTTGCATGTTAGTATAGGAAAGCAGGCAATGAGCAAAAATAAATAAATAAATAAAGTCAGATAATAAATTCTATGGATAAAAATAGAGTAGAGGGAGAAAGAAAGATAAAGAGAGAGAGTGCTAAAGGGCCTTTTCATCCCTCATATCTACCATTACAGTCCATATATTCTTTCTATATTCTTTCTTGTGATAAATAGAAAATTATTCTAGGGTTTTTATATTTTTGAAGGAGAGTAAAACTCAATTAAATTTAAGCTTAAGTGTATGAAGTATGGAGGTTAAATTTTCAAAACTAAAAAATAGAAGTAATGTATGTATATATCTTCCAAATAAATATGAGGAGGGTTGATAATAAAATGAGGGAGAAAAAACTCAAACAAGTCAAAAGAAACCAAGAAAGGAGGAAAATCTGAGATATAGAAATAGAGTAGGACAAATAAAAGCTTAAAAATAAGATAAAAATAAAAATGTTTCAGAAATTACAATAAATGAAAATGGACTGAGCTCTATGAGTAAATGGCATGAACTGTCAGATTGAATTACAAAAATCAATATATGCCCTTTCGATGTCTCAAACATAAAGACAGAAAAATATAGAGGATAAAAAGATGAAATAAACATATTAGGCAAATATTAGCCAAATATGTCTAGTATCTAGTGTATCTATGACTTACTAATTAAAATAGGCTTTCCCACAAATATATATATTTTTTACATATGTAGATATATAGTATATTTTATATAAACATATGTGTGTATGTATATATATATATATACACATATGTGTATATGTACAAATATATATATATATTTATATATTTATATTTATACTTATACTAGAGACCCAGTGCATGAAATTCGTGCACAGGTAGGGTCCCTAGGGGCTGCCAGCAGGGGCCTTTCTTCGTTCCATGCCGCTCCCTGGTAGTCAGTACACGTCACAGCGAGCGATTGAACTCCCAGTCAGTTGAACTACTGAGGGGACACTTTGCATATTAGCCTTTTATATAGATAGATAGAGAGAGACAAATATATATAAACCAGAGTTGAAGATCATGCCATAATGGAAAAATGTTTTAGTTTTCCTCGGTGATGTAATAATTCTAAATCTGTATTGCCCTAAATATACCCCAAAATATGTAGAACCAAAAGGGAAAGAACTGTATCAACATAAAATCAATATAAAATCTTAACTAAGTATTTTACATTTTTGTACTGAATCTTTAAAACCTAGTGTAAATTTTATACTTTTGGCATATATCAATTAGACTGCTCAGAGAATGGAACACTATGCAGCAACAAAAATGAAGGAAAAGCAGTCACACACAATGCTGAAGGAGAAAAACAAGTTTCACAGGAATATATGCGGTATAATATCACTTTCATAAAACTCAAGAGAAAGCAAAAGTAAACAATATGTTTAGGTATACATACACATGTGGTAACTGTTAGGGTCGTTGAAGGAGGAACACACAAGGCCAAAAGGGGTGAATAATTAGCAAAAGGGAATGTTGGTTGTGAAGTTGTCTAAAGGCCAATTCCCAAGGGAGGGGATACCAATTCAATTATTTGATCAGATCTAACAGTAACATTATGAAGAAAAAAAAGACAAAGGAAGACAGTGGTTACCTCTGAGGGAAGAGAGGAAAATGGAATCAGAAAAATTCAGAAAAGCTTTAAGGATTTATAGGTAATTTTTCATTTTTCATGGTGTTTTCATGGGTGATCAAGTTAGTATTCTGATTTATAGCACATATTTGTTATATTGTATGTATTAAATTCTTCATATTAAAATGAGAAAAAATAAAGAGGTTGTTTTGGAAAACACCAGATCACTTTGCCTATGGTCATTTCCCTCTTCCCCTTCACAAGCTTTCAACATTGCTCTATAGCTGTGGAGGAAGGAGAGAATGGCCAGATTTAATGCATACAAGTTGCAGTTTAAAAATAAATATGTATCAAGTGTCAAGCACTGCACTAAATACTTTCTAGTACCCAATATCTTATTTAATCACTACAAAAACAACTGGGTTGGCACTCTTACGGTCTCCATTGCACACAGGAGGAAATAAGAGAGATAACAGATGAAGTAATTGTCCAAAGTCACATGGTCAAGTGGCCAAGCTAGGATTAGAGCTCAAATCTGATGAATATCAGAGCTGAGCTCTAACACCTGATGTTAGGAAAGCCTGCAACTGCTGGAGTCAGGGGCAACAAGGACATTAACCTAGACTCTGGGTCACAAATAAACACTTGCCAATGATTAAATAAGTTAATTATGTACTAATTTAGATCTTTCTCTATACTGGGTGCTGCCTTTGCTTCAAGTCAAATTTTCACCATGCAGCTGGATAGTTATCCTCTTTTGCAGATGAGGAAACTAGAAGATGGCAGTGCTGGAATGCAAACTTAAACTGAGGGTGCTTCCCAAATCTTTATAAATGCTAAAGGGGTGCAGGTGAGTGGTCAATATCTGTCAGGAGAATATGCAGCTGGGCTGACACTGCAGGTGAGATATTATCTTTCCTCTTGTGATCATGAAGGCCTATAAAATGTAAATGATGACATTTACATGGATCACGAGTATGTGTGTAAACCACACCCTTGGGTGGGACATGCCTGAGGCAAAACAGGATGGGCTCCTGTTACTTTATTGAGGTGGGAGAGGTGGGAAGGGAAATCAAATCAACAAGGTGGCCAGGAAGGAAGGTGGGCAATGATTCTAAAGATGCTGTCCACTTAATGAAAATGAAGGCAGAGGCAAAGCATTGGGTGTTTTAGGCAGTTTTACTTTGTTAAAAGTATACTTTGAAGCCTGATGCTATATATAGTGAATTATTCATGCTCTCTGGGATCACAGAAAGGCTTTGAGATGCTCTAGGAAAAAGAAGAAGGGGTGAGGGGAAGCTGTCCAGAGGGGGTTGTGGGTTTGGAAGAGAGGAGTGTGTGTACTACATGTTAATGCAACTCTAACCAGGTGTCTGGATCAGCAAATCTCTCTGCAGATCACGTGACAAGGAATCAGCCTGGCTTGCTGTGGGAGTTCAACCAGCTTTGCAAATGGTTTTTAAAAAATCATCACACAGTGAACATTCTGTTAGGTCTGCGAGGCTGAAACAGCCTGCCTTTTTTCTTCTCCTTCATTATCCTGACAGGTTTTTGTCTCCTTTAGCTCCAGGTCAGCTTTACCCACTGGTGTCCACCCCCTGCCCCACTTGGAGGAGCAGTAGCTCTGAGATGTTGGAACCAAATCTGAAAAACTTGTGATCCAACAACTGCAGGGGGAAGTTAGAGTTGAGGAAACCCCACTGGACAATCTGATCAGGATTTCTGTTAGTTCTTTGACTCCTAGAGATATTTCAACAAACCTGCAGGCACAAAAGGAAGAGAACAAGAAAGAAGATCATTTACACTAGAAAATCCTCTCACCAGCCCACTCCTTCTATTATCTTAATTTTCTAGTTAAAATTAATAAAGGAAAGAGAGCAAAGGGAGACCAGACATTATAAGCATGGTGAATCTGGGCAGCTTCATCAGGAAGCTACAGCTTCACATGCCCCAGGGAATCACCCATCACTCCCTGCAGATCACTGAGGGAAAGGATTGAACAAAGGAGGAGATGGGCGCATGCACAATGCAGTTGGGTAATGGGGGGAAGGTGCTTGTCTATCAGTCCAGCCTGGGGAACAATGGATTGGCTAGGGGGTGGACCCCATCAGACGTGTGCAAAATCTTGGAAAGTTAAAAACCACAAAAAGTTCCCTCTCTCTAGTACCTGTTTGCTCTTCTTGCTCTCTTGCACTTGTCCTCTTGTTCTCTCTGACTTTGTGACCAGCACACACCTGTGTGCTCACCTGTTCTCTCCCCATAGCTATGTGGCTTTAAGCAGCCACATGGCCAATGGCCATGCAGTCCCCATACCCAATGGACCGCAGCTGGGAATGCAAGCCAAGCTAGCCAGATGCTGGACTGGACTGTGCTTTAATATGGAGCAGAAACTATGGGCAGTGGCCTTTATTCTGGTGCTGATGAAGACAACATTGGACTTCTTCCGTGGCGAGAGGACAGAGATGGGACCTTGGAGGGGAACCCCCTTAATTTTACATCATCAATAAAGCTTTCCATGAAACCCCATCCTCCCATGGGACCTCAGGAAATCTTTTCATCATGCACCCCAAGAATTCCACTTCAACCGGTTTCTCTTATAGGGAGCTGAAGAAACCCACAGTGGTCCCAGGCAACACAATAGATAAGGCTGGAATGTCCCTTGAATGGTCACAATAGACATAATCTAAGCAAAATCAAAAGCCAATACCAGAAAAACTAAAGGGCCAGATGCAAGAGGTGACTGAGAACACAAGTCAGGCAGCCTTGCTGAGCAAGTCAAGGTTCTGGAAGCAATGTTCAGACAACAGGAACTGAAGCGCGGCTTCCCTCCTCCAAGGTGACCCATGCTACAGGGTGGCTAAAGAGGGATGGAACCTCTAGGCAACGAGGTCTCACCAGACTGACAGCCTTGGCTACTTCCAGAGATGGTGGTAGTAGCCGGCTACTATTTTAGTGAAACTTCCCTCTGGGAGTTCCTGAGGCTTTTCCAGCCCAGCCATCCTTAAAAGATGGTGCTCCCAGCAACAGCAACGGCTCCCAGTGCTGCCCCTACAGCAACTCGTATCTCCTTGATGGACTCTACCATCTCTTGAGTTCTTTGGACCAGAGGTTTTTTTTAACTAATGATCATGATCATGATAATGATGATGATGATCATATTAATGATGGTAGTGATGATGGCAATAATGGCTTTTACTAAAGCATTTACTATGTGCCAAATACCATATACTGAAAAGCCATTATTTCATTTATTCCTCATAATAACACCACAATGAAAGTATTATTACTATAACCCTTTTAACAAATCAGGAAAATAAAGCACAATTTGGTTAAATAACATGCTCCAGTTTATATTTTTTAAATGCCAGAGCTCATATTTGAACCCGGGTTTCTCTGATTTTGAACTGTAAGCTCTTAATCCTGTAACAAACAATGTCTCCCAAATTTGAATGATGCACAAACTTCTTTAAAGGAAAAAATAATTTTGTGCACCTCACCTCTAGTATTTACTTAAATCACTTTTATTATAATATTATAAAGTGCAAAAAAAATAAAACTAGCTATAAACTCCTCCTAAAATTATGAAACCAAAATCAAACATATATTAAAACATTTAATAACTACACTGTAAGACCAATAAAATTAGAATTAAAAACACGAATTCAATGATATAAAGGATGTTATTCTGCTGAAACTAGACTGTCAGTGTGGGTTTTAATAAGAGAAAAATGAATCTCAGGTTAGGTTCTGTATTTAGTAATTTTTTAAAATGCATTTTGGCTTCAGTAATTCAGATATTGCCTGTTAGCATAAGTTTGTTATTAATTATTTCAAAGCTTTGCTTGCAGGTTCATAATAAATAGATCTCGCATGTTTCCAGAACACTGCCAACAAACAATCTTCAAGTGTCAATTTTAATTGTCATTTGATAATTGTGTAATGCTGTCTTGTTTACTTGAAAAGGTTATGATTGCAGCATTATTAAAATTTTCATTAAATAACCCTGATTGCCAGAGGCAGGTCTCATTTCATGTGCTTGGCCATGCTTGCAGTGAATGAGCAGTGACTGGCATGTTCAAAGGCGGGTTCTATGGATGTCTGTGCAATTTGGGAGTGCCTGCTGGGGAGCATATTGTTTTGAGTCTGATGTGCTTATAGGCCACGGACCCTTTCGCTCTCTGATAGGTCAGATCTCCCATTATATGTCTTCCTCTGATACTTTTATTAGTGCATCACTCCCTGAAGTCATTTGATCTTCCCTTAGTAAAATTAAATTTATAAAAACAAGTGCAAATGTCCACATGGAGATTGTATGGCAGTTCTTAGAATGATAATCTTAAAGTGATTCAAAATAAGCCTGCTAATTTATCAGATTACCGTTGAAATGCAACGCAAACTTAAAAATCCTTTTAGGAGATATTTGGACTGTTGAAAATTTGCCCATGGGATCCAATTTGGGAAATAGGAGCCATGGCTGCTGATTTCCCAGCATCCAGTGTGTAGGGAGTGCACCGCTCTTTCAAGGATTCTCTGCTATTAGAAAAACCTGGTCCTAGAGTCACCTCTCAGGGTCTTCCTACTGGACCCTAAATGAAGCCCCACATTCCAGTTCCTTCTTCTTTTTTTAATCCTAACCCAAGAATATTTTTCCTGTTGCTTTTAGAAAGTAGAAGGGAGATGGGAGAGAGAGAAACTTTGATGTAAGAGAGACACATGGATTGGTTGCCTCCTGCATGCGCCCCTACCAGGTGGTAGATCAAGCCTGCAACCCTGCAACCCTGCCCTTGATCGGGAATTGAACCCAAGACCCTTCAGTGTGCAGGCCAATGCTCTAAACACTGAGCCAAAGGGGCCAGGGCTCCAGTTTCTATACGCCCCGCCCACACACATAGAGACTCCTGTTTCCACCACCCCGGTTTATCCATGAGAGGTACTGATGTAAGGGAAGTAACAGCCCTGAGTCCTAGATTGACTTGTTTCATCTTACATTATAAGAAGACAATCTTTATCACTCTTTTTGAATGGATGAGGAAATTATAGCACAAAGAATTGACTTGTCCAATATCACTGAGAGAAGGAGTTACAGATCCAGAATGTGAACCCCATGATTCCTGGCTCCTGGTTCATCCTGTTCTCATTAAAACACACTACATCATCTGAGTACCAGATCTACCCACTTAGTAGCAGCAGGGGCTCCTATGTTATTACTATGACTGGAGAGGAAGGAAGGAGCACAAGAACAAAGGGACAATTCAAGCAAGAGCCATTTTGCCCATATTAGAACCCTCTTATTCTGTGAACAGAACTGAAACAATAACAATACTGATGATGATGCAATATTTTAGATGAACTTCTCTGGCCATTGCCATTTGTTCTATGTGCCATTGGTTTGGGAAAAAACCATTAATAAATTTTTTTAATCACAAGTCTCTAAAATTTATTTGTTAATTAAAAAGATACTTATGTAATGAAATATCAATGAAGACAAACTTTAAATGTTTTGATTTTATTTTAATGGAAAAACAGCTATTTGGGAATTGCTAGATAATTTAGAAATAGACTTTCTTGGTTTGGGAGAAATTGACAGTTCTCGGAGAACACTGATTTTCTCACAAATGTGAATGCAGATGGTGCAAGCTGAAGTTCACGTATTTTTAGCTGGGTAAATTGGGTCCATTCATCGTAAGCCACCCTGAGCCCTTAAAGATTTAGATAACTGTCCTAAAGTAGGATTAATAATTAATGCTCCTCAAATGGCATTATTTAAACTAGAATACTCCAAACTTGGGGAAATATATTGCTGACTATTTCAAATGCCTTTTCTAGAGTTCCCTTGAAACAGAGGGGTGTTTGCATTTGAGAGGGGATAAAACTCTCTCCAGACTCAGGGACTAGTGCCTGAGGGGAGAGGGGGTGGTCCCAGGAATGACCACTACTTATGACCCTGCATATTAAACTTGGGGCTGTCCCTCCATTATCCCATAGCATTCTGTAATGAGCCTGCCTTAGCTGTGCTTTTGAAGACCTAATGGAGGAGACAGTGTCATCCTTAATAAAGGAGGAGCCAGCAGCATGGAGAAGTAAATCATAAGGTAACTCGATGTGGCATTTGGGGGCAGCAATGATTTGGAACTGAGTTGGTGGGCAAAGTAACAAGTAACTACCGAGATTCATTTGAGCAACATGTAAGCATTTATTGGGGACCCTCTTGGAAGATAAACTTGGGAGAAAAATTGGCTTTCCTAAAACTTGGGTCATGAAACACACAATTAGGATTTTGAGCTCCACAGCTGCATTTATCATTTGGATGTACCAGGCGCAATACCTGGAATTGGAGATACAAAGGCCAATAGAACATGGCCTCTGCCTTTGAAGTTCTAATGGATGGTCATCTTTGTGTGTATGTTGTGAGGATGAGAGGATGGTGGGCAAGTTGGGAAGATTGCCTTTTAACAGTAGGAGGTCAAAGTATGAGTAGCCATTTCAGGTTTGTAACCTGTTATAAGAAGAAAGCACTTGGTGCCTCAAAATGTTCCTCCTCTGTAACCAGCCATTGGCTAACCCAAATCAACGGGCAATGACCCAGCAGAAGCCAGTTAGTCACAGGCCTCTGGGAGGCAGGGGTTGCTCCCTGGGAACTATGGTTAATCCCAGTCTTTATACAGTAAATGAATGGATATAACAAAAGAGAAATAAATTAACATGTGTTGAAACATCAGAGGTGTGCAAATGAAAAAATGAATCTCTGTGAACTGAATGCCAAAAAGGAGCAGAGAGGGTATCTCATAACCAACTTCATCTACTACTAAGGAAGAGGAAGGTTGTACTCTGAATTTCAGCCGCTGTGTTCTTTCCCATCAACATGGAAAAGGTAGCTTTAGCTTCTTCCTTGGGTCCCCTGGGCCGATGGCAGCAGCCAGGATTCCTACAGCAGAGATTGATGGAAAGCCACTCCATGCATTATGTCTCATGAAGAAAGATCACCGTTCACTCAGAGAAATCGAAAAACATGATTCCTGACTGAAGAGGCAAAACCAAGCAAGTGTCAGATTTGGAAAAAGCCATTTCTCTTCCCACCTCTCTCTCTCGACATTGTTCAAGTATTGACAAGTTATTGAAAGGTTTTAAATGACTCACCACATATAACAATCAGACAGAATTGACTGCTCTTGAGGTGGCTGCTGACCTTGATCAGCACACTCTCTTATGTTTGAATGAAATGGTCTCTGTGAATGAGGGAAATTAGCTGATCACTGGGGCTAAGACTGCTTGGTTCCCTTAACTGTAGAAGTTCAACATATACACAATATAATTTTCTGACGAGTTTGGTGTGCAGCAGAATTTAAGTAATTAGTTTATGTGTGTCATGAGATGAAAAAGGTTGAAAATCAATGATTCCCAAAATAATGAACTCCTCCCAGCTGCCAGCTGCTGTGGGGTAGTTTTATTCCCTCGTTCTCAAACTGGAGGCTGTGGCCAGCAGTGATGTGAAACTGCATAATAAAAGAGTGATTCCTTTGCATATACCTCTTATTAAAGGTATTTTATAAAATTTGTCAGTAAATCAAATAGCTGTATTATAAAAATAGAAAATAAAATTTGCATGGATTTGTAATATAAAATAAGACACTCCAAAGAAATGTTTTTTACTGAGGATCTCTCTGGAAAACTCTCCCCCCTGCCCACCCGTCCGCCCAGTAAAGGTAGTTTGATAGAAATCGTTGAGGAACCTGACCTCAGAGAGAGCATCACTTTTCATTTTTGGCATTAGCGATGAAAATCACTCATGTTTTAAACAAAGGAAATCTTTCTCTTACCCTCGGAAAGACTTAGGCCTGGAAGCCACTATCTAAACTGATACTGTCAAGAAGCATTTTTATGTTTCTTTATTTCTAGACATACCACAAAACAACATGTCATTTGGTCAATGATGCTGTCACGAACGAACATCCATGTGTCAGCACGAACACAAGAGGGTCAGGGACTGAGAAGAGGAGTGGCCTGGGCTGGAAGTCCACTGTCACTGGAAGGTGTTCTTGGATCTCTTGGCTTCAAGACATCTAGACTGGGCTCCCTCTCTCCCTTCCCCCTTCCTTCCCTCCCCACCGCCTTCCCCACTCCTCACCCAAAATATGTGATATTTTTCAGATTATTGCAATGCCTTTGGTTAGATTCCCTGTTAAAAGAAACCCCGATGTTTCCTAGTATGGGCCAATTTATAAATTTGAGGTAAAAGTGTTAAAAGATCTTCAAGAATAAGTTCTTTACTTCTTATACGTTAGGACAGTCCAAATCCACTAACTTTGGCAGTAAGCAAGAGGTTCCCACATAACAACGTCACTCTGACATGGGAAATCAGAACTGCCTTGGCTCCTTATGGGATGAGTTCAGGTTGGGGGACTGAGTTGCCCAAATGCACACCCCAAATCACATACAGTGGCCGGCAAACTGCAGCTCGCGAGCCACATGCGGCTCTTTGGCCCCTTGAGTGTGGCTCTTCCACAAAATACCTAATTCTGAGCATGGGCCACGAAGTTTCAATCGCACTGTACATGCGCACCTGCACGTGGTATTTTGTGGAAGAGCCACACTCAAGGGGCCAAAGAGCCGCATGTGGCTTGCGAGCCGCAGTTTGCCGACCACTGACATAGGAGATAGCCTTTGCTGCAGTGGATGACGTTCATTTCCATTTGGCTTCTTCCTGTCCTGAAGATGTTCTTGTCTTATTTCCATGTTAAATGGATCCCTTGATCCCACACTGGTAGGGTGATCATAAGACTCTGGTGCCCAAGATAGTGCTGGCATAATTACTAACAGGGTCTCCTTTTACTCATAAGTATCCTAATGTACATGATACATTACATGTTTTCTTTTAAAACTTACTGTAAAAACTAACATTAAACTAAACTATTTCCAGCTAAGTCAGAGCCACAAAAATAAAAAGACAAAAAGCACATGGATGCAGGTTATTTGGCCACAGTAAGATTGGAGTGACTCAGCAAGACCATTCAGCAGAAACAAATAAGGGACCACCACCTCCAGGGTCACAAAGACAACAGAGGGAGGGGCTCTCTCCTCTGCCAGCCAGTCACCCAGCCTCAGCCAGCCACTTCCCGTTGGTCCCCTCTCCTGGCTGCCCAGCGTCCCAAGGCAGTGCTGCACCTACACAGAGGGGTGCTGGCTTTGGAGCCCTGGCACTTGTATTTGAATTCTGGGCTAAACAGTTACCGGCTATGTGACCTGGGCTGATTCACTCTACCTCTCTAAGCCTCAGGTTTTCCATCCACAAAATGAGGATAATCAGAGTTGCCTTGCAGCATTGGTATAAGGATCAGAGATTAGGTAAGTAAAGCATTTAAGCTGGGCTCTAGTGCAAAGTTAGCACAAGATAAATGGAAGCTGTTTTCTTAGCCTAAATCTGAATTCAGAACAAGACTCTCCATATCTTGTACAGGGCCCCTATTTGTATAGCCTCCCTCCCACGGGTCCTGGGTGCCAGCAAATCCCTTGAGGACAGTCTTCACTTTATACCTCAGTTTGCCCACAGCACCCAGTGTTTCAGAGTGCAAGGCACAAAGCCGTCCTTCAGTTCATTGCTGAGCAGTTAATCAAATGCCTCTCAAGCCCGGTGCACACTCCTG
Source organism: Myotis yumanensis (assembly GCF_028538775.1). NCBI lineage: Eukaryota > Metazoa > Chordata > Mammalia > Chiroptera > Vespertilionidae > Myotis > Myotis yumanensis. Next base: position 26,265,739 of record NW_027223762.1, on the reverse strand, counting down.
GCTGGTCCTGCCGGCTCTTCCCCTGGCCCTACAAGGCATCAAGGCACCAGGGTTGCCCCAGCATCCACAGGGAAGGGGACGTCTTGTGAGGCAAAGGCATGAGGCCCTATGTGGAGTCAAAATAAATTATTCTTTGAAAGCTGTGAAATTTCACTACTTCTCTTTTCTTTAACTATGTTCATAAATAATGGAATGTTGGCATTACTTTTCCTCATTCCGAAGAATAAAAACAGAAAATAGACCTTGGGTTTTCAGTTTCCAGTGCTGTGTTGCTGGCAACTGAAATTCATGCTTTCATAAATAGATACCCCACCCCAAGGTGCTATTTGATTTGAATATGTGTATATACTGCATATGTATACATATTTAACATTTATATACATATTTAAAATACGTATGTATACTATTGAGAGGTCTAGTGGGTACAAGAACCAGATAAGTCAGAAAAATGCCAAATCTACTTTAATTTTACTGCTATGGAGACTTGGCTTATAAGCCAATGGTTCCTCAAGCATTATGGCATATATAGCTTGTAATTAACTATAATGCAATACATTAATTCTCATTTATATTCCTATGAAGTAAAGAACGTCATATGCTGTAGTTATGTTGTCATAACAAAATGTTTAAGCTCCTCAAGGCAAAGGGCAGATTCCTAGACTTTGGTACTCACCAACTCCTGGTGCTAAACTTTTTGGCTGATATCAGGTGTTGGTTTATATTAATACTGGCTTTAATACAAGCATTCCTGAGAACATTCATTTGTCTTGAATTTCTATGAAACTTCCCATGATCAAACCACCACCACACTTCCCCTAGCCCCTGCCTTCATATCAGTGCACTCCAACTCCCAGACCTGCTCCCTCTCAATCTCCACTTAGTCTGAAACCTGGAAATGTTGGGCAACAAAACAGAGAGCCAATGACTCAGATGTGATTTGGATGATCTCTATTTTGTTTTTAAAGAGCTTGAGACTTTCTGTGTCTCTTTCTGAGAAATTACACTAGCACAAGAATTTCAAAACCCACTTTGTTTGCTCAAAAGCATCACCCAATTGCCCATCAAGCTTACAAAAATGCCTTCCTTCACCTAACAGTCTTCAGAGTAACATTTTTTTTATATAAATTTGGCTGTGGACTTCATAAAGTGGTCAAGGACAAGGCAGGGAGGGTACATCATGTCTCTGCCCACACAGGTCAGCCTTGAACTCCTCATGTCCTGAGTGGGAGAAAGGGTCTAAGACAGCCGTGGGCAAACTACGGCCCACGGGCCGGATCCGGCCCTTTTGAAATGAATAAAACTAAAAAAAAAAAAAAAAAAAAAAGACCGTACCCTTTTATGTAATGATGTTTACTTTGAATTTATATTAGTTCACACAAACACTCCATCCATGCTTTTGTTCCGGCCCTCCAGTCCAGTTTAAGAACCCATTGTGGCCCTCAAGTCAAAAAGTTTGCCCACCCCTGGTAAGAGGAGAGACAGGGTCAGTGAATGGACCTGTACCAATGGTTTACGATACCTGGCTCAGGCATGGCCAGTGGCAGGCAGTTTGGAACAATCATGTGACCGAAGTTGTCCACATATCAGTTCCATAAGCAAACTGGAAAACTGTCATTAAGAAGAGTCACTCTTCCAGGATGAGTAGTTTACTTTTTCCTTTCACAAGAACAATGAGAAGAATATCACGTTCATACCAGTCTCTCATGTGCTTTTACACGTGCATCTCATTCTGTCTTCACGAGAGCCTTGTATGCTAACTGTGTGAATTCACATTTTAGAGAAGAGGAAACTGACTTCCAGGTGATTAAAAATCTCCTGAGATGCCACAGTAGTGACAAAGCTATGACCAGGGCCTGGGTCTCCCAACTCCAGCATACCACTCCTCCCTTTGCTGGTCTGCAAGAATAGGTAATGCAGACCATCAGCTGGGTGGTGTCTTGAAGGATGCTCCTCTGGACCACATCCCCATCACTCTGAATACTGTCCGTGCTCTCAGCCTCCACTGGCAGTGCCCAATAACCTTACCCTCATCGGGTCAAGCACTCATCACTGGCATCCATCCTGAGCGCTAGTGCAGGGTCACTGGTGGAGGTGTTTAGTTCATACACACCCCAACCCAAGAGGGTTCATTAACATTACGGCCAAAATGACTGTCCTGTCTCAATATGCAAAAAGTGTGCTATGGCCCATCAGGCCACATATGACTGGTTGTGGAGCTGGTGTGCTAGGCTCATAGGTAATGCCCCATCTAAGTTCTCCCTACTAATTATATGATAGAACAACAAAATAGCAATAAACAAAGCCTAACATAAAAAATAAGCATAACAGAAACTATAATTGGATAATATTATAATACTAAATATAGTTCCTGTTATGCTTATTTTTTTTATGTTGGGCTTTATTTAGGCTTTTTTTATGAGTGCTTGACCCAGTGAGGATAAGTTTATTGGGCACTGGCAGTGGAGACTGAGAGCACGTGACAGTATTCAGAGTGATGGGGACGTGGTCCAGAGGAGCATCCTTCAAGGCACTACACAGCTGATGGTCTGCATTACCTACTCCATAGGCCAGCAAAGGAAGGAATGATATGCTGGAGTTGAGAGGATTCCAGAATGCTGCTTGAAATGAAAAATTATCATATTTTACTAAAAAATTCAGAAGCTAGATTTTTATGCTCTTGTCATATCATAAGGAATTTTTATTCCTGCCATAAGTCTTACAGTATACTACATTAAGGTCTATAATATTTTAGCAAGGGTACATTAGATTCACATGAACAGCTAAAATTACAGCATAATAATGTATAAAAAGAGAAAAAGAATTTGTTTAAAAAAATAAATATAAGGATACAAAATATGAATTTATGAATGGAGAATATATATCTTTGGCCATTTTATAACATCACTAGAGGCCTGATGCACACAATTTGTGCAAGGGGTTGGCTCTCACAGCCACGGTGGCTTGCCTTGGCCCTCACACCCCCGGCTTCATCCAGAAGGTTGTTCGCCTGTCTGATCTGATTAGCATATCATGCTTTTATTATTATAGATAGTTTTAAAAAGACCAGCCTACATTATTTTTCCTCCTGGGGTAGCAAGATGCTCAGTTAATAATGGAACACACTACTAAAGGCTGAAAATGAATCTTTAACATTATCATTGTCAGCATCTCTATTAGTTGGCCTAACTTGTACTTTGGAAAACAACAAGAAAAACAGGATAAAAATACCTAGCAATGACAACGATGTCCTCTCTGAATGCTTATGCACCTGCAGTAAATGTTGGAAAAGTGGCTTCAATTATTTAGACCTATGTGAGTGCACCACTTAGCCATTGCATTCCTCTTAGCTGTTGTGTTCCTCTCATCAAGAGGCAGTGTCTGTGTCCCCAGCCCTTGAGTCTGATCAGACTTGTGACTTGGTGTGACCAACAGATTCCAATAGAAGTTATAGTTTGCCAGTTCTGAGCCTCTTGGAAGGCCACCATGTGAACAGCACCAAACTAGCCTCCTGGGGATGAGTGATTATGTGGCGCAGATCTAACCCATCCCAGCTGAAGCCATCTCGGACCAGCACATCCCAACTGACCCAATAGCTGACCACAGACACATGAGTGACCTGGGCCAAATCCAGGACCACTCAACTGAACCCAGACCTAACTGCTAACCCTGCGAATCATGAATAAAACAACTGGTTGTTTTAAGACTAAAATTTGGGGTTGGTTGTAAAGTGTCAAAACCTAACTGATTCAACACATGAGAGGAACAATCGTCTTCTAGTCTTTAGGATTTTATTCTTTACTAGAGGCCCAATGCACGAAATTCATGCAAGAGTAGGCCTTCCTTCCCCCTGCTGCCAGCACCGGCTTCCCTCTGGCACCCAGGACTCAGGCTTCCCTGCAGCCCCGGCTTTGTCTGGAAGGACATCTGGCCTAATTATCATATTGCATTTTTATTTTTAAAAATTAAAAAAAAGATAGATGTGGCTACTTGCTCTATCATTAGGAAAGCTTTCTGCCCAGCCAGCAAACACAGGGTGTTCTCCCACTGACCCCAGAGGCCCTATTTTTACATGACTGCCCTGAAAGGAAAATTGGCTTGGAAATTAATTTTTCACATTTATTTATAAGCCATTTCAAATTTCTGACCTGTGACAAATCTTCCATAATGAAGAGCTGTACACAGTTGTGTGAGACCATCGGAGTCCCTGAAATAAAAGTTGCACTTCACCCTCCAGTGGTGCAAGTACATGCTCCTACCTCATCTTGAGGTCTGAGAAACAAACTTTAATTTATGAAATCAGGAAGCTTAAAGGAACCTTGAACTCCTAAATTATACGTTCCCAAGAGAATTCCTAAGATAACAATCATACTCACCATCACCTGATGTTTGCATAATTCTTTTTTTTTTAATCTCTAGGAAATCTACAGGGAAGTCTGAGCAAATGGCCTCATAAGAAAGCTCTTCATGAAACAGAATAAATGAAAAAAGGTAAGGGAAGCTAGTAACAGAATCAAAAGGATGATGGTCAGGTGGAAGATACACAGGGGATAAAACAGATCTGTAGCCACACAATTTTTCAGGACTGAACACTCAGTAATAAGATGTCTAATTCAGGTTTATCACCATGAATCTCTTGGAAAGTAGTTAGAGTCTCATTTTCCACATCTGATTCCCTTTTATATTAGAGAAAGTTTTCTCCCTTCTGTATCCAATCTCAGTGCCAAACAGTCGCCACAATTGCTCTGCCCGATTCTCTGATTACAGTGGGAGTAGTCATTTCTCTGCCCTGCAGGAGAAGTGTGCAACTGCTTCTGAGAGCACCCATATATGTTTACAGCCCACGCAGTGTCTTTCCGGCCAAACTCTCACAAAGCTCCTAGAACTCACAGTGGTGTGAAACAACCCACAACGACATTTTAGGCTTCAACCATTGAGCTAAAGCAGCCCATGTTGGATATTGTTCTAAAGTGAAGCTCCAGATAAACTGGAGAACTAGCAAAGCTCTGTCAGATAAGAAATGGTGGAAGAAATTGGATATTACCTAGACCAGTGGTCGGCAAACCACGGCTCGCGAGCCACATGCGGCTCTTTGGCCCCTTGAGTGTGGCTCTTCCACAAAATACCACGTGCGGGCACGCAAGTACAGTGTGATTGAAACTTTGTGGCCCATGCGCAGAAGTCGGTTTTCGGCCTGGGCGAGTCTATTTTGAAGAAGTGGTGTTAGAAGAAGTGGGGGGTGTCTGTCGGTCGGGCAACAGGAGACGCGGTGCAGGCGGGCCCCGGATACACAGTGCGGGGGAGGCGTGCGAGATTCATGCAGGAGTTGAGCATGGAAGAGTTGGAAGGGATCGACCTCAGCGAACATACCTCAATCAGATTGAGGACGTTTTTAGCAAAGGCCAGTTTAGGAGTACCCTAATTAAGTTAATAACAATGTACCTACCTATATAGTTTAAGTTTAAAAAATTTGGCTCTCAAAAGAAATTTCAATCAATGTACTGTTGATATTTGGCTCTGTTGACTAATGAGTTTGCCAACCACTGAGTCCTAGACAAATGAGATGATGATTCGAGAGGCACAAATGAGCCGGTGGTAGGTCCAGCTCTTACCAGCTCCCAAATGCAGACTGGTAAATGTGCAGGAATTTGACAAGCTGGTTGACATCACATTGGTAGTTTGATATACACTATGACAGGAGAATTTACACCATGGAAATGTACAAATGCCACAAATAAGAACTTTTTCTGAAAAGCTGATTACCAAACATTTATCAGCATATTACAGAAAATAGCTATCCTCAATTATTTTAAGCATTATCTTTAGAGATATTATATTGGGTCATCAGCAATGCTTTGTAAAGCTTTCCAACAGTGTCTACAAAGGCAACTTTATCCTAAAATTTATTTGCTCCTGTTTCCCCCTTATTGATAATTTAATTGATTCATGACATGTCATTATTCCTGGGTAAATTAGGGGAGAGGGGAGGAGAATAATTGATATTTACATATGTAGCAGTTTCTCATAACTCAATTTTATGCAACTAATTACCTAAGTATAATGCTGAAATTTATTTTAGCAAGTGACAGATTGTAGGCAGGATCTTAGAGAATATTCTGCCTTTCAATCTTCATAGATTCTGGAGTTGAAAGTAGCAGACCACTTTACTGAGTGTTGCCAAACGTTCCTCAGATCCCTCACCATCAAGGAGATTGTGAATGCCAACAAAAGAGCCAGGATTGTCACCCACAGGGAACATTTAAAACTAAATTAAGAGCACAGATTAAGTAAATTCATTGGTGTCAACTTCCAGAAGGCAGTGTGTAAAGTGTGTAAAGAAGTCAGAAAGAATGTGCAATAGGCGTGGACTGCCAGCATTTACCAAATCTCCACTAAAAACAGCCCATTCCTTAGGTCCCTTAGATTGGTCAATTACCTCTGGGATAACCCTCTCAGAAGTGCCTCCCACCTCCTGAGATCGGATTGTCCTGGGGCACACTAGCAGCTTGTCTTCTGAGCAACACCATCTCGGGTCATTAATTACAGGAGGAAAGAGGACCAGTGACTACCACAGAAGTTCTGCTGTTATATCAAGTGGGCTGGAGGAAGACATTGACGCCAAGACTGGAATAAGTCCCCACAGTTCACTCTTAGTGGCACATTGTAAGTTGTGTCTCTTTTTGGAGAAAGTCATCATGTCACTCTGTTGAGAAAAGAATGGTGACCAGCAGGGACACTTCTACAGTGAAATAATGTAGCCTATGCCAGACATGCACTGAAGTTCTACTTGCTATCTTCCTTGGACCAGGGTGTAAGAAACCCAATTAAGAAGAATGAGGGAATAGCTTATTTTGCTCCCAAAATACTGGGGCACACAGGACTTTTGCTATTCTCCTGGAGTGACGAAAAAAAAAGCATCCCTTGGGTCATGTGACCCTGGAGGCAGATCTCATAAGGGCGCTGAGTGGAGCCTCTGAAATCTGTAGAGATTTTTCTCTGCAAATGCAGGAGGAAAGCAGGTGGATGGATAAATAAGCATGGCCTTGCTCCTGGTCTCCTTGCTGGCCTTCCTGAGCTTGGGCTCAGGATGTCATCATCGGATCTGTCACTGCTCTAACAGGGTTTTCCTCTGCCAGGACAGCGAGGTGACAGAGATTCCCCCTGACCTCCCCAGGAACGCGGTTGAACTGTGAGTATCAGAGGCTGCGGGAACTGCCACTGCAGGCATTTGTGTGTTGGGTGCTGGTATTATTTTCACATTCGGCTGATAACTGCTGAGCTGAAATATTTCTGAATGCTTGAATAAAACAAACTCCCCCATCTTAACACTCGCGCCCTGTGTCTCTCCAAGGATTTTGGTGAGCGTTGGTCACGGTGTTTGCCTGGGAAGAGTCATGCGGAAACCTGAATGTCTTTTCAACATATCTGCTCTTGGGTTCCATACTTTCTTTGGTGGAAAAGAAAAACTAAGAAAAAGTAGAAACTTAGAAGACCTAGGAATTAGAGGCAGGAAGACAGCTTTGATTTAAGTGGTATATACAATGTGAGTCTCCTGAGGACACTGAATTCAAGAATACAAGGGCCTTTGTTGCTTTGGAGGCAGGAGCAAATAATCCCCGAACTGAGATTCTGCTTCCTGGGGAGAAAGAGGGATGGAGGAGACAGGGGAAGGGGTGTGAAGAAAGGGAGAGAGAAGAGAAAAACAAGCTGGAGAGGGAAAGAGAGACAGGATAATCTTTCATACAGTTGAAAATATATGATTCACAACTTTAGATTTTTACTGAACTGTTTCAAGAGAAAATAGACAGACAAGGTTGGACAAGAACTTCAATATAATGTAACTCTATCTCTTTATTTTGCAAATGAGATATCTGGGGTCTGAAGAGTCAAGAGAATTGCCCAAAGTCTCACAATGAGTTGAGGCAGAGCCAAAACTAGAAATCAGGCCTTTTGACTCATATTCTACTGCTGCTTTCTCCTCCCGAAATCCCATGTCTGTCTACATTAGAGAAAGATTATTGCTTCCCCTGAGAACTGGCAACTTGTAGCTCAGAGATTATAGATATCCTTGGTGTTTTTAGTACAAGGATTTTAAACAGAAGCCACTATTCTGGAAGCCTGTTTCAAACCTGGTTCCCCGCCCTCCCCCCCTAAAGCTATGGATGACTCTTGCTTTATTGCAGAAGGTGGGCATCTCTTCAGTTCACTCAAACACATTGGTGTTGTATTTCTGAGTTTCACTCAGGGACAAATGGTCACAAACTTGGTTGGTCCTGCTGCTACTTTTTCCCTTGACAACCCAAGTCCTCAGTTCCTATGCAGAGAAAGCTGCAGTGCAGGGAAAATAACTGGTCTGCTCTGTGTTTTGGCTACACTGCTTCAGATGAGACAGCTAGTCCTGATTATGGAAAAGTCAGTCTGGTTTACTAGGTAATAATAAGCACAGGAGATGGCCCATGTACCTGAGCTCCTATAAGAAGTCACTTGCTTCTATGACTTTGAACAATTACTTAACCCCCTTTGAGCCTCGGTTTGTTGCTTCTAAAGTAGTTTTAATCCAACCTGCTTGGTTGGATTGTTGTGAACACTAAAAATTATACCCACACACACACCCAAATACACAACCATTTCCATGTCTCCTGTCTCTTCTCCACTTCTTCCTATGTTTTTCCTGTGGGTCAAATAGTGACAACCAGTTAATAAAGCAGAGAGCCCCTAATGAGGTTTAATTTGGGGTGATGCTCCTCTATCCAAAACTCCCTTCTTTACTAGACTATCTGCTTTATGATATCTTTTTACAAGAAGAGAATAACTAAAAATAGGGATAAAAAAGAGAAAACAAAAAAAAAGGCAAATGGAAAAAATAAAACAAAACAAAGAGAATATTTTTAAAAAAATTCTGCATCGAAAACAGAAAGGAAAGGAGGCATAGTGGAAAGAAAAGGAAAGAATAAAATTCATCCCCAAACCCCAAACCTCAGGGAGTGTGTGTATATGAGTTAGTGTGAGAGGAGCAGGGAAAGGATTTTTTTAAAAATTCATACTAAGATATAAATGAGTAACTACATGTCTCTGCCCAAGAGCTTGCAACTGAGGAAAGAGATTGTAAAAGAGGATGTGTCCAACAGAACAGTAGAAACAAATGTCACACTCTTGACAAAAGCTAACCCATGGTCAACCCCTTACTTAGGGGTACGTAACAGTGCCCAAAGGTGCTAAAACGATGAAGGGGAAGAGAGTGCTTGCCTGTTATTGGCATTTTCCCCACCTGAGGGATGAGTATGGTTGTTTGAAAGCTTTGAGGACTAAAGTAGTCCTCCCAGATACCTAATCTTGAGAGGATTCTTTCCTCTGCACACTCATTAGTAGGGCATGAGTTGAACCATTCTGGGGTTCAGATTGGCAATCTTCTCAGCAAGATGTATTGAGGAAAGGAAGATAAATGTTACTTTGGCAGTTAGACCAAAAAAAAGAAAATTATTTGGGGATATTTTTCAGGTCAGTTTGTTAATCTGATAAAGAGCAGATCAATTGCCAAGTGAACTAGAACTCAGACATTGTGGTAGGATGAAAGAGCAATTATTTTTGCTTCCTTAAAAGGACTGGACCAGGGTTATCTGGAACACTGGTAGAAGAAAGATGAAGTGGCTTGTTCAACTAAGTCTTTCTAATTCACCCTGCAGTCTTCCAAGTTTGGGTATTGACTTTAATGATGATCACATCAGGTGGAGGTTGATGGGCTTCCAGGATGGCAATTGCTTAATCTATCAACTTGTCAAAGCGTCATTGTCAGTCAGGTTCCCCGGGGGGAACCCCTCCTAATTTTACCTTGTACATTTTCATCCTATCCGATTCCATCCACCTTGCAGTGGTCTCATTTTATATACCTTCCAGGTATTGCTAAAGATTTCTAATACCTTACAATCTACACATGCTGATATCAACAGCAAAAGCACACAAAAGTATCATCAACAGGCAGGTGGATTCATTTACTGAGGGGCCCCTATTATTTGCTTCATGCTTTACACATACTACTTCATTAAAACTTCATAATAGAACTGCAAATTTGGTATTATGGCTCCATTGTTCAAATGAGGCAAACTAAGGAACAGAAAAGTTCATTCAGTAACTTGAGCACAATCACCCTTGCAGCTCCCAGATGGCAGAGCTGGGAATCAAACTTAAGCCAATTTATATCTCCTCTGTGTGTGTGTGTACAGTGAAAGTCTTCTGACTCCTTTCACTCCCTCTTCTTTAAAAAAAAGTGTCCATCCTGGCTGGTGTGGCTCAGTGATTGAGCATTAACCCATGATCCAAGAGGTCATGGTTCGATTCCTGGTTGGGACACATGCCCAGGTTTCAAGCTTAATCCCCAGTAGGGGGTGTGTAGGATGCAGCTGATCAATGATTCTCTCTCATCATTCATGTTTATCTCTCTTCCTTTCTCTTCCTCTCTCTGAAATATAAATACACACACACACACACACACACACACACACACACACACAAGGGGCTCAGCCCTCGCAGCCCCAGCTGCCTCGCAGCCCTGCCCACTGGTCATTCCGGAAGTTGGTTCCGCTGTCGGGTTTTTTTCCCATAAAGAGACAGAGCGTCAGATAAATATTTTAGGTTTTACAGGCCAGTCAGTCTCTGGTGCAACTACTCAGCTCTGCCATAGTTGTAGGCAAGCTGCCTCAGACAAAATGTAAATGAATTAGCATGACTGTGCTGCAACAAAACCTTATTTATAGACACTGAAATTTGAATTTCATATCATTCTCACAAGTCACAAAGTATTATTTTTTTATTTTTTTCAATCATGTAAAAAGGTGAAAAACATCCTTAGCTGATGGGCCTTAGAAAAGCAGGGGGCAGGCTATATTTGGCCCTCAGGCTGATTTAGACTATAGATGAGAGTGGTTACATATGACTGGCTTCAGTAGGGTTTCAGCAGCCTGAGAGAACATGGCACCACAAAGAAAGTACTAAACTAGGTGAGCAGGGTTAGGAATAGAGGGAGTTCTAAGGTAATATTCACAGGTGGGTCTTTAATTGGTTCTGACAAGTCAGAGATGATAGAGTGTAGCATCTAGATTGTTTTTTGCTCTATCAAGTGGGTTCTTGGCTGTACAATGGAAATTGTGTCCTCCAGAGTTGCTATGGGGATTAAGTGAAACCAGGTAAATAAAACGCCTAGCACAATGTCTCTCAGGTGGTGGTGGTGGTGGTGGTGGTGGTTGCTGTTGTCATCTGTAAAATCCTAGGAAAAAAACACTTACCACAGAGAGCGTTCATGATGATCAAATGAGTCAATAGATATGGAAATGCTTTGGAAAATTTATGTAAAGATCTTCATAACTCCGAGATAGTTTATAGTCTCCCACTTACTTAAAAATAACCTTCTCCTTCTCCTAGTGGCTGAAACACTTATTTTGTGTGCATTTTCTTTCTAAGAAAATGTTTTCCTTCAGGCTTTCAATAGCTTTCAAGAACTCAGGGAGCGGGTTTCATTCTGACCATAGTCAAAGGAATTTTGATGTCTGACTTATTCTAGAAATTTTACCTGGAGGCAGTCAATGAACCTAGAAAGGACCCTTTGATCTTGCTTTATTCTTCCTAGAGGTAGAATTCCTAAGGAGAATGTGGAAAACCTATTTAAAATCTGAAATTTTAACTCTAAGTGACACTGTGGATACAGCTAACTTTTTATTTATCAGGGTTCAATGACCACAATACTAAGAGGAGAAAAGGGTCCACTGATGGTCTTTCTCAGCAAAGGGAGACCTGTACTGAGATTATATTGTAAACTGCCAGTATCGACAACTCTCTTCACAGAAAGTTCCTCTATCTCACTACAATCTCAACTGACCAGCACTTCTAATTACCTTAATTATATTTTCCATTTCTATTTTCTTCCTCTGCCCTATTCTTTATCTTGTTGTCTTTGTTTAGATGATTCTTAATATCCTGTTACCATAGAGTATTATTTAGTGAGGAGCTTTACAGTGTGCCTAGTTTAGCCTGGCTGGTGTGGCTCAGTGGTTGAGCATACACCTACGAACCAGGAGGTCACAGTTCGAATCCTGATCAGGGAACATGCCTGGGTTGTGAGCTTGATCCCCAGTAGGGAGTATACAGGAAGCAGATGATCAATGATTCTCTCTCATCATTCAAGTTTCTATCTCCCTCTCCCTTTCTCTGAAATCAATAAAAAAAAAAAACCATATAGTTTTAAGAGTGTGCCTAGTTTCATCTTTCCTTTGTAGGTCCTTAGTTCTACAGGATGTATTAGTGTTCTGTGCCTACTAGGGGAGCCTTTGCTATGCCAATAAGTTCTGTGACCTCCAAGAGGGAAAAAGAGTTTTTGATGCTTGCAAAAGAGTTTTTGATGCTTGTTTAATTGTGGAATCCTTTTCTCTAAGAGCATCTTTATCTAAGAATGAATATTCTGCAGAACATACTTTGGGAAAGGCTGATCCACTTGGGATCTATTCAACCCCAGCCACTGGAACAAACTCCTTGCAAACTCTGAATTGTAGCCCATGCCTCCTAACTCCTAAGTCAGTGCTCAGTAACTGCTAGTGATGGACTCTTGGCTGGGTTTTCATTGTTTTGTGCCCGAGCAGTAGCTGGGTAAGGAGGTGCTGTGCTCTCCTGAAGGAGCTAGCTCTGAAATACAGATGATGGCCATGATGGAACTAGGTGTTACTTGTTCTGAGTTGATGAAAGGGACAATAAAACAATGGATTACAAACCTGCTAAAACTACCCTGACAATCTCATTTGTTGAATAGTGATGGCTTAAATCTCATCATGCAAGTTTCACTTTCCTGATTGCCCATATTGAATCAAACTCCCTTCATACTACTAGGAGTGATTCATTGCCATCATCTTTTCTGGGATCCTGGACTTCTAAAGCCTTGATTGTATGATAATTTCCTGTTTTATCTCCTTCCTACCAATCTCTCTCTTCTCCAAACCCATCTGCACACTGTCATCCATCTCTCTCCATAAAACACCATTGCTGCCATGTTATGATTCCCAAGTACAAAATCCTTCAATGGCTCACCTTTTTTACTTTACCTCTCACCATTCTCATAGGAACCAACTACTCTGTAAGACTGATACATACTTGCTCTCAAGCCCACTTGTGCATTTCTCCTCCCTATGTCTATGTATGCCTGCTGCTTACACTACCCTCAATTTCTTCTTTGCCTCTTGAAATACAACCTACTTATCATAGTCTTACTCAAAGGTTGCCTCTTTCATGAAATCTTCCCTGACCACTTCCATCTTTATTTAATCTGTGCTGTTCATCGCACAATCTTGCTTTGCACATAACTTTTCATGTGCATCTTGTTTTCTCAACAGCAGTGAACATTTTCTTTGTACTCCTTATGGTGCCTGGTTCAATGCAGTGTGTTATTCTGGCCCTCAATTACGCGTAGAACAAATGATACAATAAATAAGGGGAAATTACATCTGTTTATTTGCTCTGCTCCTCAGTACTGACAAAAAGAATCTTGTAAGAGACTAGAGGCCTAGTGCACGAATTCGTGCACCAGTGGGGTCCCTCAGCCTGGTCTGCACCTTCTCACAATCCAGGACCCCTCGGGGGATGTCAGACTGCTGGTTTCAGCCTGATCCCCACAGGCCAGGCCGAGGGACCCCACCAGTGCATAAACCCATGCACCGGGCCTTTAGTATGCATATAAGATCTTTAGTTAATCTCTTCTCACCCTCCCACCTCCCCCCTTCCCTCTAATATTCATCAGTCTGTTCCATGTTTCCATGCCTGTGCATTGAGCGTCTGTCCCCTGGTGGTCAGTGTGCATCAAAGCTACTGGTCGAATGGTCAAATGGTCACTTAGGCTTTTATATATATAGAAGATGATTATTGTTCTCCCTGTGGTGAACTACTATAGGATTTGATAGTTTCCTTGCTTTTTTATGTGTTTGTTTTAAGAAAGTGACTCTATGTTATTTGATGATCCATTAATTTATTTAGAAAGAGAGATACATAGACTTGAAACAAGGTTCCTAATTTAAAAAGTTGAATATTCTATATTCTAGGCATATCACTCAGTTCTCTTAAGTAATAGTACCTGCCCCTCCATACCTACAAAGAATATTAAAAGGATGGATAAAATTGCCAAAACAAAGTCACCTTAAACCAGGCAGAAATGTTCAAAGAAATATAATTTTTTCAATTAGGGTCAAATTCCAAACCCTGAATGTTAGGTTTCCTGTGCTCCCCAGATGCGCTTTGAATATTGTAATTCTGTTTGGATATCAAAAACAAACACCCCATTGTGCAGGTTGCCCTGGGTGCCCATATCTGGGGACTCCCACTGCCTTGTTTAGATATGTCTCCGAAAGAAACAAACAGCACCATTGTCATACTAATGCTTGAAATAAGCCTTTCTCTCAAAACAAAATCCTGCATCTACTTTTGTGAGAAATTGTATGTCTATGTCCAACATTTGGAAGTTAATTTGGCTGGGGGTACGGGAGGCTCATATTCACTGCAGAGGAATCAGAAAACTGACTCAAGTAATAGCTATAGGATGCAGTACCTTGAAAGGAAAAGGTAGAAATTATATTTCAGGGACAGAATGCTTTAAAGGAGAAGATGAACTTTTACCCTGAAAATTGGCTAAGAGCTATAATTTACAGAGTCATTATCAGAAATTGAAGAGTAGGGATTTGATAGCTCAGAAGTGCACTTGCTTGGTGATGATAAAATCCCCTGGTTTACCTAAAGGTGAGTGCTGTCCTTCCTCACCCAAGTCCTCTACCAAAGAACCCTAAGCTTCAAAAGCAGGACATCTTGGCCACAAGTGGGAAATTTATTTAACTTTTTAAAAATATATTGCGGTGACATTGGTTAATAAAATTATATAGGTTTCAGGGGTACAATTCTATAATACATCATCTGGATACTGTATTGTGTGTTCACCACCAAAAGTCAAGTCTCCTTTCATCACCATCTATTCCCCCTTTACCCTCTTCTACCTGCCCTCATGTCCCTTTCCCTCTGGTAATCACCATACTGTTATATGTGTCTATGAGTTCTGTTTTGTTTTTTGCTTAATCCCTTCACTTTTTTCAACCACCCTCCAATCTCCCTCCCCTCTGACAGCTGTCAGTCTGTTCTCTGAATCTGTGAATCTGTTTCTATTTTGTTTGTTAGTTTATTTTGTTCATTTGTTTCCACATATGAATGGTATCATATGGTAGTTTTCTTTCTCTGACTGGATTATTTGACTTAGCATAATTGATTATCCTTCTCCAAAGTCACTAACTGTGTTATCTAGTCACTGTGGATGATTGGGCTGAACTCTTTTTTTTTAAACCTGCTAGACATAGACTCTCCAATTTAGCTTTATTTAGACTAGATTCTGGCATATACATCCCACAAGGTCAGTTAGGAAGAAGAGTACATAATTATTTTTAATTGCTTAGGATCTGATTATAATGAGATTTGGATGTTTGTTCTGAATCTGACCTCTCCCTGAAGTATCTTGGAGGATGTTTTGTGTCTCTGACCTGAACATGCTATTATCTTGTTCTTTCATATGGAATATGCCAACTGCTCCAAAAATCCTCAAGGGGTGTACAAGAAATATTTGAATAAAGCAATGAGACTCTTGCCATAAACTTAAACTCAATTATATTTTTAGTCTTAGAAGTGACCTGAGTCCACCTTTTTTCATCCCTTCTCCCAGACCTGTTTCAGTAAGAGCCAACACAGCCATCACGTATTCCTGTGTCAGAAATAGTGGAGAATGCACAGCATTAGCCAACTGTTTGTATCTCCTTAATGCCAAGCTTGATGAAAACCTCTAAGAAACATGGACCCAAAAAGTTCAGCTAAATTTCAATGAAACAAAAAGATCAATTGAGGACATGAAACAGAAAATCCATCAGTAGATAGGTGAAAAGTTGAAATACAACGATGCTCAGGTTTCCTTCAACTCTAAAATGCTTTGATTTCACAAACATCTTTAGGCACCAAACTTCTCAGAATCAATAGTCTTTTTCTAAGCTTCAGACTCCAGGGGGTATGCAATTCCTAAACTACTGTGAATTCAGATGTGGGTGTTGGGAAAGGAAGGGGGCTGGTGAGAAGGGTTCTCTCCGTCTTAATAGACAGTTCTGTTAAGCAAGGGGTTTTAGAATTTGACTTTGTAACTAAACAAACAAAGGCTGATGGGAGCCCATGGAATGCTTCATTCAGAATCCTCCTGGAATAAGAAGGGAATAAAAAAGAAAGGCCCCTTA
The DNA here is from genome assembly GCF_028538775.1 of Myotis yumanensis. Taxonomy (NCBI): domain Eukaryota; kingdom Metazoa; phylum Chordata; class Mammalia; order Chiroptera; family Vespertilionidae; genus Myotis; species Myotis yumanensis. The sequence goes on along the minus strand of NW_027223762.1, from coordinate 26,249,459 downwards.
AATGGAAGGACCACAGCCTTGAGCACTAGATTTTCAAGTGTGGCTCCAATTTAAAATATTCTGTTCCTTCTAAGAAAGTCTACTAAATCATCCATCAGAAGACGGGATTAAATCCCTAGAAGACAGGATTGCCTCCACTTATGCTCTCTTCATCATCTCATGGTAACAGTTCTGAACTGGTCTCTGTCCGTTCTTCCCGCCCCTTCCTCCTTACTCGGTCTCCCCCCACCCCGCCCCCGCCAGCTCCTGCTTTGAGCTCTTGTCTAATTCCTCTGTGGGCTCCAATGCCCAGATTCAGGACAAAAGTTCAAGATTTGGCATTAAGGTTCTCTACGTTTTGGCCTCAAATGAACTCTCCTGTCCTCTCTCATCTCCCATTCTTTCAACCCTTTGCTCTATGCACTATTTTCTATTCCCCAACTGCCTAATATGTCTTATATTCCCCTACCCCAATACTATTATTTTCTCCAACCTGAAATGCATTCTCTTACCCCGACATTGTTGTTTTTTGAGACGAGTAAAGCCGCTCACTTTTTATGACGTTTCTTTCAACAGCAAATATTTATTGATTATATTTGTACAAGGCACTGCACTGGGCATTTGGGAGAGAAGAATCAATAGGAGAGGCACAGTGCCTGCTCTCACAAAGTTGCTAAAAAATGAAGAACATCACACAGGTAATGACAATAATGTTTTTCCTCACTGTTACCCACAACAATCAAAATCCCGCCTCAGAACCCAGAAGGGTCATTATCCGTACCACTCATTTGACAAGTAATTGCAAGTTGCTTTGTGCATTCTGAAATCATAGTCTGAGCATTGAAAGACATGCATGCCGAGTGAAAGAAGACGCATGCCTGCTTGATGCCAGAAGAGAGCTGATGAGAAGACAGGTGTCTGCCTGTCCTATCAAGATTTGACCTTATGCCAAAGGTTGATTTCAGGAGCTACTAGGGTCACTTTGAAAGGTCAGAAAATCCCTGCTCTATTTTTTAATGAGAACACCAAGCTGAAATAAAACAGAATGACGAATGAACATCAGCAAATTTAAGATAGGGCTAAACTGCCAGATGTCCAATTATTTAAGTTTGACTAGAAGTTTTCAAATTATAATAATACAGGGATGGGTGGAAGCACCAAAGAAGGAAACTTAGGCTATGCTGTTTCTTTGCCAGACTCATAATTTTTCCTAAAGTCCTTGTGCTCAGGAATACCATGATGCGGATCTTGCAGAGGGAGAGCAAAGGGCGCTTACATGTCAATGGATTGTGTATGCCAGTTTCCCCCCAGAGCAGCTGAGGCCATCCCCGGCATCTGGTAATCACACCATTAGCCTTAACAAAACCTAGATATCTCTTCTGAAGAGGACAGGCTTTAAAAATGTCTACTTTGACATAAAGGGGACACTAATACAGAATGATTGCATGCTCTCGAACTCATCAGTAATTTTCCTCTTTTAAATTTCAAACTATGGTATTTTTGTATGGCTATGTTTAGAATTTAAAAAAGAATTGAGTGCACAAGAATGATCGTTCTCCATCAGCAGATCGCAGCCTGAGCAAGTATCAACAGGCAGGCCCTAACCCTTGCCATATTCCCACCAAGACTAATTTCTGGTCAGGGCACAAAATGAAGTAACTTTCATTTAACTGGTATTTGTTTTGTGGGTAAGCAGTGTAACATTTCAAAAAGTATATATATTGGGCTCAGAGAGGATGGGAGGAGGGGGCAGCAGAAAATGCAACCAAAACACCCTTTAAATTAAAAATAAAGAATTTAAAAGGCAAGGGAAGCAAGTGTAAGGATTATGAGGAGCAACAAAGAGGTCATCTGAAATCCTGCATACAAGAGCAAAATTGCTTATCAGGCCCCTGATTGTGAAAATCTGTGTTCCTTCAATAAGCACATACAGTCTTGGAATGGCATCTGATTCCCCCACACAAATACTAGAGAAAAGAGGAAAGAGAACAAACAGTTATAATAGCGATAATTATAAAGTAGCTCGGGTAAGATTCAGGAGAAAGAAAAACAAAAACAGCAACAGAAAGAAACGACAAGGCTATGGATTGGGGAATCACTCTGTCAGTGTATAGATCTTCCCTCTTGGGCTGGTCAAATTCCCTGGAAAAGATTCTTCCAAACTCCTATATGGAGGGTGAAGCCCTAACTGCCAGCATTCTGGTGAGTGGGAAAAAGGGGTAGGGGGGAGGTCTCAGTATCCAGCAGTCTTAAGTGGTCTCTGGCATCCTCTAGTCTGGAAACGCTCTATTCCACTTTCTTTAAAAAAAAGAAACCTTTGGTGTTTTGCTCAGGTGAAGAGGACCATGTGCCTGACTGCTCTGAATGGGACTTATGACTGTCTCTTTTTTAAAATATAGTTTTATTGATTTCAGAGAGGAAGGGAGAAGGACCGAGAGATAGAAACATACACTGAGTGGCCAGATTATTATGACCACCCCATCAGTACTTCATTGACACATCCAAAAATACTGAATATTGAAAACTTCCTAAGCAAATACTCTCAAGGTTTTATTATTATTATTATTATTATTATTTGCATAACTAATTCACTTCATTGCACTGATGGGGTGATCATAATAATCTGGCCACTCAGTGTAAGGATGAGAGAATCATTGATTGGCTGCCTCCTGCCCGCCTCCCACTGTCCACTCCATGATAGCAGCATTTCCACTGCTCTAACATATGACCCTTTTCTTCCTTAAACTTACAGCAATTTGAATATTTTCATGTTGTTTTCCTATTTATTTCCCCCTGCTAAAAGCTAGAACTGAAGTTTTATGACGTCATGGATTCTAGCATGTAAAATAGTTCCTTACACAAAGTAAATTGCTCAATACATACATAAATTGAATGAATGAAAGGAAGGGCCTTTCAAGCAAATAGGAACTAGAAGATTGAATGTAACAAATATCTATTAAGTCCTACTATATCACCATGCTTTATGCTTCTTACAGTATTTTGCCCAGTTGTCTTGCACTGTAGCTATTATTCTTCCAGTTTTAAGAAAGAAGAAAAATGAAATCCAAAGAACTAGCCCACACAGTGTCAGAATTGAAATTGAATTACCTGATATACCTGATTTAAAAATGCCTAGTGTTATCAGGGGCATCGCTTCCTAAGTTATATAAATGTCTAACCACTATGCTGCACACCTGAAATGAATATAATATTAAATGCCAACTGTAATTAAAAATTAAGGAAAAACATTTTTAAAGCCTATTTCTTTTTTATTAACTGTGAAGAAAGGGAAAGAGGATCTCCCTGTCCTCTGAACTCCTAAAGCAAAGATCTAAGCTCTTCATCTGAGCTTAAATATTCACAATGCTATAGTCATCCACAGTACAAAACATGCATGATCTTGTCTCTCAAATACAGTAGGCTCTCTGAGGGGTAGCACTGCCTCCCTCTCTCAGACCAAGCAGGATTGGTTACTCAATAACTACTCAATAAGGAGGACAGAGAAAGACAGAAAATGTGTGAGTGGAGTCATGAATAAATAGAAGGAGGGCTGAAAAATAAATATCAATGGCCACTTCCAGTGATAAATTGAAAAATAACCAGGAGCTGTCTAATAATCCTGAAGAGAAATTTGAGTGATATGTGTGCCTATGGAGGAGGCAGTTGGAAGGGCTGGTTCCAACTCTCTGTTGTCCTTCACATTTCCGATGAAGATGGTTCCCCAGTCATACTTAGCTCTCAGGATGCCGAGTAGCGGATCTTCTGCAGGTGTGGAGGCTTAGCAGCAGTGACTACCATGAGAACGTGGAGCATTTGATGGAGGCGTGGGATCTTTGTAGATCCTCCCTAAATGATCCTCACATAATTAGATGAACCCTGATGACGTATCTTTGTTTTCTCATTTTGGATATGATTTAAAATCTGGCCCAAGGCTACTCTAACTAGTTACCAACTTCCTGTGTGATATGATTGGCTCAGTTGCCCCCAAATATGGCCCCTGTTATTTGTCACAATACCACCATTAATAAATTAAACCATGAAGCTTTAAAGATTTCCCTAATTTCTAAGACTTTTAAGTCGAAACATGTATAAAACCCTCTTGGAGGATAAATATCTTAAGCTCTTAAAGTCTAGTCCTTTAACATTTGTAAAAGTGTATTCCTCACAACCTTAGTTTCATAAGACCCTCTGGGAAAAGTAAATGTTTAAAAGATCTTCCATGATCAAATAGGTTTGGAAAATGCTGCATGTTATACCGCTGTTCTAGAGATTCACAATGCCATAACATATTCAAGGCTCTCCGAGGCATTCCAATTTTATAGACCCCATAAGTGTTCCACAGAACACACTAGGAAACTGTGATTTAGTGAGATGTAGTTAACCAAAAATATGCTTTCACAAATGGGTCTCCACATATATCCATAGGAACTAAAGGGTTGAGAAAGGTATTATATACAACCCCAAATATGTTGTAGACATAAATTTTATAATTCTATGTGGGCCAAGTCTTCACCTGTGTGAACCTGCTTTGTTCTTTAAATCACAGAATTGTTTGCTGGATGAACTTGAGTGAACATACATTTCCCCCCTAACCTTACTTGTTTTAGGAATAGGAAATGAGTTCCAGTAAGATGATTTGTCTAAGGTCATGTGAATAATTGAAAGTATTGTCTATCATCTATTTCCAAAGCCAAAAACTTTAAATCCTCAATTTCCAAGCTTCTATGGCAAGCTTGGTGATAAAACATATATCACAACTGCAACAAAACACAGGCAATGGCTCCCTGTCCTCAACCACCACCACCTCTAATGCTTCCAGGGCAGGGAGCATTCTGCACATGGGCCAGATAAGGCCTGTAAAATCATTTGGTCTGGTCCTGCCAAGGCAGTAGGGGTGAGTTAATTAAATATTTGACCAAAATAGCAGGCTAATTTTTAAGTTGATAATGTTGTATGTTCTACAAAATGTTATAAATATCCTAATAGCCCTTGACAGAAAAAAGTTTCCCCACCCTTGTTTTATCCCCTTACTTTCTGAGGCTCTCTCCATTTTTCTTCTATCATTTGGCTTGCATAGGCTCTATTAATCTATTTTTAATTTTACTAATTTTTTTCTCCTGCAAGTTCAAATCTACTAATAGTTTTCTGTTAAATCTGACATTTGGTCACTCTCACAGGCAGTTTCTGCTGTCTGCTGTATTTTTTAGTGTATGGGTCATATTTTCCTATTTCCTTGCATGTCTCGATCTTTTGCTAGAAACAGTTTAGATAATATATTACAGCATTCTGGGTACTGGTTCCCCCTCATGACTTGTTACTGTTACTTGTTTTATGGCTAACGGAATAATATTAGTGAGAGCCTCTGAAGTTGCTCTCCCCTCTTCCAGAGGCACAGCTTTGAAAATATCCACAATCACTCTGGGAGAACCGTCCTAATAAGGCTCTTTCATTCTTTTTCTGACCACATCCACATGTTAAACTTCACTGCTTAGACAGACTATGCTATTATTTCCAACAATCCCCTGGGAGCATAAATCCTTTACAAACAAATCCAATCAAATTGTAGATCCTTTGAGGAGGTCATTTCTGAGGTCAGTACTTGATGTTTGTTCTGATGGGGGGGGGGGGGGGGGGGAGGGGAGGCTTCTAGCTGTTTTTTTTTCCAGTTCTCTCCTGTAAACCAGCCGGCCTACATTCGATGTGCATTAGATCCACATTTCTACTGCTCTTTTTCCCCCAACAGTCATGTTTGAGTCTTTATTTTTTTCTTTTTTTTAATCTTTATCATTGAAAGTATTACATATGTCCCCTTTTTCCCCCCATTGACCTCTTATAGCCCACCACCGCCCCCTACCCCAGGCCTTCACCATCCTATTGTCTGTGTCCATGGATTATGCATACATGCATACAAGTTCTTCGGTACTGCTCTTAAGAGTGCTCTTATGCTTAAACATCTCCATGCCCTGTTGCAAATAGAGTTCCTTTGGGAAGTGAATAAATGTGTATCGTCGGCTTCTCTCCCTGGGCAAGATCTCAACCAAGGCTCTGGAGCCAGAAGTGGATTCATTAACAAACTACTAAGACCCTTATTCTGGGAGCTAAGCACTTGGTGGAGGTTAAGGTAACAGCCTGAAATCCTCTGGGCTTGACTCTTCTGTCATTAAACTACCACCTCATATACCCAAGCAAGAGTTACTGGGACCCAGTACTCTCATCAAGCTGCACCCCATAAAGCCTCTATGCACCCAAGTGTGGCTTGGTGAGAAAGCATTTGCCCAGGGACTAGCCACAGCAATAGGCAGCTGGAGGCAGAGTGAGAAATTTTCAAGTCCTGCTCATCCTGGGAGAAAGCACTCCGGCTGGAACCTGGAAGGAAAGGAAGCCCTATTCTTAGCTGCAGCCATCTGGAGTTGGGTGGATGGGAGAGGTGGGCCACGGTCTTGGTTTAAATTACTAAATATTCTTGCCTTTTTTTATGGATTTTCATAGTTTGGGGTCTTTTTGTTGTTGTTGTTTTAATAGCTCTTTCCTTGTTTGCTTTTTGCGCTTAGGACCATTTCCAGAGGCTTTGAATATTGTTTGTTTATTTGGCTTTATATTTATAATTTTCACCAGTCTCACTACAGAACAGGTCAGCATAGCTCCTCACAAAGTCATGCTGAAAGTCAGTCCCAAGGCCATGGTTTTGACCAGGCAAAAAAAAAAAAAAGGGGGGGGGGCGGGTAGTGGGGGAGGCTGAAAGCAGCAAAGCAGTCTGCTACTTAGAGTTATCATGTCTGAAGTTATGGGTGTGCCCTTGAACATGAGAGGACAGTTGGGCAAGCAAAGAGGAAATAAAAGTTACTACAATGACGTTTTTCTCCCATTTTTACTTTAACATTCTTCATGTGCATTATTAGTTTTAAATAATTCAGTATGTATGTCCTAAATATTGGTCTGGTGACTGATAATGGCTTTATCACCTACAAAATAAGGCCACTGATTACTCTTCTTGGCAGGCATAACAGTTTCTTAAACGTTGTGATACGGAGAGTAAAACGGAGGGAAATGAAATTTCAATGGAAAGGGTGCTTTCCAAGGCTGCTTTGTTTTGTTAGATCAGAGGACAGATTTATTTTCTCCTGAGCAGGATAGAGACAGAATGACCTCTCCCTGTGTGTTTACAGTCCTGGCCATTCGATGGAAGTGATTTCAGCAACAGAGAGCATGTACTTGTACCAGCTGGAAATAAGCCAAAAGTAATGTCGAAGTCCTGAGTTCAGCATCTTCACAGGAAAATCATTGAGACCCTAAACAAAGCAGCACATCAGCCACAAGCTACTACAGGCAACACACCTTTATGAAATGCTGACTCTGTGTTCAGCTATTGCTGAGATGTAAGGGCCAAAGGCGCAGCCCCGACACACAGACTATGTTAATGTAGAGGAAGAGAATGGGCAGAAATACACAGACACAGAAAGAGAGGATAAGGCTTTTCAAGTCATCATGTGCTAACATGATAAGGATAGGATGTGCAGAACAAAATTTGAGTACCTTAGAAGTTCTCTAAAGGGAGAGGTACCTACACTTGAGAATAAACGTAGGGCACTTTCTTGAAAAGGTATGACATGTGCTGGATAGAAAAAAAAAAAAGATTTAAATACATGGTAATGAGGGAGAATGCATAGTAGTTAGAAAGAAGACCTGGAGAGCCAAATAACAATAAATCAAAGAAATCACTTTTTCTCCTAAAGAAAATATTATTGTTTCTGGATTATCAATTTCATTTTTACAACTGTGCCAAGTATAGCACTTAGGTGAGAGTTTAAGAAATTATAACATTTTTATTCCAGATCTTCAAATTCAAGAAAGTTTATCTAGCAGGGGGAAAAAAGTGGTTCTCTTTTAGTGTAATTCAGAGAAATGAATGGGCTGCAATACATGGCTTTAAACATCTCTATGACTGAATGTAGAACAACCTAAACCCAGCCTGAGTTTGCAGTGAAGAAATACAAATTATTTAAGTCACTCTAAGTCTTTTCAAATAGAATTATTTTTATTCATTTATTTGCTTTAATTGCCTGGAGCAGGGACCAGCTGAGATCATATTATGCCTAGAAGAGCTTCGGATCTAAAGCTACATGTTTCTGAAATAATTCCTTCAGAGAAAGTTACTTAAACATTGAGTTAGTTTCCTCTTTGACACAGTAAGCAGACTCCATTAGATCTAGATAACTTTTCCTAGAATTAACCTACACTTACCACCATTTTTGTTTGTTGATTCCCTAACACACCTTGCTTTTCAAAAGAAACGAGTAAAAAAAAATGAGATGAGTACAGAACAATAAATATCAGAAATTTTTCAAATATCCTGCCTCCCCATTGATTATATTTTTTCTGACTCTGCCTTCAAGGCGAGAGCAGTCAAGATCAACTACTGATCTGCAACCCATCTAATTTTGTTTTCTGTATTACTCTGTTTTCTCCAGTCCAATAATCATTATGGTGTAAGTGACACTCCAGGGGAAATCAATTTCTTCGGACTAAACAGAACAGCCCAGTCTACCTCCCTCTAATTATAATTGGGGCTTTGTTTATTTTGCTGTTGTTTGGACTGGCCACCCTCTTGTTTTCACCTAAGTGGAATATTGTCTGCTGCAGCCTCTGGGAAGATTAGCCGGCCTTTAGAAACCGCCCCCTTGAGCAGGGAATAATTAGAACCACTTAGACATCGAATTGCATTTTCTAGCAGCTGCCTAGATGTTGTTTTCCTCAAGATTGTTTAAAGGAAAAGTCCTTTAAACCCCTAAGAGGATAGAGACTGTCTTATTTTCTCTCCACTTGGAAAAAAAATTGTGAAGCTATCTATAGAAAGCATTCAGATTTGTTAAGAATCTCAAAAACAAAGATCCCCATGCCTCCTTTCTGTCTTATGTCTGGTAAGTATTATGCATGTCTTGGACCTCAGGAGATGTTTGTGAATAAATGAAATGAATGACTTGCACTAAACGGAATAGATGAGTTAAATTGAATTGGATTGGACTGGATTGAACTGAACTGAACTGAACTGAACTGAGCTTCTCTGGACTGACAGTAGCTATCATGAAACCAGAGGGAAGGGCAGTGTCACATTCACCAGCCAAGCAAGGCCAGAACTTGGGATGATCGGGGAGTCCAGGCCCGCCTGGCAGTTGAGGAGGAAACAGAGGTTACATGGTTTCCCAAGGGCAGATAGCAAAATGGAAGCAGAGCAGACTCCAGACATAGAAGCAATACAGACAAATATATAACTGGGCTTGCGTGGACTGAGTACACACCATGTGTCAGGACCAGCTCGAAGTGCTTCACTTTTATCTGCTCACTTATTCCTCAAGGCAACCCCTCAGGGCAGGCTGCACTGTGATCCTCGCCTTCAGATAAGCACCCCTGCATAACACAATTAAGTAACTTGCCCCTGTGGCACATCCAGGATTTGGACCCAAGAAGCAAGACCCCAAGATATTGCTCTTAACCCTTTCAAGACATCATGGGCAGTGGAGGAAGAGATCATAACATACCTTAAATGAGAATTTTTTAAAGGAGAATAAATATTAAGGAAATTGGGAAACAGAAGAAAGGCCCCCCCCCCCCCTCCCCCCCCCGTTGAGGACTTGAAATTATAAAACTGTCCCAGTTTCCTTGACTTAAACATTTTAAAATATTTATATGTCATATATCTTGGTTTCCTGAAGTTAGGCCTGATAGGGTCTTATACAGAGCTTTATATGGGTGTAGGGGTTCTAATTTCTGGGAATGCCATACAGGCTTTGTAAAAAACACATAACTCATATTTACCTATCCTTCGTATTCCATAACATAGCTCCATAATGTTGAAAATGTTCACTGATGTCTTGGGACTTGAAGGCCCCAGTCAGTGCTAGACACTGTGCTATATGCCCTTACTTGCAGAATGACCAGAAATCTTGATGGTATTGTCTCTCAGTCTTTGTACCCAAAGGCCTGCCCACCACTGAATGTGTTGCTCCCATCAATGAGTAGTAATTGACTGCCTCTAAACTTTGCACATAGAGGTGGTCTGGTCATCCTATTAGAATCAGAACCACAAAATGACTCTAATTATTGACTATTCTTGTTCTGAAGATCTGAGCTCTTTAGCATCCTGAGTACATAGAAGTCATTCCATACGTTTTGGGAAGTAACTTATCAGTCCCTACTCACTAGGAGTCAGACAGTAATCGGGCTATCTGGGATGGCTGTGGAGGCAGGGAGGCAAGGGATGGCTCAGAATCCCCAGGGGTTAATGATGGACTTGACCTATGGTGTGAGGGAGAGGCAAGTTGCAGGATAATCCCAGCTCTGACATGAGATACCCAATGGATGGCAGTATCATTTATTTACTGGGCTATGTGAGGAGCAGATTGGCAGGGAAGGGAAAGTGTGAAGAGAAAATTATAATTTGAGACATAAGTTTAAGATCAGTTTGAAATACATGAGTGGCAATAAGGAAACAGATAAATTATCTGGAATATTCATACCACCATCTGGGATGAGGGTGTGAAGTTAGGATTGTTGTGTCATGCTCTTAATGAATTCAAGCTAGTTTCTAGGAATTTTTAGTTTTATGTATCTGTTTCTTTCCATTGTTTTGTAAATATTCCTAAACTATCAGTTGCAAAATTTTAGAAAAATTATTAATAGGATTGATGTTTTCTGGCATTACTTGTTACTCTCCAGTCATCCTGTTCTTCAAAGATGAAGGCATTTCTTCTCCATTGATCCAAGTTTTTCCCGAGCCTTAAAATGCCACTCATCTGTATATGGAAGTAGAAGCTCAATGGAAGCAGCTAGCTCTTCCTTTCCTCTCTCTTCTCTTATATTGAATTTCATCTCCAATATGACAAACGACTAATCAACAATTTCCAGGACTATTTTCCCTAATTAAGAAGGTAGAAGTCAAATAGCAGTAAGGGGACTCTGGGTTCTCTTGTCATCTGTGAGTGTCACAGTAGCAACAGGTTGAGCAACTCTAACTTTTCTTCTTGCCCGAAATGTAGAAGGAAAGTCTTTTTTGTAGATCTTAGAATTTCCCCAAGCCCCAACACACTTTAAGATTGAGATTCCTATCACTCTTTTGTTTTGTCTTTTCTCCTGATTTTATGTTCCTTTTTTATTTTTTGTATACATTATAACTTTCTTAGTGCAATATTTTTCAAGACATTTTCTCATCCATTGTTCCATTTGTTCATGTGTGTATATATTATCCCTTATAAATACTCATCATTTTATTACTGTTACTCTAAGAAAAATTTCCCATTCATTAACTCATTCACTCAACAAATATCCTTTGAGCATGCATTGTGGTAGTTACTGTGCAGCACAGAAGGATGGATCAGAAAGAGATCTGAGTTGAGGAAGCTGAAAGACTAGCATGGGATCAAGCCATGCATGAATCACAGAAGCCACAAGAGACATGTCTTGTGGGAATTCAGAGGAGGCAGGTGCCAGAGGCAGCATTTGTGGATTAAGGATGGATCAGAGAAGGAAGGCTTCATGGTGTGGATGGCAGTAGACCTGCACCTGCACCTTGATTAATTTAGATAAGGGAAGATGAAGAAGTGTGTGTGTGTGTGTGTGTGTGTGTGTGTGTGTGGTGTTGTGGTGGTCCTTCTTGAGAGAGAAGCAATAAAGGAATAAAGACATTATTCTAGAAGGAATAAAGACATTATTGAATATCAATCTTTAATGAATAAAGGAAACTTAAGTGTGTATAGAGTTTCATTTCATTTCTCATTCCTTCTTTTTTTCCATGATGCACGTTTCTTGTTACTCTTTTATTATGCAGATATTTCAATGATTTGTGCCATCTCAGGATTCTTTTTTAAAAAAATTTAAAGTGTTTTTTAATTGATTTCAGAGAGAGGAAAGGAAAGGGAGAGAGAGAGAAACATCAATGATGAGAGAGAATCATCGATTGACTGCCTGGGGATCGAGCCAGCAACCTGGGCATGTGCCCTGACTGGGAATCGAACCTCCTGGTTCATGGATCGATGCTCAACTACTGGGCCACACTGGCCGGGCAAACCTCAGGCCTCTTTTTCACCCAGGATCATTATTCTCTGCCTTTTCCCACTTCCCTTTCCTTCCCCTGTGTCTGCTCAAACCCACCCTTGGTTCATCACCCTTTCTATGCCAGCTTGACAAAGAAGACAATCTTTCTCTCTGAAAGCACGTAGGATGGATGCCTCCTCATGAGCCAGGCCTGCAGTAGCCCTTACATTCCACCTAGTGAGAGTGTGTCCTAGGGGCAAGGAGGCCAAACAGCACAGTCCAATGCTCCCAGAGCTAGAAAAGAGAAGACCTGGGTTCTGGTTTCAATCCCAAGAGAGCCTAACATACCTGGCCCACAGCTTACTCCTACACCATGTGACAGAACTAAACATAATGATCTCCAAAGTCACTTCCATCCCCACTAGGCAGAAGGAATAGTTGAGCCCCGCTAACACACCGTGACCGAAGTCATTCAACCATTGAATAATCGATACAGTAGCATGTCTAGTCACTGGCCTTTCCAGTCTACCACTTCCAGAGACCCTTTGCAGCTTTGTCAAGTGTGACTCTAGGAATCTCACATGTGCAGTGAAAATCCTGCATTTATTTGCCAGCCTCTTTATTTTGACTTGTCATTATTAAGTGGCAGCAGGAGCAAGTGAAAGGACTCATTGTCTTTTTATTGAGAGTTTGCCCTCTAGACCCTGCTCTGGGAGAGGAAGAGCAGAGGTTAACAAGCTCACCAGCCTTCTGCAGTTTCCTAGTTTTTATGTCTGTTAGCAACTGACATTCCATTCCCACAGCTAGTGGCAAGACTGGGGAGTAAGGGCCACTCCAAATATATGTGTATGATCATTCCTGGCTTTCCTTTTCCAACTCCCATATTTAAAATCAACAATTTTACAAGTTGAGGCACAAGATGGCTTTAAAATTCCTCAAGAAATTGAATGGCATTTCCTAGAAAAAAGAAGGCAATGAGCCCTGACCGGTTTGGCTCCGTGGATAGAGCATCGGCCTGCGAACTCAAGGGTCCCAGGTTCAATTCCAGTCAAGGGCATGTACCTTGGTTGCAGGCACATCCCCAGTGGGGGGGTGTGCAGGAGGCAGCTGATCCATGTTTCTCTCTCATCGATGTTTTTAACTCTCTATCCCTCTCCCTTCCTCTCTATAAAAAATCAATAAAATATATTTTTTTTTAAAAAGGCAATGATTGCTGAGCACCAATTCATTCATTCATTCATTTGTTCATTCATTTGACAAATACTTATGGATTGCCTACTGTGTGCCAGAGACAGCTCTATGTGCTAGAAATACAGCAGAGAACAAAACAGACTGCAGAGAAAGATGATAAGTTCTTATGGAGCTTATATTCTATAGCAGATGACCAATAATGAACATAAAATATAAATAAGATATATAATATGCTAGATCAGTGGTTCCCAACGTGGGGCACACACCCGACAGGGGGGCAATTTGATTTTTAAGGGGGAAAATTCGAGAATGGGTTATTAAAAGTGAGTTTTTTGCATTTCTTATAAACATACGCAGTATATAAATAAATGTTGTGACATATTTATGCATTTCAGTTCTCTATTATATGTTCTGAAACTTTATTTGCTATTTTTTCATATCACTTCATATTTTTTAACAATTTCTTCCTTAGTACTTCCACTGTCCTTTTGTTAATTTTTCTCTTTCATGGATGTCATGCTCTTTGGAAGCTTGCTTAGACCAAGTTAATGGCCTTTTAGATTTCCTCCACGTGAATAGGAGTTCACTTTTTGAATAATAAGAATTATGTGTCACAAGGGAGGCATCAGGATTTTAGAGATCTTAGGTAGGACATGGCCAAAAAAAAGGTTGGGAACCACTGTGCTATATGGTGATATACACTACCAAAAAAAAAAAAAAATAAGATAAAACATGGAAAGGGAAATATCAGAGATGGTAAACATTTCAGCCAGGAAGCCCTTCTGAGAAGGAACTAATTAAGTAAAGTCCTAAAGATGGGAGAGGAAATGGCAAGAGCAAATACTCTGAGGCAGGAACAGGTCTGCACCCACAAGGAACAGCAAAGAAGTCAGAGTGACCGAATGGATGAGGAGAAAGGGCATAGTACAGTGATGGCGAACCTATGTCACCTCTGACACGTGAACTCATTTTTTTTGGTTAATTTTTCTTTGTTAAATGGCATTTAAATATATAAAATAAATATCAAAAATATAAATCTTTGTTTTACTATGGTTGCAAATATCAAAAAATTTCTATATGTTACATGGCACCAGAGTTAAGTTAGGGTTTTCAAAATGCTGACACGCCGAGCTCAAAAGGTTCGCCATCACTGGCATAGTATAAAATAAGCTTCGAGAGTCATAGTGACGTGTGCAAGTGATGAAGAGTCAGTATCCCTGTAAGGACCCTGGCTTCTGTTCAGGGTGAGATGGGAAGGCAAGGGAGGTATGTCATCTGATTTAAGCTTTAACAGAATTATTGTTGAGAATAGACTGAAGGATGTCAAGAGAGAAGCAGGAAGATTAATTAGGAAGCTCTCACAATAATCCCATTTGAAAGATTATGGCTCATATGAAGGTGATAACAGTGGAGATGATGCAAAGGGGTCAGATTCTGGGCATATTTGGAAGGTAGAGACAGCAAGATCACTGACAAACTAAATTTGGGCTGTGAGGGAAAATTGTGTCAAAGATGCTGAGAGGGTTATAACCTGAACAAAAATGGAGTTACCTTTCCCAGGATGGGGGAAGAATGCTGGAGAAACACAGCAGGGGAACAGGGGGAGGTAAAAAGTATAAGACAGATTACCTAAGGAAGTCTGATTTTTATCCTCTTAAAAAAATAATTCTATAGTCTAAAGATTGTGATTTGGATATTTAATTACATTCTTGTTTTCTGATGCCACCCAGCCTAAACTTTTGCCTAGCTCTAACGCTTGCCATTAGAATAGCACACTACAAACTTATACTTAAAACTCAAGAGCTTCTGAAGCATTACATTATAATTTAGGATTAGCTTTTGAAAAAATGCCTTCTGGTCAGGTGGTTCAGTAGGTTGGAGTATCGTCCCATGCACCAAAAAGGTTGTGGGTTCCATTCCTGGCCAGGGTGCATACTTAGGTTGTGGGTTTGATCCCTGGTCAGGGTGCACACTGGAGGCAAATGATCAGTGTTTCTCTCTCACATCAATGTCTCTTTTTCTCTCACCCTTCCCTTCCACTCTCTCTACAGATCAATAAAAACATATCCTCAGGTGAGGAATGAATGAATGAATGAATAAATAAATAAATCTTTCTTAAATATAGAAAATAACATTTATTTTAAAATGCCTTCTAATAGTTAAACAAGTTCCCTCTAGCAGTGAACATGGCCATGTACTCTCTTCTCTAATGATGTTGCAGAGAGAACCCTCTCTCCAGTGCTGGGTCTGTTCATTTTATCAACACTCTCCACCTGTCTGCTTTGTCCCTTCCCTTAGCAAAGTCCCAGTGCTTCTATCCAATCCTCTTTCCCTCTCGGCACCCTTTCCCCTGGAGAACTCTGGATGGAGGTCTCTGACATCTGAACCTTGCTGGGAGGGCATGGTTCCTTTCAAAGCACTTTACAGACATAATATGGGAAGCTAGAGTCTATATAACTCAAGTAAATATGTCACTTAAATTCTTCATGTTCTAGACGTTTCTAAAATCAAAAAAATAATAATAAGGGAGGGCAAAGGAAGAGATGTACAGAGGGAAGTAAGGAGAGGGGACTATTACAGCTCTTAGAGAAAAGAATTATAAATTAGGCAAATTGACCCCAATATATTTACTATATGTTTCATTTTATAAAGGTAGAAGTTGAATCCAAAGATGTGAGGCAATTGCTTCTCGGTCTTTATAGCAGAGAGGTGAGGCCACCATTCTAAACACTCAGATTCAGGGTTTGGCAAAGCCAAGAATGGAACCCAAGATTTTAGACCCTAGTATTTATCAGAAGAGCCTTCTCCACCAGGAAGGACTTTGAACGTGAGGCAGAGGATTGAATATTTAATACAGCAGGCAATGGAAAACCATTGTAGGCCCTGGAGCAGGAGTGAGAAGTCATGTTTTTGGAGCATTTGCTTGAAGGTAATTGTCCAAGGCAAATTAGAAAGGGAAGAAACTGGTGAAACAGGGGTGAAACAGAGATAGAGTGAGGACTATTATAGTCTATTCAGTTATGAAGTGAACAAGACTCTTGACCAGAATAAAACTAGAAATGGAGAACAGGGTGGATCCAAGGGAATTTTCCAAGGAAGAAGCAATCGGGCTTTGGGGTAATGGAGGTTGAGAACAAGAGACAAGTCAAAGAAGACCCAACTGCTATAACCATGGAAGTTGGTTCTCTGGTTCACAAGCTTATAGCAACCCTGTGGATCCATTCCTAGAGGATTCCAGGGCCACCCTGACCCCTGACAGAAAAATTAATAAGGCACCAGTTCATTTCCGTGCAAGCCAAGAACATGCCCACTGGCCTGTCAGTCTGTTTTCAGTTCTTTCTTTCTATCTTGAGGGTACAAAGAAAAATGCTCAGAGTGTGCTTTAGGCAAAGCATATTTCACCTCAAAGCTGAGAAAGTAAAAAGTTCAACTCTCCTGCCAGGATTTTGAAAGCACCAGGAAGTGTATAAAAGAAAATAAGCTACCGCAAGGGCTGTTTCTCTAGTTAGGGGCAATTTGCAGTGGCGTGTGTATGGCCTGAGTGAGCAGGCATCGTGGAGGGGAAACACAAAAGGAGGTTTAATCAAAGTGCTTTGGATGACAATTTTCATAAATAAATAAATAAATAAATAAATAAATAGCTGGAAAGGCATCATGTTCAAAATAAATAATGTGGTGTTTTTGGTGTGTGTTTTTCCTGAAGACACAGATCATGAAAGATTAGGCAGAGAAAAGATGCTACCTTATGGATATATTCTTTTTTAAGAAAATACAATCTTTGTTGTTAAAAATGAAAGACTTGGGGATTTTGATGTGGTGGTCCCCAATCTACCATGATGGACTTCAAAGCTGGAGCTTAGGTTACTATGCATGTAGCTCTGCCCCTGAGCTTTAGTCACATGCATGGAGGTGTTCCAAATGGGAACTCGAAGGTAACGGAGGTTAAATTATGTAGGACCCCAGGCAGGCATGCAGAAGCCTTCACAGAATGCCTAGAATGTAGTTGAGAGCCAAAAAGTGATGAGTCCCCTTCCTGCACCGCTCTCAGCTACTAGTATTGCAATGCACACAGGGTGCGGGGTTTTTAGAGACATCAAAACAGGCCTGATTTCTGTTTCTGACAGCTCTTTTAATTCAGAGCAATAAACATTTACAAAGTACTTGGCAGTTTTCAAAACACTTTGACAGGCATTTGGTTCTTATAATGTGTAAGTGTCTTATTCCTTTTGGACTGCTATACCAGATACCATAGACAGGTGACTTAGAGACAAAAGAAATTTATTGCTAACAGTCTGGAGTCTGGGAAGCCTAAGATCAAGTCACTAGTAGATTTGGTGTTTGATGAGAGCCTGTTTTCTGGTTGATAGACAGCCGCTCCTCACTGTCTTCCCATGGGGGAGATGGTGGGGCAGCTCTTTGGGGCCTATTTTATTAGAGCATTAGCCCCATTCATGAGGGCTCCACCTTCATGACCTAGTCATTTCCCCAAGATTCCACTTCCAAATACCATCATTTAGACATTAGGATTTCAACATATGAAATTTAGAAAGACACAAACACTCAGACCATGGCAGTAAGGTAAAGGGTATTATTCTGCACTGTACTGATGAGAAATTATAATTATTATTATTTTGTACTGATGAAGAAATGGAAGATCAGGTGATTTGTCCAAAGGTACATACTTTATAAATGATGAAAACAGAATCTAGGTCCAAGGTTGCTGTGAAGACTAAAGCTAGTTCATATAAATCCCTCAGCACGGTATCTGGCACATAGATGTTAATAAATAGTGCCACCTGTACCCCAACACACAAGAACTTCACCAAAGCAATTTACCTAATACTCCAGCAAGTCTTCCTTCAAAGGACAACCATGCAAAGTAGAATGACTTGATTCACTATCATTTGCCCTCTGGAAGTCTCTAAAGGACTTCTCGTTCCTGCTCATTTATTAAGCCAAGAAGAAAAACTCAAATTCACTTTTCCTCTTGGTACATTGCAATGCATTTTGCTTTCATGCTCTTTTTTATTTATTTGTTTGTTTGTTTGTTAATATCACATGAGGATATTTTTTCCATTGCTTTTCAGGAGAGTGGAAGGGGGAGGGAAGAGAGAGAGAAACATCCATGTGAGAGAGACACATCTACTGATTGCCTCCTGCATGCACCCTGACTGAGGGTGGGGAGCCTAACAGCAACTCAGATACCTGCCCTTGACGGAATCAAACCCGAGACCCTTTGGTGCTTGGGCCAAGGCTCTAACCACTGAGCACACCAACCAGGGTGCTCTCCTATTCTAATACCCAATTGACTTACACTGAGTATAATGTTGATTTAGAACTTAAAAATGTGGAAGAAAGTGGAAAGGAAACCAATATTTACTATGGGTCAGCAGTTGTGATGAGCCCATTTAGAACAGCTCGTATTACTGCCTCTCAGTGCAGAAGACAGGCTCAGGAAGTCTGTTTAATCTGTCCATGATGTAACTGGTGACCAATTTTCCCCTGACTTATGTTAAAGTGTCAGTTAACTACAAAAGACACCTGTCCAACGGCAGAAACCAGAATTCATTCGTTTCATCCTCAAGTTACATTAGTTACATTCCCCCCAAATTTTGCGTCACAATGAATTCCATTCTCATCTTGACTTAGAGGATGGAAGTCTGCACCGAGAGCACAAAGCGGTAGCCATCTACGTCTCTGAAAAGCCACCATCATTTGGTCCCATTCAGCCAGCCATTCACCAGATCCCCTGCACTGGCTGTTTCCCTGACACACCCCAAGCCCACCTCCATCTTTCCCCAATATTCAATTCCCCTGCACTTCTAACCCCCCTCACACCCCATAGAGCTCCCTCAACTTCCTGCAGGGCACTCAGACACAGACCTCAGCCTTGGGAAGTGTTAGGCATTCTGGGTTTTCCCTGTGCCAACTTTGCTCCACACACAAATCCTGTTCCTAGGGGTCATCCTCTCCTCACCAATCCAGCAAATGAACATTTTCAAAGAGATGCCCCACAGCTCTTGGCCACACCTACTTATCAGCTAGACCCAAACACTTCTAAATCTCTACGTGTTAAAGTTATCTGGATCCCATACATCTGTACCTCACCCTAGTTCCTAGTCCAATGTGCATCAATGTTTTCTAAATGATTAAACTTGGTTCCACCTCACATTTCCCTAAGATAATCCCATAACTCCCTTCACTGGGTTCCCTACCTCTTTGCTATAATGTGTGAGCATCGCTGTGATGAAAATAGAACCCATGGAAGTCAATAAAAATGATAACATAATATCAGGTGGAAAAGTTGGGGTAAAATACTTCACTTTCAAGAATGATCAGGGACATAAACAATGAAGGTGGAGCTAGAGGCACACATGGAAAGAAATCTGAGAAATAGACACAAGTGAGGAGGTTAAAATATGTCTCCCTGGTGCTATACTCAACCCAACTCACTTTAACATATTTATTGGGCTCTTGATATTACTGAACCTTTATTTTTCTTCCTCTTCAGCTGCATTGTTCAATGCTTCCAGTAAGAGTAATAAAACCCTACTCTTTAGAACCCTGATTAGTCCTCTGCTCAGGTAAACAGAGAAGCTGCTAGTCAGATTGAATTCCAGAGAGAGGAAAGGGTAAAATGATTATCCATGTATAAACCGATTTTCTTTTGCTTCCTCTTTGTCTCCCATCAACCATTATGGAGCAGATTCTCAGGGAACCCGAGTAAGCCCTATCAGATGGAAGATGTTAGCTGGAATGTCTCATTCAGTAGAGAAGTTCCCTCACTGCCACTCATGGCACAGGAGAGATGCAAAGGTGTGTGTGATGGGGAGTGAGGGGGTTGCTTTGGTTTGGAAGGCACATCCTAGAAACCTAGGAGGATCGGTATTAGACATGGAAGCTGCATATGCCATAGTTGCCCTCAGTAATTTTTTTTAAATCTGAAACAGAAATAGATCTCTCCTTTGAACCTTTGTCCTTGGTCTGCTTTAGGGCTGTTGGCCTCCAACCTCTGACCAAGCCAGTGACAACAATCCTAGCTAACAATGGTTGGTTCTCAATAAATTCCAGGCCATGTTTTACATAGTGGTAGATGAAGAAGGAAAAGAAGCCTTCCCCTCTTCCAAGCTCCCCTTTCTCCCGTGTTTTTCTTCTTCTTAGAGCTAGCTGAACTAAAATGTTTCCACCCTTATCAAAGTCTCAGGCAGAAACAGAATAGGGCAGGGGAATGCTCCCTTGTTTGCGTTTTGGCATCTAATTAAAGCCAACAAAGCAGATACGGGGGAAGGAGGCCGGAACCTTGAACTAAGAGCATTGCTCTAAGAAGTATGGTAGCAAAATGTGGGTGTAGAAAAGGCTATTGCTGACATAGTTGGGGGTTATGAAAAATTCTAGCATTTTCAACTATCATGTATCAAGTACTTAAGTATGTGTTAGGTCAGTGATGGCGAACCTTTTGAGCTCGGCGTGTCAGCATTTTGAAAACCCTAACTTAACTTTGGTGCCGTGTCACTTATAGAAATTTTTTTATATTTGCAACCATAGTAAAACAAAGACTTATATTTTTGATATTCATTTTATATATTTAAATGCCATTTAACAAAGAAAAATCAAC
Source organism: Myotis yumanensis (assembly GCF_028538775.1). Lineage (NCBI taxonomy): Eukaryota > Metazoa > Chordata > Mammalia > Chiroptera > Vespertilionidae > Myotis > Myotis yumanensis. The sequence continues at coordinate 26,228,647 of NW_027223762.1, read as the reverse complement.
AACAAAAAATGAGTTCGCGTGTCACCTCTGACATGTGTGTCATAGTTTCGCCACCACTGTGTTAGGTATTGTGCTAAGGACTGTCCATGCATCCAAATTATCTCATTTAAGCCATATTGGGGAATTTGGGCTTTGTCCCCAAGGAAAGTAGGGAGCCCTGAGAGATGTTAAGCAGGAGGGGTGAAATGAACAACATCCTTATTCGGAAGTATTATTTTTATCCTCATTGTAGAGAGAGGAAAACTGAAGTTCAGTTTTGGCTTATACGTAGCAAAGCAAAGACTGAGATCCTGATCCATCTAACACTAAAGTCAAACCCTTAATCTCACCATGTTTGTAGAACCTTTGAACTGATCGTCCTGCCTCAGTCTCATCCCTCCCACCCATCTCCAGATAGCAGCAGAAGAAACGTCTGAAACTCAAGTTTGTTCATTTCACCCCCCTACTTAACACCTCTCAGGGCTCCCTACTTCCCTTGGGGACAAAGCCCAAATTCCCAATATGGCTTAAGAAGAGCCCTCCTGACTTGAATTTTGCTCACATACAGATGCAGCTCTTACAAACTCCTCACCTTTCTGTTCTACCCATGATGATTTTGCTACAATTCCTGAGAAATGCCCTTTCCTCTTATTTGTGGCCTTGGAACAAAATGCTACCACACCCAAAGTAGGCCTGGCTACATGTTTTATTCTAATACAAACACATCTCCAGGGTTTTCCTCATCTCAGAAATCTCTAGGACCCCAAAGGCTGTCCTGTTTTCTGGGGTCCTATAGCCACCCCTGTACTGAATTATGGCAAATATCACACCAAATAAGTTTTTTCGTAGCCCTAGACTGAGTCGTGAGAGCAGCCACTGTTAAGTATTCTGTTTCAGCCCCAGAACCTGGCACCATGAGTGACATAACCCCAGCTGCGCCATAAATCAGCCGGGTGAGTGAAGAAAACTTTGCAGCAAATGCTAACTCTTACTAATGTTGCAGTAAGGGCAGATCATGAGCGCAGTTTCTTTACCCTTTTGTAAGATAATTTATGACTTGAGTTGAGGGGACTGTGTCTCTAGCAGCATGCCCTACTGGAATGCAGGTGGCCCCTAGGTTCAAATCTCAGCTCCATTACTAATGATTCCCTAAAACCAAACATCTCCACGAGAAGCTTTTCCTTGTCATTATCTTCAACTTCTCAGCAACAGCCCCATGTTTGTTTTCACCCTAACACTTAACCCAAATTACAATGATCACTCTACTAGATTGCATAGTCTTTATGTATCAGGACCATGCCAATCTGTTCTCTCTCTTCTCACAAAGCTGGAATCATGTCTGGCACATAGAAGGTGCTCAACACATATGCTCTTTGACTTTGGTGTGAGCTAATAATAAATATCAGGGATTGTGATGTCCCACATGTATGAAGTGTTGGGTCTAGTGAGGTCCATCCAACTGTAACAATCTCTCTCTGTTCTCATCCCTACAGATGTTCTGGTTGGATCCTGTGGTCAAGTCTTTCTATCTTCCCTCTTCCTATAACTAAGGGGTTCTCCACTCACCACTTCGGGGTTTCAGGGAGCCAGCTGCTGTCCTTGTACATCCTGTTCCCTAGAACTGGTCTTAGGATTATTCTCTAAGGAGAGGAATGAGGCCAAACGAACTTTTCAACCAAATGACTTAAACCAAATTCTAGTACTTTGTATTTTAGCATTAGGTAATAATACTTTTTTCCGTACCTTCTTACCTTTTACAGATAAGGTAGCTTATATCCCCTCATGTCACATTGTCTTTACCACACTCAAAGGCTTGAACCATCATTGCAGCAGTATTCAGCTCTGAGCCTAATATGTTATTAACTAGGGGCCCAGTGCATAAATTTGTGCACCTTGAAAGGAACTATAGGCTGCGAGGCTGCGGTGGACATAGGGACGGGTCTCAGCCCATCCTCCATGCGCTCACCCGGCCCCTCCCGCCGTAGCCCCTGGTCCCCTGTCTACTGGCAGCCTCGCTCTCACCACCTTTACTCCCACTCACTGACAGCACCGGCCCCACTCACATCCGCTTATGGTGTGGAGCTATTGGTGCCAGGGCTGTCAGCAGGTGTGAGCGGCACTGCTGCCCCGATCACTCCTCAGGAGCAGGGATAGATGGAGAAGCCCTCAGAGGCGATCGGGGCTGGCAGCCACCACTTGCACCCGCTAGCAGCAGCACTGAGCAATCAGACTGATGCAGGGCACTGGCAGCGGTGCAAGCAGCGGTTTCGGTGTCAGCTGTGGGTGCAAGCAAGGCCATTCCTGGCAGCAGGTGTGAGAGGCAGCTGCCAGCCCTGATCACCCCTCAGGAGCAGGGGGAGGTGGAGAAGCCCTGAGGGGCGATCGGGGTTGGCACCAGGCACTGGCAGCAGGTGCGAGCGGCAGCTCCAGCACCAGCATCGGGTGCAAGCGGGGCTGGAGCCAGCATCAGGTGTGAGCACTGGGCAGGACTGCGGTGTGCGGGAGCAAAGTATTTTCAGTAACCACCAGAGGCTCGCCCCAATGACAGCGACCAGCACCCCACCTTGGTCTGGCACCGCTGCTCACCTGCTACACCATCCCACTGCAGCCAACGCCCACCATGTTTCACGTGCGCCCCCTGGTGGTCAGCACACATCATAGTGACCGGTTGTTCGGTTGTTCTGCTGTTCAATCTATTTGCACATTAGGGTTTTATATATGTAGATGCTCCCTCCACCTACGATTTCTTCTTTTATTTGAATTCAGGTTGCCTCAGTCTTCCCAAGGCAGAGTGAGAGAGAAACCATCTAAACTTCTTCTTCAATAATATAAAAGTATTGTGATTGTTCCCATTATCTTGATGATATTTTCTAAGATATTTTCACATGTATTGCCCATTTTGAGGACCATGGTAGGCCTATAGGCTTCTTACTCTCATTATTTTTCTTAACTGTGGCAACAGAGACTTAGAAGCAGTAACTCACGCACCCAAGGTCACACAGCTGTTAAGTATTTCAGATACAGATTGAACGGGGGACTCCAAGTTAATGTGCAGACCTTCTCACTGTGCTTCCCCAAAGGCACAACTGTAGTTTATCCACAAAGGAAAATCTAGCCCGCTGGCTCTGACACCTTATATTAAAGCGATGCATTAAGAGAATATTGTCTTGGTCAAGAATAAATGTAAGAGTCCACAGGGGCTTCCCAGGACGCAGAATTAATTGTTCCCTAATTGCCTTATTTAACATTTAGATAACACTCAGCTCTGTGATCTGAGATGCAGCAAAGCTTAGGTGCAGGTGGCTACACTGGCGATGGGGTGGTGCTGGGACTCCAAAGTTATTCATCCACACAGTGGACTCTGTGTCACCCTCTGGTAACCACAGAGGGAAGTAGAAGGATGAGTTTGCTGGAGAGCAGGTCTGTAGCGAGAGAGGCACGGGAGCATAACCATCCTGCTGAGGGGACAGCGGTATGATCTGAGTCTGGGGAAATGTGCTTTTGACTGACACTGCCTTTCTCTCTAAGCCTTAACTGTTCCATCTTCTGAATGGGAGTAATAAGTTCCTTTGAAACAACTCACAGGTCACTTGAGTATGACAGGAGATAATGGGTGTGAGATAACTAAGGCTCTTTGTATGTAATCAAGGCAAAGGCAGAATTTGCTGCCAACAAGTCTGGCATCTCTGTCGGAGCCGGTGTATCTGGGCTCCAAACCTCCTTCAGTACATTCTGGGGTCCCTTTCTGCTCAGTTTTAGTTCAGAAACCACTTCCACAAAATGTCACTGTCGCAATAGGAAACCAGAAGCCAGGTCTCTAATAGAACAATTCAATTCCATTAAAAATAGTTATTCTTGGGATGGGGGTAGATAAACAAACTCACGTTCTTACAGGCTCTCCTTAGTTATCCTTGACTTAAAGGGGAAAAATGCATTTGGGCCAAGGGAAAACAAAAAAAGCCTTGAATGTTTTTTTATTTAAATCTCCTCTCCTAACCTGCTGAGCTAACATCAGCTCTCTCCCTGTCTGTGTAAATCCACAGCTTCCCAGAACATAAGGTGGAGATGTTGCTGGATGAACTGTTTTCATACATAATCATCCTTTTAAAATCCACGCCGAGGAGACAAGAACTCATGGGAGCTGAGAATATAGCTTTCTTGGGCTTAGCCTCTCACCCCAGCACCAACCAGATTTGTAGAGCCACATAAGGCCATCTGCACAGTTTCCCAACCAGTGTTTTGCCAGCAGGATAAGCAATGTGTTACAATGCCTTGGCCCTGTCAGGCAGAACTGGCTCTGGGAGCTATGAGCCTCACACATCTGGAGGCATTGGCATCTCCTAAAGGTCACCGGTAGCTAAGGCTGGTGGTAAAGGGCACTCTTCCCACAGCGTATCCATTTTCACGTTTTAGGTCACAGCTCCCAGAGCACTGTCCTGTCTCCCTGGGATCCTTCCTGTTGCTCAAACATGGTCTATCAGCTGACCCTTTCCTTTCCCTTCCCTTTCATAGTCCTGTGGGCTTTTCTTCTTCCTCTTCTGCCCCACCCTGCCCCAAATGCTTTCTCCCAAAAAGACATTTGGGATTTGTCTCAGCAATAAAAGTTTTCAAGACTGGATCTCATTTTGCCTTAATGCATCATTCAATATACAGCATGACCAGCTCATCTAAATATCTTGATGCAACTTAAAAATCTAAATAAAGCATTGTTCACAACAACAGCATCCAATGCTCTCTTGTATATGTCACCCAGTAGTCTGCTACTTCTGCTTGAAGATTTCTCCATCTATCAGTGTATCTTTATATGTCTAGAATTCTGTTATAAGGTTTTAAAAAATATTCAGAAATGTGCAAAAAGTAACATAATAACCCCAGTGTCTCAAGACTCAGCTTCACCAATTATCAATAAATCGCCAATCTTGTTTCATCTATGTCCACCACCTTCTCAAAAACCTCCTCACTGTGTTATTTTAAAGAAAATCCAAGACATAATCATCTCATTGATAAATATATTCAAATGAATTTTACCAGAAAAAAAGTGACATTTCTCTTAGTCAACCTCACCTTCTTATCACAATACATATACATTATCCTGAAGCCCCTTGGTCATATCTATTTAAAGTTTTGTGAGCAGAAATGTAATTATTAGAATGGGATTTTTCTCTTTGCTGAACTTGAGGACTTCAATTACAAGAAGCTCACACACATAACCAAGGCCTTAATCTTGCTTTCCATGGGAAGTAACACTTTAGGTGAAAAGAATATGTAGGGGATTCTAGTTGCTACCCTATCACTTGGAAGCTGAGTATCCTTGTGTCAACTGCCTTTCCTCGGTTTCCTCTTCTATAATTTAGGGGGAAATTGCCTTCCCCCACTTGCTTCACCAAGATGTTGGGAGAATCCCATGGGCTGATCCATGTGGAATCATTTTGTAAAGAGGACGGACTGTTTCAGTGTAAAAAGTAATTACTAAGTAGAAAAAAAAATAGATGCATTGCAGAATGCATACGGAATATGGAGATTTCCCGGCCAACTGTCCTGTTGTGCTTCCTGGCGCCCCCATGAAAGCTCCTTATGGTCATGGGCTGGGAGGCAAGGAGAGCAGTAGCTGCAGGGTGTCTGTGGGAGAGGCTTCCTCATACATGATCCCAATCAATAAACCTGCCATCCTGGGCAATGACAGCTGCCTCCTCCACTGTCGGGGCGCTCAGACACAAAAGCCACCAGAAAATGATATTTTTCACCTTCTTTTGAGACCTGAACAGAGGAACAAATCACTGTCTCTTTCCCCTTGGAGAGAAGAGAAATCGTCTAATAATACTTTCCCCAGCCGACCAGAGAAACAGAGTAACCAGCTGAGCTGCACACTGAGGATTATTCTTTCAGCAAAAACTATGATCAGTCTGCATTCAAAGACCAAAAGCAAAAACACCTGAGGAGAAGAATGGACAGTGGATTAAAACAAAACTTGTCCTCGCCAATTTTCCTCACAGGACCAGCTGAAAAAGAACAGGAGGCAGAGGAGGCACTGGGAAGGAAGGAAATGATGGTTGGTTGTACAATGGCCCTGTGTCTGTCAAAGAAGGTTCTGGGGCTACCATCTCTCCTACATTCAGAACATGGGCTCTCACGCGCATCATAATGTTTCAATGAGGACAAGATGGCGACAACTAATTAAGTCAAAAACAAGTCCCAGGGGGGGTCTGCCCACAGTCAAGTTACATAGCCAAAGGCATGTGTGAAGCAAGACTCAGGAGTCCCCCCTTTTTTATGTAAAGGAATCACTGTGTATTCATAATCATTGTGTGTTCATAAAGCTAAGTGCTATAACAAACAACCTTGACAAATCACAGTGGCTTACATGACAAAAATTTTTATCTCCTTCCAGCCAAGTCCCTGGCTGGGTAGCTCGTCCACTGATTCCATCGCCAGAATTCCAAACAGCCCACCATGTTGCAAGGGGGCTGGAAATGTTGTCTCTGGCTGGGCAGCGATCTCCAGTCCAAACGTCCGCACGGTGGGAGGGTAGCACAAGAAGGAACTCAGACATAACCTGGTATGGTTGGAAACTGTACGAATTTTTTAAATGTGGGGAGGCGGAATTGACTGATAGGCATTTGCAATCACCTGCTCTATGCAAAGTTCTATACCACCTGTTGTAAGGAAGACAGAGAAAATAGAACCCACGATCCTTGAGGGGCTTAAAACCCAATGATGGTGCCAAAGATGCAATCAGCTAAAAATTAACTATTATGTTGAACCTCTGCCTATTCCATTTTTCTTGAATTGTGTCAGCTAATTTACTTTTATGGAATATTAGTGAAAGTCATATATCTACCTAGAAATAAATGATTTACAAGACAAGTACTCTTCACAGAAGAGTTCTATTGAGGAATTTAATGAGCAGAGGCAATCTATTAAGTGATAATGAATCAGCATTAGGGCCAGATGGCTTATGTTCAAATCGTGAGTCTGTCACTTCCCAAAATATATCTGCTCTGTGCCTCAGTTTTCTCACCTATGAAATGAGAATGGAGACTGTTCCTACACTACAGTTATTGAAAGAATAAGCTGAGTTATAAAGGTAAAGCACATAGAACCATGCCTGGCAGGGAGTGAGCATTAAGTTACTGTTGGCTATTATTACTTGGCAATGATGTATTAAATATAAAGGGTGCAGACCACATGTAAACATGAAGTCTTGAGTGACTCAGTGTGCAAACCATCAACATCCAAATCTTGCTCTCAAATGTACCTTCCTGGCCTACTCTTGTTGTGACTTCAGGCACTTCCCCTGGGCCGGCCACCTTGATGGCCCTGCTCCCCTAGACTGCTTATTTTTCTTACTCCTCAACTCTGGTCCCACCTAAACAGCCTTGTCTTAATTTCCTAGAAGAAGTGGAAATTTTTTAATCATTATTGAAGGACTAGAGGCCCGGTGCACAAAATTTGTGCATGGGGGGTAGGGGGCACTGGCACCCGCCTTGGCTGGTCTGGGGCCTGCAGGCAGCTCCTGCATTTAGCATCTTCCCCCTGGTGGTCAGTGCGTATCATAGCGACCGTCGTTCTGCCGTTCAGTTGATTGCATATTAGGCTTTTATTATATAGGATATCATATCTTTTTTCTAATTTGAAATTTAATTTTCTTAATGTGGCAGAGTTGCTTTACATCTTCCCTTCGTGTGGAAAGAAAGCAATTTCTGAGGGATTACAGAGGGCTGCTTAGAAGTGATATTGAGCTGTGCCGGGTGTGACCAGTGCAGGATGCTTTCCATGGCAGGTGGTTTTCTCTTTATTTGACCAGCTCTCATACCCCAAACTGCAGTTGCCCTATTTCCCCTCCTTTTCCCAACTTTTCTAACTGTCCATTTGGTTCTAACTGTCCATTTGGCACATATTAGGTTATAAATATTTCTGGAATGGATGTGTGAATGACCCTTCAATGCTCCATATACACTGAGTGGCCAGATTATTATGACCGGCCAGATTATTATGATCACCCCATCAGTACTTCGTTGGGCCACCTTTTGCCTTCAGTACTGCAGTGATTCTTCTTGGCATTGACTCCACGAGATGTTGAAAGGTGATGCGAGGAATCTGACACCATGCCTGATGAATAGCACTGTCCAGTTCTGTGAGATTTGATGGTTGTGCAACCAGCTGCCTGATGGCTCTTTTAACTTCGTCCCACAAATGCTCAATTGGATTTGAGATCTGGTGATTGTGGGGGCCACTTAAGCAAGGTAAAGTCTCCCTCATGGTCTTGAAACCACTCCTGCACAATATGAGCACCATGCCATGGCACATTGTCTTGTTGGAAGAAGCCATCTCCACTGGGATATGCCATCAACATGATAGGATGAACTTGATCAGCAATGATACTTAGGTATGTTGTATTATTCAGACGTTGTTCCACATGAATTAAAGGGCCCAAATCATGTCAGGAAAACATGCCCCAAACCATAACACTGCCCCCACCAGCTTGAAGGGTTGTACTCATGCATGTGGGGTGCATGCTTTCATGCTGTTTCCGCCAGATTCTCACTCTGCCATCTGCATGATGCAACTAGAAATGTGATTCATCAGACCACATGATTTTTTCCAATGCTCGACTGTCTAATCCTTGTGTTTCTGTGTGAATTGGAGAAGGTTTATCTTGGTAACTGCAGACAGCAAAGGTGTTTGAACAGGCCTTCGGCTTCCATATCCCATACGATGTAGTGTATGGCTAATTTGCCTACAAACGTCAGGTGGTCATAATAATCTGGCCACTCAGTATATAGTTAGTTATCTAAACTTTTGTCCCTTTTAACTTTCTCTGGAGTATATCCCCTCATCACAGTTACCTTCACCTTAGGCCAGAACTTGCCCTTCCATTCCAGCTCACTCTCAATGTTCTCAAAAGCAGACCCAAATTACTCTCCCTCTGCAGTATGCCTCACTCTGTTTTGCTTTCATTTCTGAAACCCTCCATACCCAGCTGTTACATGATAGATTCTTGGCATAGAATTATAGATGGAACATAGTCAACACTTAATGAGCCTCCCCAGCCCTCTGCCTACTTTATAACTAGATCTCAAGATGCCAACATTCTAAGCTAGGTTTGGTTTACACGTATAGACCAAAGCAAGGGCTAAGGAGACAAAAGGCATGTGAGAGTTGGAAGGTAAATACACTCAAATATTGATATGTACTGATGTGTCCAGGTAAGGATTGTGTACTCAACATGTATCTCAATATGCATTTCAAAGCCACGGTGGGAGAAAAGAAAGGGATCCATCTTTGTAGTCAGAAATGCCTTCCCTGAAACTCATCTCTTCTGCTGAATAATTGTGTAAACTTGGTAAAGTCACCTTGCCTCTCTCAACCCCAATTTCAGTGGATAGCTGTTCTTGCTTTGTGGGGTTATCAAGAGAACTACAAAGTAGGTATGTAAAGCCCCCCACCCCCATATACCAGTAGTTCTTGCCGCATAGTACATTTCCAATAAAAGACAGTGATTGTTAAGAATTTTTTGATTAACCATTGTCAATCAGGTTTCTCTTGTACAATCATAGCTGGAGCAATTATTGTTCAATATGTACTCATTGAACAGCTATTATTTTCAAGACACCAGATGAATAAAATACAGTGCCTTTCCTTCTGGGGCTACTTATGATAGACCACACATACTCCAGGAAGATGTGCAATGACACATTTACACCAAGGAGTCAATGACTGCATCAGAGATGTCTGGAGAGCCAGGATTGAAGCATGAGGGAAAAAGAGAGAGCGTTCTTGTGGTTGGCTCAAGAATAGGGATGCGGGTGCATAGGGAAGAATGAAAACAAGGGAAGACAAGATTCAATGATAAAAGCCAATTTTATCATTTGGCTGGGGGCTGATCCTACCATTCAGGCCTAGACACTCATAAAGGGAGATGGGTAGGGAGAGAGCCTTATCTTCACATCCTTGAAATCTCTAACAACCACATGGTATTTAGTAGTTACCAAAAATGGCTTCATTTGACCTTCCTAATAACTTAGTCAGAAGGCAGAGCAGATGATCATATACCCACTTTACAGAAAAGAAAACTGAGGTCTGGGTGGATTAACTGATTTGCTTAAGGCCATGCAGTTCACTTTCGAGGTAAGGTCTAGCTTTGCTGAATGACAGAAGGAGGGGGTACCCTCAGCTTGCCACGAACCGCTTCTAAGTCAGCATTCAACTCTCATTTCCACTTGGAAGAACTTACCATCCCCACAAGGTGAATTAAGGTCAGTACATCCAGACGTATCTGAGCTTTGTTTATCTGACTGGTGACCTTGAGTCCTGCAGCTCCCAGCTGGATGGCAGGGGTGCATAGCTTACAAAGACAGAGGTGCTTTGTTCTGAAAGACTAAGTGTATCAGTGTTGAGATTGAGATGGGACATTTGGGGAGTGAGAACCAACAGACACATTGATGAGAGTTAGTTTGCAGAGCCTGGTCTTTCTGAAGAAGCAGAAACTTCAACTGTTTTTCTCAATTAAATCTTTTCCACTTAGTTTTTCTTCTCAGCTTCCTGACTTTTGAAATGTAATTGCCAACTTCTGCTTTTAAGCACAGAAGGGGAGGCATTTGGTCTTCTAATGCATGAAGTGACCTTAAGTAAGCTTTCTTGGGACCATAGTGTTTTCACTGAACTTAGGAAAGAGGTCTCACTCCCCCCGAGCCCCCCACATCCCTGGCCCCCCACACACATACACCACAACACCACCACCACCACCACCACCACCACCACCATCACCACCACCACCACCACCACCAAGGAAACTACCCTTGCTCTTTCAGTGCAGGCTGACCTTTTTTGCTCTTTAAGACCATTCCTGATATTCAGATAAACCAAATTACCTTGGTTAAACTACACTCAATCTTTAAGTATTGTGTTATGTTTCTTTGAGAAGCATCAAGTGTGACTGGCCCCAAATGCTCATCCCTTGCAATTACCCTGTCCAGGATTGATGGCTTGAACCCTTTCCCCCAAAGTCTTAGTATCTATTAATTTTTTTACTCAAAACAAATATTTCTATCTATTACCTGGATTCACTGAACTTTACTTCTGAAGTCTCCACTGCCAAATCCTTTTCACCCTCCACATGCCCCACATAGTTTTGGAGATCTGTTCTCCTATCTACTCCATCTTCCTCCTCCCCCTGCCACACACCCAGAGGAGCTTCGGGCATCTCAGGGCCAGGCAGGGCTGGACCAGCTAGATTGCCTGGGTGGGTGGGTGGGATGACTGCATCCTTCTCTATCTGCCCTATTCCTTCCAAAAAGAAAGAGCCATGTGAAGCAACTGAGTCTTCACATTCATGGCATCCTCCAGTCCCTTATCATACTATCCCACTGGCCCTTGGGAACAAAATATATCTCTCTAAAAACTGTTTTTCCCTTATTAACTCTGTAAATCAACTTGCTTCTATCAAAATTACAGATTGACTAGAATGCAAAGAACAGAAACATTTCTCTTTCTTAGCGTTCCCTTCTATGTAAAAGAAAAATCTTGATGGATATGAAAGAGAATGGAAGCAGAATGGCTCTCAGAGCAACTTTCCAAGGTGAATTATTATAAACTCTGGCTAAACAAAAGCACCGCCATGTTTCTACCCTTACCCTTCTTCACAAAGAATTCTGGCTCTGGGGGCCTCTCCATAGCACAACTGGTTCCTACTCAATACAAAGCAAGTCTCTGTCTGTACTGCAGGGAAATGGCAACAGTCAACCAGAAGGTCAAGGTGTGCCTGTTCGTCTGACCAGCCTTCTGGGATGCTGGAGAAATGCAATTTGCCAGCTTCAAGGACCATCCCGTTCTCTGAGGGGTCACTGGGGTCAGGGTCAGCATTTTGCAAAGATTAAATCTACTTTAATCTTCCTCCATGTGAGGGTTTGCTACATAATGACCTTTTCTATTGTCAAAAGAAAACTCAGAGAGCTTTATTGATATTAATATTTTATTAAGCAAGAAACAAACTGTTCACACACAGGGATAATTCAAACCTGTGAATGGTATGACTCTCAGAGGGAGGATGCTACAGGATGGCTTACAAAGTGAAAATGAAGACACTGATTAACCTTTACAATGATTGGTTAATACAATGAGGGTTTCAAGACAGCAGGGGATTGGTTAAAACTGATTATCTTATATCATTTTAGGAAGATGACTTCAGTTTCACTTATGATTTATCAAAAGCACTTACAAGAAATAACCTAAGTTAAGTCTCTCTTACATTCATGAAATGTGCTAGATTAAGTTTCACTTATGTGGTTTAACTGTTTTTTTTCTGTTAAAGGGATCATCAAGCCTGGTCTCATTTTATTTTATTTTAACACTAGAGGCTCAGTGCACAACATTCTTGCACTGGGGAGGGGGGGTTCCCTCAGCCCAGCCTGCGCCCTCTCACAGTCTGGGACCCCCCGGGGGATATCCAGCTGCCGGCTTCTAAGCCAGCAGTAGGACATCCCCCAAGGGGTCCTTAGCACCATCGCTGTGCTCGCCAGCCATGAGCCTGGCTTCTGGCTGAGTGGTGCTCCCCTTGTGGGAGCACACTGACCACCAGGGGGCAGCTCCTGCATTGAGCATCTGTCCCCTGGTGGTCAATGCACATCATAGCAACCGGTAGTTCCACTGTTTGGTTGATTTGCATATTAGCCTTTTATTATATAGAACTATTCTCTCTGGCATGATCACTGATATTGTCATCTCCCCCAAACATTTACAAACTGAAATCACAATGGTAATGGTGAATTCCTTCTGTGTCACTCAAATCACAGTAAAAGGGAAGAAAATATAGCTGTTGGTGTCCTCTACTTGCCCTGCTGTAAGTTGATCTCTTTTTATTCCAAATTTCATCCAAAGCAAGGAATGGTATGGGCTTTCTTATGTCTGATCTGCCACATCATGAGAAAGAAACCCTGGACCTTATGTAGATTACTACTAGTAGTGGCCCGGTGCACCGATTCGTGCACATTAAAAGGAAATTAATTAAAAGGTGGTGGGAGGGGCGGGACTGGGCAAGATGAGCAGGACACACCCTGGAGCCAATCTCCCATGGTCCCTCCCCAGCCGGCCACACCTGGCGCAGCACTGGGGCTCAAAGGGCATCTGCAGAGTGAGCGGGGTCCCTATGGCAGGTGGGGTCCCTCGGCCTGGCCTGTGGGGATCAGGCTGAAACCAGCAGTCTGACATCCCCTGAGGGAGCCCAGAGTGCGAGAGGGCACTCTGCAAAGTTGCTGTTGCTTGGCAGCTCCTGTGTTGAGCATCTGCCCCTGGTGGTCAGTGCATGTCATACCTACCGGCCAGCTGGGGAGGGACCATGGGAGATTGGTCGGTTGGTCAGACGGTTGCTTAGCCTTATATATATATAAATTATTTCATTAATATCCAGAGTCACTGGCGTAGAGATTTCTGCTACCCACCCCCCCAACTCTACTTTCACCCTCACTTAACAAGACAGGAGCAGGGCCTCTCTGCTGATGAGCCACCCATTAGAGGTAGACCACCAGTTCTGTGGGGACGCCATCTCACAATGTGCCCTCTGCTCTGAGATGTTACCTTCAACCTATGACGAGCTGAGATATTAGGCACTACCTACGATGAGTGCTGAGGTCCACGTCTAGTCAGAGGGGCTGCAAGTTTTCAGCTTTGGAAAAGGTGGGCAGAAGGGGGCCTTTATGGTCCTACCTGAAGCAGGCCTTCCTTTGTTTCTAAATCTTGTCTTGCAACCAATTTGTGAGAGATTTGCCCATCCTATTTTTTGATGTGAGGCTGGGTTGATTTATGATCCTTTAATTTCTGTAGGAAAAAGAACCTGACAAATTATTAGAAGAGCCATGCCAACATTTCAGTATCAGCCCTTTCCTAGAAATCCTCAATGGTTCACATGTCTTCCTGAGTCAGGAACCAAACCAGCAACCTTCTGATGCATGGGACGACACCCAACCAACTGAGTCACACTGGCCAGGACTGCTGCATTGTTTGAATTTAAAATATTAAAGCAGTCTTGCATTCTTGGGATATATACCACTTGCTCATTGTATGTAATTCTTATTATATGTTGCTGGATTTGATTTGTAGTATGTTGCTAAAGATTTTTATGTCTGTTCATGAGGGATATTAGACCACAGCTTTCTTCTTTTGCACTATCCATATCTAGTTTTTGCTATATGAATTTTAGGATCAGCTTGTCATGATGCAAGGTCAACAAGTAAAAATTATTTTTACTTCAAATTGACAATGAACAATGAGAAAGCAAAAATAAAATCCAATACTATTTGCAATGGCTCAAAAAGTTTTAAAATACTTAGGTATAAATCCATAAAATAGAAACAAAATTTATATCCTGTAAGCTACAAATGCTGATGAAAGAAATCAAAAGAAGGCCTAAATAAATGATGAGATATACTATATTGTATTTATAATTGGAAAATGTAATACATTTAAAATGTCAATTCTCCCCAAATTGATCTATAAGTTAACACAATTCCAATCAAAATCACAGCAGGATTTTTTTGTAGTTACAGATTAGAGCTTGTTCTGACATTTACATGAAAAGGCAAAGAAATTAAAATAACCAAAATAAATTTGAAAAAGAATTCACATTATCCAGTTTTAAGATTTACTATACTACTACAGTAATCAAGAAAAATATGGCATTGGCAAAGAGATAGACACATAGATTAATGAAACAGAATAAAGAGTCCAGAAATAGATCCACACGATTATGGCTAACTGATTTTTTACAAAAGTGCAAAAGCAACTCAATGGAAAATAATCATCTTTAAACAAATAGTGTTGGCGCATATGCAAAAATGAAAAAGAGAGAGAGAAAGAACCTTGACCTAAACTTCACACTTTTATTAAAAAATTAACCCAAACCCAATATGGATCATAAATCTAAATGTGCAACATAAAATTATAAAATTATGAGAAGAAAACATTGGAGAAAATTTCTATGACCTGGAGTTAGGCAGAGTTTTTAGAAATGACATTAAAGAAACAATTGATAAATTGGACTTTATCAAAATTAAAAACTTTTGCTCCATGTAAAATACTGTTAAGAGAGTAAAGACAAACTACAAATTGGGAGAAAATCTTTTTAAGCCACATATCTAAGAAGGATATGTATCCAGAGCTCTCAGAACTCAACAGAAAGAAAGCAACAACAAAAAAGTCAGGGTAAAGACTTAGACATTTCACCGAAGAAGATATAAGGATGACAAATAAGCACATGAAGATATGCTCAACATCAGTAGCCATTAAGAATATAATTAAGCCCTAACTGGCTTGGCTCAGTGGATAGAGCGTCGGCCTGCAGACTGAAGGGTCCCAGGTTCGATTCCGGGCAAGGGCATGTACCTTGGTTGCGGGCACATCTCCAGTGGGGAGTGTGCAGGAGGCAGCTGATCGATGTTTCTCTCTCATCGATGTTTCTAACTCTCTGTCCCTCTCCCTTCCTCTCTGTAAAAAATCAATAAAATATATTAAAAAAAGAATATAATTAAAACCTCAATGTGATAAAACTGTACACCTATTAGGATAGCCAAAAACAACAACAAAACAAAACTGATACTACCAAGTGCTGACAAGGATGCAGTGCACCTGAATTCTCATATACAGTTAGAGAGAATGCAAAATGGTAAAGCTGTTTTGGAAAACAATTTGGCAGGTACTTATAACCCTCTGATTTCAGTACTAAGTATTTACCCTAAAAAAAATGAAAAGAAACATTCACACAAAAACCTGCGTATCAGTGTTTATTGTAGCCCTATTCAAAATTACCCCAAAGTGAAACAACCCAAATATCTTACAATGGGTGAATGAGTAAACTGTAGTGTATTCTATACAATAAATTACTACTCAACAACAGGAAAGAAAAAGCTATTGGCCTACACAACAAAATAGATAAATCTCAAGTGAACTATACTGACTGAAAAAAGCCAGTCTCAAAGGTTATATATTGTGTAATACCATTTATATAACATTTTGGAAAGGCAGAATTACAGCAACAGAACACAGATCAGTGGTTACCAGGGCTTAAAATTGGGCGGGTCAGTGTGATTTCAAAGTTGTGGCATAGGGAATTTTATGGTGATGACACTGTTCTGTATCCCAATTGTGGTGGTAGGGGTTACATGAATCTATGCATGTGCTAAACTCATAGAACTCATAGAATTGTATACACACACACACACACACTCAATTTTATTGTATGTTAGTTCTAAAAGATACACTTTATTACACTGCATTGAGAACTAAAAGTGAAGTTGTGTGATAAACAACTTTGAACTATGGCTGTACATAATAGGTCCTCACTAAATGTTAGTTCATTTTCCCCACTCTTTCTTCCTCTTAGCCAAGGTCAAGCCCCTGTCCAGTGACCAGTGCCCCTACAAGCTAGAATCTGTGTGTTTTGCATAGTTCAGAGCTAGAAAAGCCTGGCCGAGACTGTGCAGATCTGCACCCCACCACCTGCGACTCGGCTCCTCACCACCACGTTTTAGTCTAAAATTAGTGTAAAGGCCCTGTTTAACAGGAACATCTATTGCTTCAACCAATGAGTGTTTTCAAAACAGAAAATGTCAAAAGTCAAGATACAGGTTTTATTTTTAGAGTAACATGAAATGTATCTCCATGTTCTGGAAATTGGAGACAAGCTCTCTGTTAAATGCAAGGTATCAATACTATTCTATCATTCCCGCAAAGCTGCACTTTGCCACACACCATTACTCTAGGCATTATCATTTATAAATTTCAGCATTTGTAATGAAGGGTCCCTGTATTTCTATTGACCATTGCTATTTATATCTACCAATTAAATATTGTAGACAATTGCTTTGTTTCTATAACATGTGAACTATTTATTCAGAATCTGCTCTGGGTTAGAAGTTAGTATCTAGAGAAGCACAATGTGAGCTTAATATTATTTTATGTTCTTTTGATGCAAAGCATAGGTATTTATCTTGATTTTTGGTGAAATCTCTAGTTCTTATTAAAAAAAACACACAATGCTAAATAATGCTTTCTTGTCATCCCCACAGAGGAAATTAAATTTTTCAGGGATTTTTCCCTGTCAAAATACATGTTGCTCTTAAAGATTAGGTATAGATATCATCAGGTTATTGCCTTGAAGATTAAATAATTCATTCTTCAAAACCCTATATTAAATAACATATTTATTATCTTGGGAGTGAATTTAGATATAGGATTGCATTCTGAGCACCGTCCTGTTCCTTTTTCTCTGAATCTATTTTAAATGGTTCTATGCATTTGTTCTTGTCTCTAACAGAGTTCATTTGAACATTCAACATTTGCATTTTACACAGTCAGTAAAAGATAATTATTCAAGGCATATGCTTTCTGATTAAACGTGTGGAGCTTCTAAATAGAAAACGGAAATTAGTTTTAAGTGCATTACGAAATACTTAAATTTATCTTTGGTGCATGGTGCAGTGATCAGCTTTTCCTGTGGTGTTCCTGTGTTTCATTTTCACTGACTGTCATAGTCAGCCAGACCCCATAGATTCTAGAAGGAAGTGTATCCCTGGTTAATCCTCTCACATCTTAGCAAAAGCAGCTCTAAACTGACCTTTATGTGACAGTCGCCTTTTATTATTGCATCTTGAGCTAAATGCTGTCAATAAATATCACAGTAAAATCGGGTTGACATTAACTGAGAGGACCAAAAGAACTGCTTTAGAGGCATAATATGTTTGCCATTGTATCAGATGCTGTCTGAGACCCTGGTGAATCATTAAAGTGGAATCCTGTTTATTCACTCTGACAGAATAAGAGTAAGGGCAGCCCTCCTTCCATCACCATTTATCCCCCTTACAACCTCTTTACCTCCCCATCCCTCTTTGGCTCTGTAATCACCATACTGTTGTCTGTCTATGAAGTTTTTTGTTTTGTTTAATCCCTTCACCTTTTTCACGCAGCCCCCTACCTCCTCCCCTCTGACAGCTGTCAGTCTGTTCTCTGTATCTATTAAGTCTGTTTCTATTATGTTTGTTAGTTTATTTTGTTTTTTAGATGGAAGGAGATTTGGCTTGGCCTGGTGCTGCCCACTTGCTAGCCCTGTCCCCCGCTTCTGCCGTCAGTCGCCTCCCTCTGTGGGGCGACCAGTGGGACGATTGAGGACCCCCCACTCTCATGGCCTTGGCTGGCCTGGCACCGCCCACTCACCAGCCTCGCCCCCTGCTGCTGCCACCTATTGGGGCCTGCCTGTGAGCTGGGGACAGCTCCTGCATTGAGTGTCTGCCCCCTGGTGGTCAGTGCACATCATAGCGACTGGTTGTTCCACTGGTTATTTTGCTGTTCAGTCAATTTGCATATTAGGGTTTTATATAGATAGATTCCATATACTCAGAAGATAGTACACAGACCTGTAGGATTTTAGTACATATATAACACAAGCCATTTATTAATGGTTAGGGTGTGGCTAGTTTGAATTTAGTCACAGGAAGTAATAGAACATTTCACTGAAAAGGAAGTGGAGGTAGATTATGGAGTGCCTCAAATGGAAGACAAATGAGTTAAGACTTCTAAAGGCAATGGTGAGCAATTGAAGAGGCCTATTTATGTCTTTTTTTTTTTCTTTTGCCTTGTCTTACTTTTGAGTAGGAGAGTGTCAAGGCAAGCAGTGTTAGGAAGAGCACTCTGATCATGGTAGATGAGACAGACTGGACAATAGAGACCAGAAGAGGAGGATCTGCTAGCAAGTTATAACCAAGGCTGCAGACATGAGGGAATGAGATCTGGCCTGGGTGGTGGCAGAGGGATGGAGAGGAAAGGGTAGGCTCAAGTGATTTTGACCTTTACTAGAGAAAAAGAAGGGCTAACTATTATTCAGTAATCCCTTAAGATGGTTTTCATTCTGTGGTGAGCACTCAACATAAAATTATCTCTTTTGCTTTAAACAGAATATGACTGAAATGGGAGAGCACTTGAAGAGGATTCTACTATATAACACATTGTAAAGTTTATCTGATAGGACCTTAGAGATCATCTGGTCCAACCTCCTCACTCCACAGATGGGGCTTGACTTTTCCCAATCACTTACATACCTAGTAGCAGAGCCAGCATAGAGCCCAGATTTCTAATTTTTTACCCTGGTGATCTTTCCTCTTCACTATGTTGCTTCTTCATGCTGAGCTTTTATATAAATGGGTTATAAATCAGGTATCAGATTCAGGTCAGAAGATGAATGTGAACAGGTGATAAAATGAATGTGAATAAGTGACATGATGTGGTATAGAGAGTAATTCCAGAGCCACTCAGTGCAAACAAGGGATGGGGGAGTCGGGAATGAAAGCCTCCACAACCTTGATATAAAGGTTGTACAAAGGAAGAGATAAAGTCAGCAGTGATATACAGTTAGCATTAGTGCCTACATTGCTTTCCTCAGCCCAGGACAGATGTTGAGATAAGGGGACATAACTGGAAATAAAAGGAAAGCAGATTCAAAAGAGCTATTAGAAAGCCCTGTTCCCTGGAAGATGATAAAAGTGAGGAATCGCCACTCTGGAAAGGTTGTGGAGGGGAAATCGTGGAGGCTCAGGGCACAGTGAGATGTCATTGGAGCTGGGCTCTGAGTGGCACCTGCCTCATGAGTTTCTCTCTTGTAAACATAAACTTTCCCTCCTAAATGAAACATCCTGGCATTATAAGTTGACGCAATAGCTTGTGCCAGTGTCTACATAGAACAGATTATCCAAAAATTTAGTTGAGTAGATGGTCTAATGGAAACAACATCTACACAATTGGACCACCCCTCTCTAGCCATTCTGGTAGCAGGTAGACAATCCATGTGGCTGAGCTCCTGACTTGCAAATGTTTCCGGAAATCCTAAACGATGCCAAAAGGTAAAGCCAAATTACCCTCCCTGTTCTAAATTCCTCAACAGCCCATGTAATAAGAACTAAATAACAGGGGAGAAAATAGGCATACGAATGCTTGCCATGCCTTTCCTTCCATTCATTCTCCCATTATGTTCATAATACTTTTTCTCTCAGAGACAAAGCATTACAAAGGGTGACCAACTCAGAAATCATAGCACACTGATCAAGATGGATTTAGTAGGGTAGAGCAAGCAAATCACTTGCTTTACTACCACTGCCAGGCAAGCCTACTCTGTTGACGCATTTTCCCCCACCCCAGATGAAATATGGGGCAGGCATAACTGTTCCAGACTCATAAATGTAATGAAAGGCCACTGTTATCTATTATTAAATGTCCACTCTCCTCTGATTTAAAACTTCCCTATTCCACTGCTTGGGCCTGCTTCGGACTCAAAAATCTACAACTGGTAAGGAAGGAACAGTTTCTTCTCTCGTTCTTATTCCACCTCCTTCCCCAGTTGCTGCTGACTCTGGCCTCACCTGGGTTGGGCCCAGGAAGGAGAGAGACTAGAGGTAAAGGCACTGGAGGGAACGCTGCTGGTACAGTGGCCCTCTGGCTTTGGGACCCTCTGGTGTGACGCATGGGCTCCTCGGGATTCCTCACACTGAGACCTCCACCTGTACTCCCCGGAGATTGATTCCCCTGCCCCGGGCTTCTAGCAGTCCACTCCCCACAAGCTCTCTTTGGGGTCAGTTCATTATCAAAATAAGTCCATTTTCCTCAGGCTAAGCAGTCCAGCTCTCTTCTGCAAGGTCCAGATTTGGCTCCTGGGAAACCCACACCTTTGTCTATGGAAAAACAGCTCTCACCTAAAGCAGCTGGCCACTTCTGACCTTTAGAGGTCAGCCTCGTCATGTTTCAGTCTCTATATCTCCCCAAATTGCAAGAAATGCGTGTCAACCCCTTTAATTTGTTCTCCTAATACCTCCCACATTTGGCTTACGGTGAGGGACAAGTGCCCACCCCACACCATGGAAGAGGGGAGACAAAGAACATTGACACGTCTGTCCCTCAAGGGAGACTTCGCAACCACCAACGCATCCTTGGCATTTGTGTATACAGCCTAAATGTGTGCTAACGGGCGAATGCTAACTACACTCACATTAAAGTAAGGAACACATCTGTTTAATTGTTCTAAACAGTTAAGACCCATGCCAAAATGTGGAAAACTTTTGTTTTTAAGTTTAATTTCAAGTCAAATTGTATATAGAAGCCACCTCTTCCTACCTTGGTACCTCTTTCCTGCTATTCCCTGCCCCACAGGCTTCAAGACCCATGTATAACAACAAGAAAAATGCAAACAATTGGATGTCCAAATGATTTTGACAGTAGGTAGTCATCTGCTGGGTCATGGTAAATAGCCAAATCAAGTTATTTAAAATCTTTATTTTTTTCTGGATGATTTACTTATTTAGTTCAATCCACCTATTTGGATAGTTTTCATACACACATTTCCAGGAAGTTGATTAGGGTGAGTTTGACCTAAAAGTGTGAAGCTCAAAAAACTCTTGGCATTTTGAGGTCAGGAAGATGATCAATTTCTTTTTTGCATATCTTTTGCCAAGCTGTTCTCACTCTAATTTTTAAACTTGTGTGAAATTCAAAGACCACAGAGCCCAGTGTCATTTACACTTGGGCCATCATAAAAAGGCAGCTTTCTCAGAAAGAATATTGGCTGTTTGCCAGGTGGCCAGAAGCTTTTTATGGGATTTTTAAAACTATTCTCCTTTAAGCCAAAAAGGGAAATTGAATTTGGCCAAGGGTGAATGGACTGCCCAAGATATGAACTGCTTCTAACAGACACATTCAAGGGATCCTAAAGCTTCCCAATTTCAGGAAAGAAACAGTAACTCCCACCCACCTCATTTACCAGGGAAGAGATATTAAGTAACTTGCAATAGTAAACAAAACATTTATTTTCACAGCCAGCTTGATAAGTTGTACATTTTTTACAGAAATCGCCCAGGCACTTTATCCCACCTTCCCCAGTGGAGTAAAGGTGCCATCTGACAAGAAGGGTATGAAGCCACTTCTAAATAGCTCGCTCTCTCTCTCTTTCTCTCTCTCTCTCTCTGTTTAAAAAGAAACAAATAAATAAGTGATGCTTGGGATATGGCCTGGTGAGAATTTCAATCTTGAGAAATTAATTATGAAATATTTCAAGCACAAAGTATATAGAATAATAAAAAGTAGAAAATACTATAGATATAGTTGTTTACCACTCTTTTTCTTCCTGCCACGGAGGTGAGCACTATGATGATTTTGGTGTAGAATTTTCCTTTCCATAAATATATATGCATCACTACACATGTTTTAATATATAAGCTTTATTATTATGCTGTTACAGTGAGGCCAACAGATCAGAAGGCTAATGCTACTGAAAGATAGTTTGTTACACTCACAGATCTAAGAGAAGAGTGCATACCACGCCAAGGAGGGGTACATGGGGAAGCACCAGGGTCAGTCAGGAAGCAGAGGGAGCCACAGGAAAACATGGCAGGAGTCATTATTTTGGCCTCCATTTAAATGAACAGAAAAAAAAAGAGGGAAAACAAGTTTAGAATTGGCTAGTTTGAATAATTTCAGCAGACTATGGGGTGTAGGGACTCTCCTATAGGGGTGATTGGGACAGAGGAATAGTGGCCCAGAGAGTAAGGGCTCCAGAAGGTAGGTGGCAGGGCATGCAGAGTTCAGATTGGCTGTTTTGCAGATGAAAGGCACCCTCACAGGCCAATCGTGAGCCAACTCTAAGAATTAGCCCTGGGAGGAAGAGTTCCTCCAAAGACACAAAGCCCCAAGGTATCAAAACATTAAAATACAGAATAAAAAGATGACTCGTGCAAAACAATATACTGTTTTATGTGGCAGGTTGTTAACCTTTATAAAAATCATATCATTCTGTACATATTGTATACATCTCACCAAACTTTTTTCTCTCTCAACATTATGCTTTGGGAATTTATCCACATTGCTGCATGCAGCTCGACTCAGTTCATTCCTCTTCATCGCTTTATAATTTGGCATTGTGTCAGTTTATTACTACTTATTCATTTGCTTATTCATCAGTAATTGTTTCCAGTTTTTTTACTATTACAAATGATGTTGCAGTGATTAATCTTTTACCTGCCTCCAGATGCACATATGGCAGAGACATGGAAATAACTGGGTCCAAGAGCATTTGTACCTTCAGTTTTAATACATATTGCCAAACGGCTATTCAGAGTACATGTAGCAGTTTACCTTTCCATCAAGAGTATAGAAAATGTCCCCTTGTTCCTCTACCTCTGCAGTATTGTTATTATGAAGTTTTCCTTTTAATGTTTGCCAGTGAGATGGCATGTAATGGCATCTAATTAATGTTTAAATTTACATTCTCCTGGTTACTAGTGAATTTGAGCATCTTTTCATATGTTTATTGGACATTTGCATTTTCTCTTATGTAAATTGACTGTTCACATCTTTTGCCAATTTTCTACAGGGTTGTATGTATATTTGTGTTGTTACTTTGTAAAGTTCCGGGTGATAACACTTTTTTAGTTGTATGTGTTGTAAATATCTTTCCCAAGTCTATATCTCATCTTATCAATTACTTCATGTATCTTTGCTTTACAGAAAATTTAAGTTTAATATAGTCAAGTGTATTGGAAATTTTCTTTCCAATTTTGGTGTGCAGTTTTTTGTGTCTTTTTAAACACAGTCTTCTAAACAGAATATTGTATTTTATTTAAAAGTTTTAATGTTTTGCTTTTTCCCATTTAGATCTGTAGTAAACCTAGAAGGGAGATTTTTAATGTGGTAACAAAGAAGGATCTTATGTTATTTTTCCACTAGGATAAACAATAGTATCCCTTATTGATTAGTCCATATTTTTCTCCATTGATTTTTAATGCTACCTGGTCATTTGCCATTTCCTATCTTTTATAGTCTATTTCTGTGTTATTTATTTTCTTCCATTGATCTATTTCTTAATCCTGTCATTACCACAGCATCTTAATCACTATAACTTCATAAAAATCATATTACCTCACCTATAATTTCCCCAATATTGTTTTACTACTTCAAAATTGTTTGGGCTATTCTTCCATCTGAATATCCATCAGCTAGTCAATTTCTATGCACACATATCAAAAAACAAAAAATATTGGGCCTTAGATGGGTCTTGCATTTAATTTATGTATTAATATTGATTAAAATAGATATCTTCACAATATTGAGACTTCCCATTTAGAATGTGCTATTTTTGTTTGTTCAGGGCTTTTCTTAATGCCTTTAAATTAAATATTTGATTATGCTTGCTCCATAAATTACTGTCTTGTTTTCTTAATGTCTTATTGTATAAGTTTTGTGGTTATTGTAACTGATAAACTTTAAAATATTAAAAGAATGCAAATTATTTTGTGTACTAATTATAAAGCCAGATACTTTACTAGACTTTCTTATTAGTTCTAATAATAATCTTAGATTATTTTAAGAATAAAGTTTCTTTGTTGTACAGACAATCATGTTACCTATAAGTAATGACAGTTTTAAAATAAAAAATCCTAGCCGAAACAGGTTTGGCTCAGTGGATAGAGCGTCGGCCTGCGGACTGAAAGGTCCCGGGTTTGATTCTGGTCAAGGGCATGTACCTAGGTTGCGGGCACATCCCCAGTGGGGAGTGTGCAGGAGGCAGCTGATCAATGTTTCTCTCTCATCGATGTTTCTAGCTCTCTATCTCTCTCCCTTCCTCTCTGTCAAAAATCATTAAAATATATTTTAAAAAAATAAAATAAAAAATCCTAACATATATTTTTCTTCTTTTACTGTGTAGACAAGATATCTAGCACAACATTAAAGAAATATGTAATGGCATACATCCCTGCCTCATTCCTAATTTTAATGGAATGTGTCTAATATTTCACCATTGAGTATATTTATTGTAACGGTTGATAGACTTAATTCTTTAACAGATTAAGAACACTCCCCCTTCTCCTTATCTGTCAAAAGTTTTTATCATGAATGGGTTTTTGTTTTTATCAAATACATTTTCTGTGACTCTTAAGAAAATCATGTGGCTTTTCTCTCTTAATTCCTGATATGTGGAAATTTTCTTTAATACAGTTTTCTGATATTTAACAACCCTTGAATTCTTGGACAAACCGAAACTGGTGATGATGTGTTATTTGTTACCTCTATTGGATATATATTGGCACTATATTATTTCAGATTTTTCTATTTATATTAATAAGTGAGATTGACTTAACTATTTTCATTCTTTTGTTGTCTGTCTGGCTTTGTTACTGATGTTACACCAGCCACATAAAATGGGTTGGAGAGTATTTTCTTTTGCTAGTCTCTGGAATAGTTTGTGTAAGATTGAGATTTTCTATTATTTTAAAGAGGTAGAATTTACTTTTTAAATCAGATGATGCTGACCTTGTTTTATGCTGGGTAGCTTTTAAACCACCAACCCAATTTGTTAATGTTT
Source organism: Myotis yumanensis (assembly GCF_028538775.1). Lineage (NCBI taxonomy): Eukaryota > Metazoa > Chordata > Mammalia > Chiroptera > Vespertilionidae > Myotis > Myotis yumanensis. The sequence continues at coordinate 26,203,284 of NW_027223762.1, read as the reverse complement.
ATAGATCTATTAAATTTTTCTATATCTTCTTGAGTCAGTTTTGGTTAAATATGTATTTCTAAGAAAATTATCCATATTGTCTGATTTTTTCAAATCTAATGTTATAAAATTGTTCCTAGGTTTCTCTCATTTAAAACCCATTATACTGGTAGTTAAGTGTCACATTTCATGTTTCTCACTGTTTTATTGTTGTTATTTTCTTGCTTAAAGTTAACATGTTTTTATTCTATTAATCTTTCCAAAGAATTAGCTTTTTATTTTGTTGATACACTTCATTGTTTTTAATTAATTTCTACTCTTATCTTGATTATTTTTTCTCTTCACTTTCTTTAGATTTCTTCTCTCAAGGCATACTTAAACTTTGCACTGTGCTTTAAGTTAATCTGTTAGATTCATTTACTTTATTTCTAAAATGAAAATTCACTAAGAATAAAGTTCCTTTTTTCTTTTGCCTTTACTAATGTTATTTTTAAAAAATTTGCACACACATTTTATTTTAATTAATTATAGTTAAATTAATAAAGACATAACAAATTAATTATCAGAAAGTTTCTGGTTAAAGCCTTCCATGATAGGTCGGGTTTGCAACTTTAAGTGATAAACTGTTTTCTTTAAGAAACATTCAAGTAATGTTACTTTTTTATAACAATCATTTTTAATGTTAGATTTCTAAATCAAGAGTCCTTGAAACTATTGTAATAAAATTTTCAATATTACAAGAAAGTTTCTTTACCCATCTTAGCATAAATTTATGTAGAAACTTAACCTTATAATTGTGAAATACCACGTTTAGTATAGATTGAACTTAAACTCTATGTATCAAATTAAGTTTAGCTGAGTGTTTATCTTCTCAAAACATTTTTATCAACAGTTTGTCATTTAATCAATTTTCTTATTAAACTGCTTTTGAGTTTGCACCTTAAGTTCTGGCCATAAATGGAATAAATACATAATGGATTTATAATTTTCTGTCTCCAGGATTCTGCTGTTCTTTCACTAGTTTCCTATGGAAGTGTAGCTCATTAATTTTCCATCTTTTTCCTTTTTCTGGTATAATAGAACTACAAATTTCTCTATAAGTAACAGTTAAGCTACAACCCATAAGTTTTATATGTTGCATTTTAATTAAATTCCAAGTAATTCCTAATTTTTACTGTAATTTCTCCTTTGACCCTTATCATTTAAATGGATGTTTATTTTGTTTTGGTTTAGGTTTTCCCATTGGGTGCACATGTGTTGGGGTGGGGAGGGGGGAGTTCATTTTATTTTCTTGTTGATTTCAAAGTAATTAAATTGCATCATTGTCAAAAAAGTGATTTGTTTGATACCAATTTGTTTGTGACCTAGTTCTTAGTCAATATCCTGTTAGTATTTCTTATTAAGTAGGTAAGTTTTCCAATGATTATGAAAACCCACCTATTCAATAAGGAGCACTAATTTCTTTGTTCAGTATTCCTTCTTGCTTTTTGTTCTTCCCCACTGAATTAATTTTTCTTATTTATAAAAGAAGTCTTTTGCTAAAACTTTGTGGTTGTGGCTAATTAAATTTTTCTAACTGTGTCTTTAGCATCACATTTGAAAATAAACATTTTGTGATATAGTACTCTAAATTGGCAATTATTTTCTCTAATAAGTCTGAAGATATGTTTACAAGTTTTCTAATTTTTAATTTGATGATGATATATCTTTTACTCTCTGTTTGCATTTAAAATATTTTTATTGTCTACAGTTTTAACTAATAGATATCTGGCAGTGGATTTATTTTTGTTCCTGTCCTGGGCTTTGTTGAGATTTCTGAATCTGAGGATTTATGTCTTTTATAAATTATGAAAAATTTCCAGATTATATTTCATTGAAAATTGTCATCCATCTTCTGTACCTTTCTTTCTAAAATGCATGAGAGAGAGAGAATGCACAGACAGATGAAAGAAATGGATCTTTGCATCCCTCTTCCATGTTTCATCTCATGTACCAGTTTTCTATCAAAACACAAATCCTTTGTCTAAAAAGTCCAGAAAAACTGCCCTTCCCCTACACTTTGGCTTCAGTTTACCCTCTTAGTATTCTGCTTTGTATTCATTGCTCAGGTTTTCAGTTGGACCCCTGGAGATTTCTCATATATTCTTGCAAGCTCAGCTATGCATTTAGAACAATATTTTTTTATATGTTACATAAGAAATCTAGGCTATTTTTAGTGGAAATACCTTCAATTTATCTAGTTTAAAGCCTTTCAGGAAATGGAAATCAAGACTTTCCATCTTCAGAAAGGATTTAATTATGTTAAGTTTTAAACACTTAATACAAGTACAGGCAATGAAAATTCTTAAAATATGCCTTCTACTATTGGGTTCATTGTCTCTTTGCAAGGTCAGCTACGAATGACAAAAAGGGAAGAGGTATTCAGGGTTGGAGTAGAGGAGGGCTACGGTAGGCAATATGGAATAGTGGTGACAAGCAAGGTTCATATCCGGCTCTACCATGAGCTGTGTGACCCTGGGCAACTGTTTTAACCTCCCTAAACCTCAGTTCCCTTTTATGCAAAATGGGGATAACAATAGTGCCTGCATCACTGCTTCACTGCTGTGTGGTGAAGATGAAGAGAGACCATGTAAAAGCAATTTCAACCACCATTACATGGCAAACACTTAGTGCATGTTTGCTGTTAGCTGATAATAATACATTAGACACTTATTTATGAATGGATAGGCTGTGATATTTTATGTCCACTCTCTTTTCAGGAGGTTTGTTCTCACCAAGCTTCGAGTCATCCCAAAAGGAGCATTTTCTGGATTTGGGGACCTGGAGAAAATGTACGTACCTGACAATACCGTGTGTGAAGGCCACCAGCGGGCTATGGGCAGCAGCCTCAGATCACATCTAGTGGGATACCCTATGCTTAGAAGCCAGAAAACCCTCCACACTGCCTCCCATTTTATTTACGTGTCACAGCTCCCAAACAGTAATGTGGAATCTTTCCGAGTGGGGCATTGAAATGAACACAAGCAATCCAAGAATCCTCACTGCTTTCTTCTATAAGGCGCTGCTTCCAAAGTACTTGTGAGTGGAATTTTCATGAACAAAAGTCCGTTTTCTCTGCTGACATCATTCTTCTTCAGGAAACCTTCTATCATTTGTGACTAATGTTTAATTGACAGCAGCGCCTAACATTTGTGCTTTAGAGCTGTGCTAGGCTTCCTGTTTCCAAGCCACGATGACAAGTGGTAATTGATACATAAACATTTAAAAGTACTGGGAAGGTTTACAGCACTGGGGGAGATTTCCTTTGAAAAGAGAAAACTCCTTCATTAATGCAAACATTCACTTCTGATTGGGTTAGTTTATGTAGGGATTTTCCCAAAATGGCGAACAGTAGAGCCGGGAAATGTGTTCTTCACTGTAATGGCAGCCGGATTTCAGGACTTAAGGGCCAATAAACACAGCAACAGATAAACAGATCACACAAAGGGAATGAAAGCCACCCTCCAGGTGACATGTGCTTCTCCTTCCTGAAGCCATTCAATTTTTCCTCTTGGCTCTTTCTCTCACCCCACCACTCCTTTAAGAAGAATATTTACTGAGGTTTGAGGGAAAGAGAGAGAAACCCATGAGTGAAAGAAACACAAAGCAGGTAGTTATTATTAAACCACCTGCTTAGAGGGGAGTGGTCAGCATCCTGGGATTGGATGTTAGTTTTAATACTAACTTACTGTGTAACCTCAATTAAGTCACTGTATCTTTCAGGGCCTTGATTTCCTCACCTGGGCACTAAAGGAGGCGTTCTATAAGGGGGAGATGGTTTATGTGATCTCTAATTTCTCAGTGCAAGCACCCTCCGGGTGGGTGAGAGCCCAGTTTAAGACCTTCAGTCTTCAGGATTTACCTTCTTGAAGACATTCAACACTCACAGGAATTGGGAGGTGGGGCACTCGTCTGAGCAGAGCTCCCCAAGGGAAACAGGAAAGCAATAGACTTGGCGAGCTTTTGGCTCAAGGTGTGTTCCTGATGGATTACTATTGCCCTGCCTGAAATTAACATAGACCAGATGATTGCCCCATAATTGAATCAAAATTATTCTAAAATACAGGAATATCAGACATCACAAATAATCCACCTTAATAAAATTCAATCAGCAATGTGACTGACCGCTAATTGGACGTTCAGCCTCAGACAAGACCTCTCTGTGGTGATCTAAATGGTTGAGCTGAGCTGACATAGCAATGATTTCAGAGACGGGGCAGCTAGCTCAGAAACTCCTCAACTTCCTCAGCTGCAGCTTGTCCATCTCTGCCTCGTGTCTTTATTAATCAGCCTGAACTAGCACAGTGAGTACACAAAAATTAAAATTATAGTGATCTTATTTTTTCCAACACCTTTTATGTCCTAAGGCCTCAAAAACACTACCTAGTAGAGAGACTGGCACCAAATTGAACTCTGAATACACTGATTGTGCCCTTCCATCTCTGTGCTCACCTCATTCATTGTCTCCCCTTCTCTATGAGTTCTCATCTCCTTTCCAGATCTATCCCCTATGTTTTTCTTCTTCATTCAGTTTTTATCCAGTTTCCTGAACTTAATAAATATTGACTTCCTCTCCAATACCACCCTCTCCACAAGTCATAAAATTCCTTTCATTAATTTCAACATGTGGCCAAGGTTCACCTATCCTTATTTAAAAGAAGGAGGGAAGTTTTCTGTATAAATTCTGCCTTCCTTCCCTGCTACCTTCCCCTCTCCTCCCATCACTACCACTCTTTAGAAAAAGCACCTATATTCACTGCCTCCCTCTTCTTTCTTTTCAATCACTCCATAGGCTGCCCATGTGCAAGGTGGCCACCGATTACCTAATACTATTATTCTAGTAAAGTCCCTAACAATACCATAACTGGCTGATCTAATTACTTCTACTTGGTCTTCCTGGTACTTAACTTACATGCACTGAAATAGATTTCACTGACCATTCATGCCATTCTTAATGTTCTTCCCCCTTTTAATTTCAGTGACATCACACCCTTCTGCCTGCCCTCTTACCTTCCCAGACTACTCCATAAGCCATCTCTCCATCTTTCTTGTTCCTCCAAGTTCAGATATTCTGGGGATCCATTTTTGGCCATTTTTCTTTTTTTATAGTCATATCCCTAAATCATTATTCATCAAAGAATGTCATACTATCATGGCTCCTTAACCTTCATCTTTAACCCCACCCCTCTTCTGAGACCGTAATTTTTGTTTTGAAATGGAAAACCTCCAAAATATCCACACCTAAGTAAACGGAAAGTGCCTCAAATTCAATATGTGCACATTACCTCTCTCCTTAAATTTCTCATCTTCCCATGCAGCCCAGAGAATAATATCACCATCTGCCCAGACTCCAAAGCAAGGAAATCCTGCCTTCCTTGACTCAGGCCCCTCTGTCCCTCATATCCAGGTGCTCCTCGGATCCTATTTACTCCCCCACAAAATAATCCCCAGAATGCCCTCCTCTCACTCCTGCTGCCATTAGATCCAAAGTCTCATCAACTTACATAGCCTTCTGCATGAGGCTGCCATGCCTGTCCTAGCTTCAGTCTCCCCACCACTCTGCTGCCAGACCTGCACGGCTCAAACTCACTTGCAGAAGAAACTGGAAGGGACCCTTATTACTGTGGATTTAGTCATAAGCCTCCGGCAAATGCATTGTATCACACACTTTCACCAGGTAGGAAAATGTGCCATTTCCCAAGCATTTTCATTCCCAGAAATAATATTACCTATTTAGAATGTGATGGCTGGCACATAGAGGGATTAAAAAATAGTAGCAGGTGGAAGAAGGAAGGAAGGAAGGAAGGAAGGAAGGAAGGAAGGAAGGAAGGAAGGGAGGAAGGAAGGAAAAAAGGGAGGAAGGAAATATGAAATAATGTGGGCTTATGTAAATGCTGTCCCTCTGCCTAAAATGTTCGGAGTATTAATAGCATATTTATAGGATTATATTCAGAATTTTCAAGTTTTTCCAGATCCCTTGATTGTTCTTAACTTTGTATTAAAGTACAACAAGTCCTATTGCTTTTAACTCCTTACTATACCTCTTATCTACTTATTGCCTCTCCAGCTTCCATCAGCATGCTCTCCCCTCAGTCAATTCATTCTCTACAGAGCAAGCAGAGTGATATTTTCTGAATTCATATCGAATCATGTCACCTTCCACACCTGACTGCCCCACACACACCACACACACACACATGCTTTCCCTCCATGCCTTACCATTGTTCTAGAAAGAAAGAAAGAAAGAAAGAAAGAAAGAAAGAAAGAAAGAAAGAAAGAAAGAAAGAAAGAAGGAAGGAAGGAAGGAAGGAAGGAAGGAAGGAAGGAAGGAAGGAAGGAAGGAAGGAAGGAAGGACAGGAAGGAAGGGGAGAGGAGAGGAGAGGAGAGGAGAGGAGAGGAGAGGAGAGGAGAGGAGAGGAGAGGAGAGGAGAGGAGAGGAGAGGAGGGACGGAGGGAAGGAGGGTGGGAGGAAGAAACTGGACCTCTCCCATTCTCTCCTTTGCTCTACTAGCCCCTTTCTAGTTCATAAAATGTACTGTGTTGTGCTTCCAACCAAGGCCCTTGCTTGGCACACTCTCTGCCCTCTGACTGGAGTGTCTGAAGTTAGTTGGCTCCTCCTATCCTTCAGATCCCCACACCAGAGTCACTTTCCCACCTCCCTCACCTCCCAATGAGGATAACTCATACCATACACTCATAGCATCACTGGTCTTTATGTGCTGACTATCATTTTAGCAATTTTGTACATATTTAGGTGATAATTTAATTAATTTCTAACTCCCCTATTAGACTAAAATTTCCATGAGCACAAGGACATTTTTGCTTTCACTTGATATTGAATCCATGGTGCCTCACACAGATTAAATAGAATAAATAACTGATAAATGTATGAATAAAAAATGAATGAATAAACAAATATAATTAGTTGGAGAGACAAGATATCCAGATATAAAAAGAAAATACTAAATAGTATGAATAATCATGATAAATAATGTAGAAATTTAGAGGCATTTGAACACTGGCTGAGAATCTACTATGATCTATTCTAGACATTTATATAGTTAGAGTTTAAAATATAACCCAGGACAAAAAATGTACAAGCTAATATGTGCAAAATAAGTGGTACAAACTTTGCATTTGTTAGGATTCCTTTTGTTGTAAGAGGCAAAAGGAAATAAACCTCAAACAGGCTTAAGGGAGAAAAAAGGGAATTTAATGGCTCATTTAACTTGACGGTCAGAGAGGAAGAATGGCTTCAGAAACATCCCTATTCAGGTTCAGTGTCCTTAGGACTTGGCCTCTGTGCCTCTCTCAGGTCTCCTGCCATTATGTTGATTTCCGTCACCAGCCCCACCACTAGTGGCAATACAAGCAGCCCCAGTTCTGCCTTCGCATCTTGGGTTCTATTCAGAAGGACAGAGCTGAACTTTTCTTGCTCCATGCCAAAAGACCTGTAGATTGGTATGACTTGCTTAGATCACATAACCATCCCTGGACCAAACACAGCAGCTAAGAGAATGTGATATTCCAATTGGCTGTGCCTGGGTAAACAGGCTCCATTCTTAGAATTGAATGCATCTACCCCAACCACATGGACTTGGAGTCAGGGAGGGAGATCCACAGACAAAAACTGATGTCATTGCTGGAGAAATAGTGGCGAGTAGGTGCCAGTGATTGGGCAAACAACTAAGGTCTAAAGAAAACTAGTCCTGTTCTCATCCAGAAGAGAAGGGTCTCTATGGGCAGGGTGGATGGGGATTTGAAGAATTTGATTCTGCCCTCTTCCTCCTGCTAGAGTGATTGAAAGAATCCAATGACTCTGCCCCTGCCCATGCTGACGACTCTCCTTCTTTCATTAACCCAGCTTAACCCACTCCCCTCTGCCTGAATTCAAAAGGGAAAGGAGTCTTTTTGGTAGAACTGGGGCAGGAGTGTCACCATCGGAAATGAAATAATCACGGTTCACACCTTAGCTTTCATCAGCATCACTATCTCAAACCTCTTCGCTGCTTTGGGACCGGCTGGGGGAAAAGGAAATCATTAAACTCTGCAACGTGAAGTGGCTTTGCAAAGTGCACCGTAAACTGTTTACATTGACTTTAATTACTTCGGAGCCTTATGTCAGCTTGGTATAAAGTGTGAAGATTACACTGAATAGGGTAGGGGAACTAGGTGACAATGTGGTGATTTATGGTAACCAGGAAAATTATGTATGGAAATGAGAGCAATTTAAAAACATACCTACCATGCTATTATAACACTGGAGAGGGATGAAAAGCCAGTATATAACAAAATATCTTTGAAAATAGGAGCATGATGAATATGTAAATGAGACCAATCAACATCAGCTGAGATACGTATATGCAGATGAGACCGCAATGAGCCAAAATGTGAAATAGCTCCCAAACCATAAATATGAACCATATAAAATTCATTTGAAATATTCATGATAACATAAGGACAAAAAATATAATCAAGTGATTTACTTGCATATAAAAATGAGAATACTAGTCTGACACTCCAGCCTCCACTCCCAAATCACAGGGGAAAGAAAAGTTAACAGAGGGACTTATAAAGAAAGATTTATTGGATGAGAACTTGCAAGCACACTAAAAAAGTTGAGGATCCTCCAAATTCTCAATCCGTGGACCTCATTCAGCACAGATAAAAGGAAAGGACATAAACCGGGTAACTAAAACCATAATGGTGACAGTGCTAGAAAATGTGGGTTCCAATCCACTTTGCCTCCTTGAGCACCTCCTGTTAGATAATGTAGGGGTGGGTACATTCCTACCCCGGCCTTCTGTGACTCTGAGAATTAATGGGGAAAGGAACTTTGAGTCCTACTTACTGGAATAGCAAAGCAAGAGGTAGAGGCTGATAATTCTACAGACTCCTAGTATAAACCTGGGGGCCAGTGTTGGGACAGTTAGACTCTGAATGGGAAGAGGGGATTCGAGTCCCTGGGCCTCAAAAGGATAACAAGGTTCAGTGGTTCTCATCTCAGGTTGCACTTCAAAATCCCGTAGGTAGCTTTTAAAATAAACCACAGGCCTACCTTTTCCATGGATTTTTAAATCCCACTTGTCTAGGGTGGGGCCAAATATCGATCATTTTTTAAAGCTGCCTTGGTGATTCTAACAAATATCCTGAGTTAAAGCTACTGAGATGGATAATGTTTAAGTCTGAATCCAATTCACAGAAACAACGTTCATGAACTTGTGCAGTGTGTCTATATGATGTAGTTGGAGAATTTTAAAAAAAGGGAGGGTGGTAGGAGATAAGGCCAAAGAAGACGCTGGGGTGTGGCCATGAGCACATGGCCATGGGGCATGCTCAAATATCATCGTTAATGATAGAAATTAAATGAGTTATTTTCAACAACCACATGAATGATCTGATTTACATTTTTGCTTTCAAGTTCCAGTGTGCCAACTCATTTCTGGGTAAAGCTTGGGATCAGACTGGCTTTAGTCCAAGGGTTTGCAAACTGAGATGCCTGTTTTAAGTTGCAAATGAACTTAGTCAGCAGTTGGGAAATGTAAGAATTTGGCCAATTAAGTTGTCATTATTGACCCAGGTCAAACAAACATGAGTTAGTGTCTAGAAGTGAAAGTCCTTACCTCATTTCTGTTCTCCATAAATATTCTGAAAATAAGTAGTTTTACTGTATTTATTGCTTCGCCAAAAAACACAAGAAGCTGTTTTCTTGTCACATTTTGGATTGATGTGGTTTTAGTGTTTCCATTAAGTCTCCTGGTTTCAACTGTTTCTATGTGGGTCCTTAAAATAAACTTTACAATATCTAATAGCTACTCAGCTCAAAAAGAGAATAATGTATTAGGTGTGTATTTTTATGCTTGGGTTTTTGCTTGTTTGTTTCTACTTTGATTTCTTTTTGTGTGATGGGTAGGGGAGGGTGAGTCTGATAGGGAAAACAGATTCTTGAGATCTAGTGATGGTATGAATGCTTCCAACACTATATTCCTTATAACTCTCCACATCTCAACCCCTTATGCTTTATCCATAAAGATAGTGTAGGATTTCCTTTGCTAGATAGGATTACAGGAAAAATACAAGAGCTCCACTGTCTTAGTCTGCTCCAGCTGCTATACTGAAATACCAGACTGGGTGGCTCACATAGCAGACACTTACATTTTACATTTCTGGAGACTAGAAGTCCAAGACCAGAATGCCAGCATGGTTAGGTTCTGGTGAGAACCAACACCTTGGTTGATAGACAACTGCCTTCTTGCTATATCCCCACACAGATGAGAGAGAGCTCTGATCTCTTTATCCCCTTATATGAGCACCAATCTCATCATGACCGTTCTACTCCCATGACCTCGTCCTATTACTTCCCAAAGTCCCCACCTCCAAACATCAGCCCATTAAAAATTAGGGCTTCAACATATAAATTGGAAGGGGGGAAGCAAATATTGAGTCCATAGCGTGCACTGTGAACTAGCAAGCTTATAGCAATAAAAATGTACATATTGTAGATAATCACTTGATGAGGAAAGCATAGATGCTTTTACATGTTCCATCTCTAAGACCCTCTACCTTCTTGGCCACTTGATGCTCCATGGCATTCATGGTCCTGGTGACCTCTACTTAGTGCCTTTCATTCAGCAGCTAAGGCTTCCAGGAGGCAAGACCTGACAGATTACTCAGACAAGGCTTTTCTGAATTGCCATCAAATGCAATCTTCCATTTTCTAATCAACAGCCATGCAACAGCTCCTTTTAAGACTTCTGCTTCAGCTATGCTTACCCTTCCGACCTTTCTTGACAAGGCAAGCTGTGGGAGAGACCTTCAGATGTTTGTTGGGGCTCACAGATATACCAGAATATGAACTGGCCTTTTTTTTCCCCCTCTGCCAGTAACTCACTGTTTTTGTCTACTCAAAGAAGATACAATTAAGGCAGCATAATACTCAAGTTAAAAATAGCCTTCTGGCTCTGCCCTGGAGACTCTTGCTAGATTTTGTGTGTGTGTGTGTGTGTGTGTGTGTGTGTGTGTGTGTGTGTTTTAATAGAATGGTATTAAAATAAAAAAGATGCAATCTAAAAGCAAGCTCCAATCGATGCACAAACTATTCATTTTTATTTCCTCATTTAGCCAATGCCCATCATGACCACATCCATCTGGGTCGTTTATGACTTAATAAGATGCCTTAAACAGTAAAAGACACAAATAGAATATGGACCCACTTGCCTGCCCACCCCCTAACAAATAAAATACCTGAATCTTACACTTCATAAACTTCTCTTATGGTGCTCAGATCAACCCTGGTCAGCTTGCGTGGAAATCAAATGATCAGAGATGTGTTTTTATAGTTCAGACCATTCCAGAAGTTAAACAGGCAGAGAGGAAAGGCATAAGAGTGAGGGACCCATGCCAGAGGAGCCTAAATGAATAAAGTGGAAGTTAACAACCCCAGTGGGCCTGAGATTCTGAAATAATCTGGGCACAGAGATAGCAATTGTTGATGCCAAGTGCTTCATAAACATGTAATTTGCACTTGGATGTGAGCGCGCTTCAAAAAGTTAAAAGTGCATATAAAAACAAGGTATGAATAATAAAAAGAGCACATTAGCTCTGCTTCCCCTTCATGGTGTCTCAGCTCAACCGCACACTGACTACTGCCCTTGCCTTTCTCTCTCCTCATGTCCCTCCGAAGCAGCACACAGGGCTGGGCACCCTGGAAGGGGGATGGTGGGCAGAGTTCGCAGGTCTGTCAGCTTGGGTCCTTTCCCAACCGTTCAGAACTCTTCCCCAAACCAGGCTCTCAACATTTTTAAAAATATTCTTCTTCATTCTTTTTTCCCAGTAAAAATATCAGCATTTGAAGACCGTGTTGGCATTAAATTCTAAGGAGTTCATGAATTGGCTCCTCCAATACAATTTGCCTTTGGAAAAAGACACGAAGGGGGGAATGACAATTTCAAAGAACTGAATCGCTTCTGGTGGGATTTCCGTTAATGTGGCACATGTGCTTAAGGAGATTTGCTTTCATGAATGAAAAACCATACCTGGATTGGACTTATTTTTTTGGACCACAAAGTCCATGTGGACACAAACGGAAACTGGAGGAAGATGAGCGTCCCGTAATCGCACTGACATCAGTGCCTTCCAGTTCCCATCTACTGAGGACAGGCTCCCTCTCCATCTGACTGACTTATTAGGTACGTGATGTTGGGCAAGTCATACAACCCATATGATTTCAATGCCCTCACCGTAAAATCAGGATGATAAGATTATGATAGTTAAATAAGGTAAAGCATGTAAAGTGGCGCTTTACATGTGGAGAACTTAGGTGGTGCTTTTTTTTTCTGAATGTAAAAAATTGAGGTGTCAGTCTTTGTGTACTTATTTAAAATGTGCCCCTTACACCTTCCTTTATATTTTACCTTTCCTGCTTCTCAGTCCATATGTACATAAAACTTCTCAGTCCAATCAAGTAAGACACTTAAGGTGTGACTTTCCATTTAGTAAAACAGACATTTGCTTTGGTGGCCGGGGGGGAAGGGTGGTTGGTTTAGGTCAGCACCAAGTTCCATAACAAAACAAAACAAAACAAAACAAAATCCTACAGAGAGAAGTTCCACGCTAACTTCAAGAAAACGAGGCCAAATCAGAGATTGCCTGTTGGGGCTTTTTAAAGGGAGCAGATTTATAGACTTCAGTCAAGTACTCAAGACAAGTGCAGGCTGATGGATGACATGGGCAAGTCCATCAAATGATTTATCAGGGTTCACAGAGTAAATGATTGTGACTTCCATCACTCCCTGAACATCTGTGAGGATGAGGCTTGTAGTGTTAATGAGCTTTCTCAAGCCAGGGACACCTCCTTCTCACTAGTGTATGTGCTGTTGTGTTTGTTCTGTTCTATTTGTGAGCAACTCCAAGACAGACCAAGCAAACTCAGAGAAGCAGAATCCATCCATCAGTCAATAATTCCACAAATCCTCCTTGAGCCGCAAAATATGTGTTAATCAGGTAAGGGAATGATTTGAGGAAGCGTAAGTGCCTAGAACATTATCACTAGATGTTCTGGGCAATAAAGATAAAGATACACGGTCCTGCTCTAAAGAGTTCCCATGCTAGTGAATAATCACAGCTGTCATTTACTGAGTGATTATTTGCCAGAAACTGAGATAAGCCACTTTACATGTTTTACCTTATTTAACTATCATAATCTTATCATCCTGATTTTACGGTGAGGGCATTGAAACCATACAGATTGTATGACTTGCCCAATATCACGTACCTAATAAGTGATGAAGCCAGGATTAGAACCGAGGCATTCTGATTCCAATGTGCACACAGTAATCTATTATTCTGTAGTATCTCTGAATGTAGCACCAAGGTCAAGATGATATGTAACATAGGAGGGTGGTAATATTGCTCTCTAATGGAGAGAAGTAGGATATACAGAAATGCAAATTTACAAAGTTATCGTCCATTTTATTTGTAGTAGTAACAGTAGTATGAATATCTTTGCATTGGTTTCCTATTTTATGATTTCAAAATGCCTCCTATACCTATTAGCTCACCAGTCCTTCAGTGGCAGCTGGGGCAGGTATCTGTGCTCACCTCACAGGTGAGGACATAAAGTTCAGAGAAGTTGGGTAAGTGGTCGAGATCAACATCTAGGAAGTCATGGAGGTGGGATTCCTCTAATGCCACATCCCGTGCATGTTCTCCATGTAGTGCTTTGCTTTTTGCAGTACTGCCACTCACTTATTAAAGAGAAGTTACACCTTCAAAGTCTTACAGTTGCATCAGTACAGATAGTCACAGACTATCCAAATCAGAAGAAAAGGCAACAAATATTTCCAACAAGTATATAACTTCACATGCAGGTGTTTTTGCTCAGCATTTCTCATACTTCCTACTAAATCTTGATGTCCTGGAAGTGGATGAATGTCTGATCCAAGCAGTGAAAATCCAAAACTGGCCTTTTTCATCCCTAAGAGGAAATGCTCCAAAAGGGTGTATCTATTACTAAAAATTGGTCCAAACTATCTTATCAAAACATCATTTTAATGGAAGTTTCCTTTCTAAGTCAACCATATTTATTGGCTTATTTTGTTCATGTTTTTGCCTACTTCTCTCTGCCTCCCCTTGGAATTAACATTCAAGTAACATGTAGATTCATCCAGAACTTCTTAGTCAAGACACAGAATTTCATCTTTGCAAGAGAGAATTTTTCTTTTGGTTAAGTGCAATGAGCATTTTATGAGTTCTTGCTAAGTGTCTCCTCCATCATGGCATCTCAAATCTTATGTGCATACAAGCCATGTGGGCAGCTAACTAATAAAGAGAGTCTGACTGAGGAAATCTGAGTGGAACCTGAGATTTTGCAATGCTAACCAGCTCCCAGGTGCAACCAGCACTGCTGGTCCATGGTCCATAGGAGTGACCAAATCTAAAAAATACTGCTCCTGTGTAAGGAGCTGTGTAGTGAAGGATCTGAGATAAATGGCTCACACACCCTGCCAAAGTAGTTGTTGATAAAATACACATGAAACAATTAGAGAAAAGCACAGGACAAATGCATAAACTTGTGCCCCATTGTTATAACCAAATGATAATGGGAAAAGGTGTTCTCACTCTCTTTCTCATTGTCAGATCACATTCTATTGTTAAAATAGTCCTCAGTTTTTAGTATAACTAGTCACTATTAAAGTATTGTCTCAGATCCTGAAAGCCCCTCTGACGGTGCTCTGGAAATACAGCCAGACATGGAAAATGCAATTCACATGCAACTATTTCAAGAGCTAACCCAGTATATGGTTCATCTGGGCAAATTGAACCTGAGCACTCCTTGTGCCAGGATTTCTATATTTCAGGCAAAATGTAGGAGACTACATATATGCATTTATGTCCTGGCAGTTTGAGGTGGGCAACGGTCAGAGGGAAGCAAATAAGGTTTTATCCAGATCAAGCACAGCTGGGTTTGTGAGTTAGGAGGGTTGGGAGAAGTGAGATGAAGGAAGGCAGTGGGAATGCTGGAAATAGAAAGACCTTCTTGGCTCCTTCCTCCTCCAGCCCAGATCCAGAGACATTCCTGGCACACCCAATGAAGCTCACTGGAAACCTAGAGCAGAATGAAAGCTATGCTGTTCTGCATGAGCTCCAAAGGAGGAATGCCACAGAGCTAATCACTGGACTGAGATTGCTGTTTAATGCCCTTCCTCCCCAAGCCATCCATCAAGTTTATAGCAGCAACAAGAGTTCATTACCGAGTTCCTGTTTTGCACATTCTTGAACAAGGTTATGCCTCCAATTTTAAGTGTGGTGTATAAAATGAATGAGGGAAGGTAGGAGGGTGAGAGGGTTCCTGGAGGGAATGGTAATAAACAGAATAGGTGCTCCTCACCAACTGGAAGTGTGAATCTCCCCCATGGCTTACACCTAGATAATCAGAAAGAACAGCACATCGCAAACTCTCAGGTTCATTCTTATGAGAAGTTCCTTAGTTGCTTTTAACAATCTATCATTTGTCTTTTTGTCTTGCATATTAGGAGCTGAAAGAAAAGATGGGATTTGGATGTAACCCCCAAGAAGTTTGTAATGTAGTTATAGAAATAAGAGGAATTTGTGTGAAACAGAGAACACACATCAGAACATTAGAAACCTCTAAATATTACTGTCCAGACCTCAGGGTGTGGAAAGCAGCTCAAAGAGGTGGGAGTTTGATCAGTGTGGAGCACAGAAGGTTTTGCAAAGGGGAGAGGGGAAAGTGTTCTGAGTGGCAGTTATTAATGAAACAGAAGCAAAATCATAATGAGAATCCGAGGTCTTCCTAAAGAGGTACCCAGGCTCCCACAGCCCTTGTCCTTCCATCACATTACGCACCTGGGGCTTCCACGAAGCTCTGATAGATCAAATGATAGTAGAAAGAAAAGCTCCATGGTCTAAGATAACTACCTGAATCCACCCGGGTATTGACTCCTTTAATGACCCACCCATGATTCTATAGGTAAGATGCTAGGAGCTTGTCCATTATTGTCCTGATAGTATACTGGCCTGTGTACATAGGCAGAATCAAATTACATTTAAAATGGTTTAGTGTCATTGATTTGGGGGAACTCTTGTTTAGGAGGTCAGCTCTCTCCATGGCATAGATGTCCCTTAGACTGGGCTTATGAAGAACCAAAGGAAATGGGAGATTTACATATGTCCACTTACCTCAGCCTAATTACACAGTCAAATCTGGGCACATGCAAAATTCATTTCAGGGCCCAAACTGCCCAATTTCTCTGCTCTCATAGATTTAATACACTGAGTAAATAATAAAAACATGCCATGACCACATCGAGTCAGAAGCACAGTAAAAATGGCAAACCATGCCTGAGATAGGCTGGTGCAACCAGATCTCTTAGTACAGGAAGTGTTTTCCCTTCCTGAGCACAGTAAAATTCCTCAGTGTCCCCCCAAACCCAGTAGGGCTGAAGTCATAAAGGGACAGATTCTTCTACCAATGAACAACAATAGTATTTTCCTGACCTCTAGAGAAAGTCAAGTGAATGTTTAGTTTTCTTCATCATAGAAATATGAGGTGTTGGTATGCTTTTAAAAATGCTCTAAGATCTCCTATATTCCACCTTTTTTGTTTTTTCATAAAGTGTTGTCGATGTCAAGATAAAAAAATAAGCTGTCTACTCAGTGAGTTTACAGGTGACACAACACTACAGCTGGCCTCTGCCTCTTGGCAATCCTTAAACAATGCAAATGACAGGATTTGATTGAACTAAATATTCCATTTCCTTGGTCCTTCCTCATCATCTCCCTTCCTTTGGTCCTAACCCATTTGCGCTCCTGGCTCCTGCCACTGGAGTCTAGGCATGCCAAACTTAGAGACACATTTGGCTCTTTAGAGCTTAATATGTCACATTGAAAGCCATAAAAAAGGGAAATTGCTGTTCCAACATTCACTAATGTATGATTAAAAGCAAAACGATGTCCTTTGAAGGACTTCAAAAGATACAGTGACAAGCACGTGTGGATTCTGTGCCCATCCTATGTAGAGGAGAAAATGTTGATGGCAGTGAATTTTTCAGCCCTTAATCAAAGCCATTTGTGAATTTCGACTCCCACCCTAGCCAGATTTCCCCTGGCCCCCTACTGAGACTTACCACACTGCTCTGACTATCCTTTTTTCAGGTTATGGTGTCTCTCCACTATTATTCTATCATCCTGTCTTTGGCATTTAAAATCTCATTCCCCCATCAACATCAAATCTGGTCTGAGTCTCACTCCAAAGAATTCTTAAACACAGAGGTAGATGGTCACCTTTGAGCCATAGGTTAAATGCCCCAAAATTAGACCACTGGGCAAAATTTGGGAAGGTCAAGTTTCAAAAGCACCAGCTCTAGATTCTAGAGTATAAAATATGATATGAAGAATGTGCACTTGCCTTGCCTATGTCCCTGGAATACTTCCAAAATGAATTGCTATGTATGTGGAGGGAGGATGGTGAAAGTCCTGTTAAGCCACTATCACGGCACCATTTCTCCAGTGTCTTCTTCCTCTTCACTTCTTAAAAGTAAATGTCTCATAATGACACCAGAAGGAAGCTCTGTCTGAGGCTGGAAGACCCTATCGACTTCCCTTCACGCAAGGGGGTCAAGGGGATAGTAAGGAAAGGATCTTAGGAAGGATCTCAAGGAAACTCCTCAGACCAGACTCACTGTCAACTCTAGTAAATTGCTTCCAAGGTTTCTGAGCAACCCTATTTTGAATCTTCCTTCGAATAACCCAGAAATATATTTCTAATCCTCCAAGGTCAGCAATCAAAGATAACATGAGGACCAAAATAATTCTTAATAAGAGATATGCACAGTTCTGGAAAGAGAGGGTCTCAGCTCTGCCCACCCTAATTGCAGCTCTGTTTGCTCGTATAAGTTAGATTTTCTGCATGGCCAGCGGAGTTCTGTGACATGTCGCCCTGAGAATCTGGACTAAGCAAAAAAGTGTGCTCTCCTTTTTCAGAAACAGCCAAGGCATGCTCACTGTAGTATGTAAACATTTTATACTGAGTGAATTCCATTTCTACCCATGCTCATCACAAATGAGCCCCACCAAAATGCTCCAATATATATGCATTGGGGGGGTGGCTTTCAAATGCACTGTATGAAAAAAATTAGAGCTAAGCAGGAGGCACAGCTCAGTTTCATTTAATTAGAATTTCAGAGAAGCCTAAAGTAAAAAGTCGGTATCTCCTTAAATGTTCTGTTTCTGCACGAGTATAGCTATCTTGCATTGTCAGGTGGCTTGAATTTGAAATGATTCCAAAGGCACAGCCTTTAAACCCTGAATGTTTGACTAAGGTAATATTATCACAGACAGACAATGAAAAAAACCATTGAGCTCATTTCTATTCTGAATTTTGTATCAGTATCCACTTCTCCTTTAATCGGGGTGAGAGACTCTTCCCCCTATATCAATGCTTGAGGCCTGACATAATGTTATTGCTTTCAGCACATCCCCTGAATGTGCTCACTCCTTATTTTGATTCTTTCCTGTCTTATTTTCAAGTCTCTTTATTATCATTTCTCCCCAGCTCAACCATCCAACTTTGTTTGCTACTATTCATTTACAAGGACCCACCTGCTACCCAGATTTAACTCCTCATGGGCCCACATCCATGCTCTCCCCTTTCTTGCCTTCTCATTTCTATTCACACTAATCCCCATGCCTCTCTCCCTACACACATAAACATGTAACATGCATTTCCTCCCGCGGTATACACTTACTGGGCACCTACTGTTTACTAGACACTGGAGAGACAACAGTGACCAAATCAGACAGAGATCCTCACCCTCGTGGATTTTAGATTCTTAATCTTTTGAAAAAGATCAAGTACCTTATAGAAAGAGTAAGATGGCAAGTTTGAAGTAGTGATGGGGAGAACAATGAGAGCAGGGCAAGGGATCAGGAGAGCCTCTTCCAAGAATACTTGCTCCCTGGTCTGAGGGACAACAGTCGACAACAATCTCAAATTCCACTTTGGACTACCAAGCCACACTATCACCATGCCCACCTCTGCAGCACTTCCCTGGGCCTGTTCCTCAAATAAATCCAAATGCACTTGAATAGGAAACACAAAGTGAACAACAACTCTGTTTTCTAAGTGGCTCCCCAAAACATGGTGAATACTGTTTCACAGGGCACCGTGTCCTGGCACAGCAATGTCTGCCTTCCTGTAACAACCTAGCAACTCGCCCAGACTGTGGAGCCAGAAATACTGTCCCTGATGGAAATGGGTTTGGTTTTGTTTTTCGTAATTAAGATAGGAATTTTTATGACTATAAAAGCAATACATGCTTGCTGTAGGAAAAACAAACAATGCAGAAAGCTTTTTAAAAAATGATGGTTTTATATAATTCCACAATGAGATATCCGCTGCTAACATTTTGGTGAACAGCCTTTCACAATTCCTTTTCTGCTGATACACGGTTTTAAGAAATCAAAATGAGATTCTATTATGCATGCTCTTTGTTTTTATTGTTGACAGTATTACAGATGTCTCCCAATTCCCCGCCTTTACCCATCTCCGCCCAGCCCCTACCCACCCCCACTCCCCAGGTCTTCACCACCTTATTGCTCTTTTGTATTCTAATTATTTCATATAACTACATGCTGACACGATGTTTTAGAGAATACTGATAGCTATTGAAGTGTTAAAAGACAAGGGCAAGGATCCCTAATTCAGGAAAATGATAAACATAGGGATCAGGTATCATTTGGGGAAAAAGAAGGAGTCTGCAAGGAACATGTCTCCTCTAGTTCAAACCGAAAGCCTTGCAGAGTGCTGAAAAAATCCCAGCAGAGACATTTGTATGACGTGACGAAGGTACACTCTTTGTTAGTCTTGGACAGAAAACGAGAGAGTAGAGCATCACTTTCCTTTTTGTGTTCCTCTGAATCCTCCCAGGAGGCTGAGTCTGGGAAGCCCTGTGAGACAGGGGCCTCTCTGAAAGGTTCTGTGAATTCGTTATCTTTATTGTCAAAGGGTCTTGAATATTGTTAGAGGGAAATCAAAGTAAAAGACAACCAGTCTCTGGAATCCAAGCCTGGCAACACAAGAAAAACGAGACATTGGGCTCCTTTAAAACTGACCAGGAAACAAGGGTGTAAAAAGCCCCCAGAGGCACCTGCAGCGGCTTCCTCCGAGATAAAGAACCTGCTGGCTGCAGCAGCATGTACACTGTACTTGCTACACCACAATAACCTGGGGCAATGCCACTCTGGTCTATGCATGTGTTAAAACTTTGCTTTAGACTTACATTTAGGAAATATACAAGGGCCTTATGGAAATAAACTTGTGATCCTTCAGAAGACATTTGGCACTCAGCACCTACACATATTAAGTAACATATAAATATGCCATAGTAAAACCTTTCCCATGAATGCTTGAAATGTCACCATTATGCTTTTTTTAGTCTCCCTTTCTTCTTCTCTACTCTTCCAGAAGTTACATGTTCTACTCACCTTATCATTTTTTCAATCCATTTATTGAGTTTAATTATCTTGAATGCAAATTATTATATCAGCATTTTCCATGAATATTTTTTATAAATCTGTTCCTTTTCACAGTTTTCTATTTTATCTTGTGATTCCTATATCTTCCTTTATTACTTTGAGCATTTGAAAAATACTTATTTTTAAATCTCTTGTAGTCTTATTTTAACCCCTAGTCATTAAGGCATAAATATTCTCTCTGGTGTAGTATTTCCTTGTATGATTTGCAGCATTTTCCCTCAGCCTATCTTAGGATCTATGAGATATGTTCAGTGAGAATCCCATGCTCTGGGTATAGAAACATCCTAATAGACAGCTTCTCGTTTGCTGCTGTGGAGCATTTTCATATTCTCCAGTTTAGTGATGATCTTTCCATTAATTCCATGGCTTGAGGTTACTGTACCCAGTGATGGTGTGAATTCTCAACCAACATCATCATGTGTCACCAGCCCAGTGTTACTACTACTTGCAGGTGACTGTTCCCACCTGGGGCCTAGGCTGTTTCTTTGATGTTTCCCTAGTCACTAAGGGGAGTTTTGGAGCCCCCATCTCATTAATATGGAGCCTTTCCTGACTCCTGACTTTATGCGGGTGGTTCAGCTCTAGCTCCTCTCAGATAAATACAGATCTGCAAGTTGGAAAGATCCAAATGGTTTTGAAACTTCAAACCTGACCATTAAGCTCATTAGAATTGTTCCTTGGTCCTCCGGCTTCAGTATATATTCATCATTCTGATCAGGTTGGGGATAGAGTCACTGTCATAGTTTCCAAACTGACTAAGTATTTTTTAAATGTTTGATCTATTTCATCCAGCATTGGTATGGTTCTAAAGGTAGAGAGGCCAACATATCAGACTTCCATACCAGCCAGAACTCTCAACATCAATGTTTTATTGTCTATGATAGTATACCATCCTCTCCTGGCTCTCCTTTGAAAACAGGATGACAGATGGAGGTAACCAATTATGTAAATAGAAGATGCACTTTAGATTACCTTCTACCTTGACAAACTGGGCTGCTGGAAGCTACCGAGCATCTCAAGGAAAAAGAAATGATAGAAAGGCAGGAAGGAGTTGCAGAAACAAGATGCTGAGGACACCAAAAGCAACTTTCCCCAAGTTTCAGCCCTACAAGTGTATAAATATATATACATATCTATAAATATGTATATTACTGATAAGCAAGTGGAAAGCTAAAACTAGATGACAGCTGCTGATCTTGAACACACGACTGTGCTCTAATGGTGTCTCAATGGCCACAGAAACCCTGCTAGAGGAGAGAGATCTGAGAATGTTAGCCACAGGGGAGCAGGGCAGCTTTCCTTAACTATTCAGGATCCTGTTAGGGGTTGAGCAATATTCCAAAGCCTGATCTCCCCAACTTTCAGAAGCTCCATCTCTCAGCCTCTCCCCTCTCTTAACTGGCCTCCTCCCACTCAGTCACTAGGCAGAGAGTGGCTGGGGAAGGGGAGATTGGGAGCAGGAGTATCAGGCAGAAAGTTAATCACATGGATGTCAGTCATTTGAGCCCTCCAGACTCCAGGTCTTGCCTCCTTAACACAAATGCTCCCAGGGAGCATGGCTTTGTGTTTGCTTTCCATGGTGTTGCATTGTGTCTAAGAGACACCCACAGTTCAGCTGCTGGAACAATTACTTCATTTTCCTCTTTCTTGTGAGTGGGTGAAGAGCTGGAGCTCATTTTTAACCAGCCTGTTATGAAATCATGGTAGATCAAAGATGTGAGTTAAGGGTCTCCAGAAAGATCCAAAGGCTCCAAAAGTACTTCTACTATCTGTTCCTGTGTGTCCAATATTCATAACAACTCTTTTGTTAAAGCGTTGCTCCCTATTGACATGTAATCCCCACCCACCTCAATCAGATTTAACCAGTTGTCAGACACTGGCACTGGTGTGAGATTTCCTGTAAAGCTGAGATCAGAACAGGGAGGGAAGGAAGTGGAAGCCCCTGAAAGAAGCTCGGATGATGCAGGATTAGAGGCTAATTAAGCTCCCTATGATGCCTGGAGCTACACTCAACTCACCTAGCCCCCCACCAGGCAAACTTGGTTAAGGACCATCCCATTGCATTTCCTCTCAAATACCTTCATTCCCTACTCAAGCTGAAAATAGCTCCCTGAGTTTGACTCATCATTATCAACCCTTTCAGCTACTATTTATCCTCACTTTCAACTCGGTGATTTTTAGTCCTTAGTTTTGTAAAGTGTTTGGGGACTAGAGGAAAGAAAAACCAACCTCAACTGAACATCTCTCAGCCTCCATTCCCCAGTTCTTGCTGGCAGGTTATAAACTGTTGCCACTATAAGACCCATCTTTAGGTTATACAAGCAGCAAGCAATAAAAGACTCACTCTCAACTCTGGGGAGATATTTTCCAATAGTCTTCTCATTTCTTCATTGTCTTTGCACCTCCCTAGCTCTCTTGAAAGACTATGGGGCTTACTCTGTCACTGACCTTGTCTAATCATATTGATTGTCAGCGATTGCAGTCTAATTGGAAAAGCAAGTTGCTATGGTAATTCCTGTGTTTTATGCCTTACATTTAAAGATACAATAATCCTAAAAGAAGGGAAATTGCTTGTAGTTGGTGACATAGGAAAACATAATTAGATATACAAGTTGTGAAACTAATCTATTCAAATGAATTCTGAAATCTAAATCAGGATTTGATATAATAAATTGGTCCCAGAATTTCTACCATTTGGTCAGAATGTTTTTCTTTTCCTCCAAATACTTACATTTTTAGAAAAAAAAATAAAGAAAATGTATCATGAACAAGCAGGAAGGAGGTGGCTACTCATAACCTAAAGTTAGATATAAGGATCCATAGTGTCAGGATGCTGCATTGTGTGCTTGGAAGAACATCAGCATGGAAGTTGACAGACCCAGGTTCTGCTTCTCTACCTTTCACTTGCTGTGTGACTTTACGTAAATTACCATACCTTTCTGTGCATTATCATTTTCACTGATAACAGCTTTTGCTTCTTTCATTAATTTAGTCAATCAACAGGAAGCCTTGAAAATCAGTCTCAATGGAAAAGACTAAAGAGCAATTTCTTATTAGAAGCATCTTAAAGGCAGAAATTGTATTCTGTTGAATATGACTGAATAAGAGACCTGAAAAGTAATTTGAGATTTGGTACCAAAAATGCTAAGGCTTTCATTGTTAATACCTCTTCCTTCCAACTCAATAAAATTTAAAGCCTGCATGGTGTGATGTAATGGATTTGTTCTATTGAGAATTCAACACTGGCCACAGTTCCAGCCCTAAGGGGCTTAGGACTGGAAGGAAGCATAGCCAGCATGACTGTTAGTCCAACTATGATTAAATACACTGGTAAAGACACAAGGAGTGTGCTAGGGAAGCTCAGAGGAAGGCAAATGTCTTGATTCTAGAGGATTAGAGAATTCTCCTTGGAGAAAACTTTAAAGGTTGAGCCTTAGTATTGGAATGGGTTTCCTTCCTGCTCCACTACTCAGGTGTGAGGGCAAAGCAAATGTTTACTTTAATCAATATAAGACAAAGGAGCCTAGCTGGTGTTGCTCAGTGGCTGAGCATCGCCCCATGCAGTAAGAGGTCACAGATTCAATTCCTGATCAGGGTATATGCCAAGGTTGCTGGCTCGATCCTCAATAAGGGGCATGCAGGAGACAGCCGATCAATATGGATGTTTCTCTCTCATCAGTGTTTCTATCTGTCTCTCCCTTCCACTCTCTCTAAAATCAATAAAAACATATTTACAGGACTTCAAGCCCTGCAGATGCCATGTGTCCATTCAGCACACAGTTACAGAGTGCCTGCTTGGTGCACGGATGACAAGTTAGAAATATAACAAATTCCTTAGCCCTAAGGAATTTATAGTCACTAGACTCTAGAAAAAAATAACAACTATGGTACTAAAAAAACAATTTCTTTAACACTTACTAAGCTTCAGATACTTAAAATGTAATTATTTAACAAGGTAAATACTAGTGTCCTCATTTCAGATATGAGGCTCAGAGAGGTTAAATAACTTTACCTGTTTCACACAGCTTGTTGGGGTCTGCAAGGCTAGTTCTATTGTCTGGCTTAGAACACAGATAGCCCCTTTCCTGGAAGTCGGCTAGCTTTGAGTATTGTTTCTACAACTCCAGCAGGGAGACCCATGTAACGGAACTTGTTTGGATAAGTAAAAATTCACTCTTATCATCATAAATAAGGAACGTTTTAAGCTAGACCAGCTCCGTTATTATTTTTTCACATAAATACAGTTTCTTGTGCTTTTGTTAATTTATCTGTTACTTTATCTGAAGAGAGGAGAGGAGGCATGAGTAGGAAAGTAACTAGAAGATAGCTACTAAAATCCCTTCCTTCTTGTGCCGATACCAGGAAATTCTCTTTTCAGGGGCATCACAAAACAAGATAACTTTTCCTAAAAGATGTCTTCCTAACAGGATCTTCATGATCTGAAATTATTTTAGTAAAACACAAATGTGTATTTCACAATTAAATTGCACACATGCCTAGGGGTACAGAAGAGCCCCTCAAAGCTCCTTAAGTGAGGAAGGAGATCTCGGTTCTCTTCTGCCCCATGCAGCCAACACCCCAGACCTCAACAGGAACAACTCCACCATTCATTGTTTTGCTTCTTTCTTTCTTTTTAAATATATTTTTATTGATATCAGAGAGGAAGGGAGAGGGAGAGAAGGATAGAAACATCAATGATGAGAGAGAATCATTGATCAGCTGCCTCCTGCATGCCCCCCACTGGGGATTAAGGCTGCAACCTGGGCATGTGCCCTGACTGGGAATCGAACCAGTGACCTCCTGGTTCAAAGGTTGACACTCAACCGCTGAGTCACACCAGCCGGGCTGTTTTGCTTCTTTCTAAGTAATTGTTTAAACAAAGGTTTCTAAGGCACAGAAAAGGCCTGGACATAAACTGAACTGGTTCCCAACATCTTGGGTGGCCTTGACCAGCTCAATCAAAGACTCGTGTTGGCAGAGAATCCAGTCTCCTCCTTACTTTCTAGAATTACTGCATTTTTCTCCAGGTAGTTGCAAAGTCTCATAAAATAGGAAGCTCTTTTTAAAAACCATCTTTCTTTTTCCTGACCTATAGTTCTCTTTGCTGTAAAAACAAGGACATTCTCAGGACCAATGTGAAGCAAAAAAGAGCCTGGAGTAGGGCTTTGGATTACCATTTGGGGTGAGATAGGTAAATGTACTGCTCAGAAAGGGATTATGGAGTCAGTGAAAATAGGCCCCTGAATTTCTAAATTCAAAGAAATTCAGAAAACGTAGCAAAGAACAGAATGGATAACAGCTCTGCATGCAGGGTGCTTATGAGGGTGCTACTCTCAAGCATTCCAAAGAGGAAAAGAAAACAATCGATGTGACTCAAATTCAGAAATGGCCAAATGTGATTTCCTTGTTGTTCCCTCATTGCAGCCCATAAAGGGGGCACTTTTGTGCCGAGAATCAGAGTTAATGGGGTGGAAAATGAAGGAGCATAAAAGACAGAGTAATTATGTATTACAGAGTGAAAACAGAGGCTGGGAGGAGGATGAAAGCCAATTGGGGGAGGGAGGGGGTCATGTTACAGGTGTGCCAAGGGTAGCAAAAAGGCGCAACAGATCCCAGAGAGATTATTAAGGAAGATTTTTGGGTGCTGTGGGGTGACAGAAGTGGACAGGAAAGCCCACAATAACTGCCATGTCTACACACATTTGGTGTTTCTTTGGTAAAGAAGCTTGGGATAGATGACAAGGAATAAATCAACACTGGCTTACAGGGAGCTCAATGCAGCCCTCTTTAAGCTGACAATAAAAACCTTAAGGAGAAAGATGACCCAGGCCAGGGGTAGTTTTTTACCATGTCCAGGACTCAGGGAGAATGGCCCTTGCTGGATACCCTGCTGCTGCTCCTTCATGGGTCTGCCCACAGAGCTGCTCCTAAGAGAACAGGTGTGGTGCCTTAAGAAGGATGCTTCACAGAGCCCCTGCCTTCATCCCAGCTTGTTAGAAATGAAAGCTGGCTGTCATGGAGAACTGCCAACCATGTGGCTGGCTGTCTTTAAATAACAGAATCACAGAAATAATTAAAATCATGGAATTCTAGGGCTAGAAGGAACCCATAAGATTATCTGAATCAATAGTGTTGTTTTATAGATGAAGAACAAAGGCCCAGCAAAGGTAACTGATTTGACTCAAGGAGAGTGGTTAATTAGTGGCAGAGTTGAGACTAGAACCTACATCTCCTGGCTCCAGTGATGTAATAAAAATAATAGTAAGCAGCATAACCTTTGCATAACACTGTGTGCTTTGGTTCCTCCTGCATGGCATGCATTATTCATATGGTCATCAATAGCCCCGCCAACTACAGAGGATGGCGTATACAATGTACTGAGAGACAGGGTCTTAGCAGTATCTCACAGAGGAAATGGATCTCAGAGAGCTTCAGTGATTTGCTAAAGTGATGAAAGACTTCCTCCTGCCACTTGGGAGTCCTTGTCTCCTCATGCAGCTCTACATTGCTGCAGTGAAGAGAGTGGAAGATTCAAATTCCTTAATATGAACACCTCCAAGGGTCTGTGTGCTAATGGATTTAGTAGTCCCCATGGTTAAAATGTTGTTCTTTCTGGCAGACCACACTGAAGCCAAGGAACCCAATCAAAGTCTCTTCCCTTTCTTCTCTACACACAGTGTCCACTCCCTTATGACCTTCCCAACCCTTTGTCTTCCATTACTTAGAACTCAATGAATTAATGTTTAAACAATTTCTGAGATGCATACACACAGTAATAAAGGAATTGTCTACTTTTTCTAACTTCTAACTTTAATACCATTCTACCTCCAGAAAATCTCTTTCCCTTTCCCTCCTGCTCTTTCTCCCTCCTTCACTTTTTATCCCTCTCTTTTAATTCCATTTGCTTTCCCAAACAACAATCATACGCATGGCACCCAATTGTAGGTATTAGATACACTCCTGTATCCAGACAGAGATAAACTCTTAGGTCATCACCTTCTACTCCACCCTTTTCTCCAGTAGCCACTCCATTTTTATTTTCTTGCACATTACATACATCACCTTGAATCTACTCCAAATTTTAATTAAATCATCAGAACACTTAATTGTTTGAAAGAAGATGACTCATGGCCCACTCAAACCTCTCCTGAGTCATCAGTTAAGGACTTCTTGTCTAACGGAAATTACAAAGAGCCATTATTACGATAATGATGGTGGGAAATAAAGAGACATTTGCAAGAAATACTGAAAAAAGTAATTGAGAGGATTTAGGATATATTCAATATTAAAGAGTAGTCAGAGATGACCCTAGGATTTAAAGCTTGGGTTGGGCCACTGAGCCAAGAGGGATGACAGATGGAGCTGTTGGCTGCATCTGTGATTAGGGAGGGGAGGAACTGGAAGAGGAAAATAAACCTGCCCAGCCTAGCTGTCCATGAAGGGTTTGCAGAACATGTAGTAGAATATGACTTTGGCAGCTACAGACCTGGTCTAACAAGGCAACCTCTTCCAATGACATGTGAGGCATCAACAAAAGGTACTAACAGGACAAGGTTGAGGGATACTAAAACAGAGCTTGAGAAATGCTGACATCTAGAGTGGTTTTAGAGGGAAAAGCCTATCTAATAAAGAGAGAATATGCAAATTGACTGTCACACCATCACAAAGATGGAGGTGCCCATAGCCACAAGATGGCGGCACCCAGTCCCCTCAGCCTCGCCAGAGTCCCACAGTCCTTTCAGCCCAGCAGGGGTGGGGGGGAGAGTGGCAGGTGTATGGTGCAGCCGGACCCACCCTCAGCCCCCCAGATGCCCAGGGTGGGCCTGAAGCGCAGGCAAGCCTCGGATGGCGGCTGCCCAGCCACCCAGGGCCACCCAAGGCTCAGGTAACCAGGGCCGGCTGAGACTTGCGCTGCTGGCAGTGGCAGCAGCAGAGGTGTAATGGGGGAATCACCTTCCCCTGATCTCCTGGTCACCTCCTGCCCCTGAGAGCTCCTGAACTGTGAGAGGAGGCAGGCCGGGCTGAGGGACCCCACCCCTCCAGTGCACGAATATTAATGCACTGGGCCTCTAGTATAGTATACAGGTGTTTTATGAATTCAATGACCTCATCTGGGACCTAGATAAGTAGAGCTAAAGGCATCCAGACATCATCAGTACTGCAGACCAAAAATACATGTGCCCATTGCATGCTGTATTAAATGTAAAAACCACTGGGACAAAAGCCTATCTCACAGACAAGCTAACCTTGCCACCTTTTGCCAGACTTGGGCATGTTGCCTAGAGAAAAGAGGGTAAAT
Organism: Myotis yumanensis; assembly: GCF_028538775.1. Lineage (NCBI taxonomy): Eukaryota > Metazoa > Chordata > Mammalia > Chiroptera > Vespertilionidae > Myotis > Myotis yumanensis. The sequence goes on along the minus strand of NW_027223762.1, from coordinate 26,174,410 downwards.
AAATACCGAAGACAAACTTCATCTTTACAGTTTTTGTGGGTGCCATTATCAGAACTCAAAGACTACTTTTCCTTCAACTATCCAACCATCCACTAAACATTTGTTGAGTACCTATTACATGCCAACTTACCACTAGATGCTGGAGATACAAAGATAGACAGATAAGATACCATCCAGAAACACAAAGCAGGTTGGGGAGTTAAACAATGCCACTACCACCACTCCTGAAAAGCAATGACAACACAATGTGTGAATTGCTTTAACTGAGAAATTAAAGAAGTCTTGTGAAAATGGGTAGGAAAACTTTAATGATGAGAGTGTAAGGGAAAGCTTTTCAGAAAGGATTTGGGGTTCTTAAAATCAAGTTCTTCATTCCTCTTAAGTAGATTTTCACTCCTCTATCATTCTTTTCATACCTTCTCCTATGTCTGTGTTTGGGAGAAAGATCTGGTGGGGTGTTATTAACCTTTCTTCTAAAGAGCCTTGCAGTCCAAAGTGTGATCTCAATACTAGCATGATCCCTTTACCTGAGGTACTAGAAACGCAGAACCTCAGGCCCTTCCCCTGGGAATCTGAATTTTAACAAGATCCCCAGGTGATTCACATGTACACGAACAATTGCAAAGCACTGTCATAGAAGATGAGAGCCTCATCTCAGGAAATAAACTTCCAAGGGTCAGGACCCCTCGCTCAATAAGAGCAGCATTCAGTGTCTACCATGGACAGTTCCAAAACCTTTTGGTCTCAGGATCTCTATATACGCTTATCACTTATTAAGGACAGCAAAGAGATTTACTTATATGAGTTATAGCTACTGACTTTTACAATACTAAAAATTAAATTCGGAAAATAATTTGTTAGTTCATTTAAAAACAATAAATTCCTACATATTGATATAAATAACAGTTTTCAGGCAAAATAACCACCTTTTCAAAATTTATTAGTAAGAAGAGTACCATGGTTTCACATATTTGCAAATATTTTAAACATCTGGCTTAACAGAAGACAGATGCATTCTCATGTCTGCTTCTGTGTTATAGCTGTTGCCATATCACACATCAAGTAAGGTCCCATAATATGCTCACAGAATGAGAATGAAAATTTCTATTTTAATATTATTATTAAAAAATTGTTTTACCATACAGACCACTGGGCCACTTTGAGATCTATCCCAACCCTAGAGCTCTCCTCTCTCATGAACCTTTACCTCTAACTTTTAGGAAACACCATCACACTTTGAATTGTGCCAATTGTAATGATTTGTCACAACTGCAAAGAATATTCTTAACAGAATCATTTGAGACAAAGAATGATTTCTTAATTAGGTAAGTTCTTTGGATGGAAAGATTCCACATCCTCCCTTCAAAGACCAGTTGAGTGATCCCCACAATTGTGTGATCTTAGCCAACCCAGGTCACCTGTTAATCTACCTGGAGATGGTATTGGCTGCACTAACTCTAACATACACAGGTGCACTGAAAATGAAGGGAAGCTATACATTAAAAATATATATTGTTAATTAACTAACTAAATGTAAGGTGTTACTACATATTTTCCACAGCTCTTGCTACACATTTGCAGTGTTGTGACTTCTGGTTGAAACTTTCTTACTTATGAAAAAATTAATCTAACTCATACCTGTTCTATTTACTCCTGTCTCCAGGTTCTATCTCCAGGTTTCTCTTACTTCTATTTAGTCTCATTATCTTGTACTCCAGGAACCTTGTTTATTTAATTTATTGTCTTAGCAGACAGGGAAAAATTGTCCCTTGTCCTGAAGCAAGTTTTAAGACAGAAATCATAGATCTAAAAGGACCTTTTGGCCATCTCGTCCAGCAGGTCTCAATCCTTCATGCGCATTAGACTCACCATTGCTTGGAGAATTAAAGGGAGAAAAAAACAACACCAGAGTCAAACCCCAGACCAAACAAATCCAACTCTCTGGTGTGGACCCAGGCGTTGGAATTTATAAAGGTCCATCAGAAGATTCTAAAGCGCAGCCAGAGCTGAGAAACTCTGATCCAGTCCAACTCTTCAATTTCCAGATGTGGGATGGGGGGGAAAGACAGCCAAGTTGGGAAAGAAGCTAACATAGAATCACCAAAATAGAACTAGGATTTGAATACCACATCTGGCCTGACAACATGACTAAGATTCTCCCATTATTTTCTTAATTCAGTCCTCAAAATGAAACAAACAAAAATGGAGTTTTAGTCTTCTTCCTTATTAAGAAGGCATTTTTCAAATAACATTAAAGTATATTTTATATACAATAAAATATATGTACCCATTTTAAGTTTAAAGTTCAATAAGTTAGACACATATATATACACACACCCATGTTGGTACCTCCCCAACCTTAACACAGAATATTTTCATCACCCCAGAAAGTTCCTGTGCCTCTGCCCTGTCAGCAACCTCTATTGAGGCCTCAGGCAACAATTACCCTGGTTTCCCTCACTGCAGATTGGTTTTTCCTGTTTTAGAACCACATAGAAATGGAATCATACAGTATGCATTCTTTTATGTCTGCATTCTTTCACTCAGCATAATTTTTTAAAGATTCAATGATGTTGTATCAGCAGTTTGTTCCATTTTATCGACGAGCAGTATTCCATCGCATGAATATTCCATAGTTTATACAATTGGGTTGCTTCCGGTTTGGGACTATTACAAATAAAGCGGCTATGGGCATTTGTGTACAAGTCTTTGAAAGTGCATAAATTTTTATTTCTCTTGAGTAAAGATATAGGAGTGGAAATATTAGGCCCAACGTGGCCCAGGAGGCAGGGTACATACAAGAAAACGGTTCTGCATCCAGGCAGGGCTCTTTATTAACATAGAGATCAAAATGCTGACTTCATGGGCATGTTCAAAGGATGGGAGAGAAAGCATGTAGAATGTTGGTAAATAGAAGACACTTAATAAATGATAATAGAAATAACTAGAAACAAAACTAGGTTGGACTGTTCTCAGTGAGGTACTTTCCCACTACAGCACACTGTTCACCTCCCCACAATGCTCATCCAGCCAAAGGCTCCTCCAACCCCACCCAACCCCTATACCCCCTCCTATCCTTCAAGGTGAGGCCATAAAATGTGAACTTCCTTCTGAATTAATTTAGAAGTGTTTCTTCGCTTGTTTGTTCTATTAATTTTTAGTTATCTTTTAAAGAGAAATGCCTACCTTTGGGCCATTATTAGACTGAGATATGACCACAAGCGGTGACCAACCTATTGATAACTGTAAGTGAACCTGAAAATAACTTTCAGAAAATATGACTTTATTTACACTTAAACTCCCTCTGTTGTCTAGTTCTTTCCCCCATGCCTTATTCTCTTCCTGTGCAAATCTTCCACTTCTCCTAAAAGTGCCCTTCTATCTGCAGGACAGAGGAGCAAGATAAATGGCCAATATCCAACGTGTTCTATTAAACACACACACACACACACACACACACACACACACCTTATCTATGTTCAACTGTAAAAGCTGTGAAGACTTAAATTTACCAAATGAATCATAGAAGATGCTATCCTAGAATAAGCACTTTTCTCTCATAAAATGTCTCCTCTCTCATGGGGCCTAGTGATAAATGACCCTATCTTCACTGAGGTGACAAGCCCCAGATGTCACCAGCCCCCCCTCACTGAGGTGGCTGCTGTTCACAGTTATACTTCCCCTCTCCCACAAGGTGGTCTCCTGTCCTGCCCTCCACGCTGGTCCCTTGATCAAGGGCCTTTTTTGAGCTCTTCAGTTAAACAGGCCAGCAAACAGGCTTCTTCCTCAGCCAATTTGAATGCATGCTGCCTTGAGATTTCCAGAGACAATCAGCTTTGGCTTTGGAACTGAATGCAGGTCTTCCTTGGGAGGCCTAATAGTATGTTTCATCTGTGAGCCACTTTATAAAAGTTAACTGATTAAGCCACCCTCTCTCTTCACAAACTCTAGGCTTTTGCACAGTGGACTACATTCTCCACTGCCCTCAAATTACTCCAGGAGGAAAGAAACTGGGGCTAAATGATCTTTGGGGGGTATTTTATGCTAAGACAACATTAATGCCAAAGACCTTGAAACAGCAACCCCCACTTGGGTAATGACTTGACCAGGGAAGGATTTAAGTCCATGTTTATTTAAAAGACACTGAATTAAGGTTCTCATCTCCCACAACCAGGTCAGCAGACTGAAGAAGTTAACTCCATGGTCTAGGGCAGGGTCACTGAATACAGCCCATGGCACTAAGTGCAACCTGCCAGTTGTCTTTATAAATAATACTAGTGTCCTGGTGCATGAAATTTGTGCATGGGGGGTGAGAGAGGGGCTGTTCCTCTCCAATCTGGGACCCCTCAGGGGATGTCTGACTGCCGGTTTAAGACATCCTAAACTGGCAGTCAGACATCCCTCTCACAACCTGGGACCACTGGCTCCTAACTGCTCACCTGCCTGCCTGCCTGATCGTCCCTAACCACTCTGCCTGCTGACCTGCTCACCCCCAACTGCCCTCCCCCACCGGCCTTCTCACCCCCAACTGCCCTCCCTTGCTGGCCTGCGTGCCCCCAACTGCCTCCTTGCCAGCCTGCTCACCCCCAACTGCCCCCCCTGCTGGCCTGATCACCCGCAACCTCCCCCCCCCCCCCCCCCGCTGGCCTGATTGCCCCTAACCACCTCTGCCTCAGCCACGCCACCATGGCTTTGTCCGGAAGGACGTCCGGAAGGTCTCCCAGTCTAATTAGCATATTACCCTTTTATTAGTATAGATTTTATTGGGATACAGCCATGCTCATTTACGTGTTAGCTATGACTACTTTTGCCCTAAATTATCAGTTGAGCAGTTGCAACTGAGACCAAATGGTCTGCTGAACCAAATAATATTTACTCCCTGGCCCTATAGAAAAAGTTAACCAACCCCCAGTGGAGGTAACTTAAAGTTTGTTCTCATCCTACACATTCCCTAAATATCTTTAAGCAAGGCTCTTTCCCTCTGCAGACTCAGTCGCTACATCTATTGATTGAAAAGCCTGTAAAGTGAGGCATTGTCTAGGGTTTGTTCTCCCATTGTTCTGCAAGTATTAGCATCTAATATTTTCGTTTTATTACAGCTGACTTCATGGAGGGCAGAAAAGTGTTCTGTGAGTCTCATGAATCATCCTAACCACCAGCCTCTATGCTAAGCCCTGAGTCCATTTATGGAGTATAACTGAACTGACTTGAATTATACATCTTTCTTCACAGAGAGATCTCACAGAATGATGTCTTGGAAGTGATAGAGGCGAATGTGTTCTCCAATCTGCCCAAATTACATGAAATGTAAGCAAGAACCTATGGGGTTTGCTCATGACTGTTCTTGACCATCACCTGAAAGTCTGCTTCTATTCCCGGCTCTGCTCTGTCCTCATATCCATACTATAATTTCATTTTAAGATGAAAGTCAGCCCAAAGGGCACTCTGCCTGTGTCCAGGCACCAATCCAGAACCTAGTCATACCCCATTTCCCCTACTCCCAGAGTTGTTTGCATAGTAAACCCAAGAACTTGGCCCTGAGACTGCCAGCAAGTATCTCCACCTCATCCTCTCATTCAAAGTTATTCCACAGTCAAAAGCCAATAGTTGAAGATGAGTAGTACTAGTCTGAATACTTGCCTATATCATATAATCACAAAAAACACTTTGGCCAAGATACAAAATCATTCTGAGCCTTAGTTTTATCTATAAAATGGGAACAATATAATTGCATGCCTCATAATATCACTGTGACAAATGTATGATATGATAAATGTAAATTAGATCTAACACATCAACTGTCGTGAGTGTGTCAATGATTCTTGCTTCCCCTACTCTTCCAATCAAATTTCCTTTCTCTTGTTGACATTCTAGGTTACAATATGTCAGTACTCACACAGATCCACTTCTGTTTCATATAATGACCATAAATTACTTCACAGAATCATAGGCTAGCAGACACTTTAGAAATGGTCTACTCCAGAATTTTCCAAAGTAGACTGCATATCATTAAACACTCAGGAATTTTTTGTGTTTAAAAAAGAATGGGAGATTATATGGTCAAATAAGACTAGGAAACATTGGGAAAATCAATCTAGATTCACTTACTATAGGAAAACTTCTCAGAACCTGTAATATGAGGATATACACTTGGAATCTCCAAGAAAGATATTATATTAAACGGCTCTCAACTAATGCCACTGCAAAGGTTTCATCTATGGTGTATACATTAACATATCACAAAATTTTCATGAAACACAGGTAAGAAAGCCAATGAATCACTCTTCTAATTTTACAGATGAGTGATGAAAGGCACAGAGAAGTTATGAGGCTTAGCTAGAGTCACCCAGCAAAATCCACAGGAGGATAAGAACTTGAACATAAAACTCTCGACTCTTGTGCCTTTTTAAAAAGTATTAAGTATTTGCCAAGTATCAGTAGGGAATAAACATATACATACATATATGTTCTCTAATGACCAGCATGTAATACACACACACATACACACACACTTTGTTTGGGAAAGACAGACACTCAGTCTGTCCATTTTGGCAGACTCTCCCTCCCTTTTCCTTCCTACCACCCACTCAGCCCCCCCACCCTCTTTCTCCTTCATTGTCATCAATCCTCTGCAACTGCTGCCTTCCCTTCCTCTTCCCATTGCCCTCCTGCTCCATCCTTTCTCCTCTCTGCTTGGCCTCTCCTTCCCCTAGTGGGAAAAGGAGACATGATCAGAGTCTCAGAACCCACAGGAAATATCAGAGAAATGAACCACACAGCAGACAGCCCTCTGAGCAGGGTCAAGCAGACATCCCCCTATGCAATGGTAGTAGAGCTAATGGGACAGCTCTTTCCTACATGGAGAGGTGCTCACCCCCATGTAGCACTGACTGTACTTAAAATGATAAATTACCTGGTACTTGGATCTGGGTAGCTACATGCTACTACAACATAAAAGCTAATGAAACAGGGAGGAAGTAATTAACACAGAGCATCTCTGCAAATATACATTGATCCAGCAAGATGAGGAAATGGCAACTTCTCTGTAGGAATACAAATGCGAACATGCTCACCTCCAAACTATTGATCAGGCCATGGCACAGGCCAACCTGGAAAAGTCACCACCTCCCACCAGCCGCAAGGGAGCAGCCTCAGTCTATAGCAGGAAGAGAATCACTGGCATATCTGCAGCTACTGTCTGCTCAGATTTCAGGGTTGAAACCAGAGATGCCCATTGTTTGCCCCCAATCTTTGTCTTCCTTTGCCTCTTCACTCTTTTGTTCTCCACCCCATTTTGTTGTTTTCCATCCCCTTATCTTTTGTCTGCTGACCATACAAAAGCTCCATTCCCCATATTGGTCTCATCCCTATCTTCTTAGCATCCTCACACTCTGGGAGATCCTTACTGGTAAAAGACTCAGCTGTGCTCAGGGTGAAAATGACCCACCCAGCCAGGGCTTTGTTTGCCTCTAATGGACATACCAGGAGGACTTTGGTGATGAGAGTTAAACAGGACAGAGTTAATATTTAGTTTGTGTGGGTTAGCATAGTAAAAGGCACTGCATGTGTGCTCAATTTTTATTGAAACAATAGATGGATAAATGGATGGATGGATGGATGGATGGATGGGTGGATGGGTGACTTTGATATATTCTGCATAATGTGAAAAATACTACAATGTTCCTTACTGTTGAGATTATGTTCATGTTCTTTTACAGAAGAATTGAAAAGGCCAACAACCTGCTGTACATCGACCCTGATGCCTTCCAGAACCTGCCCAACCTCCGATACTTGTAAGAACTCCTGTATTCTGGTGCCCCTTCTATGATCAAAGTGTGTGTAATACTCTTTTAGCAAAATGTCCACTTGCTACTCTGGGAAGCAGTTGTTTTTTTATCAAAGATGTGAGGCAGAAGTGGAGGTGGAGAGACACTTGCTGGTGAACTTTAGTTGAGTTTAATGAGTGAATTTCACTAATATAATTGCATTTTGTTTTCATTTACTAAAACAGACATCACAAGGAATGCCATTTGCATTAATGGGCTGTCACACAGACCTCTTGCAGAACTCAGTCTTAATTTAGTGTTAATGCGATGCAGCCAAAATTTCTGCTAGCACTTACCTTGCCACCTCGACCTCAAAGACATCATCTCCTCTGTTCTGCATATATGCATTTTTTTTTCTTTGACAGATTACAGTGTTTGATTTCGTAAGTTTTGGTTAATAATAGACATGGTATTGATCAGCAGAGATTCCTGGTGTTTGAGCTCCATCCCTCGGGCTTGCCCCCATCAGCAAAAATACTGCTTCTTCTACTTTAAATGGCTTTTAAATTAGCCAAGGGCTTGACAGAGCCCTGGATGCTATGACGTGGCCCCACAAAATAGCAGACAAGAATTTGGGCTACAGAGCAAACTTTTTCTAGGCCCATTATTTATCTCAGACAAGCTTGTTTCCTTGTTGAGAGAATAGAAATAATAAATCTGTTACTTATTAAATAATCATGATGCATAACCAACTACCCTATAAGAAAGAGTTTTAAAGCAACAACTATTTATCCTCTCTCACCTGTGAGTTGATCAGAGGAATGGTGCTGCTGACAGGACTCTTGTTTTCCCGACCTCAGCTTAGCTCACTCATGCATCTGCAGATAGTTGGCAGGTCAGCGGGAGGCTGGCTGATCTGGATGGTCTCAGTTGAAATGACAGCTCTCCTCCGAGTGGTGCTCATTTCCAGCAGGCTAGCACAGGCTTGTCCTCATGGCAGCCTAGGATTCCAGGAGAGAGAGCTGAAGCTTTCAAGCCTCTTGAGACTTAACCCCTGAACTAGCACACCATCTCTTCTGGTGAATTTTATGAGCCAAAGCAATTCGAGACCAGCCCAGGTTCAAGAGGGGCAGAAACAGACTCTTCTTCTTGATGGGAAAAGCTGAAGTCACAACACCAGGTATGTGAACACATGGAATGACAGAATTGAGGCCATGTTGGCAATCAATTTAAAGTGCATACAAAGTTTTGCACAGTATCTGTCACATAGTAAATGCTCAATACATATTAGCTACTAAATTTTGATCTATAAGAACTGGAGTTAGTAGGTATACTAAGGAACACTAGGCCATTATGTGCCATAGTGAATGGAGACTGACTGAAGGAATAAACAGTTTCACAGAAGAGAGTTCATATGACCTGGATCTGAGAAAAAAAACAAACAAACAAAAAAAAAAAAACAAGGTCATCCACTTATGAGTTAATTGTCAGTTGGAGGACTTGCTTGGTTGGCACAAAACCTGTGCAGCTGCACAGGGCCCTGTGCTCAAAAGGGCCCCACACTCTGAGAACCTCAGACTAGGTTTAGTTCTCTGCTGCTTTGTCTTAAAAGAAACATTTGTGAACAAGGGGGCCTGCATTTTCATGTTGCACTGAACCCCATCAATTATATAGGCAGTCCTGCTCAGAGTTAGGGTTATGGTCACTTCTAGTTTCAGAGTTGGGAGTGTAGGCTCCCAAAATGGACTTTGTTATACTCTCTGCAGAGGCTAGCCTAGATTATCCACAGAAGTGGAGGAAATGTGGATTAACAAATAAGGTATGGGTCTTAAACTCAGAAAATCTAGGGCTTAATCCTGACCATACCACTTACTCTTGGGCCAGTCACTGCACTTCTGGGATGTACATGGCTCTCATGAGTCTCAAGTGAGATTTATATATGAAAACGTTTTTTACAAAATATTTTATACTAAAAAGTTCTCAAAAGACATTTTAAAATATACTATTATTTGTAGAATGATTATTTCTGATCAACCGTAGTCTACAAGTCCATCCTCAGGGAAATCCCTGTAAGTGTTGAATAGTTAAGTATTGAAAAGCTAAGACCGTTAGCTTTTACCTAGAGTGTTTGGAATGAGTTCAAAATGAGAACTTTGGGACATGCCTAAGCAGTATAGAAAATATATATACTCAGAAGGACTAGATTCCAGATATTTATTAGCTAGACTGCCTATTACCTTTTCTAAGACTTTGTTTCCTTATCTGTAAATTGGGTGGTTGTGAAAACCAAATAAGACTATGCCTGCAACTGCCGAAACCGGTTTGGCTCAGTGGATGGAGTGTCGGCCTGCGGACTGAAGGGTCCCAGGTTCGATTCCGGTCGGGGGCATGTGCCTGGGTTGCGGGCACATCCCCAGTGGGAGATGTGCAGGAGGCGGCTGATTGATGTTTCTCTCTCATCAATGTTTCTAGCTCTCTGTCTCTCTCCCTTCCTCTCTGTAAAAAATCAATAAAATATATTTTTAAAAAAATAAGAAAAAAGACTATGCCTGCAAAAACATTTTGCAAAATTGTTTTTCAGTATACAAACTGTAAAGAACTATATAAATATAAATTAGTGCCTGTTACCCAGTTTCTTTCATTTCATTTTCCCTCCTCCTTTACTTCCCAACTACTATCCCTCTCTCCTTCTCTCTTTTCTCCTAGAAAAGTCTGATTGAAATCTGGGAGGCACAGACCCTTCAATAACAGCAAGAGTGCCCTAGGACATGCAAAGGGGCACCCAAGTTTACATACTATCACATATGGCTAGTGAAAAGCACTGCTACAGAGGATAAACCCAAGAAGAAAATCACCCCCTCACACACATATTCCATAGCCCATGATAATAATAGCATGAATAACAGTGAAAATGGTAGACTGGGAGCAGATGAATAAAGAGATGAAGAATCATTGCAGCCTTGGCCAGGTGGCTCAGTTTGTTGGAGTGTCTTCCCATCCGCCAAAAGGCTGTGGGTTCAGTTCCTGCTCAGGGCACATACCTAGTTGCAGGTTCAATCCCTGATCAGGGTGTCTATAGGAAGCAATTGATCTCTATCTCTCTCTCTCTCTCTCTCTCTCTCTCTCTCTCTGTCTCTCTCTCTCCCAATAAAAACATATTCTTAGGTGAGGAATTAATAAAAATTTAAAAAAAAGAATCATTGCAGCCCTAACCGGTTTGGCTCAGTGAATGGAGCGTCAGCCTTCGGACTCAAGGGTCCCAGGTTCGATTCCGGTCAAGGGCATGTACCTTGGTTGCGGGCACATCCCCAGTAGGAGGTGTGCAAGAGGCAGCTGATCGATGTTTCTCTCACATCGATATTTCTAACTCTCTATCCCTCTCCCTTCCTGTCTGTAAAAAATCAATAAAAATATATTTAAAAAAAAAAGAGTCATTGCAAAATAACATTTTTAAAAAACAATCACTGATGCAGAATTTGACCCCAATATTGTCCCCCACTTGTGGCCAGCACCATTCCTTCTTATTAACAAGGACCCTTGGCCTTTTCTCTAGGGGCTTGGGTCTGGGGAGGAACTAGGAAGGATGTGGGCATAGAAGAGGAGGAAACTTTGGCAGAACTCAGAGGACAAAGGTGTGACTTTGACTCTGGAAGAGGCTGAAATCTGTGTCATCTGTCATCGCATCCAGCCTCTCCTTGGTGTCCTTTTCTCACATTGAGGTGTTGAGTACTCCCCATTCCCATCTGGCTCCCTATCACATTCAGACAAAGCTGGAGGTGACCGACTCCAGCTCCATCCTTTCCTGAGAGGAGAATATTGTTCACAGAGCATTTAAAATGTGCTTTCTAACTGGGAAGAGAAAAGAGTTAGTAAGCAGTTTGGAGTTCTGTCATTGTCAAAGGATCTTCCATGACTGCTCCAAAAAAAAATCCTTACATAATTCTACAGTGTCCAAAAGTCTGTCACATCCACTGCCACGCAAATCTGCATCAGGAAGGTGAGACAAAGGGTTGTTCATCTTAAGCCTTTTTCACTTATTTCCCAAGGTGGGCCTTTCCCATCTGCACACTCCTCCCCAGGATGTGGCATCCAGTGACCCTACGAATCCAAAGACATTAGCAATATATCTATTCAAGATTCAGAAGTCTTTTCCCAACTGCAACGAGGAATCACCTAAATTCATGGTTGGTCCTCTACTCTGAAAGCTTATATCATGGAAACAAAGCCCAGTTAAGCTTCCTTCCACACTTAGTGTCTGAGCAGAAGTCATAAATAACTTTACCATCCAGCAACCAGGCAGAGGTAGACAGCAACGATTTCAGATATTCTTTTGGATGATGAAATACATGCTAAAAGAAAAGGAAAACACACACACACAAAATGGATGAAGAAATCAGAGGGACCAGTAGAACTGAGGAGTTATTTCCTTAAGCCAGGATAAATGCCTATCATTACAGCCACCAAAGCAGGAAATTAGAAGGCGTAAGGTTGAGTTGTCATTTGACTTGAGCATCCTAATTGCTGCACACACACACTGAGAAATGTTTTTCTTCCATTTGATGTTGATCATTTTATGGCACAGCGTTCAAGACAACCAGAAATCAGTATTCTTCATCACTGCCTTCATACTTCACTGAGGAACCCAAAGTGGTTAGGGAAAACACTCATGAATAAAGAAATGTACTTTGACTAAAGGAATATATATCAAGGAATTCACCTGGGTGAATTTTTTTTTTACATCAATATTGTACTTGCAGGCAATGTTTCTCTCTTTATCACTCCACCTTCCTGAAGTTGACCTTTTGTGTATGAAAGATTACCTATTGATTTATAAATAAGGTTCATACAATATTCTCTTGCCTTTGCATCCTGTCAATGTAATTCTCAGGCAGCTGGATGTTGCTTTTTGCTACTCAATAAACCATAATCCCATCTTAGCAAACCCTTCACACACACTAGTAGGCCCCATCTAACTGATGATCACCTTCCACTCACATGTGGGCCTGTCAGACCTCCTTAGGATATCTGCTAAGAGCAAACACGCCCTCTGCTTTCTCCAGTTGGGGATAATTCCTGGAGATTTTTTCACTGGGACTCACCTCAGCAATTCACGCTATTTCTTTCCTGCCCCTAAGTTCCTCTCTGTCTTTCCTGCATTCCTCTTTCATTTGGTTTGTGAGGATAATGAAAGTAACTTTTCTTGTTATAAAAGCATTTGTTGGACATTGCATGGCAAAGGCACAAAGGGCAGGGACTGGGAGGTAGTATACAGTAGCAAGGAAGCACACAGGTTCCACTGCCACCTGTCTGGGCCAGGTGTCAGCTTCTGTCCTTGCTAGTTGTGTGACTTTGGATAATTGGCTTAACTTCTCTAAGTCTCAGTCTTACTTTCTTTAACTTGGGAATAGCACTGTCTGCATCCTTGGACTGCATTAAATGAAGTACTTGGAAGAATGACTGACATTTAGAAAATTCTCAGTAAATGTTAGCAATTCTTATTAAATTCCTGGCCCTGTGATTTATTAGCTAAGGGAGCCCCTGTAAGGAACTTCATCTCTTTGTACCTTAGTTCTCTCCTCTTCTTAAAGGAATAATAATACCTACCTTTTGAGACTGTTGTAGGGATTAATTCAATGATAATCATGGTGATGATGGTGGTATCTCCTTCCCTTTCCAATATTTATAAGATTTTGAAGGCCTCTTTAACTGTTTCTTTTAGATTGAATCCACTGATCCGCATTCAAACATGGAAATACATCATTTGTATTTTTCTAAGGATAAAGGCATACTTCTTACTAAATTCCTGAGATATCCATAAACATCCTTCGAACAAACAACAGTACATTATCCTGCAGAGTTCTAATGGAGGGCTCTTAACTTCCTTGTACTGTTATTTCCAACCTTGTGGTCCACAATCTCTCTTACCATCTCCATCAAAATAAAGTTCAGTTCTTCACACTGCCAGCTGGTTAGCTAATGCTTCCCATGTTTATGTTGATTTACAATTTAATGCTTTTTAAAAATCATACTTTATTGCATTTAAACCTCACAGCAATCCAAAGAGTAATCAGCACAGTAAGAGAATATATGCATTTTATAGAAGTAAGCTAGCCTTGCCTGTGGTCCCTGGTCAGTGGGCTCTTCTGAAAGGAATGTGCAGTGCCCCTACAGACTGTATTACTCTGAAACATTAGCTATTCAGCAACACTTTCTATGATTGCTTGGAAAGGATATATACTGGAGTTAAATTTTACATGTTATGGCAGCCACACACATGGTGGAAAGGGTTGGTGCCTCGCCATTTCTGCATCATTTTGGATGTGAATTGGCCAATGAATGCAAACTCATTTGTTCAGTCAACGTTCATTTATTGAAGTCATAGTACATCCGAGGCTTTGTTGTGGATGTTGGGTGTACAAAAGATGACAAGGCAAATGGAGCCCCTACCCTTATGGAGCTTACTGTTTGAGGAGATAAATAATGCTAGATAATGTCATGTGGTGAAAGTGGTATAATGAAAAATAAAGCAAAGAAAGCGGAGAGTGATGCCTTAGAAAGGGTGTTGAGAAAGGATGGAGGGCCTTGTGAGAGATACAGCAGACATCTGTAGACAGCTCTGGCTCACCTCAAGGAACACAGTCTTCTGTGGGGAAAAGACTATCAACCATTAACCCCTGAAAATAATAACACATCTGTAGAGCTGTGTGGTACTGGTAATAGACAAGAGTACTAACCCAATGCCTTGGGTGGACTCATTAGAAAAAGCTTCTTGGGAATAAAGTGAACTTAGCTGCAATTTGAAGGATAGGCAAAATTTTAAAAGATAGTAAGGAAGGAGAAACTTCCTGTGGAAAAAATAGTTGAGTAAAAACAAAAATGTGAAAGAACCATTATGAAATAGGCAGAGGATGGGGAGAAACTGGGTCCCAACTAAAAAGGTATGCATATATATATATGCATAACCCAGGGACAGAGACAATAGGGTGGTGAAGACCTGGGGTGGGGGCAGGCTGGAGGGGATAAAAATGGGACATATGTAGTGTTTTCAACAATAAAGATTTTTTTAAAGGTGTTCACTGGAGAGAAAGAAGTATGACTATATTTGGATAGATTGGGTTTGGTAAGATTGGAAAAACATTAAGGCAGAGGCGTTTAGGTCTAATTCAAAAGGAAAGAGAAAGCCATAGAGATTCTTGAGTAGAAGAGTGGCAAGGTGACAGTGACTTGGGCTGTGGATTGACTACTGGCAGGGTATAGACACACTCAAGGGAGTCCTGCTTAGAGGAAGTGGCCATAATCTAGGGGTACATTAATGGTGGCATCTGGAGAAATAGAAAGGTAATGGGAGACACATTTCCGCACAACTATCAATGGTATATGATTCACCTCTATGTGAGACATGGACCAAGTGACTGCAGTGATTTTTGCCCACTCACATCTCGTAAACCCCAGTGTTTTCCACACAGAATCATCCTGCAGACAGCACTCATCAAGAATTCAGTCTGGGCCAGAAGTCATCTTACACAGGGACTGTGATGATTGGGAAGAAATTATTAGCCACCTCCCTGGTTGTCAGCATTATAAGTATCTAAACATGTTGTCATGACTACAAGGATGTTAGGGCACAATGGAAATTATACAATTGCTTCTTTTATCAGTAATCTATCTAGTACAGCCAACTTTGCCTGCCATTGTCAACTCCAGGAAAATACGGCCAGATTTCCCTTCTGGAACATTAAAGTTCAGGGCCAGATTTTAGCCTGAGCATGTCAGTTCAAGGAGAACAGGACCTCCTCTCCTCAGAGGGCCTGGTCTGAAAGAAGGTGACATTTTTATGCCAGTAACTTCTCATCCTTGTTCCTCTAACCTGCCCAGTGTGCCTTCTCCTGCAAGAAGACCAGGTCCTTTCCATCTGCAAGATAATTATTTGATCCGTTAACTCACATCAATATGTCCAGGTCTTGATATTCTTTCCAGGGGATTTTATATTTTTAAAAAAGAAGCCTGGAAAAAGCAATGCTAAGCCCGAGAACTGATCATGATAGACTCCCAGGCAAGGGGCTCTGAGAGAGAGAGATAAGTCCCTACAGGAGCCACTCATATAGCATATAGGTAACCATCTACTCCACCCACCTGCAGAGTCTCTGAATTATATTTTCTCAGGCTACACCTTCTTATGAGGTAGGTGTATCCTCAGCTCAATTATTTTGAAATAAGATCTGTCTCTGTCATCAACAGAAATCAGATATAAGGACAAGTCTAGAGAAGGCTCAGAGAGAAAGGAGTCTCAGATTAGCTGTGTAAAATCAGCCCAATTTCTTCCTCATTGCTAGTATCACCCCCAGACAATGATGGATTAAACCCTTTAAGTCTCAGTTTCTTCATCTGCAAAATGGAAGTAACAGAATATGTTTCATGAGGTTAGTCAGATGAGGAAAATGGACTCTACAACCTCGATGACCTCTTTAAGGCTTGTGTCTAATTGTCATCTTCATCAACCCGGGACTCCCAGTGTCGCTGTCTGTCCTGAGTTCAGCGTATTCAGACCCAGTATGGAAGGAGAAAGCCCCTCCCCGAGACAGGAGGATCCAGCATCTTGTAGATCACTATTTCCCAGATCAGGCTCCTCTCCAGGATTCTAGCTGAGATCCTATGGGCACATTAAACCAGCTCCCAATTACTCTCCAAAGCTCAACTCCTGGAACTAAAGGGATGGTAGGATGAACCCCTGCCACTTCCGTCCCTTACGGATGAGCACAGCCAGCCCCAGCAGGGCCATAGAGGTCCCGCATGTGGAGGTGAGGCTTAGGAGGCAGACAGCCCCTGGCGGGCATTAGAGAGGCAAATCACAAATCCTGGGCGCCTGCCTCAGGCACAGGCAGGAGGGAAGACAGCTTAGTGAGCAGGATCCAAAGGGGCGTCAGGAGAATCCCAGCCCCCATGGAAAATAAACTGCTGCTGCTTCTTCCACCACTGCAGCCTCCATGTTGGGAGTTTTCTATGGCTTTATTGTCCTTCCAGGCCCTTTTAGATTTACAGTTATCCCTGGGAGAGGCCACACACTAAGATTTAGAGCGAATACAGGAACTATCAACCACATCTCTGTAGGGATGAAGGCAGACTCTAAAGCAGAGATGGGCCAGAGGAGGCTGGGAAGTACAGTGGGCAGCAGGGGTAGGCTGGACAATGAGAGGGGGGAGGGTGTCAACTCCAGTTACCAGATTCTGTGCCACTCCAGGGTCAGGACCAGGTTTTCTTCATCTCTATATCCCCAGTGCCAGGCACAAAAAAGGCCCTCAACTACTCATGTTTTTCTTCCAGAGGATCCTGGCTGTGATCTAGACCTCTCGTGCACCTGTTCTCAAATCCTCTGCCACACTTATTGAGGGACCCATTATTTTCCTCTCTGCCCTCATTCATCTCCTCTGCTTTACCCTTCACAATGGGTGTGAACACAGGCATATTCTAGCCGAATGCTCCCAAAGTCAGTCTGTCCATCTGGGAAGATGTGTTCTGTCTTCTCCATGGCCCGGCTGCAGGAGGAATGCGGTCCAGCTGGCTCAGGACTGAGAGCAATGAAGTGACAGAAGTCACCACCTGATTCCACTGACCTCTAATCTAAAGCCAAAGCTATGTCACAGTACAGGGTCTGCCACAGGTCAGCCCCACACAGGGGGCCCTCAATGGGAACGTGTTCGGGTTGAACCTTTCTATTTGGGTGGTGGAGGGTAGCAGCTGCTGTTTTTAGAGAAATATCTTGGGGCATTACAGCATGTGAACACTGCAGCAGCAAATGCTCTAAGGAAGAGAATTTTCATCTCCAGCAGACATTGTACAATCTGCTGCCGTTTAATCATGAGCTCACCCACACCAAACACCCCACAAATAATGTCTAGTTCTAGAGGCGATGAGTTGGGGATTCAAAGATAGTAGTGCTAGGAAGAGGGAGCAGGATGTTTGGGAGACGTGCATGGGAAGAAATTAGGCAGCAGCCTCTCTCACAAAGCTCACCCAGCACAGTCTCTCTAGACAAGAGCCAAACCACAGCAGCCACCAGAACACAGATTCACTGGGCAGGACACCAGGAGAAGCTCTTCTTACAGGAGAGCCACACACCCAGGTCTCAGTCCTGCCCCTTGCTTGTGAGAACTTGTAAGCAAGGAACCAGGCTTCTTTGGGCCTTGAGTGAAGTGGAGAGAAAAAGAATGACCCTCTGTCCTTCAAGCTGATGTAAGAAAGGGAGGAGATGAGTCAGAGTGGGAGAACTTTAAAAGTTCAAAACAGCAAATGAGTGCAAGCCCTACTAATCACTCGAAGCATTGCTGGGTGGTGTAGGGATAGGGAACAGAATCATAATTTAGGAAGTACTTTCACTTTGTATTAACCTATGTAGACTTTTAAAAGCCCTGTGAGATATTTATGGATGGCTCCATTTTACAGATGGGAAACTTGAGGTTTGGAGATGACTGAATTGCCCACACTCACAGAATGGACTTAAGAAATGATCTTGGGGCAGGAGGGCAGGGAAAATAGTACTTGTTGAGCATCTACTTACTAAATGGCAGACCCTATACCAGGTATCTCATTCACACAATTCATCTCATCTCCCAGTCTTCCAAAAACAGTGAGGCCTGTATTTTCCCTGAT
Source organism: Myotis yumanensis (assembly GCF_028538775.1). Taxonomy (NCBI): domain Eukaryota; kingdom Metazoa; phylum Chordata; class Mammalia; order Chiroptera; family Vespertilionidae; genus Myotis; species Myotis yumanensis. The sequence goes on along the minus strand of NW_027223762.1, from coordinate 26,155,997 downwards.
TCACAAATGAGGATTTTTTTGAAACTCGGAGATTATGTATTTGATAGAACCGAGAACTGAAGGCAGGAATGTCTGACTCCCACCCAGTACGTCCTGCTCTCAGCACCACATACCTGGAGAGGCATAGGGTATGGATGACGCCTATGCAAGTGGACCCAGTGTTCTGAGCACAATGTTGACACTTCATTCACGTTTGCCATTTAGGACCTGTGAGCACCTACACAGGCTAAATTGAAATATACCTAAGAAGTAGCTTTCTAAATAATTAATGTTAGAAATGAGTTTGGGGAAGGGTGTGCAAACTGTTTAAAATATTAACTCTTCTGCAACTCCCCTATGTAATTTAAAAGTAACTGCTTACCACGAATTAATAGTTTGATTAAAGTTATTCTTACATCAGCATCCAGGAAGGTCTCAAAAGAGTAGCATTTGGCAACGCTCTGTTAGCATAGGTCTAACCCGAAGAGATCTTTAGGTTTTGAAAGTCCTTGTTGGCCAATGTGGTATAATGGAAAGAAATCAGCAAGAGGCATGGGAACCAGAATGCCTAGATTTTTTCTTCCACCTTCTAAGAGACAAGGTAACTGAAACTCTAAGCCTCCGTTTCCTCATAGACAAAATGGAGCTAATAAGACCTGCCTCGTGAGTTGTGGGCAAAATTAAATGACTTTATTATAGGAAAGACATTTACAATGGTGCCTAATATGGAAGCAAGGGCACTGGTAAGCATTAACTGTTATTCTTTCTTGTTCAAGTCTAGACATTTGGGCGATTCATTTACTCTCTGTGAGCATTGCCTCCCTTCTCTATAAGGTGCAAATCATAATTCTGCTCATCTTAGAAACTCACTGTGAAGTCAGATGAGGTACTCTAAAATAACTCTGTGGGTCATATATGCTACACAAATATGAAGCAAGGTTATTTTCCAGTCTTTCCTTGTTAGAGGCTGGGTCAGAACTGTGACTGGGTCCTAGGACTCCGGTTACTTTCTAAATAGCAGTCCACTCCAGTGGTCGGCAAACTGCGGCTCGGCAAACCGTGGCTCATGAACCACATGCGGCTCTTTGGCCCCTTGAGTGTGGTTCTTCCACAAAATATCGGCTCTTCCACAAAATACCTACTTCTGTGCATGGGCCACGAAGTTTCAATTGCACTGTACGTGCATGCCCGCACTTGGTATTTTGTGGAAGAGCCATACTCAAGGGGCCAAAGAGCCGCATGTGGCTCGCGAGCCTCGGTTTGCCGATCCCGGCCTAGCTATTGCCACTTTAGCCAGCCTCTTGCTTGGGCCCAAGTCAGATACTGGTCACTGGGCCCCCCAAACAGGAGGGGACAGCCATGCACCTTGCCACCTGGTCTTCTTAAAGTACTTCTCTCAACCCAAGTGAAGCAGCTCCCACCTTTCCCCATGGCGGGAAGGGCAAATTCACAGTTGTCTCCTGAAACCCTTCTCACAAGGTCTCTATACTGTTTTCATGTCCAATAGGAATGAGCGGTTAAAAACTGTGCAACTGGATGCCAGAAACCTGGAATGTAGCACCTCTCATAGTTTGGTGTGTCAAGGAAAACTCGGACTTTGACATCCTGATACACTGAGATCGCCCTAGCCCCAAAGGGATCCGGTAGCATGCCCCAAGCTGAAAGAACAAACAACCAATAGTGAGAGCTGCAAAATAGCCCAACACAAACTCCTTTTTGTGCATTAAAAAACACACCTTTTATCAAAGGTTCATCTTCAGTTTCGTTTCCTTTTGATTTGGTTGGCCATTAAAGAACATGGTTTCTTTTTACCCGGACATGGTATGTGTAGAGGTTAATGGTTGGGCTAGGAGTAGGGATCTCATCCTGTGACTAATGTGTTCTGTACAACTACAGAGAAGTTTTTCAGAGCCTCTGACCTTACCGCTCCAGGCTGTAATCTAAAGGGGGCCATCCAAAAATACCTGAGCTCACTCAGCTGGGCCCACTCCACTCTGATATGAGGATGGTAATGATACCTGTCTCCTAAGGTAAAGGAGAGGAATAAATAAAATAATCAATGTTAAGTGTGTGGCACGGTGCCTGGTGCAGAGGAAGTGTTCAATAAATGTTGGCCATTATTATTATTAATCCTACTTTTCAGAGCATCGCAGCACAAATCTATTACCATTTCCTCCTGGCAGCCCTTCAGAATCTCAGGCTTATCTTCCCAAGCAAAACATCCTATGCATTGGACAATATAGTCTTGATTCCTTACCCCATCAGCCAAAAAAAAAAAAAGAAAGAAAACTTGTCCCAAAATAATTGTATTTATTTATAAGCAGATGCACATGCAATTGCAGTATAAATGTGTGCATTACAAAATATACACAAAAATAATATTGTAAAGTATAAATAAAAATGAATTAAATAATATGCTTTTACATTTACATCTTGCCTCATATGCCATTTTATATGGCACAAAAAGCCTATTTTACTTTCACTACATTTGTTAAAATAACAAGACTTTAAAGAAATCAATGTCATAGGATGTGCTTCATTAATTTTTAACTAGAGGCCCAGTGCACGAAATTTGCACTTGGCGGGGGGGGGGGGGGGGGGGGGGGGAACCTCAGCTCAAATTGCAAGAGGGTGCAGGCCAGGTCAAGGGACCCCACTGGTGCACAATCAGGACTTGGGAGGGATGCGGGAGGGCTCCAGGGCATGTCCGGCCCATCTCGCTCAGTCCTGATTGGCCAGACCCCAGCAGCAAGCTAACCTACCAGTTGGAGCATCTGCCCCCTGGTGGTCAGTACATGTCATAGCGAGCAATTGAGCAGCCTTAGCATATCATTAGCATATTATGCTTTGATTGGTTGAACGGGCAACCAGACACTTAGTATGCTTTGATTGATTGAATGGACAACTGGACGACCTGATGCTTAGCATATTAGGCTTTTATTATATAGGATCCTTTGTTTAACACTGAGAAAAGCAATTCACAGGTCATATCAATACTAGATTTCAATGGCTGTCAAAGCTGAGAACAAAACTTCACTGAAATAAGTAGATACAATGGAATGCAAGCCTATAGCTGCATCCTTGACTCATGCTTAGTGTTCAACTCCTAAACTTTTATTCAAATATTTTTATGAAAGTTAGCTAGTATATTTTCTTTCCTAATGTCAATCAGATGTTCTTACCAACAATCCATAAGATGTACACTTTTATAATTCTCATGAAAGTATGCAAAACCTAATAAAAACTTAAATAGGTTACAAAGTTGTATTTCCTTGTTTTTAAAAATATGCAAAAGTGTTCATAAATGATGACATGCATTATTTTCAGCAATAAATTAACGATTTCCATGCATTTTTAAAAATGCTTTCTATGCCACCTATTTCTTTCAAATGCTATTTTATTCCTCCTCATTGATATATCACCTTTCACTTAAAGATACAAATAAAATGTCTAATTTGAAAATATCTGTCTTTTAACACTATTTGACAGCCATTTGTCATCACAGAAAAAGTCAATAAATTTGTATCACTTGTATGTTTGTTTTAAAAATGTGTAAATCACTTTCAATTTTGTCAAGTCTTTGTAGTAATTGCCCTTGAGAAGGCCAACAAACCTCTAGGTGATGATATGATCAGGACCCAGAGACTAAACAGAATCAGACAGAAAAAGATGGATCCAGGCAGGTTTAACAGAAGAAAGAGGAAAAAGTTAGAGAAAAGAGGAAGGAAGAATCTGGGAGACTTAGCTGTGGCTTCCAGTGGTTCCAAAAAGACACAAGGAGCATCAGGCAGCAGATAGCAAGCCAGACCACTCAGGCATCATGGAAGGCCCACGGAGACAATGAAGAACCAGATCTAGAAACAGCATTGCAGTACCCAAAAGAACTAAGGAAAAGCAAGGTCATGCTCCTAGGGGAACACGGATATCAGAAGGGTCTCAGTTATGGCAAATGGAATATAAGGCTGGAGCATGACCTTGGATGTGGTGCTAAGTTCTCCTGTAGGGTAAATTTATCATTTCCCTGGATACAAGGTGAAGGAGCTAAAAGCTTCAGGTATCCCCTTAAGGCCATACATCTTAAAAAGTGGTATAGCCAGGACTTGAACCCAATCCTTTAGCACCAGAACTGCTAGCTTTGAGGCTCTGCTACTTGCCTTGAGAATAGGACCAGGGCCCAATTGTTAAACCAGAATATTAGGTCAAAACAGAATATGCAGCCAGGCTAATAGGAATGAACTCTTTAAAATCCTGCCCTTGGGCTCATTAAATTCCCCTTGATTGCTAAGGAGTCTGGTTTCCATGGAGACTGAGCCAAGTTTGAGCTGAGTATGAGTTAAATGGGCCCAGTTATGAAAGTGTGAGACAGGAGGCAGGAAACCAGGCAGGATGTAAAACAGGGCAGAGAGGTGTCTAACTTGATATTACTCAGTCCACTACCTTTCCAGTCCAGAGATATGAAATGGCTTGTGTCCAGTTTAGGCCAGAGTTGGCATGTTGGTTCTCCTGATCCCTGACCTCCAAACCTCCCTGCCTCTGTTTAAGATTAATTACTCCAAGTAGCAGTGATACCTGACAAGTATGTTAACTAGGATTTTGATACATTCTTGGTGAAAAAAAGCAAGAAACATCTTTGAAACATCAACCAATTAACTCAATATTTTATGAACACATAATGCATTCCAAATCTACACACAGATTTAATAGATTGTCAGAAAATATTAAATGTGATCCTTGTTTTGATGTTTCATTAAGGGAATGTTGCATAGACACATGAGAAGAGATCTAAAAATAAAAGGCTGCTATGATTAAATAACAAATGTGGAGTAGGACTGTGCCAAGCTAGTAGGTATTTAGTTATGGCAATGTTTCTGTTGGGAATGAGTAGAATCGCAGAGGTTATAGAAAGCAACCATGAAAGCTAATTGTTCTGGATGACACATCAAACTCCAAAGGTTAACAGAAGTTATCTCTCAGTAGTGAAACTAGAGATGATTTTTACTTTCTTCTGAAGATGTTCCCAAATTTTTCCATAAGTCTCACTATAAATAGATTTTACTTTTATATTCAAAGAATATATTTTTTAAAACAACCAAAGGATATAAAACAATTAGAACTCTTATACATTGCTGGTAGGAAAGCAAAATGGTACAGCCACTTTGGAGATCAGTTTGGCAGTTTCTAACAAAGTTAATCATTCACTTACCATACTAGCCAGAAATCCCACTCACAGTTATTTACCCAATAAAAATATTTTCCTTCCCTCCCCTCCCTCCTCCCACAGTACCCAAATGTTTAAAAAAGCTTTTATTATATAACCACAAAAAGTAGAAACAATCTATGTGCTTTCATGATGAAGGTGAATGGATAAACTATGGTATATCAATGCAATGGACTACTACTCAACAATAAAATGCAATGAACACACCACAACATGGAAGAATCTCAAGTGAGTTATACTATGTGAAAGGAGCCAGATTCAAAAATTTCACAATATATAATTGTACTGATATGACATTTTAGAAAAGGCAAAATTTCAGGAACAGAAATAAATTCGCAGGTGCTAGGTATAGCATGTTAACAATCCCTTCCCCCAAATAAAAAGCATTGGAAGACCATCTCAAGGGTGGCTGAAGTACATAATCAAAAGAAGAATTGACCAAGATGGGTTCCATATAGATAATTGGGAATGAAGAGGGACCAAAAGAGTTGAGAACCATTACAGGGAGCCCATAGGAAGAATTCCCTGACTCTTTAAATACAGAGAACAAGACACCAAAGACTACTCTAAAACCATAAGCCCCCAAAGACACAATCCTTCACAATGATGAGAGCACCAGTGAAGGTTCTTTAGACTGAAGCAATCATGACCAACTCTGGCTCAGGAAGCCACACACAGGAAAGGTAAATGGGAGTGGGGAGGTATGGGAAGGATTCTGAGTAACTCACAAGAGTGAGGGAAACGCTGAGGAACAGTGTCAGACAACTCTCAGATGCCACTTGAAAACCTTCTTCACCACTGCTGTGGCACCCAGCTCCACCCAAATGTCAACCAGCTCAATGCAGGTACAACTGAACAGCACCCAGGCTGGCCTTATATACCACTCTATCCTGGGGATTACCACTCTTTCATACCACTCTAAGATACCCAGTAGGAACTCACTGGGCACTCTCAGTGTGCGAGGCAGAAGCAGAGAGTTAAGACCATCAGGACACATTGGACCAACAGGAAATAGTAGTCTATAGATAAATGCTTTCCCTTGTCCCTTATTCAGAGCAACAGTTCTGAGATCCTTTTTGAAAACTTCTAAATCAAGTCCTTGGCATTAAGTACCAGTCACCAATTGTGGTGGCCAACTCAATACCTTATCCTGGTATTACTTATCTTTCCTCCCTCCCTGTTTCATTCCCCCCAAATCAAACTCTCTGAACTCATATTATCAAGTATATACTAGCTCTGCAATTTCAGCTGTAGAAATTCACGGACTGTCTCTCAATGGACTTGACTCTAACCAGACTCCAACCTTTTCCCAGGAGACAGTTACATGCATACTCTGCTGTGGAGAGGCATGGAACTCATGCTCTAATCTCAACCGAGTAATTTGGAATGGAGAAGAGACAGTTTTTCAAAGAATATGATAAGATTAGAAACAAAAAATGATTTGGGAAAATTTTGTTATCTAGTTGAAAATCGCACGCTTTGGTTTGGTTTTAATCATTATTGTTGAAAATACTACAGATGTCCCTTTTTTCCCCATTGACTCCTTGTGGCCCATACTTGCCCCCCACCCCAGGCCTTCACCATACTATTGTCTGTGCCCATTGGTTATGCATATATGCATATAAGTTCTTTGGTTAATCTTTTGGATCGTACTGACTTCTTAATCTTAAAAAAAAAAACGTCTGCATTGTGGCATACTAGACCCTGTGTGCCTGAGGTGCACGTTTCTCTTCTCTAAAGAATCAATAGCTCACTAGGCCTTAGTTAAAACCTTAAAATAGAAAATTTAAGCATGATTCATATCTATTATGGGATTTTCTGGTATGTTTTTCTAATAGCTCAAAATTAATATTTTAAACATAAAAAGCTTATACTTTAGCAATTGTTAAAATAGCCAGTTTTGGTGGGAATGCAGACTGGTACAGCCACTATGGAAGACAGTATGGAGTTTCCTCAAAAAGCTGGAAATGGAACTCCCATTTGACCCTGTGATCCCACTTCTAGGAATATATCCCAAGAAACCAGAAACACCAATCAGAAAGGATATGTGCACCCATATGTTCATAGCAGCACAATTCACCATAGCTAAGATCTGGAAACAGCCTAAGTGCCCATCAGTAGATGAATGGATTAGAAAACTGTGGTACATCTACACGATGGAATACTATGCTGCTGTAAAAAAGAAGGAACTCTTACCATTTGCAACGGCATGGATGGAACTGGAGAGCATTATGCTAAGTGAAATAAGCCAGTCAATGAAGGAAAAATACCACATGATCTCACTCATTCATGGATAATAAAGACCATTACAAACTTTTGAACAATAATAGATACAGAGGCAGAGCTGCCTCAAACTGATTGTCAAACTGCAGTGGGAAGGCCAGAGAGGGTTGGGGGGCAGAAGGGAGGGGAGTAAGAGATCAACCGAAGGACTTGTATGCATGCATATAAGCATAACTAATGGACATAAGACACTGGGGGATAAGGGAGAGCAGGGGATTGTCAAGGGCGGGGGGTGGGGGAAGGACACATATGTAATACCCTTTGTAATACTTATTATAATATTTTTTTAAAAAGAATAAAAAAAATAATAAAATAAAATAGCCAGTTTTATTTTACCTCATTCTCATTTTCTCTCTCTCTCTAGGTTAATATCCAACACGGGTATTAAGCACTTTCCAACTGTTCACAAGATTCAATCTCTCCAAAAGGTTCTACTGTAAGTTTCTCCTTGAGCGGTTACCAACACTTTACTCGGGAGCTGTCTTGCCCATCAGCCTCTGGGCCTGTAATATGCATTGTGTAGTCTGCATCTTCCAATATGTTGTTTTGGCTGAGCAGAGATAGGAAGGCAAAAAGCGAGTGGCCTTGGTTTTACCTAAAGGCCTCTAAGCTCAGTCTGGAGGAAGTCAGCAGGCTCCTCAATAAGACAGGTGTCAACAGAGCCGGCTTGTAGCAAACCAAGCAGTCTCTCCTGCCTTCGCTATTTAGTGCCTGGTATATGGTTTCCCCTGAAACGTCCCTGTCTTCCACCATCCTCTCTTCTTGCCCCCAGAATGCCCATGCTGCTCCAGGATTAAAGAAACCACCTGACAAACAAATTCAAACTATATTAGTGACATAATGTATTTGCCTTTTCTCAAGGCACCTGATTTTGAAAGAGGAGGAGAAAGGCAATGTATAATGTGAAGTTGTAAGAATCTGAACAGACCCAGAAGGAAATGGAAATGGTAGGGTGGCGGGGGGGACATAAGCAGCTAAGGAGGAAGGATGGGAAATGGAGATTGGGAGGGACAAAGAAAGACAGAGAATCTCCCAAAATTTCTCAGATTATTCTGAGCAATTTACTACTTCTACGTTTATATGTTAGATCAGACCCCACAGGGAGGACAGAAAAATGAGACTTTCTCCAGACTTTTGTTCAGGAGAGAAAAACCAATGATAACATTTTCCTGTGGCCCCAGGAGAACAGAAGATAGGAAACTGGCATAAGAAGGGGGTGGAGGTGGGAGGAAGATGAAGGCCCAACTAAGGTGAATGGAGGAGTTTGGGATGGAGCTGAAAGGTCAGCTTAGGTGTTTTGTCATATTTGAGCAGACACCAGCTGTGGAGACAAGAACAATAAATGTTAGGACCTTAACACAGTGAAATTAGCTGAGAAAACTTTCAAAGAGAACGTCTTACATGTATATAATTCCATTGTTAATAACTAATATACTAAAGATAACTTAGATGTCATTTATTTCCCAAACTTAGAACTCATCATTGTTCAGATATAATGATTGAAACATTACCTCAGCTAAAGACTACGTTATGCCAAGTAACTAAAAGTCGAAAGGTCACATGAGTGGAGCTAACTAAACATCTAATCCATCTGCACTTTCTTCTAGAGATGTTCAAGACAATATACACATCCACACAGTGGGAAGAAATTCTTTCATGGGACTGAGTTTTGAAAGCCTAATTCTGTAAGTAGAGAAAAACAAAATCCAGTGGAGGACCATTTGGTTTTTCATTTAATCATCTCTCTCATAACAGGATACTCCTTTTTCGTCTGGGTAACTTTGGCATCTCACCATTTAAATTTCTCCCTGGTTCTGTGTTTTTCTCTCATGGCCCATCTTTGCATTTCAGAATCACAACATGGAATCGTGTTAATAATGTATGAAGCTGTGGTGTGATTCAAGTATTTAAAATTGCTCTTTGAATGATGGTCTCCTGTGATGCAACATCTGTTCCGAAGGACAGAATAGCTCACGCATCAATAAAGCTAGTTATTGCCTGGCAAGGCTTTTGTTGCTGAAAGAAAAAGACAGGAAGGAGGCTGAATCCAGGAAGATATGAATCTTCCCTGAGAACTATGCGAAGCAGCTTCGTTCAGCCCCACGCTGAGCATAAGATGACTTCTCATTTTCTTGGAACAATCACGTTTTTTTAATGAGCTTGAGTTATTCCCTCTGACTTCTGGGAAAGTTCTGAATGCACTTTGTGTCATTAGTGAACTACCTTCTAATATTCTGTGCCAGGAGCCTGAGTGGCAGTGTAGCCACTTCCCCAGACGGCCAAGAAATACGGCACTAGGGGCTCCCCAAGTGTTTGTGAGATCCTTGGAAGTCAGATGAACAGATGACTTTTAGGGAACCAGTAACTGCAATTACATCTGTAAGGAAAGCATTTTATCTTTCTATTTCACACATTGTTGTATTATTTTAAAAATATATACGTGCGTTTTTAATATGCCAATGTGTACAAAAGGTAAGTTTCAGTCTGGAAAGAATTTTCATCCTTTTCAAAACAATAATATGACCAGCTGGGGAGGGAGGGAGGGAGGGAGGGAGGGAGGGAGGGAGGGAGGGAGGGAGGGAGAGAGGGAGAGGGAGAGGGAGAGGGAGAGGGAGAGGAAGAGGGAGAGGGAGAGGGAGAGGAAGAGGGAGAGGGAGAGGGAGAAGGAGAGGGAGAGGGAGAAATAGTAGAGATAAGCACATACTTAAGAATAAAGCTAAGCACAGTATTTGATATAAGTTAATTCGAGAAAAAAGGAAAGGGTTTGAAAGAGACTAGCAGAGGAATTGGATGTGAGAAGGAAAAAAATAAAATCAAAGGCATATATTCAGAGTACACAGTATTAGAATAAAAATTATAGATGAATAATACTTAATCCTTTGACTTAATATGTTCTTGGTAATTGGAATTTGTGTGTGTGTGTGTGTGAGTGTGAGTGTGTGTGTGTTGGAATGAGTTGATGAAGGTGTGGCAAGTATGAGAGAATGGGAAAGCAAAAGAAATTAACTAAAATACAAACAGAATAAAAGACATGCAAAGTAAAAGCAACTATTCTAAGAATAAAGAAGGAAATTTTGTTCTGATTGGCCTGTGATGTGAAGGTTGAAGGAAAAGTTAAAATGAGGAAAAGAAGGTTGAGAAAGGAGGTTGTGTCCAGTTGGGCTTTAAAAGATGAGTGGGGTTAGGCAGAGCAAAGGGTAAGCAGAGCAAGCAGAATCATCAAGACCATGGAGGTTAAACAAGAAAAAGGTAAAAGGAGCTTTTGGAAACTAATGAGTACCTGCCCATTGCGTGTAACACAAACACGACAGAAAAAGGATTCCTGGGCCACAGTACAGAGGGAGAGGATTAGTGACCAATGTAACCAGTTGTGCCTGGCTGTTGGCATTTCTTTAAATCTTGCTCTAAGCATATGTATTATTTTTAAACTCAGTAATTCAAAATTAGTTAATATTATAATATGGCAAATTTATCAATAGAATATCTTTCTAGAAAAGATATAATTAAGCAGGAGTGGGCTGTCATTCTCACAGTTTTGCACATTAACATATATCTTTTTTGTCTAGAACCTAAGACAGAAGGCAAAGTATCCTAGCCCTTTTAGCTTTACCTCTCCCCAAGTGGAGGCAAAGAACCTGAGGGAATAAGAATTTATGAAGGATCCTTGCAAACCCAAACCTACAAAAGAAATGTGCATAATGTAACTGTTCTTTCCCAACTCCTATTCATGGGCACTGTGGTTCCTCAGAATTCAGAACATACTTTCCTTTCCAAAGAATTATAACTTATCAGATATGTCTCTAAGGATAAAGTCACATTTGTGAGAACAAAATCCATTTTTCTTACTTCAGATGGTTCTTAGTCCACAAATAATAGAATCAGAAGATCCATACTCAACACAGCTTAAGATGCCACTTGTTCTTAGTTTGGGTGCCATGACTGGACACAGAAGCACTTCCTCCCACCAGGGACATCCAAGTACACGCAGAAAAAAAATGCATGACAAATGGCATTGATGAGTGAAAAAGTTCTCAGTGCATTGGCATTTTTCAAAATCCTGAGGCCCTATTCAGATAGATAGATATAGATATAGATATAGATATAGATATAGATATAGATATAGATATAGACTAGAGGCCCGGTGCACGAAATTCGTGCATGGGGGTGGGGGGGCCCCTCAGTCTGGCTTGCACCCTCTCACAATCTAGGACCGCTGGTTCCTAACCGCTCACCTGCCTGCCTGATCACCCCTAACTGCCTCTGCCTCGGCCCCCACCACTGCAGCTTCATCTGGAAGGATGTCCGGAATAATATCCGGAAGGTCATTCAGCTGTCCAGTCTAATTAGCATATTATGCTTTTATTATTATAGATATAGATATATATACTGATATATATAGATATATATACCTATAAATATATATCCAATAATGAAGGATTGTCAGTTGACTAGTGCCTTGGGGGAAACAGCAGTAAAAGCCTACCGTGTGGAGGCCTCCGAGTCCTTCCCCACCACCATCTGCTCCTACAACCCGAGGGTTTGAATGGAGAAAGTACCTAGTTATGGCCAATCAGCAGACTGGCATAATTCAGAAAAAAAATAAAATAAGGTTACATGCATGCCAGTTCCCAGCAACCCTGACCACAGGACAGGCTCACTCCAGGTGAATTTCCTTCCTTCCTCATTGGCTTCCATCTCACCTGCTTGCCTCTCAATGAAGTTCCATGGGCCAGCACCTTGACTCTGTAGGCTGAAGACAAACTTTGTTTCTGGAGCCTCCTAACCCTCTACTGAGTGAACACTCTAGGGACACCATGATTTGGTTAGTCTTTAGCTGATGCTCTGTCCAGGTTGTCATCATTGCTGTCATCATCGTTGCTATCATCATCATCATCATCTTATTTTAAAACCAGCAATACTTCTCTTAAGAGACTAAGAATGTAGTTAATAAATGTTGTCTTCTCTGTGTTGTTTGAGAGTCGACAGCCTAACGTAAACCCCAGGGTAGGAGTGCTAGACACAGTTTGTTTTTTGTATGATGATTCACTGTTGACATAAAAAATAACACCACCACCATCCCCACCCCATATAATGGTATCTGTTGATTAAGATAATACATAAAGACAAAAGGGCTACTTTAAATGTAATCATTCTTTTAAATTTGTCTGTGTATTATTTATTCATAGTGACATCCATTTGTAGGACATATGTGTTCAGAAAATAATATCTATTCTACAGAAAAACAGATGGAGCCCATTTGGATTTACACAGCCCTGTGTTAGATTAAAGGTCAGCCAACCATGGCCCATGAGCTAAGGCTGGTTTCTACAAGTGAACATTTTGATAATAGAAGCAATTACATCTAACCTACATTAAGCCAAATGCTATCCCCATGGAAAGAAGCAATTACTATTCTTAATAGTAAACCTATACCCCCCCCCCCAAAAAAATGTACTCAATTATTACTATTATATTTTAAATTTGGTCAAAAATTTTGTGGAAATTATTTTATAAGTGAATATTATAATGTATCTATGTAGTAATCCCCATTTTGCCTCTTGGCCCACAAAACCTAAAGTTTACTAACTGGCCCTTGACATAAAAAGTTTGCTGACTCCTGTGTTTGATCCAAAAAACCCCTAGGGATCCCACAGGTAGGGGCAGCTGCTCCAGCAACTCTCACTCCCTGGGAGAGGCTGACAAAGAAGTCAGGAGGCTGGATGTGCCTGGGCCAGGCTTTCTCCTGGGTAGGGGATGGGCTGGCAGGATGTGGGGAGAGGTGCATTGCTACTCCTAAACCATCAGAAGCCACCAATTGAATGCTAATGTAAAAGATTTATCTTGCTCAGGTCTGGATTTTTCAGCTAAACTGGCTTCCAGGAGGAAGAAAAAGATCATATTTGTTCTGTGATTTTCGGCACCTTATAGCAATCCATTGCAGTCTAGAAGCTAGCGTCCCGAGTATGCAGGAGCTTCTCTGGGCCAGCTTGAGAACAGTGTTATTTGTAAACCCACTAAGCCCCACAGGGAAAAGAACCTGACAGCACATCAAAAGCAGGTGGTCAGAGGCTCTTTGGGCTAAGCTCTCCCGCCCTTGGATTTCAGTTTTGTCTCCAGATCCACCCAGGAACACAGCAATGCAGACCTGATGGCCCAAGGTGTCCCTAGGCTCCCTGTCCAGGGAAACCTGCTCACTGACCTTCTTTGTACAGTCAGGATGCCCGTTCCACATCCAGCCTCCTCCATGCTCACTCACACCACCTCGCCTCGCCACAACCCACAGTCTCTGTAATTGATTTCTCTTCCTTTCTGGCTTAACCCAGAGCCACCTCCACAAACCTCCAATAACCAGGTCCCTATGGGTTACAGGAGATGTTCAGGTTGTGTGACAGCTTAATTAGATCACTTTGTGATGACAGCCAGGCGTGCTGCTGTGGGTGAGCATGGGTAAGAGGCTTAAGGCCTTAGAGAAAGGTGATACAAAATGTTCGCTGTCTTATAAACAGTTGTTCAATCGTTGTTTGATTTCTGTCCTTCAGGAGGAGGATTTCCATCAGCTCCCCCATGGCATCATCTCTGCACGCAAATGATGTGTGCCAAGACCTTACAGGATCCAGGCTGCTATGCCTAAGTGTGCCTTTTCAAAATCAAATTTCATTTATTTCTATGAATAGGTAATACATGCACACAATGCGAATGTCAAACATTTCAAAAGGTTATGCGGTGATAAATCAGTCTCCCATCCACCCCATCCCCAAGCCTTAGGGTGGCATTGTATTTCTGTCACTAACCTGCACTGTCTGACCTTGCCCCAGTGCTTCCAATTATGAAACCTTGTATTGTTTGCATCTGACATTATTGGTTTTTTAATGGGTCTTTTATTTCAGATGGCTGAGTAAGAATGGGATTGAAGAAATCCACAGCTGTGCATTCAATGGAACCCAACTAGATGAGCTGTAAGTAGCCCTTGACTATTCTTCCAGGCCATTGAGAGGGAAATGGCTCTTAGAACAGTGATGTTTATGTGGCTTTGTGTTTCCCTTCTTCTTTCCTCCACTCCATCCCTAGGAATCTAAGTGACAACAACAATTTGGAAGAATTGCCTAATGATGTTTTCCAGGGAGCCTCTGGACCAGTCATTCTGTGAGTAGCTTGTCCCATTACTATGCATGAGAGATCAGCGTGTAAAAATAAGTTAGAAGTCAACTTTCTCCAATTCATAAAAGCTTCAAGATAGGGCTGGCAATCCAGGTCAATTTTGGTCTGTCATCTGCAAAATATAGGGACAATTTAGGGCTGGTCCACATTCTAACTTTCAGTGAAATAACAACATGTAAGGAGCACTTACCAAGTCCCAGACGGTGTTTTAAATGTTTAAGATGCCTTTTCTAATTTAATCCTTTTAATAACCTCTGCAGTAGAAGCTTCTAGTCTCATTTTAGAGAAGGAAAATCTGGCTTCCCTGGAGGGGTTAACTAACTCATCCACAGTTGCAAAATTTTAGAGCAGGAGTTTAACACCAAACTGGTCTGACTCAGTACAGACTCCTAACCACTCTGCCAGATTCCTCTTCCCTGGAAGGGAACACACATTCTTTCCTTACTCTCAATGCACAGAAGTTTTCCTCACCCGGTGAGACATACACACACTTCCATTTTTTAATCCTCACTACCTCAATTCCAGATCTCCTGGGATTCATTCAGTGCCTCATAGTCCTGCATCAGCACCTTTGTCTCTATTGTTGCTTCCACATCTCCCTCTCTCCCTCCAGGAGTGACTTTCCTTATTCTCTTCTCATCTGCCTCTGCCCTTCCACAGGGTCATCCTAATTCTTACCCCTTCCCTCAGCCAACAGTGAATTCTTCCTTCTGTGACTCCCACAGCCTTCATGGCTGCAAGGACCAAAATCTGCAAGAGCTTTTAGAAAATGTGTTTTCCAGGGCTCTAAGCAAGACCTACTACACCTACTGATGAATTTACTATAGGAAGAAAAAAGGAACCCAGAAGGAAGGAGTCAGATACAAGAAGAAATAATGAGAAAAAAAAAAAAACAGATAAACACATGAATAAATCTAAAGGTTTTCTAGGTGATACTATATAGCTGTCTAAGGTCAGTGAGCATCTGGGAGCCACTCGTCTACCAGTATACCTCTTATTCAGCAGTCAGTATAATATACTATGTGTGGTTTCCTACCTATCACCTATCAACATCACTTTCATTTTCACCAAAAAGCTTATATTCTTCTTCTGGCTGGAACTTATGTATCTTCTAGGTTCTTTTCCCTATTGGGCTTAGTGGGTTTACAAATAACACTAGACCCTATAGCAGTGATGGCGAACCTATGACATGCGTGTCAGAGGTGACACGCGAACTCATTTTTTTGGTTGATTTTTCTCTGTTAAATGGCATTTAAATATATAAAATAAATATCAAAAATATAAGTCTTTGTTTTACTATGGTTGCAAATATCAAAAAGTTTCTCTATATGACACAGCACCAGAGTTAAGTTAGGGTTTTTCAAAATGCTGACACGCAGAGCTCAAAAGGTTCGCCATCACTGCCCTATAGGGTGAAGCAGAAATTCATAAAATGGTTGATATTGATGACAAAGGATGTGTTGTAACCAGTACAAGAGACTCTGCCTCTTTGAAGAAAAAAAGTTCAAAGAAATATAAGCAAAAGGAAGAAGTGTGAGCATGATGAAAGGGGAGGTGCCAGACAGACTACCTGGGTTTAAAGCCAGTTCCTTCCCCTCTGCAAGCTGTCATTTCCTCACCAAAATAAAGTGGCAAAAACTATGTAATACCTTATTCCTAATACTATTGGAGGCTTAACAATATCATATATGTACATAAATGTGTGTATGTGCATATTTATATATTCACTCGTTGAACAGGTGGATGTTAAGAACCAGCCCTGCGCCATACACCATATATAGTGCAGGAGATAAAAGAAAGCTCCTTCTCACAGAAAGCTTATATTCTCATAATGGCCAGTCAGACCCTAACTAAGCATATAACAATACATCAGGCCATGATGCATGCTATTAACACCAAATAGGAAAGAGCATAACAAATAAAGAGTGCCGGGCATAGTCCATGGGCTCAATTACACAAAGTACTTAGAACTTGTAATGCTTAATTAATGTTTCCTATTCTTAGCATACTCGGAAGATAAATAAACTTAGAGAAAGTGCTCTGGACATCTCTGACAGCCAGAAAAGCAGTTTGTCAATTCACATAGCTAAAATTCCTAAGGGGCTTGAATGTTCCTAAATAGGTACCTCCCTCTGTAATGGCCGAACATACCTGTGATAGGAAGGATAGGTTTCCATATGTCACCTGTACCAGGTGCACTATTAAGTCATAGCACCTTCACCACTGACTGCTACCAAGAACATTCAAGTTGGACAGATTCCCCAACTAGCTCGTTATCCTGGGAAGTGACCTGCTAGAGATCACACTGCCACCGTAAGCCACAGGGCTTGGACCAGAAACTAGGTCTTCTGCCTCACGTGCCATGTATTCCCACAATCTCATGTTGCCTCAAGTACATAAATATGTCTAATTAGATAAGGCCCCTGCCATTGGCTGCAAACTAAAACAGGGGAGAGAATCATTATAAATACCAGGCTCCCAGCCCAAGAACATACACACAGCACAGAAGACTGTCTCCTGTGGCTGTGCAAGCTGGTCCCAGGCTGAGGCACAGTGTGCGCAGTGTGTGCCCTCAGGGGGTCTGATGGAGAACATGTCAGAGCCCACCCGCTGCCTGACCACACGGCTGGCAAGAAAAGGGATGTCACCACCACAGGCAGCTGTGGAGGGTCCTCAAGTTACAGGCCCATTTTTCACCCCTTTTACCACAGGAATATACCTGGCCAAAAAGAAGTAAATGAAATTTACAGAAAATCCAAAGGAACTATGAGCACTTGCCATGACTTAAAAGGGTAGAGAGTGATACTGCATTCCTCCACCTTTCAATCTCAATGCATGAGCATATATATGCAAGATCCTGGCCAAGATCCCCGCCTATCCTATAGTAATTGCTAGTGTCCTTCTCCTCCCTTTAGAGGGAAGAAGATTGATCACCTTAACATCAAGGCTCCCATTCTGGGGCTTTCAGGTTAGTCCTCAGATGTCTTTCCAGCCTCTCTGCTTGCTGACCTGGGACTATGGCCTTTCCCATCTTCTACTTGTGCAATCAGATGTGCCAACCCAAGCTAAACCCTGGCCTGGGAGCTACTTGGTAAGGTATGTGCAGAAGACCTTCCCACTCCAGGTGCTGTGGGTTGATGGGTAGGAGAAGGAGTGTGCACAGACTGCTCAGCCCACAGGAGATGCCACCCAGGCTAGTGCTGGGACTGTGCCTTGGGTCAGATTCCTCTCCCTGCCAATGAGACTGTGATATGGATATTTGCATGCAGGGGGTTTACTGGGAAGTGATTGATGGAAGAAAATTCAGGCGAAGAGGGAAGTTGACAGCAATCCATTTGCAATAGAGGCCTCAGCTGATCCCATGGGGAGCTCTGGAGTTAAGATGGCCCTTCAAAGTTGTACTGGATTAAGGCAAGGGGCCAGTCCTCTTCATCAGCAGTTACAGGGTGTAGGCTGTCCCTGGGTAGGAGCCAAATCTTGGGTAAGTCAAACAAGGGCAATTCCTAAAGTAGAGCTCAGCTATGAGCCATCTCAGCAGTGAGATGGTGCACAACTGCCCTCAAGCAGTGGCTCTAAATTTGACCATGCATCAGACTCACCCGGCGCGCTGGGGAAAGCCTCGAGAGCCGATCCCCACACCCAGAGTTTTTGATTCAGCAAATAAGGGCTAGAGGGGGAGGACAGTTTGAGAAACTGCAGCTCTGAGAACTTCCCAGCTGACATTGCTGGTCCTCACAGCACAGAACCACTGCCTTTGCACCAATGCTGGGGCTTGAGAAGCCTCGCCCTGTTTCTATACATTCTCTTCCGTGAGCCAGCGGTGTGAATCTGCCTCCCCAACCGCAGGCACGTGCAAGGAATCCTAAGGGAGTTCCGGGGAGGGCACCCAAACAATGAGAACTCCTTTCCTGAAGGCAAAAATGTTAGTTGAGTGTAAAACAGGGAGCCTCTGGACACCCGAGGGTACAAGGGCAAGATGTTCCATTGCAAAGAGAAATAGATTCAGAGAAAGCCAGGGGCACACAGACAAGCTGCATCGGGTTTCAGAGGAGCAGCCTAGCATCCTGATTTCCCCCTCATGAGTCTTGACCTTGAACACCAGTGGCCATCTGAGTTTTCACCTGATATTCTGAACTCACTCAAGTTTGTTTTCTTAAGCAATCAAGCAATTGCTGTTTCTTTAGGAAACAGTTTCCTGTGGGAAAATTTTAATGCATTACCTTTGCAAGCTGGAGCCAATACAATCATATTCTGATAGTTTATCAAATTGATTTGGCTATAGTTCAGATTCATTTGATAGTTGAGATTCAAACACTGAGTTATTTGTATAAGAATGATTCTCTTCCATTACCAGTGTACCCACAGTCCTATAGACAGTAAATTGCCTTTTCATTCCGCCTGGGATCATGAAAGAGAGGTCTTCTAACCATCTGTCAGTGTAGTACACACCAGAAATGTGCTGGCACTTATGGAAATGATTGACCTATAATAACATCTTTGCTGGGAAAAATAGAAATTGTTCAAATCAAATTTGTGGCGCTAGCTATAACACACTTTATTAAACGGGGCACAGAGCACAATTTAACTCCTGCCTCTCCTGACTCAGCGTCTTATTACTGACTGCTGTCTCCCTCTCCACTTCACATCTCAAAATCAAGAATCCTAACAATGTTGAAACAGTTTAGGATTACTAAATCTCTTCAGTGCCAGCCATCATTCATGAATACTCCCATTGGTACATGTCAGGATTTAAATTCTCAAAACCAGTCACTGCCAGAACATAGCATGTGCTGAAATGTTAACCAGAATGGCATCTTATGACTGCAGCCGTTAAACCAACCAGGAAGACGAGGATTAAAAACACCAGCCCACCCAAGACTACCCCTGTCCCCTTGCCCAGCCCACCATCCCTATAAATGTCAGCAATAAAGCAAACATTCTCAACTATTCATTAAGCATATTAGGTCTTACAGGTTATACATGTAGTAGATGTTGATTGAGCACCTACTATGTGTCTGATACTATGTTAGGTGTAGGGGACAGAGGGACTTAAAAACAAATAGTACCTGCACTGAAGTATCCTGCAGAGGGACAAATGTCACTGCCCAGAACAATAAGCTCTGCAGAAATTGTCACAGGTTATAGTAACATAGCAGGTGTCCAATAAATCTCTGTCATGTGATACAGTGACTTTTAATAGATGAAGTGACAGTGTGTGGGAAGGTGAGCTCTTAGCTTATGCCTAAACTTCTGCATCAGCCTTCGTCTCCTTCCTATCTTCAATCCTTTCTCCTTCTGACTCATTTAACAAGTATTTATGAGCACCTACTATGTGCCAGGCTCAAGGTTCTCAAGATTAATCTTATAAAAACACAGCTTTCAATAAGCCATTCTTCTGCTTATATAAATTCTAAACTCTGATACCTGGCTTTCAAGGTTCAAATCCCATCCTGTGGTCCCCCCCCCCTTTCATCCAGAATAATCTTGGTTGCCCAGAATAATCCTTCTGAAAACCTCTCACTGCCACACTTTGTGCTCTGGGCCTCTCAACAAGCCTACCTTATCCTATAATCATAATAACCTACTTCCATGAGATGTGAATAACTGATTATGTCTTATTTTGTTACTCCCCCAGGGATATTTGCATCCTAAGAGTGGAAAGTGCTTTTACACAGGAATTAAAACCTAACATTATATTTCCAGGCCACATGGAAGAATCATAGCCAGGGAATGGACTGTGTGTGTCTGTGTGCCCATGTGTTTGTATTTGTGTGTGTGTGTGTGTGTGTGTGTGTGTGAATAGTATCTGTTGCTAAGTGTCAAATCACACGGAACAGTATCCTCTTATCCTTATCACTGCTGACATAAATTTCTATGAACTTTTCTTACTCCGTGGAGAAACCAGAGAAATATTTCTCTGCCAGTCCAAAATGTAGAAGTCTTGAAAGTTTCCATGTCTGCTAACTTCAGCAAGTCTCCAGTAACCTTTAAGCAAACACATCTACAAACACTTTTATTTCCCAACCACCCAGGAACCACTTTTACTAAAGTCTTTTGCTTTATCAAACTCTCGAAGTGTCTACCAACCATTCCCTCCTTTCAACATCAACCAGGAGAGGATCTGGGTGCCAGGACTTTGACAAGATGCCTTAGTCTCACGGCAACAAAGCCACCTGGTGCAAATGACAGCAGCTCACAGATTCTGCAGCTGTGAAAAGGAGGAATCAGCTGACTCCAGAACACTGAGCAGACAGAAAGGCACCAGAGCTTCCCTAATAGGTTCCCAATCAAACACCAAGGCATTGGATTGCATTCACGTCAACCCACCCCACACATTATCCTGTTTATTCTATCTCCTTGTAAACTTTGCGCAAGGTTGCTCCTTTCCTGGTGCCTTTGATGCTGTCAGTCACAAACAGCTGCCTGCTGCAGAAACACCCTTTTGCTAAGCTCCCTTTAAATCCAGATTTCCTCTCTCAGTCTATGTTGCATATTTCTTTTTTTTAAATTGCTCCCCTGTAAGACTTGCTCCAGCCTCTCATTGTTATTATGATGCTGAGGCATCTCTGCTCTCAGACAAGTATCTATTGAGTAGATTTCATGAGCACAGCCATGTGCCAGATATGATGTAGAACACAAAAATATCTTAATAATCCCTGCTCTTAGAGCATCTGAAGTCTGGCTGAGGAGACAAAACAAATATACATGAAAAGTCAAACAATATGAAAGCATAGAAGAGATAATACAAGGTACAAGATTCTTTGTAATTGCTAGAGGTTAGAAGACATCACCGTTGGCTGGGGTGATCTATTTATTCCCTTCCCCAATCCTTCAGTGTTACTCCCCAGCCTATCTTCAAACAAAACAACCATTTCCTGGGTGCTTGCAATGTGAAAGGCACTGTTTGGAATGCAAGGAACCCTCTTCCCTCTAGGAGAGATAAAATGCAAATACAAAGAGCTACTTTATAAAGCAAAAGATAGTAAGTGGTGAGAGAGGCAGAAAGCATACAAACCTAATGCTATTGTGCTCCTCGTGGCTTTCAAGGAAAAATACTTCTACAACTGGTACAACTGATCAAGATGATGGAATCACAGAGACTTCAATGGGAGTGTGCTGTGGGTTGCCACTGCTGCATAAAAACTACCCTAAAACTTAGTAGCTTAAATCGTTCCACTTTGTTCACAATTTTGTGTTTCAGAAATCTTGCTGTTTTGTCTCTGATCATGTGATGTGTGAGAGAGAAAGAGAGATTGATTAATTTATGGATAATAGCTGCCAGCCACGTGCTGTCTTTTGCCCAGGAAGTTCTTCATGTATTTTATTTAGCTCATTTAATTCTCACAACAACCTTCAGAGGTAGATATGATTATTATCATTCCTATTTTATAGCTGAGGACATTGAAACATGGAGAAGTGACATTTGAGCAAGGCCACAAATCTGAAAGGTAGAGGGGCAGGGTACATATGCAGGCAAGTCACTGCCATTTTGACTTTGTGCTGAGGGCGTCTCTACCACCCACCAGACTCCTCTTCCCCTTACAGTGTATTCTCTTCTCACCCTTTTCTGATATTTGGCCATAGATTCCACCCCAGCTTATCAGAACTATTTTTAAGCTGGTTTTACCGTGGGAAGGAGATTATCAGAATCCCTCACTTCTATGCAAATTTGTTGGTCTGTTCTATAGACTGTAGAAAGGGAGAGGGCTACATCTAAGCCCCAGATCAGCCAGGATGAAAGTATATTCAGAATTCAATGTGTCCTGTTACTTAAGTCCTCCTACCACAAACACAAGGGTCAGGGCTTCTACTGAACCAAATTCCTGTTAACAGAATATTGATCTGACTGAGGTATGTTGGATGAATTGGAGTCTCCCTCCTCACCCATGTAAGAGGATCACTGCTGTGTCTGCTATTTTGCCTGTTAATGGAGCAGAAAATTTTAGACCCATGGTAATCAGGTTATGTTTACTTTTTCTCTTTTTAGAGATATTTCAAGAACCAGGATCCATTCCCTGCCTAGCTATGGCTTAGAAAATCTTAAGAAGCTGCGGGCCAGGTCGACTTACAACTTAAAAAAGCTTCCCAGTCTAGAAAAGCTTGTTGCACTCACGGAGGCCAGCCTCACCTACCCCAGCCACTGCTGTGCCTTTGCAAACTGGAGACAGCAAATGTGAGTCTTCTCCTGTCCACCCCTTGAGCCTTGCTTGGGAGTTCTCCAATGCAGAAGTTGGTCCACAACTTCTATGTACCTGTGGCATTAAGAGAATCCACTAGAAGCGAGATCTTCCTGATGAAAGCCCTTAGACATATTCTAGATCAAAGCCTCGGTATTGTGGAAGGTTTCTAGTTTCTCTGAAAATGGGCTCATGGAAGAAGGCTACCCCCATGGTAGACTACCTACCAAATGTTAAATGAGATAACATGAAAAACACCAAGTGTAGTGCCTAACACATGGCTGATGCTAAATTAATATTTCTTCCCTTTTTCCTCTAAATATGGATTTATTCTTCAAGTCCCAACTCTTTGCCCCATAAGTGTCCCAGGAACCACCAAAGTCAACTTTGGAGGGAAGAAGCATAAAGACCACACCAGAGACTGATGCACACACATCCATGGCACATCCCAACCACGCTAAGCCTCTCTAATCCATCTTTGGCTTTTAGCACCTCACAGGGAGAACAAAGTTTGGGACATCTGTTCATTTGGCTTTCAAGGTTGGTCAGATTAAAGAAAGTGATCCCAATAGAGCCATGTCCCAGAAGATGACTGGACACACACAAAAAAATGAAATAATCATTGGCAGGATCTGGAGAGAGTGAAGAGGGAATATTATGTAGCTTGCACATGTTCCAGACATTCAAAGGATCCACTGGAGATAGAATTATGGGATACCAGGAGTTCTCTGGGCTCTCACCCACCCCTGAACCGATACAATCCACACCATGCACTACACTCAATCACGTGATGCCTTGTCACCATTCTAATATGGTATCCCAGCACTGATACAGCTTTCTGGTGCTGTTATTTCACTGTTTAATGCAGTGTCCTCTATTATGCAACTTTTAACATGCATTGACCTGCTCATGTAGACATATCTCCTGCTCAAAAGCAAAACAAAACAAAACAAACAAAAACTACAAACAAAACATCTTAAAGTGGTTTTGAAGTAAATAGAGGTTCACCCTCAGACCCATCTGAAAGATTTTCAGGAAAGGGATCCCTTTTCAGAATTTGCATGCAAATTCACTGGGAAACAATCCAGTACTGGACACTCCTCACCAATTAGCTCAAGGGCCAAAGATTTTCTTCCAAATGACTAAAATTCTTAAGGGCTTGGGCTGAGGCAGGAGGCTCGCCTCTTTTATATTCCACACAAGAGTTGTTCTAGCCAGGGCAAGAAATATACCAATTCACTGCCAAAATCCTGGAGCTGAAGGCCTCTCGGGAGAAATCTCAAAGGATATTAAGATCGCTGCAAGCACAGCACATGGTATGCTGTTGGGCCCCGTGCCAATATGCCACAGGAATATATATTATCTACTGTGTTGCTCCTACTCCTCTGGTCTTGCCACCTGCTATAGTGTACATGTAGCTTCGGGGCTCTCCCAACCAGAAATCTCCAGGGCGGCCTTGCACTGTTCCATCACTGGGAGCCTTCCCTGGTCCCTCCAGACCACCCAGCTCTCACCCTTTCTAGGTCCCTATGGTAACTTGCCATCAGGGCCCATCGGGTACAGCAAAGGAGAGGCCCATGCCTCTTCTTAAAAAAATGCCAAAACAAAGGAAAATAGCTGTGGGTGTTTAGTCTTTAATTGACACATTTACACACACAAAAACAAAGTAGTTATGCTATTCAGAAGATAACCACAGGATATTTTTAATGGTGTCATTTCATTGTATACCATATTAGGTGTAGTTTGGTAATAAGATTCGAGTTCAAAGTTGTAGGATGAAATTGTTCTTCCAGTCCTCATTTGGAAATGCCCAAAGTGTAAATATTAGGCCCTCATGACTGTGAGGTTTTGGTCAGTGGCCTTCCTGGACTCTCACTGAAAGACTTTGTTAACCACACCCCTCATCTGTCACTGAACCAGTTGGTTCCTTGTCATAGTTATACTAGCTTGCACTGTTATTTTGTTATTATTTAATTTCTCTCGTATATAGGCCTTTTCTTCACAGCTAGCTTTTAAACTGATGCACAATGACATATGCCTCTAAGTGCGCACAGAGGGCCTAGACCCCAACATGATAGTAGCCATGATCATCTGTCTTCTTACTGCTGATACTTGCTGAGGGCTCACTGCCAGGCACTGTAATGCTTTGCACCTTTATCTCATTTAATTCTCACAAAGGTAACAGTGCTATTTCTATTCCTTTCCCACAGAGACAGAAACTGGGGCTCAGAGACAGTAAATAACTTGACCAGCACCAACCAAACTCAGATCCAAACCCTCTGGTCTATGTGTCTCCAAAGCTCAGGCTCTGGGCCACCCCACCATGCACTTCCCAAATATCTGTTCATTGATTTATCAGGGTCTGAGAGTACCACTTTCTCAACCGACCCTAAACTGAATTCCCAACTCTCTGATTCTTAGAATTTGCAAAGGGACTGCAGGGGCAAGATATTATTTCCCTCGTTTCCATCTTTGTTTTTACTCTTTTCTCAGAGATATGCATTGTTTACTTTTTCTGCACTCATGTTATTGGGTCACTTCTATTTGGGGAAATGAAAGCATCAATATTTAAAATGCATTGGTAGTGGTATCAACAGTAAGAATCTTCCCAGAATCCAACATCAGCCCCAGGAAGTGAAGGCTGTCTCTAGATGGTTAAGCCAGATTTGTTCCAATGAACAGATTAGAGTCTACAAGCACCAGATTACTTACTTTCTGTTCGTATATTGTGTTGTCACTGATCCAATGACAGCTGTGACAGGGTTTGGGAGTCAGAAGTTAGAATAAAGACCACAGAGTATTCTCTTGTCCCCTCTATGCCTATCTGAGCTTGCATCGCCTTTCTTGTAAGATCTCTGACTAAAACAAAAGATTTCTGTGCATTTTCAATTACATGTATGTTAACTGTGTAGCCCCCTTTGTGCAATCCATGACTGATGTGAGAAGCCCTATTACTCTCTAAAACAAAAGATGGCACAGTCTCTAACAACAACCAAAAAAGAGAGAGTCCTTTGGGCCAAGAGAAAATGATTTCCTGGCAAACCAACTCACTTCTCAGAGGAAGAAAAGAGAGGAAAGGATTCTCCCTAACAACCCTGCTCCTAGACATTAGGGGGGAGTCAGTCTTTGCAGGTTGGGACACTTGGCTGCACTCACCCTTGACTGTCAAATGGTATTTCTACTTCCTCCACTCCCTCAGCCATTCTCTCCTTCTTATGAGGTTCTTTGAAGAATTTTAACACTCGCTTCCCGCTCACATGAAACTATGTTTAAGGTTTGAGAGAAAGGCAGTCATTTACATTGCTGTGAGCTTGTCCCTTTGGGAGGGAGGGAGTTAGGGAACAGCATAGTGCTGGTGATTCTGATTACCAGCCAATACAAACTCAAAGTCCCCCAGTTCCATCATAAAAGAGACCCAGTGTGAAACATCCCCATTCCTTTAAAGCCTTCACTTCAAAACAGAACTGTTACCCTCTCTGTCTCTACCTGTGCAATTCACCTGTCTGGGTAGAATATTTATGATCTGGCTATCATTCACATCACTTATGAAAGTCCCCTTATTCTGTTGACAAGGCCTCTTGTACATTTGGGTATAAAAGGAAAACTGAGACTGAAAAGTGAGCCAAAGAAGAGCCAGCTCCCAGGAGATGACTTCAATCTTGGGATAAATCAGGGGCCCTTGCAACCTGCATTTGCTCTTTGATGCATTCACTAGGGAACAATTTAATATGAGAGAGCCAGGTTTACTCTGTGGACAAATGCATGTCTGAAACCTACTGTGGCCCCTGGAGAGTGAGATAATAATAGGAGCCTCAGTAACATTTCAAGCAAATTAGCAGGTCTCCCAATACCCTAAGTATCAAGGAGCCAGGGACAGGGGCTGGCTGGGAACTAACCACAGACAGATCCTTCAATTTCTGTAGATAAAAGAAGCAAGTATGTTCTCATTTGAGTCAGAAAACTGTCCAGATCTCCCAGCGACCTGAGTACAGAGTACAGGAATGGGAATAGACACTACTCGGGCATATTAAAAGATAGCTGAATGGAGATGGGGGAGGGAAGAAGTAGAGTTGATATGAGACCTGTAAATTATTTGCACTTAACAGCAAAGGCTTAGCGAGTCCCAGGCGCCTTCCTCCCCACATTCAGGTTGTGGCCAGATGGTTTCCCCAGTGGGCCATCTAACTCTAGGAATATATACACGAGTTGTTCTGCTCATTTACAGTAAGCAGCATTAACCCTTGATCTCAGCCTCAAGGGCAGACAGACTGGTAGAAAGGGGGGAAATCTCAGAAAGAAACCCCATCATCCCTACCCTATGCAAAGACAGTGATATATTTGCCATTTTGGATCCAGGATGCTGATTCTATTCCTTTGTGTTTTTTTCTAGTTCTGAGCGTCATCCAATTTGCAACAAATCTATTTTAAGGCAAGAAGTTGATGGTATGACTCAGGCTAGGGGTCAGAGAATCTCTTTGGCAGAAGACGATGAGTCCAGTTACACCAAAGGGTTTGACATGATGTACAGTGAATTTGACTATGGCTTATGCAGTGAAGTGGTTGACGTGACTTGCTCTCCTAAGCCAGATGCATTCAATCCATGTGAAGATATCATGGGGTATGATATTCTCAGAATCTTGATATGGTTTATTAGCATCCTGGCCATCACTGGGAACATTGTGGTGCTGGTGATTCTGATTACCAGCCAATACAAACTCACAGTCCCCCGGTTCCTAATGTGCAACCTGGCCTTTGCTGATCTCTGCATTGGAATCTACCTGCTGCTCATAGCATCTGTCGATATCCACACCAAAAGCCAGTACCACAACTATGCCATTGATTGGCAAACTGGAGCAGGCTGTGACGCTGCCGGTTTTTTCACTGTCTTTGCCAGCGAGCTCTCAGTCTACACGCTAATAGCCATCACTCTGGAAAGATGGCACACCATCACCCATGCCATGCAGCTGGAATGTCGGGTGCAGCTCCGCCATGCTGCCAGCGTCATGCTGGGAGGCTGGATCTTCGCTTTTGCAGTTGCCCTCTTCCCCATCTTTGGCATTAGCAGCTACATGAAGGTGAGCATCTGCCTGCCCATGGATATTGACAGCCCCTTGTCACAGCTGTATGTTCTGTCCCTCCTTGTGCTCAATGTCCTGGCCTTTGTGGTGATCTGTGGCTGCTACATTCACATCTATCTCACAGTAAGGAACCCCAACATCGTGTCCTCCTCTAGTGATACCAAAATTGCCAAGCGCATGGCCGTGCTCATCTTCACAGACTTCCTCTGCATGGCACCCATCTCCTTCTTTGCCATCTCTGCCTCCCTCAAAGTGCCCCTCATCACCGTGTCCAAGTCAAAGATCCTGCTGGTCCTGTTCTACCCCATCAACTCCTGTGCAAACCCTTTCCTCTATGCCATCTTCACCAAGAACTTCCGCAGGGATTTCTTCATTCTGCTGAGCAAGTTCGGCTGCTATGAAATGCAAGCCCAGATTTACAGGACAGAAAACTCATCCAGTGCCCACAACTCCCATCCAAGGAATGGCCACTGCCCTACAGTTCCCAGGGTCACCAATGGCTCCAATTACACACTTGTCCCTCTAAGCCATTTAGCCCAGAAATAAAACAATGTGTAAATATAACCAAGTGTGGAATGATAATTGTCTTGCATCTGGAAACTATGCCATGGAATAGCTGACAGAGTGTTTCCACATACTTCATCTAACTTTATTTTCCTTGCTTACCTAACAGGTAAATTAGTTGGGAACTGTTAACTCCATATGATATATTAGGAAGCTGAAGTATTAATAACAACATTAATAATTAAAATAATACAATACTACAAAATCACATTTCTTTTGCACTTTGTAATGTTCACAGTGCTTTTGTTCAGACCACCTCAACTGATCCCTATAAAAGTCCCATTAAATAGGCAGAACATGGGTTATTCTTGGAGTTTTTCAGATGAGGAAATCAAGGGGTTAAGTGACTCAAAGGATTAAGTGACTTGTTCAAAATTGCTTGGCTTGTAAGAGGTAGAGCCAGGATTAGGTGTTCTGACAACCAGAAAACTTCCAAAAGCAGCAACACAATATTCATTTATTCATTCATTCATTCAACAAATATGTATTGAGAACTCACATGATGGCTTTGTAATGTATCAAATTGGATAGGCTGAACTACATTTCCCAGAATTCCCTGCCTTATGTTTCCTTCTAGGGTGGGCCACTGGGAGGATTCTTGGAAAAACAGGAGAACAACAAGGATGAAGCAGCCATTTGGTCATTCATACAGTTTATTGCTGATTTGCTGATTCAGCTCATTGCAATGCCCCAGCAGCTGGGCCAGCAATTGCTCCACCTTACCCTGGATCCTCCTTCAAGTTCTCTGACTCCTGGACTAGGTTCTATATTCTACCAATCAGGGTTCAACTAAAGAAGCAGAACCAGTCATGCATGCACAGGTATATACAAGGTGTCCCCCAAAAAATGTATATGCACTTTAAATAATTATAAAGGCAGTGTTTGTTAAAATACATTTCATTGTCAAAATTGAGCTATGAGCTGTTAGAATGTATATACATGATTTAGGGACACCCTGTATATGTTACAGGGAATTGGCTTATACTTGTGGGGATTGATTAAGCAGCCTTTATAAGGATGTCCTCTCCACGTCTGATGCTGGAGAGTGAAGTCCACAGGGCAAGCAGTCACAAAGGGAAGATCATGATCATTCAGGAAATTATAAGCATGATATGAAACCCCACAAGGTCAAACTGAGCCACATTTTTGTTCTTATTGCCTCTAATCTTTTTTAAAAATATATTTTATTGATTTTTTTACAGAGAGGAAGGGAGAGGGATAGAGAGTTAGAAACATCGATGAGAGAGAAACATCAATCAGCTGCCTCCTGCACACCTCCCACTGGGGATGTGCCCGCAACCAAGGTACATGCCCTTGACTGGAATCGAACCTTCAGTCCGCAGGCCGATGCTCTATCCACTGAGCCAAACTGGTTAGGGCATATTGCCTCTAATCTTGATGATAAAAGTATTCTGCAAAATCTGGGGGGGGGGGGGGGGGGGGGGGGGTCTTGCCCTAGCCGGTTTGGCTCAGTGGATAGAGCATCAGCCTGCAGACTGAAGGGTCCCAGGTTCAATTCTGGTCAAGGGCATGTACCTTGGTTGTGGGCACATTCCCAGTGGGAGGTGTGCAGGAGGCAGCTGATTGATGTTTCTCTCTCATCGATGTTTCAAACTCTCTATCCCTCTCCCTTCCTCTCTGTAAAAAGTCAATAAAATATATATATTTTTTAAATCTGGGGGGGTCTTCATCATGGAGTTAAACACTAGGGCTCCATGTGTTAAACATAGGGAAACTTTCAGACCGTGTTTCTGGAAGGAAGACATGAAGGGAGGAATAAAACAAGAGGAAAAGCCCTTCTGCACTTGTATCACCAAGATGTGACAGATCTACCAGAAGTGACACTCTGCCTTATTTAGACCAACATTATTTAGCATTCATTAGAAGAGCAAAAGACAAAACTGTTGAAACTGATATTTTTTATTCTAGTATGATGGCCACAAGCTTTGGGCTCATAAAGTATTTTATCAGTAAAGTTTATAAAGACAGGGAAGGAATGAACTTTCAGCATTTGGATAATAAGGGGCATTGGAGAAACAAGACAAATATATGGGATGTTTTGTCTATTGAATATATTAAAGAAAGGAACTAAAAGCACAAAATAAAGCCAACCATGAGATTGTGCTTGCTGATTGTCATCAAATGCTTTCAGCCACAAGAAGCAGACTCCAACTAAAAATGGCTGAAACAATGAGGCCAGTGACATGAGATGCTCCAGACTTGTATGGGAAACTCAGTGGTCTCAAGGACCCAGAACCCATGGAGTCTTCAGCCATGATTCCCTGGTGGTGATAGCAAGGTTTCTATAGCAATTCTAGATGCCACATGTAGGCATGACCAAGTTCAGTAACAAAGAAGGGAGGTCTTTCCTTCCATGCATCTGTCATTTTAAAGGGAATAAATTTCTTCCTAGAAACCCTCAGGAAAAATTTCTCCCTACCCATTATCTAAGATTCCTGCCCTGGCTGCAAGAGAGATGGCAAAACAAAGCTCTGTCACATTTTGCCTCTATAGGAGAAGGATGTCTCTGCCAGCCAGCAAGGTGGAAGGGCACTCTAAGGTATTTCCTCATGACCACCCATTGTTGGGTCAGCAATCCCAGCCTCCAACCTGAGTAAATCCAAATCCTCTCCCATGGGAGGAAGCCCAGGGGGTTCAAGGTCAGGGTGCACATGGCACCTTCACACCTCACATTTTATGTCCTCATCCCTCTCTCCTCTCCCCCTCTACCTATACCCTGTAGTCCTCCCCAGGGTATAGGGGAGGGTTGGTCTGTTCTCCTCCCCAGGGTTGATCTGTTCTCCTCCTCCCCATGTTGGTCTGTTCAAGTCCTCCCTAGAACAAACTCTGAAAGTTGCTCAGATCTGAATGCAACCACTGGAATCAGACACTGGCCAAGAAATGTCCTGTTCGAGGCACAATGTAAAAGGAGAAAGAAAAGAAAAAATAAGTCACAAATAAAAGAAATGCATTA
Organism: Myotis yumanensis; assembly: GCF_028538775.1. NCBI lineage: Eukaryota > Metazoa > Chordata > Mammalia > Chiroptera > Vespertilionidae > Myotis > Myotis yumanensis. The sequence continues at coordinate 26,124,566 of NW_027223762.1, read as the reverse complement.
GGACAGAAAGAGGGGAGACATGAGGAGAAGAGAGACAGAAGGGCAAGAGAAATTAAAGAAAGGAGCAATGTGGAAGGGAGCCAGGCCCTGATTGTGTCTCTTTGGGCTACTACTTGCCTATCTTGGTCTTAAAAACCTTTCAATTTATGGCAAAGATTTCAACTCAGAACATTGAAAAGGCTCTGTCTTAGACACCAGAAGAAAGGTCCACTGCTCCTACCATGATGTTTTAGACTTCCCAGGGCTCCACACACCATGGTCTGGGTCCCTGGGATCTAGTTTAAAGAATGAGTAATGGAAAAATATTTCTGAAGGTCCTTAAAGCCTCCTCACTTCAGACATCAGATAATGTAAGGACAACTTGATCCTTTTCATGAAGACCCAAAGTCTTCATAACATTATATTTTCTCCAATAGCATTACCCACAGTCCCTGAGCATTCTGTTCTTGGATAATAGGCCTCAAAATGCACTAAATTCCAAAGTTTATAAGAGTGCTCTATCTGTGTTCTCTTGCTTCCTTTTCTTCTGTTTACAACACAGAATCTTGAGGCATTTCTTATTAAACAAAGATAAAGGGAGAAAAATATCATAAAAAGCATCTTATTTCTAGTGATAGTTTCCATGTAATAAGATGCAAAAGCACTTTCAGCTCTGCATTTGGAGAATTTTCAGGCAATTCTCCCCCACGTATCATTAGCTAGGGTCATTTAAACTTCCAGGTATCAATGATCTGAGTAAAGATGAGATTTGGGTACAGAAGGTTTTTAGTTGTCTCATAAATAGCAGAAGCTATAGTGCAGGGTTCCTGTTTTTGAAAAATAAATCTACCAAAGAGCTATATGTTCCTGATTTCCATTAAGTGGGTGAGGGGAGAGGAAGAAGAGGAAGGAAAAAACTTGAAAAATACCAATTAGGGCACACTGCCTATAAAGTGATGGGAACACTCTATAGGCCACATCCCTGCAGAAATCCCAATAAAATTATCCCTTCCATCTTTTTCAAGTACAGCATGAGCTTCTTTCAGCCCAGGCTCCCCCATACCTAATAAGTCAAGGTAGTGCTCCTTCAGGAAATGGCCCAAGAGGACCTCCGTCCACATTGAACTGACCCACCTTGGGCTGGGGGTCAGTCAGGCTGGCTTGTTAAGCCCTGCTTCCTAGGATGTCTGGAGTGCTTCCGGCAGCTTATTTTCTATGTATTTCAGTGGACAGCTTTTATATCAAAATTCAAGAGCCAACTTATTTGTAGAAGGGAGTCCATTCAAAAGACATACTGCTTAGCATTTTGAATTGTGATAAATTATATCACTGGTGACCACTTACCAAAATCAAAAGCTGTGAAGAAACCCAGCAATGTTTTCCATTCATTCACTCATTCAATCAATATTATTGATTGCCTACTCGAAGCCAAGCATATTTCCAGTCACTGGAAATAAAATGGTAAATAATCAGACAAAATTCTACCCTCATGGAGTTTACATTCTAGTAGAGGTTACAGAGGACATATGAGCTAAATCAATCAAATGCATTGAATGCTAGACAGTGACAAGTGCTAATGACAAAACACAAATCAGGGAAGCAAGATACCATATGAAATGTCAGGAGATAACTAAAGGCCTCCCTGAAAAGGTGACCTTTGACTAAAGACAGGAAGGAAATGGAAAGTGAGACATGTGGACAGAGAAAAGGATGTTCCGGACAGAGGGGACAGCAAGCGCAAAAGCCTTCAGGCTAAGCTAAGCGTGTTATGTTGTAGAAAAATAAGGTCAATGTGGCTGGAGCATAGAAAAGGGGATAAGAGAAAATAGTAAGGGACAAGGCCAAAAAATATTACAGAGAGCCAGATTATTTTTATTACTTCTAAAAAGGTGAAGGTGACGTGGTAGAAAAATATCTGAAAGTTCATACTAAGTAAGAATTGAGCCTATGTGTATAGATCTCCTAGCCTAGTACTGACTGAACACTAGGAGATCTTGAATTCTAGTCACTTTTCATTTCCTTTAACAGCTGTTGCACCTCCTTCTCCTCCTCCTCCTCCTTCTGGATTCCCCAGCCCCTCTTTCATCCTCATCATCTCTCCACCCTCCCCATAGCAAAGCTGCTCTCCTGCAGAGCTGTCACTTTGCAAGGGAAATGATAAATGATTCACACCACAGTGATAATAATCTCCTAAATTTCAATGGGCTTTACACATTCTAGAAGACTTTGACTTGCACTGGCTCATTAGATCTTTAAAATGTTCCTGTGAGGAAGAAAGATTCTCTTGTTATGAGAGAAGAAATCACATTTAGAGGTTTAGTGACCTATCCAGGGCCATGCAGCTAACAGGAGGCACAGCAAGATTAGAATTTAAGTTGCCTACTGTCCCCTTGCTGGAGGTACATAATAGCAGAGATACTGGAAACACCAGTCTTAGCATGAATGAAGGGCAGTGGCCATGTCAGACACCTCTGGCATCAGGAGTAGCCCAGCTGCTGACGGCTACTGTGTTCTCACACAGCCAGTGAGAGAAAGGTCCCAGGGAAGCCACGATGGTGTGATGTTAATCAGATGAACAAGGAAAATGGAGCACAGTACGGCACTCAGGTGAGCAGGATTTTTATTAATTCCCTGCAACACCATTTCTCCTCCTGATCCTAACAGGGCCACCCTGGCTGGCCTGCAGCTGAGCTCAGCAGAAGCCAGGGGGAGAGTAAAAGTCCATGAAGTGCACTCTAACCCAGGAGAGCCCTAAGTCACAGGCGAAACTTGGCTGTGGGCCAAGGTCCATAAGAAGGAGTTTGAACACTCTAAGGTATTTCCTCAAGAAGGGCATAACCTTTAAGTGTATTTTTGCTCATCCCTATAAGGGCCCATTTGTATGAAAAGTGGCCAGAGCCCTTTCTCTGCCATCATCAGTCATCTCACAAATGAAACACTACGAGGTCAGAAGTGCCCTTAGACCTGCCCAAGACATCACTATGAGGCCCTACTTCGGCCATGCCCCACCCGCAGCTAGGGAGCCCAGCAGCCACAATGCCCAGGGGACATGACCACCCAGCCTGCATTGAACACGCTGATACTTGTGGTCCCGAAATCTCCTGCCAAAATACTCAGGGTCTGCCTTGTCCTCCCTACAGTGAGCCACACCCCCAATGTGCACACCCCCAGGATCACTGTTTGCAGGGTGTTGATGGAGCCCAGAGGTGCAGCCCCCATGCATGCAGGATGGGATTAGAATGGGAAGGGAAGGGAGGAGCAGGGGGCCAGTACCTCCACTGGCACCCAGTCCTGAGTCCTGCAGGTGTTCATGATGGTCTGCATGAGGAGTAGAGATGAATTGGTGCCCTCCCATCCCCACTACTGAGAAACTAGTCAAGGTTTCCCAGGCAGCTTTCCCCCCTAGATGAAGTGCTTTGTATTTTTAGACCAACCATACAAAGTTCATATAATAATCCTTCAATATACAAATTGCAATCACAATAGCATCCACATAGCAGTGAGGGGATGGGGGGGCAGTGGGGAGAATGGCAGGGGAGAGGAAGGTTTGCAGGATCCCAAATGCTTCTCTTGCCCACAGTCACTCTTAGCCTGTGAGAGCATGAGGTCTCCCATCTCTTGTGGGCCCATCAAGGAAGCCAGAGGCAGGAAAACCCAATGCTGACATTGAGACAAACCAGGCACAGCAAGTCCCTCCAACATGCCATCTCCCCACCATGGCAGCCTCCAGGTAAAGCCAGATCCAGTTAGGAGGTAACAGGAAGGTGGTTGTGACTCAAAGGGAGACTCATCCTTCTCATCACACCTTTGGGAACAGTTTTCCAGGGGCTGTTGAATCGAAAAGACCTAAAAATCAGCCTATTCCTTCTCAGTTCACAGGCCAGTATTGTCACTTTCATTTGGCAGATACATCCATGTCTACCCTGCTCTGTCCTAGGAGAATTCCACCACATTGTAAAACCCCAGACAAAAGGTATTTATTAAAACCTCTGTCTACACCTCATTCCCCAGTTCTGCACCTTCATGGTGACTTCAGCATCCGCATGGATCCCCCAGCCTAGACCTCAGCTTCACAATTCTTTGGCTTACTCATTCCCAGTGCCTTACACCTTCATGGACTTTGGTAACATGCGGCCTGATCTTAGAATTTCCAAAAATTGTCCCATCCCAGATGTTTTCCCCTTCAAAAATCTGCTCCCTGGCTCCCTCACTGTTCTATCACCTTTCTCAATGCAACCTTTTCTCCTGTAACCTGCCTGTCTTTCAGGCTGTCATGCCTTTGCACTTGCTATGCCACCTACCTAGAAGACCCACCCTGTATCCGCCTGCCTAATAAGCCCACCTCATCTATAAAAACTCAAAAACTCAGCTCAGCCCAGCTGGCATGGCTCAGTGGTTGAGCGTTGACCTTTGATCCAGGAGGTCACGGTTCTATTCCCAGTCAGGTCAGGGCACAAACCCAGATTGCAGCTCGATCCCCAGTAGGGGGTATTCGGGAGGCAGCCAATCAATGATTCTCTCTCATCATTGATGTTTCTATCTGCCTCTCCCTTACTCTCTGAAATCAATAAAAACTATGTTTTTTAAAAACTCAGCTCAAACAACAATTTTTCATTTAGCATATGTTAATTAAGCACCTACTCAGGAGCAAGTACTGTGCTAGGCAGCAGGATTATAAAAATGAGTAAAATGTCTTCATTTCCCTATAGAGACTATCTCAGGAAACAGACCAGGGAACATATAATTCCATCTGTGTGAGAATTTGTCACAACTAGACCTACCTTACAAGAAATGCCAAAGGCATTCTTCAAGAGGAAATAAAAAGATGCTAATTAACATCATAAAAACACGGGCATGTATGTGTGTAAAACTCACTGGTGATGGTAAATACATAGCCAAAGTCAGATTCTTTAGCATTGTTATGGTGGTGCATCGTTTACTTAAAATTAGTTTAAAAGTTAAAAAAAAAATGTATTAAAAATAACGGCAAATATATGGTGACAGAAGATGATTTGACTTTGGGGGTGAGCACACAATGCAATATATAGATCATGTATCACAGAAATGTATACTTGAAACCTATATGATCTTATTAACCAATAAAAAATAAAAATAATAACTACAATAATTTTTATTGGACACACAATATAAAAACATATAAATTATAACATCAATAACCTAAAATGTAATGGGGAGAGAAGTATAATGTTTCTATATGCTAAAGAAGTTAAGCTGTTATCAGCTTAAAATAAGATGTTACAAAAATAAGATATTTTATGCAAGCCTCATGGTAACCACAAAGGAAAAACCTGCAGTAGATACAACGGATTATGATAAAGTAGTCAAAGCAGAACACTACAAGTCAAGTTAAGGAGCAAGGAACAAAGGCTCTATAGAACAGTCAGAAAACAATAAACAAAATGGCAATAGTAAGTCCTTACTACCAATAATTTCTTTAAACATAAATAAATTAAATTCTCCAAAAGACAGAATGGCTAAATGGACTGGAAAAAGTCCAACAATATGCTGCTTACAAGAAATTCACATTAGCTTTGAGGATACACACCGACTAAGAGTGAAGGGATGCAAAAAAAGGTTTTTCAAGTAAATGGCAACCCAAAGATAGAAGTAACTATATTCACAAGAGACAAAATACACTAAGCTGAAAAGGGTCAAAAGAGACAACGAAGGGCATTTCAAAGGGGTCAATCCATCAAGGATATATAACAATTGTAAATATTTATGTACCCAACAGCTTAGCACATAAATATATAAAGCCAATAATAACAGAATATTCTCAATACATATCTCTGACAAAGGATTCATATCCAGAATAAAAGAACTCCTACAAATGAACAATAAAAAGATAAACAATCCAATAAATAAGAGGAAAACAGTAAAGGATATCAAAGAATTTTTTAAAAATACATCATAATCCTCTCTCTGCTTCCTGTCGCTGCGTCGGCAAGGTGGGGGAGCCGAGCTAGCTCGAATAAAGACTCTTATGCTTTTGCATCGGACTGGCTGGCTCCCTGATGTGGTTTCTTGGGGATCCTGAAATCTGGGCATAACATTTGGGGGCTCGTCTGGGATCCCCAAAACCATTGAGGGACCCCCCCCAATCCGTAGAGTCTGACTGGCCGCGGTAAGTGTCTGTGTGTTGTGTATTCTGTTCTGTGTGATATATGTTATCTCTAAGGGACTTTTCCTGTATCTGGAGGAATGGCTTCTAGATGGTACTCACCGTCAAAACTCAGACTGGCTAAGGGTTCGAATCTGGCCTATCTTTTAAAAAAGGTAGAAGAGAAGCATTCCTAGGCAGTTTTCTACTGCCTCTGTTCAGGGACTTGTTCTGTATCTGTTCTGTGTGAGCTCACTTCTGAAATCTGTAATCGCCCGCAATGATCTAAGTGGACGCACAGGGGGATCAAGGGCGGGAGGAGTCGGGGGACGCCTCGACCCTCCATCTGGAGGGGTGTAGTTTTGCTTCCGCGGAGTCGGAAGGTCTGTAGGAACCCCCTCAATCTGAGAATCTGAGACGAGGCGGGTCGCTCCCGCCGGTTTGGCGTAAGGCCATCGTCTAGTTGCTTCCATGGAGTTGGAAGGCTGTTCTTTGGGGCCCTCTGTTTGTCTGTGTCTGTGTTTTTCTGTTTTCTGTGGACTTACTGGACGGATGTTATGGGACGGACTCAGACTGCTCCTTTGGGTATTGTGATTGATCATTTCAAGGAGATTGGGGGAGGCTCTAGAGCTCCCTCAGGAGTTGGGAAGTTATTATTGTTTAAACTCTGCGTGAATGTCTGGTGAAAGTGTGTGAGTGTGGAGGGAGGGGGTCTGCCCTCTCCCCCCCTTTTGTGTGGCTCCACGACTTCGGTCAGGTGGGCATCTGAGTGAGGATCTGTGAAAACAGGTCACCCCCTCCCCAAGTAAATGCGTCTGGGATTTCTGTGCATGTGTAGAGAGAAAAGCTGGCTTAAAACTAATGCGCGCACTGTCCGATTTTGGATAGAGTTTTGAGCTAGAGTCTCTTTGCAGATGTGCAGGATGGAGCCCAAGACTGATCATTTACCCAAAGGAAAAAAAAAAAAAAGGATGCTAGCTAGATTCTAGACTGATTGAGAAATGCTGAATATTTTGACTTGCCAGCTAAAAGTTTAAGGTTCAGATTGAATTGGGAAAATTTGTGTAATTCTGGTAACTAAATGCCTTTGCTTATTGGTCCTGATTTGCAAAAAAAAAGTGTAGACAGCCACCATTTTGGGCTGCATGACTTGGCAGCCGCATGACTTGCCGCTCCCCTGGGGGCCGCCATCTTGAAATAGCAAAGGCCCCTCCCTCTGATTTAGTCAAGGGTGGAGCTTTAAGGTGGAGTTTTATGGGGCAGGAAGTGTGCTTGCCTCACGGATTTATTTAATACTATTTTTAAGCTAATCTCTTAAATCTAGAAAACCCTGCTTTCCTTAAACTAAGGGCAATTAAAGGTTATATGTTCCCTCCCTAAACAAAAGTTAAATAACTTATGTCAAAGTCTTAAAAGGGACTGATAGCAGTAATCCAATTTCTAAAGTATTATTTCAGGTAGAAACTGGTTTCATACTGGGCTTAGAGGGCACATTTTTCCTTTGCCTGGGAGGGACGGCATAGCTGTCCCAGGATCAGAGGGCTCCAGTTAACTTATCAACTCAGTGTTCTGGAGACCCAGGACTGTAATTTAGATAACATGCCTAAGTTTAACCCAGGTTACCCACGGGCTCTAGATAATATGTTAATCAAACTAGGTTATCTGTTGGTATTTTGTGCTGTAAATGTGGCACGCGCCTGTGTAAAAGTGTTTTTGTTTATTCCTGTTTTGTTTTGTTTTCTCCTGTGGTGATTCAAAGTTTTTAATGGGAAATGTTATCTGTCTTTATTGAAAATTGTTTAGCTAGTGAAATTTCTGTTTGTGTCTAAAAAAAAAAAAAAAACAACCACAGGCTTGATTTCTTTGAGGCTGAGTGCTCTGACCGATAGCAAAGTACCCTGAGCGGCCGCTGGGATCTTTCCCTAAGGGCGCTTGCTCTCTGTCAGAGGTGGAATCGGCCCGCCTAACTAGTAAACATCTCTGTCTGTTTGTTTGCTGAGAACTTTGATTTGCTATGTGATATTCTGTGCTGGGTTGTGATTTTGAAATTCTGGGGTAGATTTAAAAGGTATTTGTGGATTTTCTAGTCTGATTGGGATATTTAAGGGTGGGGCTCACAGTTCCTCAGGGCAGAGATTTCATGGGCCCTCCCCCTGCCTGTGAAAGGAAGGCAACGGGCCCTAGAATCTGTACGAGACCAGCCCAACCCCAACTCCTCATCAGCACAGACCAGGAGATTGGGTCTACGACAGAAGGCACCGCCAGGAGACCCTCGAACCACGTTGGAAGGGTCCCTACACTGTGGTGCTGACGACCCCCACCGCTCTCAAGGTAGACGGCGTAGCAACCTGGGTCCATCACACTCATGTCTGGTCAGCGGACCCATCCGTGATCCGGGAAGACTTCGTCACCAAATGGAGCGTCAATCGAGATCAACGCCACCCGCTCAAGCTCAAGCTACGGCGTGCTCGACCTGCCTGATGCTGGTAACATTGCTCGCGATCACTCCTGCTGCCGGGAGCCTCCACAATACTGTGTAATAGACTTAGATGATGCCTGCATCTTCATGGACATGGCTCCAAAGAGACAAGGACAATTTATAGGAAGATCAAGAATAGACTTTAGTAGGATTTGGCTGCCTGAAGCGGCCATGATGCCAATATTATGTTTCATTGTATTGATATGTTATATTGACCTTTGATTCTCTTGCAGGTTTGAATGTATGTTGACTGTCCTGGAAGGGGACTGTGTGGGGTGAACCCCAAGAGTAGAGGGTGTCTGGCTGCCAAGAGGGCAGGTGCCCAACTGGGCAGGGAAGGGTGCCCATCAGGTTTTGGTCTCTGTTGGGAGACAGTTGATGGTTGGCAGCCTGTATATTGTCTTGCAGGCCTGCGTAACCATGCCCATGTCAGGGGTAGTACAAACCTCAACTGTAGAAAGCTGGGAAAGGCCTGTTTGGAATAGAAGGTCTAAGGCATGGTTATGCATAGAAAGAAAGTTTAATGGCAACAGTTACTGTTTTGTTATAACTCCATGAAAAGGAATTGGCAAGGAAAAATCAGAAAATCTTAGAGCAGATCAGTATGTTTTTCTCCTTACATAATTCCTCTGAAATATTGGCAATGCTAAACAAGTCATGGCAATACATTTCTTTGCATAGATTCAATAAGACTGGTTCCTAATAGTGGTTTTATTAATGGAAAACTTTGACTGGAGTATCATGTTTTAAAGAGCCCTGTCTGAGCTCTAAAGACTTGAAGCCAGTAAAAATGCCACGAAGAATGCCTGGTATCCTGCTTGGAAGCCCTGAAGATGGCTGGCGCTGGAGCGTCAGGCCCATGCCCTACCATTATTGGCGGTTGGTAAGAGTAGAAGGGGAGCAGTAGGGATGCCTCTGCGTTCCTGCGGAACCCCCACACACTCTGGGCCGCAACAAGTAGGAAGGCTACTGAGATGGGCTTAAAGCCTAGAGCGTGGGCTCAGGTGGAGTTGCTACAGGTGAGGGATTCACCTAACTCAGCAGATACTGCAGGCGGGCCTGATGGCAGCTGGGTGGCGCAGCTTCCTGGCCCTACGGGGCACATTAAGATTCAACCATGAGATTCCAGCAAAGGTAGTCAGTTACCATTCTTGTTGTGTTTATGCAAACATCAGGACAGTAGATAAATTAATCTTGATTTGGCTTTTTGATAGCCATGGAGGAATTTTAAGAAGAAAAATCCTATTTCAATAGAAGTTGTTAAAGCTAAAATGGTTTCTTTCCCTTCCACCAGACCATTTGTTAAGATATGCCCAGTACGGGCCTCTAGCAACGGTGGAATAGAAAAGCAGTCCGTCTCATGATTGAGCCGGAAGTTCCAAGACAAAGGGGGGAATGAAAGGGCGAGGGCTAGGCCCTCCACCTTGCCCCAGGGTAAGGGCTAGGCCCTCCACCTTGCCCCAGGGTAAGGGCTACGCCCTCCACCTTGCCCCAGGGTAAGTGCTCCATCTTACCTTGGCCACATGCTTGGCAAGGAGCTTCTTCCCGGAAGTCTAAGCCTCTGCTAGCCACACCCAGGAACAAGACACAGACTTGTGCCTGGCCAATCGGCAGAGCACAGTCCTTTCTCCTCCCCTTCCTCCAACTCCCCCTATATAACCGGTCTCCACACAGAGTTATCTCTCTCTCTGCTTCCTGTCGCTGCGTTGGCAAGGTGGGGGAGCCGAGCTAGCTCGAATAAAGACTCTTATGCCTTTGCATCAGAAAAAAAAAAAATACATCATAAAAAAATATGTACATAGTAGCCTTATTCATAAAAACCAAAAACATTTCCAAATGCAAATGTACATCAAAAGGTGAATGGATAAATAAATTTTGGTATATTTAAACAATGGAATATTACTCAGCCGTAGAAATACCATACCATACACTGGTGAATCTCAAAAACATTACATGAAGTTAATGAAGCCAGACACAAAAGACCAAATTCCATAGGATTCCATTTATATGAAGTTTAAAAATAAGCAAAATTAATGTGTGGTTGTGCTGGGCTGCATATCTGGTGCTTTGGCCAGATGGGTCATGCTGTGTTGTCTGTTCCTAAAACACATATATAGGAAGGTACTGACATCAGGCCAGGCCTTGAGATATGGTCTCATGGCCCCTTCCTAGCACGCAGGCCTTCTTTCTCAGAAGGCCCGGAAGTCTCATTCCAAATTTGGGAGACAAAGGACTGGAAAAAGTATAAATAAAGAGAGTTTCCTTCATATTGGGGGTCCAGAATTTGAAAGACACGTTTTTCTCTGGGCCTCCACAGAATTTAATAATAAAATGTAACTCCTGTAATAGGCACTGAAGTTCAGCCTTTGCTTCGGCAGGGTGCTGTAACTGTAGTCGCTGGCCAGCTCAATAAATCCTCACTTGCTGTTTAAGACCTAATTGGAGTCGGTGGTCTTATTCTCGCAAATGTTGGTCCACAACATGGTGACTGAAATCCAAAATGCTTGTCTTGGGGTAAGGTTTTGACTGAAAGGGGTACTTTGAATAGTGATGGAAGCTGTCTGTTTTGTGTGGTGTTTACACAGATGTCATTACTATGAGATGTCGTATGCCTCAAAATATCTGTATTTCAACCTCACATTTAAATAATAGTTTTGCTCATTATAAAATTCTAATTTTCTTCAACACTTTGAAGATATTGATTCACTGCTTTCCCATATCAAGTACAGCTGTTGATTAAACATATCCTAGATAATAAAAGCCTAATATGCAAAGTGTCCCCTCGACCAGAAGTTCAACCACTCGCTATGACGTGCACTAACCACCAGGGAGTGGCATGGAACATGGCGGCATCACCGATGCGCTGTGACCTTTCACTGGCTACCTGGGGGCAGGGGTAATGGGGGCAGAGGTGTGGTGAGAATGCAGGGTGTCCTCCGAGCTCACTTTCACTCCCCCTACTACTCACCCCGCCCCCGGGACGCCAGGGCTCACGTGCCAGGGAAGCCCCCTCGCTCAGGTGCTGGGCACCCACAAAGAGCCCACCCCACACCCACGCGGCCTCTTTTGAGTGAGCCACAGGGATCACAGGATTCGCACAGGAGCCGGTCTGTGAGGCCGGCCAGGAGAGAGCATGCTGCCCGCTCGGCTTACATGCAGCGCTGCTGGGCAGCCCAGAGGCCCACTCTGCGCCCCAGCCCACGGCATCCGGCCACACTCACCGCATCTCCGAGTGGGGACTCAGGCACCGTGACTAGGCGGAGGGGGGCACACGAAGGCCTAAGGAGTCCATGTGCTGCCCAGAGGTCAGCTGGGACCTGACTTTCACACCAGATGCTCATGTTTCAATCACCGGCCAGGACTAGGGACTGCACCCGTGCATGAATTTCATGCACTGGGCATCTAGTAAGTATATAAAGTATATATGTATAGTTATATAAAGTATGGTTATAATAAGATTTTCTTATTCCTATGGGTAATGTGCTTTTCATCTTTGAAATATTTCAGAATTTTCTTTTTCTTTGATATCTTTTACTGTCCCTGGCACATCTCTGCCTGAAGTCACCTCTTCTACACAACACTCTCTGTATCTTTCCAGTTAAAGGTATTTTCTTCTATGATTCTGTTGAGGGAAATTTATACTTCTACTTCAGTCCTTTGCATCTCTCAACTTGCCATCTTGTCATCCTTTTCCAACACTTTCTGAGAAAATTCCTGTTTCAACATTTTAGTCTAATATGTTCTTTGGCTGGATCCATTCTCATATGTAGCCAATCCACTGAATTCTTTATTTCAACAATTATATTTAGGTGTGTAATATCTCCAATTGGTTTCTCTTCCTATTTGTTTCCCTCTGTTTTATTTTTTCAATATCCTCCTTTATCTTAAAAGATAATCACTATGTTTATTTGCTAAATTATTGTTCATTCAGTTTCCTGTGGTTTAGCTTATTGTGTTAAATTTATTTCAGAGAACATTTACTCCTCACATGTCTCACCAATTTTTTCTTTGTAAGTTCATCTTTCATTCCCTTAGAATTATCAACTGCTTTGCAAATAATGTCTACTCAGGAGAGATGTAAAAACTTAGGCTTTGCCCTAGCTGGTTTGGCTCAGTGGATAGAGCATTGGCCTATGGACTGAAGGGTTCCAGGTTCTATTTCAATCAAGGACATGTGCCCAGGTTGCAGGCTCAATCCCCAATGGGGGCGCGCAGGAGGCAGCAATCAATTATTCTCTCTCATCATTGATGTTTCTATCTCTCTCTCCCTCTCCCTTCCTCTCTGAAATTAATAAGAGTATATTTAAAAAAAAAAAAACAACAACAAACTTAGGCTTTGCTTGTTCTACGGGTGAGTTAAAGAAGGATGGTCTTCAAGGTAGAAAGTCTCAAAGGTTGCAATCTGAATTCAGCCATCCCCTGATTATCACCATGTACTCCCCTGACCATTCACCTCATCTCCAAGTATCTATATATACAGAATGGCCAGATTATTATGACCACCTGACGTTTGTAGGCAAATTAGCTATAATTTCACGCTGAAGTTGCTAGAGGGCCAGACCATTATAAATAGGGAAGCAGGTTGTTTACCATGACAGTAGAAGTGATTTTTTTCTGAAGATATGGGTAAACAACGCGATTTAACAGCCTTTAAACATGGGATATATTTGAACGTGAGTGGCCAGGTTATTATGACCACCTGACGTTTGTAGGCAAATTAGCCATACACTGCATCGTATGGGATATGGAAGCTGAAGGCCTGTTCTAACACCTTTGCTGTCTGCAGTTACCAAGATAAAACGTCTCCAATTTGCACAGGAACACAAGGATTGGACAGTCGATCATTGGAAAAAAGTCATGTGGTCCAATGAATCACATTTCCAGATTGCATCATGCAGATGGCAGAGTGAGAATTTGGCGGAAACAGCATGAAAGCATGCACCCCACATGCATGAGTATAACCCTTCAAGCTGGTGGGGGCAGTGTTATGGTTTGGGGCATGTTTTCCTGACATGATTTGGGCCCTTTAATTCGTGTGGAACAACGTCTGAATAACACAACATACCTAAGTATCATTGCTGATCAAGTTCATCCTATCATGTTGATGGCGTATCCCAATGGAGATGGCTTCTTCCAACAAGACAATGCGCCATGCCATGGTGCTCATATTGTGCAGGAGTGGTTTGAAGAACATGAGGGAGACTTTACCTTGCTTAGGTGGCCCCCACAATCACCAGATCTCAATCCAATTGAGCATTTGTGGGATGAAGTTAAAAGAGCCATCAGGCAGCTGGTTCCACAACCATCAAATCTCACAGAACTGGACAGTGCTATTCATCAGGCATGGTGTCAGATTCCTCGCATCACCTTTCAACATCTCGTGGAGTCAATGCCAAGAAGAATCACTGCAGTACTGAAGGCAAAAGGTGGCCCACCGAAGTACTGATGGGGTGGTCATAATGATCTTGCCACTCACGTTCAAATATATCCCATGTTCAAAGGCTGTTAAATCACGTTGTTTACCCATGTCTTCAGAAAAAAATCACTTCTACTGTCATGGTAAACAACCTGCTTCCCTATTTATAATGGTCTGGCCCTCTAGCAACTTCAGCGTGAAATTATAGCTAATTTGCCTACAAATGTCAGGTGGTCATAATAATCTGGCCACTCAGTGTATATAAAAGCCTAAGTAACCTTTAAGACTGGTCAGCTGGTCGCTATGACGTGCACTGACCACCAGCGGAGGCTCTCAACGCAGAAGCTGCCCCCTGGTGGTCAGTGCACTCCCACAGCCAATCACCACCTCCCCCCACCCCACCCCCACCCCGCATCCTCCTCACCCCCCCCCCACCACCACTGGGCAAGATGGCCCCAGTTGGCCCCAATCACAGGCCAAGCCGAGGGACCCCACTCATGCACGAATTCATGCACCAGGCCTCTAGTGTTCTCATAAGCATAGCCTAGCTATGGTATCATGCCTAGCCCACTGGATGGAAGGAGAATACAGGATAAGGGAAAGCTCATGGTGTATAGAGGTATTGCAGCTACTGGCTTCTCACTTTGGCTCTGGAGCTGCCCTCACACTACCTTGGTACTGCCACTTCTGCTTGGTCCTGCTGCTTGCCTGCTCACATCACCAGAGGAGAAAGGACCCATTAGAAATCTCTCTGCCAGCCAATCCCTTGGATATCCCTGGTCTTCTTCCTTTCTAGTCCATCATTTCTCCCACCTGGGCAGCCAAACACATTTATCTCCCTAGGGTCCTCACAGTTTTAGCCTTAGTTAATGAAAACGGTTGAAATCCAACAATCATTTTTATCCTGTGACATCTCTATTGTTAGGTTCAGAGAAGAAAGACAACATCACTGAAAGACAGTGCCAAGGGACTCCAGGTATATTAAGGCTACACAATAAAACTTTGGTAAGAGAAATTGTTAAAAACACACTGTATGACTGAGTGTAGAGCTAGGTTACATGCCTGCTCCCAGCTCAGGCTATAAAGCTTTTCTGACCATCCTCAGAACAAAGAGAGAATTTCAGAATCTATATAATTTAATCAAAGCTCACCAGGAGCACTAGAGAGAGAATATTTGACTACTTTCAACAATTGCTCAAAGGCAGTAACTCCTGAGAGGACTAAGTAGACAATCACAGAAATATATCCTGTAGGACACAGTGCCTGCCCTCATCTAATTCACCGTTTCTCTTAATGTATCTTTTCAAACTTTCATAGTTCTTTATCTGTTCCTTTCCCTCTCTGATAGCAAATCTTTGTCTAATTTATTTGTTCAGTTCCAATAAAAAGATATAGACAATGGCTAGGATAAAGAGTCTTCAGAGATTCTCATATGAGAAAGGCTACAATTCAATTCCTTCAATGAATTCTGGGTTAACACAAATTACTCTGAGAGAGAGCAAGACACTCTCCATGGCTCAATTATGGAAATCCTGAATCACAGAGGATAGAATCCAGTTCCTTTTCTCAGTTATCTTATTTATTTATTATCAGAATTCTCAGTTATCTTATTTATTTGTTTGTTTGTTTCTTAGAGAGGGAGGGAGAGAATGAAGAGAGAGAGAGAGAGAGAGAGAGAGAGAGAGAGAGAGAGAGAGAGTTATTTGCATAGCATTCTATAGAAAACTAAGAAAAGCAGCCATGACTTCTTTTTTCTCCCAGAAATTTGCCTGGTAGAGGCATTATTTTCTTCTAACAAAACAGTATCTATTTAAAACCCAAACCACTTCTGGATAAATGTCTGAAGTGTTCCTCATACAAGGCCCTGTGAGTAAGCATGAAATAAAAATGCTGTCATTATTATATTGATGATGAAATTAAAAATAAATCTTTAAATATATAGAGTATCACAAGACTTTCCCCAAAATCCCTCAACTGTGAAGTAGAGACACAAGACCATCATTATCACAGGTTATGAGGATTCAAGGTAACTGAGAATGGCCCTGACCAGTGTGGCACAGTTGATTGGAGCATCATCCCATGTACCAGAGGGTTATGGGTTCGCCTCCCAGTCAGAGCACTTGCCTAGGTTGTGGGTTTGATCCATGGTCAGGATGTGTATGGGAAGCAACTTATCGATGTATATCCCCCACATTGATGTTTCTCTCTTTCTCCCTTCCTCCCTCTCTAAGAAACAAACAAACAAATAAGATAACAGAATTCTTGACCAATCAGTAATTCCCAGAAATAATGAGCATTTTCTCTTTCTATTTATCCTCCTTTCTTGGTTCTGGACCTGAGCAGATCCATATGCAGACACATACACACATACCACAATACCAGTATAGAACTTTTTCCATTTCAGCCTTTACCTCTCTTCCCTTCCCTATGCCCAGCCTGTGGCAAAAACTCATACCCATGGCTCTCGCAATGAGAGAAGCATTAACAAAGCTTCTATCCACCTGACCAAATAACAAAGTTACAAAGTAGACAATGACTAACCAAGATTCTTTAATCCCTTCTTTTTTCTCCTTTCAGAGGTGTTAAAGCTCAACCTCTTTTTTTCCTTCACTGGTAAAACAGGAAAAGCTCTTGGAGGAAACTGGCCCAGTCTTTGACAAGTTAGGTATTATCATTTCCCCTTTTACAGATGAAGCAACTGAGGCCCCTAGAAGTTAAGTGGCTTGCCAAAAATATCACAAGCAAATGGCAACAACTGAACAAAAATGCAGGTTTTATGCTTCCTAAAACAATATTCCCATTTCCTACATTGTAGGTTTTTAGCCAGATGCTCAAGTATTCTCAATTCGTCAAAGTCTGCAAAGAGTTGGGAGGACACTGATATTCCTCAATTTTTATTACTTCAAATCTCAACAACCATTTGATTTCACAACATCAAAAATGCTTCTCTATTTCATTGTGGTGGGTTTCAACCACCTGTAATTGACTCTGCCACCCTTAGTTAATGGGCAATTCATCAGTGCAAGATCACCATCTAGTGGTAAAAGCCACTCACTGCTGGCTACACAGCATATCTTGACCTTCTAAGCTCCCCTTTGCCCTATTCCCACACCAACCTCCCAGCCCAGCAGTAATTTCCACAAGACTTCCAAAAACAATTTAAAAAGGAAATAAGAAATTTCCAGTTATATAAAACATAAAGTGATTTTAAAATTATTTTGTGATTTAGGCATTTACTAAGACTCACATATAGATAATGATCTATCCTATCAGCAGATTGCTATTAGCAGCCTAGAGCTTGAGGACACATCAAGGAAATACTACATACAAATCACATGGCAGATAATTGTTGATAAACACAACTTGAGATCAGTGCTAGATTCAACTTCACTAAAGAGCTGTACGGTCTCAGCAACTTCCTAAGAATCTAGCAAGTACTGAAAATTGAGAAGAGCAAAAATGGCTACTTCATTAAAAAAAAAAAGAAGAAGAAAAATAAAGTAAATTCTGATTCTACTCTAAAAAATTTATTGAACACCTACTATAGGCTTAAATAATAATATGAGGTGTGTTAGATAAGTATTAAACAATCCTCTAATGCCCTAACCGGTTTGGCTCAGTGGATAGAGCATTGGCCTGGGACTCAAGGGTCCCAGGTTCGATTCCGGTCAAGGGCGTGTACCTTGGTTGCGGGCACATCCCTGGTGGGGAGTGTGCAGGGGACAGATGATCGATGTTTTTCTCTCATCGATGTTTCTAACTCTCTATCCCTCTCCCTTCCTCTCTGTAAAAAATCAATAAAATATATTTTTTTAAAAAAACAATCCTCTAGCAATCTCACTTTTGCTCACAACTCTCTATTCCATAGAATCTACTATCTTAGTCAGTAATATTCTAATAACTATGTATGGTGTTAGATTACTATGAGATTTATCAGGATGATCATTTAGTAAGTTATATAATGTCTAGTCACTGGGGTATACACATGAAACTAATATTACATGTCAACTGTAATTGAAAATTTTTTTAAATGATTTATTTTTAAAAAGAATGTACTATCTTTATATTAAACAAAATGTTTTAAATGTCAAATTCTTTTTTTCTGTCTTAAATATTATGAGCTTCTCTACAGCCATTAGCATCATTGACCAAGAGCTTTTCCTAAGACTCTTTCCTATCTTTAATTCCTTGACCTTCACTTTCTTGATTATATGCCCACCTCTCTGATCACACTTCCAATATTTAGTACCCCCCTTCCCATGCCTCTCAAGGTATATATTCCTCAGAGATCTAACTTGGGGCTCCTTCTCTTTTCATTTATTTCACTTTATCTTGACAATCTATCACATTTGTGGCTTCAACTATCCTGACTTTTCCTCTATGCTCTCGTTTCATATTTTCAACTGCCTACTGAGTATCTCTCACTGGAATTTCAAACTCAACATGCCTAAATCAGAGATTGGCAACTTCCCCTCCAAACTCAACTGCTCTTTGTTCACCATTTCAATCCAGGGGGCTCCATACTTTGTTGCTACTTTAACTCCATCCTTTCCCAAAGTGCTCTCACGTAATCAATTCCAGGGGAAGTCATTTTTGTATCTGCACTGATCTCTCAGCATCCCTTCCTGCCTTTCCCAAGGCCATTACTCTGATCCAGGTTCTCATTCTCTTCCACTCTGGCCACATCATTCAAATATAATTTCAAATATTATTCATTCTACATATGTTTTTTGAAAATCTAATGTGCACCATTTATTAGGTTCTAAGACTACAGCCAGAACCAAATGAGATAGCAGCCTTGTTCAGATGGGGTTTATATCTTACTATAGGAAAAGAGAAAATAAACAAATATGGGGGATGAGGAAAGGCATAAAGAAAAAAAACATTTTCATCCTGCCACCTTGATTCAACAAAACAAGATCTCTATCATTATCTCAGATCTTTAGTTTTTTTAGTTATTCTACTCTACCTATCTTAAGTGACCTGTAATAAAAAAAAAAATTGAAGTTGTACATAGTTGATGGGAAAAAGTGGAAAAGCAAAAGTCTATATTGTTTCCCTAACCCTCAAACTCTTTCTTAACTTTAACATTATTTTCATAAATTAAGAAACAACTTCTAAACGTCTCAGAGTGGATAGAATCAATTAGGCAAAAATTGTACCTGTGCCTTGACAGGTCAAAGGCTGTGAAACAACCAGCTTTTGTTACCAGGAGGCAAATTAGTAGTGGATGCCTGTTTTGATCATTTAGTTGGAAACCTAAAAGTCTAAATTATGTTTATAGTCTTTACTAGAGAGTTTCAGCCCATCAAACTGATACTCATTGAACCTAAGAAGCAATCAACAAGATTTGTGTTTGTTCATATTTTCAGTATTAATTGCCAATACTTAAGTCTTTATATACTTGAGTGATTCATTCTTTCTTTCATTGAGCAAGTATTTATAGCATGCCTACTATGTGCCACATGGGTCTGGTTTCCAGGGTAGAGCAATATGACATTGTGATTACCCTCAAGACATTTGCAGACTAGCATGACAAGGATCTGTGGACCAGTGAGAGAGATGAGAGTTATAATAAAAGTTCACATAAAGTTCTATGGGAAGAAATGGACAGGAGTCAAGCAAAGCTTTACCAGAGACTCTTGAGCTGGGTGATCTTGAGAGTTGAGTGTTTCTCAATAAAGATGAAGAAGATAATGCAGACAGAAGGAAAGATGCCCTCGGGGGCATGACATAACAGGACTGGGGCAGCTGCCAAGACAGGACATAGAGTCCCCACATAGAGTCCCAGCATTAGATAACAGAGGGAGGAATAAATCAGTTATCAAACTGAAACAGAAATACCCATACCAGGGTCATACTTGCACAAAATTGAGATATTGGCCAGTTTCCAATGTTAGCTTGTTTGACACATACTAAGATGACTATGCAATATGAATAGACAAACACATGAATCTACTCCAAAAACATAAATCACTGGTAACTTTGCAGCCACTGACTCTGCCTTGAATCATTTCATAATTCCTCCAAGATCTTAAATTAACATACCATCAGTGTGCCCAGGTTTCCCAAGACAACGATGAATTTATTAAAAGAAACTTTAGTGCTACCCGCTGGTTTGTGTTATAAATTGTTTGGCTGTTTATGTTGTTACCACAGCAACAGGTAAATAGTTAAAATTGGCATAGAACATGGGGTACTGCTAACATATTGCTTTATGAAGTACTTTCTGGTAGTATTGCCATTGGAAGAGTTTAAGATAACATAATGAGCTATTGCCTCTGAGGAGAAATCAAAACAGAAGTAGAGGGAGTAAGACAAGGGCCTGGGATATAAAGGGGTTTCATGGACCATATCCTGTGTCAAGGAACTAATAGCTCTTACTGGGAAAATCTCTGAGGCAAAGAGTGGGGTAAACAATGTTAATAATGCCAATGTGAACTTGACGTCCCTAAGAAGGAGAGGGTACTCAGGCTTTCCAACCTAATTGACCAGGGATCACTTTTTCACCTAGACTAGAGGCTTAGGGACCATCCATGAAACATCCATTGAGGAAATGCTGAGTTAGATAATATTAAAAACTATATTAAGAACCTTAAATGGGTGGGGGGGGAAAAAAGGACACATATGTAATACCCTTTGTAATGCTTTAAGCAATAAAAAAAAAAAAAAAAAAGAACCTTAAATGAATATTATTAAGTGAAAGAAGCCAATTTGAAAAGACTTAGTATTGTTTGATTCCAACCATATGGCATTCCAAAAGAGGCAAAACTATGACGACAGTTAAAAAAAAATCAGTGGTT
Organism: Myotis yumanensis; assembly: GCF_028538775.1. NCBI lineage: Eukaryota > Metazoa > Chordata > Mammalia > Chiroptera > Vespertilionidae > Myotis > Myotis yumanensis. Next base: position 26,103,768 of record NW_027223762.1, on the reverse strand, counting down.
TTCATGGGCTAGGGAGCAATGAATAGGCAGAGCACAGAGGACTTTTAGAGCAGTGAAACTATCCTATAACGGCAGATACATGTCATTTTACATTTGTCCAAACGCATAGAATGTACAACACCAAGAGTGAACCTAATGTGAACTATGGACTCTGGGTGATGATGAAGTGTCAGTGCAGGCTCATCGGCAGTAACAAATGGCCCTCCCTGGTGAGGGGTGTTAATAGTACAGGAGGCTGTGCAGGTGTGGAGTCATAGGCCATGTGGAAAATTCTCTGCACTTCCTGCTAAATTTTGCTGTGATGCAGTTGCTCTAAAAAAAACTGCTCTGAAAAATAAAGTCATTTTATTTTAAATAGTTAAAACTCAGACAGGGAAAGAAACAGTGGCAATTTGGAACAGGCCTCCCCTCCTCTGCATCTTTTTCTTCCCAATCTTTTTTTTTTTAATATATTTTATTGATTTTTTACAGAGAGGAAGGGAGAGGGATAGAGAGTTAGAAACATCGATCAGCTGCCTCTTGCACACCTCCTACTGGGGATGTGCCCGCAACCAAGGTACATGGCCTTGGCCAGAATCGAACCTGGGACCTTTCAGTCCGCAGGCCGACGCTCTATCCAGAGCCAAACTGGTCAGGGCTTTCTTCCCAATCTTAACTGGGCATCAGGAGGCTCAGCTGCAGACCCTGCTGTCGCTCTGGCTAAGTGACCTTGAGTAAGTCACTTCACTTCTCTGAGCCCTTTGCTTCATCACTTCATCACTCTTAGTGAGAGTTGAACTACATGCTCATGGAGGTCCTTTTCATGCTAACTTTGATTCTTCACTAAAAGGAAGTCCATCCTTGAAACCTCTCACAGCAGAAAAGAGGCATAGAGAAGGGCGAGGGAGGCAAAGGAGCAGGGACGAGAAAGGGTTCTGCATTTTTTCCCCAAAGTCAGTTCCCTTTCTTTTTTTTTATTTTTTTTTTTAATATATTTTATTGATTTTCCACAGAGAGGAAGGGAGAGAGATAGAGAGTTAGAAACATCGATCAGCTGCCTCCTGCACATCTCCCACTGGGGACGTGCCCGCAACCCAGGTACATGCCCCTGACCGGAATCGAACCTGGTACCCCTGAGTCTGCAGGCCAACGCTCTATCCACTGAGCCAAACCAGTTTTGGCTGGTTCCCTTTATTAAATGATTTTTTTCACAGACCAGAAATACAAAATAAAAGTAGAAATAGACCCCACTTAGGAGCTATTTAAGGGAAATATGTCTAAAAACTTCTACATTCACTGTAGTGGGGCAAACCAAGTAAAATGGCGTTAAAGGCAAACATTCAATACACCATTTTAAACCAAAAAAAATGAACATATGAAATGCCATGCACAGCACACACCATTCCTTTTTTACTTTTTTTTTTTTTTTTTGCATTTTTACAGTTGTTGCGTTCACACCAACTCTGTTGCCTGCCCGTGTCACTCCCTGGTGACAGGCACTGGGCTCGTTAAGGAACAGCCCAGGGGCTGTGAGAGTGCCCAGATGCAGAGGTATTCTGCTGCATGCTTCCTGCAGCCTGTTTCATTTTTCATCCTCCAAGCAAATCCGCGATGTGCAATCCTGCCTCGCACCACCAAGGTGGGGAGAGCCACTGACATTCTAAAGTGTGAGTTTAGAATGCCTGCTTCCCAGGAGTCACTGATGATAATCAAATACTGTCAGATCAGATTGCTTTTGAAAATATCCAAAGTTTGGCTTTCATAGATTAAAAAATATGCTATTTTATCAAATTATTTTTGAAATAGCTTTGCATTGTGACACAGTGTTCTCATACATTAAGAACGTACACATGAGGGGGATATCAAGATAGATTTGCTTTATATTGACAGTTGGTGAAACTGGGTGATGGGTATATGGGGATTCAATATACTGTTCTTTTTCGTTTATGTCTGTTTAAAATTTTGCCCATTAAAGTTTTAAAAATAGAGTGAATTTGGAAACTCTAAAATGTACCCATGTCAAATTTTCCAAATATATCTGTAAGTTTCATGAGTAAAACTAGATGGCTAAATAGGTCAGGGGTTGACAATCCTCGGCCTCTGGGCCAAATCTGGCCTATTTCTTGTTTTTGTGAACAAAGTTTTATTGGAACATAGACACTCTTGGTTTTTTCATGTATTGCCTATGTGTGCTTTTGCCAAACTGAATAATGGTAGGAGACCATTTGGCCTTTACAGAAAAAGTTTACTGACCACTGATCTACAGACTCCAGTTTAAGCTACCTTTGGCTGGTGTGTCCTGTGGACTACAAATACCTGATTCTAATCCTAATCTCTCATATTGAACCATGACACCAAATGCCCAACAGGAACAGAAAAGCTGGTCAGGGCTGACCAACAGAACCCTCTGTGATGGCAGGAATGGTCTATATCTGCATGGACCCATGCAGCAGTCACTAGTCTCATGTTATTGAGCCTTTAAAATGTGGCTAGGAAGACTGAGGAACTGAATTCTTAATTTTATTTATTTTAATTTAAATGTAAATAGCCACAATGGCTAGTAACTACTACCATGATAGACAGTACAGAGCTAGGATTGTGATGCCTTAGCCAATGGGGGTGCTGCTAAACATTTAATTTAATAACAAGGCAAGTTCATGCACACACACACACACACACACACCTTGATCTCTAAGTTTGCCGAGTTCACCAATTGCTATGATGTAAATACTCTCACTATGGTAGATTACAAACTACCAAATGGGGAACTGAGGAGAGATGCACAGGACACAGGGAGGACAACTAAGGAAGGAAGTGAAACCTAAAAGGGCAGCATAGGGAAAATAGTTAAATTACTACAGCATAGTCTCCTTTCCAACTTAGCCTCATCTTCTTTGAGGAACATCTGTGCCAAGCAAGATGCCTTTCCCTGGGAAGTAGATCTGCGGCTATTGGTGCCCAAGAAGAGCAAGAACAATGTACCTATTTCTCAAATCTAGAATACTGGAAGATTCCAAAGAAGTTTAGTGTTGTCAATAGAAATCATCCCAGCAGCAATCCTACTTCAAGCCTACTGCCATCACAAGGACCAGACCAAAGAGGGAAAGTGGCAGAGGTTAAGACTTACAAACCTGCAGTTCTGCTCAAAGTGATTTGCTGCCAACTCAAAACTGAAGCAAAGGCCCAAGATGGCAAGGCCTGGACTCCCATTGCTCTTCCTCTGAAATCATGGAGCTCAGAGACTTCTATTTTTGGGCTGAATTTTCACAGAAGGAGCCACACACTAGCCTTACACACTGTTTTAAACTGGGGGGAAATGAGAAGAGAAAGTAAGCTGTTGGACACAGGACACTGAGAGCCAGGGCGCAGAGAGGAGAAGAGGATGAGCTTGATGGAAGTGGAAAAGGCAAACAGGAAAATCAGAGGACGTGGAATAGCAAAAATAAGAAGCCAAAACTAAACTAGATAGAGGCCATTCTTCTGCAGTATTTGCAGAAGATACTGAAGGCCCAAGGTACCAGAAAAGGGTGAGAGGGAGGAAAATCAGGGTAGCATTCAATAAATAATGACTGAGCCATGATCACCGAGCTAGGTGCTGCAGAGACAAGGTAAACAGTGTCCAGCCCTGAGCCCCAGGTGCATACTCATGAGGGAGAGAGAGAGCTGTAAACAGGAAATTACAATACGGCATGATGGTTTCGATGGGGAAGGAAAGTTCTAAAAGCAGCGCATCTAACCCAGGGAAGTCTTCATGGAAGAAATGTCATTATCAAAACCAATCAATACCTGAAGAATGAGTGAATAGGAGCTAAGCAGCGGGAGGTAAGGGAAGGACGTTCCAGACAGCCAGAATGACAACAGAGGCCTGGGGCCTAAGTATTCCTGGTGCATTGGTGTGTGGCCACCCCTGTTCATCTGGGGTGCCCTGGTTTCTTCTTGTTATCAATAACTAATTATCAACAGTCACACTCAAAAAGCGTCCCCATTTTAGATAAGTTATGTGGTTTCTCTATCATCTGCAGAACATGGAAGAAAACCATGAAGAGGCAAGTGGTCACCTCCTTCTACCCTCCTACACCCCACCCCCTACTTTCTGCTGCAAAAAATCTGCTGCAAGAGAAATCTATGCAATGGTACAAATGTGTTTTGGAAGGGTAGTCTGGCAGAATAATGAGTGGCAACCAAATTAAGAGCAGGTCCTGCCAGTACTGGGAAGAAACAGGAAAAGTAAGACTAAAGGGGAAGGCAAGTGTTTCTAAAAGCCTGAACCTCCTGGAGCAGCTAAACTTCGATTCTCCCAGAAAGTGGTACAAAAGTGTCTCCAGGCAAAACCAGAGAGAAACTCGACCATATTGATCCATTAGCACAGGATTTTTACTCTTCATATAAATTATTTGGAGCAAACTTTCAAGAGAATTTAATGTGAGAAAATGGGCAAAGAAAGTCAGACCTAGACTTTCCCCCACAACAAACAGTATAGGTGGAGAAGCCAGAAGGGAGTGGATGTTCCTAAAATGTTCTGTCACCATCACAACAGAAGAGGACATAACCTCTATTACTGGGGAGACAATCATGTGAGTGCTCTTGAAAACCTAAGGCCTTTCATGAGTTGGAGATGATAGAACAATAACTAAAGAAAGACAATTCTTTTATCACCTGGAAATAACTGTTAGTTCTTAAACAACATTTATACAGCTCAATGCCTGGGAGGTATTTTTCAGTGACCACCATAGGGCTTAGGAATGGAAATTGTGTCATCCTGTTCCAGGTGACTGAGATCTTGCCTTTCCCTCAGGTTTCAGGTGTGTAGAGCCAACCTGTGAGACTGAAACAAGACATATGAGGGACCCAAAATTGTCCTTGATTGTTGGTTCCAACTAATTCTGTCTTTCAGCCATTAGCACTTTTGTTTGCCTTCTTTCTGAACCCTCTCCTCTCCCATCCCATTCTACTTAGTCTTTTCTTTTGGATCTATGGAGTTCCTAAGCTATCCCCAGAATCACTAGGAAATTGACCAGTGTTATCAATGGCTGGTTCCATCACTTGTCATCAATTCCACTAGACTCTACTTGTCTTGACCTGCCATGCCTTCATGTGCACCCACATTTCCATTCAGGGCCTGGGAGAGATTTTGTCAGTCAAGTGGTGTCCTTTATAGAGAAGCCTTAATTAGCCAAAATATTCAAGGAGGAAGCACTGCTCACTCCAGTTAATCTGATTCTCTAGTAAACAGACAATTCAAGACCAAGGCCAGAATTGCAGTGGGCTGTGGTAAAATGAAGAGATGTGAGGAAGACCATCACCACCTATTGTTTATGCCTAAAATCTATGGGCTCTTAGAATATGAAAAAGCTCACAAATAGCTTAGACATCACCTAGTCCAGCCCATCAATTTACAGATATGAAGCAGGTCTAAGGAGATTATTACCAAATTCACATATCCATAATAATAAAAGTATAATATGCTAACTAGATTGGATGTCCTTCCAGACATCTTTCTGGGACAAAGCCAGGGCTGCAGCCCCCCTGTGGCTGCAAGGGAAGGGTCCAGGAAGCCACCTCTGGCTGCAAGGGAGGGATCCAGGCAGCGTGGCTGCGAAGGCCTACTCTTGCATGAATTTCATGCATCGGGCCTCTAGTTTCATCATAACAAAAGAATACTTGTTACAACAGAAATGCCATGTGTGATAGGAAGGTACTACCTCCAGCTACTTCTGATGACCAGCAAGGTCCCTCTTTGCCTTTGTTGCAGTTATTTGTCAAAAGTCTAACACATGGTCCCCAGTATGTTGTCAAGAAGGAAAGCACAGAGACTGGCACAAAGATGGAAAGGGGACCTAAGGATAATATGTCATTCATTCCAGCATCTCTTAGAAATTTTTCTGTTTGGGTCAATTTTTCTGGAGGGCTGGAAGACTTGCGAGAAAAAACTGTTGGCCTAGTCACTTATTCTTGGTTAGTCCAAGAAAAGGACAAAATTGCTCTTGTTACCCATAGCAAGTTAGGTATGGCCAGTAAAAATCAGCAATCATATGGACTTCAAGCAACAACAAACATTCAGAATTTGCTGGTACACTGCAATATTAACCAAGACCACTACTGAAAATGAGAGGGAAATGGGAAATTAGGAATAGAACAAAAGGAAAAACAATAGGGTTGTTTTCTAGATTGTACTGAGACTTCACACTATAACTTTCAAGTTGAAACCAGGTTCATTTTCTGGTTAAAAATACCTGTTTATACTAAAGTGCCCTGTGGACATGTCTTCCTAAGTGTTACCATGGCCAATAGCAAGTTTGTTGGTGTAAAATCTACAAAACCATCACTGACCCAGAGGACTCCTCAGAGAGAGGTCACTCTTAAAGAGTCATAGTCTGGTAAACTGAAATGTGTTTCCAAAATGACTGTGCTTGTGTTTCTCAAATACTGTGAATGGGGATGGGAATGTATCTTGTGAAGTTTCTTTCCTCCCCCGTCCACTTTCCTCATACCTGTAGTTATCGAGGACCTGCCTCCCTAATCCCAACCTTTCAAAAATCTCTTCTCCCAGCTCCATCCAAAGCCTCTTGCTTCCCTCATCACTTTACCTTCCACTCAACCACATCACAACAGTCTATAAAATCTACCCAGCAGCGGCAGAACACTGATTCAAAAAGGGCAGAGAAAAAACTGAACAAGCAAAGCCAGGCCTGCTTCTCCCCCTCCCCTTAGCAGAATTGATGCAGGAAAGGCTGTACTCTTGTTTGTGAATCCATTTGACCCATCATAAGTGAGATATGGGTATTTTTGCTAAACACTTAAAACAAGCTATTAAAGAATAATTTTTTTAAAAGATAACAGCATGACTCTGGTACAAATATAAGATGGAACCTGTATGAAAAATATTATTTAACTTATTAATGAGAAAACCAACGGAGAATCAAGAGCAGACACATATAGGCAATCAGGACCACTGAAATGATGTAGGTTCAGACAGCAAAAGATGCACACCACAAGAAGATCTGATAATCCAGAAGGGGGCACTATACAACACCTAGTAATCCATTGAAGGGACCCTGTAATATTTTTCCCCATTAAAAACGTTATTCAATTTCTCCTGACAAGGTCTAGCATTTCTGTATTGACAAGTACCCTTCCCAAGCCTTCTTTGTGCGAGCATTTGATTGATTTCTGTGCCAAAATGGCCAATCCAGATGTGGAAAGAGCTGTTGCTCATCTTGGCAGAATTCATTGGCACCCTAAATACTCTGAAGTCCCACCACACTATCCAAAAAGACAGGGAAGAATCCCACTCCCTGAACTTTATGTAATATTGATACATAAGTCCCCAAGAAAGGATGCCTTTTACCACTAATGATAAAGTTTGTGAATTTGGTGACATAACTCATCCAGTCTTCATTTTTAGAACTGTCTTCCTAGCATCCAGGTATCCACCCATGGGGACTGGACTGAGTGTTCATCACTATCCACATTCAAAATCAGCACTCCATTTCAACTGGAAGACTGACCCCAACTAACAGGACCCAATTCATTTCCTCAATATCCCATGGAAATAGATTACAGGCATACCTCGGGGATATTGTGAGTTCCAGACCACCACAATAAAGCAAGTATCGCAATAAAGCAAATTGTAATCCTTTTGCTGCTGGTGGGTCTTGACTTGAATTTATTTTTTTTTTTTTAAAAAGCAACATTTTTGAAGAGCAACAAAGCTAAGTGCAATAAAGCGAGGTATGCCTGTATTGGAAGTACTACTCATCATTTCATGGGATTCATCTCAATCCTAAGGTTACAACAGTTTCACCTCAAGCTAAAAGACCTTCTTCTTAGAAATGTCTTCCTAGAGAGAGAGGCAGTGCCATGCAGCCGAGAGTTCCACCTTTGTCCTCAGAAAGACCAGGATTTAGTACCAGATCTGTTATTAAAATCAGAATAGTAACATCAAACTTTCAGGGTTGTTATGAGGATAAAAATGAAATAGTATATATACCAAAGGTATATTTTAATGCTTATTATCCTATTGGTCACTCTAGGGACTGGCAGCTGCCCTGGCTTGGCTCCCATCAGTGTATTTGTCAGTTGCAGTCTGCATCTCATCTCCATAAAGGGCCTCTCATCTCCCCTCCCAGGTGGTTCATGTGTTTCCTATCTCCCCTTGCTCCAGGCTCAATGTCTCCCACTTCACTTGCTGATGAATGTGTCCACAGGCCTGATGGTCTGCCCGCTGTACTGCATACCTGCCCTGATGCGAGCCCTCGGCAGTTATGCATCCATAAAAAGCAAAGTTGCTTCATTCCTTTCACCAAGGCTCATGGCAGCCAGTCCCTAAGCCATTGAGACTGCCTTGGTTTTGAATGGAAGTTTGTCAAAATCCTCATAAAGGGTTCATATGCAATTCCATTATCAAGAGGCTTCTGTAGACATGACAATGGTAATGAAATATATTGATTAGAGCAGCAAAGCTCAACTTCTTAGCAGTCAAAATTATGCCTTTTCATTAAATTGAGGCCCCAGAGAGCAAAAGAATGATAATTAAACAGATTCATGATGAAAAAGTGCAGGTAACATCTTCCTGTTCAACACAATCAGAAGCAGAGATATGCAGAGAAGGAAGCATGTAATGCAGAAATCTGGAAGAGCTGCCTCCATGAGGCATTCAAATTGTGATCCCTTCCCCCAGCAGCCTCCTCCTCGAAACTCCTTAGAGGACACCTCTGAGTCAGCATCAGAGCAGCATGCAGCATCTGTGACCTCCACGAGAGATGCATGGAGCTCAACAGCAACAAATAGAGCCCATGGAGAAGCTCCAGAAGGCAATGTCCAGACTTACACAGAATATCACTCATTGCTCTGCTCAAGACTCACCAGGGGTTGGTTCTCATGTACTGCATCAAGCCCTAACTGCTTAGCTGGACACCCAAGGTCCTCTCCAGGCCAGCAGAGTCCTGCTTTCTCCATCTGTGTTAGTTAGAGCATCATCCCAATGTGCCAAGGTTGTGAGTTCCATTCTCAGTAAGGACACATATAAGAATCAATCAATGAATGAAATGCATAAATAATTGGAACAACAAATTTCTCTCTCTCAAAAAAAATCAATAAATGAATTCCTTGCCTAAAAAATTGTGCTACCCAATTTTACAGATTAAAAAAAAAAATCCAGGGAGGTGAAGCAACTCTTCAAGGGTAGGACATTTTGTAAATGACAGATCAGAATTCAAACTTGGGTCAATTTGACTCCAAAGCAAGTGCTCCTTCCAAGGATTTTTACCACTATCATCATTGTCACCATAACCATGCTCATCTGCATTGACGCTGAGCCATTTAGCTACAGAGAGACCTTTAATTGACATTCTCTGTATCTTTGTAGGCAACAGGCTTGGGGTGAATAATGGAATACCTGAACTTATCCATAACAAGGCACAAACCTTCACATTTCCTCGGCCCCTTTCCAGAAGTATCCATCAAAGAGGCAAAGGGCACCAGTTCCAACAGGCCCTCTCCCAAAATTTAATTATCTAACCTTTGACTGACTCACTGGCTAGACAATGGTGAAGACTTGGGTCATATAAATACACAAATAACTAAAAGGTGATATGAGGAAAAGATAACTCCTGGCTCCGCTAGATCTTCGCCGTGTGGGCCTGGGCACGTTTCCTTACCTCCCTGAGCTTCATCAGTAACTTGAGATCCTTTAAATCTCCGCAAAAGGGTATGATGCTAAGTGTTATATAAATGTTGACAATTAAGATCCTAAATGCTCGCATTAAAGAGTAGATTCAATCTTACCTCTTTTAGAGAAGATACTTAACCAAATAATCAGTGATTTTTGAAGAACAATACTTTTATAAGGATAAAAATCATACCTTTTGCAAAAATATAAACTAAATGTGCCAAATATTTCATTTAAATCATTAGGTAATGAGGGAACTAGTACAATGATACAATCAATTCAAGGGAGAATTCAAAGAACACACACGTGTAGACACAGGAAAACTGAAATGCATTTACAAATAGATGTAGTCAATATCCACATGGCAGTAATCATGCATAATATGGGACAAATTTTACTTGCATTTCTATAGACAGGGATCATTTGTATTATACTTAGAGTTCTACAACTTTTAGGTTAAAAAAGTACTTCAAAGATAATAGGACTAGACCACTATAGAATCAGATAATGCAGGTGAGTATGCTAGACAAGACCTAGAATTCCATAGGGTACCCAGTAATTTCTTATTGCCATTATAAAGTCTTTTACATGATTAACAGTATCCCATATTCCCAAGATCCTATTCCTATGGGAGAAGCAAGAAAAGAGTGAAGGAAAAAAATTCATCTGAAGAGTCAGAGCCTCATAAACCAGACCTTGCTTCACTGACCTTACTGGACATCCTTGTTCAGTGAGATCACCTTCGCATGCCATCTATGAGAGCCCACCTTGACTGAGTGCTCATGAGCATCCTTCCATGCCTTAACCCATCATTCTCTCTGAAGGAGGTATTCAGGAATGGCTTAGGATTAGGTCCCAGCTACTTAATAAATCAGTGTTGCCCAAGAAACAGTACCATCAGTATCACCTGGAGCATGTAAGAATGCAGATTCTCAAGAGGCTACTGGGGGGTGGGGGGTGGGGAGGAGGACCTATGTAATACTTTCAACAATTAAGATTTTAAAATGCAGAATCTCAGGCCATGTCTCCAGCCCCCTGAATCTGAATCTACATTTTTAACATGATCTCCTAGTGACTTGTATGAAAATAAACATTTGAGTGGCTTGAGTAATCATATCCTACCTCCACCACTAATTAACTGTGTCACCTTGAGCAAGTCAATTCATTTCTCCAGGTCTCACTCAGTTTCCTCATCTGTAAAATAAGGTCAGGTCCCTGGTCTTAGAGGTCCCCTCCTAGTGTCTGAACCCATCTTATCAAGATTTATTTCTCTGATGTCAAGATCCAAAAGCTAATGTCAGGCCACCAACTTCTGGAGCTGGCAGCATGTAGAGATTTAGATAAACCTTGCTTACATTTTCCTCTTGTGTCCTTCTCCAGAGAAGATAAATTGACACAGAGACCTAAAGACATTACCCTGCTTTCTGGAACACCAACAATGTGCCCAGATTCCCTGAGAGCCAAATGAGTAAGAAATCTCACCATCTGCTTTCAAGTCAGGATTTTCCACAGTTTTGCTCCCTGATTGAGTGTATTGCTTTTTAAAGTCCCAAAATAATCAATTCTGACAAGAAAGATTCAGATATGCTTTTCAAATTATAAAAACACACACAACACACACAAATTTCCTGACAACCTGATAAGATGAGAAAGTGAATTACCAGCTTGTTATTTTTAAATGTATTCATTTTCTTCAAGCAAGCCTATTTGTTCTTCAGGGAACCTCTGACCCCAGTTACAGCATATAACACAGAATTTTACAAAGCCCTGTCCTCACCATGGCAACATAGAGCCCCCTCTGTAGTAAGTCAGAATTACACTTAGTCCATATTTGGGGGATGTGGAGGGGAGAAGAGGAGGAACACGTAAGGATGCTTCCAAGTAGATGCAAACAGTGCTACCCACATGCAAATGAGGTGTTTTCCCACCTTGACCTTCATTACATGCACATTGCAAAGTGTCCTTCATCACATGCACATTGCAAAGTGTCCTTCATCACATGCACATTGCAAAGTGTCCTTCATCACATGCACATTGCAAAGTGTCCTTCATCACATGCACATTGCAAAGTGCCCTTCATTACATGCACATTGCAAAGTGTCCTTCATTACATGCACATTGCAAAGTGTCCTTCATTACATGCACATTGCAAAGTGTTCTTCATTACATGCATATTGCTGCTATCCCAGAATGGGTTCCCAACCAAATTCAATGTCTACTCAAAAAGTATACAGAGCACAAAGATTCTGGTACCAATGGGTTCCACAACAATGTTTAAGCCCTCACTGTAGCTATAAAGCATCATTGCTCCAACAGGAGGAACCAGTTGTAGCCATTTTCCACATTTGTCTATTCAGTTCTCTCTCTGCCCCTTGGATACCACAACCCACCTGCTGTCGGACTGATCTCCTGTCTCTTCAGATTATTCAACAGTTTAATGAGAATTTATAGAACACTTACTCTCTGCCAGGTCCTATGCTTAGAGCAAAACAGACATTATCCCAGATCTCTTGTGAAGCTCAGAGTTTGGTGAGACACACAAACCTCACAGTAACACGGACACGGTCACTTCAGCATGGAATTTCAGCTTGTACCAGTGGGGCCAGATCTGGTCCTGATATTGAAGAGGGCTTTTGTGGTGGATTAATCTCTTGAACAATTAAAGTACTTCCAACTCAATAAATTAATAAAATCAAACCAAAGAAAACTAGAGAGAGAATAAATAAAGATGAAAGAAAAAATGGGGAATAAGAAAATAGAGGTAAATACAGTGGCACAGGCTGACTAAAAGATCATAGCTAGAGAGGATAAGGAACACCTACAATTCAATAAATAGAAACACAACCCAATATAAAAATAAGTAAGGAACTTAAATAGTCACTTAACAAAAAGATATCCAAATGGTTAATAAACATATGAAAAGTTGCTTACCCTCATAAATCTTTAGCAAAATTAAAGTTGAGAACATGAGATTTCATTCCCATGAAAACAGCTAAAATTAAACAGATTAACAATATCAAGTGTTGGTGAGAATTAGAATCAATGAAAACATTTATATCCTGATGGTAAAAGTATAAGCTTGTACAACCACTTGAAAAACTGGTAGTATTTGTCAAGTATAAAATTTTAAAAAATATATTAATAGAAATATATATATATATATATACACACACACACACACACACAAAAAAAAAAAAACAATGTATAAAAATCTTCATAGCGGCATAATGCATAATAACCCAAATATCCATCAACAAAGGATAGACATAGTTTGGTATATTTATATCATGAAGCAATCAAAATTCATGAACTATTACTACATGCAATAACATATGAATCTTACAACTGAATACCTCAGAGAAGCCACACACAAAAGCATACATACTATATAATTCCATTTATATAAAATAATGATAAAAAAGGCAAAATGATGGTATTAGAAGTCAGAGTGGTAGTGGCTGTGAGTAACTTAGAGGGGGTCGTGAGAGGAGGACTATAAATGGTGTCCCTGAGTGCTGGCTATTTGGGTGTCCACTTTTTTAAATAACTTGAGCTACAATCTTTTTTAAAAAATATATTTTAATGATTTTTTTACAGAGAGGAAGGGAAAGGGATAGAGAGCTAGAAACATCAATGAGAGAGAAACATTGATCAGTTGCCTCCTGCACACCCAGTACTGGGGATGTGCCCGCAACCAAGGTACATGCCCTTGACTGGAATCGAACCCAGGACCCTTCGGTCCATAGGCCGACGCTCTATCCACTTAGCCAAACCAGTTGGGGCAGAGGTAGAAACTTTTTATGTGTGCATTTTAATGTGGTTATACTTCAGTTTTAAAAGTCTATTTTTAAAAAGAAAAAACTTCAGCCCTGCTAGTGTGGTTCAGTGGTTGAGTGTCAACCCATGAACCAGGAGGTCACGGTTCCATTCCCAGTCAAGACACATGCCCAGGTTTCGGGCTTGATCCCCAGTGTGGGGTATGCAGGAGGCAGCTGATCAATGATTCTCTTCTATCATTGATGTTTCTATCTCTATCTCCCCCTCTTTCTTCCTCTCTCTAAAATCAATAAAAACATATCTTTTAAAAATATTTTAAAAGAAAAATCTTCACAATCAAAAGTACTTTTATATTTTTAAGTATGTTTACTTCTAATGGATTAAGCCACTGGAATTGTAGAGTTTGTTACAACAGCTAAAGCTATTCTAATACAGAACCTTAGCAGTTGTCAACATTCATTGTATAGATAAGGGAACTATGGCCTGGAAAATTAAGGGACTTACCAAGTGTCACAGAGCTAGTTAGTGAAAAGCTCTGGTTTGTTAAGCTACAAATCCAGGTGGTCATTTTCTTTCTTTATCTCTCTGTCTCACGGTCCCAACTCACTTAACACTCTCGTCCCTAGTGGCTCCCAGAAAATAAACCGTAATAGAAAGTGATATCCACCATCTCAGCAGACAATTTCATATCATAGTACCTACCCTGGAATTGCTCCTAAAATTACCAGATGTCTTTCTGTAAACCTTGGTCATCAAGTTTGGTATAACACACTTTGAAAAATAATACTTTTTCTAAAATGAAAACTTCATTAGCTAATCCTGGGTGTTTGGTTACCTAAAAATCATATGGATATTCTGCAATTTTTTTTACCTATTAGCATCAAGATGGACTGGACTATTGTGAATAAACCAAATTATGCCCTATAACGTTTTTAAAAAGTGTTATCCAAGGGAAACTTCTTTAAAATAAACATGTGAGGATTAAAAAAAAAAACTTTGAAGAAAATCACATGTCTTAGCCATTCAAAAAAGCAAACTACATAATCTTAAGCATTCTTAGAGGATCTGGTAGCATTTGGGGGTGTTTTCTTCCCAGTAAAAATCTCAACCACACCCAGGCAGCTGTCCTGGATGTTTAGTTTAACTCAGACACCCACTGGAGGCTGAGAGAGTGGCAAAATGGAACCCCACCCACCCACCATCTTTCCCAGGGCTGGGGTTCTGGGATTTGGGAGTTAAACGCAGAGTCCTCCTGGTGAGAGCTGCCCTGGTCTTACCACAAGAAAACTCAGCAAAACAGGTTTGTGTCATAATGAAGCCAGACTTCCAGTCACCTTTTTTTCTTTTTATCACCCTCTGTTTTCTTGAGCCTTGCTGTTATGGACTAGACCAGCGGTTCTCAACCTTCTGGCCCTTTAAATACAGTTCCTCATGTTGTGACCCAACCATAAAATTATTTTTGTTGCTACTTCATAACTGTAATGTTGCTACTGTTATGAATCATAATGTAAATATCTGATATGCAGGATGGTCTTAGGCGACCCCTGTGAAAGGGTCGTTCGACCGCCAAAGGGGTCGCGACCCACAGGTTGAGAACCGCTGGACTAGACTGTCTCCCCCTAAAATGTTGAAGCCCTACTTCCCAAAGTAACAGTATTTTGAGATATGACCTTTTTAACCTTCATTATTTCCCTAAAGGTCCTAAGGGCAAGGTCCTAACCCAATAGGATAGTGACTTTATAAGAAGAGAAAGAGACTTCTCCCTCCCTCCTTTCCCACAGAGGAAGAGCTAAGTGAGGACACAGAGAGAAGGTGGCTATCTACAAGCCCGGAAGAGGCTTGACACTGAATCAGCTGGACTGTGGACTTCAAGCCTCCAGAATGGTAAGAAAACAAACATCTGTGGCTTAAGTCACCCAGCCTGTGATATTTTGTTAAAGTAGCCTAAACAGACTAATACACTTGTCAACCAGAACAACTATGTTGCTGCCAGATCATCTCCAGGCAAAATCCTAACCTTGAGAGAAAGTACTTAGAGACCTCCAAGTCTTCAGTATCCAAGAGTTTGATCCCATATGGTGAAATTCCAGACATCATGGAGGGCCTGGTAGGAAGTCAAGGATAAGAAATTGACTGGCAATTTGGATGAGCACATATCAGAGAAATTTAAATGCCCAGCTGTGTGGAATTTATTTTAGAGACAATGATGAGTCACTGAAAGTTTTTGAGGAGTATCATGACCAAAACTACTTCAAGAAGAAAACTCTGCCAGCAGTGTAAACAATTTTTATTACTTCTATTAACTCCAGTGATTTTTATGATAACTAGCAGGTATTGAATATCTACTCTTTGTCAAGCACTCTGTATGGACCATCTCTAATTAAGTGCGGGAAACTGTGAGAAAGACTTTGAAATGGACAAAAACGGTTACTGGGTGTCTCTGATGGAAATCTAGGTATAATCTGAGATGTGATTTTTTGAGCTATTCTATAACTCTGTAAGATGTAGAAAACTAATAATAACTAATACAATAACTTTGTCCATTGAAATGCAAATGAAATATGCCCAGTGGAATGCAATTTATTATTGCTTTATGGAAAAATTCAGTTTGCACCTATTTTTAACTTCATTGTGGCATCATTGCCTATATCGTATGTGGTTCTTTGAATTTCCCTTTAAGCCCATGATATCATCTTACTGGTTCCCTTGTTAATTAATAAGTTACATAAAATCTTTGTCACATATTCATTGTATATTGGTATGTCATGATTTTACCTAATAATTCTCACAACTCTATGAAATCAATCCTATTATTATCTCCTGCTTCTTTAAAAAATAAAACAGCTACAGGAAGAAAAGTAACTTGTGAAGGTCACATTGCCCTTGAAATTGGGATGGGATAGCAGACTACTTGCTTTTTCTGACCCCCAGATTGCAGCCTTGATACCTGATCCCTGAAGCCTGTCTCTGAAGTCCTCCCCATCACCTCTCAGCTGAGAAGTTCTCTGCTGCATCATATTATCACTGTCCACAATATTCCCACCATCATCTGAGCCATCTGACCAAGTAATCACTGTAAATGGAAAAGTAACAGCCAGAATTGATGTTCTGTAACTGAGATTTAGGCAGACAGAGTCTCCATCTTTTCTGAATATTCTGTAGGCACCACTCTTTGAGCATATGTAAGTGGGGAATGGCTATGGAACAGGGAGATGGACAACATAGGTGAGTATTTACTCTGATAATAAATAGGCTAACACCATCCAGCACCATAAAGAGTGGCTCCATTTCTCTGCTTCTAATAACAGCATTGAAAGTATTAAAGCTGTTGTTCATGATGATGATTCTAATCACTCACTTTCACATAACCCCAGTGGTAGCCTTCCTAAGTGAAACCATAAGATGACAATGATAATTCCTTAAAAGTATATAATACTGTATGCCCTTTCATATCTATTATTGTGAAATAGCCTTGGGAAACAAACCAAATTTATGTTACCTCCATTCTACAGATGTAGAAATTAAGTTCTATACAGATGAGTGAGTTGCCTAAAGTCAGCCAGTAAAATATTGCAAAAACTGGATTCTTCCTAATCCAAATCAGGTCTCTCTTTACTATCGAAACTTGTTTCTCCCCCACACCCCGCCATCCCATTGTTCTTCCCCCCTTACATACATGTACACGTGCTCACACATATGCAATATTAACCTTGGGCCATATCAGCAGGTCAGTACACACAGCCCCTCAGGTGTGCCCTCTCCATCCCACACTCTCCCCCTCACCTCCAGCCCCACTGTTCTAGGCTGATTCCTCCTGCTCCACTGGGGCTGCATCTACATGTCCCATCTTTCACAGTCCTGGACTGGATTAGCTGTTTCCTCCCACTTGCTCCCATGGTGCCCTATGCCTCCCCCATAAACGCATCCATCACACTACAATGTAATTGCCTCTTTACTTGACTGTGTCACCTAATAAATTGTGAGCTCTGTAAATGCAGAAACGTGGCACACTGAAGGTGATCGATAAATGCCTTAAGAACAGCTGCAACCTCGGGTCAGACCAAGTCTTCCCTGTAAATCTCAAATGTGCATCAACAGCTAGGCTCAGGGGCGCCTTTTAGTGAAGCTGAGCAGGCAAGTCTTGTGAATTTCCAACAAGCCATGTTTCCTGTAAGAAACAAAATGTCACCCCCTCAGGCCCAGCATTTCCCCAGGCCCACATGTATTCCCAAAGAGCAAGTTATGCTCTTCAGGACACTGGTTTTCCGGTCACAGCCACCCAGGGAGCATCATGTAGGCCTTCAGGTAAGTCAAGGGATAAATGTTTTGCCCGTGGCCGTGTCACTAGTGAACTGGGATGAATCAGGCCTCCAGCCTTGGCTGGGAGGGAGCATAAATTTGACCTGAATTCTTTCTCCTGCCTCTGAGATCTGGCTCCTCCTCTCTGCCTATCCAAATGCCCCCAGCCTTCAATAAAAATAGCTAATATTTATTCGATAACACTTACTAGATGCCAGGCACTGTTTTCAACATGTAAGATGTACCAACTTAATCCTTACAACCATCTTATGAGGTAGGTATTATTATTATCCCAATTTTACAAATGAGGAAACTGAGTCACAGAAAGACTAAGTAACCTACTAAGGTCACACAGCCTGCATGTATCTGCCTTAAGGACAAGTTCAGGCTTCACCAGTTCAGGGGCCATGTCCTCCAAGAAGCCAACCCGAGTATCTCAGCTAAAGGACAAATCCTCAAGTTCTCTAGCAATTGCTTTTAGTATTATTTACTTGGTAATTAATTTCTCCTCTGATGTTCTTATATGAAAGAGAGTGGCGGGGTGAAAGGTCAAGGGAAGAGGGGCCTCGGACATGCAAAAGGAGAGCAAGATCATTAATTAGCTAAGAGAACACTAGTCGCTCCACAGGAGAGCCTGGGTGTAATCCTAAGGAAAATCTCCACAAGATCATTCAGCAAGTTATCTGAGCTCTGAGAGGAGAAGAACATCTCTCTAGTGCTTCTCATTTACTAAAAGAAAAATAAAATTCCGTTTGTCCTCTGTTGGATAGAACGAGAGCCCTGGAGCACCACTAGGAAGCAGTAGAATGTGGAGGTAAGGCTCTGAGCACCAGACACTGTTCCATCTCCATTTCATAAATGCTTCATAATAAATAATGCAAAGATGACAATCTATCCTAGTTAGCCAATTATTTTGCAGAAATCAAGAGTCTGTCAGAGGAAATCCTTTTGGGCAGAGGCTGTTTAATCATCTTCATTACCACCATCATTATCATCATGATAGATAACACAGTGAATTCTTATGTGCAAGGTGCTATTTATGAATTATCATATCTCATCCTCTTTCTATCCTTGGGAAACATTTTAGTAACTATCAGATGGCACAAGGCACTGATTCTTCCCATTAAACCAGTGGTTCTAACCTGTGGGTAGCGACCCCTTTGACAGTCAAACGACCCTTTCACAGGGGTCACCTAAGACCATCCTGCATCTCAGATATTTACATTACAATTCAAAACAGTAGCAACATTACAGTTATGAAGTAGCAATGAAAATAATTTTATGGTTGGGTCACAACATGAGGAACAGTCTTTAAAGAGCCAGAAGGTTGAAAACCACTGCATTAAACCAAGCCAGTGCTGTCCTCAGATGGTTTTATTTCAAGCAGCCTGACAGCAGACCCACAGAATAAAACAAAACTTCTGTCATGTGCATTACTGAAAAACGAGTTTCCTACGTAAATGTGCTGTGAGCTACATGGCCCCTAGGGAGTAGGTTCGAACACCTTCCTCAGCTACTCACTAGCTGTGTGACAATAAGCAAATTACCTTTTATCTCTGTGCCTGTTTCCCTAGAGATAAAACAGAATTCGAACATTTCACCAAGCTCTGATGATCAAATGACACAATAGCTGAGGGCTGTTAACACAAGAAGACCCCAGGAGAGGGAACTTGTTGACCAATTTTTAGAGAAAACTTTCTATAATTCTTCCCTGATTTATTAAACAGAAAAAAGGTACATTTTTAACCTTTTCTTAATATCCTGAATCTTGATATTGATTATTCTATCATATCATAATAGAGATGCAAGACTGATTGCTTCCACAGAGTAACCTCCCGTTGTTGGCTCTGCCTCTCCCTCCTCTTTTCAGGGACTTCTCAGAGTGCCAACTTCACACAATGCTCCCTCCCAACATCTCCCTCCCTTTCTCTCCTGGCTTTGCCACATCAGCAACCTCAATTTTCACAAAACAATTACTCAAAATCGATTCTGGCCAGGGTATGCCCCTGCTGTCCCTCCTACAGAGTGACAGTCACAGGATTCATGCCAGGCTCCCCGCTTTGTCCCTAGGGGTCTTTGGATCTGACTTCTTCCATATGTGTGGATGTTTTTCAGATTGTTAAAGCACTCCCCCAAAATGTAGGGAATACCTGAAATGGTAGTTACTAAAGACATGCATAACTTACAACTTTTCTTTTCCCTTGAACCTGTGTTAGTTACTCAGTCATTAAGCCTTATGGGAGTGGGGGGAGATAGACACAGCTTTCTGATTATTCCTTTTTTCCCCTTATATTCCAAAACTAGAGGCCCAGTGCTCGAAAATCATGCGGGGGGCGGGGGGTGGCGGGTAGGAGAGGTCCCTCAGCCTGGATTGCGAGAGGGCGCAGGCCAGGCCAAGGGATCCCACTGGTGCACGATCGGGCCTGGGGAGGGATGCAGGAGGTTGGCCAGCCAGGAAGGGACCACAGGAGGGCTCCAGGGTGTGTCTGCCTCTTCTCATTTAGTCCTGACGGTCCAGACCCCGGCAGCAAGTTAACCTACTGGTCAGAGTGTCTGTCCCCTGGTGGTCAGTGCATGTCATAGTGAGCAGATAAGTGGCCTTAGCATATTACTCTTTGATTGGTTGAATGGCCGACCAGATGATCAGACACTTAGCATATTAAGCTTTTATTATATAAGATACTTGGTATAGACCAGTGATGGTGAACCTTTTGAGCTCGGCATGTCAGCATTTTGAAAAACCCTAACTTAACTCTGATGCCATGTCACATATAGAAATTTTTTGATATTTGCAACCATAGTAAAACAAAGACATATTTTTGATATTTATTTTATATATGTAAATTCCATTTAACAAAGAAAAATCAACCAAAAAAAAATGAGTTCATGTGTCACCTCTGACACACGTGTCATAGGTTCGCCATCACTGGTATAGACATATGCAGCTAAAACTGAGCATAGCTCTGAAATCTATAGCTTTACCTTTCAGTGGCAGACAAGTCATGGCTCAAATCCAAAGCAAAGAGAAGTCTTTCTAACAGTCCTCACATGAAGTGTTTCCCCATCCTCTTTGCCTGTGCAAATGAAACCCATGCTTGCAGGCCAGTTAACATCCTGTCTCAACATGGAGCCTTCCCTGACTAGCCCAGTGCACCCTGAGCAGTCCTGTTATGAACACAAGCTCTTACTTTTTTAATTCTTTATTTTTAAAAGTATTACATATAGTATTACATATGTCTCCTTTTTCCCCCATTGACCTCTCCCCTGCCACCCCCACCCCCCAGCACGTGTCCTCACCCCCCTACTGTCTGTGTCCATTGGTTACTCTTATATGCATGCATACAAGTCCTTTGATCTCTTACCCCCCTCCCATGCCTTCCCTCTGAAGTTTGACAGTCTGTTCGATGCTTCTCTGTCTCTGGATCTATTTTTGTTCATCAGTTTATGTTGTTCATTATATCCCACATATGAAGGAGATTATGTGATATTTATCTTGCTCTGACTGGCTTATTTTGCTTAGCATAATGCTCTCCAGGTCTATCCATGCTGTTGCAAATGGTAAAAGTTCCTTCTTTTTTATAGCAGCATAGTATCACATTGTGTAGATGTACCACCGCTTTTTAATCCACTCATCTGCTGATGGGCACTTAGGCTGTTTCCAAATCTTAGCATTGTAAATTGTGCTGCTATGAACATAGGGGTGCATATGTTCTTTCTGATTGGTGTTTCTGATTTCTTGGGATATATTCCTAGAAGTCTGATCACTGGGTCAAATGGGAGTTCTATTTTTAATTTTTTGAGGAAACTCCAGACTGTTTTCCACAGTGGCCACACTATTCTGCATTCCCACCAGCAGTGCATGAGGGTTCCTTTTTCTCCACATCCTCACCAGCACTTGTCGTTTGTTGATGTGTTGACAACAGCCAATCTGACAGGTGTGAGATGGTATCTCATTGTTGTTTTTATTTGCATCTCTCAGATGATTAGTGACTTTGAGCATCTTTTCATATGTCTCTTGGCCTTCTGTATGTCCACTTTTGAAAAGTGTCTATTACGTTCTTTGCCCATTTTTTTTATTGCATTATCTTCCTTTTGTTAGGATGTATGAGTTCCCTATAAATTTTGGAGATTAGGCCCTATCAGATATAACATTGGCAAATATGTCCTCCCATGCAGTGGGCTTTCTTATTGTTTTATTGATTTCTTTTGATGTGCAGAGCTTTCTTATTTTGATGTAGTCCCATTTGTTTATTTTCTCCTTAGTTTCCATTGCCCTAGGAGCTGTATTGGTAAAGATATTGCTACAACATATGTCTGATATTTTGCTGCCTATGGATTCTTCTAAGATTTTTATGGTTTCCCATCTTACCTTAAGTCCTTTATCCATTTTGAGTTTATTTTTGTGTATGGTGTAAGTTGGTGATCTAGTTCCATTTTTTTGCATGTATCTGTCCAATTTTCCCAACAACATTTATTGAAGAGACTGTCTTAACTCCATTGTATGCTCTTGTCTCCTTTGTCAAGTATTAATTGAGCATAATAGCTTGGGTCGATTTCTGGGTTCTCTGTTCTGTTCCATTGGTCTATATGTTTGTTCTTGTGCCAGTACCATGCAGTTTTGAGAACAGTGGCTTTGTAATATAGTTTGATATCTGATATTGTGATCCCTCCAACTTTGTTCTCCTTTCTCAAGATTGCTGTGACTATTCGGGGTCTTTTTTTATTCCATATGAATTTTTGGAAAGTTTGTTCTAGGTCTGTGAAATATGCCATTGGTATTTTAATGGGGATTGCATTAAATCTAGAGATTACTTTGGGTAGTATAGACATTTTAATGATGTTGATTCTACTAAACCATGAACACGGTATATTCTTCCATTTGTTATGTCCTCCTCTATCTTTTTTCAATGTCCCGTAGTTTTCTGAGTACAGGTCCTTTACCTTTTCAGTTAGGTTTATTACTAGGTATCTTAACTTTTTTGGTACAATGGTAAATGGGATTTTTGTTTGTGTGTTTCTCTTTCTGTGAGTTCTTTATTGGTGTCTAAAAAAAGCCATAGATTTCTGGGTGTTAATTTTGTATCCTTCTACATTGCTGAATTCATTTATTAAATCTAGTCGTTTTTTTATGGAGTCATTAGGGTTTTCTATATACAATATCATGTCATCTGTGAATAATGACAGTTTTACTTCTCCTTTTCCAATTTGGATGTCTTTTATTTCTTCTTCTTGTCTGATCGCTATGGCTAGCACTTCCAGTACTATGTCAAACAGGAGTGGTAAGAGTGAGCATCCCTGTCCTGTTCCTGTTTTTAGGGGAAGTGGTTTTAGTTTTTGCCTATTGAGTATGATGTTGGCTGTAGGTTTGTCATATAAGACTTTTATTATGTTGAGGTATGATCCCTCTGTTCCTACTTTGCTGAGAGTTTTTATCAAGAAAGGGTATTAGGTTTTGTAAAATGCTTTTTCTGCATCAATTGATATGATTATGTGATTTTTACATCTCAATTTGTTTATGTGATGCATCACATTTATTGATTTGCAGATATTGTACCATCCTTGCATCCCTGGAATAAATCCCACTTGGTCATGGTGTATGATCTTTCTAATGTAATGTTGGATCAGATTTGCTAGGATTTTGTTAAGTATCTTTGCATCTATGTTCATCAGAGATAGTGGCTTGTAATTCTCTTTCTTTATAGTGTCTTTATCTGGTTTTGGTATTAGGGTATTGCTGGCTTCATAGAAAAAGCTTGGAAGTGTTCCTTCCTCTTAAATTTTTTGGAATAGTCTGAGGAGGATAGGTTTTAGTTCTTCTTTGAATGTTTGGTAAAACTCCCCTGTAAAGTCGTCTGGCCAGGGCTTTTGTTTGCTGGAAGTCTTTTGATTATTGCTTCGATTTCCTCACTAGTTATCAGACTATTCAGATTTTTTATTCTTCCTGATTGAGTTTTGGAAGGTCATATCCAGCTCTTACTTTTTAACACACAGTTATCTGGCCCCTTAAGATCACCTGGGGAAGGCTGACTCCGATTCGTATTTAATTCTTCAACTGGGACCTTTTCTCCTTTTTCTAACCTCTGACCACATATAGAGCTTACACTACCTGAATAGTTTACTTTAATCTTCTTGGACAAGGAATTTGTAGAAATGTCTGTCCTACCTCTACCCTACCATCTGGCTTGGTCTGTAAGGAGGGGCATGCCTGGGGACAGGATTTCCCCCAGTTCTGCCACACACACACACACACACACACACACACACACAGTTCCATAGGCCAAAGGGGAAGCTTCTGGCAGATGAAAAGCTCTTATCTTCAACTGGCCTGCTGTCTCCAGAGTGGAATTATTCAGCTGGTTTGGGTGCACAACTAACTCTGAGTCAAAATAAAACTCAGGCTTCCAGAGTGTGAAGAGCTAATAAATCCTTAGTGAATAAGCCTTTCTAAATTGAGTTTTCTTTCTGAGGCAATCTGTGAGCATGTCTGGCTTTTGCTATTGAAGCAGCAAACTGCAACTATAAATATTAACAAGATGGTAGATGAGGATGAGAGTGTGGGGACAGAGAAACTGGGAGTCAAACATAGTTCCTAAACAGGATTGTTGTTTCGCAGGTTTCCTTCTCCCAGCCTCTTGCTCGCTAATCCAGGCTGCTTTTAGGAAACTGCAATTCCAAAAAAGAACAACCTGCACTCCAATAGAAAGGACAGCATCTCATTATGCTAAAACCATGGGAGCATGAATATTATTAATTCTGAGGTCTGACTTCTGCTCAGGAAATGTAGAAGTTGAGAAAAGAGCCACTGCTTGGTGGGAGCTGAGAGTGGCTGCTGTCCTGGACAAGTTTGTACTTCCAAGGAACATGGGAGCTCTCCCCATGAGCTACATGTGTGCCACCCAGGAAAGAAAACTGTCATAAGATCATCATGGGTGCCTATAAAAATGAGGAGACCTCAGCTGAAAGGCTGAAAGTGTATCCATGTCCAGGAGCTGAGGAAGGAATCCCAAGGGAATACCCAAAATAGCAGGACAGAGCCCAGCAGGGAAACCCAAAGAGCCTACAGAGTCCTCAACAGAGAAAGACCATTTTAATTACTTTCCAAGTCCCCAGAAAGAACACAGTCACCCAATAAAAACTGTCCTATACCCTCACCTCTACTCACACCAACCCCTGAGGGATCCAATTAGCAGCAAACAAGGTGGGGGGATGAGGAGGCAAAGGAGAAGCAAAAGACAAGGCCCCCATTCCCACTTGGAAAACTTCCAGAGTGAGGCAGGTCCAGTATTGGGGTGAGGCAAGGGAATGTTTTATGCTGGTCAAGTTCAGGGCTTTAATATATATATATATTAAATCCTCTGGCTCCCTCATTTTTTTCATTGTCATATATATATATGACTGGGTATTCTAATTTCTGAATTGAGTCTGTGTAACTAACTGATTGAGTCCATTGGACTGTATTTCCTAAGGAGCTTGCCAGAATTTTCCTCCAGAGGCAGAGAAAGAGTTCCCCACTGAATTAAATCTAAACGTAAGTAATGTGGTATTCTCTTTCTCACACAAGTCCTGCTTCTTGAACATACTGGGCATACATTTTTTAAAATACATATATATCTACAGTCTGGTCTCCAGAGCTCTTCATTACCACCAGCCCCTCCAATTCCCACCACAAACACATGCCACCTGACAGCAGTTTTCTAAGGAGCGTTCATGGAGAAAGAGTTACCACGTGGAGGGTCAAGAGGGGGAACTGCCAAGCCAGTGTGGCTCAGTGGTTGAGTATTGACCCATGAACTAAGAGGTCACCAGTTCGATTCCTGGTCAGGGCACATGCCTGGGTTGCCAGTAGGAGGCAGCCAACAGATGTTTCTCTCTCATCAATGTTTCCATCTCTCTACCCCTCTCCCTTCCTCTCTCTCTGAAATCAATAAAAACATATTTTTTTAAAAGAGGGGAACCAATGACTGTAATCTCCCTAATATTCTTTCAAACTCCTTGGGCTCTGTGGAGTATGATTTTGGGTGCTTCTCAGAAATCCTCTGGCTCCCTCATTTTTTTCATTGACCTGCTCCACAGTAGAAATCTCATCATTCCTTTGTCATAGCCACATGTTAAAATTAAATTATTCTGTAAAAGGTCAGGCATTTTATGTTCATCATTCACACCTTATTATGAATTACTATATTTCTTCAAATTCTAACTTATGCTTCTTTCTTATAAACAGAGACATTTTATGCATGCCGGTAGTATTAAAATTATCACAATTTACGGACCATGACTATTACAAAAAAAGTAATTATAATATTGAATATGCTCTCCAGAAATCCCAATCTTTCCATCTCAGAGGGCTCACACAGCCACCACACCCCATCATTTTGGTTGAGTCCCATCTTAAACCTGGCTGAGAACATAATTTAGAAAACACACAAAGTGAAACTGTTTAGTATTTGTTGGTCAGAAGGTGGGGGGAAATGAGAGCAGACTTGCTGAAAACTGTAGCAAATTATGGGTCTCATCTAGGAATAGCCATCTCAGGCCAAGGGGACAGAGTAGGCATGTTGGGACCTTAGGGTTCAATTTTCTAATGACTGCTACAGAATATTTTTCCCCAAAGGATTTAGGATGATATGTTTAGACTTGAGACCGTAAAATTCTGCCTCATAAAATAGCATCCCGTTTCTTATAATAATTCACTGTTCATCTATAAAGGTGTTTCAGAAAACCTGCTGGGGATCAGAGCAGGGAGGAGGCAGCTTTGAAGCCACAGTCCAGCACCTCTTAACAAGCTGCATGACCCTGGGCTCTCCCATACCTCCTCCAGGCCTATTTTTTCATCTGTAAAAATAGGATAAAAATAGATACCCTGAACTGTCCACTGTGAAGCTTGAACCATCGCTAGAAAAAGTGTCAAGCACCGTGCACTGCACACACTAAGGGTTTGATGTCATTTTCAGCTATATGTATAAGGGACCACAGAAGCTTCACCTGCAGATTCTTGTATTCCAGGAGAAACAAAAAGATGAAGGTTTAAGGACCCCATAAGATAAACCATAAAGTGTGCAGGATTTCCCCCCAGGGGTATGGATAATGATGCAGTCCTGCTGCTGTCTGCTTGGCATCGGCTGGCAGACAGTAGCCCTTCATCTTCACAGTCTTGGAATTCTAGGAGGTAATCATCCTGAAGATCTTGGGGTAACCTCAGCCCCTCCTCATCCAGGTCATGTGGGGAAATCCAAAAGTGCTGGGTAGCTGAAGAGGAAAGTGCCATGGGGAGAGAAAATGGAAAAGCTCCCCTCTCCCCAAATGTCCTTTGTCCATTTCACAGTCCTGCCCCAGCCTTTCTCTCCTCCCACTGCCACTGCCTCACCCTGGCCCACACACCAGACACAATTAATTTGAGTCCCATAAAGCCAGTCTTGTCACACTCCACACTAGGAAATGACAGGCTGTGTTATCTGCACCCAGCTATTAGCAGGCACTAGGAGAAGGCTTCCTGCTATCTCTGCCATCTTCCCTTATCAACAGCCAGGCAGCAGCTGCAGCAACCCTAGCGGGATGGCTCCAGCCAGGATGCAGATGAGCTGGGGCCCTGATGAAACATTCCTGTTTCTTAAAGGGACCCCCTCACCCAAGCAGCTTAGGACCTCAGGAGTAGGGTCTCCTTACTGGAAGAAATTAGGACCAGGGAGATGTCGAGAAAAGAGGTGGCAGTTCATCACTTGATGCCCCTGGACTGAGAAGAGGAGCCTGATTCTCAACTTTCCAAGAGGTTAGAAACCTATTATTCAACCTGACCAGGGGACTGTGTTCCTGAAGCTGTTTCTCAGTCAGCAGTGAAACACAACCTCTCTCCTCACTCCCTGGTTGCCAGCCATGTCAGAGAGCCCCTCCTCCTCCTGCCAGTGAGAAGATTCTATAGTGTTCCCACCCCTGCCCTGTGACTGTCCGTTTTCCAGCACCATAACAGACATTATCTTATTTAAGGCAAGGTAGGCATTTCTGTATTATTAAAAAACCTTTCAACACAGATGTAATTATATATATTTTACATTTCAGAAAAGTGAAGGTTATGGCTGATAATTAACATGCCCCAAATCACAAGTTAAGTAAGCAATAATTGAAGATTTTAACCACGTTTGCCTGCCTACAAAGTTGGCGCTCTTTATTACAACAGTCAACTATCCACTAATACCAGACTGGACACAAAAATCTGGGTGACCACGGCTCCCAAACCCAAGACAATTAGGTCTTCCCATTTCACTCCCAACCTCCAGGAAAGGCTCTTGGAATTGACAACAGCTCCAAGCTTCATGTCCCAGGTCAAGTCTGGGGACGTTAACCTGTCAGCCCCTGGAACACAGATAAATGACCGACCAAAATGCTCCCCTTCTATACACAGCCGTTGCTGGGAACAGCACCCGACCTGGGACGGTATCTCACAGCCTACCTTGCACTCGGGGTGGCCCACCTCTCTTGCCGATGGAATGTGAGCGGAAGCAATGTCCACCAAAAATGAGCCGAGGTTTTTCAGACATAAATGCGCCCTCTTCTGTGTTTCTTTCTTCTTCTTATGGTCAAAAATAGAGGACGCCAAAATGTGCTGGTGGTTCATTAGCTACACATTAGAATCATCTGAGGCTTTAAAGGAAAAATTCCAGCATGAGGGTCACACCAGAAACCAATTTAATCAGAATCTTGGGATGGGATTCTGTTGTCAGTTTTTAAAGTTCCAAGGTGATTCTAGTGATCAGCCAAGATAGAAAACCACTACCCTAAGGGGATGGTGAATCCAGTGGATAGAAGAAGCCTGGGTCTCTAAACAATGCAAGGAGAAAACCCACCCCCAGACAGCAAACACAGTGAATGAGTGAGAAATAAATATCTGGCATTTTAAGCTGCATTCCCCAAGACAGAAGACAGGAAACAATTTTAAGCTACTGATACTTAGGGATTTTATTTCTTACAGAAGCCAGTATCACTCTAATATGGACCATTAGAAATCCAGATTTAATGAAAGGTCATTATTTTTTATTCCAAAGGAAACTCAAGATGTACTTCATGCCATGGTCTACATTGCCATGGGATGTGGCTCAGACCTTTGTGTCAGGAAACTACACCTGTTTCTGTCCAGAAGCCCCAGGGATCAAGCCAAACTATGCTAAATAGCAAACATGAAACAATATTCACATTCCTATAGCACAAATAGTATTTCAAATACCTTCTCATTCATTATCTAGTTTTATCATAATAAGAGCTCTAAGAGGAGGACCTCCTCCTACGTTATGTGATGATACCATTTATAGATGGAGAAATTGTGACCCAGAAAGGGACTCTATTTTTTACTTGTCCAAAATGTACATAGGCAATGAGTGGCAGAGCCAAGTCTAGAGCTTAATTTTTTACCATACCCAGAAATTCTGACCTTTACAGTCCCAAGACAGAAGACAGGAAACAATTTTCCATGGAGAGGGTCAAACTTTGAGTTTACCTTAAAGCCCTGTATGGTGGCATTAGATCCTGGGAGGAGGGATCAGGTATGAATCTAATGAGAAGCTCCATGCCCAGAAACAGGACAAGTCTATAAGCTCTAATGTAAAGGGCACAGTCTGTCTAGTCAGCAAGACTGAAATCCCATTACTGGAATATCCTCCTCCCTTTGGGGGCAAGCACTGTTGTTTTCCAAAGTCTTCTGCTAATGCCCCAGGGTCCTCCTGGTATTGAGTCCCTGGCAGCCCAGGGTACTGAGTTTTAGAAGCTTCCCCCAAACTCCAGTAGGAGACATCCGCGGAATCATGAGAAAACTTGTTAAGGAAACAAAACTTCTCATTTCAATTCCACAAGGTTGCCAAGGGCTAGATGTACAGCCTACCTTGTTAGCCTACAATGGTATTGAATGGAGGGTATGTGGCAAATAAAAGGGGCCCAAGGTTGTATAAAAAGAAACATGGAGGTCATTGTTATGGTTCTGGTGACGTCAAAGATGTCAGTGGCCCGGGCCTAACTAGGTTAAAATAGCAATGGGATCCCAATGAAATTCATTCCTTTAACAATGCAATTTGTTCACACTGCTTATTGGACTGTGTCCTGGCTCTCCAAATAGTTCACTGGGACCAAGAAAAATATGCATTGGGAGGTGGTCTCGGAGGCTTAATCTAAATCATGTCCATCTCCCAAGCTCCTGGTGAAATGATTCAGAGATGACTTTAAAGGCAGCTGTCATAGGCCCACTACACTGCACAACTATGATGGCACTATCCTCTTTGGAGTCTACCATCCCCCCTAGAGTTGTGCAGTACACAGCCTGCAGAGCAAAACACTTCCAGCCCCTCCCCTGCCTGCTCCTCCTTTTACCTCATCCAGCTGAATATAAGTTTACTCTAATAGACAGGAATTCACTGACTTGGAGAGGTAACAGGTGGCAACACTAAATAAAAATTAGGCAGATCCCAAATGAAAAGAGATCTGTCCTCTTCATTCACCCAGGCACTTGGTAACACCAGTATATACCTCATATTAAAACTGAGTTATTGGTTCACTTGCCTAGACTATGAGCTCCCTGAGGCCAGAGACTCTCTCCTATCCCAGCATCTGGCACAGAGTCTGGAACATAGTAGGTGCTCAATACACCTTTGTAAATAGATGATGGATGAATGAATGGATGCACTTGTTTACAAATTTATTGAATGCATATTCTATATGAAGCACTGTCCTAGGAACTGGGGGTACAATAGTAAATAAAGCAGGCAAAAATCCCATCCCTGCCCACGGAGCTTAGACATTCTAGAAACTGAGTAAGTGAATAAATGAGGAAAAGAGCCGAATAAATTTAGGCTTTAGGGGCAATGTTTGTATGATAATAGTTGACAATTACTGAGTGCTAACCAGATTATGAGGCTGAATGAACCTTCATAATCTAGAAAGTAGTGTGGTGAACTGGTTAAGAGCATGACTACGAAATCATACTCTCAGTCACACTCAACTCTGCCACTTGCTAACTGTGTGACCTTGGTCAAGTTACTTAGCCATCTCTGAGTCTCAGCTACCAAATGAAATAATACAGTTGTTGTAAGGATTAAATGATGTAATTCCCATAGAACTCACTTAAACTGGTTCATGGTACACACTAAGTGTCCATACGTCAATAACTACTGTTACTTTTCCACTTACCCTCACATCAGCCCTATGAGTAGGTACCATCAGCATTTTGCTAATGTGGAAACAGAGGCTTAGATAAGTAAAAGAAAATATCTAAAGTCACTGACAGATGGGAACTGACAGAGCCAGATTCAAATCCAGTTTGTTCAATTCCAAAAACCATGTTGTTAACCACTTTGACTTGTGCAAAGACCAGCCTTGCCAGAGTAGGCATCACAGAGAGCCTGAAGGAGCTCTAGGAAGAGCTTCTACCCCAAATATCTCCCCATGAGCCAACCACAGTGCCTATTAACCTTTCAAGGCCAAGTATCTCACTCCAAGTCCCTTCTATAAAGTAAAGATATCCCCCACCCCCCAACTAGTCACAGGTGGCCAGCTGCAAAAGGATCATCAGAGAATGGAATTCTGGGATTATTGATGTTATTCTAAGCTATTTTAAGCTTTTTGTTGTTGGTGGGGGAGGTTGGACTAGAGACCAAGGTATCATCTAAGAAAACCAGGCTTGGGCAGGAGCTTCACTGAGATGGTAACATGAGGGTTTGAGAGGGAGAAGTGGTTACAAAAGGAGAAATTCCCACAAGAGCACCACAAGTTGTGGGTATTACATTTTGTATGATCTGGAGCAGAAGGAAAAGGGAGTAGACGTGGTGAGAGGTTGATGCTACTGGAAAACACATGTGGGCAGACTGAGAGCAGACATGACCCTTACAGAATTTTCCCTCATGAATGGTTTCTTAAAATTACTTATAAGGAGGGGAGAGGTGAGTTTTCTATCCTGCTATAGGCATTGAGCATCCTGACCTTCCCTTATTAGTGTGACAGGACAGGGACCAAGGGCACAGGTGAAATGGAGACTAAGCTGGCCAAACCCTCATCCCCACCAAAGATAGGATATAGATCACCCTGAACTCCTAAGAAAACTGAGCTAGAGTGAGTCAGTGATTTCACTCAAACAGAGAGGAGTAGAAGAGGAGAGTAGGGGGAAAAAGGAGTAAGAAGAAAAGGATAGAGAAGGACCTCCCACCATCCCAGACCAAAGTAATAGTTTTCTCCTCCTGTTCCTTTGATGACTCCATTCCTATACATTTTCTATATTACGCTTTCCAGGGTCTGGAATAAAAACTATCCACAAAACAACACACCTTACCACCCCCACCCAAATTGTACTCTCTTCTTGCAGATCACCCCCCATATTAAAGATACCAATAACTATATTTCCTAAGAACAAGAAGATGATCAAATTCTAGACCCAAGGTACAAAGTAGGAAGTATGGAATTGCTGAGGGACAGAAGAAAGAGG
The DNA here is from genome assembly GCF_028538775.1 of Myotis yumanensis. Taxonomy (NCBI): domain Eukaryota; kingdom Metazoa; phylum Chordata; class Mammalia; order Chiroptera; family Vespertilionidae; genus Myotis; species Myotis yumanensis. Next base: position 26,071,591 of record NW_027223762.1, on the reverse strand, counting down.
AGAGTGCCTGCAGCACAATGCTAAGGCTGATGAAACATTTTCAGAGCTGACATCTAATCTCTGAAGGCTCTGATATCCTCCTTCAGCATTATTTCCCCATGGGCTGCAGAAGTAAGAGGGGAAAGGTCCAAAAATCAATTTTAGGGGTTTAAGGATGCTTACCAATTTTGCTCCAAATAAAATTTCACTTTAATAGCAACTGGGTGTTAAGATTTATTAGTGGTGCTGCAAAGTCTCTGTTGCTTAGCTTATCCTAGAATAGCCATCCCATGTGTGTTGGAGAGATCCTGGGTCAGAGAATGGGTGGCTAAGTACTAATAGACGGAAGGATGCATGGATGGAGATAGACATGGATGAGTGTGTGGGCGGGTGGATAAATGGGTGGATCTCTATATCACATATGAAGATTCATCCTTTGCTTGCAGAAAGAAGAATTTTTAAACAGTAGTCATTGGGAGTGGTATATAGCATCGGAAATGGTACCATTACTAATTTAGCTGTCTATATCATGGAAGCACATTTATACTAACCCATCAGCCCCATGTAAGAACTCCATGGTTTCTCATGAAGTCATATTTTTCTGACTTTTAAAAAAATCTTCTTTGCACTCCTTCAGATAGCTAATTTTCTCCCACAGAAAACAGTACCTATTAGAAGAGAACTTCAGCATCCTCACCCCCATCCCTGATCTCTGTCCTGATCTCCCATCTTTCTCTAGCTGCCTGCTCTGTGTGTTCATCTGGATGCCCGAGGAGCACTTCAGTCCCAGCATGCCTACACAAATGCTGACGTGTCCTCTCCCACCTCATTCCAGCTCCCTTACCTAACTTCTTTATTTTTAAATAGTTACTATTTCCATTCTTCCAAGTTTTAATAATAAACTTAAAATCAGTTTTTTTTTCCTCCCATGTCACTTTATCACACTATTACAAAGGCCTTTTGAAAATGCTCCCAGCCTCTTATTTCTCCTCTCTACCATCAGTGCCATGCACATATTCATTCATTTATTCATTAACAATACTCAAAGTGTTCATGCCTCCAGATGTTCAGTGCTGAGTTCTGTACTAGCGACACAAGGATAAGTAAAACACAGTTGCAGACCGGAAGTATCTCAAAACCTCAGTAAATACTTCATAAAACAATACATTAACTATATCTGTCCCCTCCTCAAAATTTTGGGTAGCTCTTTATTGTCTGGGATCCATTACCATTGCCGGAAACCTGCTTTAGCCTTGGCCGGGGAGACTGGTTTTTAGTGCAAATTCAATTCTGTGCTTACAAAATAATTACTATGAGTCATAACCAGCTGTTTTGGTGCCTGGGCCCATGCTCTATACCTTCTCCTCTCGGATTTATGATGCCGAGACTTGGGATGCTGACTTAGGGCTCAAAGAAATAGCAGAACTGGCTAAAATTAAAATATTGGTGATAAATCAGTTGGTCACCTGAAGCTAAGAATGCTGGTGCTGAGAGAGCAGGAAAAAAAGAATATGAATAATAATAGTAAAAATACTCTCCTGGAATTTAAGTAATCAAGAAGTTCAACCTCAGTTAGCAGGCTTGGCACTTCTTAGCCACGCTAGGCACAGGTCCTAAAAATACCAGAACGACTCCTAGAATCACACCTGACAACAGATTTTACAGCTAGAAATGCTTTATAAGCACAAGACTATATAAATGTGATTTTATTTGGATGGCGTGAGGAAAGAAATGAAAACAATTTGGGAAGAGGATATTGACTTCAAGAGAAGCCTGCCCTTATGAGCCGGAAGGAAGAAAGAAAGGATGGGCCAGGCCAAATTCCACCCCATGTACTGACAAACTGCTCTGTTTTACATGCGCCTGGAAGAGTTGGGAGGATCAGAGGAAATGTGTCTATTTACAAGCTAAGCAAAGAGAAAAATGCCACCATAAAACTGAGGGGGAGGATAATACAATAAAACAATACAGAGTGTCCTATAACCACGGAAACAATAACAACGCTAAAACAGAAATAGCTTATTAAGTTAAAACAACAGTAAATCTGTCAGAACAGCCCATAGAAACTCTCATCTTATGATAGTGAAAAGCCTCTTCCAGGCCTGTTGTCTTATACTTTCATTAAACTACAATTTTATAAGCTAAATTATGGTCAATTCTTGTTCAATTCCCAGAATGAAATCGAGTTAAGCTCTTAATCTGGGAGATATATCTTTTGCAAGTGACAAATCCTTAGTGGACAGTTTCCAAAGCCTGACAACTTGAATGCAGGGAACCAAGACATAGAAGGGCTGCCCAATAGTCTGGATTTGGGACCCTTCCCAGATGTAGCCAATTGTGATTACACAAAGGGGACTTGTCCAGGCTACTCTCTGGCCATTTCCCCAGGCACCTTCTGACCAAGGAAGAGTGGGACAAGGAAACTGAGGCTTTCCTCCTCCAGCTAAAAGGTTCATATCTCAGGGGAAGTTTGAACCAGCAGCTCTATTCCCTCAAAAGCTAGGTCAACAGTCCCTGCAGGTCCCCCTGCCACTCAGCACCATATATACCAAGCAGATGTAACCAAGAAATTCCTTGTATGTTCCTGCTGGTTAAGCCTTGGTTCTGAACAATTTACCTTACCTGACAGCCTGGATTTTCTTTATCCGTGGCATTTATCAAGAAAGCATTCTTGTTTTCACCCACACATCCAGTTTTATAAGCTAAATTATTTCCACTACTTGAGAACCGCCAAGGATGAACTTAAGTACTTAATATACCATGTTATTTTTCACACAGCTAGCACCCTCCACAACAGCCACCAACCCCTCTTTCACTTTCCAAACCCTAGCCCCACTGTTTCCTCCCCACCTTCCACTTCACACACACACAAACCAAATATTCTCCCCCTGGTTCCACCCCCCACTGCAGGCCTGGCTCAAGCTTTCCCCTTCACCTGCAATGACCTTGCCTTCAGAGCAAACCTCTCCATCCTTCACAGCTCTGGTCAAATCTCACCTCTTCCTTGGAGCCCTCCCAGTTCACAGTAATCTCTCTCTCCCTTGATAGCCCAAGGCCCTTTGCTAATCCCATTAGAGCATATACCCTTGTCTACCTAGTGTATGAAATTATTGAGCGAGTTACTGGTGTGAATATTATTTTCTTCTCATCCACCTCAGGACAAAGGAGCCAACATTGCTTTTTTCCCCAAGATTCAAGTTGAAATTTATGCACTCATACATGCGCACACATGCACACAGACACACACACACAAACAAAATTTATATTTCAGACCCATTGAGGAAGACTGGGCTGGGTTGCTGAAGGGGAAGCATGGATATGAAGCTGAGAGGGGGAGAGAGAAGCTAACAGTTTGAGGAATATTGTTTCCTTTGAGGCAGGGGTTAAGGAGAGATGCCAATGGCCTAAGAGGCAGTGCCTTGGATGGGTCGGGGGACAGGAGAGTGGGGGCTGTTGGATGAGGTCACTGGGGGAGGTACAAGAGGGGCATCTCTGTGACTTCCCCACAGCACCAGGACTGGGAGGCAGAGAGATAGGATCACTTTGTACAGGTCCACTGTGTAGGCAAAAAGCCAATGTGAAAATGGAAACACATGTCCCAAGGGTCGCCAGTGGTTCTCAACCTTCCTAATGCCATGACCCTTTCAGTTCCTCATGTTGTGGTGACCCCCAACCATAAAATTATTTTCGTTGCTACTTCATAACTGTAATTTTACTACTGTTATGAATCTTAATGTAAAAATCTGTTATGCAGGATGTATTTTCAGGGGTCGCGACCCACAGGTTGAAAACTGCTGGCTAGCCCCTCCCTGTTTGGGGTATCCAGTTAGCCCAGGATTCATAGATAGGGAACCCCAATAATGACTGAGAATCTGCCACCCAACAGGCAGATGGAGACTCAGAGCAGATAAAATTTGACCTAGAAGAGTAAAGGTTTATGACACAGGTTGTATTAAAAATTCACACCTGCTACATTTGTGTTACATCACTCATGGGCACACCTGCCTTCTACGCTGGATTGAGAACCCCTGGACTCAGGGGTCGTTTCCTCCCTCATCCCACCTTTCCTCCCCTGCAAGCTTTCCTCGTCTAAATTATTGAGAGCATTCCCTGAGGCGGCAAAATAAAAACTGAAGGAAATGATGCCATTTCACCGGCAGTTTGCAATCCACAACCGTAAAAGGCGAGTGGCTAGGTCATCTCTCCATAAATCCCCAATTCTGCTGGAAAAGCAGACAGAGTCAGCTGGGGAGCCAGGCTACTGCTTTGTTTTTGCAACTTTTCCATTGCAGTGCCCTTTATATATACAGCCTGGGTGGAATGCATCATAAAATGTGACATTTTATCACAGCAGTTTGTAAATTTTACAGAAGCAGGCTCCCTGTAAATCACCCAGCTTATTCCCTCGCTGACTTTATTACAGCAAATCCAGTCATGGATAAACTGTATGCCCGTTTACTTGAAATTTATCTTTTTTATTCAAGCCGAACTGAGTCCTTTTAATATTCTTCTCTCTTCTAATGATAAGGCATAATGATAACCTTATTTTCTATTCAGACAGTTTTAAGGACTCCCCTTTCTCTGGAAATGAAATTCCTATTTAGGGCCTCTTTTCTCCCAGAGCCATTTAGAATTTGTTTGTTGTGTCAGAAAATGTGGGGACCTGCCTGCACCAAGTCTATAAGTCCTGGAACTTGCACTTATTTTTATTCCTCAGTTTCCTACAGCATGTCCGCTTCCTCAGGCCCAGGACTTTTCCAAGACCTCCCTCTGCCCACCTAGCCCACTCCCCAAGGCCCCGCCCTCCAGACCATACATGTAGAGCTAATAGACAGGTGTGGCTCTCGTGCCATTGGTGGCTTATGTAATCAAACCAAAATCTAAGTGCAGAACAACCCATCAAAACAACCACCTACACTTTAAACTATGCCAATCAAATAATTTCCTTTCTTTGCTTCCACACTTTATATAAGCCTTTCCCATGGCTCCTGTCAGCACAGGGCTCCTAACCACTTCCAGTTTGGTGCTGCCCTATTCTATTTAAAGTTTTGCTCAAATAAACTCTTAAAATGTTGAATAGGGCTCAGTTGGTCTTTTAACAATGGCTGCGTGGAATTGCTCATCCACTCACCTCCTATGCTGTCCAATCCTTGTGGCTACAGAGCATTTGAAATGTGGCTGGCCCAGGTGGGGATGTGTAGGATATATAAAATACACACTGGACCTCAACATTAATATCAAAAGAGAATAAAATATCTTATTCATAATTTTATATTGAGTACATGTTGAAATGATAATTCTTTGGATGTATTGGGTTAAATAAGACATATTGAAATTAATTTCACTGGTTTCTTTTTACTTTTTAAATGTGGCTACTACAAAACTTAAAACGGCATCTGTGGCTCTCATCATATTACTACTAGACTGTGCTACTCTGGGCACATTCTAACCTCTTGCTAGATGAAGTCTCACCCGCTCCATCTGGCCTTTCTCATCGCAATGTTCTCTTCCTGCGTTGGCTTCTATTTCACTTAGAGATCTCATAATTTAACAGATAATTGTTAATTTTCTCATTCCAAGCCCACAGGTTTCTCCATATAGACTCTGAGGCTCATGAAATCAGGAAGAGATTTTTTTAGTGACTTAAATTCCCCTCAGTACCTTTAATAAGTTTTGTGCACAGTAAGGGATTCAGAGAATAGATAAATGAATAGATTTAGAATAGACCGACAATTCTTAAACCTGGCTGGCACAGGGCCAGGACCCAGCAGCCAGGAGCACAGCTCTTTAGGAGATTACAATCTTCTTGAAATGAAGGTCCCTGTCCTGATTATTTTCATATCCTCTACAGAGCCTAACTACAGAGGCTAATTGCAAACAAAGAAGTGTCTGAATAAATGTGTATTGAGCTGAGTTCATATTGTACCAGGGGAACCCAACCCAAGATAAAGGATTTTCATCAGGCCAAAGAACCAGGACAGACCCAGAACTGGGCTCCCAGGATAGCGGCCAGAGCCACCAATCAACTCCTTGACTAATATTACAATTGCATTCTCTCTTAGACCATTACATACTCCTCTACCCAAAATTATCTTCCCAGAACAATGCTTTTTATCACATCTCTGCCTCATTCAAGAATCTACCATGGCTCCCTGTAGCCACAAGACAGTGAACTCTTTAATGTGCCAATCTACCACCCATCTTCATCTTACACTTCCCAATACATTCATTCCAGTGAGTGTCCTGCTTGTTCAGGATATGTGTACAGTAGGATCCCTCTTCCCATATCAGCCTCTCCCTTAATTATCCCTGCACATTTGATGTCTACCTGTGCCTAGAAACTCAGTAAAACTACACCAGCTTCTCCATGAAGCCTTCCCAACTCCTCCAGCCCATTCTTGTCTTCTCATCCCCAAAGACCTACGCTCCTATATGGAATCCTTATCCAGTTTGGTGCACTGACTTTGTGTTTCCTAGCCAGATGGAAAGCCACTTATCTGCAGGGATCATAGCTCATAAACTCTTGCAGAGTGCTAGACACATTGTAATGTTGAGTGAATTTAGGCCAAATTAAATTGCTGCAGTTAAAATATTACTGCTCTGAAAATGGCACTACCTAGTGCAGTGGTTCTCAACCTTCTGGCCCTTTAAATACAGTTCCTCATGCTGTGACCCAACCATAAAATTATTTTCGTTGCTACTTCATTAATGTTGCTACTGTTATGAATCATAATGGAAATATCTGATATGCAGGATGGTCTTAGGCGACCCCTGTGAAAGGGTCGTTCGACCGCCAAAGGGGTCGCGACCCACAGGTTGAGAACCGCTGATAGTGTCTCCACAGGACTGGGGGGTTGGAGGGGGGAGGTAGGCCCTGGAAGTGGCACAAAGAGCAGCAGTGGCTGTCCTACAGCATCCTCAGGGGGAAGAACTCTGCCTTGTGCCTGAAGAGGGAATAAGCAAGGCTAACCAAGGAGCCATACCTCAGAGGACCTCCATAAAGGCAATTCTGATACCATTATGAGCCTTCCCTAGGGCCACAGCACCCCCAACAGAGTCTTAGGAACTTAAAACTATAAGGAGCCAAATAAATTACTGAACCCAACCCCTCATTATTTTTAAAATATGTTTTTATTGATTTCAGAGAGAGGAAGGGAGACAGAGAGAGAGAGAGAAACATCAATGAGAGAGAAACATCAATTGGCTGCCTCCTGAACACCCCCTACTGGGGATCAAGCCCACAACCCATTTAATTCCTTGACTAGGAATTAAACCCATGACCTCCTGGTGCATGGGGCAATGCTCAACCAACTGAGCCACAATGGCCACAATGCTCAACCAACTGAGCCACAATGGCCAGGCACCATCACTCATTTTTATAGATGTGAAAACAGAGGCCTATGACAGAGAAATCGATCTGCCGAGGGCCCAGGAATTAGTGGTGACAGGGCTCATCCTTGATTGCCAGCTGGTATGAGGGTTTTTCCCTTCCATATGCAAGGTTCCTGAAGGCTGGTCAAAGAACCACCTGTATCAGTACCACCTAGGAACCTTTCCCAAAAATGACAGAGTTTGGGGTTCCCACCTACTGAGATTCTGAATCACTAGATCTGGGGCTGGGAATCAGTATTTTTCTCAAATTCCCCAAGTGACTGGCGCGTTGCTAGGTCCGAGAGTCACTGAGATCACTTGTTTTTGCTGGGGCTTCCATGGGATTGATGGAGTCCTACACATTTAGGGGGCCCCTGCTATATGAAGGGTGTACCAGAAGATGGGTATTGAAACAACCCCTGCCCATAACTCACTGGTTGGACTCCACTCCCAAGACCACACAGCAACCATAGGTGTGGTCAGAAGGTAGGGCTGGGGGAGGTTGGGATAAAGGAGGAGGATATGGGAGGGGCAGTTCCTATGCCCAGCCCCAGGCTATTTCCTGAATTCACCACCCACCTATATATGCCTTTTGGTTGAAAGCCAAACACCCCAATCAGGAGAGTAATGAATAAATATTGGAAAAAGGCTTTAAACACTATTGGGTTCTGGAAATTACAGAGGATTACATGGTCTGGGTAATTCAGGGGAAATTGCAGAGCAGACAAAGAACCCTGTGAGCTTTCCAACAGTCTTCCATTTATGAGGAGTCTTGTCTTCCAGGGGCTCTTGTTAACTGGAGTCAAGCTGACCATATGCCCCCAGCTGCCCGCTCCACAGCGAACCTCAGTTGAAAGTACTGCGTGGTTATTCAGGGCCTGAGGCTGCCTAAGGTATTATTTTCACTTCTTAGTCAACATACCTGAAATACCTTGACTTCAGTGTGGTGGACAGAATCAGGATTTTGGATGAAGGAAAATAAATATGAACTCCAGCTCTTTTGTTTATTATCAGAAAGATTTATCCTCTCTAATCTTCGTTTCCTCGGCTATGAAATGGAAAAGAGAAAAATCCTGCCTCTAATGTAATATGCTGAGAAAACATCAGCTCCTTTTCTGGACTCTTTTTCTAGGTAAACAGCATTTGTGGCCATTCACGTTTGCCCACACATAGCCTGCTCACTAGAAATCACCTAGACCCATGCTACTTCAAGTGTGGTCCATGGGCCAGCAGCTCAGTATGAGCTTGTTAGAAGTACAGTCTCATTTTCTTCTCTAGAAGGGTGATTGAAGCTGGAAGTGGGACATAGTTGAAGAGGTTGAGAACATGTTTTAATCTGAATTTAGGGATTCAGAATAAAATGCACAACCTTGACTTTCTTAGCAACCTGTTTTAGTCTATGGGGACTTTGAGAGCTTGAGGTATCAGGGGTGGGCAAACTCTTTGACTCGAGGGCCACAATGGGTTCTTAAACTGGACTGGAGGGCTGGAACAAAAGCAGGGATGGAGTGTTTGTGTGAACTAATATAAATTCAAAGTAAACATCATTACATAAAAGGGTCTTTTTTTTTTTAGTTTTATTCATTTCAAATGGGCCGTAGTTTGCCCACGGCTGTACTAGGTTAACCAGGCCACAGATCAGTGTAATCCACTCAATTTCCAGCTGCAACCTGAACTTAAAATAGGTCAGCCTTGGGCTTCAGTGAGGGGAGAAGCAGTGATTCCCTTGCAAGGAAATTAGGTCACACTCCTCCTTCTACATAGAATGGATATTGGGTTTTAGTATCAGCTCAGGTAGAAAGATATTCTTTCAGAAGTGAGGGATGGGCAGCTTCCTTATTGTGGGGTTCTTCTCCTGTAATGTGCCCAGCCTTATGTCCAGTTGCCACCTGGCCCTCACCATATCACCACATGGGTGTTGGGGCTTGGAGAACTGATTCTAAGAAGTTGCAGTGTTTGCTATGCATAATGAAGTGTCTTTGTCTCCAACTCAGAGGTCACCTGTTTTGTTACACAACACACACACACACACACACACACACACACACAAAAAAAAACACTATGGCATGATAACTTGTTAGCTTGCTTGTAGAATAAAATCTCAGACCCTTCACAGTTTCTGACTTAACAGTATAGTAGACTTAAAATAATTAAATGGAAAACACAATGCTGTTGACTCAGGACAGACAAAATATGTGATGTCACTGTTCATCCAAATCAGATGACAAAAGAATATAATTAGATGCTCTTCTACAGGCAGTGACAAAACTTCCTGGCCATTGCTCTTATCTGGATGATATTTTTAAGTGTGAATTAGAAGGTTTAGCATGACATGGAACAGTAGAAATGGGAATTAAGGCAGCTAGAGTTTCAGGAATGCAGTCTGAATTTAAATGACTGCAGATAAAGACACTGAAAAGTCTCCTTAATTGATATTAAAGTCTAGCCTTCAATAAAAAAAAAAATTCTAAGGCCATTTTTTATGGGATGGAAACTGCAGTGAACATTGACAAGAAATTAAAAGCCAAAGTATTGAAAGAAGATAATTTGAATAAAAACTAGAAATGCCTAGAATTTTTTCCATTTCTTAGTAAGGAGAGATAAGGTAGTAAAATAATCACACTATATCCTGATTGTAGTTCAGCCTATAAGTTATACTTAAGTTAACACTTCTGTAAATTATACATCCATTCCACAGAGTGGGTTCAGTCAACCCAAAATGAGTCACTTTATCATATTTATCAAATCCTAATGGAAAAACACTTTCTACCAGTTGTACGAAAAAGTTCGTGAAGCAGTTGAACAAACCCAACCATCTCAGTTAAGAATTAGCAAGAGGCACAAAACCACCTCCCTTTATAGGATAAAAAACACGTGACCCTCAATGTCTCCCCCACCTCCCTAACAACTTCTCCCACTCTATTTCATCTCAAGTCCCCAGACTACCACACCCACACTGCATAAGACAGAGCCAATTCACACTATGCTTTTCAGCTTCATCCCAAGAAAGCTTTGTCTTCATTTACCCAAAGCAACAGTCGCCTCCTCCTGTCTTTCAGGAAAGGGAGCTACTGAGAAGCATCAACAACCAGGTCTCCTCTAGGGAAAATGTCAAGGTGAGAAAGGGTCTGCCATCCTACCAGAGATTTATCAACGAGGGAAGATGGTGTTCCCAACTCCATCCAGTCCTCAAGAGCAACACTAGTGTGACTGGAAAGGGCACTTCGTTGGAAGTCAAAAGAATTGCTTCTAAAAATAACTGTTATTTTTAGAATGAAACTTAGGCAAACCACTTCACCCCTCTGGACCCCAGTTTCATCTGCAAAATGAGGGTGTTTTATCGAGGATTTCTGCCAGCTTTAAAAAGCTATACCTGTATTAGTAAGAAGAGAATAGTGACCTAGATAAAGAAAATGAAAAGAAAAAAGATCTCCTGAACCCGCAAATAAACATAGAAAATCAAACCTAACACAAAGATCTGCTTTATAATTTTATTTGCCCTTTTCCATACCCTTTGTCCATTTGACGCCATGCTAAATGAACTAAAAAGAACACTTTTAGGTACATATCCCAGATGAGGAATCAGAAAAAAATCACAGTGCTGGTCAATGGCAGAACTGGCACCAAAATTAAGTATGCTAACTCCCAGCCTAGGACATTTTATCTACCTCTTAGTGGCTGTCCTCAGGTTCTAATGAAGGAGCATTTTAAGCCATATAATTTGTTTTTATTATTTTAATTTAATTTATTGGGGTGACATTGGTTAATAAAGTTATATAGGTTTCACATGTATAATTCTATAATACTTTATCTGCGTATTGTATTGTGTTTATCACCCCAAGTCATATCATTTGGCTTCAATTGGAGGGGTTTCAACTCCACCAATACAGCAGCTATATAACCAGGTCTTAGCTCATTGATACAGAATGAAAAAGGAGCAAAAGACTCCCTTTGATCCTTTCTGGGTACTCTCCGGAGAAGTATTCTTTCAAATTCATTTTTAAAAACTGGGTATCTCACAAATATGAAACATCTCCATCAACTTGGAACTCCTATAATGAATTTTCCAAAGGATAAAAATATTATACATCCAAATATTTGGTTGCAAATAAAATGCATACAAAATACCAAGAAAATTAATTCAACTCTAATTCCAAGACTGAAGGTATAACTCCAGCGTTATGCATGCAGTGCATTCTGAATTTCCTTTTCCAGAATTCAGTCAGTCTCCATGTCTGTCACCTTCTATTTTGTGTGATCTGAAATGAAACTGGCATTTTCTTTCATTTTTTTCAAACCCCCTAATTGGTTTTTAAGTCTTAAGCTACTTTTCTAAAATAAAAGATAGGAATAAAATTTGTCACCCCTCCCCCCCAAAATAGATGTTTGGTTTGAAAATAAAATACAAGGCTATTATTTACCTAACAGGGGGAAAGGATGTTGTTAATAATTTAGAGGAATAGAAAACACCCATTCAACTGTGGGGTAAAGTGAAAGTCTTAAGTGACCTGTGTGTAGATTTTGGGACAACTTTTGGACAAAGTAGAATAAAGACTCTAAAGTGGTGCTGCATTTTCAAGTCTCTGATTACAGGGTGTAGGTACTTAACTACATATTGTTACTACCTGATTACATAGATCTACACTAATTTTGTAATTTTGCTTAATTACACTAATTAGGCCAATAAGCAACCCACAAAAAAACACAAAGAATTTTGTATGAATAAAATCCCCAGTAACCTGGACTATACTTAGCAAAAAATAGCCTTTAAAAGAAAGCTGTGGAGTGGTGCACACACAATACAATACACAGATGGTGTATTATAGAATTGTACACCTGAAACTTATATAATTTTATTAACCAATGTCACCCCAATAAATTAAAAATAAATAAATAAAACAAAATAGATAAATAAATAAAAGCTGTATCTCACACTTGTCCCAGCACCAACTTCCCAATCTGTAACTACTGTCCTAAAGTGGGACTCTACACAGATTTACTCCCAGTGTAGATGCAACACAGGGTGAGAGAAACAGTGACTTAAAGCAATGGAAGGCAACTTTGAGATCTACTCCAACTCTCTGTCTTTACATTAGGGGAAAATGAGCCTTGGAGAGGTTATCCAACTTGTCCAAAATGACACAACTAGTGAATGGCAGAAATGGGCTTAGAACACAGTTTTCCAAATTCCCAGTTCAATGTCCTTTCCCTTCACCAAGTCTTCATGCTAGAAGTCAAGGATGCTTTAGGTCTTAGGTTCCGGAGTCTCTGAAACCAGGGCAATTGAAGATATTAATCTGAACACGTCAGCTCCAAGATGCTTTTTCTGTTTAACTCGATGTTATCCATCTGGCATGGGGTTTGACAACCCAAATTCCAAATAGCGGTGCCTTAACTAGATATTTTTATTTCCTTCACATAACATAAATCCAGAGGAGAATAGATGGGAGCTCCACAAAAGTTATCTAAGACCCAGGTCCTTCTGTTCTGCCAATCTTAGAGTATGAATCTTGTCCTCATCCTCTCAGAATGGCTGCATGATTTCCATCCATGATGTCTGCATCCCAGGCAACAGGAGGAAGTAAAAGGGAGAGCAAGGTGTGGTGGTGCTTATATTAAGTAGAGCTTTCCCAGAAATTTCAGCTTGCTTATCATGATCTAGAACATTGTTACATGGATGCCACTAGCTGCAAGCTAGGCTCGGAAATGAGGTTCTTTAGCTGAGCACAAACTGAGGTTCTAGTAGTAAGAAAAAAGAGGGTATGAATATTGGTAAGAAGCCAGCAGCGACTGCCACATTCAGTCAGCACATCCTTAGGCATGTTAATCAAAGAGAGGGAAAAAAGATAAAGAGAGGTCAGCCTAGGATACTATGTTTGGAATCAGGGAAGCTGGGCCTCAATTTCCTCACCTGAAAACAAAAGGGCGGGATAGGAATAGTGATGTCAAAACTTTTGTCAGCAATAGAAGTCATCCTTAAAAGAGACTCTTGTATAGCCCCCTATCTATCAAACAGATCAAAGAAGAGCTGCTTCTCTCTCCGTGAAACTGGGTGGAGAAGCAGGGAGGAAGACTGTTGTAGACACTGCCTTGTGCTACCCAGACCCCCCTTAAGGAAGGTCTTGTGCCACAGCTTCTGAGACAGCCTTTAGCTGTCAGCCCTTCAGGGGCTGCCTCAGTTCAGAAAGCCCCTTCAACCAAGATCATACTCCCTCCCCTGGGCAGCCCACTTTCAATGATGGCCCAGCCATCTTGGCCCAACTCAGAACAACTATGAAGGACCATTCTAGCTCCAGACTCCTGCATAGTCAACTTGCACTCTGTTTTGTTTTGTTATTTTGTTTGGTTGTTTTTTTTTTGGCTAATCCTCATTCGAGGATATTTTCCATTGACTTTTTGAGAGGATGGAAGGGAGGGGGAGAGACAGAGAAACTTCGATGTGAGAGACATACATAGATTGGTTGCCTCCTGCACATGCCCTGACCAGGCCAGGGATTGAGCCTGCAACCAAGGTACATGACCTTGACTGAAATTGAACCTGAGACCCTTCAGTCTGCAGACCAATGCTCTATCCACTGAGCCAAACCAGCTAGGCTCAAATTGCATTCTTGCTGGGCTGCATCACAGCCGACTTCTCCCTCTGCCCACTCCTGGTTTCCATACCCTCACCTAGGTATTGATCCCAGTGGTATTCTGTAATAAACATCCTCCACTTTAAAAAACTACCTCTGGGTTGACTTCCAGAGAAACCCAACCTGCTACAAAGAGGTCAACTGCCTGCCCTTCAATCTCCCCCACTACAGGCCCCCAGGAACTCTTGCTGAGGCTAAGCCCTCGTGCTCCATGGAACTCAGTGTGATAACCATTTAGTCAATTCCTCTAAGTATTCAAAGGCAACAATGCTACAAAGCTACCCAGAAAAGCTGAGTGCTAAAGTGCAGGGAGAGCTGGACTCTGAGATGCCCAGTCCAGGAGGGCTTCTTGGGAAAAGTGATTAGAGCAAATAAATGAAGGAACAAGAAATACCAAGATATACCTGAAAAAAATGTAGATGTGAAACATCTTTTTGACTGTGGGTTCTGCTGTCAGATTTAAACACCTTGTATCCAACTCTATTAAAAACAGATATTGTCAGGAATATACTAGTATATAATCTAAATTCTTTGCTAATTAGCAGTCTGTCTCCTCTCAGTTAGATACTTACCAAGCCTCCAGGATGGCTTGTCCAGGAAGGCTTTGCTGCAATTACATTTCACTGTGCTTATTCATGGCCTGGCTTTCTTCCTCGGAGAGGCCAATCAGAACAGTGCTAATGGATCTCGCTCTTCTGACCAGCCTGGAACTCCCAGCCTGTGTTTCAGGTCATGGGTTAGGCATTGAAATTGATCCTCCCAAGAAATAGGCCATCCTGTCCCATCCAAGAAGAAATTGCAGGCCAGTGTACCACCCGAGGCTTAGGGAGTACAGAGGATCACCAGGATTAGTGTTAGGGTTAGGGTTAGGGTTAGGGTTAGGGCAGAAAGGGCTTCTCTGAATCACAGAGTCTCAAATATGGGAAGGACTTTAATAAGCACCTGACAATCACAAGCTTACCAGACTTCACTCTGCCCCTGCTAACAGCTTTCCCAACTGGATCTGAGCAGCACTAAGAATGCACCAAGGCAACCCTATCCCACCTTTGCAAAGCTCCATCCATCACAAAGTTCTTGCTTATACTGATCCCAAATCTGTCTTCCTATAGTTTCCATGCATTAGAGCCTGATTTGAGAGATGTGTGCATGGAGCCAGGTCCTGTTCCAGGAATATAATATCAGTTTTAGTGCCTAGATGAATCCAGTCATAATGCATAACCCAGTGCAACACCTTCTTGGTCAAGCACATAAGGAACTTAGACATTTTAAAGAATTTAACACTTTAAGTAAATTTTTAAAAATTAATGAGTTCACATGCAACTTAAGATGTGTGCTATTTATGGAATACATGTTACATCTCAATAAACAAATATTAAAAAAAAAAGAAGGGCACACACCTGGGCTGTGGGCTTGATCTCCAGTAGGGATCATGCAGGAAGCAGGTGACCCATGATTCTCTCTCATCATTAATGTTTCCATCTCTTTCTCCCTCTCCCTTCCTCTCTCTGAAATAAATAAAAACATATTTTAAAAATAAGAGAGAGATGTCTACAACTATTAGAAATATCAAAATAATACCTTATATTTGTCTCATATTTTAAACTTTCCTGGGCAATTTCACATTCAGTATGCTAACAATTTTTGTGACTTTTTAAAATTGAATTTATTGGGCTGACATTAGTTAATATAATTATGTAGCTTTCAGGTGTAAAATTCTATATCATCTGTATATTGTATTGTGTGTTCACTACCTCAAGTCAAATCTCCTTCCACCACCATCTACTCTCTTCTATCTCCCCCACCCACCTATCCCTCTGGTAATCACTATACTGTTGTCTGTGTCTGAGTTTTGCTATGGTTTATTTTTATTTTTTTACTTAACCCCTTCACCTTTTTCACGCAGCCCACAACCCCTCTCCCCTCTGAAATCTGTCAGTCTGTTCTCTATCTATGAGTCTGTTTCTATTTTGGCTAACAATTCTTGACATTGGTGGAGTCACCAATGTGAGTCTTGATTTTAGAACAGAAAAATGGTAACTTGCTTGATATGTTAGTTAGTGGCAGATTCTGCATTAGAACATTTGTCTCCACCAATTTCTAATCTGGCAGCAGCATTATAATTATTCTGTCCTGGATAATTCTGATATTAATGCAATTCAACAATGCAGAGAGTAACAAATACATTAAATCATCCATTCTTGTGACAGATATTTCCTAGTGATGGGACAGATGTCCTGACATCCAGCTTACTGATTTATGCTTAGTATATGCTGAATGGCAGACTTTTGTTTAACCTTTAACCTTTCTAAGAGGTGTATGCAGAACCACCTCTCACCTAGCTAATTCATGGCTTCATATTTATTTTCTGCTATAAATATCCCCTGGTAGTGGACACCTCAGATGACCAACGACAACTTTGGCAACCCCACATCACGTTCCTAACTTCGTCTGTCCCCATTGGAACTGCTGTTCTCACCAGAGCTATGATTCTTCTGTGTGCTTTAGATATGATTGACAGCCTGTGGTTCAGATAGATGGGGTCATCCACACATTGAGTTCCCCAGAGAGATTCCTGGTCATCACATAATTTTGAAAAATAAGAAAGAAATCATTGTCAAGAAAAAGAGGAGATTCTAGATACTACTGTGTGGTGTTTTTTTCATTTTTAAATATACTTTTATCGTTGATAGTATTACAGATATCTCCCATTACCCTCTCCCCTTTCCTCCTTCCTCCCAGCCCCTACCCACCCCCCAGGTCTTCACTACCCTATTGATCATGTCATGAGCTATGCATATGCTACTGTTTTTATTTTAAAAACTTTATTTAAAAAATAGTGTTGATGCATAAAACAGACTAAGGAATCTCAGAGGAAAGGTGGGGGAGGGTGAGTAGATGGGAAGAGATCAACCAAAGAACTTGTATGCATATATGCATAAGCCATAGACAGAGACAATAGGGTGGTGAAAACCTTTGGGGGGTGGGGGGGGGGGGCTAGAAGAGATCATGGGGGAGGGGGGAAGGGGACATTGTAATACTTTCAACAATAAAGATTTTAAACATAAATAAATAATAAAAATAAAAAATGTAAAAGCTGTGGGATATTTACACCATGGAATACTATGCAGCTGTAAAAAAAAAATAAAAATAGTGTTGATTTTTAACTGCTTTTCCAAAAGTTGGCCACCGATATAAAGACTGTGATGCATTTTCCACCATGGCTTTGTATAAAAACAAGGCCTAAAATGATAGTACTATTTGAACTTAGATCAGGTGTATGTTTCCCACAAAGGTCCCTCACCCAATTTCATTTGACCCTTTTCAAAGACTTTGAAGATAAGACAAGTACCATCCCAGTTCAAAGATGAGAAAACCAGGACTAAGAGATTCAATGTCTTGTTCAGTCACTCAGCTGGCTAGTGACTGACAGGAACAAGATCCCAAACATCAGGACTCCCACTGAGTACGAATGTGGTGTTGGCTTTCTCCAATCACATGACAAATCATCTCTAAAACTAATGACAGAGAGACCTTAAAAATAATAATAATGCAGAACTAAGCCTGAGGCCAACCTAGGATCAGCACACTCAGCCAGCAGCAGCAACACGGCCTTCTCCCAGAAGTGCCTTGACCTTCAGAACCATCTTCAGCAAGTGGATGGAAATCAGATGCCGCCTACCATGTACTTGGAGAGAGTTGGCTGAGCCTCCTTAAACATTTCTTCTGCTCCACTCACGAGACAAAAATGGTTAAACTCGGAGGCCCTGTGGAGACATTAGCTTAGTATCTTGGAAACTTGCTATTCATATCCTCGTTAGAAAATAATATTACAAAGGCTTATAGGGTTTGAGGAAAAACATTGCAGCAATAATGACACAAAAGAACATTAGCATTTCCAGTTGTTCATTCAGTCCACAGTCAGGAACAGCAGAAGCCGATATCAATTTATAGAAATGGGTTTTAATTTCTGAACAGCAATCCTGCTACTTAGAGTCAAGATAAATGAACTCTGTGTGCACAGAGATAAGCATAGAGCTGTGAACTATATGCCTATACATGCATGCATCTGGAGAATTAAATTATGGCTTTCCTTATATCTTCTGGCTAATGCTCATGATGTAGTCACAAAGTCAACAACAAGTTCAAGTTTAGCCAACAGTTATCAATGGCACATGGACATTCTTCAAAACAGATTGTTTTAATAGCACTTTAGATAAAAGTAAATAAAATCCAATTTTAGATTTTATGTAATGATCAAGGTCCATAGGCCTATTTCAGAATCAGCTGGTGTGGCTATTAAAATGTCAGTTTATTGGGCCACAGCCCAGAAATACTGAATCAGAATTACTGGGGATTAGTCCCAGAGAAGTGCAACTTTAACAGGCATCTAAGAGACAGCCAGTAAAAGAAAGAGAAAGCTAGAACCAAGTGAAAGACAGGGAGATGCAGGGCTGAGAGCAAGACCGAGAGAGGTCCCCGTCATTACCACAGCACACCTTACCCAGCTGCCTCTAACTACCTTTGCCCTTTGCAGGTTCAAGGTCAGCCCTGCCATAGCCTGTACCCACAAGAACCAGACTTCCTGATTCTATAGAAGCCCTGTTGTCACTATCAAGTGGGGCCCAGGCATGGTCTGGCTTGTACCACACCTGGCCTCTAAATTGGGGATAACAATTTTTAGCCCCAGCACACCTACAAAGAGCATCAGACTGCAAACAGCCCAAGCTGTACTCTTGGGGGTGGCCCGACTGTATATCACGCCAGCAGTACAGGTTCCCTTCCACCTCAGCTTTCCCCAGGGAAGCTCTGACCATCTGCCCCAACCCCTGCCAGGCTCTCTTCTGACTCGACTCCACTTCTGGATTCCGCTGTATCATCCTTTGTCATCGGCTTCACAGATCATGGGAGAGACATCAGTGACTGTGTGGGAGTACTGTCATTATATGAATGCTATGACCATTATCTGGTCAGATCTTACAAAGCAAGACCCCTCCCTGTGTGAAAGGGGTGGGAGCTCATCTCCAGGTTAAGTCCCTCTTAGCTTTAATTAGTTGGGGATGTGATGGACTGGCTCTTAAACTAGAAGTATGAGGTGGTTGTGATGTATCTTGGAGAAAGGTATTAGTTGTCACCTCCAAGTGAAGAGAAACAAGGATCTTAAAATTGAGGCACTCACCCTGCAAAGTTATGCCAACCTCCCCTCCCTTTCTATTACCCAGCCTTCTGTCCCACGCCCAGGCACACGCACGTACACACACACACACACACACACACACACACACACACCTAGAGTGTAGGTTATCACGAAGGATCACAGGACAGGGCCTGAAAGCTTTGGGTACGCTAGAGGCAGAATCATAAATCTGAAGTATGGAAACCATTCCTATTTGTCCCCTAATATTTAGCAGTGCTTGAAAAGGCCAGCTGCTGCAGCTGTACTATGAGAATCAGAGACAGCATTTTTAATCTCTTGGGAAAGACACCTTCCCATAGAATGTCTGCTTGGGTCATGTATAAGCCAAACTTCAAAGGTGAGTTATGAGGACAGCCATGCTTGGGATGGGTAATTTAAAGTCAGGGGATAGAGGGGAGGAGGATATGCTCCTGAGGCTAGCAGGGCAGTGCCAGCAGTAACTGAATTATAAGAACCCAGAAGGAAAGGTGAAACACACCAGGCAGAATGTGAGCTTCTTGCTTCAACTGCCTATCACCTTCAGAACGTTGGTTATTTTTTCCTGCTTAATAAAAGAGAATAAGAAATGAGGCAGCAGGTGGAGGGAAAAGTGTGTGCCAAGGTAAGTTCAATGGTTTTGTTAAGTAACAGAGGAAAATTTCTTTATTCTCATTAGAAATGAGAGAAGTTCATCGAGAGTTAATAAGGTGTCAGGTAATTCTCCAAACTTTTGCATACATCATCTCTTATAATACACACAAAAAATTCTGGGAGGTTGGTATTATTATACTGATTCATAGATAAGAATATTGAGCCTCACAAAGATTTAAGCAAAAAAACTAAACCTGAGGTCAAATATCTAGTAAGTGGCAAAATAAAAATTCAATCCCCAGGGCTGTCTAAACATGTCATAAATATGTTCACCTTCAAATATGTTGTATGGCTTCCACCAGGCACATATGTAACCCAGAGAACCAACCAGAATCACTGCTTCTCAGCAGTACTGAAGCCAACCCTGGATCCATAAATCAGCCAATTTGGACACTGACAGCAGCCAGGGTGGATGCCTTGGGTCCCCTGGCCAGCTGTGCCAACTTCTGCTGCTTTTTCAGCTTTCCTGGTCCCACCTGGTGTTTGTTGGCAGGTGATACTAATTCATTCACAAGCCCTACTGAAGGTCCTATCATGTTCAGAAACTAGGGATAGGCAATTTATGATACATAAGATGGTTTCACCCATAACAGAGCTTGAAGTTCCTCTATGAATTCAAACCCACATATCTGACCACATTCTCCAGCTTTCCTAAAACCATGACTAATAGAAGTTTGCTGTCACAAAGCTTGAGTGCTGGCTTGGTTGACTTTGTTTTTAAAAAGAAAGCCCTTGGTGAGCAGCTGGGTTTTCTCTGGCAGCATGCTTTCCTAGAGTTAGCCAAGACCAAATGGAAGTAAAAAAGTAAAGAAGCATTTGACCCTCCGAAATCCCAACAGCATGCACCAAAGTGAAGCACTCATCTCCAGAGAATTACATTTCACCTTTATTTCCTCCAAACCTAGAGAGTAATATCTTGCTTTGGTTGAAAAGGTGTGTTTGACTATGCCAAAGTGCTGCACAATAGGAAACTTCTAGAATCTAGATGCCCCGCTAATCCATATGCTAAGTGATGCTCTCACTGCGTGGGAGACAAGAGATGCATTTCTACACTGAGGCCATAATACACAGACTCTCCCAAGCTGACATCCTTTGCTTTTAGAAAATCACCAAGAGGCCCAGCCAGTGTTGCTCAGTGGTTTAGTATCGAACTATCAACCAGGAAGTCATGGTTCAATTCTCAGGTAGGGCACATGCCTAGGTTGCGGGCTCGGTCCCCAGTTGGGGGCGTGCAGGAGGCAACCAGTCAATGATTCTCTCTCATCATTGATGTTTATATCACTCTCTTCCTTTCCTTCCCTCTCTCTGAAATCAATACAAATATATCTTAGGGGGGGAAATCACCAAGAGACTATGTATTTCATGATCACATGAGGCTCCACGACAACCGAGACCCTCCATGTACTATTTCCCATGACTCATGGTTCTTACTATGTGGGTGAGTGTGCTTCACATTGTAGGCTTAATAACTAGGGCATCTTAGGTGAGGTATCTTTGGAAATGAATATAGAGGAAATTAGAGGTATATGAATTGTGCTCAACAAGTGAACTACCCTAGATATGTCACTCATTAGACCGCCTGTCCCAGCTTCCCCTCTAGCTAAAGCTACCTGACCCCAGTCCTTGCTCCAGGGAAGTGGTGCTGAGGTTGACTTTGCAGAGACAACCAGTGATTTCATTAGAGACCAAAGGGCAGCACATTCACATTCTTTTTAGTGACCCTGGCATGAGGTGGCACAAGACTGCCCAACCAAGGACAGTAGTTATTAGCTGACTCAAATAGATAAGCTTCTTCATGAATTTGAGTTGGGAATGCATAGAGTAATGGTCATTGTAGTAGCACAGGAGTATACTCCAGCAAGTATATGAGTCCTGTTTATGAGAAGATACCAGAGTCTATGAACTCTACTATACATGTGAGCAACATGTGAACTCTACTATACATGTGAGAATATTTTTCTTATTCTCTCATGTATCCTTACATTAAACACCCCCTTTATTAGAAGTAAATCAAGGGACTTTGGAAAAAAGCTGTGCATTATGTCTCCCTATTGGGAGATAAAAGTTTAATAGTATACTAAAGGCTCTGATAAGTCCTGCAAAACACACACACACACACACACACACACACACACACATTTTTACCTTTAACTCAACATACCCAAAGGAATTTATTGATTAAACTGTTCCCCTTTCTTTCTCAGAAAAATATTAGTACATTGGGAAAACTATCTAAATCCCTCCTAAAATAATTGATACTTCCACAGATAACATCAGTCTGTCAGTTGAAGGTAGAGACACGGGTTCTAAAGAAAGCTTCCAGGGAAAGGTGGGGATGAAAAGGACTCTTTGGACTAAAGAGCTCTGAGTGGGCCAAGCATGGCAGGAAATGGGAGGAGCATGAACAGAGACACAAATGCAGAGATGAGCACCACTAATGGACAGGAGCGGTGGGAGAGTGAGGTGCAAGTCGAGTGAGAGAGGGTGTATCCAAGCTTGGCCCCATTTCATCAAGTCTTTTGATACATCTATGACAGCCCTTGATTTCTTTTAAGCTATATTCTCATCCCTGTTATTGTTTTAAATTTGCTGGGGATAATTTTAAACTAATCTTCTAATCTTTTTCCAAGAGCCCTCATCAATAACAACTGAAAGAATGATTAAAATAACCCTCTGTGTAGAACAAGCTAAGTCAAAATTACTGTGGGGAGTAAATTACTCTAACATAGATATAATGTCAATGCCATCACTTATACAAGAATTGTTGCCAAATGCTATTTCAATTCAAAAGTATGCTCGGAATGTAGCCCAGTCTGTGGCAAAGTACTAGTATCTAGAAAGAAAAAAGATACACAAGGGCTGGACTTTGGTCTTCACTAGCCCACTTGTGTTGTAGGAAAGATGAAGGAACTGAGGTCGCGTACAGGTGAGGGAAACTCTAACTCTCCTCCAAGCCCAGCTCCGTTTTGTACACTAATCACCTTCCCAGCTTGACTCAGCCTCTGTCCCTGAAATGATCCTCCTTCAAGAGCATTTAGTCCTTGAAGAAGAGGGCTAATGCTGAGTTGTGAGAATGGCACAGGGAATACAGATGTCCATGGCCCCCATCAGTGGACAGAGATTGTACTCAGGCAAGGAATGGCTTCCCGCAGGGTGCTGCAGGCATTATTCCCAGTGTCTGGGCCCCAGATAGAGCATTTGTGGTTAGCAGCCAGCAAGGCAACATTTGTCTGGCAAGTATAGCAGCAGAGCAGTGCAGAGAATAAATACCAGGAGAGACCTTAGAAATCATGTATTTCATTCCCCTAAATTTGAAGAATGGGAAACTGAGGCCCAGAGATGATCAGCAATTTGCCCAAGTCACACAAGCTAATGAAGGCCAGGGTCAGAGTTCTGCTTAGAGCTGAGATTTCTCACCCACATTTGCTCAAAATCCCAGTTTGACTGCCAGGTTTGGTTTTGCTTCCAATTTTGGTCCCAAGTTGTCATTTTAAATGAAAGCACCCTCCCTGTCCTAGCAAAGGCCCACTGGATAATCAGTTTGACATCTCTCAGTGAGATCAAGCTCCTCAACCTGGTAGGACTTGACAGGCTGGCCACAGTGACCAGACTGTGGCAGCAGGTGACAGAGGCTGTTAATCTGAGCCGAGAGAGGTGAGTAACAAGTAGTTCCAACTAAGGCAGCTCCTGCTGGGGCTGAGCTCCTGCTGAGAATCTACATGTTGATGAAGAAGAGCTCTGAACAAGAGGGCAGTGAATCCTAGGAGCCCAGTCCTCTGAGAGCCCCCAGCAAGAAGGGCAGGCATACATTCACTCACTTGTTTTTCACTCCCTCATTCACTGTTGAGTACCAGAGACTGTGTTGGGGGCTGGTAAATCCAAGGAGGGAGCTGGGCAGGAGGGAAGCAGAGTCGAAGGAGACTTTAATCCAGCTACAACGCCAGAAACCAATTCAAATCAAGGAGTAGCCTAGAGGCAGGAGTGCCAACACACAGACCACCAGCTCAGCCATCCTCTGTGCTTGAAAATCCCCTCCATGCAGAAGAGGATAATGGAGTAACTAATGATCACTTAGGGCTTCCTCCTCCTAGTCCTCCCTTCTTGGCTTGCCTGTCCCAAAGACCGAAGAGGTTACAAGCAAGACCCAGCAAAGGCATGAGTGTTCCCTTAGCACTTGTTAAGCATTCAATCTTGGCTGGTGTTAAATAAGCCCCTAAAACAAGACATTTCTTCCCATGAAGGAAACAGAAACACAAAGTTGAAATGCAAACAGTTATGTCAGGACCCTGATCAGGAGAAAATATTATTTCATAATATAAGGTAGTCATTGTATTCCAGGACCTTACAGTCTACTGGGTGGGTGGGTGGGTGGGGAGACTACAAGACAGGGACCTGAACAAAGCCAGCGATGAAGGGCACAGGATAGTGTAAGCCGTGGGTTCAAGGGATTCGAGTAAAAAAAAAAGCCCTTTGTGCTGCCTCAATTCCACTTTCCCATCTCCACTGACATGCATGACAATTCACATTTCTATGGGGCTTTACAGTTTACCAGATACTGTACAAAAAGCATCTCATAGGACCCTCACACAAGCTCTGTTTGTGGACTAAGAGCTCATTGTATCTCACCTTGAGAAACAAGACACAGATAGATTAAAGGATGAGTCAGTGATGCACAAGTGGCTAGTGAAGGGAGGAGCTAAGGTTCAAAAGAAGGCTTTACCTGAATTTCACTCATTCTTCCAGGCACATTCCAGTTTCTCCACCCATGAAATAATTTCCCCAGTCCACCAAAGAACATTATTACCCCCACACCTTGCCATATTATTAGTCAACAAAAACAAAGCTTCAAGATTTCCAATACTCAAGATTTTTAAAATTGCTTAACATTTATTGAATTCCTACTGTATGGGAGGCACTATACTAGCTATACCATCTACATTTCTGAGACCTAGTTTTGCTGTTGTTCTTCACGCTTAAATCACTGCTGTACATGTAAGACAGCTGAGGCTTGGACAATGCCACATGTATTATGGTCATGCAGCTGTATCGGAGCAAGAATGCTAACCCATGTGTTCCAGCTTATAATCTTTAACTCCTCAGTTCCTCAGACTTCCCTTTATAGAATATTCCAGTGAACTGAGTTGTTCTGGTATTATGATGGGATGTATGGGTTAGGGGAGAATGCTTCATTTCTGCCCTCTGGCTGCTCATCATCTCAAGCACCACCACCACCTCCCCCACTCCCCTTCACAATGGATGTCAGAGCACATGAGTTACACACATACATACACACACATACATACACAAGCATGTGAGGAAAAACGGGTTCTAAAATCAAGACCTTCTTGAGTCCCTTTGGGACTCCCTGACTGCCTCAGAATGAAGGAGAGGATCTTACATGTTTTTCATTGTGAAGAACTTATTTTAAAGCATACACATTCCACAATGTCTATGTATCATATGATCAAAGGTAGGACACCTTTGATCAAACACAAACTGAGAAAAAGAAAGACATAGTGGTTTATTAAACAAAGTTAGATTATTTTAAAATTATGAGCCTGTCACAAGAGAATCTTGAGTATGTAACTAATTTTTTTTTCTGGCCTTCTAGTTTACCAAAAAATAAATAACAAACATTAAAAAAAAAAAAACCCTGAGACTTCAGGCTTGCCTGCAAAGAATGAATTAACTTTAAAGGGATTTTTAAAAGACATCCAGGGGATGTAGCCAAGGAATCAGAAAGACATGGGTTCTAATCCCAGCTCTGCCAATTACCAGGATTGTGACCTTGGGGGTATTAACCTTTAAGTCTGTTTCTTCATCTTCACTGTGGGAATGGCAATGCCATGCAATTGTTATGGGCATTAAAGGACATTGTATGTTTTCAATGTTGGTCTCTCCCAATTGATGAGTCCCTAAATACCACACCTGAGACTTTCACTCCCAAACTTAGAAAGACATTTTAATATCCTGACCAGTGGTTCATTCTGGCTGCAATTGGAATCATTTGGGAAGCTCTGAAAAATTCATATGCTCAGACCCCACTCCAAATAAATTAAACCACAATCTCTACAGGTGGGACCCAGAGATGATGATTTCAATGTTAAGCCTGGTATAAAAATCACTACCTAGATTCCTATTCCTGACAGTAAAGATTTTGCCAGAGAAGCTACATTATTCTAAAGAAGCCTAAAGTTAGCTTTCCTCAAAGATTTTACTTCGAGACATTCCTAGAAAAACTGCCTATCACCTCTTCATCCCCAGCCCTCCAACCACCTAGTACCCAATCCTCTCCACCAGATCCCCATCACCGCCCCACCCCCACCTCCGGACAGGCTAGGCTGTAGGCCATTTGCATAGCAATGGGGATTAAAGCTGTATTGTTTCTTCAAAGTGATTGGAGGCCTGAGGTCTCATCAAGCAATCTATAAAAGGGCTTTTGAGATATCAAAATTGATGAATCCATCATGCCTGAGCAGCCTTCTGTTTTGCCTCAGAAATCATACCCAGAAAGTAACCACCTAGAGTCCAACCCATTCTCTGTTTCTGGAAGTTTCCGTCTAGGCCAGATAAGACAAGGGCTTTGAACTACCAGCTTCACGCTACACTTGGCATTCCCAGGATGGGAGAGCCTGCAGTCTTTAGCTTAGAGCAGAAAGCTAAGGCAGGGAAACAAGGCTTGACCTGACAGCTGATGCCCAAGAGCAACTCTGACCAAATTTACATACTCAGGTTAATACATGCATGAAAACCACTTTCCATCACCTTGTTTTTCTCACTACAGGCTTATTATCAAGCATACATTACAGACGAAGAAATGAATATCCCTAGAGGTTATTTAAATTATCCGCAAGTAAATCATAAGTAGAAATGAAACTTGAACCCAGATCAGAGTGATGGCAGCACCTTTTAAGGCCCTGGTATGCATGTTCCTAACCTTTAACTGAGCCTGCTGGCCAGTGCCAGCATGGATGGCCCACAGTCTCAACTGGCGTTCATACTGACTGATAGGAGCTGTGGGTCCTGACAGAACCCGAGGTGGACAAAGTGACCAGATCGCTGTAACCATTCCCACTGCTGGGAAAACAACCCAGAGAACAACCTTGCTTATGTTATCAGTCAAGGTCCTAGCAGGAAGCAATTCTACTCAGATATTTCAAATGAGAATTTCATGAAAGGACTCCCTCAGAGGACGGGTTAGCTCCACAAAGGGTGTTGAGCTCCCAGATACTAACAGCAGGGGGAAGCCATTCCCATTCTGAGGCCTGAAGAGGCAAAGGGAGTATTGTGACTATAGCCTGATGAAGGAGGGGCATCAGCAGGAGCTGTGGTCACCTGGGGATGCAGCCTTATCCAGACCCTTGGTGCCTACCAGCAAGGGAGCTGATAAGAAAGCCCCAACTTCTCTCTCTCCCACAGCAGGGAAGGGAGTAAATGGGTCTGGACTGGGGATAGGAGAATAATTCAGATAAAGAGAAAAAAAATTGGTTTTACTGGGTAGTAGGTATGGATCTCAGTTCAAACTCAAAGGTACAAAAAAATATTGCACCTTTTTATTTTCTATAAACTAATTTAATTTTGATTTTTTTTAATCCAACCAGCCATCCTTTGGGCTTTGCCAACCAAGAGGCCAATGTACTAGGTGCCAAGGTCCTGGGCCCTCTGGCCTGGGTCCCCGGTGCACACAGACTCCCTCGGGAACTTGCGCTGTGCCAGCTGGAATGGCCTTTTAGATGTAGTGGCTTACTCCATCTTGGGAGATGTACCACATGGGGCCCAGATCCCTCTACCAAGGCAGGGAACACGGACTAGAGCCTCACATACCTACAGCCATGTCCTCTGGGTCATACCAGGAAGTAGAAGCTGGGTTCTTGATGTCCAGAGACATGCAGACCCTCTCAAGGAATTAGTCTGAGGAAAGCCACCCTTCTTCTTGCTTTTTCTAACCACTTTGTTTCTTCCACATTTCCTCTTTCCGCTTTTACCTCCTCTGGGACCTCTATATTCTCTGATAGGTTTCTGTTTGTGAAAGTGTCTGCAGGCAGCTCCGCCTTCCTTTCCCACCACCCAGATCCCTTGGATATTGCACTGTGCTCCAGTGGGTGGGAGGCAGGGAAACAGAAGGAGAAATATAGTCAGGAAAAGACATAAAGTAAAAGCTCAAAATATGATCAAGGTGCACATATATTTCTTTAAACTTCAAGACAACATATACTCCATTTTTACCAATCAGTTCAGAGCAGTTCAATTATCTGCCCAAGGCTACATAGCAGGCAAGGATGCTGTAAATCCTGACCCATCTGCCTCCAAAGCCTATCCTTCTAACCAGTCCAGAGATGGCAAACAGATTTTACCTCATGGGCTCACTCTGATTGGCTGGTATGGCTACCTAGAAGCTATGTTGAGAAGGATTCAGATGCCATAACTAGCTCATGGGAATCACTACCATTGTTGATTGCCAATGACCTCTGTGAGTACAGCTGGCCTATGTATTGTATATGCATTTCTTATATACAGTTGTATATGAGCCATTTATTATATACAGTAAATGCAAAAGTGATTTGAATTTGTAAAAATTCACTTTACACAAAATTAAAGGAGCACATCTATCCTTGTGCAATGTATCAACAGAAAATCCATCAGGAGAATCTCCCCCAATTCAAGAACCAATACTCTTTTAATGTTTATTTTAATGTTATGCTTCTTTTATTCAAAAGGTGGAAGAAGGCAGCCCTGTGCCTGCCTGATTTATCTTTAAGACAACATATGTTCCACTCCAACCCTAGAAATTAACTTGTACAACCTACTATCCCTCTTCCTCCTCACTTATCCTCCCCACCCCCCACCAATCACTTACCCCAAGGAAAACAAGTCAGCAATGCATGGATTATTTTATTACATTTTTCTTATATTCCCCTTTCAGCAACTCTTAATGTCCTTCCTTTGAGCTGTAGGTTTATTGTTTTTTGTTGATTTATGTGGAACTGGGGATCTTTGTCAGTTTAATTAAGAAAAAATTATACTGCTGTATATGCTCGTCAACTTAATTTTTAGGATTTGTCTTGTTTTACATTGGAAACTTTGGGGACAATTTGTTCTGTCTTTAATCAATGCTTGAAGGTTTTATTTTCTTTTTTTCTTGTTTTCAAATTTGTTGCCCATTTGCTTCTGAGTCAATGTGGACAAAAATGCTTCACACATTCTCTTGTTTCATAACCTGTACCAGCATGTTTATATTCACTTTGCTTTGAAGAAAAAGACAAACAGCTTGTGTTTTTATTAGAGGAAGCAGAGCGTAATATAGACAGGTTCAAAGAGTACTGAACAAAGACTCAAATGATCTGGTTCTAGTGCTGGCTCCCCAATTGTTGGGTGGCCTTGGACAAATATGTGTCTTCACTTTTCTGTAAAGTGAGCGTAACTGAACTTGAGAGAACAGGTGTGCCACTCACACTCACTTTGTGATGCATGGATTCTGTGTTCTTTGGTGCAAGCAACAGAAAATTACTCTGGATAATGTAAATTTCAAAATTGAAAGGAGCCTGAGATTATTTACAAAATTGCAGAAAGAACTGAACTGTCAAGCCAAGGGAAGACACAAACCAAAGAAGTTCTAGAAATCCCAACCACAACACCGCCAGTCCTTCACTCAGGGTCATTACCAGGGAGTGATTCTGCTCTGACAGCCTTCCATCCTTTTGTATCTTGGCTCGAGTTTAGAAATTCCAGGAGAGAGATTACAATTGGCTTAACTTATTCCTGGAGCCAGGGCATGGGGTACTATCTGGAGGCCTACCCTGGAATAGTTTCAGGGGCATAGCAACTGTTACCAGAAGGAATGGGAAAGGGTCAGGAAAGACTAATAGGCAAGTAAAAAGAAATTGCTACCTTGGTGCACTGCTTGGTAGCTGCCCAAACACACACACACACACACACACACACACACACACACACAGTTCTCAAGGTCCATCTCTTGGTCTGCATTTACAGATTAAATGATAAACAATCCCAAGTAACCTGAGAGGGATAGAGTAAAATAAAAGAAAACCCCTCTTTTTGTATTATACAATAAGAAGAGGTAAGCAGAGGATGTAATGTCATCTCCCCAGCTGCCCCTAAAACTATAGCTGGTGTTTATGGCTCACCAGCACCTCTACTATCCACTGCATATTCCTCTGACCTTTGACCCGACCTCTGACAGAGCTAGCTGAGGTGCTGTCATGACAGTAGGAGGGACTCTTCTAAGGGATCTGATCCCTTGATGGGTCTTTCCTACAGATGGGATACAGAAATTACACATTAACCTCGACAGCTTGGCATGGCACAATAAGGGCTTCCTAACGTCACATCTGATTTCTTTATGTGGTAGCCACCTGGTTTCTCCTTGATTCATCCCAGTCAACTTCATCATTACCTTTTCTATTTCCAAATGGTGTAAGGAGCATAACATGGCCTGGTGGCAATCTCAACTTCAATTAAATGGACCCATCCCTAACCCTGATGAAAAAAAAAAAATCTTGCGTTTGGTTACCAAGACCTCTTAACCAGCAGAAGCCAAATTCCCAAGAATAGAGACCAAAACTCAGAAAGCAGGTTACTAGATAAAATCATTAGCTCCTTGATGCCTCACTGGGTGAACAACAATGAAGTATGAGAACCAGGCAGCTAAAAGTAACAAAACCTCTAATAACAATGTTTTAAATAAGATGGAGTATATTTCTCTCCTGTAAAAGTCCTAGTAGGTGGCCCAGGGCTAGTAGGGCAATCCATGGCTGTCATCAGGATGTTCTATCATGTCCAATAAGCTCCTGAGGGTTCAGTAGATTGATGTGGTCCAAGCAAACATCTGAATTCTAACCAGTAAAAAGAAAAAAGGAGAAGAAGAGAAAATCCCTTCCTGGAAATGACACTAGTCACTCACTTCCCAATTGCCAGAATTTAGCCATTTGGCCCAACTGAGCTACAAGAGAGCTTAAATCCTATTATGGGAAGTCATGGCCTTGCAAAAAAAATCACCCAAGGAACCCAAGGATGTTTTTCCTCATTGGTTTTTAGAGAGAGTGGAAGGGATGGGGAGAGACAGAGAAAGAAACTTTAATGTGAGAGAGACACATCGATTGGTTGTGCCTCAACTGGAGGCCAGGAACAAACCTGCAACTGAGGTATGTGAACTTGACCAGAATTGAACCTGTGATCCCTTAGTCCGTGGCCAATGCTCTAACCACTTAGCCACGTGGCAAGGACAGGAGTTCTATTTCTTTTGAAAAAATGGAGACAGGGTATTAGGGACAACCAGTGTTCTCTGCCACTGAGAATGCATGCAAATTGCCATTTTTTTCTGATAGGAAAAGAGTGGTGGGGTATCTCCTAGAGTAGTTTGGAGAACCAGATTTTCCAAATTCCACTCCTTCCCAAACAATGTTCTAACTAGCCAGGGCCCAGGTAAAGATGTAAATCCAACTGATATTGTAATCCAGCAACTGTAAATCTACCTCTGTTTCATCTTCAACATTCTCCAACCCTGTAGAGTTAACAAACAATAAAATATTCTTTCATCATGACCACATAAAAGCTTCAGATTTCATTCCCTGCTTTTTGGTGAGAATTGTGAGATATGAGCTTATCAAAAGTTGTCAGGAGAAACCACCCTAGTTCCAGACCCAACATTCACCATTCCCCTTGGATGAGTCCATGACAGCAGCTATCCTACCCTTTCCCCTCAGCGTTTCATCCTCAAAGAGTATGTGGCTCCAACAGAACAATGTTGACCATCACCTTAATAGCATGAGTTATAGTTACCGTCCTAAAATCAAAAGGAGGAAGAAGGTTTACTCCTTTTTGTCCCATCTTGACCAATAACCAATTGTAAGTGGCCTATATGTCTTTTGCTTGCAACCCTCTGCTGGCACTAACTTTGGCATCTTAGTTAGTAGATAAAGTCATTAGCTCCTTGCCACCTCACTGGATAAACAACAATGAAGGATGAGAACCAGGCAGCTAAGAGTAAACTTAAGGTAGGTATTCTAAAGGAATGCTGGTAGGAAATACTCTTTAAGGCACATACTGCTAACCTCTATAACCTTATATTGTCATTTTCTTTTCTTTAATATGTTTTTATTGGTTTCAGAGAGAGGAAGGGAGAGAGAGAAAGATAGTAACATCAATGATGAGAGAGAGTAATTGATCAGCTGCCTCCTGTATGCCCCACACTGGAGGTCAAGCCTGTAACCCGGGTATGTGCCCTGACCAGGAATCGAACCGTGACCTCTTGGTTCATAGGTCAACACTCAACCACTGAGCCACACTGGCTGGGCTATATTGTCATTTTCTAATCTCCAAGTTGCTCCCTCATTTACAAAAAAACCTGGACAACGATGTAAATAACTAATGGTCTGAAAGCAAGAAGGACTCTAGCCCATATCCTGCCTGGAGGTGTGTGAGATGTAGAACAAAACAGTATCCACTTGAGAGATACCTTCAGGGGCAGGTTTCAGTTATGGAGGGCAGGGGGTCCTCAAGCTTGGATACACATGAGAATCACCCGATGAGTATTTAAACATCCCACTGTTCAGGCCATATGCCAAGAGCAATTAAATCAGAATCTCTCAGAAGTAAGTCCTGGTGAGTCCAATATTAAGCCAAGGTTGATTCCAACAAGTTAAGGCAGGAAGGTGAAAGAAGAAATGTTTTAAGTAGAGATGGAAGATATAGGGCAGGGTCAGCACACTTTCTGTAAGGGCCCACAGAGTAAATATTTCAAGCTTTGCAGGCCATACATCTGTGTCACAATTACTCAACTCTGCCATTGAAACATGAAGGCAGTCATAGATAATATAAAAACAAATAAGTGTGGTTGGGCCCCAATAAAACTTAATTATAGGCACTAAAATTTGAATTTTACATAATTTTCATAAAGGAAAAGAATTTTCTAATTTTTTCAATCATTTAAAAATGTAAAAACTATTATTATCTTCTGAGCCACACAAACACTGGCAGTAGAATGGATTTTGCCTAGGGGCCATAGTTTGCCATCCCCTAATATACAGCGGTAGGAGTTGACAGGATCCCAAGTCCCTCATCCTTACAACACACCTCTTGAACCAATTATTGACCCTAGATCACTCTAAGCATCTTACACCTCAGCTGTGAAGCACTGCTGAGAAATATCACACACCAGTGTAGCCTCCTAATCTGTCTCCTAACCTTTACCCCATCCTGCTCTGATTAGTTCTCCGTAACAGCACAATGATTTTTCTAAAACACAACTCTGATCATGTCATTTCTCTGCTCAAACACCTCCCAGGGGTTCCTAGGGTCCCCCAGGTTGATCCAAAGTTCTAACATATTTACGGCAGCAGGCTTCCTACTCTGGCTTCTGCATCACCCCACTTATTGTGTTCTAGTTATTTTTCAGTTTTTTGTGGGGTGTCTTTTTTCCATCTCGCTCTTCTATCTGCATAAGATAGTCTTTCTCCACCTCAAAGCCTGCTTGCTCCCTGAGGTTCCACCCTTGGTGTCATTTTCAGCAATCTGGATTCAGTGCCCCTCCCATCTGCTCTCCTAGCACCCAGCCCTTGGACTCCTATCTAGACTTATCATGTTGCTTGGAACCACTCACGTCACCTCCAATAAGCATCACTTGATGAATGAATCACCTTTATTCTTTATTCCCACTGCTCCTGAAAAGTTTACCATCAGAGAGTGTTTGCCTCTTCCACTGGATGAAAACACTGGCAGGCCCTCTGATAGTTTTCATCCATCTCAGAAAACTAAGTATAATTTTGTAATTTTAAGTGTTAAAATACAAACTCCATTGAGAGTGTAGAGTTTCTACTCCAATCCACACTTCTATCATCATTCATACTTAAGTTTCCTTTCCATTTCTCCACCAGCTAGAAACCTATGGTAGGCAAACCTCTTGCATTAGAAAAGGGGATGTGATTGGCTTCGCTCCTCTTTCCCTTTCTGGAGTAGGAATAGCAAGAAGGGAGAAGGGGAAAGGACTCAGAGAGCTCTTAGTTATCTAGGAGGGCCTTGGGATCTTGCTCTTGTCTAGCTAATATTTAAATTTTATTTTCTTTGTGTTTTCAGGATTCTCAGGAGGTTCCCTCTCTGGGTTCCTCTGACTTGTATCTCCAATGATGGAGGCATGCCATTGGTTCCTCTGCTATTGCTCCTGCCTCTGCCTCATGGTTTATGGTTGTCCCTACCACCCAGACATTATCTTCATCATCAATGTATCCTTGCCCTGAAGTCAACTTGAGTAGAAGTCAAAATAGTTCCAGGAAAGTTTTCTCTCCTGCATGACCAGTATCTGGTCCACATTCCTTTTGCCATGACAAATTCTGGAGTACAGGCCAATCTCAACCCACCCATCCTTGCTCTGTGCCAATCTTGTCCTGTAGATTTCTGGGACAAGGGTCAAACCCAACTCCACAGTGTCCACCAACTTCAGGGAATGGATATTAAGCTCTCCAGATGGTCTTCTTTAAGTCCCTCTCTCTCTAGATTTAAGGTGACATGATGTAATTAGTTAAGATAACATTACCTATCTTTACAAATCAATCCAAAAATCTCAATGGGTTAGCACAATAGTATTCATTATCAGGGGTGGAAGGGTGAGGTTGGACCATCTGCTCCATAAAGTCATTCAACGATCCATGATAATGGATGTTCTGCCATCTCTAATACATTGCTTTCAAGGTTGCTCTGGGTATCCACATCTTGTTAGAAAATGGCTTGTTCAGGGAGGTTTTTATAAGCCAGATTTGAGAGGGAGCATTCCTACTTCCAACCATATTCCACTGGCCAGAACTTGGTCACATGACCACATCTGACTGCAAGAGGAACTGGGAAGTGTAGAAAAGTTTGAGCAAGAGGAAAAGACTTTGGGGTACAACTACCCAGTCTCTGCCACTAGGGGGAAGAACACCTTGTCTTCTATATGGAGCAGGGAGTGGTGATTTAGGAAGACCACTGGACACCCGATTTCAGCCCCTTTCTAACTACCTGTCAAGCCTTAGGCAAGCCAGTTCACCACTCTCTGAGCCTTGGTTTCCTCATCTATAAAATGAGGGACTGGACCAGAGTATCCCTAGGCCTCAGTTTTCTCATACTGTGGGTCTATCACCCTAAGGCAGTGATGGCGAACCTTTTGAGCTCGGCATGTCAGCATTTTAAAAAACCCTAACTTAACTCTGGTGCCATGTCACATATAGAAATTTTTTGATATTTGCAACCATAGTAAAACAAAGACATATTTTTTATATTTATTTTATATATTTAAATGCCATTTAACAAAGAAAAATCAACCAAAAAAATGAGTTCGTGTGTCACCTCTGACACACATGTCATAGGTTCGCCATCACTGCCCTAAGGGAACACAGCTACAAATAGGGCAGAGCCATATCTCCAAAGGCAGCCATGCCATGGGTGAGGTGAAAGAAGATATTCTGGTCACACATAGAGAGAAATTTCCCTAAATAGTATCTTTTTTCTAATCTGAAATCCAGGGATTTCTACGAAGGCAACATATGGAAGTTAATATGAGGCTGGAAAGTCTAAAATATGTGTAGAATCCCACCCTTTTTCACCGTCTTCATTACTACCACCTTCATCTAAATCCCCTTCTCTCACACCTGGATTATTGTATTGGCTTCCTGCCTCCCTCTATGCAGCCTCTTTAAAAGTTTCAAGCTGTTGGACTGCTATTACATTACTCCAAATGATACTTATTTCAATTCAATTCAAAAAGCAATTATCAAACACAGCATTCTTATTGCTCACATCACTCAAGCTTGGAATACTCCCCCTCATCTTGATTTCTGCCTAGCCCACTCCTTCAACTCACGACCCAAAATATTCTATCTGCTCCATGAAATAACTCCTGGCAAAAGTTAACTTACCCTGCTCTCAAATCCTACCCTTACTATTTGTCATCCATTTATGTGCTCCTATATGAGAGCCAAGTTATTTGTGTACACCTATCTCCTCCACTAAATTGTAAGTTCCCTGAAGGAAGAGATCATAGATGAAACCACTTGCATTTGCACCATGCTAGCTAGGCACTTAATTAATTATTGAATGAATGAATGAATGGCTAATGACTGTGGAGAACTGTTAAAAGGCAGAAGTGAGGCAGTCCTGTTGGAAACAGCAGTAAGCCTGGTTTCCACTTGGCAAGTGTGTTGCTTTCTGATTGTTTTTCTGAGAGTCTAATGTGGTTGCACTGAACAGTCTGTAGGAAGATCTGTAGGTGTAACTCTTCAGCCAAGATAATGATTGCACTGAGTCTAATTCAATTCAGTCAGGCCCAGGGGCAGTATTAGGAAGCAGTTAAATGAGAGATCATATTCTGTCAAATCCTGAAAAAAAAGGCTGGGCATTTGCCAAATGAGAAAGTACAGCTGGTCAGTAATTTTTCTCTCTCTCTTTTAAATGTGAAGCCGTGTGCTCTGAAACAAAACAGAGCAGGGAGATAAGTTATTTGAAGAATTCAATCAATGTAGATAATTGTTCTGCTTAATTCAGACAAAATCAGCTGTTTTCCCCTCATAAAATTATCAGCTAGTTATATGAATCCATGTTTCAGCCTCCCATCTACTATAATCAAGTATACTGTATGATTCAGTATAAGTCGGGCTGCAGCCTGTTAGCTTAGTTGGGCAGAGCCTAGCAGTGATGGCGAACCTTTTGAGCTCGGCGTGTCAGCATTTTGAAAAACCCAAACTTAACTCTGGTGCCGTGTCACATATAGAAATTTTTTGATATTTGCAACCATAGTAAAACAAAGACATATTTCTGATATTTATTTTACATATTTAAATGCCATTTAACAAAGAAAAATCAACCAAAAAAAATGAGTTCGCGTGTCACCTCTGACGCGCATGTCATAGTTTCGCCATCACTGCCCTAGAGGTTACATCGTGTCAGCCATGAGCCAGGTGCTCCTGAGGGCCCATTAGCTACACTTCCTTCGCAGGCCCTGATTGTGCCTCCAACCACAGATATACAGCATGCCACGGCATAAACGGATCTAGGTAAGGTGATGGATCAGCACAAACCCATCCTCCTTACTAAAGAAGCAGCTAAGATTCAGATGCACATCCTACCAGCATCAGTCACGCTGTTTTAGCAGCACCAAGCACAGTGACTTGCCCACAGTAGGGCTGTCATAAGTATCCATCCAATCGCATTCACCATAATCACTCTCAGAAAAATAACAAGTATCAATTACTGAGCTTCCCTCTGGACCATGCACAGGGCTAGGTATTTCATACACATTCTTTCCCATCTACACAACAATCCTGGGAAGTAAAAATTAACCCATTTTGCTGATGGGGAAACTGCGGCTCCAAGTGGTCCAGCACATGGTCCAAGGTCACACTGCCAGTGTATGGTGGAGCCAAGATTCCAACTGATGTCCAAGTCCAGAGCCATAGGTTTCCTACTTGAGCAGGCTGCCCACTCTTTTGCCAACTTCACCTGTGCTATTCTTGAGTCATGGCATAAAGGGCATGCTGCCAACTGCAATAGTCTTGTATACTTTATCTCATTCATTCCTTAGGGAAGCCTGGTGAGGTAAATAAAGCAGATAAAATCCCTACTTTACAGATGAGGAAAGTTAGGATTGTGTGATGAGTGAGAACTCAGTTCTAGCTCTTCTTTGGCCAGATTCTGAGCCTACCCACTGTTAGATAATGTGGAAACTGAGGCATAGGAGTGAAAATTATTTTGTTTCAAGAGGAATATGTCACACTTCCCTATTTGAAAACTTCCTGTGGTCTTCAATGACTATAGGATTAAATCTAACCCCATTACTGCATCATATAAGGCCCTTCTGAACTGGGATCCCCTGCCTCACCAGAATCTTTTCGGCTCCCTGCCTGCTCCACTCTCCCACTGCTGTCTCAAGCCAAAGCAAACTATGCTCCTTTCTCTGAAGATGTCGTGATGTCACACATACCAGACCTTGCTTGTGCTAGTCCCTCTGCTTGGAAAACTCACACTTTCAGACTCAGCTCCCCTGAGAGACCTGGCTATTGCCCATTAGCCTGGGCATGGCCCCAGGTTCATCACCACCAAGTGAGATGGCCACATGCAGTGCACCGAGTGAGTGTCCGTCTCTATGCATGAGAGTGCCCCACTGGCAAAGAAAGCTGAAGTTTTCATGAAGGTCTGCAAAGCCCTGCACACTCCGGCCACACACTGCATGGCTGAGCTCAAGGCCCTTCTTCCCCTCCCCTCCCATTACTCACACTACCCTTCCCACTCTTCTCCAACATCCAGGCAAGCTCTCAGCTCAGAGCTTTGTTTTTGCTCTTCCCTTTGTTTAGAGCATCTTCCTCCCAAGCAATCACTGGTAAGATCTTTTCTAAGTCCGCTATTTTAAATCACTATCCCTACTCCTACTTTAATACCCTCTATTCCCCTTACATACGTTTTCCTTAAAGCACTTCTTAACATCTGACAGACTACACATTTTGCATATTTTTAAACTTGTCTGTTTTTGTGGGGGGTTTTTTAGTGACTAAATCTTTCTAGCCCTAACTCCTCCCACCCACAACCCAGTCCCTAACACAATGCCTGGCTGTGGAGTTATCTGGTCTCCTCCGCTGCCTAGAAAATCCTGAAGGCTCAGCCAAGCCCATTTTGTTTCCATAGCCACAAAAAAAGCCAGACAATGAAAGGCAAATCACAGTCCTGGGAGAGCTGTGAGTAGGGCAGGCCAACTGTGTCTAGGCAGTCTCTCAAAGCAAGTGGGTCCTGGAACCACCACTATCAGGAGCAACAGCACAGGACCAAGGGAGCAGAGAGCCAGGGAAGAGGAAAGAAAGCCAGGGACAACAAATCAAAACAAGCCAGGGAGAGGGCAGTGTGACAAAATCACAGAAGTGGTGGGCTTTGAGATGTGCCTTGTGATGAATTCCATAGGCAGACCAGAGTTGAAAAAGCTAACAAATGTTTGCTGAATAAATGAGTAATCAATGGAAAAGCCGGGGAGCAGTCTCAAGCTTCTGATGGCTGATGCCTTTCTGGCTCCTCCCTGTGTGGAGCTCACATCCCAGAGGTGCAAGTGCCATGCCAGCACCAGCCTCTAATGAGCATGAGCCAACGCAGAGGGCGGCACATGCTCAAAGCAAACGATTCATCTTTTGTCCTGGGAACGGAGGCCAGCATCCCCAGTTCCTTTGGTGGAACTGTTCCATTTGATAAACAAAGTACAGCACAGGATTTGAGTTCATGGTCTGCAGTCCTGGCTCCAGCATGAGGCCAGGTATCCTTTGTGGTTCCACTAAGCAAGTACAAAGCAGAGCGTAAGACAAACTGCTATTCCACCTGGAGAGAGCAAGCAAGCACACCACTGGGCAGTGCTGGGGATTCCAGTCAAGCCCAGGAAAACTACACAATGGAAAAAACATTTCAAATTGGTATCACTTAGTTTAGAGAGTTAAAATCTCAGGTGTATTTTGACTCTAGAAGTCAGGAAAAGGTTGGGGGAGCACACAGGTGCAGCAGGATGCTCTCTACCTCTACATGGTGTGTTGGGAAGATGGGGAAGGAGGGAAGGAACCAGAGCCAAGAAGCACCCCTCTGTTCCTTTCAAGCCTTTTCATGCCATCCCTTCCATTCCACCATGAATGATTATTTTCTTAGAGTGGAGCCAGAACTGGACTAGAGTGCCAAGGCCTTAAAAATGCTGCCTTTAGCCCAGCCCACATGGCTCAGTGGTTGAGCCAGGAGCTCATGGTTTGATTCCAGTCAGGGTACATGCCCAAGTTGTGGGTTTGATCCCCAGTAGGGGGTGTGAAGGAGGCAGTCAATCAATGATTCCCTCTTCTCATTGATGCTTCTATCTCTCTCTCTCCATATCCCTTCCTCTTTGAAGTCAATAAAAATATATTTTCTAAAAAAGTAAAAATCATATACACATTTCGTGCCATATGTACTACACTCTAAATTTCACTTGTCAGCCTGAACCTTTGTCCTATGATTATATGATACTGACTTGGCTTGTTAGCATTATTATAAAAGCTTATATTCCTAATTACTATATTATTGTGATTAGTAAGGCCATCAAAGGGTTCTGTTTCCTAGGAGATGAGAGGTTGAGTCTGTGCAATTACCTCTTCTCCTGAAGACATCTGGACAATTAAAAACCTTGCCCACACACTGTTAACCTCTTTCTCAACTTGGTTACTGTGGGTTATCATTGTGTCAATTAAATCTTGGACCCTCTTTCTATCTCACTTTTGTGTGAGACAATGAATACTGATCAGTTATTCCTGGTCTTAGTAGGTTCTACTATTTTTCCCCAGACTATTTGGGAATGCATTGTTGACATCTCTAAGATGCTGTAACAACAGATACAGATTTAATAGAAAAACAAAATACTCATATATATTAACATTCTTCTTATTTTTTATGCTCAAACTGTTACAACTTGATTCTTTAGTCTGATTCCTTTGTCCTTTCAGTTCTGCCTGATGCCCTTCGAAATTACCTTTTTTTTTCAGCAACCACAGAATATTCTCCAATTTTCCTGTTCTAATACATTGAATCATTTCCCCTCCAGGAAGTTTTGGCTCCTACAAGGGCCAATACATGGGAAACTAGGAGTGTATATGAGTGTCAGCAGTGGTCAATAGAGCTGTTTCTGCTGCTAGGCCATTATGGAGTTGTTAGAGCTAAAAAAGATGTTCCATTTTGAGGTTATGAGTTCAAAATAATTTTTCTACCTTAGCCCATTATACTGATACACCCAACTTTTCTTAGAGATGACTTTCTACCACTTTGACAATACAGGCCCCATCCAAAGAAAGCCTAATAAGATATTTGCACCAAAAATGCTTGTTAAACCATATGAAATTAAGAGATATTCTGCATACAGTTGTGGCTTTCCATTATCCCAAAGATGGCATTATCTCTGATGTAAAGCTGATGACTAATCTAAGCTCCCTTCATCACATTCCTCCTCACCCCTCACCTTACACCATCTATTCTTCACAGTTCACAAATAGAATAGAATCATTCCATCAAATAACTAACCTGCTGGGATGTCGAAAAAGCATCAGAATCAGTTCTGATCTTTAGAAAAGTTGTGGCACAACCCATGTTCATCTTCACTTGCCAGTAAGTGACCCTCCTTCTTTCTTTCTTTGCCCTCATACTAGGAAACCTCAATTCAGAGACATGATAGAGTTGCCCAGGACCCCATGGTCAGAAATGTCCCTTCGTTTCCTCTTCTCTCATCCAAATGTATCTATTTTTTGTCCCACTGCTTTAGGCAAGAGCATAATTGACGTAACTGATTTACTTTACCACGGAATAGTTATGGCTAATGGAGGAGTAAGCTATTATTCCTCCTGAGAATCTTAAGCACACTGCTAGAAAATGGGGTGAGGGGATGCCTTGTCCTTCAATCCCATTAGAGCATGGGTAGGGAATGTCCAGCCTGTGGCCCCTGTAAGACCTGGGAAATCATTTGGTCTGGCCTTGTCAAGGCATTAGGGATGAGTTATTTAAATGTTTGACCAAATTTAGCAAGCTAATTTTTTAAAAATATATATTTTATTGATCTTTTACAGAGAGGAAGGGAGAGAGATAGAGAGTTAGAAACATCGATGAGAGAGAAACATCGATCAGCTGCCTCCTGCACACCCCCTACTGGGGATGTGCTCGCAACCAAGGTACATGCCCTTGACCAGAATCGAACCTGGGACCCTTCAGTCCGCAGGCCGATGCTCTATCCACTGAGCCAAACCAGCCAGGGTGCAAGCTAATTTTTAATTTGATAATTTTATATGGCAAATCCTATCTAACAAAGAGGGAATATGCTAATTGACTACCCCACCCTCAAAGATGGTGGCACCCACAGCCAATAGGGATGGAATATGCTAATTGACTGCGCCGCCCTCAAAGATGGTGGCACCTACAGCCACAAGATGGCAGCGCCCAGTCCCCTCAGCCCTGCCGGGGTGGCAGGTATGTGGCAAGGCCTAGGGGTAGACCCGGCCTTGCCACGTGCCTGCCTCCAAAGTCTCCCAGTCTCCTCAACCCCCCAGGCGCCCAGGGCCAGCCCGAGGTGCAGGCAAGCCTCAGGGCTCAGGTAACCAGGGCTGGCCGAGGCTTGCACTGCCAGAAGTGGCAGCAGCAGAGCTGTTATGGGGGCATTGCCTTCCCCTGATCACTGGGTCACCTCCCGCCCCTGAGGGCTCCCAGACTGTGAGAGGGGGCAGGCCGGGCTGAGCCCCACCCCCCACTCCAGTGCATGAATTTTCATGCACCGGGCCTCTAGTGATGCTGTAAATACCCAAATGGCCATTGGCAGAAAAAAGGTTCCCCTCCCCTGCAATGCTACCAACTTGACTATTACATAAAGCTAGCCCTGGGAAGTCGACCCTTAAAAAGAAAGCCAAGGGAATGATCCAAAATAGGCAAATATTAAGATGGTAAGAGGAGAGTGGCAGGAGATTAGAGTGGTAGACCATACTTTTCCTTACAACCTATGGTGACATTTTTATGCAATGCACCAAAGTTTTAACTTTATTCCCTCGGTATGGGGATTCTGTGAAGGTTTTAATAGCTATTATAATCTGATTTATTCTTCAAAAATATTCCTTTGGGAACTGTGTGGAGAATGGGCTGGGGGTGGTGCTCTGACAATAATCTAGCCTATAAATAATGAAAGCTAAACTAGTGGTGGAGGTGGAAAAGAGTGCTAGAATTCACAATATATATAGGAGAGAGAATCTATCGGATTTGCAGATGAATTGGACGTGGAGGAACAGAAAAGGAAGACAAGTTTAGGATGTTTCCCAGTTCTCTGATGAGGATATCTTCAGGGATAGTGGCCCATTCACCACATCGGGGATACATGAGGAGATACAGATTTGAGGCAAAAATGCAGATTCATAGTTGGAGCTCTTGAGTGATATACCCTACAGGTTTGTGGCACAGAATTAAAATTTAGAGATGTGGATTTGGGGATCACCCACAGGACAACCCACAATGAGACAGACTAGGGAAGAAACTGGTGATGGCCTAGTGTGGAGATGAGGTGGCCTAAAGAGGAGAATGGACCAAATAAGCTTCAAAGCAGGTCAAGATCAGAGGCCTGGAGGTCACAGGCAGAAATGGACCAAAAATAACAAGGCAAGAATTTACAGTGTGGACAAATGGTAAGAATATTCTCCTCTGTGGAAGAAGTATAACTCCATATTTACTCTTTCAATTAATTAATTCCCTGATACTCTAACTAATACTTGAATCAGCTTATAAAATATAAGATAATTTGTTAAATTTTTAAAAAAGCAGATAAAGGGATCAGAGCAAAGAAGAATACAAGGGTAGAATAATATTTGAAACTATAGGCAAATTGAAGATACCCAAAAAAATGTCATATGCAAAGGTTAAATGTCCCAAGTTCACTCCAAAATATCATGGTAGCCAAAGCTCAAAAGGAAGCATTATTGATTATAACAATCACAATGAACATAAAATTTTTCATATGCCATTTGTTTAGGAGAAAGGCAAACTTTCTGAGTACTTAAGTCTGAGAAAAAATGTCTCCTATGGTTCCTCATAAATGGGTATGGTGTGATATCATTAGCAACACCCTCAAGAAGTGCAATAAGCAACTTTCACGTGGCTTCTTTTTATGGCATCCTTAAGGCTTCACCCCAAAGTCCAGCTTAGAAAAAACAGTTTACAAGACCCCAAAAAGTGTAGTCTAAGTATACAGTTGTAAGTATCCTGGCTTGATCTAAGGATAAATTTTGACTTACTAGGGGAATTTATAGCCTTCTAACAATCCTCTAATAGTTTTATTCCTCACAATTGAGCTTCTGGTAAGAACTAAACAACAGAGTAAAGGTCATGGCATCTGGCAGGAACCTGAAGTACAGATATCTTGGGGAAGCTCTGTATTTTTTAACAATCAACTGAGGGGGAACATTGTCTTCAGAATGTCTCTTATGAGAACTAAAGAGCCTAAGCAGGACTACACCCTTCCCGCCCCCACCAAGGGAGCACCAGCTATGCAAAACCAAGATCCTCCCTTGGCAAATGTTTCTGTAGATTGTCCTACTGCACAAAGTGAATGGCTGGTTAAGTCCTCATTATTCAGGCTGGCCATGTGTTATCGAAGTCAGGAATTCTAGTAACATTACATTCAGGGTAGATATTTGTCTTTGTGCACTTGAGACTCTAAATATAAAGGGGCAGCAAGGAAGATACAGCTACTAGAAGTAGGAAGAAAACATCTAGGAAGTAAATAGGTCAATTTAATACCCCCAAAAAATGATGGAAAGGGGGAAAGAAATTATTTCTTTTGTCACTGAAAACTATAAAACAGAAAACCTACCATAATTCAGCTCAAAATCACAATGACTGCATTCCCCCTAATCTTTACAGGCTACACACACATTCTACTCTTCTCCGAGAAGAATTGTAGCACAGCAGGTATTGTTCCTTGTTGGCAGGATCCTACTGCTAGACTGGGACCAGAAGTGAAGCTCTGGAAAGCCTATTGGCTACTATGCTGTATCCTGCTGTATGATTTTATCAATAAAGGAAGCATGAGAACTTCATTTCTCTGACTCAGACTGGGATGAAAATAGACGGATGTTATTTACTAGCTCCCTGAAAACCCCATTTTCAGAAGGGGGTAACTAAAGTGAAGAATGAGCTGATGGAGTGCAAGTTTATTCCTAGTAGGCTCTGACAGACAGCCTGAAATGGTTACAGCAGCAGAAGCCTTAGACCATGAGGAGAGTGGCTTAAATGAGCTAGCTAACGAGTTGCTGACTGTTCTGGAACA
The DNA here is from genome assembly GCF_028538775.1 of Myotis yumanensis. Taxonomy (NCBI): domain Eukaryota; kingdom Metazoa; phylum Chordata; class Mammalia; order Chiroptera; family Vespertilionidae; genus Myotis; species Myotis yumanensis. Next base: position 26,026,965 of record NW_027223762.1, on the reverse strand, counting down.
AGTTAGAGGAAGGGACATATGCATATGCCATTTGCTATTTTTGTTACAATCTTGGTAATGAGGGCAAGGTGTCAGGTGCCTTCATTCTTTAAACTGTAATGTAAGGTGATTGAGCTGTGAGCTCTGTTACTGCTCAGCAATGGTCTGACTCTTCAAAATCTTCTCTGCCTGCTTTTAGCTACTATTCCCAATTTTGGACAGGAAATTCTAGAGCCCCTCAGAAAACTCCATGCACTGATGGGTAGGATCAAACGCAACAAAGTGTAAATCCTTCCTGGCACTTCCAAGTATAATAGGTCCAAGAAGCCTCATTGGGAGCCTTGTTACTTGCTTCTGAAGCACAGGTTGCATCTGAGTCTTCACTTGACTATTAAGGAAAATAACCTGATCACATTACTATACTTACCAATCTGCTAGAAAATAATCCAAATCCCTCACCAGCACCAATAGCCTACAGCCAACTCCATGTCCAAGACTTCAAAGCAATTGACCTTCCTTAGGAAAAATATTCTGTGTCTTTTCCTTTCCTTATAGAAAACAGTGATCGAACCCATCCATAAGCTGCTCAAATCTTGAATCCTACAATGCTCTAGTCAAAAGGATTTTAGAAACTATATTAATCTCTGATTGCAAGCAACAGAAATGGACTTTGGATAACTTAAGAAAAAAAAATATTCTGGAAAATTATGGGCTCCTCACAAGATTGAAGGGAAGACTAAAGAGACAAGCTTGAAAGAGACAGGTGTGAGGAGGCTCCAGAAGGTTTTGCTGCCAGTTGAGCCCTGGCCTCCTAGGTGGAAGGATGGATTTCAACAGTTCCTCTACCCTAGGTTCACTCTACTCAGGATTTGAAGACCTATGAGAGAGAAACCAATATGCCAAGCATAGGTCCTATCCTGCCTCTTATGTACCTGGCTTGTAAGACTAAGGTCATGGGAACTGAGCGAGGAGCTTCCATAACTGGACAGAGAATCCTGAGGCTTACCTACCTATCACATCTGCACATGAAACAGCAAAGTTCCCCAGAAGGAAATCAAAGGGCTATCAGGAAGGCACTAAAAAATGTCCTTATCAGAAATGTTTAAGCCAATTTTATTCCTTTGTAGTTAAGGAAGCTAAAATCTAGAAAGGTTAAATAACTTTGAAAGATCAAAGAGCAAGTTTGGGGTAGAGGTGGAACAGAAATTAAGACAAATGCTACCCAAAGTATGGTCTATGGATCCACAGCACCACATCACATGGGAAATGCAGATTCCAGGGTACCACCCCAGAACTACTGAGTCAGAATCTGCATTTTTAACAGCTTCTTGGGGTGATTCACATGCACACTCAAGTTTGAGGAGTGCTGATCTATTTTTCTACATCTCAACCTGTGTGTCACCCAATGGGAGTTGAACCCAGGTATTCCTCACCTGATTTTGCTCTATGATTATCTTTTCTCAATTCATAGGAAAAAAATTACATAAATGTTTCTTAATCATTTTCTATCCACTGAGGCCTATTCCCATGTGCTAGTTAGACAGAGGGCAGCTTTTATGGTCACCAGAAGCTTAACAGTAGGGTATGCACTTCAGCCAGATTCCAACACAGTGGTAGGAGAAATCCTTAAACTCAAGACTTTATAAAGGCATTGTTGAGAATGAGTTACAGTTCCAACTGTAAGCCTATAATGATATGAATTGCTCCATGTCCCTTGGTTGCAAAAAAATAAATATCTTTATTGTTCTAAATCAAATTAAATCTTGTTCAGTCCCACCTGGTGAACAGGAAATCTAGTCGCAGTTATTCAGGAGACTCCTTCCTTTCCTTGTTTGAATCAGAACCAGGAAGCTTGTGTAGTTTTACAATCCAGAAAGGGCCCTTTGTCTTCAGTTGGTCATGGCCAGTGACTTTACCATCAGCCCTTGTACTCAGGGCCACTGTTCTAGAAGGTTTCCTGCATGCCTGCTATCTGCAGACGTCTCTGGGTCTGCAGGCCAGAGAAGTCTTCCTCCCTCTCCTCCCCACTGAGGTATTGCTTCATTTTGTTTTTGGTGAAGTGTGCTTTTGATAGTGAGATTTTATTGCAGACATATAATATAGGCAAGCAACATGCTACTTGTTTGTCCACTGGGGTAAAACATATCAACATTTTATAGTGTTCCATAAAGAGCACCAGCTTGTCCAGATGCCTATTACCTAGGCTAGTTTGAGGGGCACTGTTCTCAGCTACCTATAATATATATAGCCTTTGCTGCTGTTGGGCTTTATAACTCAAGTGCTCTCACCCTGGTTACTCCTCTACAACTCTTAGTCTTGAGCCCATAATGTGTTACTCACCCAATTTCTTATCACCTCTTCCTTACTGCACATTCTTTCTCTACTGAAGAACATAATGAAAGTGTGGTAAAGCCTTTGTGACTCAGATTATTTAAAAACATGGAAAATGAAGGTTTCCTCAACTCATAACTAGTGTTATTAAGACTGTATAAATTCATATACAGAAGCCAGTTCCAGTCATGTGTGTGCACACGTGTGTGTGTGTGTGTGTGTGTGTGTTGGGATGTGTGTGAAAAGGAGGGTATAGATGTATATTGCATGGTGTAATTTTAAGTATGAATCATTGGAATCCTGGAATAAAGAATAGAGAATAAAGAATAAAGAATCTGCCATTCAGATTAAAAATTTCCCAAGTACAGATTCAGGTTAGGAAAGGAAGTACCTGAGGCTTACAATGTCAGGGTCAAGGGAGCCCTGAGAGGAGAGGACAGTACACCAAGGAGGAACTCATTATCTTCACAGTTTTGCCAAGATCTTATATGAAGTGCCAATCCCTTTACTACATCCCAAAATGCCCGTAAATAATATTCATGGCCAGTTTTCTTTCTTTTCTTTTTCTTTTTTTTTTTTTAAATCCTTACCAGAGGATATTTTTGCCATTGATTTTTAGTGAGAGTGGAAGGGACGGGGAGAGACAGAGAGAAACATCTTTGTGAGAGAGATACATTGACTGGTTGCCTTCCTCAGTAAACCCTGACCAGGGCAGGGATCGAGCCTGCAACTGAGGAACGAGTCTTTCACTGGAATCAAACCCACCACCCATCAGTCCCTAGGCCAATGCTCTAACCACTGAGCAAACCAGCTAGGGCCAGTTTTCTTAATTCTTCTAAATCAAAAATTCCAGCCAGGGGCCTCCCTGGTAACAACTGCAGTAAACTTACACAGAGATCAGGAGGTCTACCGGAGTCATCAGGTCTGACCATCACTGGGCATCAGAGGCCTTCCAAAAATATATTCTACAGCAACTAACATGGAAGAGGAAAAAGCTGCCATTTGGACTGCTGTATGTGCCTAATTATATTATTTGATTAATCAAAACAACATACACCGAGTTATATACAATTCCAAGGGTTATATGGCACCGCTTTACCTTCAAGGAGCTTTTAGTTTGCTTGAGGAAATGAAGCATGTGCATAGACAGAAAACAAACAATACACACTGGTCTCCAGTAAGGCCCAAATGAATGAGAGAGACAATTTCAGTGGAGTTCAGGTGAGAGAGGTAGGGGTGGGGTGTTGTCGTCATTAGCCACAGTGATTTAGGAGGGTTTTATGAAGGATTGGAAATTTCAACTTGACCTTGAGCAATGATTCTTAATTTATGTCAATGTTTTCTTAAGGAGTACATGAATGGATCTGTAGGAGTCAATGAATCCTTTGGATATGCATTTTCCTGGGATAAACTTTCATAGCCTTCACCAGATTCTCAAAGAGGTGACTGAAAAAGGTACAAGCCATTACCTTGTAAAAAATTTTATAAATAATGAGGAAGAAAAACAATATCCTAAATAGGGGAACAAGTAAACAAAGGAACTGTGAGGGAATGAAGAAACCAATTAAGAGGAAAAGGAGCAATACCAGTATAGCAGCAGTAGTGTCCCATGTTCGTCTAAGACAGTGATTCCCAAAGTGGGCGCTACCGCCCCCTGGTGGGCGCTGCAGCGATCCAGGGGGGGCGGTGATGGCCACAGGTGCATTTGTTTTAACTTTTTTTGTATTACCTTTCTATTCTGAGTTCAATAAATAGTTTCATAATTTCAAACTTCAATGTTTCTAATTTACACCTTTCTTTACTATATTTTACGAAAAAGGTAGAAACATTAATACATATATCTTTGTTTAATTGCTATTAAAATTTTTAAAAAATTAATTTCCAGGGGGCGCTGAGTAATATTTTTTCTGGAAAGGGGGCGGTAGGCCAAATAAGTTTGGGAACCACTGGTCTAAGATAATGCCAAAACATGGAGCTGGAAAAGCTGTTAGAACTGGGTAGTAAAGGTCCTTGACCATCAGGATTATGCTGTGAGCAGAACTCAGGTGAATGACATGGTGACATGGGCTTTAGGATGATTTATCTGACCAGCTGAGGCAGGAGAAGGTGGAAGATGGTGAGCCTGGACTGAGAGAGAGCTCTAGTCCGGTGATGAGGATCAAGAAAATGAGTTGAGCTGATTGCTGTAGCCATGGAATGAATGAGAAGGATTCTGGAGGTGTTGAGAGAAGAGTTGATAAGATTTAGTAACTTTGAGATATGGAAGGAGAGAGAAAAGAACCAAGGATGATGCAAAGCCTCAACCCTGGATGCCTGTAAGAATGATAACTCATTCATGGAAATAAGGAACAGTGTACCGAAAGCTGGTTTCCAAGAGAATGGTAAAGACTTTGCTTTCTAACATGTAGAGTTTGAGGTTCTGTCCCAGTTAACAGAACCTCTTTATCAAAGGCACCAAATTGTTACACACCCAAATATAAGATGAGTGCTGACTCCAATCGTGTTCTTCCAGCCCCCTGCCCTCTATCCTAGACACCTGATTTAGCCTGACTACTTGGGAGACTGCACTGTGAACTTGAGGCTGTATCAGTTTTGTTTTTTATCAGCAATCTTTCCTAAAGTATTTTCTCCAAATGACGTTATCACAGTGTGATTAGGAGACATGCAAGGACATAAACATTCCAATAAGATAAAAGCAGCCCTGCTTTCCCACTCTCAGAGCCCTTCAACTTCATTAGGCTCCATGTTGTTTCATTAGAGTCAATGCCATTTAAATTTTTATGTTCATTTCAAGGCTATTTGTTTTGACAAAGGATTTTAAGAAAATGCAGTATGAACTTTCTGGTTTTTATTTAACTTTATAACCATCTCATTTACTCCCCCAATAAAGGAATAACTAAGCATTCCTGTTATGTTGCTAAAAAACCTCTTTGCATAATTTTGAAATGCCATGCAAGACTTGGCAGTGAGGAAATTCATGCCAGGAAAATGCTGACACAAGCTATCCAGTGTTTGCTGCTGAGCTTTAAGGATGAGACATTTTCTCTCGTCCTTAAACCTTAGCACACACACACTCTATACAAGCCCAAGACACCTCCTCTATTTATATATTGACATTTTGTAAACAAATGTGTCTCTGACCCTACCTCATAGAGCAAGCATGAAGCTCAGCTAGGAGTTCCCCACAGCCTAGGAACGCCAACAGACAGAAGATCACAATGAGTAGCAAGGGATGGGGTGATGTACCTGGAGAGAAGCAGGCACGTATGGATTTTTCATATTGTTCCTCATTTCTCTTCAAGATGACACTAATTGATTCAGACAGATCTTCTCACTTGCCCAACTCATAAATCAAGCCATGGCTCAAATCTTCATTTTGTAGCATGTTCTCCCCTGGTGGGCACAGGATTTCTCTCTTATCTATCTAACTGTAGCTCATTTTTCCATCAACCTACCTTAAATCCCTGACTCCTGCCTCAACCTTTTCCTGTTTACTTCAGACCCCTTCTCTCAACCAACAAACGCTTTTGAGCACCTGCTATTTGTAGGCATGAATGTCCACTGTACTTAGTCCTTGTTTTCCCATTGATTGTGGGTGTATATTCATGTCTTCACTCTAAGACACATGATGGTTTCACTTCTTTTGTATATCTCAGTGCCAAACCAATGACTGTCCATATGTTAAAATGTGCCTGGTGTGTTCTAAAGAAAAAACTAAAAAAACAAAAATGCTTAGACAAATCCAGAACCAGCTGTCATTTCAGGACATTGAGAAAGAAAACTTAGAAAATAAAAATATATATGGAAATATATATGGGTGATTTTTCAAGTAGAAGAAACAAGAGAATGAGTCCACCGGAAAGTGTTTCTATTACAATAAGCTTAGGAATGTGTTTGGTTGGCTTTGTGATGTGTGAGAAGAGAGTAGACCTAAGTTCCACTTGGATCTCACAAATAGTTACTAGCCCTGGGGGTGTTGTGTGGCTCATGCTGTCCTTGGACACGGGCAGTAACTTGTTCACCTCATCTATGATAACAGCTTCTAGCAATGGGCCTGGAATTGACAGACTCTAAAATTCATGTCCAGTAAACTTCCCCAGAGGTTATGCTCTAAACACAAAGTTTGAACTCCTTGGGAGAAAACAGCATCATAAGCAAGAGAAAAAGATACTTTGAATAAGAAGATATTTTGAAACAGCAGAGCTGTGTGGTAGCATAGCCTCGTATTTAGTGTTTTCCTAATTATAAAGTCAGTGCCACTACACTCTTTCCCCAGTACAGACAAGGGTCTCTTTCTTCTACTTCATGGCTCCCAAGCAGCTCCTATTACCCTATAGGCAGCAATGAATACTTATCCAACCGAACTGCTGGCTTTTCACACAAATATCCAGAAAATGTTGTTGGGCCTCTTAACTATTACATTTCCATATCAAGCACATTTTCTGTAAATCTTTTCTTTACAGTCCTTGTGTGTACATCCAAACCAACAGGCTATACTCTGAGGTAGAGATTTTAGCAGATGAATAAAAGTTTTCACATTTATAACTTTCAGAGCATGGCTAATTATAACTCAGGGGGGAAAGCAGGGCAATTAAAAATATTGTCTATGGACTCAGAAGGAAGAAAGAAAGAAAAGCCTTTATTAAAGTGGCCACTGAAGAAACATCTCCTCAAACACATTATTTATCCTTCTCCCAAAACAGAGAAAAAGGCATGAATGTGCTCTTTAAATTAGAGGAATCTCTGTGAAGCGATGCAGAAAAGCTTACTTTTGGTTTCAGCTCTAAGAAACCACAGAAATTTCAATGATTAATCTTCAACAACAAGAAAAAAATTAACAACACATACTCCTGGAAGCTTGAAAATTATACAGTCCTGGAGTCAAATATCAACTTTGTCAGGTGATACATAAAACAGACCCCACTTAATGATAGCCTGATGGTCTGTGTGACAATTGGAAAGTTTCAAAGCCTCTCTGAGCTTCATCTGTACAATAAAGATAAAGCTACCAACCTCACAGTACAGTTTTGAAGATTAGACAAGATCATATATAACCCTTATATAGTAGCTGGCATCTCAATAAATAGAGGTTTTTCCTCCCTGTGTCTTCATAACCCTCCTCCCATCCTATGTGTCCAAATTGCATGGAAGTGAGGGGCTCCATTCATATCCATCCTAAAGCAGCATTTATTAAAGGCATTCTTGAACTTAACTCTTCACATTCATTTCTCCACCTACAAAATGGAAATATCACCTACCTCACCTACCTCATAAGAGTGCTGTGACATCTTTGAAAAATACATAATACTGAAAAGAATGTCAGTGAGAAGGGGAAACCTCTGGGCTGACTTTCAGAAGACGGGATTCTAGTTCTGTGAACTTGGGCAAGCCGCTCAGCTTCAAGGTCCTCATTTTCCTTACATTAAACATATAGATAATGATGCTTACATCATTTATGTCTCAAGGCTATAGTAAATCCTCCTGTTCTATTACATATCTTGAGCCTTGCACCTGTGCAACCAGAAAATGTTTGGCTCCTGGTCACACAGCAATTATTTAAACCTAGGTTCTACACCATGCCTAAAGTCCCGAAGTCTTGCATTCTCCTATACCAGGACAATGACATTGAGGGGAGCATTACTTCAGAGGGTAAGTTCTCGAAGGCAGGGACTATGCCTTTCTTCTTAAGAGCTGCACTTCTACCTCAAGTCTTTATCTTCTATAGTGTGAAATCAATAGAATGTCTAATGTGGAAAAATCAGCAAATCGGTATGTAACTTAGAAATATGGTAAAGGAACTAAAGCTGAAGAGTTTAAATAAGTTGCCTTTGAAGAAGGGATCAAGGGTGGAGAGAAGCAGCAGAGGCAACTGCTAAGGAAGATATCAGAGCAAGCAACTGAAGCTCACCTGTACTGGTGTGTTAAAGACAGTTTGTGTAAGTCCTTGTTAAGATGCCAGACTGGAATGGATGACTCTCTTCCATTCCTGGGAACCTTACAAAATCATACATGCCTTTAAAATTCCAACTCAGGAGCATTCACCAATCACCATTTATGCATTATCAATCAATCTGCTTGGTGAACAAGTTGGAGAAAAGAGTATTTTTATATAGACTATATGGTCAAATATTGGTGATCTGTTTTAATTGCAAACATGACTGCATTTTTGTTGTTTTTCTAAAGGGTGGATATTAATACTTTCCTCATCTTCTAGAATAATCTCAAGAGCAAACTCTCTTATCATCACAGAAGAAGGACCAGTTTTAACCGATTTAGACTCTGTGCTCCTGGGATCATTGTAGTCTATTGTGAACAGCAAGAAAATACGTATGGGGTTAAGGAGGAGAAACAAGAAAAGGAGGGAGGAGTGTCTTTGAGAATAATAATTAAAAAAAAGATATTTCCCCCAAAGTAAAGGTCAAAGATTTTGCTCACTCCTCACCATCACCTATGCACCCATCCACGATGGTACATAACCCACAAGAGAGGTGTGACCCTCAACACTGTCTGGACGACGGAGAAAAAGCCTCCAGACCTGCGTTTGGATTGGAGAGAGGAAAACTGAGCCCTCTGGAAACCCAGATCTGAGATAGAGATGAGTCCCCTGTTACCTAGGTTGAAATCCTGGGCCAAAATGAAGCAATCTCAGTAAAATTTGACGTGCTTTGTAAAATGTGATGCCACGGATTTGGGGAACCAAAGGTGACTTTGGCATCTATAAATCTGAATTTTTTTATTCTACTAAAATAGCAATTCACCAGGTTTGATATGAAAGAGCTGGCAAAAATTCCTTCAAACTGTGACCCCTTTCCCAGAGACATGACCGTATCATTTTATAAATAAAGAATAGTAAGGAAACATTAGAAAAATATGCAGCTATTCTTATTTTTCAACCCCTTAGACACAGCTACATTCATCTATTTACATTACAGCAAATGTAATGATGTATAGTGTAAAATAGAAGAAATAACTATTTAGTTGCCATTTTCCCAGCCTTTCTGTGTAGGCTCTGGCCTATACTTCAAATGACCTTATATCTCCTGGTTTCCTTTATCCAGAAATCCTAGGGATGGCCTTGTCCTGTGACCCAAGCAGGGTCTGATTCCCAGATCATTCTAGCAGGACTAGAGTTCTCAGAATATGTGTGTTTCCATGACAACCAGTCACCATAGAATCTGCCTCTTTGGGAGGCATATTACAGCTTCCTTCTGGAGGGAAAAGCCAAGAAGTGGGGAGAAAGAGAAGCAAGTGGGGAAATAAGGGAGAGAAGAAGTAGAAGAGGAGGAAGCATGGTGCTAGGAAGGAGCTGAAAACCCATTAAATATAGAACCAACACACCAAACAGCCTGAAGAACATATAAACATTATTCACAATCAGAAAGAATCAGGGAACCTTTCTCCTATGATTATTTTTTATTTCTCTATGTCTCTCCTTTTCACCCTGAATTCCCAAGCACCCTGGCTTTTCTCAATATGTTTTTATCTACAGGGAAGTTCCCCTTAGAATTTCAATCAACCAGCACTGTCAAGTTTTCCCCCTTCCCTTTTTAACACTTAATGTATAAAAATGAGCAGGGGATCGCCTACAGCCATATGAAATCACTAGTCCCTACAGTGCTCAAATTGCCGCCCCCTAGTGTATGGAAAATTGCTTTTACTCTGGCTGAATGTGGACAAAGTATATCCAGAGCCTTACCATGAAGGGGAGCACAGATATTCGTCATACCACAATCTCACCAGCGATTTTAGAGATTGCAGTGGATCTTCAAGATGCTGAGAAACACCAGCAAACACACACACACACACACAGTTTGTGCTCTGAGCACTTTCCCCTCTGCCACTTAACAACACCCACTCTCCCTCCTTTTTGACTTATTGAAAGTGACATAGCATTGCTCCAAAGTTCTTTTGTCATTCTTTTCCACTTACAAGCAATTATTTCAAAAACTGTATAAAAATTGCAATAAGATATTGTTCAATTCTTAAGACTCTGTTACATCTCTTCTGAGGCAAGGTAAGAGAATAGGAGAATGGGAAACCATACTGGCATGCTCTTCAGAAAAATCTGTGCTGATCAGTGTGAGGTGAGAAATAGGCACTTCACTTTTCATAACGGTTAATATTCTTTTCAATTGTGTCCCTTTAATATCCAAAGACACAGTGCGATACTTTTCAGCGTATTTTGTTTGGTTTTTATATAGAAATCCTAGGACATCTGATTTAATGATAAAAAGCAAACAATGTAGGACCAAATGAAGTGCTGATGTTCTGCTCTACCCCTCTGCTCCTCCCACTCATGCAAAGTGCTGAAAGGAATGTAACTGGGGAAGACAGAGAGAGTGTTGTGTGAATCCCCCGACACCTCCACCTGCACACAGCACACTAAATCCTACAGGGAGAGTGTGCAGGGCGTGGGAACACAGGAAGAGGGGGAAGGCAAGTCCTCGGAGAGTCTGAGGAGGGTGGGAAATAAAAAGGTAGGGAGAGAATGTGGGAGTGAGTAAAGGCAGAGATGGGTAGAGAAAGAAGAAAAGGAACAGGAATTTTTTAAAGGGGGAAAGCAAACAGGGAGAAAGGGAAAGAATAAAGGGCAAAAGAGCAAGGAAGCAAATAACAGTACATAGAAACAGGAAAAAATGGCCCAAGGAGAAGCGGTAGTACTGGACAGATGACACCAAATCTCTGACACAGCCATGCATTTCAGGAGGGCCCTGCTCTCATCTAAAATGCCATGCCTTGGGTTCCTTTAAATACTTGAGCCCGTGCCCCTGAGCATGATCTGATTAATAAGTTGTGGCAGGACCTCATTGTGTCTTAAGGATTTAGGGTCTTCCTTTCACTTCCCTCCGGTGGTTATGGATCTTTTATCTGCTCTATCTGTGGAGCCTAATGAATTCCTGTTAAGTCTGTACAGCAGTTGTCCCTTCCACTTAAATCTTCCCCCTGATCCTATTTACCAGAGTTTACAGTTCAGGGTGTTGTGTGCTAAATTATTTGTGTTTCCACAAGCAACACTAAATGCTGACTCTGGAAAGTGGTTAAGTTGCCAGAAGAATCCTTGGGTTGGGAGTAAATGGAGCCTGATGGGTGGGTTGTGCTTCCTGTCTTCTTCCACCTGCTCCGTCTGCTGTCGTGGGTGTAGAGACTCAGTATGCACGGAGGGGGTTTCTGAGAACCTGCACTTCCCTGAGTTTTAAAGGAAACAGACTGGCAGTCAGGAGGCCAAGTGTGTCCCAGCCTTGCCATGACTGACTAGATGAACTTGGGGTCTGAGCTGCTGTTTTCTCATCTGTAAAATGGGATCAGTATACCTCCTTCCTCTACACCAGAGTTGGGAGAGGAACCTGGTGTGATTGGGGAATGATAAAAAGGGTGATTGCTGCAGAAGATGATATTAAGGAACTGAAGATAAAAACAAACAGGTAAGCTGGAGCCAGAGATGCCTTGGGTCTCTCCATGCTTCTCAGCTCCTCACCCGGAAAGTGGGTAGAAATTATAACAGTTCTCTTCAGAGGTAGGTTGAGGAGCGGATTTAGCTCTTTGGATTAAAAAGTGCTAAGAAGTCTCTAGTTACCCATACCCTCCCTGCAACCCCAACCCTTCAATGCCTTGTCCTGAATTCCCCTTGCTCTGCATAGGGTCCTATCTCTGTTATGGCTAAAGCTGCCCCAAGGAAATCACTGGCTCCTCACAGCCTCTCACCACAGAATATTCGGAATCATTTTATCATGAGGTGCAGGATGCTTAGAGAATGATGCCAAAAGCACCTCCATCAGATAGTTTTGCTACAAAAACAGGCCTGTTAAGACAAAACAGCAGCATTTGGGAAGACTGTGGTATTTGGCAAGCTGCCTTCCCCGAACTTCTTTCTTTCTGTCCTTGCCCTCAGAGATGATAGTGGTGAATGTTTGTAGGCATTCCAGGGATAGTGATAGTGGAATTTTCAAACAGGAAAGATACCCTCATAATATGGGCTATAACACACGACCAAAATAATGCAGGTATCTTATCAGATCTATGTGTTTAGGTCCAAATTCACTAGGTCAAATTTCAGGAACATAGGCCCCCTTATATTTTGTTGCTTAATTTTTAACTGTTAAAGTTGAAAGTTTCTGGAATACATAGAGGTCCACAAAACATACAATGATATGGAATAAAGAAATGAATGACTGAGTTAATTACCTAGAATAAAATGCAAATGCCACAAATAATGGTAACTCGTTAAACATTCCTATTAGTATTTAATGCCTTATTGGGAAAGGAATTTTTTAAAGGGGGAAAAATTGGAAGGAAATAAACAACAATTAATGTGTACCCTACATGGTTAGTGCTATGCTGACATGTTATACATGTATTTATGTAGGATTAATATGTTTAACCCTCACAATTACCTAGGAGGTCATTAACATAATGCCCCTTTTAATTTTGAGATGAGGCTGAGAGAGTTTATATGACTTGCCTCGGGAGACAGAATTGGTAGAAATGGGCACTAGAGTAGCAAGGAAACACTGAAAAAGGAAAGTGGGCTGCCCCATCTTACACTACTCAAAAAAATTAACTCCAAATAAAGATGTAAATGTAAGACCTGAAACCACTGAACTCCTACCAGGAAACATAGGGGAAAGCTCCTTGATATTGGACTTGACTTAGCAATAATTTTTTTAATATGACACCAAAAGCACAAGCAACAACCGCAAAACTGAATAGGTGGAACTACATCAAACTAAAAAGCTTCTACACAGCAAAAGAAATAATCAACAAAATTGTCAACCTACTGAATGGGAGAAGATATTTGCAAATCATATATCTGATGAGGGACAAATATCCAAAATATATAAGAAACTCTAGCAAAAAATAACAATAACCAGATTAATAAATGGGCAAAGGAACTGAGTAGACATATCTCCAAGATATACAAATGACCAATGAATATATGAAAAGGTGCTCATCACTAATTATCAGGGAACTGCAAAGCAAAACCACAATGAGATATCATCTCACACCTGTTAGGCTGGGTATCCTATCTAATAATAGACAAACATGGTAATTGACCATACCTTTGCTACTACTCCCATTGGCTAATCAGCACGATATGCAAATTAACCCAACCAAGACGGCGGCTGGCAGCCACACAGCTGAAGTGAGGAGGAGGCTTGCTTGCTCCAGTGATGGAGGAAGCCAAGGTTCCCCGCCTGCCGTGGCCAGGCTCTGAGCTCCAAAAACAACAAAGTTTCAATCATAGAAGGTAAATAAACCCCAGATACCTGCTTTCAGCAGGCCGTGGCCTCAGAGATGGAGCGAGCAGGAGCCAGCTCTCAGCTCCAGTGACGGCAACAAATTATAGAAGGTAAATAAATCCCAGAATTAAAAAAAAGAAAAAAAGGACAGGCTTGGAGCTTCAGTTGCTGGCCAGCCTGAAAACAGCCCTCAGCCCCTCACCCAGGCTGGCCAGGCACCCCAGTTGGGACCCCCACCCTAAAGGGGGTGTGACCAGCTGCAAACAGCCATCAGCCCCTCATCCAGGCTGGCCAGGCACCCAAGCGGGACCCCCATCCTGATCTGGGACACCCTTCAGGGCAAACCAGCCGGCCCCCACCCGTGCACGAGGCCTCTATCCTATATAGTAAAAGGGTAATATTCAAACTGACCCTAACAGCAGAAAGACTGGGAATGACTGGTCACTATGACACACACTGACCACCAGGGGGCAGACTCTCAATGCAGGAGCTGCCCTCTGGTGGTCAGTGCGCTCCCACAGGGGGAGCTCTGCTCAGCCACAAGCCTGGCTGATGGCTGCCAGTACAGCAGTGGTGGTGGGAGCCTCTCCTGCCTCCTCAGCAGCGCTAAGGATGTCTGACTGCAGCTTAGGTCTGCTCCCTGCTGGCAAGTGGACATCCCCCGAGGGCTCCCGGACTGCCAGAGGGATGTCTGATTGCCAGCTTAGGCCCAACCCCCCAGGGAGCAGGCCTAAGCCAGCAGGTGGTCATCCCTGAGGGATCCCAGACTGCGAGAGGGCACAGGCCGGGCTGAGGGCCCCCCCCCCCCCCCCAGTGCACAAATTTTTGTGCACCGGGCCTCTAGTATTATATAAAAAGACAAGAGATAAGTACTAATGAGGATGCAAAAAAAAATGGGGAACCCTTTGCACTATAGGTAGGAATGTACAACTATTATAGAAAAACAATATGAGGGTCCTCAAAAATTAAAAATAAAACTCCCATATAATCCAGCAATCCCACTTCTGGATATATGTGCAAAGGAAACAAAATAATTATCTCAAAGCGATATCTGCACCCCTGTGTTCACTGCAGCATTATCTACTAGTATAACAGACAAGACATGGAAACAGCCTAAGTGTCAACAAATAGAATAGGTAAAAAAAAATCTATACACATAGAATATTACTCAGCTATAAAAAAGGGGGAGGGGGGGAGTCCTGCCATTGCAACAACATGGATGGACCTTGAGGGCTGTATGTTAAGTGAAATAAGTTAGACAGAGAAAAACAAATAGGATATGATCCCACTTATATATGGAATCTAAGAAAAACTGAACTCATAAAAGCAGGAAGTTGAACTGCAGTTGCCAGGGGATGAAGAAAGGGATTTTAGGACACTGGAGCCACCTGAGCACTTTCACAGGCAGAAGAGGAGGCAGCAGAAAGGGAACTGAAGGCATAAGAAATAGATCCACCAGCTAATGAATCGAAGGGGAGTGCTCCCTTTCAACACTTAAAATAGAATCTAATTTGTAAACATTTCATTTTCTGGAGAACACATATCTCTTAAAGCAAGCTATACCCACACTAAAAGGTTTGATGTCTTAGCAAATGACAAGGGCAGGATGGACAAAAATTAGGCAATATTCTTCTGTCAAGAGTCCTTGTGTCCAGTATCTGCTAGCTAATGTGCGAGTTGGTGCTGAGGGTTTAATCTCGTGTAAAAGTACAAGCTGAGAAAGAACGACTGGTGGTCACCCTGGCTGATGTGGCTCAGTTGGTTGAGCATAATCCTATGCACCAAAAGGTTACTGGTTTGATTCCCAGGCAGGACACATGCCAGGTTGTGGGTTCAGTCCACAAGAGTCAACCAATCAATGTTTCTCTCTTCCATCAATTCTTCTTTCTCTTTCTCTCCCTCTCTCTTCATCTCTCTCTGAAACAAATTTTTTTAAAAACATATTTAAAAGAATGACTGATGGTGAGCTGACCTTCACAGTGGCATTTTACTATGTCTTGTCAGAATTCATAAAGTTCCACGTGACTGTCAGAGAGGGTACAAACGTTACTGAATTAAAGTACCAACACCTGCATGAGAAAAATGAGAAGTTTTTATTGAAGAGTAAGACTTGGAATTCTCTACTCCCCATTCTCAATTATAGAGGCAAAGACAAAATATACACATGTTCCTGTTCAAGTATTGCCAATAACTTAATCGCTTTGATTTTACTGTGGTACCACAGATTACCATCTTAATTATTTGGGGCTCTAACTTTCACTAATTTAAAACCAGTGTTTTCATTTAAACATTTATTTTTAATCAGGCTCTACAAATGAGCCTGATTACTTGAATATTAATAATAATAATCAACTTGCTAGTGACTTATTTTTCCTCAAGTTGTGGAATTAAGCACAGCTATTTAATCGTAGTCATTAGCATTTTTTCCACTGGAGAAACTAAATCACCTGCACATGTAAAAGCTCATTTTTTCCATGCACATCCACACAAACTTGTCTATAAATTTTCTATTCTTTTCCCACTTTATCTCCAGGCTAGAGTACTTATTGTACTCTCCAAAATGCACCAGATCTTATGTCAGATAATCATCAGAGGAGAGTGAAGAGCCAGAGAAATTATACCATTATAATCATCATTAATTACAGTAACTGCTGCTGTTGAACACTCATGGACCAGGTACTGTTTATAAACTCCCTACACATCATGGATAAAACTTAAGAAGTAGGTACTTGTAGTATTTCTATTTGGCAGATAAGAAAACTGAGACTTTGAGAGGTTAAGTCAGAAGCAAATGGCAGAGCTCTTGTCTCTCTGACTCTTAGTCATTGCCTGCCCCACTCACTCGTAAGTCCCTTACTTTTTCATGGGCTTAGTTAAAAGCAAATAGGACTTGCAAAGTTGGCTGAACATAAAAAAAGCATTGTAATATGCCATATTAATAAAATAAAGTATAAAAACCACATAATTATCTCAATGACAGAAAAAGTATTTGGCAAAAATCCAACACCGCTTCATGATAAAATATCTCAAAATTTATTACAAAGTAATCAAGACAATAAGGGACTGGCATAAGAATAAACATATAGATCAATGGAATAGAACCAAGAGTCCAGAAATAAACTATCATATTTATGGTCAAATGATTTTAGATAAGCATGCCAAGACAATTCAATGGAGAAAGAATAGTTTTCAAGAATTAGTGCTGGGACAAATGGATATCCAAGTTGGAACTCTACTTCACACTATCCACAAAAACCTTTTCAAAATTGATCACAAACTTACGTGTATACTCTAAAACTGTAAACTTTCAGAATAGAAGGTAGGAGTAAATCTTCGTGACCTTGAGTTATACAGTGGTTTCTTCTATATGACACACACACACAAAAACAAAACAAAAGAAAATACAGAAAAATCAAACTGCATCAAATGATACCATCATGAAAGTGAAAAGACAACCCAGAGAATAGGAGAAAATATTTGCAAGTGACATAGCTGACAACATACTTGCACCCAGAACACCTACAACTCACCAATAAATAGACAAATAGCCCAATTTTTAAATGGGCAAAGAATTTGAATAGACATTTCTCCAAAGAAGATATACAAATGGCCAATGAGCACATCAAAAGATGCTCAACATCATTAATCATTGATGAAATGCAAACCAAAATCACAATAAGATGGCACTTTACATGCCCTAGGACCATGGTCAGCAAACTGCGGCTCGCGAGCCACATACCGCTCTTTGGCCCCTTGAGTGTGGCTCTTCCTAAGTCTTAGGAGTACCCTAATTAAGTTAATAACAATGTACCTACCTATATAGTTTAAGTTTAAAAAATTTGGCTCTCAAAAGAAATTTCAATCGTTGTACTGTTGATATTTGGCTTTGTTGACTAATGAGTTTGCCGACCACTGCCCTAGGATGACTATTATAAAAACCAGAGACAATAACAGGGTTTGGTGAGGATGTGAAGAAATTGGAACTTTCATACACTATTGGTGGGAGTATGAAATGGCGCATACATGATGGAAAACAGTTGGTAATTCCCTAAAAGATATAACTAAGAAATTCTACTCCTATTCATATACCCAAGAGAAATAAAAACATGTACACAAGTGTTCATAGCAACTTATTCATAATAATCAAAAAGTGAACAACCCAAATGTCCATTGAATGACAGATGAATAACTAAGTGTGATATATCCATACAACATAATATAATTTGGCAATAAAAAAGAATAATGTGCTGATACACACTATGACATGGAGGAAACTTGAAAACATTGTGCTAAGTGAAAGAAGCCTGATGTAATAAAACCACATGTTGTATGATCCCATTTATATGCAATGTCCAGAATAAGCAAATCCATCGAAACAACATAGATTAGTGCCTTGGTATTATTCTGGACAGTGGGGGGAGGGAGTGAGAATAAAGAGTGACTATTACTGTGGATGGTGTTTCTTCTGGGGGTTGTTGAAAAGGTTCTAAAATTGTAAAGAATAGAGTGGTTGGTGAGGATGGATATCCAAGAAAAGTAATTGATGGCATGGTAAAGTTTAGGTTTCTCCACCAGGTTGAAGCCTAGAAATCAGACAGCATATGCAAAAAGAAGTCTACTGTTTTACATGTAAGCCCCACATAATCTATATTGATCTAGCCTACATAGTCATATGCTTTCCAAAATTGACAGGATAGCAAACAAACTTGAGTCCATCAGGAATCTAATCTCCATCAGTATTTTGGTGTGGGATTTATTCACATCAAAACCTTTATATCATTTCCTCATTAACAACTGGTCCCTATCCTCTGTGCCTGCACAAATGTCAAATAAGTTGATATGGGGGGAAAGTTAAAAGCTTTCATGTTTTCTGAATACCCCAGGAAACACCCATCTGAATGTGCCTGAGGAGTTGGTGAAGGAGCCACCAGAGTGTACTTGCCCTGAGAGCGATGGTGTGCTGGAGCAGGTTCATGCCACCTGTCTAGAGCCAATCATGTTCCTCTCTTCCCTACTCTATGTTCACATTGATAGTTTGCAATCAGCCACACTGGAGGTTTTAGAATGACATCCCTTTTCTTGGGTTGGACCATTTCCTTTTGAAGACCTTCCTGTTGGGGATCTTGTGAACTAGTGTGAGTGCTTTAAGAGTGAGTGGAGCAGTCCCGTAATTAAATACACCCACATTTAGGACTCTAATCCTGGCTCTGCCATTTGATACTTAACCTATTTTCAAGAGAGCTGGTTTGCCAGCACAGCACTGGCAGCTTCTAAGAAGGCCTCCCATTCTAATGACATCCTGACTCATGACCTGGCTTAAGGACCATGGATGGGTCAGCAGCCCAAGGGAGGGGTCAATTTGAAGATGAATGGTATCATCCTCTAGCAAACTGAGTCCTAGGAAAATGAGAGGCTGTAGTAAGAGCAGGTGAAACCTGAATAGGCCAGACATGGAGCAAGAGTCCAGGACAGCTCTGGGGCTCCTTCACTAACATGCAGCTACCAGAACTGAGGGGTCTTGTGGAACACTGCAGAATGAAATGGACCCCACCTAAGCTGCATTTGTACCAGCCCACATTTGAAATAAATGGAAATAAAAAGAAGACAGCCATTTGCGGAATTGTGGATTGGTTTGCACATATACAGTATTTATTAGCATGAACAACCTGCTAATTGATTCATTTTTACTCTCTGGAACCCCTGCAGCCTCTCCTCCAAAGCCCAGAAAACTCTTAAACCCTTATGTCAGGCAATTAATTTTTTTATTTTTTAATAATTATGTTTATTGAGACATAATTCACATACCATACAATTTGTCCTTTTAAAGTATATAATTTGATGGGTTTCAGTATATTTACAGAGTTATACAACCATCATCACTATTTAATTTTAGAACATTTTCATCACCCCCTAAAAAAACCCATACACATTGGCAATTACTCCCCACTCCTCCCTCCCTCAGCCCCTTGCAACCACTAATCTACTTTCTGTCTCTATAGATTTGCCTATTTTGAACATTTCATATAAATAGAATATTCAACATATGATCTTTTGTAACTTGCTTCTCTCACTTAACACAATGTTTTCAAGATTCATCTATGCTGTAGCTTGTTTCATTTTCTACTGCCAAATGGTATTCCACTATATCAGCAATTTTCAACTGGTGTGCCACAAGAATTTTTAAAACATGCTATACCTGACTATTAAGTCAGGGGCACTGACCTCTCTCTCCTTAAATTGTCAAATTTAAAAAATGAAAAAAAAGCCAACACAACAGCCATTTGATGTAAATGAATAAAAAGTATACCTTTTTTGTCAGAGCTGCAAAAAATATATTTTTGGTGTGCCATAGAATTTTAGTAATTAGTTTATGTGTGCCAGGATGTGGAAAAGGTTAAAAATTGCTGCATTATATAGATAACCACATTCTGTTTTTCCACTCATTAGTTGATAGAGATCTGAGTTGTTAGATTTTAGCTATTATGAAAAGTGCTGCTGCGAACATTTATGTTCAAGTTAGTGCCCAACTCTTTAGGCATTTGAATCTCTCTCCTGGCTGTGCGCCTGGCCAGATGACCAGAGCTGCAATAGCAGGTCTCTCTTAGGCACCCCTAGCAATGCTTTTTCAAGGAGACTGGTTCACATTCCTTGCTGGTCTTCCTGCCACCAACTTCTTTCCAATTCCAGTTCTCCAACTACTTGGACACCAGATTTACCTTTCTGGGCATTGATCTTCATGGTATCGATTTCCTCACGCATTCCTATCTTCATCCAATCTCTATCCAACAGGAGTCGCCTTGCACATCTCTGCCATCTTATGCCACCTCTTCATTCACCCAAAAGAGATTACTAAAGTCCTGTTAAGTGCCTGGGCACAGTGATAGGCATTAAAAACATCAAGAAATGAATTTTAAAAGATCCCTGGCCTTGAGGAGCTCATATTCCAGATCTAAGTGCAGCAAGGGGAGATAGGATCGAAGAGAGTAAATAGACATGTTTGCAGGCAATAAAGAAGCAATGCAGTTATGCAAAAATGGCATATTTGCCCAGTCCTACCAATGATTCAACCAGCCTTTGCAGAGCCTTTTTCTCACTCCAGATGAAGTTTTTGATAAAATATTTTGGGCCCAAGGTTTTCATGACTAAAATTATGAGAATTTTTTTTTCCCCCTGCACATAGATTACTAAAAAAGGGTAAGCGAGCCCCATATGCCCCCACCAGTGACTGAGGCTGGAGGGTGGGAGGCACTCTCAGATTGCCCTGGACAGCCACATCTGCACCCTGTCGGGATTATCGAAATTGCCATGACAATGACCCAAGGGCTCTTCCTTGGATAAATCCTGTAAACACTCAGCTGATTTCACCCAGACCCAACTGCATGCCCTTGAGGTTTGCATATTGTTGGGTTTGTTGTTTTTTTTAAAAAAAAAAAAAAAAAAAAGGTTGGGGGTGGGTAAAGGCAGGAGAGAGAGCCAGAAGCAAGAGAGAAAAGGCAGTGAGGCTGCTCAACCTTGGAATAATTCTCATCCAAAGATGAGAAGAATTCATTTGACATCCTGACTTCATCTTCCTTTATAAATGCAGAGGTAGAGCTGCTCGTAGCTCCAGGTCAAATTGCAAGTACCTCAAGATCTCAGAACTTTTCCTCACTACTGACCACAGGAGGGTGGCTCTGTGCAGAGGGGGGGAATGTATAGAGATTGATTCCCCAAGGCATCTTATTTAGATGATCTATCTAGAATTTAGCCTCTGCTAGATTGTGATGTCATTACATTTAGACTTCTGAGTCCTGGCTTCTACTTTCTCAACCCTCCCACTCCCACCCTGGACCCTGATTCAAATTGAAGATCAATTCTCCTCATCATACAGATGCACATACTGAGGTCCAGAAAATATATCAGTCAGGGATATTGAAATGCCTCTCTCAAAAGGAGATTGGATTAGATGACCCCTAACAACACAAAGGTTCTATGATTCTAAGACTTGTCCAAAGGAATCCAGCTATTTCGGAGCTTGGACCAGAACAAAGATTTGTCCATTGCCAGTCCAGAAGCCACTGGAGGATAAAACCCAGTTTGTCTTTGCTGAGGAATCTACTACCAATTTGGTTTTCAACTCATATCTTAAACATCAGATAAGCACCATTATCTTGGGTAGAGGGGTAAAGAAAAACAGAGCAAGAAGACATACAGAACTCCCTTTATGCAATTTATATTTTCCTTAAAAGCTGAAAATACAATCACATTTTGCAAACTAAATTCTACTTTTAAATGAAAGACAACTGCCCTGTAAATGGGATTTTTGAATTCTTATAAAGGGGACAATCCTTTTAGTAAAGTGAATAATCACTTCTTAATGTGTTAATGTAGGATATTTAGATGTCTGTGCTTGGTCTTCATTAAAGCTCTATCTATTTTCTTGTGGTCATTTTACAGACAGTAAAACCAAGCTCCAAAAGGGAGTTATATGCCAAGAACACAGTGGGACAAACTCCACACTATCATGACTCTCAAATCCCTCCTCTATCCACCCAGCCTCACAGCCTGGGTCTCTCGGGAACTTCATCTGGTCTCTTGGGAACTTCATCTGGTCTCTTCTCCTCCCCTACATCAGAGCCCAGAGCTCCCAGCTGGCCATATCTTCAGATTTTTAAGCAAGGCTCTCAAACAGCCTTGTGCTGGATACTGGCATGGAAGAAAAGGACTGTGTATCACCAACACACAAAACCACCCTGAGTTCCCCTAATCCCCCAGCAATCCCCTCCCTGCCTGCTAGGTTTTATTGTTGAAGGGGAACATAGGCTCCTCTGACACTGACCTGGAAAAGTGCTTTGCATTTAGGAAGACAGAGAGAAAAGATAAGCAGAAAACATCTTTAAGCGCATTATGAGCCTACTTGATTTCTGCAGGCTGCTCCAGTAGGCCTGACCCCCCATCTCTGGAGGGGGGACCCTTGAGACCAGAGGCTGGCAAAGCATGGGCTCCCTGGGAAGCAGTGAACTGCTAGGACAAACTGTTCCTTTTCTCAGAACAAGCAACCCTTCATACTCATCGTTACTGGAACAAAAAGCATTAAATTATTTTTCTTCCTCCCATTGTCCTTTAATGTTACAGTCACTAAATTCTTACTGCTTATTGACTAAGCCACTCATTTGCCAATTAAGCACAAGTACAGCTCTTAAATTGTTGTCAGATGCTGATGATTAGCTCTTGTAAGGGTACCTAACTTCCTCCTAGCTGTTTGAGTCATCTCTCTCCAATGAGACTGTATGCTCTTGGAAGATTGAAGCAGAGCCCTATATGTCTTTGCTTTACCCACAGAGAGGCTTGCTGATGTTTGGGATAGAACTGACATTCAGTGCACACATTAAGCTATGGATGAGAATTTTTAAGGGCTTATAACCATTATGAATCTAAGTCAACACACTGAGACATGCAAAACATCGATTTCTTTATTTTCATTAAATCAAATTAATTTCCATTTTGAGTTCTCATCTTTCTAGACTTGCAAGAATTTCGGTCGCTGGTATTACTGAGGCATCCTTCCTCCTGAGGGTCTCCCCAGAATTCAGTTGGCTTCCACAGTACTCAAAAAATCAGGTCATGGTCACTGCTGACATCCTCATTGTCCCAGCCAATGATGAACCCTTAAAGTCTGATATCTCTGCTCCCATGCCCAGCCTGAAGAAAAGGAATTTTTGCCATTGGGAGCAAAGGAGCCTAATGACAGGCTCCCTGGGTTCATTATTGGCCCTCCCCTGAAACCTTGCCACTGCTTTGAGTAAGGGGCTCCCATGTTGCTGAGCCCAAGTCCTTGCCAGGCTTTGTCCCTGCCTCCTCCCCAGTCCTGGTGTCTTGTTAAGAGTCTGAGGGTAATCGCTCTTGCTACTCTCCATGGCATTCATCAGTCTCTTTAACAACGTCACCAAGACAAGTCAGGGCAGTCTCTTACTCAGAACACACTTAGGAAGTGGGAAGCAGTCCTTTCCACTTTTGACCAATAGAGCAAAGAACAGAAAAGACCACATGTGGAGCTCTGGCTGGTGTGGCTCGGTTGGTTGAAGCATCAGCCCTTACACCAAGGGATGGCAGATTCCATTCCCAGTCAGGGCATCTACTGATCGATTTTTCTCTCTCACATTGATGTTTCTCTCTCTCTCTCCTTCCCTCCCTCCCTCCCTCTCTCTAAAATTAAGGTTTTTAAAAGGACCACATATGGAAATAAAAGTAGAAAGACTTGGTATATGATTAGGTTCTTTAGTTGTAAGCAATTGAAACTGACTCTAAAAAATATAGATAAAATAATAATAATAATTTATTAGAACAACATGACATTGGGTAATGTCCTAGAACTTAAGAAAGATATAAACAAGCAGTCCTCAAAAAGGACAAGAAAAATCAGTTCCAAGAATTTCAGTCAGAATCTCACAGATGAAAAAAAGAATGACTCAGCTCTGGCCACTTCTGCCAACAAGTCATTCACTGAACACTGAACTCCCAGGAGAAAGTTTAACCCAGGTCCTGTGCTCATCACCTCTCAGGTAAGAGAGTTGAAGACCAAGGAGCACTTGGGTCAATAGGCTCACAAAACACCTTGAAGAGGGGACAGAGAGTTCCCTGAAAAGCAAAGCAGAGTGCAGCTACCAAAGGAAGAGTATACTAGGGAGGCAAAATGACTAGTGCCAGCCCACGGAAGAGAGTCTTTCCAGGTAACAAGCTGCCTGGGGCACAGCATTGTGTGTGGAGAGAAGCAGAACAGCCTCACCAATATCACTGACACCTGATACTTAAAATGAACTTGGAACATTTGCAGATGCAAAAACCAAGAACTGGCCAAAGAAAAATCATACAGGCATTAGTATAAGAAAACGATCTCCCCAGAGCAGACTGGATGAGAATAGAAAAGAATAGGCCACCTCCTGTAGGTTCAGGATATTTAGAAACACTCAGAGAAGAAAACTACATATCAGACCAAAAAGAAGACTATTTTGCCCTAGCCAGTTTGGCTCAGCGGATAGAGTGTCGGACTGCGGACCGAAGGGTCCCGGGTTCGATTATGGTTAAGGCAGTGGTTCTCAACCTGTGGGTCTCGACCCCTTTGGTGGTCGAACGACCCTTTCACAGGGGTCGCCTAAGACCATCATGCATATCAGATATTTACATTACGATTCATAACAGTAGCAACATTACAGTTATGAAGTAGCAACGAAAATAATTTTATGGTTGGGTCACAACATGAGGAACTGTATTTAAAGGGCCAGAAGTTTGAGAACCACTGAGTTAAGGGCCTGTACCTTGGTTGCAGGCTCCTCCCTTGCTGGGCCCTGGTCGGGGCACATGCAGGAGGCAACTAATCGATGTGTGTCTCTCACATCGATGTTTCTCTCTGTCTTTCCCTCTCTCTTCCACTCTCCCTAAAAATCAATGGAAAAATATCCTCGGGTGAGGATTAACAAAACGAAACAAAAAAGACTATTTTCTTAGGGGTAAAGATTATATCCATTTTCCTGGAAGAAGCAACTTGAGATTTATTCAAGAATTGTACTCCAAAAAAACATATCTCATTGATGTATAAAAGTATATCTAGGCTAGCTATATGTTAAAGTACACATAATTCTCATAATTTTATGTGAGTTCAATTATTATCAACTAATTTTTTTATGATTTTCAAAAGCCCCTAAAGAATCCATCCTGTTATTATTAAATATTGATACCTTGACTGGATATCATTCTGGGGAAGAATCGCAGACCTGTGCAGAAAGTAGAGAAAGCTTTGGGGAAGAGACCTTCATGAGCCACATACGTGACACCAGCCCAAAGAAACCTAAGTTAGTCCATATCGCAGGCTGACCATTGCTGGCAGATTCACAGAGCCTTTAATCACGCCAACATTCTAATTGGAACCTAGCTAGTATCAGAATGTAATGAAAGTCTATACAGAGATTAGGCCACCAGATCTTCCCCCAGCTCTGCCCACCCTCCACTAGCTAAGCCATGCCCCTAATCCTGACCCACAGAAACTGTGCAATAACAATTTTAGGCTGCCCAATTTGTGGTAATATTGTTATACAGCAATAGGTAATTAAAGCAGGTAGCAATAAAAGTATATAATTTAGAAATGAAGCAAATGCCATGGCTGTAGATGGGGGAAGAATATGAGAAAGTATTATATTTTTCAATATTCGGTGTTTCAAACCACCTGGATAATTTTAGCAGGGACATTACTTCAATGCCAAAAAATTTTTTTTAAGTAAAAACTTAGACCCATTATAGAACCCTTGATGTGGGTGTTAGTACTTGAGAGTGTCTGAAACTGGGAGGGCCTGTCACAGTGGAGTCTGAGAGGAAAGAAGGTAAAAGTCAGGACTGAGAAAGGCCAGATGCTAATATAAAGTGCAGAGGGTCAGAAGTGGCATCTTAATTTGATAAAGAGCAGGAAGGAGTTGGACACCAAGCCAATGATGGAACTGGCGAGAAGAGGGGTTATATGATGTTTATATCTGAGAACCATGTAACTGCTCAGAAAACCAACTGGTGTCTGTGGCTTGCTTTGTAGGTTACCAGGAACATGGCACATGACACATTGAGCTGACCTGGAGTTGCAGGATTGGGGCAGAAAATGAAATTTGGTTTTCTTCTCAAAGGAACATGCTTATTTGAACTAACAATGTAAAGATTACTTTGTACTCTAACTTTTTTATTTAACATATCCAACTCTTCTATGTCTCTTAATTAGTCCAATTATTTTTAATTACTGTAATATTTCAGCAATTAAGTGAATTAATTTATTTAAATCACTAATATTGCTGAATATTTAGATTATTTCAAATATGTTATTTGGACACTACTATAATGAACATCTTTATTCTCATGGCATTTTATTTATCCTGTTTGAATATTTTCTTTGGAAAATTCTAAGTTCTAGAATCAATGAATTGATACACATATGCCTGGATCGGGATGGGAATTACCATATTGCTTTCCAAAAGGCTTAAATCATTTTAAATGCATGGATGTGTTTGTTTTACAATTATTTCTCTACCATTTGGTGTTTGCTTTAAATGACTTTTCTTTTGGCTAATTTAGAAGAAGTAAAATCATACATCTGGTTTTCTTTAATTTTTATATCTTTATTTCAAGTTAGAATAAAGTTTCCTTTGTGTCTACCTATCATGGGTCTTGTTTCTTGAGTGGATAGTCTATCCCCTTGATTTCACTGCATTCCCAAATTCTGTTATGGCTCCTCCTGTTCCTCCTCCTCCCTAACACAGGTAACCCACTCACCATGCTGTCCTGAGCCCACTTCTCTCCAATTTCTCTCTAGTTTCATCTATCACTCTGGAGCAGTGTTTCTCAGAGGGTGGACTGGGGTTCCCTTTCCAAATGCACATTTCCTGTCCTGAGCCAGAAGCAGAATCTCCCAATAAGCCCCCTGAAATCTGCCTCTTAAGTAACTTCCCAAAAGTGGTTCTATGAGATGACAACCATTAAGGTAGGATCCCCAAATTCATCTCTCCCATTTCAGTGTTTCCCTTGCTCTGCACCAGTGCAGTCCAGCTGCCTCCTGGATCTCTCCAGCCAGCTGTCACTACGAACTCCACACACCCACAGCAGCACTCCTCATCTCCCAGCGTGCCCAGTCTCCCCCAGGCGCCCTCAGCACCACTACGAATCAGCTCCCACTGCCTTCCCTTCTGCTGAAAATGGGAGCACCTTTCTCTCAGTCTGTCATGCCCCATATTGTGCAATTCAGTAATGACTCCTATTCCTTGAAGGAGATTCCTCCTTTGAGAAAGGCCTTGTAGGCCCTAAGGTAATGACTGGCCTTTCTGTTTGTCTACATATGACATGATATGCAGAAAGCATAAATCAACATGACAGGTATTATCTACACCATCAGGCAGACGTGTGGCGCTCTGAGCATCTCTAATGGAGCCACGTGCAAGCAAGAGGGTCTAACAAGGGGACTGAGAGCCTTACCCAAGCCTGATCCAGGGACAGGATGAGAGCAGGAAGGTGAGAGAGCAGGCCACCTCCACACAAGGCAGCCAGGAGGAAAACAGAGTTTTTTTTTCACTCTCCAGACCCTAATCTCTGTGTTCTGAATGCATCTGCGGGCAAGTCAAGTCTGCTCCTGTGCTGTTCTGAGGGGAAGAAGCTTCCTGCACTCCCTCCCCTCAATCTAGGTGCATCCACCTCCTAAACTTCATGTACCCTAGGTCTTCACACCATCCCAGAACCCAGAAAAATTATTCTGAAAATAAATAAATCCAATGAAGATATAATCAAATCAGTGTGCTGTATTTTCATTTTTCAAAAGGAGAATGGGGAGGGCAATGCTCACCCTAAAAGGATATACTGATGACATTGGGGTTCTCGACTAGACTGTCCACATCAAAGGCTAGAGGGAGAAGAAGAGGGATCCAGGCAACCTTCCTGATCACCAGCAAGTCCACGTATTAGTTGGCTATATCCATGCCAAGGTCAGCTCTGGCTTCCAGTTAGTGAAGGGGTTCTTTGCCACAAAAGTCCGTTTTCTCAATCTATGTTCCCAAATCAGTATTCCCAATGTATGTCCCAGAGCAACACCAGTCCCCTGCATATCCTATGGCCCTCTTGGAGATTCAGAATGCATGTTACAAATTCTGAGAAAGTGTCCAGTAAAGAACTTTGTTTAACTTGAACCCAATTTGACCCAAATTTCTTGAGCTTTGACACCTTTTCCCTAAATACTGCCAATTAGCATGGGAGGCAACAGTATCCTGTGGTCCACACTTTGATTAATTTTACATCAGTTTTTTAAAACTCAAATCCTGTTTCCTTTTTTATTTATTTCATCATATGAGAAAGTTTTCTCTTTCTTTGTGTTGGCTCTACCTAATATTTTAGTTTGAAAACTTGATTTCTAAACCAAGGCTGCAGTTTACTAGGAGTCCTTCCCTAAAATAGAAGGAATGCTTGGAGAGTTATTTAGCAAAATGCAGCTTCTCTAAAAAGAAGAATAATGTGTTTCTAAGACACTGCCTCTTTTTTCACTCATTTACATTCATTCATTTGTTCGTTCACTCACTGGGCCAGTTTATTCCCGGAAGCACAGTGATAAATGCTACCAATCAAAGGGGAAAAGTGACAGAGATGAGAATAGAAAATCCTTATTTCTTTCCTAGCTGAGAAGGGTCGGAGGATGTAGGCAAGTCAAATAAAGGTCACAGCAAGGCTGGTAGGAGAGATTAGGAAGTTTAGTTGTAAGTGAGAGAGACTCAACTCCAATTAGCTTAAGGGAAAAGAGGTGTATTGGCTCATTACTTGGGAAATCCAAGGAAGGTGCTGGCCTCAGACTCTGTTTGCCCACATCTGTCTCTCGTCTCTGTTTTTCTCTCTGTAGTTTTAATCACTGCCAGAGCAGGTAAGCTTTTTCATGAGACAAGGAGGACAACAGCCCCAATTCATTTATATCCTTCCAACAACAGGACCAAAGTGGCAAGGCCCCTTCTCTAGCTCTTCTAGCAGTCTTGGAGAAGGACTCTCATGCCCCAGACCATCCTTAAGCCTCTATTCCCAGACCCATCCCTAGGGCTGGTGCCCATCAGCCTTCAGCTTTGAGCTAGTTCCTGCGAAGGCTCACAGGAACTCCAGGGCAGAGTTGGAGATGGCACAGCTGATCACATCTCTGATTTCACACCATGTAGACAGTAAAACAGAAAGTGAAATTTCCAAGCAAGCCACAGGGAGGTTGCATGAAATGTCACAGTGTAACTTTCAGGGGTCATCTTTTTTGTTTGCTTTGTTTTATTTTGCTCCCAGTGGTAAAGTGAACAACTGACAGGCTAACTGTATTTTTCTTTCTTTACACATTTTTTCCCTCCATGCCCTACTTTCCTTCTAAGGGAAAGGTAAAACCAGTGCTTTTAAGAGGGAAGAAATATCAGTTATGGTATTATATTAATATGGTATGTGTTCAAGAATCAGAAAATCTTACCTAATCTGCTTGAGGTTTTTTCATTACTTTGCCGACTTCCTCCAACTCCAGTATCTCAGTGTGACATCAAGTGCTATTGAGTTTTGATCTAGTGAGGCATAAGAAAAAATATGCTCTATGATCTTGTGAAATTGCTCATTCTCCACCCCCCCCCCCGCAAAAAAAATTAAAATGAGTAAACTGATTGCTACTTAAAAGTAAAACAAAACCTCAGTATTATAATCAGTTGAACAATTTTATAAATATATTATTTGTATGCATGTGCTAACACATACCAGATTTCTTTAACAATGGGTCAAAATTCTTAAACTTCATTCAGAGTCCATAGTAAAGATTCTTGAGCTTTGTCTTCTCAAGGCAAATTTAATTCTAGAACTTCCATTTTAATGTTCCACAAATTGTGTTCTGGGAACCCCATGAATCAAAATTGCATGGGTGCTTGTTAGAACAGACTCCTGGGCTCCACTTCCTATCAACTGAATTCTAATCTCTTTTGGAAAGAGTCCCAGGAATCTTTGTTTTTAAAGCTTCCAAAATGAAATTTCTGCATCTTAAAATATAAGAAGCCCGTTCTAAAATTTCAAAAAATTTTATTAAGATTTCTGAGTTGTAGTGTCAGATATTCTTTTTCTTTTTTTAATCCTCACCCAAGGATATTTTTTCCATTGATTTTTAGGAAGAGTGGGAAAGAGAGGGAAAAGACAGAGAAACATCAATGTGAGAGAAACACAACATTTGGTTGCCTCATCATGAGCCCGACCAGGCCCCAGGCCTGGGGAGGAGCCTACAACCAAAGTACGTGCCCTTGACCAGATCAACCTGGGACCCTTTGGTCTGCAGGCTGACACTCTATCCACTGAGCCAAACCAGTTAGGGCACGTCAGATATTCTTTATCTCTTTAAGTTAGAATAAACTTCTTGTGAATTCCAAAAACTTTAGTTTGTCAGTAAAAAATAATTAGCAATCCTTGTGGGTCATGCTCTTTTGAAGTTCTGTGACAAAAGTAACCATAAGTATAATTATATGACATAGGGGTTCTTCAGATTTAAAAATATTCACTCTAAATAGGTCACATATTAAAGAGAAGGATAGGTAAATTCCACTGTAATGAACTTTTGTGATTTTAACAATCAGTGTGATTTTGTTATAAGAGGTACACTACAAGAACCAATGTGATAAGATACAACAGAAATTAATCAGAGATATAAAAGTTTAATGAAAGCTCATTAGAATTAAAGTTTTCTTTCAACTGAACAACTTCATCTTTTTATAAAGGATTTAATTTACAATCCAGTACAAGCAATAAGAAGTCAATATACACAATCCACCTCCTTCCACCAACAAAACAATAGGAGCTGCCCACAAAGGCCTTGCATTGTAGAGCTAATAGAGCCTTAAGGACTGTGAACTCCAATCCCTCCTCCTACAGATGAGGAAATCAAAGACCAAATCACATGGTTGATGATGAAACAGAAAGGAAAATCAAGATGTTCTGACTGCTCTGTTCTTCTCTTATGGGAGTTTAAGTAACTCCCAAGGATACCCAAGGATAGAATCAAATAGTTCTTCAGGGATAGATGGGAGCAACATTCTTTTTATATACCAGACAGGCTATGGAGTAAAAAGAAAAGGCCCCATATAACATAAGACTTGAAATAAATGCCACTCAGCCACCTTGAAGTATCCATCCCTTTTCTCCTGCAATTCAGGATACATGGTGGAAATGTTTGAAAAGCTCAGAGTTAACCCAACTTCCCCACCAAAATCAAAGCTAAAAGAGAGGAAATGTGACCCCGTTGAAAATAAATCAAGCAAGGTTGTTAAGCTTCTCTCAGCTGATTTATTGAGCATCTGCTATAGGTCTGCGCATGGGTTTCATTTAATCATTCTGTTACTCAACAATATATACTGAGTACCTACTAGGAGCTAGAAGTTATTACATGCCCTAGCAATACTAAAATGAATGGACAGGAGGAAGCGAAATTAAAGCCATAATTACAGTGTGTTATATTACTGGCTATAGAATCAAGTGCTATGGCCACAACTACTCAGGCAGGTCGAATCAGAGAAGGCTTTACAGCGGAAGTGACGTTGGGTTGAGTCGTGAAGGACAACTAGGAGTTTACCTAAATGGAATATGAAAAAGGAAGAGAAAATCATTCCAGGTCAGGGGAACAGCAAATATAGTCAGGTAAGCAGTTGGAGACAGGGATCCAGAACAAAAAGACAATCATATAGACATATAACGCTTTGTTTTTCATGCCATCTAGCACAATGCTGTCATCTAGCAAAGCCAAATTATTTTTTAAATTCACCTTCCTTGGGCAAGAGACTCCAAGAGACTAGAGACTGGTGCCTGAGCCAGTCTGTCCATGAGAGGTAACTTCAACACAGAAAAAAAGGAATCTGTTTTCACTTCCTGTCTGTACAGTCTTGGATACCTTCCCAGCTCTCAAAGCCCACCTCTTCCAGAAAGACTTCTAGGATTTCCAGAGTTCTTGGAAGGAAGGTAGAAAAGTGTTTTAATGATGGGATTAAATAGGGGAAATCATGGATCCCCAGGTTTACCATAACATTTTGTCTCCTTTCCAAGTCCTTGGTATGTAGATCATATAGTAATTTTTTTTTTTTGCATGGGTGATAAATATGAGTTCAAACAGGTTTCTGCTGCTGTGTGACTTCGGGAAAATCATGTAACCTCTCAGAACACCGTTTTTCTGATTGTAACACTTGCTAGTTTACTGTGAAGCTTAGACATGATGTGAAGGAAAGCACCTGTCACAGATCCAGCCCATACTGGGCCTCTAGTGGAGTAACTGCTGTATATTATTGGAGCAGTTTCATTCACTCAACAAATCTTTACCATGTAGAAGCCGGAAAGAATCCCTGGAACCTCACAATCTATAGTGGAGATTAGAACAGACTCAAATCGCTATTATATAAGGAGGAAAGCAGTTACTACCAAGAGAGTACTGAGCAGTACTGGGGAAGTTGGTAGGACAGAGATTAATTAGTGTGGAGGGAGATGGTGGGGAAGAAAGAGAAAGGATTTAGGGCTGAGAAGGAAGGAGAGGAGAAGCTTCTCAGCTGGGCACTTTCACCCCTGGGATGGGGTATGGTTTGTACCCGAGTCTGGGGCTGTCCCCTCCCTGATGAAATAAAAGAAGTTAGGGGAAGTGACACAACTCACTCAACTTCACACTCCTGATTACAGTGGAGCCAGGACAGGCATTCTGAACGCCCCACCCTTACCCAAGCATGCACCCTTCCCACAGCTACCCCAGAACTAGGGCTATTTGCAGATGTAGCGGACGGACAGTCCCTGGAAAGCAGCAGTAAGGAAGTGATGGGGGACTGAACTCTGTCCCACGTCGAGGCACAACACAATTTCAGCGGCGGGGACGCCGCAGCGGGGGTAAGGGCGGGCGGAGCCGAGAAGGTGGGAGGACAGGCCAAGGGGCGGGGAGAGGGGCGCGGGCCACTCCAGGGCTATCAAGGGCGCCCGCCCAGTCGCCAAAGCCTGCACTCAGGCTCTCCTGCCATGGGGCAGGCGTCCCCGGCGCGGTGGCCGCTGCTGGCGCTGCTGTTGCTGCTGCCGCCCGCGCTGCCGCGGCCGCTGAGCGGAGCGCACTGCCCCGAGCCCTGCAGCTGCCCGCCCGACGGCGCCCTGCGCTGCCCTGGCCCGCGGGCCGGCCTCACCCGACTGTGAGTACGCGGCGCCCCCGACCTGCGACCCTCCCTCGCTCCTCGCCACCTCGCCTCCCTACTCTTTGCCCGCCTTTACCTGGAACTTTGGAGGAAAATCTTTCACCTGGTCAAACCCACCAGCTTTTAGGGTGATGAGAAGCCAAACATTGGGGTCTGTCTTTACCACCCTGTACCGCACCTTGGATTTGGGCCCCACCTGCTGTCGCACCTCCAGCCCCTGGGAGCCCCGTCCCCTCTTTCTCCTGGTTGGGGCCGCAGCAGGGGGTGTGGAACTGCCCAGAAGCGACAGGGGAAGGCGTCGCTCCCTGTTTCCCTGTCGCTACTGGAAAGGGGCAGGGTGTGATGCTGCTCAAGCAGCAGCTGTCTCTGTCCCCGGAAATCTTGCGTGGTCTTTGAGCCTTGGGGCAGCCCGTTGGTAGAACTTACTGCGACCTCTGGCTTCCTGTGGTCCTCTAGGAATGAGGTGTTCAGGCCCAATGGCCAGGGGTGACCTGGTCACCCAACCCGGACTGCTGGGAGCCGCCTCCCCCAGCCAGGGCCCACCTACACCTTAGTGAGCATGCGAGTCACTGCTCCACCCCTGTCCCAAACAAACGCATTTCAATCAAGGCCTCATTAATCAGAGGCCCTGTGTCCCACCTGGGCCTGCCACCAACGCCTCCACCCTCACAGGGCTGGTTAAGGGAATTGTATACATCAGCAAGCAGGTGGAGGAAGGTGTGTGTTGAGATAATGGGGTGAGGAAGAGAAGGGGGTGAGTGCTAGTGTATCAGGGTGTCACCAGGTCTCCTTTCTTCAATTTAGAAAAAGGTACCCACATAATATGATTCTATTTATTTGAAATATCCAGAGCTCTGCCGGCGTGGCTGAGTGGTTGATCATCGACCAGTGAACCAGAAGGTCACGGTTCGATTGCTGGTCAGAGCACATGCCGGGGGTTGCAGGCTCGATCCCCAATCGATGTGCAGGAGACAGCCAATCAATGATTCTCCCTCATCACTGATGTCTCTCTCTCTCTCTCTCTCTTTCTCTCTCTCTCTTCCTTCCTCTCTAAAATCAATAAAAATATATTTTTTAAAAAAAAATGAAATAGCCAGATACACAGAAATAGATTAGAAGCTGCCAGGTTGGAGTAAGGGTCAGGTGACTGCTAAAGGGTGTGGCTTTTGGGGTAACAAAAACTATCTAAAATTAGATTGTGGTGATGGTTGAACAAGTCTATGACTATACTAAAAATTATTGCATTGTACACTATAAATATGTGAGTTTATGGTATATGAATTACATTTTGATAAACTTGCTACAAGAGAAAAGGGATACTATAAAAGAATCCAAAAGGCACCAAAGTGGAGGTCTTGGTCATGTTCTAACAACTGGAGGTGATAGAATTTCATGCTGGGGGAGGAAAGAGACCCCCCTCCCCAATTCCTTGGGCCCCAGCAGTCTGTCAGATGCCCATTTCATTGAGGGGAATTCCCTCCCTCCTGAGGGGCCAGACTTCTCCCCCAGAAGAATGAGTGGCCTTCAGGGGATATTTGTGATTGACAGATACAGTTTAAAGGTTGAGGGGTTTATATTAATTAGTTCTCATTATTTATCTTGTCAGTTCAATCCCCTAAAAGTGAGGACCATGCTGATAGAATTTGTTTCAATCAATCAACAAATCTATGGAACCTGCCTTCAAAGTCCCAGGCCTTGTCCTTCTCTGACAAGCCTCTCATCCTGCTCTTATGAATGACTGTACCACGAACAGCCTCTCTCACTTGCCTAGTGCTCATCATACAGATTACAAGACACTGAGATCGAAAGAAACAGAATAACCAAGGCCCTGCAGCTATTGAGTAGCAAAGACATTTCATCTATTAATTATCTTTTTATATTTGTTTTCTTAGCAAGAAAATTACCCCTTCATTCATATATATATATATATATATATATATATATATATATATGACTTTTTCTCCAGCTTCTCCAAAGTTGGCACTGAGTGGAGAACCCCTGGTGGGTGGCAGGAATGGGTGGACCAAGTCCCAGCTCCTTTCAGATTCAGCTTTTCACTGAAATCTCTCAACAATTCCTGCTGCCACACCCTTGAAGGCCTCAGGAGTGTACCCCTTCCCTGGAGAAGACAGAAAGGGAAAGACCAAAACAAAACAAAAATCCTCTTGTTGCCCCACAGCACAGTTTAAAGAGCTGAGAACCCTTCTAAAAGATTTTAAGGGCTGACTAGATTTGGGGTTGAGTGTGAGACAAGGTAAGTCTTCTAGCACGCTAAAGCTGCCTAGTCTCACTCCCCAAAAGGAACTAGTTGTCCAGGCTCTGAAGTCCTTTGCCATCCCTGTGGGATTCTGGAGAAGACTTCCTCTCTTCACACGCACTATTTTGGCATCACACCAGGAGCATCTTCTCCTAGACATTTAGACCCCTTAGGCCAGGGGTGGGAAACATCCAGACTCAGGCCGTATAAGGCCCTTGAAATCATTTGGTCTGGCCCTGCAAGACAACTGCAGGTGGAACTCACAATTCAATAAATCTAGGAGCTTTTTTCATAGCAACATAAATTTATATTAAGCGAATTATATTAAGCGAATGATGTTATAAATATTCAAATGGCCCTTGGAAGAAAAAAGGTACCCCACCCTGCCTTGGGTCAACAGACATGCTGCCCCTCACAAGATCAGACTTCCTAAGGATCAGACAATCAAGAGATGACCTCATCTTCAGGTGAGAACCCTGTGGAGGTGGAGCTGATAAAGGCCCATACAGGATAACTTTTTCAGCAGGATATGGTGACTTCAACATCAATATGACAAAAGAGGTGCATAAAAATGAATAGGAGGGTAGATATATTAAGGCAATATTCCTCAAACTGTGGTCCCAGACTAGCAGCATGAGCATCACCTGGGAAATGTTAGAAATGCATACTCTCAGGCCCCAGCCCCAATCTACCGAATCAGGAACTCTGAGGGTGTGGGTTAGCAGTCCGTGCTTTAACAAACTCCCCGCGTGATTCTGATGCAAGATATTGCTCTCTACAGAGGATATAACCTTCTAGAAAGCAAGAAGCCTGTTGTAAACTTCCTTGTGCCAAATACTTCCCGTCTCCACACTTCCACCATCCCTCACACACATACATACATCCATAATACCTATCAATTGCAAACGGCAGCTGCGATCAAATTAAAACCCCAAACTCTGAGACATATGAAAAATAAACAGGATTGAGAAAAAAATGGTGGTTTGTTTTGGGGGTATTTTAAGAGAAATAGGGGAAGGAATCCAGGGAGAAGGACAGACACTGACAATGCAAGGGAGAATAATACTTGATGGAGTGGGATCTCAATGCGGGTGGGAGGAGAGCATTAGTCTCAGATCATAGGGAAAGGGTTAATCTTAGAAAGAACAGACAGACTTCTGAGTCCCAGGGCAAGAAGTCAGTTGGATAAAGATATAATTCAACATTGAGGCAAAGGACAGGAAAAGTGTTTGAGTTCATGCTAAAATCCTCTTTTCTTAATGATGAATGAATGAAATGGTAAACGGTAATTATAAAATAGACAAATGCTATGGATAACAAGTTATCAGGAGTTTGTAAAAAGAAGAGCACTGAAACTATGAGCTAAGGCTTCCAGAAGAAGAGGGAGGTGGTCTTGCACTCAGTTGTCCACAGGACTTGCTCAGCAGAGAGAAGAGGAGCACCCTGGGTTCGGGGATTGGAGAAGGCGGATACGCAGTGCCCCTTAGAATTCAGCAGCCCCTCAGCAACTGCTAGTTCACGTTTTAATCATTTCAGGCCCTTGGTAGTCCTGACTTTTAAGACCTCCAACTGAAGCTCACTGTTTGGTTTAAAAGGGGGAGGGGGGGGACTGTAATTGCTTATCATTGACAAGCCGTGCTTGCAAATCTTGAAAATGGCATTGTTCAATTGTTCTTATCTGTCCATCCCTTCCATATTTTATTTAAACTTAGATATTTAACACCTAAAATGTGATACAAAAAAAATAGCCTCCCACATTTTTACTAGTTTTAATTAAGGAATAAAAAAATATAATAGAAAAAAGATTTAAAAATTGTCCTTTCCATATTAGTTCCAGACAAATGGAAGGGAGAGAGAGAAAAAAATCTCACCTTGCCTATGGTTATATAAAGATCTTTGTCTCTATGACAACAGAAAGGTTGATCTGCTTGATATAGAAATAGCTTCTGAAAAATCTGTTTGTAAGAAAATGCTAATAATAATTATGGCAATTTATTTTTTGCATGTTGTTCCAACTGAGCAGAGATTAAACTTTTAGACTTTATTATAAGACATGATCCAGAGACTTGGAAAGAGAAAATGTGCTGTATCTATGAGTCCAGTGTCCCAGCAAAATGTTAGCATCCTAACATCTTTCCTGAATGTCTTTCTCCTTCTTCCTCTTACAGTGGAAATCAGGGTCCAGAAAAGTGTTCAATATTATAGAGGGATCTACAGGAGGAGGGTGTGATCCCTGTCCTTTAGTAGCCCATAGTCTATGTGTAAATACGCTCAAGAGACTGGCATTCATGGGGAAAGAGGTAACAAGGCTCTAAGGAAATTAGAGAATAGATCAATAACTGTGAACTGAAATCTCCAAAGGTTTCATGAGCCAAAGGTCATGAGGATGAACCTTGAAGGAGAAAAGGGAAGAATTGTCCAGGTGGAAGAACTATAACCATAATAAGTTATAGTAAACTAGAGCAGTGGTCGGCAAACTCATTAGTCAACAGAGCCAAATATCAACAGTACTTCTTCAAAATAGACTCGCCCAGGCTGAAAACCGACTTCTGTGCATGGGCCACAAAGTTTCAATTGCACTGTATGTGCGCGCCCGCGTGGTATTTTGTGGAAGAGCCACATTCAAGGGGCCAAAGACCCGCATGTGGCTCATGAGCCACAGTTTGCCGACCACGGGACTAGAGAAACATGAAATAAGGTTGAATGGATTTTTTTCTTATTATGCCTCTCCCCAGCTCTTTGGGGAAATTTTATTTTTAAGAGAAGATATGAAGTCATCAAAAACATTTGATTAAATTACCCAGAGGGTTGTGCAAAAAGAAAAAATCCAATATGTAGTTCTTGACTAATAAACTTTCAAAAGTCATTCTTGGACAGTTAATTAAAAGGCATTAAGTAAAAATCATGATTTGGAGTCATTTTCCCATGAAGCTTTCCCCAATGTCCTCTCCTACCCCCACCCTCCCAAACACAAACACATGTACTTGCTTCAATATCTTGTACTTACATATATTTTTGCATATATCTCACCACAGTGTAACCATTTATTCAATGTGTGTCTCTTCTGCTACAGCATGTTTCTCAACCTCAGAACAACTGACATTTGGAGTCAGATAATCACTTGGGGGGGGGGGGGGCTGTTCTGTACACTGTGGTATGCTTAGTAGCATCACTGGCCTCTACCCACTAGGTGCCAGTAGCACTGCCCTCCCAAATTGTGACAACCAAAAATGACTCTAGACATTTGCCAAATAGCCCCTGGGGGTAAAATCTGCCCCTCTCCCTTTGGTTTTGAATCATTGAAGTGAGAATCAATTGAAGAGGTCTTATTCAACTCAAGATTCCCAGAATTTCTCAGGGAGTATGATTAAAGTATTTACTGAACTACATACATGATGATCAAACTGAATAGAAGTTGAATAAGAACAACAAACCAATGCCAAAAGGAAACACATATTATTTAGAATGTACCATATCTAAATACCATTTAAAAATTCTCCATCCTAGACAGTGAGGAGGCAAGGGTGCTATGGGTATTGGAGGGGGTTCTCTGTTATATCAACAATTAGGTCCAAGATTTTGCAGAGCCCTAGTCTGTCCTTTGAATAGGTCTTTGTAGACATATCAGCCTCTGAGAAGCAAGACTGGAAACATACCTATATTAATATACTCCCATCCAGATTGTTTTAATTTTTATTGTCTATTTGTTTTAACTCACTCATTAGAAGAAAAAAAAAATTAATCCCCAGCCCAGAATCCATTAAAACAAAACAAAACAACCACCAAGGCAGCCTGAATTGAGACATGGATTTCCTGTCCAGGACACCAGGTAGGAGCCCACTAGACAGAGGGAAGCTTTCCTAACTCTTGCAGGTAAGACAGTATGTCTTATCCCTGCCTTCCCTAACGCTAGCCAGACCAAAAAATGCAGAATTCAGGAAGCTCTTGTCCCACCTCCCTACCCCACAAAAAGCAAAGGCCCCAGGTAGCAGTTGATCCTGAACCTCAGTTCTGACTCAGCTCCCCCAGCTGTACCTTCAAGGCAATTCTTAAACACGCCTGTGCCTATAAACAGGCTCCTTGGGGGAAGCTTTGCAAGAACCAGACTTTATTAGTTTAAAAATCATCCTTTGGGGGAATGATGGCCCCTAGTGAGATACCAAAAAGCATGCAATAGAGTTCCCAAAATCTCAGTGGAAGTGTAGAGCCAAAAGGTTCACATACAGACCTTTTTGGCATTGGACCCAGCTTCCCCCCTTGGAGAGCAATAATTCTGTGGGTTTTTCTTGCCTTATTCTTTTTTATTTCAAAAGCAGTGTCAGATTAATTCAAAGCTCAAGTTCTGCTCCTTTACCCACCTCTATCTTCTTTCCAAGCCCCTCAATTTGGCTTCTTTTCATGTCTTAAAATGAGGCCTGAAATCTTTTTTTCAAAATATAATCTTCCAGAGTAGCTGTACCAGACGGAGTCTTGGCCAAGTGTAACTGATCTCACACACAGGAAGCTAAAACCAATTGAGCCCCTGCAGTTGGGAGAGGCCTTGCTGCTCACGCCCAGACCCCAGAGGGCTGGCTCCAGGGGAGCATATGTGTTCTGTTCTGGCAGCTCCCCTGGGTGTGCAGAAAATCACATTCAATGCAAATTTTAGCAAGTCTCCCACCAGCTATTTTTTTAAGAAGAGAATTAAAATAATCCTTCCCACCAGGCAGGTGGGCTCTCTGACGTGGTGGGCAGCTTCTAGCAGCTTCTCTACATGGTCCTCATTTACTCCCAGCTTCTGCCTCACTGGGAGATGAAACCCCCTCCCGGCCAGCAAACCATGCACAGCTGCTTTGTGTGGCCCTGAGCCAGAGCTCTGTAATGCCACCTGAGCCAAATTCAGAATCATCCTTGACTCTGAGGAAATGAGGTGACTCCTGGGTCCCTAATTCTACCTCATGAACAACAGCAGACAACATATCTGAGCTCACAGGGATGGGGATGCTCTGGTATAAGATAGGGTAGGGTCCAACATAGCCCCCAAGTGATCTCAATTGATTGACAGGACAAAGACCAGGCAGACCTGAGTTCTAGCACCAGGTCTCTTTTCCCTAACTTGCACTGTGGATTCAGGCTACCTATAAAGCCTCTATGCCAGTGGTTCTCAATCTTCTGGCCCTTTAAATACAGTTCCTCATGTTGTGACCCAACCATAAAATTATTTTTGTTGCTACTTCATAACTGTAATGTTGCTACTGTTATGAATCGTAATGTAAATATCTGATATGCAGGATGGTCTTAGGCGACCCCTGTGAAAGGGTCATTCGACCGCCAAAGGGGTCGAGACCCACAGGTTGCGAACCGCTGCTCTATGCTGTCCATAAAAGGGGAGCGATGACTCCTAAGCCCCTGAGTGGGTGTGACTATGGGGAAGATAAAGGGAAAGCAGAGCCAAAAGTACTGGGAAGTAAAGGTTCCCCACAACTACAAAGTATTATTGTAGCAATCTGATGATGCCAAGAAGACAGCATTTACTGTTCATTCTCCTAGCCCAGTGGTCGGCAAACTGCCGCTCGCGAGCCACATGCAGCTCTTTGGCCCCTTGAGTGTGGCTCTTCCACAAAATACCACGTGCAGGCACGCACGTACAGTGCAATTGAAACTTCGTGGCCCTTGCACAAAAGTCGGTATTTTGCGGAAGAGCCACACTCAAGGGGCCAAAGAGCCGCATGTGGCTCGAGAGCCGCAGTTTGCCAACCACTGTCCTAGCCCATATAGGAGGATGAACAGTAAATATCTGTCTTCCAAGGGGCAAGCCTGATGGACTAGTTTTGTTCCTGGTAGGTGTTAATTAGAGAAAATGACCCAATAGGTCTCCTCAACCTTGAAGGTGAGTAAGTCAGAATCCATAAATAGCGGAGCTCATTATTGCCTGGAGTCTGATATGCTGGCCTTTTCAGCCCAGGCTGAGCTGCCTCTCAAACACGCCACCTAACACCTCATTATAGGCTGGTTCCTATTGTTCAGTTGGGTCACTCCTATCTGCTCTCAAACCCATTCTTCATCCTTCATTTCCCTATTCCCCATCCCTAAGCCTCAGGCTAGAAACAGAGAAAGCCCTCAGGTCAGACTTGTTGACCACTCAGGAACTACATGCTGAAACCGGTCAATGTGCAGGATCCAATGCCAGTCTTCAGATTGTAGGAAAGAGAGGACTACAGTTTTTAGATCACTCCCGGAACAATAGAAGGTAATAAAAGCCACTATAAACAAAATCTGATAGGAGTTCAGAGGAGCCTTCCCTTCTAGCCACAGTAACAAAGTAACTTTGGTGGAGGTATCATCTGAGGTGTAGCTTTGTAAGCCTCATTCTCTATGTGGGCAGCTGGGTTAGCGCCATTATCCCATAAGATCAGTCCTGGCCTTTGACACCAGCTTAGAAAAGCCACTGGGGGGAAAAAATCACTCTTGCCCTGGCCGGGTTGGCTCAGTGGATAGAGCGTCAGCCTGCAGACTGAAGGGTTCCGGGTTCGATTCCGATCAAGGGCACATGCCTGGTGTGCAGGCTCGATCCCCAGTAGGGGGCGTGCAGGAAGCAGCAGATCAATGATTCTCTCTCTCTCTCTCTCTCTCTCTCTCTCTTCTCTCTCTCTCTCTCTCTCTCTCTCTCTCTCTCTCTATATATATATATATACTTAAAATCACTCTTCAGTCTTCTGCTCTCTCACTGACCACCAGCACATGCCCTGTCTATGTTATGGAGCATCAAGGGCACAGTGGGCCACTTCCACTGGAAACCCTGGGTAGGGCTATGATAAGGCTTTTCTCATTTGCAAGCACCAGAAATCACCTCTGACAAACTTAATCATAAGAGATGAATTTATGAGAAGAATAAGGAGGTAGAAGGGTGCTGGCAAGACCCAGGGAGAATCTGGCATTTTAGCAGTAAGAGATCAGGGAACTTCTTTCTAGATTCCACCTTCACAATGAATCAGCTGCAAAGACTCCTTCTATCTGTCTGTTATAGTTTTAAATTCCCAAGAGAGAATCTGATTGCCTCCCCCTGCCCGGCCCCAAGGCAGAAGCATAAGAGCACAGTCAGTGAGGTGCTTCTACCCCATGCAATCAGCAATGACATGCTTCCAGAGAAGGGTCATTTTTGAGCCAGGCAACCAGAAAGCACACATGCCAGTAATTTGGGGCACGTCAAACCCATCCTCAGACTAATTAAAATATGTGGTATATCAGTGCAACCACCTTTTACAGACTCACTAAAAATTAAGGTAAAATAAAATAAAACGAAGAAGGTTTAGGTGTCTGGAAACAGAAGCTTGTAATCAAAGAGCTTCCTGAAGCATATCTGCAATGGCACTGCCCTGACAACATAATACTCTCTGCTTCTAAAAAATATTTTTGAGAAATCATTTCAGATGATGCAGACATTCCCCCTGGAAGAATTCAACATGTAGTTTTATTTACCAGAGTTATTCTTGTCATGTTATATTATTGCTAGGAGAATTCTAGTTTAGGGGGTAAAGATTAGATCATTTTGCTTTGTGTCTTGAGAAACCTTGAAATGGGTTTTGAGTGAGAGCCTAGATTATACCATTTTCCTCCAAGGCTTTATATTTTTAATTTAGTTGTAGCACAAATGACTTGGAAAATCCATTATCCAGGAAGCTTCTTGAACACCGTGGTTCCCATTATAATTCATTGGCACCTAGCAGCTTGTCTGGTGCTCTGCAATGGCCGTCTTAGAGGACGGTCACTCAAACTGCACTTTCGATGGCAGAGTTCCGACTGAACTTTTTTAAATCAATGAGCAAATGTGGACTCTGCAGAGTGGCTCCCTAGAGTTGAAATATTTAATGGAGAGTTCTTTATCATTTATTTAAAGGCTATTAGGGGAGGCTTTTAGGAGATACCTGAACCCAAAAGAAAGATGCCAATTGGGTGTGGTTAGCCTTCCTCTCAGTTGTCCTATGTATAATCAGCAGATAGTCAAGTGTTTGGAACAAGTCACCGTTTTATAAGCTTAAAGATGACCTTAAGTAGAAGAGTGCATTCCAAAATCCTGAACCCACCCTACTCCACCCCCGACAAGGAAGGCAAAAGTGGGGAAGCTTGAGTTTTTCACAGTAAGCAGCTATGAATTAAAAGTACTTACAGAGTTGCCCTAACCGGTTTGGCTCAGTGGATAGAGCGTCAGCCTGCGGACTCAAGGGTTCCAGGTTCGATTCCAGTCAGGGGCATGTACCCTGGTTGCGGGCACATCCCCAGTGGGGAG
Organism: Myotis yumanensis; assembly: GCF_028538775.1. Lineage (NCBI taxonomy): Eukaryota > Metazoa > Chordata > Mammalia > Chiroptera > Vespertilionidae > Myotis > Myotis yumanensis. The sequence goes on along the minus strand of NW_027223762.1, from coordinate 25,983,207 downwards.
TGTGCAGGAGGCAGCTGATCGATGTTTCTCTCTCGTCGATGTTTCTAACTCTCTATCCCTCTCCCTTCCTCTCTGTGGAAGGTCAATGGAATGTATTTAAAAAAATAAAAATAAAAAAGTACTTACTGAACCTTATTTTGTGTTTGACGCTGTAGCAGTATTATATAGACATTTTCTTACTTAATCTCAAAAATCTCTGGGTTACTTAGCATCATCATCATTTATGGATATAGAATGAAGTGATGATTTAAACCCAGACAGCCTGGCTGCAGAAACTATACTCTTCACTACCCCACTGTGCTACTTCCAAAGAGAAAGCACAGGCAATTGGTGGGAAGACACATTCCTTAAAGAATGTAGCACCCAAGACAAACCTTTAACAAGAGTAGAATTTGACCAGCAGAGAAGTGCAGATGTGCCAGATGGTGGAGACAGTATGAATAAAGAAAGGAAAGTGAGGCAAGTTCAGGAAGCACAATAGTCTGATTTGTCTAGATAGGCACTGTCCAGTAGAAATATAATGTGTCACAGGTGTCATTTTTATTTTCTAATAGCCACAATTAAAAAGCTTTTAAAGGGTGAAATTAGTTTTAATAAAATACTTTATTTAATCCAATATGAACAAAATATTATTCAACATGTAATCAATATGAAATTATTCATGAGATACTTTCCATTCTTTTTCATACTAAGTCTTCAACATCAAGTGTGTATGTTACACTTACAGTGGATCTCAGCTTGGACTGGCCATAGTTTAAGTGCTCAGTGGCCACATGTGGCTAGTGGCTGTGGTGCTGGATAGCGCAAGTTTAGTATACTAGTTATATGAGAGGAATGATGAGTGATAGGACTGACAAATGAAGTTTGAGCCTTTATTTAGAGAGCCTTGAATGCAAGGCTGAGACATCCGTAGATATCTAAGAGTGACACAGTAGGAGTTATAAGGAAGATTAATCTAGACTAGGCAGGAGAAACCCAGGACAGGGTGAGAGGAAACCAATTTGGGGAGTACAGTTGAGTCAAGGTGGAGGGGAAAAAAAAGGCCGAGAAGAGTGGCGGTGGGAAAGGGATAAAGGACTAGAAGCAAGATACATATGAAGGCAGAATCCACCAGAGACTGGGTGTCCGATGGTGGAACAGAAGAAATGTTCATACAGGGCTCCTGGTAAATTTCAAATAACAATGCAGTAAACAAACAAACAAAAACCTATGTAGTTATTAAATGCTGATGAGAACCAAAGAGAGAAAGAAAACACATTCTGGTAGAATCTGAAGTTTCATGGAGGAAGAGGAATTTGAGCTGCATCTTTTTTTTATCTTTATAGTTGAAAGTATTACGTATATCCCCTTTTTCCCCCCATTGACCTCTTCTAACCCACCCCCACCCTCCACCTCAGGCCTTCACCACCCTATTGTCAGTGACCATGGGTTATGTATATATGCATATAAATTCTTTGGCTGATCTCTTCCCATCTTTAATGTTAAAGCTGTGAGCACATACCCTCAAGAAGCTGAAGGGCTCCATCAGAAGTCTAGGTTTTCACAGGAGAACCAGAGGATCATGTAGCAGGATGTATAAACCCCCCTCCCCCCAAAGAAAAGTACTGATGTGATTTGATTAGTGAAGGACACAGCACTGGACCAGGAATGAAGTGACCTACGTTATAATCCAGACCTGCCACTGAATTGCCAGGTAGTTTCAGGGAAGTCATTTCACTTTTCCTCACTTGTTTCTTCAACTGCAAAGTGAAGGGCTGGACCAAATCACCTGCAAGTGGACCTTTCACTCTGATCCTTTGAGCCAAATACAATAGCTGCTTAAAGAAGTAGTCAAACAATAGAACTACCTGGATGTGTTGTTTGTTTGTTTTTTTAATCCTCACCCAAGGATATTTTTCCATTGATTTTTAGAGTGGAAGAGAGGGAAAGACAGAGAGAAACATCGACATGAGGAAACACATTGATTGGTTGCCTCCTGCACGAGTCCTGACCAGGGCCTGGACCAGGGAGGAGTCTGCAATGGAGGTACATGCCCTTGACAGGAATTGAACTCGAGACCCTTCGGTCCACAGGCCAATGCTTTATCCACTGAGCCAAACCGACTAGGGCTACCTGGATGTATTTTTAATGCATGCTCCAAAAGTTTCTGAAGTAAAACTTAACATTTTGGATGTCCATCTATACTGACTTCATATTTCAGTTAACATTGCAGTCTCAGCTCCCTCAAGGTAAATGCTAAAGACAAGAGGCCAACAAATGAAGACATACCAAGTAATGAAGTTACCAAATAGATCAATGCACTTGAAATCACAAAGATTTAAATCATTTGGAAAGAGAAAAGCCATTTTATTTCATTCCAAGATGAAAGCAAGTTTATTGTAATTACTGAGCAGCTTTGAAAAGAATACAGAAATTCTTAAGCGTCTGTTAAATATAGAACAAGGTTTTATATTATAAATACAAAAACATTAAAATTCTTTTGAATTTAAATAAGCTAATGTCCCTCCCTCCTATTTCAATGAGTTTATTAGGCAAAAAAGCTTTGACCATCTTTGATTTCTCTTTTCCCTTCCCTTTGATTTTGTAGTGTTTTAAAATTCAGGGTGTGTAGCTCCATCAATAAACTAATCATCTGTAAAAGATGGATGGATGTTTGTAGCTTTCCTAAGTCAATAATATAGATGGCTTTTCTAAACAATTAGAGGGAAGTGAATAAAAATATTTCACTTCTGTCATGCTGGGCAGAAGTGAGGCACGATAGTTAGAAGCTAGGAAAATTCCTTGGCAAGTAGAATGGGGAAACTGAGACAGATGACTGATTCAAACTGGCCTCATCCAGCATCCTTAGTTACCTGCCTCCTTCTCCCACATACCACTCCCTTAAGCATTAAAGCCTTCAGAACAATGAGGTTCTTATCAGCATCAAATAATCTTTGGAACAAAGCCTCAGGTCTGTTAACAGAGTTTTAGTCAAACCAGCATAACATTTAGGCCTCAGTGTGTTTCAGTTCCAGGCCCAGAAAAGCAGCAAAAGCAGACCAAGCATTACCACGGCTGGCATCAGGACCAGATGCAATAACCAATGACCCCCTACCCTAGGATTGACCAACCAGTAGAGATCATGACCCTGATCCTCCTCATTTTGATGAATCAGCATATTAAGGGATACACCTGGAAAACTGATGAATATCCTATTGAGATCCTCTCCTGACACCTGCCCTAAAATTCCCGCCTTTAGAAAACAGATAAAAACCCTTAAGACAAAGGACCCAGTGTGTTCTCTCTCTCTCTCTCTCTCTCTCTCTCTCTCTCTCTCTCTCTCCAGGCCTGTGTCTTTGCTTTCTTTCTCTTTAGCTCTAAAGGTCTCCATGAGACTTGCAACCAGGGTAGCAGTGAGCAGGGGCAGCTCATCTTGGGCTAACCCCCTGAACCTATCTCCAAGGGCCCCCCTTTTGCCTCTGTTACTTGTTTCCTGAGTCCATGAAGCCCAGCTAGCTCACTGCTTCTGCCTCTGTGACTTTCTTTCTAAAAGGCCAATGCAGCTCTCTGAGCAGCGGGCTCAAGTCTTTCTTTTCTACTGTACTTGTGCCTTGCTTGCTAATTAAACTTCCTCTGGCACAAGAGTTCTTGGCTCTGAATTCTTCCTTTGCCAAACTCAAGAACCGAGTACCTGATTCACTGGTAACAGAAGAAAGGTAAAAGCTCCAGCAAAGTGACCAAAGACTTCACCCAAGCTTTGAAGGCTCCAGATTGGTGCTGCATCTCTTCCCTGGCTCTTGTCTCCCTCTGCCCCTGCTCAATCTATTGGCTTCAGAAGTGGGTCCTGCCCTGAACTGTGTACTCCAAGCTCTTAAAAACCAAAGGGAGGTGGGGAACTTGCAGTTGTTATTGGCTTTATGCATGGCCTGTCTTTAAAAGGAGAGAGTGTACCCAGTGAACCATATTTCCAATTCACCTATGAAGTTTGCTATTTAAAGGAACTGTGCCTAGAATCTTTTTGTAGAAAAAAGAACCCTTTGATAAAACAAATGTCTCCCAATTGATAGGTTTTTGTAAGCAAGGATTTCCAAATCCTAGATTTCCTTGAAGGGGGACACAGAGTCCTCTTGGTTCTAAAGCTCTCCAACTAACATTATTTTGAGGGTTCATTAACAATTCAGTGGGCTGGACAGATTGTCTCCTTTGAAGGTTATCAGTCAGGAGAGAAAAAGAAGAGCAGCTCAAGGCCCAACCTTGAGTATTCAAGAGGCATTAGGAACAATTAGAGAGGACCTGCAGGTTACAGAATAAGGAATCAAGACAAAAAAAAGCACCAACATGGTGTGGGGGAAACAGATATAATCCAAGGCATGCAGGCACACTCCTACTCTCCAAATATTGTTGGGCCCAGTGTAGATGATGCAGAGAAACACAGGGCCTCACCAGAGTCATAACCAATTACAAGATCTCAGAACTAGGGTGTGTGCTTTATTCCAATTCTAAGGAAGACAGGCTGGCTGTTTCTACTTCAACTTTATAACTGGAAGGGTGAGGAACTTGCAGGCAGGACTCTTGAATAGATGGAGGTTCCAGAAATGATGAAACTAAGGCAACCTTTGTCTTCCGATCTAAGTATTTGTTTCAACGTCTGTGTGAAAGGCACTTGGGCAAGGTGGGTTTTGGCCATGTTCCAGGTGTCACCTATGCTACATTATTCATTTAGAAATCAAAGTTTAAAACTGCACAAAGGACTGTGAAAATGTAATAAATGTAAGCAGCTACATATGGTTTCACAGCCATATTCTTCCACAGCCATCTCACTTTTCAAGAGGCAGAGAGAACGCCACACCCTGCAAGTTCAAACTCACATTTGCCCACTAATCCTGGCTCTTTACTACCCATCTGAGATCCATAGTTTGGAAGGATGATTCTATTTGTCTGAGACAGAAAAGGCTGTCCTTCCTTTATTTTTCTTTGCTTTATTGCATAGCTTTCATGCCTCTTTTGACCCTGAACAGCAGAGTCACTGAACAGTCCTTGCCTTTGGCCTTTTTTTCCCAGTTCTCCTTGGTTTCTGTTCTATATCTAATGATACTGATTGGCCTTCTCATAAGAGTCCCTGAAGTTCACAAAAGTCTTGGAATACATGTAGGCCTAACTGCAAAAAAGGAAGGAAGAAAAGGAGGAAGGAGGGAGGGAAGGGGAGGAGGAAACTCGATACATCAAAATAAAACTTTTTCTCTTTTCCATTTTTCTCATAGTACAGAGCATTAAGTTGATTATATTTCTTCATTCAAGTAACATTATCATTGGTCCATTCAAAGTCCCTCTCTGTTTTCAGTTATTTATCTTATCCCTTTCTCCTACTTCCTTTTGACTCACCATGGGCAACCATCCAAATGTATGTTTATATGTTTTCTTTTTATATGTCTATGTTTGATGTGTATGTATTTTAATTCTGTAAATATATATATATATATAATCAGTAATTTCTTACTTTTTTCTCTTATCACCATGATTCTAAGATCCACACATGATGCTCTGTGTGGATCTTAGAATCATGCTTTAGATGCTTGCTTCTCACTGCTGACCAATTAGGTAGGTGTATACTGTCCACATTTTACCATTCCCTCGCTCAGCAGAGGATACTCAGGTTGCCTCCAACCCACCCTACACCAACAATGCTATGAAGACAATCCTTGTACAGTTGCCTTTAAGTATCAGTGTGAGAATTTTTCTGGGATGTATGTGGGAGTAGAATAGCGGTGTAATTGAGACAACCACATTGCTAAAAGTTTCTGTCTTTGTGGAAAGAATCATAGAAGCATCCATCAAAGAATAGAGCACCTTAATGGAAGTGCATTCCAATGGTCATGAATAAATCATGGGCCACGTGAACAAACACATTTAAATACAGGAGACAGACACTTGAATGCTTAGGAACTGCTGCCAATTGAAGATGCAATGGAAATAAAGACATAGCATCTCTAAAATAAAAATATAAATCAGTGGGGGGAAAAAACAGTTTTGGATTCGCAGAAACACATTCTCCACATGGGTTTAAGAGAATACATCTGTTGTGAAAAGCTCAGTGCCCCTACCTCACCCAACCTCTCTCCCCATTCTCTGGCCCCCAGGCCTTTATCTTGCCCCAGCCACAACCACAAAACTACCTGCTGTTCGCTCCGTGGCTCTTTTATGGTGGGAACTCAATCACTCTGCCTTTCCTGCTCTGTGGCATCAACATCAACTTCAAAATTTTCATCTTGCACCAGGGATTTTTCCATAGTCATTGGGGACAGCCAGTGCATGATCTACTGCTTCTTTCACTTCTGTCTGACCTTTGCTCCTCATCCCTCATCCCTGTATCAATCAAAATCTCAAACAACCTCCCTGGTCAAATCTGAGCCAAATTGCTCCTCTGAGAGCCACACCTTGTGCCCTTATGGAGGAGGAGACTGCCTGGGGAGAGGCTTCAGCCTGGGGGTTTCATTTGCATATAAATGGCTCTGAAGTGTTCAGTGGAAGCTTTTATGTAAACACTCTTCAAAATATGTTCTGCACTGCATTATCCCCAGCAATAAAGACTCTGGAATCAGAATTTGGCTGTCAGTTTTATTGATGTTGCATGGGGTACAGTAGAATACAGCTTTCTCTTCTGGAAATTTATTGACTTGGCAGGGCAGAGAGCAATAAAACTGTGTTTTTAATCAGTAAGCCAAGCGGACATGATTCCAGAAGAAATATAGGAAGCAAACATGCCATCGTAAGAAGATTTCTCCCCCACTGTCCCTGTTCCTCTTGGATGCCCTGTTAAATAAGTTTGGGTATTGAATGGTGTACTTGGGGAGACTGTCTTCAGGAATAGATTCAGAGGACCAAGTTTGGTTTACTTCCTCAAGGTTGTACCATCTCTAAGAGAATCTTGAATGAAAGCATTTTTCTGCAATGAAATTGCTTTGCATTAGCCCCAGAGAGGAACTGTTGGTAAGACGCTTTGCATGAGGAATATCAAGAGTATGACATGCCTCCTCTCAAGAAAAGCAAGGTTACAAGGCCTGTCCCACCACTGCGCTCACTGAGAGAGAGGGCATTACCTGGGTAGATGTCCAAAGGAAATGAAATCAGTATCTCAAAGTGATATCTGCACTCTCATGTTACTGCAGCATTATTTATAACAGCCAAGATAATGAAACAACCTAAATGTCCTTTGACAGATGAATAGATAGAAAATATAACTATGTGATATATAGACACAAACACACACACACACATACACACACACACACACACACACACACACACAAAGGAATAGTTTTCAACCATAAAAAAAGAGAGAAGAAAAGCTACCTTTGTGACAGTATGGAGTGAACCTGGAGGGCATTATACTAAGTGAAATAAGCTGGACAGAGAAAGACAAATATTGCATGGCATCACTTATATGTAGACTCTAAAAAAAATTTGTTAAAGCTGATTCATAGAAACAGGGAATAGAATGATTGCCATGGCCTGAGAGAGAAAATGTAGAGGTCAAGGGTACAAACTATTAGTTATAAGTTCTGAGGATCTAATGTATAGCATGGTGACTATAGTTAATAATACTGTATTGTATACTTGAAAGTTGCTGTGAGTACATCTTAATTTAAGTGTTCTCACCACAACAAAAGTTAACTATTCACAATGTATGTGTATATCAAATCATCATGTTGAACACCTAAAATATATATAAGTATGTTTGTCAATTATTCCTCAATAAAATTGGGGTACAGGGGAAGAAACAAAAAGAGTGGATTGGGAATCACATACTTTGGCCCAAAATTGCCAGTGGGAAGAAAATTTGGACTCAATCTGCTTAGTCCTGTTACCTTGTTCAAATTACTTAATATCTTTGTGATCCAGTTTCTTCTGCTATTAAAGGGGAATATCTACTCACTCCATTGTTGAGTAGATATAACAAGGTTATAGGTTGGTGTGCATCACTCACACAGCACCTTATACCAGCAGCAAGTCTCTCTGGAACTGTAGACATCTCACTGACTCAAATCTGCTCATCATGGAGCTTTTCTGTCCCAGCAGCTAAGGCAGTCTCTGATGCATAGATGATGAAAAGCAAGGCAGCACCTCCCACCTCTGTTCTCATTGTCATGATATTCTTGTCCCACCTGAAATGTCCTGCTCCATGCCCCTTCTCTCTGCCAGTCCTAGTGCTAAAATTTTGAATCACTGTAGATGCTTGATAAATGTTGAACATTCATCCCTACCTGGCTGATGCTTTCTTCTGAGTTATCTTAACTCCAAGTTCCTTTATCACTTGTACATCATCCTGTTCTAGTTTTTGCTGTTGATGAGTAATCATTCTATTCTCAACTCTTATGTAATGCATAATTTTATCTCAATTCAAGAACACTTAGATTGTTCCTCTGGATATAAGTGAGTGCCTGAAGGAAATGTGCTCTATAGATGTTCCCCAAAAATGGCATGTGATGCCCGTGTGATTTAACCACATTAGCAAGTGCTCTTGGGATAATAGGCTGCCTGGAGAAAATGGGACATGTTCTTAATAGATCTTCCCTTCTCCTGTCTGCCTAATTTTCAGTTGTACTTTTTACCATTTGTTTCTCCACTCTACCCAAGAAAGCTTCTTTTCCACCCTCCCAACCAAACTTATAGGACCACTTTAGAACTATGTATTAACTATTTACTTGGTGCGAAGCCCTGTCCTTCACATGGGTTATCTTATTTTAGTTTTATAGATGAAGAAACTGAAACAGAGGGCTTAAATGACATGATCAGGATCACATAGCCAGGTAGTAAGAGAGTGAGGATTTGAACCTTGTGTGTCTGATCCCAAAGTTCGGATTTTAACCAAAAAATTACACACTGTTTGATATAGATCAGCAATAATTCATGACACATCTCTTTATGGATATAAGTTAGAATTCCCAACCTAAATTCAGTTGTTGAGAGCTCTATAGTCACACACACAAACACACACACACATTTTATTCATGAACTTAAAAGGCACCCAATCTTAAAGTTTAAACTCTTGGCTTTCCTTTTTTTCTTTTCTAGATCACTCACCTATCTCCGTATCAAAGTAATTCCATCTCAAGCTTTCAGAGGACTTAATGAGGTCATAAAAATGTAAGTAAGATACTGCATATCAAAAGACATTTATAATTGGAATAATAAATTTTTCCAAGGGAAAGCATAGTTGAAAGGGGATCATTTTTCTAGGAGAGAAACTATATTTTGGGAAACCTAGTACTTTTATCTTATTAATACAAATAATATCTAGGAACCTTTGAAGAGAGGTATGATTTTCAAGAGTCATTAAAATCTAGATAATTAACCTTGCTTCAGTGAACTGAATGTATTTTGATAAGTGATGATAAACTTCTCAAGTAGAAAAGATGATAGATTCCAATCATAAAAATTCTCCTGCTACAGCAGTTATTTCCTTGTGCCACATTTTTAGATAACACCACATAGAAGAAAACGTGTTGAAAGTTTATTGTGCATGGAAAGATAATCTTTGTATCTAAAATATAATAAGCAATGACAAAAGCACAATACTTATAGCCTCATTGATTAGAGGTATTTATCAAAGTGTAGAGCAGCCTGAAAAGGCAGTGTGATCTCACATTTGTTCAGATGTAACTTTAATCCTTTGCCCTGGGTCTCAGCTTCTATGGTCCAAGACTCCATACATGGAGAGAGAACTTTCTCAGTACTCCAGGATTCCAGTATCCTCCTTAATGTTAGTCTGAGTCAAAAGACCTAAGGGGCCTTTTAGTTCCCAGAGAACATCTCTGATTTTTAACAATCCACTGGGCTTTCAAAGCAATTCCAGCTCCTTGAGGAACTTCTGACTCTCTTTAGGATATTAGCAAGCAATGAGTATAGTAAAAATAATTCCTTAAGAATTAGTGCATATTATGAGAAATTCACTGCAGGTTACAGAAATGTCAGTTTGCTTGAACCTAATTCTTCTCTTCTGCTCTCACTTTTACATGGTGAGTTTTGAGAAGTTTTAATGCATTGACACCTCCTGGTAAAAAAAGGCAGCCACAGTTAAATAAGCAAACCATTAGGTAGGAATGAGATGAATCAGCCCAGGAATGATCCATTACTGTGTTCATAAAAGTCATTAACTGCCCTAGGCTCAGCCTTTCTGTGTGCTAAAGCTCTCATCAAATCTGAAGCCTTCAATGAATGTTAACCTTAAAAAACACGCAAATGTACAATTTGTGAATTTGAGACATTTTTCTTAGCTGGCAGTAAATGGTAGCTTATGTTGGGATTTTAGAATAACATTGACATTACCTACATGCTTGGAGGTGGTATATGGCAAAACTGTTTCTTTTACTTTTGTGTCTTTTTTAAAAAAAATCAATTCATTCATTAATCTATCCATTCATTCACTCCCAATGTGCCAGGCATTGTGATGCCACCAGGGTTCAGAAGTGAATGGGACATACTCTCTGTCCTCAATTTGCTAACAGAGAAAAACAGTCAAAGAAATAGACAGTCACAACCAGAAAGATACTATGTGCAGGAGGTGACCACCTTGCTTTTGCCTCAGAACAGGATTTGGGGAAAAGGGAAAGAGTTAGGAAACAACGAATTCAACCCAAATGAAAACCTCACTAAAATGATGGAGTTGGGAACCCAGATAGCCTGATCCTGATCCTGAAACATTCCTATAAACAGTAGGTGCCTCTGGTGCCGCCACTCTGGAAAACAGCATGGAGAATACTCAAAAAATTAAAAATGGAACATCCTTATGACCCAGTGATTCCACTTTTGGGTATATATCCTAAAAAACCCAAAACACTAATTAGGAAGAATATATGCACCCCTATGTTCATTGCTGCATTATTTACAATGGTGAAGATATAGAAGTAACCCAAGTGCCCACCACCAGATGAGTGGATAAAAAAGCTATGGTACATTACACAATGGAATGTTATTTGGTCATAAAAAAGAATGAAATCTTACCATTTGCAAAAGCGTGGATGGACCTGGAGGGTATTGTGTTACATAAAATAAATCAGCCAGAAAAAACAAATACCATATGATTTCACATATATGCGGAATCTAAGAACGAAATAAATGAACAAACAAAATTGAAACAAACTCATAGATACAGAGAATAGACTTATAGTTGCCAAAAAGAGGGAGTTCAGGGACTGGATGAAAAAAGTGAAGGGATTAAGGAATACAAATTGGTAGTTACAAAACAGTCATGGGAATGTAAACTACAGCAAAGGGAATATAATCGGTAATACTGTAATAACTATGTATGGTGCCAGGTCAGGCTGAAAACTTTGTGAAGTATATGATTATCTAACCACTATGCTATATACCTGAAACTAATACAAAAAAATATTGAGTTTGAGTTAATTGAAAAATTATTTAAAAGAAATGATACAAGCATAAATGAAAAATAAATGGGAAAAAACAATAGGCGCCTCTCCTCTCAGAAACTCAATTTGCTGTAAAACAAGGGAATCTGACTAGATTTTCTCAAAGGGCCTGTCGACTTCTAATAATCTATGATGCCATCCAATATAATAAAAGGCTAATATGCAAATAGACCAAATGGTGGAACAACCAAACAATGATCACTATGACATGCACTGACCACCAAGGGGTGTGCGCGGGACATGGTGGGCGTGGGCAGCAGGTGGCAAGCAAGTGCAGAACATGGCAGGCGTCGGCTGCAGTAGGACGGTGGAGCAGGAGAGCGGGGGCACCAGACCAAGGTGGGGTGCTGGCCACTGTCATTGAGCTGATCCTCTGGTGGTTATTCAAAATTCTTTGCTCCTGCGTGCTGCAGTCCCACCCTGCACTCACACCTGCTGGCCCCAATTGCCTCTGAGGGCTTCTCCACCTCCCCCTGCTCCTGAGTGGCAATCAGGGCAGCAGCCACTGCTTGCACCCACTGACTGCGCTGGCCATCAGCATCAGCGGGTGTGAGCGGGGCCAGCACGGAAGCAGCAGGAGTGGGGCTTCTGGCAGACAGAGGACTTGGGGGCCTCAGTGGGGGGGCCAGGAGGGGGCATGGAGGATAGGCCGAGACCCACCCCTATGCCCACAGCAGCCTTGTGGCCCACAGTTCCTTTCAAGGTGCACAAATTTGTGCACTGGGCTCCTAGTGTCATAATAAACAAGAAAAAAAAATCCTGTTGTAAATAAACAGGGATTACTGAAACTTGCATTTCAACAGCACCTGGGTTGTAGATGCCCATCAGGGCTCCTAAAGGGAGGTGTTAGCACTTCATTATGTGAGGACAGCTAAAGGTGCCACTGTTCTTTTTTAAAAGGACACCCCAGTTGTTGGGCCACATACACAGCTGCTTATGATGCAGACAGTCATTTATTTCATGTTTCTTCTTTTTTTTTCCCCTCTCTCCCTAGTGAAATTTCTCAGAGTGATTCCCTGGAAAAGATAGAAGCTAAGGCCTTTGACAACCTCCTCAATTTGTCTGAAATGTAAGCATCAGCTAACAGATCGTTTACTTCTGTACACTATTACTCTCACTGGCTGGAGCCCACTCGGTTTTTGTATTCAAGCATCCACTGCTAGGAAGCCAAGAGGAAAAGACTACAGCAATTACTAGGTCTGGGCAGGCACTAATTTCACTCACTGCAGTGGCCTGAAGGTTGCCATGGTGACAACTGCTTCTCCCTGAGAGCTGCATAAACTCTGAAACATCACAACACAAAGTTAAAAATTAAAATTGCCATTGTGGAGTCCTGCCAAGTAGCTCTTACCTTATGGAAGGGAGGGTATGGAGTAGTTGGGGTGGTGGTAAATTTAAAAAGGAGCTTATAGCTCATGAATTAGTTCATGGGGAGCTGTTTGGGCATATTCATTCATTCAGTAAATAGTTCTTGAATACCTATCATGTAAAAGTCCTGTGTTGGGCATGCGTATGTTGGGTTTGTTGTTATCGTGATGTCTTAAAATTGATTCTTCAAAATTATCCTTTCCAAATTATTTTCCTCCAATTAATGAAAAGGATGGGAGAAGACTAGCTTAATTCAGTTTTCAGCTCATGAACTTTGTGTTCCAAAGGTTAACTGACTTGCCTATGTCACACAGCAAGTTAACTAAGACTATAAATCAGGTCATGTGACTCTGAAACTGGATCTGTTACTGCTATCTTGTTTGGCCCAAACCTGAAGGTCTGTAAAATTCACCTGCATAGGAGTCTCTAAAGTTAAGGAAAGGGGAAATATGTTGGCAACAGTTTTTAAGCACTTATGCTTGGCACTTATTTCTTCTAGGTTGTGTCATTAAATCCTCACAACCACCCTGTAAAATGGAATAACTACCCCTTGTGTTCAGGGGAAGGAATGGAGCCTCAGGGAGGTCAGTGACTTGACCAATGTAGTGCCTCAGACAATGGCAGGTTTGGGATTCAACCTCAGCCTGTCTTTCTTCAAAGATTGTACATGTGCCACCATACCAGAAGACCTCCCTATGAATGGTCCAATTAGCAATTATCTAAAGAGAATAATTAATAAGTATGATAATGACCTGCCACATGTCCAACCAAGGGCCAAATGCTGCTGGAGTACAGAGGAGGTAAAAATACAAATCTCCCCAGGAGATGAGTGTGGCCAGGGGAGTGAGAATAACTCACCAAACAATTATGAGAAATCCACAGTAATGAGCATTTAAGTACTAAAGGTATATCTGGACTTGTCTGTGAGGTAAAATTTCTTGGGGGGCCCATTACAATTATAGATGACAGTCTATAGACCTAGAAATCCGCAGTTCTAACAGACTTCCCGAGGGATGCTGATTCAGCACAGCTTATGTTGAGAACCACAAGAGCAGCTTCAGGTAAATAAAGCTTCTCATGATGCAAAGCAACATTTATCAACAGCAAGAAAAATGAAATGCTCTAAGGGAAAGTTTATGGACTTTTCCCAAGAAAGGCCCTGAGATTAGGATGCTAGCTCTGCACAGGTTCTCTTTGCTTTGTATCCCCAGAACCTAAACCACACCTGGCACATATAGGAGCCCAATCAATGTTTGATGAATGAGTGGATGGATGGAAAATTGGTCTAAGGTCAAACCACAAAAGATCCTTAAGAGATAAAATTCCCTTCCATCTCACTCACATAATGCTTTATATAGCCCATGTTTGCTTTATTCAGTTGTAAAAACAATTACAACAAAATGTCACTCACCTTTAAATAATCAAAAGGACATAAAAGATGGAAATAGGCATCAATGGTGGGTAAATAAGGTAAGGTGGAATGAGCACTAGACCTGAAGTCAGGAAAAAAACTGGGTTCATCTCCAAGTTCTGCTACTTCTCAGACAAATCATTCAATTTCCTGATTTCATCAACTATGGTAATTGTTCACATTGGTTGAAGACTTACTATGAACCAAACTTACACATTTATTTCTTTAAAACTGCCCTATGAAGAGACAGAGCTGTAAGTGACATATCCAAGTCATACAATTAGTAAAACCAAGATGTAAAACCAAGCTGATCCCAGAGTCCGTCCACCTAACCAGTGCTCTATATTTTCTCTATACAAGAGTAATTATTCTTTCATCGAGTGGTTGTTGAATGGATTAAGAAAGCCAAAGCCATTTACTGGCCTTTTAATGAAACCAAAGTAAATGGGACCCGGCAACTAAGGCCTCTTCTCAAAGGGTCAAATTCACTGGTGGGGCTAGGAAGAAGGACAGTTACACCACTATAACATATGGCTGTACTTTTTTTTTTAAATATATTTTATTGATTTTTTACAGAGAGGAAGGGAGAGAGATAGAGAGTTAGAAACATCGATGAGAGAGAAACATCGATCAGCTGCCTCCTGCACACCTCCCACTGGGGATGTGCAACCCAGGTACATGCCCTTGACCGGAATCGAACCTGGGACCCTTGAGTCCGCAGGCCAACGCTCTATCCACTGAGCCAAACCGGTTTTGGCATATGGCTGTACTTTTTACACTTTGCAAAGCTCTACCTTGTACATTGTCTCTGCGTATTCTATTACTACCTCTCAACCTGTGAAGTCGGAAGAGTATGTGTTATTATTTCCATATTACAGAAGGGAACACTAGCTCAGGGAAGTTAGGAGCCTGGGCATCATCACGCAACAATTATCTACAGAATAAGCCTAAAATCCCCCAAATCCAAGCTCCTGGACTCTGCCCTGCTGTTCCACGGACTGGGTGACCATCTGGATAATTGGTCAGTGTGGCTGCCAGCCCAGTATGAAGAGAACCAATTTACTACAAGAGAGAGAAGCTAATTTGCTCATCTCTCCTGGGAGCAGATTCTCCCATCATCACCAGTGTGCAGGCTCCATAGTAGGGCAGGACCTACTTGGCCAAGAGCCAAGGGATCAATGCTGCCTGGGGAAAAGGGGTAGAGGGAGTTGGAACAGGGGTAGGGGGTAGAACAGATTCCCAGCTATGATGCACCTGCCTTGGCAGGATGTTGAGAGCAGAGCTTCCTGGAAATAGCCACTGGCTCTCACCATGCTGCTTTCATCCCCGGGGTCTCAGGAGTGCCTCTCAAGCACTTGATTCTGTTGATGCTGTTTTCAGCCAGCATCCTCTGGTGACCACGGTCTCACGCATTCCAAACAATGCACATCTAGTGAACTGCTGCCTGTTTCCCCTTCTCTCTTTACAGACTGATCCAGAACACCAAAAATCTGGTATACATCGAGCCTGGAGCATTTATAAATCTCCCCCGGTTAAAATACCTGTGAGGAATTTTCATTTTTAAGCAACTGGGGAGGGGAAGATGGGGACCTGGTAAAAAGCAAAACAATTCCAAGGTTGAGAAGAATTTTTTTAACCATATACTTAGAATTATTTTCATGTCCGTCTTCAGCCCTCTGATTTAATCAGCATTTCTTGTCAGCCACTATGCTGGCACTTTCAAACACCTATAAGTGGTTCTCAACACTATCTCTGTCCCAAACAGCAGAGAAGACCATCACCTCTTTGCAGTGATTTTCAAAGCTGGTAGTAGGAATGGGAGCGGTGGGGCAGGGGGGGGCGGGGGGGGGGTGATCATGACACTTTAAAAGGGTGAATCAGAATCTCTAAGGTGAGGTGGTGATGTGGAGAGAGGACAGGTGAACGTGGAAAAGGCAATTCTGATTTGACCCCTATCCCTGGTTGAGAATCACTGATCTCCTTTATCTCATTTGTTCCTTCATTCATTAAGTGAAAACATTTTAAGTATTGCCTTCAGGTAGGCACTGTGCCATATAAACTAAACCATTATTTTGTATGTCCCATTAAGTCTGATTGGTCCACTAGTTAGAATTATCAGCTGAGGTCCACCCCAGCCCTGCAGATTCGTTGCCTTACCAGCAAAATCAAAATTCCTGAAATTTGATACAATCTATAAATTTATCACTGTGGATCTTCTCACATATCAATTACTTATTCACACAGAAAAATAAATCACTTAACACAGATATCCTCTCTCTCTTCTTCCTGATAAATTAAATTTCATAAAATCTCCAGAGGATGCAAAGTCTACAATGCCTACCACTTTTTAAAAAATGGAGGAGAAAGGAGGGACATCCTCTCTCTGGTGTTCAACGTCATCTGTGCAGTCTTGCTCTGGGGCCCTGACAGGAGCTGCTGCTGGCATTAGGGTAGCTCCTTTGGCAGCACCAATGCTGGAGGATTCCTAACTCAGGTGTTCTGCTTTTCCAAACCTTCAAGGGGTCTACAGGACACATAAGCATCTCAGCATTTACCACTTTGGAAAAACATAATAAAAATCCCAGAACCAAGTGTGATGACTGCAGCCCCTTGTCATCTAAGAATCACTGTCTTTATTAAATAGCATTTTCACCACCCCTTTAAAAAAGGGGATATTCCATCAACCCCCATACACATTGCAGTCTAAGCCCGCACTGCTATCACCAGCCACAAACAGGGCAGGATTCAGTGTGATCTGGGGTAGCAGGTAAGGAAGAGAGCCAGAGAGAGCCAAAACAGAAACCTGGCTTCCTTGCATTGTCACCAGGGTGCCAAGCAGTTCATGTCAGTTGTCCAGAGTCCATGAGTGGGGACTTGAAACTCGGTTGAGTGAAATCCAGATGACTTGACTCCTCTAAAGGAATCCCATTCTTGTGTAATAAAATATCCTTCAGTTTAACCCACCACTGAAGCCTCTCTCTTCTTTGAAGTTTAAGTAAAAGGGAGAGGAGGAGCCTTCCTTAGCTCAAATAACCAAGAGAATGTTGAATGATTTCAGTGAGATTTAAGGAAGACTTTCCTGAATCCCAGATAGCTAAATAAAGGAAAATTTGCAGTGATAAGGGATATGGATTGCTCACAAAGAGATGAATCTTTCTGGATATGAATTGCTCACATAGAGATTAATCTTTCTGAAGAGTTTGAGTTAAAACCTGTCTACAATAGAGAGATGCTTTCTAGAACTATGAAGAGCATGGTCTAAACTAATTAGCAAAAGGAAACTGGAATGCAATGAAAAATAAACATAAATGAAAAACACCTGAAAGTTTGGTCCCAGCCCCTAGATCTCAAAATAGAAATCATTAGAGCAACTTCTCCCATAGGGTTAGGGGCATTTAAAGTCTCACAGTCTTCGACATCTGAAAGTGTGACTGGTAAAGCCAAACTCAATATTTTTAAATTTAATGTGAAAATAGTATTTGCAAAATGCCTTTCTACTGTTTTTTATCTTTATGCCATAATAACACTCCCTTTTGCTCACTCTCTGCCCACATCCCACCTTGCCCCAAATCACAGGAGCATTTGTAACACTGGCATTCAAAAGCTTCCAGATGTTACGAAGATCTTCTCCTCTGAATTTAATTTCATTCTGTAAGTACCAGGCTGATTGCTATGCATAACAGTTTCCTATTTGCAGCTAAAATTTGGAAAGTAAATATTTCTCATTTCATTCCTCAAGGGAAATTTGTGATAACTTACACATAACCACCATACCAGGAAATGCTTTTCAAGGGATGAATAACGAATCCATAACACTGTGAGTAACTCCCAGGTTCATGTTCTTCATACAGCCTCCTGCTATTCTCATTTCTAGCTTAAGGTGATCTCTTTCTTGTCTTATACCTTGCCCCTCACTTGCTGGTGACATTCTTTTGGATCTAAAATGCCAAAGTTGAGAGGAGTTGTGTGGCATCAAATCTGGGTCATATGTTCACATCACAACCAGCCAACCCCATCAGTTTAAAATTAATCAAATGGACCCTGAGAATTTGCAGTGAAAAAATTTCTAACTGATGAAGTTGTTCATTCATCAGTGGAATGCTTTGCAGCTGCAAAGAGACAGCCTGGAGGGGTTAAAAGAGAGAACAGAAATTTCAAGTTTCATCTGAGAAGAGTTTGGAAGGATACTCTCCAAGTAGGTAGAGTATTTGATCAATGGACTATCTTTCTCTCTCTCTCTCTCTCTCTTTCTCTCTCTCTCTCTCTCTTTCTCTCTCTCTCTCTCTCTCTCTCTCTCTCTCTCTCTCTCTTCTTTCTCTTCTCTCTCTCTCCCTCTCTTTCTCTCTCTTTCTCTCTCTCTCTCTTTCTCTCTGATTTTTCACTGTCCCCTTGGGTGACTTTTGTTTCTGAAGCAACACCATCAATGCCCAATTCCCTAAATCCCTTAATATTAAATTTGAAAATAATATCTTCTTATTTGATCATCACTCATCAGGCTACCAGGCTCAAAGGCTCTATCCCTTTCAGGCTCTTTCCTAATGCCTTGCTATTCAAAGTATAGTCCATGGGCCAGCATCTACAGTATCTTCCAAAAACTGGTTAGCAATGCAAACTTTCAGGGCCATCCCAAACCTACTGACTCAGAATATACATTTTTCACAAGATCCCAAGTGATTCACATGCACATTTAAGTTCAAGTGAGTATTGTACTAAAATAACACAAGTCACTCTCTTCACTGTACACCTGCCAGACTTCCTTCACTCTGGATCCCTGCCATTGTCACATGGGGCACCTTCCTTTGACCTACAATTCAGAAGCTGCATCCTGGACACCATGTCTAATTTATATTCAATGCCCAATGACCCGTATTCAATTCTACTCCATGCATCCATATTCCTCTCTCTCTTTCTGCTTTGGTTATAGTCCATGGCAGGATCATATTGAGATAATAAGTGAGCTCACCCTCAAAGAAAGAGAGAGAGAGAGAGAGCATGGACTGGATGACCCTGAAATGAAGTAGTTGTAAAGCAAGAGGAGAGACATCTCAGGGGATTCTTTTATATCAGTGGATTCTAAAAATTGGCATCAATGGCACACTGCATTTGTATAGTATTTTTTACTTTGTGTAGGCATAATCCATAAACCAACACATATAATTATGTTATGAAATTTTGGCCAATGTAGTCCCAGCTCAGTAGTGCAATCAAAAGAATACAGAGCAACAACAACAAAAAAGGTTTCAAGATAAGTAAAATTCTTTACTTGTAACTCTTGAACACCAGGAAGGAGTCTGTAGATACTGGAAAAACCTCTCTATAATCTTTTTACTCCTCCACTTCTCTCAAATACCACAGCTCTTCCAGCTGTTTATAAAGTGTTTCTCTGTTACATGTGGATCTGGAACTACTCATCCATCATACCCCTGTCAGAAACAGGGTATTTCAGAACAAACAATGAGTGGAGGGGTACTGCATGATTATAATTGAGGGTCTTCCTGTGTCTTTATTGAGAACACAAAAGATATATATAAGATCCATGTACTCCAGTAGCTCATAATCTCAATGGGGAAAAACCATGAAATAATAAAAAGAATACAAGCCAGTAGATATTCACTGTGAGAGTGTGTAGTACACAGAAATGAGAAGTCTTGGAGAAATCCTCTCAGGCTGGAGAAATCAGAAGAGGCTGCAGGGCAGAGCTGAGACTTGAGTCAGACCTCATAGAAGCAACAACATTTGTAATATTTATATAGCACCTATTAAAAGCCTGCACCATTTTTGAGTACTTATTTTTAAATACCCATTTACTAGTAAGTTTCACAGCAACCCTTTGAGGTAGGGACTATCACTCTCATTTTTAGAGATTAAGAAATTTACCCAAGGTCAAGATATACAACCAAACAGTCTAGCTTAGAGTCATGGGCTTCATCATTATGTTGTACCACATACTGAGAATAGGGGAGCAAGGAATCCAAGTGAAAGGCAGCATGTGCAAACACAAGGCTGTGGGAGGAGGAAAATAGGATGAGGGATACTCACTGGGAGTGAACATCCTGCTTAAGGGATGGGAAATAGGCTTAGATCAATATGTTTACATAAAAAGGAATGGAAGAAACATTTGATTGCAGAGGGTCTTGAATGCTGGGATAAGAGGCTAGACCAGGGGTGGGCAAACTTTTTGACTCGAGGGCCACAATGGGTTCTTAAACTGGACCGGAGGGCCGGAACAAAAGCATGGATGGAGTGTTTGTGTGAACTAATATAAATTCAAAGTAAACATCATTACATAAAAGGGTACAGTCTTTTTTTTTTTTTTAGTTTTATTCATTTCAAAAGGGCCGGATCCAGCCCGCGGGCCGTAGTTTGCCCACGGCTGGGCTAGAGGCTTAAAAGTAACTAAATAAAAGTAGTAAGAAGAAACCACTCAAATAAGTTGCCTTTATTCAAAGATCATACATAGCCAAGACTCCCTTTGATTTTGACCTAAATCTAAAAATAATCAGGAACCAACAGATACTCCTCTCAGGTAAATGTACAATGATGGAAGTGGAGCGGAACAGGAATGAAAGAGCAGAAGAAAATAATAATTCATGGGATTCTACAAGCTCACAAGACCGGACCTCCCCACCAAAGTAACAAAACAATCAAAGATTCCTTTTCACACATCATATTTCAGCATGTGTACACAACAGCTACATGGTATTTTTATTTGTGGACTATTAATTTGTGTTAGTACTGATTTTAAGATGAATAGTGCCTACCAGCAGGGCAGGTAATTGCCCCACTTGTGAAGTTAATGAGGATTGTGGATCCATTTCTCCCAGAGAGCCCGTGGGGACAATGTGCTTCATCCTCCTCCTCACTCTCAACCCTGTGTCTGCAAGGGGAGAGATTAGTCATTTGTTTGGCACTTGTCCTTGGCTGAATGGGCCCTACTGTAAGTGGAGGATCCTGTGGAGCACCCCCTTGGAAAAGGATATTACTTAAAAAGGAAAGCCTGGATTTTCTCAACTATAGAGTTCAGCTCTCTAATTAGAAAATAATGAAAATAAGCCCTCTCTCTTCATGACTAGTTTTTGAGAATTTGCTTTTCATGGAAACCTTCCTGCCTCCCCCACCTAAATCTGTACCAACTGTGAGCTCATTTAATAAAAACAAAACACTTCACCTGATGCTGGAGAAGCTCAGTGGGGCTAATGCTAAAGCCATGCATTATACTCTTATGTTCCTTTATGGCCCTTTGGCTTTTCATTAAATCTCCTCCAGATGCCACTTTGAAATGTCCCCCCTAGGTCAGCAGGATTTGGCTTCGCCACCTCTAAAATATTCTAGATCACTGGTCATGCAAGTCTCAAAAATGTGACAACCTTGATTCATATCAGAACTCCACAAAGAGAAGGAAAGGTCACAGCAACTAATTCTCTAAGACTAATTCAGAGAAAAGATGCCTGGCAAAGAATGACAAGATTTCAGGTTGCACCTCTGACAAGCCACAGTAGAGAGACTGCTTGGCACTGAAATAGAAAGCCTATGTTCTAGTCCTGGCTCTGCATGTAACCAGCCTTAGTCAAGTCACACCACCTCAACATAACTCTGTCTCTGTCTTTCCAATGGGATTATTAATACCTCCTTGTATAAAGTCAGTCACACTGTATTGTCTGCACTGCACTGTCACAATTAAAAACTAACACTCAGCAAGCCAGTTGTTTAGACCACCCTTAAAACACTGTTGCATCATCTCATTTTAAATATTTTTATTTTGAAATTTTAAACTGGTAATTGGAGTCACTCTCTCTGTCTCCCCACTGACAAGTGGAACAGATAGCACTATGAACTCCCTATATACCTTACCTAGATTCAGCTACTATTTCCAGCTCGCCATGCCTACTCCATTTCTATATATGTAACTATATACAATACATTTCCCTTTGGCCAAACCATCCAAAAAAGTTTATAGACATCATGACACCTCATATCTAAATACTTCAGCACATATCTCTCAAAAATAGGGAAATTCCACATAACTACAGCTAAGAAAATCAACATGAATTTAATGGCATTATCCAACCTATAATCTATATTCAAATGAAAACATGTTTATAGATTTTTTAAACTTGGAATATAATAAAAGTTTATGCATTGCATTTTTGCTATTATGTCCCTAGTCCTCCCAACATCACCTTCCACCCCATCCTGCAAAAAACTGCCCCTCTTCCTTCCTCTGTTCTGGATGACAATGTCTGGACTCATTTGTCTATACTGTCATAACTAGGTTCAGGTCAATGTTTCTGCAAGAACACAACAAAGGAGATGTTATGTCTCTCCCAATGCATCAAACCAGGAGGAACAGCACATCCCACTATCCCACTCCTTAGCCATTCGGTTAAGGTAGTGACTGATCTCTTCATTGTAAGAGTGCATATTTCCCTTTGTCATTAATAACTAAATCATGGTGGGATAATTTGAGTTTGTGTGACTATCCTGTAGCCAACAACCTTTGTCCAATGGTTTCAGCATCTGTTGATTATTCAGTTAATACATAGGAAAGTCTACCATGCCTCTACATTTGTTAGTCAGCACTCTTCTGTTAAAAAAAGAAAGAAAGAGGTTTCCTTTTTCGCCCTTTCCTTCTCTCTCCTCTCTCTTTCTCTCTCTCTCTCTCTCTTTCATTCTCTCTTTTTAAGTATCACTGTGGAGTGTGGATTTTAAAAACATTTTATTCACTATATTATAATCCATTGTTATCATTTTTGGATGCCTATCACCTTTTTTTGTTACATATGATAAAGTCATGTAAGTTGACATGAACTTGGTGAGATGTGAGGAAATATAAGAATGCTAGTGCTGCCTGGCCGGCATGGTTCAGTGATTGAGCGTAGACCCATGCAGGAGGTCACGGTTTGATTCCCAGTCAGGGTACATGCTCAGGTTGTGGGCTCAATCCCCAGTAGGGGGCATGCAGGAGGCAGCCAATCAATGATTCTCTCTCATCATTGATGTTTCTATCCCTCTCTCCTTCTCCCTTCTCTCTGAAATCAATAAAAACATATTTATATATAAAAATAGAACTCTAGGCCTGCTGAAAGGCAGGAGGCATGACCAAATCAGAGAGAGGGACCCCCATGCCATAGAGGCTGCGAGCCCCACAGGAATGGGGGAGTTCTGATGAACATTCAAAACTAGGGTCCTGGCAGCAGACAGTAGAGACCAGTGATAATTATCCCTACAACCACTGCCAGGGAATCCAGCACACAAGTGTCTTTATGCATGAGGAATTATTCCTATGTAAAAGGACTTCAGCAAAGTAGCACATGGAGAAGACAGTAGCAAACTTAGGATCCCTATTCTTTGAGATGGTGTTTCTATAGTTGTTTGATAAAAATTTGTTGATAGATATACCATCATAGGACATATATTCTAAAATAGTATGTTTTGCCCTTCAGCAATTGGGTCTTTTGAGTCCCTGAGAGTCTGTAAACATAAGTTAAGCTTTCTTCTTTGAAATCATCCAAAACTAGGTGAGTACATGATCCAAGAGGGAACTGTAGTGTAACATTAATATAACCTAAGAAATGCTTTTATAGTCCAAGAAATATCTGGAGTTTGCTATAAGGCAGCATTCAGAATTAAAGTGTCATCTGTGGTTAAGTTCTAAAGCCTGAGTCTTATTTTGAATAAAAAGGTACTATTCTCTCTGTTTGATCACAAGTACTGACATTTGAATAGAGAACCTAGACAATGCTTTAAAGTAAGGTGCAGCTATCATAATAGAGGAGAGGAGGAGGAAAATTCATTTCCCAGCCTGTGACAGCATCCTCAAGGCAAAGGAAGCCTTTCTCATTTAATTCTGACACCATGATGTTTTGGAAAAAAGTTATCTGAAGTGACTCTCCAGATGTTTGAATGGGCACAAAGCATTGTGCAGGCCTGACAACATGAGGTCTCCCACTCGCATTTGTAATTTCTCCAGAGTAAGGAAGCCAGTCCTTTAATCAAAACAATGCAGTGCATTCTATTGTGTGAGTCTGGTAAGAACAGAGACAAAGAGCAGCAGTTGAAAAGGAAACAATGAGCCATGTTCTTTGCAATATTGGCACAAGCAGGACCCAGGCTATTCAAAAAAAGACATAAAAAATATCCAATTGCAAAAATGTCAATGATGCCCACACAGGCGAAAGGTGGTTGAGGGCTTTCAGAGAGTGAGGACATTTGGGGCAGCCCAGGCCACTGAACTGACCCACTCCACCCAGGAACAGAGAGGCCTCTACCCCAGTGGAGTTCATTTGAACAGGTGGCTGCATGTCATGAAAATTCTGTCCAGCACATGGAAAGAAGACCATTTCCTTCAGTTCTGGTAGGAGAGCTGGAGGCCACTGTTGAATACATGAATGATAGGAACAACACATTAAGTATTTACTGTGTTCCAATAAACACTCATTTCTAAGTGTTTAACATGTTTACTCTTTTAATCCTCACAATAGCCTTTGAGATCAATACTATTATTATCACCTCTATTTTCAGATTAGGAAATTGAGACCAGAGAGGTTAAGTAACTTGCCCAAAGTAATTCAGTTCATAAGCAGTAGACTTGTATTCAAGCCCAGGCAGTTGGGCTCAGGGCTTGCAGACTTAACTTAGAGCATTATAAACCCCACCAAAAAAAAAAAAAAAAAAAAAAGGTACAAAATCCCAATATGTATCAAAACTAGGATCATCAAGCCAGCACCTAGCAGTGATGGGGAATGGCATCCAGACAACTGCTGGCAGCTTTGCTTTGCCAAAATCAAAGTAGGGGCTACTTCTTCTTGATCCACTACACATGTAGCTTCATCGCGTACAAGGCAGAGAAATTAATAAGGGGACTAGTCTCTGGACTCAGTTCTGACCAACAGACCATCTGGTGTGCACTATGGAAATGATGAGAACTGTATGATCCTACGACATGCCCTAGGGCCGTGGTCGGCAAACTGCGGCTCGCGAGCCACATGCGGCTCTTTGGCCCTTTGAGTGTGGCTCTTCCTAAGCCTTAGGAGTACCCTAATTAAGTTAATAACAATGCACCTACCTATATAGTTTAAGTTTAAAAAATTTGGCTCTCAAAAGAAATTTCAATCGTTGTACTGTTGATATTTGGCTCTGTTGACTAATGAGTTTGCTGACCACTGCCCTAGGGCAATGGGTCCCAAAGTGGCATGCCCGGGCTCACTGGGAGAGCTTGCTATAAAAGCACCTGCTCCTGGGTGCCAGTACCAGAGTCTGATTCCATACATGATTCTGATTCAGTGGATGGAGGAGAATGCTTTGATAAACACTGACCTAGCCTCTAAGAAATTCAATTTCAAAAAAGTTCAGAGAAAAGACAGGTAGGATTCATTCATCTAATAGAAACTGCTATAAATAACAAGATACTGCCAAATGACAAGATACTACTAAAGAATAATATTCTTAGTGTAAAACTTAAAAAAAAATCCAGTGGGAGTAAGTCCTAAGGAGGCAAGAAGGTTGTTTTTGATTTTACAAGACAACAAATATAAACCAAGTTCCTATCCCCTCAGATTCTACAATTCAAATGGAGAGGGAAAATTAATGAAAAAATGGCATCCAATAATTGATTACAGAATATGGTTAAAAGCTAGCACATGCAGCCTTAAACTCAGAAGACTCCCAGAAGGAAGCACAAGAGAGCAGGGGAAGCCAGGGAGGCTGCGGTGGGACAGGGCCTCTGCTCCACCCAGCCTGATGACCGATCCCCTGCTAGGTAACAGGCAGCATGAGAGGCCTGAGGGTTTTGTGGAATGAATTCGTATCCTCCCTTGTTCACTTTGAACTCAATCTAGTAAGAAGACTTTACGAATTATTTCATAACCACTGTATTTTCTAAATTTCAGTGTTCAAATATCATGCTTCAACCTGAGTCCCACTTCTATATATTTATATGCTGATTTGTGTCAGGTGTACTGGGGCTGATGGAAACCACACACACACAAAAAATACATACATATTACACACATAAACACTACATACATATACATATACATATACATATACATATACATATACCAAGATAAAAGTGCTTTCAGGTGACAGGCATGTGGGGTGAGAGCAGGTGGAGAATATGTCTCAACCCTTTCTCACATCACATCCCACAGCCTGTTCCTGACATGGCCGTGCAGCTGCAGCAGCCCTGTAGAGGGAAGATAGGACCCTGCCAGACACAGGAGTTTAATTTTATGTTTTACCACAGCCCTTTCTCACCTGAGTCTTCCATCATTGCTCATGAAGAACTTACACCAATATTTCTACTTAAGCTCATTGGACTATGATTTGTAGTAAGAAATTCATCTTCCATAGACCCACTTGTTCATCCAATTCACTTAACATATACTTACTGTACTCATCCCAGGTACCAGCCAATGTTCTAGATGCAGAGGATTCTGCAGAGAGCAGAAGAATTTATATTCTGCTGGGGGCAGGGGGGGGGGGCATAGATAATGAACAAGTATAACATAACTATGGGTCAGACGGTGGTAAAGCAACAGAGGAAAAACAAATCAGAGAAGGGGGATAGGGAATGCTGAGATGCTGGAGGAGGGGAGGATGGTAGTTAAATAGGGCAGCCAGGAAAGGTGACCCTGCAAATCAAACACAGCCTGCAGGAAGAGGGAGAGGGGGTCATCTCAGGGAAGAAAAGTAAAACAACCAGCAAAACTGATGTGCTAGAAGGAGCCACAAAGTGTTTTCTGGTCCCATTTTTGCCTCCTGTGGGCTTTAGACAAGTCACTTTCCTCTCTGATCTTTTTTCCTTCTTCGCTAAATGAAGGGATGCCACTTGATTCTTTTCAAGTTCCCTTCTGACTCCAGCATTCTCCAGCATTGACCTGTGTTCTAAAAAGCCTCCAGTGTCTTATTCTGGACAGACATGTATGTATGTGTGCCTGTGTGTGTGTATGTATATTTATATGTATATAACATACAAAAATTATGGAACAAAATTTCATAAACAACACTACCCTAATTGCATCCATTCTGTTCTAATCACTTCTATTTTATTTTTTAAATGCTGATTGCACCCAACTATATTGATTTCATTATCCAATAATGAGTCTTAAAGAACTGTTTACAGACACTGAAATCTTCTTGGTTGTGGAGCCAGATATGGTACCAAAACTTACACTTGTCCAAGAAAAGGGACAGCTCACTCAGCACGGGAGTCTTCCTCTGCCCTTAACTTTCAGCAACCCAGAAAGCCCGGGTGTACACACAGTCCTGAACAACCGCAGGCAAGACTTGAGTGTTGGTCAGACAGATCTGGCCTCAAATCCCACTTCTGCCACTGCTTTCTTTGATCTTCTGCAAGCTGCACAACAACACTAGGCTTAGGTTTCACATCAGGATAATGGAAATGATGATGAAGATTAAATCATATGCTATACATACAATGGCTGGCTAAGTATCTGATACTTAATAAACATTTAAAACTGGTGGTGGTGAAGATTGTAATGGTGGAGGTAGAGGCAAACTGGAGCAAAAAACCCCACAAAACTTCATTTTACCAGGACCTTAGAATCTAAAATGTTAGTGAAACACAGCTAAGACATGTGAATGCCAATAATTATCTTAGCAATAAACATCACAGGAGGAAGGATGTGTGATTCCAAACCATTTCTTTCTATCCTAAACCCTCTCTCTTCTCTCTTCAGCAAACTGTACGGAAATGGGTTTGAAGAAATACGAAGTCATGCGTTCAATGGGACGACGCTGATTTCCCTGTAAGTACGCTCATTTCCCCAGCTCATGAATAAAAATGATATATTACTCTGGCTACCAGACCACATTCAATCTTCAGCAACTAACTCAGGACAAAAATAAACTTTCAAGTGGCTAGTCCTCAGTGTTTCATGCATGTTACTAGGCAACTGGCTGGCTGGAAACCCCAGAGCACCCTGATTTCAAAGATAGATGCAGTCGGAATACATTGAAGTTGACAGCTTGCTGAAATATTCAACACCCTACTTTAGGCGCCGCCATCTCACAGCCTCCCTCTTAGCCCCCGTGCTCAGGTTGAGGGTGTGTTAGAGGCAGCATGATTTCAGCAAAGAAATTCTTCCCACTGGCCCCACTGCAGAGAAATCGGGTAACTCCATTTACCAGCTAATCAGCCACAACAGACCCACTCGGAGTCCCATCTCCCTACTGCTGGGGGTGGGAGGCGGGCAAGGGGAGGGAATAGGCTGCTCATTTTCCACCAGGTGAGGGAGCCAAGAATATTCACCACACCCTACTTGAGTCCCAAGTGTTAACAGCTTTTATTTTATTTTTTAAATTTTATTTATTTTTATTGATTTCATAGAGGAATGGAAAGGGAGAGAGAGATAGAAACACCAATGATGAGAGAGAATCATTGACTAGCTGCCTCCTGCACGCCCCCACTGGGGATTGAGACCACAACCCAGGCATATGCCCTGACCAGGAATTGAAATGGTGACCTCTTGGTTCCAAGGTCGATGCTTAACCACTGAGCCACACCAGGCCTGGCCCCAGTGTTAATAGCTTTTAAATCAAGGGGAGCATCCCAACCAACTGGTTCCTTCATTGTTCTCAACCTCTTTCTTTGTAAGGCTCCTTTTCTATTAGAGTGGTTCATGCACAAAGCTGAACCACTCTAATAGAACCCTAACAGGGACAAGGTGACTGATGATCACACTACAGCTGTGTATAATAAAAACTAAGAGCACGTGAAAACCTCAACTGAAGTCAAAATTAAGAAAAATAAACAAAAAGCCTTTTTTAATAAGTCGATCATATGAAGTATGGTCTACACCAGTGCTTGTCAAACTTTAACACACATAAGAATAATGTGGGAATTGTTAAAACACAGATTCCTGAGCCTGATTCCCAGAGACTTTAATTCAGTGGTTCTAGGATAGAGACTAAGAATTTGCAATTTTAACAAGCTCTCAGGAGATGCTGATGCTGCCGGTCTGAAGTTGAGGAGCATAAGTCTACATAATATATTTACTTTAATTATATATATTAACCAAAGACCCTCTTATGTAGATACCATGCCACATAACTTGGTGGCTAAGAGAACAGACCTAAGCGTCACTGACTGGACTCTATATCTGATCCCACTATTTATCAGCTACCTTGGAGAAGTTACTCAACCTATTTAAGACACAGTGTTCTCATCCATAAAATGGAGCCACTAATAGGCTTGTTTTGAGGATACCCACTCTTGAAAATGAAAAGGTCTATTTTGTACCCTCAGTACTTAAAACAGTGCCTAGCACAGAGTAGGTGCTCAATTATTATTTATAACATCACATAATTAATTATCAATGAGTAAATGATAATTAAATAAGATTAAATTTTTATGCTTTTAGCATAGGTCTGGCACATACCAAGTGCTCAAGAAACAGTAGCTTTTTAAAAGTTGTCCTTCCTATCATGGAGTAAATTTCCCATCATTTTCTTCTTGACTTGAATTTAATGAAGGGTCCACTCCAGCCAATTGAATCTCTTTCTGCCAAATTTAAATCAGAGGCCTATCCTCTCTTGGCACAGTGCTCTCAGATGCCTCATTCCATTATTCACTCAACAAGTGTGTGCTAAGCATCAGCTGTGTTGAAGGGAACATGCTATATTTTTAGAGGAAATGAGCATGAATAAACCTGGTGTTTGCCTTGACAGAGCCTACAGCCTAGGAAGAGGCATCTCCAAATGGTATGCAAACTGTACACTAAGTAGTAACTGAAACAGGAGACAGGGAGAAGGAAACCAGAGAAAGCCTCACGAGAGAGGCAGACTTTGAGCTGGGCCCGAGAGAGGCAAAGACAGAAGGAAAATGCATTCCAGGCCGAGGATAACAAAAAGAATGGCCCAGGAGAGGAAGCAAGAAATGTTTTCATAGACCAGCAAATATAGCTTTTAGAAAGTTCTAGTTGTGGGTGGACACAGCAGGAAGTGCCTTAGATGCCAGAGTAAAGAATTTGGACTCTGTTCAGTAGGAAATGAGAACCTAGAGGGTCATCTGTTAGCAGGGAGGACAGAGGGCTGGAAAGGGTAGCTCAGAGCTAGACACATAGACATCAGGGTTATCTGAAGAGAGAGGGCAGCTGCACAAGGGGAAAAATAAGAGGACTGAATATAAAACCCGGGGAACAAGACATGAGGAAGAGAAGCCAAAGCAAAAGCAACCAGGTGGAAGGAAACCAGTGGAGTAGACCTTGGGAGGTCAGGGAAAATAGGACTTCAGGAAGGAGGGCCTTGGTCAGCAGTCTCCGCTGCTTCAGAGATGCCAGAATTCTTGTGAACTTCGAATAATACAACTACTCAAGGTTCTGAATCTCCCATACCTCATCGTTGGGAGAAAGAGGAAAGCAAGAACAGAAATCAGTATCATTCATTTATTCGTTCAAAAAGCATTTAGTAAGCATCACCAATATATTAGGCACTTTGTTAAGTGCTGGATCGCATGGTAGAGTAGAAACACTCCCTGTCCTCCTGAAGTTTCTGTTCTAGCATAAGGCACAGACAAAAAGGGGGTAAGTTAATTTCTTGCAGGTAGTGATTTGTACCATGAAGAAAATAACCTATTGCTGAGATCTGTGAGAGTACAGAGGGGCGACTGACTTTAGGCTAGGTGATAGCCTCACTGAGAATATGATATTTAGGCTGATCCTAAAAGATGGCAAGGAGTCCACCATGGCAATAGCAAGGGAAGTGTGTTACAGAAAGCAGCAGCATATGCAAAGGTCCTGAGTTGGGAAAGAAACGAAATTTCTAAACTCCAGGAAATTTGAGGAGGCTGGTGAGGTTGGAGGGTCATCTGCAAGGGGAAGACTGGTGTGGGATAAACCTGGAGATAAAGTAGGAGCGAATCATGCAGAACTGAGGGGCTATGGAGAGAAGTCTGAATTCTCTTCTAAGAATAAGAAGACTCATTGAAAGATTTAAGCACAGAAGGAGGAGGAGTTTTCAAAACTGTTAAGAAAAAGTTTCAAACTCTACATTCAGCCCAGGGTCTGACACCTTCCCCATTAATAGGCCTGTCCAAAGGTGTTCAGAATGACACCAAAGCTCTCTCAAGTTCTCAAGCACTCTACTTACTAAGGCAGGACAGGGTGGAGAGGGGCAGTATTGGATGGTTGTCCTCAGACACCTCCAAGAGTCCAAGAGTCAGGCCACATCATTCCCACAGCACCATGTTAGGAAAGTTTTGGGTTGAGTTGGGGGTTCCCCACTCTGCTTCAAAAGGCCATGCTGCCTATGCTTCTCACAATGGGAGGACCGGGTTACCTGGGAGAGTTCCCAAAAGTGCCCTCCAGAAAAATGTGGTCAATGAATTTGATTTACCTTTGACCAAGTGACACAATGCAGTTATCAGTACACAGAAAGATCTGAATTTTAATGAAACATGCATGATGCTGTCATGAAATTTGAAAAAATTAATTGGACCTGGCTGACATGAGGATTATTTGCTCACAGAGCTCAGTTTCAACAATTTGTGACCAGAACTGAACATAATTAAAACAAACCAAATCAGGAGGAACAACCATGGAGGCTCAGGAAGGAAAGCATCTTTTGATTTAGATTTTAAACAGCAACTGACTCTGACAACCTCATCTTTTGAAAGTGGAAATATACCCAGGGAAGGGGGGTGATGTGGGACTGACAGGTGCTTTCTGATGAAAGGGTTGAGGGATTCCAAGGAGAACGCTTAGTAGAAGCACATGGAAAACAGCTACCCGGGAAGGAAGATGCAGGGGCTCTTGCATGGAGACATGCGCAGATGCTGGAGAAGATGGAACACTATGAGATGCGC
This sequence comes from Myotis yumanensis, assembly GCF_028538775.1. Classification (NCBI taxonomy): domain Eukaryota; kingdom Metazoa; phylum Chordata; class Mammalia; order Chiroptera; family Vespertilionidae; genus Myotis; species Myotis yumanensis. The sequence goes on along the minus strand of NW_027223762.1, from coordinate 25,951,196 downwards.
CAGGTAATTACCTAGCCATCCTGCAGGGGAGAGGCTGGTGTTGGTGCATCTGTTCTGCCATGTAACACTGTAACACGATGCAGAAGAATCCTGTTCCCATGCTCGAAATCACCACACCAACAGTGGACGTCTACTGTGCCCACTGCCCAGGGATTCCAGAATACTCTTTGAGTCCCCACCCTTCTCTTATAGGAAGAAAGTGCTGAAAAGAAGGCTGGCAAGACTGAGCCCAGGGACTCCTCTCACAGCTCCTTTGTCCACCCAGAGAAGGGCCTGTGCTTGGAGCCCAGCCTCAGGGCCCAGACAGGAGCCTACTCTGCAGGGCCAGCCTGGAGTATCTGTGAGAGTTCACGCTGAGCTGCTTTGAGTTAAAGGGAACAGAAGCCCTTAGGTAGCCTCTGCCTTAGTAGCTCTTGGCTTCTGCCACAGGCAAGAGCAGTGGCCCTGAATCTTTTGTTTCCATAACATGCACACCTGGTTATGATCACATACACAGCACACACCAGCAGGGCTCCCAGGTAATGGGACAATTTTCTCCACAGCCTGTACTTCCATCCTTTCTCACCCCCTTACAAATACACATTTTTTTTTTAAAAAAAAAAGTGCAATTAACATGATAAAAGGGGTGACATTGAATGAACCCTACTTTTTCTTTTTAAGGAAAGTATTTGCAAACTTCAGTATATCACTAGTAAATTCTGAGACTTCCAAGGTCAGGACAACTGAGAGCCTTGATCCAGGGCAGGCTGCACTTCACCCTCCAGCCCTGAACACTGGAGCAGCACCCTCCTCCTCCCAGCTGTGACAGTAATCGCCCATAAGCCCAGGGCAGAAGGGGGAGCTCTTTAAGTTGCAGGACAAAAGGTTCCAGCAAGTAGGGGAAATCACAAAGGAAAGGTGGGGCCAAATACACAATTTCACAATTTTGCCAAGACTAGCATGTCTTTCTCCCACTTCACCTACAGTGCCCCATGTACCCTTCAACCCTGAGCACCATGCACAGGCTAGCCCAAGCATGAGTGTACACAGCTGTGACAGGTTACACAGGAGGTGCAGACTCCACTAAGGACACTGTCCTTCCCCACAGGGAGCTGAAGGGAAACGCACACCTGAAGAAGATGCACCATGGAGCCTTCCAGGGGGCCACAGGGCCCAACATCTTGTGAGTACAGTGGTGCTGCCTCCCCACCCATCCAGTGCACCCCAAAAGGCCTGCTTAGGGTGTCTATCCACATTGTCCCCAACCTGGTTTGTGGGGCATCAGCCTCTACATGTGAAAGGACTGCTGTAACAAAGCACCACCAATTGCATGGCTTAAACATTGGAAATGTATTGTCTCCCAGCTCTGGAGGCCAGAAGTCTGAAACCAAGGGGACAGCAGGGCTGGTTCCTTCTGAGGGCAGCAGGGAGAGACTGTTCCAGGCCTCTCTTCTCACTGCTAGTACTTCCTTCTGTCGTGGCAGTATAATTCCAATCTCTACATGGCACTCTGTGCCTGCCTGTCTGGCTCCCGTGTTCCCTCTTTTTATAAGGTTATCAGTCACGCTAGATTAGGGCCTATCCTAATGAGCTCACTTTAACTTGCTTACCTCTATAAAGACCCTATTTCCAAATAAGGTCACATTCTGAGGTACTGAGGGTCACGACTTCAATGTATGAAGCTGGGAGAAGATAATTCAACTCATAACACTAAATATGGAGGCCCATTGAATAAGAAGACCCAGGTTACACAGGTTACACCTGGCATCCACTCCTGGCGATCTTAGGCTAGAGGTCTGACTCGCCCTGACACCTGCTGGACAGGGCTGATGTTCTGTGTGTCAAGCTCTCTGAGGGTGCAGGGAGTGGAGCCAAGTTCCCTTAGTTACAGTGGTTTAGTGTGAGGACACGTGGGAAAATTAAGAGGCACAGGAAATGGGATCAGCTGTCTCCTGACAAAGCCTTGGGAAGCCGGAAACATCCTACAGCAAACAACCTCTGCTGCGGTCAGGTTTCAGGGAGAAATGCAACAGGTCCAGACACTGAAGCTCTAACGCAGGATGTCTCGTCACCCCTCGTGCCAGTCCATTACTCGCTAGTCTAGTACACTGTTATCATGCATCCAACAAGCATGGGCTAACATGTCCTGTCTGCCAGGCACCATGCTGGAGAGGCTGGTGAGCAAACCAGCTCTGCTCCTTGGCCTTAAAGGAACTGAAGACACATAGGGCAAATAGAAACTAACAAGCAAAGCAATAAACAAGAGAAAATGAGAAAAGCTCTAGAAAGACAGTGAGCAGAAGCATGGGGGAACACAGACAGGATCAAATAAGTAAATAAAATATGCAATGTGCAAGATGGTGTCGGTTGTGGAGAAGATACAGTTGGGGGAAGGGGGTTGGGAAGGGGAGTTGCCATTTTAAAGAGGATGGTCAGGAAAGAATATTCTAAAATGTTGTCATTTAAGCAAATACCTAAAAGAAGTAAGAGAGCGAGTTATGTGGATTTCAGCAGGAAGAGCGTTCCAGGCAGAAGGAACAGCAAAAGCAAAGGCCCTGAGGCAGGAACCCGCTTGTGTATTTGAAGAGGAGAAAGAAGGCTGGTGTGGCAGAGTGAGCAAAGAGGACAGTCCTTAAACATGTGGACAGACAAGTGGCAGGGAGCCACGTGACAGAGGGCCTTGTGACCATTAGAAGGATTTGCCTGTTCTCTGTGTGAGATGAAGAGGCTCTCAGGTTTTAAGCAGGGGAAGAAATGAACTCACCCAATTAATCTTTTTATCCTAGCTCCTGCCAGTATCAACTCATGGTTCTACGTTCTATCTCCCACCATTATAAACTCCAAACTTCTTAGCCCTGCCACTAACTCCTGACCATCTGCTCCCTAACTCTCCTATTCACTATCAATTCTTGCCTCTGTCTACTTCCTACCCCTACCACTATCAACCCCCGCCTGTACTAGTGCCTACCGCTCCCTGCCATCCACTCCTGACTTCATCTACTTCCCAGCTTCTACCACCATCCATTCTGATTCTCTTTTCTTCCTCACTTCTGCCCCTGTCAATCCTAACTCTCTCTACTCTCCACTCGGCCTCACGCTTACTTATGACTTATGCTTCCTTATGGTTCCCACTACCTCATGGCTCCTGCATACTTCCTTCTCTGTTATCTCTCAGCTTCTGCCGTCCTATCCTAGGGGGTCCCCTTCAATATACCTTATATTTAACATATACCAGACTCAGACTCTGACAGGTTGGTTGATGACTCCCCAATCTAGCACATCCTGTGAGCAGAGCTCTTACAGCAGGTTGGCCACCAACCTGGCTACTGAACAGCTGAAGGGAATTGCCTCTGGGTCAGGCACAGGACACCCTGCATGACAGTGTTTGCTTGAAGAGCTGCTTGGTCGGCCTACTTTGAAAGGACTGTGAGCACTGCAGGCACCTGGTCTTCTTCAGAACAGTGGGACCAGACACATCTCTTACTTCCCAAGCAGCTATTATCATTTCGCCTGTGGATTTAAGTGGTGTCTATATGAATTCCTTCCACCCACGCCCCCAGAATATTTTCCCTACAACTCTGTCACTGAGACTGAAAATCTATTATCAGAGATACACTCCTTTGTAATGAGTCCTTGTCATTTCTAGAATCCCAAGTTAAAATATATTCCCCCCAACACACACCACCACCACCACCACCACCACCACCACAACCACAACCAGGCCTGCAGAGTCGTGTGCTCAATCCCTAACACATCTGAGATAATAACTCTATAAAGCAGAATGAGAACACTGGTACCTAAACTGATAAGGACACAAAAGCAGGAAAAGTCTGCTGTCCCTGGGGCAGATCCCCGGCCTTGATTGTTCCACCAAGGCCAACACTAGACATCATTCCCTGTTGTCAAGTTCATCTGTCTATCCATCACCTATTGATTCCCTCCCATGTATTGGGGAAGTTTGCTGGATGGGTTGGGGGTGGGGGGCGGGTGGTGGCTGTGCTGCTGGAAGAGTTTCATGGGGCATCAGCAGCAGCCTCTTAGAAGATGGGCAGAGTTTTTAAATTTCCACTGACTGCTCTTCCTCCTCAGATTTAACTTGTTCAGAGTTTTCTTGGACATTGTCTCGTCTAGAAAAACTGAGGAGTTCAGAACCTTGTTTACAAAGCCTGAGCTCTCCGCACAGCTCTGCCCACATGGCCAGTTCGCTTGCTTTGGACTGATGAAGCCAGGTTGCCTTTAGAGGACGTGCATTCTGCTTCCCAGGTAGATGATGGCTCACGCCACACAGCAGCTATGAATAGTGTAGCCAGCCTGTGCTTCATGAAAACCTACCCTGCAGGGCTTGATCAATCAGAGACCAAGGCATCTGAAGCCCTGACTATTTCCCCTGGGGTAGAGCACAAAAGCTGATGTCACCGTGTGTGCCTGCTGTCTCATAAAGCAGGTAGTTGTTTCACTTTTGCTAAGTGGAGAGAGATAGAGGGGGGGAGAGACGGAGAAATGCTAATGAATGCATGACAGGTACAAGGAGTTATACTCAACCTTGACAAGAATAATGGGGTGCATAAGAAAAAAACACGGCATAGCTTTTTTGAATTTAGATCTTAATGAGAGTAACTGAAATGGAAAATTAGGGGAAGGCGAGACAGAGAAAACATTCCTCACAATCTAGAATGATGCTATTGTTCAGAGGAGGTTTCAATGAATCAAATGTATAATATAAATAAATAAAAAGCCTTTCTCCCTTTTATTGTTCAGGGATATTTCTTCCACCCAACTGCAGGCCCTGCCTAGCTATGGGCTGGAGTCCATTCAGACGCTAATTGCCACCTCATCCTATTCTCTAAAAAAATTGCCATCAAGAGAAAAATTTACCAATCTCCTGGATGCTGTATTGACTTACCCCAGCCACTGCTGTGCTTTTAGAAACTTGCCAACAAAAGAGTAAGTAAAAAACAATAAGTAAAGCCTGCCAAGCTGTGGCAGCAGCTAAAACATCAAAACACAACTGGTGGAGGGCTCCCTGCCCTTGCACTCCCTGCCTTCTAGGCCATATTCAGATAGACAAGAAGAAAATGAACCATCCTGCTTCCTCCTGAAAACCGATTCCAAAGAGTCACTTCACCCTGCAGCTAGAGACTTCTGAACCCTATTCTGAGTTAATTGAATTATAGCCTTAAATTATTAGGCTATCATAGCAGCTGCAAAATGGATACATTACCGGCATTTTGAAGATCAATTAGCTCTAATCCTTATCAGAGCCAATAATTCCTTAAGAGGTGGGGAAGTAGACTCAAGAGGATAAATTTTACCTAATGTCTTAATCTTTAATAAAAGATAGACAAAATCCCTACAGAAGGTTTTTAAGTTATTTCTCTCGCAGCAGCAGACCATCTTCTGTTTCCGAAAAGAATCCTAGCTCCCTAAGGGCCAGCTTAGAGAACAAAAGGGCACAAACTCCTGGCTGGTTTGTGTCCAGTGAGGGACATCTTACTACTTCAGCTGACTCAATTCGATGCAGAATGGAATGACAGGGTGTGCAGAATTTCATTCTTTCCTTAAAGCAGTTTTCCTTTTTTTTTACTGAGATGCATAATAAATACCTTTTTTTACATTTTTACATTGTAACCCAGTGCACATCACATATGTAACTGAAGTAAAGCAAAGCAATACTTAACTTTTCACATGTGACACGCTCTGATGTTTTCTTGCCTGTTTTTTTAGTCTGCTTTGTTCCCTGGTTGGTTGTGTGTTTGAGAGGGCTCTGGGTGCACAAAGAAAAGAAGGGCTCATGCCAGGCTTCCTGAGGAAGTGACTTCTGCTGAGCCTTGAAAAACAGGTAGGAGTTGGCTAGACAGGTGTGGGGGAAAGCATGCCACAAAGACAAAACAGTTCCTGTGAAGGCACAAAGGCAAAAGACAGTAGGATGAAAGTCATTCAGAAAAACTGGGACAGGAAGACTTCTGGGTACACAGAGGAAGGTGAGTGAGGAGATGAGGGAGAGGTGGGCCATGACAGGCTCTGAGTGCCAGGCCAAGTTGTTTAGAGGATGGGGAACCACTGAAAATTTAAAGCAAAATTACTCAGACTTCCTTTTATCAAATATCACTCTGGCAGGAGGATGGAGGATGGGTTGGAAGTGAGCAAAGCTGGTGAGAGACCAACTAGGAGACAGTACAGACAGTGGTTTATGATAAAACTGACTCTAAACACCACTTTTGTGGCAAAGAGGCCACAACCTTCCTGAAATTACTGGCATGCACGAACTTTAGTTCAGGGTTGTTGTTTTTTTTTATTCCAGTAGACTTCTGGGTATAAAAAGGGGGAGTGGATTATGCAATTGTGGACCAGTATCGAAGTACAATGGGAATGTAGTCACACAGGGGTTGTCTTGAGTGGGATTAACTGACTCCTTCCGTGTCCCTAAAGCTCGAAACCTTGGATGCTAGTGAGGATGCAGAGCCTGAAGCTGGGCCAGTGGATGTTTGTGCAATCTCTGAGTCACCCTCTGCCCTGCAGCTGCTAAGTCTGGATAATGCTCACAGCTGCCTGGGCAAAGGGCCCCAAAAACTTCCTTGGTATCTATGATTAAAATTTCAAAAAAGATAGACGAACCCCACTGCTATTATGTGAAGGACAAGAACAACCACATTTCATGTTAACTGAAGACTGGTACACACAGAACCTCTTCGTGTCAGATTAGAGCTAGCACACCGCGTGCACGCGCATACACACACACACACACACACACACACGATTTTATTTAAATTTCAGGATGTATAATCCTCACCCCAAATAACAAGCTGATTATTTAAAATGAGTCCAGTGGGTCAAATAGTTCAGATATATTCTCCATTTTCCTGATTGTATACAGTCATTCCTAAAAGAAACTAACTCTTTTGTTAATATTGGGAAGGATAGTGTATAGAAATGCCTAGTTCAGATTGCCTCATATCTCTTTCCTCCTTAGGGAAGATTGAGGTTCTCACAGCCTGTTGTCCTTTCTTCTATTTCTTCCTCAACTTTTCCTTTGTTCCTCCCTTTGGTTTCATTTCAAGAATATAAGCATATATGCCTTGTTTCATTCTTTGCCTCCACCCTCTCTCCCTTCTATTAGCTAAACTGCTAAAAGGGAAAAACGAAGGAAAAAGAAGCACCCACATATACTCCTGGGGGGAGGGGGGAGCAGAAAATTCACATAATGTCAGGTCCAGTATCTTCAAATCCTTATAAATGAGATTCCCAGTTACAGTTCAAAGCCATGAACTCTGAAGGGTTATTTGTTCATCAAGGCCAATGCAGTGAGGAGGGTGGCGAGAAGCTAACCTTAATATGCCATAAAGGCAGCTTTTAATGAGCATTGAAAAAACTGTGATTCAATCTGACAAATTTTTAAGTTTTTTCCTCTCTAGAGCCCACACGAAACACTTAGCATTCAAGCATTTTATCAAAGCTGGAGGCACTCTAATGACAATTCAGAAGCCTCTGCTCTCTCCCCAGGAAGCGTTTCAGCTAGGACAATAGTGCAGAACATGAAGCTGGTATAATCGGCAAGGAATTTAGATGAACAAAGCATAAATAGACATGATCAGATTTAGTTTGAAGACCAAAAGCTCAACTGGTATTTTTTTCCACCTCTTCTCTTTCAGGCAGAATTTTTCATTTTCCATTTTTGAAAACTTTTCTAAACAATGTGAAAGCACAGCAAGGAAACCAAATAATGAAACCCTGTAAGTATTGCATGCAAAGAAACTCAGGAAGCCCTATCTCATTCTGCATGTCCCTTATTAGTATTATCAGTGTAACAATTTTCTTTCAATAAAAGTCCTGGTTAGGGGGATGTTTGCAAAGCATTTTAAAATAGCTTTAAAATGAGAACTTTTCTTTGCAAGTGGCATCCAGTTGATCAGGTATCTCATTCAACTGTTTTTTTTAAAAAAAAAAAAAACCTCTATAAATAAGTACCTACATGTTCATTCTACAATTATATTAAATTCTCAGAAATCCAAATTTTATTTGCAAGTATTTTAATGTCATTAAGGGCTTAAGTAAAAATTTAGTTCACTAGGAATTTTCACTAGTCATATTGTCAGTATCCCAGCAAGATCAACCAATGGCAGATACAGCTTCTAGAAGTAACCACTTCCTTCCAAGACACCTAGGCCACCTTGACCACTCCACTCTGGAGCTCAATATTACTCAGCCTTAATGCTACCACTATCATACACTAGATGGGAGCTAAGTTACCATTCTACTGACTGATTTTTTTTAACATTTTCCTGTCTGCCTTAGTATTTCACATACCTCCAAATGTAAAAAAAAAAAAAAAAAAAAAACATGCCTCAGAAGATAACCCCAGTGTCCCCAGGCCACATCTACTGTGGAAGTTTGATCATCCCCCATGTGTCCTTCAGGCTACAAAACCAGACGCCCTTCTAGGGTATCTTGCCAATCTCCTGTCCCTCTTCTACATCTTTTTTTCCCTTTTCTTTTCCACTATCAATCTACAAGTTATGGGCAGCAGGGTAGTGTGATGAAAGGACCCTGGGCCTCGTAGCTCCTCAGAGTTGGATGGGAATCCTTGGCAGAAATGTTCCTGTAATGCTGGGTATTCCTGAACAAGACTTTCTTTATCTGTAAGGGACAGCAGAAACACCGTTTGGCTTTCAGAACTGAGTTGAAGAATGTGACAGCATCAAGGGTACATTATAAATATTATACTCTGGATCCTTTTCTTGTTCTTTTAATTAGGTCTGTCACCATCTGGCCTCCGGTGTTTCTTTTTCTCACTCTTCCCACTCTTCCCTCTTGATAGCCTCCCTATCGGTCACCTTCCACATTATTCTTTTGTGATTGTATGGCTTTTTTCTCATCAACAGGAAACCACTTCTGGGTTCAGCCAATGGTAGCACCAAGGGATGGTTTGGGGAAGGGGAAACTGTAGGTCATTCTCAATAATCCTCATTGGCCACCACCACATGCCTTCCCAAAATGAGCATACAATCTCGTTTGCTAACACTGCTTGAAAACAAGTCCCCTAATCTCCAGCATCCTCAAATCTACCTGAAATTAATGTCATTTTTTAAAAGATGTGCTCCCTGCAAAAACATTTTTATGATAAATCCCCATTCTCCCTTTCCCACCAGATTGCTCCTATTCCTAAGACCCTGGAGTTTAGAAATTCTAGAGCCAGCCACTAAGCCTTACCTGCTCTCCCCAAGATATAATGGTGTGCTTATTGTTATGGCTGGCCCACTGTTCTACAACTCCCACCTCCTCTCCTTTCTGCTTTCATTGTGGCTGGAGCAGTGGTGCTACTGCTCCTCCTTCCTCTGACTCAATATCGATAAGCCTATATGAGTCCATTCACATTCCCTCCATCAGCTTCAGTACTTAACACAGCTCCATGCCGAGTTTTGTCAATAAGCACAATGCTGCCCTCAGGAGCCATCCCAGGACACAAATGTAAGTAGCAGCAGAGGGGTATTTGGTCTGAAGATAAATCACCAAGGAGAATATTGCTAGACATATGCTCAGTAGTGCAAAAAAAAAAGGAGATTGGGCAAAGGACCAGGGGAGTAAGAGAGGGAATGTGCCTGACCTCTTACTGATATTAAATGTATTCAGAATTTTTAGAAGTTTTCTAGAAGCCAAAACAGTTTTGCTAAGGGGGAAGGGATAAGGGAAATTAAGGCAGCAATCATTTGAAAGTTTACACTTGATTTAATACAGACTTTTATTTTGTAGGAATCATCCAGGGAGCTTGTTTAAAATGCAGATTCCTGGGCTCTGTCCCTAGAAAGTTTGATTCTGGATTTGAAGTAAAGCCAGGAATCTGTATTTTACAAACACCCTGGTGATTCTGATGGAAGTGGTCCAAGGACCACACTTTGAAAAAGGCTGATTGGGAGCTGGTGAAGTAGAGGAAAGGCCCCTGAACTATGGGTATACAGACCTCGTGTTGCCACAGGTGCCTAGTGCTGGGGATCTTAGGCAAGCCACTAACCTGCTTTAATCTTGGTTTCCTTAACATAAAATGGGGGTGGGGGGGTCAATGAGATGGTCTTAAGGATCTTTCTAATGCTAAGAAATAACCTATTTTCTTTAACCATGCTTTATAACCACCCTCTTTAAAGATTAAAAAGATAGATAATTATATTGATGTTAATGAATTGAGGACTTACATTTAATAATGAAACATATGAGTTTCCTTTGCAATCTTCTGTGCATAGCAGCAGAGCTTCTCCAGTTACAAATTGCTATCTATGAATTCTAGCACCTTTTTAAAGTTCCGGGTCATAGATTTATTTTTTTTAAACCTGTGTTCTTTTAAGTAATTATGTTGCTCAAATATATCACTCCATCCACTCACTGAATTAGGTACACACTTCCTTATATGGAACATGAGAAGCTACATTTTGAAAGTAGAGAAAAATGCTTGTTTAATGTGTGAGGAACCCTCAAGTGAAATACATAATTGTAATGGCCCTGACAGAAAAAAAATTATGACTAATTCTCCAGCTCCCAAGATTATAGTAGCAGACTGTGAGCAAAGAGAAAATTTGTTGAGCCTACATGCATCATACTGTACACAGTGATTGTCCCTTCCTCTCAGAGCGAGGATCACTCTGGTTTATTCATTGCACACACATTTACTGAATGGATACTCAGAGCCAAAATTGTGTGAGGCAATGAGATTTCAGAAATAAATAAAACCTAGTCCCCTGCCATCAAGCAGCTAATAAACTATTAAACGCATCATTACATAAAGGCAATGTGGTTTGATAATTACAATAGTATCTAAGTGCAGCCACGGGGGAGAGAAGGGGTAATAAACTCCTTGGAGGTGTAGAATCAAGACAGAGAATCATAGAGCTTAACTTTAAGGATGAGGAGGAATTCACCAGAGAAATGAGAGGCAAGGGAAGAGGAAGAAACAGCACATGTGTACAAAGACAGAGAATGAAACAGAACTTATTCTGAAAGCCACTAGTCACTTCATGGACCAAAAGGATGACTGCACAGGGGATTTGTGAGTTAATTATAAGAATCTCTAATATTCACTGAACACTTAATATGTGTCAGGATTTATTCTAGACATTCCATATGTGTCAGTGCACTTAATCCTTAGTATGACCCTACCAAGGAAGGTATGATTATTGCCCCTATTGGCAAATGAAGAATTTGAGGCACAGAGGCATTAAATAACTCTCCTGGTTTTCCAGGTAGTCTTGCTTCAGAGCTCATGTTCTGAATGGTGCGGCACTACTGCTTCCTGGAGAAGGAATTGGAGGAGGGGGCAGATCAAGGAGGGACCTGGAGGTCATCACGAGGAGTCTGGATTTTATCCTATAGCCAGTGAGAGCCTAGGGAACGTTTGAAATGACAGATTTGTGCATAAGAAAGGCCACCCCAGGAGGAATGTACAGATGGACTGGGTGACAGCTAAAATTGGAGGAAGGATCCCAGGAAGAAAACAAATGTAATTGTCCCTTAAAGAAGATGAAAACCTCAACTCAAACAATAGCAATGGGGTTAGGAGGGAGTGGCAGAGGTGGGACTGTTTCTTCCTTAGGGACAGAGTCCCTCTTCAAGCCACTCTCTGAATTGAATACTTACCCCTAAGGATTATCTATTTTCACAATTTCTTCCTATTGTCCATGACTGTATTCTTCCTCTGCTTCTAGGGTTCTAGTGATCCATCTTTGGTTTCTGTTTCTCTCTGGGCTATTTAGTTAGCAGGGACTAAGGTGCAAGCAAGTCTACCACTAGCTGACTACATCAACAATGTGAGCCTTCCAATTCCATTTGTGTTCTACCACAAACAGCTTCAGAGCAGTTTGGGTGACAACTATGAGATAAATAGCTACAAAAAATGCCAAGAGAGAATTCCTTTCGATTTAGCAAGCATATATTGTGTCTCTAAATTTGTTTTCCAAAGAAAATTGTCCTCTGTAAACAGCTTCATTAAATCTTTGCATAAATGTATAATATATATATACACACATATATAGATAGATATAGATATATATAGATATATATAGAGTCTAAATGGTTTTTTACTTCCTTCTTAAGGAACGCCTACATCAATTCAGAGTTCTCAGATAATTTAATAAATGTAAGACTGAGACTGTTGTGGCTTTGTTTCCTTTTATTTCTTAGGCTTGAAAAAACAGTGAGAATTATTGTTGAATTTTTTTAAATAATCAGAATCCTAGAAAATCCCTTAAGTTTACATTGAGCCTAAATATTCTTCTTACAGTTATTCTGCCATCTTTGCTGAGAGTGAACTGAGTGGCTGGGATTATGACTATGGTTTCTGCTCACCCAAGACAGTCCGATGTGCTCCTGAACCAGATGCTTTTAACCCCTGTGAAGATATTATGGGCTATGACTTCCTCAGGGTCCTGATTTGGCTGATTAATATCCTAGCCATCATGGGAAACATGACTGTCCTCTTTGTTCTCCTAACCAGTCATTATAAACTGACAGTGCCCCGTTTTCTCATGTGCAATCTCTCCTTTGCAGACTTTTGCATGGGGCTCTATCTGCTGCTCATTGCTTCAGTTGATTCCCAAACCAAGGGCCAGTATTATAACTATGCCATAGACTGGCAGACAGGAAGTGGGTGTGGAGCTGCTGGCTTTTTCACTGTATTTGCAAGTGAACTTTCTGTCTATACCCTCACAGTCATCACACTAGAAAGATGGCACACCATCACCTATGCTGTTCAGCTGGACCAAAGGCTACGATTAAGACACGCCATTCCGATTATGCTTGGAGGATGGTTCTTTTCTACTCTAATTGCCATGTTGCCCCTTGTGGGTGTCAGCAATTACATGAAGGTCAGCATTTGCCTCCCTATGGATGTGGAAACCACTCTCTCACAAGTCTACATATTAACAATTTTGATACTCAATGTGGTGGCCTTCATCATCATTTGTGCTTGCTACATTAAAATTTATTTTATTGTTCAAAATCCAGAGCTGATGGTTACCAACAAAGATACAAAGACTGCTAAGAAAATGGCAGTTCTCATCTTCACGGACTTCATCTGCATGGCACCTATCTCTTTTTTTGCCATCTCAGCTGCTTTCAAAATGCCCTTTATCACAGTAACCAACTCTAAAGTTTTACTGGTTCTTTTTTATCCAGTCAATTCTTGTGCCAATCCATTTCTGTATGCGATTTTCACAAAGGCATTCCGAAGGGATTTGTTTCTGTTGCTGAGCAAATTTGGCTGCTGTAAACATCGGGCTGAACTTTACAGAAGGGAGGATTTTTCAGCTTATACCTCCAACTGCAAAAATGGCTTCACTGGATCAAATAAGCCTATCCAGTCTACACTGAAGCTGACCACATTGCACTTGTAAAGAGTATTAACTGTTCATCAGTAACTACATTTTTGAACTATACTTAAATATGTAGAAATTATCTGTACCAGTAATTTTAACAAAGAGTTGGTTTTAGGAGGTTATTTATTCTTAGGCACATTAGGCAAAGAAAGACCTATTCCTTGCTCAAAGTATGGTCCATGACCATCACCGGTCTAAACACTATTTGTCTGTTACATAATGACATAGAATACAGAAGTTGGGAGTGTTTAGAAACTTTTACAGCAATTTTTACAGAGTAATTTTTTGTCTGTTGAATCTACTATTAAAAAAATTAGGTGGCATTTTACATCTTTGATTTTTTTTTCTTATTTCATCTTTGTAGTAAATCTTATTGCATTTTACAAAAAATATTAGTCCATAACAGATTAGAAATTTAAAATAATTTGTCCTTTTTCTTCAGATAGTTTGAGAAACACACTCTAGAGATGAACTGTCCAATCTGACAGCCACTAGCCGCATGTAGCTAAATTTAAATTAAATCAAATCAAATTAAATTAAAAATGCAGTTCCTCAATTGCACTAGCCACATTTCAAATGCTCAGTAGCCACATGTGCCTACTGGTTACCATATTAGACAACACAGACACAGAGCACTTCCATCATCATAGAAAGTTCTATTGGATAGTGCTGTTTTAGAGACTTTTATTCATCCCCTATTATGTTCTATTGTCTAAATTTTAATGTAAAGTAAGCATTTAAAGGCACTTTTCAGTCTACTTTCTTGGTTTAGTGTTTAGTCTCTAAAGACCAATGAAACATTAAATAACAGAATGTAAACTCCTTATGGGTAGGAGTTTTCCTGTCTCAATGTTGTTTTCCTGTCTCTTAGCTCAAGATCTTGGCAATGGGATGCAATCAGTGTGCTGAATTACACTGAAGTTACAAAATCTATAAGGATTTTTCTCTCAAGAGCCCCATCTTTTTATTTAAATAAAAAACAATATTTAAATATTTAAAAATATTTACCTTTATGCCCTGGACAGTGTGGCTCAGTTGGCTGGAGTGTCGTCCTGTGCACTGAAAGGTTGTGGGGTTGATTCTCCATCAGCACATACCTGGGTTGAGGGTCTAAACCCTGGTCAGGACACATGTGGAAGGCAACCAATCAATGTTCTCTCTGCATTGCTATTTCCCACCCTTCTCTCTCTCTCCCCTTCCTCTGCCTCTAAAAATCAATAGGCATATCTTTGGGTGAGGATTAAAAATAAAATAAAATAAAAATGAAAAATATATAACTTTTATCCTTTTTATCTTTTGAAGGATGGTATAGAAATATATCCAATATTTACTAGAAAATATTTTAATTCATCAGAATTTATTCTTATAGGACAATAAAATTATTCTATACTGCTGGGTATTATTATATTTACAAGTACTGTATATCTTATTTCACTTGTTATAGATTTCTTTTATTTCTTTGATACACTCATTTCTTTTTTTTTTTTTAATATATTTTATTGATTTTTTTACAGAGAGGAAGGGAGAGAGACAGAGAGTTAGAAACATCGATGAGAGAGAAACATCGATCAGCTGCCTCCTGCACATCTCCTACTGGGGATGTGCCCGCAACCCAGGTACATGCCCTTGACCGGAATCGAACCCGGGACCCTTCAGTCCGCAGGCCGACGCTCTATCCACTGAGCCAAACCGGTTTTGGCGACAATCATTTCTTTTATTTATTTGTTTCTCCTACTATATACACCCTAGACCAGTGATGGCGAACCTATGACACGCGTTGTCAGAGGTGACACGCAAACTCATTTTTATTAATTTTTCTTTGTTAAATGGCATTTAAATATATAAAATATCAAAAATATACATCTTTGCTTTACTATGGTTGCAAATAACAAAAAATTTCTATATGTGACACGGCACCAGAGTTAAGTTAGGGTTTTTCGAAATGCTGACACGCCGAACTCTAAAGGTTCGCCATCACTGCCCTAGACCTTACACATGGTAGGTGGTTAATATTTTTAGGTGATTCACTTTTATAACAGAAATATAAAATAATCATAAGGAAAGCTTTTCCCTTATAAGATGGTCTCATAGAAAGTGTGTGCATTCTTAAGCTGTATAATCTCTCATGCATAAATCATAAAAACATCAAATGCTCAAGAAATTCATATTTATAGCTTGTATTTTTTTTCCACAATGTTTGACACTATCATAAATAAGTCCCAAAATGACTAAAAAAGGTTAATCAACCTGGAATAACTCAACTTACAAAATATTTTCAAAAGGTATTTTGTCCTACATTCATAATATTTGGTTTTAGTTTCCTCAAAAATGAATTAAGTCCATGCATAAATTAAGAATCTTTATGTCACAAAGATTTATATAAATATGTTCATAAATGGAAATAATCTTTTTTTAATGTGCAATATTTTTATTGAGTTTTTTTCCTACCAATGATTACCATGGGCTTACTATTTATAATTTAGGCTTCTAGTTATAAATCACAAAGTTCCCACCTGGCTTAGAGTATATTTATGTGAATATCAGCATAATATTAACCTACTAACATGAGTCAAAAGAAAATCCCCCAGTAAATTTCCCTGCTCACCACTCCAATTAACTGTTGCTCTTCAATCTAAGGTTATTTGTTTTCCTGCACAACTTAAATGACTGAAACTGAGAGCCTCAACCAGAACTGGAGTCTCACTGACCCATGAAGTCTGAGCTATACATATGATTATTTATACATGTTATTGCACATTGAATAAAATAAGTAAAGAAGGTATTCTAGGCAAGGCCAGTTGGTCAATCCCTAAGACACTAACTATGCAAACTCAGCATGATCTTCTTAGCCTACAGAGAGATGTGGAAAGTGTGTAAGAAAACACTGTAGGATATAAGCGTGAGAAAAAGTTTGAGTTGGGAATTATGATACATGATACTTACACAAATGTCATTTAACCAGCAAACTGTAACCTCTGTAATTGTAACCTCTACCTATAAAAGGGTATAGAATGACACTAGCCAAGGTATTGTACTTTTAAGAACTTAGAACCTACTTTTGACATTTTGTTATAATATGCAACAAGAAATGTCTAGCTTGGACATGGGGAACAGGTTTCTAAAAGTAAAAGTAATATCATATCAAAGCCAAGTCTTGGATAAACTCCACCAATTCATAGAGTTTAAAGAATAATTTTTTCTTTTGGAATAAGATTTGTCACACTCTATCTTTAGCACATGTGTTAAATATACTGGTTAACTATGAATCATGACCCATTTGTAGGTAGTGAAATCAATTTATTGGGTCAATACCATCATTTTTGAAGTGCAATAGAACAAATTCAAATCTATATATATAAAAGCCTAAGCGATCAAATGACCAAATGACCGGTTGACCGGTTGCTATGATGCGCACTGACCACCAGGGGGAAGACACTCAATGCAGGAGCTGCCCCCTGGTGGTCAGTGTGCTCCCAGGGCCAACCTCCTGCGGCCGGCCAAACTCCTGTGGCTGGCCAACCTTCCGTGGTATCTCCCCAGCTGGCCAGCCCCCACAATCGGCCCCAATCACTGGCCAGGCCAAGGGACCCCACCCTTGCACAAATTCGTGCACAGGGCCTCTAGTACAGTGGTTCTCAACCTTCCTAATGCCATGACCCTTTAATATGCCAGGTACTCATATGTAGGCATATCTGCATGTGGGCGGACCCGCCTGGAGACGGATAGAGGAGCGGTGTCTCGGTTCCTAAGACCATCAAAAATATGTGTTTTCCAATGGTCTTAAGCGACCCCTGTGAAAGGGTCTCGACCCACAGGTTGAGAACTGCTGCTCTAGTAGAAAATATAAGAAGCTACCATGTGCTAAAAACAAACATGATTTTCTGAAATTCTGGGTTCATTTGGTTTGTGTATCTATGTACGTGCAAACATATACTTGTTATTAAAGTATCCTAATATATATAAACAGCTAGGTGCCGTCACAACCACATGGGTGACCAGTCACCATGAAGTGCACGAAGCACCTCTCGGTCCCCCCACTCCCCCGACCCCGAGCCACTCACCATGACGGGGGCTAGCAGCGGGGTGGGACTGGGGACTGTTGACCGGTGGTGGTGGGCTGCTTCATGGGGTGGCCATGAGCTTAGCGGAGCAGTCACCCAGGCGGCAGCGAGTTTCACAAAGCAGTCGTGGGGCAGGGGGACCGTTCGAGCTTCGCAAACAGTCGAGGGGTGGGGGGAGCTTTCCAGAGCAGTTGCGGGGTTCGAGAAGCAGTCAAGGGGCGGGGGGGGGCCTCAAAGAGCAGTCACGGGGTTCACAAAGCAGTCGAGGGGCAGGGGAGCCTCACGGAACAGTTGAGGGGCTGCAAGCATCGTGGAGCATCCTGGAGCGTGGAGCTTCACGTAGCTTCACAGGGCAGCAGAGGCCAAGCGACAGAGGACAGGCTAGGCCTAGGGACCCTAACCGCGCACAATTTTGTGCGCACTGGGCCTCTAGTAATATATAAAAATTGTGAAAATCATTAATTTAGACAACTTTTCAAGAACCAGAATTTTTTCTAGCATTTAAAACTAATAAAAGGGTACATGGTACAAAATAATTGAGCAATATCTTAACTCT
Organism: Myotis yumanensis; assembly: GCF_028538775.1. Classification (NCBI taxonomy): domain Eukaryota; kingdom Metazoa; phylum Chordata; class Mammalia; order Chiroptera; family Vespertilionidae; genus Myotis; species Myotis yumanensis. The sequence continues at coordinate 25,933,245 of NW_027223762.1, read as the reverse complement.
CTCTGCAATCACCACCAAAACTATCATCATTTATATTAGCATGCAAGGATAAGTATTATTGGACTTTATTTTGTGGTAAGCCAACTCTTTTAATTAATTTTTTTCCGCATTTTTAAAAGATCAGGGGCATGAAATCATGCAGAAATTCAAGTGGGAAAACTGTGACTTTTTTCTCTAATGATAAAATATACCACATAAATAAAGATGATCTATGTAATAATAGTATTTGTAATGTGCCACTAAAAAAAATCACTGTCAGAATGGCTATCTTTAACAAATCAACAAATGACAAGTGCTGGAGAGGATGCAGAGAAAAAGGAACCCTCGTGCACTGCTGGTGGGAATGCAGACTGATGCAGCCACTGTGGAGAACAGTATGGAGTTTCCTCAAAAATCTAAAAATGAAACTTCTATTTGACCCAGTTATCCCACTTCTAGGAATATATCCCAAGAAACTGGAAACACCAATCTGAAAGGCTATATGCACCCCTATGTTCATAGCAGTACAATCTATAATAGCTAAGATTTGGGATCAGCCTAAGTGTCCATCAGCAGATGAGTGGATTAAAAAACTTTGGCACATCTACACATGGAATACCATGCTGCTGTAAAAAAGAAGGAACTCCTACCATTTGCAACAGCATGGATGGAGCTGGAGAGCATTATGCTAAGAGAAATTAGTCAGTCAGAGAAAGATAAATATCACATGATCTCACTCATCTGTGGATTATAATGAACAACATAAACCGATGAACAAAAACAGATCCAGAGACAGAAAAGCATTGATCAGATGCTCAAACCTCAGAGGGAAGGTAGGGGAGGGTGGGGGTAAGGGGGGGAGATCAACCAAAGGACTTGTGTGCATGCATATAAGCACAAGTGATGGACGCAGACAACAGGGGGTTAGGGTGAGGGCAGGACTCCGGGGGGTACAGGGGGGACAATGGGGGAATAAGAACACATTTGTAATACCTTCATCAATAAAGAAATAAAAAATTAAAATTAAAAAAAATCACTGAAGCAAAGTGACAATTTAAAATTAACAGTGGAAAGGAGGAAAGGAATTTTAGAAACAACTATTATTGCCTCTCC